>NC_090932.1:718414348-723892635 GCF_040938575.1 Ambystoma mexicanum
AGGTAGTTTCCATCCATTGCATATGTTGCTACACATGTGCTAATAGCAGGTGAAATGTGTACATTGCAGCCTGTGTTTCTATGCCTAAAGGAAGTGCTGGTCAGTTGTTTTCCTGCATAGTTTCCAAGTGTGAATGTGTGGTGAGCCTAGCATGCGTGTTTACGTATGCAGTATGAGAGGTGAGGCTTTCCATCCCCTCTTCTGTGTGTATGTGTGGAAGGATGGGAGGTGGGTGTCACATAGAAACATTGTCTTTGCAACTGTGTGTGAGGTCGCAAGTGCTATGGAATACAAACATGTGCAATTGCTAATCCATTGCTTAAAAAACAAATCTTCGTGAGGCTTCTACCTATATGCATAGACATTTGAACCATGCATTGTGTGCCTCGGGAAGCCCTGGTCACCCCACTGTTTTCTCATTTTGTGACTCCAACTCTGGTTGCTTATGTGTGTAATGTGAAGGGGAAAGAGGTGCTTCCTGTGTCCTCTTTGTGTGCGTTTCGAAAGAAGAGAGGTGTTGAATACTTTGAATGAGGGATGCTGAATGTATGATAGGCTTACTTGATGCTGAGTGCAATATTGAGAGGTTGCCTAGCTCAATGCCTGATTGAATCAGGGCTGTTAATGGCCTGCCATCTCAAGGCTAGGAAGGCCTGAGCAAAGCAAGGTCCTTGGCGATGGCTCAGGGTTGTTACCAGCCCTGTACACCCCCACAAAATGTGGTGATATGTTTTTGCACAATGGGGCTCTGTCTGGTGTTCGAATAGCTTTATAATGTTTTCTACTTTTTTTCTTTGCTGGGTGATGGGCTGCGCGCATCTTGTGAGTGGCCAATCTCCCATCAAATAAAAGGAAAACAATGTGCCCACCACCATAGTAGATGGAAAAGAAACTTGACCCCTTTTCTGTCTCTATGGTGGCCTCCCAATGGGGAATGAGGATGTCAGGTAAGTGGGGGGAGCAGTGGTTGGGAACTTTTTAACATGGGATTGGCCACAGGAGCTAGTCGATGAGCCAGGCGCAGAGACACTGAAAAAACATGGCAGCAACTGGGAGGTTTGGGTGGCTGGTGGAACACGGTTTGAGGAATCGACTTCTGCCCTGCAGGAGTACAAGGATGAGTAGAGGCTAAAGCACCTACTCAGCTCTCACACTTCTGCAAACCAAGAGCCAACACAATCATAAAGGTAAAACAGGCACAGATAAGAGATATACCTACTTCCCCTTTTGTGGTAACATCGGACAGGGGAAGGTTATGCTCCTATGAGGGGAGTAAAAGTGGTTAAGTAGCAACCCAAACAGAAAAGTAGAACTGTCTGCAATAAAGGAATGCCCAATCAAGGTAATGTAAAAATCAATATACTTTCATTAAACACACCATATACAATAATAACTAAAACAAAAACACTACAAATACGCACCTCTGTAGAAATAATACATAATATGAAAAGATAGGGGATGCAGCACTCTGGGAAATGAGACAGGGAAGAAAAGGCCTGTGGGATGCATCAACCCACTCATCCAAGCCCTGCAACAGTACGGTGTATTGCTGGCAGCAGAAACATCAGAATGGCCACGGGAAAGCATGCTGCTCACTCAAAACCAGCCAAAAATGTCCAGTAAAAATCTGAAAGATAGGCTGCCATACTTTTGCCTATCTTAGGGAGCACAGGAGATCACTGCCTAAAACCACCATTGGGCCATCCACAAAGCAGCCTGAAACCACTTGAAAAACCAATGCTGATTGTCAAAAGCAACACAAAGCTGCTTGGAAATTCATTTTCTTGATTGTCAAAATGTGCTAACATCATTGCTCACAAATCACCAAAAAGATCCAACCTTCTTTTTGGGTGTTCCACATTACTCTTTTGCAAGAATCCACATCAATACAATATCAGCAAAGAATCATATGCTATCAAGCAAAATCCTTTTTTAAAGATACTGATATAAAGACAGCTGTCAAAATGGGTGTAGTACCGTTGCTCGCCTCCGACAGGTGCTGCGATCTCAAAATTCTGACAGGAGAGATGTGTTTCAGAATCTAAATATGCCAAAGAAGAGAATTCCATCAAAATGCCATATAGAGTGATACGCAGTGATTTCATGTTGAAAAAGACTTGATTTAAAGATATATTTCTTATTTTAAGTTCATAAAATGCATTTTTTTTCACAAGGAACTCTGTTGCAATTGACTAGAAGGAAACTTCAAGAGGCCTTCTGTCCATGGGAACCCTTTGCACCTTGTCCTTCCTACCAACAGGAGAGGATATCGCATGGACATGTTAATTAGAACTGTTGTGAGAGGAGGAGATGTCCCCTGCTGGCAGGAGGAAAGAGACAATAGACTCTTTCAACTGAATAGAATATGCTGATTTGGGTGTGCCTGGTCAACAACTCCTGGCAGGAAACAAGACATGTGACCTCTGAGTCAGAGCCAAGCTTCTGGGGGCGGAGACAAACCATTGTGTGTATTGAATTGATAGCAAATATATGTTTTATGAAATTGCTTATAAACAAAGCGTACCAAGCTGACAGAAATGTAAAACTTGGAGATTCTTTCAATGAAAAATTCACTCACAATTTAAGACTAAGCTGGACGTCATGTGATTTTCTGAGACCAAACTCTGGGATTTATTAATATTGCAGCTGTAGTGTTTTTGCTATGAACATAAGAACTGCATGCATCAAATTTGGTGCAGAACCAATATTGCAAAACCCACCAAAAGCGCAAATAAATTGTCATTTCTGAACCAAAGCTCCTAGGAAGATCAGAGTTGGACAAGAATGTACCTTAAGTAATCTGTGATGTGTGTATGTATTATGAACAAGTTGTGCACCTTGGAAATGTGTTTGTTATGAAAAAGAGATTTTCTATCTAAAAGCAGAGGGGAGGGATTTCAGCTAAGCCATATACACAGCATCATGATGACATCTCATGACACGCTGATCATTTTCTCTGGTCAGGGGACAGGAGATTCTCTGACCTATCAAATCCTTCGGGGGTTGGGCATAGAAAGTCAGCCTTCACACCCACTTTGGAAACAGATAGAGACTTCTTAGGACAGATAGGGAACACACCTTTCCACTACTCAACTGATTCCTGCGCAGCACCCTGCCGAAAGCCTCCAGAGACCAGAACTTAGATTCCAGACTCCAGACTCCTGATCTAGAACCACCTCTAGAACCAAACTCTAGAACCTTGAAGCAGAGAGGCCTAATCCACAAGCTGAATCCTCTTCAGCAGGCCTCAGAATCTTTTGCAACCTGATTCTCAACAGCCGGGCTGTGATGTTTGCTTCTAGCCAAGAACCCTGTGCTAGAACCTAGATCCAGAGAAAGCAGAGCTGTATCCAAAACCCACTTGATCCAGTCTAAGAGGCCGCACAGACTGCCGTGCAGTGCTGATCACAGACCAGGGTGCCTGACCTGTCGGGTGGCAAGAGAACTGCAGCCCAATCCCTTGACCAGATCTTGACGGGCCCCATTTCCATTCCATTCCACAACTAGGAGTGAGTATCTAGTCTAGAACTGTACAGAACCAATCTCTTACTTTAAAGTAATCCTCTTCCATTCATTTCAACCTATCCAGAACTGCATTGTAGAATCCTGAGTTCATCCTGTTGATTCTAAATCTCTAAGGTGCATCTGTCATTTCTGAAATCTTTACTTTATTTCTGAAAATCTACCTTCACAAAACATCCGTATCTTTTTAACCGCATGTCCTAGAAGCGAAATTTAACTGTCATTTTAAAGCTAAGATCTTAAGCTTCCCAAGAAACCCGACATTCCAATTCTTAATAGTTTTTCCGTAATCGCGATCTACACACACGGAAAAATTGCTGCGAATTGCAATTTAGCTCCATTTCACCAATTGTAAAAATAGCTGCTTCTTGCTTTCCACTGCTGAATTTTGTTTCCAATTTGATAATCATTCATGAATCATTGCTAGTGTTGATCTGAACCAATCTAAAGTAACTATCACTCATCCTGAGTCTCTTTAGTGAATTAAAATCAATTTAGCATATTTTCCCATCCATTGCAATCACACTCAAAAATTTTGACCTGTGTTTTAATATCATTCCTGTGTCTCTCTAAGCTTTCTGGGGAAACTGGAATTGAACTGCATTCTTGGATGGATTCCTGAAACTTGTGTGCCCTCATTTCCATCTCTTCATATTTCATAGGGGGGGAGTGAGTAGTCACAGGGGAAAAAGTGATCATATTATCTTTTGTTGAAAGCATATCAAGTTTATTTCTGTGTTGCATTCTTTCCCATTATTGCATTTCCTTGAATCACACAAAGTATTCTCTGCTACAGTATCATTCATATCCACACTCCACAAGTGATTAAAGAGATGGTTACTTTTGTAATATTATCCATTGTTCATTACCGTCCATATTCATAAGTGTGCTATTCGAATATTATTTTGTTCATTAAAGTGTGATATATATATATTGTTTAATTCTTCAAATAAATCTTTTAATTTGCAAAACAAACCTACTTCTTGGCTCAGTGAGGTCAGGGGGATTCAAAGAGAGGGGCGTTATACAAGGGTTCATCATCCAGATTTAAAGAACTTTGACATAACAATATATAAAAAAGGGCTTCCATTGGGCATCCCATCCTAAGCATTGACTTAGTTGGATTGCTGGATTGAAGTCACTTACGGGCCACAAAAAATTCAATTTTTGAAAGGATGTGTTCTTGAGGTTGCACAAAGTAATTAATGTGACATAACCAGTTCCTAGAGCCCAAATTGGACTGGGGGGACATTATGAGTCAGTAGTACCTTTTGCACTGTCTTGGCAGATGCACAATGGTGAACCCGGTTTCTTTGTGCTGTTTGGTAGATCAAGTCAGTTTGGGATGTGGAATTCATGGTTGTCCAGTGCCGAGCGGTTGTCAAAGGGTGGTCGAACTAGAAGAAGGTTGTAGTTTGAAGTGAATGAGACAGTGAGGATGGTGGAGGTCACAAGGTTCACTTTGGCAGTCGATGTTCAACAGCAAACAGGCTGAGGATGAGATGCACAGTTGAGTTTGATGCAGATTGAAGGATATTGTTCAGGAAGAACAAGAGTGGCAGTTCAGTCGTCGACTCAATCTCCGATGAAGAGGATGGTGGTGCAAAGAGCAGCTCATACAATGCAGATACAATGGCTTGTCACCCAACACACACATGCATGTGCAGCAGCAGAGGCACTGCAGAGACACAAGAAGGTAATGTACCTGCTTGAACAGAGCATCTGGATTGAATTTCCTTCCACATTGCTGTACAAAGGTAAAACCTTTCTAAAAAGCACAAACCATGCCAAAAATCTCCTCTCCACCAGCCTTCGCAGCGCCTCCACTCAGCCAGCCTTCCCACATAGGATTGGCTGTCGGGAGGGTCACATGAGCTGGAACAACAGCCTTAACCAAGTGCCCCAGAGTAGCCTTGCCCCAGCAGCTGGCAAAGGGCAGAGAATACGGCAAATGCTGTTTGAGTGGTGCCCAGCCCTCCACTTCAGCCTCCGCCAATGAAAGGCACCACAGAGAGGAAGTCAAGGGACAATGTAAGCTACCCAAGTGGTTTCTTGACACTTTCTATCTCACCTCTGAGAATTCACCCCTGTCAGTTCCTGACACCTGTGTATATCTGTCACTGTGAATTTTGTCACTGTGGGTATTAACGTTGGCTCCTTTATCACAGGTGGACTTTCCCAAATGTATGTTTTGGCCATTGTGAGACCCTGTCACTTGAACCTGGCTGTGTGTATTGATAACATTGAGTTTTGCCACTGTGTGAGTCTGTCACTTTTAACATTGATGCTGTGATTGTATAACTTTGAAACTTGATGCTGTGAGAGTCTTTCATTTTAAGCTATGATGCTCTGAGTCGGGTAGATAGCACTGAGTTAAGATTCCCCCCTGCAATGCTCCCTCAAAACACAATTAATCGAATTTTGAGTGTGAAGAAAGGAGCAGCAAACCCTTTGCAATTGCATAAAATGACACTCGGAATTGGTAATTAATTAATTTAACATGTGGTTGAATAAATGAGTTAAATATGAATTATCACAGTATCACAGATGTAATATCACTAGCAACTACAAGGCAAGGTATCTACAGAGTATAAAAGGGGATGGCCCCAAATGTGGTACAGCTAATGAGGGGGTCTCAAATATTTATACACAAGGAGTTACATCAGCTGTAAAAAAATAAATTCAAGAAAGCTACTAATTCTAATCCAACAAATGGATATCCTAACTTGGAACTACCCAGGGTAGCCATGAAAACCATATAGCATTGTAGAGTCACACCAAAAACATCTTGTTCAAAAATATATTACAATATATATATTACACGTTTTTATTTCACAAAGGTGAGTACATTAAACAAATACATGAAATCCTATGCTTTAAACAAATACATGGATGTACTTTAAACAAATACATGGAGACAACAGAATTCAGCTTCTTTAGTGAATATCCTGATTTGCCATTAAGATAAAGCACATATATGAAGTCCTATACTTGAAACAAATATATGGATATGCTTAAAACAAATGCATGAAGACAACAAAATTCAACTTCTTTAGTAAATGTCCTGGTTTATCATTAAGATGAAAACCAAAAAGTTGAAGAAAACCAGAGTGAATTAAACAATTCGGTTGATTGTGCAAAGATATAAATGCGGTTGTACAGGTATCTACAGAGGGCATACAGTTCAAAAAGCAACTTTAAAGTAAGAACACAGTGCAGCCAAAATTACACGTTGAAATGTTGCATTTCCACTTTTTGCAGTTTTTAATGTCAAAACGTTTGTTTTTTTAAATGGGTGAAATAGACAGAATCGGAGTGCGGTTATTAGGCTGGGTGATAGATGCACATCACAGGGACAATATGAATGTGAAAGAGTGACTATAGTTGAATAACTGGATGGGATTTCAATGTGAAAGAATATTCGGTTTTGAAAATAAAAGCTGTTAAAAGAGAAAATCGGTTGGGAAAGGAAAGGACAAGTATCACTTAAACTAGATTTAATTTCTAGAAGAGAGAAACTCCACCCGTGAATAGAAAAGGTACACTGCAGCTGTAACCCTTCACGTGGTGTTCCTCTTTTATTATGGATAATGAATTAATTTAATCAAAATATTACTAAGGACTTACAAAACAGTACTGAATGGAATAATGGCGCTAACGCTTGGAGATTAAGGACTGGATGCACAAAGAATTCTGACAGTTTGAACAAGTTACCAGGGTATGGATAGGATTACTTATAGAGTAGGACAAAGACAAGGTATCACAATAGGGTATGCTATGTGTTGCTATAGGATGGGGAAATACTCACAATCTGCACTTGAGTTTGGGATTTGGGACAGCCGACCGAGTTCTGGACTCAAAGGCTCTGGGCACAGCATGGCAGAACAACAGCTGGGCCTGTCTAATCACTGGATAACAAGGTTACAGCTGGGATGCAGATGGTGGGGCAAAAAGCTGGTATGGTCACAAGATACTCCCAAAAAGGTTACCACAGCTTTTCCCCCTGGTTATTGGGATTTTTAGTGGGGTTTCTGGATCAAAGGCCCTGCCTGGATAGGGTCAGCAATGTTGCCTGGCTGTAGAATCTGGAATCTGGCAAGATGACTGTGGTATGTCAGTATACACAGGCACTGGAAAATCCAGAAGAGTGTGTGTCCCTGTCTCTGTCAGCTTCCCATATTTATAAAGCGGCTGACATCACATTGCTGGGCAGAACTAAGCTAGACCTACCCCTAAGAACCAGATAGGTCCGCCTCTGTTGGTTGCATCCTCAAGGAGGGGACTCAGTTTATGGGGTTGTGTTTTATGAGGTACAAAGCCATCCCACAGTCCTTCTTGCCAAAAATCAATCTTAACATAAATCACGCATTTATACAATTGTGGCACTTTTGCAAATTACATAGGCAAATGACCTGTTTCATACACAGCATGGTGTTCCCACTCCCAGGTCTGTATGACATTGTTTCACCCTTCTAATCATTTTTCACGATTTCTAGTGGGAACCGCTTAAGCCAAAATTCCACAATTTTAAACATGTGTACATATATTTGGGCGTGGCTTGGAGCCAAAATGGTCGGTACGGCTCCGTGAGAGTTCCCGGCTGTCGCCACGCATCCGCTGAAAATGCGTTGGTGAAGAGAGATCCGCAGCACACACGAGCGGTGTATCTGATGGCGGAATCCTCTCCGCATATTTTGCACTACCCCCGGTCCCGTTGCGGGCTGGGGATCTGAAGTAATTCCGTGGAATCGGCGGTGAAGGGGGAAGGCGGGAGCCCGCACAAAAGATGGCGGCCATCGGACCCTGGTAGTCCTTGGAACTGATGCGGAGCAGATAGCGGAGCACCGTGACTCTTGGGCTGCAAACCCCTGGGGATCCCGTGGGGCTCAGCGATCCCGGAGCGCAGGCCAATCCTCGGCCACGGAGCACGACTATCAGCCCCGTCCGCCCCAGCGAAGCGCTGCCATCGGGGCGACTACATCAGCGCCCGGCGGTCCGGCGCCCTGGAGGGAGAGTCGTGGTCAGGAGGCTAAGGGAAAGGGACTCGATCGTGACGTCCTGGGCACAGTCCTCGGGGTGACTTGTTTTGCACCCGGCAGCTTCCTGCTCAGCGTGGCAAGCCGCTCCGTGAGCCCCGTGGAGTACAGCAAACCTGAGCCCAGCGAGCCAGGCGGGGAGCTGCCCTCGGGGTGACTGCTTCGGCACCTGGCGGACTCCTGCTCAATGTGGCAAGCAGCTCTGCGAGT
Organism: Ambystoma mexicanum; assembly: GCF_040938575.1. Lineage (NCBI taxonomy): Eukaryota > Metazoa > Chordata > Amphibia > Caudata > Ambystomatidae > Ambystoma > Ambystoma mexicanum. The sequence goes on from NC_090932.1 coordinate 718,423,117, forward strand.
CCTGTGGAACACAGCAGAGAGAGCGGAGCGCAAATCTGAGCCCAGCAAGCCAAGCGGGGAGCAGCCCTCGGGGTGACTGGCTCGGCACCCGACGGCCTCCTGCTCGACGCGGCAAGCAGCTCCGCGAGTCCCGTGGAGCACAGCAGAGAGAGCAGAGCGCAAAGTGGAGCTCAGCGAGCCAGGTGGGGAGCTGCCCTCGGGGTGACTGAGTCGGCACCGGCCGCCCCCCTGCACAACTAACACGGCGGGGGCTCCGGCTGCCTTCCCCCGGACCGAACATGAACACCGCCTGTTAGCCAGCAGCTAATAGAGGGTAGAAGAAGTTCCGAACATGGACCCTGGCTAATTACCAACACCCCTCCACAGCACTAAGAATAAATGGCAACAAATCACCCAGAATTCATATCTCCAGAGGCATGAGACAGCGCTGTCCGCTGTCCCCGCTTATCTTTGCTCTGTCCATGGAACCATTAGCCAACAGAGTGCGCCAAAAATCCGCAATAAGCGGGCTATCGGTCAAAGGAGAGGTATACAAGATAGCGCTATTTGGTGACAATGTTCTGTTATCCCTGACCAATCCAAAGTTATCACTGTAAGCACTCTGGATCGAACTGGCCAACTTTGGAGCAGCAGCTGGATTCTCAATTAACCTCGAGAAATCCACAGCCCTGGGAATCAACATACCAAGTGCACGATAAAATCTTTAGCTAGCAGTCACCCCATCCAATGGACTACCTCACATTTAACCTACCTGGGAGTGAAGATCCCACAGAAAATAGAAGAAGCGTATAAGCTGAACTTCCCCCTGCTACTTAAGGAGCTCCAAAAGGACCTAGTAAGATGGCAAAAGCAAGAAGTGTCCTGGCTGGGACGAATAACAGCAGTTAAAATGAACCTGGTACCAAGGATGCTCTACTATTGCCAAGCCCTCCCAATCTCCGTCCCAAAGAAGGACCTGCTGAAGCTCCAAACAAATATCATGAAATTCATTTGGGAGAACAAGAAGCTGCGGATAGCGAGGAGGGTGATGACAAGAAGCAAGGCAGCGGGAGGCCTGGGGGCCCCGGAGATAGAAAGATACTGCCTGGCCGCCCAGCTGGCACCAGCGTTCGCCTGGAACCCATCCACCAACAGACCCCGCTGGGTGAAATTAGAGGAGGACTGGTGATAAAGCCCCCTAGAAGCACTCCCATATATCATCAGACTGATTGCCCCCCCAGGGAGGGACCCCTAACCGCTACCAAGAATACAGTTGAGAGCTGGAGGAAAGCAGCCAGGCGATGGAACCGAGGAAACACGACCGGCCCTCTAACCCCGATCTGGGACAACCCGGACTTCACCCCTGGAATAACACCCAATAATTTCAACCTCTGGAAAACCGGAGGGCTAAAGCACGTGGGAGACTTCTACGAGGAGGGCACCCCATTAACCTTCGAAGAATGCAAAGCAAAATTTGGGGTACCGGAAACAGAACGATTCCGCTACTCACAAATCCGACACTGGCTCTCACATGAGCCCATGAGAACTCAGGGCTGCAGACAATTGACGGCGCTGGAACAAACGCTCACAACACCCCCCAGAGGGAAAACATCAGCCCTATATGGCCTGTTGGACAGAACGGATCCCGACCAAACAGAGGCATACATGAAAAAGTGGGAGAAGGACATTGGCAGACTGATCCATGGGGAGGAATGGGGACACATCTGGACCAGAATGCAGAAGAGCTCAAAATGTGTCACCAACAAGGAAGGGGCGATTAAAACCTGCTACAGATGGTACCTAACTACAGAAATTCCCCACAAGAGCAACCCAACTATCTCCCCACTATGTTGGAGAGGGTGCACAGACACAGGCACGCTATTTCACCTACATTGGTCCTGCCCAAGATCGATCAAATACTGGAAGGAAATACTGGACTTAATTAGGCAAATCACGGGACTAACGATCCCATGGGACCCAGGAATAGTCCTGCTGGGCAGCACAGGAGAGGGCCAATTCCCACTCTCCGGCAACCTGACAGGCCTGTGCACACAACTTCTCACGGCAGCGAAGATAGCAGTAGCAAGATTATGGAAACACCCAGAGGGCCCGGCCGTGAGCATGTGGTGGTCCAAATGCTGGGACATCGCAGCAGCAGAGAAAATAACCGCAATCCACCTGGGGAACAGAAACAAATTCTTCAACATCTGGGTACCCTTCCTAGATTATGCGGACCAGTACCCAGGAATGGCAAGAAGACCGCCCACCCTCCGCTGGATGGACAAAGACGACTAAAATAACCCACAGGCAAGCCCCACGACCCATAAGGAGACAGACCCCCCAATCCAACGGCCACCAACCCAGGCTGAAATACAGCAGAAGACAATACGAACTTGGTGACACTCAGCCCCAATCAAATTCCTACTATCGCTTCGCTGCATAAGTCAACTGATCAGCTAAATAAATTCCCCAAAGAACTACAGCTTCCCCGAGAGACGGTCCCACGGGACTGCCCCCCTCCTACCTCATTACTCCCACCTGGCCACGTTCTGTTTGTGTTTACAGGGTGACGTAAACTGCTCACCTCATAAGAAACTGGCAATACGCCCCCGCCTAATTTTGTTCAGTTCATGTTTATGTTATGATGTCATGCTCATTTCGTATGATTATGCAATATGTAAATTAATGCATGTGAAACAGTATGTTTTTTTTTGTTTGACAAAATCAAATAAAAAGAATGTTGGAAAAAAACATGTGTACATATTATCATAGGGCATATTTTCATTTATTTTTACTGTTCCACCGTATGTACTTTTGCCATGATTCACATTTTCCTGGCGTTTGAGCCTCATACATGCTATGGACAACCACAATATCTTGTTTAAAAGCCACGTATATTACAATTATACTGTACAACTTTCACATCACTGCATTGTCCAGTTGTAGAAATAACAGTCTTTAAAGTGTATTAATAAAAAAGGTCTTTTAAGCCAGATGGCCAGCATTGTCTCCCAAATAAGGGCATCATTTCCAAGGCTGCTCTGGAGCTGGCTTTGAAGCCGCCCATTTGAAGTTGTGGGCAGGTGTGATTTTCAGTTTCACACCTAAGTGTCCTGGAACTCCATTGTAACAGGCTGTAGCCCAGACACAAGTCTGACGAGCGTGTGATATGTTTCCTCTTGGTGCATTCATAGTTTCAAAGGAGTAATAAGTGACACATAGGTGTCCCAGAAATCCATTGTGGTTCCTTTTGGGGGAAGACCCTTCTGTTGCCAGCACCCAGATGTCCTTTGAAGCCAAGCAGGAAACCTGTTTGGCTGGTTCCCCAGTACAGCCAATGCATTTATGTATTTATTTTATTTTATTTTGTTCTGAATCAGAAGCAAGTCTGATGAAATAAAAAATTATCTAGATTTTGCCCAAAACCCACTTACATTTCTAGGCAAGGATAGGGCCTAAGTCAACATGACACTTTTAAAACAGGTATTGTTCTTGTTTGCAATAGCACATTTTGACACGTGGTGAATTCTGCCGGGATGCCCCTTTCAAATTCGTTTTTCTCTCCCATCTGGATTCCAAACATTGTTTTCAGCCATAGTCAGTGTCCCTTACACAGCAATCTGTTCAAGGCAAAGGTCCACTGCAATTGACATATGCACAGAGAGCTAGGGTTTCTTTTGAAGAGTTTATTTTTGACACTTTGTAGCAGAAAGTCCATTGTCTTTCCGTATGGCTGAGCGTAAAGTTTCTGGAGATTTCCCAGATCTTACCTGACTGACACTGCCTGTCATTCAGTGATCATGCTTTCTTTCGCTGGAGCACAATCTGAATATGGATGGGCACAGCTGGATCTCCATGGATCAGTACTCTATAATGTTGAACAGATGAAAAAGAGCATCATGGTGCCATAATTTTAAACGGCAAATATTTCCTTTTTCAAGGGGAAATGTTGAGCTAGCAGCAAATCAGCGCTGCCTTTCAATTCTCTTCTTTGGAACATGTAAGAAAACACATTAGGCGCCTTTCTCAGTGTGCTCCCTGTTCCATCTAGCCCAATACGTGCTTGGCAAGACAGTGCAGCCATCATTTTGTAGCTGCAAATTGCAGTTTTGATGAGAGAAAATGGTGGTCAAAGGAGCCAGCGCAGCCATTCTGCTGATATCTGCTGAAGTGCAGCTTGGTTATGGAGGGGAATTCTGCTGGGTGAGTAAATGTACCCCACAAATCCCCCCCGACTCTTCTGAGACTTCTTGTTGAGGGAGAGTAGGGCAAAGTGGGGTAAATCAGGTGTAGTTTTTCTTCCATCAGGGAGCGGTATGCTATGGCCTCCCGTTGTCTTTTATTGGAGTGTGGAGCGACACCCACAGATTCTCCTTTGGTCTTTTTTTGTGGTGTGGAGCGACACCCCAGATTTTCCTTTGGTCTTTCCTTTCCAGGTCCCCGGGGAAGTCCTCCTTGATATATGAAGGGGCGGAACCTGTATAAATCTAGTGAATAAATAAGAACCGGTTTCAACATTTTCCCACTGACTGCCTTCCCAGAAGATTGACAGCAGTGGGACACACCTGCATTACGATCATTACAGTATGCAGACAATAACAACAAATAATCCCTCACAAGACACAGATAATTATCGATGTTTACTTGGTAATACACTTTTTGCACTGATAATGAAGAAAAGTACTCCCTGTTAGATAGATATACCTATGAGCTTACCTGTTCCCTTCTGGTTATTCTTTTTCTTGTTCTCATTCTCCCGATGTCTCCTCTATTTGACTTTCTCTTGGCTCCTCAATCAGCTGCAAACTGTGCCTAGGGTGACAACCCTTTAGCTGATTAATATAGACCCATTTCTCTTCTGCCAGCTCTCCTTTGGGGATGCTGATTCTGTAGGCAACAGGTGAAATGTTATCTACAATTTCAAAAGGTCTGCGCCAGCTGGGAGAAATTTCTGTTCTTTGGTCTAGTTCCTTTGGAAATTGTACAAGTAAACCCTGTCTAATACTTGGTATTCCTTTTTAGTTGTTTTTAAGTCATATTGAGTCTTCATCTCCTCTGCTGATTTTTCCAGATTCCGCTGAGCGTACGCAAAAGCATGTTGAAGATGTTTTCTTAGATTCTCAACGTATTCTTGAGTTGTGGATGTGTTTATCAATGTCTGCTCTTGTGTTCTATAGAGTAGATGCTGAGGTAGCACCATCCTTCGCCCAGTCATTAGCTCAAATGGAGACATCTTGGTCGCAGAAGAAGGTGTAGATCTGATGGCCATCAGGACCAGCAGAAATCGGATGTCCCAACTTGGCCCAGAATCTGCCACACACTTTCTTAGAATGCTCACAATTGTTTTGTTGTACCTCTCAACTCCCCCATTAGAGGACAGGTGGTATGCAATGTGAAGTGTCCATTTTACCCCAAGTATCTCCCACATCTTTGTCATCACTTTGCTGGTGAAGTGACTTCCTTGGTCTGACTCAATCCTTTGGGGTAGGCCAAAACAAGAGAAGATGTGGTTGATCATCAGGGCAGCTGCCGTTTCTGCCTTGCAATTTGGGGCTGGGAGACATTCCACCGATTTGGTGAACAAGCATGTTACTGTTGACATGTACTTGCTCCCCCTAGAGGAGCGAATCACGGGCCGGATGAAATCTACTTGTTAATCTGACCCAGGCAGTGTAATCCCCCTCTCCTGGAGGGGAGCTTGGTGTGTGAGTGAATTTGGCTGATATTGTGCACACACAAGACACCCCTTCAAATATTGGTCGAGGTCCTGCCCCATGTGTGGCCAGTATGCAACCTCATGCAAGATGTCTTGAGTAGTGTGAAACCCCCGATGACTGGCAGTGGCCGCGTCCTGGGCATGACTTAGCATCAGGCTTTGGAATTAGGTAGGTACCACCCACTGGTCACATCCAGAGATGGATCTCCTTACCAACAAACTTTCTTGGATTCAGAACATTTTGGGACACTTCATCAAAACCATACGTCCTCTTTCCCAATGTAATCGGTATCCATCAGAGGAAAGTTCTCAGGATCCTCAATTTCCCAATAATGGGATTCCCTTTTTGTGCTGTGATTAAATCAGCATCTAGGGTCTCTTTACTCCACTGGGCAGTTGAGAGCTCATTGTGAGCATTTGTCTGGGACCTAGTGACAGCAGTGACCTGGATTTCCCCCAACAGGGACTCGATCTCGAGGAGATCCCCCTGGATGGCTTCGGTTTTGGCCAGCTGATCAGCTAGGTTATTTCCAGTTTTGTCTGCCCCTCTATTCTGGAATGACCCTTGATCTTCTTCCAAGAGATGGTCATTCCATTAGAGGTGACCAGATCATCAATATTTTGTATTAGCTTGCCATGTTTGAGTGGTTTGTTATTAGCACACAGCATGCCTCTGGCTTTCCAATTTACCAGGTGCTCCACGAACCCGTTCCGGACTTAATCTAAATCAGTGATTATGACCAGTTCGTGGAGTCGGTGTTGGATGGCAGTGAGGATGGCCTGATAAACTGCCATCAGCTCAGCACCTGACTACTGCGGGGACCAACTTTGTACCCAGCGGCGGGTTCCGGGGCATCATTCACCCAGGCATTCCCAAAGCCGGCCCCCAGTTCTTTTTCCCTGTTGTTGTCAACATGGTAGGAGTACCCATCCACCTAAACTGTTGCCATTCCCTAGCACTTGTTTCTTTATAGACTTTTTGCGGGGAATTCAGGTACACCTCCATGTTGTCCTGGGTTTTAAAACTTTCGGCCTCGAGTACGTTTTCTCTGGTACAATCATGCAAGTCAGCCAGACAGTGCGCGAGAGGACTGTTCTTGGTTTGGCCATAGCTGACCTCCACAGGAAATCCTTGCATTGACAGAATCCAGGAAGTAATTCTGGAATTACTCACATTTCCGGCACTGATTCTGTCACTTTGGAGGTATTGCAAAGGCTGGTGTGGAGTCTCCACTATGATGTGTTCCCCCTGAATGAACAGGCGGTAATTCTTCAATGCCGACACCGTTGCCAGGAGTGCCTTCTCACAATCGTTGAATTTTTCCTCCACAGAGGATAAAGTCTTGCTTGCATAGGAGATGACTTTATTGACGTTGTCATGCTTTTGATATAATACTGCTGTCAAGCAGGTATTCGAGAACCCTGTCTCCAAGAAGACCTCCTTGCTTTTGACAGGGTAAGCTAGACAAGTCACATGTGAGTGATTTGTTTGAGTTGCTTTTCTACCTTGGCTTGTTCTGGACCCCACTGCCACTTGACCCCCCCCTTCAACAGATGGATCAGGGGTCTTGTGATGTCTGCGTGATCCCCAATGAACTTCTTTCTGTACTTAGTCAGTCCTAAGAGGCTTCTTAGCTCAAGCAGAGTTGTGGGGTCTTTCAGTTTTAGGAGTGCTTCCACTTTCTTCTCTTGGGGACAGAGACCCCTCAGGAGTTATCTCATGTCCCAAGACGTTGCTACGGGTCCTGCACCACTGTGCCTTCTGGAAGGACAGTTTTTCTCCAGCAACCCTCAACTGTGTCAAAACCTAATGGATTTCTGCTATGTGGTCCTCCACAGTTGAGCTTTTTATCAGGACATCATCCACAAAGGCCAGGTTACGCCTTTCACCCAAGTCAAGCATGGCCTTGTGCAAGAAGATGTTGATTTCGTTGCAGGAGATTATGTATCCAAAGGGAGTCCGGGTCCAGGTTTATTGCTGCCCCACAGAGGTAAAAGCCAGCTTGTATTGGTCCTCCCTACTGAAGACCACGGTCCAGTACCCATTTGTCAGGTCAATGGTAGTGAATACCTTTGACCCCTGGATCTTGGCTAGCCCTTGGTCAATGTAGGGGAGAGGCCATCGGGACATGTGAACCCATTTATTTAGCTCCCTAAGGTCTGTGCAGAGTCTCCATTGCCCATTTGGTTTTAAAATCCCCAGCACCGGATTATTAAAGGTGCTGTGGACTGGACAAATTATCCCACAGGACTCAAGGTTTTTGATTATTTCCGTCAGGGACTACATAGATGCGAGAGGCAAGCGATATAGCTTCACAAATACTGGAGTCATTCCAGGGTCTGTGAGAATTATTGTAGTATGGATCTCGGTGCGACCACAGTCATACGAGTCCACAGCAAAGATATCTTGGAAATCTAAGAACACCTGTGTCAACCTTTGCTTTTGCTCCGGAGTCTCTCAGGCATCAGCTAGGTTAACCCGCTCTTCAACCATTTGCTTGAAGCCTGGAAAGACTTTGGGTTTTGCTATCTCAGTAGCCTCCTCCAGTTGGATGGAGAGGTCTCTGGTTAGAGTATTGACTTGGACAGTGGGTCTCATATAGCAGAGGCAGTCATTGTGGACCAGGAATATCACCTCATCCTGCCTGATGTCACAGGTCACCTCTTGCTCCCAGTAAGGCCAGGAAGAGTACACCAGGAAATTCCCCCCTTGCTGGGTGAAGACCCTGTCTGGTGGTATGTCATCGTCACTGTCATTGTCAAAGCAGTCATTGGGGATTGGTTTTATCAGTTCATTTCCTAGATCGATGGAAAAATGTTGGTCATCAACTGACATTCCAATAATGGTGCCTGCCCCCAGAGTGATACTCTTGAGGTTGCTGTTTTCCACCACTATGTGAATGGTGTTGTTTTCTACATTGACTAATGGTGTTGGGTTTAGCCCCAACCCCTGCTGTTGGAAATGGGCATTGAGATGTACATATGTATCAAGATTCTGCATTTTCTGTCCTCTTTTAATTTTTAATTCAAGTGGGAATTGTCGGGTCCATCCAGGGGTGATGACCTCCTCTCCAATTTTAACTTCCAGAGGGGTTCCCATCACCAGTTTGTTGTCCTACAGCAATTACTGTAAAGTCAGGTATTTGATTATTCTGGAAATGAAACTCAATAAGATCAGATTGTTTTTCAACCATGTGGCATGTGCCATTTAAACTAACATGGTTTTATTGGCCTGTTAATCTGAGTCCAGAGTACCTTGTTCCTTACAGTCTATTAGGGGAGACAACCTGCGAACGATGTAATTCCCTAGTAGACAGGGTGTTCCCTCTGGAGTCAATACTATGACCAGGTGTTTCACCTTATGCCTCCCAATTTTTCCAAATCTGCAGTCCCCTCGACAGGAATTTCATTCCCGTCAAAGTTCTGGAATCGTCCAGGAAGAGGGGTGAGAGGGATCTGGTGTCTATCCGCCTTCCTGAATTTAGCTGCTTAAAGGCCCTTTTGACACAAGAGTGGTTTGGGATCCAGTATCCACCAGTGCAGAAAATGCACATTGGCCTTGCACCCGCACTGGGGCCTCCTTCTCCTCAAGCAGACAAAGGTAATGGCCATGAGCTGGGTGGTAAATTTCTTTATTTTAGACTCCGACACAGTGGCATTTTGGACAATTTTCTGTGCCAGAGTCTGGGAACCTGTAGTAAAAATTTGACATCCTGAAAAAGATGGGATTATGGAATCCCCTTTTTCCCCTAGCTCTGTGCTGCCCCTTTTACCTGGAGGCAGTCACTAGGACCAGTTTGTGGGGAGGATCCCACCTTTGCTATTTTTTTCTCAGAATGGCAATTCTGGGGTTCAGGGATGGGTGGCACTGAATCAGTCCCCACACCTACCCAGTTTTCATTCAGATCTCTTGGTGCCCATTTTTCTTTTGGAGGAATTCCCCCGTCCCTGAAGGAGAAGATTTTTTTTCCCAGAATCCTCTAAGCACACTAACTTCCTCCACAAAATGGGCCTTCTTGATATCTTTATTTCTCCTACACACCCTCTGTTCACTGGGTTGCAGATTTTCAGGGGCAAGAGATTTTCTTTCCGGTTCCGGGGTGTCCAGGGGCTTTTCACGAGTGAGTAAGGAAGCTTCCTCTAGGGCTTTACAACCCCCTTCTCCCGTGCCTCCTTCTCTAGAACCGGTGAATTATCAGGGTTCTCTCCCTGTCATTGTTCTGGGGTGCCAGACCCTTGGTTTGCGGGGTTCTGAGCTTCCATGTTCACCTGAGGGTTCTGCTGATCCCTCAACATGCGACCCAGATCCTGTGTGAGGTTCTGGACCTGGCGCTCCAGTTGGGAAACCCGTTCCGGCTGGTGGGGGGTCTGGGTTAATACCTAGGGGGTTCACAGGAAGGGTAACTATTCCTTCTCCCGCAGTACCATTGGTACTGGGGATTTTGGTAACCCTCCACCCTTGGCCTCCCCTCTCCCTGATTGGGTAGTCTGGGCTCCTGAAAGCAGGGAAAGAAAAGAGGGTTGTCTTGCAGGTTGGGGTTTTGTGGATACCAGGGAAAGAAACTTAACCCAGGATTAGGGGAATCACTGCCCTCCTGAGGGAAGTTAGAAGGGAAGTTTCCTGGGGCGGTACTTACCTGGTTGGACCCCCCCCTTGGGCTGGGAGAATCCATACATACCCCAAGATAGGTTGGTTGCCCTTGTATTTGGGACTTATGTAATCAGCAGAGTTAGGGGTCCCATTGGTGGGAGTACCTCCCTGACTGACACCTCTCGCTGATTGGTTAGAAGGCCTTCTTTGCCTCTGATTTTTCTGGTTTTGGGTAGGTTCATTTTTAGGCTCCCCCATTTCTAGGTCCAAAATGGGGGCAACCTTCACCTCCGCCACCTTATCAGCAGCAGGGGTGTTGGTTGGTTTGGGTTTTTTTCCCTGATTTTTATTTTTGGGAGGTTTTTGAAGCTCATATATGTGGGTAGCCTGCTCTATTACCCAGTCCAGAATCCTTTTATCATGAAAATCCCTCACCAACTGGGTCATGATGGATTTTGGAAGCGCATGAAAGTACATAGTTATAAACTCTCTGCTATCCGTGCGCATCCTCCCGGTGGTTTGTGCAAAGGTGCATTTTAGATCCTGCAAAATTTCTCGTGGGGCCTGATCTTCCCCGCATTGTAAATTGTAGGCTGCTTTGCGAGCCTCTTGGGGGTTTCTGTGAGCGGAGAAGTGCTTCAAAATGGCTGCCTTGTAGGTGGACCATCTTGAATGGTTTTGGTCTTCCAGTCCAGCAAAGAAGCTGGAGTACTCCAGAGAGAACGTTCATTTGGCATAATCTATGCAGTTCTGGCTATCTTTAAGGTGGAAAGTGTCCATCATTTGTTCATAGACTTCCAAATGCTCCCAGAAAGAATATTTTGCATTTTTATGGTACAGTGTTATGAAATTCCTAATTGCCTTGATCTGCCTAATGGGCTCTTTCACCGCAACTCTCTTTAGATTATTTGCCTTCTTTTGCTGTGTCACCTGAGTCCATTCGCCCTCAGAGGCACTACTGCTTGAGGTCCCCTCATGATCTCCTAGGTGCTCCCTGATTCTGTGAGCTTGGTAGAGGCTTGCAGAATGGTGGGGCCTAGCTTCTTCTCCCCTGTGGCGCACAGGAGAGTAGTCTTCTCACTCCTCCCTGCTTACAGGGTTGGCAGAGGATCACCCTCACTGCCCTGACTGGGTGGAGGTCTTCAGAATGCTCTTTTGGGGCCTCATTTCATGCTGTTTTTCTGCAAATCAAACCAACTGGTCCCTTTGGAGGCAGTATTTCTGCAGATCTAATTCCCTGACTTTCTCCTCATAAGATGCTTCCTTGTCAGAGACATGAGCCATAATATTTTTGAATCTATACAGGGACGCCCATCCATCAATTTCTGGGGGGCGCTGACCTTTAATGCTGTGAGTTTTAACTTTGCATTTTGAACTCAGAGTCTGGAAGATCTGCCTCTCTCCCACTTTAAACTTTGCCACCTTGTCATCTGGCTACTTTTAACTCTAATACACTGAACCTCCAATGCTAATCAATGTTCCCTCTAATTATTTTTCTCTATGTGCAGAACCTGTTGGCTGTTGTGTGCACATTATTTTCCATGTGTGCAACTGACTAATGAGGTAAGCCACTTTGTGAGCTACCGTCGCAGAAGAGAGTTTGGAAAGGAAGTTCCTCTTCCCAGCCACTGCAATTCTTTAAAAATCTTACAACACTTTTTCCAAACACATGGGCTAAAATAAAATGTCATATGTGATTATACAGAAAACTCAATCAGTCCAATACTTCAATATCTGGAACAGTACCTTGCAAGCGTACTTCTCTGCAGAGATAAATGTCTGCCTCATTACCGTTTGGCGGTAAGTGGTAAGGTTGACGGTAACTCCATTACTGCCAACTTTACGACTGCACCAAATTCCGATTTCGGGCCTGGAGTGGAAGATTTGCCTCCAGGATAAATCTTCCAACTCAACGCCAAAATCGTCGGAATTTCCACTGCGGTAATTCCACCAAAAAGCCAATGGACTCAATATGAGTTACTTTGGGTGTTTTTCTGGCAGATTTATGTCAGGATACTGCCCAAAGTCATAATGAAGCCCTGTATGTTTTATGCCACTGGAAAATCACTCATTTTCACAAATATCTTAGTTGTGTTCCCAGATATCTCGTGCAAACAATATTTATTCTTGAAGAAATGTTTCTTTGTATTCTGAGTTTTCAAAAAAAGGGAATTTTATTCTTGATGCGATAATCTCGTGGTCAGCCTGCACATGTTTCGACCCAAGGGGTCTTTATTAAGGCTGGTGCGTTATTGTTCATTGACCGTTAGGTAGGTTGGATCTTGGTGGTGGATTGGGGTAAGTGGGTTCCACTCCTTGAATAGGCGGGCTTGTCAGCCAGTTACTGCAGCGAAAGACCTCCCTGGCGTTTGTGGCCCTCAAATATCTCTTGTCATAACTGATGTGGCTGTCAAGAAACAGAATAGATTTGCTGTTGGATTAATGCCAATTAAAATCAATGTGTCAAAACATTGATTCTCCTCATCGGCACACCCACTCCCTCCTTCCCTGTAGCTCTCTGGCCGGCCTCTCTTGGCCCACTCCACGCTCCCACCTGCAAGGCTAAAAACATTGGGGACATCTTCAACTCCACACTCTCTTTCTCCCCCCACATCTCTGACGTCTCTAAGAAGTCACACTACCAGCTGCACCTCCTCAGAGGTATTCCTACTTTTCTCTCCTTCCCCCAGAGGGTCACTGTCTCTTGAACACTGGTTCTCTGTAAGCTGGACTATTGCAACAGTCTCCTTCTAGATCTGCCTGCTTCCACTCTACGCCCTCTGCAACTCATCCAGAACAGGACTGCAAGACTTGTCCTTGGCCTCAAGCCCAGGGATCGTATCTCTCCAGGACTGAAATCTCTGCACTGGCTCCCGATGGCTGCGAGGATTAAGTTCAAAACCCTCTGCATCGTCCACAAGGCCTTCTGGGGTCTGGGGCCTCAATACCTTCAACTCACTCTTCCTAGATACCTTCCCTCCCGAGCTCTTCGCTCATCCGCCTCCAACTCCCTCAGGGTCAGTCGCTTCTCCAAGCAACGAGTTGGTGGCAGATCGTTCTCTTCTGCTGGGGCCTCCCTCCGGAACAGCCTCCCTGCCACCCTGAAACTTGAGGAGAACCACCTGCGATTCCGGAAGCACCTGAAAACCCTCCTCTTTGCTTCTGCTTTCTCTCCCCCTCACCCCTGCTAATGTCCTGGCTGTTACTGCATTTTTACTCACTAAAAAAATTAAAATGTGCCTAACAAAAACAAAAAACAATGAATATTGCTTCAACCCACAAAGCTCCACTTATATTTTTTCAGATTAGTGACCAGTACAGCAGTGGCATTAATGCCTGATCTCAAAAGGAATTTTATGGGGAAAGAACATCTTTTAATAAGCAGAAAGTATCCTTATTGGCAAAGCTAATGACTTTTTTACTCCTTTTTTCACACTGAAAAATCATTTGACTCCAAGTAGGGAGCAACATCTGATTAGAGCCCTGCTTGTACCCCTGACATAGGGAGTGAAATGACAGGGCACATAATAAAGTGTATAATTTTGCCAACCCTTCCACACCACAGCCTAGATAAAATTAAACAAGAGCCTTACTGAGGTTTATTATGGAGCCATGTTGAAGACAACCACACATATATGCCTTTTAAGTTAATTTCATCAATTCATCAGAGATACACATGATTTAGTGGCTTCTTCTATAACAATGGATCCCTCTTCTGTAATTCTTTGAGATCAGTTAAATAAGATGCAGGGAGATGCTAAAGATTTCACACACAGAACACATGGTTATATTGAAATGCCCTCAGCAGTCGAGCATAGAAAAAAAAGGAGGTGTTGTTGTTTAGATAGGTACTAGAATTTCCTATCCTTTCACAAACACACAACACATTTCCTTCAGTGTACTGCTGAAACGTGTGACTTGCTCCTTAAAATGTGCTGCTTTGTTGATCATCCGCTTCCACCCTTACCCTTCCCTGGCCCCTGTGCATGCCTCCAATACTAGTTGATAGAGCACTGTAAAAAGTGAGGGATTGTAGCAGTAAACACTCACTGGGATATTTGCAGACCCACAATGCTCTGCAAGCAAGGCATATTTAACATATGATGTGCGTTTTAAGAATGTCATGACTCTGCATGTGCACACTTCTTTTTCAGTGCTTACAAGATTGTTTGCAACATACCCCACCCTTATATCATTGTGTAGGATTACACAAGTACACAGTGAAACTGTTTTTGTATAGAAGCGAGTTACCATATAATGTGTGATGGTCTATGCCCAAAGGAAACAATGCAGATTGTGTGAAAAGCATTCTCCTGTCTGAATAACCGGTGCCTTGATACTATGGACGATTAATCCCAGGCATAGTCCATACCCATTATCCCTTGAAGGCTAAGTAAATGATATTGCAATGTTGCACTCTACTTATAGGGTAATGTAGGATAATGTTAGTAATACAAAAGTAGGAGAAGCTGAGCATCACATTTGTCTTTTCAACATATTTAGAGGGCAAATTAATATTTGAGTTTCATAATGCTTTAATTTACAAGGGGGGAGCTTCAAAGCACTTGTGTGACATATGTACAAAGAAGAGGAAGTGTGGGATTTGGTTACACATCTAAGTAGCCTGCTTACTTGCAGTCGGTATCCGATATTTGAGCTGGAAGTTAGTTTATATAGTGTGGGTGACGCTTTTGGTAAGGCACAATGAGTAACAGAAATTCTGGCGCGTGCACATTATTCATGTTACAACAAATATAAAACAAGTGGATGTAGGTACACGTCTGCTAACCTTTCGCAGAGCCAAGAGGGAAAGATTCAAGGTTGTCCGGTAGTATCTTAATGGACTCTCGGGCAGAAGTTAGAGTCATATGGTAAAAGTGTGGTAGAGTCAGGTTTAGGAGTCAATGGGTGGGGAGGGAACATTTTTGGTTAATGTGTGCAGGCATATATTGTTTAGATTCTTCTGGTCATGGAGCCAGTTTTTCATATTCGTTTTTAACCTCTTGTGTTGTATTTTGCTGTTAGGGATTTTAGGTACATAGTAGTGTAATGCAAATTAGCAGAATATCAAGTCTAGTTGCTTATTTTAAGAGAAAGAAAATTTCAGGTAATTGCTGTGGCTTGTGCCTTATTAAATATTTTTGAATAGGTGAGAATTGTCTGTGTGCGCTGATAAAAATCTTCTGAGCGGCACCCAGAAGGAAGCTGGGCAAGTGCACATGCGCACAGCTTAGAGGGAACATTGCTGCTAATTCTAACCATGGTATACCCCATGCATTGAACTCTGCCACTAAGAAGTAGGGGCCCCACCATCATGAGACCTTTAACAACTCTGAAACAACCACCACAGAGTGTCTTTCACCACTCGCTGGTGAGAGACCAGAACAACCAAACTAACAAGAAAAACAGACCCAGAATCAGAAAAGCCCCCTACCCTCCAACCATCGAGCCTGCACCACAGAAATGCCTTGTACCAGGAAAGACCAACACACAAGAAATAGGCAAAATAGAACAAACCATCTCAAACCACCACACCAGAGAACCAATCAACACCAAGAAACAACTCTCCTAACTGCTCACTGGAAGAAAGCCCAGTCACTGATAAAAGACCAAAATCACTGTACCTTCCACGCTACCAAATCAATGTACCACCCACTCACAAAACCAACCTCTGACAAACATATTAAACATACAAGGAGGAATGCGAGAAACACAATGTACAGACAAGAAACATGTAGAACCACAACTGAAAAAACTGAACTTAACACAACATTCCTCACAAGAAACTGGCAAGATGCAAAGAATCATCAACAAGAGCTGGCAAACGACCCTGTAGAAAACAACAACCCAAAATGCAACCTTCTAGATCTACTCAACAAAGAAACAGAAGCAACAAAACCAAAATGCGGAATCAAAAGGAAAAAGAAATCCACACCAACTCAAATCACCAATGCCACCTTCAAAGGAAAAAAAAAAGACAGAATAGAAAAGGATACACTGTAACCTAGCCAATGCCAGATCAATGTCAAAAAACACCACAGGGATATACAAACACCTAAGTGAGTGAGGAACAGACATCCTATGACTCACCAAAAGCTGGTTAAATCAAAATGTCAGAGTTCATGCACATGAATTCCTACCCAACAACTTCAAACTGAAACAAGCCCACAGAGAACAAACATAGGAGGTGGTCTTGCTATTGCATACAGAGATCACCTGTCAACGACAACAGCAGCAGCAATGAACATCCCAAACTATAAATCACTCCGTCTACACCTAGCCTTAGATCACAAAACAAACTTGTCATTCCTAGTCATCTACAGACTGCTGGAATACACCCCTACTTTCATTGATACACTTAAGGACGCCATCACCAACATCGCTATAACATATGACTAACTGCTCATACTAGGAGAAGTCAACATCTGGTTTCGAAGAAGAAAACATCAACTCACCTAAAACACTAACAAATCAACTAACAACAATGCACCTACAGCAATTGCTGAATGCAGATTCTCTGGTGCAGCCACCTCATAATACCCTTTGTGAACCTCCCACCAAAGTGATTACTAACTAAACTCATCAAACAAAACCAATTCTGAAAAGAACCTGGAAATAAAAGACACTACTGACCTAATTACCAGACTAGAATCTGCAAAACCATCAACCACCACCCTGGACTCCTCCAACATTGAAGAAATAACTGAAACAATCCAAACATGGATCACAAAAACACTAAATAGCATTGCACTAGAGAAAACATTTGACTGCTCGCTAAAGAATATAGAATGGTGAGTTGGTTCACACCCCACCACAGAGTACTGAAGAAAACAAACAGGAAAGAAGAATGAAGGAAAAAACTATGATTAGCAATAAATAAATCACATACCAGAGACAGATATGACTATACAAAGCCAAAATACTACAAATAAAAAAAACACTCCAACAAATGCATCACTAATTCATGCAACAATCATAAAGAGATGTTCAGCTAAATTAAAAATATAAGAAACAGAACAGCTTGAAACAACATGCTAACCCCTTTGCAAAACCATGCAATGACCCTTCAAACCACTATGAAACAAAATCACAAACATCCAGCGAGTCATGAAGAGTATACACAAAAACATCAACACTCCTAACCAGCTTACACTGGAACCAACCGTAAGACTAACAGACTTCTCACCAATTTCAACAGAAAAATTCAACAGAAGCATAAAATCAACAGAGCAGCTCAGCAGCAGATCCTTGCACGCTAAATCTGTGGAAGACTATCCGGTCACAAATAACATACAGGGAATACTTCTGCAACCTCTTTAAACACTTACTAGCAACATGAAATGTGCCACAACCCTTTAAATTAGCACACATCAAAGCACTCCTAAAAGACCCAGCAGGAAACGTGGAAGATCTAACCAACTGCTGACCAATTTCAAACATCCCGTAACTAGCAAAACTCCTAGAAAGCTATGTCTACAAACAAATCCTGGAAAATGTAGAAAAAAACTGCAATTTAGACTGGGCACAAGTCGGCATCCGACCTATGGGAGGAATGGAAACACCACAATGAACTATATGGAATGATTGAAAAAACCAAAGTAAACTCCAACAGAACTACGGTACTAATACTACTATATCTATCGGTAGTGTTCAACACAGTCCACGAGAAAATGCTCATCAAAATACTTGAAGAAATAGGAATGAGCAACATGGCGTTACTAGGGTTAAAATCCTTCCTGGCAGAAAGGATGGAAACACCATGGCTTACCTCCTTTCAGTCAGCACCACCACAACAACCTATGGAGTTCCACAAGGCCCATCACGCTCACCACTCCTCTTCAACATTTCCATGATCTCCCTCATCAACCTCAACAAAAGACATGGACTCACCTGCTACAACTATGCAGATGACACAGAAATCCATAAAATCCACAATTCCCGGAGAACAAGACCCAACCATTATCAACTGGCTCACAGAAATAAATGACTGGGTGTGTACCAACAGCATCAAACCAACCCAGACAAAGGAGAAATCATGATCACGCCCAAAACCCATTGAACCAATACCACATCCCATTGCCTTTTGAAATGGGAAACTAACCGGAACCTTCAAAAGTGGTTAAAAACCTCTGAATTTTAATAGACAACAACCTAACATTCGAACTACAAGCCCACACAATAGTAAAGAAGTGCTTCTTCCACTGACACACAATCTAGTGGATCCTACATTTCCTCACCATCACACATAGAACATGTGCCATCATCGCCCTTGTCTTGTGAAGAATATACTATGCCAACAACACATATCTCGGAATGCCAGAATACCTGTTACATCTGTCCCTCTGTGGGATCTGTGGAGCCGATGGACCTTCCACCATTGAAGGTATGTCACGTCTTTCCTGAACGTGCAAGAACGCACTTGTTGTTTGCAACATGGCTGCTGCCTGAATGAATATCTTCATTCAGATTGTCAGCCACGGCATGTCGCAACCCTCTGGACATCCTTAGGGGTAAGGCGCTTTATTCGTTCTTTTGGCTTTGCCTATCTCTTGTGCTTTGCCTATTGTAATTCTCCCGCCTTTGTTTGCTACCCTTACTGGGTCTGTTTCATGCCGGGGCTCCCCCATGGTTTCCCGAGTGGATTTCCCCACTCCTCTGTGCTTGTCTGCTGGTCTTCGGTTCGCTGGGGTTTCCCCTGCTCTCTTCTGTCCTTCTTTTCCTCGTTCCCGTCTCATCAGGACCTGGTTCTCTTTACTCACGCTCTCTTGGACTCCTGCCTCTGTACTTGCTCTTGGGCCTTCTGCCTAGGTCTACATGCTGATTTCTTCTCTTCAGTGTCTTGCACATCGTTCAGAGCTGGATTTAGTTGGACTGCATCTTTTCACACTTCAAGGATTTCCAGTCAGTCACTGTGCCTACCTTTGATCCTGAGTTCTCTTTGAGCACTTCACCGGATATCCCTTTCACGGTATCCTTCCAGGGGTTTTTCTGCCTATGCAGGGTTTCCCCTGTTTGGCTGTTTTGGGGAAGGGGCCACTAGTCCACTGTTAGGAAATATTGTATGCAGTCCCCTGTGGGAGACTGCACCAGCCTTGTCCTCTTGGCAATAGTTAACCTAACCATTGGTATAAGCATGTACTACACAAGTTGGTAAAGTGACTGAGCAGCCAGGCTTATCTCAAGATGGGCCAATGTGAGTTATAGAGTTGTAACACAGAGTTTCACAGTGACAAGTATTCAAATAAACACTTACACTCAAGTTTGTTTGATTAAACCATTATTTATTCATGTAACAGTCAGTTGAATAACCCTTCCTTAGAAGGGAGCAACATGTGTAACACAAAAATATACTTCAAAAATCAAAACTCTCAGTTTCAATAAATCAGTAGATACCCATTTGGGATGGAACACAGATACTTCCTACACCCTGAGGTGACTTAAATAACTAAGACACTGTGGACATTAATATATCGCTGGTACATTTAGAGCAGTAATGAGTTTGGTGTCAAAGGGAAAAGGTTTTGGGAATAAAACAATGGTTAACAAATATTCTTAGGCAATTAAGTACTTTTGAACCCCCCCAATGCAAAGTAAATTAACCCTATCCCAGCTACACAAGTTATGGAATGTGTGTCTTTTGTTGAGGGATAGTTAAAGCACAAAGGGGCAAGGACAAACCGTCAACAACAGATGAAATTAGGTGAATGTATTTCTGATCTGATTAGGTTGAACTGTGGGGTCCCGCAGGGATCATCCCTTTCACTGTTGCTATTCATTAGTTGGATGCCTATAAACCAAATACGGCTCAATACAGCTAAGACCGAACTTATGTTGTTCGGCCAAGACATCTGCTGATCGCAGCCAAGAAATTGCAAATCCCAACACTTTTGGGAAAGACCTTAAAATGTGTATCTAGGGTAAAGAATTTTGCTCTATCGGGCAAGAGGATCTTGGCAGCATGGGCATAGGAAATGGGGGCACAAGGGGGATAAATCCCCCTCAGAATTGTAAGCAGGGGGGATATAATAGGATGTATCCCCCCCCTACAATCGGAGCAAAGGAAAAGAAGGGCTCTTTATGTTTGGCCATTGTAAAGCAGGGCCGTTTTTTTATTTTTTTCTAAAATGTGCATTTCTTTTTCTAAGTGTTCAAAATACAAATAGACACAGCTTTTCTTAACTTGCAGTGCTCATTAAGGTGCCCTGGCAGAGTAGAGGGGAGAGTGGGTGTACAGCTGGATGATGTCACAGACCCACCCACCTTCCTGTCAGAGGTTGGAGGGTAAATACGAAAACTCAAATACAATCTGCAGAGCATCTTTTCAACGATAAAGAAATGATTTGAGCATTAAGTCTAAAATGTTACATCATACTCTGTATGATTCAGTGTAAAAATGCATTGATATACAAATAGAATTGCGGTCATTTTATCATTTTCTAAATCAAATGAATGCGTTGTAATAAAAGCTTATCGCACAAAAATGTACCCTCCTCAGAAACACAAGATTACATGGTTTCTCTTCCCTGCACAGTTTAGCAGATATACAACTATTAAGGTTGTCTTCTCCAACTAGGAGAAATATTTAAATATTATTTGCTAGTGGGACAGTACAAAGAAGAATTGGGCCTCATTACGAGTTTGGCTGCATCCCACCCCACTGCACTGTACACCTACATGGCTCAGCAATGCAAATACACCCCTCCGCACTGCACACCTCCACTGATCTGCAATCAAACCACCCTACTGCACTGCAGACATGAACACTACCCCAACACTGCTCTGCACTCACACCATCCGTGCAATGAATGCATGCACAAACCCCAACACTGCTCTCCACATGCGGCCTCTAGACCTGTTATGCACTATCACCACCCCTACTCTGCATCCACACAATCCCAACACCATGCTGCACACACAGCCTGTAGCACTTTACTCACTTTACTGCCCTCAGACCATCCCTGCACTGCATGTGGGCACACAGCCGCAACACTTCCCTGCACACATTGCATCAAGCCCTGCATACACACCCCTCATCACTGAACTGCATACACACACGCACACCACCTATTGCACTGCACTGTACACACACAGTTCACCTTCAGCACCACACACATGGTCATCAGCACTGCATTGTACTGCACACAAAGCTAATCCCAGTACTGCACACACATACTGCCACAGCACTGCACACACATCACCCTTCGCACTGAATGCACACACCACTCCAGCACTGCTTACACATGGTCTCAGCACTGTACTGCATGCACACATATACACCACCCCAGCAGTGCATTGCACACACATAGATGCACACACACACACCGCCACACACAATGCGCTGGTACTGCAATGCACAGAGACTGCCCTCAGAATTGTGCTGCACATCCCATGCCAGCAGTGCACTTCAGACACACCACCCCAGAGTGCACATGGTGCCACAGCACTGCACACTCACACAGCACCAAATACATTCTTCTGCATCACACACATAGAACCCCTACAGAATATGTAAATACAGTGCTAGCTGGGCATATTGAAGTCTGGATTTACGGTGATGGTGCTTCATAACAGTGCCTTGCTTTACTGTGATAACTATAACTAATTAATGTGGTCTTACTGTGCTAGTTGGGCATGTTAGAATCTTCTATTGCATGTGATCATCTGGCATATTGGGATAGCCCTCCTGTGCTAAGCAGGCATAACTAAACCTGACACTGCTGTCCTAATTGGACATAATGGAATCTTGCACTGCTATGCTAATTGGGAATAGTATATCCAAGCACTTCTTTGCTAGTTGGACATAATGGAATCTGGCATTGCCTTGAATCCTAACTGTGCATAGCTTCGATATTGAAGTGAATACCTGGGTATTGGATGGTAATGGCAATGGTGCAAGAACCTGGTGTATTTATGGCGATGCCCTGTAAAGGTATAAGTACCCTGGTTTTTGATATGGTGGGTGTCCAGGCTTTTGATTGCATTAACTGTTATTGGGTACCGATATATGGTGCATAGTGTGAGTACCAGAGAACATGACGTAAAAGATGGTTCTTTCTGGGATTATGATTAAACTATCTGGTAATTAGCATGCATACCTAGAGTTATGAAGTTTATGCCTATATAAATGCTTATACAGCAGCAAAATCTATTGCCTTTGTCAATGCATGTTCTAAAGTGTTATTGCAGGCATGCTAGTATACAAACAAGTAACTGGAGACCTTTATTATGGTCATAATCTACATATATATGCCCTACTCTGGTGAAAGCAATAGGAGAACTAGGCAGCTGCCTAGGCTGCTGGCTAGCAAGGGGTGCTATACACACCGTTTTTTGCCTCTGTAATCAATTACTAAAAAGTAGTAAAGAAATCGAAATAAAGTGGCAATGCAGCAAATCACAGTGCTCACAGGTCTCGGAGTCACTAACTTGGCATTAGCAATAGTCCTATTTCCTACTTACACCTGTTTTCAGACAGCACACGACATTGCTGGTGCAAAAGTAAAAACAGGGAGGCCCTACAGGATGTCTTGATAAAACAACATCAGAACCCCACTGGTCACTCACTCCAGGCAGGTCATAATCATGGTATATCCCTCCTGGAACGTCTGCAGGTGGGTTTAATTGTGCCTGACACAGATTTTTCCTAAACATCTAAGTGTTAGGTAACATATAAAAGTCTTTTGATTTGACCTTGTTATCAAAAGAAGATCTAAAATATGATGCCAAAACAGCCGTGTGTAATTGTTTAAGGCACTCCATGCATGTTAAGGGGTGAACACACTTTTTGGGGACAAAGATGCTAAAGTCAGGGCACATGTAGTTGGCAGTGGGAGGGTGTCAAAATGGCCTTTTGCTTAGGGTGCCTAGGGTGGCGAAAGTCATTGCACTGGCCCTGCCCATTCCTCCTTTCAGATGCTCCTCCATCCTGATAATCGTTTGCCACCACTCTCACTCTAATCTGTTAACAAATCTCCCCTGTCTTCTTGTCCTCTCCCTTCTTTTACTCTCCCCCAACGCCACCTTCTAATCTCTTCCATTCCATTTTTACACCAACCAGGGAGAAGCTCCAAAATGATTGTTAAATACCCATAGACATAAACTGAATATTTCCTCCACTCTGCAGAACAACCTTACCAAGCGTCCACAAGTATTCTTCAGTCTCAAAATCAAAGGATGCTTCCCAAAGAAAGAGCACAGCAGAGGAAGCTACTGCAGACCCTCTTAGTTGTCCCAGCTTCTACCCGTGAGGCTGAGAGAAGCTTTAATGCTTTGAGATGACTGAAATATAAAACAAATTAAAATAATATACAAAGTTTCCTTTCCATACACTAAAAACCAGTTTAGTACATTGCCTTTGAATAAAATACAGAATACAATGTCTTACCTAAAAGGAGAGAGTTCAGCTTGAGAAGAATAAGCACATGTCACTCTGTTCACCCCTAATTTAAACAGCCCCATTAAGGAGCATAGGCAGGTCCAAGTGGAGAGTCTGAGGAAATATCTATAATCGTCCTCAATCACAGCCTCTATAACAACCTAGAAGAATGTGCTCAGGATAGTTTGTCTTTTCTGCTAAGCCCCGTAAATAAGACCAGCTACGGATTTAGTGATATCACAGTTGAAGTGAAGTCCCCCGGAAGAAGGGGCATTGCTGCATTCCCTTTCTCAGTAAAATCTTCTTTCAGTAAATGAGGTTTAATACTGCTTGACCTTAAAGGCTCATATGCAGGGCATGCAAAAACAAAATGGTGCAAATGTTCATCCTCCTCCTCGCATAATTTGCACTTTGCACTAAGTGCAGTTTTCCATTTCTTCTGATTGTTCGCCAAGATATATGCCCTGGCCAGATCACAAAAGGTATTGTATTGGAGGCTTGGACAAGGTTGAAAGATATGGTTGCTATGCTCACCCTTTTACAAATATATCAGCCCATCCTAAGTGAGCCACATGCACTGATTCCTCTTCTTCCGTCATACTTGTCCTTATCAATTGAGTATTTTTCAGCTTGTTTAACAAAGATCTATATGCATCAGTGGGATGATCAGACGGATCCAGGATAAACTGTTATGACAGAGAAGATTTTTATCCAATAGACCTATCAGTCCACTCCACATGTGTAATGCTGCCTGTGAATGTTGTGTGACAGGAACTAAATTTCTTTATATGGAAGTCCTCACTCAAATATTGATTTGACAATTTTTATATAAAATAAAAGTTGTTTTTATTGCCACCCTCAACAAAAATTGTTCAATTTCAACAGTTGTTGATTGAACAATATCCAAGCCCCCTCACTAGAGCTACATTAAGAGTTTCAAAGGGATAAAGAGAACTTGGTTTCTGTAAAATCACTGCTTTAAGATCTCAAATGATTGAAAGTTTGTTCCGGCTAATCAAATTCACAGGCTCCAAAAAGCACAAAACGCGGTGGTCAGCTTGATCTTTAAGTTGGGCAAAACTGCCCATGTGTCATCTTTCCATCGTGATTTGCACTGGTTGCTGATTGAGGATCGCATTAGATACAAGGCTGATTGCCTTATCTTTAAATGTGTTAATGGTACTGTCCCTCAATATTTGAGGGATCAGAATCACTCTTATCAGCCCGTTAGACAGTTGAGTTAGAGTGATGCTCTTCTTCAATCAATATCCCATAAAGTGCATAAATCCCGGGCAGATAGAAGATTCTCTGTGTTTGTCCAAAATTATGGAACTCCTTACCATTAGAGCTGGGGACCATTGGCTCACTGTACCAATTTCGCAGAGCATTAAAAACGTTTTTGTTTAGATGGGGTTCTCCTTATATCCTGGCAATTCTATACTTGCGTCTATGTTTTGCTTGAATTATATTTCCATCAGCGCCATTATATGCTTTGGTCCATTCTGTGCGCAATACAAATCCCAAATTACAAAATACAAATATGTCCCCAGGTGATGGCAGTAAATCCATCCTGCTATAGGGGTAAATCCCTGTTCTAGTAACAAGTGGCCTTCTGATATCACACCCAAAGTGCTTTGTGCTACAGGAAGTGGAGGAGACAGGAAGGACATATAGAGGCAGAGATAAACAAGATGGTGCAACCTTCCGCCAGATGTAAAAAAAACACTCTCTGCCTACACTAAGCATCCCCTTATCTTCTCAATAGAATCAAAGGCCTTCAAATATGCATCGCCCTGGTGTGAGGACTAGCCTTTAGTGAATGGGTGTGCCCTTTGATTCCTGTTTTCATGCCATCATCCTGTGAAGTAGCTGTCATAGTATGGAGGGTGTTGCCTGCCCCCAGAAAAGGAACAGTCAACCCTCAAGCCTGCCTGTGGGAATTACACATAACCCTTCTACAGCTGAACTGGGCTCACATGGCTGACACATGTGATTTCAATTTGGTGTGGCTTGGATAACTAGGAGGGGTACTAGCCACCTTACCCCAACTCGGGCATGGCATATATTCACAGTTCAGCTTGCCCCCAAGACAGCAGTCTCATAGTTATGTACTTTTTGCAACAGGCGTGCATATCTTAAACGCAACCTTTGCGTTGAAGATATTTGCTTGTCACTGCAGCTGTCAAGTAGGCACCTGTGACCCTTGAACTTGCTCTGTGCCACTGGAGAAGAGGGGCTGAGTCTCAGGCTACTGAGGAAACTGGTCACATGGAGTTTAAGGAAGTGGAATATGATCATCAGACTTCCCTTCCTGAATTTGAATTACCCACATAATTGTATCTATATTTATAAAAATGAAAATGTGTGGGTTTGTGGCTGAGTTTGTGGTAAAGTGTTACTCCTTATACAATTCCACACTGTGTTACCAATATGCACCCCACTTTGCGTAGTTACCTGTTAGGACCCTCCAGACATGACTGCTATATGTCATTTGGACACTTCACCCCTTTCCTCGGATTTCAGCACCTTCACACATGAGGCGGCTGCCTGAAACTGGCAAAACATAAATGTGGTCGCCCCCTAATATGCACGGAAACTTCGACATTTGCTATGCAATTCGCCACAATGAACTGCACCATGCCAGGATGATGGAACAGGTGGGGAGAGAGCACAGTAGGACCCAGTATGCAGAAGCACACATACTCTCGCCACCCCCCAACGTCTACTGCGGGGCATGTCAGCCAGCCACACACGCCCATTCTCAGCCCAGTTTACATCAGATTGCAAGGCACATCAAGCGATGAGCGAATCGGAGCAGTGACCTACAGGATCATTGATTTTTAATAATTGATGACAGTGTTGTCATATCTGTCCACAGAACTTGTTAGGAAAATGGGTACTTGTTGCTTGTTAATTAGCCAGATGTCAATTCCTCACATTCAGGATAGACACTGGCAGTTCTTGCCCATGTTTCCAGCCACCTGATTGGCTGAGGGACCTATCCGTGGGTGAATGACATAGTGGGCCTGGTGTGTGTCTTTCCCAGCTGTTTTCCACTACTCTCTACCTATCCTGAACCTGTAATCTCTCACCTGAAACATGAACTGGTATAAAGTAACTTCAAGAAGATGACAGAGGCTCCTTAGTCTTTTGTCAAGGATCAGAGCACTACAGTTACTTACAAGTACTTAAAATTCAAATATAGTATTGATTGCTGGAGCTGATTTTAGCCCATCTCTTCAGCACAAGTGACAAAAAAGTTTTTCCAGCAAGAGAAATAAAATGAGACCCACAGACTTTACCTTAAAATGACTGAAACCAATCTGGCGTGTGTGAATATGTACAGTGCAGTAAATTACATGATTTCTAGCAGCAGGTATGAAATTGCTGCAAGTTCCAAATTGCACCCATCCCAATATTAGGCGGACCATTTTTGATTTGACATAATTCTAATGGAGATCATGCAAGGGCTCCTTACAGCTCCAGAGAGGATTTCTCATATAGTACAAAGGGATAAAAAAAAACATACAAGTTTAAGGTAATCTTTTTTCCTGCCTGGAAGAAACCTGTAAATGCTGGATTAGTGCAATAAATGTGGTGACCTTTTCAGTAAAATGGCTTACGTCACTTCCTATTAATGAAAAACACATAATGCATCTTATGGTTTCTTCTCTGCAATTATGCTAAAAAAGTGCCCTGCTGAGAAAGGATTAGGTCTGATGGACAATCAAAGACAATGATTCCTTCTTGGTTAAATGTGTGAGGAGATACAGCCACCGGAGCTCCAATGATTAGTGCTACCTGCGGGGGGTCCCTACGACTCTCGGTTGTAGGTAGGCCGAGAAATATTCAAGTACAGAAAGTGCCCTGTCACTATTATGCGCTCCTCAATGCCGTCTTATTACAACCCTGATTCCAAAGCAAAAGCCATAATGCAAATATTAGCCCGGCAGGTTGTACTTACTGTTTATCACTCAGCATGGCGGCCATGACACCTGGCTGAGTAAAAATCCCAGCAGGGAGCACGCACTCGGACGCGTAGCCGGAGGGGACACCTGCAGGAGGTGGAAAGGGAAAAACACCGAAGATTAAGGTGGAAAAGGGATCTATAGAGGAAACTACTGTATGGATAAGAGCCCGGGCTTTTGGCAGAAACAAGTAGGCATTAGAAGAAAACAAATGGAAAGATATAAAACATGAAAAGAAATGCTTCCTCAGGAGTAGGCCTGAAGCTCATTTGCAGCAGTGTGGCATTTGTTAAGAAAGTTTGGGAGGAAGGAAAGTGAAGAGCAGTCAAGCCCCTGTTCATTGACGCTATGTAGGTGTAGCTCTTTACTGCTCAGGTCAGCGTTCATGCTCTTTATTTTTTCAGATACATTTCTTCCCGATAATGCCTCATTTCTTCAGCGCACGCTTTGAAACGACATTTTTACAGAAGCCCGACTGTCCGTGCAAATCTGGAAGCTTCTCTGTTCCATAGGTAAAATACTCATCAAGGAATGCCAAATAAATATCTACGGCAAGTAAGAGTTTCACATTACATGCCGCGAAGAAAATGTCAAACAATAATATTGTATCTGGGTTATGGGAAGATAATACGAAGCATGCAATTATTATTTTTAAAAAAAATTAACCAAAAACTGCTTCAAGGCAAACTTTATTATGAGGGAAGAGGTACTTGGGTAGATTCGTCTCCATCATCTGTCGAAATACATGTATTTTTTGGGCAGGAATGGCTTCCCAAGTACAGCTGTCTTTGCATTCCAGTTATTAAGTATATCTCCCACACCTGTTACAAATCCTCTGTGATTGGGAATTTGCATGTGCCACATTTATAAACATGGGAACACCACCACCAAAGAAAAACGTTGTATTAAATGCACGAGCAATGCCCCCGTATGATGTGCCATTTGTATAGATGTCTGAATATCCAAATATAAAAAAAAGCGTGCTTACACAATGCTTACATTCAAATAAAGAGTCTGCTGTTCATCAAAAAATTCAATGTATCTGCTTTTGGCTGTTTATGAATCGAAGGCAAGCTGGCTTGCCCTGACAAAAACGCACACAGATATTGCTACTGTAGTGAATTCTAGCTGCGTAGGAGCTGGATTTCGTTTCTTCCGCTCCAGGGGTCACTCCAGGGAGTGGTAAAAATGAGTGACATCGATCCGTGCAGCATTAAACAGCGAGTTTCCATCGCGCTCTGCCATCTGAACTCGCAACGAATGATTGGCAAAATTGTCTCCAGATGGCTTTCATATTTTTTCCATTTTTTTTTTTAAAGATGATGTGCAGCAGGGCATTGGTAAAATAATAATGATGTATGCGCTCTACGACCTGCAGAGTGAATAATTATGACGGAAAAGCCTTTAAAACAAAATCGAAGATGTTAGGTTTTATATATAATAAAGATATTTGTAATGCATTCACGAACTGCACGTGTACACACATATTAATAAAAGGCATCTAGGTCCTATAATGTAGATTACACATAGGTCATTGCTATTTCAGAATATATTCAGTATGTTGCCCTTTGATAAAATATCGCATATATTGCTAAAATAACTATGTAGTTTAATGCACCTGCTGCATAGACCTCTGTAATTTTTTACGTCACAGGTTTAACTCACAACGGAGTGAAAATGACCTTCCTTTCCCCAAAGTTGAACTATGAGTCCTAATGCATTGCTACATGGTGTCACCCGTGGTATGATCTGCAATTAAAACTGCTGTGAAAAAACTTTAATGAAAAATGTGTGATAGCCGTTATAAGCACTTATGCTGTCAAGTGTTTTTGCTATGTTTTAATATTGGCTCAGGCAGATGTGACAAGTTAATCTAATGTTGCCACACATACAGACGACCCACCCTGCAATTTCGGTCAGACAACAGACAGTGAGGTATCCACAAATCAAAAGGTATTTACAAGAATTAGGTCAATCTTAGACTACTGGGTCTCCAGCTTTACTCTGAAGCCCACTTCAATATGATACACATGGTGTGCATACATACACAATTATCTAAACCAAAACAAAATGTTACCTGCCTGTAGGAATCCCACTATTGCAAGTGCACAAAGGCATCCACTTGCAATCCACTTTCACTCAAAACAATCTCCATATAAATCTGATATATTCTAGTAGATACTTATCTATTGACATTACTGCTTACCTTTGATCTATTTTCTGAACAGCACTAAGGTCTCTCTGAAATATTCTACACAATGGACATATGGTTAAACATTTAGTTTTCTCCAGCATCAAGTCAAGTATGGCACCAGAGAAAATTACATCAATAAATAAAATATAATTACACACCAAATACCCTGTGCAGGTGTTAGATTGTGAATACACTAACCATGTAGATGCCACTTGGCATGTAGGCGAGGAACTGATACATAGGGCTATGTGCTAAGCCATTTACAGTCAAGAAGTGACTTGTTTGCATTGGCTCATGTAAGTTTACATTCACAATTACTGTCCTCGGGAATCTATCTGCTCTATTCTGAATGCACATGTATCCTCGAATTTGCTGAAATTGTGGCTGCAGTTTTCTATATGTGTGTGTGTGTATGTACCTTTAACTAAACACAAATGTATGTGCGTATGACTTTCCGTGCACATGTATGGATTTCATTCTTTCCAGAAATATGCACAGTTGTAAAAGGGTCCTTCATGGAAGGCTTTTAATATAATTTTATTTCTGGGCTGGAGATGTACTATTCTAACAGATATTTAGCTGAAAATGCCCTCACCCCCCTACCCCCCAATGAACTTCACTCTTCCTAAGTACTAGAAATAGGATAATGCAGAGTGTTTGCACTTGGCACATTTCTTAATGAATAGAATGAATTCTTTTAGCATGCATTTTGTTGAGAAAACATCCAGAATATACTATGGTGTAAGTTGGCTGCATCAAAGCATGATATCACCGCAGGTGATAGTATCTGCACTGCACGAATGCCCATCCTGACTTATCACCAGCTTCAAAATAAATATGGGCTGGAGATGTACTATTGTAACAGATATTTAGTGGAAAATGCTCTCTGCCCCCTAACCCCCAATGAACTTCACTCTACCTAAGTACTACACATAGGATAATGCAGAGGTTTTGCACTTGGCACATTTCTTAATGAATAGAATGAATTCTTTTAGCATGCATTTTGTTGAGAAAACATCCAGAATATACTATGGTGTAAGTTGGCTGCATCAAAGCATGGTATCACCACAGCTGATAGTATCTGCACTGCACTATTGCCCATCCTGACTTAACACCAGCTTCAAAATAAATATTCAAAATGGGGAATGCACTTGTATTACCTAAATTACCAACAAAGTAAACAATAGTTGTCAAAGTGTTTTATAATTTTAACACCAGATCTGACCGTTAGCTATATTAGCAAATATTCACAAAGGCGATCAACTCTTTAAAGTGGCATCCAAAACATTTTCAGTTCTTTCATTTTTGAGCCAAAAAGAACAATCTCTCATCTTGCATTCAATTTATAAATGAGGAAACACAGGCCATTAGAATATTAGCACCAATGCTCCCAATTTCGAATTCCATCTCCTCTGTATTCCCAGTCCTCTTCCCTTCCCAGATTTTACCCTGATAAAATTTTGACAAATTTAGGGAATGGGTAGTCTTATTTTAATTACCTTTTAAGATGCAACTTCTGATTTTGAAATAACCAGCAATGGACCCAGTCAGTCAGGCATTGATCCGTCAGCAAAATCTCCCAAAATGGGTGATTTTGACTCTCATATTAAATCTGACTTTAGGGAGCTGTTTTGCATTTTGAAAGAATATGAGGGAAAAGCCCCCCAAACACTTACCTGTGGAGAAGAATGATACTTGGTGTGAAACCATGCAAAGATGTCATGATAGCTAAATTAAAAATATATCAGAATATTGAATTTAATAAACAATGAGCTGTTTAACTTCCTCACACCCATGAATAACTAAGGAATGTTTCTCAGATCCCCAATTTCACTTTAGTCATGTATCTTGAGACTTTGTTTTGAAGGTTCTAAAATCTTTGAAACCTACTTTTTGCAAGGTGATTGCATGTCCTGCCTTCGCGATCAAGGACTGTGCTGATTCTTTAATGCCTATCATTACTACAATAATGAATGCTTAATTTGATGTCTCTATTGTACCTGATAGTCTCAAGGAAGTGCTGATCACACCATTACTTAAAAAGGAGTCACTCGATGCCAGCATTGTTGGGAACTATCACCCTATTACCTCTGTCTCATTTGTAGTAAAAAATCTTGGACCAAGCTGCCTATCTTCAGGTACAGCAGCATCTTTAAACATTTTGGGATCCTTATCGACAGGCAAACAGGCTTCCGTGCACATCCTGGCACTGAGACTGCCCTCATAGATCTTAAACCTAAAATCACATGTATAATGATGGTGGCCATACTGCCCTGCTAATGCTGTTTGATCTCTTGGTGGCCTTTGATTTTGTTGACCATTCTATCCTGGTTGAGTGCCTCTTGGAGGTGGTTAATTTGTCCTCTCTGTGCTCCTCTTGGGTCACATCTTTCTTAACTGATAGACTAGACAGAGTTGCTGCTGGTAAGACATCTGCTCTCCTTATCAAACTGACCTCCAGTGTGTCTCAGGTCTCTTGCTTGGCCCCCACTTTGTACACTATTTTTACTTGTCCCCTTTTTGATTTATTAGATAGTGTGGCTGTCAAATATACTCTGCTGAATACACACAGACACTTCTCCAATCGACACGTATTCATGAAGAATATTCCATGGCCATTAATTGCATCTATTCACTTATTCATGCTTGGGTGGCACAGAATGCCTTGGCACTTAACAATGTCAAAACTGAGTTAGTGATTCTGGGGACTGGGGCCCACCTCAGGAAGTCAGAGTAATTTTGGATACCAAACTGACAATGAATCAGCATGTTTACTACTTTTGATACTACTGTGATTAGTTTTCTAAATGTATGTGTGGTGTCCCAGGTACCTGACCAAAAAGGAGGGGGCTGCCCATCTATCTATCTATCTATCTATCTATCTATCTATCTATCTATCTATCTATCTATCTATCTATCTATCTATCTATCTATCTATCTATCTATCTGATCTATTTCTTTTTGTAGCACCACACACCAGAGGGCCCCAGAGTGCTGACAGTACAGACAACAAAAAGCATATGCTCTAGGCTCCTAAGACCAAAACCTCCTTAAGCTTTACCTTTATTAAAGAGGAAGGTCTTCATACCTTTCCTAAAAAGGGCCAATGATAGAGCCCATATATCAACGCTGGTGCCTCCAAAATGTTTGAGATGAAAACCTCTTATGGGTTTCCTTTTGATGTGAGAGCTAAAACACAGAGGGTCATCAGAAGCCAAACACTTGTAGACAAGGGAATTAGCTTTATTCTGCACTCTCTGCTCCATAGATAGCCAATGTACCTTTGACACATGCATTTGCCTCCCGAACACACAAACTGCTCAGACTGCTCCATTCTGAATAGTTTGCAATTTCTTCATATTGTACTGTGAGGTAACAACCAGCATACCATTGCAATAGTTGAGTTTTGCGTTAATAGGGGCAAAGAAAAGCTAATTTTGTTTGTATGCTCAAATCTCATTGGTGCTACTGTGATAACCTTAGATGATGCTACACATTGAGGCAAATATTTTGAGATCCCGAAGTTTTGAATTCTGATCATTTTGGATAATTGTATGTGTTTCTAGCAAATTATGGTAATTTTTAACATGCTGACATGTTATTTGGTTAGCACTTTTTGGTACATCTTTCTTTTATATGCAGCATATCAAAATGCTCAGATAACTCAAAGCTTCCTTATGAAGTGAGGATTTATTTTGACTTTACATGCTTTGTGGGATGTATTAACCCACTTATGCTCTGCCCTGCGGCATCACTGTGCTCTGGTGGTGCCAGAATTATCAAAATGGACGCAAAAACCCTTGTGCGTGCCAAAATCTATGGAAATCGCGCTATAGAAAACATAAAGAGATAGCTGCCAAATCTGCCATGCATGTTGTCAGTGGTGGAACAGAGAGCGCACTCCTGAAACATGTCACTTTGCTGCCCAACAAGTGAAAATGAAGCCTGCATTAAAAGCAGTGCTTTGCTGAAAGAAATCCAGAATCCTGCTTTTAAATCTTTTTTCTTGGTTGCTGAAACTGCAGAATGCCGGAACAAAACACCATCAAACATCCATATTCTGGCTGGGTGTTACAAATCACTTAGTTCAAGAAATCATTATGGACAGCCAATGTTCTGAAAAGCTGAATTTGTCATCAAAACATTCACAGCAAAAATGTGCCTGCCTGTGAAATCTGAAAAAATCTGGGTGCGGTACCCGTGGCCGCCTGTATGACAGCTGTCAGTAGATTGCATTAAAACTGTAAACTTGTGCAACTGAAATCTAATGTCTGAAAACTAAGTGACCTGTTATTGAGAGTAACCTAGGTTGTCACTATTAAATCCCATGGTTTAGAAGCTGGAATAAGTGTTCTAGCTGCTTGTTTTGAAATTGCAAGTTTGTTTTAAACCAAGAAAAAAAAATGTTACAGAATGACATTGAATTTAAGACTGTCTAAAGCAATTTAACCAGTCCAACAGCTTCCCCCATGGGGGCCAGGCATCTCCCTTCTGCTCACTCCACCAAGAAATCACACCTCTGTGATGATTAGATTAGGGGAGGAAAATTTGGTCTGCCAGGGGAAGAAGACAATGGACTTCCTCCAGTTAAAGGAAGGCTAAGTGTGAAGAGTCGTAAAATGGCCTGGGCCTCTGGAGGAAATGGGAGGAGACTGCTTCTAACTGCAGAGAGCCAGAAGGAGGCGGAGACAAACAGCCATTTGGGGCTGGACATTCACAAAGAAACATTTTGTTAAAGACCTATAACTCACCACTTAAAATTGTTTGAATTACAAAAATCACATATTTGTGTATCTAAATTGTGACTGTACATTTTAAGAGGCAGCAAAACCGTGTGACATGTTCTCGAAGGAAACGTCGGAAAAGGTGGTTTTACACCAAATGTATTTGTGCCAGAAGTATGAAACGTTATACCCTTATGCCCATGTTCAAACCGCATATTTGTACAAATTTTCAGGTAAACTGGTCATTGTGTTCCAGACAAAAAAGAGCGAAATTCTGTCAAAAGCAGACACAAGATCCCACAGCGACTAGACTTGGAGGAGTATCTGCTGCATGAAATATGTAATCTATATATGTTATTGTTATAAAGATTGCACACATGTAAATATGTATTGTACCAAAAGTAGAATTTATGTTCAAGGGACAAGGGGAGGATTCTCTGACCCATAAACTCGAACCATCATGGTGACACCCTGTTTTCTTCTCCAATCAAGGGAGAGAAGAGACTCTAGCCAATCGCCTGCCTAAGGAGGCGCGATTGGGATAAACCAGCACACACCCCCTTTATTAAAAGCATAAATAGAGACAGCTCAGACTGGAAAAATACACACAGATTCACCCACTAACCGATTCCTGGCAGAGCACCCTGCGAGAGGACCATCCATCTGATTATCCACCACGTGAGGGGTCCCTGGCCAGGATTGATGTAGATTCCTGTGTGGTATTCTCTTTTTCTATAGCCATAACCTAGTGTAAAAGAAATCCCATTTGTCTTTGAAAAGTGCATCCCTGTTTTCCCATTCTTGGCCTATCTCATAAAAACGACCACCACTAAAACGTCCATCACTTCCTCAAATTGTATGCTAGAAACAATTACATCACGCAGAAAAGTTTGCCGCAAATTTTCATTTTGACAAAATATTACACGTGTGAAACATCTTTTGATTGCACCCGACCTCAGTTTTAAGTTTTCACATTGCTCATTAGTATCAAATCATTGCTAGTGTTTGTCTGCAACTATCTAAAGCGGCTCCCATAAGAATTTCAACAATTTCAGCAATTTAAACTATATTTAGTGTTTTACCCATTCCATTCTCAGATAACTTTAAAAACCATTTGACAGTTTGCCAATCAGTTCTGTTTCTCTCTTGCGTTTGCTGGGGGGAAATTGGGATTGACATTTTGTTGAATTCTGTATTCCTGAAACCTGTTCTCTCTCCTCCTATCTCTTTACATTGCCTGTTGGGGGGTTGAGGGGTGTGCAGGGGGGAAATAGTAACCATACTGCTATTTGATCTGAACCTATACAAAGTATTATTTCTGTGCTGAGTTGTTTTGCTCACTATTACTCCTTCTGATTAAAGAGATTGCTTAGTGTTACATCACCCCGTAGGTGATCATTGTATACTCATTAAACATAGTGTGATTATATTGTAATTACATAATTAAATATTTTAACTTTGCAAACCAGCCTGATTCCTGGTTCAGTGTGTGACCGGGGGGATTCCAAGAGAGGGGCGTGATATGAGTGGTACATCGTTCAGAATAAAATAACTTTAAGACACAAAATAAATAAGGATATCAGTTGTGCATTACACGCTAGGCGTTCACTTAGGTGAAGTGTCGGATTGAAATCACTTACAGATTGGGAGCTCATCCGGGATTTCTGAATTAGACATACCACTTGTGACAGTCTAATAGAGCGTGCTGACTGACAGGGTACATAAGCCCTGTTGGGCTACCACACTGTGTTGCACTGTAAAAACGCCCTTAAATAGAAACGCTCTAAGGATTTTGGCCTGTTTTGCAAAAATGAAATAACTCCTGTAAGTCAGAAGGAAATTAATATTTCCACAATGGTGACCCCTGTAGAAATTAATATGGCAAAAGAACACCTGCAAATTATTTGTCAGGGGTGAATGGACAGAGCAGGATGAGAATGTCTGGCTGCAGGAAATCAAAAAAGAAGCCACCGCCACAGAATTAGATATATGGCAGGATCAGGGTCCATTACACATGGCACTTAGTGAATTGTACATGGCCCCTAAGGTAAAAGAAGAGCCATGTAAGATTGGCAAAATAGCGGCATACCTGTACCTCCACATTGGAGAAATATAGGAAAAATATGCCGAAAACCTAAATCTGGCAAAAAGGCAAGTACAATCACTAGTAAAAAACCCAAACTGATTTGGACTCTACAGAGCAAAGGCTACAAAAGAGCCAAGAATCAGAGAATGAAACCAGACAGTAGCCGATAAAAGTAAAAGGAGATCTGGATATCCTGCAGCAAGAGAAGGTAGAGCAGGATACCAAATTACTGGCACTGCAAAAAGAGTGTCAGGAAAGATTGGACTCTCTATTACAGAGCCAACAAAAGCTGGAACAGCAATTAAATTATAATAGGGCCTGCGCAGATCAGATAATCGCTCTGGAAATCAGATTGATGAGATAAAAGAAGAAAATAATAAATACATTCTTAAAGACCTTGAATCTCAAACCGAATTTGATGAAGAGCGCCAGAAAGCTGTGCATTCAAAAAACAAAGGGACGACCTGGCTGCACAGAGGGGTACTCTAATTCAGGAAACGGACACCATAAGCCAGGAAGTCCGTTTTTTAAAAACCAAGATGGAAGAAAATTGTCTGGCTCTTCAGGGACTGGGTGAGCTCAAAAGGGACTACGAAAAACTGTTTGACCACACCAGGAGGGTGGAAGATGCTATAGCAAAGAATGTCCAGGCTGGGAAGGATCAGACTCAGGAGGTGACCCTCCTTCAGCAAAAATTGGCCCAATACTCCCAAATTAGACAGGAAGCACAGAGAGACAATGAGGCTCTCTGTGAGAAAAATGACATGCTCCATAGACAGGTGGCTATGCAGGAACAATTAATAGAGACCAGTAAGGCCTTAATAGAACAGCAGAAGGGTCAGATTATTGCATGGCAACAGGGAGTAGGGGCTGAGAGAGATGAGATCCGATGGGAGAAGGAAACACCTGAGCATAAACTCGGGAACCCTGGCTCCAGAGACTTTCATCTGTTCAACTCCATGGACTCTGCCATGCCCGTGTCCACTGGCTCACATGAACCAAGGACCATGGGGATGGTAGACTTTAACCCAAGGGGAAATATGGGGCCAATAGGTCAGCGCCTCCTAGAACTGGATGGGCGGGTATCTATGTATGGGTTCCCAAGTGCTAGGACAATCTTCTCTGAACAGGGACACTCCAATGAGGGGAGAATTAGAGAAATGGTGTCATGATCTCTGCTTCCAAAAGATCAGGACTTGCCCGACTCCCTTGGAAGCAGACCCATAACCCCGGTTCCGAGTGCCAGCCAGTCCCAATTGGGACCTTTTGGACCCTGTCCTGGCGCCAATGACACCAGGCTCATAAAGATGCCCAGTCCCAGCACTGGAAGCGCCGGGCGCATAACGCTTGGGTGGACTTACCTGCAGCAGACCATGCTGCTTACTTACCTGCCAGTTGAACCCCTGATCCTCTTCTGTTTGGGACTACTTTTCCTGTTGGGTGGGGCAGGAGCCACTCCCTAGGTTCAGAACACTGGAACTCTTCTGGAAAGCAGGAACTCTTTTCTTACCTAGGCGTGGCTGTGGAAGGAGACACCTAAGCTCTACAGGAGGCTATTTAAACCACACCCGATGGATGAATCTTGCTTTGCGTTATTCTGCATTCTCTGCAGCAGAACGCTCATCGTGTCTTCTGCTTCTGATCCTGGGCCTAAGGGAACAAAGGCTTACCATCCTGGAATCCTGTCTTCAGCAGCACCTGTAAGGACAAAGAAAGAACAGGTTAGCACTACGGTCTTCAGTGGCAGCGCATCTCTTACCTGGTCCATCGGCTGTCACCAACGCCTCGCGCTGCATTCCGACATCTGAAAGACAAAGGCTTACCTACTCTTCGCATGCTCCGGAGGTCTTCGCACTGCATTCCGGCATCTGAAAGACAAAAGCTTACCAGCTCTTCGCACGCTCCGGAGGCCTTCGGCGCTGCATCCCGCATCTGAAAGACAAAAGAAGGTGCGTTTAAAGACATTGGGCAACTTTATTACTCACGTGCCATTACTCCTTCCCACGCCGAATCCAGTGGGTATTCCAGCACCCTTCAGCTTCTCTAAAGCTCCGAACTTGTACCTGCAAGATAAAAGGGACAGTTAGTGCGCATCGTGAAGCAGGCTACAAGCGCTTACTTACGTGCTTCCAGGCGCTTCTATTCCTCACGCGGGTTCGATCCTCAACTCTCATCAGCCCGCCATCCGCCATCGCCGGAACCCTGCAAAACAAGAGATATCATTACAAAAGACTTTTAAGACATTTGAAGTGCCCAGAACTTACCGTTCGTGCAGTTAACGACGGACAGCAGTCCTCTGAGGTCAAGAGGCCTGCACCCTTATCCAGTGAAGAAACTGGTTACGGCACCCTGCCCGAGGCAGATGGAGAGCTCGGCGTTCACTTACCTAAGGTGAGGGTGTTAACCTTTGGGGTTCTACAGGAGAAGAGAAAGGGAAGAGGAGAGAGGCACCCAATAACCCCAGTTCATTAATCCCATATTTTCTATCTGCAGACATCTTACTCTTCGAGTCAGACATATAGTGCACAGAGGTCCAGCCCAAAGAGCCAACCGTGTGTTACACATCACCTTTGAAGATACGGCATTCACCCAGTCAAGACCGGCGCCTCTGCGGGAATCAGGTGAGCGTTACAGAACGCAAAGCCTACCGCAAAACTCCCACCCAGGCGCTATGGAAACCTCGGATACCGACCAGCTAGCCCAGTTACTTGGGGAACTAAGAGCAGAAGTGCATGCAGCCCGTCAGGAAACGAATGCTCTAAGAAGGGAACTGATTATTTCCAAGGAGCAAACAGACGATCTCGCTAGACAATTGCTATTGTCACAAGACGGACAAACTCCGTTACCCGCATCAGGGGCAAATCTTCCTTCAACATCCTCTACGAACCCAGTGCAGATCAACCTACCTGGGAATGTACCTCTGGCTCCGCCCGAACGATTTTCTGGTGACCCAAAGAGGTTTGCAGTATTTATTAATCAGTGCCGGTTGCACTTCTTATGCCGGCCAGCAGCCTTTCCAACTGATCAAGCTAAGGTAGCTTTCATGCTTTCGTACCTTAGTGGCAATGCGACAGACTGGTCGATCCCTCTAGTTAATCAAGATGATCCGGTTCTCCATGATTTTCAAGCTTTTCAGCTCAGTATGGAAAAACTGTTTGCAAGACATTCACAGGGGCAGGCCTTGGACAATGAGCTCCTTTCATTGCGACAGGGTAATCAAGACCTTTTGGCTTATATTGCGTCTTTCAACAGACTGACAGTGGAAACTCGATGGCCTGAGGACAAAAGGATTACGCTGTTTTATAGAGGTCTACGTGGAGAGCTCAAAGATGTGTTAGCCCAAGTAGTGAATCCCCCGCAAGACTGTTCGGACTATATTGACTTAGTCGTTCAAATTGACCACAGACTGCAGAACAGGAAGGCCGATCGTTCCAAGTTTGATGCTCGAGTATTTTCCAAACCACCAACTCCTACCAAAGGAGTAGACTCCGGGGAACCCATGCAAATAGGGGGCCTGAAAGGACCACTAACACAAAAGGAGCGGGAAAGGAGAAAACAGCTGCCATTATGCCTCTATTGCGGAAACTCGGGGCACTTTCTTCGAGACTGTCCGGTGAAACCAGCCAAGAAGGCAGTAGGAGCTGCAGTTACCAGGGTCACAAACTCTGAGCAGGGAAATGACCTCGCCCGACAAGAATAGAGGTCCTCTTGCCGAGCGTTAAAACCAGTTCCGTGACCTCGCATTTCGTGATACCTATGGTCCTCATTAGCCCTGAACATCCGGATCGATTACATGCGATTGAAGCTTACGTCGACAGCGGTGCCATCGGCAACTATGTGGATCATGAAATGGTTTTGAGGATGAATCTGACTCTTTGTCCAAAGGCTGTAAAGGACGTCATTACTACGGTGGATGGTACGGAGATAGCCTCCGGACCAGTAACGCATACCACCCAAGAAATGACGCTAGTAAGTCAAGATGGACACCATGAGAAGATCGTGTTCGATGTGATCAAGGCCCCTCAGTTCCAGATTATTCTAGGAATTCCTTGGTTAGAGAAGCACAATCCTCAGATCGATTGGCGAGCAAGAACGGTTCAGTTTCCAGAATGTGTCTCTACTTGTCACCCTCGACCTGGTGTTGCACTGGCAGCAATTTCCTCGGAGGCTCCCCAGTTACCTCCTGAATACCTAGAATTCCAAGATGTTTTCCGGAAGGATCAGGCTAACTCTCTACCTCCTCATAGGTCTTATGACTGCCAGATAGACCTGATACCTGGATCTACTCCTCCTTGTAGTAGAATTTATGCCCTCACCGAGCCTGAGAATCTTCACCTCCGACAATACCTGGATCAATACCTAGCGAATGGGTTTATTCGTCCTTCCAAGTCCCCTGCTTCCTCAGCTTTGTTCTTCGTTCCAAAAAAAGAAGGGGACCTTAGAACTTGTATAGATTATCGCGCCCTGAACCAGATCACCGTTAAGAATAGATATCTGTTACCTTTGATCCCTGAACTCCTGGACCAAGTCAGAAAAGCATGCATATATACAAAGCTGGATCTTAGAGGAGCCTACCACTTGGTACGAGTAAAAGAGGGCGATGAATGGAAGACGGCCTTCCGCACCAAGTATGGGCTATTTGAATATCAGGTCATGCCCTTCGGACTTTGCAATGCCCCGGCCGCCTTTCAATATTTTATGAACGATGTCCTCAGAGAGCTCATAGATGTGTGTGTTGTTGTTTACATTGACGACATCCTCGTTTATTCTTCATCGGAAACTGAACATCGGAAACATGTGAAAATCGTCGTCGAGAGATTGCGTCAACACAAACTTTTCGCTAAGTTGGAAAAATGTGTTTTCAACGTGACTGAAGTTGAATTCTTGGGATTCATATTATCACCTAGCGGAGTGCGTATGGATTCAAAGAAGGTCGATGCAATTCTCAAATGGCCATCGCCATCCTCCGTAAAAGGTGTTCAAAGCATGTTAGGCTTCGCTAACTTTTACCGCAGGTTTATCCCCGAATTCTCTCGAATAGTCCAGCCCATCACCGCCTTGTTAAAGAAAAACAAACGTTTTGAATGGTCTACCGAGGCGGAACAAGCTTTCCAGAATTTGAAGACTAGATTTATCTCTGCACCGATCTTAAAA
Organism: Ambystoma mexicanum; assembly: GCF_040938575.1. Lineage (NCBI taxonomy): Eukaryota > Metazoa > Chordata > Amphibia > Caudata > Ambystomatidae > Ambystoma > Ambystoma mexicanum. Next base: position 718,464,904 of record NC_090932.1, read on the forward strand.
CATCCTCGCCCAGAACTCCCCTACATCATTGAAACTGATGCTTCGAGCCTTGCCATGGGGGCAGTTCTATCACAAAAGGACCCAGTAACCAATCAGTTGCATCCCGTGGCATTTTGGTCCCGCAAATTCTCGCCTCCTGAAATCAATTACACTATTACTGATAAGGAACTTCTAGCTATCAAGTCCGCCTTTAAGGCTTGGCGGCATTATCTTCTGGGGGCCCGACACACCGTTACTGTGATTACAGATCACCGAAACCTGCAATATTTGAAAACCGCAAAAGCTCAATCCTCTAGGCAACTCCGTTGGGCACTATTCTTTGCCGAGTTTGACTTCATAATTACCTATCGACCTGGTACAAAAAACGGTAAAGCTGATGCCCTTTCTCAGATGGGAGTGGAAGAACATTTGATCAATCCTAAACCTGTACCTATCATTCCCGAACAAAGAATTCTAGGTGTAATCGCCACACAATCCATAGAGGAAGTTAAGGATAAAGCCAGGCTACTGGTAACTCCAGCAGACATACAGAATTGGCATCTGCAGGGAAAGGACTTTACGGTGAAGGACAACCTATTATATTTCCAAGAACGGTTATACCTGCCCAGCACAGATTTACAGAAAAAGGTAATCTCTTGTTATCACGATTCTTTAATGGAAGGACATCCCGTTATGACCAAGACCTCGGAAAAGATCAAGCGCTACTTCTGGTGGCCGTCTTGGAAAAAAGATATCAGAGACTTTATAATGTCCTGTGGAGTATGCGCCCAAAACAAGAGTCAAAAGGAAAAACCAGCCGGCCTCTTACGCCCTATTGACATCCCGCCTCGCCCTTGGCATACGCTTTCTATGGACTTCATCACCGATCTACCTCCATGCTCCGGATACAATACGATCCAAGTAATCGTGGACCTATTCTCCAAGATGGCGCATTTCATTCCACTCAAAGGCTTACCAACAGCAGCAACTCTGGCCCGAGAATTTCTCGAAAACATCGTCCGACTGCACGGTTTTCCTTCAGTTCTAATTTCGGATCGAGGTAGTCAATTTATTTCTCGTTTTTGGCGAAGTTGCTGTCGGTCGGCTCAAATTGATGTGAGACTTTCGACCAGCCACCACCCTCAAACCGACGGACAATCGAGAGAACCAATCAAACTCTGGAACAGTATTTGCGCTGCATGCTGCAACAAACTGAAAAAACTTGGAAAGATATCCTTTGGATAGCCGAATATGCCTACAATAACTCTGTCCACTCGGGAACTGGGAAGACCCCGTTTTTTCTTTTATACGGTAGTCACCCTCGAACCTCGGAGTTGGATCCACTCCAAGATCTTGGAACACCAGCAGTAGACCACCTGCATTCTACAATCACCCAAGCCTTTAAGGAAGCCGTTTCTCACCTTCAAAGGGCTAAAGAACAATACAAGAAAGGAGCAGACCAACATCGGAAGGAAGCCCCCCAATATCAAGTAGGAGATCAAGTCTGGTTATCCACCAAATATCTACCTCTAAAAGGACCACGCACATTCAACCCAAGATACCTTGGTCCCTATTCCATCACTACCATAGTAAATCCAGTAGCGGTCAAGTTGGACTTGCCCCCTCACATGAAGATACATCCGGTCTTCCACGTCTCTCTATTAAAACCCGTGCAACCTCAAACCCGACTAACTACATCTCCAAAACCTATTCTAGTTGATGGAGAACTCGAGTTTGAAGTCAAAAGCATCCTGGATTCCAAGATCTCCAAATCTAAACTATTTTACCTGATTGACTGGAAAGGCTACGGTCCCCAAGAAAGATCCTGGGAACCTGCAGAATATGTCCACGCGCCTCGTCTAATCAAAAGATTTCATCGAACATTTCCTAACAAGCCCAAACCCCCGGAGAAGCCCGGTTTGGGAGGGGCCTTGAGGGGGGGTGCTGTCATGATCTCTGCTTCCAAAAGATCAGGACTTGCCCGACTCCCTTGGAAGCAGACCCATAACCCCGGTTCCGAGTGCCAGCCAGTCCCAATTGGGACCTTTTGGACCCTGTCCTGGCACCAGTGGCACCAGGCTCATAAAGATGCCCAGTCCCAGCGCTGGAAGCGCCGGGCTCATAATGCTTGGGTGGACTTACCTGCAGCAGACCATGGTGCTTACTTACCTGCCAGTTGAACCCCTGATCCTCTTCTGTTTGGGACTACTTTTCCTGTTGGGTGGGGCAGGAGCCACACCCTAGGTTCAGAACACTGGAACTCTTCTGGAAAGCAGGAACTCTTTTCTTACCTAGGCGTGGCTGTGGAAGGAGACACCTAAGCACTACAGGAGGCTATTTAAACCACACCCGATGGATGAATCTTGCTTTGCGTTATTCTGCATTCTCTGCAGCAGAACGCTCATCGTGTCTTCTGCTTCTGATCCTGGGCCTAAGGAAACAAAGGCTTACCATCCTGGAATCCTGTCTTCAGCAGCACCTGTAAGGACAAAAAAAGAACAGGTTAGCACTACGGTCTTCAGTGGCAGCGCATCTCTTACCTGGTCCATCGGCTGTCACCAACGCCTCGCGCTGCATTCCGACATCTGAAAGACAAAGGCTTACCTACTCTTCGCATGCTCCGGAGGTCTTCGCACTGCATTCCGGCATCTGAAAGACAAAAGCTTACAAGCTCTTCGCACGCTCCGGAGGCCTTCGGCGCTGCATCCCGCATCTGAAAGACAAAAGAAGGTGCGTTTAAAGACATTGGGCAACTTTATTACTCACGTGCCATTACTCCTTCCCACGCCGAATCCAGTGGGTATTCCAGCACCCTTCAGCTTCTCTAAAGCTCCGAACTTGTACCTGCAAGATAAAAGGGACAGTTAGTGCGCATCGTGAAGCAGGCTACAAGCGCTTACTTACGTGCTTCCAGGCGCTTCTATTCCTCACGCGGGTTCGATCCTCAACTCTCATCAGCCCGCCATCCGCCATCGCCGGAACCCTGCAAAACAAGAGATATCATTACAAAAGACTTTTAAGACATTTGAAGTGCCCAGAACTTACCGTTCGTGCAGTTAACGACGGACAGCAGTCCTCTGAGGTCAAGAGGCCTGCACCCTTATCCAGTGAAGAAACTGGTTACGGCACCCTGCCCGAGGCAGATGGAGAGCTCGGCGTTCACTTACCTAAGGTGAGGGCGTTAACCTTTGGGGTTCTACAGGAGAAGAGAAAGGGAAGAGGAGAGAGGCACCCAATAACCCCAGTTCATTAATCCCATATTTTCTATCTGCAGACATCTTACTCTTCGAGTCAGACATACAGTGCACAGAGGTCCAGCCCAAAGAGCCAACCGTGTGTTACACATCACCTTTGAAGATACGGCATTCACCCAGTCAAGACCGGCCCCTCTGCGGGAATCAGGTGAGCGTTACAAATGGATCCGCAGAAATATCACTTATCCAGAGATCAGACGGTAAAATTTAGTGGGGAATTCCATGAGGATAGGCCGACTAAGAGTATATTAAAAACCTCTTCCCAGCTAGGACAGTGGAGGGGTACTCAGCCAATCCTGGGAGCAAGGAAGAGCCAGAAGACTCTTATGAGCACCACAGGACTCAAGAAACTAGGCCCCCACATTCTGCCAGCCACTCCCAAGTTTGCAGAATCCGGGAGAGCCTGGAAGACCAGACAGCCACTTCTGGTAGCAGTGCCTCTGAGTCAGAGGATGAGTGGACTAGGGTGACCCGAACTAAAAAAGCCAACAATGTCAAAAGGGCCTTGCTCAAGGATCCCCTGAAACAAATAAAAGCCATTAGGAGCGTCATTACGCCCTACCACAAGAATGCAAAATATTCAGTTTGGAAGCACCTTGAGCTATTTGAACATATGATGGACACTTTCCATCTGAAGGACAGCCAAAGCTGTATTCAGTATGTGAAGTGGACATTTTCTCTCGAGTACTCCAGCTTCTTTGCGGGGTTGGAGGATCAGATGGTCCACCTATAGAGCGGCCATCCTGAAACATTTTTCCATTCACAGGAACCCTCAAGAGGCTCGCAAGGCAGCCTACAACTTCCAATGTGGGGAAGATCAGGCCCTGCAGGAATTTGTTCAGGAATTAAAACATGCTTTTGCGCAGACCACTAGAAGGGTGCATACTGACAGTAAAGAATTTGTAAACACCTTCTTTCATGCTCTCCCTAAATATATCATGACCCAGCTAGTGAGGGACTTTCACGAGAAAAGATCACTAGACTGGGTCAAGGCATGCGCATTTATGACGCACAGAAGCCATTGGAAAATAAAAATAGTGGAAAAAGCCCCAAAACAACCAACACCCCTGCTGCTGCTGAAGTGGCGGAGGTGAAGGTTGCCCCCTTTTTAGATCTGGAGATGGGGGGGCCTAAAAACCTTCCTGCACAGAATCCAAACAACCCCAAACCCAGAAGGCCCTCAGGCCAATCACAAACAGGGAGCCAGGGAGGTAACCCGACAAATGGGACCCTTAACTCCCCTGACTATATCAGCCCGTGCTACAAGGGTAATAGGCCCATCCTGTGTTATGTGTGGACTCCTCCAGCCCAAGGGGGGGGATCCAACCAGACAGCAGGAAACCCAGGGAACTTCCCTCCTCACTTTTATCAAGAGGGCAGTAATCCCCCAAATATCGGAAAAAATGTCTTTCTTAGGTACCCACAAATTTTCAACCCCCAAAACAACCCATCCTTATTTCCCCACTTTCCTGAGCCCAGACAGCCTAATCTGGGAGAGGGGAGGCCAAGGGTGGGGGGGTACCCAAACTTCCCTAACCCAGGGTATTTTGTGAGAAGGGATAGCTACCCTTCCTGGGATCAACCCAGGGGAGACATGAGGACCCTGTACCAGCCAGAGCGCGTGTCACCACTAGAGCGCCAGGTCTAGAACATGGCACAGGATCTGGGTCGCATGCTGAGGGCTCAACAGATGAGCATGGTGGCTCAGAATGCCTCAAATCCAGGATCTGGTGCTCCAGAGCAATGACGGAAGAAGAACCCCGACAACCCACCGGTTCGCAGGGAAGAGGCACAAGGGGAAGGGGAGTGTAAAGCCTGGGAGGAAGCTTCCTTCCCCACTTGTGAAAAGCCCCTGGAAACCCAGGAACTGGAACCAAAATCACCTGGCTCCGAAAGTCTGCAACCCAAGGAGCAGAGGGCGGGTAGGAGAAATAAAGAGCCCAAAAAGACCCATTTGGAGGAGGAAGTACAAATCTTCCAGTTTGAAGGAGAGGGATCCTCAGAAGATCCTGGGAAAAGGATCTTCCCCTTCACGGACGGGGGAACACCTCCCAAAGAAAAATGGGTCCCAAAGGATCCAAATCCAGACTGGGTAGAGGTGGGGACTGAGTTAGAACCGCCCATCATCAGTATCCAGAATCACCAATACGAAAATCCCCTGGTTCAAACCCGTCCTGGTGACTGCCTCCAAAAAGGGGGGGGGCAGCCCAGAATCAGAACCAGGGGAACCCAAAACCTCTCCCATATATAGCTGGCACCCTTTTCTTGCAGATTCTCAAGAGCCCAAACAGAATTCTGCCCAAATCACCTCTTTGTCAGTGGCCAAGGCAAAGAAACTAACCCACCAGTGGGCCAAAAATGTGCATTACCTCTGCCCCTTTGAGGAAAAGGAGAGAAGATTCTATGCCCCGGTCCAAATATAGGGGCAATGTACAATTTTGGCACTGGTGGACACTGGATCCCAAGCTACCTTTCTGTCAAAAAGGGCCTTTGATCAACTGAATTCGGGAAGGGGGGAGAAATACCAAATTCCTCTCACCCCTCTTCCTGGACAACTTCAGAACTTTCACGGGAACGAAATTCCCGTCGAGGGGACTGCAGATTTGTACATTAAAATTGGGTAACACAAGGTGAAGCACCCGGTCATATTTGTGACTCCAGAGGGCACACATTGTTTACTAGGGAATGACATCCTGCGTAGATTGTCACCCCTCATAAATTGTGTAAACAAGGTCCTCTGGACCCAGACTAACCAACCAATAAAATTTAGTGTCAATCATGTTAGTTTAAACGGCACATGCCACATGGTTGAACAAAAACCTGACCAAATTGAATTTCACTTCCAGAATAATCAAATCCCAGACGTGACAGCAATTGCAGTAGGACAACAAACTGGTGATGTGGAGTCCTCTCTATTTCTGAAAATCAACCTTCCGTCCAGTATAAGGTGGCATTCCACACTGGAAGGAAACACTCTGAAATTCTTACTAATTCACAATCAGAAAATCCCATGTAACGCTCACCTGATTCCCGTAGAGGCGCCGGTCTTGACTGGGCGTATACAGTATCTTCAAAGGTGTTGTGTAACACACGGCTGGCTCTTTGGGCTGGACCTCTGTGCACTGTATGTTTGACTCGAAGGGTAAGATGTCTGCAGATAGAAAATATAGGATTAATGAACTGGGTTATTGAATGTCTCTCTCTTCTTCCCTTTCTCTTCTCCTGTAGAACCCCGAAGGTGAACGCTCTCACCTTAGGTAAGTGAACGCCATGCTCTCCATCTGCCTCGGGGCAGGGTGCTGTAACCAGTTTCTTCACTGGATAAGGGGAGCAGGCCTCTTGACTTCAGAGGACTGCTGTCCGTCGTTTACTGCACGAACGGTAAGTTTCGAGTAATTCTAATGTCTTTAAAGTCTTTAGTAATGATGTCTCTTGTTTTGCAGGGTTCCGGCGGTGGTGGATGACGGGCTGAAGTGAGTTGAAGATGGAGCCCGTGTGATGAATAGAAGCGCCTGGAAGCACGTAAGTAAGCGCTTGTTGCCTGCTTCACGATGCGCTCTAACTGTCTTTTTATTTTGCAGGTACAAGTTCGGAGCGGCTGCAGGGTGCCGGAATACCCACTGGGTTAGATGTGGAAAGGAGTAATGGCACGTGAGTATTAAAATTCCCCAATGTCGTTAAACGCACCTTGTTTTGTCTTTCAGATGTGGGATGCAGCGCCGAAGGCCTCCGGAGCGTGCAAAGAGTTGGTAAGCTTTTGTCTTTCAGATGCCGGAATGCAGTGTGAAGACCTCCGGAGCGCACGAAGAGTAGGTAAGCCTTTGTCTTTCAGAATGCAGCGCGAGGCGTTGGTGACAGCCGATGGCCCAGGTAAGTGAAGAGCTGTCACTGAAGACCGTAATGCTAACCTGTTCTTTCTTGTCTTTATAGGTGTTGCTGAAGACTGGATTCAGGATGGTAAGCCTTTTTCCTTAGGCCCAGGATCAGATGCAGAAGACACGATGAGCGTTCTGCTGCAGAGGATGCAGAATAATGCAAAGCAAGATTCATCCATCGGGTGTGGTTTAAATAGCCTCCTGTAGTGCTTAGGTGTCTCCTTCCACAGCCACGCCTAGGTAAGAAAAGAGTTCCTGCTTTCCAGAAGAGTTCCAGTGTTCTGAACCTAGGGAGTGGCTCCTGCCCCACCCAACAGGAAAAGTAGTTCCAAACAGAAGAGGATCAGAGGCTCAACTGGCAGGCAAGTAAGCAGCATGGTCTGCTGCAGGTAAGTCCACCCAAGCATTATGAGCCCGGCGCTTCCAGCGCTGGGACTGGGCATATTTATGAGCCTGGTGCCACTGGCGCCAGGACTGGGTCCAAAAGGTCCCAATTGGGACTGGTTGGCACTCCGAACCTGGGTTATGAATCTGCTTCCAAGGGAGTTGGGAAAACCCTGACCTTTTGGAAGCAGAGATCATGACAGTACCCTTCCTCAAGGCCCCTCCCAAACCGGGCTTCTCCGGGGGTTTTGGCTTGTCAGGAAATGTTCGGTGAAATCTTTTGATTAGGTGAGGAGCGTGGACATATTCAGCAGGTTCCCAGGATCTCTCTTGGGGGCCGTAGCCTTTCCAGTCAATTAGGTAAAATAGTTTAGATTTGGAGATCTTGGAGTCCAGAATGCTTTTGACTTCAAACTCGAGTTCCCCATCAACTAAGATAGGTTTTGGAGATTTAGTTAGTCGGGTTTGAGGTTGCACGGGTTTTAATAGAGAGACGTGGAAGACCGGATGTATCTTCATGTGCGGGGGCAAGTCCAACTTGACCGCTACTGGGTTTACTATGGTAGTGATGGAATTGGGACCAAGGTATCTTGGGTTGAATGTGCGTGGCCCTTTTAGAGGTAGATATTTGGTGGATAACCAGACTTGATCCCCTACTCGATATTGAGGGGCTTCCTTCCGATGTTGATCTGCTCCTTTCTTGTATTGTTCTTTAGCCCTTTGAAGGTGAGAAACAGCTTCCTTAAAGGCTTGGGTGATTGTAGAATGCAGGTAGTCTACTGCTGGTGTTTCAAGATCTTGGAGGGGATCCAACTCCGAGGTTCGAGGGTGACTGCCGTACAAAAGAAAAAACGGGGTTTTCCCAGTTCCCGAATGGACAGAGTTATTGTAGGCATATTCGGCTATCCAAAGGATGTCTTTCCAAGTTTTTTCAGTTTGTTGCAGCATGCAGCGTAAATACTGTTCCAGAGTTTGATTGGTCCTCTCGGTTTGTCCGTCGGTCTGAGGGTGGTGACTGGTCGATAGTCTCACATCAATTTGAGCCGACCGACAGCAACTTCGCCAAAAACGAGAAATAAATTGACTACCTCGATCCGAAATTAGAACCGAAGGAAAACCGTGCAGTCGGACGATGTTTTCGAGAAATTCTCGGGCCAGAGTTGCTGCTGTTGGCAAGCCTTTGAGCGGAATGAAATGCGCCATCTTGGAGAATAAGCCCACGATTACTAGAATCGTATTGTATCGGGAGCATGGAGGTAGATCGGTGATGAAGTCCATAGAAAGCGTATGCCAAGGGCGAGGTGGGACGTCAATAGGGCGTAAGAGGCCTGCTGGTCTTTCCTTTTGACTCTTGTTTTGGGCGCATACTCCACAGGACATTATAAAGTCTCTGATATCTTTTTTCCAAGACGGCCACCAGAAGTAGCGCTTGATCTTTTCTGATGTCTTGGCTATACCGGGATGTCCTTCCATTAAAGAATCGTGATAACAAGAGATTACTTCTTTCTGTAAATCTGTGCTGGGTAGGTATAATCGTTCTTGGAAATACAATAAGTTGTCCTTTACTGCAAAGTCCTTTCCTTGCAGATGCCAATTCTGTATGTCTGCTGGAGTTACAAGTTGCCTGGCTTTATCCTTAACTTCCTCTATGGATTGTGTGGCGATTACACCCAGAATTCTTTGTTCGGGAATGATTGGTATAGGTTTAGGGTTGATCAAGTGTTCTTCCACTCCCATCCGAGAAAGGGCATCAGCTTTACCGTTTTTTGTACCAGGTCGATAGGTAATTATGAAGTCAAACTCGGCAAAGAATAATGCCCAACGAAGTTGTCTAGAGGATTGGGCTTTTGCGGTTTTCAAATATTGCAGGTTTCGGTGATCCGTAATCACAGTAACGGTGTGTCGGGCCCCCAGCAGATAATGCCGCCAAGCCTTAAAGGCAGACTTGATAGCCAGAAGTTCCTTGTCAGTAATCGTGTAATTGATTTCAGGAGGCGAGAATTTGCGGGACCAAAATGCCACGGGATGCAACTGATTGGTTACCGCGTCCTTTTGTGATAGAACTGCCCCCATGGCAAGGCTTGAAGCATCAGTTTCCACGATGTAGGGGAGTTCGGGGCAAGGGTGTTTTAAGATTGGTGCAGAGATAAATTTAGTCTTCAAATCCTGGAAAGCTTGTTCCGCCTCGGTAGACCATTCAAAACGTTTGTTTTTCTTTAACAAGGCAGTGATGGGCTGGGCTATTCGAGAGAATTCGGGGATAAACCTGCGGTAAAAGTTAGCGAAGCCTTACATGCTTTGCACACCTTTTACGGAGGATGGTGATGGCCATTTGAGAACTGCATCGACCTTCTTTGAATCCATACGCACTCCGCCAGGTGATAATATGAATCCCAAGAATTCAACTTCAGTCACGTTGAAAACACATTTTTACAACTTAGCGAAAAGTTTGTGTTGACGCAATCTTTCGAGGACCATTTTCACGTGTTTCCGATGTTCAGATTCCGATGAAGAATAAACGAGGATGTCGTCAATGTAAACAACAACACACACATCTATGAGCTCTCTGAGGACATCGTTCATAAAATATTGAAAGGCGGCCGGGGCATTGCAAAGTCCGAAGGGCATGACCTGATATTCAAATAGCCCATACTTGGTGCGGAAGGCCGTCTTCCATTCATCGCCCTCTTTTACTCGTACCAAGAGGTAAGATCCTCTAAGATCCAGCTTTGTATATATGCATGCTTTTCTGACTTGGTCCAGGAGTTCAGGGATCAAAGGTAACGGATATCTATTCTTAACGGTGATCTGGTTCAGGGAGCGATAATCTATACAAGTTCTAAGGTCTCCTTCCTTTTTTGGAACGAAGAACAAAGCTGAAGAAGCAGGGGACTTGGAAGGACGAATAAACCCATTTGCCAGGTATTGTCGAAGGTGAAGGTTCTCAGGCTCGGTGAGGGCATAAATTCTACTACAAGGAGGAGTAGATCCAGGTATAAGGTCTATCTGGCAGTCATAAGACCTATGAGGAGGTAGAGAGTTAGCCTGATCCTTCCGGAAAACATCTTGGTATTCTAGGTATTCGGGAGGTTACTGGGGAGTCTCTGAAGAAATTGCTGCCAGTGCAACACCAGGTGGAGGGTGACAAGTAGAGACACATTCTGGAAACTGGACCGTTCTTGCTCGCCAATCGATCTGAGGATTGTGCTTCTCTAACCAAGGAATTCCTAGAATAATCTGAAACTGAGGGGCCTTGATCACATCGAACACGATCTTCTCATGGTGTCCATCTTGACTTACTAGCGTCATTTCTTGGGTGGTATGCGTTACTGGTCCGGAGGCTATCTCCGTACCATCCACCATAGTAATGACGTCCTTTACAGCCTTTGGACAAAGAGTCAGATTCATCCTCAAAACCATTTCATGATCCACATAGTTGCCGATGGCACCGCTGTCGACGTAAGCTTCAATCGCATGTAATCGATCCGGATGTTCAGGGCTAATGAGGACCATAGGTATCACGAAATGCGAGGTCACGGAACTGGTTTTAACGCTCGGCAAGAGGACCTCTATTCTTGTCGGGCGAGGTCATTTCCCTGCTCAGAGTTTGTGACCCTGGTAACTGCAGCTCCTACTGCCTTCTTGGCTGGTTTCACCGGACAGTCTCGAAGAAAGTGCCCCGAGTTTCCGCAATAGAGGCATAATTGCAGCTGTTTTCTCCTTTCCCGCTCCTTTTGTGTTAGTGGTCCTTTCAGGCCCCCTATTTGCATGGGTTCCCCGGAGTCTACTCCTTTGGTAGGAGTTGGTGGTTTGGAAAATACTCGAGCATCAAACTTGGAACGATCGGCCTTCCTGTTCTGCAGTCTGTGGTCAATTTGAACGACTAAGTCAATATAGTCCGAACAGTCTTGCGGGGGATTCACTACTTGGGCTAACACATCTTTGAGCTCTCCACGTAGACCTCTATAAAACAGCGTAATCCTTTTGTCCTCAGGCCATCGAGTTTCCACTATCAGTCTGTTGAAAGACGCAATATAAGCCAAAAGGTCTTGATTATCTTGTCGCAACGAAAGAAGCTCATTGTCCAAGGCCTGCCCCTGTGAATGTCTTGCGAACAGTTTTTCCATACTGAGCTGAAAAGCTTGAAAATCATGGAGGACCGGATCATCTTGATTTACTAGAGGGATGGACCAGTCTGCCGCATTGCCACTAAGGTACGAAAGCATGAAAGATACTTTAGCTTGATCAGTTGGAAAGGCTGCTGGCCGGCATAAGAAATGCAACCGGCACTGATTGATAAATACTGCAAACCTCTTTGGGTCACCAGAAAATCGTTCGGGCGGAGCCAGAGGTACATTCCCAGGTAGGTTGATCTGCACTGGATTCATAGAGGATGTAGAAGGAAGATTTCCCCCAGATGCGGGTAACGGGGTCTGTCCGGCTTGTGACTGTAGCAATTGTCTAGGCAGATCATCTGTTCGCTCCTTGGAAATAATCAGTTCCCTTCTTAGAGCGTTCGTTTCCTGACGGGCTGCATGCACTTCTGCCCTTAGTTCCCCAAATAACTGGGCTAGTTGGTCGGTATCCGAGGTTTCCATAGCGCCTGGACGGGAGTTTTGTGGTAGGCATTGCATTCTGTAACGCTCACCTGATTCCCGTGGAGGCGCCGGTCTTGACTGGGCATATACCGTATCTTCAAAGGTGATGTGTAACACACGGCTGGCTCTTTGGGCTGGACCTCTGTGCACTGTATGTTTGACTCGAAGGGTAAGATGTCTGCAGATAGAAAATATGGGATTAATGAACTGGGTTATTGAATGTCTCTCTCTTCTTCCCTTTCTCTTCTCCTGTAGAACCCCGAAGGTGAACGCTCTCACCTTAGGTAAGTGAACGCCCTGCTCTCCATCTGCCTCGGGGCAGGGTGCTGTAACCAGTTTCTTCACTGGATAAGGGGAGCAGGCCTCTTGACTTCAGAGGACTGCTGTCCGTCGTTTACTGCACGAACGGTAAATTTCGAGTAATTCTAATGTCTTTAAAGTCTTTAGTAATGATGTCTCTTGTTTTGCAGGGTTCCGGCGATGGTGGATGACGGGCTGAAGTGAGTTGAAGATGGAGCCCGTGTGATGAATAGAAGCGCCTGGAAGCACGTAAGTAAGCGCTTGTTGCCTGCTTCACGATGCGCTCTAACTGTCTTTTTATTTTGCAGGTACAAGTTTGGAGCGGCTGCAGGGTGCCGGAATACCCACTGGGTTAGATGTGGAAAGGAGTAATGGCACGTGAGTATTAAAGTTCCCCAATGTCTTTAAACGCACCTTGTTTTGTCTTTCAGATGCGGGATGCAGCGCCGAAGGCCTCCGGAGCGTGCGAAGAGTTGGTAAGCTTTTGTCTTTCAGATGCCGGAATGCAGTGTGAAGACCTCCGGAGCGCACGAAGAGTAGGTAAGCCTTTGTCTTTCAGAATGCAGCGCGAGGCGTTGGTGACAGCCGATGGCCCAGGTAAGTGAAGAGCTGTCACTGAAGACCGTAATGCTAACCTGTTCTTTCTTGTCTTTATAGGTGTTGCTGAAGACTGGATTCAGGATGGTAAGCCTTTTTCCTTAGGCCCAGGATCAGATGCAGAAGACACGATGAGCGTTCTGCTGCAGAGGATGCAGAATAATGCAAAGCAAGATTCATCCATCGGGTGTGGTTTAAATAGCCTCCTGTAGTGCTAAGGTGTCTCCTTCCACAGCCACGCCTAGGTAAGAAAAGAGTTCCTGCTTTCCAGAAGAGTTCCAGTGTTCTGAACCTAGGGAGTGGCTCCTGCCCCACCCAACAGGAAAAGTAGTTCCAAACAGAAGAGGATCAGAGGCTCAACTGGCAGGCAAGTAAGCAGCATGGTCTGCTGCAGGCAAGTCCACCCAAGCATTATGAGCCCGGCGCTTCCAGCGCTGGGACTGGGCATATTTATGAGCCTGGTGCCACTGGCGCCAGGACTGGGTCCAAAAGGTCCCAATTGGGACTGGTTGGCACTCGGAACCTGGGTTATGAATCTGCTTCCAAGGGAGTTGGGAAAACCCTGACCTTTTGGAAGCAGAGATCATGACATCCCACTCCTATAGTCCAGAAAAAGGATAAATCAGCTCAAAGCTTGTCTGATATTCAGAAAATTGGAGAGCAGTTCATCCGTATTCAGTTAAATGAAAGGAAGGACTATGTTCTCGCCCGAGTGTGTGTGAACAACGGTAAGAGCTTCATCAGCAAAGCCATGTTCCAAAAACTCCCAAAAGATCCAGCCATTCCCACATTTAAACTGTTAGACACCTGGAAAATGGACCTGGAAACACCCAATTCCAAACATCGCCTGCCTAGCAGGTGTATGCTCAAAATTTCCATAGGCAACAAGAGCATAGTCCATAATTGTTGGGTCGTGCGAGATGTCCCTGCTGCATTTTATTTAGGCAGTGACATTATCAATTGCTTTGCCATTAGTTTGGACGTAATAAACTTCAAAGCTTGGTCCCGATTAGCGGGTAATCCCATGGACTTTAATGACCCAGAGAAAGCATTTAGGTCAGCTCAACTGCTGCCCTATGCAGTTGAAATTCCGATTGGAGAGGAAGTCACCATCCCAGAATGGACCCGCCAATTTTCACTGGAAGTAAACATTCAAAGAGGACAGAAACTGAAAAATCCTGAAGCCTATGTCCACCTCAATGCTCATTTCCAACGGCAAGGGTTGGGGGTAAACCCAACACCACTAGTCAACATAGAACACAACACCATTCCAATAGAGGTGGATAACAGCGACTTAAAGAGTATCACTCTGGCCGCAGGCACCATTATTGGAATGGCAGTTGACTGACATTTTTCCATAGATTTAGGTAATGAGCTGATAGGACCAATCCCCAAGGACTGCTTTGACAGTGATAGCAACAATGACGCAACACCAGACAGGATCTTCACCCGGCATGGGGGGAATTTCATGCTGTACACTTCCTGCCCTCATGGTAAAAAGATGTGACCAGTGACTTCAGTAGGGATGAGGTGATCTTTCAAGTCCGCGAGGACTGCCTTCCACACCGGAAGCCATCAGTATAAATCAGCACTTTGACCAGGGACTTCTCCACCCAGCTGGAGGAGGCCGCTGAGATCGCAAAACTAGAAGTCTTTCCAGGCTTCAGGCAGATGATTGAAGAGAGAGTCAAACTAGCTGATGCCTGTGAGACTCTGGAGCAAAAGCAAAAATTGAAACAAGTTTTCTTAAGTTTCGGTGGACTCATATGACTGTGGTCACACCGACATCCGCACAACAACAATTCCCACGGACCCTGGCATGACTCCAGTGTTTGTGAAGCAATATCGCTTGCCTCTCGCATCAATGGAGTCCCTTACTGAAATAATTGAGAACCTTGAGTCCCGTGGGATAATTCGTCCAGTCCACAGCACCTTCAATAATCCAGTGCTGGGGATCTTGAAATCAAACGGCCAGTGGAGACTCTGTGCTGACCTAAGGGAGCTCAACAAACGGGTCCATACTTCCCGATGGCCTCTTCCCTACATTGACCAAGGGCTGGCCCAGATCCAGGGATCAAAGGTATTCACTGCCATTGACATGAGCAATGGGTACTGGACTGTACCTGTCAGTAGGGCGGACCGATATAAGCTGGCCTTTACCTTTGGGGCAGCAGTACACATGGACCCGGACTCCCTTCGGATACATCAACTTCGGCAATTAATGTAATATCTTTCTACACAAGGCCATGCCCGACTTGGATGAAAGGGGTAACCTGGCCTATGTAGATGATGTTCTAGTCAAAAGCTCAACTGTGGAGGAACACATAGCGGAGATCCGTTATGTTCTGACACAGTTGAGGGCTGCCGGAGCAAAACTCTCCTTTCAAAAGGCACAGTGGTGCAGAACCCGTGTCAATTTTTTGGGCCATGAGATAATTCCTCAGGGTCTCTGTCCCCAGGAAAAGAAAATGGAAGCACTCCAGAAATTAAAAGACCCCACAACTCTGTGGGAACTAAGGAGCCTCTTTGGACTAACTAATTACAGCAGAAAGTTCATTGAGGACTATGCACAGATCACAAGACCCCTGATCCATCTTTTGATCAAGTGGGAGTGGGGTCCAGAGCAAGCCGAGGCAGTAAGAAAACTCAAAAGAAGCCTCTCACCAGCGCCTTGCCTAGCTTAACCTGTCAAAAACAAGGAGTTCTTCTTGGAGACAGGGTTCTCAAATACATGCTTGATTGCAGTATTATATCAAAAGCATTACAAGGTCAATAAAGTAATCTCGTATGCGAGTAAGACTTTATCCTCTGTGGAGGAAAAAGTCAACGATTGTGAGAAGGCACTCCTGGCAACAGTGTGGGCATTGAAGGATTACCGCCCGTTTATCCAGGGGGAACACATCATAGTGGAGACTCCACACCAGCCTCTGCAATATCTCCAAAGTGACAGAATCCGGTCCGGGAATGTGAGTAATTCCCGAATTAATTCCTGGACCGGTCAATGCAATGGTTTCCTCTGGAGGTGAGATATGGCCAAAACAAGAATAGTCCCCTCGCGCGAAGGTCTGGCTGACTTGCATGATTGTGCCAGGGAAAACTGTCTTGAGGACGAAAGTCTTAAAATCAAGGACAACATGGAGGCATACCTTAATTCCCCACACAAAGTCTATGAAGAAGACCAGTGTGAGGGAATGCCCACTGTCTATGTGGATGGATGCTCCTACCATGTTGACAACAACGGGGGAAAAATAACTTGTGGCCGGCGTAGGAAATGCATGGGGGAATGATGCCCCAGAACCCTCCGCTGAGTACAAAATCGGTCCCGAAAGTAGTCAAGTGGCAGAGTTGCTGGATGTGCATCAAGCCATCCTCACTGCTGTCAAACACCAACTCCACGAACTGGTCATAATCACAGATTCGGATTATGTACGGAAGGGGTTCGTGGAGCACCTGGTTAACTGGAAAACCAGAGGCATTCTGTGTGCTAATAAACATTTGAAACATGGAAAATTAATCCAAAATATTGATGATCTGGTCACCTCGAATGGGATGACCATCTACTGGAAAAAGATCAAGGATCATTCTAGGGTAGAGGGACCAGACAAAACTGGAAATGACCTAGCTGATCAGCTTGTCAAAACCGGAGCCATCCAAGGGGTTTACTTGAGATCAAGTCCCTGTTGGGGGAAATCCAGGTCACTGCTATCACTAGGTCCCAGACAAATGCTCACAATGATCTCTCAACTGAAAAATGGAGTAAGGAGACCCCAGATGCTGATTTGATTATGTCTCAAAAAGGGGATCCAATAATTGGTACGTTTTATCAATACATTGAGGACCCTGAGAACTTTCCCCTGTTGGATACCGATTACATTGAGAAAGAGGACCTCAGAGTGTTGATGAAATGTCCAAAAATGTTCCGAATCCAAGACGGTTTGTTGGTGAGGAGATCCATAGCTGGCCATGACCAGTGGGTGGTCCCCACTTCATTCCGAAGCCTGATGCTAAGTCACGCCCATGATGCAGCCACAGCCAGTCATTGGGGGTTTGATAGGACATTAGTAATCTTGCGAGAGGTTGCATACTGGCCGCACATGGGGCAGCACATTGACCAATACTTGAAGGGGTGTGTTGTGTGTGCACAATTTCAGCCAACATCACTCACACACCGTGCTCCCCTCCAGAAGAGGGGGATGACACTGCCATGGTCAGATTTACAAGTCAATTTTATCGGGCCCTTGATTCACTCCTCTAGGAGGAACAAGTACATGTTGACCGTGATATGCTTGTTTTCTAAATGTGTGGAATGTCTCCCGGCCCCAAACTGCAAGGCAGAAACCGCAGCTGCCCTGATGATCAACCACATCTTCTCGCGTTTTTGACTACCCCAAAGGATTGAGTCAGACCGAGGTAGTCACTTCACTAGCAAAGTGATGACAAAGATGTGGGAGATACTTGGGGTCAAAAGGAAACTACACATTGCATACCAGCTAGCCTCTAGTGGTGGAGTGAGAGATACAACAAGACAATTGTGAGCATATTAAAAAAGTTTGTGGCAGTTTCTGGGCCAAGTTGGGACATTCGATTACCTCTTGTCCTGATGGCCATCAGATCTACCCTTTCTTCTGCAACAAAATTGTTGCCGTTTGAGCTGATGACTGGACGAAGGATGCTGTTAGGCAAAATCCTGGGCAGTTCCCTTAGGGAGCACTACACAAGATTAAGACTACAGGTGAGAGCAATAAATACCCTTTGGTATCGTTCTGTACCACAAAGATTTAGTTGGTAGCTGTGGCTGAGCAGTCAGACTTATCTCAAGAGGGAGATGAGCAGTATTCATGGTTTACACAGTAGGCCTTCAGTACTATGGCACAAGGAAACACTGACCAAAGCTTTGTATTAAAAAGTAGTTATATATTTATTTTCTACACTTTTAATGAAACACATGTATCACAGTCATCAAGCAAGTTAAATAAAGTCAGAGGAAAAATATACACACTGCCAAGTTAAATTGCAGACCAAGTGAACCAGAGTGAAAACTGAGCAAAATGGCACAGTGAAAACTACACACAAGGGATACTCTGACAATTCCTTACAAGGGAGGGAAAACACAAATTATTCAGAAATAGTTTCTTACACACCCTAGCAACACTTCCCCTAAGTTTGTGGGCCAGTTTAAGCAAGACAGTGCATCAGTATAGGCAATACTTAAATGAAAACTGAGCAAAATGGCATTTCACAAGGTTTAAAAATGGGAAGGAAAGGGTAGTTGTAAGAATTAGGTGCACCACACAGTTCTAGATGAAAATCAATCTAAAGAAGGCAGGTCTAACAAATGTGACCAGAGTCAGTAGGCCTGTGCCAAAGTCAGTTGGTACAGGGCAAGGGCCCAGGAGCAAAATGTTCTCTTAGCTGCACTCAAGTCTTTGGTTAATGATTTTGAAGAGGTGGATGCAGAAGTTGAAAAGACAATGTTAAGAGAGAAGGGCCGCCAACCCAACAGGTAGGTAAAGGATTTAAGACACCTTTAGTGCTACCGCGAAGAAAGGGCGGCCTGGCAGAGCAATGTACCTTTAAATGGAGAAGTGGCTCCTGCGGTGGTGGTTGTTCCTGGGAGTTCTGCAGTTCGGGTGATCCGCAGAGGAAGAGAGGCTCTCGTCGTGCAGGAAGGTTCGAGTTACTGCACTACCCAGGGATGAAACCAGCCACGGTGCTGCCCGACGAATAAAAGGTACGCTCCTTTAAATCGCGGTCCGGGTGGACTTGTGCCTGGCTATCCGGCCTCCGAGTACAGGGTACAGGAAATTCGACCACGGTAGTTCCGGGACGGCGATTGGCAAACTGGTTGGCCCCACCAGCTCAAGGGAAGAAGGCTCCTGGAGGTGAAGATCTTCTCTCGTCGTGTGGAGAAAAGTGGTAAGACGCTGCAGCAGGGCTTCACCAGTGGTTCAGTCATTGCAGATGTCTTTGGCTTCTGTCCTCTTTGGATTCTTAGTTCTAGTGGCGACGTCTTGCTCTTCCAGTCCTCAGGACCCTGCTTTTATGCAAAAAGATCCCCATTCATACAGCCAAGCTGTCACTCACACAGTGGAGTGGTCATCGTGGCGGGAGACCCTCCAGCCTATCAGGATAGAGTGCGACATGGGTTGCTGAGGCAACCCTGTCCAGGGGTCCTACTCCCCCTCCCACACAATGGACCCACCCCAGACTCAGTGGCGCCGAAAGGAGGGCTTCTCGGCAGAAGCCCGCCAAAAGGACGAACAAAGGATCCCCGACCTGGGTTAGGAGTTTAGAGAAAGACACGAGAAAGAAGTTATATTACAGTTCTGGCAATAAAAACCTACTGGAGTAAAGTTAATATTAAAATACACCGGCGGTATGTTAGAGGCTGTCAGAAAAAGTAGTAGCCTCGAACAATGGGAAAATCCCATAGGAAAATATTTGCGGTTGAATATTTACGGTAGTAACCACTGCCACCAGCCAGAAACTTTTGAGAGAGGGACTGTACGGTACCCTCTCGAAAATGAACATAAGGGAAAAACTATTCATCCTTTCCAGTACCTCCATAGTAAGATGGTTTGTACTGGTTTAGTTCATAGAAATTGACTAGTAAAGTTGCGTGGGACTTTACATGCCCTGGGAGACAGTAATCAGTCCCAGGGTATGGAGTCTATGTTTGGGGGTCACTATGACTCCCCTGTGTCACTGCACTGAGGGTGCTGTACAACACATGTGAGCGAAGATGGTTTCTATGGGGTGAGAAAATCCCATAGACATTAAACACAAAAAATAGCCTAGAACACACATAGCAAAAATGCCTAAGAGTGGGAAAAAGAGACTCACTCTTAGCAGGAAAAAGAAACACACCCTTCAAATCCAGCAAAGCTGCTGGGGGACTCTATAGGTAAGGGAAATTAGCCATAGAATGAGAATTCTCCCTAACACTCGCCCCTCCCAGACTAAGAGACAGGAGGATCTAATCCACTCCTGGATGAGTCTCTTACCTCTAGTCGGTTATAAACATCTTAGAGGGACCATCAGCATTTTGGTGGTGACATCCTGACCTGTGCTCAATGGTAAAATCAAAACCTTGGAGGCAGGTTGACCATCTTAGCAGTTTTGGGTTCTTCCCTTTCATTTGCATCAACCATCTCAAGGGTTGGTGGTCTGTTGGAATGATGAAAGTAGATCCATAAAAGTATGGTCTAAACTTCTTCAAAGCCCACACAATGGCAAAACATTCTCTCTCAATAGTTGCCCACCTTGTCACAGGTTCCTTCAGTTTCCAACTGATGAAGCAAATGGGGTGTTCCATACCTTTCTCATCCAGTTTACTGAGTACTGCACCTATACCTATATTGAAGCATCTGTTTTTACAATGAAGGGTTGGTGGTAGTCAGGACTCTGAGAACTGGAGCTTGACAAAGGGCTTTCTTCAGGCTTTCAAAGGCATGATTGCACTCCTCATTCCATTTGATCATTGTAGGGAACTTAGGAGAAGCGATTACATTCAGTGGAGAAGCTATGGATCCATAGTTCTCAATTAAATTCCTGTAATACCCAGTGAGGCCTAGGAAGGCTCTCACCTGGGTTTGAGTAGAAGGGGTTGTCCAATTTTGCACAGATTCAATCTTGCTGAGCAAAGGCCTTATTTTGCCACCTCCTACCTCATGCCCAAGGTAAACCACTTTACTCTGACCAATTAGGCATTTACTTGCCTTTATGGTCAGATGGGCCTGTTCAAGTGCTTGCAAAACATATCCTAGGTGGTCAATATGTTCTTTCCAAGTAGGGCTGAACACTGCAATGTCATCCAAGTATGCCATGAGGAAGTCCTCCATCCCATTCAGAACCTGATTAACCATCCTTTGGAATGTAGCAGGTGCATTCTTTAATCCAAAAGGAATAACCTTAAACTGGTATAAGACAACTGGGCTGGAGAATGCAGTTTTCTCCTTGGCATGGTCAGTCAGGGCTATTTGCCAATAGCCTGACGTGAGATCAAATGTGCTGAGGAACTTGGCTGAGCCAAGTCTATCCACCAGCTCATCCATCCTTAGCAAAGGATGGGCATCTGTCATGATTCCTGCCCCTCATGTCCCCAGCCCTCCAAGATGTCAGGCTGGAGGCAGGCCACAATCACCTACATGACCCTCAAGGGCCTCTCCATCCCTCCAAAGACCCATTTGGAGTCAGACTTGGCACTTGTGGCGACAGACTCACTCACTCCCATAGGATAACATTGCGGATTGGACTTGTAGTGCATTGATGGGGACAAGATGGATGCCCCCACATATTTCGATTCCCAGAACTGCATGTGCAGTCTAGTCTTTTGGGTGTGGTTCAGCCCAGAGACTATTTAAGCCACGCCCAGGCTAAGAAACATGCTTTGTGTTTTCTGCACCTGCAGCATGACACTCACCGTGTTCGGATCAGTCTCCAGTAGGTCTGCATCTTTCTTCTGCGCTCAGCTCCTGCGAGAACAAGAACACTGTTAGGAACAGCCTTACCTTGCAGCGCTTCTGCCCATCATTCATCGCTCCTTCTGTTCTGAAGGCATCTTTGGCGGTGTCATTCCCATCCCGGCACGCCGCTTCCTAAGGAAAAGGGAAAAGAACAGAAAAAAGGCATTAGTAAGCATTCAGCAAATCTTCGCTTATTTTTAAAGACTGGACGAGCTTCAAACGCTTACCTGAATCCCAGCCGCTCTGGGGGAACTCTGTCTCCGGAACTTCTCATCCATCTGCAAGAGGGAAAAGACACTCCAGGTTAGCTTGGTAACATCTAGAGGCACCGCATACCGCGCTTACTCATCACATTTCTTCTTCATAACCGGCATCCACGCTGAAAACGTCGCGGCACCTAAAAGACACAGAAAAAGAACTCAGTTCAATACAAATCCTTGGATCCTGCCTTTGGTACTAACACAACTGGGCTAGACCATGGACTAGTAGAGGGCTCTATTACCCCAAGATCAAGCATCTTGTTGACCTCTCCTTTTATGTGGGTTCTTACATTTTCTAACATCCTGTAGCCCCTGCTTTTGACAGGTACACAGTCACCAGTTTGGATATCATGTTGTCCCCAAGGGATCAAGCCTGGTGCTAGAGAAAACAGGGAGGCAAATTGATTCAACAAAACTTTGCACTCCTCCTGTTGCTCAGGTGTCAGATTAGAAGAGAGATTAACTCCTTCTATTTTCTCCTCTAAAGGTTTGCCTCTGAGGAGGTCAGGTAGAGGTTCACTCCTCCTCCTCCTCTTGAGCTGAAGCTAGAAGCAGAGCTCCCAGTTCTGGTCTTGAGTCATAAGCTTTTAGACGGTTGATGTGAAAGACTCTAGGAGCCTCCTTAGGATTGCCTAAGTCCACCAGATAGAAAACCACTCCAGGTTTTCCCACAACCTTGAAGGGTCCCATTCATTTGTCCTGCAAGGCCCTCTGCCTTTTTGGGACCATAACAAGAACTAGTTGGTCTTGAGCAAACTCAACCATGTTGGCCTTCTGATCATGCCAATGCTTGACCAGAGCCTGACCTGCTTTCAAGTTATCACTTGCCTCAGCCATCATATGTGACATTCTCCTCCAGAGTCATACCGGATGGCCATAGAGAAGTTCAAAGGGACTGTTACCCACTCCCTACTGAGGGACCTCTCTATATGCAAAGAGAAGGCATGGCAGTAGAAGATCCCACTTTTTCTTAAGGGGGTCCTCTAAAGCTCCTATCATGCTCTTCATGCTTCTATTAAACCTTTTGACCAATTCATTTGTCTGAGCGTGGTATGCTGTTGAGAACTTGTAGGTAACTCCACAGTTTTTCCACATGGCCTTCATGTAGTGGGACATAAAATTTGACCCCCTGTCGGATATTACCTCCTTAGGAAACCCAACCCTGGTAAAGATACCAAGGAGGGCCTTAGCCAGAGCTGTAACAGTCCTCATAGGAATTGCTTCAGGGAACCTAGTATCATGGTCTACTACAAGGATAAACCTGTTGCCTGAAGAAGTTGGAGGATCAAGGGGACCAACAATGTTGATTCCTACCCTCTTAAATGGTACTCCCATCACAGGGAGAGACACGTTCTTGGAGCCACTTTTACCAGAGTTTTGGCAAGTGTGGCAACTCTTGCAATACTTATCTACCTCAGCCCCCATTTAGGCCAATACAAGTAGAGAGAGAGCCTTTCCTTGGTCTTCCTGAAACTCAAGTGACTAGCCAAAGGTATCTCAAGGGCTAGTTGCAAGAATTGGAGTCGGTTTGCTTGGGGCACTACAATTCTTTTGTAGTCCCCAGGGGCTGACTCTGTTGGTTCACTATAGAAGAGACTATCTTCCCAGTGTAACCTATACTTCCCAGGCTCTTGACCTTAAAGATGAGAAGCTGCGTGGTGGCGAAGACCTTCCAGAGTTGGACATCCTCTTTGTCCCTTACTGAAGTCTGATCTGTTGGGGCCACCTTCTGCCGATAAAGTGTGCAGCTCAGGATGGTCTACAGGATCAAGATTTCCAATGAGTTCTTGGCCTCCTACTAGATCTGAGTCCTCAGGCTCTAGTTCAAACACACAGGGTTGTACCTCACTCTCAGCCTCGGCTGAAGGAGGAATCACAGGTGTAATTTTTGACAACCTAGGAGATCTCCTGGTTGGCAGCAATGGAGTGCTTTCTGCTGGTTTCTTCTTTGAAGTCTTGGGTTTCCCCTTTGCTTCTGGTTGCTTTGAAATAGAAGTTAGTAACTCCAGTGGAGTAGGAGTGATTTATTTTTCTACCATCTCCTCAGGAGAGCCCCTCAAGGTCTTCTCCCTTGCAGGTCTGGTAAGCTCCTGTAATCTCTTACTAGGAGGTCTGGGAGTACTTGACACTACTCCCAGGTCTTTCAGATCATTGCCCAATGGCACCCTTCCTGGTACTTCAGATTGTACACTCACACGTATCCTGACAGTCATTTCATTGCACTCGATGAGAGCTGGTAATTGGGAAAGCATCTGCACAGGCCCTCCAGCTAACTTGGTGAGGCATTTGGGCGCCTTAGCAACATCCTCCACCTTGAAAAAAGATGTGTCCACCACAGTTATGCTGGTCCCAGTGTTTCTAATGGCAGGGGTCTCCTGACCATTGACTAGGACACTGTCTTTATAATACTCGTTAGTATTAGGAGGGATAGAATTATACACATCTAAATTCTGTTGTTCCCACAACCCGAGAGAGACTGAAGATACACTAGCTGAGACTCCAATGGGATCTTCAGCCAGTGGTTGAAAGTTTCCACTGGCCATATGTACTTCCTCCTCTGGAGCGAAGGCTAAGGAGACAGTGTGGACGCCTGAAGGTTTACCCTTACATCTGGGATCTCCTTTCACATGATCAGTAGAGCCACAAACATATCATTTTTCAAATGTCTTTATGAATGGTGGTTTGTTCAGACCTCCTTCTGGTCTTGGACCAGAAGGTGCACTAGCCTGATTAGGTTTCCCTTGTGGCTTACCCTTAGAATTCTGTTTGGGGCCCTCTTTGGAATTGGAATTATTTGAATTCTCTTTGTTGTCTTTCTTTGGCTGCTTTCCCTCATCCTTTTTCTGAGTTACCCCTGAATCCTTCTGAGTAGCCCTGTTGGCAACCCACAAGTCAGCAGCCTTAGCTAGTTTCAAGAATCGAGGGTCTTTAGAATCAGCCAAGTGCTGTCTGAGCTCAAGAGAGTAGGCATCATAGATAGACTCCATCATTACAAGATGTCTCATTCCTTCCTAAGTGTTAACTCTATAACCCTTATTCCATCCCTCTAAGTTCTTCAAACACTCATTCACCCAAGTAGCCCAAAGGCTACTATCATGCTTTTTGAGGGTCCTAAACCTCTGAAGGTACTGGGAAGGAGTCTTCCCAAATCTAGCTATCAAAGCTAGCTTTACACATTCAAAATCCATCCCATCCACCTCCCCCAACTTCATTACCACATCAGATGTAACAGGGCGGAGCCTAGAGAATAACCAGGGGATCAACTGATTCCCTGTGATATCCTGGAGCCCATGATTGTATTCAAACATAGCAAGCCAATTTAATACATCCAACTTAGGTTCATACATACCCACAATCTCTTTAGGCATCCGGGGGTCTTTTTGAACTGGAAGATCTAGAGGATTCGGGGAGAGAAGCATTTTCCAAAGACAATTTCTTCATCTCAAGCTAATGGTTGAGCTCCATTTCTTTGAGCCTTAGTTCTTGATGTCTCTGCTCAGTTTGGGCACTAATTCTTTTGAATTCTAGTTCAAGTCTCATTTTTTCTAGTGAGATAAATTCAGGACTTAATGTGGGACCTGGTAAGGGTCCAATAGCATAGGTTGAGGCCTTTGAGCAGTTACAGGGCCAGAGGGGTGACATTGTTATCCTCCTCTTCCTCATCTGTTTCAACAATAACATCTTCAACATTAGTTTCCTCAAGATTTGCTACATTTGCTGGAGTAGTGGGCACTACAGCACCACTATCCAGACTTCTAACTGTCTATCAATCATTTCTAGTTTCTTGCCTTTGACAGGAAGACCTTTCTGTCTACACAGATCCCTTAAAGAATCAGCAGTATTAGTACGGAGGGTTTCCTGGCTGTAACTTTCCATATTTTTGACTTTTGTTTAAAATAAACTTGTTGTGATAGTTAGCCTTGTGGTTATTTGAACCAAGGTACCAGCAGAACTCTAAAATGTAAATCCAATACTTTTATCCTGACCGCTGTACACCAGTGTTAGGCAGAATCCTGGGCAGTTCCCTTAGGGAGCACTACACAAGATTAAGACTACAGGTGAGAGCAATAAATCCCCTTTGGTATCAGTCTGTACCACAAAGATTTAGTTGGTAGCTGTGGCTGAGCAGTCAGACGTATCTCAAGAGGGAGATGGCAGTATTCAGGGTTTACACAATAGGCCTTCAGTACTATGGCACAAGGAAACACTGACCAAAGCTTTGTATTAAAAAGTAGTTATATGTTTATTTTCTACACTTCTAATAAAACACATGTATCACAGTCATCAAGCAAGTTAAATAAAGTCAGAGGAAATATATACACACTCCCAAGTTAAATTGCAGACCAAGTGAACCAGAGTGAAAACTAAGCAAAATGGCACAGTGAAAACTACACACAAGGGATACTCTGACAATTCCTTACAAGGGAGGAAAAACACAAGTTATTCAGAAATTGTTTCTTACACACCCTAGCAACACTTCCCCTAAGTTTGTGGGCCAGTTTAAGCAAGACAGTGCATCAGTATAGGCAATACTTAAATGAAAACTGAGCAAAATGGCATTTCACAAGGTTTAAAAATGGGAAGGAAAGGGTAGTTGTAAGAATTAGGTGCACCACACAGTTCTAGATGAAAATCAATCTAAAGAAGGCAGGTCTAGCAAATGTGACCAGAGTCAGTAGGCCTGTGCCAAAGTCAGTTGGTACAGGGCAAGGGCCCAGTAGCAAAATGCTCTCTTAGCTGCAGTCAAGTCTTTGGTTAACGATTTTGAAGAGGTGGATGAGAAGTTGAAAAGACAATGTTAAGAGAGAGGGGCGGGCAACCCAACAGGTAGGTAAAGGATTTAAAAGACCTTTAGTGCTACCGCGAAGAAAGGGCGGCCTGGCAGAGCAATGTACCTTTAAATGGAGAAGTGGCTCCTGCGGTGGCGGTTGTTGCTGGTAGTTCCTGCAGTTTGGGTGATCCAGCAGAGGAAGAGAGGCTCTCGTCATGGAGGTAGGTTCGAGTTACTGCACTACCCAGGGATGAAACCAGCCACGGTGCTGCCCGACGAATAAAAGGTACGCTCCTATAAATCGCGGTCCCGGTGGAGTGGTGCCTGGCTATCCGGCCTCCGAGTACAGGGTACGGAAGATTCGACCAAGGCAGGTCCGGGAAGGTGATTGGCAAACTGGTTGGCCCCAACAGCTCAAGGGAAGAAGGCTCGTGCAGGTGAAGATATTCTCTCGTCGTGTGGAGAAAAGTGGTGGGACGCTGCAGCAGGGCTTCACTGGTGGTTCAGTCTTTGCAGATGTCTTTGGCTTCTCTCCTCTTCGGCTTTTTAGTTCCAGAGGCAACGTCTTGCTCTTCCAGTCCTCAGGACGCTGCTTTTATGCAAAAAGATCCCCATTCATACAGCCTAGCTGTCACTCACACAGTGGAGTGGTCATCTTGGCGGGAGACCCTCCAGCCTATCAGGATAGAGTACGACATGGGTTGCTGAGGCAACCCGGTCCAGGGGTCCTACTCCCCCTCCCACACAATGGACCCACCTCAGACTCAGTAGCACCGAAAGGAGGGCTTCTCGGCAGAAGCCCGCCAAAAGGACGGACAAGTGATCCTCGACCTGGGTTAGGAGTTTAGGGAAAGACACGAGAAAGAAATTATATTAAAGTTCTGGCAATAAAGACCTACCAGAGTAAAGTTAATATTAAAATACACCGGCGGTAAGTTAGAGGCTGTCAGAAAAAGTGGTAGCCTCGAACAATGGAAAAATCCCATAGGAAAATATTTGCGGTTGAATATTTACGGTAGTAACCACTGCCACCAGCCAGAAACTTTTGAGAGAGGGACTGTACGGTACCCTCTCGAAAATGAACATAAGGGAAAAACTATTAACCCTTTCCAGTACCTCCATAGTAAAATGGTTTGTACTGGTTTAGTTCATAGAAATTGACTAGTAAAGTCAATTGGTACTTTACATGCCCTGGGAGACCATAGTCAGTCCCAGGGTTTGGAGTCTATGTTTGGGGGTCGCTATGACACCCCTGTGTCACTGCACTTAGGGTGCTGTGTAACACATGTGAGTAAATGTGGTTTCTATGGGGGTAAGAAAATCCCATAGACATTAAACACAATAAATAGCGTAGAACACACATAGCAAAAATGCCTAAGCGTGGGAAAAAGAGCCTCACTCTTAGCAGGAAAAAGAAACAAACACTTCAAATACAGCAAAGCTGCTGGGGGACGCTATAGGTAAGGGAAAGTAGCCATAGAATGAGAATTCTCCCTAACAGATGTCTTTCCCAGCATATGCTCTATGGAAGCCAAGAGCAGACCTTGATAAATGCCTCCACAACTCATGAGTATGTTGAGAATCTGAGAAAACACCTTCAACATGCTTTTGCCTATGCTCAGCAAAATCTAGAAAGATCTGCAGACAGTATGAAGACCCACTATGACCTTAAAACAACTAGAAAAAAATACCAAGTAGGAGACCGGGTCTACTTGTACAATTTCCGAAGGAACCAGGCCAAACACAAAGCGCAAATGTCTTCCTAGCTGGCGGGGTCCTTTTGAAATTGTAAACAAAATCTCACGAGACGCCTTCAGAATCCGTATCCTCAAAGGCAGTTTGGCAGATGGGTAAGATAAGTGGGTCCACATCAACCAGCTGAAGTTTTGCCATCCTAGCCATACTCTGCGGCAACTAGAGGAGCCATCTGGAAATCCAGAGGGGGACATTCCGGATCCCTAGAAAATTCAAACTATTAAAACCATTCCACCTGTTAAAATCAGTAGTAATTACAGGTGAGAAAGACTGTCAATTGTATGTCCAATCTATGCATCTCCCCCACTACATGTCCCTAACCATGCTCTGTTCTGTCATTATAGTACTGAAACTATGGATTCTAATCAGCAAGGAGAACCACTCGGGGACTGGAAGGAAAGACCCAAGGGGCCCGGGGTATCAATCCATACTCCCATTCGGAACCGGCGAGGAGAACCTGTCGATCCAGCACTGATGGGAGAAGCAGACGGATTTTTCCACTTGGACCAAAAAGAAAGAATGACATCCCAATATCCCGACTTCCCCTTGAGGGGCGGTCAAATTCAAGTCATGAGGAGGGGCTTTGTGGGATGTATTAACCCACTTATGCCCTGCCCTGTGGCATCACTGTGTTCTGGTGGTGCCAGAATTATCAAAATGGCCGCGAAAACCCTTGTGCGTGCCAAAATCTAGGGAAATCGCTCTCTACAAAGCACAAAGAGATGGCTGCCAAATCTGCCATGCATGTTGTCAGTGGTGGAACAGAGAGGGCGCTCCTGAAACATGTCACTGGGCTGCCCAACAAGTGAAAATGAAGCCTGCATGAAAAGGAGTGCTTTGCTGAAAGAAATCCAGAATCTTGCTTTTAAATCTTTTTTCTTGGTTGCAGAAACTGCAGAATGCCGGCACAAAACACCATCAAACATCCATATTATGGCTGGCTGTTAAAAGTCATTTAGTTCAAGAAATCATTATGAACAGACAATGTTCTGAAAAGCTGAATTTGTCATCAAAACATTCACAGCAAAAATGTGCCTGCCTGTGAAATCTGTCAAAATCTGGGCACAGTACCCATGGCCGCCTGTATGACAGCTGTCAGTAGATTGCATTAAAACTGTAAACTTGTATAACTGAAATCTAATGTCTGAAAAAAAAGTAACCTGTTATTGAGAGTAACCTAGGCTGTAACTATTTAAATCCCATGGTTTAGGAGCTGGCATAAGTGTTCTAGCTGCTTATTTTGAAATTGCAAGTTTGTTTAAAACCAAGAAAAAAAAATGTAACAGAATGACATTGAATGTAAGACTGCCCAAAGCAATTTAACCAGTCCAACAGCTTCCCCCACTGGGGCCAGGCATTTCCCTTCTGCTCACTCCACTAGGAAATCACACCTCTGTGATGATTAGATTAGGGGAGGAGAATTTGGTTTGCCAGGGGAAGAAGACAATGGACTTCCTCCAGTCAAAGGAAGGCTAGGTGTGAAGAGTCGTAAAATGGCCTGGGCCTCTGGAGGAAATGGGAGGAGACTGCTTCTAACTGCAGAGAGCCAGAAGGAGGCGGAGACAAACAGCCATTTGGGGCTGGACATTCACAAAGAAACATTTTGTTAAAGACCTATAACTCACCACTTAAAATTGTTTAAATTACAAAAATCACTTAATTGTGTATCCAAATTCTGACTGTACATTTTAAGAGGCAGCAAAACCGTGTGACATGTTCTAGAAGAAAACAGCTGAAAAGGTGGTTTTACACCAAATGTATTTGTGCCAGAAGTATGAAACATTATACACTTACGCCCATCTTCAATGCGCATATTTGTAAACATTTTCGGATAAACGACATTGTGTTCCAGACAAAAAGGGCAAAATTCTGTTAAAAGCAGACACAAGATCCCACAGCAACGAGACTTGGATGAGTATCTGCTACACGAAATATGTAATCTATATATGTTATTGTTATAAAGATTGCACACATGTAAATATGTATTGTACCAAAAGTAGATTTTATGTTCAAGGGACAAGGGGAGGATTCTCTGACTCATAAACTCCCACCACCATGGTGACACCCTGATTTCTTCTCCAATCAAGGGAGAGAAGAGACTCTAGCCAATCGCCTGCCTAAATGGGCACGCTTTGGATAAACCAGTACACACCCCCTTTCTCAGAAGCATAAATAGAGACAGCTCAGACTGGAAAAACACACAAAGATTCACCCACTAACCGATTGCTGGCGGAGCACCCTGCGAGAGCACCATCCATCTTCCTTGATCCAGACTCCAGAAACTTGGCAAGCAGAAAGGCCCATTCCATTAGTTGAACCATTTTCAACTAGGCCTTGATTTCCAGAACCAGAAAGAATCCCACAAAACTAAAGCGGAACCAAAGAAACAGCCGGGCTGTGCTGTAACTGCATGCCTGCTAAATAATTATCTTCAGAACCAAGAAGGGCAGAATAAAACCAATCCTGCGCCGTGCTGTGGTGTGCTATGCCGATCCTGTCCAGTCCTGTCGTGCGGTGGCCAGAGCGCCTTGCTGATTTCAGACCCAGTCCAGTCCGGTGTGCCCAGCAGTCTGTCCCAGAACCAGAATCCCTCACCAGAAATCTTGACGGACCAGAATCCCTGACGGTTCCTTTTGAAACCCATATAGTGAGTATCTATAGATAGGACTGTGTCCCTAGCCTATGTACTGTCCATAGTCCAATCCCTGTCTTAAATCCATCCTATCTTGTCTTTAGAACCCAATATAGTTAGGAGTAGTTTGAATTGTCAGAACTTTTCTTGCGCTGAGTTCTCTTATTTGTATTCTAAAATCATAAATCAATAGTGTCGTGAATAAATAAATTGAATCCCAGAAAGAAATTGATTATCCACCACGTGAAGGGTCCCTGGCCAGGATTGATGGAGATTTATGTGTGGCATTATCTTTTGCTATAGTCATAACCTAGTGTAAACGAAATCCCATCTGTCTTTGAAAAGTGCATCCCTGTTTTCCCACTCTTGCGCCTATTCAGAAAAACGACCGCCACTGAAACGTCCATAACTTCCTCAAATTTTATGCTAGAAACAAAATGTTAACTTCTGCTTGTAGCTAACATCCTCAGCTTTCCAAAAACCGCAAATCCATATAGTCTCCCTCGATCGTGATTACCGCACGCAGAATATTTTGCCGCAAATTTTCGCTTTGGCTAAATATTACACGTGTGAAACAGCTTTTGATTGCACCAGACCTCAGTGTTAAGTTTTCACATTGCTCATTAGTATCAAATCATTGCTAGTGTTTGTCTGCAACTAACTAAAGTGGCTCCCATAAGAATTTCAACAATTTCAGCAAATTAAACCATATTTATTGTTTTATCCATTCCATTCTCAGATAACTTTAAAAACCATTTGACAGTTTGCCAATCAGTTCTGTTTCTCTCTTGTGTTTGCTGGGGGAACATTGGGATTGACATTTTGTTGAATTCTGTATTCCTGAAACCTGTTCTCTCTCCTCCTATCTCTTTACATTGCCTGTTGGGGGTAGTGGGGTGTGCAGGGGGGAAATAGTAACCATACTGCTATTTGATCTGAACACACACAAAGTATTATATCTGTGCTGAGTTGTTTTGCTCACTATTACTCCTTCTGATTAAAGAGATTGCTTAGTGTTACAACGCCACATTGGTAATAATTGTATACTCATTAAAGATAGTGTGATTATATTGCAACTACATAATTAAATATTTTAACTTTAGAAACCAGCCTGATTCCTGGTTCAGTGTGACCGGGGGCAGGGGGATTCCAAGAGAGGGGCGTGATATGAGTGGTACATCGTTCAGAATAAAATAACTTTTAGACACAAAATAAATAAGGATTTCAGTTGTACATTACAAGCTAGGTGTTGACTTAGGTGAAGTGCCGGATTGAAATCACTTACAATGTAAGTGAGATTTATGTTCATGTGAAATGCATTGGTTTCTTTGGTGTACACTTGAAGCAGTTTGCCTTAAGAGAGCAGAAATGACATGTCATCTAATTATTCTTTCTCCATGTTCTCACTATTCCCATTAACTGGTCTTGGTTGTACATATCTTCATTAACCTTTAACCTTAACAAATCCAAGGCAGCTGGGAGATGCCATGCCTCTAAATGTCAGTGAGCCCATCTGATGGGCTCTCACTGCTAATGGATTCTGTGTATGAGTTTTAAAACATTGGGATTGACATTTGTTGAATTCTGTATTCCTGAAACCTGTTCTCTCTCCTCCCATCTCTTTACAGTTTTGTGAAGGAAAACATGTGACATCCCTTTAAATCAAGGACCTGTGCCATTATTGCATACCTGAAGACAATTTACTTTGTTTTCATGGTCATTTTGAGATGGCATTAAGCCATCTGGACTAACTACAATCTGTAATAACTTTCTATCCAATTTAAAATGGACTGGATCGCTGGACTCTTCAGTATCTCTACAAGTGGCAGAATGAATGGACACATTATATATTCTCACATTGACTATAATACAACTTTTGCTGTAATGGCATCATCTTTACATATGTAGTCATGTTGGAAAGACACATAAAGAAATATAAGTACAACCTTTGATTACATGTCTTAGGGTAATAACTGCAAAATAACTACTCTCATTCTCGGCCTGCATTTCACATGTAGGTATATGCCTATGTAAGGTACAGCTGAGACATATCGTTGCCAGAAAGCAGTACATTTCTTTACCTTGACCAGAATTGCTGTGGGTTACCTGGTGACTACTATCATAAGGGAACATATTTGCTGTGCTGCAGTCCTGCACAGTGGGAGAGTTCACTGGCAGTCTAGAAAGTGTGCTCTGATGAGGGACATTCTGGTGGCGTGAGTGTCACAGAAGGAGAGCTGCATCATAGGATCCCACCCAATACTCTCTGGTGAAGCTCTCCTCTTGACTGCTTTCCAAACTCCTTGGCCTGCTACTAGTGTAGCTCATACCTACTTTTATTCCTAAATCATGTTCTCAAGGCTGTCATGGGAGCCTTTCATGGACTTGTGCAAGTTTGCTGTAAAGTGAGCCTTAGCTCTTACAATCACTTCTCCCTGTTGCACACAGCCAGAACATTTCAAGCCAACAAATAAACCAATTCCCGTAATTTGTTATTTCTCCCATGGTTCCATGAGATGCTTTTGTGAGGTACAGTGTAGTAGCATCAAAGGAGAATAACATCTCTCTTAAATGTATGGGTCAGTAAAGAGGAGGTTCAGATCATAAAGGAAGTACAGGCTCTGTGACCTTTATAGTTATGTAGTAGGAATATACTTGCAAGCCGCGAGCAGAGCTGAAATAAAGAAGGCTCTCTGTTTGTATTTTTATATTTTATTTGTAATTTCTATAGCGCTTTACACCAAAGCGCTGAACAAGATACATTTACAGTACAATCAAAATGTAAAAGCAAAAGCTATGCAATAATTTCTTTAAGACTGAAGAAGATAGTTCTTGGGAGATGTATGAAATAAAGAATAAGAAATAATAGAATGAAGAGAAAGAGGGAGAGAGTTCCAGTGATGCAGGGCAAGCAAGGAAAAAGAACAAAATCCTGACTGTGCACAGGGGGTGTGGGGGGCGAGGAACTTATAATAAGAATTAAGACTGAGAACGTAAAGCACAAGAGGGAGCATAAAAAGAAACAAGAGATGAAAGATACAGAGGATCAAAACCATAAAGAGATTTAAAAACAATATAAAGAAAATTAGATTTGAGACATGAGTGAAAAGATAACCATCCTAGGGCCCCATTACGCCTTGGTGGTATCCCAGCACTAATTGCTCTGGGATACCGCCAAAAGAAATAGCATTACCGTAACTCAGTCCGGCGCTATTAACGCCAGATCCTGAATTGCAGTAAGGCTGTTACTCCACATTTTTGTAGAGTTCATAGGACTCTATGGGGCAGTAATGGCACTATTGGCACTGGCACAATTAGTGTCATGCTAATAGCACAAAATATGGGTGAAAAGGGGAGGTTTTTACCTCTAGCAACTCTCGCGACCTCTGTGACTCTCTCTCTCTCTCTATTCTTCCCTCTGGCCCGACTCACTCTGTAGGGCATGCTCTGGATGTTCTGATCTCCTCAGAACTTCGCCTCTCTAACCCTCTCACCACTCCTAACCCTCTCACCACTCCTCTATCCTAGAGTGGCCACCTTCTCCTCTCTTCTCATCTCTCTCTCTCTACCCCTCAGGCTGTAGCCAACCCCCACTCCATCACCCACCTTCACGGTTATTCAACCCATGAAGTGTGTGTCAGTTGAGGCTTTCGCCACCACTTTCTTTTCTCCTCCTACTCTACTGGCTGACTCACAGCCTGACACAGCCCTTTCTAAGCTCCATCTTTCTATCTCTGATACTCTTGGTGTACTTGCCCCTGTCATGAAGATCCGCTTGAAGACCAAAGTCAGCTGCAACTCCTGGTGCGACTCAGACCTCATCACCCTTAAACACAAGTGTAGGGTGGCTGAGAGGAAATGGCTGGCTTCCCGTGCATCCTCTGAGAAACTGGCCTACCTTCTGCTCCAAAGGCAATACCGACTCTGTGTCCTTGCCAAGAAGAGAGCTCACATACAAGTCTGCGTCTCTGCAGCATCTAAAAACTCACCCGAACTCTTTAAAATCTGCAAGGAGCTGGCCAATCATGCTGCAGTCTCAACCTCTACTGCCCCCTCCCAGGCCCTATGCACATCCCTGGCTTCTCATTTCATCACTAAAAACCAGGACATCATGTCTAGCCTCCCCTCCTCTCCTCCTTCTTCCTCTACTTTCTCCTTTACCTCCTCCCTTGACTGCCTTTCCTCTGTTCACCTCTGACAAGGATTCTAGACAAGTCTGATTTATGAAAGTCTCATCAAAACCATCAAGGACCACATTGACACCCTCGCCCAAGCCTTGGCTGACTTCTGCAACCACTCTTTCACCACTGGAGCCTCCCCCCCAAGCACTCTCTTGTGCACCCTCTTCTCAAAAAACCCTCAGCCGACTCCTGCTGTCTGGCTATCGCCCAATCTCCTTTCCTGGGCAAACTCTTGGAAAAGCTGGCCATCTCCTAGCTTAATCTTCACACTGAATTGTTGGTTGTCTCCATGACCATTAGAAGCCAGAAGCACAGAAACTGTTCTCCTGAACATCTGTGAAGACCTGCTCTCTAACCTTGATGCTAATCACCCCTCTGTCCTCATCTTACTTCATCTCTCTTCTGCTTTCGACATGGCCAACCATGCCATCCTGCTCAACCAGCTCTGTGATAACCTGGGTATCACTGATCAGGCCGCTCTCGGACCGGCCCTCCCAGGTTCATCTTGGGTTCTTCCACTCCTCTGTTTCACTCTCAACCTATGGTGTTCCCCAGAGATCTAACATTTCTCCTCGGCTGTTCAACAAATACCTGTCAGCTCTCACCCACTGCATTGCTGCTTTCTGCTCCAACTTTCAGTGCTATGCGGACGACACTCAGCTCACTTTCAGGCTCCCATCTACCACCTATTCTGCCTCTCTCATCCCAGATTGTCTCCCCGCAATCCAGGCGTGGTGTGCCACCAATGATCTCTGCCTCAATGCTAGTAAGATGGAGATCTTCTTCATCAGCACACCTGCACCTTCTTTCCTGTCACTCTCTAGCCAACCACTCTTGGCCCTCTTCCTGCTCCCGCCTGTGAGGCTATGAACCTCAAGGTCATCTTTGACTCCACAATTTCCTTTTCTCCTCACATCTCTGGCGTCCCTAAGAAGTCAAACTACCAACTGCACCGCCTCAGAGGTATTGTTCCTTTCCTCACCTTCCCCCAGAAGCTTACTGTCTCTAGAGCTCTGATTCTCTATAGGCTGAATTATTGCAACAGCCTCCTTCTTAATCTGCCTGCTTCTACTCTCTGCCCCTTGCAACTCATTCAGAACAGGACTGCAAGACTTGTCCTTGGCCTCAAGCCCAGTATATCTCCAGGCCTGAAATCTCTTCTTTGGCTCCGAGTGGCTGCAAGGATTAAGTTTAAGACCCTCTGCATTGTCCACAAGGCCTTCTGGGGCCACAATACCTTCAACTCTCCCTTCGGAAATACCTTCCTACTCAAGCCCTGTGCTCCTTCACTTCCAACCCACTCAGGGTCGGTCGCTTCTCCAAGCAAAGAGTTGGTGGTAGATATATTTTGTTGGCTGCGGCCTCTCTCTGCAACAGCCTCCCTACCTCTCTGAAACTTGGGGAGAACCATCTTCAGGTTCCTGAAGCACCTCAAGACCTTCCTCTTTGCTTCTGCCTTATTTATTCCTCTCACCTGCTGATTTTGTCTGTTACTGAACTGGGCACCTGGCTACACTCTAAATTCGGTCCCAGATCACTGCCTACACAGCTGCATACCCA
Organism: Ambystoma mexicanum; assembly: GCF_040938575.1. Classification (NCBI taxonomy): domain Eukaryota; kingdom Metazoa; phylum Chordata; class Amphibia; order Caudata; family Ambystomatidae; genus Ambystoma; species Ambystoma mexicanum. The sequence continues at coordinate 718,501,515 of NC_090932.1, forward strand.
CACTGCCGCCTGGCAACCCTTACACTTAGTTCTGTATCGGCAACCCTACAGTACCCTTACCTGCACTTTTTAGAAACCCGTTGTCTGCGCTTAACTCCTCTAAGGTCATCATTAATGCTTACCTGAATGGCATCGTCTTTGGTCCAAGGCCCTCAGGCCAACCTCCTCCTCTTTGATGGACACTTCTCACTCCTTATCAATTTCCTTTCCTCTCCTGCTGTCCCTTCTCTACCTTTTCAGCTCCCTTGCCTCCTCCCTCTGCCACCTCTCTGGCACCCTCATCCTCCTCCTTGGCTACCTTGCCCTCTCCTCCTTCCTCTTCCGCCCTCCCTCGGGCTCCTTCTACACTTCCACAGGGAGTACCTCTGATTTGTACCCCTCCCAGAAGTCTTTCAAGGTTGGCAACCTTCTCCATCTTACCACACTCGCTCAGCTGTAAAATACTCCTCTGACATCTGCCACCTTCTGGATTAACTCGGCCTTGATGTTTTTGGTCTCACCAAGACATGGTTCACGGCCAGCCCTGTCACGAGATATGACACTCTCCTCCCTGATGGCTACAAGATCCTCTCTGCGCCTAGACCCATTGTTCCCGTGGGGGTGTAGCCTTGATCTTCCCGGAGTGGATTCCTGCCTCTATCATTCCCATGCAGGCCTACTCCTCCTTTGAATGCCTTGTTTGCAGGCTCTCACTCTCCTGTCCACTCTCTCGTTCTGGCTACTATCTACCAGCCAACTGGTCAGATAACCTCCTTCCTCTCCAAGTGGACGGACCTCTCCTCTTCCCTCCATGCCTCGACCACTCAACTTCTCCTCCTTGGAGACCTCAATATCCACCTGGATGCTTCCAGTCCCTCCTTTGGACTCTTTTGCAACCTCTGTGTCTCTCTCTATTCTTCCCACTAGCCCGACTCTCCGTCCTCTACAACTCACACAGAACAGGAATGTGAGACTTGTCCTTGGCCTTAAGCCCAGGGATTGTATTGCTCCAGCCCTGAAATCTCTCCTTTGGCTCCCAGTGGCTGCAAAAATCAAGTCCAACACCCCCTGCATTGTCTACAAGGCCTTCTGGGGCCTGGGACCTCAATACCTCCAACTCTCTCTTCGGCCATATGCTCCTACTCAAGCTCTTGGCTCCTACACCTACTTGAGGGTCAGTCGCTGCTCCAAGCAATGAGTTGGGGGCAGATCTCTTTCTTCGGCTGGCGCCTCTCTCTGGAACAGCCTCCCTGCCTCTCTGAAGCTTGAGCAGGACCATCTCCGGTTCTGGATGCACCTCAAGACCTTCCTCTTTGCTTCTGCCTACTTTCTCCCTCTCCCCTGCGTATCTCCTGTCTGATACTTCACTGGTCACCTGGTTACCCTCTGAATTGGGGCCCAGATCCCTGCCCGCCCAGTTGCACCCCTGCACTGCCTCCTGGCAACCCTTGCACTTTGGTCTGTATCTGCAACCCTACAGTCCCCTTACCTGCACTTATTATACACCTACTGTATGCATTTTAACCCTCGCACTTGACACTTGCTGGCCGCACTACTTGTTTTTTATCCCTTGTTCGGCCCTTGCCCATTCTCCCCTTCCCCTAGGGCCCCCCTTCCCTGCACTTGCACAATCTCAATGTCACTAGTCCCAGTAAGATCGCTGTCTTTGTCCCTCCTCTGTTTTCCCTCCCTTGCCTCATTGCACCACAAAACACTTGTTTATAGGCACGTTATAAATGCTATACCATATCATGTCATACGAATAGGTCTGAGATTAAATTCTGTAATTTACAGAAGTCTTCTAACTGTGGCCATTTAGAGGGCAATAAAATTCAACAAGGAGTAAAAGAGTTATGTTTAGTCTGTAAATCACTGACGGACATAATCAGCCTTCACTGAATGATATATGTCCTTGTCCACTGGATAGTGACAGCATACACCCCGTCACAGAATGCCATCTTTGAGGGCAGAATAGCCTGGCCTTGTTTGATTGTTACTAGTAGAGGGTAGAACTGCCCCAGAAGGTGGGGTTTGCTAATCCCCCCCGTTCCTAATGTTCATGCTGAAAAGCATATTATAGAAAATTAACTCTGCTGGGCATGTCTACTGACACCTCAAATTAGCTGTCTTGTAGTTTGGCAACATGGCAAAAGAAAGTGGGTCTTCCATTAACTATGGGCAATCCTGATGCTAAATTAAATTATATTATTGTGTACTCCCAGAAACCGATGGCATTTGGTTCATAAAAAAATATAATCCATTTCTGGTTATGACATGGTGGCCTCTGGGAATCAACAATTATACTGACCAAAATGTCTTGGTGTCAAAGTATTGCCCGCTTCTTTTCAAAATATGTTCCTCTCCGGGCCTTGTGTGTCTTCAATTTTGGGGACTGAGTTTTTACCAGACCATTTGTGCTCTGCTCCATAAAAAAGACTTTGTCTTCCCTGGTGAAGGTTTCCATCTTCCAGGAAGACTTGAAATGGCCCGGGGTCAGGAACAGGTCTTGTCCTTCAAAGGAAAGGCTCCACTAGGCCATAAAAACACATGAGGATGGTAATTAACAGTGACTTTTTCATATAGAACGACAGGAGAGAAGGGTGATGCTAGCGTAGTCAGGAGACAGACACCAGACCACAGATTGCTGCCACCATCTTGGAGTCTCCCAGGGCTCTAAACCTTCTTGTACCCCCTCACCATTTTCTGCAAACAAATAAATCTGATGATTATATAATTGGGCAGAAAACTTTGAAACAGCAGCCAACAATTAGAATACTTACAGAAGGTTCGAAGGAAACCAATCTGCTATGGAAGATTGCTTATTTAAGGGGGTGAGGCCACCCTGTCATTGGACCAGAGAAGAAGAAGGATTACAAGTGGAACTTTGTAGGGGGTGTAGTCTGCTTCAAAATCATCTTTCATGGAAGTGAAGACAAAATCCGGCAGGAAAAGGATAATAATTTTCACTCCACCATCCCAGAGGAACATGTTGGGTGATCTGCTGGCTGGACAAGGCCTACTGCAAGCTAGGACAACAAGTACCAAAACATCTGCTTGATAGAGGTGACAGGCCTATCAAAGCGCTTTCTAAAAACTTTACTGGCCGGGAAGTGCAGAATAAATGACTTGCCTTGTCATTGGAGACACGGGGTAGGTCGCCCAGCACCCCAAAGTCAGGAGACTGCTCTGAAAACCCTGTTTTCCAGGTTTGATCGATTTTCAAGCCGGGTTGATTTTTTGCGCATGGCGTTTTTTGCACCACTGCAAGCACCTGTAGGTTCCTTTGCCACTTCCCTCTTGCCGATCTGCTGTCGAGTCACTAATTGGACTGATCACCTGGCAGCTCTGCAGACATTTTTAAGTCAATCACCACTGATGAACCAAATCGCGTCATTGGACTTCTTCAAAATTATTTGACTGATTCTAGGCACTAGCTCGACCTCTCGTCTGCTCGTTCTTAAGACGATTTGTGACAATTACTAGGCGTGCATCTAAGGACTGGACTGCCTTGCACTGACTCAACTGTCTTGACGCCCATGATTCATTGGGATCAACGGTTTCCAAATGTTTCAATGTAGACTCAGCACTTTTAAAGTGCGTAGAAGCCTGTATCGAAGCCCTTGAGTCCCTGCAATAAGCTTTACAGGTATGTGAAGTTATTCTGTCCCTCTAGACTGCCTTAAAGTGGCTTAGGGACCAGTAAGAAACCCACTCTCTATCTTTTTTTAAAGACATCTTCAGTGAACTTTACATTGCTGCTGAAATGTTTGCATATGATGTGACCTTTTTTACAGGAAAGGATTATAGTGTTGTGATTCATGTGTTTGCTTTTGTAGTTTAATTAAGGATCCTATTCTTGTAAAAGCTTGGTTGGACATTCTTTTATTTGGTACCACAGTACGGTTGCTGTTTGATCTGATCCTGAAGAGTACAGCCTGCCCTTGGCCCGCGGCGCCTTAAAGAAGCAAAATGGGTATACCTATCTGGCCTTGACTGTATCATCTTTTTGATTGGGATCACAACTTTTTTAGTAGTAGTATGGAGTGAACTGCTCTCCTGAGGAGCAGTTGTCCTTTTGCCACATCCGCCTTTTCAAAGGCTCCCAACAATGTGCCACAACGTCTGAGTCTTCCACGCCCTCTTCAGCATCTCTTTGACCTCACTCATGTAAATCATCAGCAACTCAGATTCCACAAGCTATAATAATGCCAATCGGCCTCGTTATAAGTTTGCTGGTCCGGTAGTAACGGTGCCAGTAAGCTACCAGCGCCATTACTACCGAACTTGCAAACGAAGAGTTGTGCTTGCGGGTGCCTTTCTGCCTGCAAGGTCTGACCTGCGAGCAGAGCGGCACCCACGAGCACAACTCGTCGGATGCACCGGCACCATTCATGAATGGTTCCAGTGCATCCAACCTCCCCATTCCTATTGAGCCCTATAAGGCCCTATAAGGCTTAATGGGAATGGGGAGCAATGAATACCGGCACCTGGCCATGGGGACGGACCAGGTCCGACGGGGTCGGAATGCCCGCGTACGTCCCCATTGCCGGGTGCCAGTAATTTCACGAGTTTGGCCAGTGGCTACTGCCAAACTCCTAATGAGGCCCAATGACACATAAACTGTCCAAGCACTAGCACCTGCTACAATTGTGAATCAACTGGATCTCTGCCATCGCCTTTCACTAAAAACTCCTGGATGATAAGAGGAAAAGTGACTGAAACTTAACCAAACAACAAAATCATAATCTCCACTAATAATTCATCACAACCCAAAACTATGCCTTGACCAGACGATATGAGTACTTCTTCTCTACCAACCGCAACCATCACAACCTCACATTTCTCATGGATACCTCACTCGCAATTGAACCTCAAGATGAAGCAACATTCCGAGGCAGTTTCTTCCATTTTAGGCCCATTTGTAAGATCATGCCATGTCTGTCAATAGAGAAATCTCTGGCAGTCACAGCCGTAGTTCTCTCAAGACTTGACTATGCCAACAATGTCTACCGAGGCTTTCCAGAATAACTGCTGAATTGTTAACACAGAGTGCGAAATGCAGCAGCCATCTTCCTCCTGAGGCTGAAAAGATGGAGCCCATTATTGCAACACTCCTCAATCTTCACCTGATGCTAATCAAATTCAGGATCCATTTGAAAACCGTTTGCATTGTCAACTGTGCCTTACATAGCAGAGTCTCGGCAGGCATTGCGAAGAATGTAATCCTAACAGCAACCACAGCAAGCTGTTTTGAACCAGTAATGTATCTCTAGTAACAGCTGCTTTCTTCAAAAGGAAACAAACAGCGAAGAGGGATGATCATTCTCATTTCTAGCAGCAACCAGTTGAATTTCATACCCTGGCGATGTCATAGATTTGGATGCACAATAGACTTTTAGAAATTCCTAAAGACAGGCAGTTCACCAGGCAGCAAGAAGGAAAACAGCACAGAAACTCTTGCTCTGGAGACCGGTTACAATCTGGTCGGTGTCGCCTGTGCACTCTCCTCAATGGACATGAGAGACCATAACACTTCACAAGGCAGGCCCAAAACGGGTCAAGGACAATTAGAATACTCAAAACATGTCTCACTCCACTATCAGAAGAATAAACGGAAGACTGTCAAGCAGGGACGCCGAGTACGGGGGGCTGTGGGGCCCGGCCCCCCCCGGCAGAATGAAGTTAGGGCTGAGCCCCCCCGGGCCGGAGAGAAGAGACGCAGTATGGATGGCCCTTTGTTCCAGCCATACTGTGTCTCTCTCTGGCGGCCCTGGTAAAAGCCGGGGAAAAACGATGTTTAGAAATTGTGGGACAGATGCAAAGCAAGAGGCTCTTGCTTTGCATCTGTCCCTCAATTTCTAAAAATCGTTTTGGGTTGGGTATACTTCTACATCTGTGCACCAGGGTGCACAGTTGTAGAGGTACACCCAACCCAAAACGATTTTTAGCAATGGAGGCACAGATGCCAAACAAGTCTGTCCCTCAATTTCTAAAAATCGTTTTGGGTTGGATGTATTTGTACATCTATTCAGCCCTCTTCGCAAGAGGGGTGAACAGATGTAGAGGTACACCCAACCCAGAAGGATTTTTAGAAATGGAGGCAAAGATGCAAAGCAAGGCTGTCCCTCAATTTCTAAAAATCCTTTTGGGTTTGGTGTATTTGTACATATGTGCACCCCTCTTGACAAGAGGGGTGAACAGATGTAGAGGTACACCCAACCCCGAAGGATTTTTAGAAATGGAGGTACAGGTGTAAAAAAATGGGGGGCAGGGAGCAGGTGCAGGGAGAAGGCAAATGAGACTGCATGTCTCTGAGTGTGCACATGGTAAGGGTGAATGCTATGGGTGGGGAGCGGAGGCGTATGAGCCAGCACTTTCTAGTAGAGCTGCCATATTTGAAATGGGGCAATGCTGGTACTCCTCAGTTAGGTCGCTATGCTCTTGATGGGATAGTACTGCTGCAACAAGGCATCTATAATTGTTGAATCTTCTCAGCGATAATACTATGCGTTTGTTGAGGCAATGCTAGTTCATCTTAGTGGGGCTGCTATACTTTTGATGGGACAACATCAGCACTTCTAAGTTGAGCTGCTACACTCTTATTGACAAGGCCGGCCCCAGCACTTCTCAACAGATGTATTTCTTTTTATTTTAATTGGTTATTTATAATGCGTGTACTACCCAGAGGTTTCTAAGCGCCGACTGAGGGAGCGAACCTGTGTTGCGCAGACCGAGGGAGCGAACCTGTGTTGCGCGGACCGAGGGAGTGAACCTGTGTTGCGCAGTCCGAGGGATCGAACCTGTGTTGCTCTGTGTCGTCTTGCTTCCAAGGCGAGGACATTGCCCCTGAGCTATCCTTCCGATACTGTAAAGATCTGAAGTACATTTAATGATACAGAACCAGAACTATTGAGCAAGTCTGTCATCATCAGAATAACTCAACATTGGCGTGGTTATACAAGAGCTCATATATTTAAAGGGATGGAATTACTCAGAATGTAGCAGCACTATTCAATAACCCAAAGTTCTTAAGCATAGATAATGTGAAAATAGTACACTTCTCACAGTTGGGACAGTACTGCCACTTTTCACAGAGGCTTCTACACCCTTTATGGGGCAGCACTGATCCAGCCTACTGCTCACATGCTCAGAATTGTCATTTCTCAGCAGGACTGCAACACTATACCATTGGGTTCTGTATATTGAGTGCTTCTTCACCACCAATGTGGATTCATGGCTCTCTCCCAGTGTCTAAATAGTAGATCTGTCTACATTCAATTGGCAACAGGCATGTCCGGAGCTGCCTGCTGTCCATATACTTCCGCTCAGGATGTTGGGAGCCATGATGGAGTAAGGGATAGAAGGCTCGAGCCTGTCGGATAGCAGAATCAGCAGGGTGTTAAACCCTGCTCACTCCTTCTGGAGGGGCCATGGGGGAAAATGAGCCTGATCCCACATACAGGGGGTTGTTACCCCTTTATCTCTCCTGAATGAATGAATGAGCTCTCTCAGACACAAGTTATCACCCTTGCACACACATTGAATGAATATGGTATGGATCTATAGATTGAGAAAACTGGAGTGACAATTCAGAGTGTTTTAACAGAAATATAATTGTCTTCCCAGGAGGGATACTGACTCCATTAATAAACATGGGGTCACTGAGATTACCAAGTGTGCAACTGTACATTCAATTGTGAGATTACCAGCAATGGTTGATACTATGCTCCAAGGAGTGAGGTGCCTACTCAATATATCACACTGTTTATAAGTGTGAGACCCATCCTGAATGCTTGCCCAAAGAGCCTTGGCCAGAGTTTCACACTGAAGAAGTGAGCATGTGATCCGGGGTCTGCAGCCCACACACACGCAGGGGTTTCCCTTGCTCCCACTTGCGAGATTTGCAGCAAATTAGTGAGATTGTGCTCCAAGGTAGGAGGCACACGCACAGTCTTTGCTCTGACGTTTGACACACTCACAGGATGGGACGGCATTTCGTTCTCCCATCCTAGTTGTGTTGCTCTGCCTTTTGAGGGCTACTACAACCTGCATGATTATAGAGGGGTGGAGTAGGGGCAATGATGGCCTTCTGGAATGCAACTCGAAGGCTTAAATCGCCTTCTTACTTGACTTTAGTATATGCAGTACATGCTAGCCAGCCAATGTTTCTACTGTTCTGCGCTGCGCGTGCTTCCACCCCCCCACGTGCTGTTGCACCAAGTTGGCGACTACATGCAAATTTGCGGTCCTATAACTGCCAGTGTGTCACTTCCTGTATTTGGGCCCCCCCAAACACCCCTGGGAAATTCATAGGTCAGCTCCCCTGCTGTCAAGGCCAAGGCCGTCTAGCCTGGTAACCATCCTCAGTCCAGTACACTTGTCATATACTTAGCCTGTTAACAGTTCTGTTGCCTCACATCACACACACAGCTTTCCACGCACAGTAGCCACCTGAATGTCTGCTAGTACCGCTGACTAAGTAACACCGATTCCAATTGAGCTGCAGAGAGCTGAACTCAGACTAACTGTTCCACACTCTTACCAGTCCACCACACACAAGCCCCCTACAGCCCCTCTGACAATCTTACTCTCCGGGCAGACCGCAATAGTAGCAAGTAAAGCAGGCTACGAATACTTGAGTATTCCCTACGGATATACATACCACGTGTGTACTCACCACGAGCCACCTAGCAAAATGCTGGCACACAGAGCACGTGTTCTTCCGACCTGGACTCAGCTAACTTCAGGATTCAAACCTTTCTCTCCTTCCGCTGACCTTTCCCACTCCCAATGCTCCAAAGGGCAACACTTACGGCAGCAGTTACTCTGTGCAGGAAAACTTGACATTACATTGCGCGGCAAATATTAAAACAAACGTCTTAAACACTCATCAACTACACAACAGATACACTGAAGAAATCTGCGCAATGTTGCTTTGCCATTCGTTGTCCTATCTCCAGGTTCATTCATGAACGGTGCACATAACATGTGTATGTATTATATTGATTTACCTCAGTTACTAAATCAGTAATATTCTGATATGTTTTGTAAATGCCATTCAACATCATTATTCGAAGCCAATATACATTCAGAAAAGAGTGTGTAGTAACAACTACGTCAAACGAGAGCCAGCCCAAGGGTGACAAACTATTGTAAATTCAGGTCTACTGCCTGGGCACGCGGCATGCCTACGTGTACTAGGCCAAGAACAACGTGATACTGTATCCACCATTCTTTACTAAAAATGCACCCTATTAAAGACAACAAATAATTGCTTCCAAAAATCGGTTCCTTCCCGACTCACTAGTTATGTTGATCATTAAGAACCGCATACATAGATGCTGTCAATCCAATGCTGCTTCTCATCACAGCCGCTTCCGGCTTCATTTTCTGGACAAAACTAACCATGTATGTAGGTTCACTTTTGCTGCATTTCTTTGATATCGCACATAAAATGCGCAACATTCCATAGGTATGTAATTACGGTACTCATCGTGTGCCTCCGCCCGCCGCCATTCTGTGGACTGTTTTAAAAGAACGCGGGCTTTACTTGAGGGTGTCTTTCAGTCAGGGACACTAAGCTGACGGATCCAGCTGTCAGGTCCTGGAACGAATGTTTCCAACAGTGACATTCAGGTCTTAAATTGGCTTCCTGTCTGGGCCCTCGCTGGACTCCTCCCCTGACCCAGGGGCTGGCTTCAGCACAGCTGCGCGGCAGTCAGAGCCGTTAGCGAGGGCAGGTGTGGGCACAGTATGCGCCTCAACTGTGGGACCTCTTGCCGCCGAGCTCCCGCGTTAATCTCCTTTGCTCTTGGCGCTAAACTCTGGGTTCTCGTCAAATCCTTCTGCAATCTCTCAGCAGCTTCACACGCCGAATGTGTATCCTCGTCACGTATACAGTTAAGGTAGCTAGTGGGCTAACTATTATGTATTCAGTGTACATGTTAATGGACGTGGTCCAATGGCCACAAAGCACGCACTATACCCAGTGCGCAACAAACAGAAATAACAATAACACACAGGTCCATTCATAGGCGGCCCTCCTTTGGTTCATTATAAGGAAAAGAAAAGCACGCGTGCTGTTGAGAGATTACACCATTGACCTGCTGTATTTTAATGTCACATGCTAATGAGGCAGGCACGTGGTTCACCTGGAATGTCCGATTAGCCGTGTGCATTTATTTACATAATGCTTGCTCATTGGGCCATTTGTATTACCAGCAATCTTTACTCACATGATATATATGATATGATATATGATATTTTATTTGTATCGCGCTCCTGCACAAATGTTTCAGAGCAGGACTAGGCAAGGGAGGGGAACAGGGGAGAACACAGCGCAACTTAAAAACGATCTTACTAGGCCCAGTGACATTGAGAACACGCAAGTGCATGGTGAAAGGGAAAAGGGGAAAAGTGCATGGAAGGGGGAGAGTGGAAAGTGCGGACTTGAGGAGTGCATGATAAATAAAATACATAAAAATAAATAGAAAATGAAGGTAATAAACTGTGGTAGTGCAGCCAGCAAGTGGCAAGTGCTGTGTTTAAGGTAGCAGACTGGGTTTGTGCAAATAAGTGCAGAAAAAGAAAAAAAAGGGGGTGGAGGCTGTATGGGTACAGATACAGTCACATAATTTAAAAAATAAAAAAATAAAAGACATTTAAAAAGAATCAATGCGATTTACGTAGCTAAAAGCCAATGATATATATGTATATACAGATTTACAAATAACAAACAGGACAGCCGCAAATACTGCTGGAAAATATGACTTCCTGCAGTTTGAACTATTACAGCAATTTCCACCAGGGGTTTTCGCAGCCACATGCTAGAACTAGGCAACAGTGATCATCGTAGTTATTAATGAGAAGTCATTTTTGGATGTCTAGGAGGTTTAGGTGTCACTGCTCTGAAGGCAGCGTGTTTAGCATATTAATAATGAAGGATGGTGACTAAGTAACCATATTGATTTTCTCCCCTTGCATGTGCTGAGAAAGGTCAATTAGTCCTATAGAAACAATAGGGCTTTTCGCAGCGGGCGGCCAGCGTTCCCCTGTGCTGACATCTTTTTAACCGTGTACAAAGTTCATTAACTGTGCAAAAGCAGCAACGGGGAAGAAAGCGAGCGATTGGGTCAGAGGTCAGACACCATGGCAAACTGACAGTCTCTCGTGGATTGCGCCGCAGGGGCTAAGCAATAGTGAGAATTGCCTTTCTGGTGGCCCACTGGGATGGCAGAGAATGAAGTCAGGAGCATGGGTTAATTAAAACGAATATTGACAGCGGCTTTGTGCTCCTTATATCAAGCTGAATGCTGCTAATGAAGTACCTTATCAGGTTACATGGAAATAGCGGCATTTTTCTTAATTAACAAAAGGCATATGATCGCCTATTGAATCCAAATGCATTGACGCAGCCCGCGCCGAGAGCTTGACTGTAGCACGTGCACAGCGTTCCGCTTCCCCGCTGCCTTTCCCCAATACACTGATTTACGTAATCTTTATATCCATGTTATTGTTTTCTGTCTAAATATATCCAACTGGATACAATAAATCGTTTTTTTCTTGAAGGCCTCCTATGTAGTACATAATGCCAACATGTTATCATGGAGCTAAAGTGTGGCTGCGGACTCTTGAGTGGGTACTTTCCCAAAGAACATGTCATTTAGCCGTGTTCGGTCTCAAAGAGGGACGCCCATGGACTATTTTCTGATTGTTATCATGGAAGAGCTTCAAGAAAACAGACCTGGGCAACTATTGTCCTCCACTTTAAGAATCCTTGTTAGTATCAACACATGTCGGCTATCTTAGATAAATTAAAGGGCCTTCTTGGTGTTGGGAGACATACATAAGATATCCTGCCACAGCTTCCTCATCTGCTTGATGACCATTATCAATACAAATCTTCATTTCGTATTCCTCAATTGAAACATTGGATAATCCAAATGGTGACTTTCTTATCCACCAAGCAACAGCATACTGAACTACATACAGCAGTCATTTCACTAGATTAACACTCTGTTTCATTGGCAGATATCTCTGCTATATTGGAATAAAACACAATTTGAGAGTCCGATAAATGGTCTGTGGGGCAGTTTTGTCACTAGGTGGCTCCTTGTCATTCAAAATGATTGTCATGGTTGTCCATGCAGGCCCTGCCTATGATGCACACAAGTGAACCATTCTTGGGCACTAGTGGATGTGGTAGTCAGGTGAAAGGGGCGCCATTTTGCCACCTCAAAGGGCTGAGGCACATGGGAAAGATATACAATATCTATGTCTCAGGTGCCTCAGCAGTCACACGTCCCATCTCACAAAGAAGGTGAGGTCAGCGGCAGCCAGTATGGACACCTTCCCCCTCCTGAAGACCACAGGTACTGTCAGGTGTCCTGGGATTGTTTTCGTCAGATATGCAGCATTTGCCTGCTGTTTATTGAGAAGCCACTCTCCACACTGGGCGTTCCTTCCCTCCCCACTCAAGTGGTTATGCAACAAACTATTTAACATATTCTTTTTTTTAGCCCTGTCTCAGACACATATCATGCCGAGTAGATCCTTCTCCCCTGAGCTAACAATGAGCCAAGACCCCGGTCTGTGTATGGGAAATATATTGGTATTTATTTAAATTAACAGCAATAGAAATTAGCACAAAAATATCAAAAACACCACTTTATCCATGGCACAACACAATCAACTTCTCTAAGCATAAATAAATCACAAAAGTGAGTTAAAAAGAACACCACCAGAATTATTCACTTTCTATAAATTTCATTTCACAAAATAATTACAATGATCAATAAAGAAGGCACTTATGTAATGTTTTGCGATTTTGATTTTCCTACAGGCATAAAAGGCTTGCAGTAGGATTTCAAGATTGGGTCAAATACATATGGCAATAATGATTTTGCCCACACTTTTGGTTTACAATAAACACAAAGTGATTTAGCCATTTGTTTTTCAGACCTCCCTAGCTTTGGTCTATGTTGGGAAGTCAGATAGAAAAATTAGAATGATTGGGGGAATTTGGATTTCAGACACCTCTTTCGGAAAGGCCTGTGTTGGGGATGCTGGATAAAAAGGGTGGATTGATTTAAGAACAAACACACCCCTCTTTCTTAAAGAAGTTGGGGTCATCTGTACGCCTAGGAAGTGAGCTTTGTTCTGCCAAATGGGGAATTAATTAAATTCATTTTTTGGTTACATAAACTAAAGATCTACATAGTTTTGCCCCCCCCCCACCCACTATAAAGGGAAAAAATTCAAGGCAAGCAGGCTCCCCCAATCTTTGGTTTCCCAGGGCTCAGTGCTACTTACATAGCAAGCCTCTGTTTAAGGTTCAGGAAAGCCAGCTGCATCTCCGGACACTATGGAAAGATAGGGCAGGGATCTGGTCACTCCACTCACAAATATGGCCTCCCACTCTCCACCATCAGACCAGGTCAGCTTTGAGGCCTTCCTAGAGACAGACAGCTCCACCCAAATGCACTCTCAGAAGTGTCCTCTGGTGTCTTCTTACAGCTGTCAGGTGGTATATTTCAGAAGTCTTCCTGATGGTCTGTCTCTTCTCTCTGTCCTCCTGTCTTTCTCCTTTTTCTGTCTTTGTCCTAGTGCAGTCCCCATTATATAGCAGTGATGACACCACCAATTTTACAATCTTGGGGAAGTATCCTGCAATAGTCCCTGCCACTAGGAATGGACAGTTATCCTTCTAGCTCCTCTCAAACCCAGCCTCCAAGTCAGGATTGGTTTAGAGGTCTGGATCAACATATGGCAATTCCCATTTGTCATCATCCTTTGTTCTCCTTTCAACTTTTTGCCAAAAATGTGTTATGTATCACAACTTCATAATTTTACTAGCAACGGCCATAATAAACATATTTTCGGTCTCTGCTAATCATGGGGAATTATATAAGCTGACCACCAAATCAGTATTATGTAGCACGGCCATGTGGCACCTTTCTGCCATTTCCATAAAAAGCACAACAGTTATGAATATGTACGTTATTAAGCATATCCCTAATTTCAAACTCCACCCGCTCACCAACTCTCACATTTGGAACATGTTCAGATCAGCCAGAAACCTAGTTTAACTGGCCCTTACAGTGCCCAGAGGCAAGGGAAGATAACTTTTATATCCCCACAATCACCTGGAAATTACATAAAACATGGTACATAGATGAAATCCATCCGCCTTATTATGGCTGGGAAAAAGGCCAAAATGATAATAGTCCTTTTAAATACATTGTGAATGTTGATGTGGGATAAATGGTCCTGCTCCTGCGTCCGGCCATTTGTTTTCACTGGGTCAGACTGTACCTTTATCAGTCTCCTTTGTGTTGGAAGCTTGCTCTTTGAAGTGGGTGCCCCCATTTTCACACATATTAGTCATGTTCCAGCCAAGGATGACTTTTCTTAAAGTCCCTGCTTTCAGACCAAGCAGGTCTGGAGAACACTGAATTTCAACACCTTTAGCATGACATTTTTATTGCAGTTGGTCATTAGATGGGAGAAGTGACATCCAGGCTGGAAGTGGGAGATGTCCTTGTGAAGTTTTGCCCACAGCCAGCAAAAGGGTCTGCCTCGGCTGACATTTTCTTCATGAAAACAAAGAGGCTCTTCAAATGTCACTGGAGTTTTGTGGTTGAAACATAATATACATTGCATTTTGTCAACCCATAATGTTTTGTGTTCCTGACCTTTTTCTGTGATCAGTGATATTTTTTTCACTTTTACTTTTTCAAAAAACGTTTTTATTTGCACACACATGTGCAGGCCATTTTTGTTTTCAGTGGTCAACAATCCTGTTTTCCATGTGACAGGGATCTTTGATTCCTCCTTCTTTTGTAAATTAAAATGTTGCTTATACATTGGTAATGACAGGCAGGCCCCTTTCCATATGGCTCTTTAATTTTACTTGAGGAAACAAAAACAAATGCCAGGCCATTTTTGTTTCAGTGTTTAAAATCTTGCTATTCATGTGAAATGGACGTCTGTTTGGGGCCTTTAAATGTACCCCACAACCTCAAGGTTCACCACAAGAAGCATCATGCTGCCACTAGGCAGTTACATATGAGCCTTGCTTAGTATTTCCATTTTGTTTTTTTGTTTTATTGTCCAGGTTTACATTCTCCTTTTTAAACCCTTCCTCATAAAATAATAAAACATATATAAAATCACTGACCAAAGAACAACTTTTAACGAAAACAAAAAAGTAATTCACACTTTATACACAGCCTTATACTGTATCGATCCCAACTGTAAACAATGTAATTAATGGTGTTATTATTGTTAGCCATTTCAATTGCAATCATTTTCTGATGACATTTTATGAGAGGTATAGAAACTCCTGTGTGACAAGCTTGAGCAAAAATGAAACACATACAACTTATTTTTTGAGGGCCAGAAAGAAACCCCCATTCTGGCATCACTATTTATGTAGGGAAGCAAAGACATAATCGGTACCAGCTATTGTCTACCCTTCTAGTGAAGCTCCCCTTAAAACATTATAAAAGGTCATTCCTTTTACAAAAGGCCTGCCTTAAAAAATTAAGGGCCATTCCTGGTAGGAATGATGCTGCTTGAGAAATTGTCAATGGTCATCTCTCTAATATATGTATATGTGTATATACATATATATATATACACACACACATATATATATATATATATATATATATTCATTGAAAAAACATTGTTAATGGGACGTTATGGTTATAAGTGAAACCTAAAACCCCCTGAAATTTGGCAATTATGGTAATCTAAGCAACCATAACTCACGCCGCCACCATGCACTGCTAAGACTAATACCCATAACATCAAAGATGACATCACAAATGTTATTCATGATATCACTGATGACATCACATGTCTGGCTACCCCTTCTTTTTTGTTGACTAACATATCTAGGCCAGGTGGTTTTCTTCACTGACAGTCAGGAAGTAAATATGCAAAAGGTACTATGGCAAAAGGTACTATGTTTGTAAACCTTACTCTTCTCATATGTACTTACACTACTTTCCTTAGAATCCACTCACATTGTACAATACATATACATAAGGGAAGAAGCCGCTTTAAAACACAGCAATTATGTATGTGCATGAACTTAAGCGGGTAGGTTATTGAAACATTCTGATAATGCTGCTGTTTTTTTTGCTTACTTTACTTTCCCTGTATATGCTCATATTTCTATGCATTGTGGTATTTTTATATTTTGTGCGTACTAGTAGAATTATGAAATAAGGAAAGCATTGTTAGGTACTTATTATATGTGTCACAGTGCACACAGTTCTGAAACAAAAGGATTCATAATTTTACTATCCAATATAGTAAGGTTTTGAAAATTGCAGCTCTATGGCACATGCTGCAGAGAATGCCTACATTTGTATATGAGTTCATTCACGTGCTGGAACGTAGTCAGTAACACAATAGTGTTATTAGCTATGCATCACCTAATGAACTACTTGGCACATGATAGTTCTTCCAATGATTTTTTAACATTTTTCTGCCAACATTATAATGACAATCCCTTGTAGAGGCTGTGCATAAAAACTAAATGCACATGTGATGTCATCAGTGATGTCATGAATGACATTTGTGATGTCATCTTTGATGTCATGGGTATTAGTCTTAGCAGTGCATGGTGATGGCGTGAGTTATGGTTGCTTAGTTTACCATAACTGCCAAATTTCAAGGGTTTTTCTTTTTTACTTGTAACCATAATGTCCCTCTACCAAAGTTTTTTCACTGAATTTCGTAGGTTTTTAATAGGGCAACTTAACCATAACGTCCCTTAAACACATTTCTTTCACTGAGTATAGATATAGATATCATGAATTTCATAGGTTTTTACCAGGATACCCTTAGTTTATATAGGTATACCATACAACATGCTGAACCTCCTGGCTCATGCTAATTGCTGCAGTGTCCTCAGACTTTGCTACTGTTCGCAGACTCAGGCAACATCAACACTGTCCAAAAGCTCAGGGGTTATCTTACATTGTTGTATCATACAACAAACACACTGAACATGTTCAAAGAGCAACATATAAATGAATTACATTAAAAGATAAATAAGAACCACAAACTATATACGTAAGACTACAAAAAAACTAGCAGGCACCCCTCTCTCGAAAGAACATGCCATGATAACCTGTTCAGTGGTTTCTAACCACTTTGAGAGTTTTCAGCCATCTGCTTTTTTCTCACTGTACCTTTCACAGATGGGAAATAACCATTTGCATATCAGTCTTTGTCCCGCCCAAATGGGCAGTCCAGCACTTAAATGCGATGGCAATTCCCTTCTGAACAAGAGTACCAACAGCAACCCCAAACATGAGTTTCAGCCTTCTTGGGCCTCATCAGTTAGGTGGAGCTGTGCCTCTCGGATCACAGTGCGCAGGGAGTCCACGTCTGGTTGCCCCCAGGTAACTTAGGGTGACTAAACGTAAGTCCCTTAAACAATCAAAAAAAGAACATAGGCACCCCCCTTTGAGAATGAACACGGCTAAATGACCTGTTCTTTGGGATGGTCGCACCTTTAATTAGTTTGGGGACCCTAACCCTGTCCGATGCTCACCTGTGCACATGCACATCTCAGTCTCGGGGTCTTATGAACATTGCACCTTTCCATTAACTGTCCGCCGCATGTGTGTCGCACTTTTAATTAGTTTGGGGACCCATACCCTGTCCGTAAAACACCTGTATGCATGTGTAGAACCGATCCAGCTTAATAGGTGTCCTATGGACAGCCGTCCCATTTCCGAACGTATCTGCGACATCATCATGTGACCGCACCCAAACTGAGCATACCCCTGTGACCATGGACAGGGGCCGGGCCCCCAGACACCGAAAAAGCACTTGATTGAGCAATCCAAGATGTTTTTCAATGAAACTTCACCCTTGTAGAGGTCCCAGACTATGCCCCTACCGATCTGGATACTTTCTGGAACTTTTTGAGCCCGTTTTGGTGTTTGAAGTGTCTGTGGACAGCGCGGCTGTCCACGAAGCACTCCCCAGCATCCCTATAAAAGGCCAAACCCCTAGGTGCTCCTCATTCTGCTTTTGGATTTCCAAGACAGAGCACTGCTTCTCTTTGGCATTTACTGACATTGGCTGTCATTGCTGTCATTTCTGCTGCATTACTTCACAGCTATTGTTAATAGCTAAACAAGATAATTGGTGCAGGTTGCTGTTCTGTTCTTGCTATTCCTGGTTCCTGGTTTATGATAACCTTCCTGATGGCATCCCAGGCTGCTCCTGCTGCTACTCCCTCTACCTCAGCATTTCCCGCACCCCCTCCACCACCAACTTCCCAAGGGTCTGGAGAGGGGAACAGGTATGGAGATGAAAAGAGATATGTGTTAGGCAGAAACCTGTGCAGTTTCCTCTGGGACCACTGCAAAAGATTTAGGACTACAGGTGTTTGGCAGTAAACCCACTTGGTAGCAGTCTCTACCACACAGATTCACTTGGTAGCTGTGGCTGAGCAGTCAGACTTCTCTCAAGAAAAGTTAGGCAGTATGTGGAGTATACAAAATAGGGCAATTTATACAGTAGAACAAGCAGACACGGAACAGAGCTTGGGTGTAAAGATATATAATTATTTATTTTAAAAACACATCTATGAAAAACACACTGGCACTAATACAGCAAACAACTTCAATTACAATTACTATATCAATCCCCTAACAATATTTCGACAAGTCTAGGTTCAACGGCACCACTTATTTGCAAACAGAGGTGAATGCTTTAACCTAGATGGCACTCAAATATTCGTTAGAACGGGAGAGAAAAGGCAGGGTATGAAACCAACTCGGTACCAACACTTTTACGAAGCAAATGCACGGCAAGTAAGGCTGGGTCTACTGTAGATCACAAAGTTCAGAGGCCAGGCCCACTCGGAGAGAGGCAAGGCGATATGTCCCAAAAAGTATCACAGTGGAAATGCACTTCGAGTCGTTGTAGCAAATTGTCACAGAAAGGTTGGACCAGTTTAGAACAAAAAGTTAAGAATGTCTGGAGGCGAACCAATGGAAAGGTAAGGATTTAAGACACCTCACGCTAACCGTCACAAGGGAAGCCAGGCGGACAAAGTACCTTGTAAGTGAAGAGACAGCTCCGGCGGGGGCAGTTGTTCCTGGTGGTGGATGCAAGTCGGGGCTTTGCCAAGAGATGAGATGGTCTCATCGTCGAAGGAAAGTTGAAGATCGTTGCACCACCAGGGAAGAGACCAGCCGCGGAGTGCTCCGTCACGAGGCACCACCTTTTGGTCGTGGTACGGGCTAGTGGCTATCCGGTTGCCGGGGTGCTCAGCACGGGCAATTCGACCACTATGCCCTGGAAGCAAAGAAAAAGCAAACGGACTGGTTGTTCCAACCAGTCAGGGGAAGAAGACTCTCCAGCAGGGAGAACTCCTCTGTCGTTGGGAAGTGGTGAGTCGGTTCAGCAGGGCTCCACCAGAGGTGTCGTCATTGCAGGTCGGCTCAGCTTTACCCTCGTCGGATTCTTAGGTCCTGTGGTGACTTCTCAAGATCCAGTCCCAAAAGCCCTGCTTTTATGCAGAAAACCCCATTCATTCAGCCTAGCTGTCAATCAAAACATGCTAAGTGGTGAGCGGGGTGGCTCACCACTTGGGCCAATCACACCAGAGTGCGACTTGAGTTGGCAAGGCAACTCAGTCCAGGGTGCCTAAACTCCCTCCCACACCTCCTGTGGTACCCAGACAGAATGGCACCACTTTGGAGGGCTTCTGTGCAGAAGCCCGCCAAAAGTGGAACAAAGGGCTCAACCTTTGGTTCGGAGTTACAGAGGCGAACACATACGCCATTTTAAAAACCAAGATCTGGCAGAAAATACCAACCGGTAGGTTTATTTAAGATAAATAAACCGGCGATATGTTAGAGACTAACGTGAAAAGGTATTAGCTTCCAACAATGGGAAGAATCCCATAGGAATATATTCGGGGTCGAATATAAAAAGTAGTTTCCACTGCCACCAGCCAAAACTCGACGAGGGGGGACGGGACAGTGCCCCCTCATACACCAGACCCAGGGGTAATCGAATGACCCCTACCAGTACGTCCACAATAGGATGGTTTGTACTGGTTCTGTTAGTAATTTTATGTCTAGTAAAGCCAATGGTGACTTTACATGGCTTGGGAGACAGTAGTCAGTCCCAGGGTATGAAGTCTATGGTGGGGGTCACCTAGGACACCCCAGTGTTATGGCACGGAGGGTGCTGTGTAACACACATAGCAAAACACATAAGGCCCTATGGAGTAAAAGACCCCGTAGCCCATCAAACACATTGACATTCAAAGACATCTACCACAAATCATGTCCAAGTGTGGGAGAAAAGAGTCTCACTCTTGGCAGGATGGAAAAAACAAACTCCAGAAATCCAGCAAAGCTGCTGGGGGACTCACTAGGTTAGGAAATTCAGCCTAAACAGAGAATTCTCCCTAACACTCGCCCCCCCCCAGACTAAGGGACAGGAGGATTTAATCCACTCCTGGATGAATCTCATACCTCTAGTCGATGACATACATTCTAGAGAGACCATCAGCATTTTGGTGGTGACATCCTGACCTGTGCTCAATGTTGAAATCAAACCCTTGCAGGCAGATTGACCATCTCAGTAGTTTTGGGTTTTCCCCTTTCATTTGCATTAACCATCTCAAGGGTTGGTGGTCAGTCTGAATGACAAAAATAGAACCATACTAGTATGGCCCAAACTTCTTCAGCGCCCACACGATAGCAAAGCATTCTCTTTCGATTGTTGCCCACCTTGTTTCAGGATCCTTCAGCTTGCGGCTGATGAAGCAAACGGGGTGCACCCTACCTTTCCCATCCAGTTGACTGAGTACTGCACCTATTCCTACATTTGAAGCATCTGTCTGCACAATGAAAGCTTGGTGGTAATCAGGAGTTCTGAGTACTGGGGCTTGGCAAAGAGCCTTTTTCAGGTTTTCAAAAGCCTGATTGCACTCCTCGTTCCATCTAACCTTCTTAGAGAATTTTGGAGAGGAGATGACATTCAGAGGAGAAGCTATGGTCCCATAGTTCTCAATGAAATTCCTGTAATACCCAGTGAGACCTAAGAAGGCTCTCACCTGGGTCTGAGTAGTAGGTGTTGTCCAATTTTGCACAGCTTCAATCTTACTGAGCAAAGGCCTTATTTCTCCACCTCCTACCTCATGTCCAAGATAGACTACCTTACTCTGTCCAATATGGCATTTACTTGCCTTTATGGTCAGATTTGCTCGTCCAAGAGCCTGCAAAACATCTCGTAGGTGGTTTACATGCTTTTCCCAGGAATTGCTGAACACTGCTATGTCATCCAAGTATGCCATGCAGAAGTCCTCCATCCCAGTAAGAACCTGGTTTACCATCCGTTGAAATGTTGCAGGTGCATTTTTCAATCCGAAAGGCATTACCTTAAAATGGTATAAGCCAACTGGGGTAGAAAATGCAGTTTTCTCCTTGGCATGGTCTGTCAGGGCTATTTGCAAATAGTCTGACGTCAAGTCAAATGTGCTGAGGAACTTGGCTGAACCAAGTCTATCCACCAACTCATCTGTTCTTGGCAAAGGGTGGGCATCAGTCTTGGTGACTGCATTAAGAGCTCTATAATCCATGCAGAATCTAAGTTCTTTAGATCCTGCCTTTGGTACTAACACAACTGGGGTAGACCATGGATTAGTAGAGGGATCTATTACCCCGAGATCAAGCATCTTGCTGACCTCACCTTTGATGTGGGTTCGTACATTTTCTGACATTCTGTATCCTCTGCTTTTGACTGGCAGACAGTCACCAGTGAGTATGTCATGCTGGCCCCAAGGGGTCAAGCCTGGTGAAAGTGAGAACAGAGAGGCAAACTGATTCAACGTAGATTTGAACTCTTCTTGTTGCTCAGGTGTCAGATTTGAAGAGAGATTTACTCCTTCAATTTTTTCGTCTAAAGGTAAGCCTCTGAGTAGATCAGGAAGAGCTTCACTCTCTTCTTCTTCCTCTGATGATGCTAGAAGCAACGCTCCTACATCAGGTCTCGAGACATACGCTTTGAGTCTGTTGGTGTGGAAGACTGTCGGAGCCTCCTTGGGATTGCCCAAGTCCACCAGATAGTTGACCTCTCCGAGTTTACCCACAACTCTGAAGGGTCCCATCCATTTGTCCTGCAAGGCCCTCTGCCTTGTTGGGATCATAACGAGAACTAGCTGGTCTTGAGTGAACTCAACCATGTTAGCCTTTTGATCATGCCAGTGCTTGACCAATGCTTGTCCAGCTTTCAAGTTATCACTTGCTTCCGTCATCATGTGCGACATTCTCCTCCGGAGACCTCTCACATAGTCTCCTGGCTTGGGGGAAGGAGCACTCTCCAACCCCTCCTTAATGAGTCCAATGGACCTCTGACGGGATGACCATAGAGGAGCTCAAAGGGAGAATAACCTACTCCCTCCTGGGGGTCTTCTCTATAAGCAAAGAGAAGGCATGGCAGTAGAAGGTCCCACTTCCGTTTAAGGGGTTCTTCTAAAGCACCTATCATGCTCTTCATGGTTCAGTTGAACCTTTCTACCAACCCATTGGTTTGTGGGTGATAAGCTGTTGAGAACTTGTAAGTAACTCCACAGTATTTCCACATGGCTTTCATGTAGTGGGACATAAAGTTTGACCCCCTGTCAGAGATTACTTCCTTAGGAAACCCGACCCTGGTAAAAATACCAAAGAGGGCCTTAGCCACAGCCGGAGCCATAACAGTCCTCATAGGAATTGCCTCAGGATACCTAGTAGCATGGTCTACTACAACAAGTATAAACCTGTTGCCTGAGGAGGTTGGAGGATCAAGGGGACCAACAATGTCAATCCCTACTCTCTCAAACGGGACTCCCACAACTGGGAGAGGCACTAAAGGTGCCACATTCTTGGAGCCAACTTTACCAGAGGTCTGGCAGGTGTGGCAGCTCCTGCAGTGTTTTTCTACTTCGGCCCCCATCTTTGGCCAATAAAAGTAGAGAGAGAACCTTTCCTTGGTCTTCTTGAAACTCAAGTGACCAGCCAAAGGAATCTTGTGGACTAACTGCAAGAACTGTTGTCTGTTCTCTTGGGGTACTACAAGTCCTTTGTAGTCTCCAGGTGCAGACTCGGTCGGTTCACTGTAGAAGAGGCCATCTTCCCTGTGCAACCTGTATTTCCCAGGCTCTTGCCCTTCAGCCTGAGCTTCTGCCTGGTGGCGGAGACCTTCCAGAGTTGGACATTCTCTCTGTCCCTTACTGAAGTCCGCCCTGTTGGGTCCACCTTCTGCCAGTAAAGACTGCAGCTCAGGATGGTCAACAGGATCCAGATCTCCAATGAGTTCCTGGCCTTCCATTAGCTCTTCCTCAGAGTCTAATTCTACCACACAGGGTTGTACCTCCCTCTCAGCCTCCGCTGGAGGTGGAGTTACGGGTGTAACTTTGGACAACCTCAGGGAAGTCCGTGTTGGCTGCACTGAAATGCTGGCTGCTGGTTTCGGTATAGAAGTTTTTGGTTTCCCTTTCGCTTCTGATTTCTTTGAGACAGCAGCTGACAATTCCAGTGGAGCATGAGTGATATCTTTCTTCATCATCTCCTGGGGAGTACCTCTCATGGTTCTCTCCCTTGCAGGTCTGGTTAGCTCCTGTAACTGTTTACTAGTAGGTCTGGGGGTATGAGACACAACTCCGAGAGTTTTTAAATCGTTACCCAACAGAACTCGTCCTGGTACCTCACTCTGTATGCTGACAGGTATCTTCACAGTCATATCATTACACTGGATGAGAACTGGTAATTGGGGAAGCATCTGCACAGGCCCTCCAGCTAACTTGGTGAGGCGTTTGGGTGCCTTAGCAACATCCTCAGCCTGAAAAAAAGATTTATCCACCACAGTTATGCTGGCCCCAGTGTCCCTAATGGCAGGAGCCTCCTGACCATTCACCTGGACACTGTCCTTATAATACTCTTTAGTATAATCAGGGATAGAATTATAGACATCTAAATTCTGTTGTTCCCATAAACCCAGAGACACTAAAGAAACACTGGCTGAGACTCCAGTGGGTTCATCAGCCAGCAGTAGAAAGTTTCCACTTGCCATTTGGACTTCCTCCTCTGGAGCAAAGGCTAAGGAGACAAGCTGGACCCCTGAAGGTTTACCCTTGCATCTGGGATCTCCTTTCACATGGTCAGTCGAGCCACAAACAAAGCATTTACCGAAGGTTTTCTGCAATGGTGGCTTGTTCTGGCCTCCCTCTGGTTTGGCACCAGAAGATACACTATTCTGCTGCGGTTTTCCTTGTAGCTTACCCTTATGGTTTTGTCTGGGGCCCTCTTTGGAATGTGAGTTATTAGAATTCTCTTTTGAGTCTTTTTTAGGCTGTTTCCCCTCATCCTTTTTCTGAGTTGCACCAGAATCCTTATGAGTAGCCTTGTTGGCAACCCACAAGTCAGCAGCCTTAGCTAGCTTCCTGGAATCCAATTCCTTCGAATCAGCCAAGTGCTGTCTGAGCTCAGGAGAACAGGCATCATAAATAGACTCCAACATAAAAAGATTCTTCATACCCTCATAAGTGTTCTCTTTGTAACCCTTAATCCATCCCTCTATGTTTTTCAACCCTTCACTCACCCAAGTAGCCCAAGGGGTACCATCATGCTTTTTGAGGGTTCTAAACCTCTTAAGATACTGGGAAGGGGTCTTCCCCAATCTAGCTATCAAAGCTAGTTTCACACTTTCGTAATCCTTCTTATCTACCTCCCCCAACTCCATTACCACATCAGTCGCAACAGGGGGAAGCCTAGAGAACAACCAGGGAAGTAACTCATTCCCTGTGATGTCCTGGAGCCCATGATTATATTCAAACATGTTCAACCAATCCAACACATCCAATCTCGGTTCATACATACCCACTAATTCCTTAGGCAGCCGGGGTCTTTTGGGACAGGAACTTCTACAGGAACCAGAGGAGAGAGAAGCATTTTCCACAGACAACTTTTTCATTTCCAACTCATGATTAAGTTCTATTTCTCTGAGTCTTAACTCAGCTTGCTTCTGCTCAGCTTGGGCATTCATCCGTCTGAACTCTAGCTCTTGGTTTCTTTCAGATTGGGCTAAAAAATGTTTGTACTCTAATTCGAGCTTCATTTTTTTAAGTTCAAAATAAGCGGGGTTACATGTGGGACGCGGTATGGGCCCCGTAGGTACATTAGGTAAGGCAGACAGAGGTTCAGAGTGGCTAACTTCATTAGGTTCACTTTCCTCTTCTGACTCATTATCAAGACTTTGATTCAGATCAATACCATCACGGTTTTCTACATTTGCTGGAGAAGTTGGTTCCTCTGAACCAGTACCCAGACTTTGGTTTTCCAGCAATCTCGCTATAAGTTCTACTTTCTTGCCTCTTACAGAAAGATTCTTTTGTCTACAGAGAGCTCTCAAATTCTCCGTATTTTCGCCTGACAAGGACTCTTGGCTGTAAACTTCCATAGTAGACATGTTTTTGAAAGTTGCTTTTTAGTGCTAAGCTTTGTGGTTAGTTATCCTAAAGTGTTGAAAAAGCACTCTAAACTGTATACTCGATACAAATCCCACCGCTGTACACCAGTGTTAGGCAGAAACCTGTGCAGTTCCCTCTGGGACCACTGCAAAAGATTTAAGACTACAGGTGTTTGGCAGTAAACCCACTTGGTAGCAGTCTGTACCACACAGATTCACTTGGTAGCTGTGGCTGAGCAGTCAGACCTCTCTCAAGAAAAGTTAGGCAGTATGTGGAGTATACAAAATAGGGCAATTTACACAGTAGAACAAGAAGACACGGAACAGAGCTTGGGTGTAAAGATATATGATTATTTATTTTAAAAACACATCTATGAAAAACACACTGGCACTAATACGGCAAACAACTTCAATTACAATTACTATATCAATCCCCTAACAATATTTCGACAAGTCTAGGTTCAACGGCACCACTTATTTGCAGACAGAGGTGAATGCTTTAACCTAGATGGCACTCTAATATTTGTTAGAACGGGAGAGAAAAGGCAGGGTATGAAACCAACTCGGTACCAACACTTTTACGAAGCAAATGCAGGGCAAGTAAGGCAGGGTCTACTGTAGATCACAAAGTTCAGACGCCAGGCCCACTCGGAGAGAGGCAAGGCGATATGTCCCAAAAAGTATCACAGTGGAAATGCACTTCGAGTCTTTGTAGCAAATTGTCACAGAAAGGTTGGACCAGTTTAGAACAAAAAGTTAAGAAGGTCTGGAGGCGACCCAATGGAAAGGTAAGGATTCAAGACACCTCACGCTAACCGTCACAAGGGAAGCCAGGCGGACACAGTACCTTGTAAGTGAAGAGACAGCTCTGGCGGGGGCAGTTGTTCCTGGTGGTGGATGCAAGTCGGGGCTTTGCCAAGAGATGAGATGGTCTCGTCGTCGAAGGAAAGTTGAAGATCGTTACACCACCAGGGAAGAGACCAGCCGCGGAGTGCTCCGTCACAAGGCACCACCTTTGGGTCATGGTACTGGGTAGTGGCTATCCGGTTGCCGGGGTGCTCAGCACGGGCAATTCAACCACTACACCCTGGAAGCGAAGAAAAGGCAAAGGGACTGGTTGTTCCCACCAGTCAGGGGAAGAAGAGTCTCCAGCAGGGAGATCTCATCTGTCGTTGGGAAGTGGTGAGTCGGTTCAGCAGGGCTCCACCGGAGGTGTCATCTTTGCAGGTCGGCTCAGCTTTACCCTCGTTGGATTCTCATGTCCTGTGGTGACTTCTCAAGATCCAGTCCCAAAAGCCCTGCTTTTATGCAGAAAACCCCCATTCATTCAGCCTAGCTGTCAATCAAAACACGCTAAGTGGTGAGCGTGGTGGCTCACCACTTGGGCCAATCACACCAGAGTGTGACTCGAGTTGGCAAGGCAACTCAGTCCAGGGTGCCTAAACCCCCTCCTACACCCCCTGTGGTACCCAGACAGAATGGCACCACTTTGGAGGGCTTCTGTGCAGAAGCCTGCCAAAAGTGGAACAAAGGGCTCAACCTTTGGTTCGGAGTTACAGAGGCGAACACATACGCCATTTTAAAAACCCAATTCTGGCAGAAAATACCAACCGGTAGGTTTATTTAAGATAAATAAACCGGCGGTATGTTAGAGACTAACGTGAAAAGGTATTAGCCTCCAACAATGGGAAGAATCCCATAGGAATATATTCGGGGTCGAATATAAAAAGTAGTTTCCACTGCCACCAGCCAAAACACGACGAGGAGGGACGGGACAGTGCCCCCTCGTACAACAGACCCAGGGGTAATCGAATTACCCCTACCAGTACGTCCACAATAGGATGGTTTGTACCGGTTCTGTTAGTGAATTTAGGTCTAGTAGAGCCAATGGTGACTTTACATGCCCTGGGAGACAGTAGTCAGTCCCAGGGTATGGAGTCTATGGTGGGGGTCACCTAGGACACCCCAGTGTTACGGCACGGAGGGTGCTGTGTAACACACATAGCAAAACACATGAGGCCCTATGGAGTAAAAGACCCCATAGCCCATCGAACACATTGACATTCAACGAAATCTACCACAAATCATGTCCAAGAGTGGGAGAAAAGAGTCTCACTCTTGGCAGAATGGAAAAAACAAACTCCAGAAATCCAGCAAAGCTGCTGGGGGACTCACTAGGTTAGGAAATTCAGCCTAAACAGAGAATTCTCCCTAACAATGAAGAGGATGATGAGAATGAGGTAGTGGAAGTCCCTACTACTGCCAACCAATGTGAGTCTTGGGTGTGGAGGCTGGTTACCACTGTTGAAAGGGTACCCGAGGCACGCACAGACAAGGTGCGCTGCACTGAGTGCAACATTGTGCTTAGTCGTGGCAAACCATGTCTGTACAGCTACGGGACCACTTCCATGAGGTGACAACTAAGGACATTCCACAGGACAGCAGTTCAGAGGGTCGTCCCCTTCGATCAAAGTAGTAGTCTGAGTTCCCCTACAACATCCTCTGTATCTGCTCCTCCCACCACAAGAGACACTCCTGTGGGGCAGCGCATCCCTGAACCAGCCTCGCAGGCCATACACGATGCTGTAGGCCCTTACTTTTTGAGGGTCACAGTATTGTGTATGTACTGTGATGCGGTACTCTGCAGGGGGGAGACACTTCGGAGTGCTTTCGAGGCTATGGTCTGGGAGCATGAGAAAGTCTACAACCTACCTAAGTGAGGCCCACCCAACATATTTATCTCTCCACCTGCCCTTTCTTATGCCTGTGGTTAGTGCTCATTCCTTACCCCTTCCCTTCCTTTCCTTATGTGTCTCGTTAAAAAACACCCAAAAAATACAATATAACAAAAAACAAAAAAGGTTCTTTTCAGAGCCACCTTTCACAGTTAAAAAATAGAAGTTCCAATGAAATGCTACAGGTCCCTGTGCATTTTTAGAAGTCAGCGGACATTAAAATGTTGGGAGTATTGCACTCTTCTCCGGGTGTCAGGAAGGGCCTGAGGGTAGAGGCGTGCCCACTAAGCTAAAGCGAGAAAGACACACAAGAAGCTGGACTACAAGGAGTCCTGTAGACAAGAAAGGATAGGCAACAGAGGCTGTGAACAAAAAGGGGCAGGGAATACAAAGATACAAACACACTGGGTTCCCTCTTGGGGTGTACGCAGAATGGGGAAAGAGTGTTCCACAGACCTTTGGAAACTCCAGCCTTCTGCACATATTGTTATTACAGGAGCCCACTCTGAATGCTCATGGCTGGGAGCAACAGCAGTGGGTGTCTTTTCCTGAACCCTAAGGCACAAACAAGGTAACAGTACTCACATGACTGAAGCCGGTACAGGCCCAGCAGGAACCGAACAATGACTGCTTCCCGAAACAGGAACCAGTACACTGTAAACAATGGCATGAAGTACAACACTGAAAAACGACAAGGGAAGTGGCAGAGATTGCCTGCTGGAATCCAACAGTCAAACACTGTACATAGGATTTACATAAAACACAAGTGAAGACAAGAACATAAATATCCAGGGAAAAGGAAGTCAAAGAGAGCAAGGTTCAGAACAGAGAACCGGAAGAAAGGAAGGGCAGAAACCTAGTATCTAAATGCAGGGAATGGCGACCAGAAACTGTACACGCGAATCAAGAACAGTAGCTCAGGGCTGGAAAGACAAGAGAAAGCTAGCAGAGGGAAATTAAGGAAACAGTATAACTGAGATGGAAAACCAAAGGGGCGGACTGAAGACTCAAGGAAGACAAGGACAGGAATCATGAAGAGAGGGCTGCAGGCAAGGAAGAGAGCAAGCGAGCAGTAGCCAGGAAACAGAGGGCTTTAAATAAGAAAGGGAGCAAGGGAACCGTAGTCAGGAAACAGAGGGCTGCAAACAAGGAAGAGAGCAAGGGGACTGTAGCCAGGGTACAAAGGGCTGCAAACAAGGAAGCAGGACTGCAGTAAGACACAGAGGTGCAGGCAAAAGGCAGGGGAGAGAGGGCTGAGAAGCAGGGCAGCAAGGCAGGAAGCACAGGGCTCTGGACCAAGAGCAGGAACTGGAAGTCACAGGACACAGCAAATATCCAAGGAACAGGGCAACAAAGGGCTGGTAGAAAACTCAATGCAAGAGGCCTGTGCTCCTGCAGGCAGATGCTTAAATACTGAGCTTCCCTGTGCTGAAGTAGGGTAATTAGCAGCACCTGGAGCAGAACACCTGAATGTAATTGGCCTCTGCCCTCTCTAGTCCTGGGAAAGCGAAAGCTGCACTGTTCTCTAAGGCTTCTGGGGATTGTAGTGCTAGAACTGCTCTATAGGAATAGCCAGGAAATGGGAACCGCCACAAGGTGCATTATGGGACATGTAGTTTGGAAAAGTTTGGAAAAGTAAATACAAAAGTTCCAAAGCCTTGTAAATGGAAAGTAAAGACAATAATATGAATAGGTATAGCAATGTGTTTCAAAGCGCTTCAAGGCAAGGGAGTGTTAGGGAGAATTCTCTGTTTAGGCTGAATTTCCTAACCTAGTGAGTCCCCAAGCAGCTTTGCTGGATTTCTGGAGTTTGTTTTTTTTCATCCTGCCAGGAGTGAGACTCTTTTCTCCCACTCTTGGACATGAATGTGGTTGATTCCTTTGAATGTCAATGTGTTCTATGGGCTATGGGGTCTTTTACTCCATAGGGCCTTATGTGTTTTACCTTGTGTGTTACACCGCACCCTCCGTGCCGTGACACTGGGGTGTCCTAGAGGATCCCCACCATAGACTCCATACCCTGGGACTGACTACTGTCTCCCAGGGCATGTAAAGTCACCATTGGCTTTACTAGACCTAAAGTTACTAACAGAACTAGTACAAACCATCCTATTGTTGACGTACTAGTAGGGGTAATTCGATTACCCCTGGGTCTGTTGTTCGAGGGGGCACTGTCCCGTCCCCCCTCGTCGAGTTTTGGCTGGTGGCAGTGGAAACTACTTGTTATATTCGACCCCGAATATATTTCTATGGGATTCTTCCCATTGTTGGAGGCTAATACTTTTTCACGTTAGTCTCTAACATACCGCCGGTTTATTTATCTTAAATAAATCCACCGGGTGGTATTTTCTGCCAGAACTCGGTTTTTAAAATGGCGTCTGTGTTCACCTCTGTAACTCCGAACCAAAGGTTGAGCCCTTTGTTCCACTTTTGGCAGGCTTCTACACAGAAGCCCTCCAGGGTGGTGCCATTCTATCTGTGTACCACAGGGGGTGTGGGAGGGGGTTTAGGCACCCTGGACTGAGTTGCCTTGCCAACTCAAGTCGCAGTCTTGTGTGATTGGCCCAAGTGATGAGCGGCCCCGCTCACCACTTAGTGTGTTTGATTGACAGCTAGGCTGAATGAATGGGTGTTTTCTGCATAAAAGCAGGGCTTTTGGGACTGGATCTTCAGAAGTCGCCACAGGACCTAGGAATCCAACGAGGGTAAAGCTGAGCCGACCTGCAACGACGACACCTCCGGTGGAGCCCTGCTGAACCGACTCACCACTTCCCAACGACAGAGGAGATCTCCCTGCTGGAGAGTCTTCTTCCCTTGACTGGTGGGAACAACCGGTCCCTTGCTTTTTCTTCGCTTCCAGGACGTAGTGGTCGAATTGCCCGTGCTGAGCACCCCGGCAACCGGATAGCCACTAACCTGTACCGCGACCTAAAGGTGGTGCCTTATGACGGAGCACTCCGTGGCTGGTCTCTTCCCTGGTGGTGCAACGATCTTCAACGTTTCCTCGACGACGAGATCCTCTCATCTTCTGGCAAAGCCCCGACTTGCATCCACCACCAGGAACAACTGCCCCCGCCGGAGCTGTCTCTTCACTTTCAAGGTACTGTGTCCGCCTGGCTTCCCTTGTGCCGGTTAGCGTGAGGTGTCTTAAATCCTTACCTTTCCATTGGGTCGCCTCCAGACCTTCTTAACTTTTTGTTCTAAAATGGTCCAACCTTTCTGTGACAATTTGCTACAACGACTCGAAGTGCATTTCCACTGTGATACTTTTTGGGACATACCGCCTTGCCTCTCTCCGAGTGGGCCTGGCCTCTGAACTTTGTGATTTACAGTAGACCCTGCCTTACTTGCCTTGCATTTGTTTCGTAAAAGTGTTAGTACTGAGTTGGTTTCATACCCTGCCTTTTCTCTCCCCTTCTAACGAATATTAGAGTGCCATCTAGGTTAAAGCATTCACCTCTGTCTGCAAATAAGTGGTGCCGTTGAACCTAGACTTGTCGAAATATTGTTAGGGGATTGATATACTTATAGTAATTGTGATTGAAGTTGTTTGCCGTATTAGTGCCAGTGTGTTTTTCATAGATGAGTTTTTAAATAAATAATTATATATCTTTACACCCAAGCTCTGATCAGTGTCTGCTTGTTCTACTGTGTAAATTGCCCTATCCTGTATACTCCACATACGGCCTAACTCATCTTGAGAGAAGTCTGACTGCTCAGCCACAGCTACCAGGTAAATCTGGGTGGTACAGACTGCTACCAATTGGGTTTACTGCTAACTCCTGTAGACTTCAACTTTTTGCAGTGGTCCCAGAGGGAACTGCACAGGTTTCTGCCTAACAGGGAGGGAACAAGGGAAAATACAACCACATTCTTACATGCCATGAACAGTAAGGATGTGAAATTAACTATCGTACTCGGCCTGACGACATTTCAGATAGTGCAAGAGCTAAGACATAGATAAGGAAGGGTGGGGGAGAGTGGGAAGGAAATGGAAACAGACAGGCGACTACAGTACTAGGCCTGACAACATTTCTGTTGGAGCCGAGAAAAACAAAAGGTGAGTGAGAGGGGTGCAGAAAGGGAGGGGAGGAACAAAACAAGTGACTATTATACTAGGCCTGATGACATTTCAGATAGTGCTGGAGGGGTTGTGGGGAGGAAAAAAAACAGTAATGGGAGGGTGGAGGAAACAGACGAGGTTGTTATCATATTAGGTCCAGGGACAATTCTGATAGAGTAAGTGCATAGAAGAAAGTAAGGGGAGGAGATAGGAAAAGGGAGAAGGGAAATGAGGACAGAACAGAGAGTAAGCAGTCAAAAAGAGTGGAGAAGCAAGAGTGGAGAGCGAATACAATTGCAGAAGTCAGTAGTAACACATAATGTTGCAAGCCAGGATACAAGATGAAGATGGGAATAGCATGATTCAGGGCCACCATGAGTACAAGATGCAAAGGAAGTCCAGCATGAGAGTTGAGAAAGAGTGACGCACCGTGAATGAATGAAGTCCATAAAAGTCAAATCCAGCATTGGCCACAAGACGGTTATGGTGAAGGAAGGCACCAGGTGGGCGGGGCTTGCTAAGTGGTGAAAAAGAGCAGCAGGCAGGAAGGCACCAGGTAGGCGGGGCTTAGGACAGGTGACCTAGATCCACTTACACCTGCTCCCCATCTGCAAAGGAAAAGAAGCTGGAGGGCTCCTTAAGTAGGGAAACAGAGCGGCAAGCAGGAAGGCGCCAGGTGGGCATGGCTTGCTAAGTGGTGAAAAAGAGCGGGAAGCAGGAAGGCACCAGGTGGGCGGGGCTTGCTAAGTGGTGAAAAAGAGCGGGAAGCAGGAAGGCACCAGGTGGGCGGGGCTTGCTAAGTGGTGAAAAAGAGCGGCAGGCAGGAAGGCACTAGGTGGCCGGGGCTTAGGCCAGGTGACCTAGATCCACTTGCACCTGCTCCCCATCTGCAAAGGAAAAGAGGCTGGAGGGCTCCTTAGGTAGGGAAACAGAGTGGCAAGCAGGAAGGCGCCAGGTGGGCATGGCTTGCTAAGTGGTGAAAAAGAGCGGGAAGCAGGAAGGCACCAGGTGGGCGGGGCTTGCTAAGTGGTGAAAAAGAGCAGCAAGCAGGAAGGCACCAGATGGGCGGGGCTTGCTAAGTGGTGAAAAAGAGAGGCAGGCATGAAGGCACCAGGTGGGCGGGGCTTAGGCCAGGTGACCTAGATCCACTTGCACCTGCTCCCCATCTGCAAAGGAAAAGAGGCTGGAGGGCTCCTTAGTTAGGGAAACAGAGTGGCAAGCAGGAAGGCACCAGGTTGGCGTGGCTTGCTAAGTGGTGAAAAAGAGCGGGAAGCAGGAAGGCACCAGGTGGGTGGGGCTTGCTAAGTGGTGAAAAAGAGCGGCAGGCAGGAAGGAAGGCACCAGGTGGGCGGGCTTAGGCCAGGTGAGCTAGATCCACTTGCACCTCCTCCCCATCTGCAAAGGAAAAGAGGCTGGAGGGCTCCTTAAGTAGGGAAACAGAGCGGCAAGCAGGAAGGTACCAGGTGGGCGTGGCTTGCTAAGTGGTGCAAAAGAGCGGGAAGCAGGAAGGCACCAGGTGGGCGGGGCTTGCTAAGTGGTGAAAAAGAGCGGCAGGCAGGAAGGCACTAGGTGGGCGGGGCTTAGGCCAGGTGACCTAGATCCACTTGCACCTGCTCCCCATCTGCAAAGGAAAAGAGGCTGGAGGGCTCCTTAGGTAGGGAAACAGAGTGGCAAGCAGGAAGGCACCAGATGGGCATGGCTTGCTAAGTGGTGAAAAAGAGCAGGAAGCAGGAAGGCACCAGGTGGGCGGGGCTTGCTAAGTGTGAAAAAGAGCAGCAAGCAGGAAGGCACCAGATGGGCGGGGCTTGCTAAGTGGTGAAAAAGAGAGGCAGGCATGAAGGCACCAGGTGGGCGGGGCTTAGGCCAGGTGACCTAGATCCACTTGCACCTGCTCCCCATCTGCAAAGGAAAAGAGGCTGGAGGGCTCCTTAGTTAGGGAAACAGAGTGGCAAGCAGGAAGGCACCAGGTGGGCATGGCTTGCTAAGTGGTGAAAAAGAGAGGGAAGCAGGAAGGCACCAGGTGGGTGGGGCTTGCTAAGTGGTGAAAAAGAGCGGCAGGCAGGAAGGAAGGCACCAGGTGGGCGGGCTTAGGCCAGGTGAGCTAGATCCACTTGCACCTCCTCCCCATCTGCAAAGCAAAAGAGGCTGGAGGGCTCCTTAAGTAGTGAAACAGAGTGGCAAGCAGGAAGGCACCAGGTGGACGTGGCTTGCTAAGTGGTGAAAAAGAGCGGCAGGCAGGAAGGCACCAGGTGGGCGGGGGTGCTAAGTGGTGAAAAAGAGCATCAGGCAGGAAGGCACCAGGTGGGCGGGGCTTAGGCCAGGTGACCTAGATCCACTTGCACCCGCTCCCCATCTACAAATGAAAAGAGGCTGGAGGGCTCCTTAGGTAGGGAAACAGAGCGGCAAGCAGGAAGGCACCAGGTGGGCGGGGCTTGCTAAGTGGTGGAAAAGAGCGGCAAGCAGGAAGGCACCAGGTGGGCGGGGGTGCTAAGTGGTGAAAAAGAGCAGCAGGCAGGAAGGCACCAGGTGGGCGGGGCTTAGGCCAGGTGACCTAGATTCACTTGCACCTGCTCCCCATCTGCAAAGGAAAGGAAGCTGGAGGGCTCCTTAAGTAGGGAAACAGAGTGGCAAGCAGGAAGGCACCAGGTTGGCGGGGCTTGCTAAGTGGTGAAAAAGAGCAGCAGGCAGGAAGGCACCAGATGGGCGGGGTTTAGGCCAGGTGACCTAGATCCACTTGCACCTGCTCCCCATCTTCAAAGGAAAAGAAGCTAGAGGGCTCCTTATGTAGGGAAACAGAGTGGCAAGCAGGAAAGCACCAGGTGGGCGTGGCTTGCTAAGTGCTGAAAAAGAGCGGGAAGCAGGAAGGCACCAGATGGGCGGGGCTTGCTAAGTGGTGAAAAAGAGCGGCAGGCAGGAAGGCACTAGGTGGGCGGGGCTTAGGCCAGGTGACCTAGATCCACTTGCACCTGCTCCCCATCTGCAAAGAAAAAGAGGCTGGAGGGCTCCTTAGGTAGGGAAACAGAGTGGCAAGCAGGAAGGCACCAGGTGGGCATGGCTTGCTAAGTGGTGAAAAAGAGCGGGAAGCAGGAAGGCACCAGGTGGGCGGGGCTTGCTAAGTGGTGAAAAAGAGCAGCAAGCAGGAAGGCACCAGATGGGCGGGGCTTGCTAAGTGGTGAAAAAGAGAGGCAGGCATGAAGGCACCAGGTGGGCGGGGCTTAGGCAAGGTGACCTAGATCCACTTGCACCTGCTCCCCTTCTGCAAAGGAAAAGAGGCTGGAGGGCTCCTTAGTTAGGGAAACAGAGTGGCAAGCAGGAAGGCACCAGGTGGGAGTGGCTTGCTAAGTGGTGAAAAAGAGCGGGAAGCAGGAAGGCACCAGGTGGGTGGGGCTTGCTAAGTGGTGAAAAAGAGCGGCAGGCAGGAAGGAAGGCACCAGGTGGGCGGGCTTAGGCCAGGTGAGCTAGATCCACTTGCACCTCCTCCCCATCTGCAAAGGAAAAGAGGCTGGAGGGCTCCTTAAGTAGTGAAACAGAGCGGCAAGCAGGAAGGCACCAGGTGGGCGTGGCTTGCTAAGTGGTGAAAAAGAGCGGCAAGCAGGAAGGCACCAGGTGGGCGGGGGTGCTAAGTGGTGAAAAAGAGCATCAGGCAGGAAGGCACCAGGTGGGCGGGGCTTAGGCCAGGTGACCTAGATCCACTTGCACCCGCTCCCCATCTGCAAAGGAAAAGAGGCTGGAGGGCTCCTTAGGTAGGGAAACAGAGCGGCAAGCAGGAAGGCACCAGGTGGGCGTGGCTTGCTAAGTGCTGAAAAAGAGCGGGAAGCAGGAAGGCACCAAGTGGGCGTGGCTTGCTAAGTGGTGAAAAAGAGCGGCAGGCAGGAAGGAAGGCACCAGGTGGGCGGGCTTAGGCCAGGTGAGCTAGATCCACTTGCACCTGCTCCCCATCTGCAAAGGAAAAGAAGCTGGAGGGCTCCTTAAGTAGGGAAACAGAGCGGCAAGCAGGAAGGCACCAGGTGGGCGTGGCTTGCTAAGTGGTGAAAAAGAGCAGGAAGCAGGAAGGCACCAGGTGGGCAGGCTTGCTAAGTGGTGAAAAAGAGCGGCAAGCAGGAAGGCACCAGTTCGGCGGGGCTTGCTAAGTGGTGAAAAAGAGCGGCAGGCAGAAAGGCACCAGGTGGGCGGGGCTTAGGCCAGTTGACCTAGATCCACTTGCACCTGCTCCCCATCTGCAAAGGAAAAGAGGCTGGAGGGCTCCTTTGGTAGGGAAACAGAGTGGCAAGCAGGAAGGCACCAGGTGGGCGTGGCTTGCTAAGTGGTGAAAAAGAGTGGGAAGCAAGAAGGCACCACGTGGGCGTGGCTTGCTAAGTGGTGAAAAAGAGCGGCAAGCAGGAAGGCACCAGTTGGGCAGGGCTTGCTAAGTGGTGAAAAAGAGCGTCAGGCAGGAAGGAAGGCACCAGGTGGGCGGGGCTTAGGCCAGGTGACCTAGATCCACTTGCACCTGCTCACCATCTGCAAAGGAAAAGAAGCTAGAGAGCTCCTTAAGTAGGGAAACAGAGTGGCAAGCAGGAAGGCACCAGGTGGGCGTGGCTTGCTAAGTGCTGAAAAAGAGCGGGAAGCAGGAAGGCACCAAGTGGGCATGGCTTGCTAAGTGGTGAAAAAGAGCGGCAGGCAGGAAGGCACCAGTTGGGCGGAGCTTGCTAAGTGGTGAAAAAGAGCAGCAGGCAGGAAGGCACCAGGTGGGCAGAGTTTAGGACAGGTGACCTAGATCCACCAGCACCTGCCCCCATCTGCCCATTGTTCAGGGAGTATTACGGA
The DNA here is from genome assembly GCF_040938575.1 of Ambystoma mexicanum. Lineage (NCBI taxonomy): Eukaryota > Metazoa > Chordata > Amphibia > Caudata > Ambystomatidae > Ambystoma > Ambystoma mexicanum. The sequence goes on from NC_090932.1 coordinate 718,538,595, forward strand.
AACAATTGAGTCCCAAATAGCCCACGATGTGTGCCAATTGGTGCGCCAGTGGCACAATCGTGACACTGGGAGGAAGCGGTGGCTCTGAAAAGAGCATTTCTGTGGTGTTTTTTTGTGTTTTGAAAACTTCAAGTGGTCAACACCTACTGGAAAAGGATTGCTATACTTCCAAAAGGGTTGCAGTGCATTTTGTATATTTTGCAGAAAAATCTGATTGCCAGCATCAGTAAGATGGACTCCATTTCTGAGAAAAAATGTTGTGCTACGAAACATAATATTTTCATTGTGAAAAGAGGACATGCCAACATCTCTCAAAAAAGCGCAAACAGCCTTGTTGACATTGCGCCTCGCTTTCTCCATTTGTGGACCAAATGAAGAAGAACGCACCCACATTTGACTCTGCGCAATATGAGAAAAAATTACTCAGGAGTTTGGAAACATGTCCATGAATTTCCCAAGTCCTTCTTTCATTGCAAACTGCAAGGAGATACCAGAGACATACCCTAAACTGTTCCCTCTAAACTGTTCCCTCTACAATGAATAATAATAATAATGTCTGGATGACGGTGTATCATTAAAGTGGAGCAAAGAGGAACCAAATCCAGCCACTTCATTCCGCGCACTACCTGCCAGTGCACATGCACATGAGGGAATGCAAGATGTGCAGCCACACCACAGAGCTCAGCATGCACCTCCAACCAATTTATCCACGAGTCGCCCAAAATCCAGACACTATGCTTTCTGAAAGACACAGCCATAGAAATCTGCTCTCCTCTCAGGAAACAGACTTTCTGTCCTTACACATCACACCCAGTAAACCAATCCCTTGGCCTGCACAGTCTCATTTGCATGCCTGCCAGCCTAAAAATCCCTGTATGTAATACGCATGATCCACGGACTACCGCGGTGTCTGCAGACAAATTGTGAAATCTGTGAGAGCGGGGAAAGAAAATGTAAGCAGTGTACTCCATTTCCTCTTTGATGGTGGCTCTGAAAATAACCTTTTTTGTTTTTTTAAAGGTGGTTCTAAGGAAACACCTTTCATTTTATTTGTTCACTAGTTTTCCTCCAGATGACTTCACATTATCCTCTATAAAGCATTCCTATATTTTCAAATAACATGGCATTTCCAAATATGGATAAAGAAATGCCATCTGCTTTGAAATAATGACCATTGACAGAATCAATATTGTCATTATTACAAGACACCTCCCAGCTCTAAACAAGAAAACAGACATGCCTTTTTTAACCAAATACTTTGCACCATGTTGCTGGAGACAGAAAATATTACAATTGTCCAATACTACCCTAGTTAACATTTCAGAAAAAATAACATTGGCACTTGGAAGAACCACCATCACTGCCTGCACCAATTTTTCAAGTGCACTCAACAAACTAGAAGCACTGATGTATCCCAAATGAACAGCACCCCAATGCAGTACCACTACATCTGGACTGTTCCACATTTAGAAACTCTTACAAACTCCAACCACTGCCTGCATATTGGATCCTGGCACAGTGGACCACAAAACCTCCACTCCTTCAAAACCAAAACTGGCAGCCATATCTTTAGACATAGCATACCTCACTAAAACATTTACAAACAAATCTCCAACTACCAACACCCTCATTTTCTTCAACCCTGCCATCTTCACTACACACAGTCTCTCTTCCTACAAAGAACAACTCCAACACCTGATTGGCTAATCCCCACAGTCCCCTTTCCATGCCAGGCATGCTGAGAAGCCCCATATGTGGCACGCCCTGTCTGAGAACTACTGCGGTGTCTGCGGACCCAGCAGCACAGGGGCAGCCCTTTTTCCCTTTCCACATCACTGTCTGCACCACTCTCTCATTGGCTACACATAAGCAGTCACACAAGTATCCACCAATCACATCCAAGAACTCTACATCTATCTCTGTCATCACAATTCAGCACTTTAGACGAACTGTTCATCACTCTGAGTACAAGTCTCCCGTGATTGCAAAGCACCTACAGCTAAAACTACTGTAAAACTGTCCAAGATTTCTCCTTCCAGATTCATCAACATCTACATACATCAATACAAACTACAGGTATCAATATTTTGTTTACAGTACATTTGCAACTCTTCTATAAATGCATATGAACAGGGTACCTGCCATTGACCCTGCATGATCTGCAAAAAAGCATACTGTAATTTCTCCCATCTCCTATAATCAAGTTGACTCACAAATCTGTCTGCTTTCCACATATTACTCATTGCAATGTCCAAACTATTTTTCTCTTATTTCCTTCATTTTTTACAACCACTTACACCTTAGCACACCATTATGAAATTCCTAGAATGCAAACAAAACAGGAGTGCCTGACACTTGCCATTCTTGCAAAACCAAACAAATACAAGTGCAAATTCAAAACAGTGCTAATAGAAATGTGGATAAAAAAGTAAAAGAACTGAAAGGTTTCCAGCACTCATGTAGCAAGCATCTATACACAAAAAATTAATGGAATTCCGCACACAAAAACTTTCCCTTTTTCAATCTGTACATCTTTACAAGCTTTTTTCTCACCCTACTACAACTTCCACTAATCCATTACCAAACTAAACAGTGCAACAGGAACACACACTTTCAAAAGTGCACCTCATAGGACACACCTATAAATACTCCACTAACCCCCTTAGCAATGATGCTGATGCTCCAAAATCCCCATTCATATACAAAGCTATGCAATTTAACACATACAGGACCTCTTTCTAGAAAGAAATCTTTCTGCAAATGTAACAAATCTATTCTTCAAGTGAATATACTGTGCCATTAACACACATATGTACTGACTTCCTTCTTTCACAATTGTAGTGAAGACCACACTCCTGAAATCCAGTAGCGTCTGAAGTACACAACAGAACCCAGAAGAAACCTACTCTTTGCATCCAACAAAGTAAGTGTAATACTCTCATAGTGTTCTAACTGTTACTCAAACACTAGTATTCTAGTAGTGTAGAACAAACAATTGTAATAACCCTACAGCATTAGATTCAGTATTACTGATTGCACATCAGTAGGTGCACACTTTCTATTGTCATCTGAACACCAGTATAGTAACACACAAATATGAGAATAGCCTTCCGAACCTAAAGTAACAACCCATTCCATAATCACACACATCTACATGCATGCCAACCATCATACTCAGACACTCATGCACAACGCACACATGCATTGCACAACGTCCCAACCCACACTTTCTTTTTTTCTCCAAAATACACCAAAGAATGCCTGCCAAAAAGCAACTCGGTAGAAAGCAACGCAGAAATAGAGCAAATCAAAATAAAAGTGTACAAAATAATCATCCACCTCTAGCAGAATATATACAAAAAGTTCAAACAAAACAGCTAATACAGTCACCAAGCGAAATTAAAGCAGCTTGCAATAAAGAAACTTTGACTCCTCTTTCAAAATCTAAAACTAAACAGAATGGTATTAAAAAGACTGCAGCTAAAACTAGTGCTAACACTGCACCTATAAATCTTGATGTAGCCACAAGTAAGCATACCAAAAAAAGTTTTACAAAAAATGTTCCACCACAGAGTCCTTCAGAACCTTGTAAAAACAGGGGGGGGAATCATGCTCAACCCTTAAAACCTACCACAGAAAACTAATCTTGCAAGCTCTCATAGACAGTGTAAGGCTTCTCAAAAGGACATTATTTATATTAGTTTTAAACAGAATGAAACCACTAACAAAACTGATTACTAAACTACAAGGACTTCTCAACAAATTGAATATCCACAAAGATAGCTTTGCAAAAATCTGTGCAGGTGAGTGGAGTCACAGTACCAGCACAGAACCATATTTCAATGAAGAAGCATACAAACAAAAGCAAACAAACCCAAATGTAATACATAGCGGTGGACGAGGGTATGCAAAGGTTAATAATACCATCATCGAACAAGAAATGCTCCTCACAGAAATATCCTCAGCAAACCTAGCATCAGCTCTCCATTTCACTGAACCAATACGTCCAGTTTACAAATGGCCGTGCACATCAATGTGTAATGTACGCAAAACATATTTCACATCTTTATGCCATTTCCTCAATCAGTATGTGAAAGAAAAAGACAAATTAAAAATAAAACTATTACAAACTATGGACTCCTGTCCAGTGCGCAAATACACAGGACTACAAGGACAGTCATTAGCCTGCATTTCTGGACCTACTTGCAAAAGCAGCTTCCACTATATCAAAATGATAGGAACACAGAATTCAACTGTAAGAAATCTTGTTCATAAACTGTACTATGCCAAAAGTCTTGCTTTAGCACTGGCCAATTTAAATAACATCCAGAGAAAATATTTTGGAAGTGAAACTCACTTACAAAATTCAATATCTTAAGAACAGAGTAGCAACAACTTAACAGATGGCAACCTTCTACTACACACATACAAAAAAGAAAGAAAGCAGAAAACAAATGTGAAATTACCAACCCCTCAATACTTTACAGATACTGCACTGCAAAACTTTACAACAACCAAATACCTTCATGTCCTATCACTAATAACTTGGAAATATTCCCACTACCAAAACTACTGCAACAACTTAACTTGTATGAGAACATTATAATTCAAACAGTGCACCTATTTCAAGCAATAATACGCCTTCAACCAAAAACAGCAAAACTACCTCCCTCTGAATTACTGAAAGGCATTTGTGGCAAAATAGTTTATTTGCCATTAGATCTCAAAGAAAATGTACACACTCTGGGAGTGCAACGTCCAATAGAACAATCTCTGATTATCCGAGTAAATGGCGTACCTACAAAAGACAAATGAAATTGACAGAAACTAGTGGATTTGCATAAAGTTACAGAAGCCCTGCAATATCTAAAGGACAACAATGAATACTACAAAGAAATAAACATTGAAGAAAACCTGGGGGAAACCCTGAAATAATTCAAGACTTGTCAGGAACTGGCCAAATTCAACTTCTAGATCCTACTACAGAATCCAATATTTTAGACCATTATACAATTCACCCATTGGACTCTAAAGACACAATAGATGATGCACTGGAAAATTACCAAATGCGGCAAGCCAGAGGATCTCCAATCAGCGTATGGGACAACAGTGTAGAAGTACGAGCCTTTCCTCTACTCTTTCTTACTGAAAAGGAGGAAGGTATGATGAAAGACCCACACAAATAACAGCATCAGAATACCGCTCTTTACAAATGTATTCTGAAGGCCAGACCCCAGATTCAGACAAAACACGGAATACATATTCTACCTTCTCTTTGAAAGTGAACTAGCAACTCTATGCTATGGAGTTGCACACACATTGAAATCAGTTACCAATTTTCAAAATATGTCTGCTACGCAATTACTACAAAAAGTGCAAGAAAAAGATGAAGGTTTACAGTCAAGCATTACAAATATTTTAGCAAACATGCGTGGTACAAAACAATACTGGTTCCGTTGACACGCAGAAGTATGCTGTATGATAAGAAACCTTGGCCCACCCACATGGTTTGTGACATTAAGAGGCCGATTCATGGAATTAAGGTGCGCTGAAAATTCCCGCGCAAGTGTGCGAAACTGTGCGGATCAAAGTGCAAGTGCAAAAATCGCAGTGCAAGTGCGAAAATCGCAGCAAAACCTGCGCACATCGATTCATGGAAGTCCGTGCGCGAGTAAAATCTGGGATGTGCGCTGAAAATCTGCGTGGCGCACGGCGGCCCACAGGTCATCTAATGGCGTGCGCTACGGCCACAGCGAAAGCGCATATAGCGCAGCGCAGATAAAAAAAGTAGGCGTAACACGGGGCGTGACACGCGGAATGGGGAACAACGCGTGAAAATGTGGCCGTCACGGGGGAAGTACAGGAGGCAAGTGCGTGGAATGCCCACACGCTCGCCTACAACACGTATTCATGGAATCGAATAAGGCAAACCATCGCACGGGCAAAGACGGGCAGAGGCCTAAACACGTCCGCCACACGAAGGCAGGCGGTAGCGTCCCTGCGCATGAAAAAAATGTGCACCAAAATGTGCGCTAACAAAAAGCACATATAAACAGCTCTGATGATTGTCCCATACTGTGGCCCCCTAGGACAAATGATGTGCAAAGGGGTACGCGACAAACACGAGTACCCGCTGTGTCAAAAATAGCGTGTGCGTGTATTTCGGGGGTGCGCGGGAGGTTTCACACGCGATTGGCCTTGGGCGAGTGGGGTGCATGTAAATCTGGGGTTCGTGGGAAGTTTCACACGCGATTGGCCTGGGTACGTGTAAATCTGGGGTGCGCGGGAAGTCTCACACACGATAGGCCCTGTGCGAGTGGGGTGTGTGTATTCCTGGGGTTCGCGTGAAGTTTCACATGCGATTGGCCTGGGTACGTGTAAATCTGGGGTGCGCGGGAAGTTTCACATGCGATTGGCCTTGGCCGAGCGGGGTACGTGTATTTCGGGGGTGCGCGGGAAGTTTCACATGCGACAGGCCCTGTGCGAGTGGGGTACGTGTATATCTGGGGTACAGGGGAGTCCTACACATGAATTGGCAGTGTGGGTCCTCCAAGGTGTTCCCTCTACACCATCCATGGCCCCTGCAGGCAGCCCACACTGCAGGGGACTACGCTGCACCCCTGGTCATGTCCCACAGGCAGCCCATCCACCATGGGCATGCCCCCCATGCAAGCCACATGTCAGCTTGCACTACTGATCACCAACCCATGACCCCCCCACCCCCAGCAGTGCAGGGCACCTGCCAGCAGGCCGCCAGTCATGTCCCCTTGCACCCCCACCCCCCAGCAGGGCACCTGCCAGCAGGCCCCCATTCATGTCCCCTTGCACCCCCAGCACTGAGGGGCACCTGCCAGCAGGCCCCCACTCATGTCCCCCAGCACCCCCACCCCCCAGAACTGAGGGTCACCTGCCTGCAGGCCCCCACTCATGTCCCCTTGCACACCCACCCCCAGCAGTGCAGGGCACCTGCCAGCAGGCCCCCACTCATGTCCCCTTGCACCCTCACCCCCCAGCAGTGCAGGGCACCTGCCAGCAGGCCCCCACACATGTCCCCTTGCACCACCACCCCCGCAAGTGCAGGGCACCTGCCAGCAGGCCCCCACTCATGTCCCCTTGCACCCCCACCCCCAGCAGTGCAGGGCATCTGCCAGCAGGCCCCCACTCATGTCCCCTTGCACCCCACCCCCCCGGCAGTGCAGTGCACCTGCCAGCAGGCCCCCACTCATGTCCCCTTGCACCCTCACCCCCCAGCAGTGCAGGGCACCTGCCAGCAGGCCCCCACTCATGTCCCCTTGCACCACCACCCCCGCAAGTGCAGGGCACCTGCCAGCAGGCCCCCACTCATGTCCCCCAGCACCCCCACCCCCCAGCACTGAGGGGCACCTGCCAGCAGGCCCACACTCATGTCCCCTTGCACACCCACTCCCCAGCAGTGCAGGGCACCTGCCAGCAGGCCCCAACTCATGCCCCCTTGCACCCCCACCCCCTAGCAGTACAGTGCACCTGCCAGCAGGCCCCCACTCATGTCCCCCAGCACCCCCACCCCCCAGCACTGAGCGGCACTTGCCAGCAGGCCTCCACTCATGTCCCCTTGCAGCCCCACCCCCCAGCAGTGCAAGACACCTGCCAGCAGCCCCCCACTCATGTCCCACTCATGTCCCCTTGCACCACCACCCTCCAGCAGTGAGGGGCACCTGCCAGCAGGCCCCCACTCATGTCCCCCAGAACCCCCACCCCCCAGAACTGAGGGGCACCTGCCTGCAAGCCCCCACTCATGTCCCCTTGCACACCCACCCCCAGCAGTGTCCCCTTGCACCCTCACCCCCCAGCAGTGCAGGGCAGCTGCCAGCAGGCCCCCACTCATGTCCCCTTGCACCCCCACCCCCAGCAGTGCAGGGCACCTGCAAGCAGGCCCCCACTCATGTCCCCTTGCACTGTTGGAATTGAAAAGATATTATGCCTCCTATCGCAGTATTTGAATGTGTGTTGGCCTACGCCAAGTTGTCTAAAATATCATGTAAAAAGACTCCGCGGCAAGGTCTTGACCTTAACGAAAAGTTATGTAAGTTGCCATCTTGGATTTAGCCGCCATTTTAGGTTCTCTTGTAATGTGGAAGTCACCCTGAACATCAAAATGGAGGCCGAATGACATTCTGAGTGAGATTCTGGCCGTTGTGACCTCCGCACACATGAATAAGTAATATGCCTGCAGGCCACTTGTCGGGGTCGCGAACTGAGACCTTGTCCTATCCCTGACCTATGTGTAAAAGAAAAACTGTATCAGCGGAACTGATCAAAATGCATACATTCCTGGCAAGGAATTCTAGGCCTGGTCCCAAGAATGGTTAACCCGCGAGGGGGTTGGCCAGGGCTGGATAAAGAATATAAAAAGCCCAAGTATTCCAATGTACGGTCTCTCTACTAATGCATCGAACCTTCGTTGAAGTTCGTTGCGTTACTCTGAGAGCCGAATAGCTATCCGTTTGTCAATTGACTTTTTGGTAACTGTTGTAGCTTTTAAATAAAGCACTTTGTATGTCCTTTGTAACCTGTGTTGGTGTGTTTCCTTTGGGCTTCCCAGCCTCATATCCATTTCTTTGTTTTCACAGTTGGCGCCCGAATAAGGACCCTCAAGATTGATGCCGGATCATTGAAGGTTGACGCAGACTATCGAACCGGGATCGGACGGTGTGATTCTGCGGGCCTGACCGAACGAGACGCGATACCTCGGCAGCGCTGCACGATCCGATCCTTGGACGATAGTCGTGTGGTCTGACACAGCATCTTGACGAGGGTCCATTTTTGAGGCGGGCAGATTTGTCGAAACCACCAAACACTAGGTAAAATTCGTTAGGTAAGTTCTTTGATAAACCGTACGGTCCTCCTTAGGTTTGGTCAGGTGCAGTCGTAACCCGGCTCTTAATTTAACCCTGACAATTTGAATTTGGCGTATTGTATTTGTAGACACAATTATTGACCAGGTAACACCAATTTTTTGTGAAATGCCTGGGAAATTGTCTAGCTGCTTTAGGGCTCTGTTCAGCAGCGATCGACAATCTTTGGAATTTAGCCGCCCGGCACCACAGGAGGGGTCGCCGGCATGTACTATGTACTGTAAGTATGTCATTGGTAGTATAGTATTTAATGATATTTGGCACAGACAGACCAGACTTGCCTCCGAATTTCAGTGGCCAATCAACGGTAGTTTTGAGATCCCCCGTATTGAATACCTAGAATCAATCTTGCTAAAAAAGAAGGCTAGACCTGCAGCCTTTGATGTTTTACAGAATTGGAAAAAAGAAGCGTTACAGCAGCTTAAAAGTAGGGACAAACATGCACGCCGTCATAAAACAAACGCCGAAAAAGCGTTGTTATATGATAAAGAAAAACATTCGGAATCAGTTAAAAATATGGATAGGGCTATTTCACTTGGAATCCAGAAAATTTACCCCTCTAAAGATTTCCATGTTTCCGAAGAATTTATTGAGAAATTGTTAAACGAACGCAGGCCTGATGCCTCTGCGCCACCTCCGTATGTTCCTATTTTGGGCACTCTGCCCATTCCTGCTGTTGCTCCTGCTGTTATTCCTGTTCCCCCTGTACAACCTATTGTTCCTAGTCCTCTAGTTGTTGTTCCTCCACCTATCGCACCGCCCCTTCCTTCTGCACCGATAGTTGCACCTTTATTAAATGTACCTGCACCTTCGCTTCCGAGTGGTCCCGTATTGACTGAAGTTGATCCAGGTGCAGGATCAAAGGTCGTCACTCATAATACTGTTTCTGCAGGTAAGAAACAGGAATTGTTTGCATGGGCTAAGCATTGTATGGAGAAAGGTGATCAAGTTAATGTTTTTTCCACATTATCTAATTTGAATAGTTTTCCCGAGAAAAATGTTTTTATCGAAGGTTTGGGGACTCATTGGTGTGTGATGTGGGGTAGATTACAAAATTCGGATCTTCCACAAGGAGTGAGAGATCTGAATGCTTTGGCACTTTCGAGGGACACAGAGCAGAAAGTATATGGGCATGTTGAAAAATTGTTTGAGTATAGGAAAGACTTTGAAAAGTCACGAGACGAGGATGACGAAGACGATAGAATATATGTACAGAAACGGTTCCTTCCGTGTCGTAGATCGGCACCCGAGGAAATACGAATTTGTACCAAAGATGCGATTCGATGGATCTCGGATTCATCGATTCCGCCAGATGAAGTATATGACACGTATAGTCAGTATACAGTAGAAATGCAAAGAAAGGTAATTCAGGTAATGGTACAGTACCTGCAAGAAGAATGTGTAAGAAAGAAGGTTAGTTGCCCTATAGAATTATTGGGGATTTGTAAAAGGGCTTTTTTGCCCGACACTTCTTCAGCTGCCTTAGCGCTCGACCTGGCTTTGTTGCTTAGTAAGCGGCCGGAGGTACCTATATCTCAGTTGCCTATGAGAGAGGTTCCTCCGACCTTTGTCCCAAAAGTTGAGATCCCCGCCGACGCTGGGACTGGTGCCCCCGCTGTGGATATCCCTGCACATTATGTATCACAATTCGTTCAAGTCCCGTTTTCACGACAGGAAGTGAACACTATTAGAAAATCAGTTCCCGATATCAGGAAAAACCCGACGGGGTTTTACAAAGAAATAGAGTCCGTCTTGCAGTTCTCTGTGTTCACCTTGAGTGATATTGACTTGCTATTTCCTGTACTCCTACCCGTAGATGTATGGAAACAGGTTCGGACAGTAGACGATGTGCCAGGGTTGGGAGATACGTGGGCTAATATGATAAGAATTGATGGGGAAAGACCAGCTGGTGAGAAACCACCACAGGTAATACTTACTTTGCCTGATAGAATTGTCGCGAAATTAAAAACTATAATTCCAGAGAAAAGAATTATTTGGGACAAGCTTACGGCCTGTGTTCAAGGAAAAACTGAAGGCGCCACCGAATTTTTTAACAGATTCGAGCAGGTATTTTCTGACTTCAGTGGACAGGATTTAGGTACAGAGTCTGGGAAAAGGTTGTTTGTGGACAAATTCGTACGTGGATTGTTGCCTGACATCCAGTCACAGATTATGTCCTCTGAGAGCGCTTGACAGGCAAAATCACAATCTGAGGTTTTGCACATGGCTCAGTATTAGGAGAACCGTGTTAATATTGAGAAGGACAAAATTGAAAAGAGGAAAGGAGATTTGAAAACCAAAGTATTATTACAGCAAATTGTTAGAAACCCCAGAGGAGGCACGACACAGACCAGAGGTCAGTATGTCCCAAAAGGAAATGCTCCTTTGGGTCCTGTGAATATTAATCAATGTGCTTATTGCCGCCAGGAAGGTCATTGGCGAGCACAGTGCCCCGTCCTCCGACAAAGGTCAAACAGTGCGTTTGGGAGTATGGGTAGACGACCTAGGGGCCGCCCTGGAGCAGGGGGCCCTGATAGAGGTCAGTTTTTACAAGACCCTCAGCAACCTTTTTCTCTGGAAAATCAGACCTCGAGTGTGGACTCGAGGAACATATTTGATCACCCTTCTGCTGCCTACCTTTCTGAAGAGCTTCCTTCTGACGAGGCTCTATTTCATTAGGATTGCCCGAAGCAGGGTTTGGAACCTTCACCTATTCCCGTCAATCAGAAAGGCCCCTACGTTGAATTATTAGTAGGGAATAGGAAACACCAGTTTTTGATAGACACTGGAGCGCAGAAGTGCTCCATTGATCATTCTCGGGTTCCAAACATTCCACTGTCAGGGCAAACAAATGTTTCCGTAGGGTTTTCTGGTATACCAATTGTCTGTCCGGTTTCTGCACCGGTGTCTGTTTCTTTGGGTCCCTTTACGGACCATTGCCCTTTTCTTCTCACTTCAAACTGTGGAGAGAATTTGCTGGGGTTGAATTTGTTAAAGAAATTGAATGCAGTAATTCATTGTTCTTCTGATGGAGTACGGCTGACGGTTTCACCACAGCAACTTCCTAATTCTCAGTTCCTGATTCGACCTTTACCTCCTGAGTTTAGCATTGTCCCGGAATGTTTATGGGCGGTAGACGACAATGATGTCGGGGTATTACAGATTGAGCCCATTAAAATAATTTTGAAACATGGAGTGAAACTACCACGCATTCCACAGTATAAAATATCAGTTGAGGGCGAGCGTGCTTTGAAATGCATTTTCTCCGATTTTGTGCATCGTGGGGCGATCGAGGAGATTACAGGTAGTCTGTGTAACAGTCCGATCTTGCCTGTATATAAGAAAGGCGACAATGCAATTCCATACCGGTTCATAATTGATCTTCGTGCTATTAACAGAGTTGTCGCCCCACAATTTCCAATTGTGCCTGATGTGACGACGATATTGACAATGATCCCTGCTACGGCTACGCACTTCAGCGTTGTGGATTTAAAAAACGCTTTCTTTAGCATTCCTATACATAAGGAAAGTAGATATCTGTTTGCGTTCACCTTGGGGGGACGCTCATTTACATTTACCAGGGCACCTCAAGGGTATACTGAAAGTCCAAGCATTTATAGTAGAGCTTTGAAAGAGCAGCTCGACACCCTTGAATTGCCACCTACTTGTACACTGCTTCAATATGTCGATGATTTGCTTTTGGCTGCAGACTCTGAGAGTGCTTGTAGAGAAGGCACTGTACTGTTGCTTGTTCATTTAGCTAAAAATGGTCATAAAGCTTCGCTCAAAAAATTTCAATATTGTTGTCAGGAGGTCGCCTATTTAGGCTACCTCCTGTCAAAGGAGGGGAGAAGATTGACACCTGAAAGAATAAAACACATTTCTGGCATGTCTGTTCCAAATACACAGAAGGAAGTCAGAGCCTTAATAGGTATGGCTTCTTACTGTAGGTTGTGGATCCCAAACTTTTCGCTAGTGATAAAACCGATGTTAGCTTTGACGAAGAAGGGCATTTCTCTGCCACTGCCATGGAAATCGGAAAATCAACGATCATTTGAGCTTCTCAAAACCGCGTTATGCTCTGCACCGGTTCTGGGTACTCCAAATTATGACAAGGCCTTTGTGTTGTTTGTGCATGAATGTGATGGATGTGCTTTGGCTGTGTTAATACAGGAACATGGAGGGAAGAATAGGCCGTGCGGCTACTACTCCTCCGCCCTTGATCCTGTCGCATGCGCTTTGCCAAGATGTTTGCGAGCTGTCGCTGCTGCTGCCGCGTCTGTAAAACAGAGTGAGGGAATGGTCCTAGGCCATGATTTGATTTTGATGGTACCTCACTCTGTAGATATCCTATTGAATAAAACCCAAACGCAACACCTTACCTCTGCGCGGTTAACAAGGTATGAATTAATTCTGTTTGCCCCTCACATCCAAATTAAGAGGTGTTGTGTTCTTAATCCGGCTGAACTCTTACCTTTCCCGCAAAACACTGTTTGCGGTGACGAAGAATTACATGACTGCCTGTATACCACTGAACAAGAAACGAAGGGCAGGATAGATCTTATAGATACTCCTTTGGACAATGCAGAAGGGGAGCTGTTTTGTGATGGCTCCTGCTTCAAACTTTCAGATGGTACATCTACAGCTGCTTATGCAGTTACTACATTGAGTAAAGTTGTTGAAACTAAGAGAATTTCGCATAACTCCGCGCAGGCCGCAGAGATTATAGCGTTGACCCGAGCTTGTGAACTCTCCCAAGGGCGTATAGTAAATATATATACTGATAGCCAGTACGCATTTGGGGTGGCTCACAACTTTGGAAGGCTCTGGTCGGAAAGAGGGTTCCTGACCTCACATGGGATCAAGATCCAGCATGGCCCCTTGATAGTGCAATTACTCTCGGCACTCTCACTCCCTAAACAGTTAGCGATCATGAAATGTGCAGCAAATCGTAAGGTCATAGATGATGTGGGCAAAGGCAACGCTTTTGCGGACCTGATAGCCAGACAAACGGCCACAGACCTTAGCACGGACATGTATGCCTTGAGGGAAACGAGAAATGCTTATATAATGGATGAAGGTATTGGGTATGTGCGAGATATTCAAACTGATGCCACAGTAGAAGAATCTAAAAGGTGGGCTGAAGGAATGGGGAAACTGGAAGATGAAGGGTGTTGGGTGGATACATCTGAAGGAAAATGGTTGCTCCCTGATTCATATGTATTGGCAATGGTTACGATGGCACACGGTCCTAAACATGTGTGTGCCCAGCAGATCACGAAAATGTTAGAACAAGTTTGGGTGAATAACAAGATTCTGGAGACTGCGAAAAAACATGTCCGAAACTGTATGATCTGCTTACAGCACAATGTGGGTAAGGGGACAGTAACTCCAAGGGGAAGCTTTGGGCCCCCTTCTGTTCCCTTCGAGGTCATTCACTTTGATTTTATTGAGATGGAACGATGTAACAATCTGAAATATGTTCTTGTAATTATTTGTGCCTTCAGTAAATGGGTCGAGGCTTTCCCCGTTAAAGATGCTACCGCCATGACCACTGCAAAGATTATGGTAAAAGAATTCTTTCCTCGATTTGGGCTCCCGAGGGTAATCTGGTCGGATAATTTTCCTCATTTCGTTGCAGCAGTAATTTTGCAGATATGCACAGCCTTACATATTGAGAAACGATTTCACTCAGCTAGACATCCTCAAAGTGCTGGGTTGGTGGAAAGACACAATGGTATCTAAAAGAATAAGCTTGCGAAAACATGTGCCGATACCAAGCTGAAATGGCCTGATGCCTTACCTATTGAATTATTAGCTATGCGTACTACACCTCAAACGAAGACTGGGCTCTCTCCATTTGAGGTAGTGATGGGGAGACCTGCTAACATTTGGGGTCTCCCAAAACCTAAAGCCCTGAGAGAGGTGCAAAATGTATTGCTCGTGGACTACTGTAACCAGTTAACTAAAAACCTGGATTTCATTTATCACCAGGTGCACTGAGCTTTACCTGTACGGTTCACGGGCCCAGGACACGATATACAGCCTGGAAGTTGAGTCCTAGTAAAGGCCTACGAGAGGTCTTCCTGTCTCGCGCCTCGCTGGCGGGGACCCTACCAGGTGTTGCTGGTCACCCGGACAGCAGTGCGGGTGGCTGGAAAGAAGCACTGGATCCACGCGACGCATGTCAAGAAACTTCCTCACCCGACGCAACACGTTACAGAAGAAGCAGAACCCCTCACTGATGCTACAGTCTCTGATCTTGGAGTAGCAAACAGCGCTGTGAGTGCGTCGGAGAATTTCTCTGAGCCCGAGAAGCTTGTGGAACAGTCCATTTCGTCTCCGCACTCTCTTGAAAAATCACTTCCGGAAAATACTGTTTCAAGCTCCGCGACTTCCGTTGCCTCTGTTACGTCGCTTCCCTCAGGAAGTGACGACACTTTATTTCCGGATCAGACAATCTTGGGTACCACCAGGTACAACTTTCTACGAAGGAAATAGAACTACTGCACGGGTTTTTCCATGCATCTGGAAAAAGGAAGTGATTGGAAGTTTTCTTTTGTATAAGAAAGTTCTGTTGAACAAAAGGGATTCTGCTGGCTAGGGTTGGGAAGGACTAAGAAATCGCGCGACCTTAGCGTCGCCAGCAACGAACATTGGGGTCGTAGATTGAGGAACTAAAATGCCTGCCACCTCCACTGCTGCTCCCCACAGTGGACTTGTGAATAAGGGGGTGACCAACTTGGACAACTAACAATGTGCCTGGGCCCCGAAAACGTACTGCTGTGTTTTTATAATGATAATTGTTATTTTTGCAACTACTGCTGTAGGACTTTGGTATTTTGAAGAAATCTATCCTCTGAAACCTTTACTACCGACCGAGATTGTACCAACTGCTTTGACTCCCTCTGTACACCTTCACACTCTGTCCCCTAGAGACTCCAAACATAGACAAAAGTATCATAATAACACTCTAATGATAGTAATGAATGCAACTCATGCCATTTTTAATAAGAGTAATTGTTGGATTTGTACTCATTTACCGCAACATGGGAACAAGGGACTGGGATGGTATATTCACCCTTTACCTTTAACGACTGCTTGCTATGCCTCTCTTAGAGCACTATTGTTTGGCCGATGGAATGATAGCATCTCAGGGAACTTAGATAGAACTAATCTGAATGATTTTGAGAAACGTGAATTAACTCCCCTGGGATGCTCGCTTTTTGCAAATAGAAGTAAACCTAATGTCGCTTCTATTAGGCCGTCTGATAAACTGTCTCTTCCTTTTCAAACTTTAATTTCCTTTAAAATGGCTCCGATAGGCAATAAGGACGCCGTGCCTCCTTCTTACTCTATAAATCATAGCCCTGACTCGGTCCCCATTTGTGTACAAAGAAATGGCACTCGGCCAATGGGAGATTTTGAAGGTTGTAAGAACATTGTAAATTTGACTGGAGAAAACAGGCCTCTGTATGTAGGGGGGCCTGTCTATTTTGTTTGTGGTAGTTTAGCATTTCCCTGGTTGCCCAAGGATTGGCAGGGAACCTGTTATTTAGGAATACTGTTACCCGGTGTATTTTTAGTTAGTACATTGGAGGTTTCTAAGGCTCGCCCACGGCGGGACAAGAACGGAGATACCCCTGGGCAAGTATTGGGAGATATAGCAAAATCAGTTGTGCCCTTTTAGGGACAAATAACAAACTCTGAGAACATTAGGGGATTAGCAAGGGTACTGGAGAGAACGATCAACCGGACCACGGACATACTCTACAATATGACCTTAGAACAAAAAGCAATAAGATTGGTAGCACTCCAAAATCGGATGGCATTAGATGTCATTTTGGCAGAACGAGGTGGAGTATGCAAATTAGTGGGGTCCGCTTGCTGTGTTTTCGTACCAGATTCCACGCCGACAATTTTTAAAGCAATACAGAACTTGCATACTCTTAGTTCTGAAGTACATATCCCTGTAGGAGATTGGAATCTTAGCACCCGGTTCTGGGATTCTTTACGATCTTGGGGTTGGAAGGTGCTTTCTGTTATTCTGGTTATTTTGGGGATCCTGCTATTCTGTTGTTGCTGTTTTCAATGTCTTCCGAGTATATGTGGAATGCTAGGGGGATGTTGTGCCCAAGCAGTGAGCACAATAGGGCATAAAATATATGCCCCAGATACAGCATCTAAAGAATTTGTGTTACAAGAGGTTCTGATGAACGACCTAATGGCTATAGATATTACAGACAATGATTTGGGATGTATGGATGACAACACATGGAGTTATTTTCAAAAGTATTAGAAATGATGTTAGCACTTGGCATAGGCCAAAAGGAGGGTCTGTTGGAATTGAAAAGATATTATGCCTCCTATCGCAGTATTTGAATGTGTGTGGGCCTACGCCAAGTTGTCTAAAATATCATGTAAAAAGACTCCGCGGCAAGGTCTTGACCTTAATGAGAAGTTATGTAAGTCGCCATCTTGGATTTAGCCGCCATTTTAGGTTCTCTTGTAATGTGGAAGTCACCCTGAACATCAAAATGGAGGCCGAATGACATTCTGAGTGAGATTCTGGCCTTTGTGACCTCCGCACACATGAATAAGTAATATGCCTGCAGGCCACTTGTCGGGGTCGCAAACTGAGACCTTGTCCTATCCCTGACCTATGTGTAAATGAACAACTGTATCAGCGGAACTGATCAAAATGCATACATTATGGGATTGACCTGGCAAGGAACTCTAGGCCTGGTCCCAAGAATGGTTAACCCGCGAGGGGGTTGGCCAGGGCTGGATAAAGAATATAAAAAAAAGAATATAAAAAGCCCAAGTATTCCAATGTACGGTCTCTCTACTAATGCATCGAACCTTCGTTGAAGTTCGTTACGTTACTCTGAGAGCTGAATAGCTATCCGTTTGTCAATTGACTTTTTGGTAACTGTTGTAGCTTTTAAATAAAGCACTTTGTATGTCCTTTGTAACCTGTGTTGGTGTGTTTCCTTTGGGCTTCCCAGCCTCATATCAATTTCTTTGTTTTCACAGTACCCCCACCCCCCAGCAGTGCAGGGCACCTGCCAGCAGGCCCCCACTCATGTCCCCCAGCAGCCCCACCCCCCAGCACTGAGGGGCACCTGCCAGCAGGCTCCCACTCATGTCCCCTTGCACACCCACCCCCCAGCAGTGCAGGGAACCTGCCAGCAGGCCCCCACTCATGTCCCCTTGCACCCCCACCCCCCAGCAGTGCAGGGCACCTGCCAGAAGGCCCCCACTCATGTCCCCCAGCACCCACACACCCCAGCACTGAGGGGCACCAGCCAGCAGGCCCCCACTCATGTCCCCTTGCAACCCCACCCCCCCAGCAGTGCAGGGCACCTGCCAGCAGGCCCCCACTCATGTCCCCTTGCACCCCCACCCCCCAGCAGTGCAAGACACCTGCCAGCAGGCCCCCACTCATGTCCCACTCATGTCCCCTTGCACCCCCACCCCGCAGCAGTGCAGGGCACCTGCCAGCAGGCCCCCAATCATGTCCCCTTGTACCCCCATACCCCAGCAGTGCGGGGCACCTGCCAGCAGGCCCCCACTCATGTCCCCTTGCACCCCCACCCCCCAGCAATGCAGGGCACCTGCCAGCAGGCCCCCACTCATGTCCCCCAGCACCCCCACCCCCCAGCACTGAGGGGCACCGGCCAGCAGACCCCCACGCATGTCCCCTTGAATACCCACCCCCAGCAGTGCAGGGCACCTGCCAGCAGGCCCCCACTCATGTCCCCCAGCACCCCCACTCTTCAACACTGAGGGGCACCTGTCAGCAGGCCCCCACTCATGTCCCCTTGCACACCCATCCCCCAGCAGTGCAGGGCACCTGCCAGCAGGCCCCACTCATGTCCCCTTGCATCCCCACCCCCCAGCACTGAGGGGCACCTGCCAGCAGGCCCCCACTCATGTCCCCTTGCACACCCACCCCCCAGCAGTGCAGGGCACCTGCCAGCAGGCCCCCACTCATGTCCCCCAGCACCCCCACCCCCAGCACTGAGGGGCACCTGCCAGCAGGCCCCCACTCATGTCCCCTTGCACACCCAACCCCCAGCAGTGCAGGGCACCTGCCAGCAGGCCCCCACTCATGTCCCCTTGCACCCCCACCCCCCAGCAGTGCAGGGCACCTGACAGCAGGCCCCCACTCATGTCCCCTTGCACACCCACCCCCCAGCAGTGCAGGGCACCTGCCAGCAGGCCCCCACTCATGTTCCCTAGCACCCCCACCACCAGCACTGAGGGGCACCTGCCAGCACGCCCCCATTCATGTCCCCTTGAACACCCACCCCCCAGCAGTGCAGGCCACCTGCCAGCAGGCCCCCACTCGTGTCCCCTTGCACCCCCACCCCCCAGCAGTGCAGGGCACCTGCCAGCAGGCCCCCACTCATGTCCCACTCATGCCCCACTCATGTCCCCTTTCACCCCCACCCCCCAGCAGTGCAGGGCACCTGCCAGCAGGCCCCCACTCATGTTCCCTTGCACCCCCACACCCCAGCAGTGCAGGGCACCTGCCGCAGGCCCCCACTCATGTCCCCCAGCACCCTCACCCCCCAGCACTGAGGGGCACCTGCCAGCAGGCCCCCACTCATGTCCCCTTGCACACCCACTCCCAGCAGTGCAGGGCACCTGCCAGCAGGCCCCCACTCATGTCCCCTTGCACCCCCACCCCCCAGCAGTGCAGGGCACCTGCCAGCAGGCCCCCACTCATGTCCCACTCATGTCCCCTTGCACCCCCACCCCCGAGCAGTGTAGGGCACCTGCCAGCAGGCCCCCACTCATGTCCCCCAGCACCCCCACCCCCCAGCACTGAGGGGTACCTGCCAGCAGGCCCCCACTCATGTCCCCCTGCACACCCATCCCCCAGCAGTGCAGGGCACCTGCCAGCAGGCCCCCACTCATGTCCCCCTGCACCCCACCCCCCAGCACTGAGGGGCACCTGCCAGCAGGCCCCCACTCATGTCCCCTTGCACCCCCACCCCCAAGCAGTGCAGGGCACCCGCCAGCAGGCCCCCACTCATGTCCCCTTGCACCCCCACCCCCCAGCAGTGCAGGTTACCTGCCAGCAGGCCCCCACTTCTATTTCCTTGCACACCCACCCCCCAGCAGTACAGGGCACCTGCCAGTAGGCCCCCACTCATGTCCCCCTGCACCCCAAACCCCCAGCACTGAGGGGCACCTGCCAACAAGCCCCCACTCATGTCCCCTTGCACACCCACCCCCCAGCACTGAGGAGCACCTGCCAGCAGGCCCCCACTCATGTCCCACTCATGTCCCCTTGCGCCCTTCACCCTCCAGCAGTGCAGGGCACCTGCCAGCAGGCCCCCACTCATGTCCCCTTGCACCCCCACCCCCCAGCCGTGAAATGGCGATCTCATGACACAAACCAAAAGTCAACTATGTACATCAACACATGTCCGCCACACGAAGGCAGGCGGTAGCGTCCCTGCGCATTAAAAAAATGTGCGCTAACAAAAAGCCCATATATACAGCTCTGATGAATGTCCCATACTGTGGCCCTCTCGGACGAATGACGTGCAAAGGGGTACGCGACAAACACGGACACTTGCTGTGTAAAAAATAGCATGTATTTTGGGGGTACGCGGGTAGTTTCACACGCGATTGTGCCTGGGCGAGCGGGGTACGTGTACTTCAGGGGCTCACGGGAAGTTTTACACACGATTGTGCCTGGGCGAGTGGGGTACGTGTACTTCAGGGGCTAGCGGGAAGTTTTACACGCGATTGTGCCTGGGCGAGCGGGGTACGTGTACTTCAGGGGCTCGCGGGAAGTTTTACACGCGATTGTGCCCGGGCGAGCGGGGTACGTGTACTTCAGGGGCTCAGGGGAAGTTTTACATGCGATTGGGCCTGGGCAAGCGGGATACGTGTATTACCTGTGTGGGCGGGGAAGTACAGGAGGCAAATATGCGGAATGCCCACACGGACCCGCCAAAAAAGACACGCTAATCCGGAAACACGTACGCCAGCAGGAAGCAGGCGTACGTGGACCCGCGCAGGATAAAAGTGCGTGCAAACAACAAGCAAGCACAGACGCCAGGATGAACATACCATTCCTAGCAGCAGTGGTCGTGGGATACCGCAGGAGGAGGAGGAGGATAGTCAGGCCCAGAATTTTCACACCCAAAACCAGCCTTTTTGCATGCCTGATGACCAGTTGTATGGGAGGTACAGGTTTCCACCTCACATAATACTCGACCTGGTCAGTGAGTGGGAGGATGACCTCACATCACCCACCCTCTGCTCCCAAGCACTCAGCCCCCTGGAGAAGGTCCTCAATGTACTGCACTTTTTGGCCACCGGATCATTTCAGTGGGCAAGTGCCATAGTGGTGGGGGTGTCACAGGCCACGCATTCATGCTGCCTACACCAGGTCTTGGCCATCATGACTACACGCCCATCAGTCTGCAGGCACATATACCTGCCCAGAACACCTGCAGAAAGGCAGGCTGCCGTCCAGGATTTCTACGGGTGGCACAATTCCCCAAAGTCCTAGGTGCCATTGATTGCACCCATGTGGCTCTACGTTCCCCCAGGGCATCATAGCACATCTATAGAAACCGCAAGCACTGGCATTCCATCAACGTCCAGGTAGTATGTGATGCCAAGGGAATCATCACCTCAGTATATGCCAACTATCCAGGTCCACCCACGACAGTTTCATTTACAGAATGTCAACCCTAAACCGGGACCTAGAAGTTGGGCGGCATGGCAATACATGGCTGCATGGTGAGTATAAATGCCACAGCACATGCATGCATGCCAGATACTGAGTAATGTCACAACCCTACTAATGATACCCATCACCACCTCCCCAGGGGACAGTGCCTGTCCTCTGAACACCTACATGATGACGCCAATTCGGAACCCCACCACGCCACCCGGGGTAAGATACAACACAGCCCATATTGCAACCTGGGGCATAGTGGAGCGCACATTCGGAGTGCTCAAGTCATACTTTCGCTCCCTTGACCGCTCTGGCGGGCAGCTGTTATACGCTCCCCCAGTAGTGTGCAGGATCATAGTGGCAGCATGTGTCCTGCACAACATTGCAACACGCCGGGGCCTGCCGGTGGACATGGTGGTGCCCCCACATCCCCAACCACATGCACGCCCGCTGTGCATGGGAGGGGAAAGGGCACGGGGTGAGGCAGCCCGAACGCAGCTGGTGGCTAATTACTTCACTTAGAATCACACCCCTGTGGAGTGCACACAGCCCTGCCACATACCTGCTGACAATCGATGATGACACAAGGGACAGTCAACTGTCACAACCATACCAGCCTGAGATTGGTCACCTGGAAGTGTCACAATTTGTGCATCCCTACCTACCGAAACACCACCAATGCTGTGTCATTAAAAGACACATATGCTGCTAAATGCATTACCCCCTTGCAAAATACAACATGAGAACAGTGCCATGTCACCCAACCCCTCCCCAGCACCACCACCCAACACACCATGGCATGTCATGCTATGTGAGAGCAAACAAAGCAATGCCAAAAACCTGACACAAGTGTCACAAAGTACAGTGTCTCTAATGGAAACTGGCCACACACAATAAGCTCCCAGTAATGTTGAACTAACAACACACATGACCAAATACTTACCAACAATACAATGCAGCTGCACAAGCTCAAACATAACTAAAACATGACAGTACTAAGTTAAAGTAGTCGTAGTCTTACAACCGGAATATGCCACCACATCGCCCCCTTCCAACTGTAGTCTTGCAGGCTTCAAAACTTGTCTGTGTACTGCATACAACATAAACTCCATCTCCAAAGTAGACAGCCTTGTGAAGACATGAGGAATTAACCTGTAAATTCAGAGGGAGACATGGAAGCAGAAGCATACATAATTCCAACATGCAGTGTACAATACAACAGCAATATACAGAAGGAATGTCTACACAGTATTGACTACAGACTGCCCACACAGCTCATGGGAGCCCAACATCACTGTGTACATCACTGTCACTTGGTCACACCCTTTGCAAGCCATGGAAACGGGAAGCAGGAGGGGTGTGTGTCTTATGAACCCAAGCATCGAACCCAAACTCAGGACAAGCCTGCATGTGCCCAGCCGGAATACAGTGGATGCCCACGGGAGCCACACAAGGCAACACACTGTTAAATAATAATAAAAAATAAAAAATAAAAAAATAAAAAATAAAAAATGGCCATGTGGGGGCCGGGGGGTGGGGGGGCACCCAGGAGGTCCGAGGACAGGGTGCGCACCAACAGCCGCCTGTGTGGACCTCCATGGGCTCATGGCCTGCACGGCTATGCCAATGTGGGAGAACTGTTGCTGTCGCTCTCATTACCCTCTGCTGCTGCCACAGGAGGTGGTGGTGCTATGGGAGGCAGCCCACGCAAAGCCCTGTATGGTCCTCCATGGCAGCAAGCATGCGGGTGTGGAAGGTCTCGTTCTGGAGGATTATAGTGTGGAGATCCCCATGCAGCACCTGACGTGATTCCCGGATCTCCTCCCGAGTTGCCTGCATCTCATCTGAGAGCGAACGTGTGAGCCGCTCCAGCTGCTGTTCTGTCCTCAAGTTAGTGGAAGTCTCAAGGTCAACAAGAGTCTCCCTGAGGTGATGGATTTCTACCCTCAGGGCTTCCCTGTGGCCCCGGGACTCTATTGATATCGTTTGGCGTAGAGTCTCCAGTGCCACCCGTCTGTCCCTGTTGGACGCCAACATGTCCTCCCTGTGTGATTGGCAAATGGAGTCTGTTGCCTGCTGTAGTTGCTCCATCTGCCTTTCAGGGGGGACAATGGAAGTGGCCACCCTCTCCATTGCTTGAGCCATCATCTCAACTGATGCTGCCTGTTGGGTTGCCATACCGTAAATGGATTGTTCCCATGCGGTATTGCCTGGTGGCGTACGGCCACCACGTTGGCGGGCAGCACACCTGTTTGGGGCAAGGCGATCTGCACCTTGCTGTGCCGGCACTGCCTGAGGCTGCAGGACTGCATTCCCCCTCTGATCTGCTGGCCCAGGAACAGGATCAGATGTTGTGGAGTGTGACCCTGCACCTGTAACCGCCAAAGGCTGACTAACCAACACTGACATGCCCATAGAGGGTTCTACCCCTGGTGCAGGTGAGTTGGACAGAACAGAACCCCTTCCAGAAACACTTACCTGCGACGCCACATAGGTCTCATCATCCGAATCAACACCTGAATAGAGGTCTGGGGAGGTGCACCCAGAGACACCCCTGGACAGAATCGTCTGCAGCAAGAGTGGGTTCTCACCCACCACCACACCATGTTCCCCACTTGTGGCCAGTTGTGCCTCAGGTTCCTCCTGGGTCTGCACCATCTCCTTAATCTCAACAGCATCAAGTGCGTCATCCCCTGCAAAAACATGAAACACAAAAAATGGAAACAGGCATTAGCACCATAGCACACAAATAGACCTGACAAGCTACAGATCCGGTACATGATTTACACATGTCCCACATGGCTGTAACCCTCCCATGCATGCACTGTCACAGAGTTGGAAGGGGAGGCAAAAGTCAGACACTGATGACACCAAGATGGAAGAGCAACACATTTGCATTTGCTGCATGCTTAGTAGCACTGCCATCACACATTGGCCTGTGAGTGGCATGTCCTATACACATAAATGACACATGCCATAGCCATGGTACATTCCACAAGTACATCCATATGTCAGTGAATGAGTACTGTCACCCATCCATGTGAGATGGACATGAAGAGATAAAAATGCCACATAGTGTGAAAAGATACGCCATGTGCCACACACTGCAACACATCCAGTGTACAAAAATACAGTGATTGCAGGGCCATGTACACATCAATGGTTGTGCACTTCAACATGACAGGAAACAACTAGCATGTTCCACATTCAAACAGGCCCAAAAACATCATGTGATCAGGACAATACTCATTCAGACTGAATGGTCAAATCATTCAACTACCAAGGTCACACATGTGGGCCAATGTGGAGTTCTTCAATGACAGAAGCATGTCACATATGTCACAATAGGGCTGAGGAATGTGTGGCAAAAGTGGGAGAATTGAAACAATCAGCCTCAAAGAACACTGAAAAATACAAACAATGCTGTTGCATGATACCACCTCAAGGGCATTCACCGGACAATGTGTCATAATCGGGTAGTTCTCCCACACCTCGGATCTGTTACTCTGTGACGAAGGTCCCAGCAACAGACTCATGTTCA
The DNA here is from genome assembly GCF_040938575.1 of Ambystoma mexicanum. Classification (NCBI taxonomy): domain Eukaryota; kingdom Metazoa; phylum Chordata; class Amphibia; order Caudata; family Ambystomatidae; genus Ambystoma; species Ambystoma mexicanum. The sequence continues at coordinate 718,563,739 of NC_090932.1, forward strand.
GTGAGTTTGTTGTCCTCTTGTGGAGACCAACTGCCAGTCACCAGAGTAGCGGCATGACTTGAGGCCAGCTTGTTCTTTGCTCTGCGTTTCAGGTCGTTCCACCGCTTGTTGCAATCATCATCTGAGCGCCTCACAAATCCAAAGGGCACTTATGTGGTTGGCGATGGTCTGCCAGTGTGCCTTACGTTGACCAGGTGTGGTCTCGGACCCTGCAGTCACCACCATTTTGTGGCTATGTTGCAACACATAGCTCACAAGTGCATCAAGTTCCGAATCATTGAAGCAAGGCTTCCTTGAGGTACCGGAGTGTGTAGCTGTGCCTGGGGTCTCAGCCTGTCGTGCCTTGAGCATCCTTCTTCCTCTTTTTAGAAGGTGGAGCGGAGCCAGAGTGGCTAACGCCGCTCTGGTCAGTAGGGGCAGAATCACCGGTGGACTGGGTTGTTGGAGTGTGCAAATGCATATTGACCATAGGACTTGGTGCAGGCATTGTCTGAAGTGTGATGTTGGCAGGGGGAACACCAGTATGATGGACCAGGACCGACACTGTCCTGGCTGGGAGAGTCAGAGCTGGGGCGGATGGAGCTGCAGCTGCCCCTGCAGCCTCACCACCCTGCATACTTGGGGCAGCAGATGACATAGTGCCCCAGATCCACGTGGCTTGGTGACAACTTGCACCGCCACACGTGGCTTAGACTTGCTGACCTGGAAGTCAGCCAGGGAGTCATCCTGTGCCAGGTCAGGTGCCACAATGGGCTGGTCCAACAAGGGCTGAGCTGGGATGGTCTCAGCCACGTTTCCCTCAACCATGGGGTGGGTCATGGGTGTCCCTGATTGGTCCTCCACACATGGGAGTATAGGGGCACCCTGCAAATCCTGGCCACGTCCCCTACCACTCCCACCACGTCCACCTTTTGAAGGTCGGCCACCTTTGCCTCCCTTACTGCTTGGTCGCCTCCCAACCATGGCACTGATGTTGTTGTGCGTATGGGAGGAGCAGTAAACTATTGTCCTGGGCAATTGGGGGTCAAAGGGGTAGGGTACTTGATGGAATTTGTACCCTAGTCCTCTAACAAGGCTGTCTGTGACCCCTGGGGGAAGATGACGGGTCACGCAACATACAGGCAGCCCAAAAACAAAAATAAACGTGCACGCAACCCCTCGTAGACCACGTGCATGGAAAAATGAACCTGCACTACGCTGTCGCTCCCACAAACACAAAAATAAGTGTATGCGTGATACATGCAGCCTACAATGACCTCTGAAGGGGTACGCGACACACGGGGCAAGCACAGTTGCTAAGTACGTGCGGAACTCACCGTCTGCCTGGAAAAAGAACGTGAAAAATACGCGCGTGTGCACGTTGGCAACACCCCCACCAAAAGAAGAATTGTACGCTGTCTGAGGAGACAGGACAAAAGGAGAAGTGAACACTGTTTGAGGAAACAGGCCCAAAAAAAGTAGAAAAATGAAAGCTGTCAGAGGTAACAGGGAGTACGAACTTGAAACGCTGTGAAGTAATCGCGTGTGAACCGACAAGAAGTACAGAATCCACCCACTTGCTCTCCACAAAAAGCATGTACAAGGAAATGGCGTCCTACACATTCCTTTTAAACCAGCCCACACGTACACGTCACTTACGTGCATACGCGCCCTTTCCTCCAATTACACGCGCTGACACTCGGAGGTGCAGCTTTTCCACATGTGCTCTGTCATCACGTTCTGTGAGGGAAACACCCGTGCGTGCTACGTCACAGACGCGCTTATGCGCTAAGGGCCTTTGGTCCAATGAAATCGCGTACGTGCGCTGATGCGCTTACGCGATAAGGGTCTTTCCTCGAATTACACGCTGATGTACAAGATTTTCACGTGCCAAATCACTCCGTATCAAGCTGGCCACGCGTTCACACACAGAAGACCATGCTCCTGCCCAGAAGGCCGAATTACTGCCCCCCAGAGCCCCGAGCACGCTCCCACCTCCTGCTGCCTGATTGCCTGCTGCCCACGTGCTCTGCCATTTGCTGCCTGCACGTCAGCCAGGGGTGCTGTTGCTGTGACCACCCCTGCTGGAACCAAAGACTCCCGACTGGGATTTCATCGCTCCACAGCCCAGCCCCAGGACCCAGTTGCCCACCCACTCCTGCCTCTGGGGTTGCCATGTCCAGCACTACACCATCTGGCGGCACTGGCAACCCCCAGCCAGAGAGGCAGAGGGCCACCAGCTTCACTGCCACCGAAGTTGGTGTCCTGGTGGAGCAAGTCCTGGGGCAGTATGATGCCCTCTTTGGAAGATCGCGCGCCGACAAGGAAGGACGGACCAGGATCTGGACGGACATCGTGACTGCCATCAACGCGGAGGGGGTGGCAGTCCGCGAATTCCATCATGTCAAGAAGCGCTGGGAGGACTTCAGGTCCAGGACCCTCAACAAGGCGCGGCGCCTCTTGAATGCAGCAGATGCTAAGGGGCGCTGGGGCCACCTGTCTGTAGACCAAATGAGGGTCCTGGAACGCGTATGCCCAGCGCTCCACGTCCAGGTCCTTGAGAGGCACACCCGTCTGGAGTCAAGCGGTAAGTGTACATGCATACTGATTGGAAGCTGTGCGTGTGGTGGTGTGCCAGTAGTGTGCAGGTTGCACATGTGGTTTTGTAGGGCCATGTATGGATGTATATGTACAGGGCCGTGAGGCTGACACATGCAAGTCCTTTCATGTGTGAGACATATGGATGGTGTCTTTGTGGGTAAGCATGCAGGCCAAATGCAGATGTGTTAACACACATGTTTGAATGACTGTGTATGTCAGTTGTCAAGGTTGTGGTGTCACACATGAATGTTGGTTCCAGCTGCATGTATCTGCACTGTGTGCATGTGCATGTATGTGTATCTGACAAGTGTGCAACTGTCATGCAATATGGATACATGTGAGACTGATATGTAGAAGACTGATGGCCAGATGTGACATGGATGCCGATCTCATCATTGCGACACTTGGTGGAGGTGTACACATGCATGTAAGTGTGGTGGCGTGTGTGCATGTCTAGTGCACTCCCTGTGTCTCATGTGATGTCTGGCTCACCTTTGCCTGCTCATGCTGTTGTATGTGTATGGATGGTGCTGGCTGTTGCGATATGGCTGTGGAATAGCTCATGTGTGTGATTTGAAATGACATGTGTGTTGGGGATTGTGATGCCATGTCTGAAGTTTGACAATGACAATTGTGTGCAACTGTCATGTGTGTATGAGTCCTGTGTACAGTGCCCTGATGCCTGTGTCCTATCTCTCTCTGTCTGCAGCGTCAACTGATGAAGAGGGCAGAGGGGGTGCTGTGGAGCACAGCGGCAGGGATCGCACCACCAGCCGGAGACAGAAGGAACGGCTCCCCTCCCAGGTTGTCATCTCGTCGGGAAGTGAGGAGTCCGGTGCTGCGTCCCAGGTCGCAGCTGCCGAGGGGAAGTCCAAGAGGCGGAGGTCAGAGTTGGACTCCTCGGCAGCAGAAGGGGCAGCTGAGATCCCACAGGGCCCGACGGAGGAAGATGGCACAGAGTCATCCAGGTTGGTGGGGGGTTTGGTGGAGGAGGAGGCCGTGCAAGGGACAGAGATGGGGTCTGGAGGTGGGGATTCCACTGGTGCTAGTGGTGCAGTGCAGGGGCAGGGACAGGAGGCAGCACAGGCTGCAGCGGAGCTGCCTGTGTGTAATCCTGTCCCCGATCCTGTGACGCATCATCCTGCACCAGCAGGGATACCTACGTCCAGACCCGTTTTCAGGCAGGGGATGAGTTTACGACAACTGGCCTTCCTCTGCCTGCGGACGTGGCTATCAGGGACCGGTTTGAGCCTGTCCTGGGTGGTGTGGCGTTGCGTCAACAGGCCATGCGAGGCGAAATGCAGTCTTTTCATGGGGAGACTGCATGTCGTCTCGAATGGCTCGTTGACCACGTCGACCTACTCGGACAGGTCACCAGGGCTGGATTCCTCCGTTTGCTGGGCCTTGTTCCGACCCCCTCCTCAACTGAACCCCCTATGCGCCAGTCGTACTCCGTGCCATCTTCCCACCAATGTGTCACCTGGGTGCCCTCTGGAGCTGCCTCTGACCCTGCGGACAGGCTGGTGGAGGACACATCCCTGCCACAGTCGGGAGTCGGACGTCCAGCAGGGGTGGCCACCTCAACAACTGCACCCCCGCCGGAGGAGGATGTGCAGGCAGCAAGAGCCAGAGCACGGGCAGAGGCACAGCAGCAGCAGCAACAAGGTGGGAGCCATGATGGCTCGGGGCCTTTGTCATCGGAGGGGCAGGCATCGGCCAGAGGGCAGGAGGACCCAGGACGGGAAGTGTCTTCCATGTGGCAGCGGTTAGGCCATGCCATAGATGCAGAGCGGCAGCGGGCAGAAGAGGCATGGCTCACAATGGTCAGGGCGGAGAACTCCATATGGAGGGCTCTGAGGCGGGCCGAGTGCCTCGAGGCAATTCGCAGGGAGTTGGAGGAGAACATATCGTCGTCCCTGCAAACCCTTGGGGCCATGGAAGAGGTCCGCCTCCGGGACATTGAGCAGGAGTTCGATGATGCCCTGGCCTGGGACATCCAAAAGTGAGCCGTCGGACTAGCCCGCTGCCCTTGTAAATAATTAGATAGTGTTAGGTTTCCTTTGTTTTTTTCTTTATTTTGGTTGCGCTTGGACAATGCACCACGTTTCTGTATATAGTTTTTCATTAGGTAGTATTTTTGATAGGTTTCATTTCTTCAGTTGGGATTCATGGACCCTGGATTGTTCATCTGTATATAGTTCACTATTGGATTCATCTCTTTTTTTTGGATTTCCCCATGATCAATGGCTTTTGTTTTTCCCTTGGATTTGCTTTGTTGGACTGTGACTTTGGACATGTTTCCTTTGGATTATGATTTCTTGTTTTTTATTTTACGGACATTAAGCTTTTCTTTTTTTATTCCATTGTTGTTTGTTTGATTTTAATTCCATTCATGTTGCTTTTAATACATTTTTTTCTTCATACTTCGATGTGTGGTATTATCTCATTGGTTTCATACATGTCATGATATGGGTTTTCACATTCACTTGCAACCATTGTGTGTGTGTGACGGACATGTGTTCATTTACATACTTGCCATTGGGGTTGTATCATGTAATTGCCTTTTCTATGTGGGCGGATGCAATACTTGGTTGGGTCTTTGGGCTGGGGAGGCTGGCCATAAGGGCCATGATTGAGGATCGTCATGACCTGGGGGCAGGGGGACATGAGTGGGGGCCTTCTGGCAGGTGCCCTGCACTGCTGGGGGGATGGGGGTGCAAGGGGACATGAGTGGGACATGAGTGGGGGCCTGCTGGCAGGTGCCCTGTACTGCTGGGGGGTGGGGGTGCAAGGAGACATGAGTGGGACATGAGTGGGGGCCTGCTGGCAGGTGCCCTGCACTGCTGGGGGGTGCGAGTGCAAGGGGACATGAGTGGGACATGAGTGGGGGCCTGCTGGTAGGTGCCCCTCAGTGCTGGGGGGTGGGGGTGCAAGGGGACATGAGTGGGACATGAGTGGGGGCCTGCTGGAAGGTGCCCTGCACTGCTGGGGGGTGGGGGTGCAGGGGGACATGTGTGGGACATGTGTGGGGGCCTGCTGGCAGGCACCCCTGACTGCTGGGTGGTGGGGGTGCTGGGGGACATGAGTGGGGGCCTGCTGGCAGGTGCCCTGCACTGCTGGGGGGTGGGGGTGCGGGGGACATGTGTGGGGGCCTGCTGCCAGGTGCTCCTGACTGCTGGGGGGTGGGGGTGCAGGGGGACATGTGTGGGGGCCTGCTGGCAGGTGCCCCTGACTGCTGGGGGGTAGGGGTGCTGGGGGACATGTGTGGGGGCCTGCTGGCAGGTGCCCCTGACTGCTGGGGGGTGGGGGTGCTGGGGGACATGAGTGGGGGCCTGCTGGCAGGTGCCCTGCACTGCTAGGGGGTGGGGGTGCTGGGGGACATGTGTGAGGGCATGCTGGCAGGTGCCCCTGACTGCTGGGGGGTGGGGGTGCTGGGGGACATGTGTGGGGGCCTGTTGGCAGGTGCCCTGCACTGCTTGGGGGTGGGGGTGCTGGGAGACATGAGTTGGAGATCATATTGCAACGTGACATGTGGCTTGGCAGGGGGGCATTCCCATGGTGGATGTGCTGCCTGCGGGACATGACCAGGGGTGCAGGGTAGTCCCCTGTGGTGTGGGCTGCCTGCAGAGGCCATGGAGGGGGTAGAGGGGACTCCTGGGAGGACCCACACTGGCAATTCACGTGTAGGACTCCCCGCGCACCCCGGAAATACGCGTTCCCCGCTCTGACAGCAAAATCGCATGTGAAACTTCATGCGCAGCCCGGTAATACACGTACCCTACTCCAATCGTGTGTGAAACTTCCCGCGCACCCCTGAAATACACGTACCCAGGCCAATCGCGTGTGAAACTTCCTGTGCACCCCTGAAATACACGTACCCAGGCCAATCGCATGTGAAACTTCCCGCGCACCCCTGAAATACACGTACCCAGCCCAATCGCGTGTGAAACTTACCGCGCACCCCTGAAATACACGTACCAAGCCCAATCACGTGTGAACCTTCCCGCGCACCCCTGAAATACACATACCGAGGCCAATCGTGTGTCAAACTTCCCGCGCACCCCGAAATACACGTACCCAGGTCAATCGCATGTGAAACTTCCTGCGCAGCCCTGAAATAGACGTACACAGGCCAATCGCGTGTGAAACTTCCCGCGCACCCCTTAAATACACGTACCCAGGCCATTCGCGTGTGAAACTTCCCGCGCACCCCTGAAATACACGTACCCAGGCCAAACGCGTGTGAAACTTCCCGCGCACCCCTGAAATACACGTACCCAGCCCAATCGCATGTGAAACGTACTGCGCACCCCTGAAATACACGTACCAAGCCCAATCGCGTGTGAAACTTCCTGCGCACCCCTGAAATACATGTACCCAGGCCCAATCGCGTGTGAAACTTCCTGTGCACCCCCGAAATACACGTACCCAGGCCAATCGCGTGTGAAACTTCCCACGCACCCCTGAAATACACGTACACAGGCCAATTGCATGTGAAACTTCCCGCGCACCCCTGAAATACACATACCTAGCCAATCACATGTGAAACTTCCCACGCACCCCCGTAATACACGTACCCCACTTGCACAGGCACTTTCGTGTGTGAAAGTTCCGGTGAACCCCGTAATACACGTACCCCGCTTGGAGTTTGCTGTTTGGCGACCCTGTAAACTGGTCCAGGGTTAGCGCAGCCCTTTGCGCTGAATTAGGAATTTTGATGGCTTTTCCTTGCGCGAGAGCGTTCTTGGGGGCGTAACTGGCACTGCTGCAGGGTAGCTGCGCCACTCTGCACCACGGCTGGTTTTGGAGGCTAAAATCCATGAATACGCTGTGCGCGGAAATCGATTTTAGCGCACGTGGCTGGTGCAGACATTCGCACGGGCACACTGTGCGCCAGCCGCGTGCGCCACTTTTGTGCGAAATTCTATGAATTACCCTGTAAGGTGTGCAGAGTATGCATTGGAAGATTTGCACAATTTCATACGAATAGCAAACAAAAACCAAACACATATGGACATAAAAATACCAGGAGAACTCTGCTCTCTTGATCCTGTAAATGTATCAAGATATTTCCATCATCGCTTTATTGCCATGCTACACTTCATTTGTAATAAAACAGTTCCTTCCTTCAGAGAAGTGCAACACTTCCTTTGAAGAAAAGAATACCAAGCCAGAGGAGCACCACACATCCACATGCTTTTGTGAATTAAGGATGCTCCTAAATTTGGTCAGGACAGTGATGCCACTGTTCTGTAGTTCACTCAGAAATATGTCACTTGTGAAATCCCTTCACAAAAAACACATAGTGACCTACATGCACACATTTTACAATTTCAAAGACACAAGTGTGGCAAGTATTGTCGTCGCAAATATAAAAACTAAGGGAAATACTACACCAAATGCCGCTTTTGGTTTTCGCTAGATCAGTTTCAACAACAGGACAAGTGAAGCACTTCATGACTTCAGTTAGACATAGTGTCAAAGGCAAATCACCTAAGAACACATACTGCATAAAAAGAACAGAAGGATCAAAGTACATCAATGATTACAATGCAATCATTGCCCTCCGATGGAATGCAAATATAGATGTGCAATACATTGCAGACAATTCCACTTGCACGATATGTCATAGCCTACTTAACCAAAGCAGAGAAAACAGCTGAAAGACCTCTGGGACAACATATCATCTGATAAAACACTGTCACAGAAATTGTACAGCTTTGGCATAAAAATGCTCTCCGTAGAGAATGTGGCTGCTATGAAGCCACAGACCCTTTAACCGGTTCTGCCTTGTATGGGAAATCTGAAAACACAGTATGGCTAAGCCTTGGTCCTGCTAAATCCAGAAACAGAGTTCTCAAATCATATGAAGGCATAGAAACAATAGCCAAAAATGATCCCAACAGCCAAGACATTTTGAAAAACAACTTACTACACACATATTACCCATACAGGAGTACCGCTTTGGAAACCATGTGTCTATACTACATAGCCCAAAACTTCACATACAAAAAAAATATTAAACCAGATGAAAAGAAAGGTAGAAACAGAGTCGAAAACTGTGAAGGCAGCCTAGTGAAACTTACTAAACGCTGCCTAATTAATCATATGAACTTGTCATTAAATACTCCTCAATATAAAGAACTGTATTACATGGCCCTACTACAACTTTTTAAACCATGGAGAAAAGAAGAAGATTTATTAGATACCCATGTCTCCTATGAAGATGCTTTCAAAGCAAATGATAGCACTATAACAGATATAAATGTTACGTAGTACAAAACCATGTTAAACAATGAACAGCAACAAGAGGAAGAACTCCAGGCACAACTAAATATAGACACTCCTGTCAGCAGTCAACCTTCTCTAACAGGAAGGCAAGAACCACTTGGACAGCCACTCATAGCAAATGAGGCAGAATTAGCCATGAATGAAGTAGAAAACACCATATGCCAGTATGATGGGTCTACAGAAGACTTTGCTATACTGAAATCGCAAGTAAACAATGAATAGAGTAGCATTTTCCTAGAAATAACTAAACAAATTGAACATGGTATGCAGCACGATACTAAAACTTGTACCTGTCAAGAGTAAAAACCTATACTGCTATATGTAAGTGGTCAAGCTGGTTCAACGAAAACATTCTTAATAAAAAAATCATCAGCAAGTTCCTCCAACAATTGATAAACAACAAACTGTCAGCTGTTGTAACTGCCCCCACAGGTTTAGCTGCCTACAACATAGGTGGTGTTACTTTACACTGATTGCTACTCCAGTAGAACACCAAAACAAATTAAACTACTACAAACTTTTGCCAGAAGCTGCAATGGAACTACACAGAGTTTTGAAACAAATGAAAGTGCTCCTAATAGATGAGGTGAGCATGGTCTCCAACTTAATGATGGCTTTGATTCACCTCAGATTACAAGAGTGCCTCAAAACAGACTACAAAGAACTCTTTGAAGGAAAACACATTATTGTTTTCTGATATCTTCTTCAATTAACACTAGTTAAAGGTGAACCAATTTTTAAAACCTTAGGGCACAAACTATGCCGTAAAACTCTTGGCAGCATAGGAAATGTCAATCTTTGGCAACATTTCCAATACAAAGAATTAACTGAAAACATGTGTCAGTCTGCAGACCTCACCAACGCCAACATTTTGAAACGTATTAGAGTTGGTGTACTATCTAAAGAAGCACAATCTATATTAAATACCAGACACATCCATGCACTCTACAGGCATAACTCATATGCTACTGATGTCATGGAAACATTAGCACACAAAAATGTAAACTGTATGCCCTTGATGCCAACTCTTGCAAGCTGTGCACAATTCAATGAAACAATGTTGAAAAAAGAAATGGAACCAATAGTTAAAATTTACTCCACGGACAAACTGGACGTGCACGGTATGACACTACCCATGTGTGAACAAGCCAAAACATGACTAAATACCTTAGAAAACTCTATCGCTAACACAGCTGGTTTGGAAAAAAAATCAAAATTGTCTTTAAACTGTAGAGTAATGCTCAAACGTAACCTTGACATGGAGCTAGGACCAGTTAATGGAGCACTTGGTATAGTTGTTGGCTTTCAAACATACCCACGTGACAACAACATTTAGTTTGTCAATATTCACTTTGACAAACTATAAGAAGTTAAAAGGATGGGACACTCAACACCCCGATACCTTCTTTTCAAAGACATGCATGTACATAGATAACAATTTTCTCTATCTCTAGCATACGCAGTCACCATTCAAAAATCACATGGTCTAACCCTAGATCTAGCATTGATAGATATTGGCAGAATAGTCTTTAAAGAAGGCATGAGCTATGTAGCACCATCACGCTTACGTACACTTGACGGTCTATTTCTAATCAACTTTGATGCAAGTAAAGTAAACGCTGATATTCCTTGCATTGTAGAATACAATAGACTATGTGCACTCTACGCACCCCACCTCAAATCCTACCCTGTTCCTCAAAAAGCAAAAGTTTGTAAAAGAAAACTAGTACAGACTCAAATTATGCAGGATCTCACAACAATAACTCCAAAGAAATTAAAAGAATCTAATACTTCATCAATGACCACAACCAAAGAAGGATCTAATGCACAAACAAAAGCAACTACCTCTTCAAAGAAACAACGTGCACTTCCATCAAATGACTTAGACACAGAACTGTCTGGTCCATTCAACTGGTATAAATTGCTATGCAAATGTAGCAATCAATATTCTATTCCAATTGCCAACAATTGTTGAAAACATTTACTTCAACGGGACAGACCATTTATGTTTGCAAATGTTAGTCCTTCACAGAAATGCAACCAACAATCCTGACAACACTCACAATGTTTCTGGGATAAGGCAGGCATTGGACTGCTGTGCTGGAATGGTCAGATTCACTATAAACAGACATGAAGACCCACAAGAGTTACTGATGTACTTACTACAAGTAGTGGAAAACAAAAACATACCTATAAATGAAATCTTCCAGATCTCTGCAGCCATGTGGCACAGGAACAAGTCCCTAATGAACGCTTTGTGTATGTATCCATACCTAACTGTGAATCCATTCCATTTCAGCAGCTTGTACAAAATGCAAACCATTGCAGATTATGTACTAATTGCAATTCCGATAATCGTTCCACCTTACAAATGCAGTCACATAGTGAATACTTAATAGTAATGCTTTTGCGTTACAATGCAGATGGTACCAAAAACAACTGCAAGCTGACTGGATTCACACATGGACAAGTATCACTTGGCAAGAAAACTTTCACAACAGTAGGCATAATCTGCCATGCAGGAGCCACAACCAACGCAGGTCACTACACTTCATACATAAAAAAGAAAAGTGGATGGTTTGAATGTAATGATACTTCCATTACTCTAAAACAGAGATTACCAGCAAATCTTTCAAATGCTTACTTAATATTCTTTAAAGCATAATGTATTCACTAATCTAAGTATGAACATCTACAAAATTTCCTCAATAACCTTTAAATCCATAAACTAATAGAATAAGAAACAGCTATCTAACAGTGAAAAACTATAAACAGTTAGAATATGTCAACTGGTATCAAACTACAACCAAAAAACTGCAATATACATTTTTCTAAGGAAATCCTGCAACACTAATTACATATAGAAATACCCTCAAAAACTTAAAAACTATCAACAGTTAGAATACGCCAACAGGTATCTAACTGCCCCAAAATTCTGCAACAACCAAACAGATAAATGCATACTGGTAAAATGCAACAAGAAATAAACAATTAGAATACTCCAACTGGTATCTAACTGCAACAATAGTACCACTACTTGCAAATCAAAAACCATACACCTATTCAATTGCTCCTATTGAAATCAACCACCGGAAAAGATTGTACCATAACATAGGAAGTTTTTTTTTATCCTGCATGGATTCTTTTTCCCCCAAAGACCCAATGATTACACGAACAAACACAGGAACTGAGCAAATTGCACAGTACACTGGTTTGAAGCATAGTACTTGTAAAGTACTAACTATGAGGGTTGACAACGTACAAAACTGTCTTTTATGCAATGCAATAACTCATTACAAACTACCTACACTAAATGTGATATTTTCTTTTATCACAGAGAATGAAAAAATGATGTCTGTTCCATTGTCCCATACCATTCAAAAGACTGCATACAGCCTCAACAAAGCAAACAGTAAGTATAGAATGATTGCAGTCACAACCACCGCAACCATCAAAACCACCTTTGGCCATGCACCCAAGACTCTACGCCCTGGCCACAACCTCCACAGCATAACACACCCATGCAAGCAATCACCTGCCCACTGACCACAACACAAAAACATAACACAACCACCTCAAGACCTATCCACTTCAATTAACATCCTAAAACAATAATTACAGCCAATGCACAAACTCTTCAATACATACCCTCTTCACCCAATACTCTACTAACCACCCAAAACCAATACAACAAGCATATTAAAATACCCTGTAGTGTGGCCAGTTTTTAATATGTCCGCAGACAACCACAGTGACCACAGACACTGCAATCACATCCCGGCCTTCTTACACCTAAACAAATGAAGCAGTTGACCCAACTCTCAGTTCCCAGCCTCTCCAGGCACTCTTCCACACTCCCCAAAATTAGATTTATGCTCTGTTCCATGATGTGCTGTCTATGGATATCCACGAATCCAACATGGCGGACGCATCAAGAAAATGTGACGCACCTCACGCTTCACGCTATCCAATCAGCTATCACATTGCTTGTCTGCGGACATGACGACGACCCACCAGCCAATCGGAGTCCTGTCCGCGGAGCGAACAGGGACGTTGTCAACGGACCGTACACAGATATAACTAATTTTTTGGACCTACTTTTTGGTCGTTTTTAAAAAAACGACCCGACAGATTTCCACCAAATTTACAAAAGCACGCTTTTGGGACCAAGCCGCCGCTCCTGCCACACATTTGGTGAAAATCCGTTCAGCGGTTTGGGCTTTAGGCATGAGCAAAGTTTTTCTCCATTCAGTCTATGAAAAAAAAATGTTTGGGACCCCCGTATAACTTTTCCCGCCCTTGACAAAACCTCATAAACCTTTGCAAAATAATTCAGAGCGGGCCATATACATTTTTTTACAAAGTTTGGTGAGGATTCGTCCAGGGGGAGTGAAGTTATAAGCCGCCCAAAACGTCCCCTTCCTATGGGTTTTAGCAACTTGACCATAACTACACGGCCACTACATAATAGTTATGGTTAGGTTGCTAAAATGCATATTACACGGCCCGCGGTAGCGGCCGTCTAGTTATGGTTAAGTTGCTAAACCCATAGGAAGAGCACTTTTTGGGTGGCTTATAACTTTGCTCCCCCTGGATGTATCCTCACCAAACTTTGCAAAATAAGTATATGGCCCACTCTGATTTTTGCAAAGTTTGGTGAGAATTGGTCAAGGGGGGGGCAAAGTTATAGCGGGGGTCCCAAAATTTCTTTTTTTTCCCATAGACATAATGGGAAAAAAAGATTTTCGCGCCTACAGCCCAAAGTGCCGGATGGATTTTCACCAAATGTGTGGCAGGAGCAGCGGCTTGGTCCCGAAAGCGTGCTTTTGTTAATTTGGTGTAAATCCGTCCAGTAGTTTTTATTTAAACGACCAAAATGTAAGGCAAAATAATTAGTGATATCTATGTCCGCTCCCTGGACACACTTACCTGTTCGCTCCGTGGACAGGACACCGATTGGATAATCGGCTTGCATCATGTCCCATCCCAGCCAATCAGAGAACACGACGTGTTCTCTGATTGGCTGGGATGAGGCATGAGGTGCGTCAAATTATTTTGATGCGCCCGCCATATTGGATGCACAGACATTCGCTGGAAGTGAGCATAAATCCAATTTTGGGGAGTGTGTTGGTGTGTATGAGTGCTTGGAGAGGGTGGGGCAGTAAGAATAGGGTAAAATGCTGTATTTGTTTAGGTTGTGGAAGGCTGTGATGTGTTTGCAGTGTCCGCGGTGACCACGGTTGTCCGCCGGACATACTAAACACTGGGTGCACTACTGGCTATTTTAGTTTAGTATGATGCTGGTTTTGGGTCGTTAGAAGAGCATTGGGTGAAGAGGGTATGTATTGAAGAGTTTGTACATTGGTTGTAATTATTTTTTAGAATGTTAATTGAAGTGCATAGTTTTGCGGTGGATGTATTATGTTTTTGGGTTGTGGTCATTTGGTAGGTGTTTGTTTCTATGGGTGTGTTACGCTGCGGTGGTTGTGGCCAGGGCCTAGAGTCTTGGGTGCATGGCCATAAGTCTACAATGCAACCAGACATTTTGATTGTGGTATGTGGGCTGCTTAGTGGAAAAGTTTTCAAAAATGTTAGTACTGATTGGTAGTAGTGTAACAGTGTTTATAGCACAATGAGATGATGTGTGTTTGTTTGTTGGATTGTGTTCAGATTGTTGGTATTGAAGACTCTCAGCATTTTGGGTTGTATTTATTGGTGAGGTGTTTGTTTACATGGCTGTGTTATGTTGCAGTGTTTGTGAGTTTAATTATTATATAATTACTGTTTCCTTTATTGAGGCAGTATGAAGAGCTTTGGCCAGGCCATGCAGTCAAGTTTGTAGTGTTTGGCAACAAGCACTGCAGCATAAGATACCCATTGGAGCAAACATGTTGGATTGTGGTTTATGGACAGGTGTTTGCTTGAATGGGTGTGTTATGCTGTTGTGTATGTGAGTCCATTCATTATATACTTACTGTTTGACTTTTTGTGGTTGTATGCAGTTTTTTCATTACATGGGTAGTTGGAGCACACATCTTTTTTCAATCACTGTGATTAAAGAAAAAATCACATGTTAGTGTAGGTAGTTTATAATGAGTATTGCATTGCATAGTAGACGTTTCTGTATTTTGTCGAACCTCATAGTACTTTAGAAATACTATAGTTCAAACCAGTGTACTGTGCAATTTGCTCAGTTCATGTGTTTGGTGATTCAACCATTGGGTCTGTGGGAAAAAAAAATAATGCTGGATTAAAAAAAATAAACTTTCTACATTGTGGTACAATATATTTCTTTCATTGATTTCAATAGGTGGAATTGAATAGGTGTATGGTTTTTCATTTGGCAGTGGTGGTAGTATTGTTTCAATTAGATAGCAGTTGGTGTATTCTATTTGTTTATTTCTTTTTCCATTTTAGTGGCATTCATCTATCTGTTCTCTTGTTGCAGATTTTTGGGACAGTTACATACCTGTTGGCGTATTCTAACTGTTTATTTCTTCTTTAATTTTAGTGGTACTCATTTATCTGTTTCTTTGTTGCAGATTCTTGGGGCAGTTAGATACCTGTTGGCATATTCTAACAGGACATAGATTTGAAGTTCAAGTTTTGTTTATGTTCACACACATTAGTTATTACATTTAGGTTTTAAGAATATTAAGCAAGCATTTACAAGATTTGCTGGTAATTTCTGCTTTAGAGTAATGGTACTATCATTATAATCGAACCATCCACAATTCTTTTTTATATATTTATTGTTCTGACCTGCATTGGTTGTGGCTGCTGCGTGGTAGATTATACCTATTGTTGTGAAGGTTTTTTTACCAAGTGATACTTGGCCATGTGTGAAGCCAGTCAGTTTGCAGTTGTTTTTGGTACCATCTGCATTATAAAGTAAAAGCATTACTATTACATATTTACTATGTGTCTGTATTTGAAAGGTGGAAACGATTATCAGAAATTGCAGGTAGTACATAATCTGCCATTGTTTGCATTTTGTACAAGTTGCTGAAATGGAATGGATTCACAGTTAGGTATGGATACATACAAGAAGTGTTCATTAGGAACTTCTTCTTATACTACATGCCTGCAAAGAGTGCATGTATGCTTCCACATGTATGAAATCTAGAAGATTTAATTTATAGGTATGTTTTTGTTTGCTAGTACTTGTAGCAAGTATATCAGACATTCTTGTGGATCTTCTTGTGAGTTTATAGTGAATTTGACCATTCCAGCCCAGTAGTCCAATTCCTGCCTTATTCCAGGTTGCATTTCTATGAAGAACTAACATTTGCAAACACAATTGGTCTGTACCATGTAAGTAAACGTTGTCAATAATTGGTGACAATTAGAATAGAATATTTATTGCTACATTTGCGTGGCAATTTATACATGTTATATTTGAAAATTTGAATGGACCTGACAGTTCTTTGTCCAAATCATTTATTGGGAGTGTGCGTTGCTTCTTTGAAGAGGTAGTGGTGTTACTTTGAGCAGTATATTCTTCTTTGGTTGTGGTCCTTGATTAAGTATAAGCTTCTTTTACTTTCTTTCGAGGAATTGCTGTGAGATCCTGCATAGATTGAGTCTGAAGTAGTTTTCTTTTGCAACGTTTTGCTTTCTGCGGAACAGGATAGGTTTTTAGATGGGGGTGTAGAGTGAACACAGTCTATTGTATTCTAAAATGCAAGAAACATCAGCATTTACTTTACTTGCATCAAAGTTGATTAGAAATAGTCTGTCAAGTGTACGTAAGCATGATAGTACTCATATCTCATGCCTTCTTTAAAGACTTTGCTACCAATATCTATCATTGCTTTATCTAGGGTGAGACCTTGTGATTTGTGAATGGGGACTGAGTATGCTAGAGTTAGAGAAAATTATTCTCTACATACATACATGTCTTTGAAAAGAAGGAAGCAGTCTGTTGCGCGTCCTATTCTTTTAACTTTGGATAGCTTGTCAAAGAGAATATTGACAAATTGAATGTTGTTGTCACGTGGGTATGTTTGAAAACCAACAACTGTACCAAGTGCTCCATTAACTAGTCCTTGCTCCACGTCAAGGGACTTTTCCGCTCATTCTTTCGTCACACATTCAGTTGCTAATTCTTTCTGGAAGTATGCTGCTTGTTTTGAAGCGGCATCCGCTGCTGCATTTCCTAGTGATATTTCATCTCTGTTATTAGTATGGCTTGTCATTTTACCAGGGCTACTACTGATGGTTATGCAAGCGCCTCTATCAACTTTTTGAGTAATTCTGCATGTTGCACTGGTGACCCATCAGCTCTCCTGAACCCTCTTCTCCTCCATCGAGATAGTCCAGCATGCACCGTCGTGGTTGCATATGCTGAATCTGTCTATATTGTCACTACACATCCTTTGGCTGCATGGAGTGCTTCAATTAATGCTACAAATTGGGCTGCTTGAGCTGAATAAGGAATTGGCAATCTCTTTTGTATCAGCACCTCATACTCCCCTTCTTCCAATCTCACTACTGCCACCCCAACATGTTTTTCAACAGTCTCTGGACAAATGGATGCTGACCAACCGACAAAATAACCTTCTCTTTCACTCAAGGGAATCTCACTTGCTTCTTTGGGAACGTTTTCCCCTTCTCCCTCATTTGTGTCACAGTCATGTGTTTGCATATCTTCTAATGTATATGGCTCTGTGAGGAATGTGGCTGGTTGCACTGTTTTACAAAGTATCACACGTATCACATTAATATTTGGGCTTGAGATGATGATCTCATAGGCAGTTGCGCTTTGTGTAGTGAGTGTGGACTTTGATCGCTCAAGTATGGCAAACAAAGAGTGTTCAACAAACAATGTTACTGAGCATCCCATCACAATTGTGGAACAATCACGAAGGCATCTGCAGCAACAGCCTGTTTGCACACAATTAGCCTTGCATCACTGAATCGAGGGTACCGCTATAGTATTCTAATGGTTTATGGCCCAATGATGTTTTCTGTGTCAATACCGCAGTCATCAGTGTTCCATTTGAATGTGAGAACAAGAAGAAATCTTGCTCAAAATCAGGTGTGGCGAGGACGGGTGCTGTGCATATCAGTTCTTTTAATGTCTTGAAAGCAGTGTGCATTTCAGGGGTCCAAGTTATAGCTGAGTTTTCCTTCTGTGCCTCCTTTAACCCTTTAAGTGCCAAGGGCGAGGTATCTCGTCCTTGACAGTGCACACGCAGTGCCAAGGACGAGATAGCTCGTCCTTTTCGGCACCTTGTTTTGAGCGATCCCTGCAAAGCAGGGATCGCTCAAAACTGTAATCCAACCCCCGGGCTATGTGAGGGGGAGGTCCCCCCTCACTGCCAGGGGGCTGGATTACCTTCAGTTTCACGTCGGCGTGCGTAACGCATGTCGGCGTGAAACTGAAAGTAAATCCACCGCAGCAGCGGTGGATAAAGAAGGTGAGTTCCCTTCTTTGTCAGCCTCGATCTGCGGCTGTATTTCAAGCCGGAGATCCAGGCAGGTATTGTTGGAAAGGGGAGATTCTCCCCTTTCCAACGATACCAATTGTGTGGCATTGCTGCCCGCGGATCGGGCGCAGGGTGCCTCAATCCGCGGGCAGCAACGTCACGGATCAAATGAAGATCCGTTTGTGACGAGGGGGGGCTGCTTACTAGGTAAGCGGCCCCCTTCCCCCGTGGCCCCAAAGCATGGGGCCACAGCGCCAGGGACCCCTGGGGGCAGATGATCACTGCCCCAAGGGTGAAATAAAAAAATAAAAAATAAAAAATAATTCAAGGGATGGAGGGAGGTGGGAGGGGGTTTGGGGCCCTGGGGCCCACTGGACCACCAGGGATGGATCAAAAGTGGTGTCCCTGGAAAGGGGACTTTCTCCCCTTTCCAAGGACACCACATATGAGGCATTGCTGCCCGCGGATCGGGCTCAGGGCACGCGATCCGCGGGCAGCAATGCCAGTGGATCAACGCAGATCCATTTGTGACGCAGGGGGAGGGGGGGCTGCTTACTAGGTAAGCGGCCCCCCTCCCCCAGCGGCCCCAAAGCATGGGGCCACAGCGCCAGGGACCCCTGGGGGCAGATGATCACTGCCCCAAGGGTGAAATAAAAAAATAGAAAATAAAATATAATTCGAGGGATGGAGGGAGGTGGGAGGGGGTTTGGGGCCCTGGGGCCCACTGGACCACCAGGGATGGATCAAAAGTGGTGTCCCTGGAAAGGGGACTTTCTCCCCTTTCCAAGGACACCACATATGAGGCATTGCTGCCCGCGGATCGGGCGCAGGGCACACGATCCGCGGGCAGCAATGCCAGTGGATCAACGCAGATCCATTTGTGACGCAGGGGGAGGGGGGCTGCTTACTAGGTAAGCGGCACCCCTCCCCCAGCGGCCCCAAGGCATGGGGCCACAGCGCCAGATACCCCTGGGGCAGATAATCACTGCCCCCAGGGGTGAAAATAAAAAAATTAAAAATAAATCAAGGGGAGGTGGGAGGGGGCTTGGGGCCCACTGGACCACCAGGGATTGATCAAAAAGTGGTGTCCCTGGAAAGGGGACTTTCTCCCCTTTCCAAGGACACCACATATGAGGCATTGCTGCCTGCGGATCGGGCGCAGGGCGCGCGATCCGCGGGCAGCAATGCCAGCGGATCAACGCAGATCCGTTTGTGATGCAGGGGGAGGGGGGGATGCTTACTAGGTAAGCGGCCCCCCTCCCCCCGTGGCCCCAAGGCATGAGGCCACAAATTCAGGGAGGGTTGCATGAGGTGGGGCCCTCCATTTGGGGTGGGGGGGTGAGGGCCACCCCCCGTTGCAGTACTTCATTCGCTGCCAATTTAGGGTGCCCCTCAGCACCCCCAGAAAGCAGCCTATGAATCTGTATTATTTTTTTTGTTTACCCAACTTCGCTTGGTGCAGATGGCCACATTAGTGTGGCAATCTGCCCCCAGGGTGCCCAAACCCTACTGCCCCATCTATTGGGGGTCCTGCCCCACCTTTTGTGGTGGCCCTTCCCCCCCACACCCCAAATGGAGGTGGGGTGTACCTCACGCAGCTGTTTGTAGGAGGCCCGGGGAGGCCTGCATGAGGTGCCCCCGCCACCCATTTGGGGTGAGGTGGGAGAGGGCCCCCAAAAATGGTGGGACAGGCCCCCCCAGTGGGTGGGGCAGTAAGGTTTGGGCACCCCGGCGCCAGATTGGCACACCAATGTGACCCTCTGCACCAAGGGGAGTTGGGTTACCAAAGGAAAAAAATGAAAATGGTGGAACGCTTTTTAGGGGGGGCGGTGGGGCACCCCAAAGGGTCAGGGAATTTTCTAATGGGATGGGGCGTTGACCCCCCCCCCTCCTGCAATGGAGTGGGTGCCAAGTCATGCAGCCCTCCCTGGGACCAGATATCTGCTCCTAGGAACTGAGGCCTGAGCCCAGGGAGGAGTGCAGGACAGCACCCCCCTTATCTGCCCCCGGGGAGGGCTACATTTTGCTGGTGTGACCGTAGGTAACACATGTTCTTTGTTTTGTTTACAGCTTTTTCTACCCGAGCAGCTGCAACGTTATGTGAGTACTGTTTTTTATTATTCTATGGTTAGGGCCCACTGTCAGTGGGGTGGGTGAGACTGGGGCTGGATTGTTGGTGGTGTGGGTGGGAATGGCCCCCTGGGCAGATCACATCCAACTGTCCTGGAGTTGCGGCTGGGCTGCATTACAGCTTTTCCCTTCGGGGAGGTATTGGCACACTGCCGAGACTCCTTGGTGGGGAGAAGCTGTAACGCAGGGCAGCCAGGGCTCCATCAAAGTCGGCGGTAATATCCCTGGCCTTGGGGACCCTTCTCCCATGTGGGTCTTTGCTGGTGGTTCTGGGTATTACATTCTGGGCCGTTTTGCCTAAGTCAG
This sequence comes from Ambystoma mexicanum, assembly GCF_040938575.1. Classification (NCBI taxonomy): domain Eukaryota; kingdom Metazoa; phylum Chordata; class Amphibia; order Caudata; family Ambystomatidae; genus Ambystoma; species Ambystoma mexicanum. The sequence continues at coordinate 718,584,477 of NC_090932.1, forward strand.
ACCTCTGTGGATTCCCACGGGTGCCCACTTTTGGGAAATGCATGAGGTTCCCTGTTTTCCTTGCTGGCTTCGACACCCTAGGCCCAAATCTGTAGGTTGCCCACATGAACAAAATGGGCAGTGGCGAAAGGCTTGGGGTTCCCAGTGGGTTACCCTTTTCCTTTTGTGCCCCCGGTAGGTGCACCCACACATGTGAGGTACCGTTTTCATCGAGACACATGTGGGGACGTGGGAAGGTAAGCCACGTGTTGTTAGCGATGTGTTTCGGTGGGTGGCCAGAGCGAAATGTTGAGAATTGTCTTCATTTCCGGCCAATTTCAGAGACATTTCCCTGTGTCCACTCACCGAAACACGTCGCCAACAGCAGATGTCATACCTTCTCGTGTTCCCACAGGTGTCCCGACGAAAAAGGTACCTCGCATGTGTGGGTGCACCTACCGGGGGCGCAAAAGGAAAAGGGTAACCCGCTGGTAACCCCAAGCCTTTCGCCACAGCACAATTTGTTCATGTGGGCAACCTACAGATTTGGGCCTAGGGTGTCGAAGCCAGCAAGGAAAACAGGGAACCCCATGCATTTCCCAAAAGAGGACACCCGTGGGAATGCACAGAGGTCTGATTTGCGCGAAGCGGCCCAGATTTTATTACCCAGAACCCCAGACAAAGTGAACATTGTGTTTTTTCCCCACCAAATATCACACTTTGTCGGGGATAGCGGCTAATAAAAACTGGGGCAATTTGCGCAAGGCAGACCTCTGTGGATTCCCACGGGTGTCCTCTTTTGGGAAATGCATGGGGTTCCCTGTTTTCCTTGCTGGCTTTGACACCCTAGGCCCAAATCTGTAGGTTGCCCACATGAACAAAATGGGCAGTGGCGAAAGGCTTGGGGTTCCCAGTTGGTTACCCTTTTCCTTTTGCGCCCCCGGTAGGTGCACCCACACATGTGAGGTACCGTTTTCATCGGGACACGCGTGGCGATGCGGGAAGGTAGGCCACGTGTTGTTGGCGGTGTGTTTCGGTGGGTGGCCAGAGCGAAATGTCTGAGAATTGTCTTCATTTCCGGCCAATTTCAGAGACATTTCCCTGTGTCCACTCACCGAAACACGTCGTCAACAGCAGATGTCATACCTTCTCGTGTTCCCACAGGTGTCCCGACAAAAATGGTACCTCGCATGTATGGGTGCACCTACCTGGCTGGCAAGGGGCAAGCCGAAAATGCAAGCAACCCCCAGTCTGTTTGAAGAGGGGAATCTGCACAGTCCGAAATGTGGGGAAAAAAACGCTTTTTCAGCACATTCCGCTCGACGCACCCAACAAAACACGCCCCCAACAACACATGGCCTACAGTAATGCGTTCCCACAGGTGTCCCGATGAAAACGGTACCTCACATGCGTGGGTGCACCTACCTGGCGGCAAGGGGCAAGCCGAAAACGCAAGCAACCCCCAGTCTGTTTGCAGAGGGGAATCTCAGCCATTCTTCCGACCGGCACAACATACAGATATGGGCCTCGGGTGTCCAAGCCTCCAAGAAAAACAGGGAACCCCATGCATTTCCGAAAAGAGGACACCTGTGGGAATCCGCAGAGGTATGATTTGCGCACATCGCCCCAGAATTTATTACCCAGACACCCACGCAAAGTCCGAAATGTGGGGAAAAAAATGCATTTTCCGCACATTTAGCTCGGCGCACCCATCGAAACACGCCCCCAACAACACATGGCCTACTGTCCCGCGTTCCCACAGGTGTCCCGATGAAAACGGTACCTCACAGGCGTGGGTGCACCTACCTGGCTGGCAAGGGGCAAGCCGAAAACGCAAGCAACCCCCAGTCTGTTTGCAGAGGGGAATCTCAGCCATTTTGCCGACCGGCACAACATACAGATATGGGCCTCGGGTGTCCAAGCCACCAAGGAAAACAGGGAGCCCCATGCATTTCCGAAAAGAGGACACCCGTGGGAATGCGCAGAGGTATGATTTGCGCACATCGCCCCAGAATTTATTACCCAGACACCCCCGCAAATTCCGAAATGTGGGGGAAAAAACACATTTTCTGCACATTTAGCTCGGCGCACCCATCGAAACACGCCCCCAACAACACATGGCCTACCGTCCCGCGTTCCCACAGGTGTCCCGATGAAAACGGTACCTCACATGCGTGGGTGCACCTACCTGGCTGGCAAGGGACAAGCCGAAAACGGAAGCAACCCCCAGTCTGTTTGCAGAGGGGAATCTCAGCCATTCTGCCGACCGGCACAACATACAGATATGGGCCTCGGGTGTTCAAGCCACCAAGGAAAACAGGGAACCCCATGCATTTCCGAGAAGAGGACACACGTGGGAATCCGCAGAGGTATGATTTGCGCACATCGCCCCAGAATTTGATACCCAGACACCCCTGCAAAGTCCGAAATATCGGGAAAAAAACGCATTTTCCGCACATTTCGCTCGGTGCACCCATCGAAACACACCCCCAACAACACATGGCCTACCGTCCCGCGTTCCCACAGGTGTCCTGATGAAAACGGTACCTCACATGTGTGGGTGCACCTACCTGGCCGCCAAGGGGAAAGCCTAAAACACAAGTAACCCCAAGTCTGTTTTCAGAGCGAAATCTCAGCCATTCTGCTGACCGGCACAACGTACAGATATGGGCCTCGGGTGTCCAAGCCACCGAGGAAAACGGGGAACCCCATCCATTTCCGAAAAGAGGACACCCGTGGGAATCCGCAGAGGTATGATTTGCGCACATCGCCCGAGAATTTATTACCCAGACACCCCCGCAAATTCCGAAATGTCGGGAAAAAAAGGCATTTTCCGCACATTTAGCTCGGCGCACCCATCGAAACACGCCCCCAACAACACATGGCCTACCGTCACGCGTTCCCAAGGAAAACAGGGAATCCCATGCATTTCCGAAAAGAGGACACCCATGGGAATCCGCAGAGGTATGATTTGCGCACATCGCCCCAGAATTTATTACCCAGACACCCCCGCAAATTCCGAAATGTCGGGAAAAAAAGGCATTTACCGCACCTTTAGCTCGGCGCACCCATCGAAACACGCCCCCAACAACACATGGCCTACCGTCCCGTGTTCCCACAGGCGTCCCGATGAAAACGGTACCTCACATTCGTGGGTGCACCTACCTGGCTGGCAAGGGGCAAGCCTAAAACATCGCCAGAGGACGATGTGCGCAAATCATACCTCTGCGGATTCCCACGGGTGTCCTCTTTTCGGAAATGCATGGGATTCCCTGTTTTACTTGGTGGCTTGGACACCCGAGGCCCATATCTGTAAGTTGTGCCGGTCGGAAGAATGGCTGAGATTCCCCTCTGCAAACAGACTGGGGGTTGCTTGCGTTTTTGGCTTGCCCCTTGCCAGCCAGGTAGGTGCACCCACACATGTGAGGTACCGTTTTCATCGGGACACCTGTGGGAACGCGGGAAGGTAGGCCATGTGTTGTTGGGGGCGTGTTTTGATGGGTGCGCCGAGCGAAATGTGCGGAAAATGCGTTTTTTTCCCCACATTTCGGACTTTGCGGGGGTGTCTGGGTAATAAATTCTGGGGCGATGTGCGCAAATCATACCTCTGCGGATTCCCACGGGAGTCCTCTTTTCGGAAATGCATGGGGTTCCCTGTTTTCCTCGGTGGCTTGGACACCCGAGGCCCATATCTGTACGTTGTGCCGGTCGGCAGAATGTCTGAGATTTCCCTCTGAAAACAGACTTGGGGTTATTTGTGTTTTAGGCTTTCCCCTTGGCGGCCAGGTAGGTGCACCCACACATGTGAGGTACCGTTTTCATCGGGACACCTGTGGGAACGCGTGACGGTAGGCCATGTGTTGTTGGGGGCGTGTTTCGATGGGTGCGTCGAGTGAAATGTGCGGAAAAGGTGTTTTTTTCCCGACATTTCGGACTTTGCGGGGCTGTCTGGGTAATAAAATCTGGGGCGATGTGCGCAAATCATACCTCTGCGGATTCCCATGCGTGTCCTCTTTTCGGAAATGCATGGGGTTCCCTGTTTTCCTTGGTGGCTTGGACACCCGAGGCCCATATCTGTATGTTGTGCCGGTCGGCAGAATGGCTGAGATTCCCCTCTGCAAACAAACTGGGGGTTGTTTGCGTTTTCGGCTTGCCCCTTGCCAGCCAGGTAGGTGCACCGACACATGTGAGGTACTGTTTTCATCGGGACACCTGTGGGAACGCAGGACGGTAGGCCATGTGTTGTTGGGGGCGTGTTTCGATGGGTGCGCCGAGCTAAATGTGCGGAAAATGCGTTTTTTTCCCCACATTTCGGACTTTGCAGCGCTGTCTGGGTAATAAATTCTGTGCCGATGTGCGCAAATCATACCTCTGCGGATTCTCACGGGTGTCCTCTTTTCGGAAATGGATGGGGTTCCCCGTTTTCCTCAGTGGCTTGGACACCCGAGGCCCATATCTGTATGTTGTGCCGGTCGGCTGAATGTCTGAGATTTCGCTCTGAAAACAGACTTGGGGTTACTTGTGTTTTAGGCTTTCCCCTTGGTGGCCAGGTAGGTGCACCCACACATGTGAGGTACTGTTTTCATCGGAACACCTGTGGGAACGCGTGACGGTAGGCCATGTGTTGTTGGGGGTGTGTTTTTTATGGGTGCGTCGAGCGAAATGTGCAGAAAAAGCGTTTTTTTCCCGACATCTCGGACTTTGCAGGGCTGTCTGGGTAATAAATTGTGGGGCGATGTGCGCAAATCATACCTCTGCGGATTCCCACGGGTGTCCTCTTTTTGGAAATGCATGGGGTTCCCTGTTTTCCTTGGTGGCTTGGACACCCCAGGCCCATATATGTACGTTGTGCCGGTCGGCAGAATGTCTGAGATTTCCCTCTGAAAACAGACTTGGGGTTACTTGTGTTTTAGGCTTTCCCCTTGGCGGCCAGGTAGGTGCACCCACACATGTGAGGTACCGTTTTCATTGGGACACCTGTGGGAACGCATGACAGTAGGCCATGTGTTGTTGGGGGCGTGTTTCGATGGGTGCGTCGAGCGAAATGTGCAGAAAAGGCATTTTTTCCCCGACATTTCGGACTTTGCGGGGCTGTCTGGGTAATAAAATCTGGGGCGATGTGCGCAAATCATACCTCTGCGTATTCCCACGGGTGTCCTATTTTTGGAAATGCATGGGGTTCCCTGTTTTCCTCGGTGGCTTGGACACCCGAGGGCCATATCTGTACGTTGTGCCGGTCGGCAGAATGTCTGAGATTTCGCTCTGAAAACAGACTTGGGGTTACATGTGTTTTAGGCTTTCCCCTTGGCGGCCAGGTAGGTGCACCCACACATGTGAGGTACCGTTTTCATCGGGACACCTGTGGGAACGTGTGACAGTAGGCCATGTGTTGTTGGGGGCGTGTTTCAATGGGTGCGTTGAGCGAAATGTGCGGAAAAAGTGTTTTTTTCCCGACATTTCGGAATTTGCAGGGCTGTCTGGGTAAAAAATTCTGGGGCGATGTGCGCAAATCATACCTCTGCGGATTCTCACGGGTGTCCTCTTTTCAGAAATGGATGGGGTTCCCCGTTTTCCTCGGTGGCTTGGACACCCGAGGCCCATATCTGTATGTTGTGCCGGTCGGCTGAATGTCTGAGATTTGGCTCTGAAAACAGACTTGGGATTACGTGTGTTTTAGGCTTTCCCGTTGGCGGCCAGGTAGGTGCACCCACACATGTGAGGTACCGTTTTCATCGGGACACCTGTGGGAACACGTGACAGTAGGCCATTTGTTGTTGGGGGCGTGTTTCGATGGGTGCGTCGAGCAAAATGTGCGGAAAAAGCTTTTTTTCCCCCCACATTTCGGACTTTGCAGGGCTGTCTGGGTAATAAATTCTGTGGCGATGTGCGCAAATCATACCTCTGCGGATTCCCACGGGTGTCCTCTTTTCGGAAATGCATGGGGTTCCCTGTTTTCCTTGGTGGCTTGGACACCCGAGGCCCATATCTGTACGTTGTGCCGGTCGGCAGAATGGCTGAGATTTCCCTCTGAAAACAGACTTGGGGTTACTTGTGTTTTAGGCTTTCCCCTTGGTGGCCAGGTAGGTGCACCCACACATGTGAGGTATCGTTTTCATCGGGACACCTGTGGGAACGCGTGACGGTAGGCCATGTGTTGTTGGGGGCGTGTTTCGATGGGTGCGTCGAGCGAAATGTGCGGAAAAAGCTTTTTTTCCCCACATTTCGGACTTTGCGGTGCTGTCTGGGTAAAAAATTCTTGGGCGATGTGCGCAAATCATACCTCTGCGGATTCCCACGGGTGTCCTCTTTTCGGAAATGCATGGGGTTCCCTGTTTTCCTCGGTGGCTTGGACACCCGAGGCCCATATCTGTACGTTGTGCCGGTAGGCAGAATGGCTGAGATTTTGCTCTGAAAACAGACTTGGGGTTACTTGTGTTTTAGGCTTTCCCCTTGGCGGCCAGGTAGGTGCACCCACACATGTGAGGTACTGTTTTCATCGGGACACCTGTGGGAACGCGTGACAGTCAGCCATCTGTTGTTGGGGGCGTGTTTCGATGGGTGCATTGAGCAAAATGTGCGGAAAAAGCGTTTTTTTCCACACATTTCAGACTTTGCGGGGCTGTCTGGGTAATAAATTCTGAGGCGATGTGCGCAAATCATACCTCTACGGATTCCCAGGGGTGTCCTCTTTTCAGAAATGCATGGGGTTCCCTGTTTTCCTTGGAGGCTTGGACACCCGAGAACCATATCTGTATGTTGTGCCGGTCGGCAGAATGGCTGAGATTCCCCTCTGCAAACAGGCTGGGGGTTGCTTGCGTTTTCGGCTTGCCCCTTGCCAGCCAGGTAGGTGCACCCACGCATGTGAGGTACCGTTTTCATCGGGACACCTGTGGGAACGCGTGAAGGTGGGCCATGTGTTGTTGGGGGCGTGTTTGATGGGTGCGTCGAGCAAAATCTGCGGAAAAAGCGTTTTTTTCCCCACATTTCGAACTTTGCAGGGCTGTCTGGGTAATAAATTCTGTGGCGATGTGCGCAAATCATACCTCTGCGGATTCCCACGGGTGTCCTCTTTTCGGAAATGCATGGGGTTCCCTGTTTTCCTTGGTGGCTTGGACACCCGAGGCCCATATCTGTACGTTGTGCCGGTCGGCAGAATGGCTGAGATTTCCCTCTGAAAACAGACTTGGGGTTACTTGTGTTTTAGGCTTTCCCCTTGGCGGCTAGGTAGGTGCACCCACACATGTGAGGTACCGTTTTCATCGGGACACCTGTGGGAACGCGTGACGGTAGGCCATGTGTTGTTGGGGGCGTGTTTCGATGGGTGCGTCGAGCGAAATGTGCGGAAAAAGCGTTTTTTCCCCACATTTCGGACTTTGCGGTGCTGTCTGGGTAAAAAATTCTTGGGCGATGTGCGCAAATCATACCTCTGCGGATTCCCAGGGTTGTCCTCTTTTCAGAAATGCATGGGGTTCCCTGTTTTCCTTGGAGGCTTGGACACCCGAGAACCATATCTGTATGTTGTGCCGGTCGGCAGAATGGCTGAGATTCCCCTCTGCAAACAGGCTGGGGGTTGCTTGTGTTTTAGGCTTTCCCCTTGGCGGCCAGGTAGGTGCACCCACACATGTGAGGTACCATTTTCATCGGGACACCTGTGGGAACGCGTGACAGTAGGCCCTGTGTTGTTGGGGGCGTGTTTCGATGGGTGCGTCGAGCAAAATGTGCGGAAAAGGCGTTTTTTCCCCGACATTTCGGACTTTGCGGGGCTGTCTGGGTAATAAAATCTGGGGCGATGTGCGCAAATCATACCTCTGCGTATTCCCACGGGTGTCCTCTTTTCGGAAATGCATGGGGTTCCCTGTTTTCCTTGGTGGCTTGGAACCCGAGGCCCATATATGTACGTTGTGCCGGTCGACAGAATGTCTGAGATTTCGCTCTGAAAACAGACTTGGGGTTATTTGTGTTTTAGGCTTTCCCCTTGGCGGCCAGGTAGGTGCACCCACACATGTGAGGTACCGTTTTCATCGGGACACCTGTGGGAATGTGTGACAGTAGGCCATGTGTTGTTGGGGGCGTGTTTTGATGGGTGCGTCGAGCGAAATGTGCGGAAAAAGTTTTTTTTTCCTGACATTTCGGACTTTGCGGGGCTGTTTGGGTAAAAAATTCTGGGGCGATGTGCGCAAATCATACCTCTGCGTATTCCCACGGGTGTCCTCTTTTCGTAAATGCATGGGGTTCCATGTTTTCCTCAGTGGCTTGGACACCCGAGGCCCATATCTGTACGTTGTGCCGGTCGGCAGAATGTCTGAGATTTCGCTCTGAAAACAGACTTGGGGTTACTTGTGTTTTAGGCTTTCCCCTTGGCGGCCAGGTAGGTGCACCCACACATGTGAGGCACCGTTTTCATCGGGACACCTGTGGGAACGCGTGACAGTAGGCCATGTGTTGTTGGGGGCGTGTTTCGATGGGCGCGTCGAGCCAAATGTGCCGAAAAAGCGTTTTTTCCCCACATTTCGGACTTTGCAGGGCTGTCTGGGTAATAAATTCTGGGGCGATGTGCGCAAATCATACCTCTGTGGATTCCCACGGGTGTCATCTTTTCGGAAATGCATGGGGTTCCCTGTTTTCCTCGGTGGCTTGGACACCCGAGGCCCATATCTGTACGTTGTGCCGGTCGGCAGAATGTCTGAGATTTCGCCATGAAAACAGACTTGGGGTTACTTGTGTTTTATGCTTTCCCCTTGGCGGCCACGTAGGTGCACCCACACATGTGAGGTACCATTTACATCGGGACACCTGTGGGAATGCGTGACAGTAGGCCATGTGTTGTTAGGGGCGTGTTTCGATGGGTGCGTTGAGCAAAATGTGCAGAAAAGGCGTTTTTTTCCCCACATTTCGGACTTTGCGGGGCTGTCTGGGTAATAAAATCTGGGGCGATGTGCGCAAATCATACCTCTGCGGATTCCCACGGGTGTCCTCTTTTCGGAAATGCATGGGGTTCCCTGTTTTCCTCGGTGGCTTGGACACCCGAGGCCCATATCTGTACATTGTGCCGGTCAGCAGAATGTCTGAGATTTCGCTCTGAAAACAGACTTGGGGTTACTTGTGTTTTAAGCTTTCATCGGGACACCTGTGGGAACGCGGGACGGTAGGCCATGTGTTGTGTTTGTGTGGTTTTCATAACGTTTTGACCCATTTGCTGGTGCCCTTTGTCTCACAACCCTTTCTTTTCCCAAATGTGACCTACATTTAGTCGCTGCTTTAGCCACCATACACTTTTGTAACCTGCACAAGTCACCTACCCTTGAAAAGGTCTGCCTTTGCTCTTTCAAAAAATGTATGGCTGCCATTCCTCACCACATTGGTTTTCCCAATTTACACATGCTTAGTGCATCTGGTCAGGCCGTGAGCATAAAACTCCTGTGTACCGTGGCTCAGTGTTTGGCTTGTGGTATTGCTTGTTTTGTAAAAACACTCCAAAAATTGTATGCTCTCCTAACTGCAAGAGTCGGGGGAATGTAGCGGGGCATTGCTTTTCTCAAAATTCATAGAAGCCATTGCCGTACCAAGCCAACCATGTCCAACACATACCTTTTTTTCAGTCATTTTCCCGCTTTTCCCCTATTCGATGGCAGTTTCCCCTACCTAGTTGTTGCCTGACCTATGCAAATCACCCCTTCCTAAACTTGAAATTTTGTCTACTTTTCAGAAATATATGCCTTTCTGTCCTCCAATTTGGCTTTCCTGCCCTTTTCTTCCATTCCGTCCATGCATGTCCAATTGGCAAAAATGGCAAAAATCGCCTACCTCTCACAAAACGGTTGATAACCACATCAAAATATTTTTTTTCCATTTCCACTCAACCTGTTCCTGAAAGCCACGAAATTGGGGAACTCAGCACAGCAAACCATTTGTTCCTAGCTCTTACAAGGAAAAAACCACAGGCTTCTTTGTACATCATTTTATTGGCATTTTTTGAAAAAACCCCAAGTTTTTGCACTTTTTCCTTTTTTTCTCTCACCCCCCCTACAGCAACCTGGGATTCCTGGGTGGCATTACGACCGCCTACATGTGGGAAAGAAAGGAGCCAAATTTGGCCAAGATATCTCATGTAACAAAAAAGTTACAAGCCATTGAATGGCCACATACCAAAATCACCAAAAAAGGCCCTGGCACTGGGGAGAAATACCCATGGCACTTAAAGGGTTAAAGCCTGTTGTACTGGTTGTTTGCATGCAGCATGGTCTAAGATCCATGCCCTGCAATAATTACATATGCCAAGGAATGTTTGCATGTCCTTCAAAGTGTGGGGTCTAGCTGTTGCCCGTACTGTCGCCGCTCTGCCAGGAATTATTCTCTTACCATTTTTGGATATTAATTAGCCCAGATACAACAACTCTGCCAAACAGTATTGAAGTTTGTTCTTATCTACCTTATACCGCTTGTGGGCCAGTAATGTTAACAAGGCTACTGAGTCTTTCCTGCACATCTTCTCCCCTTCACTGCACACCAGGAGGTCCTCAACATTTTGAATGATAGTGCTTTGAACAGCAATATTGCAGAGATCTTCGTGCAATGTTCTGTTGAAAATGCTTAAGCTTTCACAGTACCCCTAGGGCAATTGGCAAGGCTTGCATCTTTTCCCCCTGGAGTAAATGCTGTCAGGTATTGAGAGCCTGAATCAAGGGGTACTGAGAAAAAGGCGTTTTTCAAGTCCACTACAGTGAAGTGGGTGTCCTGTTTCAGAATACTGTACAAAATGGACGCCAGGTTCGGGACAAGAGGGAACTCTTTTTGAACAATATCATTAAGTTGGAGGAAGTCCTGCACCATCCTCCATGACCCCCCCTTTTGCTTTCTTATTCGGATAAATTGCGGTATTACATGGGGAATTCGAGAGTACAATGATGCCCTGTTGCGTGTAATCTCTGCACCACCCTTGCTACTACCTGTATACCATAAACAATCATATCCGCATTGGTTTGCATCCCTCGGACAATCATTTTGTTGGCTATTGTTTGTATGAGAAGCATTGCTTGCATGGAGCACATACCCGGGTGGTGTCATGACCCATCGGACACGCCCCTTCTGGGCCTCCTGGTCCCTGTCACGTCGGGGCTTGCACTCTTTTGTACTACCAACATGGCCGCAAACACTGAACGCTGTCTACCAGCCTTCACGTTCATTGCAGCACGCTCGATAAAATAGCCATACCCCAGTGCTTCCGCGCGTCTCAACGCTACTGTTAGCTGTGGCTAGATGTGTGCTCCGTAGTTCGCTTTCACGGAACTTTGTTGCTTTCCTGGTTCCCGGACCCTTGCTTCATTCTATCCCTTCTCCTTCTTACCCAACCTTCTCCCGGAATCTGTGCACCCGCCTCCGAGTGCTTCCTCCCCTTATTTTTTCCTGGATTTCCTGGAGTTTACTATCGATCCCGGACAAGAAGTTGAATGAACACTGGAAGCCGAAGACGGCCGAGCGGGCTTGTACAAGACCCGAACTATAAGGAAGAAAACTTCTACAACGGAATCCATCAAGCAGCGAAAACAGGTGAGAAAGAGGGAAACCTGTGACAGGTGGGACATACAACCCCTCTGTCTGTAAATGCGATGGTCATGTTCAATCTGCTTAATAAATCTCATCCCAGTAAATTCACGGGCGAGTCCTCATGATACAGTAGGGGTGCTTGTACTATTCTTCCTCCTATTTTGACATCTAGCTCTTCTGTGTAAGGAACCGTTACTACAGCATCAGAAAATCCCTGTGTTTCGAGATTCTTGCCAGATAACGGAAAATCACCTTCACATAAACATGATTTATCAGCCCCTGAGTCCACAATAAAGATGAACTGCTTGGTTCCTATCTCTGCCCCCACCAGTGGTTCCTCATCTGGATGTAAGGTGTGGATAGGACTGGACACGCAAGGGCTCTCTGTGGGCTGTCGTTATCTGGGTGGGTGTTCTTTCCCGGGAAAGAGAAAATATTGTCACTTAGCACACAGGTTCATTGATAAGGTGCTGGAGCACCGTTAGCTGTGGTGGCAAATGTGTTTGCATGTGTGTGTACAATGCCATTTTGCTGCTTTGGACGGGTTTGTGCAATGTACCCCAGTGTGGGCCTATTGTTGGGCTGCCCACCCTGTATGAAGGGGCCCATGGGGAGTCCATACAGGCTACCTGGGTGTGGGTGCCCATACTGTGGTTCACTGCTGTACCTTTGTGTGTTCTGGTAATTGGCTACAGACAGATACGACATCCCCTGGCAAAGTGCCCCCACCTCCCGCATGACCAACGTGGTCCAGGTCCACCCCCCTTGCCCTCCATATGCATATCCACCCCCTCCTGCTTGTGGTCCTTGTTGCCCATCTCATCCTCTTGCCGGTCTTCCCTGCCATTGAGGTCCGGTGTACCGTTCCTCTCCACGCCATTGATCTTGACCATTGTCTACCCTTGTAGCTGCCATCCTGGCCTGCAGCACTAAAGGCCCCTCCCCTTCATCTCCCTGCCGATCCGAGGGAGGTGCAGCAGTTACTGCCTTGACCTTCATTAACCTACTCTGTACCAACTTTCCTCATTCAGCTAATCTCCTCTGAGCTATTTCTTTTTCTCTTTCTTCGATCCTACTGCAGTGGTGCACTATAATGCTGTGTATTTCTGGCTACCCCTTGGCCTCTATCCCAGCAATTTTATCAAGGGGCTTCTGTACCTCCTTTGGGAGGCCTTGCTTGATGATAAAATAAAAAAGGGAGGTAGAGTGGTCCCAGGCCGTGCCGCCTCTGCCTGTCAGAGCTCCTGCACTCGAAGAATGAACTGTGCAGCATCTTCCTCGTCCCCCATGGTACATTGTTTTAGGCAAAGTTTGAATGCAGTACCCTCTGGGAACACTAGAAGCAACTATGACTACATGTATAGGCAACACAACCTTTGGTATAAGCTTGTAATACACAGTTTTGGTAGGGTGTTGAGCAGCCAAGCTTATCTCATGAGGGGAAATGTGAGCAGTAGTGGAGTTACACAAAGATTCACAGATACAGGTATTCAAATAAACTCTTACATTTAAGGTTTTGTGCACAAACAATTAATACTTTATTTATCAGTCAGTTATAAAGCCTTCTTCAGAAGGGAGCAATAGAATAGTAACACACAAATACACTTCAATACTGTACACTCTGAGGTTCTGAATCAGACAAGATGCTTTTTGGATGGCCCACAGACACAACCTACACCCACAAGTGACTTCAGTAACAAGGGTGCTTAGCAAGTTAATATCTTACTATTGGCATTCATAACACTCTTTAAAAGTTGGCAAACGTTATTAGAACACAAGAAATTACAAATCTTCATAAGCAGGGCAAATACTTTCAGATAGCAATAGAATAGTCATTCAATTCAATAGGCTAAGCCAAAGTCAATGGGCAAAAGTATTTGTATAGGATGCAGCACTTCAGGTAAGTAAATGGAAAAGTCTTTGAAGAAGAATCAAATGTAGGGCCACAAGCAGTTTACACTTGTGAGTTGTAGAAGATACAAGCATTTCCACAGTAAGTGGTAAATGTTACGCTCACCTGGTATCCACAGGGACGCCCTTATGCCCTGGTTGCTGGATTCGCCCTGGACCTTTCCCGATTCCAAATGGTGCCTTCTATGGAGGTCGGGCCTGAAAACACAGGAAGACTGGATTTAGGAACAGATTTCATTTCCTCCCACCTGCCCCCTGGACTCGATCTGATGGCCCACTCCTCACCTATTGTGATGTCTGGCGTGCTCTCTGTCCTGCCTTCTGTGCAGGGGCGCATATTTTTCTGCGGGTTTGGTCAACCGAGTTAACTTCACTGGTGCTAACCCATTCAAGTGCCTTTAAAGAGGTAAGTCTGGTTATAGCAGTCTTAAAATGTCCTTGCTTTCCTTTCTTGCGATTAATGTCTTTTCTTTATTTATTTATTCCCCCTTAGGTGCACGGAGGTTCGGTGGATGCGCTGCTTGGATCGGGCTCCTACCAGGATGTTGGACGCAGGAGCGTATGATGGATGGTAGGTTAAGCGCGAAGTGCAGCGCGGTAATCTCTTCTTTTGCAAACCTGTATTCTTTATTCCTTTTCAGGTCGCAATGGTCTTTCTGGGCGTGTGAATATTTCCGGAGCGGAACCGGCCAAGAAATGCCCAGCCAGGTGAGGTTCTCGTGATTACTGCCGTAAATGCCGTGAGTAACCTGTTTTAAAGTTGTCCTTCTTTCTCTCTCCCTCCAGGTGCTTCAATACGGTGCGTGCCTGGTGTCCCGATGATGCTGCCGACTGGATGGAAGACTGCGAGCAGTAGGAAGACAGATAATCGACGATGGAAAGTTGCAGGTAAGCAGAGACTGCTTATGATGTTCTTTTGTCTCCTCTGCAGGTCTGTTGTTCAAGGATCGCCGGGTTCTGGTCTCTGGACACGATGAGCGTCACGCTGCTGGCTGCAGAATAACTGTCACGCTCATCTGGACCCCACAGGGGTGTCGATCGGACCCGGACAGCTGCGGACTCCTTCAACGTGATGCGCAGTGCAGAGATGACTGTCTGGACTGGCCCCTCCTAGTCTTGTCTGCTGGACTCGAAGAAGTATTTTCCTGCAAGTGGAGACAGGGATTAACCACCTGTGGGTTTTAGTGATGGCCTCCCAACTGTTCTCGCTCTCCCCCACTAATCACCTCTGATATCCCCTTAGTAACCTCACCTTATGTTCGTAAAAGATGAGCTCTCCATCCTGCGTGTCTTGCAGGGGTGCGTAGATACCAGTTACTGCACTGGTTTGAAGGCGTTGGGAGAGTTCCGGTAAGTATTGACTCTGAAGTCCCTGGCGGGATTGGTAAGCATCAAGTTCAAAGAGTTCAATGTGCCCGATGTTCACTCTTGTCCCCTTCCTTCCTTAAGTTGCAACTGAGTTCGTGAGAAGAAGGTCTTGTAGCTGCTGCTGGCGTTCAGGTAAGAGTCTGTGTTACCCAACGCTGACCGGTAACTATTGCATGCGTTAACGTGTTGTTTTTCTCCCTCTTTACAGATGCGGCATATGAAAATGTGGAGAGTTATGGAATAATATCGCCGGTGGTAAGTCTATGGTGGTAAGAGGTTGTATTTGTTGATTCCCTTGGCTCACCTTGTTTTTTCTTGTGTCCCCTAGGTTCCGGATTACGGCGAAGAAATGATGGAGACAGTGCCGGATCGAAAGATGCTGTGAGAACTGGTGAGTATGGCGCCGTGCTGGAGCTGGCGAAGCGACGCGTGCAGGACTGATGTACTTTCCAGGTCCGTAGATGAAATAGTTCCGGAATTAGGTGAGGAATTTGAAATAAGTTCGTTTTCTAACCTTGTCCTTTTCTTCTTCGTTATTCTAGGAGCTCCGGATTCGAGGCGGGCGTGGCAGAAGACTGGATGCTGGCTGCAGGCACGCGGGCGTGGCAGAAGACTGGATGCTGGCTGTAGGCACGGTGAGCGTCACGCTGCTGGATGCAGAATAACGCGAAGCATGTGCTGCTGTTCGGGTGTGGTTTAAATAGCCTCCAAAGTAGTTCCAGGTAAGAAGTTCCCTAGAGCCACGCCCGAGTAAAAAATAGTCCCTGTAACAAAATAGTCCCTTCCAGGCCTCATGTAGGCTTGGACTCTTTTGCAGCATGGTCTGCATCAGGTAAGTAAAGTCTATGAGCCTGGCGCCTATGACACCAGGACTAATTTCTATGATGAGCCTGGCGCCTAAGGCGCTAGGACTGAACCCAGACAGCCCCTAGCCGGGGCTGCTGAGGTTTTAACAAATGTCTGGATGCCTGCTCCCGGAGCTGAAGGCCTTGGTCCTGATGCCCGGGGGTAGGCATCATGACAATAACGCGAAGCACGTTCTGTAACTTGGGTGTGCTTTATATAGCCTTCTAGTAAAGTAGTCCAGGTAAAGTAGTCCGGGCTACCACACCCAAAACACTGCACTGCACAGTTTGGTTCTAGGAACTAGGCTGTGTGGATGCCTCCATGTTGGCTGCAGGCCTCCAATGAAAAAGTAGTCCCTTCAAGACGGTGTCCCAATCTGAACATGAGCCTGGCGCCAAAGGCACCATGACTGACTCCAGGAGAGTCCATGAGGATAGTGCAAGGCCCTTGTGGACCCAAGTGAACCTTGCGTCTCAACCCTACCTGGCATGTGACCATGCCAGTGGGGTTTTGGGTCACAGGTCGTGACAGTAAGTTCTCTTAGACTTGTTTTACAGTACCATGGTAAAGAAGAAAAGATGCAGCTGATGACTTCTGTTCCTGTGCAGCTCTGCAGATCTCACTGTTCCTGGGCCTCTGTCGTGGGGACAAGAGGGAGGACGTCACAGGACTCCTGCACTGCACTGGCCCTGTCAAAACTGGCAACAGGCAAACTTTACTTTCAGTGGCTGTTTCGCGTTTCAGCTCCTTGCTGTACAGCAAATAGCAATAAGCGTGGTTCCTGGCTGTCAAGGTGGACTGTCCTTGCATTTGGGGGTCCCACACTCTGCTGAGGGGGCTCAGGCTTGGTCAGTCCTGCTTCATGGGAGTCCGGAGGATCTTCCAAAAGCTTTTAGGCCAGCGTACAAGAAACACACACAATCTGGTTTCCCCCTCCCTAGCTCTATGGTTTCCTGCAGCAACTCTGAGGAAATTCCACCAGTTCCGAGATGGGTGTACAAGTGGCCTACTTGGGAGTTGATTGGTAACACCAACTCAAAGGGAGAAGTCGTCCTTGCAGGGCTTCTCTGTTGATGCAAACTTGGCGATTCGGACCTGCAGCAGGGCTTCACCGGGCAAACCAACGGTCCAGTAGTTGCAGCAGCCGTCCTCTTCAAGCTCTTCTTCATTTCCTTCGTCCAGTGGTCGACTTTGCCTTCCAAGCCAAAAGACTTGCCTTTTATTCAGTTCTCTCCCATTCATTCCAGCCTAGCTGTCACTCACCCAGCAGGGTGGCTGTCCTTGCCGGACAGTCAGCCAGCCAATCACCACAGAGTGCATCTGGGTCTCCTAGGAGACTAAGCAAAGGGAGTTTCGGGCACCTCCCTCACTTTCTGCCTACCCCAGACACTCTGGAGCCAGAGGCGGGTTTCACTCCTGAAGCCCGCCAAAGGCAAATGAACAAAGAGACCAAACCTGGTTTGGCGTGCAGAGAAACTCTCTAGAAGGACCTTTCCACAAAGACCTGGTGAAAAAAGAAAACCAGGCACCATTTTAGCAAAGATGGCTGGACGCCAATTTGAAAAATATGGCTCTCGCGGTTAACGTTACCGGGTCCGCAAAAGGTCACGGTAAATGTAAACCTAGGTAGTTCAAAACGAAACCATTGCCACCAGCCAGTCAAATGAGGGAAGGGTAACATAAAAAGTTACATCAGTATTTAAACGCAGGGGATACTAAGTAACCCTCCAGTACTCTATTGTAATATAGGGTGTGCTGGGTCTAGCAAGTACAATACTATTTAAAGCCAATTTCACTTTACTGCCCTGGGAAACAGTAGTTGATCCCATAGAAGGTATTTCAACCTTGGGAAATTTGGAAGACTTCCCTGTGGCACTGCACTGAATGTGCTGTGTGACACAATTATAAAAGATGATGCCTATGGAGTTGGTTAGACTCCATAACCAAAAAGAAACACAGTGTATAAAATCACATTAAAATACATGAGAGAGTGGGAAAAACGGTCATACTCTCTCCAGGTTGAGGAATCAAGTCCTCAAAATCCAGCAAAGTTGCTGGGGGTCTCTAAGGCGGAGGGAATTAACACATATTTGAGAATTCTCCCTAACACATTGCATTATACTGAGTGTAATTCTGGGGTGTCGTGGATGGTCTTCCACAGTGCATCACATACTCGCATCCGCTACTAGTTAAAGGATGCCCATCATGTGTGTAATTCCCCATAGTCACTCCCGGGAGCCCCGCCTTCACCCACACTGAGTATGCCTGATCTCCCACTGCAGATATTAACAGGCTCTTTATGTCCCCTATTGCTAATGGCACTCCGCTGTATTTTTTTCAAATGCGTATATCCATTTTCCCGCACCCCCTGAAAGTGGTGGGAGTGCTTTGAGAAGATTGCTCTTGTCCATCAGTGCCCAAGGTATATAATATGGTTGTCCCACTCCCTTGTGAATGAGGGGCATTTGTCATTTTGATCTCACCTTCCCCTTACTCACCTTCAGTACTTTCTTTTTTGCGAATTCCATTCTCCCTA
Organism: Ambystoma mexicanum; assembly: GCF_040938575.1. Taxonomy (NCBI): domain Eukaryota; kingdom Metazoa; phylum Chordata; class Amphibia; order Caudata; family Ambystomatidae; genus Ambystoma; species Ambystoma mexicanum. The sequence continues at coordinate 718,602,661 of NC_090932.1, forward strand.
ACCTCTTTCGGAGCCTTCCGTCCCATCCTTCCTCTGTTGCTGTTACTTGCACGGTAGTCCATTGTATTGGCTGTACCCCTCCCACTGCCCCTTTATCGGCCTCATCAAAGTCACACCAACATTCCTCATCCCATTCTGAGGCTACTGAATAGTATCCCACATGTTCTGCCTCGCCTTCTCATTCCACCCATACTGCTTTCATTGGGACACGGCCTTTTCTGAAAAGGAAATCCCCAGATTTCCATTCATTATCAGGTAATGCAGCAGTACTTATTGGCATGTGTGGTAATGGCGACTGCCCCCCCTTTGACAAGGGCAGTGTTGTTTCGCATTGTGTTCGCAATTGGGCCAGCTCTGCTTGGGTGGATGTTAACACTACCTTGAGATCTCGAGTGGTGGGCCCGGTGGGGGCCTGAGTAGTGCTTGATGTGATGTATGGAGGCGGTGGTGCAGTGGCCAGAGTCAAAGGTGTAGTGGCCCCTGGTACATACACGGGGTCCACGTACCCTTCTGCCGAACTTGTAAGCAATGGGTATATTTTCTTAGGTTCTTCCCTTTCTTTCCACTTATCCCCAACTTCATCGTTTGGCAATGCTGTGTGCTCAACCTCCTTTTCCTGTTTATTTGTGGGTGGCGTTTCCTCGAACATCTCCACAAATCTAACACTTCTCGTCTATTTTGAAGTTGTTTCCCTTCGTACTTTGCCATCTGATAGGTCGCTACACGGTCCAATATCCTTTTATCAAAACACCCTCCTTCTGGCCAATTAAGAGATGAACCCTCCCCTTTTAGTTCAGCTACCCACTGCCCATGGTATTTTTTTATTCGATTACTATACAAGGGGAGATGCTTGCAAATGTCTGTAAGTGGCGTATCTACACCCATATTTATCAAAAAGAGAGTTTTGCCTCGCCCCTTTTTTGTCTGTGCTGTGACACCTCAACCTCTAATGGATCAATCTTAGTCTTCAATGATTTAGTTTTCAAAACATTAGTTATTCATTTTCATGTCAGTTACATAGAACACGAACCAGTAAGCATTTCTACAGGACAAACCAACAATTAAATAGACAACATTGAACATAGAACATGAAACACATGAAACACTCTAAAATAAACCCCTACGCCCCTAGTCCCCTTTTTAATACAACCTTGAGTTTTCCTTCCCCACACTCAACACTCACATCACCGTCACCCCTCCTGGGCCTACCTCCACAAGAGTTATATAACTGTCTAGATACTAAATACTACTAATTTCCGAGTCTACTGAATATACGAGACTCCTAATGTATTCAATTTCCTCACTTATTTCCAGCACTGGTCGGGACACTGATACGTGGCGCTGCCTTCGACCCCCTTTCGGAGCTAGGTCCTCGTATCTTCTGTTATTTTTGCACTGTAGTCCTTTATATAAAAACCTAATGTCCATGAAAACGAATAAGCGGTTCATTCTCAACAATCACTCCATCCAGTCACACTAAACCCAATTATTGAATATTCCCCTTAATTAATCTGCTCCACACCTTCCCTTTCCTTCATTTACTTCCCTTGCAATCAATACTCATGTGCCCGTGGTATTCGGAGAGCTTCTGTTTGTGGTCTATCCACAAGTGGGGGCCTCCCTGTCATGGCCCTGTCCGGCGAGCAGTTGGGTATACGCAAAGCCGGGACCCACAAAACCTGCCTCGTTGCGTGCGCGTTTTTGTTTGAATCTGGTCATCTGTAGGTAGGGGTCGGCCTTTCTGGGGAAGCCCTGGATCTCGCCGCAGTACGGGGACATCAGGGAATATCACATCAGATGGTCACCAAACAAAGGCGCCCACTCCCCGACACAATATCCAAAAATCAGAATAATGGAGACACCCCATTAGGGAATGAGACCAGGAGATAGATTGCAAGTTGAACAAAGTTTCTATAAGGTAAATTGTGCACGCAGAGAACTCTGCTGCCCTGAGAGCGCTCTGCCAAACATTACACGGGCAGCACATTAAAAAGGCACCAAGCGGCATGGGTAACATCACATTACAAATGCACAATTCTGCAACACAATTGGATCGAGTCGTTGGTGCAGTATGAATCCATAAGTGTCGACCACATGGGATTGGTGGATGCTTAGGCATGACTCCCGCAGCACATGGGTCCGCTCGGCTCTACTTTGTGAGGTGAAGGTAAAGCCTGCAAAAATGACACTTTCCCGTACCAACTGATCTTGCAATAACAGCATTTGAGAGCATGAGACAAATGTCACTCGTAAAGTCAGGTAGGAATGTGGGTGCTTCCCAGAGTTCCTAGACAAGTTAAAGGCCAGCCTTGTACTCTCTGCAGCCCGGTACCCATAAACCCAGAATCTCCAACCCAGGAGCCCACCTTGGAGGTTTTTGATCTACCTGGTGCATAGCTCTCAACCATTTGTGTCACAAAGGCGGGTGAAAACACCCGATTTTATTTTTGGCGGGTGAGAGGCCCATTGAAATGAATGGCCGTGCAGGAGGCTTGGCGGGTGAGTCAGCTGTTTAGAAGGCGGGTGACACCCGCCAAAAGCGTGTGAGTTGAGAGCTATGCTGGTGCCTTATGATACAAATAGACAAGTGTTAGGATTAGAAAGAATATATGAGCGTCTGGGCCCTCGTGGGTGCCTTCGTTTGCCCACTACAGAGTGTCAGATGTGTATCGGTATCAAAGAACAGAGCGACATGGGCCTGGTAGTTTACAGCTTAGCAGGTTGGGGGTCAAAAGACACAAGAGTAGGTTAGTGGAGATGGATGGGCTCTCAAGTGGGGGCCTGTTCTGGTCTCACACAGTGCAGTGAGTTCATCTGCTGTGGGACGGCACTGAAGGTTGCAACAATGAATATCTAGACTTCCATGAGAACAGAGTTTGTGCGAAGCTGGCAGGAGGCAGTGGGGTGTGGGCCTGGGCTGGTGGTGTGAGGTGCAGGACAGGGGGAGAGACAAGCTTTTAGAGAACATTTTTTTCAGCCTATTAAAAGATGGCATCTGGCGAGCTAGCTAAAATGGAGTCTTTGCACATTAGTAAGGCCTACTTACATGATTTCTTTGTTAGTATTTAATAGGTGATTAACACATATTACAGTTGGGCAGAAGGAGGGGCGTCTTCCACCTTCAGCGCAAGTGAGATCCATGATGCCAGAGTGGTGAGAGGGGAGGGATAGACCACCTCTCTCCCAAGAAAAGTCACACTAAACTGGTGTTTCTTAAATAGGGGACAGACATAGGGCCGCCTCATGAGATGGGCACTATCCCAGTGATATTCACGGGTTCGGCAGAAGCAGTAACTCCCCATTCCTCATCGGGATAATTGTACCCAATGGGGCATTTTTGGTGCAATTATTGTTCGCTAATACTGCCAGAGGCGATTGCTCCGGAAATGGGAATTTTTTAAAATGTATTTACCCCTGTCAGGGATGGCACTCTGTCTTGAGCGGCACCGGGCACCCAGGTAGGTTTTGGGTGGCTGTGCTGATGTAAGGTGACAGATAAGTACACACACAGCAGGAAACTCAACCAGAAAGAAAAGTAGGCAACTGTAGTTGTGAACAGAAAAGGGCAGGAAATACAAAGATACAAACAAACTGGATTCCATTTTGGGGTGTATGCAAACAATGGGAAAGAGTGTTCCACGGACATTTGGAAACTCCAGCCTTCTGCACAGATTACTATTACAGGGGCCCACTCTGTCTGCTCATGGCTGGGAACAACAGCTGTGGGTGTCTGTAACACTGAAAACGCAACAAGGGAAGTGGCAGAGGTTGCCTGCCGGAAACCAACAGTCAAGCTCTGTAAAAAGGATCAACATAAGACACAAGAGTGACAAGAACAGAAATAACCAGGGAGAAGGAAGTCTAAGAGAAATCTGGCAGAAGGGAATGAAGGAAAAAACAGTACAATAGAAATGGGTAAACTAAAAGGGAGGACAGAGGACTCAAGGAAGAGAAGGACAGGGATCAAGAACAAGGGGTTGCAAACAAGGAAGAGAGCAAGGGAGCAGCAGCCAGGAAATAGGGGGGCTGCAAACAAGGAAGTAGGGCTGCAGAAACGGATGGCACAAGGTGCAGAAAAACTGTAGTGGATTGCAGAGGACTGTAGTAGGCTGCAAGGCAGAGAGTCCAGAGGAGCAGGACTGAGAGCTGTAGTAGGCGGCAGACAGAGTCCAGAGGAGTAGGGTAGCACGGAGCGAACCCAAAGGAACAGGGCGTCGAGGCAGGGAGAACAGAGGGTCAGGGCTGAAAGCAGAAGAGAGTAGCAGGCTGCAAGGCAGGGAGCCCAGAGGACCCGGGCTGTAGGCAGCGGAGGATTGCAGGCTGCAAGGCAGGGAGCCAAGTGGAGCAGGGCAGCGAGGCAGGGAGCCCGGAAGGCTATGGCTGTAGGCAGCGGAGTGTAACAGGCTGCAAGGCAGGGAGCCCAGAGGACCAGGGCTGTGAGGCAGGGAGCCCAGAAGGCTAGGGCTGAAGGCAGTAGAGTGTAACAGGCTGCAAGGCAGGGAGCCCAGAGGACCAGGGCTGTAGGCCGCAGAGGGTTGCAGGCTGCAAGCCAGGGAGCCCAGAGGAGCAGGGCTGTGAGGCAGGGAGCCCAGAAGGCTAGGGCTGTAGGCAGCAGAGTGTAGCAGGCTGCGAGGCAGGCAGCCCCGAAAGAGCACTGGATCAAAGCAGGAAAATGCAGCAATAGGAACAGCATACAAAATCGAGTCACAAGGCAAAAAGGGGCTGGGAGGACTCTTGATGCAAGAGACTGAGCTCCTGCAGGCAGCTGCTTAAATACAGCCCTGCCCTGTACTGAGGCAGGCTAATTGGCAACACCTGGAGCAGCACACCTGAAGATAATCTGCCTCCTCCCTCTCTGGTCCTGAGATGGTGGAAGCAGCCCTGATCGCTAGGGCTTCTGGGGATTGTGGTTCCAATACTGACGAATGGGAATGGCCAGGAATTGATAGCTGTAGCAAGGTGCATTATGGTATATGTAGTTAGCTGAATTAAATAGGAAAGTACCAATGTCGTACAAATGGAAATTAAGGACCAAAATGTGAATAGGGTTTTTTTAAAGAGTATTATGAAGATAAACGAGTACCATATCGTCCATGATGGTTTCCAATGTGTGCGCCAGTGGCACAGGCATAACAACCCCCAGCTCAGAGCTGGGATTAACGCTGCCAGACTTGTGATAGGGCCAGCCCTTAAATGTGGTAATACCGTTAACACCACATTTAAGAGCTACCACCCATCTTGTGATGAGGCCCAAAGTCTGAACGAATGAATACATTTTTTTTTTTTTTAGGATTTTCCTTGATGAACATGTTGCCAAGTAATTTGCCCTTGGCTGCTGCTGCCTTTGATGTTTCTAGCTCGCTCAGTTTAGGATACATTATTACAATGATGGAACTTTTCCTTTCCTTTGCTATTGTACTTTTGGCATTATGCAGTAGGCACATGGCTTTTGAGGCCCATCTCGTCAGAACCATAGGGTCTATGCTCCTCCCTTTCTCTTTTGCTTTCTCAGCCAGTTAGATTATCTTTGTAATTGGTTAATATACACCCAGTAATTTATCGTGGCATAATTTCCAAAATGCAACAAGCTGTTTCTTGATGTGCTTAGTATATTTACTCATGCAGGTCAGTATGCTTTTGTCTATTTCAGGTGTTTCAGCAATTCCTTCTGGCAGATGTGGTCTGGGACACTCTGTTCATAGTTTGTTTTAGGCTTTTTTGACCACTGGTGTTCTCAACTTCCTCATCAAGTATGCCACTATTTTCATTGATTGCTCACATTCTGATGGCCAGGGATGAATGAGAGTGTCTTTGTCAAAGTCGTCTCCATTCTCCTGGTTTTACTCGGGATTTATTTTCTTGAGAGCTCTTTTGTCTTTATCTCCACTGGAAGATGACAGAGTTTTCCACCTCCTCTTCACTGGACTGCTCCTGCTAGCTGTCGTTTTCCTCAACCGATGTCATGGTGCATGCCCCCAAAACCCTGAAACCCGTGAGCCCAGCCCAGATTCTGGCTTCCTTTGGGACTCCTCAGGCCCCAGCTAGGCACACCTGGGCTGAGTCCTGGCGTCGCTGGCACCAGGCTCATTGCAAGTGTTAAATACATGGTCCATTTATTTGGCTCTGAGATGCTGAGCCATTCAGTACAGGGTGTGGCTTGGGACTACTTTACCAGAGAGGCAGGATACGATGAAGGGGACTATTTTCCTGGAACTACTTGCAAGGCTATTTAAACCGCACCTTGCAAACTGAACACGCTTTGTGTTAATCTGCACTCCTGCAGCGTAACGATCACCGTGTCAGTTCTTGCTTCCTTTCTGCCACGCCCGTCCAGACTCTTCTATCCATCGGCACCTGTGAAAATAGAAGAACAAGAGTTATTCACGCATTGAAGGCCTTACCTGCAGAACATCTGGGCCTTGCCTTTACGCTTATGCAAGGGCCGCCACATCTGTAGAAGATCAGAACAGAAGGCACCCTCTTGGGTAGCGACGCACCTGACTCGGCCTCCTCAAGGAACTCCAGCGATCAGTTCTCCATCATTCTGCATTGCGCCGCATCTCTACACCATCAGTCGGACCTTCCATCTTCTTCCTGGAAAAGCGCTGCACCTGCCGAATAGAAAAGACAAAGCAGGTTAGTCACAGACAACAAGAAGGCTAAAATAAAGCAAACTATTAGCGCATCTCGCACAGCGCTCTACTTACCGGCAAGAATCCTGCACATCTTTGTCAGGAGAGTCATCCATCATCCGAACACTGCTTTTGTGCCGCACCTGAAAGACAAAAAAAGGACATTAGATATCTTGCATGCAAGGACTTAAGGCAGTTATTTCAAGGAGTTATTGGAATAGAGACTTGGCTTACTCCGGTCCATCCACTTCAGCAACCTCCATCGGATCAGTGAAGTAACACTATCCTGGAACTACAGCGTAACCGCGCCCCTGCCAGAGAGTGTGCAGGACGGAGAGCTCACCCATATAATAGACAAGGTGAGCCGGGAAAGAGAAGGACAACACAGAAGGAGGTGAAAACCAAAACCAGCTCCACACAGTTGGCTAATATCTTGTTTCAACTTGCAGACGAACATCTCCTGAGGCAAGACAGAAGGGAAGACGCAAGCAGGCCCTCATTAAGCAGAACAACACCAGTGCAGATATCATCCTTCGCACACGAGCACGCCCCCGTGGAGACCAGGTGAGCATGACAACCGAGCTGGGTGAGGATATTTTATGTCATCTGCTTTCTTTCATCCTCAGCCTCAGTGCTTTTCTCTTGCCACCTTTCTCATTCTGTATATTCAGAGGTGTGTGGCCATCATGTGCCCTCCGGCTTTCTTTCTTCCCCGTTTTTCTCTTCCATGCCCGCCTGTACTTCTGATCTCATCCATGCCTGGGGAGATTTTTAACCAATTCTACATGAGGGATAGATGCTGTGAGCTATGTCTCAAATAGCACATACTGCCTTCTGGATGGTCTGTCCCATACGGGGCTTCCACCTTTTTTGGCTTACATGTAGTCTTACCTCTCCACTGGAGCTGTGAGCGGTGGTTGTGCAGAATCAACCTCCATCCATGAAAGGTGCTACTCCATTTGAAGAGTCATCAGCTAGAGAGGTTCAGAGAGGAGGCTTTTGATGCATAGTCTACAGATGTTCTGCTCCCATCTCCGGGAGTACCACTTGGATGAGCAAGAGGCCTTCCCACAGACCTTTCTTTCTGATTCCAATGCATCTTCCGAAAGTCTTCGTCCACTTCATCCCAATTTTGTTGACCAAAGTTTGTTTTGAATTAGATCACAACATTCATTTTGCTGATTTTTGTGAAAAGGTTTAAGCATTTATAATCCTTGCCCACATTTATTCACAAATATGAGCAATTAATAGTGATTGAAGAGGTAACCGTGAATAATGAACCCACCCACAAAAAGAAGTTTATATTGATCATTGCTGCTAGTGTTTGTTTTTGAAATGTTTACCAAGTAACTGAAAGAATGATGGCGCTTTGACCCTTTCATTGTTCCTCCTTTTTACCCACTTTTACTCTAATCTTCTTTTCCCTGGTCTTGTCATTTGTTCAGTTTGTTCTTCACAAGCTTAAACTGAAAGCAGATGCGGTAATTATGCTACTATGCCATTTTATGCCATCACAGGTCCTCTGCAATGGAATCAGGTTGTCCTTTATGTGTCTAAGAAGACACCTCATAGAGGCCTGTGTGATTGATGGAAGCTCGATACTGTTCTTATACCATGCATACCTCTAATCCTCTCATACTATTTGATACAGTTAGCCTTTACAATAACCATTAATAACTCACAGGGAACTATGCCCCCTTCCTGGAAGCAATCAGTGGTAATTCCGATATTTAAGAAGGGGAACAGAAGTGGTCCTATGAATTACCGACTGATATTGATCTTTAAGATATGCTACAATGGCGTGTGTTATGCCAGCAACAGCTAGTTACAGTTGAATAGAAGAATTGGATATTATGGCAATGGCGGGATTTAGACATATGATTTGATTTATTTATATTCCGCTGATCCGGGAAGACTAAACCGCATCTGGGCGCTGATGTCATGCAGGTCTAAATTGTCCAAGCTTGACTCAATCGTCCCGCCTGGGGGCTCCGATATATTCTCATTTAAAGAGGTATGTCTTCAGTGATTTATGGAATTGTATAAAATTCTTCATGTTCCTTAGCTCCCAAGTAAACTAGTCTACATTTTGGAGCCAAACACCGCAAATCGTCTATCTCCTCTGGATATGCAGCTAGTGGGGGAAATTTGAAGAGTGGTTTGTAAGCGGAGCACAAGTGCCGCTTTGGTTGATAACAAGTCAATTGTTCAGCAAGATATTTATTTAAAAATAAGACAAATAATCTTAAAATTGACACTTTCTTTAACTGTGAGCCAGTGTAGAGAGCATTGCAGATCTGAGATTGGGGTAGATTTACAGACTCTGAAAATGTATCTCACTGCCACATTTTGGGCTTTCTGTAGCCTAATCCTGCGTTTCCTTGGAATACATGCAAGCATGTGGGGAGAGTGGGAAGAGGTCATTCAAAGGACAGACAGTGGAACTTACGTTTGGTCTTCAATCTCTAAAGAGATTGTATATTTTTTATATCTGGAAGGGCATTACAGTGGAGTACGGCACGTACGGATAAGAAGTAGAATTAGGAGGAGGTGCGCAGGGGATGTAGAAGCTAAGGAGAATGGAGGGATGTTCAGATAAATGTCGTAAAAAATGTGAGAGGTATGAGCATCGATGTATTTAAATAAATTAAGGAGGAATTTAAATAGAGAGAGAGATGTTAGAGAGAGAGGGATCAACGTTGCCTTAAATGCCAGCCAGCCTGTTCAGTTGCATCGGGATAGCATTTGGAAACATTAGCAACGTGGGGAATAGAAGAAGTAGAGTGGGACACTGAGGAATAGGTTTGAGTTGTCATTGAGTTTATTGTGAACAAGAGCAGATATTAGTATTTTGGTTGAGTTTTGGTGAGGTTCGCAGGCTTGGGTGGAGAAGTGAGGAGATATATAATTTCTATTTTGGAAGTGTTTAGCACCAGGCAGTGGTGGATGGCTGTGAGGAAATTGCTGGGTGTCATCGGCAAAGAGATGGTAATGAAAGTTAAAGGAGGGGATGAGCTTCCCCAGGAAGGGAGTGTAGAGCATAAAAAATACATATAGGAAAAATACTTATGAACAATGCAGTGAAGAGAAGTCTTACTACTATGCATACTACTGATGGTATTTGTCTGCACGCACCAGTGTTCAGACATATCTAGAAGTAGAGCCCAAGTATTTACTTCAGTCTCATCTATAAATGTAAAATGCAAAAAATAAATGCTCACACCACAATTATTGGCTTTGCCAATGTTTTCCCCAATGCCTGTGCTGAAAAGAAGTGCCACTGTGCTTAGCTACTCTGGAAAGCATACAGGGGCGTAGGAGACCCATAAAATCTGGGGGGACAGGGGACACCTTGGGACTTTTCCTTTTTTATTTATTTATTGTTTTTTAGTCAAAGAACTCAACTTTTTGCAAAATTAAAATGGCAGCACGTATTAAATCACATATATCATCACTGTATAAAACAAGAGAAAATAAAAAAAGAAAACAGAAGAAAATAAACAAAAAGATAAGCAGTTCAGTCAGTTTATTTGGCATCTCACTTCAGAAGGCTCAGTTCACGTAAAAATGTTACCACTTCCCAGGTCAAAAGGCTTTCATGGCCTGAGCATAGCTCGTCCCAAAAAGATTGAGTGTCCACCCACCATTCCTGGCTTGTCCACAAATCTCACAAACTGTACAAACCTCTTAACGGGGCTTTGCTGCAGACACAAACCGCAGAGTAAAATGATCTGTCCATTATTTTGTAATGTGTGATGATCATGAGCATTTGTCCAAAAAACAAATATTTCTTTCTGCCGTTCGGTACGCATGATAAATTGTTTTGCTATTGTTTGTATGTCCACCAGATCCATTATATGTTTGTGTATATTGCACACACAAACATGATTGAGTCTTTTCTGAGTCATGTTGCAGCCAGGTTTTCAGTTGTCGTAAAGCACTAAAGCTTCTCTCAGCCTCACAGGAAGATACTGGAACAGTTTGGAGGATCCATATTAGCTTCTCAACCGGTGCAAAGAAAGATCTTTCTGTGGGAGGCATCCGTCAAACGATCTCTACCAGTTCTGAGATGGAGGAATATTTATGGACGCTTGATAATGTTAATTGTGGCGAGAGGAGGGGATATTCAATTTCTGGATACTTAACAATATTTTCAGTGCTTCTGTCCATTAGAAGCAGCTGTGCAATGTGTTCATACATTTGGATGCCATCCTGGTCAAAATGCTGCTTAAGTTGAACAGGAACGGTATCTAAAAGTTCAAAATACTGTGGTCTGTAGTAGTCCTTTATGGTTCTTGGAAGAACATTTTCAGCTAATCCTTCATCAATACGTTTTGGAATGTGGCGTCGTCTGGGCAGTTCTATCTCCTTCAGTTCATATTTTATCACCATATTGTAATTGTACATCAGTAGACTGTCAAAAGATTGTTTGTTGCGAAGCTTCAGGATGGCACTGTGTGTGTGATTCACAGCTGCAAGTAATCCAGATACTCTTTGTTGGTTTCCTTGCATGGCAATATTCATGCACTCAAGGAGCTGCAGCACTTTGACAACAATCTGCAGGCCTAATAAAGTTTCTCCCTCTTGAAATTGTCTTAATAGGCCACCGGCACGAGCGGGCACATCATCACTATTCTAGGAAGCTGCCATGTCTTCTAATGTTTCCAGAATAGCCTCATAATTATCCATTACTTTTTGTACAGCTTTTATCCGAACCGTCCAGCGCGTGGGACACAATGGCTTGATTTTGGCAACCTTGGCTGAACCTTCAGTTGATGGCTGGACAATGGACCTCATTATGAGTTTGGAGGTAATCATGCCCTTAATAAGGGCCTGACTGCCTCCAAACTCGGGTCCGGGTTCCCTGAATGGGAAGACACCGGGCCATTCCCACCTTGGAGAGCCCGGAATTTCCCCATTCAGGGAACCCGGACCCGGTACATCCCCATTCCCATTCAAGCCCCCATAGGGCTCAATGGGAATGGGGAGCATGCTAACAATGGGCCGGTTACTGATGGGCCCGTTGTTAGCATGCTGGGCCGCATGCGGGACCCGCTAAGGACCTCTGGTAAAACCAGGCGTCCAGAGCGTGTCCCACGAGCAGACCTTGTAATGGGGCGGTAAGGGGTTAACGGCTAAGGCACGATTACCGGCACCATTAACCCCTTACCATCCTCCTCATAATGAGGCCCAATATCTGCAAATTTTACGCAGCATGTCATAGATTGCCCAAACAGATTACCAAGTTCTTGAGCATGGAGTGTTGCATCTTCCATTATGGGATACTGTTGTGCTGCAGCCTGAATTACTAGATTTGTACAGTGAGCTCCACAATGGACATACAATGCAAGTGGTTGTTGTTGCCGTATTATTCCTTGTGCACCATGGTACTTCCTTGCCATATTTGCTGCACCATCATAAGTTTGTGCTCTAAGCATTGACAAAGACAGACCCTGATGATATAAACTATCCTTTACAATGTTAGCAATTGATGCTCCGCTGGTATCCTCTGCTTGGTACAGTCCTATAAAATATTCATGTGGCCAAAGATCTTGGTCAACATATCGGATACACAAAACATTTTTGTTCTTGACCTGATATATCTTGTGCGCCATCAACTATAACAGCAAAGGGATTTTCTCCAATACTATTACAGATTATACGCAAAATTGCATGAGACAATAACTGCAGAACTTCATTTTGGATGTCTGGACTCAAGTATTCAGCTCTGCTTGATGGAATCCATTGTTTCAAACAAGGCACATCATCTGCTTGTGCATCGAGAACTTGCCTATAATTCCATCATGCCCTCGCAGGGCAAGACCTTGTTTTGTCATAAGGGCAATCGTGTGAATTATCTTAAGTCAAGTCACAACCAATAATCTTGTTGTTTTTTTACTTGTTGCCAAAGTTGTGAATTAATTGGTTTACTTGCTTTATGGTGTGCCAATTGCTTTACAGAGTATGCATGAGCAGAACTATTTTGATGCTTGTTGAACTTTTCTATAGCCTTTTTCCAATTGTTGAAACCAATAGTAACAAACGCTTGCTCAGCGTTCTTCGAGAGATCAACCAGTTTCAATGCAGGAGACTTTGCACAGGGGAAGCAAATAACTCTTTCCAGTTTGGTGCTGTAGTGCAACCATGGAAAATCTTTAAACCAGCTTTCCTGAAAATGCCATATGCGCTTCTTCTGATTTTGGGACTGCACTACAATGGTTTGAACTGGTATACATTTCACAGTTGGGTGATTTGGAACCATTGCACTTAGAAGAGCTCCCTCATCATCACTATCTGAAAGGCTGGTTGATTTTTGTTCAACAAAGATTTCACAGTTGTCCTGGTCATCTTCCGCATTGCCAGTTGTTCCCCCAAGGATATTTTCAGCTCCACATATCCTTTTGTTATATTCATTTGTGGGCGTGGCTGGGATACCTTCATGTGAAGTCATTGCATTGCATTCAATTAGAACCTCATCAGTACATTCAACTTCTGATCCTACCTGTTGGTCAGTGGACTGCAAAACAGGCATGTTCTCTGCTTCACTGGACTGTTTTGTAACAAAGAATTTACGAATGTCTATTCTGAAAAAGAAAAAAAAGACTACATTCAGAAAGAGAAAAAAAGAAGACTATACAGCTATAGCAATTCGGACAGACATTGGCAATGCAATGTTAACAATTATAAAAAAACATATTTGTTGTGTACAGTACAGTGCTTATCCAAGATGCCCACTCCTGTGACTTTCTCACAGATATGTTGATGCCCGGGGTAGATGGGTGAGGGGATGGGGGTTAAAAGGCACACGGAATGCCACAGTGAAAGTTGATATAGAAATTATATAAAAACATCCACTCGCCAATAAACACTGAGGGCCATAAACCTAGGGTGTGTGTGTGTTTGTGTGTGTGTGGCTTGCCAGAAATATTTTCTGTGCCTCGCCCTCCACGCAGGTCCATTCCAAGGACATGTGGACCTAAGTTCAGCAATTCAAGTGTGGGAGTGGGACCAATGTAATGTGTGCAGGGTGACCACAGGAAATGAAATCATGGGGAATTACATCACTAGAAAAATAGATTACTTACCTCTATAAATATAGTTTCTCGAACAAAGCAAGGTGCATCCCCAACCCATTTCATCCTATTCCCATGTTGGGAGAAAAGGGCAGCAGGGCACTCTGATGAAAAGGCAATCTTAATTGGGCATTGGCAATGCCAACAGTTTTAGCTTTTGTGTAGGTATGGGAAAGGCATTTGCCAGGCACTGTCATAGTGGTCTTAACTGGATTCTCGCAGCTGCAAGGTGGTGAGAGTACCGGGGAATTATGGACATATAATAGCACTGTTTGGTGAATACCTGATATTGATAAACAAGCAGAAATTGTTGGCTTTGCCAATGCGTGGGGCATGCATAGTGCTTATAAATCGAGTGGCTGAAGGTAGACCTAGGTACATCATTTTGATTACAACGGTAGCGGGTTTGCAGCTGCTTTCAAAAAAGGCTGACAGGCACTTGAGTGCAAAGTTTGATGGTAAGATTTGAATAAAGCAAGCACAAACAGTTCCCATGAGAAGGTGGTGTGGGCAGCGAGGGAAATAAAAACAGGAATACTTCCAACCAAAAACATCAGTACACACAGGATCGGACAAAAGAGGATTGCAACATATATGCCATTCTGTTAATCAACTTTACTCACTTATTATGCTGTGTATGTTGTCCGCTTTCCTGTGTGAGGTTCGGCTGCTGCAAGTAATCATAAATCAGCTCTGGCACATGCGCTTCACTGCTTCAAGTCTTCAAAGTTCCTTTCTGAACCAAGAACATATGAAGCACAATGTTCGATGCGCACAGCACAACATATTTATTTATGAAGTTTTGGAACATGCACATTGCTAGCTTTCCAACACCGGACACTTGCCTAACAATGCACATATCTGAGGCTTATAATTCTGTTACTTTGAAGCCAAAAACTAATAAAGGTTTCTGCAAAGCCTCAGAAAATGTGCACATATGCAAAGAATATATACTTCTGAAATAAGTGTGAAATCTGTGAGGGCTGCTACATTTGCAACATGTGTAACTAAATATATATCTTTTCAAGTACTTAAAAGCTTCACTTGGTTTCTAGGTGTTAGGGTTGTCAGTAATGAACTCTCTGATAATGGAAATAGGTTGAAAATAATAACACAATATTTCTATATAGCGCCTCATGCCAGAATCCTGCTGCGTCTAAGCACTTTGGTGTTATTGTTGAAATCTGTTATGGTACCTGGTTCGGTTCCTCGAACACAACAGGATACATTCTGCCATGCTGGGATTTCAACATGTGGCTGTGGGAGTCTGCTATTAATTACCAACACATTTGCTCAACTTTAACAGTAGGTGCACTGCAAACTGAATTGTTTCTTGGCGTTTAAATTATTGTTCTTAATGTCAGTCACTCAACCTGCAACGTGCAACGTGCTGGTAATGCAGAGAACTCTGCAGCACACACTCAACACATTGTCCCCTCCGGCTGGGGCCTGACCCATTCCTCTTCCCGGCCTAATGAGGCCTTGCGCTGTCGCTGGAGCGGGGGAGGCAGCGACTGGTGTGATATCAGTCTATCACTCCAGGCTTTTTCAATTAGGGATGGTTATGGGCGTCCAACGTTGGCGTTGCTCACATGTCGCCTTTTGGTACCAAAAACCTCCTACTGGTGTAATACAAATGTCTTAACCAGGTATTCCTCCAACCACTCAATTTATAAACACTATGCATGCCCTTCACTGAAATCCTCTTGAAATAAAGTTTGGTAAAGCCTGCAGTTTTGGCTTGTATATAAGTATTAGGCATTTGCCAGGTACTGCTATTAGATACCCTGGTACTTGCACCATTCTGCACCTGCAACAACCAATGGCCAGTTAATAACACAATGGCAGCACCTAGCTAATGCCTTTCTCAACAGCCCAAACTGTTGGCATTGCCAATGCTTGTTTTCTTCAGTGTGTCTGATGAAGAGTGAATGGCACGGCAGTCTGGTGTGTTGCTGCATTCTTTGATAGGACGGATCAATTTCCTGGTATGGGGACTGTTTCGGTTATCTGGTTTGTTCTCACAGCTACAGAAGAGGATGAGGGACTAACATGAGCTTTTTGCACTACGACTGTGGCTGCTTGTGCGTTGGGGGACAATGCAATGGATGGACTTTCACATTGGATCAGGATACTTAAAAGTTTTCTTCTGTGTTCATAAAATCTTTATTTCTTGTTCAATAGGGTTTTTGATAAGATTGCATTTCTTGGCTGCTGCTTAAAGTAAAGAAGCTCTGCATCTTAATCACCTCTGTGCCTCTTAATAGAATCTGAACCCCCACTCGCGTTAGTGAAGGGGCGGCCATTGCTACTGCTGGCAATATGACTGTAACTACTGCTGCTCAAAGCACGCCAGTCAATTTAATAAGTGCAAATGCTGCTTTGCTTTATGAAAGGCAAAGGTAGGTACACATCTGTCAAATGTAGCTTTCAGACTTTCAGCATGAAGGTATTTTACAGGGGCGCACAGTACCATTTGCAGCACCCTAACACGAACAAAAGCAATGGATTCCCAAAGCACCAGAAGTGTTGCCTGGCTGGATAAAGCAAGCCAAACAAAAGGGAAACTGGCCCCCGAGCTAGGGTTGGCGCCCATCTTGGAGTTCCTTCGGTTTGGAGTAACTTTACGTTGAGCTGTTAGAAGCTGCCTAAAAACATCCATGTGCATCAAAGGTTCTTATATATAAATATAAAATCAATAATACCGCACCCACAGGTTCATATTGCTTTTGTTGTTAGTGGCTTCAAGTAGAAGGATGCTGCTACAGGGAGTCACTACACTCCATAGGCATGCCCTTGCTGCACTCTTGTGTGTCTAACCTTCATACCTTTAGTGCTACCATGCATGATATGTCACTGCACTTGCCTGTGCCTGCTACAGCGTGCGATGTGTCACTAAGCCCTTGATGCTGCTACAGGAAGTCACTACACTAGATAAGCATGGCCTTGCTGCACTCTTGTGTGTCTAACCTAGTACATACGTTTAGTGCTGCTATGCATGATATGCCACTGCACTTGCCTGTGCCTGCTACAGCGTGTGATGTGTCACTAAGCCCCTGATGCTGCAACAGAGAGTCACTGGACTCGATAAGCATGTCCTTGCTGCACTCTTGTGTGTCTAACCTACATACGTTTAGTGCTGCTATGCGTGATATGTCACTGCACTTGTCTGGGCCTGCCACAGCATGCAATGTGTACCATGCCTGCTGCTGCTGCTGTTACCGGGTGTGGGAAGTCACTCTACATTATTAGCCTGTTTCCACTGCCACGCGGGTTGCATCACTATGCCCCCTACTGCTGTCACGTCGTGTGTGACATGTATCTACACCCTCTGTATCTGTTCTGTTGGTGTGTGCCTACACGCTGTATGCCTGTAAGCACTGCAGCATGTGATGTGACACTCTCCTTCTGCATGCCCACTCCTGCTGCAACTTGTGCTTTGTCATCAAGTCTGCAGCTTCTGGCCGGTGCAATGTGTCACTGAACCCTGCACACAAGTCGCTGCATCTCCGTGTGATGTGTCACAATGCTTGCTACTGCTGTCATGTGTGATGTCTAACAAGGGCTTTAAGTGGGCACGGGCCAGCCGGTATACAAGCCTCAGCAGTCTCTAGAAAGCATCCCACATAAAGCATTGTGTATAACTATATCTTATATTCCTCTTTCTGCGTCAGTGTGTAAAAAGTATCTGATTCGTGCATGTGGGTATTTCCTGGCCTTCATTAAGGTTTCTAGCAAAGAGATTTGGGTTTACACTCAAATTGCTGAAAGTAGGTCAGGAAAGTTGCTAAAGCAGTTGAGGGAGAGTAAGAACATAAAAAAGGCTTTTTCTCAAACTGAAAAGCACCAATTGGTTTCCGCAACTTATTGTGTGTTGCTTTTCTTTTGTTTGTGGCGTGCACCTTGTTTTCACATCACGCGTAGCAATACGTTGCTTAATTGAGTCAAACAATGACTTAGAGCACACAGCTTTCTCACACCTCGATAGGGCAGGAGAGAGATATAAGACATCTTGCTCATGGCCAGTGTGAGAGAATTGACTAATGCCGAAATGTAGGGTGCCAAGTTAACACATGTTTTGGTGGTTGTTTTCTCCCCTCTCGTCCCCCATCACGTTGTGTGCTGGGGAACATGGTGGCAGCGCCCCTGCATGGGTTAGACCGGCAGCCGCCCTGTTCGCTGCTCCACACCAGCCCCACCTCCTCCCACAGACCGATGGGCATCAGCCAACCCCACTACCCTGCTCCTTTGGTCAGTTGCGGGAGGATTAATCGCTTTGCTGCCTTTCCGATGATAAAACCGTGTGCCCTTGCACACAGATCTGCAGCAGGTGCTTCAACCAACTCAATTACCTTAAACATTATATTTTAGAAGAGATAGTCTATGGGGTCGCCTACTGAATGAAAGATGAAAAAAAGAAGGCATATTGCATGAGAAATGTATTTGTGTAGGGAAAACGCAAAGGATTTGAATCATAACCAGTGACATTCCTCTGGACAGCCTTCCCTTCCATCCTTGTTCAGCTCACCTGAAGCATTACAAAAGGGGATGAGACATATGCAGATCCGTCTAGTCCTACCTACAGAAGGTTGAATCAATGCAGCCCGAACTGCTAGGTAGCTTCTCCACCAAACCCCCCTTGCACAGGGACACACAACAAGCAAACCTAGCCATAGTTTGCATTACCTGCCAAGACTGCAGTGATTAGCAATCCAAAGGCCGATCACTGCCGAGCTGGGTGCTTTTTGTCACCTTGAGAATGGTCCAACAGCTTATTCAGATAATAGACCAAAGCAAGCCAGCACCCGCGATGTAGGGCAGTGCACTGCAACAGTGGGTTCTCACCATCAGTGTTCTGGTTCGAATCCCCAGCAGGTGGAAAGTAAATATCAAAACACCCCCCCTTCCCAAAAGGTATGTGACCTACCTGTCCTGGAACTGTGTACCAAGTCACAAAATGTTAGGGCCTTTAGTTCCTGGAAGCCTAGCAGCACGCATCGCTGCCTGCTGCTCTAGTGGTTTCAGGAAGGTGAGGAGGAGGAGGCTGGCAGGTTGTGCAGCAGTGCACTGCAGCACTCCAGGCAGGGCGTGCCTGGCACGTGCCGTATTCCCCAGGGGTGGGGAGGAGAGGAGCCTGGAACACACGAGCAAGTTGTTGTCAACAACTCTTGCTCGTGGTCCTGCATCATTCTCTCCCCTCCCTCACTGTTGTTGTAACTGTAAACTGTGCAAGAATGCAATCAGATTCCACCTGGCTCGCGCCTGCTGCCTGCAAACTTCAGAGTCACTTCAGAGTCTGAAGTTTGCACGCATCAGTGCAAATGCCACATGCAATGCTGCCTGCAGAGCAGATTCTAGGACACACAAAACGGGGGGTGGGGGTAAATGCCATTGTATCCCCCCATGCCCCCTCACATCCTACACCCATGAAAGCAGCATGTAGAAACATGTGTGTGTGTGCACGTGCGTTTGTGTGTGAACATTTATTTTACCTCTGTTAACTATTGCTGTGATTTTATGTTGCTATGTGAAACCTTGTGATAATCCTGTGAATGAACTGCACCCTGTCCTCCTAACAGCTGTAATTATACAAAGCACAGGATTGTGCAGTCAGATTGTACACTTCAAAACTGTGCCTTCCTAAAGACTAACTTTTACCCAACGGAAATATCATGCCAGGGAATGTACGACCTTGTTGTGTGTCTTATGTTCACCGCTCGGTAATGGCTTTATCCATTTTGATTATCAAGTACAAGAAGTAAAGTATTGATTTCGTCAAAGAGGTGTAAGTACAAATTAAAACATTTCAACACATGGATCTACAGGTGGGCCAGGTTGAATAATGGTACCTGTGTAATTCCCAGAGTGAAAAAGCAACATCAAAAAGTAAATTGTTAATCACCCTTTTGGCACAGGGGATCCATCTCGTTCGCGCGCTCACAAATCCAGTTTATTCGCTCACATTAGAGAACAGCCAAGATTGCTGGAATGGATTCGAAGGCATGATGGATGCAATTGTCAAAACTGTCAAGGTCAATGTATAATGTTCAAGAAAGAACTGGCTCATTTTAAGCACCTGCCATTTATCACTCATGCAATTTGACCCCCAGTTCTCTTTGTAATAACATAGCAGGAAGGGACAACTGCTGTGTTCATTCCTAAATACTCTTGTGGACATTTAAATGCTACTCAGGTCACGGCCTTTCTCAGAGATTGAAACCATTTGTTCATAACTCTTTCCAAATATGCTGAAACTACCAATTTAAGTCTGCTTTATTTATAATCTCGACTAATGAATCCATACAGAGTGCCTATTGTGTTGCATTATGGAGCGCAATTAATTGATTCGTTTTAGTGTGTGCCTATTCACGTTGTGGTGAATGAGGGTTGTACAGTATCAGTGTTCATTTAGACTCCTGCCCATGACTGCGAATTAAGCTGCTGTGAAAAAAAGCAGTTGTTCCATTAACTTGTTGCTGCCACTTTCAATTGTGTATTTAAAAAATCAAGTACAGTTAAATAATACATTTGAAGATATTGCAGGTTCTGTACACACATAATTATACAATAACAATGTCTGAAATAAAGAATTTGTGGATCCCTTAACTATAGAAATGCATTTCTCTTTGAGTGGCATACATTGTAATGTTATGCTAAAGCATAGAGGCATCTTTTTATACATATCCTTCATTCTTAATTTTGAATAGTCTCAGGAGGATAGCTCAGCGGCAACGTGCTCGCCTTGGAAGCAAGAGGACACGCAGCAACACAGGTTTGATTCCCTGGGTCTGTGCTTAGAAACCTCTGGGTATTAATCGCGTTATAAATAACCTATCATATCATAACTGCAGCGATACATAATTAAAACAATATATTTTTACTTATGGGGCTTCATCTCCCAAGTCCATGAAAGGGATGGACTGCTCCCCTTCCACCTATATAATGGGCCTTCTCCACTCAGAAAGTCCTCTGTTCTTGCTGCTGTCTGGAAATCTGAGATACGAACATTTCTAAACTCTGATTCATCTGTATGCTTTCATAGGCAATATTAATTGACATGTAGAATAATAACACCTTCAGGGGCGCGCAGCATACTCTTAAGTCTGTATGGTATGTATTTGATGAAGGATAATACTTACTGCCATAGAGCAGGAAAGCAGAGCATTGCAGGTACCTTTATTTCCAGACCGGCTGACTCATAATGAGGCCCATGCCTGCTCATTGGTGTGAGAAAGGACGTGGGAATTATTCAAATGAAACACTGGCCAAATTTGAATGGTGCTTGAAATTGTTATATTTCATTTCTAGAATTAAAAAGTGCAAGACTAAATTTAAGCGTCAGTATAGTCAATGAACAAGGATACGCATATTGGGATTGTGGCAATTATTAATGTTGAATGGCAGATGAAACATATCCATAAGGAATTTCCTTGGAAATCTTAATCTTCCAAAGCAACACTTCATTACTCTTTTGTTAGTTTTAACAATTTAAATAAAGCGATAGCATTTTCTACTAAGGGTAATCGCTAAAGTAATCACTCATCCTTCCCTTAACATTAGCTCTTAAAAATGGCAAGGATGATAATGCACCATATATTTGAGATGTTTAGACCTTGCAAGGTGGTTTTTCACTTCGCTGAAATAACCATAATATGTGTGTGTGTACATTTGGTTATACGAGAGGTGCCATTAAGGGGTATAGTTTTACATTTTGATGGAATATAGAAAAAAGGAATAGAGTGTTCGGCTCCAAATTTCGACATGTATGAGCCCAACATCCTTATGATCCATTATTCCTTACATAGTGAAAAAGGTAAACTTCGCCAACAATTTTTAATGAATATATATATATATATATGTATATATATTAGGAGAATTATTTGGACATGTTGAATGTTTTACATAAAAAGGATACATGCACATTTTGGTCACGAATTACTAACCATGAGGAAGAATCGCTGAAGAGACAAACTAACCCTATTGATTCTATGTCCAATTTTTATCCAAGAAGAATGTGCTTGATGTCTGTTGATAAGCATGCAGGCCTCAGTATTAACAACCAAGTGAAATGGCTGAATTTGTGTTGTGAAATGTGGATAATATATCTACTTTCTGGGGTCAAGCCACTGTGTTCCTATAGCCCGGAAGGACTTTCTGTGACTGCTTTAAATGGCATCCCCATTTTATGGGCTCATATCCTTTACCTATTTTTCAATTGATTATTAAAACAGCAGCATAACTGTAAACTGGTGTGATAGTGTCTTGATTCAATCCATAAAAAGGTGATCATTTAATGCCTGCTAATTATTACTTAAGTGTTCTTCTTGATGTCACTAGTTGTGACAATCCTTGTGACGGAACTAGATACATTGGTAGAAAAGGAAAATATTCACTGTGCCTGCAAACATGTTTCTGCAAAGGTTTGTCAGCAAATTCTTTTCAAATATGTGACTAGTTGTGCTAATAACAGGGGTCAACTCTCATTTTATGATCCCTTTATTGACTTTCCGTCTACATTCAATAGGAAGAGAAGGGACTGCATCTGAAATAAATGGTATTAGAAAATTTGTTTGAATATATTTGGCCGAATGGTACATTTGACCAAATATGGCCTGTATCATTCGACCGAATATATTCAAACAAATTGGATAATACACACTGATCGTGGGGAGCGGGGGTCGCAGGGGTGTACCCCGCTCCCATGATCGGTGTGTATTGGCCTTGGGGGATTGCAGTGGTGTATCCCTGCTTCCTCGATATTGGAGGTGGGCGCTAGGAAAAAAAAGGAAAAAGAAAAGGGACCCTGTGGAGTCAGAGCCAACACACATTAGAGGGACGGATCCGATGCCACAGGGCTGAAGTGGACCAGGCGGCGGGAATCAGGTAATTGGGGAAGGGGTGCTGGGGGATTAGTTTGAGTGGATTTCAGCACCTGAGAACTGATCGCATGCAGGCTGTTTATTTCGGTTAGTTTGCTGCGATCAGTTCTCAGACGGCCAAACGCACCCAAACCAAATAACTTGCAAAGCAGAGGTATGTATCGAGATATTTTGACTTTGACACAAGCTCTTCGTAGCACAACAGCAGTACCTGTGTGCTTTGATCTCTTGGGCTGCTGTTAAAATGCTATTCCACCCAATATGGGTTTAAGGAGGGGTGCATGTTGTTTCCTACTCTGTTCAATATTTATCTTTCAGATCTAGACACAGTCCTTCGAAGAGCCCATGCTTTCCTCCCATGAATGGAATTAGACAAATTAAAATGGCTCGACTACATAGAGGATTTATTGATATCGGACCATTGGATTGCAATGCTCATCAAAGGAGTGCAGGATTATGAAAGTGAGAACAAACTCAAAATCTGCATAAAAAACAAATATAATGTATTTGTTTATTTAATTACATTTGGTTTCATCAAACTTTTGCAAGAAAAACAATTGCAGAATTTAGCAACAGTTAAAAAAGGAAAGAGAACTCATTTCATCACAATCCATAAACATCCTTAAAATTCATACAATATTCTCTAAAACAAATATTAATAAATTACAAGATTCACTACTAAGAATGAAAAGAAATGAAACATTTTCAAAACGTAACAACAGCAAGAGGTAGCGCACATGATTTAGCTTCTAACATTTTACCCACGTTCCAGTGTCTACAATAGCCAAATCTCTAACAAACTTCTCAAAATATAAAATCTGTAAACATAAAAGGGCAGAACACACTAATAACACATGATATAAATTTTCCTTGGTATACAATATTTAAAACTTACAAATTCCAATGGGGTACCACCTCTGACACATATTATCGTGTTTGTCTGTAGCACGTTAAAACGAAACCTCAGGAAGCAGTCTGTCCACTGCCAATCTCCACCATATCAGGAAATAAGGTTAAAAACACATGTCCTCTTATGACACAGCCCCAAATGTCTATAAAGAGGTAGCTTCATGGGAGACTCTTGGGTATCGATCGAGTCAGACAATTGGACAACAGTTTTCACTTCGCCTGGATTTGCAATAGGAATTTTGGAAGTAATGTCCATCTCAATTAGTATTCCCAAATAATATTCTCTAAAATCATCCAATGGTATTTTCATACCCATCTCAGCATATAATGTATCAATAGGCAAGGTAAAACATGTATGAAACAATGCTAGTTGTTTCCAGTTAACATGGCTTCACAAAGATTGTAAACCTAGCTTGTGCTGCATTGCCACAATCGGAACTCTTTTAGGCAAACAGTACAGTACTCTTCTCCACAAAATTGCTTCATAGTAGTCAATTCCTGTAATAATCCAGTCAGGTGGTATCTCAAGTCCAGAAATCAATTTTGGTATAATGTTACTTACATAATATTGTATCACTGGAATCAATGGAAATCTGCCATATTTATCATTTACCTTGGCCATTTTGGCCCCCAGCATTCGTGCTATCTTCAACAGTATATACCTTTGATCTGCCTTCTTTGGATTAGCTGTTACATCAAAACCCAAATATAAAACCAGGCAAAGTTACAGCTCTTTTCCATTCAACAGATCTTCATGACATGTGTCTTTGCTGCATGAATTTTTTACCTATTAGCCTCCATAAACTTTGCAAAGGCATTCATAATATAGGTTGTAGACCAACTGGTGTATTATCCATGAGGATGAAATCGTCCACATAAGCCATCCATGTTAGGTTTTTCCAATCTTTGGAGTTACAAATGATGCTCCCCCCAACACTTAACCTATATCAGCAACATATAGGTTGAAGAGGCAGGTCACAAACCATTTTGAGTTTCCACCCTCCTAGACAACACACCGTCACTAAAAAAGCCTAACCTGCAAAGTTCTGTTTCTATATAGATGAATTAGTATTGTAATAAATAAGCCAGTTGGAAGACCCCATTTACTTGATTTCTTTCATAAAATATGCCAGTCTACTAGATCAAATGCCATCGTCAAGTCAAATGATACTATATAGATAGGCATTCAATTATCCCATTTGGCTACCTTCTCTGTATGTGGTTTTCCGCCACCCAATCATTTAGTTTTTCCAGGAGTAGACCAGTAAATATCTTTGAGTCTGCATCCATTAAGGTTATTGGATGATAATTCCCTGGGGACATTCTATAGTTTAGTATTTACCCATACTTTGATCTGTTTTGTTTCCATCTCATTTATTAATGCCCAGAAATGTCCATCTTGATTTCCAGTGACTATCCGCAGCATGGCTTTACTATTCTGCTGATATAATTGATAATGATACTCTTTCCCCCAATTTTTCATACTTTGCTTTTCATTTCTAATAAGGACACCCTTTTCATCCCTACTATTCTTGCTCTTTTTTAATAATCCGAATTGTTTTATTACTTGCCTCTTCACAACAATGTTAAAGCGATGCCGATGCTGTATACCTACATTATCACCCCTGGGGCAAAGAAACAAAACCTGCTCTGCTTGTGAAATTTGTAACTGTATGCCTTCAGCTGAATACAGTAACCCTTTCTAAGCAAAATTAGATTGCTAAAAACAGGTTTCTATAGTATTATTAAAAATATACATTTTATTATCTGTCCATCTCAAGGAATTGTGTCCATTATTTACCACTGGGTCTCCAGGCATCTTTTGATTGCTATTTTCCATTTTCATTGCAAAGGAAGCAATCTGCTCACTATTACCTAAACGAAAATCTGCACACAGATCTAGAAGTTTCTTATTAACAAGCATCCCCCAGACCTCCTCACCTGTGACATCCCCCAGGCATCCCCCTCCAGACTGGACATGACCCACCAGACACCCTCACTGGTGACACCCCTCAGGCAGCCCCTCCACACTGGACACCACACCGCAGCCCCCTCACCTGTGACACCCCCCAGGTAGCCCTCTCCAGACTGGGCAACAACTACCACCCCCTCTCCAGGCTAGACACTCCCCCAGCACCCATCACTGTTGACCCCCAGGCAGCCCCCTCCAGAGTGGATACCACCCACAAGTCCCCCTCACTGGTGAAAACCCCCAGGCAGCCCCCTCCAGACTGGACACCACCCACCAGCCACCCTCCAGACTGGACACCACTACAAGGCCCCCTCACCTCTGACACCCACCCAGGCAGCCCCCTACAGACTGGACACCACCCACCAAAACCCCTCACTGGTGACATTTTCCTACACTATAAGCACAATGCTTGTCTGCAGCTCACCTGAACTTTCGTGATCTGACAGCACCATGAAGTGCAACACCAACATGTACACTGCAAATACGACCAACTGGAAGCACAGTAGGTCCACCCATGGGTGGCATATCTGTTCACACACCCTTCCAGGCCTTAATCAGCCTCCCCATGCACATGTGACAAGTGAATGCAAATCCATGTGCATGTTGTCAATGGCACATTGCCAAGGCATCAAAGCACAGTAACTGAATGTGTGCCCATGACAGAAGCAAATCTACCAAAAATGTCGCAAGATCCACAAACAATGGGCAGGCATGTCACAGCCTGAGCATCAGTGACCTGGGTGGAATGGCTGGCAAAATACCTGTCAGGGAACAATCATATGACAGGGCCATTCATGGGTGATATTAGGGCAGTCAGAGTGAGCATGAGTCACAGAGACTGAGGAATTGTGCTGCCACTCCGGAAGAGCAAACCTGGCTCACTACTGCATTCCAGTATTAGAGGTTGAGCGACACATGAGAGAAGGCAATGTGTGACTGCACATGCTGGTGGGTGTGTCTGCACGACATGGGTTTTACACAGCAATGACAAACAGATGTACTATTAATGTGACCATGGAACTCCTCCGCAGTGAGCCCACCTCCCAACACCCATACTACACTGATACCAAACACACAGTGACGCTCCACAGGTAAATGCAAATTAAAACATACAGTGCATACCCAGTCGTCGGATGGACCCACCCCCACATGTCAGGCACATGTACATCTGTTACGCTCACCTGGCTCCCACAGGGGCGTCGGTCGGACCCGGACAGCTGCGGTCTCCACCCACGTGATGCATTGTGCAGCGATGACTGACTGGATCTGCCCTCCTAATCTTGTCTGCTTAACCCGTAGAAATATTCTCCTGCAAGTGGAGAGATGGATTTAGCCACTTGTGAATTCAAGTGATGGCACCCCCACAGTCCTCCCCAACTAATCACCTCCGAAATGCCCTCACAGCAATATCACCTTATATTCTTGAAAGATGAGCTCTCCATCCTGCGTTGATTTGCAGGGGTGCGTCAATTCCAGTTACTTCACTGGTTTGAAGGCTCGGGAGAGTACCGGAGAGTATTGACTCTGAGGTTCCTGGTGAGGACCGGTAAGTATTAAGTTCATAGAGTTCATTATGTCCGATGTTCACTCTTGTTCCCCCCTTCCTTTCTTGTCTTGCAGCTGGCTCATGAAAAGATGCTCTTGTGGCAGCTGGTGACGCTCAGGTAAGAGTCTGTATTACCCGGCGCTGTCCGGTAAATGTTGCACGTGGAAAACGTGTTGTTTTGTCTCTCTTTACAGATGCGGCACGTGAAAATATGGAGAGTCACAAAAGGATGCCTCCGGTGGTAAATCAGGTAAGTCTATGGTGGTAAGAATTATATTTGTTGGTTCCCTCGGGTCACCTTGTGGTTTTCTTTTGTCCCCTAGGTGTCGAAGTTCAGCGAAGAAATGATGGAGGCAGTGCCGACCCGAAGGATGCTGTGAAGACTGGTGAGTATGGCGCAGCGCTGCAGCTGGAGGTGCGGCGCATGCAGAAATGATGTTCCTTACAGGTCCGGAGACGAGATGGATCCAGAATCAGGTGTGGAATAGAAATAAGTTTGTTTTCTAACCTTGTCCCTTTCTTTCCTCTTTGTTTTAGGAGCTCCGGATTCGAGGCGGGCGTGGCAGAAGACTGGATGCAGGCTGCAGGCACGGTGAGCGTTACGTTGCTGGATGCAGAATAACGCGAAGCATGTGTTGCTGGTCGGGCGTGGTTTAAATAGCCTCAAAGGTAGTCCCAGGTAAGAAGTCCCTATAACCACACCCGAGTAAAAAATAGTCCCTGTAGAAAAATAGTCCCTTTCAGGCTTCATGTTGGATTGGAGTCATTTGCAGCATGGTCTTCCTGAGCTAAGTAATGACTACTATGAGCCTGGCACCTAAGGCGCCAGGACTGAACCCAGATAGCCCCTAGCTGGGGTTGCTGCGGTTTTACTAAATGTCTAGGTGCCTGCTCCCGGGCTGATGGGCTTGGTCCGGATGCCTGGGGGTAGGCATCATGACAACATCCTTCCATCTGCAACCATCCCAACAACAACAACACACAAGCATGCATGCCACAAGACACATGACTTGCAATGGAGAGATGGACTGGCTGAACATAGAACTATCAAAGAGGCCGGCACACAAATGAACTGCATGAAACATGGACTGTAACAAACAGAACAATGTATTGGATATAAATATATACAAAAATAAATGGGGAATCAAGCTCGAAGCAGTCCAGGGGAAGTATGAAATAAAACTAAATACCATATCCCTAAAGACCTGTATGCAAAAAAATCTGGGAAGGAAAAAGGAAACCTACACCTAAATAACTATGTACAAAGGCAGCAGGCTTGTCCTCCTCTCCAATCTCACTGAGATTTTCCAACAGGGCCAGTGCTACATCCTCCCCCCCTCAGGCAGTCCTCCGTTATTGCCTGGAGGGCTTGCAGGTTCTCCAGCATTTGTGTCTCTATCACACAGGCATCCTTGCAAGTGGCCACCTCCTTGACTGCACAATGCAATCTCATCCCTAGCCATCACTATCCTTGCTTCTTGAGCTGGTTGCCTTTCTGCCCTGATCTGCTCTTCATTTCCTTGTGTGCCTCCTGCCTCACACTTCACACGTGCCTCCCTACGGTGGCCTGCCCTGTAACAAATAGCCTCCTCCTCATTGCCACCTGCTGCCACAGTGCCCAGTGCCTGCTATGTGGGTACGCCCTCCGAGCTCATGACGATACCCGGGGGCATACAGCAACTGCACTGATAATGGGTACCTGCTATCCCTCCATTTCCGGTGAACCTGTTGGTGCCTGGGTAGGCACGGTGACCACCTCAGCTGATGTGCCTTGGATTCCCAACTCAGGCAGGGACGTGGTCTCCACTAGATGGGGCATTGTGGGAGGGACTGTTGCACAGGGGACACTGCTGGTATCTGGGCTGGAAGGCACCCTGGATGACGACTTGCACACAGAGGAGGAATACAAGGAGGTGGTCAAATCAGTGAACATCCCATGGAGCACACTACGGAACAGGCATGCTGCAAGCCAGCCGACAGCCTGCCCATCATCACAAATGACACCTGTCCGCCTTGTCAACCCAGCCAGCAGGGGTAGCACATTATCCCAGATGGCCACACCAGATGGTAAGGGATTGTCGTGTGGGAGAGCACATCAGCCAACACAGGGTGGTGATTCTGGGTGGAGGCATCCTGGCAGGCGCACACTGCTGCATCTGATGGCCCAGGGACTAGACTTTGCTGGGACACCTCCACGGTGGCCTGTAAAGCCTCATGCCCCTGGGACAGGACTGCTGTAGGCATGCCCACCTCAACACCCCCACCTGATCCCATAGGCTGGGCCACTCCCTCGCTTCCATCTACCTGGATGACGCTGGTGTGTCTTCCGCTATGGATGGCCCCTGTGTGGCATCCCCTGTCCCCTCCGAAGCTGAGGAGTCACCTCCAACCTTCACCTTCTTGGACTCACCCCCAGCAGCCATGCCCGATGTCACCGTTGCTGCCACAGCCACATCGCTCCCCAAAGATGAGCTGCCATGGCAGCATAGCTAGGGCCTGCGCCTCTGTCTGGTGGAGGCATCCCTGCAGCCATGCTCCACAGCACTGCTTTCGCCCTCTTCATCAGCTGTAACTGTGGGAAAGGAGTGTACTGCACCAAATCTGGCGTAGCATCACCAACATTCAAATGAACATGACTTGTCAAGGGAACAATCATCAACCTCCACACCCACATACATGGATATGCAATCCACATCCATGCAGACACCTGCCTGGCCATCACTCCACACAATCACATCAAGCTACTTGCCACTGTCACAACCAATCAATTGTGTATGCTATACACACATGCATCATTTGCACATGTGAGCATGCCATAGCAACAAGCACATACACATGTCATGCACACACATCAACTGAGATGCCCCCAAGCAGTGCGATGACCAATCACATCAGAGTTCCGTGAACAGCAATGCCTCTACATGACTAAGCCAGAAAACCAAATGCACGTGTTGCATCCAGGTGTGAGTTATGCCCGCCGGTCACACATTCCCATTTTTGGCACATACACATGAGCATCATGCATGCACATGACACGGGCAAAACTACCTCAACTGGCAAACTTGTCACCCTGGCAATTCTCCGGCACAAGCAACATTGCATGTGCACGGTCTGCAAGCCAGCACAACAACACACAATGCAAGTGATAGCACATTTAAAATACATATAGGTTTGAATGCACACATGGAGTGCAATGTCTGGGGCATGCACACAGACATCCGTCTCCGAAACATGCTGGCTGCAAGCCTAAGGGGGTCACTGCCAACATGCTGGTACATGCACAGAGCACAGGCACTGTGGAGCATTGCACCACATGGCTACTCACCAGTCGACTCCAGATGTGGACGTAACTCACAGACCTAGGAGTTCAGTGTCAGGTAGAACTTCTCCAGGACCAACATGTTGGTGGCTAAAATCTGGCACCTGCACGGACGGTGCACCTCTGCGATGGCAGCAGCCTGGACGTAGTGCAGGGCCTTGCCACGGGTCCTGCATTTTAGGTCATCCCAGCACGTCTGCATGGTCTTGCAGGTGCGGTGTGCCACCCCCTCTACGTTGATGGCATCTGTGATCCCATCCCAGATCTGGTGATGTCTTTCCTTGCTGCATTGCATCACAGGGTGGTTGAATGGGATCATAATTCTCCAGGACCTTCTCCACCAGGATGTCAACTTCCCTGGGAGTGAAGTTGACAGCCCTCTGCCTCGCTGCCATGGGGTTGCCACTCTGGTCAGAGGATGATGGTGTTGACATGGCAACCCCTGAGGCAGGTGTGGGTGGGCAAGGTGGTCCTGGAGCTGGGCTGTGGAGAGGTGGGAGTTCAATTAAGCAGCTGAGGTGGTCACAGGACCAAAGACAAGAGCATAGGCAATGGCTGGACGGCAGGCACTCCAAACGCAGCGCAGGTGGGCAGCAGGCACATGCACTGTACAGGCAACAGCAGATAGCAATGTTGGGGGCAGCACAGGACAGTATGAGGCAGGTAAAATGGAACAGAGGCAGGAGAGTAGCACCTCGCAATGGAGGCAGCCGGAAACAGAGTATAGGGACTTTGCTCATGAAATTTTACAAAAGCTGGACACATGAAATCCAAGGAAAGGTCCTCAGCGCATAATTTACTTGACACACGCTGAACGCAGGCATTCAGCACGCCATCTTTGGGGATACATTAGTACGTGTAGAAGCAACTCCAAACATGCGGGCGAAGGGGAGGAGATGGGCATGTCAAGTACTCCCAATATTGGGATGCCACGCAATCCGTTCACTTCTGAGACCATACAAACATCTTATTTTGGTGGGGGATTTGCCTTCACACATAAGTGCATCTACTTTTGATTTTTGCGAGGCTAACGGTGCGTTGCATATGATTTATAAAAAAAAGTTTGGTTCCCCTGTGTATCACAGACCACTATACTTACCTCTTTGGTAGATTTTGGGGTTTGCATGCACATTTTTTGTGTAACTTGGTGCCACTGCGTATTTTCCACTTTTTTCTTTTTTCAGAAGCTATCCTGGTATCACGTATGCATTAGTTTGAATTTTTTGGGGTTCCTTTGCGTTATGCATACCGTATTTTTCACACCTGGGGTACAATTGAGCCTTGCTGGACCAAAGAAATATGTCTTCTATCACATAGACTGCTCCTTCACTCAAATTGCCCAGGACACTTACTTGGTGTGCCTTTCATATTTCTGTTACACCTGGAACATGAGTGGAAAGGTCCCAAAAGGGAAAAGGGGTAGACAGGGCCAGAGTCAGGGACGTGCAGTGGAAGCAGCTGTCCCAGCCCCAAGGTTTCCGGGATGTGCACAGACAGTAGCTGTCACAGCCCAAAAGGGCAAGGGACGTGCTTTGGAAGCAGCTGTCTCAGCCTGAAAGGCTAAGGGACGTGCTGTGGAAGCAGCTGTCCCAGCCCCAGGGGGTAATGCCATACCCGAACCCACTTGTGGTCTGACATCTGGACCCCAGAGTGGTCCCAGCCACATAGGGGTGGCACCAATACCTTGTGGAAAGAATGCAAATCCTGCACAGCAGCAACAGGCTCAACCCCCTGACACAGCACAGGACAGTGGCACATTGAGGAAGAAGAACTTCCATGATGAACTCAAGATTCTTATGGACTATGTTGCCACTGTGACATGTGCCAGCATCAGGGGAGCACACATACACCAGCTCAGCATATGGTGCATTGGCAGCATGTCACGGATGAGATCAATGCCTTAGGGTTTGAGAAGCACCCAGCTGCACAGGCAGTGAAGCGCTGGAATGATCTCACCTGTCGCAACAAGTCCAAGCTGGGTGCCAACCTCGCCTCTGCTCTGGCAACTGGAGGGTCACCAGAGGAGGACGAGCTGACCGAGCATGAAGAAGCTATGAGCCAATTCATTCTACTGGAGCAGGTGCCAGGCATGGGAGGCCTGACAAATTATGAGGATATGTCCGGTGAGTGGCCAACATTGTGTATCCTGAGTATGTGAAGTAAAGCATCACCAAAATGTATAATTGTGGTGCACATCTGGCTGTATTGGAATGACTGCCCCGGGTGAACCATGTCATGTGGTGTACTGACTCCTGTCCAGTGTACACAAGAGTGGATACAAACCATGTGTTGTACATCAGTTGAACATGTCTGTGTGACAGTACTCATCCCCCACTAGCATAACCCCAACATCTGCAACATGATACCACAATGTGCACAGTTGTTTTCTGCATCCTTGATGTCAGTGACTCTGCTCTGCTAGACATGTGCATGTGTCCGAAATAGGAGTTATACTTCATGCTTTGCAGGGTATATAATCTCTTTCCAAATATGTACGCTGTGCTTCCTTGCTACATAGAACATCCAAGATGACAACCAACACACCTTATGGTTTGCCCTGAGCGACTGTGCATATTTCTGGACTGTGCACATCCCTGCTGCCCCAATGGCAATGACTCCTGAGGCAAATCTCTGTGTGGCCTACTCCCTGTTACCCTCCCACACTCAAACCACACTCTATTTGTCCATGCCCCTCTCCCTCTTGTGGGTCACTGTACCTTGTTCCAAACTACAGCTCCATTGACTTACTCTCTCCATTTCACAGACATTGCTAGGTGGTACTCTTACAGCCATACATCAACTGGGATTGTTTCATTTTTCCGAGACTTACGGTGTGTTCCTATTTTGTACAGGCCCTGTACCAAGACAACACTGGTGTGGCAGGTGATGGATGCAGACTTTGATGTGGATATGTGTGTCTGTCTGTTCCCATGTGATGTAATTGCACGTCACAGAGGCACATGTCCATGCCCATTTTACGTATATTAGTCAACCGTTTGCGGTGCCATGTGTTATAATCTGCTTCTTAAAAACCCTGTTGGTTGGCAATGTGTCCACTGGCAGCATGGCCCTCAGCAGGGAATTTTGTTGCAAGTCTGCATATGCCAGACTCACAAAGCTTGTTGTCCATAGTGTGTGGATGCTGTATTTCTTATGGTGACATGCCCTGCCTTTAGTAGCATGGCAACAATGTGATACACATGTTTACTGTCGACACGTTGCACATGACTCCATATGTCTTTTTCTTTCCATGTGCTGGTGAGGAGGCACTAGAGGCAGATGAGGAGGAAGAGGATGTGGCGTGGCAGGCCGTGAAAACCCACTGGAGCTACAGACCATCCTGAGCCATGCTGCAGACACTTCTGACTCTTTGGACTCAACTGGCTCTGATGCTGAACCGGATGTGCAGTCCTCAATGCTGGCCAAGGTGAGTGCACAAATGGGTGGAGCATTTGAGGCCCATGAGTCTGCAGGGGGTCCGGTGCCTTCACAAGGCCTGTTAGTGGTGGCACCCCCATTTGTGGTGGTTACGGCTTCAAGGCCACAGTCTCATGTATTGGTTTCTGGTCCTGGGACAGATGCCCAAAGGAGTGTTGCAGTCCTGCAGCCAGGGACAGGGGCATCACAGCAAAGACCATGCTCACTTGGATCAGGCTGGCATGGGCCTGCACATGTGGGAGGTGTGTGCATGCTGGGCAGACAGAGTGGGTGCAGCAGATGTTATGTTCCACACACCATCAGAGTGCTGCCTATGATAATTTGGCTGAGGGCATGGATAGGGTAGCCACTTCCATGAACCCCTAGCAACGCAGGTGGAGCAACAGTTGTAGGTCATGCGGTGCACATGCCACTACCACAGGCTGTGCATGGAGGCCAACATCAGGAGCCGACGGGCAGATCTGCAATGTCTATAGGCATCCCTGCTTGCTGAGGGTCAGGCACACAGGGAAGCCCTGAGGCATGAGGTTTTGGCCCAAAGAGCTGCAATCCGTGAGGAAGAGGCAGCTAGCAGAAGACTGTTATGCCTGGATATGTTATCATTGAGGCAGACAATCTCAGAGGAACTCTGTGAAACCTGTGAGGTTGTGCATTGTGACCTCCAAGCCCTCAGTCTGCTGGTGCATTCATCAGTGCCACAGAGGGCGGCTGCCACTGAGGACCAGGCCACTAAGTGGTGAGCCTCCAGCACCACTTCCACCTTCAGATTCAACACAGGATGGGGTGCCAGCACAGACATGCCTCCCGGTCCACCGTAACTGTGCGGCCCGTGAGCCCTTGGAGGGGAATTCGGCATGCACCCTGCCCCTCCCCCCTCCTTGGTGGACCCCACGCCCCCGGTCCATGATAGATATTTTTGATTTAAAAAACAAATTTTGATACTTTTGTAGACCCAAGCCCGGATGTTGGCATATTATTTTTTAGTTGCCCTTTCCAGGTTTTAATTCTATTTTAATTTTAATTTTTACCTTGAGTTGTGCAGTTGCCCTCTCAAGGCCATGACGTTTGCAGTTCTGGACATGCAACCATGCATAGTGTGATCAACTTGCATGTTTACATGGTGGTGCGCAGGATGGCATGTGTAGGTAACTATGGGTTCAGTGTGCCCTTGCACATGTGTGCTGTTTGAATGTTACTTCACTCTGCCTGGTGTAATGTCTTCTCCCATGTTGTTTCAGTTATCTGTGATGTGGCGGTGACTGCTGTCCGGGTTAGACAACCTGCACCTTTTGCATCCATGCTCCTGTTAGGGAGAATTCTCATTTATGGCTAATTTCCCTTACCTAGTGAGTCCCCCAGCAGCTTTGCTGGACGTCTGGAGTTTATTTCTTTCCACTTGGTAAGAGTGTGAGCTTTTCGCCCACTCCTACCTGTGTTTTGGCAAGTATATTTCTCTGTTTTTTGGGATTGTGGACTCTGGCGTACACCACTTCAGTAGCCCCCTTCTTTTGTGTGTCACACAGCATCGTCAGTGCAGTGACACAGGGTTGTCTTTGAGACTTCCACCCGACTCAATTTCTGAGGCTGACTACAGTCCCCCAGAAAAGGGTAAAGTTACCATTAACTTTACCTAGTCAATCTACCACAGATCCAGTACACCCCATCTTCCATGGAGTACTGGAAAGGGTTAATTTGTATCCCTTTTTATGTGTACCTCCTAGAGCATTGTTTCGCTCTTTTAACATTTAGATTTAGCTGGTGGCAGTGGTATCTATCCTAACTTTTCTACCACAATTATATTAGATAACCGTGGTATTGTTCTTGGCTATTATATTAGCCTCGAACATAAACCCGCTTGACCAAATTGTCTTTCTCTTGGCTCCGGTTGGGTTTATTCACCATTTCTTTTGTTAAAGTCCTTCTTGTGTTTTACCTTGCGCTGCAAACTAGGTTTGCCTTCGTTGTTCACCGTCTTTTGGCAGGCTTCTGCTCAGAAGCCCTCCACCAGGCGCCTGGGTGTCTAGGTGGGCTGAATGTGAGGGAGGGGTGTAGTCACCCCCTGCACAGGTTATCCTAGGAAACCCAAGTCACACTTTGCCATGATTGGCTGAGGTGGTTGTCCAGGCTGGACAACCCCCCTGCTGGGTGATTGACAGCCAGGCTGTGTGAATGGGGGGTTTGCACATAAAAGGCAGGTCTCTTGGGCTAGAAGTCAGAGTCACCACTGGAACTACAAGGAACCAAAGAGAAGCGGAGAGAACAACGACCTCTGCAACTACCCCATCCCGGTGAAGCCCTGCTGCAGTCCTGCGCTATCTATCCTTCAAAGACTAGAGAAGATCCGGTCCGGAGTCTTCTTCCCTTGAACCTGGTGGGGAGAACAGCTCATCTTCCACAGCCAGAGGATCCTCTTCCTTGGTCGAAATCACTGCACACTGCTGTAGTGGTCCGTATAGTCATCTGAAGAGCCTCTCCTCTTTTTAAGGAGCTCACCTTTTTTTTACTTGTCGCTGCTGCCGGCCTCATCCCTGTGTGGTGCAGACCCCCTTCAGATGTCCTCCTTCACAACAAAGCTCCAGGAACCGTAGGTCTGTGGGAAACCAACAGGAACAACTGCCAGGGCACTAGCTGCACCATTGGAATAAGGTACTGTGTTCTGCTTGAGGAAACTGGGTGAACCCCTTTTCTTTATCTTCAAGGCTTACCCTTGTCTTCCCTCCTTCTTATAACTTGTGCTTCCGAACATTGACAATATCGAAGTACTCTTGGCTACGTTGAATCGTAAACTGTCTAACCGTGTGATTTTCGGCAACAGGACTCCGGTGTCCTTAACCCTGGCTCCGGCCCTTTGACTCTTGAACTCCTGTCTCTGAGTGTTTCTCGATTCTGTCTGCCTAACCAAAATATTGCCTGTGATTCTTGCCTCCAACTCCCTCTGGGTATCCCAGGTGCTAAGTGTGTTTTTGCCCCGGTATCATTTCATGTCACAGATACACATTTATTTAGTAGACCGAACTGTCAAAAAGTGATCGCAATAGTATTCACGGTAACGTGTTTTGTTCATAACACCGGTCCATTCAAACACAGGGCACTTACCTTGAGATCTACTGTACAAAGTGAATTGGTTAGTTGTAGTATATTTTACGTGTGGTTTGTGTTTGAGTTTAATAGAAGTGTTGGGTTTATAACAAATGGTTTAAAAATAAATGTACTTATATTTTTCTACTTGAAACCTTAAGTCAGTGTTTGCTTGAGTCACAGTAATTGTGGTCCCTTTGTGTAATCTCTGCTACTGCTCATATACTCTTGAGATTAGCCTGGCTACTCCGCCACTGCTACCACTCTGACATAGTAGTACAGGCTTGTACCAAAGGTAAAACTTGTTTTGCCACCTTTAGTCTTAATTGTGTGTAGTGGTCCCTAAGGGCACTGCACAGGATTCTGCCTAACACTGGTGTACAGCGGTGAGGATTTGGAAGTAGAGTGATTACACTTAGAGTGCTGCTATTGCTTGGGTTCAACTAACCACAAGGCTAACACCACTAATTCTATTTAACTGAAGAAATCATGTCAAATATGGAAAGCTACACTGAAGAGAGTCTTTTACTCTATACTGCTGAGGTTCTGAGAACCATGTGTAGGGATAAGAATCTCTCTGGTAAAGGAAAGAAATTTGAACTGGTTGCAACGTTAATGGGAAAAAGGCTGGAGAGTGGGTCAAAAGGGCCTACCACTCCAGCAAATGTAGATTTTGATGTTTCTGAACCTGAGGGTGTTAATTGTGAAGAAGTAGATGAGTCCTTGTTAGGAAACCCTACAACTCCTTTGCCTGCTCAGAATGCACAACCTCTGTCCACAGGGACCCACACAGGTCCTACGCTTACTCCTGAGTTTATTGCACTTGAGAAAATGAGACTTGAATTGGAAGTGAAACGTATTGATGCACAAACTGCCATGAAACATCAAGAGTTAAGGCTCAGAGAAATGGCTGAACCATGAACTAGAAATGAAGAAACTGTCTACAGAAAATGCTTCTCTCCCAGAGTCTTCTAGGTCTTCCAGCACTAAGAGACCACGTATGCCAAAGGAAATGATTGGTATGTATGAGACTAAACTTGATATTTTGGATTAGTTAGCAATGTTTGAGTACAATCATGGGATTCAAGGTAACTCAGGGGATCAGTTTAATCCTTGGCTTTTCTCTAGGCTCCCCCTGTTGCAAGTGATGCTGTAATGGATTTGGTGGAGGAGGATAAACAGGATTATGAGTGTGTGAATCTAGCATTAATAGCTAGATTTGGGAAGACCCCTTCACAGGATCTTAAGAAGTTTAGAACCCTCAAAAAGCATGATGGTACCCCTTGGGCTACCTGGGTGTGTGAATGTTTGAAAAACCTAGATGGTTGGGTTAAGGGTTACAAAGTGAACACTTTTGAAGGTTTGAGGAATCCTGTAATGTTGGAGTCTATTTTTGATGTCTGCTCTCCTGAGTTTAGACAGCACTTGGCTGACTCAAAGGAGATAGATCCTAAGAAACTAGCTAAGGGTGCCGACTTATTGGTTGCCAACAGGGCTACTCACAAGGATTCTGGGGCTACTCAGAAGAAGGATGAGGGGAAGCAGCCAAAGAAAGACAACAGAGAGAATTCCAATAATTCCAATACAAAAGAGGGCCCCAAACATAACCAGGGTAAGCCACACGGTAAACCGAATCAGGCTAGTGTACCATCTGGTTCCACACCAGATGGAGGTCAGAGCAAACCCCCATTCCAGAGAGCATTTGGGAAATGCTTTGTTTGTGAGTTACCTGGCCATGTGAAAGGAGATCCCAAGTGTAAGGGTAAACCTTCAGGGATCAACACTGTCTCCTTAGCCTTCTCCCAGGTGGATGAAGTACCTATAGCCAGTGGAAACTTTCAGCTACTAGCTGACGAACCCATGAGAGTCTCAGCTAGTGTTTCTTTAGTGTCCTTGGGTCTTTGGGAACAACAGAACTTAGATTTCTATAACTCAATCCCAGATAATACTAAAGAGTATTACAAAGATAGTGTTCTTGTGAATGGTCAGGAAACCCCTGCCATCAGAGACACTGGAGCCAGCATAACAGTGGTTGATTAATGTTTTTTCAAGGTGAAGGATGTTGCTAAGGCACCCAAACACCTAACCAAGTTAGCTGGAGGCCCTGTGCAAATGGTTCCCTAGTTACCAGCTCTCATCCAGTGTAATGACATGACTGTCAGGATACCCGTAAGTGTGCAAACTAACGTACCTGGGAGGGTCCTGCTAGGTAATGACCTTAAAACTCTTGGAGTTGTGTCTAGTAGCCCCAGACGCCCCCCAGCAGAAGGAAGCAGGAGCTCACAAGGTCTGCAAGGGAGAGAACCTTAAGAGGCTCTCCTGGGGACATGATAGAGGAAGCTATCACCCCAACTCCACAGGACTTACTGCAATTGCAAGACAAGAAAAGACAAATGGGAAACCTAAGTCTGCCAGCAAGAAACCAGCAAGAACTCTTGTGCCCAGTAGGACATCTCAAAGACTGTCCAAAGTCACACCTGTGACTCCCACACCAGCTGAGGCTGAGTGTGAGGTTCAACCCTGTATGGTCAAACTAGATACTGAGGAATCAGATCTAGAAGAGGATCTTACCTTGGTAGGAGATCTTGACCCTGTTGACCATCCTGAGCTGAAGTCTTTACTGGCAGAAGGTGGACGCAACAGGGAAGATTTCAGTAAGGGACAAAGAGAGTGTCCTACCTTGGAAGGTCTTTGCTAACAGGCCACTTCTCAGTTCAATGGGACTGTGCCTGGTAAGTATAGGTTACACTGGGAGGATGGCCTCTTCTACAGTGAACAAACTGAAACAACTCCTGGAGACTACAAAAGACGTGTAGTACCTCTAGTGAACCAACTCCAGTTTCTGCAGTTAGCCTATGAGGTACCTTTGGCTGGTCACTTAAGTTTTAAGAAGACCAAAGAAAGGCTCTCTCTGCACTTCTAGTGGCCTAAGATGGGTACAGAAGTAGACAAATTCTGCATAAGCTGCCACACTTGCCAAACCTCTGGCAAGAGTGGATCCAAGAATGTGGCACCCTTAGTGCCTCTCCCAGTGATGGGAGTTCCTTTTGAGAGGGTGGGGATTCACATTGTTGGTCCTCTTGACCCTCCCACATCTTCAGGCAACAGGTTCATCCTGGTTGTAGTGGACCATGCCACTAGATTTCCTGAAGCCATACCTATGAGGACTGTTATGGCTCCGGCTGTGGCTAAGGCCCTACTTGGTATTTTTACCAGGGTAGGTTTTCCTAAGGAGGTGATATCTGACAGGGGATACAATTTTATGTCCCACTACATGCAAACCATGCGGAAAACCTGTGGAGTCACCTACAAGTTCTCAACTGCCTACCATCCTCAAACCGATGGATTGGTAGAGAGGTTTAACAGAACTATGAAGAACATGATAGGTGCTTTAGAAGAACCCCTTAGAAGAAAGTGGTACCTTCAACTGCCATGCCTTCTCTTTGCATATAGAGAAGTCCCTCAGGAGGGAGTAGGATTCACTCCCTTCAAACTTCTCTAAGGCCATCCAGTCAGAGGTCCATTTGCCCTTATTAAGGAGGGGTTGGAGAGTGTTCCTTTCCCCAAGCCAGTCAGAGTGACTGACTATGTGATAGGTCTCCGGAGGAGAATGTCACACATGATGGCAGAGGCAAGTGATAACTTTAGGGCTGGTCAAGCTCTGGTCAAACATTGGCATGACCAGAAGGCTAAAATGGTTGAGTTTACTCAAGACCAGCTTGTTCTTGTTATGGTCCCAACAAGATAGAGGACCTTTCAGGACAAATGGATAGGACCCTTCGAGGGTGTGGGTAAACTCGGAGAGGTGAACTATCTGGTGGACTTAGGCAATCCTAAGGAGGCTCCCAGAGTCTTTCACACCAACCAACCTTTTAAAGGCTTATGTCTCTAGACCTGACATAGGAGCTCTGCTTCTAGCTTCAGCTCAGGAGAAGGAGGAGAGTGAACCTCTGCCTGACCTACTCAGAGGCGTACCTTTAGATGCGCAAATGGAAGGAGTCAATCTCTCTTCCAGTCTCACATCTGACCAGCAGGATGAGTGCAAGTTGCTGTTAAATCAGTTTGCTTCCCTGTTCTCACTTTCACCAGGCTTGACCCCTTGGGGCCAGCATGACATACACACTGGTGACTGCTTGCCTGTCAAAAGCAGGGGGTACAGAATGTCAGACAATGTCAGATCCCACTTAAGTAATGAGGTCAACAAGATGCTTGAACTTGGGGTTACATAGCCCTCTACTAGCCCATGGTCTATCCCAGTTGTGCTTGTACCAAAGGCAGGATCCAAAAAGTTGAGATTCTGCATGGACTATAGAGATCTAAATACAGTCACAACGACTGATGCCCATCCTTTGCCTAGGACATATGAGCTGGTGGACAAACTTGGCGCAGCCAAGTACCTCAGCACATTTGACCTAACGTCAGGCTATTGGCAAATAGCCCGACAGACCATGCCAAGGAGAAAACTGCATTCTCCACCCCAGCTGGCCTCTACCAATTCAAGGTAAAGCCTTTTGGACTAAAGAATGCACCTGCTACATTTCAGAGGATGGACAATCAAGTTCTGAATGGGATGGAGGACTTCTACATGGCATACTTGGATGACATTGCAGAGTTCAGCCCTACATGGAAAGAACATGTTGAACACCTAGGTTATGTATTGCAGGCTCTTGAACAGGCCCATCTGACCATAAAGGCAAGCATATGTCAAATTGGTCAGAGTTCAGTGGTCTACCTTGGACATGAGGTAGGAGGAGGTGGAATAAGGCCATTGCCTAGCAAAGTACAGGCTCTACAAAACTGGGCCACCCCTACTACTCAAACCCAAGTGAGAGCCTTCCTAGGTCTCACTGGGTACTATAGGAACTTCATAAAGTACTATGGGACCATAGCTTCTCCCTTGAATGTCATCTCCTCTCCCAAATTTCCTAAAAAGGTCAGGTGGAATGAGTAGTGCAATCAAGCCTTTGAAGGTCTAAAGAAAGCCCTTTGTCAAGCTCCAGTCCTAAGAGCTCCTGACTATCATCAACCTTTCATTGTACAGACGGATGCTTCTAATGTAGGTATAGGTGCAGTCCTTAGTCAAGTGGATGAGAAAGGTAGGGAACACCCCATTTGTTTCATCAGCAGGAAGTTAACGGATCCTGAGACAAGGTGGGCAACAATAGAAAGAGAATGCTTTGCTATTGTGTGGTCACTGAAGAGGTTTAGACCATACTTGTATGGATCTACCTTCACCATTCAGACTGACCACCAACCCTTGAGATGGCTGTTGCAAATGAAAGGGGACAACCCAAAGTTACTCAGATGGTCAATCTGCCTGCAAGGGTTTGATTTTTCTATTGAGCACAGAGCAGGAAGTCACCATGAAAATTCTGATGGTCTCTCTAGGATGTTTGTAACCGACTAGAGATATGAGGTCCATCCAGGAGTGGATTAAATCCTCCTGTCCCTTAGTCTGGGGGGGGGGGCGAGTGTTAGGGAGAATTCTCATTTATGGCTAATTTCCCTCACCTAGTGAGTCCCCCAGCAGCTTTGCTGGACTTCTGGAGTTTATTTTTTTTCCACTTGGTAAGAGGGTGAGCTTTTCCCACACTCCTACCTGTGTTTTGGCAAGTATATTTCTCTGATTTTTGTGATTGTGGACTCTGGAGTACACCACTTCAGTAGCCCCCTTCTTTTGTGTGTCACACAGCACCGTCAGTGCAGTGACACAGGGTTGTCTTTGAGACTTCCCCCGACTCCATTTCTGAGGCTGACTACAGTCCCCCAGAAAAGGGTAAAGTTACCATTAACTTTACCTAGTCAATCTACCACAGATCCAGTACACCCCATCTTCCATGGAGTACTGGAAAGGGTTAATTTATATCCCCTTTTTATCTGTACCTCCTAGAGCATTGCTTCGCTCTTTTAACATTTAGACTTGGCTGGTGGCAGTGGTATCTACTCTAACATTTCTACCGGAATTATATTAGATAAACGTGGTATTGTTCTTGGCTATTATATAAGCCTAGAACATAAACCTGCTTGACCAAATTGTCTTTCTTTTGGCTCCGGTTGGGTTTATTCTCCATTTCTTTTTGTTAAAGTCCTTCTTGTGTTTTACTTTGCGCGGCAAACTAGGTTCGCCTTCTATGTTCACCGTCTTTTGGCGGGCTTCTGCTCAGAAGCCCTCCACCAGGCGCCTGGGTGTCTACGTGGGCTGAATGTGAGGGAGGGGTGTAGTCACCCCTGCACAGGTTATCCTAGGAAACCCAAGTCGCACTTTGCCATGATTGGCTG
Organism: Ambystoma mexicanum; assembly: GCF_040938575.1. Taxonomy (NCBI): domain Eukaryota; kingdom Metazoa; phylum Chordata; class Amphibia; order Caudata; family Ambystomatidae; genus Ambystoma; species Ambystoma mexicanum. The sequence goes on from NC_090932.1 coordinate 718,645,786, forward strand.
AGGTGGTTGTCCAGGCTGGACAACCCCCCTGCTGGGTGATTGACAGCCAGGCTGTGTGAATGGGGGTTTTGCGCATAAAAAGGCAGGTCTCTTGGGCTAGAAGTCAGAGTCGCCACTGGAACAACAAGGCACCAAAGAGAAGCGGAGAGAACGACGACTGCAGCAACTACCCCATCCCAGTGAAGCCCTGCTGCAGACCTGAGTTATCTACCCTTCAACGACTAGAGAAGATCCGGTCCGGAGTCTTCTTCCCTTGAGCCTGGTGGGGATAACCAGCTCATCTTCCACAGCCAGAGGATCCTCTTCCTTGGTCGAAATCACTGCACACTGCTGTAGTGGTCCGGATAGCCATCTGCAGAGGCTCTCCTGTTTTTAAGGAGCGCACCTTTTATTCCTTGTCATTGCTGCCGGCCTCATCCCTGTGTGGTGCAGACCCCCTTCAGACATAATCCTTCACAACAAAGGTCCAGGAACTGTGGGTCTGTGGGAAACCAACAGAAACAACTGCACTAGCTGCACCATTGGAATAAGGTACTGTGTTCTGCTTGAGGAAACTGGGGAACCCCTTTTCTTCATCTTCAAGGCTTGCCCTTGTCTTACCTCCTTCTTATAACTTTTGCTTCCGAACATTGACAATATCGAAGTACTCTTGGCTACGTTGAATTGTGAACTGTCTGACTGTGTGATCTTTGGCAACAGGACTCCGGTGTCACTTAACCCTGGCTTCCGAACCTTTGACTCTTGAACGCCTGTCTCTGATTGTTTCTCGATTCTGTCTGCCTAACCAAAATATTGCCTGTGATTTTTGCTTCCAACTCCCTCTGGGTATCTCAGGTGCAAAGTGTGTTTTTGCCCCGGTAGCATTTCATGTCACGGATACACGTTTAATTAGTAGACCGAACTGTCAAAAAGTGATCGCAATCGTATTCACGGTAACCTGTTTTGTTCATAAAACCGGTCCATTCAAACACAGGGTACTTACCTTGAGATTGTTAAGCGGCTTCACTTCAACACTACAGCTAAATCAATGCCTAGTCTGGGATGCTGAGGGAAACCCTTATTGATATATTTTTAGGTCCAGTTCATGTACTCTGGATGACAACCCTTATATAACACCCCTCTCTTAGAATGCCCCTGACCCCACTGAGCCAAGAAGTAGGTCTGTTTTGCAAATTTAAAGGTTTGAGAAATATAACAATATATATATATATATATATATATATATATATATATATATATATATATATATATCACACTTCTATAAATAAATTGATAATGGTTATTACACTTGTGAATATGAGTAGTAATCAGCAAGAGGTAAATTATGAATAGGAACAGAAGAATAGGGTGGGAAAGAATGCTTTAAATGGTTCAAGGAAACACAATGATGAATGAAATGCAGTACAGAAATAACTTGATATGGCTTCAACAAAAGGCAATGTAATCACTTTTCCTGGACAATTCACTCCCCCCCTATGCAATGTAAGAAATGGAAGGAGATGGAAAGAGGAGCACACAGTTCTCAGGAATGCAATCAAATACAATACGAAATTCAGTTCCCCCCCAGCAAGCTTAGAGGAAACAGGTAGAAGTTTGAAACACAGGCCCAAAATGCTTTGAATGTGATGACAATGAAGTGAGAAATGTGCTAAAAATGATTTTAATTCCCTATAGGAGGTTCAGGGTGAGTGGTAGACAATTTAAATCAGTTCAGGTCAGCCCTAACAATGGTTCAGGGAAGGTTATTAGGTTGCAAACGAATTTTAGCAGTTCAGGCAAAAAGCGGCTATCTTTTTACAGATGACGAAATCAGGCCAAATCGCATATCGCAGTAAATTTTGCGAGTGCGTAAATCGCAATTACGGCAAAAGTATAAGGAGTAGGAAGTCGGTTCTAGGTTCGTTGGAAAGCCTAGAATCCCAGCTTTAAAATGAAATTTCGTTCCTAGCCCAAACGGTTCAAGAGATACGGACAATTTAATAAAGGTAGATTTTCGGATTTAAAGTAAAACTCAAAATGACAGGTGACAGCTTGCAGCTTTAAAAATGACAGATGACACGATTTCTAGGAGGCTGTTCTAATTAGGTTAAAATAGTTTGGATTAGATTATTTTAACTAAGAGATTGGGTTCTGCACAGTTCTGGCGGATACTGCACTGCTTTCCGGTCCGGATCAAGTGGATTCTGGATGTAACACTGCTTTCTGGGTACTGGCAAAGGTTCTTGGCAAAGAATTCAGACAGCTCGCCCGGCTGTGGAATAGTTTGCAAATGATTTTAAGGATGCTGAGGCCTGCTGAGAAATACTTTTGCTTGCAGTGGGCCTTCTTGGTTCAAAGTTCTGTAGTCTCTGTTTAGCTTGGAAGTCTAAGTATTGGATCTCTGGATGTGAAGTCGTCGGTCAGCATGCTCCACAGCAAATGGAATTGAATCCCCTATCTGTCCTGCACTGTCTGCTTTTATGTGTTTAGAAAGTGGGTGGAGAGGCTAGCTTCACTAAGCCTGCCCCTCTCTTGATTTGATAGGTCAATAGATTCTTTGGTCCCTGATTTGGGAAGGGATAGTGTGTCAGAGTGATGTCATTTTTATGGCCTCCAGAAAGAACACTCCCCTGTCATCTTTACACACAATCTATTTCTGATCCAAATGCATATTTCCCAGGTACACACGTGGTTGACATTACATGTACATATTACACCTTGCTTAAGGTAGTCTCTGTTCCGCCTCTGGCGTTTCTAGGAGCTTGCATTCAAAAATGGCAATTTATTTTCGATTTTAGTGGGTTTTGCAATATGGGATTTTCATCAAAAATTATACTCAGTCTATTGATTTAGTTTGTTCTGGGATAGAATAATGGGCGGCGACAGCTCATCCCCACCTCTACCCAGTCTAAGGATTCAACATGGGTCAAAACCCTTGACAAACCCCCCCGCCCGACTGCGCTTTGATTCGAGTCGAGGGGAATTCGGGTGCCAAGGATGTTTTGAGCCCTGTGCTGGTATGTCCGCATTATCATCTTCCAATTCTGTACAGTTCAGCATCTTTTCCTCCACCAAGTTGGATCCATCGGTTCTCCTCGCCGGTCCTGATGGGAATATTGGGCGGTACCCCGGGCCCCTCGGGTCTCTGCTCCCGGTCCCCGGTCGTCCTCCTTGGTCAGTCTCCAGGTTTTCTTTCTCCTAGGACGACAAAGGAAAGCGGAAATACCTATTCATAGACATTTCTCCCCCACTATTGATATAGTGGGGCGACATATACATTTTATACTTTAATAGACATAGCATTCCAATTTTTAAAAACAAGATATAATTCAGAGACAGTGGCTTACATGCGCCATAATATTTTAGAGACTATATGTGGGATATCTTAGGGTTGGAACTGAATTAATCTGGAGCGTTCCCCTCTGGTATTGCAGAGGACTCCTCCAGTTGCTGCAGCATGTGCCTGGGATGGCAACACTTTAGCTGATTTATATGTACCCATTTATCTTCCCCTTCTGCCAGACTACCTTTGGGGATGCGGATCTTGTACGCTACAGGGGAGATCTTGTCTATAATTTCAAACGGTCCCTTCCATGTAGGCAAACATTTTCGCTGTTTGTCCTGGTTCCTTTGGAAATTGTATAGATAGACCCGGTCCCCCACAGTATATTCCTTCCTGGTGGTCTTCAGGTCGTAGTGGGTTTTCATGCTATCAGCTGATCTTTCTAGATTCCGCTGAGCATAGGCAAAAGCATGCTGAAGGTGTTTCCTTAAATTCTCCACATACTCATGAGTTGTGGAGGCATTTATCAGTGTCTGCTCTTGGGTCCTGTAGAGCGGATGCTGGGGAAGCACCATCTTGCGTCCGGTCATCGACTCAAATGGTGACATTTTAGTTGCAGATGAAGGGGTAGATCTGATGGCCATTAGGACCAGAGTTAATCGGATATCCCAACTTGGCCCAGAATCTGCCACAAACTTTTTTAATATGCTCACAATGGTTCGGTTGTATCTCTCCACTGCTCCAAAGAAGCTGGCCTGTAAGCAATGTGTAGCTTCCTTTTAACCCCCAGTATCTCCCACATCTTTGTCATTACTTCACTGGTGAAGTGGCTACCTCTGTCTGACTCAATCCTTTGAGGTAGACCAAAATGGGAAAAGATGTGGTTAATCATCAGGGCAGCTGCTGTTTCTGCCTTGGGGCTGGGAGACATTCCACCCACTTGGTAAACAAGCATGTAACGGTCAACATGTACTTGTTTCATCTAGACGAGCGAATTACAGGGCCTACAAAGTCGATTTGCAAATCTGACCATGGCAGTGTCATCCCCCTCTTTTGGAGAGGCGCACGGTGTGTGAGGGATGATGGCTGAAACTGTGCACACACAAGACACCCCTTTAAGTATTGGTCGAGGTCCTGCCCCATGTGTGGCCAGTATGCAACCTCTCTTAAGATTTCCAGTGTTGTGTGAAACCCCCTATGACCGGCGGTGGCCGCATCATGGGCGTGACTTAACATCAGGCTTCGGAATGAGGTAGGAACCACCCACTGATCGTGGCCAGCTTTGGATTTCCTTACCAGCAAACCGTCTTGGATTCGGAACATTTTTGGACATTTCATCAACACTCTTAGGTCCTCTTTCCCAATGTAATCGGTATCTGTCAGGGGAAAGTTCTCAGGGTCCTCAAGGTGTTGGTAAAACTTAGCAATAATTGGATCCCCCTTCTGAGCTGTAATTAAATCAGCATCAGGGGTCTCCTTACTCCATTGTGCAGTTGAAAGATCATTGTGAGCATTTGTCTGGGACCTAGTGATAGCAGTGACCTGGATTTCCCCCAATAGGGACTCGATTTCTATTAGCTCCCCTTGGATGGCCCCGGTTTTGGCCAGCTGATCAGCTAAGTCATTTCCAGTTTTGTCTGGTCCCTCTACTTTGGAATGACCCTTGATCTTTTTCCAGTAGATGGTCATCCCATTCGATGTGACCAGATCATCAATATTTCGGATTAACTTCCCATGTTTCAGGGGTTTGTTATTAGCACATAACATGCCTCTGGTTTTCCAGTTAACCAGGTGCTCCACGAACCCGTTCCGTACATAATCCAAATCTGTGATTATGACCAGTTCGTGGAGTTGATGTTGGACGGCAGTGAGGATGGCTTGATGCACAGCCATCAACTCTGCCACCTGACTACTTCGGGGACCAATTTTGTACCCTGCGGAGGGTTCTGGAAACTCCTTCACCCATGCATTCCCTACGCCGGCCACCAGTTCTTTTTCCCCGTTGTTGTCAACATGGTAAGAGCATCCATCCACATAGACAGTGGGCATTCCCTCACACTTGTCCTCTTCAAAGACTTTGTGGGGGGAATTAAGGTATGCCTCCATGTTGTCCTTGATTTTTAGACTTTCGTCCTCAAGACAGTTTTCTCTGGCACAATCATGCAAGTCAGCCAGACCTTGCGCGAGGGGACTCTTCTTGTTTTGGCCATATCTGACCTCCACAGGAAAGCCTTGCATTGACAGAATCCAGGAAGTAATTCGGGAATTACTCACATTTCCGGCCCGGATTCTATCACTTTGGAGATATTGCAGAGGCTGGTGTGGAGTCTCCACTATGATGTGTTCCCTCTGGATGAACGTGCGGTAATTCTTCAATGCCCACACCGTTGCCAAGAGTGCCTTCTCACAATCGTTGAATTTTTCCTCCACAGAGGATAAAGTTTTGCTCGCATAGGAGATTACTTTATTGACCTTGTCATGCTTTTGGTATAATACTGCCGTCAAGCACGTATTAGAAAACCCTGTCTCCAGGAAGAACTCCTTGTATCTGACAGGGTAAGCTAGGCAAGGCGCTTGTGAGAGGCTTCTCTTGAGTTGTCTTACTGCCTCGGATTGTTCTGGACCCCATTCCCACTTGACCCCCCCCTTCAAGAGATGAATCAGGGGTCTAGTGATCTCTGTGTAGCCCTCAATGAACTTTCTGCTGTAATTAGTCAGTCCAAGGAGGCTCCTTAGTTCCTGCAGAGTTGTGGGATCCTTCAGTTTCTGGAGTGCTTCCACTTTCTTTTCCTGGGGACAGAGGCCCTGAGGAATAATCTCATGCCCCAAGAAATTAACACGGGTTCTACATCACTGTGCTTTCTGAAAGGAAAGTTTTGCTCCGGCGGCCCTCAACTGCATCAGAACATAACATATCTCCGCTATGTGTTCCTCCACAGATGAACTTTTGATGAGGACATCATCTACATAAGCCAGGTTACCCCTCGCACCCAGGTCGGGCATGGCCTTATGTAAGAAAATGTTGAATTAATTGCCGGAGTTGAGGTATCCAAAGGGAGTCCGGGTCCATGTGTACTGCTGGCCCCCAAAAGTAAAAGCCAGTTTGTATTGGTCCTCCCTACTGACAGGCACGGTCCAGTATCCATTGGTCAGGTCTATTGCTGTGAATACCTGTGACCCCTGGATCTGGGCCAGCCCTTGGTCAATGTAGGGCAGAGGCCATCGGGAAGTATGGACCAGTTTGTTGAGCTCCCTAAGGTCGGCGCAGAGTCTCCACTGGCCGTTTGGCTTCAATATTCCCAGCACCGGATTATTGAAAGTGCTGTGGACTGGACAGATTATTCCCCGGGACTCAAGGTTCTTAATTATTTCAGTAAGGGACTCCATTGATGCGAGAGGCAAGCGATATTGTTTCACAAACACTGGAGTCATGCCAGGGTCCGTGGGAATTGTTGTTGTATGGATGTCGGTGCGACCACAGTCATATGAGTCTACCTCAAAGAGATCTTGGAAATCCAAGAAAACTTGTTTCAACTTTTGCTTCTGTTGTAGAGTCACACAGGCATCAGCTAGGTTGACTCTCTCTTCCAACATCTGCCTGAAGCCTGGAAAGACTTCTGGTTTGGCTATCTCAGCGGCCTCCTCCAGCTGGGTGGAGAAGTCCCTGGTCAGAGTGCTGATTTGGACTGGAGGCTTCAGGTGGGAAAGGCAGCCCACATGGACCTGGAAAATCACCTCATCCCTCCTGAAGTCACAAGTCACATCTTCCTTACCATAAGGGCAAGAAGTATACACCAGGAAGTTCCCCCCCATGCCGGGTGAAAATCCTGTCTGGGGTTGTATTGTCATCACTGTCACTGTCAAAACAGTCCTTGGGGATCGGTCCTAACAGTTCATTTCCTAGATCAATGGAAAAATGTCGGTCATCAACCGCCATTCCAATGATGGTGTCTTTGGCTAGAGTAATACTCTTTAAGTCGCTGTTATCCACCTCTATTGGAATGGTGTCATGTTCTATATTGACTAGTGGAGTTGGGTTTACCCCCAACCCTTGCTGTTGGAGAGAAGCATTTAGATGTATTTAAGCATCAGGGTTTTTCAATTTTTGTCCTCTTTTAACTTTCACTTCCAGGGAGAATTGTCGGGTCCTTTCTGGGATGGTGACTTCCTCTTTAATCTGAATTCAACTGCATAAGGTAGCAATTGAGCTGACCTAAATGCTTTTTCTGAATCATCAACGCCCATGGGATTATCCGCTAATCGGGACCAAGCTTTGAAGTTTATTAGGTCCAAACTAATGGCGAAGCGATTGAGAATGTCACTGCCTAAGTAAAAGGCGGCAGTGACGTCTCGCACAACCCAACAATTATGGACTATGCTCTTGTTGCCAATGGAGATTTTGAGCATACACCTGCTTGGCAGGAGATGTTTCGAATTGGGTGCTTCCAGTTCCATTTCCATTTGTCTATCAGTTTGAATGTGGGAATGGCTGGATATTTTGGGAGTTGGCGGAACATGGGTTCGCTGATGAAGCTCCTACCGTTGTTCACACACACTCGGGCGAGTACAGAGTCCTTCCCATCATTTAACTGAACAGGGATGAACAACTGCTCTCCAATTTGCTGAATATCAGCCAGGCTCTGAGCTGATTTCTCCTCTTTCTGGGCTATAGGAGTGGGAGTGTCTGATTGTGGATTGGTAAAGCATTTCAGAGTGTTTCCTTCCAGTGTGGAATACCACCTTAAGCTGGAAGGAAGGTTGATTTTCAGAAATAGAGAGGACCCCCCATCACCAGTCTGTTGTCCTACTGCTATTACTGTCACATCTGGAATTTGGTTGTTCTGGAAGTGAAATTCTACTTGGTCAGATTTTTGTTCAACCATGTGGCAGGTGCTGTTTAAACTAACATGGTTGACACTCTGTTTTAATTGTATTGGTCGGCTAGTCTGGGTCCGGAGGACCTTGTTTACGCAATCTATTAGGGGTGACAACCTTCTCAGGAGGTCATTCCCTAGTAAACAAGGGGTGCCCTCTGGAGTCACTACTATGACCAAGTGTTTCACCTTGTGTCGCCCAATTTTGATGTCCAAATCTGCAGTCCCCTCGACAGGAATTTCCTTCCCGTCAAAGTTCTGCAGTTGTCCAGGAAGAGAGGTGAGAGGAATACGGTAATTCTCCCCCCTTCCTGCATTTAGTTCATCAAAGGCCCTTTTGGACAGAAGGGTAGCTTGGGATCCAGTGTCCACCAGTGCCAAAATTGTACCCTGCCCCTGTACTTGTACCGGGGCATAGTATATTCCCTCCTTCTCCTCAAGGGGGCACAGATAATGCACATTTTTGGACAACTGGTGGGCCAATTTTCTGGTTTTGGACATTGCAAGAGAAGAGATTTGGGCAGAATTGTGTGGAGAGCCTTGGGAATCTAAAAGAAAAAGTTGGCAACTGGAGATCAGAGCCATTGTGGGTTCCCCTGGTTCCAGTTCTAGGCCACCCCCCCCTTTTCGGAGGCAGTCATCAGGATGGGTTTGAACCAGGGGATTTTGGTATTGTCGGTTCTGGGATGAGATGATAGGCGGCGGTAGCTCGGTCTCCACATCTCCCCAGTCTGAATTGGCATCCCTTGGGACCCATTTTTCCTTGGGAGGAGTTCCCCCATCTCTAAAGGAGAATATCATTTTCCCAGAATCTTCTGAGGATCCCTCTCCCTCAAATTGGAAGACCTATACCTCCTCCACAAAGTGGGTCTGTTTGGGTCCTTTGTTTCTCCTACCGCCCCTCTGCTCCTTGGGAGGCAGGCTTTCAGGGGCAGGAGATTTTGTTTCCGGTTCCTGGTTTTCCAGGGGCTGTTTACAAGTTGGGAAGGAAGCTTCCTCCAAGGCTTTACACCCCCCTTCCCCTTGTGCCTCCTCCCTGGGAACCGGTGGGTTATCGGGGTGCTGCCCCCATCATTGTTCTGGAGCACCAGGTCCAGAGTTTGGGGCATTCTGCGGTGGCATGCTCATCTGAGGGTTCTGTTGAGCCCTCAGTATGTGACCAAGATCCCGTGCCATATTTTGGACTTGGCGCTCTAACTGGGAAACCCGCTCAGGCTGATACGGGGCTCTATTTTGTCCCCTGGGCTGATCCCGGGAAGGGTAGCTATCCCTTCTCTGGTAATACCCCGGATTGGGAAGATTCGGGTACCCCTCCACCCTTGGCCTCCCCTCTCCTGGATTAGGTTGTCTGGGCTCAGGGAATTGGGGAAAGAAGGATGGATGATTTTGGGGCTGGAAATTGGGCGGATACCTAGGGAAAAGGTTCTGCCCAGAATTTGGAGAATTTCTGCCCTCCTGTGGGAAGTTGGGAGGGTAGTTCCCTGGGTTAGGTTCTTGGCTGGATCCCCCCCTTGGGCTGGAGGAGTCCACACATAACCCAGGATGGGTCGGTTTCCCTAGTAGCGGGGACTTACATAATCAGGGGAGCGAGGGACCCCATTTGTGGGACTACCTCCTCGACGCCCTGTCTGTGACTGGCCCGAGGGCCTTCTGGGCTGTGAATTATTTGGTGCAGGCAGGTTTTTAGGCCCCCCCATCTCCAAATCCAAAACGGGGGTGACCTTTACCTCTGCCACCTTGGCAGCAGCAGGGGTGCTGTTGGTTTTGGGGGTTTTCTGCACATTATTTTTATTTTCGATGGGCTTCTGCACCTCATAGATCCGGGTAGCCTGTTCAATGACCCAGTCTAAAGATCTTTTCTCATGAAAATCTCTCACGAGCTGGGTCATTATGTATTTGGGTAAGGCATGGAAAAACGTATTGATAAATTCTCTGCTATCCGTGCGCACCCTTCTGGTGGTCTGCGCAAAAGCACGCTTTAATTCTTGCACAAACTCTTGTGGGGCCTGATCCTCCCTTCTCTGGTAATACCCCGGATTGGGAAGATTCGGGTACCCCTCCACCCTTGGCCTCCCCTCTCCTGGATTAGGTTGTCTGGGCTCAGGGAATTGGGGAAAGAAGGATGGATGATTTTGGGGCTGGAAATTGGGCGGATACCTGGGGAAAAGGTTCTGCCCAGGATTTGGAGAATTTCTGCCCTCCTGTGGGAAGTTGGGAGGGAAGTTCCCTGGGCTAGGTTCTTGGCTGGATCCCCCCCCTTGGGCTGGAGGAGTCCACACATAACCCAGGATGGGTCGGTTTCCCTAGTAGCGGGGACTTACATAATCAGGGGAGCGAGGGACCCCATTTGTGGGACTACCTCCTCGACGCCCTGTCTGTGACTGGCCCGAGGGCCTTCTGGGCTGTGAATTATTTGGTGCAGGCAGGTTTTTAGGCCCCCCCATCTCCAAATCCAAAACGGGGGTGACCTTTACCTCTGCCACCTTGGCAGCAGCAGGGGTGCTGTTGGTTTTGGGGGTTTTCTGCGCATTATTTTTATTTTCGATGGGCTTCTGCACCTCATAGATCCGGGTAGCCTGTTCAATGACCCAGTCTAAAGATCTTTTCTCATGAAAATCTCTCACGAGCTGGGTCATTATGTATTTGGGTAAGGCATGGAAAAACGTATTGATAAATTCTCTGCTATCCATGCGCACCCTTCTGGTGGCCTGCGCAAAAGCACGCTTTAATTCTTGCACAAACTCTTGTGGGGCCTGATCCTCCCCACATTGCAAATTGTAGGCTGCCTTGCGAGCCTCTTGAGGATTTCTGTGCACAGAAAAATGTTTCAAGATGGCTGCCCTGTATGTGGACCACCTTGAATGGTTTTGATCCTCCAGCCCTGCAAAGAAACTGGAGTATTCTGGTGAGAAGGTCCATTTGACGTACTGGATGCAGCTACTGCTGTCCTTCAAATGAAAAGTCTCCATCATTTGCTCATAGAGCTCCAAGTGTTCCCAAACAGAATACTTGGCGTTCTTATGATAAGGTGTGATGACCCTCCTTATTGCCTTTATTTGTTTCAATGGGTCCTTAAGCAAGGCCCTTTTTGCCTCATTGGCCTTTTTGGTTCGGGTAACCCTGGTCCGTTCATCCTCTGACTCAGAAGCGCTGCTCCCAGAGGTGCCGTCTGATCTTCCAGGTTTTCCCGGATTCTGCGAGCCTGAGAATGGCTGGCAGAATGTGGGGACCTGGTCTCCTGTGTCCTGTAATGCTCAGAGGAGTCTTCAGATCCCTCCTTGCTGCCAGGATTTGATGGGTACCCCCCCACTGACCTAACTGGGCAGAGGTTCTCAGGATGCCCTTAATGGGCCTACTCTCCTGGGGTTCCCCACTAAATTGCACTGTGCTTGGGTGCCCATACCCGGATGCCCGCCCATCCATTCCTGGGAGGTACTGGCCTATGAGCCCCATACTTCTAGCTGGATAGTAATCTGCCATCCCCGTGGCCCTGGGCTCATGTGCGCGAGGGGACATGGGGTGGCAGAGTCCAGGGACTGGGAGAGATGAAGGCCTCTGGTACTAGGGCTCCTGAGGTTATGCTCAGGAGTTTCTCTTTCCCAGCGAACATCATCTCTATCCGCCCCTGCTTCCTGTTGCAATGCAAGAGCCTGCGCTTTCAGTTCCTCAGTTAAGGCCTTACTAGACTCTATCAGTCTCTCCTGCATCGCTACCTGTTGCTGGAGCCTATCATTGTGCTGGCAGAGATGATTGGTCCTGGAGTACTGGGCCAGTCTTTGCTGCAGGAGGGTTACCTCCTGAGCTGTGTCCCTATTGGCCTGCTCCTTTCTTGCCAGAGCATCCTCCACCCTCCTGGTGTGCTCTAACAAGTTCTGGTGTTCTTTTTGGAGGTCACCCAGTCCCTGGAGGCCCAGGTCATTTTCTTCCATTTTCCTTTTTAAGTGGCAGACTTCCTGGCCTAAGGTATCCCTTTCCTGACTAAGAGCCTGCATCTGTGCCGCCAGGTCGTCCCTTTGCCTTTGGAAGGCACCAGCTTTCTGGCGCTCTTGGTCAAACTCTGCCTGGGTATCCAGGTCTTTCAAAATCAGTTTATTGCTCTCTGCCTTCTCCCTATCTAGGTGGCTTTGCAGGGTGACTACCTGCTCAGCACATGCCCTATTGAAATCTAATTGTTGCCCCAGTTTTTTCTGGCTCTGCAGTAGGGAGTCCAAACCTTCTTGGTGCTCCCTCTGTAAGGCCAGAAATCTGGTATCCTGGTCAGCCTTTTCCTGTTGCAGCACATCCATATCCTCCTTTATTTTAGTGATGTACTGTCTGCTGTCATTTTCTGACTCCTGGCTTCTGAGCAGCCTCTGCTCAGAAGAGTCCAGATCCGATTGGGCCTTCTCTAACGCAATCTGTTGCCTATTTGCCAGATCTTGGCCTTCAGCACATTTATTCTGTATGGCTCCCATACATAGGTACAAATATGCCGCTATCCTGGCAATCTTATTATGTTCATATTTGGCTTTAGGGGCCATATATAGTTCACTCAGGGCCACATGTAGGGGACCCTGATCTCTCCATTTATCTGACCCTGTTTCAGTGACCTGTTGCGCGATTGCCTGCAACCAGACCGTTTCGTCCTGATGAGTCTACTCACCTCTCAAAAATAGCTTATGTAAGAAGTGGTCTCTGGCTATTTTGGTGTCTACCAGTGTCGTCATTCTGGAATTTGAGTTCCTTCCTGACTTAAAAAAGTTTGTATTTTATTTTTGCAAAACAGACTGTTTCCTTAGAGCGTTCCTTTGAGGAGTACTTTACAGCGTAACACAGCGTGGTGATCCGACCGGATGTATGTCTCCTGTCAGTTAGCACACTGTATTAATCTGCACAAGTGATAGATCTAACCCAGAATCTCCGGCTACGAGCCCCCACTTTGTTAAGCGGCTTCACTTCAACACTACAGCTAAGTCAATGCCTAGTCTGGGATGCTGAGGGAAACCCTTATTGATATATTTTTAGGTCCAGTTCATGTACTCTGGATGACAACCCTTATATAACACCCCTCTCTTAGAATCCCCCTGACCCCACTGAGCCAAGAAGTAGGTCTGTTTTGCAAATTTAAAAGGTTTATTTGAGAAATATAACAATATATATATATCACACTTCTACAAAAAAATTGTAATGGATATTACACTTGTGAATATGAGCAGTAATCAGCAAGAGGTAACTTATGAATAGGAACAGAAGAATAAGGTGCGAAAGAATGCTTTATATGGTTCAAGGAAACGCAATGATGAATGAAATGCAATACAGAAATGACTTGATATGGCTTCAACAAAAGACAATGTAATCACTTTTCCTTGACAATTCACTCCCCCCCTATGCAATGTAAGAAATGGAAGGAGATGGAAAGAGGAGCACACAGTTCTCAGGAATGCAATCAAATACAATACAAAATTCAGTTCCCCCCCAGCAAGCTTAGAGGACACAGGTAGAAGTTTGAAACACAGGCCCAAAATGCTTTGAATGTGATGACAATGAAGTGAGAAATGTGCTAAAAATGCTTTTAATTCCCTATAGGAGGTTCAGGGTGAGTGGTAGACACTTTAAATCAGTTCAGGTCAGCCCTAACAATGGTTCAGGGATGGTTATTAGGTTGCAAACGAATTTTAGCAGTTCAGGCAAAAAGCGGCTATCTTTTTACAGATGACGAAATCAGGCCAAATCGCAAATCGCGGTAAATATTGCGAGTGCGTAAATCGCGAATACGGCTAAAGTATAAGGAGTAGGAAGTCGGTTCTAGGTTCGTTGGAAAGCCTAGAATCCCAGCTTTAAAAGGAAATTTCGTTCCTAGCCCAAACGGTTCAAGAGATACGGACAATTTAATAAAGGTAGATTTTCGGATTTAAAGTAAAACTCAAAATGACAGGTGACAGCTTGCAGCTGCAGAATTGACAGGTGATAGTTGTGCAGCTTTAAAAATGACAGATGACACAATTTCTAGGAGGCTGTTCTAATTAGGTTAAAATAGTTTGGATTAGATTATTTTAACTAAGAGATTGGGTTCTGCACAGTTCTGGCGGATACTCACTCCTAATTTTGAAATGAATGGGCCTCGTCAACTGAACTGGACTTCGGGCGGTTCTGCTCACAGTGTCTGGTTCAGCTCTGCTCTGCTGGTCTAGCCTCTCTGGATACAGCGGCCTCTGGTTCTGGATACTGCTCTGTTTTTCGGTCCGGATCAAGTGGATTCTGGATGTAACACTGCTTTCTGGGTACTGGCAAAGGTTCTTGGCAAAGAATTCAGACAGCTCGCCCGGCTGTGGAATAGTTTGCAAATGATTTTAAGGATGCTGAGGCCTGCTGAGAAATAATTTTGCTTGCAGTGGGCCTTCCTGGTTCAAAGTTCTGTAGTCTCTGTTTAGCTTGGAAGTCTAAGTATTGGATCTCTGGATGTGAAATCGTCGGTCAGCATGCTCCACAGCAAATGGAATTGAATCCCCTATCTGTCCTGCACTGTCTGCTTTTATGTGTTTAGAAAGTGGGTGGAGAGGCTAGCTTCACTAAGCCTGCCCCTCTCTTGATTTGATAGGTCAATAGATTCTTTGGTCCCTGATTTGGGAAGGGATAGTGTGTCAGAGTGATGTCATTTTTATGGCCTCCAGAAAGAACACTCCCCTGTCATCTTTACACACAATCTATTTCTGATCCAAATACATATTAATCAGGTACACAAGTGGTTGACATTACATGTACATATTACACCTTGCTTAAGGTAGTCTCTGTTCCGCCTCTGGCGTTTCTAGGAGCTTGCATTCAAAAATGGCAATTTATTTTCCATTTTAGTGGGTTTTGCAATATGGGATTTTCATCAAAAATTATACAAAGGTACATTTCCCTTCCACATATATCCCAGTAACTTTCCATGTCTCTAGCTTAAATACAGTGTCTACAATATTCATAATTAGCGGGGTTTTGCCCCAGAACGTGGTACAAATTGGAGTTTGGACTCAAATCGTGAGGGCATTTTCCATACTAAGACTCTCAAAGTTGTACATTCCTGTCATTTGGTTACAATACGTTATCACTGTTTCTATAAAATATATATTTGTTGCAATTCAACTCCCCAAAGTGTTTGTGTCTGCCTCCAGAAGTCTGGGTGGGTCAGTGATCACATGTCTCTCCTTGCTGGCAGAGGGCTGTTGACAGGAAACACTCAAAATTAACATACCCCATTCAACTGAAAGGGACTATTGTCTCTCTCCTCCAGGCTGAAGGGGAAACCCCCTCCCTCTCACTCAGAAGGGCCATGTGATATCCTGCCTCCTGTGGTGAGTCTCTGGGGTGTTAAGAGTTCTCAGCCTCTTGGCCTCTGGGAACAGCAGGTGGCTAAGATTTTTTTTAATTAACCAACAGGCCTTTGAAGTCCAGTTGACTCAGGTCCCTTTGTCAGCCAGTTCTCCTGTCAGAGTTTAGACTGCTAGCGCCGCCTTGGGGAATTTGTCGGTACTGCATCCATTTTTGGGATCTGTCTTGAATTACTGCATTTCAATAGAGTGGTCTTTTGCTTGATAGTATAGGACCCTTGCTTAACATTGTTTTGATGGCATCCTTACAGTAGAGTGGTGATGTGGAACCCCCCAAAGAAGGTTGTATCTTTGGAGTGGTCTTGTGCCAACTGCGCAGTTCTCCTGGATTCTGACGTGAATGTGGGCGGCGACAGCTCATCCCCACATCCACCCAGTCTATTGATTTAGTTTGTTCTGGGATAGAATAATGGGCGGCGACAGCTCATCCCCACCTCTACCCAGTCTAAGGATTCAACATGGGTCAAAACCCTTGACAAGATCTACTGTACAAAGTGAATTGGTTAGTTGTAGTATATTTTACGTGTGGTTTGTGTTTGAGTTTCATAGAAGTGTTGGGTTTATAACAAATGGTTTAAAAATAAATGTACTTATATTTTTCTACCTGAAACCTTTAGTCACAGCAATTGTGGTCCCTTTGTGTAATCTCTGCTACTGCTCATATACTCTTGAGATAAGCCTGGCTGCTCCGCCACTGCTACCACTCTGACATAGTAGTACACGCTTGTACCAAAGGTAAAAGTTGTATTGCCACCTGTAGTCTTAATTGTGTGTAGTGGTCCCTAAGGGCACTGCACAGGATTCTGCCTAACAGCCCCCCATGCCCTCCACAAGGTACTGGCCCTCCTATCACTTATTCAGAGACACAGTTCCCGGTGAAGTTGATCCAGGATTCATACCATGCCGGCGCAGTCAGCATGTAAGCCTGAGCACTGTCTTGCATGATGAGCATCCGTCATTGTTCCCCATGTTTGCTACATGTGTGACTTTACTTATATGTGCTTTGCATGCTACCATGCCTGCATGTTTTATTTTTAAGTGGCACTCATGTCACTGTGTTACCTCCCTTGGTCACAGACTACCTGTCGTGTAGTGCATGTCATTGGCCAACTACAATCCATGCAGTGAACTTGGTGATGTGTGTTTAACTTGGTGTTCCCTCTCACTGTCACTCTCCCTCTCTCTGTTGTGCTATGCTGCAATCGTGGCCAGATCACAATCTATGTCTGTCACCCTCTTGCACCCTGTGGTGCTTCCGTAGTGGGTGCTATCTACTTATTATTAGGATCCATTCATGTGTTGTCATGATCTTCTGTTGTTATGCATGTCATTGCATTTAGGGTATGCATCTCCCAATGGGTTGCATCTTATGCAAGGCAGGTTGGTACCCTGTGCAGGTAAGTAAAGGGCATTTGCAGACACTTGTGTAGTGTTTGGATGGGAGACTTGCAATGCGTTTGATCACTTTGGATTGACTTGTCTTCTGGGGCACCAGTACTACTTCATGGGTGCATGTTTCAAAGGGTGTGGTTCTGGGCATGGTGTTGTTTCTATGGATTAGTGGGGCCACTGGTCTCATATTCACAATCGTGGGAGTTCCAACTTTGTGGGCCTTCCTTGGGTGGTCGGGAGTGGATGGCAGGGCCAGATGTTTGTGGCCTGTGACAGCTGTTGATGGTTGTGCTGGTGCATGTCTCATTGCACTTCACATCCCTTGCAATATTTGTGGGGTAATGGTTCTATGGCACATTTGGCCTCTCTTGTTTAGGGTTCCCCAATTATGATGTGCAGCACCAGTTACGAGCCACAACCATGGAACCATTGATGCACAATTTTGGGATGCTATGTTGTGAACCAGCACATTAAGTTGTGGAGTGTTGGCGTTTTCACATGCATGTCCCATACATGCTGCACAACGGTGTTTGCAGCTTCAAATTGACTGCAGCTGGGTGCATGGTACTGCTGCACACATGAACCAATTGTATGCTGTCAAAATAAAGTCTGCATTGACCTTGCACTTTTGCTTTGAATCCTACATTTAGCATGCATTTATCCTTGCTTGCTTTGTGTTGTCTGCTTATGTCTTCCATGGCAGTTGTCTCGGTGGCCAGCCTTCCAGTCTGACATTGGACATCAAGCATGATCCTGCCTGGAGTGCAAGAGGTGAGTATTTGTGTACGTGCATTCCTGTGCTTTGCATCATGGGCTCCCATGATGCGTTCAGTGCACTGCCCCAATACTACACAGGTGATGGCATGACTTGTCATGTCATTCATATTGTTCCAGGGGTGTCCATGCTTTTTTGGGGGCTCAATTATCTGCATATGTGATGCCTTTTCATTTTCATGCAGCATGTTTATTGATGTGTGCGTTGTGTATGTGTCATTGTCTTGTGAATGGGGATATGTGTAACATGCACATTTGCTGCATGTCATTCAGGGGGACAGGCAGTTGTTTTTCAGTGTGTGTGTTTTGTGTGTTTGATTTGCATGCAGTGTGCAGGTGTTGCTGCATGTGTACTGGAACACATGTTGATGGTTTTCTTGTGAGTTGTTGTTTGCATGTGTTGTATATCACTGCGAGGGGCCTGTGGGTCTTGAATGTTTGGGTGCATCACATGCTGCCACAATGATCCTGCTGACTGCTGGTGGTGCATATAGCAACACACCACCATAGTAGTCAAGGGAGCGGAAATGTGACTTGAGCACTCTGAATGTGCGCTCCACTTTGCCCCGAGTTGCAATATGGGCTGTTTTGTACCTTACCTCAGCAGGTGTGTTGGGGTTGCGTATGGGTGTCATCATGTATGTGCTCAGAGGGTTGGCACTGTCCCCTGTAGAGGTGCAAATGGTTGTCATTGTCATTTATTGGCAGTGTCTATTGGTCTTTGTGCAACATGCATGCATGTGCATGGCCATTCATACTCACCAATGCGCCATTTGTTTCCATGCATCCCAGCTTCCAGGGCCTGGTTTAGTCGAGACATCCTAAAGATGTAACTATCATGTGTGCTACCAGGATAGTTGCCATACAACATGGGTGCAATCAATGGCATCTAGCACTTTTAGGAAGGGTGCCACTCCATAAAAATTCTGAACCACTGCTTGCCTTTCTCACGGTTTTCTGGGCCTATAGATATGCCAGCGGACTGAAGGACGTGCAGTAATGATTGTCAACTCCTGGTGTAAGCAGCGAGATTGTGTGGCCTGGGAGATGCCACCTACTATGGCAGTGGCCCTGTGGAATAAGCCAGTGGCCAAAAAATGCCGAGCAGTGAGCACTTTTTGCAAGGGGATCAGTGCTTGGGGGCATCTGGTGGGTGATGTGAGGTCATCTTCTAGGTCTAGGATGATATGGGGGGTGGAGGGCCTATACCTGCCTTAGGCCTGGTCATTAGTCATCACATCAGGCATCACAAAAAGGCTGGTCCTTGGGTGGAAGATCTGGGCCCTGGCCATCCTCCTCCTACTGCTGTGTCCCTGGATGATTGCTGTAACAAATGGTGCATTCATTGTGGCTGTATCGGTGTGTTTGTTGAGTGCACCTGCTTTTTATTGATTTGTTAGTGAGCACATTGACATTTACACCTGATTTCACGTGGCGTCAGTGTTTATGGATGTGCACGTGCTTTTTCACGAGCCAGTGATTCCTGTTCAGTTCCATGAATATGTTTGTGTTGAGTCCGTATGGGCGGTGTGATTGTTTGAGGGTGGAACGTCCCATGCTTGCGTGTTCTTCCAAATTCCACTTGTTCCAGCTGCTTTTTAGTTGGCTGCGCATTCCCAGCTAATCCCTTCTCTTGGAGTCTCGTGCAAGCCATTCGTCGGGTCGCAGTGACGTGGTGGACTAGCGCAGGTTCCTCACAAGTCCTGGTTAAGCTTTGTGTGCCATGAATCCCACGAACAGGGACTTGCACGTGAGTTCGCGCACAATAACCCTGTTTTCAGTGCAGATTATTCCCTGAATCGGGCCCTTAGTGTTCCCTTTCAGTAGTGGATCAATTAATATTATTCTCTGACACCCTATACTTCTGCTTCCCCTGACAAGGTCTTATGATTTGTTTATTTGTGTTTCTGATTCAATTTACTTACAACACGAGACGTACTAGGTCCTATGAGGAACGTGTTGAATGAAGAACATATATGCAGGGCATACAAAGTAGAAGGTTTAATTGATTCAACTAAAATTTGACTGACCTTTTGCAAAGTTTTAAAGGATAAAATGGCTATTCTATTTTCACTATTTTGTACATGATAGTAATTTTATTGTTAGTGATCAATTTTAGGAATGATGTAAGAGTGGTTGACAGGTTTCACTTTCTCTGTGTGCGTTCAGATTTTCTAATTGATATATTGAGAATGGTTAACAGTGATGAGTGTTAACTATGTCATTAAATAATTTGAAATGTTGTTTCAACCGCTTAACTGATTTTAGGCCTTTTGTAATATTTTTATGAAATTATGAAGCCATTTGTATGAAACTTGGTATACTTACGGAATTTGCTAAACAATAAAGCATTCAAAAATGTATATATACATGGCCACAACATTTTACAGTGTATACGCTGCATTTTCACATATCTAGCTACCACTAACACAGCACAGAGGTCACAATCAAGAGAATGTTGGTGATGGGAGGTGCACATCCAGATATCAGGCAGTAACAAAATAGAGTAAACACAATGTTCATGCAGAGGATGGTTGTAATGTCCTTTCCTCTAGACATCCTCACTTCAGGGTTATGATGGCATTTATTCTGTGTGGGAAGAACACTTGACCAAATGACCTTTTTATGCTGACCCTGTTATCGTCCAGAGGGTCCATGTGAGGCTTGCTCCCACTCCTGCTACTTGCTGCTGATGCCTCCTGCATACCATAATCACAAATGCTCCAAAATGACCTGCTGTGTGTCTTTACCTACTCACTTTGAACATAGAACACAGCACCTCACCATTGTTCCCATCCTCCCGCTGCTCAGTCACCCTCTGCCAATGGTCCAACACGCAGTCACATTGGTAGACAATTTTAACACCATTTTAGGAAACGCCATTGACTCTTTGGCCCCCCTCAAAGCCTGCAAAGCAAAAAATGCTCAACGGCAGAACTCCAGGTACACCAGAGACCCCCATGCCCTACGTGCACAAAAACGAGCAGCCAAAAGAGTATGGTTGAAAAAGCCTACCGCCTACCACAACAAACAAAGCCTTGTTTTCGGACATCGATATGAAATACAAACGAAGCATCCATACGGCCAAAACTGCTAACTACAACAATATGATAACTAACGCCACATCCAGCACCAGTAAACTATTCATAATCCTGAGGAAACTAAAAACTCCCATCCTCCCACCATCGCTTGTAGTAAAAGACAACTCTTGGTGTGACAGTGTTCAGGGCACTCTCACCAGGAAAATATGAGCCAGCTCTAAGTCAAAATCAACACTAAGGCCTAGAGTCACAGAGCTTTTTTCCTATAGGATTGCACCATTATAAAACCTTTCGAAAATCAGGCCCTAAGTGTTCACACATAACAGCAGCCTGGCACTGCTCCAACAACCAGGAGCAAACCTGAACATTCCATGTGTCCAATTCCAACCTATCTCCGTTTCTGACCTAGGAACCATTATCAAGGGTCTTAAAACATCCATTTGTAAAAGGGACATCTGTCAGCTTCCATGGTTAAAGACTGTGCTGAGCCTTTACTCCCACTAATCTCAGCCATCACAAACTCATCTTCTGCTACCTGCTCTGAGCCCACCACCCTCAAGGAATCCTGGATCTCCCCCTGCTAAAAAATAATCCCTAGACCCTACGATCCCCACCAACTACCGGCCCATCACTACTGTCCCTGCTGGAAATCATTGATAGGGTGGCCTACCTCCAGATCTGGGAATTCCATGAATTCCACTACAGCCTACACACCCGGCAATCAGGCTTCTGCCCGAGACACAGCACTGAGACAGCTCTCCTTGACTTAAAAATTCAACTGGATGTTGCAATCTTGGCAAGATGCTCCTCATCTTTCTTGACTTGTCAGCAGCTTTTGACCTTGTCAACCACCACACACTCTGCCATCACCTCACCACATTTGTGCACTTCTCCCCTGACACCATCAAATGAATTGACTCCTTCCTGTCCAACAGAACTTCAAGAGACTTTGCTGGATGTGCAGCAGCCAACCCTATACCAATCTGCTGCATTGTGCCCCAAGGCTCATGTGTCTCACCCACCTTGTACAATATCTAGCCAAAGAGTCTCTTCAACCTCCTGGACTCCCTCAGCACTTCTTACACAAACTGCACTGTTGAAACAAAAATCCTCATCCCACTGTCCGGCAACCATTCCCAAGACACAGTCAAGGTAAATGCGATCTACAAAAGCATTCAAACTTGGATGGCTATGCACAGCCTCTGATTGAAAGATGAAAATATACAATTACTGATTATTGGGTCCCCAGCCCAACTCAACAACACTTTCAGATCTTTCACTGTTGATGGCCACAATGTCCCCATTGCCTCTGCAGTACAGACATTGGGGGTGTACTTGGACACCACCCTCAGCATGTCACTGCAGGTCAACCACATTGTCTCTACACCTGCTTATGCCACAAATCTGATCAATGCCAGCAAGCCATTCCTGTCAACAGAACAAACAAACAACATCATACGAGCCCTCATTGGGTCCAAATTGGGCTATTGTAACTCTCTACTTCGTGGCACTTCAGAAAAAACTTGAATACATTGCAAATTGTTCAGAAAAACACCATCTGAGCAGCTACAGACCTGGGCAAACATGACCAGATTTCTGAAATGAGTAGATCACTGCACTGGCTCCTGGTGAGGAAGAAAATACAATTCAAAACTCTCTCCATCGCTTAGCCAGCCATGCACCAACATACCACTGCTATACATTTATAAATAAAAATAAATAAATAAATGATCTAACCTCCATCTTGCATGCCTTAAACTGTAATGATCATCTCCATCAACAGGTCAGGCAGGGCAGGAATTCCGCAATCCTGTCCCATTGCCACCATTGTGGCTTGCGGTGCCATTTGAGCCTATTATGCTTGTTCTGGAACACTCCTGTGTTGACAATGCTATCATCCAGGGGTCTTTCTCTTCTGACCTGCTGGTGATTTCTACAGGACCCAATTCAGCAACCATATTGTCTGTCTTGCCCTGTCCTAACCATCTTGATATACAGGCCAGGCAGGGCAGGGATTGGGCAATCCCAATATCTGACTGCAATGGTTGTTTGCAGCACTTTGTAGGGAATTGCTTATCATTCCACAGTCCTTCTCTGATGACCCTGCTACGGGAAGAATAAAGAACAAGCAATTCTGGAAATAATATGTAATCATGCAATAATACATGTTGAAACAATTTCATAACATAGATAGCCCAACAGGTATATAGTTCAAAAGTTATTTCAGTGAATCTATCTCTTTCTATAAGCAGTACATTGATGATTTAATCATCATGTGAAATTACACTGAATCAAATCTCCAAAAAGTTGTTACATGGATCAATATTCTGGATGCTAACTTTTCATGTACATTTAATTCCATATGAGTTACATTTTTGGACTTGTTTGTTCGTTTGTTTATCATATGGTAATTACATCATAGAAACAAATAAATAGCAAAACATAAAATCATCTTTGTGAATAAATACAATAGAACAAATAAATGAATAGACAACCCATACAATAATTCATTTTAAAAGCAATCTTGTTCAAACGACCAAGGCATCAATTCGAACACAAAGCAGCATAGCTTCCACAGATCATATACCTTTGGAAAAAATAGGATTTTCAAATATTGGTTCCTTAGGTCTAGATAAAAAGGACAAATTAGAAAAAAGTGAGTTTCATTTTCTCTTATAGCCCTACAGTGGGAAAATGTATCTCATAAATTGTAATCCCAACAATGAAGCCATGCTGCTAGGGGAAGGCTGCCCAATTTAAACTTCATAAAGGCTTGAAAATGTGGGATACAACATATCCAAGCATTTCTCATAATCAAACCTTAGTTGTTTGTTCCAATAGAGGGTGAGAGATGCAGTACTTCATATTTTAGAAGCTAACAATTCCTCCTCTTGCTCAAAATACCTAGTCTTGATTATATCCATAGTAAACATATTCATCGAAACAGGGTACTGCCAGAAATTACTGCAAACTAAACTGAGCAAACAATTCCTAATATACATGATCCGCAGGGTACAGTTCCCTCTCTCTTGTGACCTAAGATCTCTGGCAGCCACTCTGTATTTCGCTAGACAGGGTGGACTCCACAATCCAACCCAAATCAGAACAGGTGTAATTAGTGCCAAGTAGTTCAGACTCGGGATGTTAAATTCTGACATAATTGTTCGAGAACAAGGAGGAAGCCCATTGACATTTTCCACAACATTATTCTCTGAAACAAATAACTGCTTCAAATTGATTTGGCCCCACAATTCGGCTAGACTTTTTGAGCAGCCACTACGATGGACATTTGGAGATGGACTTATTCTGCAAAACCACTGAGCATAATACAACTCTACATTTCTCCACCCATCACCCAAAAGCCGTGTTGCTAAATTTGCCTTGGGACATGTTTTTAAAAATATGAAGGAATTGCAAGCAAATCGCTAATTTTGACACTCAAGAAAACATTCTCTAGGAACGGGTATTACTCTGGGGCTACCCTAAAAATGTGTTAAGCAATGTCAAAAAAATGCATGTTTTACTAACAGGCAATCTCTGTTGGAGAGAGGAACTAACACTTGTAAACATCCCAATCGTTTGGTACGTGGCACAACCTTCTTTCAATTTAGTGATGCTATAATTGGAGCTATTTTAAATAACTGGCTTATCTCTTATGCTTATGATTCCTCTCTTCAAACGCCTTTGTTGACATTTAGGAAGTGTAAAAGTCTCAAACTAAAATCGGTCAAAGCCTCTAAACCTAATATTCATGAATCAGGCTAATCTATTCCTAATATATGGAATGTGCCCTTTTCAGGCCATGCCCCATGTGGCACTGACGGTAAAACATGCAAATTGCGATGTTCTACCACATGTAAAAGTGGGAACGTGATATATGCCATTCTTTGCCAATGCCAGATAAATATACGGGGGAAGACTCAATGATATAAGGGTGGGGTATGTTGCAAACAATCTTGTATGCACTGAAAAAGAAGTGTGCACATGCAGAGTCATGACATTCTTAAAACGCACATCATATGTTAAATATGCCTTGCTTGCAGAGCATTGTGGGTCTGCAAATATCCCAGTGAGTGTTTACTGCTACAATCCCTCACTTTTTGCAGTGCTCTATCAACTAGTATTGGAGGCATGCACAGGGGCCGGGGAAGAGTATGGGTGGAACTGGATGATCAACAAAGCAGCCAGCACATTTTAAAGAGCAAGTCACACGTTTCAGCAGTACACAGAAGGAAATGTGTTGTGTGTTTGTGAAAGGATAGGAATATTCTAGTACCCATCTAGACAACAGCACCTCCTTTTTTTTCTATGCTCGACTGCTGAGGGCTTTTCAATATAACCATGTGTTCTGTGTGTGCAATCACTAGCAGCTCCCTGCATCTTATTTAACTGATCTCAAAGAATTACAGAAGAGGGATCCATTGTTATAGAAGAAGCCACTAAATCATTTGTATCTCTGATGAATTGATGCAATTAACTTAAAAGGCATATATGTGTGGTTTTCTTCAAAAGGGCTCCATAATAAACCTCAGTAAGGCTCTTGTTTAATTTTATCTAGGCTGTGGTGCGGAATGGTTGGCAAAATTATACACTTTATTATGTGCCCTGTCATGTCACTCTCTATGTCAGGGGTACAAGCAGGGCTCTAATCAGATGTTGCTCCCTACTTGGAGTCAAATGATTTTTCAGAGTAAAAAAGGGAGTAAAAAAGTAATTAGCTTTGCCAATAAGGATACTTTCTGCTTATTAAAAGATGTTCTTTCCCCATGAAATTCCTTTGGAGATCGGGCATTAATGCCACTGCTCTACTGGTCACTAATTTGAAAAAATATCAGTGGAGCTTTGTGGGTTGAAGCAATATTCATTGTTTTTCGTTTTTGTTAGGCACATTTTAATTTTTTTAGTGAGTAAAAATGCATGGGGCAAATGTCTCTTAGCTCTAAGGCTGGTGTTATCATTACCCACAGGAGAACGTAATGTGGATAGTAAGCAGAGCCACAGGAATTTAGGATAATTATATTCTAATGCGGTTATTCTGATGCAATTATCATCCTTACACAAATGATTAGAAACTTGTTCGCCTGGGTCTTGAATTACTTCATTAAAGTGGCACTTGAACTCCTTTCAGCATATTTTGACACATTGATTTTAATTGGCATTAATCCATCAGCAAATCTATTCTGTTTCTTGACTGCCACATCAGTTATGACAAGAGATATTTGAGGGCCTGAAACGCCAGGGAGGTCGTTCGCAGCAGTAACTGGCTGACAAGCCCGCCAATTCAAGGAGTGGAACCCACTTACCCCAATCCACCACCAAGATCCAACCTACCTAATGGTCAAGGAACAATAACGCACCAGCCTTGATGAAGACCCCTTGGGTCGAAACATGTGTCAGCTGACCACGAGATTATTGCATCAAGAATAAAATTCCCTTTTTTGAAAACTCAGAATACAAAGAAACATTTCTTCAAGAATAAATATTGTTTGCACGAGATATCTGGGAACATAACTAAGAGATATTTGTGCTTTGTAATACAAATGAGTGATTTTCCAGTGGCATAAAACATACAGGGCTTCATTATGACTTTGGGCGGTATCCTGACATAATTCTGCCAGAAAACCGCCCAAAGTAATTAATGTTATTCCCCACTCATATTGAGTCCATTGGCTATTTGGTGGAATTACCGCAGTGGAAATTCCGACGATTTTGGCGTTGAGTTGGAAGATTTACCTGGAGGCAAATCTTCCACTCCAGGCCCGAAATCGGAATTTGGTGCAGTGGTAAAGTTGGCGGTAATGGAGTTACCGCCAACTTTACCACTTACCGCCAAACGGTAATGAGGCCGACATTTTTCTCTGCGCACAAGTACGCTTGCAAGGTACTGTGCCAGATATTGAAGTATTGGATTGGTTGAGTTTTCTGTATAATCACATATGACATTTTATTTTAGCCCATGTGTTTGGGAAAAAGTGTTGTAAGATTTTTAAAGAATTGCAGTGGCTGGGAAGAGGAACTTCCTTTCCAAACTCTCTTCTGCGACTGTAGCTCGCAAAGTGGCTTACCTCATTAGTCAGTTGCACACATGGAAAATAATGTGCACAAAACAGCCAACAGGTTCTGCACATAGAGAAAAATAATTAGAGGGAACATTGGTCTGCACCCTGTACATTGCAGCGTGCACAGGTATGTGTGCCAATGTGAGTGAACCTGGAGATTCTACGGGGAGTGTAATATAGCCTATTGAGCAGTTTGAACTGCATGACACGGTATCGGAAGTTCAGAGATACTTTTTTCGTGTGCGAGCACATCTTTGTCCATAACTGGTCAGAGATCTTGAGTTCCAGCTCGTCCGCCCACTCAGTGTGTGCTCTCGAGGGGTCGGCTCGGGACCCCAGCCCCAGCCAGCAACAACTTGTATAGAGAGGAGACGACACCCTGGGTACTGGTGGAGTTGGCAATGTAGGTGACCTCAGGGGTGTCGGGAGGTTCATCAGCGAAGGAGGGCCACCTGGCACGGAAGGTGGCACAAAGCCTGTAGTACTGTCCATCTCAAGTGCAGATGCAGAGTGGCTTGGCCTCCATGACTGCGGGTCTATGCATTTCCCGTCGGGAAGAAATCAGTAATTGCCTGGTAGCCCAGAGCCCCCCACTGCCGAGCCAGAGCTGCATTCCAGCCCAGGAAACCCCCAAGCGGAAAGCCACCTATAGTAGCAGCTTGATTCGGTTGCTACATTCAGGAGACAGCCCCAGGTGCAAAGGGTAGCCGCTACTGGATCAAATGGAGAAACATATTTCCGATGGAGTATCAGAGTCATGATATTATTCTTGTCCGCAGTCAGCGTCTCCAATTTGACATGTGGGTGGATCAGGGTGCTCGGGTACCAGTACGTAGCATATTGGGCCTGTGCGGCTGTCCAGTACAGCAGCAGATCCAGCACTTTGAAACCTCTGCTCTCGTATGGGAGCACCATGTCCAGCCATTTCTTACAGACAGGAATTGTGCAAATGCCTTGTGTAGCTTCATGAAGTATTGTTTACCGGGCCAAATCGGTATGTTGCTGAAGATATACAGCAGCTTAGGGACCAGAATCATTTTGATAAGGGAGAGTTTCCCGGCAAGTTACAATGGAAGAGAGCGCCATCTGGCCATTTTAGACTCCGCAAAATTGTGCAGCAACCACATAGTTATCTGCCAGTAAGGTGGATTTAGACAGGGACACCTGGACACCCAGGTATCTGATACCTCCGGGGGGCCAGCGAAGTAGATACTCTGAGACAGGTTGTTGAGTATTACTAGTAAGTGGAAACATTTCTGACGTGGAATAATTGATTGTAAAGCCTGAGCAGGTGCCGATGCAAGTGATATCCCGCAGAATGGGGTCAAGGTGGGTGGCGGGGTCTCCGATATATAGTACTACATCATCGGCATACAGGGATATCATTTTGTGGGTGCCATCAATCAAACTCCTCTGTGGGCATGTCGTGCTCTAACATGGTCCGCCATGGGCTCTATTACTAATGCATAGAGAATCAGAGAGAAAGGGCAGCCTTGGCGGGTGCCCCTAAAGAGTGTAAATATTGCGATGTTAGAGAATTGACCTGGACCCTGGGGCAGTGTATAGCAATTTAATATATCCAATCATTTGGGGGCCAATTCCCATGGTCTCCAGGACCAGCCACATATATTTCCACCATACCATAGGTTGGTGTAGAACTCAGTGAAGATCCCTAGTATTTGTTCGTCTGACCATTGTCCCGTGCATCCTTGATGGACACAATCTGGGCATGGCCCCATTCTCCTCTCGTCAGTCTGGCAAGTGTCTTCCCGGGTCTATCATCGTCTCCATATTTCCATGCAGCTTGTGGGTGACTGAAGTAACGGACCTCCCTGGTGGCATGTGACTTGAAGACCCCAAGTTCCTCATTGATTTACGCAAGTTTCACGGGGTCGGCCACGGTGGTGCAATCCAGTTCCAGTTCCCATAGCCTAGATTTGGAACGGGCAAGGTTGTTTCTACTAATATCCTTCAACACTCCCGACTCCCTTGAGAAAGACATCCCCCTAATGTACACCTTGAAGGCATCCTAACGGACACCAGCTGCAGTGGCCTGCAGGGGGTTACATTGGAAAAAGGTCATGATGTGTTCCAGTATGTCAGCTTTGAATACTATGTCCATGAGGGTGGTGGAATTGAAACGCCAAGTGCTACATGTAGGCAGAGGTGATCCGAACTCTACCGACAGGGTGATAGGTGCGTGGTCAGATAATGTCTGAGCCAGTATCTGAGCCTCACTAATCTTTCTGATCAAGTCGCTAGACACCAAGAAGAGATCAGTTCTGGATGAACTATCATGAACAGTCGAGTAATAAGTATATGCATGTATTTGGGAATGGAAGGCTCTCCAGATGTCACAGATACTGAGCTTGGCACTGTGTATGTGCAGTTTACGTGTCGCTCGTGACAATGTTCTGAGTGAGGTTCCCGTTCTGTCCAAGTCCGTGTCCAGTATGAGGTTCATGTCGCCCCCCCAGATGATCTGGACTCCCACATAGCCCAGTAAGATCGCAGCTACTGTGTCGAAGAAATCAGGTGAGTCTACTTTGGGGCTATATGTCTTCACCAGGAGGTATTCACTGTTTATTAGTGTGCAATATAATATGACATATCTGCTTTCGGGGTCTATATAGCTTTTGAGGAGAGTAAATTTAATAGATTTATGGATCAGTGTCAGCACAACCCTGGCCTGTGTGGAGTAAGTCGTGTAGAGTCTATTAGTCCCCCAAAACAGTGCAATGGTGATTGCTAGGTGGGCTCGAGCATGCGTTTCTTGTAGCATGAGTAACTTAACGACATGTCTTTGGGCGTGAGCGATAACCTTACGAGCCTTGGTGGAGCCAAGGACATTAACTTTGTAAGCATTTCATAAGTTTAGGGGATATCCCAGCAAGTGTGACCCAGTGTATATTTCCAACTAGAGTTGTATCCATTATGACACTCTTCCAGAACCTGAAGAGCTGTTCTACCTCTGCCATTTTTAGTATAATCTCCCCAAACATCCCCGCCCCTCAGCGCCCAACAACAACTGGTAGTGTCCTCACCCACCCTCCTCCCACAATTACCAACAGTTCCCCCCAACCAGATGTCAGCAGACCCACCCCAACATGTTCCAGCCGCTCTGTAGGCCCAACGGGGGCCAGTATAAAAATACCACTCTAAGATAGCTGTTGCAACTGCAGTGGGGTGCGCTGTTGCCGTGCAGTTGACTGAAGAGGAGCAATGAAGTACCAAGAGTGGTATATTGGCTTGCGGTACACATCACTATCACACAGTCTCAACTCACCAGTGTATGTAATAAAGGAAGGCAATGTTAAAGCAAAAATAAGCATGGTCATCAATGCCAGACAACATACATAACAGGTGGTTTAGTCATATGTGAAAGCATCAAATTGCATCTTATAAGCCATATAGAACATTCGCCGGGAAGTGGCAATGCATACCCTCGATGACGGGATGTACCACAGTTCAACAGATTATGCATTTATGCTGTGGAGGGCCAGTGTAGCTAATACTACTATCACCCCAATAGCAGGCAGATATTAATGATCAAAACGTGGGTCATAAGTAGATGGTGGATCTATGACTCAATCATTCTCCATCAGGTCTTCAGCTGGATTATGAAGTGGTATCTGCGCCTCTATGAACTTCACTGCTTGATCAGGAACAGTGAAAAAGTACAGTTTTTCCTTGAAGGTAAACTTGAGTCACACCGGAAACAACATTGTGTAGGGAATGTTCCGCTCCCTGAGGAATCTTTTCACACCAAGAAATTGCCACCTCTCCTGCTGCACCCCTACAGAGAAGTTGGGGAAGATCTGGATTGTTTGGGAAACCAGGCACAGCTGCCCTTTTCATGTGACAAATGGAGGATGAGATCCCTGTCCCTATAATTGAGGATCCTAGCGATGACAGGCCTGGGAAAGTCTCAGGGTTTAGGTCACGGCGATAGGGCGGGATGGGTGCGCTCAACAGTGAAGAATGGGGACAAGTCAGGGTTGTCAAGCAAGTCTTTAAGGAGATTTTCCTTTTGGGGACCCCAATGATCTGTTATTCCTGCGTGATCGGGAATCTAAGTCATCACATTTTGCCTTCACTGTCTTCATGTCATGGGTAAGGGAAGCGACAGCGTCCTGAAGGGAGTGCAGACCATCCTCATTAGCACTAATTCTGGATTCCGCCTCATTGATCCTGGTCCCGGCCTTGTCGATGTGTGACTTAAGCAATTCAACATTGGCATTGATGTCGTCCAACTTTTCATGGAAGGAGGCAACGTTTTTAACCATGGACTCCATCTTTGTAGCAATGTCAGGGACCGGCGTACTCGGGCATGAATCAGATTCTTCCTGATTGGAGGATGTATGACCGGACTCTGGCCTAGGTTTTGCGTTAGCACAGGGATCAATTGCAATATGTTTGTAAGAGCACAAACGATCCGGTCCCACTGGTAGTTTGAGACAGTGACGCATACAAGGCCTCACGGTTCCCAGGCCAAAGAGGCGCCCTGCCTGCAACTTGGAGCACCGCACAGGTGTTAGCAGTGGTGTGGGAGGCAGGGGGGATTCTGACAACAGGCCCCTCAATGGGCAGCTACAGCCCACGGAGCGTCCCTGGTGTGGTCAATGAGCAAAAAGTCACACAATGTAGGCGGTGCTTGCGAGGGACTAGGGAAGTTGCAGAGTGGAACAACAGGGACCTGCGTGAACCTGGCACTGCCAGGCTCTTGGAATATTGATGCGCAGTCCCACCCCAGCTCCTCACCTGTGCGGGTGGCCGACCAGTGCCCACCGCAGTCTCCGGATGCGTGCTGTCAGGAGGGGCACGGTCGCAGCACACAACAGCAATTGCATGGCAGCAAACTTTACAGAAGTGCGAGTATGGTGAAATTTAGAAGCAGTCCCAGGGCCAGCATATCTGCGCGGTCCGTCTGCCGCTCCCACTACCCCTCCCCCTCAGGTCCAGAATAAAGCGACCCAGGGGCGCCATAAGGTGCCGAGCCGGCAGCCCCAGATGGCTGGTCCGCAACGGGACAGCAGTGGCAGCTGGTCGCCACCCCTCAGTGCGATCCCCAGGCATTGGCCACAGCACGGGCAGGGCTCAGTCTCCCCTCTACACATGCCTAAGGCAGGTAGCCAGCGATGGTCATTGCAGCAGTCATGTGGGTTGGTGGAGAGGTGTGGTGGGCGTCCGCAGCCCCAGTGAGCACTGGGATACAGCAAGCGTTGAGCTTGGCCAGCTTCAGCGCTGAGACGGACGTGGGGGAGTCACATACAGATCAAGCAAGATTAGCCGCCAGCAAGGCCTCAGCTGCGGCCAGGCAATGGTCAGTCGTAGTAGGGATCTGGGGCTCCGATTTCACCTAGGACTGGGAGCGAATACACCCAGGGATGTTCACAACACATGGTGGTGAGTTCAGTTAAAGAATGTTAAAGCAAACCACCAATGATGTCGGATTTGCGCCAATGCCACACGGAGCTCGGGAGCTAGGCAGCCATTTCCTAGGCTGCTCAACAGCGCCCACCACTCTCCCTGTTTATTATGATTTCATCTGTCTCTTGCAATCCTATTTTCTGGTAGCAATGAATATTTTTCCAGTTTCAGCATGTCTGGCAGGTTTTGTTCTAAAAATGTACTGAGGTCTTTAGTCTGCTTTTTATCTCCATGTGGACTCTTCAATATTAGGCTTTGCGGTTCATGCGGCAAGGGTCTTCTTTTCCAGGCCCCGTGTAGTGGTCTGGTACCATTGGAGTTCTTTGTACCTTAGGTGAGTGATTCTGTACACTCCTTTAGTTTTGGAGGACGCTGTAATTCTGAGGATGTTTTATTAGGGCTACATGTACTTTGTGTTCAACACAAAGCCAGTACCTGCACAATGGGTGCACCGTTTGTGCAGGGCGCAGCGCAGCGTACTGCAACATATTCCATTTGGTCGAGGGCTATTGAACTGCATTTATAAGTATGTGGTGGGGCCATTCCCTGCTCTCTTTCCTTTGCAGATGTAGCCATTATTTAGCTTCTGATTATTGTCTGGTCATTTGTTTGTATATATTTATTGTACATTGTTTCCAAGCCTCAGCCCTCGGCCATGTCCTGAGTACTTTCTGTGTTGTTTCACTTGAGGTGGAGGGTTATTTTTGAATTGTTTGTGGGAATCGGTTTTTTGTACAGTTTCCCCACCTTTTTATTTTCTCAGGTCACATTGTAATGTTTTGGCTCTGAAGAACTTTGGGTGCCTAAATGATGAGTCCATTTGTCAATGTATCTTTAGAAAGCTGCTACAGGCACGATTGGCTCCACCAAAAGCTTTGCTTTCATGTATGTATTGTTGTTGTACATCCAGATTAAGATATGCAAAAATTGACAACATACGTCAAAATCGGTAGGTCCTGCTGTTTTACTGTATAATTTATGAAGTAATGTCCTGCACTTTTCTCTTTAAGAGACATTGGCCCTCATTCCGGGTTTGGAGGTAGCCATGTCGCTATTTGCACCATGGCTGCCTCAAAACCCGGGTCCGTATCCGGTCTGGGTGAATGAGGACTTACTGGGACATTCCGACCTGTGCGGACCTGGTAAGTCCCCATTCAACTGACCATTCCCCATTCCCATTTGAGCCCCCAATGGGCTCAATGGGAATGGGGAAGGCGTTAATTACGGGCCTGCTAATAGCAGGCCCGTAATTAGCGCCCTTGTCCCTTAGCGGGACCCGTAAAGAAGATGTGGTCCGACCACGCGTCCACACGTCCACACGTACATGCTTGAGCACGTTTGCATTCTGTGATGCAGCAAATGTGAGTGCTCTGTCTGGTCTGGGTTACATGTACCTTTTACATACAGTCCTGCATTAATACTACAGGCTGCATACCTTCTTGGATTCTATTGATAAAAAAGTCTCCTGTATCTATGCTAGAACAAAAGTAACCTCTTCCGAGATTGATCATTTTGGTTTTCAAATGGAACTTGTTTATCATTCAGATTAGAGCAAGAATGAAGGGGGTAAGGGGACTTAAAGGGAGTAAACATCCTTATTTTGAATGCTGCGAGGCAGCAAATAAACCTATGGGTTGTGATTGCGGTGGGGCGATGCAGATATTCTTGATCACTTAATTCCTTTGGTTTGGTGGAGGGGGGCCCCAAAGATGTCCATGCCCAGGGCCCCAAACGTGTTTAAGATGGCCCTGTATCTAGTATCTCTTCCTCTTTTCTCCATGGTTAAAAAGTTGTAGCAGAGAGTAGTTTTTAATGACAATTTAACATGATTAATTAAGCTTCGTTTGGTAAGTTTCACTAAGCTGCCTTCACAATCTGTGACTCTATATCTGCCTTTGCTTTCATCGGGTTTTATATTATTTTTGTATGCAACGTTTTGAGCTATGTGGCATAGACACATGCTTTCCAAAGTGCTACTCCTGTTCGGATAGTATGTGTCCAGTAAATTGTTTTTTAAAATGCCTTGGCTGTTGGGATCAATTGTTTCTATGTCCTCATATGATTTCAGAACTCTTTTTCTACATTTAGCAGGACCATGATTTAGCCATACTATGTTGTCTGATATTCCGTACAAAGCAGTACCGGTTAACGATCTTCCGCTTCATAGGCACCACATTCTCTATGAGAGAGCATTTTTATGCCTAGGCTGTACAATTTCTGAGATAGTGTTTTGTCTGATGATAAGTCATCCCAGAGGTCTTGAAGCTCTGTTTTTTCTGCTTTTGTTAAGTAGGCTGTAACATATCGTGCAACAGCAGTGGAATTGTCTGCAATGTACTGCACATCTATGTTCGCATTCCATAAGATGGCAATGACTGCATTGCAATCATTGATATATTTAGATTCTTCGGTTCTTTTTATGTAATATGTGTTCTTAGGTGGTTTACCTTTCACACTATGTCGAACTGAAGACATGAAGTTGTTCACTTCACCTGTTTCTGTAACTGATCTAGGGAAACCAAACCAGCATTTGGTGTAGTATTTCCCTTTGTTTTTGTATTTGCGCTGACAATATTTGCCACATTTGTGTCTTTGAAATTGTAAAATCTGCCCGTGCAGGTCACCACGTGTCCGTTGTGAAGGGATTTCACAAGTGACATATTTTTTAATGATCTGCAAAACAGTGGCATCAGTGTCGTGACCAAATTTAGGTGCACCTTTGATCCATAAAAGCATGTGAATATGTGGTGCTCCTCTTGCTTGGTATTCTTTTCTCCAAAAGAAGTGTTGCACTTCTCTGAGGGGAGGAACAGTTTTATTGCAAATAAAGTGTAGCATAGCAATGAAACGATGATGGAAATATCTTGACACATTGACTGGATCTAGAGAGCAAAGTTCTCAAGGTGTTAATAGATGTATGTTGGTGTTGTTGTTTGATATGCGTAGGAACTCATGTAAATCTTCCGATGCATATTCTGCACAACTTAGGAGTAACAAACCAAGTCGGTGGTCCAAGGTTTCTGATCATACAACATACGTCTCTGTGCCGTTGGAACCAGTATTCTTTTATACCACGCATGTTTGCAAACAAATTTATTATACTTGATTGTAAAACCTCATCTTTTTCTTGTACTTTTTGTATTAATTGCGTAGCTGACATATTTTGAAAGTGAGTTCCAGATTTCAAAATGTGTGCAACTCCGTGACATAGGGTTGCTAGTTCACTTTCAAAGAGTAGGTGGAATATGTATTCCACATTTTGTCTAAACCTGGGATCTTGTAAATACATTCGTAATGAGCGGTATTCTGATGCCGTAATCTGAGTGGGTCTATCATCGTATCTTCCACCTTTGCCAGTAGGAAATAGTAGTGGAAAAGCATGGGCTTCTATATTTTTTTCCCATATGCTCATTGCTGAACCTTTGGTTTGTCGCATTTGGTAAGTTTCTAGTGCATCATCTATGCTTTCATTGGAATGCAATGGATGAATTGTATACTGGTCCAAAAGAGTGGATACTGCAGCAGTATCCAGAAGTTCGAATTCTCCAATTTCTAATGACTCTTCAATTATTTCAGTTGTTTCCCTTAAGCTTTCTTCAATATCTATT
Organism: Ambystoma mexicanum; assembly: GCF_040938575.1. Taxonomy (NCBI): domain Eukaryota; kingdom Metazoa; phylum Chordata; class Amphibia; order Caudata; family Ambystomatidae; genus Ambystoma; species Ambystoma mexicanum. The sequence continues at coordinate 718,681,578 of NC_090932.1, forward strand.
TCCTTGTAGTATGCGTTATTGTCTTTTAGATATTGCAAGGCTTGTCTAACTTTATGTAAGTCCACCAGTTGTTGCCAAATTTTGTTGTCTTTTGTTGGTACACCATTTACCAAAACAATCAAAGAATGCTCTATTGAATGTTGCACTCCTAGAGTGTGTACATTTTCTGTTAGATCTAATGGCAAATAAACTACTTTGCACAAATGCCTTTCACCAATTCAGAAGGAGGTCATTTTGCTGTTTTTGGGTGAAGGCGTATAATTGCTTGAAATGGGTGAACTGTTTCAATTATGATGCTCTCATACAAATTGAGTTGTTGCCGGGTTTTTGGTAGTGGGAACAATTCCAAATTATTTGTGATAGCACGTGAAGGAGTTTGGTTGTTGTCTAGTTCTGTAGTGCAGTAACTACAACATATTAGGGGTTCACTTATTTGATATTTGTTTTTGGCTAAAAGGTAGGGAGATAATTCAGACCATTTGTAATCTTCATTGTCTTCTATTTTGTATGCTATGTCTACATTTTTTGTGTTCCTTTTGTAAAACGTTCTGTGGCAACACACACACACATGGTTTGGTATTTCAGCCGATGCACTTTTAATTTGTAGTATTTCTTTTTTGTATGTGTGTAATAGAAGGTTGCTATGTGCAGAAATGTTGCTAGTCTGTTCTAAAACTATTGCATTTGGTAAGTGGCTTTCACTTCCAAAATATTTTCTCTGTATACGGTCAATTTGTTCTTGTAGATATTTGGGTGTACCATGCAGAAGAGTGTTATTTAAATTGGCTAATTCTGAAGCTGGACTTTTAGCATAGTATATTTTATACACTAGATTTCTTACATTTGAATGATGTACTGATATCCTTTTGATATCATGGAAGGTGCTTTTGCAAATAGGTCCAGAAATACAGGCTAATGAATGTCCTTGTAGTCCTGTGTATTTGCGCATGGACAGATATCCATATTTTGCAGCACTTTCATTTTAATTTTGTCTTTACCTTTCACATACTGATTGAGGAACTGACATAGAAATTTGAAAGATTTGTTAGGAATGGCACACATTGCCGTGCACGGCCATTTGTATAGTGGACAATCTGGTTCAGTCGAATCGAGAGGTAATTCTGAGTTTTAAGGAGATACTTTTCTAAGCAGTGTTTCTTGTCCCATGATGCTATTATTGATTTTTTCATACCCTCGTCCACTGCTATGGATGGCAATTGTGTTTGTTTGATTTTGTTTGTATGCGTCTTCATTAAAATATGGTTCTGTGGTTGTTGTGTGACTCCATTCGCCTTCACAAATATGTAAGTTATTTTTGTTCACATTCCGTTTATTGATAAGTTTCTTTTGTAGTTTGGTACTTACTTTTGTTAGTGGTTTCATTCTATTTAACACTAATATAAACAACTTCCTTTTCAGAATGATTGCACTGTCCACGAGAGCTTGTAGGATTAATGTTCTATGGTTGTTTTAAGGGTTGAGGATGATTTTGGTCCTCTTCTTATTAGATTCTGAAGGACTCTGTGGCAAAACATTTTTGCTAAAATAAGTTTTTTACTATAGGTTTTTGTTACTATATCAGGATTAATAGGAGCTTTGTTAGCAGTACTGGTAGCCAATTTTCTGTGAAGAGTTTTGTGTTTCGTGCCACCTTTTGTTGGAGGAGGTAAAGTTTCGGTGTTGAAGCTTCCTTTGTTTTGCTAAACGACTGTATTTGCTGTTTTGTTCCAACTTTCTCTACAAACTCTTCCACAGATGGATGCTTAGGTTGGACACTTTTATTTTTATTTGCTCTACTTCTGCATTCCTTTCTACGGATTTGCTTTTTGTTAGGCATTTTTTGGGGTCTGTTGAAAAAAGAAGGCATGATTTGGTCTGTTGTACAATGTATGTGTGCTGTGTGCATGTGTGCATGAGTTTGATGGGGAAGCCCTTTGTGGTGGTGTGTGAATGTGCATTGGCCTCTTACAATGATTTGGGAAGGCTATTTTTCTGTTTGCATACTATTACAATGTGCTTCAGGTGAGAGTACAAAGTGGGCTAGTGGTGAGGAGAAGCATTAATACTGAATGTAATGGCATAAAATTAAAGCAGCTATTTGTTTTCTAGTACTAACATTGTAAGGGTTATGTATGTTATTTGAGTTACAAACATACAGGGATTTCTGAGTCACTCTGCCTGTTATTCTTTGTTTAATAAATAGGGATTTGTGGGTAGAATGGTTCAGAAATCACTGTTTGCGTTGGTGCGCAAATTAAATACATAACCCACACAGTCTGTTTGCGGAATAGTTAGAATATAAAGGTCGTACTGTACTTACATTTTTTTGCAGAATGACCAGGTTTCTTCAGATATGTCGTTTGCAGTGTAGATGCTGTTGATTATCAGGAGAGTAGTCTTCACTGCGATTGTAAAAAGAAGAAGTTAGTAACGTTGTGTGTTTAAAGCAATGAGGTTACTGTACACGTTAATTTTGCATCTTTCGTCTGAGTATTCTCCTTTGATATTTCAACACAGTGCATGTGTGTATTTCACTTCACTATGTGCTGCCTTTGTATGTAACTTGCAATGTGTCAGTTGCACGAGCTTCAGAAATGAGTTACATTTTTAGGTTATGAAAATGCCTTGTTTCTTTTAAGCTGTTTTATCTATAGCAGAGAGGTTTGTAAGTGATAGGTCATTATAGTAAATGGGAAACATTTCTGTACTTTCATATTATAAGTACGATTTTGAAAAATCTGGAGACTTTCAGAGGGAGATGTCACCACAGCAATCGGGAGCATTTACTTTTTCTCATACGATTGCATTGGAAGTAGCATTCATGTAGGGGGTACACAGCAAAAAATTGTGCCATTTTCTAATGGAAAATCGAGTTTCGCTCTAAATAGGGAGGGTTGTAACATATGTATAGGTTATGCGGGAGACAGTAAGAAGTAGTGCGATTTGTCAATGAAAAATCGGACATCTTGCACTTAAAGGGGGAGCAGTGGTTTGCATTGGCTATGCATATTTAGTGGCATTAATTTGTTTAAATGAAATCATAAGGGTTGCACATGTTCTCTGATTAAAATATGCATACATGTACTTTATATACATGCATGTGCGCATGCATGGAGCTGTACGTAGAAATCCGCGTTACTTGCAGAGTAGTTTTTGAAGAAGGTGCTTTGCAATGATATGCGACTTGCATTCAGAGTGACCAATAGTACATTTCAAGTGCGAAATTTTGATGACGAGTTAGATGTAGGGATGTTTAATGTGATTGGTGGATGGTTGTGTGACTGCTTAGCTGTATCCAATGAGGAAATGGATTTGCGAGTGATGTGGAAAGGGTAGAAGGACTGGCTAAGAGTTACGTGCCGCACGTAGACAATGCTTGTCCGCAGGTAGGGCGTGTCACATATGGGTTTCTACAGCAAATCCAGCATGGAAAGGGGACTGTGGGCATCAGCCAATCAGATGTTCACATTGTTCTTTTGTGTCAAAAGACGGTGCGTATACTGAAGATGGCAGAGTTGCAGAGGGTCAGGGTTTTGGTCCTTGGAGATATTTTTGTCCATAGTTTACAGCACTATGCCGAAAGTAGGCATGTGGCACATCATTTTGATGTGAGAGGATTGGAGGTGGTGTGGAGCGCTGAGACTGATCGCAATGTTGCAGCAATTGTCTAAGTTTGCACCGAGATACGCACGATGACCACTCCTCATGTGGTAATTTTGCACTACGGTGCTTGCCATTTGGGCTACGTGAGTTCACATACTTTGTTGAAAGATTTGGAACAGTTTGTTCAAGCAGTTATGTACATCATTCCAACTGCGAAATACATTTTTTCTGAGTTACTCCCTAGAGGAAAACGGTACAACAGTTCTGTTTTCTGTCCTGATCAAAGTATTGGGAGGTGTAACATCAATCGCGGCATGCATGCTTTTATGTTATGCGCTGGTATGTTTTTCTGCAGCCACAAGAACATTGTTCCCAGTAATGGGGGTTATTTTGAAGCAGATGGTGTTGCGTTATCTTCTTTGGGAAATGCCATGTTCTTTTGGAATGTGAGGCTTGCTTTGGAGAAGGTTCTGTAATGGTTGTAGGAGTAAAGTAAGAACAAACAATTTTTTTTTAAAAAAACAAAATAATAGGTGTCTGTAAAGCATCTGCTACAAAAAACGGCTCTTTTCAGAGCCCACCTTAAAGGGGAAAAGGGGAATAATATTTAAATGTACAGTTGTCACGCTCTGATCCTGTACGTGTCCGCGAACATGGTGGTAGTTTGCATGCAGCGCGTATTACCAACAGGGATTCTGGGGTGGAGACACATGCAAATGACAATGTGCAAAGGTAGGGATTGGTCAGTAAAGGTCAGTGGGTGTGTTCTGTATGGAGAAATTTAGTGAGAACGTCTTTTCCCTGACAGGAGACCAGACAGCCATGGCTCTGTGTGCTCAAAAACAGATTATCTGGATTTTGGGAGACTCGTGGATACACAATGTGAATAAGGCTGTTTGTACCTTTCTAATAGATGTTGGCATGTCCTCATTGCACAATGAAAACATTTTGTTTCGCAGCTCTTTAATTTTTCGCAGAGATGGAGTCCATCTCACATATGCTGGCAATCAGATTTTGTGTCGCAATGTACAACATGTATTGCAACTTTTTTGGAATCATAGTCACCTATTTGGCTATCCGTTTATTTTAACCTACAATTTTTCAAGCACACACAACACCACCGAAAGGCTCTTTTCAGAGCCACCACTTACTCCCAGCGAAAACTCCATTGGTTTTGCTTTGCTTCCACCCTCCATTTTTGTGTGTCTTTTCCAAAAATGCACAGGGGCCTACGATGGTTACTTGATAGTTCTATTGTTAAACTGAGAAAGGTGGCTCTGAAAAGAGCCTTTTTTGTCATTTTTGTTATTTTCCAGTTTACTGCTTTAAAGGACACGACACACTAGGAGAGGAGGGCAAAGGAGGGCAAGGAAGGGACACCAACCACGGGGATAAGAAGGGCCAGGTGGAGAGAGAAATATATAGGGTGGCCTTTACTTAGGTAGGGAGCAGTTCTTCTGATGCTCAGTGACCGGAGCCTCAAAAGCACTTCGAAGACTCTCCCCCCTGCAGAGTACTGCATCACAGTACACACACAATATTGTGACCCTCGAAAGGTAAGGGTCAACAGCATCACAAATGGCTTGTGAGGCAGCTGGAGGGATGCGCTCCCCCACAGGAGTGTCTCTTGTGGTGAGAGGATCGGACATGGAGGATGCTGTGGAGGAACTCAATCTACTACGTTCTTCGCATGGCACCACCTTGCGAATGTCCGCACTGTGGAACGGAGTTAGGTGTCGCTTCATGGTTGTCGTACCAAAGTTGTACGCACCAGGTCTCCTGCGATTTAGCACCAACTGGCACTGGTTACACTTGACCAGGTTCGCACATGTTTTTGGTACGTTTCCAAAAACGGAAAACAACCGCCACACCCACGACTCCCGCCGAGTGTTTGTAGTGCAGAGTTCCTCCACCTCATTCTCTTCTTCCTCTATCTATACATTCTCAACCATATATCCCTCTTCAGGCCATTGGGGAGGTGCTGGCGGTTGAGGGTTTGGGGGTGGTGCTGAGGCTAATGAAGCAAAGGTAGCCATGGATGCCATAAAGATTAGTTGCCTAATGGTTGCTACAACAGTAAAGGCAGCACAACTCTAACTGCTATAGACAGTAGCACAATGAAGACCATATTGATCACTCAAAAGCGCTGAAAAAATTATAAACAACACGTTCACAGGTAGAGCAATTGTATGGGACATGTCAAATTGTGATTTTATACTGAAAAATAATTTCCCATGTATGTATAAGTTATTGTGCAATGTTGCAGAAGCAGACAAAGTGCGCAAATTAGTCCACACTTTCAGCGTGGGTGCGGTCACATGATGACGTCCTGAGCACATCCGCGAGGGAAATGCGTGCCCGCTGGACAGCAAATTCAGACTAACCAAGGTGCGCATGCGCGCCAGTGTTCTACGGACAGTGTTCGGGTGCTACAACTAATTAAAAGTGTGACACCAGTGAGATGGACAGTTAGGGACAGGCGCAATGTTCGCAGTACTTATGGGTGTACTGCGCATGTGCGTACCTGATCTGATGACTGTACGGACAGGTCCAGTGTCCTTGGGACACCTCCATTTTGTTTGACTACGAACATGCCGACCACCGCGCCTGTTCTACGGATGGTTCCATCTTGGCTGTGGACAAATCTAGGTGGTGTCCTAAATCTAGGTGCTACTATATTTACCTGTCCACTGGTGTATCCCCAGTTAGGCGTTTCTCCCACTATCCAGGTGTCCCATATCTAGGTGCTACTGTATTTAGTGTTTACTGTTGCGTCTTCATTAGGGCGTGGTTCCCACTGTCCAGGTGTCCCAAGTCTAGGTGATACTGTACTTTATTGTCGAAAAATCTAGGTGCTACTGTTTTTTACTGTCTACACATCTAGATGCTACTAAATGTTACTGTCTACTGTTGCATGCCCACTCAGGTGTTTCTCCCACTTTCCAGGTGTCCCAAATGTAGGTTCCACTGTATTTTACTCTCTACAAATCTAGGTGCTAGTGCATTTCACAGTCTACACATCTAGGTGCTACTGTATTTAACTGTCCACTGTGCAACCCCCATTTAGGTGTTTCTACCACTATCCAGTTTCCCAAATCTATGTACTACTGTATTTTACTGTCTACTGTTGTATCTCCATTTAGGCGTTGTTCCCGCTGTCCAGGTGTCCCAAGTCTAGGTGCTACAGTACCTCACTGTTTACAAATCTAGGTTCTACTGTATTTAACTGGCTGCTGTTGCAACCCTCATTTAGGTGTTTCTCTCACTATCCAGGTGTCCCAAATTTAGGTGCTACTATATTTACTGCCTACTGCTGTTTCCCCAGTTAGGTGTTTCTCCCACTACCCAGGTATTTCAAGGACAGGTGCTACTGTATTGTACTGCCCACTGCTGTGTCCTCATTTAGGCATCCCTCCCTACGTACCAAAATCTAGGCGCTACTACGCTTTACTTTCTTCTGTGGTACCCCCTGTTTGGCACCCCCCTCTATCAAGGCATCCGAAAACACGCCCCTACTGCCCTGACCAGGTGCCCAAGGCAAGATAAGTACACATGTAGTGTTGTACCCCAGTGGGATGTGCCCTCTATAGACAGACACATAATCTGATGTACTCTTCCCAGAGGTTAGACACAATGCCACAAACTAGCCAATTCAGAGCTGCATGCTGGCACACCAGTTGGCTTGACGAGACACATTCCACTCTAACACAGCCATCCCCAACACACAGCCCATCATCCCAACCCTCCAAATCGTCTTGTGGCCCTGCTCCCACCCTCCGGAACCCCAAGGTATACATCACCCCTATTCTCCCTCCTCACCGGTCCAACCCCCCTCTCCCGACGTGCTACACCCTCCACTTAGTTCTTGTTCTGCTCAATCAAGAGTGGCAAAATGGAGAGAGGGAGTAGAAAACATTGACCCCTGGAACATACAGGACTGCCTGGTGACCCTAGTAAAACATTCTTCCCACCCCATCCCCACCACTAACTCTTCCCTTACCTCGCCTATCCTCACCATTTTCTCAGCCATCATCTCCATCACCCTCTCCTGCTTGGACTACGCCTTTACTTAGGTGCACCAGCGTTGTAGCTAAGGAAACTGCAAAGAATCCAAAACATTGCAGCCAGCCTGCTCATTAACCTACCTCCCAGAGAACACATTAGCCCACACTAAGTGTCTTCGGTTGGCTCCCTATTGGATGACACAATAACTTTAAAGGCATGTGCATCACCCATCGAGCGATCCACAACACCGGCCTGGAATTCCTTTTAGACAAAATCACTCGCTACCAACCCTTAAGGATTCTCATATCTTGCACGGCTTCTCTCCTAGTGGTCCCACTTTAAAATTCCTGCAGACTGGGCGGATCCTCTTTCTCCATCTAAGCACTGATCATCTGGAACTCCCTACCCCTACACATTCGCAATATTGACAATCACACTCAGAAAGGCCCTAAAAACTTGGTATTTTTCTCCCTCCTCTTGAAACCCTCCCCTCTATAAACTCTGGATAGCCACAGAGACATGCTGGCCCAATCACAACAGCACTCCTGCCCAACAATACCCCAAAGAGGATGGCAGTGTTCGCAGCAGCACACTGTGACAAGCTATCATCCTTCCCATACACAACAACACTCCTACCCATCAATACCCCACAGAAATTGGCACCTTCGCAGAAGCAGACCATAACAAACTATCATCCTCCCCTATCATCCTCCCACTTCCCCCGGCCCCTCCTCTCCCAATACTCAGACATTCGATCCAGGGACACCACGAATAGCGATACTAGCCGATCACACTGGACCAAGAAAAAAGAACACTGTGGGCAAACTCCATTCAAGCATATGGTAAGTATACCATACAACACGTCTGTGGACACAGGCCACAGGCATGGCCACCCATCCATGCATCCTAGAATTCAGCTTTGGCTATGCCATTCTGGTCTATCAGCACACATAGCAGTCCACACTGAAACCCCTGACCTACCTCAACACCTCTGCCATTTGAATGAAGCAACCACCAATGACAATAAATCAGTCTAGCTGGGCACAGATCAATTCTTCAACAAATAGCACTCTATCCTAAACAACCAACAGCACCCACCCACATGCCTGACCTCCGGGCTGTTTACTGAAGCCTAGCCAGCCCACCTAAGTCCTAACTTTCCAAAAATGCACACAAGCATCTTTTAATTTAAAAATCTTAGAACCCCCTGCACATGGACTGCGGTCACTGAGGGTGTTCCAACCACAAAGCGAATTGAGGCCATACAAATGGGGAAATGGTGCTATATAAATAACGAATACAATACAATGCAATTTTTAACTGCATTTTTTACACCTATCACTGACACTCACTGTTATATGTAACTCTTGGCTCACAACATAGTCTGTGTTCACTACCAGCCTATGGAACGTATTGTTCACCTGTAACATTTGGTCACTGTCCAGGGTCATATCTCCAAGGGTAGTTTCACGCCCTCTCTCCTCAAGCCAATTCACGTTTTACTCTCAAATCCCTTCCACCATGTGCCAACCTAACCATCTCCTTCTTCTAACTGTCCTCTCCCTACCTCTCACTCAATGTCTCACTTCTGCCCACACTACACCACTGTTCTCCCCAACGCACTAACCTGCTATCGTCATATTTCAAATAATCACACATGAAAAAGACACATAAAAAAACATTACACCAACAAACAGCAAAATAGGTTCTTGGTCATCTAAACAAATCATCCTTTAATCCTCACAAATTTTAAAACCCCAAATTCCATAAATCGCATCCATTTAAATAGAAATGATACAACAGGCAAAACAGATCAGATAAATCACTCATGATAGAAATGCAGTTACCGGGCCTCATGGTTCTGCAGATAAAAGATGTCATGAATGCGTAAAATACTTAAACTGAATCTTCTCGCTGGGAATCTTCTTTCTTATAATGGAGAGCTTAGCGCAAGAAATTGCATGATCGACCATGAGACTGGTGCAGTGTTAGCCCAGAGCAAAAGCCTGATTCCACTCAATCGTAAAATGGGTAATATAATTTATCCCTATCGCTTATATATTTCCTGAAAAAGAAAATAACGTGAAAAGCTGTTTCTGCGGGATTGAAACAGAAAGGGCCAAATTGCACATTAAATACAGCAATACTGGCACAAGGAGTGGTGTTGTTAGTATTAAAATATGTTTATATTAGGATCATATATTCTGTTAGATATCAGACAGTTAAATATTAGGCTAGTTATCATACATCTGTCTGATAAATAAGGACTACTAATTAGATGCGGCTCCAGGCCAAGGGCCTTAGAGGTTGCCCTTACAGCTCGATTGAGGGCCTCCCTCCAATCTTGTTTTACACTGCTTAGAGGCTGAATGTACTCTTTCCTTGTCTTTTGCAGGGACGTCATTTGGGTGTCACCAGGGATCACAACTGTGATCCGTGAGGTCTCCCTTGCTATGACTGTGATTTAATAAAAAAATGTAATGAAAGATGTTGCTTTCTTTTTTTTTAAATAATTGAAAGCCCTTGGCTGTGGCCAGTGCCATGTGGCTCTTTGTTTCTGGAGTGTAGGCATTTTTGTTGGGGCCTCTTAAAAAAACAGGGTGTTCCACAAGTGTAACACTTTGAGCAGTGACCCTAAATAACAAATAATTTGTCTTTCTGGAATTTTAAACATAATTGCTAGACTAATTAAAGGGGTGAACGGTTGTGTTCTATAGCTTCCCATGAGGTCACTTTGGGGTGAAGTCAAATAACATCACTTCATGTGATGTCATCAGATGTCAAGGGTCATGTGATGTCACTTCCGCTACCCCTGGCATTTTGGTAAAATGAGGTCCCTGGTCTTTCGACTGCTTATATGGTGTGATACTGCTTTTTGGTTTCTTAAATCAAGGATGCTTGTCATGTAGTGAAGCCAGGGAATCTTTGACAAATATATGCTATGCAGAAGGTTATTTTACAATTGGTTCATTAACCGTGCTACCTTGTTCAAGATTACATTTAAGAACTGAGCAATAGGAACCGAGCTGATCGCATCTTCAATATATTTCCGACTGATTTCTGTATGAATAGAAAACGTAGAGTGTGGATTTGGGCAGGCCCAGAATTCTTCCGCAGAATGTATTCTCTGATGTTTGTGATTAACCCACTCCACCAAAACCCATGCTGTGCAGGCCTAGTGTATTATCTTCTCCTTTCTATGGCTTCCACATATTAGTCAAGAGTTGAGCTTTAAAGTTAGAAGCGAAAGTAAAAATCACACCTATCACTTGGGCCATTTCAGTGGCCTTTTATTTCTATGTGGCCGTTATTACATAAATTAGGAGAAAAACGAATTTCCAGATAGTGACACAAATTAACATTCTTAATTTGTGTGTTCCCAGGTAAAGAAAAAAGAGAAGGACCCTTTTTTTCGTGTGCCAAAAATTAAGACTGAACGTTTTTGTTGGCATTTATGCTTATCCCTAAGTTGTTAATAAATATACGAGCCTCCTGTTTGTTTACTTTAAACTCAACGCTTTTACTATTTCATCACCTTGTAAAAATCGCAAAAATGATTCAAACAAGAATAATAAAAAAATTAAAAATAAAAATACATTTAACGCATGCGTATTAACGTTTGCTAGAATTGTGGGTTTTCACTGGAAAAACACTATAGCCAGTGAGGAAAGCACTGGTATTTTCTAACACACGCACACAGGGAACATCTGCCCCCCAGTCACGAAGATGTTAACAGTAATTAGCAAATACATTGAAAAAGAGGAGCGCCGATGTACAGCATTACCGGACCTCACTCTTTTTGGGACACCCTACTCTACTGTAACATACTACCAGGTTGTTGATCTGATGGACAGCCTCTAAAGCACAAAGTAGGTTTCGTGGGATCCCCATCGCTGTTAATGTAAGCCATACATTCTGTCAACTGAGTCAAAAGCTGCGGGTCTATCCATGAACGAGATAAACAAGTTTTCTTTTTTCAAAAGTAGAGATAATGATGTTATAAGGGAGACAGTATATGCCTGGTATTCCGTTCCAAGACCCACTCTAACTCCTAACTGTGTTGGTGATGGTATTTTGTTACATTCAACCCATAATTGTAGCTGATCAAGCGTCATTTTTCCCAAGATCTTAAAAGTATTAGCCAATAAGGAGATCTGTCTATTACTATCAGGGCAGGATTTAGCTATCACCCATTTTAAAATTCTGGTATATGACAGCTTCCTTCCGATTGGCAGGTAATTCAACTCTAGACAGCATTGTGTAACAAATGTTCATAAGCAATTCCATCTACAAATCAGTGTAGGCTTTAAACAAATCAGAAGGCAACACATCAAGCCCTGGACTTTTACCAGCCTTGGTGGACCATGTTGCAGAAGAAGCCTTCTTTAAGGGCCCAATTCATAGAATCAAGCACAGAAGTAGCACAAGCGCCGCGTGCCGAGAAGGAGCGTGCGCCATGCGTGCGCCAGCAATTGCACGGCACGCGTATTCATGGATTTTCCGAGGCCTCAGTAGTCGTGGTGCAGTGCACATAAAGCAGCACCAGTAACACCCCAACACTTCCCTGTGCGCAGGAAAAAGCCATTGGAAGGCCACTACATCGCAAGGCCCAGCGCCATCCCTGGGACAAGACACAGCCCCCTATCATAATTGCGTGAAAAATCATCACGTACCCTGCTCGCGCAAGCCAAATTGCATGGAACCCCGTCCGCACCCCAGCAAAATCGGTACCCCGCTCGCAACAGACAAATGGCATGGAAAGGCCTGCGTGTACCCCGTCCGCACACCAGTGAAATTGCATAACCCGCTTGCAACAGCCAAATCGCATGGAAATGCACATGCGTACCCTGACCGCACCCCATCAAAATCACGTACCCCGCTCGCAACAGCCAAATCGTGTGGAAAGCCTGCGTGAACCCTGTCTGCACCCCAGCGAAATCGCCTAGCCCACTCGCAACAGCGAAATCATGTGGAAAGACCAGCGCCTACCCCGTCCGCACCCCAGCGAAATCACGTACCCTGCTCGCAACAGCCAAATCGCATGGAAAGGTCCACGCATATCCCGTCTGCACCCCAGCGAAATCATGTACCCCGCTCGCAATAGCCAAATCGTGTGGAAAGGGCCATTCGTTCCCTTGTCCGCATCCCAGCGAAATCGTGTACCCCGCTTGCAACAGCCAAATCGTGTGGAAAGACCCACGCGTACCCCGTTCGCACGCTAGCGAAATCTCGTACCCCACTCGAAGAGCCAATTCACATGGAAAGGCCCGCACGTACCCTGTCCGCACCCCAGCGAAATCGCATACCCCACTTGCAACAGCCAAATTCTGTGGAAAGGCCCACGCGTACCCCGTCCGCACCCCAGCGAAATCGCGTACCCCACTCGCAACAGCCTAGTCACGCGGAAAGGCCCGCCCGTACCCTACACGCACAACTCCCCTGGAAGCAGATACCTCCGCATGGGACAGCCAGACTCCAGTAGTGGATCATACCACACAGGCAGCCCACACCACATGGGACCCCCCATCACCCGTGACCATACCCCGCAGGTGAGCCACACCACATGGGACCCCCGATCACTCGTGACCATACCCCGCAGGCGGCCCACACCACATGGGAACCCCCATCACCCGTGACCATACCCCGCAGGCAGCCCACACCATATGGGACCCCCCTTCACCCGAGACCATACCCTGCAGGCAGCCCACACCACATGGGACCCCCATCACCCGTGACCATACCCTGCAGGCAGCCCACACCACATGGGACCTCCCCATCACCCATGACCATACCCCGCAGGCAGCCCAAACCACATGGGACCACCCCATCACCTGTGACCATACCCCGCAGGCAGCCCATACCACATGGGATCCCCCATCACCCGTGACCATACCTCGCAGGCAGCCCACACCACATGGGAGCCCCATCACCCGTGACCATACCCCGCAGGCAGCCCACACCACAAGGGATCCCTCCATCACCCGTGACCATACCCCACAGGCAGCCCACACCACATGGGACACCCCATCACCCATGACCATACCCCACAGGCAGCCTGTACGACATGGGACACCCCATCACCAGTGACCATACCCCACATGCATGCCCGCCTCATGTCCCCACCCCACACCTGTGACTGAAACCTGCAGGCAGGCCCTGCCTCATGTCCCCCACCACCACCAGTGACAGCAACCTGAATGCAGGCCCTGCCCCATGTCCCCCACCACCACCAGTGACAGCCACCTGCATGCAGGCCCCGCCTCATGTCACCCACCACCACCAGTGACGGCAACCTGCAGGCAGGCCCCGCCTCATTGGACACCCCGAACACACTGTGGACTGATAGACATCAATTCTGCAGATGTGAAATGAAATGCCACCACACGCTGCACACTCCAAGTGCACCTTAAACACCCATCCATTGTTCATGCACAGCACAACATGCCACATGCCAATGGATTTGAACACATGCATGCATGTGTGCACACACATGAACAACATAGCCCGGCATCAAAGACATAGAACAGAGTAAGCAAGAGTGAAACTTGCCCTAAACCATTGAGACCAGACATCACCTTGATTATGAATAACACAATATATATTAATAACAGTATTCAAGTCATACTCATATGAAACAAAATAAGTACATCATCATCAAATGAGCAAATAAATAAAAGATAGTCAAAAAGAAAATATAATTCCAAGTCAAACAAATAAAGATGAAAGCAAAGATGTGGTCCATGTCCAGGAAGTAACTCAAAATGAAATCACAAATAAAAATCAAACATTACTCCATGGTGAAATGAAAAATATACGTCAAAAAGAGAACTATTTACAAAAATCCAGGGTCCATTGTCCAAAACCATGTCCAAATATGGAGAAGAAGAAAAACCACAAAGAACTATATACAATATGTGGAGGAAAGTCCACAAACTCCAAATAATAAAATAACAAAAGGAAACTTAAACCTAAAGAACTATGTACAGTGGCAGCGGGCTAGTCCTGTGACTCACCATTTCCCCCCAAAGTCTCAGCGAGGGCATCATCAACTCTGCATCAATTTCCCCTAGGCGGGCCTGTGCTCTCCCCTGGAGGGCTTGCAGGGACTCCAACGTGCTCCTCTCAAACTCCCTGCAAGTCTCCTCAAGGAACTCTGCCGAACGTAGGGTATTCTACGCCCTGGCGATGGTGAGTCGTGCCCCCTGTTCCCGGTGCCACACTGCTCTGATCTGCTGGCTAAGCCGCCCCAACACGGAAGATATCCTTGTAGAAAGGTCCACGTGTGCCTCCTGCCCGATGGCCGATACCTGCCTCACCTCCATTGGAGGCCCCGAGTCCTGTCGCCTCCTATGCTCAGGTATAAGAAAGGGGTAAACCTGCAATTTTAGTCCCTGGTCCTTCAGGTAAGGTACATTATATCAGAACAAGGTGGAGCAGTGGAAAGGGATGACACTTAAAGTATTTATTCAAATATAATTTTTAGTTTTTATCAGAGGGGGACCAAGAGGCAGACCGAGACAGCGACAGCCACAGTATGGACAGGGGCAAGGGATGAGAACCAGACAGTGGTACTCAAACCAATGAATCAAAGTACTCCTGACCAATTGCCTATTTTCAATTTATCGCTCTATCACTTCAAAAAAACAGACTTAGATTTATTATCTAAAGGGCTGTCTTATGTCCCCACTGCGAGAGCCGATAGGTTCAACACTGAGTTGGAATTGCAAAAGTTTTTTAGAAACATACGGCTCAAACATTTTTTTGAGGTCAATTTGCCAGCACACCCTAGTGAAAGGGGATCAGCCCCGGAAACAATGCCTAACATCAGTGGCCTAAAAGAGAGATCCACTTTTACTCCTCCGTCCCATACATGTACTCCAGAAATCCTGGCTTTTGAGAACATAGTAAAACGGGAAATACTTGAAGTTATTAAGAAGAAGAATTACAAGCCAGATAACTTAACGGGAGAAGAGAGAAAGAGTCTTTTGAAACTAGGAGGAATGCATTACTATTAAACCTGCAGACAAGGGGGGTGGCATAGTTGTGCTTGACACAACTATGTATGAAGCAGAATGTTTGTGACTTCTGGATGATAGGAGGTCATATAAGAAATTGGTTGTTGACCCCACATCGAGGCTGCAGGATGAAATAAAGAGTTTGACGAATCATGCAGTTTACGAACAGTGGATTAGTTCAGATGAAGGCCGCTTTTTGAATAAAATTGGACCCAAAAAAGCGGCATTTTATATACTTCCAAAGATCCACAAAAATCGGATCTACGTTATTTGGCCGTGGTATTTTTCATTGCAGGTTTTTTCATCGCCGTTTTTTTTTTCGAAAAACTCATCGTTTCACCCTTACACCCACAACCATATATTTAATTTTTTAACCCCCCCCAAAAAAACAAAAAAACGATTAGTTTTTTTTCGAAATAAAAACGGCGATGAAAAAACACGCAATGAAAAATACCGCGGTGAAATGCGTGTATACCCAAAAATCAAACAAATCCACCAGGCAGACCCATTGTGTCTGCCATTGATTCCCTGCTAGAACCCGTATCTGTTTTTTCTCAAACCTTTTGTCTTAGAGATGCCGTCATATGTCAGGGATTCGACGCATATGATTAAGCTCACCAGTGACATTCAAGTGGAAGAGTCCGACGTTTTGGTCACTATGGATGTCGAATCTCTTTATACGGCAATACCCCAACCATAATGCCTCAGA
This sequence comes from Ambystoma mexicanum, assembly GCF_040938575.1. NCBI lineage: Eukaryota > Metazoa > Chordata > Amphibia > Caudata > Ambystomatidae > Ambystoma > Ambystoma mexicanum. The sequence goes on from NC_090932.1 coordinate 718,697,910, forward strand.
GTGTTGGGTAAATATCTTAACATGAGAACAAGACTGCATCAACCTCCGACAGAGTTTATCCAAGAGTGCATAAGACTAGCAATGACTGAGAACTTCTTTCTTTTCAAAAAACAACTTTACAAGCAAGAGAAGGGGGTCAGTATGGGGGCGACATTTGCTCCGGATGTCGCCAACCTATACATGGCCGACCACGAAGATAAGTTCATTTTGGGTTCTAATAACGCGTTGAGTGCCCACCCGACATTGCAATTTCACCTAATATTGTGGAGACGGTACATCAATGGTGTCTTTTTAATTTGGAGGGGGTCTGTGGCGTCCTTAATTAAATTTCATGACTGGCTAAACCAATGTGATTTGAACATCAAATTTACCATTGGGTATAATCATCGTCAAGTATGTTTTTTGGATTTAGTAATTAAGAAATCTGGGAACCAACTTATTACCACTCTTTTCAAAAAACCCACCGACAAGAATTCCCTTCTTCATTGCAACAGTTTTCATCCGTCTAGTTTACGCCAGAACCTTTCTTATGGGCAGTTTTTGCGGATAAGGAGGGACTGTGCGGAAAAAGATGAGTTCAAGGTACACGCAGAGCAGCTGAAAGAGAGATTTGCGAGTAGACGGTACCCGAGGAGACTGATCAAAGATCAAATGAAAAGAGCTGAATATACGAATCGAGATATATGTCTTACAACTCGAAAAAAGAGAAGAAGGGAACGTCTTGTATGTGTGACAACATTTAACCCTGTAAGTGGTGATATAAAAAAGATCATTAACAAACATTGGAACGTGATAAAACAACCAGGATCACTTATTCAGAAACCGATGTTTGCCTTCAAATGGAACCAAAATCTAAGACAGAGATTGGTACATACCTACAGAGAACCAAAAAAAGAACAAACCATTAACAATCAATGGGGATTGCCCCCAATTCTTGGCCACTATAGATGTGGCAAATGTGTGGCCTGTCCACTTACTACAACCACACGAGAGTTCAAATATGGGGGAAAAGTTTGGAAAATGAAATGTCATACCAATTGTCTGACTAAAAATGTTATTTATGTTATAAAGTGCCCGTGCCAACTGCTGTATGTGGGGAAAACGACACAGGAAGTTAGACAACGAATTTTGGAACATAGAAGCTGCATAAGAAATAAAGTGGCCGATAAACCTCTTGTGGAGCACTTTGTAAAATTCCAGCATAAAGACACAGATTTGCATTGGTTTGTACTTCAACATGTAAAGAATAATATGAAAGGAGGTGATGTGGGGACAATATTGCATCGCATCGAACAGAAATGGATTTACACTTTAGACATGGTCCGGAACGGACTTAATGGTTCAGTAGAGTGGAACAAGTTGGTTGTAAACAACTGAGAGAAGATTAGTGGACCTGTGTCGTTGTTCTGTATATGTCCAGCTTTTTTCCTGCCTAGTGCGGTTACATGAATGTACAATTCAATTGTGTTAAAATGAATGTATGCACTAGGAACGTTGGTATATTCTTCACACTGGAGAATATTAGACATTGGGTCATAATTAAATGCTTAGGTATAGATCACCCTGTCAATACATGTTGAAAATGATGGTGAATAGATTATAACAACTATTTGAACAACACGAACCGTTTAAATATACTGATGACCCCGGTTTGACCATCAGGGGGTCTTTCCCCTCATCATGTTAAGGAGGGTTTTGAATACGGTTCTCCTTCCTTTTTTTACATTTTTACTTTTTTTACTTTTTACTTTGACATTTATAGTGATCTGATTATGAGGTGTCACATGGTTCTGTGTTGTGAATATTTACCATAGCATGAAGTGCTTGTGAACCACGAGTAATGATTAAAACATTGTTGTCTAATTGCATATGTTTAAGTTAGACATTCAACAAGATGGCTGTCAGTTCGATACACAGCAGTCCTTTGTTTGTGTCCGGAGCGCCTTTCGAGACGTTTCATGGGGAATGAGATTGTGTAAATACCACGGCCAGTGTGGGATCTAATGGAGTCCTTCTTCTGTGTCATTCGTTTGTTTATGAAAAGAGGACGTCCGCGTTCACTTCGACCGAGAGGTGAGACGTGCCACTGGATTGTGTGTTGAATGCCACAAGTTTACATTGGTAAATACGCGGAAAATGCTACTTTGGATTTAAACATGGAGCTTCAATTTGAATGCGTGACGCGAGTTTTGCACATTATAGTCTTGCTGGATGTGGGGGAAGTATTGTTCCTTATCTAAACAGTACGTGAGAATGTGGCTCGGGAGGCGACACACGAGTAAACTCGAATTGCCTCGCAGTTCGTATACAGAATTATCACGCAGGATGGGGGGCAGCATCTGAAGTTTCCCGCACCCCTCAGACAGAATAATTACACTGGATGGGGGGATAGCACTGAGCATGTGTTATTGAACACAGAATGTGTCAATGAATGCCGCATGTGCTATATGATTATACGAGAGACAGCACAAGCTTGATATTAGGATCTTACTCGACAGACCATTCTTTGGGAATGTATTAGATCTGGTTTAGAGGGATTTTTTTCACCATGGTGACTTATGTTTGTGAGAACTGAGGGCTGGCAGATGTAATATAATTTAGTGATGTTATGAGATAGGAAGATCTCACATCTGACGGATTGTTATGTTTCCTCTATTTCCCTTAGTGGTGTAGACCTGGTTTGGGTCTGTGAATTGATCCATAGGTGAACCAACTGAAAATAACATTTAGAATATAACAGTAGACTGCGCCGTTGGCGTGTGAATGCTTTATCACATAAATCAACAGTGCTTGTAAGTGAACTTTTGGTATACTGCTTGTATTGTTTTTAAAGAGACTTAAGCAAGACTTGTTAATTTGGGTTTTGGGTGAGCACAAATACACCTAGTGGTGTTTTTGTTTTATCCACAGGATATCTGAAATACTATAGAGTCCTGCGGAGGATTGATTCCGACATTCAACTTGCTTACCCTAGAGTTGGTCTTGGGGGTGAGTAGACTCTGGTGATACTATTGCATAGATACACTGTTGTGACAATATTAGTCACTGCTGAAATAAAATAGAGATGACACTCCTTTGACGTATGTATTTGTATGTTTTTTTTATAGAATGAACATTGGCCTATACACTTCTGTAAAGGGCAGAGTTTTTACTCTGTGCCCTGCGTCCTGAAGAAGGTCTTTTGTGACCGAAACACGTGTCGACGATTTACAGTGTGCATCTGGACTAACAAAAAAATACCCGACTTTTGACACCTGATATTATGAACCGGGTCATCAGTATATGAAAAAACTAAGGAAGATTGTATTAAGACCAGTAGTTTACACGGCCCTGACATGCCGAATTGGTTTTAGTGTTGATGGTTGAAAAGTAAGAGTATGGGATTAAGAGTGATTGTATGAGATAGGAATGCTAAATTGATGGAATGAATTATTTGGCCTCCTATGCTCAGCCCGCCGCCACCAAAAAGCCTGGTGCCTGCACCTCCGAGCCAGCCTCTGGGATGATGACAACCCTGGGGCTGTCATGCATGTGCCCTGCTTCTTCTTGCCTGCTCATCCACCATTGCCACATGCCCTGTCGCCGGATGGGTCTCCGTGGTGACCACCTCTGCTGATCCTCCGTCGACTCCCAATCCTGGCAGGGATGTGGTCTCCACCAGACTGGCCGCTGGGTTTAGAACAGGTGCACAGGGGGCCCTGGTGGTATCTGGGCAAGAAGACAGCAGGGAGGACGACTGGCACACAAAGGAGGCAGACGAGGAGGGGGTCACATAAGTGGCCAGTCCATGTACCCATTGCGATACCCGGAAATGTGCCAGCAGTTCATGAGATGGCAGATCTTCTCGTGATGACATGCAGGCGCCTGATTGGAAGCCTGCACATCATCATGAACGGCGAGTGCAGTTTCCACCCTGTACCAAAAGGCGACATCCACAGGCATTGGTCTTTCCATCTGGGTGGAAATGACCGCCACCTGTGGACGGGTCCGGCCAAGGGCATGCCCAGAGGTGCATACTGCTGCAGTCGTAGTATCAGGGACAAGATTAGGCACAGGCCTCTCCACTGTGACCTGCGCTGCCTCCGGCCCCTGACCGTGGACTGCAGCAGTCACACCTACGTCATCAACCCTGTCGAGCCCCATGCGCTGGGCTGATGTGGGCTCCTCCTCTCCCTCCCTCGCCAACCTGGATGCCTCCCCACTTTCTACTGCAGTGCCTTGCCCCTGTGTGGGCTGACCTGTCCCTTCCACTGCTGAGGAGTCCTCCACCACCTTCACCCTCTCGGACCTACCCTCAGCAGCTGCGACCATTGACTCTGACGCGGCACCCGTTTCCTCGCTCCCGGAAGATGACAGTCCCTGGGAGGATGGCTGGGCCTTGCATCTACGCCTGGTGGAGGCATCCCTGCTGCCGTGCTCCACAGTGCCTTCTCCGCCCTCTGCTTCCATCGTCGCTGTGGATAGGGAAACAGAACACATAAATCAGGGTCCAGGACTTATGTGTGTATGTCACAATGCAAATGTACATCAGTGACACTGTCAAAGGTCACAGCCATTATCACCGTCCACAACACACAGGGAAGTGCCATTCACACACATGCACAATAATATCTGTCATTCACAACAGACATTCACATCCTTGGACAAGGCACTGCCAACTAATCAATATTGTGCATTCAGCTAACATGCATCATGAAAAATGCACATCTCATTCACATACATCACCTGACAGTTTTGAGGCAGGCCATGGAGCTATCACGTCAGAGTGCACTCAAGGTCAAATTGGCTGCATGAGGCAATCACACAATCCAAAGTCCTAGTAACATACATCACAGGGTGTTGTCCAGTCACACATTCACTACTCAGACACATGTACACCATGCATGTCCATGTTGTCGCCCAAAGCACCCATGTGTCACACCTCTGGCATGCCCCAGTCCAGACTCAGGGATGCAAACATGTGTACTTCGTTACATGCTGGCGCACATGACGCATTGCAACAAAGACAGCATTGATGTTGCACACACTTCAATGGACTCACATGCAGCTCTGACTGGGACATGCACTCAGACATCTGTACAGGAGGCATTCCAGACATAAGGCCAAGGTGCACACTGCAACCACACTTCAACATGCACTATGGTGTACAAGAACACATGGACACTTACCAGTCGACTCCAGACGGAGCACCAACTCCAATACCTTGGCATGCAGCGCTGGGTTGATGCACTCCAGGACCCGCATCTCGTCAGTGGTCAACCAGCCCTGGCACCCCCTTTGGTTATCACCAGGCTTGATGAGGCAACGGGCCTTGTTAAGGGTCCTGGACTTGTAGTCTTCCAAGCGCTTATGGATATGTCGGTAGTCACGGGGTGCCACCACTTCTGCGTTGATGGCACCCACGATATCCGCCCAGATCTTCTTCCGTCCTTCATTGCTGACTTGCGATGGTCCAGGGAAGAGAGCATTATGATGCCCAAGGGCTTGCTCCACCAGGATGCCAACTTCCCTGGGTGAGAAGCAGACATCCCTCTGCCTCTCTGCCGGGGGTTTGCCACTTCCCTCAGATGGTGTTGGGTCAGACATGGCAACCCCCGAGCCAGGTGTGGGTGGGCAAGCTGGTCCTGGGGCTGGGCTGTGAAGTGGTGGTATGGCAGTCGGGAGTCTTCAGGATAAGAAGAGGTGGTCACAACGACAGGATTACAGGCAATGGCTGATGAGCAGGCACAAAAATGCAGGGCAAGTGGGCAGCAGGCACACAGAGTGGTCTTGCAGCAGCAGATGGCTCGTAGGAGGCATCTCGGGGCCGTTGGAGGCAGGTAAATTGGCTGGTAGGCAGGGTCTTCCATGTTCTTCGTGTGGCCAGCTGGAAACAGAGTGAATCTGCACGTGCAGAAACAGTTAGAGTGTAATCAGAGGAAAGGCCTTAAGAGCGTAAGTTACGTGACACGTGCTGAATGTTGGGGGTTGCCGTCCAGTATCGGGTTAAAGGTGTGCTTAGGGAAAATTACAATGTACGTGCATTTCATTGTGGATGGATGCGTGGACTTCGGAGTATTTTGGGGTCCCAAGAAAATTGTTCATACTGTTCGAGTGCATACTTCTTCTTTTAGCGGGGGAGTTATATATGCGCACAGGCACGTGTAATTTGTTTTCTTTCTATGAGGCAGTTGGTGAGTCGTGCACACTTTTTTCATACTGTGGTTGCTCCTGTGTTGGCGTACCCCATTTTGGAGGTCATAGTACCCTACGTGTCCCTCGCGTACGCATTTATTGTGTTGGTGGGTGGCACTAGTACTGCGTGATGTTTTTTCTTCACATGTGGGCTACATAGGGGTCACGTACATGTTAATTTTTGTTTTTGCGGTGCCTGAGCATTACGCGTTCTGTTATTTTTTCACCAGGGGTTACATAGAGCCTTGCTGGAGCACAGTGGTATATTTTCCATCATGTACCCTGCCCCCTCACTCCAATTGCCCAGGACAATTGTTAGCTGCACCTCCCATTGCACTAGTCCATCAGTGCCATGACTGGGAGGGCAACAAGTGGGAAGGTGGGCAAAGGTGGGCGACCTGGCAGAAGTGTCCAAGGTGGACGAGGTGGCCGAGGCGGCCATGGTGGCCAAGGTGGCCAAGGTGGCCAAGGGGGAAGAGGTGGATGAGGTGGGTGAGGTGGGAAAGGTGTCCGAGGTGTCCAGGCTCATGCAGGGAGAGATATGCCCCCCACCCAACAGGGTCATGGAGATGCAGCTGATGCTCATGTCCCCAGCACCCGGGGTCCCGGACCAGCAGTGTTATCTGCTGTCCAGAGCTCCCAGGGCATGGAAGCTGCAGGGGCAGCTGCGGCTACCACCACCCATGCTCAGGGTCACCCAAACCGGACTGTAGTGGTCCCAGCCCAGGCCCAGAGTGACTCAGGTGTGTTCCTGTCCGTAAGGTCAAGAGGCATGCAGAGAAAGCTACTGGCACCAGCACCCTGGTACGGATACCTGCAAGCCAGCCTACTGTTGTGACATCAGTGGCTGATGCCATGAACCAGTCTACCACTACTCCAGCCACTACTGACCCAAGTGGTCCCAGACACTCCGGGTCTGCACCACCTTGCAAGAAGCAAAAGCGTGCAGTAGGGTTACAGGCTCCAACCCAAGGCACTGCACAGGAGCCCCACACGTTGCGGAAGAAGATTTTCTGTAATGAGGAACTCGACATCTTCGTGGACTACGTTTTGGACCATGGACGTGACATGCTTAGGCGTGCAGGGAGCACACATATGCATGCTTGGCATCAGCGTATGGCACACTGGCAGCACCTCACTGATCATATAAACGCCATGGGTCATGAGAGGCGCACAGCTCAGGAGGTGATCAAGCATTGGAATTACCTCAAACGCAGAGCCAAGGAATAGCTGGGGGTCAACTACGCCTCTACTCTGGTGACTGGAGGTGGAACACAGCCAGAGGAGGAGGAACTCACTCCACATGAAGAGATTGTCAGTGATCTCATTTTTGTGGGGCAGATCGAAGGCGTGGGAGACTTGCCAATTTATGAGGGATCTTCCAGTGAGTGGTGAGGCGTGTGTGTCCGGGACATACACGTTTGTTGCTTTGATGAAGTGTCATGATTGTTTTATAGTTATGCCTAGGTTTACATCACTTTCATGTGTTGACCGTGTCATGGTGGACTGATATGTGCTTGTTGTCATGCAGACTGCATATGGACAATGTGCTGAACACCAGGTCAATGCTCATCACCACTCATGCTCACTCATTCCATGTCACTCTCTGTCCAGCCTCACTTGCCCTTCTTTCAGCTACAACCTGTTATGGCGTATTTCCTGTGATGATCTTCATATGCACATTCGCATCATCTGGTCTCATCTTTTGACATCTGTGAGAGGTCACTCTGCCAGCTGTGCCTCCTCAGAGGTATCCTACCTTTCATCTCCTTCCCCCAGCAGCTCACTGTGTCCCTGGGACTGGTCATTCCTATGCTGGCCTACTGTGACAGACTATACATATATTTCTGTGCTTCTGCTCTCTTCCACTTGCAGCTCACCCAGTACTGGCATGTGTGAATGGTCCTTTTGTTTTGGGGCCAGGTTTTCACCCTAGGACTGTGATGAGGGCACTGGCTCCCAGACACCACCCGCACTTAGGGTGCATTTACAATATCCGTACAACCCACTGACAACGCTTCACGCCGGATTCATGCACTTCCCATTCCACTGCCGTCATCTCGCAATTTTGCTTTTCCTGGTTATGTAGTTATATTGTATGTTAAGCACATTCACATGTAGTGCAATGCCCCCTCACACGTCCAAACCCAGTTCTCCCCTTCTACAGGCTTATTCAATTGTGTCATGTCAATGTGACCTGGACTCAAGGAATTCAGTGTGCCTGCCTTCACACTGTTCCACCACCCTAGCATTGTAGCACTGTGTGATACTTGTGTTTTTGGTAATTGGTATTTCAATTTCATGCTGTTTGATGGTTCAGGCATGGCCATGCTAGTGGCATCTGTGTGTGTTCATCAGTGATGCTGGTGACTCAACTATGCCAGTCTGGTGCTTGTGTGTGAAGCAGGTGATATGCACCATGCACTACATGTGGTGTTGTGCCCTTTGACACACATCAATGTCTGCTTTCATGATGCCCTTGCCTTTCAATGACACTGCGTATATGCCAGAGTTTGTGACCTCACTAACATGGCAGGTTGTTGTGTTGCATGACTATATTGTGATACCTATGTGTGTGGGATATGCTATTCAAAAGTGTCTTCATGTATTTTTCGGTCCTTCTGCAGGTGATGAGGCACTATATGCAGAGGAGGAGGTGGAGGAGAGTGGGCCACAACCAGGCACCAGTGGAGGATGTGGAGAGGTAGCCCACAAAGATTCACTGGTTCTACAGTCCATCCTGGGCATTACTTAGTCTGTCTCTGCCTCTGAGGAAGCCTATGGCTCTGGTGGTGAATCGGACATGGATTCATTGGAACAGTCGCAGGTGAGTGATTCAACTGTGGGTGCTGGCCTATCCCAAACATCTGTAGTGGAGGAAGAACCCTCACAAGACCACTAGTGCTAGAACATCGGTCTGTGATGTTTACGGGTGCAAGGCCATGCTCCACAGTATTGGCTCCTGTTCCTGGGACAGCTGCTCAAGGGAGGGATGCAGTCCTGCAGCCACAGACAGTGCCAGCACATCAAGGGCCAGGTTTCCTTGGGCCAAGCAGGCGTTAATATGTGGGGGCAGTCCATGTATTCTGTTACACAACAGAAGGGGGCTGCATATGATATGTTGGCTCAGGGCTTGGATAGGGTGGCCAATTCCATTTCCCCCCCTGAAAGACAGTTTGAGCTCCGGCTGCAGGCATTGTGGTCCCAATGCCGCTCACACAGGCTCCACATGGAGGCCAGCAGGAGGTGCCAATGGGTAGAAATGTGGTCTCTGTGCTCAGCCATGGCTTCAGAGGGTCGGGCCCTCAGGGCTGCCCTGTCGGATGAGGCTAGGTCCCTGTGACTTACACTGACTGCACTTGAGGCAGCACACAGTAGACATGCAGAAGAGCCCATGCAACAGTTGACACGCACGATCTCTGAGGAAATGCGAGCCACCCGTAAGGTGTTGCAAGTAGAAATGCATGCATCCCGTGAGGTGTTGCATGCAGACCTCCATGCCATCATGTTACAGATGCGCACATCTCAGTCCTGCATGGCCGCTGCCATGGAGGAGCAGGCCAGGGCTAAACATGGTATGCCTCTGTTACCACAGCCACCTTCTATAGCTACACAAGAGGATGGTGACAGCAGCAACAGCTCTCCCAATCCATGATGGCCGTGCAGACCACAAACCCATGGAGGTTTTTTTTTTTCTCAACATCAACACGTGTAGGTGTTGAGGTGCACCCAGCCCCTCCACCCTCCTATGTGGTCTCCCCCTCACCCCCGCTCCACCATGGGCATTTTTGAATTATTTTTATATTTTTTTCCATTGTGCATTTATGTGACAGTGTGTTGCTTCGTGTGGCATCCGAGGGCATCCACTGTAGGTTCCAGCTGGGCCCATACAGGCTTGTCTCGTGTTGGTACACTCGTTGTTTGTGCCTTAGGGTCCAGACACATATGCGACTTCTGCTTCCCCTTACCATGGGTTTGCAAAGAGTGCAGCATGTGAAAGTAACTTACACAGAGGCATTGGGGTTCTGTTTCATCTGTGGGCAGTCTCAAGTCCAACCTGTGTAGACACCCCTAGGGGGATTCATGATTGTTTGTCCAATGCATGGTTGGCATGCATTTTTGTTTTGACATTGAGATACATCCTTTGTTCATGTTGCTTCTTCATGTATTTGCTTGCCCCTCTCCATTGTTGTTGGACTCGCCTGATGTATGCGCTTCCATGCTACCTTTATTTGGCAGGCCAACACTACTAATTCAAGGGTGCCATGTATTAGGGCACATTGAGGCACGTGTGGTATTGTGATTGTTGACTGGCAGTCATATTGACTCTCATGTCCTGTGTTTATGGTATGTCATACTGGCCAATTGATGTTTCTGTGTACATGATTGTTTTGATATGTGAGAGTGAGTTATTTCAGTACTGGTTCAGTTTATCGTTCAGTGCTTTTTGAAAGTACCATTATGCGTTGGCCATTCATGTGTCACTATTGAGGTTGCTCGGCATGGCATGGCGTGCCAACCAGGTGACATGAAGTTTGGGAGGGTTTAGGTGACGTACCATCATTTGGATGTGTATTTTTCTGTGGGGTTGGTGGCATACTGCATCTTCCATGTGTGCCTTTTGTGCACACAAGATTGGTTTTGTTTTAGTTGTAAGGGATGCACACGATGTAGCACTTCCAAGGACAAGTTCTCAGGGTGGTAAGGTTGTGACCAATGATTGTCCCTTTGTCATCATCGATTGTCACCTGGAATGTGCCAGGCCTGTGTGCACTCCGCAGGGGTTGGATTTTAGGTGATAAATTGTGCCACAAGCTGGGTACGGGCAGCCTCGCCACGTGCCCTTTCCCCTCCCATGCGCAGCGGGCGTGCATGTGGTTGGGGATGTGGGGGCACCACCATGTCCACTGGCATGCCCTGCCGTGTTGCAACGACACATGCTGCCACAATGATCCTGCACACTACTAGTGGTGCATATAGTAGCTACCCACTAGAGTGGTCAAGGGAGTGGAAGCGTGACTTTAGCACTCCGAATGTGCGCTCCACTATGGCCCTAGTTTCTATATGGGCTGCGTTGTATCTTACCTGGGGTGGTGTGGTGGGGTTCCGTATTGGCATCATCCTGTAGGTGCTCAGTGGGTAGGCACTGTCCCCTGTGAAGGTGAGAGGATTGTCAGTGGTGTGTTTTACTCTGTGTGAGACATGCATGCATTTGCAGGGCCACTTGTACTCACCAATGAGCCATGTGTTGCCATGCCTCCCAGCTTCCAGGGCCCGGTGTAGGGGTGACATTCTGTATATGTAACTATCGTGGGTGTACCCTGGATAGTTAGCATATACAGAAGTGATGATTCCCTTGGTATCACATACAACTTGCACATTGATGGAATGCCAGGGTTTGCGATTCTGATAGATGTGCTCCGTGGCCCTAAGCGGACGTAGGGCCACATGTGTGCAATTGATGGCACCAAGCACTTTAGGGAAGTGTGCCACACCGTAAAAGTCCTGGACCATGGCCTGCCTTTCTGCGGTATTCTGGGCATGTATATGTGCCTGCGGACTGAGGGGCGTGAATTCCTGATTGCCAACACCTAGTGTAGGCAGCGTTACTGCGTGGCCTCTAAAATGCCTGCTACAATGGAAGTTGTCAGCTGAAATGACCCAGTGGCCAATAAATGCAGTACATTGATCACCTTTTCCAAGGGGCTCAGTGCTTGGGAGCACAGAGTGGGTGATGTGAGGTTATCTCCCCACTCCCTGACCAGGTCTAGGATGATATGAGGTGGAAACATATACCTACCAAAGACCTGGTCATCAGGCATCCCAAAAAGGCTGGTCCTGGGTAAGGAAATTCGGGCCCTACCTATCCTCCTCCTCCTGCGGTGTCCCACGATCACTGCTGCGAGAAATGGCACATACATCGTAGCTGTATATGCGCGTTAGTGTTTTGCGTGTTTATTTATGCATTATATTTGTGCGCGGTGATGCTTACGCCAGCTTTCACTTGGCAGACGTGTTTCCGGATTAGCATGCCTTTTCCTGCGCGCCAGTGAGCCCTGTTTGATTCCATGAATACGTGGTGTAAGCGCGCGTGTGGGCGTTGCAAGTTTTTTACTGTGGTACTTCCCACGTAACGCCCACATTTATGATTGTTGTTCCCCATTCCATGTGTGCCGTCCCCTTTTTAGGTGACTGCCTAGGCGGCATGCGCCTTCATTGGGCGTCTCGCGCAAGGCGTTTGAGGTGTCACTGTGACGTGTTGAGCCCATGCCAATTCGGTGCACGTCTCAGGTAAGCCACGCGCAATGTGTTCCATGAATCGGTAAACCTGCGCTTGCGTGCGTTTTCGGGCACAACTACCCCTTTTTACGCACAGATTATTCCATGAATCGGGCAGTGAATGTCATAAGTGGAAGGCTAGAACTGTGGGAAATATCCATAGGTGGAAATATGTCTTCCACTACGATGGCAGAGTAGAGATCATGAGGTTGCATGGTATATAGCTGTTAAAACTGTTGGGCCCAATGTGGACTCTGGAATAGTAGTTTCACTAGTCTCACAAGCTCATTTGAAAGTAGGCCCATTTGCCACCATTTTTCAAAAAACACATGGATTTGTTAGCTTCAGCAGCCTCAACGAGATCCATACAAGCCAGTTTTAGATCCTTCCATTTGCAGTGCTTTAGAGACTCCTTGCAGGCTTTACTGGAGGAATACATGTCTTTACTTGGAGTAGCTGCAGCCTTGAGAGCGCTAAGTAAGCCATCTTTTTTTTCTGTGCATTCCTTATCGAGCCATGTGCGAACATTTTATTGAAATGTTATTGACCTTGTTGTTGTTGTTTTACATTGGAGCAAAGGAGACACAAATAAGAACTTATCTGTTACTGTATGTCTTCCTGAACCAGACAGTCTTGGATCAGGGGCAACCTATTTGCTATTATTGTATGGCAAGCATCCATATCCCTAACTATATCTCCGCTCAATCTTTGCCTGTTTGCGGAAAGGGCTCCCACTGGAAAAATACAAACGGCCCATGACCCATACTATTGGAAGTCATATTAAAAAAGTTGTGATTGTTTATTATATTTCAATCTATGAAGTAATTCTCACAGGCTCTTTATACTTCATAGAGGCACTCAGCACTTTATGATCACAACCAGGGCGATTTGGGTATACGCCCGACTATTAACTGCAACATTAATGGGTTTCATTGCAGTACATTTTGACTAGCAGAAACAGGTTATAGTTAACACATGTGAATGGACTTACATACACTTTTAGTGTACAAGTTCTCAGGAAGGGGGACAGTGGTAGAACACGAAGGATAAAAGAAGTTGCATCCAACCCAAATGCATCTGTGTATTTATAACTTTTGTACTGACGATTTTTGAATAGAATTTAGGTTCAAATTAATTTGTATAGCAAATGAGATGGAATGAATTATGTTCGGCAAGAATGACATGGCAACAGTTATATGGATGTAATAGTTTGTTTTTTTAATGAAATCATTATTAATTAAAATAATTGCAGTAGATTTGGTGACAGCAAAGGTCCGTAGTAGTGAGCTAGCCAGAAGCTAGCCAGAAGGAACTCCTAGGCAGGCATTCATAACCTATGTATAGACATGCAGAATATTTAAGTAATGCGTTCTATACAAATTTAACAAAGACAGTTATACATATACTGAACTAGTGTGGTTTGTCGAGGAATTCTCACAGGCTGCTTTAAAGATTATTTGTTCAAGTATGTGTATCCTGTCAGTCATCCATGGGCCATACCGTCACCCTACATCTTACCTCATTTGGCCCTCTGACATCACCCAAGGCTTCTGGAATACACAATTCGTCTGCAATAAAGTATCTTTTTTCACTCAACACTTCAACTCCCACAACCCTAAACTATTTGCAGCAGCCACCACTGAAACCTGGAGCTCCCCCATCACACAGCAACCCTTTGCTGTACCACACAGTGATTGTGCTATATTTCCCTCTCCTCTTGACTCTCAAATAACGGAGGTGGGATTGGTTTTATAATGAGCAAGAACACATTTGCTCCAATTTCCTCTTCTGACTTTTCTCACTACTTATTTGAATACATATCTGCCCAACTTTTTACATCTATCACTATCGTTCTTCTCTGCATGTCTCACCCCCCTGTGCCCCAGTCCCTTCTTTTGAGACCTAGACCTGCACAAGTCCTCCCTGGATACTGTACTCCTGGTCATGATGGTCAAACTCAACCTCTCTGCCATAGCTAAGGTCATCATTTGCAACTTGCCTTCTCGTTCTGTGACCGCTCCCTTGTAAGCCACCATAAACTTCTGACTCACACTGTTGGGAATTCCCTTGATCTTATCTTCTTATCATACACTATCTACTCCTCTTCCCCCTCTATAGATATATACTCTTCTGATTTCCCACTCTTTCACTTCACAATCTTCTTATCATACACTATCTGCTCCTCTTCCCCCTCTATAGATATATACTCTTCTGATTTCCCACTCTTTCACTTCACAATCTTGGTCTGACACACCTGCATTCACCAACCCTGCTGTATACAAAGGAGACGTTCAAACCTGAATCCATGGCTTCTTACCTGGACTAAGTCTAATTGTCCCTCCAAGCACTCTCTCCTCTGATTTCCTACTCCATGTAACTGGCATTCACTATGTTCAATGACACTATTGCCACATCCTTTGGCTAGCACTATCCTGATCAATACCTTACCTCCACTTCCCCTCTCCCTCAGCCGGTACACCAACAGCCAAGGACATACATGCACTTCGCCCTATACCACTGGTCTAATAGTGATGTCTTCCGATAAAAAATATCTTTACCCTCTCTTAGTCATCACACCATGCCTGCTCCCCTTTTGAGTCCTTTGGCCACCAAACAATTACATTAATTGCACCTATCACCTCAACACAGCTCTCAGCCCTCTTCAACAGCTCCCTCTCTCCTCTGGCATTCTCCTGCTGACACAGAGCAACCTCTGTCCCCATTCTTAGGAAATTAATTGCAGACCCCAACAACCCCTCTTTCTACAGACATGTCTCTCTTCTGCCCCGCCACTTCAAAATCCTTCATTGAGTCATCTTCAACAAGATTTTCACCTTGCATGAGGACTGCTCTCTTTGCAATCTCTAACAATCTACATTCACGAGTAAACACTCCTCGGAAATAACACTCACCCAGGTATCCAATCTAATAACCAAAGGCCATGACTCCTGCCGCTACTCCATCCCAAGCCTGCTTGTTCATCTGCCGTCTTTGACACGTAACCATTTTTATGTCCATATATAGTGCCAAACTAGGATGGGTTGAATCATACTCCTTGGAGCATTCATTCTCAATCTCTTGGAACTCAACACTGACCCCCACTCCCTTTCCCCAGGGTGTCCCCCAATTTTTTGTCCCTGGCCCACCACTGGTAACGAGCATGTGGATGGGTTGAGGATGCATGTCTGAGTATGATACAGAGAGGGAGAGGGAGAATGGGGTGAGAGGTCTTATGAAGCGTGACAGAGGGGGTCATGAAGGGTGGCGGTAAATGAGTAGAGAGGAGTGAGGAAAGGTGGGTGGGAGTTGAGCTGGGTGGGCACGAGTGGACAGGGGTAGAGTGGGGCAGGGATACAGTTGGTTGGGAAAGGGATGGGCAGTGGTGGGGTCGTGAGGTAGTCGTTTGAGGGCAATATTAGAGTTGTGTAGGGAAAGTCAGCAGAGTGTGGTGGATTAGAGTGGGCATTGGGAGTAGGTTGGAATCTAGACTGGTGTGGAGTGTTAATGATGAGGTGGGTTGTGGTGTTATCGTGGGTCAGAGTGAGAAGGAGGGCAGAGTGGCAGAGTGGTGTGATGGAGTGGTGGTGTGGAGTGGGATGCTGGTGATGTGAAGTGTTGGTGTTGAGAATATTTGGTGTGAAGTGGGATGTGGAGTGGTGGTGTGGAGTAGAGTCATGATAGAGTGGAGGTATGAGGTGGTGTATGGATGCAGTGGGGATATGGAGGTTTGGTGATTTGCAGTAGTGTATAGTGATTTTTTGATGTAGCATGGTGGTATGGAGTGGTGGTGTGGAAATCTTTAGTAGTGATCTGGAGTTGTGAGTTGTGGTTAGTGAGGGTTTTGAGTGGTGTGTGGTGGTGTAGGGGGAGGTGTGGTGTGTGGGATGATGGAGTGGTGTTGTGTGTGGAGTGTTGGTATCTTGGAGAGGGGTGACAGTGTAGAGTGGTGACAGAGTAATGGTGGAGTGTAGGTGGTGGGAGAGGTGGTGTGGAGGGGTGCAATGGTGGGGCGGGGTGGTGTTTGTGTGGAGGTATTTATTGATGTGGTCTAGTGTAGTGTTATTGAGTGGTGATATTATGGAGTGTTATATGGAGTGGTATTATGGAGTGGAGGTGTGGTGTTGTAGAGTGGTGGAGTGTGATGAGGAAATGGGATGAGGTAGAGTGAGGTTATCGAGTGGTATGGGGTGTAGTGATGGTGTAGTAGTGTGGAGTGTGGTGCAGAGGTGGTGTATGGGTCTGGTGAAGTGCTGATGTGGAGCGGTGCGGTGGTGTGGAGGGGTTGCAGTGTGGTGGGCTTGTGTGGGGACATGACATGAATTGCGGTGAAAGGGTGTGGTGACATTGTGGTTTTGTGTCTGGTGGTGGTGCGGTGTGGTGTGCGGTGAGGTGAAATAGCTGACAGGAAGAAAACCGATAGTAAAGGGAAAGCAAGTGGAGTCAAAGGACAAGTTGAAGAGTTCAGCAAGGTGAGAAGTCACTATAGGGGCAAAAGAATTGACTAGTTGGGGAGCCAAAGGGTCTGATGTGGCACAAGAGGGTTTAGCCTTCATTGTTTTTCACTATTAGTGTGACTAAAGTAGAAGGTAGAGGCAGCTTATGATGGTGGAATGGGGGAGTGTAGAATGTATGTGGAGGGAGCATGGGAGTCTCTAATTTTGGAAATGTTTGCAACAAAGTATTCATCTAAGTTATTAGCTATGAGAGTGGATTTGATAGTCATAGGTTTATGAGGAGGGAAGAGTGAGTAGTACAAGGTGCCCTGTAGCATGTGAGGAAGGCTGGAGTGAGAGTCAATGAGGGTGAGGTATGATATGATATGATATTTTATTTATAGTGCACCTATACACAAGTGTTTCAAGGCAGGACAAGGCAGGGGAGGGAATAAGGGGAACAAGACAACAACCTTACTAGGCCCAGTTGAATTGAGATCACGCAAGTGTAGGTAGAATTCCCTTTTCGCTCTATCAAGACAGAAGTTGACAGAGTTCAGGACAGAGAGGTAGAGTTGCAGGTCCTCATGCTAGTGGGTATACTCCATTTGTGCAGCATGCTATGCACATCTGAGGGGAGAGAGCCTATGATTGGGGGGATCAATGGTTGAGAATGCTGAGACTTAAGGGTGAAAGTTAGCAGTGGGAAGTGAGAGGAAAATAAATCATATAGTAGGTATTTTGAGCTGGCAAAGGCTGTGCTAGTGGAAGAAGATTATTTTTGAAGGAGGAGAGTGAGAACTGTAGGTCAGAGATACAGAGAAGAATGGCAGAAGGTTTGCATTTCATTTTAGTAATAGTTAGGCAAGTGGTGAGGAGAGGTCAGAGGGTGGAGGGGAGTGGTAGTGTTGTTTGGTAGTTTATGAATATAGTGGAGAGGATGGTTATTA
The DNA here is from genome assembly GCF_040938575.1 of Ambystoma mexicanum. Taxonomy (NCBI): domain Eukaryota; kingdom Metazoa; phylum Chordata; class Amphibia; order Caudata; family Ambystomatidae; genus Ambystoma; species Ambystoma mexicanum. The sequence continues at coordinate 718,715,746 of NC_090932.1, forward strand.
AGAGAAGACTGAAGTTCAGATTTCTAAGAAGTGGTTAGCGAGGGAAGATTAAAGTCACCTACGAGAATGAGATCATGTTTAGTGGAAAATTAAATGAAGGAGTTGCCCAAGTTTATCAGAGAATGGTCCAGCAGAACCAGGATGGTGAGAGATACAGATGATGTGAACTGAGTGAGGTGGAGAACTAGTAGAGATGGTGAATTCAAAAGAGGCAGGAGAGGATGTGGCATTGGAGATTTGTGAGGGATTGAGGTGTGAAGAGAGTAGGTGTCCGATGCCTCCACCTCTGCCAATCAGACGAGGAGAGTGAATGAAGGATACGTTGGAGTAATGTAGGACTGCCAGGGCAGCAGTATCAGATGGAGAATTCCAGATTTCAGTGATAGCAAGGAAATCTAGGAGAGAAGAGCAAGCATGAAAGTAGTTGGGCGTAAACGAAGTTGTTTTGCATAGAGACTGAGTATTCCAGTGTGCAATGTTCATTTCATGCAGCAAGCAGGAATAGAGAAGTTGAGTCTAAGAGGAGGAGAGGTCAGGTTGATAGGTGTTGGGGGAGCAGAGGTTTACTAGCTGGCTTTGTTGGGTGGAAGTAGGTGAAAGAGAGATGGAGTTGAAGGTGTTTTGTGGTGAGAGATTTATGATGGGTTGATATGGATAGGACCGGCAGAAGTAGTAGCGTGATTGGAGAAAGTGTAGGGGAGATGAGTAAGAGGAGCAGCAGGAGCGAATGCATTATAGGTGAGTACAGCAGTGTTGAGAGGCAGCACAATAATTAGCAAGCAACTGGTACCCACAGGCGCAGCAGGTAGGAAGGCAAAATGAAAGGCTCATAGGCGAAGACACCAGCAGGCTGGCCAACAGCTGTTCTTTGCCATTTACTATTCCACCCTTAACTGGGATGCTCTGGGCAGGATCCCCCTAGAAAGATCTGATATGATGCCACACATCTCATCACCATATTGCCTAGTCGATTAGTGACTGGTCTGTCTGATTTTGTCCATCGTGTTGCTGGGATGAGGCAATGACCGCCTTATTTTCCCAGAGATATCTTATGGCCTTAAACTGGAGATTGGACCAGCTCAAGATGTTGGCAGGAAGCAATGTCACTAATCCAAGATATGGTCATATATCAACTGAATGAATAAACTCATAAAGACAGGAGTTGGGAAAGTATATGAGTTATCAACCCACTCTTCCATGACTATTCACTTGATTGATTCATGAAATACCACAACCCTGCCATGGACGGGCTTGCTAGGGATCATGTTTTTGAAATTCAGATGTGCACTTTATAATTACCATATAACATAACAAATCATTTCCCAACTTTTCCATACAATAGTGTGTGTTTTGCTATTTCTTAGCTGCATTGTTTTACCACAATGCATGTAATGGGGAGTGGAATGATAGATGGTCTTTAATGTGTGTCCACAGTTAGGTAGGACAGACATGGTTATAGAAGCCAATGCACGTGGAATGTAGATTGGTGATTATTAGAGAATCGGTACAATGAAAGACTTGTGCTCCCATCTGTAGGCCACACATTTTCAAGTGCTCAAGTGCTATTATCTTCCCATCTATTTGATTCTACTCTGCATTGTTCCTCACTACATGATACAGCCATTGTTGTTAACAAAAAAGGGCACTAGGCAGACATACAACCAACAGCTCCACCACTGAATTTAGCCTCCACTTCTAAACCTATATCAAAATGGTGGGCTCTGTGTGATGATTATCCACAGACTTACATCTGAAGAAAAGTAGGCAATGGTGCAGCATTTGGGAGTAGGTTGGTATGACAAAACTTTCATCAAATCTGATGCTTGTCTTCATCCATGAAGCTTCATAAACTCACCGATGCCAGTGAAGGTAGAACAAACATCCCCATTAATAAAGGCTAAATAATACCAATGGACCTGATTGAAAGAGATTTGCAGTGGAGCAAATCAAGAGAAGTCCATGAGTATCTCTTCTCGCAGATAATGTGCCTTATTCACAAAGCCTGAAACTGGAGCACAGCTGGAGATGAATGAAAGATCTTTGTGATGCCCTTGACAAAACCATTATGAATCGAATGTGCATGTCAGGACCTCAAAGATCGTCTGGGTATCTGAAGATTAGCTCTAGTTTTAGTTTGTGTGAATCAGTTTTTAATGGAAGGTACAGACATGAGATGTTCTGGGCATCCCCTGATTTATCTCCAGCACAAATCTTTGTAAATCAGGCCCAATGTGTCAATGGCCATCATTACGGGTCTGGCGGAAACCATGATGGTAAAACCGGCAGGTAGCCGCCAGACCCGTAATGATTTACCACCAGCCTGATTTGCGAAAAATCACTGTGGCATTACAGCCCCAGCGGTCTGGTAAGTCAGGCGCCGGTAAAATGTTGATCCCATTGGGAATGGGGACCAGGGAAGCACCGGCACCGTTAATAACATGAGTAATGGGGTATAGTTATACCCTCTGCTCAAAGAAGATAAGGACCCACATGGGCATTAGCCATGGGAAAAGAATGCAATTTACTTTAGGGCCATCAGAATAATCAAAGAAGCAAATGGCCCAGACCAATGTCTAAGTTTGAAGAAAGGAAATGTAATGTGCCATTGAAGTTAAAATATGATTGTTATTATTTTTATATAGGATTGTATGGAGGATCACACGTTGGCCATTATCTTGGGAACCGTGACTCAAATATCTATGACAAGATCATGGAAAGCTCTATCCAATGATCCAAGTCCCATAATAATTCATCCTTGGGAACTGAAGTTAAACGCTGAAATGTGATGATAGCTTTTGTAAGGGTGCTGAAGTATGAGTCTAACACAATGGTGGCATGCTTGTTGGCAAAGACTGTTATTATAAATGTAAAGAAAACCTATTTTGCCCTATTTCTATGAGGGATTGCACTACCTCAACAACAACAAAAAAAACACTAATGGCAATGTCAGGATGGCATCTGATGTATTAAGTTCATTATCCTGTGTCCAGACTTCTTTCCGTCCCTTACACTAAACTAAGGAAACACTGGGTGTCTTCTTGATCCAGAAGGAGGCTTTTCTCAATCTGGATGCAGACCTTTTAAGTGCAGTTCGTAGTGCAAAAACACAATGATTGATTCTTTAAACACAGTTCCCAAATGTTAAAGGTGGAGACTCTTCTACTTGTTCTTGTCTTCAACTCCCAAATGTAGTGTTAAGTTTGCTTTACTATCCTGCAAGACTTAACTGTAGACCTTTTCCTCGCAAAACATTGTCTCCTTGTACCAAGAGTTTGGGTCTTTTCCATGTGTTCCTTCTTCCAACTCAAAGCTGTAGCGCCACGTATTTGTATTTGTATTTCTTTATTTGTATAGTGCGCCAGGCCCAAAGGTATCTGGGCGCTTGTTTTAGGTTACATGTGATACAGTTTACAGTACAGGAAGTGATTATAATACCTAATGTTAATAGTTACAAAGTCGGCACTGAAAATAATACATAATAGTAATAATTATAAAATATTCAATGTGGGATAAATGAAAGATATACAGAGATGAATGTACTAAATAAGTTCAGAATATATACATGAGCAACTTGTTATCAGTGAAGTGGCAAACGTGGGTGTGATCTAAGCAGTTGGAGGATAGTCAGATGCTGCTAGCCACCATTTGGTTTTGCATTTAAAGGAGTGGAATGAAGGTTCAGATCTCAGCAGGTTGGGCTTAGTATTCCAAAGTTTGGAGGTTAGTGTAGGGAAGCTAGACCCACCCGCTTTCAGTAGTTTGAATCTGGGCAAAGCAAGGCAGTTGGTCTGAGCAATTCCAAGTTGTCGATGTGAAGTGTGAAGTGTGAGGTGTGAGGCGGTGGGGCCAGGTAGATGGGCACTTGGTTGTTTAGGCATTTATGGGTGAGGGCCAACGTTTTCAAGGAAATTATTTGACAGACTGAGAGCCAGCATAAATTATGTCTGGTATCCGAGATGTGCTGGCCCTTAGGGAAGTGTAGAGCCGCTCTGATGGCATTATTCTGTATGATCTGAAGTTTGTTTGGGTTATGTTGGCTCGTTCCTAGGTACTCGATCTTGGACATGATGAGAGTTCTCGCTAGGATGATACAATTATCATCAAGTATGGTGCATTATCCTGCCAGACTTGACTATAGAACTCAGAATTCCAGAAAATGTATCTTTCTCTTTCACAGGGGTTCCCCGTCCCTCTGGGTATTTTTGGGTTCTCCCGACCTTGTTTTGTAATTCCTTTCTCTTCTGTGTGTGTCCCAGACAATTTTATAGTCTCTTGGGCTCTCTCTGACTTGCAATCGGCTTGACCCCTTTCATTTTATGTTTCTTCACTCTTGTATGGGTTCCTGACCCTTGTGTTTTGCTTTTGAGTTGACTTACTTCATATGGCCCCCAGAACCTGGTGTGTTGCTTTTGCAGGTTCTCTAGCACAATTTCACTCAATGTCTAACTGAACAGACCTGGTGTACTCTCCTGCCAGGTACCGTGCCACACATGATATGTCATACAGTTTGTTTCAATCTCTCTTCTCTTGATTTTCTCAGGGTCCCAGGCCCTCTTATCTCAGCTTTGCCTTTGTTTTTCTTTCGGGTCCATGGCCCATGTACTTTGGCTTTTCATGACACTTGGTTTACTCTCCTGCCATGTGTCTAATGATGTGGCATTTGTCTGTGTCCTTGTATTTCTCTTATGTTCCTTTACCCACATATCATCAGATTTACTTTGTATTGGTTCCCCAGCCCTCCTTAGGCTCCCCTCGTATTGTTCCCAGCCCCTCTTATGGACCCAGGCAGCACTTGTACCTTGTTTCTCGGTTCCAGCTGTGTGGCGTCCTGCTCGGGCTTCTCCGACCCTCTGGGTGAGCTTCCGATCCTTCTCTCTCTGCTGCTGCTGTGGTCCATGTCCCAGCGTCAGCTTCAGTGAGTCGGGCTACGTGACTTCACTCCAGGAGGTATCCCAAGTCTTCCGCCTACTTGGTTTGTCTTTGGTTTCTCGTGGATTGCCAGGTTCTTGGCAGCACCTTTAGAGACAGTGGCTTCTCTCCACCGTCATCCAGGTCTACAGCATATTCCTGGGAGGGATTCTGGAGGGCACCATGACTGAACCTGGAAAGGCCATCTAACCACATCCCTATCTTTCCCTTGATTATCCAGAAGCCTTGTTGTCTTTCCTGAGCACAACACCCAGAGATATTCCATGTAAGTACATTTGTCCAACCAAACCAAGACTTGTGGGGGTCTATTTAATTTAATATCTTCCCTTCATTGATTGGATGGGCAGATCAAGTAGATCCTTGACATTTTTACTAAAACATTATTTGATTAACTCCCATATAGTCAAAGAATGCAGGGTGAGCTTGGGGGAGTTTGAAACCTCCAATCTTTCTCCTAGCACTTATTAAAGGTATAGTCATTTAAAATAAGTGGTTATTGTGAAGGAATCATGAAGCAAGACACAGACATCAGATTAATGGTTCAAAATCAAATGGTTTATTAAATATAATGTCAGGATGGTTGAAGGCCTAACTTTCCCTATGTTAAGGTGGGATTTCTCTACCTGAACGAAACTGAGGAAAGTCTGAGTCAAAGAGTTCAACTTAAAAGTCTGTCTGTGTCCAAAACCTATCCTTGCCCTCACAATTAAAGCTAAACAATGTATAGGTATGTCAATAATCAAAGAAATGCTGATAAAAAAAAGTTCTAAGCTTTTTCGAGCTCTTAGCTTTCAACTCCCATTCCCCAAGTTCAAGAAAGTTCCACACATCCTTGAGGTTCCCTTGCCCAAGTGCAAGATAACACAGTTAAAAAGAAAAGGGGTCTTGAGACTCCATCCCCAAGACAAGATCTGCAGTTCATCAAATCTCAGGGTTCCCTTCCCCAAAACTACAACGTAGTAACTTGCACTTGTTTCAGTCTCTCGATGTTCAACACAACTCCAGGTCAATTTGACCCTCCTTCTGGATTGCATCAACAGTTCACTTCCATTGTTCCTTCTTGGTTTGTTTTATAATGTATCAGGCTTTCACAATTTTAGGGCTCCATATTCTAGGAGCAGTTGTCAGACCACATGGTCTACCCCTGACAGGTCACGTAACCAGGAACCCTAAGCTCTTCTGCCCACACAGGTTCTTCTTTATTTGCCCCTAAGTACAGATTTACATTTACTTGATTCTTCTTGTAGGCCTCTTGGCTTTATGTGCAGGTTCACCTTCTCCTGTCTTCTCCTGATTAGCCTCTTGGCTTTGCCATAACCTGTCACACATCTCATGCCAGTCTTGGGCCTTGATGCACTGTATCCATTCATAGAGTTCACTCTGTGGTGGTCTTATTTATTCCCTGCCTTTCTATCATGCTCTTTCATATGTGCCCTCTTATTTTGTAGGCTGCTTTCAAATGGGTATTCTTCCTTTTAACTTTCATCAGCTAATAGCAAGGTTTCAATCCGTTTGGTATTCAATATATGTGTTTTAACTTTGCTTCAAGTTTTCTTTCATTGCAGGATTCAATGTGCGTAATTTAACTTTGCTTCAAGTTTTCATTCAGTTTGATATTAATTTGATTCACACGGCACTTCGTTAGTCATGCATAGAACTTGGGAGCGCCCCGGCTTGTGAGTGTCATTTCCCTGCACTCACTGGTCTTTGCCGTTCCTCCCCTCTGGCCTCACTGCTTCCCAGCATGCTGGTAGATCCGCTCCTCCTCCGTGGACACAGATGGCATCTTTTCTTCTTTCTTTATGGTTCGCAGCTACAGCTGCTCGCTTGCGACCATGGAGGCTCCCACACCTGTGGAAATCTAACAGCCCTACACGCCCTGGGCTCCACTGGTCTTCGGGGACTTCTGCTGGCATCCTGGCTGCTTCTCAGGCCCCAACACGGCTGCCTCCTCAGGGTCCTCTGCTGCTCTCTTTCACACATGACTCCCTGTTGGTCATCCCCTTGCTGCTCTCTGCCTCTCCTCTTATACACCTGCAACCACTTGACAGGTTGCAGGTGTGACTTCTCAATTGCATTTGCTTGACTGTAGTTAGAGGGACATGACTGATTTTCAGCTGGTTTTTCAGGCATCGTCTACATGCCAGTACTAGAGTGGTGAAAGGAGGTACAAGTGTTCATTACTCTGAGTCACCTCTAACTCGTCCCAGTACTGTCATTATGTAAAGTGTGGGACAATGAGGGGAGATGTTTTACAATAGCCCATAAAGGCTGGGGAGGGTTAGGTTGGTTTTCAATAGGGAAAGCAGGATACCATGTCTCGCCTGTGAGTACCCAATACCCAATCACCCTCCCCCCAGGTGATCCTCCCTTGCTTCTCCACCTCCAGGGTCTGCATACAAAAGCAATGGCCTTTTCCTGGCCACCTAACAAGTGGATCCAGGGGGAGTAGGAGTGAGGATAAACTCAGGTTTCTCACAGTATCCCTTACCTTATTGTGGTCAACTCCATGATCCCCTAAATAGAAGTGGTGTACTTATAAACATGAAATTCACAATATTTCACCATTCTGCAGAACCTGCCGTAAAGCAGAGGGGTGTTAAATTTGAACTGAATATCTGGGTTTGTGGTGGGGGCATACATGTGTCTTGCCACATTAAACAGAGTGAAGTCCCTGTTTTAAAGCATACCCTCTACAGAGAGGGAGATGGTGACTCCTGGTAGTAGAGAGATTCATCATTGAATAGTGGTGGAGGAGAAAGGGTTCACAGGAGCAATGCGCTGGTCTTGGATGGAAGACCACGCAGAGCAACAGAGGTTTGAATCCTGAATCCGCGCTTAGAAACCGAACTCAGGTACGGTATGAGGCGCATTATAATAGACAATTAAATAAAAAGATAAAAAGTGTTTTTATAAAGAGTGCTGTGTGTGTGAAACAGTTTTTGCCAATAGTAAAATGTTACAAGTTAATCAAATTAAACTTCATGTGATGTATATTGCTGGTAATGTTGCAAGGTGATACAAGTTATTTAAAGTAAACTCCAAGCAAAGTATATTGTGAAGTTACATTTTTCTATCATGTCCAGAGTGCGGCACCATTCTATACATTAAGAATATTTAGTGAGTAACCCAGGTATCTGAAGTATTCTAGAGACCTGTGTTTCTATGTAACCAGGGTGGAGATAACCAAAGATGGAAAACTGTCCCTGTTGTGGGGTTAGAGAGTTCATGATCTGAGTTATCCTAAATCAACTGGTATTTTCAATTTGTGTGAAAAGTGAATTGCCAAGAAAGAAAAGCATTTGGGTCCACGGAGCGAGTTGGTGTGTCTTTTGATTTCTGCAATTATGAATTGCCCTGTTTATAAATAAATATATATTCTATCTACAGACTGGCCTGATTCTTGGCTTATCTATTACACAGTGGTGAGGGCTGATAGTGGTGTGAAATGAGTCTGGGTCAGGGCTAGCGAAAGATCCGAATAACTGAGTTATTAGTGTGGCGTTCTTGATTACGTAGGGAATACATTCCCTGCATTGATTGTTGCCGCATAAATATCTCCTACAGTCGTATACCTATGACTTGGCAGCAGTCCGAAGAAAGATGGTAACATACATGAGAGGAATCTGTCTCAAATTCGCTAGCAAGACCAAGGCATTCTCATGGCATATGAAATGGTCATGCTTAGGCAAAATTACCTGTAATGGGGAATCCTGATGAAGTATGGCTAGTTGTTTGGGCAATAGTAGGTTGCTAGGACAAAGGAAGACTCTCGCACTTGAAAGTGTGTTCTTTCTACAGTATATGAAACTGTACATCCTCCGGTTCTTGACGTACATTTTGAAAGGTGGCATTCTTTATTTTAGAAGCAGGAAAATGGATTTCTGTATTCCAAAATTCATGCAGGACATACTGACGGAGTATATTTCTCCTCTGTTGACATACATGAATTACCTAGGTGTACAATGCTTTTCTTATGTGTTGAAATAATGGATAAGGATGTTTCTCCCCATGTACTTTCTAGTGATGTTGTTGATGATGTCATAAGTGATGCCATGTGTGATGTAATCAGTGTGCTCCAGTTTCCGGTTATGTTACTGATGACATAGGTGAGATCATCAGTATGCTCATGGGCTGTGCAAAGTGGGAGACTGGAGTTAAGGCGCTGCAGCATCCAGAACCTAATTAATTTACTGTGTTGGTTGCATTGACCTGCTTCAACCTATCTCTTAACTAATGTTTATTCATTGATTATCAACGAAAAATAATAAGTCACGTTATGGTTACCTTTATACAATTAAGAGACCTTTAAAATTCACTACAAAATGTAGTTCAAGTGGTGTTATGAGTACAGTGTAAAACATGTAAAACATACACGTAACTGAAATTCATCAGTTACGTTTAGTAGCAAATTCATAACTCGCGTGGAGAAATCCACACCTAATTCCATTGCACGTGAAATCAAAAATGATATCCCAAATATAACCAATTGCTGAACATGGCCATAACCTATGGTGAGTAACTCTACTTGTAGTGCCAGCTTGTCAGGGCCTGAAATATTTCAAAAATATCCAAGATTAGCCATATGTGTTTGATAAGACGTTCCATGTTTTCCCTAAATGGGGGCATACTCATAATCCTCACAAAGGACACTTACATTCTGGTCCACAGTCACTCAAGGTATGTTATGGTGTGCAAAAAAGTGGCTATCACTGATCTTTTGGTCCATGCAAGGACACATTTTGCTTTCTGGAAATGTTCATATTCTACACTTCTCAAACATGCCCTTGACCTCCCTGGTATCATGACATGCACCAGGGGACTGATGTATGCCCCTTTCAACTTTTGTCACTGTAGAGGATGCAGAAGTTCGGTTCTCGTATTTGTGGATCCAAGATGGCAGCCTGATGAAAATTGTTTAGTCTGGCATCAGCCAATCACATTCCTCTGTAAAAATTTGAACTCGATCCAAAGACTATTCATGGACCCAACAGAGGACTTATCCTTGCACGATATTTATTAACAAAATTGTGCAATGCTGAATGGATTCTCATGAAACCAAACAAAGCAAGTGTGTTCGTAAGGACACATCATTCTCATGCAAGTTTGATGGAAATCCGGCAAGTGTTCATTTTCAACTGGTTAAAGCAGTTAATCCCCTTTAACTTTAAATTCCTTGTATTTTTGGGACACTGAATGATGAATAGGTTATTTATTTATTTATTTATTTCACTTGTATAGCGAACATCAACCCAGAGGCACCTAGGCTCTGTTGAAAACCAGGTACATGTTGCCTGGAGGCGGTGATCAAATAACGATACAGTTATACACACAGAAAGAGAAATTCAGCGGATTCAAGAGCGATAAGAGGCTGAGGCGGTGGGAACAGATTTTACACAAATAGGCATGTCTTATTAGCATCTGAAACAGTGGTCGTCGTATGAACCCCAAAAGGGGGAGGGTGGGTGGAAGGAGGGGAAAGGGTGAGCTGGGGGCTTGTTGATGGAGCATTGTTGACCAGATGGATTGGAAATTGACTGTCGCCACTTCCCGTGGACCCTAATCACCATGATGTGTGACTGACTGCCACAAAGGATATGAGAATCTGTTTGTCAATATATTGAGAAAGGTATAAATAAGTTGTCTAGTAAAAAACAAAATGTAACATTGGTTAACACTGCTTGAATTTGCAGCATCCATGACAAAATGTAAGCCCAAATTATTCAACCATGGAAAATTGGTATGCTCTGATTCCTTTGAGACACAGGTGCTCCACAGTGACACCAATGAAGATTCACCAATACTTCAGAAGCTGGTGACTGGATAGGAATGTTAAGAGATTACATGTACAGGTTTTTAGCAGTCAATTTGAGAATGCAAAAGTCGGTTGTGTACGGAAACAGTCTGAAGCCTAACACAGATTTAAGCTAAGCAGCAGAGAAACTGAAACGTTCAACTCTTATTTCAGATCTGCGTCCAATTGGTAACCCTTTGGTAAAAGTGTCTAGTGCCACGGATCAAGAAATATGACTTTACAAAGAGGAATCACGTTATCGATGTTTTAATGAGAGATCCTACACGTGTTTTTTTTATTTTTTTAAATAATTGCCCTGTGTAGAGATATAATAATTTATTTAAATATAAGACTGCAAATGAAATTCTGGGGGGAATCTGATTAATCAATCATGTTTTAAGAATGATGCACCAGGTTTAAAAAAAAAAAGATGAATATGATTTGTAACAAAAAAAGGATGTTCCAGTTTTTATAATGAGAGGCCTTACAAATAAAATAATGTTTCACATTGTAAGTTTTGAGGTGGAATATTTTTTTATCATTACTATTCATTATAGAATTAGGAATTTTAAGGAAAACCATGCAAAACAAAAACACAGTTTGAACTCATATTGATATTGCATCCTTTTAAAGACTCTAGATTCTGTACTTTTATATCTATATCGATTGTAAACACCGAAAATAACATTGAACAGATATAAATTACAAGTTGAAGAACGGTTTTCAGGCATGATTTAGAAATAATCTGTATCATGAGGTTTAAAGAAATCCAATTGGTTTAATGCCTAGATATGACTTAACACAATCCACAGGTCCCCGAATTCTTAATCAGACCATATCCTATGAACAATTAAACATCCTAGAATGCATTGCAAGCTTACCATAAAAGACAGAAGTGCACGCGAAATAACATTATGTCCGGCTGGAGTTTACCTAGCAGGAATAACAAGTCCCAGAACTCATAAAGAAATATAAGCTCGTGAATACTCAACATGCTTAGCTAATACATTTCTATACTCCTACTACGTGAAGACATGTGACTGCGAGGATGCTGTACGTGCTACAGAGCAGAACTACAAACCTGGGACTGGAGCGTGGTTAGCACAAGGTGGCTGTGAGTCTGTGCGTGTCTACTTAATGCTGGGGAATGGGGCACTATCAGGCTTTCTACAGGACAACAATCAACTAACAAATAGGATAGCCTTCTATCTCTAGAGTCATGTGCCATCGTTCTATCCAGTCTGTGCCCAGAGGCCTGTGGCCCAGAAATGCTGAACCCCAGAAGCCAGACGTATTTGCCTGCAGCCTCCCATGCTCTGCAAAGCCACTCGGCCCCATCCAGTGACACATTAGGGCTCTGTGGCGGCCTGGCTTGTAGGTTTGAAATGCAATGGCAATCTTTGAATGATGGTGCTGACCTATGGATTATGTGGACTGTAATCAATATTAGAACTTTTGCTTACGAAAATAATGCAAACACACCAACAATTCTGAAACTGTTGCACTGATATTTGTTATGGTTATATATCGGAGGGTAAACGTATAACACGTAATTCTTCAAACGAAACACATCGAAAAAGTTGACCAAAAATGTAGAATAACACCAGTTTTGCACTCTTTTGATGGGCTACTATTTTGTAACTGGTAATCGAAGTGCCCTTTACAGAACGGCTGTGATGATTGCCAAAATCACGATGGGTAATGGGGCGAGTGATGGGGGGAACTGCCTCTTGAAAGCACACCATAATTTAAACAGCAATATAGGCTGTATGCTCCGAGAAGCAAAGAACAGTCGATTGCATACATGCACACAAAAAACAAGCATTGGCAATGCCAACAGTTTGGGCTTTTTTTGTAGGCATGGGAACGGCACTTGTCAGGCACCGCCGTAGTTGTATTAACTACGCATTGTTGGTAGCAGGTGCAAAATGGTACGAGTACCTGGGCATCTAACAGCTGTGTCCCTCGTCATATGTCATTCCGCCCCATCTTCACTCCAATGCAATAGTTTCGTCTTATATGTGTCGCAAGCGACACTCAATAGCCCAAGCTTAGAAATAACAGAAAGACGGGATGCATGCACAATTATTGGATGAATAGCACCAGGAAGGAAAAAGAGATCCAAAGTAGACATATCATTACACTAATCTGAAAACAAATCCTGCACTGTTTTTGGTCCAATTGACTTTAGCTGCGTTCAGACAAAGCTAAAAGGTATAAGCATCAAAATATCTAAACCTATGGTGTAGAGCTTACCTGGCAAGAGCCCGCCTCCAGCATTACTCTTGGTACATACAGCTAAACAGTGAATTGCAGACATAGCCTCTACCCACACACTGACTCTACTTTGCGGTCCGCCCCAATGTTCCTATCTCTTAGAACCACCATAAAGAGAAACAACTATACACGTACTATGTAAGCACTGTCTGCCCGTGAGGTTAGTCTACAGATGTTGCTTATCATAATGAGAAAAGCTCTTGGTCCGATTAAAGGGTGTACATCTTATCCTATCTATCTGATTGGCTGGTGAACAAGAAAATCTGAGCAGTATGTGTCGTTGAACGGTATGAAATTGCAAAAGCACATGCAATGCCAGCGCATACCTGGGAAAAGGCAAATAAAGTGACTCAGTGTTAGATAAGAGGATGTTGAATACCTTTCATAACGAAGTGAAATGTTTGATATTGCATTCCCAGACATGTTTGTTGTTGTGGTTTATTAATTTGTAGGGTGCACCAAACCCTTAGGTAACTGGGCGCAACAGAATACAAGAATGCTTATAGCTTAGTTACATAGTAGACCGAGGATAGCGAATAGAGAATAGAGTAGGGTACAGACTAGAAAAAAGGTGGGCAAAGCAGCCTGGTGGGACACTGCACTTGTAAAAATAAATAAACACCCAGGAGGCAGCAGGCGGCTAGAGGTTGTGGGTACATTGCCCCAGTACTCCACGGTAATCGACAAACTAAAGAACGTTTTCCAGTCTCACTGCGCCAACAAAAAGAATTTGTGGAAACTGCTGAAGTTGCAGATGTATTTAATGAAACAGCGTACAGCCTGACACGTTTTTCGAGCAGTCCTTGCTCTTCCTCTGAGGCTTGTATTGAAAGGGATTCTGATGTGGTAGATCTTAAGGTTTTGTAGTTTAACTTTGATTCCTCGCAATTGAGGTAATCTGATAATTAGAAACCGGACCTAGTGGTCTGATGAAAATGCGGCTGATCCCCACACCTACTACACTGTCATTGAATCAGATCATGACTGGATGCTGTAAAAGAAGAAAAAAAAACATTATCTAACGAGTGATCTCAATTAGCCCAGTAAACCAATACAAAAAAGTAACCGGGGCAGCAAATGTCAGCTCATTTATTTATGTTTGAAGTAAATGTGCAAAAATGGTAGATAGCACAAAATACCTGCTGAGAACTGTCAGTGCTGTGAATCATTGAGATGAATATGCATTTTATTTGACTTAACACGTGCACAATAAAAGCACAGTAACACTACTGCATAGTAACCACTGGGTCAATACAAACAGAGTTGGTTATCAAGTATGTTTTTTGGGGGAGCCATACATAGCGGCAAAACCATTCAAGTGAAAGGGTTTTGCTTTATTTTGTTTTGCATATTTCTGTAACTGCCTTTCTTAGAATCACCATGGAGCAGCTGCAACCACATTTATCTCTATACAATCCATCAATAAATAAATAAGTAAATAAACAATTGAATTTCTACCATAAAGTCCCCAGCAAATTGCCTGGTTGGGGCTGTGAGTACTCCTGTCCTCGTGCCATCTCCTCCTCCTCAACAGCATCTAGTGCCTCATCACCTGCACAAATATAAAACAAAAGTAATGAAGACAGGCATGAACAGCATAGGCGACACACATAGGCATCACAGTCTACACATTGAATACATAAATGACACATGTCACACATGACACTAACTTTGGCATGCATGCACTGGCAATGAAGTAGAAGGGGACCCTAAAAGCAGACACTGAGGACTCCAAGATGGAAAAGCAACACATGTGCTGCATGCTGCATAGCACCTGCATCACACATTAGCCTGTGAGTGGCATGGACAATCCACATACATGACACATGCCAGCACACAGATGGCACGTAGCATAGCCGTGGCAGATTTCACAAGGACACCCAGATGGTAGCAAATCAGTACTGTCCCCCATCCATGTGAGATGGACATCATGAAATAGAACATACAAAATAGTGTGACAAAACACGCATGTGTCACACGCTGCAACAAAGCCAGTGTTTACTAATACAGTGATGGCAGGCACATGGATACATCAATGGTTGGTCACTTGTACATGAGAGAAGTAAATTGTCATGATGAACATTGAAACAGGGCCCCAAAGTGATCGTATGCAGAGCATGTGTAGGTGCAGAAAAGTCAATCAGCCTGTTTGATGAAATCCTTCCCATAATAAGTAAACAAATGTGGAGCATTGTGTGGTGAAATCTATGTCTGAAGTATGGTGAATCTGGGGCACAACGGCACTAAAATGCGTCTTTAACATGCAAATGATTCCATCAATCAGGCAGAATGAAGAGGAAAACAGTATCAACAATGTTGTGGCATGATGGCTGTTGAAGGGCAAGTGCAGTAATCCGGTGCAAAGTGTTAACTGCGGTCCGAAGGTATACTGTGAAACCCAAACCCAAGTCTGGGGGATGGTTTGGAGGCACCAAATGGGTGACCCATACCAGTCATCACTACAGCAGCCTCACCTAGCACTCAATCAGAAAACATCACCCAAGCAACATACACATGGTTTGCACACACATGCATGGCCACTCACTGGACATTGCCTCAAGATCTGGTAGGCCTCCCACGCCTTGGACCTGATCCTCTGTGATGAAGCCTCCAGCGATTGACTCATGTTCTGTGAGTACTTCCTCCTCTGGTGGAGAACCACTGCCAGTCACCAGAGTAGAGGCATGATTGGAGGCCAGCTTGTTTTTTGCTCTGCGTTTGAGGTCATTCCACCGCTTAGAGCAATCATCAGCTGTGCGCCTCATGAATCCAAAGGAACTAATCTGGTCTGTGATGCACTGCCAGTGGGCCCTACGTTGAGCAGTCATAGTCTGCAGTCACCAGCATTTCGCGGCCATGGTCCGACAGGTAGCCTACAAGTGGGTCTAGTTCCACATCATTGAAACTCCGTTTCCTTGACATGCCGGAGGGGTGAGCCATGTCTGGGGTCCCAGCCTGTACCGCAAGAGCACCCCTCTTCCTCTTGAGAGGTGGTGCGGACCTTGAGTGGCTTACGCCACACTGGTCCATTAGGGGCTGAAGCAGAGGTGGACTGGGCACTGGAAGTAGCCAAAGGCACGATGATCAAAGGTCCCACTGCAGGCATTGGCTGCTGGGTGCTGTTGGCAGGACCAACCTTTGTGTGATGGTCTTGGACCAACACTGTCCCAGCTGGGTGACTCGGAGCTTGGGTGGATTGAGCTGCAGCTGCCCCTGCAGCCTCCTCACCCTGGCTACTTGTGACATCAGATGACATTGATGCCCCAGATCAACGTGGCCTGGTGACAGCAACTTTCACCGTCACACGTGGCTTTGACTTGGTGAAACGTAAGTCGGCCTGTGAGTCATTCCGTGCCAGTTCGGTGAACAATATGGGCTGGGTTAACAGGGCCTGAGCTGGGATGTTGTCAGCTGCATCTCCCTGACCCATTGGGAGGGGGCATAGGTGTCCCTGATTGGTTCTCCAACACTGGCCTCTTTGCCCACCCTGTACATCCTGGCCACATCCCCTACCGCAGACACCTCTTGCCACCTTTGCCTCCCTTACCACTTGGTCACCTCCCAACCATGGCACTGATGTTCTTCTGTGAATGGGAGGTGCAGTAAACAATTTTCCTGGCCAATTGGGTTGAAGGGGGCAGTGTACTAGATGGAATACGTACCCTAGTGCTCTAGAAAGGCTGTCTGTGACCCCTGGGGGAAGATGACGCGTCACACAACGCTCAGGCACCCCGAAAACAAAATTTAACATGCATGTGACCCCTGGTAGCCCACGTGCGTGTAATAAAGGACCCGAACTACCCTGTGGCACCCAGAAACACCAAAATAAGCGTACACGTGGTACACGCAAGCTACAATGACCTCTGAATGACACACAGGGGCAACCACAGTAGAAAAATACATGCGCGACTCACCGTCTGCCTGGAAAAAGAACATGAAAAAGACGCGCGTGTTGGCAATACCCCATCAAAAGAAGAATTGAACGCTGCCTGAGTATACAAGGAGTACAAACTGGAACCGTTGTGAAGTAATCATGTGTGAACCGACAAGAAGTACAAGAATCACCCGCTCGCTCTCCACAAAAAGCACATACAAGAAAATGGCGTCCTACGTGTACCTTTTAACCCTGCCCACACATGGCATGTCACTTACGCGCTTACGCTCCAAGGGCCTTTCCTCCAATTACACACACAGTGACCCAGGATGTGCAGTTTTTGCACGTGTAGAATCACTATGCACCCGTGTGGAGGGAAACGCCCGTGCACGTTACGTCACAGACACGCTTATGCACTAAGGGCCTTTCCTCGAATTACACTCTGACATGCATTTTTTTCACAAGCCAAATCACTCCGTATCAAGCTGGCCACGCGACAACACACAGAAGACCATGTTCCTGCCCAGAAGACCATTTTCCTGCCCCCAGATCCCCGAGCCTGCTCCCACCTGCCATCTGCTGCTGCCTGCCTGCCTGCTGGCCACGTGCCACGCTATTTGGTGCCTGCATGTCAGCCATCTGCAGGGGTCCAGTTGCTCTGACCACCCCTGCTGGATCAGTAGACTCCTGACTGAAGTTCCATCGCTCCACAGCCCAGCACCAGGACACAGTTGCCCACCCACACCTGCCTCTGTGGTTGCCATGTCGGGGGAAACACCATCAGAGACCACAGGCAACCGCCGGCCAGAGAGGCAGAGGGCTACCAGCTTCAGTGCCACAGAAGTTGGTATCCTGGTGGAGCAAGTCCTGGTGCATTAGGATGCCCTCTTCAGAAGATCACGTGCCGAAAATGGACGGATGAGGATCTGGAAGGACATCGTGGCTGCCATCAACATGGAGGGGGTGGCAGCCTGCGACATACAACACGTCCGGAAGTGCTGGGAGGACTTCAGGTCCAAGACCCTCAGCAAGGCCCGACGCCTCTTGGAGGCAGCGCATGCAGAGGGGTGCCGGGTCCACCTTACCAACAACCAGATGAGGGTCCTGGAACGTATACGCCCAGCGCGCCACCTCCAGGTCCTTCAGAGGCAGAACCATCTGGAATCGAGCGGTATGTGTCCATGCGTACTGATTGGACGCAGTGCATGTTGAGTTGTGCCAGGAGTGTGCAGCTTGGACATATGTCTTGAAAGGACCATGTATGGATGTGTATGTACAGGGACATGAGCCTGTTGCATGTGAGTCCAGTCATGTGTGAGGCACATCAAGGGTGTATGTGTTCAAATGCATGATGCCCAAATGCATGTGGGGATGAACACATGTTTACATTTCTGTTCATGTACTATGGCATGGTTGGTGTGTGACACATGGATGCTGGCTCCACCATCATGTACGGGCACAATGTACATGTGCGTGTGTGTATATTTGACATGTGTTGGACTGTGATACACCATGGATGCTTGTGACATCAGGAGGCTGATTGGCAGATGTGACATAGTTGCCGATGATTTCACTGTGACAGGTGTTAGAGATGTACAGATGCATGTATGTCTGGTGGCGTGTGTGTATGTGTTCAGCACTCCCCATGTTGCATGTGATGTCAGCCTAACCTTCAGATGCTTATGCTGTTGTATGTGTATGAATGGTGCTGCCTGCTACAACATTCCTGTTAATTTGCGCATATGTGTGGGTTCAAATGATATGTGTGTTGGAGAGTGTGATGCCATCTGTGAAGTTTGACACTGCCACTCATGTGCAACTGTCATGTGTGTATCAGACCATTGCACAGTGCCCTGATGCCTGTGTTCTGTCTCTCCCTGTCTGCAGTGTCAACTGATGAAGAGGGAGGAGACTGAGCTGTGGAGCGCAGCGGCAGGGATCCCACCGCCAGCCGGAGACACAAGACACAAGACCCAGTTCCCCTCCCAGGTTGTCATCTCTTCGGGGAGCGAGGAGTCTAATGCCGTGTCCGCGGCCGCAGCTGCCAAGGGTAGGTCCAAGAGGCAGAGGTCGGAGGTGGACTCCTTGGCAGCAGAAGGGGCAGCTGAGACCCCACAGGGGCCTATGGAGGAAGTTGGCACAGAGCCATTCAGGTTGGTGGGGGTTTTGGTTGAGGAGGAGGCTGTGGAAGGCCCACGCACAGGGCCTGGAGGGGGGATTCCACTGGTGCTAGTGGTGCAGTCCAGGGGCAGGGACAGGAGGCAGCACAGGCCGCCACGGAGGTGCCTGTGTGTATTCCTGTCCCCGATCCTGTGACTGCATCATCCGGCACCAGCAGGGATGCCTCCGTCCAGAACGGTTTTCAGGGAGGGGATGCACACAACAACTGGCCTTCCTCTCCCTGCGGACGTGGCAATCCGGGACTGTGTTGAGCTGGGGTGGCATTGCGTCAACGTGGCATTCAGGATGACGTGCAGGGTTTCAAATGCCTCATTGACCACGCCGACCTACTAGGATGGGTCAGCATTGCTGGGTTCCTCTGTGTGCTGGAATGTCTATCGACCCCCTCCTGAACTGAACCCCCTATGCGCCAGTTGTCCACTGTGCCATCTTCCTGCCCACGTATCACCTTGGCACCCTGTGGAACTGCCCCTGACCCAGCGGCTAGGCTGGTGGAGGACACATCCCTGCCACAGTCGGGAGTCGGAGGTCCAGCAGGGGTGGCCACCCCAACAACTGGACCCCAGCAGGAAGAGGATGTGCAGGCATCGACAGGCAGTGCACATGCACGGCAGCAACAGGCTCAAGGTGGGAGCAATGATGGCTCGGGGCCATCAACATCACAGGGGCAGGCATCAGCCAGAGGGCAGGAGGACCATAGTTTTGGAGTGTCTTCCATGTGGCAGTGGTTGGGCCGGCAAATAGATGCGTAGCGGCGGCGGGCAGAAGAGGCACAGCTCACTATGGTCAGGGCGGAGAACTCCATGCGCAGGGCGTTGAGGCGGGCTGAGTGCCTCGAGGCAACTCGCAGTGAGTTGGAGGAGGCCATGGCTGCATCCCTGCGAGACCTTGGGGCCAGGGAAGAGGCCCGCCTCCAAGACGTTGAAGAGGAGTTCGATGATGCCCTTGCTCAGGACATTAACAAGTGAGCCGTCGGACTTGCCCACCAACTTTTTACATAGTTCTTTAGGGTTAGGTTTCCTTTTTTTTTTCTTTATTTTGGAGTTCATGGACTTTGCTCCACTTTATGTACATAGTTATTTATATATGATTTTTGGTAGGTTTCCTATTGTTTGGGCAGCATGGACCCTTCGGACTTGCAGTGTATATAGTTCCAGACTGGATCATACTTTAGTTATTTTAACATCCCATGGATCAATGGTTTTTTAAAATGTTTTAATGTACTTTATTTGGACATTGGAAATGGACTACTTCCCTTTTTTCCTCTTGTGGATTTTTGTTTTACATTGGATTTTTTTTTGTTGCATTTCATCATTTCTTACTTTACAAGTTTGATATTTCATTATGTTTTTTCATTACATATTTTAATACAAATCATATATCTTCATTATTTGTGTTGTGTACTCTCATTGGTTTTGTGCATGTCTCAATGAGCTTTGCCTCAGTCATGTGTTGCCACTGTGTGGCTCTGTTGTACTTTTATGCATGGCCATGGTGGTTCTTTTGAGGCTCTCATGGCATGGGTAATTTGGGAGTGGGTGCAGTGGATGGTTGTGTGCTTGTACTGGGGGCAGGGGGGATTTGTGTTGGCATTAGGCCCATGGGTCTGCTTTGTTAGAACATGGTGTTTGGCGGGCCACATATCGGGGCCTGCTGGCAGGTGCCTGTCAATGGTGGATGGGGGACATGAGTTGGGGCTTGCTGGCAGGTGCCCATCAATGGTGGGTGGGTGGCAGTTGCACATGAGTCGGGCCTGTTGGCAGGTGTCCGTCTTGGGGACATGAGTCAGAGCCTGCTGGCAGGTGCCCATTAATGGTGGGTAGATGGGGGACATGAGTCGGGGCTCACAAGTGCAAGGTGCCATGTGGGCTTCCTGCAGGGCATGGTCAGGGATGTAGGGTAGTTCACTGTGGTGTGAGCTGCCTGCAGGGCATGGGAGGGGGAAAAGGGCACACCTGGGAGGGCGCACAATGCCAAATCGCCTGTAAAACTCCCACACACCCCGAAATACACCTACCCCACTCGCGCCAGCCCTATCGCATGTGAAACTTCCCGCGCATTCCCGAAATACATGTACCTTGCTGGCGCTAGCGAAATCGCATGCGATACTCCCTGCGCACCCCCGTGATACACATACCCCGCTCGTGCAAGGCCTATTGCGTGTGAAAATCCCAGCGTACCCCCGGAATATATGTACCCCGCTCGCGCCAGGCCTATCATGTGTGAAAATCCCTGCGTACCCCTGGATACACATACCTCGTTTGCACCAGGCCTATCGCGTGTGGAACTCCCTGAGCACACCGGAATACATGCACCCGCTCGCGCCAGGCCTATCGCGTGTGAGAATCCCTGCATACCCCTGGAATACACATACCCGCTCGCGCCAGGCCTATCACGTGTGAAACTCCCCATGAACCCCCGAAATACACGTACCCCGCTGGCGCTAGCGAAATCACCTGTGATACTCCCTGCGCACCCCCGAAATACACGTACCCCTCTCGTGCAAAGCCTATTGCATGTCAAAATCCCAGCGTACACCTGGAATACACGTACCCTGCTCGCGCCAGGCCCATCACATGTGAAAATCCCTGTGTACTCCTGGAATATACATACCCCGCTCGCGCCAGGCCTATCGCATGTGAAACTCCTTGCGCACCCCCGAAATACACATACCCCGCTCGCGCAAGGCCTGTCGCGTGTGTAATTCCCCATATACCCCCGGAATACACGCAGGCACCCCATCCACCCTGGGCATGCCCCACAGGCAGCCAAGTTCACCCTCCCCATGCCCCACATGCAGCCCATCCACGGGGGGTACTTCTTCAATGCAATTTACCTGGCGCGACCTGGATACGCATATTCCGAGGAGTGTGCGAGTACATTTTCACACGTTTTGGCTGCCATGAGCGGGGTATGCATAGTATTTTCACGCGATTACAGTATAGTGCCCCTGGAAGCTGGTCCAGGGTTAGCGCGGCCCCTGCACCGTATTGGGGATTTCATTGGCTTTTCCTTGTACAAGGGGCATTCTTGGGGGCATAACTGGCACTGCAGGATCTTCGCTGTGCCAGGGCTCAAAATGGCTTGGAAAATCCATGAATACGCGGTGCGCCAGAATGCTGTTTAGCGCATAAGGCTGGCGCACACTGGCGCGCGCTCCCTCTCTGCGCTGCTTGTGTGCGCTGCCTCTGCGCTGAAATCTATTAATTACCCCCTATATATTTTTTCTCTAAAAAAAATCTCATCTTTTATCAACTGTCTGATCTCCATTTTGGTGGAGCACAGCACAGCAATATGCTCCATAAGCAATACATGGAAAATAATATAAAAGTGAAGATTATGTCATTTTTAGTTCCTGGTACTCAGAATATACAGGAACGCGTCTCCGGAATGTCTTGTCCATTAGTCTCTGCACTACAAAGACACAATGCTGTCATCAGCAGAACCTTTCCAATCCACCACTCCATGGAATCTCTGTGATGCTGGAAATGCATTGGAGGGACAGGGCCTCCCTGTTCTTGTCCTGTAGTCCTTTTTTTCATTGTGTTCTGTATTGTTTTCTGCCCAGGAGTCCATGTGGGACTCCTGGCAGTGCAGCTCTTTCTGTATTTGGTTTGGTGTACAACCCCATGGGATACCCTCATGGCACCCGTGGGTGGGGGTACAACCCTGTGCCCCTAGTGTATGTTTTTGGGCACCTGTGGGTGGCCCACAGAGCAGGGTATGGGCTGGTGGCAGCTCCATGCTGAATTTGAGAGGTGCTCTGAGTATCCTCTATTTTGGGATACCTAGGCCCTGCCATTGGAATCATTTGATTCCTGATGGAAAACAAGATGGCCCCTGTGGCCTCTTGCTTTCTATTGCCCGTTACCTTGTTTTACCAAAGTCCTGGGAAGCCCTGACTCTGTCCCTTCCCCCTGACTGGCTGTTGGGTGGAAGTGCCTTATATGGTGTTGTTGTGAAGTCCAGTCCAGACTGGCTGGAGCCTTCCCAGTGACTGTATGTTGTGGGTACACCCTGTGGGTGGGACCTGGGTGAATGGAGTGTGTGCCCAACATGCACTTCTTGTTGTGGCTGTCTGGTTTCTGGCATGAGAGACAAAGACTGAGACAGCCCTGCCCGAAACTGGCCTGAATGCAGTGTGTAGTGTTGAATGGCTGGGTACTTGTCCCAATCCACATTCCTTGTTGTGAGTGTCTGAGAGGGAGGAGGATGGCCTGAATGCACTGTGTGCCTGATTGACTGACTGACTGCATGAATGCCCTTCTGTATGATTGGCTGCTGATTGTGACCCAGCAGTGTGGATGAGAGACAGGATAGTATATCTGGGGACCTCTCACAACTGGAAATTGTCCAGAAGCTGTGTCTACACTTGAAGAGTAACTGGAACTGCTGATCCTCGACGCCCAGCTGGAAGAAGAAGACTTGCTGTTGCATTTGCTTCGACCTGATCTGAAAGCCGCCAAATTCGTCGAAGAGTGATCTGAGAGCGGGCCTAGGTAAGGCGCCCTCTTCCTGTGCTCCGAGGGACCATCGAGCACCGCTGACCTTCGCCGAAGCTCCCTGGAAGTCAGACCCTTGAAAGGCTGCCGACCGGAGACGGGATGGCCGAAGAGATCGAAGTGAAGCACCCGGACTTCGCCGCTGTCGAAGTCCATTGCCGTCGACCAGGGTTCGCAGGTTTGTGTAACCGCTGGAGGCCTGTCGAAGTTGTGTTGCCCCAGAAGGGCGGACTGCTTGACGCCGTGCCGCCGATGACCGGAGCCATCTGCTCCTTTGCCTAAGACTGTTTAATCAAAGGACTCCCGCACCGACGACCGCTTTTTCCCGCCGGAGAAAGTCGAGGACGCTGATGAGCCGAGGGGAATCCGCCGGTGGGTTTCCCACCACCTGAAGGCCACAAAGACTTCGACGACTTGACGCCCTTGCTGGGCCACAGTTCTTCACAAACTCTTTGCCGTCCTGAACAATCAATCGCCGAGGTGCCCCGCACACCTCATCCTCGCAGGATGTCGCCGACGAGCACCGCCTGGATCGACGCTGTGGTATCGGCACCCTCGAACTTCTCATCGACGCCATAAACGCCAAGTTCACCTTCTTCGACACCTCTCGACGA
The DNA here is from genome assembly GCF_040938575.1 of Ambystoma mexicanum. Taxonomy (NCBI): domain Eukaryota; kingdom Metazoa; phylum Chordata; class Amphibia; order Caudata; family Ambystomatidae; genus Ambystoma; species Ambystoma mexicanum. Next base: position 718,739,917 of record NC_090932.1, read on the forward strand.
TCTGTGGATCCTGCTTTAAAGGGAGTCAGTCAAGAAGGATCCATCGACACTTCTTCGAAGAACTCTGCTCCATGAGGTACATTGGGGCGGTAAAAACATTATAGGAGAAAGTAAGACTTATTGATCAATATAGGGACTGGACTTGTGCTATATCTTTATTTTACAGGTTGCCCAGGTGGGGGGATCTCCACCCAGAACTGTGTTTAGGTAACTGACTCAGTATTCTGCCTATTGTTTCAACCATCTTGCTTTCCCTCCTCTCTCTATTCTTGGTTTCCTTTTTATTGATCTGTGTGACATTTTAACACTATAGTTGATGCACTTTAATGAGATCTGATAATATTGGTGGTACCACTTTAGAACTGTATATATTTGCCATTGTTGATTTCGGAGTATAAAGTGCGTTATTGTGATAGTGTACATACCTTTGAATATTAATTATATAAAGACTGTGTTTTCAGTAATACAGTGTGTGGACATTCCTTTGTGGGGGTTCGGGGACTACACTGTACTTAAGAACCAGCCTGCATCACCTCCTGAGAAGCTAGGCCTTGATTGCTCGACAATAGCTACCGCATAGAGAATCTTGGCTGGGGTCCTCTGTGCCTCTCCTCTGCCATATAGAGAGCAGAAGTACAGACAACCCCTCCAGTTTTTACACTGGTGGCAGAAGTGGGATCCTTATGGTTTTAAGAATCAGTGTATAACCGTGCCACTTACAAAACATATGCACTTTATCAAATTAAGGTTTGGTGGTGTACAAAATAACTGCATTGCAAGCAATGGAATCTATTGCAAATGGTAAATTGACTAGGGTGAGTTTAGAGGCTCTCCAGAGTGTTTGTGAAGCCAGGGAGTTAGACTTTGTGGATAAGTCTAGGGCTGAGCTGATAGCTGCCCTGGTGGACTACCAGACTGATGGTGAAACTCTTGATGAGGGGGGGGAATGCAACCAATGAGGACTCTGCCCCTGGGGGATCTACTGAATCTGTTTCTGGGAATGCTGCCATTCCTGCTGCCTCTGTTCCGAACCCAAGCACTGCTATTCAGGAGGAAGCCCTGAAGATTGAAATTTTAAAATTGGAGCTACAATGGGAACAGTTAGCCTTTCAATACAAAATGTTGGCAACAGAAGCTGAGCTGAAGAAAGAGGGGTTGGTACAGCAAGTGATACTCAAAGATAGGGACACTAAGCACCAAATAATCCAGCTATAGAAAGCTAGAGTGGAGATTTCAGCTAAACGAGTTGAGAGTGGCAGGTCCCCAGCCACAAGGTTTATGAAGGATTTGGATGGTGTGTTTGTGGAGGGTTCTGATATCCTCCAATGGATTGAAGCATTTGAAATGGCTTGTGCAATTCATGATGTTGACAAAAGAGTTTGGGCTAAGTGTTTGTTAAGCAGAGTGCCTCAGAGTGGGTATGACTGTATTCTGAAGCTGAGTGTGGAAGACAGGGGTCAGTATGAGTGTATGAAGTCTGCTTTAATTGCCAAGTTTGGCAAGACACCCACCCAATACCTTAAACGGTTCAGGGAATTTAAGAAAAGAGAGAATGTGTCTTGGGTTGACTGGGTGAGTGCTGCGCACATGAACATGATGGGGTGGATTGATGGTTACAAGGTAAAAACTTTTGTTGAATTGTCCCACCTGTTGTTTTTTGAGCATTTTTCTGAAGCCTGTTCACCAGAGCTGCGTCAGTATGTTGCTGATCAGAACATTTTGGATCCCTTTAAGCTGGCTAGGTTGGCTGACAAGTGGGTCTCCCACCAGGTGTCCCGTAAGGACTCCAGTATGAAGAACAAGGACAAAGAAAAGGGGGCCTCTCAGAAAGCTGAGGAGTCCCAAAAGCAGTCACAGTCGGGTAAAAGTAAACCTTCCTCTCCTAAGACCCAAAACTCTAGTGGGGATAAGTCATCTGTGGGTGGGAATAAGAGTAGTGGTCCACCTGCTGCAAAGCAGGCTCCCAGTGGTTCCAGTACCGTACCCCACACTCCCGGCACTTGTTGGGATTGTGGGGCTCTGGATCACAAGAGGGGTGACTCCAAGAGTAAAGGTAAGGCACTTGGCGTACAGGCTGTCAGCCTGACCTACCCTTACCCCATGTCTGAGGTGGAGGCCACTGTCCTCCCCTCCTCTACAGGGATCACATTTGGTGCTCCTGTAGAGATTTCCTTAGTGTCCCTTGGGGCCTGGGACCAGTACGCAGAAGTACCGGCGTCTATCCCACAGAACACCCGTAGATTTTTGAGAAGTGTCCTGTTGAATGGCCAGCCTTCTACTGGTTTGAGAGACACTGGGGCAAGCATGACAGTGGTGGACAGGACCCTGCTCAAGCCAGAGGACTATGTAGGAGCTCCTCTGAGAACCACCAGTTTAGCTGGTGGGCCTCCCAAATGAACGCCTGTAGCCTTAGTCATACTCGTAATTGGAGACAAGACAGCAAAGCTTCCTGTCCTGGTTCAGGACAATGTCCCTGCTAACATTCTGTTAGGTAATGATCTAGTAGAGTTGGGGTTGATCTCGGATGGCTTTCCCATGACTGCTGCTGCAGTCACTAGGTCACAGGTGACACAGGGTCTGGGTGTGAGTCAGGTACCCGAGCCAAAGGCGAAGCCTAAGGCAAGAAGAAGGAAGACCAAGAAGGCCACCTCTGTGGAGGGAGCTCCTTCTCTTCCTGCTGTTCCTACAGCACCCATTGGGATCCATGCTCCAGACGGGCTGGGTCCAGTGGTAAACCCCATCTCAACTCCTGTGGGAGAAGAGCCAGAAGACTCTCCTGTGGGAGTCGTTCTCAACCCGGAGGATCTTCCTGACCTTCAATGCTTGTTAGCTGAAGGGGGACCCTCCCGGGCAAACTTCTGTAAGGGGCAGAGAGAGTGCCACTCTCTCGAGGGTCTGAGGAAACAGGCCCTGTCCCAGGCACAAGGAGAAGTGCCTAGGACCTTCCGGATATATTGGGAGGGTGAGTTCCTTGTTAGTGAGCCCACTAAGCCTGAACCTGGTGCTCTCAAGAGGTTGGTGGTACCCCAGGTTTACAGGCCCTTCCTACTGCAGTTGGCGCATGAGGTGCCCTTGGCTGGTCATCTTGGTACCAAGAAGACTAAGCAGAGGCTCTCTGCCCATTTCTACTGGCCCCGGATGGGAGTAGAAGTGGAGTCCCACTGCAGGACCTGCCCAACTTGTCAGTTGTCTGGCAAGACTGGAGACAGTGTCATTGCCCCAATGCAGCCCCTGCCAGTGGTTGGCACACCATTTGAGAGGGTGGACATCAACATTGTCGGTCCCCTGGACCCTCCCACTTCAGATAGACATCATTTCACCCTGGTTTTGGTAGATTATGCCACCAGGTACCCTGAGGCTATACCCCTTCGGATTGTAACTGCCAAGGTGGTTGCCAGGGCTCTCCTGGGCATTTTCACCCGTGTTGGATTCCCTAAGGAGGTTATCTCTGACAGAGGATCCAGCTTCATGTCTAGTTACATGAAGATCATGTGGAAAGAGTGTGGAGTAACCTACAAGTTCTCCACCTCTTACCATCCCCAGACCAATGGTCTGGTTGAGAGATTTAATAAAACTCTCAAGGGCATGATAGGTGCTTTGGAAGAGCCCCTAAGGAGGAAATGGGATCTCCTCCTGTCATGCCTGCTGTTTGCTTACAGAGAGGTACCTCAAGAGGGTGTTGGTTTCAGCCCCTTTGAGTTACTCTTTGGACATCCCGTGAGGGGGCCCTTTGCCTTGATCAGAGAAGGTTTAGAAGCCACCCCTCCAGGTCCCGCCAAGCAAGTGGGGGACTATGTATTAGTCCTCAGACGGAGAATGACACTGATGATGAGTCAAGCAACAGTGAATCTCAAGGCCAGCCAGGAAATGAATAAGTACTGGCATAAACTTAAAGCCTCGCAAGTGGACTGGACTCCGGGACAGGAAATCCTTGTGATGGAGCCTACCAAGCCTTGGGTATTGGCAGATAAATGGACTGGACCCTTCAGGATAATCTCCAAGATGGGCGAGGTCAATTATCTGGTTGACATGGGAGCCTCTGAGGTAGCCCCTCAGGTATTCCATGTTAACAGGCTCAAGCCTTTCCACAGGCAAGCAGAAGTCTCATGTCTCTTCCTAGCTTCAGAGCAAGAAGAGGATGAGAGTGAGCCTCTTCCTGATTTGCTATATAGCAACCCTCAGGATGGCTCAGTGGAGTGAGTACATCTCTCTCCAGATTGAACAACAGAGCAGCAGAGGGCCTGCAGGACTTTGCTCCTGCAGTATGCCTCTCTGTTTTCACTGACACCAGGCCTTACACCATGGTGTAAGCACGAGATTGACACTGGTGACAGTGTGCCTGTCAGAAGCAGGAGCTACCATATGTCAGATACTGTTAAAAACCACATCCAGGCTGAGGTCACCAAGATGTTGGATCTGGGTGTTATTGAACCCTCAACCAGTCCCTGGACCAGTCCCGTGGTCCTTGTCCCCAAGACAAGTTCCCAGGCAGGTTCCAAGGATTGGAGGTTCTGTGTGGACTACAGAGGAGTCAATGCCGTCACCAAGACTGACGCGCACCGATTTCCCAGGGCTGATGAGTTTGTGGACACCATAGGTGCTGCCAAATTTGTGAGCACCTTTGACCTTACCTCAGGCTATTGGCATATAGCTCTGACGGACCATGCCAAGGAAAATATGGTGTTCTCAGCACCAGAGGGACTCTACCAGTTTAGGTTCATGCCTTTTGGGTTGAAGAATGCCCCTGCCACCTTCTGGAGATTGGTCAACCATGCGATCAGTGGGCTGGAAGCCTTTTGTGTGGCTTACTTAGACGACATTGCCGTCTACACTTCCACCTGGGAAGAGCATTTGACACATTTGGATAAGGTGTTGCAGGCCTTAAAAGGGGTTAACCTCACTATCAAGGCCACCAAGTTCCAGATAGCTCAGGGGAAAGTCACATATCTTGGTCATGAGGTAGGAGGGGGTCAAATCCAACCTCTACCCAGTAAGGTACAGGATGTACAGGACTGGGAGACTCCCACTACTCAAACCCAGGTGAGAGCCTTTTTGGGTGCTCACTGGGTATTATCGCAATTTCATGGCAGACTATGGACCCATAGCTGCACCCCTGACAGCTCTGAGTTCACCCAAACAACCTAGGAAGGTTAATTGGACTGAAGACTGTCAGAGGGCCTTTGATGGCTTGAAAGAAAGTCTGTGTAGGGCAGCTGTGTTGTGTGCGCCTGACTACAGCCGACCCTTTATCGTCCAGACGGATGCCTGCGACACTGGAATTGGAGCTGTCTTGTCCCAGTTAGATGACAAAGGGAGGGAACATCCTATCATCTTCATCAGTAGACAACTCAAGGGTAGAGAACTTAGGTGGGCTACTGTTGAGAAGGAATGTTTCAGTATAGTTTGGAGCCTTAGGCGTTTTAGGCCCTACCTTACGGGGTCTACCGTCAAGGTCCAAACAGATCTTAAACCCCTGAAGTGGTTTATGCAGATGAAGGGTGAAAACCCGAAACTGCTCAGGTGGTCCATTAGCCTACAAGGGCTAGACTTCACCATAGAGCACAGACCAGTAAGAGTCACGATAATGCAGATGTCCTTTCCAGAAGGTGTGTTGACTGTCTGGATGAGGGTGTCTATCGCGTGGGAGATTAGGCACCCTAACCTCAGTCTGGGGGGGGGGCGACTGTGATGCTGGAAATGCATTGGAGGGACAGGGCCTCCATGTCCTTGTCCTGTAGTCTTTTTCTTTCATTGTGTTCTGTATTGTTTTCTGCCCAGGAGTCCATGTGGGACTCCTGGCAGTGCAGCTCTTCCTGTTTTTAGTTTGGTGTACAGCCCCATGGGATACCCTTATGGCACCCATGGGTGGGGGTACAACCCTGTGCCCCTAGTGTATGTTTCTGGGCACCTGTGTGTGTGGCCCACAGAGCAGGGTATGGGCTGGTGGCAGCTCCATGCTGAATTTGACAGGTGCTCTGAGTATCCTCCATTTTGGGATAACAAGGCCCTGCCATTGGAATCAGTTGCTTCCTGATGGAAAACAAGATGGCCCCTGTGGCCTCTTGCTTTCTATTGCCTGTTACCCTGTTTTACCAAAGTCCTGGGAAGCCCTGACTCTGTCCCTTCCCCCTGACTGGCTGTTGGGTGGAAGTGCCATATATGCTGTTGTTGTGAAGTCCAGTCCAGACTGGTTGGAGCCATCCCAGTGACTGTATGTTGTGGGTACACCCTGTAGGTGGGACCTGGTGAATGGAGTGTTTGACCAATATGCACTTCATGTCGTGGCTGTCTGGTGTCTGGCATGAGAGACAAAAACTGAGACAACCCTGCCCGAAATTGACCTGAATGCAGTGTGTAGCGTTGAATGGCTGGGTACTTGTCCCAATCCACATTCCTTGTTGTGAGTGTCTGAGAGGGAGGAGGATGGTCTGAATGCACTGTGTGCCTGATTGACTGACTGACTGCATGAATGCCCCTCTGTATGATTGGCTGCGGAGTGTGACCCAGCAGTGTGGATGAGAGACAGGATAGTATATCTGGGGACCTCTAACCACTGGAAATTGTTCAGAAGCTGTGTCTACACTTGAAGAGTAACTGGAACTGCTGATCCTTGACGCCCAGCTGTAAGAAGAAGACTTGCTGTTGCATTTGCTTCAACCTAATCTGAAAGCTGCCGAATTCGTTGAAGACTGATCCGAGAGAGGACCTGGTAAGGCGCCCTCTTCCCGTGCTCCGAGGGACCATCGAGCACCGCTGACCTTTGCCGAAGCTCCCTGGAAGTCAGACGCTCGAAAGGCTGCCGACCGGAGTCGGGACCACCGAAGAGATCCATTGCCATCAACCAGGGTTCTCAGGTTTGTGTAACCGCTGGAGGCCCGTCGAAGTTGTGTTGCCCCAGAAGAGGGGACCGCTTCACGCTGTGCCCTGACGACCGGAGCCGTCCGCTCCTTTGCCTAAGAATGTTTAATCGATGGACTCTCTTGTCTGCACCGACGACCGCTTTATCCCGCTGGAGAAAGTCAAGGACGCTGATGCGCCGAGGAGAATCCGCCGGTGGGTTTCCCGCCACCTGAAGGCCACAAAGACTTCGACGACTCGACGCCCTTGCTGGGCAACAGTTCTTCAGAAATTCTTTACAGTCCTGAACAATCAATCGCCGAGGTGCCCCGCACACGTCATCTTCGCAGGACGTCGCCGACGAGCACCGCCTGGATCGACGCCGTGGTTTCGGCACCCTCGAACTTCTCATCGACGCCGTCGACCCCAAGTTCACCTTCTTCGACGCCTCTCGATGATCCATGGCTTCTGCTTTAAAGGGAGTCACTCAAGAAGGCTCCATCGACGCTTCGTTGAAGACCTCTGCTCCACCAGGTACATTGGGGGGGGGGAAACATTATAGGAGAAAGTAAGACTTATTGATCAATATATGGACTGGGCTTGTGCTATATCTTTATTTTACAGGTTGCCCAGGTAAGGGGATCTCCACAAAGAACTGTGTTTAGGTAACTGACTCAGTATTCTGCCTATTGTTTCAACCATCTTGCTTTCCCTCCTCTCTCTATTGCTGGTTTCCTTTTTATTGATCTGTGTGACATTTTAACAGTATAGTTGATCAACTTTAATGAGATCTGATAATATTGGTGGTACCACTTTAGAACTGTATATATTTGCCATTGTTCATTTCTGAGTACAAAGTGCGTTAATGTGATAGTGTACATACCTTTGAATATTAATTATATAAAGACTGTTTTCAGTAATACAGTGTGTGGACATTCCTTTGTGGGGGTTCGGGGACTACACTGTACTTAAGAACCAGCCTTCATCACCTCCTGAGACGCTAGGCCTTGATTGCTTGACCATAGCTACCGCATAGAGAATCTTGGTTGGGGTCCTCTGTGCCTCTCCTCTGCCATATAGAGAGCAGAAGTACAGACACCCCGCTCCAGTCTTTACAATCTCCCCCACAGGCGTCATCTTAATGGCATCTTGGGCTCCTTAATTTCACCCCCTTCTCTCGGTCTGGGGGCTTTCCCGTAGACTCCGATCTCGTGGCATCCTCCAAGTGTCCGGCGCTCCAAGGATCCGGCCCTCCCGGGACAAGGAATTAGTCATTTAAAGTAAAAGAAACAAAACAGATTAAGTACCTAGCATAACACAACTTTCTATCCCTCTTCTGCTGCAACGTCTGAAAATAAAATTGCATTGTCATTATGGTGATTCCATGGGGTTTACTGCCACACTGCAACACCTGAAAATAAATCTATCATTATACAATTTAAAAAATAGATCCCACATCATGCAACCTCCCCATGTTATATCTTTTTATCTCAGAACCCCTCAGTATCTCTCAATAATGTCAGTGAAAGACAGGTATGTTTATCCTGATTCCCCTGTTAGCTGACTTTCTTTTTACTCTGCACTCCATATTTTCATTCAACTAGTCTCAATCTGTTCCATCCTTCTCACCTCATGTTTCGGGTGGAAAAGCTTGATTTGATTTACATTGAGAAACTGATCCACTGGCACTTCATCCTCCTTCTTAACTATTCTGAATACAACAGGGGTCACCTTTTGTATGATTCTAAATGGACCTTGCCATGCTGCAAGAAACCTAGAGTTTTTATGCTTATTTTTCCCAAAATGGAACTTAAATACATGATTTCCCACCTTGTATTTCCTTACAGATGTCTTCCTATCATAATATGTTTTTGCAGTATCAGCAGCCCTCTCTAGATTCCACTGCACAAATGCAAATGATTGTTGCAAGTGCTTCCGCAACTATTCAACATATTCGTGAATTGTGGAGGCATTTACAAGTGTTTGCTCATGGTGCGGTACAATAAATGTTGTGGCAACAACAACTTTCTCCCTGTCAGTATTTCATGAAGCCAAAGGTGCGTTGCTTTAGCGGGGGTCAATCTAATGGTCATCTATACTAAGGGCAGCTGAATCCCAACTAGAACCTGCATCAGCCACAATCTTTCTTTAGTATGTCTACCATAGACCTATTGTTCCTTTCCACACCATATGAAGAAGAAAAATGATATGAGATGTGCAGTTTCCTTTTCACACCCAATATTTGCTAAACTTTAGTCATCAAGGCACTAGTGAAATGACTTTCCCGGTCTGATTCTATCCTTTGAGGTAACCCAAATCTTGAAAAGATAAGATTTACCAGTAACGTGGCCGCTGTTTGAACACTGCAATCCACTGCAGGAATGCATTACACCCACTTGGACATTAGACAAACCACAGTTATTAAATATGTATTTCCCCTGTTTGAACTTCTTACAGGCCCAACATAGTCTATTTGCAAATCAGACCATGGAAGGGTCACACCCATTTTCATTAATGGAGCTCTATGCATAGGTGAAGCAGGCTGAAACTGTGCACATACTAAACACCCTTTGGTGTATATTTCAACACCTTGGGACATATGTGGCCAATAAGCGTAATCTTTTAGAATTTCCAAAGTTTTTTGTGAACCCCTCTGTCCTGCAGTTATGGCATCATGTTCATGATGTAACATCAGTCCCCGGAATGACAAAAGCACCACCAATTGGATTTGCCCTGTTACAGATTCTCTAATCATCAATCCATCTTGTAACCTAATTATCTTTCTGTTCTTCAGCAGTACTCTCAATTCTTCCTTCCCATTACAATTGTTTTCAGACAAAGGATTTTACATGTACCAAGTGATTATAAAATAGGCCTAAAATTGGCTCTTCTTTTTGGGCTTTGATTAGGTCCTGATCTGGGGTATCAGAACTCCACTGCACTACAGGCTGTTCGATTTCTGTTGGAGATTTGGAGCGTGTGATTGAATCTACCTGTATTTCACCAAGCAGGTGTTCAATGGGAAACAACTCTCCCATTACAGCTCCAATGTTGTCTAATTGAACTGCTTTGTCATTCCCCTCCCTGTCCTCACTTGGTGTCTTTATATGGCCTCAGATTTTTCTGCAGTTTATTATTAGATCATTTTCTGACACAAGTTTATCTATGGCTTGGATCATTTTCCCATGTTTAAGAGGCTTTTTGTTATATGTGAGCATACCTTTTGCCTTCCACCCAGGTAAATAGTCCACAAAACTATTTTCCACGTAATCAGAGTCAGTCACCAAAACTATCTCTTTGAATTTATTTTCAACTGTGGTACCAACTGCCTTGTAAATGGTGGCTAACGCTGCTATTTGACTACTCTTAGACCCAATTCTCATGCTCACTGGAATGTTGTCACATTTAAACCAGATAGTTCCTATTCCTGCTACAAGTTCTTTGTTCGTATTATTTTCCACATGATATGCACATCCATCCACATACACTGTTGGTAATACCCTACATTCATCCTCATTGAATGTTTTATGGGGAGATTGTTCAAATTCATTCAAATTGGACTCTATGCCTGCTTCATTAGGTGTCCATTCAGCTGCACAATCATGCAGGTCTGCCAGCCCATGGGCAATTGCGCTCCTCCTATTTTGTCTGTATTTTACTTCCACAGAGAACTCCTGTAATGCCAACATCCAGGAAGTAATACTGAACTGTACCAAGTTACCCCACCTAATTCTTTTACTTTGCAGAAACTGTAGTGGTTGGTGCTTTGTTTCGATAATTACACTTTCACCTTGAATGATATAGGACAGAAATGCTAGACGGTGCTTAGCAGTGCTTTTTCACATTCACTGAATCTAGTTTCAACCTGGGATAACGCCTTGCTCACATAAGCAATCGTTTTGTTATTCACATCATGCACCTGCGATAACACAGCTGACATACACAGATCAGTGAACCCTATCTCCACAAAGAAATCCTGGTTCTTTATGGGATATGCCAAACATGGTGCCTTCATAAGACATTCTTTCAGCCTGGCCACCGCTTCACAATGCTCTTTTTCCCACTTCCAGGGAACACCCTGCTTCAATAATTTGGTTAAAGGTTGTGGAATCTCTGAATAGTTTTCAATACATTTCCTGTTATATCCTGTCATCCCTAATAAGCTCTTCAATCCTTTCAAGTTATTAGGGTCTTTCAACTTCTGTATTGCCTCCACCTTTTTCTTTTGTGGATTTAACCCATTCTCAGTCACTTCATGGCCTAAAAAGTCAACCTTCTTGTTACAACATTTTGCTTTCTGCAAAGATACTTTGGCTCTTGCGTTCTGTAACTGTCACATGTCAAACTTCATTAAAATGACTTTTCAGATTCTCATTTTTAATTAGCACATCATCTACATAAACTATGGTCCCCCTCTCTGCAGCATCTGGGAGCACCTTCCTCAAAAATATTCTGAATTCAACCCCACTATTGGCATACCCGAAAGGTGTTCGGGACCATGCATATTGGGATTTGTCGAATGAAAATGCAAACAAATTTTGTATGTCTTCAGCCAGAGGCACACACCAGTATACAGCTATAAGATCCAATTTGGTAAACACCTTTGACCCGTGGACCTGAGCGAGGCCCTGATCAATAAATGGAAGTGGTCAAAAGGAAACGGGAACTCACTTGTTTAAAGCTCCTAGATATGCACACAAATGCCACTGGCATTAGGTTTTAGCACGCCCAAAATGGGAGTATTTGATGTGCTGAATGGGTATAATAATCCCCCTAGACTTTAGATTTTTAATTATCTCAGCTAATGGTTCCAAACATGCCAGTGCTAACCAATAATGACACACAAATACTTGTTCCCTACCATGTCCCGCTGGCAAAATGGCTATATGCAGATCGGTTAGGCCGCAATCACATGTGTCTTTGGCAAAAACCTCCTTAAACTCCATAAATATGTTTCTCAACTTGTACCTCTCCTCTTCATTCGTACATGCATCTGCAGCCTGAATATGTTCCTCTACCATTTTTGAAAATTCTGGGAAATCCTCCAATGGTCTCCTCTAACCGAGTGACTGTATCTCTTTGGAGAGTAGACACATTTAAATATTTTGGAATATTGGCTTCCATTTCAACATGCTGCTTTTCTGTCTTACTTTCATTTAAATCAAATAATATGCAATTATCTTGGTGATAGCACATTGTCTCACTTGACTCATAAGGATACACCAACTGAATTTTGAATATTCCTTTAGGTTGGGATTCCAAAGACTCTGGAAACTCACCCTGCACATTCACATATCTCTTAGGTATATTCCCAATCACTGCATTATTGAAATCTGCAGTATAATGAGATTTTTGTGTTGCCATTCCTAATGCTGAATTCTCTTCTAAATGAATATCCTGAAACCCCTTGTTGTCCACCAGTATCTTAATGGGTCCATCCCCAATCTTTACCAGTGGTGTATATATTCACATTTGTAGACCTTGCTGCCTCATGGATTCATTTAGGTACACAAATGCATCAGAATCCCTCATCTATTGTCCCTTCCTGTGTTTTAGTGTTATAATAACTTGCCAGGTGAATGCAGGAATGGTAACATCTTTCTTCACCTGCATCTCAATTGCATATGGCACCTTCTGTGCAAAATGATAAGCCCGTCTCTTGTCTTCAAATTCAGGCACAGGTCCCCCCAATCGGGACCACATTTTGTGATTAAGGAAGTCTTGAACCATACACATTCTGTGCATAATGTATTTCCCAAATAAAATGTATTATATGCACAACTCACTATCCACATGTTGTGACCGATAGTTTTGGGATCAATGGTGATTTTTAACATGCATCTTCCTATGACTCTATTCCCTGAGTCCGAATCATCAAACCCAAAAATGTGTTGGTTTTTTATTCTGAATTTTGGGATCTCCTCCCTGTCAATTATTCACTGGAGTATTTTCTCATTAATGAAACTTTTTTCCTGCTCCAGTGCTAAAGTGGCTTCTATAATTTCAGAATGACCATTTACATGGATAGGGATCCATGGTTGCCCATCTCCCATTTGTATTTCAGAAAGGGTCAAAATGTGTTTCTCTGTGTTCATCTCTGGCATGACAGGTGACTTACATTTTTCTTCGTTCTAGAAAAAGTGTAATGCGTTTTCATCTATTTCTGTTTGCCATTTTTTCTTGGGGTCCAAATTAATCTCTAGAGACTGCTTCCCTTCTTCACCCCGCCATTCTGAAGATGTACTTCCACTGCATCATCTGATTTAGCCACTGTGTGGCATTCTTTTACACTGTTGTTCTGTGACCTCACCTTCTTAGGCGTCAATGGCTTTTTGGCTAGGGATCACAAAACCCCATTTACCCCATCAATGAGTGGCAACAACCTCTTCAGGCAATCTGTTCCCATCAGAAATGGGATTTCACTGAGTGATGTGATCAACACTTCCTGCCTCATCCTGTGTTTCCCTATCTTTATGTCAACCTCAGTGACACCTTCGATAGGTATCTTCTCACCATTAAAATTGTGCACCAGGCCTTAATTTTATCTCTTTTTGTGGGGATCTCCCTTCTTTGATACGTTTCACCAATTCTTTGGACATGATTGTGGCCTGTGCACCCCTGTCAATCCTTGCAAATGCATTGCATTTCTCTTCCACAGTGATAGGAGCACAATACCTGTCCACAACTTCTTCCAACACACGCAAGAATTTTTGCTGATTTCAGGACTCACCTTTCGCAGTCCTTTAACCCTTTTTGCCAAACACATGGGAAAGTGAAATTATATCTTTCCCTACTTTTTGTGCATTTCATTTTGGAAATATTTGTCTATTTTTCAATGTTCAGAACCCATTTGGAGTGTAGCCACTGTCTGCCCCTCTGACCTGGGACTATCAGTGTTTACACTGCAGTTTGTTGACTGAATATTTTCACAATGGTCACGTAGTAGCTCATAATTTTCTAGCTCAGAACACCTATTTACCTTTTGCATGATATCTGTCTTTTCGGTCTCTTCAAATATGTATGGCTCAAAATAATCCTCAGCTGACAGGCCGGCACCCTCCTTTTGAGCACCCTCCTTTCCCTGCCTGGACTTCATCAGTATTCATATAGTATTGCCTCCTAATTAGGGGCGTGATATGTAAATCGCGTAGATCTGTGATGCGCATGGCATAATATGCGCATGACTCCTGATTCCTGTCTCACTTGGTCCATTTCTTTCTGACTTCTCGTGTCGACGTGAGGCCTCAGCTTGGGTCGGGGACCAAAGCCTAGCTATTTTTTCTTTTCATGGGTGAGGAGCTCCCATTACCCAACCACCATCAGGGGGCTGCCAGCTTTTGACATGCGGTGTGTGTTGTGAACCCCAATGGTGCCTGTCCGCAATATTCCAGCTTGGAGGGGTGTGCCCAAGGTGGGCCGTGGCCTCTGGCCTCTGTTGCCTGATGCTGAACATAAAAGGTGAGAATGCTACCAGAACACCAAAGCCCTGGCCTCTAGCCGCAGCATTGAGGCAGACCACGTAAAAGGCGACCACACAGACTGTGTTACACCTTCCCGCCACATAAATAGCACATAAATAGCGAATTAATAAAAAGGATGGAACAGACGGATCACACTAAACAGAAGGGAAGGATGAAATGGATCAACAGACTGGATGGTGTAGTTTATGTAGAAGAAGGATCGAATGATGGAATTAATGGAAAGATCAGTAAACTAAATGATGACCCAGACGAAATGCACGAATGGACAAAGCTGAATGAACAGACAGAGTGAATAAAACAGATAGCATAGATGGTACAGATCAGTGCTCGATCTGAAGCACCTTACTGAAAAACCACCATATCACACCACCACGCTTACTCTCTCCTATACACCACCACTCAACTAGAACACAGCAATACTATGACACATTCGGTATAGCTGCCTCATACTCCTCATCATCCTAAGTAAACTCAGGTAGCTCAGCACACACCGCTAGCCTATGCATCTCCTCAGGCCTAACACAGCCAGAAATCAATCTGGCAATCAACCGACCAGAATGAACACATATTCCTGACCTCCCAACCACCACACCTACCGCAGCTATCATGCAAGTGCCACACCAGCTGCACACATATCCGGTGCACCCACACACCTTATGACTCTCTCTTTTCTCTCTCTCTCTTCTGACTTGAACTACGGTTCCTGAGGGCGTTCAACCTAGCGCCTTGAGATCATACCAATGATACATAAGGTGCTATATAAATGCAAAATACCATGCCATACCATACCAGTATTCTGACTATCAAGGGAGGATATTTTAACAACCAATCCTTCCTCTTTATCGGGTGTTTTATTGTCTGTTTAAATGTGTCTCTCTGTTCTTTAGGCTTTTGTTCATTTTCTCTTTTTTGTCTTTCATCTGCACACACCTTGATTGTTTGGTTCAACTATAAATTGAACCACACTCGCTTTTTGTGTGTGTAGGTACCCCTTATTTCACTTTCACTGGTGGGTATTTTCATTTTTTAATCAGCAAGCAATTTAGGACCGTTCATGGGCTTCTGTATTTTTATCATAGCCGGGGCTATTACTATGAAATAGTCACTTGTCACTTGTCAGAATGCACAAGGTCACTCCTCTGACATTCTGCAACTTCACTTGGCTGTTCTTGGACTGCACAGAGTTTCCCTATTTGCTCAGACAACATTTTGACCTGGGCCTCAAGCCATTGAAATCTGTCCATTTCCCTGGATTCATCTCTTTGTGGCCTATGCCAGTATTGGTTAAATTCACCCTGATTAGGCCTATTTTGGTATCTCTCAGGAGATTCTTTTCTAATTGAGTTATTTCTGAATTCTTGGTTCATAGAAGGTGGAGAACGAGGTGTGACCATCCTTTGGCTGTGGTCGACTGGTGGTGGTGACTGATTATAATGGTGCCGGACATAATTCATGTTTTGTCTTTTCTTTGGTGGGAACTGTCCCCTATGCAGATTTACATTTTCAGTTAACCTATCCACATACCGGGGCCTCTCTTGATGGCCATATACAATGGTATTAGGGTTAAACCTGCTCTGTGTCACCAGTGTCTGGTATGGGCCATTGTTTCTTTGATTTTGACTCTGTTTGTTATTCATGCCTGACATATGGGGCCGGTATCGTAATCTAGTTCTGTCACCCAAATATCTAGGACTAATGTAAATTTCTCTATTGCTCCGGTCATTTGATTGGAACATAGGGGTTTGGGGAGGCATCCTCGGTGGTGGCGCGCCCTTCTGGTCAGGTGTCATATTGTTCCTTGCCTGATTTTGGGCTGATTCAAGTGGCATTTTTGCAGATTTTATCTCCATTACCATTGTTTTGGAAGCTTTAGATTTTGATTTTGTCTCTCTATTACTAAAGATTACCTCATATAATTTAGACCCCTGTTCAACAAGCCACTCTAAGGATTTTGCTCTGTCAAATTCGCGAATTAACTGTGATATAATGTCTTTTTGAAGACCATAAAAGTATGCAGTCTTAAATTCTACAGAATTAGGATTAAAATACACATCAAAAGTGAAATTGCTCTTTGTAATCTTGGAGAAATCATCGAAGTGACATAGCTGGCCTTGCTGTCATTGTATACGCTGCTTTCTTGGTGTCTTGCATTGACTGGTAAGGTGAGAAATGATGTCTAACCTCTTTTTCAATGTCTACCCATGACAGGTCTTCTTGTTAATTAAGGACTCTAATGATACTAGCAGTTGCAGAATCAAGTGTTAGGTGAAAGTATTGTCTATACTGTTCCCTAGGTATTCGAAGAACTTTAAATATATCATGCACTGTTTCTAAGTGGTCTTCTATGCAACAATCGCCTCCTTTTTTGAACGGTTTAATCAAAGTCTTGATGGATTTCATTATTTTGATGGGGCTACTTAGCGTAATGTTCGGGAGTGCATTATTCAGTCGATCATTCCTTTTCTCAGGTGGATAGGTTTGATGGTAACCACCAGCGGGTGAATCAAACGCCCCAAATGGGCTACAATCGGGCCTAGCCACAGGTATAGCCATTGGAACATTGTTCCCTCATGCAAAGTTGGGGCACATCTCAATCTCATTAAATGTGGTGCCTTGTTGTTTTTCCTGAGATTTTAAATTAGATATTTGCTGTTCTAAATCTTTTCACCTTTTATGAAGTCGGTCTGCCTCCTGACAAAGGTTAGAGTTCTCACCACTAATCTTATTAATCACGGCTTGCATTTAATTCATTTGCATTTGGCACTGATTAAACTCTCTATCCTTCCTGTTATGTTCCCCTAACATTTTGACCATTTCTTGTTCAATAGCATTAAACTAGTATTCTCTCTCTATGTCATTCTTTTTGCAGCATCTGTATCTCCAAAATGGTATCATCCTTGTCTTGCCTAATTGCATCTAGGACCCCTTTTAAATTTATCAGTTCCTGTCACTCTTCTCAAATTGCCTCTTCTTTGAGACAGTTACTTGTCCAACTCGCTGCATTTACACTGCATCCCTGTGTTAGACTGCTCTAATTCCGCCTTCAGACACTTTACCTGCTCACTTGCCTTATCCAAATTGATCTGTAATTTATTAATTACTTCACAATCATTCTCCTGCATTCTTAAAGACCGAAGCTTAGCACATAACCCTATCATGCAATCTCTCTCTGCATGTTTGTCTGAAGCCCTGAAAAGTCTTAATAGGCAGACCTGGACAATAATGCCTTCATCAAAAAATGTCATGTAATGACTCCTTCTGCACCTCCCAACATATGCGATCTCACCATAAGACAGCATTTTCTGTGGACCACACCCAATGGGCAAATAGCTTTGCCTCCAAGTAGTTCACCAGCTCATAAAAAAATGTGCTTCAATTTGGGACATAATGACACTGCATGCAGCGCCACACTATCACCTCACAGAATTAGTTCCCTTTTAAGTGCACCAAATGACTGTGCTGGACACACTTGCCATGCCCAGTAAATGCTTTGAATTTTTTTTCCCACAGGCCAGCGCACCAAATAATGTTAGGGATTTTGTCAGAGGGCTATTTTATAACTTGCTGGTATCTTGGTACAGCGGCACAAATAGTCATGGGAATATAATTCAGCAAAAATAAGCAGCAAGAGAGACATTTCAAGATGAACTCAGCTCAATGACACAGTGTGAGTTTCACCCACTTCGACCTTGGGTTGTGAATATTTGGCCAGAGCCACGCTTAGTATAAAATGCAATTTCCCCAGATGACATTTGAAAGCTGCTGAATTCTTTTACATAAAAATAAAACGTAGCTGGCTGTCTCAGAATACATTTTCACACGTGCGCCTCAATTATCACAAATATACTCACATCAAATATGAACAAGGTTTCTGCGTTGTTATCACAGGCAACTCTTCGTTGTTGTCCTGCCAGTGTGCAGTTGTATTGCAACTCCCGCACTCAGGCAATCCAGATAGAAGGCCACGACCTCCCTCTGACCCGTCTTCTCAGACCGCTTCCTGGGAGAATCTTGACTTTCTGCCCTGCACAATCCCAGCCAATCACACACTCATCTGTCGGAAGAAGTCTCCCCACCCCTTCTGTTTGCTACCTTTATATGCTAGCCCTGTCAATCTCAATAAACCTGCCTTTTTCCTGACACATGCACATCACCCAAGCAGTTTGGCATCTCTTTCCTCAGAGAAACACCTTCCAAGGATGTTTATATCAATTGCTTCCTGCAAAACCAATAGTGCCTTCACCTATTGCATATTTTCCTTCAGTTTGTGCAATGAAATCACAGCCACTTCTGCCTGCATGTTATAATTCTCCTGTAAAATAGCACATTACTTTGACATTTCATCTGAAGCATTTTGCACTGCTTTGTTAAGGGTTACTTATTAATTAACGGGAAAGTGTTAGTTGATGGGAAAGTGTTAGTTGGGTTAATATATGCATACAGTGCAAACTGGACAGATGGCCTATTCACCATGAAGTGGATCATTTTAAAGCGTGCTTAACATGCATTTGCATTTGCTGTCTGTATTTCTCATTCAGTTTACTGCCTTCTCTGAATGTAATGTCATGTCCCACTTACTGCCTCCATATAAAGTGTCTCCACTATCTCCTCCTACACCCCTATCACCAACACCTAACCCTCACCTGACATTATTGCAGTTGGTTGCACTAACCCATGTTCAGAAATCCAAATAATTAATTGTATTTATGTTTACATTCTTAAATTGTTATTTTTAAATTATTTTTTAGAAAGACACACCATGTGGAAGGATTTGTTGAGGGTGCTAGCTAGGCAGCAGGGCCAGATGGTCTGGGATTTATTGAGGGTTCGGGCAATAGGTTGATTTTCAAAGCTCTGATTTGTATAACCTTGAGCAGTGGATCCAGTATGAATAGAAGCTGCCCATGATCCCTTCCAACAAACTAAAGGCCGCTCTTGTATATATCGTGGCCACAGTTTCCCCCAGGCATATTCACAAACACGTTGAGTACAACAATAAACACATCAGAACAATAATGGTATATTGGCATATATGCAATGGCAAAGTTTCATTTTTAAAGTGATGTGAAGTCACTCCTACTGGATCCAGTTGGTGCAATTCTTGGTCAATTTGACTGAATGGATGTGGAAGTCAAGGGAGACAGTTGCAGGTATGCAGTGAGAGTGGCGAGAATAGAAAGGTCCAGACCAAGGATGGATGCAGTTGATGGAGGAGGCAATGTGGAATGACCACTGGAAACATTGTTTGACATATTGCCACTGAATGAAGACTAAACATAATGCTGTATTGATTATCTATTATTAATTTGGGAAAGCCTGTGGTGAGGATAAAGGGTTCCTCATTCAAACACACTACACTAATTATTCGTGTTCAGGTTAAAGGCAGAGAGGCAGTAAGATATTCGAAAGTCGAATTATCAGAGTCCAGGATCACATGTACTTTGCAGCCCTCTTCCAGTCAAAAATCAGTGGAAGCCCCTTTTTCACATTGACAATATACCAGCTTCAAATGTCTTTTAAGAGTACCTGTGATCGAAATATTGTCATCCCATCCAACAGATTGGCCTAGTTGTTGGGTTTCTCAACATGCTTCAAGCAACCCTTGAGCTATACAGGGGGCTATACTTGACAGGGGGCTATACTTGATTGGTAACAATGAGCCCTGGCCATGCTTAGCAATCTAATCCAGGTCATGGAATTGAATAGGATGTTTTGACAGTGAGTTACTAGACCAATGTGAAATTGCCATTTGAAATGATGCTGCATAAACCTTGTTGATAATGTAAATCCAAATACATAGGTTGTTGGGTTTGGGGGAAGCAGCAGAGAAATAGAGGCTGTTGTTTTGGATTTCACTTGGATGTATCTGATTGAAATGTTTCTTTAGCGGTCCTTTTCCAGAGGGAGCTGAATGCAAAAGCTTTTCCCAAGACGGATCCAGATTGTCTGAGAGGGATTTGGGAGAAGGGTGACAGACCAAAAGGAAGAGCTTAACTGGCAGAATTTCCTAGAGTTGTTGGAGTCTGTACCTCTCCTGGGCCTTTTGAAATACAAACTAAAAGTGTGTAAAATAACCCCAGTGCATTTAGGTATATGTCCCAAGAGTTATTTAAATCTCAGATTGGGATTGAACATGTCCTGGGGAGACGCTTCTTACAAGCTATGCCATTAAATGGGGAGGGGGCCAGTACATTAAACATTGTGGAAGCATATTTTAAATAGAATGCTCTAAAATCTATAGTTGTGCAGGGCATGTTAGATGATGACAGTGGCAAAGTATTCATGAATAATTCAGTTGGTTTTCAAAGTAGCAAATTATATGTGGTTTGTGAGCTTGGTATGCAGCATGACTCACAGATGTCCAGGGATTGCTAGACTTCTTGGTTTGTGAAAAACATATTTTCCATTAAAAAAAAAATCCTGATTAGCCTTGTCTACCTCTAACATTACATTTGAAAGGAGATTATTTCTTCTTCTTCATTCCCAAAACAATAATGTGAATTTAAATACCCAGCACAATTTTTTGAATTAAGATTGCACAGAAAAGAAGGCATTATGCTTTATATGGACTGCTCATGCCAAGTAAAAACTTGTTTGTATTTGTATTTTATTTGTATTTTATTATTTATATAGCACTTTGCACCAAAGTGCTTTACAGCATAACAACCAAAATACATTAAACATGGAACATAGAAGCAATAAAATAAACATTATTCAAACCAGAAAAACAGCATTTAGATCAATTTGCATTTGGGAAGGAAGAGAAGAGGAGAGGTATGGGAAGAACGGGAAAGGGTAGAGGGAGTAGAAGAGAGGGTGGAAGTCAAAGGGGGAGACAGGAAGAGATAAACAGGAACGTGGAGTGGGGAGGTGAAAGAAGAGGAGGAAGGGGAGAGGAGTCAGGGAGGGGGGTGAAGGAGGAGTGTTTTTAAGGAGAAACGGGAGGAGGAATAGGTGAGATGGAGCGGATAGAGAAAGGGAACGAGTTCCAATGTAAGGGGGCAAGGAGTTGGAAGGAGCGGAAATGAGAGGAGGCACAGGGAAGGGGGGGAACAGAGAGTAAAAAGTGATCAGCAGAGTGTAGAGAGCGAGAGGGGGTATAGAAAGAGAGAAGAGAGGAGAGGCAAGGAGGGGCAAGGTCATGAAGAGATTTAAAAATGAGACAAAGGAAGTGGTATTTAAGTTAGGAGTGGAAGGGAAGCCAGCCTAGGTTGGCAAGTGAATTCGAGATGGAATCATAAGGAGAGAGAAGACAGAGGGTGCGGGCAGCAGAGTGGTAAAGGGATTTAAGGGGGGCGAGATGGGAAGAGGGGAGACCGAAAAATATATAAGATTGAATCCTTTTCTATTTCAGTTTTATTTTATGCTTTTGTGACCCCTTATACACCAATATATGTTGCTCTCCAAAAGAAAGGTTATACCCTGAGCCAAAACATTAACACCAAGTAGCCAAGATATCCCAATCAAGCACTCTTGTATCTATATCCAAGCTGAAAATCAATGGTGTCCTACTTTTTAAAGTGGAATTGGCCTTAGAAAAAGTAAGTGATATGGTATACAACCAATTTCCTCTGATGCTAACACTTCTCGATAGTTTCAGAGAAAATGTATTATTTTTGTTTATTTTTTTATTGGCTTTATATGGTTCTACAATATCGAAAACCTTTTGCCTTTTTATCCATTAAAACAGAATTACTTTATCATTCCAGTCCAATTCCACTCATTGCTGTGTTATAAACCTTTTTCTAAGGATCGTTTCATGGTTTCTGAACTTGATGTACTTGATGTAAATGACAATGGGGGTCATTACAAGGTTCCCTAAGACCAGTTGGCAGAACAACCATTTACTTGCACAGCAACAGCTGTGTTTTCACATTAGATTGCTTCTGTAAAGTACTTAAATGATGAAACCAGCTTCATTTGTATAGAAATGATTTATTGATAATGTTTGTAACACATGAAACAGGGATGTAGTTTGAGAGTGACGTGTGCCAGTCAGGGGTGGGGTGTGGCAGGCGCTGTGGTGTTTCCTCCTGGGCACAAAGTTGGCTAGAACTGTCCTGCCTGGCTCGTTTTGACTTTGCAGTCGACCTCTTGCATTATTTGTATGAAGATGTTCTTGCAGAAATTACACCACAGTCAAATGGCATTATGGTGAAACAGTTAAAGACGCCCTTCTCCATTTTCTGCGATATGAACTGTTATTTTTAGGGAAATTGTGCGCGTATCTCTTTCTTTTCAACCGTGTTGCTCTTCATACACGATGCATCTGTGCTTATAGGCGGCAGTGCTTCTAGAGTTGAGTGGCACCACGATGTTAGTGGATATTTGCGTTTGCAGAAGAGTATGCGATTTTCACCTGTTTAGTCTTTTTTCAGCATTCCTCAAGTGTCCCTTTTAGGCCCATCCAAAGCTCCCATGATTACTTCAAATATGGAGTTCTGACAGACTCACTTGATATTTTAAAGGTTCATGACAGCTTTCGGCTGCAGATGTGGTGTAAAAAGAATGTATCAAACATCCACGACCATTGAACGCATAAGGATACATTTGCAAATGTGTGTCAAACACAAGATCAGCCAAATTTCCGTCCAGATGTGGGGTCCTTTCTCGCAACAAAGGCTGTTTCAATAATGAAGGAATGATTAGAAAGGTTGATGAGGAGTCCTGCAAGCTAAGTTAGAAAGACACTTTGGAAAATGTAAAGGCATGGGTGTCACTGTGTATGCAGCATAAGCATACCGCGCAGGACTGCTAGGATTTCAGTGCGCGAACGGAGGCAAGGGTATAGGAAAAACTCTGGATTTATTGATTTAAATTAAAAAATCCAAACCTCTGAATTACTCCCAAAACATGACTGCCCACGCTGGAAATTACTTTTCTAATTGATTGAACAGCTGATTCTGCATATTGAACAGTATTATTAATAATATGAAATATCATTAGGGGAGTGGCAGTGGTAGTAGTGACGTTAATAGTATTATTAATAGTATTTAAAATTGACATACACACGCACAAAATATATTTCTCTTTGTGGTTTAAAAAATCAGAGCTAGTATTTCACAATTGTATTGTGCTCAACATATCAAACTGTCTATGGCAGTAAACCCCATTCCCATTGAGTCCTGCAGGACTCAATGGGAATGGGGAAGTGGAAACACCGGCACCATCTTGTGATGGTGCTGGTGTTTCCACGTCCGCCTACAGGCGGGAGGTGTTAAACCCGCCAGGTCAGACCTGGCGGGAACATCACCTCACGCCTGCAGGAGTTGTGATCGCCCGGCATGGAAACAACTGTGGTGGCGGGTTTACCGCCACCATTGTTTCCATACCGGGTGATTTGTAATGAGGCCCATTGTGGAACAGGAATATCACCTCATCCTGCCTGATGTCACAGGTCACCTCTTGCTCCGAGTAAGGCCAGGAAGAGTACACCAGGAAATTCCCCCCTTGCTGTGTGAAGATTCTGTCTGGTGGTATGTCATCGTCGATGTCATTGTCAAATCAGTCATTGGGGATTGGTCTTATCAGTTGTGGTGATAAAAGAATATGGATTTATTCTAAAGATGCTTTGAAATGTTTATGCTATGTTGGAAACATGTGTGAAGGCGTGCAAGTACGGATAGTAGTTAGTGTTTGTACCTTCCGAATGGATTCACGTTCAGCAACTAAGGGGACAACTGAATTTGTGCGGCGAGAACATTAGGGGCTGCTAGATGATGTATGTTATGGTCTTCAGGATCAGCTATTGACTTACATCCACATTGATCATTCCATCCCATTAAATGACATGAACCAGCTTGACAATAAACTTGCACAATTAAGTATATTCAATCAATCCCATACTTTATTTTGGAATTTGGTGCATAAAAGTACAAGTGCAAAATCATACAAGAAGAAAATGGTTAAAATACAACAATCACATGCTAAGATTAAAACACAATGCTTAATGGGAGGTAATTGCAATTAAGCTCATGAGCACAAACTGAAACTGCCTTAAGCATCACATTTTTTGTCTAAGTACAAAAAGAGGTCATTCATCTCACCCCCAGCCCTTAGCCAAAAAGTTAGAAACAGTAAAGACCACCTCCCATAGCATGTCATTTTGCAGAAGGCAAGGGCATTATTGGAGGAGCAGGCCCGATATTTCCATAGGATTGGGAGGGTCCAGCCTTATATTAACAACTTATTATTTTGGGCAGTCGAACAAATAATGGATCATTGTTCCTAGTGTGCTCGGGCAGAAAAGGCAAAAACTTTGTTGGATTTGCAATCCAGTTGTTCGAATATTAGGCTACCGGAGAGATGTTTAATCGTAACTTTGTATATATTGCTATATAGTGCTCTGTTAAAAACGGGGTAGATCTCATTCAGAAATGTTTCCAGAGAGAGATATGTTGTGTAAATAATGTAAGCAGGAAAGATGGTTACAGAAACAGAGGACGCCATTTACCTCTCAATATTTAGTACATCTAATTTCTGTTTAGTCTCATTGAAGATTTCGTTTATCTGGGCATCACTGTCCAAAAGATGTTCAGAATTTAGCATAGATAGTAGTGATGTGACATGGCGATACCAAATCCAAGACTTCCCTCTTAGTGTGTTCAAATTTCTTTGTGACCATATGAAGGCGTAGCCAGTGTATTAAGGGTTTGCTTTGTAGCAAACTCTGTAGTTTGCAGACCAGACTTTAGTCATAATGGAATTGTCAGGCGCTCTGGGGTAAGACCAAGACTTGTCTAAGAAATGTGTTTTCTGCTTTACTTAAGAGGTCCATATCGCCTATACCCCAGAGCTCACTCACTGTTTTGAGTGTGGCCAGGCTGAACTCGTAGTGATTTGGTTGACACTGCTTTTGAGTTAAGCCACATTAAAGTGGTACTGTTGTGGGATCTGCTGTTTTTGAATGTAGCTATGCTAAAAGTGTACTGAGCTAATTGTTTAGATTTAGTTTAGATGCGTGCCTCTACAAACCATACACCAGGACCGGAGCAAACAACCAGAGATCACTCAAAAACAACTAAGAAAACCCTTTCTCTTTTCCAAACCCTCACCCCTCTAACATAATACTCACAGAGGGCTAGTGAGGCAACCCACCAAAACTTGCAAACCACATACTCATCTCTAATCATTCTACAAACCCAAAACCTGCAGACAACCAACAACTCAGACACTGGACGCCACCATTACAGGCACAGCCATCCCAGTGTGCATAACAAAGCACACCTAGAAAGCTCACATGCATAGATGCCAGTTTCTCCTGCTTCTGTACACATCAACAGATGAGCACAAACTCTATCCTATCTCTCTCTCACTAACCAACCCTACACACATTTCTTGCAGAGACAGGTGAGCGCATGAAGACCATGCAAATGGCAGTGGTGCAAGGTATACATCAACATAGCATAACAAACACATTTCAGCTGTTATTGCTTGTACCATGTACACCGCAAATGTTGTGAGCAGTGAGTGATTCTCCAAACGGGAATCTAAGGCCCTGATTCACAGAGCGTTTTCCTATGGAATTGTGCCATTCTAAAACGCTTCTGTGAATCAGGCCCTAAATTGCAAAGTGTGTTTGAGTGGAAAATTATTGTAAATTTGCTCCTGGCTTTCTGGCTCGACCATTTGATGTCATTTTGGAAGCTAATGCCCAAATAATCATAAGAGCTTACTTCTTGTAGTGTATTCCATCCAGGGTGATATTCGCCTTATGTTTGCATGAAGGTTGGCACAACATCGGCATGTTTATTTGGCAATTAATGGTGAGGTATCTATCCTTGCAAAAATTGTTTACCAAATCCAGTTCTTTTTCCATTGTAACAGTGTCCAAGATGGTGTTCCTGCATTTTTAGGATATGCAGTGGCTAAATGTAGGATATCCTAAAAACGTGTAGTAAACTTAATGAGCAAAGCATATTAAAAAAGAATAACCATTTAGCAAACAATCTTCTATGTGTAGGTTAGTTATACAACTCGGAGTAACTGACACCTTTGAATGTAGTTCACCAAATGACAGCTGCAACTTTCTTCTGTAGATTATACCTGATTTACAAAGTTGCCGATTTACACCCAAATTTCTGAAATTGTGAATCCTACTTCAGAGAAACTTACTCCATGAGAGGAATTTTAAAAAATTACATGTATCTAAAATCGTTTAAAGCCTTTTTTTCTCTCACCTGTATCCCTAACTCTATGTGTACCATCCGTTTACATAACATGTGCATTCACTTTCACACCTCAGATATAACAGGTATACCTGGATCTTGCTGTGTGCTCTTAGTATAGTCACAGCAATTCCTAAGACTTAGTTTACAACAGGTAAAGTGACACTTTTATGGACATAGACCTCTTCCCCATTCAGACACCCCATTGACATACCCTAGGAATACTCATATCTGCTGTTCTTTGTGAATCACGCTAAATTTCTTTTGTGAATTCAGGGTAAGATCTCACTAGAAAGTTCATAACTGCTCTAGGGTAAATGTTACCAGCTGCTTGGTTCTTTCATCTTCCACTGGGCAAATGGGCTAGATTGGACCAGAACGACATTGTGTAAGAGACCATGCCAATTCAACTGGGTTTTAGTTCAATTAGTTTCCAATCTCTTATTAAAATACCACTTTATTTGCATGTAGGCATTAGAGGCAGTGGGCCTGAACTACAGAGCATTTTCAATGGGATTTCACCATTGTAAACCAAGCCCAGTGAGTCAGGAAGAAGGTTAACATGTTATCTCTCGGCGGGTTTACAGAGCGAGGAAGGAATAGAAGTTTTAAAAAAAGTTCTTACTCCTATCGACTTTAGAAGAAGAATATTTTCAACATTAACGTTGCATCTGAAATACACTAACGCATGCAACAGCTATTTTTATTTTTAATGCAAATATCAAACAGCGGGAAATGGTAAGTCTACATTGCATGTATTAATGCTAGAGAGGCCACCGTCCCCTTGCAATGTTTGTGGGTTTAAACCGTTTAGATGGATCATTCCTGTCTGTACAGGAGGAAACATCTAATCTCATAATTATTGAGGTGCCTAGCCTTGTGTGATGATGTTAACCTATGGAACATATATGCATTTTTAACAGTAGATTTTTTATGGAGAAATCTCATTGATGTACCACCCTCAACCTTGACAATCACACCCCAAAATCTATGACAAGAAACAGGCTGGTTTTATTCTAATTCTGTCCCCTGACTTTCAATGCTGCAGATGTCCCCAACAATATGCAGATGCATAGAGGCAACTTGTCTACAGAAAAAAATACAACTTGCCTACTATTATCTCACAAAATTTTACATTTGCAAAGCACACAAACATCCATTCATAGAACATCAAATCTGTATAACTGTTTTAGGGAACTTAATGCAATCCTCTCCCATATGAACATACACATGGGGCCTCATTATGAGTCTGGCAGTAGCCGTGCTGGTAAAAACGGCACGGCTGCCACCGGAGTAATTTTTTTTTCGGGCGCCCCGCAATTGGGATTTACCGGGCCATTACAGCTCCGGCGGTCCCTGTAATTGCCCATTGCCGGGCGCTAGAAAATATTACTCCCCATTCCCATTCAAGTCCCATTGGACTCAATGGGAATGGGGAGGACGAATGCACCGGCACCATTTACAAATGGTGCCGGTGCATCCTTCAAGGTCTGCGAGTGGGTGCCTTTCAGCCCTGGTGGGCTGAAATGCACCTGCTCGCAGAACTTCTAGTTTGCCGGTTCGGAAACAACAGTACTGGCAAGCTTAAAGGCTTTGCCCTGAGATTCAGTGGCGGCTGCTTACATTGGGCGGGGGGGCGCCGCCCCCCCACCACAGAGAGAAGAAGAAGAGAAGAGAGTCTCTCTTTCTCTTCTTAAAGTTAACTTACACATTTAAAACCTGTGCAAAGTGGCAGATTAATTATTTATTTATTAATCTGCCGCTCTGCAGCCTTGCAGCCTGGGCTGCTGGACGGGCCCACCAGGCCTGCTACTGCGGCGGGGCGCGTCCCGATTTAGTAGCTTTTCGGCAATGTAGAGTGCGTGGAGCTTGTAGCTCCACGCACTCTACGTAACCATTCGCCCATTCAAGAAGCTGGCGGGGCGCTGGAGGGGTGGCCCTGCACTCTTGGCATTCTACGCAAACAGCGTAGAGTGTCCTCTCCTCCTTGTGGGCTATGGAGCACGCATAGCAACAACAGATTATGGATGGATTCTCATTGGCTGTTTGCCAGCCAATGACAATCCGTTTGGTGTGTGGTGGGTGGAGTCGGGTCATGGGCACACGGTGCCTCGCCTTCCGTTCTAGTTGTTTCTCTCCAAGCCCTGTTGCTGGTCGATGTGGACTTCTTCCAGCCAGGGACCAGGCCCATCCACAGACGAGACTGGTCACCGGACATGCTGTCTCTGCTCGCCTGCTGCCTGCCCTCCCCCTGACGGAGTCCAGTCCAGATTGATTCGCAAAGGTAAGTTAATTTAATAGTAACTGCGAGAATCCTGCCTGCCTGAATATGCGCTGCGGCCCGCACAATGCTGGTCGTGTACTTGTGTGGGCCGCAGAGTTGCAACTTGCAGTGTATGCTTAAACTTGTAAGCTTGTAGGTTCAGGCCTACAAGCTTATACAAGGGAGAAGCATACACTGCAAGTCTGCAATGGGGGTCCGGTGGTGGTGTATTATCTCGCCCACCCGCTTTGCTTGATTGAGCCACTTCGCCCCTAGTCTCTACTAGCCCTCCCACCTCGCAGCAGATAAGCCTCGCTGCCAGCCCCACTGCCCCCACTACTCTGCACCGGTCCGGTGGTCCCTGGCCCGCAGTCCTCTCCTCGTGGTGCCTGGAACTGGCTTGAGTGCTTGTTTACTGCGTTACCGTAACAAAGTAAACGAGTGCTCACCGGGCCAGTTCCAGGCCGTTACCCCCAAAATCTGCATAGTCGACAACGACGACTGACTCCCTGGCCCGCAGTCCTCTCCCGAGTCGTGGCACCTGGAACTGGCTTGGTGAGTGCTCGAATAGCGCCGATTCCACCAGGAAGCAGAACCTCAAAATATCAAATGCATCACTTTGCAAATAGTGCCAAGTGCATGAACGACCCGAGCACAGAACTGCAATCAATTCAATTGGTTCAAATGTATGAAATATTTCTACCTGTGAATGCAGCACATACTATTGGCTGGTCCTGTCATGTATCATTGATTTTGAGGGTTTATGGCCGAAAATTCTGGTACATAATATGATTTTTTTAAAACTTTCTTGCATGGCCGATTAATTCTCGTTGTGCCTTGGACTGCAGTGCTGCGCAATGTACTGTTAGCGCCTAAACATAAAATGCAGCATCTCCGCCAGTGAGCCAGCTGGGCTGGCAAATGTATAATTAATACATTAATGGACTCCTTTTCTGGGGTGGCACTGCACCCGTGGCTACTCAGGTATGCACTTTGCTTATGCTGGCCTGAGCTTCAGTCTCCTTGGGTACTTGTGTGCGCCTGTGCAGGGGTGGCAGTGGCACCGACCTGTGGCTGGTCATTTTATTGCTCAGGGACCATTGTATGCATTTTGCTTATGTTGGGCCCCCGGCGGTGCCCCACGGGTGTGCTTAACTATGGCAGTGGGCTCTGTGGTGCTGCTGGAGCACAATGGCAATGCTGGTCACTTGGCTTGAGGATAGTGATGCTGCTAGATTGCTGTGCAGTGTATTTCATGGGGCCGATGGCAGTTCTGGATGCTGGTTGGTGCTTGGTTGCAGTAGTGTGCACTTCTAGGGGTTGCTGGTAGTGCTATTTGCTGCTGCCATTTGATGGTAGTGCTAGACGCTGTTTTCAGTTTTAGTGCTGTGCTCTTTTTAGCTGCTGAATAATATTGCACTTCTTTTCACTGCACTGCATTACGAGCAGGCACTGTGCACCTAGTGTTACCCACCAGCAGCCCCCATTACCACAAGGCAATTTACACCATCGGGATTGCTTTGACAAGGTTATTCGGCACGCTGCACCTATGCCAGAATAATTGCATACATGCGTGACACACCTTCCCTCCTCCACCGGAGGCCTTCCTAGCTCGGCTCGGCTGGGAGAGCTTCTTGAAACTTTCCTTATTGCCACATAAGGCACATCATGACAAACATATATGTTTCCATCATTACTGGGTATATAATGAATTTCGTTATGCATACACCATAGTACCAGCTATTCTCAATACAAGCTGCTGTAAAATACACCGTCACACTTGCACACGTACCAGTAATGTACCACCATTAGTATGGAAAACCTAATGCTTTTTGTCATATTTCGGTGGGTTTTTTGGACAGTAAATTGGCATTTTTCAAAAAATTTTGCGGGGGGACAAACCCCCCTGCACCCCTTCTAGGTGTGGTGGGCTGGCGCGCTGCGCGCGCGAGCTCACATATTGCCCCGGGGAAATGTACGCCCCCCCAGGTTTCAAACTCACCAGCCGCCACTGCTGAGATTGTTTATAGTTTATATTATTCAAGGGCATGCTTATGTTATGCCAGTTAGGGACACTCCTCCAAGACCTAATTTTCATGATGATCCTTGCCCATAAATGTCAGGGAGCTGCCATCAGTAAATGCACTGGTGGGGGCCTCGCATCTCCAAGGGGAACACATAAGGCAGGTGTCATCAAATAATTTTCCTGGTGCAGATTGCACCTATTGGAAGATGGGACCCATGTGGCATACTGAAGATGTGTCAACATGTGTCAATATGGCCTCAATTTGGTAGACATGGAATCCAAAATGTGTAAAACGTACCCATGCCTCTACCAGCCTACTTATGATGTATAGGAAAATTGATTTGGGGGTTTAAAAGTCTTTCTATGTTTTGTCACAGAGGAAGATGTGCCAATAATGTAAATATGGAATCAATGAAAACGACTTGCCAGCAATCTACAGGACAAAATATTCCCCCTTGTGTTTCTTAAATGAGGCAAGATTTTTTAATACATTGTTTAGTTTGAGAAATGGATACAAATGTGTTTTTATTGGAGTAGACAGTGGTAAAAGCTGTTACTCCCGACTACATCTTTCTGAATAATTGCCCAACCATTGCAAAACCTGATCATTGGAGCAGCTCCAGGAACAACAGAAAACATGGCCCTCAAGAAGGCATTTTTACTTTCTGTTGGGCCTGCACATTGTCACTACAAGCGCCACGGCAGTGAATGTGAGACTATTGGAATTTGTTTAAGCCTTAGGTTGCCAATTTGCTTCTAAGAAGACAGTAGGGGTACAAGTAGAGACCATCCAAATCTGTGGGGCAGATATTTCTGTGGAAAACGTAGCTTTCTTTAGAGCACCGATTTTCCAATTCTCTGCCGATTTTAGAAATGACCTGCAGATTTCAAAATATTTGGACAATTGCAGGAAATTTCTCCTGTGTAACTATGGCATGTCTGACTCCTCAGAAATATGAAAAATATATCTGCAGGTTTTCATAAAGTTTCCCACAGATTTGGACTGCCTCTAGTTGTAAGGGGTGATAACTCCTCTCCCTTTGCACAGGGCAGTGTGAGGAGAAAACCCAGAAGCAAAAAGCTTTGTGAGATAGGAGTTGTGCAACCAGTTCCAAAACGTTGAGTTCCAGCAGGTCCACTGACAGCAGCCAGCCTCTTCCCTAATACACTTCACCCTGTCTCCCCATCATTGTCCTTGACAGAAGCACATTTGCCTTCACCAAAATCGAAAGCTCTCCAGACATCCATATACCTCTAAAAGTCAGAAATGGCTAGGGCAGGGTTAGTTACATGAAAGCACTCTTCACTTGATGGCCTCTGTTGAAGCAATGACATACCAGACATTTGCAGACACATGCAAAGCTGGAGCTCACCCATATTTCTCTGTAGGCCACCCAGTCAGTAAAATACATGCCATCAGAGTCATTGCTGGGGATGGGGGGTGGGGGATGAGGGGACTATCACCACAGGTCTTTTGGTTGTAGCCTCGGAAAGAAGTTCAGAGGCTACAACTAAAAGGCTAGCTAGCCCCGAGTCCCGACAGTCCCGACATTAGTATAGCCCCAGATCTTTTCCAGACTTTGCAACACCTCTGCATGACATACCAGTCTTTAAGAGTTACAGCCCTCCATGTTCTGCTTCTGCTCTCCTGCAGACTGTGTCAGCATGCACTACTTTGAGTTTCCACCTCATCACTCTATGACCCTCCTCACGAGCTATGTGGTAATGGTTCAAATATTTCGTATCACGAACATTGAATGTTTGTACCGACCATATAATTGCATCTTTTCACATCAATCAGTAGTACCTATGTAGTCATTCCATGATGTACATTTCAGATGCGTTAACAATTCCTCGAGTACCTCATGCTGGATAAGGAATTAAGCCAGCCTGATAATTGCAGCATTTTGATGCAACCTGGATTTTTGTGTCTGAATTATTAAATTAGGAATGTAAAAACGTTTGCCACAGCAACATTCATTCTAGTGGGCCATTGTTTAGCTGGAATCCATTGCTCAATGTGACTGAAAAGATAATTTATAGTGTATGACATGCAATGAGTATGGCCATGCTCTTCTGGTTTCAAACCAGAATCAATGGTTTCGGAATGTCTATGCACCTCTGTAACACCTTAGATCACTGCACCTTTTAGAGGTAACCGAATACTTGCCCATGCATGTCAACACAATACGATGACCTTGTCCAATAAACATAAGAATGCCAACTTCTGTAATAAATGCAGCGGAAAGGGGAAGTTTAATTTTCAGAGAGAAGTATATGCAATATCTAAAAGAAAAAGGTCAAAGACTTATTCCTGATTTCATTAAGATCATGAAATGACTTATGCTGAAATAACGTCTACAACAATAGTAATGTGTGGTAATCCCAAACGATTTAACTCTTATAAATATTTAAACATTGATTGGGACATAGGCACAGCGTACTTGGCATCGTCCTTTGTAAACTCAGCCGAAGCAAAAAGTGCCATTTGTGTGAATCGGTTCATTTGCATATCATATGCAGCACACTCACTTTTGTTTTTGTCTCCCATGCTACTCTGCCAAACAAATAGTAGGGAAACTAATTTGCAGAGCAGTGGCTGACATCTTTGAATGGTGACTTCAGACATGATTTTGTTCAGCTCATGCCAGACTATTTACAATATGCAGTCATACATTTGTTTTGTGTGCATTTACAGCTATTTTACATTGTGTTTAAGTGGTGATGGATTCCTATTAAAAAAAAACTGCTGCTTTTTATTGGCATCTCCCTTGTGTAACAATATTTATAAAGTACTTTGGTACATATCTCAGTGGTTAACATGCAAGTGCGTGCATATTTCGTTTTATTTGCGAATGACCAGAGGAGTGCAGGATTGTAAACGAGAAAGAGAGCGAGTTCATGGTTTGGTTTCTGAAGGGCTGCCATCTTTTAAAAGGGCATTGCACCTTTGCAGTTCTCTGCTCCACCAAAGCTACACTTGTTCTAAGGGATTTTTGGCAATGGAGTTGCTTTCAGAGCTAAGACTGTCCAGCATGAATAAACTGTGATATGCCCAAAGGTCCCCCTTAAGTACAGCATCTGGCAGCTCCAACCTGAGCGAAAGTGAATTAGCACCAGGTGCAAATGCCTCAGCCACTCAGGACCTTCATTTTAGAAACATTGAGATGGAGCAGTGCTTATTTGCAAGGTATTAGCAGCACTAGGGAAAACATTTATGTGTGGCAGAAATAAGTTGATAAAACATGTTTTGACATTAGTGCATCATTTTTCATAGTGAGCTACTGTGCAAAGTTGCATTTGCAAGGGTGCAAAGTTCCTTTAAGGGCACATGATACTCGCTCAGTACATTAGAACGTAACCCTCATAATCTTCATCATCTTTAAGAGGGTGAAATAACCACATATGCACCTTCTATTGAGCATACTGTCTTTGGCCCTTGTAAAAAGAAAATGAGCAAACACGGTGTGATTCAATTACTACTGATCTGCAGGAGGAGAGGGATACACAGCCCCACACCACTACTAAGCCATCAGTGATCAAACTCCTAAAGGTGAAACAGCCACAACGTAAATAGAATACGTCCTTTGCCTCTTAAGGTTGCATGGGCAGAGGGCAGGCTATACTATTCACAAGGGTTACAAACCAGCAATGGGGCATCGAAAGCAACAGCACTGTGCTACCAAAATAAAAATTCAAACAAGGTTCGATAATGCAGAACTTTGTTGAAAAGTACACTCTGGGTAGTGAAGAAAATGGGTATGCATGCAAATAGGCTTTTTTTAAAAAAATTAATGTGAAATAATATTTATTTTGAGGTAAAGAGTGGGGTATTAAATGGCAGTAGAGCCAAACGATCAAGGTCAGAGGGGCAGAGCACTGTAGGTACCTTGATGGTCTCTTTCAAGGGATTGAGAGCATTAAGAAGTCTTCATGGTGCTTTCCAGTGAGTCAAGTCAGGGTTGAGTCGGTCGAGTTGGTTTAATGGGATTCAGCAACACATGCAATTCATTATGCAGCAACAACTCGAGGCGTGGTGGAATTTGGGACAAGTAGAGATGTGCAGATCCACATAGTCTGACGACTTGACAGTGGAATGGTGCAGCTGAAAGATTGCCTGACTGGATTCAACAAAGCTTTGCAGTTCAGCGGCGACAACAGCACAAAGCTTGAAGCAGCTGGAAAACAGGAAGGCATGATGAGTCAGTGGGTTCAGAGGTGCTTAATGTGTTTCGAAGAATAGACGGCCAAAAGCAGATCTGGAGGGTCCTTCCAGCAGCGCAAAGGTTCTCAAAGGTTCTCAAATATACTTGTAGTGATTTCATGATGCAGAAAGATTTAGAGCTTCCTTCATTTGGTTCCTGAGTGATGTGAGGCCCTTTACAGATTCTTTGAAGAAAGTGGTGTCTATCATTTGCTCTTACTAGCCAAGAAGGGTGATAGGGACACTTGCAGGATTGTCCCTTCAGCAGGCAGAATCCTGGGTACCAGTGTCCCAGTTGAGGTCAGGCTTTCTGATAGTAGGCCTCTTCAAGTAGTCCCATAAAGTAGTTAGGAGGAAAGTCTGAATACTGTTTCAATATCTGGATCTTCACCCCAATGTCCTGGGACCTTTGGTAGATGTTAGTTAGCCAAACAAGGTTTTATTTAAATCTTGTAAGAAATCTCAAGAAGACATATGCATGAATATTCAGTTAAGGAGGGGGTATCACCCTCTTGTATAGCCATTTTGCACCAACAGAATTATTGTCCATTCCCAGCCCTCAGAGAGGGGCCAATACTTGCTGCTGTAACAAGGGTTTTACTTCCTGGTGTCAGAGTAATTTTCAAGATGGCAGAACCCTTCTTCTGGGTACAAACCATCTCCTCCGTCACACTTTACCCCCCTCTACTGTGTATCAGAGATAATAGAGACTCCATAGGTTTTCAAACTAGACATCGTTTTATATTTATATTTACCAATGTTCTGCCACCAGGCAGGCCATGGAGATGTCCATTTACATGGTTTCAGTTATGGGTGCCTATTGTTAAAGGAAGCCCATGGTGGTTAGAATCAATTTGGTTCCATCAGGGTATTTCAGAATGGAATGCACATGTAAGTCTGAGGTTGCCAAATTGCCAAATATCAATGCATCTGCTCATGTGTCAGTTGACATGGTCCATCAAGAGGACACAAGAGTACTAAACCTTTTTTTTTACTTTGGAGCATTGCATAGCAACAATCAAAAACGCTTAGGATATGTTGGATATATTTTCCGGAGGGGTTACACCTAATCCTGGGGTGTCTCATTATTGTGATAGATATTGGTATATTATTGTGGTATATTATTATTGTAGTGATGCAATAGTGGATTTCCTAATTATAGTGGTAACACTCCCCTCAGAATATAGCCTGTCCTTTTTCACAATTCTTTTTGTACAACTCCATTACACTTAGTATGTGACAGTATCACTTTTTCTAAAAAATGTATACAAACACACCATAAACTTCAAAACTCGCTCGCTAGGGAAACCAAAAGCTCACTTCAGATTTTACCACCTGTGGTAAAATTGCCACCTATAGTAAAATAGAGCTAGTCCCTGTGAACTCTCAGTCTCTGTGTTACTGAGAGCGGTCATGCAATGAAACCTGACTCAATGTTTTCAGTATCTGGTTTTATATGCTAATAATGTTCAGAGGTATTCAGATGAAATACATTGTGCGGTATAAGCCATGTGTGCAAAAGGAAAACATGGAAGATTATATTTTACATTACAAAGTTGCACCCATCAAAGGCTCCCCGAACATTATCTCACCCAATGTCCTTGCATGCGGAGAAATTGGCAGGAGATGGAGTTTGAGAGAGAGAAAATCACAGTAGCAAAGCAACTTTTTTTAATGAACATTTGTAAAGATATTGTTTTAAACATTAATAACCATTATACATGAAAACAGTCTGCTAACGTGCCTGACTATCTGCCATGCATTCATGCAGCAAATACTCACTTAAGAACCATATTTACCTAGAAATTGATGAGATTCCTTGCACTGCTGACTGTGGAAGCCTTCTCACTTGGTACGCCACAACCCCAGCCCTATCAGCACAGCCTCAGCCCAGCTCCTGGGAAGCCCTCGAGAACGACCTGGATGTCGGTATATTCCTGCTTCCCAAGTCACTCCTGAACGTCTGCCTGCATGTCTCCACTCACATCCCACCCAGCTTCTTTTTAAAACTTCTCGCTGTCACTCAAGAATAACCCTTCCCCTTGCTTAGTTCAAGTCACCTTATCCGTTCATCCCAGTATATTCCCCTCAAAAACAACAGTTTTGCTAACTACAAATGCAACATCGCTTTGTGCACACAATGGCCTTCTGTAACAATGCCCTTCTTCGCATATTTCAGGCTAGCAACCAAATCCATGCTGCACGTTTAAAATCCCAATTAAACCACACGCATTTCAAATCTGGATTCAGAACATTTATTTTCATGCAAACTTATTTGCATGCCATGTTAAGGATATGGGATTCAGTTTGTTAAATAGGATCCAGTTAAGTTAGTATGTTAATGTATATTAGTTATTACATTTGGTGCAAATTCAGCCTAATGGCATCTTATCCAGAAATGAAATAATGTTAACATGTGCATTTCTTGTTTTGTTCCTGGAATCTGTGCATTTCCATCTAGTGCATGCTTTGGCTGCATTTATGATGTCTGTATTTCTACATGAACCCCCTACCACTACATATGCATGAACCCCTGCAGCTCACAGCCCCCAGTTATCCTTACATACTGATCCCTGCATACTCCCTCCTTTTTTCTACTGCTGAGATCTACTGGACATCACTGCAGGAGAAAACAAAACCAATCACTTTAAAAGGTATGCGCTGCTCCCAATTGAACTTTCTATACCTGAAAATAAATATCATATACATTAAACTCTAGGCATCAGAAAATTGTCACGATCCATGCCCTGACCCCCTCAGGTATAACAGCTCCCTGGCAGCAGTGGTGCTAAAGCCCTACACACTGGCCCCAAGGGCCTTAAAATTCCATCAGAATCATACATGGAGTCAAACCTGGCGCCTTTGGGGCCAGCCTCATTATCAGGAATAAAGCAATACCAGTTTTGGAACTTAATCCAACATGGAGGCCTATTACACAGCTCTGTTCTTTAGAACCAAGCCATGCGGCTTAGCGTTTTGGGTGTGGCTGGGCCTGGGACTACTTGGCCTGGAACTTCTTTACCTGGGCTATTTAAACCACACCCAAACAGCAGAACACGCTTTGCGTTATTCTGCCTTCCTGAAGCCTAATGCTCATCGTGACCAGCTCCTGCTCATCTGTTTCTCCGACGGCCCAATCCTGAAGCCCTAGATCCAGATTCCATTAATATCTTGGAAGAACAAGAACAGCATTAGCGAGCAAGAACACTTACCTGTGAAGTAACCGGTCTTGAATCCATCCTCCGCTTCGCTTAGCTCGCTCATCTCTGGAGTTCGCCGCAACCTGCAAAGGTAAAGAAACAAGGACAGCATTAATAACAATTCTTACCCGGGCAAGCAGCGAGTCCTGGCATCACCCTGCGCTTCTCTTACCTCGCCCATCTCCGGGTTTCACTGCAACCTGCAAGGGAGAAGGAACAAGGTCAGCATTAACAAAGCACTTACCTGGGCAAGCAGCACTTTGATCGCAAATCACTCCGAACATCACCGCAACCTTTACAAAGAGAAGCGAACACAGGGTACCAATTAACACCAATAAACAGCGCAGCGCTCCGCGCATCAATAACTCACTGTGGTCTTGGCCATCGGCGCAGTAACTCCGAGATTGCAACCATCGCAGCGAAAACAAAAAGAGACGCAGGACGGAGAGTTCAACGCACAAAAACCTAAGGTGAGCAATAACCACAAGGGAGGGGATTTGGACCAGAGGGAGGTGGGAGTCCACCCATCACAGAACCACTATCTTAACCCTCCATTCTCCTGTTATAGGCGCTATCCAATGTCTGGCACATAACCAAGCAGAGAAGGGTCCGGGATAGTGCTTAGACCTCCATCCAGTATCACGTGTTGCCCCATGGGTATCAGGTGTGCGTAACAAAAATCATACACATCCCCCTTGCCTTGAACAGATAATTATCATTCCCACTCATAGAGACAATAGCAATATTTTAACATGAATAAATATGTATATTTTCTTTGTATCAGAAATCATCATTTTTTATCAGTGGTCTGATCTCTATTTATTCATTTTTATGATATATTTTTATCTTTGTTTTTTGAAAAATTATGGATATTATTTTCTTGTATTTTATTAAGACCACCTTTTTTGCTAAGAGATCTTTATCTCTTTTTATCTGATCACCATCTTTGAATATATAGATTTCTTTTAAACTGGTGATCCAATAATGTATATTTGTATTTTTATTTATATTATTTTAGCACAATTAAATCCTTAACATTAAGACAATATTCACACATTTTTGTCATTTAATTAAATGTAAAATCAATAAAAAGAAAACAAAATAAAAACATTTAAAAAAACTGTACGTGTCCTGTAGCAAGATAGTTCTTGGTAACAAGAGTAGAACGGACTGCGCATCTGGTATGTCCTGTCCGTCAATCCTTGTACTACCAATGCATATAACGCTGTTGTTTGCAGAACTCCTCCAGTACGGCACTCCATGGGACCTTTTCCAAAGGCGTCATCTCAATGGTGTCTCGGGCTCCTTATTTTCACCCCCTTTCTTTGGTCCTGGGGGCTTTCCAGGGCCTCCGATCCAGTGACATACTCCATGAGTCCAGCGCTCAAAGGATTCAGCGCTGATGAGGTAGTTAATTAATTTTCTCTTATGTACTCTATTTGTATGCATCTGTAACTCTGTCATAAGATTGAGTGCCCAGTTACCTCACTCAGGGTTAGGTGTGCTTTATAAACAATAAACTAAACTAAACTAAAAAGAAAAAGACACATTGTGGACCAAGCACAATACATTTTTCATCCCTCCTCTGTTGGAACATCTAAAATTAAATGGTATTGTTATCATTTAGCGCTATCATGGGTACCGGTCTGCCACTCTGGAACACCTGAAAATACATGTATTATTATACAAATCTGGGACATAATACGTCATGCAGACAAAACAATTTCCAAAAACACATACTTTCCCACAGCATTGTACCATTGTATTGAACCCCTTAGCACTTTCCATGTACTAGTAATATGTACATTGACTCCCTGGCTAGGGCAACCTTTCCTTCCATATGGCACTCATTCTTTTTTTGTTTTTACTAGCCTCAATCTGCTCAAGTCTCTTCACCTTATGTTTCGGGTGGAAAGGTTTTATCTGATTAACATGGACAAACTGTTCCACTATCAACTCACCCTGCTTTTTAGGTATCTTATACACTACAGATGATATATTGTCTGTAATTGTATATGGCCCTTACCACGCTGGAAGAAATTTTGAGTTTTTATGTCTTCCCTTTCCAAAGTTGAATGAAGAGGAAGGCCGGTATGAAATGTGCAGTTTTCTCTTCACAACCAAAATCTGCCATATCTTTGTCATCAATGCACTAGTGAAATGACTTCCCTGGTCTGACTCTATCCTTTGGGGTAACCCAAATCTTGAAAAAATGTGATTCACAAGTAATGTGGATGCCGTTTGTGCACTGCAATCCAGTGCTGCAATGCACTCCACCCATTTGGACATAAAAAAAATACTGTTAACATTAAATATCTTTGCTGATCTTTTAACAGGCCAGAGATAGTCGATTTGCAGGTCAGACCATTCGAGGGTCAAAACCCTTTTCATTAATGGTGCTCTATGCATAGGTGAAGCAGGTTGAAATTGTGCACATACTAGACACCCACTGGTGTATAGTTCAACATCTTGGGACATGTGTTGCCAATAAGCATAATATTTCTAAATTTCCTGTGCATTTTCCCCTGTTTGTTCTTCATCTGCACACACTTCAATAATCTGATTCAATCCTAAATTGAACCGCACTCAATTTTGTGTGTGTTAGCATCCCTGTCTCACTTTAATTTGTTTGTATTCTTACTTTTGAATCAGCAAGCAATTCATGACTGTTATACAAAGTTGATTCATGAGTTTCTGTGTTTTTATTGAATCCGGGGAATTTGCACACAGCTGAAAGTACCGCAGGCAAATCGTTTGCATGAGAAAGGTGCGAACTACCAAAGGTTTGCACCTTTCTCATGCGAACATACATACATTCTCACATCCACACACACACACACACACCACACCCATAGCACACCCCCCACCCACACCCTAAGAACACCCCCACCCACACACCCAACATAAACAAACCCCACTTACTTTCATCTTCACGCTGGTTCCCTGCAGCACCAGTTCCCTTTCACTCCCGTGATCGGGAACTGGCGCTGCAGGGTCCTTTTATTTTCTTTTTTTTGTAACGGTAGGGTGCAGGGGTGTCCCCCGCAGCCACCGCTCACTATACCATAAAGTATAGTGAGTGGGGCGATGTGGGAGCCACCCCCGCAGCATCTGTTTCTTTTTTTTTAACGGAAGGCTGCAAGGGTGTCCCCCGCAGCCCCCGATCACTATACCATAAAGTATAGTGAGCGGGGCGATCAGGGGGACACTCCCACAGCCCCCATTTTTATTTTCAATGCTACCACCAAAGGTTCGAACTTTTGGTGTTCGAACCTTTGGTGGTAGCATTTTTAGATCTTTTGGTTCATGCGAACCTTTAGATGCGGGAAAAATATCCTAAACCTTTTTATCAGTGCAGGGGCTATTAAATAGTCACTTGTTGTCAGAACGCACAGGATCACTACTATGGCATTCTGCACTTTCACTTGGCTGCTGTTTTTGAACTGCACAGAGTTTTCCTTTTTGTTCAGACAACATTTTGACTTGGGTCTCTAGGCATTGAAAATGTTCCATGTCCCTGGATATTTGTGTTACTTCTGAACTCATGGGCCATAGGAGGTGGGGAACACGGAGTGACCATCCTTTGACCATGTTCGACTGGTAGTGGTGATTGGTTATAATGGCGCGGGACATAGTTCATATTTTGTCTTTCATTTGGTGGGTATTGTCCCCTATGCTGATTTCCATTTTCAATGAATCTATGCACATACAGTGGTCATTCTTGATGGCCGTATACTATTGTATTAGGGTCAAATCTGCTCTGCGCCCCCAATGTCTGGTACAGGCCATTGTACATTTGATTTTGATCGTTATTCATGCCTGACATATCGGGCCGAAATCCCACCCTGGGGGCATCGCCCAGATATCTAGAGCTTATGTAAGACTCTCTATTGCACAGATCATCATATTGGAACATAGGCGCTTGGGATGGTGTCCTCTGTGGTGGCATGCCCTTCTGATTAGATGTCATGCTATTTCTTGCCTGGGATTGGGCTGATTCAAGTGATATTTTACCTGCATTATTGCTCCATTATTGCTGGTGTGGATTCTTTAGACTTGAATTTTGTCTCTTTATTCTTAGACCCTTTCTCTCTCTGACAGTAGATTACCTCATATAGTTTGGTACCCTGTTATATTATCAATTCTAATGATTTTTCCCAGTCAAATTCGCAAATTAACTGTGATACAGTATCTTTTTGGATACCATAAAGTATGCAGTCTTACATTCTACAGAATTAGGATTAAAGGACACATCAACGTGTGAAAATGCTGTTTTTAAATCTTGGAGGAACTGGCGAGGGGACATATCTGGCTTTGCAGTCATTGTATACGCTGTTTGTTTGGCCTCATGTATCGACGGATAAGGTGAACATTGATGTCTAACCTCTCTTTCAAAGTCCGCCCATGACAGGTTTTTCTGCTCATTGAGACCCCTTATGACACTAGCAGCTGTTGGATCAGGCATTAGGTAAAAGTACTCTCTATACTTTGAATATGTCATGGACTGTTTCTAAATGGTCTTCCCTGCAACAATTGCCTCCCTTTTTGAATGGTTTAATCAAAGTTTTGATATACGTCATTATTTTGATAGGGCTACATGGTGCATTTTGGTGTGCATCCTTCTGTCACTCATTTCTGTTCTCTGGTGGGCAGGATTGATGGTAACCACTGGCGGGTTACTCGTACCTCACCAGCGGGCTATAATCAGGTCTGGCCACAGGAATAGCTTTTGGTATCCCTCGGGCAGAGCTGGGGTTAACCTCAACTCCATTGAATGTATTGACGTGTCGCTTTCCCTGAGATTTTAGACTAAATATTCGCTTTTCCAGATTCTTGCATTGTTCATGAAGCCGTTCTGCCTCCTGACAAAGATTAGAATTCTCATCCCTAATTTTATTTATCATGGCTTGCAGCTTGCTTATTTGCACCTGGCACTGGTCAAAAGCTCTGTCTTTCTTTTCATTCTCTACCAATACTTTAATTATTTCTTGTACTACAGAAAAGAATTCCTTATCCTTCTGCATGTTATTCAGGGACATCATTTAGGGGTCGCCGGAGGTTGCAACTGTGACCTCTGAGGTCTGCCTTGCAACCTCTAAAATACATTTTTTTTTAAAAAAACGTTTTTTTTAATGCAAGCTCCTGCGCTTTGGCCAGCACCATGTGGCTTTTTGGTTCTGGAGTGGCTGACTTTCTTGTTCAGGCCCCTTAAAAAAAAGAAGAAAAATAAGAACCAAAGTGCCACAAGTCTAACACTTTCAGCACTAACCCTAAATCAGAAAGAATAGGAATACCAAATAATGTGTCTTTTTTTAATTCTATTCAATAATTGCTAGACTTGTGAAAAGGTTTATTTCAGGCACACTTCAGGGGGGTGAGTCAATGATTTAGACTGTTCTTAAAAGCCTCAACGCAGCCTTTCATCCTTCTGAGGTCAATAAATGAGTACCAATACAGCTTGGGTGATATTTGGTGTATATTATTTTCTATATAAAGTGCTTAAGCATAAGTGCTATATAATAACACATCATTATCATTTGGTCATGGACGTCTGCTTGCATTCACAGTAATTTGGTAATATGGGCCTATACACACTGATCTTAACGATACATATGGCGATCCATTCTTGTATGAAATGTACATCACATTATAGTGATATTGTAACCATATTTTTCGTGGTGTACAATACTATGTGATACCACTTCCTGTTTTGTCAATGGGTGAAAGGTCGTGTTCCATTGCTTCCTGCGATATCACTTTGAGGTGGGGTCAAATGACATCACTTCCTGTGATGTCATCAGGGGGTCAAGGGTTGTGTGATGTCACTTCCATTACACCTGGCATTTTGGTGAAATGACGTTCCTGATGTTATTCTTTCTGTTTGTAATTCTGAAATGGCATGATCCTTGTCTTGTCTTATTGCATCTGAGACCCCCTTTAAGTGCATCAATTCTTGCTCACTCTCTAAATAGTTTTTCCTTCTGAGTCAATTGAGTATCCATATTGTTACATTTAGACTGCAACTCTGTATTAGACTGCTCTAATTCTGCTTTTAGGCATTTTATTTGATTAACGGCATCATCCAAACTGCCCTGCAATTTACTAATTACCTCTGTGTCATTTCCTTGCATTTACAAAGACTGGTGTAAGAGAAACCATAATTTAGCGCATAGCCATATGATACAATCCTTCTCCCCCTTTCGGTCTGGAGCTTTAAACAGTCTGATAAGTCATACTTGTACAATGCTCCCTTCCTCAAAAATATCCTCCAGTAACTCTTTCTCCACTTCCCCGCATGTCCTGTCTTGCAATAGAGTTGCATTTTCTGTAGACCAAACACTATGGTCAAAATGTTTTGCCTCTAGATAGTTCACCAGATCAGAGAAACCAGCTTCAACTTGGGACATGGTGACACTGCACACACCGCTGCACTATCACTTCAGAGCCCTAATTCCATTTTAAAGTGCACAGAATGGCTATGCCCAACGCATTATCATGCCCAGTAACTTTTTTAAAGTTCCCAATGGCAAACGTACCAATTATGTTGGATATATTTTCTGGAGGGATTATACCTAATCTTGCGGTGTCTTATTATTGTGATAGATATTGGTATCTTATTGTGGCATATTATTATTGTA
This sequence comes from Ambystoma mexicanum, assembly GCF_040938575.1. Lineage (NCBI taxonomy): Eukaryota > Metazoa > Chordata > Amphibia > Caudata > Ambystomatidae > Ambystoma > Ambystoma mexicanum. The sequence goes on from NC_090932.1 coordinate 718,784,733, forward strand.
GTGATGCAATGGTGGCTTTCCTAATTATAGTGGTAACATTCCCCTGAAAATATAGCCTAACACCTGTCCTTTTTCCCCAAGTCTTTTTTTTTCACAACTCCAGCTGCTGGGCTTATTACCCTTACTATGTAACAGTATCACTTTTTCTCAGCAACTTATCTACGATGCTGAATTATGCTCTAGCAGCCAAAGTGCAAAACATATGACATTAAGAACAGGTGATGGGATACACACACACCATACACTTCTAAACTCACTTGCTAGGAAAACCGAAAGCTATTTTCAGATTTTACCACCTGTGGTAAAATGAATTACCACCTATAGTAAAATAGGGCTAGTCCCTGTGAACTCTCAGTCTCTGTGCTAATGAGTGCAGTAATGCAATGAAACCTGACTCAATATGTTTGTAGTTTTTAGTTTTATATACTAATAATGTTCAGAGTTATTTAGATGAAATACATTGTGCAGAATAAGCCATGTGTGCAAAAGGAAAACATAGATTATATTTTACTTTACAAAGTTGCGACCATGAAAGGCTCCCCGAAAATGATTGTACCCATTGTCCTTGCATGTGGAGAGATTGGCAGGAGATGCAGGTTGAGAGAGACAAAATCAATGAACATTTGAAAATATATTGTATTCAACATTAATAACCATTATACATGGAAAACAGCCTGCTAACCTGCCTGACTACCTGTCATGCATTCATGTGGCACATTCTCACTTAAGAACCACATTTACCTAGAAATTGATGAGATTCCTTGCACGGCTGACTGTGGAAAGCCCTCTCACTTGGTTCGCCACCGATAAGGTCTGTCACAACCCCAGCCCAGCTCTCGGGAAGCCCTCAAGAACAACCTGGATGTCAGTGGATCCCTGCTTCTCAAGTGACTCCTGCATGTCTGCCTGCAAGTCTCCACTCACACCCTCTCCCAGCTTATTTTTAAAAGTTTAAATCTGTCACAGACCCTCACTCCTTGATGATGATGCATGTAAATACATCAGGAGCTCTTCAATTCGGCTCTATTGACAGTAGACACTGCAACATCAGTTTGTTAAATATGTTTGGCCACAACTCATTTCACTCAATGTATTTATTTTCTTTTGCTAGCAGCTCCTAATGGGGATTTTTACCACTATACAGTGTTCATTATTATTCCCTTGAGAAGCTCTTCAGAATGTTTCAGAGAATTAAGAGTATTATACACAATCCTGACAAGGGACTAACCCCGACTTCAGCCTTACACATGTATAGCTATTCTGTGATGATATGCTTTCTTGAACGAGCATAGCATTGACCCTAAGCATGCTTCAATTTCCCAAATTGTCAGAGTTGTCCTTTGAATCATTCTTTCTGTGCAAACATGGGCACAATAGTCTCTGAGCATTTTCATAAGATCACAATTGTATTGTTTCTTGATGTAGAGGTCAAGGCCCCCAGAAATGTGACCGTCCAATTAGGTGACAGAATTTAACGGAGAGTTTAACAGCCAATCGGAAGCTTCAGATTTCATGAAGAAATGTTGAGGCCCTAAAGAAAGGAATACACTTTTCCCATTCCTTAGTCTGTAGGAGGGTGTTGTACTAGGGAGGATCACAATTGGCGGATTGAATCTGTGATTTTATTCTTTTGTTCAAACATTTTAAGTCATTGAGGGAAGTGTTGTTGCACCCCTTTCACTGTTGTTTTCATGTTTCTGCGATTTTTTAGTCCCTAATTTATCTTAATCTCTTTGTTACCATTGCATTGCCCTGAAAACATATGCAAAACACACAAATCAGTGAGGTGCAGCTTGGTTCCCTAGGGCACACCGAGCAAGGGACAAACCTCTGGGCATACCCTCTCTCATACATGACAAGACAAACTATAACAAAAAAAGTGATGGGTGGAAGGTTTTGAATACATCGGAACCACTGGCACTGCTCTGGGCAAACTTCCACACCATTCTGTTTTTAGCTTTTCTGCCTAATTTCAAGAGAGGTCCAGCTAAAGAGGGGTTACTATTGACCTTTGACATTTTTCATCCCTCTTAGAGGTCTGTTCACAAGACGTAAAATAAGCCTCATTTTATGGTTGATATTAGAATCCGAAATTCACTGTTGGGGTCTGATCATTTGACTATTGCTCTCTTGTTTGACCTGTAGCTCTAACTGTGAAATCATTTCTCCACTCTCTTGACTTCAGAGTGACCTTTGTTCATATCTCTGTTTCTCACTTGGAAGGTTATCTATTCTAGTAGAGTCATTCAGATCAGTCTTATAACTATTTTTGTATGCATTGTCAGTATCCACTCACCCTGGTACTTGGATATATTATCCGAGGAATTAGGAGGAGGAAGAGGAAATGTCTCTTTGTAATTTGGTTCTAAAATTAGGTGATGGGTTTCTCTCCAAAGAGATTTTGATCTCCCTAGGAACCTGATCCTGGCTTGTTCTGAATATTTCTCTTTGATGGAGTAAGATATTAAAAACACAGGCTAGTCCTAGAACTGAAATAATGCAAACAAAGATATGTCTCCGATTTTGTTGGATCAGTATTTTTCATGCCAGGTAGAAGGTTGGTTGGTTGGGCATGAGCAGGATGTATTTTTCCCTGTTATTATCTATTAAAGCAGAGGAGTAAGTCTTTTTCCCCCCTGTCTCTTAGCCAAGCAGAGGAGTATGCTTCATCTCAGGTACCATAATGGCGACTGGTGCAGGCATTTATTTGGGGCCTTTTTCTTTATTCTCGTGATTAGTTGGGTTATGTATTTCATAAATCCTTGTAGCTTGGGTGATAATCCGTTTGAGAGATCTCGAGCCATTAAAAGCATGGACTGACTGAGTCACTGCATGTTTTGGAAGGGTGTGGAAGAAAATGTTTTTAAAGTCCTGACATTCAGCATCAACATTTTGAGAAATTTGGGCAAAAACCCTTTTGTGTTCTTAAACAAACTCCATAGGAGAATGATCCTCAGCATACAATACATTACATTTGCTGCCTTTATGGATTCTTGGGTGTTTCTAAGAGTCAAACATATTTCAAAATGGTGCCCTTGTAATAGAAACATTTATAATGATTTTGGTTTTCATGGAAACTAGAACACAAGTGTGATCATGTAGATATTCAGTGTTGTTTTGTGATTGTTAAATCCAAATGATGCCATCATTTGTTTGCCCAATTCTAGATATTCCCAAACAAACTATTTTGTATTTTTATGAAACAGGGTTAAAACTGTTTTTATGGCCTTTATTTGATTGGGTGTTTCACAAAGAGTGTTTGCAGTTTTCTGTTTCTCTGTATCCTTACTTTGGTCCTTAACTCTTAATTGCTTGAACCTTACTCCCTAAACATATTTACTCTGCATGTCATAATGACTACAGTAACATTTCCAATGTGCATGGCATGGGGATCATCTCTTTTCTATTTTCTCCAGTGGAATGAATGGTTATGGGCCTCAACTCTATTCTGATGGTCTGGATAATGTGTGATTCCTTCCTGTTGTCCCTCTAAATCAATGTTTCCAAATGTACCTAGGGTTTCTAGGATTTGGTGTAGAAAAGAGTTTTTAGAATGCCCATTTTGGCTTGTATTACTTGTTTTTCAAGGTTAGCTAGATGGACTAAATGGTCTCTTTACTGTTTATCTGTTACAAATCATGTTCTCTGATGTAATTTTAATACATTTCTTCACTGATTCTCTGTTTGGGAGTACTTTTGCTCTATCTCCTATCCACTCCTGATATACTGAGTGGGCCACTACCCTCTCCTCTTACTTAAAGCTCTTGATATTCCTTTATTTCTGATGGGAACTCAGCATTTCCTGTCTGTCTGGGAATGGAAAGGGCTGTATCTACAGCCAGTTGTACCAGATATTTTAGTGTGTTTTTGGTAAGATCGGGGCAGGAGAGAGGCAGTTTGAGGAGTAAGGGAGGGTCTTCCTTCTTCCATAAAACTTAGCTGTGTCTGAACGTTAGCTGATGATTCAGAACCCAACCTATTTTATTTAATTTCTTCTCTTAATTGATCATGATTATCTATTTCAATCATCATGTGTTGGTTACATTGTACTAGGTGTGCCTTAGATTTAATCAGAGTGGCCTGACTAGGCTCTAATGCTCCAGTTTTGGAGGACGTTATTTCTTGTGTGTTTGGTAACTCCTGTAACGTTGCAAGCACATCTCAATACTTGCACCATAAAATGTTCTCAAAATCTGCGAATCTTTTCTTAAAATCTTCATGGATTTTAAATGCTTTTTAAAATCTAATTCCAGCTGTAGTCATTTATGGCTCAAAATGGCTCCAACTGATTTCAACTGAATCAGACACTTCCTACTCATCTCGACCAGATTCACGGGCCATGTCTGTGGAGGCATGAATGGATTAAGCTGATCTTAACCTTATCTTCAAAGGTTCAAACCAACACTCTAATCAAGCATTTTAAAGCTCACCCATATGTAATCTAGATAATTTTCTGAGAATAAGTGACTAACCTTGGGTGAAGGGGTGAGAGACTTGTGTTCAGCTACCCAGAAGAATTATGGCCTATTGATTTTCTTGGACGCTCTGAGAATAAGTCTGAAGTCACACGTTTGTGTCCAGTCCTTTGTTCATCCCTCTTGGCCTCTCTGACATCCCATCCAGAAGACGGTTTGTGCTAGTTCGAGACATAGTTTACAGCATCTATCCCTCATGTAGAATTTGTTAAAGTTCTCCCAAGGCATGGACAAGATCAGAAGTACAGGCAAGCATGGAAGAGAAAAAAGGTGACGAAAGAAAGCCCAGAGGGCAAATGATGGCCACGCACCTCCGAGTACGCAGTGGAAGGAGAAAGGTGGCAGTAGAAAAGCACTGAGGTTGAGGATGAAAAAAAGGCAGATGGTATAAAATATCCTCACTGATCTTGGTAGAGGAAAACAATAGCTGGTAGGAGCAGTCCAGTGAAGAGGAGGCAAAAATGCTGTCATCTTCCAGTGAAGATAAAGACAAACAAGCTCGCAAGAAAAGAAAGACGGAATAAAATCAGAAGGAAAATTGAGACAACTTTGACCCAGACACTCATTTATCCCTGGTCATCAGAATAGGAGCCACCCATGAAAATAGCGGCATACCTGATGAGGAGGTTGAGAACACCACTGGCCAAAAAAGCCAGAAACAAACTATGAAATGAGTGCCCCAGACCACAACTGCCAAAAGGAATTGCCGAAACACCTAAAAAAACAAAATAATGCTCAACTGCATGGACAAGTATACTAAACACATCAAAAAACAGCTTGATGCATCTTGAAAATCATTCAAAGATAAATTACTAGATGTGTTGGGACCAATTTTGAAGATACTCCACCTGGTTGATAAAGAAAAGAGAAAAGGGAGATGCATATACCCTATGTTTCTCACAAAATGGACCCCAAAAACCATATTTCCACTTCATACTACCAACAGTACAATCACAACAGAAAGGAAAAGGGCTACCATAGTATACATTGATCCCATTCAGAGTAAGCTACTAACATCGAAGGCAGCAGCAGCTAAGGGCCAACTATTTGGCAAATCGTTCATCAAAGATAACCCTAACAAAAACATTTTCATTTTTAGTCATTCTTTCAAACTTTGTCCATCCCCTTTTTAGGAAATACCAGTTTGGTGAAAAATAAACATGTTGTTACTTGTTCTGTTTTGTTTGAATTTTTATATAAATCACATGCTTAAACATCTTCAACTACATATCCTGCTGACATATTTCAAACTATAAAATAAACATCAGGGATTAATCTAAGTTGCATTGCACATTGTTACTTTCTTGGGGAATTTGTGAATCACTTGCTCAAACCTCACAGGGGCCTGCTCAACACACAGAGAAAAAAGCAATAAAAGAAAGTTATGAAGATGTGTACGGGTAATCTAAATATTCACCTTAAATACATGGAATAATCTGTGTGCCCATAAACTGTCACTGCCATCTGGCAGTAGTTCTGTGCCAAGTAGCATTGGAGTATGAAGGACATTTAAAAAAGTTCAGTGTGTTTCCTGTTGTAATCTATTGCAGATAGAAGCTTCCAATAAACCATCCCAAACCTTTGCAACCTCTGACTTTATTAAGCACCTCATCCAGTCCCATTATGACAATATAGACAAACCCTATACAAAGGCTTAATTTACATCAAAATGTACAAACCCATGACCTACAATCTGCACACGGGTATCTGCTGTAGAAAAGCATGTCTGAGTCACTATCTTCCACTTCTATTGCTTCCTCTATTCCAGCCACCTCCACCCAACTTCGTCCTATCCTATGTATACCCAAACTGCACGACTGCAATGAATGAAAGCTATGAAGATGTGCATTGGTATGCTAAATATATGCCTTAACTCCATGAAAGAACAAATGTGCCCAGACAACTGTCATTGCCAGCTGCCAATAGTTCTGTATCAAGTAGCAGGAGAGTAACAAGAACATTAAAAAGAAGCACTCTATTTCCTATTTTAAACTGTTGCAGATGAAAGCTTCCAGTAAACCATCCCAAACTTTTACAACCTCTAATTTGATAAAACACCTCATCCGATTCCATTACAAGAATGTGGAGAAACCCTATAGGAAGGCTGCTTTCCATCAAAATGTACAAACTCGTGGCCTAAAATGTGCACACAGGTATCAGCTGTAGAAAAGCACATCTGCGTCACTCTCTTCCACTTTGGTTGTTTCCTCTGTTCCAGCCACGTCCACCCAACCTGCCCCTATGCTACCTATACACAATCTGCACAACCGCAAAGTAATGTGCTTAAAATATGATAACTGCGTCACGGTGTGAGATCGCACTATACATGGTTACAGAAGAGCTATTTTAGAACACTAAAGCAATTGCTGCCAGTTTAAAGATATGCACATTGTTTCAGTGGCAATTTTTGAATCTCTTATTTTACAAAATAAAAAACTCATAAAAAGATTATACACAACTAACCTATAATTCAAATATTGTGAACAGAAATTGCATTGCTGTAGCCCATATTGCATCTCTATTAGGGCAATTTGCACCACAAAAACTGTTCTATTTCTCTTCAGCATAATAAGAATTTGCACAATTAATACCATTACTTCTAAAACAGCTTGCATAGGACATTGTCAATTCCTTAGGGAATTTGAGATTCACTTGCTCAGACCTTACATGAAACCTACTCAGCACAGACAAGAAAACACAAAAAAACAAAGTTATGGAGATGTGCTTGGGTATGCTAAATATTCACCTAAAGTCTATAGAAGAACTAGTGTGCCCACAAAACTGTCACTGACAGCTGGCATTATTTCTGTGTCAAGTAGCAATTGAGGAAAAAGGACATTTTCCAATAAATATCCCTGGATTTAGTGATAAAGTCATCACAAGTCAGACTGAAATTGTACCAGGGAATGTCCTAAATACAGAACATAGTACCACCATGGAACTTGTTAATAATCCCGTTGTCTCCCCCATCCATGAGTGGTGTGACAATTCTTTAGGAAACAACTTGAAGCACCCTAAGCCTTCTACATGTGTCCCGCATGGGGAGACTGTTTTCTCTCCGTCCCCCCTAGATCAATCTATACTTGATCACTGGCCGGAATTCATGGCCAATATTGCTAAGGAGTTGCTGCTATGTACAAGCCCTTTCGATCTGGGTCTCCTAGTGGAATCACTAAGTAAACTGGTTTCGGACCCTAGATCTCGGAGCAAGAATATAGCCTCACAAACAAATGATTCCTTCGGTCCTAGTGTTGGGATTTGGACAGGTAACCTGGATAAGGCCTGCCAAATTAATGTTCAAAAAGAGCTAATAGACAAGACCTCATAATCGGACCTTAGTAGTAAGGAAATTCTGGTACCGTTCAGTCTCCAGATTAATAAAAGTACTATAACTACAAAGCACAATTCTATTTTAGACCCTTCGGTTGCCATTATAGTAGCCACGCAGAAACCAGATCTAGAGGCCCATAAACCTTCTCTACAGACTGAGGCCACTTCCAAGCTTGGATCCTCCCAGAACTTGTGTGTGAGAAAACATCAGATACCTAAAATAGAAGACACAAGCATTCAGAACTTTGTTTCAGACCAAAGAAACTTTATCATTACCAACATCAGCAAAGCTAATAGTCACAAACCCATAGAAGCCCTGCGGTTTAAAGTCCTAGCCTGGCTTAGGCAGAGGACCGTCCTAGGTGTGGTCAGATTATCGGATCTCAAAATCCTCCGTAGGATGGACTTGAAAGATTGGAGCACGCATGACAATAAGGATTGTGTCTAAGTGGGGTGTGGGACTGGCTCCCTTCCTGCTTTCCTAAGACTGTGTAGTTACATTCCGAAGGGATCCTCAAATTGCAATATAAACATTTAATTATTTTGTCAGCTTAAAGAGATTTCCCTACTCCTTTGTTTTCTGCAGTTGTATGTGTGCACATTGTTGTTGAAACATAATTTGCCTGCTTTTTGTTCACGTAAGATTAGTTTGTATTTGTTTGTTCTTTGTTGTCTGCGCCCTTAAGCCTTTGGGTACCTGGAGCGCAATATAAATATTAAACATAAACATGAATATAAAGAAGTTCAGTTTGTGTGTTCTATTATATGCTGTTGCAGATGGAAGCTTCCACTAAAGCATCCCAACATTTTGCAACTTCTAATTTTATTCAGCACCTCATGCAATTCCATTACAACAATGTGGAGGAACCCTATAGGAAGGCTAATTTCCATCAAAATGTAGAAACCCCTATGCAATAATCTGCTCACAGGTGTAAGCGATATTCAATCAACACTATAGCTAAGTCAATGCCTAGTCTGGGATGCTGAGGAAAACCCTTATTGATGTATTTTTATATCCAGTTCAGTACTCTGGATGACAACCCTTGTATAACACCCCCCTCTTAGAATCCCCCCGACCCCACTGAGCCAAGAAGTAGGTTTGTTTTGCAAATTTAAAAGGTTTATTTGGACAATTCAACAATATATATCTATCACACTTTATACATAAATTGATAACTGATATCACACTTCAGAATACGACTGTGATCAACAATGGATAATGTTACAGGGGTACACTGATTTGGTTACTTAGGAGTAGTGTAGAGGATGAGGTAGCTGAAATGCTTGATGGTTTCAAGGAAATGCAAGATGGAATAAAATGCAGTGCAGAAATAACTTGTTATGATTTTAGCAAAAGGTAATATGATCACTTTTTCTTTTGACAATTCACTCCCCCCCTATGCAATACAAGAAATGGAAGGAGAGCACACAGTCTTCACGAATCCCAACAAATCACACTTTATAATGCAATACACAGTTCCAGTTCCCCCAGCAAGCTTAGAGAAAACAGGGATGAGTTTTAAACACAGGCAAATTACTTTAATGTGGTTTGCAAGGAAGTGAAAAGGTGCTAAAATTGCTTTTAATTCCCTCTAGAGGTTCAGGGTGAGTGAGAGATGCTTGTTGGAATTAGTTCAGGCTCACTTTAGCAATGCCCTATGAGTTATTACCAGGTTGCAAACGGATTTTAACAAAGAGAAGCAACAAGCTGCTGATTTCTACAGATGAAGAAATCGGGCCAAATAGCAAATCGCGGTAAATTTCGTGAGTGCGTGTCTCGTGATTACGGAAAAGGTATAGGGAGTAGGAAGTCATTTGTTGGAAAAGCCTAGATTCTAAGCTTTCAGATGAAAGTTAAATTTCGTTCCTAGTCCAAACGGTTCAAGAGATACGGACGATTTAATAAAGGTAGATTTTCGGATTTAAAGTAAAACTCAAAATGACAGGTGACAGCTTGCAGCTGCAGAATTGACAGGTGACAGTTGTGCAGCTTTAAAAATGACCGATGACACGATTTCTAGGAGGCTGTTCTAATTAGGTTAAAATAGCTTGAATTAGATTATTTTAACTAAGAGATTAGGTTCTGCACAGTTCTGGCGGTACTCACAATATATTTTGGGCAGGAATGGGCCTCGCCACGGATCTGGTCAGGTTGGACGGGACTTCCGGCTGGAGGTTCTGAAGTCCCGGCTATCTGGGTCAGCTCTGCTCTTTGGGTCTGTCAAGCACCGGATCTGCTCACAACGGTCTGGTTTGTGGTTCTCTCGGGTTCCGGATACAGCACTGCTTTCTGGATACTGCTACAGGTTCTTGCAAAAAATCTTGGCAAAATTCAAACAGCTTGCCCGGCTGTTGAATAGTTTGGTTGGTTTTGAGGCCTGCTGAAGAGGATTCAGCTGGTGGATTCAGGCCTCTCTGCTACAAATTCTGGAGTTAATTTCTGCTACAGGTTCTGGAGATTGATGGATTTGAAGTCTGGATCTCGGGATGTGAAGTCGTCGGTCAGCATGCTCCGAAGCAAATGGAATTGAATGTCTCTACCTGTCCCAGCAGTCTCTTTTTTTATGTGTTTTGAAAATGGGTGTGTGCCTGGGCCTAGCTAAGCCTGCCCCTCTCTACTTGTCATTGGCCCAATTCTCCCCTCTCCCATGATTGGGGAAAGGAAATGGATTGTCATCATGATGAGGTCTGTTTATGGGTCAGAGGATCCTCCCCTGGTCAATTTGCCCACAAATCTATATCTGATCCAAATACATATTTCCCAGGTACACAAGTGGTTGACATTACATGTACATATTATATATTCCTTATGGTCCATGCTTGTCCGCCTCTGATCTTCCTGGGGGCTTGCATTCAAAAATGACAGCATTTTGCGCTTTTTGACTGGTTTTGCAATATCGGACATTTACCCAAAATTACACAAATATGCACAAGGAGTATGGACATTAATTGATGAAGTGTCAGATTTTTAACATGCAGACATTTGGAGTAAGACCCTATTTTCCGCTAGCAAGCCCCCAGAATACACCACAGGGTCCTAACACCTCTTAAAACGTGCACAGAAAAATCACAAAAATAATGATATTACTTATATAATTCTGACAAGTCCGCACTATGAGTTATCTATCTTTTTAAAATTATGCTCTGGTCAAAAGAAGAGTGTGGCTTCCCACATCACATGGTGGAATAACTGGTTTATCCACTTCCCCCAAGCCAGCTTGTTCACAGAGGCGCAGCTGCCCCCCAGTTTCTCCCAAGAGGAAGCTATTTTACAATGCCCCCAATATAACATTTGCCTGAGTCAAGGAAGTTGCATTGTTCTGTCCCTTCCAGTTCCCAGGTCCCCTCCCTTAATTCAATCAGAGAGGTGTCAACTCCTTTTGGCAAGGGGCAGCAGGATGCAGCTAGGCCTGGGAAGAGTGGCTGAGCAGGTTTCAACTCCTGTCGGGGGTAGTTGTCAGGCAGAATTCAGCTAAATGTCACTTTAGTTCCCAGTTTAAATCAAACTTACAATTTTTACCTATACATTAAATAATTACTTCCTTCAAGTCATTTCAGAATATAGTTTTACATTGTGTCCACCTCTTAGCAAGTTTTTCTTGGCCTGGTTTTGTTACATTTGTTCAGTTTTACACAAAGGTCTGGTGGTTTTAAAACGCTGGCTTTCTGATAGTGGTGAGTACCGGTATTGCAACCATTTTTGGGATTAAGAAAATGAATTCCCCACAGTTGTGAGTTGCTTTTTGGAAATCAGCATTGCCATTCCCAATGGTTTCAGGCTACTGTATGTGTAGCCCAATGGTGGTTTTAGGCAGTGCCCTCCTGTGCTCACAACATAGGCAAAAAAGGTAGCAGCCTATTCTTCATGTTTTCCCTGTGAACTCTCTGGGGAGTTCTGGCCATCATGATGTTTTCCATGACAGTACTGCACAGTTTTATGGTAGGGCTTGGATGCAGGGGTAAACACATCCCACATAGGTAACTACTGTATAAAACCACATCTGCATCACTCTCTTCCACTTCAATTGCTTCCTCTGTTCCAGCCACCGCCACCCAACCGCCTCCCATCCTACATATACCCAATCTGCACAACTGCAAAATAATGGTTTGAAATATGAAAACTGCATCATGGCGTGAAATCACACCCTACATATTTACACAATATTTATTGTACAACACCAACGCAATTGCTGCCACTACAAATATATAAAAAGAAATGTAATGGTTATTGTTTGTATCCCCTTATTTTACAAAAATAAAAACAGAAGAAAACTCATGAAAAGAGAAGGCACATCTAACCCATACTTCAAATATTATTTGTGGGCTGAAATTGCATTGCTAAACCCATGGTGTGCCTGCATGTATTGGGGCAATTTGCACTGCAAAAAACATTCAATGTCTTTTTTAAATAATGGGAGTTTGCACAACTAATGCCATTCCTATATTCTTTAAGAGTGTATATTTAAAAATAAAACTAATCAAACAACTTTTTTCATGAAATTGAACACTAGGTTTCACAAAACAAACACATGAAGACAATGCATGTTCTCCTATAGATAACCACCCAGTAACATACTCCACCAAAACAAATCTTTTTTAAGCACACACATTTTCTGATCACCCCAGTCCAGCAAAAAAAATATTTTTAAAGCAGGCACATTTTCAGATCACCCCAAAAACAATTCAATATACAACATAAATTATTATAAAAGCATTGTAAATAAAATCACATTTCTACTGCTCAGTGATCATTCTCATCTTTTTGAGTGCAGGAAGTATAATTAGTGATTCTATATCATGCACCTCACTGAAATACTTTGTTGTTCCTAATAAACAACTTCCAACAATTGTTCCTACCCATATTTTGCATATGAAGCAGGACGACTTCATTGTTAACAAATACGCAATGACCATTGTCAACATATTATCAGATAAAACTTTCAAGAATCAAATGACAAACTGATTAATGCCAATCTTATTTTGTCACAGGTAACATGAACTGCACAGTGTGATTTCTGCAGTCAAAATTAGAAAAGTAGACAAAATGGTGGGTTTCTGAGTTTCCAAAATCAAAAGAAGAAAAAGAGGACTATATTGTAAGAAAACTAATAAAATGGCTGACACATATTCACTGCTAGGGCAACAGCGTTCTATGGCTGTACACTGGGACTTTATGTTACGCTGACCTGGCTCCCACAGGGGCGTCGGTCGGACCCGGACGGCTGCGGTCTCCACCAAAGTGATGCGTAGTGCAGAGATGACTGACTGGACTGGCCCTTCTAATCTTGTCTGCTTGACCCGTAGAAGTATTCTCCTGCAAGTGGAGAGATGGATTTGCCACCCGTGGATTCAAGTGATGGCACCCCCCACAGTCCTCCCCACTATCACCTCCCAAGGACCCGCTCAGCAATCTCACCTTATACTTTTGAAAGATGAGCTCTCCATCCTGCATGGATTGCAGGGGGGCGTTGATGCCAGTTACTTCACTGGTTTGAAGGCGTGGGAGAGTTCCGAGAGTATTGACTCTGGGGTTCCTGGCGAGGACCAGTAAGTATCAAATTCATAGAGTTCAATATGTCCGATGTTCACTCTTGTTCCCCCTTCCTTCCTTGTCTTGCAGCTGATTCCGTGAGAAGATGCTCTTGTGGTAGCTGGTGGTGCTCAGATAAGAGCTGTCCGGTAAATGTTGCACGTGTTTAACGTGTTCTTTTCTCTCTCTTTGCAGGTGCAGCACATGAAGATGTCGAGAGTTATAGAATAATGCCTCCGGTGGTAAATCAGGTAAGTCTATGGTGATAAGAGTTATATTTGTTGGTTTTCTCATCTCACCTTGTTGTTTTCTTTTGTCCCCCAGGCGCCGGAGTTCGGCGAAGAAATGATGGAGGCAGCGCCGAATCAAAAGATGCTGCGAGGACTGGTGAGTATGGCGCGGTGCTGCAGTTGGAGATGCGACGCGTACTGAAATGATGTTCTTTCCAGGTCCGGAGGCGAGATGGATCCGGAATCAGGTGGGGAATTCGAAAATAGTTCGTTTTCTAACCTTGTCCTTTTCTTTCCTCTTTGTTTTAGGAGCTCCAGATTCGAGGCGGGCGTGGCAGAAGACTGGATGCTGACTGCAGGCACAGTGAGCTTTACGCTGCTGGATGCAGAATAACGCGAAGCGTGTGCTGTTGTTCGGGCGTGGTTTAAATAGCCTCCAAAGTAGTTCCAGGTAAGAAGTTACCCAGAACCACGCCTGAGTAAAAAATAGTCCCTGTAATAAAATAGTCCCATCCAGGCCTCACGTTGGCTAGGACTCACTTGCAGCATGGTCTGCATCAGGTAAGTAAAGTCTATGAGCCTGGCGCCTATGGCGCCAGGACTGATTTCTATGATGAGCCTGGCGCCTAAACCCAAACAGCCCCCAGCCGGGGCTATTGGGGTTTTAATAAGAATCTGGATGCCTGCTCCCGGAGCTGATGGGCTTGGTCCTGATGCCCGGGGGTAGGCATCATGACACTTTAGAAGAAAGCGTGGAGACATCACAGTATCTTGGTCATCAAGGCAGCACTGCAATGCAGAAGAAGGACAGACCAATGGGCAGCGTTGTGACAGGGAATGATGTTACTGGCATGCTGGCTAAATTTCCCAGTATCGGATGGTGGCCTGTTACTGTGCTGTTACATTCAGTGATAAGGAAGATGAAAGGAGAGTTTCAAAAATGTGGCACAGCAGGAGATGTTATCTTTCACACGGGGGTACTGTTTATTTATCACGTCAGAATAAAAGAAGTACAAAGGTACTGTTTGGTGCGGCAGAGTTGGAGTGGAAGGAGAGAGGCTCCTGTAATTAATGCGAGGCCATCTTTTCAGTGTTTGTGTTAAACAATCTGTACATTCAGTTGTTGTGTGAAGCCTGTTTTTGGAAAAGTGTGGTGCATGATTATTGAAGTGGGTGTGTTTGCCGTACAGTGGATATGTGGCAAAATGATTGTGGAATGTGAGCTTGGTGAACATTTGACGTGGCCTCTGTTTCTAGTAAAAGAACATGGGACATGACAGCATTGCAATTTTTAACAGTGAGATGTCTTGCACTAATGTTTCTTCCACAGGACCAATGTGCACTATATGGACTTTTTCTCATTATGTCAAGAGTTTCAGGATGCGGATTGGAGTTTATCATCTTCTGTGTGCTTGAGGGTGATGTGCGTTGGGAGAATGGTGGATGTTTTTGCAATTTTATGGGGGTTGGAACCCAGCACAAGTTTTATAGGGGTGTTCTTCCACCCATGCTACAGGTTTTGGGGTTTGGTACCCAGCACTGTTTTAAAGGGCTGTTCTGACAACTGTGCCACATATTTTGTAGTTTGGAACCCATGCCTTGGGGAGTTGGACACCGGTATTTTAGGGGGTGGTCCACTCCGCCTGCTGTGCATGGATTGGATTGGATGCCTGTGCTCTGTGTATTTTGAGCTTTGAGTATTTGTTCTGGTATTATACTAGAATATGAAGGGCGCACTCAGTGCACTTTAGTTGTTTGCAGCAGGATGATTGAGGGTGTTGTTTTGGGATCATGTGGCAATGCTGGTGTGTTGAGAGTTAAGGCTGGTTCCTTGGTCTGAGTGTCTGTGGTAGGCCTGCTACAGACTCTGAGTATTTTGGATAGTGGATTGGCCGCTTTGCAGGTCATTGGAGGGATTAGGTTGGTGGGATCATGAGGCATGTCTGCTAGTTCTTTGGAATGGAATGAGTGAGATTTGGATTGGAGTTTGGAGTGGAGGTGGCCAGAGTGTTGTTATTTTCATACTTTGGTCGCATTACCGTGTGTATTTTCCCTTGTGCTTCTTTCCGTAACATTGATCTTGGATTCTGTTGAGGAGGGAGATGTGTTGTGCATTGTGTTCCCTTCTTTGGTCCTCCATGAATGCTTGCCTGAGGGAATGACTGAGGTAACGTTATGCATGTGGAATGTTGTGGTGTGAGTGCCCCTGTAAGCTCCATAAATGTCAGTTGGAGTGAAGCAGCCTGTGAGAGAGGAGGCTGCGGGATGTCTCCTGTGTACCTTCCTACTTACTTTTGATCTTATCTGATGTATATACCTTGTCACTAGAACTTACTAAAGAAGTTCACTTCCCTTACCTGAGTATTAGACCTTTCATTTCACCCTTCAACACACATCGATGCTGAAGGCACATTTTCTGCTGGCCATCTTACTTGCATCTTAACCTTAGTCTGCAGGCGAAATACAGTTTTTGGCAGCAGGTACACTACCCCATGAGCTATTTCACTCAGTGTTTGGAATGTTCTGGATCTCCTCGGCAGTTATATTAATCCACTTAATTATACTTGGATGGGAATTGGTGGATTGGACTCTGTAATTTTCAGATTACTAACACAGGTCATCAGCAAATCAATAGGCCCCTAAACAAAATACCATTTTCCAATAAAGATGTTGTAAACTTTTGTTCCGTCTCAATGGTTCTCAACTGCAAAACAGAGGGAGACCAGAGACATCTCATTGCACGTTAAAAATATTGAAAGCTTTGCTTCAGCTCACCCCTCCCCAGCAGACCACCAGTTTAAAGTCTGCCTGTCCGCCACATGAAGGATTGTGTCTTTGCGCTTTCACACCCCTGCTCTGACAACAGTTAATCAAATAAAGTGACAGCATTTGTTTAATTATACTTTTAAATGATTACCATGACATGCAATGTTTCCAGCACAGTCAAAGAAGTACTCCATTTATTTTGTAGGTGAAACTATTGGACTTCCAGTGGAAACTAATTAAGTATTCGTCCGAAGTAGAATATCTCATTTTCAGTAGGAATTTGGCCGAATACTTACTTGAAGCAGAATTTCGGTACACCTCCAACCTCAACAATTAGACTGCACAATTTTCATAGTTTCCGTTTCACCTGCAGCCTCTCTACCAATTTCCACATCTTGGCATCACAAAAAGTGCAAGGTGAAACGCAATTTTGCACTGACCTTTGCACTGTCACAGCATTGGGAACACGATATTTGAACCGATTGACCAGTGCAGAAAAAAGGCGTTTGCTCCAACTTGCCAGTGCAAAGACATTTAGCATATTTTATTCCGTGGTAAATTCCCCAACACTGGTGCAAGTTATTGGATCAGGCCTGAATCTTGATTTGATTACTAGTATCATTGGCTATTAAATATTAATATAAATACATTATATTATACTTAGTTTGTAATGTATTTATCGTGACAGTATGCATTTTTGAGCAATTTAGTTGTATTGATATACTTAATTATTTGATTTGTCCCTTCCCTTCTTAAAGTAAGTGGTCGAACTGAGCGGGAGCGGTCGGGAACGGTGCTCCTCTACTTTATTAAATTACGTTTTATAGCTCCTATACTTTTATTTTAAAAAGAAACCGTTCCAGAATGGTTTCGTTTTAAAATAAACGTGTAGGAAGACGTTGCAGCTTGCACTTTCCCTTAAATAGCAGGTGCAAGTGTTTGGGGGTTTGTATTGTGTGTGGGAGGTGGCGTGGTGATGGGGTTTGTGGGGAGTGGGTGCAGGCCAGCAGGGGACATAGTTCCACTACTTCTTTTTGTGCACTTCGAACACTGCTAAAGTCTGGTTTCTTCTCAAAGGAAACCAACAACGGGAGCAAAGTTCGTTCCAAGGCGACGTCTCCACTTCTTTTGAAAGAGTTCTCGTGTAACACCTATCTAGCCCCCCCTCTTACCACCACCCCCTCCCTGCCCCTCAACCATTTGTGCTTCCTCTGGCTTCCATATTGAAGATCTCAAAATATTAAATCTGGGAGGGCGTGCACATTTGAATATTACCAGTCTATTAAAGCATAGCTCTCAACTCACCCCCAAGCCCCATATACGCCCATTCACTTCGATGGCCTCTCACGCACCAAGAAGAAAGTCGGGTGTTTTCACCCGCCTTGGTGACACAGAAGGTCGGGAGCTATGATTAAAATGAGTGTTGCCTGCTTTGCGCAACGCAGTAGACTGCTGATGATGTTTTCGTCAGGGTGACCAGGAATCAAAATTGTCAGCCATACAATGGCGCTTCTTTATAAATTAACTCGATCTTGCATTATTGTCCATGTATTTGTTTAAATATAGTATTCAGTAAACTGAAAAATACAATAGTATGCATCCAAAAAATCGTTTAAGCATAAGTCAACAAACGTGTCAAACCCCGAACATCTTTTCTACTATAAATGTAGGCAAAAAACATCCTCGTCTTTTTTTTTTTTTACGTGAAACGTAGGGTTTCACAGTGAAGACAGCTGTTAATCGTGAAATAATGGTTTGTGTGTTTCGTGCGGCGATCTGCCATGTGTCTACAGCGCCACCTAGCGGCTTTAGTAAATATAACACACACTTGACTGAGATCTGACTCCCGTTCTGCCATTTTTTCGGACTTTCTGCAGCAACCATTTCAAAGCAAATACCATTCCTCTGCAAGGTTCGTTAAACGTTTGCCCCGGGCTTGTCACTAACCCATGTTATTTAGGCCAGCGTCATGCCACCCTCAAATGAATTCCTTGACGCAGGCAGTGTCCAGAAGGAGAATATCTTGTCTGAAGTTTCCCACCTTCCATGAACTGTATCTGCAGAGCCCACCCCTGGAGGAGAGAAGGCCGCTTTGAAAAATAACACCTTTGTTTTTCCAAGTGTTAGAGATGAAGCAGAATTCGCAGATGGCCTGGAGGTTGGTGCACCCTTCACCAAACACAGATGGACACCGAGCTCTTTGAACTGCTTTGGGAAGTCTGTTACTGCGCACATGTGTGGGCTGTGTGAAAAAGCAATGCTGACTTCGGCGTTACGGCCGTGTGATGACACGGAATTCCGTAACTTCGTTAAATAAAAGTCTGCTTTAACTAGCAGCAATCGCGTTCTCCGTCTCACTAAGGAATCGTAATCCGAGGCATCCCAGGGAAAGCGCACAAATAATTCGGACACGCCACAATGACAGCACGTCTGCACCCGAGAAGGCATACGTTCCTTTGCTCTATTCTGTTTTGGAAGAAAGATTTCTAAACTTCTGCCATTGCACTGTCGTGTCCTCTTTCTTTACCTCTCACATTAGGCAGGGCAAGTCCTCTGTCCATGACGAGCACCTAGGCCGCTCGGCATGGGAAGGCGGGGTTACCGCCAAGCGTTCGTCAGTTGCTGCTAGGAAAATAGAGAAGTGCGTGCCACTTGACGGCTCCGCGTCTTTCTTACATTGGGCCTATTCCACTGTTATTATATCCTTGTATAAACATAATACTGAATACGTTTCCATCTACTTTTATTTGTTCATGCTCTTTATGTATTCATTTTTTTTATCAGTTAATACCATTGTGAAACCTTCCGTTTTTTAATTAGTATATGACTAAGCATTGCTCGCAGCCATTGTAAAATCATTGTGCCCTCTAAACACATTCTGTGGTGGCAGTTAAACCCAAAATCCATGTGTGCGCACTTCATGTGTGTAGCATGTGACGGACAGGTCGTGCTAGATGCGAGATGCATACGCCGTTTAGACGGCAGTGGCCGAGTTTCAGCAGGGTTTTTACACGTTGCCAGGATAAACGCTGGAAGAGTGTCCTCCAACACCTCACTGTACACACAGTGCTACTATTGGAGAAAGAAACCCTTTGGTTTGCTGACAAGTGACAACTATTTTCACGAGCAGCAAACGAATAGTTTGTTCAGGTTTTTTGGGTGAGGGTGGACTGAAGGGGTGAGTATTTCACCAGAACACTTATGTTGTTTTGGTGGAGCAATCTGTCCTCTACATTTTAAACACATTCTTTTGCAGTGGACAAACATACCTTTAAGCTACGGGTCGCGAACTTCGGGCCTGCAAGTGCAAGCGTATTTGTACAGCATGCACTTTAACACTATGAGCTGTCTTGAAGGGACTAGGTCCTACATTTAACCAGTTTGATTTAAAACACATATTTTGTAGATATATTTCTGACTACTTATTATTATCTTTCGAAGCCAGGTTTGTGTTGGAATTGATTGAGCACCTGACCACAACTCACTGTTGGGTCATTTCTTTAGTTGCACAGGCCACAGCTTTTATTAAAGGCCCGCCCCTTGGCTGCTTCCACTTTTTAGGATGCGCCAGTCGGTCCACTCTCAAATATTCTTGTGTGACTCATTACGACTCCAATTGATGTATCCTCGAAAATAAAGTCAAGAGAGACAGGACTGCTTCTCATTTGCACTCCTTTTCTATTAGATAGAAAATTATGGGAATTCAACACTTTATCGGTACCTTGTACCCACACTTACTTCCTTCTAAAAGCGGATATGTTATATATGCATGTTTTACTTCACATCTGATTATAAGGTGTAACAGAGCATGACAGAATGCCACACAGAGTAAATGAGTCTGCGACCAACCTTAAAACGTCATCTACAGCACTGTGTGTCTTAAATCAAGGGGCAGTGCATTGCCAATCTTCAGCGCTGAGCTTGAGAAAGGGCAACCAAGCAACGTTGTTAGGAGCGGTGTTGGCACGGCAACGTGCATCTCTTCTGAGAACCATGGTTTGTACGAAATTGCCATCAGATATACCACATAAGAATGCAGTTAGAATGACGATAAGTTCTTTAATATATTTGTACATTTTGGGGCCAACTGTGAAAGGATTGTGTGTATTCTGGTCAGACAGGTTGGCACAGCCACTAGCAGGTCAAGAGACTGCATAGTTGTGCCTCTCCTTTAATCATTTGTGAGGTCAGGTAACACCTCTCTCCAGGGAGACAGACCCTCAACAGGGGTTGTCCTGGGAAATCAGTATCAAATGGCACATTCTCTACTAAAGGACAAACCTCATACCTGGGTGTTGCATACCAAAGGGCCATTGATGGTATGGGTCTGAAAAGGGGACAGGGTTAGTGTAGACAGAGGGAGCTCAGCATAATGGTGAGTGGGTTCAGCTACCTTGTTTCTCTCTGTACCTCTGTTTTCATCCTCCCCACCACATTTCCTTTGGCACAAAGCACTTTGAGTATGATGTCAAAATGAAAAGACAACTTGTATTGGACCTCTTAAAGCAGGCTTAATTTTTCCAATCAACTGTGATCTTTTGCCTATAAAAGAAGTCGTCTCCCGTCCCTTCTTTGATTAATTTCATGACTTCAACTCTTCAAGAATAATTTGTTGGCGCAAACAACGAAACAGTCCAGTCCCTGTAAGCCATGACTGCACGTTGCAGTCAGTGGAGGAGAGGTGTCAAAAATGGCAACCCTGTCATCCCCAATAAATGTGAAGTAGGTTAAAATACCTATGCACATTTCACATCAAAGTCACAGGAAGGCGATGAATGACTTTGAAAAACAGTATCTTTTCAAGAAATTGGTAATTGGGGTCTGGCCAAGGACCATCTCAAAAATAGTTGTTTGAGATTTCTGGGGTTCCTCCCTGGATAGCCCTGGTCCACTTAAAGCCCCACCTGGAAACATATTACTCTTTTCATGAGTCCTATGATACATGGCCTTTCAGAACAATCTTTCATCACCTCTGGGCCCTCACCAAACGTTTGTTTGAAAAGAGAATCCAGGGCTGATCACTTCAGTCTTATCCCATCACTCGACTGCTGTGTTCAGGAAACATTAGTCTCCTTGGAATTCGATTATTAGTGGTCACTTCTCTACTTAGGAAGACATCTCTAAATCTCTCTCGATCAATGGCCACATCTGATCACATCTTTCTTTTCTGATGAAAACTATGGAAAGAAAAGTTATGTTCCACTGTGCCCACTCAACTGATATAAATTGAGGAGTGCGAGGCGAGTGTGGTCTGTGGTGGTCCATGGTGTCAGTGGCTGTCAGACTGATCATCCTAAACCCGCTTGTGTCAAATTTGAGGAGGCGAGTCATTGTTTTCTCAGCTTTGCAAAATGAAGCTAGCTCTCACTGTTGTCACTGCTTTTGACGTTTTATCTGTGTTGTGCTTGCACAGATAATATAAAATGACCCAATATGAACTAAGGACACGTCTTGTGTCATGCCTGTCCCCCTTTCTCCAATTATGCGCGGTCGACAGTCTGAGGACTTTCATTCATTCACCTGTCCTGTATCATCCTCACGGGAGCTGAGGGAAGAGCCCCAATTACAGTAATTGATGGTTGTTGCTACCGTACCACCATACTAGGAGTTCTGCTTGTGGGTGCCCTTGCAGCCACCAGGTTTTACTTGGAGGCCGTACCAGCACTCGCGAGCAGAACATGATGGTGGCACCGGTGCTACCACCCTCCCCAAGGGGAATCATTTTTTCCGGTGCCCGGAAAAGGGCAATTACCGGCTCCATCAAGGTCATAATGACCCGGTAATTGCCTTTTTCTGGGCGCTGGAAAAAAATGAATACCGGCGGCAGCTACCACCAGCCTAGTAATGAGGCCCATTGTGATTGAGGAGGCTGGAAAAACCGACCAACTTACAATGCCTCTGGATCGGCGGTCCCCTTTGCTCAGAGCATGAACAATACATGGGTGTACCCTGGTAGGGAAAACTCCAGCATGACTATTAATCTTTTATTGAACAGGGCAATGTGTGAAGGTTTGAAAAATGGCCCATGTTGCCTGTTGAAAGCAGAGGGAACACATTAAGGGAAGCTTGTTTGCAAACATCTGACCCTTCTACAATAGTGAATCCAGAGACTAAGTCATTAAACAGAAACAGTGTCTACTGACTCAGTTATTGTGGAAGGGGGTGAATCACTCGGAAGAGTCCTGAGTGAGCATGGTGGTCCTGATACTCCTAAGGTACCCCATGACATTGGACCAGAACTAATAGCTCTTTACAACCAACACAAACTGGTGTCATGCGCGTTCAGGCTAATATGATGATCTTAAATGCTCTAAATAAAAAGTTGTCATTTGTTGAAGGGTTTATACTGTAAGCAGCTTGTTAATCCAGGGTAATTTACAACAGACTTGCAATGGTCCTTGGCCCAAAATGTGGTATCTTATAGGGGTGACATGGAGAAATCAGCCTTTTCTGATTGGGGTTGTAACTTACAGCCCTTGAGGGGTGCCGCAGAAAGCTTTTTTGATGGCTGTCAGGGTGGACTGGGGGAAGTGGCATCTCCAATCCATCGGAGTGTAATTCTAGTGTCCGAAGAGTTGCTAGCAGATAGAGGCGGGATGGTTAATGCATGGAACTGGTGGAACCAGCTCCTATCTTGGTGGATCCGGGTACTTTCCCAATTTTTTCCCTGCAGGCCCTTGATAAAAAGAGCTAAGCCAGTTGAAGTTAATACTCCACAACCAATTAAGAAAAAATCAAGAAATATGAAAGCTGCACAGAGAGAAATGTATCTTAAGGGGCTAGGAAATTCTTGTGTAACCTCATTTCCCCCTTAACTCGTTTCCCTCCACATCATACTAGTAACAACCAGAAAAAGGCTTCTTTCGAAACGGCGTGGTTAAGAATGATAGTGAGGGGCAATCTGGGCTGAGTCTAATTAGGATGAGGGAGGTTGATCAGATGGGCTCTGAACCAATGACAAGGTCAATAGAGGTTTATAGTCATAATGTCGAAAAAAAAATGTCGACAGACAAAAATGTCGAAAAAAAAATGTCGAAAATAATAATGTCGACATCCTATACTTATAATGTAAAAAGTCATTTTTTCGAAAAAAAAATGTCGACATTTTTTTTTTGACATTATGACTATAAACCCTTAAAACTATCAACACCTCACCCAACACCCCCCTGCCACCCCCCCACACCCCCAACCACCCTTTCACCCCTCATACTCAACACATACCAATTATTTATTTATTTATTTATTTATTCAATAAATAAATAACCTAAAAAAGGATCATTTACTATGGGGGGGTCCCCCCCAACCCCCCCTCACCCAACACCCCCCCACACCCCCCCCAACCACCCTTTCACCCCTCATACTCAACACATACCAATTATTTATTTATTTATTTTATTTATTTATTCAATAATTAAATACAATGGGGGTCCCCCCCAACCCCCCCTCACCCAACACCCCCCTGCCACCCCCCCCACACCCCCCCAACCACCCCTCATACTCAACACATCATATATATATATATTTATTTATTCATACACTAAATTAAATTTCGAAAAAATATCGAAAAATGTCGACATTTTTGTTTGTCGACATTATTGTTTTTCGACATTAATTTGTCGACATTTTGACTGTCGACATTATTGATGTCGACATTATGACTGCACACCGTCAATAGACAGTGAGTTATCTGGTGAAGAGTGCATTCTGTCAACTTCTCTCCAGGTGATTGCTTATGTAGGGGCTGGTAATGGACGTGAAGTAATGTCGGCAAGAGCTGTATATTCCGAGGCCGCTATGTAGGACTGTAACTGTGCCCAAAGAGGAGACTGTCCACTGAATTGAAAGTGGAAGTATGGTTGCAGGGAAAGTGGAAGTTAATGGAGGACCTAGATTCTTAACCCTTGAGGAAAGAAGGAAACAGGTGAAGCAAACTGTATTCTTGGGTACCTTTAAGGTTACCGAAACAAGTTTGTGCCCCATATTAGAAAGATTTCTCGAGGATATTCAGCAATTGATCTTAAACCAATCATGTGTGCTTAACCTGTTGAAAAAAAGTTTCCTTTTTGACACACATTACTTCCTCTGACATTAATGAGGTGGAACTTTGCAACAATGCAAGATTAGACAAAGTGATCTTCCACTTTAACTCTTACCTATTGAAGGATCAAGTATATCAGGCAGCTGCTCACCTGAAGTCGCAGGTTTTCTCTGTCTACCTTGGGGACATGAATTGTCAACAGGTTATTCCGCTATCAGAAGCACATTACCAAAGGGTCGAGAATGGAGAGTTAAGACAACAGCCGACCTTAGTGATTAATTGTTCAGTAGACGGATCAGGTAGAAGGCAAACCGCGGACCATTCAACAGATGGGATCATGGATAGTAGGGGTGAGGACTGGAGCTGGTTGGCATCTACATCGTATAATCATAAAAAACTAGCCCCTACTGAGGCGTTCGGAGAATGGCTTTAAGTATTTGAAGACAATGTCATGGAACACAAGAGGCTTCAAGCACTTTTTCTCAAAATCCAGCTCTGAAATATGGAATTAGATCTCTTTTGTTTCAGGAAACCCTTCTATCTGATCTGCATGACATAGATGGTTATGTGCGTGCCTCATCCCACTTGCCCTGCTGGCTTTTCTTTGTCTGAGGCTGTACCCCACCACCAGCTTACATGCCTAAATGCACACTTTAACCTCCATTCCGGCCTGCCCTTACTCTTGATGCCTGCAGCCCGACTCCTTCCATCATGGCAGCCTTGCTCCCGGCAGCACTGGAGTGCTGAGAACCACGGCCCTGCTCCCCCTCTGATTGGCCAATCCAACCATCTAATAGCCACTCAGGAGCCGGCCGGCTAATGCCGGCCCCGACACAAAGGCACGCACAATGGCCCTTGTCTGGCCCTATCCAGCTGTAGAAGATGCAGCAATGCTATATTATTTTCTCTCTTGTGCTCTCTTCACGACTAAGGGTAAGGAGGCTGCACCACCCCCTTCTCACTATCTACTTCTGTGGGCCTCGTCTTACTCTTCCACGCACAGATTTAGCTGCCAGATGCAGCCCCTGAGTCGCGGAGGCGCGGCTTGTGCTTGGGCTACAATGCTTCCCTCCTTTGCTTTTCTAATTGCATACTCATTTGCCTTCTTGCAACTGACAGATTTGTCCATGCTCTTTTTCCCACGAAGTGATACCGCCCAAAAGTGACTGTGGTGAACTATGCAGTACCCTAACTTTGACCTTCATGGCTATATGCCTAATGTAGCCGACCCATACCAGATTTGACCTGGCAGCCTTGCACTGCATCACCTGCCTATTCTATGCAATGTTACGTACCGGATTTGACCTGGCAGTCTTGTGCTGCATCACCTGCCTATTCTATGCAACGTAACCTACCTGATCTGACCTGGCAACCTTGCGCTGCATCACCTGCCTGTTCTATGCAATGTAACCTACCTGATTTGACCTGACAGCCTTGCGCTGCAACACCTGACTGTTCTATGCAATGTAACCAACCTGATTTGACCTGGGTGCCTTGCGCTGCATCACCTGCCTATTCTATGCAATGTAACCTACCTGATCTGACCTGGCAGCCTTGCGCTGCATCACCTGCCTATTCTATGCAATGTAACCAACCTGATTTGACCTGGGTGCCTTGCGCTGCATCACCTGCCTATTCTATGCAATGTAACCTACCTGATCTGACCTGGCAGCCTTGCGCTGCACCACCTGCCTATTCTATGCAATGTAACCTGCCTGATCTGACCTGGCAGCCTTGCGCTGCATCACCTGCCTATTCTATGCAATGTAACCTACCTGTTCTGACCTGGCAGCCTTGCGCTGCATCACCTGCCTATTCTATGCAATGTAACCTACCTGATCTGACCTGGCAGCCTTGCGCTGCATCACCTGCCTATTCTATGCAATGTAACCTACCTGATCTGACCTGGCAGCCTTGCGCTGCATCACCTGCCTATTCTATGCAATGTAACCTACCTGATCTGACCTGGCAGCCTTGCGCTGCAACACCTGCCTATTCTATGCAATGTAACCTACCTGATTTGACCTGGAAACTTTTCGCTGCATCACCTGCTTATTCTATGTAACCTACCTGATCTCAAGTAGCATGCACTTTCTGTAATTAGCGCCTAGATGCCTGAGGGCTTTGCACGCTGAACTAAATGGGTGATCGAACAGGCAGGCATTGACGTAGTAAAATATGGGGCTCACTCAGCAGGAGGAGCAATGGCTACCAAAGCAGTCAACATAGGAGCCGGGGTAGAAGACATGATGAGATCTGCAGATTGGTAGAATTAATCAACTTTTAAAACATTCTATTTTAAACCAACGGAAAGTGTGGCATCGTTAGTGGTGAGTAAGCTTTGAGCAAGCATAATCCGAGCCTGCGGTCTTGACATAGAATTCAGATTTTCAACACATTTGTTCCAGAAAGTCATAATTGTATTAGACACAAAGGTGAAGGATAATCCCACCCTATCGATTGTAATAGCAACAAATGGAAAAGAATTTACTGAAACATTTTTGATGTTTTTTCTGCAATTGTTTAAATGGTTATGATGAATAGTTTAAAGTTTTCCAGATCTTGTTAAATGCACAAAGCATAATAAATGGAAATTGTGGTTGATTTTACGAGTGTCCCACCCTCTTTCGACTTACAGTCTACAGTTGCATTTGTGTTTCTATTAGGTACGGTGGCGGATACCAAACAATCGGGAAATTGAGGACGTGTTTTCATGGAATGGACGGGATTGCAAAGTTCACTGGATGCATTCTCGACTGAGCAAAGAAAGAGGAAATGAAGTAGAGGGACGGTGTGATTTAAGGTCAAGAACCATGCTGATAGGTTAAAGTTATCAGGTGGTCAGTTTGAGGACCAATAAGAACAGAACTACCAAAGACTGAAAAACAATGGTTAATGTAGTTTTTATGAATTTGTTATTCATGTTTTATTGGTTGTACATTTGCTGCTGATGTAGTAAAATGGAAAGAGAAGCATCATCCTTCACCTCCGTGTCTGTAATAGAATTATGACTTTCTGGAATGAATGTGTTGAAAATCTGAATTCTTAGTACCCTCGGCCAGCTCCATCAGTATATGTGATGGAGTACTCTTGACATCGTCCATGTTTGAATAGAAACTTCTGAAGATGAACATTCAATGCAAATGCAGTTGATTTGATTGACTGCATGTTCCCTGTCCATCCATATAAGTGTGCAAAAAACTATCAGTGTGTGTGATGGTCCAGGTGGTGTCTCGAAGAACTTGGCATTTGATTACCTGGACTCTTCTAATGCTTTTGGCAATGCAGCAGAATTCCAAAACTTCACACAATATTTTGCTCACCACCTTCCATATATTTTGTCAAATTGGTTCCTCTCTCTGCTTATTATATAGTATCTTTTGTAAAACACGTAAGGGTTTCAGGGGTGATGCAAAGTTCTTGCATGGAAAGAAGTGTCGTTTGGCAAATCTTCACACACCACTCGACCACAGGGACTGTGGTATCAAACAAGAGGCATGCACCATTTCACACATTTGGCACAGGCTTCAAGTATTCAGATTAGTCACTGATCTACTTGGTTCCTCTAGCATTGTTCACATTGTGTATGATGAACTTCACAGGGAAATGGCGACTCAATTCTGGGTCTTCCTCAGTTCTGACAAGATGCTAATAGAAAAATGAACTGGTCACCTTAAGTATACTCCAGGCTTATGATTTACAGATTGTGTTCGTTCTGAGAAAGCAGGAGAGGCCAGGAGGCAAATGCAAAAACCGTATGAGTACATTGCAAGCTATCCATTGATAATGTAGAGGTCATTGTGGAATTAAGAGACATCTGAACAGCGCTGAGGGAGCAGGAGAGCACTGTGCGATAGCAGGGTAACACTGGGGGTGCAGAAGAGCATGAACGTAGAGGCATCTGGTCATTGATGTAGAGTAGGAGAGCACATGGAGACTGCAGGAAAGAACTAAGAGAGCAGGAGTGCTCTGAGAGAGAGAATGACAGTGCTGAGAAAGAAGAAAATCAAGACAGCAAATCAGTGTTGAAAAACAGAAAGATATCCGGAGACGACACACCGATGGCACGCAATCAATGGCAGATAGTTGGAGGATGCTGACAGGATATCAGGAAATATCATCCCCACCAATAATATTGCCATATAAATGGTCATCGGGAACAGCCATAGGTGATACTATTAGTGTGGATAATTTATGGGGTTGATGGGAGTGGGGATTGCGGGGGTGTCTCCTGCTCCCTTTAAAAAAAATATGGGGGTTGCAGGGGACTCCCCCGCAGGTTCCACAGGTTAATATCTCTGCATTCTTGTATGGCGATATATTTACAGAGATATTAACACATGGAACTGCTGACAGATGGCAAGTGTGCAGTGAGAGTGAGTGAGCACTTATTATCCCAAAAATTCCTGAAGAAATAACATAACATTTATTTTTAAATTCCTAAAAGAAAGATTAGGAGTCTCAAAATGCTTTAAGAGCAATATATCTGAGCCAAAATGACTGTACATAAAGTAACCGTGTTCATATATTATCTGTTCGAAGAACATTTATTGTTTGACGTTCTTTGTATATATTTCCATCCCTACTGCTCGAGACAGTTACTTCGATCATGTGTTTTTTTTGTTGTTTTTTGTTTACAGACATTATATAGGCCAGTAATGGATAACAGCTGCTTTTCAAAACAATTCGGTTAGCTTTTTATGGAAACTGGGCTATTACTTCGTATTTCTGGAATGTCAGCATAAGGCACATGTTTGCCTCCAAATTTAAGAAAAAAAAAACAGTTTTGGTGAGTTCAAAAGGATGTGGCGTTGGCAACTCTCTTGTGGGTTTCACTGCTATAACTGAAAGGATTGTTACGGGTTCAGCCCTTCATTAAAAGAACATCTCACTCAGGACACCACAGGAGTTCCTTTAACTGCCCATTAGTAAAAGCAAAGGCAAGAGTTTGACGTCAATACCTTTGAGAGATGTCTGAGTTTCTAGTGAACATAAGCTAGACATTAATAGACAAAATGCTGCTTGAATTCAATGTAACATTCTTGAAAACAGAGTTCTGTTGTGGAAAGTTCTGTAAACATCCATTTACAACCAAAGACGCACTGTGAAGTAACTTGTCACTTTTTAGTTTTGCCACCAACTTTATTCTTGTTTGTAGTTGCACCTATGTGTATCGTGGCTTTTGTATAGTGCAAACCTAGCTGTGTGCTAGATACAGTAAAAGGGTATTTGCATTTATGTCTGTTTATTTGAAGAACAGGGATATCAATTTCGAACAGAAATGACTTAGAATAACAGATGTACAGATGTACAGATTTCGGAAGCATCCCCATGAAGTGTGCTTGTACAATAGCACAATGATGTGAACAAGTAGTGAGCGACTTTATGATTGTGTAAACATTAGGACATATGTATCCAGCAGGTCAAACCCAAACATGTTTGTTAATGAGGGGTCTGTGATATAAGAAGGAAAGTACAAAGTTATATCTAGGAATCACAGACTACCTCCTTCTCCTGTATTTTACAGTTTTAGAGCCAACTCCACTACACACTGTTGGCACTCATATCACGGGCATAGACCAGACTTAAACCTTCATGTTATCAAAAGGGAAACAATAATTGTATTAATTTCACAAAAATGTCCTTTGTTCCGAGTGTATCATTTAAAAAACATATAACACATCATGATTATCATGATCACATATGATGATTCTTCTCATACATCATGGGTTAGTATACAAAACAGTAGCATCTCTCTTATGCCATAGAGTCATTAATTCTCCCAAAAGAACAAATGTTATAGAGGTTCACTTGGTTCCTGAACATCTTGCAACAGAGCATCAAAAAGACTCGAAAAAGGGCACATTTACAATGTTATTTCCACCACGTTCCTTTACACATGAATTCCATGTTATAATAGATACCTTTCTGTTCAGGCATGTTTCAGGGGAGCCAGCCCTTGTTTTATCCCGTGGCCCTATTTCTTCCCTGCCTTTACTTGTCTCTGAGGGTTTCTGAATGTCTGTTACCCCAACAGCTTTGATTTTGAGCAGATGTTTGAAAAATGTTTGTGTCGAAGCACTGCGTTTCGGCCTATCGTTCCAATGTAAACCCCATCCCTGGTAGATTCCCCTGATATTTTCATAAGGCCTTCGTCAGGATAAAGAGTGATTGTTTCTTGCATAGGTTTTAGAGTCAGTCATTCTATTTCTTCTTAGAGATTAGGGGGGTAATTCATAGAATTCAGCGCACAAGTGGCGCACGTGGCTGGTGCACAGTGTGCGCGTGCGGCAGTCTGCGCCAGCCGCGTGCGCCAAAATCCATTTCCGTGGACAGCGTATTCAGGGATTTAAACATCCATAACCAGCCGTGGCGCAGAGTGGCGCAGCGGCCCTGCAGCGGTGCCAGTTACGCCCTCAACCCCTCCCCGTGCGCCATGAACAGCGCACAAATCCCGTACATGGCACACAGGCCAGTGGACCGGCATACAGCCGCCCCAACCACGAATACGCTTGTAAAACTCCCCGCGCACCCCTCCGAATACACGTACCCTGCTGCACAGGGAGAATCACACGCGATAGGCCCTGTGCGAGTGGGGTACGTGTATTTCAGGGGTGCGTGGGAAGTTTAACACGCGACTGGCCCTGTGCGAGCGGGGTATGTGTATTTCGGGGGGGCGCAGGAAGTTTTACCCACGATTGGCCTTGTGCGAGCGGGGTACGTGTATTACGGAGGTGCGCGGGGAGAATCACACGCGATAGGCCCTGTGCCAGTGGGGTACATGTATTATGGGGCTGCGTGGGGAAAATCACACACGATTGCCCTTGTGCTAGCAGGGTACGTGTATTACGGGGATGCGTGGGGAGAATCACACGCGATTGGCCCTGTGCGAGCGGGGTACGTGTATTTTGGGGGTGCGCGGGAGGACCTGTGCAAGCGGGGTATGTGTATTTTGGGGGTGCGCGGGAAGTTTTACACGCGATTGGCCCTGTGCGAGCTTTGTACGTGTATTTCGGGGGTGCACGGGGAGAATCAAACGCGATTGGCCCTGTGCGAGCGGGGTACGTGTATTTCGGGGATGCGCGGGAAGTTTTACACGCGATTGGCCCTGTGCGAGCGGGGTACGTGTATTTCAGGGATGCGCGGGGAGAATCACACGTGATAGGCCCTGTGCGAGTGGGGTACGTGTATTTCGGGGGTGCGCAGGAAGTTTTACCCGCGATTTGCCCTGTGTGAGCGGAGTACGTGTATTTCAGGGGTGACCCAACGAATTGGCAGTGTGTGTCCTCCCAGGTGTGCCCTTTCCCCGCTTCCCAGGGCCTGCAGGCAGACCACAACACAGGGGAACACACTGCACCCCTGGCCATGCCCCACAGGCAGCCCATCCACCCTGGCGAAGCCCCCTAGCCAGCCCACATGTCACCACGCACAAGTGAGCACTGACACATGTCCCCCAGCACCAACATCCACCCAGCATTGAAGGTCAGACCCCGACTCATGTCCCCCAGCTCCCCAATCCACCCAGCATTGACGGGCACCTGCCAGCAGGCCCCGACTCATGTCCCCCAGCACCCTCATCCACCCAGCATTGGCGGGCACCTGCCAGCAGGCCCCGACTCATGTCCCCCAGCACCCCCATCCACCCAGCATTGACGGGCACCTGCCAGCAGGCCCCGACTCATGTCCCCCAGGACCCCATCCACCCAGCATTGAGGGTCAGGCCCGACTCATGTCCCCCAGGACCCACATCCACCCAGCAGTGATGGTCAGGCTCCGACTCATGTCCCCCAGCACCCCCATTCACCCAGCATTGAGGGTCAGGCCCCAACTCATGTCCCCAAGGACCCCCATCCACCCAGCATTGACGGGCACCTGCCAGCAGGCCCTGACTCATGTCCCCCAGCACCGCCATCCACCCAGCATTGACGGGCACCTGCCAGCAGGCCCCGACTCATGTCCCCCAGAACCCCCATCCACCCAGCATTGAGGGTCTGGCCCCGACTCAGGTCCCCACCCAACATGTCATGAAGATGCATATTTTTTTTAATTTTATGTTTTTATTAAAAAACATTTGTATTTGTTGTACAACACCTTTACAAATAACTTCATAAAAAGATATGTTTTTGTTTTTTTTGTTACATATTTAAAAATCTTTAAAAAAACAAAAAAGAAAGAAGAAACATCTGCTTAGTGACCGCTCACAAAATCATAATTTCATTTCAGAATGAGTCATTTCTTATTCTTACACATAATCATGTTAGCAATCTTTTTCTATTTCATTTATAATATGATTTGTCAATCGGACCGTAGCTATTATGGCCGTATTACTCGCTCCCCACATACAGTGCTTCCAAATACAGTTCCTTGCGAAAATCATGTTAGCATTTGTAAATTCGTTTAGCATAAGTGCACGTATGTTTTCAAAGTACGAAAAGTATAAAAATACATGTTTTAAGGATTCTGGGTTTTCTTTGCAGAATCTACACGATTGATCATGTGGCTCACATTGATCTTTATTCCAATGCTTTGTTCTTACTTTTGTTTGAATTAAGTCCATTCGAAATAACATAAAAGTTCTCCTAATCATCTTGTCAGGACACATCAATAAATAGTTCAATCTAGGCTTTTGCCGGTGAATAAATCCTGCATATTCCTCAAAGGAAGAATACGATTGAACTTGTGAAATGCATTCAACCCAATCATTCTCGAATAATTTTTTTTTTCATTTTGTCTGAATTCAGATCTAGGTCATCACCTCTAAGATTGATCTTCATTAGAAGTTTATCCATTCTCTCCTTAAATTTTAGTACTGATACCGGATGTTCTTGAGTTAACATTTTTGCAAATTCAGTATAAATCGAATTACGTGGGGGGTCCAACATTTTAAAATATAGAGATAGTAGACGCCAGTGATAGCGTACCGCTAACGAAGATAGCCACAATTCATGTCTTAGGATAGCGTTTGGAAGACTCTGCTGCAAACCTATGGCGTTCTTCCATAAAGTTCCTTGTATAGAATTAAGGAGGGGTCCCAGATCTTGTAAGTGTAATTCGACCCCATATGGTAGGATCGCTTCTATTTTCTTATTATAGTATTCATATAAAGGGATAAGGGAGAAGGTACAGAATTTAGAGTATACCATTTTCATTTGCCCTTTGAGGTGTTGCATTTTCCCCATCAATTTTTCCTTGGCTTTTTTTAAGGATATGTTATTTGAGACCCTGAAACCAAGGTAAAGCATTTCTGGGACTACCTTTATTTGTGTTGTCTCTATATTCCACGTGAAATGGCGTGTTTTTTTTCGATTTGAGAAAATCATGATGTTGCATTTTTGGGGATTCACTTTGAGGTTGTTATTGTTGCAGTAAAAGAGGAAGCTCTCGAGCTATGCCTGTAATCCGGATTGGGTTTTATCAAACAGAAGTATATCGTCTGCATATGCTAGCCACGATATTTTGAGGTTTCCTAATCGCACTGCAAACAATTCTTTTTTGCTCCAAATCATATCCAAATCAGCCATATACAAATTTAAAAGAATAGCTGCCATATTGCACCCTTGCTTCACCCCAATCCAGGTCGGGATGGCTTCTGTTAGGGTTCCTTCTCGAGTTATTCTTACCCTAAAATTTGTTCTGTGGTGGAGCATGGATATTAGAGTTATTAAGTGATCTGGAAAGTTAACACGACATTTTTTTCCATAGGATTTCTCTAATCACACAATCAAATGCAGCTTTAAGGTCAAGCGAAGCAACAAAGAGGGGACTTTTGTCAGATGTTTTGCAGGATGCGATCAGATGTGCAAGAATGCTCGCATTTAGAGTTGTCCCCATTGCTTTCTGAAATCCAACTTGGGCAATGCTAAGGCACTCAGTGCTGTGAATCACCATCTCTATTCCATGCAGCAAGAGAATGGAAAATACTTAGGCAGAGACATCCATTAGATCTATGGGCCTGAAGTTGTTGGGGTTATCGATATGTCCCTTTTTATGGATTGGTATAATGATCGAGGTATGCCAAGATGATGGAATTTTTTTAGTTCTATATATCGATTTAAAGTTTTGTAATAGAACTTGCGCCCAGAATAACGGATCATTTTTGATCACACATGGGGGTAGGCCATCAGGTCCTGCACATCTAGACTTTTTTAATGTACTTATAGCATACAGAATATCTTGCATGACGCAGGGGCAGGTGTCTGGAATGTTTTCCCTTTTTGGAGCACTTACTAAATGTGAGAATTCAGAAGGAATACTGTATTTGAGTAGAAAAAAGGAAGTCCATGATGCCCCATTGATTGCTGAATCAAATTCCAAGTATGATTTTTTGTTGCTGCCTCTAATCTGTATCCATATATCTCTGATGTTACGTTTACATAGCAATGTAACCATGTTTTGACTTTGTTTCAGTAGAATGGTTGCCCGAATTAGTGATATATCGTTTTTATATTGTGTAATTATTTTCTTTTTAGCAATGGTAAAGCAGCTCGATTCATAGGGCAGAAGGGACTTTCTTATTTTCCGTAGTTCTTTGTTTTTTTTAAGTTTCAGCTCCAAAATATTCGGCTCTCCATGGGCACTTTCATGTTTATTAAGGTCTGGGGATGTTTGCATACTAGCTAAGGAATTTAAGTGAAATTCTATCATTTTTAGATTCCATTGCATAATAGAATCCATATCCCGTGAACACAGATTTATACTTATCCATAGATCTCGATTAACCAGGAACGTTATTTTTCTACAAGTACTTATGTTCCAATTGATAGATAATCTAGTTCTGTTACTCTGAATCAGGGATAGCAAGGAGTCACAAGTGTGTTTTGCAATGTTACATTTCATTAGGGAGGTAAGCATTAAATGATCTCCTAGCTTAGGATCTATCGTGCTAGAGCGAGACATCCAACCATACAAAGTTTTTGAGCCTATCAAGTAGTCAATCCAAGAGGAAAGTGACCCTCTTTTCCATGTATACACCTCATGACTACCGTCGGGTTCAATGAGATACAAGTCATGGCTTTCAAAATGATGGACCCACAATTCACCTTTTTCATAAGTGCTTCTAGAGCCCATTTCAGTATGTAATTAGTATTAAGTTCCGCAACAGATAAAAATGTAGCGTTAAAGTCTCCTCCAATCAGGATTTCCGTTTGCGGAGATTTTTCATAAACCTCCTGAAGTACCACCTCAAATTTCTCGCATGCGTGTAGAATTGACATACAAGATGGATTCCAGTATAAAGTGATCAGGAACACATTGAGATTATGAAGTGAGTCAAATGTCACATCTACCAAAAGTAACAAATCAGAATGGTAGGTGTGATTCACCTTAAAGGAGAGTGCGTTATTGATAAGGATAGCCAGTCCTTCTGCCGGTCTGCCACCCCCTTCCCCATTTGCTTGATTTTCCAAGGAAGTAAAACTGTCAAAAAGCAGTTCAAACGTGGACATGGTGTCTTGAACCAGAAATATATGAGGCAACATATCAACGTGAGTATGTCACAACCATTTTCTAAGGTTGTTGAAACCACAACAGTTCCACGTGATCATTTTTAGCTCTTTCAAATATGAGAGTGCTTGCGCGGAACTTGTTAGTGATTCTGCTTTTATAAGAGGTTCCAGCCATGATAGGCCGTTGAGTACTGTGGTGAGCGAGGCTAAGTGTTCCATCATTTGCTTCGAGGTATCTAAGTTGGATGTAGCTTGATTTGTGCTATTACCGGCAGTTTCAATAGGGGGTGGTTTGAAATCAAGAAAGACCATCGCCTCTTCCACTACAGTGAATGCATATAATTTTAGGCCCAACATCATTAAATCAGATTTATTCTCCCAAAGTAATTTTGCAATGATGGGAGACAGCAAGATCGAGAGCATACGGTTATTATTTATGTTCGATAGCCGGATACTTTCAATATCGTCGGAGACTAGATTTCTTAGTGGCAGGATTTTGCAAAGCGATTTCATTAGGAAGGAGCGATTAATTCATTCCTTCCCATTGATCATTGGATCACTTTTCCAACCAATGGTGTTTCTCATAGACTCCGGAATGTTATTGAATGCCATGAGGGTTGAATCAATGATGGTCAAGGGTTGAGAGTGGGCAGCGTTTCCTACTACGCCGGGCACATTGTCATTTAGCGAAGACTTACTTTCATGTACCTGCCAGTTCTTTGGTAGATTATTTGCTTTTTGTAGGACTACTGATGTAGCAAGGCTGTTTGTATTTTCACCCTGGATAGCTGTAGATTTTACTTCCAAGTTGCTGACATCCTTACTCTGAGAAAGATTAGTTGCGTTTCGAGAACTTTGGGTTTTTTGCACTGCTTCCGATGTGTTAATTGTATGTTGTTCACTTGGACTACCGTGAATTTCAGCACATGTTTGTACTAGGGTAGAGGCAGTCATGATTTGTCCAGGCAAGATGGTGGACACTGCGTCCACAATCTCACTATTCATGATATCATGTTTGAGAAATGGTTTTGTGCTTTCCACATTACATTCTGTTTTTTTTGTGTTGCTTGTTTTTTTAGTTTGTGTTTCTGTGAAATATGCCTTCATTTTTGTTTGAGTTTCTTGTACTATCTTTAGTTCCTCCTGAGCCGTTGGTTGTTCTTTTTCCTCCACAACACATTTCACCTTATCGTTTTGTGGATGTATTTGCAATACAATCTTGCTTTCTTCGTTAAGCTGACTTAAGTTCAGAGCATGATCGTCTGACTTTGTTATAGGCAATTGTTTCTGTGTTTTGCCTTTCTTTGCAGTCGCCTGGAGTTGTTTTACTCCTTGCTGAGTTCCACTTACATCCGCTCTTTTTTTGTGTCTTCTTTTTAATGCTCGTTGATAGTTTTTTTTGCTCTTCTTGATATATGATAGATTCCTTCTGCTGATGTGCTTCTATTCTCAGCTTCCTCATCTATTTTCTACAATTCTCTCTCCTTCTCAATAATTTCTAAAATAGCCGAAGGGCTATCAGGAGAAGAGCTCTGTATGTCTTACTCCGATGTAGTTGGTCGCTCCATTTGGTGCGTTTTTCCAAGATGTAAGTGCGGATTGTTGTGATAGAGCAATTGTTCAATCTGCAGCAGCCGCTCATGTTGTGATTTGGCGACGTCCGTTAGGTCTATCGGATTTTCATTTATATCCATGGAAATCACCATGTTTGCGAAGGTTTTCGGGGATCCTTGGTGTAACAAGGGATCATTACACGTCTGTGTGCCCGTAGAGTGATACGCAGATGTGTTAGAAGGAGATCCATCTTGTTTAAGGATTGCGGCCATACTTGTAGGACATTCTAAATGAAATTTGTGGCAGGCTTCTTGCGCCAGGATAAATCCTTCCATTTTGCATAATTTTTCAGAATTTAACAAAATGTTGTTTTGGATATTCTTCAGCAGAGTGTGTCAATTCATGCCCCTTATCTAACAAGTTAAGGATTCTGGTTATTACCGGGAAGTCATGCGTTTCTTTCTCAAATGCATCTGAGAGTTTTCTTTCTGTTTGCACCGGTAGCTCCCCTAACGGGCTGTTGCTAAATACAGGGATCAAAGTTTGTGTGGTGCTTGGTGGATATCTCCCTGAAGAGGTTATTTGTTTCATTTCCAGTGTTGTCGTTGGCGAGCTAGTAGATTGATATGGCATTTTGTCAATAAGTTCCTCACCCTTTTGGAAAAAGCTCTGGGAAAGATTACTATGTTCCTGAATATTTAGTTTATGGAAGCGGACATGTTCACGAAATTGTCCAAAGGTGGATACTGGCGTTAAAGGGCCTAAAGAGAGGTGTACCCTTTTGTCTAAATCGGCCACAATCACAGGTGCTAACATGGAGATGTCCACGTCAGGAATAAAGCTATTTTCTTGCGTCTCTTGCTCAAGTATATGATCAATTTTATTTTTTGTGTTTTCTTTTTCAGTGAAAGGCTCATGCGTGATGTCTTTATTTACATCTTTCAAAGAGCATAGAGCTGTCTTTTCTTGAATCTCTACGTGAGAGTACTTTTCTTCAGTATTATCTACAAGTTGAATGGACATTGAAAGAAAAGAGCGTTTTTCTTTTGGGAGGGTAGTCAGACTTTCATTTTGATGTTTTTTTTAATTAATTTTGGTACATGAAGGATTTGTACCAAAGGACTCTTTTGCGGAGTGTGATTTCCATCTTGCAGTTCACTACAGCTGTTGTGATCTTTCTGTATTATTGGGTGTGGTTGTATCAAATTTAGTGGGATTATGGATTCGCCAGAAACTTGAAATGCGAGTTTAGAATATAATCCCAACTAAAATACACGTGAACCTAGCGGCATACAGCCCTACTTTTTCTCAGTTATTTAAGCAATTTTATACAGAAAAGTGTGTCCGTGCTTTGTGTCATCAAAGCAACGAGTGCGTTACCGTTACAATCAAAAGGGTCCTACATATACACGCATACATTAGTCGAAATTCAAATTCTTACTTACTGGGCGATCACCAGAAAATCGCTATCCCAAACAATCAATCCCATTTGTCATCAATGTGTGATGCTGAAAATTGGAACAAAAAAGTGCTGCCTTAATAAGATGCCAAAGACCGCTCCCCGCGCCACGCACAGCGAACAGCTAACAGTACTTGAGGTACTTGCACCGGTGCGCAGCGTGGGTGCGCAATGCCGAGATGGATAAAGAGGTCGGGGGGGGGCGAGGCCACCTCAGGGGAGGGGTCACTGGACCGAAGTCCTGCAATAATAAACACAAAAAAAGTATCAGGATGACAGGAGTTATACGTAAAACGAGTATTCTACAATCACGCCGCCCAAGCACAACGTGCAGGAGGCACAAAACGTGTTTTAACTACTAACACACTTGAAGCACAACGTGCAGGAGGCACAGGACGTGTGTTAGAATACCACAGTTCGAGCAAAGCGTGTAGCAACAGTCACCTTTCTTTGTTTCTTTCGTAGCTGGGAAGTCAGGCAGGCACAGTGCTGCCTTAGAAGACATCCTCCAGCTGAAGTGCAGGCAGAAATTCACATAGGCAGGGGAGAGTAGATCACGCAGCAGGTCCGGCCAGCCAACAGTACTTGAGGTACTTGCACCGGTGCGCAGCGCGGGTGCGCAATGCCGAGATGGATAAAGAGGTCGGGGGGCAAGGCCACCACAGGGGAGGGGTCACTGGACCGAAGTCCTGCAATAATAAACACAAAAAAAGGATCAGGATGACAGGAGTTATACGCAAAACGAGTATTCTACAATCAGGCCCCCCAAGCACAACGTGCAGGAGGCACAAAACGTGCTTTAACTACTAACACACTTGAAGCACAAGGTGCAGGAGGCACAGGACGTGTGTTAGAATACCACAGTTTGAGCAAAGGTGTAGCAACAGTCACCTTTCTTTGTTTCTTTTGTAGCTGGGAAGTCAGGCAGGCACGGTGTTGCCTTAGAAGATGTCCTCCAGCTGAAGTTCAGGCAGAAATTCACATAGGCAGGGGAGAGTAGATCACGCAGCAGGACTGGCCAGCTAACAGTACTTGAGGTACTTGCACCGGTGTGCCTTCATGGGCCTCATATCCACCAAAATCCCACTGCACGCCACCCCAGTCTTTAGACACAATCAAGTTCCCCATCCAACCCACACTGGAAGGCCTATTACTTGTCACTAACCAAAAGTAAAATATGCACATCAACACATGTCTGTCACACACACACACTGGGTGTGAGTGATTGTGTAAACTCACATTGTGACATGCAGTAAACCAAAGAGCAAATACCACGCATGGAAGTAAGAAATCAAAATGTATTGTGCACAAAAATAATAAAAATGATTCAAAGCATGTAAATAATCATAAACAAGAAACAAAGGCATGTCCAAAACAAATAAAATAATAATGATGACACAATCCAAATGAATCCAAAATAAAGTTTATCAAACATCCTTGTCCACCAAAGTAAATCCAAAGGAAACCAAAATCCCCAAAATCCATTGATCCATGGTGAGGGTAAATGATGTACGAAAAAAAATCCACTGTCCAACTATGTACAAATATTGCAACAAGGGTCCATGAACCCAACAAATGAAATGAAACCTTTATACAAAACCCTACCTAATTTACAACTATATACAAAAACGTGGGGCATTGTCCAAGCGTCCCAAAATAAAAAAAAAAAGGAAACCTATCACTAACTAACTAAATACAATGGTGGTGGGCAAGTCCTGCAGCTCACTCTGTGATGTTGCGGCCCAGGGCATCACCGAACTCCATGTCTATCTCCTGGAGGCGGAACTCTGTCCTGGCCCCGAATTCTCACAGGGATGCACTCATGGCCTATTGCAACTCCCTGCGAGTTGCCTCGAGGCACTCAGCCCGCCTCAACGCCCGACGCATGGAGAACTCTGCCCTGACCATGGTGAGCCGTGCCTCTTCCGCCCGCTGCCGCTCCGCATCTATATGCCGGCCCAAACGCAACCACATGGAAGACACTCCCATTCCAGGGTTTTCCTGCCCTCTGGCCGATCCCTGCCCCTCTGATGTTGATGGCCCAAGGCATCATCGCTCCCACCTTGAGCCTGCTGCTGCTGTCCATGTACCCTGCCCGATGATGCCGGCACATCCTCCATCTGCTGGTCTCCAGTTGTTGGGGTGTCCACCCCTGCTGGACCGCCGACTACGGACTGTGGCAGGGATGGGATCTCCACCAAGCTGGCTGTGTTGGTCGGGCCAGGTCCACAGGGGGCCCTGGTGGAATCTGGGCCGGAAGACGGCAGGGAGAACGACTGGCGCATAGTCTCCACAGAGGAGGAGAGGTCCGCCAGAGTGCACGACACATGTAGGAACCCACCGACCAGGGCCCCTCCCAATAGTGTTACGTTGACATGCAGCTCTTCGTGTTGGCGTGCGTGCTCCCCCCAGGAAGCACGCATGTCATCACGAATGTCACGCGTGCGCAATGCGACACCAATCAGGACGAAGCCCATATGGTCATGGGACCCCTCGTCCGCAGGTAGTGGAGAGCCAGATGACGTGGGCCTCCCCCTTACCTGTGGACGGGCCTGGGACGGGGCATCCCTGCTGGTGCATGGTGGTGCAGTCACAGGGTCAGGGTCAGGGACAGCGACATGCAAAGGCCTCTCCACGGTGACCTGTGGTGCTGCCTCCTGACCCTGGACTGCACCACTTGCACCAGTGGTACTACCCCCACCAGGCCCCATGTGAGGCTCAGTCGGTCAAGTGGCACAGCGAGTAGAGCGCTTGCTTTGACACCCGTGCAGAGCCCGTGCAGAGCCTGTTAACGCAGGTTCGAATCCCGGCGGGGCCAAACTCAGCCTTTCATCCTTCCGAGGTCGATAAATGAGCACCACACACCGTGGGTAATAATAAGCAGCGCTCGGATACCTGAGGGTTTGTAGCGCTATATAAAAGCCTAATTATTATTAGTAGCGGGCTCCTCCTCCTCTGTGGAGACCACCGAAAACCACTTGCTACCACTTTCGCTCCGCTTTCACTGCCAGAAGTGGTTTTATACACACTTCCAGTGGTGACACGGGGAACAGCAGCAGCTCCACCTCCAAGACCTAAAGGTGTAGCAGCAGGCAGCACCACAGCATGTAGTTCCAACACCAACGAACACCACTTGCTACCACTTTTGCTCGACTTTCGCGGTTGGAAGTGGTTTTATGCACACTTCCAATGGTGACACGGGGAACAGCAGCAGCTCCGCCTCCAGGAGCTTAAAGGTGTAGCAGCCAGCAGTAACACAGCATGCAGTTCCAACACCAACAAACACCACTTGCTACCACTTTCGCTTTTCTTTCATGGTCGGAAGTGGTTTTATGCACACTTCCAGTGGTGACACGGGGAACAGCAGCAGCTCTGAATCCAGAAGCTTAAAGGTGTAGCAGCAGGCAGCAACAGAGCATGTAGTTCCAACACCAACGAACACCACTTGCTACCACTTTCGCCTATTTGGGTCAGTGCTCTAGGGCATATGTGTGGCATGCATGTTTGCATATGCAGCCTCCTGTTTGTGGCTTATGTGTGTTGTGAGATGCAGTTGATTGCTAACTCATGCCAATGCAAGCCATTGGTGGCATCAGACATTGTATGAGGATTGGCGGATTGTGCATTCAGAGCTTGTTGTTGTTGTGTACGTGCAGTGTGTGAGCATGGAGAAAGTGCTTTGACATGACAGATGTGGACATGCTATGTTGTCGGCATGTGAGTGACGTGCATGATGTCCGAGTCTATGTGTGGCAGAACTGACAGTGCATCCATGCAGGCACATTTGGGGATAGTGGCACATGTGCTTTGATGCCTGCATGCGTGGGTCTCATGCATTGATGCCTCTTGGCCTGGGATGTGACCAATCACTCCACTAGATTTGTCGAACAAGTGTATGTGTGTACATACAACATTTGTATGGTTGGCCAACTGACATGTGCAATTTCTTCACACATATGTGTGGCGGTACATGTTGCTTGCTTGCAGGTCATGCTGTTTCATGTGGACATTGGTGACTCTGTGTGCACAGGTGCCCTAGGACTGTCCCCATGACCCTCGCTGCATGTCGTTCTTGTGTTGGTTGGTCATTGCTATGGTGGCATTGCCTGTTTTATGTGATGTGTTGTTGGCACTGTTCAATGTGCTTGTTCATGACTGTGATTGAGCCTTCATACTACACTCATGCAAGATTTGCAATGCAGTTTGGCAGGGCACATAGGTGTGTGTGTGCATTGTGTGTGTGTCAGTTCATGGATGAAACATGATGCATCATTTCTCATGTGTACTTTGTGTATGGCAGATATCCATTGACGACCTTTACTGATGTCAATGTTCCTTCTTCTAATTTTTGACAGTTGCTGCAGCTCGTGAAGAGGGGGGGGGGTCATCCTTGTGGAGCGAAAAGGCACGGACACATCCACCAGACAAAAACGCTCATCCCGGCCAGCCTGACTAGAGTCAACATCACCCAAGTTTGAGTTGGCTGGGGGAGCGCAAGTTCCATCGGGCGTAGCTACTGGGGGTACGTCCCAGGAGATTGTTGTGGAGGGCGACTCCTCAGTGACTGTGGGCCAGGGTGCAAAGAGGGTGGGGCCATCCAGGAAGCAAGGCTGTCTGGAGTCCTCCAGGGAGATGGAGGTGGTGGTGGAGGAAGATGAAGGCCAGTACACAGGGTCAGGTGAGCGCATCCAGGAGGGTGTTCAGGCTGTACCTCTGGGACAGGCACAGGAGGATGTGCAGTGCACTGAGGAGGGAGCTGACCAACCTTTTGTACCTTATCCATCTGATGCAGCTGAGGCCACCATTGTGGATGCTTCCACCCAGTGTGGTCTGCCCTTTGGGGCCACAGAGATTACCCCTGAGCTTTTACATGCCTTGCTGGCTGGGATTGCAAGGCAGACGGGCTCTATTCATGATGATGTGAGAGTGATTTGTGAACTGCTCTTAGATCATCACAGATGGATGTCCATATCCATAGCCCA
Organism: Ambystoma mexicanum; assembly: GCF_040938575.1. NCBI lineage: Eukaryota > Metazoa > Chordata > Amphibia > Caudata > Ambystomatidae > Ambystoma > Ambystoma mexicanum. The sequence goes on from NC_090932.1 coordinate 718,828,541, forward strand.
GCTGGCACGTGTTGCTGCTCTCGGCTGGTCTCTATGTGCTGGCCCATTCATCTGCCCCCTCCTCCACTGCCTCCGCTGTGCCACATTCATCCTCTGGGGGGCCTTACTTGCCATTTCCCATTGAGGCCCCCTCTACTCCTGCTCTACCCACACTGCCCAGTCTGGTGGTCAGCAAGTCCCTGACTAAGGTTTAAGTCAAACATTGTACAGTAGAGGTGGTTGCTGTGCCTGCTCAGGCACCTACACACGACCCCAGGCATCAGTGAGGCAGCTGGCACATTAGGGCAGTGCTGGTACTGTACTCCCCCATTGTGCTATGCAGTGAGGTTTAAGACACTTGGAAGGAGGAGCTCTGCCACTTTAGGCAATTGACGTGTGTCAGGATGGAGTTAAGTATGCAGCTGATGGTGTAGAGGCAGAACGCTAAGATGGCACAGGGTTCCAGGGCCAGGGCAGAGATGCTGGAGAAGAGGACACAGAGACTGATTGACATCCTGGAGGAGGCTTGCAGGGATGTGGGGGATGAGGAGAGGAGGATGCGGGACAGCCTGCAAGCCATCCAGGACCAGACAATGGCCCACCTCTAAGTGGAGGATGAAGAATGCGACTCTCTCCTGGAGGACATAATGGCAGAGTACTGGGCCCGCTGCCTATGTAAATAGTTAATTGTGTGATTTTTCTTTTTTTTCCCATGGGTATGTCCCCCTTTTCACATAGCAGTTTTGGATGGTGTAAATATTGTTTATACAGTTTCTCATTATTTATCACACAGTTGTTGTTTACTCTTTGTTCATGGGCAACATGTGGTTTGCTTTGATTTTGCTATGCATTTATTATATAACTCTCACATTGGTTGGAGCAAAACGGTGGAGGTGTGGCATGCGCTCATCAATTATGCAGTGGGGTGTGTGCCTCACAATGCATGGGCACCCACCAACACATACCAGCTACCATACAGTGTGTGCTCTCATGTCATGCTGCACATCTGCCACTGTAATGCTTCTTCATCACATCTGAGTTTCGTTAAATGTGCCGGGACACATCATCCATCTGCTTGGCACACACACTGTCAGACTTCCTTTGCATCACCCCAAAACTTGCCTGGTCAAATTATATTAATTGCACGGGCTTTGAATGCTGTGCTTTCCAGCATCAGTCCCCTGATTCATTGATTGTTGTTTGCCAAGATGCACTGATATTACATGTGACTCTTTCCCATTAGTGATGTGTTGGACTACTGTCCTCCTAGGTCATTCACCTATGGCACTTTGAGGCAATTGCAATGGCACATGTGCACAATGATGCGTCACAATGCATCACATTGCTTTACTGTGTGACTTGTATATGGTTCTTTCACTGTGTAGTTTCCGCTAAATTCAGCTGTCCTGCTGCAGTGCCACTGGTTGTGATGTACCACACAATCCCGTGATGAGCTACAAACATGGATTCTGCATTAGTGCATGCTGTCGGTGGGTATATGGGTGGGTATGTGGCCAGTGTGCTTCATGTTGGGTGCAGGGCAGTCGAGTTGACGTGCACTGTTGTTCAATATTGCACTGGTATGGGGGTCAGGTGGCAGAGCCAGGCTGAGTTGGTGTTGGAGGTGAGGGGGGCTGGTGGGTGGTGTGAAGGCTGCATGGGGTTTGGCAAAGGTGAGGGGAGCTATTGGGTGGTGTGGGACCTGAAGGGCATGTCTAGGTGTATTGACAGAGGTGAGAGGCTGGTGGGTAGCCTGGGGACAAGAGGGGCGTGCCTGTGGGTTCTACCAGAGTTGGGGGGGCTGGTGGGTGGTGTGAAAACTTGAGGGGGCTGCCTGGGGTGTTGGAAGAGGTGGGGGGCTGGTGGGTGGTGTGTGGACCTGAGGGGGCTGTCTGGGGTAATCTGAGGTGAGGGAGGCTGATGGGTGGTATCTGTACTTGAGGGGGCTGTCTGGGGTAGTCTGAGGTGAGGGGGGCTGGTGGGTGGTGTGTGGATCTGAGGGGCATGCCTGGGGTACTGTTGGAGATGAGGGGGGTTGATGGGTGGTGTGAGGACTTGAGGGGTCTGCTTGCAGTACAACCGGAAGTGAGGGGGCTGGTGGGTGGTGTCAGGACTTGAGGGGGCTGCCTTGGAGTAATGTTGGAGGTGAGGGGGCTGGTAGGTGGTGTCAGGACATGAGGGGGCTGCCTGAGGTACTGTTGGAGGTGAGGGGGCTGGTGGGTGGTGTGTGGATCTGAGGGGTATATCTGGGATACTGTTGGAGGTGAGGGGGTCTGGTGGGTGGAATGAGGACTTGAGGGTGCTGCCTTGGGTACTGTCGGAGGTGGGGGGCTGGTGGGTGGTGTCAGGACTTGAGGGGCTGTCTGGGGTAGTGTCAGAGGTGTGCTGGTGGGTGGTGTGAGGGCTGCCTGAGAGTAGTGTCAGAGGTGAGGGGGCTGATGGGTGGTGTCTGGACCTGAGGGGCATGCATAGGGTACTGTTGGAGGTGAGGGGGGCTGGTGGGTGGTGTGAGGGCTGTCTGGGGTATTGGCGGAGGTCAGGGGGACTGGTGGGTTGTGTCTGCACCTCACGGGACTGTTGTGCAGTTGGTGTATGTACTTTGCCAGTGCACTGGGAGTAGTGGGACAGTTTGCAGGGTGCAGCCATTAGTTACGTGGGACCTCACGCAGAATAGCTTGGGTGCAGCTGTTACATACGTGGAACCTTGCAGAGAGTAGCTGTGTGGCAGCTGTTACGTAAAGCCTTGCGCAGCGTAGCTAGCGTGCATCTGTTACTTACGTGGAACCTCGCACAGAGTGGCTGTGGTGCAGCCGTTACTTACGTGGGACCTAACTGAGAGTAGCTAAGGTGCAACCGCTACTGACGTGGAACCCCGCAGAGAGTGGCTGTAATGCTGCTGTTACTTTCGTGGAACCTCGTGCAAAGTAGCTAGGGTGCTGGATGTTGTGTCAGATGGATTTGAGAACATCGCTCGAAGCTACTCTTCACGGTGTAGTTTACTAGCAGCCGCACACGATATACATTGCACTTCCTCTATTTTCTATTAGACTAGCGAGACGTGTGCTTGTGACCGGATGTGGCCGGGTACAGGGCTTGACACACGAGTTCAAGCGGAGACTCTGATTTCCAAAATACCGCTGCATAATTGCAAGTAAGTTATTGCACATGCTAGATTTCTGCTCGTCTCGACCGACCGTGCCATCCTATTGAATTAGACTGCCTATAAGACTGTTAATGGATAAGTATCCATTATAACTTTACGATCTGCCGTTTGGAACATGCAGGAGCTCCATGTGTTGGCAGACTAATACTTGACGCAATATACCGAAGCGCCCTCTTCTATTTGTGGAAGTAGTGTTCATTTATGAACTCTGCAGGATGATATGATATTTTATCCATGATGGTCATTCCTTGGACATTTTCTTATTTCCCTTTCTGGTTTGTCTTTCGGTATTCAGTGTTGTGAACACAGCGCATTAATACGGCATCCATTGGGGCACAATTTGAATATGGAGCTTTTGACATTGACATGGCCCACTTAATGAAGCCAGTCCTTCTTGAGTCTACTACAAGTGACTGGTTTTTGAGCACCTTACACAGGTGAGTTTTTTCATTTAACTCTCGGCTAGGATGGACCAGGCGACGAAGCCGCCAGAGTACGAGTGGTCACCTTACTTCACAGTTGGGAACTAGGGAATTCGTTCTCAGTCTAAGCAAATGTCCTTGTATTGTGTCTCCACAGACTCACTAATTGGGGTCTGTTTGCTGTTTGGCTAACACGTCATTAGAAGCAATCACATGATGTTGGTTCCAGCCCTTTTTGGTTGAGATTATGGTATTTATCTTTCTCCCTATGTATACCAATGTTCTTCTGTACTTTTGTATTTGGAGCAAGTTTGTTAGTTTAGACTCACTCAGACCTAGTATTAATGTGTTTTTTTGTTTTCTTTATTCCTTTTTTTTTTGGGTTGACAAATATTGATTCAATGTTTTGCCTCCCACACATTTATCTTAATGATTTGCTGTACTTGAATTTATTCTTATTATGTGGCGCTCACCACAAGGGAGTGCGCTGTCCTGAAGAAGACGGGCATCAACTGCAATCCAGTTAGAAGCATTTCTCTGTCGAAACTCCTAATGCTATGTAACAAATATTGCAAGGTTTGACCTCCCACATTATAACTATTCTGTTGGTCCCTAGGCTAGCGTAGTTGATGCACAGCACCCCATTTTACTGAATTGTGTATTTTTGTTAAATTTGCAACAATGCAACATTTGATTGAATGCATTTCATGTATAGTTTGAAATAATTTTTCACAAACACACTTGTGAACACCAGGTCCCTTTCTTCGTGTGATCCCCTTCGCTTGAATTTGGCGATCCGGTTTCCCAACTGTGTGGTCATATTGTAGACCCTCCAGGTGGGTGTACTCTAGGCTGTTATTAGTAGTTTTAGCTTGCATGCACTTTATCTGCATTAGATAGACCCAAAATGTATCATGGGCTAACAAGTTTAGTACTTTAATCTGCATGCACTTTATTTATATTGACAAAGACCTAATATGCATTATGGGCCATAATAGATTTAATATGCCTGTGATCTATTTGTAAACAACATAATAAATGTGACTATTTTAGACTAATGTTTCTTAGTTCGGTTCAGATTGAGTCTGTTTCTCCTTACTGTTCCATTGAAGCCTGTTGAACATTTATGTATTAATTTGAGTCTAGTTCCGCTTGACATGATCACTGTTTGATAGATGTTAGTTACTTCCGCTCTGTCAGCGATGAAGGGACACCCATCTCTTGGATTGTGGAATTTTCTTTGTTTTCACGACTTGTGAGAACAGTAGCATGATTAAGTCATCCCAACACTCCACATTTGCTTTTATAACATGGTTTGAGATGCCGTCGGGTCCTGAGGTTTTTAATCATTCCCAAGATATCATCCCTATCAAATTCAATATTCCATGGTTTTGGGGTTCGCTTACTCTCTTGTCTCTTTTCCACCGTCCCTTTCTTAAAAAGGGGGGTATAATGGGAGACCCAACGCTCTTCCGTGACCTGTGCAATGCTAACTGCTGCTTGAAAATCATCACCATGATTGATGATATCCCAAAGATTTCTGCTATTGCTAGCAGAGATCGCAGCAAAAAAATTGTCAGCGTCATGTGGGGGCCGACTAACTTGTGTTTCTTTCCTCCAATTTTTATACTGTTATTTTAGTTTCAGATATTTCCCTCTCTGGTACTGCCTTGTGATTCAATACATTGTTTTAGATCTCTTCTATAGTCTTTTCTTTTCTGTACAACCTTGATATTAAAGTTATGGTTCTTTTTAATTATTGGCATCTTGTTCGGACCTTTCCTTATTGAGAATTACTTCAGCATCCACTATACTCAACTTTTTCTGGGTTCTCACATATAACATTGTCGTAACTTTCCACCAATTTAGGCAGTGCTTCCCATCGAATCCATAGTCTATTTTGACCCCAGGTGACCTCTATATTGTTTGGCATCAGAGGCCTAACTTCTTTTATTGGTACAAACAGTACTATCCTCAGCAAATAATGATCACTTTTCACTGTTTTTTTAATCTCAAAGAACTTTATCCATTGTAACAATTTTTCCGTTACAAAGTAGTAATCAAGGCATGCTCGACTAGTGCCCCTCTGCCAGGTATCTGCTCCACTTAAGTTGCCCATAGTTTGTGCATTTAACATTCTCAAATTACTCATTTTCATTTCATTCGACCAATCCAAGGCTCTACCCTTTAATTGGGAATCAGTTATCACCTTCCCGCTTTTTGTTAATAGTTTAATGTTCAAATCTCTGCAGATCATTATTAATTGATCCTTTTCATAGACGATTGCTCTATCGACCTCTCTCATTATATCTGCTAGATAGACCTCGATTTTTACATGTTTTCACTCAAATATGTGTTAATTAGTAGGAGTTTTATTAGGCCTCGGTCTAGCTGCTTATCCAGTTCGAGGACTTGAACATAGGGGTTGGGAGTCCAGAGATCAAGTACCTTAAGACCCACGTCTATTTTGATTAAGGTTAACAGCCCAAAATATGGTCTTCCTTTGATCCCCTTCTTTGCCGGGTTTATATATACTTTGTATTTCTCACATAGTGGTTTAGTTCTTATCCATGTTTCCTGTAAACAGACAATTTCATACTCATCGAGAAACTTAACCTCGCCTGAGTAGAGATGTTGGAAACCACATGTGTTCCATGAAGCACATAAAAGTCTTTTGCCAGTCCTCGTCTTCTTATTCTACTTCGTTGTACTGGTAGCAAGCACACCTGACATCCAGAACCAATCCTTTTTATGTTCTCCAGCTGAAGTTCTTAATTTTAATGATTTTATTGGTTTTCTTGAATTGTAAATTTTGAATCTATGGATTTTTGCCAGTTTGTCCCAATCATTTATTTTTTCATTAAGCTGTTCAACTGGCCACTTTCTTTTTTCTTTCTTACTGGACTTGATAATTTACCGGCCCCATTGTTTGATGATTTTAACTGATCTGAGAATGTTTTCCTGTCCTTTTTTCTCACATCCACAGTGTGATCATTTCGACTTGGTTCTCGATTCAATGGTCTCCAAGAGGTCTTTCTCAATCTCTTTGTTGGTTACTTTAGAACCATTCCCTGTGTAGTTAGTCATCTCATATCCCATGAGGACCAAATCCTTCCACACATTTAACAATCGTTCTTTCATTTCACATGAGATCAGATGTAGTATAGCTGCATCAGATCTATGTTCACTCCCAAATTCGACTATTCTAATGTCCTTTGAGGATAGGTCCCTTTGTTTCTTAACTTGTCTTAGGATATGGACCACTTTGTCTCTATTTAAGATTCTTCGTTTTGATCCATTTGCAGTACACATTAGACAAACTTTGTTTACATTGACATTCTTCATAGGATCATCTTTGTTAGACTGCCGTAGTTCCCTTTGGTCATTTTATTTCTTGTTTCTTTGAGCATCTTTTTCCAGTTCCCTTTGCTTTCTTGTACAATCTTTATAAGGTCTTTCTCCGGAGCCACTGTACTTTTGGGTTCAGTTCTACGGTTTTTCTTTCTTTTCTCTTCCAAAGTTAGGAGATCAACCATCTTGCAATCTTTCTCATTCAACTTTTTGGTTGTTAAGTTTAGTTCCTGTTTACCCTCTCCCTTTGTTATATTCTTACGATCTGATACTTTCCCTTCTATTTGTGGTTTAACCATCAGATCACATACTTTCTCTTCAATTTGTTCCCATTTATCAGAATTTAGATCATTCCATTCCTCCTGATTTTTCTCAATGGCTTCTAGCAGGTCACTCAAATTGGACCCTGATTGATTTTCATAGTGCCCGTTTTCATCCATGTCATCCATTATTTCAATGGTTTCATCATCCTTGTCTGTCAATAATGATCCCTCTCTGATGACTATCTCTCTTCTTGGCTTTTTTGCACATTGATTAAGTTTCAATTTTGGTGGAACTCTTATATTCCTAAGAACCGCTTTGGATCCATTGCCTTTTCATTTTTTTGGAGCTTTCATATTTTCTTCTTTCACCTTATCATCTTTCAGATCTTTTGTCTTTGGGGGTGTAGCCCCCATCACATAGTTGACCTTCTTTTCCATGTTAGATGGGCCTAAACCAGTTGTTCCTCAGAAAACCTAAAAGTTAGTGTTCAATCCCTTTTGATGTAACCCAGAATCCACCTTTCTCTCCCTTCCGATGTCCTTTCCTTTCAGGATTTTTTGCAATCACTTTTGGATTGGCACAACTGGTTTCTCAGTTATAACAATTAGATCGTTACAAGCCCTCGTCAATTTGTCCTGGGCTTGATCTAATATTTGGACTGGCATTAAGTTTAAATTTGCTTGATTATTATCCTGTAGTTCCACTACATTCAGGCTCAATCCTTTTTTTCTGGAAGCTATCTTCCTCTGCTTTTTTATGATATTGTCGCATCCACTTGCAGTCCTCAATAATTGCTTCCATTAGTTGAGATTTATCATTAGCTTCCTAGCGTGCAATCTCACTTAGACAGTTTTGCCAAGTATTACTGCATTCCGCTTCATTATTTAGCCGCAGTTCCAGTTTTTCCATAAAGCATTCCAATTTCAATAGTTGATTTCTCATCTTCTCATTTCCAGTTTGCAGATCCTGCAATGATGTATTTAATGCCTCATATAATTTTAGGGAGGGAGACATTGAAATTGTTAACACCACCATCACCGTATTCTGCAAATGAGCTAAATCAACCACTTTTCCTTGTTTACTGTTGTTCTCCTGCACCGGTCGTGGCGGATCATGTTTAGATGTTATCTCCTTTGGCAGCTGCCCATTGACTCTTGGCATGCTTACACGTCCACTGTTCTTTTCCTGTGGGTCCAATGGTTCCAAGATGCCAATTCCAGGCCAGATTTCTCTAGCACTGTTCATTATGTCCATCTTTTTCGACGATAGCTGTAGAGTTCTATCATCCAGTGCAGCAATATTCTCATTTGTGAAGCGCAAGCTCTTTCCTTTTTCACTGGTAATTCTTCCGGTTAATTCTGTTATATCTTGAATTAGCTTTTCGGCTAATGCTGAGTTAGAATGATTTTCAGTAGTTGGAATCTTTATATTAGCTTTGGTCCTTCCTATTCCATTCCTGATTAGATATACCGGGTCTAATTCATCAGAAATTGACATAGATTTTCTTCTTCCGGTTGTACAAAACTAGTTACAATTCGATTCTTCTCATCCAGACCTTGATTGTCCCAGGTTCTATCTATAATATCTCCATCTAGCCTTTCTGGATCCTTTTCATAGCTTTATAGGATTCAATTCTGTTCATCCACAGCATTCCAATTATCCAAGTCCTTCCAAACGGTGTTCCCGACGCCATTGATTAATAAGGGCTGTATTCTAGTTTTTGATAGAGCCAAATTTCGACTACACCAAAGTACATCCCCAACCTGGGTTCGAACTGCAAAGTGGTCTTTCATCAACTCCCCTCGTGGCACGTCGCTACACGGGATCTGTTACACCATGGCGACACTGGTCTCTTTGGCAGCGCTGCCGTGTGTACGGAGCGATACGATTCAATACGTCCAAGATGGCCGCGGATGTCCGTGCCGTCGTTACAGACAACGCTATAGACGTTGCACGCTCCCCAGAGACACGGATGGCTGTTCACGTGATCACATATAGTGAAGGAAGTACTGCTACCCGCCGCGTCGCTACTGCTGATTTCGGAACTCCATAAGTTCGCTGCTAGGAAATTCCTCGCTTACCTTGTGAATTTCTTGCTCTCCCTAACTGCTACCTATTGACTCTCTTCCATTTAGACTCTCCTCTCCTTTCTCATCTCGGCCCCATTCCGGGTCGGGTTTTTCACCGGCAAGTTATCGCTCCCAACATCCATTCAGGCTGTCTTCACTTTCTGCCTTCCCATCCAAAGTAAGTTAGCGTGTTTTCCCAAACACCCGTTCCCCATGTTACTTGTTCCCATTGGCTGAGGTTTAACCTCTTTTTCTTTAAGGGAGGGCTTATGTTACTGTTCTCGGACTACAATATTGGAAACTGGTATCCCCGGTCACCTTACTGTTCTTTGTAACCTCAGCATAATCCTACAGTAAGTTCCAGCCTGTTACCTCTCCTGAGTCTTTTAGCCTGTCCTTCACTATTGAATACTTATCTGTCTGTTCTGCTCCTGTAGAGAGTTCATCTCCATTACAAGTTGTCAGCTACACCGAAGACCTCTACTACCTCAAGACCTCTTCACCTGTGAGCAACATCATCCAGGGTTTTCTTCCCCAGAGGGTTTCCCTGAGGGTTTTGCTCCTTCCCACACTGGTTCTGTATTGTTCCCCGTGTGGGGGGGAGTAGAGCTGTCTGGGGGTACTTTCATTTCAGCATTTGTATCCTCCAAGGGAAGTCGCTGTTAAATCAGGTTAGTGATAATTTCAAGATTGAATGTTGTCCAAGAAGTTACCATCTACCAGATAGCGACGCCATAGAATTAGGAACTATACTTGAGCTTTCAGCCTTCCCATGGAGCAACAAATGCTGCAGTTTATGGCTGCGATGCAAGCCATGTCCCTCGAGGTACAGTCTCTTAAGCAAGATAATGCCCAACTTAAGCAACAGGTAGCTAGAGCTTTCTCTGAGTCACCTCCAGTCACTTTACAAATGGGCAAATTTGATGGGGATCCTCACAAGTTGAAGGAATTTCTGGATAGCTGTACCGTCCAATTTACCTTCAAGTCTCGGTTTTTTCCCACTGATAAGGACAAGGTGGGGTTCTTAATATCCCATTTGGCCAGGCCTGCATTAGCCTGGGCTACCCCGTTGGTCACTTCCTGTAATGCCATTCCTGATTCTTATCTAGCCTTTACTAATAGTCTAAAGTCCATGTTTAGCCGACAAGAGGTCGCTGTTACCACTCAGGAAAAACTACTTGATTTGAGACAGGGCTCTAAAGACCTTATGTCCTACATCACTCAGTTTAAACAATTATCCGCCGAGACGGGTTGGCCTGATGATGGTCTCCTCACACTTTTCCGACGAGGACTGTCTGAAGATGTTAAAGATGAGATTGCCAAAGTTCCTCGCCCAGCCAACCTGGCAGATATGATTACTCTCACAATGCAGATAGACTACCGTCTGCACAAACACTCCCATGAGAAAAGGAAGGGAAAGAGTGTTCGGTTAATACAAGAATACCATCCTCCCGCTAACAAGCCCTCATCAGGGGATGAACCGATGCAAATCGGATCGGTTCAAGCCCCCCTCTCTAGTATTGAGAGAGAAAGACGAAAGACCCTTGGCCTATGTATGTATTGTGGATCGTCTTCACACATTTTACGCGATTGTCCCATAGTTCCACCTCGCCGGGCACCAATCTCGGTGCCGGGAAACGCCAGGGTCCTGCCATAGGGGGGAAAATGGCAGGATTACAGACACAGAGTTCCCCACACAGATTCAGATTATCTTTAGAACCACCTTCCGGTAACCAGACAATGGTAGTTCTCTCCCTAACCATAGTGTTACCAGACGTAACATTAAGGGGCATACCGGTATTAGTTGATTGCGGGGCAGCAGGGAACTTTTTGGATGATCGATGGGCTGCAGATAGAGGAATCGCTAGAGAGACCAAATCTTTGGCCACATCTATTCAAGGGGTAGATGGTAATCCCTTAAGCTCTGGACCCATACGAGAACAGACTAGACCAGTAACCTGCATGATCGCTTCCCACAGAGAATCTATGGTGTTCGATCTGATCAAGACCGCCCATTTCCCGGTCATATTAGGTCTTCCTTGGCTGCGGGTCCATAACCCATACATTAATTGGACAGCTGGTACATTATTTTTAGGCTCGGAACATTGTGTGAATAATTGCCTTTCTCATGATACTGTTGGAGTTCAGGTCCCTTCGGAGATAGTTAGCCCTCTCTCGGCACCGCTGGTCAGTCAGCTCGGACTTATCCCAGAATGCCATCAATCTTACCACACAGTGTTTGCAGCACCCGAATATCCAACGCTACCACCCATTCGGAGAGACGACTGCCATATAGACCTATTACATGACACTCTTCTCCCTTTCGGATGCATGTATGCACTATCTCAGCGAGAAAAGAAGGCCCTCAAAGAATATCTACATGCAAACATTCAGAATGGACTCATAACAGAATCCAAATCCCCGGCAGGAGCCTCATTATTTTTTATTCCAAAGAAGGAATCTGAAGAACTCAGGCCGTGCATCGATTATCGGTGCCTCAATAAGATCACTGTGCCCGATAAATATCTGATGCCGTTGATAACTGATATACTAGAAGCAGTTCAGGGGGCTTCTGTCTACACAAAACTGGATCTCAGAGGTCCATACCATTTGATACGGAGAGCTCCGGGAGACGAGTGGAAAACGGCTTTTCGGACACCATTTGGCCATTATGAATATCGAGTGATGCCATTCGGTCTTGTCAACGCTCCCGCTGTTTTCCAGCGATTCATGGATCATTTGTTTGCTGACATCCTCCTCCATTTTGTTGTCATATATCTGGACGATATTCTGGTCTTTTCATCAAATAAGGAAGAACATATTCGACATGTCAACATAGTCTTAGAACGCTTACAATCCAACCTCTTATATTGCAAAGCCGAGAAGTGTGCCTTCCACCAAGATAGCGTTACCTATTTGGGATTTGTACTGTCTGCACAAGAAATCTCCATGGATCCTAGGAAGGTCTCTGCGGTATTGGAGTGGCCTTCTCCGACGAGTATAAAGGACATACAACTTTTTCTTGGTTTCGCGAACTTCTATCGGAAATTTATTCCCAATTTCTCAGAGATCATTCTTCCCATCACCAGATTACTAAAGCAGGGAGTAGTTTTTTACATGGGACAAGCAAGTCCAAGAAGCCTTTGAAACCCTGAAAGGATTATTCACATCGGCTCCCGTATTGTCAACTCCAGATCAGTCTCGGCAATTCATAGTAGAAACTGACTCCTCTCATCACGCATTAGGGGCCGTTCTGTTACAAAGTTCAGAAGAAATGGAGGAAAGACCAGTGGCCTACTTATTCAAGACCTTTAATCCTTCGGAAATAAACTACTCAGTTCTGGAGAAGGAGCTTTTACTATAAAGAGAGCTTTTGAAGACTGGAGACACCTTCTCCTAGGCTCTCCCTTTCCCGTCCAGGTACGCACTGATCATCATAACCTCAAAGTTCTTCAGCAAGCCCAGACTACCAATAGCAGACAAGCAAGGTGGGCCCATTTCTTCCTACCATTCCGGATTGAATTCACGTTCTTACCGGGATGTCAAAATCTACGAGCCGACGCCTTGTCTCGAAAGGACACACCCGTTCACAACTTTCGTTCGGAAAGGCTATTTCCAAAAGCTCAATTCATCGCGGTACTTACAGAATTTCTTCAAAAGCTACATCAAGACACAACTCAACACAGGCAATTATGTGAGAGTCTGGAAGCAGCTCACCATCTCACAAAGGATCGAGGGTATTTCTTCTATGGGGAACAGGTCTCGGTTCCTACACCTTCCCTGCAAAAGGAAGTCCTACAGATGTGCCACGACTCCCGGGCAGCCGTGCATCGCGGCTATCAAACTACTCTTAATTTGATTAAGCGACATTTCTGGTGGCCCACCTTATGCTCTGATGTCAGGGACTACGTAGCAGCATGCACCGTATGTATACAATCCAAAACTCCTCGATCTCCACCATTCGGTTTACTGGCTCGCATGCCCATCCCGGAGAAACCCTGGCAGGTGATTTCCACAGATTTTATTGTGGATCTCCCCTCTTCTTCTAAATACACTACCATTATGGTCACTATTGACTATTTTTCCAAACTGGCACATTTTACACTGTTAATCAAGATCCCAGGAGCTTCTCACATGGCCAAGCTGTTTATTACAGAGGTATTTTCTCGACATGGTCTACCAGACACCATAGTATCGGATCGAGGCCCTCAATATAGCTCTCGTTTTTGGAAAGAAGTCCGTCACGCATTGGGAATCAAGAGGGCTCTTAGCTCGGGATACCACCCCCAGACCAACAGACAGACTGAACGCCTCAACCAAACCTTAGAGTGTTACTTGCGATGTTTTGTTTCAGCGGCTCAGGACAATTGGGTCGATCTACTTCCATTAGCGGAATTCTCTTACAACAACTCTATCCATTCTGCGTTGAAGACTAGCCCTTTCCACTGTTCATATGGATATCACCCTTCCTTTGTTCCTACGGTATCCCCTTCCTCTACCAGTTGCCCAGGGGTCGATGATCTTATATCAAACATACAGAAGGGCCATCAGATCGCTCGTTTATCCCTCCAAGCTGCACAAGACAGAGCCAAACGGTTTGCTGATCGTCATCGCTGTGGGATGCCGGAACTAAAGGTGGGAGATTCAGTTTGGCTAGCCTCACGGTTCCTCCCAAGGCACTTAACTCCATCTAAACTATCTCCAAAATTCTTTGGTCCTTTCAAGGTGAGAGAATTAATAGGAAATACAGCGGTTCATCTGACTTTGCCCCTATCATGGTTTCGTATACATCCAGTCTTTCATGTCTCTCAAATCAAGATGTCTGTAAAGGATCGTTTTCTATGTTCTAATAAGGCACATACTCCCCCGGTTATGACAAACACCGGTCCAGAATATGAGGTGGCCAGTATTGTTGATTCTCGTTATTATAGGGGCCGCCTTCAATTTCTGATAGACTGGAAAGGCTACTCTCCTGCTGAGAGAACATGGGAACCTGCTTCGGGGGTTCACGCCCCTAGACTCATACAGCGATTTTTCCGGTTCCATCCTGGGAAGCCGGGTTCACCCCCTTTGAGGAGGGGGCATACTGTTACACCGTGGCGACACTGGTCTCTTTGGCAGCGCCGCTGTGTGTACGGAGCGATACGATCCAATACGTCCAAGATGGCTGAGGATGTCCGTGCCGTTGTTACAGACAACGCTATAGACGTTGCACGCTCCCCAGAGACACGGATGGCTGTTCACGTGATCACATATAGTGAAGGAAGTACTGCTACCTGCCGCGTCGCTACTGCTGATTTCGGCGCTCCGAAAGTTCGCTGCTAGGAAATTCCTCGCTTACCTTGTGAATTTCTTGCTCTCCCTAACTGCTACCTATTGACTCTCTTCCATTTAGACTCTCCTCTCCTTTCTCATCTCGGCCCCATTCCGGATCGGATTTTTCACTGGAAAGTTATCGCTCCCAACATCCATTCAGGCTGTCTTCACTTTCTGCCTTACCATCCAAAGTAAGTTAGCGTGTTTTCCCAAACACCCGTTCCCCGCGTTACTTGTTCCCATTGGCTGAAGTTTAACCTCTTTTTCTATAAGGGAGGGCTTATGTTACTGTTCTCGGACTACAATATTGGAAACTGGTATCCCCGGTCACCTTACTGTTCTTTGTAACCTCAGCATAATCCTACAGTAAGTTCCAGCCTGTTACCTCTCCTGAGTCTTTTAGCCTGTCCTTCACTATTGAATACTTATCTGTCTGTTCTGCTCCTGTAGAGAGTTAATCTCCATTACGAGTTGTCAGCTACACCGAAGACGTCTACTACCTCAAGACCTCTTCACCTGTGAGCAACATCGTCCAGGGTTTTCTTCCCCAGAGGGTTTCCCTGAGGGTTTTGCTCCTTCCCACACTGGTTCTGTATTGTTCCCGGTGTGGGGGGAGTAGAGCTGTCTGGGGGTACTTTCATTTCAGCATTTGTATCCTCCAAGGGAAGTCGCTGTTAAATCAGGTTAGTGATAATTTCAAGATTGAATGTTGTCAAAGAAGTTACCATCTAACAGGATCTGGGATGCTGGTCTTCAATTGTTTCAAAGCTTTTGTTTAAGAGGTTGGGCCCCTCATTTGATATAATATCATGGTGTATCTCTGAATTTTGCTCAGCTATTAGTTCCACATTTTCGCTTCAGGCCCCTAATGCCAGGGCATTATTCATAGGACCTGTTATATTTGCAATTGCAGCCAGGTCAATGTTGTCAGTTATACTTAATTCCTTTTCACCCTCTTTTCCACCTTCCTGAGATTTTTCAGGAATTAGTTCTCCTCTCAACGCTGATCCATCCTTTAAAGAAGAGGTCAGGTCAGGCTCCATTCCTAACCCCTTCACCATTCCATCGTCACTTGGTGAGTTGTTACTGGTCGTTAATTTGTCACCTGTAAAAAGGGGGATCTCATCTCTTATGTCCACCCCATTGCTTACCTCTGATTATTTCTGGAAATCGGTCGAATCTTCATTCATTTCACTACTCACTGCCAAGGAGGATTCATCCAGAGCATTGTCCATTTTGCCACCCCTCCGCACATCTATCAAAAGGGGCACCTCAACTCTTGAGTCCATCCCATCTTTAACCTCCGGATTTCGTCCGCAGACAATCAAGTTTTCATTTATTTCACTGCTTATTACCAATGGACTGTCTCCATTTTCAAAGTGTTCACCCACGGGACTATCACTTTGTCCGTCCCTCAGAACTGGGATCAGCTTTCCGTGCATATTATTCAGGCTAGGTTTAATTCCATCTTGTTCTAGTTCTAACATTAAACATTTCCTTTCTGAGACAACAGCACCTGTTCCTTCATAATCACTGCCGATTACCTGCAGATGATTGCAGAGTGACTCGCTTTCGCGCCCATAGTGGAATGCGGATAGGAAGGCAAAGAACGGAGCAGATTTCTCACCTGATTCTGCGTCCTCGCTGCCATCGATCGATCCGTAGAATCTGGTCTCAATGTTGCTTGACATTTTTGGAGGGGTTGTTGTTTCATTTTCACGTCCTCCCAAGGGTGCTTCTAACTCTTCCTGAAATGTAGTGCAGCTCCTCCCGAACGATCACACTAGTGCAACTCCTCTTTGTATAGAAAACACGCCTTCACCAATGCTCACCGTCGAACATGAACGAACACCAATTGCTATCATTTTCTCTCCGCTTTGGTGGTCGGAAGTGGTTTTATGCACACTTCCAGTGGTGACATGGGGTTAGCAGCAGCTCCGTCTCAGGAGCTTAAAGGTGTAGCAGCAGGCAGCAACACAGCATGTAGTTCCAACACCAACGAACACCACTTGCTGTCACCTTTGCTCCGCTTTCACGGTCGGAAGTGGTTTTATGCACACTTCCAGTGGGGACACAGGGAACAGCAGCAGCTCCGCCTCCAGGAGCTAAAGGTGTAGCAGCAGGCAGCATCACAACATGTAGTTCCAACACCAACGAACACCACTTGCTACCATTTTCTCTCCCCTTTCGTGGTCAGAAGTGGTTTTATGTACACTTCCAGTGGTGACACGGGGAACAGCAGCAGCTCCGCCTACAGGAGCATAAAAGGTGTAGCAGCAGGCAGCAACACAGCATGTAGTTCCAAAACCAACGAACAGCACTTGCTACCACGTTTGCTCCGCTTTTGTGGTCGGAGGTGGTTTTATACACACTTCAAGTAGTGACACAGGGAACAGCAGCAGCTCCACCTCCAGGAGCTTAAAGGTGTAGCAGCCGGCAGCAACTCAGCATGTAGTTCCAACACCAACGAACACCACTTGCTACCACTTTCGCTCTGCTTTCGCGGTTGGAAGTGGTTTTATGCACACTTCCAGTGGTGACACGGGGAACAGCAGCAGCTCCGCCTCCACGAGCTTAAAGGTGTAGCAGCAGGCAGCAACACAACATGCAGTTCCAACACCAACGAAGACCACTTGCTACCACTTATGATCCGCTTTCGCAGTCAGAAGTGGTTTTATGCACACTTCCAGTGGTGACATGGGGAACAGCAGCAGCTCCGCCTGCAGGAGCATAAAAGGTGTAGCAGCAGGCAGCAACACAGCATGTAGTTCCAACACCAATGAACACCACTTGCTACCACTTTTGCCTATTTGGGTCAATGCTCTAGGGCATATGTGTGGCATGCATGTTTGCATATGCAGCCTCCTGTTTGTGGCTTTTGTGTGTTGTGAGATGCAGTTGATTGCTAACTTATGCCAATGCAAGCCATTGGTGGCATCAGACATTGTATGAGGATTGGTGGATTGTGCATTCAGGGCTTGCTATTGTTGTGCACGTGCAGTGTGTGAGCATGGATAAAGTGCTTTGACATGACAGATGTGGACATGCTATGTTGTCGGCATGTGAGTGACGTGCCTGATGTCTGAGTCTATGTGTGGCAGAACGGACAGTGCATCCATGCAGGCACATCTGGGGATAGTGACGCATGTGCTTTGATGCCTGCGTGTGTGGGTCTCATGCATTGATGCCTCTGGGCCTGGGATGTGACCTATCATTCCACTAGATTTGTCGAACAAGTGTATGTGTGTACATACAAAATTTGTATGGTTGGCCAACTGACATATGCAATTTCTTCACACATATGTGTGGTGGTACATGTTGCTTGCTTGCAGGTCATGCTGTTGCATGTGGACATTGGTGACTCTGTTTGTGTGCGCAGGTGCCCTAGGACTGTCCCCATGACCCTGGCTGCATGTCGTTCTTGTGTTGGTTGGTCATTGCTATGGTGGAATTGCCTGTTTTATGTGATTTGTTGTTGGCACTGTTCAATGTGCTTGTTCATGACTGTGATTGAGCCTTCATACTACACTCATGCAAGATTTGCAATGCAGTTTAGCAGGGCACATACGCGTGTGGGTGTGCATTGTGTGTGTGTCAGTTCATGGATGAAACATGATGCATAATTTCTCATGTGTACTTTGTGTATGGCAGATATCCATTGATGACCATTACTGATGTCATTGTTTCTTCTTCTAATTTTTGACAGTTGCTGCAGCTCGTGAAGAGGGGTGGGGGGGCATCCTTGGGAGCGAAAAGGCAGGGACACATCCACCGGACAAAAACGCTCATCCCGGCCAGCCCGACTTGAGTCAACATCATCTGAGGGTGAGTTGGCTGGGGGAGCGCACGCTCCATCGGGCGTAGCTACTGGGGGTACGTCCTAGGAGATGTTGTGGAGGGTGACTCCTCAGTGGCTGTGGGCCAGGGTGCAGAGAGGGCGGGCCATCCAGGAAGCAAGGCTGTCTGGAGTCATCCAGGGAGATGCAGGTGGTGCTGGAGGAGCAGGAAGATGAAGGCCAGTGTACAGGGTCGGGTGGGGGCATCCAGGAGGGTGTTCAGGCTGTACCTCTGAGACAGGCACAGGAGGATGTGCAGTACACCGAGGAGAGAGCTGACCAACCTTTTGTCCCTTATACATGTGATGCAGCTAAGGCCACCATTGTGGATGCCTCCACCCAGGGCGGTCCACTCTTTGGGGCCACAGAGATCACCCCTGAGCTTTTGCATGTCTATCTGGCTGGGATCGCAAGGCGGACGGGCTCTATTCATGATGATGTGAGAGTGATTTGTGAACTGCTCTCAGATCATCACAGATGGATGTCCGTATCCATAGCCCAGCTGGCGTGTGTGGCTGCTCTTGGCTGGTCTCTATGTGCTGGCGCATTCACTTGGCCCCTCCTCCACTGACTCCTCTGTGCCACATTCATCCTCTTGGGGGCCTCTCACTTGCCATTTCCCATTGAGGCCCCTTCTACTCCTGCCCTACCCACACTGCCTAGTCTGGTGGTCAGCATGTCCCTGACCAAGGTTTAAGTCAAACATTGTACAGTAGAGTTGGTCGCTGTGCCGGCCCAGGCACCTACACACGACCAGGCATCAGTGAGGCAGCTGGCACATCAGGGCAGTGCTGGTACTGTACTCCCCCATTGTGCTACGCAGTGAGGTTTAAGACACCTGGAAGTAGGAGCGCTGCCACTTTAGGCAATTGTCGTGTTTCAGGATGGAGTTAAGGATGCAGCTGATGGTGGAGAGGCAGCAGGCTAAAATGGCACAGGTTTCCAGGCCGGGGCAGAGATTCTGGAGAGGAGGACACAGAGACTGGTTGACATCCTAGAGGAGGCTTGCAGGGATGTGGGGGATGAGGAGAGGAGGACGAGGGACAGCCTGCAAGCCATCCAGGACCCGACAATGGCCCGCCTCTAATTGGAGGATGAAGAATGTGACTCTGCCCTGGAGGACATAATGGCAGAGTAATGGGCCCGCTGCCTATGTAAATAGTTAATTGTGTGATTTTTCTTTTTTTTCCCGTGGGTATGTCCTCCTTTTCACATAGCAGTTTTGGATGGTGTAAATATTGTTTATACAGTTTCTCGTTATTGATCACACAGTTGTTGTTTTCTCTTTGTTCATGGGCAACATGTGGTTTGCTTTGATTTTGCTATACATTTATTATGTAAATCTCACATGGTTTGGAGCAAAACGGTGGAGGTTTGGCATATGCTCATCAATTATGCAGTGGGTTGTGTGCCTCACAATGCATGGGCACCCACCAACACACACCAGCTACCATACAGTGTGTGCTCTCATGTCATGCTGCACATCTGCCACTGTAATGCTTCTTCATTACATCTGAGTTTCGTTAAATGTGCCGGGACACATCATCCATCTGCTTGGCACACGCACTGTTAGACTTCCTTCGCATCACCCCAACACTTACCTGGTGAAATTATATTAATTGCAGGGGCTTTGAATGCTGTGGTTTCCAGCATCAGTCCCCTTGATTCATTGATTGTTGTTTTCCAAGATGCCCTGATATTACATGGGACTCTTTCCCATCAGTGATGTGTTGGACTACTGTCATCCTAGGTCATTGACCTATGGCACTTTGAGGCAGTTGCAATGGCACATGTGCACAATGATACATCACATTGCTTTACTGTGTGACTTGTATATGGTGCATTCACTGTGTAGCTTCTGCTAAATTCAGCTGTCCTGCTGCTGTGCCACTGGTTGTGATGTACCACAGCCTCCTTTGATGAGCTACAAACATGGATTCTGCATCAGTGCACGCAGTTGCTGGGTATATGGGTGGGTATGTGGCCAGTGTGCTTCATGTTGGCAGCAGGACAGTCAAGTTTGCGTGAACTGTTGTTCAATATTGCACTGGTATGGGGGTCAGGTGGCAGAGCCAGGCTGAGTTGGCGTTGGAGGCGAGTGGGGTTGGTGGGTGGTGTGAGGTCTGCATGGGGTTTGGCAGAGGTGAGGGGGGCTATTTGGTGGTGTGGGACCTGAGGGGCATGCCTGGGTGTATTGACAGAGGTGGTGGGCTTGTGGGTAGCCTGGGGACCTGATGGGCATGCCTGTGGGTTGTACCAGAGGTGGGAGGGGCTGGTGGGTGGTGTGAAGACTTGAGGGGGCTGCCTGGGGTGTTGGAAGAGTTGGGGGGCTGGTGGGTGGTGTGTGGACCTGAGGGGCAATCCTGGGGGTATTGGCAGAGTTGAGAGGGGCTGGTGGCTGCTGCGTGGACCTGAGGGGGCTGTCCTGGGTAGTCTGAGGTGAGGGGTGGTGGTGGGTGGTGTCTGTACTTGAGGGGGCTGTCTGGGGTAGTCTGAGGTGAGGGGGGCTGGTGGGTTGGGTCTGTACTTGAGGGGTCTGCCTGGGCTACTGTCAGAGGTGAGGGGGGCTGGTGGGTGGTGTGTGGATCTGAGGGGCATGCCTGGGGTACTGTTGGAGGTGAGGGGAGCTGATGGGTGGTGTAAGGACTTGAGGGGGCTGCCTGCAGTGCTACCGGAAGTGAGGGGGCTGGTGGGTGGTGTCAGGACTTGAGGGGGCTGGCTGGGAGTAATGTTGGAGGTGAGGGGGCTGGTGGGTGGTGTCAGGATGTGAGGGGGCTGCCTGAGGTACTGTCGGAGGTGAGGGGGCTGATGGGTGGTGTGTGGATCTGAGGGGCATATCTGGGATACTGTCAGAGGTCAGGGGGTCTGGTGGGTGGAGTGAGGACTTGAGGGTGCTGCCTTGGGTACTGTCAGAGGTGGGGGGCTGGTCGGTGGTGTCAGGACTTGAGGGGCTGTCTGGGGTAGTGTCGAAGGGGAGGGGTGCTGGTGGGTGGTTTGAGGGCTGCCTGAGAGTAGTGTCAGAGGTGAGAGGGCTGATGGGTGGTGTCTGGACCTGAGGGGCATGCCTAGGGTACTGTTGGAGATGAGGGGGGCTGGTGGGTGGTGTGAGGGCTGCATGGGGCTTGGCAGAGTTGATGGGGCTTTTGGGTGTTGTGGGACCTGAGGGGCATGCCTGGGTGTATTGACAGAGGTGGTGGGCTGGTAGGTAACATGGGGACCTGATGGGCATGCCCGTGGGTTGTACCAGAGGTGAGGGGGGCTGGTGGGTGGTGTGAAGACTTGAGGGGGCTGCCTGGGGTGTTGGAAGAGTTGTGGGGCTGCTGGGTGGTGTGTGGACCTGAGGGGCAATCCTATGGGTATTGGCAGAGTTGAGAGGGGCTGGTGGGTGGTGCGTGGAACTGAGGTGGTTTTCTGGGGTTGTCTGAGGTGTGGGGGGCTGGTGGGTGGTGTCTGTACTTGAGGGGGCTGTCTGGGGTAGTCTGAGGTGAGGGGGGCTGGTGGGTGGGGTCTGTACTTGAGGGGTCTGCCTGGGCTACAGTCAGAGGTGAGGGGGGCTGGTGGGTGGTGTGTGGATCTGAGGGGCATGCCTGGGGTATTGTTGGAGGTGAGGGGGGCTGATGGGTGGTGTGAGGACTTGAGGAGGCTGCCTGCAGTGCTACCGGAAGTGAGAGGGCTGGGGGGTGGTGTCAGGACTTGAGGGGGCTACCTGGGAGTAATGTTGGAGGTGAGGGGGCTGGTGGATAGGGCCAGGACACGAGGGGGCTGCC
The DNA here is from genome assembly GCF_040938575.1 of Ambystoma mexicanum. Taxonomy (NCBI): domain Eukaryota; kingdom Metazoa; phylum Chordata; class Amphibia; order Caudata; family Ambystomatidae; genus Ambystoma; species Ambystoma mexicanum. Next base: position 718,850,708 of record NC_090932.1, read on the forward strand.
TGAGGTACTGTCGGAGGTGAGAGGGCTGATGGGTGGTGTGTGGATCTGAGGGGCATATCTGGGATACTGTCGGAGGTGAGGGGGTCTGGGGGGGTGAGTGAGGACTTGAGGGGCTATCTGGGGTAGTGTCGGAGGGGAGGGGTGCTGGTGGGTGGTGTGAGGGCTGCCTGAGAGTATTGTCAGAGGTGAGGGGGCTGATGGGTGGTGTCTGGAACTGAGTGGCATGCCTAGGGTACTGTTGGAGGTGAGGGGGTGCTGGTGGGTGGTGTGAGGGCTGCCTGGGGTATTGGTGGAGGTCAGGGGGACTGGTGGGTTGAGTCTGCACCCCACGGGACTGTTGTGCAGTTGGGGTATGTGCCAGTAGTTTGTGTACACTGGAAGTAGTGGGGACAGTTTGCAGGGTTCATCCATTAGTTACGTGGGACCTCACGCAGAATAGCTTGGGTGCATCTGTTACATAAGTGTAACCTTGCAGTGAGTAGCTGGGTGGCAGCTGTTACGCAAAGCCTTGCTCAGAGTAGCTGGCGTGCATATGTTACTTATGTGAAACCTCGCACAGAATGGTTGTGGTGCAGCCGTTACTTACGTGGGACCTAACTGAGAGCAGCTTAGGTGCAACCGCTACTTACGTGGAACCTTGCACAGAGTGGCTGGGGTCCTGCCGTTGCTTACGTGGAACCTCGTGCATAGTAGCTAGGGTGCTGGATGTTGTGCCAGAGGTGGACACGGAGCATGGTGCATAAGTTGGTTTTTGGCTATGTTTTTGGTTTGCGTGGGGGCGTGTTATGGGCATTCCTCACGCAGCTCGATTCCCTTTGCGTGTCAGCTGGAAATGCGCATTTGGATCTTTGAATACTCCGAGTGCACAGATTTACTTATGTGCGCAGGCTCGTGCAGTGTCGTTCTCAGTGTGCGGCCCTTGCAGGATTAATGCGCTCTTTTCTGTAAATTGGGCCCTCTGAGAAATCTGAAGGTGTCTCACCCGCTAGTCCCCGGAGATCTGTCATCCAGATGGCAAGGATAAGGTCATCGCTATTAGTTCCAGTACCTGGGGGTGGACCACTGGGGAGGATCACCCGGATGGGAGGAGAAGTGGGACATCGACGGGTGAAACACGGTACCCCCTTCATTATAATCTTTTCTGCCTCCTACCCCATCTGATACTTAGAAACTCTACCCCCCACCTTTTCGACACAAACACTTTCTTACATCGTGGAAGACAATGGACTAACACTAGAGCTGTTTACCTGACTTGTCCCAAAGCAAGGGTCAGGCAGAGTCAGGCAATTGACAATAACTACAGACACCTGACGGCACTTTCCCTTCCCCAGAGGGATAAAAGACAGAGCACACGAGCACACTTTGAGCAAGGACAAACGCGCAAAGAGGCAGCTATTCCAAGGTGGCAGTACAAATGGATTAAAAAGACGGCGAGACCGGAAAGGACAAAACGTACCCTGCCCTTTTTGACCCAAGCCTGTGAAGCCTCCATGAAAGAAATCATAAGACCGAGAACTACAGCTGACGTGAGGTATAACAGATGTCCATGTGGCCCAGGACACTCAGAGCACTGATAACATAGGCTGGGAGGTGCGCTTTCAACCATGGTATAGTCCTTGACTCCAGAGACAAGAAACGACATGGAGGTCAGCACAGCCGGTGCACAGCCCGTGCGTCAGAAGGAGAACCAATAATAAACCGAATGGTGTGACCAGTTGCAGAGTGGTCCGGCACCACATGGGCATCCATCCGAAAGACTCTGGCTGGTCCCCTTTTCCTGTGAATAATATAATAACAAGAAGCCAAGGAAAAGGGCGGCATACAAAGTTAAGGTGGTCATACAAGGGTCAAGCCAAAATCCCTTGTACAATCGAAAGTCCTTAACCAATTAACAAAGTTGTAACATTGTAAAACAGGCACGTGCACACCACTGAGGGAAAATTCTGTATGAACGATAAATGTGGAAAGCCTGACTGGGGGCTTTGGAGAAAACCTGACTGGGGGCTAGAAAAAGTTAAGGGAGGTGAATCCTGCAAGGTATTAAGAAAAAGTGAACTGTGTTAAACTGGCAAATGTGAACCCGACTGAGGGAGGCCATTGTTGCAAAAGGATCGGAGACCGGTTGAGGGGGATACACGGGTGAAGGGAAATTACCTGGGGAAGATAACTGAAAGGAACTTTTTATTTTTTTATTTATAGTGCTTCAGGCCCACTGAGGCAAGAGACTTGGTGTAAAAGACTTCACCATAGAAGGCCCTGATAATTTGGAAACAAACTGTAAGCTTGTACTGAAGAAGCCCAGGAGTGTGCTGTGCTCGAAATGTCAAGGAGTTCCCCCCTTCTCACCTGAGGGCGATCTTTGCTGGATTTCTTGATCGGTGCCTTCTTGCGGACGGATCGAGTCTTGAATAAGGCTGCACAAGTCTCTTCCGACTCCAGCGTGCGTTCAAAGTTCCGGGATGCAAAGATCCAGGAATCCAGGAAATTTACAGAGTGCGCTACTAGCACACGAGTCCAGGAATCAAGAAAGGAAGGAAAGGGACTAGGAATGGGGTTGTCTGGAAAGAAGCAAGGAAAACAATACCGCGAGCTACGGAGCACACGTCTGGTCGCTACTTCGCAATACCATTGAGAAGCGCAGATCCGCGGGAGGCGTGGTCTATAAATAGAACATGCTAAGTCCAAGGTGTAGAGCGAGGAAGGTATTTCACAGTGGACAGCCATGTTGGGAGTACAAGGGAGTGTAAGCCCCGTTGAGACAAGGACCAGGAGTCCAAAAGAGACGTGTTCTGTAGTTCATGACAGCATGCCTCCTCCAAAGACCTGTTCCTCCGGGTTTGCCCGGGTGTATAAGGTGAAATCTTCTGAGCAGTCGAGGGGCCTTGAGATTAGAAAGTGGTTCCCAGGTTCTTTCACTAGGAGGATATCCTTTCCATTCAACCAGGTATTGAAGCTGACCCCGTTTATACCTGGAGTCACATATTCGGGATACTTCATATTCCAATTGATTGTCGACCAGCAAAGGAGGAGGTCGGCAGGATTTCCGGGAGGAATGGGTGTACGGTTTTAATAAGGATGTGTGAAATACTGGGTGAATTTTCTTCCAGGAGTCTGGTAGTCTGATCCGGTATGAAACTGGATTGATAATTTCCTTGATGGGAAATGGACCATTGTACTGAGGAGCCAACTTGTTTGGCCGTAGATGTCGGGGTAGTAATTTCGAGGACAACCAGACTTGATCACCAATTGCATAAGAAGGACATGGTCTTCTTTTGGAATCCGCATACCTCTTAGTCTGTATTCTGGCCCTCTCTAAGTTTTCTTTGGCCTCCTGGTGTACATTGAGGAGGGTTTTTATCCAGGAGTCAACAGTAGGTACTGGTGTAGGATGAGGGAGAACAGATGGTAGAACCGATGGATGGAAACCTTGGCTACAATAAAAGGGACTGGTCTTAAGTGCTGAATGATCAGAATTGTTGTAGGCAAATTCAGCCATGGGTATCAGGAGAGACCACTCATCCTGAACCCTGGTGTCGAAACATCGAAGATACTGCTCCAGGGTCTGATTAGCATTTTCTGTGGCTCCGTTGGTTTGGGGATGATAACCAGATGAGAGGGCGCGTTGGATTCCCAAATGCAACAGAGATGTTTCCAGAATTGAGAGACGTATTGAGGTCCTCAATCAAAAATGATCTTGGAAGGAAGTCCATGTAAACGGAATATGTGTTCCAGGAAGATTCCAGCAAGCTCGGACAAGGATGGTAGCTTACACAGGGGTGTAAAATGAGACATATGAGTGAACACGTCTTTGTTAACCATGATGGGTGTGTATCCTCGGGAAGGTAGTAATTCCACAATGAAGTCTGTAGCAATGAATTCCCATGGCCTTGTTGACAATGTAGGTTGCAGTAGAAGCCCGCCTGTCTCTTGTTATCATGTTTATTTTGACTGCAGATAGTACAAGCTTTGATGTACTGCTGTACGTTGGTCTTCATTCCAGGCCACCAAAACTGTCTTTGTATGAGACAGAGGGTGTTGGTTATGCCACGATGTCCGGAGTGAAGGGTATCATGACAGAGGTTTATTATTCTTTGTTGTCATTTCTGTGTAGGAATGACCAGTGCATTGTCCTTGAATAAATATCCTTCCTTAACTCTTAGGTTCCATGGATCCTTCCTTGAAATATCCTTCTAGAGGTCAGAGGATTGGGTTTGCACTCGAATTTCTTCCAGGAGGTTGACTGCTTGAGCTACAAAGATCGTATGGGGAAACATCTTAGGATAGGCCCTGTCTTCAGTAGTTACATAGTCAGGACGTCGAGATAAGGTGTCAGCAATTAGGTATTGTGATCCGGAAACATGAGTGATTTGGTATTGGTACTGGGCAAAGAAGTAGGCCCAACGTGCCTGACGACTGTTCCTTCACTCCAACGACTGTAGAATTTGAAGATTCCGATGGTCCGTGCGGACCTGAACTGGATATCTAGCACCCAGAAGTAGGTGTCGCCATTCAGTGAAGGCTTGGCAGATGGCTAACAGTTCCTTTTCCAGGACGGAGTAATGTGTCTCACTGGGAGTCAGGGTTCGTGAGAGGTAAGCAATGGGGTGTTCCAGTTTATCCTCAAGTTCCTGATTCAAGACCGCTCCTATGGCGTAGTTAAAGGCATCCGTTTCCACTAGGAATGGCCGATTTATGTCGGGTTGGGCCAAGATGGGGGCTTGTGTGAACTCTGTCTTTAAACGTTGGAATGCCTTATCTTGCGGTGTAGACCAGATAAAGGGGGTGTCTTTCTTCAAGAGGGCAACGATCGGCTGAACAATCTCGGAAAAGGTAGAAATGAACTTCCGGTAGAAGTTGGCAAGCCCAGGAAGGATTAAACTTGTTTCACGGACGTGGGAGCGGACCATGCCAGTATGGCCTTTACCTTTGAAGGGTTCATAGCAATTCCTCCTGGGCTAAGGATGAATCCTAGGTAGTGTACAGAAGTAACGTGAAACAAGCATTTTTCGGGTTTGGCTAAAAGTTTGTGTTCACGGAGTCGTTGTAATACTGCCTTTACATGTTCTTCATGCTTTAGAGGATCCTTGGAAAAGATCAATATGTCATCCAGATAGACAATGACGAAGAGGAATAACATGTCAGAAAACACCCTATCCATAAAACATTGAAAAACTGCGGGGGCATTAGCTAGTCCAAAGGGCATGACTAGATATTCATAGTGACCAAAGGGTGTTCTAAAGGCTGTTTTCCATTCGTCTACATACCGGACACGGATCAAATGATAGGCACCCCGGAGATCCAACTTTGTGAATATTACGGCGCTTCTCACAGCTTCCAGGATATCCGAGATCAGGGGAGTGGGTACCGATCTTTGAGGGTGCATTGATTTAAGCCACGATAGTCGAGGCAAGGTCTGAGTTCCTTGGTGTCCTTCTTGGGAACAAAGAACAACAAAGCACCCACTGGAGATTTTGAGGGTCTTATGGTGCCGTTTTCAAGGTTGGTATCCAGGTATTCTCGGAGGGCCTTTTTCTCTGGTTCAGAAAGGATGAACATTCTGCCGAAGGGAATCACTGCTGAGGGATCTGTATCTATGGCACAGTCTTCAGGTCTGTGATGGGGTAAGGCCTGGACTATGGCAGTTGAAAATACATCAGCATATCCCTGATAGGCCTCTGGAACTTGTATGACATTGGAAACCATGAGTGGTGTTTGCTGGTCTCTTAGTGGTTCTTTAGGGGGTGTCGAGGAGGGATCCAGGAATAGACAGTGGGACATACAAAACTCTGAGCCTACGAATAGTGATCCTGCTGTCCAATTCACTACGGATTGTGCTTCTGTAACCAGGGCATACTCAATAACATGGGGTAATGAGCTGACTTAATGATGTCGAATGAAATCCGCTCTTGTTGATGGTTTATGGAAAGCTGGATCTCCTTTGTCTGCAGGCTTATGGGTCCTGAAGTGAGGGGTCCTCCGTCGATTGCTTCCACTGGCTGCATGGTCTTCGTGTCTCGTACGGAATATGATGACTAGCAACCCAGTCTTGATCAATGAAAATTCCCATAGCTCCGCAGTCTACCAAGGCCAGAATGGGATAGGTCTTATTCTTGGAGGGCGACAGGAAGGCCTGTAGTATCACCAAATTGTTTTGTCCAGGAGAGTTCAAGGATGGAATTGATGTGAAGCAAACATCTCTCTCCCGAAGCTCTGCTCCATCTAGGATCAGGAGCTGGCGTTTCCCGAACGCCAAGGAGGGGCTAGAGGACACCCCCTAACCAAGTGTTTGTCTGAGGCACAATACATGCACAACCTCGTATGAATCCTTCTCATCCTTTCTTGCTGGGATATAGGTCCACGGAAGGCTCCTATCTGCATGGGTTCTGGTTCAGAGACTGAGTCTGGGTTTGTGTCCGTCTTGGTGGTACTCTCAAAGGACAGCTTCGGAGGATTACCTCTGGATTTCGTCTTCTCTGCCTTCCTTTCCTGGATGCGGAAATCTATGTGCATGGCAAGGTCCATTAGTGCCTGGAATGAGTTTGGGCGAGCCACTCTGGCCAACTCATCCTTAATCTCCTCATTCAGTCCTCTCCTGAAAAGGGTAAAACTCGCCTCAGGGGACCAATCAGCTTCCTTGACTAATTGCTTGAATCGGGTAACATAGGTGAGCATATCCTGGGCTCCTTGCTGAAAGGCTAAAAGGCATTCCTGGGCACTATATGTGAAAACATAAAAATTGATATGAGGCTGGGAAGCCCAAAGGAAACACACCAACACAGGTTACAAAGGACATACAAGTGCTTTTTTTAAAAGCTACAACAGTTACCAAAAGTCAATTGACAAACGGATAGCTATTCGGCTCTCAGAGTAACGTAACAAATTTCAACGAGGGTTCGATGCATTAGTAGAGAGACCGTACATTGGAATACTTGAGCTTTTATATCCTTTATTCAGCCCTTGGCCAACCCCCCTCGCGGGTTAACCATTCTTAGGACCAGGCCAAGGGTTCCTTGCCAGGTCAATCCCATAATGTATGCATTTTGATCAGTTCCGCTGATACAGTTGTTCATTTACACATAGGTCAGGGATAGGACAAGTTCTCAGTTCGCGACCCCGACAAGTGGCCTGCAGGCATATTAAATATTCATGTGTGCAGAGGTGACAACGGCCAGAATCTCACTCAGAATGTCATTCGGCCTCCATTTTGATGTTCAGGGTGACTTCCACTTTACAAGAGAACCTAAAATGGCGGCTAAATCCAAGATGGCGACTTACATAACTTTTCGTTAAGGTCAAAACCTTGCCGCGGAGTCTATTTACATGATATTTTAGACAACTTGGCGTAGGCCAATACACATTCGAATACTGCGATAGGAGGCATAATATCATTTCAATTCCAACAGACCCTCCTTTTGGCCTATGCCAAGTGCTAATATCATTTCTAATACTTTTGCAAATAACTCCATGTGTTGTCATCCATACATCCCGAATCATTGTCTGTTATATCTATAGCCATTAGGTTGTTCATCAGAACCTCTTGTAACACAAACTCTTTAGATGCTGTAACTGGGGCATATATTCTATGCCCTATTCTGCTCACTGCTTGGGCACAACATCCCCCTAACATTCCACATATACTCGGAAGGCATTGAAAACAGCAACAAAGGAATAGCAGGATCCCCAAAATAACTAGAATAACAGAAAGAACCTTCCAACCCCAAGATCGTAAAGAATCCCAGAACCAGGTGCTAAGATTCCAATCTCCTACAGGGATATGTACTTCAGAACTAAGGATATGCAAGTTCTGTATTGCTTTAAAAATTGTCGGCGAGGAATCTGGTACAAAAACACAGCAAGCGGACCCCACCAATTTGCATACTCCACCTCGCTCTGCCAGAATGACATCTAATGCCATCCGATTTTGGAGTGCTACCAACCCTATTGCTCTTTGTTCTAGTGTCATATTGTAGAGTATGTCCGTGGTCCGGTTGATCGTTCTCTCCAGTACCCTTGCTAATCCCCTAATGTTCTCAGAGTTTGTTATTTGTCCCCAAAAGGGCACAACTGATTTTGCTATATCTCCCAATACTTGCCCAGGGGTATCTCCGTTCTTGTCCCGCCGTGGGCGAGCCTTAGAAGCCTCCAATGTACTAGCTACAAATACCCCAGGTAGCAGGATTCCTAAATAACAGGTTCCCTGCCAATCAGGGAAATGCTAAACTACCACAAACAAAATAAACAGGCCCCCCTACATACAGAGGCCTGTTTTCTCCAATCAAATTTACAATGTTCATACAACCGTCAAAATCTCCCATTGGCCGAGTGCCATTTCTTTGTACACAAAAGGGGACCGAGTCAGGGCTATGATTTATAGAGTAAGAAGGAGGCACGGCGTCCTTTTTGCCTATTGGAGCCATTTTAAAGGAAATTAAAGTTTGAAAGGGAAGAGATAGTTTATCAGATGGCCTAATAGAAGCGACATTAGGTTTACTTCTATTTGAAAAAAGCGAGCATCCCAAGGGAGTTAATTCATGTTTCTCGAAATCATTCAAATTAGTTCCATCAAAATTCCCTGAGATGCTATCATTCCAACGGCCAAAGAATAGTGCTCTAAGAGAGGCATAGCAAGCAGTCGTTAAAGGTAAAGGGTGAATATACCATCCTAGTCCCTTGTCCCCATGTTGCGGTAAATGAGTGGAAATCCAACAATTACTCTTATTAAAAATGGCATGCGTTGCATTCATTACTATCATTAAGGTGTTATTATGATACATTTGTCTATGTTGGGAGTCTCTAGGGGACAGAGTGTGAAGGTGTACAGAGGGAGTCAAAGCAGTTGGTACAATTTCGGTCGGTAGTAGAGGTTTTAGAGGATAGATTTCTTCAAAGTACCAAAGTCCTACAGCAGTAACTGAAAAAATAACAATTATCATTATCAAAACACAGCAATACGTTTTCGGGGCCCAGGCACATTGTTCATTGTCCAAGTTGTTCACCCCATTATTCACAAGTCCAGTGCAGGGAGCAGCAGTGGAGGTGGCAGGCATTGTAGTTCCTCAATCGACGACCCCAATGTTCGTTGCTGGCGACGCTACGGTCGCGCGATTTCTTAGTCCTTCCCAACCCTAGCCAGCAGAATCCCTTTTTCTTCCTGTTGTTCAACAGAAACTTTCTTATACAAAAGAAAACTTTCAATCACTTCTCTTTCCCAAATGCACGGAAAGACCTGTGCCGTAGTTCTATTTTCTTCGTCGAAGATTGTACCTGGTGGTACCCAAGATTGTTTGATCCGAAAACAAGGTGTCGTGACTTCCTGAGGGAAGCGACGTATCGGAGGCGACGGAAGTCGCAGAACTCGAAACAGTGTTTTCTGGAAGTGATTTTTCAAGAGAGTGTGGATACGAAATGGACTGTTCCCCAAGCTCCACGGGCTTAGAGAAATTCTCCGACGCACTCACAGCGCTGTTTGCTACTCCAAGATCAGAGACTGTAGCATCAGCGAGGGGTTCTGCTTCTTCTGTAACGTGTGGCGTCGGGTGAGGAAGTTTCTTGACGTGCGTCGCGTGGATCCAGTGTTTCTTCCCCGCCACCCGCACTGCTGTCCGGGTGACCAACAGCACCTGGTAGGGTCCCTTCCAACGAGGGGCGAGACAGGAAGACCTTTCGTAGGCCTTCACTAGGACCCAACTTCCAGGCTGTATATCGTGTCCTGGGCCCGTGAACCGTACAGGTAAAGCTGAAAACACCTGGTGATAAATGAAATACAGGTTTTTAGTTAACTGGTTACAGTAGTCTACAAGCAATACATTTGCAACCTCTCTCAGGGCTTTAGGTTTTGGGAGATCCCAAATATTAGCAGGTCTTCCCATCACTACCTCAAATGGAGAAAGCCCAGTCTTAGTTTGAGGTGTGGTACGCATAGCCAATAATATAATAGGTAAGGCATCTGGCCATTTCAGCTTGGTATCGGCACATGTTTTTGCAAGCTTATTCTTTAAGGTGCCATTATGTCTTTCCACCAACCCAGCACTTTGAGGATGTCTAGCTGAGTGAAATCGTTTCTCAATGTGTAATGCTGTGCATATCTGCAAAATTACTGCTGCAACAAAATGAGGACCATTGTCCGACCAAATTACCCATGGGAGCCCGAATCGAGGAAAGAATTCTTTAACCATAATCATTGCAGTGGTCATGGCGGTAGCATCTTTAACGGGGAAAGCCTCGACCCATTTACTGAAGGCACAAATAATTACAAGAACATATTTCAGATTGTTACACCGTTCCATCTCAATAAAATCAAAGTGAATGACCTTGAAGGGAACAGAAGGGGGCCCAAAGCTTCCCCTTGGAGTTACTGTCCCCTTACCCACATTGTGCTGTAAGCAGATCATGCAATTCTGAACATGATGTTTGGCAGTCTCCGGAATCTTGTTATTCACCCAAACTTGTTCTAACATTTTCGTGATCTGCTGAGCACACACATGTGTAGGACCGTGTGCCATCGTAACCATTGCCAGTACATATGAATCAGGGAGAAACCATTTTCCTTCAGATGTATCCACCCAACACCCATCATCATCTAGTCTCCCCATTCCTTCGGCCCACCTTTTAGATTCTTCTACTGTAGCATCAGTTTGAATATCCCGCAAAGACCCAATACCTTAATCCATTACATAGGCATCTTTTGTTTCCCTTAGCGCATACATGTCTGTGCTAAGGTCTGTGGCCGTTTGCCTGGCTATCAGGTCCGCAAAGGCGTTCCCTTTTCCCACATCATCTATGACCTTACGATGTGCTGCACATTTCATGATCGCTAACTGTCTAGGGAGCGAGAGTGCCGAGAGTAATTGCACTATCAAGGGGCCATGCTGAATCTTGTTCCCATGTGAGGTCAGGAACCCTCTTTCCGACCAGAGCCTCCCAAAGTTGTGAGCCACCCCAAAGGCGTACTGGGTATCAGTATATATATTTACTATACGCCCTTCGGAGAGTTCACAAGCTCAGGTCAATGCTATAATCTCTGCGGCCTGCGCGGAGTTATGAGAAATTCTCTTAGTTTCAACAACTTTACTCAGTGTAGTAACTGCATAAGCAGCTGTAGATGTACCATCTGAAAATTTGAAGCAGGAGCCTTCACAAAACAGCTCCCCTTCTGCATTTTACAAAGGAGTATCTATAAGATCTATCCTGCCCTTCGTTTCTTGTTCAGTGGTATACAGGCAGTCATGTAATTCTTCGTCACCGCAAACAGTGTTTTGCGGGAAAGGTAAGAGTTCAGCCGGATTAAGAACACAACACCTCTTAATTTGAATGTGAGGGGCAAACAGAATTAATTCATACCTTGTTAACCGTGCAGAGGTGAGGTGTTGCGTTTGGGTTTTGTTCAATAGGATATCTACAGAGTGAGGTACCATCAAAGTCAAATCATGGCCTAGGGCCATTCCCTCACTCTGTTTTACAGACGCGGCAGCAGCAGCGACAGCTCGCAAACATCTTGGCAAAGCGCATGCGACAGGATCAAGGGCGGAGGAGTAGTAGCCGCACAGCCTATTCTTTCCTCCGTGTTCCTGTTTTAACACAGCCAAAGCACATCCATCACATTCATGCACAAACAACACAAAGGCCTTGTCATAATTTGGAGTACCCAGAACCGGTGCAGAGCATAACACGGTTTTGAGAAGCTCAAATGCTCGTTGATGTTCCAATTTCCATGGCAGTGGCAGAGAAATGCCCTTCTTCGTCAAAGCCAACATCGGTTTTATCACTAGCGAAAAGTTCGGGATCCACAACCTACAGTAAGAAGCCATACCTATTAAGGCTCTGACTTCCTTCTGTGTATTTGGAACAGACATGCCAGAAATGTGTTTTATTCTTTCAGGTGTCAATCTTCTCCCCTCCTTTGACAGGAGGTACCCTAAATAGGCGACCTCCTGACAACAATATTGACATTTTTTGAGCGAAGCTTTATGACCATTTTTGGCTACATGAACAAGCAACAGTATAGTGCCTTCCTTACAAGCACTTTCAGAGTCTGCAGCCAAAAGCAAATCATCAACATATTGAAGCAGTGTACAAGCAGGTGGCAATTCAAGGGTGTCGAGCTGCTCTTTCAAAGCTCTACTATAAATGCTTGGACTTTCAGTATACCCTTGAGGTGCCCTTGTGAATGTAAATGAGCGTCCCCCCAAGGTGAACGCAAACAAATATCTACTTTCCTTATGTATAGGGATGCTAAAGAAAGCGTTTTTTAAATCCACAACGCTGAAGTGCGTAGCCGTAGCAGGGATCATTGTCAATATCGTCGTCACATCAGGCACGATTGGAAATTGTGGGGCGACAACTCTGTTAATAGCACGAAGATCAATTATGAACCAGTATGGGATTGCATTGTCGCCTTTCTTATATACAGGCAAGATCGGACTGTTACACAAACTACCTGTAATCTCCCCGATCACCCCACGATGCACAAAATCGGAGACAATGCATTTCAAAGCACGCTCGCCCTCAACCGATATTTTATACTGCGGAATGCGTGGTAGTTTAATTCCATGTTTCAAAACTATTTTAATGGGCTCAATCTGTAGTACCCCGACATCATTGTCGTCAACCGCCCATAAACATTCCGGGACAATGCTAAACTCAGGAGGTAAAGGTTGAATCAGAAACTGAGAATTAGGAAGTTGCTGTGGTGAAACCGTCAGCCGTACTCCATCAGAGGAACAATGAATTACTGCATTCAATTTCTTTAACAAATTCAACCCCAGCAAATTCTCTGCACAGTTCGAAGTGAGAAGAAAAGGGCAATGGACCGTAAAGGGACCCAAAGAAACAGACACCGGTGAAGAAACCGGACAGACAATTGGTATGCCAGAAAACCCTACGGAAACATTTGTTTGCCCTGACAATGGAATGTTTGGAACCCGAGAATGATCAATGGAGCACGTCTGTGCTCCAGTGTCTATCAAAAACTGGTGTTTCCTATTCCCTACTAATAATTCAACGTAGGGGCCTTTCTGATTAACGGGAATAGGTGAAGGTTCCAAACCCTGCTTCGGGAAGTCCTAATGAAATAGAGTATCATCGGAAGGAAGCTCTTCAGAAAGGTAGGCAGCAGAAGGGTGATCAAATATGTTCCTCGAGTCCACACTCGAGGTCTGATTTTCCAGTGAAAAAGGTTGCTGAGGATCTTGCAAAAACTGACCTCTATCAGGGCCCCCTGCTCCAGGGCGGCCCCTAGGTCGTCTACCCATACTCCCAAACGCACTGTTTGACCTTTGTCGAAGGACGGGGCACTGTGCTCGCCAGTGACCTTCCTGGCGGCAATAAGCACATTGATTAATGTTCACAGGACCCAAAGGAGCATTTCCTTTTGGGACATACTGACCTCTGGTCTGTGTCGTGCCTCCCCTGGGGTTTCTAACAATTTGTTGTAGTAATACTTTGATTTTCAAATCTCCTTTCCTCTTTTCTATTTTCTCCTTCTCATTAATAACACGGTTCTCATAATACTGAGCCATGTGCAAAACCTCAGATTGAGATTTTGCCTGCCAAGCGCTCCCAGAGGACATAATCTGTGACTGGATTTCGGGAAACAATCCACATACAAATTTGTCCACAAACAACCTTTTCCCAGACTCTGTACCCAAATCCTGCCCACTGAAGTCAGAAAATACCTGCTCGAATCTGTTAAAGATTTCGGTGGCGCCTTCAGTTTTCCCTTGAACACAGGCCGTAAGCTTGTCCCAAATAATTCTTTTTTCTGGAATTATAGTTTTTAATTTTGCGACAATTCTATCAGGCAAAGTAAGTATTACCTGTGGTGGTTTCTCACCTGCTGGTCTTTCCCCATCAATCCTAATCATATTAGCCCACGTATCTCCCAACCCTGGCACATCGTCTATTGTCCGAACCTGCTTCCATACATCTACGGGTAGGAGTACAGGGAATAACAAGTCAATATCACTTAAGGTGAACACAGAGGACTGCAAGACGGACTCTATCTCTTTGTAAAACCCTGTCAGGTTTTTCCTGATATCGGGAACTGATTGTCTAATAGTGTTCACTTCCTGTCGTGAAAACGGGACGTGAACGAATTGTGATACTTAATGTGCAGGGATATCCACAGCGGGGGCACCAGTCCCAGCTTTGGCGGGAATCTCAACCTTTGGGACAAAGGTCGGAGGAACCTCTCTCATAGGCAACTGAGATATAGGTACCTCCGGCCGCTTACTAAGCAACAGAGCCAGGTCGAGCGCTAAGGCAGCCAAAGAAGTGTCGGGCAAAAAAGCCCTTTTACAAATCCCTAACAATTCTATGGGGCAACTAACCTTCTTTCTTACACATTCTTCTTGCAGGTACTGTACCATTACCTGAATTACCTTCTTTGCATTTCTACTGTATACTGACTATACGTGTCATATACTTCATCTGGCGGAATCGATTAATCCGAGATCCATCGAATCGCATCATTGGTACAAATTCGTACTTCCTCAGGTGCCGATCTACGACATGGAAGGAACCGTTTCTGCACATACACACTGTCGTCTTCATCATCCTCATCTCGTGATTTCTCAAAGTCCCTCCTGTACTCAAACAATCTTTCAACATGACCATGTACTTTCTGCTCTGTGTCCCTCGAAAGTGCCAAAGCATTTAGATCTCTTACCCCTTGTGGAAGATCCGAATTTTGTAATCTACCCCACATCACACATAAATGAGTCCCCAAACATTCGATAAAAACATTTTTCTCGGGAAAACTGTTCAAATTAGATAATGTGGAAAAAACGTTAACTTGATCACCTTTCTCCATACAATGTTTAGCCCATTCAAACAATTCCTGTTTCTTATCTGCAGAAACAGTATTACGAGTGACGATCTTTGATCCTGCACCTTGATCAACTTCAGTCAATACGGGACCACTCGGGAGCGGAGGTGCAGGTAAATTTAATAAAGGTGCAACTATTGGCGCAGAAGGAAGGGGCGGTGCGATATGTGGAGGAACGACAACTAGAGGAATAGGAACAATAGGCTGTACAGGGGGAACAGGAATAACAGCAGGAACAACAGCAGGAATGGGCAGAGTGCCCAAAATAGGATCATAAGGAGGTGGCGCAGAGGCACCAGACCTGCGTTCTTTTAATAATTTTTCGATAACTTCTTCGGAAACATGAAAATCTTTAGAGGGGTAAATTTTCTGGATTCCAAGTGAAAGAGCCCTATCCATATTTTTAACTGATTCTGAATGTTTTCTTTATCATATAACAACGCTTTTTCGGCATTTGTTTTATGACAGCGTGCATGTTTATCCCTACTTTTAAGCTGCTGTAACACTTCTTTTTTCCAATTCTGTAAAACATCAAAGGCTGCAGGTCTAGCCTTCTTTTTTAGCAAGACCGATTCTAGGTATTCAATATGGGAGATCTCAAAACTGCCATTGATTGGCCACTGAAATTCGGAGGCATGTCTGGTCTGTCTGTGCCAAATATCATTAAATACTATACTACCAATGCCATACTTACAGTACATAGTACATGCCGGCGACCCCTCCTCTGGTGCCGGGCGGCTAAATTCCAAAGATTGTCGATCGCTGCGGAACAGAGCCCTAAAGCAGCTAGACAATTTCTCAGGCATTTCACAAAAAATTGGTGTTACCTGGTCAATAATTGTGTCTGCAGATACAATATGCCAAATTCAAATTGTCAGGGTTAAATTAAGAGCCGGGTCACGACTACACCTGACCAAACCTAAGGAGGACCGTACGGTTTATCAAAGAACTTACCTAACGAATTTTACCTTGTGTTTGGTGGTTTCGACAAATCTGCCCGCCTCAAAAATGGACCCTCGTCAAGATGCCGTGTCAGACCACACGACTATCGTCCAAGGATCGGATCGTGCAGCGCTGCCGAGGTATCGCGTCTCGTTCGGTCGGGCCCGCAGAATCACACCGTCCGATCCCGGTTCGATAGTCTGCGTCAACCTTCAATGATCCGGCATCAATCTTGAGGGTCCCTATTCGGCGCCAACTGTGAAAACATAAAAATTGATATGAGGCTGGAAGCCCAAAGGAAACACACCAACACAGGTTACAAAGGACATACAAGTGCTTTATTTAAAAGCTACAACAGTTACCAAAAGTCAATTGACAAACGGATAGCTATTCGGCTCTCAGAGTAACGTAACGAACTTCAACAAGGGTTCGATGCATTAGTAGAGAGACCGTACATTGGAATACTTGAGCTTTTATATCCTTTATTCAGCCCTTGGCCAACCCCCCTTGCGGGTTAACCATTCTTGGGACCAGGCCTAGGGTTCCTTGCCAGGTCAATCCCATAATGTATGCATTTTGATCAGTTCCGCTGATACAGTTGTTCATTTACACATAGGTCAGGGATAGGACAAGGTCTCAGTTCGCGACCCCGACAAGTGGCCTGCAGGCATATTAATTATTTATGTGTGCAGAGGTCACAACGGCCAGAATCTCACTCAGAATGTCATTCGGCCTCCATTTTGATGTTCAGGGTGACTTCCACTTTACAAGAGAACCTAAAATGGCGGCTAAATCCAAGATGGCGACTTACATAACTTTTCGTTAAGGTCAAAACCTTGCCGTGGAGTCTATTTACATGATATTTTAGACAACTTGGCGTAGGCCAATACACATTCAAATACTGCGATAGGAGGCATAATATCATTTCAATTCCAACATATAGACCTGCTCTGGACGGTCAAACATGGTCTTAGGGCTTGTATGAAGCCATCATAGTCATCTAGGAGATCATCGACGGAATTAACGAGGGGCATAGCCCAGGTTCATGCGTTTCCTGAAAGGTGGGAAATTATGAACTCCACCTTAGCCCTTTGAGTTGAAAAGTAGTAGGGCTTAAAAGTAAAGTGGACCAAACATGAATCCAGGAATCTGCGATCGTATTTGTCCACTATGCCACCCAGCAATTGTTTGAGTGCAGCGTTTTCCGCCTTTAGATTCTGCACCTCGGTTGATAGCTCTTGCATGCCACGAATCAGGTCCTGGACGGACGCTTCCATGTCCATATCGAGTTCGGTCGGGTGGCGTCTCAAACTGTCAAGGAGTTCCCCCCTTCTCACCTGAATTCGATTTTTGTTGGATTTCTGATCGATGCCTTCTTGCGGACAGATCGAGTCTTGAATATGGCTGCACAAGTCTCTTCCGACTCCAGCGTGCGTTCAAAGTTCCGGGATGCAAAGATCCAGGAATCCGGGAAATTTACAGAGTGCGCTACTAGCACACGAGTCCAGGAGTCAAGAAAGGTAGGAAAGGGACTAGGAATGGGGTTGGCTGGAAAGAAGCAAGGAAAACAATACCGCGAGCTACGGAGCACACGTCTGGTTGCTACTTCACAATAGCATTGAGACGTGCGGAGCCGCGGGTGGCGAGGTCTATAAATAGAACACGCAACGTCCAAGGTGTAGAGCGAGGAAGGTGTTTCACAGTGGACAGCCATGTTGGGAGTACAAGGGAGTGTAAGCCCCGTTGAGACAAGGACCAGGAAGTTCAAAAGGGGCGTGTTCTGTAGTTCATGACACGAATTCCCTGCTTGTCCCATGGTAAAAAACGTGGTGGAAGGGAGACCCCAGTTATAACATCCTGACATCATTTTGTGAACACTCTTTTCTTTTCTGATGAACATTATCCCACACCATTTTGTAACGTAGCAGTAAGGATTGGCAATAGTTTATTTTTTGTATAGGCCCTTTTTATTTGAAAAGACACTACTTGGGCTGCCTTATTATTATTTGATGGTCGCAGCTTGCTCCCATCTTAGCTTTAGGTTTAGATTAGGGTTTTTTCCAACCTGCATAGAGTTTAATAAACATCCTTGAACTGTGATCACTTGTGTCTTTCTTTACGGTTGCCACCATGAGTTCCTTACAGCCCATAGTACATGATTTGTTTGTTTGATTGTTTGTTTGTTTGTTTATTTATATAGCGCTCCGCACCCGTAGATATCTGGGCGTATTGCAGGTTATTTGTGTTACACATTTTATAGAAGATCAAATACAAAGTATCATAGTTACATGACAATCTAGAATTATTTACATTGATTGCATGACAATCATACAAAAATACATTATTTACATTGATTCAAAGAACAACAGTAATTTACAGGCTGAAGAGTGACACATATTATGCCAAGGCGTATATCCAGTCATGGTTAAAGGTAATAGTCCTTGACTAAGGTCCACTGTCCTTAGCAAGGAGCCAGCTTTTAGTATTTTTCTTAAAGCTGAAGAAGGATTGGTCAACTCTTGAAGTTGTGGGTAATGAATTCCAAAATTGGGCTGCCATAGCCGTAAAGCTGCTGCCCCCTGCTTTTTAAAATTCGTATCTGGGTACCTCCTAGCAGAAGGAATGTAAAGTCCTAGTAGGGCGTGTCGAAGTCTTTTTGACAAATTTCTCTTAATTAAATATTTGGGGGCTGAGTTGTTTAGGCATTTATGAGTGAGGGAGGCGGATTTGAAATGTATCCTGTCATTGACTGAGAACCAATTAGACTTCTGTCTAGCTTCTGAAATATGTTGTCTCCTTGGGATGCTTAACACAGTTCTGAGTGCATTATTCTGCAAGATTTGCAGTTTGTTTACAATAAATGTACTTCCGCCCAGGTTGAGTGCATTGCAATAATTAATTTTGGAGAGGATTAAGGCTCTTGCTAAGATAATGCAGCTGTCTGTTGATAAGAATGGTTTTCAGGAATGGATCAGTTTACGTGTATAAGCAGTCGCGGAGGCCGTAGCGTTGACTTGCTTATGCAAGTTTAAGGCTGAGTCTAAGTAGAATCCCAAGGTTTTAACCTCTTTAGCCACTTTAATGTCTATGCCATCAATCTTGAGTGACCAACACTGATTGCTGAGTTTGTTCAGATTGGCTGGAGCTCCTAGGATCAGGAGCTCGGTCTTCTCATCATTCAGGCAATAGCAGTGGGTTGCCACCCATGCCTGAATGATATGATAGATGTTATTGACTAAGGCTAGGTCTGTATCATAGTCACCAGTCAGAGGTATGAAAATCTGGGTGTCATCTCGTAATTCATGTAGGTGACACCCAGATTGTCTAAGTCATCAAACAATGGCTTGGTGAAGATGTTATACATAGTAGGAGAGACACACGAGCCTTGTGGAACTCCACATGTAATAGGTGTAGAATGTGCTGATGCAGACAGTGAGAATACTCTCATGGATCTGTTATTTAAAAAGGAGTGGATCCATGCTGTTGTTTCCGGGGAGAAGTGGGCAGTTGTAAATAGGTGTTGACAGAGCACTTTGTGATCAACCACGTCAAAGGCGGCCGAGAGATCAGGAAGGAGTAAGAGAGCAAGTTTTCTCTTGTCCTTTAATTTGTCGATTTTGTTCTTCAGGTTAATCAAGGCTGTTTCTGTGCCATGTTTGGGCCTAAATCCCGACTGGCCGAGCCCTAGTAGATTGTTGAGTTCCAAGTATGATTGTATCTGGAGGTAGGCTGCTTTATCAATAATTTTTAGAAGAAAGGGGACAGTTGTAATAGGTCTATAATTAGTCGGGATTATTAGGGTCCAAGGTGTTTTTTTTAAAAAGTGGAAGGACCCAGGCATCCTTAATGTTGGTGTGGACGGTACATGATTTGAAGGAGGCGTTGATTAAGGAGGCAATGAAGGGCGCTAGGTCTTTAGCAGCTTCTTTAATGATAGAAGGCGGGCAGGGGTCTCCCTGTCATTTAGAGGGTTTAAGTGATTTTATGATCTCTTCTACTTCTAAGGTGGATACATGGGCAAATTTAAATCTTTGGTCTGGTTTAGGCAAGACAGAATAGGTACTCTGGGGAGTCTCTGTATTAGGAAGGTTATGTTTTTTAGCTGCTATTTTATTTTGGAGAAGGGACATTTTGTTAGATAGCGCATTTTGAATGTTGGTGCACCAGTTTTTATCCTTGGTGCAGGTGTCTGTGGGCATGATGGGGGCTTCAATTTCTCTTAGAATGACAAATAGTTAATGGGTGCTATAACTGGATCTGTTGATCCTATCATTGTAGGTATCATGTTTGGTTAGTAGGATTGTATGTAGCTGTGATTTTCAGTAAATTGTCTTTATTTACGACCGTGGGGTGGTTTTTCCAGAGGGCCTCGACTTTTCTTTTTTCTGCGCGTGGCACTTTTAGTTCTGGGGTGAACCATGAATTGAGGTGGGCTCTAGGTTTGCTTTTGCACATTTTTAAGGGTGCAATATTATCTATAGCTTGGGTGATCGTAGCATTGTATAAGTCTACTAGTTCAGCTGAGCATAAGTAGCAGGTAGGCCTTTTAGAATGGGGAGGAGATAGGGCCCTAGCATGTCCACTGTGATATTACGTTTATTCCTTGTAAGAATTGGCAGGGCTAGAGTGTTGATCAGGGTCAGTAGTGGGCTGTCTTGGATAGAAAAGGTTACTAAGTGATGGTCTGTCCAGATATGGGGTTTGATGGAAGTGATTGTGGCCTCGCAGTTGAGGTCAGCTACCCAGTCTCGGGTTCTGTCTTTGGTGTGAGTAGGTTTATTGACCCTATGCGTGAAGACTAATTGTGATATCGCGTTAGCAAGTTCCAAGGCATGTATATCATTAGGGTAATTGAGTCCTAAATTGAAGTCACCTAGAACTAAAATTTTCAAAGTAGGTTAAGTATTTGTGGAAAGAATAGACTTGATATCCTTTTCAAATGAGCCAATGGGACCAGGAGGTCTATATACATGAGGTGCATCTTTAAGGTGCACGAGTTGGTAAGAGGAAAATTGACCTGATGTGATAGAGGGTAGTTTGGAGACTCTGAGACCCAAATTAGTCTTAGCAATGAAGGTAATGCCACCTACTCTAGCAGACTCTCTGTCTAGTCTCAGGATTGTGTAATTATCCGGGATGGCAATTGCGGTTGAGGGGCCTGTAGCTGCATGGAGCCACGTTTCTGTTACTGCAAGGAAGTCTAACTGTTTATAGATGATAAGGTCTGCAATGTCTACCGCATGTGCTACCATCAATCTCGCGTTGATGAGGGCACCTTTAATTGGTATGGGTTTGATACTAGAGAGATTCAGGTTTTGAATAGAGATGCTTATACTAGATCATTTTTTATTAGATGTATTTATTTTTAGTTTGGATCTATTTTGAGAAAGAATGTTTTGATTTGAAATTAATTGAGGGCTAAGAAATTAGTATTTTTTTATAATTCTGGAGCCAAACCTGTCATTTCTTGCAGAGGTTGAGCAAGGTTGGCTGGTGGCAGGACTTTTATCAAAATGTTGAGTCCCTTGGCAAGGATTGGGAGTGCAATGAACTCTGGTGGGTGGAAGGAGCACTGTATTAGGATAATTAGTTCCTGGAACCAGTTTAGGCAGGAATAATGTAGGTCTGATGTGAGTAGGCTGATCCATTGCTTTTAAAGGAGGCAGGAATTTAGTTGGCTTGATCCAGTGAGGTAGGCTAGTAGGAGTAGACATGTTATGGAGCAGAATGTGGGTTGTAACAGCTAGGTTGGGTATTTGGGCGTTGGTTCTAGGATTACAAATACCTGCCGTTGAGGTCGATATGCTGCCCCAAGTGAAGGCTATTTGGAGACTTGCAAGCAGTAAGGAGACTGCATACATGGTTGTGGATCCTGATAGTGTAAACGTGCACAGGCACGGAATAGCAGGCAGAGGCGAGTAGGTGATCAATTGTATGAGTGTAGTGAACTAAGTTTGAGTAGTAGCAGCTATGCTTGCTGACTTAATAGATCAAGAGAATTGCAGGTCTAAGTGCTAATAACGTGAATTTAGGAATTAAGAGCATGCATGTGTAGTTCCAGTTATGCCTACCTGTTAGGCCCCATTGTCAATAAGCACGAGCAGTAAGGGCTGCATACTGTTCTAGACGGATAGGAGTTAGGTATGTGGTTTTAACGAGACATAAGGTAACTAACAGTGATAGGCTAGTTGCAGTGCAGCATCAATTGACAATTGAAGGTGGGATGAAGCACACAGTGATAGGTTAATACACATCAGCATCTATCCGTAGAGGTAGAGGTAGCCTAGGAATTGAGGCTCTTAGATGGTTGAGGGCAGCAGTGAGGCCAATCAAGATGGTAGGCTAGCAGCAAAACAAAGTAGTAACCTAAAAGCGTCAATAAGCTAATCACAATGGTAGGCTAGCAAAGGTACAGTCTGGTAGGCTGAATTCAACAAAAAACAGCTAAGGAAAGAGGTGCGCTGGTAGTGGAATGTGGGAGTCAACTAAATACAGTAATACAGTTAATCTTAATCGTAGACCGGTAGGCCAGCAATGGTACACAGTGGTAGGCTGAATAGAACAAAAACAGCTAAGCAAAGAGGTGCACTGGTAGTGGCATGTGGGAGTCAACTAAATACAGAAATACAGTTAATCTCAATGGTAGGCTGGTAGGCTAGCAAAGGCATACTGTGGGAGGCTAAATGCAGTGCTGTTATTAGAAACCATAATAGGATAGATGCAGAATATAGTATTTGGCTTATGTGCAGCACTTGAAAAGAATTGTCCGTAGTCGTAGGCTAGAAGCAACATGCAGCTGAGGAACTATCTACAACGGTGACCGAGATGCGGTGCATTGTAGTAGGCTGCATTGGTCCATAAGAGTCATGTGGGCAGCTGATGTGGTTTTTGGAAACAGTGCGCTCAGTTTTTTCCTGGCGATTTTGCACCGGGATTGTGGCGTAATTCGTGTGGTGCTGGGAACAAGTTACCTGTTAGATTGCAGGAGATACTTACAGGAAGGTGGGTAGAGGGTTGTGGATAGCCGCTACAGGCTAGTTGGATATATTGGGTGTGAGAGGGCAGGCACGCTTACCTCAGAGGTGCACACCGCACCGTCGCACACCGGAACAAACAGGGAAAAACAGGGCCTTGAGTGTGGGCCTCAGGTGGGAGGCCGGCATTCGCCGACCGGCTTCCTATAGGCCGCCTTTTGTAATGTCTAAAAGTCTAAAATGACGTAAGTGTTTTGTGAGAAAAACATATTACACAACTGACCAATGTGCATTATATTTAAATAAAAGAGATTTCCTCTTTTGTATTGCAAAGGAGTTTTAATTTCGTTTTTTACTGTATAGTTTTATGTTGTTCTTCTCAAATAAAGTATACACCTATATGTATATTATCATCCTCGCCAAAGAAAGAAACACTTGTCTTTTGTTAAAACACTAGAAACAAAGCAGCATGGCCAATACATGTTTCAAACAGCGGTATAAATCTCCACTGCTAGGCTCATCTTCGGGCCCTATTAATATTTTAATTGTAGTACAGAGCCTTCTACTAGTTGTGCGATTATATACGTATAACTTTACAGTGTTTTCAATGTTTGTAACTGTCAGAAGCTTGCCAATCTATTTCTCACCAATCAATTACATATATTTGTTAAAGTACTCTTAATACTTATGCTGCTACTTATGCTGCTTCTTGTTTGCTGTGTGGGTTTTCTTTGTATAAATTAAAATATAAAAAATGTAGCAGCACATTAACTGCAACCACATGTTTTAGGTAAACACCAGGATAAATAGCACCTTGTGCCCTGTGTCAAAGATGGTTAGGGGAGGCAATATCTCTGCTACCCATTCTCTGGGTACCACAGCCCTACAGAGCCATTTTCAGTGCTGGCACTGAGATGTGTACCATAAATTCAACAGACCCAAACCCGATACCAGTGTTAGTGAGCCAGTCATATTCACACATCGACAGATCGTTACCAAGCCACAGAAGGACCAGGACAATCCCAGGTGCCATTCCAGAGTGTGTGCAAGACATAGTAAATGTCTTGGTGGGCAGTGTTACAGACGGCATGCCCAGCAGATCAGGAAATTGTGCCTTGTGTGTGGGTATGTCTTCAGCCAGGGAGAATTGGTTCATGAGGTGGCAAACAGCGCCCACCATCTTTTTAAGGGGCACCACACTAGCAAATCTGAAAATGCTGAGTGATTTTCTTTGGTGGCCTGGCACTGGGAACCTGTGTAAATAATGTTTGTTTTGTTTCTGGAACAGGGCTATTCATGTTGTTTTTGTTTTTTCTGTCTAATAGCAAAATAATTACAAAATGTTCAAATGTGAAATAAAAAAATATAAAACCCAAATAATGTATACCCCAAAAATCACATGTTAAACTTTGTTCCGTTTAGTGCGGTGTAATTTTTTAGCTGCTAAAAAATAAACTTTCAAGTGAAGAAATTTGAATAGAAGTTGTCCTACTTCATGATTCAGGATGGCATTTATTTATAAGAATGTAATCATGTGACACTGATACTTTGTATCGTCTCTCTATGTCATCACCCTCACAATATAGAGGAGACATAATATTTCAGTTAAGACAAGTGAAATGTAAAACATTCAGTCTGTGCTCTCAGCCCTGTGAGGTAGGAGAGACCTAAAATGGACTGTGTGCCCTCGCCTCTACAAGACAAGACAAGAGAGATGTAAGAATCAGAGTGTGCCCTGACGATAAGTAAACAATTAGGGTGTGCCCTCACTTCTGCAAGGCAGGAGCGGAGGAAGGAATAAATTGAGTATGCACCCTCACCCCTGTGCGACAGGAATGGAATTCTGTGTGTGCCTTCACCCTTCAACATCAGTTGGTCTACATGAGCTAAAGAGAGGCTTCTCCTGAGGTCAGAGACAATAGTGGCACCGCCATTAAAAACATGCTTTAACTGTGCATGAGTTCATAGGCAGTTTAATATATTGTGATGAATCTGAAGATATCACCACTCCTTTTCTTTAGGTAGACTCTTCTCATGTGGCCAGGGGATAACAGCTGTTACCTGTTCGTTACCCTGGTGGTGGATATGTAAGGGAGGATCACATAAAAGGAGGTGACCCTCAAAGAGATGCAAAGGCATCATCAGATCAGACATGGTATCCTATGTCCCTTTTACGTGTATCCCCTCCATTCCCCATGCCTTAATGGCATATTGTGAGAACCTCCTTCAAAATCCTGCAAAAGCTGTTGATAGTACTTATGAACTTTTTTCACTTAGTCAAATAACATGTACTGAGACGAGGAAGAGGACTGCCATGAAAAAGAGTGTGAACCATTTTGTGCAGCAGTCTAGCGTTGTGAAGAATGTGATTGGTCCAAGACATTTGCCAGCCTGGAGACAGGGGTTTAAATCAGCTGCTGCGAGAAGCTGGAGAGACTTCCTTTTCCAAACGTCGGTTATGAGACCGATGAGAGGCGCAGGTTGCAGTGCAGAGCAGACAGTGTCCCAAAATGCGAGCGAACCCGAAGGATGGAGAGTTGCGGCTGTGAGAGAGGGATCTGAAAAGCACTCCTGACTGGTTGGAGAAACCAGGAAGCAGAAGGGACCAAGAGGCGTGGCCGCAGAACCCTGCCAGTGAGAGGAGAGGTGCAAAGGCAATCTCCAAACCGGACGCATAGTGATGCTGTGCTGGTTGAGTGTGAAATCACCAGATGGAATAAGAAGTCGCAGCAGGAACTGAAAGCCAGGATTGTGTTTATTCTGGTGCAAGGAGTGAGAATGCTTGATTGCTGCTGACTGGGGATAGACACTCGAATCCACTGAATACCGAGGCGAGTACCCGGATGTGTACGGTTGGAGTGAGAGAACACATATGTCATTGGTGAACGCAGAGGGCAGAAGGGGACACTAACACTGAGGCAAAGACACCCAGAAAGAGTGAATTGGTTGCCAAGAATGGGGAAAAGAGTGATCCTCATTGGAATCAGTTTCACCTTCATCGTCATAAAGTAACTTGGGAAGACACATGCCCCCTTGTACTGAATTTGAAAGAGAGATTGCAACATAAATTCCTGTCAGGAGAGTATACCAAGCAAATTGCAGATCTGGGATTCTTACCCCTAAGCAATTGTACCTGATAACCTGGCAGAGGAGTATATCCGGTGCTTTGCGAGTCTGGGACCCCCATACAAATTGTATAAAGGAACTGTATAGTGGAGCTGTGAGCCTGAGGTGTGAGCCAGTCTGCAGCAGTCTGCATCGTTGTGCCTGAAGCAGCAGGAAGTTCCTATTTTTACCCTCTGACACCGCGGAGCAGTGAAGCAGAGCTGTGAGCCTGAGGTGTGAGCCAGTCTGCAGCAGTCTGCATCGTTGTGCCTGAAGCAGCAGGAAGTTCCTATTTTTACCCTCTGACACCGTGGAGCGATGAAGTGGAGCTGTGAGCCTGAGGTGTGAGCCAGTCTGCAGCAGTCCGCTGCAGACGCGTAGCCGAAGCCGAATGGAACCAGAGGTTCGCCCCTTGACAGTTGAGAAGAGCTTGAAAACTTTCCCAAAGGACCGACGCACGGTGAAAACAGCGAAGTCGAGGTCGGGGGGAGAAATGAGCCCGGGAAGAAGGAGAAGTAAGTCGGACTCAGCACCAAGACCGTCCGCGACCCCTTTGATTTTGGACTTTCTATCGATAAACTCCAAAGCCCCGGAACTGTTGCATCCCAAAGTGCCATTACACGGTGCAGTGGACAAAAATGAAGTAGTAAGTACGATCTTACCCGAACCGCAAGACCAGACAGGAGCCTCTGCAGCGTTGAAGGCGCCCCAGTCCATACCCGAGCCGTCAATGGAGGAACAACCGGACATGCAGCAGGAGCATGCGTTCCCGGAGTCCCGAGCAATGGTAGGTCCCTCGGGGCTGCGCACGCTGCCTCCTGCCTCTCAGGGCCAAGGAACGGATCCGTCGGACCGAGGCAAAATGCTGCTGGGAACGGCTGGAGGACGGTGGGCGACAGACCCTGATCGGCGGTTGAGCAATGTGAATGAAAAAAACCCTGAACAAGAAGGAATCAGGTATCGGACTAAACCTCTTTCCCCACTGAAATCAGATGTTAATGGCAAAGGCCTGTAGAGCGACGCACCCAATCTCAACACATGCAATAGAGGCCGACGAGGGCTGAAAGAGACAGCGGAAGCAGCAAAGTTAAACGAAATAACCGAAATAAGTGAAATATCCCTGCGCCGACCAACGAGTGATGCTGGGAAAAATACCCCCTGGGTGGAAGGGGCAGAGGCGACAAAACCCTCAGCCACTACAGAAAAAGGCAAACAGGTGCCTAACTCGATACGCATTCAAGTAATGCTGCATGACACAGCTCACAACCGTGATAAAACCCGTCAAGTTGGGGGTAAAACCCTGGCCAGGGTTTCCAACCCTTTTAGAGATCCCAGAGACAGAGGGATAGGCACTGACAGAGAGAAAGAGTCGGAATCAGATGAAGAGGGTTTGGAGAGTGACAACCAAACAGAGGGAGAGCCAGAGGACTCAAACAAGGAAACGGACGGAGAGCAACTGATAACGGGAGCTGGCGCTATAAGGAAAAAGAGAAATAAAGCCAATACCCCAGCTAAACCCAGACCCCAAGGTTCAAAGAAGACGGTTAATTTGAGATCCCTAAAGAAGAATATGTCAGCAGAACACAAACCTAGAAAAGGTCCCAGAAGAGGTGGACAAATGCCAAAAGGGCTCCCTAATCCCCTGCTGTCTTGCCCTCTAAAAGCTTTTTTTACACAGCAACATAAAAGAAAACAGAGCATCGAGACAGAAATATCCGATGCAGAGATGCTGGAAATAGTAACCGATCCACAGCCCGCCCAAAAACAGAGGAAAACTGAGCCACCTACAGTACCAAGAGACAAACTAGGGCGGTTGGATCATACCCTGCAGCAAATCGCTGCAATACCCACAAATTACCTATGTAAGGATACCGAAAATCCTACAGTAGGGGAGAGTCCAATGAGTCAACAAAGGGACCTAAAGGGCCTCCCCATGAGGAGACTCGAGAGTGCCTGGAACCCAAAGCCCCACTGAAGGGGTCCCACCAACAATAGAGGAGATTCTTATCCTGGAGGATGATCAAGAGGAAGAGACGGGAAAGGGGACACCTTCGGATTGGGACCCCAATCAAACGCCGCAGCCACAACATAACAGAGAAGACCGCTGGGCCTGGACTAAGCCCCATCTGTCTAAGGGGCAATTCTGTGCTACGCCTACACCTAAAGGGGCCCAGCCAAAATTGATAAAGAAAACCCTGCTAGGAAATGCGGATCCCCAAGAACTGTGGTAAACATCGACAGAAATTTAAGATTAACAGGAGAATGCCCTGTTTTGGAACCGCTAGCGACATCGAGAAGATCGGAGAAAATCCCAGCCTCACCAAAAAAGAGACGACTCAGCGAAATTGCAGTGGCACTACAAAACGAATCCCCGAACAAGAAACCAGACATGATTGCAATCATGTCGGCGATGACCATCGTGCTAGCACCGTTTTGTAAACTGTATGAAGCAATCAAGGAGAACGTACAAGACAATACAGCAATCCTATCAAATATGATGGAGAAATTGGCCCAGATGAAAACTCTACTGCCAGCAACTGTAGAAAAAATGCTTAACCAGAAGAATCAATGGGAAAGGAAAATCGAAGCAGTGGAGAAAAAGATGGAGAACATGGACACTCAGGCCGGAAGACCACTAGTAAGAGCCTTAGGTCCAGGGGGTTCGCAGAATCCATCAAACCAGAAAACACAGTAGGAAAGGAAAATTGAAGCGCTGGAAAAAAAGATCGAGAAGATGGACAATCTGAACAGAATCGCGTTAATAAAGACATCGGCCACTGAATCCGCAAAGGATGAGGCTGCGGCCCAGACGAAGGGAAAAGAGAAAACCGTGCTGGTCTTGAATCAGGAAAAAACGGAAGGGACCCAACTGGCTAATTTGTTGAACCCGCAACCATCTATAAATGACCAGACGGAAAGGAAATCAAACCCAAAGAAGGATCCAAAAATGGCAGCTAAATCAGCAGCGTGGGAGACAGACGGGGGTGACTCGACACTAAAAGAAAACCGACAAGACGCTAAGATACGGCAAGCGCCGACCAGCCCCCCAAGATCGTTGAAAACAGTAGACGATTTCCTGGAATGTACAGACTTAATGAACATCTCACCTCATTCCGACAAGGCGTTAAATGTGTCAATGGAGCCCCGTACAGAAGCTGATGTAAAAAAGGGCTCCATAGTAAGAGACAAAAATTTTACAGCCGAGTCCAAAAAAGATAAGGATGGACCGATCAGGTTGGATAACAGAGCAGCAAGCCCGAGATTTGATTCGAGGGCCGATGACGAGAGGACCCCCAGACTGACATCTAGATCAAGAAGAACCCCTTCCAAAGCTCGATTGATCCAAGAAGAGACGGATAAGCGAAGAAGTCCACGGAGTTGTCGCCCAGAAAAAGGTGATCCAGAAAACAACAAAAAAATCAAAAGAAGAGATACAAGTTTTTAAGCTGGAACAAATGGAAGCAGACAATAACTCCTCAATCCTAAATAGATTGACTGTACTACAAATTACAAAGAAAGTGAAAATCCTAAAAAGGATTAGAACAGAGGATCTGGTGCTGGTGGAACCCTATCATAGGGAAAAGAAGGCGAAAGTGTTTCTGCATCTGAAAGCAGCCGCCATTAAACACATTAATGAATCAGCATATCTTGAACTAGAACAAATGGGGCTTCGTTTGACGGAATTAAAAAGAGGAGGTGTAGTCAAGATTTTGAAGAAGAAAAGGTGGAGAAGCCAAAATTACCACTATAGATCAAAAACGGAAGACCAATATCGTCGAAACCGAGGATATAATCCACAAGAGAGGCAAGAGCCATGCAGACGGTCATATCATCAAGAGAGGGGTGCAAAAAAGCCCACTGTTCCGATGGAGAGAGGTGACACAAACTCGAGACAGTATTGAACCACAAAGGACCAGCCTTATCGGACCCGGTATCCCACGAGAACGCACAGAGAGGAACAGAGACAAATTGTCCTTGCTGGTAATCCAGGGTGAGAACAGCTAGAGGTCAGGACGAACAACCACGCAAGTCCCCAAGAGAGAAAGCAATATGAAAAACAACCGATGGGACCATGGAAGTGGCTAACGTCAAGCTGGAATAAAAAATACGCCAAATAGCAACGACCTGGGTTAGCTTGCACCGCCGACAACATCGATGAAAAAAAAAGCGAGTGACCCACAAAGGAATCATACTCTCTAAGTTCTTGGAATACGAGAGGTCACATGCACCTTACGACACTGGGAGACGTCGACCTAAGTCAATTAGACATCATATGCCTACAAGAAACTTGGTTGTTAAAACAACCTTCACTGGGTGGGTTCTCAGTGGCGATTTTGCCGGCAATCAAAGGCCTGCTTGGCAGACCGTCATCGGGCCTGCTAACCACTATAAAATCTGGTACAGGTCTAAGTGAACCCAGAACATGGAAACAGTCATATGAAACGCTGGTCATTTTGACCTCCCAAATTCAGTGGAAGGCCAAGACGGAAAATGCCTTCCAAAATACTGTGGCCATCGTGAATTGTTACTGGAATCCACAGCGAAAATCAATAAAAACCTTCTGTGACAATATGAGTGCTATGATTGACCAGATGTACGTGGAATTTGATAAAATCGAACTGATCATCTGTGGCGATTTTAATGCCAAATGTACGGAGGCCGCGGTGGACCACCAACGTCACAAACACCACCAGGGAACAGTGGATTCCACCATTAAGAGAGGAAAGGCCTGGAAGGAGGCTATTAGCTCGAGAAGCATTCAAAACGTTGCTTCCCTGTTTACCAGCCAAACAAATATACCGACATGGGAACGAAATGGCTCCAAATCAACGCTGGACTATATTTTCATGTCCAATGGTCTTACGCATGATCTTATCAGCTTTAATGTCCAAAAAACCGTCAACAGTGACCATAACTTACTGAGATGCTCGTGGCACACTACAAACACGAAAGTAAGAACTTATGACTGGGCAATTGAGTCAAATGTTCAACAGACTCGTCTCCGGCTTACAGAACAAGACATTGCTAAAATTAAGCGGAGCTGGGAGATGAAAGGTAGCATCCAGACCAGGACAGACACTAAAGACAGACCAAACTACCTGCCCCTTTTACTTGCTTTTCAAGTTAAGGGATCGAAGAGAGTAAAGGAATTGGTGCATACGACCCATACGTATGACAAAGAAGTGGTGAAAAAAAAGAAAAGTGGTCAGCAGATTGCTAAGAACAGCAAAGAAATCTACTGCGACGGATGATTGGAAGAACTGGCGTCTGGAAACTAAAAGCTATAAGAACTGGTTCAACAACACAGAGCCATTCAATATCAAAGGGACGCAGAAGAGATGATGTATAAACTACAATCTAAAAAATCTAGTGAATTCTGGACCCTGATAAAAGACATGAATCCCACCCAGAGCGCCAATCCGTCTAACGCGGTAGCCGAAGAAAGGTGGATCCAATATTTCACGACCAAATTTGAGGGTCCTATTGGAGGCACTGAAACAAGTAAACATCTCCCGGAAACACCTTGGTTCAACCTTTCGAATATTGAAGACATTGGGCCTCATTACGACCCTGGCGGTAAGTGAAAAACGATTCCGGTAAATGATTACCGGCATCGCTTACCGCTAGGTCCGATCAGGACCCGAGAAAGTGCAATTAGCGGCATCAAACTTAACGGTGCTGCTAAGATCACCAAGCTTGCGGTCGCGACCTCCCAAGCCGTAAATACCGGCATCGTGCAAAGGTGGTAACATCACGAATCAAGCGGACATGCTCTTAACGCCCTCGCGAAGCCCGTAAAGTACCTTACCGCCATGGTGCTAGTTCCGCCATCGTGAACCAACTGCAAATGGCCATGTGCAGTGTTCCCAGCTGCCACAGGTGCACACAATCAGCACAGGTGGAGGCCAGACAGACTCACCAAGTACAAAAAGAGCACACCCCACCCCTTCGCACACCCAGTCACATTCCACAATGATTCCAATATGACTAGCAATGTTGGGGCTGGAGGACCTGATTGCAATGCAAGTTCTACAACTACAACAACAACAACAACAACAGGCAGCACAGAGGAGACGCAGGAGGAGAAGGAGGAGGGCAAGGTAGGGCCAGCAAGCCCCACCAGCACAGCTAGTGCCACCACACAGGCAGCCCCCAATCCCACGCATCCGAGCCAGTCCATTCAACCTCACCGCTGAGCAGATCCACACCTTGTACCGTTTGGACCGGGACACCATCACCACCATTGTGGACATGATACACAAGGACATCGTCAGCATGATTGAAACACCCACCGCCACCCCCCCCTACTGAAGGTAGTGTCCGTGCTCCACTTCCTGGCCACAGGCACTTACCAGCACACAGTGGGGCACTTGCATGGCATTTCAGAACCATTATTCTCACGTACACTGATCCAAGTGCTCAATGCCCTCCTCAAGCACACAGACAACCACATATCCTCACCACAGTCTGCCCAGGAGATCGCTAACACCAAAGTGGGTTTCCATGCACTAGCCGGAATACCTGGTTGCATCGGTGCCATCGACTGCACCCATGTGGAATTGGTGGTCCCAAATGCCATTGAGGTAGCGTACCGCAACCGTAAACTATTCCACTCAATCGATGTGCAAATGGTATGTGACTCCAACAGGATCATCACACATTGTTGTGCCCGAGTCCCCGGATCAACCCATGATTCAATGGTCCTGCGGAACTCCACTATACCACGCTACATGGAGCGACATGCAGGGCCAAGATCCTGGCTACTCGGTGAGTCACATGTCATGCGCATGGAAATGTGAAGTGGGTAGGTGATTGACATACCAATGCATACTATACCTGGCTTAAAGGGGGGGGATGCATGCCTTACATGGCTGAAAGGGGGGGAGAGATGCATGCCTTACCTGGCTGCGAGTGCCAGAGCCAATGGAGCCAGCACATACCCTAAAGCAGGCCAAACTTCAGCCGACACCTGAACACATAATGCCCGATGTAAGCAGCCCAACCATGTGAATGAAGGTGTCTCCCAACCATGACACAACCATCTGCAAGTGCACTGCATTGAATCGGACCCCATCCACCTCAACGAAATGCACCTTCATGCAATGACTCCAGCCAATACACGGCACCAAACACCATCAACTGAAAGGGCAGCCCCCAATAACTGCGCACAAAGGAGGTACATGACGGACAGCAACATCAATACACCACTACACAGACACCGAGGACCATCAAAATAGCATAACACATTTGAAGTCCCCAATGAGGTCAACATGAGGCTGACAGCAATGTTGCCATGATGAGAGCATTGATATCACTGGACACCTGCCAGGTCACCAAAAGAAACGCTATGGACTGACACAGTGGATGGGCACACACAAGGCACAGGACCCCCCTGCATACACTGGCTGATGTCATGCAAAACAGTCCATGAGAGGAATACACATATACCGGTCTCATAGTGTGATTCCAATTGGGCATGTAAATGTAGTACACAGTGAGAGATGAATGCATGCCATGTTGCCAAGTCATTAATGGAATTCGATGACATGACTGACACATACATTGTTGCCCACATACAGGTGATGCAGGCTATCCCTTGAAGAGGTGGCTACTTACCCCAGTCCAGAACCCACAGAACCAGCACGAGGAGGACTTTAATAGTGCACATACACAAACCCGTGTGGTGATTGAGCAGACATTTGGCCTATTGAAGGCACGGTTTCGCTGCCTCAGCAGGTCTGGTGGGTCACTCCAATACCGCCATGAGAAGGTGGCAAAGATGGTCATGGCATGTGTAATGCTACACAATATGTGCATTAGACGAAATGTGCCCCTGCCCCGTGACGCTGAACTGCAACCACCTGACAATGAGGATGAGGAGAGTGCAGATGGGGCCGCACCTCATGGAGGAGGCGATGCACAGGAGGGACGTGCCATTCCTCAAAATATCATTAACTAATGCTTCTAGCACACACGGCTGGTGTGTGTCACATGGAGATGGCACTTGGGGCACTGTGTGTGTCTGGGACATGCACACTGTGGACTGTTCACCAATAAAGCACACATACGCAATGAGCAATGTCCACACATTTGATTTGTGCAAAAGGGAAAAGTGTATTGTAAATGTGAATTGGTTTAACACACCCACACCCCCTTACCCCCTGAACTCCCCAACACACCCACTCCCCCCTCAACTCCCCAACACACCCACTCCCCTCTCCCCCCTCCACTCCCCAACACACCCACTCCTCCCTGCCCCTGGACTCCGTGCAA
This sequence comes from Ambystoma mexicanum, assembly GCF_040938575.1. Classification (NCBI taxonomy): domain Eukaryota; kingdom Metazoa; phylum Chordata; class Amphibia; order Caudata; family Ambystomatidae; genus Ambystoma; species Ambystoma mexicanum. The sequence goes on from NC_090932.1 coordinate 718,884,827, forward strand.
AGGTGTTAGGATGCCTGTGATGAAGTGGCTAATGTTGGATTTTTCCACTGGGCGGCCACTATTGGCAGCCCCCTCTCCCGGGACACCCCTGCCTGTGCTCCGCAGGTTCCTGGCCGATCGGTGGATGGGGCTGCTTGGGGGTGAACTGGCAGCGGAGGAGGTACCTGGCTGCTCATTGGGACTCATGTCCCTAATTGACTGAACAGAGAGCACGTGCCGCACCGCGGCGAGTTCAGCACAGATGTCCTTTGTGGAGGACTGTATTGCAGCCTTCACAGTCTCTGCGCATTGCTGCATTCCTGCCCTTGCACCCCCACATTCTGCCACATGCTCAGTCAGGAGTGAGGAGAGTTGGTGCTGCCATGTGATAATCTCCTCCGACGACTGTTGATTTTTCTGGGCCATGGATATTGCCAGTGGTGTTTCCATTGGGCTGCTCACCTCCTGAACATCTTGCACTGAGCATGGAGAGCCTGGCCAAGACTCATCATCTGATTGCCCCTGTGTGGCATCTTCATGCTGGCTGCTTTGGGACAGGTAGGGGGAATGAGGGTGGGCAGTGGGGGGTCCTACAACGATCTCCTCATCATTCCCCGCATCACTGTCAGAGGAAGCTGCAATGGCAGCAGTCTCCCCGATTGTGCTGCTTCCTGCAGACACAGTCCCTTCTGTGGCCACCAGTTGCTGTATGTCTGCTGCTGCTGCTAGTACCGTGCTGCTTGGTGTGGTGCCTGTCAGTGCCCTGTCCTGTGTTTTTCCCACAGATTTTGGCTGCTGTGGGGGTTTGGTCTGTACAGCAGAGGTGGAGGGTTGGTGTTCTGGCACTGCGGTCCTGGCCTTCTTGGCAGGTGTGGTGGCAGTAGTGTCTTCCTCGTCGAGGTCGGAATGGGAGCCTGTGGTGGAGCAAAGGAAAGAAAGTGTTATTGATGGGTCTGCGTACATTGAGCGGCCATTGTGATGACTGCCATCATTTTGATTACTAGATGCTGCACATTGGAGGCAGGGACATACAGGTTGTCTCCCTTTTGTGTGGAAGTAGCATGGAGGTATGTGGGTGCCTACAGTTAGGGTGTGCATACTGCATGTGTACAGGGTGGAGGTCAGAAATGGCTGTAGGAAGTCTTCTGCTGATGTGTCGCATTAACACTATTAGGCAACATTGTGCTTCCCATGAATATGGACTTCAGTGACTTTTGCATGGCTTGATTTGAGGCACCTACCTGCATCGCCTGATGTCGGGGCTCCTCTCTCCATTTCTCCTACCCCTTTGATGCTCTCGATGCCGATTGTAGTGGCACAGATTTCCTCCCAGGGCTGCAATTTTATTGGGGACTCTGATCCTCCGCCGGTTGCCTTGCCCATGTTCCTGTTGGCAGACAGGATGCTCCTAACGCAGAGCCGGAGATCATCCCACCGGTTACGGCACTGTCTCGTGTTGCGAGGTGCTGGTCCTACAGCACTGACCCGCTGTGCAACTAGGGCCCATATGGCCTTCTTCTGTGCGATTGCCGGTCTGGTCATTTGGGTGGAAAAGACTACAGCAGCGTTTTCCTGGAGGTTCTCAGCCAACATGTTCAGCTCTTCCCTGCTGAAACGGTCCTGCCGCTGGCGATCACAACTTTTCTTGACAACTTTAGGCATTTTCTCAAAGGGTAGATGTAGCTGATGTTTTGGGCCGGTTCTCAGGTTCAGATGTCCACTGATTGCGGAGGATGCCAAAGGATTGTGTTTTTTGAGATGGCCGCCGTGTTCTTTCCCGTTCTGCCGCGATGACGCAACTTCTGGTTCCGCTTATTTGCGGTTACCGCTAATATCGGTGGGCGGGGTGGCGGTAGTGCACCTTGCGCGGCATACGATGCCGGTAGGTGCCGTTTTGGGGGCGTTACCGGCATGGCGCAGTTTACATTACCGGCATGGCGCAATGCTCGTGCCCGATGGGTCGTAATGTGCCACTTTTTGCGGCTTCAGGCCTGCACAGACACGTTAGTTGCGCCATGCCGGTAATGTACTTTACTTACCGACAGGGTCGTAATGAGGCCCATTGAAACAGCAATACGGAAACTGAAAACATCTAGAGCCCCGGGCCCTGATGGTTTAACCAACATGGATTTAAAAATGTCTCCGACAAAATGGGCTGAAATGATCAGCAAGACATTTGAGGCATGCGGCAGAACGAAAATGGTTCCTGAATCCTGGAAAAAGGCAGTGATAGTCCCTATTTACAAAAAGGGCCTGAGACAAGAACCAGCGAGCTATAGTCCGATTGTCCTTTTGGCTATTTTGGGCAAAATATACGCAAACCCGTCTCCTAGACCACTTCCGAGTATGGGAGAAAGAGAGCCAGTCTAAAGATCTACAGCAAACAGGCTTTCAAAAAAACAGATCCACCGCAATCAATCTAATGGTTCTGAATATTCTGAAGGCTAAAGTCAAAGAAGGAGCGCCAAAGGTGTACTTGGCCTTTGTGGATCTTTCCAAGGCTTTTGATAAGATCGACCGGCCCAGTCTGTGGGCGAAGTTGCAAGGTTGGAATTGTCCTACTAATATACTGGAGCCCATAATGGCACTTCACACGCATACAAAAATGAGAGTCAAACCAAACCACCAGGGCGCTCTTTCAGAAGAAATCATGGTGAGGCGAGGAGTTAAACAGGGCTGTCCCTTGGCGCCAGCCCTGTTTATAGCCTTTTTAGGCGACTATCAACATTCAGAAACCAAAATCCGATCTTTCCCCCCAAAAATCGGGAAAACGGAGATCCCTCGCCTATTGTATGCAGACAATGTCATTCTTATTGATCAGACAAAAGTGGGCCTGCAAAAAAAACTATGCAATCTGGAAATCTACATTGCCAAAAACTAGTTGGAGATAAAAAAAAACAAAGACTAAGATCATGGTGATGGAGAAATCTTCCAGCAAAGTAACGAAGAAATTAAACCTGTGCCTTGACAACACAAAAATCGAAATTGTAAACAGCTTTAAATATCTGGGGATCCAATTGGACAGTTCCAAAATTGAAAAGAGTCTCCAAAACCAACTTTGGGAAAAAGTGAAATACCTGACCGCCCAAACAAGAGCAATAGAGCGATAGATCGCAAGTTCGGCACATTTTCCTTAATACCGGCGATAACATTCTATAAAGCCAAGGTGGTGCCGGCCCTAACCTATGGAATGGAGGCCTCGCTCTACTTCCCTCATAACATCTGGAGTAAGCTGGAAGGTCATGTGTGGAAAACAGTGTTAGGTCTACCAAAATCTACCGCCATTCTGGCTATCAGGAGAGAGTTAGGGCTGGTGTCTTTAGGTTCAATGGTAGACCAAAGCGCCATGTGTCTTTACAGAAGAATCATCATGGCTGACACGCTACCCATCTTTAACATCATTCGTGAAGAAACACAAACTGGCAATTGTGTGGCCCTGAAAAAGTGGATAAAAACGAGAAGAGACGAGCTGGCTAAGATTGAATGTTCAGACAAAGACTTTAAAGAAAATCCGGATCGAATTAAAAGAAAAACTGAAGATTTGGACTGGATTATCCAAACAGAGAAGGCGGTGGGGAATAAATTGCTAAATCACCTGCCCCCTGCATTCAATAAGGTAAAAAAAACATTGAAATTCTGTGCCAAGTTCCCAGAAAAGAAACTGAGAAATGTGATTATGAGAGATATACTCAATCTGTTACCAACCAGAGAGATTATATCTATCAGAGGAGTGTAACGCTCACCTGATTCCCGCAGAGGCGCCGGTCTTGACTGGGTGAATGCCGTATCTTCAAAGGTGATGTGTACACACGGTTGGCTCTTTGGGCTGGACCTCTGTGCACTGTATGTCTGACTCGAAGAGTAAGATGTCTGCAGATAGAAAATATGGGATTAATGAACTGGGGTTATTGGGTGCCTCTCTCCTCTTCCCTTTCTCTTCTCCTGTAGAACCCCAAAGGTTAACGCCCTCACCTTAGGTAAGTGAACGCCGAGCTCTCCATCTGCCTCGGGGCAGGGTGCCGTAACCAGTTTCTTCACTGGATAAGGGTGCAGGCCTCTTGACCTCAGAGGACTGCTGTCCGTCGTTAACTGCACGAACGATAAGTTCTGGGCACTTCAAATGTCTTAAAAGTCTTTTGTAATGATATCTCTTGTTTTGCAGGGTTCCGGCGATGGCGGATGGCGGGCTGATGAGAGTTGAGGATCGAACCCGCGTGAGGAATAGAAGCGCCTGGAAGCACGTAAGTAAGCGCTTGTAGCCTGCTTCACGATGCGCACCAACTGTCCCTTTTATCTTGCAGGTACAAGTTCGGAGCTTTAGAGAAGCTGAAGGGTGCTGGAATACCCACTGGATTCGGCGTGGGAAGGAGTAATGGCACGCGAGTAATAAAGTTGCCCAATGTCTTTAAACGCACCTTCTTTTGTCTTTCAGATGCGGGATGCAGCGCCGAAGGCCTCCGGAGCGTGCGAAGAGCTGGTAAGCTTTTGTCTTTCAGATGCCGGAATGCAGTGCGAAGACCTCCGGAGCATGTGAAGAGTAGGTAAGCCTTTGTCTTTCAGATGCCGGAATGCAGCGCGAGGCGTTGGTGACAGCTGATGGACCAGGTAAGAGATGCGCTGCCACTGAAGACCGTAGTGCTAACCTGTTCTTTCTTTGTCTTTACAGGTGCTGCTGAAGACTGGATTCCAGGATGGTAAGCCTTTGTTCCCTTAGGCCCAGGATCAGAAGCAGAAGACACGATGAGCGTTCTGCTGCAGAGAATGCAGAATAACGCAAAGCAAGATTCATCCATCGGGTGTGGTTTAAATAGCCTCCTGTAGTGCTTAGGTGTCTCCTTCCACAGCCACGCCTAAGAAAAGAGTTGCTGCTTTCCAGAAGAGTTCCAGTGTTCTGAACCTAGGGAGTGGCTCCTGCCCCACCCAACAGGAAAAGTATTCCCAAACAGAAGAGGATCAGGGGTTCAACTGGCAGGTAAGTAAGCAGCATGGTCTGCTCCAGGTAAGTCCACCCAAGCATTATGAGCCCGGCGCTTCCAGCGCTGGGACTGGGCATCTTTATGAGCCTGGTGCCACTGGCGCCAGGACAGGGTCCAAAAGGTCCCAATTGGGACTGGTTGGCACTCGGAACCGGGGTTATGGGTCTGCTTCCAAGGGAGTCGGGCAAGTCCTGATCTTTTGGAAGCAGAGATCATGACACCTCATGCCAGTTATCCACAACTTTCATGCCTTCCACCTACCAAGCACAAGGTACCTAAACCCACCAAGGCCTATCCAAACTGATCCAGAAGGCCAGTCGTGATCTGAGATGAATGAGTACTCACCTCTACCACACAGAAGGGAAGGTGGCTGGACCAGTGTGTCCTGGAAAGTAAAGAATAATCCTGTGAGTACTTCAGACCATGACATCTCTATTGATGAGAACATGAGGGAGTTGGGCAGAGTGCAGAGAGACCGCCTGGCTTGCTTGGCTGGAGAAGAACATTCAAAGCTTCAGCCTAGGAGGGGCATATTAATAACCTCTTTACATTCAATGGAAGGGGTGAATTTCCCCAGACTATCTGGAAGGGGGGCGACTACAGAGTTGAGTCAGTCTGAGGAAGAGACTGTGTATTATCCTGTGCCAAAGATGACTACAGGGGAAATTACCCTTAAAATTCTCAGCGACACATGCAAGAGGGGCCAGACCCCATGGTTCTTGGAGGTATTCCCAGTCTCATAGAGATACGGAGCACCTAGAAGATAGGAAATGGTGTACCAATACCAGTTCTGAATCAGAAGATGAATGGACTCAGGTGCAGAGAAAAAGGAAGACAGGGAAACAAAGAAAGGGTTTTCTCAAAGACCCAATTAGACTGATCAAGGCCACAAAGCCCTTCATGACCCCATATCATAAAAACACAAAGTATTTAGTGTGGGAACATCTAGAACTGTAGGAACAAATAATATCCTCATTTTGAATTAAAAATGAAGTAAAATGTGAAATGGACATTCCTTCCTGAGTACTCCAGTCTCATTTCGGGACTGTAGAACCATAACCATTATATATGGTCTACTTATAAGGCAGCCATTTAAATAAAATGTTTCCACCCATAGGAACCCACAAGAGGACTGTAAGGCTGCATACAATTTGCAATGTGGGGAGGATCAGGTGCCTAGGGAGTTTGTACAGGAGTTAATGCAGGCATTTTCTCATACTGCCCAGTAGGTGAACACAACTACATATTTCTATGTGCTCCCCAAATACATAATGACTCATTTGGTGCGTGATTTTCACAAGCACAGGACCCTGGATTGTGTGACTGAACAGGCCACCAGAATCTATGAAGCCCAGAAGCCCACTGAGAGTAAACCCCCCAAATCATCTAACACCCTTGCTGCTGCAAAGGTGTCAGAGGTCAAAACTGCCCCTCCATAGGATCTGGAGATGGGGGTGGCTAAGAATACTCGTTCTGCAAACAAGCAGAATGAAAGGTAGAGGAGACCCTCAGACCCATCCCAATCAAAGGGTAGTCAGGCAGGATCTCAGACCAATCTTACCCTGCCATCTATGTACGCCCTAGGTACAAGGGAACCAAGCCAATCCTGGGGTATGTATACACTCCACTGGCAAGGGGAGGAACAATCAGGTAAGTATTGCCCTGGGAAAACTACCCTCCAAACTTAATCCTCATCTCTCTCCCCTGTTCCAGGACAATAGATCACTGAACCTGGGAGAAGGGACATTCTGGATCTAAACGTATGGGTGAAATTTCCAGTACCTGAGCTACTCTGGAAGAAATGACAGTTACCCTTTTCAGGAGCAGCAGAGGCATGACTCAAGAGCTTCTACCACCCAGAAAAGGTCTTGCAGCTGGACGACAGGTCAGATCTGGGGTGCATGTTGAGGTCTCAATGCAACTCTCAACCTAACCCTGCTTCCCAGAATTTCCCAAACAATGAGGGATGATGCCTCTGGAGGAGGGGAATGATGGGAGAAAACACCCAACAAACAACAGGTTCCTGAGGAGGGGGCCCAGGCGCTGGGGAGATGCTAAGCCCTAGAGGAAGCTTCCTTTCTCACCCTGACAGAACCACTAGAAACCTCTCAGCCTGAATGTGACTCTTCTACCCCCAGAAAACTTTAACCCAAAGAACAAAGGGTAAGTAGGAGAGGCCACAGAAGAACCCAGGATTATCTAATTTGAAAGAAAAGAGCCCCTGGAGGTCTCGGGTAAGCAGCCTTTCTCCATCAGAAACAAGGGGATCCCTCCCAAAGAAAAGTAGTTCCCAAAAGACCCTGAGTTGGACAGGATAAGTATGGAGACCGGCCCAGATCAAGAAACTACTCTACCCCAAAAATGAGTCAGATAAGGTAGAAGTGGAGGTGTCCTCCCCCCAAACAGGTTCTGAGAACTGCCACCAATAAAAGAGGGACAGCAAAGAATCATGGGTGAAAGAGGATTCCCCAAATACACCCATTGTTGGTTGCAAAATGATTGTTACAGATTCCCAATTTCCAACACAGAAAGTCACCCAAGACCACCCAGTGTTGGAGTTCAATATCAAGAAAATGACCACCGGGCTGTCAAATAACTCATGCTTTCTTTACACTGTGCAGGAGAAAGTAGGCCGATTCTATGCACTGGTCAATGTGCAAGGTCAGTGAAATATCAGCTCTGGTGGACACTGGATCCCAAGCCACCCTCCTGCCCAAAAAGGACTTTGCCCAATTCAATTCAGGATGGGGGAGGGCAACCAATCTCCCCTCACACCACTTCCCAGACAACTCCAACATTTTGACGGGAATGATATTTCTGTCTAAGGGACTGCTTTTCTGGAAATCAAAATTGGGCGACACTGATTAAAACATCTGGTGATAGACATACTCTTCACTGGGGAATAATCTCCCGAGGAGGAGATCAACTATGTAAACAAGATCCTCTGGACCGAGACTAACTGGCCTATAAAATTAAAAATGAGGGTTCATGGTCTATCCATCGAAAAGTTTCCATCGAAGATAAGTACCATCAAATTTTTTCTATTAAAAAATGTTCCATCAAACTCCCATATTTAAAGTGCAAAGTACATATGCATCGAAATGCTCTAATCGAATAGGGTTTTGTTACATAAACACCTTACTTTTTTTGCATGGAAATTCAATAGAACATAACATTACAGGGAGCTGTCCAAGTGCTGAAATCTATATTTTTAACACTGGACAGCTCCCTGTAACTTACAGTTTTAACCCCCCTCAAGCCACAGGGGTCCTCCCCCTCTAACCTACCACACCAATCCCATGTTCAAAATGTAACCCTTGACAAGTGCTGAAATCTTTAATGTATTTAACTGGATAGCTCCCTGTAGCTTGTGGTATTTATTATTTATTGGGGGGCTTACCCCTTAACCCCCATAACGCCAAGGGGACCCTAATCCTTGCCCTATCCCTAACCCTAACCCTTGCTAACCCTAATTCTAACTCTTGTCCAAAATCCATCGAAATCCATTGAAATTCATTCAATGAATATGCTTTTCGATGGAAATGCATTTCAATTAATACATTTCAAAGGATAAACATTCGATGGAAATTAATTTGATGGAAAGACCAGATACCAAAATGAGTACCAATTATGTAAGCATGAATGGTAACTGCCTTTTAGTTGACTGACGCTCTGAGAAAGTAGAATTCATTTCAAGAATAACCAAGTCCCAGACATCACTGTCATCTCTGTAAAAGAACAACCCATTGATGGGAACTCATCTCCATTGTTGAAAATCAACCTTCCTCCCAGTTTTGTTTGTTTGTTTGTTTGTTTATTATTTGTAATGCACCAGAATACCCTAGGGTAACAAGGCGCAGCAGTTACAAGAATTTGAGAACCTTAGTTGCAATAGTAATACTATGTACATACACAAATACACAAGATGATAATAGCTAAGGACTCTATACATATATACAGGTTAACATATGTGAGTACAGTATATCCGGGTGGCAGAAGGGGGTACAAGACTTAGGCTTGATGCGTTTAGAGGACTTGCGTCTTCAGCCAGGAGTTAATCTTGGATCAGAAATTTTGGTAGGGTAGTTCCATTCTGAGAGTAGGTGGTAGGGAGTTCCACAGTTTAGCCGCTTTTACTGGGAAGCTGTTGCCTACTATGGTGGAGCGTTTGTAATTGGGGATGGGGAGGCAGTCTTTGTATGCTGTTCTTGTCGGTCTCTGAGAGGTCTGTCTGTGGAATCTGTCAATCAGGTAGATAGGGGTGGCGTTATTGAGGGCCTTGTGGGTGAGTGAGGCAGTTTTTAGGGAGATTTTATCTTTGATGGGGATACAGTTGTTCTGTTGGCTGTATACTGAGATATGATCTCTTCTAGAGATGCCCAGAGCCGCTCTAAGTGTGTTATTCTGGAGAATTTGTAGTTTACTAATGCTGGCTTTGGGGGATCCAAGATAAAGAGCGTTGCAGTAGTCCAGACGGGACAGTATAAGGGCTCTGGCAAGGGTCAAGCAGCTGGTATCAGAGAGAAAAGGTTTGGCTGCGCGGATCAATTTGCACGTGTAGGCCGTGGAGGAGGCTAGTGAGTTTACCTGTCTATTGAAGGAGAAATTGGAATCCAGGTGGAAGCCCAATGTTTTTACTTCATGTCCTACCCTAATAGTGTTGCCATCAATCATGAAAGATGAGTAGGCCGGGCTTAATTTCTTTAGGCTGGCAGCGGTGCCCAAGGTGATAAATTCAGTTTTATCATCATTCAGGCATAGACCGTGTGTGGCCATCCATGCCTGGATGATGATGAACACTCTATTCACCAAGGCCAAATCCTTCCCATAATCTCCAGAAAGCGGAAGGAGGATCTGGGTATCATCTGCATAGTTAGTGTAGGTGATACCTAGATGATTAAGATCATCGAAAAGGGGCTTGGTAAATATATTGTACAGTGTAGGGGAGACACAGGATCCCTGAGGTACACCACAGGTGATGGGTATGGGGTTGGCTGCATCTGTAGGTGAGAAAACCCTCATGGTTCTGCGGTTAAGGAATGATCTAATCCATGTAATGGCCTCAGTGGAGAAGTGGGCAGATGTGTGTAGTGTGTACATAAGACAGAGTGGTTGACCAAGTCAAATGCTGCAGAGAGGTCGAGAAGGAGGAGTAAGGCAGCTTGGCCATTATCTCTGGCAAATCAATCTGTGTTTTAAGGTCGATAAGGGCTGTCTCAGTCCCGTGTTGGGGACAGAAGCCTGATTGTCTGGTTCCTAGTAGGTGATGTTCTTCCAAATACTTCTGAATTTGTACATATGCAACCTTGTCCAGGATTTTAAGAAGGAATGGTGCGGTTGTTACGGGTCTGTAGTTTGTGGGTGTCGCCGGGTCAAGTGTGTTTTCTTTTAGTAGGGGTAATACCCAAGATTGTTTTAGATTAGTTGGGATGGATCCAGTGGAGAAGGAGGAGTTGATTAGCTTTGTGATGAATGGGGAGAGGTCGCGGGCAGTGTCTTTAATAAGTTGTGCCGGGCACAGGTCTCCATGGCAATTGGTGGGTTTCAAAGACAGGATATTTTTTTCAACTTCAAGTGTGGTCACTTTGGTGAAGTTGAAGTGGGCAGGTTCCCTTGAAATCTGCTTTTCAGGTGATTTGGACAAGAGAGGGTTATTCAAGGAGTCTTTTTTGCAGGAGATTTTGTTTTGTAGAGTGTCGATTTTGTTGGCTAGGGCGTTTTGGATTTCGGTGCACCAATTCTTGTCTTTGATGCAGGTATCTGGAGGTGTTTATGGGAGTTTCTACTTTTTTAAGAATAGAAAAAAGTTCCTTCATGTTTGAATTGGCTTGGGAGATGCGGGAGTCGAAAGAGGTACGTTTTGCTAGGATGATTTATTTTTTGTACAAGGCTGCTAGTTTAGTGAGTTTGATTTTATTGACTGAAGATGGGTTTTTTTTCCAGGTGGCCTCACAGTTTATTTTTTGCTGTTTTAAGGTTTTAAGGAATGGTGTGTACCATTTGTTCAGATGCATTTTGGGCTTGCTTGGTCTGAGTTTGAGAGGGTCAATAAGGTCCAGGGAGGTGGACATCATATTATTATATTCCTCGACCAAAGTCTCAGGATCCAAGTTTTCAGGGAGTGTGTTGAGTGTAGGGAGTAAGTTCGGGAGGATTCACTCCGCAGTGATACTCTTTTTTTATTTCTTGTGAGTGTGGGTGGAGCCCTATTGGAAGGCATAGGTGGAGGTCTAGTGGTGGAGAGTGCGAACGATACCAGGTGGTGGTCAGTCCAGGCGAGTGGAGGGATGTCAGTGATGTTAGCTAAGCAATTATAGTCAGCCACCCGATCTAGTATTCCGACATCTTTAGGTAAAACCTAGTTCAGTAAGGGTATTAAGCGTGGTGATGGCGAGATGGTCTTCAGGGTCATTGAAACCCATATTAAAGTCTCTGAGGGTGAGTACCTCAGTGGAATTTTTCAGATTGGTGGATAAAATGGTATTAATATCCTCATCGAATGTGCCTGTTGGGCCTGGAGGGCGATAGATCACATGGATGTTGAGGGTTTGGGCATTAGTAATGGGGACTTTGACTGAGAGTAGTTCGCAGGAAGGGACATTGATGGTAGTAGCTAATCTCATGGTAAGACTACATTTATGAATAATGGCAACACCACCTCCTCTAGCGTTGGGTCGGTCTTGTCTCAAGAGTAATTCTCAGGAACTGCAAGCATGAGCATGGGGCCTGCTGCCGGATGAAGCCATGTCTCTGTGATAGCAAGGAGGTCAAGGTCTTCTTTAAGAATTAGGTCTGCAATTTCTGTTGCATGAGCTACTAGCGATCTAGCATTAATCAGGGCTCCCTTAATTTGGGGGCTTACTGTAGTTATGGTGGTTAAGGTAGGAGTATATTCCTGTGTTGATCTTGTTTTGCTCTGGTTGGTAGGACAGAGTGGAGGTTTATTATAGTGATTCTGAACTAGTTTAGGTTTGTTTAGGCTGATCGAAGTGGAGCTTAGTCTATATGCGGTGGGTGAGCTAGTCTGGCTCTAAGTCTTATGTTCCTGTCTATGGTGGGGCAGTGGGCGCTAGTAGGTAGCACTGGAAGTATGTCATTTATAATTAGAGGTAAGCTACTGGTTGGTTTGGTGTTAGGTGTGGTTGAGTACATAGTAGTCAGGTGTTGAGGCGGCATGGTGAGCAGTGCTATAATATTTAGGAGCAGGAGGCAGGCAAACAGGCTACTGGGCAGGGGGTGCATGCTAATGGTTATAGTGGGCGTGTTCATGGAAGGTAAGTGGTCAGGCGCTTAGGAGAGATACTTGTATTTGGGCCGATACTGTGAATGTAGGTGGTTGTGATGCACATGGGTGGCACTAGGTGATAGTCTGGGGGCAGGATGCTAACAAGCAATATTAACCTCTCGTGCAGGATAGACATGCAACATGAACAACCAGAAATCAGATAGGCAATTGGCCAGCATGATATGAACTGAGCAATAAATGGAATAGAACTGAGTTGAAGCAGCAGCTTATATTGGTTTGCAGGCAATAGTGACCACTAGGTCGGAGTAAATGTGCATCATGAGCATAAAATAATGAACACGAATAACGAGTAGGCACGGAGGATATTGAGACAATAAACAAGTCAACATAAGCAACTTGCGTACTAGCGCGAACAGATAGGAAATGTAACGTGAGTCATGCAGGTACTAGGCAAGTCATACACTGGCAGCAATGAGAGTATGGAGGTCTAAGGTCAGTGGGGGGAGCCTTTAGGAGGCATGCAGTATTGGCAGGTAAATTAGGTGGGTGCATGTCAGCGGATGGCTGTCGTTTGTAAATACCAGTACGTTTGTGCTCGTAACAATGTCTAACGCATGCAGTATTTAACGACTTGCTGTAGTATCAACATACGTGGGGAACTATGCAGGGTACAATTAGTTGACAAAGGTAATGGTACAGTTCGGGTGCCGATCGCACTGTGGTAAGCAGAAATTGCAGAATAGTAACGGAAAGTTGGCGGGTGGCTGTATATACGTGGGTAGACAGTTGGAATCACGAGAGTAAGTTCAGTTCTGGAGTCTCACCGTATTATGCTTAAGCAAGATGATAGGCCCACTCGAGCATGACTAAGCTCGGTCAGGCTCAGTCAGGGGGTAGCCTTTGTCTGTTGCCTTCGTCGGGGGCCGGCTTCGCCTGCCAGTGCACCCCGATTGGTTAAGGTGTAGTAGGCAACCAATCACAGGGCAACAGGCTTCTGGGGCTTCACAACAAAGCAAAGTGGGTGAGAGGAAGCGGCGGCGGCCATCTTTAAAAGGCAAAAACCTTGTGTTTTTGCATTATCAAATCTAGATGTTATGGACTTTGTTTTTAGTGTCCATGCAGCACAGGGGGCTGGTATGCTTGATATGGCTACACAAGCTGAGGCTTTCAATTACAAAATAAAATGGGCGAATTTCGATGTGATGCGGCGGGGATGCCTAAATGCAGAAAGTGTAGCCTCCAGGCTTACCTATGAACTGGCAGGGCCTCAGGCGGCATGGAGCTGCTCCTACAGCTAGTGGGAGAGGGAGCTCCTGTTCGACCTCAACAGAGCCCAGAAAGATAACCAGGCTCAGTCAGGGGGGTAGCCTTTGTCTGTTGCCTTCATCGGGGGCCGGCTTCGCCTGCCGGTGCACCCCGATTGGTTAAGGTGTAGCAGGCAACCAATCACAAGGCAACAGGCTTCTGGGGCTTCACAACAAAGCAAAGTGGGTAAGAGGAAGCAGCAGCGGCCATCTTTAAAAGGCAAAAATCCTTTTATTTTTGCATTATCAAATCTAGATGTTATGGACTTTGTTTTTAGTGTCCATGCAGTGCAGGGGGCTGGTATGCTTGATATGGCTACACAAGCTGAGGCTTTCAATTACAAAATAAAATGGGCGAATTTCGATGTGATGAGGCGGGGATGCCTAAATGCAGAAAGTGTAGCCTCCAGGCTTACCTATGAACAGGCAGGGCCTCAGGCGGCATGGAGCTGCTCCTGCAGCTAGTGGGAGAGGGAGCTCCTGCTCGACCTCAACAGAGCCCAGAAAGATAACCCGGCTCAGTCAGGGGGGTAGCCTTTGTGGCAATTGATACTGGAAGGTGTGAGAAACCAGAAGGTGTCTCACCTGCTAGTCCTTGCAGATCTCTCTCTCAGGTGGCCAGTGCACAGCCATCACCTTTGGGTCCAGACCCTGGGGGTGGACCAGTGCGGGAGGATCACCTGTATAAGGAATCTTCGTGGAGTGGCAGTGGGTCACTGGAGTTCGAAATGCAGTATCCGTTCCCCTGTAAAACCTTTACACCATCCTACCAGGTAGGATGCATGGGAACCTTAACCCACCCCTGCTTTCCCTTCTACAACACTTTCACGTGGACAGCAAACCCTGGGGAAAAACCAGACTCACACTCGAGAACTGTACCTAACATGACCTGCTACTTTGGTCAGGTGAAGTCAGATAATTACTGACACTCACTCACACCGGACTTCCATTAAACTTGCCCACACAGATAAAAGGTGCAGCACAAGAGAATACTCTGAGCGAGGCAAAGCTCACGAAGGTACAGCAATTTTGAGTCTGCATCTGAATGAGGGGAGAAAGACGGCAAACCAAGAAGGGTTTATAAGAAGGGAATTACCCTTGACCTTTTCAGCAAGACACTTTCAATTACTTTCAAGAAACCTTTGAGGCAGAACGCATAAGTCCAGGAAACTAGACTAAAGGATTCTACATTTTGTGTTGGAGATAACCAAGGTGCAGCCGCATAACTGACCGAGGCCGGGAGGAGCAGCAGCAACCGCCGTGGTATCATCCTTGGATCCAAGAACAACAAAGTGCCAGAAAGATCAACAATGCCGGTGAGTTGAGGAGACTGATGCAAGACCGGTGTGTGGTTAAGTCGAGGTTGCAAGCGGCAACATTGTATAACGAGTGCTGGAACGAACATTGTTAAATATGTGTGATGAAAGATGCAAGTTAAGCTAAACTGCTGATGAACATTTGCACTTGAGAAGGAAAGATGCGATACTGTTGACAGGGTGGTCCGGCACCGTGAATGTGCTCAGTCGAATGTCTCTGAAAGGTATCCCACCCAGAGAAATAAAAGTAGAAGATTGATTAAAACAATTCTATGAAGTGAATCGAAGTGGTCCTGCGACGGTTTAAACAAAACCCATCGCACATTTGAAAGTGCTACTAAGAGGATCCGAGCCCGAATGAGAGAGATCCATATCAAGAGGATCCAAGCCTGAATGAGGGAGATCCATGGCCCGGGCCCGAACGAGGGGGACAAAGTGTGAACATTATAATAAAAAGGGGTCTCTGCCTGAAGAAGTGAGACCCATGATGAACATTCAAAGCGAGAACTTGTGCTTGTGAAAATCCTAATAGGAATGGAACTTTGAGATTTTTTTGTTACGACAGACCCTCTGCAGTAAGAGACTTCTATCAGAAAAGAGGCTTTGGCAGAAGGCCCTAATGTCGGTGCTTTGAACTGTATCCTTGTGGCCGAGAAGCCAGAGTGTGTGCGAAGCTCGAACTTGCCGCCTTGCCCCGTGCTGAAAACATGGGAAGGGAAGCCAACTGCTCAACCGTCCTGACATATTATTTCTTCAACACTTATCTTTTTCATACACCATTGTCCTGCACCCTTTTGTATTTAGAAGTAAGGATTGGCAATAGGTTTATTAGTATAGGCCCTTTTATTTTGACAGAGACTCGCGTAGGACTGCGTTATTATTATTTGATGGTCGTAGCTTGCTCCCATCCATAGATGTAGGTTTGGATAGGCATTCACCCAACCCATTTGAAGTTCAATAAACACAGTTAAACTGTGATCACTTGTGTCTGTCTTCACTGTTTGATACCATGCCTATCTTACAAAGGGAACACCAAGAAAGTTTACACCATCCAAACTCAGAAGAAACATTGAGTCCCGTGAAACCAGACAATGAAGAACCTGCTCAAAGTCTGATGGACATTCAAAAAAAGGATGATCAGTTATTTTTCCTCATTCAGATAAATGAGGGGGTGGAATGTGTGCTCGCCAGTGTATGCCTGAATAATGGAAGGAGCTTCATCAGCAACACATTATTCAGGAAACTCTCAAAAGAACAGGCAATTCCCACATTTAAATTAATTGCCAAATGGGAAAAATGTCTGGAAGCCCCATACTCCAAACATCTGCTGTCCAGCAGGTGTATGCTAAACATTTTCATTGGCAACAAAAGCATAGAGCATCATTGTTGGGTTGTGAGAGATGTCCCTTCCGCCTTTAATTTAGACAGTGACATTCTCAACCAATATGCAATCTATCTGCATCAAGTTAATAATAAAGCCAGGTCCCGGCTGGGGGGACCCCATGTGGTTTGACAACACAGAAAAAGCATTCTGGTCAGCTCAATTGATGCCTTATGTAGTTGAAGTTCAAGTGCGAGAAGAGAATACCATCCCAGGACAGGTGAAACAATTCACTATTCCTACCAAAATTAAGCAAGGACAGAACCTCAAACACCAGCACACCTATATACATTTAAGATTACATCTCCAACAACAAGTTTGTATTTGAATTCAACACCTCTAGTAGATCTAGAACACAACACCATTTGAATATTGGTGGATAATAATGACCCTCGAAGTATCACTTTGGGTGCAGACACATTTATTGGAATGGCATTTGATGCCCAACATTATTCTATTGATTTAGGTAATTAAATAATTGTGGGACCAATCCCAAATGACTGTTTCGATATCCGCAATGGTATTCCTCCAGAAAAGATCTTTACCAAGCATGGGGGTATTTCTTGGTCTACTCTTCCTGCCCTTATGGGGTGGAAGAGGTGACCTGTGGCATCAAGATGGATGAGGTAATGTTCAGAGTCAGAGTGTGTGGCTTACCCCATAAAGAACAAGGTGCTCTTCTTGGAGACAGGGTTCTCAGTTACTTGCCTAGCAGTGGTGTTGCATCAAAAGTATGATATGATATGATATGGTATTTATAGCACGCCTGCACACAAGCATGACAAGATAAAAAAAGTATTTGCGTACACGAGCAAGACATTGGGGGTCATTCCGAGTTTGGAGGTAAGTAACTGCCCTTACCAGCATGGAGTAAATACCGTATCCGTGTAGGTCCGAGCCCGCTAATACAGGGCTATTATGACCTCGCGGACACGAGCTTTGTGCCATGCCGGTAACGACATTACCGGCATGCCACTAAAGTCCCCAAAAAGGCCCTTAGCGCCATCAAGTAAAGCGCAGATTGCACTACCGGCATGAAGCAAGACGGCATTAGCGGTCACCGCTAATAATGGTGACTGTAAATAAACGGAACCGGAAGTAGCGTCATCACACAGGGACGGGAAAGAGCACAGCGGCCATCTTTAAAAACACAATCCATTGCCATCCTCGTCAGCCAGGACCTGTAGGATATTGCTGTGTGTGAAATCCAATCCGCAACAACACCATAATGTCCAAAGCTGTTAAAAAGGGCGCCTCCCGCCAGCGGAAGGAGGGCTTTAATGAAGATGAATTGACCATGCTCACGGAGACCCTGGAAGAACATGCAGATGTCGTGTTTGCCCAGAGCCTCAAGAGGGAGGCCATAATCAGAAAGAAGGAGATCTGGGCACTAGTGGCGCAGAAAGTAAGCGCAGTTGGCAACACCCCCCGCACAACCAAGGACTGCAGGAAGAGGTGGGATGATTTGCGCCTGCGAGTCTGCAACATCCTCTCGGCCAACAGGAGCCAGTCCATGTCAACTGGCGGAGACAAGCTCTCCCATAAAGCTGTCCTGGTGGGAGGACATATGCGCAAGCCTGATCAGCATGGAGGCCATTGAAGGAGTGGGAGACATGGAGTGTGGTGGCATGTCATCTGCGGACGGAGGTGAGTGTCCTAAGAAAACACTGTAATGCAGAGTCTGATGATAGTCCACCAATAAGTCTGTCTAAAGAGGCAAGCCATGGCCCAATGCACACACATTCCCAGCAAAGTTGTTGTACGCAGCACAGACACATGCAGATGCCTGCAGCAAGGCAATGCCATACCTTACACAAACCACACTAAGATGTTAATGGCTTAAGTCACACTGAATGCAGGCCACAACAAATATGCATGTCACATAACATACGTCTTCCCCAACATAAGTGACCCCAACGTATGCCTGCATTACCTACCCATATAGCGAGCAACGTGATCATCCAAACCCAACTGCCTAGTACTCTCTATTGTGTAGATGAGCAATTTTACAAATGTATGCATGATGCTTATCAAACCATCACTCATGGCGTCCCTCTCTTCGACCCCCACAGGCTCAGACCATGACAGCGAGGCACAGAACTCACCCCCACAGCCAACCACACCCTGGAAGAGGGCCCGGGAAGAAGCCAACAGGCCTTCGACCTCCAAAGCCCAACACAAGGCTCGCCATGCACCACAGAGGAAACCACCTCCGGATGCCACCGCATTGGGCCACCAAGGGCCATTGAGATAGTCACACTGGCACAGAGTCCAGTTCAGTCTGGGAGGCGGCAGCCACAGCACCCCTGGCTGAGGAGGAGACGCAGGAAGATGTGTGGGCGCCCATGGAGGACGACCCCTCAGAACTGCCCCGCACACCAAGTCTGGCACCATCCCCACAGCTCACATCGTTGGACTCCGACCACGCCACCACCCCGGAGCAGTCTGGGGGGGGAGTTCAACCAAGGGGCCATGAGTCCCATAGGGCAGCCGATAGACATTGTACATGACACCCAAGCACCCGCCACCTCCACAGGTGTACTGGCGGGGCAGCAGCAGCAGGAGGAGCTAGCTGCTCTGGTGCAACAATTTGTAAGTGACAATGCCCAAGCAATGCCCAAGCAAGGCAGGAGTGGCGAGAAAACACTGCCTCTCTGGGCAAGATCTTTGCTGAAAACACAACTAGACTGTGTGAGGAGGTATCAGCCCTGCGGCAGGTCCTCGGCCGCAGGGCTGATAAATTGGAGGCTGAGCGTCCGGCCCCTCAAATGGAGCAGGCGGCCACCCCATCGTCCTTCAGCTCAACACAGACAAGCCCACTCCGCAGGTCATCGCGCACCCTGCACAGCCTGGACATGCCGCCACCAGGTGCAGGGAGTGGCAGGAAGTAGACTGGCCAGCCTGATGACACTATAGACACTTGTTGGGACATGTGTGGGGGAGTTGTGGGGGAGTGGGAGGGGTTTGAGGGTGTGTGGGGGAGTTGTGGGGGTAGGCGGGTGAGGGTGTGTGGGGGAGTTTTGGGGGCAGGGGGTGAGGGTGTGTGGGGGAGTTGTGGAGGAAGGGGGGCGAGGGTGTGTGGAGGTGTTTTGGGGGAGGTGGAAGGGGGTGAAGGTGCTGGAGGGTTATTACAGTTTCATTTTCATTGTAATTTTCAATACACCCTTTGTGTTAAAAAATGACTTGAGTAGACATTCATCAGTGCAAATGTGTCATTTAATCATATACAGTGCATAGTGTACATGTACCCCCACACCCAGTGCCCTCCATCCAACTATCATGTCACCCTCTGAAGCCATGTGTGTCAGAAATATTGTGCAATCGCTGACTGACACACAGCACGTCCCTCCTGTGCATTGGCACCGCGATGATGTGCAGCCACATCTTCTTCATCCCCTTCATCATCACCAGGTGGTAGCAGTTCAATGTCAGGGGGCAGGGGCACGTTTCGTCAGATACACATGTTGTGCAGCATGATATATGCCATGATGATCTTGGCAACCTTCTCATGCCTGTAGAGGAGTGCACCACCCAACCGGCTAAGGCAGCAAAACTGTGACTTCAACAGGACAAAGGTCTGCTCAATGACCACACACGGGTACGGGTGTGGGATCGATTGTAGTCCTCCTCATGCTTGTTCTGAGGGTTTTGGACAGGGGTGAGGAGCCACAGCTTCAAGGGATAGCCACTGTCACCTGCATGGGAGGCAATAAAAGGTATATGTCAGTGGATTCATGATGGACAGCTGTAGTAGTCACACCTGCCTGCAGATTATCATTGGTCACATGCACATGTCCCTGGTTGTATGAACGCCATTTTTAGGCCCTCAATGCGTCCTGTGCCATGGAATAATGGTGTGGGTTGCATCTTCAAGATGATACACGGTGTGCACTGCCATATTGTTGGTCATGCATTGTGTACGCATACAGCTGTCTTCATGTTAAATATTTGATGTGTTGTGTTCTGTATGAATTTCTAACTGGGAGCATTGGCAGTAGCCTCTGCGATATTAGGCTTTCAGCGCTGACTTTTCCCAATGGTGACATGCAGCATTCCTGTGGTTGTGGTGGCCCTGTGACAGATACTGGATTCCCTTGGTGGTTCTGTTCAATGTACTCCCATGGATGCTTGTCCTGTGTGGTGATTTGCTGGAGACAGCATATGCCAACAAAGAAAAAGTTGTCCCCTTTCCCATTGTACAGATTGTTAAAGTCCCTCCTAACATTAGTGGGGGCATAAACTTGTTCCTACCTTGTCCCTGTCTGAATCTTCACTAAACATTGGACAAGGGGACTACTGAGGAACTTGCAGTGTTTCTCTGCGTTGGTCAAGGTCTATGTCTGCTTCTGCAGTTTGTACCATGCCTCTATTAATTCAGGCCCTGTATGTACCAAACTGGAGACAAAATGACCATATACAACCAAGTGTATTGAAAATATATATTTTTTTTATATGTTACAAGTGTGTGGTGTAATAACGACAAGTTCACAGTGACACATATATACAGTGTGCAACAAGAATCAAACAAAATGTAACCATGTTTCACTTTACATTCTCAGTGCCAAAATTCAGTACACAAAGTAGAAAAAAAGCATAAGTTCAGCTTCAATGGTTCCTAAAAACATATATTCCTCGTGACATACGGTCAAACTAAACAATTATAGAACATGTCCGGGATACCATATGTGTTTTGAGGGACAGTTTCCTCTAGGATTAGTCATTTGAGAGGGATTTTATTGACATTTCCCTCAACTCAAATGTTTAGGTTGACTTTTTAAGGTCTAGGTCTTTGGACTTTAGGGATATCTCGAAATTTAGCCAACATGTTCAAAGAACATTTGTTAAACACACTAAATGGGAGAAGAATTGTTGGAATTGTTGTATATTCTGTCCATAATCTTCTTCAGTACGCTGACTAGTGTGTACACGTTTCGGTGCTTCTATGTACTTGGAAAGTATAAGGCACCTTCTTCAGGGCATCCAGTGGGTAGACCCGGCTATACTTGAAGCTTTGCCGGTATCGGGATCCCAAGTTTCCTGGGGGGTCCGGGTTGGGAGGGGCACTCACAGAGGACCGGGGGCAGGCAGCTTCTGGTGCAGACTGTGGAGGGCTTACTAGTGTAGTTGAAAGTACCTCTTGTTCGTGGTCTCTTTATGTAGACCTATTCTTCCATGGTGGCTGGGGTGCCATCTGGTGGTAATTGATGTAGAGTCTGGAAAGAGAGAGGGGGCCTCTTCTCTGCGGCGCTTGCCTCTGGATAGTCGGAGCGTCTGTCCTTCTAGAATTTTCAAACATCAAAGAAATGCTCGCAGGTTTGAGGTATCTTGAAGGAATTTCTGTGTGGCCTCTTCCATCTGAACTCTTTCTCGGTGCGGTCTCTAACTGGTCCAGACCTTTCCGCCTGCAGGTGTCTCCCTCTGTATTTCTCTTCTGCTGGACTCGCTGTCCCTCTTCCTAAAGTTGTCCGTAGCGTCGCTCCCCTTGAGCAGTTTATCACCTACCCTCTGGCCGGTGCCTATTCTACTCTTCCTCCAACCCTTCCCGCTCCTCCCATATCTTTCTCGTGCCGTGCACTGTCCCTTGTCTCCCCTGCTGGAGACAGCAACATAGTTCATATACACTGCATGTTGCTGGATGGTGTTACAGAGGGTGAGGTCCGCTGATGAGTGGTGCATGTGCTGTGGGATGTGGGGTTGTTTACTGTTTGTCATGTTGTGATAGGTGTCGAACTTACTTCATTCCTATGGGATTTGGGTGTTATGTTCTGTTTGGGATGCTTTAGGGCGCAGTGTTTGCTGATGTGCGCATCGTGATGTCACATCAACATTGACACCATGGCGGTGTGTGCATCTCTCCCCCATTTCAGTGCCATGTGCCTGTCATGCAACTTACCAAGCAGCCAGGCACGTCGTCCAGCATGTCGATGCATGTATCGTGGTAGCGTGGAGTTTCGCAGGACCATAGAGTCATGAGTTGATCCGGGATATCGGGCACAACAATGTGTGATGATCTTGCTGGCATCGCATACCATCTGCACATTGATGGAGTGGTATTGCTTGCGGTTGCGGTACACCACCTCCATGGCATGCGGGACAACCAGCTCCATGTGGGTGCAGTTGAGGGCACCTATACAATTTGGCATGCCTGCCAGTGCCTGGAAGCCAACATTTGTATCGAAAATCTCCTGGGGAGTCTGTGGTAGGGATATGTAGTCCCTTGTGTGCTTGAGGAGGGCGTCCAGCACTTGGTTCAGAATGCGAGAAAATAAGGGTTGTGATATGCCATGCATGTGCCCCACTGTGTGCTGGTAGGTGCCTGTGGCAAGGAAGTGGAGCACCAACACTACCTTCAGTAGAGGGGGGGTGGCGGTGCATATTTCAATGAGACTGACAATGTCGTTGTGTATCATGTCCACGATGGTGGTGATGGTGTCCCGGTCCAGACGGTACAGGGTGTGGATCTGCTCCGAGGTTAGGTTGAAAGGACTGGCTCTGATGCGAGGTATTGGGGGCTGCCTGCGTGGTACCACTGGCTGCACTGGTGGGGCATGCTGGGTCTGTCTCACCCTCCTTCTCCTGCATCTCCTCTGTGGTGCCTGCTGTTGCTGCTGTTGCTGGTGTTGTAATGCAAGCATGTCCTCCAGCTCCAGTATTGCTACTACTATTGGTATCACCTTGGTGTGGGAAGGGGTTTGGTGTGTGGGTGTGCTCCTTTTGTACTGGCCCAGACTTCATTGCCTCCACCTGTGCTGATTGTGTGCATCTGTGGCAGTTGGGAACACTGCACATAGCATTTTATGGTTAATTTGAGATGTCGGTATTACCGGCATGCCAGTATCCCCTATTAGCGTCTTCATGATGCCAGTATTTGCTTGTCCGCCTGACTTGTGATTTCCTCCCATTAGCGGCATGCCAGTATTGCCGGTATGATAGGCCACGTGCCCGCGCCCATGCCGCTAATAGAGGCACCGTTATTAACAGTGCCGCTAATAGTGGGGTCTTAGGACGGAATAGCCCGGAGCAGTAAGTAATGCCGGTAATCCTTTACCGGCATCGTTTTTCCCTTACCTCCAACCTCAGAATGACCCCCTATGAATGGAATACAAGATTGTAAGGGCAAACATGATTCCTTACAAAAGAGTTAAACAGCACATAGGAATCGATGGCTTTAAGCACTAAAGTGTTCCAGACTATGGAGACAGTCTTGTTGAATCTCAGGAACAACACACACAATGTAAACAAGAAACGATAATTGAAATGGATAATAAAATCAGACTAACAGAAGAAATTAATGAAAACATGTTGAGTTCTAAATCAGACGTTAATGTTCAGAGGGGCGTCTCTCCATTATACCTGAGACTAACTCTGTATTGCCCAAATCCTTCCTGTAGAATACTAGTGGAACTAGTACACTTGGTCAAAGGCAAGATATTGGTGCTGCTAGATACACCATTTCCACTTCACAAACATACCTGGGGAGACAAGAAGAACTGAGTTCCCTGATAGATACAGATGAATATCTAGAGCAGATGAGAGGAGAGGAGAGTGAGCCACTTAGTTTGTAAGGAGTGGACATGAACAAACTGAAGTTACTCCCAAGCTATGAATCAGTGAAGAAGTGTGTCAACATTAGTTACGAATACAAGAATGACAACAAACAATCCAACTGTGTGACCAGTTAGCTCATATTTGCTTGCTTTGAGACACAGGGATTGCAGCCCAGAAAATAAATGCATTATAAAAACAATTGTCTACACAAGGGACAATGAGTGAAAAACAGATTTTCTAGGCAGAAGGAAAAACACTGATTTTGAGCCACACCAGGAAGAAATACCATGTTATCTAACCCATCAGACATTATTGTGGACCCATAACCAGGAGGAGTGATGGAGAAAAGAGAGGACTCCTTACCATAGAGATAAGGATGCATCCTACAGAGGTTATGACAGGGAGAGTAAATAGGTAAGCACAGATTGGCTTTCAAGTAGCGGCTCTGGCTCTTATGAGTGAAATGAGAAGGTATGCAAAATGAAAAGCACAATCACATATTGTGAATAGCCCAGTCAAACAGATCTGTATCAAAAAACTGTTTGTGACCCCCTAACATGAAATACTCTGTTTGGGAATATGAACAGATAATGGTATAAACTGGATTACAAAATAACCAAAATAATATTGAGTTTGTATACTTTACTTTTCCTTAGCGCTCTCTAGTTTGTTTCCCGGATGTGAAGACCAAAATCACTATAAATGGTCTTCTTAATCGAAAAAGCCATTTTACAATATTTTTCAACACAGAAATCCCCAAGAAGCCTGGGAGGTGGCCTGTAAATTAATTTATTTCAAAAGGTTTTTTTCTGAAGAATTCCATGAAACGTACAATACATATACATTGCCAAACAAGCTATGTTTATAAGAAGTCCAGCATCAAAAAGTACTTCAAGAAAAAAGACATAACAATGAATACATACAATGCATTAAAAGACAAAGATGTACAATTAAAAAATATATATTTTAGCAACCTTTCTCTGATTCTAACGCAGGATATTAAGTATCCCAACAATGACCAAGCTAAAACCGGCAACTCTATCTTTAACAAGAAATGGAGAGCTAATTTACACTCCCTGAAGTTAAAAGATTTCAGTGATGGGATTAACAATTGCTGACAGGGTTTCATGTAAGCAAGGCAACAAAAAAAGAAAAAACAACAGATCCAACAAGTATTTCTTTTCTGCATTACAAATCCAGCACCTTTGATCCAGCAACAGGCTACCCCTCCACTTTACAGTAATCCCATTCAACCATGTAGTGGTGAATCGTGCTCCTGTAATAAGACTGCATGCACTTTGAACCAAGACAAATAACCAGTTGGCTGGCCATCAAGCAGGATTATATGGCTCCTATTATCCAATTTCAAAATTCCAGAGCATTTTCTTTCCTATAAAAAATAATTCTGCTTAACAATGCGTTCGATATTCCTCTAGTATTGAAGAAATAGGTTTCAAAATTCCTCTCCTGTAAAGACCAGTTTATAAGAGTAAACCATGGAATTTGTAGTGCTTTTCCTTCACCATCCATAACGAGGTTCATTATCGCTTTCGTCAGTACTACCTTTTCATTTGTCGAGACCCTTAACCAGAGCCTTACCAGTTCTAACCTTAGGTCATCATTTAGTAAAAGAGCATTCATCACTTTAGTGCTGTGTAATTGAGCATTGATGTAGATAAACCCAAAATATATGTCATACATGAATTCTCCAAGATACTTAAAGGTGAGATATTATTAAAGGCCCAAATGCTTGCTCCATGTATCGCAACAGCCTTTGGCTTGCCCTGTATACTTGAAGCATCATTGGTACAAAATGGAGTTTGAAAAGCTTAGTAAATCTATTTAAGCTTCCAATAGCTCGTGACATCCTCAATGTCCATTTTTCAATGTGGGCATTACCATCAAAACCAGAGGAAAATTAAATCTCCCATTAATCACAAACTGTACGATTTACACCTTTTTACCATATATCCATAATAATATGGGTT
This sequence comes from Ambystoma mexicanum, assembly GCF_040938575.1. Lineage (NCBI taxonomy): Eukaryota > Metazoa > Chordata > Amphibia > Caudata > Ambystomatidae > Ambystoma > Ambystoma mexicanum. The sequence goes on from NC_090932.1 coordinate 718,910,565, forward strand.
TTCCTTTTTCGCCTTCCATCCTGGGTTACAAATTAACATTTCTGAGTCAGAAACTTTCTACAACATTTCTAAATCTTTCATGAATGCTATGTAGGCATCTAACAGTTTTTACAATCAATGCAGCATCCATGCCAATAAAACAGCATCGTCAACATACGCTAAAACAGGGATATGTTTTATACCAAAATGAGGCACATCCACTTTACAGTTGTTTAGACCATTGATGTACAATCAAAGGCGCATTGGAGCAAGCACCCAAACCTGGCAAACACCTGTTTCAACTGGGAACCAGAGTGTACAATCACCACGATCACTTGAGCATACTCATGCTGTGTTATCTTCATGGAGGCTTGAAAGGGTACGGATCTAATCCATCAGGCATGCAGCCCTATTGACTTTGTCAAATGCAGTGCTCAGCTCAATGAATGCCAAATAGATTGTCTCCTTATACAAATACATTGAATTTGATATAATTAAGAAAATATTTAGGGCTTGCACATTTTTTCCCATGCCCTCCCAAAACCACAATTGGTCATCAGAAAGGATCTGTTCCTTGTCTTCCCATTCTTGCAAGTGTACCAAAACATCCTAACCAAAGATCTTAAACTGAGAATTAAAGAGCATAATCAGTCTATAAGCTACTGGAGACTCTCTACGGCACTTCTTGAAAATTGACACTCTAAGATGAGAAAGAACTTTGTTGTAGCATGCAATGAAAAAGACAAACAAGGACCAGCATCCAAAAGTCATCAAGAGAATGAAAAAAGTCTTATGCTACAGCATCAGGTCCTGGGCTTTTTTTCCCAAGCCCGTTTCCGTAAGGCAGTTTAAACCTTAGGGTAAGAGAATGGCAAGCCAAAGTCCTTGAGGCATACATTCTGTCTATTCTCAGTCAAACTATCCCATGTTGTGGCTGATGGTGTTTGCTTTCCATAAAGAGAAGTGGTTTACCCAGACATTGGGACGCATTACAATGTTGCCGGTCCGGAAACAAGGGTGCCGCTAAGCTCACCGGCACTCTTGTTTACAGACCGGCAAACCACAAGTCTGTCTCAGGAAGCCGCTGTGCCCGACAGGTCTGACCTTGCCAGGCGCAGTGGCCATGATAGGCAGACTTGTCTTGGGAGCCCTGGCACCGTGGCTACCGGTGCCCCCATGTCCCCACTCCCATAGAGTCCAATAGAACTCTATGGGAATGGGGTTTAATAAATGTACCAGCACCTGACTTCCTGGCCACCGAACTTATAATAGCCCGGTGGCACCGGGAAGTCAGGCACCAATAAATTAGTACGTGTCTGGCGGCAACCCGCCGGTAGCACCGGCAGTGTTACCGCCGGATCCATAATGAGGCCCATTGTCATGGACATTAGTGTTAACCAAATTGCTGTTACCTCTATTTTTGGGACCATGGTTTACAAGTGCCCAAAAGCGCCGGGCATTTGAATATGTAACAGCTAATACTAGGTCCTCCCAGGCCTAGTCACCTAGTGCCAATTTCCTTGCTGCGTGACCTTTTTATAAGCTGCCCTGGCATGCAAAATCCTCAGCCTGTATTGTTTCTATGATTTTAGGATGCTCACTGACTCTGCCTTGGCCTATTTGCATTCAACTGTGAAACCCTTTCCATAGATTTGTTCTGTTGTGCCACTTTAAGGAAGTTAAATGACATTTTTGGAATTAAGTCCTTATAGGATTTCAACACTGTTTCAGAGGGGGCACCCGGCCCAAAGGTAGACTATAGGAGTTGAGAATGTGCCCACATAATGCCTCTGGCAACTCCTTGCTGATCTTGGCGTACACGTGTATTATTTTCCTATTTGCAATGAGGATCTCATAGTGCAAAGATTTGGTATTTCCAGGTTACATAATTCAGTAGATCTTTTCAAATTCCAAACCTAAGGCAAAATGATCAATAAACAAGTCTGGCAAGATTCTAAACTCTTGAAGCCTTTTCCAACTATTTACCGAATTATTAAACTAGTCAATGGTAGCTTGGCCCATAATAAAAGTAAAATTCCCCAGAATATTCCTCCTGTGTCTTCCATTATTAGAGCAGCTATCCCATGCCGGCAACCAATAGTACAGGGGAATATCAAATATCAAATCCTCAATATCATCTAAAATTTCACCAGCAGGCAATTACCTATTTTAAAGTTGAAATCACTACTTAGGACGTAACAGGATTGTTTTCCCTCAGCTGTTATCAACAGGATGTGCATATTCTGTTTGAAATCTAATAGCCCAGATCATCCTACATTAACATCTCACTGAGTATAAAAATGTCCAATATATAATGTGGGCTCTTCTTTACTCATCTTTAATGATGTAAATTGGGTGCAGATGATAGCGAGGGCAACAACATAGGGGTGGCGGGTCAAGATACTTTAACAAGTGTGACTTATGCCCCATAAAGTCAGACTCCTTTTTTTTTGGTGGCTCTAATCTGAAAAGCACTGTATCTAACTAAGGACAAGAAGGCAATGGCCCATGTCTCTTGCATGAGGATCATGTCAAACAGCTGCAATTTCCAAACAACCTTAATGTCGACCAGCCTGCCATGCTAGCCTGACAAGTTCCAAGAAAAAGGGAGATTGCACTAAATACAGCCCTCTATAAGTTAATGTGTGTGGAGGATAAATCTCCTAGGTAGTTTGTTCAAGAACTCAAACATGCATTTTCCCAAGTTTCTTAATATGTTGATACTGAAAATAAGAAAGTTAAACCTACTTTCTTCCATTCACTTCCAGAGCATGTATCAATTTATGCAATAGTCAAGGGTAGGTCTTGCTAAAATGTTTGGTTGTGGGGGGAATGTGTTGTAGTTGAGCAAGGGTACTATCAAAGAAACAATGTAACACAAACTACCCCTATCTCCCGCTTTATATCTTATTGTGCATTTTCTTCTGATTCTTTTTCTTTTGTAACTTTTTTTCAAAAAACTAAGTGGACATACACAACCCACAGATTTAGAAAAATATATATAACATGTATTTGTTTTTTCTCAAATTATTTCAAAACATATTAAAAAACATACATTCTTGCAAAATTGCTTCAGTGATTTATGCCAAACAGTTTTCTAATTTCAAGTGTATACAATACTTGAAGTAGCCATTTGTGATATATGCCCAAAAGCGGGTGATGAGCCACTGTCTATTCAAACAATTCTCTTATTGCATGGAATGATGACATTTTAGTCAGTGTGATGTGGCAGGATTGTATGTCGACGCGTTTTGGCCTATCAGATGTCGAATGAACCACCTCCTCTAGTGGGTTCTTCAAGGCCAGAGATCGTGATCTTGACCTGAAAAGATTAGAACAGAAGTGGATACAAAGGGCAGACAGTGTAAAGAATGGCTTAAACTCGGCCATAGAGTTGAGCCTGATTTTTTGAAAACTCAGTTTTTTTGAATACGCAGTTTTTGAAAACCCTGCAGTAATTGTGTTTTTTGTAAAAATCTAGAGTGTCTGACACTGATTATGTATTGTAAAACCAAAAAGTATATTTGTATTCCATACAGGGTTATGTGTTTTTTCTCGCCCCACCTTTCTTCCTTTTCATCCTGCCTCAGGAACAGTAATTACAACATTGTTGTTTCAAACCATAAAATAAATATAAACTGTTTAAAAACTGCTTAAAGATTAACACCACTGTTAACTACAATATTGAAATGTAGTCATGATTCACTTTGTATTGTGGCCTGTGGTTGAAACCTCACCAATGACCTATTGATTTGCTGTCCTGCGGATTAATATCCATCCACTATGTTATTTTTTTTTTCTTCATGCACATTAGTAGGCTTTTCAGCCTGTTTTTCTTAGAAATGATCATTCAACGTGTTTTGGGTTAAAAACAAATTGAAAATAAGAACAAGAATAAGATAAGCAGCTGGGTGAGAGTGAGTGTCAATCTGTTTTTGCTACAAAGAAAGTTGATCATCTGAAGGATGAACCACCGCAAAAAGATAAAAGTTCTCTAAAACATCATAAGAGATGGCATTTTCGTGAGCGGGATGTTTTCCAATAAGCGACATCTGAATAAGCTATGTGCCAGGGTATACTTATATTCATATGCATTTTTTCCAAATAGATGTCACCCCGCAATGTGTCTTTCATTTTGTAACATCCTGTCACAATATATGTTGGCCTCAGTGACCCTGAGAACTGTGTTTACCGTAGTCCTATTTTTTTATCCATGAATATACATGGAGCCTTGCAGCACCTTTAAATTCAGTGCCGGAAGCCTCGCGACCCATATGAGTCTGCGGGTAGCCTGCACACCAAGAACCAGCAACAGCGACCGAGTAAAGTCATTCAAAAAGCCGGTGAGTAGCAGTAAATGGAGCCGCATGGGAAAGGGTGTTACACCTAAGTATCAGCGGCATATCATATGCTGTGTGTCTCACATAATAGATTAGACTGCACTGTGATGGGTGATGTACTCCGACTTTTGTTTCATCCAATGGCTTCTTTCACTGACGGGCTTCTGATACCTAGGAGACAAATACATCTCTGCAGCCCATCTATGGCAGCCTTATTGAGTCACCAAGCATGCTTGTACAGGGACATAAGGTTTTACATCACATGTGCAAGAAACCTAGTTTACATCGCTAGTGTCCCTCGGACTAGGCACATAGGTTGCTCACAGCTTTGAAAGAGTCGGCATGGCCATCCATAAGGCAACCTGGTGCATGAATATACCAGGATATACGACACATCCACACTATCGTGTAGCATGGCGTTTTTTTCACAAGTAATGCAGACAGATAATTTAGGTGAGGCATTGTAGCCACACGCTAGCTGCTTAATTGCAGAATTGTTGTTTTTCCCACAGGTTCTGGACCTAACGGGGAGCTAATCATTTTTGATGACCCAGGACATGTTTAACCTGAGGTCCCCATAAGGTATGGATTGCACTTATCCAAAAAGAAAAGAAAAGTCGCTGCTATCAGCTTACTCAACAAGGTGAGCAAACAACTATTTTCCTCCTAAGATATGTGGCACAACAGATTAGATATCTTTTCTGTCATGACCTACAGAACGCGCCCCTTTTGGACTTTCTGGTCCTTGTCTCAGCGGGGCTTACACTCCCTGGTACTCCCAACATGGCCGTCCAGCGTGAAACACCTTCCTCGCTCCACACATTGGACGTAGCGTGTTCTATTGATAGACCACGCCCCTGCGGCTCCACACGTCTCAATGCTATTGCGAAGTAGCGACCAGATGTGTGCTCCGTAGCTCGCGGTATTGTTTTCCCTGATTCTGTCCCTTCTAAACTCCATTCCTAGTCCCTCTCCTTTTCTTCTTACTTCCTGGACTCGTGTGCTGTGTAGTGCACCCTCTTACTTTCCCGGATTCCTGGATCGTTGCATCCCGGAACTTTGAATGCATGCTGGAGTCAGAAGAGACTCGTGCAGCCTGATTCAAGACCCGATCCGTCCGCAAGAAGGCATCGACCAAGAAATCCAGCAAAGATCGGACTCAGGTGAGAAGGGGGGAACTCCTTTTGACAGTTTGAGGCGCCACCCGACCGAACTCGATATGGACATGGAAGCGGCCGTTCAGGACCTGATGCGTGGCATGCAAGAACTATCAACCGAGGTACAGAATCTCAAAGCGGAAAACGCTGCTCTTAAGCAATTGGTTCTATCCGTGATTCTGCCACAAAAGAAAGTATGTTGCTGGGCGGCATAGTTGACAAATACGATGGGTCGGCAAAAACCCTTCGTGGATTCCTGGATTCATGTTTGGTCCACTTTACCTTTAAGCCCTACTACTTTTCGACTCCCAGAGCTAAAATGGGTTTCATAATTTCTCACCTTTCAGGAAATGCATTAACCTGGGCTACGCCCCTCGTTAATTCCAGCGATGCCCTCCTAGATGACTATGATGGGTTCATAAAGACCCTTAAAACCATGTTTGATCGCCCAGAGCAGGGCTATAGTGGCCAGGAACGCCTGTTAGACTTCCAGCAGGGATCCCAGGATATGCTCATCTTTGTAACCCAATTCAAGCAATTAGCCAAGGAAGCTGATTGGTCCCCTGAGGCGAGTTTTACCCTTTTCAGGAGAGGACGGAATGAGGAGATTAAGGATGAGTTGGCCCGAGTGGCTCGCCCAAACTAGGCACTAATGGACCTTGCCATGCAAATAGACTTTCGAATACAGGAAAGGAAGGCAGAGAAGAAGAAATCCAGAGGAAATCCTCCGAAAGTGTCCTTTGAAAGTACCACCAAAACGGACACAAACCCAGGCTCAGTCACTGAACCAGAACCCATGCAGATAGGACCTATATCCCCGCAAGAATGGATGAGAAGGATCCATACGGGGTTGTGCATGTATTGTCCCTCAGATAAACACTTGGTTAGGGAGTGTCCTCTAGCCCCTCCTCGGCGTTAGGGAAACACCAGCACCCGATTCTACATGGAGCAGAGCTTCGGGAGAGAGATGTTTGCTCCACATCAATTCCATCCTTGAACTCTCCTGGACAAAACAATTTGGTGATACCGCAGGCCTTCCTATCGCCCTCCAAGAATAAAACCTATTCCATCTAGACTGCGGAGCTATGGGAATTTTCATTGATCAAGATCGGGTTGTTAGTCATCATATTCCATATGAGACACGAAGCACCATGCAGCCGGTGGAAGCAATCGACGGAAGACCCCTCCCTTCAGTGCCCATAATCCTGCAGACTAAAGAGATTCAGCTTTCTATAAACCATCATCAAGAGCGGATCAGATTCAACATCATTAAGTCAGCTCATTACCCCATGGTATTGGGTATGCCCTGGTTAAAGAAGCACAATCCGTATATCAACTGGACAGCAGGATCACTATTCCTAGGCTCAGAGTTTTGTATGTCTCACTGTCTATTCCTGGATCCCTCCTTGACACCCCCTTAAGAACCACCAAGAGACCAGCAAACACCACTCATGGTTTCCAATATCATACAAGTCCCTGGGGCCTATCAAGGATATGCTGATGTATTTTCAACTGCCATAGTCCAGGCCTTACCCCATCACAGACCTGAAGACTGCGCCATAGATACAGATCCCTCAGCAGTGATTCCCTTCGGCAGAATGTTCATCCTTTCCGAACCTGAAAAGAAGGCCCTCCGAGAATACCTGGATACCAACCTCAAAAATGGCACCATAAGACCTTCTAAATCTCCAGCGGGTGCTTCGTTGTTCTTTGTTCCCAAGAAGGACACCAAGGAACTCAGACCTTGCCTCGACTATTGTGGCTTAAATCAATGCACCCTCAAAGACCGGTACCCATTGCCCTTGATCTCGGATATCCTGGAAGCTGTGAGAGGCGCCGTAATATTCACCAAGTTGGATCTATAGGGTGCCTACCATTTGATCCGTGTCCAGGAAGTAGACGAATGGAAAACAGCTTTTAGAACAACCTTTGGTCACTATGAATATCTAGTCATGCCCTTTGGACTAGCTAATGCCCCTGCAGTTTTTCAGCGTTTCATGGATAGGGTGTTCTCAGACATGTTATTCCTCTTCATCATTGTCTATCTGGACGACATATTGATCTTTTCCAAGGACCTTCTAAAGCATGAAGAACATGTAAAGGCAGTATTGCAACGACTCCGTGAACACAAACTTTTAGCCAAACCCGAAAAAAGCTTGTTTCACGTTACTTCTGTTCACTACCTAGAATTCATCCTTAGACCAGAAGGAATTGGTATGGACCCTTCAAAGGTAAAGGCCATATTGGCATGGCCCGCTCCCACGTCTGTGAAAGAAGTTCAATCCTTCTTGGGGCTTGCCAATTTCTACCGGAAGTTCATATCCACCTTTTCCGAGATCGTTCAGCCGATTGTTGCTCTCTTGAAGAAAGACACCCCCTTTATCTGGTAAACACCGCAAGATAAGGCATTCCAACGTTTAAAGGCAGAGTTTACGCAAGCCCCCATCTTAGCCCAACCCGACATAAACTGACCATTCCTAGTGGAAACGGATGCCTCTAACTACGCCATAGGAGCGGTGTTGAAGCAGGAATTTGAGGATAAACTGGAACACACTATTGCTTACCTTTCACGAACCCTGACTCCCAGTGAGAGACACTACTCCGTCCTGGAAAAGGAACTGTTAGCCTTCCACCAAGCCTTCACTGAATGGCGACATCTACTTCTGGGTGCTAGACATCCAGTTCAGGTCCGCAAGGACCATCGGAATCTTCAAATTCTAGAGTCATTGGAGTGCAGGAACAGTCGTCAGGCGCATTGTGCATACTTCTTTGCCCAGTACCAGTTCCACATCACTCATGTTCCCGGATCACAATCCATGATTGCTGACGCCTTATCTCGACGTCCTGACTATGTAACTACTGAAGATAGGGCCTACCCTAAGATGTTTCCCCACACAATCTTTGTAGCTCAAGCAGTCAATCTCCTGGAAGAAATTCAAGTGCAAACTCAATCCTCTGATCTGTGGAAGGATATTTCAAGGAAGAATCAATGGAATCTAAGAGTCAAGGAAGGATATTTATTTATGGACAATGCACTGGTCATTCCCACACAGAAATTACAACAAAGAATAATAAACCTCTGTCATGATACCCTTCACTCCGGACATCGTGGCATAACCAACCCTCCGCCTCATACAAAGAGAGTTTTGGTGGCCTGGAATGAAGACTGACGTACAGCAGTACGTCCAAGTTTGTGTTATCTGTAGTCAAAATAAACATGATAACAAGAGACCGGCGGGTCTTCTACTGCAACCTTCACTGCCAACAAGGCCATGGGAATTCATTGCTACAGACTTCATTGTGGAATTACCACCTTCCCGAGAATACACGACCATCATGGATACCATTGACTTGTTCACTCATATGGCTCATTTTACACCCCTGTGTAAGTCACCATCCTCGTCCAAACTTGCTGGAATCTTTCTGGAACACATATTCTGTCTGCATGGACTTCCTTCCAAGACCATTTCTGATCGAGGACCTCAATACGTCTCACAATTCTGGAAACATCTTTGTCGCATTTTGGGAATCCAATGCCCCCTCTCATCAGGTTATCATCCCCAAACCAACGGGGCCACAGAACGTGCTAATCAGACCCTCGAACAGTATCTTCGATGTTTCACCACCAAGGTTCAGGATGACTGGTCACTTCTGATACCCGTGGCTGAATTCGCCTACAACAATTCCGATCATTCAGCACTTAAGACCAGTCCCTTTTATTGTAGCCAAGGTTTCCATCCATCGGTTCTACCCTGTGTTCCACCTCATCCCATGCCGGTACCTACTGTCGACTCCTGGATCGAAACCCTCATCAACGTACACCAGGAGGCCAAAGAAAACTTAGAGAAGGCCAGAACACAGACTAAGAGGTATGCGGATTCCAAAAGAAGACCAGGACCTTCTTATGCAATTGGTGATCAAGTCTGGTTGTCCTCGAAATTACTACCCCGACATCTACGGTCAAACAAATTGGCCCCTCGGTACTATGGTCCATTCCCATCAAAGAAATTATAAATCCAGTCTCATAAAGGATCAAATTACCAGACTCCTGGAAGAAAATTCACCCAGTTTTTCACACGTCCTTATTAAAACACTACATCCAATCCTCCCGGAAATCCTGCAGACCCCCTCCTCTACTGGTCGACAACCAACTGGAATATGAAGTGTCCAGAATATGCGACTCCAGGTATAAACGGGGTCAGCTTCAATACCTGGTTGAATGGAAAGGATATCCTCCTAGTGAAAGAACCTGGGAACCACTTTCTCATCTCAAGACCCCTCGACTGCTCAGAAAATTTCACCTCATACATCCGGGCAAACCTGGAGGAACGGGTCTTCGGAGGAGGTATGCTGTCATGACCTACAGAACACGCCCCTTTTGGACTTCCTGGTCCTTGTCTCAGCGGGGCTTACACTCCCTGGTACTCCCAACATGGCCATCCAGCGTGAAACACCTTCCTCGCTCCACACGTTCGACGTGTGGAGCCCCCCTACGGCTCTGTGCATCTCAATGCTATTGCGAAGTAGCGACCAGACGTGTGCTCCGTAGCTCGGGGTATTGTTCACCCTGATTCTGTCCCTTCTAAAACTCCATTCCTAGTCCCTCTCCTTTCCTTCTTACTTCCTGGACTCGTGTGCTGTGTACTGCACCCTCTTACTTTCCCGGATTCCTGGATCGTTGCATCCCAGAACTTTGAACGCATGCTGGAGTCGGAAGAGACTCATGCAGCCTTATTCAAGACCCGATCCGTCCGCAAGAAGGCATCGACCAAGAAATCCACCAAAGATCGGACTCGGGTGAGAAGGGGGGAACTCCTTGACATTTTCAACCCCATTGATTTAGTTTTATTGTTTTTTATTCTAGAGTTTGTGGCAATATAGCCATAAGAACATTAGCTTTTGACTATCCGTCACCTGTACTGAGGAAGGCCTTATATTAACACCTGAAGAATCCACTACAGGAGGTGGTTCATTCGACATCTGATAGGTCGAAACGCATTGACACACAATCCTGCCACGTCACACTGATGAAAATGCCATCATTCCTTGCAATAACAGAATTCTTCGTATAGACAGTGGAGCAGAGCTTTGGAAGAGAGATGTTTGCTCCACATCCACATCAATTCCATCCTTGAACTCTCCTGGACAAAACAATTTGGTGATACCGCAGGCCTTCCTATCGCCCTCCAAGAATAAAACCTATTCCATCTTGGCCTTGGTAGACTGCGGAGCTATGGGAATTTTCATTGATCAAGATTGGGTTGTTAGTCATCATATTCCATACGAGACACGAAGCACCATGCAGCCGGTGGAAGCAATCGACGGAAGACCCCTCCCTTCAGGGCCCATAAGCCTGCAGACTAAAGAGATTCAGCTTTCTATAAACCATCATCAAGAGCGGATCAGATTCGACATCATTAAGTCAGCTCATTACCCCATGGTATTGGGTATGCCCTGGTTAAAGAAGCACAATCCGTATATCAACTGGACAGCAGGATCACTATTCCTAGGCTCAGAGTTTTGTATGTCTCACTGTCTATTCCTAGATCCCTCCTTGACACCCCCTAAAGAACCACCAAGAGACCAGCAAACACCACTCATGGTTTCCAATATCATACAAGTCCCTGGGGCCTATCAAGGATATGCTGATGTATTTTCAACTGCCATAGTCGAGGCCTTACCCCATCACAGACCTGAAGACTGCGCCATAGATACAGATCCCTCAGCAGTGATTCCCTTCGCAGAATGTTCATCCTTTCCGAACCTGAAAAGAAGGCCCTCCGAGAATCCCTGGATACCAACCTCAAAAATGGCACCATAAAACCTTCTAATTCTCCAGCGGGTGCTTCGTTGTTCTTTGTTCTCAAGAAGGACACCAAGGAACTCAGACCTTGCCTCGACTATTGTGGCTTAAATCAATGCACCCTCAAAGACCGGTACCCATTGCCCTTGATCTCGGATATCCTGGAGGCTGTGAGAGGCGCCGTAATATTCACGAAGTTGGATCTACAGGGTGCCTACCATTCGATCCGTGTCCAGGAAGTAGACGAATGGAAAACAGCTTTTAGAACACCCTTTGGTCACTATGAATATCTAGTCATGCCCTTTGGACTAGCTAATGCCCCTGCAGTTTTTCAGCGTTTCATGGATAGGGTGTTCTCAGACATGTTATTCCTCTTCATCATTGTCTATCTGGACGACATATTGATCTTTTCCAAGGACCTTCTAAAGCATGAAGAACATGTAAAGGCAGTATTGCAACGACTCCGTGAACACAAACTTTTAGCCAAACCCGAAAAAAGCTTGTTTCACGTTACTTCTGTTCACTACCTAGAATTCATCCTTAGACCAGAAGGAATTGGTATGGACCCTTCAAAGGTAAAGGCCATACTGGCATGGCCCGCTCCCACGTCTGTGAAAGAAGTTCAATCCTTCCTGGGGCTTGCCAATTTCTACCGGAAGTTCATATCCACCTTTTCCGAGATCGTTCAGCCGATTGTTGCTCTCTTGAAGAAAGACACCCCCTTTATCTGGTAAACACCGCAAGATAAGGCATTCCAACGTTTAAAGGCAGAGTTTACGCAAGCCCCCATCTTAGCCCAACCCGACATAAACTGACCATTCCTAGTGGAAACGGATGCCTCTAACTACGCCATAGGAGCGGTGTTGAAGCAGGAATTTGAGGATAAACTGGAACACACTATTGCTTACCTTTCACGAACCCTGACTCCCAGTGAGAGACACTACTCCGTCCTGGAAAAGGAACTGTTAGCCTTCCACCAAGCCTTCACTGAATGGCGACATCTACTTCTGGGTGCTAGACATCCAGTTCAGGTCCGCACGGACCATCGGAATCTTCAAATTCTACAGTCATTGGAGTGTAGGAACAGTCGTCAGGCGCGTTGTGCATACTTCTTTGCCCAGTACCAGTTCCACATCACTCATGTTCCCGGATCACAATCCATGATTGCTGACGCCTTATCTCGACGTCCTGACTATGTAACTACTGAAGATAGGGCCTACCCTAAGATGTTTCCCCACACAATCTTTGTAGCTCAAGCAGTCAATCTCCTGAAGAAATTCAAGTGCAAACTCAATCCTCTGATCTGTGGAAGGATATTTCAAGGAAGAATCAATGGAATCTAAGAGTCAAGGAAGGATATTTATTTATGGACAATGCACTGGTCATTCCCACACAGAAATTACAACAAAGAATAATAAACCTCTGTCATGATACCCTTCACTCCGGACATCGTGGCATAACCAACCCTCCGCCTCATACAAAGAGAGTTTTGGTGGTCTGGAATGAAGACCGACGTACAGCAGTACGTCCAAGTTTGTGTTATCTGTAGTCAAAATAAACATGATAACAAGAGACCGGCGGGTCTTCTACTGCAACCTTCACTGCCAACAAGGCCATGGGAATTCATTGCTACAGACTTCATTGTGGAATTACCACCTTCCCGAGAATACACGACCATCATGGATACCATTGACTTGTTCACTCATATGGCTCATTTTACACCCCTGTGTAAGTCACCATCCTCGTGCAAACTTGCTGGAATCTTCCTGGAACACATATTCTGTCTGAATGGACTTCCTTCCAAGATCATTTCTGATCGAGGACCTCAATACGTCTCACAATTCTGGAAACATCTTTGTCGCATTTTGGGAATCCAATGCGCCCTCTCATCAGGTTATCATCCCCAAAGCAACGGGGCCACAGAACATGCTAATCAGACCCTCGAACAGTATCTTCGATGTTTCGCCACCAAGGTTCAGGATGACTGGTCGCTCCTGATACCCGTGGCTGAATTCGCCTACAACAATTCCGATCATTCAGCACTTAAGACCAGTCCCTTTTATTGTAGCCAAGGTTTCCATCCATCGGTTCTACCCTGTGTTCTACCTCATCCCATGCCGGTACCTACTGTCGACTCCTGGATCGAAACCCTCATCAACGTACACCAGGAGGCCAAAGAAAACTTAGAGAAGGCCAGAACACAGACTAAGAGGTATGTGGATTCCAAAAGAAGACCAGGGCCTTCTTATGCAATTGGTGATCAAGTCTGGTTGTCCTCGAAATTACTACCCCGACATCTACGGTCAAACAAATTGGCCCCTCAGTACTATGGTCCATTCCCATCAAAGAAATTATAAATCCAGTCTCATACCAGATCAAATTACCAGACTCCTGGAAGAAAATTCACCCAGTTTTTCACACGCCCTTATTAAAACACTACATCCAATCCTCCCGGAAATCCTGCATACCCCCTCCTCTACTGGTCGACAACCAACTTGAATATGAAGTGTCCAGAATATGCGACTCCAGGTATAAACGGGGTCAGCTTCAATACCTGGTTGAATGCAAAGGATATCCTCCTAGTGAAAGAACCTGGGAACCACTTTCTCATCTCAAGACCCCTCGACTGCTCAGAAAATTTCACCTCATACACCCGGGCAAACCTGGAGGAACGGGTCTTCGGAGGAGGTATGCTGTCATGACCTACAGAACACGCCCCTTTTGGACTTCCCGGTCCTTGTCTCAGCGGGGCTTACACTCCCTGCTACTCCCAACATGGCCATCCAGCGTGAAACACCTTCCTCGCTCCACACGTTTGACGTGTGGAGCCCCCCTACGGCTCTGTGCGTCTCAATGCTATTGCGAAGTAGCGACCAGACGTGTGCTCCGTAGCTCACAGTATTGTTCACCCTCATTCTGTCCCTTCTAAACCCCATTCCTAGTCCCTCTCCTTTCCTTCTTACTTCCTGGACTCATGTGCTGTGTACTGCACCCTCTTACTTTCCCGAATTCCTGGATCGTTGCATCCCAGAACTTTGAACGCATGCTGGAGTCGGAAGAGACTCATGCAGCCTTATTCAATACCCGATCTGTCCGCAAGAAGGCATCGACCAAGAAATCCAGCAAAGATCGGACTCAGGTGAGAAGGGGGGAACTCCTTGACATTTTCAACCCCATTGATTTAGTTTTATTGTTTTTTATTCTAGAGTTTGTGGCAATATAGCCATAAGAACATTAGCTTTTGGCTATCCGTCACCCGTACTGAGGAAGGCCTTATATTAACACCTGAAGAATCCACTACAGGAGGTGGTTCATTCGACATCTGATAGGTCGAAATGCATCGACACGCAATCCTGCCACGTCACACTGATGAAAATGCCATCATTCCTTGCAATAACAGAATTCTTCGTATAGAGAGTGGCTCATCACCCGCTTTTGGGCATATATCACAAATGGCTACTTCATAATTGTATACACTTTAAATTAGAAAACTGGCATAAATGACTAAAGCAATTTTGCAAGAATGTATGTTTTTTAATTTGCTTTGAAATAATTTGAGAAAAAACAAATAAATAAAATATATATTTTTCAAAATCTGTGGGTTGTGTATGTCCACTTAGTTTTTTGAAAAAAAGTTACAAAAGAAAATGAATCAGAAGAAAATGCACAGTAAGATACAAATCAGGTGATAGGGGTAGTTTGGGTTTCATTCTTTCTTTGGTAATTTAGGGAGTCCACGACTGCGATGTCTGAATGTTGTTGGAGTGGAATATCACCCAAGGTACAATGATCTATGAAATACAGAACCCAGCAGCTTTGAAAAAACAAAGAAAATAATCCTTAACAGGTGCTTGCACTAACTGCTATTAAGTAGCTGCAGTGAAGAGTCCTCGTTGGACTAAGCCACAGGGTGAAAAATACCTGAGCCCTGATTCAGGGAATTATTTGCGTGTAAAATGGAGATTTGCATGCCATTCTGCCTGCAAATCCCTGTTTGATGAATGGGGATTTGTGGGCAGAATGGCCCTAACCCTCTACAGTTAAAGATGCTTACAGGTAAAGACAATATTCTGTTCAAATCCAACCAAATAATCCTCTGACTGGTATGCAAAATAGTGATCCAAAGAAACTGGAGAATTAAGTTAGCCCCCTATACCTGGGTTCTATGTCTCTAACCCACAGAGAGATCACCTGAACCCAACATCTGGATGCAAGGGGAATCCAAACCAGAATTTATTTGGAATATAAGCCAACCATCTGTTAGAACCAGCTACCAAGACATATTTCTCCTTCCTTATCCTAGATTACAGGATAGCATATCCCAGTATCAGGTTGAGTGCAATCCAAGCAATAGCTACCAGATGTATTCTCCTAGAAAGTAATTATGTTGCAAGAGAGAGTTAGAGGTATGAATGAGACAAACCTCTTGTCAAAAGGGTGGAGGAAAGATTTCTCAATTCGAGTGACAGGTCCAACAATTCATAAAAGGCATTGGTCAAATAATGGAATCCCAACAGGGAAATCCTATTGCTAATTCACCTGGAAACACTGTATAAAGTAAATCAATAGATCAGTGTGGACAATTAAATGGGCCTCATTACGACCCTGGCGCTAATGGGTTAACGGTGCCATAAAAGGCTGCGGCGCCGTTAACCCATTAGCGCCTTACTACGAGATCCCTTTGCGGGACCCGACCTGAACGGCTGGTCTAGACCAGCCGTTAAAGTAGGGACCCGCAAAGGGACCTTGGTGCTAAGTACGGTACCGCAATTTGCGGTACCGTACTTAGCACCTTCCCCAGTCCCATTGAGCCCTATGGGGCAAAAATGGGAATGGGAAGGGCCAATGTTCAATGGGGAATTACTGCCCCGCCAACCTTGGAATGCGGTGGTAATTCCCCATTGAACATTGGCGGACTCGTTACGATACCGGCACCGACCATGGTGCTAATAGCGAATAATCATCACGGATAAGGCACAGACGTTGAAGCTCAACCATCACGTGATAATTAACTAGAATGGAGTGCTAACATTCTTCCTAAAACATTATCCGTTATCAGAATTCAAACCTCAGTTCTTAGGAGCAGAGCACCATTGCTCGAGATGTGCACCACGACTACCTAAGAAAATTCAGCACCCAAAAATGCTCATGAGTTGACATTCTGTGCCGACGTCACGCATCTTCATTGTAATAGACAACACTGCAGTGTGAGGAGAGTTTTCATGTTCGAAATTCCTCTGGTTCAAGTGGTCCAGGCATACGCAGTGGTATCAGAGAGTCAAGACCTGCACTAACTACACTGTGGATGGCGTGGACTTGTTTGATGGGCTCAGGCTCCTGCATGAGTAGTATGTTTTTAGTCAGGCACCACACGTTAACAAAATTGCAGACATACAGGGACATGTCTTTCATATGCATCACCAAGAGGCCAATAGAAAGTAATATGAGGGAGGTAGAAAAGAGTGATATGGCATTGACATTGACAGCACATTACTGTTGCGCAAAATGTGATGGACATGACTAGTTCTGCATTTTGTATGTCTGGTGTTGTGTGTGCCTGCTCCACTGCACTTACAACAGCAAGTGTGTATCCTTGTTTTGTTCTGGAGAATATGCCCCAGAATGTATAGACAACATGGTTATTGCTTCCATAAGCAGGGGCTTGCCTAAGTGCAACAGCTGTCAATATGCAGGAAAATGCTGTATCAGGAACCCATAGATATATGCAGACATGTGTTTTTAGTTCGGAAATTAAATCTTTTGCCCTCTTACCAACAAAACAGATAAATGGGTCAAACAGAGAAAGGATTTAAAATGACAAGAAGGACAAATAATTATGAATTGGAACCCCCGAGTATTACCAGCATTAGTTATTTCTGAAATATGTGTCACAGCATGCCTTTATGCTCTGTTTCATATCTACACATTTTCAAAATATTTAATAAATATGTGGGATTACAAGTTAGGTAAACATATATATATATAAAGAAAAAATCAAAATTTATTCCTCCAAACAATAATATGCCATACATAGACCTTTTTGAAGACTTTGTCATAGACGATTTAAAAAAACTGGCCTCCGTTAATCAAAAACTGAACCACAATGTGACCTCAGACGAACGGACAGCAATAAACAATTTGAAACAAGATAAATCAATTGTCATTCGTCCCTCAGATAAGGGAGGAAACATTGTCATTCTAAATTCAAGTGATTATAAACGGGAGGCCATGCGTCAACTTAATCAAATCAACAACTATGAAAAGCTACCTGCGAACCCATATAAAATGTATAAAACAGAATATGATTTGAAACTATCCAACTGGCAAGCAATGGGCTTATTAACCCAACAAGAAGTGACATTCTTATCAAAAGACTTTCCCATTTTACCAATCATACATTTCATTCCTAAGATCCACAAAGGTATGAAAAAACCGCCGGGTAGACCGATAGTCGCATCAATTGACTCCCTGCTCGAAAATACATCGAAATATTTGGACCATTTTCTTTTTCCATTTGTTCAAACTCTGCCCTCCTACATCAAGGATACGTCAGATTTCCTCCAGCAGATTGACCAAATACCATGGAAACCAGGATATTTACTCATAACTTTAGATGTTGTGTCACTGTACACGTGTATTGAACATCAAGAAGGCATGGAAGCTGCCAGAAGATATCTATCCACCAGATCTCTTAGTTTTAGAGACCACTCTCAGATGTTACTGGACATGCTCCTTTACTGTCTTACCCATAATGCCTTCATGTTTGATGGACTACATTACAAGCAATTGTGTGGTACAGCTATGGGTACTACAGTGGCACCAACATATGCAAACCTATTCATGGGCAATTGGGAAGCTAGTCTGCTGGCTGATGAAACAATGCATCGACATACCAACAAAGTAGCTTTATGGCGTCGCTACATCGACGATCTGTTCATAATATGGGAGGGCAGTGAAACTGAATGGATGTGTTTTTTCAACACCTTGAATGCGCAGAATAGTAGTCTTAAATTCACCCAACATCATGACCCAACAGAAGTGGTATTTCTGGATATCAAAATTAAAATCAAAGATGGAGTGATTACCACGGAAACATACCGGAAACCAACTAGTACTAATTCTCTACTCCATGCAGATAGTGCACACCCAAGATGCCTCAAAAACAGTATACCATACGGTGAATTTCTACGCATGAAAAGGAATTGCAGTGAGAGTGAAATATTTCAAGAAAATGCAATTAGAACAGCGGCCAACTTTGTAGCAAGAGGCTACAAGAAGTCAACAATCAATAGCGCATTTAACCAGTGTGCTAAACAAACCAGAGGGGCTATCCTAAGAAAAAACAAAGAAAAAAGCCAATTGGAACAACAGGATACAAACATTGATAATATAAGATTTATTACAACTTATAACAATGGAGCCAGAGAAATCCAAAAAATTATAGGCAAACATTGGTCCATATTAAAGAAAGATTTGGACATTAAAAAGCACATCCAACCAAATGCAAGTGTGACATTCAGGAAAGCCAAATCACTACAATCAGAATTGTCGCCAAGTCTTTATATTACTCCTGTTCAATCTACAACACAGTGGCTAGCAAGCAACCAAAATGGGTTTTACAAATGCACCAAGTGCAAAGCTTGCAAATATGGGATTTCTCTCAAACATTACATACACCCTCGGACAAAGAGAAAGATAGTGATAAATAAACACATTACCTGTTCCACGTCTTACGTAGTGTACGTAATTACATGTGACTGTAATCTCTGGTACATCGGAAGCACAAAGTTGGAAGTGAAACTACGTGTGTTGCAACATCTTCGAGCCATCAAAAATAAAGATCCATCTTACCCTCTTGCAAAACATTTTGAAGAAAAGCACAATGGGGCTATATCATCTTTTAAATATTTCGGAATAGATAGAATATCCCCACATCCGAGAGGGGGAAACCGGGAAAGAAAATTGCGACAAACAGAATGTAAATACATTGTTGATTACCACACTAAGAACCCGGGAGGCCACAACAAAGATGAAGAACTCTATACCTTTGTGGGGGAATAGAACTTTCTAGGAATGACCTGTGTTGATTGAATTTCTTTTCATAGAATGTATATATGTATTCATAACATCCTTTCTTGGATAAGATATTTAGTTTTAAATAAGCATCAATGTTTGCATATAACTTTGCAAAACAAATGGTTTTGATAATAATTTTTTAAGAAGCTTTCTCAAATATAGTGTGATATATGTGACAAATTACAGATCTCCAGTTTTAACATTTAACATTTATGAGTCCATGTGTTAAACATCTTTGCATTTTATATTAGCATGGACCCTGGAAATATGACGAACAGAATATAATCAATGCAAGAGTATACTCTGATAAGATATTATACCTAGAAGTGAATAGCCACATAGTGGGACCGATCTATCATTAGGGATTTTTACATTAAAATGCTAAGAGGGAGATCTAACTGATTTTATGCAATTTTATCATCATTGTCCATCAAAAGAAACATTTGAATGAAAATTGAGTATTAACTGTATGCCATATCAATTGTAAGCACTATGCACTTTATTGAGGCTGTTATGGAAAATAGTATTCACTATTATCAATTAGTTCTTTCCTTTCACCAAAATAACAACATAACAGCCCATTAATTTAAGAACATATTCATCCTTATAGCATATATTCATACACAAATGATGGAGGTCAATTAACAATGGTGTAAAAAATATACGAGAAATCACAAAATTACTTTTAACTTTTAGCATCGTGCACTTTAAGCACAATGCACTTTAAGGCCATAAAACATGATGCACTTTGCAGTCATGCCAGCTATGTAGAGTGTGCGTATAAATCGCTCTAAATCTTTAGCACTGTGCATTTTAAGCACTATGCACTTTCAAGTCAAGCCTAAGTAGTATACACCTTATAGCTTTTTGATAAAGCAAAATTATCAAGATGCTATTTGACTTTTAGCACTGTGCACTTTAAAACACAAGGCGCTTTAAGGCCCTATGCACTTTATGTTTATGACATCAGTGCGTAAGTATATGCAAAATTATATCATTGCTCTTAATCCCTAGTACTGTACATTTTAAGCACTGTGCACTTTAAAGTTGAAATTCAGTTCTAGTAGTATATACCTTATGGCCTTAAAAAAGCACTAAGTATTACATGGCTGATATAATCCATAAGCGAATAACAATGGAAAAATGGGGACCAAATATGGCCAAACCCAATTTAAGTAATTAAAACTAAACATTCTATTCTAATAACATTATGGCAATAATGTGTAGGAAGTCCCCTTATATGATCGGTTCTCATAGATGGCCATTAGGAATTCATAACAATAGAAATAGCAATAAGAGGAGGTGTTTTAAATAAAATCAGATGCTCCTGCGAATTTAAACAAAAATAACTGAAGTATATGACTTAGATTTGATTTAAATTGCAATTATAGCCATGCTCAGCTTTCGTTTTCAAAGAGAAGATATTTTTCTTTTCTCTGAAATCATTAAACGATTGAAATGATTTTAACATAAGATGCATGAGGGAGCTGAGAACACACATTGTAAAGAAACATTTCCAACATGGCACCCATATTAACCAGGCTCAATGCAACATATCTCTTCAAATGAAAGTGAAGAGGGACTACAACATCAGAAAAATGTTAAAAGGAGATATCTGTTTTCTATGTTTACAATCCGACGAAGCCCGGAAGGGTGAAACGCGTAATTGTTTGTTCTCTCCTGAAACTGCTTGTCCACCGTGTTTCTAAAGCAAAATAAAGGACGTATGATGGAGATCCTCTTTTGCATCTGGTGCATTTCTATTTGTGGGAGAAGAGTGCCGCCTAAAAAGCTTTGATTAGCTTTTTCTCTTTTTTTGTTTTTTTTTTTCTCGATATATATATATATATTCATGTTTGTTTAATGCATGCTATTGAGCATGGATCAGTCTCCAGTGGGTGTCAGAAAAATGCATATGATTTGCATAGTCAACGATCATTACAAGATACATGTCAAATTTTCAAAGAGAACATACATTTACATTTGGTGAGACCTATTGGTTGCTCGAGTTTCAAGGCCCTGCACTGGCCTAATTAAGATTTCCAAATCTTGTATTTATTTTCTACAAAGAAACACAGGGCCATTCCTTCCCTAAACCTGGCACTCTAAACTATACCATAGGCAGAAACAAGTAAAAAAGAGTGAACATTAGGATGTCTGAGTGTCCAAAGATAAATGAAGTTTTCTGTTCAGGAACCTACTCTAACTTAGTTTCATTCCTTATCTCCAAGAAGAAAACACAAAACCAACCAAGTCATACTTTGGGGAATTGCCCACTGAAAGAGATGACTGATGGCTTCTGATCCCCATCACTTTGTCCCTTTACCATAGACCCTTGCCTATGTTCACAGTTCAAGTTTATTCAGTTTGTGTAGTACTGATGTCCCGTCACAGGCTCCAGACTACTCTCTCTACTGTTCTTTAAAAATTATAAGTCTTACAGTCTTTCTCCTTTTGGGGAGACTGTCGTCTTTCTTGCTTGTCCAGGATGGGTTTCTCTCTCCCTCCCCACTCTGGAGTGCCACTCTTTCTTATTCGCCACTCCGGGTCCTTTCCCTCTCTCCCCACTATGGGGTTCCCTTTCTTTTGACTCCCAACTCGGGGGCTTGTCGCTTTCTCCCCACCTACTCCAGAGTTTCTCTGTTCTCTCCTCACTTTGGGGTTGCTCCCTTTTCTCACCCCACTCTGGGGCTTTTGGGTTCCCTCCCCACTCTGGGGTCAGTCGCTTTCTCTCTCCCCACTCTGGGGCTCCACTGATCTGTCCCTGCTCTAAGGTCAGTCTATCCCACTCTCCCCACTTTTGGGGTTTTCTGTGTTCTTCAAGCTATGGTGCTGGTCTCTTTCTCTCTCCCCCACTCTTGGGTTTTTCAGAACTCTCCCTGCTCCTTGGCTGGTCTCTATCCACCCACTCTGGGGTTTCCATGTACTCTTTCAGCTACAGGGTCGGTCTCTTCCTCTCTCCCTCTCTCTAAACTATCTCCACACTCTTGGGTTTCTCTGTGCTCTCCCTTCTCCAGGGTTGACCTCTTCCTCTCTCTACACTCTGGGGTAATTCTGTGCTATCCCTGCTGCATGGCTCTTCACCCTTTTCCTTGTTTTGCCACCTGCCTCCCAGCTCCCTGGAGCAACCATGTACCTGGTTCTGATGAGCGGTGCCCCACATGAGAGATGTTGAGTCTGCCTGGGCCTTCTCTTGGTGCAAAGCCGTTTGATGTTCAACAACACGTTGGCAGACCCTAATCTAGAAAATGAACTCTAGACTCTGAAAGAAAGAAGGTTTGGACACATTACCGACAAACCTATACCTAACAATATGAACTGTAGACATTCTAGAAAAGAAAATGAAAAAATGACTTGTGCCATATAAGCTACAATGGAATAACCGAGAAAAAAAGAAATATATTTTCTTACATATCTGTCCACCACTACATGAGTGGTACATCTGTCTTTTTACTTATTTACCTTTCCACCTTTTATCTATCTGCTCTCTTTCCCTCACTTTTATACATAATTTTTCTGCAAGAATTAACTTGTTCTCCATTGAATACTTACCAATGTTGAGTCCACACACATTCTGTGGATATTCTAATTGAATTATTTTTTATCAGGAGTAGATCCTATGCATTTTCCACTGTGAGAAATGCCTACTCATTCTTATAATCTAATGTTCTGTTATGTATGTGCTAAACCTATAATTGTGTAACTAATTATAAATACAATTTTGATTTTTTATGGATGATTCGAATTAGTTACTATCCAGACTCTATGTGTGTTTTAGAGATAGTCATGCCAGGTACAAGATCGGGATATCAGATATAGATACCCGTACTCACAGAATTAAAATGATGAAAAAGTAATTTAAAAATACCCAACAGTGGATTTTCTTTTGTTTTGTTACAAGTACTTACCCCAGCCACCCTTGGTAGAAGGGGTTCAACCTACTTTAGTAAGTAGAGCTGCTTATGCGACTTGTCAACTGGACTCTGCCTTGGCGGCTGGTGATTCTTCCTGCTTGTTCCATGCAGGGACTAAACTGTGGCTTCACACACTTCACCTTCCTGCTCTGAGGTCCCTTGTTCTCGTTTTCTTTGTCGAGCTGGACTGTTCCAGTTACTCATCCACTCTGGCTTGTTGCACTCCTGTAGTGCAGACTACAGGCCAGGACACTCATCTGGCATTCTCTCTGCTTTGCTTGCCACACCCCCTCTGGGTGCTTTGGCTCAGTTGACCTCCTCGGGCTTCATGGAGGTGCTCCTCTGATTGATTCTTTAAATGACGCTCCTCCAGGGTGTACGTCTAGTTGCCTCTTCATTCTCCTTCACAAGTATTGGGGATAGTTTAAGCCAGAAGCTAAATCAGCCATTACAAAAGGGGTTCAAGGGTTATCATACACCTCAGCCTTCACAGATACCATAAAGATGTCCCTGTCTGGGGGAGGGATGGCGAATTGTACCCCTCTCTGGGGTCTTCCCATCCCCCAAGGGGGAGGAGGTTCACCACTAGAGGAATCCTGTTTACTTTGTCACCCGGATTAATGACATGGCCACCCAAGCCTTTGTTATGGCCCAACAGAACTTTGTTATCTCTAATATTGGGAAGGTAGAAGGAAGAGAGTCCAGAGAAGCGCTGCGAAATAAGGTGCTTGCATGGTTGCGACAAAGAACATGGCCGGGGGCTGTCAGACTGTCTGACCTGAAGATTCTACGCAGAATTGACTTGAGTGATTGGTACTCACAATTAAATAGTGACTGTGTTATAGTGGGTTGTGGGTCTAGTACTCTACCTTACTACCTTAGCATGTGTAAATATCTCCCCAGGGGTGGTTCGAACTGTAAACTGATACTCTGATGTTCCCTGCCAGATTTGGATAGTTTTATTATCGTGTATTTTTTATCCTTCTAGGGCACTGCTATAGTATAGTGATGATTAGCATTCCTATGAGTTTACTTGTTTTTTATAGACAGTATTTTGCTTTGTTTTATGTTGTTTTTGAGCAGTTTGTCTGTATGCGCCCTCATGCCTCTGGGTTCATTGTGTGCAATATAAATATAATAAACTAAACTAAACATAGATGGTGTTAATCACCATCTACCAAATTCCCAAATAAGGTGGCTCCCACATGGAGAGAGATCGCAATCTCTTTGAAATCAGCAAAGTATTCAGACTTTTGTCTGTGAAAGACAGGGGACAGAGAAAAAATACCTAAGCATGGGATGAAGTAGGTACAGGATTAGGCCAAGAGAAAGTGTTTTGGAAAGATACATGAAAGACTGAAGGCTACGGAATATTTGTGGGATTTGTATGCATTTTGCAACAACAGGTAGAGAAAAGAAAGAGTCCAGAATTAGGAGTGTGATTTATATTGTGTCTGTACTAGTGAGCATGTGTGTCATGATGGCAGTTTCCAAGTGATAATCTCACAGTAGAAGGATGGTGTGCTGTTTTGTGACAGGCTTAACATATGCTCAAGTGAGCCCTTATACTGTGAATACCAACTTGTTTTGGCTTCCTATTAATAATCTAAAATAAACCCTAAAACACTAATCCAGACACTGCCAATCCTGGCCGCCATGTTTGGCAGAGTTAGGAGGAGACTGTGTAAAAAGAGAATGGTGAGGAAACATTAAGGACTGGCAGGAAAGGAATGGGGCATGAGTCTATCAATCTTTTTTTGTTAATGTTTGGCAGTATTTTGTATGTGTGAGTTTCAGGAATTGTGATCTGCCATGACCGCATCACTAGATGACATTCTGGTAAGAATAATCCCAATTAATGGAGAGCAAATATGGAAGGGGAGGGGGCAGGTTCAGGATATTTGGCTGGTAGGGAAAGTAAAGGTCTGGTAGGAACACAATGGATTGAATACACTGCTCTAAGTGAGTTGGAATCTTTGGGGCCTGAGGCCATTTTATCTAAGAGTTGCTGGGAAATGTGAACATGTTCATATTCAATTTCCACTAGAACTGTGTATATGTTTTTTCCTTGGGGCCTTCACTCACTTTATGTGGGTTTGAAGGCATTCATTAATATGGTAATTGTAGCCAGAAACTATGACTGGGCCACCACTACTATACAGTAAAGGATTTCCACCAGGTTATTGTCTTTGAAGCTAGAAACACGTGTGGCAGGTAGGTTGTTTTACCATATTGGAATCGATTTAGGCTGATTATTGAACTAGCTCAGCCTGGCCGTGGCGCCATGTCCTACTACGATTTATGGTATTGGCAGCATCATTCAGGGATATGGACACGCTGGAAATCAAGATGTCCAACATGTAGGATCAATCCAGTGTCATGTGAGCGGTCTAGCTGTTCAGATGTGCATGCTGCAGACACACACATAAGCTAATACAGTAGGATCAACATGACCAACAGGATAACTTGGGTGATCTCTAGTAACCTTTCCAAATTTGCAAAATGGTTAAACTTTAATGCGCTAGCATGTTTTCAGTGGGTGCCTCAGGACAGGCACACAGATTATGTATTTAGCAAGCATGTTTTTCATTGTTAGATGGAGTTTTCAATGATTACATATGGGGACATACTGAGCAAATACAATTGCATTCAACAGTCTGACAAGAAGACAGGGTAAGCGGATTTATGTGTCTAGTATGTAGTGTTTTAGAATTACCTCATGGTTACTTGTGAAATTACAGCACTGTATACAAACATTTCCCAATTATATGCTTTAGGGGTTGTTTCTGGTACATTAAATGAGTGTCTATGTCCGCATACCGTTCCAACAAAGTTAATCACAGAACTGCTAAGAGTAGTTTTATGCAATAACTACTTTGTATTTAGCAAAGAGACATTCCTTTAAAAGAAAGGAACTGCCTTGGGGGCAGTATTTGAACCCAGTTTGGTATACATTTTCAGGGACTTTGAGGATGACACATCTTTTCCTGCAACCCACATACTGAGAATATTCCGTGCTAGAAATGATGCAACAAGTATATTTTCTTCATTTGGACAGTTAATGTGTCTCAATTTCATCCGTTTTTAGATTGGCTCAACAGATGCAATGCCAATATGCTATTTACTTTCCAATTCAATGCTGAATTGACACCATTTTTAGATTTGATGATCAAACACAAAGATGGGAAATTGTACACCTATCTATACCAAAAACAGACAGATCACAACTCAGTGCTTTCATACAATAGTCAACATCCTACCCTCCACCATTTCCAGCATATAAGGTCCAATTGTACCTACATAGAGGACTATGAGGTGCATACTAATGCCTTGATTGAGAGATAGATAGATAGATAGGGGTTATCCTCTGAATCTTTTGAAACATGCAGCCAACCCTGTTCCTTTAACACCTAAAAACAGAAATAGATCTGACAACAAACTAGCCTGTCTGAATACTTTTTCTAAACACATGTCACAAATTAAAGAATTGGTTATAACATATTGGAATTTGATTAAATGCATGGTTTCCTGACACATTTTCATTTGTTTGCATTAACTGCACAACTTGCATCTGCCTGCACTGAGCCAATCCAAGCCTGCTGATCCGCCATCCCTTTCTGAAATGCCCAGCATACAACAGAGCTGGGAGGCGACCCCGGCCACATTAAAAGGCCATGTTCTAAGGCTGTTACACCTCTCTGTCACTCTCCGCTGCTCCTCGTTGCGCGATGCTGAGCATCCATGCCGTATCACCAATGTGGTCCAATGCAACAAAGCAAAGCCTGATGTAAACCTTATTACACTTGGCTCATCCTGTAAAGTGTCCCCCTTTGACTACCGACCACCATGCGTACTAAAATGTCTCCCCGTCTCCTTTCACTCGCGCCTCAGTCCGATCAACAGCACACCCTGCCTATGCTGAATATCCCCCCTTCCCGTTACCTCGACTGCTCACTCACATCTCCGCCGCACTCATAGAATTGCACCGCCAGATGTACCATCCTCCACCAATGAGGCTTTCCATACTGTGCCGCTACTAAAATGCATGCCCACCCTCAAAGTGCTACCTGCACCTCACCACATGAAACCACCCCAACATTCAGCCCATCATATCAGTGTCTGCCCCATCCTGCGCCCCTGGGAACAAACAGTCATCACGGACAAGGCACATGCTGGACTCACATCCCCAATACCAACCTTCAGGGTTTACCAATCAGCGACTCAATAATGGTTGTACCTAAGTTGCTGCACAACTCACCCACAAAAGAGCTCAATTCAGGCAGCGTGCAAGATATGATGCCCCCCCTAAAAGTCCTCTACCACTGCCTATGCTAACCACTGCTGCCTGGCCTCATCTTGCCATGAAAGAGCCCCCTCAACCTATATATGGCCCAACCAGTTTCCCTAAACGCAAACGTGCTATCTCTATGTCATCAATACTGCTCTGCCCACTCTCCATACCCCCATCTACATTTCTGCCTCCCTGTTCATTTAATCTAGCTGCTCCCCCACCCGAGTCACCAGCTAAACCCATGCCAAAATCACATGTTACCAACATGTCTGTAAAGGTCCCCCATTTGTTGTCTGTCCATTGCACTGGCTACAGCAGGCGTTCCAGCCTAAGGGCACACACCCATTCTGCCTACTCCTTGAGCAGCTACAAACACTCAGTCAAAGTTCATATGTCTGCAGAACTGCTGCAAAACACTCTCAAACCATGTCCTGCACCCACAGCCACGCGACCCCACCCCCATTGCACACCTAACCTGTCCCATGGTTCTCTCAGAAATACACAACTCACCAAACCTGTACTCATGACCACACCACCCGGTGCCCCTAGCCTCACCCCACCAAAGCCTGCCCTCACCACCAAACTTGACTCGGCGAAGCCTACCACTAAGCCCACATATCTGAGCGCTGGCGGCGCGCCACCTTAATCCTACATTGCCACACCAATGGCCTTCTCTGCCCACCCAAGGAAAGTCACCCATTTGCCATCCTCACAAGGAAGTCAAAGTTCATCCGCACCTTCAGTGTTGACCACCTCACCCGACTTACCACAGAATACCAGACCTTCATTAGCCCAAGCCAAGCTCACCAGTACTACTCCCACCACCATAGACGCTAAACAGGACTCATACTCCATCAAGGGGGGCTCAATTAATGCTAGATATATGGCAGCCCATGCTCTGGACATTGATGACCTAATTACTGCTAACAACTTAGACTTGCTAGCCATTTTGGAAACTTGACTCCATGCAGCCTCAGGCCCGCTCTCCCTCGCTCTTCCTCAAAACTACGCCATCTTCTGCAAAGACAGATCTAACAGAAGAGGAGGTGGGTAGCCGTCATAGCCAGGACTCCATAACCATCAGAGATACCAATATCAACCTATTACAATCTGGAGACTTACTATCAGTCAAACTTACCCTCTCACACACAGCCACAGCAACCATTCACCTGATATACCAACCTCCTGGCCCCCTACTCTCATTTGTAGATGACATATTCGCCATCCTCTCTGCCTACTTCAAACCTATCTCTGAAAGTGTTATCTCAGAGACCTAAACCTAAGCCTCTACATCACCACAGACTCTAACGCCCTTTCCCTGGCTAACACCCTGGACACCACTGGGCTCATACAGCGTATCACGCATCCTACCCACAACAAAGTCTGAATGTTAGACTGGCTTGCAGACTTAATCTTTGGCATCACAATCCTCTTTGATGGATCTTGCCACTGGTCTGATCACAACATCATCACCTTCCAAATACTCACACAGATACAGCACTCCAAACCCCCCCCCCCGACTGCTCGCAATACAAACCAGGAGCTCTAGGAAACTCACACATGCAAGCATTCTACCCTTTCTTAACCCTCTCCTGGAGCAAGTCACACACATTAGTGATCCCACTATCCTGGTTGATCATTACAACCAAACCCTGACCACTGCTATCAATGCAGCCGCCCAACTAACCAATCGGAAAGCCAAACCCTGTGCCCATGTCAACGCATGGTTCACCTGAAACCTAAATATTCTGCCTACAGCGAAACGCAATGTGGAAACATCACGGAGAAACAACCCCAATCAACTAAACAAAACCTGATTCGCAGCCACCACTAAAGCCTACATGATCACCATCCTTGAAGCAAAAAGCTCTGCATAAAATGCCAGAATTGCAATAGCTATAACTCTGGTACTAAAGAACTCTTTGGTATACTCTGCGAGCTTGAATCCACAGCCCTACCCAATACCAATTGCACCAAAGACACTGCCTGGTGCACAAACATTCAACTTGACGTAATGGTTAAGATCTCTATGCTTCAAAGTAAAATCCAGCAAAAGAGAAATCCACTGCCTTCCCCCAAGCACCCTCCCGACCTGGAACCCTAAACCGCCAAATCCAACATCTCTTTATTTCAGTTTAAACCTGTCTCAGTCAATGATGTTAGAACAATAATAAAGGGACTCAAGCTCTCCAGATATCAAGGAGACATCTGCCCTGCCCCAGTCATTAAAGACTGTGCAGAAGTTCTACTACCATTCATTTCCTCCCTCATCAATGCCTCCTCTCCACAGGCATTGTGCCAGCCAATTTAAAAGCCAATTTAAAAGATGCCTGGGTACTACCACTCTTGAAAAAAACCACACTAGACCCTGACATCCCAACTAACTACCGCCCCATTACCAAAGTACCATTCATTCTGAAAATACTGGATAGTGCAGCATATCTGCCGATCAAATACCACCTGAAATCCAACAACCTCCTAGGCCTGTGGAATTCTGGTTTCAGACCAGGACACAGGACGGAAACAGCCTTATTGAACCTAAAAAATCAACTAGGCAAATCTAAAGATGGAGGCAAACTTGCCCTCCTTCTATTGCTTGATCTCTCAGCTGCCTTTGATTTAGTGTATTACCAAATACTATGCCAGCACCTTCTCACCTCAACCCAATTCTCTACTGAAGCTACGTCCTGGATCACCTCATATTTATCAAATGAGAACAATGAGAGTCTTCTCCACCACTGCCTCAGCCCACTGACCCCCATCACATGTGGTGTCCCACAAGGCTCCTGCGTGTCACCAACACTGTACAATATCTTCACTAAGCCACTTTTTTGACCTACTCGACGCTCAGGGAATCCCATATACCAACTACGCCGAAGACAGGAAGCTACTCCTACCCTTGACCAGCGACTACCAAACCATCCAAGCCTGGATGGCATCACACATGATCTGTTTCAATGATGACAAAACAGGGCTGCTCATAGTTGGCACTCAAACTCTACTAAATAAACTTGACCTAGCTTACAAATCCATTGATAAACATGTCAAAACCCTGAGTGTCTACCTAGACTCCACACTATCACTATCAAGGCAAGTCAACGCCATTACTTTGTCTGCTGCATACATCTCTAAACTTATCTACACGTGTCGTCCATTCCTCTCTTCAGAAAGCTGCCTCACCATTGCAAGGGCTCAGATAGGCTAGAGGTTGGAATACTGCAATGCCTTTTTTGCAGGCACCTCATCTAGAAACATAAACAAGTTACAGATCATAAAAAAACAAGCCTTACGAACCGCCCTGAAAATTGCGAAAAAAGAGCACATTTCACCCGCTAGAAGAAATGCTCATTGGCTTAGCTGCAAAGAGCGCATCTGTTTCAAAACTCTAGCCATAACCCATAAGCAATACTATGTCAAACACTGCTACAAGATACCTCACATCCAAATTCTCAATAGCTTCAAACTCCAGACTCACTCTCCAGACTACTCGAATTGACTTAACACCCCCAGATTCCACTTCCAAAGAGCTAGAGGAGCGAGAGTCCCGGTCATCGCCGCTAAGAACTGAAACAATCTCCCGTCATCGCGGAGACTTGAACACTCCTACTGGTCAATCCACAAGCAGCTTAAATCCTTGCTTTTCTCTGAAGATACATAGCGATGACCCTCATCTTGCCGCTCTAATCAATATCCTTAAACTGTATTTTATACCATTTAAGTCTGTCAATAATGTATTATTACAGTTGAAACTGACTTGCTGCTTGTACCAATGCACCTTCATTCCCTTGGCCCTAGTGCGCTAAAAAAGGCTAAAATAAATAAACAAAATAAATAAATAAATAAATACATTAATTAATTAAAACGAGGTAAACACATCAAAGATAGCAATATGCATTCCAGATTTGTGGAACACACCATATCTTCCAATTTCAATACTCTTTTCAAACACTGTAACTTGCAGTGCACTTCATTTGTTGGACATTTTCAATGCGGATACTGTAGTGTATGAGAATTTACTATCAAGAGTACAGTATTTGTGCACAATGAAACACACTGAACATTGAACAATCGCACCAATTGCTAAACCAAGAATGCCAAATATATGATCTGTTGCCCTTGCTCTAAAGTTTATATTGGCATGACCACTCAAAAAAGTTTCCACTACAATATGTGAGCACATATAACAGAATCCACAACAAAGTACAATCAAGTGCACTGTACAGCAAAGCGTTCGTGAGTGCATGTTCTGTACTCCCGGAGCTCTTGTAGTATGAGTTATTTGGAGGGTAGAGGATGGTCGTTGTGAATAAGTGGTAGGCTGAATAGGATCTATGTGATTATTGTGATGGCCCAAAATGCCGACTTCTTTTAACCCTTTACACCACGTATATATGCGAGTGGAGACCCCCTGCAGCCCTCCCCCATATTAATAGTATACTCTAAACCCCCCACAAATGTATGTGGTGTAAGGGGGGGTTATAAAAAAGGTCAGTTTTTTCGGCCGTCGCAATTCCCAAGTCGACATTTTTGTATGATTCCGGCTGAATGGTATGAGTCAATTATATGTGAAGGCCAGCAATGGTAGAGAGCAGGTTATAGATTGCAAACAGTGAGCTTTGAAATCTGACGTTACCTCTGAACAGAAAAGCAGGTAATAGGAGGAGTAATGCTTACCGAACAGTACGCGGCAACTGCAGAGTGCAGCTTCCGGAACGGGGCACATGCGAAGACTGTGGATGGT
This sequence comes from Ambystoma mexicanum, assembly GCF_040938575.1. Lineage (NCBI taxonomy): Eukaryota > Metazoa > Chordata > Amphibia > Caudata > Ambystomatidae > Ambystoma > Ambystoma mexicanum. The sequence goes on from NC_090932.1 coordinate 718,942,866, forward strand.
GTGCCCCTCGGAGTCCTTCAGTTGTGGGAAGTTTCTTCAGGAATAGGAGGTGCTTCTCGACTGCAACACGGGAAACGGGAAATCGAAGGATGCCGGTGCAGTCTGTAACGTGAACCAGGAAGTGTGTAGCGGAGATCAACGAGGCAAGGGATTAGGCAGTAGCAGGTTGGAATAGAAAGCCGTGATCAAAAAACTGTAGAATCAAATGTTTGTGGAATTCCAAAGTGGCAAAGTAACGCTGCAAATAGAAGCAGTGAGTCAATGCAGGGATGGGATATTTAAGGTGAATGAGGAAGGCAGAGTCACTGGGCCAGTGTCGCGGGGTAATCAGCTGATGCCTCTCATGACTCGACCTACGTGATCGCAACACAGAGAACGGAGCTGAGAAATATCTCCAAGGCAACCGCCAACGCTGCCAGACTGAAGCATCCAGGTTACGGACTGAATGGCGCAGGCGGCCACTGATGCGAGCGGAGCGAATACCCTTATTTGTGACTATTGGGGAACATTGTTAAGTTGATTTCTAGTCCATACCGTCCAATAGTGGTTGGGGTGTATCAGCGTGCCCATCTTCAGTTTGTACTACAACAGTGTATATTTTTTGCCTTTGAGCCTTCACTCACTTTATTTGGGGTTGAAGGTGTTAATTAATGTGTTAATTGTAGCCAAAAACTATAGGGCAGCCACCACTACCATACAGTAAAGGACTTCCACTGGGTTATTGTCTTTGAAGATACACACAAGTGTGGCAGGTAGTTTATACCATATTTGGAATAGATGTTTACTGATTATTGAACTAGGTCAGCCTGGCCGCTGCACAATGTACCACTATGACTTATGGCATAGACAGCTTCATTCAGTTCTATGGACATGCTGGAACTCACGATGGACGACATGTAGGATCAATCCAGTGTCATGCAAATTGTCTAGTAGTTTGGATGTGTAAGCCTCAGACACATATATAGACACATATATAATATAGTAGACAGCATTAGCATTGTTTGCAACATTCTGTCAAGAAATGAGCAACACGATCAACAGGGTTACTTGGGTTAGCTCTACTAACCTTTCCAAATTCTCAATATGGTTATGCTTTAATGCGTTAGCATCTTTTCTGTGGGTGCCTCATCACAGGCACGTAAATCACGCATTCAGCAAGCACATGTTTTATTTTGTAGCTGGAGTTTTCAATGGTTACACGTGGGGAGATACTGAGCGAATATGATTGATTTCATCAGCCCCACAAGAAAGCTGGGTAAGCTGATTTATGTGTCTAGTATGTTGTGTTTTAGACCAATAGATTGACTAAGGTGTTTGTAATTGTTGCAAATTAACAAGGGGAGTCATGGGAGTCCCTCTGCCAGACATTAGTCCTGGTTACGAGAGACTTACCCAGAGTCTTTAGCTCACTATCTTTCATAGAGAAGAAATATCCCAAACATATCAGTCCTTGTCTTGCCCTGGGGCAGTCCAGCAATGAAATGCTAGGCAATTCACCTCTGAACAAGAGTACCAACAGCAACCCCAGACACGTGTTTTGGTCTGGTTGGACCTCATCAGTAGGGTGGAGCTGTGCCTCTTTAAGAATAGTGAGCAAGGGGTCCATGTCTGGATTCCCCTAGTAACTTAGGGTGAGACCCACAGTTACTTAAATATGCAAATTAACAAGGGGGGTCATGGGAGTCCCTCTGCCAGACATTAGTGGTGGTTACGAGAGACTTACCCAGAGTCTTTAGCTCACTATCTTTCACAGAGAAGAACTATCCCAAACCTATCAGTCTTTGTCCTGCCCTGGGGCAGTCCAGCAATGAAATGCTAGGCAATTCTCCTCTGAACAATAGTACCGACAGCAACCCCAGACACGTGTTTCAGTCTGGTTGGACCTCATCAGTAGGGTGGAGCTGTGCCTCTCTAAGAATAGTGAGCCAGGGTTTCACGTCTGGATTCCCCTAGTAACTTAGGGTGAGACCCAAAGTTACTTAAATATGCAAATTAACAAAAGAGGTCCTGAGAGTACCTCTGCCAGACATTAGTCCTGGTTACGAGAGACTTACCCATAGTCTTTAGCTCACTATCTTTCACAGAGAAGAAATATCCAAAACTTATCAGTCTTTGTCCTGCCCTGGGGCAGTCCAGCAAAGAAATGCTGGGCAATTCTCCTCTGAACAAGAGTACTAACAGCAACCCGAGACACGTGTTTCGGTCTGCTTTGGACATCATCAGTAGGGCGGAGCTGTGCCTCTCTAAGAATAGTGAGCAAGGGGCCCACGTCTGGATTCCCCTAGTAACTTAGGGTAAGACCCAAAGTTACTTCAATATGCAAATTAACAAGGGGGGTCCTGGGAGTCCCTCTGCCAGACATTAGTCCTGGTTGCGAGAGACTTACCTAGAGTCTTTAGCTCACTATCTTTCACAGAGAAGAAATATTGTTGTTGTTGCTACATGGCTTATGCAGAGTGACTCTGAATGTGTTTAAAATTACTTTCTCAGCATGGCACAAGATATGGGAGAAAAATAGAGGGAGCTCATGGTCCTAAACAAAATTGAAACCACAAGCATTGAAAATTGAAATTTGAAATTATTGCGACACTTCTGAATGAACAGGTGTGATTACTCTCTACAGGCATGCATTACAATTGTAGTTGCTTCCATGTAAATATAAATAGTCGAGCTTATGCCAACACAGTATATCTTGTAGATACAATTATCTCTATCACCTCTCCTGACAAAACATGTTATGCCCTGAAGAAGGCTGGGCCAGGAGAAATCAACACACACTTGCAGCCGAAATTCGAGTTGGCACAAAAAAAGAGCATACTAATAATTGTGAATATTGCATCTGGATTTAAATGCATTTAGTGCACACTCATGGTGTTTCCACTAATATGACACATGATAAAGTAGTATGTGTTTGGGATTACATCAACATGTTAACATGTTACCATATTTGTATTATCTGTATTTGTTGTTTCATTGTCTATGCAGGATTGTTTTTCTTCCATTTAGAGGCTTGTGTGTTAGTGTAGATGCTCTTCAGGTCTTCTTATGTCGTGGGGGCTGTACTAATGATGCACTTTATAAGTATGTTCTATATTTAAGACATTTTATGATAACTTATAAACTTTGAATGACGTGTTAGAAATGAGGAGATGTTTTAAAATTGCATCTTGGTCAAATAAAATGTGATTTTTTTTAATTGTTATTGAAGAAAAAATATTGTCATTAGGCCACACCCTCAATGTTGTTTTTAGCACCATGAACCTTATAACGATCCTCCCCTGCCCACTAATCTGGACAGATCACTCCAAAATTCTCTTCTTCCTCCTGACCACCTACACTTCCTCTCCTGGTTCTCCAGCCTGCCCTCTCCAAATCTTCCCTCCATCAACGCTCTGGACAAAAATCACCAATTACCTGGATGTAGTCAACTCCCACCTAAACTCACTCCCAGCTCTCTCACTCTAGGAGGTCCCACCATCGAACTTTTCAATCACTGGCTCTCCAGTGCCCTCATCCTCCTCAATCTAATAACACATACCTTTCAAAGACCGGGTCCACTCCCCAATTGGTCACAACCAACCTCAAATCTATCAAAACTCTCAAGCACTGACTGGAGCAGAACTGGAAAACCAATCCCACTCCTTTAGAATAAACCTTTTTCTTGTTCGACTGACAAGGCCTACTGGTCATAAATTAGGAAAGCCAAAAAACCTTCTAAAATAACCAAATCTGCAATTCCTGTAATGCAAGCCAGGAACTGCACAGAATCATCACAGAATTCAAGACACCAGGTTGTTCAACGTTCCCCCACTTAACTCCAATCTCCCTGTGACGCCCTGTCTGAACACTTGCACAATATCACTATTGAGAGACATCTTGCCAACCTCTCAAAACTAGCACTGATGCTGTCCACACATTGCCTCTCTCCACCAAACCCCAGACCAGCCACCCTCTCTTTGCCAGTGTTCTCCATTTTCTCCCCATCTCACACCCTATGTTCCACAAGCTCCCAGCGCAAAGCCGTCCGTCATGCTCCCCTGGAGACTCTCATCTCCCGCTATTCTCAAGAACATCCTAACAACAACATGTGCAGGCAGCATTGGACGTTCCATCCTTAACCAATCCCACTCATCATGAATCTTCAAAGAAGCCTTGAGAACATCTTAAATCAAGCCTCTCCTCAAAAAACCCTTGTTCGACCAACTCCTCCCCCCAAACTACTGGCCTATCTCCAACAACTGTTTCATTGTCAAACTCCTGAACCGCAGGTTAGAGAGATGTATCATTGTTATGTTTCACCCCCTCTCCTAGTGAGAGTCCCAGCACTTTTTGCTGGACATCTGGACCTCTTTCTTTACATCCTGAATGAGTGAGGCCTTTTTCCACTCATTAATTCTTGTGGGCTCTGACTTTTGGAACTCTATTCTTTGTATTCTACCTGTACTATGGAGTCTGTCTGCTCTACAGCTCTTAAATGCATCTCTATTTTACTACTGCAGCACACAGCTCCTTATGGCCAGTGTTACTGTGGGCCCTTAGGGTCCTCCTTTAAGATTTCTTTTTCTGTATCCTCAAGTAACTACAGGTCTTGATATAGAGATACTTAGTATATCTCCAAAAACTCTATAGTCTGAGAGATTGGCACACACCACCTTCAGTCGAGTGCTGAATAGATACCTAGTATCCCCCTTCACTCTGCTCCTGTGTCTTTTTAGTCACATAAACAATCTCTAAGTTATAGCTGGTGGCAGTGGACATGTTCCACCAACTATTGTGTATTTGTTGTACTGAAGGCTATGTCCATATCGTCGGTAGTGCATAATAGTGGCACCCAAGTACCAACTTGGGGCCTCCCTTCTTTTTTCGCCATTACTAGCATGGTTGTTCCTTGTTAGCCCTTCTTCTACCATTCTGGGAGGATGATGTCATGTGTGTTTTGCCTTTGGCAGAAACCCTTTGGGGTTCCTGCCTAGGCCGAGAGTATCGGGGCAGGCAGGAAGTGGGGAGGAGTTTTCCACCCCATGTCCATTGTCTGCCAGAGTGCTTGAATAGGACCAGCTCCCACATGGGATCTGGCTGTCCTAATTGGACAGCCAAACGCCCCTTTCTGTAAAATGCTGAGCGATATTGCAGAGGAGTGCGTGCTGGAACTGTATAAAAGGTGAGGATTCTGGAGTGAAAAGCAAGTCGACCACTGGAAGCTGAAGTAACCAAAGGAGAAGACGACCACAGATGCCTACAGACACTTTACAACACCGTGAAATAACCACTGCTGTCCTGACCCTGTTTTCTGTGCGACAGAGGAGCTCCAAAGAAGATGACTCCTTCCCTGTGGCTGGTGGAAACAACCAGTCCAAAGACGAACTTTGAATTGAGCCAACTTCCGAGGTCATAGGAGTTTCCAGAGCTACATTGTTGTGGAAAGCCAGAATCCATCAAAATCTTTGCTGAACCCGTAAAGACACACCAGAGATCTGATCGAGCTCGCCCAAACCCCCTCACCAGAGCGTGGAACTGCAGGAAGTGAAGAAGATTGACTGGGTAATCCTTGTCCTTTGTTGGTGCTGCAGAAAATGTGCCAAAACCGCACAGTGAACCAAGAAGTTGCTGAAACTCGTGCTCCAGGTCCGCCCTTGAGATTGCTGCAGAGAGATCCCATCCATTGTCCTGCCTTCAGTCATCAGGCCCAGGAATCCAGAGGTCGGGTCCAGAGTTGCATCATCACAGAGCATCCAGCACAAACATTTCCTTCTAACCTAAGGTACTGCAGGGGAAAAGGTATTGCTTACCTGATTCCAAGAAGTCGCTCCAGAGCGTCGGAGTGAACATAGAGGTGCCCAGGGTAACCCCCTCTCACCTCCGACTCAAGCCACTTCTTGTGTCCCTTCATCGAGTCCTTTAAAAGGTGTCCCTTGTTAGTTGTTAACTTGCTGCTTCTATAACATTAGAGACAGGAAGAAATCCACAGGAACTCTTTATATTCTGCTGCTTATCAAGACTTTGAGCCCTCTCTGAACTGCCTTAAACTAGGGTTGTGTTTTGGAACTTAAAATACTTACTGGGCAAATAAACTCTCTCTAGAGCCTTGAATCAGGCTAATGTTACACTAACTAACCATTTTCCTCCCTTAAAGGGACTTCACTAAATGTGTATGCCCGGTAAATGCATTACCGTAAGAACTGTTAAGAACCGCAGGTGCACATAAAACCGATAATACAATCATTGTCTTTTCCCTTTCTAACATTGCTACAAATGTAACTGTGAACAAACACAAAAGTGAAAGTGTCCTTCAAAGTGTATTCTCAAGTATTCGGAAGTGCTATTGTGTAAAAGTCTAAAGTATTTAATGTGATTCTGGTATATATATAATACATATAACATTCTTTATAAATTATAAGTGTAAGAGTTTCTTTGGTCTGCATGTCTAGCTAGGTTCAGTGTACTAACCTACAGCTCACATCTTCCTCTTAAGATAAACCTGACTGCTCTGCCACTCTACCAAGGTCCTGAGTTAGTACAGTAAGTTAGTAAGAGTTGGAGATCTACAAATCACTGGGATAGCTTACTAAAGTCTTACTACCAGTAGGACTTTAGGAAAACTCCCCCAACACCGCTCTGCATACAATCAGATCTGCCTATTCACAAAATCCAACAACCTTCTTGATGCAGGCCAAACAGTCTTCAGACCCCTCCGAGTAACTGAGCCATCTCTTGTATCAGTTTGGAATGACCTAAAAGAACAGCAAACGTGGGTGGTGTGTTGCACTCATCCTTCTCGACCTGTCTGCCGCCTTTGACACCATTGACCACATTATAGTCACGGACAGGCTACACTCCTTATGAATCAAAGATTCTGCTCTAACATGGACTTTTCCTGTTCATGTTAAAACACTCATAAATGATGCTCCTCCCCCCTTTCTCTTCCCACTCTCGCCTTGTGCCGTAAGGGGTCCCACAGGGAGCCTGGCTGTCTCCCCTACTCTTCAACATCCAATTTAGCCCACTCCCTGCACTCATCGGATCTCATAACCTCATCTGCTACAACTATGCAGATGACACCCATATCATCCTCAGATCTCCAAATCACCAGCCCACCTGGACCGCCCCTCCTGCCTTTCTGATATCAACCACTGGAGGGCAACCAACCACCTCCTCCTCAACCCTGGCAAAATGGAAATCCTTGTATGCAGCAAATCCACTCTCCTTCCCAAACCTATCCCCTGGCAAAATTACCAAGGACCAACCCTTGCTACATTCACTTTTGTGCTAAACCTCGAATACACACTGGACTCTAATCTGTCCCTCTCCTACCACACCAACTCTGTGTCCAGAATCTGCTCTTCCACCTACAAATCCTCAGGTGAATCAACCGGTACCTCACCTACCAACACATACACAGAATCTCTGCCATGCTTGCCATCATCCATTTCCGCATAGACTATGCAAACTCCCTTTACCTAGGTGCTACGGCATTCCAGTTCAGAAAACTCCAAAGAATCCTAAACTCTGCGGCCCATCTTCTCCTTGGTCTCAAACCTAATGAAGTGGTGGTTCAACCATGCCCCTGGTCTGATCACAACTTCATAAAATTTGAATTTCCCATGGTCATGGCTAAAAAGAAAGTTTCACACCCACGGGAGAAAGTCCTCTGTTGTAATTTACACAAACGTACACCTGAGGTGTTAGTTCCTCTTTTTGCCCCCTACCTGAATAGCCTTGCTCAGTACAACTCTGTATCAGACCTCCCAGCACTGTATAACAAGATGATGGTTGAAGCAGTTGATACTCTAGCTCCCTTGAAGTTAAGGCCTGGTAAAACCTTGCACTTCAAAGTGTGGTATTCTTCCAAAATACAATATCTGAAACTCAAGAAAAGCTAAATGTTTCGGAATTGGCAAAAATCACTCTCAGACATTGACAAAGCAGAGTATAATCTTACAGTGAAAGAATACAAAGAGGCAATATGTGAAGCTAAAAAATGCTTCTATAACAAAGGATCACTGAGGCCGCCTCAGATACAAAGGATCCTTAAAGAAGTTGAGGATCCTTTCCCCAACACCTCTACGATCATTAAAGATTCAGCATGGTGTGCCCAAATTGAAAAGGCCATGATTAATAAGATAATTGGAATCAAAGAAGACATCAAATTCAGGTGTTCCCATATTTCCTCTCTTCCATTGTCATCCGATGGTAATTCCCAATCATCTGCACCTAACCCTTCTCCTTCTCTGAGATAAATGAAACAGGTATCAGTCTTCTCCTATCCAAACTAAAGCCTACAAGCTGCACGGGTGACCCATGTTTGGCTAAAATGATTAAAGCCTGTGCCTAACTACTGAGCCCCTAATCACAACATTTGTGAATTCCTCATTTTAAGGATATTTTAGTGGCAACCGATGAGAAGCAGGCTTGGATCACTTGTCTCCTTACAAAACCATCACTAGACCCTTTAGTGGTGATCACCCCATCACTAATTCCCCCTTTCTTTTGAAAGTGTTGGATAAAGTAGCTCACCAACAGATTCAGGCTTTTATAAATGAACACAGTATTCTAGGCTGTAAACAATCAGGTTTTCGGGGTGAACACAGCACTGAAACCACTTTGTTGGACCTGAAAACCAACATTCTACAGACTATGGATAAGGGCAATACCTTGTTACTAATGCTGTTGGATCTAACAACTGTCTTTGACCTGGTTGATCATTCTATTCTGCCCAGCAGACTGCTTGAACGGGCATCCTTTTCTAAGGAAGCAGTGAAATGGGTTGTCTCATTTATATCAGAGCGCTCCGTCAAGGTTTTCCACGGAGATGCTACGTCAGAGGGTTCCATCCTACAATGTGGTGTGCCACAGGGTACCTGCCTCTCTCCCACCTTGTTCAATTTATCTATGCTTACCCTATTTGATCTTTTGGAATTAGAGGGCACATGCTACACCAACCACTCTGCTGATACCCAGTGTTTGTTTCCACACTCTGGAAATGACACAGAAGAAACTACAGTCATCAATGCTACCTATAACCTAATTCATCGCTGGATGGTGTCAAATGGATTAGCCTTGAACAACTTCAAAACAGAGATCATAATTTTGGGCACTGGCCCTAAATGCCACTGTTTGGATCAGGCCTATGCACATGTCCAAATTGCAGACTGTATCCTCCCTGCCCTGAAAAAAGTTAAAACCTTCGGTGTCACTATCAACCCACAGCTCTCTATGAAACACCACATTGGGTGTCTGGTGTCCAATGCCTCCTACTACATCAAACTCCTGACACAAAACAGGCCCTACCTAGTCATTTTAAGCTGTGCTACGGTGTCATTGGTAGCTGTCTTGATTACTGTGCGAGCAGTTTGCTGGGTGTTGGTAAAGGTGAACTACACCGTCTGCAAGTAGTGCATAATAATGCAGTCAGGCTGTAATGGGATTACATAGAACGGATCATGTATCATCGGCCCGGAGAGCTATGCAGTGGCTGCCCATCGCCAAGAGAATCCAGTTTCGTACCCTCTGTATTGCAAACTCCTGCTTTTTTGGCCAGAGCCCTTCCTACCTGGCAGAGCAATTGAAATGGCTTCCGGACAGATGTTGCCTGAGGTCAAACAACTCAAGGCTACTTTCGATGTCAAAGGCCAAACTGGTGATGGTTCAGAGTGGCTGCTTCCCATTTTATATTCTGCATTTGTGGAATGCCCTCCCACCTGACCACCAGCTCTGCCTTACCCTTCCAATTTTCAAGAGAAAGTTGAAAACTGTTCTTTTTGAGTAATCTCTCTGGGATTATACTTTGGCCATCTCATCCATATTCCCTCCTGATATCCTCTCTGTTTATCCTATTGTTTGTTTTGTTGCAGCACTCCTATGCCACAGGGCTGCATATCTGTAGCGCTCTAAAAATTAAATAAATAAATAAACATATCAGCCCCACACTCAGAATGCTACACTGTCTCCCTATTGGCCAACAGGCTGCCTTTAAAGCCATGTGCATCACTTACTGTGCCCTCCACAACATTGGACCCAAATTCCTCCAGGATAAACTCACATACTATCTACCCACAAGGGACCTCAGATCTGGCTCTGCTCTTCTCCTCGTCACACCCCACTACAACTCCATGAGATTGGGAGGATCCTCGCTCTCCAAGTCCGCCCCATTGATAACCACCTCTCTTTCAGAAAGGCCCTCAAAACGGCCTATAGAAAAAAACTCAGGCCACTTCAAAACTTGATGGCCACTGCCCAATGGCAAATCATATATAATGAAATGCTCTGCTCCAACTCGCGGAAAATGTTGGTATATTTATAAGCGGCATACTTCTGAGCAAATTGTTAAAAAAGAAATGAATCCCATTTCGGCGGATTGCTGTTTGAAATATGTCAAAAATATGTATATGGAAGACTGCGTAAACAACGAAATAAGCTTGAAAGCACTACCTGAGTATAATGGGGAGGGACTCAAAATTTCCATTAATATTATTGTGGAAGTGATCTTAAAAATTAAGATCTTCAAGAGCTCCTGAACCGACCAAATACCTAATATAGTACTTAAAAGAAATCCTCCAGAATGGGCTGCAATTAACAAAAAAATGATTTAAGCAGATAATTGAAATAGGTCAAATACCCCTTAGCTGGTGGCGTTCTAGTCTGGTCCCAATACAGAAAAAAGGCCTGCGTGAATTCTGAGACTATTTTAGGCTACTCACCATGATCGACTCTTTGGCTAAAATATTCTGTCCCTTTTTATTTAACAGAATTAAGAAATGGCTTAAAAGAAACAAGATCCTGAAAAAGCAACACACTCGATTTAGGAACATTTTGCAATTGTATGGTGTTTGAGCTATCTAATACACTACACCTATAACGACAAGAGGGAACTTTTATCCATTTGCTAGGTGGATTATTCCAAGGCTTTTGACACCATGACTATGTTATGTTATGTTATTTGGCATTTATATAGTGCTGTATATATCATTGGTATCTGGTATGACCTCAATACGCTTGTGGGTTGAATGCCTTCGGGGACCGTAGTCCAGGTCAGTCGAGAGAGTAGGGTATCATAGGGTGCTTGGGTGCACTCAATATGTGTGCAGCTGATGAGATTGGCTGATGGTAGCCGCATCCTAACGTTAGGTGTGGTGATATTGAGATCAGTCGAATGTGTGCAGTCTGGAGGTTGGGCTCCGAGACTGGATTCTGGCTGCGTTAGACCTGTGTAGAACGCTTATGTGAGCAGAAAGAGGGATTTTCGTGGGGTATAGCTGTGTTGTAGGAGGATGTTGAGACGTTTATGGAGTATTGTTTGTATGTGCGCAGCTAGGCCAAATTTGATCAAGGGGTGTAGCTGCACTCTATTGTGTGTTTTGGTGTAGAGTAGAGAGTGAGTATAGTGATAGATAGTGATAGGAGCGGTGACTTTCTGGAGCAGAGGTTTTATTCTTACGAGCCCACAGTTCTGGATTTCATTTAAGCATTTTGAGATGACTGTATTAACACTTCTATCAAGTGTGGGACTGGCTAACATTTCCAATCATGTCCAGATGTGATGCAAGCCAATATTCATGGCTAACTAAATGTGGCACTAGCTAACATTCACAATCATGTCTAGATGTGACGCAAGCTGATATTCACAGTTGAAACTAGATGAGGCACTGGCTAACATGTACAATCCTGCCTAGGTGTGACACAAGCTAACAATCACAAAATATATCTTAATGTGGTGCTGGCTAACATTCACTATTCTGTTTAGGTGTGACACAAGCTAATATTCACAATTAAACTAAATCTGGCACTGGCTAACACTCACAATCCTGTCTAGGTGTGATGCAAGCTAATATTCACAGTTAAACTAAATGTGGCACTGGCTAACATTCAAAATCTTGTCTAGATGCGACGCGAGCTGATATTCACAGTTTAAACTAGATGAGGGACTGGCTAACATGTTCAATCCTGTCTAGGTGTGACGCAAGCTAATATTCACAGTTAAACTAAATGTGGCACTTGAAAACGTTTACAATCTAGTCTAGGTGTGACACAAGCTGATATTCACAGTTTAAACTAGATGATGCACTGCCTAACATTCACAATCCTGTCTAATCTGATGCAAGCTGATATTCACAGTTAAACTAGACGAGGTACTGGCTAACATGTACAATCCTGTCTAGATGTTAAGCAGGTTAGTATTAACATCCTGGCTTGCTATATTCTGAGGGTAGGTGGAGGGGCAGGGCTTCTGGAGTAGAGTGAATGCTGGCCTCCCCTGCTGACACCTGCATACACAATCTGGAGCTGCTACTGTTGGAGTCACCCTTTGCCTCGGGGACCTTAGCTGCTGGGGTTGCACGGGCAGAGGGCTGCCCTGTGGGAGGTGCCCCAAATACAACACAGTCAGTCAACCAAGTCCCACTTTGAATGGGGATGCTACCTCAGCCAATCAGGGACTAGGGGGGTGGGACGAATGAAGGCCCTGCAGTAACACAGGAGAAAAACAGCTGCACATAAAGCAATTTACTGCTAAAAGGTTACACAATTGCCAGAAATCACCTCACCTGGACAGGGGGAACTTCACCTCGGCGCCAGGGTTCCAAAAGTGGTTGCTGGAGGTGGCGAACAAGGGTAAGGTCCCTCTTCGAACAGGGATGCTGCCTCAGCCAATCAGGGACTATGGGGGTGGGATAAAGGCCCTTTAGTAACCCGGGGGAAAAACAGCTGCGTACAAAACAATTTACTGCTAAAAGGTTAAGAAATTGCTAGAAATCACCTCACCTGGACCTCAGTGCACGGGGACTGATAACAAGAGTGTTCCAATAGTTTTTAGAATAATCTAAGTGACTGAACATCAATTTCTGACTTACTTTGAAATGTAAGGAAATAGTATGGAACGGGGGTGCACAAGAGCAATCAACTGGCCCCATAGCAACACTATGGCCTTAACCCAGTTCTGGCTTTTTATTATAATTGAACATAAAAAATTGCAAGTCCCAACATGCAAAGTGCTGATGGCTGAAAAATTAGGACTGGATTAAAGGTCATACTGATGATCCAAGTTAGCAACGTTCTACAAAGGAAGAGGAAAAGGTTGTGGAATAAGTTACATTGTTGGGAGTTAGAATCAGTCACTTTGCACTTTATTAAGGCACTGCATTCCCACACATCTTCTCAAGGCACAATTAATGTAAAAGGCCAATTGAATTAACCCATTTATATCAACTATGGCATGAAGCAGGGGTGCACCCTGGCCCCTGTATTGTTTGACATATATATAGCAGACTTGGAAGATGGTTTGAGTTATTGTAAGACTATTTTCCTAAGATTTGGTGGAAAACTTCTGGGTGGTTTCCCTATGCTGACGATACGGCCATTTTTACCATTTATGTTAAAACGCAGCTTGACCGTCCTGTATCCAACAGTAATGGCCTCTGTCTGAATTGGAAAAAAACTAAGATTATGGTGATAAATGGCAAAAAGAATTAATGGAAACTGTAAGACAAGACTATTGAAATAGTTAAGATTTATGCGTATCTGGGGATTCCGATTCATGACACCTTTGATATGAAACTTTTAGCTAATGATGTTAAAATGAAGGTAAAGCAGAGGTTTAATGCCATTCAAGCTTTTGTAACACAGTGGTGGGTATTCAGTGGAAGGGTTGATTAAAATATATAATGCTGACAGTATACTGAGTATGGACTGGGAATTTTCACGGATATGGAAATTAATTGGTTGAAAATCTTTAAGAGGAAACTATGGCGAGGTTTACTGGGGTTGTTGCCATTCACCCCTGTTGAAGCTATATGCCTCTAGTTGGGTTTCATCACCATGCACACTCAATGGAAAACCCACCGTAGCCTCCATTATTTCCAGATGATGGAATAAAAGTAGAGGTCAAGAATCAATTTACTTTGAATCAGACTGAAACCTTTGAATACTAATATGGCAATGTCTTGATGGATGTAAAATATTAGGAAGGTTCACTCTGACATTGGCTTTGTTACCCAGCTACCGCTAAATGTAGGATTGAATACTAAGGAGGTCAAAAAGCAGTCTGAAATATGGGATTGCATTAAAAATATTGAATATTTAAATGGTAAGGTTTCTTTTATATAAAAAGGTGTTTACCACTAGAGTACCATTTAAATATTGTTATCTAATTCAGAGCCCTAAAGTGAGTTGATTTCTAATGAGATTGTGTTTCAATCAACTTCCAACTTATGAACGAAGGGGTGCATGGACTAATGTTCCCTATGAGGATAGAATATGCTGTGTTTGTTTGTTTATTTTATTTATATAGCGCACCAGACCCTGGAGTAAAGGGTTCTTTAAGGACAGGTTACATAAAGATACAATTTATATAGTGTTTACAGTTTATACATTATGAGGAAGTGATGTACAATATATCAAATCAGTAGTAGTTAGGGCATACAATTGAGACATTTGAGTAGTATGTACAGTATATACAGTAATCATGGTCTTAGTCGAGCTATGGGTTAGTTTTTTTTTTTCCAGTAGCCAATCAATGACTAACTTCCTGAACATATTGAATGAGGCGGCTGATTTGATATTCAGCGGTAGGGAGTTCCAAAGATGAGGGGAGAGGACCATGAATCTAGAGCCGCCAGCTCTTTTGGAGATGAATTTGGGCACTGTGAGGCAGAGAGTGTTAGCGGATCTAGTGATTCTGGTATTCAGCTTCAAGGCGAGTTTGTTGGTGAGATATGGGGGGGGGCTATGTGGTTTAAGGCTTTGAAGTAAAGGCAAAGAGTTTTTAGGTCAATTATTTGTTGAATGGAGAGCCATTTGCAAGCGATTCTGATGGGGGAAATGTGCTCACTCCTAGGGATATTTAGAGCTGGCTGCAGCGCATTGTTTTGTAGAACTAGGAGTTTGTTAATTATCCCTTTGTGCGCCCCAAGGTAAAGGCTGTTACAGTAGTCAAGCTTAGATTGTATGAGCGCCCTCGCCAGTGTGAGGCAGCTGTTCGTAGATAGAAAAGGTCTGCAAGCTCTAATTAGTTTCCCCATGTAGGCGGTAGCAGAGGCAGTCATGTTGACTTGTTTTGAGAGGTTAGTATTGGCATCAAGATAGAAGCCTAGGGTTTTCACAAATTTAGCGACAGGGATAGTGTTACTATCAATGATGATGTTGGTATAGTCAGGACTGAGTTTCTGTAAGCTATTGGGGGAGCTGACCAGGAGGAGTTCCGTCTTCTCATCATTCAAGCAGAGGCCATGTGTGGCCATCCATGCCTGAATGATGGAGAAAATTTTGTTAATCCTGGTGACGTCAGCCTGGTAGTTGCCAGAGATGGTAAGGAGTATCTGGGTGTTGTCCACCTAGTTTGTCTAGGTGACACCCAGATGGTCCAAATTGTCAAAGAGAGGTTTTGTAAAGATATTGTAGACGGTGGGGGAAACGCAATATCCTTGCGGGCAACCACAAGTGATGGGGATGGGGTCTGCGGCAGCTGTCGGTGAGAAAACTCTCATGGTTCTATTGGCTAAGAAGGATTGTATCCACATGACAGCTGAGGGTGAGAAGTGGGCAGCCAATGAGAGGTGGTTGCAGAGTATTTTATGGTCGACCAAGTCGAAGGCTGCTGAGAGGTCTAGGAGGAGCAGGATGGCCGCTTTTGCTTTGTCTTTGATGTCATCAATCTGATTTTTGAGGTCAACAAGGGCAGTTTCTGTTCCGTGTTGAGGTCGAAAGCCAGATTGATGTAGCCCTAGTAGTTGGTTGGATTCTAAGTAGCTCTGAATTTGCAAGTAGGCAACTCTATCAAGGATTTTTAGCAGGAAGGAGACCGTAGTGATTGGCCTGTAATTAGTGGGAATGGCTGGGTCTAATGATTGTTTTTTAGGAGGGGGAAAACCCATGACTGTTTCAAGTTGTTGGGTATCGAGTTAGTGGTGAAAGATAGATTTATGAGTTTGGAGATGAAGGGGGAGAGGTCTCTTGCAGCATCTTTGATAACCTGGGCTGGGCAGCTATCCCCTTTACAGTTGGATGTTTTGAGGGATGCTATAATTTTTTGCACTTCTGGAATGGTGAACTTTTTGAATGTGAAGCCAGCGGAGGTATTGGTGGCGGTGGATATACTGAGGGTGG
Organism: Ambystoma mexicanum; assembly: GCF_040938575.1. Lineage (NCBI taxonomy): Eukaryota > Metazoa > Chordata > Amphibia > Caudata > Ambystomatidae > Ambystoma > Ambystoma mexicanum. Next base: position 718,958,961 of record NC_090932.1, read on the forward strand.
CAGAGTTACTGTTGGATAATTGTAGTCGTTTAGCCTCAATTTTAGTTTGGAGGCCACCGATTTTGTTGGCAGGGGCATATTGGATGCTGGTGCACCAAGGTTTGTCTTTTAAACAGGTGTCTGTAGGTGGGTTAGGGTTTTCTAGTTCCTTCAAAATAGTGAAGAGTTCTTTAGCAGAGGATCCTGCTTTATCAATTCTCACATTATAGGCTTCCTTCTTAGTGCGAATTATCTCTTTTTTGTAAAGGGAGGAGACGGTCATAAGATTAGTTTTATTTTCAGCTGAGGGAGTAGTTTTCCATATGGTTTCAATCTTGGCTTTCTTTTTTCTTAGGATTTTGAGATTGGGTGTGAACCAGGAGTTCAGATGCGCTCTAGGTTTACCTTTGAGTAACTTTAGAGGGGCCACGGCGTCAATGGCATTGGTGATGGCATCATTATAGGTGCTGACTAGGAGGCTGAGGTCAGTTGTCATATGAATATTGAGATCACCATACACCTGATTATCTCTTGCATTGGATTAAACAGGATATATGTCAGGGTTACTCTCGTTTTGTTTGCAATATTATGAATATACAAAAAGATACATTTTGGTCATAAATATATTCAGCATACACCTTAAAACTGAACTATGCAATTTTATATCTGTGGTAAATGATTGTAAAGTCATATTCTGTTATATCATTGCAGGAAAGTATTAGCAGGTTTATTATCTTATGTGTGAAATGATTTTTAGAATGTTAGTAATGGAAAATCTTATTTTTTTAATTTTTGATATCCTGTAATATTGGTAATTGAACTATGTTTTTAGTGTAATATTGATATTTGTGAAGTGGATAATTGTATTATTATTCAACATAATTCAATTAATTTTAAAAGTATTTTATATGGATGATTTGGGTAAATGGTGTATTACCAATATACCTAATACATTTTATTTTTAAACGTGGCTATTCCCTATGACAACCTGAAACCCTCTCACCCTCCATATCCACAGCACCACGGCCTCTTTTGCATGCACCGACGTCATTCAGATCTATAGGCCATCTATAGACCAACAGGTCATACTGCTGTTGTGGCGGCCCTCCGTACACACATCAAAACACTTACAACCCTTTTATACATAAACCCAGAGGCGAATGCCGGCCATTGTCATGGTGGCCCCTTCTATTCACCCAATCTGCAGACAACTCTCTGTACACAAACACACATCAGCCTCCGGGCCACCTTCGCTCTGACTGGTGCCCTCAGGCTACTTGTATACAACTCTTGTCAGTCTAAGGCTAGGCGGTATCATACCAAAGAAAAGTATCAACATAGTTCTTCAAGGCACTAAATATGCACTGGACCCCCATCTTTACTCCCTGTCCAACTGCACACCTCGAGCACCCATTCTGGTTAGCCGATCGTGTGCATAAGATCTAAGTGGATTGCCGACAAAGCACCCAGAAGGCTCTTACAAGCACAGGGACCACAACCTTTCTATAACAATTACAAGATTTGTTAAACCAACATGCCCTATTCCAATATAGAGATAACACACCAACTAATTCAAAGACAATTGCACATTAAGAAATATGAACACTTGCACAGCTACGGCTCTAGAGGAGATTGCGATATCTAGCACGATTATTTATCTTAGAAGCTCTCTTACAGTTAGACACATTGACGGGTGAGCTGTATTCTGCACCCAGTCAGATCTGGGAGTGGGAACTCTTGCAGCACCTTATAATGTTACCCAGTCCAATGTTCTAGAAGATATATGATGGTAATGTATCATGTATCCATTACATTTAGAAGACCCATAAATCAGCCACTGTAACTCATAAGGATATATGCAGTTACCTTTGTTTCTGCACTAGAAGATGCACAATGTTAACCTATTATGGAATTTGGAAAATATAGAGTAAGATTATATGGGTAGCCTACCTATTGCCCGATGTTAGGGGGAGCCAGACGTCCACGCTTAGTGGACGACATAAAATAGCTGGCCTTTTTAGCTCCAGTGGACTTTGAGGGCAGCCTGTCTATAATGCCAGGAATAGCATATGAGGGTGGCTTGACATCTTCACACAGATGACTGGATCAAAAAAGCAACATCAGAGATAAGCTCCATCTGAGATTAAGATATGTACAAACGCACAATTTAGGTGGAAATCTGCCGCATGCATGGCTTGTCATCCATACTCTTTAGAATTAAGCAACGACAATGAAAAATTCACCCTTACACCAGACTTGCCTCAACACCTCTGCCAATAGAATACAGTGACAACCTACAAAAATATTTGGTCGAGCTGGGCACACATAATTTCTCTTGCACTAGAATTTTGTCGTGACCTCCCTCTGCACCCTCCCACATGCCTGACCTCTTGGGTTGCTTACTGCAGCCTGGCCAGCCCACCTAATTCGTAGTCTTATCCAAATGCACATACGCATATTAAGCCTTTCTTAGAATTTCCCACACTTGGGCTTCAGTCCCTGTGGGCATTCCTACCACAAAGCACACTGAGGCCACACAAACGGGAAATGGTGCTATATAAATGACAACTACAAAAAAATACAACACAATGTATAACTGACATATCAGCGACCATTTTTGGGCTGTGTATTGCCATTTTATTGCTGGAATAGATTGAGAACAGTACTAAGCCTGAAGAGTGTTGCTTTATAGTAGATCTGTGGAAAGGTGGCTAATGGGATTTTTACACCTGTACTGTATGCATAATTCTTTCAGGCGTTTATTAGAGTGGTATGGAGCGTGCCAACAGGTCTTACATTGCCCCGCATATACTTCTGCATACCAAGGTCATCCAGGTCTGGCAGTTTTGTATTTTGTTCATGAAAGCAGTAATCCAAGTGTCAAACATGCAAAGAAAGAACAGGCTTCAAGTCCTTCTCACGCACAGAAAGGGACACGTTGAGAGGAAAAGTATGTTTTGCACTACTCAGCCGATCCAACAATATCATGATATAGAGTGATGCATCTGATCCAACATTATCATGGTAGAGAGTGATGCATCTGATCCAACATTATCATGATAGAGAGTGATGCAGCATCTGATCCAACATTATCATGATAGAGAGTGATGCATCTGATCCAACATTATCATGGTAGAGAGTGATGCATCTGATCCAACATTATCATGATAGAGAGTGATGCATCTGATCCAACATTATCATGATAGCGAGTGATGCATCTGATCCAACATTATCATGATAGCGTGTGATGCATCTGATCCAACATTATCATGATAGAGAGTGATGCATCTGAACCAACATTATCATGATAGCGAGTGATGCATGCGATCCAACATTATCATGATAGCGAGTGATGCATCTGATCCAACATTATCATGATAGCGTGTGATGCATCTGATCCAACATTATCATGATAGAGAGTGATGCATCTGAACCAACATTATCATGATAGCGAGTGATGCATGCGATCCAACATTATCATGATAGCGAGTGATGCATCTGATCCAACATTGTCATGATATAGAGTGATGCATCTGATCCAACATTATCATGATAGAGAGTGATGCATCTGATCTAACATTATCATGATAGCGAGTGATGCATCTGATCCAACATTATCATGATAGCGTGTGATGCATCTGATCCAACATTATCATGATAGAGAGTGATGCATCTGAACCAACATTATCATGATAGCGAGTGATGCATGCGATCCAACATTATCATGATAGCGAGTGATGCATCTGATCCAACATTGGCCCTCATTACGACCCTGGCGGAAAGGGGTTTACGCCGGCGTAAACCATGGCGTACCTTACCGCCTGAGTACGAGTTCCCCTAGCGCCATGGTGATTTTAACGCCTGCTTTTTGCAGGCGTTAAAATCCATGGCGCTAAGGGACCTTGTTGTTAATTACGCCACCGTAATTTACGGTGGCGTAATTAACGCCTTCCCCACTCCCATTATGCCCTATGGGGCCAGAAATGGGAATGGGGAAGGGTAAATGGGGATTGGGGACTTACCGCCCCGCCAACCTCGGAATGGGGCGGTAAGTCCGCCAACCCCCATGGCGGAGTTGGCAGTTTAGCGCCATGGACCATGGTGCAAATTGAACCATGGACCTCCGCCAAGGTCGTAATGAGGGCCATTGTCATGATATAGAGTGATGCATCTGATCCAACATTATCATGATAGAGAGTGATGCATCTGATCTAACATTATCATGATAGCGAGTGATGCATCTGATCAAAGATTATCATGATAGAGAGTGATGCATCTGATCCAACATTATCATGATAGAGAGTGATGCATCTGTAGATTGAGAGATTGAAGTGGAGGGGAAATGGCAACGTCTTAATGAGTTTTATTATAATTGTTGCGGTTGTTTTCTTACATCTGTTATTACATATATTTAACATTACTTTTTGTATACCAATGTACACACACAGTATTTGTACTGTTGTACAAGCTTTTTTTGTAATGAAAACTGAGTTTAATGTGCCTTGTATGTGGACCATGTGTTGTTGCCATTACTAATGCACATTGTCACACCCTTGCCGTGTGACACATCTATAAAGTGTTGAGGCATCATAAAGACCCGCAGTACCTCATTTGGTCTTGCTCTTTCCTTATTACTTGAGTAATCGCTTCTCGCAGTCATTACCAAAAACAACAAATCTGTCTTTTAATAAAGTCAACTAGTGGGGTTTGTAAGCTTTCAGCTCCTTTCATTGACATTCATGCAGAAAGCTGGATGCTCGGGCAGTCGTCTCGTAGCCACTCACCTGGTTATCATTAAGCATGTGCTCGCCGCCATTTATTTTCTTTCCATTAAAGCAGAAGCAAATAATGGTGTCGGCTACAACTACTGTAATGAACACCTCCTAGCCACACAGGGAAGCCATCACTTAGGATGGCTCTGTTTTTTTTTTTTTTTCTCTGAGACATATTTGGGCCAATGCTGACATTCTAATGCATGTATCTCTTGCCTTCCTATGATGATCACTGCGGCAAACACACTCCACAATCCATAGTTGTGATGCCAATGAGTATACAAGGATGACTCAAAGAGCATGTGTGTACACAGCCCTCGGAGATAATCAGCGTACCATTATACCCTACCATTTACTGGTTCACCCTTCATTACCTCTTTTCATTTAAATTACTATAATTCGTTTTCTTTAAAAAAAAAACTAAAAAAAAAACAATCAGCTGAAAATATCACATTGAAAGGCCTTTGGGTTTCTTCCATGACGTTGTTATTAGTACTGTGAATTTTAAGGGCAAGTGTCAGCATGCAATGTTTTCCCATTGCTATGGTTACTCTATGTTTTCTTGTGTTTTCATATGTTTGTGCTGTGGTGTGTTTGCCGAGGTTGTTATACATGCTTAAAAGATGCAAACGGTAGGATGCGTAATATGTATATAGAGACATGTATGTTCCTTCATGTATAGATAACTGGATTATTACTTTTTGGCAATATTGCCATGTAATGATGTGCTATAATATGTAATTATGTTGTTCAGTTTTAGTCACGTAAACAATTAAGAACACCGCAATATTAGGAACAATAAACACATTCAGGTGTAACAGAGCATGTTTGACATGTACAGAGCGATGACTGGTTGGCTGTTTCAAATAAAATACAAAAGAATGTAAATCGTACATGATTTTGAAAATTTAACCTGACCCACCTTCCAGAATGTAAGTGGAAACGCGGGCCTGATTTTCAAAAGCCTTTTTCAATGAGAACATTCCCATTGAAAAACGCCTTTTTTGTAAATGAAGCCCCCCGGGTCTCTTAGGCATCATCCCCTCTACCCCACACTCTGGGAAACTGCTGACCTTGCGAGAGTGTAAAATAAATAATCCGCATTTAGAAATGTGCTCACCGTGCATTATGGGCACAATACAGCACACATCCTACTGGGAATCTATCTGTTTCTGACTAAGTCATTATCTTTTCCCCTGAATTGTAACTTCGGAGCAACTGCAGCACATCCTGTCAAATGTGAACTCAAATTCAGGGTCTTGTGCTCAGAAGAATTCCATAAAGGAGAGCACTGTTCGACTGAGAGCGCTGCCTAGCTCGGTTTCCTCAGTGGTAAATGCAAGATAATCTACTTGCAACTGGATAATATGTCAGCAAATAACTTTACAAATGGGTGGTCCTGGGTGATTATTTTGGTAACTCATAAAATCCAATTGTTTTGACGTTAGTGTGTCTTTTATATTTAATATATGAAACCCTATGAAGGAGAGCATGGCCCAACAAAGGACTGTGGCTTTTTTTTTTTTTATAACCAATATTAAAAGCTCTGTGGGAAAGGATAGACTTCTCATGAATAGAGAAGCAATGGAGCTCATGTTCTAAAATAGCATAACGTGAATGTATGGCATAACAACCTTCAGTAAAGCTATTATGCATGTCATTCGTGTCACACCACGCCACATGTTCAATCATTTGTATGGCAGAGAGCAGGGGTGGAATGCAACTTGCGTGTCCGCCGCCATCCTTCCTCTCCACTATACCAATGCTGAGGTTTTTGCACCAATATAGATTTTCATGCTGGTGCAAATGCTGGAGAAACCCTATAGAGTCTATTAGCTTTTACACCAGCATAAAGCAGGCCGACGCCATAGGGATCTATTATACATACTCCCTGCCATGCTCGCATGCCAAGCAGCGTGAGAATTACAACTAAACACTTTCTGACATGCGACCATGCCGGGCAGCATCTAATTGCAATTGTGAGTGCTGCTTACCATGTATGCATGGTAAACAGCGCTCATAATTACAAATAAACGCTGCCTGGCAAGCTTGCATGCCAGGCAGTGTTCACTTACTTTGCACGGCAGAGTGCAAAACTGCAGGCATATATGGCTCCTTTAGCCATGCACATTTGCACTCCACGATGCAAATGACAAACAATTGGCAGCAGGGCCCTGGCTAGGCCTGAGTGCAAACATGCCAGATCCCCCACCGTCAAATTATAAACAGGAGCAACATGAGCTCCAATATTTTTAAACAATTTCCTCCCCCAACACCACTATTAACATAATAGAAAGACTACTTCATATGCTGTAGGCATGATACAACGCTGCCTTCTGGCTAATTTACAAAACTGGGTGTGAGATATGTATTCCACTGAAAGTCCTTTCTGAAGAGATATAGCTAAGAATGACTGTATACAATGTAGGGGATGATTTGTACGTGTGTTAAGAGTTAGGATGAACCCTTTAGTGAGATGCAAAGTACAAATAGACTATAAAGGCAGAACCTGGTAGGTATTCAAAAATGAAAGTAAACCATTTACAAAAAAAACCCTACTACATACAATAAAAGGAAAAGCACAGACGATATGCCCAGAAATCACATGTACGTAGCCTTTCTGAGTTATAACTGGTAAATGAATTAGACATTTTTAAAAATAGTTTACAAAACTTGTAGTGCTTCACCTTTTTCACATGCAATCTAACCTTGTGCCAGGTGTGGTAGGATTCCACCGATATCAAAATGATACTCCTGTGACCAATACATCTTTACAGCTCTCTAGGTAGCGTGTATGCCCATTTCCTACCATGGGCCACAAAAGAACCTGGCAGTGCCAGCTGTTCCAAATCACATTGGGAATTAATTGGGCCAACGTAAGTCTATGAAGGGTTTTGCTGAGAATGCATTTCAACAATGTAATGCATAGATTGTTCACTGGGGTGTAGGCAAGATTCAGTCTGGGGAGCGCTTTTACAATCTCTGGTGGGCAGTTGTATCTTTCAGGATGCATTTGCGTAGAGCAATCAAATACATGTGTGATTCTGAGCGAAAACTGTTCTATGTGATACTGGTGACTGATTTAAGCAGGACGCAAGAGAAATAGGGTATGTTAATGGCAGTGGGGTCTCTGGCTACAAAGTGATGGTTGTTCACAGTCACTGGGGAAGTTCCTGGTTCGTATTGCAGCATATTGATGCAGCTTATGTGGCTTTCAGCGCTAGGAGGGAGTCAAAGAAAAACGTTGCACAACTGTAACTACAACATTTTTCTAATTTACTCTGTATGCAGGTTTAATTACTTTCATCTTTCTTGGCAGTCATCAGGGTGGCTCGTAGGCTTCAGGTCCTGCTCACATATGCATGTATTTATTGTCATATGCTTATTATCTAACTTTTAACAATAAACACAATTACACAATCGTTAACAAAGTTTATTTTTTTTTAAATACACGAATTTAAGAGATAAGATATGATAAAACAGTAAATACCTGTGCACATAGGGATACATAGAAAAAAAGCAGTTTGCTAACTACAGTTAATATCATAAATATCATAAATTACAAAATAAAATCTTATTAGATCTCCTTTAAGAAGGGTAAAAATTACACTAAGAGGTTAATCAACCTCCAATATGTACTCCAGGTAGAGGGCTCTTAAATAGCCATTGACCACTAGAACCAGAGAGGTTGTACGGCCTGCCAAGTAGTACTGCCAAAATGTGTCAGGGGTATCCGGGGCCAAGAGTGAGGCAAATCTCATAAAGTACACGTCACGTTTGCCTGAAAGTGCAGGGCAGGCTGTTAATAAATGTTCAAGCATCTCAGCCAAAGGTGTACTATTGCAAAAGCGACATGAGGTAACTGATGTGAGTGCCAAATTGTAGCGAGTCTGTATCTCCCTAGTTGGGATGAGGATCCATCTAAATCTGATACATAGTCGTCAGGCTGTGGGATGGGGATACATGGTCAAATAGGGTGCAGTTACCCCAGCGGCTTTAAAATCAAATCTCAGATGGGACAAGGAGTCGTATGAGTGAAGGCAATCAAGCGTTGATGCCCAATCCTGCCTAAATAAGTTCTTCTTTACATGAACTGGATGTTCAATTAGGTCATTGGGAGACAACCCAAGGTCAATCAAAATGCCCAAACAAAAATCTGAGAATGCACATAAGAAGGGGGCCCCACTTTCTGCAATGATCTTTTTCAAATCAGTGTACAAACAAGAGACCGGGGTTGAACTCAATTGTTAGTAATACAGTGACAAATATCTCTAGTGCACGTAACGTTTTAGGGCAAAAAAGCCTAGTTCATACCTCATAGTAACCTGTGGGACGCAATTTGGACCATGAAAAACTCTCCTCCATAGTTTACACTTAATAATGGAGAAAAACTCTAAGACTCAGCACGGAAGAATCTCAAGACCGTATAAGAGTTTTGGTACGATTTTCTGCTGATAAAATTTAATACAGGGCAGGAGAGACTTAGGGCCTCATTACACGGTAGGTGGTAAACCATGGCGCTATTAGCGCCATGGTTCATGCCGGTAATTTACCGGTATCACCTTGGAGGAAAGGGGAATTACCGCCCTATTCCAATGTTGGGAAGGCGGTAATTCCTCCTTCCTCCATTGCCCTTCCCCATTCCCATTTTGGCCCCATAGGGCATAATGGGAATGGGGAAGGCGCTAATTACGGTACCGCAAATTGCAGTACCTTAATTGCAGTACTGTAATTAGCACCCTGGTCCCTTTGCGGGTTTGTTTTTTAACGCCTGCTAAAAGCAGGCGTTAATGTACAAACCCGCAAAGGGACCTCGTAGTAAGGCGGTAAGGGTTTACCAGTACCGGTAAAATACCGGTACCGGTAAACCCTTACCGCCTACCCCGTAATGAGGCTCTTAGAGTCTATCTGTTGGAGTTGATTAGACATACTAGTCGCTCGACACGTGAGCCACTCCTTGATGAGGACCCAGCGGTCTACTCTCTCAAGCGCCTCAGATCACACACACCAATTAAACTTTCTGGCATTCATTTTATTTCTGGTCACACAGGACACTACCTTGGTTTTAATGTGGTTGACTTTCAAATTATGGGCTGTTGCGAAGGAATTAATCAGCTGCTGCAGACGAATTGGCGTTGTGTGAAATATTAAAAAGTCAGCTGCATAGGTAAACCAAGTGGTCTTCAGTTTACGTATTTTGGGAGTTGTCAATGTTGCTGTACCTATGTAATCACCTATGCCACATAAATACAGGTTGAACAGGCAGTCTACAAAGAACACAGCCCTGCTTGACACATCTCGAGGTTTGAAAACCTTTTGAAAATATTCCCTCTCTATTCAACAGAACCCTAATATTGGAGTTGTGTGTAAGGTAATTAAGAGTCGTTATAGACTAGCGGGAATCCCCTATCTGTCCAATTTTGCGCATAGTAACTTCCGATCTATGGAATCGAAGGCGGCAGACAGGTCAATCATTGCCCAGTGAACTGAGTCATATCTCTGATTCCAGACTTGCCTCAGAGTTGCCTTCAGCATCAAGCAGTTAAGCATGGTGTTATGATTTCTACGGAAACCAGTTTGCCACTTTGGAATCCGATTGGTAGATGTTTGCCATGATTCCAAATGTTGCATTAGGACTACATTAAAAAGTTTGCTGTCTAAGATTGCTATTGGGCAATTGTTGGGTCTGATCTGGAGCCTTTTTTGTAGATCGGAGCAATGTGAGCAGTTGACCAAGTTTCTTGGAAGGTGTTGATTTCTGCTATGTTCTTAAACAAAATGGTTAGGATGGTGGCCCAGGCATTAGGTTCTTCTTTAAAAAGAATATTAGAAAGATTGTTTGGACCAGCTGCTCTTGATGAATTCATCTTTTGGATAATATCGATAATGGATTCTCTATCAAATGACAATGACCAGTTTCCCTTTCGTTATTAGTGATTGTGCTAGCGGTGCCTTCGACCACGATTGTACCTGAGAAGACTTTACCAAAATGTGAGATCCATTGTTGCTCGGATACAGATGTAATTCTTTGATGAGTTTGGGAACCCTGCTTATCATTCATTAGAATCCAGAAAATTCGAGTGTCTTTGTTCCTTAATGTCTGGAGCATGGTCTCTGCGTCTTGATGGAGGAGCAAGGCCCAATTACCCCACAGCCAGTGTCTATAGGTTTGCCTGACATTTTTTTATCTCAGCTCTTTTTTGGTCGAATCAAGTGAGTTTTGAGCATGTTATGGTCCGGATATCTGCATATATATTTTTTTTTGTTGGCTTTATTGTAGTCGTAAGAATGCAAGTGCTTCCTAGCCAGTGTTTTTTTAATTATTTTTTTACCCGTTACACTATATTTCAACAGGTCCTCCACAAATCCTTCAAATTTCTCCACTCAAAAAGTATTGAATTGCCAAGCTAAGGGGTACGTTCTTGGGAATGCAGAGGCATTCTCATTAACTCTATGGGCCAGTACTGGATTCAAATTTATTTGGTTACCTGCTGAGTATAATTTTAGCAGATGGAAAGCAAATTTAGGTATGTCACATTGGATTGAATAAATAAAAAAATCGATAGACCGATAACAATGATCACTGAACTCATTTTTCGAGGTATACAGGTGAAGACAACACTCAAAAAGTCTGCTACTAACAAAGATATAATCAGTAGTTCAGTGTGCCTTCCTGTTACTCCATGTGAAATTGCCTAGTTCATCTCCCTTGACATTGCCTTTCAACATTTTGAGGCCAAGTCCTTTTAAGATTTTTGCCCAGATTTTCCCATATTATTTTTTCCCCTGGGTAGCCTTCCGGATGATTTGTGAGCGGCTGAATTGTAAAGCAACATGCATTTTAATCACCCAGAAGAGTAAGTTGCCCTCTGTTATTTTGGTCTAGACAGTCATTAGCATAATAGAAAATTATTTTTGTAAAAGTCTCTAAATTACTCATACCTATGTGCTGGTAAATAATAAATAGCAGTATGTCGAGGGGGTTATTACATCTTAGCCTGATATGAGTGGCCAGATCCCAAATGTTAGGGAGTTTGAACTCACAGTTGACACAAGTCTACCTGTTTTAACCATAGTCCGAAGATCTCGAAAAGGCCTGCCCGATGCACCCTTTTTGGCAGCTTGAAAACTAACTGTGTAGCCGTTAATAGCTGGTTGGTTGAATAGCCAATTTTCTTGTAAGGCTACTATTTCAACAGCTTTCCTCAGCAACACCGTGTGTCCCCCTGGTGCTCCATAACAATACAGTCATCAGAGCACTCTGTGATGAAGGATTAGGGATAGGGATTTGGATGTCTGTTGATTGTTGGGACCCCAAAAGGTTGGGACTCGTCTCTTTCTCGGTATAAGATTGATCTTGTACTTTTAGAGTACCGAGTTTGTCATCGTTGCTCGTTTTTCCAGCGAAGAGAAGCCATGATTTCATTAAGTGATCTTTCTTCCCCATTCTGACTTGCTTGTTCTCGTGTCGGATATATGCACCCTGTAAGGTCAAATCCCCATGATCGAAGTATGTGCAATTTACTAAACATTAGGTCAAACAGAATCTTGGGCCTGAGATGCAGAACAACGCGATCTGTCCTGTAGTGATCCTTAGAATATATACAATCAATGTCTACAGGGGCAATAGTTTTCAGTGATGGTATGGATCATAACGGCCTTAGAATGTTAGAGTGATTAAGAATAACATCTCTATTTTATGGTAAAATGTACTTGCTTGCTGTGAGATTGGCTCTGCTTCTGTGTGAACAGAGAGTGAGCGTCACCCCCTGGCCTCTTGCCAGCTGCCTTGGTGTTCATTCGAAGTGGTACGGTTGGTGCTCGCAGGTTCACTGTTTCCCATAGCCCCCAAGATAGCATTTGGGATGGTGAGTTGTACAGACTAGAATCTGTCATTACCACCAGAAGCCATGTGCTGTCATAAGAGGGGTGGTGCTGCAGATGTGGCTGGAGGGATAGAGAATGGTTTGAAAATAAAGGTGATTCTGTCTGCCGTCCCATGTGGAATGAACGGTTGCCATACACTAGTAATACCGGATGCCTGTTGGCCTGGCAGTAGTTGGGGGCAGAATTTAGCGCACCTAAAAGCTGTGTAGATATTATTGGCCCCTCTTGAATTCCTCCCCCTTCACTAATTGGATTGTATAGAATGTTTTTATGGAATTGTCTCCGCAGATCATAGGCGTCATTCTGCAGGGAGCGGTCTGTAGTTAATGGTATTGCGAAGCCCACACGCAGGAGAGCTGTGGGGTTGGATGGCTGGTGAGTTGAGACATTGGCCCTCATTACAAGTCAGGCGGTGGACCATGGTGCTATTAGCACCATGGTCCATGCCAGATTCCGCCATGGTGGATGGCGGAATTACTGCCCCATTCAAAGGTGAGTGGGGCGGTAATTGCCCATTCACCATTTGCCCTTCCCCATTCCCATTTTTGCCCCATAGGGCATAATGGGGATGGGGAAGGCGCTAATGACGGCACCGTAAATTACGGTGCTGTAATTAGCACCAAGGTCGCTTAGCGCCTTGGACTTTAACGCCTGCAAAAAGCAGGCGTTAAAGTGTCAATCAGTCGTTAAGGGTTAACGGCGCCGACGGCACTGTTAAACCCTTAACGCCTGACTTGTAATGAGGGCCATTGTGATGGAGCCCTCTCCTAACCAATGGCACCGAGTTTAAGTCAACACCCACAATATCTTTCACATTGTGAGAAACGGATTCTCCCAAGGTCTTTACCTCTATTACATCTGCTGTGTAAAAGTGTAAATCCCTCGATTTTAGTATGGCTTTAACTTCGTTTTTTTAGCAAGGTGCGAAAACAAATATTTGATGTTTGCCTTATCCTTTTTGGCATAACTGTGTTTTTTGTCTTTTTGGTTTGTTTACCTTGTTTTTTTACTGCAAGTAGTGTTCTTGTGTTCACTGCCTCAATAACTTCAGTAGATGCCTTGCTTGGAATTACGAGAGTACTTTTTTGGGGCCTCCTCCCACACAGTTCTATTCTCTCCCCCAGTTAAATCAATGGTCACCATTGTGGGTGCAGTGCCAGACGAGTAACACTTTGTGGAGGTTGAGGCTGTGATCTGTGATCAGGATGGGCGCTGTTTGTGATCTGGGAGTGAGGTGTTCAAACAATGTGCTATTTTGGTGTTTGCATGATAGACAGTCGCCTCCCTTAGTTCAGAAGTGGGGAGTTCATGTCCATCAAATATTTGGTCCATCCACTGTTTTCCATTCGACTTAACAGAGGACTTAGTAGTGCACAGAATGTTTTTCTACTTCGGGTCACTTGACTGTAGCTATAGAAAATCCTTGGCGCTTGTGTGTAATTTCACGTTTTCAAATGTAAATATGCACCTAGATGATGCAAAGGTTGGGGTTGAGTCTGAATTGCGCCGTGTGTACCCATGGAAGTCTCGGGGAGTATTTTCCATGTAAAGTGAGGTCATGTGGTACGGGTTCAGACTCCAAGTCTACAGTCTCCCGTGTGCCAGAAATAGAGCCTTGAGGATGCTGGCCTTTAGAAATAACGGCGAAGAAACTGTCAATTGTCCCTCGCTTGGGCAGGCAGGTGGTTGGGAGTTCATTGAGAAGAGATGAGCTGTGCGTTACTTCAATTTACGGAACCCTCTACACGTTATATCTCACATGAGATTTTAGGAATGTACTGGATACTGCCAGGACAATAGTCAGTCCCATCCACAGTCTTTGGAACACAATGGTGGTCATTACAAGTGAGGCGGTAAGGGGTTAACAGCACCGGTAAAGGTGCTGGAGCCCTCAACCCCTTACCGCCTCATTACGAGTCTGCTCACCGGAACAGGCTAAGGATGCCGTTATTAACGGGCCTGTTGCTAGCACCCTCCCCATTCCCATTGAGACCTATGGGGGCTCAACTGGGAATGGGGAAGGGTTCCTCGAATGCGGAATTATCGGGCCCTCCAAGGTCGGAATGGCCCGGTAATTCCTTATTCGAGGAACCCGGACCCGGTACCCGGTAAGGGGGTAGCCATGGCTTCCTCCAAACTTGTAATGCCCCCCATTGTCTGGACCGGCCCCTAAGAGGCTGCCCAGGAAACACCAACCAGACAAGATTGTGCTACAAGAGAAACGCTGATGGGTTGCATGGCGCACAGTGCAGGTGAATGGATCATGGGGTTAGGGGTGTAGGGAATCAAGGACAGGGGAGCCAGCCTGGATGAGGGGGGGCAAGGAGGCAGTGGGGGGGGGGTGAGGTGATGATGAGGACAAGATGCAGTGGAGGAAGCACAGTGAGGGGTAAGAATGAGCTTGGCCTGGGGGATTTAGGGTGGTGAAACCCCTCGAATGGCACAAAACCCACCCATTGGGGGCCACTCCGCAGAGGCCTAAAAAAGGGATCCTTTTCTTGGACATACAACCATCATCATCGTTAATTCGCCTTTTAAGGATATAGAAATAATTAGGCATGTCAAAAATACAACATTTCATTAAACACAATACTAAAAACAGTTAATATATTTAGAGAGAACAATACTGTTTTATGAAACAAAATATCTGAAAAAAAGTAAATCAAATATATATGGTAAAAATGTACATATAGCATTTACATTAAATGTACACATATTGAGTGTCTATAAAAAAGGAGAGTATCTTTGATCAAGGGGCTACGCTTATTTCTAAAGAGCTTTTATTCCATGCTCTATATACAAATGTGGCGACATCAAATCTACAAGTTCTGTGATAGTGTTTTTGCAGAATAACAGTTTCTTGACTTGACCTAATTACATGTATATGTAAAAAAATAATTCACATATGTGTTTCTGCAATTCAGATATAGAGGACATGCCAACAAATGATGCGCTTCAGTTCTACTATGATTTTTCAATGCAGACATTCATCTGTATTGCTCTAGTCCCATGTGCAGAGTAGTTGTGCAATCGCCAAGATTCCAAATTTTAGCTTTTATATATAAGGAAGACGTAGCTTTAGGTTGTAGGTAATCCAACTAGTTTTCATAGCCTATGAACGCTTTGACCTCCCAGTAGGAAACAAGCAATAGAAATGTCTACTAGCGTCTCAATTGTACGCATATTTCGATGTGCATTCTTAAGCACTGCTTTCCTGTGCACAGTGATCCTTGTGGGATCTGTCCAAAGATCGGCATATCCGAAGGCAACTAAGACGTGTATGACGATTGTGACCCAGGACAATTATTGGCCTCCCTCATGTGTGAGACCCTCAATCAGTGCATCCCTTTACTTGCCCAGTTCTGATGCACTCATCAGCCTTCGGCAATATATAGGTGTTTGGGATGCCAACATTCGGTCAAGATATAATAAATCAAGTTCTTCATCATAAATATCTCATGCCCATAGCTCAGCCCCATAGACAGCAGCTTGTCTGGCCTGCAATCGGTATGCTTCTAGTACCAGTCATACGGCTCTATTACCATAGATAGCGTAAACTGTCTCCTTCCCCAGAATACCTTGAAAGACAAACTCCCACTTTTCCTGCTGATGGTCCTATTTTCCGATACAGGCAAATCGCACACCAAAGTCATCAAACATGTTCACTTGCTCAATTTCCGGCTTGTCTATTTTTAGGTTAATAGTGCATGGCTTATTTTTACTTGTGAACATTATTGATTTTGTTTTTCCCTAATTTATTTGTATTCAGTTATCTTGACAACATTCCTTAAATAAGATGTTTTTTTTAGGCCTTATGGAGTTAAACACATATCAAGATAGCGTAATCTGCAAAAAGCAAGCATGGACGCTTCTCCTGGGCAAGGGTACATTCTATTGAAAGACATACAACCTGATGGCTTATATAGCACTGCTTCTTGGGGCATCATCAGAAGCTTGGCGGCATCCCAACGTAAATAGCATTACCGCAACTCGGTCCGGTGCTATTAGCGCCAGATGCTGAGTTGTGGTAAGGCTGTTAGGCCCCATTTTTTCTAGAGTCCATATAGTCTATGGGGCATGTTGGACGCTTTTACCACCGGCGCAATTAGTGCTGCTGTAATAACGGTGCAAATGGGCAGTAACTCACCAGATTTATCTCCAGCTCAATGCTGGAGATAAAGCTGGGTGACTTGCCGCCCAACTCATAGTGTTAATCCGTCGGCACTAGCGCTAACGCTGCATTTTTACCGCTCCACCCAACTTAAGATGAGAACCTTGGAATTTTGTATTTCCTCTGAATATTATGCATTACCTCTGTTTAATTCATGTATACTTAGACTAAGGTAACTTCAGGCACTCCAGTTCAGCATCCGGCCCCATATCTGGAAATCAAGGGAAGTCAGAATCTGGATTGATGTCTGTTGTCTGCATAGGAGGATTGCACAGCCTATATGTTTAGATCATTGAAACTAGAAACATGTTTTTGAGTGTTAGTCCTCCAGGCAAAGACTAAAGCAGGTTACCTTGCCTATCCTCAAAAGGCTATTGCCACCTGGGTGATTCTGATACATCTCTCAGTTTAATTCCGGATTCTGCTGGGTCGAGGGAAATGAAACCCCTTCTACTCCTCTCTCATCAATGTTGACAGTCGCTACACAGAGTAAGCAGATATTCAGAAATCCAATAATGTAAATGAACAACAAATTGTTTGTAAGCTCTCCAATGTTATGGATATGGGAAAAAAGGTCATGGCCTTAGGGTATGTCGAGAAGTGCTTTTGATTTGTCATCAACGTTCTTGTGTTTTCGATTTCATATGGTTGGGGTGATTGGGAGTGATTGAGAGGTGCTAGTTTAAACCTTAGGCTTTGCATGGAAATTAGCCAGGACAGACATAAGATGACATCACTTAACAGAGAATATTGTCAGGAATAACAAAGGGGGTGTGAATAGTACTCTCTTTCCTTTAGCCGAAGCTCTGTTAAGTAGATAATGCTGATTTAAATAACACATTTACCAAGTTGTACAGACAAAGTTATATTTCTTGATTATAAATATGTAAACATAACAACAACTCTGAGTAGTATCGCTAGCACCAGTAACTCGTGTTGCAAATACGGATTGCAACTCATATCTGGGATGATAGCATGAGGAGAAACTCTGGATTTTCAAAGTCCTTAAACACATAATAAAGTGGTTTGTTTCGGATGACAAAAATGGATACCTGACTTGTAGTAAAAATAAAACATAGAGCTGAGCTGAACGAAGAGTTCAGTCACAGACAAGTGGACGATCATACACAATCAGGCACACATTGCTAGGAGGAGCAAGACCAACTCATGTAGCCTAGCTAAGCAAAGCACAGAATTATTGGTCACATATTTCACCTGCACTGCGTATCTCGCAGCATGAGCAAAATATATAAATGACCAGGGAGAAATAATTCACTTGTGTATGCATTGTGGAAGAACTATAAAATACTGCTGGCCAGGAAATATCAAGAATATTGTGAGGAAATTTTGAGGACTTAAGAAGGGTAGTAATTTCAAAAAGATAAAAAGATCTCTTGAGAATTGTTACCAAAGGTTCCTGGTCAAACCGTCGAACTTCAGACCACATCATAACAGGAGGTAGTTGGCAAAATCACGTTCAAGCTCTCTTTGCCAACTCTAAAAGTGCCTCTAATAACTAGAAGGAAGGACTTTTGGGAAGTAGGGCCTATCCGTAAAGAGGTTGAATCTTGTGACTTATACTGTTTTATTCGGCTGTGGGTGTCGAGGAGGCATTGGCCTTCCAAAGGTTGGGTAAAGCACCAGCCACTGCATGCCAATTGAATTGTATAAGGCAGAACTCATTTGGTGGGCCCATGTTCTGCTAAAATGATTCAAATCATTGTATAATCATATGCACATCCCACAGCATTGGCAGGGTGCTATAATTGTACCAATTAATAAAGAAAGGGGCTAGGGAATTGACTTCAAACCTTTGCTCAGATTCCCTTTTAGATTGATTAGACAAAATATAGAGCAATGTTTTGCTTCAATATTTGGAAAATATGGGTGAAGATAAGGACCCACTGCCTGGACTTCAGGGATGGTTTAGAAGTGGGATATCCACCATGGACTAGGTATTGCGGCTTTCACCAGTAAGTTCATCATCTTGAAAAACAAACAACATATCTAATAGTTGTCTATGTCAAAACCACTTTTGATGTGGTGCTGACAGACCAACTTTGGAGAATTTTAGTCAAACTGGCCATCCCAGGCAATTTGCCCAAGCAATAGAAGCTTATATGAGGATGACTTTGCAGTCGTGTGATGGGGACGGACTGGTGGCAAATGCACAAAACACTGCGTGGGAGACAGCAGTGTGAATCAGGGAGGGTGCTTCCTTGCCCCTCTTATCCTGTTTATTTATCAAAGACCTGGTCACCAATGTGTCACACCTCAAGGCTAATGATCCTAGTCTTGGAAATTTGAAATAAAATGCTTCATATTTCACCGATGATGTAATATTGATTTCCAAAAAGCCACAAGATTCCCAAAAACAGCTCATCCAGTTTGAAGAACTGTTTCACGAACGCCCTGCCCTTCAATATATAAATAAAACTAAAGTGATCATCTGCTGTATCAAGACGGATCCAATGTTTTAACAACCCTTAATTTGGACATGTGAGTAGTTGTTGATGTCTTCAATTAGATGGTGGTTCCCTTGCATACGTATTCTGTGTTTTAAGTACAGACACTATTATGTACAATTGCTTTAGCAGGACAAGGAGAGGTGGGTGGAAGGATTTGATATGTGCTTTGGGAAAGAGCAATTTCCTCAGTCCTAAAAGTATATACATCCTAATCATTATTCTCTGCAGTTGATGGTAATGTGATCTGTGGTAAAATGAGTGTGGAAGATTTAGTAACTAAAGAAATTGTAATTTTTTAGAGGTCATTTTGGAACATAAGAGGCACCTAAGGGGCACACCGAGGGTACCAACCCGATTAGAATTAGGCACCATGGGAATTTTGCATCAAATGAAGCTTGATCCACTTTCCTACTGGATTAAACTTGGCACTAAACAATGTACTTGCTTCTCTGGGATCTGTAAAGCTACTGTTTATGAAATTTGTCAATGCTATATTCAGGACCGTTAGAATGAAAGATGCCTTCTACTAATAATGCTACCTCCTTAAAATTTACTTAGATGTGCATGCAATTACTATTTCTATGCTGGTCATCTATTGAATGATGGTCAACCCGGCCTTGCTTCCCATCATTTGAAGTGAAGTGAAAGCGACAACTTCTTCAAGCCCCATGCTTGCCCTGTAATCCTTACCTTCACCCCAGGCCGCTGATGTCCACTCAGAGATCAGCCTGATCTTGGATTCTAAAAGGAAGACACTTAATGAAATCTCTGAACATTTCTATCCAACCAATAAAGTTTCATAGACTCTTGCAATAAACACCTTTACTAGGCCTTAAAAAGTAAACAAAATAAAAGGATACAAACAATTGTAATTACGCTTGTTTTTTTGTTCCACTTGAATGTAGCCATTACTTGTTAGTATGTTCCTTTAGACGTCAGGTTCATGATCTCTTGTCCTTTTGGCCTTATGTTCGATGTTTGGTACATATACTATTATCTCTGATGGGAGAAGTATGTACAGGTTATGAAAAGGAGAGGCATGGGTGCGTCAGGTAATCCTCTGAGGCCTTAAATGGCATGCATCATGCTCTTGTAGAAGGGTGTCAAGTTTCTGCATTTTTTTCAGGACAAAATAGGGTTACGAAGCACAACATCTTCAATGCAGACTCTAATACACCCTCTATCCCGATCCCACACATGCAGACACATGATTCAGGGGACGTTTGTATCGAGAGCCCCCGAATTACAATGTATTTGAACCTTTTAATCCTTTTGTAGCTCAGTCAAGCTCCTGATGTAAAACCGTGTTTTCTTCAAATGCAAAGCCATGCAGGAATGGCCACTCCACTGCAGTGCAGGGCTGCATTATTTTCTAAACTATGCCGTCACAAGTCCATTCATGCATTGTTAAGCAATACTGTAAGAGTGCACACTAATTACGTGTGACAAAACATTGGAAGAAGGGTACAACAACATAAGCAGAGTATTAGCAAATGATATGTTTTTAAACGCAGTGCTCAAAGATTTAAAAATTGAGCAATTTCAATGATTTTTCTTGGTGAGATGTACTAATAAAACGTGAACTAAAAAATGTATTTACTATGTTAACAAACCAATAGATAACATGCATTTGTCTTCATTCAATTAAATAGGAGTCGGCAAAATGGTAGTAGTTGTAGCAGAAATAAGTCTAGCACAGGTAACAGCAGAACGACCTATTGTGACTTCTTCCATACTCATGCTACAAAGAAAACGTCTTTCTTCTGAGTCTATGATATATATGTAAATAGCAAATGATGGCACTTCTATTTTTAATGCATGAATTAGGTTTTAGGAAGTGATATGACCAAACACGGGCACTGTACAGTGTGCAAGGGATCACCACTTCAATGGAAGAATTTTAACAGAAAATGAATAAACCTGCACAGCTCTGTGAATGCCCAGCCCCCAACTCATTTCCCAATGGGATGTACAGTTAAAGAGAAATGCTACCCTACTCTCCACAACCTAATGTATAGGGGACTAGGTGATAAGGATTTCTACACCAAACATGAATCTATGCTTGATTATAATGACGTCTTATAGACTTAGGGAGGGGTCATTATTGCAGGATACTGAATCACCCACAGTTTTAGTCCAAGACTTTCAGTAATATGTTGGGGAAGGGTCATTATCTATGGTGATACTGTCTTCCGCTGAAATCTATAAGGATATTAGCCAATTAGGGTAACAACAATATTTGTGATGGTGGTGAAATCGCCTCAAGGCTGTCATTTTCTATGCCGTTTCACGATGTCATCAAAGGAAAACACGTTCAAATATGTGGTTTGCATCTGCATATGTATTTTTTTTAAAGATTTCTATTTTTGATGGATCAGTGTAGTGTCTACATTAATCCACTGATCCAAGTTAAGGAATATCTAGTGTAGTGTCTACATTAATCCACTGATCCAAGTTAAGGAATATCTATACTCTGGAGTGAAGGGAATAGTTAATGATAATGCTCCAACCATTAAAATATTAGATTCTGTAAATCCTGTAGTATTTCCTTGACATTTTCCTGTGAAAGTGAAGACACTTGCGGATACGATTCTTTATGTAGAGGACAATTGATCAGTCGGTATTAGAGTGACATTATCAGACCCCATTGAGAGAGTTGCATTTGTTTCATTGATCGGAGAATGGCAAAGAGTTGTTTACATGAGGCAGTGAAGTTGGAAAGAATTTACCACTGGGGGTAACATCCTAATGGAAACAGTGCTTCCATTCGCCCATTCTTTAATACTATATATGGAAGGAATATTACAGAGGAAACTGCTGCCTGCTGTTGTCGACCCACAAAAGCACAGAGAGAGAGTGTCCAAAGCAATGCATGTATGCCAATGCCAGTATCGTATGGTTCCTCTGATATTGAACCCAAAACTTAACCTATTGCCTACAGATGAATGTCAAGGTAATATGGTGAGTGAAGACATGAAACTGGATGAAAGACACACAATATTAGAGGAGGTATGCAAAGACCTCCACTTATATTACGTAAATGCACAGGTATTTGTGAGTGTCCTTCTTAAGTGTAATTCTTCCCACTTCTTGAGTCACCCAGAATTTTTGCTGCACTATTGGATTTTTTGACTATTTCTCCTGAGTGAGTGCAAAACCTTTCCACACTCCCTCCTTCTTTTACTCTGTACCTGGGAATCCTTTTTATCTATTTTGGATGCTTTTCAGCATGTTTCCTGGCATCAACCTTTTACTATTGCAGCACACAACACTTTCTGTGTAGTGTTGCAGGAAGCTCCTTGAGCTTTCATTTTTATTTTACCTAGGTTAAATACTGTTACCAGGGCAGGGGCAAGGGAGGGGCACACTTTTGTCCCTCCTGTATTTTATTTTGTGAGATCGGCACACCCCAAAGCGCTGATGGGAAACATTGCTCACTTTTTTCACTATTCAGTTACAAGTTCATCTGACACATTGTTGGCAGAGTACCTTTTTGCACATCTCTTTGTGGGCTTCTACCGCAGGCTGTCTTCACAGCCACAGTGCGGACACACGGGTCACCATTTGCCTAAAATGCTGGCTGTACTTTTTAAAGCTCTGTTCATGATGACTTGTTCTTACTTCGGCCTTCTTCTACCTTCCTGGGTGGGGAAGGTCTTGATGGTTCTTTTTGTCTTTGGCAGGCTTCCCTTGGAAAGCCCACCAAGGTGCTCTGAGTGCCTGAAAGGACAGGAAGCGGGGGTGGTAACTGAAGATCCCATGGTCTTTGGACTGCAATGTACCAGCCTGGAACCAGTTTGAACTGGGAGGCTGGCTGCCCACTGGACAGCTGTGCCCCAGATTTGCATGAGAGGCTTGAATTGTGATTGGTGAGCTCAGACAGTTTTCTTGCATAAAAGGTGAGTGCTAGACAGAAGATCCAAAGAGGAATTCAGAGAAGAATGTCCCAGCAACTTCCAAGTGACCAGCACAGGCATTGAGTAACTGCTGAAGACCAGACCCCGAATTATGAGCAACATGGAAGAGCTCTTGAACATGACTTCTACTCCTGGATGGATGGGTCTCACCAGTCTGAAGACCACCTGCATTATGCACCATCCCATGATAAGCTGTGACCCTCATGGGATGAAAACTCCCAATACCCAGGGACCTGTGCGATTGTGCAGTGCAACATTGTGTGAAGTGTTGATCTAGCTGAACCCTTGCAGGAATGCTTCTGGGTCTGCAGTGACACTTTTCCACTCCTTGAAGTCCCCTCCGCTGAGCCCAGGACCGAGAACCCAATAGCCTAAGAAAGGTCTTCCGGACAACAACCGTTGCTGAACCGAAGCCTGTGAAAGGCTCCAATGTACCAGTGCCAAGAAGATCCACTGCTGCATATCATGCTGCTCAAGGGCATCCACCCGTTCCCTCCAAAGTTCCTTCTTCGGCCATCCATGCCAAGAAGCCCAAACCAGGGGCAACTGTCGCCTCACCTTGCAGACCAACCTGCTGCACCAAGTTCTTCATTGATAATATACTGTTCCAAGCCTAAGTACTTACCTTGGTCTTGTTGCATTGCTCAGGTGTTCTTGGAGGGTGTAGTTAAGCTGTTATGTGCACCCCCCTCTAGGGCACCTTGAGCCCCATTGGGGTGAATAACTCATTGAGCTCTAAATTGTTAAAACTAGCTATTACCTACCTGCAAACCTGAAGACATTCTCATAGACTTCGTTCTGTTTGCTACTTACCTACCTCTTTCCTCTTCAGCCATTGGTCACTGGACCCCCAGTGCACCCCTTGACTGTTTATGACTAGTTTAGTACAGGGTTGAACTTTTGAAGAGTGGTTAAGAAATAGTTAACTAAAGCTGCAAGAGTTAATATAAGTGTGGTTATTAGTAGTTTCTCTAACATTTGTGTTGCTTTACTTTTGTGATTTAAAGTATGCTGCCTTTTTTTCTACTTTGATTTTACTGTGTGATAAGTGTGTACATTACCTATTTTCTAAAGCCTTTGTGTATATAACATAAATAACTATTTCTATATAACTGGTGGTGTGACAATGTTTCCTTGAACCAGTTGTATGCTCTAGGTACCATGTGCCTCAATATAGCCCTTTCCCTCCTAGCCTAAGCCTTACTGCTCAGCCATTCCTGCCAAACCTTTGGGTAGTTCAGGCTTAACTTAAGGGGTTACAACCCTGTCACCTCAGGTGAGATTTTCCAAGTTCAGTCACAGACAGTGGGCCTCATTACACGGTAGGCGCTAAGGGATTACTGGCACTGGTAAGGGCACCGGTGCCGGTAATCCCTTAGTGCCCTACTACCAGGACGCTCAGCGGGTCCCGTCCTTAACGCCTGGTCTGACCAGGTGTTAAGGACGGGACCCGCTAAGGGACTTCAGAGCCAATAACGGTACCGCAAATTGCGGTACCGTTATTAGCTCCTTCCCCATTCCCATTGAGCCCTATGGGGGCTCGAATGGGAATGAAGAATGGTATTTGGCATGTGGACTTACCGGGACCTCCAGGGTCAGAATGACCTGGTCAGTCCCCATACCACCTACCCAGACCTGGTATGCGGTAAGGGAGTAGCCTCCTACCGTGTAATGAGGCCCAGTAACTTGTGTAAAACTCCTGAACAACGAGAATGCTGAAAATGTCAGAATGGTGGATGTACACTGATCATGTAGGACAAAGACAAATCAACAAACAATGTTATGTTCAGAAAATTCAAGTTTGAATGCTACTAGACATGATGATAAACAAGCTGAGATCTCTG
Source organism: Ambystoma mexicanum (assembly GCF_040938575.1). Lineage (NCBI taxonomy): Eukaryota > Metazoa > Chordata > Amphibia > Caudata > Ambystomatidae > Ambystoma > Ambystoma mexicanum. The sequence continues at coordinate 718,983,999 of NC_090932.1, forward strand.
AGGACAAATTAGGGGGTTAGGTGGCAGTTGGAATTAGCTAGACTAATTGAAACCGAATACCAGGATCTATTCAAAGACCAAGTGTTATAAAGACATGCAAATGTGATGAATGCACCACTGAAGTGTGTTCATGTTACATTGGACACCTGTAAGGAGGTACAGGAAAGGAAAATCCACAAAGGGTTATTGTAGGAATCCCAGAGTAACTAAGGGAACCATGACACTTACATGTGACATTGCCTACAGGTGCAAAGCTATTAGTGGGAGGTAGGCAAGACGTTTATTTTGATTATAGGCACCACAGTGGCCATTAACAACCAACTTGTACGTTTGGGATACTCACACATTTTCAATAAACTATAAAGGTATGGATGATGTGGACATTTAGACACACACCAGCAGTTGAAAGGTATCTAGATTACATGACAGGATATGTGTCTTTTGGTAAAATTAATTTAAAGTGAACGGGAAGCCTAGTCACATACCAGAACATTTGGGGAAGAAATATGGGTATGCAACACCCTTTGCATTTGAATTGCATATTAGGCCGGGAAGATAGCTCAGGGGTAAACGCATTTGTCTTCGAAACAAGACAATGCATAAAAACCCAGGTTTGAATACCGGGCTCGCGCTTCGAAACTGGTCTCCTGTATTAAGCGCTCTTATAAAAGAACAATTATAATGTGTGTAGTAAATAATAAGACAAGTAGGAGATGTGTTTTGACTGCTTCATTCGATATTACATGTTGCTCAGGGGATTTATCCCAAGATAGCCACATACTCATGCTGCAACCACATGAGCTAACCGCATTTTCTTAATGTATTGTAATTTACTTGGGGGGCAATATCAATACATGAAAAAATTAAGACCCCACTACCCCAGGGATATGGTCCTGGAACCTTATGCCACCTGCTGATATTGTCACTTAATTAACTCACATTGTATGCCTGGATTGTTAGTGCTGACTACTGGAGCAGGTAAAAATGTCTCATGTTCCCTGTTTGACAGCTGGTGTGATGCCCTAGTGAATGCAAACAGAGGTTTCATTTCAATCTTCACCTCTAATCGAAAGCTATACTTATTGTACAGGCTATCTGGCAAGGTGAACTCTAAGAGTAAGCCATACATGGATTTTGGTATGGTGGCTGGTAGCAGAACCAATCTGTAAAGCTGCATCAATTTGTATCTAAACCATGTGAGCTCAGGCAGGCTATGGAAAGGCTATGCAGATTTGTAACCAGACTGCCTGTCTCTGCTCAACCAGCAGGACAATAGGCAAGAAATCTGTTTATCTCTGATCCTTTGGGAGGTTGGGTAACAGCTTTCTCAAGCCCAGGAAACTCCCATCATATGGACTCCTGGGAACCATGCCTCAAAGCGGCACACCCACAACAAAAGGGTCAGCCCCGTGCCAGGGTGTTGCATACCCAAGGGCCTTTGAAGCTGTAGGATAGGATGGGGATGTAGTTATTGCAGTCAAAAAGAACAGAAGTCACTGGAGGAAGAGTTATTAAACCTTGGCTTTCTATGGGTGTCCCTGTCCATCCTGTCTCCTGCACTTCGGGCAGTGCTGAACACCCTATGTATAATGCAAGGAGAACAAATGCACTTGTTTCCTTGACTGGGATCAAAACCCTAAAAGGAGGTTTGCTTTTATCCAATCCCTGGTGACCTTTTAACTTTTTAAGGAAAGGGTTTGCCACTCCGTCTTTGATTCGTCTTGATATTAGCATTATTTTTTTTTGCTGGGTGGGTAGTCCTTTCCAAAGCCCTCTGCCAAAAGTGAAGACAGATGTTCCAAGGCAGAGGCCAGTTCCGCCCACTAAAAAATCTGAAGCAACAGTGTGGGTGACTTTCTGTTGAAACAAGGCGTGTACTCTTTCAGCTGCCCTGTTATCCAGGCTCTTCATTAGAGCTGAAGTACTCCACAAGGTTTAGGTAGCTCCTTTGATTGGGAATAAAGAGGACACATAATTACCTTGTTCCTGAGTCCCTGGTCTGGGACTTGCAGCTCCATAAGAAGTATAAATAGTTGGATTCCTGGTTCTGCCAATTCAAGTCATCCTCTTGCACAAGCCAACCATGTTCTAGTGCCTTTGAACCATAAGGACCTGAGTGGTGATGCTGCCTTTGATACTTTCTTTGATCACCAAAATGCTGGGTGGCAGCACCCAATCAGTTCACTGCAGCATTGCGTGACACCACTCTGGCACAAACCAAAAGCACCTCACTACAGAAGGCTTCAAACCATTGCGTTTCTGAACAACATTTTAAATCACCAGGATCTTTGCATCTAACCAGCCCAGACCTCAACTCGAATCATTGTTTTGCCCTACGACTGAAGGCAGGAGTACTCATCGAATCCAACTGGCTCGACTGTATAACCTTGCCTGGTGGATACTTTGAATCACACCATTCTGATGCTGTTTAAACCGCACAGAGATTCACATCAAAACCTGACTTGATGCCAATTCGCTGCATGGAGCACTGTGACGCATTGCATTTGAACGTGGTTCCACCCACTCATATAGCATTGGGGATCCCATGTCAATGTTGTCAAACCACCAACAAGTAACTACAGTACTTTTGAGAGGTCCAAGCTACCAGGTTAATTGTTGGGTCCCTTGTGACTGATAAGCAACACCTGTGCACCTTTTTCTCAGACATATTCTTTTACAAGTGACATTGTCATTGCTACAGGATCCAGCGTGCTTTCTTTAGCTACATTCTGCATTTTCCATGTCCTCTCCACAAGGGTGGGTTATTCTAGTATTTGTGTAGTTATTAGTTATGGTCATTTATATTGCATATTGTCTTGTTTAATTAATAAATATATATACATTTATAGAACTTTGTTTGGACATTCCTATATTTTGTACTATTGCTTTTTGGGCTGCTACTTCTAGCACATACACACTACTCCTAAGAGTAGTGCCTACCCACGTACTACATTTCAACAAAGGTTCAGCGAGATATATCTTTTGACTGTGCTGGATTCAACTTTATGATTGGGATCATGGTTGATGTGCAGTGGTAATGAGGGCTTAATAGGGGATTATGCAACTCCTAATCCTTTCACTCCTGCAGAAAAATAGTCATTTTGGCATGATGAAACTGGTCCCTGCTAAAGATTTCATCAAGCGTGATGGGGGGGATACAGACTCTATAAACGTACTGTGGTCATACGTATGTTATCAGACCATGAAAAGAATATATATATATTACACGGCCCAGAGTAGTGGTCGTGTAGTTATGGTTAAGTTGCTAAACCCATAGAAAGAGCACTTTTTAGGCGGCTTATAACTTTGCTGCCCCTGGATGAATCCTCACCAAACTTTGCGAAAAAAGTATATGGGCCACTCTGAATTTCTGGCGAGGTTTGGTAAAGGGGGGTGCAAAGTTATAGAGGGGGTCCCAATTTTTTTTCCGATAGACATGATGGGAAAACATTTTTGTTGCGCCCACAGCCCAAACCGCTGGACGGATTTTCACCAAATTTGTGGCAGAAGCGGCGACATGGTCCCGAAAGCGTGCTTTCGTCAATTTGGTGTAAATCAGTCCAGTAGTTTTTATTTAAAAGACCAGAACGTAAGGCAAAAAAAATGAGTGATATCTATGTCCGCTCCGCAGACACACTTCCCTGTTCGTTCAGCGGACAGGACACTGATTGGATAATTGGCTTGCGTCATGTCTGTGGACACTCAACGTGTTCTCTGATTGGCTGGGATGAGGCGTGAGGTGTGTCAAATAGTTTCGATGCACCCGCCATATTGGATGCGCGGACATAGACTGGAAGTGAGCATAAATCCAATTTTGGGCAGTGTGTTGGTGTGTATGAGTGCTTGGAGAGGGTGGGGGAGTAAGAGATGGGTCAAAAGCTGTATTTGTTTAGGTGGGAGAAGGCCGTTATGTGTTTGTGGTGTCCGCGGTCACCGTGGTTTTCAGCGGACATACTTAACATTGGGCACACTACTTAGAATGTTAGTTGAAGTGCATAGTTTTGAGGTGGATGTATTATGTTTTTGGGTTGTGGTCATTTGGTAGGTGTTTGTTTCTATGGGTGTGTTATGCTGCGGTGGTTGTGGCCAGGGGCCTAGAGTCTTGGGTGCATGGCCAAAGGTTTTTGGGTAGTGTTGATGTTGTCCGAGTCTGTCCGCGAGCAGGCGCATGGTCCCCAAACATGAAACCCATTAGCGCAGGTTGGGGGTTCAGTATGTTGTATGTTATAATTATATAAACTAAGGGCATCCTGGTAAACATTTATCAAATTTACATATATCTATTTTCAGTGAAAACACTTTGTTACAGCAACGTTATGGTTAAGTTGTGCTACTAAAAACCTATGGAATTCAATGAAAAAAACGTTTTTAAGGGAACGTTATGGTTAGGTTGCGCTACTAAAAACCTATGAAATTCCCTGAAAAAAACTTTGTTAAAGGGACGTTATGGTTCCAGGTAAAACCAAAAAACCCTGAAATTCGCCTGTTATGCTAAGCTAAGCAACCATTACTCGTGCCACTACCGTGCACTGCTAAGACTTACACCCAGTATTCATTAATACTGCTGTTCCAATCTTCATGACTGGAGCTTTAATTGTCTGCTTGCACTCTTTGTTTTCGCCAACCTTTATTGAACTTTTGTTCTGGGAACGTAATGCTGTTCCTTTGAGTGGTATTGTGTGCATGGACCCAGCCTCATTCTGTACCCATGTTAGTAACTTCGCACTAGCTACCCATTCTTTAAAGTATTTGTCATTCTCACCTTGTACTGTATGAACTGGAACTGTTAGGAGCATTTGTGCTTTGCTCCCCAACAACCCTTGTTCCCATCCATCGGCTGTGTACAATTTACCATACACAAGCATCTGTGGTCTTTACCAGCATCCTGGTTCTCCTCCTTTTTCTGCTGATCCGCTCATGGGACAGGACACTTCCTTTCATGGTATGGTATGGTTCTTGTCTCTCCCTTTTGTCAAGGACCGGGAAATCACTAAACCACAAAACAAAAAAGTGTCCTGACAGGTTCACTAAACATATATATAAATTTAATTTATAATAAACTTCTCAATGCCAGAAATATGGCACAAGCTATCTAGTTTTCTGTGTCCACCTAAGTTTTCATAGGGATACATTTTACAAAAATCACCATTTCGTACTTCTGTTTAAGCATTATACAGAAGTGACTTTTTATTATTTCAATTATTACTCATAAGCAAGGTCTGTCAATTACCAAGCACTATTAACTCAACATAAATTCCAAATCAAGCACAATATGTACAAAAAAGAACCAATAAATATCCATGTTCATGTACACAGTATTTCATACAATGCAAAAGACAGTTATATACACACATTAGAAAAAAACATTTGAAAAAACTTTTTCTCAGAATAGTCAACACTATATAAATTTTGAAGTTGATAGGCCCCCACTCAGAGGTTGAAACCATATGTCTCTGGATTATAAATGTTCAGTTCCATTGGGGGCATTTTCAATTGGTTAGCTAAACTCAAGGTCTACTAGCTAAACTCGGGGTCAAAGAAAAGGGAACAAAAAATGAACAATGGAAGAAAACCCTAAAGACAACCCTGGCTGTCAGAAAGATAATGCACTAGAGGGTATATCCCTACTCTGTCAAGGACTGGGAAATCACTAAACCACAAAACAAAAAAGTGTCCTGACAGGTTCACTAAACATATATATATAAATTTAATTTATAATAAACTTCTCAATACCAGAAATATGGCACAAGCTATCTAGTTTTCTGTGTCCACCTAAGTTTTCATAGGGATACATTTTACAAAAATCACCATTTCGTACTTCTGTTTAAGCATTGTACAGAAGTGACTTTTTATTATTTCAATTATTACTCATAAGCAAGGTCTGTCAATTACCAAGCACTATTAACTCAACATAAATTCCAAATCAAGCACAATATGTACAAAAAAGAACCAATAAATATCCATGTTCATGTACACAGTATTTCATACAATGCAAAAGACAGTTATATACACACATTAGAAAAAAACATTTGAAAAAACTTTTCTCAGAATAGTCAACACTATATAAATTTTGAAGTTGATAGGCCCCCACTCAGAGGTTGAAACCATATGTCTCTGGATTATAAATGTTCAGTTCCATTGGGGGCATTTTCAATTGGTTAGCTAAACTCAAGGTCTACTAGCTAAACTCGGGGTCAAAGAAAAGGGAACAAAAAATGAACAATGGAAGAAAACCCTAAAGACAGCCCTGGCTGTCAGAAAGATAATGCACTAGAGGGTATATCCCTACTCTGTCAAGGACCGGGAAATCACTAAACCACAAAACAAAAAAGTGTCCTGACAGGTTCACTAAACATATATATAAATTTAATTTATAATAAACTTCTCAATACCAGAAATATGGCACAAGCTATCTAGTTTTCTGTGTCCACCTAAGTTTTCATAGGGATACATTTTACAAAAATCACCATTTCGTACTTCTGTTTAAGCATTGTACAGAAGTGACTTTTTATTATTTCAATTATTACTCATAAGCAAGGTCTGTCAATTACCAAGCACTATTAACTCAACATAAATTCCAAATCAAGCACAATATGTACAAAAAAGAACCAATAAATATCCATGTTCATGTACACAGTATTTCATACAATGCAAAAGACAGTTATATACACACATTAGAAAAAACATTTGAAAAAACTTTTTCTCAGAATAGTCAACACTATATAAATTTTGAAGTTGATAGGCCCCCACTCAGAGGTTGAAACCATATGTCTCTGGATTATAAATGTTCAGTTCCATTGGGGGCATTTTCAATTGGTTAGCTAAACTCAAGGTCTACTAGCTAAACTCGGGGTCAAAGAAAAGGGAACAAAAAATGAACAATGGAAGAAAACCCTAAAGACAGCCCTGGCTGTCAGAAAGATAATGCACTAGAGGGTATATCCCTACTCTGTCAAGGACCGGGAAATCACTAAACCACAAAACAAAAAAGTGTCCTGACAGGTTCACTAAACATATATATAAATTTAATTTATAATAAACTTCTCAATACCAGAAATATGGCACAAGCTATCTAGTTTTCTGTGTCCACCTAAGTTTTCATAGGGATACATTTTACAAAAATCACCATTTCATACTTCTGTTTAAGCATTATACAGAAGTGACTTTTTATTATTTCAATTATTACTCATAAGCAAGGTCTGTCAATTACCAAGCACTATTAACTCAACATAAATTCCAAATCAAGCACAATATGTACAAAAAAGAACCAATAAATATCCATGTTCATGTACACAGTATTTCATACAATGCAAAAGACAGTTATATACACACATTAGAAAAAAAATTTGAAAAAACTTTTTCTCAGAATAGACAACACTATATAAATTTTGAAGTTGATAGGCCCCCACTCAGAGGTTGAAACCATATGTCTCTGGATTATAAATGTTCAGTTCCATTGGGGGCATTTTCAATTGGTTAGCTAAACTCAAGGTCTACTAGCTAAACTCGGGGTCAAAGAAAAGGGAACAAAAAATGAACAATGGAAGAAAACCCTAAAGACAGCCCTGGCTGTCAGAAAGATAATGCACTAGAGGGTATATCCCTACTCTGTCAAGGACCGGGAAATCACTAAACCACAAAACAAAAAGGTGTCCTGACAGGTTCACTAAACATATATATAAATTTAATTTATAATAAACTTCTCAATACCAGAAATATGGCACAAGCTATCTAGTTTTCTGTGTCCACCTAAGTTTTCATAGGGACACATTTTACAAAAATCACCATTTCGTACTTCTGTTTAAGCATTATACAGAAGTGACTTTTTATTATTTCAATTATTACTCATAAGCAAGGTCTGTCAATTACCAAGCACTATTAACTCAACATAAATTCCAAATCAAGCACAATATGTACAAAAAAGAACCAATAAATATCCATGTTCATGTACACAGTATTTCATACAATGCAAAAGACAGTTATATACACACATTAGAAAAAAACATTTGAAAAAACTTTTTCTCAGAATAGTCAACACTATATAAATTTTGAAGTTGATAGGCCCCCACTCAGAGGTTGAAACCATATGTCTCTGGATTATAAATGTTCAGTTCCATTGGGGGCATTTTCAATTGGTTAGCTAAACTCAAGGTCTACTAGCTAAACTCGGGGTCAAAGAAAAGGGAACAAAAAATGAACAATGGAAGAAAACCCTAAAGACAGCCCTGGCTGTCAGAAAGATAATGCACTAGAGGGTATATCCCTACTCTGTCAAGGACCGGAAAATCACTAAACCACAAAACAAAAAAGTGTCCTGACAGGTTCACTAAACATATATATAAATTTAATTTATAATAAACTTCTCAATACCAGAAATATGGCACAAGCTATCTAGTTTTCTGTGTCCACCTAAGTTTTCATAGGGATACATTTTACAAAAATCACCATTTCGTACTTCTGTTTAAGCATTATACAGAAGTGACTTTTTATTATTTCAATTATTACTCATAAGCAAGGTCTGTCAATTACCAAGCACTATTAACTCAACATAAATTCCAAATCAAGCACAATATGTACAAAAAAGAACCAATAAATATCCATGTTCATGTACACAGTATTTCATACAATGCAAAAGACAGTTATATACACACATTAGAAAAAAACATTTGAAAAAACTTTTTCTCAGAATAGTCAACACTATATAAATTTTGAAGTTGATAGGCCCCCACTCAGAGGTTGAAACCATATGTCTCTGGATTATAAATGTTCAGTTCCATTGGGGGCATTTTCAATTGGTTAGCTAAACTCAAGGTCTACTAGCTAAACTCGGGGTCAAAGAAAAGGGAACAAAAAATGAACAATGGAAGAAAACCCTAAAGACAGCCCTGGCTGTCAGAAAGATAATGCACTAGAGGGTATATCCCTACTCTGTCAAGGACCGGGAAATCACTAAACCACAAAACAAAAAAGTGTCCTGCCAGGTTCACTAAACATATATATATAAATTTAATTTATAATAAACTTCTCAATACCAGAAATATGGCACAAGCTATCTAGTTTTCTGTGTCCACCTAAGTTTTCATAGGGATACATTTTACAAAAATCACCATTTCGTACTTCTGTTGGCCTTCAGTTATGTATTCTATAGCCTGGTCCTTTTTCCAATAACTGTCCGTCATGTCTAGGGTTTTTACATAGTTGTCTTCATAAGGAAAAGTTGTCTTTGACATCCACCATAAGGTTGCTGTTTTACCTTGCAACCTTCCTCTTGTGGTACACATAGATAGGTACATAAGGCACATTGCTCGTGCTTCTGGGAGTTCAGTTGTCACAAATGTTCTGGAGGCACTCATGGCATAGGGGATGAGAGACCAGATATAGCAGCACTCTCCAGTGGTTTGTTTGCCTACTTTAGTCATGTGCTTGTACCACATGTTATTAGATACTCGACTGCATCAGTTAGATAAGGCTCAACCCCTCCTACATCTACATCAGCACTGCGCCTACCTCTCTTTACTACTTTGGCAGGGCTCATCGCCTTACTTGACATGGTAGCCATACCTGCTGGAAATGGGATTGTGTTAGTAGGGGTCACAGTGGATTCTTCTACAACAAATGACATTCGCCAAACAATGAGGGTAAAGATGGAGAGAGAAAAGATACAAATCATCATTACCACACTTTTAATAATGGCATCCATAACTAGCTCCACTTCGCAATCTTGTGTAGTTCCAGATGTAATGATCAACCGCCTGAAATGTGTTATTATGTTGTTAATATGTATTAGCTCAAGCTCCACAGGCATAGCATTGTGCGAGCCCGATAAAAACTAATTGTTCCCATGTAATGCATATTCTAGGGTCACAGAGTAGCTCAATTACTGAGGGACTTCCTCGACAAAGTCGTTGGTATGTTTGGTCCAGGTGAATCAGGAAAGCACAAAAGAATAAACTGGGAGGTGGTCTTCTTGCTCGCTCTAACCTCCTAAGAAAATGGACAAATTGGCCTTGATAGGTCGTAGGATGTGGGTCTTGGGAAATCATGGGACACTAGAGAAATCATAGTCACTACTTTCATGATGAATACCTAGGTGTAAAGAAAGGAACACAAAAAACTGACAGTGTCTTTACTCTGGATGTGCAGGAAGTCCTTTCCTTATCTCTCTCACTCTCGAGCGTGTAATCATTGGTTGGCCTTAGGATAACCCTTGCTGATCTTTTTGTCCTCTTTCTTGCATGGAGTTAGCTCCTTCCTCGTCACTGCTGGGAGAAGCTGCTGCGCGACAGGGCTTCACATCCCCAAGAAAGATTCAGGATTTCTTCCCCCAAATTGTAACAGCTCTTTGAGTTACTTCTTGGATGGTGTGGAGTCCAGTATACTTGGGATTGTACCAGGATCAGGTAAAATTACGTAATACTATTGAGTTGCCGGGTAGAGTTGTGGCTGCTTGAGTCTATTTTCATTGTTATCTGTATTGTTATCTTTTTCATTCCGTTTGGGCCTCTCCCGTCAGACTTGCAGTTGGCGAGAAAAAAAGACGCACTAGCCATTAAGGCAGCAGTGAAATCATACATTGCTTTCCCCATTACATTAGACACTGCCACTTCGTTTTTTTTGTTTGAATTCCTGGCAAGGTTGCAATGTGCTGAAACATCTCATTGGCGAAGTGAAGGCCGTTGGCAGACAGCAGGACTTCACACAGACCCCATCTTGGGAACATTTTTCTAACCAGGAATTTTGCTGCTCTAAGGGCATTGAGATGGGCACAGGAACCAGCTTCGATCCATCAGGAAAATGGGCACACAACGACTATTATGTGGCAGTATCCCTAGCATACTTGGAGCATGTCAACATAGTCACCATGAAGGTGATCAAATGGACCCAGTGGACAAGGTATGGCTCCTCTCACTACCCTCAATGTATAGCCTGCTGGGAAACTCCTGCAGACAATGCAATTGGTCATAAACTCTGCCCCCTGTACCACCAGGTTGGGACAAAACAAATCTTCTCAAATGTGAGCAGCAAGTACATCCTTCCCCATATGAGTAGGATGGTGTAGTTGTGTCCCTGCTGTGTGTATCAATGATAATGGCATCACTACTTTACCTGTGTTTCCCTTTCACCATAGGGCATCTGAGGGGGATATAGAACACCCCTTTTCACCCGTAACTCCTTTTCCTCCTTTGGCGCATTCCCTTGCAACTCCATTATTTGTGTCAATGGTAATGCATTGTACACTGCCTTCAGTACCATAGTTCATGCATAATTGCGTGCTCACCATGGGGTAACCATATCTAGGATGTCCTTGAAATATGCTATAAGCTTTGCTTCTGCCTCTGCTGGTTCATTGCCCCTGGAGAGGGGATCCTCCCTCCTCGTGTGGGCCTAGCACTTTGCGACTGCCATGCCTATTGTGGATTTTAGCACCTCTATCAATCTACCCAATAAGAACGTGCGCTGCACCGGTGAGCTGTCAACACGTCGGAAGGCCCTCCTCAGCCAGTGTGACAGTCCAGAGTGGATTGTAGATGTCACAAAGGCTGAATCTGAATTCACTGGCACCTTCTGATTTTTACTTTGTTCCAATGCCAATATAAGAGCCACTCTTTCTGCATCCTGTGCTGCAAAATGTGATGGTAAGTGTGCACTTTTTATCACTTAACTTATCCCATCCTCCTTTAGCCTCACTACTGTCTTCCCAGTATGTCTTTCTGCCGTGGTCTGGTCTATTATTAATGAACCATCAATATAAAGTACTTCTCCCTCCTCAAGTGGCTTCTCGCTCACTCTTGGGATGTCGTCACAGCTTTCTATGTTTGTGGTGCAGTCGTTTACATAATTTCCCTCCTCAATGGGTTCGGCGCTGAATGTCGCTGAGTTTACAGTTCGGCATCTCACTATCTTTATAGCTGGATTGGACAATAGCTTTTGTACACTGAAGCTCCTTGAGTGGTCAGTGTGCTCTTGGGCCTTTCTAGTATTGCGAAGAGATCATGCTCCACAAAGAGAGTGGTGCACCATCCCATGGTAATACTTGACAACTTCTCTACTGCAAATGTGGCAGCAGCCAGTGCTTACTCACAGCAGTAGTGTCCTCTCATTACTGGATCTAGTTTTCCACTGTAGTAACGTAGTGGTTTATGACCCATCATTGTTTTTGTGAAAGTACTGCGGTCATCACGACTCTGTTGGAGTGTGATAACAAATAATATTTGTCCTGATAGTCTGGGATCCCTAAAACTGGAGCTGTGCATATTGCTGTCTTCAACTCTTCAAATGCCCCGGTCATTTCTTCTGTCCACTGTAATATGCCTGCCTCTATTTTTGTTTCCTTTAGTGTGCGTAACAAAGGCCTTGTGTATGTGCTGTAATTGAATACTCATGCTCTGCAATAATTGCAGAGACCTAAAAACTGCTGCATTTGTCTTATTGTCATGGGTTTTGGTATCTTGTGAACTGCATCTGCACTCTCTGGTGTCACTTTTCGCCTCTCCTGTGATATCATCTGTCCAATGTATGACACTTTATTGGCTTAGGTATGCCAGAGGTCTGGTAGTTACTACGGGGTTACCCATTCATCTCCCAGGGCACAATAACCCTACCCAGTATACAAACGTGCATTCATTGAGAATGATATACAGGGACTGGGAAACCGATAAGGAGGCGCAAACCTTTGAATTACATGAGAGATAACCAAGGGGACATAATCGTTCTGCAAGGAACTGTTGGCTAGGTATGCCAGAGGGACTGGGGGAGGGGTCACACTGCAAGCTCACTGTTTCAGCTCCCAGGGCCCAAGGACCCCTCCCCAGTGCACAGAGAGAGGACTCAGCCAGGGGTAAGTTATAACTGTTGTTTATTATACAAACCGACAGGGATCATACAGGACATTCAAAAATTCCCAGTATCACTGCTCCCAAGCCCGTGTCAGGTGATTTTGTTGCACCTCTGTGTCACAACATGGGCCTCTCCCTGAAAACCGTTCGGGTCCTTCTGGTTGGTTGATTGGAGTGGTATCCCTTATGGATAGCACTTATAGACCTTTGTTGATTGGCCCTCACATTTCAGGTGGCTGGCCTGCCCCTTCCCTAAGAAACAATCTTTTACATTGTTGTAGGGTCACAGGATTACCATTGGCTCTTGCTCGCCGCCATCCTTCCCTGGATTTCTGTTCCCTGATTGGATGGAGCTGATCTTCCCATGTATAGGACCCAGCTCTGTTCTCAGCGTTCCGTGCACCTTCTCAAGGTGATTATAATGACGATGTGTTCCCAATGTAACTTTTAGCAGTACCACTTTTGCCTGTGGTCTCAGCATTGCAACATGGTTAATGATGCCATGTTTCACTTCATGCCTGTGTTGCTGTGAACACTTCCTCTTCGCACTGTTGGTGAATGACCATTGTCTAGCTTGGCCGTGTCACGTGGCTGAGGACCATGAAATCAAGCTCTTATGGTCTGCAATTTGTGAGGATTTATTCAGTTTTTCTGCAGATGCCCCCCTGTCATCTTAGGTTTGGAATGTGTTGCTTGTCTCTGAACTTGGCTGCAAGCCCTGGCCTGCTGTTCTTTGCAGCCTGGTTCTGCTTTCCCTTGTCTATCATCCTGTTGCTTGTGGCATCATGTAATCCTCATTATACTTATACTATGATTTATACATATCTGTACTGTGCTATGTTTCCCACAGGTTAGTCATATTTTGTCCCTCCAGGCTTACATGATCCTGCAGTTCCATAGAGTTAGTTGCAATAAGCATCTGCAAGCTTGCTCTGCATCTCTTTGTTTTCCTTTCGTTCAGCGTTTCTGCACTTGGCTAATGAGAAAAATAATAAAAGCTTTTGACAGTATGTATATGTGTGTATTTCATGACTAAAGTGGCTATGTTGTGATGTCACTAATGACTTCAACACATTGGTTTCTCTGCATTGGCTGTCTAAAAGGGTATCTGTCCACAAATGTGGATGTCACTGGATTTACTGGGCGTTGTCCGAATAGTGAGTTGCTTTGTGCATTTTTAACTCTTCGGGTCATCAAGTTCATGGAGGTCAGAGGGGCATTCCAGGGACCCTCTCTTCAGTCCCCCTCTGGTAAACCTGTCTACCAACCCACCATACTTCGCCACTCTTGGTTTTTGTAGCCATATCTTCGTTACTCCTCCAAGATGTCCATAGTAATTTGCCTGATCATCAAAACTACAGGTTATATAACTGCAGTCCCCTTCTGGGTTGCACCATACACATTTCGCCTAGTATCTGTTGTTGTCAAAGGGGTTGTTGAGTGGGCACTCCTTTATCTTTGCTGTCAGGTTATTTATTTCTTCCACTACCTTGTCCTTTTCTTCTTCTATGTTTACATCCAGTAACTCCTTCAACCCTATTGTCTTCTCAGTAGTTTTGCAAAATTGTGTGATGCAGATCTTAAAAACACACAGTCCTACTAGTATTAGCACACCTAGTAATACCTTCCGTCCATCTGCTAACCATGTTGGCATCTGTTCTGGAGAGCCATCAACCTTATTGCTCGGAGGTCGTCATTTATTGCGTTGAAGCCATTTACTGTAGAGTTTATTGTCTGCATCAGCTCCCATCTTGTTATCTGAAACCATTTCGTGTTTGTGTACATTTGCACAGCTGGAACTGCTGATGCAAAAAACATTTCTGTTCTGCTGAACAACCTTTGCTCTGGTGGTCCATCTTCTAGTGATGCTTCTGATGCTAATGAGAAATAGTTGTCTCTTTTCGCTCTACTCACTTCTACTGATGTCTTCTTTCTTCCTGTTTCTTCTACTTCCATGGAACTCTTCTTTCTTTAGTTATCATCCATTTTAGGGAAGTTGTCCATTTTGATGTCCTTTTGTGGCACCACCAGTGCTGGCATATTGATGTGTACCAACGAACAAACCCCAGTTGGGTGGCAGCTTCTCGTATGCGTTGTATCTGCACGCCCATTACTGCTTCATTAATACTGCTGTACCAACCTTCACTGCTGAATGCTTTCCTGTGTACCTACACTCTGTGTTTTCTCCAACCTTTATTGCACCGTCATTCTGGAAACATAATACTGGTTTCTTCAGTGGTATTATGGGTGTTGGTCCAGCTTCATTATGCACCCAGGTCAGTAACTTGGTACTTGCATCCCATTCTTTCAGGCACTTGTCATTTTCGTCTTGTACTGTGTTTACCAATGCGTGTACTAGGGTGTGGCCTTGCTACATACTACTCCCTCCTTCCATCCTTCCGCTGTGCATACCTGTCCATACACAAGCATTTGTGGTCTTTCCCAACATCCTGGTTCTCCTCCTATTTCCTTGACCCCCATCTTTGGGTAAGCAAATTCCTTCAGTGTTATGGTTTTTGTCCCTCCTTTTTGTGGGCCATTAGTTATGTATTGTATGGCCTGATCTAGTTGCCAGTAATTGTTCATCATGTTAAGAGTCATTAAATAAAAGTCTTCGTATGGAAATGTTGCCTTGGACATCCATCTAAATCTTGCTGTTTTCCCTTGGAATCTTTCTCAGGTTGTAACCTTGGATAGGCGCATAAGGCATTGTGCTCTTGCTGCTGGTATTTCAGTTGATATAAACGTTTTGGAGACACATATGGCATAGGGGATTAATGAGCAGACATAGTAGCTTTCCCCAGTGGTTTCTTTGCCTACTTTGGTCATGTGTTTGTACCACATGTTGTTAGATGCTCGAGCAGTATCAGTGAGATATGGGTTCACCCCTCCCATGTCTGTATCCACACTGTCCTTACCTCTCCTTACTGGTTTACAGTGGTCCCCTGTCCACCTGACATGGCATTCCACCTGCTGAAGTTGGGGTAATGTTAGAAGAGGATACAGCAGTAACACATGCAACTAGGGATATTCACCAAATAAATGAGAACAAAAACACCACTTGGAAATAAGAGACAAGATGGGATAAGCACTTTTTAAATAACCGTCTCCGTTAACTGCGCTGCTTGGATCGAGGGGCAGCTTGAAGATATCAGTTGCCCACCTGAAATGCGCAAAACGAGTATTATCAGATTAGTATTGTATTAGTTCAAGCCCTGCCGACCATGTAGTCTGCCATGGCAAAAATAAATAGTTGTTCCCTCACAGCTTTAACTCTAGGATCTTAGAGTACTGCAAGGACAGATGGGTTTCCTCTTTCGAGTTGTGGGTAAACATGGGCGAGATATGCTATAAACACATGGAAAAACACATTAGGGTGACGTCTCTGGGTTCTGTTGGATCTCTTAACAAATTGGACAAATTGGCATTGGAAGGTTTCCGGATGGGGATCAGTGGGAAGCATGGAAGAAATGCAATAAGAAACATTTTCACGTTGAATGTGTAGAAAGAAAAATAACAAACAGACAGTGAGCCCTCTTATAGATGTGTAGGAAGTCCTTGCCCTAACTCTTCAGCTCGTGAGCGAGTAACCATTGGGTGTTCTCTGCTTGGCTGTGCTGATTGCAGATTATTGTTTTGCTCTTTTTGTTTAGGATCATTGGCCCTGTCAATGTCGGTGCTAGGAGGGGTTACTGCTTTTTAGGGCTTGATGTCACTGAGCTGATTCCAAGTGTTCTTCCCAACCAGTTTCACTGCTCTCTCAGTCTTCCCAGTTCTCCCAGTTCTCCCCTGTTCCACTACCCTACCTTGTTGTGCTCTGAAACACATGTATACGAGCGCAATAGAAATAAAATATCAATATTAATATCAGTCACAAGTTCAACCACATGCAGGCCTGTAAACCATGGGGCATCCTAATTGCAGAAAAAGTTAGGCAAGAGAACCTTATCACCTGGATGCTAAGGTGGCTGCTTAAGTAAGTCCTTGTCGGTTTCGTTGCTGTCGCTCTCTTCTCTGACTTCAGGCCTCTCCTATTGTCTTTGAAGCTGGTGAGAAATAAAAGAGGCACTAGCAATTAAGGAAGTTGTATACTCAAACATTTCCTGTCCCAATACATCAGACACATTCTCAGCATCTTTGATTTCCCTAGTGAAAGGAACCAGGCGAAGTTGCATGTGCCTTCCTGTCACCACCCCATGTATGTTAAATGGTGGTCGGACCCAGGCTTATTGCGCAGTACAAACAAGGCTACGGGAAGGCAATGGAGCCAGTTTTTATTCAGTGTCTTCTTAATTTTTGCTATAGCATCCTTGAGCAAGCCATTGAGGTGCTCATACACTCTGTTTGCTTGCGGGTGAAAGGCACAGGAGAATTTGTGTTGGATTCCTAACAAAGTTGTAATGTGCCAGAACATCTCACTGGCGAAATGAGGGCCCTTGTCATACCGCAGGATCTAAAACATGCCCCTTGGTGGGAATATCTCCCGGACCAGGAATTTTGCCACTTTAAGGGCCTCTGGATGGGAACAAGAAATGGCCTTAATCCAACAGAAAAATGGACACTATCATGTAGCCGTACCCTTAGCAAACTTGGATCATGTCGATATATTTGAAGTGCAGGTTTTGGAATGGACCCACTGAGGAGCGTATCCCCCCTGCACTTCCCCTGATGCATTGCTTTATACTTATTTGACCTCAAGTCGAGGCTTTCGATACTTCCGTTATTATACAAGTACAGATGAATACCTTATTTTCATTTCTATTTTCTTAATTTCACAAATACCAGTTCTCGTCAATTCTTCCTCAGCCTCTTTGGCTCCCAAACCTGTCAGGCGTGATCCGTGCACCGCCCTTCTACAACTCTCTTCCTCCTCAGACATACCCACCAACCACATGCATTTGCCTTCTGCGCACTGCCAGTGAACAGCCTCCTCCGTCAATTATAAGTACTCAACACCAACTTTTGTTCCTCCTCGTGCTGTCCCAGTCATATGCACAGGGCCTACGGGTGACATCTACACTTCACTAAATAAGGGAGTGCTAGAGATCACTTACACCACGCAGAATACGAACTACGCATTACACAGACATTTTCACAACCCCAACATAAACCCACAGCTGTCTTCCTACCCCCTCACAGGGGATACCAATGTTTCTCGTGTTTCAATCTGTACCTACAGTGTCACCTTGTAGATAAAACACCTCCGCAAGACTTAACCAGACGAACACTTTCCGCAATCTAGGCTAGCTCCCTTTGCTAAGCCCTTACACAGGGATACCATCATCCATGACCCAAGCTAAAATGCCCAATTCACAGGCAATCAAATAGTCACATAAATTCTGACATCCGTACCTTTAAGACAATCATCACAGTTATTCACCAGAACCTTTTACCTCAAGACCGAATATTCCCTAAACAGAGAAATGACATCTACTTCTGCTCCTTCCCTACAATGCTTCACAATACTTGACACTACTAGACAATACTTAACAATACTTCAATTATACTCAACAATACTCGTTACAACCCCACACCCAATGTTACTTTCCCACCCCTTCCTATTGCTGTGTGGCTGAGTCAATGCTTACACTCTGTGGTCTGCTTACGCAGTTCAGCTACCGGTTCCCCCAAAGCTGCCATGACACCCTTCTGGTCTGCTGGACTCCCCATGGACCACGGCAGTATATTTCCAACCTGGCTCCTGACGGCCTTTGCACAGGGGTGCACTTCCCCGTTGTGCTTGTTTTCTGCGACGCCCCCGGCAGCCCTTCTTGCACTGCAGAGGAAGAGGTTGCTTATGCCGAACAACGTAGTAAACCATACCTCTGCTGCAAACTTATTGGCTTAGGTATGCCAGAGGTCTGGGGGTAACTACAAGCATACCCGTTCAGACCCTAGGGCCTAACAACCCTCCCCCAGTATACAAATGGAAGACTCAGCCAAGGGCAATTTAGAACTGTCTTTTATTACACAAACTGACAGGGATCATACAGGACATTCAAAAATTCCCAGAATTACAGCTCCCGGGCCCCTCCCGAGCCCCTGTCAGGCCATTTTGTTGCCCCCTGCATCAATACATGGTCCCGTCTCCAAATAACCTATGGGTCCTTCTTGTTAGGTGAGTGGAGTGGTATCCCTTATGGGTACCACCTATAGACTTTTGTTGACTGGCCCTCACTTGTCAGGTGTCTGGCCTGCCCCTTCCCCAAGAAACTATATATTTCATTGTTGCAGGGTCGCAGGATTACCATTGGCACTTGCCCTCTGTCATCCACCCCTGGATTTTTGTTCCCTGATTGGCTGGATCTGATCTCCTCAGGCCTGGGACCTAGCTCTGTTAGCAGTACTTCTTTTGCCTGTGAGAGTGACCTCAGTGTTTCAACATTGAAAACAAATCCATGTTTCCCTTCATGTCTGTGTTGCTGAGAACCGTTCGTCTTCCCACCCCAGGTGAATGAATTGTCTAGCTCGTCTGCATCACGTGGTTGAGGACCATGAAATCGAGTTCTTCTGGTCCGCAATGTATGAGGATTTATTCTGTTTTTCTGCTGATGGCCCCTTGTCGTTTTAGTTTTGATATGTGTTGCTTGTTTATGCCCTTGGCTGTGAGCCCTGGCCTTCAGTACTGCTTAGCCTGGTTCTGCTTTCCGTGGCCTCTTGTCCTGTGGCTTGTGGCCTCATGTAATCCTCATTATACTTATACTATGATTTCTACATATCTATACAATGCTGTGTTTCCCATAGGTTAGTCATATTTGGTCCCCGCAGGCTCCTTACATGGTCCCGTAGATCCATAGGGTTAATTGCAATCAGCATCTGCAAGCTTGCTCTGCATCTCTTCGTTTGCCTTGCGTTCAGCATTTCTGCACTTGGCTAATGAGAAAAATAATGTATATGTATCTGTTCTCTATCTACAGAACTGTGCAAGCCTGTTCTTAGTGTACGGCCGTGTATGTTTCTTTAACTTTGTGCATGGCTGCGAGTGTAGTTCGTGACTTACGTGGCTATGTCGTGGTTTCACTAATGACATCAACACATTGGTTTCTCAGCATTAGTCAATGTCATCCACAGAGGTATTTGGGTCCATGACCAGTTTTGAGTCACCTGTATCCAAAAATACATAAGCTGGATAAGGTTTGAATGGCTATCTAAGAGAGTATCTTCCCCATATGTGGATTTTACTGGCCTTCCTGGGGCTGTCCAAATAGTGAGTGGCTTCATGTGTTTTAACTCTTCGGGCCATCATGTTCATCGGGGTGAGGAGGAGCATTCCAGGGACCCCCTCTTCAACTTCTTTCTACCAGTAGAGCAATTTTGCTTTGTCTTCCTTGTACTCTTTTTCTGCCAGAACTATTAACATGTGCACAGTGTCATTTCTGCACTGCATCTCTGTTTTGCTGCAGATCAAATGTTGTTTACGTACTGTATAAAGGCACTTTCCAATTGCACATTACGTAAGTTCATTGGGAGGAGCCAATTGAATATCAAAGGGGACTTGCTGTACCCTTCTGGGAGCCTAGGATGTTTCCACTTCTTATTTTTAGAGAAGGAGGCATTCTTCAAATCTTTAACCGTAAAGTGAGTAGCTTTTGTAGGAATGTTGCACAAAATAGGCACCGGATTTGAAACCAAAGGAATTTCTTTCTCAACAATCTGATTTCAAGTTCATAAATCCTGTATAAAATGCCATGATTCCTCTGTTGACTTCTTCACATGATACACCGCAGTATTGCACTGTGATTCTGAGGTATCCCTGCAAAATATCCCCACCAAAAATACTGCCGTACATATGGCCGTTTGTCTCGCCATAGGCTATATTTTTGGGGGGGACAATTTGTGGGAGTGGAGGTTGCGGGTGTGTCCACCGCACAATAAAAAATGATGCAGGGATTGAGGGGGTGTCCCCTGCAAGGGTCCATGTGTGAATTGTGCTGCAAAAATATGGCGATATTTTTGCATCGCAGTATTTTTGTGGCGGAATTAACACATGGAACTGGTTCTGATGGTACCTGGATGCCTTGATTAATTAGGGCTGCAATTGTCTCGTAAATGTCCTCATCTGGCTCCCTGGACATTGCCTTGCTCTCAGTAAAATGTCTTTTGGTTTGAGTTTTATCTTCACTGCCCCTACCGCTTTCAAGAGCCCCACGTCATAGGGATTTGTGGTCCATAAGACACTATGGACCTTTGCCAGACTTTCTCGATAAATACCAGCAGTGCTTGAAGCATAACTGCCATTCTCTGTGGTACCTCTGTAGTGTACCTTCATCCCAGTATGTAATGCTAATGTTGACTATAATTTTGTGTTCTCAGCGATTGTCCTGAAACAGTTCTTCATCGGTCACAGTAGCCCTCTGCAATCACCATCCTCTATGCCTGTCCGGTGTCATCTGTCCCATGCTCTGTTATTCTGTCTTCTCCCACTATTGCTGCCTCTAGTTCTAGTGGGAACCATCCCTTCTGGCTCATCTAATAGTAGTTTTGGTCTAAATATGTACTCATTGGGAAGGCAACATAGTTTTACCTAAATCCCCAGGAGCCATGCTATTATCACTTCCACTCCATATTTGAATAGCTCCAAATCTGCTGGCATGCCCCTCTGTACTGTGCATCTGAATAATTTCCCTTACATTCAAAAGGTGAATCCCAGTTGTGCAACCTATTCGTTTGTCTGTGAATGAGATGGTCATGTTAAGTTTACTCATGATTTCCCTTCTGTCGGGAATATAATAATGGTAGAGTAGAGTTGTGCTCCTCTTTACAAAATGTAAGATTGTCTGTAAAAGGAACCAAATCTGTCACCCCAGAAAATCTCTGTGCATTCATGGCGTTGCCTGCATTGGAAACCGTCCTGCCTTTATACAGGACCTAGGTGCCCCTGTATCTATGAGGAAGGAGAAAGTCTTGTCACCTATCGTCACCTGTATATATGGTTCCTCTGCCGGGTTGGTTGTAATCGGTAGAATGGAACACATCAGGTCCGTCTGTGGGCTGTCCTATTTTGGGTACAATCACATTGCGTTGCCTTTCAATCGGTTGCCACCCTACCACAGTCACCCGTCCCAACTTCTGAATAGGAGATGCTGCCATTGAATCTGCGTGTGTCCATTTCCGTCATTCTGCGGTGTCGCGTGCAGTGATTACATGCCACTCTGCATCTGTGGTGCAGGTGGTGTCTATGAATATGATTGGGTGGGTCCCTGTATCAGGGGTGTCTGCGCCATGGGCTTGTATGTCTGTGCGTGTGCATCCGGGGTCTGCATGTGTTGCTGTGTTTGGTCTATGCATCATTTTCAGTCTGTTCTCCCTCATATGTGGGCTGATATTGCATTCCCCCATTATGTTGCACCCCTCCCCTGCTTCTACATACTCAAAAAATGTGTCCCATCTGTCCACACACCCAACACTGGGGTGGCCCTCCCATTGGTCTCTGATAACCCTCTGAAAACCCATCTTAGCCTTGCTGCATGTGATACCCATACCCGCTTCCCCTAAGTGGCCCTCCTCTTCCTCTAAACCTGTGGTACATGTCAGACCGCCCCATAAAACCTCCTTCTATGGCTGGCAGTCTGTACTGCACATGCGGTGTATCTGGTCCTTCTGCGCTTGCTAACATTGCCCCTTCCATAGCATATTTTGACAATTTCTTCTGCACTAACTTCGCCTCTTCCTGCTTTCTTTTCTCGCACTTTTTTCCTGCGTTTTCTTGTATTAGCCTACAATCATGTACTATATTGAGTTGACTTTCAGTCCACGGTTTAGCACCTGCTCAGTTAACCCTTGACATAATATATGATAGAACAACCCCACTGTTTATCCCATGGTTCATGCTCTCAAGTCGCCCTTTCTCTTGTCTTCCCCCATTTTGCATGACATAATAGCGCTGATGTCTGAACTGTCTGGGTAGTGCACCCTTAGAGTGTACCACATGGCCGCTCACCTGTATTCTGTGCGGTTACTCCTGGGTAGCCATCCCTTTTCCATACATCAAAAGTAGGCTTTTCATGTCACCTACCACTAAGGTCTTCCCTGCTGTCAATCTCTCTATCTCATATATCCATTTTCCAGCTCCTTCAGTCAACAAAGGTAACTTACACCTCAATTAATCCTTATTGATCTGTTGCTATGGTATGTATTGAGGTCTCCCTTCTTTAATGGTGGGCATTGTGTCAGTCCTGTCTTTCCACCGTGCCTACCTGTGTCTTTCATGGCAGTAAACACCCTTGACAATTTTCCCTCCTCCTTGCTGGGAGATGTCTGAGCTTTTGTGTGTGTGGGACAACGCTGCCTGCAGAGCGTGATATATCCCTGGAATGCTGCAATCTTTCACCCCATCGTCCCTTAGTCCATCAGTGGCATTATAGTGTCCCCACATTGTGTCTTGTTCCAAGCTCTACCCTTGAGACCCATGTAAGGAATGCCATAGCCCCTTATCCTCACTTTCCACTAAGTCATCACGTGTCCCTGTATCTACATCAGTATTGTCAATGTTCTCCTGGAAGCTGAGCCTACTCAAAACTGCACCTCCCAGCTGCCTCTCTTCTATGTTACTCGTTCTTTCACACTCCCCCCTCAAGGAGGAATCTATGTCACCTTTATCTATTCTTGGTAAAGCCCTGCTTCATTTTCTGCCTTGATCTCGCTCCTGCCTCCCCTCTGCCTCCCCCTCTTAGTTATCACTAAAACTTGCTAATCCCATCTTCACTTGCACTTCCCTTACAGCGCACTTATCTTCTTCCTTGCGCTGTCACTCTCTAAGGAGCGGTTCTACTTGTAACTTCCTCTTGTCCTTATTTATTTGCACTTGCCTTTTCCTCTCTTCTGCTCTCCTTGCCATGTTCGTAAGCTCTCACTGCCTCCATGCTTCCCACTCCTCCTGTTCTCAAGCTTCTGCCTTCTGTCTCTCCCTCCCATGCTTTGTGTTTGGGAGGATAGCTTAGGGGCGACATGCTCACCTTGGAAGCAAGACGACACACACCAACACAGGTTCGATCCCCAGGTCCGCGCTTACAAACCACTGGTTATTAAGCACGTCATAAAAAACCAGTCATATCATACTCTTTCGCTCTTTTTCTCATTCTCCACTTCTTCCATTACTGCTGCCCATTCTCTTGCTTCATCTACACCCTTGCAAACATCGAGTTTGCTACTTGCCCATCGAGTTTAAGCTTGCTCAGCTTTTCTCCTTGTAAGCCATGTGTATGCGCAAGTAATGGTTGCTGCACTCATTTAACGAAGCTCCCTCCTCTTGGCCTTGGCTTCAGCAGTTTACCCTCTGTGCCTCTTGTCCATTCTGTGCTATATTTACAAACCTTGCACTTATAGCATGGAAGGGATTTGCACATGTGCTGTAGGCGCGTAAACCCCATGGTTTTACAGAAATACAATACTTCAATACTTGCTTGACCCCAAATCCTGTTTTTTGAAACTTCCGCTGTGACCAGACAAACTCACTTTATTTTACCTTAACACCAAATGTTCAGTTACCTCTTCGAGCCACAAAAATCACCAGCCTCTCTGGCTTTACAACAATGCCCTGGGAATGCTCAGCATACCGGCCTTCTATAATTCTCTGCCTCCTACAACTCCTGCGCATGTGCCTTCCACGCAACGCCACAAAACACAACAACTCTTTTAATCCTCTGTTGTCGTTTACCTCCCCTAAAAAGAAATTCTGGACCCCTTGTGCATCCCAAGTCCTATGCTCAAACCTGATTTGTGATGTCACCTCTACGATACAGGAAAGAGAGAGAGAAAGAGAAAATTATTACCGCCATGGCTACCTCCTACCGCCTTCTGGGTCCGGCAAGGCGGTATGGGGGCTTACCTGGTCATTCCGACCCTGGAGGACCCGGTAAGTCCCCATGCCAATTACTAGCCAATAACGGTACCGCTATGAGCGGTGTGGTCTGACCACACGTTAAAGACTGGACCCGCTGAGGGACCTCGTAGTAGGGCGGTAAGGGATTACCGGCACCAGTGCCTTACCACCTTCCATGTAATGAGGCCCTATGTTTCCCCATTGTTGGCACTTGTCTGATCACCTAGCCTGAGAGAGTGACTGCAGATTGCAGTTTTTGGTGGACAACTCATGTATCAATCTTGTCTGCTTCGCTGGGAACAACTCCTCTTCTCACCATGTGTAAATAGCCATTGTTCGGCACTGCTGGTTAACGTGTCCAAGGACCACAAACAGGAGCGTTTCTGTCTACAATTATGAAGATTTTATTCTGTATTTTGCAGGTGGCTCACCGCAACCAGAATTTGGAATATTCCTCCTGTCCTATGTCCTTGTCTGCGAATACCGTCTCTGTGCATTTTGCTGCAAGGACTGCACTCTTTACACCATGTATTTGAGGCCTGTGGCTTCACGTGTATTCATTACAGTCATTCTATGGTTTCCATTGTTTCAGAAAGAAAGAGTCCAGAGGATGCAATTTACAAAGTGAAAAATTATGTGTTTAATTAATATGTTGAGTCAATAAAGAACAAATAAGAAAACAATCATCTAATGGAGAAAAATGAAAAAACGATTATCTCTTACATCCACATTGGGCATAATGGCACAATCAAAACAAGCACATCCATATCTGCATCCACTCTTCACAATCACACATATTGTTTTTTTTTTTATTGTTAAACAACACATCACAGTTATTGGCAATTTATATATGGCAATTTAAATATAATACTCATTTCAGATTTTTTAACAAGTCTGACCGGTTTCCACGTTTTAGGCACAATTGGGCCACGTCTTCATCAGGGAATACTCAACAGTCCTAAAACGTGAATATGTAAAAATAGATCATAAACCGACATAAAACATGTTTCCTAAAAAAACATTTATACCAAATAGATACCAGTTATCACCCCTGTTAACTAATCCATGCATTCAGAAACATCTGGTGCATTCCAAAAGTCCCTAAGAAAACCTATGGTGCCACAAGAGGGGAAAGTAAGGCAACTCTGGGGTTTGACGACTTGTAAAAGTAAGAATGTTGTCTATGCTGTATTGTGTCCATGCAAAAAGATCGATACTGGCAATACATCTAGAGAATCCCATCTTAGAATTAACAAACTGTTCCAAAATCCACACAAGGACACTGAATGCTCTCTTGGTAATTCATTTTTTGGAAAAAAAGTGGTTTTGTGTGGATAAAATCCACAAGGCTACTGTGGCACAAGAAGCACATACATTGACTTATAAAGAACAACTTTGGATGTTTAACCTCAAGACATTTGAGAGAGGTCCATGGAAGAATGGGAGCAGATATTCCATCAAAAATCAATTCTCATGTACTCTCCAGGTGAACCTAAAAGTTGCTCTGTTGGCACCTTATCTGAATTGTCTTCTGCAAATATTAACACTCAATGGTAGAATGGGAGACCGTTCCTCCACGCTGAATATTAACATCTAATTGTTGGTATGAGTGTATTGAATGACCATTCTGGTGTGGATTCCAGTTAGGATTGAAAATTCTAGAACACAGCAGCACTAAATCAATTCCTAATAAAATCTGGAATTGGCTGGCTTAATATTTAAGCCAAACTGTATCCTCACGATACCAGTATGTAGTGTCGAGGGTAACTACAGGGAATGACCAATTAGATGTCGATCAATACCCTGAGTCCATATGGTGAAATAATCAAAAAATCAATTTACATGGATAAATTACCAAAACACATGTTCTCCTCATTTCTCTGCAACTGAGGCTTTTGTGTTAACAACATGCAGTACTTGATACAGTTATATGGGTTGTGCATCATTTATATGAACTACCTTGCTAGCCTAGTACAACCTGTAATTACACATATACATTTCCAAAGGATTTAAGTTTGAGAGTATTCCCCTAAGGAGAACATGAAATAAAGTGAATATGCTCACTGTACTCTGAACACACTAATATGGCTGCCAAATTAATGATACTTTTGGGAAATTTATAGGAAGCCATGTTTAAAAACCTTACGGATCGCTCTTTCATAGGTGTCTCTTTTCTGTTTCCACATGTTTTTGTAGACTTACTGACGCGATCTGACACCTTTAGTTCATGTGACCAGTACGTCCATCTGACAGGGCAAAGCCTGATGGCTGCTTAAATACGTATGGGTTGAACACAGCTAACATTATAATAATCAGGATGTGGGGAGGATCACCAGAGTAGAATTTGCCACATACAACATTAGGTAAGTGTCACAAATGCAATAGAGAAGTTTTATAAAGCTCATTGAGCCTTGTGGTGTTGTCTATGCAGTGGGTGGACAATGGATATTCATCCAAGTAATGTTTTGGCATGGCTACATATTACAGCTGTTTACAGTAACACAAACCATATACAAGATATTCAACAAAAAAGCTTTATTGCGGAGTTCCAACTCCATTAAGTAGCCATGGTATGTGTTAAGATGGATTTCTAAACTCTGACCTGGTGGGCAGAAATTTAGAAGGCCACCCTAGTTTTTTGGAACAGGGGAACCTTCTGGACAAGCCAGACCAATCTAGGTAGCTTGGCAGGCAGTCAAGACTAAGCCTCAGGAGGGGTGAGAGTGATTGGAAGCCCACAATGAGAACACACAGTAACAAACCGCACATTACTCTTATATATGTATATGAATAATATCTATGCATTTATTGTTGAGCCGGACCAATTGACACAAGGAAACTTCAGTTATATAAAAACGGTTACCACACAAATACAATAGTAAATACTATATATACAATACATTTCCTAATGCCACAAATGAGCAAAAGACAGCCACAACCTGTAAAGAGAAGGGTGAGTTAACACACTAGGACCATAAGAGTTGTTCCCTAACTTTTGAGTCCAGCCCTAAGAAGTGGGGAGCCTTGTGTTCAATAATACAGTTGTGCGTAAAACAGCACAATCGCGCCTGCAGAACTAAAAGTGGGTCGTCTTGGGAGAGCTGTAGCAAGTCAGGACGCTTGTAGGGAAGAAGAATGGGTTCCCACTATTCGAGTAGGGTCTGCCTTTGGTGGCAGAGCAGTTCTCAAAAGGTGAGAATGGCTATGGAGCACAGGTTAACACAACCAAAAGTGAATACCTTTTTTAGGGATATTTGTGCGGAAAAGATAATGGATGTGCCAGGGGACCACCAGTAAGTGATGCAAGTACTCACCAACTCTCAACACTGCCTGTACAAAACCTTGCCAGTTTAGTCGAGGTCACTAGTGGGTTCAAGTTCTGCAGTTTCTTGGCTCTACGGCTCTGAGCGGCTACACGATAGAACGTTCGTCTGTGACAGGACAGTTTCCTTTTCTCAGCATCCGAAGGAGGTACAAAGAAAAATCTGGTGCAGCAGGCTTTAGGACACAGGAGAGCAGGTCAGCAAGACACCTACAACGATCATCAACAACAGGTAGTGATGCAGAAATGACAGATGTGTGCAGCGTTGCATACTCCCTTAATTCGGGAAATAAAGGAGCTAGGGGATACTCCTAGGTGCAGCTGCACACTTCACTGTATGGCCCTGAAACACTTCCGATAGGGCTCGTTGAGCATGTAAGCAGGGGGCACCGAAAGTAGTTGTTCCCACTACTCCAAAGGGTTGAAGCACCCTTGCAGGCCTACTTGATTGATAAAGAAAACAGGTTTTCGACAGGACATCAGAGGGCAAAGGGTGCCAAACCTTCCAAAGCATCGCCAGTGGTTCCTTGAGTCCGTTTTTTCATTGCAGGATACTTGGCTCCTTCTGTAGTTCAGAGACAACTCAGGTGATTAATCTGGAATGGATGCAGAGCCCCTTCTCTTACCCAAGATTAGCTTTACTCCAAAATCGAAGACTTCCAATCCAAACTCTGCTCTCATTCATGCATTCCAGTTGTGGACCAATTACGGTCCACGGTGGTCCCAGTCAATCAGGCACTCCAGACATCCTGGCACCAGTAGTGAAGATTGGGACCATACAGTCCGAACCTGCTTCCTGGGCACACACAAGTGAGAAGCAGAAGCCTGCAAAAGAGATTGGTTTTAATCGGAGGCTGCATGCTCAAATAAGAAAAACCCAGCTTAATCGACCTGGGTGAAGGCAAGGTACAAAATGGCCAAGGGACAGGACAAAAGACTTCATGGCACAGCCATTTTCATACCTGGCCACCAACTTGAACCAAATGTGGTAAGCACAGTCTGTTTCTGTACAAAAAAGTAAAACACTTAAGCAAAGTAACTGCTTCCACCAGTTTGTCCAACGCACACGTGTGCAATCACCAAAAAATCCTTTGAGGGTGTCTAGGGCCATAAAACAAAGGAGGACCCCAGTGCACGGTACTGCAAGGTACATAGATGGTCGATGCCCAAGGAAACATAGTTTCCCAGTACTGACAGTCTGAAGGACCTGCAGTTTCCCCACAACAAGTGAGAAAAAGTCCAGGGGAGCACAGCTAAAAGCTGTGCTCCACTGGAAAAAGTCAGGATAGGAAATCCAAACAAAAGCAAAATGTTTGGGTGCTCCACAAATGGAGAGGAAATTACACATTGATGATATCTTTCCTATCAGCATGGGACAGCATTACAACCACAAATAGCCACATGTTGCACTTAGGTGAATGCAGGGTCCATTTCAGGTGGTTCATTAAAGGACAAATGATAATAATAAACTACAACAAACACCATACGTTTTTAATTAGTCTCATTCCATTTTGACAGAAATGTGGCCTGGAACATCTTGAAATTACTCATGTGAATCTGATACTCCATTTCCATCTAGCACAGCTGAGTAGCATTAGACACGGGTGCTGTGTAACCTGGAAAACACTAATGCAACTAATGTAAAAAATCATTTGAGTATACTTACCAGAACTATAACACAATGAGATGAATGCTCATGCCACCAGCCATTATACATTTTCACAGGCAAATGATGTTTCCCTTCTCTATCATTTAGGTGGTATTAGGCCCACTTCCTCAGCCAAATATCCACGACCAAGAAATAGAAGCCTCCCACGTTGAGTAAATGGTCTTTCTTTTAAGCAGTGATGTTGTTCACAGACCAGAGAATATTGTGTCAGGCACTCTGCTTGCTGTGTGTTTGCTCTCTGGGTCACGGATTGGTTCTTGTGGCACCTTAGGTTTTATCAGGGACTTTTGGAATGCACCAGATGTTTCTGAACACATGGATTAATTAACAAGATTGATAACTATTATCCATGTGGTATAAATGTTTTTTAGGATAAATGTTTTATGTAGGTTTATGATCTATTTTATATGTTAATGTTTTAGGACTTTTGTATATTCCCTGATGAAGACGTGGCCCAATTGTGCCTAACACGTTCAAACTGGTCGGTCTTGTTCAAAACAACAATTGGAATTTGGATTTTGAAAATGAACTGATATCCATTCCAGGGGAGATATATGTTACACAGCCTGTGGTAGCGGCTGTGTTGTTATGGTTAAGTTGGTAAACCCAAGAACCCATGCCCTAGGTGATAAACCCGGTAAACTCCTGGCTTGGCTATACAAGAGGGAGACCCCCAGAACACCCATTTGCCAAGCACTCAAACCAGACGGCTCCTTAGTGCACACCCAAATAGAAATTAACTCGGTGTTCTCCGACTTTTACTGCAAACTATACTCCGAACCCCCGCCCATGGCCGACTCTGGCATTGAGGATGTCCTGGACGACATCCACCTTCCCAGGCTTGATTCTCAAATGACTGACATCCTAGACGAGGCCATCACCCCAGATGAGGTTAAGGTAATCATTAGATCTCTCCCGTCTGGAAAATTCCCTGGCACTGATGGCCTCCCCGGGGAATTTTATAAGTTGTACGAGGAGACCCTGACCCCACTGTTGGCGCAGGTGTTTAACAAAGCTTACGAGTGTGGTGCCCTCCCTGACTCCATGAGGGAAGCTGTAATTATCCCCCTCCTGAAACCCAGTAAAGACGGAACGCACTGCGGTTCCTACAGGCCCCTCTCCATGTTGAACGTTGATAGTAAGATCCTAACCTCCCTGCTAGCGAATAGACTGCGAAGGGTGATCCCCCACCTGATCCATCAGGATCAAACAGGATATGTGCCCGGACGCTCCATCACAGAGAACCTGCGTAGGTTGCACCATATCATGTACAGCACGGAACAGAGGCCTCAGAAATATGCGGTCGCGTCACTAGACGCCACCAAGGCCTTCGATTCAGTGCGTTGGGAATGGCTATATGCCACTATGACTAAAAAGGGCATCGGACACACCTTCTTGAAATGGACCCAGCTAGTCTACACCAACCCCATCGCTAGGGTGCGCAGGAACAGGACCTTCTCAGACAAATGGTGCCTACACAGGGGCACCCGTCAGGGCTGCCCACTCTCCCCGATGTTATACATCATTGCCACTGAACCTGTAGCCGCATACCTCAGACAAGAATACGGAGATGGGGGCATCGTGATCGACGGAGTGACCCATTTCGTCTCCATGTATGCGGATGATACACTATTGTACCTACACAACCCCAAACACCTCCTGCCCTACATTGTAGAGACCCTGGACGGATTCAGTAAATACACGGGAATCCAAATTAACAAGATAAGTCATGCCTCTACCCACAAGCTGCACTGTATAATGAAGACCTTAGATCCCCACCCCCCTTGACCTAAAATGGCAAGTGACTTCCTTTAGGTACCTGGGAATCACTATACACCGTGATCTATAGACAGAACATATCCTCAACACGGTGAGAGCAAAAGACACTCTTGAAAAATCCATGGATTTCTGGGGCAAGCTCCCGCTCTCGATGGCTGGAAGGGCAGGTCTCCTCAAAATGGTTGCACTCCCCCGCCTACTATACAATTTCACAAATGTCCCCTTCAACACCCCCCCCCCTTTTTCAGAAATATTAATAAACCATGTAGACGGTTTCTCTGGCAGGGAGGCAGACATAGGGTGGCGCTGGACACACTCCAAAGACCTTACGAAAGAGGAGGAATTAAAGTCCCCAACTTCGAATTGTACTACCTTGCAAGCCAACTAAGGCATGTGATGCGATGGATGGCCGACGAGATCTCCACAGACACCAGGCTCCTCCAACCAGCTTTGCCCAACCTGCTCCTAATGGATCTACTCTGGATCCAGAACAGACTCCCGCAGCCCTTCCCATACTTAGCCAAACTCGGAATAAAGCTCTGGAACAGAGCATGCAGAACAGTGGGGTCAGCTGATCCCTACTCCCCACAAATCCCCATCGCAGCAATTATGGCCAACCAGCCGTTGGGCTCTCTGGAAACGCGTGCCCAGTGGGAACCCTATGGAGTGGCTACCCTAGGAGACCTAGTACTGGACCAGGAGATCATATCTTTCCCCAATCTCACTGAGACCACGGGATTACCTGCTGGTCAGTTCTTGCTCCACAGAGCAGTGATACAAGCCATAAAGGTTAGATGGCCAGCGGCTACCATCCTAGCGATGGAAAATGAGGTCATAGAAACATTGTTAAACACCACCGAAGGAGGCCATGTAACTTTGCGACTTTACGAAGCCCTACTGCAGGGCACGACAAGGAACAATCTCAAAAGTAAAGAAAAGTGGGAAACTGAACTAGGCCAGGACTTTGCGGGTGAAGAATGGGAAAAAATAACCCACTACCACAAGAAAGTTTCTAGGAATGCCCGTTTACAGCTCATCCAATTACACATCACCAACAGGGCCTACCTAACACCTGAGGCCATATCTAAATTCAAGGGAGCTGAGACCCAAGTATGACTCAAATGTAAGGAGCCCAGGGCGGGAATGACTCATATGTTTTGGGGCTGCCCAGAGATACGCAAGTTTTGGACACAGGTACAGGAAAGAGTGGCGGATGCAGACATTGAGCTCGAAGTGTATAACCCCGCGGCCTGCATCTTGGGCAAATGCAAACGTAACCACAAAAATAAGCCTCTAAACAAACTCAAAGACTTGATATTCATAACAGCGAAGAGACGCATAGCCTTGGGATGGAAGAGCCCAAGGGCCCCGATCGAGGCACAGTGGTGGGGGGACCTTACGAAATATATAACGGCTGAGACCGGTGCATGGGAAACGGCAATCCTCAAACAGAGGCTGCACTCCAGTGGGGAACTGCATCGCTGGGTGGCGTTAACAGTGCCATTACTTCATCCTAACAATATGGTCGATACCTCGGATGGTTCGGACTGTCCTAGCCATCAATCCGGTCCAATAAGTATGGACAATAATGTTGACAGTGGTCTTGAGTTGGGGAAGGGTGAGGATGCGTAATCCTGTTGATTTGCGTTAAATATCACAAACGATGACGATTATGTTTGTTATATTGTTAAAACCAATAAATAAATAAATAAAAAAAAAGTTGGTAAACCCATAGGAAGAGCACTTTTTGGCCGGCTTATAACTTTGTTCCCCCTGGACGAATCCTCACCAAACTTTGCAAAAAATGTATATGGACGACTCTGAATTTTGGTGAGGTTTGGTCCGGGGGGGGCAAAGTTATATGGGGGGGTCCCAAAATTTCTTTTTTTTCCAATAGACTGAATGGAGAAAACATGTATGTCGTGCCTACAGCCCAAACCGCTGGACGTATTTTCACCAAATTTGTGGCAGGAGCGGCGGCTTGGTCCAAAAAGCGTGCTTTTGTAAATTTGTTAAAAATCCATCCAGTATTTTTTTTTTAAATCATCCAAAAGTAGGTCTAAAAAAGTTGTGATATTTTGTCCGCTCTGCAGACGCACTTCCCTGTTCGCTCCACGGACAGGACACTGATTGGATAATCGGTTTACGTCATGTCCACGGACACGTGACATGCTCTCTGGTTGGCTGGGATGAGTCATGACGTGTGTCAAATTGTTTTGATGCTCCCACCCTATTGGATGTGCTGACATGTGCTGGAAGTGAGCATAAATCTAATTTTGGGGAGTGTGTTGGTGTGTATGAGTGCTTGGAGAGGGTGGGGGAGTAAGAAAATGCTGTATTTGTTTCGGTGGGAGAAGTCTGTGTTGTGTTCGCGTTGTTCGTGGTCACCCCGGTTGTCCGCCGACATACTAAAGACTGGGCACACTATTAGCTATTTTAGTTAAGAATGATGTTGGTTTTGGGTCGTTAGAAGAGCATTGGGTGAAGAGGGTATGTATTGAAGAGTTTGTACAGTGGTTGTAATAATTGTTTAGAATGTTAATTGAAGTGCACAGTTTTGAGATGGAAGTATTATGTTTTTGGCTTGTGGTCGTTTGGTAGGTGTTTGTTTCTATGGGGGTGTTATGCTGTGGTGATAGTGGCCAGGGCCTAGAGTTTTGGGTACATGGCCGAAGGCCGTAGGCCATAGGCCATACACCTAAGACTCTAGGCCTTGGCCACAACCACCGCAACATAAGTCTACAATGCTACCAAACATTTTGATTGTGGTATGTGGGCTGTTTAGCGGATATATTTTCAAAAATGTGAGTACTGATTGGTAGTAGTGTAACAGTGTTTATAGGATAGTGAGAGGATGTGTGTTTGTTTGTTTGTTGGATTGTGTTCAGATTGTTGGTATTGAAGACTCTAGTCATTTTGCGTTGTATTTATAGGTGAGGTGTTTGTTTGCATCGCTGTGTTATGTTGCAGTGTTTGTGAGTCTAATTATTATATACTTACTGTTTCCTTTGTTAAGGCTGTATGAAGAGTTTGGGCCAGGCCATGCAGTCAAGATTGTAGTGTTTGGCCACAAGCGCTGCAACATAAGATACCCATGGAAGCAAACATTTTGGATTGTGGTTTATGGTCAGGTGTTTGCTTGCATGGGTGTGTTATGCTGTGGTGTTTGTGAGTGCAATCACTATTTACTTACGGTTTGACTTTTTGTGGTTGTATGCAGTTATTTCATGACATGGGCAGTTGGTGCACACATTCTTTTTCAATCACTGTGATGAAAGAAAAAATCACATGTGTGGGTAGTTTATAATGAGTATTGCATTGCATAGTAGACATTTCTGTATTTTGTCGACCCTCATAGTTAGTACTTTAGAAGTACTATATTTCAAACCAGTGTACTGTGCAATTTGCTCAGTTCCTGTGTTTGTTGATTAAATCATTGGGTCTGTGGGAGAAAAAAAATCCGTGCTGGATTAAAAAAAAAACTTTCTACGTTGTGGTACAATATATTTCTTTCATTGATTTCAATAGGTGGAATTGAATAGGTTTATGGTTTTACAGTTGGAAGTGGTGGTAGTATTGTTGCAATTAGATAGCAGTTGGTGTATTCTATTTGTATATTTCTTTTTCCATTTTAGTGGCATTTATCTATCTGTTGGCTTGGTGCAGATTTTTGGGTCAGTTAGTTACCTGTGGGCGTATTGTAACTGTTTATTTCTTGTTTGATTTTAGTGGTATTCATTTATCTGTTTCTTTGTTGCAGATTCTTGGGGCAGTTAGGTACCTGTTAGCATATTCTAACTGGTCATAGTTTTGAAGTTCTAGTTTTGTTAATGTATATACACAGATTTGTTATTACATTTTTGGTATTAGGAATATTAAGTAAGCGTTTACAAGATTTGTTGGTAATCTCTGCTTTAGAGTAATGGTACTATCATTAAATTTGAACCATCCACAATTCTTTTTTATATGCAGTGTAGTGACCTGCATTGGTTGTGGGTCCTGCGTGGTAGATTATACCTATTGTTGTGAAGGTTTTCTTACCAAGTGATACTTGGCCATATGTGAACCCAGTCAGCTTGCAGTTGTTTTTGGTACCAAGTGCATTATAACATAAAAGCATTACTATTACGTATTTACTATGTGTCCGTATTTGTAAGGTGCAATGATCATCGGAATTGCAGGTAGTACATAATATGCCATGGTTTGCATTTTGTATAAGTTGATGAAATGGAATGGATTGACAGTTAGGCATGGATACATACACAAAGCGTTCATTAGGAACTTCTTCTTGTACTACATGCCTGCAAAGAGTGCATGTATGTTTCCACATGTATGAAATCTGGAAGATTTAATTTATAGTTATGTTTTTTTCTAGTACTTGTAGAAAGTACATTAGAAATTCTTGTGGATCTTCTTGTGAGTTTATAGTGAATTTGACCATTCCAGAACAGTAGTCCGATTCCTGTCTTATTCCATGAACACTGTAAGTGTTGTCAGGATTGTTGGTTGCATTTCTATGAAGGACTAACATTTGCAAACACAATTGGTCTGTACCGTGTAAGTAAATGTTGTCAATAATTGGTTGCAATTGGAATAGAATATTTAGTGCTACATTTGCGTAGCAATTTACACCAGTTGTATTTGAAAATTTGAATGGGCCTGACAGTTCTGTATCCAAGTCATTTGTTGGGAGTGTGCGTTGCTTCTTTGAAGAGTTAGTTGAGTTACTTCGAGTTACTTTGAGCAGTAGATTGTTCTTTGGTTGTGGTCCTTGATGAAGTGGTTGTGGTCCTTGATGAAGTGTTACCTTCTTTTACTTTCTTTCGAGGAATTGATGTGAGATCATGCATAGATTGAGTATGAAGTAGTTTTCTTTTACAACATTTTGCTTTTTGCGGAACAGGATAGGTTTTCAGAATGCAAGAAATATCAGCATTTACTTTACTTGCATCAAAGTTGATTAGAAATAGTCTGTCAAGTGTACAGAAGCGTGATAGTACTACATAGCTCATGCCTCCTTTAACGACTCTGCTACCAATATCTATTAATGCTTTATCTAGGGTAAGACCTTGTGATTTGTGAATGGTGACTGCGTATGCTAGAGTTAGAGAAAATTGTTCTCTGCGTACATACATGTCTTTGAAAAGAAGGAAGCAGGCAGTTGAGCGTCCTATCCTTTTAACTTCAGATAGTTTGTCAAAGAGAATATTGACAAATTGAATATTGTTGTCACGTGGGTATGGTTGAAAGCCAACAACTGTACTAAGTGCTCCATTAACTAGTCCTTTGTCCACGTCAAAGTTATGTTTAAGCATTACTCTGCAGTTTGAAGATACTTTTTAGATTTTCTCCAAACCAGTTGTGTTAGAGATAGAGTTTTCCATGATGTTAGGCGTTGTTATGGCTAGTTGACACATGTGTAGTGTCATACCATGAACGTCCAGTTTGTCTGCGGAGGCAATTTGAACTATTGCTTGCATTTCTTTTTGTAACATTGTTTCATTAAATTTTGAATAGCTTGCAATTGGCATCAAGGACATATAATTGACATTTTTGTGTGCTAATTGTTCGTTGACATCAGTAGCACATGAGTTATGGCCATAGAGTGCATGGATGTGCCTGGTTTGTAATAGAGTTTGTGCTTCTTGAGATAGTAAACAAACTCTAATACTTTTTAAAATGGTGGAATATGTCAGGTCTGTAGACTGCCGCATATTTTCAGTTAATTCTCTGTATTGGAAATGTTGCCAAATGTTTACATTTCCTATGCTGCCAAGAGTTTTACGGCACAGTTTGTGCCCTAAGGTTTTAAAAATAGGTTCAACTTTCACTGGTGTTAATTAAAGAAGATCCCCGAAAACAATAATGTGTTTTCCTCCAAAGAGCTCTTTGTGGTCTGTTTTGAGGACCTCTTGTAGTCTTAGGTGCATTAAAGCAACATTAGGTTGGAGACCATACTAACCTCATCTATTAGCAGCATTTTCATTTGTTTGAAAACTCTACGTAGTTCCATTGCAGCTTCTGTAGAAAGTTTGTAATAGTCTAATTGTTTTGGTGTTCTACTGGAAGGAGTAGTAATTGGTGTACAGTCACACCGCCTATGTTGTAGGCAGCTAACCTGTGGGGGCAGCTACAACAGCTGACAGTTTGTTGTTTGTCTTTTGTTGGAGGAACTTGGTGATGATTTTGATTAAGAATGTTTTGCCTGAACCAGATTGACCTCTCACGTATAGAAGTATAGGTTTGTAATCTTGGCAGGTACAGTTTTTATTTTCATGTTGCACACCATGTTCAATTTGTTTTGTTATTTCTTGGAAAATGCTACTCTGCTCAGTGTTTAGTTAGGATTTCAGTACAGCAAAGTCTTCTGTAGATTGCTCATACTGACACATGGTGTTTTCTACTTCTGTCATGGCTAATTCTGCCTCATTTGCTATTAGTGCTGTCCACGTGGTTCTTGGCTTCCTGTTAGAGAAGGTTGACTACTGTCAGGAGTGTCCACATCTAGTTGGGCCTGGAGTTCTTCTTCCTGTTGCTGTTCATTGTGCA
The DNA here is from genome assembly GCF_040938575.1 of Ambystoma mexicanum. NCBI lineage: Eukaryota > Metazoa > Chordata > Amphibia > Caudata > Ambystomatidae > Ambystoma > Ambystoma mexicanum. Next base: position 719,021,975 of record NC_090932.1, read on the forward strand.
ACATTGTTTGGTACTTTGTAAAGTTTATGTTTCTTATAGTGCTTTCATTTGCTTTGAAAGCGTCTTCATAGGAGTCATATGTATCCAGTAACTCTTCTTGTTTTCTCCATGGTTTAAAAGGTTGTAGCAGGGACATGTTTAATGACAATTTGATATGATTAATTAAGCTGCATTTGGTAAGTTTCACCAAGCTGCCTTCACAATTTGCTACTCTGTTTCTACCTTTATTTTCATCTGGTTTAATATTATTTTTCCATGTGAAGATTGGGGCTACGTGGTAGAGACACATGGTTTCCAAAGTGGTACTCCTTTTTGGGTAATATGTATCTAGTAAGTTGTTTTTCAAAATGTCCTGGCAGTTGGGATCATTTTTGGCTATTGTTTGTATGTCTTCATATGATTTGTGAACTCTTTTTCTGGATTTAACAGGACCAAGGCTTAGCCATACTATGGGCCTCATTATGACCCTGCTGGTCCGGAAACAACAGTGGTGGTAAACCTGCTGCCACCATTGTTTCCGGACCGGCAAACTACGAGTTCTGCAGGCGGGTGGTGTTACTCCTGCCAGGTCTGCCCTGGTGAGAGTAACGCCAGCCGCCTGCAGACGGAAATGGAAACACCTGCATCGTTAATTACGGTGCCAGTGTTTCCATGGTCCCCATCCCCATGGAATCCTATGGGACTCCATGGGAATTGGGAGTAACGTTATTCCACCTCTGGAATTACCAGTAGTATGTGTCTAGTAAATTGTTTTTCAAAATGTCTTGACTGTTGGGATCAGTTTTGGCTATTGTTTCTATGTCCTCATGTGATTTGAGAACTCTTTTTCTAGGTTTAGCAGTACCAAGACTTAGCCATACTATATTGTCAGATTTTCCATATAAGGCAGTACCGTTTAAACGGTGTGCAGCTTCATAGCAGCCACATTCTCTATGAGAGAGCATTTTTATGCCTAAGCTGTACAATTTCTGTGATAGTTTGTGTCAGATGATATGTCATCCAAGAGGTCCTGAAGCTCTGTTTTCTCTGCTCTGGTTAAGTAGGCTGTGACATATTGTGCAACTGCAGTGGAATTGTCTGCAATGTACTGTACATCTATGTTTGCATTCCATAGGAGGGCAATGATTGCATTGTTATCATTGATGTATGTTGATTCTTCTGTTCTTTTTATGTAATATGTGTTCTTGGGTGATTTACCTTTGACACTATGGGGGTCATTCCGAGTATGGCGGTAGGGGGTTAACGAAACCGGTAAGGATGCTGGTGCCGTTAACCCCCTACCTCCACATTCTGAGGTCCCTTAGCAGGTCTCACCAGGAATGGCTGGTCCAACCAGCCATCCTTAGCGGGACTCGTTAAGGGACCATGGAGCTAATAATGGGCCCGCAATTTGCGGGCCGTTATTAGCTCCTTCCCCATTCCCATTGAGCCCTATGAGGGCTCAAAGGGAATGGGGAATGGTTTTCGGAATGGGGATTTACCGGGTCCGCATAGGTTGGAATGTCCTGGTAAGTCCCCATTCTGACTACCCGTACCTGGACCCGAGTTTGGAGGCAGCCATGGTGGTAATAGCACCATGGCTACCTCCAAACTCGAAATTACCCCCTATGTCTAACTGAAGACATTGGGCCTCATTACACGGTAGGCGGTAGGGATTTACCAGTACCGGGAAGGGATTACCGGTATCGTTAAATCCCCTTCACAATCACGACCCGAACAAACCGCTGTTAGCGGCACCGCTAAGTACGGTGGCACTATTAGCGGCAAGTCTGTGGGCGCGCGGCCCCTCAGTCCGGAAATAGCGCCATAGCGCTAATAGCACGCCATCACAAGCCATGCGGACATGGCAATACCGGCATGGCGAAGACCCAAAAACCCCTTACCGGCAAGGCGCTAATACTGGCATCGCAAGCACCCGTTAAAAGACCTGAGCAGTGTTCCCACCTGCCACAGGTTGACAAAATTAGCACAGGTGGAGGCAATGGAGACTCGCAGCACAAAAAGAGCACACCACACCCCTTCCCATACCCATTTCCACACCAAGATGGATGCAATACTAGCAGCATTACATGGGCTGGAGGACATGATTGCAGTGCAGCAGCTACAACAACAGGCAGCACAGAGGAGACACAGGAGGAGGAGGAGGAGGGCAATACAGGCGCAGTAAGCACCACCAGTGCACCTAGTGATACCACAGAGGCAGCCACCAATTCCCAGGATCAGAGCCAGTCAATTCAACCTAACCCCTGAGCAGATACACACCCTGTACCGCCTGGACCGGGATACCATCACCACCATTGTAGACATGATATACAATGACATTGTGAGTCTCATAGACATCCGTACTGCCATCCCCCCTCTACTGAAGGTGGTAACTGTGCTCCACTTTTTGGCCACAGGCACCTACCAGCATATGGTAGGTCAGATGCATGGCATATCACGACCAGTATTCTCACGCACGCTGAACCAGGTGCTCGATGCCCTCCTGAAGCACACAAGTCAACACATAGCCATGCCACGGACTGCCCAGGAGATCTCCAACACCAAAGTTGGCTTCCATTCACTGGCAGGCATCCCAAGTTGCATCGGGGCCATCGACTGTACCCATGTTGAACTGGTGGTCCCACATGCCAATGAGGTAGTCTACCGTAACAGAAAGCAATACCACTCCATCAACGTCCAAATGGTATGTGACTCCAACAAGACCATCACACATTGTTGTGCCCGATATCCCGGATCAACCCATGATTCAATGGTCCTGCGGAACTCGACAATGCCACGATACATGGAGCGACATGCTGGACAAGGCAGTGTGATGTGGATTGTGAGTGTGGGGGGGTGCATACTCCAACTGGGTGTGTGTGGGGGGGTGGGAGATGCATACTCCAACTGGGTGTGAGTGGGGGGTGGGAGATGCATACTCCAACTGGGTGTTAGTGGGGGGGAGATGCATACTCCAACTGGGTGTGAGTGTGGGGGGTGCATACTCCAACTGGGTGTGAGTGGGGGGTGGGAGATGCATACTCCAACTGGGTGTGAGAGGGGGTGTGGGAGATGCATACTCCAACTGGGTGTGAGTGGGGGGGATGCATACTCCAACTGGGTGTGAGTGGGGGGGGTGGGAGATGCATACTCCAACTGGGTGTGAGTGTGGGGGTGTGCATACTCCAACTGGGTGTGAGTGGGGGGGGGTGGGAGATGCATACTCCAACTGGGTGTGAGTGGGAGGGGTGGGAGATGCATACTCCAAATGGGTGTGAGTGGGGGGGGAGATGCATACTCCAACTGGGTGGGAGTGGGGGGGGGTGGGAGATGCATACTCCAACTGGGTGTGAGTGTGGGGGGTGCATACTCCAACTGGGTGTGAGTGGGGGGGAGATGCATACTCCAACTGGGTGTGAACTGGTGTCAGGAGAAGAATGGACATACATATTAGCATCACTGTCCAGTGAGGCAGCCCACAATGGACTAGACACAAAACCACATGCAAGTTGTGATTTGCCGGACAAAGATATCAATCCATTACGCCAAACTTGCCAATTCCAACCACATGCACACCGCACAACACACCATTTGCCCCATAACACAAATCAGCAACATGCATGGAAAAATCATATCAGAAATGTATGCTGAACAACATCAGAAATGATCCGCGCCCATGAGTGCATACAAATGGATCTCCTGTAGCCATTAAAGTGAGCCACACCCGTACAACACTACTGAATTGCCATTAAACAGCATGGTGACTTCAAATGAGGAATGGCAGTATACTAGCAGTGTGGTACAAACGTTGCCAGGGCCGGGAAACATGAATGACTTAAACTCAGCCAGGACATGGCAATCTCTGCCGTATGCATGCATGGTGCATGTCCACTTGCAAGGACTACCTCACCTTCCCACATTGCAGTTACCCTGATTGCCATGCGTGCTTGGATCAGTGGATGTCATTCACAATGCTATGATTGTTTGTGTGTTATGTACAGGTTCCACTTGATGTAAACACTTACACATACCCATTGTTGCACCCATGCAGGTGATGCCGGTTATCCCCTGAAGAGGTGGCTCCTTACCCCTGTACGGAACCCACAGAACAGGCACGAAAAGGACTACAATCGTGCACATACCCGTACCCGCGTGGTAATTGAGCAGACATTTGGCCTTTTGAAGGCACGCTTCCGGTGCCTCAGCAAGTCGGGCGGGGCACTCCTGTACGGGCATGAGAAGGTGGCCAAGATCACCATGGCATGTGTCATGCTGCACAATATGTGTATCATACGGAATGTGCCAATGCCCCCTGACATTGAACTGCAACCACCTGCTGAGGATGATGACGGGGATGAGGATGGAGGAGAGGGGGCTGCAGGTCATGCAGGTGGCGATGCCCAGGAGGGACGTGCTATGCGCTAGCACCAGAAAGACTATTGTTTCTGATACACATGGATTAGGAGGGTGCAATTGATGTGGAGCTCAGGGCACTGGGTACGTGGAGGACATTAATACTGTGCGCCCTTCACCAATAAAGCACACATACACAATAATCAATGTCCAGTCATGTGATTATCCATGCCATAACGTGTGTATTGAGCATTATGTGAATCAAAAGTGCATGTACCCTCCACCCCAAACATCCTCTCCCTCCCTCCTCCCCCCACAACTCCCCCAAACACCCTCCTCCCCTCCCCCCACAACTCCCCCAAACACCCTCCCCCCCTCCCCCCATAACTCCCCCAAACACCCTCACCCCCCTCCTCCACAACTCCCACAAAAATGGTGTGCACATCAGTGCTGCATTAGTCTGCAAGTGTCAACAGTGACAGGCTGGCCCTACTTCCCTCCTCCACTACCACCATTGGGGGGTTGTGAGTCTGGCCGACGCAAGGACCGGCTGGACCTGCGCAGGGTGCTTGTTTGGTCGGAGGTGGCAGACGAGGAGGTGCCTGGTTGATCAGGTCCCTGTTTGTGACGCATGCTCTCCATCGCCTCAGCGATGCAGGTTAGGACCTGCCTCACAGCGGCCATCTCATTACATAAGCGTGTCGTGTTGCTGTCCATGGCGGCTTGCATGTCCCTTGAAAACTCCTGAATCTCCTCCCTGGACAAGGCAGCCTCGCTCACTTGCCGGCCAACCAGGGCATTGAGCTCCTCCTGGCACTGTCGTATTAGGCTTATGCTCTCGTCTGTGGCCCTGCCCCTGTTTCTCCTCGGCTCAGCTTGCTGCATGTGGCCGCCATCAGGTGAGCTTTCCACAGGACTCAATAACCCTGCCAGTGATTCTCCGGCATACACCTCATGGATGCTGCCATTTGGTGTGTTGCATGGGCTGTGGTGTGAAGACAGCTGGGAACTGGGTGTATGCTGCACTTCCGTTGTCGGACATGGGTCCTCCACATCACTCATGGGTGCCGTGGTAGCTGCTTCCCCGACGGAGCTATTGGCTGCGGACAGCGTGCCTTCTGCCACTGGCTCCTGAGTGGTGGGGGTGGATGGTGTGGGTGCTACCACAGTGTCGGATGGGATATCAACCCTTGGTGTAGTCGGTGCGTGTGTGGCTTTGGACCGCTGGGCCACTCCAGATTTCCCAGTGCCCCTCGATGTACTGGGCCTGGTGCCTGCATCCTTGCCCTTGGCCTGCTTTTTGGGTGGTGGGGCCTGCGTTGCAGAGTCCAGCTCCTCACTGTCAGATTGTGAGCCTGTGGGGGAGCAAGACAGGGCTAGCATCAGTGATGGGTCAACGTGCATCATGCATATGTTGTTGTTGCTGCAGTTCTATGGATTTGGACATCTAGTTTGGACATGCAGTTGTTGGCCAGATGGGTGGGTCATCCAGACATGAGTCAGGGTGACACGTGTGTGAGGTGCTGCATGCATGTGGTTGTGTGGGGATGTGCACGGCATATGTGCAGGGTTCTATACATGTGTGTGGGATGCCCCCATCCATTAGATAATTCCCATGTCACATTTGGGAGAGGACCTCATGCTTTGCATTGCAGTGTTTTGCGTGGACACTCACCTCCATCTGACGTTGTTGCCACACCGCGCTCCATTTGGCCCACTCCCTCGATGGATTCAATGCCAATGGTGCTGGCACATGTCTCCTCCCACTCCTGCATCTTCATCGGGGATCATCCTCCACCTCCTGTGCCCATGGCCAGACTCCTGTTGGCCGATAGTATACTGCGTACACGGAGGCGCAGATCGTCCCACCGCTTACGCACGTCCTTTACGGTGCGGAAGGTGGTGCCCACCGCACTGACTTTCCGTGCCACCTCTGCCCAGATCTCCTTTTTTCTCAGCAGTGCGGGACAACGCATGCCGCTTGCAAACACTACATCTGCGTTTTCAGCTAGTGTGTCTGCTAGCATTGTCAACTCCTCGTCAGAGAAGCGTTGTTTGCACTGGCGCGCATCACCTTTCTTTAGGGCCTTGGGCATTCTTTGATGTCGTGGGAAGAAGTTTTTCCAGCTGTGGTGTTGCTGCAGGTCCTGGGTGCAGAGGATGGCAATGGATTGTGTTTTTAAAGATGGCCGCCAAGCTCTTTCCCGTTCCTGTGTGATGACGCTATTTCCGGTTCCGCTTTTTTACGATGACCGCTAATAGCGGTGACCGCTAATGGCGGTAAGCGCTATTAGTGGTAACTACTATTTCCATGTAGCGTGAGGGCAGAGGTGCTATCAGCACTTTGGTCAAAGCCAGTAAGGTGCTCTTGGGGGACTTTTGCGGCATGGCGGTAGGGTCATTTACCGGCATGGCACTATGCGTGTGTCCGCGTACTCGGAATGGGGCGCTATTAACGGTCGCCTGCGAGGGCGGACACGCTAATAGCGGCATGCCGGTAAATTCCGTTTTTTACCGCCTACCGTGTAATGAGGCCATGAAGTTGTTTTCTTGAACTGTTGTTGAAACAGGTCTAGGGAAACCAAAGCGGCATTTGGTGTAATATTTCCCTTTGTTTTTATATTTGCGATGACAATATATTCCACATCTGTCTCTTTGAAATTGTAAAATTTGTGCATGAAGGTCACTATGTGTTGTTTGTGAAGGGATTATGACATATTTTTAGATGAACTTCAAAACAGTGACATCACTATCCTGACCAAATGTAGGAACATATTTAATCCACAAAAACATGTGGATGTGTGGTGCTTCTCTGGCTTGGTATTCTTTTCTCCAAAAGAAGTGTTGAACCTCTCCGAGGGGAGGAACAGTTTCATTATAAATGAAGTGTAGCATAGCAATTAAGCGATGATGGAAATATCTTGATACATTCACAGGATCTAGAGAGCAGAGTTCTCCTGGTGTTTTTATATCTATGTTTGTTTTGTTTTTGTTTGCTATGCGTATGAAATTGTGTAAATCCTCCCATGCATATTCTGCACAACTTAATATCACAAACCAAGGGGGTGGGCCAAGTTTTCTTATCACACAGCGTACATCTCCATGACGTCGGAACCAGTATGATTTTTTACCACGCATGTTTGCTAAAAGGTTTTTAATGCTTGACTGTAAAATCTCATCTTTTTCTTGCAATTGTTTGTAGTAATTCCAAAGCTGACATAGTTTGAAAATGGGTACCTTATTTCAATGTGTGTGCAACACCGTAACATAGAGTTGCTAGTTCACTTTCAGAGATAAGGTGGAATATGTATTCCACGTTTTGTCTGAAGCTGGGGTCTTCACAATACATTCATAAAGAGCGGTATTCGGATGCTGTTATTTGTGTGGGTCTATCATTGTACCTTCCTCCATTTTCAGTAGGAAAGAGTAGAGGAAAGACACGTGCTTCTATACTTTTTTCCCATATGCTGATTGGAGATCCTTTGGCTTGTCACATTTGGTACATTTCCAGTGCATCATCTATGGTGTCTTTACAGTGTAATGGGTGAATTGTATAATGGTCTAAAATATTGGATTCTGTAGCAGGATCTAGAAGTTAAAATTGACCAGTTTCTGATTACTCTTTTAGATATTGCAGGGCTTGTCTAAGTTTATGTAAGTCCACAAGTTGTTGATTTGGAGAAAAAGTAAGGTAATGATACCGTACTTAAGACTGGTGCTCTCAGTTGACCTTAAATAAGGTTGCACAGTTGTATATAACTCTTGCGTGAAGTACTTATAATGTCAAACAAATGTATCACCAGACTGTACATGGTTTTCCAGAAGAAATGTTTAATTCACATTTCTTGGTTTTGTATTTCTTAGTTAGTTCAAGTATTGCGAGGCAACTCGAAAAAGATAGGTCAATTATTCAAAAAAGCACATATGCCAATGCATTTCATTCTATGACCATATTCAGGGCTGTACTGAAGTGAATATAGAATCTAAACAGTGTCAACATAATTCATTTGTCGGAAGACACATAAATGAAATTCATGGTTCGAAAAAAAGTAAAGCACATACCCCAGGTAGATCCAAATCAATGTTGAAAATGCGGGAGGAAGGTAAAGGAAAGTGTGTCAGAATCGCCATATCACTAAGTATGTACAATTATATACCACCCTTGCATAAAGCACCCTTTACCTGCTAAATGCAAGTTGTCCTCTCCTGTGAATGCTCTTGAAGAAAGTCTCCAAAGTTCCTGTTAATTACCAGAGGGGGAAAGTATGTATTACTATTTCTATCGCTAAATCCAGATGCATAACTAAGCTGATTTGATCGGTGAGCTCTTACCTGCACAAGTATGACTCGCGCGCAGAACCGATCACGCTCGTGTGGAAGCGAAAATAAACCGTGCGCGAGCAATGATGCTTTTTAGGATTGTCATGGGAACGTGGGCGGGGCGTCGAGCAGCAGCGCGTTTGCCGCTGCACGTACGCCTCGGGACCCACCACCCTGCGAGAGCGCAGGGGGGCAGGACTGTTGCCATGGCCCTCAGGTGGATGCGTGTTGTCCGTTGCTATTGGAAGCTCTGACTGGTATGCATGGGTGTGGACATGTTCTCGGTAATTAATTGTGGTTAGTAAGGTTTCCAAGTGTAATTAACACATACGTGTGCTATAAAGTCAACAAATATTATATTAGTGCTAGCCATGGTCGGAAATCTGACTCTGAGGAGTAAATCGCGTAACAAACAAAAACTTCAAAATATTTCATAATGTACAATCAGTGCATGTCCATAAAAGTACAAGAATACAAAAATACAAAATCAAGTTCAATCACATGTTTTCAATGTGTCCTCAATAATATTGAGATTTAGTCCAAAACGCCTCACCACCGAAGCCAACACATTGGAGAAAAGCCATATTCCTGAACAATCTGTAAACTTGGCCCTATTAGAGGAAACACATACAATTGATCTCTTCGTTGATTCCCTTAGGTGCAAGGGAACTCAGTCTGTATATCCAAAATGTTTCCCGTTGATCAATTCTTTTTTGTAGATCCTCGTGTTTCTCTCTTCTTTGGACTCTTTCCAGGACTACAAATTTGATCTGTGCCAAATTGTGTTGTTTGCTCTGCCAGTGTCTCGATACTGCACAACTTGCTGTCTTGTTCCTGATGCAGGATCTATGTTCACTCCACCTGATCTTTGCTGTGCGTTGTGTTTGTCCGACGTAGTACAAACCACAAGGACATTTAATTCCATATATAATTCCTGCTGTATCGCAAGTGGCATAGCATTTAAGCTTTATTTTTTCTCCAATGTAGGGATGGTTTATAGTTTGTCCTTTCATGATGTACCCACAGTTGCTGCAGTTCAGGCACGGGAATGTGTCTATGCGGTCAGTACTTTTCTTCTTCTGTGGGTGTCTGGTATGGACTAATCTGTATTTCAAGTTGGAACTTCTCTGGTAAGCAAATGTGGGAGTTTCTTTAAATAGGTGTTCTACCCTTTTATCACATGTCACTGTGTTCCAATTCTTTTTTATGATTGACTTGAACCAATTGCTTTGACATGAATACTTGGATACGAAAACTAGTGGGGGTGAGGTATCTTGTTTGCTTATTCTTGGTTTAAGTAGTTCTTCTCTAACTTGTGCAACAGTGCGTATGTCTGCCGATGTAATTTCCTCTTCTGAATAACCTTGTGCAAGAAATTTTGTAACCATTTCTCTGACAGCTATTTCGTATTCTCTCTGGTTGCTGACAATACTTTTTACTCGGAGCAATTGACTGTGAGGTCGATTCTTGATGAGACTGGGTTGATGGAAACTCAGTCTCTGTAACAAACTATTTCTATCTGTGCTTTTCCGATAGATTGTTGTTTGGTATTCTGTTTCTGTAACATTGATCTCAACATCTATAAAATGGATGGATTTGCGTGAATATTCATATGTGAACTGTATCCGTGGGTCTATGTTGTTAATGTAGCCAAAGAATTCTAGCAGGTGTGATTCTGTGCTCTTCCAAATGCCAAAAATGTCATCTATATACCGGATCCAAATAATGAGGTCTTGATTCCACAGATTATTTGTCAGGACATGTTCTGTTTCAAATTTATGCATGAATGAGTTTGCATATGAAGGGGCCATGGTTGCCCCCATGGCAGTGCCTGCAACTTGTAAATAATATGAGTCTTTGAACTGGAGGTATGAGTTGTTACTGATAAATTCCAAAAGTCCCATGATAAATTATTTTTGTGCAGCTATTTCTCCTTCTCTCAGGATCATCCACTCCACTGCTTCTCTGCCCAGGTCATGAGGAATCGATGTATATAGGCTTTTAACATCTACCGTGAAGCAGATGTTGTTGTTGCTGAATGGGATGGTTCTGAGATGTTGCAAAAAATGTGTAGAATCTTTAATGTAAGTACTTGTTTTTTGAATCAATGGCTGTAAAAAATAATCAATGTATTTACCAAGTGGTTCAAGGATACTGTTGATTCCTGCTACTATAGGTCTTCCCGGAGGTTTCTGTATGTACTTATGTATCTTTGGGAGAGTATAGAAATGTGGTATTTACGGATGTGTATTAGTCAGAAATTTCTTTGTGTTATGATTAATCCATTTCAGTTCCTCTGCTCTTTCTAGAAGTTTATCTAGATTGAACTGGATCTCTTCTGTAGGATCTGAATCAAGTGCCGCATAAGTATTGATGTCACTGAGCTGTCTCTGACATTCCTCTTCATAATCGCGTGTGTTGAGTAGAACTAGGCCTCCTCCTTTATCAGCAGACCGTATTGTTATCGTGTCATCTCCATAAAGGTTTTTTATGAGTTTAAGCTCATGCGGTTTCATGTTCTGATTCCTAGGATGTCTGAATTTGACCTTCTCGAGGTCTCTTGTGACCTGTTTCTGGAAGATATCCACCGAAGGGACTGAGATCGGAGGGATGAAGTTGCTCTTGCCTCTGAATTCTTTGAAATCTGAGTCCTCTATATCTCTTGGATTTTCTTCTTCTAGCTCGCTGAAGAAAACCTTCAATTTCATTTTGCGAACCAGTTTGTATAGTTCAATTTTGGAATCAAGTAAGGTGCTATCGTACGTGGGAACAAAGCTGAGTCCTTTTTGTAATGTTTTGATTTCACTTGAGGTTAGATTGCTAGAGGACAAATTGATCACTATGTTTTCTTCTGTTGCTGTCTCGTATTTGGTTTTCCCTTTTGTTTTTCTTTTCCCCCTTCGTGTTCTCTTCTTCCTATTCCTAAAAAAGGCTCTCTTCCTCTGTTGGGTGTTTCTGTTGTGTCTGCTGTACTCGATGTTCCTGGTGTAGCTTCTTCCTCTTGGTTTGGTGTTTCTCTCTCGTATCGGTTCCGGAGCTGGATGTCTCACTTGTGAAGTTTTGATTAGGTTTCCTTAGTGGAGGACCATATTTCTCCATCCATGTATAAACTTCGTCCTTCAGATAATCATAGGTATCGCGTTTAAATTTTCTGATTTTTTTAGCTTCCAGTTCTGCTTTATATCCAGATAATTTACTATTCATATCCTCCAGAATAGAGTCTACTTCTTCTCTGTTTAATCTTGCAACTAAAGCCTTCTCGATTTCTTGGATCTCCTCTCCCAAATCTTTAAGATCTTTGGCCAATTCTTGTATGGTTAATAAAATCAGGTCTAGGGAACACGTGTTTAGTATGGCTTCCCATTTCTTTACGAAAGCTTTACTCTCCTTGCATAAGGTAGGTCTCAGCTGTAGGCGTAGGCCTCTTGGTATTCTTTGGCTTTTGTGGTATCTCCCCAGAGTTATCGCATGAAGTTTACGATTGATCTCCTTCCTTATCAGATATTCCAACTGTTTTATTTGGCTGGTTGGATCTTGTTTTTTGTTGCTTGTTGCACTGAATCCACTGTCAGTGATGAGACCAAGGATTTTGTTTGCCTCTTCGGCTGTGAAGCCTAAGGTGTCTGCTCTATTCGTCGTTAAGCCTTCAATGTCGGCAAATGACATTATTCTTAATAATTATAATTCTGCAGAAAAATTGTTTTGTTCAGAAAGTGTGTGCCTCCACCTTGGGTATGCCTAGGCCAAGTTCCAGAAGTACAATGTGTAGGTGGGCACCACAGTAATAAGATACTTTAATATAGGTAATGTTTGTTTGGATTAATTCTTGCGGGAATGTTTTGACCTGGTGCTACCAGTCTGTAAGAGATCCTATGGCATTGGGATCGCACTAAACAGATTTGGAGAAAAAGTAAGGTAATGATACTGTACTTAAGACTGGTGCTCTCAGTTGACCTTAAATAAGGTTGCACAGTTGTATATAACTCTTGCGTGAAGTACTTATAATGTCAAACAAATGTATCACCGGACTGTACATGGTTTTCCAGAAGAAATGTTTAATTCACATTTCTTGGTTTTGTATTTCTTAGTTAGTTCAAGTATTGCGAGGCAACTCGAAAAAGATAGGTCAATTATTCAAAAAAGCACATATGCCAATGCATTTCGGTCTATGACCATCTTCAGGGCTGTACTGAAGTGAATATAGAATCTAAACAGTGTCAACATAATTCATTTGTCGAAAGACACATAAATGCAATTCATGGTTCGAAAAAAATTAAAGCACATACCCCAGGTAGATCGAAATCAATGTTGAAAATGCGGGAGGAAGGTAAAGGAAAGTGTGTCAGAATCGCCATATCACTAAGTATGTACAATTATATACCACACTTGCATAAAGCACCCTGTACCTGCTAAATGCAAGTTGTCCTCTCCTGTGAATGCTCTTGAAGAAAGTCTCCAAAGATCCTGTTAATTACCAGAGGGAAAGTATGTATTACTATTTCTATCGCTAAATCCAGATGCATAACTAAGCGGATTTGATCGGTGAGCTCTTACCTGCACAAGTATGACTCGCGCGCAGAACCGATCGTGCTTGTTGCCATTCTTTTTGGTCTTTTGTAGGTAGGCCATTTACTAAGATAATTAAGGATTGATCTATTGGACGTTACACTCCCACAGTGTGTACATTTTCTTTGAGATCTAATGGCAAATAAACTACTTTGCCACAAATGCCTTTCACTAATTCAAAGGGAGGTAGTTTTGCTGTTTTTGGTTGAAGGCATATTATTGCTTGAAATGGGTGCACTGTTTGAATTGTGATGCTCTCATATAAGTTGAGTTGTTGCAGGGGTTTTGGTAATGGGAATAATTCCAAGTTATTTGTGATAGCATGTGAAGATGGTTGGTTGGTGTCAATTTTTGCAGTGCAGTAACTACAAAGTATTAAGGGGTCAGTAATGTCGTATTTGTTTTCTGCTATAAGATAGAGAGCTAATTAGAACCATTTGGAATCTTCATTCTCTTCTATTTTGTAGGTCCTGCAGCAACACACACACACACACACATATGGTTTGGTACTTAAGCATATGTACTTTTTAACTTTAATATGTCTTTTTTGTATGTGTGTAAAAGAAGCTTGCCATCTGTACAGTTGTTGCTAGTTGTAAATCTGTTGCATTTTGTAATTGGCTTTCAATTCCAAAATATTTTCTCTGGACATGCTCTATTTCTTCGAGTAGTTGTTTGGCTGTACCATGTAGAAGATTGTTATTTAAATTGGCTCGTGCTAAAGCAGGACTTTTGGCATAGTACAGTTTATCGACCAGATTTCTTATGGATGAAAGATGTATTGATATCAGTTTTATATGGTGGAAGATGCTTTTGCAAATAGGTCCACAAATGCAGGCTAATGAATGTCCTTGTAGTCCTGTGTATTTGCGCACTGGACAGGGGTCCATATTTTGTAGTAGTTTAATTTTGCATTTGTCTTTGCCTTTCACATACTGATTGAGTAACTGGCGTAAAGATTTGAAAGATGTTTTGGCAATGTTACACATTGATGTGCACGGCCATTTGTAGACTGGACGTATTGGTTTAGTGGAATGGACAGGTGATACTGAGTTTTCTGGGTATATTTTTGTGAGCATTGTTTCTTGTTCCATAATGCTATTATTACGTTTTTCATACTCTGGTCCACTGCTATGTATGGCAATTGGGTGTGTTTGCTTTTGTTTGTATGCTTCTTCATTGAAATATGGTTCTGTGCTCATGGTGTGACTCCATTCACCTCCACAGATGTTTGTGAAGTTATCTTTGTTGGTATTCCATATATTGAGAAGTCTTTTTGTAGTTTAGTACTTAGTTTTGATAGTGGTTTCATTCTGTTTAAAACTAAAATAAATAATTTCCTTTTGAGAAGGATTGCACTGTTTATAAGAGCTTCTAGGATACATTTTCTATGATAGGTTTTAAGGGTTGTGCTTGAGTTCTCTCCTGTTTTATAAGGTTCTGAAGGACTCTGTGGCAGAACATTTTCTGTAAAAGATTTGTTTTGGTATGCTTATTTGCTGCTACATCAAGATTTATAGGTGCAGTGTTAGCACTAGTGGTAGCTGCCATCTTGTTAATCACTTCTCTTTCGTTTTCAATTTTGAAAGAGGAGCCAATGTTTCTATACTGGAAGTTTGTTTTGTTTCCCTTAATGACTGTATTAGCTGTTTTGTTTGAACTTTTTGTACAAATTCTGTTAGAGGTGGATGCCTGTTTTGGAGAGTTTTAGTTTGATTCTGTTTACTTTTGTGTTGCTTTCTACGGAGTTGCTTTTTGGTAGGCATTCTTTAGGGTCTGTCGGAGAAAAAAAGAAAGTGTGGGTTGGGATTTTGTGTAGTGTATGTGTGCTTTGTGCATGAGTGTCTGAGTATGATAGTAAGGATGTATGTAGAGTTGTGTGATTGTGCAATGGGATGCTACATCAGGTTGGGAAGGCTATTTTTGTATTTGTGTGTTACTATACTGGTGTTCAGATTGCAATAGAAAGTATGGAGCTGGTGAGGGCAAGCACTAATACTGAATCTAATGTTGCAGGGTTAATGCAATTGTTTGTTCTAGAATACTAGAATTCTACAGTGTTTGAGTAACAGTTAGTACATTATGGCAGTATTGCTCTGACTTTTATGGATGGAAAGAGTAGGGTTCTTCTGAGTTCTCGTTCGTACTTCAGACTTTGCTGCTTTTCAGGAGAGTGGACTTCACTGCTATTGTGAAAGAAAGAAGTTAGTAAATATGTGTGTTAATAGCACTCTTGTTAATGTAGACATGGATTTCCTTGTTTTGCAGTAGTAGTGCTTTCTGATAACTGTGCATAGCATGTAAATGCACATTTCTTTGCCTATGTGCATTCTGTATATTTTATTTAGAATCTGTTAGTTGAATGTGCGTGTAGATCGTGTGATAGATATGACTGCACCTGTGCATAGTTGAATGCTGTTGTGAAATCTAGAACATAATGGGCAACCAGATGGAATGAGAGAGCCTTTCAAATGATATTGGCTATCTGTGTGCATAAATAAAGATGCACATACTCATCCTGGCTGCGTGTCATTTTATAACACACTAGAAAGCCTTTTTCCATAATTACACTGTTATTTCTCATATCTTTTTACATGAAATGGCACTTTGTTAGATAGCTGTGTGTGTTGTTTCTGATTACTAATATAGTCATGTGTAAAGGAAGTTGAAATGATAGAATGTATGTGAAGTATGCAGAATATATAGAAAGGAAATTGTATGAACATCATATGCACCATAATGCATTAAATGCTATCATGGTTGAAATATGGTTAAATATGTGGCAGTGGTAATGTATTGCATACATTGCCAACGCAGGTGGCGCCCGAGGTGTGATCTCCTCACTGTACAAGATACTACTACTCGCTGCCCCACCCCAATCCTCTAGGGCCTGGGACAATTGGGCGACCGAACTGGAACTCACGGATCACATATGGGGAAAGATGTGTTCACACACTAGCAGAGTTTCCCTTAATGTTCGCTATCGCACCATACAATAAAAGCTGCTTAACAGGCTGTACTATACTCCACACAAGATCTCCAGGTTTGCTGGAACCAACTCGCAGACTTGTCCCCGCTGGAAAGCGGAAGACGCCTGCCATCTACATATGTTCTGGGTGTGCCCGGGTCTTACGGAATTCTGGGGTAAGATCCTGGAGACACTAACTGAGATCTGCAACACTCCTATTGACCCAGATCATATGAGAGTTCTGTTTGGAATGTGGCTAACTGATGGGGCTAAATCCATGGCCAAATATTTGAATGTGGGTTGTATTGTGGCTAAAAAATGTATTCTGCAGAACTGGAAGAGCTCCTCTCCCCCCTCATTCCAGAAATGACTAAACCTACTTACTTGGCCCTGTAATTGTGAGGAGGAGTTTATAGCCACGATCCCAGTGTGTTCTCGCCCGAAGAACATTTGGACTGCCTTCAACATTTACCTCCATGGCTTAGACGAAATCTCCTCTGGGGGGGTGTCCCCCCAAGCCCCGCATTGATGTCTTGCACCATCTTGATATACTGTGATGCCACTACTCTGTACCTTTTTTATTCCATTATTGTTGCGGTACAACTGTTCTGATACATGTATAATGTGAATGTTACTGCCCATTTAGATGTATGTGTTTGCTGTTTGCCTCTGCCAACAAAAATTTAAAAAAATTAAAAAAGAAATAATATGTGGCAGTGGTTACAGAAATTATAGAATGAATGAACAAAATAATAGTTTACATATTGCAGTTAATAATAAGGCTAAATAAAAATGTGGAGAGCAGATGACTTTGCAAGTGACACTTGATCATAGCAGAAGGGAGAAATGACAGTAACCTTGTTTTACAGGTTACCCAGGGTAAGTGGCAGTTACTCTGTTTATATGCATTTATATAAGAGATGTACATGTACCATACATGCCAATCCTCCCAATTTTGTTGGGAGACTCCGCATTTTTCCTTGAAAAATATTGTTTTTTTTCACATTCTCTCGCCGAAAATACATCTTTGCCCAATGCATTCTCTTTTTTTGGAGGAAATGTGCCTCCCAGGTGGGTCGGAATGTTGGCATGTATGATGTACTGTGCAAAAAATATTCATATCTGTACTTTGTGTTCATGCATGTGGATGTGCATGAATCTGCAAGTAGAAATGTTGGAGAGTTTGATGTGACTGTACCCTAAGGAAAGTACTGTAACAACTTATGACAAGGATAAGGTCTTCAAATTTAGTACTTTTTACTTTTTTAATTCTTGACTGACAATGAAGAAAGCCCCCTGGCCTAGATATGTAAGTGAACAAAAAAGAGGGAGACAGACATGTGATGTCATCAGTGATGTCATCAATGGCATTTGTGATGTCATCTTTGATGTCCTGGGTGTTAGTCTTTGCAGTGCACGGTGGTGGCGCGAGTTATGGTTGCTTAGCTTACCATAACTGGTGAATTTTAGAGGTTTTTTGGTTTTACTTGTAACCATAACGTCCTTTTAACAAAGTTTTTTTCACTGAATTTCATAGGTTTTTAGTAGCGCAACTTAACCATAACGTCCCTTTAACAACTTTGTTTACTGAATATATATATATATATGTATATATATAAATTGTCAAAATATGTGATGTGTTTTTAAAAAAAAACTGTTTGTGACTGTGAAGAGTGAATGCAGATATGTATATGTTTGTTTTGATTGAGGCATTATGCCCAATGTGGATGTAAGAGATAATTGTTTTTTTTTAATTTTCCTGCATTAAATTATTGTTTTTTGATTTGTTCTTGATTGACTCGACATATTAATTAAATAAATAATTTTCACTTTTGTAAATTGTGTTTTTGTGACTCTTTGTTTCTGAAATAATTATTTGTATTTCCCTAAACCCGAGAGTGTGGTTGCCTGCTATTCATTGTGTTCATTCTATGGTTTCCCTACATGTCCCAATATCTTCTTAGGGCTTAGTTGTGATTGAGCTCTATAGTTCCCTTATGCGTTCCCATAGCTCCTTATGATCAATTGCGGTAATAGCAGTTGCAAGCTCGGTCCATGTTTGCTTGGCTTTCTTGCGTTTCTGCGTTTGGCTAATGAAAAGGAAAAAAACTCTTGACAGTATGTACATATATCTGTCCTCTTTCTATAGATGGTGTATGTTCTTTGTGTATGTGTGTTTCTTTGTGTCTTTATGCAGGAATGTGAGTTTGCTTTGTGACTAATGGTGCTATGTCTTATTGTCGCTACGGATTTTATCACGGCTCGATCTTGACATCAGTCAGCCTGATCCATCAATGAGGCATCTGTCTCTTCACTGGATAATGCTTAATGGATAAGCCTGTGTGAATCTCTCTTTGCATATTTGGGATACTCTGGCGTGCCCGGTGATTGGTCGAACAGTAAGTTTCATCATTCGTTTCTCATCCTTCGGGCTGACATCCGCAAAGGGAAATGAGGGCCATTCCTGGGACGCCCTCTTCACAAGCACCTTCAATTACAGTAACTGTTGGAAATGCATAGTGCTATCTCATTTGGGTTTACTGTAATATCAAATGTTTATTTCCATTTGTATCTGCTACTACCACAAACAATCATTCTAGAAAAGGAGCAGAGAGATTCTTCACTGTCACACTAACTTGATTTGTTCCCAGGAGCAGCGAGTAAGCTAATGCTATAATGTTGTGTACTGCATTGCACACTTCCCTGAAAACAGGAAATGACAATTTGCTAACCAAAGGTATAGAGGAGGAGCCAAAGGCCTCTACCGGAAATCCCACCCCTATTTTGTCTATATGTTGGAAGCCAGAAATCGCAACATGCACAGCGCCGATAATGATCACAATACCGCAAAGGATCTTTGAACCAAGGTATCCATTGAGAAGGCCCTATAAGATGTACCTGCAGAGTGATGACAGTCTCTTAGGGGAACTCTCTGAAGAAGTGTGAAGCAGTGAATGCAGGAGGTTGGTGACGTCACAAGAAATGAGATGCACTGAGAAGGATGATCAGAGAAGAGAATGCAAAGACCTTATGGAAACTTCTGACGAAATAAGGAATTGAGTAACATGGTTATGTGCAAAATGAAGATTGCACGTAAGAAGAACATTGAAGAAAATATAAGTCACTTTATAACTGTGCAGATGCTGCAACGCAAGTAGATTAAGTAATCATGAAGGCTGCCTATACGTAGTGAATAGACTGCAGGCGGTGCCGCCAATAAATATATACATATGTATAGAGTCTGGATATTCGATGTTGCAACTTTTGTAAGCCAGGACCCATGAACAAGAAGGGCTGAAAGTGTGGCGCAGTAGAGAAAAACTGCTGAAAATCATGGAAGGATCGAGAAGGTTGTCTGGTCCAGTATCAAGAGTTGGGGCAGCAAAGAGCTGATTAACTATTCAAGGAGATACAAAGAACGTGAGACACAAGGCAAGCTCCAGTTGAGGTGCAATGGAAAGACACTATGAATGCTAAGTTTTATTAATTTAATATTTATAATGCAACAAAAAAAGCTCAAACACAGTCTCCTGTCACGTGGGATGGATAGAAATAGAAAATGGGGTAGCTGCATCAAGACTTGAAGATAAGAATGTGCTCACACGCTCATCTTTTCTCAGGCACAATGATACTTTGCAAGGCCAAGCTCAAAGACAATTCAAATGGTAGACGTCATGAGTGACGATGGATGGTGGCTAATTGGGTGGGGAGGCAGGGCCAAGTCAACCCACAAGCACCTGGAGTACTATCTTGTGTGCTGCTAGAGAGTTGAATATTCCAGAAGGGTACAAGCGTGCAAACCATTTGTAGAGGGCCATGTATTGAAGAGCCCTATAGTTTAAGAGCCAATGGTGTGTTGTGTATCTAATATTGAGGATGACTTGCACAAGGGTTGGGCAAAAGTTGTCTACCTGACTATAGAGACCGAATCACAATCCAATCCCTTACATAAGGTATACCTAGATGTTCCCCGTAGACCTATCAGAATCCCAAGCAAGTTTTCTCAGTTTGCCACATAGTATGACATCATGAATGATGAGTTTTTGCTCTATAAGGATGTTTTCATGTGATGCTTCGTGATTATGCTGTGAGACTCCCTGTTTTAGACAATTGACAATAAATCAGCTTTTACCAACTTCCTGAGTTGGTTTGGTTATTGGTGTGAAAGCTATTCTGCACCCCCATTCATGTAATGAAGACCTTCCTCATTCAAAAAGGACCAAACAGTTCAAAGGAATCAATATTCTCTGCATGGTTCACATTAGTTTGCAATGCACATGTTCTCAGTCACACCCAAGTCGAATGGTTGGCATCATATCTTAATATGTGTTTGACCTTATCAAAAAGTGGTTTCTTATATCCTTGTGTGTGAAAAGATTGCATTGGGTGTAGATGTAAATCACATTAGTAAGCTGAGATGAGTTCATTTATTACTTGGGGAATGAGTCTTCCAAATGCACTTACACAAAATATACCTGCACGGTGCACATACCTCAAACTGTCTAATATTAGTAACTGCATTAATTCATATAATTTTTTTCCAAGCCAGTATTGAAATTGTCAATTCTTGTGAAAGCTTTTGATAATGTAAAACATGAATTCTACTCTGCTGTCTCTCAAAACCCCCATCCAGGCAATCCCTTAGCTTGCCTGATAAGAATCTTTCACTATCGAGCAAGCTGAAATGAAGATGCCTTCTTAGCAATCCTTGACCCCTCACAGAAATCTTCCTTTCTCACACGGCTGCACATATAGGCATTTCATAATAGCACCCCCACTTTCAGAGGCTGGTCACCTTCTTCTGACAGCCCTTCCTCTACGCATATTATTCCAGCACCCGTGCTCGCACATTGGGAAGGTGTGTCGGTGCCACCTAGCTCACCCTTACTAATAAACTAACAACAAATCCCATATCCAAGAGAAAACAGAGTTCTGTTTGTTTTATTTCACATAATAATTTTGAGCACACGGTGCAGAGGCCCACCAACAAATCTCACGCGTTCCCTGTAGGCCAGAGAACTGCTAAAATTGTGACACATTTACAATTGGGCCACATAAATTGCAAACCTATGGACAACAAAATATGTCTGCATGAAGTGTGATATTAGGCACTATAGGCGTGCGTGTGGGTACTGTAACATCTGTGATCATTCATCTGTTCCTTTGCACAGACTTCCTGTTAAAAATAAGAAGAGGCTAAACGCAGCAGTGTTGGCCCTTGTATGGGCATGAGGTGGACATCTGCAAGGAACTTGCAAATCTGAAGGATGATGACGCTCATGCTTAGAATGAATCATAACCACTGGTAGTGCTCTAGGCAAACCTGCAGACGATCATCTTTTTTCCAGGCACTACCATCGTGTTCATTGGTACTCACACCAATTGCCAGCTGTAGCCATTTTATGTCGTTATGTCAACGCCTATACAAGAGGCAACATTGTTGGCTATGTTATAGATTGCTTCTTTGTATATTATTCCTGTTAATTGAAAATGTTGCTCTTTCCCCTATGTATATTATTTTGCACATTTGTTCATTCTTAAAGTTGCATCAGACAAGTGTTTTTTTCTTCTTCTTTTAGGTCCGAATTCTTATAAATTGAGTGTTATATGATTTTGGAAAATGCTTGCAAATCCATTCCAGGTTTTAATGCGTGTGGTTTATTGCAGCCTAGTCAAAGAAAAAAGCACCATCCTGTTCAGATTGTGTGCTTACATAAAGTATTTTGTTAATACATTTCTTAGAAAACATTTATATCAATCAATCCTGTGTGATTTATGCATAATCCGTTCATCTTCTTCAGACGTTTTAGCTGCTCTCTGTACACACTCCCCCGGATTCATTTAATTTAAAAATGGATATGAATGTTGGCACAAGGGAGTTCACTCAAACACAACCGCCGCTCACTTTACACAGCATTCTGTACACTAATTGAATTAATTACAACCATCGCTTTGAGGTTTGAGGCATAGCGCGGAGCATGCATATTAAAGAGCCAGTGAATGTTCAGCAACAGTTCATATCCATAGCTCTTCCTATGTCAGTGCCATCGGGCCGGTATCTGACTGCGCACGGGAGAAAGTCATTACTGTAAGGAAACAACAACATCAAATTCAAAGGTTATCAAAGGAACCCATGATAGTCACATACTTCTGAGCAACGTCATGTGCAGTATTCAAAGTGGTATAGTACAATGACCTCTGCGTGTTTGTTTTTTTTTTACCGCATTCATAAGGTACACTTGGCAATGCATTGATATTTCAGGCACAGGAGAAATGGTCAAGGGCATCGTTCTCTTTACAACTCACACTTTAGTGTGCCATTCGAGTGCAGTGGCGAATGCTTTATTTTCCAGGCTGTGACACTATCCTGTTACAGCTCGTGGATGGTGAGTGGAACGGCGGCACAACAGGAGTTGTCCTTGAACCATACAGTGGTGCTTCAAACCTAAAATCAAGCACACTTTTATTTATACCTTCGGTGGAGACAAACCCCTCAGCCTGTCTAGGCTTCTGCTTAGGAACAATGCTTCCTTGTCAAACTTCATACAAGTGACATCCAGAGCCAGTGTAATTACTAGGGGTTGCCCAAGGGCATGTGTTTTCTCTGTTTCCAAGGATTACAAAAGAGAAGTTACCCAATTTGATTTAAATTGGCTTCAAGATGTCCTCTTTCATTTTGGGGAAACTCTGCCGAAAAACCACAGTGCTCACATTTCAATGAGTCTCTGTTGTGGCAAGTGGAAGCGGGACATTTGCCTGGCTCAAGTAAAAACATGGAGGACTAGCAGGAAAACAGGTTGAGAAAACAACATTGTAAGGTCACTCACACCAGATAACTCAATAATCATGGTAGAGCCCCCTGGAGGTTCTGGAGGCAGAACATGGGTCAGGCAAAGTACACATCACAAACAGGAGCAGGAGAGAGATGGGGTGGGTGCAGGGGCTTCATGCAAGTTCAGCAAAATGAGTCAAAGTGCATTATCCATATAATCGCAGAATAGGTAAATGTGTACTGCACTTTCAGCACCTGTACTCCAACATGTTCATTAGCATGAACAACTGGATAGACATAAGCTTTAAGCAATGCTTGGAGGGCTGACTCATTGAATGTTTTCTGTCAAGTGGAAGTAATGCATATTTATTCATGCAATTCTAAAATTACTATGCAAATACATACACTGTATGTTGTGTATCCACACTACAAGAACGTTGAAATTCTTTGTATTTGCTTTAATTCACAGCTGCAGGCAATATCTAGCATTAATCATAAAATCAACAAAGAAAAGCTGCTAACGTGAGATGAATTTTCTTAATTAACTTTCAAAGCAATAGTGAACTGTAATGGTCAAGGCTTGGGCCCTGATTCATGGAATTGTTTGTGTGTGAAACGGGGATTTGCGTGCCATTCTGTCCGCAAATCCCCATTCATCAAACAGGAATTTGCAGGCAGAATGTCCGCAAATGGCTATTTTACACGCACATAATTCCATGAATCAGGTGTCCATTCCAGTATAGATATATATAGTGTTGGTTACAAATCCAGGATAAACGAAATATACGCATGATGAGGGTACATTCAGAGTGCTCAACCTGTGATGTGGCCTTCCAATCTTAACGTGCTGGTCCAACATTTAACTTACAGTGAAAGGTATTACATTACTTAATTTTGGAAGGTTATACTCGCAAATTTTATGATCAACACATATCTTGCCCATCATAATGATGTCACTTAAAATCAGGGCTGGAGCCACACATAGGCCACTGGGGTGATAAATACCATAGAGAATGTTGATGGCACTTTGCCTGTAGTGCCCATGTATTCCAAAGGTCACATATGCTCCAGCCAGGGACAGTTTTAAGATTGTGTGTGTATGTGTGTGTGTGTGTTTTGCAAGCCAACAACAGCTGTGCGTATTGCCCCTTCGTCTTCACCAGGTCCTTTCACCCCTAGACAAGTCTGGTAATGAATTATTGACCAGTCAGATTGCTGGAAGGAGGCAGGCTTACACAGGACACCCCTGTACCTGCCCCACTACACAGGCAGCACATGGTCACTGGTACAAGCAGCTGACTGGCGAGAGGGCAATATGAAAGATGCATGGATCTAGAGCGCATGCTCCACCTGTCACTTGCAAGTAGAGCTTGCACTGTGATGCTGGGCAAGTTGTCTGTTGATGTAGCTGTTGCCAGGTTCTGAAAATGCTGCACCTGTACTAGATTTGGTGTGGTTATCATGCCAGGTGAAGCGTTAGAACCAAAGGGAATATCTCCATTATGATTGATACCATATGAGTGGTAGTTGGAGGTATTTTCAGTGGCAGTGAGTCAATATTGTCCCCAAAAAGCATGAGCAACTGAGTGTAGTGAGGGAGCCCACATCATTATCAGAGGGCATAAGAGAAAGATTTGTCCTAAAAAATGTGTTTTGTGGGATGTTTTTACCCATGCACCCAAGCCCTACCACAAAATTGTGCATTACTGGCATTGAAAACATCATGATGGCCAGAACTCCCCAGAAAGTGCACAGGGAAACATGAAGAATAGGCTGCCACCCATTTTTGCCTATGTTTGTGAGCACAGGAGGGCACTGCCTAAAACCACCATTGGGCTACACACACAGTAGCCTGAAACCATTGGGAATGGCAATGCTGATTGCCAAAAGCAACCCAGAGCGGTTGGGAATTCATTTTCTTGATGTCAAAAATTTGCTAAAATCATGGCTCACAAGACCACTCTAAAGATTCAACCTTCTTGTGGGGTGATCCACATCACCACTCTACTGTAAGGATTCCCATCAAAACAATGTTAAGCAAGGATCATATACTATCAAGTAAAATCCCCTTTTTGAAATGGAATTAATTCAAGACAACTCCTAAATAAAAATAGGTGCAGTACCGGCATTGGACACTAACCGGCGCTAGCGGTCTAAACTCTGACAGGAGAGCTGTCTTCCACAACTGTGCATTGATCAGAGGGAGTCTTATTTAATTAAAAGTTCAAAGGCGTGCTTTTCCTGGGAAGCCTAACACCCCAGAGACCCACACCAGGAGGCAGGATTTCACATGGCCCTGTTGATTGAGAGAGAGGGGATTTACCTGCAGCCTGCTGGACCCAACACAATAGACCCTTTCAATTGAATGGAATATCTTGATTTGGGTGTGGACTGTAAACAGAGCTCTGCCTGAAAGGAGAGACATGTGACCATCTGACTCCCCAAGCTTCTGGGGGCGGACCCAGACACGTTGTTAATTGAATTGAAGGCAAATATATTTTTTATAAAAATACTGATAAATAATTGTAACCAGATGACAGAAATGTACAACTTTGAGATTCTTAAAATGACAATTTTACTCACGGTTCAAGGCTCAGCTGGTCGCTCTGTGATGTTCTGAGACAAAACCCTGCTAATTATTAATACCACAGACACTGTGTTTATGCTAGAGACACAGTAAATTACTGGAATATGCGTAGAGAGATGGTGTACATCTGTGTATTTTTGGTAAAAATCCAATATTGGAAAACCAACCAAAAAGCGCAAAACGTTGTCATTTCTTAATACAAGCTCTTAGAAACTAGAAACATCAGAGTTGGAACAGAGACCTACCCGAAGTAATATATGATATGTACATGGAATATCATCCACTTGTGTATTTGGGAAATATGTTTAGTTATGAAAATGATTTTCTAAGGTAAAAGCAAAGGGGAGTGTTCTTTCTTTGGAGCCATAAACATGACACCTGATGACATAGGATGACTCACTGCTCCCTTCTCAAATCAGGTCAAAGAGAAATCCTTGACCTATCAAATCATGAGTGGGTTGGGCATAGAAAGTTAGCATCCACACCCATTTTCAAAGGACATAAAAAGAGCAACTGGAAGCCGGACAGGGACATTGATTTTCCAACCTTCAACTGAATTCCTGCGCAGCATGCTGACAGAGAACTCCAGAACCCAGAACTCCAGAGACCCAGACTAACTCCAGAACAAAAACTCCAAAGAGGTGAACTCTTCAGCAGGCATCAAAATCTTTTCCAAACTATTCAACCGCCGGGCTGTGCGGTTTGCTGCTTGCTAAGAGTCCTGTGTATCCAGAACAGAACCAGTACCCAGAAAGCAGTGCGGTATCCAGAATCCACTTGATCCAGACCAGCAGAACCAGAGACCCAGACCAGACCGCTGTGAACCGAACCGGTGCCTGATTGACCCGCCGAGCAGAGAGAACCGCAGCTAAACTTGTTGACCAGATCCGTGACGAGGCCATTCCCTTCAAATTTATAGTGTGAGTACCCAGCTAGAACTGTGCAGAACCCATCTCTTAGCTTAAAATAATCTGATTCAAAACATTTGAACCTATTTAGAACTGCATCATAAGAAATTGTGTGTTCCTCCTGTTGATTCAAACCTTTCAAAGCGCATCTGTCATTCCGAAACTGTAATTTCATTTCTGAAAAACTACCTTTACAAAATCGTCTGTATCTTTGGAACCGTCCATCCTAGGAACAAAATTGAACTTTTATTGTAAAACTAAGATTCCCAGCTTTCCAACAAGCTCTAAACTTATAGTGCCTCCGTAATTGCGCTTGACGCACTCGAAAAAAATTGCAGCGAATTGAAAAATTAGCTCCTGTCAAAAACATCTGTCTTTTGCTTCCATTCCTGAAATCCGTTTTCAACCTGATAATCCCTCATTAATCATTGTTAGTGTGGACCGGAACTGATTTAAAGTATCTCTCACTCACCCTGAACCTCTAGAGGGAATTAAAATCAATTTTAGCATATTTCACTCCCTTGCAAATCACCTGAAAGTCTTTCGCCTGTGTTTCAAAATCATCCCTGGTGCTATAAGCTTGCTAGGGGGGAACTGAATTTGTATTGTACTGTGATTGTATTCCTGAAGACTGTTTGTGTTACTTCCATCTCCTTACATTTCATAGGGGGGGAGTGAATTGTCAGAGAAAAGGTGATCATATTATCTTTTGCTGAAATCATATCAAGTTTATTTCTGTACTGCCTTTTATTCATCTTTGCATCTCCTTGAAATCATAAAGCATTCTCACCTACCTTATCCTCTATACTACCCCTAAGTAATTAAACCAGTGTGCTAGTATAACATCATCCATTGTTGATCACTGTCATATGTCTAAGTGTGATATCAAATATTAATTTATTATAAAAGTGTGACATATATCTATTGTTTAATTTTTCAAATAAACCTTTTTAATTTGCAAAACAAACCTACTTCTTGTCTCAGTGGGCTCAGGGGGATTCTAAGAGAGGGGCGTTATACAAGGGTTCATCATCCAGATTATAACTTGTCATAAAAATATATAAATAAGGGCTTCCCTTGAGCAATCCCAGACAAGGCACTGATTTAGGGGGAATGCTTGATTGGAGTCATTAACAGATTGGGGGCTCGAGCCGGGGATTCTGGATTAGATCTATCACTTGTGCAGATTAATACAGTGTGCTAACTGACAGGATATATAAATCCTGTTGGATCACTACGCCGTGTTACACTGTAAAAACACCCCTCAAAGGAACGCTCTAAGGAAACGGTCTGTTTTGCAAAATAAAATACAAACTTCTGTAAGTCAGGAAGGAAATCAAATTCCAGAATGACGACCTTGGTAGATAGCAAAATAGCAAGAGAACACCTCTTACATAGGCTATTTGTGAGTGGTGAGTGGGCTCATCAGAACCAGGCGGTCTGGTTGCAGGCAATCGCACCCCAGATCACTGAAACAGGGTCAGATATATGGAGAGATCAGGGTCCCTTACATGTGGCCCTGAGTGAACTATATATGGCCCCTAAGGCCAAGTATGAGCACAACAAGATTGCCAGGGTAGCGGCATATTTATATTTATATATGGGAGCCATACAGGACAAATGTGCTGAAGGCCAAGATCTGGCAAATAGGCAACTGATGGCATTAGAGATGGCCCAATCTGACCTGGTCTCTTCTGAGCAGAAGCTGCAGAGGAGCCAGGAGTCAGAAAATGAGAGTAGACAGTATATCATTAAAATAAAGGCGGATATGGATATCCTGCAACAGGAAAAGGTTGACCAGGATACCAGATTTCTGGCCTTGCAGAAGGAGTACCAAGAAGGTTTGGACTCCCTACTGCAGAGCCAGAAAAAGCTGGAGCAACAACTGGACTTCAACAGGGCATGCACAGAGCAGGTAGCCACCCTGCAAATCCGACTAGACAGAGAGAAAGAGGAAAGCAATAAACTGATTCTGAAAGACCTGGATACCCGGGCAGAGTTTGATGAAGAGCGCCAGAAAGCTGGTGCCCTTCAACGACAGAGGGACGACTTGACGGCACAGATGCAGGCTCTTGCTCAGGAAAGGGACACCTTAGGCCAGGAAGTCTGCCACTTAAAAAGAAAAATTCAAGAAAATCACTTGACCCTCCAGGGACTGTGTGACCTTCAAAAAAGAGCATCAGAACTTGTTAGAGCACACCAGGAGGGTGGAAGATGCTCTGACAAGAAAGGAGCAGGCCAGTAGGGACGGTGCCCAGGAGGTAACCACCCTGCAGCAAAGACTGACCCAGTGCTCCAGGACCAATCAGGAAGCACAGAGGGAAAATGAGGCTCTCTGTCAACATAATGATAGGCTCCAGCAACAGGTAGCCATGCAGGAGAGACTGATAGAGTCTAGTAAGGCCTTGGTTGAGGAACTGAAAGCCCAGGCTCTTGCATTGCAACAGGGAGCAGGGGCTGATAGAGATGAAGTTCGCTGGGAAAGGGAAACCTCTGAGCATAACCTCAGGAGCCCTAGTACCAGAGACCTCCACCTCTCCCAGTCCCTGGACTCTGCCACCCCCATGTCCCCTGGCGTAGATGAGCACAGGGCCACAGGGATGGCAGATTACTATCCAGCCAAAAGTATGGGGCTCATAGGCCAGTACCACCCAGGAATGGAAGGGCGGGCATCCGGGAATGGGCACCCCAGCACACTGCAATTTAGTGGGGAACCCCAGGAGAGTAGGCCCACTAAGGGCATCCCGAAGACCTCTGCCCAGTTAGATCAGTGGGGGGGTACCCATCAAATCCTGGCAGCAAGGAGGGATCTGAAGACTCCTCTGAGCGTCACAGGGCACAGGAGACCAGGTCCCCACATTCTGCCAGCCATTCCCAGGCTCTCAGAATCTGGGAAAACCTGGAAGATTAGACGGGCACCTCTGGGAGCAGTGCTTCTGAGTCAGAGGATAAATGGATCAGGGTTACCCGAACCAAAAAGGGCAATAAGGCAAAAGGGCCTTGCTTAAGGACCCCTTAAAACAGATTAAGGCAATCAGGAGTGTCATCACGCCTTATCACAAGAACTCCAAGTATTCTGTTTGGGAACACTTGGAGCTCTTTGAGCTAATGATGGAGACTTTCCATTTGAAGGACAGCAGTAGCTGCATCCAGTACGTCAAATGGACATTCTCCCCAGAATACTCCAGTTTCTTTGCGGGGCTGGAGGACCAAAATCATTCAAGGTGGTCCACCTATAGGGCGGCCATCTTGAAACATTTTTCTGTTCATAGAAATCCTCAAGAGGCTCGCAAGGCAGCCTACAATTTGCAATGTGGGGAGGATCAGGCCCCACAAGAATATATGCAGGAAGTGTGCTTTTGCGCAGACTACCAAAAGTGTGCGCACCGACAGTAAGGAATTTGTTAATACGTTTTTCCATGCCTTAGCCAAATACATAATGACCCAGCTCGTGAGAGATTTTAACGAGAAAGGATCTTTAGACTGGGTCATTGAGCAAGCCACCCGCATCTATCTGGTGCAGAAACCAGTGGAAAATAAGAATCAGCCCAAAAACCCCAAAACCAACAGCACGCCTGCTGCTGCCAAGGTGGCAAAGGTAAAGGTTGCCCCTGTTTTAGATTTGGAGATGGGGGGGCCTAAAAACCTGCCTGCACCGATTAATTCTAAGCCCAGAAGGCCCTCAGGCCAGTCACAGACAGGGAGTCAAGGAGGTAGTCCCACAAATGGGGTCCCTCGCTCCCCTGACTATTTAAGTCCCCGCTATAAGGGAAACAGTCCAATCCTGGGTTATGTGTGGACTCCTCCGGCTCAAGGGGGGGGGGATCCAACCAAGCGCCCAACCCTGGTAACTTTCCTCCGCACTTCCCCCAGGAGGGCAGAAATTCACCAAATCCTGGGCAGAACTTGTTCCCCAGGTATCCACCCAACTTCCAGCCCCAAAATCATCCATCCTTCTTTCCCCAATTCCCTGAGCCCAGACAACCGAATCCGGGAGAGGGGAGGCCAAGGGTGGAGGGGTACCCAAATCTTCCCAACCCAGGGTACTCCCACAGAAGGGATAGCTACCCTCCCGGGATCAGCCCAGGGGAGAAAATAGAACCCTGTATCAGCCTGAGCGGGTTTCACAGTTAGAGCGCCAGGTCCAAAATATGGCACGGGATCTGGGTCACATACTGAGGGCTCAACAGAACCCTTGGATGAGCATGCCACCGCAGAATGCCCCAAACTCTGGGCCTGGTGCTCCAGAACAATGACGCAGCACCCCGACAACCAACCGGTTCCCAGGGAGGAGGCACAAGTGGAAGGGGGTTGTAAAGCCTTGGAGGAAGCTTCCTTCCCCACTTGTAAACAGCCCCTGGAAACCCAGGAACCGGAAACAAAATCTCCTGCCCCTGAAAGTCTGCCTCACAAGGAGCAGAGGGGGGTTAGGAGAAACAAAGTACCCAAACAGACCCACTTTGTGGAGGAGGTACAGGTCTTCCAATTTGAGCGAGAGAGATCCCAAGAGGATCCTGGGGAAAGGATCTTCTCCTTCAGAGGAGGGGGAACTCCTCCCAAGGAAAAATGGGTCCCAAGGGATTCCAATCCAGACTGGGTAGATGTGGGGATTGAGCTGTCGCCGCCCATCATCCTATCCCAGAACCAACAATACCGAAAACCCCTGGTCAAACCCATCCTGGTGACTGCCTCCAAAAAGGGGGGGGGCGGCCCACAACCGGAACCAGGGGAACCTAAAACCGAATGAACAGACTGGGTAGATGTGGGGATCGAGCTGTCGCCGGCCATCATCCTATCCCAGAACCAACAATACCGAAAACCCCTGGTTCAAACCCATCCTGGTTACTGCCTCCAAAAAGGGGGGGCGGCCCAGAACCGGAACCAGGGGAACCTAAAACCGAATCAATAGACTGGGTAGATGTGGGGATCGAGCTGTCGCCGCCCATCATCCTATCCGAAAACCAACAATACCAAAAACCCCGGGTTCAAACCCATTCTGGTGACTGCCTCCAAAAAGGTGGGGGGCAGCCCAGGACCGGAACCAGGGGAACTCGAATATCCTCTTTCAAGTTGCCAACTTTTCCTTTCAGATTCCCAACACTCTCCACAGAATTTTGCCCAAATCTCTTCTCTCTCAATGTCCAAATCCAGAAAATTAGCCCTACAGTTGTCCACAAATGTGCATTATCTGTGCCCCTTACAGAGAAGGAGGGAAGATACTATGCCCCGGTTCAAGTACAGGGGCAGGGTACAATTTTGGCACTGGTGGACACTGGATCCCATGCTACTCTTCTGTCCAAAAGGGCCTTTGATGAACTAAATGCAGGAAGGGGGGAGAATTACCATATTCCTCTCACCTCTCTTCCTGGACAACTCCAGAACTTTGACGGGAAGGAAATTCCCATCGAGGGGACTGCAGATTTGGACATCAAAATTGGGCGACACAAGGTGAAACACCCGGTCATAGTAGTGACTCCCGAGGGCACCCCTTGTTTTACTGTGGAAGGACCTCCTGAGAAGGTTGTCACACCTAATAGATTGTGTAAACAAGGTCCTCTGGACCCAGACTAACCGACCAATAAAATTAAAGCAGAGTGTCAACCATGTTAGTTTAAACGGCACGTGCCACATGGTTGAACAAAAATCTGACCAAGTAGAATATCACTTCCAGAATAACCAAATTCCAGACGTGACAGTAATAGCAGTAGGACAACAGACTGGTGATGGGGGGTCCTCTCTATTTCTGAAAATCAACCTTCCTTCCAGTTTAAGGTTGTATTCCACACTGGAAGGAAACATTCTGAAATTCTTTACTAATCCACAATCACAAACTCCCACTCCTATGGTCCAGAAAGATGTGAAATCAGCTCAGAGCTTGGCTGATATTCAGCAAATTGGAGAGCAGATGTTCATCCCTGTTCAGTTAAATGATGGGAAGGACTCTGTTCTCGCCCGAGTGTGTGTGAACAGCGGTAAGAGCTTCATCAGCGAAGCCATGTTCCGCCAACTCTCAAAAGATCCAGCCATTCCCACATTCAAAGTGATAGACAAATGGGAAATGGATCTGGAAACACCCAATTCCAAACATCTCCTGCGAAGCAGGTGTATGCTCAAAATCTCCATTGGCAACAATAGCATAGTCCATAATAGTTGGGTCGTGCGAGACGTCTCTGCCGCCTTTTACTAAGGCAGTGATATTCTCAATCGCTTTGCCATTAGGTTGGACCTAATAAACTTCAAAGCTTGGTCCCGATTAGCGGATAATCCCATGGGCTTTGATGATCCAGAAAAAGCATTTAGGTCTGCTCAATTGCTACCTTATGCAGTTGAAATTCAGGTTAAAGAGGAAGTCACCATCCCAGAAAGGACCCGACAATTCTCCCTGGAAGTGAAAGTTAAAAGAGGACAAAAATTGAAAAACCCTGATGCTTATATTCATCGAAATGCTGACAATACAACACCAGACAGGATCTTTACCCGGCATGGGGGAACTCCCTGGTGTGCACTTCTTGCCCTTATTGTAAGGAAGATGTGACTTGTGACTTCAGAGGGGATGAGGTGATTTTCCAGGTCCATGCGGGCTGCCTTTCCCACCTGAAGCCTCCAGTCCAAATCAGCACTCTGACCAGGGACTTCTCCACCCAGCTGGAGGAGTTTGCTGAGATAGCAAAACCAGAAGTCTTTCCAGGCTTCAGGCAGATGGTGTAAGAGAGAGTCAACCTAGCTGATGCCTGTGTGACTCTGGAACAGAAGCAAAAGTTGAAACAAGTTTTCTTGGATTTCCAAGATCTCTTTGCGGTAGACTCATATGACTGTGGTCGCACCGACATCCAACAACAACAACAATTCCCACGGACCCTGGCATGACTGCAGTGTTTGTGAAGCAATATCGCTTGCCTCTCGCATCAATGGAGTCCCTTACTGAAATAATTAAGAACCTTGAGTCCCAGGGAATAATCCGTCCAGTACACAGCACCTTCAATAATCCGGTGCGGGGAATATTGAAGCCAAACGGCCAGTGGAGACTCGGGGCCGAACTTAGGGAGCTCAACAAACGGGTCCATACTTCCCGATGGCCTCTGCCCTACATTGACCAAGGGCTGGCCCGGATTCAGGGGTCATAGGTATTCACTGCAATAGACCTGACCAATGGATACTGGACCGTGCCTGTCAGTAGAGAGGACCAATACAAGCTGGCTTTTACCTTTGGGGGCCAGCAGTACACATGGACCCGGACTCCCTTTGGATACCTCAACTCTGGCAATGAGTTCAACATTTTCCTACACAAGGCCATGCCCGACCTGGGTGCGAGGGGTAACCTGGCTTATGTAGATGATGTCCTCATCAAAAGTTCAACTGTGGAGGAACATATAGCGGAGATCCGTTATGTTCTCACCCAGTTGAGGGCCGCCAGAGCAAAACTTTCCTTTCAGAAAGCACAGTGGTGTAGAACCCGTGTTAATTTCTTGGGGCATGAGATTACTCCTCAGGGTCTCTGTCCCCAAGAAAAGAAAGTGGAAGCACTTCAGAAACTGAAAGACCCCAGAACTCTGCGGGAACTAAGGAGCATCCTTGGACTGACTAATTACAGCAGAAACTTCATTGAGGGCTACGCAGAGATCACCAGACCCCTGATTCACCTCTTGAAGGGGGGGGGGTCTAGTGGGAATGGGGTCCAGAACAAGCTGAGGCAGTAAGACAGCTCAAAAGAAGCCTCTCACAAGCGCCTTGCCTAGCTTATCCTGTCAGAAACAAGGAGTTCTTCCTGGAGACAGGGTTCTCTAATACGTGCTTGACGGCAGTATTATACCAAAAGCATGACAAGGTCAATAAAGTAATCTCTTATGTGAGCAAAACTTTATCCTCTGTGGAGGAAAAATTCAACGATTGTGAGAAGGCACTCCTGGCAACGGTGTGGGCATTGAAGAATCACCGCCCGTTCATCCACAGGGAACACATCATAGTGGAGACTCCACACCAGCCTCTGCAATATCTCCAAAGTGACAGAATCCGAGCTGGAAATGTGAGTAATTCCCGAATTACTTCCTGGATTCTGTCAATGCAAGGCTTTCCTGTGGAGGTCAGATATGGCCAAAACAAGAAGAGTCCCCTCGTGCAAGGTCTGGCTGACTTGCATGATTGTGCCAGAGAAAACTGTCTCG
This sequence comes from Ambystoma mexicanum, assembly GCF_040938575.1. Classification (NCBI taxonomy): domain Eukaryota; kingdom Metazoa; phylum Chordata; class Amphibia; order Caudata; family Ambystomatidae; genus Ambystoma; species Ambystoma mexicanum. Next base: position 719,056,593 of record NC_090932.1, read on the forward strand.
AGGTTGAAAGTCTGAAAATCAAGGACAACATGGAGGCATACCTTAATTCCCCACACAAAGTATTTGAAGAAGACAAGTGTGAGGGAATGCCCACTGTCTATGTGGATGGATGCTCTTACCATGTTGACAACAACGGGGAAAAGGAACTGGTGGCCGGCGTAGGGAATGCATGGGTGAAGGAGTCCCCAGAACCCTCCGCTGGGTACAAAATTGGTCCCCGAAGTAGTCAGGTGGCAGAATTGATGGCTGTGTATCAAGCCATCCTCACTGCTGTCCAACATCAACTACACGAACTGGTCATAATCACAGATTCAGATTATGTACGGAACGGGCTCGTGGAGCACCTGGTTAATTGGAAAACCAGAGGCATGTTATGTGCTAATAACAAACCCCTGACACATGGGAAGTTAATTCAAAACATTGATGATCTGGTCACCTCGAATGGGATGACCATCTACTGGAAAAAGATCAAGGGTCATTCCAAAGAAGAGGGACCAGACAAAACTGGAAATGACTTAGCTGATCAGCTGGCCAAAACCGGGGCCATCCAAGGGGATCTAATAGAGATTGAGTCCCTGTCGGGGGAAATCCAGGTCACTGCTATCACTGGGTCCCAGACAAATGCTCACAATGATCTTTCAACTGCACAATGGAGTAAGGAGACCCCAGATGCTGATTTGATTATGGCTCAAAAGGGGGATCCAATAATTGGTAAGTTTTACCAACACATCGAGGACCCTGAGAACTTTCCCCTGACGGATACCGATTACATTGGGAAAGAGGACCTTAGAGTGTTGACGAAATGTCCAAAGATGTTCCGAATCCAAGACGGTTTGTTGGTAAGGAAATCCCAAGCTGGCCATGATCAGTGGGTGGTCCCTACCTCATTCCGAAGCCTGATGTTAAGTCACGCCCATGATGCGGCCACCACCAGCCATAGGGGGTTTCATACAACACTTGAGATCTTAAGAGAGGTTGCATACTGGCCACACATGCGGCAGGACCTCGACCAATACTTGAAGGGGTGTCTTGTGTGTGCACAATTTCAGCCAACATCCCTTACACACCGGGTGCCTTTCCAAAAGAGGGGGATGACACTGCATTGTCAGATTTGCAAATCGACTTCATAGGCCCCGTGATTCGCTCCTCTAGGGGAAACAAGTACATGTTGACGGTCACATGCTTGTTTACCAAGTGGGTGGAATGTCTATCGGCCCCAAACTGCAAGGCAGAAACAGCATCTGCCCTGATGATCAACCACATCTTTTCGCGTTTTGGTCTACCCCAAAGGATTGAGTCAGAGAGAGGTAGCCGTTTTACCAGCGAAGTAATGACTAAGATGTGGGAGATACTAGGGGTCAAAAGGAAGCTACATATTGCTTACCGGCCAGCTTCTTCTGGGGCAGTAGAACGCTACAACCGGACCATTGTGAGCATAATAAAAAAGTTTGTGGCAGATTCTGGGCCAAGTTGGGATATCCGATTAGCTCTGGTCCTAATGGCCATCAGATCTACCCCTTCATCTGCAACTAAAATGTCGCCATTTGAGTTGATGACTGGACGCAAGATGGTGCTTCCCCAGCATTTGCTCTACAGAACCCAAGAGCAAATGTTGATAAATGCCTCCACAACTCATGAGTATGTGGAGAATTTAAGGAAACACCTCCAACATGCTTTTGCCTATGCTCAGCGAAATTTAGAAAGACCAGCTGATAGCATGAAGACCCATTACGATTTGAAAACTTCCAGGAAAGTATATAATGTGGGAGACCGGGTCTATCTATACAATTTCCAAAGGAACCAGGCCAAACAGCGAAAATGTTTGCCTACATGGAAGGGACCTTGTGAAATCGTGGACAAGATCTCCCCAGTCGCTTACAAGATCCGCATCACCAAAGGTAGTTTGGCAGAGGGGGAAGACAAGTGGGTCCATATTAATCAGCTAAAGTGTTGCCATCCCAAGCACGCTCTGCAACAACTGGAGGAGTCCTCTGCAATACCAGAGGGGGCCGCTCCAAAGTAATTCAGTTCCAACCCTAAAATGTTCCACATATCAAAAATATAGTAACATAATGTAAATGTCTCCTAATTATATCCTGTTTTTAAAATAAGACTGCAAAAATGTATCCGGATGTATACAATGTATCTGTTCGCCACACCATTAATAGTGGTGGAAAAATGTCTAGGAATGTGTATTGCTGCTTTGCTTTGTCATCCTAGGAGAAAGAAAACCCGGAGACTGACCATGGAAGACGACCTGGAGACCGGGAGCAAAGATCCGAGGGGCCTGGGGTACCGCCCAATACTCCCATCAGGACCGGCGAGGAGAACCGATCGATCCATCCTGATGGAGGAAACGATGCTGAACTTTGTCATCTGTGGAATCGAAAGAAGATGAGGCGGACATCCCAGATCTTGCGAGTTCCATCAGTGAAAGATCAGAATGGCCATCGCAAGAGGGGGGGCTTGTGGGATGTTTTTACCCATGCATCCAAGCCCTACCACAAAACTGTGCATTACTGGCATTGAAAACATTGTGATGGCAAGAACTCCCCAGAAAGTTCACAGGGAAACATGAAGAATAGGCTGCCACCCATTTTTGCCTATGTTTGTGAGCACAGGAGGGCACTGCCTAAAACCACCATTGGGCTACACACACAGTAGCCTGAAACCATTGGGAATGGCAATGCTGATTGCCAAAAGCAACCCAGAGCTGTTGGGAATTCATTTTCTTGATGTCAAAAATTTGCTAAAATCATGGCTCACAAGACCACTCTAAAGATTCAACCTTCTTGTGGGGTGTTCCACATCACCACTCTACTGTAAGGATTCCCATCAAAACAATGTTAAGCAAGGATCATATACTATCAAGTAAAATCCCCTTTTTGAAATGGAATTAATTCAAGACAACTCCTAAAAGAAAATAGGTGCAGTACCGGCATTGGACACTAACTGGCACTAGCGGTCTAAACTCGGACAGGAGAGCTGTCTTCCAGAACTGTGCATTAATCAGAGGGAGTCTTATTTAATTAAAAGTTAAAAGGCGTGCTTTTCCTGGGAAGCCTAACACCCCAGAGACCCACACCAGGAGGCAGGATATCACATGGCCCTGTTAATTGAGAGGGAGGGGATTTCCCTGCAGCCTATTGGACCCAACACAATAGACCCTTTCAATTGAATGGAGTATGCTGATTTGGGTGTGGACTGTAAACAGAGCTCTGCCTGAAAGGAGAGACATGTGACCATCTGACTCGCCAAGCTTCTGGGGGCGGACCCAGACACTTTGTGAATTGAATTGAAGGCAAATATATGTTTTATAAAAATACTGATAACTAATTGTAACCAGATGACAGAAATGTACAACTTTGAGATTCTTAAAATGACAATTTTACTCACGGTTCAAGGCTCAGCTGGTCGCTCTGTGATGTTCTGAGGCAAAACCCTGCTAATTATTAATACTACAGACACTGTGTTTATGCTAGAGACACAGTAAAGTACTGGAATATGTGTAGAGAGATGGTGTACATCTGTATAATTTTTGGTAAAAATCCAATAATGGAAAACCAACCAAAAAGCGCAAAATGTTGCCATTTCTTAATCCAAGCTCTTAGAAACATCAGAGTTGGAACAGAGACCTTCCCGAAGTAATATATGATATGTACATGGAATGTCAACCACTTGTGTATTTGGGAAATGTTTTTAGTTATGAAAATGATTTTCTAAGGTAAAAGCAAAGGGGAGTGTTCTTTCTTTGGAGCCATAAACATGACACCTGATGACATAGGATGACTCACTGCTCCCTTCTCAAATCAGGTCAAAGAGAAATCCTTGACCTATCAAATCATGAGTGGGTTGGGCATAGAAAGTTAGCATCCACACCCATTTTCAAAGGACATAAAAAGAGCCACTGGAAGCCGGACAGGAACATTCATTTTCCAACCGTCAACTGAATTCCTGCGCAGCACGCTGACGGAGAACTCCAGAATCCAGAACTCCAGAGACCCAGACTAACTCCAGAACAAAAACTCCAAAGAGCTGAACTCTTCAGCAGGCCTCAAAATCTTTTGCAAACTATTCAACAGCCGGGCTGTGCGGTTTGCTGCTTGCTAAGAGTCCTGTATATCCAGAACAGAACCAGTACCCAGAAAGCAGTGCGGTATCCAGAATCCACTTCATCCAGACCAGCAGAACCAGAGCCCCAGACCAGACCGCTGTAAACCGACCCGGTGCCTGATTGACCCGCCGAGCCGAGAGAACCGCAGCTAAACTTGTTGACCAGATCCGTGACGAGGCCATTCCTTTCAAATTTATAGTGTGACTACCCAGCTAGAACTGTGCAGAACCCATCCCTTAGCTTAAAATAATCTGATTCAAAATATTTGAACCTGTTTAGAACTGCATCATAAGAAATCGTGTGTTCCTCCTGTTGATTAAAACCTTTCAAAGCGCATCTGTCATTCTGAAACTGTAATTTCATTTCTGAAAAACTACCTTTACAAAATCGTCTGTATCTTTGGAATCCTAGGAACGAAATTTAACTTTTATTGTAAAGCTAAGATTCCCAGCTTTCCAACAAGCTCTAAACCGACTTTGTCCTTATAGTGCCTCCGTAATTGCTCTCGACGCACTCGAAAAAAATTGCCGCGAATTGAAAAATTAGCTCCTGTCAAAAACATCTGTCTTTTGCTTCCATTCTGAAATCCGTTTTCAACCTGATAATCCCTCATTAATCATTGTTAGCATGGACCTGAACTGATTTAAAGTATCTCTCACTCACCCTGAACCTCTAGAGGGAATTAAAATCAATTTTAGCATATTTCACTCCCTTGCAAATCACCTGAAAGTCTTTCGCCTGTGTTTCAAAATCATCCTTGGTGCTACAAGCTTGCTAGGGGGGAACTGAATTTGTATTGTACTGTGATTGTATTCCTGAAGACTGTGTGTGTTACTTCCATCTCCTTACATTTCATAGGGGGGGAGTGAATTGTCAGAGAAAAAGTGATCATATTATCTTTTGCTGAAATCATATCAAGTTTATTTCTGTACTGCCTTTTATTCATCTTTGCATCTCCTTGAAACCATGAAGCATTCTCAGCTACCTTATCCTCTATACCACTCCTAAGTAATTAAACCAGTGTGCTAGTATAACATCATCCATTGTTGATCACTGTCATATGTCTAAGTGTGATATCAAATATTAATTTATTATAAAAGTGTAAAAAAAGTGTGACATATATCTATTGTTTAATTTTTCAAATAAAACTTTTTAATTTGCAAAACAAACCTACTTCTTGGCTCAGTGGGGTCAGGGGGATTCTAAGAGAGGGGCGTTATACAAGGGTTCATCATCCAGATTATAACTTGTCATACAAATATATAAATAAGGGCTTCCCTTGAGCAATCCCAGACAAGGCACTGACTTAGTGGGAATGCTTGATTGGAGTCATTAACAGTTTACATATTGAGTTGAAATAGTGCATTTTAAAGAATAATTTGTAATGACAACCTTGGTAAAAAGACATACAATTTACAATAATGTCTTTGAAGAAAGAAAATTCGATGGATCCTAGGACACAAATAGTGCTGTACTCAGAATATTTGCCAGCATTTCCACTGTCATGCACATTGTTCATGGGGTCTATATCTTTGGTGTATGGTAGCATTCCCATGAAAACGTTTTGCCCAGGTACATGATAGCATTTCCACTGAAATACTTTTACAAAGGTGCTCAAACTAAATGCCAGCACTGCCTCTGTGAAACAATTGCTCATTGTGGCTATATAAATATTCATGTATTGCCATATAAAACATGTTTCTTTGGTGCCTGACCACAAATATATGCCATCACTGACACTGTAATGCACACCTTCATGCCATCACAGTCTACAATATATGCCAGCATTGCCTTGTGTACCACGTTTTCATACCGCCTGCTTCCAAACATATGACAGTATTACCATTGAAAAGCACTATCATAATGTTGTCCAGAATATAGGCCAATGTGTCACTGAGAACATGAATATGAGGGCTAGCCAATTCATCGTACTGGTCCTCACATTGATGGTGTTGGTTCACCACCCCACAACAGTCTCTTGCACGCAAGCATTCACTCATGTTCACTCATTTAGCTCTATTGCACCCACGCTCACACATGCACTGAGACTATTTCACACATGCCCACAGAGCTACAAACACACACACACACACACTGCACACACACATGCATGCATGCACGTGTTCCCTTGTTTTTAAATTAGCCTTTTTAACTTGGTTTTGCTAGTGCCCTCTCTCTTTCCAGTCCAATGCTATAGCCAGTCCAAAACAGTAAGGAAGGTGGTGAAGCTGTGGCACGAAGATTGTTAGCAGGAGGGGTTTAAAACTAGGATAATTATGACTGGAGGTATGCATGTGATCAGGTAATAAACATATCCATGAATTATAATTATAAACTATTACATTTTAAATGCATCCACCAGGCTTAAAGTCAAGAAGTTTGACCCGACTTCGACAAGAGCTTGCCCATGATGCAAAATGCAAGATGTAGGCTTCTGGACATGGTATGGGAATGTGGAGGAGTATCCTGCTTGGGATAGGATGCAAGAGCATTGAGAAGGTTCTAGGTGTGAATATCCAGCAAGGCCCAGAAAGGAGAAGTAGATGGGCAACAAAGGCAAAGTTGACAAGTATGATGTACGATGGAGGTACACTTTTCTGTTTTGTATCTTCGGATAGTATAAGGTGGGGTAAGTTAAGGTGGAAGGGGGGTAATGCTGTCTCCTGTTATGAATGTATCATGCTGATACCTGTCTGGACAGTTTAGTTAAGGCCTCTGGTTTGTTATATTTCTACTATGTTGGTAATGCAATAAAGAAAATAATGTTTAAAAAAATATGATAATGCTACCTATATCAGCGATGTTATGTCCGGGGAATGGGGGTGAGTTGAGGAATATGCATTAGAGGATATCACGATAATAGTAGCACTCCTGTGGCGACTTATCCCTACCAATGTATGCTCATATCTAGGCTCCTGCCCAATAATATGACATACAATAGGATTGGGAAAGGCTGTGGCCATTCCATAAAGCTCCACTGACCTTATCGCCTTGTGTGTGTTGTATGCACTGTAGTTTATAAAAATGCATGGAATATTCCGCCATGGAAATGCACATTCTAATGTCAATGACAATCACAAGCTGAGTGGCTGCAAGGGAATGCTCAGGGAAACAGGGAAAGGACCAAGCATGGGCAACAGCGCACCTTAGTATCCCTTGAAACACCCATGTTCCTCCTAACGGTGCTACATGCCTGCTTTAAAAAGATCAAAAGCCTCCCAACCTCCCCCAACTTGTTGTATGATAATGCCTAAAGGCTTTCCGTTCTTTGTTCTTCAACGCCATAATCTCATGTGATCCCGACGGGCACTACGTTTGGAATGTTTGCACATGACAGTGGCTCATCAGATGTGTGGCCCCTGGGCATATGAGTACATGGTGTGAATTCTGAATTTGTTCTCTGGTGCAGCAAACTGTCAGGGGGCATGACTTAAACTAACTTTGTTTAATAAAGCATAGCAAAACATAAACATTGAAGAAATATTGGTTTATATGGATTCAAACAAATAATTGGATCCTTCTTTGATGGTTACAAAGTTAAAAAAGGCTGTCCACAGTTGATATTAGGTGGTCTGTTGGACAAGGTATACAATTTATACAGCATGTTCTTGCTTCTTGCACAAATGTCAGCCCAACACCCACACTACCATGTAAGGATACTCTTCAAGTGGACTGTGTCCTCAATGCCAGTAAAACATGCAATGCTACACTAAGGCCATCAAAACAAGCACAGTTGTTAAAACAAATTGTACCGTCTCTTGTAGCGTTCAAGTTATTCAAAGATATTTTCTACAATACCTTCTCATAAGAATGAATTCGAAAATAGTTAATTTTTGTAATTACTTCTTATTTTATTCTTATTAATTTTTATATAGAAAAAGATCATATGTGAAGACAGTGTACAGAAACAACAATCTTTAAAACATGAATACAAAACATACCATGCACTCTATGAGAGAGCGAATTTCATCCTGCTGACATAGCACCATATTGTAATCACACATACTGACTCATTCAGACCCGTTACATACCTATTCGGAAACAATCATCCATGTGCAAAAAACGCAATCCTAACAGTATCTAAAAACCAAAATATCCAACAATTGGACCTATGATGCAGCATACTATTTGTTGTCTATCAATATATCACTTTTCTCATATATCTGGCATACATGATCAACTTTATTCTGATGTATTCAATTGCCACAATAATTTTTATGAGAACCAAAAAGACAATCGAGATCCTAGAAAACGGAACTTGAGGTGTTGTGTTGTCTATTCGAGTTTCAGGCATGGTGTTGGGAGAATTTTCTCTATCCGTGCCCTCGTCAGGACATAAACAATTATCTTCGTTTTCGATCACAATAATAGGTCTTGCATCTATTTGACCAATGGTAAGTTTGTCTTGTCTGTGTTTTCGGCACTCCAACACTAAACAACTTGCTTGGCAATGCTCGTGCGTGCATGACGGAGAGTTGGTATCTTTGTTAGTCAATCCAACATGCTGTGATTTATTTGATGATCCCAGAGTGCTCTTTTATTTAGTGACTCCACAATTCTCTTTTGATCATGCAAGGGTGCTGCCCAAAGGGTGGGAATGCCAGAAAACCAAGTTTCAGTATTAGTCCAAGAACAATTCTGTCATGAACTGCTGACCAGCCCAGATTGATCTAAACTGTAGCTCTTAATTCGGCAATGTGGGCAACTATTCCTCCATCGTATCACACTGCGTACGCGTCCACGAACTGGAGCACAGTCCTTCCAAAAGAAATGCAGCTGTTACAGTAAGGAAACAGTTCCTTGTTTGTCTGCACAAATGCCTACAGCCATCATGTGAGATCACACATAATAGTGGTCTGCTTCATATGTGAGTAAAAAATGCAACACCACAGAAAAAAAATGTACAGTCTGCCTCCTTGCGCTGTAAACACCCCACCCCAAACACCCCTCCCTGTAATAACATTCATCAAATTGACTTTGCCCCAAAAATGGCAGTAAAATATGTAAGAAAACATCCATGTTCCAATGCCCCTTGCATGGCCCTAAACTTGCTTGCACACTTTCATACCTATTCACCGACCAATCACTCACCTAGTGGTGGCTGGTGAATTCTTTCAATTGATGGGATGTACTAATTTTCCAGAAATACACCAGAGTGACTGAGCGTAGCGCGGTTTCCAAACCATCAAAAGGGGTTTGGTGGGTGTCCCAGTTCCTCCACCCCCCAACCCCCAATGTATGAATATTGGGTTAAAGTGGTGCTTTATGTAGCACACTTTTGGAGAAAAATGTGGTAAAATGCAAAATCATTTGGAATTGTTTTTGTGTGGTAACACCACACACCGGAGCATTAATGCTTTAATTAATTTAATGCTTTGCTGTTAAAAATGCCATGCAGTAATAAGAAAACGTGTCCAAAATGGCTGCACAATGTAGGCAAGTCTAGACCTGTAGTAGCACTTACAATGTTTGCTTTAGCCTTGATGATGCTAAAAAAACATGTCATGCCAAAGTAAGACACACCTAGACTGGTTGCACCAAAATGACAGTCTAAGCCCTTAAAAACACTTATTATGGTTATTTTATCATGGATGCACAGAACAATGTCACAGTAAGAAAAAGGCTAGACTGGCTGCCCGCAAATACCAGTTTAGCCAGTTAATTACACTTAACAGGATTGCTTTAACAGAGATGCCCAGTAAAAAAAGTCAAGCTACAGTAAGAAATGGATAGACTAACTGCACCATAATGCGACTCTAGCCACGCAATAACATTTAACTTATAATGCTTACTTGATTATAGATGCACAAATAAATGACATTCCACATTAAGGAATGGCTAGACTAGCTGTGCCCAAATGCCTAGCCAGGTAATGACACTTTTCATGCTTACTTTATTATAGAACCCCATTGAAAAATAAAAGTCATGACACAGTAAGAAATAACTAGACTGGCTGTGCTGAACATTTCGGTCTAGCCACTAATAACACATCTCTGCTTTATCATGCATGCCAGTTACGAGTTAGAGATCCAACCCTCCACCCACCCTGCATACATGTCCCCTTTCCCTCCCACCACCCTACCCCAAACTCCAAAATCAGCTCCTTAGCACAGGATTACCTCTATGATCATTCTACTACTTATGAATGAGGCAACTTGCCTCATATATAAGGACTAGGATGAGCAGGAGTAGGACTAGGAGTAATGAAGATTACTGGTAAATAATCCAGGCATTACCTCTGTGTCCCTTTTCCTCCTCCCATTACTAATGTTTGAGGCAAGTTGCCTCATACAAGTACTAGGATGAGGAAGAGTAGGGTTAGAAGTAATACAGATTGCCAGTACCATGCATTAAACACAAGCACACACACACAATCACACACCATTCACTCACTAATTTACATGTGCATTGTGTGTCAGTGGTTTTCAAAGGCAAGTAATGTCTGGACCACCAAAGTAATCCAAAAAGGAGCATACACCAAGCAAGAAGAAATGCAATTTATTTAGGCCCAGATCCAGCTGGGAGAGCATGGTTCAAACAGCACAGTGGAACAGAACTGCATGAAGAGAGCTGTCAACGCTGCCCTTGTTGGCCAAACTTTTTATCCACACACAACATAATTAGCATACCCACAGTTGAAACATTTGTTAAAACATCATATGAAGCTGATTGGTGGGACTATATCAGTTCCCTATATCTAGGCATAAATTGAATAGCTGCCATTGGCTCATGCCATCCTGGTCTGCAATGTCCAACACCACCCATCGTGACATCACAAACCTTCCCACACCACCCCACAGTGGCAATCCAGAGCATTAAATGATTGTGCTGACCACTGGAACTTCAATCATCTGCCATCGGTTAGTCCTCCTCAAACACACAAAATAACCTGAGTTTGACAGAGGGGAGACATTCACATGGCATCCGATCAATGAGGTATCCCACGGACAACGGCAAGGACACAAAACACTGTTGCTCCCTAGGGAAACCAAAACCTCTCCCAGTGATTGGTCCCCTGTCGCTCGTCCCCTCACCCCATAGACCTCTTCCCAGGATCATGTTCCAAGGGACCATTTGAAACCGCTTACCCCAACGTGGCTGAAATGTATTTAACAGCATTTAATTATAATTCCCTACAAGTTCCCAGCGAGCAGCCAGGTGCCTGGCTCGTTGGCCTAGAAAATATCTATTGGTTCGCATTCCACTGCAGCTACGTTCTCCTGGGGACCATCAGCTTTCTACATTTCTCCAGCACACTGCCTGAGGCTGGTCACTTGGGAAATCCCTACTTACCCAGCACATGGGGTCTACAGCCGTGAAACGAAAAGTGTTTTACTTACCTGAGGCATATACTGTAAATGACCATGGAAAAAGCACTATCCCCTTTACCCATTACTCTTTATCCCTATGCCCCACAAAACCCTCATCCTCAGCCCCACTTTCCCAGGTAGACCTCTCAGGCTGCACCTGAGCATAGGGTACATGGCGCATCAGTCAATGTCCTTACCACCAGAAGTGCCCCCTCCCCTTCTACCTGCATACGTCCATCAGGCCCTTAATTGATAATAGCGACCCCATTCGCTGCGCTGAATTTGAACCTTTACCACATTACCCCCTTCGATCGGTTCATCGAGCAACACTTTCTTTCCCATCAAGCTTTTACTCACTGTCTTGGGGATCCACAGCCTAATTACTCTATCCATATTTCCCCCTTCATCCTCATACTCCCCCAATGACGACTCTATTATCACACACTTTTGCCCATCCTTTGAACATGCCATCCAAAATGCATCATATTCTTCCACATTCACAGGTGGCTTTGAAACCGCCCCGCCTTAAGTAATTTGAATTTATTTTAGAGAGTGAGTGTTGAGCTCCTGGTTTGCAGTGTACCTTATTCCCTGTTCCATCAACATTCATTAGACATTGTAGATCCCTTCCTCCCCTTTTTATACTTGCAGTGCCTAATTATTAGCTGGCCAGCATAAAAGGCGATGAGCACCAAAACGAGCACCGGGATAGTTACTTTAAAAATGTTCGCCAACCATGTGGGAACCCTAGCAAAAAGAAAGTCAAACCAGCTGTTTGATGATACTGCATTTGTATACTTTGTCATAGTCTCATGAAGTGTACAAATCTCCTCTCTGACCTCTGTCAGCTTCTTCCAATTTTGTGGCAAACTCCACGCTCTATTTTGGTGATCGTATCCAACACATAACTATCTTGAAGTGCCACCAGTATGACTGCTCAAATCTCTTCCCTCACTGTATTAAGTTCTTTCTCAGTCCTGTTTGTCAGTTGTAACCTCTCATAACGGGTCACTTGCATCCATTTAGCATTAGCTACTGTTTGGACTCCTGGAAGCAGTAAGGAAAGACACATGGACTGTGGATACCTTCGAAAACAAGCAAAATTGTGGTGGAATTGCAGCCAAACTGTCTGAGGATTTGCTGGACCAATAGTTGTGGCTGCATCTGTCTCTTTTCAGTGTTATTTGAGACCCTTGCACCTTATATACTCCTGCTATCTTCCTCTTGAGCACTGCAGGATGGTTGCTGAAGGGCAACAACTCTGATTGTGACACTCCCAAGGCTGAGCTGCATAGTGTGAGAAGGAGCATATTCCAGCCCATTCAGGAGGGAGCAGGGTGTACGCCTGGGTCCCACATGTCCACTAGTGGTCCATGACTGCTTCTGTCCCACTCTTCCATGCTGGAATGCTCATCCCCTTGTGAAGCCGGCATTAGACCCCAGATGTGTTCAGCCCGTGAATCTGAAACATAAAGAAAATCTTATGTAAGTCTAACCCTTTCCAATTACAGCTCAACACAACAAAGGGCCCAGATTGACTGAATAGGTAGGGGAATTCACCAAATGTATCCGTGCTGTTGCAGAAGAGAAGTCACCAGCCATATCTGACATGTTCATGAACTTTGCTTGGAAATAGATAAAAGGGACTATCAAGGCAATTCCTGCAGGTGGGAGGACATCTTATGAATCGCTCATAGACGCATTGAACAAAAAGCTGATTATTGAACCAAATCGTGATTATGAGAGATTTGTATTTAACCAATGCTCTCAATTGCCTCATGAGTCAGTAAATGAGTTAATCACCAGGCTAAAATAGAAGCTGGTGTGCATTGCCAATTCGCCAACTTCTTACATGATGAAGCAAACAGACTTCGAGTGATAAAGGGTGACACATCGTCCACGTTTAGGAAGAAATTACTGAAGAAACCCCTGTACATAGATAAGTTGATTGAGCTGGGCAGAATACATGAACATGTTGATGTGCAGGCAGCCGATATTGAGATGCCAAGGACAAAGGATGCGATGGTGCGGCTTTCCGCACCACAAGGGAGAAGGACAAACGGGCCGGGAGTGGTCCAACACCCTTGAGTGGGCCTCCAAAATTCCCCCACCTATGGAGCATACATCCAGTGAGGTCACAAAGAATGTGTTTCAGGTGCGGATTTTCATTCCTGCATACTGGGACATGATCAGTGATAAGTCAGGCGTGTTCAAAATGTGGAAAGGAAGTACATTTTCACACAGTTTGAAAGGAAGGCAGGCCATTTCCACTGTCATTACAACTGCACCTGAACATGTGGAGACGAACCAAGAGAGCCTCCCAAAAGATTACATGGAGAACGCCAAGACCATACTCCCAGATATGGCAAAGGGTCATTAGGGCAATCGATCAGGGCCCGCAGGCAGAGGCATACAGGGAGTTCCCACACCAATATATGGAAGAAGGTGATCCTTATGAGAATGAGCTTGAGTACTATCCAGAATATGCGAATTGAAAACAGGAGTTTTACCCAGAGTTCACAGACAAATACGTCAATCTAATGGAGGATGACCAGGAAGGTGAAGATACCCCAAAGGTACTGATAGAGATATGACCTGCCGCACACTGTTTCCTCATTGACACAGGGGCAACAGTAAACATTAGTGGGGAGCAAGAATTCTTCCAAATGGGGAACAGACAAATGCTTTCAAAATCAATGGCCACAATTTTCCAGTGGGGAGCTCATTCACCCCTACCATCTCTCAGACAACTTCAAGGGACACTGAAACACAGAGGACTTTCAGCCCATGCCATGATACATGTACTAAGGAGCTTCGCAGAAGGAAGATGCCTGCTGAGCTACAAAACAGCAAAGCCTTTAGGACTCATTGACATACAGTGCCAAGACACATAAGTTGTGAGGTGCAGCGCAGGCCCGCCACTGGTAGATGGCATTGTTGCCAACATCACAAGAGCACCAATATCCAAAGAACAGGTTAGAGAGACATTCTGAGCCCTCTTTAAAGGACTCAGAAAATTGAAAGGGATTATTATCAAACTCCACATTGATGAGAACATACACCCCGTTCCCCATCATCCATGAAGGGTGGGGTTTCACCTGCAGCAGGCTGTATCTCGGGAGCTAACACAGCTGTTACAAGACAGGATCATTGAAAGAGCAGTTGGGCCCACAGAGTGGATTTTGCCTTTGGTCGTAGTCCCCAAGCAAGGGGTCCGCATTAGGAGGTGCATTGACATGAGGGTGGCCAACACAGCCATACAAAGAGAATGCCACTCCAGTCCCAATATAGAGGATATGATGCAGCTCAACAGAGCCTCAAAGTTCTCTAAACTTAAACTTAATCAAGGTTATTACCAGTTGGGGTTGCACCCCTCATCCCGGGCTATTACTACCTTTGCTACACATGACAGCCTGTTTAGATACAAATGCCTACATTCTGTCCTCATCAGCGGCAGACATTTTCCAAGAATCCATCTGACAAGTGTTGCTGTCGATTAAGACTGCTTTCAACTAAAGTGATGACACCTCAGTGTATGGCGTCTCTCAAGAAAAGCATGATCAGGATCTGTTCAAGGTCTGTGAAGCACTGCCAGAGGTAAGTCTCACCCCAGAGAAGTGCAACATAAACAAAAGAAAGTTGTGCTTTTATGTGCATGTCTTCTTGGACAAGAGCATGACACCTGATCCAGAAAAAGTCCAAATAATGCTTGGCCTGGTGCCACCAACTCAGGCGTTGGAAGTGAGGTAATTCCCCAGAATGGCAGGGTTCTGTGCCAGGTAAATGCCTGGTTATGCCACAAGGACGGAACTCCTCAGACAACTGCTGAAGAAAGAGGGGCTTTTCAGATAGTCACAAGACTGTGAGAAGGCATTTGTGGAACTCAAGACGGGTCTTACCAATTGCGAGGCAATTGACTTTTTTCAATCCGATGTGGGAGACTGAAATTGTTATTGATGCTAGCCTGGTCAGCCTTAGAGCCATTTTGAGCCCGAGAGACCTAGAAGGCTTGTCGATGAGTCAGTGCGCTCTTGGTTTTAGCAGCTGACGAAAGTAGTGAGATATGATAGGGCTAGATTTTCTCTCCTTTCCTCTAACCTAGATAGGCCTCCTTTCAATGGCCACGAGTTCACCAAATTCGTGAAGAACATGGGTTTTGAAGATAAAAATATTGCACCACTCGGGCCCTCGGCCAATGGCACGGCAGAGAGATTCATGGCATCAATTAAGAGAACCATTTAGAAAGCCCAGAACGATGGCATGAACGCCCGGCAGGTGTTGTGCAGAATGCTGAGGCACAATAGAAACACGCCACATGAGGCCACGGGGAAAACACCTACCAAACTCATGGTGGAATTTTAGGCAAAAATGAGACACGCAAGAGAATGGACTAACTGGAAGAGAGGGGCAAGAGAGAAAGAATTCCAAAGGGTGATGAGGTGATAGTGAAACAGAAGATCCATAGAAAGACAGATGTTACGTTTGCAGCCAAACCCTTGCGAAAGAAGGAAGTAAGGGGGTGATGGCCCAGAATGAAAAGGCAGAAGTGACCAGGAATGTGCCATTGTTCAAACATTTTGACTATCAAAAGGAAGAGAAAGAAGTGTATGGAGCAGACGAGAGAGAAAAGGGTGAAAATATCCCTGGCCATAATGAAGAACGCCAAGAAGCTGATACGCAAACAGTGCCATGAAGAAGAGCCAACCTGTAGAAAGTTGAGCTGACAGACAGGGGATGGCCAACGAGGACTGTCAACAGGCCAAGGAGTCTCATTGAAGAAATGTAAGATGGACACAAGAAGATAAGTGACGGGTGGTGTTATAGGCTTACAGCTGCCGCTTTAAGAAGCCATTACTGCCAGGCCACGTGGGGGAACCGGGAAGTGAGGAGCAGGTGAAGGCACAAGTTGGAACCAGGATAAAGATAGATCTAGTTTGATCCAGACGTGTCTCCTGTCATCCTTGCTCATGGGCCACATGCCCAGCATATGTATACACAACACCTTCCAAGGGGTCTGGGCCAGCAAAATACAAATGTACACATTACCACTAGATAGTTTTTTGTTCAAGCAGGGTAAGCGGGAGAACATTACCTTCATAATCACACATGAATTATGATCATGTAAAAGAGATTCATTCTAAACTCCATTAAAATCTTTTGCAATGAAAATGAGTGCAACAATTTCTTTGCATGAACGTCTGTTTATTTCGAGTGAAAATGGACTGCAGGCATATTGGCTTCTAGTGGTCCGGGGGATTGCCAAGGTGGCAGGGTTTGCTGAGAAAAGTTACCTGCAGGACCGCTTTTAAGGGTCTTTCTGCACTTAAGTCCCTTGTGCAATGAAACATCGCAGGAAGTATATGAAGAGAGAGAGAGAGAATGAAAAACAACCCAGATTTGGGAGGGTGCAAATATTGTATAAAGCATACGCTTTTATTCATTGCTCCAATTGCAAGTCGTCCCTTGTATGCCTCTAAGATAGTTTTTTTTTTATAAATCCCTGTTTTTTCAAGAAGTTGCTGATTGGGGATTCTTTCAAAGGAGGTGCACTCCTTTCTAAAGAGCTACCCACGGGTCCGGACATGGGGGTTTCTCCAAGGCCTTCTAAAGGTGGCATTGGATAAACAATGATATTTAACATCATGTGCATCACGAAGGGTCAGCCTGAAGACTTTAAATTCATTCAAATCGTTTGTTTTGATGGGGTAGACACTGTCTAATGACAGCTTTTTGTGTACCGTGACATTACTAGTGTCAACTTGCTAAGGGCCAAATATCATGTTCTTCTCTTTTTTTTAGGAACAACACAATGAGACAATCCACAAAGGGCTTGTGAAATGTCTTTGACTGGTTTCTCCAAAAGCTGCTCAAGGGTGATCTGTTGGAATCTAGTCTTCCTTTTGATCAGAGTTGCAGCAATGCCGCATATGTAAAGCGGTATTTAAGACTTCCAGCAGGCATGACAAAATTTGCCTCTACAAAGAACACGACAGATGTTTGTTTGTTGGTTTATTTATTTGGTGATGCGCACCAAACCCTGAGGTAGCTGGGCGCAAACAGCACAAGTATACTTAAAGCTTAGGTACAGCAAGAAAACAAAGGGTACAGGCATGCAGGGAGAGCTTGATACCACTTGCAGGTTTACAGTGAGGGCGTGGTGCGATAGGTCGCATATACATAGTGCATACAAGCGGTCAAATATACATAGTACAGTCAAGTAGTAGAGTAGATAATAGGTACAGTGTGGTAACACAGTATGTCGAGACTGCCAGGAGGCCGCCAGATAGCAGAGGGGCAGTGATAGGTGGCAAGTATCTAGAGCAGTACTGGTACCGATGTATCCCTCTAGTACCAGTGAATGATCTGAAGAAGCCTTTAGGGGGTCGTGCTGTACTGTTTCTATCATCTTTCGTGGATGGAACAAAGGCAAAATGTCCTTGGAAAAGGGAGTTGACCAAAAATATATTCAGTGATATGGGTATCCGGTAATATTATCCCCATATATATTGTCGCCATACATAATGTCGCTGGGAAAAGGTTGTGATGAAATAATACATGGTGGATATATAATAATGGGGTCAAGGGGAGCAAGTGTTTGTATTTGTATTTTGTTTATTTGCATTGCGCGACTGGCCCTGAGGCATCTGGGTGCGTAACTTGAGGGTGCATATGTTACAGATAAAACATCATTACAAGGCATAGTGAGAGTAATACAAGCAGGATACAATAATGTGCAAGTGCATCTTAATGCAAAGAATAGGTTAAGATGCAGACAATGGGTATCATCCGCATAATTGGTGTAGGTGACACCCAGATAGTCAAGAATATCAAAGAGTGGCTTTGTGAACATGTTATAAAGTGTTGGGGAGAGCCATTGTGGGACCCCGCATGGTACTGGAGATGGTTCAGCAGAAGCAGAGGGAGAAAAGACCCTCATAGTTCTGTTTGCCAGAAAGGATCTGATCCAGGACGTGGCTTCATCAGAGAAGTGGGCTGCAGTTTTAAGGTGTTTGCATAAGATTTGGTGATTGACCAAATCAAATGCTGCCGAAAGGTCAAGCAGCAATAGTAGTGCAAGCTTGCGTTTGTCTTTTAGGTCTTCAATTTGTGTTTTTAAGTCGATGAGAGCAGTTTCCGTTCTGTGCTTAGGTTGGAAGCCTGATTGACAGAGACCAAGGAGTTTATTAGTTATAGATAGTCCTGTATTTATAGATATGCGGCACGGTGTCCCCTGCTCCACTTGAAATAAAAAAGGTTTTGGGGGATGCATGTTCAATGTGATAATATCCCTAAAAAAAACAGCAATTTTTTGCCAGGCGACATTTGTGTGGGGACATTATCACATGGAACTGTGATATAGGTCCAACCCACCATTTAAAAGGTAAAAACCTGTATCCCTTAAAACTCAAAACCCTCCACTGGTTTCCTTATGAAGCTTGGATTATTCTCAAGAGCCTATGCTTCATCCATCAAGCTTATTGAGACTCAGGCCTAGCATAAATCATAAACCAAATCAGGAAACACTGTCAAGTTTGGCTACTAAGATCCACTCATTCCAAAGCTATCATTATTAAGAGGTTTTGGGAAACAGAAGGTTGTTGTTAGGATGCTGAACACAGCAGGCATCGAACATTGGAAAACTTGCATGAGACACTGCATCATTTCATTGTATCACCTGCAGTCTCCTACTGATGCACTTAACTGATCTTGAATGTAGCAGGGCTTTGAAAGAACAGACTCCCCCTTTCACTCCATCTCCTGTTGGTGTGTTACCTAGTGGCTTTGTTTGTGTGATATACAAATCAAGAATAAATAAATAGAATGATGTATGTGTAATCTCCCTTAAGTGTCTAATGAACACCTCTTGCAAATAAGGCCACCCCTCCACTAGTACAACAGTTGATAACAAGGCATAATTCCAAACATTGCATGACTGCATTCCCACTTCCCCCTCAAGTAACATGGCTACTGGAAGACAAAACACACACCTGTGTATCAACTGCTTATCTAAACCACCTACCAAACGTCTCCAGCATCTGTAGGAGATATCAAGCAATATTCTCCCCATATTTCAAAGGCGCATTCTCTTCTGCTTTGGAATATAAAAAGAAACAGCACTCCTTCCAAATGTGGGTGTAGTCATGCAAGCAGAATCATTTCAAACAGCTGACCAACAATACATATTTCCGGTTGTTAAACACTGCTGCGACCCATTGTCCAAGCCAGAAATCAACAAATCCAGAGAAAAATGCAATGCTATCAATTACTTCTTCATCATCAGGATTACATGTAATTCGGGGACATATGGATGCCTCAACAACTCTACCCACAACACACTTCATTGCCTCATGCAAAAATAAAACACACCTGACCAGCCTTCAAGCCTCTCAGGGTTATTGACCTTAGTAAAAATGTTCTCATTGCTTTTAGCACCTCCTATAGGAATGGCATACTACCCAGTGATTTTACAAGATCTATGCACCTTTCCCGTCTCCCTCAAATAAGGATGAATCTGACCACTATGGAAAAAACACTGCTCCCCCAATGTCTGTCATACTATCAACCAATCACCAGCTTATGGTTTAAAAGTGAAATATTTGAGAAGTCACTAGCCAATCAACTCCTTGACAGGATTGCCCAACAAGGGCTACCCCACGGCTACTCCATGTTGGCCAGTCTGGTTTCTGTACCAAGTATAGTACAGAAACAGAACCTATACAGGTTTCTTACAATGTCCTCCACATTACAGAGAAAGGAGACTACTGCCTCCTGGGCCTTCTAGATCTCTCAGCTGTGTTTGACATGGCAGATCACACCAAGTGAAATCACATTAGCATCTGACAGAATAGTATTCAATGGTGCAGTATTTAGCTGATTCATCTCCTACTTATATGAAAGGCACCAATTTGTCCAAACAGTTCATTTCTGATCAGACTAATGCAGAGTCCCTCAGGGCTCCATCCCTTTCCTGTTAATTTTCAAACTATCGATGGAGCCGATGTCATGACTCCTCTCCAATTAAAGCAAATCTGTGCCGCATTAGTTGGATATCACCCTACTATATATTAAATTGAATTTTGCACAGGGCCTCCCATTCCTCTGGGGCTGCCTCACAACCATCCAAACCTGGGAGAAAAGTGCATACCTGAAGTTCAACCTGACAAAAACAGGCTGCACATTGAAACATAAGGCCATCCATGTTTTACTAAATGTTATGCAATTAGAGGGATTTTTAACTTAACTGGCCCTATCTTGCAACTCAATCAGGTTATTCATTGGCACTCACCTCTCCTCAGGCCAACTTTTTGTGAAAAAACCCCAAACTGCATTGTTCTAACTAACTCTCCTCCGGAAGATTGTTTCTTTTTTCACTCAATTGGACTTCCGAAAACCAATTCAGAACCTTCAGTTTTCACACCTTTATTGTGGAAATTACAATGTTACTGTAGTTGCCACCTCACACCTCATCATCTGAAAGGCAGTTGAGCAAACTGACCATTTGTCTCCAATTCTAAAACACTTACACCAGCTGCTGATTCCTGCCAGAATACTGTTCAAGACATTCTCCATCACATATGGAGCTGTGTCCATGTGGATGCACGTCTAGCTTGCTGCAGAAACCGCTAGATCTGTGGATTGTGCACATCTAGAAACCACACCATGTCCATGTTTGTGTCCAGATTAGCCCACAGACAATATTGTACTATGTCCCAGTCAACTAGAGTAACATGTTGGATTCAATTATAAAAGCTTGGTTACTTCTTCCATTCAGGAAAGGGATAACGACTTGGCTCTTTAATGAATAACTAGGAACTATCACAAACAACTTCTCACTGTGGGATATTCATCTCCCGGCCACGGTACGGGACCAACCACCATGCCATAGCTTATATGTACACCTTTTGTAACCCTGCTTTATATCGTTCCACAGCACTGCGATGATCCCTAACTATGTGTGTGTATGTATGCATGCATTTATAAATACATACATATAAAAATACACACATACATACAATAATACAAACACTATTTACCTAAATGCATGCATACTACCCACCTACATATAAACACACATACATGCGCAAACAGAATAGCTGGACAAATTCAATTTAAAACATATATACCCATGCTTTGCAGTTATTCTTTTACAATATTTTAAATTAAACGTGTTTTATATTAGAATATACATTTTCTGAAGTGTATCACTCATCACCAGCATCATACTATGACAATCTCTTGTAACTGAGATAATCTTATGCAACAGCGCCTCGATTCCCGTGGGCTGCTAGTGCGCTATACAAATACAAATAAATAAATACATACATTAAGCACAGTATTGGGTGACTGTTTAATACACATCTACCTGAAGATTCACATTTTTAAAATACACAACATCAATGCACTGTAAAACACAAATACCTCTAGGTAGCTAAAGGCTTGCCTTTGGTCTAATTTCAAGTTTGGAGTACGAGCATTAACAGCACAGGATACATTGCTTTGGATTTAACTGATGAGTATCTTCGGATACATGACAGACTGCACTATTTAAAAAAAAAAATGCTTAAAACAAGACATTTTGTTTTGCTAAGGTTGCATTTCCTTGTCCCTTTCTTCCGTACTCCTTTCAGTCCATGGTTTTGCAACCTCCTATACAGCCTGGCGCCCGAAGCTTCCTTCACAGCATGCAATGCTGCGCTAATCAAAGCTCTGACATCTATGCTGTGCTTCTTGCAAGTTGGAAGCACATCTGTGTCGCACTGCTTGGAAGTTTGAATCGCCCACTGATATGTCCATACATTATTTAATCCAGTCACATTAAAGGGCTTTTATCATTGTATCCAATACGGAAGCCTAATAATGTGCATCACTATATTTTCAATGTGCTTAATTTGTTACCGCCCCCCCACCTCTCATGCCGTTTGCTTATCCTTCTGCGCTAATACCACCATTATTGTAATCGCATTGTGTAGGTTCAGCAGAAAGATATACTCGTCTCTGTCTATGCTACCTTAAGCACGCTTCCTCCTGTTATCATCTCCCCTCCTCTCCCCTCCCCTCCCCTCCTGAGACCCACTCTGTACATTTGCTGCTTTCATTTCTCATTATTACTTGCACCCCAGAGTATCTGTGAACCTTTTTCATGCTGTTTACTGAGCCACTATTGCTAAGACATTTAGAAGTCTTACCAATCTTGTGTGTGCTGCATACTGGTATACTTCACGTTTCAAGTGTATTTCGGATCAGAGACCCATACAAAGCATACTAAAAATAAAATGGCATTTTGTATAGCAAATATATAAAATGAAATCAGACGAAACGTGACTAAAAACTTAACAGCAATGTATATAGCCATTAATATCTAGTCACCTTATCTATAAAATCCAAGTACAGATTCAACCAAAATAAACAAGAAACAGAACAACAAATGCATTCAAATATCACATAAACATCAAAATAGCACGCAGTGACCTTTATGAAGAATGTACATGCTCTAGAGCTTGTGACATCTGATACAACATTTTTATCTTGTCCCACTCCAACATTTTCCAGAGAATTCTTGCGAGGAAATGTGAGGTCTAGTCCAATACAGTCTATTTATACTGTATACCTACGGATCCCGCTTTATTATATTTGCTTTCAATGGTGGTTCCTTAGTAGCACATTTTGCATCTAGCAATTCAATTCCATCAGTTAAGTATCCTAGAAGTTACTGCTTTCTGTTCCTTATACCACATATGTTCCAAGTACAACTGTCTAGGATAGGATTTTTTTTTATGGACAATATAACATTTTAATGTAAAAAAATATGAATTGTCACTGTACATGCCCGCAAATTATTCCTATTAGTGTATAGTGGGTGCACTATATAGAGCTAATCAGAAAGATTCAGATATTATCTCAGATCTGCCATTGGAGCTTGTTCAGTATTGTGCTGCAATATTGTCAGGCAATGATGTCCATTATTCAAGTCCTCATATTCCCTGTTGGGAAGCAGCTGAGTTCAACAGCTGACTATGCACCATTTCAGAATTTCAATGAGCATGTACAATCAATAAGATTAAATATGATAAGAAAATAATTGTGCATCGTGGTGCTGGGCGTAAGATCATTAATCCATATCACCATGGTTAGCACTGCACTAGAACACTGGTAACCAGAACTCTGACCTTTAACTTCATCCCATGTCCTTACCCAAATACATTAGACACATGCCATCCAACCACGTTTTTGCCAGGAGTCGAACATTGTTTCAGAAATTCTTGATTGTAGTCATACAGATACATTTGGACATCTCATAAAATGAAAGTAGTTTGGATTTCAATAGAAACCAGCATTATCTTGAAGAATAATCTAATTATGGATTCCCAAAATGTTTTCATCTTTCAACTCATGAACAACATTTGATTCCCTGCTGAGTATTAAAGTAATGTTACCTTCCCCTCTGTCTTTAATGTGGAAAGCCATGTGGGCGAAAGCACTGAATCTAATAGCACACTTCACAAATGTAAATCTAAAGAAAATAGGTGCACAAGCATTGGCAAGTTTTCTTTCTACACCATCCAGCTGGTTCCTATCCTTCTCCTTCGGTTGTAAATGGTGGTTACACTGGGTTTCCTTACCAGGAAGATAGCATGGAGGAGGATGGTCTGGGGGCGCAATTGGGTGCTCTTAATATAAGTATGTAGCCACAAGTGGACTGAAATGGGGAGAGCTTTGTCTAGCAAAAGTAGGAGCCTAAGTGGCGGTATGACCTTTGAAGCCCTCAACTTGGCTGACAGACACCGGGATGGAACCAATGCTTTTCATAACATCTTCTCTTACTTCTTCCTCCACTCCCATCCTTGGCCCAGCACACCAGCCCATGACAATCACTACCGTGGCCAGCGATCTCTGGGCTGTTGTCATGGAAATGTCCTGAAAACAGGGACATCTAGATCAGCTGTCCTGACTATGGAAGATTAGTCCAGCCCTTCCTCTTGCGATTCCTCTGCTTATGCTGACCAAGGCAATATACAATGTGCTTTTTCATGGAGTTAAACCACTGTAAAACTGACCAAACATTGATAATCAGCTTCTTCAGCAACCTACATCCTTTCACTTGCTGGCCAGTGTGCGTGCATGTGTCAGGTATGCACCATCAAACGCCTTCAACAGTGTAGCTCCGTCATGTAAGTTGAAGTACAAATAATAAATAATTAGTTGCAGCAGAATGGAGGTTCTTTCTGCTGTATATTTGTGTTATTCAGATCAATATTTGTGCTGATGTTCTCAAGGAACGGACACACCTTGATAAATGTTAGGCTACTTCATTGTGATACCGCATGACTTTTGACCGAGATTTATCAGTGCATTAAAGCATTAAAGAGCACGAGAGAGAGAGAGAGAGAGAGAGAGAGAGAGGGAGAGAGAGAGAGAGAGAGTATTCGTGTGTGTGATTTGCTGGGGGGATTATAGGGTGTGCATCTGGTGTGTTGTCATATTGTAAGTATGTCATATTGTTTCTGATTCCTATTGCAGTAGCCAGCACCAAGATGCCTTTGGGTGTATGTGTGCTTTACCAAGTTTACCTAACATAACATAACATAACCCATAACCTAACTAGGCATGGGTGTTTGTCAGGCCAGAGCTCCTTGTCTTTGCGTCTATTAGTTAAGTCAGCATGCTAAGGGGTTAGGAGTCAGTGAAACATGTTGCGAGGTGTAACTGGTGATTAAGCACTTGCTTTATGGATTTTAGTGATGGGTAGATTTTCTTTGCGCAACTCTTACACTCTTTGTCTTTAGCCTCCCAGTGCTACTGCTAGACTAGCTGGGATTTTTTACATTGACTTTGAAGGTGACTAGGAGTTTTTTTTATTTCACTCAGGGAAAAGTCAATGCAACCGGGCTGGTGTATAATGGAACTGGTGCAGATATTTAAAGTGGATCAATTTATATCTAGCGTTGAGGGCCACTTTCCTTGTACCTGCACAATAATACCTCAAGGCTTCCCCTGTTATTGCATATCCCAATTAAATTTCCCATTTCTCATGGAGGGAGGTGCCTGTCCTGCTCCTCGTAGCGAGGCACGTAGCATACAGAGCTGAGACCCACCGAGTACTTTATCGAGTATTGGGGCCACCTCTGGTTGCCTGAGAAAGGTTAGGGACAACTGTTTTATGGAATTTTGCAACCTGAAGTACAAAACCACAGCCAAGGCTATGAGCTCCCCTCTTTCATGCATTTCCACCAGCGTTATAAATTGCCCATTTGGAAACAAATCCATAATGCAAATAATTCCAAACGTTTCATAAACGTGACATAGCATTTCTCACTGGTGGGTGGGATACCAGGGATATAAATGATCGGTAATTTAGGGAAAACAATGGTCTCATCCCTTGATTTATGTTCAATTCAGGTCTAGGTTCTACAGGTCAGTTACACCATATTATTTGCTTTAGATACCCTACCGGCTGCTGTCAGGATAATGGACCATAAGAGAAACAGCAATTCTATTGCTCTTTCCACCTCCACATGTTCTCTGTACCCCCGGACCTTACGCAGCAGAGGATTGATATGTAAAATGTTTTTCACGTGGATAAAAGTGCAAAGAGTTTCACAATTGCTTGTCATGAAGTAATCCATGTTTCTGGTGCACAGGTATTAGTTGGTTGCTGTTATCTTTTATTTATTTCAAATGTGATTGGTTGAAAAGCCAAAACATGAGCTGTTTCCTGAAAGTCAAGTGCTACACTTCCAGGCAGAGATGTTTCCAGGCAAAGATGTTTGGTTAGGGTGCACCAGAGTTTCATGGCAAGAAATGAAAAAAGAGGATCCTACTTGTCATTTATTATTGAAGTTAGGGAGTAGTACTTGCACATCATTGCTGAACTTGTTACAGATATCAAATGATATATGTTTCATTAAGAGGGCAACCCGATATATAGCAGATGATACATGGAACAGGAATGGGGGCTCATCCTGGATGATGGAATTAAAGGTTGTTAATTACTAGAAAAGAGAGGAAGAAAGCCTGTTTTATATCAGATCATGACAGTTGTAAAGCACATATTCCCTTACATCTCCTAGTTTAAATTGTAATATATACTTCAAATTCCATAAATAAATCTATAACTGTCAACTTTTTAAAATATTACACAATAATTCAGACTTTCACCCAAACATCCATTTTTTTATGCAAATTCCTTTTTATTCAGAAGTTGTCTCATTTGGAGTTGTAAATGATTCTTTACTCCGATGAAGGTCATTTCAGGGATGACAGTACTGTTTAACAAAGACGCAGCATTTTTCTGCCCGTTCCCCGCTTAGCATTTTGACTTTGTAGGCAATGGTACAGATTGTATCTGTGCTCTTGAAGGACCTGCAACAAGATGTGAGGAATTTGGTTCCTACCGCATACCCCTTCTTGGAGGTCCAAAGGTCATTAGTGAGGCTTCATACTTACAGCAGCCTTCTGCAAGTTCCTCTGAGCATAGGTAATAGCATGTTGGGGGTGTTTCCACACATTTTCTACTTAGTCATTGGTGCTAGAGGCATTGATTTACGTCTGTTCCTGCGTTTGGTACAACATATGTTAAGACAAGACCATTTTAGTACCAGTCATGAGTTCAAAATGAGATATCTTGGTAATAGAATTGGGGGTAGATCCCAGAACCATCAGGAATCATGGTAATTGCAAGTCCCGACTGGTTACAGAATCCACCACAAACTTCATTTAAATTCCAACAATTGTTTTGTTGCATCATGCTACCTCTTGCTGGATGCCGGCTGGTAGGCAATTTGTAATTTTCTCTTAATGACAATAATCTTCCACTTGTTAGTCATTACCTCAATGGTGAATCCTTAGAAGAAGGCTGATATGAGAAAAGATGGCATTGCACAATAACATGGCATTTGTCTCTGCCTTGGAATTCGAGGCACAGAAGTACTCTATCCACTTTGTGAAGACACACGTAACTTTAAGCATATATTTGTTGCAGCATGTACAATTAATCACTGTCCCAATGAAAGCTACCTGAAGATCAGACCATGGTAATGTCTGTTCTATTTTTTGTAGAGGTGTCTGTTGAATGGTATAACTCAGTTGTAACAGAGCATGCAGCAGACCTCATTTTAATTATATAATTGAGGTCTTGACCTGTGTCCAATAAACAACCTCACATAGGATCTCCATTGCCTTTTGGAATTATATGACCAGCAGTCGCTGCATCATGTCCATGATTAAAAACTATGCTTCAAAACGAGTTGGGTAAAGCCCAGTTATCACAACCAGATTGGCATTTTCTTACCAAAAGTCCATCTTGAATTTTGAAAATGTTGTTGAATTTCAGTAGTATTTGAAGATACTCTTTTCCCTGCCAAGCTGGTTCAGACAAGGGGACATATTCTGGGTCTTCTAGATATTGATAACATTTCCAAATAATCTGGTCTTCCATTTGGTCAGTAATTAGATCTGCGTCTGAAGCATCTCTACTCCACTGCAGAGTTGAAAGGTCACATTGAGCCTGAGATTGTGATTGTGTTACTGCTGCAATTTGCATTTATTTAAGGAGATGTTCCACATCAACGTATTCCTCTTGATGGGCTCCAATTTTGGTTAGTTGATCACTCAAATGCTTTCCTATCTTATTGAGGCCTTCAGATTTGGAGTGATCCTTTATATTTTTCCAAAAACACGTCATATTGTTTGATGTCACTAAATTGTCTACTGTTTGTATTAACTCACAATGTTTTAAGGCCTTGTTTCTCATACAAAACATCCCTTTGGCTTTCCAGTTTACTAAGTGTTCAATAAATCCATTTAGAAAATAACCTGAATCAATTACGATTACTAAATCCTGGAGTTCCTGATTTACGGCAGTAAGGGCAGCTTTATATGATATCAATTCTACCATCTGACTACTCCAGGGACCAATACCATAGCTGGCTGAGGGTTAAGGGGTGTCATTCCCCCAAGCATTCCCTACACCATCTACTAATTCCTTCAAATTATTTGCTTTACTATTGTAGGAACATCCATCCACATATACTATCTACATTCCCTGGCAGGTTTCCTCATCATTCAACCTATGAGAAGTTAGATATGTCTCCATATTATTGGTTTAATGAAGTTCTTCATCCTCCAAACAATTATTTTGGACATAGTCACATAGATTTGCTAATTCTTCTGCCATCAGACTCTTTTTTTTAATTTTTACAATATCTAATTTCTACAGGGTAACCCTGCATTGAAATAATCCAGCAAGCAATTGTCAAGTTAGGGACATTACTTTGTCTCCTGTCATGCTTAAAATATTTTAGACGCTGGTGGGAGATCCCAACTATTACATTTTCTCCATGGATTAACGTACGGTAGCTTTCCAATGCCCACACAGCTGACAGGAGTGATTTCTCACATTCATTAAATTCTATCTCAATGGGTGATTACGTTTTGATCGCGTTCAAGATTACTTCATTAACATATTCATGTTTCTGGTATAAGACTGTAGTTTAACAGGTATAGGAAAATCCTGCATCCAGGACATATTATTTGGTTCCAGTGAGAGCTTGGGAAAGACATATTTTTAATAGTTTCAGAGCCTCTGTTTCGAGGCCCCCTACATTACCACTTGAACCCTGCCTTCAAGAGATTGACCAAGGGTTGAGTGATCTTTGCATAATCCTCTATGAAATCCCAACTCTAATTAGTTAATCCTAAAAGACTTAAACCTTCAAATAGATTTGTGGGTTTCTTCAATTTCAGTAGAGTCTCAACCTTCCTTTTCTGGGGATTGAGACACTCGGCTGTATTTTCATGGCCTAGAAAGTTTACTTTAAATGTTCACCACTGTGCTTTCTAAAGATATAACTTCACACCTGGATTTTTCAGTTGAGTCAGTTTGTGGCGGGTCTCTGCCTGGTGTTCTTCCACAGTTTTACTTTTGATTAACAGGTCAGCTACATGGGCCGAATTCCCTCTTTATACAAAATCAGATGTGGCTTTGTGTAGGAGTATATTTAACTTATTTCCATTATTAATATACCCAAATGGAGTATGGATCAAGGATTATTGCTGCTCCACAAATGCAAATGCAAGTTTATATTGGTATTCACACAGTACCAAAATTATCCACTATCCATTAGTAAAAAACAAGGGGGGTGCTGGGAGTCCCTCTGCCGGACATTAGTCCCGGTTACGAGAGACTTTCCCAGAGTCTTTAGCTCACTATCTTTCACAGAGGAGAAATATCCAAAACATATCAGTCTTTGTCCTGATCTAGGGCAGTCCAGCACCAAATTGTTAGGCAATTCTGCTCTGAACAAGAGTACCAACAGCAAACCCAGACACGTGTTTTGGTCTGGTTGGACCTCATTAGTAGGATGGAGCTGTACCTCTCTAAGAATAGTGAGCAAGGGGTCCACGTCTGGATTCCCCTAGTAAAGTTACTTAGATATGCAAGAAAACATGGGGGGTCCTGGGAGTCTCTCTGCCAGACATTAGCCCTGGTAATGAGAGCCTTAGCCAGATTCTTTAGCTCACTATCTTTCACAGAGAAATTCATTATATAGTCAGTAATGATGGAAACATATGTTTTTCATGCTGTTACTGGCATTCACATGCGCTCATCCTCTTACTAAGGTGGGATTTTAGGCATTTTCTGAAAGGGGGAAACTAAGCTAAATTATGACTTTAGTTTTTAACCACTTAATTAATGTGACATTTGTCCTACCTTTAATGGCTGTCTGCCTCGCTGAGTTACCATTGCTTCAGTTTCTCAAACTTGCAACACGTGGAATGCACAGGTCTCAGAAATAGCACATATATATTGCATGGAGAAAAATGCAACAGAAATAGTTTACTAAGTTTATTATGTTGAGTGCTTTATTATCATCCAACAACCATAACATCAAAACTTAGTTCACATTTCTCACTGTTCTGTCAAATAGATCACTGCAACCTTACACAAATCCTAACATACATAAGGCCATTGAAACAAAGAATTCAAGGTAACCCACAAAATAACTGCAAATAGCTTGTTTGTAACAGAACATTCACTGGTCAATCATTTCCAAAGTTTGTACACAAATTGTGCACGTCTATTTTTCAGAGAGGCAAATTTATCAATAGTCTGTTTATTGAAGTCAGGGATCTCTTGAATTCGTTGTTTTTCCATGGACAGCATGGCCAAAGCATTCAGACGATCCTCAGTCACTGTGTTTCTCAAGAATGTTTTAATTCGCTTCAGGGTGGAGAAACAGCGCTCAGACTCAGCTGTTGTCATGGGTGTAGTAATCAGAATTTTTAATAACTGCATTGTCTCACTAAATGCTTCTTTGAGATTGTTTTCAACAAACACTTTTAATAAAGAAATTGCCCCACTTGAACTACAGAATTCTGGTCTCTCATAAACAATTGAAAGCTCAGTGCGCAGTCTTTCCTTGTTTAACATGGGGTATGCTTGGAAAGTTGCATTCAGTGCATCATTGGGAAAAGACTGTCCATGTGTTTGAAATAGGTCACTCTGCAACAATTTGGCCCCCTCCAAGTGGTTGGTAAATGCAAAGTGTTCTTGGGCTTGTGTAACTATAATATCACATACTTCTTTGGCCAAAAGATTCAAAGTGTTCATATTTACATTGCGACCTGAAAAAGTTGCCTCTGATGGAAGTTTAGCTTCCAGATTGTCAGTGCTTTCACGTACTCTGCCAATGCACTTGATAAAAGTTGCAGTAGCTTTCTGCACATACACAGAGTCAATGTCTCGCTTCTGAAGCTGGTTATATAGAATGTCGACATGGGGTATTATGTCATTGAACAAAAAAAGGAAGAAAAGGAACTCCTTCTCTTTCAGAGTTCGAATGAATCCCTGGGCCTCATGCACAGTAACTCCCTCAAAATGAGTACTTCTTTCAATAATGGTCTCAAAGCATGTACAGAGTGCTTCCCTGTGCTGATATATGGCTTCCACTACCCGAATATGGTAGCTCCAGCAAGTGCGAGATGGTTTTGGAAGTCTTTGATCTGATACCTCATCTAGAACTGCGGTTCTTTTTGGAGAACGAGAAAAAAATGTACAGAAGCCAGAGATATCACAAAAGAAAACTCGAGCTTCTGAGATTTTTGAAACAGCCTGTACAATGATGAGGTTAAGCTGGTGTGCATAGCAATGTACATAATGTGATTTTGGATACAATTCAGCTACTTTCTTTTGGACTCCACCAGACACCCCCCTCATTACACTCGCACCATCATATGTTTGCGCGAGTACTTTTTTTTTGTGGCAATCTTCAGGGAATACTTTGTCCAATTTTTCCATTATGGCAGTAGCAATGGTCTGCGCACTAGAGTCTTTCAGATGAGAGAATCCATAAAACCTTTCAACAATTCTGTATCGTTCTTCAATGTAGCGATAGACTAGCACAGACTGAGTCTTAGTGGAAACATCAGTTGTATCGTCTGCCTGAATAGCCACATAATCTGTGCATTTTAACTGCTCTACAATGATCTCTCTGGTGACCGTGAGCATGCAGTCCAGCAGTTAATTCTGAATTGTTTTTGAAGTGCCCTTGAATACTGTTGCATTGTCAGAATGCACCAAAGTATCAACTGAAAAGGATACGATATTCAAAAGGATACAGGAGGTAGGGTCTTCCGGATCCCTGTTCACCCGACTTGATAGTCGTGAAGTCAACAAAGACCTTCCAAATGATACAACCCTCTGGCTGATAAAACAGGCAGAGCGATGGATCACTGGAAAGGGCGTGGGTAAGGTATAGTAATCCAGCCTAGGACAAATTAAAGTATCATGAATAACTGCTCCAACCTGAGTATGATGAGTTAGATAATGACAGGAATGATCACACTGACCTGTATCTCTGGGTAGAACAATCCAGAAGCCTCTTGATGGATTTGAATTGAAGAACAAAACGACAGGGAAGGGAAAATTAGTAAGGGAGACTTATCCCGGACGGAACGAGGCTCACGCTAGATACGGGTTGAATTCACCACAGGATAGCGTCCAAAGTTCAGTTCAAAGTCACTTCCAATAATCCTTGAAAGGCTTCCTTCCCACTTAGGGATCAATCCTTCTGTTAATGCCACAGATGCAGGAGTTAGAAGAAAATAGCGTTTGAAGACAACGTGAGCGTGTGGATTTACACGCGGGCAGGAATCGCGCAGCCTGGGCCAGCCGCGTGTGAAGACAGCGTGCGCGTGTGGATTTACACGCGGGCAGGGTTCGCGCAGCCTTGGCCAGCCGCACTTGAAGACGAAGAGCGCGTGTGGATTTTACACGCGGGCAGGATTCACGCAGCCTGGGCCGGCCGCACTTGAAGACGAAGAGCGCGTGTGGATGTTACACGCGGGCAGGATTCACGCAGCCTTGGCCAGCCGCGTATGAAGACAAAGAGCGCGTGTGGATTTTACACGCGGGCAGGATTCACGCAGCCTGGGCCGGCCGCACTTGAAGACGAAGAGCGCGTGTGGATTTTACACGCGGGCAGGATTCACGCAGCCTTGGCCAGCCGCGTATGAAGACAAAGAGCGCGTGTGGATTTTACACGCGGGCAGGATTCACGCAGCCTTGGCCAGCCGCGTATGAAGACAAAGAGCGCGTGTGGATTTTACACGCGGGCAGGATTCACGCAGCCTTGGCCAGCCGCGTATGAAGACAAAGAGCGCGTGTGGATTTTACACGCGGGCAGGATTCACGCAGCCTTGGCCAGCCGCGTGTGAAGACAAGGAGCGCGTGTGGATTATCACGCGAAGGGATAGCTCCAGGAATCAGCGTGTGGCGGAACACACGCTATCGAAGGCCCAAAAGTAGCTGTAGGAATATACCAGGATGTAGATCAGAGGTTCAGCTACACGACGCCAATAGAGACGATCAGAAGCAGCGAGTGAAGTTTCTACGCTGCTTAAATACGTGATACCGTATTTCACGTGACGAAGCAAAAGTCACGTGAAGTTAGCGACGTGAAAAGTGTAAACGTCGTTTTCCCGGTAACGTATCGAATAGCCTCCATTTGGAGTAGAACGGTCTAGCTGTTCTACGAGCGTAGCGTCCAGCATGCATGACATGCATTTTTTGAGTGTAGTTCCATTGCACTGTCTATGCTGGATACAAAATCCACCAGGCCTCTAAATACACCAGGATTTAAAGAGTCCTCAGTTTCATCATGGCCACGTAAAGCCAATTCAAACGCACCACAAAAACGCACACAGTCTATTAACTTTGACAAGATATATCGGTTTTCATCCACATCCTCATTATGCCTCATCATGCTCCGGCGATAGGCATCATCCAACTGTGGTGCAATGTTTACACTTCCCAACATGCGCAGCTGTAATATATTCTCAATATGAGATTTGCACGATTCATGTCTCTTGCTTTTTTCTGACAAATGCTTTAAGTCAGTGACTCTGGTTTATGTCAATGCTGTTTCACCTCCAAACAGCAGGCAAGGGAAGCAGAACAAAGACCGCTTAGCAATATACTACCAGTGAGCCATGTCTTCTTTTCATACCACACCATGGAAAATGTGCACGTGTAAGCCTTTCTCCTATCTTTTGCGGACTGTTCAATTTTTACATCTGGCCGATCAGGCCCTAGTCTTTTCACCTCCAGTTTTTCACTGTGTGCAAGTCCGGAAAACGGTTTTGAGAGTAATTGGTCCACTGAATTCATTTTCGGCAACAGTGACACCTGTTAATAAGCAAAATGATTATGTACATGTATATGTAGATGGGATAATGTAGTCATTGTTAGGTATGCTCTTCAATAACACATAAGTATAATTAGTCGGTACTAGACACAGATAGCGTTAGCGATTATACACAACTCTGCTGTACTTATCAACCAGTACAGTTGAGTATAATTGCCGATGTTATCTATGCATTTGTTAACACACATGCCCATTAGCAAATGTGACACCAGCCACACAGTACGTGTTGCAGCTTGTTTGGCAACTGAGTACTTAAGGAAGAAATGAGGCAAGTTTCCTCTGTTAATACTGTTCTAAAAAACCATTGTTTAGAATGTAGGGAGATTTTTCTGACTGCATGACACAACCCCAACCCCTCCCAAGCACTATGGGAGCAATGGTGAAGATTAGAAAGAAGGTATTCTGATGTTTGAAAGACTGGGATTTTACAGCAGTAAAACAAATTACCTTTTTGCATTGTATGTATCACTTTCCATTTTCAAATGCCACCCTCTCAGCTAGTCATAGATGCCATTCTGTAGTCTGTACTGTTCATCAGATTTTCCCCCACCTCATTGTTCCCCACAAACATGGGCTTCTTTAAAAAAAAAAATTAAACAAGATAGCTGTGTGCCTTCTTTACTACAGATGAACACAAACAGAGTTGGAGTGCCCTGAGCACCAAACCCTACAAAAGACTCATGCTAGCTCACCTCGTTCTGGAGAATGGTCACTGCAATGAACTCCTTCGCACTTCGCAGGCTATGGGAAATCCAAATCCCGGAAGGTGCACTGTGGAGGTTGAAGTCCGATGTTTTTAGTTGCACAATTGCCCTGGACTGGTTGGATTTGTTCATGTAAGGTGTTGCTGATGGTCTGTAAAGAGAAAGCGAGAGACTGATCTGAGAAAGGGCAACATAGGCTCAGAGCAGTATTAAAATGGATTTCACACATGAAGGAGAGAGTTAACTGCTTATAACATTGAAGCTGCACCAGAATAATCATGTGTACAATGTGTAAAGAAAGTACCAGCAACTACCACCATGTTCCAGTCATCAGTTGTATAACGCTGCAATATATACATTTTTGGAATGTTTTCATTCTGGGGCTTTAAAAGTGTGCTTTGCGGAGCTAACATTACAAAATTAATTTGCTGCAGCCCTTCAGGCACCCGATTTATAAGCACTCTGCGTGTCCTTCACTGAAGTCCTGTTAAAAACAGCATTGGCAAAGCCACTGAGATCCTGTTCAAACACAAGCATTGACAAAGCCAACATTTTGGCCTTGTGCATACGGTGTAAGCTTCCGCCAGGCACTGCTATTAGATCATGATGCCCAGGAACTTGCAACATGTTTCTGCTTCTACAACAACGGGTAGTTAATTCTGCTACAGCTGTGCCTGGCAAGTGGCACTGTGCCTGGCAAGTGCCTGGCAAGTATAGCTGTGCTACTGCTGTGCCTGGCCACAACAAGGGATGAAGGGGTGAAGGTAGACAGATCAAGCACAACACAATGCAGTAAGCCGAGGTTAAAGGGGAAGGTGGTGGGTATACAGCAAGAAGAAGAAGCACAGCCTGACAGTTAATTACCAGGGGTGCAGATAAGCAAGAAGGAGAAACGGCAAGTCAGAGAACTGGCTGTAGATCAGAGAGAAGAGGGGCAAGGGGGTAACAAAGAATGTGGAGGACAGAAGGGAGAAGAGGGAAAATTAAGGAAAGCGGTTCAAAAGTCAGATCAATGGATGCAAGTAGATGCAACATTGCACAGCCCAGGAGGCAAAGT
Organism: Ambystoma mexicanum; assembly: GCF_040938575.1. Classification (NCBI taxonomy): domain Eukaryota; kingdom Metazoa; phylum Chordata; class Amphibia; order Caudata; family Ambystomatidae; genus Ambystoma; species Ambystoma mexicanum. The sequence continues at coordinate 719,092,481 of NC_090932.1, forward strand.
ATCAACCAGATGGTAAACAGCAGAAAGGGCAGTCAGCTAAGTAGGGTGAAGGGGTAGTAAAGCGCAGGGTTGGGATTGGGAAAGACAGACAACATGGGGGTGCTGGGTGCATAACCTTGAGGTGCATAATTATTTACACAGGGAAATACCTCTCACCATGTACTGTTTCCAGATGATTCCTATGTTGTTTTAAAGATTGTCATTGAATAAACCGTAACAGCCATTCAGACAACCACTGCATTCAAATTTTACAAATGCCCAAAATTGCACATTATTTTAGACGGGTAATAGAACCATTACTGTGAACTGCAGTGTTTCAACTCAAGTGAACGCACAGTATAAACATAAATTACATAATTCTGAATTATATAATTTTGCACTGGTGCAAAATGGAGCATACTTAAGTGTATGCTTACATGTCTAGGCAGCCCAGTCCATTCCAATTTCAAACATGTTCTAGCAGTTCCTTCCTTCTAGGAACTGAGAGAACACGTTTTAAATCGGAATGGTTTGGTTTGGCAATTATATTTCGGAGACTCTATTGTCATTCAAAGAATGGGCAGAGAGATTTCAGATGCCCAAAGGTCAGTTTCTGAACTATGCCAGATTGACAGAGGAACCCTCAACTACCCCAATTCTACAAGCTATCCTTACCACATGGAATGATGTGCATAGCACACCATATCCAGGTTATACTCCACACTACAGGACAGCAGAACCCAGCCTCAGCTTAAGGTAAAGGACAAAGGGGAACGGGGCATGGGCATGCCATTTGAGGAGTCGGAATGGAACACAATATGCATGCTGGTTAGCTAAGTATCTAGAAATGCCTGGTTTAAACTGATTTAGTTTACTATTCTACACCGGGTCTATATTGCCCCCTAAAAAAATGACATGTGATGTACTCAGATCACCCACATAAATGCCCCAGATGTAGGCAAGACATGGCAGGCTTTTTGGCACATGTTGTGGGCGTGCCCAATAATACAAGTTTACTGGCAAGGGGTGATGGCGAGGATAAATGCCCTTGTGGGGGGGGGCAACTCGACTCTTCCCCCAAGATATGCTTACTAGGGGTTGTAGCCATGGGTAGTCGCGTCACGGTGAACCAAAGGAAGAGAATGACCAGCTTCTTGTTATTGCTGGCAAAACGCAGAATGGCAATCTTGTGAAAATGCCCAAAGGGCCCCCTGCTGGCACAGTAGTTGAACAGAGAAAGCATGACACAGGAACAACAAGGGTGCCAGAGAAAGGGTGAACTTTTAGGTGAAAGAACAGAGAAGACAGACAAAAGGGGGGCGAAATAGACGAGAGAGAAAGCAAACAAGAGAAAGAACGCAGAGCAAGAACTATGCAGAAATAAAGAAAGCAAAAAGCATGAAAGGGGAGTAGGAAGGAAAAAAGATAAGGAAGGGAGATAATGAGTGGATGAGAAAGATGCGAGTTAGGGAGATGGGCAAGAAAGATGCGTTAGAGAGAAAAAGAGGCACAGAGTGGGTTTTGGGAAAAGTTGATACATGGGAAGACACGGTAGAGGGGTGTGGGCGTGGAGTAAGGGGTTGAAAACTGGGAGAAATGAACAGGGGCCAGAGACGACGAACACACCATTCTCTCTGGCTTTGCTGCTGTGGAAAACCTCAGTAATAAGCAGTGGTAAATCCAACACCTTTGGGTGCGCTGAAGGGTAACCTTTGGGTGCGCGGGCCAGCATCCTCGCCTCCTCTCTTCCCTTCTCTTTGTATTCCCCCTCAGCAGTTCGTGGGCTCCGCACCTCTCACTGCTGCAGCCCCTTCTCTCCCCTGGCTAATTGCTGGTCTGGTGTGGTGACTGTTAGAACGGCGTCGGCAAGGAGATTGTTAAGGGACCTTTTGATTGGTTGTTAGAATATGATGATTGATGCTAATTAGGTACTGTGATATACTGGCGTTTTAGTGTTGTATGGTTTTAAGAACACTTCAGAACCTTTTGGAGGGGTTGGTAGGTGGTGCTGAATATAAGCAAAGCAGGCAGACTTTTCGAATGGAGAGTTGCAGGCTTGTGAACTATTACCAAACGTGTATGACACTTATGCACTGCCCAAGAACAGAGTGAACTATCATGCTTCACCCCTGATTTAATTTGTGCGCTTAATTCGCCACTTAAGTAGTGAAAGACCATCGAGTTCCCTTTACACGCAATTAACAGGCCATATAAATCATTTACTAAGCAGTAAAACATCCAACTAGAGTAGCCATTTGCGAGCAGTACATTGCCGCCAGCCTGAAGATAATGATGATGTAAACAAGCAACAACCTTGCCCCGGTATCCTGGGCAGATAGCATGCGAGATATGGAGAACAGCGTGTGTGGCTGGTCTGGTGGCCACAGCCCCAAATGCAAATACGGCAACACTAGGAATTGCAGGCTTTGTACAGTGGCTTGGTGTATAACAACAGACATGTATAGTACAAGCAGCCAAACTGCAAAAACCTTTACAAAAGGTACATTTTATGCTATATTTCCAGAATGGATCTTTTCATTCTAGTGCTCATTTGAAAAGGGGGACTGCTCAATGGGGCAGGCCCCAACACCAGATTCGTTTTACTTCCCCAGGATTCCAACTTCACTGCTAAGATATTGTGCCCTCAGGTAAAGTAGGGAGCTCTTTCTTAAAGCTCCTGTCAGACATCCAACAAAAACATTGAGTGTCAGATCTGCTATCCCGTTATATGGCCAGCTTGCTCCATGGGTGGAGGCATGGTACAAGAAAGGGGTTGAGAAGTCAGAGAGTCGGGGGACAAAGAATCTCAGGAAGCTGTTCAGAGACCAGTAAGGAAGACCAAGAGTGAGAGGAGGGCTGGACGTAAGACACAGAGCCATTGGGCAGCAGTGAGGATGAAATGAGTGGGGACACCGGAAAGAAGCTGAACGAGCCACAGCTCACATCAATCCATTGCCTCACATCCCAATTCAAAATATCCCACCACAACACAAATATAGCTGCCGATTAGGCGTGCTACTGTGTCATTAAATAGTCCAAGCAACATCTTGACGTACTAGTAAACAAGTCCAAGCCACCTTGTGGAACATCAGTTCCCCTTTCAACCAACCCTGATGAATATTTCACAACTTGCCACTTCCCATTGTCAATGTTGCCATTTCTCCACTGAGTTTCCTCACCAAAGCTTTACACTTTTTCTCATTCCGTTGGTTTGCACCAGTTCCTACTTGGAATTATTTGCAACTAGACAATCCCGGTTTTGGGAACTAGCTTTGACAATCATGGCAATCCTGTAATAAGCCATTCTCATTACCCCTACTACTCGAAGTGGTTAATCCCTCCCAAAGGCCCCACAATCACCTCAGGCACAAGTATCTTGCTGCCGTGGACCACCCGTTTCACCTCTCCTCTCGTCTGGGAGGGACGCAATTCCCCCACACCGAGTCAAAAATACTTCATTTTGCCCAATGAATCAGCCCCAAAGTAATCACAGTCATTCCCCCTTGCCACCACCTCTCCCACAAAGTAATGCCCCCATGTCCACACTACACGCACAGGCCACAGATTCCACTTTGAAGAGCTTGTCCCCCTAAACATGCAAACTCGCTGATACACTGCAAAAGCCACCTCATATGTTCTTTTTGTTTTGGGTGCCAGCCAGGCATGCTCCAATTAAATCTGATACCCAAGGGCACAGCCGCGGCCTACGACCTCTACATGCTAATTGTGGCGTTTTATATTTTCTGCATTTTTCTACAAAAAATGCCGAAAATATAAAACGGCACAATTAGCAAGCTGCGGGAGTGGTCACGGGCCGCGGCTGCGAGTATGGGCAGCAGCAGCGCATGTCTGCCTGCCCTGGGCATTGCATACCGGTCGGTGCCGTGGCCCAAGGCAGGGCCCTTGAGCCACGGCACGGACCGGGGTGAAACAAAGTAGGCCCAGGCCAGGCAGCCACCGCCTTGGTGGTAGCGGGCGGCCCGCTACCACCAAGGCTCGCCCGAGTCACCCCAAGTTGAGGCAGTCAGCAAGTCGACACAGACTCGACACTGCACTGACTCCACTCCAACACTGAACGACATGTAGGCCCTGGCCAGCCCTGAGCCTACACCTCGTTCAGTGTTGGGCCTGGCTGGGCCGCATGGTGTCACCACATAGTTTGGGCCCGGGGAGGGGGGTAACAGAGTCCCGAGTTCTGACCCCGGGCCCAAACAGAGATTAGAAGAAGATAAAAAAACAAAACTATGGTACTTACCGCGCTGGTGCAGCACAACACCGTGTGTTGTGTTGACTCGTCCACTCTGGTGGGGCATGCTAGAAGAAACAAAAACAATGTGTGAAGGCGGCGCAGGTGCATGCACACACACTGCGCCGCCAGTCATAGTCAGATACAATAATGTCATTGGCTGTTTGCCAGCCAATGACATTACTGTATCCATGGTAGGGGAGGGTGGGAATAAATAAGTGCGCTGTTTGCGCACATTTTATACTGGCGGGGCACCCCCTGAAGCACCCCGCCAGGCTTCTAATTAAAAGGGGCTACATAGAGTCCGTGAAGCTACGAGCTCCACGCACTCTACTATACAAAAAAATCTACTAAATTGGGATGCGCCCCGCTGCCGGGCCGGCCCCGGGCCTACACTATTGTTTCCTTGCCGCAGCATCCCCACACTGTTGGCAAAGGAAATGCACCATCTTCTAAGCTAAAAGAGATTCAATCAGAGTTGATTGAATCTCTTTTAGCTTCTCTCTTTTTTTTTTTTTTTTGGGGGGGTGGTGGCGCCCGGCCACCCTATCATAGCAGCCGCCACTGGTTATATTTATAGAAAGGAGCCTGGAATCAGCAGCCATTCAAATGGAGGTACCTCGGGACAAAAACAAACTCTGAAGTTATTCTCAACAAATATTCAGATGGTGTCATCTTGGAAATCTACTAATAAGTTTGGATGTAGAGACCAGCCCTATTGTTGAAAAATGTACATTAATAAACACTTCTTCATTAAATACGAACTGTCCTTTTCTAATTTCTATTTGTGAAGAGTAGTGTCGAGTATTTCCTGAAATAGTTATTTCTTTGATAACCTCAGACGCACAACGCAGGAATTGAGCTGACTTAAATGCCTTTTCATGATCACTGAAGTCCATCAGTTTATCCCCAATTCTGGACCAGACTTGGGCATCATTATGAGATTGGCAGTTTTTTGGCAGAACATCTGGCAAAATACCACCAAATTTGAATACTGTTACCGCCACTTGGTCCTGTAGATTTACTGTTGGACCTACAAGTGGTGGTAGGGAGGTTTGTCCCTATTTTTGGAGTCAATAGGACGTCATGTGGATTTTGGGAGAATGAACAGTAATGATAATTCCATCGATTATGACAATTTTTGGCAGTAAGATGCATGATTTAATGCCAGCTTTTTGATGGAGGAAAATCATCCACCTTACACCCAAACCCGTAGTATGGCTGTGCGGTAATGCAGTGGTAATACACTTACTGCCACATGACTACCATTTTTCACACCGCCATACTCACAATAAGGTGCTTTGTTATGAATAATATCCAAATGAATTGCGAATCAATTTAATAGGTCATTTCCAATATGACAATTAAAAATAACATGTATTACAACCCAACAATTATAATTTCCAGCATAAACCTGCTTTTAATTACGTGCTTTGAGTCCATTTCATCAAGTCTAATTTCCCATTCATCTATCAGATTAAATTTGGAATGTTCTGATCATTTTGTAATTGCCTAAGCTATCTTTCGCTGATAAAGCTTCTATCATGTATTAAACACATTTTGCAGTTCACAGGTTCCTTACCTTCATTGAGTTTAATATGGAACAACATGTGTTTACTGTCATACTGTTCCTGTGCGGATATGATATTCATGTCTGGGAAATTAGTGCTCTGAAATGAATCTCCACTCAGTCTGGATGTTTTTCAAACAAATGGCAGGTACAATTCGAACTAGCATAATTGGCAGTTCATTTTAATTTAATCGAGTGGTGAATTTGGGTCCAGAGAGCCTGGTTTGTGCAATTTATCATATTTGAAAGCCTCCAAAACAAATAATTTCCCAGTAAAACAGTTGTTCTCTGGGGAGCAACAACTATGACCGGATGGGTGAGTCTGTGTCACCCCACTTTTATTTCTACTTCCGTAACCCACCTACTAGGATTTCATTTCCACCCAAATTATGTGATTCTCAAAGGAATGGCTTGAGGGTCATATGGCATTTTCACCTATTCCTTGTTTTAGAGTTTAAAGTACTTCTTGAGATATCAAGGTTCCTTGAGACCCTGTATCTATGACAGCCAGTTGGTCACACTGTCCTTGAACTTGAATATGTGTGAACAACCTTTCATCTTTCATCTCCAATTTACAGAGAAAGTGTGAGTTAGTGGATCATTCTAATTTCATGCTGGGGATGTTTGGGATTTCATGGGCATGACCATATACACCCCCCTTCAGGAGCATTCTCCTCAGGGTAAAGTTCATGTGGGTTGATCAAGTGCTCTATAGAAATAAAAATGCACTTAGAAATCATTCTTAGCACACAAAATCCACCCCACCCTTCCTTGGGTTCCAGGTCACTACAATCACTGTTCTTGTGAAATTTGGAAAATCCCTCAAGAGGAGGGAACATATTGTTGTTCTATCAGCTCTGTTGAAATTATCTGTTTTGATTCTTCTTGAGCTGTCTGTCTAGCAGTTTATATGCTACTGTCTATGTTTTCATTTAGGATTTTTGTTGTACTGTCAGAGGAGGCCTTACATTTTGCAATAAACAAATGTGGGTTTTCATCTCCAAAACATTCTCCTCTTTTTCAAATGTGAATGTCACATTTTCTCCACAATAAACATCACTTTTTTTTATTTTTCTCTGATTTGGTTTCAAGGAATAAAGAGGGTTTACCATTGGTCTTAGCCATTTTTCTTGGAAAAGTCAGGTGCATTGTCACATGAGGTAAAATAAGCATTCTGTAAGGCTTCATTCATCTTTTCTGTCACATCCCCCTTTCCTCTTCTCCCTGGGCATTTTGCACTGGAACAATTTCTCCTTATCATTGTCCACCCTTGACCTTTCAACTCATTCTGGCAAAGGTGATCTTTGGTCATTTTCTGTTCTTCCCTGGAAGAGTAGCTATCTCTAATAAGAGAGCCCTTTTGGCAATAGTCATAACTGTTGTATGTATTGCTTGATCTCCACTTGCCTGGGATCTCTTAAACTGGGACCTAGGAGAACGAGAAGGGCAATGTTCTGGTTAATTGGATTAGGGTAGTGGTGTTTGGCTTCTTTCCCTGGGAATATTCTTAATTTGCCTTCCCTTGGAACCTACTCCACGTTTCCAATTATTTCTCTCTGTAGGAGGAACATATTTATAGACATGGATAGGCGTTAAATCTAAATATTGAGGGCTAATGTAAGTCTCGGCATTTGAGGAGTCAGTATTTTGCATGTCAGGTGGAGGAATAGTCATCTAGCTTTGAACATAAAGTCTTATCTGTCAGGATCCTTAAAAGCAGATGAAAAATACATTTGCCACCCCTGTCTTTAAGTCCAACTGAAGAGATCACTTTAGCTCAGCTACCTCGTAGGTTGCTCAACAGGTGTTTTATTGGGGTTATTTTCTTAGTTTTGGGAAATTGTTTGATTCTGTATGTCACAGATACTTGAAGCTTGCAAGCTGATCTACTCAAGACTTCTCAAATCATCAACATCACAAACTAACTGAGTCACTACGTATTTTGGAATTGCATGGAAGAAAGCCGCTCTGAAATATTGGCTTTTGGTATTTGACACAATGAGAAATTTGGGCAAATGCAAGCTTTAGTTCTTGAACTAACCTTCTAGGAGTTTGAGCCTTACTACATCTTAAATTGTAAGCTGCCATGCAGGCTTCTTGAGGATATCTGCGAGTTGAACGATTTTTAAAAATGGCCACCTTGTAAGAGAACCATTTATAGTGTTAATGATCCTCCAGCCAAGCAAAAAAAACTAGAAAACGCAAGAAAGAACGCCCATTTTACTAATTCAGTACTGTTTTGGTAATTATACAATCCAAGTGATGCCATAATCTGTTCATACCATTCTAAATGTGCCCAAACAGAATATTTGGTATTTTTATGGTAAGGTGCCATAAAATGTTGTATGCCCTTAATCTGCTTGATTGGTTATTTAACAAACAGTGCTTATGGTTTATTTTTTTATTTTTCTATGTATCTTTACATGGGTCCAACTTCCCTCATCAGAGTCAGAGCCACTACAGTGATGTGATCCCATTTGCATATGTTCCCTGTGTCATAATGATTGTACAGCGCTTTCCTATGTTAACTGTACAAAGGATACAATCTTTTTCCCATTGAACGTCTTAAGTTTATAGGTCTCAAATCTTTGCTGCGGAGCTGGATAATATGGTTTGTCTTCACATTGTAACTCAGAATTATCAATGTTATCCCTTCTACTTAGGTGATGTAGGGTATGCCATAATACTTGGCATAGATAGGGGTCTTTAAAACACCCTTTTTTAGGTTGCATTTCCTGTCTCAATGTCAGCCATACTAACTAAATGCTCTCTCTGTTGGATCATACACTGTAATGTGTGTTCCAGTAACTCATTTGTATATCTTGATTCACTAATTCTGTTTGGGAGTACTCTCATGTCCTCTCCTGCCCAACCCTGACATACCAAGTGTGCCACTCTCCTCTCATCTGAATGCCCCTTTATTCCTCTGTATCTTGCAAGCAAATTAAGTCTTCCTTTGTATCTGGGTAAGTTTGGGAAGAGGAAATGGTATACCTGTCACTCCCTTAGTCTGGACTATGCCTAGGTATATCAAAGCACCAATATTACTCTGAAAAGATATAGACAGTGAAGAGGGAATCTCAGGAATTTGAGATGATCTCCCTCTTCCATGAAATATATCTGTCTGCGAATTGTAGATTGTGATTCTGAACTGAACTGAATAGCTTTGATTTCTTGTATCAGTCTATCTTTATTGCCCATTTCAATTATCATATGTTGTTTACATTGTACTAGCTGTTCAATCAATTAATTCAGGCAAGCCTGACTAGTATCAAAGGCTCCAGTTTTGGAAGACAATATTTCTTTTGTATGTTGGTGCTATTTCTGCAAATATTCTTTTTCTTTCTGATAAATGTGTGCTGTTACCTCGATAATTTGTGTTTTGTGCTCAAACTCTGACATTGCGTCATCAAGAACTTTCATTACATTTTCTGATTTCACTCTCAATTTCACATGTTTATCTATTCTTAGCATTAACACTTGTACCGTCACCATACTTGTGCGGTCACCATACATTGATCACTCTTTGCTTGTGCCTGTGTGAAAATTAAGGTGAGATCAAGTATATCCTACAATGCAGGGTATTCTCCAGACTTTGAATCTGCATTTTACCCATTATGCTGTGCTAATGTCTCTTTGCCCTCTATCAATTGCATGTATATATTCACAATATCATCTAATAAGCTATTTGTGTGAGTGGATTGATCAGTTATGTTGGCCTATCTGCACACTTTCAATATGTCTTTTGTTTCCACTATTGCACTGTTTTGTTTCTGTAGTAACACTTGTTTGTTAACCTAAGGCTCAATTGATAGTTTTATATCCTGATCACACTGATCCCTGGCATGTTGCATGAATATTACTTCTGGTGTGGTATGTTGAGCTTTTTATGTAATTTGGTGTAAATCATGGAGGTTCCAGTCAAACTACCCACCACGATCATAAAGTAATTGAAGAGATGGGCACAATTCATTGTTTCTCCTCTCTAGCTGTGAAGGTTAGGTATGGCGTCTGTAATGCTTCATCTATCGGGCCTTCTGCTGCCCAAATATCTGTCCCAACATTTTCAAAAATATTTGTTTAATCTTTCTATCAATGGAGATACTGCATCAACCATTGCCCGTGCAGGAAATTTATGGTCAGTGCTTGATCGAAATTCACTTCTTGATTAGCCTTGATGTCCTTTGACATCATGGCTAGATTGTATATTTGATCACAAGTATGGCTCAATCTATTTGACAATCAACAATCCTATAACACAATAAACATGATACCTGAATAAAATGTTAAACTTCTTCTTTGAGAAAATAATTGTGCAGTCTATAATTATTCTGTCTCTTAGTTATGTCTATATAATCCCTAGAAGAACAACCTCTCTCCTTTAATGAGACTATACAACAGAGAACATCCAATTCCATGCTGCACTAATGCAAGTTCATATACATTTGAGTGCATCAACATCATTGATATTATTCACTTGATGTCCCAGCAACAAACCCATATTTCTGTTGCAGATACCAACTGCTATACATTGGTTTGTTTCATTTTAAGGACATTCTCATCAAGCTATGATATGGATTTATTTTATTTTTATTTTATTTTATTACACTTGTTATACGCCCAGACCCAGGGGTATCACGGCGTAGTTACAGACAATGGGAGAATGCAATCTTAGAAAGAACTCAGAGGTCCACAGGAATAGCAATCAGTAATATACAATAATATACAAAGCAGTCAGGAATCAGTAATATACAATAATATACAAAGCAGTCAGGTATAAACAGTTAATTGGAGGGGATTAGTGCTCTGGTTCAGTTAGAACTTATTGAAGAGCCAAGTCTTCAAGAAGCTTTTGAATTTAGGGAAGGAGGTTTCATTCATAATGTGGGAAGGTAGCGCATTCCAATGTCTGGGGGCCAGTGTTTTGAAGCTACTACCCCCTGCTTTCTCTCTTGTGTATATGGGGGTTTCAAGGTATGCGTTTTTGTTGGACCTGAGGAGTCTGGTCTGGGGCTTCATGATGACTGTGTTGTTGAGGTATTTGGGAGCTTTGTTAGCCCTGCATTTGTGGGTGATGCTCAGGGTTTTAAATAGAATTCTGGCTTGGATGGGGAGCCAGTGGTGGTCTCTTCTGGTGTTAGAGATATGTTCGGATTTTTTGATGCCTACAGCTGCTCTGAGGGCTTTGTTCTGCATGAGTTGAAGTTTGGTTATGTTGGCTTTGGAAGTGCCAAGGAATAGGATATTACAATAGTCTAGTTTAGACAGTATGAGTGCTCTGGCTAGGGTAACACAGTTGTTGGCTGAGAGGAATTTATGGCTGAGGGAAATGAGTTTGGAGGTGTAGGAAGTGGACGAAGCTAATGTGTTTACTTGTTTAGACATGGATAGTGTTGCATCTAAGTAGACGCCAAGGGTCTTCACTTGTTTAAGAACAGGGATTATGGTTCCATCGATGGTGAATGATTTGAAAGCAGGCTCAAGGGTGTTGATTTTGCTGGAGGAGCCTAGTATGAGGAGCTCAGTTTTGTCATCGTTGAGACAAAGGCTGTTATTAGCCATCCAGTTTTGGATGAGTGAGTAAATTTGGTTAACCAGGAGGGAGTCTTGTTCATGATTGCCTGAGAGAGGAATGAGGATTTGGGTGTCATCGGCGAAGTTGGTATAGATGACACCCATGGCATCAAACGCTGCAAATAATAGCTTGGTGTAGGCATTATACAGAGTGGGGGATAGGCAGGAACCTTGCGGCACACCTGCAGGGACAGGCACTGGGTCTGCTGATTCTTTGCCGATGGATACTCTGGAAGTCCTATCAGCCAAGAATGATTTGATCCAGTTGGTAGCATTCTGAGCTAGGTTGAAATTGTTTGCTAGAGTGTTGCAGAGTTTATCGTGGTCAACCAGATCGAAGGCCGCTGAGAGGTCCAGTAGCATCAGTAGACAGAGTTTGCCTGCTTCTCTAGTGGCATCCATTTGGATCTTCAGATCAGGGAGGGCTGTCTCTCTGCTATGGTTGGGACGGAATCCTGACTGGCGGCCTCCTAGTACTTGATGTTGTTCCAAATGGTTCTGAATTTGGCAGTAGGCTATTTTGTCAATTATTTTTAGGAGAAATGAGACCGTTGAAATAGGTCGGTAATTAGTGGGTATTGTTGGGTCCAGGGATGGTTTTTTTAGAAGTGGTGTCACCCAAGCTTTTTTGATACTGGTGGTGACTGTGTTTGTGAGGATAGAGGCAGTGATGAATTTGGTGATGATAGGTGTGAGGGTGGGGGCACATAGTTTCACTAGGTGGGAGGGGAATTGGTCTTCTTTCCAGTTGGAAGCTTTGAGTTTCATTATGGTGTCAAATACTACTTTGTTAGTCACTGGTGTGAATTGAAATGGGGGGCCAGTAGTGGCATTTGATGTGGTCATTGATATGGTGGGTGGAGTTTTGTCAGCTAGGAGCGTTTTTTTACTATCGATTTTATTTTGCAGTAGGAGGATTTTAGATGAGAGTGCGTTTTGAATAGTGGTGCACCAGTCTTTGCTAGCGTTAGAAGGCGCTGAGGTTTGACAAGGGTTTTCGAGCTCTCTAAGGATGGTAAACAGTTCTTTGCTGTCTGAGGACGCATTAGTAATGCGGAGGTTGAAGGCATTGGCTTTTTGGGTGATTATTGCTGATTTATAAGTATTGTTGGCTTCAGCGAAGGCTAATGCCGATTCTGGGGTATTGTTTTTCTTATGGAGGTGTTCAAGTGATCTTTTTGTGCGTCTTAAGGCTACAAGTTCCTCATTAAACCAAAAACAGGAGCGTTTGTCAGGTCTACGGGTTTTAGTGGTGATGGGAGCAAGTAGGTCAATAGTTTGGGTAAGGCATTGTTGGTATTGTTCTGCTAGATAGGAGGGGTTGTTAGTGCCTAGAGCCGTATGGGCAAGGGCAGCACTCAGGGCTGGGGTGAGTTTGTCGGAAGAGAGCTTTTTGATATTTCTAGTTTCGAATGTTTCTGGTTTTTTGGGGGTGATGTGTTCTGCACTGGCATTGTCTATAGTGAAGTTAATTACATAGTGATCTGACCAATTGACTGGGAGGATGGAGTCAATGGTGACTAGAGAGTTAAGAGTGAGAAGCCAGTCTAAGGTTCTTCCTTTTGAGTGGGTGGGTTTATCTATCGGTTGTACGAAGTTCATTTCTGACATGGCTGTATAGAATGTAGATGCTTCTGAGTCCAGGGGGTCATTGTATCCTAGGTTAAAGTCACCGAGGACTATGCATTTAGTTTTAGGCTTGATGAGGGGCGTTAGGAGTAGTGGGATGTCCAAGTCGGGGTGGGTAATTTTATTGGGTTATCTGTACACCACTAGTAAATTAGTAGTGGTTTTGGGGTTGGAAGTATACTTAACTAGTAGGAGTTCATAACCTTGTATCTGTTCTATTGGGCAAGCTCTGATTTCCAGAGTGGTTTTGGCTATTATGGCAACTCCACCTCCTTGGGTATTTGTCCTGTCTGTTCTAAGGATGCTGAATCCTGGGGGAATGGCAAGGGCTAGAAGTGGTCCTGCTGCTGGGTGAGGCCAGGTTTCAGTGACCACCAGCATATCAAGGTGTTGGTCCTCAATGAGGTCATGGATATCTATAGCATGGGCACCTAGTGAGCGGGCATTGATGAGTGCACTTTTGAGGGTGGAGGTGGGGGCAGGGGGTGATGTGTTACCTGAATTGGGGGAAGAATCAGTGGTTTTGTTATTGGTTTGGTGTTTGAGTGGTGCATTGTGGAGGCTTTTTTGTTGGAGATTAGTGGGCGTGGTGTTTAATTTGGTCGGTGTGTTGGGTGTGGTGGTGAGTGAGGTAGCTCGTAGGGACATTTTAGTTCTAGACATGAGTCTGTTGAGTCTTTCAATACCCAGGATGGGTGTGGTCCTGTCATTAATGCTGATAGGTGTGGTGTGTTTGTATATAGACGGGTTGGGACTAAGGCTCGGGATGTCTGAGGTTGCTACATTCTTGATGGTGGTAGGTGTAATGTGGGATTGAGGAAATGGTATGGGGAAAGGGGGGTGTGTGGGGAGGAAAGGGGTGGGGCAGGGGATGGGGAAGTGGCGTGAACAGCCTAGTCTAGCTAATCCTTCGCCAACCTTGATGAAATGTCCTCTGGTGCATGGTGTAGCATTAGGGACTATACAAAAAGGGAACATGATAATGGTGCAGAGCGCCAGCATTATATTGGTGGGGGCTGAGTGGGCAGAGATAGAGTTCAATGAACTATTTAGGCACATGGGCTGGGTGCAATAATCCAGCGCAGGCAGGCAATGCACTAATACAGTCCCAGCATCAGCCTAGGTAGCTAGTAGGGTGCACAGGCAATGGGTCACCTAAATTCGATTTCAGCAATCAAGGCAGAAAAGTAAAGGTCCTAACAGGGTGCACAGGCAATGGGTCACCTAAATTCGATTTTTTCAAACAGGGCACAAAAGAATAGGTCACTAGCAGGGTGCACAGGCAATGGGTCACCTAAATTCGATTTCAGCAATCAAGGCAGAAAAGCATAGGTCACTAGCTGGATGCACAGGCAATGGGTCACCTAAATTCGATTTTTTCAAACAGGGCACAAAAGCATAGGTCACTAGCAGGGTGCACAGGCAATGGGTCACCTAAATTCGATTTCAGCAATCAAGGCAGAAAAGCATAGGTCACTAGCAGGATGCACAGGCAATGGGTCACCGAAATTCGATTTTTTCAAGCAGGGCACAAAAGCATAGGTCGCTAGCAGGGTGCATAGGCAATGGGTCACCTAAATGCGATTTTTTCAAACAGGGCACAAAAGCATAGGTCGCTAGCAGGGTGCACAGGCAATGGGTCATCTAAATTTGATTTTTTCAAACAGGGCACAAAAGTATAGGTCACTAGCAGGATGCACAGGCAATGGGTCACCTAAATGCGATTTTTTCAAACAGGGCACAAAAGCATAGGTCACTAGCAGGATGCACAGGCAATGGGTCACCAAAATTCGATTTTTTCAAGCAGGGCACAAAAGCATAGGTCACTAGCAGGGTGCACAGGCAATGGGCCACCTAAATTCGATTTTAGTTAGCATAGTGAGAAATAGCATTATATTACGATCTGAGGATCATACTTTACTAGGGAGTAACTATGTGTGGGTACACAGAGGTATAGAGTTCCAACTGGAAAGAGTCGATAGTGCAGCATGGTAGCAGTAGCAGCTTACCTGGAGCAGGAAGGGCAGAGGTGCTGGCCCCAGGCTCCTACAGCTCCGTACAGGCTCAAGACAGGGGAGCCTTTGTATGGAGGCCGGCTCTCATTGGAATTAAAGAGCGGTGTTGGTGCAGCTGGCGGATCTAGAATGCTGTAGGTCTCAGGATCAGCGATCAGCCAACTTGAAGGGCCTTAGCCTCATGGTAGGCAATGGCGACTTTGCAGTGTGTCGGCCTGGGTCGCTGGGGGTGCAGGACTTTAGATATGGCCGCGGAAGGGGGCTGGCCACCCGTGCGCCACAGTGCGCAAACAGGGGCAAACAGGTTCGAATGGCCTTAAGAGGCCTTCGGATGGCCGCCGGCTCTTCCGCCTGCCGGATGGCCTGCCGGCGGATGTTTGTATTTAAATATAAATACAAGTACGCGTTGCCTAGCAACGTGGAGGCGTCTCAGCCTCATTTCCATGCCGCATCGCGCCCGACATTTTGGAAATGGTGGATGTCGGCGCGTGCGGATTAAGGTGATGTTGGGGGGCCAAGGGTGCCGGGGAGGTGATGGGGTGCCCTGGCAGGGCAGGATGCAGCATCAGCTGGTGTCTGCAGGCGGGGAGGGCATGCTGCCGCTTGGATGCAGCGTGCTCCTCGCAGGAACCTCCTCGCAGGGTCCTCGTTCCTGGTGGGTGTGGGGGCTCCTGCCCTCTCCACGAGTGGGGACGCAGATGTGCGCGGATGTCTTTGAAAAAGAAAACATTGTTAACTATATTTATCAAAATGATTTGTGAACAATTTAGTAAGATCATTATTCACAAAGAGCTGTATGCAGGCTGTACACAAGTGCTACCTGTATCACACTGCACACAGAGCTATGAAAAATATTTTGGGTTGGATTGAGATGACACCTCACTTGTTTTAAAATGCAGTGAGATGCACTGTTATTTTCCATTACAAAATCATAGTGGTTTAGTAGCACCCTTTACAGACCACGACCCTTATGGGACTTAGCAGACAAATGATTCTAGAGAGCATCTATCATTTCTTTTGGTTGATTCCCATACTCACTTTGAAATTATCCTCTCAGTTATTGGCATCAGCATTGCCATCTCAGATTGGAAACCACCCAGTGAGCAAGATCCCTTCTGATCTACTTCCATGAAGTTGGACCTGTCTCAGGTTGCCTTTTCTGCAGGTTCCCATGTGGACAGGGCTCATCCTCTTGGAACAGGAATCCTCTCTTCTGCAAGTCTCAAGTTGGCCTCTCTGATTAATCCATTCTCATATTTCTGTATTCCCCTATATAAAATCTGAAAAATGCTTTCACACCTTGTCATCGATGATGCTACCCACCTGAATTTGTCAAGTAATGTGTAATTTGTACTACTATTGGGTTGCCCAACAATCAGACACTCCCTGGAATACACATCCCAAAACCCCATTGGTTGATCATAATTTCTGTAAATATGAAAAGAAAAGGAACGGTGGGGCTATATGCTCTCACACTTCTGAATGCAAAATCATGTTTATTACAAAATGTGTCTCAGCAACATGCTAGCTAAACAAATCATATATTTCTGGGATTTACAAGTCCACACACACACATCTCGATAAGATGCACAAAGAGTGGCATATTTATTTGTAATGTTATGAATATGAATAATTTTATTATTTTGGAATACATGTAGAAATTAGAATTTGGATTGATTAAATAGTGGATAATGTCACAGGAAAAACAACATAACTATCCCCATATTCCAAATCATAGGATTGCAAAGTCATGAGCAAAATTATTTTCTGTATGTAAAATAAAATTTTAAATAATAGATGCAGTTGAACTGTGAACAGAATGCTGTGCTTCACGTTCCGACTTATGTAAACAAGCCTATGTTACTGCTTCAGTCAATGATAGATTTGAGTAAAATGACAGGCATCATTTTTTCTTCTGCATTAGGCTGGACCATCTATCTGACTATATGACAATGAGTTGTTTATAGGTGCCATTTTATTGGAAACATTTACTTTTGAGGCTCTGCAACAGTATCAAACTGGCATCAGTCAAATAACTATTTTAGATGGTAAAATCTGTTAACACCAATGATTTAATTGTGTTGCTATTTTAATCCTTTTGTTTAAGAATCCCCTTCAAAAACTGCTCCCGAGAGTGTGCACTAATTCTCCCTTTGGTCAAACTCTGATCCACTGAGATCAGAACTTGATAGGACTGAGATATCCATTTGTTTACATTTGTTTACATTTAATGATTTAATTAAAAGCCCAGCATGTAATTATAAGCCTAGGTTAATAATCTGCAGGTTGTTGAAGAAATTCATAACTTTTACATTAGAGACAACAGATACTGTGATGGTTCATTTTGTTCAGGTATAGCAGGGACACTTCACCTTGAAACAAAGATTTCTGTAGGAAAGGCCATGTTCCATTTTTGATATGCAGCTCCATGATTTGTAAGGAATGTGCTTTTTGCCCAATATGTTTTTGATTTAAAGTAATTCAAAACTCAGTTTTTGGGGTCAGTTCAAATGGGCTCCTGGTATGTATGAAATTCTATGATAGTTGTGTGGTGCTGTCTCTTAAGGACATAACAGCACCCTTGTGTTAGAAGGTGTTACATAAATGAATGAAATATGGCATCATTTCAACAGTGCTTCATTTGAAATTGAGGTCGTCTCCATGTGGCTTTTATTCTACCTACACTGTGTCATCTGCCTCACACTTGAATGAAACAATGCAGTTGTTTGGCACCAGTTTGCTTTAGTCAGACAATGTTGTGTTCACAATGTTGTGTTCCATTCATGTTCACAGACCTAATGGTTTTTGGAGAGTTTAATTTTGAAACTTAGTTCTAAACAAGAAAGGGTCCCATATGAATGATAGGCGATGCATAAGAATTTGAAGGGAATCCCCTTTTTTGATGGGCAGTGTAAGATTATTTAGCATTTTTTTTCATGCAGCACCACTGCATGGGTTTGGTGCATTGCTATAATGCGGTACAGCAAGGCATGTGTTGCCAGTGTGACATGGACATGTAAATGAAAACAGGCTATTCAGTCAAAAACGATTTCTACATCTAAAATGCAAATAATTCTTTTTCACAGTTAAAAGCATATATTTTTTGTTTCTCATCTGAAATTCCTCTGTTGCAGGAGACACATTTGAGGATTAATGAACTAACCTCATTAACAATACTAACATGATTCTAACTCATTAATAATATAATGTGTTCTCCAGTGCAAAATGAGACAGGCTCTGAAAGTAATTTTAAACGTGCATCCAGAATTTTTTCTCTTTGCTTCTATCTGTGCTCTGTCCACAGTATTTGCAGGAAGCAAAGACTCGAATAAGCAGGAAATCAGTTTTGTTACAGTTGCAACTGTATAAGCCAAGCCATTGTTGAGAGTAGGAGTATAGGACATGATGGATTTTATTGGATGCACGTCACATTAAGGGAGGTAGCAAGTTTTCCTGTAGAATCTCGGGGAAGAAAAGAGTTAGAAGACATTTTATACAGCCGGGAGAAAGACCTGGCTGGTGGCTGGGGAGTTTCCTGATTGAAAAAAGCAGATCCCAGTGCACTGATGCAGAGACTGGGAATTCCAGTCAATAAGCCCCGGTTTGAGTGACGGCAGATGCTCGTCCTTGCTGGGGTGAATTAAGAGGGAGCATTGAGCCACTTACAGAAGGTGACCAGCCGAAGAATTTCACATGCTGGACAGGCTTGGTAATTATATTGCAGAGTGCGGGACACAGTATGTATGTGTGCGAAACTATTCAGTCAGAGTAGAAGAGGGAATTCCAGTGTTTTATCAACATGTTTAATGTTGCAAATTGAATATGTTCTCGCCACTCTCTTCTCATTTTGTTACAGATAATGTTGTTACTATGCAATTTCCATTTATTTCTGTAAAAAGAGTAAGATCGTGTTGAAATGCAATTTTTATAATACACAAAAAAATCTGCAAGCAGACGGGTAGTGTGTTTTATTTTTCTCTTTTCTTTGTGCATCTACCATTACAGCACTGATAATATGGGAAGATGTTTAGACAGTGCAATTGTCATTTTTAAGGTAGCTAAAAATAATACTTGGCGGTAGCTGTGTGCACGATTCCATTCAGTATATAAGTGTGTGTGTTTTTTGAACGGAACATAATAATAACATAATAAAAGAGCCTGCTGCTGGAGGTACATGAGTCAGCAGAAAGAGAGGCCCTGGACATAGTTCACTGATGTAGATAAGTTGGTGATGAATACCACATGTTAGCTCGCTGTCGTAGATAAGTCAATGAGAACAGCCCATGGTGGCACTCCAAATGAAAATGTGGTGTTCCTGAAATGTAAGCCTGAGGCCTCTCTAGTGATCACACGAACAAACTAACCAAAAATAAGGGGTTCTGGATATTGTGGCCACATATAAAACAAAGGAATTATGCTCACCAGAAATACCACCAATAACGCATACCAACATAATGTATACCACTAAATGTATCTGTGTGCTGAAATAATGTATGTATACTGTAGTACTATATACCAAATCCAATCTGAATGCAAAGAGTGATTATTACTGAATTATTTTCATTTTTGGCGATAAGAAAATACCGCTAGGCCCCAAATCTATACAAAATACCCAACAGCAGCCAGTGGAGAATATGTATAATGCTGGCATGATATGTTTGAATCCCTTCATCTTGAGAAGTAGTCTTGCTACTGCATTATGAATGTTTTGAAGTTTCCTTATTAGATAATCTGAGAGCCAAAGATAGAGGTTGTTTGCATAGTCTAGTTTAGCTAATATTAGATGAAGTATTGCCATGTGGGTGAAGGTTAAGTAAAATGAGATGCCACATAGCATGTGCAGTTGGGAAAAACAGCATCTGACAATGGCTGTGATCTGTGGATCAAGAGAGAAGTTGCTTTCCATTGTGGTTCCAAGATCAGTTAAAGTGGTCGAAGGATTGGGCAAGCACCCATCTCACCAGCCTATGAGCTTGTGGTGGAGTTAGAACCTGTAGGCTTCAGAGCATCAGCCTGGTTTTACTGGGATTAAGTTTTAGTCTGTTTGCTGTCATCCACTTGGCCACCTGTGCAAGGCAAATTTGAATGTCTGGGCAATTTTGTGATGGGTGTTTCTCAAATTTGTAAATTATTTGTATGTCACCTATGTACTTGTAGCAGGAAATAACAGATCCATTGAGGCAGGCCTAATATTGGTGTTGTGTAGATATTTAAAAGTAGAGGTAAGAGTGTGGATATTTGGGGTACTCCATGGGAAGGGGGGTGCAAACAGGAATTGTAGGGGCACAAGATAGTGGTTTTTGTCCTATCTGTGAGGAATATCTTTATCTAGTGTAGAGCTCTTTCTTTAATACCAGTATCTTCCAGTATTTCTGGGAGGAACTTGTGACTGATGGTGTTAAAAGTGGCTGTTATGTCCGGCAGGATGAGCCCACTATCAGATTTCTCATCCACAGGGCCACTAGGTCCTGTATTAGGGAGGGGAAGTTCAACTTGTCAGGCGAAGCTATGCACACTCAAGGATTCTCTGGGGCTAGAGGGCTGGTTCCTTTCACTGGTAACATCTCCTTATCTGTTGGAGATCACAACCTGTCTCTCCACTGCTATACTCAAAACAATATACGAACTGGTATAGCCCGCAGATTGAATACAGCCCGCAGGTAGTGTTTTGATTACTTACATGTTGCAGCTGCTGGCACCCACGTAAGCCTGAAAAGTTGCTGAGTTGGTCTTGGTGTAATGTCGGAACGGAAAGAGTTAACTTTCCATTCAGAATTAAACGTTGCAAGACCAACGTGTGCAACTGAGCCCTGCCCAATGCAGTCAAGGTGGAAGAAACGCGTTCGGGTTTCCCTATGCCAGGAAATAATTGAAACAAGTTTTAAATAGGCGAGAAGGAAAAGCGGCATGTTTATTTCAAATGAAACATGGCATGTGTGATTGTGCAGCGCAATGAAGTCAGGGGGAACCTTGCCATCACTATCTCACAAGGTTTGGTTGTTTCCTACACCTTACTGTGGGACGGCTAATGGATAGTGGAGATAAATGTAAAGTAATTACACACTAAGTAAATATACATGCATAGTTTGCTTGGGAATTTTTAGTTAGTGTGTTGAAGTGTGCAGGAATTGGAAGTGTACATTTTTGTTGGGGGGGGAAGCAGAATTTACCTTAAGTGAAACACTGGGCAGGCAGACCCACATCTGATTTGTATTGGATAACATACCCCTCCCACTCAATCACCTTCCACCACTTTTAACTCAGTCTTCAGGGGCCATAACGCCCGATACGGCCCTCGCTGCAGGTCTATAAAGCTATATTAATATTTAGGCATTCTGTCATTGATGGGTAAAGTACGATTTTTGATAAGAAAAACTATCTCTGCTCTACTTGTGCAAAATATTTCTTATTTTTTGGCCAGTAAGGATTTCCCTTTTGTGCAAGTTAATGTTGTTACCTCTGGCAAGATGTTCCCTGTTTCATGCCCACTGTTGTTAAGGAAAGATATTGGTTAGGAAAGTTGTCACTCTTTAGCAACTTCCCCTCCATTTCTATGAACCGCCACATTTTTTGCTTTTGTTTTAATACTCTGTCCTAACTTTTTCCAGTGAAATAAAGCCTTAAGCTTCATTCAGTGCAAGTTTGCTCATTGTTATGGGGATGCAGACTAGTCCTTCATACTATCACTAGTGGAACATTATTTTTCCCATTCTTTTTACATCTTATCTAATTTTTGGGTAACTTTGCATCATTGTACAATGAATCTTACAATGTAGTGCAATGGGGTTTCTTTTGTAAAACCCAAGACTACACTCAAAGAGATTTTTGGTTACTTTAGATGTGCTTAAGGACAAACTTCTGGCAGCAGTTACTTTTTGATGATTTGTATTGTACTTTTGTTAGCCTTACCGTGTTTACATCATTTGATTACTAACTGTGGCTAGTATCCCAACATGGCTGTGCCACAAGGTTATTTGTTTGGTCCTTGGCCATCTTGTCCTGTTACCTTTTTCCTGCTTTGCCAGGTCAGAAAATTCCTTTTATGGTCATGTGCTGTCAAGGAAAGTCAAGCTTTTTGTGGGCTAGTGCAGGGCATCCTCCCAGGAAGTGGGTTGGGACTGTCTTCTCCCAATCCACAAAATGGTTTCTGTATGTCTAGAGTGCATGCATGAGTTTCACCATCAGTGGTTCTGTCACTTTCCATGGGGTGGGCTGAGTTTCAGCTTACCTGTGTTTTTGGATAAGAAGAGGGGTCCCGCAGTCATTTCCCAGAGATCTTTCAAGGAGCCAAGTATCCTGGCCAGCTGTCAAGATGTCAGAAGATTGGTGGATCCGTCCTAAGAAGGCCTGGTGACCAACTTGTGCTGCAGTCCCAGTGGAGCCCTGTCTGGCTGGTGATATTTAGAAGTTGTTTGGTGGAGCTTCAACCCTTAGAGAGTTGGGACCAACCATTCCCACCATCCTGTGAAGTGGCCAACTGCAGTTTGGGATACCGCAGTGGCGGCCTTGTGATTCTGTGTTTCAGCTCGGATCTGTGGGGATCCTAGTCTTGTTCTACAAGAGTCCATCCTGCAAAATGTTAGCATTCAAGCATCAACGGGGCACGAGATAGGAGTCTGAATCTGACCACAAAAGCTGTGTTCCATATGTCACTGTGGATTAGTGACCATCCCTGTAACCTGCTTTCTGTCATCCAGTCAACCCTCCTGAAGCGTCCTGCACCAGTGACTGCTGCACTGTTCATCAAGAAGAGGTTGCACCAAGCTCTTGTACTCAATCAGAACTGTTCATGTACCCGCATCTCCTGGGTAACTGTGAACCAAACCAAAGACATGAAAACTAACATCACACAATCCTCCATCGACCTGCCAAATCAGGAGAAAAACTGGAGTACGGGTGGTAAATTGTAGCAATGCTTACCTGCCCCTCTTTCTCCACCCTTTTAAAAGTGTGAAGAACTTTAAAATGTAAAATGTTTACCATTGTTCGTCTTCGTCAATTCAAGTTGGCGAAAGCCCTCAGAAAGATGGGAATAGTCTTATTCATTAGAATAGGTTCTTTTCTGACTTTTGGAACCATTTGCTCATCCACAAGACCCTCTAAGTTATGGTTGAATTCTTGTGGACTGCCATTGCAATTTCTGATCACTGCCTTTCCTTAGGGGTGGGGGATTGTGATGTTATTGCTCTGGCAAAAGTGTCTGTATATATGTAACGTATTGTTAGTGTTGTGTGGTAATATTACATGTTAGTAGTCATTTTTCACAGTGTGTTCTTTGGCCATAAGTACATATAGGGCCTAATTCACAGAAGCATTTTATAATAGCAAAACCCCATTGGAAAACACTCTTTGAATAAGGGCCATAGTATTTTTATAACTACTTGTCTAAGTGTAATATTTGATTCCCTCATTTGTGGACTAATTGTGGACTCTTTACCAGACTCAACCACCCTGTGACATAGACTTGACCACTCTCCATGCTACCTTGATTGGTTTGGCAACATCTCTGAGCATTGTCCCTGTTCACTAACTAGGTTGGCTTCCTACACATCTGTCCACCAGGCTAGAGTGTAGAAATCCAGTCTAACAATATTATCCATCTGTTTGCTGTGATGGTATGTGTTTATGCATTATCCACTTTGTGTGCCTCAAGCCCTATTTAACTTAATTAAAAGGCCTAGTGATTTTGTCAAATGTCACAGTTTATACAGGGATATACTACAAACCCTTCCAGTCTGAAAACGTATTAAGTGCAATTTAGATATGGTGATGATGGTGAAAGCACTAAAATGAACTAAGAGATATACCTCCCAACTGCCCTAAACTTTCCAATGAGCTGCCAAGTATTGAGTTTCTGAATCTTCATTGTGGACTGACCTATTAAGAAAGCAGGTAAATCGAAGACAGACAATTGCCTCAGAAAGAGTTCCTGAACTACTTACCCTTGAATCTGTTCTAAGTTGCCAGGCTACCCACTTGCCCCATTGGCTATGTGGCCACTCCTGGCTAGTGGCTATTGCAGTCCCCAACGACCTGGGATCCAAGGTTAGTCCATTAGGGCCATTCTGTAAAGGTCATTTACCAAAATCCTCTTACCTAAAGCAAAGCTAGCCCCCTAAAACATGTGTCCTGAACTCATTCCTCAATGGCATGTGTTGAAAGGCCAATCCCTCAATATCTATTTCCCAAGATCAGTTTACTTTGCCTTAGGCCCAGCCCCAACACACTTGTAAAAACCAATTACCACCACATGATAAACTAGAGGATCGAATTCTATTACACATTTTTGGGGGGAAAACTCTTCTGTATGTATCTATGTATAAAGTGTGGACCTAGCTGTTAAGCAATGGAACATTTTTCATAGGTTATTACAAGAAAGGGTGTGGCGGTAGCCAAGGCACTTTGAAGTACAGGGAGAGCGGCGAGGACTTGGAAGCTCCAGATAGGATGAATTAGGGTGGAGTGGCGTACTACGCTATTCGTAAGATGTTCTTTGATGAGTATGGTCTTCAGGTCCTTCCAGAATTGTTTTATAGGAGATGCTAATCTCAGCAGATTGCAATATAGTAAGAATCCAAGTAGAGTGGTTTAGGATTCCTTAGTTAAGTAGACTGCAGGACTTGCTTAAATAGAAAGCACCTGAAAATGACATGAGGAGGATGAACCTGACCAATATGCCACTCGGTTTAGTTTGCTTGGTCAGTTTCTCCCATTTGGGGAGCACATAAAAATGCTTGGCATTAGTATACCAACATAAGGATGAACCGCCAGATTAGCTCCATCTGTAGTAGCTCTCCCTCCCAGCTTTACCAACTCAAGAAAGCTTTACCTTTCCCATTTTTAACTATTGTTGGATGTTTAATTAACTCAGAATTGGACTAAGCTAACACCCGGCACATGGGCCTTCTAACATACTAGAATTAGTGCCTTTAAAACATCAAAATGCTGCAATGTGGCTTAATTTTGGCCATAGAAATGCACATTGTATTAGTGCCCTTCAGAGCTCTCTCTACTGCCTCCCAGTACACAGCACATTGTATTTAACATCTAGTCTGTTACTTTTAAATGTGTTCACGGACTTACTCCTCTCTTCCCTATGAGCATGATTAAGTCCCATCTACTGACTAGAACCCTTCAATCCTCCACCCACCTGCTGTTGTTTCTCAATTGTAGAGGACATTGAAGATGATTAATCCAAGCATTCGCATTGTGCAATCCATTCCCATGTGAAGTGTGTTACATTACCAACTTGGTGCCATTTTGAAGCACCATTACGATGCAGCACTTCTCCTAATCTTGCCATTCATTCTTACTTTTACCTGCTGTCTGCGACTAGAAACAATTAAAAATCTCCAGGCAGAAAACAGTGTGCTAGGCGGTAAAAGGTGATATGATAAAAAATGAGGCAGACCAGAAAAGGGAGGACCCAAAGGTTATATAGGAGGGGTCAAGACGAATGCAAAAGGAGAAACAGAATGGCAGGGTAGAGAGAGCGATTGAAGCCTGGGAAAGAATGACATTCAGACTGGAAAAGGAAGGAAAAGGAAGGATTCAGTGATAAGTATATGTCGAACATGAAATTCAAAATTGCCAATTTCCCAGGAACGCTGCATGTAATGAGGAACATGAGCTGTGGCGTAACGACAGTTCACCTGCTTTGTGAGCACTTCCACTGAGATCCCCATTTCTGATGTAATATCTTCCAGATCATTGTATTCCTTGATGAGGTGAAGTAACACAGCATGACTTTAGAACCAAAAGTCCCTTAGAGATTTGTTAGGATCAGGACACAAGCATGCCGACTGTCTCTTGCCATGAGAGGGCTGGGACAAAAACTGTTGAGTGTTTTTTCATAGACCATTGAATTATTATTATTATTATTATTATTATTATTATTATTATTATTATTATTATTATTATTATTATTATTATTATTATTTTAGGGTATTTATTGAGCACAGACCTTGCTTTGTGAAGCAATGTAGTGCTATGCAAGCTATAGGGGAAAGTACAGAGCGAGTAAAGAAGATTGCAAGGGATCAATAGAAGGCAGTGTTGGGCTAACAGCGGGGGAGGGCAGACCGTTTGCCAGCAAGGGATCTACAAGCAAGATGCAGAGGAAAATGGCGGTAACAGATTGTCAAGTCTCAGGGTTGGTGAGGAGTGGAGGCTGTGTAGACGTAAGTGTTAGGGAGGATCTTGAGCTCTTTCCCGAAATGTGGTTGCAATGGGAAAAATTCGTCTGATCATGATGGGGAGGAGGTAGCAGAGTCTAGGGGCATAGACAGAGAATTACTGCTTTCTAGTTCTTTCCTTCTTACACTGGCAGAGTTCACGTCTACATATGTCTTTCCTTCTGATGGATCATATGCCATTAGAGATGCTTAGCTTCTCAACAAGGTAGCTAGGGAACTTGAGTGTGACAAACCTTAATTTATTGTTAGGGAAACCACTGGATAGTTGTGAGAATCTTTTTCAAATCCTCATTTGTCTAGAAAAAATTAGCATACATACTTATTGGAACATGCATTTGTGGTCTTGGCCTTTCTTTGCTTGAGTGATGCCATAAGGTCCAGAGTGTGCTGATGCTCTATTCTAGTGCTTTGTGGATGGGATGGCCAGATTTGTCAAACTTAATTGCCACATCCCCTTGTCCTGGCACAATTATTTATTACTATGAGTTCCTTGCCACTTATTTGTGGTAACAGACTGTCAAGCAAATTGTTTTGTCTAATTGTATCCAACAGCATAGACATGGTCACTTATTGCTATTGACTTAAATTGAGCCTATTGATTTTGCGTTTAGTATAGTAGCGGCAGAGTAGCAGTCTCAGGCAGTGACTGCAGGCTACTCTTTTCTTCAGTCTGTTTACTGTGTTTGTTCCTGACCACCTGACCCCCATTCAAAAGCTCCCTGACACTGCGGAGCGGCCGCGGAGTAGTGGCAGAGTAGCAGTCTCAGGCAGTGACTGCAGGCTACTATTTTCTTCAGTCTGTTTACTGTGTTTGTTCCTGAACACCTGACCACCATTCAAAAGCTCCCTGACACCGCGGAGCAGCCGTGGAGTAGCGGCAGAGTAGCAGTCTCAGGCTGTGACTGCAGGCTATTGTTTTCTTCAGTCTGTTTACTGTGTTTGTTCCTGACCACCTGGCCACCATTCAAAAGCTCCCTGACACCGCAGAGTGGCCGCGGAGTAGCGGCAGAGTAGCAGTCTCAGGCAGTCTATGGCAGCCATGGACGCTGGGGACGCTACTCTGACTTCTTCACTAACTACGACTTTATGTGATAAAGACTCTCAGCAAAGGAGTTCACGGTCTCGTACACGAGCTGAAGTGGGCCGAAAATTGCCTTCAAACCCAGAGAAAAGCCCGCTATATTCAAAGCAGACCAAACCAACTGCTACAGCAATGACACAGAGTCCTGCTATGAGCCAAGTTTCAACAATATCGACGCCTGGGAGTAGCAGAAGCTTCTGTCCGAAAACAACTCGGTCAAAAGAGGAGGTGACGGCAAAAAATACACTCCAAGTACTGGGAACCCAGCACACTGATCTGTGCACCAACGACGAAGAGTTGCGGGGAGTGGACATCTTCCCCGTACGCCAAAATCTGGTCCAAACAACTTCAAACTCACCTGGGCGACCCGCGGCTCTGCTGGAGATCCCGGGCGGCATCTCCCACGGGCTAGGCCCTGTCCTGTTAGCCGCGAACGCTCCGCCGCCTGTCGGAAGATGGATGGCGCCGAGCTCGGCGGTGATGGGGGGAGCCAGTCCGGGGGAGCAAGCCGCTGATCGGGAAAAGCCGCGGGCTAAGGCGCCGGCGGACCTAGTGGAACTCCCGAGGGTGTGGCTCCCGGAACAGGAACCCACGGAGAAGGTCATGGACCATGGTGTCGTCTTGCCAGTAGTGGCCGTCCTGAAGGGCCCCCTGGTGGATGATCGGTGTGGGACAATGACGGAAAATGCACAGGGTGAACTTTTGCAGAAAGCTCCCTGCCTACATGACCAACTGGCAGGCAAACCGGCAATGGTGGCGGTGGAAATCCATCCGCTCCCTCCTAGCACGCCGACCACTGCAGGGTCAGCAGACACAGTTACATCAAAAGCCAATGAGACCATGGGCAACACGAGCCACCCAAACGGCGGCCAGTCAACAAAATCACCGGACTACAACCTGATGAAGGACCGTGCTGTAAAAAACTGAAAACCACGCTGAAAACGAAAAAACAAACTTTGACAAATACATCATCGACAAGTGCAACAACACTCCCAGGCAAGTCTAAAGGACTTGATTCCAACAATGAGGGAAAACAGAGACCAAAAAGGACAATAAGGCGATCTATGGACAGTACAAAAACAAAAAGCAAACAAGCAACTAACATCTTTTCGCATCAAAGTGTGGCAGACTTTTTTGTGAATCACAGAAAAAGAAAGTTCGAAAACATATGTGAAATAAGAGACAGCGAGATGCTGGAAGTGGTGCACAGCTCAGAAGATTTACAATCTGGGACTCCAGCTCCGGTGCCAGACCTGGGCAGACCCAGTATAGAAAATCACACAAATCTACCTTCCAGTGCTATGGATAAGAAAGAAGAAGTTGAACCCAATGTTTCGCCCACTGACGAATGGCAGAGGGCGGAGACTCCATCAATTACATTGGAGACTGAGACTGGTATGGCTAGCCTGGAAACTGCAAATCTTGACAGTGAGAAGCTGGAAGTGGTGCACAGCTTAGAAGACTTACAATCTGCGACTCCAGCCTCGACACCAGACCTGGGTGATCCCAGTATAGGAAATCATAAAAATCTATCTCACAGTGTGGAAGAGAAAGATGAAGCTGAACCCAGTGCTTTGCCTACAGACGAACGGGAGGGGGTGGAGACGCCATCAACTACAGTGGAGATCAAGTCCCCTATGGCCAGCCTGGAAACCTCAAAACCTGTCGCTGACAAAATACAAAACACTGATTATAATGAAGAAGCAAGACCCAAATATTTTATGGAGAGTGGGGAACCAGAGGACGGGTTCCCTTCAGTCGAAGATGCAAACCAAATGGCAAATGACTTAAATTTATCTGCAATAACAACCCCAAGCAGGGACAATGGAAAAACCCTTGGACAAAACCATTCGCCCGAGAAATCACCAGAAAAAAGACCGGATATGGTGACGCTTATGGCAGCGGTGGCGGTCGCAATGGCCCCCTTTACCAAGCTTTATGAAGCCATAAATGATTCATTAAAAGACAATTGCTCTCTACTGACAACAATGCATGCAAAGCTTGCATATTTGGAAGGTTATGTTACTGCGGTGGACCACGAAAAAAACAAGGCTGGTACACGACGTCCTTGGCCGATAGCGCCAGAAGGAATGAAAAAGACCTCTATATCGGCAAGCATCGAAAAGGGGGCTCAAACCGTGCTTTACATCCCAAAAAAAATTCAATCCCCCCCAAAGTCGACGGAGGAGGTGGACTTGCTCATAATCGAGCAAACTTCGCCAGTCCAACTGCCAACTAAAAGGTCAAAGCCTACAAGTACACACCTGCGAGACTATCCACAAAAGAAAGATGATGCCGTCAGTGGACACAGACCAAAGAAGGCCCAAAACATCGCATCTGAAAAAAAAGTCCCCAAACTAGTGAATAACTCAAAGAACTCACAAACGAAGAATATGGAAGCAGTTACCAACAAAGACTTCTCCATTTTTGCTGATCGCAAGTTGCCAACGACACCAGTTGAAACTAAGGGAAAGCAACTGGTATTCTGCCTACCAGTGCAGGAAAAGAGCTTCAAAGATAGGAGGAAGAACTATGGTGATGGAGCATGCCCAAATGCAAATTCAAATTGCTCAACTCCAATAATCCCAGAGACTGCTTTGACCCCAACTGGCACGAATCAAATGGAGACTTCCAAAGTCTCTAACACTTCAAAATCTACAGAAGATCTTCTGATGGAAGAAGTTCTCGAAAACTGGAATCAATCTTGTGAACCTCCTTCCCTAGAACTTATAGAGACATCAATGGAAAAAGGGACAAAAGGAGTCCACAAAGCGGAATCCCGATCGGAGCAAGGATCAAAAGAAGTAAGAGGTAAACATCTATCTCTACCATCGAAGGATCATTGTAAGAAGATTACTCACTCTGTTACCCGGAGTCCTGTCAAACAGGAAGAGAAGGAGTGTAAGACCCCGAGTCAAGGTCCGCAAAAACCACACTCTACAAAAGCTAGTGATCTAGAAAATCAGCGAGGAGAGAAATATCTTCCATCCACATCCGGAAATGAGGCTCAGCACCAAGACAGACAAAAGAACCATCTATGGCGAGAAGATCGGACAGCAAATAGAAATGGAAAAAGACAAGAAAGAGAAGATAAAGGACGATGGGTACCACTTAAAATGCAATCTAGAGATCCGCCTGCTTTCAAAATTGAACAAATCGGCCTCTGCCACAACTATGTAATCCTGAATAGAAGAACTGTGATGGAGTTGCTACATAGCATACCGAAACTAAGACCAGTGGAATCGAGAGATTTGCAAATAGTGGAGCCGATTCATGAAGGCTGCCGCGCAACTGGCCTATCTATTTATCTCCTCAAAATATGTCAAACAGAGGCTGCGCAACTCCTTGAAAGACTTCCTAAAAATGGGCTATGTCATAAGTGAATTTGGTGACGAGAGAAGAGCTAAATGGGATGGCCCAACTTACCCCAGTCCAAATAACCGTTCAACGAGGAAAGGGTATAACTCCTCAAACGATAGATCCCCTGAGGCTAGGAGACAAAAACACCTTCAAGAGAACCGTAATACGGAATATCAAGAAGCATGGGCGAACAAATCGACGAGAAACTCGCCAAAGCGAAGACTTCATAAAGAAAATACCAGAAAACTAGACCCACGGGGTCTACCTTCAATGAATAATAAAGAAAGTGACGAGGTGGAAGTGACAAAATATGACAGAAAACCAGCTGGGCCATCATTGCCGACTAAAAGAACGAGTACACAGAAGGTGCAACCGGAACAAAAAGGCAACGAAGACAAGGAAAAATCAAATCCTTTGCAAAAGATGTGGGCATGGCTCCCGAAAGCTCTTGGCCCCCAAGAAAAATAGCAATCCATTGCCAACAAGAACTCTGGCGACGACGACTCGAAAAGAGGCCCAACTACAAATCTAGCTAAACTCTGCTCATGGAATACTCGGGGATTTACAGTACGGGGTGACGTAAACTTTGCCTCTTTTGATATCATGTGTTTTCAAGAGACATGGCTTACCACAAAACCCATCTTAGATGGTTTCGAAATAGCCTTTGCAACAGCTAAAAAGGGCCCGAAAGGCCGACCCTCCTCGGGCTTGATAACTGCAGTTAGAATGGGCAATGGAATGAAAATGATTAGAATCCTGACACTTTCCTTCCTGATGATTTCAGTACAAGTAAAATGGAAGTACTGGGACGCACTATATAACAGATCTGTCTCGACAACAGCAATAATCAGAAACTTGTACTGGAACCCAGAAGCCATCTCAAACAAGGACTTTCTAGATATGGTCGACAAAGCATACATTGTACACTCTGAAGTCCATTTATATGTTTGCGGCGACCTGAACGCAGTATGCGGAAAGAAACCGACGAGAACCAAAGCTGAAGCAAGGGGCGCAGCTTGGTCAGTACTGATGAAATCTAAAGATCTGTTCAATGTGGCCGCCACTTTCAGGAATTCAGCTCAGTATCCAACATGGGAAGGTCGTGGTTAGGAGGCAACAATAGATTACATCTACGCCTCATCGGCCCTACTGTCTTTCATTTCATCTTTCGACGTGGTTAAAACCAAGGTGAGCGACCATAATCTTCTATGCCTGTCCTGGCCAACCATTTCAACTGAAAAAATAGCCTCGGCCCCAAAGCTTGTAACAAATGCAAATGGAACTCGACTTGCATTGAGCATAAACAGTGTCATCTCTCTGACAAATAATTACTCCAAGTTAGAGCTTCAAGGGCACGTCTCTATACTTCCCGACTACAGTGATCTTTTGAACGTCTTCAAGAAACCGAGTTTGAAGAATAGAACATCTACGAACATATCAATCCATAATTACGACCAAATCTTGGACGAGAAAAGACGTCAACTCAGGAAGGCTAAGAGAAGTTTTGTGAAAATTAGATCTGACTCTAACAAACAACTTTGGATCAACGAGCTAAAAGCTTGCAAGTTATTGGCTGCGAGACCATCGTCTCGCCATGTATCAAAAAGATTTGCAAGACATGTTGCGAAGTGTGTCAACCAAAAACCCGAGAGTATTCTGGGCCCTGATAAACGCAACGGAACAGATCAATTCAGACGTCTTAATCAATGGCATCGCAGAGGCTAAATGGACAGAGTTCTTCGCAAACCTTTTCTTCGATCCTAAGGTTGGCACCGAAACTGCACAGGTCCAAAGCACAGAACCCTGGGTGGAGCTTCACGACCTTGAAGACATAACGTACATTCTGAAAAAAATTGAAAAATTCCAGGGCCCCTGGGCCCGACGGTCTGACAAATAGGCCCCTGAAAGAACATCCTGAGGCATGGGCTAACTTCATATGTGCGGTCCTCCGAAGATTGACATCTGCAAGGGCTCTACCGAAATCTTGGACCACCGCAGTTGTGGTACCTATTTACAAGAGAGGGGCGAGAGACGACCCTAAAAATATACGGCCCATTGCCCTGTTGAACATAATTGGCAAGGTGTACGGTTCTTTACTTCTGCAACACTTCCAAAGGTGGGCTAAAGACGCACCCTGTGAAGACCCCCTTCAATTTGGCTTCAAAAAGAATGTGGGAACAACAATTCACATTCTAACGGTCAACATCTTAAAATACAAAAGCCTGGCGGGCGGCACCCGTACCTACATGGCTTTTATCGACCTAAGACAAGCCTTTGACCAAGTTAACAGAGCGAGGCTCTGGGCAAAGTTAAGGTCTTGGAATTTCCCGGCGTCTATTCTACATCCAATTATAGCACTACACACGGCCATAAGGATTCAAGTGAGGCTTGACAACCAAGGCGCACTTTCGGAGGAGATCCCAACCAATCAGGGAGTTAAGCAGGGCTGCCCGTTGGCCCCGGCATTATTTCTGAGCTTCATTGGCGACTACAAAGAATAAGAAGCAAAGGTCAGATCATTCCCTCCGCATATTGGCCAAATGAAAATCTCGAGAATTATGTATGTTGATGACATCATCATCACAGATCAAACAGCAATAGGCCTGCAGAGACAATTTAACAACTTCGCTGAATACATCAAGGCAAATGGTCTT
This sequence comes from Ambystoma mexicanum, assembly GCF_040938575.1. Lineage (NCBI taxonomy): Eukaryota > Metazoa > Chordata > Amphibia > Caudata > Ambystomatidae > Ambystoma > Ambystoma mexicanum. The sequence goes on from NC_090932.1 coordinate 719,125,784, forward strand.
GAAATAAACAAGCCCAAGACCAAAATCATGTTCTTTGGGAAAGGCAAAAGCAAAAGCGACGCATATGCATGGTCTTTGGAAGGTGAACACATCGGCACAGTCACAGAATTTAAATATCTGGACATTGTGGTGGACAACTCGCAAAGGGAGATTGCAATGCAAAAACATCTGCTGTCAAAAATAAAGAACTTAATATCGCAGGCTAAAGCGATAGATAGAAAATACGGTCGCTTCTCCCTCATACCAATTGTGGACTTTTACAAGGCCAAGGTAGTTCCCACACTGATCTACGGAGCTGAAGCAATGCTTTGGTTACCACACACCATCTGGACGAAACTTGAAAGCCAATACTGGAGAGAGGTCCTAAATCTACCAAACTCAACTCCATTGGTTTTGATCAGACATGAAATGAGCCAACTCTCGCTTGCCTCGATAGTGGAAAGAAAAAGCTTGATGTTGTTTAGGAAATTATTGCTGGAAAATCGCCCTGAGCTTTTGGAAGCTATAAATACATAGGCAGAAGGAGGGCGCCTGTCTGTCCTGAACAGATGGTACAGAGACCAAGAAGAAAAATTAGACTCTATTCAATGATCCAAAAAGGAGTTCACGGACAATCCGATGAAAATCCATAATAAATTAAACGAGCTTGACTGGATACTTACTTTGGATCAGGCCGCTTCGTACAAGTTAACCGCGCACCTGCCACAGACGTTCCACAAACTACACGAATTACAGGCATACGCGAAAAGATATCCAAACCGCAAGCTGAGGAATACTTTTATAAGAGCCCGCCTCAACTTACTCCATACGAACGAAATCTTGATGATACGAGGCCTGGCGAGCACAAACGTTTGCAGATTTTGCAATGACCCGGCTATGGTGGAAACGACCAAACACCTATTGTTAAGATGCCCAGAAGTAGAGGCTATAAGAGGTCCTTACTTGAAGGAGATATTATCTGCAGCCCACACTTTCGATGTAGAGACTTGGTGGGCGAGGCTAATTGGAGGCGGACAAACCACTTGGGTCACTGCCACAGCAAAGATTTTGGATACAGTTCTGTCAACTATAGAAAAACGACCATAGGTAAACAATATTCAAATGGAAAGGATTGAAACGCAAATGCAAAAACTTTTAAAAACCCTTTGGGTTAAACAAAGTATAAAAAAAAAAAAGTATGGTTCTTAAAATGTTCTTCAAACCTTGGCTATTGTTTTGATGTGTGTTCTTTTAATATTCCATCTGAAGGACATGCTGCTCACTCTTTTATTTGGCATTCATATGTTTCTCTATTGGTTGATAGCTTCTCCTTTGTGCATACTACATCTTTGGTTTGACGTTTTGTTTTATTCTTTTCCCATCATGTGTTTTTCTGCACATTGTTAACCAAATTGTCTACTAATATTCTTACTGGCATTCAGTTGTACCCAAAGACATGTGCAAATCATTTGTTTTCCTATCAATTTCAAGTGCTCCACACTTTGTCATGTCACTTTTGTGACAGGAAACCAAATGATTTGCACATGTCTTTGGGTACAACTGGATGCCAGCAAAAACATTAGTACACAATATTGTTAATAATGTTCATAAAAAACATGATGGTAAGAATACTAAAGACACAGTTCCCCACTCAACAGTGCAGTGCTGATTATTTGTTGCGATCAAAGAAAGAAACAAGGCCCTTAAGACAAATAAAATCACTAAAATTAAAAAAAAACACTCTTCATCCTAAAAATGATTCTGAATTGTTTCTAGATACACGATCTAGTAACGTGTATTTTAGTGTACACTGCTTCCATGACATTATTTAGAATGCTGATTCCTTGCAAACCTATTAGGGGCCAGATTAGAGAAACTTTGCACTGGTGCAGGTGCAACGTGTGCACGGTGTCAGCATTAGGGCAATGTTTGCCCTATTATTAAAAACATTGGGACACAATAAAAAACACCATTGCATCAAGTGCAGTTTGGCATATTAAAAGCACCAAGGCTGAAATTACCCTGGTGCTAAAAAGATACATTTTGATGCATGTTTGCATAGTGATAATACCATTCCGTATTAGCACTATAGCAAACTGTGCCATGATGCTATTAATATGCCAAACTGCACTTGTCAAGGTGCAATGGTTTTTTAATGTGGCCCAGTGTTTTTGAAAATAGGGCAAACCGTGCCCTATTTCTAATACTGTGCAAATGTTGCACTTGCACCCGTGCAAAGTTTCTGTAATCTGGCCCCATGATGGCTGTAGAGAAATTTGGAATGTGGCCCCAATGGTGAATCAATGTGTTTACTGTTAAAGTATGGAACATCGAGCACAGCTTTGCTTCTGGCATATTTTTTGAACGGCTGACAGTCACTAGGTCTATATAACTCTCATTGGCATCGCCTGACACCTCCCCATAGCCGCACAGGGCTTACCTGAACTCTGGGGCATTGGCACTTGATAAAGTTAATCTGTTTAGCGTGATGAGGCTCACAAACAAAGCAGTTAAATCCCCATTAAACGGGGATAACCAGAAGCCTATCAAACAACTCCCAAGCCTGCCTCATTTATACAGCCCATGAAAGATTTATAAAGGGCAGCGATAGACATTTACAGGGTATTTAAATGATTTCTGTACCAAAGCTGTAGTTAGAATGCATTGCTTCGCAATTCCAAAATCTGTGTTTAGTTTTTTAGCCTAACCATTGCGGTCCTGGATCTTTCAGGAAGCCCGGTTTCATGTACCGTTTTTTTTTCTTTTTGTGTTTAGGATTTCTGGGCATTTGTGTGTTATTGGAGATTTTTTTCGATCATGTGCTTAGTGTTGACGCTGGCCATCCGTTCCAGTATGTCTAGCCCCACTTTCTCTCGCTCTCCCAAAGAAAACTGTTCTTTCCAAAGTGCGCCATCATTTCGGGAACAAAAAGGTTAAGTTGTATGAACTTCTGAAGGCAAAGAAAGAAAGGTCAATACGAAAATAGATGTCTTTGCACAGTACAGCACGGCTTCTGAAGGAGTTTAATAGGTAGCAGAATGAAATGTCAAATGCAGGAGTTACAAACATGAAGAAAGTACATCATCGCTTGCCAGTTTTTAGAAGAGTTTGCAGTTGTACTGCAATCTCAAAGCCTTCTACTAGCCTCGTTACAGGTATGGTAATAAAATGTGTTTTTTGAAATATCACGTGATTTTAAAATACAATGTAATGACGGGTTGAAATGTCATGGGCTATTTATGGCATGTGGTAAATTGAAAATAACCACATGTGATCATTTCGATGAACACACTGCCATACATATTCCACACGATCCCTACCATTTAAAATACCACTTGGTTTTATGTTTACCACCATACCTGTAATGAGACCTTTTCTAAATTTATACTGCAAAGTAACACTACCTGAACATAGTTAACAACTATAGATTTGTTACACAGGTAAATCATAGGAAGTAACACAGAAATGGCAGTCACAAAACAGCCAGTTTTCAACCAGTGTTTTGCAGTAAAACAGCCTCAATCTTTCTATAATGCCACCTAGTATTCGGCAGATGTTCATAAAAGGGACACTGGGGTGGAAAGGGGCAGGGGTAGTGGTAAAGCCTATGACACGCAAGGCAACATTTTCTTTGTGTGGCAATATGCTGAGACAACAGTGTCAGGTGTCACTCAAAGGCAACATTTCTGCTAGAGCAGCACCATTTTAGACAGCCAGCTTAGAAAGTGTGTAATACGGCACTAAATTGCAGATATCTGATCTTCAAGAAATAGGTTTGCTGGTCTCCACAGAGACCTCACCCCGTTGACAATTATTTGCTCTGCCTCAATTAGAGAGGTTGGGCACCACTGCGACCACCACTATGCTGCAGGGGTTCCAGCCACACAGTCTCAAGATGATCATTACCACAATCCATTCCAACCCGAATAGTTCCTCTACTTCTGGGGGAATTCAGGAGCAGACTGACCAGTAGTGGAATCAAGGTGTCTCCAGACATGGACTCAACAAAGCAGGTTCATTTTCTTACAAGAGAGCTTGGATCCCTGAATGTACTCAATGTAAACAAATAGAAAAAAGGTAGGCAGCCCTCTCTCGAAAGAACATGGCATGATGACCTGTACAGTGGTTTTTACCCACTTTAAGAGTCTGGAGCCATCGCCTTTTGCTCACCTTACTTTTCACAAAGGAAGAATATTCATTTGCATATCATGCACATGTTTTTGCCTATTTGGGCCTCATCAGTGAGGTGGAGCTGTTGCCTCTCTGAGCACAGTGAGCAATGGGTCCCCGTCAAGGTTTCCCCAGGTAACTTAAAGTGACCAACCCCATGTATCTTGCAAAAATACAAAAACAGGTAGCTATTTTCTTTCTAGAGAGGGGCGCCTTCTACCTTTTTGTATTTTTGCAAGGCTGTTCGAGATGCAGCAGTCACAGTCATACAGTGGCAAGCAGATGTCAAGGTGAGGTCGAACTGAAGAGGCTGCGGTCCTAAGCATTACTCAAGTGGATCATTGAGATCACCAGGTTTGGTTCGGAGGTCGATGTTTGATGTAGGTCGAGTTGGAGAATGGATGGCATGCAAGTCGGTTCGATGCAATGGCTCAAAGGATGTGGTTTGGCGAGAACACCAGGGTCAATTTGGTCACTGATTCAATCAGCAATGAAGAAGCTGACAACTCGAATGCTGTTTTTGAATGGTGCAAGTGCAACAGCACTTCTTTGTTTGAGCACAGAGAACAACATGCTTCAGCTGGCAGAACAGCAGTTTAAATGCCAAAGGCAGCTCCGGAATGTCCTGTTGCTTTGTTCACCTTTTCATAGGCGTGTGGTTTGGGTATTGCATGTGGTTGAGGTGGTCTCCCCATGTGGAGTACGTGTTGCTCTGTTTTTATCCTAGTGAGTCAAATAACCAGATTTTTAACCATTTCCAGAAGGTTGAATATTCTTCCATTGACCTTCGGAATTGAGATTCATTGTTTGGCTTTGAGAATGTAGAAGGCAGTTCCTCCAAGTTTAGCTTCTTGCTTGAAAGTTTAGGTCAGTCTAGAATATAACCTTAAAAGCAAAGAGAGGTATGGACTTGCAATTTTTTGTGCAATATTTATGTTTTTTAAGTCTTAAAGAGATTTTTGAAAGTGTTGCACGCAAATAATAAGGTTCAGAGACAGATCAAGCTGGTACAGAGAATAGATGACTGTGAAGTTTGGTAAAAAAACAGAAATTGTGGATAACACTTTAGATTGTCTTAATAGTACTAGATGTATCAGTCAGTTTCATCATATACAGATGCTGGCTGGACATCATATTAAAATGAGACCTTCTAGATAAACTATATGAGTGCAAAACACCAAGTATGTCTCTTGCACTTTAAATCAAACACTTTTGACCGGAACTCAAGAAGGTTTAGTTTCTGCACTGCAAATGATAAATACGATGCATTTAAAAGATTATGTGCATGCAGATGAAAGACTTATAGGAAGTGGAAATGATGATCCTATGCATTCAAAGGATCTCATTTTTCAACAGTATAACAAAAGTATGGCAGTGTTTGAGTTGTCTTCTACTGAAAGACCTGACATTGTTAGCGTAAGACCTGACATTGTTAGCGTATCTTGTCGACACACTTGTTATAAGTCTCAAGTGCAACTAGAGGACCTTGAGAAAATTAAACATAATACAGAGAATGTTTGGAAAGAAGTTTATCTGTATTTGTTTGTAGAAGAACGATTTGAAACAAGTACAGCACTTTATGTTTGTAGACACTGTGTTAGGTTTTACAATCAAACCAGTATTCCTGCAGGAAGTGTCATGAATGACATGGTAGTACCTGATATCCCTGTTGTGCTTCAAAAATGGAACATGTTTGAAGTGATTGCATTGCAAACTGTTCATCCTTTTCAAGTTACTGTTAGATTGCAAACAAAAATGTCAAACTTGCCTAAAATATTATTAGTGCAAGGCATGACAAGCAAAGTTGTGTATTTACCTCTTATTTTGGAAGACCATGTCAATACTCTGGGAGTGAAGTGTGACATTGCAGATTCTTTGTTTGTTTTAGCAAATGGTGTTGCGAAAAAAGACACAAACATTTGGCAACAGCTTATAGATATTGGAAAGGTGAAGAAAAATGTGTTGGTGTTTCTATTGGAGGACAATGATCCATAAAAAAGGCAGTGTGACTGTACCACATTTGTCTATGCTTGATGTTGAGTCAACAAACAAAAACAGTGAAGGTCAGTTCCAATGTTTATCTTATATAGTTTGTATGAACATTACACTAGTCATCCTCTAAACTCACATGAAATCATGGGCGACATTATATAGTTGTATCAAAAGAAAGCAATCAAAGGTGCACCAATCAGTGTCTGGGAAAAGACTTTAAAAGCTTGTTGTTTCCCTGTGTTTTTTCCTACTGGAACAGGAGGCAGATTGGAGGATCGGAAGGTTCCAATTTCTTCTTCAGAATATCATTGTACAAGAATGTATTCTGAAGATTCCTGATTCTGCACCAATGTTGAATGTATTTTTTACCTATTGTATCAAAGTGAATTTTCAACATTATGTTATGCTGTTGATCATACACGTCAGACCGGAACTAGATTTACAAATATTTCTGCATATGAGATGCTGCAACAGGTGAAAGAAAATAAAATGACATTTACCAATATTCTTGCCACAATGAGAGGAACCAAGGACTATTGGTTGAGGAGACACTCAAAGGATAGATGTATGATCAGAAATTTGGGCCCTCCAGCTTGGTTTGTGACTTTAAATTGTGCGTATGGTTGGGATGATCTTGCAGAGAGGATTGTGAAAGTAATCCACAGAATGAATACATAGAGCTCATGACACCAGGATAATTGTGTTCCATGGACCATGTAAGTGTATTGTGGTTCTTTCATCACACATTTCTAGCCATCTTATACTTTATATTAAATAAAAAAATGGTCTTCTAGGCACTGTGGAACATTTATTTTGTAGGAAGGAGTACTAGACATGTAAGGCTCCAAATATACATATGCTGTTTTGGATTAAAGATGCTCCTCAATTTGGGAAAGAAAGTGATGGCTGTGTGATAGAGTTAATAGAAAAATATGTTACTTTGTCCATTCCTGCTCCTCAGCATGTGAATGCTGATCTACAGAAGCAAAGTGGAAAGATTTCAAAGGCACTTACATGGAAAGTACTGTCAGAGAAAATACAAAAGTAAAGACAAGTACTACGCTCAGTGCAGATGAGGGTTTCCAAGACCTCTGACACAAGAACAAACTATTACTTAAAAAGAGATAAGGAATGCCAATTCATTAATGATTACAGTCCTGTCATTGCTCATCTTTGGAATGCAAATACTGATGCAAAGTATATTTCTGACGATTCAAAAGCTGTTGCTCGTTATGTTACAGCATACATGACAAAAGCTGAGACGAGCAATGCAGCTGAGGTATTGACAGATTTATCAGCAAATAAAAGTCTTAGAAAACCCTAAGCGTTGGTCTGAAGATGCTCTCACATAGAGAGTGTGGGAGCTACAGAGCTGCAGATTAGCTAACTAGTTTGTCTCTGTTTTGTCATAGCATTAATGTAATTTGGTTAAGTCTTCGCCGAGATAGTAATAGAAATTGGGTACTGAAGCCTTTGAGTGAAATTCAGCAGTTAGCTGAAACAGTGTCTGACAGTACAGAGATTCTGAAAACCAACTTGATTGATACAGATTATCCAAATCGATCTGTTGGAGGATCTTTGTTTATATGAAGTAGCAGGATGCCACTCATAACGAAATATTTAAGCAAACAGTGACAGGGTTGTTTAAAGTACATTGATTACTAGTTGTCTAATGAGACAGGAGAAGGCAAGTCTCATTAACAACATGAAACTGTCTTGCCACACTGCAGAGAAAAAAAGCTTAATTACATATCCAAAATTGGAAAAATAATGTGAGTTACTGGAGAAAGAACTACATCACAAAGAACTATTGGCAGCTCAATTGGCAAAAGAGACTCCTGACCGATGTCAAAATTCTGCAGCAGGTAGTCTAAATGTGTTTGGTGAGCCAATTATTCAAACTGATATTGAGCTCACCATGGAAGAAGTAGAACGTGCAATGCAACAAACTAAAGTTGCAGATGGAAATTATGATGAAATAGTCAGTAAACTTAATATAGAGCAAAAATAAGTTTTTTTATAAAATGATGGATAGGTTCTTACATGGTTTATAGCATTACATGCATGAATGTTCTTGTGTACAGTCCAAACCTGTATTGCTGTATGTTAGTGGACATGCCAGAACGAGTAGATCTTTATTAATTCATGAAATAAGAGCTATGATCCAAAATGTAACTTATTGCTCTTTGTCAAGTATTGTCAAGTATTGTAACTGCTCCAACAAGTTTAGCAGCATTCGGTGTAGGAGGTGTTCGTTTACATCGACTGTTCATGATACCAGTGGAGCATGACAACAAACTAGAGTATCAAACACTTGTTTCAAGTGAGCATGGTGTCTAACTTGATGCTGGCTTTTATTCACCTGAGAATGCAAGAGGCTTTGAATACTGACTACAACATTTGTTTGGAGGTAAACATGTACTTTTTTGGAGACAAATAACTCCTGTGAAAGCTGAACCAGTTTTCAAAATGCTAAAACCTATGGATAGTGAAAACATATCGGAAGTATTGGTAATTGTAACCTTTGGAATTGTTTTGAATTCCAGGAACATACAATGAATATGAGGCAATTTGCAGACTTGGAGTATGAAGAAATGCTTAATAAGATTTGTATTGGTGTTCTTGAGGAGTCTTGAAGAGAAGACTGACTTCTAACATGTTTCATAAGGATTGCAGTACATTTAATGCCATGTTGACTATTCAGGAAAGAAATGGTTCTTGTGTTGCTTTGATGTGCACACTTGCAGAGTGTAACAAGTTTTACAATGCTACTGTCAGAGAAGCAAAACATTATGGAGATAACATTGTTTGATGTTTTAGATGGTCATGTTATGCCATTATAGTTGGATAAGAGAACAAAAGCTCAATTAGTTCAACTAGAGAATTCAATTTCTAAAATAGCAGATATAGAAGCAGTTTTGAAACTGTGCATCAACACACAAGTAATGTTAAAGAGGAACTTGAATGTAGGACTTGGTCAGGTCAATAGAGCGATGGAAAGAATGATTTCATCTCACAATTTTCCTCACAGTACAAATATTAAACATATTGAAGTAAAGTTTAATCATGTAGAAGAAACTCATTTGATTTCTCTGACCTCTGCATGTTTCCTGCTTTTTAAGGATACCGTTGTGCTCTGCATATACAATTACTATTCATAAATCACTGGGGTTGACTTTAGAAGCAGCACTTATTGACATTGGTCATATAGTGTTTAAAGAAGGAAAGTCATTTGTAGATCTGTCACATTTGAAAAATATTCAAGGTTTATTTTTAATAAATTTTGATGAAAGAAAAGTGACAGCAGACATTTCTTGCATTGCAGAATATAGTAGGTTAAGTGCACTGTATGCTCCTCACCTGAACCTTATGCCTGTACCAACAAAGCAGTTTGCCAGGAAACATAAAGAGTCAGTGAAAGTTCATTCAAATGAAATCATTCCTTTTGAGACAAAAAAACAGACTCAACAAGAGTTGGAAAGTCATTCAACTATGAAATACTACATTGCAGATTTAGCAATGCAACAGGAGTTGAATGCTATTCTAATGCAGCATTGTGCATGTTGTTTCAATTGACACCATTGATGCAATAAATAGCTTCCACAGCAGACAAACAGCTATTTGTGAAACTTTCATTTCTTAAAATATCTGTAGATGACAAACCACACAGTACACATTAGGCAATGTCAATCCGAAATGAAGTACCTGTAGCAAGTGGAAATCAACAATGTTCGCAAAGTACACAGGACGATACTCAAGAGTTTTTAATGACTATCATTGATGTATTACTGCAGAAAACTGTTAATGTAGATACATATGTAGTAATGAGTTACAAGTGAAATCATGTGTGCCCACAATATAAGAAAGATTATACTACTCAGGATTTTTCTGAAAGATTTGTATATGTTCCTATGCCTGATCAGAAAAGTGTAACGTTGTCTGATCTTCTAACTAAAGCATTCCATGACATACAGTGCAGTAACTGTGGTTGCAATTTACAATCTACACTGCAAAATCTCACTTTCAATAAGTATGTATTGAATGTGTTTCAAAGTTACAGTGTAGGTTGTAGGAAAATAAACATGTCAGTAATGCATTTTGTAAATAGTAAAGTTTCTATTAGTAACAATACTTTTAAGACATGTGCTATTAAGGAAAATAGTGTGAGTACAACATATAAAAATATGAGTATATACAGGGAAAGTACAGTAATAAAAAAAACATCAAAACTAACAGAAAGTGCTGATAAATCTACTGATAATTTTAATGGACAAAAAGGATTGCTGTCTTTCAAAGTTGTGTCTTCCCCTATGTATATGTTTCATATGATATGACTGGACCATAAGGGAATTATTGTAAGAACATACTTGAAGGATAAGTACATTTACAATTTTTAGTTCCTGACTGTTACTGAAGAAAATCATGTGGCCTAGATATGTCAGGAAAGGAAAAAAGGGGGAGTCAGACATGTGATGTCATCAGTGATGTCATCAATGACATTTGTGATGTCATCTTTGATGTCCTGGGTGTTAGGCTTAGCAGTGCACGGTCGTGGCGCAAGTTATGGTTGCTTATCTTACCATAACTGGCGAATTTCAAGGGTTTTTCGGTTTTACTTGGAACCATAACGTCCCTTTAACAAAGTTTTTTCAATACATTTGAAAGTTTTTTAGGAGCGCAACTTAACCATAACGTCCCTTTAACTAGGTTTTTTCACTGAATTTGAAAGGTTTTTAGCAGCGCAACTTAACCATAACGTCCCTTTAAAAAAGTTTTTTCACTGAATTTCATAGGTTTTTAGCAGCGCAACTTAACCATAATGTCCCTTTAACAAAGTTTTTTCACTGAATTTCTTAGGTTTTTGGTAGTGCAACTTAACCATAACATCCATTTAACAAAGATCTTTCACTGAATTTCATAGGTTTTTAGTAGTGCAACTTAACAATAATGACTTTGACTTTATATACATGTCATATGGAACTGACTGAATCTCTTCTACTGTACTTGATGTCCGCGAACTCATTTAATGTTCGCGGACATGTTCGAAGAACAGTACCACTACCTAAAAACTCTGGGGGGGTATGTTTGATTGTAATATCATAACATAGGAACATTTAACAAATTCAAAAAGGAGCACACAAACACATTATATGTACTAATACATAAGAAATGTAACCCATATATACAACACACTAACCATTCATTTAAATGCACTATGTTCTAAAATGGAATATACCACAAGAAGATAAATTGGCTTCCAACATAATTACCTCACAAACACGACAGAACTGAGAACAAGAGCAGACCCACTGAGTACATAGGACATATCTTACCTGAAATAGTAAGTGTACTTAATTGTATTCATATATTTATAAACTTTCTGTATTAGATAAAAAAATATATTATCTTTTTTTTTTCTCACAGAAATGTCTAGTACTCTGGAATGGCTAGAGGAGCATTTCCCACATGAAGAAATGTCACAAGGTAGTGAAACTAATGGTAAACACTTTATAATATAAACCATTTAATTATTATTATTTTGTATACATTTAACATATATATATATTTTTTTGTACAGAGCATACCAAAATAGAAAATACTTCAGAAAAACCTGTTATGGATAACACTTTTCACAGTATAGAAGAAAAAATGGATTTATTGTTGACTAATTTTAATAAATTGAAAACTTTTGTGGAAGATCATTTTAAACCAAAATCCTCGTACCATTGCCCCACATGTACTTGTCCCTCCTCACCATATCCCAGTCAATTAACCCCAACCCCTCTCCATAACCCAAAATGTTTTGATGAGACTTCCATCCCTTCTTCACATAATAACAATCATGTTGAAACCCCTAATTCTCCTGTTTTTGTTTCTGTTTCTGCCTCACCTTCTCTGTCATAAATTATTAATATATGTTAAATAAAGTTTAAATTTTATATTGTGTTGTAAATAGTTTTTTTTTTTTTAAACAATGTAGGTGTTCGCGGACAGTGCAGGTTTTCTGAAATGTTCGTAAATAAACGAAAATGGAGGTGTCCTGAAGAACACTATACCTGTTCGTACTGTTCACTAGCAAGTTCAAACTGTTCTAAGAACACACGTGGTGTCCTGAAATGTTCGTAAAGAAACTAAAATTAAAGTGTTCTAAAGAACACTATATCTGTCCGTAATGTTCGCTATCAACTTGAAACTGTTCTAAGAACACAATTGGTGTCCTCAAATGTTCGTAAATAAACGAAAATGGAGGTGTCCTGAAGAACACTACACCTGTTCGTAGTGTTTGCTAGCAAGATGAAACTATTCTAAGAACAGACGCGGTGTCCTGAAATGTTCGTAAAAAAAAAAAAAATTAAAGTGTCCTAAAGAACACTATGTCTGTAGTGTTCGCTATCAAGTTTAAACTGTTCTAAGAACACAATTGGTGTCCTGAAATGTTCGTACGAAAACGAAAATGGAGGTGTCCTGAAGAACACTATACCTGTTCGTAGTGTTCGCTAGCAAGTTCAAACTGTTCTAAGAACACACGCGGTGTCCTGAATTGTTTGTAATTAAACGAAAATGGAGGTGTCTTAAAGAACACTATACCTGTCCGTACTGTTCGCTAGCAAGTTGAAACTGTTCTAAGAACACAATTGGTGTCCTGAAATGTTCATACATAAACGAAATTGGACGTGTCCTGAAGACCACTATATCTGTCCTTACTGTTCGCTAGCAAGTTTAAACTGTTCTAAGAACACACTCAGTGTCCTGAAATGTTCGTTTCACGTGTGACGCATTTTTAATTACTTCAGGACCCGAACAGTGTCCGTAGAACATCAACGCGCATGCGCTAACCAATCTCTGTGCATTTGGTGTCCTGCGGATATGCGCTTCCTTCGTGGACTTGTTCGCGAACGGAATATATGACCGCGCCCACGCTGATCGCATGTTCTGAATGCGGACACTGTTCGTGTCCCTGAACAATTTAAAAGTACATTTTCAATTAATCCATAATATTTTTCAATAAAATCTCACCATGGCACAAGTCCCACATAGTAATCCTGAGTTTCTACATACCTTTTGAAACTTTTCAAACTTTTTTTTGTGTTCGAACTGTCCGCAGACAGCACGCATGTCCGCGGACCGCGCACAAGCACGCCTATAAAAGACCACACCCTAGAGCTTATTCTCATTGTGTTTCTGGCTATTCTTCAGAACAAAGTGATTTTTGCTGCCACTTGCAGATTACACCATCATCGAGATGGCATCCATAGGTGAACTACTGCCACCTGGTGCTGCACCTGCTTCAGCACCACCCCCACCCCCTCCACCACCACCACCTCCCCAAGGGCCTGAAGAAGGGAACAGGAGTGAGGATGCAGAGGAGGCAGAAGAGGATGATGAGAATGAGGTAGAGGAAATCCCTACTACCCGCACTAGGCGTGAGTCTTGGGTGTGGCGGTTATTTACCATTCATGGGAATGGTCCTAAGGCTCGTGCGAACTGTGTTACCTGCAATGAGTGCAAAATGATACTCAGTCGCGGGAAGCACGGTAAGTACAGCTTTGGGACCACTACTATGAAGCGACACCTGAGGTCATTTCACTCTGGGGCTATTCGCAGGGTTGTACCTTGCGAAGAACGTAGCAGGTTGATTTCCTCTACTTCATCCTCTATTTCTGATCCTGTCACCACAAGGACCACCTCTGTGGGACAGCGTCTTCCTCAAGCTGCCTCACAGGCCATACAGAATGCTGATGACCCTTACCTTTCGAGGGTCACAGTTGTATGTATGTACTGTGACACAGTACTCTGCAGGGGGGAGTGACTTTGTAGTGCTTTTGAGACTATCGTCTCAGAGCACGAGAAGATCTGCTCACTACCCAAATAAAACCCACTCTACATCTTCCTCTCTCAGCTCGCCCTTTCTTATTCCTGTGGTTGGTGTCCCCCCCTTTACCTTCCTTTCCCCTCCTCTCCTAGTGTGTTGTGTATAAAAAACCCAAAAAAATACAAAATAACAAAAATCAAAAAAAAAATAAGGCTCTTTTCAGAGCCGCCTTTCACAGTTAAAAAATAGAAGTGAAAATAAATGAAGCAGGCCCCTTTGTATTTTTTAGAAGTCCGCGGACAGTTCGCAAACATTTAAAAAATTGGGTTGCTACCCTATCACAAACATTGCAATTTTCTCTGGGAGGAAGTGGTGGCTCTGAAAAGAGCCTTTGGGAGGTGTTTGTAAGTCAAAAATTATAAATGCTTAACACCTACTTCAAAATGGATGTTGTAATTCCAAAAAAGGTTGCAATGCATTTCGTACATTTCTCAGAAAGATCTGATTGCCACCATAAGTAAGATGGACTCCATCTCTGCGAAAAATGTTTGTACTACGAAACAGAATATTTTCATTGTGAAAAGAAGACATGCCAAAATCTTTTAGAAAGGCACAAACAGCTTTATTAACATTGCGCCTTGCTTTTTCCATTTGTGGACCACATGAAGAAGAACAAAGCCACATTTGTCTCTGCGCAATCCGTGAAAATATCACTGCAAAAAAATTCCAGTCACATGTCCTAAACTGTTCCGTCCACAATGAATTACAATTATGTCTGGATGTTGCTCTGCCTCCAAAGTAGCACAGAGAGGTAGCAAGTCCAACCACTTCATTCCACGTAATCCATGCCAGTGTACTTCCACATATGGGAATCCAAGATCTCCAGCTACTCCACAGCTTTCTGCATGCACCTTCAACCAATATATCCATGAATCTCCCAAAATCCATACAATCTTTTTCCTAAAACACGCAGACATAGCTATCTGTTGTTCTCTCACCAAAAACAGTATATGAGAAACTCTCTTCTGGCACAACACACCCACTAAACTTTCCTGACCAATCCCTTTCAGTACTCATTCTCATTTGCATGACTTCTGAACCCAAAAATCCCCGGATGTAACTCCCGATGTCCACGAACTACCGCCATGTCCGCGGACATATCGTTACATGAACAGCCCTTCTACCATTTCCACTTCACTCTCTCTGCCATTCCCTCATTGGATGTAGCTAAGAAGTCACATGACCATGCACCAATCACATTCAAGACCTCTACATCTAACTGCATCATTATAGATCAGCACTGCAAATGTACTGTGAATCTCTCTGAGTACAAGTGTCATATCATTGGCAAGCACCATCTACCAGAAATACTGTATAAGTCTCCAAGATTTCTACTTGCAGCTCCATGCATATCCATATGCATGAACACAAACTTCAGGTAAGCATATTTTCTGTACAGTAGATGAACACATTTTCAAACAGACTTTTAGCTTGTGTAATCTGTAAAATGAATTTACTGTATTTTTTTCAATTTCCTAAAATCAACTATCACTTATAAACCTTTATACTATTTACTTTCTCTACACACACACACTCAAATCATGTTAAACTAACATTGTTTAAATTAAATATATAGACTACATATATTCAAACAAAATTGCATGCAAGCACAATCTATGTTTAAATCTTTAAATAAATACTTATACAATTTCATATTTTTTTGTTTTTATTTATTTATTTACTTAATTACTTTAATTTAGACATGACATTCAGGCGCTATTACCTAGAACAGCTTAGTTACAGAAATAGTGGTATTCACTGGTATATTAGAAATTTCATAAGACATAGTAAAGATATTTTTTCATACAGTTAGTCATTCAATACAATGTGTTCATTAAGAACATATCCTATGTACTGAACTGATGCAATGTATCTTATGTAAATAAATTAGTTTAATGGTTTTGAAGAAGGCGCTGAGGATTTCAATTAAAAAAATCAATATCTAAATTAAAAACAGCGCTATATACAAACAAAATGACTACTTTGAATCTTTTACAATTGCAGTGAAGACCAGTCTCCTGAAAAGAAGCAGCCAAATTCGAAGAACAAAGAAGAACTAAGAAGTTACCTGTTAATTTAAGAAAAAAAGTAAGTAGAATATCACCATAATATTTGTATTATTACTCAAACATACTGTAAAGTTAATACAAGCTATTTCTGTGCCTAAAAATAGAGATTGTGTACCATTTTGTCCAAAAATCTCCACGTCTTAAACAGCGATTTACAGCCAGAATGGCCCACAAATTCCTATTTTTGGACACACAAATTACCCAACTGAACCGCTACAATTTTCATATTATAGAACAAACAACTGTTTTAATTGTATACATTAGATTTACTATTTGTACTTTTCCACACCACTAGCTTACTTTTTTTTTGTCATCTAAACCCCAGTTTAGTAACACATAAATTCAAGAATACCTATCCCTACTAGTTGTAGTTCCCAATGCACAATCACACACCATTACATACATTTTTATCATCTTACTCAAACACTCATGAACATAGCACACATACATTGCAGAACACGCCAACCCATACCTTCTTTATTTTTTTCAACAGACCCTAAAGAATACCTACCAAAAGTCAAGTCCGTAGAAAGCAACGCAGAAGTAGAGCAAATGAAAATAAAAGTGTCCAACATAAGCATCCATCTCTAGCAGAATTTGTAAAAAAAAAGTTGAAACAAAACAGCTAATACAGTCATTTAGTGAAACACAAGAAGTTTCAAGTACAAAAACTTTGCCTCCTCTATCAAAATGTAAAACAACCCAAAAAACAATTAACAGAAAATCAGCTATCACTACAGATAAAACTACTTCTTTAAATTTTAGTATAGTGCAAAGTAAGCATACAAAGAAAAGTATTTTAGCCAAAATGTACCGTCACAAAGTTCTTCAAAATCTTATAAAAACAGGAGAGAAATCAGGTTCAATGCTTAAAACCTATTGTAGGAAATTAATCTTAGAAGCGTTGATGGACAGTGCAATTCTTCTCAAAAGAAAGTTATTTATTTTGCTGTTAAACAAAATGAAACCACTAGCAAAACTAATAACTACATTACAAAAAAGACTTCTCAATAAGGGAAACGTCAACAGAAAGAACTTCTTAAGTATCTGCGGAGGTGAATGGAATCACACTACAAGCACAGAACCATATTTTAATGAAGAAGCGTACAAACAAAAGCAAACAAATACAATTGGCATACATAGCAGTGGTCGAGGTTATGAAAAAGTGAATATTTCCATAATGGAACAAGAAGTACTCCTTACAAAAATATGCCCTGAAAACTTACAATTACCCCTCCATTCAACTGAATCCGAACGTCTAGTGTACAAATGGCCATGCACGTCAATGTGTAACATTCCCAAACAATGTTTCAAATCTTTATGCCAATTCCTCAATAAATATGTAAAAAGCAAAGACAAAATCAAAATTAAATTACTGCAAAATATGGATACCTGTCCAGTGCGCAAGTACACAGGACTACAAGGACATTCATTGGCCTGCATTACAGGACCTACTTGTAAAACCACTTTCCATGATATCAAAAGGAAATCAACACATCATTCAACTAGAAGAAATCTAGTCTATAAGCTGTACTATGCTAAAAGTCCTGCTTTAGCACTAGCAAATTTAAATAGCATCCTTCTACATGGTACAGCAAAAGACCTACTTGAAGAAATTGACTATATCCAGAAAAATATTTTGGAAGTGAAAGCCATTTACAGAATGAAATAGCTTTAAACCAATTAAGCAACAATTCTACACATGGCAACCTTTTGCTAAACACATACAAAAAAGAAATACTAAAATTTTAAAGTACATCAGCTGAAGTACCAAACCATGTATGTCTATGTTGCCGTTGAACTTTTTATAAAAGTAACACAAAAACTGTAGACCTATCATACAAAATAGAAGACAATGAAGATTCTAAATGGTTTGAATTAGCTCTCTACCTTGTAGCAGAAAACAAATACAAAATAACTGACCCCTTAATACTTTGCAGTTACTGCACTACAAAACTTGACAACAACCAAACTCCTTCACGTGCTATCACAAATAATTTGGAATTATACCCAGTACCGAAACCCCTACAACAACTTAATTTATATGAGAGCATCATAATTCAAACAGTACACCCATTTCAAGCAATAATACGCCTTCAACCAAAAACAGCAAAATTACCTCCCTCTGAATTGGTAAAAGGCATTTGTGGAAAAGTAGTTTATTTACCATTAGATCTAAAGGAGTGCAACGTCCAATGCAGCAATCTTTAATTATCTTAGTAAATTGAGTACCTAGAAAAGACAAAAAAATATGGCAACATCTGGTAGATTTGCATAAAGTTAGACAAGCCTTACAATATCTTAAAGAGAATAATGAATATTACAAAGAAATGAACATTGAAGAAAACTTGAAAGATACAACTGAAATAATTCAAGAAACACAAGAAGCTGGTCAATTTGAGCTGCTAGATCCTGCTACAATATCAAATACTTTAGACCATTATACAATTCATCCTTTGCACTCTAATGACACCATAGAAGATGTACTGGAAACGTACCAAATGCATCAAACAAAAGATCGCCAATCAGCATACGGGAAAAAAGTATAGAAGCACATGCTTTTCCTCTACTCTTTCCTACTGGCAAAGGAGGAAGTTATGATGATAGACCTATTCAAATATCAGCTTCAGAATACCGCTCATTACGGATGTATTCTGAAGATCCCAGATTTAGACAAAATGTGGAATACATATTCCACCTACTCTTTGAAAGTGAACTAGCAACTTTATGTTACGGAGTTGCACACATATTAAAATCAGGATCACACTTTCAAAATATGACCGCTACACAATTATTAGAAAAAGTGCAACAAAAGGATGAGGTTTTACAATCAAATATTACAAATCTATCAGCAAATATGCGTGGTACTAAAGAGTACTGGTTTCGAGGTCATGGAAATGTACGTTGTATGATCAGAAACCTTGGCCCACCCACTTGGTTTGTTACATTAAGTTGTGCAGAATATGCATGGGAAGATTTACATGATTTC
This sequence comes from Ambystoma mexicanum, assembly GCF_040938575.1. Classification (NCBI taxonomy): domain Eukaryota; kingdom Metazoa; phylum Chordata; class Amphibia; order Caudata; family Ambystomatidae; genus Ambystoma; species Ambystoma mexicanum. The sequence goes on from NC_090932.1 coordinate 719,144,856, forward strand.
CTATGCATATCAAATAAAAACAAAACAAACATAGATATACTAACACCTGGAGAACCTTTTTCTTTGGATCCTGTTAATGTTTCAAGATATTTTCACCATCGCTTCATTGCTATGCTACATTTTTTTTATAATAAAACTGTTCCTCCCCTTGGAGAAGTGCAACACTTCTTTTGGAGAAAAGAATACCAAGCCAGAGGAGCACCACATATCCACATGCTTTTATGGATTAAAGATGCTCCTAAATTTGGTCAAGACAGTGATGCCACTGTTTTACAGTTTATTGAAAAATATGTCACTTGTGAAATTCCATCAGAAGCCACAAATAGTGATCTTCATGCACAAATTTTACAATTTCAAAGATACAAATGTGGAAATATTGTCGTCGCAAATACAAAAACAAAGGGAAATACTACACCAAACGCCGATTTGGTTTCCCTAGACCAGTTACAAATACAGGTCAAGTGAACAACCTCATGTCTTCAGTTAGACATAGTGTTAAAGGTAAGTCACCTAAAAATACATATTACATAAAAAGAAAAGAAGAAGACAAATATATCAATGATTATAATGCAATCATTGCCCACTTATGGAATGCAAACATAGATGTGCAGTACATTGCAGACAATTCTACTGCAGTTGCACGATATGTCCCAGCATACTTAACTAAAGCAGAAAAGACAGAGCTCCAAGACCTCTGGAATGACCTGTCATCAGATAAAACAGTGTCTCAGAAATTATACAGCTTGGGCATAAAAATGCTCACCCATAGAGAATGTGGATCATATGAAGCAGCTGATCGTTTAACTAGTTCTGTATTGTATGGTAAATCTGAAAATATAGTATGGCTAAGTCTTGGTCCAGCTAAATCTAGAAAAAGAGTTCTAAAATCATATGAAGATATAGAAACAATAGCCAAACGTGATCCCAACAGCCAAGACATTTTAAAAAACAATTTATTGTACACATACTACCCAAACAGAAGTAATACTTTGGAAAACATGTGTCTATACCACATAGCCCAAAACAACACATACAAAAATAATATGAAACCTGATGAAAAAAAGGTAAATATAGAGTGACAAACTGTGAAGGCAGCTTAGTTAAACTCACTAAACCAAATTTAATTAATCTTATCAAATTGTCATTAAAGACTCCTCAACATAAAGAAGTATATTACATGTTCCTGATACAACTCTTCAAACCATGGAGAAAAGAAGAACAAATACTAGATAACTATGACTCATATGAGGATGCTTTCAAAGCAAATGAAAGCACTATAACTGATGTAAACCTTACACAGTACAAAACAATGTTGCACAATGAACAGCAACACGAAGAAGAACTCCAAGCCCAACTAGATAAGGACACTCCTGACAGTAGTCAACCTTCTGTAACAGGAAGCCAAGAACCACTGGGAGAACCACTAATAATAAATGAGGCAGAATAAGCTATGATAGAAGTAGAAAACACCATGTGTCAGTATGAAGATAAAGAAGACTTAACTATACTACAATCAAAACTAAACAATGAGCAACGTAGCATTTTTCAAGAAGTAACAAAACAAATTGCACATGGTGTAAAACATGAAAATAAAGAATGTTCCTGCCATAATTATAAACCTATACTTCTGTACGTCAGTGGTGAAGCTGGTTCTGGCAAAACATTCCTAATCGAAATCATTAGTAAGTTCCTTCAACAATTGACAAACAACAAACTGTCAGCTGTTGTCACTGCCCCCACACGTTTAGCTGCCTACAACATAGGTGGTGTTACATTACACCGATTACTATTATTACCAGTAGAACACCAGAACAAATGAGACTATTACAAACTTTCTGTAGAAGCTGCAATGGAACTACACAGAGTATTGAAGCAAATGAAAATGCTACTTATAGATGAAGTGAGCATGGTCTCCAACCTGATGTTAGCTTTGATTCACCTCAGATTACATGAAGTACTCAAAACAGACTATGAAGAGCTCTTTGCAGGAAAACAGATTATTGTTTTCGGAGATCTGCTTCAATTAACACCAGTAAAAGGAGAGCCTATTTTTAAAAAATTAGGACACAAACTCTGCCGTAAAACTGTTGGCAGCATTGAAAATGTCAACCTTTGGCAACATTGCCAATACAGAGAATTAACAGAAAACATGCGCCAATCTGCAGATCTCACTTATGCCAACATTTTAAAAAGTATCAGAGTTGGTATACTTTCTAAAGAAGCAGAAGCAATATTGAAAACTCGGCACATTAATGCACTTTATGGCGATAATGCATGTGCTACAGTTGTTATGGAACAATTAGCCCACAAAAATGTCAATTGTATGGCCTTAATACCAACTCTTGCACACTGTTTCAAATTCAATGAAATCATGCTAAGTATAGAAATGCAGCCAATCATGGAAATTTGCACCACAGACAAACTAGATGTACATGGTATGACACTACCCATGTGTAACCAAGCCACAACAAGACTAAATAGTTTAGAAAAATCAATCTCAACCACAGCAGGCTTAGAAAAGATATTAAAATTATCCTTAAATTGCAGAGTAATGCTTAAACGTAACCTTAACGTGGACCAAGGACTAGTTAATGGAGCACTGGGTACAGTTGTTGGCTTTCAAACATACCCACGCGACAACAAAATTCAGTTTGTCAATATACTCTTTGACAAACTTTCAGAAGTAAAAAGGATAGGATGCTCAACAGCTAGATTCCTTCTCTTCAAAGATATGTATGTACGCAGAGAACAATTTTCTCTAACTCTCGCATATGCAGTCACGATTCATAAATCACAAGGTCTTACCCTAGACAAAGCAATGATAGATATTGGTAACACAGTCTTTAAAGAAGGCATGAGCTACGTAGCACTATCATGCTTACGTACACTTGGCGGTCTATTTCTAATCAACTTTGATGCAAGTAAAATAAACGCTGATATTCCTTGCATTTTAGAATACAATAGACTTCGCTCACTGTACACCCCCCACCTAAACACATATTCTGTTCCACAAAAAGTACAACGTTATAAAAGAAAAATAAATCAAACAGAAATGCAACAGGATGTCACTGCAAATCCTCCAAAAAGAGTAAAAGAAACTAATACTTCATCAAGTACCACAAGCAAAAAAGAATCAATTAGGGAAAGTAAACCAGGTACTTCTTTAAAGAAGGAAGACAAACTCCAAAAAAAAGCAGTTAGATACAGAACTACCTGGACCCTTTAAATTCTCAAATATAGTTGGTGTAAATTGCAACGCAAATGTGGCAATGAATATTCTATTTCAATTACCACCAATTGTTGACAACATTTACTTACACAGTACAGACCCATTGTGTTTGCAAATTTTAGTACTTCACAGAAATGCAGCAAACAATCCTGACAACACGTATAGTGTTTATGGAATAAGACAACAATTCGACTACTGTGCTGGAATGGTGAAATTCACTATAAACTCACAGGAAGATCCACAAGAATTTCTAATGTACTTACTACAAGTACTGGAAAACAAAAACATACCTATAAATGAAATCTTCCAGATTTCATACATGTGGAAACATACATGAACTCTCTGCAACAATGTGACACAAGAAGAAATCCCCAATGAACGCTTCATGCATATATAAATACCAAATTGTGAATCCATTCCATTTCAGCGACTTGTACAAAATGCAAACAATGGTAGATTATGCTCTACCTGCAATTCAGATAATCGCAACACATAGTAAATACATAATACTAATGCTTCTATGTTACAATGCAGGTGGTACCAAAAACAACTGCAAGCTGACTGTATTCACACATGGTCAAATATCACTTGGTAAGAAAACCTTCACAACAATAGGTATAATCTACCATGCAGGAGCCACAACCAATTCAGGGCACTACACTGCATATATACAAAAGAAATGTGGATGGTTTGAATGTAATGATAGTACCATTACTCTAAAGCAGAGATTACCAGCAAATCTTACAAACGCTTATTTGATGTTCTTAAAACCAAAATTTGATAACTAAACTGTATTTAAACCCCAAGTAAACTTGTGTTAAAAAATATAAACTGTTAGAATACTCCAAAAGCTATCTAACTGCTCAAAGATTCTACAACAACTAATCAGATAAATGAATACCACTAAATTAGACCAAAAAATACAAAGTTAGAATATGCCAATTGGTATCTAACTGTCCCAAAATTTAACAATATCCAAATAGATAAATCAATACCACTAAAATATATAAAAAAAATAGACAGTTAGAATACGCCAATTGGTATCTAACTGGTCTAAAATTGTATAATATCCAAACAAATAAATAATATGTTACTGCTCCAAAAAATGCAACAAGCCAAAGTATAAAGCATTAGCCAGAAGCAACAAGAGAACACTGAAAACAAACAAACAAATAAACTGAAGCATAACAGAAAAAGTTTTTTTTTTTTAATGCAACATGGATTTTATTTTCTCCCACAGACCTAATGATTTTAGCAACAAATACAGAAACTGAGAAAATTGCACAGTACTCTGATTTGTAATCTACTAAATAAGAGGGTCCAAAAAAAAAAGTATGTTGATTATACAATGTAATAAGTCATTACAAAATACTAATACTAACATGCTATTTTCTTTTATCACAAAAATTAACAAGAAATACATGTACTCCGGTTACTAGACTAAACAGTAAGTATACAATAATAAGGAGAACCATCGCAGCATATCACATCCATAGTATCTAATGCCTTTGTTCCTTCTACATTTGTTTTTCACCCAAAGTTATAAGCAACTATGAATGTGATATGCTGCAGTGGTTGTGGCCAGGGCTAGAGTCTTGGGTGCATGGCCATTTGGCCAAATGGCCATGCACCCAAGACTCTAGCCCTGGCCACAACCACTGCAGCATATCACATCCATAGAGTCAAACATTTCAACTATGGTCTATGGAAACTTTTAATGTCTGCGGACATTATGAGTGTTCTTAGAACACTTTCAACTTGCCAGCGAACAATACGGACAGCGTTTTCAGGACACCCCCTACGAACATTTCAAAACAACACGATAGTTCGTAGAACACTTTCAACTTGACAACAAACAATACGGACAGTGTCCTCAGAACACCCCCATTTAGTTTATTTGCGAACATTTCAGGACACCGCAAGTGTTCTAAGAACACATTCAACTTGCCATCAAACAATACGAACAACATCTTCAGGACACTCCCTACGAACATTTCAGAACAACACGAGAATTCTTAGAACACATTCAACTTGACAGAGAACAATACGGACAGCGTCCTCAGGACACCCCCATTTTGTTTATTTGCGAACATTTCAGGACACCACGAGTGTTCTTAGAACACATTCAACTTGCCAGCGAACAATACGGACTACGCCTTCAGGACACCCCCTATGAAGATTCCAGGACACCGCAAGTGTTCTTAGAAACGTCTTCAGAACACCCCCATTTTGTTTATTTGCGAACATTTCAGGACACCGCGAGTGTTCTTAGAACACATTCAACTTGACAGAAAACAATACGGACAGCGTCCTCAGGACACCCCCATTTTGTTTATTTGCGAACATTTCAGGACACCACAAGTGTTCTAAGAAGCGTCTTCAGAACACCACCATCTTGTTTATTTGCGAACATTTCAGGACACCGCGAGTGTTCTTAGAACACATTCAACTTGACAGAGAACAATACGGACAGCGTCCTCAGGACACCCCCATTTTGTTTATTTGCGAACATTTCAGGACACCACAAGTGTTCTTAGAAGCGTCTTCAGGACACCCCCATTTTGTTTATTTGCGAACATTTCAGGACACTGTGAGTGTTCTTCGAACACATTCAACTTGCCAGCCACAACCCCCCATTCATATTTGCGAACATTTCAGGACACAGCGAGTGTTCAACAACGTCTTCAGAACACCCCCATTTTGAGTATTTGCAAACATTTCAGGACACCGCGAGTGTTCTTAGAACACATTCAACTTGCCAGCCACAACCCCCCATTCATATTTGTGAACATTTCAGGACACAGCGAGTGTTCGACAACGTCTTCAGAACACCCCCATTTTGTGTATTTGCGAACATTTCAGGACACCGCGAGTGTTCTTAGAACACATTCAACTTGCCATCAAACAATACGAACAACATCTTCAGGACACTCCCTACGAACATTTCAGAACAACACGAGAATTCTTAGAACACATTCAACTTGACAGAGAACAATACGGACAGCGTCCTCAGGACACCCCCATTTTGTTTATTTGCGAACATTTCAGGACACCACGAGTGTTCTTAGAACACATTCAACTTGCCAGCGAACAATACGGACTACGCCTTCAGGACACCCCCTATGAACATTCCAGGACACCGCAAGTGTTCTTAGAAACGTCTTCAGAACACCCCCATTTTGTTTATTTGCGAACATTTCAGGACACCGCGAGTGTTCTTAGAACACATTCAACTTGACAGAAAACAATACGGACAGCGTCCTCAGGACACCCCCATTTTGTTTATTTGCGAACATTTCAGGACACCACAAGTGTTCTAAGAAGCGTCTTCAGAACACCACCATCTTGTTTATTTGCGAACATTTCAGGACACCGCGAGTGTTCTTAGAACACATTCAACTTGACAGAGAACAATACGGACAGCGTCCTCAGGACACCCCCATTTTGTTTATTTGCGAACATTTCAGGACACCACAAGTGTTCTTAGAAGCGTCTTCAGGACACCCCCATTTTGTTTATTTGCGAACATTTCAGGACACTGTGAGTGTTCTTCGAACACATTCAACTTGCCAGCCACAACCCCCCATTCATATTTGCGAACATTTCAGGACACAGCGAGTGTTCAACAACGTCTTCAGAACACCCCCATTTTGAGTATTTGCAAACATTTCAGGACACCGCGAGTGTTCTTAGAACACATTCAACTTGCCAGCCACAACCCCCCATTCATATTTGTGAACATTTCAGGACACAGCGAGTGTTCGACAACGTCTTCAGAACACCCCCATTTTGTGTATTTGCGAACATTTCAGGACACCGCGAGTGTTCTTAGAACACATTCAACTTGACAGAGAACAATAAGGACAGCGTCCTCAGGACACCCCCTACGAACATTCCCCGGACACCGCGAGTGTTCTTAGAAACGTCTTGAGAACACCCCCATTTTGTTTATTTGCGAACATTTCAGGACACCACGAGTGTTCTTAGAACACATTCAATGTGACAGAGAACAATACGGACAGTGTCCTCAGAACACCCCCATTTTGTTTATTTGCAAACATTTCAGGACACCGCAAGTGTTCTTAGAAGCGTCTTCAGAACACCACCATCTTGTTTATTTGCGAACATTTCAGGACACCGCAAGTGTTCTTAGAACACATTCAACTTGACCGAGAACAATACGGACAGCGTCCTCAGGACACCCCCATTTTGTTTATTTGCGAACATTTCAGGACACCGCAAGTGTTCTTAGAAGCGTCTTCAGAACACCACCATATTGTTTATTTGCGAACATTTCAGGACACCGCGAGTGTTCATAGAACACATTCAACTTGACAGAGAACAATACGGACAGCGTCCTCAGGACACCCCCATTTTGTTTATTTGCGAACATTTCAGGACACCGCGAGTGTTCTTAGAACACCTTCAACTTGCCAGCCACAACCCCCCATTCGTATTTGTGAACATTTCAGGACACAGTGAGTGTTCGACAACGTCTTCAGAACACCCCCATTTTGTGTATTTGCGAACATTTCAGGACACCGCAAGTGTTCTCTAGAACACATTCAACTTAACAACGAACAATACGGACAGCGTCCTCAGGACACCCACATTTTGTTTATTTGCGAACAATTCAGGACACCGCTAGTGTTCTTAGAACAGTTTCAGCTTGCTTGCGAACAAAACGGACACATATTGAGTCCTCAGAACACCCCCCATTCAGTTTATTTAGAACATTTCAGAACACCTGTGATGTCCGCAGACAAATCGAACACAAAAAGAACGTCTAACACACAAAAAAACACAACTTTCATCCTATCTCATACACTCCCACCCTCCCCAAACACTCCTACACACCAACACACTCCACTAAATAGAAATTTTGAACAAAGTTTCACTGAGCTGTCCACGGACGTCCGCGAATCCAAGATGGCGGGCGCTACCGAAAATCTGACGCGCTTCATGCTCCACGCCGTCCAATCAGCGAACACGTCGCATGCCTGTGGACATTACGCAAGTCAATGCACCAATCAGGACACTGTCCGCGAACCGAACAGGGAAGTGTGTCTGCGAAGCGGACACAGATATCACTAATTTTTTATACCTACTTTTTGGTGATTTTTTTAAAAACTACTGGACGGATTTTCACCAAATTTGCAAAAGCACGCTTTCGGGACCAAGCCGCTGCTCCTGGTCCAGATTTGGTGAAAATCCGTCCAGCGGTATGGGCTGTAGACGCAAGCAACATTTTTTTCCCATTCAGTCTATGGGAATAAAAAAGTTTTGGGACCCCCCCTATAGCTTTTGCCCCCCCTGGACAAATCCTCACCAAACTTTGCACCACAATTCAGAGTTACCCAAATACTTTTTTTGCAAAGTTTGGTGAGGATTTGTCCAGGGAGAGCGAAGTTATAAGCCGCCCAAAAAGTGCTCTTCCTATGGAAACACCAACGTAACCATAACTACATGGCCACTACCCCGGTTGTCAGTGAATGCAAGATGGCGGGCGCCACAAAAAATCTGACGCACTCCACACCCCACGCCGTCCAATCAGCGAACACGTCGCATGTCCGCGGACATCAATCAAGCCGCCCGGCCAATCAGGGAACTGTCCACGGAGCGAACCGGGAAGTCCGTCCGTGAAGCGAACAGCGATATCGCTAATTTTTTTGCCTTAAATTTTGGTCATTTTAAAAAAAACTACTGGACGGATTTACGCCAAAGCACACTTTCGGGAGCAAGCCCCCTCTCCTTCTGCAAATTTGGTGTAAATCCATCCAGCGGTTTGGGCTGTAGGCGTGCACAAAGTTTTTTCCCATTATTTCTATGGGAAAAAACAAAAGTTCTGGGACCCCCCCTATAACTTTGCCCCCCCTCGACCAAACCTCTCCAAACTTTGCAAAAAAATTCAGAGTGGACCATATACAATAAATGCTCTTCCTATGGAAACACCCACTTAACCATAACTACATGGACGCTAACGCGTCCATGTAATATATATTTTATATATATATATATAGGGGATTTGGGGGGGTTTGGCATTGTGGGTGAGGGGTTGCGGGGTGTTTCCCCCTGCATATATGTTACAATTGACATTCACAATTCATTCAATTGTGAAAAGGTCAATTGTAATTCGAACAGTTGTAAAACGAAAAATTTGTATACAACCATATATATATATATTCAGTGCAAAAACTTTGTTAAAGGGACGTTATGGTTACAAGTAAAACCGAAAAAGCCCTAAGCAACCATAACTTGCGCCACCACTGTGCACTGCTAAGACTAACACGCAGGAGATCAAACACATCACATGTCTGACTCCCTCTTTTTACCTTTACTGACATATCTAGGCCACATGGTTTTCTTCCCTAACAGTCAGGAACAAAAAATTTAAAAGGTACTTTATTTGTAGACTTATCCTTCAAATATGTTCTTACAGTAATTCCCTTAGGGTCCACTCACAGTATATGAAACATATACATAGGGGAAGAGACAGGCTTGAAAGACAGCAATGCTTTCTGTGCATGAAGATAATCAGTAAGGTTATCAACACTTTCTTATAATTTTGCTGTTTTTTTATTACTGAACTTTCCTTAGATATGCTCATATTTGTATACATTGTACTCACACTAGTTTCCTTAGGGTCCAGTCACATCATGTGATATTTATACATAGGGGAAGTAGCAGCTTTGAAACAGAGCAATCATTTCTGTGCATAAAGATAATCAGTTAGGTTACGAACATTGTTTGGTAGTACTGCTGCTTTTTTGCTTAGTTCACTTTCCCTGTATATGCTCATATTTGTATGTGTTGTTGTCTCTTTGTGTTTTGTCTGTAATAAGTAAGTGGCTTTTTATTAGATACTTATTAAATGTTTTACAGTACAAAAAAGTCTAATAAGAAAGCATGTATCATTTTACTATTCAACATGGCAAGATTATCAATATTGCACCTCCATCATGTATGCTGCACACAATGCCTATGTTTCTACATGACTAGCTTACTATACTGGAAAGAACTTCATAAAAGAATGCTATTTGTATTAATGCATTGCTTAATGCACTACGTACCTCATGATATTTATTCTGATGATCCTTGACACTTTTTTTATCAACATTACAATAAGAATCCCTTGTACAGCCTTTTCATGAAAAGCAAATGCACATTTAATGTCATTCGTGATGTCATCAATGACATTTGTGATGTCATCTTTGATGTCCTGGGTATTAGTCTTAGCTATGCACGGTGGTGGCGTGAGTTATAGTTGCTTAGCTTACCATAACTGGTGAATTTCAGTGTTTTTTCTTGTAACCATAACGTCCCTTCAACAAAGTTTTTTCACTGAATTTCATGGGTTTTTAGTAGCGCAACTTAACCATAATGTCCCTTTAACAAAGTCTTTTCTCTGAGTTTCATGGGTTTTTAGTAGCGCAACTTAACCATAACACCCCTTTAACAAAGTGTTTTCACTGAATATAGATATAGCATGAATTTGATAGGTGTTTAGTAGGATTCCCTTAGTTTAGATACATGTAACATAGAACATACTGAACCCCCTGTCCCCTGCTAGTGGTTCTGATGTCCGCGGACCGTGTACATGTCTGCAGACGGACTCGGTCAACATCAACTCTATCCAAAAACTCAGGGTTTTTTTACATTGTTGTATCATGCAATAAAAACACTGAACATGTTCTAAAAAGCAGCACATGAATAAATTACATTTAATGTTAAATAAGAAGTGCAAACTGTATATGTAAGACACCAATATTCCAATTACATATCATATGCAACAAAAGAAAATAAATATGCCTCCAGCAGAATTACCTCACAGAAACTGCACAGCAAAAATCAACAGCATACCTACGCAGCAGTAACAGCAAAACTTAAAAAGACACTAGTAAGTACACTACATTAATTTTATATATTTCTAAATGTTCTGTATTAGAGTACACTAAAGTAATTTTTAGTTTTTTTTACACATAAATGTCTAGTACTTTGGAATGGCTAGAAGAAGATTTTCCTTGGGACGAAATGAGTGAAAACAGTGATACTAATGGTAGTATGGCGAAATAGGGCAAAAAACTGACCCAAACAACCGATCGACCTTTATCAACAGTTCATCTTGGGAGAATCTGTGAAAAACATTCAGCCAATCGGTACAACTTACAACGCCGAAATCACAGCCAAGTCGACAGTCACGAGTCTATGGGCCTGGCTCCCTAAAGCATTGATATCAAGGAAGTCTAAATAGCAATTCAAGTCCCTGGACAACAGCCACATAGAACAGCAGACAACAGATGCGGTTAGACACGAAATCCGTTTATGTTCGTGGAACACCAGGGGTTTCCACCACCAGACCAATCCAGGCGAAATCCACCTAGGGGACTACAATATACTTTGTTTACAAGAAACATGGCTAACAAAACCACCAACTTTAGATGGCTACGAACTCTCCCTGGCGCATAGCTCTCAACTCACACACTTTTGGCGGGTGTCACCCGCCTTGTAAAAGGCTGACTCACCCGCCAAGCCTCCTGCACGCCCATTCATTCCAATGGGCGTCTCACCCGCCAAAATCAAAATCGGGTGATTTCACCCGCCTTTGCAACACAAATGGTTGAGAGCTATGCTGGCGCCAGCCTTGAAAAGCATGAAAGGCCGTCCATCCTCTGGCCTCCTGACAGCTATCCGCATGGGGCCTGGCTTACAACTGGAAAAAGTTCTAAGAGCAAACCAACATCTCTTAGCAGTGCTTTTAAAATGGTCCCATCAAAGTGACCACGACAAGAAAGAACAAAGCACATCTCTGGCCATCCTAAGCATATACTGGAATCCAGCTAAAATAGAAGCGTCTAGAGATTTAAACGCTGCATGTCCACAGCAAAAACTGAAAAAAGCTCAAACTCCAGCTGTTCTCAGAGGTATGCAGTGGCTTGACCGTATGAAATCCAGACAGTTTCAGAACTTAGACATGGTCTTCCCTGATCAGTCACGTCCACCGACTTGGTCCAACGGGGTCTCCGAATCATCAATCGGCCATATATTTGTCTCACGACAATTCCTGGACCTGATTTCAGTCTTCAAGGTGAAACAAACAATGGCCAGTGACCATAATCCCTTAATTGCAGCATGGCAAAGTACCAACAACCCAGTTGAATCGTTGATCTATCAGGCTGAACTAAATCCACAAGGAAACAGATTACGCCTATCAGCGAAAGATATTAAAGACCTATTAAACAAGTACAACAAGACCAGAACAAGTGAATTGGAGTTTGAGACTGACTATGGCCCCCTGCTAACAACATACAAGAAGCCCGGCCTCACGAGATCTGGCTCCTCATCGGTAAAGCACTCGTACGACACACGGCTAGTGGAAAAACGACGAGAATACCGCAAAACCATTAGAGCTGCCGCCAAGCTCGATGTTAACCAAGCGAAAAGCCCCAGAGCGAAAGCAAAATCTACTTACTGCTCCTGGCTAAAATCACATTGAAGAATTCTATACCAACAGGACTCGGAAGCAACACTGAGAGCCATCTGTGCAAAAAATTTGAAAGAATTTTGGACATTACTAAACTCCAAGTCGTCCACCAGAAGTGTAAACATCCAAAACGCTATTGGCGAAGCAACCTGGGAAAATTATATAAAGGAAACCTTCAGACTACATTGGGGCCAGAATCCCTCTATGTTAGAGAGCCAAGATTTACCCTGGGCTAAAATTAACGACCAAGATGAAATCTTCGACTTAATAAACAACTTGAAAAACTCAAGGGCTCCTGGATCTGAAGGTATCCCAAACATCGACCTGAAGTCCCATCCGGAAGCCTGGTCCTCCTTCATAAGTCAAGTTTTTTCAAGATGCTCAGAATCAAAATCAATTCCTGCTTCTTGGACAACAGCTACGATTGTACCAGTATACAAGAAGGGTGGCATTAACGATCCTGCTAATTATCGTCCCATAGCGCTCCTTGATCCGATAGGAAAGCTATTTGGTTCTTTGCTACTGAAAAGGTTCCAAAAGTGGGCCCTGGACGCTGCGTGCAATGATCGATTCCAATCTGGATTCAAAAAGAACCTGGGAACTACAGTCAACATCCTTTTAATAAGCATATTAAAAACTAAAGTGCTTGAAGGGGGGCCTAGGTTACATCTGGCCTTCATTGACTTTTCCCAAGCATTCGACAGAGTTGACAGGACTCTCTTATGGAGTAAACTGAAAAACTGGTCCTGTCCTGAAGCCATATTGAACCCCATCAAAGCGTTGCACACAAACACGTCAGTCCGAGTCAGACTGAACTGCCAAGGTTTACTATCAAAACCTATTGCGACTCAAAGAGGAGTCAAGCAGGGGTGTCCTTTGGCCCCCACAATCTTTCTGGCCTACCTTGGTGACTATTATGCATCAGAAACATCTGCGAGATCGTTCCCTCCCCGGATGGGTCAACATACTATCAGTAGATTACTCTATGCTGACGATCTCATACTGATTGATCAAACGCCTATAGGATTACAGCGCCAACTTGACAACTTGTACGACTACGTAACATCTAACAACCTGGAAGTAAACAAAGGTAAAACAAAAATAGTTACCTTGGAAAAAACAACAAAGAAAACGGAAAAACTAAAATGGTTCTTTCAAGCGGCGGAGATCGAAAAAGTCCAAAACTTCAAGTACTTGGGCATCGTGCTGGATAACACCAAAAAAGAAACAGCCATGCAAGAGCATCTAAGAATAAAAACTAGGAAACTTGCTACGCAAGGAAAAGCAATTGACCTGAAGTTAGGCCAATTTTCAACGATCCCAGTGATTGATTTTTACAAAATGAAGGTGTTTCCTGCTTTAACCTACAGTACAGAAGCGATGATACTGCTCCTGCGCGAAATCTGGCCCAAACTCGAAGCTTATTATTGGCGAACAGTTCTTCGTCTCCCAACTTCTACGCCCGTAGCTTCTATTCGCAGAGAACTGAGTCTTCTGTCCCTTCAAGGGACTCTGAATTGCAACTCCTTAAGATTTTATAGAAAAATCCTGCTCCCTGAAAGTCCACTGCTATATGGACTGATCAAAACAGAACTAGCAGTCGAATCAAATAAACCTGTACAAACTTGGAAGTCATACATCTCAATCGGGTGTGACGAAGACGACTTGATCCAAAACCTGGTAAAAATCACGAAAAAAATCAAAGAGTTAGACTGGATCACGACGCTCGCAAAAGCTTCAGAAAATAAACTAACACTCCACTTGCCACAAAACACAAAGAAACTGAATGAACTACAGGGATATATCAAACAATTCCCCAACAGAAAAGCAAGAAACTGTATTTTACGAGTGAGATTGAACTTGCTACCTACAAACGAAATCAGAACCATCAGGGGTTTATCAAACTCACCACACTGCAGACTATGTCGAAACACAAATGAAAAAGAGACAGTTCGACATCTCCTCTTGGGTTGTCCAGAAACAAAATCAATCAGGACAGCCTATATGCAGCATTTTTCTTCTGATCCTTCTCTAGACAGTGAATCTTGTTGGTGGTCAAGAATGATAAGCGGGGACAAACCGACCTGGCTAACGGCTACCTCGCAACTTGTGCACCAAATCATGGCAAAATTGGACAGCTTTGCTCCTCTGGAAAAGATCTCTGTAAGCCAAGGTCCTACTATCGGCTCTCCAATACCACGAGACCTCTAGGGAACCGATACTAGTGAACCGACACCCCGACTGATGGTATCTTTTTTTACTCAGTCCCAGCCCCAAGAGGCCGTAGAAGGCTGAAAAATTCAGTAGTCTTACTTCCTTTTTTAAAACAAAATCTGCACAAAAGACAAAATGAGACACGGACTATGAAAAGTTCTTTGTAAAAATCAATTTTTATTTTTGATTCATACAAATAAAATAAAAATAAATAAATAAATGGTAGACACTACACTACTCTAAATAAACCAATGAATAACCATTACTTTATGTGTACTTAACAGATACATTTTTTTTTAACATAATATGCAGACAATACAAATAATACAGAAACAGACACCTTGGAAAATCATCTGCAGCATGTAGAGCAAAAAATGGATCTATTAATGACACATTTAATTCTTTTAAAAAACCTGTGGAGGACCATATAAAGGAAAACATTAAATATCACTGTCCCACATGTACCTGTACCCCTTCTCCATGTCCCAGCCAACCATCCCGAGAAACTCAGCAGCAGTAAAAACGTTATGATCAGACTTCAATCCTTTCCTCCCCTACCATCCAACATGTACAAATCCCTAATTCCCCTGTATTTGTATCAGTTTCTGGTACCCCCTCTCTTTCATAATTTTTATATTTCTGTACAATAATAAAATATTATGTGTGCTGTTACTATATTCCACTGTGCCTTATTTTTTTTAAAAAGGCAGTTAGGGTGTCTGTGGACAACGCGGGTGTCCAGAATGTTTGTGATTAGCCAAAATGGGACTTTCCTAAGGACACTATACCTGTTCACACTGTCCGCAAATAAAATGAAGGTGTACTTAGGACACATAAGATGTCTGCATGCCCGCAATTAACCAAAATGGGGGTGTCCTAAGGACACTATACCTGTTTGCACTGTCCACAATCAAAATGGAGGTGTCCTTAGGACACATAAGATGTCCGCAGGTCCGCAAGTAGCAAAATGGGAGTTTCCTAAGGACACTATACCTGTTTGCAATATCCGCAATCAAAATGGAAGTGTGCTTAGGACACTAAATTCTTCTGCATGTCTGCAACTATTCAAAATAAGGTGTCCTAAGAACATACCCCCTGTTCGCATTGTACGCAACCAGAATTAATATGTCCGTAGCACACATAGCCTGTCTGCCTGTCCGCAAAGTTGTGACACACATTTAATTTGTTCGGGGACATGAACACTGTCCGTAGAACACCTGCACACATGCGTATCACACCCTTGGGTACTACGAACATCGCGCCTCTCTGTAACTGTCCGCCGCACATGTGTTGCACTTTTAATTCGTTTGGGGACACGAACACTGTCCGTAGAACACCTGCATGCATGCGTACACCCGACCCCGTGCATTTGGTGTCCTACAGACACCCGTCCAATTCGCGAGTGTGTCCGCGACATCATCATGTGACCGCACCCACGCTAAGTGTGGGTCCTTGTTCATGAACACAGTTTGGGCACCGGGACACATAAAAAGTGCTTTTTAGAGCAATCCACAGTATTTTCCAGTGAAAGTTCACCCTTGCACATGTCCCAGACCATGTCCCTTGTGATCTGCATACTTTTTGGAACTTTTTGAACCCCTTTTTGTTGTTTGAAGTGTTCGTGGACAACGCAGGTGTCCGCAAAGTGCGCCCCACCACCCCTATAAAAGGCCACACCCCAGAACTGCTCCTCATTCTGTTTTTGGAGTTCCAGGACATACACTGCTGAATTTTAATTGCTGCCTTTGCTGTGCCTCGTGACACCATTGAAGATGGCAACCATGGCTGCTGCTGCTCCTGCTGGTGCTATTTCTGCCTCAGCACCACCCCCACCCCCTCCACTACCACCAACTCCCCAAGGGCCTGCAGAGGGGAACAGGCGTGAGGATGCAGAGGAGGATGAAGAGGGTGATGAGGATGAGGTAGTGGAAGTCCCTACTACTAGCATTCACCGTGAATCTTGGTTGTGGAGGTTGTGTGCCACTCTTGATGGAGTACTGAAAGCTTGTGCGCTGCACTCAGTTCCAGTTAGTGCTGAGTCGTGGCAAACCGGGTTTGTACAGCTATGGTACTACCTCAATGAAGCGACACCTAAGGTCGTTCCACAGTCGGGCTATTCATAAGGTTGTGATAAACGTAGTAGGTTGAGTTCCTCTGCAGCATACTCCGTTTCCACTCCTGCCACCACAAGAAATACTCATGTGGGGCAGCACATTGCAGGCCATATGTGATACTGTAGACCCTTACCTTTCAAAGGTCACAATATTGTGTATGTACTACAATGCAGTACTCTACAGGGGGAGACCCTTCAAAGTGCTTTCAAGGCTGCGGTCCGGGAGCATGAGAAGGACTGCCACCTACCTGAATTAGGCCCACCCTACATCTTCCTCTCTCCACCTGCCCTTGCTTATCCCTGTGGTTGGTGCCCCTTCCTTTCCTTATGTGTCATGTCTGAAAAAAACAAAACAAAAAATACAAAACAACAAAAACCCAAAAAATAAATAAAGGCTCTTTTCAAAGCCGCCTTTCACAGTTCAAAAATAGAAGTGTCAATGAAATGCTGCAGGACCCTGTGCATTTTTAGAAGTCTGCAGACATTTACATTCTTTGGGGTGCTGCCCTATCAAAACCTTCGCACTCTTCTTCAGAAGGAAGTGGTGGCTCTGAAAAGAGCCTTTTTGTGGTTTCTTTTGTGTTTCGAAAACTTCAAATGGTCAACACCTACTGCAAAATGGATTGCTATAATTCCAAAGAGGGTTGCAATGCATTTAGTCTATTTCGCAGAAAAATCTGATTGCCAGCATAAGTAAGATGTACATCTCTGTGAAAAATGTGTGTACTACGAAACATAATATTTTCATTGTTAAAAGAGGACATGCCAACATCTCTCAAAAAGGCACAAGCAGCCTTGGTAACTGTAGTGTAAAGGTAAGTATGAAATACAAGCACGATAGGATTGGAGATTAGTATTTATTATCTCCCATAAACAAGTATTCGCATCAGGCCCCACCGACTAGTGAATGCAGGCGTTGGACTTCGAAACCCGCATCTCGCTGTCCTCGTTCTCCCACGTTCCATCTCTCGTTCTTCTCTCTCTCGTGCCAACCAGCCGTCCGCCCACCAAGTTAACCTAACTATTGAAATACACTATGCTACACATCTCCCCTTCTTAATCTATCTAATGCTACAAATCATGTTAAACTGAAATTACATTAAGACAGTTCAAAATATATATATATATATATAGTCTTCCATTGGCTCAATGACCCCACGCAAAGTCTGTTAATCCACGGGGTTCATGAATGATTCTTCCTCTGCTTGACTTTCGTGGTATATCTGTTTTAGCCTTTGGCAAGGAAACACTTTGCATGCTCTTCTTATTCTCTACACTCCTATCACAATTTTCTACATCACTGGAGCTATCATCATCACTGTCTCTCTCATCACTACCACGTTTCTTCACATTCGCTTTGGGTATATCCCATGTACATACCCTCTCCATATTCCAGATTCTACCATCCTGAACTCTCACTGCATGCTTAAACACTTCGACTATGCCGACAGGTTTTGACCATTTGCACGGGCCATTTCTCAAAACAGGAGGAAGCTTGATCCTCACCAAACCTCCTACCACCAATGGTGACCTTTTTTTATTTTTCCTACAATTCTATCATGAATTTTTTTATTCTTCAATTGCATACTTCTGATGTTCTCACACGCATCTCCAAAATCTTTCTTTATAACAGTCATCCTTTTCATCCAGGAAGGTGTCAACTTAGTGTTGGCCTTCCGACCTCTACTCATTTCAAATGGTGATAAACCTGTGGTGCAGTGTGTTGTGAAACGATGAGCATTAATCTTTTGTTTGACCGCTTCTTCCCATCTCACACCATTCGCCCATGCCCATCTTACTGCATCTTTTAATACCCTGTTAAAACGCTCGACTATTCCATTGGTCTGAGGGTGATATATTGCACTTCTTTTATGCACAATGGAATTCTCATCACAAAATGTTCTCATCTCTTTCGAACGAAACTGGACACCATTATCTGTTAGTATGCTCTTTGGTAAACCTTCCCTTCCACAGATCTCTGTCAAAAATTCAACAACCATCTTTGCAGTCATGCATGGTTTGATCATAACTTCTACCCATCTAGTCAGTAGATCAATGACTACCAGGCAATATTGTTGTTTTCCCTCACTGTAAATTGGACCTAATATATCCATACCTAGATCAGTCCACACATTACTCGGAATATCTGTAACTACCATGGGATATTTCTCATTCACACACCCTCTATCACTCTCTTTGCAAAGGATACAATCACGTATATTCCTTTCAATTTGTAGATCATATCCTGGCCACCAGAATTCATCACGTATTCTCCTTTTTGTCTTCACAATACCCTGGTGACCTTCGTGGCCCAGCGTAATGATCCTTTGGCGTAGACTTGCAGGTGGAACGATTCTGTCACCTCTCAGAATTCTATTATTCTCCACCTTGAGTTCATTCGCTACCTTCCAAAACTCGATCAGTCCACTTTCTTCATATTTGGTTTTGATCAACGATTTACCACTCAGTAGTATTTCTCTCAATTTCTCAAATTTCATGTCTGATTTCTCCGCATCTTCCCATTCCTTCTCCGATATGGATAATTCTTCAATATTAAGTACAACTTCTGGGTTCATCTCGTCATCACTATTTATCTCCGAAACATTGGTGAGTCTCGAAAGACAGTCAGCAGCACGATTATCTGTACCTGGCACATATTTAACTACACAGTTGTATTCTTGCAGGAGTATGACCCATCTTTTTATGCGGCTCGAAACATTTTCCAAGCCTTTATTCATTATGACATGAACCAGTGGTTTGTGGTCCGTGTGGAATTCCACTTCTGCACCCCAAATAAAATTTCAAAATTTTCCTGCAGCCCATTTGATAGCTAATGTCTCTTTCTCAATAGCTGCATATGTTTTTTCTGCACCTTTTAACAGCCTAGATGCAAAAGCTATTAGTCTTTCTTTGCCATTGATCATTTGTGTGACCACTGCACCAAGGCCTACATTGCTGGCATCCGTTGCGATGATTGTTTTCTCTCCACTCCTGAAATTTTTTAGTGATGGTGCCTTATTCAACTCATGTTTTATCCATTCGAACTCTTCTTCACATTCCGTGTCCCATACAAATGATTTCTTCTTCAAAAGTTCTCGGAGTGGAATTGTATGCATAGCGAAATCTCGCATGAATTTCGAATAGTATTCGGCCATGCCAATGAAAGTACGCACTTCTTCCTTAGATTTGGGTCTTGGCATGTTCTCAATGGCATCCAATAGTTGTTTCTTCGGTCTCACTCCTTCATCTGATATATTGTGCCCTAAATATTCAATCTCACTACAATTAATTCTGCATTTCTCTTTGCTTAATGTCATTCCAGCTTCATACAGTTTCTTGCATACATATTGTAATCTCTCATCGTGTGTTATCTGATCAATAGCATGTATTAGTATGTCGTCCTGGAAACATATGACACCTTGGTCTTCTGCAAACAGACTATGCATAATTTTCTGGAAGACAGATGCCGCTGATATAAGCCCAAAAGGCAACCTCTTATATTGATATAGACCATCTGGTGTGATAAATGCTGTCATGCACCTGGATTCTCTATGTAATTTTACTTGATGATACGCAGATGTTAAGTCAAGAGTGGAGAAATGTTTCGATGGCCCAATGGTGGAAACTATTTCATGAATGTTGGGAAGTGGGTGTCTGTCAGGAATAACACACTTATTTAGTTCCCGCATGTCTACACATATTCTCAATTTCCCTGACTTCTTCCTTAGGACAACCAATGGAGACACCCATTCACTGGCATCGATACTTTCTATGATACCTTGGTCTTCTAGACTCTTTATTTCTTTTTTTACTTCGTCTCTCATGGATAAAGGAATGTTGCGAAGTCTCTGAGCTACTGGAACACAGTTAGGTTTCATCTTGATCTTATGCGAGTAACCCTTCAAACATCCAATCTCATTCCTGAAAACACATTTAAATGCTTCTTCGTTAGTTTTTGTATTATTCATTTTTGTGTGTTTCCCTAGCTTCCCATTTTCAATGTTCATTACAGATTCATCTGCACTGGCATCTAACTTGACTTTGAGTTTACTTTGATGAGTCCAGCTTAGTAAAGGGATTCTGCCTGACTTTGTGATATAAATTTTTCCATTTGCCTTCCTGTCTTTAAACAGTAGCTCACCCCAAAACCATCCGATAACGTCGATTCTTATTCCGCCATAAGCTCTAGGTCTTATGTCTGACTCATGTAATTATTCATGTCTTCTTTTATCCCACATACATTGCGGAATTAAGGTATATTTGGCACCAGAGTCAATCATCATGTGCATGTTTACTCCATCGACACGCACCATAGCTTTGGGGCTTTCTAATTCTTCCTCATGCTCTTCATCCATTATGGTAAATACGCACTCGTCATCTTCTCCATTGCTGTCATTATCATCTCCGATCCAATTCATAGAGTTACTCTGTGCTCTGCAACACCTAGCATAATGCCCCTTGCCCTTGCATTTTCCACATATGATTTTCAGTGCTGGGCACTCAGGATTGTCCGCCCAATGATCTGTGCTATCACACCTAAAACATTTCCCAGTATTTTTCCTTCTTGGACTGTTCCTCTGCCTACGTGAGGGAGGACTTCTCCTTCTCGTGTGTATGCTGGAATTTCCTTTATTCCTTTTGTTTTCATTCCACGAAGGTTTACGATTTCTGTCCCACTTGTTCTTCCCACCGGTTACTTCCATCACTTGGGCTAATGATCCATTATTCTTGTTAGTGTTCATACCAATATTATTCCTTGGTGAGTCATTTTTGACTTCAATAGATTGTACTCTGTTCTCTAGTTCTCGAACACATTTCTCAGTGTGTTCAACTTCTTTGGCTATTCTTATAACTGTATCAAGGGGTGGGTCATCTTCAGCCCACAACTTTTCTCTCACCTTGCTGCTTCTGCATTCCAGCATAAACTGATCACGTATTCTCTCCTCTAATTGAGCATTGAATTTGCACGTCCTAGCCAATTTTCTTAATATAGTTACATATTGCTCGACACTTTCGCCTTCTTCTTGGACTCTTTTCCCAAACTTTTAACGTTCAAGGATGGTGCTCAATTTCTTTTCATAATGTCTACTCATCTTCTTTACTGAGCACTCATATTCATTTAGATCTGCACTATCTTCCGGTGATAATTCAGGCAAGTCTTCAAATTTTTCTTGTCCAGCTGGTCCCAAACAGTGCAACAGGAGTGACTTTCTTTTTTCCATGCTGCAATTCTGTCCACACACCACCCCTGCATAGTGTTCAAAAGATTTAATCCACCTCTTCCATGGAATTGATGGTTCTCCTACTTCTGATAGGAAAAACATGGGGGGTGGAACACTACTGAATGCCATGGTGGATTGAGCGTGTGTAGATTTATCGTTTATGGAACATGTAGTTCAATTGCATTGGTATTAAATTTGAGGATGCACTGTAATACTCCTTATGTCTGCCTGTGCGTTTGAAAATTGATAGGTTCAATTGAGTTGTTAAGTTTTCAATTTTTTTTTTTTTTTTTTGTTTGAGAGCTTGTATAGCCTTCAATTACCCTTTGTATCACTTTCACTCTCCCTGTAGGGCTTTAAACTTGTATGCGCTGATTTCACTGCTCAATTACTCTATGTAATACGGTATGTCCCGATTTCAGTGTCCTTTTACTTTATATAATACGGTAGTTTTAGCTATCCGTAATGTTATTAGACATTTATTGGCTCTATGTATCCGGAAAAGGGCGGGGACTTACTTGTTCTGGCGCTGCAACGCCAGGAAAGGCGGAACGGCCTCTGTGGATGCAGTCGTTCCTCCCCGGCACTATCGGTTGATCAATGTGGCCGCTGCAACGCTCAGAGGGAAAAGCGGAGCGGCCACTGGGATATCGTATCCGTCGCGGCACCGCGGTTCTTCAGGGCGGGGCGCGGTGGAGCCTGAATCCTCGTCGCCACTTGTAGTGTAAAGGTAAGTATGAAATACAAGCACGATAGGATTGGAGATTAGTATTTATTATCTCCCATAAACAAGTATTCGCATCAGGCCCCACCGACTAGTGAATGCAGGCGTTGGACTTCGAAACCCGCATCTCGCTGTCCTCGTTCTCCCACGTTCCATCTCTCGTTCTTCTCTCTCTCGTGCCAACCAGCCGTCCGCCCACCAAGTTAACCTAACTATTGAAATACACTATGCTACAGTAACATTGTGCCTCGCTTTCTCCATTTGTGGACCAAATGAAAAGAATGCAGCCACATTCGTCTCTGCGCAATACGAGAAAAAATTACTCGGGAGTTTGGAAACATGTCCATGACTTTCCCAAGTCCTTCTTACATTGTAAATTGTAAAGAGATTCCAGAGACATGTCCTAAGGTGTTCCCTCCACAATGAATAATAATAATGTCTGTATGACGCTGTGCCACCAAAGTAGCACAAAGAGATACCAAATCCAGCCTCTTCATTCCACGCACTCCATTCCAGTGCCCTTCCACATGAGGGAATCCAAGATGTGCAGCCACTCCACAGCGATCTGCATGCACCTCCAACCAATTTATCCATGAGTCTCCCAAAATCCAGACAATCTGCCTTCTGAAAGACAAGCCATAGCTATGTGCTCTCCTCTCAGGAAAAATACTTTCTGACAAAGTCTCTCCTTTCACATCACACCCAGTAAACCTTATTGACCAATCCCTTTCTCTGCTAAGTCTCATTTGCATGACTCTCAACCTCAAAATCCCTGTATGTAATACGCGCTGTCTGCGGATAAACGCGGTGTCCGCTGACAAATCGTAAAATCTGAGAGTGGGGAATGAAAATGTAATTAGTGTGCCCCACTTCCCCTTTGATGTTTGCTCTGAAAAGAGCCTTTTTTGTTTTTCTTTTCTTTTTGCAAATTTTTTCAGGCTTTTTTATTAGGCTTTTTTCAGATTGTATCTGTTACATGACTTCACTACAACTTCCTGATTGAGGTCTGCATATCACCAAGAAATATTGCATGACCGAAATCTCTGAAAGTCATTCCATCACAAGAAAAAATTGCACCATCTTCCAAAAGGTCCTCATTTTGGAATGATGACATGCCCACAGAATTCATGAAACATGATATTCCTTTATTAACAAGACATCTTGCTATGTCTTGTTGAGGATTAAATACATGACAAGGCATCCATGCAGTCCTAAGTGGTATATGTGAAAAATGATCTTAGAAGATGAAACAGGTGCATCAGTTCCTTTAGCAACTGCTTCAGTGCACCCTGCAAACTTGTTGCACTCAGACAGCCCAACTACATCCCTCCACATTGTACCACCAGAATATCAGGAGTGTTAAAATAAGACAGATTTCTACAAAGTGTATAAACATCTTGCACATTTCTCCCTGGCACATCACACCAGGTAGCCTTCACTCCCTGCATTCCAACATTGTCTGAAATGCCACACATGTTTGCATACCACTGCAGATTAGTGATATCATGATCTCCTACTATCCACACTCGAACTCTGTCCATCTCAGCAACCACAGCCACCTTCACAGCATACAGCAATGAAAGAAATGATTACTCTCTCTCCCTATGAATGACACGCTCAGCACCTGATTGGCTAATTCCTCTAGTCCTATTCCCATGCCAGATATGTTGAGAAGCCCGTATGTGGCACACACTGTCCACGAACAGCCGTGGTGTCCACGTAGCGTGTAACACTGGGGCAGCCCTTATACCCGTTCCACTTTACTCTCTGCATCATTCCCTCATTGAATAGTGTTGAGCAGTCACACAACCATCCACCAATCAGATCCAAGAACTCTGAATCTAACTCTGTCATCACAGTTCAGCAGTTTAGATGTACTGTTGATCACTCAGAGTATAATTGGGCTGTGATTGCAAAGCACCTACAGCAACTACTAGAAAACCCTCCAAGATTTCTACTTGCAGATTCATGCACATCCACATGCATGAACACAAACTACAGGTATGAATATTTTCTGCACAGTACATGTACAACTCTTGTATAAATGCACATAAACAGAGTTACTGCCACTTAACCCTGTATAACCTGTATAAAAAGCTTACTGTCCTTTCTCCCATCTGCTATGATCAAGTGTCACTTGCAAAGCTGTCTGCTCTCCAAATTTTTATTTACCCATATTACTAACTGTAATGTGCAAAATGTTATTTTCTTCATTCATTCTATCATTTGTGTAACCACTGCCACCTATTTATCCACATTTAAACCATAATCCATTATAGTGCATAGAGTGTACATACAATTTCCTTTCTATACATTCTGCATATTTAACATACAATTTATCATTTGAACTTCCTTTAGAAATTATCATAATAGTAATCAGACACAACACACACAGCTGTCTAACAAAGTGTCAAAGATGGAAGAAATAATAGTATAATTGTGGGAGAAGGCTTTGTAGTGTGTTATAAAGTGACACACAGCCAGGGTGAGTACATGCGTCTTTATTCATGCACTCAGATAGCCAATATCATTTGAAAGGCTCCCAGCTGAAACACCACTGCCTCTACAACTGTTCTTCCAATCTAGACAGCTCTCTCATTCCAGCTGGTTGCACATTCCATTCTAGAATTTACAACAGCATTCAACTATACACAGGTACAGTCATGTCTATCACATTATGTACATCTATGTACAAACAGTTTAGTAAACCAAGACATACAACATCTCACCCCTTCCCTTCAGTCTGCAATGCAAGTACCAGACCCTTCGTTGCAACCCTTACTTTATTTCAGACTCTCCCATTTCCAAGCACCACAGGATGACCCAATAGTTTGCTAATCACCTGCAGTATGGTAAACTTGCTTTGTCCCTTTGCCACTTCTCCAGGTTTTCTTATTTGAACCTTCTCCCCTACAACTATACTGGAGAGTATTAAGCTGCTGAACCCATCAAATCCTTCTGCTTTATTTCCCACACCTTCACAAATGCATACATTGCATACTTTTCCCCACAGTTCCTTCCATTTACCCTGTACAAATAGCAAGAAAAGCATATGGTTATTTCTTCTATCTCCTAACATCCAATAATACTACCTTAAAAATCCAAGTGTGCTCTGTGTGCTTACTATTGTAATCATTGTTAAAGCATGTTCAACTAACAGATTCTAAGTAAAATAAGGAAAGTGCATCTACATGATATGCACAGTTATCAAAAAGCACTACTACTGCAAAAACAAAGAAATTAATGTCTACATTAACAACAGTTCTATTAACACACAAATTTACTTTTTTTTCACAATTGCAGTGAAGACCATTCTCCTGAAAAGCAGCAGCGTCTGAAGCAAGAACCAGAACTCAGAAGAAACCTACTCTCTCCATCCAAAAAAGTAAGTGCAATACTGCCATAATGTTCTGTTACTCAAACACTGCAGCATTCTGGTATTGTAGAACAAGCAATTGTATTAACCCTGCAGCATTAGATTCAGTATTACTGCTTGCCCCTCAGCAGCTGCATACTTTGTATTGTCATCTGAACACCAGTGTAGTAACATACAAATATGAGAACAGCCTTCCCAACCTGTAGTAGCAGCCCCTTGCACAATCACACACCTCTACATACATCCTTATCATCATTCTCAGAGACTCATGCACAAAGCACACATACGCTGCAGAACATCCTAACGTACACTTTCTTTTTTCTCCAATAGACCCCAAATAATGCCTACCAAAAACCAACTCCGTAGAAAGCAACGCAGAAATAGACAAAATCAAAATAAAAGTCTCCAAAATAAGCATCCACTTCTAGAAGAATTAGTACAAAAAGTTCAAACAAAAATATCCCCAGAAAATGCAGTATCAACTCTCCATTACATTGAACCAATATGTCCAGTCTACAAATGGCTGTGCACATGAATGTGTAACATAGCCAAAAAATCTTTCAAATCTTTACGGCAGTTCCTCAATCAGTATGTGAAAGACAAAGACAAATTCTAAATGAAACTACTACAAAATATGGACTCCTTTGCAGTGCGCAAATACACAGGACTCCAAGGACATTCATTAGCCTGCATGTCTGGACTTATTTGCAAAAGCACCTTCCACCATTTCAAAATGATATCAACACACCATTCAACTATAAGAAATCTGGTTCATAAACTGTACTATGCCAAAATCCTGCTTTAGCACTAGCCAATTTAAATAACAATCTTCTACATGGTACAGCCAAAGAACTACTCGAAGAAACAGAGCATAACCGGAGATACATTTTTGAAAGTTAAAGCCACTTACAAAATGCAATAGCTTTACAACAGACTAGCAACAACTTTACAGATGACAACCTTCTACTCCACACATACAAAAAAGAAATACTAAAGCTTAAAAGTACATCTGCTGAAGTACCAAACCATGTGTGTGTGTGTGTGTGTGTGTTGCAGCAGGACTCTTTATAAAAATAACACAAAAACTGCAGACATAACATACCAAATAGAGGAAATGAAGATTCCAAGTGGTTTCAATTAGCTCTCTATATTATAGCAGAAAACAAATTAGAAATTACTGACCCCTTAATATTTTGCAGTTACTGCACTGCAAAACTTGACAACATCCAAACACCTTCACGTGCTATCACAAATAACTTGGAATTATTCAGACAACCAAAACCCCTGCAACAACTTAACTTATATGACAGCATCATAATTCAAACAGTGCACCCATTTCAAGCAATAATACACCTTCAACCAAAAACAGCAAAACTACCTCCCTCTGAATTAGTGAAAGGCATTCATGGCAAAGTAGTTTATCTGCCATTAGATCTCAAAGAAAATGTACACACTCTGGGAGTGCAACGTCCAATAGATCAATCTTTAAATATCTTAGTAAATGGCGTACATACAAAAGACAAAACAATTTGGCAACAACTTGTGGACTTACATAAAGTTAGACAAGCCCTGCAATATTCAAAAGACAACAATGAATACTACAAAGAAATAAATATTGAAGAAAACCTTAGGGAAAACACTGAAATAATTGAAGACTCATCAGAAACTGGTCAATTTCAACTTCTAGATTCTGCTACAGAATCCAATATTTTAGACCATTATACAATTCACCCATTACACTCTAAAGACACCATAGATGAGGCACTGGAAATGTACCAAATGTGACAAGCCAAAGGATCTCCAATCAGCATATGGGAAAAAAGTGTAGAAGCACGTGCCTTTCTTCTACTCTGTCCTACTGGAAAAGGAGTAAGGTATGATGATAGACCCACACAAAAAACAGCATCAGAATACTGCTCTTTACGATTGTATTCTGAAGACCCCTGATTCAGACAAAACGTGGAATACATATTCCTCCTTCTCTTTGAAAGTGAACTAGCAACTCTATGCTACGAAGTTGCACACACATTGAAATCAGGTACCCATTTTTAAAATATGTCAGCTACGCAATTACTACAAAAAGTGCAGGAAAAAGATGAGGTTTTACAGTCAAGCATTACAAAGCTTTTAGAAAACATGCCTGCTACAAAAGAATACTGGTTCCAATCTCAAAGTGATGTACACTGTATGATAAGAAACCTTGGCCCACCCACTTGGTTTGTGACATTAAGTATTGCAGAATATTCATGGGAAGATTTACACAATGTCCTATGCATAGCAAAAAAAACACCAGGAGAACTCTGCTCTCTAGATTCTGTAAATGTATAGAGATATTTCCATCATCGCTTCATTCCTATGCTACACTTAATTTGTAATAAAACTGTTCCTCCACTCAGAGAAGTGCAACACTTCTTTTGGAGAAAAGAATACCAAGCCAGAGGAGCACCGCACATCCACATGATTTTGTGGATTAAAGATGCTCCTAAATTTGGTCAGGACAGTGATGCCACTGTTTTGCAGTTCATCCAAATGTATGTCACATGTGAAATCCCTTCACAAATGACAGATAGGGACCTGCATGTACAAATTTTACAATTTAACAGACACAAATGTGGGAGGTATTGTCATTGCAAATATAAAAACAAAGGAACATACTACACCAAATGCTGCTTTGGTTTCCATAGACCAGTTTCAACAACAGGTCAAGTAAACAACTTCATGTCTTCAGTTAGACATAGTATAAAAGGTAAATCACCTAAGAACAAATATACATAAAAAGAATAGAAGGATCAGAATACATCAATGATTACATTGCAATCATTGCCCTCCTATGGAATGCAAATATAGATGTGCAGTACATTGCAGACAATTCCACTGCAGTTGCACGATATGTCACAGCCTGCTTAACCAATGCAGAAAAAACAGAGCTTCAAGACCTCTGGGATGGCATATCATATGACAAAACACTATCACAGAAATTTTACAGCTTAGGCATAATGTTCTCCCAAAGATAATGTGGCTGCTATGAAGCTGCAGACCATTTAACCGGTTCTGCCTTGTATGAACAATCTGAAAATATAGTATGGCTAAGTCTTGGTCCTGCTAAATCTAGAAAAAGAGTTCTCAAATCATATGAAGACATAGAAACAATAGTCAAAAATGATATCAACAGCCACGACATTTTGAAAAACAATTTACTAGACATATACTACCAAAACAGGAGTGCCACTTTGGAAACCATTTGTCTATACCACGTAGCCCAAAACTTCACATACAAAAATAATGTTAAACCAGGTGAAAAGAAAGGTAGATACAGAGTGGAAAATTGTGGAGGCAGCTTAGTGAAACTTACCAAATCAAGCTTAATTAATCATGTCAAATTGTCATTAAAAACTAAACTCCTCAACATAAAGAACTGTATTACATGTCCCTGCTACAACTTTTTAAACCATGGAGAAAAGAAGAAGATTTGCTAGATACCTATGACTCCCATGAAGACGCTTTCAAAGCAAATGAAAGCACTATAACATACTTAAACTTTATACAGTACAAAACAATGTTGCACAATGAACAACAACACGAAGAAGAACTCCAGGCCCAACTAGATGTGGACACTCCTAACCGTAGTCAACCTTCTGAAACAGGAAGCCAAGAACTACTTGGACAGCCACTAATAGCAAATTAGGCAGAATTAGCCATGACAGAAGTAGAAAACACCATGTGTCAGTATGAGCAATCTACAGAAGACTTTGCCGTACTAAAATCACAACTAAAAAATGAGCAGCGTAGCATTTTCCAAGAAGTAACAAAACAAATTGCACATGATGTGCAACATGAAAGTAAAAATTGTACCTGCCAAGACTACAAACCTGACTGCTATACGTGAGGGGTCAAGTTTGTTCAGGCAAAACGTTTTTAATCAAAATCATCAGCAGGTTCCTCCAACAATTAACAAACAGCCAACTGTCAGCTGTTGTAACTGCCCCCACAGGTTTAGCTGCCTACAACATAGGCGGTGTCACTTTATACAGATTACTACTCCTTCCAGTAGAACAGCAAAACAAATTAGACTAGTACAAACGTTCTTCAGAAGCTACAAGGGAACTATGCAGAGTTTTCAAACAAATGAAAATGCTGCTAATAGATGAGGCAAGCATGGTTTCCAATCTAATGTTAGCCTTCATTCACATGAGATTACAAGAGGTACTGAAAACAGACTATGAAGAACTCTTTGGAGGAAAACACATTATAGTTTTTGGAGATCTTCTTCAATTTACACAAGTTAAACGTGAACCTATTTTTAAAACCTTAGGGCACAAACTATGCCGTAAAACTCTTGGCAGCATAGGAAATGTCAACCTTTGGCAACATTTTCAATACAGAGAATTAACTGAAAACATGCATCAGTCTGCAGACCTCACATACGCCAATATTTTAAAATGTATTAAAGTTGGTGTAATATCTCAAGAAGCACAATCTACATTAAAAACCAGGCACATTCATGCACTCTACGGCCATAACTCATGTGCTACTGATGTCCTGGAACAATTAGCACACAAAAATGTAAACTGTATGTCCTTAATGCCAACTCTTGCAAGCTGTTCAAAATTTCATGAAACAATGTTAAAAAAAGAAATGCAACCAAACAAACCAGACAAACCAGACAAACTGAACGTAGATGGTATGACACTACCCATGTGTCAACAAGCCACAACAAGGCTAAATACCTTGGAAACCTCTATCTCTAACACAGCTGGTTTGGAGAAAATATTAAAATGATCTTTAAACTGTAGAGTAATGCTTATACGTAACCTTGACGTGGACCAAGGACTACTTAATGGAGCACTTGGTACAGTTGTTGGCTTTCAAACATACCCACGTGACAGCAACATTCAGTTTGTCAACATTCTCTTTGACAAACTATCAGAAGTTAAAAGGATAGGATTCTCAACAGCGCGCTTCCTTCTTTTCAAAGACATGTATGTACGCAGAGAACAATTTTCTCTAACTCTAGCATACACAGTCACCATTCACAAATCACAAGGTCTTACCCTAGATAAAGCATTGATAGATATTGGTAGCACAGTCTTTAAAGAAGGCATGAGTTATGTAGCACTATCACCTTTACGTACACTTGATGGACTATTTCTAATCAACTTCGATGCAAGTAAAGTAAATGCTGATATTCCTTGCATTCTATAATACAATAGATTGCGTTCACTCTATACCCCCATCTAAAAACCTATCCTGTTCCACAAATAGCAAAACTTTGGAAAAGAAAACTACTTCAGAGTCAAACTATGCAGGATCTCACAGCAATTCCTCCAAAGAAAGTAAAAGAAGCACATACTTCATCAAGGACCACAACTAAAGAAGAATCTACTGCTCAAACTAACTCAACTACCTCTTCAAAGAAACAAGGCACACTCCGAACAAATGACTTGGACACAGAACTGTCAGGTCCATTCAAATGTTCAAATACAACTGGTGTAAATTGCTACGCAAATGTAGCAATGAATATTCTATTCCAATTGCCACCAATTATTGACAACATTTACTTACACAGGACAGACCAATTGTGTTTGCAAATGTTGCTCCTTCACAGAAATGCAACCAACAATCCTGACAACACTTACAGTGTTTCTGGATTAAGGCAGGAATTGGATTACTGTGCGGGAGTGGTCAAATTCACTATAAACACATAAGAATTTCTAATGTACTTACTACAAGTACCAGAAAACAAAAACATACATGTGGAAACATACATGCTCTATTTGCAGCAATGTAGCACACGAAGAAGTTCCTAATAAATGCTTCATATATGTATCCATACCTAACTGTGAATCCATTCCATTTCTGCAACTTGTACAAAATGCAAACCATAGCAGATTATTTACTACCTGCAATTCAGAGAATCGCTCCACCTTACAAATACAGACACATAGTAGATATGTAATAGTAATGCTTTTATGTTACAATACAGCTGGTACCAAAAACAACTGCAAGCTGACTGGATTGTTAAAACCAAAATATTATAACAATATGTGTATCAACATAAACAAAACTTCAACTTCAAAACTATGAACAGTTTGAATGCGCCAACAGGTATCTAACTGCTCCAAGGTTCTGCAACAAGCAAACAGATAAATAAATACCATTAAAATGAAACAAGAAATTAAGAGTTGGAATACAGCAACAGGTATCTAACTGCCCCATAAATCTGCAAACAAGCCAACAGATAGATGAATACCATTAAAATGGAAAGGAAATAAACAAATAGAATACACCAACTGCTATCTAATTGCAACAATACTACCACCACTTCCAAATCAAAAACCATACACCTATTCAATTCTTCCTACTGAAATCAATTATAGAAATATATTGTACCACAACATAGAAAGTTTTTTTTTTTTTTAATCCAGCATGGATTTTACTTTGCCACGGACCCAATGATGGCACAGTACACTGGTTTCAACTATATTACTTTAAAGAAAGGACTAACTATGAGGGTCGACAAAATACAGAAATGTCTACTATGTAATGCAATAACTCATTATAAACTACCTACACTAACATGTGATATTTCCTTTTATCACAGAGATTGAAAAAGAATGTCTGCTCCAATTACCCCGTCATGAAAAAACTGCATACAACCACAAAAAGTCAAAGAGTAAGTATATGATTAGACTCACAAACAGCACAGCATAACAGACCCATCCAAGCAAACACCTGACCACAGACCACAATCCAAAATGTTTGCTTCCATGCATATCTTATGCTGCAGTGTGTGTTTCCAAAGACTACAATCTTGACTGCATGGCCAGGCCAAAACTCTACATACAGCCTCAACAATGGAAACACTAAGTTTATAATGAATGGACTCTCAACCACTGCAACATAACACAACCATGCAAACAAACACTTCATCAATAAATACAACCCAAAATGCCTACAGTCTTCAATACTAACATTCTGAACACAATCCAACAAACAAACTAACACACATCATCTCACTCCGCTATAAACACTATTACACTACTGCCAATCAGTACTCACATTTTTTAAAACATATGCCCTAAGCAGCCCACATACACAGTTAAACAGTTTGGCGACATTGGGGTATTATGCTGCTGTGGTTGTGGCGAGGGCCTAGAGTCTTGGGTGCATGGCCAAATGCTTATGGCCTTCCTTTTTACCCAATTTTCCTAAAATCCAATTTTCCTTTGTCTTGTGACTTGTTTAGTTTGTCTATTTTTTTTATTTACTTTTTTGTTTTCATTTAAACTTTTGAATTTTTTGCTGCAATGCCTTTTTCATGTTGTCATTTTCGTTTGTTTATATTTTCCTCCCCAATTGGACATTCCAACATGTCTGACCATGACAGTAGGAGCAGTGAGGATGATGTCATCATTTGGGTCAACACAAAGGAATGAAAAAAAAAACGGGGCTGTTGGTGCTTCTTTAAAGTGAAGGAACACTGCTCCCGAAAAGAGGCAGAGGAGGTACTAAGCACCTTCTGCAATTAGACTCTATGCCGTTGGCCTTCTGATATCCCATCTCAAAGTCCAGGAACATCGATAATCATCAACCACCTTGTGGGAGTTCACTGTGACGATGTTGATGATGATTATCGTAAAGCCCATGAGTGGCACAAAAGAAAAATGCATGGGGCCGGTTTCTTGCATAGACGCAGATCAGCACCACCTGCAGGACCTCCATGCACTAGTGCATTACGAACGCAACTGCAAATGAAGCCTCTTCATCAGCAGTGTTATCCACTATACTGACTCCTCTGTTACTGAAACCCACCCTATAGTATGCATTATAGGGCATAGTGTTGTCTAGTGTCAATTAATATGTCCTGCACAATTACAGACTCTAGGACATTCAATTTGAAATTGCTTATACAAAATGTAAATTATAGGCCCAGTCTCCATTTAGTATCCTAGCTTGTGAACAGTGTTCCGCAACATACTTTCAATTGCTATTTTGGGTTTAACTAATTATTTTCACACATTTTTAAACGCACTGGAATTATTGTACTCACTTTTGGTTTGTCTTTCAAAGGCCCAGGACAGCTAAGAACAACAACAGCTCCAGGCAACGCTGCCAAATGAGATATTATCCTCATTCTGTTCCCCTATTCCAGAATCTCTCTTGGGCAATCCAGTTATGTCTTATGAAAGTCTTCCGCATTTTGCTGCCCCTCGAAAATACCTTCCTAAGCAGGACTTGCATCAGCTGGGCCCAGGTGGAACCCAATCTACTCTTCGACTACCAGACAGGCCCAATTCCCCTTTACATTTCCTAACTTCCTATTTATATACCTTTAAATACAACAAATGCTGGAGATAAACCCTCCACGTCAAGCTCAAACTCAGAATCTGCCAGGGTGGTAAACACAGTTATAATTCTTTCACTGCCATGACATTAGCAGCAACAGAATTGCTGATACTTTTTGTGTGCATTGGCAAACTCCTAATGAGGCTCAAAGAACGTTATTTCTATCTGTTTTCATTGCAAAGTTGCTCTTGAGTAAAAGGTTCCTCCAGGCCAATCCACCAAGATGAAAGTAGACTGGTAGCTCACAAGGCTGCCAATCAGCATCTGTTTTCATTGCAAAGTTGCTCAAGAGTGAAAAGTTCCTCCAGGCAAATTCACCAAGACAAAAGTAGACTCATAGCTCTCAAGGCTGCCAATCAGCATAGATAAAGACCCCTGTTGTGCTCAGTTTGGAGTAATAAAGACAAATTGCTTCATTTGTGAATCTGGGGGCAATTGTGGTGAAAATACCACCAAATGTGGTGACCATTGACTATCACTTAGTCTATTGGTAAATTCACCAGATTTTAGTTTTGGATTTACTGCCAAACTAAGGGCCCAATTCTGAATTCATGATAAAGAGAGTGAAGAAAGCTGGCATATTCCATTCCTATTTCCAGCACCACCATTCGGAAGTGGGTGGCAGAAATGGAGGGAAGATGTTGTGTTTTCCAGCAGCAAGCTGTGAAAGTCTATCCTTTTGATAGAAACATGTGCACCAGTGGCACCGCAAGCATTTCTTAAAAGACACTTTTCAAATTTAGGAACGTTTTCTTAAGCTTTCAGTAAAGTAGAAAAGTGGTGCTGCAGTCTACAGAATGGTATTCTTTCAAGTGAAGGGTTTCATGGAGGTGCCATTTTTAAATTTCTTGTTTGACATGGAAAACCTGGGCTTTTGGAAGAATAATCCACTCACTGTGCCTGCTCTGTATTACTGATGTTTGCTAGGGATGTTGTCAAGCTGTAAATCAGGCACATTAAAAAGTCAAAGCTTAGGTGCCAGGCTGCCACACTTTCACACAATATGGTGTTTTTAAGCAAAGTGTTCTTCCTTCATAGAATAACACATTCCTAATGTTGCATACACCTAAGAATCGGGCACTCAGTGGAGTAATGGCAGAGTTGGTGCCTATTTTAGAGTCCATTGGTTTACATCGACATTTTTCAGGAATTACAACTGACAGTTATTAAGCTGCATTTTCCCCAATACGTTGTACGTAACAAGGACGAAATACCTTATACCTGGTGTAGAAGGTATTTTCACCACTTTACCTCGAAAAGTGTACATTGGTGGTGCTGTAAAAGTGGCATTCATACCATAGCTGCCACTTTTCTACTGAACCACCAAGCCCAGAATAGGCCCATTTGTATGAAACAATCCTCCCAAGTGGCATGTGGGATTCTCTGCACCAACAGCTGTGGAATTATTGGATGTTTAACTTAGTTAGTCCGAAATACACAAACGTGATTAAAAACTGTACTGCTAATCACAATATTATTTCATTTTTTTAAATGTTGCCGTTATTTCTGAAACTGATTTGTTTGCCTCGTAGGTTTGTTGAATGCTGCATTACTATTCAGCAACAGTGCAACTAATAAATGACCGTTTGAATATCTCTTCTAAAGTGTATCCTTTGTGATGAAAACATATTAATTTGCTATACAACATCAATGCTAATATTGCTTAATTTTGTGATATATTAATGACTTGTATTATAGTTTATTATCTTAAAAGTATGACGAGTGTGATTTTGTTATTCGTTTTGTTTTTATTTAAGGGACTTCGTCAGACCTCCGACCTACCCTCTGCCCTCCCCCACCCCAAGCCTTTGAGCTAAGGAGTATGAAGAGTGGCAATTTCAAACACGTGGTTGGCCCCCTGATCATCTGATCCTTCTGCTTCCCCCTCACTCTTCAATAACCTTTGTAGAAAGGCTGGAATGCTGAGCTGGCATTGTCCTTTCCGTGTTGTTTTACCATGATAATAAATTGTACATGCACACATTCTTGTTTAAACTTAGTGGCATACCACTGTTTCATGATATCTGTATGCCTAAAAGTACAGAGGTCTTACTTTCTGCCAAGAAACACAGCAGGAACTCAGCAATAACAAATGGTCCCTAGAATACTGGCAGGATAGTTGGAATAGGTAATTGAGCCTCTCAATTGCATCTTGACATCTTGATAAAGTATACAGATGCGTGCACATCATAGTTCAAATATACAATGTTTCGAACCATTCCAACATGTGTGCTCTCGCAGCAGAGGTTTCTCGAGACCTGTTGTATGGGTAGGGGTATCAAAATGATCATTGATTCCTATTGCATAAGCAGACTAATATCAGATTTAGAATTATTGATGGAAATTGTTACTCAGAAGCAATGGAGTGATTAATTATCTGCAAGGAAGAGGTTCTGGGAGGTGGAGAAAACAAGAAGCAAATGTAAAGCACTTAAAAGTTTAGATACAGAAAGTGAGGAACATACACATATAAAGCTAAGGATGCCTCTCAAACTTGATGGGTTTGAATAAGATCAACACATACAAAATCACTACAAATATCGACCGGCACAATGCCAATAGACCATATACCCCTCAATTGTTCCAGCAGTTAGCATGCATCCATTTGACACATCCTCGTATTAGTCCAGTAACATTGAATGCTGAACAGTATTGCAGTCCCATCCCCGTATGTAGCAACATCAGTACACTGATCACCCATATACATTCCCGTGCATTAAGCACAAAGGCTGAACAAGCCCAATGTTGCATGCAGGAGTGACCCAGCAGTGACTGTGTCCAACCAAAGCAATGTTTGCACATGCAAGGCAGCACAACACACAGTCAACATAGTCAATAGTACATTCCGCATTTGGCACACACACCTGTAACAAAACCATGATGCATGTGCATACATGGAGATGCAGGGCAAACAGAATACACACGCATCAAACACATTTTGCAGTGAAGTCACACAAACGTGTTAGAAGTTATGCATACTGAACGCACAGACATTTAGCACGCCAGGCCTCAGCAACCACTGCAACACTTGATATCCCACAATGTAAATTCCATGATTCTGAACATACATCAGTCTTTCTGTGTCACATAGTTATCATGTACATGAAATTCACTGTGTAATCAACACACTCAGCCAGGAATATTAGACAGGCCTGTGAGTCAATATGATGACAATCACAGCAGGCATAACACAACACAACAGAAGACCATGTCTGCTGCACGACTCACATCATGGACAGGCGACACTTGGTGGCACAACTCATAGGTACGCATGGCACATGCAGATACATGTGAGTCACATCGTATCACACAGGTACGCTACATCATATTCCTGACTGACATGGTCAAGTTGTCCTCAACATGTGCACTGTTCACCTAGTGAAGACCACTGTCCTGTCTGTTCAATGAATGCAACATCAAACGCTGCCTTCCAAAAGAGGTGGCACATTCAGCTGGGAGACAGGAATGACAACAATGGGTTAATGTGCCCTTGGGCATCTGCAGGTGTGCCCATGTGTATGTCACTGTCCTTAAATGGTGTACTCTATGCTCCCTGCATGCACCACTCCCGGGACGCGTGAATACCTTTCAATAGCACCCAGCTTGATGCAAACTGGCCACCAACACATGCTGGAACATCCGGCTGAGTCTGGTGCTGTGACAGCAGTGAGCGTTGCTAGCAACCATAGGCCTCCCTCATCATGTACAGCTGACCAAGCTTGTACACATGGTCGACAGCTGACATGGAAGGGAGCAGGAGATGCCAAGTAAGCAGGGCTGACTCAGACCCACAAGAGGGTCCCTGCAGTCAGCGTGGGATGCTCTTGAGGAACAGGGGCAGGAAGATCACCATGGAGGACGCATGCACCTCCACCACCAGATGCATCCATGTGTATGGTGCAACACGGGCGAGCAGGACACCTCCAGGCCCATCAGCACCTTTGCACCCTGTTGTGAACTATATTCACACTGCCCAAGCTGAGGACAACATGGGTTCTCCCACGCACAATCTCCCCTGACTCCTGGAGGAGGGGGAGGATGGGGACATCCAGCCACATGGGACCTGTGGAGTACCGTAGCGGGAGGGAGCCCCTGCCTCACCGCCTGCCATGACTGCTCCCCCATTCAGTCAGCACCTACCACCCCAATCCCCACAACACCACCAGATGATTCTCCACCTTCCAGGGAGGACAATTCCTCTCTCCCTCCTGGATTATGCAACCCCAACTTCACCTAAACTGGAGGTGGAGGTGCTCACCAAGTATGGGCATTTCACTGGTAGCAGCTCCCTGCACACCAAGCTGGCAGCACAGGCCAAGTCCTGGACCAACATAACAAGGCACATCAGCTCACTTGAGGTCTTCCAGCATGACGCCATGGGGGTGAAGAAGTGATGGGATGATGTCAGGCGGGTCCCTGCCAACAAGGCACAGAAGTCGCTGTAGCGGGCCGGGATGAACCATGTTGCATGCCCACATCAGGCCCCTGGAACTCTAGGTCCTATGCCGGATTTTCCTAGAAGACTACTAGAGGCTGTCAATGAATATCATGATATGCCTATCATTGCCGCAGCGTGTGTGCCACATGCATGTCCTCTCAACAGCTAGTGCAGAGTAGCACTGGCTTGGTATCTGTTGCCCATGTAGACATAAAGAGTGTGCCACATGTTTGTGCTGTATGTCCCTTGTTGTGTGTCTTCTCTCATGTGTCCCTTTCTCCTCTCTTGTAGCCTCTGTTGCCAGTGACCCCATGGCAAAATACCACAACCATGTGTCAGAGCTGTGACCTGCCCACAGGATGCACAAAAGGAGGAGTATGGAGGAGGTAAAGATGTTAAACGTGGAGGCAGAAGTGTAGTATGAGGAGTCACAGGAGCAGCGGCAGACAGGGCATACAGGGACATGTCACCTCATATGGAGTGCTTTCCTGCTGCACTCAAGAGCTTCATCTTGCCCCCACTCCACATCTGTATGTCCCCCAACCAGCTGGCTGAGGCCAGCTCCCCTTCCTGGACTGTCTCACGCCCTGGTTCCCCATCACATCTGCCCCCCTTTCCGGAGCTTAGGCCAACACAAGTACACAGTGTGTGTAGCCCTCTTGAAGCCCTGCATGGGCCCATTCATGTCCAGCGGCACACGCAGGAGACAGGCCTACAACGCCATTGTATAACCCGCACCAACTGTGCTGGCAGCAGCTCGCCCACCTTTGCAGCCAACTGCATCCACCGGAGTGACCTCTGCCACTGCATCTTCAGGGCACCAGCCGGATGTCAGTATGGCTCAGGTTCCGACTCCTGGAGGTTGCAGTGTGGACTACAATGAACAGTTCTGGGGGTCCTGCAGGGCATCAAGGTGGGCTTGCAGGATTTAGCAAAGGAGGTGAGGGAAGTAGGGGAGCAACAGTTACAGGAACAGACAGCATTGAGGGAGGAGGTTGCAGGGCTGAGGGCAGAATTGCGGGCAGACAGAGGTTAAGTAACAGCCATCAAGGATACTGTCTGCATCATACAATGATGTCTGTCACTGATAATGACAACCCTTTCACCTCAAATGTCCCCTGCACTCTCAGCCACTTCAGCTCCTCCTACACCTTGGGGTGGCCACCAGGGACTCACAGTGGCCAACTCCTGCTCCTTTTCCTCCTTCCTGCCAAGCCAGTGGCCCTGCATGGTGAGTTGAAGGAAGAGGAGCTTGAGTTGGTAGTCATGGGGGACAGTGTATCTGAGGGGTCAGAGGGAGACTAGTAATTGTTTTCCATTTTCCCTATTGTGTCCATCTAATTTCCCTCTCCCTGCACAGGGTTCCTCATATAGTGTTTTTTTTGTATCTGCTTCTGTTGCACACTTTCAAACCTGAGCTCCCCTGTGGATTGCACTTTTACAGTGGATGTTCCATGTACCTGCACACATCCTTTCCTCCATGTATTCCCTGACTACGTTCCTGTGCACCATTTTCATCATAGCTATACTTTGTATGCCATCCAAGATTCTTTTTCCATTTGTTTATGTGTGTGTAGTTAGTGCTTGTTAGGGAGAATTCTCCAAAATGGCTAATTTCCCTTACCTACTGAGTCCCTCAGCAGCTTTGCTGGATATCTAGGGTTTATTTTTTCACCTGGTAAGAGTGTGAGCCTTTTTCCCACTTTTCCATGTGTTCTGCTGTGTGTGTTTTTACCAATTGTGTGATCTTGGGCTCTGGAGCCTCACCTACTCCATGGGCGTCATTTTTTTGTTTTTGTGTGTTACACAGCACCTTCAGTGCAGTGACATAGGGTTTCTTTTATACTTCCAGCTGACTCCATTTTTCTGGGACTACTGTCTCCCAGAAACATGTAAAGTTGCCATTAACTTTATATAATCACAGACCCAGTACCCCCATCTTACATGGAGTTTTGGAAAGGGTTAATTCTTATCCCTTTTTGTCTGTTTCTCTTGGAACACTGTTTCACTCCCTTTTCATCAAGACTTGGCTGGTGGCAGTAGTAACTACCCTGTTTTTCCTACCGCCGTTATCTTAACTAACCATGGTATTGTTTAAGGCTAATTTATTAGCCTCGAACATAAACCTGCTTGACAAAATATATTTTATTTCGGCTCTGGCTGGGTTTATGCGCCATTTCTTTTTGTAAAAGTCTTTCTCGTGTTTTACTCTGTGCACCAAACCAGGTTGGGCTCCTTTGTTCACGTCTTTTCATGGGCTTCTGCACAGAAGCCCTCCTTAAGGCACCTGAAAGTCTGGGTAGGCAGGATGTGAGGGAAGGGTCTTAGGCCCCCTGCCATGGGTTCCCTTGGTAACCCAAGTCACACTCCTGTTTGATTGTCTGGGTGACTGTCCTTGCCAGGACAGCCACCCTGCTGCGTGATTGACAGCCAGGCTGTGTGAATGGGGGAAAACTGCATAAAAAGCAGGTCTCTGGAGCTGGAAAGTCAGATTCGCCACTGGAACGAAAGAACCGACGAGGAGCTGATAGAAGAGGACCTCTACAATGACTGAACCGCCCAGTGAAGCCCTGCTGTAGGTCCAAATCTCCAAACTCCAACGACAGAAAGGATCCTCCAGGAATCTTCTTCCCTTGAGCTTGTGGGATCAACCAGTTCGCCCAAACTCCAAGCCAGGACCCCTCCTCTGGTCGAATTCACTGTACAGAGCTACAGTGGGCCGGATAGCCAGGAAGGTCAGACCCTGCTTGGGTTTTAAAAAGCGCGACATTTATTCGTTGCTTTGCGCTGCTGCTGCTTTCTTCCCTGGGTGGTGCAGGACCCTCCAGTCTTCCCACTTCATGTCAGTCCAACAGTCGCTTCAGGAACCGTGATCCTGCAGGAACTACCAGGAACGTCCGCCTCAGCTATAGCTCCCTCTCTGTTTTAAGGTACTGTGCAAATCTGGTTGTTCGTTTCGTTCAGCCACGGTGAAAGTGTGTGAAATATTTCTCCAATCCGAGGGCTTGTCCTTCTCTTCTCTTTGAACTAACCTTTCTGCCGACCAACTTTGTCCGGAACTCGTGGCACGAACTTTACCACAAACTACCCCGAACCGTTTGATCTTGAGCAAAAGACTTTTGACCTATTGACTTTGGCCCTCAGCCTTTTTTCCCTGATTCGATCACTGTAGTTCCACCTGCTCAATTGCCCTGAGTACTTACCTGTTGGTGTGGTTCAATTTCTGCCTAACTTGGTCTTTCCCTCCCTTTTAAATTTCTGGAGTGCCATTTTTGCTCCCATTTCATTTTGTGAGCTTAACTTGTCTGGAACTTCTTGGGAGTGGTATGGTGTATTACAAGTGTGGTTTTTAAACTGCTTTATTTTAGTGCAATGTTATACAACTGATGTGTAAATAAATGTATATTCTTTTACTCAGAAACCTTGAGTCAGTGTTTGTTTGAATCATAGTAATTGCTTTCCTTTGTGTAACTATTTGTTACTGCCACTTGCTCTTGAGACAAGTCTGGCTGCTCAGCTATCGCTACCACTTTACTGTATAGTACAGGGGTGGCCAGTCATAATGTCGAATGAAAAAAGTCGAATAAAAAAATGGCGAAAAATAATTGGCGAAAATAAATCCGAATGTGTTTTTTTATTTGTATGTTTTTTTGGCTTTAGCTAAAACAAAATAAACGGGGGGGTTGGGGGTAAACCCCCCCATTAACATTTTTTTTTTAAAAAAAACACATTCGAATTTCTTTTTTTGTCGACATTTTGGTATTTGACTTTTTTAAATTCGACTTAATGACTATAAACCTAGTACAGGCTTGTA
Source organism: Ambystoma mexicanum (assembly GCF_040938575.1). NCBI lineage: Eukaryota > Metazoa > Chordata > Amphibia > Caudata > Ambystomatidae > Ambystoma > Ambystoma mexicanum. The sequence continues at coordinate 719,187,813 of NC_090932.1, forward strand.
CCAACGGTGAATTTGTTCTGTCACTTGTAGTCTTAATTGTATGTGATGTTCCCAAAGGGTACTGCATATAATCCTGCCTAACAGTGCTTATGTAGGTTGTGGTGGGTGGAACGCTGTAGATCCCGAACCTTCACATGGTCAAGACAGTGTGATTGTGTCATGGTGCACATGTGCATCCGCACGTGAATCAGGTGAATAGTCTTGTGACAGATGCAGTACATCTACTCCATCAATGATGTGCATGTCAGGTCATGCAGCTACAGTGAGTTCATTTTTCAGGCATAGAGGTGGTCTGCCCAGGAATAGGTCTATGCATCGATTCAACATCATCTTGCGTCACATCCATGCATGGGTCAGTCAATACCTGGTGCAATGGCAGGTTCCCACATGGTTAACTAATATGCAGGATATTCCAAGGTGATGGGTAAGGGGTGTGTGGGCAGGGGGTGCAGGTATGCAGTGTGCATCAGCATTTGCAGTTCACCGCCAGCCCTCACTACCTGTGCTCTCGATGCTGGTGATGTAGTGTCATCAAGTTTTCTGTGATTACATGTGTTGATACTTACTGACATTCTGCTTGTGCTAGCCTGCAGTTACATGACCATATGTCATCAGTGCCTCCCCTTGCTGTTACTTGGTGATATCACTTTTGGAATCCACACTCACCAGTGCCCCCACGCTCGATTGCTTTAAATATGTTGTGTCTGCCATCCCACTTTGTACTTGGTGGGACCAGTGCATCCCCTTGGGCACCTGTTGTCACATCACCAGGCCATGGACCATCACTCATGCATACCAATCTGCAGACCCACAGTGTTCCAGTTGTTGTTTGGGCAATTTTGGGTGTTGGGATGTTTAATTTGTTCACTCCATTTGGCCACTTTGTGACTCCTGCTCTGATTGGACGCCCTGTCCTGTCCATTCCATACATATGTAGTGTGCACCAATAGTTGTCCATGTGTACATGTGATGTCAGTGTGGTCGGGTGTGATGAATCTGAGGTGATCATCCCCAAAACCCTGACCTGGACATCTTCTCATGTGGCCAGGGAAAGGCAGCCATTTGATCCTGAGCCTGAGGGAGGTATAATATGAGAGGATCAAATAGGAGTAGACAGGTCACGAGGAATGGGAGAATCCTCTGAACAATTCCACTAATGATTACACAGTCTTAATGGCTTATTGTCAAATTGATGACTTTCATTCTTTAACAAACAAGAAGATGACATAGAGGGTTACAGAGTTAACAAACTGTGATGAGTGGTCTAGTTGTCATAATAACCCACACCTGAGCACAACCTTTAAACATTTAAAGGCCTTTCATGTGCAGGCTAAGGAGTGAGAAGAAGAAGTTGGAGTTGCCTCTGTGCTGACAGCGGAACAGCATGCAGAAAATGTGGCAGAAGTCAGGAGACCTGATTTATGCAGAGGACGCGTTGCGGGAAGCAGTATTGATGCCAGCTACCCCGAGGAAGAGAGAATCTCTCTGTGTCCTGCCCCGGTATAAGGTTCAGACCGGAGAGTGTATGGAGCTGTGAAAGCTCCATTGATGGTCAGCGCGAGCAAAGGACGACTGACAGGAGCTGCAAAACACTGAGGAAGTCCCAACAAAAGAAGAAGCAGCACTGGCAAGTCCGAAAGCGACTCTAGGATATAACGGTGAGTTGGCCTGATATAGGTGACCCCTTTTTTGAATACTGAACATTTGAATTACAGCATATTGTGCACAACTGTGCTATTAAGTGATGTCAAATAGGTATTGTATCCTGCATTTTCAAACCCAAAAAGGGGCAATAATAAAGCAACAGGAATTCAACTTTCCTAAAGAGGGATATCCAATTAGGGGACATTGTTACCAGCATTTCCAAAGCCAAAGAAAGCTGAGAGTGACAGTAGGGCAATTTAAATATGATGTTCCCAAAACAAGATACCCCGTGGGACAAAGTTGTAAACTACATTGCCATCAGCCAAACAATTGTTTAGAGAGAAACCAAAGACTGCAGGAGCAAAGCCATCCTTTTAAAAGAGATCAAGCGGGAGAGTCCTGTAACCTGCATTGTCTACGGCAAACAGATCAATGTAAGAATCATTGTCCTTTAGGGCAATATGTTTGTGGAAGAAGCTATAAGCCAATTGTGTTAAAAGTCAGAATGCTTAACCAAGAAGCATTTGTTGGTTCAACTCTTTCCTTTCAGGATTCAAGTGTGCAGAGTTTGGAACAAGCCTTACCACAGAGTACAAGTTGTAGTACTAGCAGTTTTATACTGGCAGGTAAGTAACCCAGGAAAGGGATAAATAGTGATTAGTTCTAGCAAGTCAGTGGACCAGGAAGAAGACAATTTGAAATACTGTTAATGTGGTAGAAGGTTGTGCTGGAAAAGAAGCAGCAATTCCACTATTGTGTTTTGATTAACTGTTATATAGCCATCCTGACTAAAGAAGATTGTGGTAGAAAATGAGTGGCAATTCCACTACTGTGTTTTGATGAACTGTTTTATAACCACCCTGACTAAAGTATATCTTTTTAATGAACTATCCTGACTCAGGTGTAACATATAAAGGAGCAATCTGATGTGATAAAACGTGATTGATCTTCAGAGAAAAGAACACTTAGCTTTGACTTTGGATGTGATGCGTGAAGAGAAACTCTTTTTGTTTGACAAGCAGGATTTTATGGAAACTTTAACAATTGATGTTAAGTTTAAAAAATCCTTTGGAAAATCAGATAGTCACCCAGTGAAGGACATATTAAATGAGAAGAATATTATATTCACTCTTGAGTGGAACCTGGCTAGTGAAAAGAACTTTCCTGAAATTGAACTGTAGTTTGAAAAATCCTGCATTGATCCAGGGCAAGAGGATCAACCCTGGTCACATTGATTCTTGTTTATAACGTTTGTATTTGAATGTATATGTTATTTTGTGAAGTTCAAATATCCAGATAATTCCTGTATGATTCTTTTGTATGTATAAGTGTGAGGGCCAGAAACATTTGAACATTAGGTCATTTTCCTTCAGCCTTAGTTTATTAGGTAGAGACATCCTTGTTAGGCTAGGCTAGTTGTTAGGCTAGGGAAAGATAGGCGTTTGTATCACCCTTTTCATTTAATTAAATGGTGACCTATGAGAAAAATATACCTATGTCTCTGTCCTGCATTTCTGGCCCCTCATATGAGTTTCCAGCCTTGAATACATCCATGCAACATGGTAATTAATTGTTCTCAATGTGCGCTCTCTCATGTGTCCCAGTGTACCTCTGCCTCTTCTATGCACCTGCTTTGTGAGTGTGTGTGGAATAGTGATTCCTTGCCATTGCCTGCTTTCAGACAACGGATCAGTGGCTGTTGTTCCACTGAGGGATGTTGTATTCTTCGCTTTGCGTGTGGCATGTCAATGTGATTATGTTGGTCCTCCAATGTGACTTACTGGTGATGACGAAGATCAGTGTTTGGGCTCTGTTCCACTGGACTGGTGTTGTGTCATAATGTGTTGTGAGCAATTAGTAATTGTCGTGGTTATGGCATGCAGCCATTGGTCATGTGTTGCATGTCATGAAGGAAGCATGTATGGTGGTGTGGGTGTATGTGTGGACACTGATGTTGGATACAGTTGTTTTCAGGGGTACATAGTAAGTGCTGCTGTGTACAGTGGAGTTGCTGTTACACATCACTTCTACTCCTTATTGACAACCTGCCTTTCTCTAATTCTGCCTGCTTTTCAATTGTAGGCATCCTTCCTGTAGTCTGGGAACATCAAATCTGGTATTGGCATGCACTGTACTTAGTCCAGTTGTGGGCATTTGTATCTGTAATATTGGAAAACTAATCTGAATCACAGTTATCTGCAATTCAGCTATGCTAATTGCTATGCCTTGTACCATTACCCTGATCTATTTCTGGTTGCTTCACTGTCACATACAAATGCTGAATTGTTAATGCTTCCTACTACATCTTGTAACCTAGGTTTTATCGCTGTTAACCCTTCTTCTACTGTCTCACCTGCTGCATTGACTCTCTGTAATTTGAATTGCTGCTAGGCTGCCTGGTCAGTTCATCATGCATTGTCTAGTCCCTTCATCTGGTCCCCTTACCTCGGCCTTTGCAACTATGGTACTCTCTATCTTTCCTATCTACTCTAACTGCTACTCTATCTTCTCTCCTTCTCCTGTCCCGAAGCCTGGAAGGAAAACATTTAAAAAGCACTCCTGACCTCCAACCCAGGATTGCCCATTGCTGACACCTACATCACTGCTTCCTCCAGGCAGACTATTACTGACATCCTCCTTACTGTCCCATCACCTGATTTATGGACTCACCATATGGTCTCTAGCCTCTCCCCTTTTTCCTCCTTGCCAATTTATGGTGGAACCAGGTAGGAAGTTCTATTGGCATACTTCCTATCTTCTAGATGCATCATTCATGTCTACCAGAATGGCATGATCATGGCCCAGTGCTCTCAGCCCAACCTCCTCCTTCTCGACAGGCATCTTCCATCTCTCATTCATTTCCTCCCTTCTCATGCCATTCCTTAGGCTGCCTCCCCTCTGGCCTCATTGCCCCCACTGACGGTTGCAGCCCACGCCTGTACCCCGGTTAGGAAAATCTTTAAAGGTGGCAACCAGCCTCTTCTGGCTACCCTGAACTCTCATTGTGCTGTCAAACATTCCTCTGATACCTGTCACCTCCTTGAAGACTTTGACCTCAACGTCCTCGCTCTCACTGAGACGTGGTTCAATGCCAGCTCTGTCACTGCTTTTTACACTCTCCTTCATGATGGTTACAAGATCCACTCCAAGCCCAGGTCCACCGGGTCTGGGGGTGGAGTGGCTCTTATTTAACCTGAATGGGTCACTGCTTCCCCATATCCATTCTATCTGACTTCTCCATTGAATGTCTTATCTGCAAGCTTTTCATCTCTCCTACCCTCTCGCTCACATCTACAGGCCTCCTGGGCTGATCTCTTCCTTCGTCTCTGTGTGGACCAACCTCGCCTCCTCACTTCTGATCACTAGCTCCAAGCTTCTCCTCCTTGGTGACTTCAATATCCATTTGGATTCTCCTGATTCTGCCACTCTACTCTTTCGCTACCTCTGGGACTCTCTCTCACTCACCATCCTTCCCTCTAGCCCAACCCACTCAGCCGGGCACATCCCGGATGTACTCATCTCAGCTGATATATCTTTCTCTAACCCTATCACTACTCCTCTCTCCTGGTCTGACCATTCTCTCTTCTCCTCCCACCTTGAGCACCTGCCCCCCGGCTAAGCCTCTGCCCACTCTGCCAGTCTCCTTCTCCGTCATTCAACCAATGAAGCGAGTGTCACTAGCTGCTTTTGCTGCCTCTTTCACCCCATGACCTCTATTCACTCTGACACTGACTGAGCTCTTGCTTACCTTCACCTCTCTATCTCCAACACCCGTGACACCCTTGCCCCTGCCATGAGGATCTGCATGAAGCCTGCTTCCAAGTCAATAGTCGGTACAACATCATTGAAACACAAATATAAAGTTGCGGAACAGAAGAGACTTGCTTCTAGCACACCCTCTGACAAACTGGCCTGCTGCCTGCTCCAAATGAAATATAGACTCTCTATGCACTCCAAGAAACAGGCCCATACCCAATCCTGCCTCTCTGAAGCCACAAACAACATGGCTTAACTTTTCAAAATCTGCAAGGAACCTGACAATCCTACTGCAGTCTCCACCTCTCCTCTTCCTTATCAGGCCCTCTGCACAGCGTTGGCCACCCACTTCACAACCAAGACTCAGGATATCCTGTCCTCTCTCTCTTCTATACCCCTCCTTCCGCCACCTGCATGCAGACCCCCACCTCCCAGCTTTCATTGCCATAATCTCCTCCTTCCCACCCATTGCACTGGATGAGGTTACAGAGACAGTTTGCTCTATGAGCTTCCCTGCCCCTGTAGAACCATCAAGGGCAACATTGCCTCTCTCGCTCCCTCATTGGCTGAGTTATGTAACCATTATTTTGCTACTGGCTCCTTCCCTTCACTCCTCAAGCACTCCCGTGTGCACCCCCTCCTAAAAACGTCATCTGCAGACCCTTCCTGCCTGGCTAACTACCGCCCTATCTCCATTAACCCTTTCTTGCAGAGACTCCTGGAGAAGTTGGTAATCTCCCAACTAATCCATCACACTGAATATGTTGGCTACCTTCACTACCACCAGTCTGGCTTCGGAGCATTCAGAGGCCCGGAAACTGCTCCCCTGAACACTCATGATGATCTGCTCTCAAACCTCGATTCCAACACTCCTTACACTCTTATTATCCAAGATCTGTCCTCTGCTTTGGCACAATCATTCACTCCATCCTCATAAATAGGCCCAGTGATACCCTAAGAATCAGAGACCAGGCACTAAACTAGTTCACCTCTTACCTCTCAAATCGGCCCTCACAAGTGCAACTGGGCCCCTTTCTCTCCTCTACCTCACTCTCGACTTGTGGCATCCCTGAGGGCTCTATCCTCTCGCCATGTCTCTTCCACATGTACCTTTCCCACTTGATCTCCACCTTTTCTCCTCATTTCCAGTGTTATGCTGATGACACACAGCCTTCCATTAAACTTCCCTCCTCTCCTTCCTCTCTCATTCTGACTGTCTGACTACTATTCAGGCATGATGTGCTGCTAATGATCTCTGGCTTAACGCCAGTAAGATTGGGATCCTTCTCATTGGGACCACTACTCCCTCTTTCCTGCCTACATTCTGTCCACCCTCCTTGGGCCCTCTCCCCTCACCCTTGTGTGAGGCTAAAAACATGGGTTTCATCTCCTTCTCACCTCATGTTGTTGACCTTGCAAAGAAGGCCGACTATCAGCTGCACCTACTCAGAGGAATTCTCCCTTTCCTCGCCTTCCCCCAGAAACTAAATGTCTCATTCAAGGCTTGATTATTGAAACAGTGTCTTCCTTAATCTGCCTCTCTACTCACTCCGCCCTCTTCAACTAATCCAGATAGGACTACAAGACTTATCCTTGGCCTCAAGTCCACGGACTGCAGCTCCCGAGCCCTAAAATCTCTCCACTGGCTCCCTGAGGTTGCAAGGATCAAAATCAAGAACCTCTGCATCATCAACAAGGCTTTCAAACTGTCTCTCCCTAAATAACTCCCTGCTAGATTCATTTGGTCCTCTAGCTCCAACTTTCTGCAGGTCAGATGTTTATTCAAGCAGAGAGTGAAGCTAGCTCTCTCTCCTCGGCTAGTGCTTCCCACTGGAATGGCCTCCCTGCCTCTCTCTGCCTTGAGCGGGATCTCCTTAAGCTCTGGAAGCTGCTCAAGACTTTCCTTTTCTCCTCCTCCTTCCCATTTCCCTTCCCCTGCTTGTCTCCTCCTGCCGCCATGACTCGATGCATATGCCCCTTATTAGGATCCCTGGGTTCAGGCCCTCCCTCATCCAGTCCTCCCTTCTCACCCCTTTCTACCCTCACTTGCCCTCCGGTACCCTTCCCTGATTAGCCTTCCAGGGCTGGTTCTCTCCACCCCCTTACACTATAACATTACCCCTAGGTTCCCCTGGCGCCAGCCCTCCTGGGCACCCCTTTACACTTTCCCAGTCCCCTTGGGCCCGCTCATTCCACCACTTCTCCCTTCCAGCCTTTCCCTGACCCGCCCACTCTACCTGCACTTCCTAATACTGCACTTGCACAATGTCCAAATGTCACAAGGTCTAGTACGACCCTTATTGTTGTTTTTTCCTTTGCCCCGAGCATTTTGTCTTGTGGTGATTTGGGAAACACTTTCTGCTGTATAGGCAACATACAAATGTTCAATACATAAAATACACACACAATAAAATCCCTGCTTACTCTGTGTTCATCCCTTATTGAATTTTGGCCATCTTAAGTACTGATGTGGCAGAATGGTTGTTTGTATCTGTCCATTGCCTTGTCGTGCAGAGGTGTGTATGTTGGCTATGTGTTGACAGGGACAGATGTCTGTTTCCGTGAGTGTCTCAGGCAAGTGAGTATGTGTAGGCCTGGCACTTGTCATCCTTTCATCACAGACACCGACTCATGTGCTCATGTGGAGAAGCTGTTAACCAGTCGCTCCCTCACTCGTGCTGCTGTCACTCTGGACTTCCCACAGGGTCGGTGGTGTGGCACTTGTCTCTGGCCAGGGTAGGCAGTAGGTCTGCATGTACACCTTTGCACACAACAATATTTTTCAGGATACAACAAGCATGTATGATGTGGCACACAAGGTGTGGCTTGTACAGGAGGATGCCCCCTGAGTGATCTATACATCTGAATTGCGTCTTCAGGAGCCCTGTGGACCGCTCAATGGTGGCCCTGTTGGTCCTATGTGCAGTATGGTACATAGGAAAGCTAGTTGGCTTTGTGTGGACCCAGTGATGGCATGCATGTTTTGCGGTGAACATGTGGCAATGCATATGTGTGTGGATGCATCGATGCATTTGTGTGGTGGTACGTGATTGAAGTTTGTGTACTTACCTATCAGCCATATGTCCCTGTAGTGTCTGTCTTCCAACTGTGCACACAAGCTAGACACCAGGAATATGTGGCTATTGTTGATGGAGCCCTGGAAATTGGTGTACACATCCATGAACTACCCACCACATTGGCCTGGAGGGGGCATAGAGCGACATGGTAGCAGTCTATTGCACCGTTGACACAGTGGAATCGGTGCACCGTGTAAAATAAAAGTGCCACCTGTCTTTTTTCATCCTAGGTCGAAGGCATGACATTGGCTGCTCGATATGATGCATGCCACGACCTGGTGCAGGGAACGTGACTGCGTGGCCTGGGAGATGCCTGTAGAGATGCCACTGGTCCTCTGGAATGAGCCAGTGACAAAGAAATGCAGGGCGTACAGCAGCTTCACATGTGCCCCGATGGAATGTGAACATGTGTCGGTGTGGTGAAAATCAACCTCTGACTCCCACAACATGTCCATGATGGCATGCAGAGGGAAGCAGCACCTTCAATAAACCTCTGTGTTGGCCATGCCTCCTTGGCTGTTGTGTGGCAGCAGCAGCTACAGCATCGTGCCATTGCTGCTTGTGGAGCACTATCACTAGGTCGCTGAAATACATCTACTGAGGTGACAGGTGTGGAGTGGTGCTGTGTGCTTCATATAGAGGCGTATGACACCACAATATGCATGCTGATGTGCATATCGCTTTATGGGTTGGTTTCTCCTTGTTTGTGTAGGATATTCTGCAGCTGTGTGTCGGTGGGGTTCAGGTGTATCGTGTTGTTACTTTACGGTTTGTTGTATTGGTTTGAAGTATGATGTGGCAGTATGTGTGCTTCATGTGTTCAGTGGTGTGTTACGGGATGTGTGATGGGTTTAGTGTGTTCATTCTCCTCTTGGGTGGCTTCATGGTGATTGTGGGGGTTGTGTATTTTTCTGTAATTATTTAGCAGAAATATTGTTTTTTATGTCTTCTTGGGGTTATTTACCCATTTTTGTCTTTTCATAACTTCCGCCTTTGATGGCAGTTCCGCTTTGAAGTACGTTCTTGTTCTTGATTTCTACCTTTCAATGCTTTTCTCGTAAGACCTTCTTGTAAATCGGTGTAAATTACCTACACGGAAGTTACGATTTATTTTTGGCGTAAGTTGACACGCATGGTCCTTAGTAAATCGGCCCCTTACAAGTACAGCTTTGACAGTAAAATATTATAAAGAACAAATACTATGTAGGTAAATTGTCAGAAAATTTGACTAGTTTGCCTGATCTATTAAACAACTGTAGCACTCTCCTATAGTACTGCAGGCAAGCGCTCTAGGCTCCAAAGTAGATCTTAGTACATCTGGACTGAAACTCCTCCCATTGTGCAAGGAAAACAAAGACACAGTGCTACAACTGTAGCACTCTACTATAGCACTCAGTGTGCGTGCTCCACACTCCAAGGTAGATATTAACATGTATTTGTATTTGACAAGCATAGCAAAGACATACTTCTACAACTATAGCACTCCACTACAGACCATACAATAATAGTTGATCTCACCATATCATAATATGGTGAGATCCAGGTCGGCAGCACACAACTTTCCAAGTGTTGCTTTAATATTCAGAGATACTCTTTGCATGTAGCTGGTGTGGTGCATTGGGTGTATGGCAGTAGGGTTGTGAGTATATCTGGTTTGTGGTCTCTATGTGTTGTGTGCATGTTGTATGGTACTGGTGTATATGTAGTAAGAGTGTTATGCTTTACTTGGTATGGTTTGTGTGGTATACATGGTGTGTATTTGTGTGTGTGTGTGTGTGTTTGTGTGTCTACTGCTGTGTATACCTTTTGAGGTGTTTCTGCAGGTGGATTTATGCATATTTTTGTGTGTCTTTTGTGTGTGATGTGTGAATCTCATGCCAGGTTTGTATGAGTTGTGTGCATAGTGTTTGTATGCCGTGTAGGTGTTTTGTGTATAATAGATATGCCATGTATTTGGTGTGATTGAAAGTGATACATGTGTTCCTGTGTCACCATTGTTTAATCTGGATGTGGTAGAGTTTGAATTATCGATGCATCAGATTCAATGAGGCTGGCAGATTGTGCATCTCTCCTTTTCAGGACTATTGTTCAGCTGCTCTGCTCTGACTCTGCCACCCTTTAACATTCTCACATTATCTTGCCTATTCCAGAGGAGGAGCCATCCAGCTGCCAGCAGTGCCAATTGAGGCATCTGAACTGTGCTATAATTCCTGATGCCCCCATGCTCTAAGTTCCTCCTCGCAGGCACTTCAGCCTCCTTGCAGGCTCTGTGTTGCCTCCGCTTCTGGGATCATGCCTGCTTTGCAGTGAGATTGTTCTATGAAGCCACACAGGAAAAAAGTTTAGGCTTTTTCAATCAAAAGTTGTTTCTTCATGAATTCCTCTTATCTGGAAGTAAGAAGTGTGCACTATTTCCATTGGAATTTTCATTTTGTGTTTCAACAAGACAATCTGTGGGATTTAAGAACCAGTATAACTCATATAATCAAATGCTTTATTTCGACTAGTAGTAAGTCGTAAAAGTTACATACAAACACAATTCACAGATACAATATATATCAACGGTAAAATCAAAAATACACAGGAGATAAAAACTATGTGTTTAAAAGGATAAAATATTCCACTGCGCACAGGGTACTCATAGATCAGACCCAGCTACAGTTAAATACTTGAGCCGCTTCCACCATGCCAACAGCAAAGAGTGCCCCGTGCCATACAGCACGCCCGAATCACTGGCCAAACAAAAGTACAGCACTAATGTGACCTTGTTGTTATTACGAATCATAACTAGAGGTAACACGTATTTCCTCCTAGCCTGCTTATATGGGGGACAGAACAAAACAAAGTGCTCAGTATTTTCGACTTCGCTGGGGCAAAATGGACTAGTGGGCAGATGAGACGCTTTCTAAATATGCTTTTGAGCAGTCAGTGGTTAAAACGCGTCTTCGTGTGCAACGCCCTCATTTGTTCAGATGGCATGTTATCCAGGTAGCATTCAAACCCAGGGGATAATTTCCTGGATTAGTAGGCAGCTAAACTAACTGAAAACATGGGTTTCACTTTTGAATCTCTCTCCCATCTGTCCCTAAGGGCCTTCTTGAATAATCCTTTGAAGTTCCCTGGAATAGAATCAGTTTGCAACAAGAAGTCTTCCATCCCAACCGTGGTCAGCTCCCTACACATGACCCAGAACCAGGGCAAACATGGACATCCCGAGGAGGCTAATACATTACCGACTGCTCTTCTGTAGTTGATCAGTTTGTTATTCGACCACAAGCAAGCCCAAAGGAACACTGGCCTAATCTGTGAAATGAAACTGATGCTCTGTACACCCAGATCCCACAATACAGGAATATTTGGTGCATTCACAGGGAGCCCAAGGACCGATTTAAAGAATTTCTGCTCCACAACCTGGAGACCTGGCAGGTTGCACATGCCCCACAATTTGGCTCCATGGAGAGCTGCCTGCCTTACACTGATCGGACCCGCCCCATTGGCCTGTATAAATCTACATATAGCTGTGCAGTTGCTGGTCAGCTTTAGACCTGCCCACGTCACCTGTTCAGACCAAGCAAAATTTTGCCATCAGACAAACCCCCAGGTAGTCAAAACTCACAACCATTCAATAGGGACGCCACTCAAGGCCACTTTCAAATTTGGAAGCTTTTAACCAGTGGTTTTTGCCAAATACCATGGACTGAATTTTCTGCAGGTTAATTTCAAGGCCATTTCTCAAACAGAATCCCTCGAACATTACCAGATGTTTCTGTAACCCAGATGGAGTTAAAGAAAGCCACACTGCATCATCAGCAAATAAAAGGATGGGGATTTTCCCCAATGCCAATGATGGAGCATCTGTCTGTTCAGCCAACAGCAGGTCGATCACTCTGTTAAGAAAGAGAAAAAACAAAATAAGGGTCAGAACAGTCCTGCCTAACTCCTGCCTCAATTTTTTAAATTTAGCAGAGAGTTGACCCTTCGATGAGCACCTAATAACAGCTCCGTTATTATTATACAAGGACTGGATTGTACTCATAATCCCTGTCAGCAAACCCAAATATGACAGTATAGCCCACAGGCCTGCCCTTGGCACACTATCAAGGATGGGCTTCTAATCGAGGTCGACTGCATAGATCTTCATAGATTTTAGCACAGCGTATTTCTGAAACATCAGGGAGGACCACAGGACCTGGTCAATCATGCTAACATCCTGCTGGTAACCAGCCTTAAGATGGCATACTGCCTCCGTTTCATGGCACCAGATCTCTAAGTGGCCCAACACCCCATTGATGAACACATTCAGCCCGCGTGCAAGAAGGAGATGGGCTGGTGGTTTGCAAAGCAGCCCCTCTCACCCTTCTTAAATATTGGGATGAGAATTGCTTGGGTCCAAGAATAAGGGCATTAAAGTACTTATGCAGGCAAGGCAGCCATATAGTCAACTCCTGTCTGAACCAGTCAATGGGGACCAAGTCTGGGCCAGGCGCTTTCCCCAATTTCTGAGTTAAAAGGGTCCTCTCAATGTCGTGCACTGTTAACACCAACAGAGTAGTGTCTGTCTCACCTGACCTATGGGAAACAATCTCCAGTCTGACATCGCTGGGAACTCTAACCCCCTACGTAAAGTTTCAAAATGGGAAACCCAAGCCACCACAGGGATTATGTCCTGTGACAGGCAATGCTCCCTACCATTCTGACATAGTGCCAAAAGCCTCTAACATCCTCATACTTTGCGGACCGGAGAAGATTATCCCAAAGTTGCACGGAATATTCCACCTTTTTTCCCCTCAATAATTTACGGTACTGGGCCCTTGCTTCCACAAGGGCCCTCGTGCCCAAATCCCTGGGACGCCTAGTGCACTGAGTCAGCGTCTTTTTTTGCTGTCGACAGTCCCTGTTATACCAAGATATATTATACTTAGCCCTTCGGCCGGTAGTATACCGTGGATTACTCAAACTATTTCCCAAGAAACTCACAATACTTTCATATGCTCATAACAAATAGTCCACATTAGACATCTCACTGTGACAAAACAATTCCAGCATTGGCAAAATGGCTGAATACATGCCTGGTACCTTCATCTTGAGCTCCAGTGCATGCCACTTAACAGGGCACCTCACTCCACCTCCTGGGTCCCATGAAGTCAGTTCAAGCCTATGGCCCTCCTCTTTTACACCAAAAAGTGACCCAGTAGCTAAAGTTACAATGGAATTGTGGTTGCTTTCTGGCCTCTTCAGCACCCTAAAATCCTGGGGGTGACCCCAAGCTTCCACATTTACCAAGCTGTAATCTATCAAACGTTTGAATACATGCCATAAGTCTTATTCATCAGCCAGTCATTTTGGTATCTTCCATTACAAGCCCTAAGTTTGAGCGCCATAAACACGTTTGTTTACCAGCAAATCTGTGTATCCTTCCAGGGCGATCTGGCACCAATTCTCCCACATATTATCTAAGATCCTCATCTTCCTGAAGCCCTGCCATAACATCAAGCGGCTCAAACTGGAGGTTTAAGTTCCCACAAACAACATTTTTTTTTTTTTAACTATTTTTATTATTTTTTAACAACAATACAGCCAAACTTGCAGTACAGTTAACATTATTACAATATTGCTTTTCTTCAATAATGTATACTGCTCGCTCTGCCCACCCCCCTCCCGAGCCTATTCTTCCACACCTTCTGTTCCCGCGCCTTGCAGGTGGAGTCCTTCATCTGAATTCTCTACTGAGTCGCGATCACTCGACCCATCATGCGTGGGCCCAAATATCGTAGCTACTAAATGCTTCCAAGCTACCAAGGTCTCTGCTTCTTCCTCCCCACCCGAGTTACTTGCCTCCTGCCATACTGCGGTTTCAGCTTCTAACCACTTTTGTAAATCTTTCCACCACACTTCTACTATCGGACCATGGCAAGCCTTCCAGTTCATAGCAACTCTACATTTTGCAAGTACATACGCCAGATCTTTAAGTTTACTGACGTGCTTCAATTTATGTGGTCTGGGGAATCCTCCTACCAGGCACGCCCACACCGATTCTATAATTAGCTTAACCCAGTGGTCTTCAAACTTTTTTGGCCGGGGCACCCCTGAGCAAAATTTGGGCTGTCGGGACCCCCCAGAAATGCCAAATGGACAGTATATATTGCGCGTCGCAACCTTCTCCCATCACAGTCGCTGGGCTCTCTCATCCCACTCCTACCCAGTCCCTGGTCTCTCCCCACCCCATCACACACCCTGGGCTGTCCCCACTCTGCTCCCACCACTATCCCATGGTTCCCGCCCATTGTGCTCCCACCATAGTCCCTGGGTTCCCCCCATCCCGTTCCCAACACAGTCTGAGGGCCAGTGGCGGCTGGTGATTTTTTTTGGAGGGGCATTACTATGTTCCATAAAAATGCCATAGCGACCAAGAATAGTGAGGGAGCCCGAACCAATAAAGGGGTATTCGGGGGGGGGTTCCCCCATGTGAATTATTTTAAAATAATGGGTTAAAATGTTGCATTGTAGAGCATACTTTTAACAAAAAAATGGGTAAATAACCAAACAGTTTGCAATTGGTGCTGGGGGGCCCAGAGGGCAGGCATGCCATTTTTTACTGGACATCTATGATGGATGTCCAGACATTTTTTACTGGACATCAATGATAGATTCTATGTTCAGCCTATCCGCCACTCCCCTCCAGAAACTTTCAATCACTGGGCACACCCAGAACATGTGCACCATGCCAGCATTATTCTCGTTACAATTAGGGCATGCTTGCTGCCCTGCATTTGCAAATGTAGCTATTTTTTGGGGTGTCATGTAAGCTCTGTGGGTGATATACAGCTGTATCTGCTGCAACCTAGCATTTCTTGACACCTTCTTATGATATCTTTGGGCTCTCTCCCACATCCCATCTGTCATAGGGGTGCCCACCTCTTCTTCCCATTCCTGTCGTAATCGTATTGATTCTTTCCCCACTTTGGACATAACCATCTCATATTGTCTGGATATCTCATGTCCTCCCTCTGCTATGTCGTATATAACCTCTAGGGTGGCATCCGGTTGGCTTTCCAGTATTGTCTCTGACCACGTTTCTTTAACCCGCCGCACCACCCTGTGGTATGTAATATACTGTCCCCTGTGCAATCCAGTTTCCTCCACCAAGGTCTCAAAATCTATAATCTTCCCCTCTTGCCATACATCACCCAGCGTTGCTATCCCAACTGGTTCCCAGTGCTTCCTGATCGTTTTCATTAGTTGGGCATCTGTTCCCACCAGTGCCACAAGTGGCACCTGCGGGGAACATGGGGAAGGGCTCTCCATTACCCGACAGGCCCTGTGCCATATGTCCCATCCCAGCAACATCATTTTCGGGCACTCTTTCATATTCGCTCTGGGCAGCCACATAATTTCTTGTTAAAAAAACGGTGCAGATTCTGATCTAAACAGGCTAGATTCTGAGGTTGAGTCTTTCGATAACCATTTTGCTACATATTGTAATAGACTCGCTAAGTAATAGAGCTCGTAGTTTGGCCTTTTTTTCCCTCCTTTCTCATACGTATTTTGTAGCTTCCAGAGGGCTATTCTATTTCTAGTCCCACTCCATAGGAAATCTCTACATATGCTATGTAATCGGGCAAAGAATCGTTTTGGGATCAGATGCAGTATATTACTAAAGTAGTGCAATAGTCTCGACAGGACCACCATTTTCAACATTGCCCCTCTTCCCATCATCGCCAAAGGAAGCTTTGCCCAGAACTTCATGCTACTTTCGATACTCTTAACCGCCCTCCCTGTGTGATGCAGGTGCTCTGCCTCCACCGTATGGTAGATGTCTATTCCAAGGTACCTAAACTTGTCCACCTCCCACGGTATTGGCAATACAGGCAAGTGCTCTAGAGGGGTCCCTTTATATCTGCCCCTAGCGGGAACACGCATGACTTTTTGGGATTTACTGCTATGCCGGACAGGAACGCGAATTGTTCCATCACCTCTAGCATGTATTGGAGGTTTTCTTCAGGGTATGTCAAGTACAACAGTATGTCGTCTGCATACAGGGAGATTAAATGTGGCTCTGCTTTAATGGTGATACCTATCTCATTATACTGTTGCCTTAGGTATATTGCTAGTGGCTCTAGAGCTAAATATATAACATTGGAGACCATGGGCAACCCTGTCTAGTGCCCCTGCTAAACTGCCACCCCTCCGAGATTATCGCTCCGGTTTTCACCCTGGCTAGAGGTGCGCTATATAACAATTGGACCCATCTAAGGTACCCCGGTCCTATCCCATAGCTGGTCAAGGCAGCCATCATCCAGGGCCATTTTACTGAATCAAATGCTTTTCCTATAGGCATTTTGCTACATATTGTAATTGACCTTGTAGTTTGGCAGTTTTATCCCTCCTTTCTCACACATATTTTGTAGCTTCCAGAGGGCTATTCTATTTCTAGTCCCACTCCTTAGGAAATCTCTACATATGCTATGTAATCGGGCAAAGAATCGTTTTGGTATCAGATGCGGTATATTACTAAAGTAGTGCAATAGTCTCGGCAGGACCACCATTTTCAACATTGCCCCTCTTACCATCATCGCCAAAGGAAGCTTCGCCCAAAATGTCATGCTACTTTCGATACTCTTAACCGCCCTCTCTGTGTGATGCAGGTGCTCTGCCTCCACCGTATGGTAGATGTCTATTCCAAGGTACCTAAACGTGTCCACCTCCCACGGTATTGGCAATACAGGCAAGTGCTCTAGTGGGGTCCCCTTATATCTCCCCAGCGGGAACACGCATTACTTTTTGGGATTTACTGCTATGCCGGGCAGGAACGTGAATTGTTCCATCACCTCTAGCACGTGTTGGAGGTTTTCTTCAGGGTATTTCAAGTACAACAGTATGTCGTCTGCATACAGGGAGATTAAATGTGGCTCTGCTTTAATGGTGATACCTATCTCATTATACTGTTGCCTTAGGTATATTGCTAATGGCTCTAGAGCTAAATATATAACATTGGGGACCATAGGCAACCCTGTCTAGTGCCCCTGCTAAGCTGCCACCTCTCTGAAATTATCGCTCCTGTTTTCACCCTGTCTAGAGGTGCGCTATATAACAATTGGACCCATCTAAGGTACCCCAGCCCTATCCCATAGCTGGTAAAGGCAGCCATCATCCAGGGCCATTTTACTGAATCAAATGCTTTTATTGCGTCCAGTGACACGATTGCCATCTCTCCCTCTTCTTCATTTGCATACTCAATGACTCGATGGAGCCACCTATGGTTATTCGTAATATTTCTGCCTGGGACGTACCCAGTCTGGTAGGGGTGTATGAGTTTGATGATAATTCTTCTCATCCTATTTGCTAGAACCGCTGTGAGTATTTTGCTATCCTGATTTAACATTGACAATGGTCTATATGATCCACATTCCTTGGCAGGCTTATTAGGTTTCGGGAGTGGTATAATTATCGCCTCTCGCAGGGACTCTGGGAGCCTACCCTTGTCATACGCCTCGTTTAGCATTGCCAACAGCGGGTGAAGCACCTCATCTTTGTATTTTTTGTAAAATTTGCTTTGGAGTCCATCAGCTGCCGGGGTCTTGTTTGTGGGTAACTGCACCACTACCTCCTCCAATTCTTCCAGGGTGATTGGGGCGTCTAGCTCTTCTCGTTTTTCCAAACTCTGTGGCAGACCTATATCTTCTAGCGTTTCAATTATTCTCCCATGATCACTCCCTACTTTATAGCCATATAGGGTTCGGTAATTTTCTACAAATTCTTGGTTAACCCCTTCTTGGGTGTCCACCGTACTCCTGTCCTCTCTCGCAATTGTCCTGATTGTGGGTCTGAGGGTTTCATTTTTATAGAGCCATGCCAGCATTCTTCCTGGTTTATCCCCTCCCACGTGCAATCTCTCTACGTACTTCTTATAATTCAGATTACACAGTCTCTCCCAGCATCCCACACATTTTTGCTGCAGCTCCAGTATCTCTACATTCTCAGCCTCAGTGGTACCACCCCTTCCCAGCGCTTTCTCCAACTCGTTCTCAGCCTCTTGTAGTTAAGCCCCTATCCGCCCTTGCAGCCCTTTGGATTTCGCTATTGGCCATCCCCCTTACTACTACTTTAAAGGCCTCCCACAGCGTACGAGTGGATTCAACACTACCAGTATTAATTTCAAAATAGCTTACTATATCGTCTCTCAGACTTTCTCTAAATATAGTATCTCTCAGCGCTTCAGCACGGAGGCGCCAAGTCGGTATCCTTGTTCTCGGGGGCTGATATTGCCATCCCAGTATCAATGGTGAGTGGTCCGATAGGACCCTCGCTTTGTATTCTGTGTTACCTCCGACATTAGTTCATGTGTGACAAACATGTAATCCAGCCTAGTGTGCAAATTTTGTGGGGCTGAGTAATGGGCGTATTGTCTCTCTGGCATATGTTGCGCTCTCCATGCATCTTCAAACCCCAGGTCCGTCAGCAGTGTCTGCAGCACTCTGGCCGCTGGGGCAGGTCTATCTATTTTATTATCCGATCTAACGATTCTCGGATTCAGCACTCAATTAAAGTCTCCTCCCCAGACCACCACCCCCCCCAGGCACCTGCCCATCTTACTATACAGAGACCTAAAATATGCTGCTGTATCTTGGTTCAGGGCATATGTATTGATAATACTTATTTCTTAGTTTTCTACCAGCCCTCTTATCATTACCATCCTTCCGTCCTCTGCCATCGTGGATTGTAGCATCTGGAAAGGGACATGCAGCGCCACCCATGTGATCACTCCTCTGGCATAGGCCGAATAGGTGGCGCCTATCACAGTTCCCCTCCATTCTTTCTGTATCACTTCTAACTTGTCGCGTGTGAGGTGTGTTTCCTGTATCAATGCTATATCTATTTTTTGTCTGCGCAGGTACATCATAACCTTGTTACTCTTCAGGTAGCTATTGAGCCCTCTTACGTTCCATGTAGCAATTCTGAGTTCTCCCATTATTTATCAATCTGTCTCTCACCCTCCTACCGGTGCAGTTCCTATTCAAAACATTTAATTCCGCATGTAGACTCATATAGGCTTGGTCCCCAACTGCATACAACATACTCAACTCCCCAAAACCCGCCCCACCGTCTGTTTTCCCATCCCCTTCCCCAAGTTGCCCAAACACAATATCTACCCCTCCACTACTCCCCCACCCTCCCAACTGTTGCCCAGCTCCATTCCTGGATCTCAGGCACCCCCGCATCTAGCCCTTAACCCGACAACTTGCGCGCTCGGGGCTCAGCGGGGTGATTCAACCCTAGTGGCTTTTCTCCTCACTCTATTTACCTGGGGTAGGTCACGTCCTGTTTGTGCCTCTTGCATTAGTAATCACATTGTAATACCAATATCAATATTTAACAGTGCTATCTATATTCCAGTCCAGTATGTCCTGCATCACTCACCTTGAGCAATCAATGTCATGCCATAAGGTTGCCCCCATTATATCTCTTTCTCGGCAACCCATAGCATTGCCTCATATCACTTATCTTGTGCCTCTCGTCCTGATCCTCTTCAACGTCCAAGCAACCTTGGGCGTCCAGCCAGTTTGTCGCTTCTTCCGGGGTGTCGAAGAAATGTATTTTGCTCTTATGTATTATCTTGAGTCTTGCAGGATACAGAAGCATGTATTTAAGGCCAGCTGTGCGTAGTCTACTCTTCACAGCTACAAATCCATAGCGTTGTCTTTGTACTTGCATGGTGTAGTCGGGGTATGCAGTTATGGTCGCTGCAGCTCTTTCTATCGTCCCTCCTTCCCTGAAGAACTTCAGGATCTTCTCTCGGTCTCTATAGTTCAGGATTTTTGCTATGATCGCTCGGGGTGTGGCCCCTGGTTGCGGCCTTTGCATCAGGGCTCTATGTGCGCGTTCAATTGTGAATCCTTGAGAGAGCTTGCCAGCCCCATCTCCTGCATAATCATGCTCTCCACGTAGTCCATTGGATTTTGGCCTTCCTCTCCTTCTGGAAGGCCCACCACGCGTATGTTGTTACGTCTCGCTCTTCCTTCGGCTTCCTCTGCTTGGTTCTCCAGGTTTGATACTTGCTGCTTTGGTATGTGCACCTCCTTAGCATTGCTGGTGCTGGTTTCTGTGTTGGTTTTCACCGCACTTTCCAGACTAGTCGCCCTCTCCGCTAGAGCCCTCATGTCTTGCTGTAATAGATTGACCTCTATGCCCACTGCGTCTATTTTGGTCTCCAACGTCACTTTTAAGTCTGCCATTGTTGTCCCCCATGAGGTTTTCAGTTGCGTTATAGCTGCCAGGATCGCCTGGTCATCTGTCAAGGGGGCGATTTCGCTGTCCCGCTGGTTGGGGTCTGTGCCGGGGTGGTCGGGGTCTTAGAAAATATATCTATCATTGATTGTTTAGCCTTCGTCTTGCCTCTTCTCACCGACATTATCCCACTCTTGTTTGAGTAATTGCGAATCGCCAACACTTGGGCCTTGCCCTGGACCCAAAGTCAGTACTGCTTTATGTGGTGTGTTGACCAAATTTTGGTCTCTGCCCCTCCGATGTCCGCCAGCACTGATATGACCGTGTGGGTTGTGCGCAATGCATGCCCGCTTGCTCCTCCGTTACATACAGCACCTTTCACCAGCAGTGTTCATGTGTCTGGCCTCCACGCCCCAGCCTGCGTTATGTTTATTTTCGGTCTGTAGATACCGACCTTCGGGTTGGAGCAAGCACCATCTTGTTTGAATCTCCGCCGTTTTCCGCTGCTTCACTTCACGGCGATGCTTTGATACGCGTAGGCCGCAGTGTGCGCTGATCTTCCAGACCACCGGGGCATGTCAGCTATGATCCTTGTTGCAGCCGTTCACTTGCATCAAAGTCCCCTCCAATGTTTCAGATTCGCTTTTACTAGCGAGTGATGCCGTTCCGCGATGTGCCAATTTGGCTGTCCTAAGGCTCAGCCCTTTGTTCTCACGTGAGCACCATTTTGTGTCTCTCACTGACCGAAGCTCGCTATCTTCCTTAACTTACAATACAGCACTTCGTGCACAGTTAGTGCCAGCTCCACGACCTCCGTATGCCTCTTGTATTCACGTATTCATAGTTCCAATAAGGCAGCACTCAGCAGGCTCAAAGTATGTTTTTTTGGTTGGATCAGCGTCGGATCAGCAGGAGCTCATAGGGAACACGTCCTAGCTTGTGGCCATGTAGCCACCCCTCCCCCCACAAACAACAATTTGTATTGAACCCGTGTGGTTTTCCATCCAACTTGTTATTCTTTGCTGCAGTAATGCCAATAGGGATTATTTGGAGGAGCATCCTGGCAGTTATACAAGTTAATACACAAAAGCTGCGACCCATCTGTGCAATGCATTTGAATTTTCATAAAGTCGTCAGAAACAATAGGGCACATACAAATTGATGAAAATAAGTTCACATTAATCCAGCAAATCAAACGGCCACTAGGGCACCCTTTCCTCCCCTTTACAGCTGGTATATGAAAAGAAGCATACCCCTGGAGATCATGGGCCACAAGTGACCACATCTCCTGCATGGCTATCAAATCATGGTAGACGACTAAGTACAGCCACTCTTGGTCTTCCATATGCTTTGAGATGCCAGCAATGTTGCAAGACATCACTCATTTGAGCTTGTTCTGTTCTACCATTGGAGTTGGAGTCATTTATGCATAGTTGGAGCCACTCACCCCATGGAAGATTAGGATACACTCAGACTTGGCCCTATGGCCGCACTGGGCAGACAGTCTTTGATTTAAATGCACACACCCCCACACAACAAATTAGACCTACTCAACGCATGGCCAAAAGTGCAATGATGAAGGGATGAAATAGGCAGAAATCCTCAGGAGTTAGCTCCCTCATGGGCCCCAGCTGATTGCTGGTTTCAGTCCATTAGCCGAAAGCCCCAGTTAGATAACATATCTGCACCCAAAAATAGAGAAGGCACAATAGAGGAGGCACACTCAATTAAGGTCCAGTTCATAGTACTAAACCAGTTCAGGAATTCAACTCGCAGGATATCGGCACTGAGATTGTCCGAGATGCCTGGAATCTGTTTCCAAAGGTCTAACAGGTGAGAGTTATTCAAAAACTGGCTCTCAGATTTTGGGCACATTCCTCCAATTTTTACAAGCTTCCCAAAAAACATCTTCTTTCCATATTCTTCCTTCTGTCTGTTCACCCTTCCCCATTCGCCTCCTCTCGTTTTCGCTCCTTTCAGCTCCTTGCCCCCCTCCACTGGAACTCCCTTCCTCTATCTGTTCCATCCCCACCTATTCCTCCTTTCGTGTCTCCTTGAAATCTCATCTTCTCCACTCCCCTCCCTGACACTCCTATCCCCTCCTTCCACCTTCCTCTGTCCTCCCTTTTACCCTCCTATTCTTACCTCTCTCTCCCTGCTCCGTTCATCTTAAGTCCCCTCTGCTCCTCTCTGATTCTCAGCCTATTCCTCTTCCTGTTTCCCACATCGTTCCCCTTCTCCACCCCCTCCTCCCTCGTTTATCTTCACTGGCAAATTGTTCTACTTACTGTATTACTGGTTTGATTCATATTTTGTAATTGCTTCTACTGTTTTTTATTGTATCCTTGTTGTTATAATGTAAAGCGCTTTGGCGTAAAGCGCTATATGAACACAATAAACAATCTTCAGTTGCTTCATGACCAGACCTCCCTAAAAAATTGATGGATTGAGGCTGCATCCTGGTGGTTGTAGCCGTACGTCCCGGGCTTGGCAGTGAGGGATCAGCTAAAATAATAGGGGGCGGTGGGGCGTGTGGTTTTGTCAGTTGGCCCATGCAGAACCACCTGCCTAATATTGCCACCCCCTTATCCCTAATAACCAAGGTACATTCAGATGGAACAGTATAGGACTGGGAAGCATTTAGAGTCAACACAGCATGGGGCTAGCCATCAAATAATTGTTTGGGGTGCAATGCTTTAAATGATGCTTTTCGTTTTTGCACCTTCCTCGCTGGCTTTTAATCAGTGACTGTTCAGCCTGTAGCGCCGCTAACATGTGCTCCTCTGATTCTGCCATTAGTGTCACCGAATCTAGATCTTGAGCCTTTGTAACCTTGCTTGGAAATTTTTCAGCATAGTACGCTGTAACAGGTTTAGGCTGGGAAGGCCACATTTGCATGGCCTGTGATACCACACTTTTGATAGGCCGCACCATGGTTGCCATTAGTTGCGCTTCCTCGTTCAGCTGCTCCTGCCTTTCATGGTTCCACGAGTTGGAGGCCAGAATCACATCGACCACTTTCGCTAGGATGCCCTTGAGTTGTTGCTGGTCAAAGGCCAGTTGGGTGCATAAGATCAAAAGGGCATCCAGCATTTCCATTACAATTACTGAATCTGGGTAGGATACAGAAACATCTGCAATTGGCATTAGAGCCTCCAGTTTTGGACTTGCTGTTGAATTTGAACCAGTTATATTGTCACTGTGCCGTATCAATTAAACAACATGTGAATCATTTGGGTTCAAGTTAGTGACCAAAGCCCCTGAATCGGTTGCCACTGGGGGTAAGTTGATTGCCAGAGGGGCGTCAGGGACAACTCGGCCCACCTCCAGTGTTGTAAAATGTTGGGCTGATTATTAAATGCCAATGCTTTGATGGATATGTCCTTCGCCCCTTTCTTTGAGCGGAGGGCACCTCTTAAAGAACCATGGTTCCTGGCCGGACTGCGAACTTGCGTTCCATGCTTGACAAAAGCACTGTGCAGACAATATTTGCACTTGCCAGAGTCTTTCATCATTGAGTAAGCTTATTACCCACTCTAGGTTTCCTCACTCAGAAAAGGAGGAGGATCCTCCACTCTCCGCTCTCCACTCACGGGTAGAGAGGTATAGTGAATGTGAACTGACCATGCCGGTCCTTAAAAGCAAACTCAGCCTGTTTCTCCCAATCTCTTGCCCACCCACTTTTAAGAGGATTAGGAAAGCAGCAAACCCCCTACCCGCTAATTTACCACAAGCACTCTACTGGTGCAGTGGCTGGGGCACTTCTTAAGCCCAGCAAGGGGCGCTCCAATGTAAACCCTGGGCTAAGTCCACTAATACAACATGGAGCATAGAGCATACAAGACACAACCCGGGACCCCGGGGACAGTGGGGTAAGCAAAGAACAGTAGACAAGCTGCAGCCGCTAAATGGAGGCCATGTGAGCGGATGAGGCTAATGGAATTTAGAAACAATGTGTAATGCTGTAACCACCAACGCGTCAAGCCGCAACTCAGCTTGGGTAAAGGTGCCTCTGACATGCTGGGAGGGCAGTAATATAATAGTTCATTTATTCTGCAGATTGTTCATGGCTCCATATGCCAACATTTCCAGAAGTGTGGTAATGCTAGCCCTCAATTACATTCAAGCAGAGTTCTGCACAAGATCCGCCTGGGCCGTTGCAGGGATCTGGCTATGGGACTAATAATTGATATATAGTGTATAGTTTCGGGAGCAGCATGGGTTGTAATCGATTTATAGACCCAGTATGAGTGTGGTACCTGTCATTATTGGTCTGTACACATTAATAAACTCCCTCGCTACTCGGTCATCAGTGCAGATAACAGCTACTACAGATCAGCTGTATAGAGATGAATTACAACATTGGAATGTTGGTGAACCATTTCAAACAATGAGTTATTAGATGGCCCTAACCTTTGTTTCAAAGCATTATGTTTCTCTTGTACCATTCTGCCACACCGATATGTGTCTCACTTAGCCATTAATCAACTACTACAATGCTCACTGATAGACTCTGAGCACCTTCTCCAACTGTTTTATTATGTTTATAACCTATTTATAATCAGCTCTGAGCAGGAAGGATGTAACTGGTGTTATGCGTCCTCAGCTTTGCCTTTGGCCTATACATCGGTTGTGGACTGATAACACCCACTCCATGCCTCCACCCATGTTCTCCAATGGCTTATTTGTGATACTATTCTGGTTTTGGCCAGTCTGCTTGTTATCATGCAATAACTCTCACTCATTACAAACAACATGGCTGAGATCTGTAAAGATGTGATATGTTATGATTTGTAATCAGCTGTATTCTTCAAGAAATATGCCATGTAGGCATTTGTGTGAATATTTTTCACATGTCCCTACTAATAGCAGAAACAATTGGGATGAGGTAAATACTCAGCAAACATGTGAACTGTGCTGACTGTAGCTAATGCATAGTGTATGTTTCTAACAGACAATTGTTATCTGTGAAAAGTATTTAGAATGCTGTTTTAACAAAACAGAAGAGAAATGGGTGCAGAGGTTTACTGGCCTTTGGGAACTCTGGGTATTCCCCAGGGCCTCTTTTGTGTGGTAATCTATTTTAGTGCTACATATGCTCATAGGAAAAGGGTTGGGCTGTTTAGAAATGGGTAAGATGGGGCCACTTTCAAAATAATTTCCAGGGCCTCTTTTAGTTTCCATTCCACCCATGGATGGCTGGAAGTTGTTCAATGAATCAAAACAACTGGCATCTGCCATGCCATTCTAGAAGGTTAAAGACCATAAGAAATCTTGGCTTCGTCCCACCACAGAAGTCAGAACAGGAATTCACACAGTTATTTACCCAGTAGATTGCGCAGAACTCTACAGAAAACAGTACACATGAACATTTTACCTGTTCATGTAACAGACACACACACATCCTAGATAAATACTGCAATTTTTTAGATCAAAGCATTGCAATCCTTTATAGGTCAATGGATTTCCTCTGACTAGTGAATCCATGACACATAATTAGACTGCTTTAGGTTTCTCTGTGTGTATAATATCTGTCTGTACAATGCGTGGATGTGTTCGTAGAAGGTCTCTTAATATGACTTCAGTAATCTAATGCTAGCAAGCACACTTTTCTGTATGTAAATTAATTTCCTAGGCTTAATGAACCTGGTAGATTTGTACTGATGTATTTTCAAGATAATATGTTTCTTAAATCTAATTTATTTGGCTAAAGTGCACAAGTCTGCTTTTAATTGAATTGTTCAAAAAAGAGGGTACTCAATTATAATTTTCAATTGTGAAATCTAAACCCTTTTCAGCTATCTTTGCTAATTTTACACCGCAATAGCTTTTACCAACTATTGCTAAGCTACATTTAATGTTCCGAGGAACTAAAAACAAAAGAGATTTAGAAATATTTTTAAAATGCTTCTGATACATTGCAGATCTATCTCCCACGAACTGCAGAGAAATTATACAGGAGATTATTGTTAAAGGACTAAAATTAAAATGAGGTCCTGTATATAAAGGTAAGACCAAAACACCATGGGTGAAAGCGGCTATTAGTGCCAAGGAGGCAGGCTATCCTGGGGGGTAAGGACGATATAATTTACAAGTAATTCAAGGGCAGTGTTGGCTGCTGTGATGTTTCATCATTAGAGGTGTGTTAATATATCCCCAGAATGTGTGTGTCAAACAGAAACAAACAATGAATTTGTTAATAAGGTGCATTGTTCAATACAGTTTTGCCTGTGCTTGAAAATTGAGGGCAGTATGGCCATACTGGCTGTGTTCAAATATATTCTAATATTGCCATATTAAAATAATTGCATGATGGTCACCAAAATGGATGCTACCATTGCAACTGTAAAGCACCATGATGTCTCTGGCCACAAAACAAGCCAGCATGTCATTGTGGAACACTTTCCAGGTGGTTCACGCATTAAATGCAATCACTGTCATTTTAAAGCACCACAATTCCTATGTCCACCATGCACACCAGCTGAATACTTTAAAGCACTTGTATGATTGTTCACAAAATATCTGTGTAACATGACACTGAACAAAAAACGTTAATGCTGCTGGTGGGCGTCTGCACCCTTCTGTGCCAAACTAATGTGAACTCAAACACACACACACATTACATGCGAACAACAGTCATTTTCTCACCCACATACATACACATACTTGTAGCAACACAGTGTGCCTCATTACAAGTGTGGCAGTCTAGAAACAAGGGTGCCGGTAAGCTCACTCGCACCCATTTTCCGAACCGCCACACTACGAGTCTGACCCTGCCAAGCACGTTGGCTCCGTTAGACAGAGTCATCATGGAAGCAGCAGCCCTGTTAGCAATGGTGCCAGTGCTTCTGTGTTCCCTCTCCTATGGAGTCCTCTGGGACTCCGTGGGAATGGGGAATTACAAAATCCGGCGCTTGACATCCCGCGCCACCGGGACTTGTAATTTCCCAGTTGCACTGGGAAGTCAGGTGCCAGATTACTGTTACAGGGTTGGTAGCAACATCTAATGAGGCCCAGTGTCACTCGCATATTCTCAATCAACCTCTTGTTCAAATGCACAGATTGCACAGTATGCGAAACATGCTTGCATACATACAAGCTTTTTAAATAATAAAAATGGCTTCTGTTGACCATTCATTAATTTACGCTTTTCTGAGGCAAAATTACCCGGGGATTCTGGAAAGTCTGTCTGTAAAATGGTGAGGGCAGAAAGGAGTCAGAGCTTAGTTGCTAAGTATCCATTGAAGTTGTGAGCAGGATGAGCAAACTCAGCTTAGTTTACAGAGCTTGGAACATGCTTACAAGGCAGTCTACTCGGCATCAAGCTGAGCATCTGGATTTGGTGAATGTTCGCAAAAGGGCAGCCCCCCCACTGTTCCCTTTTGGTTCTCCACAGCAGAAGCCATGTTGTGATAGTAGGCATTATGGGAACATTTAATGACAGAATACAGGACAGCAATCTGCACAGTTGTGGGATGTTTTAGTCAACAGCCAAATCTAGCATTCACAACCAAGTCCCAAGGTTTCAAAATGTGGTTCAGTGGTTTAGTTGGCTTTGTCCAACACTGAGGACCTCTAACGCACGTTTTAGCAAATGGAACCTTGCTATGCTTTTTTAGATAATGCTAGATAGACTTGATCGGGCGATAACGTGTTAGGAAACAATACCTCATCAAGCTAAGTTCATGTTCCACCTACCCTATCAAGGTGTCTTTGCACAGACTAATGAAATCTTATTTTCAGGATCAGATCAGAAGCAGTAAGTAGTGGCATATTTCTTTTGTGTTACAATTCAACATTGTTAATTAAGAGCAGTCATTGACTTGTTTCGCATCAACCCCTGAGAGCTCATTTTGATTGAATATGTGATTAAAGGCCAGACTATTCTTGAGCCTTTACGTAATTCATATTGGGTATGATAGAAAGAAAATGGAAAGAAGGATGAATCACAAGGTGCTTTTGAGAAATGGTGAGAGAGGATGAGAGCTCTCCAAATGGGCAGTGATGACACCCAAACACTGCAGAGTATCAATATAGGTCGATGACAGGAGTCACTGTTCTCTGTTTATGGCCTTTGACCATTTGTCAAGTTTAGTGCCCCCCCCACCCTCTGCAAACTGGCACAAGCACAGTGACCCCCCTTGCAATGCCCAGTGTTTAATGCCTGCTTCCAAGCCTGTGAACCGTGTACCCAGGTGAAGACCACGGGCCATACCCAGTACACAGTGTCCCTTCGGATATTTCCCACTGAACATGGCCTTCCCTATGCTATGCATCACCGTCGCTGTGCCCACAGTATGACCTGAGCTACATGTCAGCAAAATTTCCCTAAAGGAATTTAAATTGGAAATGTTTTATTTTGACAGCCCAATGAGTGGGTAATCACCGTGGACAGAAGGTAATGAAACCCTTTAAAACAATAAAAGCTAGCTGCATATGTTTGTAAGCACATGTTTCATACAGTTCCATCTAGAAGGGAAAAGTTAAATGGAGAAAATATGTGAACCATATCACTCTTAGAAGGAGCACACTATAATTTAGATTATCCAAAGCAGCTCCATATGCCCTGTCATAGATACCCATGCCCCGATGTCATATGTTTTAATTGTAAAAAAAAAAGCGCATTCCACCATGAGTTATCCCCTTGCCATTCACATGGTCACGAATGTCAATTTCAAATGTGTTTGCAATGTTGGATCCAAACTGGCTTTACAAACATGTTTATTCCTGTAACACCCAATGCCATTCTTGATTCAGATTTAAATGTGTGTCTACACACTGTCCGAGAATCAACAAATTCAATATACATATGGATTTTTTGCCCACTATCTATTTTAAACCCCGAACGTATTTTCAACAAACCAAGTGAGGATTTTAACATGGTCCTGGCCCCTACGAATCCAAAATTGTTGCAAATCTGAAACGCCAAACATTTACTGAAATACATGAAAGAAATAGACACGGCATGGAATGCAACTTTTTAAATACCCTACCCCCTAAAATACTGGATCTTCAAAAAACATACAGTAGAAAATTCAAGTTGTATATTTTCCTTGGACATTTTCCACTGTTTCTTCAAATGGTGCCTCTTCCACCCGGGATGGCTTTGGAGCACAACTTAATAAAGCATATGGTAGCAAGGTCCTAACATCTTTCTCTCTCTTGGGGACCCATTAGTGAGAAGCTAAAAGGATCTAACATCCCTTGCAGGTCGCTTGAAGTGGAAGAAGGTGTGTTACTTTCCTAGCAAGGCAGCACACATCATTGTAAGAGTGTGTTTTCCGTCGAGGAATCCTACTCGTTTTCACTAAATATTTTCCAGATGAAAATGACTGCAGCAGTTTACTTGATAGTGGTCAGTAATATTGCTTTCCCTCCCATATGCTATCGTAAATGATGCCTTTTCCTCAACCCATAGTAGATTCTAAAGAGTTGTGATAGGATTGACTTTGAACAGGTCTTAAGACAAATCAGTTAATATATTAGTAGGTTATCTTCCTTCTTTACCAAAAACACAGGAATACTTATAAAACATTAGTTAGTGACCTAGTTAGTATATTGTGTTCAATTCTGTATTCCACACAGACCTAAGCAACTGATCACATGTAGTCACAATCTGCTTCATTAAATATAGAAATATACCCCTTCTTTCCTTGAAATTGAATTCTGTAAGGATATTGATCGTATACCCAAGCACCTTCTGCAGAGATATGTGCCTGCAAGAAATTGATTAGTTGGCAACTTCTTATAACTTTTCTTCTTGTACCCTCCCATCCACCCAAGTGCCAGGATTTGGAAGTACATTTGAGTTCTTGGTTGTGATAGCTGAAATATATCTTTTAGGTTATTTGCATTATTAGATGTGATTGTCATGAACATTTGTCCACTGTTATGCAACTATACAATAAAAAAAAGAATGAGAACAACGCCAGAGAGTAGGGTATGAAAACGGTGGTGCTATATCAGATGTCCAGGAAGGATCTCCCAAATCCTGGTATTCCCCCTTAGTGCTATTGCCAGAGAGCTCCTGCAGAGAAAAGGTGAACAATCTCTAGAATAGTGTCACTTCACCCTGCACAAAGTTATCTTTTCTCGTATTGGGGGCCAAACATGTTCTAATTTTATCATACATAGGGCAAATAAATATCATATCAAAGTTGATAACCAGGAAGCAGCCGTCACACAAACAAAAACCTATCTTCTATTGCAGTCCTAACCCATCAGGTTAAAAGAGATCCTTTTGTCAGCTGTGAAAATCACAAATTGAAAATCACAAATTAGTTATTTGTATTCTAACTTTTGGTGGACCAATCAGCTAGAGAGGTGGTTCTCAACTGTCTGTTATTTGAGGCTGTACTTTAAATATAAATATATTTCTAGCATCTGTATACATTCCCTAACCATTTTTCTTATGTATAGTCCTCAATACCTCAAATGTATCACTTTCTTGGTTTTCTCCCCACACTGGGGCTTGTCTCCGTCTCTCTCTGTGGTTGTTTCCCAACAGTGGGTTTGGTCTCTTTTACTCTGCCCACTCTGATGTTTCACTATACTTTCCCCTCTCTGGTGCTCTCCTATTTCTCTTTCCCCACTTTGGAGCTTCTTTGCAGCCTCACCACTCTGGGACTCATCTCACTCTTGTTCCCTACTCTGTGGATTTTTAGGTCTCTCCCCTCTCTGGAGTCTCTCTGCGTTCTTCCCACCTTGGGGTTCCTCTACATTCCCCCCACATCAGGGTTCCTCTGCATTCCCCCCACCTTGGGACTTTTCTGTGTTCTCCCCATTATGGGGATCTCTTTTTCTCTCCCCACCTTGAAGATTCTCTATGTTCTCCCCACCTTGGGGTTTCTCTCTATTCTCCCTACTTTGGGGTCTGTCTTCCTCTTCCTTGCTTCACCATTTACCTCCTGGTTTCCTGGAGCCACTTTTTACCTTCTTCTCTTGCCGTGCCGTTCTCATTGTGAGGGGTGCCAAGTCTGTCTGACGTGGAGACTCTTACGTGACTCACCAACTGGGTTCTGTGTCGGGGGTCTCTGTTGCTTCTCGTATCCCGCTTGCTTGCATGGTGTTGGCTGAAGCCTCCATTCTGGCTTATCTCTTAGCAATCCACAGGCTCACGTTCCCTTGTGCTTCTCTGGATTAGGCCCCTCAGGCTACTCGTTCGGTCGGTGCTGCCGCCTTGCTGCAGTGTATACTGTGAGCTGCAATGCATGTCTGGCTTAGTCTTTCTCTACTCCGCCACACCGCCAACAGACTTTTCAGCTCCCTTGAGCTCCGTAGGTTCACCTCTGCACCCCTTCTGATTGGCTCTTCAACTGACGCTCCTCCAGGGGCTGGCCCATCCGCTTCTCTTGTGAAAACAGAAAAATAATATGAGGCCGGGAAGCCCAAAAACAAACACACCAACACAAGTTACAAAGAAACATACAAGTGCTTTATTTCAAGCTACAACAGTTACCAAGTCAATTGACAAAAGGATAGCTATTCGGCTCTCAGTATAACATAACAAACTTCAACGAGGGTTCGATGTGTTAGTGAGAGAGCGCATATTGGAATACCCGGGCCTTTTATACAATTTGCCCAGCCCTTGGCCAACCCTCTTGCGGGTTAACCATTCTGCGAAATATTTGATTCTGGTCTTAGGGTTCCTTGCCAGGTCAATCCTTTAATATATGTATTTTCGATTAGTTTCGCTGATATAAGTAGTACATTTACATATAGGTCAGCAGTAGGACAAGGTCTCTGTTCGCGACCCCGACAAGTGGCCTGCAGGCATATTAATTATTCAGTTGTACGGAGGTCACAATGGCCAGAATCTTACTCAGAATGTCATTTGGCCTCCATTTTGATGTTCAGGGTGACTTCTACAGAACAAGAGAACCTAAAATGGCGGTTTAATCCAAGATGGCGGCTTACATAAATTTCTCTAAGGTCAGGACCTTGTCGTGGAGTTTGTTCGCGCATGTTGTTTAGACAACTTGGCGTAGGCCAATAGACATGCAATTATTACAATAGGAGGCATAATATTGTTTCTATTCCGACAAACCCTCCTTTTGGCTTATGCCAAGTGCTAACACCATTTCTAATGTCTTTGTAAATAACTCCATGCATTGTCGTCCATACATCCTGAATCGTTATCTGTAATATCTATAGCCATTAGGTCGTTCACCAGAACCTCTTGCAACACAAACCCTTTAGATGCTGTATCTGGGGCATACACTTTATGTCCTATCATTGTCACCGCCTGAGTGCAACATCCCCCTAGCATTGCACATATACTAGGTAGACATTGGATACAGCAACAAAGGAATAGCAGAATTTCCAAAATAACCAGTATGACAGAAAGCACCTTCCAACCCCAGGATCGTAGGAAATCCCAGAACCAAGCGCTAATACTCCAATCTCCCACAAGAACATGCACTTCTGAACTAAGGACGTGCAAGTTCTGTATTGCTTTGAAAATTGTCAGTGAGGAATCTGGTACGAAAACACAACAAGCGGACCCCATTAATTTATATACTCCACCACGTTCTGCCAGAATGGCATCTAATTTATAACTGGAGGGAAAGCCCTATGAGACGGACAGGATATAGTGGGCTAAATGAACAGAGTATGTACACATTGGGTGGTCCTGTCCTCCCTAAGTTCTGTGTGCTGCGCACAATTTAATGCAGCACATGATTGAACCTTCCTGAAAGCCCCATGCAGAGGTACAGAGATCCGAAGCATGGGATGAGAAAACAACCATTAACAATATCTGTTTTTTTTAAGGTAGCCTTATTTTATTTCTTAAGTGGCTTTTTCTTGTAATTTTTTGTAAAAACAAACATTCAATTAGAATAAAAGATATAGAAAAAGAGTAAAGCATGGAAAGCACAGTCAAGCATCAGAGTTTTAACGTCACATAATTTCAATCAAAAACTTGGTAAGGAACTGTGTTATAGCAATAAGACGGGTTTTAACAGTTTTCTGAGGCAACTTATCACAAGTCTGCGTAACTAATATGGAGAAACACCTTATGTTTAGCAAAAGCATGGAATAGAGGTATATGTCATATTACTTCATATTGAAACATAACCTTTTAGTTACAATGCTGTCCAGTATTATATTTTGCAATTCAATTCTTTTGCATATAGTAGCCTGGATGGGTTGTTTGTCATTTCTGTGTAGAAATAGTTTTAATAATGGTGGCCAGCCGCGGCTGGTCCAAGACCGAGAGAGACTGGTCCGACGTCTGTTTAAAGAATAAAGATAGTTCTGTGTGTTCCTCGAAGGTGGTCTTGCAATGGGGGACCACGGGGAACACTGACATTTCGATTGGTATTTATTCTCAATCTTCTTCTGGGGCGTTAATTATGAAGGTCTCCCAGGGAAAAAAGAAGAAAAGGGTCCACTTAGAGTGGGGTACCAAGTGTTTTCCTAGGGGATCACATGGTGTAGGGGGAAGGTTAAAAAAGTGAATGCATTGGGTAGAGTGCTGATAAAAACAATTAGTGAAGGGCTGTTAGCCCTGCCAGTCTAGCCACTGACCTGTACCCGGAAGCTGTGTGGAAACTCCTGTACTTCCAGTGGTCGATGGGGGTGCATGGTGCAGTTAGTGTCTTGCAGGAATAGTCACTGCATAAATGTGGGGGGCACCCATGTTCGTATCTGGTTGCCAGGTTCCAGTGTCTGGATCAAACCCTGTAATACAAGGGGTGACAAACGGGAGGGAGGCGACAATCAGGGATATGTCCTTGGTCATGGTAATCATCTGATGTCTGGAGGGCAGTGGGTGGTCATAGTTCCTATCCTAAGGGGATCTCACCTGAGTGGAAAAAGGCTTGTGTACGGCATGGCTGCGTCCGCCGTCTACGTGTAGCAATCGCGATGTGCTGCAAAGCGGAGCTGTAGAAGCTCCTATATGTGCGCCTGTGCGCTAGTAAAGTGTCTGGTGGTGCGCGCATGCGCAGATGCTGTGGATGCTTCATTTGTTAGTGTGTGGTCACTTAGGGTTGGCGTCCGAGTCAATCTGTCGGGCATGTGAGGCTAAAGCCCAGTGCGCATGTGCAACGACGCTCTTATGAGTGGTTGCTTGCTCTCGTATACGTGGACGAATGCGGAGGGACAGCGTCCCTGGCAACCATGTGTCCTTAACAACTGGGATCAAGTCCTGGTGTGCTGTGGTCTTGTGTGGATGCCTGTCCAGGCTGGGAGTATCCTGGTGAGGATAAACTGTACGTAGATGAAAGGCAAGGCCTGTGTTTGTAAAAGTTAGGGTTGGGACACTACTTGGAGGGGAGTGTGGCAGGTGGCTTGTGCCTGTGTGTGGATCTTAAAAAGAGGCCGGGGGGATGAGGCAGGACCTCCTCAGGTTTGAAAGTCCATAGGGGCCGCCTCGTTTAGGCCCGCGGCCAGGGTGTTGAGTTTAAATATCCACCAGGATTCTTTGTAGTTCAGCGAGTTTGCAATGTTGGTGGTGCCTAATATGCGGTCAATTACCGACCATTTGAAAGAGTCATGGGGATGTTGTAGTTCCATGAAGTGTGGTACCAGAGGTGCAGTGTGTATTTTACACCTAATCCTTGATTTGTGCTCGCTAATTCTTTTGTGCACCGGTCTGGCCGTTTGGCCTACATATCTCAGTTTGCAGGTGCATTCAATGAGGTAGATTACGTTGGTGGTTTTACAGTTGGTAAATTGCCGGAGTTCCCATTCTTTATTTCCTATTTGGAAGGATTTCATTTTATTCGTCTGGTTGCATGCTTGGCATGTACCAGACGGGTGGTGCCCTCTAATTTCCCGCATGTTCCAAAGTGTGGATCTTGTAGGTTTTCGTCGGGATCTGGCATGAGTCAATAAATCTTTTAGGTTTTTATTCCTTTTCAGTGCCATCCTGGGCAATGGTTCCTCCAGTAGACTGAGACGGAGGATGGGCCAGTATTTTTTAATCAAGTGTCTGAATTGCGTGCTATTGGCTCCAAACGTCGAAATGCAGGCCAATGTATTCTCTGTCCCTTGGTCATGTATTTTGGGAGTTAACAGCATTTCTCTTGGTGTGTAGAGGGCCCTCTTCATGGTATTTTTGACTAATTTCTTGGGGTAACCTCTGTCGGCCAGTTTCTGTTGCAGAAGGTTCGCGTGGAACTTGAATTCTTCCGTATTGGTACAATTCCTTCGTATTCTCAGGAATTGTCCGTAAGGCAGGTTATTTCGTAAGTTTTTGGGGTGATGGCTGTTGTAATGCAGGATGGTATTTCTGTCTGTTTCTTTTTTGAAAATGGCGCATTTCAGTTGGTTGTTTTCAGCACTGATTTTGAGGTCCAGAAAAGGAATGCTCGTGTTGTCATGTTCCATCGTGAATTGTATGTCTTGTGACCTTCCATTAATCCGGGTGAAGAAATTCTGTAGTTTGCTGTTTTCTCATTTCCAAAGGAATATAATGTCATCAATGTATCTTCGCCATGAGTGGATGCTTGCCTTGAAGGGGTTATAGTCATTAAGGACAAAACTTTTTTCGTATTCGGCCATGTAAATTATCGCCATGCTCGGGGCGAATGCTGCGCCCATGGCAGTACCGCAGACTTGTAAGTAAAATGACTCATTAAAGCTGAAGAAATTGTTGGTGAGTGCCAGTTCTAGTAGTTCTACAATGAAGTTTATGGGTACTCTTCTTTGAGTCATATGTAGAGTTAGATGCCGACTAAAAAATTTGATCGCTTGGTTTTGTGGAATGCTTGTGTAGAGACTTTTGATGTCCATCGTGACTAATTGGTTCCTGGTGTTGTCAAAAGATTGATTTTCAAAGATGGTGATAGTCATCATGGTATCTCTCAGGTAGGAGGCGGTTTGCTGGCAGAGTGGTTTAAGAAAGTAGTCTATGAATTGGCAAAGGGCTCCAGAATGGAGCCACAGCCGGACACTATCGGTCTTCCTGGTGGCACGGCGCTGTTTTTATGTATCTTGGGAAGCGCACAGAATGCGGGGGTTCTTCCCTCAGTAGTATTGAGGAAGGCCTCTTCTTTTTCCGAGATCCAGTCTCTTTCTGATGCGAATTTGGTTATTTCTTGTATCTTGGCTTTTATGGTGCTGGTTGGGTCTCTCTGCAATCTCTTGTAGTTGTTTTCATCGTTCAGCAGTGCCATCACCATGTTGTTGTATTGTTCCATGTTCTGAATCACTATCCCCCCTCCTTTGTCTGCCGCCTTGATTACCAAGTTGTCGTTATTGGCAAGTACTTTGAGGGCTTGACGTTCTCCATTCGTGAGATTTTTTCTCTGATGTTGTTGTCTTTTTTGAAGTTTCTTGATTTCTGACGTAATACACTTTTCAAAGGTAAGGATGGATGAGGGTAGTTGGTTGTCTCTGGGGTTAAAGCTGGATTTAAGTCTAAGACCCGTGTCTTCTGTGGTCTGGATGGTGTCTTGGTCCATGAAGTAGATCTTTCTCCGGATGGAGCGGAAGAAGTTTTGAAATTCCCTGTCGATTTTGAACCAATCTGTATTGTTCGTAGGTACAAATGATAGTCCTTTGGCTAGTAATGTAGTTTCACTTTCTGTCAGGGGGCAGCCTGACAGATTGAAGATCGGGATAGTGTTCAACGTTTCCTGTTGCCTCTCCTGCCCCTGTTGGGGCGGATCCACTGAGGTTAAGCGAAGAATGGCATTTGCATTTGTGGTGGTGGGGGTCCCCAGTAGCCTCCTCTGGGGCCCCCTTGTCCTAAAAA
Organism: Ambystoma mexicanum; assembly: GCF_040938575.1. Lineage (NCBI taxonomy): Eukaryota > Metazoa > Chordata > Amphibia > Caudata > Ambystomatidae > Ambystoma > Ambystoma mexicanum. The sequence continues at coordinate 719,225,220 of NC_090932.1, forward strand.
AGGCATCATTGGAGGTGGTGGTTGGAACTGACCTCTATGTGGGTATCTATCTCTACTCGGAGATTGGTCATCAGATGCTGAATCAGAGCTAGAGGCTCCTGAAAATGAGACTCCCTTTCGTCGACTCCTGTTGAGACCACCTTGTCTCGCTGTTCTTTCCTTTTCTTTTATGTCCTTGTAATCATCAGTAAGATATGGATATATTACTTCTATTTTGAAGTTTTTTATATCTTTTTCTAATTTTTTATGTTTTTTCTCTAGGGTAGAGGTCATGAAGGTGTCAAGAGTTTTATTAATTTCCTTCAGTTTTTCTCTGGCATTTGTAATGGTATCATTAGAGATTAATTTCGTCTCTTCTGTTTTTAGCTCTATGAGCATTTGAGTGTGAATTCTTTTGGCTGTGGTGATTGTCAATGCCATGAGGTCTCTGCTACACTTGGTAGCTATTTTGCTGAAATCAGTCAAAAAAAAACCAGATATTGTTAATGGTTGTTTTCTCATCCCATGCTCGGGATCTCTGTACCTCTGCATGGGGCTTTCATGAAGGTTCAATCATTTGCTGCATTAAATTGTGCGCAGCACACAGAACGTAGGGAGGACAGGACCACCCAATGTGTACATAGAATGACATCTAATGCCATCCGGTTTTGGAGTGCTACCAATCTTATTGCTTTTTGTTCCAGTGTCATATTATAGAGTATATCCGTGGTCCGGTTGATGGTTCTCTCCAGTACTCTTGCTATCCCCCTAATATTTTCAGAATTTGCTATCTGTCCCCAAAATGGCACAACTGATTTTGTTATATCTCCCAATATTTGCCCAGGGGTATCTCCATTCTCATCCCGCCGCGGGCGAGCCTTATAAACTTCCAATGTACTAGCTATGAATACCCCAGGCAACAGGATTCCTAAATAACAGGTTCCCTGCCAATACTTGGGCAACCAGAGAAATGCTGTACTACCGCAAACGAAATAGACAGGCCCCCCCTACATACAGAGGCCTGTTCTCTCCGGTCAAATTTACAATGATCACACAACCTTCAAACTCTCCCATTGACCGAGTGCCATTTCTTTGTACACAGAAGGAGACTGAATTGGGGCTATGGTTAATGGAGTAGGAAGGAGGCACAGCGTCCTTATTGCCTATCGGAGACATTTTAAAGGAAATTAGAGTTTGGAAAGGAAGAGACAGTTTATCAGATGGCCTAATAGAAGCAATATTAGGCTTACTTCTATTTGCAAAAAGCGAGCATCCCAGGGGAGTCAATTCACGTTTCTCAAAATTATTTAAAAATTAGTTCCATCAAAGTTCCCTGAGATGCTGTCATTCCAACGGCCAAAGAATAGTGCTCTAAGAGAGGCATAGCAAGCAGTCGATAAAGGTAAAGGGTGAATATACCATCCTAGCCCCTTGTTCCCATGTAGTGGTAAATGGGTGCAGATCCAGCAATTACTCTTATTAAAAATGGCATGCGTTGAATTCATTATTATCATTAAAGTGTTATTATGGTACTTTCGTCTATGCTGGTAGTCCCTAGGTGACAGAGTATGAAGGTGTACAGAGGGAGTCAAAGCAGTAGGTACAATTTCAATTGGCAGAAGAGGCTCTAGAGTATAGATTTCTTCAAAATACCAGAGTCCCATGGCAGTAACTATACAAATTCCAATTACTATTATCATAACACAGCAATACGTTTTCGGGGCCCAGGTACATTGTTCATTGTCCGAGTTGGTCACCCCCTTATTTACAAGTCCAATGCGAGCAGCAGCGGTGGAGGTGGCAGGCATCGTAGTTTCTTGATCGACGACCCCAATGTTCGTTGCTGGCGACACTACAGTCGCGCGACTTCTTAGTCCTTCCCCACCCCTAGCCAGCAGAATCCCCTTTCTTTCAAAAACTTTCTTTTGCAAGAACAAAACTCTCAATGACTCTTTTTCTTTTCCAGATGCACAGGCAAAACCCATGCCGTAGTTCTATTTTCTTCGTCGAAGGTCGTACCTGGTGATTCCCGGTACTGTTTGATCCGGAAATAAGGTAACGTCACTTCCTGAGGGAAGCAACGTATCAGAGGCGACGGAAGTCGCAGAACTTGAAACAACGTTTTCCGGAAGTGACCTTTCCAAAGAGTGTGAAGACAAAATGGACTGTTCCCCAAGCTCCACGGGCTCAGAGGGATTCTCCGACACACTCACAGCGCTATCTGCTACTCCAGGATCTGAGAGTGTAGCATCAGCGAGGGGTTCTGCTTCTTCTGTAACGTGTGGCGCGGGTGAGGAAGTTTCTTGACATGCGTCGCGTGGATCCAATGCTTCTTTCCAGCCACCCGCACTGCTGTCTGGGTGACCAACAGCACCTGGTAGGGTCCCCGCCAACGAGGCGCGAGGTAGGAAGACCTTTCCTAGGCCTTCACCAGGACCCAACTTCCAGGCTGAATATTGTACCCTGGGCCCGTAAACCATACAGGTAAAACTGATTGAACCTGATGATAAATGAGATACAGGTTTTTAGTCAACTGGTTACAGTAGTCTACAAGCAATACATTTTCAACCTCTCTCAATGCTTTAGGCTTCGGAAAACCCCAAATATTAGCAGGTCTCCCCATCACTACCTCAAATGGAGAGAGCCCAGTCTTAGCTTGAGGTGTGGCACGCATGGCTAACAATACAATAGGTAAGGCGTCCGGCCATTTCAGTTTGGTGTCGGAGCATGTTTTAGCAAGCTTATTCTTTAGGATACCGTTATGTCTCTCTACCAACCCAGCTCTTTGAGGATGTCTAGCCGAGTGAAATCGCTTTTCAATGTGTAGCGCTGTGCATATCTGCAAAATTACTGCTGCAACAAAATGTGGACCGTTGTCCAACCAAATTACTCTTGGCAGCCCAAATCGTAGGAAGAATTCCTTTACCATAGTCTTCGCAGTGCTCATGGCAGTAGCATCCTTAACGGGAAAAGCCTCAACCCATTTACTAAAAGCACAAATGATCACAAGGACATATTTTAGATTGTTACACCGTTCCATCTCAATAAAATCAAAGTGGATGACCTCGAAGGGAACAGAAGGAGGCCCAAAACTACCCCTTGGAGTTACTGTCCCCTTCCCCACATTGTGCTGTAAGCAAATCATGCAATTTTGGACATAGCGCTGTGCGATCTTCAAAATGTTATCATTTACCCAGACTTGTTCTAACATTTTCGTGATCTGCTGAGCACTCACATGCGTAGGACTGTGTGCCATCATAACCATCGCCAGCACATATGAATCAGGGAGCAACCATTTCCCTTCAGATGTATCCACCCAACACCCATCTTCATCTAGTTTCCCCATCCCTTCGGCCCACTTTTTAGACTCTTCTATTGTGGCATCAGCTTGGATATCTCGTACAGACCCAATACCCTCATCCATTACACAGGCATCTCTTGTTTCTCTTAGAGCATGCATGTCTGCGCTAAGGTCTGTGGCCGTTTGCCTGGCTATCTGGTCAGCAAAAGCATTCCCTTTTCCCACATCATCTATGACCTTACGATGCGCTGCACATTTCATGATCACTAACCGACTAGGGAGCGCGAATGCTGAATCTTGGTCCCATGTGAGGTTAGGAACCCTCTTTCTGACCAGAGTCTCCCAAATCTGTGAGCCACCCCAAAGGCGTACTGGCTATCAGTATATATGTTTACTGTACGCCCTTCGGAGAGTTCACAAGCTCGGGTCAATGCTATAATCTCTGCGGCCTGCGCAGAGTTATGCGGAATTCTCTTAGTTTCAACAACCGTACTCAATGTAGTAACTGCATAGGCAGCTGTAGAAGTACCATCCAGGTGTTTGAAGCAGGAGCCATCACAAAACAGCTCCCCTTCTGCATTATCCAAAGGAGTATCTATAAGGTCTATCCTGCCCTTCGTTTCCTGTTCAGTAGTATACAGGCAGTCATGTGATTCTTTGTCACAGCAAACAGTATTTTGCGGGAAAGGTAGGAGTTCAGCCGGATTAAGAACACAACACCTCTTAATTTGAATGTGAGAGGCAAACAAAGTTAATTCATACCTCGTCAGCCGTGCAGAGGTGAGGTGCTGTGTTTGGGTTTTATGCAATAGGACATCTACAGAGTGAGGTACCATCAGGGTTAAATCATGGCCTAGGACCATTCCCTCAATCTGTTTTACAGACACGGCAGCAGCAGCGACAGCTCGCAAACATCTTGGCAAAGCGCATGCGACAGGGTCAAGGGCGGAAGAGTAGTAGCCGCACGGTCTATTCTTCCCTCTGTGTTCCTGTGTTAACACAGCCAAAGCACATCCATCATATTCATGCACAAACAACACAAAGGCCTTGTTGTAATTTGGAGTACCCAGAACCGGTGCAGAGCATAACGTGGCTTTGAGAAGCTCAAATGATCGTTGATGTTCCGACTTCCATGGCAGCGGCGAAGAAATGCCCTTCTTCGTCAAGGCCAACATGGGTTTTATCCCTAGTGAGAAGTTCGGGATCCACAGCCTACAGTAAGAAGCCATACCTATTAAGGCTCTGACTTCCTTCTGTGTATTTGGAACAGACATGCCAGAAATGTGTTTTATTCTTTCAGGTGTCAATCTTCTCCCCTCCTTTGACAGGAGAAAGCCTAAATAGGCTACCTCCTGACAACAATATTGAAATTTCTTAAGCAAAGCTTTATGACCATGTTCAGCCAAATGAATAAGCAACAATACAGTGCCTTCTTTACAAGCACTTTCAGAATCTGCAGCTAAAAGCAAGTCATCGACATACTGAAGCAGTGTACAAGTAGATGGCAATTCAAGGGTGTCAAGCTGCTCTTTCAAAGCCCTACTATAAATGCTTGGACTTTCATTATAACCTTGAGGTGCACGAGTAAATGTGAACGAATGTCCCCCCAAGGTGAACGCAAACAAATATCTACTATCCTTGTGTATAGGAATACTGAAGAAAGCATTCTTCAGATCCACAACACTAAAGTAAGTCTCTGTAGCAGGGATCACCGTTAGTATCGTTGTCACATCAGGCACAATTGGAAATTGTGGGGCGACAACTTTATTAATAGCGCGTAGGTCAATTATGAAACGGAATGAGATTGCATTGTCGCGTTTCTTGTACACGGGTAAAATCGGGCTGTTACATAAACTACCTGCAATCTCTTCGATCACGCCTCGATGCACAAAATCGGAGACAATGCACTTCAAAGCATGCTCGCCCTCAACTGATATTTTATATTGCGGAATGCGTGGTAGTTTAACTCCATGTTTCAAAACTATTTTAACGGATTCAACCTGTAGTACTCCGACATCATTGTCGTCAACCGCCCACAAACATTCCGGGACAGCGCTAAACTCAGGAGGCAGAGGTCTAGTCAAAAACTGAGAACTGGGAAGTTGCTGCGGTGAAACAGTCAGTCGCACTCCGTCAGAGGAACAATGAATTACACATTTAGTTTCTTCAACAGATTTAACCCCAGCAAATTCTCTCCACAGTTTGAAGTCAAGAGGAATGGACAGTGGTCCGTAAAGGGACCCAAAGAAACAGGCACCGGCGAAGAAACCGGACAAGCAACTAGTATGCCAGAACACCCTACAGAAACATTAGTTTGCCCTGACAGTGGAATGTTTGGAACCCGAGAATGATCAATGGAGCACTTCTGTGCTCCAGTGTCTATCAAGAACTGATGTTTCCTATTCCCTACTAATAATTCAACGTAGGGACCTTTTTGACTAACGGGAATAGGTGAAGGTTCCAAACCCTGCTTCGGGCAATCCTAACGAAATAAAATGTCGTCGGAAGGAAGCTCTTCAGAAAGGTAGGCAGTAGAAGGGTGATCAAATATGTTTCTCGTGTCCACACTCGAAGTCTGATTATCCTGTGAAAAAGGTTGCTGAGGATCTTGCAAGAACTGACCTCTATCAGGGCCCCCCACTCCGGGGCGACCTCCTGGTCGTCTACCCATACTCCCAAATGTGTTGTTTGACCTTTGTCGAAGGACGGGGCACTGTGCACACCAATGACCTTCCTGGCGGCAATAGGCACATTGATTAATATTCACAGGACCCAAGGGGACGTTCCCTTTTGGAACATACTGACCTCTGGTCTGTGAATTACCTCCTCTGGGATTTCTAACAATTTGCTGTAACAATACTTTAGTCTTCAAATCTCCTTTCCTCTTCTCTATTCTCTCTTTTTCATTATTAACACGGTTCTCATAATACTGAGCCATGTGCAAAACTTCAGATTGGGATTTCGCCTGCCAAGCGCTCTCAGAGGACATAATTTGTGACTGGATGTCAGGCACCAATCCACGCACAAATTTGTCCACAAACAACCTTTTCCCAGACTCTGTGCCCAAGTCCTGTCCACTGAAGTCAGAGAATACCTGTTCGAATCGATTAAAGAATTCGGTGGCACCTTCAGATTTTCCTTGAACACAGGCCGTAAGCTTGTCCCAAATAATTCTTTTCTCAGGAATTATGTTTTTCAATTTTGCAACAATTCTATCAGGCAAAGTGAGTATTACCTGAGGTGGTTTCTCACCAGCTGGTCTTTCCCCATCAAACCTAGTTATGTTAGCCCACGTATCTCCCAACCCTGGCACATCGTCTATTGTTCGAACCTGCTTCCATAAATCTATGGGCAGGAGTACAGGGAATAGCAAGTCAATATCACTTAGGGTGAACACAGAGGACTGTAAAACGGACTCTATCTCTTTGTAGAATCCTGTCGGATTTTTCCTAATATCGGGAATTGATTGTCTAATAGTGTTCACTTCCTGTCGCGAAAACAGGACGTGAACAAATTGCGATACATAATGTGCAGGGATGTCCACAGCGGGTGCACCTGTCCCAACGTTAGCGGGAATCTCAACCTTTGGGACAAATGTTGGAGGAACCTCTCTCATTGGCAACTGAGATATAGGTAATTCCGATCGCTTACTAAGCAACAGAGCCAGGTCGAGCGCTAAGGCAGCCGAAGAAGTGTCGGGCGAAAAAGCCCTCTTACAAATACCCAATAACTCTGTAGGACAACTAACCTTCTTCCTTACACATTCATCCTGCAGGTACTGTACCATTACCTGAATCACCTTCCTCTGCATTTCTACTGTATACTGGCTAAAAGTGTCATACACTTCATCTGGCGGTATTGATGAATCCGAGATCCATCGAATCGCATCTTTGGTACAGATTTGTACTTCCTCAGATGCCGATATACGACACGGAAGGAACCGTTTCTGTACATACATACTGTCGTCTTCATCATCCTCATCCCGTAATCTTTCTAAGTCCCTCCTATACTCAAATAACCTCTCAACATGACCATGTACTTTCTCCTAAGTGTCCCTCGAAAGCGCTAAAGTATTTAGATCCCGCAGCCCTTGTGGGAGATCCGTATTATGTAATCTACCCCACATTACACATAAATAAGTCCCCAAACCTTCAATGAAAACATTTTTCTCGGGAAAATTGCTCATATTTGATAATGTGGAAAAAACATCAGCTTGATCACCTCTCTCCATACAATGCTTAGCCTATGCAAATAATTCCCGTTTCTTTTCTGCAGAAACAGTATTACGAGTGACAATCTTTGACCCCGCACCTTGATCAACTTCAGTCGGTACAGAGCCACTCGGGAGTGGAGGTGCGGGCAAATTCAATGGAGGTGCGACTATCGGCGCAAGGGGAAGGGGTGGTAGAGTAGGTGGAGGAACAACAACTAGAGGAACAGGAACAATAGGTTGTACAGGGGGAACAGGAATAACAGCAGGAATAACAGCCGGAATGGGCAAAGCATCAGGGAGAGGATCATACAGAGGTGGCACAGAGGCACCAGGCCTTCGCTCGTTTAACAATTTATCAATAAATTCTTCGGAAACAAGAAAATCTTTAGAGGGATAGATTTTCTGGATACCGAATGAGAAAGCCCTATCCATATTCTTGACTGACTCTGAATGTTTTTCCTTATCATATAACAACGCCTTTTCGGCATTCGTTTTATGACGGCGTGCATGTTTATCCCTACTTTTAAGCTGCTGCAACGCTTCTTTTTTCCAATTCTGCAAAACATCAAATGCTGCAGGTCTGGCCTTTTTCTTTAACAAGACCGATTCTAGGTATTCAATACAGGGAATTTCGAAACTACCATTGATTGGCCACTGAAATTCGGAGGCATGTCTGGTTTGTCTGTGCCAAATATCATTAAATACTATACTTCCAATGCCATGCTTACAGTACATAGTACACGCCGGCGACCCCTCCTGTGGTGCCGGGTGGCTAAATACCAAAGATTGTCGATCGCTGCGGAACAGAGCCCTAAAGCAGCTAGACAATTTCCCAGTCATTTCACAAAAAATTGGTGTTACCTGGTCTTTGATTGTGTCTGCAGATACAATACGCCAAATTCAAATTGTCAGGGTTAAATTAAGAGTCGGGTCACGACTACACCTGACCAAACCTAAGGAGGACCATACGGTTTACCAAAGAACTTACCTAACAAATTTTATCTTGTGTTTGGTGGTTTCGACAAATCTGCCCGCCTCAAAAAATGGACCCTTGTCAAGATGCCGTGTCAAACCACACGACTATCGTCCAAGGATCGGATCGTGCAGCGCTGCCGAGGTATCGCGTCTCGTTCGGTCGGGCCCGCAGTATCACACTGTCCGATCCCGGTTCGATAGCCTGCGTCAACCTTCAATGATCCGGCATCAATCTTGAGGGTCCCTATTCGGGCGCCAACTGTGAAAACAGAAAAATAATATGAGGCCGGGAAGCCCAAAAAGAAACACACCAACACAGGTTACAAAGAAACATACAAGTGCTTTATTTCAAGCTACAACAGTTACCAAGTCAATTGACAAACGGATAGCTATTCAGCTCTCAGTATAACATAACAAACTTCAACGAGGGTTCGATGTGTTAGTGAGAGAGCGCATATTGGAATACCCGGGCCTTTTATACAATTTGTCCAGCCCTTGGCCAACCCTCTTGCGGGTTAACTATTCTGCAAAATATTTAATTCTGGTCTTAGGGTTCCTTGCCAGGTCAATCCTTTAATATATGCATTTTCGATTAGTTTCGCTGATATAAGTAGTACATTTACATATAAGTCAACAGTAGGACAAGGTCTCTGTTTGCGACCCCGACAAGTGGCCTGCAGGCAAATTAATTATTCAGTTGTACGGAGGTCACAATGGCCAGAATCTTACTCAGAATGTCATTTGGCCTCCATTTTGATGTTCAGGGTGACTTCTACATAACAAGAGAACCTAAAATGGCGGTTTAATCCAAGATGGCGGCTTACATTAATTTCTCTAAGGTCAAGACCTTGTCGTGGAGTTTGTTCGCGCATGATGTTTAGACAACTTGGCGTAGGCCAATACACATGCAATTATTACAATAGGAGGCATAATATTGTTTCTATTCCGACACTCTGCATCTAAGAGGAGGACTGAGGATAACAAGGGTCAGAAACCAAACCAGCCATTCCAAAATGGGGTTTAAGATCATTAAACATCTCAGATCCCACATAGCCAATACATGTCTCAGTGTTTGGGCGGAAGGTGATTTGTGTCCCTAACTGGAGTTTTCCGGTCCCCCAAAGAGGGTGTTAATTGTAGCAGGCTCACCTCCCTAGTCCCAAAGGAGGTGGCTCTCCGTTGGAGAGCCGTAAAAAAACCCTTGGATTTGTCACACAGCACTCAACTTTGCATTACTCCTCAGGTGGTAATAAACCATTTAGCTGTTTCTCCTCCAAGGCTGTATCTGAATGACTGTTGAACTGAACTGCAATACTTAGTTATGTGTCTTCAATCTCCCATGTCTTCAGGATTGACTTATCCACAAAATTAAATGGAGCACTCAAGTCCACAAAATCAAGGTCCAGGGTATTTCCACTAGTTTAAGCATATTTCTCCACTGTTAGGTGGTGAGTAAGCCGCTGTTTCACTGTAATCAGATTCCCGAGAAATCTGCACACTACATGTTTCAAAATGTTGAACTTATGGTCCTATTCCTCAATATGCAAAGGAGGACCATCCCCCATTATGCACTGTGAAAGCTAAATTGGAAACAGGAAGATAGCTGGCTGGTTTCCCCCAGTTGCCTTTTATTTATAGGCAGACATTATTTGACCTTACGCATGATTCAAACTTACTTTAATATATTGGCTCTCAGTGGGGCCCCTGAGTTATGAAGTATCATTCATGCAGATTTCAGGTCTTCCCTAGGCTTTTTCGAATAATAACTGCAATAAGGTCCTCATTGATAGTTTCAACCAAGTCTTCAAAGCTCCCTTCACAGCATCACTTTTAGGTTGATTTGACCAAATCCCCCCATGCATCATACAGACTTCCAATGAGTGACAGTTATGTTTTCTGGGCAATAGATGGAGATTGTGGGGATTAACCTCTGAATTTTGATAGTGCCATATGTAATTATCAGATTGTGCAACTATGAGGCACCTGGGAAGCTATCTTTATTTAACCTACAATGAATCAGTCAGACCCATTCTTAACTTAAGCTATGGTGTTAATTTAATTTCTCCTGGCTTTCCTGTTATCACATCTGGCTTCTTTGAAGGATCTGCTACTGAAAGCCATAGCTTCATGTTAGATTATCAGCATTTCTCTGAAAACGAAAATGTTCCTCATTTGCTCCTTTCCCACGAGTGCCGCAAACTCTTCCCTAGCAATTTTGGTTAGGACATTTATTTTCAACCCTTTACCTTGTTACTCCCAAGTTATTTTCCTGCTATTCGCACTTATTCCTAGAACAGTTTCAACTTCACGTTTAATCCAGGGGCATTTCAGTCAGAACTTTTTAGTTATCATGATTGCTCTCAACCTCAAGTACTAAATGCTCCATATTTTGCTATTGTTTCAGAATCGGTAGAACATATTGAAAAGGGTGACACTTGCTTAATGAAATGTTGATCAATCTGAAACTGCTGCATATGTATGAAAGCACCAATGAGCATGAAAGATGAGTCCTTCATGCTTTATTTAATTTGGGGCGCTATCCACATTTCAAACAAAGACATACATGTGTTTCAGAGTGAAATGAAAACATGTAAGGTGTTCAGAGAATATAGCTTACAAAGCAAAAGGTTAATTCTTAAATAAACATATGAATACACCCCAAAGAGAGATTTACAATTCACAGGTTAGCCGTGACAGAAGCAAGGACAATTGTAAATTAAAAAAACTATTATTTCAGAACAGGAGAATGGAAAGGCTAACAATTATTAAGGGGGTAATTCATAGAATTCAGCCACAAGTGGCGCACACGGCTGGTGCACAGTGTGCGCGTGCGACTTTCTACGCCAGCCGTGTGCGCTAAAATCCATTTCTGCGCACAGTGTATTCATGGATTTTAACATCCAAAACCAGCCCTGGCACAGAGTGGTGCAGGGACCCTGCAGCAGCGCCAGTTACGCCCCAACCCCTCCCTGTGCGCCATATACAGCGCACAAATCCCATACATGGCGCACAGGCTTACAACCAAGAAAACGCCTCTAAAACTCCCAGCGCACCCCTCCGAATACACGTACCCCCTGCGCGGGTACTCTCACATGCGATTGGGCCTGTGCGAGCGGGGTATGTGGATTACTGGGGTGCGCGGGAAATTTCACACGCGATTGGGCCTGTGCAAGCGGGGTACGTGGATTACTGGGGTGCGTGGGAAGTTTCACACGCGATTGAGCATGTGCGTGCGGGGTATGTGGATTTCTGGGGTGCGCGGGAAGTTTCACACGTGAGTGGGCCTGTGTGAGCGGGGTATGTGGATTACTGGGGTGCGCGGGAAGTTTCCCACGCGATTGTGCCTGTGCGTGCGGGGTACGTGGATTACTGGGGTGCGCGGGAAGTTTCACACACGATTGGGCCTGTGCGTGCAGGGTATGTGAATTACTGGGGTGCGCAGGAAGTTTCACATGCGATTGGGCCTGTGCGTGGTATGTGGATTACTGTGGTGCGTGGGAAATTTCACACGCGATTGGCCCTGTGCGTGCGGGGTACGTGGATTAATGGGGTGCGCAGGAAGTTTCACACGCATTTGGCCCTGTGCATGTGGGATACGGGGACTTGGGGGTGCGCGGGAAGTTTCACACGCAGCAGGCCCTGTGCGTGCGGGCTACGTAGATTACTGGGGTGCGCGGGAAGTTTCACACGCGGCAGGCCCTGTGCGTGCAGGCTATGTGGATTACTGGGGTGCGCTGTAAATTTCACACGCGATTGGCCCTGTGCATGCGGACTAAGTGGATTACTGGGGTGCGCAGGAAGTTTCGCACGCGATTGGCCCTGTGCGTGTGGGGTACATGGATTTGGGGGGTGCGCGGGAAGTTCCACACGTGATTGGGCCTGTGCGAGCGGGGTACGTGTATAACGCGGTACAGGGGAAGTTCCACATGTGCTTTCGCTGTCAGAGCGGGTTAGTGTATCCAGGGGGGTGACGCGGGGAGTCCCACATGTCAATTGGCAGTGTGGGTTCTCACAGGTGTGCCCTCTACCCCCTTCATGGACCCTGCAGGCAAACCACACCACAGGGAACTACCCAGCACCCCTGGCCATGTCCCGCAGGCAGTCCATCCACCACGGGCATACCCCCAGCCAGGCCACATGTCACCTTGCACTAGTGATCACCAACTCATGTCCCCCAGCACCCCCACCCCCCAGCAGTGAGGGGCACCTGCCAGCAGGCCCCCACTCATGACCCTCTGAACTACCACCCCCCAGCAGTGATGGGCACCTGCCAGCAGGCCCCCACTCATGTCCCCCAGTACCCCCACCCCGAGCAGTGATGGGCACCTGCCAGCAAGCCCCCTCTCATGTCCCACTCATGTCCCCCAGCACCCCCACCCCCCAGCAGTGATGGGCACCTGCCAGCAGGGCCCCACTCATGTCCCCCAGCACCCCCATCCCCCAGCAGTGATGGGCACCTGCCAGCAGGGCCCCACTCATGTCCCACTCATGTCCCCCAGCACCCCCACCCCCCAGCAGTGATGGGCACCTGCCAGCAGGCCCCCACTCATGTCCCAATCATGTCCCCCAGGATCCCGACCCCCCAGCAGTGATGGGCACCTGCCAGCAGCCCTCACTCATGTCCCCCAGCACCCCCACCCCCAGCAGTGATGGGCACCTGCCAGCAGGCCCCCATTCATGTCCCCCAACACCCCCACCCCCCAGCAGTGAGGGGAACCTACCAGCAGGCCCTCACTCATGACCCCTGCACTCCCACCCCCCCAGCAGTGATGGGCACCTGCCAGCAGGCCTGCTCTCATGTCCCCCAGCACCCCTACCCCCCAGCAGTGATGGGCACCTGCCAGCAGGCCCCCACTCATGTCCCCCAGCACCCCCACCCCGCAGCAGTGATGGGCACCTGCCAGCAGGCCCCCACTCATGACCCCCTGCACCCCCACCCCCCAGCAGTGATGGGCACCTGCCAGCAGGCCCCCACTCATGTCCCCTTGCACCCCCACCCCCCAGCAGTGATGGGCACCTGCCAGCAGGCCCCCACTCATGTCCCACTCATGTCCCCCCACCAACTCACCCACCCAGCAGTGACATGCCCATCTCATGACACAAACCAAAAGTCAACTATGTACATCAACACATGTCCGTCTCACACATACACACACACACACACAGGTTGCCATTGATTGAGTAAACCCACATGTCAACATGCATGAACCCAATGAGTGAATCCCACACATTGAAGTAAAAGATCAAAATGTATTAACATGAAAACCAATTAAAAGTACTTAAAGCATAAAATAATGGCAAATATGAAATGAAATGCATGTCCAAATAAAAAAAATTTAATTCCTCAAAAAAACCCAAGTAATCCAAAAGAAAAATGGCCAAAACTCTCTGTCCACCAAACCAAATCCAAAAGAAACACAAAAAGGTGAATCCATTGATCCATGGTGAAATTAAATTGAAATGTCCAAATAAATCCAACGTCCAACTATGTACAATCCAATTTTCAAGGGTCAATGAGCCCAACAAAACAAATGAAACCTATCTAATAACCTACCTAACAAAAGAACTATTTACAAAAGTGTGGGGCATAGTCCAAAAGCCCCAAAATTAAAAAAAAGGAAACCTAACACTATAAACTATTTACAGTGGCGACGAGCATGTCCTGCAGCTCACTCAGTGATGTTTTCGGCCAGGGCATCATCGATCTCCATATCTATTTGCTGGAGGCGGGCCTCTGTCCTGGCCCCGATGTCTCGCAGGGAGGCACTCATGGCCTGTTCCAACTCCCTGCGAGTCGCCTCGAGGCACTCTGCCCGTCTCAACGCCCGACGCATGGAGAACTCTGCCCTGACCATGGTGAGCCGTGCCTCTTCCACCCACCGCCGCTCCGCACCTATACGCTGGCCCAACCGCAGCCACACGTAAGACACATCCATTCCAAGGTCCTCCTGCCCTTTGGCCGATGCCTGCACCCTGATGTCGATGGCCAGAGCCATCATTACTCCCATCTAGAGCCTGCTGCTGCTATCCATGTACCCTGTCCGATGATGCCTGCACATCCTCCATCAGCTGGTCTCTAGTTGTGGTGTCCACCCCTGCTGGACCGCCGACTCCCGACTGTGGCAGGGATGGCAGGGATGGGATCTCCGGAAGACATGACAACCAAGAAGGCAAAAACGAGATGGACTGAGCACAAGTCCAATATTCGGACAAAAAATCATAAATCAACAGTTGCAGTCCACTTTGTCGAAGCACGGCACACCGTTACACAGCTAAAATGTGTCATTTTAGAGCAGGTAATGGCAGGACGCAGAGGGGGAGATGCACAACGTAAATTGCCACAGCGGGAGATCCTATGGATCGAACTTTTGGACTCATTAAGCCCTCGAGGCATGAGCACTGAGTTTGACCTAATGTGTTTTGTGTGACTTTGGAATATATACCACATGATTCAAATTACGCTTATGACTGCACCAATTTTAATCATAACCGTTTGAACTGTTGCTCTGTGAATTTGAGAATCTGAGGGTTCGAATTTCGACTTGACCTTGCTCAATGCCTGATTAATGTTACACTGTGCTTAATATATGGCCTTGTCTAGTTATGTTACTTGGCAAGACGCCAGGTCACTAGCCAGGTGTAATCAATGCAAGGTAAAATAATTCGTCATGTATGTACCTTGTGATCTGTAATTGATTGTATACCAATGAAGTGACACATGCAACCAATATACCAGCACTGCACATCTTTGTGATATGGCCTGTGCTCAACCCTCCAGAAGCCCTTATGAGTGAACACATAATTGATGCATCGTGGAGGCACACCGCGGATTCCCTTGAACCGCGGTTGTGCCCCCACGCGCATCTGTCACTTTCCATTCCTTCTATTAAGGTACACACAGTATACTAGGTCATTATCCCCACTAGTTGAGCTCATCGAGATTGTTAACAGATTGGATGTTCCCACGCATTCTTAATCCCCATGACAACCTATGTTATGGCCATAGGCCCACACCAAGATGGCTTCCGCCCGGCCGCGGGGTTGCCAGGTCAACTTAGGACGCTACCCGTAGCCGCGCTGCTTTCATTCTAGCAGTCGGCGCGGGAGGAGAAACTCCACAACTCGGTGAGTCCTTGTTCAGTCCCCTTTGGGAATCAAGACCGATGGGGCTGTGCACACGCTTTCACCATGTGCACCGCCCTTATGAGAGATATACGTTGCTTGTGAGACTCTAATTTCGCGATCAAGCGTTCTATGGACTACTGTCCGCCGCCCGACTTTAAATGCATTAGATTGAATGGAGATTAATGTTTAATGTTTTGTGATTCTTCATGAGGTTGCCTCATGTCCCTAAATATGAGTATCACGTATTTACTTTAGGGTTTCTGCTGTACTGTGCGTGGCCGCACCCCAGTCTCCAGTGATTTTCACCAGAAGACTGGGTGAGTGCAGGGATGTCACTTCCCATTACATTTTGCTACTTCTGAGTGAGTAGTTTTTTACATTACTAAAAACGCTTACCTTGGCTATTTTTTCCTCTCTTTTCTCTCTCGTTCCATTGATAGGTCATTTTCTGGACCTTACTAGCCTGCTGGGATAGGTTAGTACCATTAGCCTCCCCTTACCCTTCTTTAGCCTCTCTCTATTTAAACAATTATTACAATGAATTTTCGTTTGAATTTCCCACAGGATCAGAATTAAGGAAATTGCTACTTTTCATAGCTCACCATGTATACGAACAGAGAAGCCCCTACCCTGAAGATGGATCTTTGATCCAAACGCGTTGGTTACTTGTTACAACCTTGACGGGTTTCCATGGAGGGAGTTATCCGCTCTTAGAGACAATTGTATTCCTATGTTCACTTCTTGTTTGATGTTTTGATATTTTGTTACAAAAAGAAGAATCATGGTGATAGCTGCTATCTGTTGTTTATTATATTAATTTTGTTTAAAATTAGAGAATTAAAGGGAAGAGATTCTCTAACATTTGTGTTGGGGACTGGTTCTATTGAATGAGATACACTGTTCAGTAAAGCTTATAAAATAACCTTTGATATTCAGCAAGAATTTGAATGAATGTACAAATACAAATTTCAGCCTTTATAGGCTAAAGCCTTATTCAAACATTCACAAATCAACATTGGGTCCTGTACCCAATCAGGAGTGCCTTTGGGCCTACTGGGTAGTAATACACAGTTCTGTTGCATGGTGGTGCAGTCACAGGGACAAGGACGGGGACATGCACAGGCCCCTCCGTGGTGACCTGTGCTGCCTCCTGACCTTGGCCCTGGACTGCACCACTTGCACCAGTGGTACTACCCCCACCAGGCCCCATGTGCGGCTCAGAAGCGGGCTCCTCCTCCTCTGTGGAGACCACCAACCTGGATGTCTCTGTACCGTCTTCCGCCATTGCAAGCCCCTTTGGCGGCTCACCCGGCCCTTCCGCCACAGCCGTAGTGGCAGACGCGGCACCAGCCCCCTTGCTCCCGGATGATGGCAAGTCCTGGGAGGGTGGCTGAGCCTTGTGTCGCCGCCCAGTGGAGGCAGCCCCGCCGCTTGGCTCCACAGCGCCGTCTCCGCCCTCTTCTTCACTTGACGCTGCGTAGAGGGAGACATTGAACACAAGCATCATGGTACAGTACAATATTCCCCTAGACAGGAAGAAATAACACATGAGTGGCAGTGTCTAACGTCACTTCCATCCTGTCCCTCCACAACACATGGGTGAATGCACACAACACACATGCATAAACAGGCACGGCGCCTGCAATCAACATCAGCATCCATGTACAAGGGCCTCTATTAATCAAAATGTTGCCTTCAAACTCACATGCATCATGGCTCACACTGATCCCATGCACCACATCACCGGAGGGTCATGCATCATGCTTTGTACACCACAGGCACAGTGGATTGACACAGTGCATACAAAGGTGACCGCACTGCATGAGTGAATGTACACATCACCACGGACATGTGTCATGAATCCATGGCGTATCGAAGTCACAGACACACTTCTCAGACACACACACACATGTGCACCATCCATGTACATGACAGCAGCACCCATCCCTAACACCCCCACCATGTGCAAGAACAGACACTGGCATGCTTTCATGTGTGCATTTGCCATACAGCTCCCCATGTTGCATTGGAACTCATGCACCAACCATGTGGTTCACACATTACTGGTCTCACATGCATGACCATGATGTCCCTGCACACACACATCCATACATGGCCCATGTCACACATACAGGCAAGTATTAGACTACCAGCCCACTGCAACATGCCCTGTCTCTCACACCAATGCTTGGCCACTTACCGCTCAACTCCAGACAGGTCTTCCTCCGAAGGATCTGGGCGTGGAGCGCTGGGCATACGTGTTCCAGGAGCCTCATCTGGATGTCACTCATGCTGACCCGGCCCCCCTCCACGAGGCGCCGGGCCTTGTGGAGGGTCCTGGACCTGAAGTCCTCCCAGCGCTTCTTGACGTGCTAGATGTCGCGGGTTGCCACCCCCTCCGCATTGATGGCAACAACTACATCGTCCCAGATGTAAAAACCTCGGGGTTATCTTCGACTCCACACTCTCCTTCTCTCCTCATATATCTGACATCTCTAAGAAGTCACACTACCAGCTGCACCTCCTCAGAGGTATTCTTCCCTTCCTCTCCTTCCCCCAGAAGCTCACTATCTCACGAGCCCTGGTTCTCTGAAAGCTGGACTACTGTAACAGCCTATATCTTAATCTGCCTGCCTCCACTCTCCACCCTCTGCAACTCATCCAGAACAGAACTGCGAGACTTGTGCTTGGCCTCAAGCCCAGGGACAGTATCTCTCCAGGACTGAAGTCTCTACACTGGCTCCCAGTGGCTGCGAGGATAAAGTTCAAAACCCTCTGCATTGTCCACAAGGCCTTCTAGGGCCTGGGGCCTAAATACCTTCAACTCTCTCTTCCTAAATATCTTCCTTCCCGAGCCCTTCGCTCATCAGTCTCCAACTCCCTCAGGTTCAGCCGCTTCTCGAAGCAACGAGCTGGGGGTAGATCTCTGTCCGTGGCAGGGGCCTCCCTCTGTAACAGCCTTCCTGCCTCCCTGAAACTTGAGGAGAACCATCTCCGGTTCCGGAAGCACCTCAAAACCTTCCTCTTTGCTTCTGCTTTCTCTCTCCCTCTCCCCTGCTAATTCTTCGCTGAATCTGCACCAAACCTGCAACTGGGCCACTCTCACCGACCTCGGTCCTGGGCCCAGCCACTCTCCACTTGCACTGCCTCCCTGGCAACCCCTGCACTGCGGGACTGTCTCTGTATCCCTACAGCCCCCGTTCCCAGCACTTTTCTGCACTTACCTTGCACTTGCCACTAGCGGGCCCTTTATTTATTTTATTCTACTTACCTCATACTGCACTTCCCCTCTCCCCTTCTCCATGCACTTTCTCCCTTCCCTCTACCCCTGCACTTGCGCAATCTGAATGACACCTGGCCTAGTAGGATCGTTGTCTGTCTTCCCCTTGTTCCCCCCTCCCTGCCTCGTCGCGCCTTGAAACACTTGTGTATAGGCGCGTTACAAATGCCATATCATATCATATCATATCCTCTCCCGTCCTTCCTTGTTGGCGCATTATGTTCCGAAGAGGGCATCAAAATGCCCCAGGACATGCTCCACCAGGACACCAACTTCCTTCACACTGAAGCTGGTGGCCCTTTGCCTCTCTGGCTGGGGGTCGCCAGTGGCCTCAGATTGTGTTTGCCCCGACATGGTGACCCCCGAGGCAGGCGTGGGTGGGCAACTGGGTCCTGGGGCTGGGCTGTGGTATCCCAGTCGGGAGTCTTCTGTTCCAGCAGGGGTGGACACAGCAACTGGAACCCTGGCTGACGTGCAGGCACCAAATAGTAGGGCACGTGGGCAGCAGGCAGGCAGCAGCAGATGGCAGGTGGGAGCGTGCTCGGAGCTCTGGGGGGGGCAGTAATTCGGCCTTCTGGGCAGGAGCATGCTCTTCCTTTTTTTTTTTTGGCGAGGCCAGCTTGATTCTGAGTGATTTGGCACGTGAAAAAGTTGCACGTCAGCATGTAATTCGAGGAAAGGCCCTTAGCGCGTAAGCGCATCTGCACACGTACGCGGTTTCATTGGACCAAAGGCCCTTAGCGCATATACGCGTCTGTGACGTGACGCGCGCGGGCGTTTCCCTCTTGACGTGGGCATAGTGGTTCATGGCGTGTGAAAAAACTGCACGTCCGCGTGTGAATGCGTGTAATCCGAGGAAAGGGCCTATGCGTCTGTGACGTGTGCGTGCGGGTGTTTCCCTCAGCACGGGTGCATGTTCATCGTACACGTCCAAAAACTGCACGTCCGAGTGTCAGCTCATGTGATTGGAGGAAAGGGCCCTAGCGCGTACACGCGTAAGTGACGTTGTACGTGTGGGCCGGTTTAAAAGGTACGTGTAGGACCCATTTCCTTGTACGTGCTTTTCGTGGAGAGCGAGTGGGTGAATTCTGTACTTCTTGTCAGTTCACACGTGATTACTTCACAGCGTTTCAAGTTCGTACTCCCTGTTACCTCTGACAGCGTACTTTTTTTTTGTTGGGCCTGTTTCCTCAAACAGCGTTCACTTCATCTTTTGTCCTGTCTCCTCAGACAGCATACAATTCTTCTTTTGGCAGGGGTGGTGCCAACGAGCACACGCGCATCTTTTTCACATTCTTTTTCCAGGCAGACGGTGAGTCGTGCACGTATTTACCAACTGTGCTTGCCCCATGTGTCGCGTACCCCTTCAGAGGTCATTGTAGGCTGCGTGTAACAAGCGTACGCTTATTTTTGTGTTTCTGGGTGCCACAGCATAGTGCAGGTTCATTTTTCCACGCACGTGGTCTATGAGGGGTTGCGTGCACGTTTTTTTTGTTTTCGGGGTGCCTGTGCGTTGCGTGACCCGTCATCTTCCCCCAGGGGGCACAGACAGCCTTGCTAGAGCACTAGGGTACGAATTCCATCTAGTACCCTACCCCTTTCATCCCCAATTGCCCAGGACAATCGTTTACTGCTACTCCCATACGCACAACAACATCAGTGCCATGGTTGGGAGGCGACCAAGCGGTAAGGGAGGCAAAGGTGGCTGACCTCCAAAAGGTGGGTGTGGTGGGCGCGGTAGGGGACGTGGCCATGATTTGCAGGGTGCCCCTAGACCCCCATGTGTGGAGGAGCAATCAGGGATGCCCATGCCCCCCCCCATGGTTGTGGGAAACGTAGCTGACACCATCCCAGCTCAGCCCTTGTTGGACCAGCCCATTGTGGCACCTGAACCGGCACAGGGTGACTCCCAGGCTGACTTCCAGGTCAGCAAGTCTACGCCACGTGTGGCGGTGCAAGTTGGTGTCACCAGGCCACGGGGATCTGGGGCATCTATGTCATCAGCTGCCCCAAGTAGGCAGGGTGGGGAGGCTGCAGGGGCAGCTGCAGCTCAAACCACCCCAGCTCTGAGTCTCCCAGATGGGACAGTGTCGGTCCCGGTCCATGAAACCTACGATGCCCCTGACAACATCACCCTGCAGCCAGTGCCTGCACCAAGACCTATGGTCATTGTGCATTCACACACGCCTAGTACCCAGTCCACCAGCGCTTCTGCCCCTACTAACCAGAGCGGCGTAAGCCACTCAGGATCCGCACCACCTTTGAAAAAGAGGAAGATGGGTGCTCTGGCACAACAGGCTGAGACCCCAAACACGGCTACACACTCCGGCACGTCAAGGAAGCCTAGCTTTAATGACGCCGAACTTGATGCACTAGTGGCCTATGTGTCGGCACATAGCTGCAAAATGGTGGTGACTGCAGGGTGCAAGACCACACCTGGTCAACGTAAGGCACACTGGCAGACCATCGCGGACATCATTTGTGCCCTTGGATTTGTGAGGCGCTCAGCTGATGATTGCTACAAGCGCTGGAATGACCTGAAACGCAGAGCAAAGAACAAGCTGGCCTCAAATCATGCTTCTACTCTGGTGACTGGCGGTGGGTCTCCACAAGAGGACAACCCACTCACTGAATATGAGTCTGTTGCTGGAACCTTTGTCACAGAGGAACAGATCCAAGACGTGGGAGACCTACCAGATTACAACGCATTGTCCGGTGAGTGCCCATGCATGTGTGTGTAATCCATGTGTATGTTGTGTGGGTGACGGGTTCTGATTGAGTGCCAGGTGAGGGTGTGTGCACCTGAGTGGTATGGGTCACTCATGTGCTTCCTCCAAAACATTCACTGGCCTTGGATTTGGGTGTGACAGTATCCCTTCTGCCCACAGTAGCCATTTAGCGCCACATTACTGAAGTTGCCCTTGAACTGTCATCTTGCAACAACATTGTTCAGAATTTTTCAGTGTTCATTTTGGCTGATTGTTTCAATTCTCCCACTTTTGCAACACATTTTTCAGCCCTATTGTCACATATGTGACATGCTTCTGTCATTGATTACACCCCACATTGGCCCACATTTGTTACCTTGTTATGTGAATGATTAGACCATTCAGGCTGATTGAGTATTGGCCTGCTCACATTGATTTTTGGTGCCTTTTTGTATGTGGTACTTGATAGTTGTTTACTGTGATGTTTAGGTGACCAACCATTGAGGTGTACATCTGCCTGCAATCACTGTATTCTTGTACACGGGATGTGTTGCAGTGAGTGGCACATGTGTATTTTGTCACACTATGTAGCATTTTTCATCTCATCATGTCATTCTCACATGGATGGCTGACAGTACTCATTCACTGACATATGGCTGTACTTGTCAATTGTACCATGGCTATGCTACATGCCATCTGTGTGCTGGCATGTGTCATGTATGTGTATTGGACATGCCACTCACAGGCTAATGTGTGATGCCAGTGCTACCCAGCATGCAGCAAATGTGTTGCTTTTCCATTTTGGTGTCATCAGTGTCTGCTTTTTGCCTCCCCTTCCAACTCAGTGACAGTGCATGCATGCCAGGGTTATAGTCATGTGGGACAAGTGTAAATCATGTACTGGATCTCTGGCTTGTCAGGCCTATGTGTGTGCTATGGTGCTAATGCCTGTTTCCATTTGTTGTATTTAATGTTTTTGCAGGTGACGACGTGCTTGATGCTGGTGAGGTTCAGGAGATGGCGCAGACCCAGCAGGATTCTCAGCCACGACCAAGCACCAGTGGGGGACGTGGTGTAGTGGTGGGTGAAAACACTTTGGTACTGCAGACCATACTGTTGAGGGGTGTCTCTGGGTGCAGCTCCCCAGACCTCTATTCAGGTGCTGAGTCGGATGATGAGACTTATGTGCTGTCGCAGGTCAGTGCTTCTGGCAGGGATTCTGTTCTGTCCAACCTACCTGCACCAGGGGTAGAACCCTCTATGGGGGTGTCAGTGTTGGTAGGTCCGCCTTTGGCGGTTACGGATGCAGGTCACACTCCACAGCATCTGATCCTGTTCCTGGGCCAGCAGATCAGAGGGGGAATGCAGTCCTGCAGCATCAGGCAGTGCCAGCACAGCAAGGTGCAGATTGCCTTGCCCCGAACATGTGTGGTGCCCGCGCGCCACCAGGCAATACTGTATGGAAAACTCCATGTACGGTTTGGCAACCCAACAGGCAGCATCAGTAGAAATGATGACTCAGGCAATGGAGAGGGTGGCCACTTCCATTATCCCCCCTGAAAGGCAGATGGAGCAACAGCAGGCAACAGACTCCATTTGCCAATCACACAGGGAAGACATGTTGGCGTCCAACAGGGACCGACGGGCGGCACTGGAGACACTGCGCGAATCCTTATCAATAGAGTCACAGGGCCACAGGGAAGCCCTGAGGGTAGAACTCCATAACCTCAGGCAGAGTCTGCTTGAACTTGAGGCTTCCCGAAATTTAAGGGCAGAACAGCAGCTGGAGCAGCTCACATGTTCGCTCTCACCTGAGCTGCAGGCAACACGTGAGGAGATCCAGGCATCACGTGAGGCCATGCGTGCAGAAGTGCAGGCAACCCGTGAGGTGCTGCATGGGGATCTCTGCACTTTAATCCTCCAGAATCAGACCTTCTAGACCCGCATGCTTGTTGCCATGGAGGACCATATCAGGGCTTTGCGTGGGCTGCCCCAATAGTGCCACCGCCTCCTGATGCAGCAGCAGAGGGTGAAGAGAGCGACAGCAGTTCTCCCACAATGTCATAGCCGTGCAGGCCATGAGCCCATGGAGGTATTTTATTTTTGTTGCAACATCCACGCAGGTGGTGTTGGTGTGCATCCTGTCCTCCAACCTCCTGGGTGCCCCACCCCGTCCCCCACATGGCCATTTTTGATATATATATTTTTTTTTACAGTGTGTTGCCTTGTGTGGCTCCCGTGGGCATCCACTGTATTCCGGCTGGGCACATGCAGGCTTGTCCTGAGTTTGGGTTAGATGCTTGGGTTTGTGACACACACACCCCTCCTGCTTCGCGTTTCCATGGGCTTGCAAAGGGTGTGACCAAGTGACAGTGACTTACACAGTGACATTGAGCTCCCATGAGCTGTGTGGGCAGTCTGTAGTCAATACTGTGTGGACATCCCTAGTGGGTATTTTTGTTGTATTATACATATACACTGCATGGTGTATTGATATGTGCTTGTGCATCCATGTCTTCATCCTAATTTGCAGGTTCCTTCCTCATGTCTTCACAAGGCCATCTACTTTGCAGATGGAGTTCATGTTGTATGCAGTACACTGACACATTTGTGTGGCAGCAACACTCTACAGTTGGAAGGGGTCGATGTGCTGGCTTATTCAGGTTGTAAGACTACCACTACTTTGACTTAGTACTGTCATGTTTTTGCAATGTTTCATGGTGTGTTGCTGTATTGTGTTGGTGGTAAGTATTTGTCCATGTGTGCTGTTTGTTATTGATTACTGGGAGCAGTTTCAATTTGGGACAGTACACTATGTGACACTTGTGTCAGGTCTTGTGCATTGCTTTGTTTGCTTTCACATTGCATGACATGCCATGGTGTGTTGGGTGGCGGAGCTGGGGAGGGGTTGGGTGACATGGCGCTGTTTTCATGTTGTATTTTGCAAGGGGGTAATCAATTTAGCAGCATAGATGTATGTCTTTTAATGACACAGCATTGGTGGTGTTTCGGTAGGTAGAGATGCACACAATGTAACACTTCCAGGTGACCAATCTCAGGGTGGTATGGTTGTGACAGTTGACTGTCCCTTATGTCATCTTCATTGATTGTCAGCTGGTATGTGCCAGGGCTGTGTGCACCCCACAGGGGTGTGATTCTAGGTGAAGTAATTAGTCACCAGCTGCGTACGGGCTGCCTCACCACGTGCCCTTTCCCCTCCCATGTGCAGCGGGCGTGCATGTGGTTGGGGATGTGGGGGCACCACCATGTCCACCCGCAGGCCCCGGCGTGTTGCAATGTTGTGCAGGACACATGCTGCCACTATGATCCTGCACACTACTGGGGGAGCGTATAGCAGCTGCCCACCGGAGCGGTCAAGGGAGCGAAAGCAGGATTTGAGCACTCATTATGTGCACTCCACTATGCCCCGGGTTGCAATATGGGCTGTGTTGTATCTTACCTCGGGTGGTGTGGTGGGGTTCCGAATTGGCGTCATCATGTGGGTGATCAGAGGGTAGGCACTGTCCCCTGGGGAGGTGGTGATGGGTATCATTAGTGGGGCTGTGACATTACTCAGTATCTGACTTGCATGCATGTGCAATGGCATTTATACTCACCAAGCAGTCATGTATCGCCATGCCGCCCAGCTTCTAGGTCCCGGTTTAGAGTTGACATTCTGTAAATGAAACTGTCATGGGTGAACCCTGGAAAGTTGGCATATACTGAGGTGATGATTCCCTTGGCATCACATACTACCTGCACGTTGATGGAATGCCAGTGCTTGTGGTTTCTATAGATGTGCTCCGTTGCCCTGGGGGGACGTAGAGCCACATGGGTGCAATCAAAGGCACCTAGCACTTTGGGGAATTGTGCCACCCCGTAGAAATCCTGGACAGTAGCCTGCCTTTCTTCAGGTGTTCTGGGCAGGTATATGTGCCTGGGGACTGATGGGCGTGCAGTCATGATGGCCAACACCTGGTGTAGGCAGCGTGACTGCGTGGCCTGTGACACCCCCCCCCCCACTATAGCACTTGTTCGCTGAAATGATCTAGTGGCCAAGAAGTGCAGTACATTAAGCACCTTTTCCAGGAGGTTCAGTGAGGTTCAGTGCTTGGGAGCACAGGGTGGGTGATGTGAGGTCATCCTCCCACTCATTCACCAGGCCGAGTATTATGTGAGGTGGAAACCTCTACCTCCCATACACCTGGTCATCAGGCATCCCAAACAGGCTGGTTCTGGGTTTAAAAATTCTTGGCCTGACTATCCTCCTCCTCCTCCTGCGGTATCCCACGACCACTGCTGCAAGGAACGGTATATTCATCTTAGCGTCTGAGCTTGTTTGTTGTTTGTGCGCCCTTTTATGCAGCAAGAGTCCACATACGCCTGCTTCCTGCTGGTGTATGTGTTTCCGGATTAGCGTGTCTTTTTTGGCGCACGCATTAGCCACGTTCGATTCCATGAATACGTGTTGTAGGCGCGTGTGGGCGTTCCACGCATTTGCCTCCTGTACTTCCCCCGTGATGCCCACATTTTCATGCGTTGTTCCCCATTCTGCGTGTTACTCCCCGTGTTACGCCTTCTTTTGTTGTGTGCGCTGCGCTATGTGTGCTTTCGCTGTGTGTGTAGTGCACGCTCTTTGAAGACGTGTGCGCCAGCGTGCGCCATGCAGGATTTTAGCACACATCCATGGATTTAAATGCGCACGGACTTCCATGAATCGCTGTGCGTGGGTTTCGATGCGATTTTCGCACTTGCGCTGCGATTCGCACCCTTTCGCACGCTTGTGCGGGAATTTTCAGCGCACATTAATTCCAAGAATCGGGCTGTAAATCTACTGATCACACTAAGGAAGTATTATTGTTCCCTTAAGGAAGGCCAAGAAGAAAGCGTAGAACTAAATCATGCAGGGGTGGCCGACTCTTACAAAGACTGGGATGGCAGCATATATTTATATAAAAACGAAACAGCTAAGTTTGATATCAGAAGCAAGGACTTGTATATTGTATTGGCTATATGGTGAAATACATGTTCAATGTGTAAATATGTGTTATACTGTAAAACTGTTACCAATTGTTGTATCCTGCAGCATAAGCCTCTGGTGCGCGAGGGGAACCTCTTCCTGGTCTCACCTTGCGTGCCCGAGGCAATGAGATAGGCGCTAGGGTCACCAACTGTCAATGGTGCCTAGTTCTGCGACCACCAACTGGGGTCTTATAACTGTTAAACTTAACCTGTTTACCCAATAAATTTACCTATTTTAATCATCTATTTGTCCATTATAACTTCATCAGTGGTGACGAGGAAGGACAACAAAGAGGGAAAAGACCCCAGTCGTGGGGGAAGCATCTTGGAGCCGGAGGTGCTTCGGAGGCTACATGTGAGGTAGAGGCAGATAGCTGGAACAGCAACACTGCTGGATAGTCATTGAAGTAAAACAACTGAGTTGCTGCCGTTCACTGTGTCTGCATTCTGGAGCCTTGTGTTTGACCACGCAGAACTACAGAATCCAGTAAGTGGTCCAAATGAGGTGTGTGGGCTGTTGTGAAGGAAGCAACACGGCGACTATGGTTCGGAGCAGTGTGTGGGTGCTCTCTTCAGTGAGACACCGCGTTACACATGTTGCTGGTTGCAGCCCTTGTCTCTCATTCTGGTATCCGAAGTGGGATGCTGGCCGCAGGAAGCTGCAAATGGATGATGTTGGTTTAGGTGTGCAGCGTGTGAAGGAGCAGGTGTGATTGGAAGCTTCACCACTAAAGTGAGAACAGGCAATCAGGGGGTAGGGTGGGGAGCACTTGTCGACCTCTGTCAGAATGGTTTAGTGAGGCACTGACAGCGCATCGGGTTACTCAATGTGAGGGAGGTGTTGCTTTCATGTGGCTTAGAGTATGTCACGAGAATAGCTATTAAGGATCCTTTCTTTTTGTATAAGCTACGCAATGCTCCCACCAGTGGTGATTTAAGGTGTGACTGGCCCCACATATTCCAGGCACTTTTGGCAGACTAATTGGAAGTGTTAGTGTTGGCAGATCGATTCCTGTGAGTTCAGATTATTCCCCTGAGCTCCGGCCATACAGTATCGTTTGCATTAGTTGGTATATCATTCACCTCACTGCAAATATACTGCAATTAGAGTATCTGCAACATTTTCTGAGACTAATGTAAGGAAAGCATCAACATTGAATCAGAGGGTTGTACTTCGCCACTTGTGGCACACTGTGTGAGACTGTCCTAGTCCATCTGGAGTTGACAGTGGGAGAGACTCCTGTCTGAAGATTGTTGGGTCATGTGGCATTTCTACTGGTGAAGTGATCCAAAATGCAAAATTTGGAGCCACTACCCATGTTTTTGGCCACACCATGGGAACCAACAATTCCGTGGGAAGATTGGGGAGATTTATTTAAATGTCACTTTGTGGCATCTGAGGGTGGAATGTATTCTGATGAGTGAAAATGTTCTACCTTAATGTGTTGTTTGTGTGCAAAAACAGTGAGGATAATCAAAAAACTTCCTGATGTGGTAGATGATGGGGGTGCTGAGGGGGGCAGAGGGGATGGAGAGGGCTTATATGGCATAGCTATGAAAAAATGTCAGGTGCAATTTGGTAAACCAATCAATATTGTGTTGGAAAAGTACATGTTTTTCTCAAGGAAGCAAGGGGTGCGGGAGCAGTGGACTATTTTGTTGCAGACCTGAGGGTATTATTGGCATCATGTAAATTCATAGGGAATGAGGAGGAATATATCAGAGACCAGTTAATGATTCACACATCACTACCTAAAATACAGGAACGGTTGTGGTAGGCAAATAATCCACCACCACTTGAGGCTTTGGCAATTGTAACGCGTATGGAATTAAGTAGCATGTGTTTTAAGGAGGTTAATTCAAAAGGGAATAAGGAGACTGTGCAGGCCATTGTATAAAAAGTGGGAGAAAATACACGTGGGGGAGAGGAAACAACGGTCTGTGCCATGAAAAAGTCATACAAGCCTAGTAGGTGTAACAATGGTGGGGGGTGGTCCACATCTACCAGCGGTAATAACACACATGCACATGAAAACCGCAAGGGGCAATGTACCAGGTGTGGGTTTGAAAAACATACCATGAACACTAAAGAGTGCCCTGCAATGAGGGTTTATGGGGGAGGAGAAGGGAGAGTGGGAAATTGAAATTGTTAACATTGCTGGGAGAAATAGTAGAAGACGATAAATAGGAATACGTCCCTGCTGAACTGGCGCTCATTTGGGCAGGATGTCCTTTACAAGCATTAGCTGATTCACGGTCTCCTTATACCATTATTTCTGAAAATAAGTACTAAGAAATTTGGGGTGAGAAAGGTCATGTCTTACACAACACGGCTATAAGGCCATGTGCATACAGAGGAGGGAAAATAGACATTGTGGGTTTTGTATGGGGAGACATTGCCTATGGTGACAGAATAACAAGAGCAAAGATTTATGTGGCCGTTAATGGGGATTGCTTATTGGGGCGGCGTCACCAAGGCAAATTGGGCATTGAGTTACATCCAGGCAAAGACCTACAAGTGAGATTGGTGGGGGAAAACAGGGCATAGAAATTTGCCAAGGAGGTTGGATCTAGATTGAAGAGTGTGTTTGGGCATGGTATTGGAAAACTGAAGGGATACTGCCATGAGATTCAATTGGCATTACATGCAAGACCATGTGTACACAAAGTAAGTCATCTTCCTTTGATAGTGAGAGAAAAGGTGAGAGAAGAATTACGGGGTTTATGTGAGCAAGGCATTATTGAGCCTATTGAGAACAGTGAGTGGTTGTCCCTAATTGTAGTACCCAATGACCCAATGGGTGGATTAGATTATGTGGTGACCCGAGGGATTGCAATAGGTCGATATGGGTAAACAGACACCTGCTGCCCAAGATCAGTGAGATGCTCATGACCATGGGAGAGGCAGAGTGGTACAGTACTATGGACCTTTTTTCTGCATATTATCAAGTAGAACTAAATCCCTCATCATGCGCCTTATCAGCTTTCATCACCCCGATGAGTGCTTATCAGTTCAAAAGGATGCCGTTTGGGATGGCATCAGCATCCGCTGTATTCCAAAGAGTTATGAAGATTTGTTGGGGGGTGTATCTGGTGTGCAATGTTTCCAGAACGATATTCTGACTGGTGCCAAAAATTGTTAAGGTTGACTTTTTACAGCAAGATTCTCCATGAACTTGAAAGAGAATTCTATTAGAGCTAAAAATGATCTTAACTCATCTTTGTTGCAAGGTGATTTCACTTTAGCAATGGCATTCACCATTTCATATTGTGGTACCAATTCCCTCCTTTGTTAGACAGTGGCCCATTTAAGAAACTTGGTGGACTTTGAACTGGCACTTGGCTGCCTTGACAGTCAACCCTGCCTTTTCCAATCCCTGCAACACTTCATACACCCTTGCATCATGTTCACAAGAAGATTGACTTCAGATGGGGCCAGGCAGAAGAAAGGGCATTTAAGAGACTTAAAGAGGAAATCGCTAATGCTCCCACTTTTTACAGGTTAGATCTAGCAACTGAAACTATTGTATCGGACGATGCAGGTGTATCCAGTATCAGAGCTTTGTTGAGTCAGATTAAGGAGGGCAGGGAACTACCTGTGGCTTCCAGAACATTAACAGAGACCTAATATAGATATTCAACAATAGAACGGGAAAGCTAGGCATGTTATTGGGCCTTTGTATACTTTAAGACACATATTTGGGTCATTCCTTAAAAGGTCAGAAGTGATCATAAGCCTTTGGCTCATTTGTTCACCATGAAAGGTTCAGGGATGGCAAATCCCAGGATTGCCAGCTGGTTAGCAGCACTACAGAGTTACAATTTCATTGTAGAACATGTTCGGGGGAAGTGTAAACCAGTAACTGATTGCCTTTCCAGGGCCACTCTTGAGGGTGTAGAACCAGTGGATGACTTATCAGAGGAGTGGATAGCTCAAGTAAACAATACTGTTAGCAATGGTTTCTCAAAAAAGATTTGGTTGGATGCTGTGAGTGAGGATCTTGAGATGACAGCGGCTATGGAGTTCATGAATCAAGTTTGGACGTCAATTGAAATCCACAAAGTCTCCTTACCATACATTTAAAGATACATTTTTCAGTTCTGAATGGGGACTAGCCCGGGGTCAGCGGATGATACCTTTGTTTTCATTAAGGTGAAAATTGACCAGGAGCGCCCACAGAGGTCATTGGGGAAAACATTTAATAAGACGGACACTAAGAACCAGATTTTGGTGGCCAGCCATTGATACCATGGTAGACAGTGCATCCCATGGGTCAGTGCTCGTCATGTCCTGTAAGTGACAAATCCCTTAAAACCCTGAAGGTGGAAAATCCCTGATGGCACATGGGAGAAGGTAGCCATTGACTTTATGCATCCAATGCCTAGGCTGTGGAGAAAGAACAGGTTTGCCATAGTTGTGGTTGACTATGCTTCGAGATGATTCAAGCTGGAGTTTGTAGAGTGCATGTCAACTGGTTTTGTTATTGGTTACTTGGAAAAACTGTTTGTTTGGGAAGGATAACCCAAGATAATAGTATCTGACAACTGTGTTCAGTTAGTGTCGAATGAGATGAGGCAGTATTCAGAACAGCATGGCATAGAGAATCACTGCACAGCTTTGTACAAACCGAGAGCTAACAGGCTGTTGGAATTGACCAACCATATAATCAAGAAATCTATACAGTTGTCCAGGGTGAGTGGGATGGATTGGTAGAAGGGTGTGTGTGAAATGCTGATGGTGCTTCGGGACGCCCCTTAAATATTGACGTAAATCTCACTGTTTCAATTGATGAAGGGAAGGTCTATGCACTTTGATTCATATCCAGATTGGGTAAGGGATCAGGCTGAGGGTGAAAAGCATGAGTGTTCCGAAAGAATGCAAGGTGTGAAGGTAGGCAATTTTGTGAGGATCAAGAAACCTTTCAGAGTGTCTTAGGGATGCTCACAGTACTATGATCCAATATTACTCACTAAAGTGGATGAAAGACATGTGGTAACCAGTGATGGCAAACACTGGAGCATGAATCAAGTGGTGGTGGTGAGACATCCTGCCGTGAGAAAATAGCTAAAGTATTGTGCAAGTTACAACACTCTTGAGGATGTGTTGTATAAGGAGGGACCATTTCATGGTGATCTTGAGTATAATGTGTATGTAGAAAGCAACTGTTAAGATGGATTTCTGAACTCTGTCCTGGTGGCGCAGAAGTTCAGAAGGCCAACCTAATTACTTGGAACAGGGTAACCTCTGGACAAGCCAGACCAATCAGGGTAGCGATCGCGGCGGTCAAGACTAGGTCTCAAGAGGGGTGAGGGTGACTGAAAGCCCGCAATGAGCACACAAAGCAAGGACACTTACAAACTACTCCAAACAGGTGTTATATTAAAAATATATACACATTTATTCCAAGGCCTTTAAAACAATGACCGTAGCGAGAAATCACAATACAACTCTAGTAAACCAACACATACCATACCAATAAAATATATATACAAATACAAACAAGTCTCAAGCGTTAAATGCACAAAATGTGTAGTCCACCTAAAAGGGAAGGAAAACAGGCAGTGCAAAATAATGCTTAGACCCAGTCCGCCTTCAGAGGCACCTAACTAAAAGGAAGTCCGAGCCCTACGAAGAGTGGAGCCTTGTGCTCAAAAGTACCTGCACACGCTGGTGCCAACGGGCAAAAGGGGGAGTCTCTTCGAGGGAATCAGGCAGTTCAGTTTAGTGCACAAATGAAGAAGAACAGAGTTCCGCGACTCAAGCGCAGCCTCCACTGTGGGCAGAAGCAGAGCGCGAGTACGGAAAGGCGTGCTGTTTTGACACAGCGGGGAAAAGCTATGGGCTCCTGCAGGAGGGCGATCAGTTCCTAGCTATGCTACTCACCGGTCCCCGATGCAAGCAGACCCAGGCTTCTCCGCGTCAGTTTCAGTCGCTGGCAGGTTCAGGAGAGCAGGGGACGTCTCGTCGTCGTGTTGATTCTGCAGCAGCAGAGTTGAGTTAAAGATGTCCCAGACGAAGTGAACCCGCACAGTTTGTTACCACAGCAGGGCAACGGAGCGGCCGTGTGTATCTCAGTCAAATGTACACTACTCACTTCAGACCTGGTAACGCCAAGTGTACGAATCGTGTGAGAGTGACAAGGACTAGAAATACAACACAACCTGGCGGCGGTTACAGAGCAAGACTCCTGTGTAGGCTGGTCAGTCTGCTGGATGGCCCAGAAACACTTCCGAAGGCTTACGAGCAGGAGATGGTGAAGATGCCGAGAATAGCTGTTTCCGCTATTCCAAGGGTCGAAGTACCAGTACAGGCCTTCTGGTTCGATCAGAGGTAAAAAGGGTTTCACAAGGCGGCAGCAGTGCAGAGGAGCAGTCCTTCAGCGGGTCAGCAGCGATTCCTCGGTTCAGCCTCGTGGTTGCAGGATACTTGGCTCCTGTATTCCTTCGCTCGTGAGAACTCAGGAGATCGACATGGTAGTGGTGTTTCCAGCCCCCTCTTATCCACGGTTCCCTTTGCGCCAAAACAGAGGGGACCCAATGGGAGATCCGCTCATCAACACTCACACCATACGTGGACCTATCATGGACCACGGTGGTCCCAGGCATTCACACCACCCTAGACTCTCTGGCACCCAGGATGTGTATTGGGACCAGACATCCCAGCCCACATCCTGGAGGCACACACAAGACCTGTAGAAGCCCGCGAAAGCATCTGTGTTTCGCGGGAAAGTACATGCCCAAATAAGGAAGGCCCCGGGTCGGCTCGACCGGGGGAAGGTGAAGGGAGCAAGACGGTCAGCGGACAGGACAAAGGAGCCTCGTGGTCTGGCCATTTTGGGAGCCAGGCCACCATTTTGGGCTGAGCGCGAGAAACGCGCTTAAAACGCCAAAAGGAGCTCAAAACACAAGAAACGATCGCTGCCACCATTCCCGTCCGTGATTCACTTGCACCGATCAGTTACAATCCTAAAAGAGTATCGAGGGCCTGTAGAAGGCTAGAGACCCAAGAGAGCAGTAACTTAGTTTACAGTGCCCTCTTGTGTCATGTTGCACGAAAGCCGCAACATGATAAAAGAAACTATGGAAAACAGCGTTTCCCGGTACTGACTGTCTTAAGGGCATTTCAGTTTCCCCGTAAGAATGGAGCGAAAGCCCAGAGGAGTGCGGCAGAAGGCTGCACTTTTCTGGCAAAGTCGAGATCAAGGTGAAAAACAACAGCAAAAAGTTTAGGGGTTGCCACATGGAAGGAAAATTACCCACAATTACGAAATCTTTCCTAACACTCGCCCCTCCCAGACTATGGACAGGGGGAACTAATCCACCCCTGTATGAGTCTCTTGTTCAGGTCGGTTAAACATTCTGGACAACCCATCAGCATTGCTATGTTGGACACCTGGCCTATGCTCAATAGTGAAGTCGAAGCCTTGTAGACTTATGGACCACCTAAGCAACTTTGGATTCTCCCCCTTCATGTTCATAAGCCACTTTAAGGGCTTATGGTCAGTTTGCACAGTGAAGTGGGTCCCATAGAGGTAGGGCCTCAGCTTCCGTAGGGCCCACAAAACAGAGAAACATTCTTTCTCTACCGTGGACCATCTGAGCTCTCTGTCCTTAAGCTGGTGACTAATAAAACCAATAGGGTGTTCCTTACCCTTCTCATCTACTTGTGATAGTACAGCTCCCATCCCAGTGTCAGAGGCGTCCGTCTGCACGATAAAAGGTCTTTGATAATCAGGGGCCCTGAGGACAGGGGCCTGGCACAAGGAGTCTTTTAAGCCGTTGAAGGCCTTCTCACACTCGTCTGTCCAAGTTACCTTCTTGGGTTTCTTCGGAGTGGTGAGGGCAGTCAGAGGGGCAGCTATGGTGCCATAGTCTACCACGAAGTTTCAGTAATACCCCGTGAGTCCTAAGAAGGCTCTCACTTGGGTCTGTGTAGTGGGGGTAGGCCAGTCTTGTACTGCTTGTACTTTACTGGGAAGAGGCTGTATCCTCCCTCCACCTACTTCATGTCCAAGGTAAACCACTGAGCCTTGTCCAATCTGGCATTTACTAGCCTTTATGGTCAAGTGTGCTTTCTGAAGAGCCTGGAGCACAATCCCGAGGTGTTTCACATGGTCTTCCCAGGTGGCACTGAAAACTGCTATATCGTCCAGATATGCAAGACAGAATTCGTCCAACCCATTCAAAACATGATTCACAAGCCTCTGGAAAGTGGCAGGTGCATTCTGCAACCCGAACGGCATTACCCGGAATTGGTAAAGGCCGTCTGGAGTAGAAAACGCTGTCTTCTCCTTGCCATCTTCTGCTAAAGCTATTTGCCAATAGCCAGCAGTGAGGTCAAACGTGCTGAGGTACTTGGAGGCACCCAAAGTATCCACCATCTCATCTGTTCGAGGCAAGGGGTGTGCATCTGTCTTGGTGACAGCATTCAGAGCCCTGTAATCCACGCAGAACCTCAATTCAGAAGTGCCTGCCTTTGGAACCAAAACCACAGGGCTGGACCAAGGACGACTAGAGGTTTCAATCACCCCAAGGTCTAACATCTTGTTGACCTCGGTCTTAATATAAGACCGTACTTTGTCTGACATCCTGTATCCCCTACTTTTGGTAGGTACACTGTCTCCTGTGTCTATGTTATGTTTGCACCAAGGTGTCAAACCAGGCGACTGTGAAAACAGGGGGGAAAACTGCCCAAGCAAACTTTTCACCTCAGCCTGCTGATCAGAAGTCAGGTGAGGGGCCACTCGGACACCCTCAAAGGAGCTATCTGAAGGACCGCTTTGGAACAGGTCGGGGAGAGGTTCAGACTCCTCTTCCTCAACATCTGAAGCCAGTAGCAGTGCTGCGATTTCGACTCTTGGGACGAAAGCCATCAGCCTATTTACGTGAAACACTTTTGGAGCCTGTCCAGGCCTTCCAAGGTCCACTAAATAGTTAATCTCACCCAGGGGCTCCACCACTGTTTAAGGGCCTGACCATTTGTCCTGTAAAGCTTGAGGCCTTATGGGATTCATGATCAGGACTTGCTGACCAGGTGTAAAGTTGATGAGGGAAGCTTTCTGGTCATACCAATGTTTCACCAGCACTTGTCCTGCCTTCAATTTATCACTAGCCAAGCCCATCAGAAGTACCATCCGTTTTCTGAGCCCCAGCACATAATCTACTACGTTGGTAGTAACAGGGGGAGTGGGCATCTCCCATCCCTCTTTGACTATGGCTAAGGGTCCCCGTACAGGATGACCGAACAGAAGTTCGAAGGGGCTGAAGCCAACACCCTCCTGTGGTACCTCTCGGTAGGCAAACAGTAAGCATGGTAAAAGAAGATCCCATTTTCTTCTCTGAGGTTCTTCCAGAGCCCCAATCATGCTCTTTAACGTTCTGTTGAAACGTTCCACCAGACCATTGGTCTGGGGGTGGTATGCAGAAGAGAACTTGTAGGTGACCCCACATTCTTTCCACATAGCCTGCATATACTTCGACATAAAGTTGCTGCCACGATCCGACACAACTTCTTTAGGGAAGCCAACCCTGGTAAATATGCCAAGTAACGCTTTTGCAACTGACTTGGCAGTTACAGTTTTCAATGGGATGGCCTCAGGATATCTGGTGGCATGGTCGACCAGCACCAGGATAAACCTATTGCCTGAGGATGTTTGCGGGTCAAGGGGACCAACGATGTCGATCCCTACCCTTTCGAATGGTATTCCCACAACTGGGAGTGGTACCAATGGAGCTTGGATTGTCGAGCCAACCTTACCAGATAACTGGCAGGAGGCACAACTCCTGCAGTGACTTTCTACTTGCACCCCCATCTTGGGCCAGTAGAAGTGCATGGATAACCTTTGCTTGGTCCTCTTAATACCAAGGTGACCAGCAAGGGGCACTTCATGCGCCAACTGCAGGAGGAAGGGTCTTACAGCAAGGGGAACCACCAACCTCCTATGGTCTCCTTCTGTAGACTCTGTGGGCTCACTATACAGGAGTCCACCTTCCCAATAAATCCGATGCGTCTCAGGAGGTTCACCCTCAAGCTGGGAGCAGGCCTGTCTCCTTAGGCCTTCCAGAGATGGGCACTCACGTTGGCCTTTACTGAATTCGTCCCTATCAGGACCACCTTCTACTAACAAGTCTTTTAGTTCAGGATGGTCGTTGGGGTCAAATACTTCAGGCATCACCACCTCCTCGTCAGGCCCGGGCGATTGACCAACTTCCTCCACCGCAGTGGTAGGCGAGCTCGGGGGAATGTTCTCTTTCCCTCGACTTGACTTGTTTACTCCTTTCGCCTTGGGTTTCCCCTTCGGCTGGGGCGGCGTTTTGGTCTTGGCCAATGCTGCCCGTGCTTGAGACCGTGTGTAGGGTCTTTCGGCAGTGTCTCCTACGAGCCCTGAAGCTCTGAGATCATTACCTAACAAGACCTTTCCTGGGACGTTTCTCTGAAGGCTCACTGGAATCCTGACTGCTGTACCATTTAAAGTAAGATTTACAGGTATTACTGGGAACATACGGAGTGGGCCGTCAGCCAACTTAGTGGGCATCAGAGTAGCTCTGGCAACTTACTCTGAGTCTACCAAGGTAGAATCCACTACAGTTCGACTGCACCCACTATCCCTAAGAGCTGGAGTATCTACTCCATTGATCAGCACACTGTCTTTAAAGTAGTGCTTGGTATTATCTGGAATCCTAGCATAAGCCTCTGCGACTTTAGGCTCCCAGGAACTCAGGGAAACTAAAACTACCTCAGCTTCTATCCCCCTGGGAAACGAGTCTGAGGAGAAGGATGCTCCTGTAATCTCTTCTTCCTCGTAGGAGGAGAAGGCCAGATTAGCGGAGTGGACCCCCAAAGGTTTAACCTTACACCGGGGATCCCCCTTCACGTGGTCAGTTGCTCCACAAGCAAAACAAGATCCGTTGGGTCTGTTTACATAGGGAGGCTTATTGTAACCAGAGTTCTGTTTCGGAGGCTGACCTCCACTACCCTGTGAGTTCTCTTGTGTCTTACCCTTATTTTTCTTTTTGTGGCCCTTTTGGGAAGAAGATTTATAAGATTCTCCACCCTCCTTATCTTTGGACTTTTTCCCTTCCTCCTGCTTACCAGGATGAGTTTTGTCCTTATGTGACACTCGATGTGACACCCATAAGTCTGCTGCACTGCACAGCTTCTTAGGATATATCTCCTTCGAATCGGCCAAATGCTGCTTAAGCTCCGGGGAAGAAGATGCAAAAATGTGTTCCAGCATGACAAGATCTTCAACGGTAGAAACCTTATAACCTTCGACCCAGCCAGTTAAGTTTTTTAAGGATTCAGTTACATAAGATACCCAAGTACCACCTTCTTTTTTCTTATACTCTCTGAATCGTTTCAAATATTGGGCCGGAGTCTTCCCAAACTTTAAAATGAGAGTTTGCTTTAACATTGCGAAATCAGCTCGCTCAGCCTTCGACATTTCCATAATGGCACTACAGCCAGAATGGGGCAGTCTGCTGAGTAACCAGGCAATCTTATCAGCATTGTCAACTTCTTGAACTTCGCATGCATACTCAAACGCATTCAGCCAGTCCATAATGTCATTCCTTTCCTCATACACACTGAGCAGATGTTTCGGAAACCGTGGATGAGAGGAGGCCCCAGACCCATGTCCAGGACCCTTGGACCCATTTGCAACCTGAAGCTTGGCCAGTTGCAACTGGTGATCCCTGTCTTTCTGTTTTTCTGCCTGTTCGATTTTTAGCTTGACCCTATTGAACTCAAGCTCTTCCTGTAGTTTGGCCATATTGAACTCAAGCTCCTTCTGCCTAAACAGCAGCTCTTGCTTCTTGAATTCAAGCATGGCCTCCCCATTGACACTGGCAGAGGAAACATTAGACATCACATCCTCCCTGTCCTCAGGTCGCGGTGGATCAGTGCAGCGGCAGAACCGTCGGTTCTACCAGTGAGAGCAGCCCCACCTCCTTCCGCACTGTCCTCAGAAGTTATAGCGTCAAGCTGCGTTTCTTGCCACGCCACAATTCTTTGGATCATATCCAATTTCGTGCCTTGAGAGGAAACACCTCTCTCTGCACACATCTTTTTCAATGTTTCTGATTTGGAAGCATTTAAAGTTAACAAGGTATTTGTTTCCATACTGTTAGATAGGACTATGGCCTTTTTAAAGTTAAACTATAACAATTCACTACGTGTCCTGGTAGAAATAACTTGAAATGCCTTAGTTCGTGCGCAACACTGGATACCTTCAGTCGTATCCCACCGCTGTACACCAATTTGTTAAGACGGATTTCTGAACTCTGTCCTGGTGGCGCAGAAGTTCAGAAGGCCAACCTAATTACTTGGAACAGGGTAACCTCTGGATAAGCCAGACCAATCAGGGTAGCGATCGCGGCAGTCAAGACTAGGTCTCAAGAGGGGTGAGGGTGACTGAAAGCCCGCAATGAGCACACAAAGCAAGGACACTTACAAACTACTCCAAACAGGTGTTATATTAAAAATATATACACATTTATTCCAAGGCCTTTAAATCAATGTCTGTAGCGAGAAATCACAATACAACTCTAGTAAACCAACACATACCATACCAATAAAATATATATACAAATACAAACAAGTCTCAAGCGTTAGATGCACGAAATGTGTAGTCCACCTAAAAGGGAAGGAAAACAGGCAGTGCGAAATAATGCTTAGACCCAGTCCGCCTTCAGAGGCACCTAACTAAAAGGAAGTCCGAGCCCTACGAAGAGTGGAGCCTTGTGCTCAAAAATACCTGCACACGCTGGTGCCAACGGGCAAAAGGGGGAGTCTCTTCGAGGGAATCAGGCAGTTCAGTTTAGTGCACAAATGAAGAAGAACAGAGTTCCGCGACTCAAGCGCAGCCTCCACTGTGGGCAGAAGCAGAGCGCGAGTACGGAAAGGCGTGCTGTTTTGACACAGCGGGGAAAAGCTATGGGCTCCTGCAGGAGGGCGACCAGTTCCTAGCTATGCTACTCACCGGTCCCCGATGCAAGCAGACTCAGGCTTCTCCGCGTCAGTTTCAGTCGCTGGCAGGTTCAGGAGAGCAGGGGACGTATCGTCGTCGTGTTGATTCTGCAGCAGCACAGTTGAGTTAAAGATGTCCCAAACGAAGTGAACCCGCACAGTTTGTTACCACAGCAGGGCAACGGAGCGGCCGTGTGTATCTCAGTCAAATGTACACTACTCACTTCAGACCTGGGAACGCCAAGTGTACGAATCGTGTGAGAGTGACAAGGACTGGAAATACAACACATCCTGGCGTTTACAGAGCAAGACTCCTGTGTAGGCTGGTCAGTCTGCTGGATGGCCCAGAGACACTTCCGAAGGCTTACGAGCAGGAGATGGTGAAGATGCCGAGAACAGCTGTTCCCGCTATTCCAAGGGTCGAAGTACCAGTACAGGCCTTCTGGTTCGATCAGAGGTAAAAAGGGTTTCACAAGGCGACAGCAGTGCAGAGGAGCAGTCCTTCAGCGGGTCACCAGCGATTCCTCGGTTCAGCCTCGTGGTTGCAGGATACTTGGCTTCTGTATTCCTTCGTTCGTGAGAACTCAGGAGATCGACATGGTAGTGGTGTTTCCAGCCCCCTCTTATCCACGGTTCCCTTCGCGCCAAAACTGAGGGGACCCAATGGGAGATCCGCTCATCAACACTCACACCATACGTGGACCTATCATGGACCACGGTGGTCCCAGGCATTCACACCACCCTAGACTCTCTGGCACCCAGGATGTGCATTGGAACCAGACATCCTAGCCCACATCCTGGAGGCACACACAAAGCCTGTAGAAGCCTGGGAAAGCATCCGTGTTTTAAGGGAAAGTACATGCCCAAATAAGGAAGGCCCCGGGTCGGCTCGACCGGGGGAAGGTGAAGGGAGAAAGACGGTCAGCGGACAGGACAAAGGAGCCTCGTGGTCTGGCCATTTTGGGAGCCAGGCCACCATTTTGGGCTAAGCGCGAGAAACGCGCTTAAAACGCCAAAAGGAGCTCAAAACACAAGAAACGATCACTGCCACCATTCCTGTCCGTGATTCACTTGCACCGATCAGTTACAATCCTAAAAGAGTATCTAGGGCCTGTAGAAGGCTAGAGACCCAAGAGAGCAGTAACTTAGCTTACAGTGCCCTCTTGTGTCATGTTGCACGAAAGCCGCAACATGATAAAAGAAACTACGGAAAACAGCGTTTCCCGGTACTGACTGTTTTAAGGGCATGTCAGTTTCCCCGTAAGAATGGAGCGAAAGCCCAGAGGAGTGCGGCAGAAGGCTGCACTTCTCTGGCAAAGTCGAGATCAAGGTGGAAAACAACAGCAAAAAGTTTAGGGGTTGCCACATGGAAGGAAAATTACCCACAATTACGAAATCTTTCCTAACACTAACCTGTGTCCTGGTGATCAGGGAATGTACACAAATGGGTCACCTGGTAGTGGTTTTCAACCTACTGCATTGGAAAAGGATGGTTGTAGTAGGGAAAGGCAAGCTGAAGGGAATGGTTCAACAAACCGGATGAGGAAAAGACCCACTAAGTTTGATGACTTTGAATTATACAAATTATACTGATACTGTACATTATTTTCCTTCTGCCTTTTTAAATGTATAGTTTTGCCACTGATATGGGGGATAGTATGTTGGTTTCTGGAGCATGCACAAGGTGAACCTCTTCCTGGTCTCACCTTGTGTGCCCAAGGCAATTACGTAGACGTTAGGGTTCCCAACTGTCACTTGGTGCCTAGTTCTGCAACCGCCGACTGGGGTCATATAACTGTCACGCTTAACCTGTATACCCAATAAATTAACTTACTGTAATCATCTATTCGTCCATGATTACTTCACCAATGTTTATACATGAGCTTTCAAAAACTACTAAATGGCTACCAAGGTTTCGTGATGCTGCGCCACATGGTAACCACACTACAAAGTCTCAAATCAAGGTTTATCAGAGAGATTAGAGGAACTGTTCTCTTTATCTGTTCCCTATATCTGTGTGAGCCGTCAGCTCTTAGTAAGGTTGAAATGTTTTGTTACATTTGCTGAAGAAAATCTATGCAAAGCGCACATTTTGTGTGTGGCAAGTTTGATGCATCTGGAAAAGTCAGGTATTTTAACATTTGTTTTCATCATTTGGTAGAAGCAGAGTGTTAGCAGTGTTAAGGGTCCACAAAGCCAGATCACAAGGATTTTCGCACTTTGCATTAGGAATTTTGGCAATACCTACTATGGAACCACTGGCCACACTTGAAAGAAAAGTACTCAAGAGTTTACTTGGTGTGATGACATCTACACCAATACATGTTTGCATTTGGAAGCAAAGTCATTTTAGACCTAGTAACACCTAAGCTTGTGTTAGCACCAGTATGTTTGTGGAAAGTAGTATGGCTAAACCCGAACCTTATGTGTACAAGATTCATTTTGATGATATACTTATAATGGAGGAGGGTTCTAAATGTCATTGGCTGACTGTGATAAACAACTCACTCACTTCCTTTGGGCATGTTAGACAGAATTTTTAGTATGTAGAATTAGATAAGCTGGATACGATCTTACTCTTGGACAATTTTAATCCAATACAAAAAGTAATCAGTGCTATGTGTGAGAAAGCAAAACCAATGGTTAAAATGTATTAACCTTTTATGAGTCCTGTTATTTATTAAGAAACGTGTCTATGGTGTATGTCTAACTGCTATGCCAAGATATTGATTACATGTTTTCAATTTCATCAATTGTGACTTGTTTTCCAAAGAAATCAATGCAAACCAGATAATTACCATTTATGGAAATGTGACGGTCTATCATTTGAATCAAATATGCATGATATTTTCTTTCAATGGTATGATGTCCCTTTATGACATTTTGGATTTTAGACAGTGCCATCTAGGATCTTTTTATATTATGTTAGTTCACAACATAAAGGAATGATAGGCACGTGAGTTCTATTTACCAGCAGTTGTACACATTAGGGAAAGTATTTTAAAAATGTTTAACTTTTGAATAATATATGCACATGTGGTATTTATTATGTGTATTCTAGTATATCATTTGTGGATATAAATGTTTGTGGTTGCTATGAATATATTTATGTGAGAACTTGTCATATGAAATAATTGAAAATAAACATATTTTCGGTGATATGTTCTTTGTATGTGCTTCGACGAGGTGAGGTAACATTGAGAATGAAGACATTGAGGTTACATGAAATAAACACATTCAACTATACAAAATCAGTAGAGTAGCTGTGCCAATAGGGATACACACAAAATACCAGGGTAATAGGGGCCAGAAACACTTTGAGGCATCTGGTTCATGCTGAGGTATCCAATGGGGTTCAGCCATTCACTATTCTGAGGAAGAAGAAGGGTTCTCGTTTTGAGCGTTCTTCCACTTCAAATTCTGTTTTCTCACATCACATAACCATGGAAGGTACCATAATTATGTAATCTTTCAGTGCACCTTCTGATGCACTGGAAGAACCAGTTCCTGCCTTAGCTTTGAAGTCCTGCCCCCACTACATCTGGCCTTGGGAATTATTATTATTTTTATTTTATTGTTGCAAGTGCGGACCTAGCTCTAGAGAAGCGAAGAGCTGTACAGAATGTGGGTAGACTGCATTGGGCTGGCATCTTTCAACAGTAGTGCAGTACCATGGGTTGAAGTTTGTGCATTG
Source organism: Ambystoma mexicanum (assembly GCF_040938575.1). Taxonomy (NCBI): domain Eukaryota; kingdom Metazoa; phylum Chordata; class Amphibia; order Caudata; family Ambystomatidae; genus Ambystoma; species Ambystoma mexicanum. The sequence goes on from NC_090932.1 coordinate 719,268,484, forward strand.
AAATACACATACATTGGAATTAGTTCTTGGTCACATAGTGTTGAGTGATTTGCGAAATTGGTGAATTGTGCAGGCATTTTGAGTCAAAGTAGTTTGCATAGGATGGAGTGATTCAGTCAAATTTCTGAGCACCCGCAATACAATATGTTGCGTCATGGCGGAATGATTTTAGGGGAGCCAAGTGAGCAGCTGGGAGATCTGTCATTTCATGTTTTGAAGGGTTGAGATTCACAGTCAAGCTGTTTGGGCCTTCTTGGCTAGGTGTTTCTGGAAGGACAGTCTGCTGTCAATGGTGAGGTCTAAGGATTTTGCTCAGTCAAGAGTAGTGGATTGAATCCTTCTAAGGACATATCATTGAGCCATTGTTGAACAAGTTGTTTTTTAGTGGATAGACCAATGAGGTTAAATTCAGTCTTGGATGGGTTTAGTTTGAGGTAAGCAGTCGAAAAACAAGGCCTAGATGATGGATAGGCAATCTCACAGACATATGATGTCTTGCATGCTATTTACTCTCTTGTACAACTGAGTATAGTCCAAGTATTGGTGGGTGGCTATTTCGGAATCTCGCCCTCCGCAAATTCATTAGATGCCTGGCTGTTTTATGGTAGCAATCTACATATATAAAAAATTAATGCCACAGTTCAAGAATCCTTTTGACATTAAAGGAATGGTTCGGTCAATAAAGGTTATTGCCCCTACGGGTCGGCCATGTGTTTTTAAGCCTAAGTCGCTCGATTTTTGAAAAATGTCCTATGGACCTTACCTGAGTTTTCGTCCATTAAAAGCATGCGAAAACAGGCATCAGGGAGATGCCATTTTGTGATAATCCTATCAATTCCCCCATCGCCCTGGCTGACCTGCTTTTGCGGCACTAAATCATATCCCCCGCCCCTGAGCCTGACATTATCAAAACATTCATATTCCCCGCCTCTCTCTGTGACGTTTCTGTGCTGTGTAGGCAAACGCGCCCAGTTGTCTTCTACGCGACTTCACACAGAACCCGTAAACCAACACAGATCAACTCACAACACAGCGCGCCACAATTCGGAATATGAAACTGTACTTTAAAATCAAACAGCAACACGGTACATTTGGTAAAGTACATTTATTTGACATTAAATGTTTATAGAATATTCAGCAATTGCCATATGAACACTGAATGCCATTTATTTTCTTTTATCTCTATCCGCAAATCCGTAAAAGTTTATCGTGAGTCACGCGCTGTTCCTTTATGGTACACAGGGTGTTGGTTTTCGTTAAAAGAAGCACTTTGGTCGCACGTTGAACCTCAAGGCTGTTCCATCAAGTAGGCACTAGGCCAGCGTAAACGTTGATATGTTGCTTCTAGCCGCTAGTACCGCATAAGGGCATATGGGCTCTTGGCGATCGTCCCATAAAATCATCAAAGTGGTGCAGTTGTTTACAAGAAGCTGCAGCTGGCGGTTGAAAAAACCATCTGCCGGGGTCTGAAACTGGTGGCAGTAGCAGTAGGGAAGGATATACCTGTTTTGAAAACATAAAATTTATAATTAGTCTCGCCAGCCGATCTTTATTAATATTATTCATTTTATTTATTACGGTCGAGCTGAAACTATTTGCTTTCAAGGATAGTGCAATGGAGTATGTTCGGCTCTAAAATCAATGCGAAAAGTAACAAAATAAATCGAGGTTAGTACACAATGAGAAACGACTTTTTGTCTACATGCGTGTGGAATGTGGACCTGCATGCCCATTTGCCCGCTACAAGGATGATCCCACAAACGTTTTCCTAGCTCTTCATTCATTCATTTATTCATGCATCCATTCATTAATTCTTCATTCCAGCATAAAAGCGTCTAAAGAGTTACTTACATTATATTTGCAATTTCCATTGTGTCTCTGCGTAATGCAGTCCGTAAATCCCACTGTGCTCTTGACAACGATTTTTCGTATACTGAACTAACATGAAACTCGGTCTAGTTTCAGAATGTTCTGCATTATCGTCTCTTACGTTATTGAACCCCCCCACCCTTCAAATGAAGTTCTTTCGGCATAGTCCCTGTCTCTCAAGGTCAAAAAACAATAGAACCTTATACTGCCAGTGCGAGTTGTGGGCCTCTTCAGGGCGCGAGCTGAAAATCAAAGCCGCTGACCTTCACTAGATATGAGCATACATTCTTTCTTTGCAACATCCCGTAGTAAAGCCATCTGTGAGAACTTGAAGTTTCGAATCCATCTATGTACTGCGCCTCAATGTGCAAATGCAAACTGGCTTCTCTCCCATCTGCAACGGCTTGCTTGGCGTGTTATAAGGCCCCCAATTTTGTCCTCGTTGTCTGCGAGCTTTGAAGCCCCAAAGAACCATAACTATTGAGACTTTTAATTATTTGAGGAAGGTCAGGGAAAGTATAAAGTACTCAAGGAGTTGAGTTGAAAGTGAGATTTATTGTTTTTTTAAATTTTATTATTTGCAATACGCAAGCCTCCCCTCGGTTAACAGTGCGCAGCATTTACATGAGATTGCGAAAATTAGTTCCATCAACAAAAATATATACATACACATATAGACAAGGTCAGCAATATGAGGTGAACAGAGAGAGAATTCAAAGATGACACCCAGGTTGTTCGCCACCCAGGATGGTGAAGGTAGGGGTTAGGGTTAGCATACTTTGTATGTACACTGTACAATTACATTTATTTACAAAAAGACAATCGTATTACAATTATTTAAACCGGGATTTGTACTTCACAACCAGCTCTCCTTTGGGTGGACATGGCACAGTGGCAATGTTGGGTGGCAATGAATCAGTGCTCTGGACAGAAACGTTCAAAATTCCATATCTGTGCTTCTCTAATACAGCAACAATAAGGCTTTTGACAAAGTCGAACTCCATTTCCTCATAGACTGGTTTGATCACCCATTGCTTACTTCTTTTTGAAAAGGCCTTAGTGTAGCGAGGCATCCTTACATTACCCATAGTCCTAGATTGTTCACGGCCGAGATTCTCGTTATGGGCCAAGACGGCAAGTAGAGTCCTATGTCTCATGCCCTGTATGCTGAAATGCAAGCGCTTTGGTCTGTACTTTAGGCACATATTGTGTAACACCTCCAAACCTCCTGTCAGTCCCCTCAAATCTCTTGATAGAGTTTTATCGAAAACAATCTTTTCAATGGCTTTCTGTGTCGGTGAAGATGGATTCAACCACTTCTTCTTCCGTGCCTCCACTGTAGACAAAGGGCCATGTTCACATTGGTGGAAATGTAGGTTTTCTGACCAGCGGTGCACGTTGGTACAGTGGTGCATCAGTGACCGCCATTTTTCAAGTAGTATTTCCACTGACCCTTCACAAGTTTTGGAGCTCCACCAAAGATGGTTGCTGATAGACTGGGACCACTCTGAAATACTTTCCAAACCTTTTTTTTTCCCTGCAGCCGAGATTTTCTTATTGATTGATTTAGCAAGAGGCCATACGTCAAATTGAGGTTTAATATGTGGGAACTGCTCTCTCATTGTCTTGGCAATTGAAACGTGTCTGTCCGTGGCTATGAGGTCGATGTGCATTCCCCTCGATTGTAGATATTCCACTGATTTTATAAATCCTAGTTTCTCCATGGCCACTGAGAATGTACATTGTGTTACCTGCACGACCACCGAACTCACAATTTTCTTACTATCCATGTCCTGAAAGTGGTAGGTGCAGTACTTGGCAGAAAATCCAGGGCTGTAGCACTGTCCATCGCTGGCTAGCCTGAATCGTTTGCCTTCAAATGTACTTGCTAGAGACAATTGTTCAATTTTCCAAGCATCACTAATGGCCGGAAACAGATAATCATGTTGGTATTTGTAGTACTGCGTTTTTGAAATGAAATGGAGTCCCACAAACTGAAAGAAAGACTCTCACTTTCTAAAACTGGAGCCACTAAAAAGTGATGCAGCTGCACACAGTAAATTGCCTGCTGGCAGTTTCCCCAGCATCGGTTGTGCAGACCATGAGAACGTATGATGTAATCTACAGGCGGCATGTATTGTGACGTAACTGCCTTGTTTTGACGAGTCACATGAATCAATGGCTTCCCACATACTTTCCCTCTGACGGAATGCCCACATTTCAGCATACTTATAATATCCATCAAACAACTATCGAATACTATGTATTTGCCCTCTTTCATTAGACTGTTATCCTGCGTCAAAGTTGTTTCGGCCTGTGACGTTGAGGACATATCACCACATTTGAAAGAAGTATCACTGCTATCAAGTTCTGATGTGTCGGTGAATGCTGCTGCTGGTTCATTCTCTGCCATTTCAACATCTGCTACTTCAACATTGATGGGTGAACACAACAATGTCGACAGTTTTTTGGTGGCAATTTTTTGGCGGGTGTAGATTGTGTGAATTGATCTGCGACTACTTCAGAGCTATCTTCAATGCATCCAGTATCATGTTGTTGTGGTGGTGCGGTCGTACTGTAGCAATGGTCCTTTACAACTTTACTGGATTCTCCGGACACATTCATTTCATGTTCTGGCCATTGGACATGAGCATCTCTAGTCTCAACACGCGGCATCTGAATTAATAGTTCCTCCATAGTGTAAATGGTCTGGCAAGCAACATCTCTCATTCGCTTCACTGTCTGTGTATGTATAGTTCGGACACCCACGGGTAACTAGAGGACAGATTGGAAAAGGGATGTTCAGTTTAAACACAAGATAAAGTATAGTACAATTGACTGGAAAAAACCCATAAAATAGTCCCCAGCACAAAAAAATTTCTAAAGTTATGAACTGTTTTTAATTAACCTTATTTTTGTTTCTTTTCTTTGCAACTTTTTTGACTCGACCTTCAACATCTGCACGCTGTTGCTCTGATTCGTATCCGCATGTCTCCCCTTCCTCTTGCGCTGCAACGACTATATTTTCTGTATCCGCATTGACAGCACGGAATGAGGCTCCATCGACTCCCTGAAACATAGTATTTTCATTACTGTGTATCAAAATATTGTTAGCATAAAACACACGTGAGGACGAACACACAGGTACATCTCAGTAGCCAAACACGATTTAAACATTGTGTGGAACAATCAAACTCTGATGACCTAGTTCGATGGAGCTGTCAGTATCCATACCTCTAGCTCTGCATGGACTGCCACAAATGATTGTATTGAAGAGGAGGCATCAGCAACTCCCTGAAACACAGTACTTGTGTTAGTATGGTTTCAATATTGTAAACATAACACACACTTGGGGTCGACGGCACAGGTACATATAAAGAGATAACCACAAATGTTGCATTGTCTAAAAGAATCAAGGAATATTTAAATATGGTCAGATTTAATCGACTTATTTCTCCGATTTCTTTACATCTGCATCATCTAAATGGGATCTTGTGATTGTAGTGGAAGCTCCATCGTCTCCCTGAAACACAGTACTTGCGTTAATAGGGAAGAAAGTATAGCAAATAGAATCACGTTATATGATCACGCTCAATGGAGCTGTCAGTATCCATACCTCGTGCTGCTGAAGAATATCTATGGATGTTGTAAATGTGGTGCGCACTTTCGAAAGCTGTTGCGCCGATTCGTATCCGCATGGTCCCGCTTCCCCTGGAATTACTTGAATGTCAGGCTCAGCATCAAGTGCGTGGGTTGACGCTTCAACAACTGCCTGAAACATAGTATTTACATTAGTAAGGATTACAATATTGAAAACACAACACACACTTGGGGTCGACCGCACAGGTACATATCAATGGCTAACCACAAATAAAACATGGTGTAGAACAATCAAACGACAAGTGTTCCAGTCCTGATGATCACGGTCGATGGAGCTGTCAGTATCCATACCTCGTGCAGCTGAAGAACATCTAGGGCTGTTGTCAATGTGGTGGACGCTTCAGCATCTCTCTGAATGACAGTACTTGCATTAGTATGGATAACACTAATTATAACTGAAAACAAACACCAGGGGACGACAACTAAGGTGTATATCAATTGGAAAGCACTAACCAAACAATTGGTAAAATAAGCACACGATACATAAAAACTATTACTTGACATGCATAAAACAAGTCTGTAGTGGAATAGCCAAGTATGATAACCTGATACGCGCTAGAAGTGGTTGATAACTGCGGGCACTTCACAGATGTAGAATGTTCTTGCTTCAGATTCAGTGGATAGTCAAGCAGTTGTAAAGGTAAATTATTGTTTGATGAAGAAATGCAAATATAAAAAAATGGCCATGTAAACCAACAGAATACTTGAGAATAATGCTATTGAAAATGCGCAATATAGTACAGTTCCCTGTGCCTATAAATAGATTTCCTTTGGGGGTTATAAAATCGAAAAATAATGTATTGATAAATGTCATTATTCAAAAAGCTATACACTCATATCAATATCGAAAGTATTACAAGGGAGTATTACAAGGGACACAACACCTAAAATATCAATTAATACATTCGGCTACCTACACACTACCGCAAGGCCTAAAGCTAAATCCGGACACTTGACTCACCAGTGGCGGAATGTGGACGAATAGAGTTGGAATAGCGTTTGTGAGCAATTTTCGTGTCGTTCACCATTTATTCTTCTTTGTTACCCAAGATGTGGCGTACATGTTTGAGGAAAAGTGCCGGCTGCAGATGCGGTATCGATCACCCCTCTTGTGCTCTAAGACTTGTTGGACTCTACTTTCCAGCTCATCCAGTGGATATCCGCAATGTCTGACCCATTCTCTTATTCGATCAACAGTTTTCGGGAATACATGCATTATAGTGCCTTCAGATTTAGCATGGGTCTTCGAAGGGCAACCGCTAATCGAACAGGCAGGCATTGTTGAAAATTCTGAAAAGTAAATATCAAGATTATTATAAAACCTTGATGATTAAAAATGTCATATAAAAGTAAATGAACCCTACCATGCTCAATGCAAGGTTTGTTTTGGTTGCCGGAACTATACCAGTTCATCCCTGTGTGGCTTAGTATTTGCATAAGTTACAGAAATGTTTTAAACTATGTGACTAAACTCTGAACATGTGACTCGTCCCTTGGATGTTCTGTCTTGCACGAAAAGGAAACATGCTTACATTATAGACTGGACCCCCGAAGGATGCAACTCGATGACAATTGACACAGATGAAAATAAATAGATCTATTGATAGCATAACAATTGAAACTCAAGTCAATAGCAACGAGACCAATGACCATAGCTCTATTGGGTACTGTAATCGCAAATAGATAAAAATGTAAAAATGACCGAAATATGACTAGGATACATGGCCTTACCTTGACCAACAAACAGTTGGATTCAGCAGGCCGAGCAGTATGTTGCAGGAGAACAGGTAGATGGCCACAGGTAGCACACTGACGAGTTTGCTCGAAGCGGTCACAGATAGCGTGACCACGAGCAGATTAGCATAGATCTCAGTGCTTTTCAGGTAGAAGGTTCAGGAGTTGACTTGCAAAGCACAAAGATGTTCTCATGAGACATATCAAGTGGTTTATAAAGTATTAGAAACAGGGGTGTGTTTGTGAATGAATGACATGTGTATGTCGTGGTATTATGTGGATTGCAGGGGGGGCGGCCTGCCTCAGGGGAGGCCTGCCTGGAGACACGGGGTCTGAGGGGGCCATGTGAGCGATGGCCCCTGGGCGTGGGATACCTTTTGAAGTGTACATGCTGTTTGGCACCTTGGCCGTTTGCGCCCGTGACAGCCCCCCATGCCAGCGCTCATCCCCGGGTGCGAACCGACCGCCTTTGATAGAGGGAGTGGGATGGATGGGCCTGGGGCGTGCTGATAAGGCACAGGAACACTGCTGAATGGAGACACACTTATGTGGATTGCAGGGGGACGGCCTGCCTCAGGGGAGGGCTGCCTGGAGGCACGGGGTCTGAGGAGGCCATGTGAGCGATGGCCCCTGGGCGTGGGATACCTTTTGAAGTGTACATGCTTTTGGCACCTTGGCCGTTTGCGCCCGTGACAGCCCCCATGCCAGCGCTCCTCCCCGGGTGCGAACCGACCACCTTTGATAGAGGGGGTGGGATGGATGGGCCGGTGGGCATGCAGGCAAGTGTGTGGGAGCCAGGGGCCATCAGGCCCCTCTCATCCTTTACTTCTCAGTAGAAACTCGGACCAAGTGCCTCCAGTAGTGGGTTCGCCCCTTGCCCTTATGTGATGTTAACTTTGGTTGACATTCGCATAGATGGGACCACTGAGCAGGAAACGGGGCATCCATTTTTGTACCCCCTTTCCAATCCATCTTGGTGACCAGGCCTCACTGTGCACAGCACATAGCCCCCACCCTCGTTCCCATTCTGACTGGAAAACTCCAGAGGTATTTGCAAAAGCTAATAAATGTAAAACATCACTCTTCCTCTTCGATCACTGTCCTGCATGTGAACCAGCCTGAACTAAGCACATAGCTCGTTCATCTCCACAAACGTGTCCTCAATACCTGCATGCATTATTGAGAATATATTATGTTAGCTTAGATAGTGACCACCCTGCTTCACAGCAACCTGACCTTCACCCATTCGGAGCACAGATGTCTGACGTCCATCCTTGAATGGAGACACACTTGATTCATTTCTAAAATCGAATCAACCGTTATTAAAATATATGTGGTGTTTTATTTTGTATCTTATTTTGTTGACACAAAAATACAAGACTTTAGACATTGTACAGGTCAGGTTGCAGCACAGTGAGAGAAAATCCCCTGTACTGACCACTGTCACTCGGGAACGTTTCTCTTATGGCACAAACGGCACAGGTGGGTATTACTCTTCGAACGCGGTGCCCAAGCCTCCCGTGAAGCCACCATGTAAAGGAACGATAGGCCACCAGCCTGTACCACCTGTGAAATGGATTGAAACAAACTGTTTTTAAATGACCAAAATAAGTTTAATAAACGTTTGTTGTCAATGACAATTCTTTTAACTAATGGCATTCTGCTCGGACAAATGCTATCTAGACACTGCACACTATTGAACGACTTTCATGCGTTACAATGATATGTATATGTAATTTTGGATATAGTAGAAGACCATGAAATAGGAGTGGCATGACAAGCAGAGTATACTTACTCGTTACTCGGATTACGAGGACGAACAGTTGCACGAAGTTCGTGCATAAGCACCATCATTATCCTCAACACGGACCGTGTGAGGCAGGCTGCCCTGAAGACTGGCAGCTCGGTGATGCATTGCGGTCGTGGCTCGCCTTCCGAAATGCAGGCCACACATCCCGAGTTTTCAAAGCAGCAGCAGTTCTCGTCCTCGGTTGGCATTATCTTGCACCGATTGCATGTGCACCAGGTGGAAACACCGTCCATGCGACTAGGTCCAGGCTCTTCAGCTGTTGAATCATCCTCCCAACTGCCGTCTGAAGACCCACCGTTTTCGCGTGTTTCCCTTTCCAGTAGTTCCTCCTCGGTATACTCGGGCTCGTACATGTAGGGCATTATTGTAGCCATTGTGTGTTAAACAAACTAAAATAATTTATAGCGGTGGTACTGGTATCTGTTCACACGGACTACAAGCAACGAAGGTAACTGACCAGAGCACAGAAAGGAGTCACAGAATACTCAAAGTAACACAGAGAATGGAATCGAAAATCTGCTGCTGTGTGTTGTGAAACGGTCTGTTTATACTTATTGAGGAAAGAGGCGTCCTGCCATTTCCATGGCGACACGTCATTAGCTGAAGCGCAGCGAATGTTGACACGTTGACGTGCTTTGGCGTTGTGAAATGGGCGGTACGTGTCTGCTGATGACAGGCTCAAGGGCGGGGGATATGATTTAGTGCTGCAAAAGCAGGTCAGCCAGGACGATGGGGGAAATGATAGGATTATCACAAAATGATGCCTGTTTTCGCGTACGTTTAATGGATGAAAACTCGGGTAAGGTCCATAGGAAATTTTTCTAAAATCGAGTGACTTAGGCTTAAAAACACATGGCCGACCCGTAGGGTCAATAAAAATGTTTGATCGAACCATTCCTTTAAATATGTGATCCGTATGACTTGGTGGTGCTTTTTGACCTCCTATTTCTTTTTTTAAAGGATAGTTCCGGGACTTTTTTTTTATTGTCCCTACGGGTCGGCCATGTGTTTGTAAGCATAAATCGGTAGATCGTAGGAAACTTTCCTATGGACCTTACCCGACTTTTCGCCCATTATCGCACTCGAAATCAGCCTCCATTTTGTGATAATCCTATCATTTCGCCCCATCGACCTGGCTCACCTGCCTTTGCGGCACTAGATCAAATCCCCCGCCCCTGAGCCTGACATCAGCAGACGCGTACTGCCCATTTCAAGCACGTCTCGTGTCAACAATCGCTGCGCCTCAGCTATTGACGTGTTGCCATGGAAATGGCAGGACGCCTCTTTCCCCAATAAGTATAAACAGACCGTTTCACAACACACAGCAGCAGATTTTCGATTCCATTCCTCTCTCTGTGTTACTTTGAGTATTCTGTGACTCGTTTCAGTGCTCTGGTCAGCTACCTTCGCCGCTTGTAGCCCGTGTGAACACCTGTACCATCTCTGTAAATTATTTTACTATCTTTACCGCACAATGGCCACAATAATGCCGTATATGTACGAGCCCGAGTACACCGAGGAGGAACTACTGGAAAGGCAAGCACGCGAAAACGATGGGGATTCGGACGGCAGTTGGGAGGACCAGTCAACGGATGAAGAGCCTGGACCATGTCGCATGGACGGCGTCTCCACCTGGTGCACGTGCAATCGGTGCGAGCTAATGCCAACTGAGGAGGAGAACTGCTGCTGCCGTGAAAATTCCGGGTGCTTGGCCTACATTTCGGAAAGCGAGCAAAGTCTGCAGGAAGGCGAGCAAAGTCCGCAATGCATCACCGAGCTGCCAGAGTTCAGGGAAGCCTGCCTCTCACGGACCGTGTTGAGGATGATGATGGTGCTTATGCACGAACTTCGTGGCACTGTTCGTCCGCGTAATCCGAGTAACGAGTAAGTATACTCTGTTTGTGATGTCAGTGATGCCACTACTATTTCATGGTCGTCTCCCACATATAAAATTACATTTACATATCATTCGAACGCATGTAAATTGGTTCCATATAGTGCATTTTCTAGATATAATTTTTTTCTAAGAAAAATGACATGTGTTACCTGAATCGACATTGATAAGAAAGTTTTGTCAGTTTAATACAGTTTGCATCTTTTTTTTTCACAGGTGGTACAGGCTGGTGGCCTATCGTTGCTTCACTTGGTGGCTTCACGGGAGGCTCGGACACCGCGTTCGTAGAGTAATACCTGCCTGTGCGGTACTTGCCATTAGACAACATTTCCCCAGTGACAGTGGACAATACCGCGGATTTTCCCTCGATGTGCTGCAACCTCAACTTTACAATGTGTAATGTTTATTATTTATGTTTAATTAAAATCTAAAATAAAGCCCAACATATATTTTAACAATGGTTGTTTTGATTTTTTAAATGAATCTAGTGTGTCTCCGTTGAATAGCCTTCCAGTGCCTTGTCTTGTCACACCACATGTCTCCGGCCAGCATCCTCCCTCACGCTGGCCGCACACCTTCAATCCACATAACCGTTGAACCCATATATGCAGCAGTCATACATATATTATTTTGTGGGTTGGCATCAAGCGTTGGCAATAAAAAGCTGTTGGATTTTATTGATACAAAACATGGTTATAGGTAAATAATAAATATGGTTGATCATAATAAATCCTCTTTTTGGGCACCGGGTACAGAGATGACCCCCATATATTCTCCTGGGAGGGTGAGGTATTTATAAACTCACCCCCCTGCCTTCCATGTAGTAGATCCTGCAGCCATCCTCTTACATTCAGTTAGATGGCCTCTCCTTGGTGAGGCCCTGCGGCAAACGGGTCTTGTCTGCACGACCACCGCCCCGATCCACCCCCCGCCCTATCAAAGGCAGTTCGCACCAGGGTACTTGCGCTACTGGCAAGTGGAGCTGTCAGGGAGCGATAAAGGCCAAGAGGTGCCAAAGACCATGTACACTTCAAAGTGGTCTATAGAGCATGGGTTGTTGTTCCCATGTCTACCTCCAGACCCCGTGTCTCCTGCCAAGCATCCCCCCTCACGCTGGACGCCCCCCTGCAATCCACATAAGTGTGTCTCCATTCACGAGTCTTCCTGTGTCTTGTCTGCACGACCACCGCCCCGATCCACCCCCCGCCCTATCAAAGGCAGTTCGCACCAGGGTACTTGCGCTGCTGGCAAGTGGAGCTGTCAGGGAGCGATAAAGGCCAAGAGGTGCCAAAGACCATGTACACTTCAAAGTGGTCTATAGAGCATGGGTTGTTGTTCCCATGTCTACCTCCAGACCCCGTGTCTCCTGCCAAGCATCCCCCCTCACGCTGGACGCCCCCCTGCAATCCGCATAATGCCACGACATATACACGTCATTCATTCACAAACACACCCCTGTTTCGATTTCTTTATAACCCACTTCATATTTCTAATGAGAACTTCTTTGCGCTTTGCTAGTCAACCCGTGAAGGTGCTGGTTATCTGCTCTTCGTCTCTGTGAACTTCCGTGACCACTTTGAGCAAACTCGTCAGTTTGCAACCTGTGAACTGCTCCCTGTTCTACGACAAGAAACTACTCTGATCCCTGCATCTAACTGTTTGTTCGTCAAGGTAAGTCCATGTACCATAATCATTTTGCGTCCAATTTTTTAATTTATATCTATTTGCTAGTAGTCATCAAATTGCATCCATGTTTTCTTTTCGTTCACGACAGTACATGCAAGGAACTAGTCACATGTTCTGAGTTTAGTCAAATTACTTTTTCTATTTTTTGAAAGTTATTGAAATACTTATCCGCATGTGAATAACGTGTATAGTTCCAAGAACCAAAACGGACCTTGCATTGAACCTTTTATGTGTCATTTAATGTTTTAACACATTGGTATTCATAGAGAATTGTTGATCTTTACTTTTCAGAACTTTCCATAATGCCTGCCTGTTCCATTGGCGGTTGCCCTTCGAAGACCCATAACAAATCTGAAGGTACTATAATGCATGTTTTCCCTAAGACAATAGATCAGATAAGAGAATGGGTCCGATATTGCGGATATCCAGCCTCTGAGCTAGAAAGTAGAGTCCTAGAAGTCTTTGCGGACAAGAGGGGTGATCGATACCGCATCTGCAGCAGGCACTTTAGCCCAGACATGTACTCCACATCATTGCTAATAAAGAAGAAAACACCGCGAGCGAGGCGAAAATTGCTCTCAACCGCTATTCCCACTCTATTCGTCCACATGCCTCCACTGGTGAGTCAAGTTTACGTATTTATCTCTCGGCCTTGCGGTAGTGTGTAGCATTAGCTAACAATAATTTCCCCATTTATGTATCCACTCAATATGAAGGCGGAAGATTCTCCATCCGTGTCGTTATTGCAGTCATCAGCCACTTCAAGCGCCTATCGGGTAATCTTACTTAGCTATTCTGACACTGACTTGTTTTAGGCATGTAAATCAATAGTTTTAATTGATCGTGTAATTATTTTACCTAATGGTACACCAAAGTACTCGTCCTCTAGTCTTTGTTTTCAGTTATAATTATTGTTATCCAAAATAATGCAAGTACTGTCTTTCAGGGAGATGCTGAGGAGTCCAACGCATTGACGACAACCGTAGATGTCACTCAGATGCTCGAGGTACGTTTCCGGACAGTTCCATCGATGGAGATCATCAGATCTTGCATTCTTGTAGCGTGATTGTTACACACAATGTTTCTTTCGTTTTTAGCCATTGGTATGTCCTTCTGTCGTCGCCCTCCTATGTGTCTTCTTTTTTCAATATTGTGTTCATTACTAATGAAAGTCCTATGTTTCAGGGAGTCGATGGAGCATTAGTCCAAGAAGAAGGGGGAGCATGCAGTTACGGGTCGGCGCAACAGCTTGCAGAAGTGTGCACAGCAGTTACAGCGTCCCTTGATGTTCTTATGCATTTCGAGGTATGGATACTGACAGATCAATCATGCGAGATCAAATGACGTGATTACATCCGCTATACTTCCTTCTTTATTAACGCAAGTACTATGTTTCAGGGAGCTGACGGAGCTTCTTCAACAAGAACATCACCCCTAGTAGTTGATGCAGATCTCTGGGTGGTGACACTTCCAACGATGGAGCAAATCGAATAATATTTAGATATCCATTATTTATTTTAGACAACTGATCATTCGTGCAGGTCTATTTAGATGAGCCGTTGACGCCTGCAGAAAGTTTATGTTCTTTTAAACAAAATAGAAAACCATACTAATGCAATTACTGTGTTTCAGGGAGTTGCTGAAGCATCATCTTCAATAATATCATCAATGGAAGTCTATGCGGAGCCCGAGGTATGGATCTTGACAGTTCAATCTAACTAGATCAACAATGCGTGAACTATTGTCGTTTGAATGTTCTACACAATGCGTTCATTCGTGTTTTGCTATTGAGATGTACGTATGGGTATTGGTCCCCAAGTATATTTTGTGTTTTCAATATTATTATACATACTAATGAAAGTTCTATGTTTCAGGGAGTCGATGGAGCCTCAGTGAGTGATGGATGTGCTTATCATGAAAATATAGTCATTGCAGCGCGAGAGGAAGTGGAGACATGCACACACGAGTCGGAGCAACAGCGTCCAGATGTTGAAGTTCGAGGCAAGAAAGTTTCAAAGAAAAGAAAGCAAAAGAAGGTTAGTGTCCTGTTCACTATATTATGTTGTCTTTCACTGTCAATAGTTCAATACTGTAAGTTGTGTTTAAACTGAACATCCCTTTTCTAATCTGTCCTCTAGTTGCGAGTGGGTGTAAGAACTAGATCTACACAGACAGTGAAGCGAACGAGAGATGTTGCTTGTCAAACCTTTTGGCAGGGACTTGAGACTGGAGATGCATCGTGCCAATGGGAAGAATATGAAGTGATTGACAACGGAGCTATACCACCACCAGCCATTGATAGTGAATGTCCTCCTGGTAGTTTGGATGCAGTCGGAGATCAATTCACAGAATCCACACCCGCAAAAAATAAGAGCGCGCGAAAGTTGAAGACATTGTTTTTTTCTCCCATCTCCGGACAAGGAACAGTTGTTGCAGTGGAAGAGAATGACATGGACGACAATGAAACACCATCAATATCACTCAGCATAGCGGAAGACGATATCAGAGATTGTACCTTTCATTCGAGTGACATGTCCTCAACGTTACAGGCCGAACCAGCTGGGATGCAGAGTGACAGTATAAGGAAAGAGGCCAAATTCATTGTATTCGATAGCTGTTTGATGGATATTATTATGATGATGAAATGTGGGCATTCGGTTGGTGGGGAAGTATGTGGGGAGCCATTGATTAATGTGACTCGTGCAATTCGAGGCACTAACCTTAAAATACATGCCACCTGTACACAATATCATCCGTTCGCATGGTCTGCACAACCCATGATGGGGCAACTGCCAGCAGGCAATCTACTTTGTGCAGCGGCCGCACTTTTTAGTGGTTCAAGTTTTAAAAAGTTACAGTATTTCTTTCAGTTTGTGGGAATCCATTTCATTGCGAAAACTCAGTTCTACAAATACCAAACCGATTATCTATTTCCAGCCATCAGCGAAGCTTGGAGAATGGAAAAAATGTCAATGGAAAGTACATTCGCGGGCAAACGCTTCAGGCTAGCCGGTGATGGACAGTGCGACAGCCCAGGATTTTCAGCCAAGTACTGCACCTACCACTTTCAGGACATGGAAAGTAAGAAAATTGTGAGTTCGGTGGTCGTGCAGGTGTCACAAAGTACATCCTCAGTGGCCATGGAGAAAGTTGGCTTTGTAGCATCATTGCAAGAACTACAATCGCGGGGAATGGTGATCGACCTGATAGCCACGGACAGACACGTTTCAATTGCCAAGACAATGAGAGAACAGTACAAAAATATAAATCACCAATTTGACGTTTGGCATCTTGCAAAATCAATCAATAAAAAATTGTCGGCTGCAGGTAAAAAAAAAGAATTGCAAGGTATTTCACAGTGGTCCAAGTCAATCAGCAACCATCTTTGGTGGAGCTCAAAAACATGTGAAGGGTCGTTAGAAATTCTACTGGAAAAATGGCGGTCAGTAATGTTGCACTGTAGCAACGTACATCGATGGTCGACAAATGAACATTTCCACAAATGTGAACATGGCCATTTGTCCACAGAGGAGGCACGGAAGAAGAAGTGGTTGATTCCTTCATCACCCACTCACAAGGCCATTGAAAAGATTGTATTTGATAAAACTATAACAAGAGATTTGAGGGGACTCACGGAATTCTGCCACACAGGAGATTTGGAGGTGTTCCACAATATGTGCCTAAAGTACAGGCCCAAAAGATTGCATTTTGGCATGGAAGGCATGATAAATCGGACTCTTCTAGCGGTCTTGGCACATAACCATAATGTTGGCCGTCAACAAAGTAGGACGACCGGAACTTTAGGGACGCTTCGCTACAATAAGGCCTTCACTAAAAGAAGTAAACAATGGGTGATCAAACCAGTGTTTGAGGATATGCAATATGAGTTTATTGAGAGACTTATCGTAGATGTCCTCGATAGGCACATACATGGAGTGGTGAACGAACCTATGCAGGGGACAACTGCATTGCCACCCAACATTGCCTCTGTTCCATGTCCACCTAAAGCAGAGCTCATTGAGAAATACACATCACGGTTTAAATGATTGTAATTTGATTGTCTGTTCTCTCGAGTCTCCTCATGTTGCAGGCCCAAACTAGAAATGTGTGCTCGCTCAAAGTGAAGGTCAGCTGCTTTGATGTTTTGCTCAGGTGGCGGAACGGCCCACGACCCAGTATAAGGTTCTATTGTGATTTGACCTTGACAGGCCGGGACCATCCCGAAAGACTAAGAAAAGATAATGAATAAAATTTCAGAAACGAAACGATGAGCCACGTTCATTAGAAGAAGTAACGTCGGCAAAGAAGGAGTGGTGTTTCGGGTCTGCCCTACACAGAGACACAATGGAAAATGCAAATATAATGTAAGTAACTTTTGATGAGTTTAAACCGCAATTTCATTACTATACAGTGGCTTTAAAGACGGGTTCAGTTGTACTTGTTCGTTCTATGTGGCATATTGTTTTCTACCGCGCACTATCTTGAGGAGAAACATCTGCTTTTACTGAAGTACCTCAAAACCTTCCTCTTTGCTTCTGCTTTCTCTCTCCCTCTCCCCTGCTACAACTGGTCCACTGTCTGCGACCTCGGTCCTGGGCCCTTCCACTCTCCACCTGCACTGCCTCCCTGTCAACCCCTGCACTGGGGGACTGTCTCAGTATCCTACAGCCCCCCCTTCCCAGCACTTGTTCTGCACTTACCTTGCACTTGCCACCAGCTGGCCCTATTTATTTATTATTTTATGCTACTTACCTTGTACTCCACTCCCCCCCCCCTCCATGCCTCGCCACGCCTTTAAACACTTGTGTACACCCAGTAGCGCTGTCCTCGCTATGAAATGAATAATTTTAATAAGGATCTGATGGTGAGACTAATTTCATTTTTTATGTTTTTAGGTACATCATTCACTACTGTCTGTGTCACGAGTACCAGACACCGGCGGACGGCTTCTACAGCCGCCAGTTGCTTCTCCGCGTGAACAACGTTACCACCCTAACCATTTTATGGGACGATCGCCAAGTACAAGTATTCCCTTACGCGGTACTAACGGTTAGATGCAACATACCTACCGTTGTGGTGGCCTAGTGCCTCGTTGTTGGAACAGCCATGCGATTATCAGTGCGACCGAAGAGCTTATTTTTATCGTAAACCAACACCCTGTGTACTGCACACGAACATCGCTTCCCTCAAGACGAACTAATTTGGATCGAGAGCAAAGAAAAATGCAAATCGCTGAATATTCTCTAAACATTTGATGTCCAATAAATGTACTTTGCCAAATGTACAATCTTGCCGTTTGCTTTTAAACCACAGTTTCACATTCCGAATTGTGGCGCTGTATTGTGAGATGCTCTAAGACCCTGTGTACAGCAAAGGACCATCGCGTTCCTCAATACGAACTTTTTGGAACATGAGCAAATAAAAATGCAAATCGCTGAATATTCTCTAAACATTTGATGTCAAATAAATGTACTTTACCACATTTACAATCTTGCGGTTTGATTTCAAAGTACAGTTTCATATTCCGAATTGTGGTGCGCTGTATTGTGAGCTGATCTGTGTTGATTTCCGGGGTCTGTGTGGAGTCGCGTAGAAGACGCCTGGGCGCGTTTGCCTACGCAGCTCAGTCACGTCACGGATAGAGGCGGGGAATATGAATGTTTTCATAAAGTCTGTTTCAGGGGCGGGGGATTTGATTTAGTGCCGCAAAGGCAGGTGAGCCAGGTCGATGGGGCGAAATGATAGGATTATCACAAAATGGAGGCTGATTTCGAGTGCGATAATGGGCGAAAAGTCGGGTAAGGTCCATAGGAAAGTTTCCTACGATCTACCGATTTATGCTTACAAACACATGGCCGACCCGTAGGGACAATAAAAAAAAAGTCCCGGAACTATCCTTTAAATTTTTTTTATTTATTGTTTGATCAAAAAATAAGATTTTACAATTCATTATTATTCTAGAGCATTCCATCAGATGATCGGGACGAAACAAGACAGGCTTCCACTTCACTTTCGCTGCAATCTTACAAGTCTGTCGCAGTACATTTTATGTGTCTTTGCCAATCGCGGTGCAGCTGAGTGTGGTGATTATAAAACTGCTTGACTCCTATCATTTAATAGATTGTTCTCGATATATTCAATCATTTTGACCAAAGCAATTTGCCATGTAGTTTTTTCGCCTCCTATCAAGCGGCACCACCATGTGTCCTCTTCGGCCAAGATGTCGATGCCTGCCATGCATGATAGATATTGTTGCCTGATGGCACTAGTAGCTGAACAGAGCATAATCAGATGCCTTAATGTTTCTTTTGGTGGATGAGGATTATGTTTACAGAATCGGCAATTGTTCATTAATGCCTGGCCCGAATGTGTAGGATCTCATTTGTTTTGTATAA
This sequence comes from Ambystoma mexicanum, assembly GCF_040938575.1. NCBI lineage: Eukaryota > Metazoa > Chordata > Amphibia > Caudata > Ambystomatidae > Ambystoma > Ambystoma mexicanum. Next base: position 719,287,532 of record NC_090932.1, read on the forward strand.
ATTCAAGCGTGCTCTTAGAATTGTATTTCAAACCTGTCTGCTCGGACATTGTTTTACATAGGTTTGCAACTCATTTCTTTTAACCGTGTTGCTTGGTACATGTCGTGTGAGTTTTAGCTTTGCAGCATCGTCTATTGTAGAGGCCCAGTCATTGTCTTTTATTCTTTTTAGAATTTTACATGGATTCATTATGAGTTCCTCCTCATTTGATGCGATGTTATTTAGCACCACTTGATTTTCATCTTGCCAATCTTTTAGCATGTTGCAATTTCTGCTGTCCATTTCGCATTTTAGCAATCTGAAGACCTCATTGCTGTGTGCCATTCTACATTTTCTGTATAACATCATCGAATTGCAGGTTACTGAGCATTCTAATGATTGCAGACTTAGTTCGCGTCTTATGGCTGTCCCTGATGTTGATGTCGGTAGATGTAGCACTTTGCTCCAGAACAGTGCTTCTAACTTGGCCCATAGCTGTTTTGGGATTGTGGCCATTGCTTCTACGCCGTATGTTATTGTAGGCACCACTTTCATTTTGTAGAAGTTTATCGTTGGTACTAAGGAGAATTTTCCGAATTTGCCATCGATGACTTTGGCTTGGGCAGCTAGTTTTTTGATTTTTGAATACAATTCTGCTTGCATGGCAGACTCTTTTTCTGAACTGTCCATAATCACTCCTAGATATTTAAACTTGGTAACGTTTTCAATGTTGACTTCACCCAGGTGCCAATTGAAGTTGGTTTTTTTGTTTCGTCCCACAATTCTGGAGAATCATGACCTTCGTTTTGCTCGTGTTGATTTCAAGGTGATTTTCTACGGCATATGTTTGGAGAGCAGTGAGTTTCCGTTGGAGCCCAATTTCAGTTTGGTCAAATATTGTCAGATCATCTGCGTATAATAGATGACTGATCTGCAGTGGACCCAGTTTCGGTGGAAAGGCCCTAGTTGATTCTTCTATTTTTCTAATGTCGCCGATGTAAGAGAGAAACAGTGCTGATGCCAAAGGGCACCCTTGTTTGACCCCTCGTGCGCTATGAATTTCATCTGAAAGCACGCATTCTCGGTTCAATCGTACTCTCAGAGTAGTGCTGTGGTGTAGCGCTTGTGTGGGGGCTAATATGTTCTCTGGACATTGCCAGGCCTTTAGTTTGTTCCATAGTACCTGTCTCTCCACCCGATCAAAAGCCTGAGTAAAGTCGATGTATACTACGAAGAGATGTTGCTTGTTCTCGCGTGTTTTTGCTTTTAGCGTGCTGCATGCCAAGATGTTGCAGGTCGCTCCTGCATTTTTTTTAAAACCCGCCTGATAGTGGTCATTACATTTAGCTCCAGCTGCCCAAGTTTGGAATTTGATCATGAGTAGTGAGGCATATACCTTAGCCATTACATCAAGTAAGGCAATCGGTCGAAAGTTCTCAGGATCTGTTAGATTGCCTTTTTTGTAAATCGGAATGATTATGGCTTTGGTCCATGATTGTGGAATAGATTGCTTTTCAGCGCCCTGCCGGAAGATCGTCCTCATCAGCCTAGCCCATTCTTCAGGATGGCTTTTCAGTTCTGCATTAGATATGCCACCTGGGCCAGGGGCTCTCGAATATTTTAGTTTCTTGATGGTGTTGAAAATGTCTTCTTCTTTTTCTAGATTGATCCACTTAGGACCCTTCTGCTGCTGTTCTTTCGCCTGGTGGCTAACTGCTGACCGGAAAACGTTTGTGAAGTGTTTCTCCCAGGTGTCTTGATTAATGTTGTTTAGGATTTGGTTATCCAATGTTTTATCTGCATCACGTATTAGTGTCCAAAAATTCCTGCTGTTGTTGGTACCAAGGGTTTTGGTTATTTGTTCCGCATCAGCTTAATGTAATTTGTTTCTATGGAATTTCACCCAATCTTCTTATCTTTTTTTTATATCCTTGATGTCCTTTGACATGTCTGTGTTCGACACCTTGTAGGCTGATCTTAGCGCTCTCCTATATTCGCGCCGATTCGCGACCGTATATTTGTTGTAGACATGTTTGCTAGTTTGCTTTGTGACGGCCTCAAGGTGCCTTTTTTGTTGGATATACGGGATCAGTAATGGTTGGTAATCAATGCCGTCTATTGCCTCTGAGTATGTGTTTGCATTATACTCAGTAGTCACTTTGCTAATGTCTACGGCTTTTATTCTTAATCTTGCTCCTTGCGCAGTGGGCACAATCTGGGTGGTGTATGTCGTACTTTTTTTACTGGTTAGAATCCAGGCAGTTTCGAGCAGGTTGTGATCGCTCGTGGGGGTGCGACGCACCTTAAAGAATTTTGTGATGAGAAGTAATGACTGTGATACAAAGATGTGATCAATAGTTGAGATTGCGGGTGGACGCTCCCACGTTGGTAGTCTGTCTGCTGCAGGAAAAGCTTCATCTAGATTGTGTAGCCCATATGATTTACTAAAGTTTGTCCATTCTTTGCCTCGTTGTGCGGACGCCAGTTGGGCAGCCGTTGCTTTCTTTGACTCTTTACATATAGCATTTAGGTCTCCACACATTAATATGGCTGTAGTTGGATGTTCAGTCGTGACTGCTACGAGCAGATTTTCACATTGTTCGATGAATCTTTTTCCAGATATTGTTGCAGGATTCCAGTATGGGTTGACTATGATGATGTAGCCTAATTCAGGTTTTAGATTTGTCGTGCCTTGCAAGGAGACTAGCACTGCTAGCATCGATTGATTAGCCGTAAATGTTTTTTCTACTTGTGCTCCTGTTCCATTACGGCAGGCTATCAACAAGCCAGATGTTGGACGCCCTTTGATACCCCTTGCTGCTGGTGCTAAAATAATCTGGTATCCCTCCATCGTTGGTGCTTGTTGGAGCCAGGTTTCCTGAAGACAGATGATGTCAAATTCCCCTACGTTTGGTTCCCCTGGAGCTGTCAGATGGGAGTGGCCTCGAGTGTTCCAGGAACAGAGGGTTAGTTGTGTTGCACTTTCCTGGGACATGTCGCTTGTCGCTGTGCCGTTATTCATGGATGGCTATTTCATACGGTGTGTGTTAAGAACTTTTGGCAGCCATGCCCATAGGCCTGATTTGCTGCTGCCAAGAGATTCCTTTTTGTTAAGTGTGCTCTGTGTCAGCTCCATTGCTTGTGTATTTGTTTTTTTCGTTAGCCTTAAGGTGTTATCTGAACGTTGTTCTTTAGCTTCTTGACTTCTCTCTCTTGCTTTGGAGGATACTTGTTTGTATGGAGGTGTACGATGTTCTCTCTTTTCTTCGTCGTAGCTGGCCTTATGATTTGGTAAGACTAAATCAGCCGCTTTCTTTGAACTATGATTTTTCTGGTGGTTTGTCTTTACATTTTTGTGCAGCGGTTCTTTGTGTATTGATTTGTCACGTCTGGTTCTTGTTGAACTCTGACGTCTATATGATGGGGCATTCTAACTTTCGTGAACCTGATAATCAGATGAATCCTCAATGTAGAATCCATGCCTGTGAATGTCATGCTTGTATTTTAGGATCTTGTTATGCACGGTGCGGGAGTTCAGATGGAGCAGAGTGGCTGCACCTGATCGATTATGCCACGGTTCCACAATCTTTATGTCAGCAGAATGCATGTCATGCAATTTCTCAATAGAATTGAATATGGGCATGACAGATCTTCTATTTAGAATGATGTCGTCAGTGTTACAGGTTCTTTGAGTCATCTTTACTATCCACCTGTAACTACTTTATCTGTCGGATTTGTCGTACAGTTCTTTTGATGTTTGGCCTCTTGCGCCATTGTCTTTGTGTTGTCTCTTGCTTAACTCATTTGTTTCTGTTTTGTCCGAACGTGCATATTGATCTCGGTCATGGTAATTTCTTGTTGTGTTTCTGTTAGATTTTTCATTTTGGTCCCCGTGAGGGGTGCTGCGTGAGTCATGACGTGATGTTTGTGATTTCTTCTGTTTTTGAGGGGTTTCCCTTGGTTTCCTATTTGCAGCTTCTCTCTCCCTCTTAGATGTCTTATCTTGGAGGCGTTCAATTTTGTCGCTGTTTGATTCTCTGTATTTGGGAACCTTGCTGGGCGTCTTCATCTTGTGATTTACTTCTCTGTGACGCGTGGCTGACTCGCTGTTCTCAAAGTGATATGTCAGACGATTGCGTCTTTCTTCTAAGGTTTCAAAATCGCGCTCCTTTTGAATTTTGTTGTTTCCTCCAGTGTGTGCATTTGATTTTTGATTTGGGTGGTGTCCACTTTCATTGAGTTTTATGACTCGCTTCGGTGTTTCATTAGAGTTTGAGTCATCATCGGGGTAGACACTGAGATGTATTAGTTCATCTTCTGTGTTAAGTTCTGGTGAGTGGGTTCTTGCCGCAGAAATCCTTCTTACGTTATGACTATCAATTGTCTATCTCTCTCTTGAAGATGTTACATTGCCAGAAGACACTTTTGGATTTGTGTCTACTCTTGTGGTCATTACTCCCATTGTTTGTTCTTTTCCTACTATATCGTTGTTAGAACTGGTTTTTTGAGGAATTTTATTATTTTTTTGAGAGACAATGTTACTGTTTGTGGTTATTGCGGCAGTTCCTACGCTCTGTTTGTCTTTGCAGTTGGATGCTTCGAAAATTGTATAGGTTGATTCTCTTGTTTCAGTGTCGTTTAGAATGTTTGCTTGAGCAGAATTGAGTACCAACTTCACCTTAGTTGCCTGATTTTGGAACTTTGTGGTCAGCTTTGGTTTCTGGTTACTTTTATCAGTTGGAGCTTGAGTTTTTGTCGGAGCAGTCTCCTTGCCAGATGAGCTCCTATCTGTTGTTAAATCAATTACTGTGTTAGTCTGTGTTCCAACTTGATTTGTAGTATGTTCTTTAGCTTTGGGCATCGTTGTAACATCAAGCGATGTGGCCGTTTTGTTTGTGCTGTTGATAGGATGCTGATCTGTCGTCTCTTTGGCGCTTGTGAAATTTTCCTTTGCTGTTATATAGCCCTCAAGATGCAATACCTTGGTAAGGATCATGGCTAGAATGACCTGTTGATTTTTAACAGCCTCATTCATAGTTTTGTACAATTTACAGAAGGGGTTCAAGGCAATGGTTATAACTGACATTATGCCTTGCAAATCTGCTTTCTTTGCTGCTGAGTCTTGTGCGGTAGTTGAAGATTGGGGGGTCATGTTATTTTTAGGCCTGTGGCCATGGTCGGAGTGTCTTCTGTTTGGTGTCTGTGACCAGTATATGCCTCTTCCCATTTCAGATGGCGACAGGTTCGTTCTTGCCAGTGGTCGATGGGCGTTCAACCTTTGTTGAATGAGTGCTGATTCTTTTGCTGCCGTCATCCGCTCATCGACAGTTGTCATGGTGCTTGCCATAGGAGAGCTGGAGTGCGTAGATGGTTGCTCCTGTCCAGCAAAAGCCATCTTTTTACGATCGTCCAGCATTAGAATTTGCGGAAGATGATGTTGTTCTTTCGGTGACGGGTCATCAGTTGCTTCCTCAGAAAACCTCGTATTTGTGCCGTTTAGCTCGAGGAGATGTGTGCTATGGGACACTCTCTCCACAATTGTAGTAGGAGTGACATGGGATTGTTGTTGGTCTATGTTAAGGTAATCATCGAACTATTCGCTGCTGACTTCGTCGAGGTGATAGGATCTGTTCGATTTCTTTGTTGCACTATCACTTTCAGCTGACTGTTGCTTTGGTGTATTGTGTTCTTTTGGCGAGGAAGTTTTGTTGATACTAGTTTATCTGGGTATTTCTGGGATCCGAGAGATGGAGATTTCGCTCGTTTTAGTCCCATTTTCCTTTTGATCAAGCTCTTTCTTTTGTTCTTTCATGTTTAGTTGTTCTTGTCCTTCCACCATCAGATGGGATTGGGATTGCGAGATGTATGGGGCACCTTCAATTCTCAGTGTGTCTATTTTATTGATAGTTGGTTTCTTTGAATACTTCTGCCTGCTCTTCCCTGTGTATCATCAGGCAGTTAAGTTTTCTTTGTTTTGTCGGGGGCATCAGGTCACACACTGCCGCGAGCATTTCTGCATCAGAAACTTCTGCAAGATGATTGTATTTTGTTGGTGGTTGGATTGCAAAGAAGTCAGTCAATATGCGCCGTGTGTGATTTTTCCATAGCTTTGCATATGATTGATTATTGGTCGTACTGTTACTTGATGGCTGTTGTACATTTACCTTTTGTGTGTTTACTTTGCTTTTCATCTGCTTAGTGTGTTTCCTGATTTGTTGCTTTTTTCCATATAGAGAATTTTTCTTGATGTCTGTTGAACATGTTTCTCTTGGTCTCTTTTTTGGTTTTCGGCAGTTAGTAGAGTGTTTACTGACCAGGTGTCTGCCTGGTCTTCTGGCGGTATGGATGGCCGCTCATCCCCATCTTGGGATTGTTTTTTTTCACTGGAGACGTGTACTTGGGCAATGATTTTATGTGGAGATGCTCCTGATTCGTCACTTCGATTGGCCTCTTGACTCTGAGCCTGGACCGCGTCCTGCGATAGATGTAATAATGCCGTGTCAGCTTGTAGGGGGGTAATGATATTTGTACACAGTGTTTCGTTAGAACATGCATCGAGCTCGTGAAAATCTCGCTCCGTAGCAGGCTCAAGGCAGCAGCTATTGCTTTGCCTGGTCACCCCTCCGGGAGACCGCGACTTAGCTAATACGGCTGCGCCGAGCTTTACTGCGATGCACGTTTCAACTGCTTCATTCAACGTGTGCTCTGGCGGCAACTGGCTCACTTCCTCCTCAAAGGTCACTGCCTCTACCTCTGCTTCTGATATCACTAAGTTGGTAGAGGAGTTGGAGGGGGGTGGTCGATGGACCATTTCTAACTTGAATGGTATCGACCATCGCTCTCTGCACCTGTGGGCGAAGTTTGATCATGGTGTTAGGACGAGGTGCGTGCTTTATGTCAGACCTTGCGTCTGCGTTTGGTGCATTCCCTCCCCCTTGTTATGAACTACGTAGGCGCATATCTTCCTCCATGCAGAGAGGAAAGAACATGCAACAACTATGTTGTTCTCTGCTTCAAATTTGCAATGTGATATATATAGCGTGTCAGCTTACCGCTTACGTCAGTTAAGTGATTGTCCTCCACAGTCCGCGGGCTCCGCCGGACCACGCCAGACCACTTCGCTCCACTTCCTCTCCGCACGCGCTCCACGCGGCAAAAGCTGTTTTAAGCAGTATGTCGCAGTATGTCGCTGCAGCTCCTCCTTGCAATAGAGCTGGCAAAAAGACTTCCGTAGTGGACCACGCCAGACCACTTTGCTCCACTTCCTCTCCGAACGCGCTCCGCGTGGCAAATGCTGTTTTAAGCAGTATGTCGCAGTATGTCGCTGCAGCTCCTCCTTGCAATAGAGCTGGCAAAAAGATTTCCGTAGTGGACCACGCCAGACCACTTCTCTCCACTTCCTCTCCCCATTTCTATTTTTTCTAAATGTTTTGCCACCATCCTCTTTGTTATAGATTGATACTCACCTTGATGTCCTCTTTCTTCTCCACTAGATCAATTGCACTTTGTAGAACTGAGACAGATTTTAGGAATATCAGGGGTTCATCCTCTTACAATGCACCCTTAAGAAGGCAAGAATGGCTACCCTGCAAGATTGTAATCCCCCTCTTAAGATGAACATCCCACAGAATGCTGTCACTGCAAAAGGAAAATTGAACATCTACCGACATGACAATGATCTTTGGCGCGGTTTGGATTTGGAGAAACAGATCCGAATTGCCACCATTACTTGAGGTCTGAACAAAGTATTTCCCAATACCTGAACTGTGGACTTTGAAATCTACATACATGCACATAACTTCTACACTAGATATAACATCCCAGGCAAGCAGCTACATTCCTCAATATGCATGTCTTGGCACACTAATTGCTTAGCTGGAAAATACCTGGGAAGTACAAGTAACACATCCTGCCTAGGCAAAGAAAAGTTCAGGGCCTCAGAGAAAGAACAATGTCAGTTAGTTTACAAAACTGTCTCTTCCTTTACTAACTGTATATACTTGTTCTTAAACCTCAGACATTTCATAACAATGGAACATCACAGAGAGATTGAAAAATATGTATTTACATTTTTATGAAACAATTTTGTTTTTGCTTTATGGCAACCCATCAAGTCATCATCTATCTGCATTGAAAAGTTGATGTCCATTGATTACAATTGGACCCTGCTCAAAAACTATTTGAAACCACCCTGTTGTCTTACTATGTATACATTTGCAGTGTTAATACTGTGTCCCGGATATTAACAGGCTGCATGCATGTTTTCTTTATTGTTAACATGTCAGCTGCCTCTACAGGTACTGGAGCGCTAATCAGAAAATGTCTTGTAGCACACATTACAGACGCTGCCTCATTATTCCCGGGATTCTAACTGGCTACACTTGAAATGGAGAAATAAATGCTTATAACGTCTATTAGTGCCCTCTGATGAATGTATTTGGGGAAAATGAAAATCCACACAGCCTTTCAATAATTCCCCTGATCTCAACTTATTCACCAAATGCAAACATTCCTCAGCCCTATCCTCAGTTCAGCCCTCTTAAACATGAGTAACAGCTGCTTCTGAGTAACCCTATCTCATTTGTGGAGGTTGATTTCATTGTCTAAACCTCACCTACTATATGGAAGTCCATACTCTGTTCTGGATGTGGTTTCACAAATGGAACACCAAGCAAAACCCCTGTGATGGTGCCAGGTAGAAAAAACAATGATTTCTGCAAAAGCGCAAGTATATTTGATTTGCCTTTGATTTAAATGACCACTCTGCCACCTCAAGACAAATATATTGTTGCACCAGCCCTTGACATAGGGACAGCTTCTTTTACCATGTGTTTTCCTCCAAATGTAAGAGATTGGTGTGCCCTGTAAACCTCTTTTTCTATTGAAAACAAAAAAACAGGAGCCCTAATGCCACAACAAACTGCATGTAGAATAATCATTTTAATCCACCTTACTAAGCAATAATCATGTAAACTAAAATGCTATTTGTTTCTATTTGTCTATTCATGCATATGGATTCAAAGCACTCTTAAGTTCCAATAATATTTACAAATAAGGATATTTAGCAGTGGTTCGTAATTGTTTAGCACCTCACAATCATGAGAATATACATCTAGACTTCTCTATGCATATAACTGGGGTTTTACCATAAAGAATAGAGAGATCATTAAGGCTGTTTTTGACAATTGCCACTACACTTGACCATGTCTGTTTGAAAAACCTATGGAGAATGTGATTATATCTATGAGTGATAATGAAGGAACATGCTCATGGTGCCTTGCCTCGTGATGATGGGATTTGGTTGTCTATTTTGGAACCACCAATTCAACAGGGATCCCTTTTCGTGTGTCAATTTTTCCCAATTCTTCAATTAGACCCAGATATTTTGCCAGAACAAGCAAATGGAAATAGGAGCAGCCATCATCTACATAATTAACAAGTACTGAACCTTTGAAAAAATCATGGATTTGGTTTGGTGTTTCCAATATTTATTTTAGATTATGTGCCTGGAAATGTATTTGAATGGTCCAATAGCTGAAAACATATAATCTTCACCCTCAAAACAAAACACTCATAATGTGATCCTTTTGACCCACAGTCATTGGCATATGGTGACCTCTTGATTTAGACAGAAACTAACATTGAGGCAGACCGTTTAAAAGCATGGAGTCGCTACACTCGTCTCATATGTGTAACACAGTTTCTTTTAAGTACTAAGCATCCGTGCTCAGCCCAATGAACAGCTAGTATATTAAACTTGAAAGATGAATTAATTATTTTCATAATCCTAGCTGATGACCTAAAGTACATTCTAATTTATTGTATCTTACACTCTTACTGTAAATTGTATATTCAAATGAAAAGCCAATTCAGTTGTCTGAGATGTTCTATTTAGTCATTTTTTAATGCGAAATACCGTTTATCAATTCACATTAATATCAGAAAAACATGTTTTCGATAACAACGATTTCCGCATAATAAATAATATACGCATGCGGGTTCACTGATTATAATACCATATAGAGCGGCTCCAATCTTTCAGAAACAGAAAGAATTTCATCTTTGTTCAATCCCTGAGGAAATGTACATTGAAGTCCAATTATTCATTTTGATTTGTTTTTTTACACTATATTGAATTGATCCTACCTTAGGGATGTTTTCTTAATATGCTCCATTCCACGGAACATTAGTAATACTGGATCTCTGTTTTTTTAATTTAAAATGTTTAGCAAATGCATACTTTGTACTGTTATTTTTAACCTCATTAACTGGTTATTTTAATGTGTTCCTCGAGTTTTTGTTCATGCTGCCTACATGAATATGTTCACATATACATCTCAAAAGAAATGTAGCATATTTAGGGTTACAGTTCATAAAATCCAATATTGTGATTGCTTTTTTTCTTCTGCGCTTTCATTCCATTTTATACCATTAAAACCAAACTTACAAATAACATGTTTGCACCAAGCATAGAATAATACTCGTTGATATATCAGCCAACTATTTATATGTCCGTCTGTAATTAGAATATCAATCTTAGACAATTTGTCTCAATTCTTTCTTTGTTTCATCTGTTAATGACCAGTTAATTGATGCCGCTGGCAGCTTTTAGTATACTGCAATGAATTAGTAAGTGTATTGCTAGTAATTTGTATTGAATATATTCATATGTGTGGACATTATTGAATACATTATTGTTTTATTAATTAAGATTTGTGTGGTTACTCCCTTTATTTCATATATGGCTTTTTATAATGTTTATTCTAGATAATTTCTCTTGTGTAATCTGTTTCATATGTCATCATCAAAACAGTACAATGAACACATAGTTCATGCTCGCATATATGCACTTCACAAGTTAATCACCTTAATTGTGGGCACAATAAACACCATTGAAATGCCGGTCTGAATGTTTTGCAGTCGCTCTCTCCTGCACATTTCTTCATACATGATGTGTACTTCTATTTTAATAATCATATGTTTTCTATAGTTTGCTTGTTCTCATGGGAATTCCAAGTCCATCTTGTCCTAGATAAACAGCAAATGTTCTATTCATATTATCTGGATAAGGTATGAGTGTAAACCTATTGTAATTGTGGTCTCTGATTCCTTTCACTGCCTCATAAACAGATTTGTACATGATAATGCGAAAAAAATGTCAATAGAAGCTCTTTTTACTTCTGTGTGCAGATCATAAAAATAGAGAAAAGAATTCAGAGTACAACATACCTTTTTGTATTATTTTGACTATATGGGTATGTTAAAAAGGAAATAGTGGAGTTTTAGTAAATAACTCAGTTCTTTAGAACATGTGCATGGTTTCTATGTGTAGATAACATAAGGCTCCAAGGTTCTTTCTTACCCAGAGCATTATATCAACACAATATATATAGGATTATAAGCATTTAGAGGAACCAAATCAGTGCTTTAAGCGTTCTTGACTTACTTACACTGTCAATTGTCCTTATATGTATTGCTCAGTTTGACTTATCCTCCGCAGAGACGCTGTATTCTCAGAGTTTATATTTACAATCAAGAATATGTAGCTATTGGAAGTTATTTCAAGTATGTTTATCTTTCAACCGATAGTATTACTAATTAAAACATAACAGGCAGTGTATTTAATTTAAAGTATTTGTATCCAAATGCATTTATAGTAGAAAACACAATGACATGTGTTTTTTTTTTGTTTACACAGTTTTAGTGGACTGGTTCAGTAAGACCAGAAATGTTGTATGATACTTGTTAAATGCTTAATGTTCTCATGGAATGTGTTAGCTTGTCATTCACAGTGTTAACATGTTTGGTAATGCAATAAAGTGTTGATGACTAATATTTCAGTAATTTTAAGTCATTAGAAACATGTTGAAGTAAAATGTCCTTCTTTTAACTCATTTCAACACATATGTGTCTATTTACATACATGTTATGCTTGGTGTATAGTGTTTCACCAATTCCCTGTCAATATTCTCCTGCTTTAACAGCTAAAGCCAACTAGGACAGGCTATGTGTCTAACCCAAGGAGCACCTTTTATTTCATTCATTCAGATGAGTATGTCAAAGAAAATATACATTGTCCTAATGGCCCCAGCAAACAACTTGTTAAAAAGAAGTTTCAACACCTATAACCAATTCAAAGTTCTTTACTTATTTGTTTACTGTGAATTGGTGCATTGCTGCACACTGCCCTATCGAAGTTTTAAGGCACCTAACGAGAAAGTAAAGCATCAGATAATTAGGAAAGTTGTCAGATTTAGTAGGTGTACTGGGCGATATAATGTAACGGTATGTTGTCAAACGTGAGCACTTCCAGTATGTGTCACATGAAGTGTTGGATTGCAAGGGTCTCATGGAAGACAAGAACCCTCAGGAAGGTTATAAGGCTGGTCATAGTCATTTGACCAGTTTTAAAGAGTAATATAAGTCATTGGCAACATGCTTTCCAGCAGAACATTTTCTGAAGTGCTGGAAAGTCTTACATAATTTGGGATTTCCTCACCATATGCTGAGAGGAAGAGGACAATTGTTGGATCCTTCTCAATTTTAAATTGGTTTGTCTTGTCATGAAAGTGTGAATTAAGTTCATTCCAAACAGATAAGCCTCAGGCATGAAGGGTGATACCACCACTATGTCTGTACCTTTATCAAAAACTACAAAGTATGTTCAAATTGGCCGATATCAAACATTTGGGTGTATAAGATTTTTCCAGCCATGCAGCCAAAGAGGAATTAATGAACCAAGCGCACACATTTGAAGTGGATTTATTTCCTAATTGGGAACTGGTGTAGGGGCTTCAGTGCTGCTGTTATCTGGTCTTAGCATCTAATGCCCGCAATTAGTCCTGCATTGTGTTGTATGCATATACTTTCTATTTTTTCTTTCTGCAAAGTTTTGATTTTTGCCTGAGCAATGAATGTCAATCTCTAAGAATACATTACATTCATGGTTTCAACGTTTCTTTTCAGTTTTTCATTAGTGGATTTTCTAACATTGACAGTTATCTTAGTTGCAAGTTGCATTTCCCATTCCAGTGTGACATTCTGTTATGATCACACATATCCATTAAGGTGAATGGAACATACACTTGTACATGCTTGAGAAATCTAAAAATTATATACATAAGCATTCTATGAATTTAATTCCTATATAACTGCATGTGCATATCTGCTAAATAACATCAATTGGCCTGTGATATAATACACCCCAAAAATGCCATCATATATCGTTGGTCATTTTTGGTCTATGTCAACATCAAATTCAATATGATGTCTTGTGTTATTCTCATACTCACATGTATAAGTTAACTCTATTGTGGCTCATGGCTCTAATAGTATTCAAAATACATTTCTGTTCTTAACAAATATCTAACCACAGCATTTGGTCTAGGTGTGACTCACTCCAATGCTTTTCAAAATCTCAAAAATACCCCTGAGTTAAGAGAATGATAAGGTTGCAGATTTTAATTTTGAAAAGATTTTTAAAAACGTGAAAATCTATAAAGAAACAGTAACACAAGTACCTTTGATTATACTATGTCCATATAATCTTAGTGAACAAGAACAAAAATACAGAAAGGATTAACCTTTGTAGTAACATGGAAAGATTGGCATGGGTAAACATATAGTGAACTGGCATCTTTCTGTAATATGATTAAACCAAAGGTATTCTTTCAATGAGATACTGTGACACCAAAGTGTTAGAAACTAGCCCACTTTTTTACCTGTTTGCCCAGCAATATGCTGCTAGCTGATGTTGATCAATTTTGACAAAATGTCACTAGGAGATTTACAAATACATATTAAGTGTTGCCAATTGCACAAATGCAATATGACATGCAATTAAAACAATACTTTTGGATAGCTGCAAGGGAGGAAACAATTTCCAATGTAGCCACTTGATTAAAATGTGAAGATTGTATGTATAGAAGCAACAAGTATACTTGCAAGGAGGCTGATCCGTCAAACCCAATATAGAAAACTAATGAGATACATCCCAAAAAAAGACACTTCTAAAATAAGGAAGATTTTATTCATATCAGCTCATACCAAAATAGTTCAGTTCCCTACACATTTTACAAACGTGCATACAAATGTAGATGATTTCCCTGGAACACCCATGAGGCCCCATATAGTTATTATAAAATCTATATGTTAACGGGTTTAAAATATATATGCTTTTCTAAGCATTTTTAGATGATAGTAGGTTGTATACATTCGTAATCTAGGTATGAGGATATGAACTGAAGGACTTTGGTATGACAATGACCATTGGAATCACATTACATTAAATGTAGAAGCTTGCTGTGCTCAAATTCCTCCACAGGACTCCCTGAGTGTACTACAGGACATCTTGGATACAAGATCAGTACTCACCTTGTTTATTACATTACTACAGCAGAAATTGCCATAACAAAAATAAGCTTCATATTCAGGAAGGAGGTTTTACTCCCATTTGAGGGAACCAGCAAAAGATCAGCGTTCTCCCCAAAATGTGCCCATGTTCATATGACCTTAGACTGAGGACAACAAAATATATGGAGACACAAACACATACATCGCAAAGATCTGCTACTGGTATGTACGTACTGATGATATCTTAGGTATCTTCAACAGTTATTAGGATTCAATTGAAGAGTTCAACCTCTGGCACAATGATAAAGAATTGAAGTGCACCAGCAAGTGAAACAAATGCATGACCTACTTTCTTAATCTATGAATAAAGGATAAACTACTTTCAAACATAATGCATCATTGACTTTTTTAGCAATGCAATGAAAACCAATGCAAGTAATTCTGATAGACACATGACCAATTGCACCAAAAAACGGATAACTTGTTGCTAACCTTGTCAGATGTGCACACAACCACTTTAATGAGCAAACTATTATATTGGGATATTACATCAGACAACAATTGCTACAAGTCACAGAGAAAACCAAGTGGAAAGATCAGTTGGTTTGTTTGGATATTTATTACATTTTATGACCAATCAGATCAAATCATTAATGAACAGGCACTGGCATATTTCAATCACTGGTGCTGATCCAGTAAAACATGTTGTTTAAATGTGCAAACTGTACCAATATAAAACACACTTTGTAAAGGCAAAGCATATTGTTTCTAAGATTACAATATAGCCTGATGCAGAAATGAGAAATAGAACCACTATGTGGACATCTACAATGTGATTCAACATTCGAAAGATCACATTGGAGACACTTCTCCAATGTGATTTAAAGTATCCTGCAGGGGAGAAATGCATGGGCATTTTGTTTTCAAACCACTGCACCATCAGACTTCACTACACAAGTCCCTGGCATTTGTTGGGAGATACAAGCTGGTCACAGGAGCAATGGACTATTATCCAGCAGGGTAATGCATATTCATGTGCTTTACATTCCAGAGACTTGAATATGTATTGAATCACTCACCCAGGTTGGTGTGGTGCGGGAATCAGTCAGTGCATATTCACATAAATGGGTCTACCATTGATTGAACTTATAATGCATGTGTTTACATCTACACCTCAATTCAGCAGGCGAAGAAGTGAAAAATATAGTAAACCCATGTAAGTCATGAACATTTCTAATTTTGGCAGGCCTTGGACATATTAACTTACAAACACTTGAGAATACTTCTGGTAGGAAGAGCAGGATATGAAGTGCCATGGATGAAAATATAGCAGTGCAGATCATGTGTTCTTTGATGGTGAGATGCAGCTTGAATTCACCTGGTGATATCTGCTGAGGGAAAACAAGAACCTATTTCCTGCTGTGTATGGTGGAGTGCCAAATATCAGGTGACACATTTTAATTTGAGGAATGTAGAGTTTGGAAGTGGTTATGAAAAGGGGAAATCTGCTCCTTCTGTCCATGTGGAGGCCTGCATCGTAGCCACCCACATTCCTGCTAGAGTTGCAGCTGGCCTTTATGTGGTCGGTCTTTCTAAATGTTTGAGATACTGGTCCTGCAATAGTTTGTGATATAAAAACTATGTTCTGGTATACAGTGCCTCATTTCTGTCTAGTCTCTTGTCACTTTCAGAGTCCTCCAGGCCCTTGGCTCCTTTGTATCCTGTCTTTTATCCACTTCCATCATGTCTCCTTGGCTGCTGATATGGCACATGCATCAAGCGACAAAAAACAGCAATGTTGTTACTTTGTTGACCTGGTAACTCCATGTGGCTTTCTTTGTCACCTTACTGATGCACGACACAAGTTACAATGTTTAGCCTTCATTTCTAGCAAGCTAACATGGTTAAAGGACTTGGCGAAGTTGTTGGATTATTGTTGGTATCAGCTTTTGGGTGCCCTACTCTTGTGTTGGTCCACACCGCTCTTCCAGTTAGAATTATTTCCCTGTGCAATCAAGGGTTTATTTTTCTTTGTCTGTATCTATTTATTTATATTCTTGCCTTCTCTGTAGCATATCATAGGAATTCTATCTTTGACATTGATAAGGTCCCCACATTGGATAAATGCATACTCTGAACAAGATTAAATGAAAACAAAATCTAAATCATTGTTGCTTACCCCCTTGTAGCACTGCATGTTTTCCTGCTCCGACCCTGTGACAGGGGAGAACTGGTGCAGGAGAAAAGAACTGCAGATCAGTGACAGATGTAATTGCCATCTATTGTGACAAATATTCGTTAACAACAAAGGGTCCCAGTGACACTGCACCACTTAGATACAATAGCCTGACGCGTGTTTCAAGCTTTTCTAGCTCTTCATCTGAGGGATTCATAGGTCCAATTTTTAACAAGCAGAAAATGCCTGTTCTGATCAACTCTAATGCTTTGCAAATGCAGCGAGATCTGGTGCTGAGTGTAGAAACAGTAGTGGAACACGGGAGCGTGGAAAATTGGACCTATGAATCCCATACATAAGCCTCAGATGAAGAGCTAGAAAAGCTCGAACCACGTGTCAGGCTGTCTACATATTCAAAATAAACATCCAATTGGCAATCAACTTTTGCATCTAAGTGGCGCAGTGTGACTGGGACCATTTGTTGTTAATTGTTATTGTACAGTGGTAGTATATTGGCAGTATACCCACACCTCCCAGGGATCTGCAGCCTCTCGAGCAACAATATAATTACTGGTGCAAGCACTGAGGATAATATTGACTTATGCTGCCGCCCATTTCTCTCAAACAAATATTCACACATAATTCTACAAGTTTTTGTTTGAGATTCATGGGCAATATATTGTTTCTGAATCTGTACATATGTTGCATCGGCGGGTTCCCGCCAACCTTGTAATGAGGGCCGTAGCTTCATTACAAGTATGGTGGAGCACAGGGTCAGACTGGGCCCTAAAATCATCTCAGGCACCAATGAAAAAGTGGCCCACATTTGCAAAAGGGCTATTCATTCCTTTTGTGACACATTCAGCAACACTGGTTAAACTATTAGCCGCAGAGTGAATTAATTCACCAAACTCGCCCAAATTGGCCAAAGAAGTAGCCCACATTCACCAAAAAACTGGCCAACACCACCATGTTGTGTTTTTGATTCGGCCCTGGGCCTATTGCCCTACAGGCCAGTCCGAGCCTGCTTTCTGTTCATTATATACACCGCCAGAGTGATTTTGCCAAATTGCAGGTGCTATTTTGCACTGTAGATCATTTGATTCGTTCAGGCCCTTCCCCACAACCGTTTCAGGAGGAAAATTAGTCCCCTTAATTACAGGCAGTTAGCTTTTCATCTCACCTGTTCTTGGTAAATCGGTCAGTTTTGTTTTAACTATATTTTCATAGGAGGATCTAAGGGACCACTTTTTATCTTCATTGGACACATTCTTGAGACAATGAACTAGCTAGCTAAGCTTTTGGTAGCTTACATTCATCGTCAAACCATCCATGGTTCCTGAGTGCATTCTGCTTTATACTTCTGGCTGATTTTGTGAATAGTGGAAGTAGGGTATGTGTCATAACTTTGTAATTGTCCAGAATACACTGATTGTGAGGCCTATTGTCACATATAACAGATACGTTTTCAACTATAGCACTATGAATACTAGGTTTATAAGTGGGGATGCTGATGGTTGACCACTTCACACAGGACTTGGCAGGGCCCCCCACTGCAACTAGTACAGCTCTGCCCTCCTACGGACTTCCATTACAGTTTGAGCCTCGGAGGACTGGTTTTTGTTCATTCACCAATTAATTAAAAACTTCCAAATCAACCACTAGATCCCAATCATGTGCACTTATGAGGACATAATCAATTCTTGAGCTCCGTTTGTGCCTGATGAAAGTACTTGCTGCTGTTTGGTGGTCTGATTTAGTTCTACCGTTACAGGGTCTCAGGCTTAAGTATTGCAATAAGTGGATGGAATGGATGGCTTGGGGCTGTGTTCTCTGCATAAAGCTACTCACTAGCAATGGAATTCCCCAAGACCAATCCTGTTCATCCCACAATCTCCAACAAGGTGTTTTACAGACTCAAACTGCAGATTCATATTGCCTACTACAAACAATAAAGGTGGATCCTGTCCAACTGCTACTGGACCTAGATAATTGTTTGCAACTTGTGTAGGAATCCCAGAGGTTTTTCACCATATGCTTGATTGTAGCTGTTGAATAATACGATATAATTACCCTCTTGGGTAGTCACTTCTAGATGTTGAAGGTCTGGGTGTGAGTTGGGGTGCTTGATAATGTACCAATTTAGATTAGGACCTTCCCATGTCAGTAGTCCACCCCCCCAGGCTCCCTCTGGGGCCTTCCTCTTCTAGGGTTTACATATGTGCTGTAACATTAAAGCTCATACACCTCTAGTGCCCACGTTTCCTGAAGACATATCAAATCAAAGTCATGGATGAAGGTGATTCAAGTAGGGTCCTCCAGGTGTCTATTAATCCCTGCTGCATTCCATGTTAAGATATTGTATGTTATTGGTAACAATATCTGTGGAGTGTGCCTGGTGGTAAGTTCCAGAGCTAGCAAAGGTGGTCAATCCAGCCCCTCCAAGCCCTGGATGAGGTCACCGTGGATAAGTCACTCAATGGACCAGCCCCATTCTTCCACCTACTGTCGGAAATGGAGGGTTATATGGCCTTCAAGAAATCCTAGATCCTTCCAGGGGATATGCACGGTAATCAATGTATAGCAGAACTTCCACCAAAGTGCTACAAGTCAAGGACAATTGTATAAAGTCATTATGGCCTGGTGGCATCTGGGCATGTCCACACCGGACAATATCTTCTCCAATTATTGATTTGCACCCTCTGGTGTGGCACAGCCACTGTATAGTCTTGTTTTTAAGCTTTTCCTGCTTCTCAATTTGCCTTTGGGACACTTTGGGTACATTATACAGATAGACACCATTGAGGTCCTTGGATCTCACTGACCCTTGCTGGGTAGTTAGAGGCTTTTGCAAATTTGTTTGCCTGTAGCTGCTATTTGGTTGAGTTTTAACAATTTCTCCAGTGTTGTGGTGCCTTCTTAGTGGATTCGACCATGTAAATGTATCTATTGTTTTTATTATTGCTGTCATGCCACTCATCCTGTTGTCACACAACTGATCCGTCTGGGATTTGGGCACTGTTAGCCCCTCAGATTTCTCGCTTCCTAGCTAGGTGGGTTTTGTCAACATATTAAGTGAATTGCACACCTCACTGTTCAAGATGCTTTTAGTGCCCCTATAACTAGTAGAATGAGGAAATTTAGCATTGTCCTTTGTGTCAGCATTACAGAATTAACTTGTTTTTGTATTCATTATTGTACTAAGACAATGTTGTATGTCAATTTTCTCAGCAATTTGTATTAACATAACTTTTAGTTTATCTATTTCTAGAAGGATTGCTCCCAAGTCTTGCTTCTTGGTGTAACTGCATCCATAGCAAGGAGATGGTTAAAGTGGCTGAAATGGGCGGGAGGGTTTATCAGCGGGCTCTATTTCTTCAATTACGGTGCTCAGGATAAACGGTGTGGTTTGGCCATTAGGGGCTCTTGTTTGGACATTTGCAGGTTCACAGCTCCATCCTCCTTGTCGACATGACCCATCAACACTGACAGGTCCTCCTCCCCCTCACACTCGTTGCTTGCCAGTATACCAAATCTATTTGAAAATGGGACTTCTGAGGCAATTATTATTGAAATATCAGGCGACTCGTTTGGTGTCTGGTTAGCTGCTGCCTGGGCCTGTTCTTCCTCATTACCGGCTCCTCTGTACTTTGACAGGTGGGTTTTACAAAATAGGCTTCTTGACGAGCTGCCAGGTTTGACAATGCCTCCCAGATCTCAGTGCTTATCCGCTGAGTGGACTTCAATTGCCTTCCTGTCAAGCTGGCCATGCAAGGTCATTTCTGTGACTGGGATAACATAAATATTCCCAACTTGGTCTGCCCGTTTCCCCACCCTGAAAGCATCTTAAGGACCCCAGTAGCAGCAATACCTTTCTATGAAAACATTGTATTGCAAATTGGGCCATCTGTCCATTCCCACTCCCATTGGCCACAATCTCAATCTGGTAGTTATTAATTAGACTAAATGCACAGTTTGATGTTAGCTCTCGATGACCCTGGGTACCCTGCCCACACTTTCTACTGACATTAGCGTTGGTAGCATCAATGTTTTCCAGCAAACCTTTTTGGCTTATTAGCACGTTAACGTCCTTAAGCGGTCTAAATTATTTAAAAGCTTTTTTGGGACCTCTCTTGGTGAAATTGTGGTAAAGGCTTTCCTCTTGGACATCTTAGTCATCTCTGTCCCCTCTAAAGTATGTTTTAAAAAGAATGGCTGTCACTTCAGCTTCTGTGCGTGATGTAACAATGGCAGCGAGGGTAGGGGTAAATGATAGCTCTTCACAAACAAGGCACTCTTGGTTGCCTTGAAATTCGGGAGTGCATGGCCATACTTGAGCTCCAAGGGGCATGACCAACAGCTCCTTCCTGGTGTGACATGGGCTGATCTGGAGTGCTCTCATTCACAGTGCCAAACACCACACCCTTTCCCGAAGGGGCTAATAGGTAGCATCTGCACTGGTGTTATGTTGTTAAATCTAGGTGTTCTCATTTGAATTTCCAGTTCTGACCCCCTGTTGCATATGGGCTGTCATCTGAATAACTATGCTTGTGGAGACAGAGCGTATTGCTCCAGAAAGCCATATACAACAAGGACATCACCTCAAAGAGGACACTTTGCATGATTGGTAGTCAGATGAGGCTTGGTAGACAAACAGAGAGTTTAAAATGTTGGACTCATGATAAATGCATTATTTTGAATGTGCTGCACTAATGTAAAATAGTAGTCAAAAGAGCAGATACGTTATCCTTAACAACTCCTGGCTTTCAGTAGCAGCAGTGCCGACGCGTGAGAACATGTCCGATACTTAGCCAGGGATATCTCGTGATTGAAAATAATTCAAATTGAACCTGAACATGATTTAATTGATTTGCCCATAAACGTTTTCTTTTGACAAAGTCCCTTGAGAGGCCGAAACACGTGTAAACCAATCAGGCAATACATCTCTTTTGACTGCAACCACAGTGACAAATCATTTTTTCGAGCTATTTAGAGTTTGGTGGCGCAGTAAAGGTGTGGATCACAGACTTTTGCAATTAACCAGGGAGGGGGGGATTGGTCCCTCCTAGAACCACCACACCAACGCAACACATACAAAACTGGATGTATACCAGGGTCGCCGGCATAAGAGGTTGAACCCAGAGCAAACCCCCACAAACTACTACAGACTGCTCTAAGGCACATATGTGGTGAGACACACATCACAGCAGAGCATTGGTAAGCAAATCGCTGGATCACTCGCCAACAATGAAACAAGCAGTCAAAGATGCTGGTGCCAGGTCTTACAACTGACGAAAATATTATGTCCTTTTTAAAATTTGTTTTTGATTCATAATGTTTTACTAGTTCCCAAGCACTATTTCACATTAGATAACACTTTATATCAAATACAGAAAATAGATAATTAAATATTAAATGTATAAAACATACTCCTAAACATATATAGAAAGACACAAAATCACCATTTCCTAAAAAAATGTCTTAGTTTCCAAACCACTTTATTGTTTCTGTCCACACATTATATAGTGCAATCATTAAATATGTGTTTCTTGAATTAAGACAGTGGGACCCATTACGAGTGACCCGGGCCTTGAAATAAAGCTGCCAGTAACAACACCGGCACCTATATTTCCAGATCGGGTCACTCCAACTCTGCCAGTAGGGGCACTGAACAACCTGTCAGCAGCTCAGGCCCCTATCGGCAGATGTTTCACTGAAGCACCGGCACCGTTAAAAACAGTGTCGGTTCCACAGTGTGCCTATTCCCATGGAATCCTATAGCACTCCATGGGAATGGGAATTTACTATACCGCCACCACCTGTGATATCCCGGTAAAACTGGATGTAAGGTGGCATAAACGGTAATGCTAGGTTGCCGCCAACCCTCTGGCAGAACCGGCAGGTTACCAGCAACCTTGTAATTATGCCCAGTATCTTCAAAATGACTCATTACTTAATGATTGGAGACGATGGGCGTACCCGCCGAACAATTTCTTGTATACCAGTTCCATTTTCATGCAGGAGGTTAAAATATGCTGCACAGTTTCATTAGCTTCAGGGTTTACACACATACGACATGTATGCAGCTTCCTTGGGATACCCCATCCAGGGCCCATGGTCGTCAATGTGGGTAGTTGATCTAATCACAATAATAGATCAAATCTATGGCTGGACATTTTAGCAAATAGGATTGAACAGCTTTACATCTGTAATACATTTGGCTATGCTTCTGGTATCTGTTGTGACTCTGAAGACGATTGAAGTTTGCAAAGCAGTCCGACTCTGGTATCTTCTTTTTCAGTTCTTCCTTAAGTACGAAAAGGATTAACGACTTATTTGGTATCCAATGCAGGGATTCAAACAATTTAAGAGATGGATCTGTCCAAGCAGCTAAACCACTCCCCTTGGGGTCAACCATATCCTGTCCCAAGTAGGGGGCACTGAGGATTATTTCTTGCCTTAATTAGCAGAATGTCTCTTCTTTCTAGTACATGGGGGACCAATGTTCATAAGTTCAATAAGTACAGAGTGGGACAAGAATAAAACATATCTCCCAAATAGACCTTCTGCCCTTTTCAGCCAGCCCAACTTTGTCATATAAGTTGCTTCCAGGCCATAGACCACTGCAGGACAAAAGCTCTGCTTATATAGTTTTAAAACTTCTGCGTAGTTAAAAGTCTGCAGTCTTGCTCGCAAATTCATTTTTCAATATGGACTGGATTTTTGCCTTGCGTATTTTCTTTATCTTCATTTCGGCATAATTTCCTTTGTCCATTTCCACGCTAAGGTATTGTAGTTTATTCCTTCCTCAATGATACCCTCAGTTAAAGTAAATGGTGATCTATTGTAGCCCTTTCCATTGGCCATATACTTTGTTTTTTAGAAATTGAGAACAAACCTGTACGAGTCAGCGTGCCTCTGCAGTTCCATGGCTGCCCTACGTATTCCTACATAGGTATGGTAGAATATTTCCATATGTTACGCATAGGGCAGCCATCTAATATGCACCAGGTAGGTCATGTAGTTCGCTTAGGTACAGATTGAACAGGAGTGGAGCAATCACTCTGCGCTGCTTAACCCCATAATTAGTTGGCATTGGGCCAGTGCTCATGCTGCCCCTATCTTACAGATACATAATGGTGGACTGTCAAAGTAGGAATATTACTACTGTAGAAGTTATTTAGAATGTCTCTATACAAACTAGATTTGATTGTGAAGATGAATGGCAGAATGGTGTGTTAGTGATGTACACATTGGAGAAATGTCTACACAAAAATGCGCTATTTGCACACAAAAACTTGTTCACAAAAATATATGTTGATTGGAAATTAATTGTCTTATAATTGTTCAAAAATGATGTATTTTATGAAATTGTAACATAATAAAATGATATATTTTTAATAAGAACACACTCTCTGGTCCTCAGCATATGCTTTCTGAAACACATTTATTGAATTTTTCAGCACATAGGGCATCCTCTCTGTTTAGTATATACTGAACTCACCCCAGATGACCATGTAGGGGTCCCCACCTTTGTTTTTGGATGCTGCCCCTATCTTACAGATACATAATGGTGGACTGTCAAAGTAGGAATATTACTACTGTAGAAGTTATTTAGAATGTCTCTATACAAACTAGATTTGATTGTGAAGATGAATGGCAGAATGGTGTGTTAGTGATGTACACATTGGAGAAATGTCTACACAAAAATGCGCTATTTGCACACAAAAACTTGTTCACAAAAATATATGTTGATTGGAAATTAATTGTCTTATAATTGTTCAAAAATGATGTATTTTATGAAATTGTAACATAATAAAATGATATATTTTTAATAAGAACACACTCTCTGGTCCTCAGCATATGCTTTCTGAAACACATTTATTGAATTTTTCAGCACATAGGGCATCCTCTCTGTTTAGTATATACTGAACTCACCCCAGATGACCATGTAGGGGTCCCCACCTTTGTTTTTGGATGGTGCCCCTATCTTACTGAACATAGAACCCCTCATGTAGTAATCTAACAGCTTTTAATAACCATGGAGCAATTCCCAATCTGCTGAGTTTTAACCAGAGCTTATTTTGCGAATAACTGTATCAAATGCGGCGCGAAGGTCCCCATATAATACATACAGAGGAGGGGCATCCCTAGCAGAAGATCTCCTGATCAATGTATCCAGTATTAATATATTATGGGTGGTAGATGAACCACCTCTAAAACCAGTCTCGAACGCTCCTAGGATATGCTGCTCTGCAGCCCACTTTTGTAATTCTTTAAGGAGCAATAAACCAAGCATCTTCCCAGAAACATCCAGCATGGGTAAGAGACTGTAATTAGAACTTGGATTTATACTTTTTTATAAAATATCGGTATAAGTAGTGCCTGCTACCAGAATAGAGGGATTTTGCCAAATTTACAGACTTTTTCAAACAAACATTTTAATATACGTGCCCTTTCTATGGGATTTTCTTTTAAGACTATTTTGGCCAGGCCATTATGTCCTGGTGCTCTAGAGTGTTTCAGTTTTTGAATCTGAATAATCAGGTCATAGCTATCGAAGTCAAGTTTTAAGGGAATAACAGGGTGACCCCCCCCACTCATTCTCTCGAGGGTCCAGGGCGACACAAAGGGTGTTTGTAATATGTGTCGTCCATTCAGTAGCCGAAATAGGATTAAGTATGGGCTTTTTTGGACATATTCTGCCAGTGGCTATTGTATTTTTAAGAGAATACTTATGTCTTTAAAGCAATGCCCTGGGAAATGAAGGCCATACTCCAGCTGGGCACACTTGACACTTCATCTTCTTCACATCACACTTAATAGAGTTGGCAAGGCCTTGCATGTGGGCCCTCTGCCATCAGCTTCTCTGGGCGGCCGACCATGCACTGGCTCTTCCACACTGTAAACTGTTCAACACAAAGTGAGAAGGTGGCACAGCACCTCATGTGTGCGCCCATCTCCTGACCCCACCCACACTCATGAATGTCATTGGCTGGCAACAGCCAATGAACATTCAGTTACATTCTGTTGCCATGCTAAGATCAGATCCTACAGTAGCACTATGCGGTTTGCGCCCAGATTAATGCTGGCAGGGCCATCCTTCCAGTGCTCCGCCAGCCTCCAATATCATCTTCTAGAAAATCTGTTCCGTAAAATGCATGGAGCTACTAGCTCCATGCAGTATACATTGTAAAAAACGACGTAAAATGGGACGTGCCCCTCTGCAGACCCAGCCATGAGTCGAGGCGACGCAGATTATGCATTTATTTTGCCACCACGTTGCTTCTAACAAAACAACGCAGAACAGAAGTGAACACACCGTTTTCTCTGCACACTACCTGGGAGGAAGAGGGCAGAGCCCCCCGCCCTAAGTAAGTGGCCGCCACTGAACCTGGGCTGCAATTTGTGTCTGTGGAGAATAACACATATTCAATAATGAGTAAATGAATGATTGAAACCCTAACAATTCCTCACAGTATTGCGTTACTGTTAAAAATGCTAGTTCAACGCTAGTCTCTGGATTCTCCTGAACTCTAAAACACTCGACTGCCTACGGGTCAGGTTCATGCTATAAACAATAAAATGAAATAAAATAAATATGTTTTCTATGTCCATTGTTTGCTCCGAATCATGGCTGATTACTCCATCTTCATGTTCTTCCAGGTCTTGTATAGGACTTCTTGCTATTTTTTTATTCGGCAGAAAGTAAGACTTAATTTTGCCCAAAACACTAGTCTCTACTGCTCTTTCCCCTCTGCCTTGAGAGGCTAATGCTCCTTCTGCCAATTCAGTTCCATTTCCCTGTTGTTTACTGACTTTCAATGTGCTTATTGTTGCCACAGAGGTTGTAAATAGATCTTTTACTTTTCGCTTTTGGCGTCTTAGCCAGAGCTTCTCCGCTCGTGGTTAGAGCGAGTAGCCTAGACCACAAAGACCAGACTTCCACTCTCTTCATATCGTTGACTCAAATTAAAAGTTCAGTACATACACTTTTAACGCAGAGTCAATAGTTTTAACAGTAGCTAATATCGCTCCCTGCGCCACCTATCTTAACTTGAAGGCAGAGGGTCCCCCCTCGATGGTCCCCAGCCCACCGAGAAGCCGAACAGCTTAACAGCACTTAACTGAAACACTTAGCAGAATGCGTAAAAACCATAGCAGCAGACAGCAAGGGGTAACTCCGCTCTCAATCAAGCAAAATGTCCTAGTTAGTAATACGGATAGAACCAAAGTTCCCTAAGCAAGTTCCCAAAATAGACAAACGTCAAAAGCAAACTTGCTGTAATCCTCAGTGCTTCTTTTGCCAGGCGAAGGTTTTAAAGTCTGTTTATCACGTGTCATGAATTTGTGCCAGGGGCTCCCTCTTTACAATGAGGCTCTAATGTCAAAGGTATCCAACACTTCCATCTACTACTACGTGGGCTGTTCGGAGGTTATTGCGATGGCAGGGGCCGCCAACTTGCCAAACACCAAAACACACTGCTGCACACTTATTGTAAAAACCTGGTTGTGTAGGGTAGTCACCCTTTTAGTAAAGGCAGTAGTTACATGTTTGTATGGGCTAACTCAGTTTATAGAGCAGACAAAAAGAAATAACATGAATACTTGTTTACCAAGATTAAGCAGTGCATCAGGTATAATTATATGCAGCTCGGCCTCTCACACACAATAAATAACAATAATTCTTTATGTATTGGCTATGCCAATTTTGGCTCCATGTGTTAATATAACTGCAAAAATATTGCGATACAAAAATGTTGCCATATTTTTGCGGCAATATTGACCCATGGACCCTGCGGGGGACACCCCTGCAACTCCTGCATTATTTTAAAATGTGGGGGGACACCCCCACAACCTCTGCTCCCACAAATGATGCCCCCCAAAAATATTGCGAGACAAATGGCCATTTGTACGGCGATATTTTTGGGGTGGATATTTTGTAGGGATACCGTCAATTTTACTGGGTCCTGTGATTTACTTGGAACAAAAACTTATTTGCCCTGCCCCAACACTATGCCACCAGCATTTAGATGACGGGGGAGAGGGATGTTACTAATCAGTAATCTTTTAAAACATTAGTACAAAATATGAAGGTCTTTAGGGATTTGCCTATGGCAGTGGAGGTGGTTCATCAACAAAGATGAAAATGCTTGCACCTGCATAACCTGCATCATCACTTATTCTCTCATTTATGTTTAATTATATCAGTCATTTCACAATGGTATATTTTAAGTATTAAGCACTGATTGGCATTTTAAAAACAGGATTGTAGTCAATCATCAGTGATGTGGTGGTTGGGTCTGGAAGGTAACATTGTGGGTGCCCCATTTTTGGATTTACTCTTAATAATTAGTGGGATATTACTATACCGTTTCTTCTTTTTTTTATTATAAGGGTCAAATGTGTGCCTTGCTTTTGGAAGTGACAGACCACATGGCACTACTAAAGCAGCCCTCCAGCCTCTTTTCCTTTGTAGATGGGGAGAAGGTGCAAGTGGATCTAGGCCACCTACCTAAGCCCCGCCCACCTGGTCCCTTCCTGGTTGCTGTTCTTTTTCCATACTTAAGCAGCCCTCCTGCCTCTTCCTTTCTGCTCTTAACTCTTAGATAAAGGTCATCTCTTGCCCAGGCGTCCGAAGCAAATGGCAGATGAAGAAAAGGGCAATTCCTTTTTGGCCCTGTTTGGACCAGGTGGACCCAAGGCCCAAACCCCTGCTCAGACAGCAGGTAAGCATGCACCAACATGTGTGTTCTCCCTCTGTCCCCACAGGCCATCTCCACCATCATCAGGCAACACCAACCTCAACTTCTCTGGTGCTGGGGTGAGGACAGGTGCTCAGTGGCACAGTAACTTGTGCATTTGTGAAAGTTGTATTCTCGCCGTGCAGCGCATGTGTGCCCGCTCCCCCCACCCTTTGTCCCGGTTGCTTACTTGTTTGTTGGCCCTCACTCCCTCCCACCGTGCTCCCATTGGTTGGCGGGCAATTTAAATCGCCCACCCAAGGCACAACCCTGCTGTGACAGCCACATCAGCCACGACCCAGAGTCCGAGGACAGCTCCAATGGTGTCTGCTGGTTCAGCACATTGCCTGCAGCTATCGACCTGCTGCGACTGATCAGGTAAGTCGCATCCTGGTGTGTTGCATTGTGCTTTGCTCAAAAACATAGCCTTTTTCCCCCTTTTCAGAAAGTTGCATCTGTGTTTTGTATTGTGCTGTGCTTAAATACTTAGCCAACAACTTGGCCGCATGCTCTCCCTTGCATTATTGGTTCCCACATCCTGTGCCGTCACCACCTCCTGCGTTTCCATTCCTTCCTCTTGCATCTCAGCCCTTCCCTCTTCAATCTATTGTGTTCTATTCTGACACTGTCTCGTGCTCCACTGTTTTTTTCTGGCATTGCTTTGCATTGCCTGCTTTTTTCTTCTAGGTTCTTGTTGTGTTCTGTGCCTTTTTTGTATTTTTGCAAGGAACTTGTGGCTGGTCACCCTATGTAACCTGTGGGAACCCAGAAGTGGACCACTTGCTAACTGTGCTCAGAGAGGCATAGCTCCACCTCACTGAACAGGCACAACACGGCTGAAAGACGTGTCTGGGGTTGCTGTTGGTACTCTTGTTCAAAAGATGTTTGCCTGGCATTTCAGTGCTGGACTGCCGTGTGGGTGAACAAAGACTGATATGCAAATAGATATTCCTCCTTTGTGCAAAGTACAGTGAGCAAAAAGCGATGACTGCAGATTCTCAAAGTGGGAAACAAAACATAGGACAGGTTATCCTGCCATGTTCTTTCTAGAGAGAGGCGCCTGCTACCTTTTTTGTATTTTTGCAAGGAACTTGGGGTTGGTCACCCTAAGTTACCTGGGGAACCTAGACGTGGACGCCTTGCTCACTGTGCTCAGAGAGACACAGCTCCACCTCACTGATGAGGCCAAACAGGCTGAAACACATGTCTGGGGTTTCTGTTGGTACTCTTGTTCAAAGGATGTTTGACTGTCATTTCAGTGCTGCACTGCCCTTGTGGGTGGGACAAAGACTGATATGCAAATGGATATTCCTCCTTTGTGTAAAGTACAGTGAGCAAAATGCGATGGCTGCAGACTCTCAAAGTGGGAAAAACACAGAACAGGTTATCCTGCGATGTTCTTTCTAGAGAGGGGCGCCTACTACCTTTCTGTGTCTTGTTGACTGTATTGACTTTTGTGTTTGCTCTCTACGGTTCTTGATGTGGTGTTGCTATCCATGGTTTGTGGCATCGCATTGCAATTGTCTACATTCTTCACTCCTAGGTTCCCTGCTGACCTCTGTGTTTTGCTTTTGGTCCTGTATTGCATCTGCTTTCTTTACTTCCAGGTTCCCTGTTGTAATTTGTGATTTGCCTTGGTTCTGTACTGCATCTGCATTCTCTACTTCTACGTTGCCTGTTGTACTCTTTTCTTTCTGATGGTTTTGTACTGCATCTGATTTGTAGCTCTGTTGTTCTTGTTCTTTGTTGTGCCCCATCCCTTTTGTTCCCCCCTGTGCCTCGCTCCTGTCTGCCCCCTCACTGTGTGACCTTGCCTCCCCTGCCTGCGCTCCCCTCTCCATACCCACCTCTTTCCTCCCTGCTCCCCCTATGGTGCTCTTTGTCTCACCTATCTTTTCTAACAGCTTTTCTATCGACTATCCTATCCCTCTCACTAGTTCTGGCAGTAAGAAGCTCAAAAGGGACATCCTGGTCTCCAGCCCATGCCTCCCTGTCACTGATACCTATACCAGTGCTTCCTCCAGGCAGACCTTTACGGACATACTCTTTGTCATTCCCTCTACAGGCAAATGGGCCCCCAATATTGTCTTTGTTCGCTCTCCTTGTTCCTCTACTTTCATTAATGGGGGCACCTGGTGCAAGGCTTTCCAGGCCCCCTTCCACTCCTCTAAGGCCATCATTAATGTCTACTTAAATGGCACTGTCTTGGTCCAGGGCCCTCAGGCCAATCTCCTCCTGTTTGATAGATACTTCTCGAACCATATCAACTTCCTTTCCTCTCCTGCTATCCCTTCTTAACTCTCTCTGGCTCCTCTGGCACCTCCTTCCTCAGTCACTGCTTCAGCACCCCCTGATGCTTCTCTGGCCACCATGTTGCCTCCCTCCTAACCACTCTGGCCCTCTCTTCTCTCTCTCTCTGACTATCCTGCCTTCTCTTCCTTCCTCCTCTGCCCATCCCCAACAATTCTTCAGGGTGTACCGCTGGCCTGTACCCCTCCCTGGAAGTCCTCCAAACACCTTGGATGTGCTGATATCCAAGGCTTTCCAGGCCCCCTTCCACTCCTCTAAGGCCATCATTAATGTCTACTTAAATGGCACTGTCTTGGTCCAGGGCCCTCAGGCCAATCTCCTCCTGTTTGATAGATACTTCTCGAACCATATCAACTTCCTTTCCTCTCCTGCTATCCCTTCTTAACTCTCTCTGGCTCCTCTGGCACCTCCTTCCTCAGTCACTGCTTCAGCACCCCCTGATGCTTCTCTGGCCACCATGTTGCCTCCCTCCTAACCACTCTGGCCCTCTCTTCTCTCTCTCTCTGACTATCCTGCCTTCTCTTCCTTCCTCCTCTGCCCATCCCCAACAATTCTTCAGGGTGTACCGCTGGCCTGTACCCCTCCCTGGAAGTCCTCCAAACACCTTGGATGTGCTGATATCCTCAGCACTCTCCATCTCTAACCTTCTCCTCTCTCCTCTCTTGGAGTGATCACTTTCTCCTTTCTTCCCACCTCTCTCTCTCTTCCCCGCAGGTCAAGCCGACTGCAGCACTGCCACCTACCTTCTCGGTCATCTGACCCATGAAGCATGTGTCAGTTGAGGCTTTTGCTGTTACTTTCTCTCCTCCTCCTGCACCATTGGCTGATTCACACCCTGCAACAGCACTCTCTAACCTTCATGTCTCTATCTTTAACACTCTGGATGTCCTTGTCCCTGTCATGAGGATCTGCTTGAAGCCCAAATCCCAGTGCAACTCTTGGTCCGATTCTGACCTTGTCGCCCTTAAATGCAAGTGCAGGGTGGTGGAAAGGTAGTGGAGGGCCTGGGGCACACCCCTTGACATACTGGCCTGCTGCATACTCCAAAGGCAGTACAAACTCTCTGTCCTCTCTAAGAAAAGAACCAATATCCAAGCCTGCATCTCTGCCGCATCTAACTATTCGGCCACACTTTTCAAAATCTGCAAGGAGCTGGCCTATCCTGCTGAAGTCTCTACCTCTCCTGTTCCCTCCCAGACCCTCTGCATGTCCTATCATTTCACTACTAAAACTCAGGACATTCTGTCCACCCTCTATTCCTCTAACTCCTCTTCCTCCTCCTCCACCACTCCTAGCCTGTCTGAGGCCGTCTCATCTCCTCCTTTCTCCTCCTTTCCCCTCCTTTCCCCTGTTCACCCCTGCCAATTTTTCTAGAGAAGTCCAATCTATGAGAGTCTCATCAAAGCAAGTTCTACCCTGCTCATCCAGAACAAGCAAGGATCACATCGACACTCTAACTCCAGCCTTGGCCGATTTCTGCGATCACTTCTTTGCCACTGGAACTTTCTCCTCCTCCCTTAAGCACCATCCTGTGCACCCTCTTATAAAGAAGCCCTCAGTCGATCCCTACTCTCCGGCTAACTATCGCCCGATCTCCATTACTCCTTTCCTGGACAAACTATTGGAACAGCTGGCCATCTCCCAGCTTCATCTCTCATTCTCCTTGATCTATCCTCTGCTTTTGACACTGTCAACCAAACCAACCTGCTCAATTGTCTCTGCAGCAGCCTTAGTATTACTGATCAGGTCCTGGCCTTGTTGTCCTCCTTTCTCACCGACGACCGACTGACTCTCTCAGGTCCAACTGGGGTATTTCCTCTCTTCTATCTCTCTCTCTACTTTTGGTGTTCCCCAGGGGTCTAACCTCTCCAAACACTTTATGGCATCTCTTGACCACTGCATCGCTGCTTTCTGTTCCAATTTTCGATGTTATGCAGATGACACTCACCTCTGTTTCAGGCTTGCCATCTCTGCCTCTTCTATCATACCAGACTGGCCGAAATTCAGGAATGGTGTGACACCAATTATCTCTGCCTTAATGCCAGTAAGACAGAGATCCTCCTCATTGGGACACCCGCTCAATCCTTTCCTCTCTCTCTCTCTCTGAATGCCCCCTCTGGTCCCTCTTCCTGCTCCTTCCTGTGAGGCTAAAATCCTTCTCTCCTCACATCTCTGACATCTCTAAGAAGTAAAACTCTCAACTGCACCGCCTCAGAAGTATTCTGTATTTTCTCACCTTCGTCCAGAAGCTCACTGTTTCCAGAGCTCTGGACTCGCTAGGCTGGACTAGTGCAACAGCCTTTTTCTAAATCTTCCTGCCACTACTATTCAACCATTACAACTTATCCAGAACAGACTGCGAGCCTTGTCCTTGGCCTGAAGCCCAGGGGTTGTATCTCTCCAGCTCTGAAATCTCTTCACTGGCTCCCCGTGGCTGCAAGGATCAACTACAAGACCCTGTGCATTGTTCAGTAGGTATATGCATTTCTATACATTTCTGTGTGTTTCCTTTTTTTCTGGACAACTTACTGATTCTGCATGCATAAAACCATATCCTCATTAGAAACACATACTTTACAGTAGTTTCCTAAAACCTGCAATGCATATTGTAAGGGTGCAATTATGCTCACACCAGAATGAATACACCCGTCTAGGGAAATAAGGCAAAAAGGCGATCTTGTAAGTATAACAAGTTTGATCGTTACAAATGAGGATGTTAGCAAAGGACTCTGCTGCCTGAACGATCTTCTCCTGTCCCTCTCTCTGTTCCTTTCCTGCCAGAGTGATCTCAGGCAGGGGTTTTTATAGGCCTGTCTTGCAATGGTAATGTCACTGGATCTGGATCATGGCTTCATACCAATCCATCCTTTTTCCATTATAGGGATGCTCCAAAGCCTTCCTTCTTTGTTGTCAGCCGTTTTATCAGAGCATGCAGTTCTACATTTTGCTAGCTATGCAAAGACACAATGTAGCTCATGCGTCCCTCCATTTTGCTAGCTATGCAAAATCACACTACAGCTCTGCAGACTTTTACAAACCTTGAGGCCTAGACCAAGGAAAAACCAAACATTGCTTTTTCCAGTCATTCTCTCCATATTCCACTCATTCTGCTCACGTTTATCTGGGCCCTGTAGTCTCCTCCACACTTTATACTTATAATTTATCCCATTCTGCATTTTGTTGCACACAAACTTGTGAGTCCTATTTTTAACACGCATGGACTCTTGATAGACAGTGGACACCTGGTGAGTCAGTTTGTGCTGGCCATGGTGACTGACACCGCACACTAAGCCTGCGGTCTGTTTTCAATTCCACAGGCCACATTCCTTCTGAGAAGGAAGGGGAGTTTGACTCGTCTACAGCACTAGTTATGCTTTTAAAATGCCTGGGATCTGACATTACAAATCTGTCCAACTAATAGTTAATTGTGCCTTATATTTAAACAATAACGACCTTCTTCAGTGCTTGCAAATGTCTGTGTATGTGATTATGTTTGCATGAGAGAGGCTTCCCAGCACCCCTCCTCCCCCTAGTCCATTATAGCACCTTAAAAAGGTCTTGCCTAACTCTAAAGCACTTGGATGTTCGGGAGGACCCTGGTCCTTTACCAAGAATATTTAAGAAAAGCATACTTTTATAAGGGGAACCTCCAGAGTTCCAATAATTCTAGAATTAAACAGCATCAAAATATGTTTCCAGTTAAAGTCCTACTACACAAGCTATTCTGATAAATTACTCATATTGTAAGAATACTTACATTAGAGAAAACCCATGGATATTCCTCAACATTGTCACCTTCGATCACCCGATGCTCTTTTTTCCCAAGTTTATTATGGCACAACCCAGATTTGACCATGATCAGTTAAGTCTGCCCCCGAAGTCTTTAATCCACAATCCGTTCCTTTTCTGCACCCCTTGCCTCAGAAACCCTATGAATTTTTGACCAATTGGGCAAGCAGGAGATGTTTACACTTTAAAAATCAGTTTTTGGCAGTTATGAATCCCTGAAGTTCAGACAAATACAGTAAATGAGATATTTCTAACTTGCATTTCTTTCTACAGTGATGACATGGTTTTAGTGTTTTGGTGAGTCATCCAGGAACTCAGGTGTGTCAAGCCACTGCAAAGCTCAACAAACATGCACTAGAACACCCAAGGCTTTCATTTATTTTTGAAATGCATTGAGGTACATACAATGCTAAATACATCACATGATAAATCAATTTCCTCTACAATTGGTAGCACACATTTTCAATCAAGAAGTGTGATTGTTTAAGATGAACCATTAACCATGTTATCATTATTTAATTTCAGTTGTAGGCCATCATTGTATATTTCAGTTCACATTAAGAAAAAAGGCATTGAAGAGTTCAATATTCAGCTCCCATGACTGTTAAGTGTTCAAACCTCTACACTACCAATGCCATGCTCATGTTAATGTCACTATGTGCATGGCACACTCTTAGGGTAGGCCTTGTGAACCTAATCTGCAGGATAATATATAATGCAACATGTTTGGTATGGGAAAACCCTTGTGCATGGGAAGTGGAGCTTATGGATAATGGCACATTGTGAAAAGAGTGTAGTGGTGAAATTAGTTTGCTTTCAAGGCCTATACGTGATATGAAAGAAAGAAATTAATTCATTGGAGTCTGCTCGCTGAAACAAGAAGTCACCCTAACTCTAAACATTCTGCAGGCTCTGCACCCTCTCCTATTGCTGGCCAGAAAATAGCAGATGTTTTTCAAAGAACTGGCTATTATTGACCACTCCATGGGTCAATAATAGCCAGTGGATATTCTTGAGGAATACCCTTGGATATTCTTGAGGAATATCCATGGGTTTTCTCTAATGTAAGTATTCTTACAATATGAGTAATTTATCAGAATAGCTTGTGTAGTAGGACCACTCACAGATGAATGATCTAAGTATAAGTGAGTTGCCGAATCAGCACCAATAAAAGTAGCTTGTCCATCTGTGAGCATGCTACAGCAGACCTGCAATGCTTTGGATGTTGGTTCTCCTACTGAATTGACTAACTTGATGGACAATAGTCCCATGATTAATAACTTGTCAGGAGTGTCAGGGGAAGATGATTTTGGGGGCAGAGTCTCTATGCATCATACTCTCCGGCAGGTGGACTAGAGAATAAGACTTACTTTGTGGACTTTCTCTGAACCTTGAAAATGGTGTTTAGATGGTTTGTGGAATTGTACAATAATATCCACAATGAGGCACATACTTTACATCTCAGTGATATCAGTTGAAATTGGAATTGTTGGCAGAAGTTCCTTGA
Source organism: Ambystoma mexicanum (assembly GCF_040938575.1). Taxonomy (NCBI): domain Eukaryota; kingdom Metazoa; phylum Chordata; class Amphibia; order Caudata; family Ambystomatidae; genus Ambystoma; species Ambystoma mexicanum. The sequence continues at coordinate 719,323,389 of NC_090932.1, forward strand.
CTGCCATGTAGATTTAATGGGGCACCTAACGTATTACAAACTCCCATTAACAAAATCCCGATAGAAATAAGGGATGAAACTGGGGAGGGGGAAGGTATTGGCCTCCTATCTACATTGTTGATATCGATGAAGATGCAGAAGAACCTTGCCTGGCGACCATCGGGGAGGTGGGTTCTGCTCCCTCAATAATCAAAGGAGAGATTGGCCTTAGAATGGCTGTGGGCGATGATGTGGTTGAAGAATGTAATGCAGTGGATATCCAGAGGGTAGTGAGGCATGCATGGATGATTGGGGGTCTAAAAGGAGTAAGAAATCCAACAATTTGAAACCTCCTTTCATCACAAAAGTTCTTGCAAAATCTAACTATAGTTGAGTCTCTGGACTGGCTGCATGTCTGTGTTATTAAAAATGGCCCTGTTTAGTTCACTATTCAAGTCCTAGATGGCCTTAAGGATGTTGAAAATCTAAATGCCATGTAAATGTGTGTTGACGAGGGATCAGAGGTTGTGTAATCATGGTGAGATAGTGTGTATTCACAGAACGGTGGAGCAATTTGTGGAGCTCTGATCAGACGGGAAGTATGTGTAACTGACGATTTGGCAGTCGGGACGGATTGGAGTTCTTGTACAACAACTTTGGTGGGGTAGGGGGTATCAGCCCCTACCAGAAACATCTATGGGTTTGGGGGCTATTGCACTCTGGGAAATACCGGCAGATATTAATCCTCTGCTTCACTAGGTAGACCCCGGGGAGCGTCTGTGTCCGTAGATGAGGCAAGGTGTAAAAAAGGTACATTTAGAATGTTATTAATACAGATGTGGACTGGCTCTTGGGGAAATGATATTGCCCTGGCCCTGCAAACAGCACACAAAATAACACCTACACCCCTTATAGTATTTCACGCTTTAACAGGCCAACGGGGAAGGGGCTGGGGTTTCAGGCTTCTGTAGGGTCTAGTGGAAAGAAGTTTGGAGGCTTGGAAGCTTCCCAGAAAACTTGTGGGATGGTGAATCCTCTGTTTAGTATTCTGGGTTGTGTGCACGGAGTTCCGATGAGGGTGTGGGGGTGGATAACAATGTCTACAGACCATCCAATCATAATTCAGTAGATTATCTCATCAAATAAACCTCTCCAGGGAAACAAGTGCATGACAAACTTTGCCTAACCAGCACACATGACAGAATATCCCAATCTGTTTGAATAGAAACAACATTTTGCAAATCTTTTCTGAAAATGCAAGCCGGAGAGACCTCTCCACCCTGGTCATTGAAAGGGTAGAATTTACGGACAGAGTAAAACGGACAGATGCATTTTACATTTGGTTGGGCTGCAAGATCACGGGTAGGTGGAGGTGCTGCCCACAGTGCCTTATGGAAAGAAAAAAGTGTGTCCTGGATACCTTGCGCTATTTGGTAGAATTGATGGATATCTAAAAAAAATAAAAAAGTGGTTTTATTAGTGTTTTGACGCAATTGGTCATACGTGGTCAGCCGACATGTGTTTCATCCTCAATCGTCATTCTCAAGGCTAAAGTTTGGAAATGATACACCCCATCTGTTAGATCTTGGCCTGGAGTTGATACTGCTGGCCTGATAAGGCTGGTGCTTCAACGGCCCTAGCTGCCACGTTGTATGCACGTCCCTCTCTTGGATGTGACTGCCGCTGTGAACCTGATTCTTTCAGAAAAACAGAAGCTGATACATCTTGGATTTGGGATCAACCAATGGTCGGGCTATAGGGTACAGCAAAAATGGCTGACGGGGACTCAGCGGCCTCACAGTTTTGATTAATGCAAATGGCATCCAAAAACTTAAGGTTACTGGTTATACAGAAAATAGAACCCTCCCACAAGTAGATTCACCAAGGGTTATGTCAACTTTGTGGGGAATAGCAGTACGAAAGCTGGACCTAAACAGCAGTCTTTTTAGCAGCATGGAATGAATAAACTTCTATCGTGGAATTCACACAGGAGTGCACACTTGCTTTCCAATGTGGATGCTATGTCTCTCTTGAAACAATGTAATTGTGTTTTTTTACAGTAGACATTGCTAACATTCCAACCATTGATAGATGGTTACCAGGTATTCTTCCAGGCTGCCAAACCAAGTACTGGTGGCCGGTTGGCCGGTGGCTTGTTAACCACAATTTGTTCGGCCCAAGGGTTAATTGCTAGAGCAGTCCTCAATCTCCCATTTGGGTCGATGGCCAAATTCCTTTTTGTTAATTAACCTTTATTGTCATAAGGGTATTGCTGATCTTGACGTATTTTTACAATCCATCTTAGATTGCATGGTAACTTGGCAATTTAGTGTACTGATGGGACATGTTTTATTGGCCTGTGATCTAAACTCAACATGTTTTGAAGTCAGTACAGAAGATGAATCCTTGGCTGTAACTGCAGATATGGTGGCCTGCGGTCCAAAAGCACAGTCAGGCAAGAGATTATGTGTAGCCTTATCATCGGTAGGTCTTGAGATGCTCAATGGTAAGGTAAAGGAAGATTGCATGGGACATCCGATATGACATCGTGGTGTCAGTCACTTTACTTTGGACTACGTTTTTGTAGACCATTATTTGTTTAGCAGCTGTGTTGAGCTTCAGATTACAAAAAACATATGGAGGGACCATTGTATGATGCTTGCAGACTTCAGAACTTTGACTGAATGGTCCTCTTTTTTTGTCAGTACCTCCGAATGGTCAAGAGACCTTGTGACCACAAATCACTAACCTCCTTTCTTCTTAGATTATGTACATCAATAGAAAACTGTTGTAAAGAAAATGTACAGCAGGGCCTGATGACATGCATGTTGAATAAAAGGTTTAATTTGGTCAGTAAGATTGAAACATGTGATCCTGAGATTACTAAAAGTTCCCTAGAAATGCAATGTTCACATTTGTACATTATCTATTGACATCTACAGGATGTGTTCATCAGTTAAACTGGGTCTTTTAGAATCTTCTTTAATACTGACAGCTGAAAAAGCTATATCTTCAAGAGTAATAGAAAAATAGGAACCTTTTTATAACAGGTATGAACCATTGTGTCTCCAGTACCTCCCCGTGATTCAAATGATGCCAAATAACATTATTTAATTCCTAAATTTGGATCTGTTTTGAAAAAATTAAATTAAAATGAAACATAGTCAGAGTTCATTGTAAACTCACAATTAAAGATAACGTGATCTTTGGTCTGGCTGAATCCTGCCTAAAAGCAATCGCATACGCGAGTTCTATGTGGCATACTCACCACTGACTCAAGTGCATTATGTGACATGTAGTCATGGAGATATGTCTACTGATTAAAGCGGAGTGCATTGCATGATTAAAATGCATGTGTGGTCTGCATACCGGCCATTCTTTTTTCTTTTTTTAATTTCTTTTTTATTGTATATGGTTTATTTAGAAGCCTTTACAATTCATCAATACAAAAGATAAATTAAACACAACAATGTACAGCATCATCCTCTCAATAATTACTAATAAAAGCAATTACATATGCACAATACTATCATAGTTCATCCATATTTAGGCATGCTCCTAAAAACACACATTTATTATATCACATTTCTAAAAGACATAGGGTTAAAAGACAGGCAATGTTTACAAAATAGTTAAACAATACCGTCTAAAATGCAATCTCCTGATGAACTTATGCAGCATCTAGCTTCAGAGAATGTACGGATGCTGCCACAGCTATCCCATCACACGTTAAATGGACAGACATCTCTTCCCGAGGTTTTTATTGTTAGCCCATCTTATAGCAAAAATCAATGTCTTAAAATGTGCCATTCTTTCCATCATTAGAGATGAACACTTCAGAAGTAAATGCCTTGTTGTTACTATTATTTCCTTGTTGTTAAAAATCAGCAAAAGCCCCACTCCCCCACCCATGCTACAAATCATTCCCCTCTTTCGCAGCACATTAATCAGCAACGGGTTGCATCTTAGGCGCATTAAAACAGATTAGGAAAGTAAGGAGCCATAGTACCTTTCTTTTTATGTTCGTGGGCCCGGTGGGACAGGGACCGAAACGTATGTAACAAATCCAATGTGTCACTCAAGTCCCCATTGTACAGCATACCTTAAAGCTTTGTCAGGATTAATAATCAAGTCCTTTACGTCCTAAGGTCATTCATCATGGTTTCACAATATTCTCTTAACTTTCCAATAAATAGGAAGTCTTCTCTGTACCGGCTCCAGTTTCATGCAAGTACTAATATCATTATTTAGAGAATCTCTAGCCAAAATATGTATTTTATGGAACAAAGACAAAACGTGCCACGGAACAATCGCCTTCAATGATAATATCCCTAATTCAAAACTCATTGTGGCAATCAGAATGGCATTAGGCACATTCAATACTCGTCTCCAAATTGTGGCCTCAATTTTGTCCCAACAACCATGAACAACCTTAGCCTAGAGTTCCATCTGTAGATCAATTTCGGGACACCTTTGCCTCCATAGAAGTCAATAGCGGGTTTTATTGAAAAACGACCAAACTTCCTGTCGATTTTCAGAAGCACTGCCTTCTTGTTTAAATTGGAATGGATGTTTAAAGTGCTGGATGCGCCATAATATGAAAACCCAGATTTGTGATGCTAGGAGTCTGAGTTAACATAGTATTTTCTAAATACCATTTAGATGTGCTGCACTTCCCCTTTGAGTACTCAAGAATTCTCGTTTTGCCAAGATTAATCAGAAGGATATTTTCTTTAGAATAATTATCAAAGGCAAGTAGAAGCTGCTGTAAACTGAGGTGTTTATCGTCAAACAGTAAAAAATCATCAGCATACAGGATACAGGGAATTTTGAGGGAACCAATTTTAGCAGAGATGAACGCAGAGCGGTTCACATATTCCCCAACATCTGCTACATATAATTAAAGAGGAAGGAATCCAAAAGGCATCTCTACCTCAAACCAGATTCTGTCTTAATTCTGTTGCATAAAGCACCTTCATTGCTCAATCTCACTTTAATGCGAGAGTCTTCATATAAGCCTATATTCAAACTCAAAAGACCTCCCGCCAGCCCCCACTTAGCCAATTTTGACCATAGTCAACCCTGTCAAATGCTGCAGAGAGATCAATCGAGATGACATAGATACAATGAGTCTTATTAGCCCTTGCCTTTCTCTGGATGGATCTTACAACCAGGCCATTTAAGTTGATCAAATGGCCTTTTTGCAAAACGATTTGTAATTCGTTGAACCTTTCTGTAGATTGTGCCCATTCTTCAAAGTGCCACAATAAATGGAATGCAAAGACTTTGCTATCCATGTCAATCAAAGTATTTGGTGGATAGTGTTTAGCGCCTGTCCTTGTGCCCCTTTTGTAAACTAGCACCACAAAAGTGTTCTGCTAGGAATCTGGAAAGCATTCTTTAGGTCTTAAATAATATAGTCAGCACAGTGGCCCAGATTGAGGGGTCCTCTTTCAATATGTTGTTAGTCTGGTAGGCCCAGGGGCCATGAAAACCTTGATAAGTTTAATTAGATCTAGTACCTCCTCTATTTCTGCATAAAACGTTCAACACACCCGCCATCACATTCCTAGACATAGCAATAACTTTCCTCATGTTATTGGGCCCCATTTCATAGAGCTCTTTGAAGTGCTTAACCCAGGTGGCCTCAGGTACCACAGCCAACTCTTGAGTAAAGGCTGAGATCTCCTGGGCGTTTATAAATTAATTTCCAAAAGGTGTCGGTATCCCTTTTAATAGCGTCTTTATCATTACTGCAGCATCCTTCTGGAGTAACTTTGTACGACAGAATTTAGAAAAATGTGTATATTCTTGTTTTACTTGCTTACACTTGTTTACTTTTGTTTCCTCAGAATAGCCGGAGTTCTTAGTTCTCCTTCAAATCTTGTTTCCTAGCTGCCTGCAAATCGTTAAAAACGTGCACAGGGCATTGTTTTCCTTTCCTAGGGGAATAGTTGTATTCCTCATCGCATTGCTCACCAAATCAACTAACAGTGTATCAATATCATGACATTAAGGACAGCTAGCTTCCATTCAAACATAGTTTTTCTTATAACCTCCAATAGGCTATTGTTTCAGCATTTAATATTATTAAGTGACCAGTGACTTCTTTTGTTCCCTCCATTTAACTTCACGTTTGTTGGACCACCATGCGTTATACTGCAGAAATGTTCACTGAAGTCTTATTAGATTATCAGATCTACTTCAGGGGTTATTGCACCCTTTTCCCAAACTGTGTACCTCTCCTTTGTTTTATTTATTCGAGTGTGTGAGGCTTGCCACCATAGGGGTGCTTCAAAACACTTGGACATCATAATGCATAACGAAACATCACATACTATATCTCAACAGAAACGTGACCTAACCAGCACGTATAACAGCAACTGACATAATTTTCCAAGCAATAAAATGAAGGAGTGAAAAAATACATAGAACTGCAAATGAAAAATATGCAAAAATCCCTTACAAACACAAGTAATTCAAATGTGGTTACACGATTGTAATATGGAAGGGAGAACACAAAGGAGAAAAGCACAAAGGAGGAATGGGATTAGATTTAGATGAAGTGTGGGGGGAAGTTGAAGTTCAAACAAGGGTTGGTGTGTGTACATGTGCGTGTTTGCATGTGTGCAGGGGGTGGAGCAGCCACCTAAATGCACGAGGAATGTGTAAATCAAACATCTAGGTCCAATTTAACATTCATTTACATTTGAGAACAAAACATATGGATGCTTGCAGATAAACATTGGCATGTTCCTTGACCTTAATAACATAACATGGCGTAGCATAAAATAACACATTGTAGTACACTAAACCAAAGAGACCTAATAAAGAATAGCATTTTAAAGAAGGGCAGTGCCTAGTGCACCCACCTAGAACAAATTATAAAAGCCATAGATGGGCATAACCATCAAATAATAATGTTACAGAGTAAAACAGCACCTCAAAATTAGCATGCCCCAAAAAAATATTAGAGTTGGAGCGCACACACACACTGCTCTGGACTCACCACTTTTAAAGTTTGCTGCTCTGAGGTTTAAAGCTGCATGGAATTGTGAGTTTACTCTTTTTGTAAAATACATGCAAACCAATGAAAACTGTTTGCAATGGTTCATATGAATGCAATTCTATTTTGTAAAACCTTTGTTTGTATGTTTTAAAAATGCACACCATGTAGTTCTGAAAGTCCATTTGGACTTCAAGTTCCAGACTTTTGTAAACATTAGTTTACCTGGTTTACAAAACATAAGAACTTTGCAAACTTAATGTACACTCATTAACATGTTGCGCAAATACCAACTACACACAAAGTTTGCAAATTAAGCCTAACATCATAGCAACTTTTTCAAATCCAATGTTTATTATGGTTATGGTTACGGTTTCCTGATTTCATTGTTTATATTTTCCCAATTCCAGTGTTGTTTTTCCAGTGTGTTCTAAAATGTTGTATTTATCAGTGCTTACCCATTGTTTCCCAAAGGTAAACACTGCCAATTGTGTTTTCTCAGTGTAAGCAAAAATCTATCCTTTATTGCTGCATGTACACTATGCATAATTGTGTTCAATCAAAAACATCACAGATTCTACCCTCTTTGTATTCTTGGACCTCTGGTCCAGAATTTACAACGGAATCAGAAATCTACACATACAAAAATGCAAAGAATCAAATAAGGCTTGATGGGCTCCGTTTAGTTTACAATGGGCAAAATCATATTTATTTTACAGGGAACCCTAAAACAAGCACTTCTCAAAGTTCAAATCAATCTTGGTGAACAGGAGATAAATGGGATGCAAATGACGACAGGGGTAGGTTTATATGTATATTAATGTTTATGTCTGCATGCAGGACAAAAATATGAGAACGCTTTTTAAAAGAAAGAAAATGCTTGCGTGGTAATAAGCTTTTCATCACACAGATTACAATGATGCACTTGGTAAAACAAAAAGTTTGCATATTTACTAATTGGGCCTATAATGCCAACTCCATTCTCTGCAGGGGTCTCAAGAAGAGAATCATTCAGATATAGCTGCCCCTATATCCCCACGGGAGCATGGATTCCTTTAATAGATGTGGGCATCACTTTGATCAACAACTGATGAAAAACAAACACAAATTACAAAAGGTAACATGTTGCATGTTCAACAACAAAAAATAGGAGGCACAATTAGGAATAATACAAATAGAAAAATAATGAAATAAGAGAGAAAAATGTGCAATTATCTGTGTTCATTACTAGCTTTTATGAGATTTGGAATTGTTAACAACACAATGGCAAAGGCCTATTTCCTGACAATTTCCCACTATTTCTATGGTCTTTAACTGTTACAAAGGTGATTAATCTGTTAGAAATGTTGGGGATTGAGCCAACAGCAAAGAACAAACCGATCCAGTGACGTGCTTGCCTGAGACCCATCACTCCCATGGAGCTGCTTGTGCCTGGCCCTAGAGGTGCAGGGACGGTGAGAGAGTAGTAGACCAGGGAGGCCAGGCACAAGGTTACTTTACAATTCTCTCTAAAATCAAACTTTTCTGAAGAAAATATGAAGATTCTTTTAGACAGTGTGATGGCAATCAGCATTTTGCATAGGGTGCCATTAAATAATGATGACAAGCACGGGTGCCATTTTAGCCTCAGAGTGCCACCACTGGGGTGCACTGTAGGAGGAAAGGGAAGTTTAGTTAATGTCCAACAAAAGGTGTCCAATCTATGGATACTCCTGTCCCCTGCACAACTTGATGCTGAAATCAGCCAATGTTATTAATCCAAATCAAAGATTTCCATGTTTATCTCTAACAACATATTCAATACGCACAACTCTATTGAAGTAATCGTAACTTCTTTATTCTGTAATGTTCAAAAGGAGGCAAAAAACTGATCTATGCATTTCGGGGATACTTTCCCCTTCTTCAGGAGCAAATAACACTATAGAAAAACAGTCAATAAAGAAACAAAATCAATAAAACAAACAGTCATATATATTCCATAATTCATATCCATCTGATTACATCATGTTCAATCCAGCAGATATGCTGTGAAATTATCCCCATCACCTGTATCAACATGCCAAGTAGTGTACAGATTAGATATAATGATGTGTTATTTATATAGCGCCTTAATCCAAAGCGCTTTACAGAGCACATATTTACATACAATATCACCCAGCCGAAATTGGTACTCATTTATCGACCTAGGAAGGATGAAAGGTTGAGTTGGCCTTGCCAGGATTCAAACTTGCGACCTGCAGATCACGCTCAGATCACAGCAGCGAGTGCTCAACCGCTGAGCTATCTTACCGGCAGATATAATGGTGTACTGTGAACAAGCCTCAGTGTATCGTGAATAATTGGCAATTTTGTGCGCCTCATAAAAGGGTTTTGGGTGTTGGATAATATCTGTAGTGACCACTTTCCCATCAAACATGCTATTAAGTCAGCCCCAAGGGTGGACAGGCTGAACCAAGTATGTCCCCGGAAGTATCCCTTTATACTTCCCAGGATAAACTTACATGGAAGGAGGATGAGAAAGACAAATTATTAAGAAAGGCAGTATTATCAAGCTCACGAGAACTTGAGAATCTGGTGTCGGGGAACCTGGAGAATGAAAATTAACCAGAGGAGTTTGGAAGCATGCTGACCCATCTTTCCCAAGTGTTTTTGTGCCCCAGGCAAAGGAGGAGGAAAGAGAAAGTGGGTGGTTTGAATCTGACTGCACCCCAGAGCCAGGAAGAACCTCTTACTTGCTTTGGGCAGTATTGGAACTACCAAAACTGCCATAATAGGGGCTAAATCCTACTACAAGAAAATGTGGCCACTAGGAAAAGGGCGATCGAGGAAGAAGCATGGGAAGCTTGGGTGGTAGCTGCAAGGGATAATGACTCCAAATTATTCTAGGAGATTGCCCAGAGGGGCCCATTCTACAAGTTTAATATGGACACACCGATTAATAATGTTTCTGATAGGGCCTGGATGGACCATTTTTCAACATTCTTCTATGCAGGGAGTAGGGTTGAAGAAGACGGACAAGAGACTGGGGTCATCCGGGATGTAGTTCTGGAATGTGCATGGAGGCAAGTATTGTTTTCTCAGTGGACAAAATAAAGAAGGCTATTGGTTGCCAGCCTTGTAACAGAGCTCTGGGCCCAGATAATGTCCTGGCTGATTTGTTTGTTATCGCTCCAGATCTCTCGGCACCAATGTATTCAATGCATTATGTGCGGGTGGGGCTATCCCACCCTCATGGTCCATGGCGGTTATCCAGCCATTATATAAGAAGGGATCTCAGGCTTCCACTGCTTCGTGCAGATCTATATCAATCTTGGATTTTCTGTTCAAAATATTAGGCTGTGCCATTTTGGCATGACTTCAGGACTAGGTAGTGACTAGTGGAGTTCTCACTCCGGTCGAGCTAGGATTTAGGGCAGGGCTGGGCACAGCTGAGCAGGTTCGTCTTCTTTACTTGGTAATGGTAGACTCACTTTACTTGAAGGAGGAGACCATCTATTAGGCATTCATGGATCTTAGCACAGCATTTGACAAAGTCAACCATGCCAAGTTGTGGAACATGCTTAGGTCCATGAATTGACTGGGGCCCCTGGTAAACCTTTTAGCCAGATTGTCTGACCCCACACAAGCATGTGTCAGGGGTGGTGCCAATGGGTATTTTACAGGTTCCTTCCCAGTTCAATTGGGGGTACACCAGGGGTGCGTGTTGGCACCCTACTTTTTTGCTTATATATAAATGGTCTCCACAGGCATTTCTCAAAATCTTCACCTGACGTCCAAAAAAGGGTGGCAGGCACTAACCGGTCCTAGTGTATGCGTACGATTCTGTCTTGATGGCCCACAAACCAAGAGCTCTGCAGAACCTCATTTCGCAATACGCCATCTTTATGGAGGTGTTGGACTTGGTGGTAAATGCAGCAAAGTCGGCGGTCATGGCCTGCTGGAAGGGAAGGCAGAGGATTAATTTTAAGGCCATGCACTGCAGGAACAATGTTAACCCCAGGGTTGACTTTTTTGACTAATTGGGGGTCAGATTCTCCGCCAACGTCAGCGCCATGCCCCATGTAACTAAACAGGCCCAAAAGTTTAAGCAGGCTCTGGGTGGAGTCTCAAGGGCCATGTCCATGTTTAAAGCCAAGCCAATTGCCCCATTGCTGCAGTCATATAAGGGAAAAGTGGCCTCAGTTGCCAATTGGGATGGAACTGTGCAGTCAATGTGAGTGTGGTCCAGATTCTAGAGAACCAATTCCTTACGAACGTGTTGGGGTTGCCAGCTTTGGCTACAAATTTTGGAGTACATATGGAATTGGGCTGTACACCAATTGGGGACATGGTCTTCCTGCAGCCAGTATTGTGTTGGCTCAGGTTATGGCAAAATGGTAAAGCGTCACTTACCCACAAATTAATCATATTTCTGATAGACAAGGACCCAGGAGACAAGATCCCAGGGCTGTCTCACATTAAGAAACAGCTGAGGATGATTAATACCATGCATCTGTACCCACCCAGCAGTATGCTCTCTCGGGAGAGATAAACCGATGGTCTGCATGACTTTATGAGTCTGTGAGAATGAACAGAGAAAGTATAGAAATTATGTAGCCAAAGAATCGTAGGTTGATGACAATTATGTCCCCGGGTGTCACGCGTTATCTGCTCGGGGAGGAATTCCCCGCTGATCGTGTCCTCGGATCCAGGGCAAGGTTTAACTGTATCCACCCAAGGGCTGTGGTGGCAGCACGGCCCAGGGGTGGGGCGGTTCAGATCGATTTTGTTCGGTATGTGAAGCTCGATATGAGGACCTAGCACACCTGATTTTCTTTTGCCCTGCCTATGCACAAGCCAGAAAACAGCTAATACGACCTTTGCTGAAGGAATTGGGCTTTGTACAATATCGGCCTGCTCTAATATATATGCTGTGGGTGAAGTGCCACGTGTGGTTTGGTCCTTACTCTCATATCAACAGCACTTTATCTCAGGAAACGACTGTTAAGCATACTGGCCTGAAATTAGTTTATACACTCTATCTTATGAACTGTATCTGTAATATTTTCTTGCTGCTATCTTTGGTGAGGTTTTTATGATCGTATGTTTCACTGTGTTATAACTGGTATATATATCTTTGTATTTTTGCATATCCGAAATAAACATGATGATAATATTCCATAACTCATATGTATCTGATTACATCCTGTTCAATGCAGTAGATATGCTGTGACATTATCCCCGTCACCTGTATCATCATGCCAGGGGGTGCACAGCTTAGATATAATGATATACAGTGAACAAGCCTCTGTGTATGGTGAATAATTGGCAAAATGCCATAACTGACATTAAACGACAAAGAAGCATCACATTAAGTGAACCTTCACAGGATGGGCACCCACACACGTGGGGGGAGGGAGTTTAAGAGGCCAGGTAGGCTTGTTCAATACTATTGGACACCTTTTGTTGTATATTGTATTACGATCTCATGTCAAGGTCAGTATTCCTCCCCTGCAACCAAACAGTTGTTGAACCTTTGTAAACATTATCCAAAGTATAAATATTTCATTAGGTGTTCACTGATTGGTAGACTAAAGTTGGGTTAATGTGCCATTAAAGGCAAAACCTTATCTGTATGCAAGAGCTTATCAGCTGCACACTTTTGGTAATAAATAGATCAAGTGAAAACACTCAAATGGCCAATGTATTTTACAAAGTCACTTTTCAGCTGCCTTCATCAGAATTGTAGTCTGCAATGAGAGCTTTATTTTAGTCCCTCCATTCTTTGTTGGCTCGCTTCAGTGGACACTAAGAAGCACGAAAACTTATTTTTACATTGTTTTACTTCTAATGGATGAAAGGCCGGCAGCATGAAATTCTGGGAGCCAGCACTCATTCGTGCCGTTGTTGATCCCCTCAGACTTTCGCTCGCCATCCCTGTACCCTTCTGCTGTTCCGTGTGCTCTGCTGCCTGCTGAATAATTAAAGTAACTGCGTAGTTTCACTCGATGAAGTGATTTTAGCCGCAGCTGATGTTCACTCGTTAATCACGAGCTTCAGTAATGGCTGCTGCCTCTTGCCCGCTGGATCCCTTTGGATGTTTTTCCATTTTGGAATGCTTCATGATCTACTGAAATTCGGTAACTGTCCAGAAAAAGGGGTTCTAAGAAATCTGACTCTGTTAATGAGAACACATGCAGCAATCGCTCTTTATCATGTCAGCATAATACCATTGCTATTAGAAATCCTAGATAATCACAAATAAAGTATGGATTTGTTTTAATGCATTCATGTTTTACATGCAAGATAACGAATTGCAGCAATGGCTGACTGGAGATGTTCGTTTGCGTTTTGGGATGTACAGCTTGTTCTGGATGCAGAATCCCATAAGGGTCATTTGGAGCATGAAATACGTTCGTATTCTGCAATTATCTGCCCCTTTCAAGGCTTGCAATATCATACTGCGCAAACATTAAGTGGACGTCAGGGTACAGGTCCTTCCTTCGTGTATATTCAGGATGCAAATGGTTTGCACAAGTTTCCATTGTTGGCAAGTTGTTTTTGTCCGGCAGTAAAACACAAGGCAAACAAAATATGTTGCCAAAAATGATATATATCCCAACTGAAACCATTCGACAATTTTAGACACAGATAGCATATTCAAAGAGGCAACTTGAATCAACAAGAATGCTCAGAATTGCAAGCCAATAGATGTTCAAACCCTATACCCATTTGCAAGCAACTGGATCTGATAGAAGTCCTTTGAAACAGATGCATTGGAATTACACCAGAGTTGATTTGGTCAAGTGTGCCGTAAGGGTTGTGGATACCATTGCAACAATCACTCAATCAATGATTCTATGTGAGGATATCTAGGTGGTGCTCTGTAGAATAAAGCAGTAACTTAAAAATTTCATTTGATGCGCACCATAGCATGGTTACACATTATGGGCCCGATTCATGGAAAAGTGCACAGAGATCCCGCAAAGCTTGCACGTCGAGAACGACTCTGTGCGGGCCGGCGTGTAGAAGGTTTTCTGTGCGCTCCGTGTATTCAAGGAATTGGTTGTGCAAAGTAACCCTATACGCAAGTTGTGGCGGAAACACCCCTGACATGCCCCCACACACAGCATAAACAGCCTGAAACAGCTACCTTTGATACTGCCTCAGGGTTGAATACATGCACCCCTTAAACAGTACTTGGGGTCCCCTGCAAGCAGGCCTGCATCTCTGGGACTCTGTGCGGGGTCCCCTGTAACTGTTGCCGGCACCCCGATAACCTGCATACGATTTATAACTTGGAAAATCTGCATGTAAATCCCCGTAAACCACTCCTGCACCCCGCAACACTGCGTACGTGCACTGCTGAGTTAGATCAGAACCCCAGCTGCATACATGAACCCCTAAATCCGACTCCCGATCTTACCTCTGCGTAGTGAATCCTATGCGCAAGTGTCTGTACGCCTGCCTTCGGGTGGCGGATAGAATGAGGGCTTTGTGTGGCCATTTCCCTGCCAAGAGATTGCGCGGTCAGATCCATGAATATGTACTGTTCCGTGCAATAGTGGGCATGCAATGGACTGCCTGCAAACTATCCCTTGTTCTTCCTAATCTTCCGAGTTCCAGCCCTCTTTCCTGCCCTCTGTGCAAGCCACACCCACACTCTGCGTAGTGTCTCGCACTAGTCACTCGGACGCTTGCAGAGACATGCCGAGTCTGCTTGAAGTCCCACAAAGTATGAAAAAGTGCTGCACCGCCGATTCCATGAATTGACAAACAGGATTTTATGCAGTTTGTTGATCAAAGTCCCTATTTACCGGGCAAATGATTCCATCAATCAGGCCTTATGTGTCCCTCCACATGTATCTAACGTTAACTACTGTTATTTCTAGATATACTTTTCAGTGGTAAAGGATCATGGGAGTTAAAGTCACAAACATCTCATCTGGAGGACTATGCACTGGCTACCCATAATGTGCAGTTTCAAATAAAAAAATGGCAGTCATTGTTGTACTTAATCTGCAGGGTTTTGATCAGTTATTGTATCAATATCCCATTAAGCTGTTTCCCAGAAACTAATTATTACAGTCAACTGGCATGATGAAATTACTACTGCTATGCAGGAGTACAGGGATGAGAAGTGGTTTCTAAACTCCTACTCAGTCCCACACTACTATTAAGCCATCAGTTAGCTCAACCATAAATCTGCAACTGGCACTACACGAAAGGTACACATTCCTTCACCTATTTAATTTCTCATAGGTTGTGGGTAGGCTATACTCCTAAAGAACACTGTGAGCAGCAAGGAAGTATCCAAAACAACCAATAGTACTGTGTTACCCAAGTAAAAGAAATGTCCAACCAAGTTTCTATAAAACATACACTTTGATGAAAAAAGACAGACAAACTAATAAAAAAACACTAACAGCCCAACCCCGTAATGGAACACACAGAATATACAATCTTTTGGAAGAAAGGGGCACTCTGCGTATGCATATAGGGGTATGCAGCCAATTTTCTTTGTATTACTGTTCAAGGTTAAGTGTATTTCTTTTAATAAGGGAAGGAGAGGGGCCTTAATTGTCATTAGGACTCCTAAACCAGGCCATTGGACAGACCCAGTGTATATACCTTTACATCTTTACTTGGGCTGGGCAGAGTCAAGCTGCGCTTGTGGGCTTTTTTCCTATGGTAAAGTTGGCATAGATATGATTGAGCTGGATTTACAGGATGCAGACACAGTGCACTTCACCAAGCGGAAATTGGTGTGTGACTCAAAGGAAGCCTGAAAACAGGCAATGTATAAACCCTTGCCAGTAAATCAACTGTAGTGGTGAGTCCAATAATGTAATGAGATTCTGTAGTGGCAATCAGCCTAAAGAATCTGGAGAAAAGTAAGACGATGGTCGAGTAGGTGGCTTGGAAAGGCTCAAAGTGGTTTGCGAGTGTCAAATGCAGCTCCATTGAGTCTTGCAGTGGCCTATAAATGACTAGAAGTGGTTGAGTTGGCCCAAAAATAATTGTGAGTGGGAAACAGTGACTAAGGCTGCTACATTTTATTTTTGATTGATGTGGGACTATATCCATGGTCTCAGAGGAAAGGTACATTATTTTTCCTTCAAGTAGGAAGTGTCCTGGGGACTGGGGGTGAAGCAGCATGCAGGATTTTCCAGTAGCAGCACATTCCAAATACATTTTTGAAATGGTTTGGGAGAAATGTATTGCTCCTTCCTTGCAAATCCTTATCTTCATCCCAATGGCATGGGACCTTGGGGAGACTGATGCCCCAAATCGATTTCGGTTCAATCTTCTTCTTGCGACCAAAAAGGTTTCAACTAAGTGGGAGGATTGAACCAATGTAGAGACTTTTTGTCACAGTGTTGAGCTAGTGGTGCTCCCAGGATAAGTCCAAAAAGCAGAAAACAATACACAGAACTCCAAAAAGGTGTGCACCAGTTGCAATAAAAAACACAAAATGTATTCATCCTTCACAGTCGGGAAGATTAACTGAACATATCTACCGTCAACATGCTCCCTGCGTCATGAATATTTTACAGCCAGAAACAAAAAATCAGCATATGCAAAAAGGAATGTAACAAAAACATCATCCTAAGATTGTCATTGACTGATCATTACCAGTCCCTTAAACAACCCTATACATTGCTCAAAAACTACTGCCACTTGCATTCTGGAACACAACCCACCCAACATGATGTCACCACCCTTGGTCAGCAACAAGGCACCAATTCAATATCTGGGAATAGTTTGATAAATAGTTTCATTCTAATTGGATTATGCCACCTCAGGCAACTGTGACTGCAATGTCCCACCGAGATGGACCAATGAGCAACAAACCAACATAGCACACACTTCCTCTATTTATTTCCCTTTCCCACTCAGGAACGTCATTTCACCAAAATGCCAGGGGTAGCGGAAGTGCCATCACATGACCCTTGCTATCTGATGACATCGCAGGAAGTGATGTCATTTGACCCCCACCCCAAAGTGACATCACGGGAAACGACGGAAAACGACCTTTCGCCCCTCGACAAAGCAGGAAGGGCAATCATATAGCATTGTTTCTAAATATGCTCCGAGCAATATGGTTATGATATCACTGTAAAGTGATATACATTTCATGCAAGAATGGATCACCATATGTATCGTTAATATCAGTGTTTATAGGCCCATATTACCAAATCACTTTGAATGCAAGCAGACGTCTAAGGCCAAATGATATGTTATTATATGGCACTTATGCTTAAGTGCTTCATCTAGAACAAATATACATACAATATCACCCAACCTGTGTTGGACTCATCTATCGACTTCAGCAGGATGAAAGGCTGTGTTGACCTTGTTGGGAGTTGAACCTGCAACCTGCAGATCACACACATTGCATCAGCCAGCTCTGAACCCACAGAGCTATCTTACTGGCTATAGCTATCTGAAAACCAGCCTCTCCAGAAACAAAGAGCCAGATGCAGCTGGACACAGCCCATGAGCCTTAATCTAAAATTTTAGGTTTAGCAAGGGAGACCACAGGGGTAGCAAGGGAGACCTCAGGGGTCACAGTTGCGATGCCTAGCGACCCTTAAATGACGTCCATGTTCCCATTGTCTACACATACTCACTATGTCACTCCCTATCTCCACACATGTTGCCAATCCTGGTAAACCATCTTCTAACAACCTCCCTGCAATGAATGGCCTTCTAGAAAAAAATTGACAAGTCCACTGCTAAACACCATTCCTGCACCATCATTTCTGCTCATTTCTCTGTTCTATTCACCCCATTTCACACTAAACCTGCCCTTAACAGTAGTCTTCACAAACATTATGTATTCTTTCCTTATTTGATGCAGCATCTTTTGCTGTCTGGGACTGAGCATTTGTACCCTGGGAAATGTTTCCCTTGCAATAATAAACTGGCAATTATACCATACCCCTCCCCACCAGCCCTTGAGAGTGCAGCCTGTTTACAGGACAGGATGAAATTCAATCAAATGTTCCCAACTAAAAACAATGGTCTAATACACTATAATAGCAGCCGTGGCCTCTGGCTGACACCTATTAAAAAAATATGGATAATATCTGGTTTATTATAACTTATGTCCCTACAGCCAAAATGCACTGTGATGCAGTGCTAGGTGTTCCATACTATGTACTCTAAAACCTGCAGAGGGCAGAAATGTATACATTGATGTCCTGAATGTGTATTTATATCTGTTGGTGGGTGTGTAACTGTACGTGCTATGCACCTTCTATCCAGCTGTAGTGCAACCCAAAAATGTAGTTCCATGAGCTTGATCGTGGACAGGTGTGCTATGCAATGTGCTGTGTGTTTTCTGTGAAGTGCGAAGCATGCAGAAATGAGGTGCCATGCACCATATATTGTTTCCTGCAATCATGTCATGCATGCAAAGTGTAGTTAGTATGATGCCATGCAATGTGCTGCATGTCTTTCACAGACATGAGGCAATGTGCAACATGAAACAAATTATATACTACATCCTCTCTGTGAGGTGCAATGCATGCAAGGAATATAGTTTTATGTACTGCAATGCTGGCAAAAAGAAAAGCAAAGCTACAATACAACAATTGCCTGTTTTATGTAAAAGCAAAATGTAGTACTATGTGCTATAATATACACCATCCTAGCAAAATGTACTACTATTTGCTATACTGTGCCACATCTTATCTACTAGCCTACCATTATCATCACTGCTACCATCCCCATGGCACGTGGCCATTACGTCACTGCCAGAGTCCTGATGCCCTGTAAGACAACCTTCCTCAGATGGTACCTGTGCTCACGTTGTGGGTGATGCACCATACATCTGTCAACATCAGATTGTTCCATTTCAAGCCTTCTGTGAGAGGCCAATCTCAGCACTGCTGCTATAAAGTGACATTCTGCCTTCTGGTATCAGTTCTTAGAATGCCTTGTCTGCAGTAGGTTGGGAGAGGGCACCAGATGGTGTGGTGCTTAAAGAGTTCCAAGATGGTGAGTCTCGTCCTCTGCAGAAAAGCCCTCTCCAAAGCTCCTCTTTACTGTCCCCCACTCATATCTGTCTGATTAAAGTGACCCCTATAATTATCCTCTTAGTGCAACTCCTCATTGTGATGGCAGATTTACCTTTGAAGCACTGACCATCCTGGGGCTTGGTCCTGTTCTTCTGGGGTGTTGCCAAGCTCTCCCAGCAGAGAACAACGAGATCTTACACAGCTGGGCCCAGAAAACACCAGCCCCATACAATATGTGTGAACCGTAGACAGTAGAACACACACATTCTGACAACTCTGAAAGAAAATGCATAAAACATTTGGTTCTCACTTTCCCTTAGGTTGATTTACACTTTTGGGTGATTTTTTACCACTGTGTTTCTTTGATGTTGCAAGGGTGTACGTTTTGTAATATGCGGGTATGGAATTTTGAATTCATGTCTTATATGTAGTAAAGTGTGAACACATGAAATGTAGGGGTATGTACAAAATGTAGTTGGATTATTTATCAAAAGTGAATTGTAATAACATGCATTTTTGATTATATGTCCTGAAAGGTTTTTGTATAGAAGCACTACGTGTGTTGTTTGTTTCAATGAAATTCCAGGAAGTGCATATTGCCTTGAAAGCCTGGTGTCTTGTCATTGGTCAACACTATTCCTCACATGGGGAAAACATTATAAGGACATTTAAATCATTTTGGTGTTGATTTTTTCTTCAAATATAGATGATGCCCAGTTATTTTGTGATGCATCATTTGAACTAGTGCCCTGGAAGGGTGAGTAAGTCATCGGATGAAAGTTTAATTGACCCACTGGCAAATATTTGGGCAGTACTCAAATCCATGTCAGCTTTTGGGAATGTTTGCGGTAGGACCCTTCTGGCAATTAGAGAATATCATTTTTGCTCTCATTTATTCAAGTAGAATTTCATAAGTGATTTTTTGCTGTGTTCTTAGACACAGGTTGATATGAATGAACTTCATAATGATTGTATTGTGTTATCTCATCACTCCCTGTTACTCAAGGGGTAGAAGAGAATTGACTACATAGTTTTCCCAGGAAGCTGGTGTTTAACCACATTTTCTGTTATTACATTAAATATGAATTGCCAATATTGTCTATGTTAATGTAGAGCCCACTTCATTAGATTGTGTTTGGGATTCTTTGGAAGTTTTTTTTTTCTGGTCTGGGCTATAGAACAAACTGCATTAACAAACACGAAAGGGATTTGCAGAAGAGAAAATAACTAAGTCTAGTTGTAGATGAAACGGTTTAGAGTTTGCCCATGAACACTGTATAGAGGAGTGGAAATATGTGACCAAATTAACCAAATTCAGGGTAAATTGTATTCTGCTAAGGAATTAAAGCTATTCTGGGGGTTACCATTACACACATTCTGAACAAACATTGAATATGACATACATATTTAGCTCTAAGAGAGGCACAATAATGGCTGTGATGGTTAGAGGACACTGGGGCGAACAGCACATGAAATAACTTTATGGTTTGCAGGATAATCTTTTAGTTAAAATGCAAAATATATTTGTTTTCTTTACTCAATATTACACAAAACTGCATACAAAGGACTGAAATATACTAAAGTATTAAGTCTTCTGCTTCTTAGATGAAATTCATTTAAATAAGTTTCTAGAAGAGAGCTCAAACAATCTTTTTTGTAACATATTGCGGATCACGTATTGAGGCAAGCAGCTAAATACTTGGCAATTAACAATGTGGCAGGTGAACATGGCATCCACTTTACAGTGTATCAATGTTTTTGGCTACAGTTGGACAAATACATGGGAAACCTGTATAGATACCTACAATCTTGATGGCAGGCACCCAAATCCTAGAAACGACACAAACATATATGTATTTTAAAAAAAGGTCTAAGGAACCAAGGACTCAATCAGCATATATACCTATCACTCTACCTAATGTAGATAGCCTTTTCTGCAAAAAGTGTACCTCACAGGATGGCGTCATACATAACAAACCTGGTAGAATGAGCAGCTTTGTACCATTCCAAATTATATTTCAGAACATGTATGTGGTATTGCCTTTAATAGATACTGCCATAATATTATTTGAAATGCTGAAAAGGAGTTCAACACTGTTATTTGGGAATTCCTTAACAGTGTGATGGAGAGCACGGAAATGTGATTGTCATTCTTATGTGACTTCGATGCCTTTTACCATCAATATAAAACAAACATTTGTCAGATAGGGTAAAATCTAAATAATGTATGGTTGGTATGGGGACATGGCATGGGTGTTCCTCTACTGCTCTACTGTTTGCATTGTACTTTGAGTCTTTGGCTGTGATGTTCCGTACACATAACTGGATTCAGCCTTTTAGTTTGCAAAGCTCGAAGGAATTTAAACAAGCCAATCATGCACTATTTATCTGTTTGTCAAGGTTTATAGTCATAATGTCGACAACAAAAATGTCGACAGTCAAAATGTCGAAAAAAAATGTCGAAAAAAAATGTCGACTTTTTTTTTCAATGCATTTTTTTTAAAATGGGGGGGGTTCTTCCCATCCCCCATTTTTTAATTTTTTTTTTTTAATGTTTCCCTTTTTTTAACTCCCGAACCCCTAAAATAAATATATAATTAAAAAAACGAAAGTCGACATTTTTTTTTTCGACATTTTTTGGCGACATTTTTGTCTGTCGACATTTTTTTTTCGAAATTATGACTGTCCACCGTTTGTCAATAGTCTCCACAAGGCAATACATAACAGATATTACATTTAAACATAGTGCTATCACGAAATAGAAGGTCAATATTGTTAGAATACAAATAATGGGTTGGGATTTGTTCATCTTAAATACTCAGTGCATGAGTTCAGAAATGGAAACACTTATCATAGATTTTTATAGGGAGGATATATCTTATCAGGATCTCAATCATAATAAAAAATGTGTAAATGAGTAACTAAGATTAACTCAATGCTTATATGAAATAACATAAAGTTGTATAGATGTAAAACGATATGTCCGAAATCATAAAATCAAATTCAACAATTATTCATAACCAGATTAGAAAGTTCAGAAATATCGGACAGCAAGCTGATCTCAGAGAGACTTCTCTTTCATAATTCTGCAAAGGTTTAGTAATGAATGACCACAAACATGTTTTGGGTTATTAAAGGATTTTCTTAGCCTGAAAAGAGCTAATCAAATGCATATTTCTACCCAAAATTCATGAGGAGGTTAAGCTGCCGAAAGAATATATATTCTTAGGTCATGTAAATAAGGAGCTCATTGAAATTGCAGAATAAAAGGAAAATATACATAGTCCAACTGTTGGATGAGGACGTTTTACAATTATTTAGCCAACTAGTTTACTCCACTGGGATCATCAACATCACAGTTGGAGGTGGCTAACATTTTTGATTGAACGTTGGGGGAGAAACCTCAATCTCGTGCTGTCATAGGATCTTCTTGAATAACAAAGATACATACATTGATTACATGTATATGATAACGCCAGCTGTATTTAGCACATACAATATCACAGATCTGATTATGGATCCCCCTTATTGCTGAGGAACAGGTCTGTATATAGGTAAATATAAATTACAATATTGTATAATGTTTTAAAATATATTTTCTTTTTCTATAAACACTTCATAAATTATATTGTTAAAGGATATTGTGCATTTCCGTGACCACAAAAGTGATGAGTGGAAGGTTTTGAATGAATCTGTACCACTGGCATTGCTCTGGGCAACCCTCTACACCACAATTTTTTAGCCCATCTGCGTCATTTGAAAAGGGGTCCAGCCATATGCAAATCGGTCAGGTACTGCCACCAATGGTAGCAGCCCAGCCCAAACTGCTAGGCCAGGTCCTCTCTGCACAGAAACACAAGCAACCCCAGACATGTTTCGGCCTTGTTGGGCCTCCTCAGTGAGGTGCAGCTTGGTTCCCTATGGCGCAGTGAGCAAGGGACCCACGTCTTGGCATACCCTCTCTCACATAGTGAGACAAACTATGACCACAAAAGTGACGGGTGTAAGGTTTTGAATGAATCTGTACCACTGGCATTGCTCTGGGCAACCTTCCACACCGCCATTTTTTAGCCCATCTGCGCCATTACAAAAAGGTTCCAGCCATATGCAAATCAGTCAGGTACTGCCACCAATGGTAGCAGCCCAGCCCAAACTGCTAGGGCAGGTCCCCTCTGCACAGAAACACAAGCAACCTGTAAGGATATTTGGCGTGTTACAGCACAGAGTACAGCACACGTGCACATTCAAAAATGCACACTATTTTTCACCTGAAATGCATATGGTGCAAGAGACACATTTGAAAATTAATAACTAACATTATTAATAACTAACCTGACTAATAAAACTGCATTTAACATAACCCACTAATAAAAATGTGTCTCCACTGCAGAAATAGGCCTACTCTGAAAGTGAACTTTTAAACGCACATTCATTTTTTTTTCTTTTTCTCTGCTGCTCTGTCCACATAACTACAGGAAGCCAAGGGCTTGAAGATACAGGAAATCAGTTGGTTACAAATGGTTACTGTAAAAAGGAGCCATTGTGTAGAGAGGGAGGAGATGGCATGATTAATTTCTGATTGGAGCAGCATCATAGCAAGTATCATGCTAGAGGCAGTGATGAGAGTTTTGCTGGGGGGAGTTTGAAGAGAGGGGGAGGACAGTCGGGATTTGGAGAGCTGGGAGAAGGACGTGTTTTCCTGGCTGGAGCATTCCTGCTGCAAAAGCTGAGAGTTCCAGGCAATAACCCCGGTTTGAGAATGAAAGACGCTTGTTTTCACCGGGGTTAATCTTCAAGGGAGCCAAATTCAGAAAGAGAACAGCTGAAGAAAACTCAGGCTGAACAGATAAGGTAATTACAGAAGTGTGGGGGCTGAGTGTGTACGGGAATATTCAGTCAGTGTAGGAAAGGAGATTCCTGTGTTTTAATCACATGTTAATGTTGCAAATTGAGTTCTTGTCTCCGCCACTCTCTTTTCAGTGTATCACAGACAATGCTGTGACTGTGCTATTTTATTTATTTCTGTAAAGAGTGAGATCGTGTTTAAATGCAACTTTTATAATACACAAAAATAGTTGAAAGCAGACGGGTGGTGTGTTTTATATTTACCAAAGCAGTGCTGAAGATGTGGGGAGATGTTTAGACAGTGCAATTGTCATTTTCAAGGTAGCTAAACATCAAATTTGGTTGCAGCCGTGTGCACAATGTAATTCAGTATGAGCAGTTATAATTAACTGTGTGTGTTGTAGTTTGTCGGAGGTCTATGAGTCGGCAAAAAGGGAGGCCCGGGACATAGTTCACTACCGTATATAAGATAGTGAAAATACCACATGATAGCTCGCTGCCGTAGATAAGACAGAGAGAAATTGCCCATGGTGGCACACTAAAAATGAAAATGTGGTGTTCCAGAAATGCAAGCCTGAGGTCTCTCTAGTGATTACACGAAAAATCTAAGCAAAAAATAAGGGATTCTGGATATTGGGGCCACAAATAAAACAAGGGAATTATGCTCACCAAAATACCACCAACCACGCATACCAAATACGCATGTCTGGGTGCTGAAATAATGCATGTCCACTGTATTATTGTTGTACATGGCCCAATCTAAATACAAGGAGTGATTGTTGCTAAGTTATTTTTCGGCGGTAAGAAAATACCGTCAGGCCCCAAATCTCCACAAAATACCCTAAATATTTATGGTGCGTTGCAGGCCGGGAAAGTGATGATAGAGTACCTACTGGGCGTGGCAAGCGTGTCTCACACTGCCATTTGCACATTAAAGGGAACCCATTTTATAATAGCAGTGTGCCACTAAAAACGAATTTCAGAATGTCACAAAGGGAAACCACATTCTCAGATCTAGTGCAATATTTAGAGGCAAAGTTGTTTGCACATGGAAATTGGTCGTCGAATAGCACGTTAGAATGGCGTGAACGCATTCAGGGTGAGGTGCAGAAAGAAAAACTAGACAATATTTTTGCAGAAGGCAGCATAATTCAGGTCTGCCTTACAAGATTATTGAATGCAACCGATAAAAGTGCAGAGAAAGACTGTTTAATACGGCTATGTGGCAAAATATGGTTTATTTTAAATAAGTCCCTGCGAATGCAGGAGAATGATACTCAGCTAATTAACAGGTTAAAGACTGAATTAGATGGGGCAAGTAAAAATCAGGAAATGTTGAGAGCAGAATTGGATGTATGCCAAAAAGACATGCAATTAAAATGCAGAGACTTTGATACTCAGTTATCCAAAATCAAGAAACAATTTGAGGATAGTGAGCAAGAATTGGTAGAATTAAAAGCCTTAGTGGACCACATTAGACAGGATAAAGATGAGGTTGTTTCAGAAATGCAGATTTTACAAAAAGAACATTGTGAAAAAGAATGTGATCTCCAGAGTGCATAACAAGAAATGATTAACATGATTCAAGAAAGAGACAAGAGAAATAAAGAGTTCAATGAATGCCAAATGCAAATGTACGACATGCAGGAGGTGATTAATAAGATGAGTGATGAAAACAACTATTTGCAAAATGAAGCCAACAGACTCCTTAAAAAGTGTAAGGACTTAGAACAGCAAATGTGCATTCCCAGGTCCCAGGAGAGGCGGCAGGGTACCACATTCAATGGAGTGGAGGTGAATTCTAGCTCTGCCCAAAGGGCTAGTGCTCCAGTGACTGGGCCGGTGACTCAACTTGGTTGCAGCGCCCTTGGGGGATTTGATACTCCCATTGGGGGCAGCCACCGATCTCATACACCTGAAAACAGGATTGAATCACAAAATAGTGCAATTCCATGCATTGCAACAAGTAGCCCCATAAAAATAATGAAATCCATTAAAGCCCTGATCAAACCATTTAAAAAGGGAGGTGAATGCTGCATTGAGGATCACTTAGAAGCGGTGCATGACATTTTTAAAACACTCCAGATACCTAAGGAACAGTACAGACAATATTTTCATTTAACTTTAGATGCCCCGACGGCCAGCATCATAAGGGGATTAAATGAACAGCAGAATATGACCTGGTTGGAGTTTGAAAAAGAAATTAGGCGTCATTTTTCTCCTTTTCAGTCATTGCAGGAGGCAAAGAAAGTCGCTTACACAATTACTGCTGGACCTAATACATCCCCTCGCCAATTTTTACAAGACTTAAAAAGAGCATTTTCTCGCTTTGATGTATCTTTTGACTCAAATTCCAATGAGTTTAAAACTGCATACTTCTATGGGCTACAGAAAGACATCATATCCCAATTGGTCCGTGAATTTGACCGTGACAAGTCCCTTGAATGGATTGTACATCAAAGCACAAAACTATATGAGGTACTCTATTGTCAGGGTAGAGAAAGTGATAAAATGAAAGATACTAGACCTAAATCTAAAGAACCCTCTGCCACAGTAATGGAAATCAGGTCAGCCAAAATGTCCCTTGAGTCTGCTCAAAGCCAAGGTAAAAATAATGTGACACCTGAACAAAGGGGTAATCAACAAAGATCGCCATTTCCTGTACCAATGTTCCAATCACATGATCCTAGTAATAGAGAGAGCTACATCAGCCCTAGGTATTTAGGGGACAGACCCCGGGTAGGATATCGGCCTGATATGGCAGGTATGAACAAAAACCAGAGACAAAATCAAGATCAAAGAAATGATGGTCCCTACCAGTCATTGGGGACACAGAGCAGATTTCATCCCAACACCATGATATATGGTAATCAGGATAGGCCCCGATATGTGGATCGATTTACTGATAATGGAAATCAACCTAGGGGCCAGTACCCACAATCTGAGAGACAGGACATGAGGCAAAACGTGAATTACAATCCACGCCAGTACAATGATTCCCCACCAGGGGACTATAATCAAAGGATGGGTGCAACCCGCTTCCCCCCACAAATGAATCAAGAGTTCAGAAACCATCCCAACCGACATCATTCACCTGAGAGGTATCAGAATAGATCCAATCAGGGGGAAAACAACCAATATCGACCTGGATCACAGAAAGAGGATCCTAGAGAGATGGAAAGGTTCCAGTGCCTTGAGGCCCAAGTGAAAATGTTAGCTGAGCAAATAGGAAAGCTCTGTACAGCGCAAAAACAACCTTCCAAAGAGGGGGCTGATGGCCATAGCAATGACCGGGGGCTTCCGAAAAGTGACTAAGTACTCATGATAACTGCAGTGCCAAAATGACAGATTGCTCTGATATAATTTTGCATAACGACTCTGAGATGCCTAATGGATTAAATGTGAAAGTGCCAGTAAATGAAATTGTGACAGAAAGTGCAAATACTTCTAAAAAAGAGGTACGGTTTAACCTAGAGCTAAATAAAACAGTAAAGATTTGTACAAATGAAAAAGAAAGATTAGGAATTCCAAAAGACTTAAGAAAAATGACTCATGCATGGGGAATACCAGTGGACAGGGAGTAAGTGGGGATGCTATAGCTCCTTCCCTGGGCAAGCAAAACAATGAACAAACACAGACAGAAAAAGGAAATACTCACCAGGAGGGTACAAGTCAATCACCTGAAGAATTCTTTGAGCCACATATTTTTGAAGAGGCTGAAAGGGCTGGTATCACACTAAATGATCACAAATGCACAGAATTAAAAAATGACAAATTGCTGAATGATGTTGTTACACATGTTCAGTTGGAAGGTTGTAATGTGGTCTCTGATGTTACCCAGATGGATGGGCGAACAGTGGCCACACTCCAAAAAACCTCTGATCATGGAGAAATGAATAAAGTCTCTCGCGCAGAAATGGGTAAAAAGGAGGGAAAAATGTCTTTCCATTTACCAATGTGTTTAGCCAAAAGTGAAAAAGACCTGAGAAAGGTGAGCCCTGAAATCAGCAAGAATTCACATTTCGTATGTGTATTAGAGGAAGTTGAGGACAGATATTATGCACCCATCACTGTAGAAGAAAAATTCCACACCTTTGCTATGATTGACACTGGCGCACAGGCCACAATTATGTCCAAGGAGCTGGTAAAGAGTATCAATGAAGGGAGACCCCCACGGAGTCAGATCACAGTGAAGGAAAATCAAGGCCCAGTGGATAACTTTAATGGGGAGGAGGTGCCCATCATAGGTGTAACTGAGGTTGACATAAAAATAGGAAAGCACAGAATGAAACAAGAGGTATTGATCACATCTATTTGTGAAATTCCATTTCTGATGGGGACAGATTGTCTGAAAAGATTGTCTCCTCTAATAGATGGGGTGAATGGTGTGCTGTGGTCCTTAACCAAAAAACCATTGAGGCCTAAGAAACTAAAATCACAAAACAGCAATATAAATGAATGTCACACCGTTGCCAAAACAAATGATGCTGTGGAGGTATATCTCCAGAATAGCTGCATACCTAGTGTCACTGTTATATTAATGTGTCAAGACAAAATGCAGAGCGACAATGAAAAACTAACTGTACAAATATACTTGGACCCAAGGAAAAATTGGCATACTGCCATAGATGAGCACACATTACGTTTTTATTTAAAAGAGAAAACATGCAAACAGAATATTGCTCCTAAAACAGATTCAGAAAAACACATTACCACTCTGGCAGAAATACACATGGAAGATGAGCAACCATGGGTTCATGTTGGTATAAATGACTATTTTAAAACAATAAAAGCCACTTTAGCGCTTGAACATGAAAGGAGTTTCATTAATGAGAAATTGTTGCAAAAAATAATGGAGAGGGAAGAAATCCCGAGATTTAGGATTAAAAACCAATATGTTTCTGGGTTGGACAGTCCAGACTTTGAAAACCGAATTGCAGGCAGATGCATGCTTAAAATTAGCATTGGGCAGAAAACAATTTACCATAATGTATGGATAGTGAGTGGAGCACAAAATGAATTTTACATGGGCAATGACATCATGCACAGAATGTGTATGGCGTTAGATTTCCTTAATCAAAAAATATGGTCACGCCTAGGTGGTCCGGCACCTGAATTTGAAGACAAAAGAAGGGCTTATCATTGTGCACAACTGGTTCCTTATGCAATCGAATTACAAATGAGGAAAGATACTATTATTCCTGCATTTACAAAACAGTTTGCAATAACACTGAAATGCAAAAATGGACAGCAGATGAAAGGCTCTGATGCATTTGTTCGCCTGAATGAATCCATAAAACAGCAATGCCTGGATTATGAATACATTCCATTGGTAGATATTGGTGAAGGATCTGTAAAAATTATGGTAAATAATAAAGGTTGTCAGGATATTCATTTAGAGGAAAACTCCCCATTAGGAATGGCCATACAAAAATCACATTATATCGCAGATTTAAATAACATGGTGATTGGAAATATTCCTGAAAAGTATGTAGATGCCAAGGGTGAGTTGCCAGAACACCTGGACTCTCAGCCCAAAGGAATATTTAAAATTAATTCTGTGTATCCTTATGATTCAAATGAGACAGTGTGTTGCCATCAAGAGGATTGCATAATATTTAATTTAAATGAAAATGAAACACAAAATCAGCCCATTGAAGTGGAAGCTGATATGCCAAAATATTTAAAAGTGGCAGCTTTACAAAAAGACACAGCCACACAGTTAGAGGAAAGCGCCGAGATTCCCTTACCAGAAGTTTTTCCAGAATTTTCCAAAATGGTAGAAGAGCAGATCTCCTTAGCAAATGCGTGTGAAAGCAATGAAGATAGGGACAATCTGAGGGAGATATTTATGGAGTTTAAGGATGTATTTGCAAAAGATGCTTATGATTGTGGTTTA
The DNA here is from genome assembly GCF_040938575.1 of Ambystoma mexicanum. NCBI lineage: Eukaryota > Metazoa > Chordata > Amphibia > Caudata > Ambystomatidae > Ambystoma > Ambystoma mexicanum. The sequence goes on from NC_090932.1 coordinate 719,353,123, forward strand.
ACTGATTTACATGTGGCCACACTACCAGAAGGGTGTAGCAGAAATCCAGTGTTTGTACGCCAGTATAGACTACCGCTGGCATGTTTAGAATCATTGGCAGAGATTATTAAAAATTTGGAATCGCGGGGAATCATCAGGCCCATTCATAGCACATCCAATACACCTATTTTAGGTGTGTTAAAGCCAAATGGTCAATGGCGGCTGTGTGCAGACATGAGAGAGTTAAATAAAAGAGTACCAGTATCTAGATGGCCACTGCCATTCATTGATCAGGGCCTAGCTCAGGTACATGGTTCAAATGTATTTACCACATTAGATCTCACCTCTGGATATTGGTGCGTGCCATTGGCAGAGGAGATACAACATTTATTTTCCTTTACATTTGACAGGACTCAATATGCCTGGCTTAGAGCTCTGTTCGGTTACATCAATAGTGGGAGTGAATTTGGCATATTTTTGAGAAAGGCCATGCCGGATGCAGCGGAAAGAGGAACAATAGTTTATGTGGACGATGTGCTGATAAAAAATAAAAGCCTGAAAAGCCATTTTGATGAAATAAGACATGTACTTGGCCAATTGCAGAAAGCAGGCGCCAAAGTATCTTTGCAAAAAGCACAATGGTGCAAGAAAAAAGTGAACTTTCTAGGGCATGAAGTGACTGAACATGGGCTAAATCCACAAAAGAAGAAAATAGAGGCCATACAAAGATTAAAAGATCCTAAAAATGTGAAAGGAGTAAAAAGTTTATTAGGGATGACAGGCTATAACAGAAAGTTCATTGAAAATTATGCAGAAATCACTCAACCATTGACTAAACTGCTTAAACTGAATACTCCCTGGAAATGGGAAAAAGAGCAGTCTGATGCAGTGGCTAAATTAAAGGAATGTCTTGTAAAGGCACCATGTTTAGCATACCCCATAAAGGACAGGGATTTCTTTATAGAAATAGGTTTTTCTGAACATTGTATGTCAGCAGTGTTATCACAAAAACACGATTTGAATCACAAAACCATTGCATATGCAAGTAAGGCATTTTCCCAAGTTGAAATGAAATTTAATGAATGTGAAAAGGCCCTATTAACCACTGTGTGGGCGCTACAACATTTCCGCCCCATTGTTCAGGGAGAAAAGGTGATTATTGAAACAAATCACCAACCTTTGCAATTTTTAGAGAGTAAAAGAATTAGATCAGGTAATCTAGCGCAATCCAGAATCACTTCATGGACGCTGGCATTACAAGGTTTTCCCGTAGAAGTGAGATATGGACAAAATAAAAAGAACCCAATTGCTCAAGGGTTAGCTGACTTACATGACTGTACAGCTGAACAAATACCAAATGAAGTGGAAGTGGAAACTAGTTTGCAGGAATTTGAACAATCACCACACAAAGCTTTTGATGAAAAAACTTGCAAGGATTTGCCAACTATATATGTGGATGGTTGTGCTTTTCACATTGAAAATGACAGTAATAAACAGTTATTGGCAGGAATAGGAAATGTCTGGTTGAAATGTGAAGGTGTCCCCAGTATAGGGATGAGGATTGGAGATAGGAGCAGTCAGGTGGCGGAATTGGCAGCCATTTATAAAGCAATTGCTACTGCAGTTGATAAAAAGTTCAGTGAAATTGTCCTGGTGACTGATTCTGACTATGCACGGAATAGCTTTGTGGAGTATTTGCCTGGTTGGAAAGCAAGAGGCATGGTTACATACAACAAAAAGCCACTTAAGCATGGAAAAATGATACAAGCCATAGACAAATTGGTGTCAGAGAATAAGTTAACAATATACTGGAGAAAAATTCGTGGGCATTTAAAAACACCAGGAGAGGATAAGGAGGGAAATGATAAGGCAGACCACCTGGCTAAGATTGGGGCTGTGATGGGAGAATTGCTACCTATTGATTATTTAATGGGTGAAATACAAATTGATGCAGTCACACGTTCTAAAGCACCAAAGGAGGTAGATCAACTGGTGGTGCAGTGGAGTCATGACACGCCAGACCAAGATTTTATTGAGGCACAAAAGAATGATCAAATTTTGGGAATCTATTATAATCATTTGATAGATCCCGAACAAAATTCTTTAACAGAAAATGATTGTATGGGAAAAGAAGAGTTGAGGGTGTTATTAAAGAACAAAACACGAATTAGATTACAGGATGGACTCATGATTAGAGAGTCCATAACAGGACAAATACAGTGGGTAGTACCCCTTTCATTCAGAGGACTAATGCTACACCATGCACATGATGCCATAACTGCAGGCCATAGAGGTTCACAAAAAACATTAGAAATACTAAAAGATTATGCTTACTGGCCACATATGTCCCAAGATGTGGAATTATATACTAGAGGATGTCTAGTATGCGCCCAATTTAAACCTGCTTCACCAATGCATAGAGCACCATTGATGAAAAGAGGCCTAACTCTCCCATGGTCAGATTTGCAAATAGACTATGTAGGTCCTTTAAAAAGGTCGAGCAGGGTACACCGTTATATTTTGAGTGTGGTATGTTTGATGTCGAAGTGGATTGAATGCATTCCTGCACCAGATTGTAGTGCGCAAACAGCAGCCACATTGCTGGTGAACCATGTGTTCTCAAGGTTTGGGTTGCCACAAAGAATTGAGTCAGACAGAGGAAGTCATTTCACAAGTACTCTAATGAGTAAGGTATGGCAAATACTAGGTGTGAAAAGGAAACTACATATCGCATATCGGGCGGCGTCTTCAGGTACAGTCGAAAGAAGCAATAGGTCTGTTGTGGATATTTTAAAGAAATTTGTGGCAGAAGCAGGTTCCAGCTGGGATTTACGTTTACCGTTGGTTTTGATGGCAATCAGATCAACTCCTGCCAAGGCAACAGGTGTTAGCCCCCATGAGGTCTTGACAGGTAGGAACATGGTGTTACCACAACACCTACTATACAGAACACATGAGCAGACACTTGTGAGTGCAACCACAGTTCATGAATATATTGATGAACTGAGGAGGCATTTGCAACATGCATTTGCTTTTGTGCAGAGAAATCTGGAAAGAGCTGCTGACAGTGCAAAGTCTTATTATGATAAAAATACATCAGTAAAGGAATACAGTGTAGGGGATCAGGTGTACAAGTTTCATTTTGGAAAAAGTAAACAGAAAAATTTTAAATTTCTAGCAGCCTGGCAGGGGCCATTTTGAATTATAGATAAGGTCTCTCCTGTAGTTTATAAAATTTTGAAAAATGAAGGTGAAACCGCAATAGAGCAGTTTGTCCATGTAAATCAAATCAAACCATGCCATCCCAGACATGAGATCAGGCAGCTTGAGCATGTAGAAACAGATAAAGTCCCTTGAACACAAAAAGAGAAAATAAATGGGTACAATCAGGAGGCAGTGAAAAAGAAGTTAAAAAGTTGATTGTTATAATGGCACATAAACACTGTAATATATGTAAAAATATATAATATAAAATAATTAAATAAATAAATAAATATATGTAATGGAAGCTCATGGTTGGTGTGCAGAGAGAAAATGTATTAAATATTGAATGCTGTTTTATATGTGTTTTCTTTAAACTTGTGTTTAATTTCAGAAAAAAAAAAAAAAAGAAATATTTTTACCAAGCATGTTTTATTTTTGGCAAAAGGGTGAAGTTAGTATTGTGCTATGTACTTAATTTGTTTATTTTCTATTTGATTTAGAAAATTAACATTATTTGGTCGGAGGTTCCGGGATCAGAGCCCACGGGAGACGATGGAGTCCTGGAGCCTACGTGGACGGATTCCGGGAAAGCCCCAAAGAGGGGTGAAGACCAAGGCTGCAAAGCGATCAGCATTGAAGATGATACCGATGATATGGTTAATGATGATGATATTTGGAGGGATCTTCAAGAATTCAGAAGCACAGGTTGTCATTGAACCTGGACCAGCATCTGGTATCGCGGTGGAAGAGGCACCAGGATTCATCATGAGTGATAGAAGGATGATTTTCCAAAATATATACATACCATTGAATCCTGAGATTTTGATTGAAAAACACTTGAACAATACCAGAATTAAGATTGAACAGACTAAAGAGTGGCTGGAAATAAGAAAAGAGGACACTAAGCAGTCAATAAGAGATATATTAATGCAATTGGAAAAAACATTTGTGAATTCAGCAGACATTAAGAAGAAGAGAGGAAAGAGAGGTGCGGTGATGCTCGCGATATCATTGGTAATGTCTATAGTTGGAGCCATAATAGGTACCACAATATCAACAGCCAATTCTATTTCGGTAGGAACACTGAGTACTAAAGCGCAACAACTGAGTATTGACCTAGAAATAATACAAAAAACATTAGATGGAATTAGAGGGGGACTGGCTGAACAAGTAAGATTCATAAATGAAATTGCAATCATTCTAAATGAACAAGTGGATGTAATGCAACGGGCGACTAAAATAATACTTAAGCATGACAGAACTTTAAATGAAATATTGAACATAATGAGTCCTGTTGATAGCCTATTAACGAATTATATGAGAGAAGTTCAAACTGCAGTTTCACAATTGATTCAAGGACATATCCCCTTGTATTTTGTTTCGCAGGATATTATTCGTCAAATGATAGAAAGATTGACCAGGAGGGAAATTGATATAATACAGGTAAAAATTGCATTCGAAATGGGTAATGCAATGCCGTTATATGTGGACTTGGAAAGACTAGAGATCGGATTTTTGCTATGCATCCCATATGTAGCCCCTGAACTTATTTATCAAACGAAGTGGGTACACAACGTGGGATTTTGGCAAGAGGACAAATTTATTAAGATTAAGACTCCAGAAGTGGTGGCATTTCATTCATGGGAACCTGAAGTTTATTTAATACCAAACCTGGAAACATGTGTAAAGTTTAAAGAACAAAATTATATGTGTCCAGGTAAACCGTTTGTTCCTGATGCCACAGATGCTATTTGTGGTTTGAAATCTGACCCAAGTATATCAGAGGGATGTGAAGTGATTATTAGCAATATGGGGAGTGAAGAAATGGCACAGGCTAAGATGGTCTGAGGTAAATGGTTGATCAGCACCTGTTTAAAGAACATGACGGTAGTACATTTGAACCATGGAACATACGTGGTTAAACAGGTGAAATATAATGTTTTTTATTTACAGGTTCCAAAGGATACAATTATGTCAATTGGGGGGTTAACATTGTTTCATGTAACAAATGATGTTTGGGAAAGCCAAGTGGAAAATATCGATTTTTTTCAAAGGGATACTTTTCCAATAGATCCGGATGTGGAATATTTATTGAATCACAAAGAAAGACATGTTATAAAAATGAATTTTAGAAAAAACAATATTACAATTAGTAATCTGGGGATAATAGAAGTGGAAAGATTTAATTGGGGAACCTGGGGGGAACGCTCAATAGTGGGTTTGGCTGTCCTGGTGCTAATCATGGGTGGATGGTTGATTGTGCTATCAGTAAAAATGAAAATGTTACTGATTTTACTAGCTACGTCAGGAAGAGAAAGATATCCCAATACACATGCATTTTAAAAGTAAAAAAAGAACAAGTTGTTTTTAGGAATTGGCTTGGATTGTAGCCAAGTTCTAAAAACAAAAGGAGGGTATGTAAGGATATTTGGCGTGTTACAGCACAGAGTACAGCACACGTGCACATTCAAAAATGCACACTATTTTTCACCTGAAATGCCTATGGTGCAAGAGACACATTTGAAAATTAATAACTAACATTATTAATAACTAACCTGACTAATAAAACTGCATTTAACATAACCCACTAATAAAAATGTGTCTCCACTGCAGAAATAGGCCTACTCTGAAAGTGAACTTTTAAACGCACATTCATTTTTTTTCTTTTTCTCTGCTGCTCTGTCCACATAACTACAGGAAGCCAAGGGCTTGAAGATACAGGAAATCAGTTGGTTACAAATGGTTACTGTAAAAAGGAGCCATTGTGTAGAGAGGGAGGAGATGGCATGATTAATTTCTGATTGGAGCAGCGTCATAGCAAGTATCATGCTAGAGGCAGTGATGAGAGTTTTGCTGGGGGAGTTTGAAGAGAGGGGGAGGACAGTCGGGATTTGGAGAGCTGGGAGAAGGACCTGTTTTCCTAGCTGGAGCATTCCTGCTGCAAAAGCTGAGAGTTCCAGGCAATAACCCCGGTTTGAGAACGAAAGACGCTTGTTTTCACCGGGGTTAATCTTCAAGGGAGCCAAATTCAGAAAGAGAACAGCTGAAGAAAACTCAGGCTGAACAGATAAGGTAATTACAGAAGTCTGGGGGCTGAGTGTGTACGGGAATATTCAGTCAGTGTAGGAAAGGAGATTCCTGTGTTTTAATCACATGTTAATGTTGCAAATTGAGTTCTTGTCTCCGCCACTCTCTTTTCAGTGTATCACAGACAATGCTGTTACTGTGCTATTTTATTTATTTCTGTAAAGAGTGAGATCGTGTTTAAATGCAACTTTTATAATACACAAAAATAGTTGAAAGCAGACGGGTGATGTGTTTTATATTTACCAAAGCAGTGCTGATGATGTGGGGAGATGTTTAGACAGTGCAATTGTCATTTTCAAGGTAGCTAAACATCAGATTTGGTTGCAGACGTGTGCACAATGTAATTCAGTATGAGCAGTTATAATTAACTGTGTGTGTTGTAGTTTGTCGGAGGTCTATGAGTCGGCAAAAAGGGAGGCCCGGGACATAGTTCACTACCGTATATAAGATAGTGAAAATACCACATGATAGCTCGCTGCCGTAGATAAGACAGAGAGAAATTGCCCATGGTGGCACACTAAAAATGAAAATGTGGTGTTCCAGAAATGCAAGCCTGAGGTCTCTCTAGTGATTACACGAAAAATCTAAGCAAACAATAAGGGATTCTGGATATTGGGGCCACAAATAAAACAGGGGAATTATGCTCACCAAAATACCACCAACCACGCATACCAAATACGCATGTCTGGGTGCTGAAATAATGCATGTCCACTGTATTATTGTTGTACATGGCCCAATCTGAATACAAGGAGTGATTGTTGCTAAGTTATTTTTCGGCGGTAAGAAAATACCGTCAGGCCCCAAATCTCCACAAAATACCCTACAAACCCCAGACATGTTTCGGCCTTGTTGGGCCTCCTCAGCGAGGTGCAGCCTGGTTCCCTATGCCGCAGCGAGCAAGGGACCCACATCTGTGCATACCCTCTCTCACATAGTGAGACAAACTGTGACCACAAAAGTGATGGGTGGAAGGTTTTGAATTAATCTGTACCACTGGCATTGCTCTGGAAACCTTCCACTCCACCTTTTTTTAGCCTGTCTGCGAAATTGCAAAAGAGGTCCAACCATATGCAAATCAGTCAGGTACTGCCACCAGTGGTAGCAGCCCAGCCCAATCTACTAGACCAGGTCCCCTCTGCACAGAAACATAAGCAACCCCAGACATGTTTCGGCCTTGCTGGGCCTCCTCAGTGAGGTGCAGCTTGGTTCCCTATGGGGCAGCGAGCAAGGGACCCATGTCTGGGCATACCCTCTCTCACATAGTGAGACAAACTGTGACCACAAAAGTGATGGGTGGAAGGTTTTGAATTAATCTGTACCACTGGCATTGCTCTGGAAACCTTACACTCCACCTTTTTTTAGCCTGTCTGCGAAATTGCAAAAGGGGTCCAGACATATGCAAATCAGTCAGGTATTGCCACCAATAGTTGCAGCCCAGCCCAAACTGCTGGGCCAGGTCCTATCTGCATAGAAACACAAGTAACCCCAGACATGTTTCGGCCTTGTTGGGCCTCCTCAGTGAGGTGCAGCTTGGTTCCCTATGGCGCAGTGAGCAAGGGACCCACGTCTTGGCATACCCTCTCTCACACAGTGAGACAAACTATGACCACAAAAGTGACGGGTGGAAGGTTTTGAATGAATCTGTACCACTGGCATTGCTCTGGGCAACCTTCCACACCACTGATTTTTAGCCCGTCTGCGCCATTGCAAAAGGGGTCCAGCCATATGCAATTCAGTCAGGTACTGCCACCAATGGTAGCAGCCCAGCCCAAACTGCTAGGCCAGGTCCCCTCTGCACAGAAACACAAACAACCCCAGACATGTTTCGGTCTTGTTGGGCCTCCTCAGTGAGGTGAAGCTTGGTTCCCTATGCCGCAGCGAGCAAGGGACCCACATCTGTGCATACCCTCTCTCACATAGTGAGACAAACTGTGACCACAAAAGTGATGGGTGGAAGGTTTTGAATGAATCTATACCACTGGCATTGCTCTGGGCAACCTTCCACACCACCATTTTTTTATCCCGTCTGCGCCATTGCAAAAGGGGTCCAACCATATGCAAATCAGTCAGGTACTGCCACCAATGGTAGCAGCCCAGCCCAAACTATTAGGCCAGGTCCCCTCTACACAGAAACACAAGCAACCCCAGACATGTTTCGGGCTTGTTGGGCCTAGTCATTGAGGTGCAGCTTGGTTCCCTATGGTGCAGCGAGCAAGGGACCCATGTCTGGGCATACCCTCTCTCATATAGGCAGGCAAACTGTAACCACAAACGTGATGGGTGGAAGGTTTTGAATGAATGTGTACCACTGGCATTGCTCTGGGCAACCTTCCACATCACCGTTTTTTAGCCTGTCTGTGTCATTGCAAAAGGGGTCCAGCCATATGCAAATCAGTCAGGTACTGCCACCAATGGTAGCAGCCCAGCCCGAACAGCTAGGCCAGGTCCCCTCTGCACAAAAACAGAAGAAACCCTAGACATGTTTCGGCCTTGTTGGGCCTCCTGAGTGAGGTGCATCTTGGTTCCCTATGGCGCAGCGAGCAAGGGACCCACATCTGGGCATACCCTCTCTCACATAGTGAGACAAACTGTGACCACAAAAGTGATGGGTGGAAGGTTTTGAATGAATCTGTACCACTGAAATTGCTCTGGGTAACTTTCCACACCACTGTTTTTTAGCCCGTCTAAGCCATTGCAAAAGAGTTCCAGCCATATGCAAATCAGTCAGGTACTGCCACCAGTGGTAGCAGCCCAGCCCAATCTACTAGGCCAGGTCCCCTCTGCACAGAAACATAAGCAACCCCAGACATGTTTGGCCTTGCTGGGCCTCCTCAGTGAGGTGCAGCTTGGTTCCCTATGGGGCAGCGAGCAAGGGACCCATGTCTGGGCATACCCTCTCTCACGTAGTGAGACAAACTGTGACCACAAAAGTGATGGGTGGAAGGTTTTGAATGAATGTGTACCACTGGCATTGCTCTGGGCAACCTTCCACTCCACCTTTTTTTAGCCTGTCTGCGCCATTGCAAAAGGGGTCCAGACATATGCCAATCAGTCAGGTACTGCCACCAATGGTTGCAGCCCAGCCCGAACTGCTAGGCCAGGTCCTATCTGCACAGAAACACAAGTTACCCCAGACATGTTTCGGCCTTGTTGGGCCTCCTCAGTGAGGTGCAGCTTGGTTCCCTATAGTGCAGCGAGCAAGGGACCCACGTCTGGGCATACCCTCTCTCACATATTGAGACAAACTGTGACCTGGCAGTTCGGGCTGGACTGCCCCTTTATGGGTTAGGACTAAGCCTGATTTGCATATGGTTTTTCCCCTTCTGTAATGGCTTGGTAGGCTGAAAAACAATGGTCTGGAGGGTTGCGCAGAGCTTTGCCCATTTTTATGATTAATTCAAAACCTTCCAGCCATCACCTTTCTGTTTTGCTAAAGTCACCCTGAGTGGGACGGGTATGCCCAGACGTGGGTCCTGAGTCTGCCGGGCCTAGAGACCCCAGCAACTCTTCACTGATGACGCCCAACAAGGCTGAAACATGTCTGGGGATGCTTGTGGTCTCGTGCAGAAGGGATGTGACCTAGCAGTTCGGGCTGGACTGCCCCTTGTGGGGTAGGACTAAGTCTGATTTGCATATGGTTTTTCCCCTTCTGTAATGGCTTGGTAGGCTGAAAAACAATGGTCTGGAGGGTTGCGCAGAGCTTTGCCCGTGGTTATGATTAATTCAAAACCTTCCAGCCATCACACTTCTGTTTTGCTATTGTGCATATCCTTCATGAATGTGATCAACAGTCACATTTGTGTAGGGAGACAGGTGATACATTAAATGCTATTATAGGTTATTTACTTAGGCTCATGAAGCCCCATAAAATGTGTGGATGTCCTAGGAAAATAGTTGGTCGGTAATGGAAGTAATTTCAAGGCTATTGTGATTGCTAGGCAAATGCATACTTTAGAAAAATATTTGCTATATAGCGAAGGACACATGGTTGTGTCTCCTGCTCCATTCAAATAGGGAAACAGAAATGAGTGGCAATGTATTGGACTGATTTGGAAGAATGTAAACTAACAGAAGTACTAATTGTTGATGCCACTGTATTTATAAACTATGCTTTTGGTTAGGAACCAGATATAGTTTTCGACATTATATTAATTGTATTATCATTCATTCATACATTTGGGACAATATGTTTTATGTTTGTATTTTATTGGTGGTCTTCATTCATGAAATGTGAATGTTGTCTGTTATTCTCCCTACTTGTTTTAATAATGAAAACGAAAACTAATGACAGGAGCCTCATATCAACCTGGGCATGAATGATTTCACAAACTGGGATGAGCTCTCTCTGTAGTAGATGAGCAGCGCAAAGGACAGGATGGCATTTATCCAGTATGCCAGCTTGTTTTAGTTAGCTCTGCAGCTGTTGAATGACCACTTTATGTAGTATTATTATTTGAGATTCATGAGGGCCAGCTATAGGTTGAAAGTTGACAATGAGGATGGAGTCCAAAGAAATACTTTTCACATGGGTAATAATAGCTAGGCCTAATGCCCGGGGGATGATCTCTTAGGAAAACAAAAGGTTTACACATTGTGAAACCAATGGAGCTGAGTGTTCTTCAGCCTCAATAGCAGGGGTGTTGATTAGCTGACTAAAGGTTGAACATAGAGCACAAGGAAGTAGAAGCATGTCTTCGGAGGAGGTTTCTTAAAACGTGAAGTGAGTGTATGAACTGAGAGTAGGGCGTCCTATTGGAAAATGGAGACATCCAAAATCTAAATCCTTAGTAATACCTTCCTGAATGTGTACAATAGTTTTTACAAAAAAGTGATGGAAATCGTTAATGCACTCTTGTGGTGGCAGACTTTCTCCCTGGGTGTAGGATGGGGCTAGACACCTTTGAATAATGTACAAGTGTTAATTTGGTTTATTTAACATGCAGAATGTTCCACAAATAATACATAAGGCCTTCTGCATGTAACAGGTCAGAACCATTGTCTGTATACAAATATTGTTTGTGTGAACAATTTAGTTAAATAAACAAAATTAACATTTCACTTTTATCGCACAGGAATGGTGTTTAGAAATGACAAGACTTGATGAAAAATAAGCTGTATTTCACGGTTTATAGTGACTTTTTCGAATGCCATATTTTCGAAATGCCATTTTGGCGGCACAAAATTGCCGAATTTTTTTTTTTCACATTACCTTTAAAAAAGTGATTTGCTCTACACATGCAGTCTATATAGTGGGATCTCCACTAACATGTATGTAAACTGATGATACATTTAGATATTCATTATTTTACATTTAACTGAAAAAACTCTCTTAAGGGTTAAGCCTTGTAGTGCAGTTTAGAAGGTTGCATTCAGTTTTTCCTTGGAACTGGCTAATGAACAGCCACTTTCTATTCTTCGCAGGGAGTAGAACTGTTACCGAAAACACATATCTGTGCTTTTATTTAAAACATATTCGAAACGAGCTATACAATAGTGATATGCAGGCCTAATGATTTATAGGTAGCATAAAGTTGGCCAGAAGACCCAATAAGAAGATATGATTAACTTTATATCCTTTCACAAGCAAACCTTTTCAGGTGTGTCTATTTTTTTCTCGACCAGAATTTCCATGTGCCCGCTGAGCCCGCTGTAAATTTGATAAGAACATCAAAAATGTTTCCTGAACGAGAGGAGAGGAACAGATATGAACAGAAGGTCATGCTAAATAATAGTTCCTGGTTCCAAACTGATAATAATCTGACTATTGCCTTTTCCACTGAGTGATTGATGAAAACTGTTGACAGGTTAAAGGTTCACAGATTCGGAAAATATTTTAAGTGTTGATTATGCCACCTGAGTACACACATGAGAAGATAACGTTCAATCTCTTCCTTCACAGGTCACTTGAAAGCAAACAATAATGATTAGTACTTCACTTCAAAAGGGCTCTCAGTTCTAACTTTGAATCTTGGAAAGTCCACCATCTGCCACTGATAAATGCCACGTTTGATAGATTGGGTTAATCACTGTATTGCCAGATGAATATTTAGCATATCTTCAAAAGGCAGGGTATTCATTTGTGTTCTCTAAGAGTGTGTTTTAGTCACAAAGCTGAAATTGGGAATTTAGAATTGCCCGTAACCTTTTAGCCATACAAGTTATAATAAATCTGGATTGCTATTTGTAAGCATATTTTTCACAGAAGATATTTGTATAGATTAAATCAAGTTTTGACATGTTAGGAGTGTTGTGTTAACTTTGTCTGTGATTATCCTATAGACAAATGAGTCAGATGAGGAAAGGTAGCTCACCACCATTTTCAGATTGTGATGTATTTAGACAGTATGAATATTTGTATATTATGTTATGGTTTCACAATTAGTTAGGGATATTTCACATATGTAAAGAACAAGTGACAAAATAGGATACAATAAAAAATAGTGATTGTGTAGAAAATAACTTTGAGAAAAGGAAAAGAGAAAAAAGAACAAAACAGAAAAAAGACAACACAAAAAATACCCATTACAATTTTCACACATCACCAGCTGACATAATTGCCCATTGTTCATTCCTCCTTAAGCGTTCACATACATCTAATCTATCCCATCAAATGATATCACTTATTTTATAACTTATTTTAATTTTGACAAAAATGTGGTTATAATCAGAATTAAGAAAGAGTGTTGCCCCTCTGTGAGACTACCCTAAAACTGATCTGACACTACTGTTGCTGTGTAATTCCTATATTTTGAGAAATGGCGCTTTTTCAAGTCACAAGTGCATTTGCATTTTATGATCAAATGCCTCACAGTTACAAGCTGTTTGGTATTGCATGGCTTGCAGCTGTGATCTTTACTGTTTTTTTTCTCTGACCCAATACCGCCATTGAAGTGACAAGATTTAATTTAAATCTCATATCAATTTCACTACTCTTTGTGCAGGGAAACTTAATTAAGTACAAAGAAAGAAAAAACTCTTAATTCAATTGTGCATATTCAGAAAGGATAGAATGCAAAATTGCACTTTCGTTCATCTGTATCCAATCCATACCATAACGTTTTATTTTTCACATCGTTGACTTATTTATTAATTCCTTCGGAGTTATCTGTGGCTCCTTCAGAAGATCATTCTTTATCAACATTGGTTAAAAATGCATGTTTTTTTTCTTCCAATGTCATCAAAAGATCATACAATAACGAACGCCTTGGAGTATCGGAAATCTTGACATATAGCACTATTTGTTTCCCTTGGATACATCTCTTCAGGTAAAGCAGGCCAAGTGTATGTCGCAAAATCGAAATCAATAGTGTTAATTGTAAAGAAAATGCTGATTTAAAAATAAGTCCTTCGACCAAATCAAACATTTTCCAATGTTTTATTTAATTTGTATTTAAGGACATATGAAACACTATAAATGACTTTCATTATTTTAATATCTGATGATTTGTATTAAAGAAAACTTGCAATATTTATATGTAATTCTTTAAATTGGGCAATTAAGGGTTTTATCGTCCTTCAATAATTGCTCAACCAATTTCCTTAAAATTTTGAATTAGATAAACTGTTTCCCGGATAGGTTAGATCTTTTCATCTATCAATCTGTTCTTTGCCAGTATGCCTATGGAACTTAACTTGTTTTTGTCCGATTGGTAAAAATTATGATTTTTTTACTTTGTTGCATTTATGGCTAGGTGATTGCCAATGACATATTATGCAAAGTAGTCTAGATCATGTTGTAGGGCTTTTCCAGTAGCATCAAAAAAAATGGAGGTAATCTGCAATGTATGATTATTAAACCATCTTTCTTTCAACAAAACTGCCCCTTGATTATGTGATTGCAAAATAAAATGGATGGATTGAACACGGGCTGCTCCCATAGAAAGGAGAAGTTGAAATATTTCAACCTACACATAATACCCGCTGAGAAACTTCCCACAAAACTAGCCAATCGGGATTGTGAAAGGAAAACTGATAATATATGACAGACTAAGCCGCATATGCAACCGATATAAATTGTCCCATGTCAACATCTTATGTGTGTATTTAATTGGCTAAGGGGGATACGTCAGCGGCAATGCGCTCGCCTTAGAAACAAGACGGCACGGAGCAATACAGGTTTGATCCCCCGGTCCACGCTTAGAAACCTCTGTGTATTAAGCGCGTTGTAAATAACCAATTATAATTAAATATAGTCTGGCCTTATTTGAGTTAGAGAAGACTATCAAGACAACTAGTGGGAGATCGAGGAGTTAAGCATGACAGCACACAGATTCCAACATGGAAGAGAAAGAAACAGATCCAGAGAAGGAACTCAGAAACCATTTTAAAATGCCCAATCCAGATGGGAATAAGAACAGCAGGAATCCAGTACTACGAAGCAAAGTCAGATTCAATAGAGGCCGATTTGGTTCCTGGCCAAGGAGACCACTCTGATGAGGCCCTGACAGAGTACAGAGAGCTTCCTAAGTCACCAATGCATGTAGTCTATGCAGAGCCCTCGTGTCCTGTGTCCAATTAAGAAATGCAATGCATAAGTGAAGTGCGTCCCTCAAATAATGTTACATATCCATTTGATCAAATATCTTACAATGTGTAGTTGACTAACTAGAAATTAATGATTCAATTTGCCTTGTGACTGCAGTAGCAATCAGTGAATTTGAGTACTAAGCTCCATACTTGTTACATGCCATATAGTTGTAGAAGGATATTCTGGGACAAGATGAATGAACAATTCTTTATGAATCCAGCCTGAAGAAAGCTGCACTCCTAATCCTAGAGTGCATAGATAGAGAAATGCATCCAAACCATTTTTTTAGCATGTGTGGTCCTAATAAGAGTTATATCGCAAATATTGAGCAGGAAGATCCCAGCTCAAAGGACAAATAGAGGGATAGACTAGTCTGATGGGAATTTTAGGAGGCAAGGAAACAGCTATAGGAAGACTGTATGGTGGAACCTGGAGATAATGTGTTGATCACAGAAGAAAATGAGGGAGTACTAAAAGATTGGTTAATAAGGAAGAAGGAAATGGCCTTAGTGGACTGGCAGGAATTGGCTGAGGTGATGAGAAATAAGGGCTCTAGGTTTTTTGGATGGTGATGACTAAGGTGACAAATCCATCCAGGAATCATTTGATTAAGAACTATGTCAACGTATCAGATTGGGTATCCCACTATAGTACAATATTCTCTAAAGAACAGAAGTGCATGCTCTTGCCCTCTGATCTGAAAAAATACCTTACACTGACATTATTAAAGCTATCAAAGAACACAAACTAAATTGGTCCACTGGCCCAGACTTTATTCCATCTCACATTTCACATTTACAGTCCAAATGTTGATTTATGGACACCTCTTATTTATAATCTTGTTTCAGCTTTATTCAGAGTGACATAATCCCTGGCATACGCCACTGAGGGATAATAATATTGATCTGTAAAAAGAGGGAGAAATCAGAACCAAAATTGCATCGCCCAATCTCTCTCCTCGATGAATCCTCAAACATCCTGGGGAGTGAAGTGAAAGATCACCCGTTGGACTGGGTTACTGCATCTACTATCAAGGGGGTGACCAACTTTGGTTGTGGGAAGGTTTGGGGACATCAAATATGTCATTGAATTGTATGTTGCTGAACTCCAAATACACCATATTTTAATGCACACACGGGTTAAGTCAAGGGCGCATGGTAGCTCCAACTGTAGTTAAATGTATACACCAACGCACTACAATTGATTTTGGAAAACACAACCCAAATGTCCCACGTATAGGCTCAAGGAATTTGCCCTTCCTGGCATAACACGATAATGTAGTTCTACTTGCACAGACACCTATGGCCCTATAAATTCTACTGGATGCAAATGTTAGCTCCATGGCCAATATGAACTTACAAATAAATGTCGCAAAATCATCTCTTATGGTGATGGGCAAGGCATGTAAGTTATCCAGGGTATTTGTGGAAAATGGATCGCTGCTCGAAAGAGTCTATTATTTTGATTATTTGTATGTACACTTCTCTGCATGCGGTTGTAGTAAAACACACATAGTGAGGTAAGCTATGGCCCATTCTGTCGGGTGAAAACTTCAGTTTTGCAAAAGGTATAGGAACTCATCCTGTCGCTATAATGACTGAAGTCTATAATACAAAAACATCCATTATTGACCCTATGGTGCTGCCTTCTGGGGGTGTGAAGTCAATAGATATTCTACAACATATAGAAAATACATTTTGCAGACCCTTCTTATCCCTTCTGCAGGGAACCCCCAACCTTCCATAGTCACTCAGAACCCTGGTGGGTTATATTGCAGTCCATTACATCCTAGACCTTACCTGATGTAGCTGTCCACCTGCGCTAACCCTAATGCAATGTTATCGAGGCAGATAATAATGGACGCAATGGCTTGTGCCTGTGCTAACAATATTAGATGGTTAAGGTATGTTAGAACTGCTCTGGACCCAATCAATTCTAGCCGCTGGTTTCACCATGCTGAACTGATGTGTAACTCTTTCAGAAAGAAGGCCAAGGCACTACTACTCATATTATATATCGATGAAAGAGAGAACGCCAAGAATGAGAATCCTTTCAACAGCGCTTGCATGGCTATTTTAGTTTCAGGTATGCTACAACCATATTATTATCTGTAATGGTGTATTAGTATTGGTCAACGTTTCCACTTAGCACACTTTTGATTCAATCTCCTTTATATGAACACTGTGGAGGCCAAATGGCCAGGGAGTGAGTCTGAGTCCTGTACATCCCTCGTTTGTATTAATGAACTTGAAGCACTGGAGCATTTACTCACTTTTTTCCATTTTACTATTCTGTTCACCGCAAAACATAAAGGGTAGTTTTTAAAAGCAAAGTGTTCCATCCACTTTAGCCGGCCCTGTTCTATTGTCTATAGCTACCATGTAAAGCTGTTGATTGGGCCTTGGATCTTTTTAAGCAAGGTGGGACTCCAAGGTAGAAATATCTCTTGGCTGCCCCCATATAGGACATAGTTGTAAATTGAAATTTGGGGATGGGGTGGAGGTGTTTTTCTAAGCATTTTTATGACATATTACTATTTTAAATGCCACATTTTATGGTCTTAATTAAAATGTGCCGATTTTATAATGTACATTTTTTAAGAGTTGTGATTTCTCCAAGTTTTTGACATCACAGATTTTCAATTGAATTGCGAGGTCTATTGCATTGTAAAGACTGGCATGGAGACGCACTCACGCGCAGGTTTATAAGCCTCATTCTGTTTACTGCATGCAGATTCATAATCTCACACTGGAAAGCACCATCACCGCCTTCCCACAAAGAATGAGCAGCCATTCTCACCAAGACATATACAGGGTAATTCATAGAATTCAGCGCACAAGTGGCGAACGCGGCTGGTGCACAGTGTGCACGGGCGACTTTCTGCGCCAGCCGCGTGCGTTAAAATCCATTTCTGCGCACAGCGTAGCCATAGACGTTAGCCTCCAAAACCAGCCGTGGCGTGGCAACACTGCAGCAGCGGCAGTTACGCCCCAACCCCTCCCCGTGCGCCATGAACAGCGCACAAATCCTGCACATGGCGCAGAGGCCCCGAACCACGAAAACGCCAGTAAAACTCCCTGCGCACCCCTCCGAATACATGTACACCCCGGCGCAGGGAGTTTCCCACGCGATTGGCCCTGTGCGAGCAGGTTACATGTGTTACTGGGTTGCGCGGGAACTTTCACATGCGATTGGCCCTGTGCAAGGGGGTACATGTATTACTGGGGTGCGCGGGAACTTTCACACGTGATTGGCACTGTGCGAGCGGGGACGTGTGTTACTGGGGTGCGCGGGACCTTTCACACGTGATTGGCCCTGTGCGAGCAGGTTACATGTGTTACTGGGTTGCGCGGGAACTTTCACATGCGATTGGCCCTGTGCGAGGGGGTACGTGTATTACTGGGGTGCGGGGGAACTTGCACACGCGATTGGCCCTGTGCGAGCGGGGTATGTGTATTACTGGGGTGCGCGGGAACTTTCACACGCGATTGGCCCTGTGCGAGCGGGGTACGTGTGTTACTGGGGTGCGCGTGAACTTTCACACACGAGTGGCCCTGTGAGAGTGGGGTACGTGTGTTACTGGGGTGTGTGGGAACTTTCACATGCGATTGGCCCTGTGTGAGCGTGGTACGTGTGTTACTGGGGTGCGCGGGTACTTTCACACGCTATTGGCCCTGTGCGAGCGGGGTACGTGTATTACTGGGGTGCGCAGGAACTTTCACACGCGATTGGCCATGTGCGAGCGGGGTACGTGTGTTACTGAGGTGCGCGGGAATTTTCACACGCGATTGGCCCTGTGCGAGCGGGCTACATGTGTTACTGGGGTGCGTGGGTACTTTCACACGCGATTGGCTCTGTGCGAGCGTGGTACGTGTATTACTGGGGTGTGCAGGAACTTTCACACGCGATTGGCCCTGTGCGAGCGGGGTACGTGTGAAACTGGGGTGCGCGGGATCTTTCACACGCAAATTTGCTGTCAGAGCGGGTTACGTGTATCCAGTGTGGTGCGCTGGGAGTCCTACACGTGAATTGGCAGTTTGGGTCCTCCCAGGTGTCCCCTCTACCCCCGCCACGGCCCCTGCAGGCAGCCCACACCACAGGGGACTACCCTGCACCCCTGGACATGTCCCGCAGGCAGCCCATTCACCATGGCCATGCCCCTCAGCCAGGCCACGTGTCACGTTGCACTAGTGATCACCAACTCATGTCCCCCTGCACCCCCATCCCCCATCAGTGAGGGGCACCTGCCAGCAGGCCCCCACACATGTCCCACTCATGTCCCCCAGCACCCCCGCCCCCCAGCAGTGAGGGGCACCTGCCAGCAGGCCCCCACACATGTCCCCCAGTACCCCCACCCCCCATCAGTGAGGGGCACTTGCCAGCAGGCCCCCACTCATGTCCCCCAGCACCCCCACCCCCATCAGTAAGAGGCACCTGCCAGCAGGCCCCCACTCATGTCCCACTCATGTCCCCCAGCACCCCCACCCCCCAGCAGTGAGGTGCACCTGCCAGCAGGCCCCCACACATATCCCCCAGCACCTCCACCCCCATCAGTGAGGGGCACCTGCCAGCAGGCCCCCACTAATGTCCCCCAGCACCCCCACCCCCATCAGTGAGGGGCAACTGCCAGCAGGCCCCACTCATGTCCCCCAGCACCCCCACCCCCCATCATTGAGGGGCACCTGTCAGCAGGCCCCCACTCATGTCCCCCAGCACCCCCACCCCCCATCAGTGAGGGGCACCTGCCAGCAGGCACCCACTCATGTCCCCCAGCACTCCCACCCCCATCAGTGAGGGGCACCTGCCAGCAGGCCCCCACTCATGTCCCAGTCATGTCCCCCAGCACTCCCACCCCCCATCAGTGAGGGGCACCTGCCAGCAGGCCCCCACTCATGTCCCCCAGCACCCCCACCCCCCAGCAGTGAGGGGCACCTGCCAGCAGGCCCCCACTCATGTCCCACTCTTGTCCCCCAGCACCCCCACCCCCCATCAGTGAGGGGCACCTGCCAGCAGGCCCCCACTCATGTCCCACAGCACCCCCACCCCCCAGCAGTGAGGGGCACCTGCCAGCAGGCCCCTGCTCATGTCCCACTCATGTCCCCCAGCACCCCCACTCCCTCATCAGTGAGGGGCACCTGCCAGCAGGCCCCCACTCATGTCCCACTCATGTCCCCCAGTGCCCCACCCCCCAGCAGTGAGGGGCACCTGCCAGCAGGGCCCCACTCATGTCCCCCAGCACCCCCACCCCCAATCAGTGAGGGGCACCTGCCAGCAGGGCCCCACTCATGTCCCCGAGCACCCCCACCACCCATCAGTGAGGGGCAGCTGCCAGCAGGCCCCCACTCATGTCCCCCATTACCCCCACCCCCCAGCAGTGAGGGGCACCTGCCAGCAGGCCCCCACTCATTCCCCCCCAACATGTCAACATGACCCACAATCATGGCGCTCATGGCCACCAAAATCCCATGGCACGCCACCCCTGGCCAAATAACCAACCAGGCATAACATACACCCCACATTCAAATGCCCATTACATGAAACAACCCAAATGGCATCCATGTACATCAACACATGTCCGTCACACACACACACTGGTTGTCATTGATTGTGTGAACCCACATTTTCACATGCATTAACCCAATGAGCGATTCCCACACATGGAGCTAAAATATGAAAATGTATTATGTACAAAAATAAAGCAATAAAATGAAAGCATAACAAAATAGCAAACATGAAATGAAAAGCATGTGCAAAAGATGAGTAAATGAAAGTACAACCAATCCAAAGTAATCCTAAAGAAAAGTAGTCACAACTCTCCCTCCAGCAACGCAAATCCAAAGGAAACGTAAAAAGAAAAATCCATTGATCCATGGTGAAATCAAAAGAAAAAGTTCAAAATAATCCATTGTCCAACTATGCACAATCCATTGTCCAAAAGAAATATCCATTAATCCATGTTCAAAATCAAATAAAAAGTTCAAATAAATCCATTGTCCAACTATGTACAATATATTGTCAAGGGTCCATGAGCCCAACGAAAGAAATGAAACCTACCTAAGAAACTACCTAATAAAAAAAATATATACAAATGTGTGTGGCATCGTCCATTCATTACAAAATAAAGGAAAAGGAAAAGGAAACCTAACTCTAAAAACTATTTACAATGGCAGCGGGCTAGTCCGACAGCTCACTTTTCAATGTCCGGGCCAGGGCATCATCGAACTACGGCTCGATGTCCCGGAGGCGGTCCTCTTCCATGGTCCCGAGGGTTCGCAGGGACGATGACATGTTCACCTCCAACTCCCTGCGAATTGCCTCAAGGCACTCGGCCCACCTCAGTGCCCTCCGCATGGAGTTTTCCGCCCTGACCATCGTGAGCCGTGCCTCTTCCACCCGCTGCCGCTCCGCATCTATGGCGTGGCCCAAACACTGCCACACAGAAGACACTTCCAAACCTGGGTCCTCCTGCCCTCTGGCCGATGCCTGCCCCTCGGATGTTGAAGGCCCCGAGCCATCATGGCTCCCACCTTGTTGCTGCTGCTGCTGTGCCTGTGCCCCTGCTCTTGCTGCCTGCACGTCCTCCTCTGGCTGGGGTGCAGTTGTTGAGGTGGCCCCCTCCTGGACGTCCGACTGCCGACTGTGGCAGGGATGTGTCCTCCACCAGCCTGGCTGCAGGGTCAGAGGCAGCTGCACAGGTTACCCAGGTGATACATGGGTGGGAAGATGGCATGGAGGACGACTGGCGCATAGGGGCTTCAGGTGAGGAGGGGGTCGGAACAATGTCCAGCAAACGGAGGAATCCGGCCCTGATGACCCGTCCCAGTAGGTCAACGCGGTCAACGAAACATTCAAGATGACATGCAGTGTCCTCACAAAAACACTGTAGGTCACCTCGCATGCCCCATTGACGCAACGCCATCCCACTCAGGACAGGCTCAACCCGGTCCCGGATAGCCATGTCCACAGGGAGAGGAAGGCCAGTTGTTGTAAGCCTACGTCCCCTCCCGGAAAACGGGTCTGGACGTAGGCATCCCTGCTGGTGCAGGATGATGCAGTCACAGGATCGGGGACAGGATTACACACAGGCACCTCTGCGGCGGCCCGGTGCTGCCTCCTGTCCCTGCCCCTGCACTGCACCACTAGCACCAGTGGAATCCCCACCTCCAGACCCCGTGTCTGTCCCTTCCACGGCCTCCTCCTCCACCAAACCGCCCACCAACCTGGATTACTCCATGCCATCTTCCTCCGTCGGACCCTGTGGGGTCTCAGCTGCCCCTTCTGCTGCTGAGGAGTCCAACTCCGACCTCCGCCTCTTGGACCTACCCTCGGCAGCTGCGGCCTGGGATGCAGCACCAGACTCCTCACTCCCTGTCGAGATGACAACCTGGGAGGGGAGCCTGACCTTGCGTCTCCGGCTGGCGGTGCAATCCCTGCCGCCTTGCTCCACAGCACCCTTTCCGCCCTCTTCATCAGTTGACGCTGCAGACAGGGAGAGATAGGACACAGGCATCAGGGCTCTGTACAATGGACTGATACACACATGACAGTTGCACATGAGTGGCAGTGTCACACTTCAGATATGGCATCACAATCCCCAACACACATGTCATTTCAACTCAAACACATGAGCAATTCCACAGCAATATTGCACCAGGCAGCACCATCCATACACATACAACTGCATGAGCAGCCGGAGGTGAGCCTTACATCACATAAAACACGGGGAGTGCACAAGACATGCACACACACCACCACACTTACATGTGTACATCTCCACCAACTGTCGCAGTGATGAGATCACCATTCATGTCACATCTGGCATTCATCCTTCTACATATCAGTGTCACATGCATCCATGTTGCATTACAGTTGCACACTTGTCAAATACACACACATCCACATGTACACAGTGCAGATACATGCAGCTGGAACCACCATCCATGTGTGACACCACAACCATGCCAACGTACATACACAGAATTTCAAACATGTGTGTTCCCACTTCTGCATTTAGCCTACATGCTTACCAACGCATACACCATCGATGTGTCTCACACCTGAGAGGACTCACATGTGTCAGCCTCACGCCCCTGTACATACACATCCCTACAAGGCCCTACAAAAACACATGTGCAACCTGCACACTACTGGCACACCACGACACGCACAGCGTCCAATCAATATGCATGGACACTTACCGCTTGACTCCAGATGGGTCTGCCTCTCAAGGACCTGGACGTGGAGCGCTGGGCATATGCATTCCAGGACCCTCATTTGGTGGTCAGACAGGTGGCCCCGGTGCCCCTTGGCATCCGCTGCCTTGAAGAGGCGCCGGGCCTTGTTGAGGGTCCTGGACCTGAAGTCCTCCCAGCGCTTCTTGACATGTTGTAAGTCGCGGACTGCCACCCCTTCCGCGTTGATGGCAGTCATGATGTTCATCCAGATCCTGGTCCGTCCTTCATAGTCGGCGGCGAACTTCCAAAGAGGGCATCATACTGCCCCAGGACTTGCTCCACCAGGACACCAACTTCCCTGGCAGTGAAGCTGGTGGCCCTCTGCCTCTCTGGCTGTGGGTTGCCAGTGGTGCCAGATGGTGTTGTGCCCGACATGGCAACCCCAGAGGCAGGAGTGGGTGGGCAATTGGGTCCTGGGGCTGGTCTGTGGAGTGATGGTATCCCAGTCGGGAGTCTTCGGTTCCAGCAGGGGTGGTCACGGCAACTGCACCCCTGGCTGATGTGCAGGCAGCAAATAGCAGGGCAGGTGGGCAGCAGGCAGTCAGGCAGCAGCAGAAGGCAGGTGGGATCGTGCTCGGGACACTGGGGGCAGTAATTCGGCCTTCTGGGCAGGAGCGTGGTCTTCCGTGTGTTGTTGCGTGGCCAGCTTGATACGGAGTGATTTGGCACGTGAAAAAACTGCACGTCCGCATGTGAATGCCTGTAATCCGAGGAAAGGGCCCACGCGCGTAAGTGACATGATTCGTGCAGGCATTTCCATTAACACGGGTGCATTTTCATCGTACACATCCAAAAATTGTCAGCTTGTGTAATTGGAGGAAAGGGCCTTAGCACGTACACGCGTAAGTGATGCTGTATGTGTGGGCCGCTTTAAAAGGTACGTGTAGGACCCCATTTCCTTGTACGTGCTTTTCGTGGAGAGCGAGTGGGTAAATTCTGTACTTCTTGTCGGTTCACACGCGATTACTTCACAGCGTTTCAAGTTCGTACTCCCTGTTACCTCTGACAGCGTTAATTTTTTTTTTGGGCCTGTTTCCTCAAACAGCGTTCACTTCTTCTTTTGTCCTGTCTCCTCAGACAGCGTACAATTCTTCTTTTGGCGGGGGTGTTGCCAACGTGCACATGCACGTTTTTTTATCATTATTTTTCCAGGCAGACGGTGAGTCGCGCACGCATTTACCAACTGTGCTTGCCCCTTGTTTCGCGTACCCCTTCAGAGGTCATTGTAGGCTACGTGTAACACGTGTACACTTATTTTTGTGTTTCCTGGTGCCACAGCGTAGTGTGGGTTCATTTTTCCACGCACGTGGTCTACTAAGGGTTGCGTGCACGTTACTTTTTATTTTCGGGGTGCCTGTGCGTTGCGTGACCCGTCATCTTCCCCCAGGGGTCACAGACAGCCTTGCTAGAGCACTAGGGTACGAATTCCATCTAGTACCCTACCCCTTTCACCCCCAATTGCCCAGGACAATTGTTTACTGCAACTCACATACGCACAACAACATCAGTGCCATGGTTGGGAGGCGACCAAGCGGTAAGGGAGGCAAAGGTGGCCGACCTCCAAAAGGTGGGCGTGGTTGCCGCGGTAGGGAATTTGGCCAGGATTTGCAGGGTGCCCCTAGACACCCATGTGTGGAGGACCAATCAGGGACACCCATGCTCCCATGGTTGAGGGAAAGGTGGCTGACACCATCCCAGCTCAGCCCTTGTTGGACCAGCCCATTGTGGCACCTGACCCGGCACAGGATGACTCCCAGGCTGACTTCCAGGTCAGCAAGTCTAAGCCACGTGTGCCGGTGCAAGTTGGTGTCATCAGGCCACGTGAATCTGGGGCAGCGATGTCATCTGCTGCCCCAAGTAGGCAGGGTGGGGAGGCTGCAGGGGCAGCTGCAGCTCTATCCACCCCAGTTCTGAGTCTCCCAGCTGGGACAGTGTCGGTCCTGGTCCATCAAACTGACGTTGCCCCTGCCAACATCACACTTCAGCCAATGCCTGCACCACAACCTATGGTCATTGTGCCTTTGCACACTCCCAGTACCCAGTCCACCTGCGCTTCTGCCCCTACTGACCAGAGCGGTGCAAGCCACTCAGGCTCTGCTCCACCTTTGAAAGAGAGGAAGAAGGGTGCTCTGGCACTACAGGCTGAGACCCCAGAAACAGCTACACAGTCCGGCACGTCAAGGAAGCCTAGCTTTAATGACCCCGAACTTGATGCACTTGTGACCTATGTGTTGGCACATAGCTACAAAATGGTGGTGACTGCAGGGTGCAAGACCACACCTGGTCAACGTAGGGCACACTGGCAGACCATCGCAAACCGCATAAGTGCCCTTGGATTTGTGAGGCGCACAGCTGATGATTGCTACAAGCGGTGGAATGACCTGAAACGCAGAGCAAAGAACAAGCTGGCCTCAAATCATGCCACTACTCTGGTGACTGGCGGTGGGTCTCCACCAGAGGACAACAAACTCACTGAACATGAGTCTGTTGCTGGGACCTTTGTCACAGAGGAACAAATCCAAGGCGTGGGAGAGCTACCTGATTACGACGCATTGTCCGGTGAGTGCCCATGCATGTGTGTGTAATCCATGTGTATGTTGTTTGGGTGACGGGTTCTGATTGAGTGCCAGGTGAGGGTGTGCACTCCTGAGTGTTATGGGTCACCCATGTGCTTCCTCAAATACATTCACGTGCCTTTGATTTGGGTATGAAAGTGACCAGAGACGCTTGTGTCCAGAGACGCTGCACACCCTCGCCTAGCCCAGACGAACTCATGAAGATACTGTCACGTTTAAACAATGTGGGGTAGAAACCACGATTTACAGTGGGTGTCTCCAGCATTCTCAACCTAGAAGACACATCTTACAATTTGAGGTAAACAATTGTTCCCTCAACGACGCATTGAATGCCTCAAAGGTATCTATACCTATGATGGATTTTCTTACTTACCCTTACACTGGATGAGTTTTTGATAGAGACCCCAGGGCTCTTCATTCCATCACACTTCCTGATGAAGGCCTGCCCAAAAAGCTGCATCACACAGCGCCTCAAGGCCAAAACACCATTGTGTCGATGATATCACCATTTGAACAGTGCACATCTAAAGCATTGTTAATGTGCTTTTTTACATATATGTCCATTGATGTGGGTTTATGTTTATTCTTGTGACTGCACAAAGGAAATGATCAACCAATAGTGGCAGTTGTCTTTTGTTGTTATTGCATTGGGATCCAGCCTGTCTTACTGGATCATACCTATATGTATTGTTTTTTCTAAACATCTCTGGGTGCTCTATCCCCACCAACTTTATCCAGATGTCATTAAATACATTTTGTGAAAAATGATGCAGTAAGAAGTGACTGTCATATTTACTATAATGTTGGAACTCTGTGACCTCTCACCCTGAAGTTTCAGCTACTGCTTGGCAAGATTCTTGGCATCTGGATCTGGAAGGATGTTAAAGGATAGATGCTGAATGCTGGAACAAAGTCCTTCGCTGGAATCAGAAGAGTCAGTCAGTGTGTCAGTGAGTCTCTATGTGTTGTCAGCTGTATATATTTATCCTTTTAAATGACATCACAAAATGGGTGTATGGGCCAGCCTAACTAAGCTTGACCCTGTGAACTGGGATTGGATCAGGACCTCATCTCTGCCTTGCATCTGAGTGATTGGATCAAGGACGGATGATGTCACATTTATGGTTTGGCTTTGACAGTCCTTAGAAACCTCCCTTAGCCACTTGTATCAAAATTGAACTTTGTCCTAATTAAATGTTTATATATTGGTAACCTCTGCAAAAATAACACACAAAGATTCCATATTTGATGTTGTATCTGTTCATCAAAATCCCACAGCTGTGAGACCTTGTTTCACCTTTCTGCAGAATGTTGTCCATTCGCCATGAACACACATGTTCCAAACTTTCTGCACATTTTTACATTCTTAGCTTTAAACCTGTGGGACGAAAAACAACTGAGATCTGTATTCCTCTTAGCAAAAATCCTTTCGTGTTTGCTAATCCGGCAGACTTTTAGTTTAGATAACTTTGAAGTTTCATCAGGAGAGCCCATCTGACAGGGCTGTCATTCACAGGTAGTCCAGTGTGCCGCACACAGATTTTGACAGGGGCTGTCATTCGCAGGAAATCCAGTCTTTCTGAGAAAATGTTTTGCTCTTCACATTTCAGCACTTGGTACATTCACAGTGCTTCCTTAGATTAAATGAATTTTGGTGCCAAGCAAGATTTTGAATGTTAAGAAGTGTTGTGTAGAGGACTTTTGGAGTTTTTAGCATCAAAGTAAATGTCATTTACAGGCAAATTTTGGAGTTTCACTTGCAAAGTGCTACTTTTCCCTCTGCACTCTATGTTTGCTTGTCATGGAGCCCACTGGCACTTTTTCTGTAGTGCGTGCTCTATTCCACCACACATGCACCATGGGTGGCAGGTTGTGCATCCATCTTTTTGTGAATTGAAATGCGATTTTGGAGGTTTGTGCGCACCCAAGAGTTTTGCCGCCATTTTTACTGTTTCTTGCACCATAGATAGCAGAGTGATGCTGCATAGTATAGCAGAGTGGGTCAATACATCCGACAAATCCCCCCCTCCCGACTTTATTTTGACCACCAGTCGAGGGGAAGTCGGGAGATTATGATGTTCTCTTCTATGTGGAGAAATTCAGTTGCTTCTCCCGTCAGTGATTGAGGCGACACGCTCTCCTCTCTGGTTCAGGTTAGGATGGGGCGATACTCCGGATTCTTTTGGTTTTTCCTCCCGGTCACTGAGTGGTCCTCCTTGGTGATTCTTGGGATGATTCTTAGTTCAAATGCAAGAAAACAGAACATAGCATGGTTATGGAAATGTTTCCACTACTGTGTCCACACATCTTCGGGGATGTCAGCAGTTGGAAAGACACTTGCATTCCTTAACAATTGGCAATATTCCCCATCTATGTTTACTAATTGTCTTAATAGGTGGATACTGTAGGTGAGGCCTGGGATGGTAACCTCTCCTCCATTTATGAAATTCCATTTCCTACCATAGTACTAGTGCTGACCGGGAGGCTTTCTTTAGGTTTGCCAGGACCCTGACATTTACTCTCCAGTTGGGACCGAGCTTGGCAATAACTAGGGTCAAAATTAATCTCGACTTGGTTGAGGAGGTCACTGCTCATATAAAAGGCGGAAGGAACACCTTGCACAACCCAACAAGTATGTACTATGCTTTTGTCATCCCTAGAAATTTTGATCATGCAACTGCTAAGCAGAGGATGTTTGGATCGGAGCGTTTTCAGGTCCCAATACCCATTGCTGCACCGACTCTAAGGTGGGTAGGGCCTGGTCTTTTGGGAGTTTTTTTTAACAATTCTTCACTGATGAAGCTTTCTTTGCTATTCAAGTCAACTCGGGCGAGGATAGACTCATTCCTGTCATTTAACTGAATCAGGAGGAAGAGATATTCACCCTTTTTCAGAATGCCAGCTAAGTTTTGTGCTGGTTTGATATCAATTTTGGCTATGGACTTGGGACTTTCTGATTATACATCAGTATAACATTTCAATGTATCCCCTTCCAGGGTGGAATGCCACTTGAGACTGGAAGGGAGGCTGATTTGCAGAAATGGAGAGGAGTTCTCATCACCAGTTGGTTGTCCCACAGCTATGACGGTGACAGCAGGTATGTCATTGTTTTGGAACTAGAATTTATTTGGTCTGGGTTTTGTTGAACCATGTGGCATGTGCCATTTAGACTAACATGGTTAACGCTTTGTTTTAATTTAAATGGCCTTTGAGTCTGGGTCCAGAGTACCTTATTCACACAATCTATTAAGGGATGCAGCCTGCGGAGGATGTCATTCCCTAATGGACAGGGGGTGCTCTCTGGTACCAGAACTAGGACCGGGTGCTTCATTTTGTGTCACCCAGTTTTAATTTCCAGCTCTGCAGGCCCTTCAACCGGAATTTCCTTCCTGTCAAAGTTCTGGAGCCATTCAGGAAGAGGGGTGAGAGGAATTTGGTATCTTTCCCTCCTTCCTGAATGTAGCTGCTCAAAGATCCTGTTTGAAAGCAAAGTTGCTTGGGACCCAGTGTCCACCAGTGCTGGAATTGCACGTTGCCCTTGCACCTGGATGGAGAGATAGAATCTACCTTCCTGCTCCTCTAATGGGCAAAGGTAATGGGTTCTCTTGGTAAGCTTGATGGTCAATTTGCTCATTTCTGACTTTGACACCGGGATAGTTGGGTCAAGAGATGGTGTTGGAGTTGAAGCATCTAGCACAAAATTTTGACACACCGCGATTTGGAGAATTTTGGGCTCCCTTGTTCTGTTTCTGGGCTGCCCCCACTTTCTGGAGGCAGGTGAGGTATGGGGTTGGTGCGGTTTGGGGTTCCTCTTGTGCTGGTTCTGGTCCCCCCCCCTTCTAGGTGGCGGTCCCCAGATTGGAGTGGGGTGGTTTGGGAATCTGAGCATACAGTTTCACACTCAGTGATTTGAGGAGTCTCGGGCTCCTCCTTTTCTGATTCGGGGCTGCCCCCCCCCCCTTTTGGAGACAGTCCTCAGAATGGCTTTGGGGAGCTAAGGACTTGTCTTTCTCTGGTTCTGGGCTGCACCCCCACCCCTTTTTGGAGGCAGCCAGGATAGATTTGGGCATGATCCGATGTGGGAGCTTGGGAATCTGCAAAAAATTGGGACAGTTGGATATGGGGGGGGGTTTGGACTCCCCTGGTTCTGATTCTGGGCTGCCCCCCGCCCCCTTTTTGGAGGCAGTCACCAGAATTGGCTTGAACAAGGTGATTTTCTGATTGATCATTCTGGGGTTCAATGATGGGTAGTTTTAACTCAGTCCCCACATCTACCCAATCTGGATTAGGATCTCTTGGGACCCATTTTTCTTTGGGAGGAGTTCCCCCATCCCTGAAGGAGAAGATCCTTTTCCCAGAATCCTCTGATGACCCCTCTCGTTCAAACTGGAAGATTCTAACTTCCTCCACAAAATGGGTCTTTTTAGGTCCTTTATTTCTCCTACCCGCCCTCTGTTCCTTAGGTTGCAGACTTTCGGGGGCAGGAGATTCTGGTTCCAGTTCCTCGGTTTCCAGGGAATTTTCACAAGTGGCGAAGGAAGCTTCCTCTAAAGCTTTACACCCCTGTGCCTCCTCCCTGGGAACCAGTGGGTTGTCGGGGTTCTCTCCCCGTCATTGCTCTGCAGTCCCAGGCCCTTGATTTGAGGGGTTCTGGGCCATCATGCTCATCTGAGGGTTCTGGTGAGCCCTCAACATGTGACCCAGATCACGTGCCAAATTCTGGACCTCGTGCTCCAGTTGGGACACCCGCACCAGCTGGTATGGGGTTCTCTGGTCCATCCTAGTTTGATCAAGGGAAGGGTAACTGTCCCTTCTCCCACAATAGCCTTGGTTGGGATAGTTCTGGTACCCCTCCACCCTTGGCCTCCCCTCTCCCGATTGGGCTGTCTGGGCTCAGGAAAGTGGGGAAAGAAAGAAGGGTTGTTTTTGGGGGTTGATTTTTGATGTGTACTGGGGAAAGAAACTCAACCTGGCATTTGGGGGATTACTGCCCTCCTGGGGAAAGTTAGGAGGGAAGTTTCCTGGGTTGGCAGCTGCCTGGTTGGATCCCTCCGACCCTTGGGCTGGGGGAGTCCACACATAGCCCAAGCCCAGGATGGGTCTGCTGCCCTTGTAACAGAGGCTGATGTAGTCAGGGGAGTTAGGGGTCCCATTTGTTGGGTTACCTCCCTGGCTACCTGTTTGGGATTGGCCCGAGGGCCTTCTGGGTCTTTGGTTAGCTGGGTTTTGCACAGGAATCTTTTTAGGCCCCCCTCATCTTCAGATCTAAAGTGGGGGCAACCTTCACCTCCGCCACCTTAGCAGCAGCAGAGGTGTTGGTTGGTTTTGGGCTTTTATTAACATTTTTATTTTCTACCGGATTCTGCACTTCATAAATGCAAGTTGCTTGTTCAGTGACCCAGTCTAGTGATCTCTTCTCATGAAAGTCCCTCACCTGCTGGGTCATAATGTATTTAGGGAGTGCATGAAAGAAGGTATTGATGAACTCCCTTCTGTCTGTGCGCACCCTCGTGGTGGTCTGCGCAAAGGCACGTTTCAGCTCTTCTACAAATTCTTGTGGGGCCTGGTCTTCCCCACATTGCAGATTGTAGGCCGCCTAGCTGGCCTATTGAGGGTTTCTATGTATTGAGAAATGCTTTTAGATGGCCGCCCTGTAGGTGGACCATCTTGAGTGGTTCTGATCCTCCAGCCCTGCAAAAAAGCTGGAGTATTCAGGGGAAAATGTACACTTGACTTATTGAATGCAACTTTGGCTATCCTTCAGGTGGAAAATATCCATCATTTGCTCATACAACTCGAGGTGCTCCCAAATTGAATATTTTGCATTTTTATGATAGGGCATTATGAGGCTCCTAGTGGCGTTGGTTTGCTTCAGGGGATCTTTCACTAGGGCCCTCTTAATTTTGTTGGCCTTTTTAGTTTTTGTCACTCTTGTCCACTCATCCTCTGACTCGGAGGCACAGCTACAAGAGGTGGCTATCTGATCCTATAGGCTCTCCCTGATTCTACGGGCTTGGGAATGGCTTGCAGAATGTGGGGGCCTAGTCTCATGAGACCTGTGGCCCTCAGAAGAGTCTTCTGACTCTCCCTTGCTCCCAGGATTACCTGATTACCACCCACTGCCCTAGCCTGCCCTAGCTGGGAAGAGGTTTTTAAGATGCTCTTTGAGGGCCTAGTTTCATGGAATTCCCCACCAAATTTGTCAGACTGATCCCTTGGTATGTGATATTTTTGAGGATCCAGTTCTCTGATTCTCCCCTCATTGGAGTCTTCCTGATCAGAGAGGCTAGCCCTAATATTTGGGAATCTGTACATAGATGCCCGCCAATCCATTTCTGGGAGGTGCTGATCTGTCAGTCCCATATTTCCCATTGTGCTGAAGTCTACAATCCCCGTGGCCATTGGTTCATATGAGCCAGTGGACATGAGGGTGGCAGAGTCCATGGGACTGAAGGGATTAAAGTCCCTGATCACAGGGATCCTGAGGTTATGCTCAGGGGTTTCTCTTTCCCTTCTTACCTCATCTCTTTCAGCCCCTATTCCCTGATGACATGCCGAAATCTGACCCTTTTGCTCTTCTACTAAGGCCTTACTGGTCTCTATGATTTGTTCTTGCATGGCTATCCGTTTGTAGAGCCTGTCATTCTTTTCACAGAGAGCCTCATTGTCTCTCTGTGCTTCCTGCCTAGATTGGAAATACTGGGCCAATTTCTGCTGCAGGATACTCACCTCCTGAGTTTGGTCCTTATTGGTCTGAGTAATCTTTTCCAAAGCATCCTCCACCCGCCTGGTGTGCTCTAGCAGCTTTTGATAATCAGTTTTGATTTCGCCAAACTCCTGAAGGGCCAGCTTTCTTTCCTCCAACTTCATTCTTAATTGGCTGACTTCCTGGCCTAAAGTGTCCCTCTCCTGAGTCAGGTTGTCCCTCTGTTTTTTAAATGCACTAGATTTCTGGCACTCCTCATCAAATTCCTCTTGGGAGTGGATATCTTTAATAATTAATGTATTGTTTTCCTCTTAATTTGTCTATGCGGTCTTGTAGGACAACTAACTGTTCTGCACAGACTCTGTTAAAAGTTAATTGCTGCTCCAACTTTTGTTGACTCTGTTGTAAATAGTAAAACCTTTACTGACACTCTTTTTGCAGTGTCTGTACTTGAGTATTTTATTCTGCATTCTCTTGCTGTAAGAGAGCCAGATCTTCTTGGATTTGGTGATATACTGCCTAGCCTATGTTTCTGATTCTTTGCTATCCTGGAGCCTTTTCTCTGCAGAGTCCAGATTGGTCTGGATTTTCTGCAGTGCTTCCCCTTGCCTCTTTGTCAAATCTATATTGTCTGCGTGCTTTTCCTGTATCGTTCCTATGTGGAGGTACAGGTAGGCTGCTATTTTGGCGATTTCACACTTCTCCTCTTTTATTTTGGGGGCCATGTCTAGTTTGCTAAGCGCTTGATGTAATGGACCCTTGTTCTGCCAGGTATCAAGGTCGATTTCAGTGATTTGTTGTTTTATTCCCTGCAGCCATACCTGTTCTTCCTGTTCTGGCCATTCACCCCTGACAAACAATTTGTGCAGGGGGTGTTCCCTAGCAATATTAATTTCCACTGGGGTCGCCATTCCAGAAATATAAATTTCCTTCTGACTTATCTCAGGGTTAATTTACTTTTGCAAACAGCCCCAATTCTTTTGAGTATTTCCTTTGAGGGGTGTTTGTACAGTGTAGCACAAGATGGAAGCAAAACAAGGTGTATGTACCCCACGGGATAGCAAGCTGTGTTAGACTGTCACGAGTGGTATGTCAAATTCAGGATCCCGGATGAGCCCACAAGCTGTAAGTGATTTCAACTGGCACACACCCAAGTCTCGCCCAGCATAAAGTGTGCAAATGAAACCCTTATTTATTTGTATCTATAAGTTCAATATTCCCGAATGATATACCACTCATATCACACCCTTCTCCTGAGACCGTGCCCCCTGCCCCCACTCACACTGAACCATGAATCAGGCTAGTTTGCAAAGGTAAATATTTATTTAGGTATTTAGATTTTAAATCACAATATATTTTAATAGGTAACCACAATCACCAATGGGGTGACAGAACAGTGAATATTCTCTTTAATGCACTAGGAATCAAGTAATGAGCACAAAAACAAATGCAGCACAGAAAAGGACACTTTTGGGTTGGTTTGAAATAGATACCACTATAGTTAGGGGTTCCCCCTGCAACACCCCTCATCTCACCCATAGGCAATTTAAATAAATGTGAGGAGAGAGCAGGTACTCAGGAATAACACAGATCAAACAGAATATCACTCCCACCTTCCCCCTTTAAACACAAGAGAAAAACGGAATTGACTTTCAACTGTCAGAATGGCTTTGAAATTGGCTGAGCAAAAACACCAAATGTGGTCAAAATACTTAAATTGTTAGAAATGTCTATGGGAGCCGCTTTGAACAGATTTAAGCAAACAAAAGTAATGATTTAATCAAAAGAAAACAATTGGGATCTCAAAGTCAGAGTGGGAAATAATTTAAAGCTAATTCACACGTGTAACACTTTTCAAAATGTCAATTTGCGGCAAAGTTTTCCCTATATAACGGTTTTGGGTTGTAGAGATAGCTAATGATGTTAGGTACAAGTGGGAGTTGAAATTTGATTCTATCTTAAAATTTGAGGAAGTTATGGAGGTTTTAGTGAGAGGTGTTTTTTTTCCAAAAAATAAAGACATGAATTTCGACAAGGACTTCAGTTTAGAATCGGAAAATATGGCTTATGCTTTTACTCAAGGCTAGAGCGTTTGGATAGGCAACCAAGATGGGACACAGTAAGCTCTGAGACTGATTCATGACTTCAGTAACAGATCCCCATCACCTTCCCCGGCGGCACCAGTCTAAAGACTCAAAGTGGGATTTATGGAGCAGAGTTACACAATAAAGATGACTATGAAAATGGTGCTTTAGCAACTACAGAGAATAAGGTAGCACTAAAGATTTTGACATTGTTACAGGTTATGGGAGTACGGATAGTTCAGAGATTAGAGTGGAACAAGAAAAGCAAGGTATACACTAGTTCTCTAGCGTCCTATTAATACTCACAATTCACCGGGATTTAAGATTTTTGGACAGTCACAGCTCTGGTCTATGGAATGGGTCTATACAGGAAAGACAGCTCATCAGGCATGGGACTGGATCAGCTAGGCCAGTCATCGGACTGCACAGGAGCTGCCCTTCTTGTTTCTGGGTATTTCAAATCAGCGGGATAGCGAGTTCACAAGGCAAACCTTATGGTAGCAAGCCAGATAGTTTCAGGATGCTAGTTTCGGGATGCTTTCCCACACCACAGCGCTCCACTGGGTATAGAGAATGAGTTTGAGGATTGAGGCCTTGCTGAAAATGGTTCAGCTACTGCTTGGCAAGATTCCTGGCATCTGGATCTCAAAGGATGTTAAAGGATGGATGTTGAATGCTGGAACAAAGTGCTTCACTGGAATCAGAAGAGTCAGTCAGTGTGTCAGTGAGTCTCTATGTGTTGTCAACTGTCTATATTTATCCTTTTAAATTACATCACAAAATGGGTGTATGGGCCCGCTTAACTAAGCTGGCCCCTTGAACTGGGATTGGATCAGGACCTAATCTCTTCCTTGCATCTGAGTGACTGGATTAAGGACGGATGATGTCACATTTATGGTTTGGCTTTTACAGTCCTTAGAAACCTCCCCTAGCCACTTGTATCAAAATCGAATTTTGTCCTAATTACATGTTTATACATTGGTAACCTCTACAAAAATCACACACAAAGATTCCATATTTTATGTAGTATCTGTTCATCAAATTCCCACAGCTGTGAGACCGTGTTTCACCTTTCTGCAGAATTTTGTCCATTTCGCCATGGACACATTTCCAAACTTTCTGCAAATGTCCACACATGTGTGTGTTTACCATAGGGGTGTGTGTGTGTAAAGTTTAACAATTCTAGCATTGATACAGTTCACATGAAACCACATTTATAGCCATTCCTGTCCAGAATATGTTACACATTTCCATCGCCTCTTGAAACGTAAAGCCAAAAATTAGACTAACAAATCTGTCCTTCTTATATTTTTCACCACTTTGGATAAGTTATGAGTCTCTAAACATTGTTCATTATTTAGTCTTAGCAGCGAATGGTCCACCTGTTGTCTCTCCCTGGAGCTCAAGGAGTAGCCCCCTCCTTTGGGGAATTCCTTCAAGGAGCAGTTTATGCTCTTTTCACACATCCATTTACTGGCCTGGGGATCTGCCATTGTTCATTCCTTGGCTGTAGACAAATCTGGCCTAACCCACAATTATCATATGTCAGTCAGTTTCTGCTGAGAGGATTTTCCCTCCCCTTAGGAGAAACATGTTTTTCCACTTCTTGCAGGCACAGCCAGGCTAAATTTTTCTTAATTTCTTGACTTAAAACCCAGCATAAACCATGCTTGTTGCATCAAATGTCATAGATCAATTACATTCTTAGCTTTAAAGCTGTGGGATCAACAACAACTGAGATCTGTATTCCTTTTAGCAAAAATCCTTTTGTGGTTGCTAATCCGGCAGACTTTTAGCTTAGATAACTTTGAAGTTGCATCAGGAGAGCACTTTGACAGGGCTGTCATTCACAGGTAGCTCAGTGTGCTGCACACAGATTTTGACAGGGGCTGTCATTTGCAGGAAATCCAGTCTTTCTGAGAAAATGTTTTGCTCTTCAGATTTCAGGACTTGGTACATTCACAGTGCTTCCTTAGATTAAATGAATTTTGGTGCCAAGCAAGATTTTGAATGTTAAGAAGTGTTTTGTACACGACTTTTGGAGTTTTTAGCATCAAAGTAAATGTCATTTACAGGCACATTTTGGAGTTTCACTTGCAAAGTTCTACTTTTCCCTCTGCACTCTATGTTTGCTTGTCATGGAGCCCACTGGCACTTTTTCTATAGTGTGTGCTCTATTCCACCACACATGCACCATGAGTGGCAGGTTGTGCATACATCTTTTTGTGTGTTGAAATGCAGTTTTGGAGGTTTTTGCGCACCCAAAATTGTTGCTGCCATTTTTGCTGTTTCTTACACCATAGATAGCAGAGTGATGCCGCATAATATAGCAGAGTGGGTCAATACATACCTTACAGTCTTGAACATGACGTATGCTTGATGGGGTAGCCAGTCCTTCTCCTCTAGGATAGAGGTGATATAATTGTACTTTCATAATCCTACAATGAAGCAGTTTGCAGCATGCAAGGCAGACTTCTGAGAGCACAAGGTGGCATCTGCTACTCCTGCAAGTAGACCATTAACACCGTCCAGTTCAGAGATGTCCAGGGCTCGGACATCTGCAATGAACTTGGGGCAGGTGTGAAAGTCTTAACTTTGCAGAGGAACACCAGTTGTACCCTGCTGCTCGGGTCTTATTGATGATATATATTTTGAATGAAAGGTCACAGTCAACAGAACATCTGAGAGTTTTTATACTGGGTGGGATATTTATGCTTGAATCTGTCATGCTTCATGTCAGTCATCCAATGCTGGTTTTGGGCATGCTTGAAGGTGTTGGAATTTGGTTTGTGTAGGGTTGAGCTTGAGTTGGGTGTTTGACATGCAGGTTTGGATGCAGTACAGACAGTGCTTGAGTCAATGGATGTTGTTGATGCAGTTGATATTTATTTTAAAATATGTTTCATCTCTGTGTTGGTGTATCTTGATGTTGGTGTTGGCGAAGCGTTCCCCCAGAGGTTCTATGTAGAAGTTAAGCATGACAGGGGATAGGATGGAGATTTCTGGAACTCGACAGGTTACTTGGCAGTTCTGGCATCTGTTGGGGCCCATCTAGATGAGTTAGTCTCGTGCACATGGCCAGGATGTTGAGAAGGGCTCCATTGTCAAGCCTATTCAAAGCATGCATAGACACATAGAGGAACATTAGTAAACAGCAGTCCTCCTTGTCTAGTATGTGTAGAGTGTTATCAATAACTTGGATGGTGGAAGCCTCTGTGCTGCATCATGGTTGGAAAATGAATGGCAGTTATGTAGGAAATGATGCTAAACTATGCTTTCATGGGACTGAATGGCAACAGTCTTTTGAATCACTTTTCTGAGGAATAATAGATGAGTGATGTAGCATCAGTTGCAAGGTCGTCTGGTTTGAGTGTGGGTTACTGCATCAGGGAGGGTAACTGGCACATTGTCAGTGCATCTGGAATGGTGCCTTATGTGAAGGATCTGTTGATGACATGGATAATTGGTGTGAGTGCTTCAACGTTAATGTCCTTCACAATTGAGGAGACGAGAATGTTACCTTCGGGATTTGTGGTGTTCAAGGCTGCAAGAGTGTGTGTTAGGTCTGTTGGGGTACTTTGTACTTTTTCTGTATTCAGTGCATCTTGCTATGTTATTGGCTAGTATGGGTTGGATGTCTGTGGTGTGGCTGGAACTGTCAATGTGTTGTCTTATCTTGTCTGGGAAGGAACTGGCAATGTTGTTGCATTTGTCAGTAGTTTGTGGTATTGCAGGTTCTGGAAGAGGGTTAATGCAATGCTTCACTATTTGAAAGATTGTTCTGCTATTGTTGAATGCGTCCATGATGGTTGTAGTCTTTTAGTTTCCTTTGGCTGGCATGATAAGTGTCCTCCATGAGGATCAGAAGGTTCTGAGGGTTCTGTACTTTTCCAGTTAGTGGGATTTTTTCCATACATTTTCCGAAGATGAGGTGCTTGCTTGCTGTCTGTAGATTTTATTGTGCACTGAGGAGTGGAGAGCTTTTTTTGTAGTTAAAGTTTCAGTGGTGCATGGATATTGGTGGTCTCAGTTAAGGTGTGCTGAGTGCACTGAGCTGGGCTTTGAAAATTCTCCAAATGGTTGGACAAGGAGACCAAGATGCTTCCAGTGCTTTGATGGGGGAAGTTCTTGTTCCTTCCAATCCAATGTTATGGGGAAGACAATAGGTGGAGAGGTGGTGAATACCATGTTAAGTATGTTGCCTTTGTTTTAGGTTGGTTCTATGATTAGTTGCTTGGTGCACATGGTGCTGAGTGGTTTGAATAGAGTCTCTCGGTTGTTTTGGTGGCCTGAGTCCCAGTCAGAGTGAGGTCTCAGGGGGAGATGTTAGTTGTTTTGTGGTTGGATGTTGTTTTGATACGGTCTGTGACATCATTGAGAAAAGCCTTGTTGGTGTGGTCTGGTCATTAGCTGTGGTGGAAGCACGGGGAGCAGGAAGTGGTAAGTGGGGGGTTCCTTGGATGCTGGCATGGCACTCTGTGCACGTCCATTTGGGCTTGTACATAGTAGCGAGCCATCTGGCAGTCTTCTCTTTGTAGTCTTTGTGTTGGATGCTTTAACTGCAGGGATGACGACATCCAGGAAGTGCGGAAGTCGAAGTGAATTATTTCTCTGTGATAAAGAGTGTGTGTAGTTTGTGAGTGTTTAAGAGGTCAATGATGTCAGTGCAGGTAATGCTGTGGAATGTACATTGAGGCACATGAGTTTGTATTTGTGTTTTGGAGGTTTAGCGTGGGTTGTGGTGAGATGGTTGAGGTTCTGTGGGTTGTATGTGCATGGGAGTGGGGTGCTGACTGGGTGTTTGCTTGTGTGGGTGAGGGTGAGGATGGGAAGGTGTGTCTTCTAGGAACCCAAGGAAGGGGGGCAGAATGTTTGGTGAAGTGTCACTTCGACCTCATCCCCTAGAATTGTTGATCAATTTTTAGTATTGGGGTTCCACGCAGTGCACCAGTCTGTCAATGACATAATGTTGTATAAATCATAGGATCCTTGCAAGTTATATTGCATAACAGTTGACCAATCAATGACATCTCATGAAAGGAAATCACATATTCTTTGTACTTGATGGCATATCACTGAATTCATTTTGAAATATAATTTGAAACTTCAGGATCCTGCATGTTATTAAACAGTTATTGGTAATAGGCAGGCACATCCAGCTTTTACAACTAGAAAAGTTTAAACAAATGCATATTTCTAGTACCAATAGCTAAAATAAATATTGATTAAGTCACCGTGGTTTCAATGCTGTTCTGAGTATTTGCAAGCAGTAACATAGAGGTAGACATTCTTACTCCTTAATACTTTCAAATGATGCCCATGAAAGCTGTTCGTAGGAAAAGTGAAATGCAACGGCCTAATCAAATGTTAGACATTGCTGCCTTTTGTCTCTTTGTCAATGATCAGCTAGAATTTAATGTAGCCCCTTTAATAATAATTCCTCAATGTTTGGCAATAAGAAGGAGACAATAAGTCGGTCTATTAAGATTACTTTTTGTACGGATGCAAATGAGACATGCACTGGCACTTTTTGCTGGTGTTCTGATCCACCAAAAACATATCCCTAGTGCATGCAGGTTTTCTTCCCTCAAAATATGAATGGGTAGGCGTATCCCACAAAAGTGGATGTCACATCACCGAGCACCTCCTTGATATTGTGACGAATCCCCGGATGTCATCACTTCTCCCCTAGGAGAAGTCTCTTTCCATGAGGCTATAGAGGCGAGGCCGATAGTCCTGCTGGGGGTGGTACTCAGCGGGTGGATCTCATGTAGATGCAAAACCCTTATTGGATTAGTGATGATTTGGGGAGAACATGGTATCCATATAACCCAACTAAGCCCAACATACCTTCCTACTTCCCTACCTGTAACACCTTCTTTAGTGTACCCATGTACCTTTGCGATACCAGTAATATAGAACGTATTGGGACAAGGAAGAGTGTTGAATCCTAAAGGAACTTGTATCCCCTATGTACTGCGATGAGGGAGAGACCATCTGACCCAATGGGAGTGGGTAAGATCAGTACTGGGATGAGGACGAAGTGCGGAAGAATACAGATCCCTTCAGAAACCATTGTGAGTGCTCTAGTCTACACAGACTTTCCATTGGTCAGAATATACCTGAAATAAAAGAGGGATATCTGAACCAAGAGAGAGATCCTCCCTCGAGGAATCTGAAGCTTTGTGTACCACTGGAGAGACTGGGACGCCGAAGGTGCAATGAATGGGACACTTGCGTGCTGGCAGAGGCATCCCTGACAGATCTGCCTTGGTCGAGTAGAAGAAGGAAGCAAGAGCTTGGGCAACCAGCTGGACGAAGGAGCTGGGGCATGTTATTCATGCAGAGCATGCTGCCTGAAAGTAGGAAGCCACTGTGGCATTGCTGCAGAGCAGAGGGAGAGGAGGTGGTGCCCAAGTGAGAATGAAACTTCCAAAACCCATGGACAAAGACTTGTGAGCAGACAGAGAGGGGTTGGGAAACCGTAAGGCTTGCTGGGAATCCCGAGGGACCTTACCACACTGAGACACAGGTCCGAGAAACCTGCACCTTGGTAAGAAGTGACATCCAGAGTCATCTTCTTCATGGCAGCCCTTGGCGAACTGGGAAACTGGGGCTGCCTAGACCACGGGTGACTGAAGAAAGCCATATAAAGGGGTCTTTGACCCAAGAGAAAGAAATCCATACATAGGGGTCTGGAACCCAAAAGAAAGAAAGGCACACAAAGCTGTCTGGAACCCAAGAGAAAGGAATCCATACCAAGAACAATTCCATACAAAGGGGTCTGGGACCCAAGAGATACATCTATACAAAGGGGTCTGGGACCAAAGAGAAAGAAATACCTACAAAAAAGGGTCTGGGGCCCAACAGAGAGAGGCAGTCCCTGGCAGATTGAGAAACCAGGGCTGACTAGACTACAAAAGAGAAAAATAAGCCAACAGAAAGATGGTCTGAGACCAAACCAAGGGGAATACCTGGCAGGGTAGTGAACCTGGTATATGTCCTAAGAAAAAAGAAGAGCCAAGAAGGGTCTGGAACCCACATATAATAACAAACTGGCTCAGAGATCATCCCTACAGTCACAGTACCTGGCAGGAGCTTGTTGCACTCTGTTGAGAGAGTTGGAGGAAGACCAAGGGAAGAGCGAAATACCCTCTGGTGTTGTTGAACATTGTACAAAGTGCCAAGAGAAGGGAGTCATTCTCTTGGCACAGTGAAAAGCTGGAAAGAAACAAGGGGGCGAGAGAAATACCCCCTGGTGTTGTTGAACGCTGTATAAAGAACCACCAGAAGGAAAACCTTCTCTTAACACTGTGAAGAACTGAAAAGAAACCAGAGGAAGGGAGAAATATCCTCTGGTGTTGTT
Source organism: Ambystoma mexicanum (assembly GCF_040938575.1). Classification (NCBI taxonomy): domain Eukaryota; kingdom Metazoa; phylum Chordata; class Amphibia; order Caudata; family Ambystomatidae; genus Ambystoma; species Ambystoma mexicanum. Next base: position 719,394,886 of record NC_090932.1, read on the forward strand.
AAACATTGTAAAAAGAGTCAAGATACACAGGGTCATTCTCTTGGCACTGTGAAAAGCGGGTAAGAAACCAGGGGAAGAGAGATGTACCCTGTGGTGTTAACATTGTATAAAGAGCCAGGAGAAGGGAGTCAGTCTTTTAGCATTGTGAAGAGCATGGGGGAAACCAGGGGAAGAGAGATATACCCGCTGGCATTCTTGAAGAGCCAGGAGAAAGGAGTAATTGGGCCTCATTATAACCCTGGCGGTAGCCATGCCTGTAAAACAGGCACGGCTGTCGCCGGAGTTGAATTTTTTTCTGGCACGCGTCAATGAGGAATTACCGGGTAATTCCGACATTGCCGGACCCGGTAATTCCTGCATTGCCGGGTGCCGGTGCCTTTCAGTCCCCATTCCCATGCAAATGGGAACGTTGGATGCACTGGCACCGTCAACGACGGTGCCCTGCTCGCTAGGCCAGACCGGGCAGGCTGACAGGCGCCCGCGAACACAGCTAGTAGTATGGCAGTCCGGGAACTACGGTACCGGCATGCTTACTGGTACCGTAGATCCCAGACCCCATGCTTATAATGAGGCCCATTATCTTAGCACAGTGAACATTGGCAAACAGGCCAGGAGAAGAAAGACACTTGTCCTGGCATTAAGAAAACTTTAGAAAGGCAAAAAGGGCAAAAAAGGGGGAGTCATCCCCCTAACACTGTGGAGATATGAGACAAGGCTTACTGTTCAGAGTTCAGTGCTGCAAAATCCAGCCCAAGGAATCATTCTTGAAGCTTTTTTTCCAATTTCTGAGAACATTTAGTTGCTGCATCTTGTAGAATTGAACTTTGACTGTGGTCCAGAAGAAGGGAACCATTCTTCTGGACCAAGAAAACCATCTCTTTTTCTTGGCTAGGATTGTAGTGTAAGGGTCTGAAATAGGTTTTTGGACATGCAACAGTAAACTCTTGTGTTTAAATGGACATACTGACAGATTACTTTGTATTGCTTGAGGCAGATAAACCCCTCTTAGAATTAGGGTCAGACAGGCTTTCTCTTTCATTTCCTCAATAATAAAAGTACATAGCCAAAAGCGTGCCACCTGTGTGTCAGAGTAGAGAATAGAGTCTGAGGAGAGAGGAGGCAGCATCATTGGCCAAAAGAGAAGTAGAGGTAGAGTAAAAAGGAAGAAGGAAAGAGCAAGAAGAAATGAAAGCAGAATTATTGACAGATTAGAGGTCATAATGATAGTATGTCTGGGGGACTGAGGGGAGAGACCGAAGAGTGATACGAGGGGGGATGATGGACACAGAGAGAAGATAGTGGTCAGAGGACAACACAGGAAAAGCAGAGACATAGCAAGTGGATTAGGTGGAAGAATAGATTACATAAAGATGGGAACCAGAGATATGAGAAGGGAGGTTGAACATTGGCGAGAGGTCATAGGAGTCCAGAATGGTATGTAAAGGTAGCAAAGAAAGAATAGAGCAAAGATGAAGATTAAAGTTGCCCAAAACAATTGAAGGATTTGGAGACGGAAGAAGAGAAGAGAAAAGGACATCCAGGTCATCACAAAAGGAGCCAACAGTTCCAGGAGGATGGTAGATTACAAGAAAGCTAAACAACGGGGTCTCAAAAAGTAAGTATAGTTATGTTATGTTATGTTACCTGAATTTGTAGAGCGCACGGTCGCCCTAGGGCATCATGGCGCTGGTGAGGAAGCTATCAAACGGGAAGCACAGTAGTGGTCAGAGAGCTAAAATAAGGTAGTTTTCAGTGCTTTCCTGAAAGCCAAATGATTGGAGATAGATTTGAGTAGCAGTGGGAGGGAGTTCCACAGCCTTGCCGCAGCAATGGAGAAGGCTCTGCCACCGAGTCTTTCCCGGGTATACTTAGGAACCACCAAGAGATTGGTGTTCAGGGAACGAAGGTTGCGTTCCGGAATATAGCGGACAAATTTAGTTTGAAGAAACTCAGCACCTAGGCCATGGATTGCTCGGTGGACAATACACAGTGATTTGAACTTAACTCGCTGGGCCACTGGGAGCCAGTGGAGTTGGCGAAGCACTGGCGAGATATGAGCTCCATAGGGGGAACCTGTGGCCAGTCTAGCTGCCAGGTTCTGTATACGTTGGAGACGTTGAAGAAGGCCTGTCGGCTGAGCGAGGTATAAGGAATTGCAATAGTCCAACCGTGAGAGGACTAGTGCAGCAACCACAGGAGGGCGCATAGCCTCTGGGATCATAGGAAGGACCCTCTTAAGTACCCTAATCTGGTGGTGGGCGGATTGGCAGACCGTAGAGACCTGATTTGTCATGGACAAGGAGGTGGAAAGAATGACTCCTAAGTTCTTTACTTTGTCCACTGGACAGGGCAAGGGGCCCAGTGAAGTAGGCCAAAAAGCAGGGGTCCATAATGACGGGCAGGGAGGATAGCCCACCATCATCACCTCAGTCTTGTCGCCATTAAGCTTGAGCCAGTTTTGGTCCATCCAGACACCGACTGATGCCAAACAATCATGAAGAGAAGCTGAGACCTTAATATGATCTTGATCCAGGCGGATCAGGATTTGGGTATCATCCGCGTAGGAATAGCAATTAAGTCCATACGAGCGGATAAGGCAGACCAGCGCCCATATGTAGATATTGAATAGGATAGGAGAAAGAGAGGATCCCTGGGGGACCCCACAGGTGAGGGCACAGGGGACAGAGAGAAAAGGGGGCATAGCAAGGGTCTGAGTGCGGTCTGCAAGAAAGGAGGTAAACCAGGCCAGGACTGATCCAGAGATCCCGATTTGTGCTAGACGTGAAAGGAGAATAGGGTGGTCCACCGTGTCAAATGCGGCGGACAGATCCAACAGAATCAGAGCTCCAACACCACCTGCATCCGCAAGTCTGGACATGTCATCTTGCACTGAGACAAGCACACTCTCTGTTCCTCTTCCTGGCCTAAAACCTGCTTGGGCAGGATTGAAGATCTTAGAAGATTCCAGAAAGGAGGAGAGAAGGGGCGTGACCAGAGATTCCAGGAGTTTAGACAGGAACGGGAGCAGGGATATGGGGCGGAAATTAGAGGGGATAGTGGGATCAAGAGATGGCTTCTTAAGCAGGGGAATAACCCTAGCAGATTTAAGTTCCGGAGGAACCAGACCAGACTGGCATGAGTTGTTTATAGCCGCTGTGACGTCAGACAGAATGTCCGGGGCAATAGTCTTCATCATACTTGCCGGAATAGCATCCTCTGGGGAAGCGGATTTAATTTTAAGAATCGCTGCTAGAACCTCTGCCTCCGTGAATAGAGGAAAGGTAGACCAGCTGGCAGGGGGGTCAGTGAGGGTGAGTGGCACAAAGCTAGTGGTGCCAGAAGATTGCATAGCAAGAGATTTGGCGATGTTAGATTGTATCACATCGATTTTCGTAATAAAAAAAGATGCTAGGTCATTGCATAGCTTTTGCGAAGGTTTGACCATCGAAGTAAGGGGTTCAGAGGAGGAAAGTGATTGAACAATAGAAAATAGTGTTTTAGGTTTACATAGAGCACTTTCAATTTGTTGGGCAAAAAAAGTGGCTTTAGCCAGCTTGACATTGGCTAGGTAGGTGGAAAGACTGAGCTTATACAAATCTTTAAGCAGAGGGTCATAGCTAGCTCGCCATTTGCGTTCGGCTTGTCTGAGTAACAGGCGGGTGTTTTTAAGCTGATCTGTAAACCAGGGCTGAGAGAGTAATCTCCGACTCTGGGTAAGTTTAGGTGGGGCGAGAACATTGGCGGCGGATAGCAGCGATGTTGAGAGCGTGGATAGAGATACAGGTCCCAAGGAGGTACACTTAGAGACGATACAGGCCCCAAGCGCCTTGGGATCAACTGATCGCCAGGAGCGGTGCAACATCTTGGGGGGGAGAGCTTTACAGACAGGAGTGGCTAGGATAAACGGGCATGAAATCAGATGATGATCAGACCAAGTCACTGGCTCAATGAGGCCAGGGCCGAGTAGAGCATCATTGGCAAATACCATGTCTAGAGTATTTCCATGAAGGTGGGTGGGTGCTTGGATCAAAGAACAGAAATGAAGATCAGAGAGGCTATCCAAAAGCAAGTTTAGTTCATCTGATTTTGGGGGGTTAAAATGCAGATTAAAATCGCCTAATACCACGAGATTGGTATACTGCAGGTTTAGGACGGCAATAAGGTCGGCTAAGTCCTTCCCAAAAGTTCCCATAGGGCCCGGGGGGCGGTAGATAAGCAGAAGGTGGGTGGCACATGATGTCGATAGCTCACATCGACAAAGGAGGGCTTCCATATTGAGTGTATGTGAGCAAGGTAACTGGCTAACTTTGTACTTGTCTCTAGAAATAACTGCAATGCCTCCACCGCGCTTGGGGGGCGGGCGATCATAGTGGGTGATACGGTAATTGGGGGGGAGGGCTTGCACTACCGTAGGTGCTGAACTCGGTGTCAGCCAGGTTACGGTAAGGCATAAAAAAGCTGGTTGCCTATTTGTTAACAGGTCCCAGATTTCACCCGAATGGGCGGGAAGGGACCTTGTGTTAAGCAGGCACAGGGTGAGGGTGTCCAGCGTGGACTCAATGCTATGGGTGCTTCTAGTGGGGGAGGGGGTAAGTGGGGCTGCGTTGTGGTTCCAGCCAACTGGCCACCTGGTGTTGTTCAAATGAAGGAAAGACTGGAAGAGTGGAGAGGGTTGGGGGCAATAGTAAAGGAAGAGTGAAAAAGTATGCCTACCCCTTCACCACAGCCAGAGGGGCATTGAGTTTGTAAGAAGGAACAAGAAGAGATAGAAAGGGCAGAAGACGTGACAGAGTTTAAAGGAGAAATCCAGGTTGTAGTGAGACAAAGAATATGAAGATTGAGACAAAAAAAGGAATCAAGGACTGAGTTGCCTTATTACAGAGGATCACGCGTTCCATGTAGCAATATTGACAGGAGGAGGGAGGTTAACGTAAGGGGGATAGCAAAGATTAGAGACATTTGGAGTGGCAGAATGGACTGAGGTAATGGTAGGAATAGTGAGTGGGAATAAAGGAAGACATGAGGATAGCTAGGCTAAAAGAAATAGCCATTAATAGGCAGAGTATTTGAAAAGCAGGCGCCAGGGCGTTACTGAAAATACGGCCAGCAAATAAGCAGGCTCTTGACGCAGATAGAAGTGGAAGCAGGATAAATGGACACCACCAGACGAGCTGCGGGCAGGTTACTGAGTTGGTAAATTAAATGTGTTTTATGTTGTAGTATTTAAATAATGTGGTTGTCGTCAGAAATAAAGCATTTCAATTACTACTCAGGAGGACAGCTCAGGGGTCTCGGGAGAATATTTCAGAGGCAACGCGCTCACGTTGGAATGAAGACGATGTAGAGCAACACAGATTCGATCCCCGGGTTGCGCTTATAAACCTCTGGGTATTAAGTGCGTTATAAATAACCAATACAAATAAATTAAAGTGGAACAGGTTTAACATGAGTCTGCATTAGGTGTCAAGTAAAACATTTCTCTATAAGAATGTGAAAGCGTTTTCCAAAGTTGTTGCCTTCTCTTTCGACTTGTTAAATAGAATGTTGCAACAAAACAAAAGTTCCTCCCAGTGAGGAAGTGTCTTGTTGAAAAACTCATGCCTGGAAATTGCATTGTTTTTTCCCTATCTGATTTTGAAGACAGAATGTTCAGAATGCAGTCACTATTGACTGAACTCCAAACATTCTGATTGGCTGAGAGTTCAATGGCAATCTCCATGTGCTAATCGGTGTTATAACTAACCAAATAAATACTACAAAACATATTGACCTTGGAAAGTTTAATGGCAATATGGCAACTCGAACCTGCAATCGCATGTTGCACACTGTCTGAGATGGAGTGATGTTTATCTTGCTGAGCTATATCAAGGCCGAGAGAATAAAAATGAAAAAATAAAAAACTTTTTTTTTCCGATGATGTAAGGTTTCCTGCATGTCTTGCATGTAACCCTTGTAAATATTAGTGCCTGGCAGCTGACTTTCTGTATGTGTACAAATCGGTAATGGGGGGTAACATTGTCTTTGATTTTCCGTGCTTTCATTCGTATGGCAATAATAAAAACCCGCAGCCAATAAACCACCCTCGTCAGGTCAACAGTTTTAGCGCTAAAATCAATTTATGTTTGCTTGAAGTGCACATGAATTCACAGAGGCAGAACGTATAAAGAGAATGCTTGATTTCTTGGACGCAGTCCAATATAATTATAGCTGTTCACCCTTGTGACTGTTTGTGTGCGTAGCTTAAAGCTATTTGCTTCCGTCGAGGAGGCAGCGTTTTCCCGCGCTCTTGGATCTGACTGAAATGTGAAGCAATTGAAACCCGGAAGGGCTGCTAGCCCCCATCATAAATGCTAGGAGCAAAATTAAACATCAAACTAACTGGGAATCTTGACATTTGCCAGTTAACGCGCTCAGCCATCGTCAGCTAACCCCTCTTATATCTCTTTGGTTTCGAATTGGCATGTCCCTAAAGAGTTTATTTGGAATTTATAATAGGCAATTACAGAAAAAAATGATCATCAATCACGTTTATTGCAAACATCTCATAAAACAGCAAAACGTTTAAGTAGCTGTGGTGTGCCGAGATGCGGCCGCGCAAAATGTGAAGATTTGCATATAAAAACAGCAGGAAACATGCAAGTTTGCTTAATCCCATTTTTTAAAATGCCCAAATGCAGTTGTAGTAATATATCTACTTAATCTACATCAAAATTGTGTTGCTGTGCCATGATGGAGATATAAATTATCATTATGGGCAGAAGGAGCCTTTCATTATGATTTCAAACAGCCTTGCCAGTAGAAAAGCATGTTTGTAGGCCTCATAGAGTTTTTTTTTTTTATTATGTCCTACTGAGGACCAATTTATTGTTTGTTCCAAATCATTTTGCCCACTAAGATTACGTCTGACAAATTTGATATCATTGATTGAGTCAGGCAATTCCAACATAACGTACGGCCGCTGGTCAGATAGCACGGCGAGTAGAACGTGCGCTTTCACATCCGAGCAGGTTCTGTTGACGCAGGTTCGAATCCCGGCTTGTTAAATATCAGGCGTTCGTTCTTCTGCGGTCGATAAATGAGCACCTCACACCGTGGTCAATATTAAGCAGCCCTCAGATACCTGAGGTTTTGTAGCATTATATATAAATGCAAAATATTATAATACGTTAAGTTACTCATTCACTCATCATTCGCTGGATGTATGATATTTCTTTTAACTAACATGGCGGCTGCGGATAGCTTTGCAGATATCACCATTGCACACTAGCAACACAAATTGCTTAAGAGGGATTCTGCGATTGATTTTTACAATGTGTGAGCACTTAAACTGGGCTCCCTGCTCCCCTTCAGATTGATGTGGTGGTGTGGTCGGCGAACCATATGTTTTCACACCTGCAGCATGTGTTACGGTCATAGCACTGCCAGGCACACCACCTTATTGCTGGCGTTTTTACAGATTGAATCTATGGCCTTTTCAACACCCTGCAGCTGGAACATCTCGCACTGTCGAGGGATGTGTTCTGTGGCCTCTGCGAGTAGTATGCAAGTTATCGCCTTCAAGACAGATGGTCTGCTAACAACTTTACAGAATAAAGATCACACCCTCTGGGCACTATGCCTAGGTGTTTAAGGATGAAAAATAAGGCACTCACTATGGAACTACTGCCATCCTCATCGATCGTGACCGCACCGGATAACCATGTAGTCATTTGAAGACTGAGCATGATTTAGAGTGATGCAGACCCTTCAGTTATTCTCCATTTTGGAGTCCCAGAGGACTCCCTGGGGAAATGCCATATTACCACATGTGGGATTACTTCATGAAGACATATTGTATGCAGTTTTGCATTGGTGTGGAGGAAATGTCCTCCAAATAAAAGCAGGCAGTTTTGGCGAGTTTAATTTTTGAAACTCTGAATTGTTGGTGAGGTAAAAGTGACAGCTATTCCTTTACTGCTATTTTTTTTTCATACCATACCAGCAAATTCGAAATGAGTTGGGGAAAGTGCTAAATGATTGGGAAATGGAATCTCATGCGGGTTGCCTCTCTCTCAATGAACTAGAATTTGACACAGTTTTGTTTATAGCTTGTGCTGGGCAAAATTTCAGCCCGCTTAGCGACAAGTGCAGAATTTGCACTGGAATCGGCTTCCGCCCATCCGTCAAAATCAGGGTTGTGGTTCCGCTGCCACTGACATTTCACCACCATGACAAGTTCGCTCAACAAACAAAATATTTCGGTCAGCCCTTTTGAGACTGGTGAGCGATTTTGCTTGAGGAAACTAGTTACTGCCTGCAGCAGCAATTTCGCGGTTTGCCTTCTCGCGCGCAAAACAAAACAGCAAACCTGCTCTGGTTTGGTTTTCTGTTGTGCGGCAAAACCGTGTGTTGTTTCATTTCCTTGTTGGTTTCGCATAGCGGAATTCAAAGTTTTGTGCAATTTTTGGAATCCGTACTAAACACTTCACAATGGCACAAGAAACGTTGCCCTGTTCTCTTCTGAGCTGTGTTGATTTTACGCAGCACCACGGGAAACTGCGTGCTTCTTTGTTGATTCTGCGCAGCATCATGAGACCAGTTTTGGTTTTGCGTAATGGAACAAGAAACTGTGCACGCTTCAACTATGTTGGTTTTGTGTCACAAAATGAGAAACTTTGCATGGTTTTCACCCAATTTGTGTAGGTTTCAGCCAATGCAGCGATAAACTTTCCACAAACCTATCGATTTGTGCTGAATTTGTGTGGTGAAATGAGAAACTTTGCGTGACTCTTTTCTGTTTGCTGGTGTCTTTTGGCACCAGCAAGTAGCAACCATTAGGGAATGGTCAATAGTGGCTGGTTTTTATTTTACCCTTTACCTTTGTGCCAATCATTTGAGGCACACATTTAATTGCAATGCCCAAGGTAGTATAAATATTGGTGCTTTTTTGTTGTGTGCATCATCACTTGGCTTCCTCTGTGACTGATATCTGCTGTGCTGGCTTGAGTACACGGCGACCAGGGTGGGCACAATGCATTTATACTGCTGTTCCCCTACATGCCATTGCTAAGGAAGAATAGCAGCGTAAACTTGTGTATCACTTATGCATTTGGCGGATTGTACTTGAGTTGTGATATCTCATGCTTCCACATGCTCCGCTTACCCCATTTTCATTAGGGACGTGTGTAGTGTGGTCAACTTGTGTATTATCGAGGAACAGGCAGAACAAATGAACGACCGGATGTTTGACCCTCTGGTGAAAAGCATGAAGGCAAAAAAAACAGCAGTCAAGTGCTCTGATGGTAGAAACAAGCAGGGACTTGACTTTAGATATAGATGCTGCAGAACATTCCAATAGTAAAAACAAACAGGAGCTTGATTCAGATATAGCTGCTGTGGCAGATTAACACACATGGAATAGTGAGATCACAATGAGACCACAATGGCAAGGGCCATTCACAAACAAACAAATCTCCAGGAGGGACAAGAAGGAGGACAAAAGGGAACCAAGAAGGGTAGAAATGGAAGGGCAGGAGAGAGCCAGACAGAGCACAGGAAGAGATGGGGAGGGAATAGGGAAGTAATGTAGCCATCTTGGAAACAACTAGACCGTTACCAAGAGGTAGCATGTGATGAAATCAGGATTGAGCATGTCTCCACTATTGCCAGAGCAAAGAGCATGTCACTGTGACACATACACCTGCCTCTGTCTCTCCTCAAGACACCCTAATCTGCCAATGTTTTTTCCAAAGAGTGTCAAAGTAAATGCTTAAAACCTTAACTTGACAGTTCAATAGCCTTTTTGCTACCTTAATCTATAAGCAAATGTTCCAAGGATTGGCCTAAAAGAAAGTCGACAACCAGATCTTTATAAATCCATCCATATTCTATACCACCAATATCACATTCACTTGGATAGGTTTTTACCTCTCTTACTCATAGTCTGGTCCCTGCTCCTGCCCTCTCTGTTTTTACCTAGGCAGTTCAATACTACTCCCAGTCCTGTGTTGTTCTGGAATTTCTTCCAACCTCTTAAATGTCTGACCGCATCTTCCAGTCTCTTCCTCTTTAGTATAGGACTTGGTCCTTTTCTCATTCTAAAGTGGACCAGGCTTTCAACCGACCTGCTGCTAGATTGGGTTGTTCTGACCCCTCAATCTCTGTTTTCAGGATTCATCAAGTCGTCCATAACTGAACTGGGATCTCAGGATGCACAAGTGGTCCTTCCACTACCTTGAATTTCAGGATTCACAGGTGGTCCTTCGAGGACCTTGGATGTTGGGATACAAAGCGGGTCTTTCTTGGATGTGGACTTAAGATTTTCAGCTGTTCCTTCCTTGAACTTGGATGTCATGAATCACAGTGTGTTGTTCCTGGACTTTGGATTTCAGGATTCAAGAGTGTTCCTGCGTGAACATTGGGACTTCAATATTTACATCCTGCTTGAATGGATATTTCTCAGATATCCACTCTGGTACTATTTAGACATATTTCGGATACCATACTTCAGTTCTTGCCACAGGCATAATTCTCCTCCTAAATCCCTCAGGGTTGCTGATGGGTGGTTTTATGGTCTGAGCCTTCCCGGTCCGTCAAGTTGTGGGAGCACATTACAAATGACACTGGCCAAGCCACCCATCAAAAGTATTCAGTTGTGGACTGCTGACATAGTTATTCTCACTCACAGGTAGGTGGCCTTCTTCCAGACATTGCTTCCTACAAGCGGCTTTCAAAATGTATTTTCCCTTGTCAGCTAAGGAGTGTGAACAGGCATTTCTGCCTTCCAAACGATTCTTTCTCTCTTTCTCTGATGTTTACCAGCTACTTCAGCTATAGGTCAGATTGCTGATACAGAAACATATGAAAAAAAGATAAACAGGAAATTGATGTGCCCAAGATAAATATGAAGACAGATGTACAACAATGAAGAGTAATCTTGAAGAAGAAAATGGATTCCTTCCCTGGTGCAGGTAAGGGACAAGCCTCTATTAAGAAACAGAAGATTTAACCAGAAGACTGATTTGCCACATGAGGCGGCATCGTGGACTGTCATGGGGAGGAAAGTCTCCGTGGTTAGTGCACGGCATCAAAATGAAATAGTAACTCGAAACTGCAGTTGGTTTAAAAGGTTCTCTTCAAGAAACATAGAAGCACCAGTGTATTATGAGGAAGTGCAAGGCAATTTAAATCGAGTGGCGACCAGCGCATTTAAATGCAGCAAGAAGGTCAAGAAGGCAATAGGACTGTGAATTATGACCCGGTGGCATTGAGCCAACCTGATGATGTTGTTACCGAAGCGGCATACTCCGAGTTCTGCGTGTGGGTGCCTTTCCGCCTGCCAAGTCTGACCTGGTGGGCGCAAAAGTCACCCGCTTGTAGACTTTGCCGGAGGCACCGGCACTGTTGCACACAGTGCCGGTGCATCCGTCCTCCCCATTCCCATTGAGTCCTATGGAACTTGAATGGGAATGGGGAGTTACTTTTTTCTGGTGCCTGGCTTCAGGGACCGCCGGGGCTGTAATGCCCCGGTGATTCCCCATTGCCAGGCGCCAGAAAAAAAGCATAACTCCGGCGGCAGCCTGCCATTTTTACCAGCACAGCTACCGCCGGAGTTATAATAAGGCCCAATGTCATGAACCCATCCAAACTTATAATGTTTATGGTTTCACAGGTTTATTTTTTGCCAAAAGAGGAATGTTGTAACAGTCAGAAGTCGCATCCCATGATGCAGGACAGAATTGACGTGCATTAGGAACAAAAGCTTGGTGCTCAAACAAGGCAGTGACACTTCAGTAAATTATTTCGAGTGTGTGTGTGCTTCCCAGGGCTGCCTCGCTGTACCACAATGCACATCCAACAGGGCGTTCATTTTAGTGCAGTCTCCAAGAGGTCTTATAGAAATAAGATTATTTCTTAAAGCAAACCAAACTCCCTTTGAAGCAGAGTAAACTCTCAACTAAATTAAACACAACTTTACTTACAATAGACCCTCAACGAGAAAACCAGGAAACTGGTGGCCCTAAGTGCTGTATGGGGGTAGGGGGCTAACAAACTACTGCGGTTACCTTTTGTTGGGACCTGCCAGCAGGCTACTGTGCCATTGAGAGTAGCTTCACCCCAAGAACTACACTCCAAGAGCACACCAAAAATGAAAAGTGTATGTTTTGGGTGCCCGCCTGCAAACGTCACACACGGAGTACCCCCACCCCAAAATCTATATCACGATGGCACACCAGTAATGAAAAGAGCATGTTTTGGTTGCCCACATGACACTATTGATGACCTGGGAAACCACAGGAATGTGGTCACTGCATACCCCATTGAGGAAGCATTCAAGTGTACCCCCTGTGGGAAGCTTGGGCATTTGAGTTGTGGGGAGGGCAAACTCCCGAGGGAGTGATTATTCATCCAGTGGGAGACTGAGAATCAATGTGTCAATGGTTCCCCTGGGGCCGTTCGCAGGTTCAAGGATCGAGAACCCTCTGGGCAAATGTGAACATTGTAAAACAAGGGAAGAGGGGAATAGCCTAAAAATCGTCACAGGGGGGAAAAGTCCCTACACCACAACTATAAACAATGAATATGGGGCTAGAGAGACAGGCTACGAGAAGAAAGGGTCACTAATGGGTGGCACAAACAAACCCAACAGGTTGCACAATGCCAGTGAGTGCGATTGCAGTTTGGAGAAGAGCTCCAAAGTCAGCAGGGACAACGAGGAACATCTCCCCATACATGATCATGGAGTACGTCTTGGACCCGAGATTGTGTCTGGGTTTGGTTTTTAAGTGCACATACATTCTAGAGGTTCTCAATGAAATTCCGGCGCAGTCCCTGATCTCTACCAAGGACATTAAGCAGGTGAAATTTCATGACACGACGAGATTCGACACTGCCAAATGTACCCTCAAAAGTTGTGCATTCAAGGACATTAAAGGAGGCAAATCTGCTTAAAGCAAAGTGCTTTGAAATCAGATCCTGCCTGTCCCTAAATGATTCTGTGCCCAGTGTCCCTTGGAGCGATTACCTATTTGACAAACTGATTGTTAGGCAATCATATGCACTACCCTTTGGGATCACCACACACAATTAAGACTACAAGTGACAGTACAAATTCACCTTTGGTACAAGCCTGTACTACACAGTAAAGTGGTAGCGATGGCTGAGCAGCCATACTTATCTCAAGAGTAAAGTGAGCAGTATCAGAAGTTACACAAAGAACAGCAATTACTATGGTTCAAATAAACACTGACTAAAGGTTTCTGAGTAAAAGAATATACATTTATTTACACATCAGTTATAATACATTTCACTATTATCAAGCAGTTGAAAAATCGCAATCTTAATACACCACACCACACCCAATAGATTCTGGACAAGTTAAGCTCAAAATGAAGTGTTAGCAAAATGGCACTCCAGTAATTATAAAGGAAGGGAAGGACAAAGTTAGACAACAGTTGAGCAGCACCAACAATTAAGTAAGCAGGGCAATCTAGAAAAAGTAACTACAGTGAGGAAATCAAATCAAGAGGCCTGGGCCAAAGTCAATGGACCATAGTCTTTGCAGTGGATCACACAGTTCAGAGCAGTTCGCGGTTAAGTCTTTGACAAGAGTTCAGAACGAAGTTGGTTGGGTGAAAAATTACTTTAAAGAATAGAGAATGACACGCCCTCGGATTGGCAAAAGATTTCAAACACTTTTACCGCAGTCGGACGGAGCGAACGACTGGATTTGAACAGTACCTTAAATGGAGAAGAAGGCTGTAGCTGAGGCAGACGTTCCTGGCAGGTCCTGCAGGCTCACGGTTCCTGAAGCGGCTGTCGGATTGACACGAAGTAGGAACACTGGAGGGTCCTGCACTGCCCAGGGAAGAAACCAGCATAAGATCAAAGCAACAAATAAAAGGTGTGCTCCTTAAAAACCAAGCAGGGTCCGTTCCTCCTGGCTATCCGGTTCACTGTAGCTGTGCACAGCAAATTCGACCAGAGGAGGGAGGCCTGGCTTGCAGTTTGGCAAACTGGTTGTTCCCACAAGCTCAAGGGGAGAAGATTCCTTGAGATCTTCAATGTCATTGAAGTTTGGAGATTCGGACCCACAGCAGGGCTTCACCGGGAGGTTCAGTCGTGGTAGAGGTCCTCTTCTGTCAGCTTCTCTTCAGTTCTCTCGATCCAGTGGCGACTCTGCCTTCTCAGTCCCATAGACCTGCTTTTTATGCAGTTTTCCCCCCATTCACACAGCCTGGCTGTCAATCACACAGCAGGGTGGCTGTCCCGTCGGTAACGTCACCCCCGCCAATCATACCAGAGTGCGACATGGGTCTCCAAGAAGACCCTGTGCAGGGAGTCTCAAACCCCTCCCTCACATCCTGTGTCTCTCAGACATTCAGGCGCCTAAGGAGGGCCAAAGGTCGGCGAACAAAGGAACCAAACCTGGTTTGGCGCGCAGAGTAAAACACGAGAAAGACTTTTACAAAAAGAAAGGGCTTATAAACCCAGCCAGAACCGTATTAAATTAAATATGGTCCAGCGAGTTTAAGTTTGAGGCTACTAAAATAGCCTAAAACAATAACAAGGCTATTTAAAATAACCGTGGTAGGAAAAATAGGGTAGATACCACTGCCACCAGCCAAATCCTAATGAAAAGGGAACGAAACAATGTTCCATGAGAAACAGACAAAAAGGGAGAACTAGTAACCCTTTCCAGAACTTTATGCGAGATAGTTTGTACTATGTCTGTGGATTTAAAAAGACTAATAAAGTCAATGGCAACTTTACATGTTCAGGGAGACAGTAGTCAGTCCCAGAAAATGGAGTTTAAAGTGGGAAGTCTGAAAAAGACAACCATGTGTCACTGCACTGAAGGTGCTGTGTAACACACAGTAAAAAGATGATGCCTATGGAGTAGGTGAGGCTCCACAGTCTATGAACACAAAAATGTTAAACACACGCAGCAAAACACATGTAAGAGTGGGAAAAAAGGCTCACACTCTTGCCAGGTGAGAAAAATAAATCCTAGAAATCCAGCAAAGCTGCTGAGGGACTCAGTAGGTAAGGGAAACTAGCCATTTTGGAGAATTCTCCCTAACACTCCCCCCACACCAGACTAAGGGACAGGAGGATTTAATCCACTCCTGGATGAATCTCTTCACTCTAGTCGGTTAAAAACATCCTAGAGAGACCATCAGCATTTTGGTGATGACATCCTGACCTGTGCTCAATGGTGAAATCAAACCCTTGCAGGCAGATTGACCATTTTAGAAGTGCTGGGTTCTCCCCTTTCATTTGGATTAACCATCTCAATGGTTGGTGGTCTGTTTGAATCACAAAAGTAGATCCATACAAGTAAGGTCTAAACTTCTTTAAAGACCACACAATGCATCACATTAACGCTCTATGGTTGCCCACCTTGTTTCTGGTTCCTTCAGTTTCCTACTGATAAAGCAAATGAGATGCTCCCTACCATTCTCATCCAGTTGACTAAGGACTGCACCTATACTTGTATTAGATGCATCTGTCTGCACAATGAAGGGTGGTGATAATCAGGAGCTCTTAGGACTGGAGCTTGACAAAGGGCTTTCTTCAGGCTTTCAAAGACTTGAGTGCACTCCTCATTCTATCTAACCTTTTTAGGGAATTTTGGAGAGGAGATCACGTTCAAGGGAAAAGCTATGGTTCCATAGTTCTCTATGAAATTCCTGTAGTACCCAGTGAGACCTAGGAAGGCTATACCTTGGGTTTGAGTAGTAGGGGTGGCCCAGTTGTGTACAGCTTGCACTTTGCTAGGCAATGGCCTTATTTCACCTCCTCCTACCCCATGACCAAGGTAGACCACTTTGCTCTGACCAATTTGACATTTGCTTGCCTTTATGGTCAGATGGGCCTGCTCAAGAGCCTGCAAAATATATCCTAAGTGATCAACATGTTCTTTCCATGTAGGGCTGAACACTGCAATGTCATCCAAGTATGCCATGCAGAAGTCCACCATCCCATTCAGAACTTGATTGACCATCCTTTGGAATGTAGCTGGTGCATTCTTTAGTCCAAAAAACATAACCTTAAACTGGTAGAGGCCTACGGGGGTTGAGAATGTAGTTTTCTCCTTGGCATGGTCTGTCAGGGCTTTTTGCCAATAGCTTGACGTTAGGTCAAATGTACTGAGGTACTTGGCTGAACCAAGTCTATCCACCAGTTCATGTGTCCTTGGCAAAGGATGGGCATCAGTCTTTGTGACTGCATTTAGAGCTCTATAGTCCACACAGAATCTCAACTCCTTGGATCCTGCTTTTGGTACTAGAACAACTGGACTACATCATGGTAGAGGTCTCTAGAACCCTAAGATCAAACATTTTGTTTACCTCTCCTTTGATGTGGGATCTCACATGTTCTGACATTCTGTAACCTCTGCTTTTCACAGGTAAACAGTCACCAGTGAGAATATCATGCTGACCCCAAGGGGTCAAGCCTGGTGAAAGTGAAAACAGGGAGGCAAACTGATTTAACAGAACTTTGCACTCCTCCTGTTTTTCAGAAGTCAGTTGAGAAGAGAGATTGACTTCTTCTATGTTCTCATCCAAAGGTTGGCCTCTGAGGAGGTCAGGTAGAGGTTCACTCTCCTCCTCCTCTTGAGCTGAAGCTAGAAGCAAAGCTCCCACTTCTGGTCTTGAGACATATGGCTTCAAACGGTTGGTGTGAAAGACTCTGGGAGCCTCCTTAGGTCTGCCTAAATCCACCAAATAGTTAACATCTCCAAGTTTGCCCACATCCGTGAAGGGTCCTATCTATTTGTCCTGCAATACCATCTACCTTGTTGGCACCATAACTAATACAGCTGGTCTTGAGTAAACTCCACCATGCTGGCCTCTGGTCATGCCAATGTTTTACCAGAGCCTGACCTGCTTTTAAGTTATCACTAGCCTCTGCTATCATGTATGACATTCTCCTCCGGACACCTATCACATAGTCACTCTGACTGGCTTGGGGGAAGGAGCACTCCTTAATCAGCGCCAGGGGACCTCTGACTGGATGGCCATAGAGAAGTTCAAAGGGACTGCATCCAACTCCCTCCTGAGGGACTTCTCTATAAGCAAAGAGAAGGCATGGCAGTAGAAGGTCCCACTTTTTCTTAAGGGGTTCTTCTAAAGCACCTATCATGCTCTTCATAGTACCATTAAACCTCTCTACCATTCCATTTGTCTGTGGATGGTAAGCTGTAGAGAACTTGTAAGTGACACCACAGTGTTTCCACATGGCTTGCATGTAGTGGGACATACAATTGGATCCCCTGTCGGATATCACTTCCTTAGGAAACCCTACTCTGGGTAAAAATACCAAGTAGAGCCTTAGCCACAGCCTGAGCTGTAACAGTTCTCATAGGTATTGCTTCTGGGTATCTAGTAGCATGGTCTACAGCAACAAGGATAAACCTGTTCCGTGAAGATGTGGGAGGCTCAAGGGGACCAACAATGTCAATGCCCACCCTCTCAAAAGGAACTCCCACCACTGGGAGAGGCACTAGGGGTGCCACATTCTTGGCTCCACTCTTTCCAGAGGTTTGGCAAGTGTGACAGCTCCTACATAATTTGTCAACTTCTGAATCCATCTTAGGCCAGTAGAAGCATAAGGAGAGCCTTTCCTTGGTCTCTTTGAAGCTCAAATGACCAGCCAAAGGTATCTCATTAGCCAACTGTAGGAACTGGAGTCTGTTGGCTAGGGGCACTACAATTCATTTGCAGTCCCCAGGGATAGACTCAGTCTGTTCACTGTAGAAGAGGCCATCTTCCCAGCTCAACCTATGCTTTCCAACTTCTTGCCCATCAGGTTGAGAAGCAGCCTGTTGTCTAAGACCTTCGAGAGTAGGACACTCTCTTTGTCCTCTGCTAAAGTCTGCCTTGGTGGGCCTACCTTCTGCCAGTAAAGACTGCAGCTGAGGATGGTCAACAGGGTCAAGATCTCCAACCATAACAGTGTCTTCCCCCAGATCTAACTTTTCAGAAACTGGATCAAGCACACAGGGTTGTACCTCACACTCTGCCTCAGCAGGTGGAGGATTCACAGATGTGACCTTGGACAATCTTGGCGATGTCCTTGTTGGTAGCACAGGGGTGCTGTCTGTTTTTCTCCTTGAGGTCTTGGGTTTCCCCTTTGCCTCTTTCTTTCCAGAAATAGCAGTGAGCAACTCCTGTGGAGTGGGAGTGATAGTTTCCTCTATCAACTCCTCTGGAGAGCCTCTCAACGTCTTCTCCCTTGCATGTCTAGTGAGCTCCTATTTCCTTTTACTGGGAGGCCTGGGGGTACTAGACACAACTCCAGGAGTTTTCAGATCGTTACCCAACAGGACTCTCCAAGGCACTTCACTCTGCACACTAACAGGTATTTTGACAGTCATATCATTACACTGGAGGAGAGCTGGGAACTGGGGAAGCATTTGCACAGGGCCTCCAGCTAACTTGGTGAGGTGTTAGGGTGCCTTAGCAACATCCTCCACCTTGAAAAATTATTCATCCACCACAGTTATGCTGGCTCCAGTGTCTCTGATGGCAGGAGTCCCCTGGCCATTCACATGAACACTATCTTTATAATACTCTTTAATATTATCCGGATGGAATTATAGTCATCTAAATTCTGTTGTTCCCAGAAGCCCATGGACACTAAAGAAACACTAGCTGAGACTCTCATGGGTTCATCAGCAAGTAGGAGAAAGTTTCCACTTGCCATAGGTACTTCTTCCTCTGGGAAGAAGGCTAAGGAGACAGTGCGGACCCCTGAAGGTTTACCCTTACATCTGGGATTCCCTTTCACATGGTCAGTTGACCCACAAACATAACATTTTCCAAATGTTTTGATGAATGGGGGTTTGTTCTGACCTCCATCTGGTTTGGGTCCAGATGGTGCACTAGCCTAATTTGGTTTCCCTTGTGGTTTCCCTTTATGTTGCTGTTTGGGGCCCTCTTTTGAATTAGAGGTATTTGAATTCTCCTTGTTATCTTTCTTTGGCTGCTTTCCCTAATCCTTCTTCTGAGTTGCCCCAGAATCCTTGTGAGTAGCCCTGTTGGCAACCCACAAGTCAGCAGCCTTAGCTAACTTCTTTGGATCTATCGCCTTAGAATCAGCCAAGTGCTGTCTGAGCTCAGGAGAGCAGGCATCATAAATTGACCCCAGCATGCAAGATTTATCATACCTTCATAAGTGTTTACTATGTAACCCTTAACCCAACCATCTAAGTTTTTCAAACATTCACATACCCAGGTACCCTAAGGGCTACCATCATGCTTTTTGAGGATCCTAAACCCCCTAAGGTACTGGGAAGGGGTCTTCTCAAATCTAGCAATTAAAGCTAGCTTCACACACTCATAATCCATCCTATCCACCTCCCCCAACTCCATCACAACATCAGATGCAACAGTTGGTAGCCTAGAGAAGAGCCAAGGAAGCAACTGATTCCTTGTAATGTCTTGAATCCCATGGTTATATTCAAACATTGCCAACCAAACCAAAATATCAAGCTTAACCTCATACATACCCACAATATCTTAAGGCATATGGGGTCTCTTAGGACTGGGAGACCTAGAAGACTCTGGGAAAGAAGCATTTTCAATAGACTAAGGCATGGTTCATCTCCATTTCTCTGAGCTGAAGTTCTTGATGCTTTTGTTCAGTTTGAGCATTTAAACGTTTAAATTCCAATTCAAGCCTCATCTTTTTTAGAGCAATGAATTCAGGACTGAGTGTAGGACGTGTAGGGGTTCAGTGGACAAAGGTTGAGGTTGCTGAGCAGGTAAGGGAGCAGTGAGGCCTACATTATGAGACACCTCTGCCTCTTCTAACTCATCAATAATAGACACATTATCATCATCATTATTTTCCACATTTGCTGAGGGGTCAGATATTTCAGACCCACCCTCCAGAGTATGTTTGTCTAACAACCTTTCAATCAATTTAGACTTTTTGCCTATAACAGAGAGATTCCTATCTCTACACAGTATTTCAGATAATCCACAGTGCAACTAAGGAGGGTCTCCTGACTGTAGCTTTCCATATCAGACATGATTAATATTGCATTTTAGTGATGTTTAGCCTTGTGGTTAGTTGATCCAAGGTAATAGCAGCACTCTAAGTGTAAACACTATACTTGATCCTCACCGCTGTACACCAGTGTTAGGCAGAATTATATGCAGTACTCTTTGGGAACACCACACACAATTAGGACTACAAGTGACAGTACAAATTCACCTTTGGTACAAGCCTGTACTACACAGTAAAGTGGTAGCGATGGCTGAGCAGCCAGATTTATCACAAGAGTAAAGTGAGCAGTATCAATAGTTACACAAAGGACAGCAATTACTATGATTCAAACAAACACTGACTCATGGTTTCTTAGTAAAAGAATATACATTTATTTACACATCAGTTATTAAACATTTCACTATTATCAAGCAGTTGAAAAATCACGTTACTAATACACTACACTGCACCCAAATAGATTCTGGACAAGTTAGGCTCAAAATGAAGTGTGAGCAAAATGGCACTCTAACAATTTAAAAGGGCGGGAAAGACAACATTAGACAGAAATTGAGCAGCACCAACAAGTAAGTAAGCAGGGTAATCTAGAAAAAGGAACTACAGTGAGGAAATCAAATTAAAGGGGTCTGGCCCAAAGCCAATGGACCAAAGTCTTTGCAGAGGATCACACAGTTCAGAGTAGTTTGCGGTTAAGTCTTTGCTAAGAGTTCAGAACGAAGTTGGTCAGACAAAAAGTTACTTTAAAGAATGGAGAAGGACAAGCCCTTGGATTGGCGAAAGATTTCACACACTTTCACTGCGGCTGTACGAAATGAACAACCGCGTTAGCACAGTACCTTTAAAACAGAAGAATGTTGTAGCTGAGGCAGACATTCCTGGCAGGTCCTGCAGGCTCACGGTTCCTAAAGCAACTGTCGGACTGACAAGAAGGAGGAAGACTTGAGGGTCCTGTACTGCCCATGGAAGAAAAAAGCAATGGAGCAAAGCGACAAATAAAAGGTGCGCTCCTTAAAACGCAAGCAGGGTCCGTTCCTTCTGGCTATCCGGTTCACTGTAGCTCTGTACAGCAAATTCAACCAGAGAAGGGAGGCCTGGCGAGCAGTTTGGTGAACTGGTTGTTCCCACCAGCTCAAGGGGAGAAGATTCCTTGCAGATCTTCCCTGTCGTCAAAGTTTGAAGATTCGGACCCGCAGCAGGGCTTCACCGGACGGTTCAGTCATGGTAAAGGTCCTCTTCGGTCAGCTTCTCCTTGGATCTCTCGATCCTGTGGCGACTCTGCCTTTCCAGACAGAGAACCCCGCTTTTTATGCAGTTTTCCCCCATTCACGCAGCCTGGCTGTCAATCACACAGCAGGGTGGCTGTTCCGCCGGGACAGTCACCACAGCCAATCATATCAGAGTATAACATGGGTCTCCAAGGAGACCCTGTGCAGGGAGTCCTAAACCCCTCCCTCAAATCCTGTCCCCATCAGACATACAGGCGCCTAAGGAGGGCTTCTGTGCAGAAGCCCGCGAAAGGACGGCGAACAAAGGAATCATACCTGGTTTGAGGAGCAGAGTAAAACACGAGAAAGACTTTTACAAAAAGAAATGGTGAATACATCCAGCTGGAACCGTATAAAAAGATATATGGTCCAGCAGGTTTTAGTTTGAGGCTACCAAGATAGCCTAAAACAATACCAGGGCTATTTAAGATAACCGCAGTAGGAAAAATAGGATAGTTACAACTGCCACCAGCAAAGTGTTAATGAAAAGGGAACAAAACAATGTTCCAAGAGAAACAGACAACAAGGGGTAGTATCAACCCCTTCCAGAACTCTATGTAAGATAGTTTGTACTGGGTCTGTGAGTTTTAAAGATACTAATAAAGTCAATGGCAACTTTACATGTTCTGAGAGACCCTAGTCAGTCTCAGAAAATGGAGTCGGAGTTGGGAAGTCTGAAAAAGACAACCCTGTGTCACTGTACTGAAGGTGCTGTGTAAAACACAGTAACAAGATGATGCGTATGGGGTAGGTGAGGCTCCACAGTCTATGAACACAAGTACATGATAAACACACACAGCAAAACACATGTAAGAGTGGGGAAAAAAGGCTCACACTCTTACCAGGTGAATAAAATAAATCCTAGAGATCTAGCAAAGCTGCTGAGGGACTCAGTAGGTAAGGAAAATTACCCATTCTGGAAAATTCACCCTAACAATGGCTGGTGACAGGGGCAGTGTTACCAGTACACAGAGGATGCCCAACGCATGTGCATAGCTGTACAATAGATACATGTGCACCCCCACAACTGATTAAAAGTGCATTAGAAGATGCGGCCATTCGGCCAGTACTTCAGTCCTACGGATACCTCCATTATGATTGCAAAATACGCCGGCCAGGTGCATTCTCCCCAGGAAACCTACACATTGTTCACCTACAATCATCTCGGACAGTACTGTGTGGCACAGATTCAACATGCAATGTTAACACAAAAAGAAAAAACACTTGCAAACTCACCAACACTTAACATGTACACCTTTAATCTCTAAGATACACTGACACTATTAGGAAAGGGAAAGGGTAGCACAAATGGATACATACACAGGAGAATTTGGGTTTTGCGCACGTTCGTCATGAGGGCAGCCAAGGAATCAGTGACAAAACGTTGTTAACAGGATGTTATGGTTCTGTTGCGGCACCAAAAACTTATCACCTTTACAGAAAATACTATGCTAAAGCAATGTTCTGGTTACAGTTCCCTACTAAAAACCTATGAAATTCACGAACAAAAAACATTGTTAAAGGACATTATGGTTAAGTTGCGCTACTACAATCCTATCCCCTTTACTGAAAAAACGATGCTAAAGGAAGGCTCTGGTTACAGTGCTCTACTAAAAACCAATCAAATTCAGTGAAAAAAAATTGGTAAAGGAATGTTCTGCTTCAGTTTCTCTAAGAACATCGTAGCAACTTCATTGCAACAACTTTTGTTACAGGGACCTTACAGTTACTTTTCATTAACAACAACCTATCCATACTATGGTTACAAGTAAAACCGAAAACCCCAGAAATTCGCCAGTTATGGTAAGCTAAGCAACCATAACTCGCGCCATCCCTGTGCACTGCTAAGACTAACACCCATGACATCAAAGATGACCTGGTGTTTGTGACCTGGTCATAGCAGCAATGTGGATTTCCCCCAGCAGGGATTCTGTTTCTATGAAAACTCACTGCAGAGCTCCGGTTTTAGCCAGCTAATCAGCCAGTTCATTACCAGTCTTATCTGTCAACTCTAATTTGGAATGAACCCTTATCCTCTTCCAATAGATGGTCATCTCATTGGAGGTCACCAGATCATCAATTGACTGGATCTGTTTGGCATGCTTTAGGGGTTTATTGTTAGCAAAAAGCAAGCCTCGATTCTTCCAGTTAATCAGGTGCTCCACCAACCCATTCCTGACATAATCTGAGTCAGTGATTATGACCAGTTCTTTGAGTTGGTGCTGCACTGCAGTGAGGATAACTTGATGAACGGCCATCAGCTCTGCAACCTGACGAATTCAGGGTTCTATTTTATAACCAGCCGAGTATTCCGGGGTATCATTCACCTAGGCATTCCCAATGCCAACCACCAGTTCTATTTCCCAGTTGTTATCAACATGGTAGGAGCACCCATCCAAATAACTGTGGGCATCCCCTGACACGTGTCGTCTACATAGACCTTGTGTGGGGAAGTTAAGTCTGCCTCCATGTTGTTGTTGGTGATTAGACTTCTGTCCTCAAGACCGTTTTTCTTGATTACAATCATGCAAGTCTGCCAAAATTGTGCTAGGGCACTCTTCTTGTTTTGGCCATATCTGACCTCCACAGGAAAGCCTTGCATGGACAGAATCCAGGAAATAATTCTGAAATTAATAACGTTCCCCACCCAGATTCTGTCACTTTGGAGATGTTGCAAAGGTTGCTAAGGAGTCTCGACAAAGATGTGCACCCCCTGTGTAAATGGGCGTTAAGACACTCAGGGGTGATCTCATGCCCTAAGAAGTTCACTCGGGTCTTACACCACTGTGCCTTCTGAAAGGACAGTTTTGCTCTGGCTTTCTGCAACTGGGTTACAACATAGGGGATTTCTGCTATATGTTCCTCCACAGTTGAGCTCTGGATCCAAACATCATCCAGGCCAGGTTTTCCCTTTAACCCAAATTGGGCATGGCCTTATGTAGGAAGATGTTGAACTCATTGCCGTAGTGAATGCATCCAAAGAGGGTTCGAGTCCATGTGTACTGCTGCACCTGAAGGTAAAGACAAGCTTGTACTGGTCTTCCCTACTCACGGGTACTGTCCAGTAAGCATTGGTCAGGTCAGTGGCAGTGTGCACCTTTGATACTTCGATCTGGGCCAGTCACAGATCAATGTAGAAGAGGGGCCATCTTGATATGTGGACCCATTTGTTCATTTCCCTCAGGTATGCACATAGTCTCCATTGGCCATGTGGTTTTTTGTATCCCCAGTACCGGTTTTTTAAAGGTACTGTGGATAGGACAAATTATCCCACGGGATTCTAAGTTCTTATTAATCTCTCTGAGTGACTCCATGGACGCGAGAGGTAACCGGTATTGTTTCACAAATGTAGCATTTCTTTTATTTATTTATTTATTTATTTTAATTCACTTAAGAACCTTTACAAAAATGAATCAGACATTATCTATAATATGCCATTTAAAATTCATACACGCATTTAGAACATTTAAAATATTTAACAATTAAAACATTTAAAAACTTATCAGACATTACAACCAATCAAAAATGTTTCAATCAATCATCAGTAGGAGTGCTGCGTAACAAGGGTCAGACCTTAAGTGTGTCCCACATTACACTCCAGGTTTTAAATAGAGCCAAGTGTACCCTCTCTGCATCAGTTTTTAGAAAGAAGGCCCACAAGTCATCAGACTTGATTGAATCATAGTGACCCACAAACTACCCCAGCATGTTAATATAGAGGGATGCCCACCTTGCAGTTCAACAAAATGAGGTCATCTGCATAGATAAGGCAAGCAATGACAGTGTCGCCCAGTTTAACAAAGCAGCCGAATATGGCAACTAAGCATGCCGGGACATCAGCCAAGTATAAGTTAAACAACACGGGAGCCAGGACACACCCTTGCCTGACCCACCTGTTAATCTTCTCAGCCACTGACAATAAGCCTGCACTGGTTAGCCTTATCCGCAAGCTGCTATTCTGATGGAGAAGTCTCAGTACTGAGGTCAACCGTGCAGGGCAACCGTAGCTACGCAATTTCTGCCATAGTCGATGGCAACAAACAGTGTCGAATGTGGCACTGAAATCCACATATATTATATACAGGCCCGGGTTACCTTTGGTGGAGGCTTCCCTAATCAGTGTAGCCATGCCTCTGATGTTATGTGTTATTGCTGAGCCAGGTCAAAAGCCTGTTTGGGTATAATGCAATATATTGTTTTCATCTGCCCAAAGCTGCAGGGCTTGTAATACAAAATTGCAAAATAGTTTCCCAGGTACATTGAGCAGAGATAGGAGCTTATAGTTCTCAGGGCATAGCCTATCTCCCTTTTTGTATACAGGAAGGAGAATCGCCTGCTATCAGGAAGCAGGACATCTCCCCTCTGCACACCCTTTGTCAAACAACAATTTCAGCACCGTAGACCAAACATCGGGATCTTCTTTCAGCACCACACTCTATACCCCACTAGGGCCTGGCGCCCGAGAGCCTTTAAGGCCCACTATAGCCTCCAGGCTAGGGTGCAAGATCCAAGGCACAGGTACAATTTCTCCTGTGTCTTTCTCCCCTGCAGCAGTGTATTGTGACCCAATGAAATGAATCCATTCGTGCACTGTTATAGGGCTAACCACAGCGGGCCTAGTATTGCCTTTGCCTGGGAAACTATTTGCCAAATTGCTCTCATTTGGCCTGTGCAGAGCATTGCAAATATTCACTGCCATTGTACATTTAGCTGTGAGTGCCTCCTGCTCCAGACATTTCTTGTATTCTCATTTGATATACCTAACTCGTGCCTCACGGATGCCACTCTTTTCAAACCCCACCCTTCCTCCGGCGTATCTGAGCTGAAGTCTCATGTGGCCCTTGGCGTTCCTAATTTCAGCATCAAAATGTTTAGTTTTCTGTGCTCCATGGAGGGCCACACAGTGCACTATCATGTTTGGTATGCTAGGTTCTTCAAATAGCTTCCCATCTCATCTACTCTTATCCATGCAAACCTGTCCAAATTGTATTTTACCAGGTGATTTACTGCCTCAGTACTTTTCGTTCGGTTGCGTGATGTCCAGAAAAACCTATTCCCCACATGATTCGCCACCAGACCCTCACCCCCGTACTGTCTTCAATGGGACTTCCCAAATCAAGTGTAAGTATCAGCAAGTGGTGGTCGCTAAATATGGTCTGCCAAGATTCTAAAGATATTACTCGTTCAGAGCACTTATTACTCCTGAAGAAGTAGTTTTCGGTTGAAGATTTAATGCCCATATCCCAAGTACTGTGGCCAAGGCTGTCACCCACCGTACGGCCGTTGTACATCAGAAGGGCCCATTCATGTAAAAAAGCCAACCACTGCTTTCCCCTCTTATTCCCTCTCGGTTTTGTCAGAACACATTCGGATTGTACACATTTATATTTGGCACATAGCTCATGGTCAATACAGGCAGCATTGAGATCTCCCCACAGAGAATGCATTTGTGCTTATCCGCCAACATCCATTCAGTCAATATCGCATCAAGTAGCCCACAAAAAGATTGGACTGATTTAAGAACAAAGACACCCCTCTTTCTTAAAGAAGCAGGGAACAACAGGACAAAAAGGATTACCCAATTAAAGTATAGGCTATATCTTTCAGCACACACTGGGAAGTGAGCTTTGTTAATTTCGAATTTTAACAAAATTCAACCCGTGCTGTTCCACCAAATGGGGAATTAATTACATAGATTAAGGATCTACACAGTTTTTCCACCCACCCACTATAAAGGAAAAGGATTTAGGCAAATAGACTCCCCTATAATTGTTTTCCCAGGGCTCAGCTCTACTTGCATATAATGCCTCTGTTTAAATTTCAGGACAGCCAGTGGCATGTCAAGACCCTCTGGAAAGATAGTGCAGGTGTCTGGTCACTCGACACCTCGGCCTCGGCTCTCCACCATTGGATCCAGTCAGCTTTTAGGTCTTCCTAGCAATAGACAGCTCCACCCAGATGCACTCTCAGCAATCTCATTTGGTGTTTCCTTGCAGCTGTCAGATGGTAGGTTGCAGCAGAACTCCTTTGATGGTAAATGTTAGAAGCTCTGTCCCTTCCTCCTGGTGCAGTCCACGTTACGTAGCAGTGATGACACAACCAATTTTACAATCTTGGGGGAGTACCCTGCAAGAAGTCAAACAATAGGATTGGAGAGTTACCCTTCTTTCTCCTCCCCATTCTAGCCCCTCTCTACGGATTGGTTTAAGAGTTTGGAACAGACATATCGCAGCTTAATTTGAAAGCCCCATTTGTTCACATGTCAGATTTTTGGCAAAAATTAGTTATGTAGCAAAACTTCATAGTTTAACTAGCAACTGCCGCCATATATATATATTTTTCCTTTCAGTTAATCATGGGGAAAAAATACAATGACAGTCAGGTCTGCACCATGTTGCACAACCATTTAGTAACTATCTGCCGTTTTCAAAGAAAGCATTTTAGTTATGAACATGTAATTTCCTACCCATATTCCTGTTTTTACCCATATCAAGTTCACCAACTCTTACATTCTGATATTTTCAGATCAGCCAGAAACCTAGTTTAACTGGCCATTACAGTTCCCTAACTCATAGGTCCATACCTTTTATATCTTCAAAATTGCCTGAGAATTGGTTGCTTGCTCTTTGAAGTTGCAGCCCCCATTTTCACACATTTTGCTCATGCTCGAGCCAAGGGGAGCTGTCCTGCTATCACTACCTTCAGAGCCAGCAAGCCTGTGGGACACTGAGTTTTCCTCACTTTCAGCAGGACACACTTTATTGCAGTTGTAATTACATGGGGATGTAACATCCAGACTTGCAGTGGGGGATTTGTTTGTGAAGTTTGTCCACCCGCAAGCCAAAAGGGTTTGCCTTTGGTCGACAGGAACTTTTCCATGGAATGGCGCATGGTGCATGGTGGATGGTGGCGGCGCAAGTTATGGTTGCTTATCTTACCATAACTGCCGAATTTCAGGGGGTTTTCGGTTTTACTTTGAACCATAACGTCCCTTTAATAACGTTTTTTCACTGAATTTCATAGGTTTTTAGTAGCGCAACTTAACCATAACGTCCCTTTAACAAAGTTTTTTTACTGAATATCATAGGTTTTTAGTAGCTGAACTTAACCATAACGTCCCTTTAACAAAGTTTTTTTTACTGAATTTCATAGTTTTTTAGTAGCACAACTTGACAATAATAACTTTGACTTTATGTACAAACAATATGGAACTTACTGAACCCTTTCTACTGCATTTGACGGTCCATATACATGTTTGGACAACAGTACCACCACCTAAAAACTATGGGGAGGTATGTCTAATAGTTATATCATAACATAGGAACATTTAACAAATTCACAAAGCAGCACACATACAAAGTATATGTAGTAATACTTAAAAAATGTTACCCATATGTGTAACACACTAACGATTCATGTAAATACAATATGTTTTAAAATGGAATATACCAAAAGAAGATAAAGTGGCTTCCACCATAATTACCTCACAGACGCTCCACAACCAACAGCAAGACCAGACGTATACTCTACTGATTACATATCTCACCAGACATAGTAAGTGCACTTCTTTTTACTCATATATTTATAAACTTTCTATATTAGAAAAAAAAACATATTACTTTTTTGTTTTCTCACAGAAATGTGTAGTACTCTCGACTGGCTAGAGGAGCATTTCCCACGAGAGGAAATGTTAGAAAATAGTCCACCTAATGGTATACACTTTACTATATAAACCAATGAATAAATATTATTTTGTATACATTTAACATATACATTTTTTTTATTACGGACCATACAAAAATTCCAAGCATCTCACAACAACAATCAGAGGATATCACTCTACAGCAGATTAATCAAAAAATGGACGACCTTATGCAAAATTTTATGGATTTGAAAAATGTGAAACCCCCAACAGCACACCATTGTCCAACCTGCACTTGTCCCCCCTCACCCTATCCCACGCAGTTAACCCCAAACCCTGTCTATGGACCAAAGCGTTTCGATGAGCTTTCCTTCCCTTCTTCACCTGATCCCAGTTATCTAGAAATCCCTAATTCTCCTGTTTTAGTTTCCATTTCTGCCCCACCTTCCCAGTCATAATTGTATATATATATGAAATAAAGTTACTTTTCTTATATTGTGTTGTAGTTACTTTCAGTTCCTTGTGATAAAACCAATTTAGGTGTCCACGGACACCGCGGTTGTTCGTAAATGTTCGTAAAGAAACGAAAATGTAACTGTCCTGAGGACACTACATCTGTCCGTAATGTTCTCATGCAAGTTGAAAATATTCTAAGAACACTCGTAATGTCCTGAAATGTTCGTAAAAAAATGAAAATGGAGGTGTCCTTAAGAACACTATGCCTATTCGTAGTGTTCGATAGCAAGCAGAAACTGTTCTAAGAACACTCCTGGTGTCCTGAATTGTTCGTAAATAAACGAAAATGGAGGTGTGCTTGAAACGCTATGTCTGTCCGTATTCTTAGCAAATAAATTAAACTGTGCTAAGAACAAACGGCTGTCCGTAACTGTTCGTTTTACATGTGACGCACTTTTAATTAGTTCAGGACCCGAACACTGTCCGCAGAACATCAACACTCATGCGCAAAACAATATCTGTACATTGGGTGTCCTGCGGACGACCGCTACCTTAGCGAACATGCTCACAAAACAATCATGTGACGCGCCCACGCTCATCTCGTGCTCTAATGCTCTAAATGCGGACACTGTTCGTGTCCCGACCAGTTTAAAAGTACATTTCCAAGTAATCCACAATATTTCTCATAAAAAAATCACCATACCACAAATCCCACATACTAATCCTAACATTCCACATAGTTTTTGTGACTTTTTGAACCTTTTTTGATGTTCGATCTGTCTTGCGGACGGCGCGCATGTCCGTGACCCACGCACAAGCACCCCGATATAAGACGACGCCCTAGAGCGCATTCTCATTGTGTTTCTGACTATTCCACAAGCACACTGCATTTTGCTGCATACTTTGCAGATTTTGAGATTTCCATCTCCAAGCCTATGACATCCATTGCTCGACTATTACCACATGGTGCTACATCTGCCTCAGCACCACCCCCACCCCCTCCACCACCATCATTTCCCCAAGGGCCTGAAGAGGGGAACAGGAGTGAGGATACAGAGGAGGAAGAAGAGGATGACGAGAATGAGGTAGAGGAAATCCCTACTATGCGCCGTCGGCGTGAATCTTGGGTGTGGCGGTTGTTTACCGTTCATGGAAACGGTCCTAAGTCTCATGCGAACCGTGTCACCTGTAATGAGTGCAAAATGGTACTCAGTCGAGGGAAGCATGGTTCGTATAGCTTTGGGACCACTACCATGAAGCGACACCTGCGCTCATTCCACACTGGGGCCATTCGCAAGGTTGTACTTTGCGAGAAGCGTAGTAGGTTGATTGCCTCTACTTCATCCTCCGTTCCTGATCCTGTCACCACAAGCAACACCTCTGTGGGACAGCGTCTTCCTCAAGCTGCCTCACAGGCCATACAGAATTCTGATGACCCTTACCTTTCGAGGGTCACAGTTGTATGTGTGTACTGTGACACAGTACTCTGCAGAGGGGAGCGACTTTGGAGTGCTTTTGAGACGTTCGTCTCAGAGCACCAGAAGACCTGCTCACTACCCAAATAAAACCCACTCTACATCTTCCTCTCTCAGCTCGCCCTTTCTTATCCCTTTGGTTGGTGTCCCCCTCCCTTTACCCTCCTTTCCCTCCTCTCCTAGTGTTTCGTGTATAAAAAAGAACAACAGAAAATACAAAATAACAAAAATCAAAAAAAAAATAAGGCTCTTTTCAGAGCCGCCTTTCACAGTTAAAAAATAGAAGTGAAGATACATAAAGCATAGCCATTTCCATTTTTTGAAAGTCCGCGGATGGTCCGCTAACAGAAAAACAATTGCATTGCTACTCTCTTGAAACCAATGCATTTTTCTCTAACAGGAAGTGGTGGCTCTGAAAAGAGCCTTTGGGAGGTGTTTGAATGTAAAACATTTTAACTAGGTAAGACGTACTTCAAAACGAATGCTCTATTTCTAAAAAAGGTCGCAATGCATTTTGTACATTTCTCAGAAAAATCTGATTGCCAGCATAAGTAAGATGGACTCCATCTTTGCGAAAAATGTATGTACTACGAAACAAAATATTTTCATTGTTAAAAGAGGACATGCCAAAATCTCTTAGGAAGGCATAAACAGCCTTATTAACATTACGCCTTGCTTTCTCCATTTATGGACCACATGAGAAAGAACGAAGCCACACTTGTCTCTGCGCAATCCGTGAAAAAATTATTTTAGAGTTTGGAAACATGTCCATTATCTTCTGAAGTCCTTCTTTCATTGCAAATTGCAAAGAAATTCCAGACACATGTCCTAAACTGTTCCCTCCACAATTAATTACAATTATGTCTGGATGTTCCTCTATCTTCAAAGTTGCACAAAGAGGTAGCAAGTCCAACCACTTCATTCCACACACTCCATACCAGTGCACTTCCACATGTGGGAATCCAAAATCTATAGATACTCCACAGCGTTCTGCATGCACCTTCAACCAATGAATCCACGAGTCTCCCAAAATCCATACAATCTGTGTTTTGAAACACTCAGCCATAGCTATTTGTTCTTCTCTCTGCAAAAACAATATCTGAGAAAACCTCTCCTAGCACAACACACTCACTAAACTTTACTGACCAATCCCTTGCTTCATCCAATCTCATTTCCATACCTCCCCTCCCCAAATTCCCCGGATGTAATACGCGGTGTCCTAGAACTACCGCCATGTCCGCGAACGTATCGTAACATATACAGCCCTTCTACCATTTCGATTTCACTCTCTGTGCCATTCCCTCATTGGATGTAGCTAAGCAATCACATGACCATCCACCAATCAAATCCAATAACTCTACATGTAACTGCATCATCATAGAGCAGCACTACAAATGTACGGTGTATCTCTCGGAGTACAAGTCTCATACCATTGACAACCACGATCTACGAGAAATACTATACAAATCTCCAATATTTCTACTTGCAGCTTGGTCCATATCTATATACATGAACAGAAAGTACAGGTATGTATATTTTCTACACAGTACATGAACACATTTTCTAACCGACGTTTACCTTCTATAATCTGAAAAATGAATGGACGATCATTGTTTCATTGTCCTAAAATGACCTGTCACTTACAAATCTTTATATCGTTTAATTTCTTCATACACACACACACGCAAATACTATTAAACTAACATTTTTGAAATAAAATATATACACGACATATAATCACACAAAATAACATACACACTCTATGATCAAATCTCAAACAATAATATTTGTACAAACACATAATTGGTTTTAATTTTTTTCGTTTATATAAGTACTTACATACATTTATATAGGACAAGCAGACTATGACATTCACTCACTGTTACGTGCAAAAGCAGGCTATGACACATAGCTCTCAACTCACACGCTTTTGGCGGGTGTCACCCGCCTTGTAAAGGACTGACTCACCCGCCAAGCCTCCTGCACGCCCATTCATTCCAATGGGCGTCTCACCCGGCAAAAACAAAATCAGGTGATTTCACCCGCCTTTGCGACACACATGGTTGAGAGCTATGATGACAATGACTCACTATTACGTTGAAAAGCTTAGTTACAAGAATAGTGGTATACGTTGGTAGATTAGGAATTCCACAAACCATACTAAAGATATTTTCTTTCCTACTCTTAGTCATAATATAGTTTTAATGGTTTTCAGGAAGGCGCTGAGCATTTCAATTTAAAAAAATCTATGTCTAAAATGAAAACAGTGCTATATAGCAACCAAATTACTAATTTCTTTCTTTTACAATTGCAGTGAAGCCCATTCTCCTGAATAGAAGCAGCTGATTTTGATATACAAAGAACAACTAAGAAGCAAACTACTCATTTTTGAAAAAAAGTAAGTAGATTGTTACCATAATATTTGATTTATAACTCACATGCACTGTACGGTGCATTCATGGTATTTCTGTGCCTAAAAATAGAGATTCTGCACCATTCCGACCAAAAATCCCCCGTCTTAAACAGTGATCCCCTGTCAGAATGGCCCTCAAATTCCTATTTTTCGGCACACAAATTACCCAACTCAGCCGCTAGAATGTAGATGTTGTAGAACAAACAACTGTTTTAATTGTATAGCTTTACCTATATTATTTATTCTTCTCCACACCATCGGCTTACTTTTTTCTGTCATCTGAACCCCAGTTTAGTAACACATTAATTGAAGAATACCCATCCCTAGTAGTTCAACTTCCCAATTCACAATCACACACCATTACATACATCTTTATCATCTTACTCAAACAATCATGCACACAACACACATGCATTGCAGAAAACCCCAACCCATACCTTCTGTATTTTTTTCAACAGACGCTAAAGAATGCCCACCAAAAAGCAACTCCGTAGAAAGGGACGACGAAGTAGGGCAAATGAAAAGAAAAGTCTCCAACATAAACACACATCTATAGCAGAATTTGTAAAAAACGTTGAAACACAACAGCTAATACAGTCATGTTGTGAAACAGAAGAAGTTTCTAGTGCAAAAACTTTGCCTCCTCTATCACAAAGTAAAACGACCCAAAAAACTATTAACAGAAAATCAACTATCACTACAAATAAAACGTCTTCTATAAATCTTGATATAGTACAAAGTAAGCATACCAAGAAAAGTATATTAGCCAAAATGTTCCGTCACAAAGTCCTTCAAAATCTGATAAAAACAGGAGAGAAACCAGGTTCAACACTTCAAACCTATCGTAGGAAAGTAATCTTAGAAGCGTTGATAGACAGTGCAATTCTTCTCCAAAAGAAACTTATTTATTGTTGTGCTAAACAGAATTAAACCACTAACAAAACTAATAACTAAATTTCAAAAAAGACTTCTCAATAAACGAAATGTGAACAGAAATAACTTCTTAAATATCTGTGGAGGTGAATGGAGTCACACTACAAGCACAGAACCATACTTTAATGAAGAAGCGTACAAACAAAAGCAAACAAATACAATTGCCATACATAGCAGTGGTCGAGGTTATGAAAAAGTTAATAATACCATAATGGAACAAGAAGTACTCCTTACAAAAATATGCCCTGAAAACTTAGATTTACCCCTCCATTTGACTGAATCAGAACATCTAATTTACACATGGCCATGCACGTCAATTTGTAACATTCCCAAAAAAATGTCAAAATCTTTCCGCCTATTCCTCAATCAATATGTGAAAAGCAAAGACAAAATCAAAATTAAAATACTGCAAAGTATGGATGCTTGTCCAGTAGGCAAGCACACAGGACTGCAAGGACATTCGTTGGCCTGCATATCAGTAGCTACTTGCAAAACAACCTTCCATGATATCAAAAGGAAATCAACACATCATGCAAGTATAAGAAATCTAGTTTATAAACTGTATTATGCAAAAAGTCCTGCTTTAGCACTAGCCAATTTAAATAACATTCTTCTACATGGTACACCAAAAGACCTACTAGAAGAAATCGAGTATATACAGAAAAAATATTTTGGAAATGAAACCCACTTACAAGATGAATTAGCTGTCAACCAACTTCGTAACAAATCTGCACATGGCAACCTTTCACTACACACATACAAAAAAGAAATACTAAAATTTCAAAGCACTTCAGCTGAAGTACCAAACCACGTGTGTGTATGTTGTCGCAGAACGTGTTATAAAAGTAACACAAAAACTATAGACCTTTCATACAAAATAGAAGACAATGAAGATTCTAAATGGTTTGAATTAGCTCTCTACCTTATAGCAGAAAACAAATACGAAATAATTGACCCCATAATACTTTACAGTTACTCCACTACCAAACTTGACAACAACCAAACTCCTTCACATGCTATCTCAAATAACTTGGAATAACATCCACTACCAAAACTCCTTCAACAACTTAATTTATATGAGAGCATCATAATTCAAACAGTTCATCCATTTCAAGCAATAATACGCCTTCAACCAAAAACTGCAAAATTACCTCCCTCTGAATTAGTGAAAGGTATTTGTGGAAAAGTAGTGTATTTACCATTAGATCTAAAAGAAAATGTGCACACTCTAGGAGTGCAACATCCAATGCAACAATCTTTCATTATCTTGGTAAATGGAGTACCTACAAAAGAAAAAAAGATTTGGCGACAACTGGTAGATTTACATAAAGTTAGAGAAGCCCTGCAATATCTCAAAGGGAATAATGATTATTACAAAGAAATTAATATCGAAGAAAACTTGAAAGATACAACTGAAATAATTCAAGAGACACAAGAAACTGGTCACTTTGAGCTCATAGATCCTGCTACAATAGCAAACACTTTAGACCATTATACAATTCACCCATTGCACTCTAATGACACCATAGAAGATGCACTGGAAATGTACCAAATGCGTCAAACAAAAAGATCACCAATCAGCATATGGGAAAAAAGTATAGAAGCACGTGCTTTTCCTCTACTCTTTCCTACTGGCAAAGGAGGAAGATACGATGATAGACCTGTTCAAATATCAGCATCAGAATATCGCTCATTACGAATGTATTCTGAAGATCCCAGATTTCGACAAAATGTGGAATACATATTCCACCTACTCTTTGAAAGTGGACTAGCAACTTTATGTTACAGAGTTGCACACATATTAAAATCAGGATCACACTTTCAAAATATGACAGCCACACAATTATTACAAAAAGTTCAACAAAAAGATGAGGTTTTATAGGCAAATCTTACAAATCTATTAGCAAATATGCGAGGTACTAAAGAGTACTGGTTTCGACGCCATGGAGATGTACGTTGTATGATCAGAAACCTTGGCCCACCCACTTGGTTTGTTACATTAAGTTGTGCAGAATATGCATGGGAAGATTTACATGCTTTCCTACGCATATCAAACGAAAACAAAACAAACATAGATATACTAACACCTGGAGAACTTTATTCTCAGGATCCTGTTAATATTTCTAGGTATTTTCACCATCGCTTCATTC
Organism: Ambystoma mexicanum; assembly: GCF_040938575.1. NCBI lineage: Eukaryota > Metazoa > Chordata > Amphibia > Caudata > Ambystomatidae > Ambystoma > Ambystoma mexicanum. Next base: position 719,431,215 of record NC_090932.1, read on the forward strand.
CTATGCTACATGTTATTTGTAATCAAACTGTTCCTCCACTTGGAGAAGTGCAACACTTCTTTTGGAGAAAAGAATACCAAGCTAGAGGAGCGCCACATGTCCACATGCTTTTATGGATTAAAGATGCTCCTAAATTTGGTCAAGACAGTGATGCCACTGTTTTAAAGTTTATTGAAAAATATGTCACTTGTGAAATTCTGTCAGAATCCACAAATAGTGATCTTCATGCAAAAATCTTACAATTCCAAAGACACAAATGTGGCAAATATTGGCGTCGCAAATACAAAAACAAAGGGAAATACTACACCAAATGCCGATTTGGTTTCCCTAGACCAGTTACAAATACAGGTCAAGTGAACAACCTCATGTCTTCAGTTAGACATAGTGTTAAAGGTAAGTCACCTAAAAATACATATTGCATAAAAAGAAAAGAAGAAGAAAAATATATCATTGATTACAATGCAATCATTGCCCACTTGTGGAATGCAAACATAGATGTGCAGTACATTGCAGACAATTCTACTGCAGTTGCACGATATGTCACAGCATACTTAACCAAATCAGAAAAGACAGAGCTCCAAGACCTCTGGAATGACCTGTCATCAGATAAAACAGTGTCTCAGAAATTATACAGCTTGGGCATAAAAATGCTGTCCCATAGAGAATGTGGATCCTATGAAGCAGCTGATCGATTAACTGGTACTGCATTGTATGGTAATTCTGCAAATATAGTATGGCTAAGTCTTGGTCCAGCTAAATCTAGAAAAAGAGTTCTAAAATCTTACGAAGATATAGAAACAATAGCCAAACATGATCCCAACAGCCAAGACATTTTAAAAAACAATGTATTGGACACAAACTACCCAAACAGGAGTACCACTTTGGAAACCATGTGTCTATACCACATAGCCCAAAACTACACATAAAAAAATAATATAAAACCTGATGAGCAAAACCGTAAATACAAAGTGACAAACTGTGATGGCAGCTTAGTAAAACTCACCAAACCAAATTTAATTAATCATATCAAATTGTCATTAAAGACTCCTGAACATAAAGAAATATATTACATGTCCCTGCTACAACTCTTCAAACCATGGAGAAAAGAAGAAGAAATACTAGATACCTATGACTCATATGAAGACGCTTTCAAAGCCAATGAAAGCAGTATAACTGATGTAAACTTTGCACAGTACAAAACAATGTTGCACAATGAACAGTAACACGAAGAGGAACTCCAGGCCCAATTAGATAAGGACACTCCTGACAGTAGTCAACCTTCTGTCACAGGAAGCCAAGAACCACTGGGAGAACCACTAATAACAAATGAGGCAGAATTAGCTATGATAGAAGTAGAAAACACCATGTGTCACTATGAAGATAAAGAAGACTTAACTACACTACAATAAAAACTAACCAAAGAGCAATGTAGCATTTTTCAAGAAATAACAAAAGAAATTGCACATGGTGTGCAACATTAAAACAAAGAATGCACCTGCCAAAATCACAAACCTATACTATTGTATGTCAGTGGTGAAGCTGCTTCTGGCAAAACATTCCTAATCAAAATCATCAGTAAGTTCCTTCAACAATTGACAAACAACAAACTGTCAGCTGTTGTCACTGCCCCCACAGGTTTAGCTGCCTACAACATAGGGGGTGTCACTTTACACCGATTACTACTCCTGCCAGTAGAACACCAAAACAAGTTAGATTATTAAAAACTTTCTGCGGAAGCTGCAATGGAAGTACGCAGAGTATTGAAACAAATGAACATGCTACTGATAGATGAAGTGAGCATGGTGTCCAATCTAATGTTGGCTTTGATTCACCTCAAATTACAATAAGTACTCAAAACAAACTATGAAGAGCTCTTTGCAGGAAAACACATCATTGTTTTCGGAGATCTTCTTTAATTGACACCTGTAAAAGGTGAGCCTATTTTTAAAACATTAGGACACAAACTCTGCTGTAAAACTGTTGGCAGCATTGGAAATGTCAACCTTTGGCAACATTTCCAATACAGAGAATTAACAGAAAACATGCGCCAATGTGCAGATTTCACTTATGCCAACATCTTAAAAAGTATCAGAGTTGGTATACTTTCTAGAGAAGCAGAAGCAATATTGAAAACCCGGCACATTCATGCACTTTATGGTGATAATGCATGTGCTACAGATGTTATGGAACAATTAGCCCACAAAAATGTCAATTGTATGGCCTTAATGCCAACTCTTGAAAGCTGTTTCAAATTCAATGAAATAATGTTAAGCAAAGAAATGCAACCAGTTATGGAAATTAGCGCCACAGACAAACTAGATGTACATGGAATGACACTACCCATGTGTGACCAAGCCACAGCAAGATTAAATAGTTTAGAAAAATCAATCTCAAACACAGCAGGCTTGGAAAAGATATTAAAATTATCTGTAAATTGCAGAGTAATGCTTAAACGTAACCTTGACATGGACCAAGGACTAGTTAATGGAACACTGGGTACAGTTGTTGGCTTTCAAACATACCCATGTGACAACAAAATTCAGATTTTCAATATTCTCTTTGACAAACTTTCAGAAGTAAAAAGAATAGGACGCTCAACAGCTCGATTCCTTCTCTTCAAAGACATGTATGTACGGAGAGAACAATTTTCTCTAACTCTTGCATACGCAGTAACCATTCATAAATCACAAGGTCTTACTCTAGACAAAGCAATGATAGACATTGGTAACACAGTCTTTAAAGAAGGCATGAGCTACGTAGCACTGTCACGCCTACATACAATTGACGGTCTATTTCTAATAAACTTTGATGCAAGTAAAGTAAACGCTGATATTCCTTGCATTTTAGAATACAATAGACTTCATTCACCATACACCCCCCATCTACAAACATATCCTGTTCCACAAAAAGGAAAATGTTCTAAAAGAAAACTAAATCAAACAGAAATGCAACAGGATGTCACTGCAAATCCTCCAAAGAGACTAAAAGAAACTAAAACTTCATCAAGTACCACAAGCAAAATAGAACCAATTAGGGAAAGTAAACCAAGTACTTTGTAAAAGAAGGAAGACAAACTAAAAAAAAATCACTCAGATACAGAACTACCTGGTCCATTTAAACTTATAAATGAAATAGGTGTAAGTTGCTACGCAAATGTAGCAATCAATATTCTATTTCAAATACCAGCAATTGTTGACAACATTTACTTACACTTTAGAGACCCATTGTGTATGCAAATGTTAGTACTTCATAGAAACGCAAAAAACAATCCTGACACCCCGTATACTGTTCATGGAATAAGACAAGAATTGGACTACTGTGCTGGAATGGTGAAATTCACTATAAACTCACAGGAAGATCCACAAGAATTTCTAATGTACTTACTATTAGTACTGGAAAACAAAAACATACCTAAAAATGAAATCTTTCAGATTTCATACAAGTGGAAACATACATGCACTCTCTGCAACAATGTGACACAAGAACAAATCCCCAATGAGCGCTTTGTCTATATAACAATACCTAATTGTGAATCTGTTCCATTTCAGCAACTTGTACAAAATGCAAACCACAGTAGATTATGTTCTACCTGCAATTCGGATAATCGCTCCACATCACTAATACAAACACATAGTAAATACGTAATACTAATGCTTCTATGTTACAATGCAGATGGTACGAAAAACAACTGCAAGCTGACTGGATTCGCACATGGTCAAATATCACTTGGTAGGAAAACCTTCACAACAATAGGTATAATCTACCACGCAGGAGCCACAACCAACTCGGAGCACTACACTGCATATATAAAAAATAAATGTGGATGGTTTGAATGTAATGATGGTACCGTTACTCTAAAGCAGAGATTACCAGCTAATCTTACAAATGCATATTTAATGTTCTTAAAACCAAAATTTGATAACTGAACTGTACTTAAATCTTAAGTACACTTGTAGTAAAAAAATATAAACTGTCACGATATTTCAAAACCTATCTAACTGCCCAAAGATTCTACAAAAACTAATCAGATAAATGAATACCACTCAAATAGAGCACAAAATAGATAGTTAGAATATGCCAATTGGTATCTAACTGTCCCAAAATTTACAAATATGCAAACAGATAAATCAATGCCACGAAATTATATCAAAACATAAACAGTTAGAATATGCCTACTGGTATCTAAATGGGCCAACATTTTACAATATCCAAACAAATACCTAATATCTTACTGCTCACAAAAACTGAAACAATCCAATGCATAAAGCATTAGGCAGAAAGAACAAGTAAACGCGGAAAACAAACAAATAAATAAACTGTAGCATAACAGAAAAGAGTTTTTTTTTTAATCCAACATGGATTTTTTTTCTCCCACAGACCCAATGATTTTAGCAACAAACACAGAAACTTTGCAAATTGCACAGTACTCTGGTTTGTAATCTACTAAATATGAGGGTCAATAAAAAGAAGAAAATGTTGATTGTACAATGTAATAAGTCATTATAAAATACTAATACTAACATGCTATTTTCTTTTATTACAGAAATGAACAAGAAAAATTTGGACTCCCGTTACTAAACCAAATAGTACGTATAACAAGATAAATACAACCATCGCACCATATCACACCCATACAAGCTTATAACATTGTTCCTTATAAATTAGTTTTTGATCCAAAGTTAAAAGCCTCTATGGGTGTGATATGCTGCGGTGGTTGTGGCCAGGGCATACACTCTTGGGTGCATGGCCAAATGGCCATGCACCCAACATTCTATACCCTGGCCATAACCACCGCAGCTATCACACCCATAGATGCAAGCATTGCAACCATTTTTATGTCCACGAACAGGGGGAAGGTCCTAGGACACATTCAACTTGCCAGAGGACAATATAAACAGCGTCCTCAGGACACCCCCATTTTCTTTATGTACGAACATTTCAGGACACCGCGATTGTTCTTAAAACATTTTCACCTTGCCAACGAACAATACAGACAACGTCTCCAGGACACCCCCTGCAAACATTCCAAGACCCCACGAGTGTTCTTAGAACACTTTCAAGTTGACACTGAATCCATTCTATTTATTTACGAACATTCCAGAATAGCCGTGTTGTCCACAGACAAATCGAACACAACAAAAGCGTCTAGCACATAAATATAATACAACTTTGAACCTATCTCATCCTCGCCAAAGACTTCTACACACCAACACACTCTACTAAATACACATTTTGAACAAACTTTCACTGCGCTGTCTGCGGACGTCCGCAAATGCAAGATGGCGGGCACGACAGAAAATCTGACACGCATCATGCACCACGCCGCCCAATCAGCGAACACGTTGCATGTCCGTGGACATGACACATGCCGCTGGGCCAATCGGGGTGCTGTCCGCGGAGCGAACAGGGAAGTCCGTCTGCGAAGCGAATACAGATGTCACTAATTTTCTTGCCTTACATTTTGGTCATTTTTTAAAAAAACTACTGGACGGATTTACACCAAATTTGCAAAAGCACGCTTTCGGGACCAGGCTGCCGCTCCTGCCGCAAATTTTGTGTAAATCCGTCCAGCGGTTCGGGCTGTAGCCGTGCGCAAAGTTTTTTTCCCATTCAGTCTATGGGAAAAAAAAAAAGTTTTGGGACCCCCCTATAACTTTTCCCCCCCTGGACGAATCCTCACCAAACTTTGCAAAACAATTCAGAGTGGGCCATATGCTTTTTTTGCAAAGTTTGATGAGGATTCGTCCAGGGGGTGCGAAGTTATAAGCCACCCAAAAAGTGCTCTTCCTACGGAAACACCAACTTAACCATAACTACATGGCCACTACCGTGGCCATGTAATTACAAGGCCCACGGTAGCGGGCATGCATGTAGTTATAGTTAAGGTTAGGTTGCTAAACCCATAGGAAGACCACTTTTTCAGTGGCTTATAACTTCCCTGGAGGAATCCTCACCAAAGTTTGCAAAAAAAGTATATGGCCCGCTGTGAATTTTTTCGGCAAGTTTGATGAGGTTTTGTGCAGGGGAGGGTTCTAAGGGGGATCCCCAATATTTCTTTTTTTCCATAGACTGAATGGGTGAAAACTTTGCACACGGCCAGAGGCCGAACGGCTGGGCGGATTTGCACCAGATTTGTGGCAGCAGCTGGGGCTTGGGGCAGAAAGCGTGCTTTTGTGTCTTTGGTGGAAATCTGGCAAGTACTTTTGTTGCAAAGAACTGAAATATATGTCTAAAAAAAATAGTGATATCTGGCCGCGCTCTGCGGACCCATTTACCTGTTCGCTCTGGGGACAGAAGTCTTATTGGCTTGCAGTATGCTGTGCTGTCTGCAAATTTTGGACACAGCCAGTGGTTGGTTGGAGGCAAGCATGCTGTGCGTCAAAGTTTTTGGGAAATGCCGCCATGGTGTATCGGAGGAGAGTGTTGTATTGTGTGTCAAGCCTCTACGTCATTGTGTGCATGGCTGGGGCTCTTGTACATAACAGTGTGCCCATTAAAGTTAGTCATATCTGGCTCCACTCCGTCGTCCCATTTCCCTGCTCACTGCCCAGTCAAAAATGTTATGCCACTGCAGTGTGCAGTGACGTGATGTGCCTCATAAGTTTTACATATCGCCAGCATGTTGAATCCGAGGACAATGCAGCGGCGAAAGGGCTTGGAAAACATACTTTAGGGCAGCTGGTGGTGGGAAGAAGGGATGGAAATGGAGGGGTAGTGAGAAGTTCTTCATCTGATATATCTCATTAGAAGAAGTCGATGGTGCGCCAGCGGTATCCATGCATACTAAGCCAATTTGCGATTACCTCAAGAGGCAACAACCTTGTATGGTGATTGCAGACAGCCTTTGTTATGGCATGACAGCTCCAGCTGCGATCTCTTTCTGTGAAGAGTGTTGGCAGGCTGAATGGCAGAAGGGGGTGCATTCCACATGACATGAAGATTTAAACATTAGTGGTGCGTTGTGTGTGGTGAGTCTCTAGTCCCTTCGATGCATGGCTGGAGCCCTTGCATGGAGAAATATGTCCACTAGTTGAACAGGTATGTCCACTGGTTGAAGTAGGTGTGACATTGTTGCTTTGTGCTTTGTGTGTGAGGTTTGGCTGCATTGCACACATTGTTGGTTGCATGGGTGTGGCGATTGTTAGAACATCCTGCAGGTGTCAGCTTATGGGTAGAGATGCTGCAGTGAGCAGTCCTGCAGTGTGTCCACTGGGTCCAGTGTTGGAATAGTGTCCCTATAGAAGAGGGTACGGTTAAACTAGTTCTCATATGTGCTTGGGTAGTCTGCATTGCACAGATTAGTAAGTGTTGTAGTGCACTATGCAGTATTGGTTCTATGCACGTAGTACAGTGTTGGGAGCAGAACCAATGTTGTGAAGATTTTGTTGTTTGGTTGGCATTAATACATTGTTTTGTGAATGGAAGTGGGTCGCGCTGCCTAACAAATGTTTCTGCATTATCGTAAGTGGAACATGTGTGCATGCATCCCTGCTTTATGGTGCAGCGGTTGGGTAGAAGTGGTGGTCCCTATGTTGCCTTTGTGAATTCTGGCACATGGCTACATGTTTGCCTGCATGACTCTGTTATGTTGTGGTCGGTGTGGGCAAGGCCTAGACTGTTGGGTGCATGGCAGAAAGCCGTAGGCCGTAGGCTATGCAGCCACCAGTATAGGTCTAGGTCTTGACCACAGCAACCACAACATAATGCAGCAATGCAGTTGTAACTCTGCATGTTTTCGAAGGTGGGGAACTTTACACAATGGTTGCGGAGGACATTGTAGACTTGGTAGAACAGCAGAAGTGAGCTGCTATGCGTACATTTGCATATGGTGTAGGTCATTGCATGTGTTGCACATTAGGGAGGGACATGCAACCATTTGCGTTTACTAGGGTTTACCCTTCATAAGACCCTTCAAATGTTGCGTTGCATGCATGGCTAAAGACCTTGCACCGACAAGTATGTCGACTGGTTGCAAGTAGGTTTGACATTGTTGCTTTGTGTGTGTGGTTTGGCTACATTGCATACATTGTTGGTTTTTATGGGTGTGGTGATTGGTAGAACATCTTACAGTTGTCGCTGCATGGCTGGAGAGGCTGCAATGAGTAGATTAGTAGGGGAATCCAGATGTTGACCCCTTGCTCACTATTCTTAGAGAGGCACACCTCCAACCTACTGATGAGGTCCAAACAGACCAAAATGTGTATGGGGTTGCTGTTGATACTCTTGTTCAGAGGAGAATTGCATAGTATTTCAGTGGTTGACTGCCCTAAGGCAGGCCAAAGACTGATATGTTTTATATATTTCTCCTCTGTGAATGATAGTGTGCTAAAGACTCTGGGTAAGTCTCTCGTAACCGGGACTAATGTCTGGCAGAGGGACTCCCAGGACCCCCATTGTGTTTAGTAGTGAGCAGTTCTGCAGCGTGTCCAGTGGGTGCAGTTTTGCAATAGTGTCCGTATGGAAGAGGGTACGGTTGAAGTGGATGCAATATGTGCTTGAATAGTTTGCATTGAGCAGATTAGTAAGTATTGTACTACACTCTGCACTATTGCTTGTTTGCAGTTACTTCCAACAGTTGTGGCTGCATGGGTGGAGATGCTGCAGTGAGCAGTGGTGTAGCGTGTGCACAGGTTACAGTGTTGGATAATTGTCCATATAGAAGAGGGTACGGTTGAACTGGTTCTAATATGTGATTCGGTAATCTGCATTGCGCTTATTAGTAAGTGTTGTTGTGCACAATGCAATATTGGTTCTATGTTCTAACTAGAGTGTTGGGAGCAAGACCAATGTTGTCAAGAATGTGTTGTTTGATTGGCAGTAATAGAATGCTTTGTAAATGGAAGTGGGTAGGGGTGCCAACCAGTGTGGTATGTGTGTGTATTATGGTAAGTGGAACATGTTTGCATGCATAAATGTATGATGGGGCGGCGGTTGGGTAGAAGTGCTGGTGCCTATGTTGTCTTTGTGAATTCTGTAACCTGGCTACATGTTCGCCTGCATGGCTCTGTTATGTTGTGGTGGGTGTGGCCATGGCCTGGACTGTTGGGTGCATGGCCAAAGGCCATAGGACATAGGCATGCACCCAACAGCCTAGCCCTTCACCATAGCCACCACAACACAATGCAGGCATGCAGTTGTAACTCTGGGTTTATAGTCATAATCTCGAATACAAATATGTCAAAAGTCATAATGTCGAAAAAATAAAGTCGAAAACAAAAATGTCGAATTTCTTTTTTTTTGTTGATTTTTATTCGAAATGGGGGGGTTCCCTCCCCTTTTTAATTATTTTTTATGTTTTAGCCCTTTTTTACCACCGGAACCCCAAAAAAACATGTAAATTAAAAAAAAAAAAATTCGACCTTTTTGTTTTCGACATTATTGCTTCGACATTATTGTAATTCGACATTTTGTTTTCGAGATAATGACTGGACACCGTAACTCTGCATGTATTTGAAGTTGGTGACCTTTACACAATGGTTGTGGATGACACAGTAGACTTGGTAGAAAAGCAGATGTGAGCTGTTATGCATAGATTAGCACATGGTGTAGATCATTGCACCTGTTGCACATTAGGGAGCCACATGTGAGCATTTGTGTTTTCTGTGTTTAGGCCCTTATAAGACCTTTGCTTTAGGAAGTGCTGTAAGATATTGCGGCATGAATGGAAATGCTCAGCACCACACATGTAAAATATGGCTAATGTACACAGACATCTACATACCGTTCAGCACACCCGACGCAACGTTATGCAGCCATGCATGAAACTATGTGGCCAGGGTGAAAGCTGGCAGGCTCAATTGCATATGGGGAGTGAATTGCACATGACATGAGCATTTAAACAAAGTATACTATGGTGTGTTCTCTGTGGTGAGGGTCTAGCAGCTTGGATGCATGGCTGGAGTGGAAAGGGAAGAAGGAATGTCCCTGCTTTACTGTGACACGGCCCCCACTATAGCAGAGAAAGCGCACGTGTCACATCCTGCCCTTTTAAGCATGGTGGGATTGGAAATGGAACTGTGGGAATTAGCCTATCAGGTGTTGAGGGTGTGCCTCACAGAAAAGGCTGGTACTTTTTTCCCCATCAGACTGTGTAGTGAGGGTGGCAGGCAGCGATGGAGAGGTGCAGAGTCCTAATAGACGGTGATACCTTTGTGCAAGATCTGTACATGTATGTCGCGCAAATCGGCATGGCTGCTGATTTTGCTTTGGAAGGAGTGGAGGCTTTCTGGGGCACTGTCTATGAGGGCAGTTTTGGCCTTATGGTTCACCTTTGCAGATGTGTGACCTTTGTCGGTACTGTTGATGTTGTCGTACTGCATTATGGAACTGTACATTTGGGGTAGGTCATGTGGACGTTTGCTCCGTCGCCTAAATAAGTTGATGGAAGAAGTGATGCAGATTTTGCCCACTGCCAAGGTGGTTTTCTCAAGCATACTGTGAAAGCAAAAGAAAATATCGAGGCTGAGTACCCCAAAAGGAAATACACCAAACGTGGGTTATAAAGATATACAGATCTTTATTCAAAGTAACTGAACAGTTTTCAAAGGACAAAGCAACAGATAGCTATCAGGCCCTCAGTACAACACAGCGAATACCCGCCCTGTTCGGTGTGTGTAGTGAGTGGGACTGTACATCAGAATATTCATGCTTTTTATACAGTTTTGTAACACGATGTTCATCCCCTCTGTGCGTTAATAATTCCCAATCTAGGGTTTGTGCCGAGTTCACCTCTGACTCGCCCAACTATATGCATATAGATCACCTTCAGTTTACATGTCCAACACATCACAATAGCAACAGTATATACTCGGATCTAACATAAGCCTTAGTACATATTTTAATACAATACAGTTCAACAAGTGTTCACGTTTAGTATTTACACAACATTGTGCTTAATATATGTTCGCGGATTAGTATTGTTGGCACAGGTAATCCTTTATCCACAGGTCAATGAAGGACAAGGTCTCAGTACATGACCCTAACATTTGGCCTACGGCAGTTTAAGCATTAACATGCATGCAGAGGTTGAGACGGCCATGTTATTAACAGAAGAACACTGTCCACCATTTTAGAACACCGGGTGACTTTGGAGCGAGAATCAAAATGGTGGATGAACCTAAAATGGCGGCTAAATCGATCTAAGGTCAGAACCTTTAGGCACAGATTTTTTCGCAGAGCGATTGGGCTTAGGCCAATATGTACAATAAAGGAGGCACAATATGATTTACCGTCTAACAAACCCTCGTTTTGGCCTAAGCCAAGCGCAATACTACTTCTAGTCAGTCACTTTACGAGTAACTCCACGTCTCAACATCCATACACCCTGACTCACTATCGGAGTTATCAATTGCCATAAGATCAGTTACTAAGATTTCCTTCAACACATATTCATTAGAGTTCTTGTCTGGGGCATATACCTTGCATCCTAATGTGCCCATCGCCTGTGCGCAACATCCCCCTAGCATCGAACATATACCAGGAAGACACTGTATACAACAGAGAAACAACACAACTCCTAAAATGATCAGCAAGATGGAAAGTAATTTCCAACCCCAAGATCGCAAGAAGTCCCAGAACCAAGCGCTAAAATCCCAGTTTCATTCGGGAACATGCACTTCTGAACTTAGGACATGCAGATTCTGGATTGCGTTGAAGATAGTTGGGGAGGAATCTGGCACGAAAACACAGCAAGCGGAGCCCATCTAATTTACATATCCCACCACATTCAGCCGGGATGACATCTAATGCCATCCGGTTCTGAAGTGCTACTAACCTTATTGCTTTCTGTTCTAGATTCATATTATAGAGTATGTCAGTGGTCCGGTTGATGGTCCTCTCCAGTACACTCGCTAGTCTCCTGATATCTTCAGAGTTCATTATTTGCCCCCAAATAGGCACAAAGGATTTTGCTACATCGCCTAGGACTTGTGCTAAAGTGTCAGCATTCTCGTCCCGCCGTGGACGAGCCTTTGAAATTTCCACAGTACTGGCTATGAATACCCCGGGTAACAGGATCCCTAAATAACAAGTTCCCTGCCAATCCCTGGGTAGCCATGGGAATGCTACATTACCGCAAACAAAGTAGACAGGTGCACCTACATACAAAGGTCTGTCCTCACTAGTCAAATTCGCAACATTGGCGCAACCTTTAAAACCACCCATTGACTGAGTACCATTCCTCTGTATGCAGAAAGAAACTGAATCAGGGCTATGATTAACAGTGTAAGAAGGAGATGTGGCAACATTAGGCTTACTCCTATTTGCAAAGAGCGAGTATCCCAAGGGAGTCAGAACACGTTTTTCAAACTGGTTCAAATTAGTCCCATCAAAGTTCCCTGAGATGCTATTGTTCCAGCGACCAAAGAATAGTGCTCTAAGAGAAGCATAACATGCAGTTGTCAAAGGTAGAGGATGAATATACCAACCTAGCCCCTTATCCCCATGTTGCGGTAAATGTAAACAGACCCAGCAATTAGATTTGTTAAAAATGGCATGTGTAGCATTCATGATGAGTAGTAGTGTATTATTATGATATCTCTGCCTGTGCTGAGAGTCTCTAGGAGATAGAGTGTGCAGATGCATAAAAGGAGTTTAAACAGTAGGTACATTTTTAGTAGGCAAAAATTCTCAAGCAGATGTACTTCTTCTAGATACCAGGAGCCTAAAACAATAACTATTATAAAACCAATTAATATTATCACAAGACAGCAATACGTTTTTGGGGCCCAAACATTTAAATGTTCATTTCCATAGCTGGTCACACAGTCTTTCCCCTTTTCCATACGAGCGGGAGTGCTTGCAGGCATTGTAGTCTTCAAACGAACGCAGCAATGTTATTAGCTGGCGACCTCCAGGCCCAGCATTTTCCTAGTCCTTCCACAAACTCTAGCCAACAGAATACCTTAATAAGCAATTTGATTGGGCCAAAAAGGCAAGCCCTTGATGACTTTTTCTTCTCTGAGGGCACAGCCGAAACCGTGCCGTAAGTCTATTTCCTTGGACGCAGATCGTTCCTTGTGATCCCTGGTACTGATTGATCCGTGAACAATGTGTCGTCACTTCCCGCTGGAAGCGACAAATCAGAAGTGGAATTAGATGCAAGATCTGGAACAGTTTCTGGAAACAAAACTGTTGGAGAGTGTGGAGGCAAAATGGCTGTTTCCGCAGGCCACACAGGCTCAGGGAGAATCTCTGATGCACTCTCGATGCTGTTTACTGCTTCGGGATCATTGGTTGCCGTACTGGTAAGGGGTTCTGTATCTTCTGTAGCGTGTGGCACTGGGTGTGGAATCCTCTTGGTGTGCGTCGCGTGGATCCAATTTTTCCGGCCCGCAGCCTGCACCGCAGTTTGTGTGACCAGCACGACTTGGAAGGGGCCCCACCAACGAGGTGCGAGGCAAGAAGATCGCTCGAAGGACTTTACGAGGATCCACTCCCCAGGTCGTATGATGTGACCGGGACCCTCGTATCGTACAGATAAAGCCTCTTGCACCTGGTGATAAATCAAATACAAGTTTTTAGTCAACCGGCTACAGTAATCTGAAAGAAGTACATTTTCAACATCTCGCAAAGAACGACATTTTGGAATGTTCCAAATATTTGCAGGCCTCCCTATAACCACCTCAAAGGGAGAGAGCCCAGTCTTAGTTTGAGGGGTTGTTCACATTGATAACAACACGATCGGTAAGGCGTCCGGCCATTTTAGTTTGGTTCCGGCACACGTCTTAGCAAGCTTTTTTTTGATGATGCCGTTGTGTCTTTCCACTAGTCCAGCACTCTGAGCGTGTCTGGCCGAATGGAACCGTTTATCGATCTGTAATCCCACACATATCTGCAGAATTACAGCAGCGATAAAGTGTGGACCATTGTCTGACCAGATGACTCTTGGTAACCCGAATCTCGGGAAGTACTCTTTTAACATAGCCTTTGCAGTAGTCATGGCTGTAGCGTCTTTAACAGGAAAAGCCTCAACCCATTTGCTAAAAGCACAGATGACGACTAACACGTACTTCAGATTATTGCACCGTTCTATCTCAATAAAATCAAAATGGATGACATTGAAGGGGAACAGAAGGCAGACCAAAACTACCCCTGGGAGATGATGTGCTCTTACCCACATTGTGCTGCAAACAAATCATACATTCCTGAACAAAGCGTTAAGCTACTTTAGAGATTTTGTCATTTACCCATACTTTTTCCAACATTTTAGTGATTTTACGAGCACATATGTGTGTGGGACCATGAGCCATAACAACCATCATCATAATATAGGCATCAGGAAGTAGCCACCTCCCTTCAACTCTGTCCACCCAACACCCATCGTCATCAAGTTTCCCCAAACCCTCAGCCCATTTCTTAGACTCTTCTAATGTGGCGTCGGCTTGGATATCCCTTACGGAATCAATAACCTCATCCATAGTACAGGCATTTGTGGCATCCCTTGAAGTATACATGTCTGAAGAGAGATCAGTGGCAGTCTGTTTAGCTATCTGATCAGCAAAAGCGTTCCCTTTTCCTACATCATCTACAATCTTCTGATGTGCTGCACATTTTACCATGGCTAACTGAGTAGGGAGTGCAAGCTCTGAGAGTTGCCATACTATCAAGGAGCCATGCTGGATTTTCGTTCCATGTGAAGTCAAGAACCCTCTTTCTGACCAAAGTCTCCCAATGTTGTGAACCACCCCAAAGGCATACTGACTGTCAGGGTATATATTCATGCTAAGCCCTTCGGAAAGTTCACATGCTCGGGTCAATGTATAATCTCTGTGGCCTGCGCAGAGTTATGCGTGATTCTCTTAGTTTCCACGACCGTGCTCAATGTAGTGATTGCATAAGCAGCTGTGGATGTACCATCCGGGAGTTTGAAGCAGATGCCATCGCAAAACAGCTCCCCTTGTGGATTGTTCAAAGGAGTATCTTTCAGATCGATTCTACCCTTTGTCTCTTGTTCAGTAGTGTAATGGCAATCATGTGACTCTTCGTCACTGCAAGCAGTCTCATGTGGAAAAGGTAAGAGTTCAGCCAGATTAAGAACACAACACCTCTTAATTTGTATGTGTGGTGCAAACAAGATGAATTCATATCTCATTAACCGTGCAGAAGTGAGGTGTTGCGTTTGAGTTCTGTTCAATAGAACATCCACAGAGTGAGGTACCATTAGGGTTAAAAGATGGCCTAGAACCATTCCCTTGCTCTGTTTTACAGACGCAGCAGCAGCAGCGACAGCTCGCAAACATCTTGGCAAAGCGCATGTTACAGGATCAAGGGTGGAAGAAAAGTAACCGTAATGGCCTATTCTTCCCTCCATGTTCCTGCGTTAATACAGCCAAAGCACATCCATCACATTCATGCACATATAACACAAAGGCCTTTTCATAATTTGGTGTGCCCAAAACCGGTGCCGAGCACAATGCAGTCTTGAGCAAATCAAATGCATCCTGGTGCTCCATGTTCCACGGCAATGGTGAAGAAATGCCCTTCTTCGTCAGAGCCAACATCGGCTTAATCACTAGTGAAAAGTCGGGGATCCACTGCCTACAGCAAGAAGCATACCTATCAAGGCTCTAACCTCCTTCTGTGTATTTGGGACAGACATGCTAGAAATTAGTTTTATCCGTTCAGGTGCCAACCTTCTTCCCTCCTTTGACAGGAGATAGCCTAAATACGCGACATCCTGACAACAATATTGACATTTTTTAAGCAAAGTTTATGTCCATGTTTAGACAGGTGAATAAGCAACAACACAGTGCCCTCCTTACAAGCGCTCTCTGAGTCAGCAGCTAAAAGCAAGTCATCAACATATTGAAGCAGTGTACAAGTAGAGGGCAACTCAAGAGTATCGAGCTGCTCTTTCAAAGCCCTACTATAAATACTAGGACTTTCCGTGTAACCTTGCGGTGCACGGGTGAAGGTAAACAAGCGTCCCCCTAAGGTGAACGCAAACAAGTATCTACTGTCTTTGTGTATAGGAATACTAAAGAAAGCATTCTTTAGATCCACAACACTAAAGTAGGTAGCTGAAGCTGGGATCATAGTTAATATCGCGTCACATCAGGCACAATTGGAAATTGTGGGGCGACGATCTTATTGATGGCACGTAGATCAATTATGAAACGAAAAGGAATTGCATTATCGCCTTTTTTATACACGGGCAAAATCGGACTATTGCACAAACTACCTGCAATTTCCTCAATAACCCCTCGATGCACAAAATCGGAGACGATGCATTTCAAAGATTGCTCACCATTAACCGAGATCTTATACTGTGGAATACGTGGCAGCTTCACTCCATGTTTCAAGACAATTTTAACAGGCTCAATTTGCAAAACGCCGACATCATTGCCGTCAACTGCCCACAAACACTCCGGAACCTCACTAAATTTCAGTGGCAAAGGTCTGGTCAAGAATTGAGAGACAGAGAGTTGCTGTGGTGAAATCGTCAAACACACTCCATCAGAAAAACAATGAATTACTGCATTTAATTCCTTCAACAGATTCAACCCCAGCAAATTCTCTCCACAATTGGCAGTCAAAAGGAAATAGAATAGAAATAGGTACCGGTGAAGAAACCGGACAAACAACTGGTGTGCCAGAAAACCCTACAGAAACATTGGTTCACCCTGACAGTGGAATGTTTGGAATCCGTGAATGATCAATGGAACACTTATGCACCTGTATCTTTCAAGAATAGATGTTATCTATTTCCCACTAACATTTCAACGTAGGGACCTTTCTGATTAACGGGAATAGGCGTTGGTTCCAAACCCTGCTTCGGGCAATCCTAGCGAAACAGAATGTTGTCAAAAGGAAGTTCCTCAGAGAGGTAAGCAGCAGAAGGATGGTCAAAAAATGTTCTAGTATCCACACCTGATGCCTGATTGTCCTGTGAAAAAGGTTGCTGTGAATCCTGTGAGAACTGACCTCTACCAGGGCCCCCTACACCCGGGCGACCTCCGGATCATCTACCCATATTCCCAAATGTGTTATTTGACCTCTGTCGGAGGATCGGGCATTGTGCACGCCAATGACCCTCTTGCCTACAATAGGCACACTGGTTAATATTTACAGGACCCAAGGGCGCATTACTCTGTGGAACATACTGAACTCTAAATTGTGAATTACCCCCTCTAGGGCCTCTAACAATTTGCTGTAATAATACTTTTGTCTTTAAATCTCCTTTTCTCTTCTCAAACCTTTCTTTATCATTATTGACACGATTCTCATAGTACTGAGCCATGTGATTGAGTCTTTGCTTGCCAATTGCTCTCAGAAGACATAATTTGCGAATGGATGTCAGGCAGCAATCCACGCACAAATTTGTCTACGAATAATCTTTTCCCGGACTCTGTGCCTAAATCTTGTCCACTGAAATCCAAAAACACCTGTTCGAACCGATTAAAGAACTCGGTAGCACCCTCAGACTTCCCTGGACACAGGCAGTAAGCTTGTCCCAAATAATTCTCTTCTCAGGAATTATAGTTTTCAATTTTGTAACTATTCTGTCAGACAAAGTTAATACTACCTGAGGCTGAGGCGGTCTTTCGCCAGCTGGCCTTTCTCCATCGAGTCTAACTATGTAAGTCCATGTATCTCCTAACCTTGGCACATCGTCTACAGTTCTAATCTGTTTCCACAAGTCGACAGGCAGAAGTACAGGAAATAACAAGTCGATATCACTCAAGGTGAATACTGAGGATCGCAAAACAGACTCTATTTCTTTGTAGAACCCTGTCGGATTCTTTCTAATCTCGGGAATAGATTGTCTAATGGTGTTCACTTCATGTCTTGAGAACGGGACATGAACAAACTGTGATACATAGTGTGCAGGAATTTCATAGGCCTGTGCACCCGTTCCGATTTCCGCTGGAACCTCAACTTTTGGGAAAAGTGTCGGAGGAACCTCTCTCATAGGCAACTGAAAAGTAGGCAACTCCGAACGCTTATTACGTAACAGAGCCAAATCGAGCGCTAGAGCAGCTGAAGAAGTGTCAAACGAAAAAGCTCTCATATAAACACCCAATAACTCTGCGGGACAACAAATCTTTCTTTTTACACACTCATCCTGTAGGTATTCTACCATTACCTGTATCACTTTTCTCTGCATTTCTGACGTATACTGACTATACGTGTCATATACTTCAACGGGAGTTATCGATGTGTATGAGATCCATCTAATCGCGTCTTTCGTGCAAATCCGTGTTTCCTCAATTATCGATTTACGACAAGGAAGGAACTGTTTTTGCATGAAGATAGTACCCAAACTGGTTTATAGTGATAATTTTGAAAACAAAAATGTCGAAAGTCAAAATATCGAGAAAAAAAAATCGAAAAAAAAGTCACATTTTCTTTTAATTATGTTTTATATTCAAAATGGGGTGGGTTCCCCCCAACTCCCCTTTTTTAATTTTTTTTTTGTTTTCCCCATTTTCTTTTATTCCTGGACCACAAAATAAATATATAATTAAAAAAACGATATTTTTTTTCTTCGATATTATTGTTTCAACATTATTGTCTTTCGAATTCTTTTTCTTCGAAATCATGACTGACCACCACCCAAACTATCTCCATCTACATCTTCATTCTGTAACCTTTCCAACTCCTTTCTATACTCAAGTACCCTCTCAGCATGCTCTTGCACTTTCTCTGCAGTGTCTCTAGAAAACGCCAAAATATTTAGATCCCTCAATCCTTGTGGGAGATCCGTACTAGTCAACCTGTCCCACATTACACACAAATGAATCCCTAATCCTTCAATAAAAACGTTTTTCTCAGGAAAACTGTCTGTATTAGAAAGTGTAGCAAAAACATTAGCTTGATCACCCTTCTCCATGCAATGCTTAGCCCATGCAATTAACTCATGTTTTTTTCTGAGGAGACACAGTTTTACGAGTGACAACCCTCGGTCCTGCTCCCTGATCTACTACAAGCGGTATAGAATCGCTTGGAAGAAGGAGAGTAGGCAAGTTCAACAAAGGTGCTATTACTGGTGCAACAGGTAAAAGTGGAGGAGCAGGTGGAGGAGCAGCGGCAAAAGGAGGACCAACAACTGGAGGAGGAGGAACAATAGGAGGAGCAGGAGGAGCAGGAGCAGGAGGAGCAGTGCAGTGATTTCATCTTTGATGTCATGGGTGTTAGTCTTAGCACAATGCTGGCGTGAGTTATGGTTGCTTAGCTTACCATAACTGGCGAATTTCTGGGGGTATTCAGTTTTACTTGTAACCCTAGTATGGATAGGTTGTTTTTGGTGCAAAGTAACTGAAATGTTCCTGTAACAAAGGTTTTTGCACAGAAGTTGCTAGGTTGTTCTTAGGGCAACTGAAGCATAACGTCCCTTCACAAATGTTTTTTCACTGAATTTGATAGGTTTTCAGTAGGGGACTGTAACCAGATCTTTCCTTTAGCATAGTTTTTTTTCAGTAAAGGGGATAGGATTTTAGTAGCGCAACTTAACCATAACGTCCCTTTAACAATGTTTTTTGTTAGTGAATATATATGTATATATATATAATATATATATATATATATATATATATATATATATATATATATGTATATATTTGTCGTAGTTTCCATCTGATTTTACATCCTTTCTTTTCATTCTTTGGATTCTTCTGCTCAAGTTTCATTTAGCTCTTCAATCTGTCATAATGCGTGTCAGGGGAGACAACTTTTCAACTGATTAATGTGGGCTATTTTTCTTCTGTCTGTTCTCCTTTTTGGGATGCAGATCTTGTAGGCAACAGGTGATATTGTATCTACAATTTCAAAGGCACCACGTCAAGATGTGAGGAATTTACGCTCCTTTCCCTGATTACAAGTAAACCTTGTCCCCTACTTCATATTCTTATTTGGTGGTCTTTAGATCATATTAGGTCTTCATTCCTTCAGCCGACTTTTCTAAATTGCGATGAGCTTAGGCAAAAGCATTCTGGAGGTGCTTCCTTAACTTTTCAATGTACTCATGTGTAGTGGGCGCATTTATCAGTGTCTGCTCTTGAGTTCACTAGAGCAGGTGCTGAAGTAACACAATTTTTTCATCCGATCATGAGCTCAAATTGAGACATCTTTGTCGCAAAAGATGGTGTAGACCTAATAGCCACCAGGACAAGTGGTAATGTCCTAACCTCCACAGGAAAGCCTTGCATGGACAGAATTCAGGAAATAATTCTGGAATTACTAATGTTCCCTGCTCTGATTTTGTCACTTTGGAGATATTGGAAAGGTTGGTGAGGAGTCTCGACAATGATGTGCACCCCCTGTATAAATGGGCGTTAAGACCCTGAGGGGTATTCTAATGCCCTAAGAAGTTCACTCGGCTCTTACACCACTGTGCCTTCTGAAAGGACAGTTTTGCTCCGGCTTTCTGCAACTGGGTTAGAACACAGCAGATTTCTGCTATATGTTCCTCCACAGTTGAGCTCTTGATCCAAACATTATCCACATAGGCCAGGTTTCCCCTTTCACCCAAATCGGGCATGGCCTTATCGAGGAAGATGTTGAACTAATTGCCGGAGTGTATGTATCCAATGTGTACTGCTGCCCCCACCACGGGAATAAGGGAAGCTTGTACTGGTCTCCCAAACTGACAAGTATTGTCCTCTAACCATTGTTTAGGTCAATTGCAGTGTGCTCCTTTGATCCTTGGATCTGAGCCAGTCCCTGATCGATGTAGAAGAGGCGCCATCTTGACATGTGGACCTATTTGTTCATTTCCTTCAGGTCTGCACATAGTCTCCATTGGCCATTTGGTTTGAGTATCCCCAGTACCGGTTTATTAAAGGTACTGTGTATTGGACAAATTATCCCACAGGATTTTAAGTTCTTATTAATCTCTCTGAGTGACTCCATCGACGTGAGAGGTAACCAGTATTATTTCACAAATGTATTATTTTATTTATTTATTTATTTATTTTGATTCACTTAAGAACCTTTACAAACATGAATCAGACATTATTCATGATTTGCCATTTAAAATTCATACATGCATTTAGAACATTTAAAACATTTAACATTTAAAACATTTAAAACATTTAAAAACGTATCAGACATTTAAACCAAAAGCAAAAAATCAATCAATCAAAAAATCATCAGTAGGAGTGCTAGGTAGCAAGTGTCAGGCCTTAAGTGTGTCCCACAATACAGTCCAGAATTTAAATAGAGCCAAGTGTACCCTCTCTGAATAAATATTGAGACAGAAGGCCCAAAATTCATCAGACTTGATTGCATCATAGTGACCCACAAACTGCCCCAGCATGTCCATATAGAGGGATGCCCACCTTGGGCATGCTGTCAAGACATGTCTAGGGGTCTCAACATTAGTTTACAACATACACATCCTACATATTCTGTTTGATACAGTAATTTTCAGGTGGCCCCGCTGTAGAGCCGGCAAAGAGAGCTGGTTGGTCCAAAGGCGTAATCTAAAGCTGCAAACAGCAGGGCTTGGGCATCTCAGTGGATAATACTGGGTCTTGAGATATCTGTGAACAATATTGTCAAGATACTTGTGGTTGCGTAACGTTGCTATGTGTGTATAATTGTTTATCCAGTCCCATTGCTCTCACTTGTTCTTAAACAGGAACTTCAATGTTTCAAACCCTGTGCCCGTGCAAAGTCTGGATGCCACTCAATCATGGAAAAACAGGCCTCATTAAATTTGGTAAAGTTGTCCCCTTTAGTGTTGCCTGTACAACTTGCCCCAGGATTTTCCTCCAGGGTTTTCAGAAGCGGGCACTTAGGACCAGTTCTCATCATAATGAAAAGTTTGCCTCTTCTGATCAAAGCCTGGCTATCTAAAGACACTAGGTCCAACTCCAGACAGAGGTAAGCCATTGGTGTTGCCGGGGGGAACCTCAGGAGCCTCCTCCAAAAGTAACCCTTGATTATGTGTAGTCATGTTAAGTCGGTCAAGGCAAGGGCTTCAAGACTATAAAATATTGCAAGGGTGATGCTTTGTTTGTGTACCCTGATGATCCCCTCAATAGAATATCCTGCAGTGTGGTTTGCACATTTGTTGATAGCAAAGGTAAGTTGCCTGGCTTTACTTTATATGCCAGCAATAATCGGCCTGTAATCACCATCTGCCTGCAGAGTTATACCTAAGTACAGGTAAGATGGGACATATTCGATAGTTTGTGAGTCAGTTATGATGTTTACTTTGCTGAATGATCTACTGTAGACAGCCATCATTTTTGTTTTCACAGTAATGATAACCAACCCATTTTCTTTGGCATATTCTGTGAGAGCTGTAAACTTATTTTTTACTCCACGTACAGTACAGTCCAACAAAATGAGGTAGTCTGCATAGATAAGGCAAGCAATGACAGTGTCGCCCAGTTTAACAAAGCAGCCCGATATGGCAACTAAGCATGCCGGGACATCAGCCAAGTATAGGTTAAACAACAGGGGAGTCAGGACACATCCTTGCCTGACCCACCTGTTAATCTTCTCAGCCACTGACAATAAGCCTGCACTGGTTAGCCTTATCCGCATGCTGCTATTTTGATGGAGAAGTCTCAGTACTGAGATCAACCATTCAGGTCAACCGCAGCTATGCAATTTCTGCTATAGTCTCTGGCGATTTTTGAATACAAGGAGGAGAATCGCATGCTGCCGGGAAGCAGAAGCTCTCCCCTCTGCACACACTTTGTCAAACAACAATTTCAGCACCGTAGCCCAAACATTGGGATCTTCTTTCAGCACCACATTCGATACCCCATTAGGTCCTGGCGCCCGAGAGCCCATAAGGCTCACTATTGCCTCACATATTTCCACCCAGCTAGGGTGCAAGATCCAAGGCACAGGTACAATTTCTCCTGTGTCTTTCTCCCCTGCAGCAGTGTATTTGGACCCTATGCAATGAATCCATTCATGCTCTGCTATGCCAAATTGGTCTAATTTGGCCTGTGCAGAGCACTGCGAATATTCACTGTCATTGTGCATTTAGCTCTGAGGGCCTCCTAATCCAGCCATTTCTTGTATTCTCCTTTGATATACCTAACTCGCGCCTCACGGATGCCACTCTTTTCCAACCCCCCACCCGGCGTATCTGAGCTGAAGTGTCATGTGGCGCTTGGTGTCTCTAATTTCAACATCAAAAGGTTTACTTTTTTGTTCTCCATGGAGGGCCAGACAGTGCACTTTGCTCGATCCTGTTTGGTATGCTAGTTTCTTCAAATAACTTCCCATCTCATCTACCCCTATCCGTGGAAACCGGTCCAACTAGTATTTTGCCAGTTGATTTACTGCCTCAGTAATTTTTGTTAGGTTGCGTGATGTCCAGCAAAACCTGTTCCCCACATGATTCGCCACCATACCCTCACCCCTGTACTGTCTCTCTATGGGACTTCCCAAATCTAGTGTAAGTATAGGCAAGTGGTGGTCGCTAAATATGGTCTGCCGGGATTCTAAAGATATAACTCGTTCAGAGCACGTATAACTCCTGAAGAAGTAATCTTTGGTTGAAGCTTTAGTGCCCATAGTCCAAGTACTGTGGCAAGGGCTGTCACCCACTGTACGGCCGTTGTACATCAGATGGGCCCATTCATGTATAAAGGCCACCCACTGCTTTCCCTTCTTATTCCCTCTCGGTTTTGTCATAACACATTTGGATTGTACACATTTATATTCGGCACATGGTTCATGGTAAATACAGGCAGCATTGAAATCTCCCCCCAGGAGAACACATTTGTGCTCATCCCCCAACATCCATTCAGTCAACATCGCATCAAGTATCCCATGAAGCTCATCAAGGTGTACTAAATCGGGAGGGACATAGATGTTAATTAACAGGCATATAAATGTATCACGGATGGTTTTTATCTCTACCGCTATTGCTAGCACATCAGGGGTACTCAGGATGGTTTGTACACTTATCAGGGGAACTGACTGTTTAAATGCCACTGCCAGACCCCAAGAGGGACGGCCCTTTGCACCCTTACTGGCTGCATGCTGATACATAATAAAATTCCTCAATTGTACTCCTGCCATAAGTCATGTTTCCTGCAAAAACAAGACATCAAACTCTGATAGACAGCTAAGTGAACCCCTGGGATCTAATAAGTTGGAAAACCCCTGGTATTCCAGCTCAGCAACCTCAGGGGCCATCTAGTCTCAGTCATCTGCCGAGTCAGACATTATCTAAACCATTCCCAGCCATTGGCATCCTCAATGGCCATTTCTTTCGCTGGCATGTTGCCCTGTGTGCTAGGGGAGGGGATGCTCTCCACCTCACCGTCCCTCTTGCTAGTAACATGAGTGACATCATCAACAATGAACCCGGCCTTTTGAATGGATCCCTGGTGGCTACGCATAAGAACAGACACATCGATAGTAAAACAGTGTACCTGTACAAAATGACGACACTGTAAGTCCACTGGCTCATCAAAACTGAAGTCAACAGTTGTCAATACACCTGATGCAGGAATATTTTTGCACAAGCTCAGAATTTCAGCTCTGTTGGTTTGTTTCTCCATAAAAGTAGAGGGTCAAAGACCGAAAGTAAATGACTTAGTGTCATCCTCTGTTAGGGGGGCAGGAGCAGGGGAAGGGGAAGGGCAGAGGATAGGGATGGTCTGGGTGTGGATAGTAACGGCTCTGTGAGCTTTCGGTTATCAGGGTAGACCACTTTGTGCTGTGGAGTAATTACAGGACCAATAGTAGCGTCATTGTGTCCCACCTCTATAGATATGCATTTTTACATGGGGGATGACATTCTGCACATCATCCAACAGCCAGCTAGTCTGTGTGCCCGCCCCTTTCTATCTCCTCGTTTGACCCATAATAGTTGGGTCTTCCATAGCCTCAGCCTGAACCGAGTCTTGTGTGATACATGTAGAATTCATGGGGTCAGGTATCTCAGTGATAACTGGCAAATTGTTACAGCACGCCCTCCTTTGAAGACTAGCCCACTTTGCCAGATGCCTTTGTTTTCTAGTCTTATATGGTGACATAACCATTATATCGTCTACTTGCTCTTCCACCTCCGACACGGCCACTGGTACCTCCGTAGAGAAGCCTCGCCCCGCTGAGGCGATAGAGATGGCTAAGGGCAAAATGTTCTGAGTCCTTAGAGATTGGCTGGCTCCTGTGTCCTTCATTCGTTTGTCCATTGTAGCTATGGCCACCACTTGTTTTTTCACTTCTTCAAGGATGACAACACATAGTTTGAGTAAGATTTTCACAGCAAAGAGAATCACACCATCTGCAGGCACTGAGGGTCCAGATATAGAACTTATGTCGGGGATGAGCTTGTGTTGAAAACTGGTCTGCTGAGCACCAGATGACCACTGTGTACCCAACATGACAGTGGGAAAAAGTACTGGGGTGTTCGATAGGCGTTCCACTGTTACCTCCACATCTTGTGAGCTGATTGATGTGTCCGTAGTTGAACATTCCGGAATCTCAGAGAGGGATTCAAATCCCCTTGTCCATGTAGACAATAACCCCTAGGGTGCACCTGCTGTGGGTTTTTATAGCCTTACTTAACTCCGCAGTCATAGGCCAGTCTATGTTCACCTAGGGGAGAGATACACAAGCGGCAGCTGTTCCTTGCAATGAATAACGTAAGGACAGTAGGGAGTTATTATCAGTGCCACCATAATCACTCATAGAAGCCTCCTTTGCACTGGCTGCCCCCCATATATGTCACTTTGACCACTAACTCAATACTGTTGGAAGCCTCCTTATCAGTTGGCTGGAAGTAATCAGTAATTTCCGCACTTGGGACCTGAGTGGCCCATTGCTTGTTGGTTTTATTATTTGCAGTCACTGCACTGGTCTTTATACAAGGGGGAGGAGGGAGGGCGGAAATGGGACTGGTAGCGTTTTTAGTTTTTCCCACAGATTTTGCCGGCTGATTGCCTTTCCTTTGACCCTTTGACCACGGCATCGCCTTTCCCAGCATGTTGTTGGAAATGATTAATTAATGTGTGTGACTCTGGCTGCCTGCTCTGTAGAGGTTGAACAGGCCCTCCCCAACCACCAGCGATCGGAAACAGAGATCAAATCATGGTGCGCAATTATAAGTTATTGAAGTAGTTAATCAACTTCCCTTATGTACCGTTCAACAGGTTTATAGTCAACCTGAAACACCTTTGTAATGCACTCTGTCAATTAACAAGCAGTAGGAGGCAATACCTTTTGTTTTTAGTAGCAGTTGAGCTTGACAGAATCGTAGGTCTGCGCTCCCCCACTCCCACAGAAACACACTGTGCACACCACGCTCTGCGCCGGTGTCAGTTTTAATTCTCCTTCTTCCTCCTTGAAATGATGAAAGTGAAAGAGGACTGCAGGTTTCACAGTTCCAATGCAGAGTTTCCAGCCAGTTCAGCCGCCAGAAACACACTGCACACAAATACTGGAGCCATCTCGGGGTCCGCGGGAATGGTGTTTGAATTAATGGATGTGCTTCCACAGTCATATGCGTCCACTGAAAAGATACCTCTGGATTCTAGGAAGACCTGTTTTAGCTTTTGTCATTGCTACTCGGTCTTACAGGCATCAGCAAGAATGATCCTTTCCTCGACCATCTGTTTGGAACCTGGGAAGACCTCACACTTGGCAATTTTGTGAGTATCCTGCAGTTGGGTGGAGAAATCTCTTTTGATGGTGTCGACCTGGACAGGGGATTCAAGGTAGTGGTCCTTCACTCTGAACACTACCTCCATCCTCCTTAGGTCACAGGTCAACTCTTATACACTGTAGGGGCAGGGAGAGTACACCAGGAAATTCCCCCCCATGCCTAGTAAAAATATTTTCTGGAGGAATACTGTTGCTGATGTCAAATCAGTCATTTGGGATTGGCCCCATGATTTTATTACCTAAATCAATAGAATAATATTGGCCATCAACCACCATTCCAATAAAGTGTCTGCTCCCAAAGGGATACTTCGAGGGTCGCTATTATCCGCTAATATTCAAACGGTGTTGTGTTCTAGGTCTACTAGAGATGTCGGATTTAAATACAAACCTTGTTTTTGGAGATGGGAGTTTAGATTTATATATGTGGCCTGATGTTTGAGTTTCTGTCCTTCCTTAATTTTAAGGGGTAGAGTAAATTGTCACACCTGCCCTGGGATGGTAACCTCTTCTTGCACTTGATATTCAACGACATAAGGCAGCAATTGAGCTAGACGGAATGCTTTTTCAGTGTTGTCAAAGCCCATGGGGTTACCCCACAGTCAGGACCAGGCTTTATTATTAATTAGGTCCAAATTGATTGTGAACCAATTGAGAATGACAATGCCCAAATAAAAGCATAAGGCACATCTCTCACAACAAAAAAATTACGGTCTATGCTTTTGTCGCCAATGGACATTTTTAGCATAGACCTAAAGGAGATATTTGGAATTTAGGGTTTCCAGACCTACTTCCCATATGTCAATCAATTTAAATGTAGGAATGGTCTGATCGTTTGGGAGTTTCCTGAATAGTTCTTAAGTGACGAAGCTCCTTCCATTATTCAGGCATACTCTGGCGAGCACCGGCTCATCCCCCTCATTTAACTGAATTGGGAAAAACAACTACTTTTCAGAATATCCGTCAGACTTTGAGTGGGTTCGTGCTTGTCTGGTTTCACAGGACTCATTGTTTCTTCTGATTTTGGGCTGGTGTAACATTTTAGAGTGTTCCCTTCCAGTGTGGATTGCCACGTAAAATTTTGAGCAAGGTTGATTTTCAAGAATGGAGAAGGGGTCCCTTGACCAATTTGTTCTCCTACAGAGATGACAGTGATTTCTGCGACTTGGTTATTCTTGAAATGGAAATCTCCATTTTCAGAACGTTGATCAATTACGTGACAGGTACCATTCATGCTTACATAATTGGTACTCATTTTAAATTTCATAGGGTGGTATGTCTAAATACAAAGGACCTTGTTTACACAGTTGATCAGAGGTGATAACATCCTGAGGAGATTGTTCCCCACTAAAGAAGGAGTGCCCTCGGGACTCATAACTATCATTGGATCTTTTAGCCGATGCCGTCCAATTCTTATTTCCAGATCTGCAGTCCCTTCAACGGAAATAACATTCCCGTCAAAATTTCGGCAGTTGCCCGGGAAGTGGTGTGAGTAGAATTTGATGACCCTCCCCCGTCCTGAGTTTAGCTGGTCAAAGTTCTGTTTGGACAGGAGTGTGGCTTGGGATCCAGTATCCAACAGAGCTGATAATTCACACTGACCCTGCACCTTGACATGTGCATAAAATCAGCCTTCTTTCTCATTAAAGGTCAAAAGAAAGTGTGAGCTTTTTGACAGCCTTGTCATTTTCTTAATATTGAACTCCAACACTGTGCGATCTTGGGCAGTTTTTGGTATCAGAGGTGGGGAATCTGTAAATAAAATGTTGAAACTTGCAATGGGAGTTGTTGGGTGAATCCTCTTTTACCTGGCACCTTGGCTGTCCCCGTTACCTGGCAACAGTTCTCAGAACCTGTTTGGAGAAAGGACACCCCTCTGTTTCCATTCTGTCTGGCTCACATGTTTGGGGTTGAACAGTTTCTGGTTCTGGGTCAGTCTTCATACTTACCCTGTCCCACTCAGGGTCTTTTGGGACCCAGTGTTCTTTGGGAGGGATCCCCCATTTTTTAAAGAAAAGGTCTGCTTACCTGACTCCTCCAGGCATTCTTCTCTTTCAAAGGGGATGATCCGGAGTTTCTCCACAAAACGGGTTCTTCTTTGGCCTCTTCTACTTACCCTTTTCTCTTTGGGTTCTAACATGCTATGGGTAGAAGAGACGCGTTCAGGCTGAGAGGTTTTTAGGTGTTCCGTTTGGGTGAGAAAGGAAGTTTCCTCTAGGGCTTGGCATCTCCCCTCCACCCGGGCCCCCTCCTTAGAAACCTGTGGTTTGTCGGAGGGTTCCTCCTGTCATTTCCCCCCTGAGGCATCATGGCTGGGGTTTGGGGAATTCTGAGAAGTAGGGTTAGGTTGAAAGTTAGACTGAGCCTTCAGCATGCCCCCCAGATCATTGGTTAGTTGCTGGAGTAGCTTGTGTACTGGGAATGTCCCCCATCATTTTCCATCCTGAATCTCCCTTCTCCCGGGTTCAGGGATCCATTGTCCTGGAATCGGGGAGAGAGAGAGAGGAGGATTGTTTTGGAAGTTCAGATTTGGGGGTTATCTGGGGGAAAAATTCAGATTGGGAGGTGGAGTGATACCTTTCTCCTGAGGTAGGTTTGGGGGAAGTTTGCCAGGGCAGGACTTATCTGATTGGCTCCCCCTCTTGAGCCAGGGGAGTGTATAGATACCCCAGGATTGATTTGGTATCCTTTTACCTAGGTCTTATATTGGTGGCAGGGTCAGAGCGATCATTGTTGGGGGGTTTGGGGGGGTCCCTTCTGCCTTCCATTTCACTTCTTGGCAGAAGGGTTACTTTTAGGCCCCCCCGTCTGCAGATCCAATGGAGGGGTTGTTTTTACCTCAGCCACCTTTGCAGCAGCATGTGTGTTAGATGGTTTCAGGGTTTTCGCTGTATTTTTACTCTCAGCAGGCTTCTGGGCCTCGTAAATCCTGGTGGCCTGTCCAATCACCCAATCCAGAGTCCTATGCTTGTTAACGTCACACACCAACTAAGACATTATGTACTTGGGGAGCGCATGAAAATATGTTGTTCTGAACTCCCTACTATTTGTGTTCACCCGCCAGGAAGTCTGAGCAAGTGCATGCTTTAGCTCCTGCAAAAACTCCCTAGGCGCTTGATCCTCCCCACATTGCAAGTTATTTGCAGCCTTACTGGCCACTTGTAGATTCTGGTGGGTGGGAAAATGTTTCAATATGGCCATCTTTTAAGTGGAGCATTTATAAAGATCCTGGTCCTCCAGTTCTGCAAAGAAACTGCAGTACTCAGGTGAGAAAGTCCAATTAGCAAATGCTATACAATTCACATAATTTCTGATCTGGAATGATGCCATTATTTTCTCATAAAGCTCTAGGTGCTCCCATACTGAATACTTGGCATTCTTGTGGTATGGGTCAGGAAGCTCTCTATGGCCAGTCTTGATCTGTCTGATTGGATCCATCTTCTGTTTCCCTGTCTATTTCTTCTTCTGCACCTGAGTCCATTCACTTGCAGACTGCTACTGTCTTCTAGGCACTCGCTATCTCTATGAGAATGGGAATATCTCGCAGAACTATTGAGTCTGGACTCCTCCCTCTTGGACCAAAGCAAACTCTCAGGGTCACTCTCTCTGGAGTTCCTTTTATGCACAGGATAGAACCCAGTTTCTTCATCCTTCCTATTAGGGAATGTGGGGAATTCCACCTTCCCCTGAATATACTGAGGTTTTTAGAATACCCTTCCCTGGCTGAGGGGCTTTTCTCCTTCAGCAAAGGGAGCAAGGGGGTCTCTTTATTGTTGTATCCTCAGCCAATCTAACTCCCTGAATTTCTCATTGTAAGAGTGCTCATGTTGTGAAGTACTTACAGTAGTATTCCAAACTTCTCAGGATAAACTGGTCTGGCCACTTTTCCTTCTGTATGCTAGAGATGAACATTAATCACTATCAGAAACCTGGGTAAATCCAACTGCCTCATGTTCCCCTGTTCTTTGGTGATGGCAGACATGAGGTCAGTTCCCAGTTGTATCTGGGATGTCGTAAATGATGGGCCTGCGGCCTCTGATGGAAAGGGCACCTCACCTTGATCAGTGGACCTTGTCCCACATCCTGATTTTTCCCACCAAGTTCCCACATCCTGATTGTTCCCACCAAGTGAGCTCAGAAATATGTCAAATCGCTTAACATGTACCTTCAGACTGAAAACCG
Organism: Ambystoma mexicanum; assembly: GCF_040938575.1. NCBI lineage: Eukaryota > Metazoa > Chordata > Amphibia > Caudata > Ambystomatidae > Ambystoma > Ambystoma mexicanum. The sequence continues at coordinate 719,461,977 of NC_090932.1, forward strand.
ATCTAATCTTTTTCCTCTGTAGGATCTGGCTTTGTTAGTTTCATCAGATCTTATAGGTTAGTGTGTCAAGTGGCAAGATATCCTGATGGGGTAAAAAAACGTTCTACCCAAAAAAATGCCATATGGTACTGCATGTGATACAATGGTATGTTTGGCGTATTAGCCTATCTGCTGTTGTATTGAATGCTGCAGTGCACAAAATACAGTATGACCGGTAAGGAAAGACATCTGAGCAAAGCAGAGCCCAATGTCTTCCCTTTAGCATGAGGTCAAAAGAAGTGCAAAAGTTTACAAAATTCTGCTAAAAGGGCAGTCTATCAATTCTTATTTGTAATCTAGGTTTATGTAGGCATGCATCAGAATCCTTCTAGACTTTCTTGCACCATGAAAAAACCTTAGTGAGCAATTTTGGGTTCATTTTCTGCCTACTTGAGAGCCATCATGGGATATAATCTGAAGGCAATGCAGCACATTGCCTGCCTGATAGCCATGCGAGAGAGAGGCAAGCAATGAATAGTTATTAAGATTGCCTAAAATGGCCTCCCTTTCTCGGAAACGTGGCTCGCTGCTCGCCTACGAGTGAATGTAAAGTGAGTGACATAAACCAGCCCTCTACTGTATCTGCCTGGCTATTTGCATTTTAGTGCTCGAGCCTTCCCATACCACCTGTTTAGCACAAACTGCAAGAAATGAGGCAGCAGGCAGTCAGGGAGATAAAAGACGGAAAACAAAGCACTGAGTAGAAATGTCCTTGTCTGTCAGTTGACGCTGACAGAAACAATTATGACTTTTTTGGGAAAATGTGGCTTTCAGTTTGATTGTCGGTGTCCGGATGTATTTCAGGTGCATAGATGGATGTCCTCATGTTAAAATAAGGCTTTAGCGATTTGCAGAATGTTCTAGTCATTGATTTTGTCCAAAATGGGCTTTCAGAATAAAAGTGTTTTTTCCCCTCGAATGACACCTGCTGAGACAGCACTCTGGATACACAAAAGGAAAAAAATGCATTTGCCTCCCCTGGCTTCCACTGGCAATTTGAAGATACAATCATTTTCTTTTTTTTCTTCTTTTAATGAAAATTACTGATACGTTTTCACGAGGAGCCTTGGTTAACACATGCTGGCTCCTCAGTGTCAAGCAGAGTATTAGCATACTGATTAGTTGTTACTCCAGCAGGTCCTCTTGCTGGAAGTGTGCGACAGGCCGCGCGCTCAGCAGCGCAAGAGCACCACTGCTGTATTCCCTGGGTCACATTGATGTGCCAGTCACACACATTTCAGAACATGCGCACAGAGGCACCGAAAAAAAGGCGCGGACGAAGGCATTCTCAACATGGTGTGTCGGAGCTGGCATTGCATTTGTTGCAAAGATATTTTTTTGTATCCTGAATGGACATCATCCCAGTAAAAAGCATTGTCCTTAATTCGTTCAGCGGTAATTATGTAGATTATAGAAAGCACAGCAGATTTTACGAACAATTCCAGCTTTAAATATTTATTTCAGCTAAACATGAATCGTAAAAGAAGGCCTGTGGAGGTTAGGTTGGTCATTATTTGAAGTCAGCCTACAAATTGATCGTATGAAATACGTTTATTTAAAGAAGAGTGTAGATTTCAGAACCAGTGTTTCTCTTCTGCAGAGAGGGTCTATACTGACACATAATCGTCATTTAAAACATGATGCGGTTAAACTCAGGCATCTTTTGATTACGGTGCCTTAGGCCGCATCATGTGGTAAATCCACAGTGACCAGCATAATTTGTACATTTTGGTGTCTGTCATGTGGAAACATTGTGACCTGCACTACATGGGACGCCTAGAGACTCTATGATTGTATAATGCTGATAGCATGCATCATCAGTACAGAGCCCAGCCACACTGCCCTTGTAAAAGTTTGATGCTCCACAAGACACAAGTGGATTTCTTGCAGAAAGCAGTGAGGCACACTGAGAGGCTTTCCTGCTGTGTATCCCACTAGTGCAGTTAGCTGTGACCAAAATCGGGCACTCTTGTCTTTGCGTGTTTTAACACTTCTGTACCCTTTTAAGGGTAAATGAAAGTGAGGCCATTCGTGTAATGTATTTACTTAATCATGTGTTTCCAGATTTCTTAAGGTGCAGGATGATATCTATTACTTGTGTCATTCTGCTGCTGTGGCGTCGATGTAATGGCATGCCGAGGAGGAACGGTGGCATCCTCAATTGCAAATCATTTTATGGAAGGTTGCTTTCAGACCCGGGGACACTATCAGCATGCTAGCGTGGACAACATATGCAGACTAGGGCCTGCTCCCAAGAGCCGAGCGGATGTCCTTTCATTGTATGTAATCATTTGAGCTTACCTGAAGAGAGTCTTGAGATCTTTCCTGAATATTAGGTCATTCTCTTTGGATCTTAGTGATAATGAAGCTTTGTGTCCATAGTATTGATAGGATTTGTCCCCAGAGTGTACAAGGACTGTCAGCCTAGATTCTGAACTAGAGTCATATGAACTTCCTCCCTTGGTCTAAGATCTTAGGCAACTGCACTGCATGGTGCAAGCAAATGTGGATCTACTTATTGCTTGCAAAGGTGGATAGCACATGTTCCATTAAAAAAACATTCATATACCTCATTGCTTCTTTATAAAACTACATACAATATAACAAAACATGGACCAGTAGATTGAGGATGACAAAAATCCCATATTCTCTTGTTTGTTCTAAAAATATTTTGTTTTTCAAAATACAAAAAACACTATATTTGCTATAAGTGCATGCATACAGTGATTATACAATATATTTCCTAGCTCACAACAATTTCCCCCATCTCACATTCGTACTCACACTCTCATGCACACAACGTATCTTGACTTTTAACAAAGGTGGCGGTTCATATATCACCATCTCCAAACATAGTCAATTGGCAAAATGTTTTTCAACCCTTCCTTCAATACAGGTGTAGTTGTCTGTATATTAATATCACAAACAGTATTCCATGTCGACACATGTTTTGGTTGTCTAAAATGGGCACTAGCACTCTTGCCCCTTTATTGCTTCAACCTACGTCAAGACACAAAGCAAAGAACTCATGTCTTGCTTCAAAAGGACTGGGGTGAGCCACCCCATCTCCACATTCAGTTGTCACAGGGCGTGCAGATGTTATGGAACAAATCCCTTCCCAGGCTCTCCTATTTTCTTATATCTTAGCTCTTAATTCAACCATGGGTAGCACAATCTCGAGTCCTGCTGTGTTTCTTGTATAGGCAGGTAGTCTTGTTAATAGTATAGGGCGTATCCATTCAGTTCACGTCCCCACTTTCATGGAGGACAGCTCCTTATTAGTCTCAACTTTCTTTTCTTTGTTGTTAAAGGGTGGTTATGGATGTCATCCTTCCCGCAGCTGCTCTGAATCTCTGTTCTATTTCACAATCCTTTGAGATTGCAAAGAAAAAATGAGCCTTGTTGTTGGATGCACCAGAGACCCGTTCCTGGATGTGGGCCCTTTTTCTTGGTGCGTATGGAAAGTCTGTATTGTCTTTGGAGCAGGCGACAGGCCAGTTTGTTTGAGGGTGAGCCAGAGGTCTGCCACTTTCGTTCTGCAGCTCTGCACTTGCATTTCAGGGCTGCAAGTTCAGAGTCATACCATGTGTTATGTTTAGAAGCATGTTTCAGGTGGATTCTCATGACTGGGGCAATAATGTCCAGAGTGTTACTATGGCCAGATGGAGGTTGCTGAGAGCAGAGTCAGAGTTAGAGTCTGGGGTGGGGGGACAGGTGGGACAGAGGGATGAAAGTTGATGTGAAGGCAGCAGCACACAGATGTTTGTGAAAGAGGTTGGCAGGGCTGGAGGAGGTGAGGTCAGAGTGCAGAGGGGAGGAGAGGAGAGAGTGGTCTGACCAGGAGAGAGGGGTGATCATTACTGCCTATGAAATGAGAGCTAAAGCCATTCTTGATCAAATTGCAGGATTGGATACAGCCTTGCCATGCTGTGTCTCCGGAGGTGTGCATCAAGATTTGAGATAATTCCTGCTTTTTCATTGAAAAGGAACTGTGCCCATCCCCAATGCCCTCCTCTATGTGAAAGAGTGGCCAGGAGATCATAGAAAAGAAAAAATCGCCTTCCTTCACCCAATTTCTGTGTATTTACATCAAAAGGACCCAAGGTGCCATTTGTAGGGCAATTAAATGTATTTAAATGGAAAATATGCATTCATGCTCAATTGTTTGACTTCATGATAAAAGTGTATTTTTACTTATCAAAAAATGTAAAATATATAATATTGATTAACTCTAAAATATTTCTTAGAAAAAGGTTTCTATGAAAGATTGCCACCTGAAAGGGTGTGAAATCCCTGGTAATGTTCATTCTTATAAAATGAAAAGCTGTGGGAAATGCTTTTTCTAAAAGGATAAGCTACTAATGAGGCTCCTTGACAAAAAAAATATAATACACATGTGCCTTTGCTGTAACCAATCTGCAGACACCTACAGCACCAGCTCTGCCATGGCACAGAGCGGGGTCAAACGTCACATGTGCATCCCCGACATCTTCTGGGATACATAGTCCCTGCTGGCAGAGGGGCATTTTAACAGTATGTACCTCTAATCTAAATACATATGATTGTGGTATCTCGACAGTCTGGTATCACATAAATCTCTCAAAATACGCCATACCTGGTCTGGCACAGTGACTGCTAAAATCACACAGTTCTAAAGCCCCCGCAATTTGGTATCACACCGATGCATGTGAGCAGGGCCTAACTATGATGGCACTTATGTGTATAGGCATTTACGGTGACTGTCTCAACAGATATGGTGGCTCAACAATAGTTGAGAGGCTACCCCTTTGTTTCTCTAGCAGGAAGGTTATATTCCCAATTCCCAGGGTATAGAAACTTCACCCAGGAGGTCTCCTTGGAACAGTGATTCAGTGGCAGCACTGACATAACAAAGCAAGCCTCACGCCTCGGTCCTGACCAGTGGATCTTTTTAAGGCCACCAGGCATGGGCAGGGGGTAGAATTGGAATAGCCAGAGAGGTAAGGTAGGCTTGTAGAGGGGTACCACCATTTTTGTTTCTTATAGGGTTTTCTTCCTATCCTCCCCATTTACTGCGGGCAAGGTACTCAGGGTGTGATGTGATAAAGTAAAGGACACTTGGTACATAACAGTGATTTGACCACTCACAGCAGGCTTGCTTTAGACTAATACTCCTGTGTCATTAAAAGGAAAGGGTCACTCACTCATTCTACGAAGCATCAGAAGAAGAGGAATTCACTGGACATGTGTTGGGGATGCAGTCTTTTCTCACAGTAGTCTGCCAAGGAGGTGAAGACAGAAGTCATCCAAGTCAGAGGCGAGCTCTGCCTCGTAATCATCGCCAAGACATTGTGTGAGTGATTGTTGTTGGACCAAGGCTTCCCTTTGGCTGTACTGGACCCATGACCCTGTCGCTGGATGTAAAAGAACCTCGGTAGGTGACAGGCAAGGGCCCTGAAGTGGGATTGCAGCAGGACTTACCTTGTCCTGCAGTCCTTTGATTGAGACTCCAAGCAACTGAGAAGTTCAGTTAAAGAGCATTTAGAACCATGTTTCCACACCTCAGGCCATCTTTGAGCTGCTTCACCCCTGTTCAATGCCCTTTGAGCCAACACAGGGCCCTCAGTGATACTTTTGACCCTCCATGAACTTCGTGCTGCTTACTTGGTTATTCAAGACATCTTGACTCCACCTCGCACTACTGCTGCCTCAACTTGGGCACCGGTTTACTGCTGTGGAAATATGTGACTCACCACATCCTGAACACGGCATCACTCAACAGAATCTTGTATTGACCCTACCCGACCACCAACATGACCCACGGTAAACCATTGTGTCATTTGCTGACTCAATAGTGGAAGCATCGTTTCAACCTGACACGATTGCCGACTCAAACCTGTTGGGATCCACTGACTTGCACAGTCTCATCATCACATCCATCCACACAGAGCCCCATCTCAGTGCTGACTTCCCACTGGATCAATGTTATTCGCCCCATCTCGACAGCAGTTCGATTGCAGGAGAGCAATAAGTCAGGCTCAACGTTGTCAGGAAACCAAGACAAAGAAATAAGGTACTAGGAAGAGGCCCTGTCCCTCGGTCCACTTTTGTGGTCTCTAGTGAATTTTAAACACCCCCTTCTCCGCATTTGTCTTATAAGATTCCATTTTGAACAATGCCAATATGCCAATTGTTTGAAAAAACACCCCTGCTCATATTACCAGAGTTCAACAGCGTGTGTTGTTTGTGTTTCTTTACAAGTGATTTTTTTCTTGTGTTTTTAGTTAGTTATTTACATTTCTATTGTTTAATTAAAAGTCTATGTTTGTATAGACCTTTGATTAGACATTCTTAAATCTTGCAATATTTGTACTATTGCTGTTTTCCTTGCTAGTGTTATCAGTTCACACCCCTCATATAGATATAGCCTGCACTCGTCCTGCAATACCTCACAGGTTGAAGGAGGTATATCTTTCGGCTGTGCCTTTTTCACGTTTCTGAATGGGTTGACTTATTGTTTAATAGTAACATGAGAGTGAGTAAACCATTTAGCAACTACTTATCCCTGTACTTCTGCAAAGGAGCAGTCATGTTATCATAGTTTCACAAACACTGTTGAAAGAGTTGACCGCTGGGCTAATGTAATTGATTTCATCTCAATGCACAACAAAAACTACCACTCAAAGATCACAGATAATTAGCTTTTTCTGAAGACCATACACTTAGCAAGCTGACTTTTCTCAATCTTTATGAGGTCTGTGCTTCTCCCTTCTGCTACTTAATGTTTTTTTTTTCTTTAGGAGGCAGTAACCTACAACAAGTTCACAAAAGTTGGTGAATGCTTGCTTCTCCAGGGAAAACATGTTTGCATGCTAAGATACAAGCCAGGTAAGGGGAAAGCGGGTTGTGAGGAATTTACTTCTGCCTTGCAGGATGAGTAGAGGTTAAGGCGCCTACTCATCCCTCACACGTCTACATACTGTGGGGTGAAATAGACCTAAAATGCCATAACTGAAGGCCAGAGTCAGTGGGGGGTCATGCCCCTCAGTAAATGGCTGGCTTTGAGTTAACATGTAAATCAGGTCCTGCAATGTCAAAATGAAAAGGAGCAAATTTAGGCATCAAAACTTGGAGATGCCTAAACATGTTCATTGCTCTATCTAAGGGAAAGACACGAGAAAACAGTTGAAAAAGGTCTGAGAAAGCTGAGACCTATTTGTCAGAAACGGCAGCATCCAGCATGTAAATATAAATGCCCATATTGTGTGCAAGCCTGCAAAGCATAGTGGAGCTTTACTGTGACAGAAATAATTGCTTGGAAAATTTGATTTCCCCCGCTCATATTAAAGACATGCTCCTCAAAATGTTTGCAGGATATATATTAAAGGAACCTAAGTTTGTCCATCATGAGCCCATCACAAGAGGAAACAAGAATTTTCAGAATCTACATGGAGATGTGAAGTTGCAGCAGAATGAAAGACTTCACGGCTAAAATGGACCACAGTGACATTGCAATTGTGTCTTCAAAATCAACACTTTAAGTATTCAAATGTACAGCTAAAGTCTGAAAAAATATTATGCTGCCCTTATGTTATCACGGTTTGCAGGAAATTACTGTTGCAAGGGTTTTACATGTTTAGATTGTGTGCATTTGATAAGGTTGGTTTAAAGTAACATGCTGGTCACCAGAGAGAGGTTTCAAAACTTAGTTTCTAGTTTCAGTTCCTAGCCGTGTATCCCCCAAGAGTGAAACTAGACTTCAAAGCTCTGTTGTCAAATTCCCCTGCTGCCCAGGTTTTATGGCTAAAGGCACTTAGGCCATCATAAACCTGGTCATTAGGCTTTGAAGCTATGGGACAATAGCCTCCCTCTTGACATTAGAGCCAAGAACCAGATTTCTTCCAAAGGAGGGGATCGGAATAATTAGGGGTTTCACAACCATTTGACAGAAGGAGGGATATGCTATTTATGCAATAACTTGGGAAGTATTAAGCAGGAAGCACTATTAATGTTAAGATTTATGAAAAGCTGTTAGTGAGCTGCTTCTTGTGAGGCAAAAACGATTTTTGTGACATCTACACAACCCAAGTTATTTAGGAAAATATTCTGAGGCATTCCTGGTGTGACTGAGAAATATGAAAAATTGAGGAAACATGAAAGAGGTAATCAGTATTCTACCCACTGAGCACCCGATTATTCATTAATATATTTGGGGAGTAAATAGGAAAAACCATAACACTGCCTAAGAATAACCTACAAACTTCTAGGTAGAACGATTTGATTCACACAAAAATATGGTGTCTAAAAATGATGTCACATGTGTCCAAATATGATGAGAAAGGGCATTTGTCAGGCAGTGGGATTTCCATGTGTAAAATCAGACCCAGCCCACTGTCCCAGTCATATGATGAATGAGGTATCCTCACCTGGCTTCTCAAAACACTCCCCCATTCTCTGGATCTATCTCCCGGTGGATGGGAGGCAACCTCTGAAAATTGTCCATTCCATCCTGCGAGAAACATGACACAACAGTGATGTCATTTGGCTTATAAATAGGACACTCTGGGGGTCATTACAAGTTTTAAGGTAGCCATGGCTGCCTCCAAACCCAGGTCCGGGTCCGGTCTGACTGAATGGGGCGATAACGGGTCATTCGACCTTGGAGGACCCGGTAAGTCCCCATTCAGTAAACCATTCCCCATTCCCATTTGAACCCCATTGGGCTCAATGGGAATGGGGAAGGCGCTAATAACAGGCCCGCAAATTGTGGACCCGTTATTAGCTCCAAGGTCCCTTAACGGCACCCACAGAAAACAGCTGGTCAGAACAGCCGTTCCTGCTGGGACCCGCTAAGGGACCTCGGAATAGGGCGGTAAGGGTTTACCTGCACCGGCATCCTTACCGGTGCCCGTAAACCCTTACCGCCCAACTCAGAATGACCCCCTCTGTCTCAAATCAGGACTCTCCTGAAACATCTTAAGGTGAGCAGCTGCCAGAAATCTGGAACCATCCTTGCAGAATTGGGGCTAATCTTGGAGTAAAGCCAGGAACTGGAGTAGGACCTTTTTGAAGGACAGAGAGAGGCCTTGACTGACCCCTTGATGGTCCCTGCAGTGAAGCCCTGGCACCCCTTGAAGTCCATCAAGCCCCTTTCTTGTAAGTATAGACCTGCCCAGGTATAGATTCAATAAGCCTATATATTTCAGCATTGCCAAAGAGATTCCCCCCATGGGAAAAGCCTTAATTTGTGTGTGTAATTCAGTCCTTTTCCCATTTAAAAATATTTCATTTGTTTGTGTATTTTAGTAGGTGTTCCCATTGGACATCCTTTGTTTGCTGGTGCATTGATGTAATTTCCCATTGAAGAACCTTCCGTCATTTGAGTAAATCCCTAGTATATTTTGTTCGGTAAATCAATTAATTTCCACATTATTTCACAGGATTGAGAAAGTTAGCATTTACAACTAATTCTCTCTTCCCAGTGTCCTGTTCCTGTGGCTCATCATATAGTCAAAAAGTGGCTTCCCCAAAGAATTACATTCATTATGAGCTAAAACAAATTTGCCCATGTGTGTAAATTGTGTGTTTTAAAAACAAATTCCCATTTGCATCTGTTATATTAAAACCAACCTGTTTTTCAACTGTGAGTAATCTCTTTGCCCACAGCCTACCTGTTAGTTGCCTCTGTCATTTCAAACCCCAACACGATGTTCCCATGTCAGTTCCCCATCGCTTAAAGACTGCCTGTCATTTGCAGCCTTGGTAAAAACAAGATTTATTTACATTTTCTTTTCTCTGGGAATTTCGCTTAACCTTTTAAAAAACGTTTTTCCTAATCTATCCATCCCTCCCCCTACTCTCTTTTGAGCACAGATTTTGAATTTCATTCCCTTTTCATTTTTCTGTCATTTGCAACCTTATAAAAATGAGAACTGTTTACATTTTCGTTTCTCTAAAAATGTTGCTTAACCTTTTAAAACCATTTTTACCTGGTATATCCCTCTTCCTCTATTGTCTTCTGTTAACAGATTCATAATTGCATTCCCTTTTCATTTTTCTTTCATATGTTGCATGTATAAAAATCGAGTTTCCTATTGTGTGCTGTCTAATTTCGTTCTGAAGCTCTATTTGTTTCCAGTCTACGTTGCATGGAGAACCTTTGTGTGCTATCCATTAGCAGTAGTATTAAATCAATGAAAACCCATTTTTCCATTGTACTGCAAAACAAAATTACCGCCCCCCCCCCGCCCTCTTTGCAGGTTCCCCATCTTGTGTCTGTGGGCGCCACCCCAAAACCACTGTCCACTGTCTTCCTACCCCTGCCACTGCCTTCCATTGAAAGGGATTAAATCAAATTGTTGCTTGGGGGTAGAGTGTCACGCTTAACCTTCCTGCAATAAGTTTGAATTTAATTGTTTGTCTTGCTTTTCATAAGAGAAATAGGAGCAGCATCAGAGTTTATCTTAACTTGGTTACTTTCTAGAAGTCTGTGCATTTGGGTTGCCACAACATTAGTGGCTCCTGTCATCTATGTGTTCTGATTTGATATTAAAATAATAATTTAATGAAGTATTCATTGGCAACAAACCGGCCTAGTTCCTGTTCTATTATGACAAGCGGTGCTGATGGAGGTTGGGTGTGAGACAGGTTGGAGGCCTCCTTAAAAGAATATTTGTCGTAATAATAAAAAGCATTATATTGTGCGCGACGTTCATTGCAAGGGAAGGAGATCCCTGACATGATTGTGCCGTATAAATATATTGTGACAACACCAAGAGCCAACACAATCATAAAGGTACAACGGGCAGAGTTAAGAAATATATCATGTTCGCCTTTTGTGGTAACATGGGCCGAGGGAAGGCTATACTCTCAATAAGGGTGTGAATGTGGTTCAGTAGGAAACCAAACAGCAAAATAAAACAGTCCAAAATAAATAAATGTCCAATCAAGGTTCTATAAAATGAGAAACTTTAATCAAACACCATGCACAATAATAACTAATTAGGAAACACTGTAAAAAACCTACCCATGTAGAAGGAAGACAAAATGCACAGATAGAATAGATGTAGCACTCTAGCTAATGAGACAAGGGGAAAAGGCAACAAAACACATTTTCAAAAGGATATGTTCTTGAGGTTGCAAAAAATTAATTAATTACCTAACTTTTTTTTAAAAAAAATGTTATTGGTATTTTAGTCCATAAGAACTTTTCAGAAATTACATACAAAATGTTTTCAATAATAAAATCATAAAATTTGATCACACTGAACAAATGATAAGAGCTTGTCTCCAAAAAAGAAAAACTGAGCCTTGAAAAGTGAAATAAAGTAGAAAAAGAAGAAATTACACTTTGATGTTGTTAGCATTCCAAGTTATAAATGCAATTGTCTATTCATGTTGGCCAGGTTTCTGTTTGAAGTTGTTTTATGAACTTGGCTACTGCCACTTGAACCATAGTTAGCTTTGAGGGAAACAATCTTTCCCACAGATCTTGTGATGTTAGGATAGTATATTGTTCGAATAAAGGTTTAATTAGCAACCATCGCTTAATCATAAAATCTGATGCCCAGGGTGGATGGGCTGCCTGCGGGGGCATGCCCAGGGGTGAAGGGCTGCCTGCGGGGCATGCCCAGGGGTGATGGGCTGCCTGCGGGGCATGCCCAGGGGTGATGTGCTGCCTGCGGGGCATGCCCAGGGGTGAAGGGCTGCCTGCAAAGCATGGTCAGGGTGGATGGGCTGCCTGCGGGGCGATGGGCTGCCTGCGGGGCCTGCCCAGGTGTGAAGGGCTGCCTGTAGGGCATGGGGAGGGCCACACCCGGGAGGTCCCACACTGCCCAATTGCGTGTAAAATACCCGCGCACCCCTCGGAATATAAGCAAAAACACGTGGAAAACTCCCTGCGCACCAGCAGTATACACGCAAGCAGACCATCCACCCTAACCATGCTCTGCAGGCAGCCCTTCACCCCTGGGCATGCCCCGCAGGCATCCCATGACTCCTCGGTATGCCCTGCAGGCAGCCCATCCACCCTGACCATGCCCCGCGGGCAGCCCTTCACCCCTGGGCATGCCCCGCAGGCAGCCCATCCACCCTGACCATGCCCCGCAGGCAGCCCTTCACCCCTGGGCATGCCCCGCACCACCTGTCACAGTGCAAACACTGGCAACTATGTCACATCTGCCAATCGGCTCACTACATGTCTGTGTCACATGCATCCATGGCGTATCACAGTCGCACACATGTCAAACACACGCACATGTACTCCGTGCACGTACATGAAGGTGGAACCAGCATCCATGTGTCACACCCCAACCATGCCATAGTAAATACACAGAAATGCTAACATGTGTGTGTCTCCACAAGCATTTGTGCATCATGCTTTGGAACACATACACCATTGATGTGCATCACACATGACTGGACTCACATGCAGCAGGCTCATGTCCCTGCACATACACATCCATACATGGGCCTTCCCAGACATATGTACATGCTGCACACTTCTGGCACACCTCAACATGCACTGCGTCCAATCAGTACACATGGACACTTACCGCTCGACTCCGGATGGGTCTGCCTCTCAAGGACCTGGAGGTGAAGTGCTGGGTGTATCCGTTCCAGGACCCTCATCTGGTCGTCGGTAAGGCGGACCCGGCACCCCTCTGCATCTGCTGCATCCAAGAGGCGCTGAGCCTTCCTGAGGTCCTCCCAGCGCTTGTGAACGTGTGGTATGGCAACCGCGATATCCATCCAGATCCTTCTCAATCCATCCTTGTCGGCGCATGTTCTTCTGAAGAGGGCATCATAATGCACCAGGACTTGCTCCACCAGGATGCAAACCTCTCCTGCTGCGAAGCTGGCAGCCCTCTGCCTCTCTGGCTGGGGGTTGCCAGTGGTCTCAGATGTTGTTTCCCCCGACATGGCAACCCCCGAGGCAGGTGTGGGTGGGCAACTGGGTCCTGGTGCTGGGCTGTGGAGTGATGGAACTGCAGTCGAGAGTCTTCTGTTCCAGCAGGGGTGGACACAGCAACTGGACCCCTGCAGATGGCTGACGTGCAGGCACCAAATAGCAGGGCATGTGGCCAGCAGGCAGGCAGCAGCAGATGGCTGCTGGGAGTTGGCTCGGGCTCTGGGGGGCAGGAAAGTGGCCTTCTGGGCAGGAGCATGGTCTTCTGTGTTTTGTTGCGTGGCCAGCTTGATATGGAGTGATTTTGCATGTGAAAAAACAGCACATCAGCGTGTAATTCGAGGAAAGGCTCTTAGCGCGTAAGCACGTATGTGACGTAACATGCGCAGGCGTTTCCCTCAGCACGGGTGCATCCACACGTGCAAAAACCGCACATCCGTGTGTGATCGTGTGTAATTGGAGGAAAGGGCCTTAGCGTGTAAGCGCACCAGTGACGTTATGCGCGGGTATTGCCTTCAGCACAGGTTAAAGATGAGCATGGCCAGCAGTCCACTGGACGTGCTGTTCATGGAGACCGACACATGTGTTTACTCTGCTGGAATCACACGCAATTACTTCACAGCGTTTGAAGTTCGTACCTCTTCTTTTGGCGGGGTGTTGCCTACGCGCACACGCGCATGTGTTTTTCTTTTTTTTTCCACGCAAGGCAGGCGGTGAGTCGCGCACGCTATTTTTCCCACTGTGGTTCCCCCTGTGCATCGCGTACCATTTTCGAGGTCATAGTAGCCTGCATGTTCCATGAGTATGTGTTTTTTGTGTCCATGGGTGCCACACCCTACTGCTGGAGGTTAAATCCATGCACGTGGGCTACCGGGGTCGCATGCACATTTTCCTTTTATGAAATTACAATTTATTGTTTTTATATTTTGTCAATTTCTGAATTTTTGAATTTTTTTCTTTTAATTTTTTTGGGGGTGCCTGAGCATTGCGTGACCTGTCATTTTTCCCCAGGGGTCACAGACAGCCTTGCAGGAGCACTGGAGTACATATTCCATCCAGTACCCTGCCCCCTTCTAGCCAATTGCCCAGGACAATTGTTGAGTGCACCTCCCCTCGGCTACTATCCATCTGTGCCATGGTTGGGAGGCCACCAAAGGCTAAGGGCGGCAAAGCTGGGCGTCCTCCCTGGGCTGGACATGGTTGGGTACGTGGTGGTGGAGGCCAGGGAGTATAGGGAGTCCAGGGTGGCCAGGATGGCTACAGAGGGGGAAGAGGCAGGGGACCCCATTGGGGCGGGATGCCCAGCCACGTGCTGGTGCAGATATGCTACCATTCCCTGTGACTCCTGGTGATGCACCTGTTGCATCAAAACCTGGCGCCCATATGACCCAATAGCAATTTACATCTGCTGTCACAGGCCCACCTGTGGTTGTAGCTGCAGGTGCAGCTGTGGGCACCACCACCCGGGCTCAGGGTGAGGTATCGCATGTTACATTGCGTGACGAGGACTCCCAGGACGATTTCCATCTTGTCCGGAGGTAAAGGTCACGTGTGTCCAGTGTAGCTGTGACGGGGCACACGTATCTGGGGCAGTTATGACATCTGCTGCCCCAAGCAGCCGGGTGGTGGTAACTGCATGTGCAGATGCAGCCAACACCACCCCGGCAGTGAGTCAGACCCAAGCCAGACCTTCTGTCCTCATACCAACACCCACTGCCTTGGTCCAGTCCACCAGCACCACTGCCCCCACTGATCAGGGCCACATTGGCCACTCAGGGTCAGTACCACTGGCCAAACGTTGGAAGCATGCTCTTGCGCAAGAGGCTGGGACCCCAGACACGGCTCTGGCCAATGGCACATCAACGAAGAAGCCTTTCTGCAAGCAGGAACTGGACTTCCTTGTGGACTACATGTCAGAATACCAACACGATTTGCTTGTGGGCCCACAGTGCCATACAACGTATCACCATTGTTGGGTCCACTGGCAGCATGTTGCAGATGGTGTGACAGCGATGGGATTCCAGGTGTGCACAGCTCAGTACTGCTACAAGCGTTGGAATGACCGCCGACGCAGTGCAAAACAAAAGCATGCCTCCAAGTATTCCATGTCTCTGGTGACTGGTGGTGGGCCACCACCAGAGGAGGATGAACTCACTCAGCATGAGGAGATTGCTTCAGAGTTCATCCCAGAAGAACAAATCTGTGGAGTGGGAGAGAGGATGGATTATGATGCATCATCTGGTGAGTATTGCTGCGTGTATCTCAGTGACATGTGTGTTTGGCGTGTGTGATCCTCCAAGCTACAACTTGGCTCCTTCCTTTCTTCAATCTACCTCTCTACCTGTGGTGTTCAATAGGGGTCTGACCTCTCGGTCTGACTTCACAAACAGCACCTGGCAGCTCTCGCCTACTGCATTTTCTTTTTCTGCTACGACTTCCAGTGCTATGCTGATGACAACCAATTCATTTCCAGGCTGCCCTTGGCCACCTCTTCTCCCTCCCTTATTTCTGATAGCCTCATTGCCATTCGTAATTGGTGTACTACCAATGATCGCTGTCTGAATGCCAGCAAGACTGACATCCTCCTCATCAGTACACCTTCACCATCCTTTCCCCTCACTCTCTGGCTAGCCCCACTTGGCCCTCCTCTTACCTCCACCTGCAAGGCCAACAACCTCAGGGTCACCTTTGACTCAACACATTCCTTTTCCACACACATTTCTGACATATCTTGAGATAGATTAACTTCTTCACCTCCTCAGGGGTACTGTGCCTTTCCTATCATTCACCTACATGCTCACAGTCTCTCATGCTCTGTTGTACTCAAGGTTGGAGTACTGTGACAGGCTCTTCCAATATTGGACCTGCCTCCACAATCCGCCCTCTACCACTAATCCATTACAGGACTGAGAGACTTGTTCTTGGCTTCCTGCACTTGTATCCTACCTTTCCAGCTCTGTAATCCCTTCATTGGCTACCAGTGGATGCAAGGATGATATATCAGACCCTCTGCATTGTGCACAATGATTTTTTGGGACTGGGTCCACAATACCTTCAACAATCCCTCTGTCAATTCCTCCCCTCTTGAGTCCTTTGCTCCTCTACCTCACACTCCCTCTGGGTCAGTCGTTAATTGAATAGATAAGCTGGGGGCAGATCTGTGTGTACGGCTGGGTACTCCCTTTGGAACAGCCAGCTGGCCACGTTGAAACTTGAGGAGAAACATATCTACTTCCGGAAGCACTTCAAGACCTTCCTTTTTGCTCCTGAATTAGCCCCTCTTCTCCTCAGCTGAACAGTTTCCTCTGTTGACACTGTGCCCCTGCACACACTCTGTCCTTTGGGCCCAGGTACCTGCTCACCCTGCCTCCTTGCTGCACTGCCTCCAGGCCTCCCATTGCAATGGGTCCTGTGTGTGTACCCATAAAGTCCCCCACTCTTCTTCTGCACTTATCAGATTTACCCTATCCAAATTATATTGAACTTGCCACTTGCTGGCTGCACTGCCACCTTTTGAATGCCTATTCTATCATTGTACTTCATTTTCCTTCTTTGGTCTCCTCTGTTTGGCATGTTCCCCTTCTCCCCCTTCAAGGGTCTTCAACCCTTTATCCTGTCTCCATGCACGTGCGTGTTCGCAATGTCACTCTGCCCAATATTATAGTTGTTTTGAATTCATTTTCTCCCTTGTTCCACTCCCTTAGCTTGTTTGCGCTCTGAGCCACTTGTGGACGAGTGCAATCTTGATGAGATGTCGTATCATATCACATACATCCTTTGCCCTTGGTGCAGTGCGTCTCACTCTGACTGTGCTAATGGCAGTGGCTCCACATGCACATGTGTGCACAATCATGTTCCATGTGCATTCCATGTATGCCCCTAGATGTCCTTGACCACCTACTCTTTGTAGTATGTGTCCAGGATGATCCAAGTGCCATCTCATTTGGACAGCCATGTCATGCTCACTGTAGGTCTGTGGGCCTCATTACGACCCTGGCGCTCAGGTAATGAAGGGTGCCGGTATGGGACCGGCACCCTTCATTGCGTGAGCGCCGATTACGAAGTTCCCTTTGCGGGACCCGGACCAGACGTCTGGTAAAACCAGATGTCTTTTCCAGGTTCCGCTAGGGGAAGAGGGAGGTAATAACGGGCCATTTGTAATGTGCCCATTATTACCTCCCTCCCCATTCCCATTGAGCCCTATGGGGGCTCAAATGGGAATGGGGAATGGTTCCTTCATGGAGGAATTACCGGGTCCTCCAATGTTGGAATGACCCGGTTATTCCTCATTGAAGGAACCCGGTAATGGAGCCCGGTTTGGAGGCAGCCACCATGGCTACCTCGAAACTCGTAATGAGGCCCTGTGTGCCATCACACACAACTTCAAGCTGTCCACATCTGTATCATGCACATGGCTCCCCCTGTTACAGGCCCACTGCCACTTTTCAACTGGTGTTGTCTTCTACATGCATGGGTGTACTATTGATGGTTCCTCATCTGTCCTCCATCATGTCCACTTCTCATCGGCTGTTTGAATGACGAAATGCAAGAGATGCATGCCAACACTTTTTGGTAATACACAGTTCTGTGGGGAACATTTTATTCCCATGCAGTGCCTCCCAGCTGTTGCCGAGAGGGTGGGTGTTTCACGGAATCCATGCTACATGGTGCATGCCATTTGCACATGATGGCTGCAATTGCCCTTACACTGCTGTCATGTTTGGAGATTGTCATCACTATGTATGTGTTGATGTTGGAAGTTGAGGGGCTAGACTTGCACTGCACCGCACACACCCACTCCTGTCCCAAGTTCAGCCCTTCAACATGCAAACACAATGCTGCTGTGTGATGGTGACCTGACATGTATGTACCCATGTCCCTCCTTTCACTGTATAGAAAGGCACCAGCGTAAATGCCTCCTGTGACACATGTACTCTGCATAGTTGATGGTAGTTGAGTGCTGCACATGAACATGCATGTTACATGTGTCATGGTGTGTTTGGTTTGATTTCTAGCTGTGGCTATTTGTTTGTTCCCACATTCTTATGCTAGGTGCCGTCTCTTTGTTGCCATCTCTCATTTCTGCATTGGATATGTGCCTGCTAGAGGTTGTGTGTGATGCAGGTGATGTGGAACATGCAATACATGTGTTGCCTTCACATTTTGCACACATCCTTTTCTGCTTTTTGGATACCCTTGCATTGCAATGCCACTGGATGCATGTTGGGGTTTGAGTTGCCTGTGACATGGCTGTTTCATTATTTGGCTGTCAATGTTGTGAACTGTATGTGTGTGGTATGTGCTACTGACATGCGTGTCCTTGTTTCTTTTCTTTATGTAGCAGGTGATGAAGCACTGGAGGCAGAGGATGAAGATGTCATCCCAGACACGCTGGTCAGTTCACATGACCAACCAGGCACCAGTGGTGGTCGCGGGGTGGCAGCCCACAAGAACCCACAGGTGCTCCACGCCATCGTGTCCAGAGCTGACTCTGAATCAGGCTCTGATGTATCCTCTGAGCAGTATGCTGAGCCGGATCTGTAAGTGTTCCTGTGTTGGATGATCTTCTGTCCACAACACCTGCATTAGGGGGCCAGGCGGGGTTGGAATGTCCAACTGTGGTGGTTATGGGTGCAGGGTCACACTCCACACCAGTTGGCCATGTTCTTGGGGCATCAGCTTGACAGAGGGATGCAGTCCTGCAGCCTCAGGCAGCACCAACCCAGCACGGACCACGGCTCCTTGGGCCCAGCATGTGTGGTGTCCGGCAACACGGTGGCCGTGTGCCACCGGGCTCAACTAAGTGGGAGTGTTCCATGATTGCCATAGCACAGCAACAGGGGGAGCAGTTGAGATGATTGCTCAAGGTATGGAAAGTGTGGCCCATTCCATCCTCCCCTCTGTAAGGCAAATGGTGCTTCAGCAGTGGGCTACGCAGTCCATGTGCCTCTCACTCAGGCTGGGCATGGTGGCGTCTGACAGGGCGCGCCGGGCTGTAATGGTGGCTCTGCGTCAAGCACTTAAAGCTCAAGCAGAGGCACACCGTGAGGCCCTGAGGGTGGAACACCAATCCCTCCGATCTACTCTGGCTGCGCTATGGATGGACGAAAGTAGGCGGACAGAAGACAGGATGGTGCAACTTGAAAAAAAACATCTCAGCTGAACTCCATGCAAGCCGGGAGTCACTCCGTTTGTCATGTGAGGCCATGCAGGCAGAACTCTGTCTCACACATCAGTCCTTGCAGGAGGAAGCACGTGTGACATGTGAGGTAATGCATGCTGACCTTATTCTCATTGCCATGTAGGACCTGGTTTACCAGACCTGCATGCTTGCTGTCATTGAGGGGCAAGGCGTGGCTAGGCGTGGTGAGTCAACTGAGCCACGTCCACCTTCTTATTTCCATCCAGAGGGTGACGATGACAACCTATCTCCCACATAGGTCGGGCCGTGTCGGTGCTGAGCCCAGTGAGTTATTTTTTTTGTAATCTCAAAATCTACATATGTGGGTGTTGAGGTGCACCCTGTACCTCCCCCGAGCCCCTGGGTCACATATGGCCATTTTTGATTTTTTTTTCCCTGCAATTTTTTAAAAAATTTTCCAGCAATTATTTTTTTTCCTGCAAAAAATTGTTTTTCCTCCAATTTTGTTTGTTTCTGATAAGTATGTATTTTTTTTTCTAGCCCATTTTTGTTTAATTTTTTTTATTGCTTTATTTATTTATTTATTTTTACAAGAAATTATACTTTTTTTAATTATTATTTTTAATGATTCTTTTCATTCAAATTATTATTTAATTGATTTTTATTTTCTGCTTATTTTTTATTTATTGTGTTTTATTTTGTCTATTGTGCATACATGTGACAGTGTGGTGAATTGTGGCATTGGAAGGCATCCACTGTGTGTTCCATCTGGGCCCATTCAGGCTTGTCTTGTGTATGTGTTTTGCTTGGGGTCCTGACACATATGCTACTCCTGCTTCCCCTTTCCATGGGCTTGCAAGGATGGCTCGGTGTAACAGCATCTCACACAGGGGCATTGGGCTTCCGTCACATCTGTGGCCAGCCTGTAGTCCTACTTGTGTGTACACTCTTAGTGGGTATTCCGGATGGATTCTCCAATGCATGTCTGCACTTCACTTTGGTGAGTATTCTGTTGACTGTGCATTTCATCATGTTGCTTATGATATTTGTTATGTATTGACTGTCTATGTTCATGCACTTCCTGCTGTAGGTGGTACCATGCACCCTTTGGCTGTGTAACACACACTGATGGTGGGAGGGGTCCGTGTGCTGACAATGTTGAATTGTGACACTTTCCCCACAGTGATTTGGATATGTCACATGAAGGCTGCACACTGAGTTATCCATGTCACCACGCATTTCAACGACCACCCATTCCTTGCTTGCACCACTTTGGCCATCTTGCAGCCCTGGCTGGTTCTTTGATGTACCATTTGAAGTATGGCTGCGACTTGCCTGTCCTGTTTGTGTCCTGGACCTGACCCCCTCCCATTGGGTGCACTTGGCCCTTGTGACAATCTGGCCAACCAGGAGGCTGGAGCCTGCCACCACTACCAAAAGCCCACAATGGAGGCCCTGTCTAGCCCTGTCCACCAGCCTTCTGTGTCCCTTGATTGTCCCCCTGTTTACCCTGCCCATGCCAGTCTCCCTCTGTCTCCCCCTTCACCATCACATCCCCTCTCCTTCTGCTCCGTCTTCTTTTTCTCTGTCCCCAGTTTGTGCTTTCTTTCTCCATCTCCCTCTTCATGCATTTTGACCTTGGCCCCCTCCTCCCTTCTCTGCTCCCTCTCCCTCTCCACCACCCTTTCCCCTCCTCCTTGTCCTATGTCTGTCATTTTCAACCACTAGCCCAAATGATATCAGGCATGGTGATACGTAGCCACTTGTTCTTTGCAGACATTTCCCCTTCTGCCTCCGTCCATCCGCCCCCCACCTTCACCTTTTTTAGTATTGTTTGGGCACTTACTGTTATCATTGGTCCCTCCACCACTGATTACAGTCGTCTCTTCCCCCATTCCCTTCTGTCTTTCTTCTCCCCCTCCCAGCACTATCTTGATTCTTTGTCGACCTTTCACGGTTTGTCACTTGTTTTGTTACTCTCCTCACCTCTTCCATCCTCTTCCCTCACTCCCCTCCTTATGTGACTCCTGCACTGCAACTATTGCCGTTAGGCATAGCAATGTTGATTCTAGTTTTGTTTTCCCACATTCCCTCCCTGGACTGTCCCTTATTGTTCCAGGCACTTGTAATATGTACTTTGATTTGGTAGTTCATTTTCACATTGTGGACTGTTTGAAGGACTTGTAGGAATGTACTGTTCTTCTCCCTTGCTCCCTCCCTCATTGAGGCGCTTTGCTGAACTTTGTGTGTAGGTCGTATAAGGATTTTCAATGAATCAGTGATGGGTCACTGTCTGCCATTGTTGATGTGGGGTACTCTGTACATGATATGTTCTGCTGGTCAATGGATGATCCTATGTTGTGCTTTGTTTTGAGGTGTCAGGGGATGGGTGTGGTTTAACACACAGGGGGGTCCTTGAGTGCAATGTTCACATGTGCTGTGTACAGGACACTGAGGCTCACTTCATTTCACATGCATGTATTTGATGCATGTCCCTACTGACGCAAACACTTAGGCAACACCCCCCCCCCACCAACTACATTGACACCATGCACACGGGCACCCAGATTGCCTTCTCACGCATGCTGTGTCCCGACAATCCATGTTCACTTTCGAGTCATTGATCGTGTACATGCATGACAGGGTACTATTTGGTTGATTGCACTTTTTTTAAATGATGCTCAAGGGGTTTCCCCAACGCAATGCACACTCACTGTGCTGTGCAGTGAGCGGTGTTTGATATGGCAATTTTCGATTGTCCAATGTGCAAGTCAACAGGTATTCTGACTTTTGTTCCTTGCACCATTGGTGGCATGCATTTGTGCCACCGTTTTCAGGGTGTGAGGTTTTGGTCAGTGATTTCGTGTCAGGTGTGATTGTCTGGTGCCTATTTACATTTCTCACGTGACACTTCATGACTGTTGTGTCATGTGTTTTGCATATGGTTGGATGTTTGCATTGCATACCATCGTATGGTGTGGCAGACGGGGGTGATGGGGGTTGGGAGGGTTTGGGTGGCATACCAGTACTTTCATGCCCTGTTATGCAGGGGGGGATATGCACCTTGCATGTGTTCCCTTTGGTCACATGGGATTGGTTGTGTTTAAGTAGATAGGGATGCACACAATGTGGCACTTCCGTGGACACATTCTCAAGGTGGTAAGGTTTTGACAGTTAACTGTCCCTTTCTCATCATCGATTTTGACCCTGTATGTGCCAGGCCTGTGTGCACTCCGCAAGGTTGGAGTTTAGGTGAAAAATGTGTCCACAAGCTGGGTATGTGCTGCCTCGCCACATGCCCTTTCCCCTCCCATGCGCAGCAGCCATGCGTGTGGTTGGGGATGTGGGGGCACCACCATGTCCACCAGTACGCCATGCCGTGTTGCAACGTTGTGCAGGACACATGCTGCCAGAATGATCCTGCACACTACTGGGGGGTGCATATAGTTGCGGTCCACCGGAGTGGTCAAGGGAGTGGAAGCGTGACTTGAGCACTCCAAATGTGTGTTCCACTATGGCTGTGGTTGCAATATGGGCTGCGTTGTATCTTACCTGGGGTGGTGTAGTGGGGTTCCATATTGGGGTCATCATGTAGGTGCTCATAGGGTAGGCACTGTCCCCTGTTAAGGTGATAATGGTTGTCGAGTACCGGATTGATTACTGCTTGCCCGCATCAGACATTACCTCTGCTCCTGCTTCTGTGCTTAGACCCGGACTTGGCTCACGAAAACTGAAGTGCCTTGCTAGTGTTTGCAGCTGCTGCTGCACTGGTGATTGACACTTTTTGCTTCTGTGGTTGTCCTGCCCTGGACTTGCAGGGATTGGCTCGTGTTTGAGCGTGAACTTCCTGCTTCCTACATATTGCATGCGCACGCGCACAGCATGCGTGCGCACAGGCGAGTACCGGATTGAGTACCGCTTACCCCCATCAGACGTTACCTCTGCTGCTGCTTCTGTGCTTGGACCTGGACTTGGCTCAGGAAAACTGAAGGTGACGACCGTTGGGTCTAAGGAACTATTGGTTGGATTAGCAAGAACTCCATGGTGACGCTGTTTTCTTTCTCTTTCTAGTGACTTACTAGTGTTTGCAGCTGCTGCTGCACTGGTGATTGACACTTTTTGCTTCTGTGGTTGTCCCGCCCTGGACTTGCGGGGATTGGCTCGTGTTTGAGCGTGAACTTCCTGCTTCCTACATATTGCTTGCGCACAGCGCGCACCCACACGGGCGAGTACCGGATTGAGTACCGCTTACCAGCTTTGCCGAGTGGCCGGCAGCCGGTGGCCAGTGCCCATCAGAAGGGTTTAAAAGGTACGAGTGCTGTGTTGTGTTGTAGGGGGTTTCTGTTTTCACTGATTTAATTTAATATGACTTCTAATTGTAACAAAATGAATGTGCATGGACGATTGTATTCCTTAAAAACTGACATGCCGTTGGCAGCTGGGTTGTGTAATAATCTTGAGGAAAATCAAATGACTTCCTCAAAAAAAATGTTTTTCTCGCATAAATCAATTGTCCTCTCACCCTGACCGCATGTGACTGGCGGTGGGTGTGTTGCAGCATTTAACCCCCAGGGTCTATCTACTCCAAAACAATTTAATAAGGGAAAAAGGCAATTTTTGAATACTACCAGCTCATGCCTTGATAACATTGCAACAAAACATCAGTCTAATTTAGGGCGAGCAGAAGGAATAATGGTTCCACAAGTCCTCTCTGATAGCACTATGCTGGACTCCCTTAACCATATTCCCCTCCGAATTCGTAAATGCCAATCTAATAGTGATATATCTATGGTTTCGTCAGCCGAAGACAGGGATAAACAAGAAGTACCCCTGTACGCGAGTCAGTGCGAATCCCCTATATCTATTCGCCGCTTGCAGAATATTTCAAGAAATGCGTCAGATGGTGACATATCACTTGCTCAGTCAATATCTGCAGTTTCCTTTGTTCAGCCGACACCGCGCCGAACCACGGCGAGACCTTTGCCTGCTAATACAGATGGCCAACCTTTGCTACTACAGACAGCATTGGCAGCTATTAATACAACCCTCATGTACATGTTTAAATTATTTGAAACCTTGTATGTTAAAATATCGAAACAAGAGTCAAAGGTAGATGATTTGTTGCAATGGCTCCAAAATATGGGAAAGTGTCATCAAAATTGCATACAAAAGGTCTCTGGACAAGAGTGTGATAAATCAAACATATGTTCTGGAGCACAACAAGAGGCACCATCTGTGGAGATGCCCCAGCCTGTGATGCCAGAGATCCCTCACATAATTACACCGAGATCAGATGGTGTGAACTATGTCCGCCTCCTCATGGCTAACACCTCCTGGATTAGTGTGCAAGATTCCCTTACCGCCGACCCTGCCCTAGTTGGTGACCAAGTTCAGCCATTAGGAGGTGTCGACATAATACCCAAGGAACCTGCTATACCTATGAAAAGAAGGAAGAGCGCCAGAGTGTCAGCAATAAGAAAAACAAAGAATATGCCTCCTGCAAAAACTGTAAAAGCGTCATTAAATTCCTTTTTTTTAAAAAAATGACAACAGTTAATATCAAGGCACCAATTGTCCAACCATGTCACCAGGCTGTTCCAAAGCAGAGCGCAAGTGTTCCATTGGTACCTGATTGCTCACCTCCTTGTATTCAACCGACTGTTTATGAGCCACTGGATAATCTAGTTGAAGAGATTGCACGTGTAGACGTTGCAAATATGCAGGAGCCCCATTGCTTCAGCCTGTATCAACACCTGCAATTAGATCCTCTGAGAGCCCTTGCCTAAACAAACCTAATTTACAGAGAGCAGCAATGCTGAGTGAAATGCGCAAAGCACTGGACTGCTATTTAGATGAACAAGCTCTTGGCAAGCGTGATCAACCAAATAAATGCTCACCAGATGCACTGGGGAAATCTGTATCTTGGTCTACCTCAGTGACAGATCGAGCAAATACCACAGCCAGATCAGCTAACACCGACCAGAACATAATACCATGTACAGCTAGAAATAATGCTCCAAATTATAAATATAGGTGGGAAGCTGATAATATTTCTTCTTCTAATAACAAGGCTCCCAAATTGAGTAAAGGTGTGTCCCGACATGCTGTCCCCTTACATTCGGACTGCCATTCTTTAATTCTAAAATGCTGAGAGGGTCCTTATGCCTCATACAATCTAAACAGACAAAGGGCCTCATTAGGACCCTGGCGGTACGGAGTGAACGGCGCTGTAAAAGGTGCCGGCGCCGTTCACCCCGTACCACCACATTACGAGTTCCCCTCGCGGGACACGGTAAGCATGCCTGGGAAAACCAGACGTGCTTACCGGGTCCCGTGAGGGGAAGAGGGAGCAAACAATAGGACATCTCGTAATGGCCCGTTGTTTGCTCCCTCTCCCATTCCCACTCAGCCCTATAGGGGCTGAAATGGGAATGGGGAAGGACCATGTCCCGGTACTTGGAGGGAGGAATTACCGGGCCTTCCGAACTCGGAATGGCCCGGTAAGTCCTCATTCCCAGGACCCGGACCCCGACGCGATTTCGGCGGCAGCCATGCCGCCAATAGCGGCATGGTTACTGCCGAACTCGTAATGAGGGCCAAAGTGTGCTAAATGTAGTTAGCGATGTCGTAGAACTAGAATATCTAGTGTCACATGACATCGCCCAAGTTGAGTGCATTTCAGATGTTACCACCTCAAATGTGAGACTATGGATCCCCTCGGGCATAGTCTTAAATGTGATATGGATGGCGAAAATGGCTTTGTTTGACATGGGGTTTCCACTTGCTCAGGATCCAGAATGCATAGCTAAGCGAGGTGAAACCCCTAGTCATCAAAATCAGATATACATGAGCTTACGTGAAGAGACTCACAGTGGTAATAATTAACCATTAAGTACTACCCAGACACATCTCTTTAAGGTTGCATGTTGGAATACCCGAGGTCATAATCATCTGCAGACCTTGATGAAATTACTTTATGAACATTATGCAGTAATTGCCTTGCAAGAGACCTGGTACGTCAAACCTCCAACATGGGATAATTTTGATATAGTTCTCCTACCAGCGAAAGTTGGAGTGCGCGGACGGCCTTCTTCGGGGCTATTAATAGCTGTCAACAAGAAACATGGCTTTAAAATTGAAGCTTGGAGAAACATAAACATCTTCATCCAGCTGGTAAAAATCACCTGTTTAAACCACGTAATAGCATTCATAAACATATATCGCACCCGGCTGGCTTAACTGATGAAGTATTCTTCCAAGGTTTGATAGTGTTAGTAGATCTGATAGTAGTAACTGATGATGTTACGGAAATTATTATAGCTGGAGATTTAAACTTAGATTGTCTATCCACCGGCATGAAAAGTAAGATCAAATCTGTCTCTAGTTGGTCTAATCTCATGAAGAATAGGAACTTCTGTATGGTAAATGGTGCAGTTGAGGGAGATATGCCTCCAAAACATACTTGTCAGCGCGATTTAAGCCAAAGCATTATCGATTACATCTACCTTGAACAACATTTGCTTAGTACAATCTCCCAATTTGAAATAATTTCACAGTCACAAAGTGATCATCACCTTCTCTCCCTGCAGTTCAATTGGTCATCTGAAAACGTAATCAATGAGTGGACGACACAACATCTAGAAGTTAACAACTCTGAAAATTGTCTGAAATGGTCTCGAAGAAATCTATGGAAGTTTTCTCAAGTAATAAATAGATCTAGCAACTCCCATAATTTGATCAATTATATCGACTTCCTGGAACCTTTTAAAAACACGATTGTTCCAAATTTGAGCAACAAATTGCATAAGCATACTTTTGATCCGGAAATCAAATTGTGCAAATGTCAATATGTCAAGAGAGGAGACAAATAATAACTATGAATTTTACCAAACCATGTCAAGCACTAAGAACTGCTAAATGTAGATATCTAAATTGAATATGTGGTCGTCGTGCTTTGGTCTTCCAACATGACAGTGAACATATGTTCAATACTATCCGCTCCAAAAACTCAGCAGAAGTGTGGAGACTACTTAACTATCATATGGCCTCGTTCCAAGCACATGTTCAAACTGGTGCAGTATCGGAGGAAGCATGGGTGTCTCATTACTTAAACCTGTACAAGGATTCTAATTTCAGAGCTGAACAATACCAGATGCAAACAACTTCTGCTTGGAATATTCAATGCTCGCCTATGTTACTGGAAGAGCTGATAACAAATCTAAGCTCTTCCAGAGCTGCTGGACCCTATGGCCTGCATAATGTAACCTTCAAAGAAAACCTGAATTATTGGTCGGAGATTCTTCACGCTATCTTTCAACAAGTTATGGCACAGCGTAAACTACCGACATCTTGGACAACATCAATAATAGTGCCTATATATAAGAAAGGTGAGCGCTCCAACCCATGCAATTACCGGCCTATTGCATTATTAGATGCTCCCGGTAAACTTTTTGCAAAATTGTTGTTAGGAGAATTTAACGCATGGACAAAACCTTGTGGAATGAGAGACCAGCAACAAACAGGCTTTGTGGCTGGTCTAGGTACTTGTGTCAATCTGCTATCACTCAATGCAATAAAAGCTCAATGCCAACTGTATAAACAATCTGTTTACTTTGCATTCGTAGATCTACATGCAGCATTTGACTCAGTCTCTCGAGTCCTTCTTATGAAGAAATTAAAAAGAGACGGTTGCCCACTAGTTCTCCAGGATATCATTCATGCATTCCATGCCGATACCTCAGTTCGTATACGACTAACTTTGGAAGGTTTACTAACAGCTCCTATCACCGGTCAGATAGCACAGCGAGTAGAGTGCTCGCTTTGACCTGCTAATGCAGGTTCAAATCCCGGCAGGGCCAAACTCAGCCTTTCATCCTTCCGAGGTCGATAAATGAGCACCACACACTGTGGGAAATGAGCAGCGCTCAGATGCCCGAGGGTTTGTAGCGCTATATAAATAACCAAAAAACAAAAACATCAAGACAGCTCATGGTTTAAAGCAAGGCTGCCTACTAGCTGCAGCCATTTTCAACTACTTTATACAAGACCTCACATACTCGTTCCTACACATATAATCTGACTCCCGATCCTTAATGGAACTAAAATTACTAATCTGAACTACGCAGATGACATTGTGCTCATCTCAAAGTCCCTGATAGGTCTGCAGAATTTACTTGGTGCATTCAATTCTTATCTTGTCACGAATCAGCTTGTGATTAACATCAATAAAACACAGATTGTAACATATGCTGCAAATTACAATCATAGGAACAAATATAAGTGGACAATAAATCTAACACCACTAGAAATCGTGAATACATACATTTACCTTGGAATGGTTTTTGAAGACATACTATCATCAAGTGGCCAAGTAGAGAGCATGGAAGAAAAACTGACCACAGCGAATATCGCAGGCAAAAAAAATTTTACACCGGTACAGTAAATTCACGTTAAAACCAGCAATAATTTTCTGGAATATGATTGCAATCCCAACTATCTTATATGGAGTGGAAACATTCTTAAACTGTAAACTCCTAAATCTAGATAGACTAGAAGCTAAATTCTGGAGAGCAGTGCTTGCTTTACCTCAGTGTGTACCTGGTGTATGCATGCAATATGAACTGGGGCTAATTTCCCTGTATGCCATCCATCTATGGCGATGCTGTGCACTGTTCTGAAAATGTCTGTTGGCAAATAATCAGACAAATATGTTACAGGTAATTGCAAACTATATGCTTGCATCGGATGAGAATTTTGTGAAAAGGTGGGTTGGAGACAGTCTGTCTTGCTTAGCAAATGCAAACGTATCAATCCATATGCTAATCACAAATCCCGATAAAGCTAAAAAACTAATATACAAACTAGACTGGATCGATACGAGAGATAGATGCTTAAAGTACCGCCAAATCAGTAAATACTCATTTTGGCCTAAGGAAGTTAAAATGCCTGAAGCGTATCTGCTAAAATCTCCATCTGTGACATTTAGAACAGGCTTTTTGAGAGCACGCCTTGACCTATGGCCCACTCGCCAAGTACAAGTCAGAAGATATCTGAGCCCAAAGGAGAGTGAGTTCTGCCGATTCTGTTTAGATTGTAAAACTATTGAATCATTGGAACACTTGGTATGTTACTGCCCAGAGTTGAATGCTTTAAGATCAGCTCACTTTGCAAATGTAATCACCATCTTAGAAGCGGTTGAACAAGATGCACAATGGACTTTTCTATTATGCTCAAATAACTGCACCGTACAGATAGCTTTGATTAACTTCCTAACGTCTTTGAAGCTAGAAATTTCGTGTAGCGGTGGGACTATTACAAATTTGCTTTAAACTTGTCGAAATTCTGTCTCATTATGTGGATTGTAAGATCATATTTATGTTCATGAGATTTTTTTTTTTTATTGTTCTGTTTAAAGTACTGACCCATACAGTCTGTTGATAACAGAGTACCTGAAACGATTGGGAGCTGTCAAGACATGACAATAAGAAAGAATGTGCCATATGCCTAGGGAGAGAATAGTATTGAATGTGAAATGTATCTTATTTACTTGTAGTCATTGTTTGTGTCTTGGTTAATAGCAACTTACCTGTTTTCTTGGTAATTAGATTAGCTAAATGAATTTTCTTGTTTTGTTTGTTTGTATTTCATTGTGTAATATTGATGAATTGTAAATAATGGTTGAATTATATTAGAAATGTAAGTCACTGAACTTCTTTATTATATATTTTAAATTATGAATTTTGTATATTGAAAAGCTGATTAAATTCAGCTAATACAATTTAAAAAAAACAATAATGGTTGTCATTAGTTGGACTTGTGTATTTGTCTGTGTGTGACATGCATGCATGTGCACAGGCATTTGTACTCACCTAGGAGCCATGTGTCGCCATGCTTCCCAGCTTCCAGGGCCCGGATCAGGGCGGACATTCTAAATATGAAACTATCATGGGTGGACCCTGGATAATTTGCATAGACAGAGGTGATGATTCCCTTGGCATCGCATACCACCTGCACGTTGATGGAATGCCAGTGCTAGCGGTTTCGATAGATGTGCTCAGTGGCCCTAGGTGGACGTAGGGACACATGGGTGCAATCTATGACACCGAGCACTTTGGGGAAGGGTGCCATCCTGTAGAAATCCGGGACCACGGCCTGCCTTTCTGCAAGTGTTCTGGGCATGTATATGTGCCTGCGGACTGAGGGGCGTGCAGTGATGATTGCCAACACGTGGTGTAGGCAACGTGACTGCGTGGGCTGTGAGATGCCCCCCACTATGGCAGTTGTCTGCTGAAACGACTCAGTGGCCAAAAAATGCAGTACTTTGAGCACCTTCTCCAAGGGGCTCAATGCTTGGGGGCACAGGGTGGGTGATGTGTGTTCATCCTCCCACTCCCTGACCAGCTCTAGGATGATATGAGGTGGAAACCTATACCTGCCATAGACCTGGTCATCAAGCATCTCAAAAAGGCTGGTCCTGGGCAAAAAAATGCAGGGCCTGGCTATTCTCCTCCTCCTGCGGTGTCCCACGATCACTGTTGCGAGGAATCAGACATTCATCGTAGCTGTATATGCTTGATTGTTGTTTGCGCACACTTTTATGCTGCGCGGGGGCGCTTTCGTGTGGCGGACGTTATTGTGCATGTGCGTGTGTTTTGACGTGTGCAGGTTTTCCCTTTTTGATTCCATGAATATGTGTTGTTCACTAGCGCGTGGGCGGTGCATGTGTTTCCCAGAGGTACTTCCCACGTTACGCCTACATTTTCAGGTGTTGTTCCCCATTCCCTGTGTTCCGCCCCCTTTTTAGGTGTGTGCGCGAGAAGTTGTGCGCTTTCCCCTTTCCTGTCTTGCTCGCGTTTGGAAGGTGCCGTGATGTGTAAGGTAAGCACAGATTTGGCGCACATCCCGGGAAAAACACGCGCAGGGCCTTCCATGAATCGTGCGCTTGCTTTTTCACGCTTGCGCCAGCTTGGGGCACAAATTTCTTCGCACATTTATTCCATGAATTACCCCCTATATATCTTGTTTTAATCACATTAAAGCGAAACCTCAAGTACATTTGTCTGTACTCCGGTGAAGGAAATTTCAGCAAATATTGCTCAGTAGTTTTAAAAGCCTTCTCTATTCTTACGATTTCATGATAAATATTATGATGTTTACATTGTTCAATAGTACGTATCCAATCCATATGCCACAATTTTAGTTTTGCTTTGTTAGGATTTGTAATAAGTGTCTCTACCTAACTGGTCTCTAGGGCCCAGACCTGAACCAACCGGGCAGTTAAAAGCCAAGAGCACCTTTATGAATGTCTTGGTGGTCCAACGACAGTGAACCAGGCTTCTCGGTGCTTTTTGGTAGTTCGAGCCAGTTCAAGATGCTATAATTGCAGTCATCCAACGGTGAGTAGGTGTCGAAGCTGGGTAACTGAAAGAAGGCTGTGGTATGAAAGCGGCTCAAACTATGTGGATCATGGAGGTCATCAGGTTTGGTTCGACGGTCGAAGTTCAACAGCAGATGGACTAGTGACGAGATGTGCAGGCGGAGCAATGCGATGTGGCTCAAAGGATGGAGTTTGGGAAGAACACCAGCAGCGGTTCATTCGTCAACTTGGTTGAATGAAGAGGCTGCTTCGGTGAATGGAAGTTCAAGCAAAATAGATGCAATACAATTTCTCTGTTCGAGCCAAGGCAACAATGCACTTCAGCTGGATCAGTGCACCAGATACGATGAGTGCCAAAGGCTACTCCGGAGGGATCTGGTGGTTCGATCTGGGTCAAACATGCTTGAAGCATGACTTGCAGTGGTTTGCTGGCAAAATGGTGGGAATCCTGGCTGTCCTAGCTCTCCGGAGCTGGGAGTCCCACTCTAAAGTCTTAGGGACAAGATGAGTTTTTTTAATCAGGTTCTCAACATGGCTAAGGCTGACACACATCTTACAGGGGTCCTACTTCACGGTGAGGTCCTGGGCAGTAGTGTGGCAACAGAGATACAGGTCTTGTTCCAGCAGCAGTCCCCCCACCCTAACAAAATCCTGAAGATGGTTAGGGGACAGAACCTGCCTCTGCCTTTGAACAAGCTGCCTTCACCTCACAATGGTAGGGTTTTGGTAAGGTTGCTCTTCCAACAGCATTCAACAAAGTCTTCTTCAAGGGTTGGATTACAAAAGATGATTTAAAAAAGTGGTGTGAACCCTGTTCTTTTAAAATAAAAAATCCCCCTAGGTGATCGGACTAAAGCTATCCTGTACTAGGTTCAATCCCTGTTCTAGGAATAAGTGGACATTTCCTTCTGACATCACACCCAACGTGCTTTGTGCAACAGGAAGTGGAAGGGAGCGGGAAGGAAAGACAGCGACAAAGGGAAACAA
The DNA here is from genome assembly GCF_040938575.1 of Ambystoma mexicanum. Classification (NCBI taxonomy): domain Eukaryota; kingdom Metazoa; phylum Chordata; class Amphibia; order Caudata; family Ambystomatidae; genus Ambystoma; species Ambystoma mexicanum. The sequence goes on from NC_090932.1 coordinate 719,494,407, forward strand.
GATAGTAGAACCTTCCTACAATTGTAAAGAGCTCTCTCGGTCTAGACGGAACCTTCCCCCTTCCCTTCTTAAAAGAACCAAAGCCCTTTAAATATGAAGCACCCTGGTTTGAGGGCAGACCTTTTGTGAAAGTGTGTGCCCTTTGACTCCTGTTCCCAGGCCAGATTCTTGTGGAGTGGCTGTCTATCTGGGGAGGGGTTACCTGCCCTCATAAAAGAAAAATAAGATGGCAATCCCCCAAGGTACAGCCTAGCCAGGAATGGCAAGGCTCTTCCTATTTGGGCAGAATAGACATACAACTTCCACAGCTGAATAGTACACCCAGGGCTGACACGTGTGTGATATCACATTGATGTGGCCTGGGTAACTATTTGGTGATACCCACCATAACCTAAATCTGGTATGGCTTATATTTACAGTTTAACTTGCCACTACGACAACAACCTTATAGTTATGTAGTCTTTGTCACTGCAGCTGTCAACAGGGTACATGTGACATCCATACATGCTCTTTTCCACTGGTAGAGCACGTGTAGCAGACCACAGTGTTGGGCGCAGGTACATACTATGCTTTTGGCATGCAGTTTATCAAAAGGTATTTTGATCAGCAGATACCCTGTCATAGATGGAGTTACCTCTACCATTTCATTCATTAATAAAGATAAAACAATTTTAAAAACATGGCCTCTACACCCGTGCAAAATGACAATTCATCACAACGACTAAAAAACATGCAAAAACGGAAGTTGGGTGGTGGTGTTGGGATGCAAAAGGAAAATCAGAGGCATGATCTACAACCAAGAACAGCTGGTTACCTCCGCAATCCTTCTGCAGTTCTCCTGCAATAACGTTAGGCGAGAACGACAGCTTTCTCATGCCAGACCTGGAAAAAACTGTTAAAGAGTCATAATTCTGTTCTAATCTGGAACATACAAGCATTGTCTCTTTGAGTCGGACTGTGGCTTGGATAATCCCAAAGTGGTCCATTGTTACTCAAAACCTTGCACATTTGCAAGTGCAATGCTGTCATGTATTGGCACCAAGGGATACAAATCGTCCTACTGTAAAAACATTTTCTTTCAATGTGCATTGTTTCACAAGGGCAAAGTTGCAAATACAGAATGGTTTCAGCACTAGTGCAAATATTGCCATGGTGCAAACATTTGAATGAATATATAATTTTGGCACAAGGGTAATTTTGTAATATTGCTTATTCTGGAAAAATCTTTTGTAATACCAGTGAAAGGTTTTCTGTAGTATGGCCCTGGAGTCTCCCCACTCCTTTAAAAGTAATGCGGGGGTTGCAGGGGTGTCCCCCGCAGGTTCCATGCCTTAATATTGCCGCAAAAATATGGCGATATGTGTGAATGCCGATATTTTTGCGGTGATATTAACACGTGGAACCTCGTATTTTTCAGATGTTGAAATATTCATAGCACGTATGCTTTGAATGTTGTTTTAATTATGGTGTTATGTATAGTACAATGGCCTAAGCTGTAAAAATCGTTGTTCTTTTTTTTGTAATTTATGTTGAAAATTATAAATAAAGAGTTTTAAAAAAAGAAATATTCATAGCACTTGGAAATGCTCAATAACTCGTACATTGTTTTGTCGTCACAGTGTTACTACAATGCAATGCAACGTATTGCAGTTGGAAGCTTTAAGATAGTTGTAGAGAATTTGCACATGCATAAAATACCTCTTCAAACCTAGAAATACAGGCAGTGGTCGAAAAACAAACATTGGTGGTCACATTCTTTGAACACCTGCTCCAAAGGACTTGATATCTCCCGTTGTCTTTAAAAAATACTAGTCATACATGATTTTACAATTTAATTTGGATTAAAGAATTTAAAGTAAAACCAGTTTTTATTTACTACCGTCTTACAAATGTACACGTTTCCCAATTTCAATAAACAATTGTCTTTGTGAGAAAATAGCAGATCCTCGGCTAGCAGAGCATGGCGTGTGTCTCTGTTTGGGTGTTCGGATTGACAACATAGTCTGTTCGAGAAAGAACAATCTCCTTAAGGGGATGTTGAGAATGCCACTGGGGTCCAGTTAAAACGGGGTGCAGGTGGTTCTACAAAGCACGCATGGACGGGAACGTGTTTATACAGCTGCTGTTGGGCAGTTGAATTGATTGATTCGGCTACCAGTAGAACGCGCAACTTGCTTTGATCTCTGGGATTACTGTACTTCAAAAACGGGAAGCAAATGATTTTCTTTAGGTTTCGATATTTTTATTTCGGTATTTTTCTCTGCAGAATTCCTACACTCCTTTACGACGTGTCTACGCAGAAATGCACACAAACGCGCTCAAACTCACTCGACGCACCCCACAAACACGTGCCCGCACGCGCATGCATGTAAGCAACAGATTTGGCAGTTTCCTGCATTGTAGACATCTTTCTCAAATTCCCTTCATCAAATGCATGCCCACGTGATAAGCGCACATCACACACACACATGGTCCCACATACACACTCCTCTCTCGCCATCTGATCTTTCTCACTTTCTCTATTTTCTCTCTGTCCCTCTCGTCCCTTTTTTAACGACATTTGTCTAACGTAGCTGAAAACAGTGTTCACTCAAGCATTACAAATAAAATATGCCATGTATCAGTTATAGTATTTTTTTCACCATTATCTTGATCTCTGCCGGTATGTGGTAACACGCCTATAAAATCATTCTTGTTCCAGGCTGAATGGGAGGACGCTTTATGGATCCCCCATACAACGGGCACCACGAAAGCCCCAGCAGCAGAGCCAAAGTACTGTCTCCTCCAGTGCTTGCCCCCTCACTCCCTCACCCACCACACCTGACCCCCAAACGTATATTCTGTCCTCTCTTCCATTTCACCACCTCGGCCTCCTTAGAGATGCCAACACGGACCGCGAGAAGAGCCCCACTCTCGCGCCTTCTGCCACGTCCATGGTACCCATGTTGCGTCAGGGAAAAGTTCCCCTTGATAAATGGTCGCCTGGCTGCTCACATCTATCCATCATAGGGAGCTTTGCTTTCAGTCCTTTCCAACCAAACCATTAACGTTCTTGGAAGCATGCAGGCGTGCTAATAGCGAGCACCCTTGCTCGGTGGCAAGCACGGATGGTAATGGCCCTGACAGAGGCTCTCGATTCACTGGGAGTACCAGCACTCTGACAGGTAGGCCCTTACCACTCATATACGGTTCTGAGCTAGGATTTTAATGCTAGATTGAAAGACCATCATCACACACAATTCTTATCTCTAATATGCTATTTTTAAATGTGACTATAGGTTCACGTTTTAACCCTTGATTTCAGCATGCAAACATGCTTTTGATGTCTTTGTGCCTTTCACTTGAAGAGAAGTTTCTAACAATTGGCATTATTGGTTTAAGCACATCCACTACACACAAATGGGGTAACCTGGACAAAGCAGCCCTTCCTCAGCGGGCATGCACCATCAATTAAAAATAATGGCGGCTGGGTCACTCAGTATTGAAGGTGGCCGATTATTCAAACACAGGTTGTGTATTGATCAAACGCTGGACCCTTCATCAAGTACTACTCGTACTGTATAAATACACCAATATCGCTTGTATTCCAGTAATATAAGTCAACAATGTTAAACATTGATTATGGTTTCAATAAAGCACAATGGGGTTAGTAAAAAGTGTGTAAAAAGTGCATGAAAAACACCATTGTAGGTCATCAGAATTTACAATGTCAGATCGAAAAAGACGACCCCTTTATTAAAATACCTAAATATGAGGACCTGATCTGTCTATACTCTATATAAAAGTTTTACAATCAAATCAGTCTGTGCTCCCTTATAATCTTCTGTGTACTGTTTGTCGGCATCGGTTGTTTTAACTCATTGGTGACTAGTCCAACATAGGGCATTATCAAACTGTCAATAATCTGTGTTTCGTTCTATTTATCAGGGTACACAATAAAGGTACGTCCCATAGGTTAATCTCATGTGCAGCCTTCATCAGGACAAGACATGTAATTATGTGTCATTCAATGAATTCCCCATGTCTGAAATGTATTCTTTTCATCCGGGTTGTCTTACAGGATGTGAGTGAGTGTTTCTCATAAGGAGTCTTCTGTCATTTGTGCAAGAGCCCCGTGACTATTGCATCTAACACAACACAGAGATATAGTGCATGTTAATTGCACCGAAACACAAAGAGGGCCAACGTACCTGTGACTATCCATTCTCCGAGTAGGTACAGCTATGGTTATCTCGTGGAAAAATATGTGTTTGTCAAAAATGCATTTTCTGAAACAAACCAGATGAAAAGACACTGCCTGATTTAGTTAAGATGATGGCTTTTTGAAGACCTAATTTCTTTGTCAAGGGAGGAATTGAGGATCCCTTGAAGGCTTGCACTTTCCTTCTGAATAGGCCATCTGTCTGATCTTCCTCCCTTTCCTCGCTGGGAGAATTGATTTCTGATGTTCTTTTCACAGACTGCTTAAAATTGGCACACAACGTTGATTCGTCAGGAATGCTACAGGCTTCTTCATGGCAAATACATATTAGTAGAGGTGGTTAATGGCCGATTTGGTGGAAGCCTAGGTTCCTTTTGAATGAAGGTCAGGGAATCGGGATGTTCAATTTGTGCAGCGTTTGCACACTGTGGGCCCGATTCATGGAATTGTTTGCACGGTTCAAAGTGACTTTGCACTGCTGATACACACCCTGATTCATGGAATTGTGCAAACTGTATTTTTGCAGTGCAAAGTCAGTACATAGGGCCTAATTCACAGAAGCATTTTATAATGGCAAACCCCCATTGGAAAACGCTCTGCGAACAAGGGCCTTAGTCAATTTTGCAGTAAAAAATTACTTTGCACTGCAAAAATACACTTTGCAAAGTCCCATTAATCAGGGTTTGTGTCGGCAGTGCAAAGTCACTTTTCTGCAAAGTCACTTTGAACCATGCAAAAATTCCATGGATCGGGCGCTGTGTTCGTGATATACCGTATTAAAATGAGTCTGAGTTCCTGTGTATTCCCATGCATTGCTTCTCCAGTTAAGTGAGTATGCTTGGTTAAAAGACTATTCTTAGGTATACTCTAGCGTACCAGTGTTGGTCAGCAAAGAGGAGAGGTGAAATCGCTTTTGATCCTGGTTGCTAGCGGCATGGGTTTTTACGGCCATGCTAGTCTTGCAGGGTCTGCATTGCTTTCCTTAGAATACCAGGTTCAAGAAAGGTTCACTTCAGCATTTCTTCCTCATGTCCTGCAAAGGTGAGGTGTCTGCTCTCAGTCTGGGGAGAAGCATTGTCTTCCTATGTCCGTCTTGACAATGGAATTGGACAAAATGTCTGAGTCAAAATTACCGACCCCACCAAAAGACCTAAAACACACACCACGAAAAGGTCTAACTACCAAAAGTTAGAAATTTTTGTGGTATGTGTTTAGGTGTTTCAGTGGGTTCGTTATGGGACTGGGGGGTGACCCCTGCAACGCTCAGCTCACTACAGTGAGTGGGGGTTGCAGGAGACACCCCCAACCCCTGCCAAAAAAAAGCCAGGGACTGCGGGGGTGTCCCCCCCAACACCCCGCTCACTATACTGTATAGTATAGTGTGCAGGAGTTGTCGGGGACACCCCTGCAGCTCACCCGAGCAAAAGTAAAAAAAAAAAGGACCCTGCAACGCCGGTTACCGATCACGGAAGTGAAAGGGAACCAGCGCTGCAGGGACACACTGCGTCTTAAGGAAATCTAAGTAGGGGGTGGCGGTGTGGTGGGGGTGTGAGTGAGGGTGTGAGTTAGGAAATCTGTGTGATTTGTAATGGAAATGTTTGCATGGGAAATGTACGAACATTTTGTAATGTGCAGATCCTTGACAACAGCTTCCTTCTATTTCCAGATGATGGAGCGCCTCTCCCATTGAAGACCTTGGCCCTCATTACGACCCTGGCGGATTTTTTCCGCCATCGACGGACTTTCCGGCCATGGCGTAAAGTCCGTTTACGCCATGGCGGATGGTGGACTTACCGCCCCATTCCGAGGTCGGTGGGGCGGTAAGTCCCCATTGACCCATTTACCCTTCCCCATTCCCATTTCGGCCCCATAGGGTATAATGGGAGTGGGGAAGGAGTTAATTACGCCACCGTAAATTACGGTGGCGTAATTAACACCAAGGTCCCATAGCGCCATGGATTTCTCAACCCGCAAAAAGCGGGCGGAAAAATGACCATGGCGCTTTGGGAACTCGTAGTTGGCGGTAAGGGGTCGGCGCAGCTAACGCTGGCGCAAACCCCTTACCGCCAGGGTCCTAATGAGGCCCCTTGTGTTTCGGGCATTCTGAACCTTGGATTTTCATGCATTCACGGAGCTCTCCTCAGTCTTGCATATCTAGGACAAAAGTTTTTCAACACAGTGCGGACTGGAGGAGAGAATTATAATTAGGAATCAAAAGTATGGATGAGTGTTCACCAGAAAGGAGCCAATCACTGGTTGTATATATAATTCCGGTTGACACTGTAGATTTTTTTGCAAATAAACGTGTCAACCTTACTCTTGGTTACAGGGCATTTTTGTTTCATGTTTGGATTGCATGGCATAGGTCGTTTATGTTCAGATACGCACTGTATGGCTTTGGCACTCAGAGGGATGGAATGTAGGGCTATTAGGTGTCTGAAATCCAGTCTCAGTGTGCCTTAGAGAGGCACAGGCTATTATGGAGGGATTCAGGCATCTGATGCTGTGAATACAACCTCCTGTGTGTGTCTTGCTATTAGCACCCATTTGTGAGTGGCAGGAAGTATATGCTACTTTTGTTGTTTTTTTTTAGGAAATTCTGCGCTGTCATGGAGATATGGCGTTGCCACAAATAGGAGATAGGACATGAAGCAGAGGCTGGCATAAGTGCAGAAGTGGAGTAGCACCGGCAACCTAAGAACCATGGAGCAAGAGGCAGGGATCCAGAAGGCTCGAAGCAGAGGAAGAATAACCCTACAGGGAAGAATGTGGCCAGTAGGGCTCATGTAGGAGCACTGCACAGAGGTTGTCCTTGGAAGATATATTTTGATTAATTGGCAAATTGCTTCATAAAGTTGTGAATTGTCCTGGTTTTAATATGTTCTGATAAATGTATAGAAATTGAATTTGGTATCAAATTAAAGAGGAGTCTCTTATCTTTGAAACACACCCATTCTAATGTTTCTAAGTCTTGGGGTTCCAGACCTACGTGTAATATTTGCTTTTCCATATTACACCAATGGTTAATAACATGCTTTTTAAACCAAGGGAAATGATCGGACAGGCCCTGTAATTCAACTCAGCGCCTCCCGCTCAGCAAATGAGTTATATGACCAAGCCTGAATCCAACGGATCCTAACAACTTGTGAACCATTACAAATACTGTGTTCCTTTTAAAGATTGTGGACAAAGTGGTGACCTTTCAACTCCAATTACATCTGGAAAGCTCAGGGCACTTCCATCTTATTCAACATGGCTTAAGAGTAAACCATGGGACAGAGAGTGCATTGTTCGACCTCCAGTCTTGTATGTTGGGCATTTTGAAGAAAAGTGGGTCAGGGCTGCTGATACATTTGGACTAATCGGCCGCCTTTGACTTGCTGGACAATAATTGCTTGTTGTCTATGTTGGGCACTATCTGAAATGGTCCATTGGAAGTTATTGGTTGGATTTGATCCTTTCTGAGCAGTAGGCTTTCTCGAGTTTGATGGGTGACGCTAGCTCAGGTTCCGAGCCAATTTTCTGTGGAGTACCGCAAGGAGCCTGCTTGTCTCCGGCATTGTTTAACTTACATATTAAACCCCTCTGTGACCTCCTGACAACTATGGGAATCAATTTTACTAACTACGCAGATGATACCCAACTTCTGATGGAGTTAAGCGGAATTTACAGCATAGACTCAGGTTAGATTACATCTATGGCTCTGTAAAAAACTGTATGTCGAATAATTGGATGTGCTTAAACAGTACCAAGACTGAACCGATTGTTTTCAGCTCCATGCAGGCCAGAGCCAAGCTGGGTCCTGATTACAAATGTCTGAATATTGAGGGGAATCCTATCAAGGTCCTGGAGAAGGATAAAATGCTTGGACCCACTTAGAGCCCTCTCTTGGATCTGAGGCAGGGGTTGGTGGGGTGATTGGCAGTAGACAATATCATCTCAGGGTTCTAAGAAAAGTTCAACTCTTCCTGTCATCTAAGAATCGAGAGAACCTGATTAGGGCTGTCATCCTGCTGCATATTAACTACTCTAATGCCCTCTAAATTGAGCCAATAAGAATTGCCCTGGGAGGCTGCAAGTTGCTCAGAACAAGGCAGAGTTATCTGTGACATTTCAAAGAAGGAACATGTCACTTGTGCAAGGAAGAATCTTCACTGGCTACCTATGCTTGCCAGAATAAGATTTATAGGCCTTTCCTTTGTTTACAGGTACATCTATGGGGATGCCCCAATCTATTTTAAAGAAAGAAAGAAACTGTGTGCGCCTCTTAGGTCTCTTTGCTCTAGTTCAAGAGGACAGATGTATGTCCCAAAATGTAAAAGAGGGTGTGGATGTTCCTTTTCAGTCCTCGCAGCACAGGTTTGGCATACTCTTCCTACAGAGCTGCACCTGGGAAAGCACTGCTTGTGCTTCCGGAGATGTTTGAAAACAATTTTATTTGAATAAATGCCCTTTGCTACACCATTCCAGGTCGTCCTGTTAAATGCTATTGCTCAGAGGAAAGTTGTTTCTCGTAGGTTCTACTCATGTAGTCCCATCCTTTTGAGTCTTTTTGTGCCTTTGTGCACCCTGATACCTGTGGGTTCTGGCGCTCTATAAATAAATACATAAATACATAAACAAATATGCAAATAGTTTGTTGTGAGGCCTTGATTAATCTTTGACCCGTGCATTTTTGCCAGGCCCATTGATCTTATTGCATTAGCTACTAGATGACCTGTTTTATTGCCAGCAAAAGTTCAAATGTGTCACTTTTAATTGATAGATTTGACTTAGAGGCAATGTTGTTAAATAGACCATCAATTCGCTGTAGATGTTAATCTTCTGTGAAGCCCATACATTTCATATTGTTGGGATGTCATGAAGACTCTCAATGTGTAGGAGGAGGGTCTATCTTGCTCTGAGTTGAAAGTTGAAACTGAGATAAACTTGAAGTAAGCATAATATGGGGCTGCTAAAAACAAGTGTTATTTAAACCTAGAAAACCATTGCTTCTCCTTTTCTTCATTTATAATTGTATATCTTTTTATTTCTTCTCTTGATTTAAATGCAATTATTTGCAATAAACGATCCATTTATTTATCCGCCATGCATATATCAAAGTAAATAGTAGATTAGTTGAGAAAATCAAAGGTGACTACATTGGCTATATACATTGTTCGACATAAATATATACATTTTTCTACAGTGTAGGCTGGATTTATTTCCTAGTTGATTTCCCACTTGGGCCTTCACTATTCCAGTGTGGCAGGTACAGTTCTCCATGAATACAGATTCCACATAAAGTTCTTCAAACATACTCTTTGGTGCGAAATGTAATCAAAGTCCCAATATTGTTCTTGGGATGATTTAGTTGGGGGCACTATTCAAATGCCCCGAGTTGTAAGCTATATTTTGTTTAATATATGGCTACCTTATCTAGCCAGGGAACCCCAATGTAATTCCCCCTGATGTACAGTTCCACCCCATAATTCTGGGCAAGTAGCAGGAGGTTTGATCAAAATTTAAATTTATTTAAGTACATTAATTAAAGATGAAATCAAGACAAAAGTCATCCCCTGCTTTATGCAGGGGAAGTCACCACAATGTTACACAATCACAGATAGCTTGTCTACAAAAACGAAATTGACATGGCTGTACTTAGCTCACTATTTCTCCCATACAAGCATTCATTTCCATAATCAGGTCTGCATATATTGAGGCCTTAGTAACAGAAACATTATAATTATAACTCTCCAATTTACCAGCCATTTGTTTAAAAGGTGCCACATAGCAATCAAGATGGTAGATGAGTCATTACATTAACATGATTCTTTAAAAACAGTATACTTTATTTAATACATTTTTATACTGCATATAGAGTACACTTGCAAATAATTCACAGGAGTTTTGATTTGCCCAATATTACCAATAATTGCTGTTATCAAGGAACTGTTGCATGCACCCATTTCTGAAGTAAATATGGTGCTGAGGTTTGCTAGAATGTGGGTGTGTCATTTGAAATAAGTTCATAGTATAAAAATCAGACCACTGCAGGTTTCAGAATAGGGAAGCATTTTCACTGATTTAGAATGCATACAATTTCACCTCACTACCCCAACCTGGGAATATAAATACTCCTCTTCTTTCAAATCACATATTAAACTCACTGTGAAATTTCTGAATGAGTTGTTGCATAGGATTTGCATTTGCACTATTTTCATGAGAACAGAAATAACTCCTTTTAGACACGCTCTTATTTCCCATTCCATTAGAAATAGCTATGACATTCACAGAACACATATTATTAAATGTATCCTCATTAGGCACTGCTACAGACTGCTTCATATTGCACCCCAGTGTTAAAAATATCTGTGAAAACAATGTAATAAGATAATTAATTTTAAGGATAAGTGCATCAAATGAACAGAAGGGCAATCTATATTATTGCACACACAACTCACAGATGAGGACAGGCATGATATTTTTTACTGGACGTCTATGATAGATGTCCAGTAAAAAGATACCATCCCTGTCCCCTGGGCCCCACAGTGCCTAACACAATCAACATGATTATGTGTGTATGCAAGGTCCTGGGTGCCAAGGGGGAAAGCATGGCATTTTAAACTGGACATTCATGATAGATATCCAGTAAATAAATACGATCCCGGTCGCTGGGCTCCACAGTGCCTCAGAAGAAGAGCTGATTTTGGCAGTGGGTAGGGGCATTGTGCAACAAAGGCATTTTAAAATGGCGTTGTTCTACAAAACCCAATCACCAAAATCAGCTCAACGGACCAAAACAAACACATTCACACACACCTTCATGCAACAATCACTCTATCTTTCACATGAGCACCCATCACCATACAATCACTCATAACACAAGCATACACGCATCCACACACATATTTGAATACAACATAAATGAACATAAACATTCCATCTGCAAGGGCCTGTGCATGGGTGCTGAATGTCCTGCTCCAGGCTGCTCTGTCTGTTTGTGCGAAGAGGCAAAGGTGCTCCCCCTCGCACATACAGACATGCTGTGCCCCAGCCAGCATTTCCAGTGAACTATGGAAGGCTGGCGAAGCAAAACGTCCCCAGCCTTGCATGGCTCAGTGAGCATGTGCAGCTGGGAAACTGAACTGTCAAAGGTAAACATTGTTTCCCTTTGACAGTTCAGCCAGCCCAGGAACACTCCCTCCCTTAGCAGGAAAAAGCAGCGGAGGGAGTGCTCAGTGTTTCACTGGGCTGGCTCCTCGGATCCTCCATAATGGGTAATGGGCCCACTCTGTGGACACCCCCTCACCCATTATGGATGAGCCGCCAGGTTCGGACAGGTCTATAGGGCAATAGGGCAATGCATGTACCAGAAATACAAATGTTATTGTGGACCAGTCAAAATCCTCTATCCTACACTGTATAGGTTTATGTGTTGAATTTTTTCTGTACTTTTTCTGTATCTAGAGCAATAGCCGATGCCTCACGGGCCTCGGCGGGAGCCCCCACACCGAGACACTGTCTATAGGTGTCCACCAATAGTAGTGTTCATCCCACGCCCCACCGGTCTACATTACCCAACATCCCATGCGTCCTCTCGCACTTTGATTGGGATGCCACGCACAGCCATCTGATTGGCTCCCGCAGGCAGCCTCTTTTTGATCGCAGGCTCCCATTTGCCTGTTCTCAGCAACATGCTGTGTTTTATACAGACTGTCACGGGCTCCTCGGCCTCCGACTAACACGGCTCTCAGAAGTCCCCGTCCATCACGGCAGCGTACCATCACGACCGCGGTAAATCCTCCTCGACTCGTACGCTGTGCAGCATGCACCGGGCACCAACACATCCTGCCCACTCATAACTCAATGATTAGTCTCACGTAAGGCACCCATCCACCAGCTCACCAGGACATCGCTCCTGTCTTTTAAGTAGCCGCCATTATTCTGCTCCTTTATTAGGGTACACCATTTCTGTGTATCCAGGGAACTAGTGGCGTTCCCTTTAGTTGGGTTACTTTTGCACTTACCCCCGTGCTGGGTACTATGTTGTTCAGACACACCACAATTTAAGCCTCTGTGATGAATTACTCGTGCACCACACTCAAGTCAACCTCCTCACCAACGCTGTTCTCCAGGCACTACCACTGAGCTCACTTTTGCACTCAGTGTTTTTAGAGCTATCACAGCACCGCCTTGCGTGTCCACCATACCCAGGGTCACCTTTTATTTTCCCGATGACCCGTGTACGCACAGGGTATTTCGACACGATTGACCAAGCAGCCACCTTTAGTGCCGGTCATTAACACCACCCAGCACTCTCGAATCCATACGACTATAGGTTACTATACACCTGCTTTTTCTACTCTCCTTCTAGACCTGGGTCCAATACCGGCCCACTCCGGTACCGTGAGACTCTGAACCACGTCGGCCTTTAGGAAACTACAGCCGATCCACCCAGTGCCAGCATAGCACCGGTCATCCTGCATTTATTGTTGATTTCCCGACAGCACCCCTCTGCTACCCCAGCAGTAGGTAAGCTGATCTTTAGATACACCATGTGGTGTATCACCTGGGCACCAATTGGCCCGTATTTAATACCTTTAGTACTTTATGAACAACCACCCGAGATCCTAACAGTTCTGTTTCACCCACAGACATCACGGACAGCACCGCCACTGGTGCCATTTCCTGACGAAGGCCAGCATAAAGACGGCTCCAACCTAGCCACTTTCTTTGGCCGAAACACACCCTGTGTCACACCCTGTGTCGAACTACGTGACACAACTGTATCACTACCCTGTATTTGTCATATTCGAAGATTGTTGTGTGCACTTTTTGTTTACCACGTCTCAGGCTCGTGTTTTTCCTGTACCAGTGGGTTCTTATACCCCGTCAATCTTTAAGGAAACATGTATCCCAATGTAGTTTTGACCTCTATACTCCAGAGGCCAACACCTATTTGTGCTTCTACTGTATAACTAACTTTGTCCGTTCGTCGATTTCAACCATATTTCGTGCTTATCGGAAGAAATGTAAAGTAAATTGTTTAGCCACTAACTACTTCCTGTGTGAGTACATAATAAACACACACACACAGCACTTTTGTGTCTCTGTTTTGGATCTCCTCATCCAGATTATTTGTTTATAATACAATTCACCCACTACACTTCAAAGACAACATATCAAATGCGTCAAGCCTAAGGATATCCAATGAACATATGGGAGAAAAGTGTAGAAGCACGTTTCTTTCTGCTACTGTTTCCTACAGGAAAGGAGAAAGATATGATGAAAGATCCACACAAATAACTACATCAGACTATCACTCGTTATGACTGTATTCTGAAGACCCCAGATTCAAACAAAATATAGAATACATTTTCCAAACGCTGTTTGAAAGTGAGCTAGCAACTCTATTTTATGACACAACTCCATGTTATGGAGTTGCACACATTAAAAACAGGCTCTAATGTTTTAAACATGTCCACTCCCCAACTGATTCAAAACATAAAAGACAAAGTTGACGTTTTGCAGTCTAGAATCACAAATCTCGTAGCAAACATGCATGGTACAAAAGAATACTGGCTCTGATGTCATGCTGATGTAAGTTGTATGCTAAGAAACCTAGGCCCACCCACATGGTGTGTTACTGTAAGTTGGCAGAATTTGCATGGGATAACTTGCACAACATCTTACGCAGTGCAAACCCCAAAATAAAGATGAAATAGACATAAAAACACCATGAGAACTCTGTTCTCTTGACCCTGTCAATGTATCAAGGTACTTTCACCAGCGCTTTATTGCCATGCTGCACTTCTTCTTCAATAAAACTACCCCTCCACTCGGAGTAGTGGATCACTTCTTTTGGAAAAATTACTATCAGTCCAGAGGAGCACCTCATATCCACCTGCTTTTGTGGATAGAAGATGCTCCCAAATTTGGCCATGAAGTGATTCTACTGTTTTACAGTATATTCAAAAATACATTTCCTGCAACATCCTGTCAGAAACCACAGATAGAGACCTAATTACACAAATCTTACGCTTCCAAAATCACAAGTGTGGCAAATACTGCCAACGTAGACATAAAAACAAAGGTTAATACTATACCAAATGTCGCTTTGGCTTCCCTAGACCAGTTTTGGAAAAAGGACAAGTGAATAGCTTGATATCTTCTCTTAGACACAGGGGGTCATTACGAGGTTGGAGGTAACCATGGCGCTATTAGCACCATGGCTGCCTCCAAAACCTCACCAACTCCGCCCTAGTGAATGGAGCTATTACCGCCGCATTCTAAGGTTGGCGGGGGCGGTAATTCCCCATTCACCAGGGCCCTTCCCCATTCCCATTTGAGCCCCCATAGTGCTCAATGGGAATGGGGAAGGCGCTAATAACGGTACTGCAAATTGTGGTACCGTTATAAGCACCAAAGTCCCTTTGAGGGTCCTGTCCTTAACGCCTGGTAAAACCAGGCGTTAAGGGAGGACCCGCAAAGGGAACTCGTAATAGGGCGGTAAGGGATTACCGGTACCAGTGCCCTTACCGGTACCAGTAATCCCTTACCGCCCGGGTCGTAATGAGGCCCAGAGTGTAAAAGGCACATCTAAAAACACATTAAAAGGGACGAAGCATCAAAGTACATCAATGATTACAATGTAATCATTGTCCTCTTTTGGAATGCAAATATAGACATACAGTATATTGCAGACAATTTTTCAGCTGCTGGTGCAAGAAATGTCACAGCCTATCTCACCAAAGCTGAGAAAACAGAGCTAAAAGACATCTGAGATGGCATATCATCTGATAAAACACTGTCACAAATATTGTACATCTTCGGTATAAAAATACTCTCCCATAGAGAATGCAGGTGCTACGAAGCTGCAGACCGTTTAACAGGTACAGCCTTGCATGGCAAATCTGAACACATTGTCTGGCTAAACCTTGGTTCATCTTCATCCTGAAAAACAGTACTGAAATCCTACTGAGAGATAGAAACAATAGCCACACATGATTCCAACAGCCAAGACATTAAAAAAAACAATTTACTAGACACATACTACCCAAATAGAAGTCCTGATTCGGAAAACATGTGCCTACACAAATAATGTCACACCAGATGAGACAACTGGCAAATATGAAGTCTCAACTTGTGAAGGAAGCCTAGTCAAATTTACCAATCCCAGTCTAATTAATCATATAAAATTATTAATTAAATCTCTGCAACATAGAGAACTTTATGACATGTCCCTACTGCAACATTTTAAACCATGGAGAAAAGAAGAATTATTAGGTAACCATGACTCATTTGACTCATTTGAAGCTGCATTCAATGCAAATGAAAGCAGCATAACAAATGTCAATTTCAAACAATACAAACAAATGTTAGACAATGAACGCCAACAAGAGGAAGACATTGAAGATAAAGACTAGATAAAGACACCCCTGGGTCAGTCAATCTTCCCTTACAGGAATCCAAAAACCACTCATTCTAAATGAAGCAGAAATAGCCATGACTGAGATAGAAAATACCATGAATCAATCTAGAGCATCTGAAGAAGAGGTGTCAGTGCTCAAATGACAGCTAAATGTAGAACTCACCGTTTATCTAGAAGTGGCGGAAGAAATTGAACATGGTTTTAAACATGAAGCTAAAACTTGTAGCTGTACAAAAATATAAAAACTCTGCTCCTGTATGTAAGTGGTGAAGCTGGTTCTGGTAAAACAGTCTTAATTAAAATAATGAGCACTTCTACAAGACTTAATAAACAACAACTTTTCATCTTTTGTAATAGCCCCCAGAGGTTTAGCTGCCTACAACATAGGAGATGTAACATTACAGCGACTACTGCTCCTCCCAGTAGAACATCAAAACAAATAAGAATACTACAAATTATCAGCAGAAGCTGCTACTGAAGTACGCTGAATTCAGAAACACGTGTAAGTGTTCCTGATAGATGAAGTAAGCATGGTTTCCAACCTCATGTTGGCTTTAATTCAGATCAGAATGCAAGAAGTCCTAAAAATGGACTATGAAGAACTGTTTAGAGGAAAACATGCTATTTTTTCGGAGACCTCCTACAGCTAACACCAGTAAAAGGTGAACCTATTTTCAAAACATTAGGACACAATCAATGCTTTAAGATGTAAATATCTGGCAACATTTTCTCTACAGATAACTAACTCAAAATATGCTTCAGTCTGCAGACCTCACCTATGCTAACATTTTAAAAATAATTAAACTGGTCTGTTGACTGAATATGCATAATCAATCTTAAATACTAGACTAATCCATCAGCTATATGGGCAAACACATCTGCTCCTGATGTCATAGAACAATTAACTCAGCAAAATATAAAATGTATGCCCTTAATGCCAACCCTTGTAAGTTGTAGTCAATTCAATGATACAATGTTGAAAAAAGAAATACAACCAATACTGCATATCAGCACCACATTCAAACTAAAAGTGCATGGCATGACACTCCCTATGTTTCAACAAGCAACACCACGACTAAATAGCTTAGAAAAATGTATCTCCAACACAGCTGGATTAGAAATAGTATTAACTGTGTGTCTAAAGTGCAGACTAATTCTAAAACAACCTTAAAATAGAACGAGGTTTAGTCAATGGAGTAATTGGTACAGTTGTTGGCTTTCAAACATATACACATGACAACAATATTCAGTTTGTCAACATCCACTTTGACAAACTTGCAGAAGTTAAAAAACAGGCTGCACAATAGCACATTTCCTTCTTTTCAAAGACATGTATGTACGCAGAGGACAATGCTCTCCATCTCTTGCACATGCTGTCACTATTCACAAATCACAAGGTCGAACCATAGATCATGAATTGATTGACATTGGCAGCACAATCTTTAAAGAAATTATGAGTTAACACATTTGCGTCTGCATACACTCAATTGTCTACTCCTAGTTAACTTTGATGCAAGCAAAGTCAATGCTGACATTCCTTGCATCCTAGAATACAACAGGCTACATGCACTGGATATCCCATCTAGAAATATACCCTGTACCTCAAAAAAGAAAAACTTTAAAAAGAAAATGAATACAAACAGAACCTAAGCAGATCTCCCAATGATACCGCTAAATAAACAAAGAATTCTATCTTTATGCTATATGAAGGTTTTTGAGTTCACTCAAGCTAAAGTACTCTTTGTGTATAATTAGTTTGTACCATCGTTTTCACACTTGCACTTTACGAGCATCAACTTGCATTGTATTGCACTTGCAATTTACTGAATTGTATTGCACTTGCATTTTATTGGGTAGTCTGGTCTGGTTGATAGACAAGATGCCTCATGTCTAAGCTCAAAGCTAAAGCCCCAACTTTGGTGGCCAAAAAACAAAAAAAGTAAGTGTAGCCTATTGGTTGGTCCTGGTGGCCCCATCAGTGCCTCCAAACCAAAAGTAAAGAAGTTCAAAAGTGGGCAGTTGCCTTCGAACCAGACCACCTTAAATGAATATTTGAAACAAATGGCAGGTAAAATAGAAGAACGCATCCAGCACACCGAAAGGGCAATTGAGGTTACCATTCTACATTCCAGGGATCCTGAAAACATAATGCCACCACCCCTTTCCCAAACACTTAATTCCAAGCTTATCTCAGTGCCCCAGCAGTAGTCCTAATGCTAGTGCTGCAGCACGGGGCCCCACTGAAGGCGATGGTGGCACGAGCGAGGAACTCCACACAGGGGGATGGCAGCCACTCACAGGGAACCTGGGGGGAATTTTGCAAACCCCCCAGTCTCCAATCTCTGTGAATGATTCTCTCGATGCAGCTCCCAGTGATTTTAAAATACTGGAGGAGGTCCTGGACAATAAACTGGCTCCCATTTTTTCTACCATTACATCCCTCAAAAACACACTAAGTATGTCACTCTGCATTATGGATGACCTAGTCAGAGGGCTGAAAATGATATCCTAGAAATCAAGAGTCTGGTGGACAGAAGAACTGGTCCTCAAGAGTGGCCTCTGCATTGGGCTCTCATACAATTTCCAAGGGTATAGGGAAGATGCCGCAGCCAGCGGGTTTTAATTTACTGCCGGAGGCTGCACCATTGGTGGAAGTGATTACAGGCTTGCGGTCTTAGACCAGGACATCACAGAGACAACAATCAAACTCATTAATAAAACATCCCAATAGATCAACACACAAATCCCAGGGATGAAGATCAATCCGAGAGGTATCCTGATGGCATGCAGGGCACCTTGGGTGGGGAAGGAAACTAAGTGGATGGAGGGGGATTGTGTGGTAGTTTCTATGACTGCCCCGGCCACGTTAGACTATTTGGTCACCTCCCTGAGCCCAGAGTGGCAGAGTCCCAAAACCACTGGTTCCTCTAGCGCATTCTTTCGTTTGGCCACTTTCTATTCACCCCAAAATGTGCCTTGTCTGCCACTGCATAGGCCCATAAAACCCCAATGTATGGGAAGGGTCTATGGCTCCAGCAGGCATGGGAGAGACCGACGCATTGGTCAGAAGGGCTGATATAGCTTTGGGAAATCGTTTTGTGGCTCTTGGGGACATTGAAGAGACAGAGTGACTCTCAGCCACAACTGTGGTTGCCCAAGCATCGGTGGAGCCCCCCCCCTCGCCCCTGTGGAACAGAATACAACCAGTGAACATTCAACTCCCACCCCAGGTATAGCAATGTCATTTCTGTCCTGGAACATAGCGGGTGCCCTAAACAAACTGTCAAAATCTGAGGTAGTGTCTCTTCGCTGCAAAGAAGGGGGGGAGAGGTCGCTGTTATGGCTGCATGGCAATTTTGCTTAAGTCCTCACTTAATTTGGGACTAACTGTTAGGGAAACCAATAATACAGTGCATCAGAGCCTGTACACGGCTGTGAACTGTTTTTGGTGAACTTTTACAACAGTCCACATATTCTTAATAAAGGTTGTCTATGTGCCTTGAAGGACCTTATTGATACAGAGTGTACACCTACAGGGAGTCAAGATCCGCTATTAGTATTGGGCAGAGATTTAATTGCAAAATTGGGCAGAGGGATTGATAATGAGATGGTGGACCTGGGTGAAGATTTTGTCAATGGTATAGCACCGACCCAATTGACAGATGAAAGAATGTGCACTAGGGGCCTTCAGTTCAGCACCTGGTTTTTGGACTGAGGTATCCATTCTTTAAATGGCTGTGTCGGTTTGAACCATATAGGGAACCCTACATTTTAAGGCACCCAGGGGACTTCTATAATACACTACTTTTGCATCTATGCAAAGGACTGGCCACATACTGTGGAGTTTTAGGTCCTAGAAAGCTTGCATAGTGACTATTACCCTTTGTGGCTGCTACTAAAGGTTTGTCACCATGTGGTGTCACATTTAAGATTACCACATCTGGACCTTTGTGAAATTAATCCCCTATGCAAGCGTAGAGTGAAGTGGGCCAAAATTGACCCAACAGCCACTAAGACCAAGGTGGTTAATGCATATATGGAACCCATTGCCTCCATACTCTCTCACAATATGGATCCCAGGGTTATCATTCCGGCGTCCCAAAAATTCTGGCATGTCTTAACAGAGCATTTTCAGACAAACTTTAGAATAGGGAGAAACAACATTCAGAGCTGGTTTGATTAACCCTTTTGTGAAGCCCAGTATAATCTTTAGGAGCTTTTATGGGCAAGGGACAACACTAGAGGAGCAATAATTAGCGCCTGTGCATTCTATAAAACCACTCTGGCAAAAAGGAAAACATATTTAGAAGAATGTGCATGGTAAGAGCTCCTCCAGGCTGCATTTGACAGGGACTCCAAAGAATGTTGGGAGTTTGTGGCAAATGGGCCAACTTATAAAAGAGCTAGAACACATAGAGGGAATAATGTGAGCGCAAAAGCTTGGTCTAACCACTTTAGCTCTCTATACAAAACAGAGGCATTTCTGGGGTTTAATGGGGTCCGTGGTACCACCTTACACCTAACCGTGAAGGAGGTCCAGGCGGCAGTGAACAAGCAACAACATAACCGTGCACCGGGTCTGGATGCAATCCCAGCAGACCTCTTTAGGGGAGAAACCCAAGCTCTCAGCCCCCTTGTTGAACGCATTCCTTGAACTTCGTGAATTTCCATCATCTTGGCGTTAGGCGATAATCTACCCAATTTTAAAAAAGGGGATTCAGGGTGCCCTCTACCATACAGGCCGATCTCAATACTAGATACCTCATTTAACATTTTTGGCTGGGTGGTACTGGAGCACCTGGATCAGTGGATCTCAGATGGCAAGGTGCTTGCTGATATACAGTATGGCTTCTGCCCAGGCCTGGGGACCCACGATAAGGCCTTAAATTTGTATTTATGGGAGCTATGTCTATTTTTGTTAGGGGCAGACCACTTTATCTGGCTTTCATGGACCTGGACTGGTTGTGGGGTGTGTTCAGGTCCATAGGATGCCTGTAGGAGTTCATAAAAGTGTTGCAGATCATCCATGAAAACACCTGGGTCTGTGTTAGATTTGGGGAGCAAAGCCAGTGCACAAGCTTTTTTGAAGTTGCCCTGGGTGTCCCATTGCACCGGTGCTATTTGCTCTTTATATCAATGGAGTCTATCGGGCACTGGTGGAAAGTAATGCCTATTACATCAAGGTGGGTGGGCTACCGCTCCCAGTATTGGGTTATGTGGATGAAATGGTCTTAATTGCCTGGACTCCCATAGTCCTACAACAATTGGTGGACATTTAAACTGGGTTCATGTCGAAGGTAAGACCTGCTCTGATTTACTTGCTCTGAGCCGAGACCATTTCAGTGGCTTGGGGCTGTGTAGAGTGTTTAGGAAAAGCCTTGTACCTGCAGAAAAAACTGACTGTAACTTGATTTGAACACATTACCTTTTTTATCACTTTCTTTTTTAACGATTTTAAATTACATTGTATGAATTTTCTCTGTGAGAAATTGTCTTTTTAGCATCATTGAGTGTTATGGTTTTGTTTGCAATGTATGTAACATGGTTTATGGATTGTGTTCCGAATAAACTTTCTTGATGATGAAGTAATACAACCACAACTCTGTCTAGTCCAAAATTAACTGCACGTCCATCAGAAGACAAAGATGCAAATGTATCTTCTCAAAAAAAAACTGTAGGTCCATCAATGGATACACAACTTCAGCAACACAACTGGAGTAAATTGCTATGCAAATGTAGCAACCAATCTTCTCTTCCAATTGCCACCAATTGTTCCCAACATTTTTTTTATTTTTATTTTTTTATTTACTTGTGTGTAGCCATATTTAGACTTTTACAAGGAACGTTGTGAAAATGTCCTGATGAAGTTTGATTGAATGTCATGTTGTTTTCACTTTCTTTACTGTGCTTGTAGTGCTCCCAGTTTCTCAAGTGCTAAATTTAAAATCTTTGCTGTTGCAATTGTCCATCTGGTGTTTTCTCCACTCATAAGGCGTGCAAACCAGGCTTCTTCTTCACGTAAGTCTCGGTCTGAAAATAGGGGAATAAGATACACAGATCTTGCCACGCTTATTGCTCGACATGACAATAGTAATTGTCGTATCGTTTCCGGATGGTTTTTGCAAGGACATGGTCGGCATTAATTTGAATTTGGCATAGATCTTATTTTCAATATTTCCCGCATTGGAAGGAGATTTAGTCTGGCTCTCATGAATGTTTCTCTTAGTTTTTTGTCCGGGAACTTTGCAATGTATGCCACGGTGTCTTTGGCTTTTCTAGTTGACATTGGCAAGTCGCGCATCAGTTTGTTCCTTGCTGTCCGTTCTTGCGTAGTGATCCAATCCTGATCTTCTATTTTTTGTTTGACTCTTTGAGGGTTCAGGATTAAGTCGTGTTCTGTGCATACCACAAGTTTGAGTTGATGTCTTTTTGAGTCCGCCCAAGTGGTAAGCATGATGCAGCTTCCATTTTTGATTTCTTCGTTTATCAATTTGTAAATTGCAAGGGTCTCCAACATTCGGATCTTTCGATAGAGCTGCATGCTGTTGTGGTTGACCATTGCTTTTAAGGAAAGCAGGCTAACCTCACGTCGTATAGCCGGAATAGGTGTAGATTTAGGAAAGTTAAGTACTGTTCTCCACAGAAAAACCTCCAGCTTCGGCCAAATTGTTGTCAGGATAGCCAGACAGGCGTCCATTCCATAGACGATGGCTCGGACCACTTTAGTTTTATAGAATTGAATGGCGGGCAGCATCGAGAACCTTCCAAATTTCTTGTGGATTGCTTTAGTTTAGGCTGCTAAATTATGCGTTTTGGTCCAAAGTGTTTGTTGCATTCACATATCTACTTTTGAACAGTCAAGAGTCACACCCAGGTACTTGAAGTGAGTAACCACCTCGATCTTTGCTCCACTCCGGAACTAACTTGGCTTTTCCTGTTTTTTATAACGTTTCTTCAATACCAAAATGTTCGTTTTTGGCCTTGTTCATCTCTAAATTGTTTTGTTCAATGTAGGTCACCAAGTTGTTTAGCTGCCTCTGCAGGCCAATGGGTGTTTGATCTAACAAGATCAAGTCATCCACATAGAGAAACCTCGGGATACTAGAGTTTCCTATTTTTGGCAGAACCGATCTAACATTGATTGTCGAATTTTTGTAATCCCAGAGGAATGTGATGAACAGGGCTGGTGCCAGGGGACAGCCCTGTTTCACTCCTATTTTTAGTGTATTTCTGCCAACAACAAACCTTGTTTGCTTAGTCTTACTCGCATACTGGCGTTTATATGGAGGGCTATTGCAGGATCGAGCAGTGCAGGTGGACAATTCCAAGCCACTAGTTTTTGCCAGAGTTTTGCACGGTCAATTCTGTCAAAAGCCTGTGTTAGGTAGATGAAAGCTAGATAGACTCTTTGGGCTCCAGCTCTGGTTATGCTTTTAATGATGTTTAGCATCATGATGTTGACCGAGGTGCTTACATTCTTCATAAAACCCGTTGGGAATGGGTAGGAACATGGAGACAGTCTGGTGCAGAGTTGACATTTTTCAAGGAGAAGAGATGCGAAAATCTTGCCGATGATATTTAGTAAGGCAATCGGCCTGTAGTTGCCGGGATCATCTCTGTTGCCTTTTTTAAATATAGGCACCACCACCGCTGTAGTTCATGACATCGGGATGGATTTGGCATTTTGACATCAGCTGAACATCTGGCTGATTAGGGTGGACCTTTTGTCCAGGTGACTTTTTAGATCTATGTTGGTTAAGCCGTCCGGCCCTGGGGCTCTGGATGATTTCAATTTCTCGATGGGTCTTTTGATATAGTCTTTATCTGACACATCTTCCCATGAACACGTGGGCGGCAGTCTCATGCTTTGGTTAAGGCCAGTAGGCGAGTCGAAGAATATTGTAAAGTGTTCTACCCATCTTGCTTTGTAAGGATCTCATCAACTTGGGGTTATGTGTTTCTTATTAGGGACCAAAATTCTTTAGTCTCCTTAGCTCTCACTGTCTTTAACATTTGTTCTGAGTCTTGTTGGTACATCGTTACCCAATGGTTTTAAGCCATGATTTATATTTCCATGTTTCTGCTGTTAAAATCGCTCTTAACCGAGGCGACTGTTGTTTAGAAGCCTGACTTTTAAGTTTCCGTAGATCCCTCCTTCTTGTTGCCATTGCTCTGTGTGGTCGTGGTTTCTCAAGAGTCTTGGTTGCATTTGCACGGTTTGGGCCGTTCTATAACTCAGTAGCAGAGGGTGGTAGTTTACTACGTCTGCTTTAACTCTGTCGAAATGTCCAGTTGCTTGCCTTTTGTATTTTTCTGTTAGCTCGACGATATTTGTAGTAGATAGTCACAGCCGTGTTTGGTGACGGTTTGCTTCGATGTTGTGGTTGTAGGTTTGTTGTTCCGCACATCTTTTGTTCCACTCCATGGTTAGCATGTTATGGTCACTTTCCGCTGTTTTGATCATATTAAAGGTGCGTATTGTGGGTAACAAAGAGTGAGAGACAAAGATGTAATCCAAAGTTGCCGAAGAATTTGCTCTTTCCGACGTCGCCAACTGTGGTCCTGAATCCTCAAATTCTGCTACGTTGTGGAAGTTTCAGGAATTCATAAGGTCCATCCATGCTGCCCCTCTTTCGTAGGCGGAATGTTCCTTCTTAGTCGCTGCTCCCTTTAATTGACATTTTGCGTATTAAATCATCACAAATGATGATATCTACTACCTGGTGGTCTGTGCGCAACTCATCAATTGATTCAGCCACCCGGGTGCAAAAGGCAATGTTTGATTTGCGCTGGGGATTCCAGTACAGATTTATGATGGCAATCTGGTAAGGAGCCTGTTTCGTGCTCTCTGGGGCTGTATGTTGACCAGAGAGAAGAGTCGCCAGATGACCGTATGATTCAGAAATCTTCTTTTTGATGTTTATCCCCATACCAGAGCGCACTGCCAAAAGGAGACCTGAGGAGGGGCGGCCTAGGGGTCCTTTAATTGCCGGGAAAATTATGATCGAGAAGCCGTCGAGAGCCGGTCGTTTTTCTAGCCAGGTTTCTTGCATACCTAGAACATCAAAGGCCCCTAAGTCAATTTCTCCAGGTTGAGTTAGGTGAATGTGGCCCCTCGTGTTCCATGAGACAAACTTTAATGTTGTAGTTGCTGGCGGATCTTTTAGAAGTGCAGTAATTTCTCTAAGTTTCTCTGTGCTGTTGGCTGGTTGCTATTTCCTAGGTTTGGTCATTAGGGCTTTTGAAAACCAGTCCCATATGCCTTTCTTTGTCGTTGGGACATTTGGTTTGCCCTTTTGGGGCCGCTCTTGTTTTCTGTGATCTGTGGCGATGTTTTCCTTTTCCTGGTTTAATGTGGTTGTTTTCGATTTGTACCTTTCTTGATGGTCTTTTGGTTTTTCCACTTGCCTCATTTCTGTGGGTCAGCTGTTTTGTTTTTGCTTGTGTCTCTCCTTGTCCAGTCTTTGATAATTCTTCAGGTTTTGGTTGCTCACTGTTTGGAGGGTTTCTCCATACTTTTTGAATTCTCTCAGGTGTGTAAAACTTGACACATCTTAGCTTGCTTTTTATATAGATCCTCAGTTTTTGAGATGTAATGGCTCTTTTTTCCCCTGTCTTCAGTCATTGGCTCTTCATTTGTGACTCTCGACGGGAAGTAGTCAATTGCTGTGAGTCTAAAGCCCATTTTCTGCAGTTCCTTGTAGAAAGAGTTTGAGAGGTCACTGATCTTCTCCGTTTTTATATGGAGGTAAGCCTTTGCTGTGTGTCCTCTCTGATAGGGTTCAATTAATATCAAGTTTTCCGATCATAGTACTCTTAGACTTCTGATATTTATCAGTAAGACTAAGATTGTGCTTTAATTTAGAATCAGGTCCATCTTGTGCGATTATGTTTCTTCAAGTTTGAAGATGCAAACCTTTTTTGTTTCCAAGTGAGATTGTTTCATGTTTGGTTTTGGGTTGTGCCTAGTCGCCTCCACTTCATGGCTGTCTATGACTTTATGATGGTTATGCTTTGGGTCTTTTGTTTGGCCCGAGACGATTTCTTTATTTCTGTTAGTTTGCCGGGTCATTATGTCAGTGATTTGGACGTTACGCTTTGTCACCGGTGGTGATTTTTGTGCAGGCTTTGCAGGATGCTCCGATGCCAAATGCCTGGACTTTTCCTGTTTGCTGGTCGGAGGTTTTGGCGATTCATGAAGTCTGTTTCATCGTGACTGTCCTGCCTCCACGTTTTCCCTGCGCCCTTCTTTTGTGCCGGTCTTCCGTTGGTTGGGGGCGTCTTTTCATTGATTGTCTGAGTCTTGGCAGATGTGTAGTGACAGGTCCATCAGTTCTTTGTCTTCCAAAAAGTCTTCGACTGTTATTGGAGATTTGGGAGACTTTAATGCTTGCGTTTCTGACGGACACTTTTCCTTTGGTTGTCTTGAGTAAAGTGACTTTTTGCGTGTTATCTCAACACTTTCCTTTCGCTTCAAGATGTCGGAGTCTGTGTCGGGATTGTTTGTTTTAGCCAAAGTCAGAGTTACTTGTCTCGTTTTTGCATTATCGGCTTTGGTTTTAATTTTCATGTTTTCGAAGATTGCAAAGGCCTTTGGTTGGTTGTTGAGAGTAGCCAATATTTGCGGACCTGTTGATGTTTTTTGGGCCATGCATGGTTGTATAGAGTTTGACAACTGCCGGATTAGTGAGGCGTTGACTCCTCTTTCTTGTAAATGATTTGGTTGAGGTTCAACCTCAGTAATATGCTGCTCTTCAATCACTGTGTCTATTTGATCTTGATTTATTACAGTAACTCGTGTAACTAGGGAGTTACTAGTTGTAAGTAGTTTTGCTCTGTGGGATTCAGGGGATGTCTAAGATTCTTTTTCTGATGTGTGAAACTTGTGGGAGTTCTTCAATAAACATGAGGGTCGACAGGCCAGGTTCGAAAGAATTTGACTTTCCAAATGATGTCTATGTTCAGTTGCTTTGCGCTCCGTGGCCTTTATATATCCTTCTAGAAATGTAAGTTTGGAGTTCATCTGTGTGATCAGAGTTGTCTGGTCTTTCAAAGAGTCACTGACCGACTCATAGAGCTTACTGAAGGGAGCTAATGCAATTGTTACAGTTGACATGATGGAAATCAAATCAGGTTTTTTCTGCGGCGTTTCTTTTGATCACCTCTGCCCTGTGTTGGATAAACAGGCTTTTGGTGGCTTCAGTCCCTGTTAGTCAGGAACTGGGCGTAACTTAAGAGGATCTTTATGGTGTCAGTCTGTTATGATGGTAAGGTTGCCTTTGGGATACTCCCCAGGTTGCTGAGGTACGTCTGGGCTGATCCGTACTTCAGGTGTCTCAAGGTTGATGACTGGGTGCTGTGCTGAACGGTCTAAGGTGGGTCCTGGGGTGGTTTCTCTCATATGTTGTTTATCTCGGAGCTTCTCCCGAAGGGCGAGCACATGAGCCTCTTCTATTCTCCCGGTTATGGGTTCTTGTGTGCTGAGACTTGACAATTTAGGGGAATAAGAGAGGGAGAATGTTTTTTGGAGTATCTGGTCACTAGTCACTTGCAGTTGTTCCAATTTGCGCATTTTATTTGCCGGAGAATCTTGGACTGCTTCCAAGATTTCAGCGTCAGACAGTTCAGCGGTTAAGTCGAGTTTCCTTTTTCCCTGTTTTTTGAAGAAGTCTAGAAGGGCACTCGATAGTAGAGGGTTAGGTAAGATTTTTCTTTCTGGTGTCCAATGTTTTCCTTATAGTAGTCTTTTTTCTTCTTTTAGTGTTCTTTTCCGGGCGCTGTGTTGCGCTTCTGCCGGCTACTTCTACATGAGGCTGACAGTCTTGCTTTTTAGTGTTTATTATTGAATTGGTTTTCCGATTAAGTCATTTTCGTGGTTTTCGGGGGGTAAGCACTCGTATGTTTCTTTGCCATGTCCAAGTCTTGAGCGTGGTCCACCACTTTGTAGGTTTATCTATTTGTGGCTGGAGTTGGTTCAGTAATTCCTCTTCCTGTGGGGCCAAATCCTTGTCAGAGTCCACCAATGGTGTAGACAACAGACTTGGGGTATCTTTGTGACATGCAGAAGAGTCTGCAGTGCTGTTTAGTTTAGTTTAGTTTAGTTTAGTTTAGTTTATTATTTGTATAGCGCCGCCTTGCCCTGGGGCATCCAGGTGCTTGAAATGATTACAACATACCAATATAATACATCATGGTCCGTAGGTGGACAATACAGAAAGTTTAGAACATTATCAAACAGTTACAGGTAATATACAAGGTATTGCAAGCAAGGCAGAATTTACACGGGTTGCGATTGTGGGGTGGAGATGGGCGTTTCTAGGCTTCTTTAGTCAGTAATCAGATTTCGGCACTGTGTCTAAATCTGTGAAAGGATTGTTCAGATCTAAGATCAAGTGGTAGTGAGTTCCAGAGTTTGGTGGCAAGCACAGGGAAGCTAGAGCCTCCTGATTTTTGGAGTTTGTATATGGGGATATTTAAGCAGGGTGTTTGAGCTGATCTGGTTGGACGAGATGGGGTGTGGTGAGTGAAGTTGTCTGGTAGGTATCTGGGTGCGTGGTTAGATAGGCATTTGTGATTGATTGAGAGGGTTTTATATTCAATTCTCTGCAGTATAGATAGCCATTGGCAGGTGCGTCTGACGTTGGAGATGTGTTCATGTTTGGGTATGTTCAAGGCTGCTCGAAGGGCGTTATTTTGGATAACTTGCAACTTAGTCATGTTTTTCTGGCTGGTGCCCAGGTATAGAGCGTTGCAATAATCGACTTTAGACAGGACTACCGCTCTAGCTAAGGTGGTGCAGTTGGAAGGTGAGAGGTAAGGTCTGCTGGCATTGATGAGCTTACAAGTGTAAACAGAGGCGGATGAGATGGCGTTGATCTGTCTTGTCAGTGTGAGGGCGGAGTCGAGGTAAATCCTTAGGGTTTTGACGCTTTTGGAGACGGATATGTTGTTTCCGTTGATAGTGAATGACTGGTAGAGTTTGCCAAGTTTGTTGAGTCTGGGTTGGGAGCCTAGGAGAAGAAGCTCAGTCTTGTCGTCGTTGAGGCACAGGCCGTGCTTGGCCATCCATTCTTGGATAATGGAGTAAATGTAGTTGAGTGCTGTGCTGTCTGTGGAGTAGTCGCCTGTTAATGGTATCAGTATTTGAGTGTCATCTGCATAATTCGTGTAGATGACACCCAAGCGGTGCAGTATGCCAAAGAGGGGTTTTGTAAACACATTGTATAGTGTAGGGGAGACGCAGGAGCCCTGAGGGATGCCACATGTGACTGGGGCTGGGTTGGCCAAGGCTGTAGGTGCAAAGACCTTCATTGATCTGTTGTTCAGGAAGGACTGGACCCACGCGTTGGTGTTGTCCAAAAATTAGGCTGCAGAGGATAGATGTTTGCAGAGGATGTTGTGGTTGGCCATGTCGAAGGTGGCCGATAAGTCGAGGAGGAGAAGGAGTGCAAGTTTGCCATTATCTTTGATGATGTCCATTTGTGTCTTGAGGTCAATCAGTGCAGTCTCAGTGCCGTGTTTAGGGCAGAAGCCTGATTGTCTAAGTCCTAGTAAATTGTTTTTCTCAAGATGGTTCTGTATTTGAAGGTAGGCAGCTCTGTCAAGGATTTTTAGGAGGAAGGGTACAGTTGTGATAGGTCTATAATTGGTAGGGACACTTGGGTCTAAGGTGTGCTTCTTAAGTAAGGAAAGAACCCAAGAGTCCTTAAGGGTGTTGGGCACTATGTTGGATGTGAAAGATGAGTTAATGAGGGATGTGATAAAAGGAGCAAGATGTTTGGCTGCGTCTTTGATGACTGGGGCTGGGCAGATGTCACCTTGGTATTTGGAGGGTTTCCGCGAGTTGATTATTTCTTCAACCTCTTTGGTAGTTATGGTGGAGAATTCGAATAGGTTATTGTCATCCCTTAGTGGGGTGTGGGAGTGGGTGGGGGAATGTTGTTATCAGTGAGGGTGAGACTTTCTTTCTTAGACTCGATTTTGGCTTGTAACATGGCAATTTTGCCTAAGAGAGCTTCTTGTATGTTCGGACACCAAGAGATGTCTTTGTTACATGTATCTGGAATGGGGGAGCGGGTCTTCAAGGTCTCTCAGGATGTTGAAAAGCTCTTTGGTATTGGATTTGGCGTTGCAGATTCTTTCATTATACATGTTTTTTATGGTCTGTATGATTGCTGATTTATAGATATTGGAGGCCAGTGCGTAGGAAGTCTTATTATTGATGGATGGCGATTGTTTCCATGCTAATTCAGCTTGTCTTTTGGTTTTGCTGAGCGTTTTGAGATTTGAGATGTGCGTGTGGTTTGGCTTTCTGTAGTATAAGTGGTGCTATGGTGTTTATGGCCTTAAGGAAAGTAGTATTGTAGAGCTCTACTAGTTCAGTGGGGTTAGTGGTGGTGGGTGAAAAGTCGATGATAGGTTGGAGTAGCGGGAGGAGTTTCTCTACTGTGATGTTTTTGTTATTTCTTGTGAGTGTGGGTGGTGGAGGCACAGGTGTTAGAGTGCCTTTGTTGATGGTGAAGGTGATGAGGTGGTAGTCGGTCCAGGCGCATAGTGTGTTGCAGAGAATGGTGGTATTGCAATTAAGATCAGCTATCCAATCAAGGATGCTACCTATGTTGTGTGTGGGTTGCGAAATGTGGTGGGTGAGTCCTAATTCTGAAGTGGTGTTGGTGATGGTGTTTGCTTTGTCATCTTTCTCGTCGTTGAGACCTAGATTAAAGTTACCTAGGATGAGTAGACGTGAGTTGGGTTTGGTGTTGTTGGAGAGTAAGAGAGCTATGTCGTCATTGAAGGATAGTTTAGGGCCTGGTGGGCTGTAAATGAGGTGGGTGGTGATTGTGCTTGTGTGGGTTGTGGATAGTTTGACGTGAGTAATTCTGCAGATGGGAGGGATTGGTTTTGTATGTGCCTTATGTTGAGGGAGCTTTTTGCGATAATGGCTACTCTGCCGCCTTTGGCTGTCTGTTTGTCTCAGCGGTAGATAGTATAGTCATTGGGTATAGCTAGCACTAGTGCAGAGCCGGAGGCTGGGTGAAACCAGGTCTCGGTGATAGCTATGAAATCAAGTTCATTGAGGGAGATGATGTCGGCTATATCTAAGGCATGGGTGAGTAAGAATCTCACGTTAATGAGTGCACCTTTGATTGTTTCGGTGGTATGGCATGGTTTTTTGATGATGGTGCGAGGGGACGAGGTGTTCGGGCAGGAGTGATCTGGTCAGTAGGTGGTATAGTGTGTGTGAGATGAATGGCAGGTTTGGGTTTGGAACTGTTATGTTTATTGCCTGAATTGGGAACGGTCGAAGAGGTGAGTGTTCTGGATCTAAGTCGGGTGAGTCTTGATGTGCCTATGCTGGGGTAAGAGTTGATAGTAGTAAGGTTCATGAGGGTGGGTATGCCTGGGGGGGTGGTCTGTGTTGTTTATTGGAGGCTGGAAGTATCTGCTATACAGTGCGACTCAGTGGTAGAGGCAGACTGGAAAGGGTTTATGTTGGGTAGGAAAGGGGTGAGACAGGGGATGGGATGGTGTCTAGGTCAGGCTGGTCTGCTAAGGCCATTGGGATGGAAGAGGAAGTGTAGCCCTGTGCAAGGGATGCCATGAGGGACCAAGCAGAATGGAAACATGATGAGTAAAGTCCAGGTTAACATAGCTGATGTTGGATTGGCCAGGGGGTTTTGGTGATCCTGTGTCAAAGAGCTGTGGCGCGAACTGGCACAATAGTAGATAGCATGCTCAAATGGTGATGCACAAATCGAAAGTTCTTACAGTGGAAGCTGAACGGTGCAACGGGTGCAATTGTGACAATGTAGTTTGTCTAGATTAGAGGTTCACAGTAGGGGCTAAGCAGTACAGCAGGTAGGTGCAATTATGGCAATGGGTATATCAGGATGCAAGATTCGCAGTAGAGGCTAAACAGTGCAGAATCCCAGCTGGGGCTAGACAGTGCCAACCAGGGCTAAGCAGTGCAGTAGGTAGGTGCAATTATGGCACTGGGGTACATCAAATGCAAGATACACAGTAGAGGCTAAACAGTGCAGAATCACAATTGGGGCTAAACAATGCAGCAAGTAGGTACACGTTACAAGGTAGGGTGAGTCATTTATCATTTATGATGGGGGTAGCCTCAGACTGGTGGGAAGGTGCTGAGGGAAGCATCGTGAATGCTTCAGAGTTTGTTGCGAGAGGTTCAGTGAAAAAAGGGGAGGTGGCCTCATGGGTGAGACAGTAAAACAAGATGTCTATAATGGTGTATTACAGTGCATGGTACCTTGGTGTGGTGAGATTCATGGGAGGTACGTCCCTCATGTGGGAAGCAGCGTTCCTGGCAGATGGCAGGGACCAGCACGGACAGGCTAGGACAGGAGATGTGCCTTGCTTTCCGTGCCTTTTTTCCAGACCGGCTTCACCTTCTGGCAATTTCTAATAGGTTTCTTGAGCCTCGGAAGGGCCAATCAGCTGGCGGGGTGGGCTGCTGGCAGGCAAGATGGCAGGAACCAAATAGAAATGATGGCGATGGACATCTTGAAGTGGATAGAACCCTTGTGGTTTTTGATGAGCTCCCCCTCAGGTTCTACATGAATGAGCGCTTTCATAAGTAAACTAACTGGTATTAGATGTGGACCCCCCTCTACAGTGCCATCTAGATCTAAATTTATGACAGCCCTGTTTGGCGCATTGCTTTTACAGGCAGGGGGGCATGTTCTCCCTGCAAAATATATTGCCTGCTGCCAGGGCCGGATTATAGATTGTACAAGATTTCTGTGTGCAAGTAAGGTATGATTCTTGACCCCCTGAGCCACCCTCAGCCCACTCCACTGTGCCGTTCACACATTGGGCAGGAGCTGGAGTAAGGGTGGAAGTCGCCAGTGTCGCAGGCGCTTCTGAAAGGTGTCCCGATGTCAAGTCAGACAGGTCAGACTTTTGCAGTTTCATTGCCGGGTGCTCGCACTGCGGGCTCTGAGGGCTCTGGAGATCGAGCACCGAAGGACAGCTTTGAGGGTGTTATGCTTGATTTATGCTTGATCCAAAATGGCACGGGTGCGCAATGCATTGTGGGAGCGCTCAGAGCCATGTTGGATATTTACTTCATACCGCAGTGAAATGCTGCACACATTTTGCTGAGCGTTAGATTCATAGTGCTGAGACAAACATGCTTTTCCAAACCTGGTATGCGGTCAAGGCCATTTCTGCTGGGAAAGCTATCATTGTTATGGTTTGCTACTGTTCTCCGTGGAGCATGTTTTTAGAGAAGGGAGGCACTGCGCTTCTAGGGCGGAACTCTCGATTGACCCAGCTGGCAACCGACGGCTGTTCCTCAACTGCGCAAGTGCAATTTCCAGAATATTCGAGAATTAACTCCCCGTTGTGGAGTGTGTATATATGCGGAAGCCCGGAGGGGGTCAGGTGAGACTTCAGCCAGAGAAGGACGCTTACGTCTGCCCTTCCTGTGAGCTGTGGTACTCTCGGCCCGGCTGTTCCCGGGGTCTTCCAGCCGCTTCTGGACGAGATGAGGAATTCTGTTACGCTCACGGTGATGTATTTCTTTTTGACTTCTTTGCTTTTTCTGTGATCTATGTCTTTATTATTTTAATGAGTTATTTCTATGTACTTGTAATCTTTGAATAAATAGCCGTAAAGAGCTGATTATCTTCTAAAAAGTGCGTGGCTGTGAGTTATTCTGTGTGTCTGTTTCTGGGTTGAAGTATTTGCTCTATAATTGCATTGGTGATTCATTGTTGTTCCGTGCACTTTTTGCGGAAGAGCAGTACAGGGGGTGGGTCTTTGCACTTCTCAGTCGGCGTCCTTCGGGAACTGTAGCCACTCTGTTGTTTCCTGACATGGCTGGCTAGGCCGCTAATAGTTGGTGAGAGTAATCAGGTGACACGCCTGACAGTAAGGCCGAGTAGTGAAATGGTGAAGTGAAATGGTGAATAACTTGTTGTTTACTGGAGGAAAGTATTGGTTTCCTGATTTCCTCGATTCCTGAGATCACAGAAATCACTTTTGCTTCACTTCCGCTCTGCGTTCTGTGGTCGGATGAAGCTTTTAAGTGGAGGGAGGCGGCAGCAGTCCAGGTAGACACACCATAGCACATAGCACGAAGAGGAAACAAACTGCTGGCTCTTCAAAGAGATCTCTTTCGCTTCACTTCCGCTCACATCATTTACTCAAATGGCTCAGACCAGTCTTCAAATGCTCGTCCTTAAAATAAATGCCACATATATTCCTGGCAGTAGTTACAGTGTCTCAGGTATATGGCAAGAATTGGACTACTGTAAAGGAATGGTAAAATTCACCATAAACACACAAGAAGATCTCCAATAATTCCTAATGTACTTACTACAAGTATTGAAATCCCAAAACATCCCAATACATTACATCTTCCATATTTCATACCTGTGGAAACATACATGGACTCTCTATAACCATGTTTTACAAGAGCACATCCCTAATGAACGATTTGTGTATGCATCCATACCGAATTCTGAATCCATTCCATTTCACCAGCTTATGCAGAATGCAAATCATAAAATATGATGCCCTTTTTGTAATTCAGGCAATCATTCTAACACACAAATAAATTAACATGGCCAATATGTTATACTAAGGCTTCTAAGGTACAATGCAGATGGTACCAAAATCAACTGTAAGCTTAATAGCTTCAAGCACGGCCAAGTATCTCTTGGCAAGAAAACCTTCACAACAGTGGGCATAACTTACCATATGTATAAAAAATAAGAAGTGGTTGGTTTGAATGTAACAACACCTCTGTTACTCCAAAACATAGGTTACCAGCAAATCTAATAAATGCCTACTTAATGTTCCTTCAAGCCAAATTTACTCACTAAACTATAGTACAATAAAAAGCTAGAATATGCCAACTGGTATCTAACTACTTAAAAAATACCCTTAAGTCCAATACACTTCAAATATGCCATCAGAGTTATTCTTACTGCAAAACCTCTTGTAAAGATCATAATAGTTAAAATACGCTAATGGGTATTTAACTACTTTAAACATTCCCTTAATTACAACACATATCAAACCAACATACTATCACACTTACACTCACATAATTACAGTAGTTTATTTTTAATCCTGGATGGATTTTTTTTCCCAATGACCCACCTATTATTTTCTGTCAATAAAACAACAGTGTAGCACAAACTAATGTTGTAGTAGTAGTAATTGTCTTTATTTCACCACCAAGGCCATAAAAGCACCAATATTACAAAACAAACAGAACAGTAACAATTGGATGTCCACACTATATTTGGGGCACAGAAATAATTCCAAAGCCTCCTTAGTAGTTCTCAGATTATACTTTTTATAGGTCGGGACAAGCCACATATAGTGCAAGTTCCTGTACTGCGGACATATATAGAAGAAGTGATTAAGATCTTCCGCTCCTTTTGAACAGAACCTACATATTGGTGAATCACCTGTGCCCCAGGAGATTAACACTGCTGCCAGTGAAAGTATCCAAACCTCACCTTTACGATCAGTGTTATAGCTACCTTATCATTAATACAAGATAGATATTTTTTCTAAACTAAATGAGTATTTTGGCTTGATGAAGTTCGCTTTTATTCCTACCATGCCAATATCTGAAATTTTAGATTTATAATCCTGATCCTTGTACCTCTGCTTGATACAATCTTTCATCACCACATATTCTCGGCGTCCAGGCGTGAACATAGACGGAACGTCTATACACTTCAAATATACCACCAAAGTTATTCTTACTGCAAAACTTTGTGTAAAGTCTAATACAGTTAGAATATGCCAACGGGTATTTCACTACTTTTACAATACACTTCAAACAAAACTACTATCCCACTTACTTTCACAAAATTACGCTATTTATTTTGTAATCCTCTCTGGATTTTCTTCCCAATTACCCAATGATTATTTTATGTCAATACAACAACAGTGTCTTCTCCAGGGGCATATGAATCAAATTCAAAACAATATCTGGAAAGAATTTTAAATAATAAGCATTAATATATGCTATTTACAAATCTGTTTAAACAATAAAGCAAACATAAGAGCAAAACAATCGCAATTCACAGTATAGGTATCAGTGATCATCATATTTATCCTAATTCATTTCTTTGGTCATTCAATAATAAGGTTTCATCGTAGCCCCTAATCCCAACTGGATTCAGCTACAAAGCTATGATGTTATAACTAGTGACACTAGTAAACACACCCTTTTGTTTATATTGTTACCATTCCTCAGAGTGCTCAGAGTGAGTTATTAGCAATGGCTAAATTCATTCTAAACAGGGCGCTACAGGTCCCTAATTGTAAACAAATGTTTGATAGAATACTATTTCAACAGACCTAGTGGTTGAGTAGACTTACCAAGAAAAGTTGCAGCTGCTAAGGGAATGTTGTTGGCTTCAAAGACAATTCTCAAGGATACAGTTCAGGGATCCAACTTTGTAGATCTAGTAGTGTGCTAAATCACACCTATGTAAATAATGGAAGGTATGGAATCTGGTTGGTAATCAATACCAAAATGACCAAGAAGGGGTTTCAACAAGGAAAGTTAAGGCAACTGTTCCCAGGTGATAAGTTGGATGCTAGGTCAACATGATGACCAGACTGCGGTGAATTATCCATCTGGGGTTATTCTGGTTATGCAGCTACGTATTTCAGGCAATCAGAAGGACCGCACAGTCCTATGTCCAAATGATGTATTTATAGTGAGGGACAAGGTCTAAGGAAAAAAAAATCCCCATAAGAATATTAAAATGAGTAAATACAGAATAAAGATCCTGAGGTGTTAGGCATCTTAAAACAAGAACTTACTATCTATAAGAACAGCGCTGGTCGACCAGGAAAATCAGCCGTATCCGTCCGTTGATGGATTCAGAATGATAGTAGTTTGCAAGATGCTGCTATAAATAGTGGCAGGTAATGATGACGTTATCGCGTAACGACACGTCCAACAAAATGTAAACGAAATGACATCATCGCACGCATGCGTGGCGTGTCGTCAAAAAATAAAAAAATGTTTTAAAAAAGAAAGCTTAGAGTCAGTATTTGTCAAGAGATTAGGAACTGAAATGTCTATACTAGTTGAAGGGGTGAAACAAGGCCCTTCTGGGATGCATTGGCTGTAAGAAAAAATATTGGCTGCAAAGCCCTAAAAAATGTGTGTGCGCCCCATATAGTGAAGATTACATCTGGAGGTCATCCTGAGAGTCAAAACTAAGTGGATGTGAAGGTACTAAGCAGTTGATAATAAGTACTAAATGTCTATGTAGTATGGATAGAATGCTGTTTTGAAAATCCCACAAACCGTCCTAAAGGTTAATGAGGTAAAGTGAACGTGGAAATTGAGAAATGTTATGAAAAAAGGCTTGAACACGAATATTAACTAGTCAGAAGAACCTAATCCAAACTTCCAGATGGTGAACGCTACAAGTTGATTCCATCACATAAAATGGAGAGAGTAGAACTGTTAGACTGTAATAACCTGTGCATACACCTGTGAGGAGTTATACCATTGATAAAGACTAAATTAAAGTCAAGTGTTAGATACAAATATTTGACCTGTCTCCCAGGAATAGAGATCACAATCTGTGTATTTTAAACAGTGGAACCAATAGTCCAATTAAAAGCACTCATAAAAGCACACAAATGTATAGTTATGGCTCATGAGGAGCTCACATTCTGATATTATGACCTTGTGTGAGTTGTTCCTGGTTTTAAACAAGTGACATACATGGCTCATGCTTATTGCACAATGCACTTTACATGATCCAATATGTGTAATGTTAAGATGGATTCTAAAGAAAGGGGCCTAAATAGAAGTCCTCATTAAGACCAAGTGGAGTCAAAGAATCCAATTTATGGATCCAGAAAAGTTCTTTCTGAGACAGGCGCTTTGCTAGGTCCCCGCCTCTAGGCAGTAAGTGGATTACTTCTAAGACTGTCCAACCGAGTTGTGAAATGTTGTGTCTGTTTTCATTAAAATGTCTGAAAACTGGAGATTTAACATTATGATATGATATTTTATTTGTATCGCGCTCGTACACAAGAGTTTCAGAGCGCGATTAGGCAAGGGAGGGGAACGCGGGAGAAAATAACACAACAACGATTTTACTAGGCCCAGTGACATTGAGAACGCGCAAGTGCATGGGAAAGGGAAACAGGGAAAAAGTGCATGGAAGGGGGAGAGTGGAAGGTGCGGAGCAGAGGAGAGCAGAATAAATAATAAATAGAACATTGAGGCAATAAACAGTGGTAGTGCAGCTGGCAAGTGGCAAGTGCTGTGTTTAAGGCAGCAGACAAGGTAATCTGATAAGTGCAGAAAAAGAAGAAAAGAAAAATGGGGGGGAGCTGTATGGGTACAGATACAGTCCCCAGTGCAAGGGGTGGCCGGGAGGCAGTGCAGGAGGGTGGCAGGGTGAGCAGGTACCTGGGCCTAGGGGACAGAGGGTGGCCAGGTGCACAGTGCCAAGAGAGAGCAGATCAGCAGGGGAGGGGGGGCAAGGCAGAAGCAAAGAGGAAGATCTTGAGGTGCTTCCGGAACCGTGGTTCTCCTCAAGTTTTAGAGTGGCAGGGAGGCTGTTCCAGAGGGAGGTCCCAGCCGAAGATAGAGATCTACCCCCAGCACGTTTCTTTGAAAAACGATTGACCCGGAGGGAGTTAGAGGTAGAGGAGCGAAGAGCTTGAGAGGGGAGGTATTTGTGGAGGGATAGCTGAAGGTATTTTGGACCCAGGCCCCAGAAAGCCTTGTGGACAATGCAGAGGGTTTTGAATGTAATCCTTGCATCCACTGGGAACCAATGGAGTGATTTCAGAGCTGGAGAGATACGATCCCAGGGCTTGAGGCCAAGGACAAGTCTTGCAGTCCTGTTCTGGATAAGTTGTAGAGGGCGGAGAGTAGAGGCCGGTAGATTTAGAATGAGGCTGTTACAGTAGTCCAACTTAGAGAGAACCAGGGCTTGGCAGTCAGTCAGCTTCTGAGGGAAGGAGAGGAAAGGCAGAGTACCTCTGAGGAGGTGCAGTAGGAAGTTAGACTTTTTAGAGACCTCAGAGATATGGGCGGAGAAGGAAAGTGTGGAGTCGAATATGACCCCGAGGTTCTTAGCTTCGCAGGTAGGGGTTGGAGGAGGGCCCAGGGAGGCCGGCCAGAGAGTGAGGGAAAAGATGGAGATGGTGTGCCGATGAGGAGGATCTCAGTCTTGCTGGCATTCAGACAAAGGTCATTCGCGGCACACCAATCTTGAATGGCAGTTAGGCAGTCAGAGATGAGAGAGGGCGAGGAGGTGGCGGAGGGCAGTCGGAAAATTAGTTGAGTGTCATCAGCGCAGCACTGGAAATTTGAGCAGAAAAAGGAAATGCAGTGGGCGAGAGTTGCCAGGTATTGGTTGAAGAGCCAGGGTGAGAAGTTAGACCCCTGGTGAACCCCACAGGTGGAGAGGAAGACAGATGATAGGAAGGACCCCAGTTGGACCTGGGAGGGCCGATCAGAGAGGAAAGAGGTCAGCCAGGCCAAAGCCTGATCAGTGATACCCAGGTTATCATGGAGACGGTCGAGCAGGATGGTGTGGTTCACTGTGTCGAAGGCAGAAGAGAGATCAAGAAGGATCAGGACAGAGGGAATGTTAGAGTCCAGGTTGGAGAGCAGATCTTCACGGATGTTCAGAAGAGCAGTTTCCATGCTTCTGGCCGCTTTGAAGCCATACTGGTGATCATGAAGGCAGCCAACAGAGTCTGAGTGAAGGTTAAGCAGAGAGATGGCCAGCTTTTCCAGGAGTTTGCCCAGAAAGGGGGTGTGACGGTGTCTTTAAACGTGGTAGACTCACGTATACAGTAATACATATTGAAGGTATAACCAGGAAGTCCTGTTTGTTTGGTCCGTGTATGGACTTTCCTCTAATGGCCCTGGCTATCATGTTTTGTTACCTAGGAGACGGGGTCTCGCGTGGAAGAAGGGGAAAAAGACGGTTATGCCTGGGCGTATTGAAGAGGAGCCTTGAAAAAGGAAGGCGCTGTTGGCTTCGGCCTGAAATTTAGATACATTGATACAAAGTTGCGCCGTTGCGCAGTCTGATGAGTTTTGTTTTGTTGTTTTCGTGAGTTTGAACACAGCGATCGTTGTCGCTTGCTTGGCCGAGAGAAGCGTCGCGCTGAATCTAAAGAAGACAGCCGTGTTCGGAAGGGAACAGCTGATCACGGACGTCGCTGAAGCAGGAAGCAGTAGACGCCGTTGTGCCGGAGAAGCCGCGCTGAACCAACGAAGACAGCCGTGTCCGGAAGGGAACAGCTGATTGCGGATGTCCTTGCAGAAGGAAGCAGTAGGCGCCGTTGCGCCGGTAAACAAGTAAGATCAGGAAATCATACGGGAGAACCCGACGATGTCCTGCTACTAGTATCGGACCCCTGAATGAGGGATATTGTTATAGACTTCAGGGAACTGTAGGAAGGGAAAACGCTCTGTTTAATGGACATCCCTATGGGGTCGAATGCCTGATAAAGACTGCTATACGTCGCTGTGTAGATAAACAGCCACCTGAAGAATTTCTTTGAGGATATAACTATAAAGAGATGAAGAGTGTGAGATGTTGAATCCAATATCCCTATGAGCAGGAGCTAAGTTAAGAGGGAAGTTTAAAGGCGTGTTTACCGCTTCATATGAAACGAAATACATCGTATAAGAGAAGCTGCATAGACTGTGCCTGTGTGTTCTGAACAGGGACTACCAACATTAGCCTCTAAAAAAAAATAGATTATCAGAAGTGTTAGAAGACAAGTTTGTGCAAAGTGAGAAAACAAACATAGAAGGTTACCCTGAGGAAAAGAGAATATAAAAAAACTAAACTGAGGAAGTCAAGGGAAAAGTCATTGAATAGAGAAGAGAAAGAGAGACATTTTGTTTAAAAAACTGTATGACGGAATGAGGGAAGTAACATCAGACCACAAAGGAGGGAGTCAATGTAGACTAAAGACACAGACAACTTACCTTGAGCCGGAAGAGATGCCAATCTTGATACCAAGTTTGCAAGATCCAGCAGTAAAGATGTATCCTGTTCTTTAAAACTGCATCGGAAAGAAAGAAGGAAAAACACTGTTAATAAAATTATTTGGGTTCTCGTTGAACTCCATACAAACTACTTGTTGTCTCAGACTTTTATTTATACAATATTGAAGACAGGCTATCACAGGGGGTAATGGAAATTGGGCGGTAGTTAGTCGGATAGGAAGGATCAGCTGTGGGTTTCTTGAGAAGAGGATGCACAAGGGAGTGCTTCAGAGGGGAGGGGAAGGATCCTGAGGAAAAGGAGTGGTTGCAAAAATCAGCAAGGGCCGGGGCGAGGGTGTCCATGTGGTCCTTGATGGTTTTAGAGGAGCAGGGATGAACCTGTTTTGATGAGGCTTTCATAGATCGGACTTCTATAGCGACCTCGTCAGGGGAGAAAGTAGGAAAGGAATAGAAGGACGGTGGGGGGGCTCAGGGGGGTCTGCAAGCACAGGCTGGGAGGGAATGGGAGAGGCAGGGGAGGAGGACAAGATGTCCTGGGTTTTTGAGATAAAGTGTGAGGCAAGGGCATTGCAGAGAGCCTGGGAGGCAAGAGGAGGGGTGGAGACTGACACAGGGTTGGCAAGCTCCTTGCAGATTTTAAAGAGTTGGGCCGAGTTGTTAGATGCTGCAGAGACACAAGCTTGAATGTTGGCTCTCTTCTTAGTGCGGACAGAGAGTCGGTATTACCTTTGTAGCAGGTGACAGGCCAGTTTGTCAGGGGATGAGCAAGAAGCCCGCCATGTCCTCTCAGCGCCCTACACTTACGTTTAAGTGTAGCTAGGTCAGAGTCATACCAGGAATTACACTTGGCTTTTGACTTCAAGCGGATCCTCATGACAGAGGCAAGAGCAGCAAGATTAACAGAGATAGTGGTGTAGAGAAGGGACAGGGTTTCGTCGGGGTGTGAGTCAGCCAGAGGAGGAAGAGGGGGAGAGAAGGTAGCAGCGAAATCCTCAGTTGATACATGCTTCATTGGTCGGATGTCCGAGAAAGTAAGTGGCAATGTTGGGGTGGGGTTGGCTTGGGTGGAATAGAGTGAGAGATGGGAGGAGAGAAGGCAGTGGTCACTCCAGGAGAGAGGAGTGGTCAGGGGGATAGAGAAGGGGAGGCCAGGGGAGATGAAGACATCAAGTGTGTGTCCTGCAGAGTGTGTTGGGCTAGAGGGGAGGATAGCGAGGGAAAGGGAATCACAGAGGTTGCGAAAAAGCAGAGATGAGGGACAGGGAGAATCGAGGTGGACGTTGAGGTCACCAAGGAGGAGGAGTTGAGTGGTTGAGGCCAGGAGGGAGGAGGAGAGGTCAGCCCACTCAGAGAGAAAAGAGGTGATTTGCCCAGGGGACCGGTAGAGAGTAGCAACAGTAAGAGAGTGGCTATGAGAGATTGAGAGCCTGCAGACAAGGCATTCAAAAGAGGAGTACATTTGAATGGGAATGATAATGGCAGGAATCCACTCTGGAAAGATCAGGGCTAGGCCCCTTCCAGGTCGAGTGGATCTGGGTGCGGAGAGGATCTTTTAGCCCTCAGGGAGTAGAGTGTCAAAGCTCGTGACAGAGCTGGCCGTGAACCATGTCTCGGTAAGACCGAGGACATCAAGGTCCAGTTCTTCAAGGAGGTGGCAGATGTCAGAGGAGTGTTTGACAGCAGAGCGAGTGTTGAGAGTGGCAAGATGTAGAAGGTTGCCGGCCTTAAAGACCTTCGGGGGAGGAGTACAAATCAGAGGTACGCCCTGCTGAGTTGTGGAGGTAGCCTGAAGAGTGGCAGAGGAGGAAGAAAAGGTGGGTAAGGTAGCCAAGGAGTGAGAGGAGGGGACAGCTGGAGATGAGAGGAAGTTGATGAGGCGAGGGAAACGCCTATAGAAGAGGAGGAGATTGGCCTGAGGACCTTGGACCATGACAGTGCCATTTAGGTAGACATTAAGGATGACACTGGAGGAGTTGAAAGAAGCCGCTAAGACATCCCAAAGAGTGCCACAGTTAATGGGAGAGGAGGAGATATGACAAAGCATAGAGATCATATGGGGGGTCCATTGATCCGGCGAAGGAACAACAAAGAGGATGTCAGTGAGGGTCTGTCTGGAAGAGGTGCTGGTATAGGTATCAACGATAGGGAGACCAGGGTTGGAGGCCAAGATATCCTTTTTAAATTTCTTTTTCAGAGACTTAGTGAGAAGGGAAGGATAGTTGATAGAGAAGCAGTTGGAGTAGATGGGAGAAACAGAAAGCGCCATGAGTGGAAAAGAGAGGAGGCAGAGGGAGGAGTAAGCAAGTAAAGCAGTACTGAACAGTCACAGGGCTAGCAGGTTACAACCAATGGGCAATGTTAGATGCAAAAATACACCCAAGTTTGACTTTCAGGTAAATGCAGAAATACACCCAAGTTTAACTTTCAGTTAATGCAAAACTACACCCAAGTTTGACTTTCAGGTAAATGCAAAAATACACCCAAGTTTGACTTTCAGGTAAATGCAGAAATACACCCAAGTTTGACTTTCAGGTAAATGCAGAAATACACCCATATTTGACTTGTCAGATGGAAGAGGTGAGTATAGAAAAAGCTTTAAATGAGTGCATAACAGGGGGGGAGTTTCGAGTACCCTCGGAGAAGGAAGCCCAGGTAAATCAAGAAGGAGGGAACTAGCCCAGAATATGGTAAGAGAGTCGTGGCAGTCTGATAGTCCAGGGATAGCAGCCTCAGTGAGGGTTTGGCTGTTGCAGATATCTCATGTTGCCGCCCGTACAGCAGACAGGGACGCTGACAGGGCCTTAGAAATGGGCCTTAGGTATGACTGGGCCGGCTAAAAGCCTGCCGGTCCCTCATTGGTCCATAGAAGAAAACTCCCCACCAATCAGGGAGCAAG
Source organism: Ambystoma mexicanum (assembly GCF_040938575.1). Taxonomy (NCBI): domain Eukaryota; kingdom Metazoa; phylum Chordata; class Amphibia; order Caudata; family Ambystomatidae; genus Ambystoma; species Ambystoma mexicanum. The sequence continues at coordinate 719,537,923 of NC_090932.1, forward strand.
ATGGAGGATGGTGCCCAGATCAGGAAAGCCTTGCTAGTACAGAGGGCCAAGGCATCCATGTTGAAAGCACCGCATGGTGCACAGATATAAAAGTCAAGTAACAGGCAGTGTGGCTTCCAATCACGGGCAGGGCAACAGAAATTAGCAGAAGGAACTGCCCAGAACGCGTTAGTATGGCGCTTTAATTAAGGCATTTTAAAAATAAAAAATTCAAAATGCCAAAATGTACTTTTTTTTTTACACAAACTTGCCAAATATTTTCGGGATGGTGCTAGGGTGCAGGATAAATGCACCTACCTCGCCCTGAGTGATCAGGGACAGCATGGTCACTGGGCAAAGCTCCACTGAAGAAAAACTAAGGTTGCAGGAAAATGAAAGAGCATTTCTGGCCCACACGATCCGTCACGTAGTGAAGAAAAAACATTACTCGTTCTGATGTTGGATTTATGTTCAATTAGACGTTCTTTGATCTTTCTTGAGGTTTTCCTCACGATATATTTACTGCAGGGGCATTTTAAGGAATAGATCACATTTTTACTGTCGCAGGTTGCATTGTCTTTGAGTGGGATTTTCTTTCCACTATTTGGATGGTGAATGTAGTGTCCTTTCTAGATATTGGAACAATGCTGACAATTTAGACATACAAATGTTCCATGTTTCTGTTTAGTAAGAAATAATTGTTGTTGTTTTTTAGTCTTTTCTGCCTTTATCAGTGAGTCTCTCAGATTTCTACCTCTTTTGTAGGCTAACATCGGTGGATGTGGGAACAATTTATTGAGATTGGCATCAGATTTAATTAGATCCCAGTTTATTTTAATGGGAACTTTTTTGTTCTTTGATTTGTATTATACATCCCATATACCAGGTTTGGTTATTATTTCCTCTGCACCTCTTGTTTGCCTAATAACTTCAAAACCCCATGAATCACTGGATACAAACAGGAGTGCAGATTGATTTCTTGTTTAGTTGTGTAATACATCAACAGTGTAGCACAAACTAATGTTGTATCAAACATGACGCTCATAAAAGTAAATAAATATTATACATGTTATGATCTCGAATGTTCATACATTACAGCATGCACTTTATTTCATTGCATAAATACGTGTATGTAATGTATCACGCACTTCAGGCCATAGGTGAAGCTACATCAATTGGATGCACCATGCAAACCTTGGTGTATGATTAAGACTAATCCCCATATACAGATAGACATATAGACACATAATACCATGCGGGGTGCACATGGACTTTTACATGTGTTTTCACTAGCGCGGGTGGGGTACATGTATTCCGAGGGGTCCGCATGGACTTTTACACGCAATTTGGCAGTGTGGGCCCTCCTGGGTGTGCCCTTTCCCCCTCCCTATGCCCTGCAGGCAGCCGACACCACAGGGGACTACCCTACACCCCTGGGCATGCCCTGCAGGCAGCCCACACCACAGGGGACTAACCTAGACCCCTGGGCATGCCCTGCAGGCAGTCCACATCACAGGGGATTACTCTGCACCCCTGGGCATGCGCTGCAGGCATCCCACTCCACAGGGGACTAGCCTACACCCCTGGGCATGCCCGGCGGGCAACCCACATGGCACCATGCACTCGGGAGCACCGACACATGTCTCCCACCCCCATAGACCGGCACCTGCCAGCAGACCCCGACTCATGTCCCCACCCCACCCAGCCACCCAGCAGTGATGGGCACCTGACAGCAGGTTCCGACTCATGTCCCTCTGCACCTCCACTCACCCCATTGATGGGCACCTGCCAGCAGGCCCCGACACATTTCCCCCTGAACCCCCACCCATCCCCATTGAGGGGCACCTGCCAGCAGGCCCGACACATGTCCCCCTTCACCCCTACCCACCCCCATTGACAGGCACCTGCCAGCAGGCCACAACACATGTCCCCCTGCACCCCCACCCACTCCCATTGACGGGCACCTGCCAGCAGGCCCCGACTCATGTCCCCCTGCATGCCCACCCACCCAGCAGTGATGGGCACCTGCCAGCAAGCCCCAACTCATTTCCCCCTGCACACCCAACCCCATTGACAGGCACCTGCCAGCAGGCCCCGACACATGACCCACCAAACAACATGTCCTAACAAAACTGACCCATGTCCCTAACTCTAACCCAAATCCTCCTTGTCCCCCAGTACAAGCATGTAACCATCCACAGAACCCACTCACAAAGTATCCATGCCATGACAGTCTTAAAAGAACCATCATGCATGAATGCACAACAGAGCCACACAGTGGCAACACATGACTGAGACAATGTTCATTGAGGCATGCACAAAACCAATGATAGAACACAACACCAATCATGAAATTAGAAAAAATGTATTAAAAACATAATAAAGTAACATAGAGGAAATCAAACTTGAAATTCAACATACAATGACAGATAGAACAAAAAGAAATGGTCATCCAAGGAAAAAGAAATGAACGACATGTTGAATAAAAAAGTGGTCCATTGCTAATGTCAATAAGAAAAAAATAATACAAATAAAAGAAAACCGTTGATCTATGGGAAAATTGAAAAAGAAAGTATGTACAAGTATGCAACTATATACAATGGAAGTCCAAATGGTCCATGATCCACAAATAAAAGGAAACCTACAAAAAAGTCCTATGAATAAGAAAGTATTTACAGGAATGGAGCAATGTCCATGAACTCCAAAATAAAAGAAGAAACAAAGGAAACCTAACACTAATGAACTACGTACAATGGCGGCGGGCAAGTCCAACGGCTCACTTGTTGATGTTCCGGGCCAGGGCATCATCAAACTCCATGTCGATGTCCCGGAGGTGGGCTTCTTCCCTGGCCTCGATGTCTCGCAGGGATGCAGTCATAGCCTTTTCCAACTCCCTGTGAGTTGCCTCAAGGCACTCAGCCCGCCTCAATACCCTGCGCATGGAGTTCTCTGCCTGACCATAGTGAGCCGTGCCTCCTCCACCCGCCGCTGCTCCGCATCTATCCGCTGGCCTAACCGCTGCCACACAGAAGACACTCCCAATCCAGGGTCCTCCTGCCCTCCGTCCGATGCCTGCCCCTGTGATGTTGAAGGCCCTGAGCCATCATGGCTCCCACCCTGAGCCTGCTGCTGCCGTGCATGTGCCCTGCTGGTCGATGCCTGCATGTCCTCCTCTTGCTGGAGTCCAGTTGTTGTGGTGGCCACCGTTGCTGGACCTCCGACTTCCGACTATGGCAGGGATGTGTCCTCCACCAGCCTGGCCGCTGGTTCAGGGGCAGCTCCACCGGGTGCTCAGGTGATACTTGGGCAGGAAGATGGCATGGAGGACGACTGGCACATAGGGGGTTCAGTTGAGTAGGGGGTCGCTAGAAGATCCAGCACACGGAGGAACCCAGCCTAGGTGACCCATCCTAGTAGGCCTACGTGGTCAATGAGGTTTTCGAAATGACATGCATTGTCCTCACGAGAACCCTGCACATCATCCCGAATACCACGTTGACGCAACGCCACCCCAGCTAGGACAGGCCCAACCCAGTCCCAGATTGCCACGTCTGCAGGGAGAGGAAGGCCAGGTGTTGTTCGCGCATCCCCTCCCTGAAAACGGGACTGGACGAAGGCATCCCTGCTGGTGCAGGATGATGCAATCAAAGGATCGGGGACAGGATTACACAAAGGCACCTCCACGGCAGCCTGTGCTGCCTCCTGTCCTTGCCCCTGGACTGCACCACTAGCACCAGTGGAATGCCCCCCTACAGGCCCCATGCATGGGCCTTCAACAGCCTCCTCCTCAACCAAACTCCCCACCAACCTGGATGACTCTGTGCCATCTTCCTCCACAGGCCCCAGTTGAGGCTCAGCGGCCCCTCCTGCTGCCAAGGAGTCCACCTCCAACCTCTGCCTCTTGGACCTTCCCTCGACCTTCCCTCGGCAGCTGCGGCCTGGGACGCAATCCCTGCCTCTGTGCTCCACAGCACCGTCTCCGCCCTCTTCCTCAGTCGACACTGCAGACAGGGAGAGACAGTACACAGGCATAAGGGCACTGTACAATGATCGGATACACATGTCAAAGTTGCACATGAGTGGCAGTGTCAAACTTCACAGATGCCATCACACTCCCCAAAGCTCATATCATTTGAACCCACACACATGCAGAATTTTACAGGAATCAAGCAGCAGTTAGCAGAATCCATACGCACACAACAGCATGAACATTCGAAGGTTGGCATGACGTCACAAGCAACATGGGAAGCGCCAAACACATACACATGCGCCAACAGACAGACATCCATTTGTACATATCCACCATCTGTCACAGTGCAATCATCGGCAACTATGTCACATCTGCCAATGGGGTTCCTACATGTCTGTGTCACATGCATCCATGGCGTATCACATTTGCACACATGTCAAACACACACGCACACACATGTATGCCGTGCATGTACATGAAGGTGGAACCAGCATCCATGTGTCACACCCCAACCATGCCATAGTACATACACAGAAATGCTAACATGTGTGCATCCCCACAGGTATTCGTGCATCATGCATTTGAACACATACACCATTGATGTGCCTCACACATGACTGGACTCACATGCGGCAGGCTCATGTCCCTGCACATACATATCCATACATGGGCCTTTCAAGACATAAGTCCAAGCTGCACACACCTGGCACACCTCAACATGCACTGCGTCCAAACAATACACATGGACACTTACCGCTCGACTCCGGACGGGTATGCCGCTCAAGGACCTGGAGGCGAAACGCTGGGCGTATACATTACAGGACCATCATCTGGTCTGTGGTAAGGCGGACCTGGCACTCCTCCGCATCCGCTGCCTCCAAGAGGCGCCAGCCTTCCTGAGGGTCCTGGACCTGAAGTCCTCCCAGCGCTTCCGGATGTGTCGTATGTCGCGGGATGCCACACCCTCCACGTTGATGGCAGCCACAATGTCCTTCCAGATCATCTTCCGTCCATCATTGTCGGTGCGTGATCTTCAGAAGAGGGCATCATAATGTACCAGGACATGCTCCACCAGGATACCAACTTCTGTGGCACGAAGCTGGTAACCCTCTGCCTCTCTGGCTGGGGGTTGACAGTGGTCTCTGATGGAGTTTGCTCCAACATGGCAACCCCCGAGGCAGGTGTGGGTGGGCAACTGGGTCCTGGTGCTGGGCTGTGGAGTGATGGAACTTCAGTCGGGAGTCTTCTGTTCCAGCGGGGGTAGTCACAGCAACTGGACCACTGCAGATGGCTGACGTGCAGGCACCAAATGGCAGGGCACGTGGCCAGCAGGCAGGCAGGCAGCAGCAGAGGGCAGGTGGGAGTCTGCTCAGGGCTCTGAGGGGCAGGAAAATGGCCTTCTGGGCAGGAGCGTGGTCTTCTGTGTGTTGTGACGTGGCCAGCTTGATAAAGAGTGATTTGGCACGTGAAAAAAACACCATGTCTGCATGTAATTCGAGGAAAGGCCCTTAGCGCGTAAGCGTGTCTGTGAAGTAACGTGCGCGTGGGCATGGGTTGAAGGTCCCACGTGGGTTTTCATCGCTCTGTACGTGCTTTTCGTGGAAAGTGGTGTGTGTGTTTTCCAGACGTTGGTGTTCACACGCGATTACTTGACAGCGGCTACAGTGTGTACTTCTTCTTTTGGCGTGGGTGTTGGCTGCGCGTTCTTCTTCTACACGCAAGGCAGACGGTGAGTCTCACATGCTATTTTTCCAACTGCGAGTGTCGCTGTTAGTCGTGTACCCTATTTTTCGGGCATACTAGCCTGCGTGTTGAGCACGTACGCATTTTTTGTGTTCCTGGCTGCCACAGCGTACTGCATGTTTTTTTTAACACACTCGTGGGCTACATGGGTCGCGTATCTCTTTTTCTTGCTTTTTAGGGGTGCCTGAGCATTGCGTGACACGTCATTTCTCCTAGGGGGCCAAAGAATGGGACATTCATCGTAGCTGTATATATGTGTTTGTTGTTTGCATGCACTTTTGTAATGCGCAAGGATGCTACCGCCTGCCTTCGTGTGGCGGACGTGTTTAGGCCTGTGCGTTTCTTTGGCCGTGCATGGATTTCCACTATTCGATTCCATGAATACGTGTAGTTCGCATGCGTGTGGGCGTTCCCTGTATTTTCCTGCAGTACTTCCCCAGTTATGCCTTCTTTTTCACGCGTTGATCCCCATTCCATGTATTCCGCCCCCTTTTTATTGTGTACGCTGACTTTCTGCGCTTTGGCTGTGCGCGTCACGCATGGCATTCTGGATGTTGCAATGACGTGTGCGCCCATGTGCGCCACGTGCAGATTTGGCGCACATCCCGGGGAAAACACACGCAGGGCGCGCGCTTGCTTTTTCACGCTTGCTCCAGCTTGTGCCATGATGTTCGGCACACATTTGTTCCATGAATCGGCCCCTAAGTGTCTGACAAAATCACTATGCATTTTATTCTATTTTTGTCTCTGCACGTCAGGCTTTGACTGAAAAATATGCATTTCAAAATATCAAAGACAGCACTACGCACTTTATAGCGCTGCATGTTGAATATTGGGTGACCTTTCAAACACTTATGTATTTAGCTCTATTCAAACTAATATGTTCTAACACACCGTACACCTAACAAAAGCACTATGCATTTTATTCTATCTTTGTCTCTGTCTATAAGTCAGGCATTGACCGAAATATGCATGCAAAATATCAAAGATAGCACTAGGCACTTTATAGCGCTGTATGTTGAATATTGGGTGACCTCTCAAACACTGGTGTGTTTAACTTTATTCATCCTAATATGTTCTAACACAACACACACCTCATGTGGTGACTGCATGTTCAGTAAATGCTGCAAATGAGTCAAGGATACATTTGAGCAATAATTAATATTCCTAAAGGTTGTGGCATACATAGGTATCCCTTGTAGAAACTATACATTTTAAACAACATGTCTATCAAAAAGGGGCATATATATTTCAGCAGCCATCAAAGTACGAGTGCTAACTCCTATGATACACGGAATAGCAGTATACGCCCAATATGGCGGCCACATTCAACAATATACAAGTAACAAGTAGTTGCTGCAGTGCTTGCAAATGACCAAGGTGCTCTAAACAAGTCGAATCCCTTTAAATATCTGAAACCCTCAAATCACAACAATCTCACACAGCCCGCCAGGGTGAAATGCGTAGTTGTTTGTTTTTTCTCTGCTTTTTCTCTGTCTATCATGTGCTGAAAAAAGGACGCTTAACAGAGACGTCCTGGATTTCAATGAGTCTTTTTTGTTATTTATGGAGGATTGCCACCGTGTGCTGATGAATTTCGGTGACTTTTTCTGATATATGTACAATTGTATACAACTAACGCTTTTAAACTATCCTGCTTAACAGACTATACTTTTTTTTCTGACAGAAAACGAATCAGAGATTCCAACTTTATTATTGTATGCAACTAAGTAACCAAATGAAGTATTATCCTATTTATCTTCACAAAGAAACACATACATATTCTATAAGCACTATCCTCAATTGAACTATAAACATAAATATCATGCGCAGTTCAATTATATAATTCCACCATATTGCAAATCATGTATACTCCCCCTACAGTTCCTATAATTACTATTCACATATTACTATAGTATGTGTGGACATTGGCCACATTCTAATCACAATATAATTAAACCATATGTACAATACATTTTCAAAAAAGGTAGCATGAGCCCCTTTCCAGAAAGAACATGGCATGATAACCTGTTCTGTGGGTTTTTCCCACTTTGAGAGTTTGCAGCTATCGCTTTTTGCTCACTGTACCTTTCACAGATGGAAAATATCCATTTGCATATCAGTCTTTGCCCCGCCCACATGGGCAGTCAAGCACCAAAATGCTATGGCAATTCCCTTCTGAAAAAGAGTACCAACAGCAATCCCATTCACATGTTTCATCCTTGTTGGGCCTCATCAGTGAGGTGGAGCTGTGCCTCTCTGAGTAGAGTGATCAGGGAGTCCACGTCTGGGTTCCACCAGGTAACTCAGGGTGACCAGCCCCAAGTTCCTTGCAAACATTTTTCAAAAAAGGTAGCAGGCGCCCCTCCCCAGAAAGAACATGGCATGATAACATATTCTGTAGTTTTTTACCACTTTGAGAGTTCGCAGCCATCGCCTTTTGCTAACTGTACCTTTCACAGATGGGAAATATCAGTTTGTATATTAGTCTTTGTCCTGCCAAATGGGCAGTCCAGCAACGAAAGGCTATGCCAATTCCCATCTGAACAAGAGTATCAACATCAACCCCATACACTTGTTTCAGCCTTGTTGGGCTTCATCAATGTGTTTTCCAGACTTTTTTCTCATCGCACTGTCTGCGGTCAGCGGTGATGTCTGCGGACTCAGCAGCACCATAACAAATTTATTACACTCCCCGACCCTTTCCAGGCCATCTTTTGGCCACCAAATAACCCCAAGTGTGTTTTCCAGACTTTTTGCTCACTGCGGTGTCCTCGGTCAACGGTGGCTGACCGCGGATTCAACATGGTGACCATTTAAAAAATTATGACACATCTCACTTTTTTCACCATCCAATTAACATACGATTTTGGTGTCTGCCGACACCAAGCCACCCTCCGATGGTCCAGATCTATCCACGGACTCTGAATCAGGAAATGAGTCTGCGGTAGGTACCCAGATACCGTAAATTTTGTTTACCTACTTTTTGGCCATTTAAAAAAAAAACTACTGGACAGATTTACAGCAATTTTACAAAAGAATGCTTTCAGAACCAAGCCACCGGTCCTGGTGCAAGTTTGGTGAAAATCCATTCAGCGGTTTTGGCTGCAGGCGCAAGCAAAAAATGGTTTCCACTGTGTCTATGCGGATTTAAAAAATGTTGGGACCCTCCTATATCTTTGTCCCTGCTTGACGAAACTTCACCAAACATTGCAGAATTATGCCTTTTTGTGGTTTGGAGTTATTACGTGCAATATTTTTTAACATATTTGATGGAGAAAGGGGTGTTCCCTTCTCCAAAATAGATATATCTCAATTTAGAATTTAGAAATGAAACATCCGCCATCTTTGTTTTTGATCGATGCAAGAGATATATGAGGTTATAGCCAAGGTTATCGGAAAATGAAATGCTGGAAAAAATTCAATTGCAGGTAAAAGAACATGCACATGCCATTGGTCTAGAAGTGGGGGACTGGATAGAGGGGGTCTCGGGACTGAGGTTGCAACACAAAGCTTTTCTGTAACCTCAGCTATATCCTCCAATTGCTGTCATGTAAAAGCAAACTGTGTCACAGAAACATTGTGTTTTGTGGGGGAAAAGGGAAAGGGCAGGGGAGGTGAGGAGGCCTTTGGGGAGTAGGGGAGCTGGCACAGATGGTGGGGCACCTGGTGAGGGCCTGGGGGGCAAGAAAGCTTTTTTTTCACCGGTTTGATATTCGTGGCTATACAAACTACAGATAGCCTCGACTATCTGTAGTTCATACATAAAATGTCTGCAGATAGCCGAGGTTATCTGTAGTTCTGTGTCCGTGGCTAAAGAAACATGTTTTAAAAAATATATATATATTTGTACAGCTACAATGACGTGGGGCTGAAAAATTACCCAGGTCTCCCATCCACGCAGTAACTGGGTCTGACCCTGTTTAGCTTCAACACAAGGAAGGGTCCACCCACCGATTGGTCCAGAGGTGTCCGAGGACTCCAAATCAGGAAATGAGTCTGTGGACGGGACCCAGATACCACACATTTTGTTTACCTACTTTTTTGGCAATTAAAAAGAAAAATACTGTACAGATTTACAGCAAATTTACAAAAGCATGCTTTTAGGACCAAGCCATCACTCCTGGCGTAAATTTGGTGAAAATCCATTCAGAGGTTTGGGTTGCAGGCGCGAGCAAAACATGACTTCAATTGTGTCTATGAGGATTTAAAAAATGCTGGAAACCCCTTATAGCTTTGTCCCCGCTTGACAAAACCGCACCAAACTTTGCAGACTTATTCCGAGGGGGCCATATTCTTTATTTGCAGTTTTTTGAGGATTCATATATGGGCGTGCAAAGTTATAAATCACGCAAAAAGTGTTCTTTCTATGAGTTGAGCAACTTAACCATAACTACAGCGTTGCTACCATAGGTCCTGTAATATATATTATAGGGTGGCAGTCACTGTCCTATAATTAAGGTGAGTCAGACTCCCATAGGAACCTTGAAAAATTGTATTGCTAATAACTTTTGATTTGTGTGGCAGATTAGGCCAACATTTTGAATTTAATTAGGGTCATGCAGGACCTACCCAGACTGCAACGTTTGTTAAAGATGTGTTGAAGAAATACAAAAGTTAATAAGAATACAAAACAAGAAATATCAAAGTTGCAGCCTACTTCCCATTCATTTCCCCATAGACAAACTAGGTCCATTTTTGCCGCACCGCACGGTCCAAAAAGCTGGACGAATTTGGACCAGGTCTGAAACAAATTGGGCATGAAGAGTTTAAAAGAGGCCTTTTTGTGGTTTGGAGTTATTACGTGCAGTGTTTAAAAAATATTTGTTGGAGAAAGGGGTGCTCCCTTATCCAAAATAGATAGCTATATCTCAATTTAGAATTTAGAAATGAAACAGCCACCATCTTTGTTTTTTATCGATGTAAGAGATATCCAAGGATATAGGCGAGGTTATCAGAAAATGAAACGCAGGAAAAAAGTCATTTTCAGGTAAAAAGAACATGCACATGCCATCGGTCTAGAAGTGGGGCGGGGGTGGCTAGAGGGCACCAAGTGAAATTTGGGAATTGGAGGGTGTCTAGGGACTGAGTTTGCAATACAAAGTATTTCTGTAACCTCAGCTATATCCTCCAATTGCTGTTATCGAAAAGCAAACTGCGTCACAGAAACAGCGTGTGTTGTGGGGGGAAAGGGAAAGGGCAGGGGAGGTGAGGAGGCCTTTGGGGAGTGGGGAAAGCTAGCACAGATGATGGAGCACCTGGTGCGGACCTGGGGGGTAAGAAGGCTATCTGTAGTTCATACATAAAATGTCTGCAGATAGCCGAGGTTATCTGTAGTTATGTATTCATGGCTAAAGAAAAAAAATGTTTTAATATATATTTTTACAGCTACAATGATGGGGGCTGAAAAATCACCCAGGTCTCCAATCCATGCAGTAACCGTGACTGACCGTGTTTAGCTTCAACACAAGGAAGGGGCCAGCCCCCTACGGTCATGTTACCTAATAAGTGAGACCATGTTACAAGACCTCTTAGAGCGACATGCCCTGAGGTGGACGGCCCATTCCTCACTTTGAAGCTAAGCAGGGTTGCTCCGGTTACTCGATGGATGGGAGACAGTCCACAGCCCCAGGTGCCATGTGTTTTCTTTGTTTTAAATATCCCATAACACACTAAGAACACACACAGCATAACACTGTGCTACTGGCATTCCTTGAAAGTATTGCATTCAGAGACTGTGTTTTTGCTTTTCACTGAATTGCATTCTGGTATTTGTAGTCTCCCAGTCAAGATTGGGGCAATAATGCCACAATTGTACACTTTTTGCCTAACATAGTACTATAAGGATTTATACATTTGAGTGACACTATGGAATGTGTACTTTTCAAGTTATCTTTATAAAGCAGAGTATTGTTGAAAGTCAGACATGGTGGTGAGAAGGAGAAATTATGAGAGGGCATGTAAGTCATGAGTATTTGCCCACAATGTGGCAAAAGAGTTAATAATTCTGGGCACTGTTCCAGTTATTCTCTGCTGATTGTGGCTGCTTTTCAGGGCACAAGCAAGGAAAACGTGGGTGAAGAGTGTAACATTTTTTCATACAGCCCCTTGTTTTTTTCTGAGGTTAGCAAGCTTGCTCAAGTATTTGGCTACCAGGATTTTACTCAGGTTGTCATGTTCCTATTGCAACGCTTACCAACAAGTCTACTAGCACTTGGTTCATTTGGGGTTTTGTTTACCTTGGAATATTTCATGACAGATTGCTGGGTTTAAAAGGTGAGCATCTTTTATACTTTACCAGCATATTTTATTGTAACATTTCCTCCCTGAGGTGATTTTTCTGATGTTCATTACTTTTTTAAAAGTCCAATGCTATTTTTTCTTGCACACTTTCTTCTAAGGGGAAGGTCAATAGAACTACATTTGTAAATTTCAATTTAAGATATATTTTCACTTACAGTACTTATATTCATGGATGCCAGCTTTTGATTTTCACTACGAGTCAAAAGTACCTTGGAATATGTTATTTGTGTGGTGCTCATTCTGTTGTCTTTTCCGTGCTGCTTAAATGCGGTTAGTTGGGGTTGTGCCATGTTTCACAACAGTCACCAAGAGACAGGCCATAAAATGAGGGGCATGCTGCTTAACCAAAGTGTATGATCCGTGGCAAATAATTGAATCTCACTGCACGTTGCCTACAAACTTTGTGGGTTCTCAAAGCCTGCAATATTTTATACATAACAATACCACTGTCAAAACAGGTCAGAAATCTGACTGATGAACGTTTTTGAGTGATGGGTTGCAAGTGTTTTAAAATATAGAGTGGCCATGCCCAAGGGACACAGCCGAAGGCCATCGTTGGTTGTTTAGTAGTGTTGTGCGATCCCCCCCAGCCATGGCCAGAGGCCCTGGCTAGTGGTCTGGTTGTGTTCTAAAAATATATGGAATAACAACACTCTTGAAATTCAAGGAAAAAACTTTAGTTGCAGGGATGATAAGGTGAAAATTTAACGCAACAAAATCCCTGAAATTCAGCTAGAGTCACCCTAACTTTGCGCCTGCTGTTCCGCAGCCTATGACCACAATGAGGACACCACAGATATCATCACAGATGAAATCTCTGATGACATCACTTATCACATCATATATGACATAATTTGTATTTGTATTTGTATTTATTAGGTTTATATAGCGCTTTACGCCAAAGCGCTTCACATTTTAACAACAGGGTACAGTTAACGATAACAAATTAACAGTAACAGTAGAAGCAAATAACAATTTTGAATTTTGAATCAGCAAAACAGTATTTAGAGCAATTAGAGAGAGGGTGAGGGGAGAGTAGTGGAGTAGTTCAGGGAGGAAGAGGGAGGGATGGGAAGGTTGAGGAGAAGGGCAACGGGAGGAGTGAAGGGGGGTGTGGAAGGAGTGGTAGGGGGTGTGGAGGGAGGTGGATAAAGGGAAGAGGGAGAAGGCGGGAGGGGGCAGTGAAAAGGGGAGGGGAATCATGGCCGAGAGTGGAGAAGGAGAGATTTGGGGGAGGTGCGGAATGAGGAAAAGGTAGGATAGAGCGGATTGAGAGATGTAAGGAGTTCCAGTGGGGGGGAGCTAGGAGTTGGAAGGAGCAGAAACGAGAGGAAGTACAAGGGGAAGGAGATACAGTGTGAAGAAAGTGGTCAGCGGAGCGAAGGGAGCGAGAGGGAGTGTAGAAAGAGAGAAGGGAAGTGAGATAAGGGGGAGCAAAAACATGGAGAGATTTGAAGACTAAGCAGAGGAAATTAAATGTAAGTTGGGAGTGAAAGGGAAGCCAACCAAGGGAGGATAGGGAAGCAGAGATATAGTCTTGGGAGGTGAGGAAGCAGAGGGTACATATGGCAGAATGGTAAATACATTTGATGGGGGCGAGATGCGAAGTGGGTAGACCAAAGAGTAAGGAGGAGCAGTAGAGGAGGCGAGAGAAGATGAGGGAGGAGATTAAGAGTTTAGTGGCATGGAAAGTAAGAGAGGGGCATACCTTGCGAATATTATAGAGGTGGTAGCGACAGGTGCAAGAAGTGAGAGAGATATGGTGGGAAAAAGTGAGAGAGGAGTCAAAGTAAATGCCTAAGTTGCGGGCGTGGGGAGAGAAAGTAAGATTAGAGGGGGGGAAATGAATAAGGGGAGGGGGAGTGGGGGGAAGGGAGTTGGAGGGGATTGATTGACATCACTCATGACATCACTAGTAACATCATATATAACATCAATGATTATCTAATGGCATCAGACATAAGAACACTTTATATATTTGCACATATTTAGACCACCCTTACGTTTCTACCAATGTGATATTAGCATTTTAGAATAGTGCATAACAATGTGCACATCGTTAAACATGCATCAGATCATTAATTGTGAAGATTTCCTTTGTAGTACATTGGTAAAAATGATATCAGAATGATGAATAATACACTGATTAGAATGTTCCTGTTTGTTCAGAATAAATCTAAGACTTGTTCACTATAATATAATCTGTACATACATTTACAAATAAATGTAGTAGAAACAAATAGAAAGCGACACATGTAGAACCCTATTTATATATGACATTTTAACATAAACATCTGTAAATACTTAATAGTTTGATTCTATGAAATTGTTTTACACAAATCCTTTTCTAAATGACATGAGACGTAATTTTAAACAAGGAACAACTAAGTATTACTATATATTTTAAGAATGTTCATTAATGGGTTTTGATAAAAAGTGATTATTGCTCTAAATTTATATATGAATAGAAATTAGATTAAGTTTTAAAATTCACCATTTGCTTGAAAACCTGTACATTGATGTATATTACTTCTGTGTTTCTTATGTAATTGATTAACATGTTAAAATGCAAATAAAACATACTGTACATAGTAAAAGTAATCTTTAAATAATACCCAATTTTTTAATACATCGACTTGTGTGTATTTCATAGATGATGTCATTAGTTATATCACCAGCGATGTCATCAGTGGTATTCTGTGATGTCATATTTGTGATCACAGGCTGCACAACAGGGGGCACAACGCTATGATGGCTTTAGCTGAATTTCTGGGATTTTGTTGTCTTAAGCACTCACCTTAACATCCTTGCAAATAAAGTGTTTTTCTTTAATATATATATAAATATATATGTTAGTGCAGCGGTCACCGCACTATAGTTATGTTGACTATTTAGATACATAGGGAACCCAAAAAATGAATTGCTAACAACTTTTGAATCGCATGACAGCTTTGGCAGAAATTTGTCAAACAAAAGGTTTGTCTAGCCCCACCCCCCACCTCCAGACTGGAAATTCTGGGAAAGATCAGTTAAAAAATACAAAAAAGTTGTTAAGAAAGCAAAAAAAAAAATGTTGTTTCATCCACTCCCCATTCATTTTCACATAGAGAAAAAGTCAACATGTCTGCTCTGGACTAGGCATGAAACAACTTGGGCACGAAGCACTGATTTGATTTCTGGGATGGGTCTGGGGTTATTATGATATAATATATGATATGATATTTTATTTATAATGCACCCATAAACAAGTGTTCCAGGGCGCGGCGTGGCAAGAGAGGGGTGCAAAGGAGGAAAAACAACAATCTTACTAGGCCCAGTGACATTGAGAATGCGCAAGTGCAGGAGATAGGGGAGGGGAGAGTGCAAGGGGCAGGGGAGGAGTGGAAGGTGCTGAACACATGATCAATCAAGAACAGGTAGTGCGGCCAGCAGCTGGCCAGTTCAAGAATTAAGCGTAGACAACAGGTTTCTAATAAGTGCAGGTAAGGGGACTATAGGGTTGCAGATACAGACCCAAGTGCAAGGATTGCCAGGAGGCAGTGCAGGTATGCAGCTGGTGGGAGGGATCTTGGCCCAGATTCAGAAGGGTAGCAAGGTCTTGAGGTGTTTCCGGAACCGAAGATGGTTCTCCTAAAGTTTCAGAGAGGCAGGGAGGCTCTTCCAGAGGGAAACCCCAGCCGATGAAAGAGATCTACCAACTAGTTGCTTGGAGAAGCGACTGACCCTGAGGGCGTTGGAGAGGAAAGGAAGAATACCCCTGAGGAGGTGCAGTTGGTAGTTTGACTTCTTAGAGATGTAGGAAATGTGTGGAGAAAATGAAAGTGCAGAGTCGAAGATGACCCTGAGGTTCTTAGCCTCACAGGTAGGGGCAGGAAGTGGGCCAAGGGAGCCGGCCAGAGAGTCACAGGAAAGGAGAGTGCAGGTGTGCCGATGAGGAGCATCTCTGTCTTGCTGTCATTAAGGCAGCGGTTGTTGGTGGCACACCACTCCTGGATCTTAGACAGTCAGGGATGAGAGAGGGTGAAGAGATGGCAGAGGGGAGCCTGAAAACGAGCTGTGTGTCATCCACATAGTACTGAAAATTGGAGCAGAGAGCAGCATTGTGGTGGATGAGGGGTGCCAGGCAGTGGTTCAATAGTCAGGGAGAGAGGTTAGACCCCTGGGGAACACCGGAGTGATATAGAGGAAAGGAAGGAAACAAGTTGGACCTGGGAGGGTCGGTTGGAGAGGAAAGAGGACAGCCAGGCCAGGGCCTGATCAGTGATACCCAGGTTATCAAAGAGGCGGTTGAGCAGGATGTCATGGTTGACTGTGTCAAAGGCAGAAGAGAGATCGAGTAAGATGAGGCCAGAGGGGAGATTAAAGTCAAGGTTGGAGAGCAGGTCTTCACGGATTTTCAGGAGAGCAGATTCTGTGCTTCTGTATGCTCTGAAGCCAGACTGATGGTCATGGAGAAAACCAACAGAATCAGTGTGGAGGTTAAGCTGGGAGATGGCCAGCTTTTCCAGGAGTTTGCTTAGGAAGGAAGTGATATAGATCGGGCAATAGTTAGCCAGGCAGGAAGGGTTGGCTGTAGGTTTCTTGAATAGAGGGTGCACAAGAGAGTGCTTCAGGGGAGAGGGGAAAGCTCCAGTGGTGAAGGAGTGATTTCAGAAATCAGCCAGAGCAGGAGCAAGGGTGTTAATATGGTCCTTGATGGTTTTGGACAAACAGGGAACCTGTTCTGACAAGACTTTCATAGATCTCTTGTCAGGGGTGAACAGAGGAAAGGAAGAGAAAGAGGGAGTAGAGGCAGCTGCAGGGGGACCGGAGGTAGTGGAGAGAGAAGAGGGAAGAAGAGGAGAGGACGACAGGTTAGACAGGATGAGCTGACGTTGGGGGTGCGGGGGCTGGGGACCAAGTTCACTGCTCTAACATTTTCACTTAGCCGTGATAATTCAGCTAATAACCATGGCTATAGGATCCGGAAACAAATTGCAGCACATGAAGACATCCGGGGTTATTTGCAAGTGTTTAAGGATAATCAGGGCTGTTTGTATTACATTGCCCATATAACTGGGGTTATGGTAAAAAAGTTTTTAAAAATGTAAAAAAGAGAGTAAAATATTTTTGATTATTAGTTGGTTGAAAAGAAACATATTTGCGGAACATGTGCAGTGGACACGGCCAAAGGCCATGGCTAGTGGCCTGGTATTGTTTTCAAATATACAGTGTGCATGACTAAAGTTTGTGCTTACCGGCCAGGGCCAAAGTCCCTTGTTAGAGGGCCCAAAAGATATGTATGGTGACCACGGCCAAATGCTGTGGCCGACTAATGGGTCGCGAAACATATTGATTTTAATTACATTTTTTATTTTAATATTTCTAATGCACACACCCCGGAGGTTCCAAGCAGAAACTGCAACTAGGTGCACATGTTACATAAGAACTAATCATAGACTCCACTGGGCTATAGCACATTGCTTGCAATAGTTGGAAACGACAATTTACATAAAAAGATACATTTTTAGTTGCTTTCTAAAGATGGAAAGAGCCTCAATCCATCAAAGGTCCATTGGCAAAGAGTTCCAGAAGCGAGGACCAAAAGTGGAAAAACAACTCTCCCCCATGTTGTTGTTTTAACAAAAGGGACCACCAAAAGGCTCTGTCCCATGGATCAAAGTAATTGAGAAGCATGGTGAATTTGAATTTTTGAAGTCAAGTATGCTGGTGCTAATCCATGAATACACTTGAAAACAAGCACAGAACTTTAAACAGGATCCTCTGCTGTAAGGGAAGCCTACTCCAATATGGGGAAACAGTTGACTTTCTTGATAACGCAAAAATCAGCCTGATTGCAGAGTTCTCAGTGACCTGTAGTCTATGTATTTGAAGGGTTTGAACCCCCATTAAAAGGGCATTACAATAATCTAGTTTGGAATTTGTGAGTACACCAACCACCATTGAACAGTCCTTTCTGCAATAAGCGTCAGCGGAGGATTAATGAGTTTGAGCTGATAATACACAGACTTGACCGTTTGGTTGACATGTAGATTGCAGTCCATATTGGACTGCCAAATACAGCCAAGGTTCTTTATCTGAAAATTTTGTCAGCACACTGTTAAGAATGAAGGCTGCAGACGCAGTTAATGTTTAGTGAGCATATACCTTGTTTAAGATCACATCAATAAGAGAAACGACACCCAGCAGGGAGCCACCAGTTGCTCCTTCCCTCTCCGTCTTTCCACTCCACATTCCTTGGAATCTGGTGATATAGATGTAGTTCCACGTTGCCATGGAACCTGTGTGCCACACAAACTATGTACAGCATGATTACGCTGAACTATTTACAATAATATAATGTAAGCTATAATATCCTGTTGATATTTTATAACTATTGATGCAAGCCTATCCTAACACCTCCTCTCCTTAACATTCCTGACAAACCAGGCTACCAGAAATCACTCCCTCACACCATTCTCTCCAGCATTCTTAAACACAGCCACCCTCTTTTTATTCCAGATGCTACCACCTTTGACTAGAACAACAGAACCCAAATCCTTCACAACTTGTTTGGGCTCTGAAAAGACTGATGCTCCTATCCTTACTTTGATGGGAAGTTTGATTTTTATCCATTCCCCTTCCTTAACTTTGAACTCCTTACAAGAATTCTTTTGATAATACCTCACTTTGGCTCTATTTCCAGATTCAGTAATTTTCTCTCTCACCTTTTTCCAAATCCACACTCACACTCCTGGATTTTCCCATCCACTCCGGACACATGCTTGAGTTGGGTTTTCTTCCCCGCAACACCTCGAAGGGAGATACTCCTGTCACACTGTGGGAGCCAACCTGTACTGGAAGGTTCTCTCCATCACAGTCCTTACCCAGTCACCACCCGTGGCAACTCCAATCCTAATAGCCTCCATGACGGTTCTCTTGAAACTTTCTACACAACCATTGCTCTGGGGTGATATAACGAAGTGGTAGCCTGTTCTAGTCCATACTCGTTCAAGAAATCTAGTTTCTGGACCTTTCAATGATCTGGATGCAAATGTCACTGTGTGCAATCCTATGTGATCCTCTTGCATGAGAACCGCACCAATATCATAATCACTGGCATCCACAAAAACTAAAGTGCGTTTCCCTTCTTCAAAAATTTTGAGAATGGGTGCACTCACAATGGACAACTTTATCTATTCAAATTCCCTCCTACACTCCTCATCCACTTAAAGGCAACACCCTTCCGGGTAAGCATCCTCATGTTCTGTGACATCACAGAAAACCCCTTAATACATTTTCCATAGAATTCTACCAGACCCAAAAATGATAAAACATCCCCTTTTGACTTGGGAGCTTCCATCCTTCTAATAGCTTCAATAGCTTCTTCTTTAGGCTTAACACCCTCTCCTGAAATTTCATGACCTAAGTAAACTACTTTATTAGCTTTGAATGTACATTTCTCAATTGCTACCGGGAGACCAGCTTCCTTTATCATTCCCAAAACTCTCTTGAGACGTTCATCATGTTCGACATCATTACTTCCACACACTAGCACATCGTCCTGATAACACATCACTCCATTCTCGCCTCCCAACAGTCTATACATAATGTTTTGAAAAACACTTGCTGCAGAGACTAACCCAAATGGCATGTGTATGCACCTAAATAAACCAATGGGAGTGATAAAAGCCATCAGGTCTTTAGATTCTGGATGTAACTCAACCTGATTCTGACTTAAGATCCAGGATTGAAATAACTTTGGAACCAGTCACTCCCACTAGAAGATCATCTATTCTCGGAAGCAGAAATCTATCTGCTACCACCATGATATTTAAGTGTCTGAGGTCAATGGATTACCGCAAAGGCCCATTAGATTTTCTCACTACTACTATAGGGCTAACCCATTCTGATGCCTCTATCTTCTCAATCACTCCATCCATTTCCATTCTCTTCAATTCTCTCTACACACCTTCCTTAAGTGCCAAAGGAATGGTACGTAGTTTCGCAATCTTAGGTACTGCACCCTTTCTCAACCGGACTTTATGCACAAATCCTCTTAAACACCCCAATTTTTCTTTTCCTTGAACATTATCATTCTCCACACTCTTCAAAGTAAGTACTTGTTCTGGGTGACTTTCCTCAAGTCTTTTTTTTTAACTCTGCCTGATCGCTCCATGACAGTAACTCTCCACCTTTTTTTGCAACATGTATAATTCCAATAGATTTCCTATCTTTGAATTGTAATTCACCTTCAAACCTGCCCAGGATCTCTATTGGAACAGCTCCATATGCGTTTGCTCTAAAAGAATTTTCCCAAAGTGTGCAGCAATCACATTTCTTTTTCCAGACTTGTACACTAATCGAGGTGTAATCTGCCCCACTATCAATTAGCATTGAAACCGGAACCCCACGAATAAGTACACTGGCATAGGGTTTTTTCCTTTTCACTTTCCCGTCAACAGCATTTACAGTGTATATTACTTCTCTAGCCACTTCACTGAAAATATCATTTTCATAGTCTGCAGTTACCTCATGCAGTTGACCTATACCAGTACTAAAATTCTTACAGCGGGCAAGATGTCCTCTTCTGCCACAATCATTACATATTATGTGTACAGCAAAACAATCTTTATCAGATATTAGATGTGACAAGCTCCCACATCTGTAGCATCTCCGTCCCACAACCCCTTTGAACGTCCTGGAAAAACCAGTATCTTTGAAGGAATTAGACTCTTTAGACATTCCCTTTAAATCCCTCAAGGGTAACCATTGGCGCCCCAGCGTCTGCCGGCTGGCATCTTACTCTCATGTCGATCCTCAGACTTCCTTCCACCATAGTCGGATTGCCTTGTTGGTCCATTTGTCCCTTGTTTTTGGCTAATCTTTGACACTTTATGAATGACTCATTCACTCTCTTCATGTTTGGGTCTTTCACCAGACGCTGCATCTGCCTGAAGTGTTTTGATACACTTGTCATTATGATCTACAGTCTTTGCAATTTCAATGGCCCTGTCCAGAGAAGGATTCCTTTCCTTCCACAACTCCTTCCTAATATTGTCATTGATGCATTTGATCATCAACTGATCTCTGAGGTATTCATCCTGGCAATGATTGAATCTACACTTGACTGCCAGGACTCATAATGCTGTAATAAAGTCTTCTATGCTTTCACCATTCTTTTGACTTCTCGTGGCAAATTTATATCTTTCCAGGATAATGTTCTCTTCAATTTGGTAATGTTGTCTAATTTTGCTAATATCTTTTCATATAGACCAGCATCAGGGGTGTCAGCTTGTTCTGGAAGTTTCTTTAAAACTTCCTGACCTGCGGGTCCCAAACAATGAAACAATGATGCTTCTTTGCGTTTGTTTGAAAAATTGCCCCCAAACACAGCTAGGGCATAATTATTAAATTCCACCTTCCAATCTGCCCATCGTACTCTGGGCTCATCCGGGCCAGTGAGAAAGAACATCGGAGCAGGCACGTTTGCCATCTCTACAGAAGTTCCTGGGTTGTTCATTCACATCAACTTTTGTTTTAGATCTGTCAATTCATTCTAACTGCTGGCATTTCTGCCATCTCTAAGAATGTTCATCCCTTAGAACGTTCACGAGTGATCAATTCACATTAATTGTTGTTCTGTCACTACACGTAAAACAGTTGAAAGTGTACAAGTCCCCACAGATCTTAATGACTCACCAGTGAAGAAAATCTCCAACCGAAGATCTCAGACTCAACGTGTCTCGAGTTGCTCCGAACGTGTTCAGTATAAATAAGATATACAATAAAGTATACATACAAAATGGCTGCCATGCCTTTGGGTACTTTACTCTTCCCATACGCGATGATGTGGCGAGGAACAGCTGGGACTGATACATCCAATATGGCCGCCCCATTGTTAGGTCCTTTTCTTTAATCAGCATGGCGATAACACAGCACGCTATGAGTTGATGCTCTAATTGCCACTCACTTGCCTGTTGACAGGTAGCCTAGCGACCATCTTCTGAACATAAACAAAGCCAGTCTTGTTGACGGGTATCCTAGCGACCATCTCCGGAACGTAAGCAAAGCCAGTTCACTCACTTTAAGGCCTTGCTAGATTCAACATGAAGTTCAATGTACAAAAGCCAAACACCGTAGAGCGGGGCTTTTACGAGTGCTTCACTGGGCCTGCATCACTAAGTTCATGTACTCCCCACAAAGCTCGACTCTTGAGCATAGCGCCACCAGGAGGAACAGCTGGGACTGATGCATCCAATATGGCTGCCACGTTGTTATGTCTGTTTCTTTAATTAGCGTGGTGACGACACAGCATGATGCTAGTTGATGCTCTAATTGCCACTCACTTGCCTATTGACAGGTTTCCTAGCGACCATCTTCTGTACATAAACAAAGGCAGTCTTGTTGATGGGTATCCTAGCGACCGTCTTCTGAACGTAAGCAAAGCCAGTTCACTCACTTTAAGGCCTTGCTAGATTCAATGTGAAGTTCAAAGTACAAAAGCCAAACACTGTAGAGTGGGGGTTTTATCAGCGCTTCACTGGGCCTGCATCACCAAGTTCATGTACTCCCAACAACGCTCAACTCTCGGGCATAGCGCCAACACATCAAAGGTGCCTTCTGTCACCAAGCTCATCTCATGAGTCTACTTTCCATTGTATTCCCCACAACGCTCGAGTCTCGGGCGTAGCACCAATACATCCAAGGTGCCTTCTGTCACAAAGCTGTCACTTCTTCCAGTGGGGTCTCCGCTCGCCGTCCGCTGCAGACAGGTGGCAGTCTGCCTCCTGTTGTGTGCTGCAGTTCACCAGGGGTCATTTCCACCAAATGGTTCCTCCTGCTGGATCCTCGTCGCCAATTGTTAAGAATGAAGGCTGCAGACACAGTTAATGTTTAATGATCATATACTTTATTTAAGACCACATCAATAAGAGAAACGACCACCAGCAGGGAGCCACCAGTTGCTCCTTACCTCTCCGTCTGTCCTCTCCACATTCCTTAGAATATGGTGATGTAGATGTAGTTCCACGTTGCCATGGAACCTGTGTGCCACACAAACTATGTACAGCATGATTACTCTGAACTATTTACAATACTGTAATGTAAGCTATAATATCATGTTGCTATTTTATAACTATAGATGCAAACCTATACTAACACACACCAAACAAGGATGGACATGGCGTGGATTGCAGAACATCTCCTACCATTCTTTTTGCGGCCGAGTACAATAACCTTTGTTTTTGACAGGTTTACTATGAGCTTGTTCTTCAGCATCCAAGCCTTTATCTCATCCGTACAGAATAGGACTTGGTCCATTGCCTCTTGCGGTTGCTCAAGCTGTACATACATGTGGTATCATCAGAATTTGAGTGAATCTTGGCTGGGCTGGGATAGGATCATATCCGAAATTAGTGGGCATGAGGTTAGCCAACAAGTTGACAATGTCCTCAGTCTTTACCTCTGAGAATGTAAATTTAGGACAGATATTCTCCTTATCAAATTAAATATTTGTATCAGCTGAATTGAATTCAGAAGCAGTAGGTTGAATATCTATATTATCCCTAATTTATTTCATTTTATTCAGGAAAAAAGTATTCAAATCATTAGCCATTTGAGTTGAGGCTGGTAGGCTGACATTAGTACATTATGGGTTGGTAAAATGTATAATGACTGTGAAGAGTGCTTTAGGCCGATTATCTGCAAGATTTCTTTGTTTTTGCAAAGAAGATGATTTTGCTTGCATTATCTCTTGTTTATATTCCTCCAGTGCCAGTTTGGCCATCTGGCGAGCTACAATACTTCTGTTCTTAAGCCAGGTTTTTCTTTTTTTCAGTAGCCTTTCTTAAGGTTTTGTAGTGGGCCGCAAAGAAACTATAGTATAACAAAACCCTTGAATTTCAGTGAAAAAAACCTTCGTTAAGAGACAGTTAAGTTGAGCAGATTTCCATTGCTAGTGGGCTAAATGAAACCTAGTGGTGTGGCCACAGCCAAAGGCCTTGGCTAGTGGGCCCCTTTAAGAGACCGATTAGAGTAACATGTAGAGTGGCTATGGCTGAAGGCCGTGGGCAATAACCACAGATGAAGGTCATGGCTGTTGGGACACGAAGAAAGCTTTTGGGGCAACATGTAAAGTGGCCACGGCTGAAGGCCATGGCTAGTGGCTTTGAAAGAAACTGTAGTATAACAAAACCCTTGGAATTTAGTGAAATAACCCTTGGTTACGAGACAGTTAAGGTAAGCAGATTTAACACAACAAAACACCTGAAATTCAGCATGTGCAAGACAACCTTAACTATGTGCCCCCGGTTTTGCATCCTATGACCACAATGATGACATCACAGATGACAACACTGATAACAACACTTAGAACATCAATAATTACATTGTACATGACATTGCAGATGAGATCTACTGGGCCCCAAAGAAACCTATTGTTGCAGCATGTAGATTGGCCATGGCTGAAGCCATGGCTAGTGGTCCCCTTAAGAAACCAAATGGAGTAACATGTAGCGTGGCCATGGGCGAAGGTCGTGGGCACTACTATGGACTAAGTTCATGGCTGGTGGGACCCGAAGAAAGCTATTGGGGCAACATGTACAGTGACCAAGGCCAAAGGTCGCTTTTAGTGGTAAGTTCCATCTTTCAGGCACCACATAAATAATACCTATATATATTCAAGGAAAAAATTTAAGTTGCATGGATGTTATGGTAAGAACTTAACGCAACACAACCCCTGAAATTCATCTAATGCCACCTTAATTTTGCGCCCCTTGTTGCGCAGTCTAGACCACAATGTTGACTTCACAGATAACATCACTGATGACATCACTAATTACATTACAAAAGTTACCGGCATTAAGGCTGGCCTTCAGCCATGGTCAATGTTCATGGCCAAATATATTGAAACATATTAATGAGTAATAAACATAGCCTCAGTCATGGAAACAGGCCACAGTCTTCACCCATGTGCACTGTACATTTTAAAACACTAACAGGCCACCAACCGTAGACTCTGGCCTTAACCAGTGGCTACAGCTTTCCGTTGTGTCTGCTGTATATTATATACACTAATCAGCTACTGCCCATGGGCTTTAGCACAATACTGGCCAGTGGCCACAATCTTTGGCTGTGCCCACAATATATTCTAATATATAAATGGGCCTCAGTAGCCATGACCTTTGACCATGAGCAGGATGTACATCTTTTGCCGATGTCCACTGTATATTTTAAAATACTAACATGAAATAAGTGATGGACTTCAGACATGCCCACTGTGCATTATACAACACTAACCAGCCTCTATCTATGGCCTTCGGTTGTGCCCACTGTATATTATATATCCTAACAAGCCACTAACCACGTTTTTCAACACAATACTGGTCAGTGGCTACAGCCTTTGGCCGTGCTCACTGTATATTCTAAAATAGCAACTGTATATACTAACATATTAATGACCACTAGCTATGGCCTTTAGCTATGGCCACTGAATGCAGCTTTCAATGTTGCACATTGTATATTTTAAAACAGTGACGGGCAACTAAGCATGACTTTTAACCATGCACATTTGTAACTGACCACTAGCTATGGTGTATGCTGATGACCAGTGACCACAGCCTTTGTCATGGCCAAGTCCACGCCTAAATTGTTATTTAGGTAATCAAAGTTTGCATGAGCTAATTTATACATGGTCTTATGTCTAATTCCATTATTGATGTGATTATTTATATACAATGTAATTAGTGTTGTCACCAGTGATGGCATCAGCGATGTGATTTGTAATGTCATCAGTGATCTCATACAACATGTAAGTAGTGATGTCATCAGTGATGTGATCTGTGATGTCCTCATTGTAGTCATGGACTGTGCAACAGGGGGCGCAGAGCACAATGCACAATTCTTTGAAACACAAGTTACTTGATGTATAAGTGCCTTGCAAATGCACAATCAAATACATAAATAAATAAAAGTTTGCTTTAGCTGAATTTCACAGGTTTTGATGCGTTAAGTTCTCACCTTAACTTCCATGCAACTAATGTTTTTTCCTTGAATTTCAAAGGTTTTGTTACAATGTTTTGTTCTCCTGCAATTAAAGCTTTTTCCTTGAATTTCAAGGGTTTAGTTATTCCATCCATAATTGATATTAATAATACAGACAAGTGGGCTAATGAAAATTATTTGTCATGCATAGAAATTTAAATAAAAATAAAATTATACAACCACATTCACCCAAAATAAACCTATTCTTAAATTACATTGTTTGCATATTTACTAAACTTTTAAAAGTGTTCACATTTATATGTATTGCGGATGAATAGAAAGTTATTAAAATGTTACCATAACTGTGTACAAAGACTACAAACAATGTATCCCAAAATACATCTTTACAAGACTACTCCCGACATATACATGTGAGTTTTATTTAAAAAAACATTTTTATAGCTGCAGCTACCAAAGGTGGATACGTGACTAAATCTGGCAACGGCTGAAAGATTTTACCCAAAGCTTCCACACGGGATAACCACATCTATAATGAAATAAATAAAGATATTTTGTTTTTTTAAAACACTGGGGGTCATTCCGAGGTTGGAGGTAAGGGAAAAACAATGCCGGTAAAGGATTACCGGCATCGCTTACCGCTCCGGGCTATTCCAACCTGTCAACACGTTATTAGTGGCACCATAAATAACGGTGCCTCTAATGGCCGCATGGGAGTGGGCACACGACCCTTCATGTCGGGAATACCGGCATGCCGTAAACTGGAGGACATCACAAGTCAGGCGGACATGCAAATACCGGCATCATGAAGGTGCTAAAAGTGGATACCTGCATGCCGTAAATACCGGCATCGCGGACCAACTGTAAAATACCATGTACAGTGTTCCCAACTGCCACAGGTGTACACCATCAGCACAGGTGGAGGCAATGGAGTCTGGGCCTGTACAAAAGGAGCACACCAACACACCACACCCCTTTCCACACCAAGATCAATACAATAGTATCATCAATACCTGAGCTGGAGGACATGCTTGCATTGCAACAACACCAACAGCAACAGCAGGCACCACAGAGGAGACGCAGGAGGAGAAGGAGGGTGAGACAGGCCCAGCATGCCCCACCAGTGCAGCCAGCGTAACCATGCAGGCAGCCCCCAATCCCACACATCAGAGCCAGTCCTCTCAACACAACCCCGGAGCAGAACCCCACCCTGTACCGTCTGGACCGGGACACCAGCAACACCATCGTGGACATGATACACAACGACATTATCAGCCTCATTGAAATACGCACTGCCATCCCCCCTCTACTGAAGGTAGTGTCGGTGCTCCACTTCCTTGCCACAGGGACCTACCAGCACACAGTGGGGCACATGCATGGCATATCACAACCCTTATTTACTTGCATCCTGAAGCAAGCGCTGGATGCCCTCCTCAAGCACACAACGGAATATATATCCCTACCATGGACTCACCAGGAGATCCTTGAAACAAAAGGTAGCCTCCATGCACTGACAGGCATGCCAAATTGTATAGGTGCCCTTGACTGCACCCACATGGAGTTGGTGGCCCCACATGCCATGGAGGTGGTGTACCGCAATAGCAAGCAATACCACTCCAACAAGGTGCAGATGGTATGCAACGCCAACAAGATCATCACACATTGTTGTGCCCGATATCCCGGATCAACCACAGGAATGCTGCATGTCACCATGGGAAAAATCAGCGCTGAATGCCTAACATTGCAGAGCCTACTGCCAAGACCCCCCATCAGAAAATACTACAGAATGCTACACATCACTAAATGGACCCGGACACAGCTGTATGCGTACACAATGCATCAGCAACAAGATGGCAGAGCACATCGTGTTTCATCTTGATGATGCAACCCACATCATTATTCCATGGCACAGAACACATTGAGGTCATAAAAATGGCGTGCATACAACCAGGGACATGTGCATGTGGCCAACAATAATCTGCCGGCAGGTGTGACTAGTACAGCTGTCCATCATGAATCGACTGACATACACCTTTTTATCTGCCTCCCGTGCAGGTAACAGTGGCTATCCCTTGATGACGTGGCTCCTCACCCCTGCCCGAAAATCCACATAACAGGCACGAGGAGGACTACTATCGATCCCACGCCCGTACCCATGTGGTCATTGAGCAGATCTCCGGCCTGTTGAGTGCATGGTATCGCTGCCTTAGCCCCTCGGGTGGGGCACGCCTAAAGATGCATGAGAAGGTGGCCAAAATGATCATGGCATGTGTCATGCTGTACGACATTTGTATCCGGCACAACGTGCCCCTACCCCCTGACATTGGACTGCAATAACCTGGTGATGATGAAGGGGATGAAGAAGAAGTGGCAGCACATCATTACGGTGCCGATGCACAGGAGGGACATGCAGTGGGTCAGTCAGTGATTGCACAATATTACTGACACACATGGCTGCAGAGGGTGACATGATAGTTTGACAGAGGGCACTGGGTGTGGAGGTACATGCACACTATGCATTTTATATGAATAAATGACACATGTGCAATGATGAATGTCCAGTCCGGCCTTGCTTTTGACACAATGGGTGTATTGAAATTAACAATAACCCTTCACCACCCTCACCCTCCTCCCGCTCCCCCCACTATTCCCCCACACACCCTCACCCCCTCTCCCTCCCCCCACAACTCCCCACACACCCTCAATCCCCTCCCCCTCCCACCAAAACTCCCCCACACACCCTCACCCCCCCCACAACTCCCCCACACATTTCCCAACAAGTCTCTAATGCCTTCATCAGGCTGGCCAGATTATTTTTTTGCCCTCCCTGGACCTGGTGGCGGCATGTCCGGCCGGTGCAGGGTAAGCAACGACCGACAGAGTGGGCTGGTCTGGGTAGAGCTTGATGAGGATGTTGAGGCCTCCTTCTCAAACTGGGTTGCCGGCCATACTAACTCCATGGCATCGGCAATGTGGCTGAACACCTGCCGCAGGGCGGATACCTCCTCGAAACAGGCAGCTAGTATTCTCTGAAAATATCTTGCCCATGGAGGCGGCGTTATCACTGATTGTCTTGCCTAGAGAGGTGATGTTCTCCTGCCACTCCTGCCTTGCCTGGGTGTTGTCCTCCATGAACTGCCGCACAAGGGCAGTCAGCTGCTCATAATGCTGCGGCCCTGCGGGTGCACCTGTGGAGGTGGACAGTCCCTGGGTCTCATGTTCGGCCTCACTGCTCTCCACTATGGGACTAATGGCCCCTTGAATTAACTCCCCCCCAGATTGCTCCGGGGTGGTGTCATGGTCTGAACCAAGAGATGTGATTTGGGGGGATGGCAGTGGACTGGGCGTGCGGGCCAGTTCGGAGGAATCGTCCTCCAGGGGCACCCATACGTCTTCCTGTGCCTCCTCCTCAGCCTGAGGTGCCTTTGCTGCCACCTCCCCAGCCAAACTGGACTCTTCCGAGTGTGGAGCCTCATCTGTTTCCTGTGGCTGTGAGACATGTGTTGGTGCTTCCGCCTCAACGGCCCATGGCAAAACCAGTGCCCTGGCAACTTCAGGTGTTTTCAATGTTGGTGCACGGCGGGCCTTGGGTTGGCCCTTCGACATGGAAGGTTGGTTGGCCTCATCCCGGGCCCTCTTCCGAGGTGTGGTTTGCTGTGGGGGTGAGTCCTGGGAATCACTGTCATGGTCTGAGCCTGTGGGGGTCGAAGAGAGGGACGCCATAGGCATCATACATACTTTTGTGCAATTGATCATCCACACAATCGAGGGTAAAAGGCAGTTGAGTTTGGATGATCACGTTGTTTCATACATGGGTGGGTGATGCAGGCAAACGTTGGGGTCACTCATGTTGGGGAAGACGTATGTTATGGGACATGCATATTTGTTTGGGCCGGCATGCAGTGTGACTTATGCCATTAACATTTTGTGTGGTATGTGTCAGGTACGGCATTGCCTTGCTGCAGGAAACTGCATGTGTCTGTGATGTGTCCGACAACTTTGCTGGCAGTGTGTGTGTGTTGGGCCATGGCTTGCCTCTTTGGACATACATATTGGTTGACTTTAATCAGACTCTGCATTACAGTGTTTTCTTAGGACACTCACCTCCATCAGCCGATGTTGTGGTGCCACACTCCATTTCTCCGACACCTTCTATGCCCTCAATGCCAATCAGGCTGACACAGATGTCCTCCCATCGGGACAGCTTGATAGGGGAGCTGGCTCCTCTGCCTGTTGCCATTGCCTGGCTCCTGTTGACTGATAGTATGTTCCGTACTTGCAGCCGCAAGTCGTCCATCCACTTCCTGCAGTCTTTTATGGTGCGTGGAGTGTTCCCGACTGCGCTCACTTTCTGCGCCACAAGTGCCCAGATCCCTTTTTTGCAAATGATGGCCTCCCTCTTCATGTTCTGGGTGAACACAATGTCAGCATGTTCCTGCAGGGTCCCAGCTAGCATGTCCAACTCGTCTTCATTGAAGCGCTCCTTGTGCTGGCGGAAGGTGCCCTTCTTAATAGCCTTTGGCATTGTGGTGTGTTGGAGGATGAGTTTCCATGAACAGCAGTGTCCCACAGGTCCTGTGTGCCGAGGATGGCAATGAATTGTGTTTTTAAAGATGGCCGCCGTGCTCCTTCCCGTTCCTGTGCAATGACGCTACTTCCGGTTCCTCTTATTTACAGTGACCGTTATTAACGGTCACCGCTAATAGTGGTGACCGCTAATGCCACATTGGTTCATGCCGGTAGTGCAATCTGCGCTATGCATGATGCCGCTAAGGGCCTTTTTCGTGCCTTTAACGGCATGGCGGTAATGCCCTTACCGTCATGGCACAAAGCTTGTGCCCGCAAAGTCGTAATAGCCCTCTATTAGTGGGCTCTTGACTACACGGACACGCTATTTGCGCCTTGCCGGAAAGGACAGTTACTTATCTCCAACCTCAGAATGACCCCCACTGTTTTGAAAGGATCATTTGGGGGATATTGATCTATATATACATATTGTGTTTTTATTGGCTATTTTTATAATTGAAAAGTTGGTCCTGAAAAGGACCGTTTTGAGGGTAAGAAAAAAGAGTTAGAACCTCCGAAGGGAAAAACCCTAGAATTCACACATATAACAAAAGGTTAAAAAAAATACCTTTTTTGTTGCATTTTATATTTTGTGCATTTTCTTTTGTTTTTTTTCTAAAGAATGGGGGTTAAAAAATGGGCACTTAAAAATATACCTAGAGTTGACAATTGGCCAAATGTTATGAAAGAGCCTTGCCCCAAGCGTCTAAGGTACCACCTCAGACCTCGATCAAGCAGGGACAGATTTTGCACATTACAATAAAATTAGAAAGATCGGGTGCAGGCAGGATGGACTGAGGTTGGATGTTACTTGGTGGACAATAGCCGGTAATTCTATTGGAAATCTGTGGCACACAAGATAAATACTACTGTGCTAATCTTGCTCCA
The DNA here is from genome assembly GCF_040938575.1 of Ambystoma mexicanum. Taxonomy (NCBI): domain Eukaryota; kingdom Metazoa; phylum Chordata; class Amphibia; order Caudata; family Ambystomatidae; genus Ambystoma; species Ambystoma mexicanum. The sequence goes on from NC_090932.1 coordinate 719,569,352, forward strand.
TTTGCTTTAACCTCATGTTTCACATGACACTTCCAATATGATTCATGACTTCTGGCCGTGTCAACAATTGGACCAATCACACGTTGCGATGCATTGTTGCAGCTACACCCATGCGGTGTGACAAATTGTGCACGTATGAAATCACGCAATGGGATGTCAAAATTCTTCAACGCGACTATGCATCAGCCAAAAATAGCATGCCCTGCGGCTACACTTCTACACATGATTCCTATATGAATCACAAGAAAATTCATGCGTGTAACGCTGTAAACCTTGAAAGAACCTATCTTTGATTTTAAAATAAACTTTTTTTGCTCGATATTACATTTACTGGCTATTTCATCATAATTTGCATCTGCAACTTTAAATTTAGTTTTGTGGACTGCACTTTCTACTACTTCCATGACAAGCTCAACATCGGTTTGAATAATTGGCTCACCAAGCACATTTTGACTTCCTGCTGCAGAATCTTCACTTCCCTCAGGAGTCTTTTTAGCCAATTCAGCTGCCAAAAGTTCTTCTTGACGTAGTTGTTTCTCCAATAACTGCAAGTACTGCTCACATTTTTTATATGCAATTAAGCTTTTTTTTGTTGCAAAAAATGATTCTTCAAAACTTTCAAGCAAATCACTCTCTGCATACCATGGGAAGAACAACAGCAAAAGACAAACATTTCATAATTCTTTTTTCTCTGCAGTTTGGCAAGACAGTTTCATGTGGTTAATGAGACTTGCCTTCTCATGTCTCACTAGACAACCAGTACATCCATGTCACTGTTTACTTCAATATTTTCATATGAGTAGCATTCTGCCACTTCATATAAACAAAGATCCTCTAACTCTACACATTGATTTGGATAGTATGTATCAATCAAGTTTATTTTCATAATCTCTGTAGCCAGGGACTGTTTCAGCTAATGGTTTAATTTCAATCAAAGGCTTCAGTACCTGATTTATATTACTAGCTGGACCAAGACTTAACGAAAGTACATTAATGCTACGTACATACAGAGGAAACTAGTTAGCTGATCTGCAGCTTCGTAGCTACAACACTCTCTATGTGAGAGCAACTTCAAACCAAAGCTTAGAGGTTTCTGACTAAAACTTGTACCTGCTGATAGCAATACCCATACCACAACTGCATTGCTCTTTTCAGTTTTTTGTCATGTATGAGCTGCATCTGTTGTATTATAAGCAATATACTGTACATCAGTATTTGCATTCCAAAGCTGAGCAATGACAGGATTGTAATCATAAATGAATTAGCATTCTTTATTTCTTTTTAAATAATTGGATTTCTTGATGACTTACAAGTAACATGGTGTTGAACAGATGACCTCAAACTATTTACTCAACCAACAGGTATGTCAGTCCTTGGAAAGCCAAATCTGCACTCAATGTAGTACATTTGTATTTACTAAGAGTAATATCCACATGAGAGCATTTGAAATCTGCCAACCTTGTTCCATAGATCAGCATTCACATGTTGAGCAGGAATGGAACAGGTAACATATTTTTCATTGACCGCCATCACACAGCCATCCCTTTCTTTTCCAAACAGAGGAGCATCTTTAATCCAGAACAGCATATGTATTTATCGAGCCCCACATGCCTGATATTCTTTCCTCCAAAAGAAATGTTCCACAGTGCCTAGTGTCTCTGTGATGAAAGAACCGCTATACACTTACAGGGTCCATGGAACACAATTCTCCTGGTGTCATGTGTTCTATGTTTTCTTTCCATGGATTACTTTCACAAATCCACTCTGCGAGATCATCCCAACCATACTCAGCACAACTTAAAGTCCCAAACCAAGTTGGAGGCCCAAGTTTCTGATCATGCATCTAACCTCAGAGTGTCACCTATACCAATATTCCTTATTTCCTCTCATTGTAGCAAGTATATTGGTAAATGTGCCCTCTAAAACGTCATTGTTTTCTTTCACCTGTAGCAGCATCTCACATGCAGAAAGATTTTGAAATCTAGTTCCAGTCTGAAGTGAATGACCAACAGTATAACATAATGTTGAAAATTCACTTTCATACAAGAAGTGAAACGTATATTCAACATAGGTACAGAATCTGGAATCTTCAGAATATATTCTTGCACAATGATATTCTGAAGAAGTTATTGAAACCTGATCATCCAATTTGCCTCCTGTACCAGAAGGAAAAAGCACAAAGAAACAGTGAGATTCTAATGTCTTTTCGCAGACACTGACTGGTGCACCTTTTGTTCCTTTAATGTGTTACAATTCTAAACTGCCACCCATGACTTCACGTCAGTGTAGAGGATGAATAGTGTAATGTTCATAAAAACTATTCTCTTCTGCAACAGATAGATGGTGAAAATGACCTTTACTTCTTGCATAAACAAGTCTGGTACAGTCAGTCTGCATTTGTATAATTCATTGTGGTCCAATAGAAATGCAAATTAATTGTTCACCTTTGCAGTGTCTATGAGCTGTTGCCAAATGTTCTTATCTTTAGTGGCAACACCATTTACTAAGGTAAACAAAGAATCTGCAATGTCACGCTTCATTCCTGGAGTGTTGACATTTTCTTCCAAATTGAGAGGTAAATACAAGTTTGCCTCTCACACTTTGCACTCATTTTTTAGGCAGGTTTGACATCTTTGTTTGCAATCTAACAATAACTTGGAAAGGATGAATAGTGTGCAATGCAATCACTTCAAACATGTGCACTGTATATTTTAAAACACTAACATGCCACCAACCATAGTCTTTGGCCATTACCAGTAGTTACAGCTTTCAGTTGTGTCCACTGTATATTATATACACTAATCAGCCACTAGCCATGGGCTTAGCACAATACTGACCCGTGGCCTGAATCTTTGACTGCGCTCACTGTATATTCTAATATATAAATGACTTCAGAGGGCGCAAGAGAGCCGACCACAATGGCGGCTCCTTTGTGAGCTCCGGCAGAGCTCGCCCAAAAAAATCCTGAAACACCAGCCCAAAGTGTGAAACCAGTCTCACATCGGACGGAGCTGGCCTCCTGAGACCCAGACTTCCACGGAGTGCCAACAGCGAGGCAGCTGGGTGCCCCCTCAGCCTGGAACCAGCAACAACGCCAGAGCAGTGTTCAGCGGGAAACGGAGCACGCATAGCCCGCATACCTGTAGAGACCTGGAGGGGATCTGCCTGCTGGAGGAGTGCCAACCGAACACCACCGTGCCCGGGGACCCAGCGGGACCGGCCCCCATCCCCTCATTGAGGACTGGTGGAGGTGGCGGGGCGAGCGGGATAGACTCGGCATGGAAAACCAGGGTCCGAGCACATCCCGGCGCGACCCCACAGCTCAGAGTGGCACATTACAACCAGCGAGAAACCTGCAACCCAGAAGCCCCGGCAAGTCCAGCTACAGGCAGCATCAGTGGCCAGGCAGTGAGCACCCCCAGAATACAGGCCTAACACTGACCCAGGCCCTGGAGGGCTCAGCCGTGTCGCACCGCCTCTCGCAGCAGCGGAACCACCATGATTTGAAACGCTAGCGTCAGTGAGAGCCCGGCGCCAGGCCCACGGCCACAGCAGACAACCCCAGCCAGAAAGCAGGGGTGTCTACGGCAGCAAGCCCAGCTGTGAGAGGTGGTGACGGAGATCCCCTTGGGGAGAACTCCTAGCCTGCAAGGAGTGCAGAGCACTGTGCACGCCAGAGGAATTGGATCCACAAAACAGGCGATTGAAACCGCATGAACTGGACATGGACACACCGTGCGGCCCGGTTTGCATGGAACAGGTTACCGGAGCCTCAAAATCATTCCTAAGGAGGCCAAAGAACACTCGCAGTCTTGCACACATTTCAGCTAAACGCCATCCTGTGGCACGTCAGAGTGATCACCATACTGCACACAACAGGGGATCAGACAACGAAACGGGAGAGACACCCGACACACTCACGGAGCCTGAGACCACCGTCTGATGGAGCACACCTACTGACACCATCTCCTCCATGTCCCATGCACTGCACCCTCATCGGCTCATCCAGTGGTGAAGGAGATCTGCAGCAGCCACCAAGTAGCACACAAGGTAGGAGAGAGCGCCCTGTTGCTGGCCCCACCTCGGGCCCCTTGCTTGGCTCATCCCAGCCTCTCATCCTGTGGAGCTCTCCCCAGATTCAGACGACACCCTGCACCTCAATCAATGAGTAATTAAACGCCACCTCACCTCAGAACCGCTGAGAAGGGTTACTCGAACAAAGGATGGGCAGCCCCACTGATTCACCGCCAGACCGCCAGCTGCCCCACCCCTCACCATTGACCATCTCAGCTCAGGTCCTCTCAAATGTAACCTACTGACCGAACATTTGGTGTAAACCACCATATTATCTCCAATGGTCCAGACAGCAGAAGCACACACGTGGCTCCCGCAGACACAGCAGCCACCCCACCTTGGTGTGGACACGGACGCCTCCGCTTGCCCCACTGGTCTACCATCACTGCTCGGGTCATTCTGCACCAGCCCTGTGCACCACAGCGGACTCACCAAGCGGACCAGACAAGGCCACGACACACAACAGCAAGCTGTCACAGGTTACAACTCGACCAGGCAAGGCCCGCTTTGCAGTCTCGGACTGGGGCTGGTGCGGCTGTCCTCTCTGCGACAGGAGATTCCATCACCCACACGGACCCCACACCACATAACGAACCCACGCATCTCGATCCTCCTCAAATCAGGCCTGCCACTGAGACACCTGACCTCCAGCCATTCATTCAGATCAAACCCCAGCCATAACCACGACACGATCTAGTCGGTCAAGCTGGGGCAACACCAGACACCGGCACACATCCAAGACTCATAACCCCATGACCGGTGGCCCATCCAGGGAAGCAACATCGAGCCAAACAATGCACCAACAGGAGCCTTATCAATCGGACCCGTTAACCAGAGGAATCCACTCACTGTCACCAGACACCGTGGACTGCTCCCCTCTGTCAGGTATGCTCAGGTCCAAGGAGCAGGAGCGATGCAGAACCAACCCCCCCTCTATGGTCTTGGCACCTGCAAGTCAAATCTTACACAGACCTCCTCGACCAGAGCAGGGAAGGAGGGTTAGGGTCTCGTTGTTTTGCATAGGTAGGGGGATTGTAGGGTAACTGGATTGAGGGATAGGGAGAGGTTACAGATGGGACAGGGGAAAATAGGGTAAGGCGATGATTGCACACTTTTTGTTAAGCCAATATCTTGGCTGGCAGTTTTGAGGGGTCAATGTTCCAACACCTCTACATGTAAAGGTGTTCCCCTGCACACTTGGTTAAAGAATCTAACATGAACCTGTTAACCCCAACATAAAGGTTGACCAAAATGCCACAGTGGAGTATCAATCACAGGTTTAGCCCATATACATTAGCACCACAGTTAGTCAACATGCACTTGCACACTTAGCTTTTTCAAAGTCTGTAAATCCTGTCCTGCAAGAGCTGTTGAGTCCTGTGCTACGTCCCTGAAGTATGTGGGTCATTTTCACACTAGAAGAAAACAAAAGACAGCATTAGCATATGCCTTTAAGTTTGATGGTCACTCGCTCCTCACAACACATTCAACACACACACATCCCGCAATCGATGTGCGTAAGACTTCCAGGTTCCATTGGTGTGTGCTGCCGCACGTGGCTTGTAACACCTAATGATGTTTATCTGCCCAACACGGTCTTTCTTCAGACCGATCGTACATTAGCAACACACGCCCTTCGTCTCATGTGCCCATTGGGCTCAGCGTTCCACAAGGCTAAAACACGTGGGGCTTCAAACGAATACCAAGTTGCCTTGATTGCACTTATCCTTTGCACCAAAATAATGCTTTCCCAAACACCCGCCAACTTAGCTTTAGTCGGCGGTGCAGGGGCTCTGGAGTCTGGAAAGGTTTTTAAATGCCCCTTGCGCTTTCCCCTTCTCTCCCACAAACTCCCAAAGTCAAGCGATACTTATCTTTCAAGTGCAAGGGGCCGGATCGCTGCTCCGGAGGCTCTGAGTCCCTCGCGTGGGATTTCCTTGGAGCTCCTGGGCGCACGTCCTGTCTCCTCGGATTCTCGAGCACAAGCCCCGTGCCTCGGGGCTTGCGCATGTGCGTCGGCCTGCCACACCCAACACGGCTTCCCATTGGCTCGCAGGCCCGCAAGGCATGCTGGGTAATGTAGTAATGGTGTGCCTTTTGCTGGGTCTTGTAGTTTTTTATTGTCTGTTGCCTGCATAAAGGGCACAGCAGCCATCTATAAGGCTGTAACCCTTTAAACAAAGGTTTCTTCAATGGTTCAGGCCGCACAAACCCAATAGTCCTTGGTCCACGCCCTATCCCACCCCTGACACCCTCCCACGGACCAAACTCAGTGACTATACCCTGGACCACATCACTGCGAAAGCCATTGGCATCCCACAACACCGACACCCACCAATGAACCGTAGCAATGACTCCCTCTCGTCTCTGCTGGAACCGCTCCTCGCGGTGAGGCAACTGCCTAACAGCCAGACTTTAAGCCACAAGCAAGCCTTTCAACCCCCCTGTGCTACCACTAAGATCCTTATATCTGGACAACAAGCGGACCCCACACCAACCAGGACCCCCCACTCCACCTAAGGCAACTTTGGAGCACAAGCACACTCCCCAAGACCACGAGGCATCAGCCACCATGACACCCCCTTGCTTGGGCCCCGCTATCATACAGAGCTCCCCAATCTTGGTACACCCCCTAAATCTCTCACGGATCTCATAGGCCCCCACCAATCACACTCACTGACCGACCCATAAGCGGTTCAGAATGGGAAAATCCAACAAATATCAAAGAAAATTGAATTTTGAACCTGGTGCCATGGTGAAAACCCCTAAACCAAGCACTCAACGTGAGTCCTCCACGTCCACAGTTGAACAACATGAAGAACCTTCCCAGGCCATGGATATTCGGGAGATTCTTCGTGAATTGAAAGCCGGCATAGGCAATCTGGACTGCAAATTAGATAGACTTTCATCCAAAGTCGACCAACTACAACATCTCTTGGACTAGCAGGGGGACAGACCCGACTTGGTAGAACAACGAGTCTCCGACCTCGACGACAACACAGCCTTGCTAATAGCTAAGGTTTCAGTGCTAGAAAATCAGATGAAAGTAGCAACTGTGAAAAACAAAGACTTCGAAGGGCGATCATGCCGCAAAAATATCAGGCTGGTGGGGGTCAGAGAGAGACAGACCCCAGTGAAAATGGAAGAGTTCATAGAAAACATATGCAAAGAACTGTTTGGTGCCCCTGCACTCTCGCAGCTATTTGCAGTAGAAAGGGCCCACAGAGTGCCGACCACCCGGCCGGTCCACGGAGGCGCCCCTCATCCGATTGTTGCCAGACTACTCAACTTCTAATATCGCGATACAATCCTATGGCTGACCAGAGACAAAGGTGAACTCCAACTCCATGGCAACAATATTCAGATCTATCCTGACTTGACCCTGGTGGTCCATGCCCAGCTGAGATCCTTTACAGGAGTAAAACGCCGGCTACGAGACAATCAAATGCTTTACTCCATGCTGTTCCGAGCAAAGCTGCAGATCCAACATGATGGGAAAGTCCAATTCTTCAACTCACTACAAGATGCGAACACCTTCCTAGACTGGGGTGTAGCCCTCCTGACAACAATGCAGGACCACCCAGGAGAGACCGAGCCAGAAGAAACCCACCATAATGCCTTAGGTAGCCTGGTCATTACTACCTCTGTACCATTCATCAACTCACACTTGGGCACTACGACAAAGTTAACATGAGGGAGCTGCCGATCTTGGAAGGCACTAGCATCCCAAGCTCAGCACTGTTTACCCTTTGGTTTGGGAGAGGGATTTCCTGATGGGCAAGTTGGGGGTTGCCAGTGATTGGGGAGGGAAGGGAATGAATCGGGAACAGTTGGGGTACTGCACCAGTTACAGGCCCTCCCACCACCTACTGACTCCGAGATCATCGTACGCCTTTGACTCATAGCAGTCAAAACCAAGAAACCTGCACGCAGACACCATGTGGACACTACAAAGCAGGGCTAAACCTCTGGGAGAGGAAAGCAGAGTTACCATAAATCACGTTCAAGTTAGCGACATGGACTATAAGGGGAGGTAACTCCCCCACCAAAGTGCAGAAAGTTTCTCAATTCCTCCACAGGCATAACATCGATGTAGCCCTTATTCAAGAGACGCACCTTTTCCCCTCTTCTGAAAACCACTAAGCCCGAGACTGGGGCTGTCACAGATACATCTCCTAATATTCCTCCTATGCCAGAGGGGTAGCCATACTAATAAACAAAAGAGAAAAGTTTAAGCTGTTAGCGACGGATAAAATCAACGAAGGCAGAGCACTCCTGGCAATGGGGATTCTCGAGGGCCACAAAATCATCTTTGAGAACTCTTCGTGAGCAGAGTGAGCCACAATCATATGGGGTGGGGACCTGAATACAACATTGGATCATCAAAAAGATAAATCGCATGCAACTACCACCCCCCCACCAAAGCGAGCCTTCAAATTCACGAAATCTGCAATGTCTATGACCTGGTGGATATTTGGAGGCGCAGCCACTGGGAGACGTGTGAATACACCTTCCATTCCTGGGTCCACAACACAAGCTCAAGGCTCGACTACCAACTGGTGTCCAAACATAGCCCCCTATAGTGGGATCGATGCCAGAATCTCTCCGAGGACACTCTTGGACCACTCCACGGTTACCCTTGTGTGCACCTCCACAGAAAACGCAATACTAAAACTAATTAGAAGAGAACTTGCTGCCTGTGAAACACAACTAAAGATACTTGAACACACAGGCACCGCCTCAAAAGACCCCTGCTGCCTCGCTTCTCTAAAGGAAGAAGTAGACAAGTTCAGGTCCATCGCAGAACATGAAACGAGATTCCTATCACAAGGCCACTGCACCTGTCAATACGGAGCAGGCCAAAAATCTGGGGCTCTCCTCGCACGACTGATTGCAGAGGACAGAAAATCCACCCTAGTGGACCAGATCTGAAACCACCAAGGTTCCCTAGTATACACAGAAGACGAAATAGAAATAGCTGAAGCCTTTGTGCTTTCTACCAGGACCTCTACAGTTCCAGGCACACAACCAACCCAGAATCACTCCTTCAGTACCTAGAGGACATTGAGCTCTACTGACTGGGTGAATGATGTGTTGAGGGAACCTCTGAACATACCAATCACATTGGAAGAAATCCACCAGGTGATTAAAGAACTCCCCAACACCAAAGCCCCTGGCCCTGTCGGGCTAATAGGCAAATTCTATAAGGCATTTGCCCCACTCCTCGACCCAATTCTGTTACAAGTTTTTTAAGAAGCTCTAACAGCAGGAACCCTACCACTGACTCTCCTTGAGGCAAACGTGATCCTTCTCCACAAAACATGGAAACCCCAGAGGATTGCGCCTTGTATAGGCCAATTTCATTGATTAACCTTGACAATAAGATCCCTGCCAAGATCCTCACCGCTAGACTGCTCCCCTTGATGCCCGGGCTGGTGCTCGCTGACCCAGCAGGGTTCATACCAGGTAGCAACACAACATTTGGCATCAGACGGCTATTCAGAGTCCTAGAGGCACTAGATCAGTCATCCCAGGCCATGGCTGTACTACTCGATGCAGAAAAGGCCTTTGACTCCTTCGAGTGGCCTTTCCTCTTCGCAATCCTGAGATGGATGGGCCTTGGAAAGTACTTCCTTAGACTTGTCTCCCTCCTTTACAATCACCCCCGGTCAAACATCATTTTGGGTAGAACAAAATCAACAAGCATAGAATTACAGAGGGGGACCAGACAGGGATGTCCCTTGTCTTCCCTACTGTTTTCTCTGGTGATGGAGTCTTTGACATCTGGCTGCGGTCTAGTCATTTGGATAAGGGCCTTACCTTGGGCTCTCATAGATTCATAACCTTCCTATATGCTGATGACGTGGCCCTTTTCATACACGACCCTGTACAAAACTTAAACCCAGTTATGCATGAAGTCATCGAATTCGGCACCATCTCAGGCCTGAAACTCAATCACGCTAAATCTGTCATAATCCCCCTAACCTCCGCAAACCAGAGAATTTGCAGATGACTACGGATTCAGCTGGGAACACTCAAAAGTCAGGTATGCGGGGATTATGATGTCCAGGACCCACCAAAACCTCTTCCATGACAATTACGGAAAGGTAATGGAAGCACTACGGGACAAAATAATCAGATGGAAGCTTCTGCCGCTCACAGTGTGGGGCCGTGTTTCTCTTGTTATGATGATAATCTTGCCCAAACTTCTCTACATATTCACAAACATCCCCCTTCTATCATCACAAAGATTTTTACAATGCCTGCCGGGTTTAGTCCTCGAACTGCTTTGGGCAGGCAAAGTGTGAGTGGCATACAAGACACTTATCCAACCAGTAGCAAAAGGAGGCCTAGCGCTCACCTAACTGGAGCGCTATTATTGGGCAGCTCAGGCCCAATTCCTATGCTTCTGGTATACCATACACTTTATCAGACCTCATGTCTAAATTGAAAGAGCTCTTGCGGCCCCCAAACTACTGAGAACAGTCATCATAGGACACATGCAGGTACCACAAACAACACTCAACGTAATGCTCTCCACCCATGCAGTCTGGAAGAAAATTGCGCAAAAGTGCAACATCCCTATCAGGTTCTCTCTGCTTATCCCAGCAATGTTCATACCTGGTGTTCCGTTGACCGCTGAAAAAGTTTATCTTCAATGGGCTGAAAAACTACAAATCTTCACGCTGAAGGACCTATTCGCCGAGGGAGTCTTCCTAACTCCCAAGGGCATAACGAGACAGAGGAGCTAACGCTGCCATAGATACCTTTGTATACTTCCGCCTATGCCACGCTCTCCAAGCATTGCTGCCCTCATTCCCAAAACAGCCACCCACATGGCCGCTACTACACGCGGTGATCCAATCACAAGGCGAAGGAAGATTGGTCTCTGTGATCTACAAAAACCTCTTGGTGGATACAACACCCCTTCCTACAGCCCCGAGAGCGAGATGGGAAAAGGCCCTGGGAACCACAATCCTAGATGAAGACTGGGTGTTCATCCTAAGGCGAACTCAGAAGGTGTCCCTGAACACACGCTATAAACAAATACATTTCAACTATCTGCATCAGGTATATCACACCCCAGGAAGACATCACAAACACTGGCCATTGCTTCCGGCGTCGTGTGAACATTGCACGGCCCCATCAGCTAACTTATTTTACCTCATCTGGGAATGCCCACCTGTGTACCAATTCTGGACCCAAGTACTGGAAAAGACATCCGCAATAACAGGAGAACAAATCGCACCAGACCCCAAAATTGCACTATTTGTGCTCACCAAGAACCAACCATCCACAGTATGGAAACTGGCTGCGCTGTTGTTGGTCCTAGCATGCAGAAGGATCGCAATGATAGGGACGCCTTCCCCTCCCTCCAATCGTAGCTGCAAGACATAACCCTCTGTCATGGTATTGAGACAGACTTCATCAGGACCCTGCCTCTCTATGCGAGACCCCCAGACATCTGGGGCCCTTATGTGGCTTACTTACTATCTGCCCAAGTACAAGCTCCCCACACAGCTCCTCTCCATAAGTGACTTCTCACAGACCCTATGCCCACTAAGAAGCGATCTGCAACAATCAATTGGTTGTACTGTTATGACTGCACTATACCCTTTTACAATCTGACAGGGAAGGGGGCATTCATGGCGCAATGTTATCATTTGTTTGTTTGTTTAAAAAAACTAAATAAAGGTTTTAGAATATATATATATATATATATATATATATATATATATATATATATATATATATATATATATATATATATATATATAAATGTCCTCACTCACCATGGCACTTTGACAGTGTGCAATTTGTACGTCTTTTGGCCATGTCCACTGTATATTTTAAAATACTAACATGCACAATCACCACTCACAGCTACACTGAAGATATAAGATCAAGATAAGCCAAATAAGGCTGCAGCCAAGTATGGTCTGACCACAAAAGTGATGGGTGGAAGGTTTCGAATGAATCTAAACCACTGGCAATTGCTCTGGGCAACCTTCCACACCACTGTTTTATAGCCAGTGCGCACGCCATTGCAAAAGGGGACCCGCCATGTGCAAATCAGTCAGCAGCTACCGCCACTGAAGGTAGCAGCCCAGCCCGAACAAGGGCGAAACATGTTTGGGGATGCTTGTGGTCTTGTGCAGAAGGGATGTGGCCTAGCAGTTCGGACTGCCCCTTTTGGGGTGGGGCCACGCCTAATTTGCATATGGTCTTTCCCTTGTGTAATGGCTTGGCAGGCGAAGAGCGGTGGTCTGGAGGGTTGCCCAGAGCATTGCCAGTGGTTAAGATTAATTCTAAACCTTCCAGCCATCACCTCTTTGTTTTTGGTATGTCACCCCGAGTGGGACGGGTATGCCGAGACGTGGGTCCCGTGCCTGCTGGGCCTAGAGACCCAAGCTACTCCTCACTGATGAGTCCCAACAAGGGCGAAACATGTTTGGGGATGCTTGTGGTCTCGTGCAGAAGGGATGTGGCCTCGCAGTTCGGGCTGGACTGCCCCTTTTGGGGTGCGGCCAAGCCTGATTTGCATATGGTCTTTCCCTTCTGTAATGGCTTGGCAGGCGAAGAACGGTGGTCTGGAGGGTTGCCCAGAACATTGCCAGTGGTTAAGATTAATTCTAAACCTTCCAGCCATCACCTCTTTGTTTTTGCTATGTCACCCCGAGTGGGACGGGTATGCCCAGACGTGGGTCCCGTGCCTGCTGGGCCTAGAGACCCAAGCTACTCCTCACTGATGAGCCCCAACAAGGGCAAAACATGTTTGGGGATGCTTGTGGTCTCGTGCAGAAGGGATGTGGCCTAGCAGTTCGGGCTGGACTGCCCCTTTTGGAATGGGGCCAGGCCTGATTTGCATATGGTCTTTCCCTTCTGTAATGGCTTGGCAGGCGAAGAACGGTGGTCTGGAGAGTTGCCCAGAGCATTGCCAGTGGTTAAGATTAATTCTAAACCTTCCAGCCATCACCTCTTTGTTTTTGCTATGTCACCCCGAGGGGGACGGGTATGCCCAGACGTGGGTCCCGTGCCTGCTGGGCCTAGAGACCCAAGCTACTCCTCACTGATGAGCCCCAACAAGGGTGAAACATGTTTGGGGATGCTTGTGGTCTCGTGCAGAAGGGATGTGGCCTAGCAAGTCGGGCTGGACTGCCCCTTTTGGGGTGGGGCCAAGCCTGATTTGCATATGGTCTTTCCCTTCTGTAATGGCTTGGCAGGCGAAGAACGGTGGTCTGGAGTGTTGCCCAGAGCATTGCCAGTGGTTAAGATTAATTCTAAACCTTCCAGCCATCACCTCTTTGTTTTTGCTATGTCACCCCGAGTGGGACGGGTATGCCCAGACGTGGGTCCCGTGCCTGCTGGGCCTAGAGACCCAAGCTACTCCTCACTGATGAGTCCCAACAAGGGCGAAACATGTTTGGGGATGCTTGTGGTCTTGTGCAGAAGGGATGTGGCCTAGCAGTTCGGGCTGGACTGCCCCTTTTGGGGTGCGGCCAAGCCTGATTTGCATATGGTCTTTCCCTTCTGTAATGGCTTGGCAGGTGAAGAACGGTGGTCTGGAGGGTTGCCCAGAGCATTGCCAGTGGTTAAGATTAATTTTAACCTTCCAGCCATCACCTCTTTGTTTTTGCTATGTCACCCCGAGTGGGACGGGTATGCCCAGACGTGGGTCCCGTGCCTGCTGGGCCTAGAGACCCAAGCTACTCCTCACTGATGAGCCCCAACAAGGGCGAAACATGTTTGGGGATGCATGTGGTCTCGTGCAGAAGGGATGTGGCCTAGCAGTTCGGGCTGGATGCCCCTTTTGGGGTGGGGCCAAGCCTGATTTGCATATGGTCTTTCCCTTCTGTAATGGCTTGGCAGGCGAAGAACGGTGGTCTGGAGTGTTGCCCAGAGCATTGCCAGTGGTTAAGATTAATTCTAAACCGTCCAGCCATCACCTCTTTGTTTTTGCTATGTCACCCCGAGTGGGACGGGTATGACAAGACGTGGGTCCCGTGCCTGCTGGGCCTAGAGACCCAAGCTACTCCTCACTGATGAGCCCCAACAAGGGCGAAACATGTTTGGGGATTCTTGTGGTCTCGTGCAGAAGGGATGTGGCATAGCAGTTGGGGCGGGACTGCCCCTTTTGGGGTGGGGCCAAGACTGATTTGCATATGGTCTTTCCCTTCTGTAATGGCTTGGCAGGCGAAGAACGGTGGTCTGGAGGGTTGCCCAGAGCATTGCCAGTGGTTAAGATTAATTCTAAACCTTCCAGCCATCACCTCTTTGTTTTTGCTGTGTCACCCCGAGTGGGAAGGGTATGCCCAGACGTGGGTCCCGTGCCTGCTGGGCCTAGAGACCCAAGCTACTCCTCACTGATGAGCCCCAACAAGGGCGAAACATGTTTGGGGATCCTTGTGGTCTCGTGCAGAAGGGATGTGGCCTAGCAGTTCTGGCTGGACTGCCCCTTTTGGGGTGGGGCCAAGCCTGATTTGCATATGGTCTTTCCCTTCTGTAATGGCTTGGCAGGTGAAGAACGGTGGTCTGGAGGGTTGCCCAGAGCATTGCCAGTGGTTAATATTAATTCTAAACCTTCCAGGCATCACCTCTTTGTTTTTGCTATGTCACCCCGAGTGGGACGGGTATGCCCAGACGTGGGTCCCGTGCCTGCTGGGCCTAGAGACCCAAGCTACTCCTCACTGATGAGCCCCAACAAGGGCGAAACATGTTTGGGGATGCTTGTGGTCTCGTGCAGAAGGGATGTGGCCTAGCAGTTCGGGCTGGACTGCCACTTTTGGGGTGGGGCCAAGCCTGATTTGCATATGGACTTTCCCTTCTGTAATGGCTTGGCAGGCGAAGAACGGAGGTCTTGAGGGTTGCCCAGAGCATTGCCAGTGGTTAAGATTAATTCTAAACCTTCCATCCATCACCTCTTTGTTTTTGCTATGTCACCCCGAGTGGGACGGGTATGCCCAGACGTGGGTCCCGTGCCTGCTGGGACTAGAGACCCAAGCTACTCCTCACTGATGAGCCCCAACAAAGGCGAAACATGTTTGGGGATCCTTGTGGTCTCGTGCAGAAAGGATGTGGCCTAACAGTTCTGGCTGGACTGCCCCTTTTGGGGTGGGGCCAAGCCTGATTTGCATATGGTCTTTCCCTTCTGTAATGGCTTGGCAGGTGAAGAACGGTGGTCTGGAGGGTTGCCCAGAGCATTGCCAGTGGTTAATATTAATTCTAAACCTTCCAGGCATCACCTCTTTGTTTTTGCTATGTCACCCCGAGTGGGACGGGTATGCCCAGACGTGGGTCCCGTGCCTGCTGGGCCTAGAGACCCAAGCTACTCCTCACTGATGAGCCCCAAAAAGGGCGAAACATGTTTGGGGATGCTTGTGGTCTCGTGCAGAAGGGATGTGGCCTAGCAGTTCGGGCTGGACTGCCACTTTTGGGGTGGGGCCAAGCCTGATTTGCATATGGACTTTCCCTTCTGTAATGGCTTGGCAGGCGAAGAACGGAGGTCTGGAGGGTTGCTTAGAGCATTGCCAGTGGTTAAGATTAATTCTAAACCTTCCATCCATCACCTCTTTGTTTTTGCTATGTCACCCCGAGTGGGACGGGTATGCCCAGACGTGGGTCCCGTGCCTGCTGGGCCTACATCCCAAGCTACTCCTCACTGATGAGCCCCAACAAGGGCAAAACATGTTTGGGGATGCTTGTGGTCTCGTGCAGAAGGGATGTGACCTAGCAGTTCGGGCTGGACTGCCCCTTTTGGAATGGGGCCAGGCCTGATTTGCATATGGTCTTTCCCTTCTGTAATGGCTTGGCAGGCGAAGAACGGTGGTCTGGAGGGTTGCCCAGAGCATTGCCAGTGGTTAAGATTAATTCTAAACCTTCCAGCCATCACCTCTTTGTTTTTGCTATGTCACCCCGAGGGGGACGGGTATGCCCAGACGTGGGTCCCGTGCCTGCTGGGCGTAGAGACCCAAGCAACTCCTCACTGATGAGCCCCAACAAGGGTGAAACATGTTTGGGGATGCTTGTGGTCTCGTGCAGAAGGGATGTGACCTAGCAAGTCGGGCTGGACTGCCCTTTTTGGGGTGGGGCCAAGCCTGATTTGCATATGGTCTTTCCCTTCTGTAATGGCTTGGCAGGCGAAGAACGGTGGTCTGGAGTGTTGCCCAGAGCATTGCCAGTGGTTAAGATTAATTTTAACCTTCCAGCCATCACCTCTTTGTTTTTGCTATGTCACCCCGAGTGGGACGGGTATGCCCAGACGTGGGTCCCGTGCCTGCTGGGCCTAGAGACCCAAGCTACTCCTCACTGATGAGCCCCAACAAGGGCGAAACATGTTTGGGGATGCATGTGGTCTCGTGCAGAAGGGATGTGGCCTAGCAGTTCGGGCTGGACTGCCCCTTTTGGGGTGGGCCAAGCCTGATTTGCATATGGTCTATCCCTTCTGTAAGGGCTTGGCAGGCGAAGAACAGTGGTCTGGAGTGTTGCCCAGAGCATTGCCAGTGGTTAAGATTAATTCTAAACCTTCCAGCCATCACCTCTTTGTTTTTGCTATGTCACCCCGAGTGGGACGGGTATGCCCAGACGTGGGTCCCGTGCCTGCTGGGCCTAGAGACCCAAGCTACTCCTCACTGATGAGTCCCAACAAGGGCTAAACATGTTTGGGGATGCTTGTGGTCTCGTGCAGAAGGGATGTGGCCTAGCAGTTTGGGCTGGACTGCCCCTTTTGGGGTGCGGCCAAGCCTGATTTGCATATTGTCTTTCCCTTCTGTAATGACTTGGCAGGGAAGAACGGTGGTCTGGAGGGTTGCCCAGAGCATTGCCAGTGGTTAAGATTAATTCTAAACCTTCCAGCCATCACCTCTTTGTTTTTGCTATGTCACCCCGAGGGGGACGGGTATGCCCAGACGTGGGTCCCGTGCCTGCTGGGCGTAGAGACCCAAGCGACTCCTCACTGATGAGCCCCAACAAGGGTGAAACATGTTTGGGGATGCTTGTGGTCTCGTGCAGAAGGGATGTGACCTAGCAAGTCGGGCTGGACTGCCCCTTTTGGGGTGGGGCCAAGCCTGATTTGCATATGGTCTTTCCCTTCTGTAATGGCTTGGCAGGCGAAGAACGGTGGTCTGGAGTGTTGCACAGAGCATTGCCAGTGGTTAAGATTAATTCTAAACCTTCCAGCCATCACCTCTTTGTTTTTGCTATGTCACCCCGAGTGGGACGGGTATGCCCAGACGTGGGTCCCGTGCCTGCTGGGCCTAGAGACCCAAGCTACTCCTCACTGATGAGTCCCAACAAGGGCGAAACATGTTTGGGGATGCTTGTGGTCTCGTGCAGAAGGGATGTGGCCTAGCAGTTCGGGCTGGACTGCCCCTTTTGGGGTGCGGCCAAGTCTGATTTGCATATGGTCTTTCCCTTCTGTAATGGCTTGGCAGGTGAAGAACGGTGATCTGGAGGGTTGCCCAGAGCATTGCCAGTGGTTAAGATTAATTTTAACCTTCCAGCCATCACCTCTTTGTTTTTGCTATGTCACCCCGAGTGGGACGGGTATGCCCAGACGTGGGTCCCGTGCCTGCTGGGCCTAGAGACCCAAGCTACTCCTCACTGATGAGCCCCAACAAGGGCGAAACATGTTTGGGGATGCATGTGGTCTCGTGCAGAAGGGATGTGGCCTAGCAGTTCGGGCTGGACTGCCCCTTTTGGGGTGGGGCCAAGCCTGATTTGCATATGGTCTTTCCCTTCTGTAATGGCTTGGCAGGCGAAGAACGGTGGTCTGGAGTGTTGCCCAGAGCATTGCCAGTGGTTAAGATTAATTCTAAACCTTCCAGCCATCACCTCTTTGTTTTTGCTATGTCACCCCGAGTGGGACGGGTATGCCCAGACGTGGGTCCCGTGCCTGCTGGGCCTAGAGACCCAAGCTACTCCTCACTGATGAGTCCCAACAAGGGCGAAACATGTTTGGGGATGCTTGTGGTCTCGTGCAGAAGGGATGTGGCCTAGTAGTTTGGGCTGGACTGCCCCTTTTGGGGTGCGGCCAAGCCTGATTTGCATATTGTCTTTCCCTTCTGTAATGACTTGGCAGGGAAGAACGGTGGTCTGGAGGGTTGCCCAGAGCATTGCCAGTGGTTAAGATTAATTCTAAACCTTCCAGCCATCACCTCTTTGTTTTTGCTGTGTCACCCCGAGTGGGAAGGGTATGCCCAGACGTAGGTCCCGTGCCTGCTGGGCCTAGAGAACCAAGCTACTCCTCACTGATGAGCCCCAACAAGGGCGAAACATGTTTGGGGATGCTTGTGGTCTCGTGCAGAAGGGATGTGGCCTAGCAGTTCTGGCTGGACTGCCCCTTTTGGGGTGGGACCAAGCCTGATTTGCATATGGTCTTTCCCTTCTGTAATGGCTTGGCAGGCGAAGAACGGTGGTCTGGAGGGTTGCCCAGAGCATTGCCAGTGGTTAAGATTAATTCTAAACCTTCCAGCCATCACCTCTTTGTTTTTGCTGTGTCACCCCGAGTGGGACGGGTATGCCCAGACGTGGGTCCCGTGCCTGCTGGGCCTAGAGACCCAAGCTACTCCTCACTGATGAGCCCCAACAAGGGCGAAACATGTTTGGGGATCCTTGTGGTCTCGTGCAGAAGGGATGTGGCCTAGCAGTTCTGGCTGGACTGCCCCTTTTGGGGTGGGGCCAAGCCTGATTTGCATATGGTCTTTCCCTTCTGTAATGGCTTGGCAGGCGAAGAACGGTGGTCTGGAGGGTTGCCCAGAGCATTGCCAGTGGTTAATATTAATTTTAAACCTTCCAGGCATCACCTCTTTGTTTTTGCTATGTCACCCCGAGTGGGACGGGTATGCCCAGACGTGGGTCCCGTGCCTGCTGGGCCTAGAGACCCAAGCTACTCCTCACTGATGAGCCCCAACAAGGGCGAAACATGTTTGGGGATGCTTGTGGTCTCGTGCAGAAGGGATGTGGCCTAGCAGTTCGGGCTGGACTGCCCCTTTTGGGGTGCGGCCAAGTCTGATTTGCATATGGTCTTTCCCTTCTGTAATGGCTTGGCAGGCGAAGAACGGTGGTCTGGAGGGTTGCCCAGAGCATTGCCAGTGGTTAAGATTAATTCTAAACCTTCCAGCCATCACCTCTTTGTTTTTGCTGTGTCACCCCGAGTGGGACGGGTATGCCCAGACGTGGGTCCCGTGCCTGCTGGGCCTAGAGACCCAAGCTACTCCTCACTGATGAGCCCCAACAAGGGCGAAACATGTTTGGGGATCCTTGTGGTCTCGTGCAGAAGGGATGTGGCCTAGCAGTTCTGGCTGGACTGCCCCTTTTGGGGTGGGGCCAAGCCTGATTTGCATATGGTCTTTCCCTTCTGTAATGGCTTGGCAGGCGAAGAACGGTGGTCTGGAGGGTTGCCCAGAGCATTGCCAGTGGTTAATATTAATTTTAAACCTTCCAGGCATCACCTCTTTGTTTTTGCTATGTCACCCCGAGTGGGACGGGTATGCCCAGACGTGGGTCCCGTGCCTGCTGGGCCTAGAGACCCAAGCTACTCCTCACTGATGAGCCCCAACAAGGGCGAAACATGTTTGGGGATGCTTGTGGTCTCGTACAGAAGGGATGCGGCCTAGCAGTTCGGGCTGGACTGCCCCTTTTGAGGTGGGGCCAAGCCTGATTTGCATATGGTCTTTCCCTTCTGTAATGGCTTGGCAGGCGAAGAACGGTGGTCTGGAGGGTTGCCCAGAGCATTGCCAGTGGTTAAGATTAATTCTAAACCTTCCAGCCATCACCTCTTTGTTTTTGCTGTGTCACCCTGAGTGGGACGGGTATGCCCAGACGTGGGTCCCGTGCCTGCTGGGCCTAGAGACCCAAGCTACTCCTCACTGATGAGCCCCAACAAGGGCGAAACATGTTTGGGGATGCTTGTGGTCTCGTGCAGAAGGGATGTGGCCTAGCAGTTCGGGCTGGACTGCCCCTTTTGGGGTGGGTCCAAGCCTGATTTGCATATGGACTTTCCCTTCTGTAATGGCTTGGCAGGCGAAGAACGGAGGTCTGGAGGGTTGCCCAGAGCATTGCCAGTGGTTAAGATTAATTCTAAACCTTCCATCCATCACCTCTTTGTTTTTGCTATGCAGCCAAATATGGGCCAGACCATCCAGAAGGCGTTACATGCTCACCTGCATGGCTATTATACTAAACACATCAAGTAACAGTTAAATGCATTTTGGAAATCATACCAAGATAAATTACTGGATGTGTTGGGACCAATTACAACGAATCTCCACCTGGCTGATAAAGTAAAAGAGAAAAAGAGGGAGGCTCCGGTGTCTGTGGACAGCACATTGGGGGAAAAGTCTTGAAAACACAATTAGGGTTATTTGTTGGTGGAAAGAGAGGCTGGGAAGGGTGGAGGAGTGGAAAAAAGATGATATGGGACTATTTTTGTAGGTGGAATATTTTTCAGGCAGGTGTGGTAGCTGTGTGTGGGCATCACAGTAGTTTGCAGACAACAGAGTAGACGGACAGCTTGCAAAAGACATAGAAGGCTGGAAGCGTGTATAGAAAGTGTAGGGAAGTGGAATGAAGAACATGTAGAGGTGGTTTATAGGTGAAAAAAGGGTTTGGGAGTGCTGCTGAGTCTGCAGGCAATTTCGGTGTCCACGGACATCATTTCGATTGCAAGCGGTCAGGGTGAGTTTTATTAGTTGACAGTTTATGGTATGTACTTGTTATATAGTTAATTGTATTGTGATGGTTGAGGCCAGTGGCAAGATTCTGGGGGGGGGGCATGGCCACAGGCCATGGATCCAAGAATACATGCACTGGGCACAACCACCACAGTAGTAATATGTGCATAGTAAGTATAGGTAATGTAGTAAAAGTATGGCCATAATCACCATAATACTAATATGTATGTAGTAATTATAGGTAATGCGGTGGGAGTACAAAGTGTTTGTAATATGGAGGAATGATGTAATTGAACTGTATATGGTACTTATGATTGTATTACAATTGAGGATAGTGCTCATAGAGTATGTATTTGATTATAATTGCAGTGGTTACTTAGTTTAGTAGCATTATTAAGCTGGATTCTCTGGCTTATTTTCTGTGGGAAAAAAGTACAATTTGTTAAACAGTAGTTTTTTTACACCCTCATAACATTGCTTTCAAAGTAATATGTTTGGTACAACATCTGTGTATGACACACTTATGTTGTTTTAACATTAAATAATCATGGGTCTTTGGGAGAAAAAAATCCATTATAGATTGCAAAAACCCAATTATAGTTATGTGAGTTTAAAGATGATAGTATGTTTATGTGAAGTTTGTTGTGAGTAAGGGAATGACTGAAGTAGTTAGATACTTATTGGCATATTCTATCTACATTAGAGGTTAGAAGAAGTATTGTCGTATAATAATTGAGATGGCGTATTTGAAGTGTTTTGGAATGAAGGGTGTTTTTCAAGTAGTTAGATACCTGGTGACGTAGTCTAACTAGATTGACTTTCAAAAGTGCTATTGTAGTATTATGGATGTAGTTAGATACCTGCTGGCTGACATATTCTAACTATTAATTATGATATAGTGTAGTGACTAAATTTGGGTTGAAGGAATGTTAAGTAGTCATCTGTTAAATGTGCAGGTAACTTATGTTTTGGATTAACAGAGCTATTGTTACATTCAAAACAGCCATTTCTGGTTTTTTGACATTTGCAGTGTAGTGCCATGAAGTGGTTGTGGCACCACTGTGCTATACTATACCTACTGTTGTGAAGGTTTTCTTTCCAAGAGATACTTGGCTGTGTGTGAAGCCTGTAAGCTTACTGTTATTTTTGGTACCATCTGCATTGTACCTTACAAGCATTACTATGACATATTGGCTATGTGAGTTTCTTTGTATGGTAGAACAATTGTTTGAATTGCAAAAAGGGCATAATATGCCATGGTTTGCATTCTGTAGAAGCTGGTGAAATGGAATGGATTCAGAATTTGGTATAGATACATATGCACATTGTAAATTAGGGATGTGGTCTTGTGAATGTATGTTTTTCCACATGTATGAAATTTGGGATGTTTTTTGTTTCCAGTACTTGTAGTAAGTGCATTAGGAATTCTTGTGGATCTTTCTGTGTGTTTATGGTACATTTTACCATTCCTGCACAGTAGTACATTTCTTGCCTTATACATCAAACACTGTAAGTGTTGTCAGGATTATTTGTGGCATTTCTGTGAAGGACAAGCATTTACGAACAAAACAGGTCTATGCCGTTTAAGTAAATGTTGTGAACAATTGGTGGCAATTAAAAGAGAACATTAATTGTCACATTAGCATAACAATTTACTCCAGTTGCGTTGCTGAATTTAAATGGAGCAGAGAGTTCTGTTTGTGGATCATTTGATGGGCCTGCAGATCTTTCTAGAGAAGAGTATTTGTGTGTTTCTTATCTGATGGATGTGCAGTTGACTTTGTACTAGAGAGCTTTGTGGTTGTACTGTTTGATGCAGAAGGAGTTGGTCATTGTTTTTCAGCGGTATTGTTGGGAGATCTGCTATAGTTTCTGTTTGTATTACTTGTCTTTTAAATGTTTCTTTTTTTGAGTTACAGAGTACATATCTAGATGGGGGTTTGTGTTGCCCGTAGCCTGTTGTATTCCAGGATACAAGGAATGTCAGCATTGACTTTGTTTGCATCAAAGTTAACTAAGGATAGACCATTGAATGTACGCAGATGTGAAAGTGCTATGTAACTCCTACCTTCTTTAAAGACTGTGCTGCCAATGTCAATCAATGCTTGATGTAGGGTTATAATTTGTGATTTCTGAAAAATGACAACATATGCAAGAGATAGAGAAAATTGCTCTCTGCGTATGCACATGTCTTGGAAATGAAGGAAACATGCTAGTGTTTGTTTTTTATCTTCCGCAAGCTTTTCAAAGTGGATGTTGACAAACTGAATGTTGTTGTCATGTGAATATGTATGGAAGCCAACAACTGTACCAATTGCTCCATTGACTAAAGCTTGTTCTACTTCAAGGTTACATTTTAGAATTACTCTGTAGTTTAGACACAAAGTCAATATTTTCTCCAGTCCAGCTTTGTCAGAGATACATTTTTTAAGCTATTTAGTCATGCTGTTGCTTGTTGACACATAGGAAGTATCCTGCCGTGCACTTCTAGTTTGTCTGTGGAGCTGAGATGCGCATATGTTGCAATTCTTTTTTCAACATTGTCTCGTTGAATTGACTGCAGCTTATAAGAGTTGGCATTAAGGACATACATTTATTGAGTGAATTGTGCCATGACATCAGGAGCAGATGTGTTTAGTCCGTATAGCTCATGGATTAGTCTACTATTTAAGATGGATTTTGCATCTTTAGTAAGCAGACCAGATCTAATGCTTTTTAAAATGTTAGCATATTTAAGGTCTGCAGACTGATGCATGTTTTGAGTGAGTTCTCTGTAGTGAAAATGTTGCCATAGATTTACATTTCCAATGCTGCTGAGGATATTGTGGCATTGATTGTGTCCTAATGTTTTATAAATAGGTTGACCTTTCACTTGTGTTAACTGTTGGAGGTATCCGAAAACAAATAACATGTTTTCCTCCAAACAGTTCTTCGTAGTTGGTTTTAAGTACTGCTTGCATTCTGAGATGAATTAAAGCCAACATGACATTGGAAGCCATGCTTATTTCATCTATCAGGAGCACTTTCATTTGTTTTAGAATTCTGCGTACTTCAGTAGCAGCGTCTGCTAATAATCTGTAGTATTATAATTTGTTTTGGTTTTCTACAGTGAGGAGTAGCAGTCAGTGTAAAGTTACACCTCCTATGTTTTAGCCAGCTAAACCTATGGGGGCTGTTACTACAGCCAAAAGGTTGTTGTTTGTTAAGTTTTGTAGAAATATGCTGATTATTTTAATTAAGAATGTTTTACCAGAAGCAGCTTCACCACTTACATACAGGAGCAGAGGTTTATAATTTTTACAGCTACAGGTTTTAGTTTCATGTTTAAAACCGTGTTAAATTTCTTCGGTAACCTCTAGATACATGGTGAATTGTTCATCATTTAGCTGTGATTCCAGCACTGACAAGTCTTCCTCAGACTGTTTATATTGATGCATGGTACTTTCTACGTCAGTCATGGCTATTTTTGCTTCATTTACAATGTGTGGTTCTCCAAGTGGGTCTTGGCTTCCTCTAAGGGAAGGTAGACTTCCCTCAGGAGTGTCTTTGTTTAGTTGAGCATCACTGTCTTCCTCTTGTTGGCATTCATTGTCCAACATTTGTTTGTATTGTTTGAAAAAGTCTTATTTTTATACTGCTTTCATTTGCTTTGAATGCAGCTTCTAATGAGTCATAGTCACCTAATAATTATTCTTCTTTTCTCCAAGGTTTAAAAAGCTGGAGTAGGACCATGTAATACAGTTCTCTATGTTGTGGAGATTTAAATGATAACTTTATATGATTAATTAGACTGGGTTTGGTGAGTTTTCACTAGGCTTCCTTCATAAATTGAGACCGAATATTTGCCAGTTGTCTCATTTGGTGTGTCATTGTTTTTGTAGGTGTAGTTTTGGGCAACGTCGTTCAGGCACATGTTATCCAAAGCAGTAATACTATTTGGGTAGTATGTGCCAATTCAATTTTTTATTTTATTTTTAAATGTCCTGGCTATTTGGATAATTTGTATCTATGTTTTCTATCTCTTGGTAGGGTTTTAGTACTATATTTCAGGATGGAGCTGGTCCAAGATTCAGCTAGACAATGTGTTAAGATTTGCCATATAAGAATGTACATATTAAACGGTCTGCAGCTTTATAGCACCCACATTATCTAAGGGAGAGCATTTCTATATCGAAGCTGTACAATTTCTATGATCGTGTTTTGTCAGATGATATGTCATTCCAGTGGTCTTTTACCTCTGTTTTCTCAGCTTTGGTGAGATAGGCTGTGCCATACCTTGCAACTATAGTGCAATGGTC
Organism: Ambystoma mexicanum; assembly: GCF_040938575.1. NCBI lineage: Eukaryota > Metazoa > Chordata > Amphibia > Caudata > Ambystomatidae > Ambystoma > Ambystoma mexicanum. The sequence goes on from NC_090932.1 coordinate 719,594,394, forward strand.
TACAATGTATTTTATGTCTATTTTGTATTCGACAAGGAGGCAATGATTGCATTGTAATCATTGATTTACTTTAATTCTTTTTCCTTTTTAATGTTGTATGTATGTTTAGGGGATTTGCCTTTTACGCTGTGTCTAACAGAAGACATCAAGCTATTTGATTGTTCTTTTTTGCAGACTACTCTAGGGAAGCCAAAGCATCATTTGGTATAGTATTTACCTTTGTTTTATATCTATGTTGACATTGTCTGCCACAATTATGTTTTTGTAAGTGTAACACTTATGTATGTAGGTCACTATCTGCAGTTTCTGAAGGGATGTGGCAGGTAACATATTATCCAATAATCTTTAAAACAGTGATGTCACTATCATGGACACATTTGGAGCATCTTTTATCCACGAAAGCATGTGGATGTGTGGTGCTCCTCTGGATTGATACTCCTTTATCAAAAGAAGTGTGGCACTTCTCCAAGCGGAGGGGTAGTTTTATTGCAGATAAAATGCAGCATGGCAATGAAGCGATGGTGAACGTACCTGGTTACATTGACAAGGTCAAGAGAACAGAGTTCTCCTGGTGTTTTTATATCTATTCCATCTTTATTTTGGTTTGCAGTGCGTAGGAAGTCGTGTATATTCTGAGCAAATTAAAGTAACAAACAATGTGGTTGGGCCTAGGTTTCTTAGCATACAACATACATCAGCATGACATCGGACTCAGTATTCTTTTGTACCATGCATGATTTCCAAGAGATTAGTGATACTTGATTGCAAAACTTCATCTTTGTCTTTTATTTTCTTAAACAGTTGGGTTGCAGATCTGTTTAAAAAGTTAGAGCCTGTTTTTAATGTGTGTGCAACTGCATAACATAGAGTTGCTAGACCACTTTCAAAGAGGAAGTGGAAAATGTATTCTATATTTTTTCTGAATCTAGGGTCTTCGGAATACAGTCTTATAGCACGATATTCTGAGGCACTGATTTGCATGGACCTTTCATATATTCCTCCTTTTCCTGTATGAAAGAGTCAAAGAAAAGAATGTGCTTATACACTTTTTTCCATATGCTCATTGGGGACCCTTTGACTTGATGCATTTCATATGTTTCTAATGCATTGTCAATTGTGTCTTTGGAGTGTAATGGGTGAATTGTATACTGGTCTAAAATGTTGGCTGCAGTAACAGGATCTAAACGTTCAAATTGGCATTAATTTGGGTTGTTTCTCTTAAGTTTTCCTCTATGTTTATATCATTGTAGTATTCATTGTTTTCTTTCAGATATTGTAGGGCTTTTCTAACTTTTTTTAAGTAGACTAGTTGTTGTCAATTTCTATTGCCTTTTGATGTCACACCATTACCTAGTACAATCAAAGATTGATCAATTGGCCGTTGTACTCCTAGAGTTTGAACATTTTCTTTTAGATCTAATGGTAAATATACTACTTTGTCATGGATGTACTTTAGTGACTCGGATGTAGGTAATTTGGCTGATTTAGTTTGAAGGCGTATTATAGCTTGAAATGGGTGTACTGTTCTTGGAGAGTTATTAGTGATAGCACATGATGGCACTTAGTTATTGTCAAAGTTTTGTGTTGCAGTATGTGAAAACTGTTGACAGCTTAGTTATTTTGTAGCTAGTTTCTGCTGTTAGATATAAAGCCAGTTGGAACCATTGGGATTCTTCATTGTCTTCTATTTTGTAGGCTAGATCTACTAATTGTGTGTACTTTTTATAAAACGTTCTGCTACAACAGACACATATTTGTTCTGGTATTTCAGCAGATGTGTTTTGAAACATAGCTATTTGTTTGTATGTGTTCATTAAGATGTTGGTGTTTATGAGCTATTTGGTAATGTTTTCTAAAGGTACTGAGTTTTCTAAGTCACCTTCAGTTCCATAGTATTTACGCTGGATGTGCTCTGATTTCATGAATCAGTTCTTTGGCTGTGCCATGTAGCAGAATGTTATTTAAGTTTTGCAGTTCTAGAGCAGGACCTTTTGCATAGTATAGTCCATGTGCAAGATTCTGTATAGTAGAATGGTGTATCACTAACATTTTGATGTGGTGGACAGTGCTTTTGCAAGCAGTGCCTAAAATGCAGGCTAATAAATGTCCACACAGACCAGTGTGGTTGCACACTAAACAGTCTATAGTTTGTAAAGTTTTCATTTTACTTTTGTCTTTTAGTTTCACATAGTGATTGAGGAATTGTCATAAAGATTTAAATGATTGTTGGTGTACATTACACATTGAGCTGCATGTCCATTTGTACACTGGACAGTTTGTTTGGTTGAAAGGAGCATTTGGTTCAAAGTTTGTTGGGGACTTTTTTTCTATAAGGGCTTCTTTTGCCATAATCGTGTGTTCCACCATTTCATACCCTCGACCATTATTGTCTATGGCAATTGCTTTTTGTTGTTCTTATTTATAACCTTCTTCAATGAAGTATGGTTCTGTGCTGCTTGTCTGAATCCATTCACCATTACAGAAGTATGAAAAGGTCTCTGTTGACACGGCATGTTTAGAAGTAATTTTTTGATTAACCTAGTTAGTGGTTTCACTCTATTTAAAATCAATATAAACAATGCTCTCTTCAGTAGAAAAGTACTGTCAATTATATCTTGCAGGATTAGTCTCCTGCAGTAGTTTTTAAGGGTAGATTGTGACTGTTCAGATGTTTTTATAAGATTGAGAAGAACTCTAAGGTGGAACATTTTCTGTAACATCATTTTTGGATTGCTTTACCGTGACTACGTTAACACTGGTAGATAAAGGATTAGGTTTGTTAATAGGTCTGATTTTCTTTGCACATAATTTGTAACTTTTTGTTTTTGTAAGAGGGGCCTTACCTTCTTTAGTTGTGACTGGTTTAGGTTTGTTGAGTGAGGTTACTAGCTCTTTTGTTTTAATGTTTTCTATACATTGTTTTAGAGGTGGATGACTATATGGTGTTGTTTTAGTCTTATCTGCTCTACTCTTTTTTTCTTTGCTACAGAGTTGCTGTTCAGAACACATTTTGTTGTGTCTGTTGGGAAAAGAGAACATTTACGTCAGAGAGTTGTGCAATGGATATCCATGTATGTAGCATGGCTGTGTGGGTGTTATTGTAGAGATTAATAGAGTGCCGTTTGATTGTGAGGTGATATATTAGGCGTGGTTGGGAAGGTTGTGATATTAAGAGTCTACATAAGTGTGATGGTGTTGGGTTAGTGAGCAAGGCAGTGGTGGTGTGATGGAATCTGTACGGTGATTGTGCTGCATTGAGCAACAGAGTTGGTGTTGCAATGGGGCTTGTGTAGATGGGAATAGTAAGAGTGTGAATGATGAAATATAATGGGCTAGAGTGAAATAAATGTTGGTTTGAAAAGTGTAGTCTGGTATAATAGTGGATCTGTGGTACTGTTATTACATACAGAAACATGGTACATTAATCTACTTACTTTGTTGGATACAAAGGATATTTTTGTTAAGGTTGTTGATTTCAGTGATGTGCTTCTTTCCTGTAATTGTAAAAGAAAGTTAGTGGGGATATGTGGTAATGGCGAAGTACTTTTAGTGAGCAAGGTTCATATTTATAAAGGAAGGAGGCGTGGTGGGGAAAAAGTTAATAAAATTGGTGGATGATTAAACATTGTTGCATTTGGGGGCATTTTCATGAAAGTTAAGAAATGCGTTTGTGCATTCATAGACGCTCTGTAAAGTTTGGTAAAAGAGAAGAAAAGGTGATGGAAATTTTTTCTAATACACTTTTAAATAGCAGTTGCTGTGTGGAAGTTTAATATGTTAGGAGTATATGCATACTTGGCAACATGATACATTCTAATCTGTAGGTGTTTATGCAGTCCTAGATTATTTGTTTGCGTTCTGGGACTTGTAGTTCTACTTTTCCCATTGTGAAAGTTGGAGAACAATTGAACAGAATGTAGTGAAAAAAGTAGGACTGCATAAGCAGCTGAATATTGGAATGGGTAATGTTAGGAAGTATACTTGTACTGTTTGATCAGCTTTCACTTTCTTTTATGAAAAAGTGACACAGTGCTGCTGCAAATGCAGGTAGGCATTTTTTTAACTTTCTAAAAAATGCTTCCAAACAAATATTTTGGAAATCACAGCATTTTTAATGTTTATTTGATTTACATGTCACAGTTTCGAATCTTGAAGGTCAGTTGTGTTTTTTTTACTTTCCCTTCTGGGACTTGTAGTTAGAGTTTTATAATGGGAGAAGTGGAATTGTAAGTGACAAATTGCAAAGGAGAAACATCGGGAAAGATCTGCAATCATTAGCGAACCCAGAGGTAAAAGCAAGCCAGATTAGAAAGAATAAAAGTGCATACAGAAAGTGGCTAACTGGCGGTACATGTTTGAAGACTAATAAGCAGTGATAACAGACGTTAACCGGAGTTGTGCAACAAAAACACCAGAGACATCTGGCAAATATTGTCCAAGATAAAGAGTGATGGGCAACAGGACATAGTTAATCCCGTCCCAGACAACCCTCCTTAAAAATAATGGACAACCCTCCTTAAAAATAAATATGTCCCATTTAACCTCAGTTCTGGAGGACATAACACACAAGCCCATCTGCCCCTGTGTGTTACAACAGCAGACATTCATACTGTCATAGTCAAGCTAAAGGGCTATCAAACGTGGTTCTAAATGCAAATCCTATTCAACAAGGAATGCAAGTTAAGGGAGGTGCCACCTGCTTGGCAAAGTGCAATTTTCCTGCAGTCCATAGGAAGGGGCACAGACTAGAGTCTAAAAACTACAGATTGCTTTCACTTCTAGATGTGACTGGGAAGTTACTTGCATCATTTATTCTGGCAGAAATGGGCAGAAAATCATAACATTGTGCACACTACGAAAACAGGCTTGCACCTGGGATCAAGTACCATACATAATACTAGAATGCTCGATTCATTGATTGCAGAATCTACTAGAAGGGGTTTGCCTGTATTGTATTTCATCTTTGTTGATTTCAAAGCTGCCTTTGTTTCAGTAAACCAGGGTAAGCTGTGGGGAAAACTCAGAAAACTGGGTTGCCCAGATTGGCTGGTGGACATAAATATCCACTTACATACCAATACGACAGTGATAGTTCACCTGTATGAAGAAGGCTTCCTGTCGGATATAGTGGTTATAGACAGGGGGGTCAAACAAGCTTGTGTTTTGGCCCCCCCTGTTATTTAACTATACATGTCAGATCTCCCAGCAGAGATTAGTCCAAATTCTGGATGCTCAGTAAAAGGGGGCTCAGCCTTAGTTACTATTGGCCTGTACGCTGATGGCCTGGTATTAATGGACAGAGCCGTCAATGAGGCGAGAAAGAAATTCAGGGGCTTTTTGGAATTTGCTGAAGCAAATGATGTCAAGGTTAATATGAATAAGTCCAAAATGATGGTCATAGCCAGGGTGGGGAAATAAAAACTGGTAAAACTGGGTTTTGGAGCAGGTACCCTAGAATATGTGAGTAGCTACCCATATCTGGGGAAGGAACTATCAGCCAGAGGCTCCTATGCCTTGATCATTGGGGTCAGGAGACAAAAGGCAAGACAATTAACACACATCATTAATACATTTGTCAGGGATTCTGCAAGATACACACTAGAGGGCATAGTGAAGCTTTACAAGCAGTGCTTCACACCCACAATTCTACACAAAGTCTTAGTTATGTCAGACTTCACTTGGTTGGGCGTACTTGTGGCCCTCTTTTGCAGGAAGAAACTGAGACACCCACACGCAACCACCATATCTTTCATGCAACTTGAATTGGGCTTGATATCGCTTAGAGCACAGGTGCAAACAGGCCAGGGCTTGCTCTATATCAAATCAAAGAGCAAGCCAAAATGTCCCTTGTTGGATATGCTGGGGAAAAGTTATGAAGATACACAGAGGGTCCCGAAAAATAAAAATCACTTCAGAATAAACCAGGAGTGCTTCGTACCAATAGGTTGACGCCCTGAATTTCAAAGGGGTACCCAGTATGAAACACATATTTTCATAAATAAAATGAAAAAGCATGACTGGGCCTGCAACTATTCTGCACTGGAAAAACTGCAGAGTTATGGACTAGTGGTGGGAGTCTCCCATAAATACCTACAAACTCAGTTTTACCTCCTTCGAAATCCAAACACCCTGGTATGTGATTTCAGGCTGCGGCTTAGGATAAACCAGCTGCCCTTACTTGCTGTCCAAGGGGTATACACCCACATGCCCAAAGACCAAGAATACTTCCATATTTGTAAAGATTCAGACAAACCCAAGACTGCCAGAGATGTCATGACCCAATGTAGAACGATGAGCACAAAGTACATGTGCTTACTGGGCAAATTTGTTAATCAATATGACTCCATAAAGTCAACTGCCATATCATATCATATCACATCAGAGGCATTTTGGAGCTACTGTTTAAAAACTGATACAGAGTCAGTTCGGATCGCATTACATTGTCTCTGGTGAAAAATAAAAGTTAAATTGAGCGCATAAAGTAGAAAGAAATGACAATGCACACATTTTTGGTAGTGTCACTGCCAGGTGGAGTGGTTATGGAACCTATGAAATGTATTATATTGTTATTATCGGTAGCCTGGAAAAGCAAATGAATGTTGATGTAAGCCTGAATACAGATGGAAGTGAATACGTTTGGTTGGCTATGGTAACATTTTTAAAAAGTCCCTTGTTAAAAAAAAGAAAAGAAACTCAGAAATGTTCCTTTTTGTAGAGCTACAATGAATTGATGTTTATTAATTGTGTTAAAACTGTGTTTTGTAAAAGGTTCATTATGCAAACTAAATACAAATAACATTATTATTATTTAAAAAATGCAAAGAAAAAAGAAAAACATAATAAGCACCTATAGACGGGAATGGGTTAGGTTGAGATGTATGCATGTGCTGCCAACATAATAAACTGACAGACACAAAATGCCACTTAAAAATGGTCTAGAGATCTATTTTAGCTGCTTTTTCTTTATTTTATGAAACAGTCACACAGTGGTGCTATACATGCACATATGCATTTTTTTACTTTCATCACAAGGATTGTAAATAGAAACATTTTGAAGCGCAAAATACTGTAATTGTTTTCTGCTTCCTGTGAGCAGGTGATGAATGCTGTAATGCATGACATTTTCTAGAGTGGTTAAAAAAAATAATATGCTTATTGAGAATCTTATTATGGGGTAAGTAGCAGGGAATATTTGTATATATATATATATATATATCAGTGAAAAAACATTGTTAAAAGGGACGTTATGGTTAAGTTGCGCTACTAAAAACCTATCAAATTCAGTAAAAAAACGTTGTTAAAGGGACGTTATGGTTCAAAGTAAAACCAAAAAAAACCCTGAAATTCGGCAGTTATGGTAAGATAAGCAACCATAACTCGCGCCACCGTGCACTGCTAAAACTAACACGCAGGACATCAAAGATGACATTATTATCATTCATTGTGGAGGAAACAGTTTGGGGAATGTGATTAGAATTTCATTGCAGTTTGTAATGAATGAGAGATTCGGAAAGTTGAAGGAAATGTTCCCTAATTCCAAAATAATTTTTTCATGCATTGCCCAGAGACAGATGTGGATGCGTTACAGTTCATTTGGTCCACAAATGGAAAAAGCGAGGCGCAACATCAGTAAAGCTGAGTGTGCTTTTGTTTGAGATGTTGGCATGACATTGTTTCATAATGAGAACATTAAACTTGATAGGGCCACCATTTTTCAACGAGTTGGAGTCCATGAAGTCCATGATGTGGGTCGTCAGATTTTTGTGGAAAACATTCGCAATACGTTGAAGCAGTTTTTGTAAAATTGAGAAGAAATAATTAAATTCAGTAAAATGTTTCTTAGTTCAGTTTATAAAACAAAAAATGTAAAAGCAAAAACACGAGGAAAAGTTCTTTTAAGAGCCACTCTTTTTTGAATGCAGAACAATTATTATTATTTCAATTGTCTGACGCCTTGAATTTCTTAGATTTCCAGGGACCACCGCACTGTCCCCGGATTAGGCAGGGTGCACAGGGGGCTTTTGCTTTTTTTCTCATGTCTATTTTTTATCAGCAAAAGGTTGCTCCTAAAGGAACCTTTTGTTTGTATTTTTCACAATTTTGTATTTTTTTGGCATTTTTTATCAGGAGTGGCAAGGTGGGGGAGGGAAGGAAGGAAAGGGGCACCAACCACAGGGACTAAGGGCCAGGTGGAGAGACGAAGATGTTGGGTAGGCCTTAATCAGGTAGGTGGCAGTGTTTCTCATGCTCCTTGACTGCAGCCTGAAAAGCACTCTGAAACCCCTACAGATTGGTGCTCACAGTATATGCATAGCACTGTGACCCTTGAAAGTTAAGGGTCAACAGAGTTCTGTATGGCCTGTGAAGCTGCCGCTGGGATCCTCTGCCCCAAAACTGGTATCCTTTGTGGTGACAGGAGCAAATGAAGATGATGGGGTGGAGGAAGTCAACATACACTTACCTGAGAAAGGTATTTCCTTGAAAACAGTTTTTGCTTGAAACACACTAGATTGCCTGGAAAACAGACACCATTCGTGGACACCCCTCTCACGCTGCACGAGTGCAGGCACATGATGACATCTGTGGACATCCACAGATCTGACGGCCGTCCGCAGGCACCTTTCACGCGAGTGTCCGTAGGACATTCAGGTGTTTGTAGGAAATGTGCGATGTCCGTGGACTAATTAAAAGTGTATCATGCGAAAATTGACATGTCCGAACATTGTGCCTGTGCGGGGGCCCCTCCATTTTGAGTGCAGACACCCCGGACAGTCATGGTAGGAAATATCACACAGCAATAAACAAAACTTTTATAGTACAAAAAGTATATTTATTCAAAAAAGGGACGAGGTATCGGAAATGGGAAACATAAATGGGAGTATCAGGAACTTTTGCACAATAATTGTAAGGGGAGTAAGGGAGTGAGGTTTCATCAAATCGTCTTTCATTAAAATGCTCAGAATTTGTTAGGGATAATTGCTGGGGACAGGTGCAAAAAGGACAGTGATAGGAAACATTTTTAAGGACATGATTTTTCACATACTGTACAAATTCTTTGAAATCACTACTAAGTTCATCTAATTTGTTGGACAAGTTCATGATTTGATTATTTACAGTTGGGGATAGGGCTTCTCTTTTTGATTCGGGGGATTGTGGATTATTAAACCAAGGTGTGGTTTCTTCATGAAAACTATACTGTAAGAAAAATTGAAATTATTATTTTAGTACGGTGTGTACAAAATACATCATTTGTTTACATTAACATATCTATTGTATATCATTAGAGGTGTTATTGTCACTTGTTTCTTCTTTTGGGAAGTTCCCCTCTAACCATTCAAGTGTGCTTGCCATTTCTGTGAGAAAAAAAGGGCTTGTGTCTTATAACACATGTTTATGTAATGAAATCTAATAATACAGACATGAATTCAATGCACTTACTATTTAGTGCAAATGTGTTGTCTAAGAAAGTACCTGGTGTTTCTCAATCTGTATATATAAGAGTTGTAATGAGGAGATTATATGAAGTGTACAGTTGTGGTTTGTGATTGGTGCATTCCATTGTAATGTGTGTTAAATAAAAAAACATGTTTTTTTAACGTAGTGTTTGTAAAAATATATATATTTGCATGTTGTAAACATTAGTTGTGATTTTAGTTATATCTGTTTGTTGGTTGCTGGGTACATCTTTTTTGGGTCCCCCCCTATGATTCTGAGCCTTGTAAATGCCATTCTGATGTCCACAGACTTCCACGCTGTCTGCAGACTCCATATTTGACATATGGGGGCAGGTGGCGTATAATATTTATTTATTTATTTTGAAGCTTATAGAGCGTGCCAAGCCCGAAGGCATCTATGTGCTTTCTTGCAGAGTGCAGAAGTTACAATTCTTACACAAGCTGGTAAAGACAGACAGAACGAAGATGATGGCATTACAAATAGATGGCATGAACATAATAACATAAAGATATTGCATATTCATTGAGATACAGACGGTGCTGGTGACACACTAGGTAAGAGGGGATTCTTGGTTACGTAAGCTTCGGTGAAGGTGTACGTTTTAAGTTGTTTCTGAAAGATCCTGAAAGATTCCTGATCTCTGAGTTGGAGTGGCAGTGAGTTCCAGAGTTTGCTGGCAAAAGTCGCGAAGCTGCTACCACCTGCTTTTTGGAGCTTGAACCTGGGAGTGCCCAGGCGGTGTTGATCGACTGTTCGGGTAGGTCTAGCGAGTTGAGTCAGGGGGATGTTGTTGGACAGGTAGTCGGGGGCCATCTGGTGAAGACATTTGTAGGTTAAGGTGAGCGATTTGAATATGATGCATTGCTGTACTGGGAGCCAGTGTTGTTGGTGTCTGGTGGCTGAGATGTGTGCTGATCTGGGACATTGAGCGCAGCTCTGAGGGCATTGTTTTGTAGGACCTGTAACTTCCAGATATTGTGGATCTTCATCCCGGCATACAGTGCATTGCAATAGTCAAGGCGTGTAAGGACTAAGGCTCGGGCTAGAGTAATGTCTGGTGAGAGGAATTTTCAGCAAGCACTAATAGGTTTGCATGTGTATGTGGTTGCTGAGGTGGTGGCATTAACTTGTTTATTAAAATTGAGTGATGAGTCCAGGTGTAAGCCAAGCGCTTTTTACCTCATTAGTGACTTTAATGGTGTGTCCATCTATGATGAAGGACTGAAAGAGTTGATTTAGTTTGGCGATTCTGTGTTGAGAGCCGATGATAAGTAGCTCAGTCTTATCATCATTTAAACATAGCCCATGCTGCGCCATCCAATCTTGGAGTGATCGGTATATGGCACTGAGGGTGGCTGTGTCGGTGTTGTGATCTCCTGAGATGGGTATGAGGATCTGGGTGTCATTTGTGTAATTAGTGTAGGTGACACCCAGGTCATCAAGCCGGTCAAAGAGTGGCTTTGTGAAGATGTTGTACAAAGTGGGGGCCACACAGGAGCCTTGTGGCACTCCTCAGGAGACAGGGGCGGGGGGTGTTTCGGCTTTAGGGGAAAAGACTTTCATTGTTCTGTCACTGAGGAACAATTTTTTTCCATAGAGTGGTGTTAGGGGAGAAGTTAGCTGCAGAAGTAAAGTGTTTACACAGAATATTGTGGTCCACTAGTTCGAATGCAGCAGATAGGTCTAGGAGAAGGAGCATAGCTAGTTTCCCATTGTCCCTCAAGTTGTCCATTTGGATTTTTAGATCCAGTAGTGCTGTTTCTGTCTGTGTCTCGGGTGGAAGCCCGACTGGCAGAGCCCTACAATGTTATATTTCCTGGTATTTCTGAATTTTCAGATATGCTACTCTATCAAGAATTTTCAAGAGAAATGATAGCATAGTTATAGGGGCGTAGTTTGTGGGAGTGTTGGGGTCCAGGGTGTTTTTTTTAGTAGGGGTATTACCAATGTGTTTTTTAGGTCCGAAGGGACGCAGTTGTTTTTGAAGGAGGCATTTATAAGATTGGTGAAGAAAAGGGTGAGTTGGGGTGCACAGTCTTTGATGACTGTGGGTGGGCAAGGGTCACCTTGGCATCTTGACGGGTTTTAGGCTAAGGATGACCTTCAGAACTTCTGGGATGGAGACCTCCATGAATTCGAAGTGGGGAAGCTCTATGAGGCGGGTGGCAGTAGAAGAGGGCCGTCAAGGTTTGTGTAGATTGCCTAGGCTGCTTTTTGGCTTCAGTAGTGGATTGGAGGCACCTGCCTTTGTTTTGTAGGGCATTTTGGATATTCTCACACCAGGCTGAATCTTTATTACCGCTTTCTGGGGTGGGATGGCTGTTTCTAACTCTCTGAGGATTGAGAAATGTTCCTTGGTATTAGAGCTGGCTTTGGATATTCTGTTGTTCTATATTTTGCCTTTGGTGTGAAGTACTTTATGTTTGTAGTTCCTGGAGGCAGTGCCAAAATGATTTTTGTTAGTAGATGTGGGTGATTTTTTCCAGCAAATTCTGCTTTTCTTTTCATTGTTCTTAGATCTTTTAACTCGGGGGGTGAACCAGGCATTGAAATGGGCTGGTTGTTTAGCTTTACGCAGTGTGAGAGGAGCCATTTTATCTATAGCAGCCAGAATTCTGTCATTGTAGAGTCTGGTCATTATGGAGGGGTTGGCAGTGTCGTCTGTTGGTGTAGCCAGCAAGGGTTGCAGTAATGGGATCACATTGTTAGCTGTGATGTTCTTTTTGTTTCTTGAAGGCGCCTCTTGGACTATATTGGGAAGGTTGGTAGGGCTGATCTTGGTATTGATATTGAAATTGATGAGGTGGTGATCTGTCCAGGGGCAGGAAAAGTTAGATATGATGGTGGGTGGGCAGTTGGTATCTGCAAGCCAGTCGAGAGTACAACCTTTCACATGAGTGGGGTTATGGATCTTTTGTGCAAAGCCAAGTGCTTACATAGTGTTAGCCAAGGATAGAGCATTGGTATTGAGTGGGTCGTTCAGGCCTAGGTTGAATTCCCCCAATATGATGGTTTGTGATTTGGGTTTAGTACTGATGGTATGATTTGTGTGACCTCATTTTCTAAAGCGTGTGTGGGCCTTTGGGGGCGGTAGATGATGGGCATATTTAGTGTTGTTGTTGCTGAAAGAGACATTTTCACTGATAGGAGTTTACAGGAGGTATAATAATAAGAATAATTTAGCATATATATAGTGCTACAAACCCTCAGGTATCTGAGCGCTGCTTATTATTAGCCACGGTGTGTGGTGCTCATTTATTGACCTCGGAAGGATGAAAGGCTGAGTTTGGCCCTGCCGGGATTCAAACCTGCATCAGCATGCTCTGCATGTATGTCAAAGCGACCGCTCTACTTCCTGTGCTATCGGACCGGGTATGCGGAGTAGAAGGCACCTCTCTCATGTTCAAGGAAGATTTGGAAATGATGGCCACTCCTCCCCCTTTGGTCATGGCTTTGTCCCTTCTGCAAATAGAGTAAGTATCTGGGACAGCAAGGGACAGAGCAGGGCCTGAGGTTTCATTGAGCCAGGATTCCATTATGGCTAGGAAATCTAAATTGTGTAATGTGGTTATGGCTGCAATGTAAAATGAGTGGGCAGAAAGCGATCTGGCATTGTTGAGGGCTCCCAAGATGGTATGAGAAGGTGTGTTGTAGTTGGTGGGTTGAATGATGGAGCGTGTTGTGCGGTAAGAGAGGAGTGAGATTCTGAGTCTAGTGGATGGGGCATAGGTGCCTGATGTATCTCTAGAGAGTTAGGTTTTGACTGCCAGGTAGGAATTTCTGAGCGCAAGTGGGTGAGGGAGGCTGTGTAAAAAAATGAGCCCAAGGGGGAAGGTCAGAGGTACCATGAAGTGCCTGTCTTGGGATACAGGTGTGTTATGGGTCAACTGTATCATTGAGTGGTGGTGGTTGGTGATGCCCAGACCAGGTGATCGAGCCCGGAGGGGGAATAGGAATGTTAATGTCAGTGGGGGCCTGAAGTAGGATAATGTCAGGCAGTGGTAGGCGTAAATCAGGATATTGAGCAAGGCAGCAGACAAGGAGGTGGGTGGAAACATGGTGGGGTCTGCCTCAAAGTAGCAAGTTACTGGATATGGGTGGCTTAACTGGGGCAGAGATGTTGAGCATGGTTTGGCTACTAGCCAGCTAGGTAAAGTATAGAGCAATTATATAAATCACTTTTTTGAAAAAAAGCAAGCTACCCATTAATTGTAATGTGGTTGAAGCGTATTCCCTCTGGAAGCAGTTCAGCAATAAAACAATGTGGTATGCAAGGAACAATTACCCATTCATTGTAATGTGTTTGAATCGTATTCCCTATGGGAAGCAGTTCAGCAATGAAGCAATGCGGTGTACATGGCCACAATTACACAATTACACAATGATGATAATACAGGTTAAGAGCAAACAATGCATGGAGTGGCAAGGTGCAATTGCCGGCCCACTGGAAAAGCAGTGCAATACATCTATACGGTATACAGTTTGGAGCAAATCAGTAGTGGTACATTAGCGATGTGTCAGGTGAAATTGGAGAAAATAGGAGCGATATAGTGTGGCGCAGAGTCAAGGTCTCACCCGGCGGTGTGTTATGAAGAGGGTGGGATGCCGCGGGCGCATGTTCCTCAGTTGTGCAGGCAGCCTGGCAATGGGGATGAGCGTCAGGTTGATCTCCAGGACTTTGCCAAGGTTTCGTGGGAAGAGCGAGTCTGGCAAAATCACAGTGACGGCTTCATCACAGATCACGTAGGCCAGTTCAGGGGCTGCAGCGAGGAGGTGGCCAAAGGGATGATTGTGTGAGTGAAGGGTGAATAATGAGTGGTGGCTGGAGGCGTTTGGCGATCGCCCGGCTCACGCAGGCTCAGTCAGGCGCCTCAGTGTGTGCCTTGGGTGTGGCCCAGCTTCGCCTGCTGATGTGCTCTGATTGGATTAAAAATACAGATAGGTAGCCAGTGGGCTAGCTGGAGGCTGAGATAAGGTATAGGAAGTGAAATTACAATGCAGCAGTGGCTCCAGTTCATGGCACACATAGATGACAAAATAAGCAAGCCTCAAACACACAAATCATGTGTGTACTTCATGATAAAGTCTAATGTTACTGTCATTTTTTGCACATCAGGAGTTGTTATCGAGTCGAAGGGGATTCGTTTAGATTGATGTGAATACCCAGACTGGAAATAAGGTCCAACAAAGTTGCCAGAGAAGCCATAAAATGATATAGCTGTTTAAACAGGGACCAATGACAGAAACTGAGCCATGTTCTGTAGTAGTGAGATCTTATGGACTCTTTTCTAGTCATCTTCAAAATAGTCAGATTGTTTTCACACCATCCTAGGCGCCCAAGACCTCAGGCACCAGGTTGCAAAGCTCAGCAATGGTGTGGGATGGGTGGAGAATCCAACCCTCTTGCTACACCAGGATAGGATGCATGGGTAACATCAGACGGCATAGTGCGGTCAGAGCCTTGAGCTTGGAATACCAGAACCTAGGTCAATAAGGAGATATCAGAGTGATTGAGCAATGAATGGCCTGCCAGAATTTCCTAAACACCTTGTGGATCAATCATATTGCTGGAAACGCATAAGCTGTCAGATGATCACATGATATCTGAAGATTCTCCTGTAAGGACCTGGAATCTTGACCCACCAGGATGCATAATTACTGCATTTATAGTTGGCATGATTGCCAATCAGGTCCCATCTCTTCAGAAACCCTGCTTGGAAGATCATCAATAGAACTTCCTTATATAACTCCCCCCTGTGAGAACAGAAATGGAATCTGCTGTACTTGTATACCTGAAAATAAGTCATGCAGGTGACATGAGAAACTCATATGTACATTCTGGGCTATGTCACCCACTTCCAGATGCCTATATTTCTGGGTGATCTTTGGGTGTAGCACATAGCTGCCCTCACCCTGACTACTCTCATAGCCTCTGTCAGCTCCCATACGACAAGAAGTGTTCAAATATCCTCTTAACTTGTAGGTACAAAATGGAGAAAAAGAAATCTATTTCTACTTGGAGTTAGCTCTTCAATGCATTTGTCCATATGGTAATATTGTATGACCCATAATCAGGTAGGTAGTCAAAACAGGGGGTATTTGTAAATACAACCTGGTTTTATTGTTACAAGCAAACTCATAATGGTGGCTATTTAAGCCAATTGAAAGACATGAAATATACTGAACATGATAAAAATGTGTGGTTATTGATCTTAAATCATTGACAATGTCGCAACTTATGTCCAAAACATCAAACTGGACTGCAGGTATTAAAATGCATATTAACGTTCAGTTTTTACCATGAAAACACACTCCTTCAGGTCTCGTACAAAGCAATGCAAACAGAGTGATGTTCCCATTAGAAAAAGTACATTTGTGGAAATATTTGAATGCCTGTTTAATGTCACTGCAACCAAAGTCTCACAACACATGCCCAAAAGTAAATGAACTATCTTTGGAGAAGATTGCCTTTGAAAAAAATTCACGATGGGGGTGATGTGGACAGAGCATTTCAGGCCACAAATTACGTGGGCAGCAAACTACGTATAATGAAGGAAAAAAAATGTCTGCGGCCAGCCAAAGTAGAACCCATTAAAAGAGTCTGATAAATGGCTGCTCCTAAAATAACTAAAATATTGTGAGAAATCCATATGCATGTTGAAATGTATAACAGAGAGAGAGAGAGAGCTCAAGCTTAGTGTACACTGCAGGGTTCCATGTGTTAATATCCCCGCAAATATATTGCCACACAGAAATATTGCCATATTTTTGCAGCGATATTAAGGCATGGAACCTGTGGGGAACACCCCCGAAACCCCTGTATTATTTTAAAGGGAGCATGGGACACCCCCGCAACCCCTGCTCCCAAAACCCCCAAATATTATCCCCAATAAAAATATTGCCTATGGCCGTTCCTGAGGACCATATACACAGAGATATTTTTGTTGGGATAATATTCCGTGATACCCACTGCAGGAGATTGTAGAGGTTGCAAGGAGAATGTATCCAGATGCAAGTGTTGAAAACAGACTGTGATGTAGGATATAAAACATGACAGGTCTGTCCATGAGATGCGCATCAAATTTCCCAGGTGGTTTAATTAACTAATTAATCTTTTATAACACGCTTAATGCTCGAGACCAGACTCTAATTGCAGAATGGGATTCAAATCTCTGCTTCTCTGCGTTGTCTTGTTTCCAAGACAAAGGGATTGCCCCTGAACTATCCTCCCGGCCGCCTGGTTGTGTAGTTTCATGATTAAAAATACCAAAACAATGCCAAGATATTAGGAAAGGTTCTGTTTCAGACCAAATTTATGGGCTTATTACGAGATGCCCTTCAATTATATTATTAAATTCTAGTTTAACGTAAATATATTGGCCTGCCATGTAGTTTGTGTTATGTGATTTTCTTCTGGAAGAAATGGATTTTGTCATGGCATCGCATTTCCATTACATGTATTATTCCTATTTCACAATTGAATTCATTTTTTACATCCATCACTATTAAAAAAAAACATAATTTTGCTTGTATTGATATGCAAATTTGTTTTGTGAAACGTTCTTTGAAAATGTGAATAATTCGTCTGCACAGGAACATTGTTGTATTGCTTCAAATTACACTGCCTTTGAACTTAAATGGAATAGCAATGATTTCTATTTCTCCAATTATTCTGTAAATCATATAACTATTATGCAAGGTTAGTTCATTTACAGCCTGTAAAGTGCAATGGTTATGTATCATATTAACTTAGAGGGAGTCCAATGTGCAACAGGGCTCTGCACAAAAGGAAAGCGAGGCATCAGCGAGTGAGTAGGGGATTAGAAGTGGATATATTGTTTCAAATAATATCACAGTTAATAGAAAAAGTATCATTTATTATTTCTAATCTTTGCTTCACGCCATTCATGAAACATTAGCTGAGTACATTTAATTTCCAATCTGATGAACTTGAATTAGTCACAGACCAAACTTGGGTTCGGAATAAAACAACATCATTTGTGTGGGCATATATGCAACTAATCAAAATGCCATACTTATATAGGTTTATTATATGTGGGATCTAATTGTTGTTTAGAGTACGGTGGCCAAATTACTATGCATTTGCTTCATAGGAGGATGAATAACAAATAATGAGACAGACATGAAAGCTAATATGTAAAGAAATAGATAATCTTGAAGTCAATTTGTTGCTTCACCAATAGCCTTTGAAAGAAATTCACGGTGGGGGTGATGTGGACAGAGCATTTCAGTCGACAAATGAAGTGGGTAGCAATCTACGTATAGTGATGGAAAAACAAATGTCTGCGGTCAGCCATTCATAGAAGCAGCTATTATTGTGCTAAATAGATGGCTGGCTGCTTATATAGATGTTGGACAGTTCACTGCAGTTGGCATAGAGTGTATGTTTATATTTACAGACAAATGAATGAGTACAGTGTGAGGCTACATATTATTCCATTGTCTACAGAGAATATTTCCTTAATGCACCTTTATTTTATTTCATTATTGGATTTATTGCAATGAGATGGTGTTTCAAGTAGAGAAATATATATAGGCACACATTGCAGAGGACCAAGCAGTCGTGTAAATGGCGGCCTTATAGTATATAGCAATGTGTAGTCATTTGAGAATGTACTAAATGAGGCTAGGGGTATGTTGGATAAATAAACAGAGGCAATCCACGTAGGGGACCAAGAGGCGTATGTTTGGTGTGCACTCTCTCTCTTAGTCTCCCTCCTCTCTCTCTCTCTCTCTCTCTCTTTCACTCTCTCTCTCTCTCTCTTATTACAGTGTCTGCGGTTGTGACCCTGGAGATATGGTTAAGTTGCTAAAACCATAAGAAGAGCAGTTCTTGGGCGGCTTACAACTTTGCAGCCGTTCAACCAATCGTCACGAAACTTCACAAAAATAGGATACAACTACCTCGGAATTACTTCATGAAGTTGTCTGTGATTTCATCAAGTAATGTTAGAGTTAAAGGAGGGGGCCCAAAACGTTTGAAATCTGGATAGGCATGAATCTAAAAATTTGAACATCCCTAAAGCCTAAACCGCTGGTCTGATTTGCTCTAAAGTAGACAGAGGACCACCGACTGGCATGGTCCCGAAAGCATGCTTCGGCAAATTTGATGTTACTCCATGTAGTACATTTTTTGTAAAGTGGCAAAAAAAAGTAGGTGAAAGAAATTAGTGATATCTGTGTCTGTTAAGAGGACTCACTTCCTAGTTCATAGTCCGTGGATTTCTCTAGGCCAATCAGGAACCCTATCATTCACACAGACATCATACGCAGACACTGATTGGTTGATTAAAAGTGTGAGGTCCACAAAACCTTTGAAACAGACATCATATTGGATTTGTGAACCATGTCTTTATTCCTCTGACAGCGTGGCACAAAATGCCTCAGTATAATAGATTTGGCATTATTTTGAGGATCAAAGAGTGTCTGGGGAGGTTGGGGGAGAGAAGAAATGGTGACATGGAAAAGTTGTTGTGGTTTAAAAATGGCAGTGGGGTTGTTGCTGAATCCACGTCCATTTTCACTGTCCACAGCGAACACAGACATGAAGATGATCCGCAGATTTCTTTCAGAATTGGAAGTGTTATGTGATGTGTTACAACAGTGTTTACTTTGGATTTTATAGTTATGTAATGAAACCCATGAGTGTGACTAATATGTATATGTAGTTGTAACAACAATATATATTTGTGTGGCTATGGAAGTGGCTAGATTGTTTGTGACATGGTTGAATCTTATAGTTGTGGCCATGGACACGGGGATTGGCTGCAGTAATGATGTAGTGGGTGTGAAGATTGTGAAACTAAAAGGGTGGATAATAGGAGTGGCTATAGTAATTTGTTTCTTTCGATTTAATGGGACCAACAATGTGGCTGATAGCTGTAATGGATGTTAATTTTGTGAAACTAATAATCTAGACAATGGGCATGGTTATAGTAATATATTTAGATTGGGTGCAATGGAGGATCATTGCGGCTACTGGCTATAGGTAAACTAGGGAACTTAGTTTGACATGGTAAGAAGGGAATATTAATTGATTCTTTATCTGTGAAGAAAAGAAACTATAGTTAGTTATAGAAGATAGTATGCAAGATATAATTAGTTAAGTTTTTACAAAAAACATTGTTTACCCTCATTAGTAGCACATTGTATGTACTATGTTTTGTACAACATTTGTGCATGATAAACTATATTTGTATTAGCATGTTCTAATCATTGGGTCATTGGGAAAAAAAACACAGTGCATTGAAAAAACCCATTTCATTTTCTACATTTACTGTTACTGAAATGTACATTGTCTTAAAACGTTTCTTTATTTCCTTTTATACTCTTACATTTATAAAAGGGAGACACATTTTGTATGTGTAGAACGTTGATGCAAAATAACAGATAACAGGCACTACCCTCACCTCCTTTTTTGATTCCAAAAACAGTGACCTCGTAACACTTACAGCTGATCATAATTTAATGGCTTCACATTGACAACTCCAACTCCAAAAATATGCAATGATTTCTAATAAAGAAACATATTGATATAGCCATATAATAGCCATTCCCAATATCCAGATTTTTGGTTTAACAATGTTCACATCCATTACATCATTACTGTAGCCATAGCAAGTACCAATAGCAAGTGTCCATATTGTCATGGCCACAACAATAAGGTTCAATCATGTCACAAACAATCTATTCCCTTCCATAGCCACAAAAATATATATTGTTATAACAACTACACAAACATATGCAGCCATGAAATTATGATAAGCTGTAAGTGTTACGAGGACACTGTTTTTGGAATCAAAATAGGAGGAGAGGGTACTGGTGTTATCTGTTATTTTTCATATATTATGCTCCCTGTTTTAACACACACCCCTTGTGAACAAAAAAATATGGGATAGAGCTGTTATTGGACTAGGTGTGTAGAATGTAGGACTGTGGTAGTATGGGTGTGATAATTAATTAAATAGTTCATAGTGTTGTAAGGGTTTTCTGCATATGTTTGAAGTAGTTAGATACCCATTAGTGTATTCTAAATTTATAGCATTGTCAGAGTAGTATACTGGTAGTAAGGATGCATTAAGTAATTATACACATGATGACATGTGTTAAGTGTATTGTAATTAATGACTATGGGCCTTATTACGAGTAGGGCGGTAAGGGATACCGGGCACTGTTAAGGAGACCGGTGCCGGTAATCCCTTACCGCCCTACTACGAGTTCCCTTAGCGAATCCCTCCTTTAATGCCTGGTTTTACCAGGCGTTATAGATGGACCCGCTAAGGGACTTCAGAGCTAATAACAGTACCGCAAATTGTGGTACCGTTATTAGCTACTTCCCCATTCCCATTGAGCTCTATGGGGGCTCAAATGGGAATGGGGAATGGTTTTTTCAATGGGGATTTACCGGTCCCGCAAAGGTCGGACTACACCGGTAAATCCCCATTGAATGAGCCAGGTGCCGGTACCGTTATTGGAGGCAGTCATGGCGCAAATAACGCCACGACTACCTCCAATCTCGAAATGAGGCCCTATTACTTTTGTCTGTTTGTCTATATTTGAAGTAGTTACATACCCATTTGTGTATGCTAACTGCATATTTTTGCAATTGAGAATTTAAAGTGTAATTTAATGACTTTATTTGCGTTTAAAGAACATTAAGTTGGCATTTGTTAGATTTACTGGTAACTTATATTTTTAAGGAACAGGAGTATCTTTACATTCAAAGCAACCACATCTTTGTTTTACATATGCAGTATAGTGGCCTGAAGTGATTGTGGGACCAGTGTGGTATATTATGATATGATATGATATGGCATTTATAATGCGCCTGTACGCAAGTGTTTCAAGGCGCGATGAGGCAAGGGGGGGGGGACAGATGGAAGACAGACACTTATCCTACTAGGTCAGGTGTCATTCAGATTGTGTAAGTGCATGGGAAGGGGGAGGTGGGAAAGTGTGGGGGAAGGGGAAAGGGGACAGTGCAGTATATGGTATAATAGAATAAATAACAATAAGTAAATTACGGCCAGCAGGTGGCAAGTTTAAGGGTAAGTGCAGACATCAGGTGTCAATTGCTGGTAGTGGGACTGTAAGGATACAGAAACAGTCCCCAAGTGCAGGGTTTGCCAGGAAGGCAGTGCAGGTGTGCTACTGGCAGAGGATGACCAGGTAGCCAGTGCAGTATCAGTTACACCCAGGAGTCATCAGGGGAGAGGAAGAGAAAAAGCAGAAGCAAAGAGAAAGCTTTTGAGGTGCTTCAAGTTTCAGGGAGGCTGTTTCAGAGGGAGGCCCCAGCCGGAGAAAGAGATCTACCACCAAGTTGTTGCTTGGAGAAGCGACTGACCCTGAGGGAGTTGGAGGCAGATGAACAAAGAGCTCTAGAAGGAAGATAATTAGGAAGAGAGAGCTGGAGGTATTGAAGCCCCATGCCCCAAAAGACCTTGTGGACAATGCAGAGTGTTTAATCCTTGCAGCCCCTGGGAGCAAATGGAGAGATTTCAGTCCTGGAGAGATACGATCTCTGGGCTTGAGGCCAAGGACAAGTCTCGCAGTCCTGTTCTGGATGAGTTGCAGAGGGCGGAGAGTAGAAGCAGGCCGATTTAGAAAGAGGCTGTTGCAATAGTCACACATAGAGAGAACCAGAGCTGTGGAGAAAATGAACTTCTGGGGGAAGGAGAGGAAAGTAAGAATACATCTGAGTAGGTGCATCTGGTAGTGTGACTTCTTAGAGATGTTGAAGATGTGAGGAGAGAAGGAGAGTGTGGAGTCGAAGATGACTCAGAGGTTTTTAGCCTCACAGGTGGGAGCAGGAGGAGGGCCAAGAGAGGCCGGTCAGAGAGTGACAGGAAAGGAGGGAGCAGGTGTGCCTACTGTTGTGAAGGTTTTCTTACCAAGAAATACTTTAGCATGTGTAATGTTACTGAGTTTACAGTATTTTTAGTGTCACCTGCATTGTATTTTGAAAGCATTAATATTACATATTGCCTGTGTGAATCTATTTGTATGTAGGATCAATTGTCTGAATTGAAATTGAGCATAATATGCCAGGATTTGCATTTTGGAGAAGCTGTTGAAATCAAATTGAATTACAATTTGGTATAGATAAATACACAAATCGTTCATTAGGGATGTGCTCTTGTGAAACATGGCTGCAGAGAGTGCATATGTTTCCACGTGTATGAAATTTGTAAGATTTCATTCATAGGGATGTGTTTTGATTCTAGGACTTGTGTGTTCCTGCACTGTACTCCAATTCTTGTCATATTCACGTGACACTGTAGATAGTGTCACGGTTGTTAGTGGCATTTCTGTATAGGATGAGAATTTGTAGACAAAACTGGTCTGAGCCGTTTAAGTACTTATTGTCAACAATTGGTGGCAATTCAAATAGAGGATTGATCGCTCCATTTGCAAAGCAATGTACTGCAGTTGTTTTGCTGAATTTAATAGAATGGAGAATTTCATCTCTGTTTGGTTTGAAGGTTCTGCATCTGTTTTGTTTGCTGTGACTGTAGAGAGATCTGCAATGTTTTACCTTTGTAGTAATTGTCTTTTAAAAGGTTTTCTTTTTGAGATTTAGGGTACATATGATGTGGATGATACAGTGGACATTTTGTATTAAAGTTAACTAAGAATAGACCAGTCATTGTACGGAGATGTGAAAGTGCTATGTAACTCATACCTTCTTTGAAGTCTTTGCTGCCAATGTCGACAAGTGTGTGGTTGAATGTTAGACCTTATGACTTGTGAATAGTAACAGCATAAGCAAGAGACAGAGATAATTGTTCTCTGCGTACATAGATAGCTTTGAAAATAAGGAAACTGTTGTGCAGGTTTTTTTTTTAGTTTCTCCAAGGTTGTCTAAATGGATGTTGACAAATTGGATACTGTTCTTGCTCTTGTATATGTTTGGAAGCCAATAACTGTTCCAATTGCTCCATTCACTCAAGTGTCTTCTAAGTCAAGGTTACGTTTTAGTATTGATGTGCAGTTAAGGCACATAGTTAATAATTGTTCTAATCCAGTTGTGTTTGACATACATTTTAATAAGGGCACGGCTACCGCCATAGTTGTAATGAGGGCCATTGTACATATACATATTAAGATCACAGTCTTACAAGAACAAAAAAGCTCTTTTAAGAGCTCACATTGTAGTACGAACTGAAGCAGTAAAGTGAACTTTAAACCACAAACATATTC
Organism: Ambystoma mexicanum; assembly: GCF_040938575.1. Taxonomy (NCBI): domain Eukaryota; kingdom Metazoa; phylum Chordata; class Amphibia; order Caudata; family Ambystomatidae; genus Ambystoma; species Ambystoma mexicanum. The sequence goes on from NC_090932.1 coordinate 719,618,070, forward strand.
TCCATCTAGGAATCAAGAGTGAAGAAACAACATGGAAAGGCATGGTCTTTGCTAGTGTAATGTGAATGGGAGGTGTAAAAGACTTTGATATGGCTGAAATGCCTTACAAATGCGTTACACTCAATGTTTCACTGTTTGTATGACAGAGAAGAGGGGTATAACAGAATATTATTTCTGTCACCTATTGATCTTCTCTGCTAAACAACTACTCCAGTATTTGCACGGGCATAGATTTTATTGGCAATGAAAATATCATTATAGACTCTTCCTAATTTATGCATAAATATTATATAAATGGTGTCCGCAAGGCAATACTTGTTTGTATTCTATTTTTAGACCTTGAAATGTAATTCCCCATGGACCTTTTGTTTTCCTTTTTTTCCAGAGAGAGATGGAGGGAAGGAGGGATGGTGGAGGAGGGAAGGGTCACCATCCACTGTAAGGGAAGGAAAGGTGGACAAGGGAATATGTTAAGCCCTGTTTAGAAAAGCTAAGGTAGGGGACAATTATATTCATGTGCCTTGACAGCAGCCTCAAATGTGCTGCAGAATTCCTCCCCCTACAGATGAGTGCATCACAGTACACACACAAGATAGCTGTCCATAAAGGTATGGATCAACTGCTTCCTGTATGGCCTGCGAGGCAGCAAGAGGAATCCTCTTCCCCACTGAGGTTGAAAGAGCGGTTGCAGGATTAGAAGATGAGGGCACGCGAGTGGAGGTACCGCTATGCCCTGTGAAGGGAACTGCCTTCCAAAGGGCAGTTGGGTAGAAAGTCTGGGTGTGGTGGTGCTGATGGAGTATTGTCCCTTCTGGCCATGACTGCGTGTGGCTCCACATGCAGTGCAGCGCACATTATCAGCCAGAGCCTTCGGCACTACTGCAACAGTGTTGAAAATCCTCTGCACTAAAGACTCTCTCTGACCACCTGCTTTAGCAGGTTCCTCTTCCAAACATCTTTAAGCTCCTTTTCTTCCTGCAGCTCATCTGCTGTAGTTGCCCTGTTCCCTTTCCCAGGTCCTCCAGGTGGTGGTGGCTGTGACCCCTGAAGAGGTGGGATGGCCATGACAGATGCCATTGTAAAGTTTTCTCCAGCTCCTGCAACTATGTAGCTGTGCTGCTTTGAAAATGAGTAAAAGAAATGGTTGGGTCTCCTTGGGGGAAACGTGAATTGGCTTTCCTCCTGTCTGCAGACATCAGAGTCTAAAAACGCAGTGAAAAGTTGTACAAAATTCAGAGAACAACTAAGAATGTTACTAGAAGTTGTTGAAGGGCAACGATTCAATCTAACAGTTGGTAGTGTGGTCAAAAATTGGATTTCAAGATGTCCGTGAAGCACGTACATTGATTGTGGACATGTCATTACGCCAAATGGGTGCAGTCACGTGATGATGTTTACAGCTGTCCCCCACTTCATCACAATGTTTGCGAACTATAGGGCACCCCAGTGATGTCAGGCGCCATACATTGACGTTCATTAACTAAGTAAAATTGCATCATGCAGTTGCAGAAATGTCCATTGATCACGAATGTCAGCGCGGGTCGTGATGTCACTCGCGCACCCTATGGAGACTGCAACCATTTGAGGACGTTTGCAAACTAAAAAAAATTGGATCATTGGTGCCGCAGACATAACGGCTTGTTCGCAAACGTCAGACACCCATGTGCCGACACTATAATGTGTGTAAGGATTGGTGAAAGCACTAGAAACAGGGGACTGCCACACTTCATTACAAGTTTGTTGTGTACCCTGCTGCATGTGGTTGGGTCCACTTAGGACAGTGCCCCACTGTTTTTTGATTAAAATTGGAATGGGGGTTGAGACCCTTCCCATTCACGCCAAGTACTATAATGAGATTGAGAATGTATTCTCTCTAATAATGCATCCGAGATATAGGTTTCACTAGTGTAACAAGTGTTTATTAGTGTTGCCGATACAGGTTTCGACCTTCAGCGGTCATTTTCAAGGATAATTATTGACAATGAAACAATCAACATTGAATTTATTGTGTTACCCCATAATAGTTGGCAATTTCAAGTGTGATACATACATTACAATAGAAGCAATTGTTTTTGTAGTGTTGAGTAAGGTTTATGGGTCAGTTACTTGTGAGGTAGGTAAAGGCAATCCCAGGGAGGTCCCAGCCGAACACAACTAATTGTTTCTTCTTCTCACTTTTCTCCCCACTCTCTCTCTCTGTATGCCCTGTGTTACATGATTGTCTTTGTTTGATCAATTTTCCCTACCACACATGAGACTGGCTCATACAACCTACTCACTACTACCAAAACAATCGCTTCTATTGTTATGTATGAATCACACTTGACACGATAATGTGGTGTGACGGACATTAACATGGACTTCAAATTGGCATTTTATAAAATATATATTTTACTAATAGTTACATAATATTTACATTCATATACTTTAAGATAGGGAGGGAGAATCAGTGTGGGAAAAAAACATTGGGGAATTTGGTGTATCCACATGATTGGGTGAACTAGGGATATGAATCTCATCAAAACTTTGATCATTAATATTTTCCAAGAATGATTAGGATGATTGACGAGGGAAAAGGGTCACAGTGAAAATCAATATTTCATATAACATGATTTATTTTTACATATGTGGATTGTTTTGTCATTTTACTTGTCAGTTGAGTCATCTGTACACATTGTTTTTCATTTGAATTTCAATGTGCTGTACTTTTATTTTGCTGTTTTGCACTTTCACTTCCTCATGATTGCTGTTGTTCTACATTGTGAATTATAAGACATATGTAATAGATGTAATAGATAGATTTTGAAAATGTATGTAAACGTATTATATATTATGTATGGTTTTGTAAAATATACAAATGTATCTCCCATTACTGCATTGTAAAGTAATTGTATCACATATCCATGTATATCTTCTTTTGGGAAGTATAGCTCTAGCCATTCAAGAGTGCTTGCCATTTCTATTACATTTCTAATGTTTAAATATAGTTATGAAACACTTTCAAACATTTATTAAAATTACAAACAGAATGATTGCAACAGAACTATTATTTATTAGTATATACAGCAAAGATAAACACAACACATCTTCCCCCATATAACAAACCATATAAGAACCTAATCACAAATAAAATCCTTTAATCTGATAGGAGCTTTCCTGATCCTCCCCCCAAGTTGTCCACCTGCATTCAAATCACCATTCCCCACACAACTCCTCTTCACCACAATTTCCGCTCCCGCAGATGTCCCACTATCACTCAACTCATTCTCCCTTTCCTTCTTTTGCTCATCACAAGAAGGTACTCTGCTTAACGCCAACCTTGACCAGGCATGCAATTCCTGTTTGGACCTGTTTGGACCAGGAGGATCCAAGGCCCGACCCCCTGCTCAGACAGCAGGTTAGCATGCACCAACATGTGTTACCCCCTCTGTCCCCAGAGGCTATCCCCACCCCCTCTGATCCCCCTGTGATGTTCCCTTGCGCCCCCCCTTCTCGCACATAGGTGTTACCTGTTTTGCTTGATTCTTCTACCGTACTCCCCCTCAACCTGCTCTAGCCTACTTCTGCAGGAGTCTGTCCTGATACATTTCGGTTTCACGATCACCGTCTTGTGGCCAATGCTGGATTTAACTTTTATGGACATAATTCATTCACGATGCGTCATTCTTTCTCAACTCTCATGCTGGACTTCATTTGCATCTTGTACTCGAGGTGGCCCTGAATCATGCTGTTCCCATCTTCATCTTGTATGCTGGCTTGCAACATGTGTTACTACTGACTTCTGCAATTGTATTCGCTCTCCACTCTTGCTTCTCCACTATTTTGACTGCTTACTCTCTGTTCTCTCCTCCTTTCCCTTCTCCCTTTTCCTATATCCTCCCCTTACATTTTTCTATGCACTTACTCTATCAGAATTGTCCCTGGACCTAATATGATAGCAACCTTGTCTATTTCCTCCACCCTTCCATTACTGTTTTTTTCCTCCCCACACCCCCTCCAGCACTATTTGAAATGTCGTCAGGCCTAGTTTGATAGTCGCTTGTTTTGTTCCTCCCCTCCCTTTCTGCACCCCTCACCTTTTGTTTTTCTCCGGCTCTACCAGAAATGACATCAGGCCTAGTATGGTAGTCGCCTGTCTGTTTCCATTTCCTTCCCACTCTCCCCCTCCCTTCCTTATCTATGTCTTAGCTCTTGCACTATCTGAAATGTCGTCAGGCCGAGTACGATAGTTAATTTCACATCCTTACTGTTCATGGCCTGTAAGAATGTCATTGTATTTTCCCTTGTTCCCTCCCTTGCCTTGAAGCGCTTTGAAACACATTGTGTATAGGTGCTATATAAATAAACTATCATATCATATCATATTATTACTAGGGTAGTTATTGAGCACAGTCCTAGCTTCGGGAAGCCACAGAGTTGTCTAACTACCCTAGTTTACAATCATAGGGGGAAGATTACAGTGAGGGAAGCAGAGCAAAAATGAGCAGGGACCTAAGAGGGAAGGGTGAGCAATTGCAGCATGCAAGGAAGACAGTGGGGAGCTGATTACCAAGTCTCCAGTAGGATGTGGAATGAAGGCTGTGTTGACCAAGTTGTTAAGGAGGAGCCTTTCCTTGAGCTCTTTCCTGAACTGTAGAAGTGATGGGGCAAGTCTGATGTAGATGGGGAGGAGGTAGACAGAGAAGGCTTGTCTTCTGGTACTTTCCTTCCTGCACTGTCGTAACTCAAGTCAGCACATTTCCTTACCTCTGATGGATCACCTCTGGAGATGCTGAGTTGGGTAGCTTGGGTAGCTTGGGGACTTAAGGATGACAGCCTTGTTGATGATGCAACAGGATTTGAAGATGACATAGGGGCGGTGGGAGCCAGATTAGTTAGATGAGGGTTGTGGTGATGTGGTTGAATTTGCAGAGTCCTTAAATGAGTCTTGCTGTAGCATGTCAGACACATTTCAGGGATGCCAGGGTAGTCACTGAAAGGCATTCCAAAAGTGCATTGTCAACATCCCGGTGGCAGAGTATCAAGGCTTGGACATTGGATCAGAAGTTATTTCCTGGGATGAAGGGCTTCATTTTCCACAGGAAAGAAGTTGGTACCAGGCAGCTTGTGTCTTCCTTGCAATGTGCTGTTTGAACATGAGGCGTTTGTCTATGTTGAACCGAAGGGACCTGGCACAGAGGGCCAGGTGGGGTGTGAATCCCTCAAGGTTCATAGCAACGAGCCAGGTATGGATGTCAGGGTGTTCAGTGTTGTTGGTCAGCAGTAGGAATTCAGTCTTGGAGGTGTTGAGCATCAGATAAGCACTAGCCATCTAGGACTGGATCAATGTGAGGTAGGCCTTGATCCTGTGGATGTCTTCGATGGAGAATAGCTTGCAGTAGATTTGTGTGTCATCTGCAAAGGTACTGTTTACTTACTAAGTTTGGAAAGTATGTTCTTCATTGTATGAATGTTCTGCTTCAGTTTCTGTCTGGTGTTGAAGTGAATTGTTTACATAGGGTGTACAGATTTCTTCAATATTTGTTATAATCCATAATATTACGTTCTGATTGTAAAAACAGTATTTAATTTTCCAAAGTTACAATCTTAAATGGATGTAAAACAAACATGGTTGTATTGATTGTTTGCTTTGTTAATCTATGTTGCTAACATGCTCCTATCAGTGGAGCCGGCAGGTCTCACAGAAAGCTGCCCTGCCTCCTGCTCCCACCTACATGCACTCCATGATTCTGAGGACCTGACAATCGCCTCTAGCCTTTGCAGTGGCCATGACTAGAAAGGTAGGCAAATAATACATGTGGATGTGTCTGGACGCTTTGCGTCTGCTGCCTGCTGTATTGTTCACTTAAGTTGCCGTTGCAACATTGCCACCCCAACCCATCCCGATTCCTCTCGTATGCCCATATCGTCCAGCAGCCACCCCGCATTCTCGACATGCCTGTCATCAAGTCAAAGGGTCGCACAAAGCCACTGCAACTATCCATGATGCCCCCAGACACCCGTTTCTCGCAAGCTGCACTAACCCACATCAACAGCCTCACAATGTCAGCCCTAATGCAAGCACCCCTATGTGTATACCAGTAATAAAAGACCATCTGCAGTAACATATTGTTTGAAAGGATATGCACTTAGCTGTGCAGCCCAACGCGTAGAACATCAAGTGAAACCTTGAAGATCGATCCAACTTCCATTCCACATCCAATACCCAACCCCCAGCCAATCTACTGGATATGATAGACTATCACCAATTTTTTATGCACATTGAAACAAATCAGCATAGTGGATAATGCAGAATAAATGTTCAAATATTTTGTATAACCCACAGAGTGCTAGATACATTTGATGAATGAGTAATGCAGCACATTATGAATAAGAAGGCACATTGCACCTTTTCTAGTATGGAGCTGTCAATAAAGATGAGGTGGGACCATGAAAATGATTTTATCTGGCTGCCAAATCCAAGGAAAATATTATTTTTATAAAATGTAAGCTAAATATTAGCCTCTTTACTTCCAAGTGAGTCCAACACATCTTGAATACATTCACTTTTGTTCTGATCTGACAGAACGTGACATGCATTTTTCTTTAGCTGCTAACAACATGAAAAGACTAGGAAAAGCTTTATTTTCCCAGTCCTATTCAGTAACTTGATTGCAAACCCGATGGACTCTATGATTCTTCTTAAAGCTGCCATTTCACAAGACATTTTAAGATCTACGACTGGCTGAAATTGTTAAATTCAGTTCCGCCATTTGTAAGATTTCAATCTGTTGTGCACCAATCCACTGTCCCACCTGCCCCTGTGTATCAAACAGAATGACGTGTAGTTTCTCATGCCATTGTGTGAACTGAAATTAGCGGCGCAAAGTTTCTCGTGCCACTGTATGAACCTAGCATGGATCGAAAAGTGCAGTGCAATGTTTCTCGTGCCGATGTATGTACCTGGTACAAATCGAAGAGAACGGTACAGATTTTCTCGTGCTACTGCACAAACCTCCCACAAATTGAACAAAAAGCTGGACACATTTTTCTTGTGCCGCTGTGCAAACCAAATTACGGTGTGAAAAAACCTTGCAAAGTTTCTCGTGTGCCAAAGCAAGACTAGTACGGATGAAAATAAGCCTGCACAAAGTTTCTCGTGTCCATGTGCGAAACTAGCATGGATCAAGGAAAACCGCACAAAGTTTCTGGTGTCGCTGCAAGAAACTACCACAGATCAAAAAAGAACCACACAGAGTTTCTTGCGTTGCTGCACGGATCTAGTATTGCTTAAAAAAAGAGACTGCCACAAAGTTTCTCGTGTCGCTGCGTGAACCTATCATGAATCGAAAACTGTGTGATGGTTCTCATGGCAAACTAGCATGGCTTGAAAAAACCTGCACAAATGTTTGCATGTTGCTGCACAAAATTAGCACAAATAATAAAAAAAAGACCTGTGCAAAGTTTCTTGTGCTTCAAGAAAACAACTTGGGAACAAAACACCAATCTCCACGTGAAACCGCACAAGACCGGGCAAAATTTCAGTGGCAGCGGAACAGTAATGCAGATTTTGCGAAATGTGTGGAAGCAGAATCCAATGCGATTTCCACTCTTTCCGCTAGAGGGGCGGAATTTTCGCTCTCCCATAGTAATATCAGTTGCTAATTTCATTGATTTTGCTAGATACATAAAAACAATAATCTGAACTCGGTGCATCACATTTTGTTTTTAGATATATAGGTGTCATCGAATTCAACTACTTTAAAAAATGGATTTCGTTTTATTGATATAACTCGAATGCAGATTTTGCGCAACGTGCGGAAGCGGAATACAATGCGATTTTCGCTCTCCCATAGTAATATCAGTTGCTAATTTCATCGATTGTGCTCAATATATAAAAACAATAATCTGAACTCGGTGCTTCACATTTTGTTTTTAGATATATAGGTACCAGCGAATTTGACTACTTTAAAAAATGGATTTAATTTTATTGATATAATGCATAATTGCCTATTTTGTATGTACTTATAATTTTATACCTAAACAGGAATGCATGATTTCTGAACAATGGATTCATGCATGATTAAACTATAATTAGTTATACAATCAGAAGGGGAAAGACCTCATATTGTTTGGTAGAATATTAACATATTCAAGGATGTGTCTTCAGAAAATGGCAAAACTAACTTCTATGCACAGTTTTCAGTCAGTCAGGATGCACAGGCAGCGAATCAGGCTGCACACGAGTGGCAGCCTATTGGTTAAGGACTGGCATGATCATCTTAGAAATGTTGGCATGCTCCAATTAAACAATATTTTTATAAATGTGGGAAATTAATAATACTTCTCTTTTTATATATGTTTTACAAGACACATCTGTTTCTCGGGCAAAAGAGCAGTAAACATCAGTGATGTTTACGTTTTGGATTGGGAACATAGAAGACCTTACCCACTTTCTCAATGACTGCTTGTAATGTTGGATCTTATGAAATTGTTTCTTAAACCTCTATTAAGTCAAACACATGTTCTCATGAATCATCCATTGGAATTATGTGGTCAGCAATGAAGGGAAGGACTAGGTAAACGTTTATGGAGTTTATAGAGCTGGACGTTCAAAAAGAAAATTGTTTGCTTTTGGTGTGGGATCCTTTAAATCATTGTGTACTAAATTGGCACGTATTTCCAATATTGTTTAAATAACCAAGGATGAATGTTTTTCATTGTGTTATGAAAGGCTATTTTTGAGGTGACTTTATTTACTTTGTCATTTGAGTAGTCTGAATAAATGCATGTACTACTTTACGCAAATGTTTTATTGCATTCTAAATATGATAGATCTCACCAAAAATATACCAAAAATTTAAACCTGTCAAACATTTGGATACTGATACTGTACAACCCATTTGCCCGGGTTGTTCTTCTTCTCCCCGCACTTTGAATAACTCTAAAACTTCTCGGCTAAATCCTTGACAACAACATAAATTTAATTTAATCAAACCAGGTGTGCAAGTGGGTTATATTCTTTTAAACATCTGGATACCGTCAGCAATCCTGAAAGCTTCCTGTGGCTGCTTTCTCTTGTATTATCAATTGAAGAGCTTCTATAGTCACAAGAAGAAAAGGCTCACTGTTTAGTAGTGAAATCAAGTATAGCTTCCAATCAAGAGTTCCACATCTTATTAGCATAAAGTAGTTTTCAGGAATAAACACATATTGAAAAGCATGGTGTTGGTTTCAAGTCTAGTTTTTACTCATCACCTCCAGAGAGACTGCGAATCTTAGAGGAATCAGAAGGGTGCTGCCATGTTAATAGGAAAGATCAGCTGATTAGCGTGCAGAGGGTTGAGAGAGACACCATAGCTGAGTGCGTAATGGAAGGGGAGACAGTTGGAGGGCCCAGCAACAGATATTACGGTCTTGCGCAAGTAAGAGCGACCTGCCCGGAAGTGCAGTGATCCTGCGGAAGGAGGCGTGCAGAAGGAGCATTGGATGCGCGAGAGAGGCACAGTGAGTTTTAGGAAAGGTCAATAGTCAAATGTACAGGTGAGGCACGCATGGGCGAAAGCGTAAATTAAACTTGGTCAAGGAGGTGAACCAGCATAGGATGCACAAGGGGGACAACGCCAAGTACAGGAGAACTATAGATGTGAATCCGAGCTGCTGACCAGATGCAATGTAAACAAATGCTTTTACTTTTTTGCTGCTGGCGTCCTTGTGCGTTTGCTGTGCTGTTCTCTTTGACTGTGTTTTTATTTTCATTTGCAGTTTCATGTTTAATCTTTATTGTCGTTGCCCTGATGTTCGTTTGTGCTCATGTTTATTGTGCGCCCATTTGCCTTACAAATTAATAAACATAAATGTACACAGTCAGATTGTAAGCGTAGTAAGGACCAAGGCAGTGCACGAACAAACCAAACCTGGATAAAGAGCAACACTGAACTGAAACTGGAAGGTGTAAGCGGCTTTAATGGCAAGTCCAGGAATAATGCCACCGGCCAAATTCTTGGAAACTCCAGGAGAACCCCTCACAGAGTGGGAAGAGTTGAAGGATTTATTTAGCTTTTACCTGCTGGCCATGAGTGGTGACACGTTTTCAGATGAACAGCAACATCCTACCTTAATGAATTATTTGGGAAAGGAGGCCGCCAGATTCAGTAAACACATTTCAGATCCACTTCCATCAGCAGATGGCGATGGTGAGAGCCCTTCAAGGGGAGAATGTGTAACCAGGCAAAACCAGAAGATAGAAGAACAGTGTGGATATAAAACAAACATTGTTTTGGAATTATTCAAATTCTTCTCACAGACGCAGATACTGATGGAACGTGTGGATCTATACATTGCAGATCCGAGAATACTAATCATGTTACTTTACCAGCACAGAGGACGAATATATCAGAGACCAATTGGTGCTGCATACATCAGGCAGTAATATACGGGAGAAACTGTGGCAACTGTGGTGGAGGAAATTCATTAGGAGGGACAGGTTTCAGGGGTGCTTGTTTATGATGCAGAAAGATGGGCCTTTTTGTTGTGAACCTGGACTGTCCAGTGATGAGAGGAACGTGCAGAAAGTGCAACAGGAAGGGATGCTTTGCTGTGTGATCATCCTACGAGGTGGGGAAGCAGGAACAATGATTACAAGCACAGGTGAATGCAGTGAATGCAGATGAAGCAAAGCATTATTCTAAAGTGGTGGTAAAAATGCAAGTCCCGATGGCAATGAATAAGGAGAAAGCAGGACCGTATAGTTGTTTGTTAACAGATGTTACAGTGGACACCACACAGTGGGTCCACATTTTAGTAGATTTGGGATGACCGTATACATTGGTGTCACCAACAGTGTACAAAGCTGGCATAAGGAAGGAACGAGAGGGAATACGTAAATGTGACATTGAACAATGAACATACGGAGGAGCACCAATTCACATCTTAGGCTATGTGTGATGCAAAATTAGATTAGGAAATCGTGCAATCAGAGGGAAAGTATATGTCATGGAAAAGGGAGATAATTGTTTAGGGTGGAGACATCAAGGGAGTCTGCAAATGGAACTCAAACCTGGGCAGGCACACCAAATACAAGTGCTTTCTCAGTGTAGCAGTTGTGGAGAAGAGGGAGGAAAAACATGTCCACAAGTATTCAGGGATGGTATTGAAAAGTCAGGTTTTGCCATATGATAAAACTAAAGTGGGATGCAGTACCTACTGGTCACAAGGTGACACAAGTTCCTTCAAGTGTAAAAGAGGAGCTTGGAAGGGAATTGTTGAAATTGTGCAGGGAGGGTATAACAGAGCTGACTGAGGCCCACAAGTGGCTATCACTCATTGTAGTTGTATAGAAGGCAGGTGGCAGAACAAGAGTATGTGTAGATTTACACAATGCCAACAAGGCAATTTGGGTAGTTCGATTTCCCCTCCCTAACATTAACGTAATGTGGGAAGAGTGAGATGGTTTTCAACTATTGACTTATCGTCTGCTTATCATCAAGGAGTTGCACTCTGATTCATCACATATTATGTGATTTATAACACCAATGTGTGCCTTTCATTATAGGCACATGATCAAGCTCTGGTACCATCATTCTAGCTCTACTACCTTGATTGGAGCTCTGCTATTTGGTTCTTCTTGCTCCAAGTGCATGATAGTTTAACATCATGAAGACTATCAATCCATCTAGGCCCCAGGGCCAGATGATCTATGTAATACATTAATCAAGAACATTCCAGAGAGGTGGATCTATAACCTTCAGATGCTTTTTTGATGACAAACACTTTGCCCTAGACATGGAAAGACAGTGTTATCGTACCTGTATACAAGAAAGATCTGCGATTCGATCCTGATAATCACAGGATACTTGCAATGTTGGATGCACTGGCAAAAATATTTGCTTTTGTATAATTGCACAAGTTAAACATCTAGGTAACTCTTGAGAAAATAATACCTGTCAATTAGACTGGTTTCAACCAGGGGACAAACACTTTACATAATATTCTGGCCCTTATTACCACGATCCAGCAGGCCAGGTTAACCTGCAAACAAGCAGTCTATGTAACACACATAGACTTCAGTGCCACATTTGAATAGAGAACATCTCTTGTAAAAACTTAAGAGTTGAAACATTCCAGAAGGCCTATTGAGTATGAGTGTTGCTCTATTTTACTTCCACTAGAGAGTAAGAATTCATAAAACATGAACATTTACTAACTGGATCCCAACAAAAATGGGCCTGCATTGGGGATGCATACTCCTCCCACACTCTTCAACTTATATATGGCAGACATTGGAGACACTCTGACTGCCCCAGACATTACCCCAAAATTAGGTGATTTAAAACTACAGTGCCTGATATTGAACCACTGGTCAGCACACCTAGCAGCCCTCAGAAGCAGCTAGATATATTTAGTGTTTATGTGACCTCCAATAGGCTCCTACAAAAAATACATTTAACTACAAATGCACAATAAATAAAGAGTGGAGATTGTTAGCAAGTACACAAATATTGGTATGTTTGTGAATGACAAGCTAAACTAAATAAAAAGAACATTGGTCTGCACAAGTCAAAGCAGCCCAATTAACTGGAGCATGAATGTATTTTCACATAGATGCTGGGATTACTCAATCAATGCAATTCTAAGAGTTTTTGTCGCTAAGGTTATTTCCATCAGCACGTATTGCGCTGAAATCTTGGCAACAAATCTAAGAAAGGCCCTGAAGAAGATCGGGAGCAACTTTCTGAAGGCCCTTCCTAGGTTACCAAAAAATACCTGTATCGAACATATTTGCCTACAGTTCAATATATGTAGAGTGAATGCTACATTAACAGCACATTGCAGTAGTCAGAGCTGGAAATATAAACATGCAAATGCCAAACACGCTGCAAGAAATCATAGTAAAGGGGTTCTTTCCACATAGACCTACTGAAAGGTGGTCTCAGTGACAACATCCACAGAACAGACAAAAAATGGGACAGATGATTTAATCAACATATCCCTTGTATTAACTACAAAACACCTAAAATCTCTTCTACGATGACAATGCAAGAATTCAGTGAGGAGCAATCAGTTACTGACCTTGCCACAAAAAGCAATAATGCATCATAAATTTATTACAAGCTTGAACACAAAACCATTCACACTTACATATCAGCACGCTGGGAAACTGCTCACTGTGGGAATACATTAGAGTGAAATTTAACACCATCATAAAACTGGAAGCAATAGGGGCATGGGACAATATACTCAACCCAGACAGGACGTGTAGACTCTGTGGTGATCTTAGCATTGAAAGAAACAACCGTCTGCTGCTTGAATGCAGTTCAGAAAAGGGGCATTTAATGGAGCTGGTCACTGAGTAAATGGCGACATGAACCCAGATGTATATGGTGAAGATTTATGAAGTGAAATAATAATACCTACATCTTTTATCTTATGAAGCTTTGAAGTTACATTATGTCCGTCCTGGATTCCCATGATAAATCATTGTAGGCCCCGCCCACTACCTCAGTTAGCTAATACTAATGAACCTGTGCTCTTAATTATGAATCTGGGCGTTCTTCTCTTCTCTACTTTTTTTTTCTTTTTTCTTTGCCATGTATCCATTGTCATGAGCTTTGGTTCTGAAAGTGAATCCATTATTTATTTTTATACTGGGAAAGGACAATTCTTTTTTTCTCACCACTCTGTTATTACTCCCTTTTATATGATAATGTACCTATTGAATGTATTTAAAGTATTGTGTAGACTGCTATATACTCATTTTGAAAAAGCATAGGTCCATGTCATTTGGTCTAGCTCTCACTTTTGCAGTATTTCTAAGAGCTATGGAGAATTTATTTAGGGAAGCAAGGGTATATACTGCTTCTAGGATGGAATTATTGTATGTGCATGGGAATAAAAGGTGGATGATTGACTGTTGGCACAGGTGTTAGGACCCTGAAAGAGGTTGGTCCAAAAGTAACAAGGAAAATAGAAAGGTAAGAGAAGGTGTGTACTTGGGACATTTGGTCACAGGAGAAGGGTTTAGACCAAAAACTGGCATAGTAGGGGCAATGAAAGGCGTAAGAGATCCCAAGGATAAGGAAGAATTGAAATCTTTCTTAGGACTAGTAGAATTTTATGCAAAGCTAGGAAAGCATGCCTGTGTTGAGTGAAGTGCTCAAGTAAGGTGTAATATTCAAAATGGTCTGGCATTTAATGATATGGTAAGGCATCTATCTTATTAAGATTTGAGATGGGTGCAAGAACATATTCAACAGTAGATGCTAGTCAAAGTGGGATTGGTGCAGTGTTGGTTCAAAGGCAAGGATGTGAGGAAGTACCTATTGCAAGGCTTTGAGTGAGTGTGAGAAAAATATTAATTGATTGAGAAGGAGCCATGGGCTTGTTGTTGGGTGACAAGTTAGTTTAGGTGCTATTTCTGGGGGATTCCTTTGGTGGTGAGAAGTGACCACAAACCACTGGTATGTTTATTCACTACCAGAGGGTACAGTGCCATTTGCAAAATGGTTAGCAAAATCCCAAGAATGTATTATTTCATTGGATCACATTCAAGGAAAAAGAGGACCTGGTGGCAGATTGCCTATCAAGTTTACCACGTGTAGGATCATCGAAAGAAGAGGGATATGAGCATATGGATATGAGGGTCATGAGTGTTTTTGATTTGGTGGGAGCAGTGGTGGCAGAAAATTAGTGGAAACATTCAATAGAGAAGGATGAAGAATTGAAGCTTGTGAAATATACACTTAAATAGTTTCCTGACGAACCAGAATGTGAAGCAGCTTATGTGATGATCAAGTGGGAGTTAGTGTTGTATGAGTGGGGTTTGGAAAGAAAACAGAAGCCGATTCCTCCCCATGAAGAGAGATACAAAATAGTGAAGAGTGCCCACCAAGGACATTTGGCTAGTAGTTTGGCTAAACAAAGATTGAGAGAATGATATTGGTGGCCTGGGATTGATGACATGGTGGAAAATGTGATAAAGGTTTGGCAAACATGTGCTGAAACTGATACGTCTAGAAAGATGGAGTCAGTATTGGTCAAGCTTTTGGGTGTACCAGTGGAGGTGTGGGAAAAATCTGGAATTGACCTGATGGGTCCCATAGAGAGTGTCAGGGAGGAGTGGTGTTACCTGATTGTTTTAGTACAGGTTGAGGTGGTTTCAGATTTGTTTTTCTAATTTAGTGAACACTAGGGTTGTAGTAGACTTTTTGTCAGATGTGTTTGCTTTTGAAGGATACGGCAAATACATACTGAGGGATAATGGGGTACAATGTGTGTCTAACAAAATGAGGAACTTTCTGGAAGCATATGGTATCGAGAATATCAGGATGCCAGTGTAACACCCACACAGGAATTGGTTACTGAAAAGAGTAAATAGAATTTAGGACAATTTAAAACTGGCATTGGCAAGTGGATTACCATGGGAACAGGCTCTGTGGAAGGTGATTGCTGCATATAGTGATACCCCACATCCCAGGTTAGAGTACTAGTCATGTGTGATGATGAGGAGGAGAGATGTGAGAGGGGTGGATAGAGAAGGGAGAGAGCATGAGGAAGATGGAGATGAACGGCATAGGAGTGGTGAGAGGAAAGATATGAGCAATAATAGGTGATGTTCCAGGATAGGAACTGTTCCTGGTAAATGGCGAGCTCATGTCATGGATTGAAAAAGAAGGGATATACTAATCTATGAGTAGTGTCAAAAAGTTAATAAGTGATTCTTTCTATAATTTTCCATTGTTTTATTTTATTACAGCTATTAAGCAATACCAATATGTTCCGAAACCAGATTTATCCATTTTAGAATTTTATTGAAATGGCATATGTTGTAATATAGAACTTGGCAGTTTCCAAGGTCTGTGTGATGGGAAAAGGTTTGAGGATTGATGGTTGGAGACCGGGGAGAGCTGATACTTAATGCGGGGCTCCTTACAATTATTGCGTGAGATAAAGAACTTGCCCCAATCACACCTGTGATGGCTTCAGCTAGCCTTATTTCAGTCATATGGCATGAATCAGGACCCTACCATTACAAAGGCAATATATGAACAAACCTCGCCTTTCCTAAAAAGTGTTTTTTTACATTTTTTTTATTGTACACTTAATTTATTACAAACTTTAGACCCACATAATAAAAGAATCGTAATATGAAAGAATATTATAATACCATGCAGTAAATGTGGTAACAAGTACACGTTAAGAAAACAACATCTATACATTTCAATTTGTCGCAAATCAAATTAGTTCAATTAGTTCATAGCAGTTCAGCTTACAGCATACTTGTGCCAGTCGTGATTACAACCGATAATGAACCCAATATAGTAGACCAAAATTGGTCACCGTAACAATCGTCGATATTGGATATATAATCATTGTAGCCACAGTAATACAAAATGTGCAATGATTTGCAGTTTGTCAGAACATGGCAACATTTATTTATTTCTGTATGACAAAGTCGACAAAAACGTTCTTCCAAGGGAATTTGTTTCAGGTTCTAAGTAGCTTCATAATGGGGAGGAAGTTCAGTAGTAATAGCAAAATAAAACGTTTAAGTTCAATGGAACAAAACTTCAACAAATATGTAGAGGGTGAATGCATAAGAAAACCTAATCTTGAAAAATCATTGTATCTGGATTTACCAAAAAGCTTATAAACATTACTAGCCATATCCCAATGTCTGGATTTCCTTTTAATTTTTACTATGTAATTTGTGTCAGTAGTCAACACGTCAACAGTTAAACTTAATTCAGAGATAAATGTGATAACAGTGGTTGCAAGATCGGCAAGGAAATTATTTTTTGCACCCTGGACCAGCTCTTTACCAATAAGCAAGTGTTGTTTGATTACCTCCAATGATTTGTTTGTTACCCTGGAACTTTGCTTATAGAAGGGTTCTTTGTACATACCAGGAAGTTTTCAGCAAAGTAACCGCAAACTCAAGTCTCAGCGCCTCAACAGGAACACAATTTGGCACATTAATTACCGATCTCAATATTTTTCCCTCAAGTTGTTCAACCAAGCAACCTGTTTGTTGTTCAAAATTACCATGATATATAGTATTGTAGGTACCATGCAAGTGAGGTATACCTCCAAGAGTCCCCCGATGTTATACCTTCCATGGTGGGCAATGAAATATTTAATGGCCAACCATTTTCTCCATACTTCGGCAGGAATTTTTTCTTGGTAGTAGGTAATGCCAGGATTTCAGGTAATCGAAAATCCCAAGTAGTTATATTTGAGCACTCTGTCAAGGGGAGTCTCGTCTATGTGCCAGACGTATTTACCTTTATCGGTTGCCTTTTTACTTATGCACAGTATTTTTGAATTTGGTATGTTGATAACCATGCATTCTTTTTAGCATAGTCTGCCAACACACTTATAGAGCGGTGTAGGCCGACTGGAGTAAGATCAAACATGATGATTTCATCTGCGTATGAGATCCAAGGTATCTTTGTACCGTTTATGCTCAGAGGGAAGTTATTAACTGATGAAAAGATTGTACTCAAATCCGCAGTGAAAAGATTATACAAAATTGGACCCAGCACAAAGCCTTGTTTAAGGCTGCCTTTAGTTTGCATGTATTTGGTACAGTGTCCCGCCGAGTTCAACTGAACTTTAATTGACGTATTAGAATACAGCTCCCGGATGTAATATAGCAAATCACTGTCTATCCCCCAGGCTATAAGTCTGTCCTAAAGCAGGACTCGCGGGACGAGATTGAAAGCCTTACTGAAGTTGACACAACAGCAATAAAGGAATGGTCTGTTCAATTTTTTTGTTTCCCACGTATTGCAGTACACTTATGTTTGTTATAGTGTTATATTTTCTTCTAAATACGGTTTGGAAAGGGCTAAATATAACATTATCGTCTACCCATCTAGTAAGAGAATAGAAGCAAATATCTTTTGGCTCGTATTCATCATAGCCAATAATCTATAGTTATGGAGATATAGCCCGTAGTCTAGTGGGCTGTGCTGGTTGGTCTGCTCTTGCATGAAAGGTTGCTGCATGCAAATATAGTTATTCACATTCTTCAAATTTTGTTGACAGAACTATATCTTTCAGGCATAAGTGTCTCAGAAAAGAGGCTATTAAGCCGGAAATATATTCAAACCCTATCCTCCTCATCAAATATTCATCAAATTTGTTTTAAAGTTTGAAAATGTGCATTAATTGCCCACCACTAGTAATATTGAGGATTCTCTTTTTGAAGAATGAACTGCTCTTAGGCAGATAATACGTTATTCTGCTACTTCAAGAGGTCATAGATCTATTTTCCAGATTGTGCTTTCAAGTAAGTGTTAAATAACACCATGTACAATTAGGACACATAATAAACATAACATCAATCAAGTCAGGACAATTAGTATTCACAGACAATATTTTACAACGTACGTTGTACAAACCCATACATTAAGCCTACAGTTGGATGCCTGCTTTGGTCTTTGTGGCTAATTTAAAAAGATTCTGATACCCAGATTTCTCCATATGTTCTGTTTCCCATGTTTTTTGTAGACATGCTATCTTGAATCATCCAATATATTTTTACCAGTCTGAGGCTTCACACTTTGACAAAAGACCAGCAATGTTCCAAGACGCTACTCATAGTCTTGTCTCCCCCGAAATAAGGGCCTTGTATATAGCCAAAGCTTTTGCCTCATTCTCTAGCATTGGAGACCTTTTCTCTGGGTTTTAGAGGATGATGGAATGACCCTAAATTCAGTCTCATCCACATACTTTGTTTGGAATTTTATCTTATGTATGTCAATGGGCATTTGTATAGCATCTTTCACCATAGGTATGGTCTCAACACGCTGTAGGTGGAAAGCCCTCAGGGACCACATTCCAGGTACCTGTAAATGGTTAGAGAGATACATTGTGCATGTGTGCACTAGGTTGGTGAGCAGCTAGGCAAGATCTATCATGGAGGATAGCTGAATTGTAATGCTGGGGTGGTGTGCAGAGTATTTGAGACAGGTAGCATGTGTGCAGGTACGCTGAATATGTTGTGGGGGGTAGATGCATTCTAACGAATGTGGTACTGTGCAGTGAGTAGGGTATGTGGGATTATGTGAGCAGCTAGGCCAAATTTACCATGGGGGTTGCTGCATTCTAATGCTCATTGCATTGTGCAAGGTGGTAAAAGATTGTGTGTGGCGCTAGACCAAATTTATCATGGCTGCATTCTAATGGTCTGGAGAGCTTGTTAGACTTATATTGTGCAGGTGTGATTTCATTGAGACTGATCAAAATGTTTTCCCAAGTAATATTCAAGCCATCTGGAGGCAGAGACCTACAATCAATTGCCAACATTTCCAGCACAAGATTTGAACTCACCAGTTACCTTAATGAAATCATAATTAATTCACAGAGTATCAATCCCTAACCGAACAAACATCAACTAAGCCATTCTTCCTAATTGATGAGCATCCCACAGTGTGCCGGATTCAATGTATTCTCAAACTGTTCCAACTCTCTTTAGTTTTGGCTTTCAGTTTGGGCACGTTTAGTCATAAGTAAATCATTACGTGCAGTATTGTTTTGTTCACTTGCACTCCTTCTGTCTGTAATATTCTCGCCTGGGACTGTTTAATGTTGGGGATTTCAAATTTCTTTTGCAATTTGCGCATCCGATTGAATCACCATTTGTGATGGTATTTGGTCATAGGAACTATGTTTTTAGTCATCATTTGGTGTTGGGTACCATGTGTATATTCTCACACATTACACTATTGTTATCAGAGATATTAAAATAAATAGCGGCCATTTGTGCATTGACTGATCATTTGCAGGTTGTTGTAGGCATATTATTTACACATGTCTGACACATGATTAACTAGTTATTTTGTTAACTGTAGTCACACAATTCGGGCATGTCTCATGTGCACTGAGGGCTGCAGGAGTAGAAATATAGGGCCTAATTCACAGAGCATTTTCCAATGGTGTTTTGCCATTATAAAATGCTTCTGTGATTAGGCCCATAGTTTTTAAGTATTACATCAACGTTCAAATTATCTTGTAGGATTTCCAGCATGGGTTGTTTATAATGGTCTTTCTGGCCTTCCCTAATGCCCGGGGACCTTTTGACAGTGCTTTGGCTCTTAATTATAGAAGCTTTGTGGATGTCATCAAGGACGATGATGTCCTCCGCTAAAGACACATATTTGTTAAATAAGGGAATATCCTTTGCCACTTCGGACTGAGCTTCCCTCTACACTGACGATGTCTATAAGAACTCTAATTTCTGAAATTAATGTTTTGACTTCCAAGACAGGCACACCTAGAATACCACCTTGTTGATGGAGGGAGACATGGGGAATAGTACTGTAGGAGCTCTTCTTTTGCCCATATTATAAATAGGCTGAAAACATCAATGTTCGTATTGCTAATGGTATGTTATCAGAATAATGATTTTTTAGAACAGACAAACAAACAACTATGACAGATCATATTTAATACACATCACAGATCATACAGAAGAAACCTTCATTACAAACACTGGCAAGAGATTACCCAGAGAGTTTAGGAACACACATTTCCAAAAAATAACCTTCATACTAAATGCAATGATCACATAGTTTGACTTATTCCCCCTAATGTAGAACCACATATGACATTTAATAGATTTTGGAACACAAAAGCCATTCTCTGATTTTCATCCAAGAAACCATGCAAATTGTGAAAAATATGTCAATACTAGAGCACAAATAAATCAATTTCAGCCGACTACACAATGGCAACAGCTCCCTCTCTTGCAATGTGAAATGGCCCTTAATGGTTAAGGTGGTACCTTCCTGGCTCCATTAAACCACACGTGGGGACAGCTCAGACCTTGTGCATTAGCTAATCTTTGACAGCCGTTCCATATCCCTGACAAGAAAGGCCTTGAAATAGATGAACACTGAATGCCTTCTTTTGCCCTGGACTTGTCATTTAGCTGTGGCAGAACGTTGTTTAAGGATCTTGGCCAGATATCTTTGGCCGATGATCCTTATCTAGCAGGTATTTGAGATTGTAGTATTATTGGACTTAAGATCCTATCATCCCACCCAGAAGCCCTTTCTTTAATATCCAGTTTTTTCTTCTTCTGACCTTCCTTAGCCCCCACTTAGCCCCCACACCACCTCTCTACCAAGGGATTGTGCACCCAGCTTTGTGGGGAACTTTTTTGGAACCCATCTTGTCAGTCCAGAAAAAGTAGATACCCCTCAAAAACGAAGGCAATGTATTTTGTTGGCCGAAGGCCAACCGCCTCATGTGTTTGGCATTAGAAATACAAAACCATAAGCTTGACTAAAGTGCGTCCATTTTGATGTGATTGAAATTGCCATTTTGTTTTAACTTTTGCCTCTTGCCTTCTGTTAAAACTACTTTGCTGAAAGCTTATTCTGCTCCACTATATAGACCGTAATGCCCCGTCTCCTCCCTCACAAATCCTTGGAAGTAAGCAACAAGGCATTTAATCATTACACAGGTGCCAGCCAGTCTAGCTCATGCGGTAGAAATGATAGAAACAAACAATTAATGGCTTGAATTATGCTCTTCTTTGCGGCCCCCTTCTCTGAGCCCTGTAGAGCCCTGGAGAGCGAGTTGACCCTAGTACATAAATAGAAACTAGAAGATAGCGAGGCCTGGAATGTGTCTCTCCCCTGCACGCTGCTCGCTTGCAAGAACAGGAGCAATGTGTTCTCTAAAACAAAGAATTGTGTCTGCAGGCTCACGAAATTGCAAACTGTTGCTAAATGAATGTCTGAAGGTGTCATACTCGTCACAATTGTCAATCGTCGAACCCAATTCAAAGGAAATACATGATGGGTGGTATTGAATATGTCACCACTGATTGTAAGATGCTCGCTTTGTATATATGTAACTTTTGTAAAATCCTCGCTCTCTTGCGTCCCTTGGGGTCTGGAGACACACGTCGCGGGGCGTGAGACCCAATTGGCCAACTGAGACTATTTGCTTTGCAATAAACCCTAGCTTTTGGGAATACAACCTCGTGTCTGGCGTATCAGTTTGTGTGTGGAGATTTTGCCTTGTTTCCATACACGAGGGTCCCCTAGGTGCCACATCAAAATGGCGCCCGAATAGGGACCCTCCCCCACTTGTTCCATCGTGCACGTTGTAATATAAGGAAGGTGGAGAAAACGGCGAGGACGAGACGGTCGAGCCGGGATCAAGAGGTGTTCGGGTCGCCCCTGTGAAAGTGATGAGAGACTCCTTTGCAGATCTGTACAAAGCTGACCCCTGATCAACATGTCTGTAAAGAGAACAAGGAGGCGAGTGTCCCGAAACGAGGCAGAGTGAGCCAAGATACGCAGACACGATGATTATTGGTTGCGTCAGTATACGGACGAATTGCATCTTGAAAGACGACTTGATTGATCAGGTGAGTTGTGCCCCGATTCCAAGTAACCCTCATATTGGTTAAGAGTTGATTTTGCAAAATCAAACGCCCAGCGTAAGGTTAATTAGCCGAGGGTAAGGTTAAAACATGCGTGGGGTATTGTCCACCTGCTTAGTGGGATTTTTCCATTGCGGTAGACAATCTTTGGAAACTGGGCAGGTCGCGCCACCCGTGGGGTCGCTGGCATATGAGATGTATGTGAAGTATGGTGTAGGGGCGGTAATGGTTTGTGAAATTTGCCATAGACAAACCAGACACGTAGAGGATTTACAATGGCCGAACCACGGGAGTTTTGAGATTTCGAGGATACATTATTTGAAAAAAGTGTTGTTGAAAAAGAAAACACGTCCTGTGGCATTTGATGTCCTTAGAGACTGGAGGAAGGAAGCTATGCTTCGTTGGAAAAGCAGAGAGAAGAATGCGCGCAGGCATAAGTCAAAAACAGAAAGAGAGAAAGAAAGGGAAGAGAAGGAGTGGGATGAGAATTTGAGAAAATTAGACAGATGTGGTCAGTTGAGTATAGGCAAGATATATCCACAACAAGATTTGCATTCATCAGATGAGTTAATAAACAACATATTACCTGAAACTAGGCAAGAGCACCCAAAAAGAGAGACTGAAAGGATTGCACCAGTGTCAATTGCTCAGCCCCCTCCAGTTGTTCAACCCCTCCCTATTGTTCAGATCCCAGCACAGCCCCAGATCATAAAACCAGCACCTCTCATTAGCCAGCCAACAGCGCTGCAGCCCGCAACTCCAGCACTGCAGCAGTCACTTCCCGTTCCCGTTGTCCCATCCGCACCTCTGCCTATTGAACTTGAACTCACTGAAAGAAGAGAGGGAACGGACAAAGTTAATTCACTAGAGTGACCCGTAGTGCGCTTAGTAAGGAGAGAAAACGGGAGTTGCAAGAACAGGCAGCAATGTATATAGACGGGAATGATGAAACGTTGACGCTGGATTCGATGTATGATTTCAGGAGGAACAATGAAAGACAGGTATTGTTGGAATGCATTGGGGAATATTTGATGGAGGGGTGGAATCAGTTAATTGGGATGGTACGCCACAGAAGTTGCTGGATTTGAATGCTTTGGCACGTTGTAGAGAGAGAGATGAAGAAATAAAGGAACATGTAGACAGGCTTTTTGAATTTAAGAATGAACTTGATGATGCATATGCTGAAATGTTTGCCATGCCAGGGTATAGGAATAAAGATGTAAGGAGAGACAGGAAGGAGGCGATACCATATGTACAGCGGTGATTTCTTCTGCCGTCAAGACAGGCGAGTGAAAAACTGAAAATATGTATACGAGTGGCATTAAAATGGATTACAGATCCTAGTATTCCCACGATGGAAATACATGAGATATTTAATCAACACCCCTTGCCAATGAAGAGAAAAGCACTGCAGACAATGGTTGAGTATTTACAGGATAACGATATAGATGATAGGAAAGCTAGTCCCCCAGAATTGATGGTGATATACAAGAGAGCATTAGAACGTGGAACAGGAGAAACAGCCTTATCACTTGACCTGGGAATAGTACTGCATATGAGAGAGGGGGGAGGAAAAGTAAGTGCGGCATTTCCTATGAGGGAAGGCCCACCAACCTTTGTGCCAAAAGTAGAGATTCCTGCAGTAGGCAATCAACCAGCGCAGGGAAGGGAAGCACATTATACAGCACAATATGTGCATGTCCCTTTATCCAGACAGGAGGTGAATAATATAAAACAGACGGTTCCTAATTTAAGGAAGAATCCGGCAGGATTCTATAAGGAAATAGAGTCCTATTTGAGATCGTCCATGTTCACTATGAATGATATAGACTTAATTTTCCCAGCAGATATATGGAAGCAAATAAGAAAAGTAAATGATTAGGTGGCCTATGGTGCCACTGGGGAAGATTTAGTAGCAGAGGATAAGAATAGACAAGCGGGGGCGAAAAACCATCGCCAAATATGGCAGCGTTACCAGCACAGATAATAAAAAAATTGAAGGAAATTGTTCCAGAAAAAAGAATTGTATCGGACAAATTAACTGCATGTGTTCAGGGCAAGGATGAGTTATCCACAGATTATTTTAATAGATTTGAGGAAGTATTTACGCATTTTAGTGGACAGGATGTAAGCACAGAAGCAGGCAAAGACTATTTGATGATAAGTATGTGAGAGGGTTAATAGCTCCAATTCAAAAAGGTAAAGGATAGGATGAATTTGAAAACAAGGGTGCTACTTCAGCAAGTGAAGGGACGCAATAGAGGGAGAGGAAACGCGCAAGGGAGAAGTAATTCGAACATGAATAGAGGGCCTCTGGGATTAAATCAGTGTGCGTACTGCAGAGAGGAGGGTCACTGTCGAGCGCAATGTCCACATTTACAAAATAGAAATGGGTATGGTCAGAGAAGACAGCATAGGGGACACCAAGGAACAAATGGACAGAATAGAAACAATATGCAGCTGCACCAAAATAATCAAGGAAATGGTACCCAGAATCAAAACCAGGCTCAAAATCAGACTGCTTTTAGCCAAAATCAGAGCCAGCAGAACCTACAGTATGGAAATCAGAGTGAGCGAAATAAAGGAAAGGGCAGAAACATTTTTGATACACAACCGAATATGTATTATAGTAGTGATTACACATCGGATGATGTGTTGTTCCCTCAATAGGACAGCCCAAGACAGGGGTCGGAACCAGTGTCTATTCCCGTGAATAAAAAAGGACCCTAGGTAGAAATGAAAGTCGGGAATAGAGAGCACAGCTTTCTCATAGAAACAGGGGCGCAAAAGTGCTCGATAGACCATCACTTGGTTCCGGAAATACCACTGTCAGGGCAAAGAAATATTTCAGTAGGGTTCGCAGGTACCCCAGTAATCAATCCAGTGTCCCAATCAGTACCAGTAACATTAGGTCCATTCACTGAATATTGTCAATTTCTCTTCACAGAAAATTGTGGGGAAAATCTTTTGGGATTAAATTTATTGAAAAAACTGAGTGCAGTTATCCATTATACTCCTGATGGAGTGTTCTTGACAATTTCGCCACCGAATATACCAGTGTCAGAATTTTTGTCCAAACCTTTGCCGGGAGAGTTGAGTGAAGTGCCAACTTGCATATGGGCGATGAATGACAATGATGTGGGATGCTTGAAAATAGAGTGAGTAAAAATTGTTTTAAAAGAGGGAGTAACGTTGCCACGTATTCCACAGTATACAATTTCGATAGAGGGAGAAAAAGGATTGAAAAAAGTATTGTTTCATATTTGGTAAAACTGGAGGTGATTGAAGAGATTACAGGTAGCACATGTAACAGCCCCATTCTCCCGGTGTATAAGAAAGGAGGTAATGAAGTACCATATCATTTCATAATTGATCTGCGTGCATTAAACAAAGTAGCTGACCCTCAATTCCCATTGGTCCCAGACGTCACCACGATTTTGACAATGATACCCGCCTCGGCAGAATATTTTAGTGTTATAGACTTGAAGAATGCATTCTTCAGCATTCCAGTACACAAGGATAGTAGATACTTGTTTGCCTATACATTAGGAGGACGATCATTTACATTCACGCGCATTCCACAGGGCTACACAGAGAGCCCAAGTATTTACAGCAGGGCATTGAAAGAACAGCTAGATATGCTAGAATTACCGGCAGGTTGTGTATTGTTACACTATATAGATGATCTATTGATTGCTGCTGATACAGAGGAGATTTGTAAAAAAAAAGTACTGTTTTGTAATTGTCACACTTAGCAGCGCATGGCCATAAAGCTAGCTTAAAGAAATTCCAATATTGTCGAAAGGAAGTGGCTTATTTGGGCAACCTACTTTTGAGAGAGGGCAAGAGATTGACACCAGAGAGGATAGAGAGTATCTCTGGTATGCCTATTCCAAAAATACAGAAAGGAGTCAGAGCTATAATAGGCATGGCTTCTTATTGCCGGCAGTGGATTGTGAAGCCAATGGTGGCATTGACAAAAAAGGATGCTGTGATGCCTTTGCAATGGAATGAAGAATGCCAGAGAGCATTTGATCTGCTCAAAACTGCATTGTGGTCCACCCCAGTTTTGGGCACACCAAACTATGAAAAACTTTTTAGATTGATTGTGCATGAGAATGAAGGCTGCACGTTGGCTGTTTTGACACAGGAACAAGGTGGAAGAAATAGACCATGCAGCTATTTTTCTTCCGCGATGGACCCTGTAGCGCGCACACTACCAAGTTGTTTGCGAGCTGTTGCAGCGGCTGCTGTGTCAGTGAAACAAACTGAAGGAATGGTGTTGGGGCACACCTTAATTTTGATGGTGCCACATGCCATAGACGTTCTATTAAATAGAACGCAGACGCAACACCTCACATCTGCTAGATTGACTAGATATAAAAATTGTCCTATTTGCGCCATACATCCAAATTATGAGGTGTAGCGCTTTGAATCCTGCAGAATTAATGCCACTGCCCATGGAAGAATTAGGTGAGAATGAATCTCCTCCCCATGATTGTTTAATGGTCACTGAGGAAGAAACGAAAGGAAGAATTGATTTAACAGATACCCCACAAAAAGAGCCAGATGAAGAACTGTTTTGTGATGGCTCCTGTTTTAAATTACCTGATGGCACATCAACTGCTGCCTATGCTATTACGACACAAAAAAGTATTGTAGAGAGTAAAATAATCCCCTACAACTCCGCAAAAGCAGCAGAGATAATAGTGTTGACCAGAGCCTGTGAAATTTCTGAAAATCTGAGTGTAAACATATATACTGATAGCCAATATGCCTTTGGCGTGGTACATAATTTTGGCCGACTCTGGGCTGAGAGGGGTTTCTTGACATCACATGGAGCCAGAATTCAACATGGCCCTTTGATTGTACGATTTCTGTCTGCACTTACGTATCCAAAGCGCCTAGCAATAGTGAAATTCGAGGCGCATAAATAAGTAACATGTAAAGCGGGAGAGGGAAACGCATTTGCAGACAGAATTGCGAAGCAAACTGCCACTCATTTGAATACCAAAATGTTGATAGTACAGTCAGAGGAAGTGCCCTGCATGATAGAAAATGGAATTGCTACTGTTAAAGAGATGCAGGCAGAAGCCACTGCTGACGAGATACAAGGATGGGCTGAGGGCTGTGCAGAATTAGATCTAAATGGTTGCTGGGTGGACAAGAAAAGTAGAAACTGGATGCTGCCCAACTCCACTGCAATGGTCACAATGGCCCACAGTCCTACATACATTTGTGCTAAAAAGATAGTCCAGTATTTAGCCACAGTATGGCAGAACACACACATAAATAAAAATGCAGAAAGGCTGGTACAAAATTGTATCATGTGCCTGCAACACAATGTGGGGAAGGGAACGGTGACTCCCACAGGCAGTTTAGGCACTCCCTCTATGCCATTTGAGATAATCCATTTTGATTTCACAGAGATGGAGAGGTGCCAAAACTTGAAGTACGTTTTAGTGGTTGTGTGTGCATTCAGTAAGTGGGTGGAAGCATATCCATTAAAAGACTGCACCGCCATGGGCACTGCAAAAGTAATGTTGAAGGAATATTTTTCACGGTTCGGTCTGCCCCGGGTCATATGGTCAGATAATGGCCCGCATTTTGTGGGTGCAGTGGTATTGAAGATTTGCGCAGGTCTCCAGATTGACAAGAAATTCCATTGCTCTAGACACCCCATGAGTGCCGGTCTTTTTGAGTGTCAGAACGGCATATTGAAGGCAAAGATTAGTAAAATCTGTGCGGGAAATAAGTTGCTCTGGGTAGATGCATTACCGCTAGCATTACTGTGCATGCGCACATCTGTGCAGGCAAGAACTGGGCTCTCCCCGTACGAGATCGTAATGGGGAGGCCGGCGAATGTTTGGTGTGCACCACAGCCAAAGCGATTGAGAGAGTAGAATATCATGTGCTCAGTACTTATTGTAACCTCTTAATACAAAAATTGCGTTTGATTCATCAGCAGGTGCAGGAGGCTCTACACGTCAGATACACTGGTCCGGGGCATTCACTGGAACCTGGAGAGTGGGTTCTAGTGAAGAATTTTTAAAGAAAGTCATTGCTTGCACCCAGATGGCGTGGACCCTACCAGACACTTTTGGCAACACAGACTGCAATCCATGTGGACGGGAGGAAGGTGTGGATACTTGCAGCTCATGCTAAGAAGGTCCCATCGCCGTTGAAAAAACTGCCTGATCGAGACGACCAAAAAGAGACAGCGGCACCAGAAACTAAAGAAATTGTTGCCAGTTCTTTGTCACAAATTCTGTCTGATCCTGAAATAAAAAAAGAGAAAAAAGGACAATAGAAGCACACCCTATTTAAACAGATAAAGAATAGTGTTTAAAAAAGTCTATATAACGATCCGACTAACAATATGTGTATTGGAATAAAACAGGTGGTGGAAAAAGCAAGCTCAATGGATTGGATATCCGATAAAACTGAAGAATATTTGATCAAAGCCAACCCTATGATTCCAGTTTTCTATGGATTACCGAAAATTCATAAAGACTTAAACAACCCACCCTTCAGACCAATCGTAGCAGGTACCAATAGCATTTTCCAACCTTTGGCTGTCTATCTAGACACTGCACTCCAACCACTGGTGCAGACAATACCGACATATCTGAAAGATACAACACACTTCCTACAGACAGTAAACTCACTTAAGATTGAATTTCCAAATCCTCTAATGTTCTCTATGGACGTAAGTAGCCTATATACTTTGATTCCAAATAATGAAGGAATAGCTGCCTTAGAATGGTTTCTTCTAAGAAATGATAACATCCAGATTCAGAAAAACTTTGCGATTGAACTCATTAACCTTATTTTATACAATAACTATTTTAGGTTTAATGAGCAATACTACTTACAGATCTCGGGAACCTCCATGGGCTCAGCCGTGGCTCCCTCTTATGCTAATATCTTTATGTTTTTCTTTGGAAAACTCATGTTTTGGACCGCCCCCATTGGAAAAACAAAATAGATTGCTGGATAAGATACATTGACGATATCTTTGGTATCGGGAATGGCACGGAACAAGAATTGATCACATTTTGGGAATACATCAACCAATGTAATCCTCGTATAAAATTTACGATTGAAATTGGCAGACCTCAGGTTAATTTTTTGGACGTCACTGTGGAATGGAAAAACATGGAATTAACAACATCAATGTACAGAAAACCTACTTATGTTAATAACTCCTTGCACTATAACAGTTTCCACCCAAAGCACCTAAAGGAAAGTCTTCCCTACAGTCAGCTCTTACGGGCTAAACGGATTACTTCAAATACTGAAAGACTTCAGACTGAGTTTGAGAATATGCGAGAAAGGTTTTTGAAAAGAGGATTTCCAGAGGAAGTGGTTACACAACCAATCACAAGGACAGCCGCTAACCCAAGGGAAACTCTACTATCTAAACAGACCAAACAAACGAAATCCAATCTGATCAACACCTTAAAATACTCAGCACAAAGCTTTCAAATTAAGAAGATTAGTACAAAAAACTGGGATTTGATTAAATCTGACCCCAATTTGAATCGGCTATTTCCAGCCCCCCCTATGCTAGCATACAAAAAAGGGAAAAACCTCTGAGACACTCTGATCAAAGCAGAAAGAGTAAAGAAACCTACTCAGAGGATACTCACTAAACAAAAAAATGGAACCTTCCCATGTCTTAATTGCCAGCACTGTTCCAATGTTATAAAGGGAGACCACATTAGGCATTCAAACAATGGGAAAAAGATCTCCCTGAAACACTACTCAAGTTGCGAATCTAAAAATGTCATTTATACCATCAGATGCCCCTTTGGCAAGTACTATGTGGGCAAGACAAGTAGACGTGCGAAAGAAAGATGGACCGAACATAAGTCTCAGATTAGAACAAAAAATCCCAAATCTCCTGTCTTCCGACATTTCAGGGACAACAGCCACAACATTTCACAAATGAGATTTGCAATATTGGAAGTAATACATCCACTCCAAAGGGGTGGGGACCTACCCAAAATACTTTCCCAAAGAGAACTCTATTGGATTCATAAACTTGATGCCATGTCACCTCCTGGCCTCAACGAAGATTATTATTTGGGACCCTTTATATAAGGAAAACAGGTTCTCTCTGTCCTTTTACCTCTCTTCTCTACAAAGTGTTTTACACTTGCTACTTAGACACTTGCTGTACTTTAGATTACCCATCAGAATGTGAACCATGTCCTGGGCAGAAGAATTAACCAATTACTAAATATGGTTCTTTGTTTGACTAGAGTTCTTGACTATTATAATGTATTACATGTGAAGTGCATGAGTGTATCTCCTGATTGTTCCACATTTAACTATTGCAAAATGATCCCCCTAAGTGTACACAAAGGTTTGACTCTTTATTATAGTGAAGGAACCCCCCTTTTTTCACCTTCGAGTCCATTTGGGTAGTATGCATTTCCCGTGAGTTACTCATCAAGGACACCCCCTCTTATGAGACCACAACTGCTTATGAGCTCTTTTGACAGTCTCGAGTACCCCTCTTTTTCCATTATGCCGACTAGTTCCGCCATGATTATTATGTTACCTGGGCACCTTATGGGCTTGTGATCAAGATGATGGACCTCTTGTTAATGTCCTCTTCCTTTTCCACTAATTTCTTTTAACTATCACATCATTCTCTTCACTCGTGCTTTGTTTACATATGACATAACTCACGTGCCGGCGTGATGACGTCACTATGTAAACACCACCAAATACAAGTGACTTTCAGTCACTTCTATTATTTAGTACTTACCTTGCTGCAATGATTACGTGCAGCACCCTTCCTTCTGAATCCACCTCATGACGGCATTTTTGAACACTTTAAAGATTTCTTTTAACCACTCCACTGCGTCACACGTGCATGCGCGTAGTGATGTCATGATTTGTATTTAAGTTGCCTGAGGGTTGCGAAGGGAATCTGATGTCCTCCCCGGATCTCCTGATTCCTTTGGTAACTCTGGAGGCTGCAGGTAATTTTTTGTTACTTTTGGTACATAACTCTAAGGAGCTCTTATAACTCTACCTCTTAATAACTAGCCTTTAACTTGACTAGTTTACTTACTTTTTGCAAACTTATCGCTGAACCCTGCCCTGCACTGGAGTTTGGCAGAGCTATCCTAGCTTGTCTTGCAGACTACCCCTACTGGACTCTGCATTTCTGCTTGGAACACCCTTCATTTCTGAGTGAGTGCTAGTATCTCCCTTTTATGATTCTTAGATAGTTAAAAAGTTTGATTCAGCTAACTATTACATTACTCCTTACTGTTGTAGAGATTCTAGTGCCCTGAATTCCCTGAGCACCGTCATCCTGTGTTCCAAGATCTTGAAGATTTCTCTTACACTTCGTGAATCACAGATGTATCACAAGGTTAGCATTTCGCACTTTCCTTAGACTTTACTTTCCAGAGTCGGATTATATACCTTGCATAGTTGATTCTTATAATCTCTATTCCCAAAATAAACACATCGCTACAGTTAATGGTATTACCATTAATGTGATTTTTCCTTTTGCGATGCTTTTCCATCACCATTAAAGTAGTCCAATAAATAGACAGGGAACCCTACTTCACTGCACTAGTCGTGCATTTTGGCATTTACTAACTCCATTCTATTGGGATTGAATTTCCCTATTACACTGATGTTGGTCTTGAGTCTTTAACTGAGGTTTTTTTCATAATATCTCATAGTACACGGGTATGTTCCACTTAAGGCTGTTGTGTATAAAACTGTTTTTTTCAAAAAATGTTGTTGAATGTAAAACTTTTTGAATGTAAATATTGTATATATATATATTGTTTTCCAGAATTTGTTCTTGCCCCTGATGAAGAGTGTTACCACTCGAAACGCGTTGGGCCCTCCACAACTCCACCATCATGAATAAAACGAAGATTTATTCTTGTGATCAAAATTGACTGAACGATCATAATTACAAAAGTGTTCTTTTTCTAATAGTTGTAATTTTCTTAAATATGACTTATTCAAAATTATGAATTGTCGGTTTGGTATTCCAGACATACATAAGTGTGCAGGGGACGTGAGTTCCCAAATTGAGAACTCATTTGTTGTTTTTCGATCCTGAAATAAAGCCTGAAACGAAGCCTTGAAATAATTGCTATAAATGAGAAAGGGCAAAGAGTGCCCCAACGTTGTCCAGCAGAACCTGCACCACTACTGGCTGACACAAAGCCTGAATCATCACTCTGGCGCCCATCATCTGTCATAACGCCGCAGGCTGACTCTGAGCCTGAGTCTGGAAGTGCACCCGCACTATTCATTGATCACATGATACCAGGAGCGAGGCAGTATAATTTACAGACTCGGAAAAAGGAGTGATCAAATCTTCATTTTTTTTTATCTTTGTTGCCTCTGTTTCCCATCACGGATGAAGTGGGAACTGGAAGCCTAGGGGAGAGCGGCATTAGGGTTGTGCAAATCAGAACGCGGCTCCCCAGTGCTAAAAAAATCCATGTGTAGACTACCCCTCACAGACAAGAGGGGCTCATATGGTATGAAGGCAATTGATAACTGCTCTGGAGTTCTTTGAGCAATGTGCAGAGGAACAGAAATCTTGCCCAACGTATAGCAAATCAGGCTGCTGAAAACTGGCAGAACAAACTTTTGACATTTCCAAACTTATTGACATTCGAACGAGTACAACGATAAGAGATATTCACGACGAACACTGTTGGAGAAGAAGGACCGCGAGAGAAAAATGCCGGACCCAGCTTTTGCCCCCTCCTGCACCACCGCTGATAATGAGTTAACTATAGTGACTAAAAGGTTACAAAAAAAAGATTGCAGAAAAATTGTATGCTGATCTTAACAATAGTCATGTGTGTCATAAGTATATTAGCCCCAATAATGACATAACTGGTATTATGGTATTTAGAAGAAATACACCCATTAGAAGTGCTCTTGCCTGTTAGAAAATTCTCTGCTACCGAAAGCCCGGTCCATGTGATTACTTATACTTTGTCTCCATTGAAAGAGAGACACAGGGAAGGATATGGAAATAACACATTACTGCCAATAATGGATACGACTCAATCCATTTTGAGAAAAAACAATTGTTGGGTGTGTGCGCACTTGCCACAGCATGGTGGTAAGGGAATAGGTTGTTATGTGCAGCCACTGCCATTAATTTCTGCATGCTACACGTCTTTAAGTGCATTATATCATGGGAAATGGAACAAAAGTGAAATGGGTCAATTAGATAGAACAAACATGAATGAATTTGAGGAGATAATTATGAAACCTGTAGGTTGCTCCATATTTCATAAAGCACGATTGATAACACCAGTAGTTATTCCACAAGATAGATTATTTGTGCCATATAAATCATCTGTAATCATATTTCATATGAATAGATAAGGAAGACTGCACACATCTATTTACTGCGCCAAAATTTGATTTGAATGAGTAACACTACTTATGTTGAAAAATGATTTATTTAAAGCCCTTCTTCGATAACACGTGTTTCGACACATTCCCTGTGCCTTCCTCAGATCGGGGCAATGTTTGTTTCAATTAATATTTAGAAAACATATTCTGTCCACTGAATTTGTCGGCTATATATTAACGTAGTTGTCAGAAAAAGTCCCGTCAGACTTCGTGCATATTTCTGAATATTTTCAAGTATTCTGCATCACGCGTCGGCTTGAGTAAGGCTTGAGTAAGCCGACGCATGATGCAGAATACTTGAAAATATTCAGAAATATGCACGAAGTCTGACAGGACTTTTTCTGACAACTACGTTAATATATAGCCGACAAATTCAGTGGACAGAATATGTTTTCTAAATATTAATTGAAACAGACATTGCCCCGATCTGAGGAAGGCACAGGGAATGTGCCGAAACATGTGTTATCGAAGAAGGGCTTTCAATAAATTGTTTTTCACCATAAGTAATGTTACTCATTCAAATCAAATTGTGGCGCAGTAAATAGATGTGTGCAGTCTTCCTTATCTAATCTTACAATCGGAGTAGGGGAATTCTGAGTCTCCGTTTCCTGCACACACCATTGCAACACCATTGGAATTGTTACATAGATCTAAAGTCGCAGAGGTTAAAGAGTGATTTTCTCAAAGAGGTCCCTACGTTTCTAATATTTCATATGAACCCAGAAGTTAATAAAGATACAGTGCCCCCCTCCTATACAATAAATTACAGTCCACGCTCTGTCCCCTTTTGCCTAAGGAAGAAGGTCTCCTTTTCAGTGGGGACATTCACTAGATGTATGAATATAGCGTTCCTTGATATAGAGGTAGAACCAGTTTATGTAGGTGACCCCGTTTATTTCATATGTGGAGAAAAAGCATATCCCTGGTTACCTAGAAATTGGGGAGGTACTTGTTACTTGGGACTTCAGTTCCCGGGAGTATTCCTTTCAAGAACAGCAGATATAGCCAAATTGTCCAGGTCAAGACCACGGCGAGATGAGGAAGGAGGTTTGATCGCGGAAGACATAGCAAAATCATTTATACCATTTTGGGGCAAAGCAATAAACTCTTATAATATTTGACAACTGTCCAGAATATTAGAGAAAACAATAAATGGAACAACGGATATATTATACAATATGACAATAGAGGAAAAAGGAATTAGATTAATGACACTCCAAAATTGGATGGCTCTTGATGTAATTCTGGTTGATCGTGGGGGAGTTTGTAAAATCGTTGGATCAGCATGTTGCGTATTTGTAAGCGACTCCTCCCCTACGATTTTCGAAGCAATAAGAAAGTTGCACGTTTTGAGCTCTGTCCTTCACCCCCCAGAAGGAAGTTGGGAATTGAACATAAGCTCCTGGTTCTGAGAAGTATTACGCTCATGGGGATGGAAATTAGTTGCGATCCTAGTAGCAGTGCTAGGAATATCCATGACATGTTGTTGTTGTATACACTGCTTACCTATAATTTTCACTGAAATAAGTGAGGAGTGTGTACAGATAGTAACAAAAAAGAGCACTACTAAATCAGATACTCAAACGAATAATGAAATGAAGACAGTAAAATAATTCATGTCAATTAATATTGATGATAACAAGGAGGAAACTAGTAGTATGCAAAATTCAGAATCAGATACTTGGTCAGAAGAGGATGCAATGTATGGATGAGGCAATTGGCATACGGCCAAAAGGAGGGTTTGCCAGTCCAGAAAAAGTAGATACCCCTGAAAAACGAAGGCAATGTATTTTGTTGGCCGAAGACCAACCGCCTCATGTGTTTGGTATTAGAAATACAGATCCATAAGCTTGGCTAAAGTGCGTTCATTTTGATGTGATTGAAATCGCCATTTTGTTTTAACTTTCGCCTCTTGCCTTCTGTTAAAACTGCTTTTCTGAAAGCTTATTCTACTCCACTATTACATTATTGTTCATGCATAGAGCAAGGCTGCGAGATACTTGTTGAAACATAACGCAGGCGACCCAGACAGTAATGCCCGGTCTCCTCCCTCACATATCCTTGGAAGTAAGCAACAAGGCATTTAATCATTACACAGGTACCAGCCAGTCTCTCATGTGGAAGAAATGATAGAAACGAACAATTAATGGCTTGAATTATGCTCTCCTTTGCGGCCTCCCTTCCCTGAGCCCTGTAGAGCCCTGGAGAGTGAGTTGACCCCTAGTACACGAATAGAAACTAGAAGATAGCAAGGGCTGGAATGTGTCTCTCCCCTGTACGCAGCTTGCTTGCAAGAACAGGAGCAATGTGTTCTCTAAAACAAAGAATTGTGTCTGCAGGCTCATGAAATTGCAAACTGTTGCTAAATGAATGTCTGAAGGTGTCATACTCGTCACAATTGTCAATCTTCAAACCCAATTGAAAGGAAATACATTATGGGCGGTATTGAATATGTCACCGCTGATTGTAAGATGCTCACTTTGTATATATGTAACTGTTTTAAAATTCTCGCTCTCTTGCGTCCCTCGGGGTCTGGAGACACACGTCGCGGGGCATGAGACCAAGTTGGCCAACTGAGACTATTTGCTTTGCAATAAACCCTAGCTTTTGGGAATACAACCTTGTGTCTGGCGTATCAGTTCGTGTGTGGACATTGTGCCTTGGTACCATACGCAAGGGTACCCTAGGGGCCACATAAATCTATCTTTTCTGCTCTTTGTATCATTGTGAAGAACCCCTGCAGGATGGCAGCATCACTCTGACACTGAAGTTCTGGTGCTGCCTCAACAACAGTTCAATTTCTTGTATTTCAATGTCAGCAACCAGGAAAGGCTCTTACCTTTTTAATCCACATATTACAGGAATTGATACCTGACAATGTTCATGAACGTAATAACCAAACGTCTTAAAAGTTGCACATATGTTTTACCTCTGAATAAACTGGCACTTCAGCTGATTCTGCATTTGGACAGACATGTTTTCCCAAGCCATGAAGACCATCTCTCACTGCTGCTCCTGGTGCATCCTGAAACAGAAAGTAACACTAGTCAAAACGAGTGTTTACCTATTGACATATACCGCTACATGCTAATCAGTCAATGAAATTGTGTTAGCACAATGGAAAATTGTATTACACGACTAAATATGGCCACAATTGCACATGAATCGTCACTTTCACTCATAAATGCACAAGGTGATACACTCATAAAATCTGGAATCTACAGACCTTCAAGTTTTCAAACCTTAAGGGCAGCAACAACCATGTGGCCACTGACATTTTTCAATTGCAAATTAATATTGTAATCTCCACACCCCGAAGTGAACGGATCTCTTGACTACTTTATATGATTGCTTTAATTGCATTTGTAGTCCAATTAGAGCAATGCCCTATTGCGCTATTTCATGTGGTGGAAATTAGTAGTTCAACAAGAAAAAAATAATGAGCATACATCAGGAATTAACCCCCATCTTTGATATCTAGACATTTCAATAATATATATCATACTATCACACAGTTACATTTCAGAATTATGGAAAACATTGAAGAATCTGAGGGAAGCTGAGATGTTTGTGGTGCAGAGAACATTTCTGAAGGCCCCTGGATTTGGCATTTCCAAACTTTATGAACCTGGCCCTTAATGGAATGGAAAATGTACATTTGAAATGTTCCTTAATCAATGCTAGTTGCTTTTATAATATATGTATCATATAAACGATGACAGCACATGTCCCAGAATAGTTTAGGATTAATCTTCCCTTTATGCCTATGATTCCACCGAAAAAGACCATTGACTGATGGATTAGAGGAAACCTTTTTTATTTATTCATTAATGTATTCGATGTTTGTAAGGCGCCTATATATCAACAGGTGTTTCAAGGTGCAACAAGAAACAAAAGAGTGGGCGGGGGTGGACAAGGGAGAAGATAACAGTAATGGTCCTACTAAGCCTTGTGACATTCGGATCATTCAAGTGCAATGACAAGAAGTACGAGGGGGAGTGCTGGTCTGCACGAAATGCCAAGTGCTAAGGTGTGCAGGGAAGTGCAGGGCAAAGAGGAGAGAGTGCAGGTGGAAGGGGAGGAGGAGGAGGTGGGTAACAGGGGCAGGGTGAGTGCTAAGGGGAGACCATGAGGGCAATTGCAAGGGATTGCATGGGGTATAAGGGGTGAGAGTCCACATGCTAAGTGCGAGGAAGAGGGTGGGTGGGGTTCCTGGTGCCCTGTAATACTCAGAGGGAACCAGGTAGACAGTCACTGAAGCAGATGGGGGTGTTAGGAGGGGAGGTGGAGAGGGACAGAAGAGGTGAAAAGGAGGGTCTTGAGGAGCTTCCAGAACTTAAGGAGATCCAGCTCAAGCCTAAGAAAGAAGGGCATGGAGACATTGCAGAGGGAGGCTCCTGCAGAGAAGCGGTATCTAGCCCCTTCTCTGTTTAGAGAAGTGTCTGATCTGCAGAGCTTTGGAGCTTGAAGACTGAAGGGCTCTAGCAGGGAGGTATATAGGCAGAGAGAGCTGGATGTAGCAGAGTAACAGGCCCCAGACAGCCTTGTGGATGATGCAGAGGGTCTTGAATTTGATCCTAGCTTCAACCGGGAGCCTGTGGAGAGATTTGAGGGCTGGAGAGATATGGCCCCTGGACTTGAGGCCAAGGATACATCTTGCAGTCCTATTCTGGATTAGTTGAAGGGGCCGAAGGGAGGATAAGGGAAGATTGAGGAAGAGGCTGTTGCAGTAGTCCAGCCCAGAAAGGACGAGAGCTCTGGAGACATTGAGTTTCTGGGGGAAGGTGAGAAAAGGCAGAATGCCTCTGTGGGGGTGCAGCTGATAGTGGGCCTTCTTAGCAAGGTCCAGGATGTGAGGAGAGAAGGAGAGAGAAGTAAAAGATGTCAACAAGGTTTTTCACCTCACAGGAGGGCGAGGGGAGAGGACCCATAGAGGGCGGCCAGATAGTAGGAGGGAAGGAGGGACCTGAGGTCCCAATGAGATGGATCTCAGTTTTACCGGCATTAAGGCAGAGATCATTGGCAGCACACCATGGCTGAATAGCATCCAGACAGTGAGGGAGGAGAGACAAGGACCAGGGGGGTGTGGAAGGAAGCTTGAAGGCGAGCTGCGTGTTGTCTGAATACTGGAAGTGAAGAGAGAATGTGGAGATCAGGTGGGCCAGAGGGGCAAGGTAGAATAGTCAAGGCAAGAGGATAGAGCCCTGAGGGATGCCAAAGGTTTAGAGTGTGATAGGGGAGAGAAAAGGGCCCAGTTGAACCTGCTAAGGTTGGTCTGAGAGGAAGGAATGAGTTCATCCAGTCCAGTGCCTGACCTGTGATGGCAAGGGTGTCACAAAGCCGATTTGGCAGGGTGGCATGAATGACTGTGTCAAAGACAGAGGAAAGATCTAGAAGGATAAGAACGGAAGGAGAGTTTGAATGAAGATTTGAGAGCAAGTCTTCATGGGTGTTCAATAGAGCAGTTCCAGTGCCACTTACTGCTCTGAAGCCAGACTGATGGTTGTTGAGACAACCAACAGATTCAGTGTGCTGGATCAGTTGAGAAATGACCAGCTTCTCCAGGAGCTTTCCCAGGAAGGGGGTAATTGTGATAGGGTGATAGCTGGACAGAATGGGCCACCAGAGGGATTTTTCAGGAGAGGATGCACAGGGAATGCTTGAGGGGTGGCACAAGGGAAACAATATTGTCATGGATATTCCTGGAGAAGCAGGGGAGCCCCTGTTTGGAGGAGACTTTCATTGATATGACTTATCTAGAGACCACATCCAGTGCTATGGGCAAGAAAGAGGAGAGTAGGAGGGAAAGGGAGAGGGAGGCCAAGGGAAGCCTGAGAACTGGGGAAGGGGAAGCAGGGATGTGTAGGAGGGTGAGGACAGGCTGTCCTGAGTTTTGGTTAAGAAGTGGGAGGCGAGTAAAGTACAAAGTGTCAGGAACGGAAGGGATCAACGTGGAGACTGCAGTAGGATTGGTGAGTTCCTTGTAGATTTAAAACAGCTTGCCCGTGTTGTTAGTGGCACCAGAGATGCAGGCTTTGATATGGGCCCTCTTCTTTGAGTGGATGGAGAGTCTGTATTGCCTTTGGAGCAGGCAGCAGGCCAGTCTGTCAGAGGATGTGCCAGATGCCGCCACTTCCGCCCAGCAACTCTGCACTTGCATTTCAGAGAGGCTAGGTCGGAGACATATCAGGGGTTGCGCTTGGAGGCTGGCTTCATGTGGATCCTCCTGACAGGGGCAATGATGTCAAGTGTGTTGTTGATAGAGAGGTGAGGATTAGCAAGGGCAGAGTCAGTGTGGGAGTGGTGTGACAGGAGTGGGAGGGGGAATGAAATGTGTGGCAAAAGCAGCAACTGATATGCTTCATTGGTCAAATAACGTAGAAGGAGACTGGCAGTGCAGGTAGAGGCTTAGCCGGAGGACCTAAGAGATCCTGGTGAGAGGACAGGAGAGCATGGTTAGACCAGGAGACAGGTGTGGAGAGAGGGTTGGAGATGGGGATGTCTACTGAGATGAGTGCATCCAAGGTATGTCCTGCTGAGTGCATCAGACTGGAGGGAAGAATGGTGAGGGAGCGAAAATAACAGAGGCTGCAAAGGAGTCCAGAGGGTGAATCAAGAGAATCTCTGTGAATATTAAAGTCACTGAGGAGGGGAAGCTTGGAGGTGTAGGCAAGTAGAGAAGAGGTGAGGTCATGCCACTCCGAGAGGAAGAGGGAGACAGGACCAGGGATCCTATAGATTGTGGCGAGAGTCAACGAAAGGGTTGGAGAGACACCGAGCCTGCAGACAAGGCATTCAAAGGAAGAGTAGGTCTGATTAGGAATGACCCATTCAGGGAAAATCAAGGCCACTCCACCTCCAGACTGGTTAGTTCTGGGCTTACAGAGGATCTTGTAGCCCTCAGGGAGGAGTGTGTCAAAAGCAGTGACAGAGATGGCAGTGAACCGAATCTCAGTGACAGCGAGAACATCAAGTTCTTCAAGCATAATGACACTTTTGTAAATCAGATATCAGAAGAGTGTTTAACAGCAGATCGAGATTTGAGGGTAGCTAGTTGCAGCTGGTTGCTACCTTTATAGGTCTTGCAGACAGAGAAGTGGCAGGAGACGGGAGGAATTTGATAAGCACTGACAGTGCCATTCTGATCGACATTAATGATACACCTAGAAGATGAGAAGCACGTCAAGAGTACTTCCCATCTGGTGCCACCAGTAATGGGCGAGAAAGAGAAAGGGGAGAGGACTGAGACCATGTGGGGAGTCAATAGGTCCGACGAGGGAGGTGTGAGTGGTGGGCAGGCCTGGATTGGAGACCAGGAGGTCTTTTGTTTGTATGTTTTCCTTCCAGATTTAGAGAGATAGGTGGGATAGGTATTTCAGGCTAAGAGCATGTTCTTTGTAATGTCAATATTGATTAACCAATCTGAAAAGATATCACTGTTTAAATATCTTATCAATTTGGCAATCCATTTTTATCCATTTTCTTTGTTTGGTTAATTTGAAAGGGATAGTCATTCAGGTAATTTAAAGGGTTATTTCAGGTAATATGTTGTTCCATATCACAACAGGACACTTGATAAAGGAAATGAACATTCTGAAATGGCATTGAAGTTGAAATTTGTGGGAAAATACACTGACATTTTTTTTATTAATTATTAACCTGTACCGCTTTGGGTGTGCACACAGCGGGTGATGTAGCCAATGCTCCTCATCTCTTATTGTATGGGTTTCACCTCCAGTACAGATTAACCTGTTGTGCACCAAGATTACATCATTTTATGGGAGTGTCCCAAATTTCAAAATATATGCATTATACACCATCCATATTCTCCACAAACCTTAATATCAAGTTGGCCATCTTTCTGTTTTTTTTATTTGACCACTCCATTCCCTTGTCTTTTGGGATCAACAACATTCACCTTTATACAGAGTCAATCATTGACTTAAGTCACTCTTGCCTCAAGCGTGGCATTCACAGAATTAGAATACTTCAGTTTGACCTGGGGTTCAAATTATAGAGACACACAGGCAAATAGACATACATCAACTATGATTGCCCAAGGACACACTTGAGCCTCTCATACATCAATCAAAATATTGTGTACTAACTTACAATTCTCTAAATCTTAGGGGAAAAAAACAATTGTTTCCAAGACAAACAGATATCCTCTCAGCCGGGGCATTGCGTGAAATATATTATTCTACCACCCTTCTGTTAAAAAATGTTTTCTATCAAGTTACTAACATTTGGAAAATATATATTAGAGCATCAAAAACAGTCTCTTCCTACACTGCCATACTTTCCCTTGGATATTGCTAATATTACACTATTCCTGTTCACATATAAACAAATGGGGCAGCTCACCTCAATTGTGGACTGTGGCAGGCAAAAGTCTCATTTTACTGTACAGCGACACAATCATGATTATATTCTCCTACTATTTAAATGCTTGTACTGTTTGACATGTTTAAATGTCCACATCGATTTAACTATCAAATTTTATTGACAACATTTCACCAGCCTCTCCTTTTCTGTAGTTGCAATGCCTTGGTTTGAACCCGTGTTGTGATCTAATACTGGAAAATTCATTTAATACGTTACAATCATAATCTGCCACAGCAAATACGTGTATTGCATTTTTTAATGTGGGTTTACAAGAGCATCGCAATACCAGTTTCTTTTACACACGATTCAGTTCATATGATTTTCCCTCGCATCCTCTTTGCATGCCCATTAGTCGCTATTGTACACACTCAATTTAAAGGTCTGGCTTTAATGGTGCAAGATTCCCAGGTGGTAAAATCCAACAATACAGACCCTGTGGATAGACATTTGAAGAAGGAATGTACTTGCAGCCTTTAGGCAGATTTGCATGCAGTACCCTCTGGCACCACTACACACAATTAGGAT
This sequence comes from Ambystoma mexicanum, assembly GCF_040938575.1. Taxonomy (NCBI): domain Eukaryota; kingdom Metazoa; phylum Chordata; class Amphibia; order Caudata; family Ambystomatidae; genus Ambystoma; species Ambystoma mexicanum. Next base: position 719,660,788 of record NC_090932.1, read on the forward strand.
TACAGGTGTTAGCCAAACCAACCTTTGGTATAGGTCTGTACAACACAGTTTTTGGTAGTGAGCTGAGCAGCCAGGCCTATCTCAAGAGTGAATGTGAGCAGTACAAGTAGTTACACAGAGGACCTTAAATCACAGTGGTTAAAGTAAACACTTACACTCAAGGTTTCTTGGTAAAAAACACTTATTCATTTATTACACAATCATTTAGAAAACATTTCACTAGAAGAATGCAACTAAATATTATAAACCAATACACTTCAATACAAATTCTAAGGCTTTGAGACAGTTTGAGCTCCCCTGAAATAGGAGCAAAGGGTAGTTCAGTACTTAGAACGGTGAAAATGGCACAAGGTAAGTAAAATAGATCATATATACTTTTTAGACAGTGCAAATAGTTTCAGTTCACTAGAGGAGTTCAATTCAAGTCAATAGGCCAGGCCAAAGTCAATGGGCTAGTGTTCTGGATAGGAAAGAGCAGTTCTGGTATCAAACGGTAAAGTCTTTGCGAAAGTTCTTAGAAGTAGTTTAGGCAGAAAAGAATCATATGTCGGGTCACAAGCTGATTAGGCCTGCAAGTTGGGAAAGTTTCACGAACTTTCACTGCGAGAGTGGCGTTCTCTCAATCGGGTTGGCACAGTAACTTTTTTGTGAAGAAGCAAATGTTGCTGAAGTCGTGGATCCTGTCAGGTCCTGCAGATCTCGCTGTTCCTGAGTCTCAGTCATTGTTACGCTCACCTGGTATCCACGGGGTCACCACACGATACTGGATTGAGGTCTAAGCGCTATCCCGTACCCCACTCTGCTTGGTTATGTGCCAGACATTGGGTAGTGCCTATAACAGGAGAATGGAGGGTTAAGATACTTGTTCTCTGATGGGTGGACTCCCACCTCCCTCTTGTCCAAATCCCCTACCTTGGGGTTATTGCGCACCTTAGGTTTTTGTGTGTTGAACTCTCTGTCTTGCGTCTCTGTGCAGGGGTGCGTGGTTGGTGCAGGCATTCCGTGGACCTAGTTGCTTCACTGGTCCGTGTGCCCTTATGTCGGGTCCAGACAGGCTGTGACTCTGACTCTGCTTGCTGTCTTCCAGGTGAGATATAATGTATTTTCTGTCTTTGTTCTGTCTCTTTCTTTCCCTCCGTTTTCTCTGTCTTCTCTGCGTCTTGCTCCACTACTCTGTTCCCTAACAATGTCTCTTTTTGTTTTCACAGGGATGGTTGCGATTTCGGAATTGCCGCGCTGATGGTGAAGACCATGGTGAGTTATTGATGCACGGAGCGTTGCGCTTTTTATTGGTTTTAATTGCTAACCTGTGTTCTCTTCCCTTCTTTGTACAGGTTGCAGTGATGTTTCGGAATGATGAGCGATCGAAGCGCTGCTTGCCCAGGTAAGTGCTTTGTTAATGCTGACCTTGTTCCTTCTCCCTTGCAGGTTGTGGTAAATTCGGACCTGCAGCAGGGTTTCACTGGGCTAACCAACGGTCCAGGAGTTGCAGCAGCCGTCCTCTTCCAGCTCGTCTCCGGTTCTTTCGGTCCAGTGGTCGACTCTGCCTTCCAGTCCTGGAGATTAGCTTTTTAAACAGGTTTCTCCAATTCATTCCAGCCTAACTGTCACTCAACCAGCAGGGTGGCTGTCCTTGCCGGACACTGAGCCAGCCAATCACGACAGAGTACATTTGGGTATCCTAGGAGACTAAGCAGAGGGAGTTTTGGGCACCTCCCTCACTTCCTGCCCACCGCAGACACTCAGACGACAGAGGCGGTCTTTATTCCTGAAGCCTGCCGAAGGCACATGAACAAAGGGACCAAATCTGGTTACGCACGCAGAGACAAACTCTAGAAGGACCTTTCCAAAAAGAAATGACGAAAAAAGAACACGGGACCTGTTTAAACAAAGGGGCTTAAGGCGCCATCTTGGAAAACATGGCTCCTGTGATTTTAAGCTACCAGTGTTCGCGGTCGGGAAAAATTATGGTAGCTCATTGTAAAACCACTGCCACTAGCATTTTCAATAGGAAAGGGTAGCATTTTACTGCTACATGAGTATTTAGACACAGGGGATACTAGGTAACCCCTCCAGCACTCCATTGTAAGATGGTGTGTGCTGGGTCTAGTAATTTGGAAAGACTAGTAAAGTCAATTTCATGTTATATTCTCTGGGAAACAGTAGTTTATCCCAGAGAAGGTATTTAAACCTTTGAGAAGTCTAAAAAGACATCCCTGTGTCACTGCAGGGCGGCGTGTAACATACATGAAAAGATGCAGATGGAGTTATCTTAAAAATCCAAGGTCAAAGAACACAAATGTAAAAACACACAGAATTAAAAAGTACAGAGTCCCAAAGTTTAGCAAAAGAGCTGGGGGTCTCTAAGGTAGAGAGAATTAGGACATTTTGAGAATTCTCCCTAACAGCAGCGACTTCTGCACTCCTGTTTACATGCATACAGAAGTCATTAAAGGCACGCAGACATTGCTAATTTGTAAAACATGTGCTTACTTATCCACAGGTGGTTTATTTTTTAAAATTGTCTTTTGGAACAGGAAATAGCCAAATACAAACAGGCTTTGAGGCACCCGGACCAGTTAGAGTATGGAAAGGTACCCTCCGATCACAGAGTGATTACCTCGTTACCAGGTGCCTCACGCCAACTCACCACCTTATATGCACTGGGTGCTGCTAACTTCATGCCTGTCAGTTTTCAAGAACAGGGAAACATGAGGCAGCGGAACTCAACCAGAACTTCTGAGATATTGATGTGTATTCATCCATACTCATATTTAAAAATCCGCTAGCATGTACCTCTGGCCAGGAGGGCTCCTATGATGAAAAAGAACAGGGAGATGGACTGGCAGAAACTAAAGTTACAAAGGGACCACATGGTCTGCTTTGCAGACAGAGAAGAACCAGAGTCCAGGCCTCAAAATATTTTAAAAACATGCACACATTCAGGGTTGTGGGGGGAATTCTCCACCATACCCGGAAGAAGGGATGAGGAAGATGAGTACTCCCCTTTGCAAAAGGGGGAGTACAAGGGAAGTGACCCTGAGAGCCCACAGCAACACAGGGCAGAAGAGACTAGACCCTGTCATTCTGGGAAGGATTCCCAGTTTTGTAGAGGTAGGGTGTGCATAGAGGACAGGGAGTGGACCAGGTCGGAGTCAAAGGGCGAGTGCAGCAGAAAAGAAAGTCTGCCAAACAGAAGAGAGGTCTTGTGAAAGACCCAATTCGGAAAATAAAGGCCATATAGAGCATTATGACTCCCTACCACAAGAATGTCAAATACTCAGTATGGGAGCATCTAGAATTTATGACCAAATGATGACATCATTTGGTATCAAGAATGATCAAAATTCCATGGAGTTCATCAAAATGACATTCTCCCTGGAATACTCCAGCTTTTTTGCAGCCCTTGTCCACCTATAAGGCAGCTATCTTAAGGCGTTTCTCCATTCACTGGAACCCTCAGGAGGCCCGCAAGGCAACCACAACCTGCAGTGTGGGGAAGACCTAGCACTTAGAGAGTTTGTGCAAGAGCTGAAATGGGCATTTGCACAGACCTCTAGAGGGTGAACACCACTAGCCGGGAGTTCATTACCACTTACTTCCATGTGCTCCCGAAATACATTATGACCCAACTGGTAAAAATATTCTGATACAAAAATATTGCCATATTATTGCGGTAGTATTGACCCATGGACCCTGCGGGGGCACCCCCGCAACCCTTGCATTATTTTAAAATGTGCGGGGGACACCCCCGCAATCCCCGCTCCCACAAAATATCCTCCCCAAAAATATTGCCTATGGCGAGACAAAGGCCATATGTATGGCAATATTTTTGATGGAGATATTTTGTAGGGATACCCTGGTAACGGAATTCTATGGGCATAGGTCTCTAGATTGGGTGATAGAACAGGCCACCCAGATTTATGAAGTACAAAAGCCCTCTGAAAACAAAAATAATCCCAAAAACTGCAAACCATCAACCAGACGCACTGCTGCAAAGGTGCCGGGGTGAAAAATACCCCCATATTGGTCTTGGAAATTAGTGGGCCTAAACATACTCCTCCCTTTAATACTAATAAGCAGAATGAGAGGCAGAGGAGAACCTCTGATCCACCCCAATCGGGTGGTAACCAGGCAGGGTATCCGACCAACGCTCCATCTGACCCTGCCACCTATATCAGCCCTAGATACAATGGTAACAGACCCATCTTGGGGTATGCATGGTCTCCCCCAGAACAAGGGTGGGGGCCCAATCAGGTAAGTAGTTTCCCAGGAAACCTCCCTCGTAACTTCCCTCAGTCCTTACCTCAGGAGGGAAGAAATACTCCACCCCCAACCTAAGTTTCTTTCCCAGATACCCTTTAAACCCCAATTTCCAGAAAAATCCTCCTCTCTCTCCCCGCTTTCAGGACAATAGATTCCCAAATCAGGCAGACGGGAGACTAAGGATGGAGGGTTATAAGGGAAACTCTCAATACCCAAGCTACTCTGGTAGAAGGGACAGTAAGGGTATAAATCCAGACCCCCTACCAACCAGAAAGCACGTCCCAACTGGAGCGCCACCTCCAACATTTAACACAAGACTTGGGTCACATGTCCTCAAAGAGGAAATTGCTGCCCACAACAGCACAGCACCTGGGTCTGGTGCTCCAGAACAATGACGCAAAGAAACCTCGGGCAACCAACAGGTTTCTCATCAGAAAAAAAAACCTGGAAACGTCTGAACCTAAAAACACAAATCTTCTGCCCCCTGAAAAGCTGGAACCTAGCTAACAGAGGGTAAGTAGCAGAGATCCTGAGCCAAAGAGAACCCACTTTTTGGAGGAAGTCTGTATTGTCCAGTTTGAAGAGGAATAATCCCCGGGGGGTTCAGGGAAGAAAATATTCTCTTTCAGGGATGGAGGAATCCCTCCCAAGGAGAAATGGGTCCCAAAAAACCCTGATTTACATTCAATGAGTATATAGACTGACCCAGAAAAACACATTCTTAAACCCCAACAATGTCACCCAGATGACCCTGAAAGCAATGAGGGATCCTCCCTCCAAACAGGTTCGGGTAACTTTCTCCAGGAAAATGGGGACAGCAAAGAAATCAGGGGAAAAACAGGACTTCCCAATCCCACTGATATCTGGGTGCAAAATCTTCTTTACAGATTCCCAGACTCTGACACAGAAAACTGTCCAAGGTAACACAGTGTCGGAGTTCAAAATAAAAAAAAATACTAACTGCCAATCTTGCACAAAATGCAAATTTTCTTTGTTCACTTGACTCCCAAGCCTCATTCCTGTACAAAAAGGCATGTGACCAAATAAATTCAGGAAGGGGGAAGAGTCATCAAATTCCCCTCACGCCTCTTCCTGGACAACTCCAAAACTTCGATGTGAATGATATTTCTGTAAAAAGGACTGCGGATATGGAGATCAAAATTGGGGGACGTAGGGTGAAACACACAGTGATAGTCGTAACACCAGAGAGAACACCTTGTCTACTCGGGAATGACCTCCTTTGTAGGTTATCACCCCTGATTGACTGTGTGAACAAGGTCATCTGGACTCAGACTAACTGGCCAATCAAATTAAAACAAAGTACAAATTATGTGAGTTTAAATGGTATGTGCCACATGATTGAACACAAGTCTGACAAAATAGAATTCCACTTTAGGAACAATCAATCACTGGCATCTCTGTAGGAGAACAAACTAGTGATTTGAACCCTTTTCCATTTTTAAGTGGCATTCTACACTGGAAGGAAATACTCTAACATTGTATACAAATCCACAATCTGAAGAAAACCGAAATCCCATGATAAAAGATGATGAAAACGCAGCTCAAAGTTTGACCGACCCAATAAAGGATGAACTGCTGTTTTTACCCATTCAGGTGAATGAGGGGGGGGGTGGTTATCACCAGAATATGACTGAATAATGGAAGAAGCTTCATCATCGAAGCATTATTCAGGAAACTCCCAAAAGATCAGACCATTCCTGAGTTTAGGTTGATCGATAAGTTTGAAATGGGCTTGGAAACTCCGAATTCCAAACATCTCCTGCCTAGCAGGTGCATGCTAAAAAGTCCTTTAGCGACTAAAGCCTAAAACATAATTGTTGGGTTGTGAGAGATGTCCCCTCCGCCTTTTACTTAGGCAGTTACATTCTCAATCGATCTGCAATTAATTTGGACCTAATTAATTACCCCAGGGGCTTTGATAACACTGAGAAAGCATTTCGGTCCGCTCAATTGCTGCCATGTGCGGTTGAAGGTCATGTGCGAGAAGCGGTCACCATCCCAGGACAGGTGCGACAATTTATAATTCCCCTAAAAATTAAGCGAGGACAGAACCTCAAAAACAAGGATTCCTATATATATTTGAATTACCACATCCAACAGCAATGTTTGTATTTACATCCAAAATCCCAGGATAACCTAGAACATGACACCATTCGAATATTAATGGATAACAGTGACCCTATAAGTATCACTTTGGGTGCAGACACCTTTATTGGAATGGCGTTTGATGCCCAACATTATCCTATTTAATTAGGTAATGAGATCAGTGAATCAATTCCAAATGACTGTTACAATTTTGACAACAATATCCCTCCGGAAAAGAGTTTCACCCAGCAAACAGGGAATTTCTTGGTGTATTCTTCCTGCCCTTACGGTGGAGAAGAGATGACCTGTCACATCAGGAAGGATGTGGTGGTATTTCAAATCAACTGTGACTATCTCCCATCTTTGAATCCTCATGTCCAGGTCAACACCACAGGGCCATTACAGGCCAAGAAGGGATAGCCTCTGGCTGATCAAATGCTTAAGGGGAAATGAAACTAAAGGGAACAAAGGAAAGGCTGGAGTTTAGTTAATGGAAAAATACATATTATTGCATTCAACGGGCTGTGTATATGTGACAATGGTCATTCCAGACTTATATTAAAGGTGACAGTAACACCCTTTGAACCATGCCACAAGGGAAACAATTTTGTTATTTAGGCCTTGCCTTGATTCTGAGAAATTTGAAAGTTGGTGTGGGCGTGAAGGACAAAATTAACATGGGAACTATCAAGTGGCATATGTTTTACTGATACGGCTCCTGAGTAAACACAGAAAAAATGTATCTCTGCATAGGAAGAGTGTGCCGACTTCAGATTAGCATCATCTGATCTGCTTTAAAATGTAGTTCTTAAAAATATATTCATACATGTAAAGATTTGAAAATGTAGGGTACTTGCCATGTTGATAGATTTTCAGAGTTTAAACAGGCCAAGCCCACATGTCAGTTTTGGATGACAAAGCTTTCTCCTCCCACAGCTTTCCTAACTCACACCCCTCATCCACTTGTCCTATTAGCACACAGATGGAAGGTGGGTAGAGAAAACCAACCAATCCTTTTCGTGGGAATCATGACAAGTTTGCGATGTCATGTGCCCTATAAGTAAACCAGTTAGCATCAGAACTGGGCTTTTTCCAATCCGGGAGGTAACCTGCTGCTGAACTCTTGTGATAAACCCCCAAGCAGAGAGGCCCCAAATCTTGCATTGGAGACAGGGACCAGGAGACATAGAAGCTGACTAAGACCCATTGTAGGAGCCAGAGGGAACTATCCTTGACTGACGCCCTTGCTGTCCCAGAGGTGCCCTGCTGTTCCCTGACGCCCATGAAAATGCCTCTCCTGTAAGTAAAACTATCCCCAAAGCCATATATTGTGTAGGCCCTGCATTTTCAAGCATTGTTTTAGTTATATCCACATAGCTAAATACCCTGTTTGTCTCTGTAGATCATTAGCATATTTAATTCAAGTAAATCAATGAATTCCCCTACAGAAATCACAGGATGTGCTGTGTTAGCATTCAAAACTAATAAGCTCTCCCCCGTGTGTTTTGAACTGGTATAGCCCTAAAGATTTGCCAAACAAATTAATCCCAAAACCCTGTTTCCAAGTGAGGGTGCACAGTGCAAAACGAAATTCCCCAGTGATCCCCTTCATTTTAATTCAGAAATGTGAAGCATTGTATTTCCTTTGCATGTGTGATGGGAAAAACGAAATTGCCCCTTTGTTCCCATTGTGCTCTGACCCAAACCACAAATAACTGCCTGTTCTATTTAGGTGTGGTAGAACTAATTTCTCCATTTGATTTTCTTTCCCTCATATTGCATCTGTGGTAATAAGTGAAAAAATGATTTTTCCCCATGAATACCTTTTCCAAAGAGTGCATTTCTATCAGAACCCAAAACGATGTCCCCATTGTGTTTCAACTCTAAGCCACTGGCCTTCAATTCAGAGGGGCCAAGTCTAGTTGATGTTTGGAGGGTGGGGGTTGCTGGGAGAAAAAGTATAATAACCACACCATCAATCACTGTGTGTTTTGACTTGTTCTTGTTCTGTATTGGTGAGGGATTTGAAAAGAAAGCTGTGGGAAATTCTAACTGCATATCTCAGTGTTATCTCTGTGTTGGTGCCATTACGGAATCATTTATTGTTCTTGTGTTGCCACAGCATTAGTGGCTGGTTCCTAGTCCATTGTGGCACTGGGTATTTCTGAGGGTTGGGTGCGAGACGGGTTTGAAGCCTTACCAAAGTGAACCTTAACAAAATAATAGTGCTTTGTTGTGCACCACCTTGATTCGGGGGAAAGGAACTTCCAGAGTTGAGGGGAACGCATAATAAACTGCAACAGCTGAGGCAGGCTCTTTCTCAGCACACGGCCCTTGCACCATTTCTACGCCCGATTCCATGAATCAGGCATTTAATGTAAGCTACATTACGAGACTTTCACTAATACACTTTGCATAAAGAATTGTGCTTCAAAGGCAGTTTTTCATGCCCAATCCTCCTAAGATTAATTAGTACCTGCATTATATTTTAAGGTTATTTATTTATTTCATGCATACATAGCTTAAGCCTAAGTGTTGTAATACATTTCAAAATAATAGAACAATGTGTTAAATGAATACAAAGGGCAAACAACATATCACCATTTTTAATGCTCAGAATGGGCAAGAAGATAAGCTTAAGGAAGGAAAGCAAAAAAGCAAGTGTTAGAGCTGAAACGATTAAGTAAGAAAAGAATTCTAAAGTTTGGGGCAAGACTAGAAAAAGAATGCCAATGAGACTGTGGAACACAAGGAAGACAGTAAACAGTAAGAAGAGAAAAAGCAGTGGACTGAAGAGACCAAAAAGGCGACTAAAAAGAAATGGATAGAAGAGATGAGTGGGGGCGAGGCTGAATGTATTTCAGGTTACTGTTTCATTTTGCAACACAACTTTTGCCAAGAATTGTGCAGCCTTTGCACATGCTCAGAATTATGCGTCGGTTTTGTCTAGGCATCACAAGTGATGGCTTGCGGGATGGTTGGGGTGAGGCACAGGTAAGGAGGAATGGGGTAGCGATTAACAGGAGGAATGGCAGCAGAGGTGCTAGGAGGAAGCAAATGGGTGAAAGCGGTGAGGTGGGAGTGAGGGAAGGCAAGCCAAAGGGCGCAAGGGAGAGCAATGGCCATTGGTAGCAGCTGCGTTCCCCACATTATAATTGTTGTGAGATAAGGTGTATGAATCATGTGTGTACTGCCATAGCACGGAATTCCTGCCTGGGATTGCAGGCTTCAGCAAACCTCGCCTGCAGAACTACATTGTGGATACTTACAGCACAAAGAAAACAAGACCGAATACAAGCAAAAAAGAGTCATCCAATGGAAGCCAGTGAGAAGGCAATAAGGGAGAGAGGTGTAGATGAAATGGAAGAGGCAGGGAAGAAATAAAAATAGAGTTTGAAGGGAAAAGAGAATAGACTGGGTAAATGAGGAGAAGCAAGGACAGGTAGTCAAAATGAGAAAATATTAAAGTCAGAGTAAGAGTCGCAGTAGCAGAACAAGTAAGACAAGGAGGAATCGTGTAGACGTAAACTTGAAAATGCGAAGGATGACCAAGAAGGGGGATGTCAGATGAACAGGACAGTGAAGGGTGAACAGTGACACCAAGGCTATGCACAGAGGAAGAACACTAGCAGAAAAATGAATGCAATGACTAAGAGTGCAACACTAAGGAGTGGGGATGTATGTCTTTAATTCCCCTGCATTCACTTTGCCATACATTCACTGAGTCACATTTACTTCTGCATTCTTTTACTTCTCCCTGTCTTTCACTTTCCCTACCATTTACTCTATCATTACAGGGGCAGACCCCCGTATTCTACCCTTGCCACCAACTCTAACCTTGAGCTAACAATAGCCACATGCATTGCCTGTGAAGATGCAGACTGAGTAAAGGCAAGGAGAAGTAAATGTCTGGAAAAATGAAGGTAGACTCGGTAACAGCAGGGGACGTTTTCTAGGTGAAGTAAATGGGGAATATCAGGAGTGGAAGCCGTGCATGAGCTGAGACACAGAGAAGGAGGGAGCATCCAAGATTAGAAAGACGTTCTAAAATGCACCATTCGATGTGGCACCCTGCTCCCGCTCGCTCCCACCTAAAGAGAATCCCCTCCATTATGGAGGGAGGTCACTAAAATCCAGAGGAGAAGAGTTATGGACTGTGCGGACATTCATGAACTCTTTTATTGATGGAAAAGTAGCTATAATAGCCCGCTTTAAATATTAAACATTCGTAAACAGCAATACATAATGTTCTACTTCATAATGGGAGCTGTACATGACCTTTCATCATCCCATGAATCTTAAAACCACCCAGCGCCAGTACAACTCTACCAGTACACTGCTAGTACACATCCATCATGAATAGAGGTAAGACAAAGCTTTAGACATGATCAATCATGCCATGCTTCTCGAAAATGGGCGCGTTGTCGTACAATCAGATCTTTTGTTAAGTTGTTAAGCAATTTTGTCTTGTCTGGAATGTGCAGCAGCAGGGACATCATTTAGGGTTCGCCATGGCGGTTGCACCTGCAACCCCTGAGGTCTCTCTTGCTACCCCTGTGGTCTCCCTTGCTACCACTAAGAAAAATAAAGTAGCTTTAAAAACAAAATTAAACTGATGCTCAAGGGCTTTGGTCAGCAGCATGTGGCTTGTTGTTTCTGGAGTGGCTGTTTTTCTGATAGCTATATCTGGTAAGATAGCTCAGTGGGTTGAACGTTTACTGCTGCAATGTATGTGTGATTTGCAGGTTCGGCTCCTGGTAAGGTCAACTCAGCCTTTCATCCTGCTGAGGTTGATACATGATTACCAACACAGGTTGGGTGATATTGTATGTATATTTGTTCTAAGCGTAAGTGCTACACAATAACACATCAATATCGTTTGGCATTGGACTTCTGCTTGCATTCAGAGTAATTTGGTAATATGGGCCTATATGTGCTGATACATATGGTGAACCATTCTTGTATAAATGTTTATCACTTTACAGTGATATCATAACCATATATTTTGAAGTCTACTTAGAAACAATGCTATGTGATGCCACTTCCTGTTTTGTCAAAGGGAGAAAGGTCGTGTTCCGAGCCTTACTGTGATGTCACTTTGGGGTGGGGTCAAATGACAACACTTCCTGTAGAGTCATCAAAGGTCAAGGGGCGTGTGTTGTCACTTCTGATACCCCCAGCATTTTGGTTAAATGATGTCCGTGTGCAGCAGTTGATAAACAACAAAGTGATAGTGTCATATGTTTTATATAGCGCTTCGTGCCGGAATTCTCTAACCCCCACACGCTAGCAACATATGTTTGCGTATTGCTTCGTGTATCGACCTTCGAAGAATGAGGGTCTGAGTCAGCTCAAAACACAACGTAAAAATGTGGCCGGTTGACCGAAACATCGCAGGTGTTCACATTGGTCGTGAGCAAAGCTATTTCCATTAGCATGAATGCAATTGAGCAGACACAAATGTCATCAGTGTATGGGCCTAATACAATAGCACTCCCGTGATTTGTATGTTGTCCTGCCTGTGTGATTTTGTTTAAGTTTTGGTTAAAAATGACCACGCACTTTAAATAAATTGCCAGACCCCAGTGAAAAACTGCCTAGCCATGCACTCTGTGATCTAGGCTGTTGGAAGATCTGGTATGCGTTAAAAGACAGTGACCCTCATTACGACCCTTGCGGAAAGTGACTGACCGGACCGCCACAGCGTAAATAGCGTTTCCGCCATTGCACGATGGAGCAAAGTGCGGCCCATTCCGACCCATCGGGCACGAGCACCACGCCATGGCGGAAGTGCAAAGTCCGAGATGGCGGAAATGACCCCAAAACGGCCCACACCGCCGCCGTACGGCGCCCTAGGTGCAATACCGCCACCCATCATAGCGGACACCGCAGTGAGCGCCAACCGGAAAGTACGGCGACCGTAAATATACGGAAACGGAAGTAAAAACATGGGCCCGGAACGGGAAACAACACCCCGTACACCTATAAAACCACAAAATACACACAACCACTAAAAACACCACCCTGAGACACATCCCAACCCGTCATCCACCCTAGTGAAACCAAGAAAAGTGGGAAAAGTAGCGAAGAAAGCGTGCGACCGCAAGCGGCAGGTCCACTTCTCCCGTGAGGAACTCACCGTACTCACAGAGACCCTCCAGGAGAATGCCGCCGCCGTCTTCTCCATGCAAATGACCAGGACGGCACTTGCGAACAAGAAGGCCATATGGGCCCTGGTGGCACAGCGGGTAAGTGCGGTGGGGACCGCACCCCGCAACCCACAGCAATGCAGGAAGCGGTGGGACGACCTGCGGATACGCGTCCGTAGCATACTTTCTGCCAACCGCAACATTGCCACAGCCACCGGGGGAGGGTCGGAATCACCCATCAAGTTGACCCCCTGGGAAGAAATCTGTGCCTCCACCATTGGAATGGAGAGCATAGAGAGAGTCGGAGGGATGGAGAAAGGAGTGCAGACATCCGGAGAATCAGGTAGGTGGCCCAAATAAAACCATGCCAAATCCACAATGTCCAATCATGTGACTCACATGTGTCCACATAGCGCAACAGCAACACATGGCCAGGAGAACGTCCACACACATTGGCCTGATAGAGCACTTCAAAACACACAATAAATACATAAATAAGTAAAAACCCCAAAAACACCCACTACACGTGCAGCAGGCACACCCTAACTGCAGGCTGCCAAACAACTGCACCCTCACTCCACACACAAATGAAAGCACCTCCAAGGCCCCGACCCAAATCACCCTCAGGTACCACCCCAATGCATGTGATACATTGCCATTCCAATTCCCACAGACCCATTAATAACGCTCGCCCTCCTTTACTCCACCACAGGGTCCGATCCCAACAACGAGCTCCAGGACACCCCTACCAGCACACCTGCAAAGAGGGCCAAGACCGACGGCCAAAGACCCTCCACCTCAGCTGCACGCATCAAGACACGGCAGCAGCACATATCAAGTGGCAGCACACAGGAGGGAACATCAACAGGCACACCAGCAGCCAGCATGCCCACAACAGCACCACCACAGGTCCCCCCAATGGATGCCACAGAAGGTACTGCCTCTGGTGGCAGCAGCACCATAGGTGACACCCCATTAATGGCAGCATGCTCCGACACAGAAGACGGGGATGTCGAAGTCAGATCCATCCATGACCTGTCCCAATCCCCCTGTCTGTTCCATCCCGTACACCATGAGGATACCACGCAGGGGCACCCACAAGACGACGACTGGCCATCCCCCACAAGCCCTGTGGCAGGGCAACATGAGGCGAACAGCCCCTCTGTGACACCACCGCAAATGGCCATGGCCCAGCAGAGGCAACAGTCCCTCGACCAGTTAATCGTGCAACAGCAGCAACTGGCCACGCTCCTCAAGGACCATGCCGATGGATGTGGGGGTGTCAAGACCGGTGGGGGGGTCTGTACTTCCGCTCTCTATATGGTAGAGGAGAGGCACAGAGGACCCCAGCCAAGATTCTCGATTGTGGTAGCAATGGACGAGCAATCAAGGCCTAGCTTCTCAGGAGGTGATGCAGGCTGGTTCTTAAGTACAGTGTATCCCCAAGCCCCCACAAAGGAATGTCCACACACTGTATTACTGAAAACACAGTCTTTATATAATTAATATTCAAGGGTTATGTACACTTATCACAACAACGCACTTTGTGCTCAGGAAAACCAATAATGATAAATATCTACAATTCTAAAGTGGTACCACTAATATTAGACCTCATAACAGTGCATTCACAATACTGTAGCAATGGCACGCGGATCAATAAGAAGGAAACCAGCAATAGAGAGAGGAGAGATACCAGAGGGTTGAAACAATAGGCAGAAGACTGGCCCTTGCTACTGGACACCGTTCTGTGTGGAGATCCCCCCACCTGGGCAACCTGTAAAATAAAGAGATATAACACAAGCCCAGTCCATATATTGTTCAACAGTCTTATTCTCTCCTACAATGTTTTTACCCCCCCAATGTACCTGGTGGAGTCGAGTTCTTCGAAGAGGCGTCGACAGATCCTTCTTGAATGATCCCCTTTAAAGCAGGAGTCACGGATCGTCGAGAGGCGTCGAGAAACGTCGAAGACCTCGGGGTTCGGCGACGGGGAATCGACGGCCCTTCTTGAATGCCTTCCCTTTCAAGCGGGAGGCACGGGGCGTCGAACGTCCGTCGACAAACGAGGTAGAACGATGTCGAAGAGGCGGCAGCTTCGTCCGAGCGGTGCTCGTCGGCGTCGGGGCGTCGGCGTCCTGCAAGGCGGAGGTGTGCGGGGCACCTCGATGACAATAGTTCTGGACCGCAAAGATTGTAGAGACGGGAGCCCAGCAAGGGCGTCGAGTCGCTCGAGTCTTTGGGGTCGTGAGGTGGCGGGAAACCCACCGGCGGATTCTCCTCGGCGCGTTGGTCGTCCTCGACTTTCTCCGGCAGGACAAAAGCGGTCGACGGTGCGGACGAGGGAGTCCTTCGAGTCAAATGTTCTTAGGCAAGGAGCGGACGGCTCCGGTCGTCGGCGGCTCGGCGTCAAGTGGTTCCCACGGCTGGGCAACACAACTTCGACGGGCCTCCAGCGGTTGCACAGACCTGCGAACCCTGGTCGACGGCAATGGACTTCGACAGCATCGATGTCCGGGTGCTTTACTTCGGTCTCCTCGGCAGTCCCCTTCTCCGGTCGGCAGCCTTTCGATGGTCTGGCGTCCAGGGAGCTTCGGCGAAGATTCAGCGGTGCTCGATGGTCCCTCGGAGCACGGGAAGAGGGCGCCTAGCCAGGTCCTCTCTCGGGTCAGTCCCCGACGATTTCGACAACCTTCAGTTCCGTCGAAGCAAATGCCACAGCAAGTCTTCTTCTTCCAGCTGGACGTCGAGGATCAGCAAATCCAGTTACTCTTGAGTGGAGACTCAGCTTCTGAATGCTTCTGAACAATTTCCAGTGGTGAGAGGTCCCCAGATATACTATTCTGTCTCTCATCCACACTGCTGGCACACACACAGCAGCCAATCACACAGAAGGGCATTCATGCAGTCAGTCAGCCAATCAGGCACACAGTGCATTCAGGCCACACTCCTCCCTTTCAGACACTCACAACAAGGAATGTGGATTGGGACAAGTACCCAGCCATTCAACACTACACACTGCATTCAGGCCAGTTTCGGGCAGGGCTGTCTCAGTCTTTGTCTCTCATGCCAGAAACCAGACAACCACAACAAGGAGTGTATATTGGTCACACACTCCATTCACCCAGGTCCCACCCACAGGAGGTACCCATAACATACAGTCACTGGGAAGGCTCCAGTCAGTCTAGCTGGGCCTTCACAAAAACACCATATATGGAACTTCCACCCAACAGCCAGCCAGGGGGAAGGGACAGAGCCAGGGCTTCCCAGGACTTCTTGTTTCTATCAGGAATCAACTGATCCCAATGGCAGGGCCTGGGTATCCCAAAATGGAGGACACCCAGAGCACCTGTCAAGTTTAGCATGGAGCTGCCACCAGCCCATACCCTGCTCTGTGGGCCACCCACAGGTGCCCAAAAACATACACTAGGGGCACAGGGTTGTACCCCTACCCATGGGTGCCATAAGGGTATCCCATGGGTCTGTTCACCAAACCAAAAGAGAGCTGCACTGCCAGGAGTCCCTCATGGACTCCTGGGCAGAAAACATGACAGAACACACGGTAAAAACAGAAAAAGGACAAGGATTCAGAGGCCCTGTCCCTCAGATGCATTTCCGGCATCACAGTCGCCCCCCCCAGACTGAGGTGGAGGGTGCCTAATCTCCCACGGGATAGACACCCTCATCCAGACGGTCAACATACCTTCTGGAAAGGCCATCTGCATTATCGTGACTCTTCCCTGGTCTGTGCTCTATGGTGAAGTCTAGCCCTTGTAGGCTAATCGACCACCTGAGCAATTTCGGATTCTCACCCTTCATCTGCATAAGCCACTTCAGGGGCTTATGATCTGTTTGGACCTTGAAGGTGGACCCCGTAAGGTAGGGCCTAAAACGCCTAAGGCTCCAAACTATACTAAAACATTCCTTTTCAACAGTAGCCCACCTAAGTTCTCTACCCTTGAGTTGTCTACTGATGAATATCATAGGATGTTCTCTCCCTTTGTCATCTAACTGGGACAAGACAGCTCCAATTCCGGTGTCGCAGGCATCCGTCTGGACGATAAAGGGTCGGCTGTAGTCAGGCGCACTCAACACACGTGCCCTACACAGACTTTCTTTCAAGCCATCAAAGGCCCTCTGACAGTCTTCAGTCCAATTAACCTTCCTAGGCTGTTTGGGTGAAGTTAGAGCTGTCAGGGGTGCAGCTATGGTTCCATAGTCTGCCATGAAATTGCGATAGTACCCAGTGAGGCCCAAAAAGGCTCTCACCTGGGTTTGAGTAGTGGGAGTCTCCCAGTTCTGTACGTCCTGTACTTTACTGGAGAGAGGTTGGATTTGACCCCCTCCTACCTCATGACCAAGATAGGTAACTTTCCCCTGAGCTATCTGGCACTTGGTGGCCTTGATAGTGAGGTTAGCCCTTTTCAAGGCCTGCAACACCTTATCCAGATGTGTCAAATGCTCTTCCCAGGTGGAACTGTAGACGGCAATGTCGTCTAAGTAAGCCACACAAAAGGCTTCCAGCCCACTGAGCGCATGGTTGACCAATCTCTGGAAGGTGGCAGGGGCATTCTTCAACCCAAAGGGCATGACCCTAAACTGGTAGAGTCCCTCAGGTGTGGAGAATGCCGTCTTTTCCTTGGCATGGTCCGTCAGAGCTATTTGCCAATAGCCTGAGGTAAGGTCAAAGGTGCTCACAAATTTGGCAGCACCTATAGTGTCCACGAGCTCATCAGCCCTGGGCAATGGGTGCGCGTCAGTTTTGGTGACGGCATTGACTCCTCGGTAGTCCACACAGAACCTCCAATCCTTGGTACCCGCCGGGGAACTTGCCTTGGGGACAAGGACCACTGGACTGGACCAGGGACTGGTGGAGGGTTCAATAACACCCAGATCCAACATCTTGGCGACCTCAGCCTGGATGTGGTTTTTGACGGTATCTGACATACGATAGCTCCTGCTTTTGACAGGCACACTGTCACCAGTGTCAATTTCGTGCTTACACCACGGTGTAAGGCCCGGTGTCAGTGAAAACAGAGGGGCATACTGCTGGAGCAAAGCCCGGCAGGCCCTCTGCTGCTCTGTTGTCAAATCTGGAGAGAGTTGTACTCCCTCCACTGAGCCATCCTGAGGGTTGCTATGCAGCAAATCAGGAAGGGGCTCACTCTCATCCTCTTCTTGCCCTGAAGCTAGCAAGAGACATGAGACCTCTGCTCGCCTGTGGAAAGGCTTGAGCCTGTTGACATGGAATACCTGGGGGGCTACCCCAGAGGCTCCCATGTCCACCAGATAATTGACTTCGCCCATCTTGGAGATGATCCTGAAGGGTCCAGTCCACTTGTCTGCCAAAGCTCTAGGCTTGGTAGGCTCCATCACAAGGATTTCCTGTCCCGGAGTCCAATCCACTTGCGAAGCTTTCAGGTCATGCCAGTACTTATTCAATTCCTGGCTGGCCTTGAGATTTGCTGTTGCCTGACCCATCATTTGTGTCATCCTCCGCCTGAGGCCTAACACATAGTCCCCCACTTGCTTGGCGGGACCTGGAGGGGTGGCTTCCAAGCCTTCTCGGATCAAGGCGAGGGGCCCCCTCACGGGATGTCCAAAGAGTAACTCAAAGGGGCTGAAACCAACACCCTCTTGAGGTACCTCTCTGTAAGCAAACAGCAGGCATGGCAGGAGGAGATCCCATTTCCTCCTTAGGGGCTCTTCCAAAGCACCTAGCATGCCCTTGAGAGTTTTGTTAAATCTCTCAACCAGACCATTGGTCTGGGGGTGGTAAGAGGTGGAGAACTTGTAGGTTACCCCGCACTCTTTCCACATGGTTTTCATGTAACTAGACATGAAGTTGGATCCTCGGTCAGAGACAACCTCCTTGGGGAATCCAACACGGGTGAAAATGCCCAGGAGAGCCCTGGCAACCACCTTGGCAGTAACAGTCCGAAGGGGTATTGCCTCAGGGTACCTGGTGGCATGATCTACCAAGACCAGGATGAACCGATGTCCACCTGAAGTGGGAGGGTCAAGGGGACCGACGATGTCGATGCCCACCCTCTCAAATGGTGTGCCAACCACTGGTAATGGCTGCAGTGGGGCAATGACCCTGCCTCCAGTCTTGCCAGACAACTGACAAGTTGGGCAGGTCCTGCAGTGGGACTCCACCTCTACTCCCATCCGTGGCCAGTAGAAATGGGCAGAGAGCCTCTGCTTAGTCTTCTTGGTCCCAAGATGACCAGCCAAGGGCACCTCATGCGCCAACTGCAGTAGGAAGGGCCTGTAAACCTGGGGTACCACCAACCTCTTGCGGGCACCAGGTTCGGGCTTAGTGGGCTCACTAACAAGGAGCTCACCCTCCCAATAAATCTTGAATGTCCTAGGCACTTCACCTTGGGCCTGGGACAGGGCCTGTTTCCTCATGCCCTCGAGAGAGTGGCACTCTCTCTGTCCCTTACAGAAGTCTGCCCGGGAGGGTCCCCCTTCAGCTAACAAGCATTGAAGGTCGGGATGATCCCCCGGGTTGAGAACCTCTCCCACAGGAGAGTCTTCTGTCTCTTCTCCCACAGGAGTTGAGTTTGGGTTTTCCACTGGACCCAGCCCGTCCGGAGCATGGATCCCAATGGGTGCTGTCGGAACAGCAGGAAGAGAAGGTGTTCCCTCCACAGAGGTGGCCTTCTTGGTCTTCCTTCTTCTTGCCTTAGGCCTCGCCTTTGGCTCGGGTACCTGACTCACAGCCAGACCCGGTGTCACCTGTGACCTAGTGACTGCAGCAGCAGTCATGGGAAGACCATCCGAGATCAACCCCAACTCTACTAGATCATTTCCTAACAGAATGTTAGCAGGGACATTGTCCTGAACCAGGACAGGAAGCTTTGCTGTCTTGTCTCCAATCATGAGTGTGACTAGGGCTACAGGCGATAATTTGGGAGGCCCACCAGCTAACCTGGTGGTTCTCAGAGGAGCACCTACATAGTCCTCTGGCTTGAGCAGGGTCCTGTCCACCACTGTCATGCTTGCCCCAGTGTCTCTCAAACCAGTAGAAGGCTGGCCATTCAAGAGGACACTTCTCAAAAACCTACGGGTGTTCTGCGGGATAGTTGCCAGTACTTCTGCGTACTGGTCCCAGGCCCCAAGGGAAACTAAGGAAATCTCTACCGGAGCACCAAATGTGATTCCTGTAGAGGAGGGGAGGACAGTGGCCTCCACCTCAGCCACGGGGTAAGGGTAGGTCAGGCTGACAGCCTGTACTCCAAGTGCCTTACCTTTACACTTGGGGTCACCCCTTTTGTGATCCAGAGCCCCACAATCCCAACAAGTGCCAGGAGTGCGGGGTACGGTACTGGAACCACTGGGAACCTGCTTTGCAGCAGGTGGACCACTACTCTTATTCCCACCCACAGAGGACTTATCCCCACCAGATTTTTGGGTCTTAGGAGAGGAAGGTTTTGGTTTACCCGACTGTGATTGCTTTTGGGACTCCTCAGCTTTCTGAGAGGTCCCCTTTTCTTTGTCCTTGTCCTTCCCACTGGAGTCCTTAGGGGACACCCGGTGGGAGACCCACTTGTCAGCCAACCTAGCCAGCTTAAAGGGGTCCAAAATGTTCTGGTCAGCCACATACTGACGCAGCTCTGGTGAACAGGCTTCAGAAAAATGCTCAAAAAACAAGAGGTGGGACAACTCAACAAAAGTTTTCACCTTGTAACCGTCAATCCACCCCATCATGTTCATGTGCGCAGTACTCACCCAGTCAACCCAAGACACATTCTCTCTTTTCTTAAAATCCCTGAACCTTTTAAGGTATTGGGTAGGTGTCTTGCCAAACTTGGCAATCAAAGCAGACTTCATACACTCATACTGACCCCTTTCTTCCACACTCAGCTTCAGAATACAGTCATATCCAGTTTGAGGCACTCTGCTTAACAAACACTTAGCCCAATCTCTTTTATCTACATCATGAATTGCACAAGCCATTTCAAACGCTTCAATCCATTGGAGGATATCTGAACCCTCCACAAACACACCAACCAAATCTTTCATAAACTTGGTGGCTGGGGACCTGCCACTCTCAATTGGTCTAGCTGAAGTCTCCACTCTAGCTCTCTCTAGCTGGATTCTCTGACATTCAGTGTCCTTGTCTTTGAGCGCAAGATCCCTATTCTTGAGTTCCACTTGCTGTGCCAGCTCCTCTTTCTTAAGCTCAGCTTCTATTTCCAACTTGCGATATTCAAAGGCCAATTTCATCCTTAATAACTCAAGTTCCATGGAATTGCTGGGGTTTGGAACAGAGGCAGCAGGAATGGTGGCATTCCCAGAAACAGATTCAGCGACAACCCCAGGGGCAGAGTCCTCACTGGTTGCATCCCCCCCTTCATCAAGGGTTTCACCATCAGTCTGGTAGTCCACCAGGGCAGCTATCAGCTCAGCCCTAGACTTATCCACAAAGTCTAACTCCCTGGCTTCACAAGCACTCTGGAGAGCCTCTAAGCTCATCCGAGTCAATTTACCATTTGCAATGGGCTCCATTGCCTGTAATGCAGTTATTTGGTACACACCCAAACCTTAATCTAATAAAGTGCGGATATTTTGTAAGTGGCACGGTTATACACTGAGTCTTAAAACCATAAGCATCCCACCGCTGCCACCAGCTTGTCAAGACCGGTGGGGGGGTCTGTACTTCCGCTCTCTATATGGTAGAGGAGAGGCACAGAGGACCCCAGCCAAGATTCTCGATTGTGGTAGCAATGGACGAGCAATCAAGGCCTAGCTTCTCAGGAGGTGATGCAGGCTGGTTCTTAAGTACAGTGTATCCCCAAGCCCCCACAAAGGAATGTCCACACACTGTATTACTGAAAACACAGTCTTTATATAATTAATATTCAAGGGTTATGTACACTTATCACAACAACGCACTTTGTGCTCAGGAAAACCAATAATGATAAATATCTACAATTCTAAAGTGGTACCACTAATATTAGACCTCATAACAGTGCATTCACAATACTGTAGCAATGGCACGCGGATCAATAAGAAGGAAACCAGCAATAGAGAGAGGAGAGATACCAGAGGGTTGAAACAATAGGCAGAAGACTGGCCCTTGCTACTGGACACCGTTCTGTGTGGAGATCCCCCCACCTGGGCAACCTGTAAAATAAAGAGATATAACACAAGCCCAGTCCATATATTGTTCAACAGTCTTATTCTCTCCTACAATGTTTTTACCCCCCCAATGTACCTGGTGGAGTCGAGTTCTTCGAAGAGGCGTCGACAGATCCTTCTTGAATGATCCCCTTTAAAGCAGGAGTCACGGATCGTCGAGAGGCGTCGAGAAACGTCGAAGGCCTCGGGGTTCGGCGACGGGGAATCGACGGCCCTTCTTGAATGCCTTCCCTTTCAAGCGGGAGGCATGGGGCGTCGAACGTCCGTCGACAAACGAGGTAGAACGATGTCGAAGAGGCGGCAGCTTCGTCCGAGCGGTGCTCGTCGGCGTCGGGGCGTCGGCGTCCTGCAAGGCGGAGGTGTGCGGGGCACCTCGATGACAATAGTTCTGGACCGCAAAGATTGTAGAGACGGGAGCCCAGCAAGGGCGTCGAGTCGCTCGAGTCTTTGGGGTCGTGAGGTGGCGGGAAACCCACCGGCGGATTCTCCTCGGCGCGTTGGTCGTCCTCGACTTTCTCCGGCAGGACAAAAGCGGTCGACGGTGCGGACGAGGGAGTCCTTCGAGTCAAATGTTCTTAGGCAAGGAGCGGACGGCTCCGGTCGTCGGCGGCTCGGCGTCAAGTGGTTCCCACGGCTGGGCAACACAACTTCGACGGGCCTCCAGCGGTTGCACAGACCTGCGAACCCTGGTCGACGGCAATGGACTTCGACAGCGTCGATGTCCGGGTGCTTTACTTCGGTCTCCTCGGCAGTCCCCTTCTCCGGTCGGCAGCCTTTCGATGGTCTGGCGTCCAGGGAGCTTCGGCGAAGATTCAGCGGTGCTCGATGGTCCCTCGGAGCACGGGAAGAGGGCGCCTAGCCAGGTCCTCTCTCGGGTCAGTCCCCGACGATTTCGACAACCTTCAGTTCCGTCGAAGCAAATGCCACAGCAAGTCTTCTTCTTCCAGCTGGACGTCGAGGATCAGCAAATCCAGTTACTCTTGAGTGGAGACTCAGCTTCTGAATGCTTCTGAACAATTTCCAGTGGTGAGAGGTCCCCAGATATACTATTCTGTCTCTCATCCACACTGCTGGCACACACACAGCAGCCAATCACACAGAAGGGCATTCATGCAGTCAGTCAGCCAATCAGGCCCACAGTGCATTCAGGCCACACTCCTCCCTTTCAGACACTCACAACAAGGAATGTGGATTGGGACAAGTACCCAGCCATTCAACACTACACACTGCATTCAGGCCAGTTTCGGGCAGGGCTGTCTCAGTCTTTGTCTCTCATGCCAGAAACCAGACAACCACAACAAGGAGTGTATATTGGTCACACACTCCATTCACCCAGGTCCCACCCACAGGAGGTACCCATAACATACAGTCACTGGGAAGGCTCCAGTCAGTCTAGCTGGGCCTTCACAACAACACCATATATGGAACTTCCACCCAACAGCCAGCCAGGGGGAAGGGACAGAGCCAGGGCTTCCCAGGACTTTGGGAAAAACAAGACAACAGGCAATAGAAAGCAAGAGGCCACAGGGGCCATCTTGTTTCTATCAGGAATCAACTGATCCCAATGGCAGGGCCTGGGTATCCCAAAATGGAGGACACCCAGAGCACCTGTCAAGTTTAGCATGGAGCTGCCACCAGCCCATACCCTGCTCTGTGGGCCACCCACAGGTGCCCAAAAACATACACTAGGGGCACAGGGTTGTACCCCTACCCATGGGTGCCATAAGGGTATCCCATGGGTCTGTTCACCAAACCAAAAGAGAGCTGCACTGCCAGGAGTCCCTCATGGACTCCTGGGCAGAAAACATGACAGAACACACGGTAAAAACAGAAAAAGGACAAGGATTCAGAGGCCCTGTCCCTCAGATGCATTTCCGGCATCACAGGGGGCACTAAGGCAGACATAGAAACATCAACTGAGACACTTAGGGCACAAATGGAGAGTAGCACCGAGAACCTGAGAGTCCAAATGGAGAGTAGCGCCGAGAGCCTGAGAGTCCAAATGGAGAGTAGCACCGAGAGCCTGAGAGTCCAAATGGAGAGAAGCACCGAGAGCCTGAGGGGGGAACTGCATGCGACGTCCAAAGACGTATGTGCCGAACTTGCCGCAGTGCGCCGTGTGCTCACTGAGCTCTCACAAACCCTTAGGGACATGCATGGACGTGAGCAGGCAGAGACATCATCCGTTGCAAGTTCCGTCCAGGGCAGCCCCCAACGTAGATCTGGGAGGAACCTGCGCTCCACAGGCAGGGGTGCCCCTGATACCCGCAGAGGGGGCTTGCAATAGCGACTGCCCACTGACAATTAGCATCTTTGGACACTGGTGTTCGGGGGGGAGGTAGGAGGGTCGAGGGGGTGTGATGGGCTCACTTGGGTGGCGGGTCGATAGGGTGTTCAACATGATATCACATATGCCATAAACAATGCACGATCAAACAATGAGATGTGTGGACAATGATCTTTGTGTACTAGGCCATCATAGGCGTACAGTCCATATTGTGCATGTACCAGACACACACAGTGCCACGAGTCCCGTGTCCATGTATCAGCCACCAGGCGTGAGTGCTAGAAGCATGCATCTATGAGATGCTGACGAATTTCACGGCCCTCCTGTGCCTCGCAGACTCCTTGAGGTGCTGCCACATCCCCACCCTCATCATGACCATCTTCAGGTGCTTGCAGTTCTGCGTCAGGGGGCATGGGCACATTTCTACGTACGCACATGTTGTGGACCATGACACATGCCATCACCATCTTTGCAACCTTCTCATGGCGGTACAGGAGTGCCCCGCCAGACCTGCTGAGGCACCGGAAACGAGTCTTCAGTAGGCCGAATGCCTGTTCAATGACTACACGGGTACGTGAGTGGGCATGGTTGTAGTCCTCCTCATGCTGGTCCCGTGGGTTCCGGACTGGTGTGAGGAGCCATCTCTTCAGTGGATATCCGGCATCACCTGTATGTGGACGATAAACGAATTATGTGGAATGCCATTGCTACGTACGCACCCACCCCCTTCCTGCCAGGTCATTGCCGCATCACATACCCCACATCATCATGCATGAAATGAGACTCACCGAGTAGCCAGGATCTGTTCCCTGCGTGTCGCTCCATGTAGCGTGGTATTGTAGAGTTCCTCAAGACCATAGAATCATGGGTTGATCCAGGGAATCGGGCACAACAATGTGTAATGATCCTGTTGGAGTCACACACCATTTGTACATTCAGTGAATGAAATTGTTTTCGGTTGCGGTACTGGGCCTCCATGGCATGTGGGACGACCAATTCCACATGGGTGCAGTCGATGGCACCAATGCAACCCGGTATGCCGGCAAGTGCATGGAATCCCACTTTTGTGTTGGTAATTTCCTGCTCCGAGCGTGGTAGAGAGATGTAGTCGTCTGCGTGCTGCAGGAGGGCATCGAGCACTTGCAATAGTGTCCGTGAGAACAGTGGCTGAGAAATGCCATGCAACTGTCCGACTGTGTGCTGGTAGGTGCCTGTGGCCAGGAAGTGGAGTACAGACACCACCTTCAGTAGGGGTGGGATGGCGGTTGGGCTATCTATCATGCTGACAAGGTCAGCCTGTGTCATGTCCACAATGGCGGCTATGGTGTCCCGGTCCAAACGGTAGAGGGTGTGGATCTGCTCATCAGTGAGGTTGAACGGATGTGCTCGGAGGCGTGGGATTTCGGGCTGCCTGCGTGGTGGTAGTGGCTGTGCTGGCAGCCCTTGCTGGCCCTGCCTTGCCCTCCTCCTCCTGCGTCTCCTCCGTGCGGCCGGTTGTAGTTGGTGTTCGTCTTCTTCTTGGAGTTGGAGTACTTGCAGTGCTATCAGGTCCCCCAGGGCCAACATCGCGAGTCCTGCCGGTAGCATTTCGGAGTGGTTGTGGGAGGAGACTGGGTGTGCAATTTATGTGTTTTCAGGCTGTATGGCCTCCACCTGTGGTGATTCATTCCACCTGTGCAAGCTGCTCTCCCCTTTGGGCGAGCACGTCCCGCACACAACGCTGCAATTCGAGGAATGGCATCTTGCTATTACAATCATGTATTAGTACCCGATGGCCGTGTAACATTGGTTGATATGTTCATTCGGCTATGGTCCCATTGTTTCACATGCATTCTTTGCAGTCGCGAACAGACTTGTGAAGGGTCAGTGGAATGTAGTACTCGAGTAACGGTGGACCCTCATGCATCACTGTACCGAGGTTCACCGACGGGCGGGGCCTCCCATTTGTGAGTGAAGGCAGTTGCCATTTTCACACACAGCCGCACTAGATGGATTAATTTGTGATTTCAAGCGGCCACAGATGCCTTTTCGACGTGATGTTGCAAATGAGGAATTCGAAGGGCGGCGCTTTCGGTCTTCAGCTAGCGGCGAGGAGATGCCCACAGGTCTGACTGCAAATATAACGTTCTATTGTTCAGTGTCCTTGGGACAGGGGCCATGGCGAGGATGCAATGATTGATATGAATAGTTTGGGATGCGCAATAGCGAAGTGGATGATGAGGCCGGACGTTCCCAAATACATGTTACTTCACAACACTGGAATTACGGGCTGGGGCACAGTGGATTTTGCAGGCTGCATAACGCACAGACTCAATGGAATTCTCACATGTTATGTGAGTATGGAAACAGGCGTTATCATTACGGGATGAGGGAATGATGAATGGATGCATGGGCAGATGATTTGATACGGTGTTTGCCATGTACAGGGCTTCTTGGAATCTGTCCGCCTCCCCTGCGCTATGTGATGCAGGGCTGCCATAGTGGGACCATCGTCTATCTGGCCTTGTTGAGCCCTCCCTGTCTCGACGCGCCTTCAGACACTTGTGTCCATGCACGTTACCGATCCCATCTGATGGATTCTGTTTTCACAGACGCATGCACAGGTACACTCGTTTGTGATGGTGTTTTCACCTCGATATGGATAGTTATGAGTCGCAAGTGGTTTTGGGGTGGTGATGATCCTTTGGAGTGGGCTAGCATGCATATGGCTGTGGATCTAGTGTGATCATTGAAGTGAGTTGTTCGAATGTAGTTCTGATGGCCATTCTTTTCTTTTTCTTTTCTTTTGGTTGACAGGTATCTCCTCCCCTTTTGCCACTGCCATCTGTATGCCACTCCTGCAGATGGGTTTTACTCCCGACACCTGCTGCTTCGTGTTAATCAGTGGAGCAGCATTACGATCTTATGGGACGATCGCCAATGGGCCACATGCCCTTACGCAGTACTAGTGGCTCGGAGCAACATTTCGGCCTTTCAGCTGGACTAGTGCCTCCCTATTGGGACGGCCCTGCGGTTCTAGGTGCTTCCATGTTGCCTTTTCGTACGAGAATGTAGCCCCTGTGTACCATGAAGGAACAGGGCGTCACACAAGAAGTAGCTGGTCATTTATTGCGGATGCAGCCCACAATGGTGAAATGTGTTTTGGAGTTCATGGCCTAATGGCTGTATGGGCTTGGTGAATTTGTTGTGCATTAAATTTCTATTCTGATATGGGCCGTGTAGCGTTCTTCTTTGCAAGTGATGTGGCATATTCCTATTTGGGGAGCGATGTATTGTGAGGAGATCTGCATTGGGTTCCAGCTTCGGAGTATAGTTGCGTGGTACTGTGCTGGGCGCATTTGCCTACGAAGCCCAGTGAGGTCAGGGGTGAGGGCTGCCAATATGACTGTTTGGATGATGTCATGCTCAGGGGCGGGGGATTAGGTTTTGTGTAACAGATGCCGGTCAGCCAGGTGGATTGGTGGAATGATGTGATTATCAGAATATTGCTGGTCACAGGTGCCTGTGTTTGCGTGCGTTTCTTGGTGGGAGACTGGGGTCATGTCCATTGGTATAGCTTCTGTATTCGTGCCATCTGTGCCCTGCAGCTCCCATTGGCCCCTCTTGTGATTCTTTTGTTCGTTGGCATGCATGGGTGACTTGTACATTTCACTGGTTGCATTGTGACTTCGTTGCACCTACGGGGAGTTGTACTATGTGGCCAGGGAGCGGTGTACAGGCACTCAGTGGGGCCGTTTACGGTTGATTCGCGATGCCGTACTTCTCACCATGGCGGAATGGTACTTTCCGCCGTGCTTGATGGCGTTAAGTACATGTCCGCTAGGGTCGGAATTCGCGTACCCTTGCGCCATGGTGCTAATTACGGTTTGGCATGGCGCGCGCGTACTTGGTGCAGTTAGCGTTGGCGTTCACTACGGTGTCGCTAATGGCATCGTACTTTACGGTGACGGGTCATAGTCACACCGAGCGCTATTCGATGGCGGTATTGCATTTCCGCCATCGTTTTTCGATTTCCGCCAGGGTCGTAATGAGGGCCAGTGAGTGAGTGTTTTTATTAATAGGAGGGCAGTCACAAAACTCCATGTTCTAGCACCAGATAACCTGTTACACCGCACAGCCTCTCAGGAACGGTGTTGAGGCCTTTTTCAGTTAAAGGGCGCCTCAGGGGGCCCCCAAGAATTGCCACCATGCTGACAGTCAGCAGTCTTTTAACAGGTAATATATTCCTTTCTATATTGATTTAGATATGGGGCTCTAAATCTGCGCTTTGCAGCATTTGCCTTTAACACTGCATTTGCTTGAGTCCTTCTGTCTGTCACTTCCCTCGGGCAATATAGAAGTGTTATCACCTCGTTGCCTTTTAAAACTAGTTCCTCCACATCAGTCCCTTGCTGACAATGAAGGATGCATAGCTTTTCAGTGGGCATTTAGTGTTTCAGCTCCCTATTGGCTTGCTGCCTCGTGATAATAAGCGCCTATTAACCCCTGTTTGCATTTGTCTCCATTATAATGTATGCACCCCTGCAGGCGGGCCCCACCATCATGCTGAAATGGACCCCAAAAACCTTCAGCCGGCCCTGCAGCCTCTATTCTACGGTTCCGCTGTCCTCCTATCCACCAAAACACACATGCACTAAGTTGTCCCTCTGACCAATGCAGTGAGCCATCCGCAGCCAGAGGGGCGGATGCCCCTTGAAGGTGCCAAGGGGCACCCTAAGCTCCTGAAATTGCTGCTCACAGGGTGGCAAACGCAGCCTGGAAGGTTACAGAGAAGCAGTTAATGCCAAGGCTTGCAAAGCACGACTATTTTTAGATGCTGTATTGTGTGCCGCACGGGTTGCTACAGTAACTATTCAGGAAAGTTGAATAGTGCGGCAATTACAGTGCTATAGTCCAATCAAGCAAAGGTCGACATCATGGCTTTGTAACGGTGCCCAAATATAACCTTAGTGCACAGCATATACTTACTGCTGCCTGCCAGCATGATTCACGGCGGAGCAGCCCATTTATATTGTCGCCTTGTAATCGCAAGTCTGCTCTAATGCCTGGATCCGCTTCCCATCCTCCCTCCAATATTAAGGCGGTCATTTGCATTGCGTGGAAATAGGTTTCGCTAATTGCAAAAATGTTCCACACTTTTCACAAGGAAAACATCCCGAAAACCCATGCAAATGAGGCATTCAATTTTTTAATGAATTGGGCTGAAAATGATGATCTTTTCAAGTGCTATACCCAAAGTTCATTAACGTAATGTAATACACAATGGCACGCACGATACCTATGATTAGAACAATTAGAGCACAGATGTGCAGCATTCGGTCATGCGTTGAATGCTGGGGGTATGGAGAATAAGAAGGCAATTCCAGACGGCAACACAAGTTGTTTCTACCGGAAGGAAGCTGCGAGGGCGCAAGACAAGTGAACAGTCCAGTCCAGAGCGTTATCATCCGGTGGTGATCAGCAGCCATGCTGTCTCATGGCCGGCCTTTCGTGCTAGTCCATTGGAGTTGTGTTCAGGTTGGAAAGAGGAAACTAACGCGGCCACACAAAGAAAATGCAGCATCACATGTTGTCTTGATATCCTATACGTTTCTTACTCTTGTTATTAAGAAACAGCTAAGGGCTTTGGAGTTTGGCTGCAGTACGCCCGTAACGCCCTCAAACGCAGACCCCACCACTATAAACTGCGGTGTCCTCCAAGGCTCGTGTACTGCCCCAACCCTCTATAACCTCTTCACGAAATGCCTCTTCGACCTACTTGATTCCGTGGGTGTTGCATATACCAACTATACAGACAATACTCAAGTACTTATACCCCTATCTGGACTCTACCACCAAGACGCCAAGGCCCTCCACAACATCTATTCCACCATCCAAGCGTGGATGGCACTCAATGGTCTCTGCCTAAATGGGGAGAAGACTGAAATTCTCATCCTCGACCAGAAAAACACGTTAACAAAGCTTAACCCCCAGTACGCCAGCTTCATCATAGACAACTCAACCATCCCAGTATCATCTTCCGTCAAGACACTAGGGGTTCACATTGGCACAAATCTATCTATGAACAGACAAACCAGCGCAATAACCTCTGCATCAGCGCTCAGCATCAAACTCATCTTCGCCATCAAACCCTACTTATCCATGCCCAACCGCCTAGCCATAGCGAGAGCAACCAAAGGCGCCAAACTCGACTATTGCAACGTTCTCCTAGCTGGCACCTCCGCCAAGAACATTCATAGACTGCAAACTATGCAAAACAATGCCCTAAGCATCCCCAGAAGAGACCATATATCTCATGCCAGACGTGAAGCACGGTGGCTTCAGGTCCAAGACCGCATTACCCTGAAAATTCTTACCATCACACATAGATGCATCAACAACACCGCTCCCTCCCACTTAGCCGAAGCTATATCAAGAACCACTTCCACTCGCCCCACCAGAGCTCAGTACACCAACCAGCTACACATACCTCGCATCAAGAGAGTCACAGCTGGAGGGCTAGGCTTCTCTTCCATTGCACCTAAACTATGGAACTCACTCCCTGCCACCCTCAGAGCTGAAACCTCCATCTCCGTTTTCTGGGAACAACCTCAAGACCACTCTCCTCTACGAGTAACGCATCCTCCTACCCTACCATGTCTTGTATATTGTAACATTAACTCAAATGTAATATAACTATATTATAAACCTGTATATATATACTGCTATCTTATGTAACATTAATGCTCACTATGTAACATATGTATGACTCCTGATCTGTAACTAAGCTTTGTACTGTAACAAGTGCCACGATGTCCTCGGACTGCTGTGCGCTATATATATGTGAATAAAACAAAACAAACAAACTCAATTGTTAATGGTCATGTCACCACAGTATCTAGAGTGCAGGTTGGAGTCCCACTGAACTCAATGTATTTATTTTTTATTTATTGCATATTTGTAAGGGCCTATACGACAAATGATGTTTCAAGGCACCACAAGACAAACATGGAGAGTGGGGCAAGGGAGAAAGATAACAATAATGGTATGTGCAAGTGCAGTAACAAGAAGTGTGACAAAGAAATTTCTGGGCAAAATGCAAAGCATGAGGGTGGGAGGTGCAGGGAAAAGAGAGAGTGCAAGTGAAGGGGGGGAGCGCCACAGTGGTTAGGAAGGTGCTAATGTGAGGCCAGGTGGGCAAGTGCCATGGAATGCAAGAGGCGCAGGGGAGAGGTTTCACATGTTAAGTACGAGAAGGGGAGAACTGGGTGGGCAGGGCTGGTGCCCTGTTGGACTCATAGGGAATGGGGCAGCAAGTCACTGCAGCAGATGGGGGTGTTAGAGGGAGAGAGGGAAGGTGGAAGAGAAAAGGAAGGTCTTGAGGACCTGCCGGAAGTTAAGGAGGTCCGGCTCAAGCCTGAGAGGGGCAGGGAGACCATTCCAGAAGGAGGCTTCTGCGGAGAAGAGAGATCTACCCCCACTCTCTGCTTAGAGAAACATCTTATCTGCAGAGAGTTGGAGCTAGAAGACCAGTTTTTAAGGTAAGAGAGTTGGATGTAGCGGCGTCCCAGACCCCAGAAAGAAAGACGTATGGATGTTGAACTTGATCCTAGCAGAAACCAGGAGCCAGTTGAGAGATTTTAGGGCTGGAGAGATGGGGTCCCTGAGCTTCAGGCCAAGAATAAGTCTTGCAATCCTATTCTGGATTAGTTGAAGGGAGCAAAGTGAGGATAAAGAAATATTGAGGAAGAGACTGTTGTAGTAGTACAAGCTAGAGATGACCAGAGGTCGGGAGACAGTGGGCCTCATTACGACCCGGGCGGTAAGTATAAAACGATGCCGGTAAAGGATTACCGGCATTGCTTACTGCTCCGCACGATTAGGACACGCCAAGACGCTATTAGCGGCACTGTAATTAACGGTGCCACTAAAAGCAACATGAGCGCGGGCACACGACCCATCATGGTGGCAATACCGGCATGGCGCAAACAGGGGAACATCACAAGTCCGGCCGACATGCAAATAACGCCCTAGTGAAGGCTGAAAAGTACCTTACCGGCATTGTGCAAATACCGGCATCGCAGACCACCCGTAAACAGCCATGTGCAGTGTTCCCAACTGCCACAGGTGCACACAATCAGCACAGGTGGAGGCAATACAGACTGAGCCAGTACAAAAGGAGCACACCCCACCCCTTCACACACCCAGTCACACACCAAAATGGATCCAATACTAGTAACAATGCTGGTGCTGGAGGACATGATTGCACTGCAACTGCTGCAACAACC
This sequence comes from Ambystoma mexicanum, assembly GCF_040938575.1. Lineage (NCBI taxonomy): Eukaryota > Metazoa > Chordata > Amphibia > Caudata > Ambystomatidae > Ambystoma > Ambystoma mexicanum. The sequence goes on from NC_090932.1 coordinate 719,693,010, forward strand.
ACAACTACAACAACAGGCAGCATAGAGGAGACGCAGGAGGAGAAGGAGGGTGAGGCAGGCCCAGCATGCCCCACCTGTGCAGCCTGTGGCACCACGCAGGCAGCCCCCAATCCCTCCCATCAGGGCCAGTCCATTCAACCGAACCCCTGAGCAGATCCACACCCTGTACCATCTGGACCGGGACACCATCACCACCTTTGTCGACATGATACATGACGACAACGTCAGCCTGATTGAAACATGCACCGCCATCCCACCCCTACTAAAGGTAGTGTCTGTGCTCCACTTCCTGGCCACAGGCACCTACCAGCAGACAGTGGGACACATGCATGGCATATCTCAACCATTATTCTCATGTACGCTGAACCAAGTGCTTGATGCCCTCTTGAAGCACACAGGCGACCACATTTACTTACCATGTACTGCCCAGGAGATTTCAAACACCAAAGTTGGTTTCCATTCACTGGCCGGCATCCCTGGTTGCATTGGCGCCATCGACTGCACCCATGTGGAATTGGTGGTCCCATATGCCATGGAGGTAGCGTACCGCAACCGTAAGCTATACCACTCAATCAACGTGCAAATGGTATGTGACTCAAACAAGATCATCACACATTGTTGTGCCAGATACCCCGGATCAACCCATGATTCAATGGTCCTGCGGAACTCCACAATACCACGCTACATGGAGCGACATGCAGGGCACAAATCCTGCTTCTTGGCCTGTAAGGCTTATGGAAATGCGATGTGGGTAGGTGATTTGGGGAGAGATGCATACTTCACCTGGCTGAGTTGGGGGCCGGGGGGAAGAGATGCATACTTCACCTGGCTGAGTTGGGGGGGGGGAAGAGATGCATACTTCTCCTGGCTGAGTTAGGGGTGGGGAAGAAATGCATACTTCACCTGGCTGAGTTGGGGGGGGAGAGATGCATACTTCTCCTGGCTGAGTTGGGGGGGGGGAGAGATGCATACTTCACCTGGCTGAGTTGGGGGGGGGAGAGATACATACTTCTCCTGGCTGAGTTGGGGGGGATGCATACTTCACCTGGCTAAGTTGGGGGGGAGAGATGCATACTTCACCTGGCTGAGTTGGGGGGGGAGGATGCATACTTCTCCTGGCTGAATTGGAGGGGGGAAGAGATGCATACTTCACCTGGCTGAGTTGGGGGGGGGGGAGATGCATACTTCTCCTGGCTGAGTTGGGGGGGGGAAGAGATGCATACTTCACCTTGCTGAGTTGGGGGAGGAGAGAGGCATACTTCACCTGGCTGAGTTGGGGGGGGGAGATGCATACTTCACCTGGCTGCGAGTCCCGGAGAGAATGGACCATGCTCATACCCCAAAGCAGCCCAGACTGGACCTGACACCTGACCACATAATGCAAGGATGTAAGCAGCCCTACCATGTGAATGATGCAGTGTCACAGCCATTCCATAGCCATCTACATGTGCACTGTACCTAATCAGACTGTATCCTCCTCAACACAATGCAGCTACAAGCAATTACTATGCCAATACACAGCACCAAATACCATCAACGGAAAGGACAGTGCCCCACTACTGCGTACAAAGGAGTCACATGAGGTCAAATACATTAATACACCACTACACTGACACGGAGGTACAACAGAATTGCATGTCACCATTTGTTGTGCATAGTGAGATCATCATGAGGCTGACACCAACGGTGCCAGGATGAAAGCATACAAATTACCGGACATCAGCCAGATCATGGAAACAACCGCCGTGGACTAACACAGTGCATGAGCACTCACAAGGAACTGGACCCCCCTGCGCCCACTAGTTGATGGTATGCACACCAGTCCACAAGAGGAATACACACATAGCAGTCACATCGTGTGTCCCCATTCATGCATGGGAATGTGGTTGCAATCAGGAAATAAATGCATGCTATGGTGTCATTGATCGAGGTCCCATATGATGCGATGACTTACACATATACATTGTTGCCCACATGCAGGTGAGGCAGGCTATCCCTTGAAGAGGTGGCTCCTTACCCCAGTCTGGAACCCACACAACAGGCACGAGGAGGACTACAATCGTGCACATACACGCACCGTGTGGTGATTGAGCAGACATTTGGCCTCTTGAAGGCACGGTTTCTCTGCCTCAGCAGGTCTGGTGAGGCACTCCTGTACCTCCATGAGAAGGTGGCCAAGATCGTCATGGCATATGTCATGCTACACAATATGTGCATCAGACGGAATGTGCCCCTGCCCCCTGACGCTGAACTGCAACCACCTGACGATGAGGATGAGGAGGGTGGAGATGGGGCAGCACCTCAGGGGGGCAGCGATTCACAGGAGGGACGTGACATGCATCAGACTCTGATCAACCAATGTTTCTAGCACACATGGACAGGGAGTCTGACATGGAGGTGGCACTCGGGGCACTGGGTGTATCAGGGACATGGACACTGTAGACTGTTCACCAATAAAGCACACGTATGCAATAAGCAATGTCCACACATGTAAATCATGAGTCACCAAAATGTGTATTAAAGAATTATGAAAAAGTGAACAAGCCCTCCACCCCACACACCCTCTCCCCCCTTCCCTCTCAACTCCCCCACACACCCTCTCCCCACTCCCCCCTCGACTCCCCCACACGCCCTCTCTCCCCTACCCCCTCAACTCCCCCACACACCCTCTCCCCGCTCCCCCCTTGACTTCCCAACACATGGTGTGCAGTAGCACGCACCAGTAATCCACATGGCACTAGTGTGCATGCTTGTGCCTACTGCCCTCCCCCTCTTCCAGCACCAGGTGCCCCCTGTCTGATCTGTGCAGGTTCCTGCCAGAGAGATGCACAGGGCTGGTCCTAGTAGAGCTGGCAGTTGATGATGGTCCTGATTGTCCGGGCAACTGTGGTGGATGCATGTCCCGCATTGCTGCCACCATTTCTGAGAGGACATAGCACACTGCTGCAAGTTCCGCACAAATGTCCTTTGAGGTGGACTCGATGGCTGTTTTTATCGATGCAGCACTGTCCCTGATGTCATCCTGTGCACAGGTACATTCGGTAATACGCTGCGTCAGCAGCCCTGTGAGTTCCTCCTAGCGCCTCTGTATACCCAGGATCCCCTCTTGGGTACTTGTCACTGGGGCGGAAGTGTGAGGCGTTTCAACCATGATTTGGTCATCAGGCACAGTTGGTGTGGGGCTGAAACTTGCTGGCCATGAATCTGCAGGTGACAGCCCGTGCATGCTGCCGTCCACCACGCTGCATGGGGATAGGTGTGGTGAGTGGAGTGGGGGCCTGTGGCGGGTGTTGGGCTATGCAGCTGTACGTCGCCCTTGTCGTCAGATATGGTTGCTGTGGCAGCCGTCCCCAGCCGATGGTGTGCCCTCTGCCAGTGCCTCCTGGGTGATGCTGGCTGGTGTGGATGTTGTTGTGGGGGCCGTGGTGCACATTGGTGCTGTGGCATCTGTGTTTTTCTTGTCCTTCCGAGGTGGTCTAGGTTGGCCTCTGCCCCTTGAGGTTGAGGGGCGGTGTTCACCCTCCTCGGCCCTGGCCTTCTTCTGTGGTGTGGCACCGGTGTCCTCATCACTGCTGTCAGAATGTGTGCCTGTGGGGGACCAAAGGAGGGAGAGAGTTAGTGATGGGTCTACGGGCATCGGGCATGCATTGGGGTGGCTGCATTGATATGGAATGGTAGATGATTAACATTGGGGGGAGTGACATACAGGTTGCCTCACTCTTGGGTGGGTGATGCATGGAGGCATCTGGGTTGCAACACAAATGGGGGCATCATGCATGTGGACAAGGTGATGCTCTGCACTGCCTGTAAGTCTTGTGCTTATGTGTCTGGTGGACCCTGCTCTACATCATTGCACTGTCAGTTCAGGTGGACATCATTGTGGTGGTATTGGCATTGTTTAATTAGAGACACCTACCTGCATCGGCTGATGACGGGGCTCCTCGCTCCATGTCCCCGACTCCCTCTATTGCCTCGGTGCCTATGGTGGTGGCACATATCTCCTCCCATGGTTGGAGTTTTATGGGCGACTCCGCACCTCCACCTGTCACCATCACATGGTTTCAGTTGGCGGAGAGTATACTTCGCACACGTAGACGTAGGTCATCCCAGCGCTTACGGCATTGTTTGGGTGTGCGGGGTGTGGTGCCAACGGCACTGACTCTCTGGGCGACCTCTGCCCAAATCTGCTTTTTATGCTGCAGTGCTGGACGGGACATGTCATTTGCGAACACCACATCTGCATGTTCCTGCAGTGTCTCTGCTAACATGGTGAGCTCCTCTCTGGAGAAGCGCTCCTGGTGCAGCCGATCTCCCATTTTTTTTCACTGCTTTTGGCATCCTAAATTGCAACAGATAGTGGTGGAGGTGTGTTGGAGTTCTGGGGGTCAGATGGCTCCTGGTTGTGGTGGGTGTCAATGGATTGTGCTTTTAAAGATAGCCGCCGTGCTCTTTCCCGTTCCTGTGCGATGACGCTACTTCTGGTTCCGCGTATTTACGGTCACCGCAAATAGCGGTTACCGCTATTTGAGGTGACTGCTATTAGAGGTGACCGCTAATGCCGAATGGCTTGGATGCCGGAGGAGCTATTTCCACTACAGACGATGCCGGAAAGGGGGATTTTTCGGGCTTTTACGGCATGGCAGTAAGTTCATTACTGGCATGGCGCAAAGCTTGTGCCCGCGAACTCGTAATGGGCCGCTTTTAGCGGTCTATTGCCAACATGGACACGTGATTGCGCCATGCCTGTAATGACCGGTACTTAGCGCCCAGGTCGTAATGAGGCCCATTGAGTTCCTGGGGTAAGATGAAGAAAGGAAGAATTAATCTGAGGAGATGCAGCTGACATTGGGCCTTCTTGGCATGGTCTGCGATGTGAGGAGAGAAGGAGAGAGAGGAGTCAAAGATGACGGAAAGGTTTTTTCCCTCACAAGAGGGTGAAGAGAGGGGACCCAAAGAGGGCAGACAGAGGGTAGGAGGGAAGGATGAAGCTCGGGTCCCAATGAAAAGGATCTCAGTCTAAAAGGCATTAAGGCAAGAGATGAGAGAAGAGGAAGAAAAGGAGGTAGAGGGAAGCTTGAAAAAGAGCTGCGTGTCCTCTGCATAACACTGTAAGTGAGGAAAGGAGGAGGAGATCAGGTGGACCAGCAGGGCAAGGTAGATGTTGAAGAGCCATGGCAAGAGGATTGAGCCTTGACGGATGTCACAGGTTGAGAGGGTAATAGGGGAGAGAAAAGGGCCCAGTTGACCCTGGGAAGGTCAGTCTGAGAGGAAATAAGTCAGCCAGTCCAGTGCCAGGTGCCTGATGCCAAGGGTGTCACAGAGTAGATTCATCAGAGTGGGATGACTGACTGTGTGAAAGACAGAGGAAAGATCCAGAAGGATAAGAATAGAAGGAGAGTTGGAATCGAGATTTGAGAGCAAGTCATCACGCGTGTTCAGTAGAGCAGTTTCTGTGCCTCTGGCTGCTGTGAAGCCACACTGGTGGTCGTGGAGACAACCAACAGATTCCATGTGTTGGATTAGTTGTGAGATGGCCATCTTCTCCTGGAGTTTACCCAGGAAGGGGATAATGGAGATAGGGCAGTCGTTTTCTGGGCAGGAGGGGTCATAAGAGGGCTTTTTGAGGAGAGGGTGCACAAGGGAGTGCTTGAGGGCGAGCGGGAAGGAGCCATTGGCAAAGGAGTGATTACAGAAATTGGCCAAGGCTGGCGCAAGGGAAGCAATGTTTTCCTTGATAGTTCTGGATGAGCAGGGGAGCTCCTTTTTTGAGGGTGCTCATAGAGAGGACTTGTCTACAGACCTCATCCGGTGCTATGAATGAGAAAGAGGAGAGTAGCAGGGAAGGGAGTAGGGCGGCAAAGGGAGGTCTGAGAGCTGGGAAGATAGGGGGAGTGTAGTAGAGGAGAGTGAGTACAGGATGTCCTGAGTTTTGGTTAAGAAGTGGGAGGCCAGTGAAGTACAGAGTGTGAAGGAAGGTAGGGGAGAAATGGTGACTGCAGTTGGCTTGGTGAGATCCTCTCAGATTTTAAACAGTTTGCCAGTGCTGTTAGTGGCCACAGATATGCAGGCTTTGATACAAGCCATCTTCTTCGAACGGTTGGAGAGTCTGTCATGCTTTTGGAGCAGGCGGCAGGTCAGTCTGTCTGAGGATGTGCCTGATCCCCGCCACTTCCACTCAGCAACTCTGCACTTGCATTTCACAGAGGCTAGATCAGGGTCATACCAGGTTTTGCACTTGGAAGCAGGCTTCATGTGGATCCTCATGACAAGGGCAAGGATGGGCAGTTTGTTTGTAATAGCAAGGTGACGATTTGCAAAGGGCAGAGCCAGTTTGGGAGTTTGAGGCATTAGTGGGAGGGGGAATGACAGTGGTGGCAAAAGCAGCAACTGACACTTGCTTCATCGGTCAAATGGCAGAGAACTAGACTGGCAGTGCAGATAAGGGCTTAGCCAGGAGATCTAAGAGATCCTAGTGAGGGGGCATGGTCAGACTAGGAGAGAGGTGTAGTGTGAAGGTTGGAGGTGGGGATGTTAGCTGATATGAGAGCATCCAAGGTTTGTCTGGCTGAGTGCGTCAGACCGGAGGGATGAATGGCGAGGGAAAGAAAGTCACAGAGGCTGTGGGAAAATCCAGTGAACGAATCAGGAAAGTCGAGGTGAATATTGAAGTCTCTGATGAAGAGAAGCTTGGAGGAGGCAAGAAGAGAAGAGGTGAGGTCAGACAAATCTGCGAGGAACAAGTAGACCGGACTAGTGGTCCTGTAGATGGTGGTGAGAGTCAACAAGAGGTTTGGAGAGACACCAAGCCTGCAGACAAAGCATTCAAAGGAAGAATAGGTCTGAGTGCGAACAACAGTAGCAGGAACACATTCAGGGAAGATCAAGGCCACTCTGCTCCCAGACCGGTTGGGTCTGGGCTAGAGAGGATCTTGTAGCCCTAAGGTATGAGTGTGTCAAAAGCAGTGACAGAACTGGCAGTGAACCACATCTCAGTGAAAATGAGAACACCAAGGTCAAAGTCTTCAAGAAGGAGACAGAAGATATCTGCGGAGTGTTCAACAGTAGAGCGAGAGTTGAGGGTAGCTAGGTGAAGCTGGTAGCCACATTTGAGGGTCATCCAAGGAGGTGTACAGGGAAGTGGTATTCCCATTGGAAGTGTAGAAGGGGCAAGAGGGTGGCAGATGGAAAATGTGTCAGGGGAGGGGAGGATGTTGTTGAGAGATAGAAGTTGACTATCAAGAAGAAGGAGGCTTAGCTGAGAGGCCTTGGCCATGACAGTGCCTTTCTGATAGACATTAATGATGCACATAGAGTATGAGAAGCCTTCCAAGAGTACTTCCCACCTGGTGCCACCATTGATGGCCAACAAAGAGAAAGGGAAGAGGACAGAGACCATGTGCAGAACCATAGGTCTGGATAGGGAGCAGCAAAGAGGATGTCTGTGACAGTCTGCCTGGAAGACACGTTGACTTAGGTGTCTGCGATGGGCAGGCCTGGATTGGAGACCAGGAGATCTTTTTTGAATGTTTTCTTTCCTGGTTTCGAGAGAAAGGAATGATGGGTGATAGAGTAGCAGTTAGAGTAAACAGGAGAGATGGCGAGCACCATGGAGGGAGAGGGCATAGAGATGGAAAGAGGGAGCGATAGACAAAGAGAAACTGAACAAAGCACAGAGAAACTGCACAATGCACAGCAAACTCACCAGGCAGCCTAGCAGCATGACAGTTGCAGACATGTCAGATGAAGGCGACTTCCCCGTTCACAGGCGTCCTAGCAGCAAGACAGGTGCCAGCAAATCAGGTGCACAATGTCACACAGAATAACACCAGGTACAGTAATGAATGAAGCATAATTTAGAAACATGAAACAAACCAGTGGTACCGTATTTAGAACAATTTACTCAGAGGGGGGAGGGGGAGGAAGGAGAGGAAGGGGGGGGCGGGTGACCTCCTACGCACTATGGTGGTTCCAGTGTCCAATTTGAGGTCATCGGGAGGGGAGAAAGGGGGAGGGGAATGGAAAGGGGGTACAGGGGTATGAGGGGGAGAGAGGTAGGGAAGGAAAGTCGGGGGAGTGGAGAAGAAGGGCTTTCAGGGAGGAGCAGAAAGATGGGTAGGTGGGGGTGGAGCAGATGGAGAGAGGGAGGGAGTTCCCGTGTAGGGGGGCCAAGAGTTGGAAGGAGAGGAAGCGTGTGGCGGCACAAGGGGGTGGGGGTACAGTGAGATGGTAGAAATCAGCTGAGCGGTGAGAGTGGGAAGGAGAGTAGAATGAGAAGAGGGAGGAAAGATAGGGGGCAAGGTACTAAACTGAGGAGGACAAACGACCAAGTTGTTTTTTTATTAAATGGGTTTCAAAACATTGGTCCTCTTTGCCAGTTTGATAGACACTTCATGGCATTTCCATGGAATTACTGCCAAACTAAATAACTGCATCTTCGTCCTGCAAATTCACTGCAGGATTACGAGTAGGGTAATGGCAGAGTAATAACCAATTTTTGAAGTTCATAAAACTCCATTGGGATGTTTGCAGCTTCACTGTGGGTGGTAATTCTGCTATTGTATATCCACCAATTTTAAGAGTTAAAATAGAAACTTTCCTCCAGCTATATCATGGAGGAAAATCCTCCACTTCACATCCAAACACACAGTTCTGTGTTGCAGGAAAGTGCAAGTAAAGTGACTGTAATTCTGTTACCTTCATTTTACTGACATTATTTCCTGTAACAGCAGACTTGCAATGAGGACCAGTGCCCCTCATTACGAGATTGTAGGTTGGTTGTCAGTAGTACCGGTGGCCTACCGGCAATCTCAGCTTACCGTTTCCGCAGCCCCATATCACGGTAGTATAAGTATATTACGAGTGGTGGCAGAGAGGTAAGTTCCCATTTCTGTGCAGTCCCATCGGACTCCACAGGAATATGAACACTGAAGCACCGGCACTGTTATTAATGGTGCCATTGCTTCAGTGAATTATCTGCGGATAGGGGCCTGAACTACCAGCAGGTCAGGCCTGCCAGTAGTTCACAGTCCCTACCAGCAGACTTGGAGTGGCATGGTCCGAGACAGGTGCCGGTAACTGCTGCACATTTTCCTGGGTCAGGTCACTCACAGTGAGGGCGATTGCGTGGTGAGGAAAAGCAGGTGCAACAAGTAGCCAATATCATTAAAAACATCAAGCTCTCTCAGGTGCCCAGGGCAGATGGGCCATGCAATGCCCAGCTAAAGAAAAACCAGGCGTGGTGAGCCAAAATCCCACATAAGGTGTTCCTTATTATTAGCAGGACCATGGTACTGCCCACATTTTAGACTGACAGTATTATAGTAATAGGGTCTAAAAAAGGCCTGTGGAAATATTTATGCAATTACATGATCCCGGCGATGCTGGACGCCCCAAACAGACTAATTTGCACATGTGTTTTTACAGGAATTGAATGAATAAATGAATTGCAACAACATCATCTCCATAAAGTTAACAGGGTTCTGTAAAAAGACAAACCCTATAATATTAATACTATACTGTACTAATACTTTACTAATAAGTTCTTAACTTCAGTGACAATTATACAACAGGCTTTATATATTCCGAGTTGGGCCACTTACGTATCATTTGTTGACTGTACTTCCACCTTCAAGTTCGGTCAAGTTCGGTTAAGAGAGAACAATTATGGTATAAGCTCCAAAAATTGAACATTTCCAAGGGGCTGGTGAGCATGATCATTGCACTACACACCTCTACTAGAGTGAGAGTTAGATCAAATAAGATTGGTGCTGTGACTATATGGATCCCCATTCATATTGGACTTAAGTAGGGATGTATTCTGGTGGCCACCCCCTTTAATCTCGCTCTGTCCGAATTAACAACTGCATTATCCTCCCCAAATATTACGCCACAAAGATCGGGTGCTTTTCCCATACATTGATAGGGATATGCAGATGATCTTGCTTTGTTGGATAACATTCCAATGGGCTTACAAGAGCAAGAGCAATAATATAGTGAAGAACAGACTGTAGTAGACCGGGCCAGAAAAGGCAATAGAGCACTATAGGTACAATATATACTGAAACAAACCCATTTCCCAATGTATCTTCTTCTTTTTTTTTAATCCCAATAATACAATTATAAGGGAATATTTAAGGGTAATTTAACATATTATGGAATATTGGGAAAATATGGGAGCCAGATTGAACATCATTAAATATGCCATGACACTGTGGCTGTCATTTTATAGAAAATGCAAAGCACTGATTACTCGACTGTGAAAGTATTGTGTACATACGAGTCATGATAGCCAATGGAAAAGTAAACTTATAACAATTTGGAAGTGACGAAATGCACAACCTGCCTATGATGGGCTATCACATTAATCTACTTTATCATTTAACTACCCACAGCAATTAAACTCACATCTTTAGACTGCTTCTCTGTAATGTAACTGTATATATTGCAATGTAATTGTATATATCTTGTAATTGTATATACCTGGTAATTGTACTGTAATTCTATGCATCACTAAGCCTAAAGTCTCCTTGTACTGCTTGCACCCAGTTGCCTTCGGGTTTGGTGTGCCATGCAAAAAACAATAAACAAACAAACATACAAACAAACTGGGTTTTGAAACCACATTAAGAGATTACTTGATGAAATATGCAATCATCAGTGGCTTTGGATTGTTTCTCTTGTTTAATGTATTGTTTTCTAATCTTTCCACCTTTTTCTTTCTCTATATTATAGTATAATGCATTTTTGATACTGATGGTGTATACAAAGTCATTCTTTGACTATGCTCCACTTAAATAAATAAACTATTTTTAAAAAAATGCATTCATAAATAGTAGTAAAACATAAAGGGATTGTCCAATCAAGGTTTTAGAAAAATATATATACTTTAAATAAACAAACCATCTGCAAGAAAACAAAATCACTGTACAAAACCCAGCGCTGGTGAAAGAACAGAGAATGTGCAAAAGAAGATGCAGCACTCTGGGTAATGAAGCAGGGGAGGAAAAGGCTATTAATAACCACAACAATAGTCATACGGATATGTAACTGAGTGAAAAGGGAAGAATGGTGACCTGGCCAGTTTGTAGTGTCCATAAATGGATGAAGGGGGCAGTTACCAGTCAATAGTACCTTTTTGTTCATCTTGGCAGTTGAACACCGGTGAAGAAGGTTTCTCAGTGCTATTTGAGCATTTCGAAGTGGCTCAAGTCCGGCGGTTGGGTTGTTCTATGCTGGGAGCAGTGTCGAGGAGGAGTTGAATGGGAGCTTGGTGTGGTTTGAGATGATTGATTGATTTAATTTTTGTAAAGCGCTACAACGGCCATAGGTCTCAAAGCACTTAATGAAACAAACAAAAAAGGGTAAGATCAGAGGAAAGTCAGGAGGAGAGAAACACATAGCAAGCCCTGATTAGGAACTAGTCAGGTTTCTTATTAAACAGAAGAGTCTTGACGCTCTTTTTAAAATCAGTGAGGTAAGTTACTTTCTGAAGCTCAGGTGTGAGTTTGTTTCACAGAGATGGCGTCTGACAATGATACTTGAACATGAGTGGATCATGAGGGCCATCAGGGTCGGTTTGATGGTCAGTATGATTGTGAAGATGCTGGTGACTGGATACTCTGTTCAATGCAATCAATGTGATGAGGTGCTTGAGGAAGTGCAGATTGTGAGGGCCACAATGGTCAGGTCAATGGTCAGTTTAACTATAAAGATGCTGAAGACTGGATATGCAATTCAGGTCAACTGGCTCAATTCCGTGTCCGATGATCTTAGTTCGATGGTCTGCCAGAGTATGTTCGGCTGCCGATGAAGACCGGCCTCAAAGATGCTAAAGGATTGAATGGCAGTTTAAAGAAGGCAGATGCAGTGTGGAGCTTGGGTTCGAGCAGAGGCAACGATGGCCTCAACTAGTGTGATGCGATGGAAAACAAGTTCCAACATGCAGTTCAGCGGTTTAAACATCAGTTGTTTGCCGAAGGCAGCTCCAGAGGGTCCTAATAATTGGGTGTGGTCAAACAGGCTGAAATCAAGATTCACAGTGGTTCAACAGTGGGAAATGCAGGAATTCTGTCTGTCTTCTCTGAGGTGCTGTGAGTCCCTCTCAGGGGTCTCAGGTACAACTGTAGTCCTTGGTCCTGTGCTCAGAATGCAAGGAGAGGCTGGTGCACACTTCCAGGAGTCCTTCACCATGACCAGGGTCTGAGCGGCAGCGTGACGGGCAGAGATGTTGGTCTTGAACCGGCAGCAGGTCACCCCCAATGTGCCCTGATCATTGGTAGGGAACCGATCTTGCCTCAGCCTTGGACATTCAGTCTTCATCTCACTAGAGGAAATGGTAACACTTCCTTATAGGACCCAGACACAAAATCACAGTTATTACTGATCAAATAATTTCCAGTATCTGAAAATGCCCAAAACTCTGAGTCTATGAATCTTCAGTCATCACACTAATACTTTATCATAACATATTATCCAGGTCCAAAAAACAGAAAGGTTGATGCCTTATTGCTGTATCATGCCAATGACCCCCAACGTACTGAACCTAAATACATAATTCCAATTGATCCAATAGTGGGAGATGTCACCTCTATTTTCCTCCATCAAATTAAGGATAGCCTGGTTGGAAAATGGGTAAATAAAGACCCAGCACAGTCAATATGCTCAGGCTAAACAAGTATGTAAAAGAAACAAAATCAGAGCACTGAAAGACTGCTGAACTCCTGCATATACTACCAACACCACTCACTCCATCTTCATTTCTTTCCGTAGGATTTGTAACAGATCATTGGTTCAAGCATTTGATACTGTTCTAGTTCTAGTTGTTACATTTTATCTTAATAAACTAGCCTATGTCATAGCATTCCATGAAGTTCTGAGTTCAGGAAAGGTAGCAGCATTGTACCTTCAACACATAGTTTGGTTGCATCGTTTGATTATAGTGTGTGACCTAGTGTCTCAGTTCACATTTCATCTATGCATCTTAGGTGGCCTGGCCACCACATAGCATTCCAGGAAGAGGGAGTACTCTTGGGATATGGTGGGTTCACAGTGGTTGTTCAGAACCATGGGGGCACTGTTTGGGGGCAAAGGCGTCAACCTGAAGGACATTTGTGGATTTAGTCACAATGGACAGGCAACAAAACCCTGGATATGCCATCATTGGGGGACAATTACTTAATTACAGACAATCCCATGATGGTCGTCATGCTGCCCGAGATTATTTTTAAAACACTCTGTAATCAAGCCCAAATGCAATACAAAAGAACTTCAGCATGAGTATGGACAAGAAGGAGGGTGAGTGGATATCTGGGAGGTTTTCATACTATTAACAGGACCCCTGAGAGAACAAAAACATGTACAGCTCTGACAGTGGTTCAATTTGCACTGTGCCCAGTGACGCTCAGGCCTATTCCTAACACTCACCTGCCATCTTTGCTCCTAATAGTGTCAAGCAGATGCTCTTCAGCAACTGTTCCTGGGACTCCTATTGTGAGCCGAAGCTCCAGACCTAATTGAAATGAAGCTGCCCTGAGTAATTTAGGATCTTGAGCATCGTTATCACAATCCGTAGAGTGTACTGGCACACTGTGTCCTTTCCTGAAGATTACCAAAAAGATAGAAACTGACAGAGGCATAACTACTTAACTATCTCCTGAAGCAGAGACTAACCCAAACCTAAACTGACAGAGGCATAACTACTTAACTATCTTCTGATGCAAAGACTAATCTAAACCTAGTTCAAACTTCATGTGCATATTAACAAGGCATGGGTTAGAATGCCATGTGGGTTGTATGAAAGAATGTGACCATGCAATAATCGTAGGTAATGCATGCCTTAATATACACAAATAATTTTAAAAAAAGCCCCATATTGTGCATGAGTGAATGTCCAGACTGTTAGCAAAAATAGCAAAACATTATTTAATGTGTTTGGAACTGATTATCTTAACATTGTGTTTCCCAGAAAATACGCCTAACCACCCATTTCTATTTTCCTAAGGCTTTTTCTGGTTTCCTACCCTCCCAAGCCCATCCACAACACCTCCCTAACCTTCTTCACCACAATGGTTGCCTCATGGTAGCATGTAATCTAAAACGAAGAACCCTTTCCAACCAAGGTGGCAGATTCATGCGCATGCAGCTCCTGTGGTTACAGTGGGGATGTCCAAATACAAATAATCTATGACATGACAGAGAGAAAGCAAATACTACTCATACTGATGGCACCAATGTCAGGGACAATTCAAATGATCATCATGTCGGTGGCTCCTATATAGCAGAGACAGCCTAAAATTCTCAGATTGCGGGCGAGAGCCCAAAATAATATTGCCATCTCTCAGGAAGTGTAGAGAACCCACACAATTCACATGTTGCCAACTAGCAATTCTCGTCTCCATTACTCTGGTTTTAAAATAGCAAGAGCAAGACCAATGATATGTAATTTAATAACAGACCAGTAAAAGCACATGCAAACTCACTCACTGCAGCTGTCAGTTACAAAATCTATCCAATTCACAACCACAAGCACTACTAAATAACTCAGCTACACGTTTGTGTATGAAATGTAGTGGACAAGACATTTTCCTTATCTACGCTGGTGTATTGGCTATGGCTTGCCATAGTCTTCTTCAATGTAACATAGGTTCATTTTAATGAATGCTTATTCCCCAACATGGGGCACTGTCAGCATTCCCTTGTAGTCAGATACAATAGTCCCGATAATTATACATACTCACTCAGACTGTACACTGGTTTCTATGGCAACCATTACACGTGCTACTGGTCAGAAGGACTGCTTATTGAGCCAATATTGCAGTAGGGGGTCGGCCCTAATCTTGTGAGATTCTTCAAGTTGTTGTATATCCACCATATGACCCGTTGATGCCCCCTGTATATTCCTTTATACCCATCCACCTAGAGGATGTCTGACTGTGTTAGGAGTGTATCCCACCACCAATATGGGCCAGGAAATAGGAGCAATATAATCCTGGAATTTTAAGAAGACAAAGTTAAGTTGTTAACAGTTTCTGGTGGTAGTGTGTTGACCACAAGGGCTGCATGTTCTTCTGGACTCCGCATTTAATGCTATTTAATTTCCACATGCTGCACCAGTGCGACTCTGCAGATATTAACTATGTCCCATTCTCCTGGGTTCTCAGAGTTCTCATGAAACTTAAATGCATCCACTTTGAATGTGAAACATTGGTCCACAAACAAGGGCAGAAAGTATTCAGTGTTAGCTTTCATTGGGGCTATATATTGAGTCGATGCACACTCATATTTGAAAGCATATTCTCCACCAGTGCGTGACCTCCTCAAGATGCTATATCTTATCACAACTTCAGACATCAGCTGCCACTGCTTTGTGGCAAAGAATGCTGAGCTAAAGATGTGTTGTGAATGTTGCAACAATCAATAATGAGAAGGCATGGTTCACTTAAGCAGTGCAGTTTGGATATTTCATCCACCCATTTAACACTCCCTAGTACCAAAACACCCCTTTTCTGGGGCAAGAAACAGGCTGCATTTGGAGATAAAACATGAATTTATTGAAATACAAGGGAATCGAGGGTCATCCCCCAAGCGTCAATCTGGTGAAGTCACCACAATAAAACATATGTACATTGGTATCTGATTTACACTGCCTGTGAAAATCTCACATAGTTCCAGTACACACATGCAGTCAATCTATCAAAATGATGTTTATACTTCTGAATATTTAATTCTAATAGAACAATCTACTTACCAAACAACACAGTCTAAGGGCCTCATCACGAGTTTGGAGTTAGCCATGGTGCTATTAGCGCCATGGTTGCCGCCAACATCGTGTCCGGGTCCGCGTTCCTTGAATGAGGAATTACCGGGTCAATCCAACCTAGGAGGACCCAGTAATCCCTCATTCAAAAAACCCATCCCCGTTCCCATTCGAGCCCACATAGGGCTCAATGGGAATGGGGATGGAGCTAATTATGTTTAGTTAGTTATTAGCTCCCTGGTGCCCGTGCCGGAGCCGCAAAGGACGTCTGGTCTGACCAGACTTTCTGTGCGGGTCCCGCAAGGGAACTTCGTAATAGGGTGGAATGGGTTTACCGGCACCATTACCGGTGCCGTTAAACCCATTCCGCCCACCTCGTTATGAGGCCCTAAGTCTATACTTACATTGGCATGTATCAGCCAGCACAGTATATGCATACATTTAATTTGATGTTATAATGGACGCATTTTAAACATATTTTATTTTCTCCAAAATCAATAATAAGTATTGGTATCAGCGAAAAGTTACATTATCATGTTTCCTTATCAGTGAACTCCCCCTGTACATATGGTGCTGTGAACTCATATCATATGCATATAACGGAAGTACAAGCCCAGACGAGTTGCATCTCAATCTACAGTTTTGTCTTTGGGGAAACTATGCATGCACACAACACTATTATTTTTTTAAAAGTCGACAACTATACCCCCAAATCTCTTGGATGATCTCTTGGATGATTTGGGTATATCTAATTTGGGGTCCTCTCACTACAACACAATATCATTTGTGAAATGTAACTGTTCATTTGAAATTGCATCTTCCCTGTGGAAATGGAACTAGCCAAGCTTAGCTACCTTCCATACAAATATCTCTTTTTAAATGACTAGGTATTCACAAATCACAAATTACCAATAAAACATGGAAATGTGGAAGTTGCACACCCTTTCATGTATCAATTGTCAGAAAACACCTGTGGTAATGGCTGGGGTTCAGTTATTTAGCTTTGATTCACACAATGCTGCACTCTCAGCTTTTGGAAATGCTATCTGTATTGCACTGAACATACAGCAAAGAGAGAGGCAAATATGCAATTTGTTGGTATTTAAATGGCATTATACTTTGAAAAACAGATACATTTCACACTGATATGCTACAACATCCTGTTATATTGGGGAATTTTCATTCTCACTTTTGAAAAAATGTTTAAGGCACAAAGCCGGCAAGGATCCTCAAGAGTTTCCAGGTAAGTTTCAGTAGGCTTAGTCACATTCTGGTTTCTTTCAAACACCTCTTACAAACCCACTGCAGACTGCTTCGTAGATAAGACCCCTTCACCTCCAAGTATTATGCAAGTGTAGCACTTATTAACTTCAGACTGGCATTCCTCTTTCAGCAGCCTTTAGTATCCTATCTCTTCTCCCCTACTTCCTGTGTATTCAGTTTATATATTGCCTAATTTCTCTACAATGGGGATCATTACAAGTGTGCCAGTCCAGAAATTATCACAGAAAAAAAGACAGTAATTCCGTCTCTGGCATTTTCTCCAGACTGGTACACTTCAAGTTTACGGCTCTACTGGCAGGCCCAGCCTGCCTGGAATTCAGGCCCCTACTGGCATAGAAATGCCACAATTACCGGCACCGGTAATAGCGGTGTAGGTAATTGCGGCAATCCCTTCACATCGAGTCCTATGGTGTGTCATGGGAATGGAATTTACCATACTCTGCTACCTGTAATATCGCGGTAATACCAGGATATCGAGTGGCAAAGAGAGTAAAGGTAGTCTGCCGGTATCCCCCCGGTAACAACGGCGGGATACTTGCAAACCTAAAATGAGCCTCAATGTGTCATGGTGAGGAGGAGATATTGGTCTTGAGGACTGATGTCCAGACATCTATGTTGAAAATGTATGGGGAAGACTGGAGAAGATTTAGGATAAGCAGGTAGCCCTGTACAGTAACCAGCTAACCACTGACATACTGGAATTCAAATTTCAGGCAAGAATCAAAGAATTGGAAGCAAATGCAAAGCAACTATGCCTCAAGATAGATGACACAGAGAACAGAGAACAAAAAAGAATCTGCACATCTAAAGAATCCTGCAAAGAGATAGAGAGTCAGCCCAAGATCTGGAAAAGAAAGTAAAGGAACTGGTAGGTACCAGAAGGCATGATCCGCTGCTTGTAGTGACAAGAATGAACAAGGCAATGCAGAATTCAAAGAATGTCTCAAACGGTTTCTATGGTGCGACGCATGAAGACATTTCCAATCAGGAGTAGGGGGATACACCTTCTTTTCTCTGAATAGACTACTTATTAGTGGAAAGAGGCTGGATGCATACAATTTGGCATCTTAAGGTGCAGGCAATTACATGGGGTGACTATACCATGGATAGTGGAAAGTGCAGTTGTACCATTCTCCAAAGATCGCTCAAGGTGGTGCTGCAACACCACACTGCTGAGCGACAGATTCTTTCGGGACTCATTGGAGGATGGTATCTCTGAATTCATCTGAACTTTGAATGGGAAACAGCGAGGGTGACCATGATGGGGCAGCTCATAGCAAAGGAGGTGGAGAGAAAGAAGAACATGGAACTGGTTGAGGAAAAGCTAAGATATTAAAGCAGAGACTTAGAGACGAGGCTTTGGGACTTTGGCATGGATGGACAGGCTATGGTGATGTCAATCAGGGAGAGGAAGCAACATCTGCAAGATCAATTGCTTAGAAAGACATTAAAGCAGATGAATTTGACCAAACAGAAATACTATAAGAAGTGTGATAGTGTGGGGACATTGTTGACTCTCAGGCTGGAGGCTCAAAGAATACAGACACTGGTTTCCCGAGTAAGAGACAGGAAAGGGGTAGAGTTCACTGAGCTGGCAGAAGTCTCACAATGCTTTGCACGATTCTATCGAGAATTATACAAGTCTGAAGAAAATGCAGAAGTACAGGGCATGAGAGAATACCTGGATAATCCAGAGCGCCCATCCTGATGAGGACATGTTCGCCTTGGAAGAACCGATTGAAGTAGAAGAGGTCATGGAGGCCATTAGATGCTTCAAAATCCCTGGGAGAAGACAGGTTTGCGCCAGAATTATATAATAACTTTTTTGGGGTGCTGTTGCCTATTCTGGTAAAGGTATTCAATGGGATCTTCGATACGGGGGATATACCCCGTTCTTTCCTGAAGGCTCTGATTGTGGTCCTGCCAAAGGAGGGAAAGGACCCGGCCCTTGGCCAGTCATATGCTCCTCTATCTCTGTTGAAAATGGATGCTAAGAGGTTTGCAAGAATTTCGGCCAAAAGACTGGACCGGGTTCTTGTAACGTTGATTGACCCGGTCTAAGTGGGGTTTGTCAGGGATAGGCAGGGAGTGGACAACATCAGACAAACACTGAACCTCATGGCATCACTGGAGGCAGGGGGAACTGACTCAGTCATACATTACTTAGATGTAGGAAAGGCGGTGATCAGGTCAGTTGTCTATTTCTGCACCTGGTTCTCGATAAAGCAGGCTTCGGTCAGATATGGATGAAGTGGATTGTTGCATTATACTTCTGCCCATCGGCCAGTGTGGTGGTGACCAGGGCTAGGTCAGAAGCATTTACCTTGCAGAGAGGGAAAAAAAAATGCCCACTTTCGCCATTGTTATATACATTAGCCATGGGTCCACTCTCCATGAGCATTCAGCAGAATCGAGGTGTGAGGGGACTCATAGTCTGAGTAAGAGAGGACACAATTAGCCTGTTTGAGGATGACTCTCTACCCTACATATTGGACATGTGAGTCGATCTCTGCATTAATGGAGAGCTCCATAAATACAAGAATTGTTTCTGGGTTCAGGGTCAATTTAGACAAATCTGCTGTGTTCCCACTAGGAAGGTCATCAAATCAAGACAGGACATTTCTGAGGAGCCTCTCATTTACGTTGCAAGAAGAGGGCTTTCAATATTTCGATGTTTTTATTCCCAAAGAGATGGGTGACTTATATCAGAGGAATTATCCTCCCCTTTGGAAACAGATTGTAAAGGACTTGGAGAGGTGGGTTGGGGGGACCTTGTCATGGATGGCAAGGCTGAACGCTATTAAGATTATTATTATTATTATTATTATTATTATTATTATTATTATTATTATTATTATTATTATTATTATTATTATTATTATTATTATTATTATTATTATTATCATTGGTATCATTATTATTATTATTATTATTAGTATTATTATTATTATTGGTAGTAGTAGTAGTGTTTAATTCTTATAAAGCACTACATGCCCGTGTGCCTCAGATGAACGCCTGGCCAAGCTTTCTCATTATGTTCCAGATTCTGCCCACAAAGGTGCCAGTGGCTTTCCTGCATTTGGTTAAACAAAGGATTTTTAAATTTCTCTGGGGAAGCAGCAGGTCAAGAATGTCATACACCACTGATTTTGCAGAGATATAAGGGAGGTGTGGGCCTACCTGATCTACTGAGGTATTATAAGGCATCCCATCTCATGGTAATAGTGGAGCAATTGGACACAAGAAGCACAAAGCAATAGGTACATCTTGATAATGCATTGATGGCTCTTGTAAAGCGAAGAGAATGGGTGTGGGTCCTTGTAAAGACTGGAGTGGGGGTTTCTGTACTCCTTCTCTCTATATGGCAGAGTCGTAGCACAGAGCATACCAGCCAAGATTCTCTATTTGGTAAAACGTGGACAAGCAATCAAGGCTTAAGCTCTGAGGAGGTGATCTGGGCTGGTTCTTAAGTACAGTGTAGTCCCCAAGCACCCACAAAGCAATTTCCACCCACTAGGTTAGCGATAACACAGCTCTTTATATAAATAAAGTTCACATTATATACACAATCACAATAAAACACTTTGTACTCTGGCAATACTATAATGGCAAATATATACAGGTCTACGTGGTACCACTCTTTAACTATCGATTCCTTTGAAATGCATCAACTGCTAACAGTTCAAATCAGATTTCAAGATGAATCAATGATAGACCACAGAAAGAAAGCAGGTTATATCAAGCAATGGCAGAACAGTCTATCCAACTACCATGAGACCGTTCTGTGTGAGGATCCTCCACATGGGCAACCTGTAAATAAAGCGAATTGACAAACTCAGTCCAGTTATGCTTAATATAGTCTTGATTCCTTCTAAATGTTCTACGACCCAAATGTTTATGTTTATGTTTAGTATTTGTAACTCGCACCAGGTACCCTAAGGCTGACCGGCACAGACTCACATACATGAAAACTGACAACAGAGAAGCATCTGGAGCGGTACAAGCCAGGTACAAGCAATGTACCTGGTTTTGTAGAGTTCTCTGATGAGTCATCGATGGGCCCTTCTTTAGTGAACTACCTTTAAGGCAGGAGCCACAGGTCGTCGAGATTCTTCGGTGAAGAAAAGGTGAAAGCTGTTGTCAAGGGAGCAGCTTCGATCTTCGTGGTGCTCATTGACGAAGGCTTGTGAATGTCCTGTGAAGATGAGGTGTGCGGAGCACCTCGATGGCAAGAGTTTGTTGCTGCAAAGAGTCAATGAAAAACTTTGGCCCAGCAATGGCATTGGGGTGTCTGGCGTTGGCGATCAGGACTTGACCACGGCTGGCTTTCGAATCTTCGTTGGCATCTTTGAGGACTTCGGGTGGCGACAACCTTGACTTTCTCCAGCCACACAAAGCGGTCGATGATGATGAGCAAGGGAGTCCTTGATTCAAATGTCTTAAGCAATGGAGTGTGGCGGCTCTGGTTATTGAGCAGCACAACGTCAAGTTGTCCCTGCTTCTGGGCAAAACACACCAACGGGTTTCCAGTGGTTATAGCAAACCTGTAAACCCTGGTCAACCACGATGGACTTGGATGTCCAAGTGCTTCACTTCGGATTCTTCGGCAGACCCCTTCTCTGGTCGGCAGCCTTTTCAAGGGTCTGGCTTCCAGGGATCTTTGGCAAAGATTAGCTGGTGCAAGATGGTCACTCATAGCCCGGGAAGAGGTCTCCTAGCCAGGTCCTCTCTTGGATCAGTTCATTGATGGTCACAAAGCTTTCAGATTAGCAAAGGACAGCAGCAGCAATTCTTCCTCTTCCAGCAGGCCTCAAGGTTAAGCATCAAGTTTCAACTTCAGCTTCTGAACAATTTCCATCAGTGAGAGGTCCCCAGATATACTGTTGTTCTCCCATTCATTCTGCTGTGTCACACTCAGGCAACCAATCATTCAGAAGGGCATTCAGGCAGCCAGGCTGCCAAACAGGCTCTCAGTGCATTCAGGCCATTCTTCTCCACCCAGACACTCACAATACAGACTCTTGGATTCGGACAAGCACTCCACAATGCATTCATACAAGGTTCAGGCAGGGCTCTATCAGTCATTGGCCCTCATTACGACCCTGGCGGAAATCGAAAAACAATGGCGGAAATGTAATACCGCCATCGAATACCGCTCGGTGCGATTATGACCCGTCACCGTAAAGTACGATGCCATCAGCGACACCGTAGTGAACGCCAACGCTAACTGCACCAAGTACGCGCACGCGCGCCATGCAAAACCGTAATTACCACCATGGCGCAACGGTACGCGAATGCTGACCCTAGCGGACATTTACTTAAAGCCATCAAGCATGGCGGAAAGTACCATTCCGCCATGGTGAGAATTACGGCATCGTGAACCAACCGTAAATGGCCCTACTGAGTGCCTGTACACCACTCCCTGCCCACATTGCACAACACCTCGTAGGTGCAATTAAGTTACACAATGCAACCAGTGAAATGTACAAGTCACCCATGCATGCCAACGAACAAATGAATGTAGGGGCTCCAAGTGCCATGTGAGTGGCCATCCATATTTGGCATGGCACCATTGCCGTACTGATGCAGCACAGGCACGTGAAGGTTCAAGTACAGCAATATGAACTGAAACATGAGACAAAACAACAACAGGCCCCCATCGCTTGACACCAGTGTAAGGCAACATTCAAAGCAGTATCCTGAGGGAGACTGCACCAGCCCTGTACCCTTGCCAGTAAACAAACCAACCATCAGCATAAGCATGTACCACACAAGTTGGCAGAGTGACTGAGCAGCCAGGCTCATCTCAAGAGGGGCCAATGGGAGCTGCAGGGCACAGATGGCACGAATACAGAAGCTATTCCAATGGACATGACCTCAGTCTCCCTCCAAGAAACGCACGCAAACACAGGCATCTGTGACCGCTTGAAATCACAAATTCATCCATGTAGTGCGGCAGTGTGTGAAAATGGCAACTGGCCTCACTCACAAATGGGACGCCCCGCCCGTCGGTGAACCTCGGTACAGTGCTGCATGAGGGTCCACCGTTAATCGAGTACTACATTCCACTGACCCTTCACAAATTTGTTCGCGACTGCAAAGATAGTATGTGAAACAATGGGACCATAGCAGAATGAACATATAAGCCAATATTTCACTGCCATCGGGATTAAATACATGATTGTAATAGCAAGATGCCATGCGTCACATTGCAGCGTTGTGTGCGGGACGTGCTCGCCCAAAGGGGATTGCAGCTGGCACAGGTGGAATGAATCACCACAGGTGGAGGCTATACAGCCTGAAAACACATAAATTGCACACCCAACCCCCTCCCACAACCACACCCACTCCAAAATGCTACCGGCAGGACTAGCGATGTTGGCCCTGGGGGACCTGATAGCACTGCAAGTAGTACAACTTCAAGAAGAAGACGAACACCAACTACTACAACAACCGGCCGCACAGAGGAGATGCAGGAGGAGGAGGAGGGCAAGGCAGGGCCAGCAATGGCCACCAGCACAGCCACTACCACCACGCAGGCAGCCCGCAATCCCACGCCTCCGAGCTCATCCGTTCAACCTCACTGCTGAGCAGATCCACACCCTCTACCGTTTGGACCGGGACACCATAACCGCCATTGTGAACATGACACACGCTGACCTTGTCAGCATGATAGATAGCCCAACCGCCATCCCACCCCTACTGAAGGTGGTGTCTGTACTCCACTTCCTGGCCACAGGCACCTACCAGCACACAGTCGGACAGTTGCATGGCATTTCACAGCCACTGTTCTCACGGACACTATCGCAAGTGCTCGATGCCCTCCTGAAGCACGCAGACGACTACATCTCTTTACCACGCTCGGAGCAGGAGATTACAAACACAAAAGTGGGATTCCATGCACTGGCCGGCATACCGGGTTGCATTGGTGCCATCGACTGCACCCATGTGGAATTGGTTGTCCCACATGCCATGGAGGCCCAGTACCGCAACCGGAAACAATATCATTCTCTTAATGTACAGATGGTGTGTGACTCCAACAGGATCTTTACACATTGTTGTGCCCGATTTCCTGGATCAACCCATGATTCTATGGTCTTGAGGAACTCTACAATACCACGCTACATGGAGCGACACGCAGGGAACAGATCCTGGCTACTCGGTGAGTCTCATTTCATGCATGATAATGTGGGGTATGTGATGCGGCAATGACCTGGCAGGAAGGGGGGGGGGATGCGTACGTAGCAATGTCATTCCACAAACATCCTTTATTGTCCACATACAGGTGATGCCGGGTATCCACTGAAGAGATGGCTCCTTACACCACTCCGGAACCCACAGAACCAGCATGAGGAGGACTACAACCATGCCCACTCACGTACCCGTGTAGTCATAGAACAGGCATTCGGCCTACTGAAGGGTCGTTTCCGCTGCCTCAGCAGGTCTGGCGGGGCACTCCTGTACCGCCATGAGAAGGTTGCAAAGATGGTCATGGCATGTGTCATGCTACACAACATGTGCGTACGTAGAAATGTGCCCATGCCCCCTGACGCAGAACTGCAAGCACCTGAAGATGGTCATGATGAGGGTGGGGATGTGGCAGCACCTCAAGGAGTCCGCGAGGCACAGGAGGCCCGTGAAATTCGTCAGAATATCATAGATTCATGCTTCTAGCACTCACGCCTGGTGGCTGATACATGGACACGGGAAGTGTGGCACTGTGTGTGTCTGGAACATGCACGATGTGGACTGTACGCCAATAAAGGCCTCGTACACAAAGATCAATGTCCACACATCTCATTGGATGATTATGTAATGTTTATAGCATATGTGAAATTATATTACACACCCCATCGACCCGCCACCCAAGAAAGCCCAACACCCCCCCTCCACCCTCCTACCTCCCCCCCGAACACCAGTGTCCAAAGATGCTCATTGTCAGTGGGCAGACGCTATTGCAAGCCCCCTCTCCGGGTATCAGGGGCACCCCTGCCTGTGGAGCGCAGGTTCCTCCCAGATCTACGTTGGGGGCTGCCCTGGACGGAACTTGCAACGGATGATGTCTCTGCCTGCTCACGTCCATGCATGTCCCTAAGGGTTTGTGAGAGCTCAGTGAGCACACGGCGCACAGCGGCAAGTTCACCACATACGTCTTTGGACGTCGCATGCAGTTCCCCCCTCAGGCTCTCGGTGCTTCTCTCCATTTGTACCCTTAGTGTCTCTGTACTTCTCTCCATTTGTACCCTTAGTGTCTCTGTACTTCTCTCCATTTGTGCCCTAAGTGTCTCAGTAGATGTTTCTATGACTGCCTTAGAACCCCCACATTCATCAGCATGCTCCTTGAGGAGCGTGGCCAGTTGCTGCTGTTGCACGATCACCTGGTCGAGGGACTGTTGCCTCTGCTGGGCCATGGCCATTTGCGGTGGTGTCACAGAGGGGCTAATCACCTCATGTTGCCTTGCCACAGGGCTTGTGGGGGATGGCCAGTCGTCGTCTTGTGGGTGCCCCTGCGTGGTATC
The DNA here is from genome assembly GCF_040938575.1 of Ambystoma mexicanum. Lineage (NCBI taxonomy): Eukaryota > Metazoa > Chordata > Amphibia > Caudata > Ambystomatidae > Ambystoma > Ambystoma mexicanum. Next base: position 719,718,567 of record NC_090932.1, read on the forward strand.
CTCATGGTGTACGGGATGAAACAAACAGGGGGATTGAGACAGGTCATGGATGGGTCCTACATCGACAGCACCAATTTCTGTGTCGGAGCATGCTGCCATTAATGCAGTGTCACCTATGGTGCTGCTGCCACCAGAAGCAGTGCCTTCTGTGGCATCCATTGGGGGGACCTGTGGTGCTGCTGTTGTGGGCATGCTGGCTGCTGGGGTCCCCTCCTGTGTGCTGCCACTTGATTTGTGCTGCTGCCGTGTCTTGATCCGTGCAGCTGAGGTGGAGGGTCTTTGGCCGTTGGTCTTGGCCCTCTTTGCAGGTGTGCTGGTAGGGGTGTCCTGGAGCTCGTCGTTTGAATCGGACCCTGTGGTGGAGTAAAGGAGGGCAAGCGTTATTTATGGGTCTGTGGAAATTGGAATGGCAATGTATCACATGCATTGGGGTGGTACCTGAGGGTGATTTGGGTCAGGGCCTTGGAGGTGGTTTCATTTTTGTGTGGATTGAGGATGCAGTTGTTTTGCAGCCTGCAGTTAGGGTGTGCATGCTGCACGTGTAGAGGGTGTTTTGAGGAATTTTAATTATTTATGTATTTAATGTGAGTTTTAAAGTGCGCTATCAGGCCAATGTATGTGGACGTTCTCCTGGACATGTGTTTCTGTTGCACTATGTGGACACATGGTACTTCACATGATTGGACATTGTGGATTTAGCATTGTTTTATTTGGCCCGCCTACCTGATTCTTCGGATGTCTGCACTCCTTTCTCCATCCCTCCGACTCCCTCTATACTCTCCATTCCAATGGTCGAGGCACAGATTTCTTCCCAGGGGGTCAACTTGATGGGTGATTCCGATCCTCCCCCGGTAGCTGTGGCAATGTTACGGTTGGCTGATAGTATGCTCCGTACGCGTATCTGCAAGTCGTCCCATCGCTTTCTGCATTGCTGTGGGTTGCGGGGTGCGGTCCCCACCGCACTTACCCGCTGTGCCACCAGGGCCCATATGGCCTTCTTGTTCGCAAGTGCCGTCCTGGTTATTTGCGTCGAGAAGACGACGGCAGCATTCTCCTGGAGGGTCTCTGTGAGCACGGTGAGTTCCTCATGGGAGAAGTGGACCTGCCGCTTGCGGTCGCACGCTTTTTTAGCAACTTTTCCCAGTTTGATTGTTTTAACTAGGGTGGCTTACGGGTTGGGATGTGTCTCAGGGTCGGATTTGTAATGGTTGTGTTGTGATTCTGATTTTGTAGGTGTACGGCGTGCTGTTTCCCGTTCCGGCCCCATGTTTTTACTTCCGTTTCCCTATATTTACGGTCACCGTATTTTGCGATTAACGCTCATTACGGTGACCGCTATGATGGGTGGCGGAATTGCACCTAGGGCGCCGTACGACGGCGGTGAGGGGCGTTTTGGGGACATTTCCGCCATCGCGGACTTTGCACTTCCGCCATGGCGTAATGCTCGTGCCCGATGGGTCGGAATTAGCCACACTTTACTCCATCGTGCAATGGCGGAAACGCTATTTACGCTATGGCGGTCAGGTCAGTTACTTTCCGCCAGGGTCGTAATGAGGGCCATTGTGTCATACACCAGAAACAAGATATCCATAACATGAAATGTGTATTTGTCACACACTCCATTCACCCAGGTCCCACCCCAGGGGTGTACCTACAACATACAGTCATTGGGAAGGATCCAGCAAGTCTGGCCTGGACTTCCCCACAATACCATATATGGAACGTCCACCCAACAGCCAGTCAGGGGAAGGGACAGAGTTAGGGCTTCCCAGGTCTTCAGGAAAACAAGGTAACAGGCGATGGAAAGCCAGAGGCCACAGGGGCCTTCATGTCTCCCATCAGGAATCCACTGACTCCAATGACAGGGCCTGGGGGACTCATGGCACCTGTCAATTCAGCCCCAAGCTGCCACCAACCTGTACCCTGCTCTGTGGGCCACACGGAGGCACTCAAAAACATACAGTAGGAGTACAGGATTGTACTCCCACTCATGGGTGCCATAAGGGTATCCCAAGGGTCTGTTCACCAAACCAAAAAGCGGAAGAGCCGCACCTCCAGGAGTCCCACATGAACTCCTGCCTGGAAAAGACAGAACATACATTATAAAGCAATAAAGGACAAGGATACGGAGGCCCTATCCCTCCGATGCATTTTCAGCATCACAGTCCATCAGACTAAAATACCAAGGAGAGTCCAGTGTCACCCTTTGCTGCTGGTACTGCAGACCTGTAGAAGGAGGGGAAGAACACTAGATGGCTTACCTCCTAGCACTTACCCCTGAGCTGCACATGGGTGCCAGCCATTTCCTAATTCAGGACCCTCTGAGGACCCTCTGAGGTTCCAGGATGGTCTGAGGTGAGAATGGAGAGGGTGAGACAGATGTGGGTAAAAGGGGATTACATGAGGTGTGAACAATTGTTGGACCTCTTAAATATAGGACCTCTTTCTCTTTTCAAATACTTCCAACTTTGGGGAGTGTTAATGGACTCTAGATGGGGGAGTGAAAATTTACAAAGGGATCTAACACCTTTTGAAAGTCCCTTGCTGACTACTATTTATTTATGTATTTATTTATAGAATGTATAGAGTGCACAGACATCCGGGGCAACCTGGCGCTGGCAGAGAGCAAAAACAGAGGGGGAAAAGTGGGAACAAAAGATGGCTTTTGATAGTGAAGAGTAAAAGGCAGAGAATCCCAGAGCTGACTAGCCACCAGAAAGAGCACCCGCCTCTAGGCATATATCTAAATTGTGGCACTAGTACCAGCCTGATTTCTGCTGAGTGCAAGGCACAAGAAGTAACATACCAGTGAAATTTGTTCTGCCAATATTCGGCACCAGTATGGTGAAGAGCCCGAAAAACAATACACAATGGCCCTCATTACGACCTTGGCGGAGAACCATGGTGCTATTAGCACCATGGTCCATGGCGCTAAGTTGCCAACTCCGCCATGGTGGTTGGCGGACTTACCGACCCATTCCGACCTTGGCGGGGCCGTAAGTCCCCAATCCCCATTTACCCTTCCCCATTCCCATTTTTGCCCCATAGGGCATAATGGGAGTGGGGAAGGCGTTAATTACGCCACCGTAAATTACGGTGGCGTAATTAACAACAAGGTCCCTTAGCGCCATGGATTTTAACACCTGCTAAAAGCAGGTGTTAAATCCGCCATGGCGCTGAGGGAACTCGTACTCAGGCGGTAAGGGTCGGCGATGTTTACGCCGGCGTAAACCCCTTACCGCCTGGGTCGTAATGAGGGCCAATGCCTTAAAGGGCCTCTTTAGCAACAGGGAGCCAATGCAGCTGCCGCATATGAGGAGATTAAGTGGCAAGCCTGGCTGCAGAATTGTGAAGAACTTGAAGACGGTTAATCTGGCAGAGCGGCTGGCCAAGATAGAGTTGCAATAGTCTAGAGAAGAGAGAGCAAAACAAATGACCACGGGGGCATGACATTGCAGGGGCACAATTGGCAGAACTTTGTGGAGAATGTTCAGCTGGCGATGACCCTTCTGGCAGACAGCACAGATTTAGGGTTCCATAGACAAGGAGGAAGAGAACTTGGCTCCCAAATCTCTAGCCTCCGGGAGAGCGGGGGAAAAGGGCCAAGGGAAGAGGGCTAAAATGTATGCGTCCAAAAAGAGGTATCCCTCATGATTTAATCACTGTTCAATTTCAAGCAATTAAGGCTCATTCATTCCCCCATTGATTGAAGACAGGACCTAAGCCAAAGTGCAATATCAATAGAAGAGAGATCGGGATGGAAAGAATTTGAGTATTATCTGCATATGTGTAGCAGACAACCTGAAAGATGAGATAAGTTTAGTGAGGGGTTGCATATAGACATTAAATAGCACAGGAGATATAGCCGAACCCTGAGGGATGCCTCAGGAGAGAGTGAGAAGAGAAGAAAGTAAAGGATGTAACTAGAGAAATTGAGAACGGTCTTGGAGAAAAGATTGAAACCGTAACATTACAGCACCCAAAATACCAGCCCTGACGAGGCGGTCTGGAAGAATTGCATGGTTCCCCAGTGTTCAAGGCAGCAGAGAGATCCAATAATATAAGGGCGCCCACTCTGCCTTGAGCAGATATAGACATAAGGTCATCGAGCACGGAGACCAACACACTCTCAGTGTCTCACCTGGACAGAAGGCAGACTGAAAGGGATGAAAGAAAAAACATTGTTCAAGAAAAGAAGTGAGAAGGGTAACTACAAGTGACTCCAAAAGTTTCATCAAGAAAGCGAGAAGGGAAATAGGCTGAAAGTTAACAGGTAAGGTGGGATCCAAAGAAGGCTTTTTCAAGAGAGGTGCCACAAGAGCATGTTTCAGGAAGGAGGGATGAAGCTGGTGTTGAGAGAGACATTTATTGCCTGTGCAAGCACAGGCAGGAAAGACGGCAAACTGTCCTTAATCAGAGAAAGCGGAAGAGGATCAGAGAGAAAAGCAAATTTAAGTCTAATGATTGCCGAGGCAACCACATCCTGAGATACTACAGGAAAGAAGGACCACTGTTTCGAAGAGCAATAGTGCACAGATGGGAGGGCAGAGAATGTGGTTGCCTTTCTGGTTAGAGTGATGTAGCCATGGATCATGTTAATTTTTTCAATACAACACAAAGAAAATTAGTTGCAAAGAGACTGTGAAGGGATAACAGATTTGGTGGGAATAGCAGATAAGGAGTCAATGAGTCTAAAATGTTCCCTAGGTTTATTCAATGAGAACTCCACCAGGTTAGAAAAATATTCACACTTAGTGTTATTTATCGGCGAATGGTAGGCCAGAGACGAATGCATAAACCGCATTTGCATTCCACTTGCTTACACAGCAATAGGAGAGATCGTAGACAATCGTTCTGAAGCCTTTGTCTTAGGAGCACATGGTTTAAGAGGAGCCAGTTGATCAGCCAAGTTGACAAAAACTTGGGATACCATCTCAAGGTCCGGAGAGGCAGCAGTAGAACACATGTTGAGGAACAGGAAATACATCTCAGTAGGTTGGACAGACAACCAATTCCTACTAAACAGAGGGGGAGGTTTAGTCCTCCTTGGAGAGACATTATACTCACAAGTAAAAGGGACTATATAGTGGTCAGACTAGCTAACCGTGAGAACAGGGTAAACTGAGATACTAGTAGAGGGGGCAAATATAGGATCAAGGGTTTTGCCACAGTAGTGGGTGGCTTCCGTGACCAGCTCAGCCAAGAAAGTTCAGCCATAGCAGGCAGCAGTTTCTGCATTTGGGTATCGGTAAGATCATTAGGCTTCAGATTAAAATCTCCTAGAATGCAAAGGTTGCGAAGGTGAAGTTGCAGATCAGCAGCCAGCTCACCAAATGAATATGAAAAGCTAGGATCCGAACCATGGGTGAGGAAGACCTGGTCTGGCAAAGCTGTCTGGCGGGACATATCACATCGATATTTGTTGCAGTAACTGGCTTTTTAAGATTCTTGAAGTTTGAATTATCGACCGATACAACTGTTATTCCAGTTACGTCTAACCTAGATCCCCTGTAATGGTCTATGTTTTGTGTCACTATTGTTTGCTCTCTCCTCTGTGAAGTGAAATGGTGGAGCAAAGCTGATATTTTATGGTTGTTTATCATTTTAAGAAATGTATAATTGATTTTATTTCCTTGATCTAATTTTTTTTAAAATTCAACTATTAGATTTTTTATTTCACTTTTAAAGGCAGAAACATTGTTTTAACCATGTAACTAAATAATTAACATAATAACTCAAGTTAGGCAATGCCCTTGTAGTGGGGACCTATCTTGATGTTGGTGGTGTGTGGCCTTGTGGTAAGTGGCCTGTACTGATTATGTGAGGACCTGCGCTGATGGCAGAGAAAAAATATTAGGCAATTCACTTGCCATGAAGGAATTCATGTTTGCAACATCAGGCTACAAAGAAAACACTTGGACCCTCTACATGTTTTGAGGGTTTTTGACACCAGCCTCCGTGTGTTGTAATTACTGTATGAGCAAAACTAGTTTCTGTTTCTTTGAACTTTGTACAACTCCATCAGCCTTCCAGATATACAACATTCAGACAGTTAGGAAAAATGACAGGCAGTATTTTTATAATCCTTATGTTCACTATTGTTACCCTGAAAACTCTATTTCCATCCCTGTTTGAGGGATCGAAATTGATTACCTACATGGATCTTACCTACTAATCGACATGGACATTATATTACATTGTACAGAGAGTGGGAAGATGGACATCTGAGATGAGCAATTTGTATACCTGCAATCTGTCCCACCAGCACATCCTTTCACATTAGGGACAACAAAACATTTCATATATTAAGGCATGTTTATAGTTGTTATTGCGGTGGTTAACAGTGGCAGGATTTCTAGGTCAAATCCAATGTTCTATCCACAAAGATAGAGGTAAATAACTATTGGCCCAAAACTAAAGAGATGGTAAAAAGACTCAGCATTCCTATATTGCGTGGCTTATTTTCCGTGTCCCTATTAACTGCATGGGAAGGGACAGCATATGCTAATATTTTTCCGGAGACAAGCTCCCGAAATACAAGTTTGATTTGTTTCTGAGAACTGTGCAAAAGTAACATGTAAATTCAGGTGTATCCGGGTTTACATGTTAACATATTTACATGGGCTGCCCCTGCGAGGATAGCTCAGGGGCAACGCATCACAGGTTCGAAATACAGTCCTGTGCTTAGAAGCAGGAGGCCAGTCTTCGGCATCAAGCAAGATATCAACACTTTTTTTTTGTCTACATGTCAGAGTACAACCGTTTTAGAAACAAATAGTAAGGAGGCATTTATACATATTCCAGTGGTGTTGGAAGCCGGTGGATTCCATACGAATCCATGGCATGTCCACCAGTTTTAACATTCAGAGATCCTGTTGGCTTTGTATTGCACAACAGTTGCTGGAAAGCAAACATTCTGATATGTTTCCTTGGTCCGCAAAACAAAACCACCAAGATGAAGCAGTTCCTAAAAACATGCTTAATAAAATATGAATGCTTTTTATATCTTTGTTTTTACACACATTTTAAATGAAGCCCTTTGCGATTTAACAATAACACCGAACTGATAAAGATACTCTGAGATAACGTACACTCAGAAGCCAGTAGATTGTCTCTTCGAAAAGAGCATTTTCAAATGTCTTGAAATATTAATATTCAAAAGTGATGTTGTCCTATGTAGTTGATCATATTTTTCAAACTGCTATTTTAATAAGATGGTTAATCATGCGTAAAATAACCACCATCTGAATCGAGAAAAATGCATATCATATGAATGACTATGCTAACAAAAATTGTTCTCTTAAGCCTTTTAATTCCTCATCAGGGTAATTGTTTGAACTCATTTAAAACTGAGAAATGATTTAAGAATCATCATTGGGTTGGCTGGTGCTTCCAAGGTAGAATGCAGAATACAAAACATCTATTTAAACACATTATGAGACAGGATAGCTAGGTTTGCTCATGCATGACTCATAATCACAAAATAAATATTTAAGGTGACATTATATCTGCAAATCAAAAACTAAAGACCACAGAAACGCACTTCTTATGGTGAGCAAAGCATCCGTTATTCGCCGTCTCCATCTGTCGGTGTCTTTTTTTCACACACTTTTTCTTAGCCACCCCTCTTTCTTTCCCTAATTAAGCTGCTGTGCATCCTCTTTTCTTTTGCAATTGAACAGCTAGAGATAGTGGACCTAGGTTATGTGACTTCTGTTTTACCCACCTGTCAATCAGTGTTAACCTGTTGCTGACTTCATAGGCACTCTTTTTCTTAGCTCTGACTTAATTTGCATTGCAGCCTCTGTTCTTTTGCTTTTTGAGTTGGACAGCTGGTGCAAATGGTTGTAGGACACGTGTCATCTGCCCCACCCTAGTGTCCGTCACTGCTAATCTGTTACTCTGTTGCTGCCATTTTGTGGCACACATTTTTTAAGTCCAGCTCACTTCTGTCCCTACTTAATCTGCCTCTTTTCTTTTGCAGTTAGTCAACTGTTGCAATTGGATCTAGAACAGATTACCTCTTCCCGGCGTTCGCTTATCACCCTCTTCCTAGTCTTAACTGGTAGATCCTGCCTGGCCCTCGGTGCTACACATCATGGCACAGGAGTTCTTCTGTACTCGTAGTAGCAAACTCCTGATTCTTGCCTACTGCTGAGGTAAGCCTTGCTAGGATTTGCAGTACCTCATGAGTGTGACATGTAAACATGGCCGCAACCTTACAGATCACCACCATACCCCTACAAAGGCCTGCTTCCTCCTTTCCCGTCTGGCCCTGTTCATGCCAAGAGGGCCCTGATCCTCCATCCACGAAGGTATGATCACTGCTCACTACCAAACGCTCACTGTCACTGTATCCAAGGTTTGTCATTCTACTTCTGACACAACTGTCTCGCGACCCCCTTCATTAGCTGCATTGCCCCATTCTCTATGGGAGTGGCTTCAATTAGCATCTAACTCGCATTAGTGTGACCTCCATCTGACTGTGATGAACTTGCATTTAAATAATTATTTTCCGATTCCAGCAGGGCCACATGTCTGAACCTCGCTAATCAACCTAGCTCACCATTATTCCACGCTCATATATCCGATAACTTTGTCTGCCTGCACTTTTATCGCACCGTGGCATGGCTTGGCCCTAGGAGGGCAGGCACACGTCTATTCTCCGAGCCTACGCTGTGACTCTTGTCTGGGGACTGTGGCTACCATTCCACTTTGCTAGAGTGCCGCACCCTGTAAGTGCCTACTGGGTAGCTCTGATCGCTCACTACCTCGTGCACTCATTCCACACTGCTCTGTCCGGCTGACCCCTTTTCCTGACTCCATCCTCCACCACCGATTGCTTTTGATCTGCGCTGCTTGTGTTACCTACCGCCAACCCTCAAAATCCATCTTGCCAGACTTGTGCTGTATCTACAATTACCTTCTCCACAACTACCGGATTTGACTCTTCAGACTTGTGTTAAGTTTGCATTTCACTTGTCTGTTACCACTAGATTTCACTCCTCAGCCCTGTGCTGTAATAACTTGTACCTGCATATCTGATGAAGCCCTCCATACCATGAGGTGTGGCTCTGCCAAAGCATGCTTTCAAGTCGCTTCCGCGTGTTGTAACTATTATCTGTTGTCTTTGCCTTTTAATTTGTTACCTTGCACTTAATGTAACTTGTGTCGTGATACCTGAGGACATTGAGGGAGCTGCTATAAATGCAAAATAAAATATAAATACATAGGAATAAAATCACAGGGCGTCTCTCACTGGGTCATTCGAAGTGAGAGCCTGACAAAAAAAAGGACAGCTCCTCTTGGTTTCTGTTAGCATCTGGAAAGGGCACAATCCCCTGCTCCTTGAATCCTATGTAAGCCAGCAGCCTGTGGATTAGACCGCACTCACGCTTTCCCATCCTCACCTCCACACTGGCAAACAGTCAGCCTCCAAACAGCTCTCACGCACTTACAACCCACAGAACCTCATCCACATCCACTCATCACCATCCATACACCAACTCAAAAACACACATGCAACCTCATGCTCATTCTGCAGTAGTACATGCAGCAGGCATTGCTGACCTCATCATCACTCACAATCTAGATGCATTCTATATCACAGAAATATGGTTCACCCCACCTCTGCACACATCCTGGATGACCTTATCCTGACAGGCTTCAGCATCCAACACAAGGCCCACCAAAGGAAGACTGGCAGAGGGCAGAATATTATTCACAAGACCTGTGAGAAACCTGAGGGTTTTATCACTCCTAAAACCCTTGGATTCTCTACACAGGTGGCCAGGGAAAGGCCATCGCTTTTGGATACTGACCCTGGGATTGGAGAAGTGCAGGAGGATCACCTGGGTGGAAGGTCCTTGGGGAATAGAAGTGGGGTGCCCTTGGGCGAGACATAGTATCCCCCTTTTCCTGTTAGTGACCAATCCAACCCTTCTCCCATCTTCATTGGCTGTTATATGCCTGTTCCCCTCATTTATCCACATTTGACACTTGACAGCATTGGGACTAAGAAGAGGCAACTAGGAACAATGAAGACCGCACTCATTTACCACTCTGTTACTGGGATGAGGAAAATGCCTGCTAGGAACTGTAAAGGTCAGGCATGTCCCATTGATTGTGGTCAGGCAGGGCTGATTGGACATCTACACCTGCAGCCTGTCAAGGGGCTGCAAGTGTATAAAAGAAGACCAGCCCAGCAAAATGAGAGACAACGAGGAAGCCTATACATGGAGAAGCAACAGGAACAGCAGCTGGAAGGCCAGTGTAAGTGTGGCGAGGGAGGTGGGACTCCGTGTAGCAAACCGGAAATTAAGAAGGGAGCAGTGTGGAGAGTCTGTCCTTTTATGTGCGTTCAAGATGCTTGTTCCCGTCTGCTGAGACATGGACATAGGGGTTTCTGAGGGGCAGGTGTGAGACCCCTGACATGAGGAGCAACGGTGCCGGCGCTTACGTGAACAGTCTGCCTACAGTGGCTGCTGCGCCTGGCAGGGTCAGATCTGTCTGACACAGCAGCCCCATCAGGCAAACTCGTAGTTTGCCGGTCCAGAAGCAAGGGTGCTGGTCAGCTTACCAGCACCCTTGTTTCCGGACCAGAACACTTGTTATGAGGGCCATGACAGTTTCAAATGCACCACAAATGTCTTACCCATGCCAGCAAACACCACATCAAGTTGGATCGAACTCCAGGAAACCTGACCAACACTCTTGCAGCTTTCAAATCCACCAACAAGAAATAGCACAATTTCCCCTCCTCCATTGTGAAGGTCATCAAAGGCAAATCACTTCCATCACTTCTCAATGGCACCAAAGCATCTCGTACACAAAGGACCTTCCCATATGCACTGAAAATGGGACAGATCCTGCAGAAGTAACCCACCCTTGAAACAGATGACCTGGCAACTATTGCCCAATCTCACATCTACTATTCCTTGGCAAAGTGATTGAGAAGACCATTCCCGTCCAGTTGCAAAATAGGATCACCCAGTTCAATCTCCTACATGACAACTATTATTATAGTATTATTTATGATAGTCTACACACCCTTGACAAAGGGGGCTGTGCTTACTCATCCTCTTCAACATCCGGCTGACTTTGATATATTTGACCATGAACATCCTCACTAAACACATGGGTTCTGATACTACAGTCCTGCAGTGTTTCACTTCATACCTCTCACACAGAGACCAACACATCGAGATGGGCCCATACAGATTCCAGCATTGCTCGCTAACCTGAAGAGTTCAGCAAGGCTCCATCCTTTCTGCTGCCATCGTATTATTTTATTTGTATTGTTTGCTTGTTAGGGGCTTATACAGCAAGTAAAATACTGTTTCAAAGCCCGAACAGGGCGAGTTGAGGGTAAAAGGGTGTGGAACACACTACAAACACAATATTTAAAGCAGTGGTTGGAAAAAATAATTAACCTATAATGCCTTGTGAGTATTCAGAATGTGCAAGTGCAGCAAGGAAGACGGCAGAGGGGGTAAGTGCTGGGGTGTCCGAGCTCATGGATGAGCCACAGATGAAGTGCTTGGGAATGTTCAGTACTACATGGCCTGGAGCCATGCTAGTTTTAAGTGTGGACCTCCAGGACGGAGGGAGTGCCAAGGCAAGTGCTGAGGGAATACAGGAGCTGAGGCGATTGGGTGTGGGAGGGAAGGGGCCCCAAGGATGCATAAGGCCTCTGGACACCAATCACAGCAACTGTGGGATTAGCAATGGGGGGAAGAAGGGAAGGATGAGGTAAACCTCTATATGGAACCTCTGGGTTAACCCGTAGCCAACACCAGCATCAAGATACTCCAATATGATGATGATACATAGCTTTACCTAAAGATCAATATCGTCCATAATATTTAGTGCCTCAAAGTATCTCTGTCACTCATCCAAGCCAGGATGGCAAGTGCATACCCATAGCAAAACCCTGCAAAGACCAAATTGGTTTACTATCAGCACAGACCCAAGCAGCATGATGCCATCTTGCACACCTCAACCTATCATACCTTTCTGCATGGTTCATAACAGTTGTCCACACCCTGTTCATCTACCATCTGCATGAAGGAAATGCCCTATTGGAGGAGTCCCAGATGCCACCTTGACCCCACTGAAATCTGTCTAGCATGCTGCAGCATTCCTCATCAGAGGTCCAAGAACATTAAACCACATTATACTCATCCTCAAGGAGCTGCACTGGCTACCCGTTGAATCATGCATCATGTTCAAGACTGCCTGCTTCACCAAAAAAGCAGTCAAAACTAAAATACCACTTTATGTGCTGCCTCAGATGCTCACAATCTCTGGAGGCCAGTGCACCACCAGAAGCCACAACATTGCCAGGCTGTAAACAAAGAACTGCAATAGGGTAAATAAACAGGAAACTTGTTTTTCTGCTATGCACACGCCCTCTGGAACAAGTTGCCATTGCAGATAGTAATAGCCCTCTGCATCCATCACTTGAGGATGGAACTGAAGTTGCTACTCTTCAAAGTACATCCTGTCAATCCTGAATTGCTGCTCTCAACCCTTTTCTCCCTCTAGAGTTCCCCCCTGCCCTGATTACACAAACCATACCAGCTCCTCTTCCACCCCTGCATTCTACTTGTAACCCCTAGGTGTGTCCCCTTTATACAGTTCTGCATTCCTTCTGAGCTAGTTTTTAACTTTATAAATCCGATACATACATCCATACATTGCTTTTTTCTCTGTATCACATGGTAAGCTAGTTAATATGCAACATAGGCTCTGTAAAATTAGATTTAGGGTCTTATCATAACTATTCTGGCAGAGTAGATTAACCATAATTGCACTTAACCAAACATATTTTAGTGAATTATTATATACAGACTATCACACGAGCAGTACCCAAAGAGCATGACCTATAGTCATCCCCTGTGGGTAATGTGGGCAGGGATGACTTTCAGCAGGTAATTACAGCACACCCACACTGCTTTTTGGGCATGGTCTGTGCCCAAGACCAGTGAAAACATACAGGAAACAGAACATATTCACATAATCCCAGCGCTGTGAACACATCAACAGATCTGACTGGACACAGTGAACATACCACCAGTGCCCAATGGGCAGGTGTACAATAATCCTCAGTGGTGACTGTGTATGTTGAATATCCTTAAGCTATTCCCCCATCACAGTGAACACAACTACAGTGCTCATTGGGAAATACATCTGGCTGTGCCCATTGAACCATGATGTTGGTTGCCAATCATAGAGAATACATCCACACTGCCCACTGGAATTGTCCTTGATCCATGCCCTATGCCATGCAAGCATACCCAGTACGCACTCTGTCCCAAGGCAAACTGAACACACATACAGTGCCCAGTGCAAAAGAACCATTAGACACAGTGGCCATATCAACTGCAGGCCATGCCCAGTAGACAAGTCTTGAATGACGAACTTTTAAACAATATCAATTAAAATACCTCTGCGACCAAGTTCCAACTCTCTTGAGAAAAGTGTTCCATCATTGTGGGAAAACAACGGAGACCTTGAGTTCCTCTACTCCATTGGTAGAAGATGGGGAGCAAAGTTTGTTTCACCCACACCACTTATTTAGAACCGATGCGAGACGTGTGAAAACCAAATTTCAAGGTGGGATTTAACCCATGACCACATTTCTTGCAACTATGCAGTGAGACTTTCCATGGAAACAACCTAGGATATGCCCTGATTTGAGGAAGGCACGGTTTAAGTGCCGAAACACGTGTTATCACAAAGGGACAGTATTAAACAACTTGTGGATCACTTTAATAAGTTCTCTGACTCATTCATCAAGTAATTTCTGAACTATTCTCAACATAACTCCTTTTTGTGGTGCAGCAAGTGGTGTGGGTGAAACACACTTTGCTCCCCATGCCCAGTAGACACTGTGCCTGGAGCATGGTCTCCAGACTTGAACAGGGAACAGTGATTCTACATGGTGATTTCTCATCCAAGTTTAAAATTAATTGATTCCACATTGTGTGCACTGCATTCCCACAATATATTCATATTGGATATTAAATAGGACATATTTCATCTCACCCCTTTAACTCTCCCCACCACCCGCCATACATAACTTCATAGAACTTTCTAACAATAATGAGAGTGGGTTGAATATTGTGTTTACATAGTTTCACATAGTTCTGGCAATGTTGGGCAAAGTCGAACAAATCATTGCTTGGATCACCCAACATACATGTTCTCCCCCTTGTGCAACACCTCACACATCTTTTAAAAACATGTAATATAGGCTGTATATGAGTTTTGGATGGTGTCATGCAATTCCATCCACAGGACTCTAGTTACATCATAACCCTCACATTACTATTTCATTGATAGTACAGTGTCTCTCTAGGACTGTCAAGAGCGGCACACATTTGCATAATCTCATACCGTTAGAGAACACACCTGTAGCCCTGTAAACCAAGTGGCTAAAATATGCCCTTTACGTGCTTCGAAATGGCATCTTCCTGTCCCCTGTGACATACCTTGTGCTCTCCACGGTCACATTATGTCCCTGGGGAATGGTGTATGTCCTATTCAAATGTTTATTTTCAGCAAGTTATCTAAATGCAAAATGGCTCCCAGGCACACATGTGTTTAGTCTAGTGTCAGCTAATCAAAGTTCTCAATTCTTACCATTTTTCAGTATCAAATCTGCTCCACTGATTTTCAGAATCCTATTGAAAAGTGTGAGTTGGACCAGATCCCAGATACTCACATAGCGTTGGACTACATTCCTTCAATAGATTTAGTTCTAGATTACATCAAATAGGCCTAGCCAGAATTTGCATGGGAACATGCAGCATTTGATTCCCCTTCTATGACTTTGCCTCGGCTTGACAAAACTTCATAAAATCATTTTTGTTGTTTATTTTTTAATGAAATCTGTTTTGGATGTACGCTCTTTGGAAAAGGTCAGTGCAATGTTATTAAATAGCATCAAAGCTTTGAAAAATAGTTTTTTTGTTATATATTCATTCGTTATTCAATAATTCATTATACAGACGTGTAACCAATATTTACACCCCTTGCACTTGATTAAGGGATGAACTTAGTAGGACATAAGACTGTGGTTCTGAATTCCTCTATTATGAAGAAGTCTTTTATCTTCGATTGGAGCACTAGTGGATACCAGGCAGTCTGTATTTTGGTAATTGCTGGAAGAAGAGTCCACTGTCAATAGTGAACCTGAGCAATTTGGTGATTACAGCTAGCCAAGTAGTGAATCCATGAAGGTGTAAGTTATTTTGCCTCCATTAAGTGGCTTCATGATTAGCTGGATTGCCAATTAGCATGAATTCTATCTTTGTAGGATTTAATTTCAGGTAGTTGCTTCTCCCCCATGCTTAGATGGAAGCAAATCATTCTTTTATGTACAAGATGCCTTGTATATAGCACACATTGGGGTATCAATGTGTATTATCCTCACTTTGGTGAATTGAGATGTTTGGGTCAGCAGGAAGTAACCTGATCAGTACCATATAGAGATAGAAGTTCACTGACAAGAGGCTTGAGGTATAGGTGACAATATCATAGGCTTCCTGTCCATCTTGACTGCTTGATGCCTTTACAAGAGGAAAGATGTGAGCCAGTTGCTAACTGTGCCTGTGAACCCCATTCTGTTAGTCTGGAGGGTGATTCATGGTGTTTTGGAAGAATCAAGAGAGGGGAGGATCAAGAGATAGTGATCTCATTTGTCCATGATTTAGAGATGTGGGGCACAGAGGGCTCAGAAGCTCTGCAGGCCACCGGTACAGTGAGAGGTGGAGCTAACGGCAATGCACAGTGGATTTGTAGCAGGCGAGTGCGGAGCCAAGTAGAGAGGGAGAGAGAGAGAATCCCTGGTGGAGCTGCCGAGGACCAGTGAGTCCATCAGAGGGAACACTCGTACCGGGCCACACCTGGGGCTACTGCAAGGCATATGGTGATGCCGGTTGAAAGGAAATGCATATGCAAGTGACCATGAACCCAAAGTGAGGAGTGTGTCGAATACTACGAACAAACACTGAACTATAAAGTGAAAGCATATAAATCGGAAGCATGCCTTATTGAATAGAGAACGGAAGGAAAGCTTTGAGACATCCAAGAATGAAATAGAAACAGGTGTGTAACACACGTAATGAACATTGAAAGGCAAAGAATGAAACATTATGAATAAAGTGAAAGGCAAGTTATGAAAACAGTGAAAAGCAAATGATGAACACTTATGAAGTTTGTGAAAGCCAGGTGGTGGAAGAGAGTGGGCACCACAGAGTGAGTTGTGTTGAAGAACACACTGTGGCAAAGGCAAAAAGACTGTCAAGGTGAATTCAGAGTTAATGCAAACTAAAGCACGGGTGTGGTGAAAGAGACACATGTGTGAACAACAAACCTAGGGTTATCAGTTGCGTGACCTGTAATGAGTGGACTGTGTGGTCCAACAACTGCGCCTAGACTAAGCATACCTTTCTGCAAAAGTCAAGGAAAGTCCAGACAAAAAATCTTCACTTGTGACTAAGATTTCTGAAGTGAATGGGAAAGATAGCAATCTGTATCAATTGAACCTGAATGATTACAAAGGTAATCTGGAACTAGTTGTGAGAATTAAGTGACTTGAACTGATTATATATTGGCAAGCTGCAGGAGCTGAGGTCTTGGAGAAGGAAAACCTAAAACATTGTAAACTGTGTTGTTGCCTTAGGGAAGGATCCCTGAAAGCTTTTCGAAATGTTGTTATCTTCGCGGGGAAGAGAACCCTGAGGTTTTCCTGAAAACTGCTTTTGAACTTGGGGAAGAGAACCCTACGACTTTTGGAACTGTGTTGCAGCCTTGGGGAATTGAGCCCCAATGCCTTATTGTTAACTGTGTTGTCTACTTGGAGAAGGGGACCCTGAGGCTTTTTGAAACTGCTTTGAACTTGGGGAATGGGAGCTGGAGTGTAAGCCTAAAGCTGAAAGAAGCCCATAACTTATTTTGGAACACAATTTCATTTGTTGCTGACATCCGTACAAATTGGCTAGCTTTAGGTGTGAGTGCAAGTATAGGTTTTGGAAACAGACAAACCTTTAAGTTAATCTTACTGACTCAGACTGTCCTTAGTTTCTTTAGGTAGGGAAATCTCCCCTTGGCATAGGGCAAGTTAGCCCTTACATTTCAGCTAATAAATACATTTTGTTTGAACTTTGAATCTGTTGACTGTGTCTTGATTCATGATACCTTCACAGTATGTATTGTATTATCTTGTATATACATGCTATGGTCTGGAAATGCAATGTCCTGGTCATTGATTTGTCCCACCATTTCCAATCCAAAAGTATTGTTATTGATGTATTTTGTGAACTCTGTAAATTCAGTTACTGTACCATCCCAAATTAGAAACACATCATAGATATAACAGCACCATCTGAGGACATGCCATGTGAACATGTTGGTTGATTGTGCATGTGTCTGCTCAAAGTGAGTCATAAACAATTTTGCCAATGGGGGTGGGGGCATAATAAGCCCACATTGCTACTCCTTTAGTTTGTTGATAGTATTCTCAATCAAATGTAGATATATTTTTGCCCATTGCAAAGATCAAAAGTTCATTCATAAATTGCAAATGAAAATAGTAAGTAGCCAACATATGCATTGTGTGATATTCAAAGCCTTCATTGCTAATGTATGTTCAGTAGATTTGTGTAGGGCCTTAACATTAAATGTTGCTCAATGGTAATTGGATCTCCATTCTATTGCTCTCAATATTTGGATAATGTGCTTTGAATCCCACGCATACGATTTAAGATTGATCACTAGTGGCTGCAAATACTGATCTATATATTTGGATGCATCTTCTGTGATCCAACCAATGCCACTGAGAATAGGTCTCAATCACAGTACGTCTTGAAAGGGTTTATGCATTTTTGGCAGATAATAGATTGTTGACAAAATAGGTTTATCTTGCCCGAGGTATATCCTATTTTCATCTAATAAAATGAATTTTCAATGCCAATGTATAATGAGCTCTGTATACTCTTGTAAGATCTGTCCCACATGAATGTTGCTCAAATTGATATAGCAATCAGGTGAATTCAAATGCTTAACTCCCATCTCAACATAATCCTCTCTTTTCAAAATAACAATATTTCCACCTGTATCTGACCCCTTTATAACAATCAACTTACCTTAAGATAGATTGTTTAATGCTCTACATTCCTATGAAGAAAGGTTATCACGTATCTTAAATGTATGTTCGGATGTCTTTTTGTCCACAAGTAAATTCATGTCTGATAATGTTACCTTATAGAATGTTTCGATAATACTATCAGGTGCTGTTACTGGTACAAAATTAGATTTTACTTGCAAATTTGAATCCAAAATAGTATCTGATACAATTTTGAAATCCAGAATAATTTACATACCTGATCAATTTGTGTCCTCATCAAGGGACAGAAGTAACATAGTATCTTTGATGTCACCAACCGTGAATGTACTGGGTACAATCTTCATCGATGAAATATCAATTCTTTCTTTATGCACATTATTAGAGTATTTTTTAAAGTTTGAGTTTCCTGATGAATGTATAGAGGTCAATTTCTGTTTGTGTGAAAGCTAGTGACTTTTTGGGTGCAAAAGATAACCCTTTGTTCAGCACCTTTGTCTCAAAAATACCTAATGTTCTTTTGAAAGAATAGTGATCAAGTTCTCTGGGATCGTTTTGGACATGGTGTATTCTCCTTTTGTATTCTGACGTTGTCCTTGGCTTTCTTGGGTGTGATGTTTTGGTTCCTATTCCTTTGACTTTCCTTTCCCTTACCTCCTCCTCTACATCCTCTATATCTGCATTGTGAATTAAAGTATTTTGAGCAACCAGATACGCAAATCTCACATGGTTTATGTTGTCCTTTCTGTTGCCATGTTTAAATCTTATTACCTGTTCTAAAAAAATTAGTTTTCTACTGTGTTGGTCACTTCTGTTTTCTGTATTGCTAATTCTGGTCCCTGGTCTGTCACTATCAGTTTCTGAACTAGCAAGAGAAGAATTGGGTGTGCTATCCTGTGATCTTGGTTTTGTAGTGGTATATTCGTATTTTGATTGAAATGTGTATATCCTATCATTCTTATAGTCACGATCGCCCCTGAAAAATGTCCTTGTTTTACATAGCTTTACTTCATCTTGATGTCTTTTCAAAATGTCTTTAAGAGTCGTATGAATTTTGTCTTTTGTGGCATCGGCTGCAGGCATTTCCATTATTCCTTGTTTCTGTTTGTGCTTCTATTCTTTTGACCTCCCTTTCCTTGTGTTCTATCATGTTTTTATAGATAGTATTTAGATTCACTTTCAATTTTTCAGTAAGATCTGTATCCACTGGATGATTGAAATCCGGTGCAATACATATCCTAAGATATCTTAATATTTTATTTTGTTCATAATTTTTTTGCATAATGCCTCATTCCCAGTAATTATTAATTTCTTTGATTGGTAGTCTCTCAAGTCTAATACATTTTTCCCTGAGTGCTTAGGTTTAGTTTAATGTATTCCTAAATGCATGTTCAGTGCTCCCTCTGGGAGTAAATAACAACTCAAGTCTTCTTCCCTATTGGTTCTATAGTCATCCGTTATTCTAAAATATTACATTTTGCGGCTGCGGTTCTATAGCTGTACTAAACTAAACAGAGATGGTTGTCAGATTTTCTAAAGCTGTGTCACCATTCAAATTAACCGCAATAGAGCTAGGGCTGCTATAATGAGGAACTAGCATACAACCTGTCGGTAAAACAAAGGACAATCTGGTGAATTACTCCAATACATGCGCACCTCCATAAATTTAAATTGCAATTGGAAGAGATGAACTGAAGTGCTTCTATCTTTTAATAATTCAAATTATTAAAGAAAAAACACATAAGAAACAATACATTTGTAATCATCAAGTTCATTCAATATGTGCGACTTAGTAACATGTGACATTTTTTATCCATTAAATAACAGGCATCGTCCAGCTCATAATAGCACATTTAAAAGAAGTGCCAACTGCATGGCCATCAGTTACTCCCTACAAAGGGGTGTCATTACGTATTAAGCGTGTGACGTCATTAGTAGACAAACCCTGTCCATCATAGCGCTTTGACATATCATGGCATAACAATCATAACAATATAGCAAGATTTGATACCTGATTAACATCCTGTTTATTTTAATATTACCTATAGCAACAGAAATGTTCTGTAAATAATGCAGACGTCCTGCTAAATCTAGTACCTCCTGCCATAATGTAAGTCATTGAATACTTCAGAATGCTTCACAGATTGACTAATAGGCGTCAACATGTGTCAAAAAGTATCCTATATGCCCTCACATATTGTGCTTTAGACGATAAACCTATATTAATGAGTTGCAAGTGATCCTAAATTTGGGGAATCTCTAATACCACTTCTCGATAGTCTCTAATGTTGCAATATATTTTATCGACGATTATGATCTCTTTTAATAATACCTTTTATATTGATGTCTTGAGATACCAAAATAAATTAAGAACCAACATTCGAAAAACTTCAAAATCTGTGTCAGTATTGAGTCCATGTAGTGTCTATCTTAGTCTGCAGATGTATCTGGCCTCCATTTTTCATAAAACATTCTCTATCATGTCCTCTTGCTGATGGTTTGGCTTGATCAATGGCAAGGAATGTCGGGTTCTTCTTGTCATCTTGCCTTTGTTCCTTGATCCAATGCTTTACTAGCAGAGCTCTTGGGTCTTTGCTACTGATCGGTTTGATATGCTCTCTATTATGAAACTGTAATTCTCGAATGGTGCAGCCCACATATAACTTGCCGCATGTACATACAATAATATACACCACAAATGTACTGCAGCAGTTCAGAAATGTATCAATGAAGATATCTAACCATTTTGTTGTAAATTTAAAAGTATTGTCCATAACATGAGTACACATTGAACCGAATCTACATTTATTTAAATCATACATGTTGTGTGCAACTTTTAGCCAGTACATACTCTATTGGTTTGAGGGGCCTCAAATGGCTTGGATATAGTCTATTTCTAATTGTTACTGCTTTACTATAGGTAATAGTGGGTTTCTTCCTAATGTACTCCCTCAAATTGTCATCTTGTTTTGTATTTTATGCATTTTCTATAGGCATGTACCTTCATTAAACCATCTTCAACTCGATTTTCCTGTTAAAAATCAATTAATTTCAAATCCTCATGGCATGTTTCACTTAAAGAAAACAATGAAAACGTCATCTTTCTAGTGGGCTCTGTCTTATACGACATTGTATTGTTACCCAAATACAGAGTTTAGTTTAAAGCAAGTACCTGTGAAATATAAGTTATCTTTCTGCTTGCCGAATTCATGAATGCATGCATAGCCATTTCAAAAGTCAATGTATTATGCAATTTGACTTTAAAAACATAATACTCTCAGTAAACAAATCAAAGTCGAGTGTAATGTCAAGTCAGTGAAGCACGTAACATCTAACAGAAGCATGTGCCTAATCATTCAATATCCCAAAAATAAACAATGGCCTTAGCATAAAAAATAATGTAGCATTTTGTAGCATTCCTTTGCTTAGCAATGAAAGCCCATTTTTCTCCCATAAAACTATGCCTGATATCAGAGAAGAATTTCAGTTGAGTAAGCAGCATCCCGTACAGCCCACATGGCCCCTGTTTTTGACTATCCATCCACATTTTGACTTCTGCTCCATCTCCTTCCATCTATGGTTATATTTAACAGTAACAGTGTATGATCTCCTATACAATTTGTCACAGGTTCCAACAAATAGAAGTCACTTGTCTTCCAATGGGCAACTTGTCATTCCTTTCTGGCATTTCCCAAGCAGGATGTACAATGTGCACTTACAAAGAATTGCATGCTTAAAGATCAGTCTCAGGGTAACTTAATGTAAAATAGAATGAACCTCACATTTGCTGTTCTTAACTAGAAATATTATCAGGGATATCCTCTCATCCATTCTGGCTTTATGCTTAATTGTTATGTCAAATGTGTAATGTTCTTTTCTTGTTTACTGACATTGAAGAGATCAGGGACCATCATTTAGGAGTCACCAGGCATCGCGAGTGCGACCCCTGAGTTCTCCCTTGCTAACCCTGTGATCTCCCTGGCTACTCCTAAAAAATATATATATATATATGTATATATATATATATTCACTGAAAAAACTTTTTTAAAGGGACATTATGGTTTCAAGTAAAAGCGAAAACCCCCTGAAATTAGCCAGTTATGGTAAGCTAAGCAACTATAACTCGCGCCACCACCGTGCACTACTAAGACTAACACCCAAGACATCAAATATGTCATAACAAATGTCATTGATGACATCACTGATGACATCACATGTGCATTTACCTTTCATGAAAAGTCTGTACAAGGGATTCTTATTGTAATGTTAATAAAAAAGTGTCAAGGATCATTGGAATAAATATCATGAGGTACGTAGTGCATTAAGTAATATACTAAGGTACATGTGTAGTAACATAGGCATAGTGCGCCTCAGACATGATGAAGATTCAATATTAATAATCTTGCCATGTTAAATACCACAATTATAAATGCTTTCTTATTAAAGTCTTGCATACTGTGAAACATTAACAAGCACCTAATCAAACCCACTTACTACATTATTGCATTACTACACACAAAACACAAACAGACAACAACACATACAAATAGAGCATATACAGGGAAAGTGAAGTAAACAAAAAAACAGCAGCATTACCCGACAATCTTCATAACCTAACTGATTATCTTCATGCACAGAAATGATTGCTCTGCTTCAAAGCTACTACTTGCCTATGTATAACTATCACATATTGTGACTAGACCCTAAGAAAAGTAGTGTAAGTAGTGTAAGTGCAATGTGTACAAATATGAGCATGTCCAGGGAAAGTACAGTAATAAAAAAAAACAGAACTATAACTGTGTTGATAACCTTACTAATCATCTTCATATATTGAAAGTGTTGCTGTCTTCCAAGTCTGTGTTTTCCCTTTTGTATATGTTTCATATGCTTTGAGTGGACCCTAAGTGAATTACTGTAAGAACATATTTGAAATATAAGTCTACAAATATAGTACTTTGTACTATAGTATAGTGCATTTTTAGTTCCTGACTGTTACAGGCCTAGATATATCAGTAAAGGAAAAAAGAGTGAGCCAGACATGTGATGTCATCAGTGATGTCATCAATGACATTTGTGATGTAATCTTTGATGTCCTGGGTGTTAGTCTTAGTAGTGCACGGTGGCGGCACGAGTTATGGTTGCTTAGCTTACTGTAACTGGTGAATTTCAGGGGGTTTTCGGTTTTACTTGGAACCACAACGTCCCTTTAGAAAAAATGTTTTCACTGAATATCATAGGTTTTTAGTAGCACAACTTAACCATAACGTCCCTTTGACAAAGTTTTTCATTGAATTTCATAGGTTTTTATTATTGCAACTTAACCATAATATCCCTTTAACAAAGTTTTTTCATTGAATTTCATAGGTTTTTATTAGAGCAACTTAACCATAATGTCTACAAACATCTGACTTGATTGCAGACCTTCCGGAGAGTGCCACATGACCATATGCTGGTGCGCGGCATGATGACGTGTCCGAGAACCCGTACGCACTTCACGATGAGATCTGTGCTTCGCGGACAGTTCGGAACTGCATTTTTTACTGATCTAGGAACTTTCAACTTCAAGATTTCCCTTGCACAACTCCAACACCTATTCCTACTCATCCATTAACAATCTAGTACACAGTACATACTTTTTTAGCAAAACTGCTATTTATCTTCAAATAGAAATAGCTAATTCCATCCCTCCTCCCCAAGAGATACTACCACTGCTGTAATCAAGGAGCATGAGAAACACTGCGCTCTACCTTAGAATAACACATGCGCTACATTTTCCCCTGTCCACCTGCCCCTACATATTAGTGTTTGGTGCCTCTTCCCTCATTTCCCTCCCCACCTTTCATTCTAAGCTCTCCTGCCAAAAAAATGCATCCAAAAACAAAATAAATGTTACTTTAGGAACCACCTTTCACAGTTAAAAAACAGAACTAAAAAAAATCATATAGACTCCATCTACTTTATATTTGTCAGGAAAGTACATAGACTCAATAAGATTTTCAAACATTTCCATTTGCATTTTGTGTTATGCTAATGGGAGAATATTTTGGTGTTCATCCTCCATTCCAGGGACTGGAACGGTGGATACCGGCCCAGCAGCCCAAGTTTTCAGACCAAGCGAAGCGAGGGTGGATAACAAGGTCGCTGGACCATTATCCTCCCATTCCAGCCCCTGAAATGCGGGATGAAGAACATTAGCAGCCTGTGGCATCCCGGTGTAGAAAGGAAAATCCTTTTCCAAGATGAACACCATGGAAAGGGAAGGAGGGGTTTCCATACAGGGCCCCTCTTCCCTTTCCATGGCAGCCTGCAGAAGGCAAAAAGAGAACCCTATGACCATATTACCACAAGCACATTTTTCTTCCCTTTCGAATCTATCCTAATTTCGAATAACTTTACCACAAAGGCAGTCCCAGGTGGACATGGCCATTTTAATCCCATGTTTTGTCCCTTGTGGTCATGGCCAGTAGCCAGATTGTCCGGATCATGACCTTATTTCATGACCCAGACAAACTGGCCACTGCCCATGGCCATAGGCTACCCCTCAGTCACTAAAGGTATACCGCTATTTTTTGTAGCTACATTATGGCACTTGTCAAAAAATAAAACACTAGCACTTTTCCAAAACCATGCTTGTAGGTCCTTGCCAATGCTCCTTACACAAGTTTGCTAGAAATCCACCCATGTTTTATTTTTTCAAAAGTGTCAAATGTATGCACATACAATCGTCATATAACCTAGCCCCCACTTGACAAAATCCATTCAGACTTTACGAAAACAATTATATCTAGATCTATAATCTTTTTGCAAACCTTTATGTGGATTTGTCAAATGGCACCGCTTTTATTAGCCTTTACATTATTTTGGCACCCCCCCTCTAATTTTGCCGCCTCTTGACAAAATCCCACCAAACTTCCCAAAAACATTTATATCTAGATCTATTTTCAGTTTCCCAAATTAAGTGCAGATTCGTCAAATGGCAAATCATGTATGAGCCATTACTTTATTTTGTGACCCCCCTCTAATTTTGCCCCCTCATGACAGAACCAGGTCAGGAATGTACATGCAAAATTTCATGCATTTCTATTAAGTGTCGCCAAAGTTATAAGCCATTCGAGAACTGCATTTCACCAACCCTGTAATGCTGAGGTGCCCGTGAACTTTTCAGGACTGTTCGCGATCATCCGAACTGTTTGCGGACTTTCTCAGCAAAAACACCTTTTTTTTTTGCTTCTTGCAGCCATATCCCATCCCATCCTCATCCAACATGGCCATGCTCCCAAGATTCTATGCCCTGGCCACAACCACTGCAGCATATCACACCCATAGAGTGAAACATTTTGACTATGCCATATGGGCACTTTTAATGTCCGCGGACATGATGAGTGTTCTTAGAAAAGTTTCAACTTGCCTACCAACAGTACGGACAGGCATAGCGTCCTCAGGACACCCCCATTTTGTTTATTTACGAGCATCCCAGGACACATGGAGTGTTCTTAGAACACTTTCAACTTGCCAGCGAACAATACAGACAGCGTCCTCAGGACACCCCCATTTCATCCATTTACGAACATTTCAGGACACTGCATGTGTTCTTAGAACAATTTCAACTTGCCTGCGAACAAAACGGACAGGCATACCATCCTCAGGACACACCCATTTCATTTATTTTCAAACATTTCAGGACACCGCGTGTGTTCTTAAGACAGTTTCAGCTTGTTTGCGAACAATTCAGACAGGGCTAGCATCCTCAGAACACTCCCATTTTGTTTATTTACGAACATCCCAGGACATTTGATGTGTTCTTAGAACAATTTCAACTTGCCTACGAACAGTACGGACAGGTATAGCGTACTCAGGACACCCCCATTTCATTTATTTTCGAACATTTCAGGACACCGCGTGTGTTCTTAAGACAGTTTCAGCTTGCTTGCGAACAATTCAGACAGGGCTAGCATCCTCAGAACACTCCCATTTTGTTTATTTACGAACATCCCAGGACACATGATGTGTTCTTAGAACAGTTTCAACTTGCCTGCGAACAAAATGGACAGGCATACCGTCCTCAGGACACACCCATTTAGTTTATTTTTGAACATTTCAGGACACCGCGTGTGTTCATAGATCAGTTTCAACTTGCCTGCGAACCATACGTACAGGCGTAGTGTCCTCAGGATACCCCCATTTCATTTATTTACAACATTTCAGGACATCTGTGTTGTCCGCGGACAAAGCGAACACAACAGGGGGGTCTAACACCTAAGTAAATGCAACATTTAACCCATCTCTTACTCCCCCACCCTCCCCAAACAGTTTTACACACCAACACACTATACTAAATAGTATTTTTCCACCAAGTTTCACTGCGCTGTTCGCAGACGTCCACGAATCCAAGATGGCGGGCGTTCCCGAAAATCTGACGCGCTTCATGCTCTTCACCATCCAATCAGCACGTTGCATGTCCGCGGAAATGACGCAAGCCGGTTGGCCAATCAGGACACTGTCTGCAGAGCGAACAGGGAAGTGTGTTTGCAGACCGAACATAGATATCACTAATTTCTTGTGACCTACTTTTTGGTCATTTTAAAAAAAAACTACTGGACAGATTTTCAACAAATTTGCAAAAGCATGCTTTTGGGACCAAGCCGCTGCTCCTGGTCCAAATCTGGTGAAAACCCGTCCAGCGGTTTGGGCTGTAGACGTGAGCAAATTTTTTTCCCCATTCAGTCTATGGGAAAAAAAGATGTCTTGGGACCCCCCTTACACTTTGCCCCCCTGGACCAAACTTCACCAAACTTTGCAAAAAAAATCATACATATATATATATATATATTTTGTTTTATGTGGCTCTTTGGGCCAGCAGCACGTGGCTCTTTGTTTCTGGAGTGGCTGGTTTTGTGATAGCGATAGCCATCAAGTTAGCTCAGTGGGTTGAGCGCTAGCTGCTGCAATGTGCGTGTGTTCTGCAGGTTGCAGGTTCAGCTCCCGGCAAGGTCAACTCAGCCTTTCATCCTGCTGAGCTTGATAAATGAGTACCAATAAAAGTTGGGTGATATGTTATGTATATTTGTTCCATATTCAATACAATACAATATATGAAGCGCTTAAGCCTAAGTGCTGTATATTAACAAATAATCATCGTTTGGCCTCGGACATCTGCTTGCATTCACAGTAATTTGGTAAATGGGCCTATAAGCACTGATATTAATGATACATATGGTGATCCATTCTCGTATTAAATGTATATCACTTTACAGTGATATGGTAACCATATTTGTCATAGTGTACTTAGAAAAAATGCTATGTGATGCCACTTCCTGTTTTGTCAAGGGGTGAAAGGTTGTGTTCCATCGCTTCCTGTGATCTCACTTCAGGGTGGGGTCAAATTACATCACTTCCTTTGATATCATAAGAGGTCACGAGTCGTGTGATGTCACTTCTGCTAACCCTGGCATTTTGGTGAAATGACATCCCTGGAAGAGATCCTTGCAAAGAAGGCAGTCATCCCCTCACTCCAAGCTACACTTTTACTCTCACAGGAAATTGAATGTGTGTTGATGTCATTAGTGCTTCAAAACCCTTTCAGCACACACACAAGTTTGCATTTCAATCCGGACTGATTTAAATGCTATTCTCTATAAATACACAATAATAAGACCTTCAAAGATACATGGTTAACACATGATTACATAGTAGGAGCATGTAGGGTCTAGAGTCCTAATTGTGTCCAGAAATGTGGCATGTCATAACTGTATTTTATGTGTATGCCACTCGGATTGTGTGAATGCTCGAACATGTCACAAGTTCAATAGAGCTTACCATTTCTCTTACCCTCTGCTATGAGCTTTATTTTTACAGTCATCATGAATTTCACAATGTCGCTGCATGCTACAAAATAATAAGAGCTATATTAGCATGAGATCTGTGCCATTCTTGTTGATTACATTATTCATTTTGTAATGCAGTGGTATTTTGTGTGTCAGTCAAAGGTATTTTGAATTGTATTTCAAAATTGTAATTTGTAATTGCTAGTGCAGAGTAACACTCGTATGTATGTGTTTGTGTGATGTGTCTGTGTGTGTGTGTGTACCATGACCAGAACATTGCTAAAAAATACTTTCATTTTTGCATATTGTGTGTTAACGTCTGCATTTTAGCAAAGGCACTATTGTTCTGATGTAAATACATACCGCGTTTTCACCATACCAGTGTTCAAACTCTCGGTAGCCGTGTGAGCAGATATTTCAAAATGTTAAGCTTTGCTATTCCATGCATAGCTCAATCGCCAGTTGTATGCGGAAAGCTGTGCTTACTTCTAATTGCTGTCACCAAAGACTTTAACATCAAAAGACACCAGCATGGGAAAAAAGTCCATTTTCAACAGGACTCTCAAGAAACTATATTACAACACAGTGGAATGAATTTTGAGCCTGTTTTTTGCAATTCAACATAATTTACTGTGGTTGTTCAACTTGGACCACTTCTGCCTCGATGTGAACCCCTGGCTTTACAGATATTTGTTGATTTCCAAATGTGGATCTCCTGCTCTAATCAGTCCAGCTTCAAAAACATCAAACATTATAGTTTGCAATTGATGTTTTTCACGAAAGGAATGTCAACCGCTGTTTGTACATCTATTTGGGGTGCTCCAGCTGTGCTTCCATCTGATGATGCAGCTGCGATTGTAGCTGTATCTCTCCTGTCTGAGAACCTGAAAGCTGTTGGCATATCTCCATCCATTCCTTCTTTTTAATAGGAGTAGAGATAAATCATTGCCAAGGTGCTTACAAAAACATTGGTCTACATGTTCCTGAAAATGGGTTAATAAATAACTTCTTCAACATTTTATGTGTTTGATTTACAGCTCTTCTCTAAGATCTTTGAGTATTCTATGAGTCACAGAAGCAGTACACTGCCTCTGCTAGAGTTATGCTCCCCAAATCATGCTTGAAACTCAGCAGGAATCCTTTTAATCTATGATGTCCTAAGAAATCCATAAACCCCTCATACATCTTGATGATTCTGGTTTTTAGCAAATCACTGCATTTTGCTCTGATTCACAACACTTGCTCAACCCACTGAGTGTGGCAGGTAGCTTGTTTCTTCTTTTTCTTGTCTCTCAGTTTTCTTGGGAGGATTCTCTGTTTTGCATGATGATTCAACTGCGTTGGTGGACAGAGTCTGCATGGGATTGCATACAGGATGACAGGGTGGTTTGACTTAGACATTGATACCTTATTTTAATTTGGATCTTTTCAGATATCCTAGGAAAGGCTTACACTGCCCTTCTGCGAGTTTGTAGGAATCATAGCAGCTGAAATGACAGTATGATTCCTCTTGCCAGTGATCCCACTGTGAATGTTGTTGTTTCCTATGAGGTGGCTCATATTGTCAGTATCTCTTTTGTACAAACCCATAGGGTTGTTCCTGATAAGAGTTATGACCACAGTGTGCTGCTATGTTATCATTTTGTTCTTATATAAATAAATTCTGTTTAAATATTGTAGTCTACACATGAAATGTTCCGCTAATATCAGCCTATTCCTCTTATAGCTTGTGTATCTGTTACTGTTGTTTAGATTAAAGAACGTTAAAATAGCTCATTTGGCTCTCACTTTGTCAGTGGTGACTTGTGAACAAATTAAAATACACCTCCTGTGTTTTCTGCTTTGGTCGATGGCTGACATTCTTTCTGTTTAAGCATGAGTTAAGTACAGCCATGTAAAACATGATTCTTAGTATGTTCTTGTTATCTGTAGGTCTGTAAGGATTATTTAACAACCTGCTTTACTTATTTCATGAGACTGCTCATGTTTCAAACATTCCAACCTTCTACCCCCTTGCCTTTCTACTAAAGATGTATCCTTTATTTTCCTTCATAGCACGAAATGTACTCACAATCCCACTCACTAACTCGGTAAACAAGGGTAACTTTATACATTGGCAAATGAAGCAATATCGATGTGAACAGAATCCGGCAAAACATTCAATAAAATCATATGTTGCATGGACATTTCTTGATTTTAACATTAACAGTGTCGTTTTTTGACAGATCATGAACAATTTCCAGAACATAGCATTTAACTCTTCACCTCAGCACGGAAAGTCTGTGTTAAACATTTAAAAATTCATAGACCAAAATCAGCATCAGGTCACACTGCTTTCATTATCTCATAAAATCTGCAAGGATAAAACAAGTGAACAAATAAAATAACACATATGAGCTGTTTAGCTCCTGCTTATAGCCTACAAGAGCCTGGTTAACTTGACACCAATAGCTAACCGGAGCTACTTTTGGCTCCCCAGGCCAACGTATGCAGATTAAACACATCTGTGTGAATGTACCTCTACCTCTGCGTTTTGGGACATCTATAAATAAACATTACTGCTCATCTATACAACATTTAAAGCATAAGGGGTCATGAATAATGGACTAAATTATACATTTACATCTTATGTTGAAGTTAAATCTGTGGAATGCTGTGTACTAACCCATTGTCCTCTCCACACCCCCCCCCCCCCCGAGGTAGCTCCTAGTCACTGGTTAATGCTGGAAACCCAGGATCTGTTTTTAGCACCTGCTGATCCATTCTTAATGTTGATCCCTGTGAGCAGGCTACTAGAAATGAGACCACACAGCTTTGCATCTGTTCTGAGGATAGAAAATGCAGTTCTTTGTCTTTCTAATCTTCAGTAGTTTACACATTATGAATCAAGGACATGCATTGAATGGCAAGCAAATTGCTATTTGAAAGAAAACTTTCATTTAAATTACATGCAGCAAGTAAGCAAGATACACTGTGCAGAGGTACTGACAACAACATGTATTTCCATCTCTGGAGGGTTTCCCAGAGCACTTGCCATGAATTTAATTTTAATTTTAAAACTTCTATCCATCGCCTCTTTGCCTTGCTTTGTCACCCGAGTGGGATGGGTAATCCCAGACATGAATGCTGCGCCTGTTAGGCCTAGAGACCCAAGCTACACCTCACTGATGATGTCAAAACATGTCTGGGATTGCTTGTGGTCTCGTGCAGAAGGGGTGTGACCCAGTAAATCTATCCGGCCTTGCTCGGTCTATACAAGGAGGTGGCTGAAAGGAGTTGCATGTCACAGTCTCTCAGAGAAGTCTCACTTCCACTTCCACTGCCACTGCCGGTCAAGTGGCACAGCGAGTAGAGCGCTTGCTTTGACATCCGTGCAGAGCCTGCCGACGCAGGTACGAAACCCGGCAAGGCCAAACTCAGCCTTTCATCCTTCTGAGGTCGATAAATGAGCACCACACACCGTGGGTAATAAGCAGTACTCAGATACCTGAGGGTTCATAGTGCTATATAAATGCAAAATTATTATTACTTGCATTCTTGTACAAACAGAAAGGAGCCAGAGAGGACCTCAAGAACTGAAGGCTGATCTCCGTCCTGAATGCAGACTACAAGATCCTTGCAAAAGTAGTGGCTAAGGGGCCGATTCATGGAATTCAGCGCACAAGTGGCTCACGCGGCTGGCGCACAGTGTGCGCGTGCGAATCCCTGCGCCCACGCGTGCGCCAAAACCCATTTCCGCGCACAGCGTATTCATGGATTCCAGCCACCAAAACCAGCCGTGGCGCATAGTGGCGCAGCGACCTTGCAGCAGCGCCAGTTACGCCCCCAAGAACGCCTTCCGCGCAGGGAAAAGTTATCAAAATCCCCAATCCAGCGCAAAGGGCTGCGCTAACCCTGTACCAGCACGGCAAGCGG
Organism: Ambystoma mexicanum; assembly: GCF_040938575.1. NCBI lineage: Eukaryota > Metazoa > Chordata > Amphibia > Caudata > Ambystomatidae > Ambystoma > Ambystoma mexicanum. Next base: position 719,750,436 of record NC_090932.1, read on the forward strand.
GCTACGTGTATTTCAGGGGTTCGCGTGAAGTTTCTCACACGATCGGGCCTGGGGGAGCGGGCTACGTTTATTTCAGGGGTGCGCGTGAAGTTCCACACGCGAATAGCCTGGGCGCGTGTATTTCAGGGGTGCGCGTGAAGTTCCACACGCGAATAGCCTGGGCGCGTGTATTTCAGGGGTGCGCGGGAAGTTCCACACGCGAATAGCCTGGGCGCGTGTATTTCAGGGATGCGCATTTCAGGGGTGCGCAGGAAGTTCCACACGCGAATAGCCTGGGTGCGTGTATTTCAGGGGTGCGCGGGAAGTTCCACACGCGAATAGCCTGGGCGCGTGTATTTCAGGGGTGCGCGGGAAGTTCCACACGCGAATAGCCTGGGCGCGTGTATTTCAGGGGTGCGCGGGAAGTTTTACACGCGAATAGCCTGGGCGCGTGTATTTCAGGGGTGCGCGGGAAGTTCCACACGCGAATAGCCTGGGCGCGTGTATTTCAGGGGTGCGCGGGAAGTTCCACACGCGAATAGGCTGGGCGCGTGTATTTCAGGGGTGCGCGGGAAGTTCCACACGCGAATAGCCTGGGCGCGTGTATTTCAGGGGTGCGCGGGAAGTTCCACACGCGAATAGCCTGGGCGCGTGTATTTCAGGGGTGCGCGGGAAGTTCCACACGCGAATAGGCTGGGCGCGTGTATTTCAGGGGTGCGCGGGAAGTTCCACACGCGAATAGCCTGGGCGCGTGTATTACACGCGATTTCAGCAGGGTACGTGTATTTCAGGGGTGCGCGAGAAATACTACACACGATTGGCCTGGGTACGTGGATTTCAGGGGTGCGCGAGAAATTCTACACGCGATTGGGCCTGTGCGAGTGGGGCAGTGTATTACGTGGGTGTGCGGGAAGTTGAAGAGGTGAATTGCCAGTGTGGGTCCTCCCAGGTCTCCCCTCTACCCCCTCCACGACCTCTGCAGGCAGCCCACACCACAGGGGACTACCCTGCACCCCTGGTCATGTCCCGCAGGCAGCCCATCCACCATGGGCATGCCCCCCAGCCAAGCCACATGTCCCCTTGCACCCCCACCCCCCAGCACTGTGGGGCACCTGCCAGCAGGCCCCCAACCATGTCCCACTCATGTCCCCTTGCACCCCCACCCCCCAGCAGGCCCCCACTCATGTCCCCTTGCACCCCCACCCCCCTGCAGGCCCCCACTCATGTCCCCCTGCCCTCAGGTCCTGACGAAACGCAATCATGGCAGTAATGGGCAGCATACCCAGCACAAACACCCAGCCAAGGATTGCATCCACCCACATAGTAGATGCAATTACATGATACAACCCCAATGGCAAGTATGTAAATGAACACATGTCCGTCACACACACATACACAATGGGTGCAAGTGAATGTCAAAACCCATATCATGACATGCATGAAACCAATGAGAAAATACCACAAATGTAAGTAATAAATATATGTATTAAAGATGAAAATGAAGTAAAGAAATAAAACACACAACAATGGGGATGACAAAACAAATGGTCCATGTCCGAGAACTAATAGAAAAAATCAAAAAACAAAGGAATCCAAAAACCAATGTAGTCCAAAGAAAAATAATGGGGGGAAAAAATAAGGAAAAACCATTGCCTCATGGTGAACACAAATATAAATCCAACAAATGTTTTCCAAACATCAAACTATGTACAAGAATATCCCAGGGTCCATGAGCCCAACACCATAAATGAAACCTACTACTACTAACTAATAAAAAAAATATATACAGAAAAGTGGCCATTGTCTGAGCGGTCCAAAAAAAACTTAAAAAATAAAGGAAACCTAACACTAACTAACTAAAGAACTATATACAATGGCAGCGGGCAAGTCCTGCGGCTCACTCTGTGATGTTGCCGGCCAGGGCATCATCGAACTCCATGTCGATGTCCCGGAGGCGGGACTCTGTCCTGGCCCCGAGGTCTCGCAGGGACAACCCCGTGTCCACCTCAAACTCCCTGCGAGCTTCCTCGAGGCACTCAGCCCGCCTCAACGCCCGACGCATGGAGAACTCCGCCCTGACCATGGTGAGCCGCTCCTCTTCCGCCCGCTGCCGCTCCGCACCTATCCGCTGGACCAACTGCTCCCACACGGAAGACACTGCCATCCCAGGGTTCTCCTGCCCTCCGGCCGATGCCTGCCCCTCTGATCTTGATGGCCCCGAGCCATGATGCCTCCCACGTCGAGCCTGCTGCTGCCTCCGACGCCACTGCCTCTGCCAGCACGACGGCATCCAGGCTGATGGAATCCACCGATGCCGTCGTGCACGTGCCCTGCCAGATGATGCCGGCACATCCTCCATCTGCAGGGGGACAGTTGCTGGTGTGTCCACCCCTGCTGGACCTTCGACTCCCGACTGTGGCAGGGATGGGATCCCCACCGAGCTGGCTGCATTGGTCAGGGCAGGTCCACAGGGGGCCCTGGTGGCATCTGGGCTGGAAGACGGCAAGGAGAACGACTGGCGTATGGTCTCCACAGAGGAGGAGAGGGCCGCCAGATTGGCCGACACATGCAGGAAACCCCTGAACATGGCCGATCCCAATTGGGCCACGTCGGCACGGTGCTGTTCGTGATGACGTGCGTGCTCCTCCTGGAAAGCACGCACGGCATCACGAATCACAGCCGTGTGCATCGCAACCCCAATCAGGACCTTCTCCACACGGCCAGGGGTCCCCTCGTCCGCAGGTGGAGGGGAGTCAGATGACATGGACATCCCCTCTACCTGCGGACGGGCCTGGGACGGGGCATCCCTGCTGGTGCAAGGTGGTGCACCCACAGGTTCAGGGACAGCGACATGCACAGGCCCCTCCACGGTGACCTGTGCTGCCTCCTGCCCCTGCCCCTGGACTGCACCACTTGCACCAGCAGGGATGCCCCCACCAGGCCCCATGTGCGCCTCAGTGGCGGCCTCCTCCTCCTCTGTGGAAACCACCAACCTGGATGGCTCCTCGCCGTCTACCGCCGTAGCAGGCCCCTGTGGGGGCTCACCCACCCCTTCCGCTGCAGCCGTGGGGGCATCCCCGCCGCCTTGCTCCACAGCGCCGTCTCCGCCCTCTCCTTCACTAGCCACTGCGTAGAGGGAGACATAGAACACAAGCATCAGAGTACTGTACAATGGTCCCCTAGACAGGAAGCAATAGCAGATGAGTGCCACTGTCAAAGTACACTTCCATCATGTCACACCACAACACATGTGTCAGTCCAGGCAAAACACACACAGTGACAGTCATGATGCGTGCCATGGACATTTCAATGCATGTCCAATGGACTCTCGAATCATACAATGTAATGGGACTCACATGCATCATGGGTCATGCCTATCACATGCACACACTTCACCTCAGTCACATCCATCTGGCCCCGTACACCCCAATCACAGTGCATACAAGGATGACTAGGCTGCATCAGTGAATCTGTACATTGTCACGGACATGTGTCATGCATCCATGGCACTCACAAGTCACAGACACGCAGGTCAGGCACACAGACATGGATACCACATATGTATCTGGCATCAGCACCCATCCCTCGCCCCCACCCATGTCCAGGAACAGAGACTGCCATGCTCTCATGTGTGCAATCTGCACAGGGCTCCCCATGTCGCATTCAAACACATGCAACAACCGTGCGGTTCACACATTACAGGTCGCACATGCATTCCCATGATGTCCCTGCACACATACATGCGTACATGGCCTATGTCACACATGCAGGCAAGTATCAGACAACCAGCACACTGCAACATGCCCTGTCTCACACAGCAATGCTTGGCCACTTACCGCTCAACTCCAGATGGGTCTCCCTCTCAAGGACCTGGGCGTGGAGCGCTGGGTGTGCGCGTTCCAGGACCCTCAACTGGATGGAACTCATGCGGCCCCGGCCCCCCTCCACGAGGCGCCGGGCCTTCATGAGGGTCCTGGTCCTCAAGTCTTCCCAGCGCTTCTTGACCTTCTGGATGGTGCGGGTTGCCACCCCCTCCGCATTGATGGCAACCACACAGTTGGCCCAGATCCTGTCCCATCCTTCCTTGTTGGCGCGGGACGATCCGAAGAGGGCATCATACTGCCCCAGGACTTGCTCCACCAGGACACCAACTTCGGTGGCAGTGAAGCTGGTGCCCCTCTGCCCGGGGGTTGCCACTGGTGCCAGATGTTGATGTGCCCGACATGGCAACCCCAGGGGCAGGAGTGGGTGGGCAACTGGGTCCTGGGGCTGTGGAGCGATGTTATCCGAGTCGGGAGTCTTCTGTTCCAGCAGGGGTGGACACAGCAACTGGACCCCTGCAGATGGCTGATGTGCAGGCACCAAATGGCAGGGCACGGTGGCAGCAGGCAGGCAGGCAGGCAGGCAGCAGCAGATGGCACGTGGGAGGCTGCTCGGGGCACTGGGGGGCAGTGATTCGGCCTTCTGGGCAGGAGCGTGGTCTTCCGTGTGTTTTCGCGTGGCCAGCTTGATACGGAGTGATTTGGCACTTGAAAATCCTGCACGTCAGCGTGAAAATCGAGGAAAGGCCCTTAGCGCGTAAGCGCGTCAGCACGCGTACGCGATTTCATTGGACCCAAGGCCCTTGCAGCGTAAGCGCGTCTGTGACGTTTTGCGCACGGGCGTTGCCCTGGCAGGGCTTGGTGATCCCGCGTGCATTTATGTTCTGTACGTGCTTTTCGTGCGGTGCGTGTGTTTTCCATCCGTTTGGGTTCACACGCTATTACTTCACAGCGGGTGTTGGCTACGCGTTCTTCTACACGCAAGGCAGACGGTGAGTGGTACCCCGCTCCCCCAGGCCCGATCGCGTGAGAAACTTCACGCGAACCCCTGAAATACACGCGCCCAGCCTATTCGCGTGTGGAACTTCCCGCGCACCCCTGAAATACACGCGCCCAGGCTATTCGCGTGTGGAACTTCACGCGCACCCCTGAAATACACGCGCCCAGGCTATTCGCGTGTGGAACTTCACGCGCACCCCTGAAATACACGCGCCCAGGCTATTCGCGTGTGGAACTTCACGCGAACCCCTGAAATACACGTAGCCCGCTCCCCCAGGCCCGATCGCGTGAGAAACTTCACGCGAACCCCTGAAATACACGTAGCCCGCTCCCCCAGGCCCGATCGCGTGAGAAACTTCGCGCGAACCCCTGAAACACACGTAGCCCGCTCCCCCAGGCCCGATCGCGTGAGAAACTTCACGCGAACCCCTGAAATACACATAGACCGCTCCCCCAGGCCCGATCGCGTGAGAAAGTTCACGCGAACCCCTGTAATACACGTAGCCCGCTCCCCCAGGCCCGATCGCGTGAGAAAGTTCACGCGAACCCCTGAAATACACGTAGCCCGCTCCCCCAGGCCCGATCGCGTGAGAAAGTTCACGCGAACCCCTGAAATACACGTAGCCCGCTCCCCCAGGCCCGATCGCGTGAGAAACTTCACGCGAACCCCTGAAATACACGTAGCCCGCTCCCCCAGGCCCGATCGCGTGAGAAAGTTCACGCGAACCCCTGTAATACACGTAGCCCGCTCCCCCAGGCCCGATCGCGTGAGAAAGTTCACGCGAACCCCTGAAATACACATAGCCCGCTCCCCCAGGCCCGATCGCGTGAGAAAGTTCACGCAAACCCCTGAAATACACGTAGCCCGCTCCCCCAGGCCCGATCGCGTGAGAAAGTTCACGCGAACCCCCGGAATACACGTATCCCGCTCAATCGCGTGTGTAACTTCCCGCGCAACCCCGAAATACACGTGCCCCGCTCGCACAATTGCTGTATGTTGCCACTTTTGTAATGCGCAGGGACGCTACCGCCTGCCTTCCCGTGTGGCGGACGTGTATCGGCTTGTGCGTGTCTTTCGCTGTGCGTGGTTTTGCCCTATTCGATTCCATGAATACGTGTGGTTCGGGTGCGTGTGGGCGTTCCGTCTGCTTCCCTGCAGTACATCCCCAGTTACGCCCTTGTTTTCGCGAGTTGTTCCCCATTCCGCGCGTTACGCCCCGTGTTCCGCCCACTTTCTGGTGTATGCGCCGAGGTTGTGCGCTTTCACTGTGCGCATCGCGCACGTCTTTTGGGATGTTGCAGTGACGTGTGCGCCATGCACGGGTTTGGCGCACATCCCGTGGTAAACACGCGCAGGGACTTCCATGTATCGCACGCGTGCGCGTGCGCCTGTTTTTTTCCGCTTGCGCCTGCTTGCGCCTGCATGCGCGAAGATTTTCGGCGCACGTTTGTTCCATGAATCGGCCCCTAAGTGTCTGAAAAAGCTGATCAGAATAATAGTCCCCCCAGGCCAGTCCTGCCAGATCGCAGAGAGCCTGGCTCTGATCAGAGATGCAATCCAGCACATAAAGGACTGAAGGGTGTGGGTGGATCTAGTCAGCCTGGATCAGGAAAAGGCATTTGACTGAGTCTCCCACAAGTTCATGGACTGGACACTGGGAGACTTCTTTTGTGACATGGTGAATGTAACATATAAAGAAATGTTCAGTACTGCTATAGCAAATGCTTAGACGACCACCTCCTTCCCAGTGAATTCAGGGGGAGATGCTGGTGGAACACATCAGATGGAAAAGGGACATCAGATGGATCGAGGCACCAGGAAGGGATGGCAAAGGCAAAGTGAAGTGCTCACTCTACATGGATGACACCTCAGACTTCTGAACAGATGGACGCTCCATGAGGGTACTGGTGAATACCTGCAAGAAATTTGGCAAAACCTCAGGAGCCAAGATCAACTGCACAAAGTCATAGGCCATGCTCTTCGGAAAGTAGAACACCACACATGCGCTGCTGCCCTTCCCCATCAGGACAGTCCACATGAAGATCCTGGAAGAGTGGTTCACACATGAAGGAGCCATGAGGAGGACCTGGGATAAACAAATGGCGAAGGACAAGCTGTAGCTGGGATTCTGGAGCTTGCAGAATTGACAATTGAAGGGAAGACACTGGTCCTGAGAAACGACATACTAGCAGCACTAAAGTGCATGGCTCAGGTCTGGCCTGTGCAGAAAAGGATGGCAAGGACCATCACCCAGATGGTGTTCTACTTCATCTGGAACAACAAGAGGGGCTGAGCGCAGAGGGACACAATGTACAAGGAGCATGAAAAAGGAAGGAAAGGAGTGACAGGCATCTCCACCATCCTGAGAGATTTCTTCACTTGCAACTGCTTGAGGATCACACTGAAGAGCAGCACAGAGAGTCAGATTGGATTCCTGATGGGCCACTTCGTCCACCTATTGGTCTGAAGAAGACCTGGGTGGGAAGAGTGGAACACCATGTTCCCATACAAATGGATATCACCCCTGTACTATGCAAGCAGAGGGATTTGTGAGAAACTTCCGGCTGGAGACGGCAACACAGAACCAGTAGAAGACAGAGACCGTCTACGCATGCATCAATGAGATGGACATTTGTGAGCAGATCGGCATCCTACCCTCAGCAACAGCAGAACACATATTGTTGTCATAAAGCCACAAAGACCATGCCCCCAGGGACAGAACAAAGGCAAGGTGGTTGCAGGGTTTGTGGGGGGAACCTCTCTGAGCCGGTGTCACCTTTGTCCCCTGTGTAGATGTATTTGGTGTGGTGGAAAGAGGAGTTCAGGTGGCAAGACCAAAGGAAGACTACACTTCCCAGCAGCCTCGGGTCTAGGACTACAGCCCTGCCAGCCCGGGTCTCGTATGAGACAGAATCAGGCACACGGAACCTGCAACCAGCCCAGGGAACGCCCAGGTCAACGCCCAAAGACACGCGCATGCGTGAGGAGGCCACTGCGCATGCGCGATCCCGGAATGTTTGTCCGTGCTCACCGCTGCTGCCGAGAGGACGCACCTACCAGAGCTCCAGTTAAGCCACTCGCGGGGGCCGCCCTCGCTGCTGGATTCCATCTTTAGGCCCCGCGGCTCAAAAGCTAAGTAGATTGTTTCAATCTAATGCTTGCCAGAAGGAACTAATGCTGATAAGAGGCTCTGCTTGCCAGCCTGACAATCGGGAGAGCCTACCGAACTCCGGGAAAACTACGCGAACTAACTAATAACAATACTAAACTGCATGTTGATGTACACTCGCCAGTTGCGGGTGACAATGTAACGCTGTGCTCTCCTGTTGCAGGTGTTTGTGAAATGTTACTCACTACTCGCAGGTGCTTGTGAATTGCCAAAAGGCATGTGAGAACAAAGCTAATTATCTCCTTTCTTGTCAGGAGTTCACTGCCATCTACATCGATCAGATTCCACGGCCCACAGACTGCGGAGCCTGCGGGTGGAATGAAGTTCATTGGGAAAAAAACAGAGCTAAGTGTTATTATTGTGATCAAAGTGTTGTGCTTGAATTCATGTTGATATTCTTAGGATCTGTAACCCTAATGTGTAAGAGGGAAAAACTCAGTGTCAAAGCCAAACTGAGTGCTGAAAACCTCACCCAGGGTACTCTGCCAGTGGAAACCCTAATGCAGGGCAAAACTCAGTGTATGACATAAACAGAGTGTTGGGTTCCTGTCTAAGGGTAACACATGCACGAGATATGAATGCATGAGTGAATGGTTAACAGTGAAGCTGCAACTACAGGATGAAAACAGAACAGACTCTTAATGGTCAGAGTCAAGGAGCATGCCTATCCTAACAACCCCCATCCTGTCCATAACCTCTTCCTAACCCTCAACCCGGTTATCCTACCACCCCGAAACCCATCCAACCCGTGGATCCTAACCCTCTTTCCCCGTGGGGGTCGCGGCAACCTGTGTTAAAACTGATCCAGGCGCCTAGACCATCAAGGGGAGGAAGGAGTTCTTGCTACTTCTGTGTTGGGAGGAACTTCGCCTTGACAATTGTATCAGAGCGGCTGATGAACCAGCACAAATATATCCATCCACGGGGACTGCTGGTGTGATCCTTCATGCACGCCAGAGGACTGAGGGGATGCACAGCAGATGAGACAGAGTACCAGCTACTCTGGAACTGTACCTCTGCTAGAGACCTGATGAAGGACCTGTGCACATAGTTGGGGAGCCTGAGCCCTACAACAAGCATCACTGTTGTGTCATTGTTGTATGTTTTGTTTCCAGGATCTGATGCATAGCGAGATATCCAGGCCTGCTGGAGAATCCTGTTCTGTTTTAAAGATGTGCTTCTCTTTGCCAAGAACCACCCAGTGGTAGGGAAGAAAGAAACATCAACCGAATTCTGTTGATGGATAATTCACAGCCTCCTGAGGGACTTCGAGTTCATGGAAGAATCACACGATGGCAGTGATGAGGAGTGAGTAATGTACACCTTCATTACCTGTTTTTGTTGTTTCTCTTCCAGGAACCACCTAGTTGTGGATAAGAAAAAAACATCAACTGTACCCTGTCGGGGCTAAAAAGAGGCTGTGTAAGTAATGTATACCTAACCTAACATGACATTTCCCTTTCACAGGCAAAGGTCAACAGATAAGCTTTACTGCACTTTTTAGAAACCTGTTGTCTGCACTTTTGCACTTGCCACCTGTTGGCTGCACTACTTGTTGTATAGATTCCAGGACCCGCACTTTCCCATGCTTCCTCCTCCCTCTGGGACTTCTCCCCTCCCTGCTCCCCTGCACTTGCACGATCTCAATTTCACTAGGCCTAGTAAGATTGTTGTTTTGTCCTCCCTCTGTTTCCCCTCCCTTGCCTCGTCGCACCTTGAAAAACTTGTGTATAGGCATGTTATAAATGCCCTATAAAATCATATCATATCATATCTCTGTGGAACCAAGATTGTCATTGGAAAGGGAGACAATGTTAATTTCTGATCTAAAAACAATGGCTAGACCTCCACCCTTTTTATTAAGTCTGGATTTTGAGATATAACTATGGGTAGTTGGGGTTAGGTCATCCATCAATACATCATTGGTATCTGGAATCCATATTACTGTACTAAGTATGATATCTAAGTTTGTTTCTAGAATCAAATCATGAATAAGATGTCTGCTGTGAAGAGCAGATCATGCTTTAAGTAGTAGACAGCAAAGATGGCTGCCAGCTTGCTGATAGTTTATAGATTCCGGCATACATTTTATGGCATGGAATTTTCCCATGCAGTGGAATGCAATGGAATAGATCAACTGACTTAAGTGTATGAATCATGTTCTGACTCAAATAAGCATCTGGGTTAGGGTATAAGGGAACATATCTGAGAATCTATATCAGACGTTTGTCTGCATCATGTTTTGAGTGCTTTGTAATAGCTTTACTGAGCTCGTATTTGGAAGATGTGTCGGGTGCTGCATCAGGGGATGAGCTTCACTCTGCTTATTCAGTGCCGGTGAAGGGTCCAGAGTACCAGGGTGATGTGTTTCTTTTCAGAATCTGCTGGAGTCTGACAGCTACATGTTATGCTCTCTGAAGCTAATTCTCCAAGCAGTCTGGCATGTCTATATAAAGGCTTTTGACAGAGTCCAACTTTGAGAGTACAAAGGTGATGCCCACAATAGTTCTGTGTGGAAACCACAGGTTTAACAGTGGTCTGTCAGATGACTGAATTATCTGTTTCTAGCCAATTCATTGCCTTTTGACTGAACTATAAAGACGTTGTGCATAATGTATTTTGATGACCTTGTTGGATTGAGGGAAGTCTCATATATCTTCTTGCTAAGTGTTTGCCATGGGGTACACGGCCATATTTAGGCAGATCATGATGTTTGTTCTGTTTGGGTGGGGCGTAATCTGTTGTTGGTAATTGAGGAATCTGTTAAAGGTAAATTCTGGCTAGATTGGGATGGCACTTTGTTGAATCCTAGTTAATTTTCAGATGAGATGGATACCATTAACATAGATTTAGCAGGTGAGTCATTTAACAGTGATCAGGTCCATGAGATGCGCCACATACATTTTGAAGAGGTGAGGGAAAGACACTATATCCCCACCTATAGGACACCAGATCATATTGGCAGTGATTAAATTGAATGGAGGCAAATGGGTGGTCTCTGTCCTTTTTGATAGAAAGGATGTCATGCACGATAGTGCAGTTAGCTACAGTCCCGCCATAGCCAACATTCTTATTATGATTTTGTGTGTAACTGGATCCAATGGCAATCATATGTTGAGGAGCTTGAAGGTGCTATTCATGTTGACATCTGTGTGTTGTTTAGATTGTAATTGATAACCAAAAGTGTAGATTCGGTTACTCTCATTGGCCAGAGTGCTCACTGTATCTGATGTGGGATGTTATTAGATTCCACATAGTCTAGTACCTGTTCCAAGATTACTTTTTCTAAACGATCTGCTGCTATAGAAGGTCTGATATTTGGATGTAGCTAGCTGTGTTGGTGGGAGTATCTGTTGTATTTGTTAGGTGTTTCCTGATGTCTGCATTGTTGATGCTCGTGGAGTAAGTCCTCACTCCTTGGAGCAGATAAGTAAGGTTCTGAAAAGGAATTCAAATTCTAATTTTTGCAGGAATGTTACGCAGAGCACTGATTATTGTTGAGAATTTCTTTTCTACAAATGTGTAAACATTGTAAAGTTGTATGACTGCAAATGGATTTGGATGGGCTTCGGTCTGGTCTTGTCAACACAAGTTGTATGGTTTGTTTCCCAGGTCATTATGTATGATTGTAACTTTATTGATAAAGTGGGGTAACAATATTTTGCAGAGCTAATGTGATGGTATCCGTTTCTAACAACACCCTAACGACATCCTAATCTCCTTAATAAAAGTGAACTTTTTCCTGTGCTTTTTTTCTTTATCAATTCTGTGTGCGTAGTGGATTTTCTGGGTAAACAGGTATTCCAATCTGTACATATGACATTGTTAGTATGCACATATATTTCTATGGAGCTATAGCTCTTACTCCAGATGTGTCTCATCCTTCTGTTCTTTGCTGTTTGATCATTAAAGTACTCGTGTATTGTCTTCCAGCATGCTTTTTCTGAGTATTTTTGAAAGAATCTTTCAGAGCATATTTGTGCAGGGATATTGTCATTAATGGACTTTGTCAAACGTTAGAGTGGCAGAATGATGCTATTTCTGTCTTTGAATTGTCAAGGGCTCTGACGGGATGTGTTTTCATGCTCTTTTGGACATTTGTGGGATCTTAATATGATAGCCCAGAGATATTGTCTTCTGACAGGAAATATAAAAGTATACCCCAGCAAAACGATGTGACATTGGTTTTCTTTTCAAGATTTTTACAAAAACCGGTATTGAAATGAAGAATTAATGTGAAGAATAAGTGTTCAATTCACAACTGCACATTTGCCTTAATAGGATCCGAAAAACAAGTGTTCAAGGCATAGTTGCCAACACGTGTTTCTACCAACAGGCATTTCTTCAAGGCAAAATAATAATTCAAAAGTGCTAAAATCATAGAGGTTAAAAAGCAATATCCCAATTTGAACATTTTCAATCCATAACCCATAGTGTTTGTTGCACAAAAGCTAAAGTGTAAGACATGTCCCACAACCATTAGTGCATGAGTCTAAAAATAAAAACCAAAAATCAAAAATGAACATATAAGCAAATAAATTATCAAAGTTAGAAGAAACCATTCATTGTATGAACTTGAGAATGTATGTCCAGAAATAAAAAAACAAGATAAAACATGCATGCTACAGAATATAAAAAACAAACAAAATAGAAAACAAATATTTTGATTAGTATGCAATGAATAACTGTGCTGAATTTAAATGTTCATATTGTTTTTTAAAAGATTAGTCGCTAAAGCATTTGTATATAAAGTATTAGTTTGAAAAACATTACTTCACTTATCCAAAATTCACCATAACAATTTTCTCAGAATTCCTTGCAACGAGTATAATGCTCACAGCATCTGCTTCTGAATATATGAAAAGGAGAGAAGGGAAAATGGTAGCCCAAAAGTGCTTCAAATAATTATGCCTTTCTTGACTAAGTGTAAATGTGATATGTGTAAACTAGGAAGTAACTATCTTAACACAATGCTTGTTTGAGCCATAGCGCATTTGCCATTGCCCATCGAAAAAAGGTTTGTTGTTCTAATGCCCTTGTTTGCTCTTGCCCAGAGAGTTTGAAAATGAGATATACGTCACTCAGTGTGTGCGACCCTCTCGGCCAACATTATTTACCAAGTCATTAGTTCCGAAGAAACAATTGAAGGAGAAGAATGTTCATAGGGTATAAAGTGAAGTACATGACATATTTGCATGGTTACATTTACCCTAAATGGAGGAATGATTGGTTCCTCTGCTGGATTCAGCGAAACCGCATTCTGAATATGCACAAGCAATAATATAGGCACGCTGTTGGTTATGTCATTACATTAGTGCATGACGCTTTCAGGTACACGGATGCCATATAATCTTGAGACTGTGAAACCAATTCCATAATGAGCGATTTGTATAATCTATACAATCCCAATATTGTATCAGACCACTGAGGCATTCGATGCCCATTTATCTAGTTCTTTCATATTGCTCTGACCTTATTAAGAGTCCCATATTTCAAATTATGACGTGGATTCTTTTAACCTCTATGATTTTAGCGATTTTGAATTATTATGTTTGCCGTGACAAAGAACGGCTGTTTAAAAAACGTGTTGGCAATGTTAACTAGAACACTTGTATTCCGGATACTATTAATGCAGATGGCAACTGTGACTTGAACACTTGTTTTCTGGATACTATTAATGCAAATGGCAACTGTGACTTGAACACTTGTTTTCTGGATACTATTAATGCAAATGGCAACTGTGACTTGAACACTTGTTTTCCGGATACTATTAAACACTTGTTTTCTGGATACTATTAATGTAAATGGCAACTGAATTGTATTCTTTGAGAAAGGCGATATGTAAACTATTGACTTAATGTGATATTACAAATGCCAATAAAAACATTTTAAAATAAAAAAAATTAATTAATGTAAATGGCAACCGTGCCTTGAACACTTGTTTTCCGGATACTATTAATGCAAATGACAACTGTGACTTCAACACTTGTTCTTTGATCCTATTTTGGCATATGTCATTTGGATACTTGTATTTTTTTCGAATAATAAACACATATATAAATAAGTATACTTTAGGGCTGATGTACATGTTTACCGAATCTAATCGTAAATAGAGGATTAGATACGCATCCTAATAGGTAATTTTAAAGTACACAATACACAGTCATTTGACAAAATGCATTTTGGCAGTAGCAGTATGCCATATATAATGTATACATTTGCAGCTTTAAATTACAATTGACATAGAATTATCGAGGATTAGCACAGGATTAACAAGGTTACTGCTACTCAAGAGATGAAGAATTATTTAGTTTTTCCATTTAAAGTAATCCAGTTGATGTGGTGCGACAACATGTTCTAAATGGGAATGTGCGTCTGTGGGCATGCACACTCATATTATAATCTGCCATACACCCTCCATAACACTTGCAATTTTCTTTTCTTTTTATGTTTAAACCTTTAATTTTTTTTTTTTTTTTTTTAAATGCACCAAGGGTCCAGACGTTTTCAAGCCAGAAAAACTCTCTGAAATGATACGGGCCAGTGAATGCTTCCGACTCCTAATCGTTGTCATTGTTTGGGTTGCTGCCAGGTGAAGCACACATTTTGACCTGCATGGACTCTTCTCTGTCCTCCATGCAAACATGCCCTTTGCTATGCTCTTACTGTGTGCTCCAAAAGAATGTAATTGCTTGGATATTTAAAAATCAGCCGCAATCATCTAGACTTTGTGAATTGTCCGATTAATTTGGAGGGCTAATGGTTTGTGCGCCTCCCTTGATTGTGCCCCATTATCAGCCTGTCCTTTGCCGTGTCCTCGGTCACAGTCCTGCTATCCTTTGCTAGCATGTGTAGCCCTTCCAGCTTTAAAGATTGCTTTGCCTGTTGGGGTACATGTATTAACGAGTTTTGCTCTACGATGCAGCACACATACGGTACTTTCCCCAGTTCATCACATTAGGCATGATTTCAAAAGGTTGGAGGAGTTGTCCAGAAGTAACTGTGTGAAAGGTTGTTAATCCACACACGGAGTTGTTCCAAGTTGCCGATTTAGGAACTACCGACAATTAATTGCAACGTTTCGTTTTAAAACATGAGAAGTTGCGAATGTGCGTTAACATTTTTTTATGTATTTCTGATTACACGCAGGCAAATATGAAAGGTGTGTGTGAGTGTGTGGGTTGGGTGGATGTTATGTACTATATTTATACATGGATATATATATAGAGAGTTCATAATACTACATATAACAAGTAACGTCTATACACTTTGGACATGCCAACATTAGGTTTACTACAAATACTACGTCTATATGAAAAATTTCCCAAATATAAGTCCATCACACTACACATCAAGCATTAACTCGCGCTTCACGTCTACTTCACAAGTCTACCTTTAACCCTATCATAGCTTTAGGTCACCGTAATCTCTATTGCAGGGGTGGTGTCACATACAAAATTGAAAAGCTCAAGCCTGAACATTTCTGTTGAGGCTTAGAAATGCCACACGGTGTCATCGAACTCTCCCCTGTGCATGACTTCGAACAGGGGATTCCAGGTGAGAGGGAAAGCTGCAAGCTTGTCACAGATCAGTTTCTCCTACTGTTAATTAAGATAGACCTATATCAGTGTCATCAAGATGGCTGACTCAGAAAAGTGATCCGGCTGGGCAAAACAATTGGCACAATGTAGGTACTGTCTCCCCTTGCGTGTGAACAAGTATCCAGCAGCAGACATTTCCTTGAATCTGGCTCTACATTTTTAAGCTTTATGTGAACACTACCTAATACTATTCAACCTTTAAGAGTTCGTTCTTTATTTCTGTCTTTATGTAATTTGATGAATCTTTTCTATATTGTCCATCGTCTATATTTCATCTGATCCCTCAAACATCAAATCTGTGGGCTCTTTATTTCTAAGCTAGTCCTGTGCAATATCCTCCATTTCTGAACGTTCTTTTCATTTTAGGTTACCTAATAACAGCAATACGTTGATGGATGGTAGCAGGACCTGAGTTTAAAAATACTGGATTAACAAAACTTTAGTTAGTACAGTACATTTGCAAATACTGCAGTGATCAAAACTGCCGCTCATATTGCAGACACTTTGCACGGTGCGAACGCAATTAGCATTAGGGCAAAAATTACCCTAGTAATACTAGTATTAGGACAAACGTTGCCATGTTTATTTACACTAGGACAATACTTCCCCAGTTACTAGTTCCACTTTCCTGCTTAATTCCAATCTGTGGGTCATCATTGCAGGCATTACAGAGGTTTTACTGTTCCATAGGTTTCGATTTAGATGCATTGCTTCCACAGCTCATCTGAAAGGAGCTCCACATTCAGACCATCCTTATTCTGCCCCCTGTTGGAACTACTTTAAATTTGGTAAAATAAAACCAATGTTGAGTTTAGATGTGGGGAAGGGAGCTGACAACTTGGCACCACAGTTGTATTGCCATGGCAAGGTCAGAGATGTTGTTAGGCCCTTCTTGCTCCCTCTTCAAGGCCCAGAGAACTCTCATGGATTTCAACTAGGGCCTGAATGATCCCTGATTCCTGGATGACTGGTGAGATGGGAGATGCCACTGTGAACTGAAAATGATTCAACTGTTATCTTTGACCAGGAGGTGCCTAGTGCAACTAGGTGAGAGGTTACACTTTCCAGGTTAACATGTGACACCATACTATGAAGCCATTGATGAAGTATTATTAGCATTACTTGGGGGAAGGGGGTGTGATTGCTTCCCAGCCAATCAGAAGGCTTGGAATGGGGTCTTTACCTCATTGTAACGCCACTGCTCCGAGCAACCTCAGAGGCTGTCATCCTCCCTGTTGAGAATCAGTTAAGTTAACCCCCACTCCTTTTCCCCTCCTTCCCCCACCCCAACCACAATTTCCACCTCCTACAACCACACCCACTCCAGCCCCACTTACCATATGCTTCTTTGTCCCTCGCCATTGCCGGGAACACTCAGTTTTACCAGTGACTCTCCGTAGCTGGAATGGCCGCCATGGAAAGGGAGATGAGATTTCTGCCTGAACCTATAACACATGTACCTATAACATGTGGGTGTACGACACATGTTCCTATGGCACATGCCCCAATGGCACACACATTCTTACGATGTGCATTTACCACACACTTTTATTACACACACTCTTTTGACACACAATCCTACACCGCTTGCACTTACAACACATGTAGCTACTACACATGCTCCTAATACAAACACACATTCTCCTACAACATATGCTTCTATGACATGTGCTCCTACAACAAACTCTCTTACAACACTAACTCCTACTACATGGGTGCCAACCACATGCATTGATCTGGCTCACGCCTTTGACACGTGCACCTTACAGCACATGCCCCTAAAACACGTGCACCTAGGACTCATGTAACCTACGAAACATACACCTACGGCACATGCTCCTATGATACATGCTATCACACATTCTTTTATGACACACATTTACCACACACCCATAGGACACACTCTAATCACATTCACTCCTACAAGACATGCTCCTATGACATTGCATTCCTTTGATACCCACTTCTACATTACATGTCCCTATGACATGCACACCTACTACACATGAGCCTATTACACATAACATGCTCCAACCACATGCTCCAACCACACAAACACTTATTACACACACTCTTATGATGCACACTTAGCACACACTCTTACAACACACAATCTTATGAAACACACTCCTACAACACATGCTACTACAACATGTTCTCCTGTTCTCCTGTAACACGTTCAGCGAATACATGTGCTCCTATTACACACGTACACACTCCTACGACAAATGCTCATATGGCATGTGCTCCCACAACACATAGTCCAACGATATACACTCTTACAACACATACTCCAATCACATAGGCGCCTCAACATGCATTGCAATGGCCTAAGAGTTTTACAGTTTGTATGTTACAAAATTAACATCTCCTGAAAACTCACATCAAAGGTAAGTCAGGGCGATATTTGATGTCAGTTTTAAGGAGATAGAATAAATGTAGACTTATCCTATGAACTGTAACAAGAAACACTTGTGTACAGGCACATTATACATGCTGTAGTTGTGGTTACTCTTAATTATATTCATGCACCAAAAAGAAAAAGAATCGACTCAATTCTTAGAAATCATACATTTTATATTAGTTTTACATTTGCCCTATTTGATGACACGTGTTTTGACGGTTACCCACATCTTTTTGAAAATCAGGGCTTCAATAATTATATCCAAAACACCAAAAAGTTGTATAAAGAAACTGAAAGACAAAATAATTCGACCGTGGGTAAGTGAAATACCCCATAAACAGTCACCCATATTGTTTGAAACAATGATAATTCGTATTTCCAAAATACAATTAAAAAACATGTATTCAGTCACATTTTCAAAATAATAAAAAATGTACATTTCCCAAAGTTGAGTTGACATGGAGGGAGGGGTAACGGGTAGGATGGTTGAGGGTAAAAAAGAGAGAAAGGAAAAGAAAAAGAAAAGAAAAGAAAACGTATTCATTAATAAATGTTGGACACATCTTTTTAGGTCACCTCATGTTGTCACAAACTATTTTTCCAGACCGTGTCGGGTTTGAGCTTACCCAATTTGTGTATCTTGTCCATATGAATATTCTTACAGCTTTCGTGCCAAGTCATGTAATGTAACCTAATATATAAAGAATATATCAGCACCTATTTTACATAGATCTTACTTAGCAAACTGTTAAAGTGCCTTGATTCCTACGTTTCTCTTCATTTTGATTATTTTCATTAATTATGTAGATTAATTCACGTGAGATACACATTGCGTGGTTTTGGTTCTTTTCGAGCGTAGCGAGTGCAAATAGTGAAAAAAAGCAAGTATTATTATATGTGAGTTCTGAAGTTTAAGTTCACGTCTGTATAAGCACTAACCAATTGACACTGATTTTGAGCCGAGCACATGTATTGTCAACTCGCATATAGTCACAGTGATTAAGTTTCTCTGAGGTATATCACCCATGGTTTCTTGTGTGACAAAGAGACTGTTCCATTTACATTATCTAAAGCAAGGGTTTCCCTGAAAAGTATGTTCCTTTCATCATCCGTGTGTTTCAGTCCGTGTTCAACTTGCAAACTGAAACAAAGCCATTTTGTTGTTCCTGCGGATGCCGGGTAACCGCGTGAGTCCTACTTTCCTGTTTACAATGGCCACCATCTTTTGGGCCGATTGTGAGTTTCAAACTCACAATTGCAAACTCGCTAGCCAATCGTGGGCAAATACTCATGACTTACTTACCCTCTCATAATTTCCCATCCTCACCTCCATGTCTGGATTTCAACAATACACTACTTTATAAAGCTAACTTGAAAAGTACACATACCATAGTGCTGCTCAAATATATAAATCCTTATAGAACTATATTAGGCAAAATGTGTACAATTGTGGGATTATTCCACCCATGTTGGCTGCAAGACTACAAATACCAGAAAGCAATTCAGCAAATGACATAAAAATGCGTCTGAGTGCAAAACATTTAAGAACTGACAGCAGCACGGTTTAAATAAAATTAATGCAGATGCCGTGTGTTATGAGATATTCAAAACTAAGATAACACACAGCATTCTGGACTGTTGACTTTCTCCCATGCATGAAGTAACCAGGACTGACTCTGCTTAGTTTCGAAGTGAGGAAGTATCCAGCCCCCTTAGGGCATGTTTCTCTAAGTGGTCTTGTAAGGCAACGTGGCCTTAAGGGGTGACCACTTCTTTGCTTTGAAGCTAAGCAGGTTTTGTCGCAGTTACTGCAGGGATGGGAAACTCATGGTTGCTATAAAAATATACTTCTATTGTTATTATTGACTGGGAGACTACAAATACCAGAATGAAATTCAGTGAAAGGCTAACAATTGTCTCTGAGTGCAAAACTTTCAAGGACTGACAGTAACACGGTTTTAAAAAATGTAATAATTTGGATGCCCATTCAGTCGCTCATCCATGCAGTAACCGGGACTGACCCTGCTTATTTTCAAAGCAAGACTGATCCTGGTTCAAGGCAAGGAAATGACCCACTCATTTCCCTAAGTGATCTTGTAACTTTGGTGTATTTATTGGGCAACATGAAATTAAGCAAGGTCTATCCTGGTTACTGCTTAGATGGGAGATCTGGATGGCAATTGTGACTTAAGCCATGGCCTGTGATTTTTTCACCCCCGACATATAGCTCTAAAAATATCTTTTAAAAAACGAGAAAAAAAGTAACCACAGGTACGGAATTAGATATATCCTTGGCTATCCGTAGTCCTGTATAGCTTCGAATATCGGAATAATTGATGGAAAAAATGCTTTCCTGCCCACTCAGGCCCTCAGCAAGTGCCCTCTAATCTGCGCCAGCTCCCCCCACACGCCAGATGGCCTCATCACCTCTCCTGCCCTCTCCCTTCCCCCCCACAACACATGTTGTTTCTGTGACACCGTTTGCATTGGGATGTCGGCTATTCGCGACTATAGCCGATGCTACAAAAGCTTTGTGTTGTAAACTCAGTCCCTAGACCACGTCCAACTCCCAAATTTCACTTGGTGCCCTCTAGTCACTCCTCCTCGCCCCTAGCCTGATGGCATTTGCATGTTCTTTGACCTGCAAATAGTTTTTCCCTACATTTCATTTTCCCATATCCTCGACTGTAACGCATCTAGAGAAAAACAAGATGGCAGCTGTTTCATTTCTGAAAACCATGATTCTGCAATGCACCATGGGAGATATAACAAATCATTTTTGAGAAGGGGGCACCCACTTCTCTGTCAAATATTTAAATAGCTACTGCACGGAATAACGCCAAATTATACGTAGATCGCAAGTCAGCTGTTCGTGCTGAAGTTGTTTCAGACATGGTCCAAATCCATCCAGCAGTTTGGGCTGTGCGCTTTGGAAAACATTGACCTTGTTTGTCTATGGCAAAATGAATGGGAAGTAGACCGAACTTTTAGAAAAAAAAAATGTTTTTGTCTTCTTAATAACCTCATTATTTCTTTACGTATCTAAAGGAATCTTTGCAGGCTGGGGGCGTCCACGACTTCCTAATCACTTCCGAAATGTTTGGTCAAATCTGTTACTTGGATCATAAGTTATTAATAATAGAATGTATAGGGGTTCCTATGGGTGTTACTACTCACCTTAACTATAGTGTGGCTAGCATCGCCCTATAATACATATAATTATAATATATGCCTCAATTTGTACATTTCACTGTTTACATCTGAAAACTCACATCAAAGTCAGAGCTGATTTGAATGTTATTTTTCAGGGGATGTACTAACAGCTGTGTATGTATTAACTTGTTGGTTTGAAGCAAGTTCCGATGTTAGCACTGCTTTTATGTGATTACACTTTGCTGAGCTATGTAGCTTATGTTTCCTTTGATTCAGTCTGCAGTTATTATTTGCTTTTGCTCTGTGTTGTTGTTTTGATCATTCTTATCTGGGATTATTTGTGAAAATTACAAATAATGTCTAAATCAGTATGGACATTTTTCATATGATCTTTAACAAGAGGTCTATGATATTCACAGTTCATAGATTACACAAATTATGTCTTTTGAAAACTGACAGGAAAATTAGGGCATACTTTGAAGTAAGATTTCAGGAGGTGTGAAGTACATTCAAGTACAAAGAGAAGTCATGAACACACCTACAACACATGCATCGATGTCACGTGCACATATCACAGCTGCACTTACAGCACATGCACCGGCAACACATGCAACTACAACATGTGGATGTATGACATGTGCTCCTATGGCACATGCTCTAATCACACACTCTTATGTTACACACTCTTATGATGTACATTTACCGCACACTTTAAGTTCACACACTCTTATGCCACATACTCCTAAAACATGTGCTCCAATGACACATGCAGCTTCTTCACATGCTCCTATTACACACACAAGCACTTATGGCATTTGTGCTCCTATAGCATGCGTTTCTAAGACGTGCACTCCTACAACACAAACACTTACAACACATACACCTACCACATCTGCACCTTCAACATGCTGTGCTATGACTCACACTCTTAAGACACACAATATTATGACAAACGCTCCTGACACATGCTCATATGACATGTGCACCTACGTCAGATGCACCCTTGACACATGAACCTATGACAAATGCACCTAGGACACATGCACCTACAACATGTGTACCTAAGACACATGCAGCTATGACATATATCTCTACAGCACATACTCATCTGACATATGTTCTGACCACACAGACTTTTACAACATACTTTAATGACACTCCTACAGAACATGTTCCTTTGACACAGCACTGCTATAACACAGCCTCTTACATCACACACTCCTACAATACATGTTCCTATAACATGCACACCTACTACACACATGCCTACACACTCTTATGACACATGCTCCTACAACATATGCTCCTACAACATACGCTCCTACAATATATGGTCCTACAACACACTCTCTTAAAATACTTCCTCCTATCACATAGACACCTACAACATGCGCTGCAATGTCATACTCATAGAGTATTAGTTGTATAGTTCCTATGTTACAAAAGCAACATCTCCTGAAATCTCACATCAAAGGCAAGTCAGGGCCTACCACACACACCCTCATAACACACTTCAACAGCACACACTCCTAAAACACACAATCTCATGACATGTGCTCTTACAACACAAACAGTGACAACACACGGACTTACAACACATGCACTTACGCCATGCACTGTTATGCAACATGCTCTTATGCCACACACACACACACACACAATTATACCACATGCTCATAAAACACACACCAGTATTATGACAAGCATTCAGAATTAATAATCACGTAACTGTAAAAAAAGTTAAAATTATGTTTAAATCTTTTTTTAAAGAGTCACGGTTAAACCAATAAAATCTTAAAGTCTACAAACATCGGAAATAATAACATTGAGGTACCAGCATAATTGTCATGCCCCGACCCCATAAGCGGAGACGACAGCATATGGGCACCCCTTATGCCACCTGGAAAGTGCCCTGACGTCTTGGCCAACGCCGCAAGTTCGGCAGTCCTGGTCGGACTACAACTTCCAGCATTCCATGCTAGTAGTGGAATCAGACACTATGGTCACGTGAGGAGCATGTAACGTCTTCCGCGTCCGCATACGAGTAGACTATTAATAGTTAACTCAAATGCGGCTCAGGTGCTCCTTAACTGTGCAACTGGTGCCAGTTTCGTAGTGCTTTGAATTCCGTTACTTAAGTCTTGATTCCTGTTTCTGAATTCTTTGGCTTGTTATCATGGACTGTTCTCTTGGATTACCCTTTGGTTTTTGGTGCCCGGCTCCATCGGATTGATTCCTCAGTTACCCGATGCTGCATTGCTTACCTGGATTGCCCTCTTGCTTCATGTTTAGTTACGTTGATACCCGTACTCCAGTACTTTAGTGTTTAAACTACTGAATCTTGTCAAGTAGTTTCCGATTCCCGTCTCAGCTAAGATCTGTGCCTTTTTTTTGAGTACCTTTGTTTCTCCTTCTTCGGTTTGCTTTTACTTCCTTTCACTTTTCTTTCTCTTTCTACATCCTGTGAAATCCCACTTCCCTTTACATTTTCACCATATAATTGGGACGCTTTGCTGAACTTTCAAGGACCTTTTTCCCTGGACAATGGTGTGACCACTCTGGACGCTCTCCTGTTTCATCTCTGTTCACCCTTCCATTTCACTTTGGGACGCTATGCAGAATATTTAAGGACTGCCTTGGAAACATTTGTAGTTCACGCCCTCGTGTTGTCCGGGTTAGGTGCTTCAACCTCGACAAATTGGGATTCTGGAAGTTACTCTGAGGATTTTCTACTTCTTCTCACTTTGCTGAATTCTGTGGTGCCAAGTAGGTTTCGGGTCTTTTCCTTCACGGAGCAGGTAAGAGTGGGAAGCAGAGGGTGGTGGCTGTCAAGGTAGGTATCCTTGATTACTGTACGGAACTGTTGTTGTTCTTTCCTCTAGCTCTGTTGCTGCTGCTCCTGCCTTTTCACTCAAGCCCCTGGTCTGTCAGGTGTTCCATATTCCTGCAGACTGCGCTCTTGTGGGGAAAGTCTGGTTGCAATCAGCTCCAGACTAAGAGGGGATTGTGTGATATATAACTGTCTAGTTTTTGACAGATAAAGGAGCCTAATTACATGCCTGTGGAACATGGATCTGGGTCCGGATACAGTGCAGGCACTCTTGCAAGCTTTATCAGCCTTGCGCACTGATATGGCGTCCGTCCATACAACTTTACATCAACGTATGGATGTGTTACAGAGCTATATACAACCACTACCTCCTGATGAGGAGTTTGGTGAGGCTGCAGCAGTTGCAAACCCTCCAGCACCCCAAGCTCCACCTCCTTCTTCGACTCCCATTGTGTTGCCTGGGCCTTTTCCTTTGGCCCCACCAGAATGCTTTACGTGGGATCCTAATGCCTATGGAACTTTTGTGAATCAATGCCGTCTGCATTTCCTTTGTTGACCATTGGTATTTCCAGGTGCCACAACTAAGGCTGCTTTTGTTCTGTCCGATTTGGCCGGGACGGCAGCCGCCTGGGCCAACCCTCTGTTGGAGGCAGATGACCCAGTTTTGTACAATTTTGAGGCCCTGATCCAAGCCATGAACGCTGTGTTTGACATGAGACATAAGGCACAGGCCTCTATTCTTGAGTTTCTTGCCATCACTCAGGGGAGAGCAGACAACCTAATCTATCTCACCCGCTTTAATCAGTTAGCGGTCGAGACCACGTGGCCAGAACAGAAGAAAGCTGCCGTCTTCTATAAGGGTCTCTCAGATGAACTTAAAGACGCTTTGTCAGTAGTACCAGCAGTACCGTCCGTTTTTTCAGAATTGATGGACCTAGTCCTACAGGTTGATGCCAGACACCGGCAGGGACGAGGAGAACGCCGGGTTCCTGATCTCCGCATTTCAGCCAAATCGGACGCAGGTACTTCTAACTCATCAGGGCAAGTGGAACCCATGCAAATAGGGGCTACCAGGGGACCCTTATCCAAGGCAGAGCGAGAAAGACGCTTGATCAACAATCTCTGTTTTTATTGTGGCCAGGCAGGTCATTACATTCACATCTGCCCCAAAAGACCGGCTAAAATGGAGAGAAACGCCAAGACTCATCCTTAACCCAAGCCTGCAGGACGAGTCAACAAATAGAGGGCTCAGGAGAAATCTATTTTGCCTCTCATATCTTCTGTTCTATGTGTTTTTCTGCCCCTGGTTCTGTGTCCTTTTCCAGCCCCGTCATGATTGATTCTGGTGCTGGCAGAAATTATATGGATGTACAATTGGCTAGACATCATGGGTTGCCTATTTCCACCAAAGAGATACATGAGGAAGTACATGCCATTGATGGTTCCAGTCTGATTTCAGGTCAAGTAACAGAACAGACTGGGCCTCTTCGGATGTCAACTCCAGAAGATCATTCCGAGTACATTACGTTTGATCTCATTTCGGCTCCTCAGTTTGGAATTATACTCGACCTGTCTTGGTTACAGACCCATAATCCTGTTATTGATTGGATCCAGCAAACTGTGCGCTTCTCTTCTGTGTTTTGCAGTCGGCGATGTCTTGATTCTTCGGATGTCTCGGAGCTGTCACCTTGCTTAGCGATGGTTGCTAACGTTTCTTCGGTTAGTGCCATAATGCAAAGTCCCACCTCAGAACTAAATTTGGTATACAAAAAGTATATCGATGTCTTTGACAAGAAACTTTCTGAAAGTCTTCCTCCGCACCGGAGTTATGATTGCCCCATTGATTTGGACCCTGAGGTAGTCATTCCACATGGTCGGGTTTACTCCTTAACGCAAAAACAGGAGGACCATCTGCGAGAATATGTAGACAAAGCTCTACGTCTGGGTCATATCCAGCCATCTCGATCCCCTGCAGCGTCCCCCATTTTCTTTGTACCCAAGAAAGAGGGGGATTTACGCCCTGGCATGGACTACAGGGCCCTAAATAAAATTACTGTTAAAAACCAGTATCTGTTGCCTCTGATATCTGAGCTTCTTAACAAGTTGACCTTATCCACCATTTTTACCAAGCTAGATTTAAGAGGGGCATACAATCTGGTCAGGATGAGAAGCGGGGACGAGTGGAAGACCGCCTTTAAGAACAAGTTTGGTCTATATGAATACTGTGTAATGCCCTTTGGGCTTTGTAATGCCCCGGCCACTTTCCAACATTTCAACAATGATATATTCAGAGACATGTTGGATTGTTATGTGGTGATATGTCTTGACGGTATCCTGATTTTTTCCAACACTTTGCACCAACCCATCCAGCATGTCTGCTCTGTTTTACAACGTCTGCGGGAACCCTCCTTATATGCAAAGCTGGAGAAATGTGTTTTTCATGCATCATCAGTCAAATTCTTGGGGGTTCCAAATATCGGCATATGTGTGCTTACAAAGTCCAGGCGGTGCTTGATTGGCCTGTTCCAACTTCTGTGAAAACTCTGCAATCCATCCTGGGCTTTGCAAACTTTTATCGCAGGTTTATTGTTTCGTTTTCTAAGATTGTGGCCCCCCTTACACGCCTTACCAGCCCTAATATTCAATTTCTGTGGGATTCAGATGCACAATTGGCTTTTCAAGCCTTGAAGGAGGCTTTTACTATGGCTCCTGTTTTGCAACACCCCAACCCGTCTCTCCCATTTATTTTGGAGGCCAATGCCTCGGCCATTGCAGTAGGGGCTATCCTTTCACAAATCTGTACCTCTGCACAGCAGATGCACCCAGTAGCATTATAATCTAATTCATTTTCATCTGCTGAACCAGAGGCGTAGCCAGGATTGTCTAACAAGTGGGGCCTGAAGCTAAGCTAGTTGGGCCCACCACAGTGACATTAACATCTGTAAATGCCCACACAGCGCTGCTGAGTGGGCATTTACATATTTTGGGTGGGCCTTGCCTGCTCAGGCCCTACCCTGTCTACGCCTCTGTGCTGAACGCAATTACACAATAATGGACAGAGAGTTTTTGGCCATACGGCTGCGTTTAAAGAATGGAGGCATCACCTTTTGGGGGCAAGACACCCAGTTACGGTGTATACCGATCATAGGAATTTACAAGCCCTATCTCATGCAAAATGCACTAATGCCCGGCATATACGTTGGCACCTCTTCTTCACAATGTTTAACTTTACAGTAACCTATCGCGCTGGTCCTCTACATGGAAAAGCAGACACTTTGTCCCAGATTGGTATCGATTGCAACACTGAGAAACCGGTAACACAGATTTTACCGTGTGGTTCGGTGGTCTGTGTATGTTCGGCTTCTTCGTCCCTTTTGGACCTGGTGCGACAGTGGGCCAAGGGTCATGTTTCCTCTCTCGAGGGGTTGGGTGCTCCACTTGTTTCAGGTCTTCCTTATGTTCATGGTCTGTTATTTCTTCCAGACAATAGAACCAGAAGAATGGCTCTCAAATGGTCCCATGATTCTAAGTTGCTGGCACACCCAGGTCGGACTAAAACCTATAAATTATTACATCAGTGGTGTTGGTGGCCCAGAATGAAGAAGGAGACTGATCTGTACGTCTCCATGTGTGCAATTTGTACCCAGTGCAAGCGCCAACCAGGGAAACCTGTAGGACTTTTGATGAATAGGCCCTTGCCTCTGCACCCGTGGTACATGGCTACTCTTGATTTTGTCAAGGTAGGTATCCTTGATTACTGTACGGAACTGTTGTTGTTCTTTCCTCTAGCTCTGTTGCTGCGGCTCCTGCCTTTTCACTCAAGCCCCTGGTCTGTACGGTGTACCATATTCCTGCAGTCTCCGCTCTTGTGGGGAAAGTCTGGTTGCAATTAGTTTCAGACTAAGAGGGGATTGTGTGATATATAACTGTCTCGTTTTTGACAATAATACACTTTATCAATACATTTCACATTTTTGTATATTAAAATCAAATATCATGGTAAACTTATCTCACGCACACACTTAAAAGCCTGCAATATTACCATGAAATTATCACAATTTCATGCATTAAAACATTGAATTATATAAAACATAAAATCATTCAATAGTTCATTAAATGTAGATATGTAATTGATGTTAAAACAATGTATAAAATATGTTGTAATACAAAATGACTATATATTAGTACCCGGCGAGGGACAATCAGATTGTATCAAATTATCTGATTGGCCATCACTGGGTTATTACCCTGCCGACAAACACTAACCTTCTTTGGGTCCGAGCTCTGCATCCCGCAAAATTCCATCCCTTTCTTTGGCACGCCACCATGGAAAGGGAGAAGGGACCATGTGCAGTCCCTTCTCCCCACTCAGTTGCAGCCATTTTGTTTGTTTACTTCTTTTACTATGTGTAGTCCCTTCTCTCTGGTCCCTGGCAGCCATTTGTTTACCTTTTTTTCTCGAGTTGAGAAACGGTTTCAACACTGTTTCTCAACAAGAGAAACATTACTATTAGTACCTCTGTACACCATGCCGGTGTACAAATAGCAACAGAACCCTTGGAGGGGGGCATTACCAGTCGGGAAATGCCTCCAGGGCTACATTAAAGCACTTGCTTTGCTCAGGCTTATAACTCTTGCCCCGGGGCATTACCAGACCGATAATGCCCCCCGGGTTCTATTGCTATAAATACAAACTCATAATTCCTCCCCAAAAAATGAATATTTTTTTTAAAACAATCTTCAATAAAAAGTTGCATCAATTAACAAGCTGAACGTCATCATTGTAACTAAATATAAATTACTAAATAACAAACATGACAAAAGAAAAAGAAAGCATAAACTAAATAGCTAAACAAGTATTAAAATATCATATTCAATAAAAGTTCTGTAACATTCACATCTACAATTAACAATGTATAGACAACATTTATAGTCATTAAACTGTGGATGAAAAATGCAAACATGTAATATGGGTGCTAAATTACATTTAGTAAACAATGAAAATTGTAAATACAAAAACAGCACAAATGTAAGACACATTATAAATATTAGTAAATAAAAACAGTTTGGCATTTTAATTAAAACAAACAACTATTCACACAACATATTACATTACATTCACAATAAAGCATTTTAGAGCAAAAACAAAATATTGCAAAACAAAAACAGGGTGAGATAAGCTTATCATAATATTTGATTTTAGTTTTAAAAAGATATTGATAACATGTATTATGTTGTTACCTGAATGTTAATATTTCTAATGTTTGTAGACTTTAAGTTTTTTTGGTTTAACCTTAACTCTTTTGCAAGTATATACATATATAAAATGGACAATGGAACTTGCTCATTGTGGTTGTATGGTATGGTGGTGATATGTTTTTTTTTAAATGTTGTATGTCCACATCCTTATAGTTGAATGTAGGTGGTGGTGTTACCTTGAACAAATGTATTCATTGTCATGTAGGGATATCAATGCCAAAAAAAGATGCAAAGCAAAACTTTACATTGAAAAAACCAACATGTGAGCTTCTGCCTGTGAGCAACAAGTAGCTGACAAGGCCACGGATAAATACTTCCAGTTAACAGAAAGAATCCAGCAACTTTTATTGAAGTGGAAAAACAATCCCATCTATGGTGAAAATCACAACAGTGTATAGGAAAATGACAAAAGCAAATTGGGCCTTGCATTGTGTGGTGTTCCCTTTGCAGAACTGCTAATCAGATTTATATAAATAAACTTCAGAGATATTAAAGATGTGTCTTTGATAGGAGTGTGATTGCAATGAAATGTTATATTGCTCTGTTTAAATTGACAATTGCTAAAAGGAAATAAAAAATGACTTTTTGTTTTATGGCTGCATTGGTAAATTAAGTCATTCTGTCCTGGAAGGCAAAGGTGCAAATATCCCCCAACAAGCTACATGTCATGGGGGAGTTTTCCCAGGAGAAAAGAGTGAATACTGGATTTTGAAACTCAACTTTAAAAGTGTTTGACTTTCCCTGGAATTTGTTCTCAGTCAGGCCTTGCAAGTGAAGGAAATGCTCTCCATTGACAACGTCCATCTGTCTCTAAGCTTAGTCTATCACCGTTTAATAATTCACTTTATTTGCTCTGGAAAGTGTTCTGTAGTGGCCCCTCTCAAGTAATCAAATATTCATTTACCAGGGGGAAGGAAACACTGCACCTTTGGAGCCTGGATGTTTAACACAATGTAGCCAGATTATGTATTCCTTCATGGGAGTGTGTGTGTGTTTTTGTGTCTTACCTGATGGATGTATGATTTGTGTCCAAATGCATGATGTCACAAGTGGAATGGATGGTAGGATGTAGAATGCTTATGATTGTGTTGACCCTAAATTCAATCCACAGCAGTTGGAAGGATGGAGCCATGGTGTTGGGCACGGGTGGGTCCAGCTCTTGTATCTTGTCTATTGATTTCAGTAAAGAACAAAAATAAAGCAACATGTTGCAAATTTACCTCTGGAACCTGGAGAACTTGGTTTACTACAGCGGGACTGAATCACAAATGCCCCTTTCAGCTCTATACTGCAATGCACAATGACAACCAGCGTTAGGAGGAGTCGTGAATGCCCCAATGCTGAGCTCAATCGAACTAACTGTATCTGACACTAGATGTTCTATTACCATCCAGAGAAACTGGAGATGCCATTCAAAGAAAACATTGAATTTAGCATTGGGAATCACATTTGTGCTTGTATCTCTCGACGGAAGGTTATAGATACTTGATTACTTTTTAAAAACATTTCATGGTGACAAGCTTTAGTAGATGAATGCAAAACAATATTTTTATGTTTTTTCATTATGTAAATCAGGCGAATGTGGATATTTTCACACAGAAACAGCAAGAGCCAATGACTAACATACCCTACCGCTCGTGCCGCTGAGCCCGTTATTCAATCTGCAAATGGACATTTTGTGTAAAGGTTTCAGAGAGAAAAAGAAAAAAGAAACATATCAAACACATCCCATCTCGTTCCGAGATTATTCGATTTGTCTAAGTGAGAGCAATTTGATGGATGGTTAGTAACTTTATCACATGACAGGTATATGAAGTTTTAAAAAGTTACAGTTATTGAATGTCAACATCTCTACGATGACAACACATCAAATGGCAGAGAAACTGGGTTTTGAAGTTACTCCTATCAAACTGCTTTCTTCAATAATATGTCCAATGAGTTTGAAGAAATTGTTTTAACATGATGCCACTTTTGGAATATTGTCCAATCACATTCACTGGCAATTTAGATTAGAGAAATTATACCCATTCTGCTCCTTAACAGTCCAAACCCATAGATTATCGGGACAATCACTTACTCGCTCACACACTGACTGAAGAAGAGAAAGGATAATTGATAACAACAGAAAGGAGAATGGAAGAACTGGTTTTCCTTTGGACCCACTTTGGATTATAAGTAGAGCTCTGTAAGCGAGGCATACCTTGAGGTAAAGACTCGGACCTTCTCCAGTAGAAAAGACAGCATTGAGGTCCTAGTACAGAAAGAGGGAGACCGGGCTATGAATGGAACCTGACTATATCATGCTCACTGATGATGCCCACATGTTCCTAGCAATGGAGAATTTAACCAGTCCTCAAGAGGATGCCCATCTGTATTTCAGGCAGCCAAAAGAAATGAATATGTAAGTACAATGTTAAGGGGAATAATCCAAAGGGCAGCAGTACTCTAAAGGGGAATAGATGAAACCCCAAGTCTTTTTTTTAATGAGTACCGAGGGGGCTGGGTTGATACATTACATCCTGAGAAATTGATAAATATTTCAGTAGTGAATGGGCTCCTTGAAATATCAATGCAATAGAATAGGTCTTAATGTGTATATCCTGGAAGATCCCCTTCCTCCTTCTCTGTGTTATGATCAAGCACAGAAGAAATATTCTGTCAGTAAACAGATATCTCCCTGTGCACATACCTAGAGAAATAAGGTAATTGAAGTCATTTCTGCTTACATGACCAAGCAGAATTGTGTAATTAGTGTTGAACTGCTCAAGTCAAGAGGGAAAGGGTGATTAACTGCTATCCATTTTCCCACCTTTAAGTTGTCCATTGAAAATGACAAACATACACTTTTACACTGTAATGTAATAGAAAAACTACTGAAGGGAATTTTGGAAACATATATGTTGAACATACATTTTCCTTTTCCAAGCAATACATGCAGGATTATTAAGTAGCCTGTCTTTTAAAAAGAGTTTCTGGAATGCTGTTTGAGATGTTCACTTATCTATAGGATAGAAGGGAGGTGTTTATGTTTATTTAAAAAAAAAAAAGAGATTTATACAGACTCAGATACTGTTTTTTTCTTCAACAAATGAATGCTTTATTCTGGATTCTCATTAATTTTAACATATGGTGAATGAATGCTCAGTGTAAATCAAAGGTATAGATTGTGATGCGTGTGCGTCAAAAGTCCACGTTCATGTGAATACAGTATAGACAAGTTATACAAACATTGCATTCTAATTCTTCATTGAAATTGGAATTGATTACATTGTTTCTATTTGTATTACTAAATGGACTTTCAGTGCAGTGCAGTGTATTTCTTGCCCCAAAAGGGGTGTGTAGCCAAGGTGGATCAATATTGTTGAATTGGGGGCCTTAGGTTCATAAAAAGTACTGTGTTCAATTGTGTATGCCTGATTTGGCGTGGGTGGATAATTCCCCCAAACTAGTTATCTCGCATTTAAAACATCCTGCAAAACTGCAGGTCCCATTAGGTATGAGGTCTGGGAGTAATAGTGCCATTGCAACATAGAACATTTGAACCCAAATTGTGTAGGGCACACACATGTGCATGGAAGCATTGTGTTGCATTGAATTACATGGGGTTTATACAACATACTCATAAGAAGATACTAAGGTGTGCACAGTAGTCTATGGTTTTTAAGTTTGAAAATGGAGTTGTAAGTGACAGAGTTACCAGGGTAAAATAGGAATGAGAAAAGTTGACATTTTTGTTTAGTGAGAAATGTGGAAGTACCTTCCTACATTTTAAATAGAAACATGTCTGATACAGAAATGTCTGTGGTTAAAGCCCATGCTCTTACAAAATTATATTTGTAGGGGAATTGGACAACCACATATATTGAAATATGAAAGACAGAAATGGTGGAAAGAATTGTGTCTATGCATTCAGAAATATGAAATGAAAAATGGCCATTAAATCACTCCCTACTGAGGCCATACATGACATCAACAATCAAACTTTAGGTTGATATACCTCTGCAGACCTGCATTTTCACCTCCAGTTGGTGGAGGAGAGATTAGCAGACATAGATGCTCAGATTAAACAATGTCAAGAAGTTGCCCATAATAATTCAGAGGAGCTGCTGAGTGGCAAGCAATTGTGTTAATGCAAATTAGAAGACACTTTTAGGTTGCAAGAAACACTGAAAGAAAGTCAGGTTTCAGTACCGCAACAGCAACATGTCATTGATCAAATGCAATGTGATATGAACACAGCTTGATGAGCTGCAGATCCAAGATATGCAATTTTCGAGTCTCCGGGACTCTTATAGTCAGTGGGTGGAGGCGCAAAGTAAGCATCTGGGAAAGTATAAAGACCAGTTTGCATGTAATATTGCCCTGTTAGCCAACATAATGACACTGAAACAGAATAGTGTTCAATTAAAGCAAGAAAATAACAAACTAAGGATCTGATTCACAGAAGCCTTTTATAATGGCACACTGCCATTGGTAAACACTCTGTGAATCAGGCCCTAAATTCCAAGATTCTCAAACAGAATTTGATTGAAATTAATAATAATTTTAGTGTAATAAAAAACAGACATCAGCTCACACAGGAATGTGATGCTCTAATTCAGGAGAAACTGCAGCTGATCCAAAAAGTAAATCAGGCACAAGTAAAAGATGGATTGAGCTTAGCCCCTTCCCAAGAACTAGTCAATGTGAAAGATGCAAATTTGTACCCACAGGACACATTGTAACAAATGGAGAAAGACCTGAAACATTCAGTCAAACAAAGAGTCCTTTGAAAAAGAAATGCTGCACTAGCGGGAGAAAAATTATGAAAACTATTTCGTAATTCAAATTTGCTAGCATGATAATGTATTTTTTCAACAAGATCTGCATGCTAAAAAGGACATTTTAACTTCCCACTGCAAAACTGTGGAAGCTAATCAGGCCAGTATGTGCAATTTGAAAGAGCAATTAGTTCATTAAAAGCAGGAAATGATTACAGAAATGGGAAAAAGTGAGAAATGATGCCAATAAGTAAGAGACCATAGAATGGTCTTACAACCACCCACCAGGACGCTACAAGTCAAAGGCCTCATTCGACCCACTTAGAATGTCCCATATGCATAATTAGGGACGTATTATGCCTGACCCCTCTAGAGAGCTAGGAACTTTGAGGTGTCTAACAGCCTCTTTACCAAATATGTCTGATAAGAAAGGAGAGCTTACCTTATCAGACTTAGATTAATGCTCACACTTACCAGCAAGAAGGGGGTGGAGAGCCCCATTCAGCATGTCAGGAGGGGAGAGGAGTGGATATTAAAATAGATCCGGACCTGAGGGAAAAAATCAAGACAGACAGAATGAATTCATCTAGGACATCTAGGGGAAGAGACAGTGTTTATATTTTTAGCCCTCAGAGGAAGAAATTCTGAAGTCACAGAGAAAAGAACAAATGGAGAATCCTGTTCACAGTCAAAATAAAGAGAGGGCCAACCCTAAAAAACCATAGAAGCATTTCTAAATTGGAGTCAGATCCTCCAATAACAAGGATGGTCCCTACATCAAACACCACTAGTCGATCTAAATGACGACACCATTTAAATACTGGTGGATAACAGTGAACTTCAAAGTGTTACTTTGAGTGCAGACACCTACTGCAATGGTGGACAATTCCCAATGCTATTCTATTGATTTAGACATGTAAATGATAGTTCCAATTTCTGAAGGTTGCCATGAAAGAAGGACAGTATCAAACCAGAAAAGATTCATGCCCAACAATGGGGACATTTCTAGGTGTATTCCTCATGCCCTTACGGGCTAGGAGATGTTATCAGTGACATTGTTGAAGATGAGGTAGTTAACTATAAATATCTCAAATCCATTGAACCCTTTGTTCCAGTAATCACCATCAAAAGAGCTCTCTCCATGGAACTGAAGGATTCTTCAGAAATATCAAAAACAGAAGTATTCATGGGTTTCCAGCAGAGGATTGAACAACAGGTCAATCTGCCCAATGATGGTGAGACTGATGAGCAATGACAATAACTGAGACAGGTATTCCTGGATTTCCTGAGTATCCTTTTTTTACTCCTTTAATTATGGGCATACAATAATACCTACAGACCTTTTAAAAGCTCTCATGTGTGTAAGACAATACTGGTTGCCTCTCATGTCCATGTAATCCCTCACAGAGATTATAAAAATTTTGGAATTCCATGGAATGATGTGTTCGATCCACAGTACATTTAACAACCCAGTACTCAGCATCCTAAAAACAAATAAACAATGGATACTTTGTGCCGACTTGAGGGAGTTGAATAAACGGGTCCACAAATCAAGGTGGCCTTTCACCTATGTTTACCAAGATATGGTTCAGATGCAAGGATCAAATATGTATTCATCCCTTGACTTGACAAATGGTTACTGGACAGTACCTGTTAACAGGGAAGATCAGTATAAACCTTCCTTGGCCTTCAGGTGGCAACAATATACACTGACCCGCATGCCCTTTGTATATATCAATTCAGGGAATAAATGGAACATTTTCCTTCACTAAGTCATGCCTAATTGAGTGAAAGAGGAAACTTGGTGTGATGCTGGAAATGCTTTTGGAGGGGCAGGGCCTCCTAGTCCTGTCCTACTGCTTCCCTGTGTGTGGTTTCTCTATGTTTTCTCCCACTGGGGTCCAACCTGGACCTCTGGCAGTGCATATTATCCTTTTGGTGAACAACACCCATTGGATATCCTTATGGCACCCATCGTGGGGGTATACCCTTGTACCCTTTATGTGTGTGTTTGGGCACCTGTGTGTTGTCCACAGAGCAGGATATGGGCTGGTGCAGTTACATACTGACTTGGCAGTGGCTCTGAGTGTCCTCCATGTCAGGGACATGCATGCCCTGCCATAGGAACCAATGGATTCCTGAAAGAAGGCACAATGGCCACTTTGGCCTCTTGGTTTCTATTTCCTTTTACCTTGTTTCCCAAAGTCCTGGTAAGCTCTGACTCTGTCCCTTCCTCATGACTGGCTGCTGGGTGGAAATATCAAATATGGCTCAAGGGCTGCCTCCTGTTAGACTGACTGGAGCATTCCCAGGGGCTGTTTGTTGTGGGTACACCCTTGGGATGGGACGTGTGTGAACTGAGTCTGAAGTGAACTCACATTCTGTGATATGGGTGTCTGGTTTCTTTGTGTGACACAATGCCTGAGACAACCCTAACTGAAAATGACATGAATACAGTGTAGTGTGCTGAAAGGATGGGTGCTTAGCCCAACCCACATTCTTAGTTATGGGTGTCTGGGTGGAGTGAATGACCTGCATGTCTGTGAGCCTGATTGCCTCCCTGCCTGCATAAATGCCCTTTTGCATGATTGGTTGACTGAGCATGGCTCAGCCTGAGTGAATGGTAACCAATGTTTATAACAGGGGACCTCTCACTCACAAAGTTGTTCAGAAGATGAAGTCAAAGTTGAAGCAAGAAGAAGATGTTCCTTGAAGACTAGCTGGAGGAGATGCCTGCTGCTGCATTTTCTTCATGTAATCCAAACACTGCCATGTTCTTCCAGGGACTGATCCAGGAAGGACCTGCAAAGGAGTACTCTCCCCGAGCTAAACGGGATCTATGTGCAACCTGTTACTCTTCATCTGAAGTGCCCTGGAAGCCAGTCCTGTGTGCCTGCCAACCGGAGAAGGGGTCTTTTTGAGTCCTGAAGAGGAGTGCCTGGACATGTAGAGTTGAAGAAGTCCATTGGTATCCCCCAGGGTCTGGAGGAGTGTGTGTGACCGCTGGAAGCCCGTTGGTGTCTACTGCCTATAAAAGGGGATACTCTGGCATAGTGCTGCTTGACTCCCGGAGCTGCAAACGTTCCAAACTGCCTAAGAATACTTCAAGGGACATCCTTTCCATCATCAGTGACCACTTTCTCCCACCGGAGATGGTCCATGGTCGCTGAGGGCCAGGAAGGTCTGCCGGAGGGTTTAACTTGGTGAGGGTCTGTGATCCACTCCAGTTTTTGAGTCCAGTTTGCCAGAAGTTATCCAGACGTCCATTCTGCAGCTGCAGCACCAAAGAACAGAAAGGTGGAAAACTGTGATATTCCAAAACCCGACACCAAAAGTGACCTTTGCACCCATCGCCGCCAAAAATTATCGAAGGTCCCCAGGATCTTACACTCATCCACCAAACCTTTAAGGGGCCCGCAACAGGTTTCATCTTCCCAACACTTCTACAGTAGGAGAAATCATCGACCAACGGAGAGCACCGCAAAGAGCAAAACTGCTGCACTTCAGAAAGACTTTGGTTTCATTTTTCTTCTTGGACCCAGCATCCCAGTGGATCCATTTTCCAAGAGGGGTCCATCATCAAAGGGAATCGGCAAGTGAACGGGAGAAACCCTGCCACCTCACCTGCCAAGGCACCAAGGTACCAAGGTACTGTGACGAGGCAGAGCATCTTCTAGCCTCAGGACTCGTCCAGGGGTCCCAGATTTGTCTTGGATCCTGTTCTCCTTGGCCTCTCAGGTAGAACCTTTAAGAAGAAAGTAGAGGGTATTGAACATTTTTGGACAGGTATGTAAAAGACAAGATAAGTTACTCCCTAACTTTTCCATTATAGGTTGCCTAAGTGGGGGGATCCTCACACAGAATTGTGTATCTAACCTAAAGAAAGCATGCTGTCACTGATCATAACTAACCTGCCTTTCTTCCCTAATTTATACTGTTACACCTCACCTAAGAATTCGCATGCCTATTTAAAACTGTCTGCAGTTAGTGCAATTTTACTGAATTTAAGTATTGTATGGTACTGCATAGAGAGGATATATTTGCCATTCTTTGAATAGAACTGCTTGTGTACAAAGTGTTATTATTTATATGTATATATATTATTGGACCTTATTTTATATAAAGAACCTGTGTTTTTACCTAACATAGTGTGTGGGCATTCCTTTGTGGGTCCTGGGGAACAGTGTGTTGACAAGAGTGAACCTGGCAGAGGGTGGTCCACATCAAACTGTTTGCAAAGACATTAGGATTCGAGAATATAAGCAGAGGAGATTGTGTTGAAAGAGATAGTTAACCCGACTGAGGGAGGCAAACAGTTGAGAAGGATCTGCACCCAGAAGAGGGGGGTCCATGGGTGAGAAACGCACACCCTAACAACATTGAATGCAACTGAGAAATTGTTTTTGAATATAAGCCAAAGTGAACCCTATGGAAGGAGGCAGATATTCAAGAGGGGTCTGAGGCCCGGAAGAGGGGGCCAAGGGGCTGAAGAATCAGTGCAACACCAATGGAACTTGTTTTGTTTGTTGATTTTGAATCTATCAGGCCATCGAAAGCAGAAAAGCTAACCTTAGAAGATCCTGATATCGTTAAGAACTATGTGGGGATCTGAGCCAGGAAGAGGGTGAATCCTGAGGTGAAAAGTCATCACCCAGCATACATGGTGAGAAGAACTTTTGTTGTTATTTTGAATACATCAGGCCCTCAAAGGCAAGATGCCTTTTACGGGGCAGGAGACTTGAACATCGACGGTCCCGATAGCTCAGAACGGAACTTTCATCTCATCTTGGGAAAGATGAAGCATGTGCTGTGCTCCAGAGTCCCACCTTGTCCCTTGCTCAAAAGGTGGGAAGGGGAGACCACGACTGCTGAATCCTGACATCTTATTTTTGAGCACTGCTTTATTTCTTTGGAGCCCTATTCCACACTATTTTGTATTTAACATAAGGATTAGCAATAGTTTTTTTAGTTAAGGCCTTTTTATTCGATAAAATGCCCCTAGGACTGCCTTATTTCTATTTGATGGTTGTAGTTTGCTCCCATCTTAGATTTAGGCGTATATTTTATGTTTTCCCACCCTACCTATACAGTTTTAATAAATACCCTTGAACTGTGATCACTTGTGTCTGTCTATACTTGATACCATGCAATCCTTATCCTTACATAGGGTGTCAGTAGTGGGATTTGATAAAATAGAGGATAGTTGGAGAACCCACTTACATGTTGAGAATTCAAATATAGATTGTCATGCCCTCTCCTCAGAAGTCTTAGAATCAAGAGGCAAACCCTATCAAACCCCTTTTCCCCTCAATGGTGAGACATCGATAGAGAGCATGACACCCCCCTTCGAGCCCTTAGAACAGAAAATGGGCGCCCAATTTTTCCCCTTGACCTCTCGAGCTATTTCTCCTGTCCGAAGGAATGTGGAGGCCAATACTTACTATCTCTTTTGCCCTCAAGATTATATACAAACAGGGAAGGTACACAATTTAATTTCCTTACAACTAAGAGTAAGGTATCATTTGGGTTAATCCTTTTATATTTTACCCTGTAAGGAAGGGAAACTGAAAATGATACCTCTATTTTCAGACAAAGATTAATTAGCCTTCTTTCTCCTGAACTTTTCCTCTAACCCGGTAAATATCTATAGCAGAGTCAAAATAGGGATCCTGGTATATGAAACCCCTTGGAAACCATCCAAAGAGAACCAACTTTGTGAGACCCTGGAGAAACCAACATTTAATAAAATCCCAGAATCCCATCCTTATTTCTCAAAGGGAAAACCAGAGGGTGAACCAGGCAGAGAGAAGATGAAAAATCCAAATGGGAAGGTGCCAGAAGAACCCTCTATTAATCAGCAGGGGCAAAACCTAGAGAACCATAACACTGTGGATTTTTCTTTTAGCTCCCTGAATAAAAGTAAGAGAGGGTCAACATCCATTATATCTCTGTACACATTGGAAGCTTCTAATTCCAAACAATGCTTATTTTGTCATGAGTGGGGCCATAATATGGAGATGTGCCCTGATAAAATAAAAGATTAAATGGACACTCAAGAAAAGGTAGGCAAATCGAGAGAGAATGGGAACGGAGAAAACTTGTTAGAACGTCTCCTACAGAAACCCTTACCAATCAAGAAAGTGTTAAAGTCCCAGTGGTGACAATCCGATATTATGCTGGGAGGCTTCGACCAATATTCTAGGTGTCGAATGGTGAAATTCACACATGAAACACCTCTGCCCATCCAGCATAGGGAAGGGTATGTGAGAAACCCGAGGGTATTCTCCCAAGTAGATCCCGTGAATCTCTTATTCAGGTGGCCAGGGAAGAACTACCCCTCTCTTATCCCAAACCTAAAAGTGGCCAAGTAGGGAAGGACCACTTGGGTAAAGGGGCTCAGGGCTGTGCTCCGAGGAAAACTCCGGGTGAGACGTGGTATTCTACAGTGGAAGAAGGCGAGGAGGACGAGATCCCTGAGGCCTTGGTAGGCTGTACTACATCTACCTCCTTTTCTCAAATCGCATATCTCTAGCCCAAATATAACCACAACTCCCAAAATCCCTTGTTCCCTGTTTTCGGCACGAATGCTCCCAATCACTCTTCTCCAAATCACTTTGATTATTGTTTTCTGAACCCCCAGTCTACTTGGACTAAACACTACCATTCCCACAATCCCTCCTGTTCCTTTCATGATAATCATCCCAGTCATTCCTGTCTGCCTCACAAACCTTATCAATCTCACCCTTCTATGTTTATCAAAACCCCTGGTATGAGGGTTGTAATACCATATGGCACGTGTTCCTCATCCTAACCCATAGGATATTCAAAACACTCTACCCACCCCTTTTCCAACTATAACACTTTCTCACATCATGAAAGATGACGGACAAATACCATTGCCATTCACCTGATGAGTCCCAACACAAGGGTCAGTCAAAGTCAGGCAATTTACCAGAATCACACACACCCGACAGCCCTTTCCCTTCCCCACAGGGATAAAAGGTGGAGCACGAGAGCACCATACAAGCAAGCAAGACCGCACAACAAGACAGCTATCTTGGCATGGCAGTTCAAGAGGAGGAGAAAGAGGGCACAATCCAAGAGGCTGACAAGGAAACAAGCGACGTTGTTCTTTCTGACCAAGGCCTGTGAGACCTCCTTGGAAGGAATTGCAAGACTGTGAATAGCCCAAGTGCGTTGCAGCAGATGTCAACGGTACATGCAGTGTGCCTATGCTGATAAGCAGGACAAGGTAGATGACTGCTACTGTGGTACTGGCCTTGACTCCCGATATGAAGAAATCCAAGAGGTTCATCACAGCTGGTGAGTCGAAGGGGAGGACTGATAAAGAAACCAAACTGTGTTGAACAAAAGTAGAAAACGGCTCATTGCAGAATGTACAAAGATCTGTTGATGTAAAAAGGGAAAGCCAGCTGCAGGTGAGCCAGGCACCACATAGGTGCTCTCTCGAGAAACTCTAGGCAATTACCCGATTGTTGAAATTACTATTACCAGAAGGCCTTGGGAAAGGTGAGAAGAGAGTCAAAGTGGTCATACGGGAGTCCAGTAAAATCCTCTGTTCAGTCAGAAATCTTTGACCGGCGGATGATCGCGACGAAGGGAAGTGAATTCCACATCATAAGAATTTAGAAGGAAATGTGAGATTGGCAAGATTGAACCCGAAGGAGGGATGACGATGAAAAGGGGTGAAGTCTAAAATCCCAAAGGAGCAGTGTGTTGACAAGAGTGAACGTGGCAGACGGTGGTTCACATTAAACTCTTTGAAAAAAAAATGAAGATTCGAGAATATAAACAGATACGATTGTGTTGAAAGCCATAGTGAGAATC
Source organism: Ambystoma mexicanum (assembly GCF_040938575.1). Lineage (NCBI taxonomy): Eukaryota > Metazoa > Chordata > Amphibia > Caudata > Ambystomatidae > Ambystoma > Ambystoma mexicanum. Next base: position 719,792,260 of record NC_090932.1, read on the forward strand.
TGCACCTGGAAGATGGAGATCCAGGGGAGAGAAACTCATACCGCAACAACACGTGAATGCAACCGAGAAATTGTTTTTGCATACAAGCCAAAGTGAACCCGATGGAGGGAGGTGGATATTCAAGAGGGGTCTGAGGCCCGGAACCGGGGGACCGGAGTGGTGAAGAATCCATACCTCAATTGCAACACAAAAGGAACTATTTTTGTTTTTGTTGATTTTGAATCTATCAGGCCAACGGATGCAGGAAAGCTAACCTCCGAAGGTCCTGATATTCTTAAGAACTATTTAGGGATCTGAGCCCGGAAGAGGGGGAATCCAGAGGTGAAAAGTCATCACCTAACGTACATAGTGAGAGGAACCTTTGTTGTTATTTTTAATACATCAGGCACTCCAAGGCAAGAGACTTTTTCGGGGCAAGGGACTTGACTATGGACATTCCTGATAGCTAAGAACAGAACTGTCGTCTCGTGCTGGGAAAGCTCGAGTGCGTGCTGTGCTCCATAGTCCCACCTTGTCCCGTGCTCAAAACATGGGGAAGGGAGACCACGACTAACACATCCTGACATATTATCTGTGAACCCTTCTTTCTTTCTTATGAGCCATATCCCACACTATTTTATATTTAGTGTAAGGATTAGAAATAGATTTTTATTAGTATAGGCCTTTTTATTTGACAAGATGCCACTAGGACTACCTTATTTTGATTTGATGGTCGGAGCGTGCTCCCATCTTAGATTTATGCTGAGATTAGGCGTTTTTCCACCCTACCTATACAGTTTAATAAACACCCTTGAACTGTATATGTGTACATGGTTGTCATTGTCATTTATTGTCAGGGTCTATTGTTCAGTGTGTCACATGCATGTGCATGACCGTTCAAACTCAACGATGAGCCATGCATTGCTATGTTTTCCAGATGTCAGGGCCAGATGAAGTGGTGACTGGCCGAATATGCAGCTATCATGTGTGCTCCATTGTCATCACACACTGCCTGCACATTAATGGAGTACCAGTGCTTACAATTCTGGTAGTTGTGCTCCATCATTTGGGGGCGGTAATGCAACATGTGTGCAGTCAGTTATACCTAGTACACGGGACAAGTGTGCTACTGCCCAAAATTCCTGAGTCACTGTCTGCTTTTTCAGCAGTGTTCGGGGCATAAATATGTGCCTTTGCACGCATGCACGTGTTGTTATGCATGACAATACCTGGTGTAGACAGCGGGATTGGGCGGCCTGCGATATATCATTAACTATTGCATTGGTTGGCTGGAAGGACCCAGATGCAATGAAATGGAGTGCATTCAGCACTTTTTCTAGGCCATCTTCCCACTCCCTGATCTGGTCTAGAATTTTATGGGGGAACCTGTACTTGGCATAACCTGGTCATCCAGCATCCCAAACAGCGTGTGGTGTGTTGTGAAGATACGGGCCCAGAGCATCCTCCTTCTCCTGCAGTGTCCGTTCACGAAAGTTCCTACTATTTCTGGGTTCATCGTGGCTGTAGACGTTGATTTAGTGTGCATTGCATGCTTTATTTGCGTTAGTTACTATGCTCATTGAAGTTTACGCTTGCTATCATTTGGCGGATGGATCACAGGATTTACGTGTGCTTTTTTGCGAAGCAACATTCCGCTTTGAAATCCATGAATACGGTTGTATTTGCTTTGGAATGGACGTGCGACTGATTAGCAGTGGACCGTCTCTCAACATGCCCACATGTTCTGCATGTTCCACCCCCTATTTGGGGCCCTGCATAAACCCAGCCAAAACTCTGCGAGGAGTCTTGCACAAGGCGCTCGATCACTCGCAGAGATGTGCCGGGCTGGCACGAACTCCATGTAAGTCCCTGGTAAATCATGCTCAGTCAATTCCCTGAATCGACGAAAGGGGTTTTGCACACGGTTTGGTGTGCAAAGTCCCTATTTGCCACGCAATAGGATCTGAACAATATGCTATGAATATCAATTGCAAATTTGCAATATTAGAAAAGAATCCAGAACCTCATGATTGAGTAATGAACAGAAAAATTGCAAATACTTCATACAGTTTCCATGAGTTTTTTTTTTGCCACACACCCAAATTGAAAACCGCCTGGTTGCTGAGTGCAGATTAACTGCTCCATTTCAACTATAGCAAGCACTCTTGTTAATGTAGCAGAGGAGAAAGGCAAGAAATTGCAACAATGTTACTTAAAAAGATATTTCTTGGTAGAAAAAAATGCAAAAGGGTGGCTATGCAATCTATCCTGTCCTGAAAGTGGACAATCTGGGCTTGACTTCACTAAAGGACCTTAATCGGTTCTTGGATGGTTTTACGATGTTGAACCAGGCTTCAGGATATTGCCTTTGTGGTTTGAACTAGGTTTGTTAGCAGTGAGTAATACTGGTCCAGGCAGCGAGTCAGCATTTAGTTGGTTCAAAGCAAAGCTCAGTTCTGTTTGAATGTGGCATTAAAGCACTGCATTTTAATGTGCTCAACAGGGTCTGTCTAAAGGTCAGGCCAGTTTGTGACAATGGTTATAGCTGGGTCTAGTCCACCACTGGTACTTGGCTTCCAGGGGTTCGAGTCGAGATCTGGGGTGGTTCTATGAGGTGACCTTTGTGTTTTGATGCATTGTTCGAAGAGGAAGCAAATTGAAGTCATCTGCATTGGTGAACTGCTTTCCGAGGTGAGACGATTAAATGCTCTGATAGTATGATTTGGTGTTGAGCCAGTTTGTAGAGTGCAAAACAGTGGTTTGAATCATTTAGAAGAGAGTGCCGAAAGCAGCACTATGGTTTCTGATGGTTCAAAGAGAGTACAAGGCTTCCAAATAGAGGAACACAGCTGCTTGTATTCTTCTGATACTTTGAGTCCCAATCCAAGGGATCATGTGTCATGGTATTTTACCCATTCTGCCCCGTTGGGTAAGAGTTGTAGGAAGTTCATGCACGTATTCATCCTGTTCATTGATGTTAGACCATTTTGGATTTCACTCTTGAGGCCTAGATAGAATTTTGCATCCTGAATAAGGTAAGAAAACAACTCCTTATTTTACATATGCTGTGAAGATACAGCTTGCTTTGCTTGTTAGTGTAGGTAGCAAAATTATCTTTGTGATCGTTGTGATATATGCCTGATATCAGTTTTGACTGTAGTGCTTAAAACTACTTCTTGTACCACTATGTACTTGAGGTGCTCGAAAGCACTTTAATGGACAAAAAGAAGATCAGATCGGATTGTTAGATTTGTAGTAGAAAGAGGCTTCTATAGAGATATATGAGGCTTTTTTGATGTAATTTCTCAGACACTAAGTGATGCAACTTGGAGTTAGGATTCATTTAATAATTTAGGTCATTGAAGATAGCATAGCGAGGTGCTAAGCAGTTCACAATGCTATGAGAGAGAGCTGATTGCTGACCACATATTAACATGTTGTGTGAAAGCACAAATCAACTGTGAACACAGATACAGAGAGAGACATTCTCTTTTCCCCTTGTTCAATAGCTGAGCCTTCTCTAAACTGTGACAGTGAGAAACCTAGACCCTGCCGGGATAGCAGGTAATATCAGATGATATTGGGTCCTTGGGGGACATGATTATCCACCTGGCTAGGAGGTTGTAAACCTATTTGTGATTCCGGGACAAGATTAGTCCTTTTACTCTTCACTCCCCGTCCATTGAGGTTATCTAGAACCTGCAGGAGTCCTTCACTTCCAGTGTGGACCGTGGATACTGGCGCAGCTGTCAGAGAGTGCAGGTCTTGGTCCGACAGCAGGTCACCCCAAATATTCCCTAGGGATCAGTAGATAGCAGAGCTTTCCTCTCCCTTGAAATATCTGTGTTCAGGTTCTATTTGATAATTTCACTTTTTGTGGGTCGCCAGACAAAAAGACCGATTTTGGGTGGCCTACAAAAAGCGAAAACCCACATTGCCTTGACCACCACCCGCACCCTCACCCCCACCCGCACCCTCCCTGCTCTGATGGGAATTGTTCAAAATCAGGGGGTATCAACCCCCAAACTCCTTCCCTCAGCACCTCCACCCCTTCACGATCCAAAACTAAACAAAAAAACGCAACACAAATACACACACAACACACACACTTACCCGTTTACCATAGCAGCCGCTTTCCGGTCTTTTAGTGCCTGTCAGCCCCTGTTTGCACTTGTGTGGTCACAAAGCAGTCTTTCCAAATTGAAGAAAAAGATATTTTCACCTAAAACGGTCATCCCGGCTGGCAGATTGCTTTGGAAAGAACTGCTCTCTTAACAGAGACAACAACATTCTTCTTTCCTTAGGAGTCCAAGATACATCAAAGAATGGGAAACCATTTACTTATAAAAGCAAAGCAAAAGGTCACAGCGGATTGGGTAAAAGCAAGCCTGCATTGTGGAGTCCAATCCCTACCAAGGTTATGATTGACTTTTGCCATCTTGCACCTTAACCCAAGTGTTTTACTCTGCTGAAAGTGGAGGAGACAAGAAGAATATAGAAGCCCACAGAAACCCTAGACAGAGAATCCCTTCCTCCAGTCATGTATGGTCTTTCTGACTGTCGCGACTCCACCCTTTCATCTGGAGCTTCAAAGCCTTTGGATATTCAACACTCTGGTGTACTGCTGGCCCCTTTTTTGGTAGTGTGCCTCTTTGAAGCATGGTTCCAAGGAGTCCTCCTGCCAAGATTTCCTTGGACTGGAGAGGTGTTATCCAAACTCCCAAATGATCAAAAGAGACACTGCCTCTTTTCCTTCTGGCTGAGGAGCGACAGAAAGTCCTGCTATAATTCACATAGACTTTCCATTGCTGGCCAAAGCTCACAAGGTTGACATGAGCATGATTCAAATATGATGCGACTTTTATAATTTGTGAACTATCAGTCACCATACCAAAACCCAGATATTGCTTATTAGTAGAAATTATCATGCCATCAAACAGATTGACCTGCACAATTAGTATGGTTTTGGATAAGAGACACGGATATAAATGCAACATCTGTCTGCAGTAAATTTGCTGTTGCCAAAACTGTCAAACAGGACACCTTTAACATCTGAACCTGTTTTGTGCCTCTAAAGAGCAAGAGCTAAAGAACAGTAGACTGATGCAGCAAGGCACAGATGTACACTATGCTTTTAGCATGTAGCTTTCTAAAAGGGTGATCTTTTTAGCAGACCACACTTTCTGAGATGGATTACCCACATCATTTTATCATTAATAAAAATCAAAAAAGTCAGTCCTTCTGCAACCAGGGAGCAATCCGTCACACTGAGCACATCATGCAGCATTTCTGTGGGAATCCTATAATTATCTCAGAGGGTTCTGCATTAAAATGAGATTGTTTGGCACGAACAGGATCCCTAACACTCCCTCTAAACTTATGGTCCTCTTTTCCAAATCCCCAACTCTTCCTTGATGAAAAACCACCCCTATTCCTCTTCCACGTATTATTTAGAGGACTTTTCTTTTTTGGCTTCCGTACGCATAACCATGTGAATCACTAACATTAAGGAAAAAGAAATGGCATCTTTAATTTCTGAAAAGACTCTCTGATGCAATTCACAATGGGAGATATATATAAAAAAATGTGGCACTGTGGTGAATCAAATTATTGAAAAAGTACTGGATGGATATATACCAAACAAAATACAGGCCCCACTGAGACACTTGGGGCCTCATTATAACCCTGGCGCTCCCGTAATGAAGGGTGCCGGTCGGGACTGGCACCCTTCATTACGGGAGCGCCGATTACGAGGTTCCCTTTGCGGGTCCCGCTAAGGACACCTGGTAAAACCAGGCATTCTTAGCGGGTCCCGCGAGGGAAAGAGGGAGCTAATAACGGGCCGTTATTAACAGCGCTGTTATTAGCTCCCTCCCCATTCCCATTGAGCCCTATGGGGGCTTAAATGGGAATGGGGATGGGTTCCTGCAAGGAGGAATTACCGTGTCCTCCAATGTCGGAATTACCGGGTCACTCCTCATTGCAGGAACCCGGTATTAGATCCGGGTATGGAGGCAGCCATGGCACTAATAGCACATGGCTGCCTCCATACTCGTAATGAGGGCCTTGGTGCCCAACTTGTTTCTTATTTTCATGCTCTGGGTGTTCAATGGAAGTAGCCATTTCTCTATGGGAAAATCAATGTAAGTAGGCTGAAAATAAATTTATTTTTCTTGAAAATGATTGAACTGCTTAACACATTTTCCCCAAAATGGCCAGTTCGGAGAGGCCTGTGGCAGGTATTCATAATTGGAAAATGTCTGCCAAATCGTACATCAATTCAAAAGTTATGAGCAATTACATTTTGTGAAAGGTCAATGCAAATTGGTTTCATTTTAACTATAGGGTGGTGATAGACGACTTGTTATATTTATTTTGATATAGATACTTTGTTAAAGGGACGTTATGTTTAAGTTGTACTAATAAAAACCTATGGAATTAATTGAAAATAACATTGCTAAAGGGACGGTATGGTTGTAAGTTAAAATTGAAAATCCTAAGAAATTTGCCAGTTATGGCAAGACATGCAACCATAAATCACGCCACCACCATTCACTGCTACGACTAACACCCAGGATATCACTGATGACATCACAAATGGCATCATTGATAACATCACTGATAACATCACATATCCGTGGCGGTTGTTTTTGTTGAGTGACAATGAGAATTATTGGCAGAGGACTTGATCTGGACATAGTGCATTGAAAACATGATACACATACTCTAAAGGTGCTGTATATGTAGACCTTAACATTGTGCTATGTTGTTAAGGTACTTTCCATAGGGTTTGGCCTGAGCTAATTGTGCACATACATGGAACAATAAGCAGGCCCCAGACAGACAATACATTTTTTATACATGATGATGAACTCTAATCGTAGAGTCATTTTAGGGACATGATATTTGTTTCCTCCTTACCCTAGTTTTCCTGTGTGTGCCTCAGATGTGTATGCATTAATGCCGTACATATATATTTGTTGTACTAACACATGTGTTTAGTAATTCTTGTATTGTTAGCTGTTAATTCCAGGTTTAACAGTAGTCAAGATTCTGATAGGTTTGGACTTATTATTCTACTGACTAAACATACTAGATTTAAATTACTCTATTTCTATGGTCCCCGCTGCAGCCATTCCCTAAGTGTATGCATTATCAGATTGCTGCATTAGCAACAAGACTTGTATGGAACGTTTATGTTTCAATAAATACATTATGTGATGCATTGTGTAGTTCATGAGTTCATGAGAGGTCTCGCGATCTCCCATTATATGTTGCTTACAACACTCTAAACACAACCCTTTGTAGAGACTTTTAATCAGAATTCATGTCATATGTCATGCCATCAGTGCTGTCATCAATGATACTGTTTGTGATGCCATCGCTCATGTCGGGGTGTTGGTCTTAGCAGTGGCATGGCGGTAGTGTGAGTTATGATTGCATAGCTTACCATAACTGCCGAAATTCTTGGGTTTTTCGATTTTACCTTAAAACCCTAACGTACCTTTATAAAAGTTTTTTTCAATGGATTTCATATTTTTTGATTAGTGCAAATTAAACATAGCAACACTTTAGCAAAGCTTTTTCAGTGAATGCCATACTTTTTTTTTTTAGTACAACTGAACCATAACGTCTCTTCAACAAAGATTTTTCAGTGAATTTCATAGGTTTTTATTAGTGCAGCTGCAAGCAGAAACATTTTCCCCATTCAAGCCTATCCCGATTAAAAATGTATTAGGACGCCCTACAATTTCACCCCGTCTTGACAAAATCACTACAAACTTTGCACAATTATTTAAAGTTTGGTTTATAATCTTTTTGCAAAAGTTTTTGTGAATTCGTCAAACGGAACCAAAGTCAGAAAACAATTTGTTCATGTAATATTATTATGGTAAGAAGAATTGTTAATTTAAGGGTGAACAAAGTATTTTCATAACACTTACTATGAAACATGTTTCTACTTCCATCCATTCAGATTTGTTTTAATACTACATCTACTAATTATATTATCTTTGAAATACCTGAAATAGATTTAGCTGGATAAGGTACCTTCCCTGCAATTAAGTATTGTAATTGCTTACTAATTCATGAAATTCAAACCATTTCTATAAGATTACATATTAGTATTTAAAATGTTATAAATTGACAAGTACTACAAATTAATAATCCACACGTAATCATATGATACTTGTGTATGAGTGTATTGTTCTGTGTCATTTTGCTATCATTATTAAGTATAATAAATTAAAATATGTATCAAAAGTTGTCAACAAAAATATTCTAACTTTTATATAATCAGTTATGTTATATGTGATCTAATTATCAATCTCATCAATTATGTCATGAATGATTTCATTAGTGACACCATCAGTGATGTCATGTGTGATGTAATTAGTGGTGTCACCAGTGATGTCATCCGTGGTGTCATCTGTGATGCCATAATTGTGAAAATACGCTGCACAACAGGGGGTGTAAAGTTAAGGTGGACTTATTTGAAATGTGCCTGCTGAATTTAAGGTTTTTCACAGAATTTCAAAGGTTTTTTCATGTTAAATCTTATCACCTTAACTGTCTCTTGACTAAAGTGTTTTCATTGAATTTCAAGGGTTTTGCTATGTTATAGTTTCTTTGGGGCCTGCTAGCCATGGCATTTAGCCATGAACACTGTACATGTTGCACTAATACATTTCCTTGGTTCACAATAACCATGGCCTTCAGCTGTGGCCAATGTACATGTTGCACCATGAGGTTTTTTTTAGGCCAACTAGCCATAGCTCTTGTCCATGGCCACTGTAGTTGTTGCACCAACTAGTTTCTTTGGGGGCAACTAGCCATGGCATTTGGCCATGGCAGGTGTCCACAGCTGCACCAATAGATTTCTTTGAGGCCCTCTAGCCATGACCTTCGCCTTTGGGCATTGTACTTATTGCCCCAATAGGTTTTTTGGGGGACCACTAGCTTGTTGCACCAATTGGTTTGTTTGGTGCCCACTAGTCATGGCCTTCAGCTTTAGCCACTGTACATGTTATAGTATGAGTGGCCATTTCATTTGGCCATGGCCAGTGTACATGTTGCACTTATACATTTCTTTGGGGCATATGCACTGATATGTTTCTTTGGGGCCAATTAGACATGGCCTTCAGCCGTGGCCCCTGTAAATGCTGCACTAATATGTTTCTTTGGGGCTAACTAGTCATGGCCTTGAACCGTGGCCATTGTAAATGTTGCACTAATAGGTTTCTTTGGGGCTGACTTGCCATGGCTTTTTGAGGTAGCCACTACACATGTTACACTAATAATTTGCTCCCAATGATCCATTCCCACCTGCTTCGTAGTTGTGATCTCGGCATGTGTAAAAGGAATTGTTCCACTCCATATTCTCCCCAGTATTCATCCGATATGCTGAAAAATCTTCCCCATCCTCACTTCTACTCACTGTGTGCCCTACTCCTCTTTATTTGCTATCCACACCCCCATCAACTGATTCTTCCCTCCCTAGCCCCCTCCCATTACCTGTGGTACATTTTATGTAACCTCAGCAACTTTCCTGGGAAGCAAATTAACCCATAGGGGAAAACAAATTACATAAATGTGTGCTTTAACATGGGCATGTCTATTCAATGTAGTGAGATTTTGTCAGTGAGAGGTTAGCTATGGTACATACAGTAAGTGCCCTTGCAAAACATGTTCCTTCATTTGTGACATGCATTTTTGGTACATTTGCCCTTTAGCATAAAATAAATGTTTGTGGTATCAGAACCCTTGTGCTTCAACAGATATTAATTCTCACCTCCTTCTTAAAGACTATGGGCCTCATTACGAGTATAGTGGTAAGTGGTAAAATTGGTGGTAACTCTGTTACTGCCAGTTTTACCACTAAGCCAAATTATAAGGTTGTGCCTGAAGTGGAGGGTTTAGCTCCAGAAAAAGCTTGCAGGTAAATTCTGCCCCTCACCGCCAAAGATCTGTAGAATTCTGCCACGGTAATTCCACCAAAAAAGCCCCATTGACTCGAACGGACTAAAAAATAATGGGGAATCACAACTCCACTGCCACTTGTAATACGGCGTTCATTCCGCTGGACCAAGTGGCAGTAACTGTAATTCACTGGGGTGGTATACCGGCGGATACCGGCCAAATCATAACGAGGCCCTATGTTTTTGTGGTCTTGGGTAGCATTTATTCTTTTCATTTGTATAATTTTTATTTTGTGTGGATTTTTGCAAGCCCCAACATTAATAATAATGCCATTGTACTTGGGTCATGTCAACGTAGCCAGGCATGTTTTGGCTGCTGTTGTACTGTCTTGTGTTTTGCTTTCCAGGCATGTTTTGGCTGCTGTTGTGCTGTCTTGTGTTTTGCTTTCCTGGATGTGAATGCACACTCGCAAAATGCTGAACACATGGCACAGATGAAGGTCCGAACACAGGAATGTTGATTATGAACGAGGGTTCCATATATGTCAGTTGGGCCTGAGATATGGGTAGCGAGGATGGCCGGTGGGGATGTCTAAGGTGTCACCTTGTCTTAATGGTAACTCAAACTTGTGTGATTTCTAAATAAAGAAGCCAAACCTTTTCCACATGCAACACGTCTTATCTGTGTCATGGACCAACATTAAAAATGTTTAGCAGGTTCAAGGTTATCCTTAACTGAGCATACTAAAGGAATAGAGCAAACTTTTCGTCAAAGTAGGTAATATTAAGAATTTGTCAGGGACTTGGATCCCGAGCATGTGGCCTGTAGGGAAAATACTTGTAATGAAAAGAGAAATAAAAAGAGTGTATTATATTATGTTCACTGTAAAGGTTTATCAATTCAGAATTCCTCCTTCTATTGGTTCCATGTGTTAAAATCGCGGCAAAAATCGCTGTGGTTACAAAATATTGCGGCAAAAATGCTGTGGTTTTTCCGCTGCAATCCATGTAAAGGATGCAGGGGACACTCCCGCAACCCCCAGACCGATTATACCATTTAAGCGGAGCGGGGGACACCCCCGGAACCCCTGCTTCCCTTAACTGGTAAAATGGGGCACACCTTTACCGGGTCAAACCACAGCATTTTTGCCGCCATTTTTTGTATAGGCAACATTTTTGCTGTGATTTTATCACTGCATACCCTTCTATTGTGTCAGCGCTTGTGTCTTTGTTTGTTTGTTAACTGGAAACTTGTATCTGTGACAAAGTGGAAAGAAAACATGAACATTTGCAAAATAATAACTTGGAAATATGGATCATTTAAAAAGCCCTTTATAAAGAAAAAGTGACTTATGTTATTTAAAGAAATAATGTGGACATTCCCATGCGTCAAGGAACCCATCTAGTTAAGACAGGCAAATAAGCTGTGTAGAGTATGATTACGGGCGAGGTACAGTAGACCCTATGAGAAGAAATCCAGAGGTGTTAATACACAAAAGATTGAAAGTAAACATCACTTCTCAAAAGTACGGCCCTGAAGAAAGTTAGGTAATAATATTAGTTGAAAAGGATGGGCACCCAGGGCAGTGGTAAATGTGTTCATGTAAAGTGTGAAGACTGGCATCCCCATGAGAAAACTAGAGGAGGTCTTCATATCCATAACCGGTCAACATATGATAGAAGGCAGTGACTTTATATGATGCCAGAGTCTCTTTTAGACCAGAGTGGCAGGGTAATAATGAAAAGAGTAGGAAAAGCCTCAATGACTTCAAGAGGCTGTGGTGTCTCTCAGACATATGGACACTGCTGAATCCATAGGTTATTTATTACACCTTGTATTGGGCAGTGTGTCAGTCATTCCCAAGATTGGACATACAAATGTAAGCTATCATTGATTATTGGGCACATTGTTCCGTCGGATCACGCATATGAAGAAATTACACTAAGAATGGAAATATCTAGGAAAGAGACTGTCAGCTGTATCTAAACTCTTTCTTATGAAAGAGATGCATAAATTAAGATCAATAATGAAATGGAGCATCCTTGAAATAAATAGGAGCTCGGTTACCACACAGGAGAAAATTTGAGACAGCTTAAAAATCATTTATCTGAGTACTGTTCATAGACGAGGCCGCCAAAAGGAGAAAGAAGACATGAAAGGCCTGGGTAGACTTACACAGAATGTGAAATGTCTGGAAAGCAAGGAACATTACAAGTTCCCCTATTTAAAACAAAGAAAATAAAACTGCCAGCACAATTCATTTTATACGAGAGGGGCATTGCTTAGAATGAGACAAAAGTATTTGGAAGGTAGAGGTAGGTCTCTCAAACTAGTGGTGCATGCGCTTAACACTGACAACACTAGAAATGTATACATAGAATCATATACACAGATATGCAATCAAAAGGAAGACCATAGACATACATAAGGTGTTTGAAGTGTTCTACACTCTACTACATAAGGCTGAGAAAAGTGACCTTATCACCCTTTCCAACAATATGGAATTGCTGAAACTGTCAAAAATTGAGGACTTCCTAAATGGCAAAATATGAGAAAGAGAGGTGAAGACAGCAATTAAATTGTTTAGACTTTGGAAATTGCGAGGCCCGGCTAGAAGGACAATGCAGATTGATTAACTACCATGAAAACGGAATTATCCAGTGAGGCCTTGGAAACTCAAAATTGTACTCAATCAATGAAAAATATTCATATCATCACATTAAATTAATCAAGAAGAGATCCCTTTTAATGCACTAACTACTGCAAAAGCCGAACCAACCATAAGACATTTGATTACAAATTGTCCTATGCTCTCACTCAAGGGAAATTTATACTTAAAGAGGTACTTTAAATATCTTAGAAACTTAACATCAGAAGCACTCTGGTTCAAACTATTCTGTACTAGAAGAACTCCCGTGAGGATTGCAATCATTAGATTCCTTCTTTCACTCAACATAAGCCAACAGGATGCGCAATGTGTTCCAATAGACAGTTGAACATTTTATTTTTCCTTAACTTCCTCATTTGTTTTCTTCTTTTCTTTTCTTTTTTTTTTTTTTTACTTTTCTATTGTACTGAAATACAACGATTTTAAATGCTAATATGGGTATGCTCTGTTTTAGCATTTGAAAGTTTGTAGTTGCATATATATAACCATATCCAACAAAAAAAAGAAAATGCTCTAACTACAGAACCGACTCAGTGATCAATTTGAACATGGAATTGCTCACAAATATATGGGTTGATAGATTGGGTCGATTTTTTGTAAAGTAGCACTCCAAAATCATGTAGGTTGTATTAGAAAAAATTAATGGAAATGAAAGTAAAAACAGATCCTTGACATTTTACAATGCTGTAAAAGTAAACTGGAACATCCTCAAATTGTAAGTCTTGGTGTCAAGAACATATTTGATAAAGTCCCTTGGGATTATATGTTTGCAGTTTTGAAAACATGGGACCTGGGAGATATAGTCTATAGGGGAGCTGCAAGAAGGGTCTACAGGGATTTCTAACTGCATCCAACTGACTAAATTCACTAAGCAGGAAATGTCCATTATCACCTATTTCTTTAATATTGTTCTCCGGAAACTGGTGATTGCCATAAGGAAGTCAGGGGACGTAAGTGAATTAAGACAGGAGAATGTCAACAAAAACTCATACTGTTTGACAATGGCATGTTATGAAGGATCCCGGAACTGGCCAGAAGACTACAGAGCCTATTTAACAGGGATCTTAGTATTTGACAGATATAAGGGTACATCGTACACTGGCTAAAGCGCAATGATGATATCAAACCATAAACGACTATACACACACATTTCAAACTGAAGAAGGAAGTGAAGGGGCTAAAGTATCTGGGGATCCTGTTCCACCCAGAAAACTTGACAAATGTCTTTCAATACAACCTGGAAAGACTAAAAAGTGTTCCAGACGTTAATGTTACACTGTGTGCCAATGCAATGATATATGATCCTTATGGAACCTCTCGGCTAATTATTGATAGTGGGGTAAAAAGAGGCTTGATTTTGGTGAAAACAGCAATACTTTGTATCTGGAAAGCATGCTGATGCCCTAGCACAGAAATGTGTCTCAGTGCCATGAGGAACTTGGAATCATTTGAATGACTGACAGTTGAAGAAATCTGGAGCAGCTTTCTGCATTTCTTAACATGATTGAAGATGCAATGTAACTATATACATTCTGTTTATGAGAAAGTATCATTGGAAACCCGTTATCTTTTTTCATTGCCATGTATACATGTTACCTAATAGTCTCTCCCGCCTCACCTGGAATCCTCACTTTGAAGAAATGGCATCTGCACATGTCTGCAAGCCCAAGCTCTTTCATGTTTACTATGCTGTCTTTTCTCTCTCAGAATGTGAGCTCTGCTAATTAGGCCTCATGTTGCAAATGTCCATGCCAAAAAGGTATACTGTGCATGCCACGTGTGCATTTCTGACAACAGCCTGCCAGAATCCAAATTAATTCCAACAGTCATATGCTGCCTTTATCAGCGGGGAACCATGATTGCATTTAGATATACAAATGTTTCCCCAGAGCCTTGGGGCACTTGGGTTAAATTCAAAGCTGTATCCAGTTTGATAGAGTGGCCTAGGAGGAAATAAAAGAGCATTACATTTCATATGAACAGAAATTAGAATTTAGGTGACTATTCAATTATTAGCAGAGATGACTGGATTAAAGATATTATAAAAGCCATGCCAAGCAGTATGTTCAGGCGCAGAGAGGACAGCCATGTCAGTAATTATGTGACAGTTGAACCGCATTTCTCCTGGGACTGAGGTGTGTTCTACGGGTTGCAGCGCAAAAGGGGAATGTGTGGATGTGTGCTCTAGCATCTGTAACTTGCTCTGAACAATGGGAAAGTTACACCTAGGGGATAAATACAGTACTTTTTTTCATCAGGTAGAGATGAGTGGGGGAGAAGTCTAGAGGAGCTTAGGAGAGGGTCAGCCCCAGAGCAACGGGCCCACTACCTTGAACATGGTTAGGCACTACTTATTTCTGTGCCCTCCTCCCAACTTACAGCAAAGAAGACACTCTGAGAGATGGCATCAGAAGGCATGCACCTTTTCTTTACAACAGTTGAGATTATCCCCTGCTATTGGGGTGAAGATAAGGATTTCCAATAAAGGAGCCAGATATTCCCCCCAGCCACATTAATGGAACATTGAAGTGACCTACCACTAGACAAGTCTGCTAGCCGATGAAACACTGGTACCCAGGACACTTGCAAGTGTTCTCTGCTAACCTTCGTGGCTGGGATGGGCAGAAGTAGGACTTACCTTTCATCTAAGATCCGGGACACGGTCCCACAGCAACCCAGAATCAAAAGGCACATAACTGGGCTCTATTTCCCACTTCTCACTTAATTACTTTCAAGTGGTTCCCCCTACTACAAGACCCAACAGAGCTGCTCCTCCCCCACTTTGTGTTTTTGTGGTGTCCCTCAGAGATCTGCCCTCTCCCCTGTTTTGTTCAATGCCTACACCCAAACGCTTATTAAGCTTGTATTCTCCCACAGATTCATCTGTTACTCTTACGCTGATGACACCCACATCTTGGTGCATTTAGACCTTTCTGCCAAGGAGACTGCAGCTAGATTCTATGGGTGTCTTCAAGCTGTGGGTAAATGGATGTCAGACGACTGGCTTGAACTCAACGGGGAGAAAACTGAGGTGTTGGTGGTTGGGTCCTCCTTCTGTTGCGGCTTTTTTGGTTGCCAGTTTTTTGGCCTTCTAGTCTTGGCTCTTGTCCTAGCCCTGTCACTTCAGTAAAGGACTTGGGTGTGAAAATATTGGCATCCCTTTCAGCCGGTCTCCAGATCGGCTCCATCTGTCAGAAACGATACTTTCAGTTAAAGCTTTTGTGAAAATCTTTGCATTACCTCTCCCCTCAATTTCACACTTCTGTAGTATCCTCTTCTGTTGTATCCTCTCTTATTTCATTGACACTGTATTTTTGTAACGCCCGTCTACTGGCTCAGCCTGCCTAACTGCTTCAGCATTTGCAGGTGCTGAAGAATTCTGCAGTGTGAGTGGCCACTTCCATGGCCAGACACGCCCATATCTCTCCAATGCTCCATCATATTCACTAGCTGCCGGTTGCAAAAAGGGTGCAATTCAAATCCCTTTGCCTAGTTCAGCAGGCTTTCTATGGGTTCAGAGCTGAATATCACAAATTCCGTCATATCCCAGCTTGGGCACTTCACTCTGCAGACACCTGTTTGATCTCTGCATCTCGCCTCAGGGCCTCGCCCATTGGGGGCCACTCCTTCACAGTTTCGGTGGACCACCTCTGGAACTATATTCCTCTTTCATCGCGCATGAATGAGGAACATTTTAGGTTTCATCGATCACTTAAAACGTACCTTTTTTAGCATCCTCCCCTCTTTTGCTGTAATAGGGCTCTTTAGCACTGTGATGCCTTCATTGTTGACTGTGCACTTTATAAACGAAATATAACAGAACAGAACTTTGATAAGGTGTATATTTTGTTAACCATTTCCATACACTTCAAGCCATCAGCTGGATCTAACCTGCCTGTTCTCCAGTATCTTTGATGTTGTTGAAGATGCTCACTGCTGAATAAACCCATTGAGCCACCCTCAAACCATCAAAATGCGAGGATCTACACATTGCCTGTTTCCAAGCTTCCTTCAAATCTAGAAAGAATTGCTTCTTGTTGCAGAGGACAGTGTTTTCCTAAATCCGAATAGACTCAACAGTTTTCACACTGATTAGCCTCAGGTAAAGCACCCAGAAGCCCAGCTTCACATTGTTAAGCACTAGGAAAAAGATGTAAAAGCATACACAGTGGTTCTGTTCCCCTGGTCTGGTTTTAAGGTCTCTAGTCTCAATTAATACCCCAGGCCATACCTTTTTAAAAAGACATATACTTAAAACCGGAAGAGTGCTGCAAGGACAGGGCCTCATTATAAGTTTGGTAGTAGCCTTGTCGGTAAAACCGGCAGGCTGCCGCCATACTTCTGGACATTTCCGGTGCCTGCAAATGGGCAATTACCGGGGCATTCCGGCCTCGCCGGACCCAGAATTCTGAAAATCAATCACGTTGTTAGACAGAATTAGGAGAGGCTTGATTCATACGACCTCCCCCTCTAACCTAAAGATTATTGACATCCCACGCTAACAGTCTGTGTATAGTGAAGGTCAGAAGTCATCCATTTTCGAGCATGTTCTTTGCTGTCAAAGGAGCACTGCTCAGGCATTTCATATTAATGTTATCTATCTAAGGAGGTAGGATTTTAAGTTTTGTTTTGAATAAATCGTTGTGGACTGTTTCTCAGATGTCCAGGGGAAGAGAATCCAAGCAAGTGGAGCAAGAAAAGAGAAAGAGTGAAGGTAAAAGGAAGCACAGGGAGGGTGAGGTGCCACAAGGGTAGTCAGGGAGGCAGAGCAGAGATTATGAGAAGGCTTGTAGAGTTGGAAAGAGGACGATAGATACAGTGGTGCCGTAGCCTAGACAGATATGTGAACCCGCAGAAGAAATGTAAATCTGGCTACTTTTGGCATCGTCAGCTATCCAGGCTGGTGATGGTATGAGGAAGTAGTTTAGAAGTGGGGGGTACAAAGAGATTCCTAGTAGCAAAGTTAATGATTCTGTCAAGAGGACAGAAAGCATAGCTGGCCTGACCAAAGAGGATGCTGGCACAGTAGGCATTTTAGAGAAGACAAGAGTGGCTATAAGATGCTTGGCAGTATTGAAATGAAGGTGGGGCTAAATTTACCCAATATCCATGAAGTTGAGGCGAGAAACCATTGCAGTTTTAGAGATGAAAGCAGAGAAGTTGTGAGAAGGATCATAGATGACACAGAGGTTTATAGTTGATGACAAGTAAGGGAGACTGTCAGGTGGGAACTGGATAAACAGAGGAAGAGATGAAATATGGTATTTGGCAGGGAAGAAGACCACCTCTGGTCTCGTAGTATTTAACATCAGAGAGTGCGAAGACATCCAATATTTAATGGCTGTGAAACAGATGGTAATGTTGATAGAGTTCAAAGTAGAGTTCAGGAAAAGAGAAGAAGATGTGGTTGTCATCCACAAAGAGCTGGTACAAGCACCAAAAGTAGAAGATTGGTGCCTCAAGAGCAGAGGAGTAGAGTGTAAACAGGAGGGGACCCAAAGCAGAACAGTGTGGAACACCAACTGTTAGAGGAGTGAGTTGGGATGTATTGCCGCTCCAGGAGACAGAGAATTGGTGAGGTGCCAGGTAGGATTCACACAAGGCAAGGGTTCAATCATGAATCCCAAGAAGAAAGTGAGTTTTAAGCGGAGCAGAGTGATGAATAGTGTCAAAGGCAGTGAACAGGTCAAGTGGAATTAGGATATAGGATAGATTGGAGTGCTCATCTGAGGCAATAAAGTTGAAGACATTCATGAGAGCAGTTTCCATGGAGTGTGAGCAGAGGAAACATGCTTGTAGGGGGTCCAGAAGGTTTTAGATGGATTCAACATTTGTACAACTCTGGAACACAACCCTTTGTTCCAAGTGCTTCCATGGACTGCTCACAAGGATTTTATTTTTTGCATTAAAAGGCTTATATTATTAGCAGGAGCATCAAATCAATAAACATATATTAGATGTTAATAACGTGATCCCTTACACATTAAGCTAAATTAGGAATTGAACAAGTGGTAAGACAAATGTAAGAAATGTGTGTGGATGGCTTTCTAAATGAATTTAAGAGGGGACCAGGAGTGGGCTAAGTCTTAGAAGAAGTATTTGTTAAAACCATAAATCTGGCATACAATTCTGCAATGTTTTAGCATATGGAAAGCGGACAATGTGAAAGGCTTAAACATACCTTCCAGGCTCGCACATGGATTTGAATGTGATTGGCTGAGCAATTTACTTTGCTGGACTGCAAATGTAAGCAAGACTTTTAAGCTTTCTCTAAAGCATTAATGTCAGCAAATGCACCGTGTCGTGGTTGGCTGAGCTCAGAGCATTTTGAGAGTGTTAATGTTGAGGAGAATTATTTTAATCAGGATTTATAGTAGTAGAAAACATTTCAGAAGAAATCAACTGGAACAAACTGGAAAATAAAAATAAATTACTCATTTTCTTCATACTCATCATAAGGGAGTGTTGCGGTATGTTCTTTTAGTTGTAGCTGCTGAATGATTTTTGCATCCGGCTGGTCATCTCTTTTCCTGTTTCCCCTTTCTATCCCTTTTTAGTAGTTGTATTTTTTGCATATAATTTATTTTCATGATTATGCAGCTTTGTTTTTTTTTCCTCATTGTATAGCCCCAGGCAAAATTGACACTAGGCGACAAAGCTAATGTTACAGGACACATTTTATAGGAAAACCACAAAAGTTGTAACTTTTGAACTTGTGCCTGAAACAGAGGTGTTGCTAGGGGGGAGCTAAGGGGGCTAAAGCTCCGGGTCTTTTAATGGCAACCCCATATAGAAGCTCGGGGGCTACACCCAAAAGGCTAGCTAGTCCCGAGTCCTGACAGTCCCGAAATTAGCATAGCCCCAGACCTTTTCCAGACCTAGCAACACCCCTGGCCTGAAAGTTTGCTAAATTTATCAGGCACCTGATGAAGCTCCATCCAAATTTCCACATACAAGTTGGTAAAGATTCATGAACATGTTCATGTACAAAAGGAATGCCAAGTAAAGGTATTTTCTGTATTGGGTTTTCTGCAGACCCACAACAATCACATTAGAATGGAGAGATGATTTTACCACAAACATCCGAAGGCATTAGTCGAATGAAAGGAATGAAATTTTTTTTTTTTAAAAACAGAGATCATCATAAACACGTGTATGACATCCACCTAATGAGGGAATGTGGCAAAAACTATATGCACATTCAAAGTGTAATATGCACAAAAATGACATTAGGAATAGACAGCCAAATATAAAAACACGCACTGGCAATGCCAACAATTTGGGCTTTTGTCTAGGCATTGGAAAGGCACTTGTCAGGCACTGCCAAAGTAACTATTAACTGGCCATTGATGGTAGCAGATGCAAAATGCTGCGGATATCTGGTCATCTAATAGCATTTACTGGCAAATGCCTAATACTTATAGACAAGCTCAAACCTTTGGTTTGGCCAATGCTTGTTTACAGTACTTCAGTGAAGGGCACTTATAGTTCTTATAAATCGAGTGGCTGAAGGCAGTTCTAGTTGACATTTTTTCTACACCACTAGCGGGTTTAGGTCTCCAATGAAGTCATTAACTCTCAGAAGACTACTTTGAAAAAACACTGGCTGGCACTTCGAGTGCAATGTGTGATGGTCAGACTTGATTACAGCAAGCTCAACGAGTTCCCATGATGCAGCGTTTTGGCCAGTGTGGTCAGGAAATTTGTGGGAATGGCCATAGATATTATCATGGCCATAGGCAGTCAATGGGTGGGCAAATAACCAAACCACACCTAGAGGCTGTGTATCCCTCCTCATATGCCATTTCTCCCTATCTGTACTCTAATGCAATAGTTTCATTTCTTAGGTGCCGGCAAGTGACACCGAATAGCCCAAACTAAAAAGGACATGAGGGGAGAAAGACAAGGATTTCAAAAGCGTTAAAGTTATTTATTATGTATAAAAAGGTGATGTTTACAAATATTAGTAATGCCAACATCAAGGTATAAACAGTGAGTTTGTGCGTCATTTCTGGTGGAGCTTATTTTAAAGACACGTTTTTCTTTGTGCTCACTCTTGACCTCTTCCAAAATGCCTTTCAACTTGGTGGATTAAAGGTACTCTTATAAGGGAAACACGAGTGGCCTAATTTGAGGAGGGGTCGGGGGAGGAGGGCGGGGGGCATTTCAGATTCAAATTGGATTTATTTTATGTAGTTTTATTCTTGACCAAAACTTAAACTGATTGAACTGGAACATGGTTACTAATGAGAGAAACATTTATGTTTTAGATATTCATTCAGCAATCCAGCAGTGACCTCTGGTGGATTGAGATCAATATACATTTTTCTATGTTTTTTAACCTTAAATTAGAGAGCTAAATGAAAAGAGGCTCTGCTATCAATGTAAGCCATGTTTGAACAACGCCAATAACTTTGAACTTTCATGATTATCATTTATTTTACTTGTGTACAGCATGGACCGGTGTCCCTTCTCCGGTGTTGCTCTGACCTGGCTTCGCTGAAGCATAATGCATGCTTTGGAATGGAAATTCTGGAGTGCTCGGTTATGCCCCAATCCCTGCTCTTTTGGACAACCAATTGCATTTTCAAAATATGTTGTTACTAAAGACGTGCTGCACAAATGCAAACTTTCTGACATATTCCAGCAGTACAGGGAACGTGGCCCAACAAACGTGGACCCTCTGTCCAAAGGTACATTCTGCAAAGGTTGGAAATTCCAATGTTAACAACACTCAAAATGTCCAAAATGAAGCATTTCCCCAATACAAACATAGTCATAACACTACAGATGAAACATTAACTCACACTACACCGTTACTTCTCAGTGTTCGATTTAAATTGCATGTAGCACATGCACTGGCATAGCGGGGGCCCCGCAGCCCCTGCAGTGTCTGGGGCCCTGCCAATACTTGTCCTGGGAAGGGGTACCCTCGAAAAAAAAATGTAAAGAAATAAAATTAGATAGTTTCTTTTTGACATCACTCTGCCTTCCTAAAGAAATTATTTCCGTTATGGTTCGATCCCTTAACAGATATTATTTCTTTATAAAGTCAGAGTGACTTCAAAAAGAAACCATTTCTTTTTGAAGTAATGGGGCTCCTCTCCACCCCATGACATGGGGGCATCAAGATCCTCTGCAGATGAGCTAAACACGTGTTCATGGCTGATGCAGGGAGCTGAAGGATTCGTTCCGTGGACCAACAGATTAAAGGTAAAACATGTATTTGCTTTAAATGTGTGTGTTTGTGCATGTAATTGTGAAGTGTGTGTGTATATATGTTTATAATGTAATGTGCATGAATAAATGTATGCAAGATGCATGGGTGGCTGTCTGTGTTTGCCTGTGTGAGTGTATGTGAAAGGGTGAACACTTAAAGGTATTGGTGAATGGGTGTGCGTGTGTGAGTGTGTGGTGAAAGGGTGCATAGTTAAATGTATAGGTGGCTGCATGTCTGAGTGTATGGTGAAAGGGAGCACACTTAAATGTATGGGTGGCTGCCTGGGTGTTTGTGCCTGTATGGTGAAAGGGTGGCTGCCTGGGGGCGGCTGTATGGTGAAAGGGTGTACACTTAAATGTATGGGTTGCTGCCTGGGTGTGCCTGTATGGCGAAAGAGTGCAGTCTTAAGATGTATGGGTGGCTACGTGGGTGGGCTTGTATGGTGAAATGGTGCACACTTAAATCAATGGGTGGCTGCCTGGGTGTGCCTGAATGGCGAACGGGTGCACACTTAAATGTATGGGTGGCTGTCTGGGTGTTTGTGCCTGTATTGCGAAAGGGTGCACACTTACATGTAGGGGTGGCTGCCAGGGTGTGTTTGTATGGTGAAATGTTGCACACTTAAATGTATGGGTGGCTACCTGGGTGTGCTTGTATGGTGAAATGCTGCACACTTAAATGTATGAGTGGCTGCCTTGGTGTGCCTCTATGGTTAAAGTGTGGACATTTAAATGTATGGGTAGCTGGGTGTGTGTATATGGTGAATGGTGTGTGTGCTTGTGTTCAGGGGTGCAACAAAACCTACATTTTGGGGGGACTAACCCTTCAAATGTTGGAATAGGGGCTAATTTAACAGGCGGTGGAGGAGGGGCCCATTTATTTGTGTGAGGGCATCTAACTTCTTTACACATTCTAATGATACTATTCTAGTGCAGCTTCAATGTTAAAAGCAGTTAACTCTCTCCTTTAAGTCTGAAAGCGCCCACTTATGGACTGCTGTGAGAATGAACGGTCGGTCTCCTGTCCCCTCGCTACAAATAGTTTGATATTGTTAATATTTCTCGGGGAGATGGAGTGCTTTTGACTGGTGTTGGAAATCAGATTTGTATTTTCAATATGCAAAATGCATTGAAATTGTTTTTTTGAACACGTGAAATATGTAGTGAAGTATTTTTTAGTGGTTGTAAATAAAAAAGGAAAAACAGAAAACAATTTGGAGCAGTTTTTGTGAAAGTAAGAACAAATAATGAAGTTCAGTCGAACATTTGGTAGTTCAGAATATAAATTGCCAACTTTAAAAAAAGGTTATTCTACAGCTGCCATTTTTGAACAAAAAACAAGTTTATTGATTTTAATTCCTCCACCCCATGCCTCGAATTGTTCAGGTGTCCGCGTACTATCGGACTATCCCCAGACTACGCAGGCTGCAAAAGGTCCTGTGATTTTTCTTTTTAGTTCTATTTTTGAACTGTGAAAAGTGGCTCCAAAAGGAATCCTTTTATAACATTATTGCTTTTATATTTTTGGGGGATTTTGTGTTTTTTGTAGGAGAGGTAATGAGGTAAGGTGGGGGAGGGAAGGAAGGCAAAGGAGGGAAGGGAAGGAAGGGGCACCAACTACATCTACAGACAGGCAGGTGGACAAGGGAAGATGTTGGGGGTGCCTTAAATCTAAGGTAGGGGGCAGTGTTTCTCGTGCTCCTTGGCCAAAGCCTCGAAAGCACTCTGAAACTGCTCCCCCCTGCAGAGCGGTGTGTCGCAGTACAAACAGAATCTTTGACCATCAAAAGGTAAGGATTGACAGCGTCCTGTATGGCCTGCGAGGCAGCCAGTGGAATCCTCCGCCCCCGAGGACTACCCTGTCTGGTGGCAGAACCGGTTAGGAAGATTGGGTAGAGGACATTAACCTGTTTCTCCCTGAGAAAGGAACTGCCTTTCTCAGAGCACCCAGAAGGTTGGATCGAGTGTGGCGGCAGATGGAGGTAGCCTGAGCTTTTGGTACATTCCCAACAGTGGTAAAAAATACAACACCCATGACTCTCTCTGGGCACATCCTCTACCTCATCTTCCTGTTCCTCTCCAAACTCCTCCGCATCACAGAACCTGATCTCCAGACCAGGCCCTCCAGCTGGTGGCTGTGGTGGTGACTCCTGGGAAGGAGGGATGGACATGATTGATGCCTTTAGAGCACATTGCAATTTTTGATAAGTAGGTGCTCTGAGGTGCTCTCTCCTGGATTGGCAGATTGAGAATGACTAAAAGTAACTGGTGGGTCCCTTCAGAGGAACCGTCCGCAGACCGTGCCACTGTACGCAGACTATTGAGTCTAAAATAGGCCTTGTAAAGTTGTAAAATGTTGCCAGATCGACTAAGAATGGGTATATGAGCTCGGGAAGGGTAAACTTTCAACTTGAAACATCCTAGTTTGACCAGAATTTCAGTTTAAAACTCTCTGAGGTGACGGACACTGTGGACATGCCAACACACTGCAAGGGTGGGGGCACAGGATGACGTCTGCGGATATCCACGGCAGCAGTTGTCCATAGACCCCGTTGAGCAGGAGACCCTGGGCACATGTGCGCGTTGTCCGTGGACTAATTAAAAGTGTGTCATGTAAGACCGGACATTTCCAGACATGGTGCAATGTCCACAGACACCCATTCCGTAAACGGACATCCCGAACATTCGTATAGTCTGCAGACTATTAATTGGAGATTTTCTTTTTTTTTTTAAAGCAAGTTATGACAGAATAATATACAAGATATTTACAGTATAAAAATAGACGTATTTATGAAAGGGATGGGGTATTGGAATGGGAAACATAAATGTGAGAATTTGGAATTTCTATAAAATCTTCATTGGGGTAGGGGGGAGAGAGGTTTCATCAAGCATTCTTTCATTTATATTTTGGGAATTTGATTGGTGTGATTTCTGGCGGCAAAAGGTACAGGTACAAGTAGGACAGTGATAATCAAAATTTGTAATGACATGATTTTTTAACTTAATTTAGAAGTTCCTTAAAGTCATTGCTAAGTTCATCCAATTTTCAATACAAGATCATGATTTCATTGTTTAAGGTTTGGGATTGGGATTGTCTTTTGATTTGTTGGAATTCTCCATAAATAATCTGTGGTGTAGTTTACTCATGTAAACTATGTACAAGAAGAAAAGAAGCAATTAGTATTCATGGCATTTTTAATCTGGTAATATTGACTGGTAAAATAATAAATGCACCCCTATCAGAATTTTGACTAATATGAAACATGAAAAAAATTGCTAACAATTGAAGACTTGCTACACTTATGTTAGTATAAACTATAGATATGAAGACCCATAATTCATATAAATCACATGCACATCAAGGAAACTCAAGTAAGGAAGAAACAACATCACCAGAAAATGACAATACAATTAAAGTTTATCTTCATGTATACAAATAAATTGTGTGTTTGAGGACTGCTTTCTGCCCTGTGTGTGTGCACCATGAGCTGAGACCAAATGGAAAGTGCTTTAAGAGCATACAATACAAAGTTTAACGTGTAGATATATAGCATCATTTGAGTTTTTAAATTCTCACTGTTAGTGAAACAAACAATGTCAGAGAACAGAAACAAGTAACCTAGATATGTGATGTCATCAGTGATATCATCAATGACATTTGTGATGTCATCTTTGATTTCCTGGGTGTTAGTCTTAACAGTGCGGTGGTGTGAGATATGGTTTCAAAAGTGTTTTTCTATAGTTGAATTGTATTGTGGTGGTTGTGGTAGGAATTCCCCCCAAGAATCTGGCCACTGGCCAGGCATACTATAGTAATATATTTCTTACACAGCCTGCGGTAGCAGCCGTGTACTTATGGTTAAGTTGCCCAACTCATTGTAAGAGCATTGTTTGGGTGGCTCATAACTTTGGTGCTGTGTGGCATATCCTTACCAAACTTTGCAAAAAAGTATATGGCCACCTGGGAAAAATGTGCGAAGTTTGCTGCAGTTTCGTTTAGTGGGGGCATTTGTTTTGAAAGCGTGCTTTTAGAAATAGTAAGTACTATGGGAGAGTATACCGCATTTGTAATATGGTGGAATGTTATAATTGAAGTGTATATGGTGTTTACGATCGTATAGTACAATTGAGGATAGTGCTTCTGGAATCTGTAGTTGTTTCTTTAGGAATCTCTGGGTTTTTTTTCTGGGGAAAAACAACAGTGTAAGTTGTTTAAAATCTTTAATTGCATATGATTGTACATATAGATTTACGTTTTTGACCTTCATAAACAGCATATGCTATGTATTATGTTTGGTACAACATTGTTGTGTGATACATTGTTGTTATATTAACATGAAATAATGATTGGGTGATTGGGAAAAAAAACATCCATAGTGGATTAAACAAAAACCTACTGTATTTACATACCGTTTTTGGTAATTACATAGTTTTAAAGAATATATATGTTATACTATATATGTGTGTGATAGCATCGATATATTATGTGAGTGAAAGTGTGATAAGGTTTAAAACAAAAAAAAATCTGTTGTAAATAAGGGTATGCCTAAAGTAGTTAGATATCCGTCAGTGTGTTGTAACAATGTTGGATTTTCAAAAAGTATTGCATTAACAGTATGTTTGATGTATACAATAACTACATTTATGTAATGGGAAAGTGTAATAAATTATTGATAGTAGAATGTGTTGAGCACTATTGGTGTTAGTGAGTAACAGAGTGGTGGTGTGATGGAATCAATAAAAACATTATGATGTTTTTAGGAAAACAGTTACAAAGGTATGCCAGAGGACCGGAAGTTTGCACTACAAAATCACCGCTTAGCAGAGTACCTAAGGACCATCAAACCCTCCCTGGCAATGACAGAGGACTCAGCCATGGGGCAATGCAGAACTGTCTTTTATTTTCCAATCAGATAGGGATCATACAGGAAATACAAAAGTCTCCAGCAACCACAGCTCCTGAGCCCGTGTCATAAGCTTTTATCTAGTAATGATGTCACAATCTGTAACCCTTGCCCAAAATCCTAGGAGGCAGCTTTATTGGGTAGCTTGGGTAGTAGCACCTATAGGTATCCCCTATGTGAGTTGTCTAACTGGCACTTCCATGTCAGGTGGGTTTGCCTGAGACTTCCCCAAAAACTATTTATTACATTGTTGCAGGGTCGCAGGACTACATTGGCCCTTGCCCAATTACACACCACCCCAGGATTTGAGCATCCTGATTGGCTAGAGTGGGTCTCCCCAGGCCCGGGAACCTGATCAGTTCACAGCGCTCATGTACCTCTTAAAGGTAATGAGAAAGACTGTGTCCCCCCATGGTTGGCACTGGTATAGCTACCTAGCCTGGGAGAGTGTCTGAAGGTTGCAATGTTCATTGGGCAAAACATGTATTCATTCTGTCTGTGCTCGCTGGGAACAGCTTCTCTTCCCACCTGAGGTAAATAGTCATTGTTCTACTTGCCCGAGTCACGTGGGTGAGGACTGCAAAAATCAGCTTTTCGGTCTGCAATTAGTGAGGAATTTGTTCTGTTATTTCACAAGTGGCTCCCTGCCTTGCGAGCCAGGAATGTTTCACCAGCTCTGGTCTTTAGCCATGAGCAATGGCCCTGTGCTTCATGCTGCATAGTCTACATCTCTTCTTCACTTATTTTGAGGCCTGTGGCTTCGTGTGAATTCACTACAGTCTTTTTTATGGTTTCCCTATATATATTGTATTATTTTCCTAGATGCTATTAGTATTCAGCTCTTCTAGGTTCCTAATATGTCCCTGTGGCTCCATATGGTTAGTTTCAATGAAGCATTTGCAAGCTTGCTCTGTGTGACCTTTTGCTTTCTTGCATACCTGTATTTAGCTAGTGACAAGAAAAAGGTTTCTGACAGTATGTACATGCATCTGTCCTCTATCTACAGAACTGTGTATGGATGTTCTTGGTGTGTGCACATGTGTGTCTACATAACTTTGTGCAGGGATGCAATTTTACTTTGTGACTAACGTTACTATGCCATGGTGTCACTAATGACTTCAGCACAGTTGAATATTTATCATTAGTCAACCTGGTCCAGTGATGGGGCACCTGTACCCACAAAGACATCAGCTGGATAAGGTTTGAATGGTTGTCTGAGAGAATAACTGCTCACATATGTGGAATGCACCGGAAGTATGTGTATGTGTGCATTTGTAAATGTAGGAAATGCAGATGCAAAAGATTTCTAGAACATTGTTAAGTGGCAGTCGTGTGGAAGTTTTATATGTTGACAAGGTTACATTTAGAGCTTTTGGGTGTGATTGGTGGATGGATGTGGGACTGTTTGAAAGCAGGCAATGAGGGAGTGTTACAAAAAAAAAGTAAAAAGTGTAGAAGGGCTGTCCTGTGCAATGGTGTGCATGTGCCATGCGGGTCTTTTAACAATGCTTGCCATGGAAAAGGGACTGCAGAGACCGTGGATAGTCATGTAGGTGCATGGGTTCAGGTTCTTATTGTATGCTAGGGAAAAGTATTTGTGACAGAAAATGGTTTCTGTCCTTTTTTCTTTTTCTATGGTATACAATTGCCCATTACTCACATTAGTACAACACGGACATGTTTGAGAAGCTTATAGCTACTTTATTGAAAAATGTAAAGCAATCTATAAGATTTATTTTTAGTTCCATTTATTAACTGTGAAAGGTGGTGCCACTCATACTTTCTTTGAAGACTGTGCTGCCAATGTTAATCAATGCGTGATGTAGAGTTAGACCTTGTGATTTATGAATAGTGTCAGCATATGCAAGAGATAGAGAGAATTTCTTCTCTGCATACGTACATGTCTTCTTTGAAAAGAAGGAAACAGGCTATTGTGCAGCAGCATATTCTTTTATCTTCTGCAAGTTTCTAAAAGTGGATGTTGACAAACTGAATGTTGTTGTCATGCGGACATGTTTGTAAGCCAACAACTGTACCAATTGCTCCATTGGCTAAAACTTGTTCTACATCAAGGTTACATTTTAGGATTACTCTGCAGTTAAAACAGAGTTATTACTTTTTCTGTGTTGGAGATACATTTCTCTAAGCTATTTAGTCATGCTGTTGCTTGTTGACAAATAGGGAGTGTCATGCTGTGCATGTCTAGTTTTTCTGTGAAGCTGATATGTGCTATGGGTTGCATTTCTTTTTTCAACATTATATCATTGAATTGACTTGCAAGGGTTCTCATTAAGGACATGCATTTTATATTTTGTTCAGTTATTCGTTCCATGACATCAGGGGCAGATGTGTTTTCCCCTTATCGCTCATGGATTAGTCTAGGTTTTAAGATGGATTTTGCATCTTAAAAAAGCAGACCAGTACTAATGCTTTTTTAAAATGTTAGCATAACAGAGATCGGCAGACTGGTGCATTTTTTGAGTTCTCTGTAGCGAAAAAGTTGCCAGAGATTTACATTTCCAATGCTGCTGAGTGTGTTACGGCATTGTTTGTGTCCAAATGTTTTGAAGATCGGTTGACATTTTACTGATGTTAACTGTAGAAGGTTTCCAAAACAATAACGTGTTTTCCTCGAAACAGTTCTTCATAGTCGGTTTTTAGGACTTCTTGCATTCTCTGGTGAATTTAAGCCAACATGAGGTTGGAAACATGCTTACATAATCTATGAGGAGCACTTTCATTTGTTTCAGAATTCTGCGTACTTCATTAGCAGTTATTGCTGATAATTTGTAGTATTCTATTTTGTTTTGTGTTCTGGAGCAGTAGACTGTGTAAAGATACACATCCTGTTTTGTAGACAGCTAACCCTGTGGGGGCTGTTACAACAGCTGAAAGAAAGGGTGTTGTTTGTTAAGTCTTGTATAAATACGCTGATTATTTTAAAAAAGAATGCTTGGCCAGAATCAACTTCACCACTTAGATACACGAGCAGAGGTCTATAATTTGTACAGCTACATGTTTCATTTGCTTCTCTTTATTGCACGGTAATCTTTTTTCACAGCCCCAGCATACAATGAAAAGGGAACCGTTTCACGCTGAAAGGCAATAGTTCACATAACACACTCTGTGGCTGTTTATTCACAAATCAGCATACATAAAAGAATAAATGCAGTAAAAAGAATGTTTAAAAATACTTCACCATTAAAGCATCAGTCACAGAATTCTTCATCTCGCAGGAACTGCACTGAAAAGCTCCAAAACAGGCAGGTAGAGAGATTTTGCTTAACAGCATAGAAATCAGTGTGTCCACTCTTTCTCTGAATCTTTTCTCAGTCTGCCTAATTTGGTGCTCTCCTCCCACAAATGCAGGATTACATTTTCCAGAAAGTTCTGACTCTCAAAGTCCACTTGATGCCAATTCCCATGGATCCTGTGTCGAAAAGACTCATGGCAACCTCAAGAGGTAAACTCTTCCCTTTCTCAAGAAAATGCGAAAAACAGCATAACTTTCATTTAACATTATGAGACACCAGCGGACAGCTTAATTCAAAACAGTCCTTCAAACAATGCAAAAGAGAGAACAACTTGTTTGTTAGTGGAATAATAAACACAATGTTCAAAGTTCACATTACAATGCAGGTTTTCAATAAGGCCTCAAGAAAATTTGCAGATTTCATTGAGGCTTGAAGAGAATGTACATTGTGACCCTGGGTGCACCTAGAATGCACTGCACACAGACGCCATGTTTCAGTTAAAAACACTATGATTCAAAAGAATTACAATGTTTTAGTTTCATGTTCGAAACCATGTTCAATTTGTTCAGTGACATCTAGATAAATGGTGAGTTGTTAATCATTTAGCTGTGATTTGAGCACTGACAAGTCTTCTTCACATTGTTTAGATTGAAAGATGGTATTTCCTACCTCAGTCATGGCTATTTCTGCTTCATTTAGAATTAGTGGTTCTCCAAGTGGCTGTTGGCTTCCTGTAAGAGAAGGTGGACTGCATGCAGGTGTGTCTTTATCTAGAAGAGCTCCAATGCCTTCCTCTTGTTGGTGTTCATTACCCAACATTTGTTTGTATTGTTCGAATTTGACATTTGTTATATTGCTTTTATTTGCATTGAATGCAGCTTCAAATGAGTCATGGTCACCTAATAATTCTGTTTCTTTTCTCCAAGGTTTAAAAAGTTGCAGTATGGCCATGTAATAAGGTTTTCTACGTTGTGCAGATTTAAATGATAACTTTACATGATTAATTAGACTCGGCTTGGTAAGTTTTACTAGGCTTCATTCACAAGTTTAGATTTAATATTTGCCAGTTGTCTCATCTGGCGTGACATTGTTTTTGCAGGAGTAGTTTTGGGCTTTGTCATACAGGCACATGTTTTCCAAAGCAGTACTTCTGTTTTGGTAGTATGTGTCATTTACATCGTTTTTTAAAATGTCCTGGCTCTTGGGATCATTTGTGGCTATTTTTTCTGGCCTTAGGATTTTAGTACTCTTTTGCGTGATGAAGCTGGACCATGGTTTAGCCAGACAATGTTTACAGATTTCCCAAATAAGGGTGTACCTGTCAAACGGTCTGGAGCTTCATAAGAGAGCATTTTTATGCCAAGTTGTACAATGTTTGTGACAGTGTTTTGCCAGAATATATGTAATTCCACAGGTCTTTTAGCTCTGTTTTCTCAGCTTTGGTGAGCTAGGCAGTAACATATCTTGCAACTGCAGTGGAAGTGTCTGCAATGTATTGTATGTCTATATTTCCATTCCCCATGAGGGCAATGCTTGCATTGTAATCATTGATGTACTTGTATGCTTCATCCCTTTTAATGTTGTTTGTGTGTTTAGGGGATTTCCCTTTTACACTCTGTTTAACAGACGACATCAAGCTATTTGTGCAAACTGGTCTAGGGACGACAAAGATACATTTGGTATTGTATTTCCCTTTGTATGTATATCGACGTCGGCAGTATTGGCCACACTTATCTTTTTGGACGTGTAAGATTTGTGTATGTAGGTCACAATGTGTGATTTCTGAAGGAATGTCACAGGTAATGTATTTTGAATACATTGTAAAACAGTGGCATCACTGTCATGGCTGAATTTGGGAGCATCTGTTATCCACAAAAGCTTGTGGATGAGTGGTGCTCCTCTGGATTGATATTCTTTTCTCCTAAAAAAGTGTTCCATTTCTCTGAGTGGAGGGATATTATTATTGCAAATGAGGTGTGACATGGCAATGGAGCAATTGTGAAAGTACCTTGATACATTGACAGGGTCAAAAGAACAGAGTTCTCCTGGTGTTTTTATATCTATCCCCTCTTAATTTTGGTTTGCCGTGCGGACGAAGTCGTGCAAGTCATCCCATGCATATTTTCCACAATTTAAAGTAACAAACCATGTGGTTGGGCCTACGTTCCTTAGCATAAAATGTACATCAGTGTGACTTTGGAACCAGTGTTCTTTTGTACGACGCATGTTTCCCAAGAGATTGGTGAACTTGACTGCACAACTTAATCTTTATCTTTTATCTTTTGAAGCAGTTGGGTATAGAGTTGCTAGTTCACTTTCAAACAGGAGGTGGAAAACGTATTCTACATTTTGTCTGTATCTGGGGTCTACAGAATTAATTCTTAAAGAGTGATTTTCTGATGCACTAATTTGTGTCACATCTTCTTCCTTTTCCTGTAGTAGAGAGTAGAGGAAAAGTACATTTTTCTACACTTTTTGTCATGAACCGTCGTTTACGTCCTTTCTGGTCCTCCTGGTCCCTGACTCGCAGAGGATTGCATGCAGTATTCCTTCCAACATGGCCGCTTGGAATGGAATGCTCCGGATTAGTCTATGCGTTCCACACTGCTCATCCTACAAGAGAGACACGCCCCCGCGGCTCTGCACGTCTCAACTCTACCGCTACCTGTAGTCAGACGTGCTTTGCCAGAGTTCAATCGGGGCTCTCGCTTGATTCCTTGTTCCCAGCTCCTTGATTCCCCGTCCTATTCCTACCCTCTCCAAACTCCTGGAAAACCTTCTGCGCTCAAGTCACGGTCCTCCGTGCCTCTGAGCGTAACTTGCTTGCTTCCTGTTGTTACCCTGGACTTTCTGAACGCTCCTGGAAACTGAACCGCTATCCTCACGCTGGATGCCGAAGATCAGCGTTCGGGTCTATACAAATCCCAGACCGTAAAAAAGAAGAAATCCCAGAAGGTCGCAAGTACTCAACAAAAACAGATGAGACGGGGAGAGATTTGTGACACTTTTCTCCAATATGCTCATTGGGGAGTC
Organism: Ambystoma mexicanum; assembly: GCF_040938575.1. Lineage (NCBI taxonomy): Eukaryota > Metazoa > Chordata > Amphibia > Caudata > Ambystomatidae > Ambystoma > Ambystoma mexicanum. The sequence continues at coordinate 719,825,235 of NC_090932.1, forward strand.
TTTACCTTGATGCATTTGATGTGTTTCTAATGCATCTTCTATGGTGTCTTTGGAGTGTAGTGGCTGAATTGTATACTGGACTAAAATATTGACCTCAGTATTAGGATCTACACGTTCAAATTGGCAAGTTTGTGGTGAATCCTATATTATTTTGGTGGTTTCTTTTAAGTTTTCCTCTATGTTTATATCTTTGTAGTATTCATTGTTTTCTTTAAGATAATGCAGGGCTTGTCTAAATGTGTTTAAGTTGACTAGTTGTTGTCAGATTTGTTTGTCTTTTGTTGGTGCACCATTAACTAGTACAATCAATGATAGATCTACTGGCCGTTGTACTCCTAGAGTTTCTACATTTTCTTTAGGATCTAATGGCTGAGGGGTGCATTTTGGGCCCTAAACAGAAATCCCCTTCACCTGAAACATTGCATTTTAAACATTGCCACAAAAAACGGCTATGCTTTGCTTTAATTCCGTTTGAATGACAAGAAGTTAAACATTGCACCAAAAACGGCCCTGCGTTTGCTTTTCTTTCATCTGAATAACAAGAAGCTATGCACTGCATTCAGAAAATGGTCCTGCATTGCTTGTGTTTCATCTGAATGACAAAAATGTATGCACTACATCCAACAACAGCCTTGTCTTATTTTTAATTCACATGAGTAGCAAGGAGTTCAACATTGCAACCCGACACAGCTTTTGTTTTCCCTTTCATGCAAACTTAGTGTATTTTTAAGTAAATCAATTAATTCCCCTATTTTGAAATTCACATTACAAGTTGGTTAACATTTGAAATTAACCCCCTTGTCCCTGGTGTCTATCTTTAATATTATAGTCATTAAAGTATTGCCTCAAAAGAATTAGTCTCTGTGTAACTGAAAACCTATTGTGTCCCTGCATTGTGTGCATTACCACACAAACTCCTAATTTGCATCTGTCCTATTAAAACCCGAAGCCATAGTCCCATTGAAGTCAACCCCTTTTTCCTACCAGTCTATCAGTTTTGTGCCTCTGTCCTTGTCATTGAAAACCAATTTCCTATTTTTAAAGCTAAACCCCTTCCTTCAGCTACCTGTCATTGTGAACCCCAGTGTAAAAGGAATTTCCATTTGCCACAGTATTTTTTTCCTTTTGCTTTGCTTTCTCCCAAAACCAATTTTTCCATTTCTTTCCTGTATTGCCCTGGTGTGCTGATTAGTGTTCTATAAACTTTCCCTAGTTCCCAAAATGTAAGTAATCTGAATTTACTTTCATCCTGCTCCCTAGTAGTTGTAAATAACAATCCTAATCCCATCCTGCCGTTTTGCTCCAAAAACAGGTTTTCACTTTCTTTGCTAGCTTCCCATTTTGGGGTGGTAGTCTGTACCCCAAATCCTTTTTTCTCTCTCTATTCTTACTCCTTGCCACTGCCTTCCATTCAAAGGAATTAATAGCTGATGTTTGGGGGTGAGTGTTGCGGGGGGTGCTAAACAATGGTGCTATTGTGTCGTAAATAATTGATCGTTTGCCTATTTGCCATTAAAGATCCATGTGAACTGTAATATGATATCCTAACCAAACTTTTTCTGTGTTGTCATTAAAGACTGTGTAAATTGTAGTAGAATAGCTTTACTTAATTGTTTTTTAGAAGTTATTGCACTTTGTGTTGCCACAACATTGGTGGCTGTTGTAGAAATTGTTTGATTTTCCTTTTCATTAAACCATCAATTAATAAATATCTTATTAATACACACTGGCCTGGTTCCTAGTCCATTGTGGCACGGGGTGTTTGTGAAGGTTGTAACTCAGATGAAGGCAATTTGGCCATTTTCGGTTGAAGGCGCATTATAGCTTGAAATGGGTGTACTGTTTGGATTATAATGATCTCATACAAGTGAAGTTTTTTTAGAGCTTTTGGAAGTGGGACTATTTCTAAGTTGTTTGTAATCGCACATGATGGCATTTGGTCATTGTCAAGCTTTGTATTGCAGTAAGTCCAAACTATTGAGGTGCCAGTTATTTTGTATTTACTTTCTGCTGTTAGATATAAAGGTAATTGGAACCATTGAACTTCCTCATTGTCCTCTATTTTGTAGGCCATATCTACTATTGACATGCTCCTTTTATTAAAGGTTCTGTGACAACAGACAAAAATACTTGTCTGTTATTTCAGCACATTTGTTTTGAAATTTAGCGATTTCTCTTTTGAATGTGTTTGTAAGTTGGTTGGTGTTTGTGGGTTTGTGTTTTCACAGTTTACAGCATTTTCTAATTCAACTTCAGTTCCACAATATTTACTTTGGATGTGCTTGGATGTGCTCTATTTCTCAAAAGTTTTCTTTGGCAGTTCCATGTAGGAGAATGCTATTTAAATGTTGCAGTTCTAGAGCAGGAGTTTTTGCATAGTACAGTCTATGCACAACATTTTTATGTGGTGGAAGGTGCTTTTGCAAGCAGTTCCTGAAATGCAAGATAATGAATGTCCTTGCAGTCCTGTGTGGATGTGCACTGGGCAGGAGTCAATGGTTTGTTAAGTTTTTATTCTAATATTGTCTTTTAGATTCATGTATTGATTGTGGAATTGAGCAGCTGCACCTCCATTTGTACACTTAACAGTTTGGTTGGGGAAAAGTAACATTTGGTTGAAAGTTTGTTGGGAAGTTTTTGCTATAAGGGTTTCTTTTGCTATAATGGTGTCTCCTACTATTTCATATCCTCTGCCATTATTGTCTGTGGCAATTGTTTGTTTCTCGGTTCTTGTTTATAAGCTTCTTTATTGAAATATGCATTAGACAAGAAGGCACTCTTAATGAATGCACCATGTGTTCATTTTATGTTGTTGTTCATGTCTAGAGGTTAACACGTGTTTTGTCCTATAAAGCCTTTTTCAAAACCAGACATGTGCCACAGCATCGTATTAGTGCCCTTGCATTAGCTTTTACTTCTCTTCACGTTCATTCGTCCCGGGATGAAATCCCTCAATTCCTGTCTTCTTAGAATTAAAATCCCATCTCGTGGCCGCGATCCGTAGTGTATCTGTAATTTACTGATGAATTTATTTAGTGGTTTCATTCTGTTTAATATTAATATAAGCAACTATCTCTTTAGTGAAATGCAGTGTCAATTAGAGTTTCGAGGATTTGTTTTCTGCTGTAGTTTCTAAGGGTAGATCCTGATTTTTTAGCGGTCTTTATAAGATTATTAAGAATTGTTTTGCAATGGGGGCACTGTGATGCGCCGAGCAAAATGGCCACCTGATCCCAGAGCTCCGAGACTAACAAACTCCTGCCTTGAAAATCCTGTGGATCAACCTAGCTGCAACAGATGATGTGAGCCCAAGAGGGTGCCTGAACCTCCCCTGATGAGACCGGCGCTGGTTGGAGGCGAATCCGCCCGCCCGTTCTTAAGAAACGCTATTGCGAAGAGAAGCCACCATTCCCAACAGCTGCACAGCTTTGCTCCGAAACTGTCACAGGCAGCGGGAGGGGCGACTTACATCGCGCCACCAGCGGTCCGCGGTGGTGCCCGGCCACATTAGAGAGGCCGACTCGCACAGCACCCCGAGAGCAGAGCGAGGATGCAGACAGAGCAGAGTCAGAGCAGAGTCCCTGCCCCCACATGAGTCCCATATCTCCTGTCATCCCGTGGACCGCTGACACAGACCCCCGAGCCGGCTGGCTCATACCGGCACTGGGTGGAAGCCGGCGCAAGGACTCTATAGCCCGGAATCCGGCCTCGGGCTATCCTGCTCCCCAGGGCTGTGACGGAAGACGACGCTCAAGCTGGGGGATTCGCTGCAATTATAGAGGTACGTGGGTGCCAGCTGCATCACTCGACCATTGAAGGCTATACAAAAGCCTCACACTCCTCCATAGCTGCCCAGCCAGGAGCCCAACATAGTGTACCACCGCACCCTGCCAGCAAAGAACCACTCAGCCTACTGCCCGTACAGGGCGGCTGTGCCATCAAGCTCTCTGTGTAACCCTAAACTACCAGGTTCCATAAGCCTGGAAAACCCATGTAGGCCCACTGCCCATCTACCCTCTACAGTGCACAAGCCACAGGAGAAGGACCAACCCCAATCCAAGCACACAGGTGCTGCCTTCTCCTCACTGCCCTGCCACACACGCGCTGATCCAAGGGGGCACTGGACATGAGGAGGTGGTGCTAACCGCATCAAATACCCCTACTACAATCCATACCAATCGGGGTAACCCCCGAAGACACAGTTGGCCCGGCACCATGCCTGGAAGTGTAGACTAAGAACGTAATGACCTGTCCCCCCTCCACCACCACACACAACTCTCCTGCTCCAGCACAATAGCCTGAGGCCACTCCATAGTTATGGTTGGTGGCACCAAAAACAAAGACAAAAAGAGGGGCCCCATGGACGCTTTTGCTAACTCCTCCAGCCAAGACCAGGGCACAGAACCCACTGAAACCTCCAGTTCCCCCGTGTCGGACCCACCTCCACAGGAGGTGGCCCAATATATGGCCGCTATGGAGAGAGGCTTTGCGGCAATTAATACTAAACTGGACGATATAGGGGATAACATTGCCTCCATCTGAGCGGACATAAGAAAGGTGAACTCCAGGGTCACAGAGGCAGAAAACAGGGTTTCAACCTTGGAAGACAGGGCTACCCCACAGGGCAAAACCATGGAGAAAATCCCAAAAGACGTCAAGGCGCTACAGAACAAGTGTGAAGATTTAGAATCCCGCTCGAATCGCAACAACATCAGGGTGGTGGGGGTGGCGGAGCACAAGTCTAACACTACTATGGAACACTTTCTTGAAGACATGCTCCACTCCCTATTTCCGGATGCACAGTTCTCAAAAGCAATTTCTGATCAAAAGGGCACACAGAAAACTAGTCACCCCCCTAAACTGCGAACAATCATAGCAAGCCTACTCAAATACCGGGACCGTGACCTGGTGCTCCGTCTGGCTCATAAACAAGGCCCCATCACATTTGAATCTAACCGTATCCACATATACCCGGATTTCTCTACAGGGGTACAGACCACCTGGCGATCCTTCCACTCCGTTAAAAGATCACTGAGAGACTGGAAAATAACATACGCCATGATGTTCCCTGCCAGGCTCCGCATCCAGCACGCTAGCAAGACCAAATTCTTTGACTCACCAGATGAAGCTATGTCATACATAGAGAGGCATATCCCAGAGGCGCCCACCGGGACCTAACTCCCTGGAACCCAGACAACGAAACCCGACACATAATAAGAGATCCTACTTTGCACTACGGTTGCAGTGCCAACAGGCCGATCCACAAGATCATGAATGCCATAGTCCCGGAGAAGAGACGGGCCACACTGCCCCCTCTCCAATTGGTTTCTATTGCAAGGTTGCAAATGGTTTTTGGGACACACCGCCAGTTTGGGGGGATGGTGAGGGTGGGGGGCTGAGAAATAAACAGGCTGGTTGCCTGTTCAGAATAAGGAGGTGCAGAAGTTACAAAATGTTGCACCGATGAAAAGTTTGTATTGTTAATAACTGTTGGTTCATAAACAGAGAAAACCTGGCATTGTTGCAGAGGGAAGGAGATCCTGTAACGGTCACCTGGTATCCACAGGGACACCACCCAGCCAGGTTACTCGCTGGTATGCTTCTCAGCTTTGCCCTGATGTGGTCTGCGGGGAAGGTTCTGCCTTGTGGTAGAATTAGGCGTGCTCTCCATCCTGCCTTCTTTGCAGGGCACGTTGTCTTTCATGGGCAAGTGCGGTCCAGTTACTTCACTGACGCAGGCCGGTTTGATATTGTTCAGGTAGGTCTTATTGCTGTTCTTTAGTTTTGTTGCTATCCTGCATGCCTTTCTTTGTTTAAAATGTCTCTTTTTTCTCCCTTAGGTATGCGGAGCTTCAGCGCAGTGAACTGGCTTGGTTGAGTCCGCTGGTAAATGATGGTGCATTAAGAGCACTATGATGCGGTAAGTAAGCGCTATGCGCAGCGCTGCAAAGTCTTGCCTTTGCTAACCTGTGTTTTCCTTCCTTGTAGGTCGCAGTGTTCTTCAGCGCAAGTGGAGTGTCCGGAGTGGTGCCAGCTGAGAGGCGACCAGCCAGGTAAGCATTTTGAGCAGCTCGTAATTTGTAAATGTCTCTACTGCTTTCTTTAATGTTGCCTCTATCTTACTCTTTCAGGTCGTTCTGTCCGGGAGGTGTGCAGATTCGAGGAAGCTGTTCTCAGTAGCTGCGAGTGTTTAAAGATGATGACTGCAGGTAAGATGCTGCTGCTAATGATGTTCCTTTTGTCTCCTTGCAGGTTCTGCTTCTCCGAGGTTCGAGGGAATAGCTGGACACGGTGAGCGTCACGTTGCAAGCTACAAAGTAACGCGAAGCGTGTTGTCTTGCTCGGGTGGGGTTTAAATAGCCCCAACAAAATAGTCCAGGTAAAGTAGTCCCTAGGCTACCACACCCAAAACACTAGACTGCATAGCTTGGTTCGTAGGAACCAAGCTATGTGGATGCCTCCATGTTGGCTGACAATACAATAAAGTAGTTCCCAAGCACATTGTTTTCATGGTGTATGAGCCTGGCACCATAGGCACCAGGACTGGCCCCATGAGGGCTTTTGAAGAGGATGCCAGGCTCTAGAGGCCCGAGTCCTGACTCCACCTGGCCAATGCGTTTGCCAGAGGGGGTTTTGGGCGAGGGTCGTGACAGATCCCTACATTATAGCAGGAACACTGGACACAACACTGATGTTATATGTATGGCGCCTCAACAAATGAACAGAAGCTCTAGACTTATATCTTGGAATGTAAGTGGACTCCTTAACCCAATCAAAACCAGGAAAGTGGTAGCATACGCTAACAGACACAGAATTGACATTCTCCTATTACAGGAGACTCACACCACGGATCGCATGGCTAATTCACTTGGTCGTGCTTGGGGCCCACAGATATTCATGACAAATTACTTGTCACAATCACAGGGGGTCCTGATGCTGATCCACCGCAGACTTGGACTCCAAGTACACAAAACGAAAATAGACACAGATGGCAGATATGTAATAATCTGGGGAATGATACAAAATCAGGAATTAGTAATCATAAATACCTACGGCCCAAACATTGACACACCTGAATTTTACCAGCAGATTGTAAATCTAATATCCCCTACAGAAGACACAATCATTATATGGGGAGGAGACTTCAACACTATTCTAGATCCCGCACTCAACAGGACATCCATGGCCCAGCGGGCAAATTCTAAAGCAGCACTCACCATTAAACAGGCCATGTCCGATCTGCCGCTGGCAGATGCCTGGAGTGAAGTGCATCCTACCACCAGAGATTAAATGTTTCATTCATACGTTCATGGATCGAGTTCCAGGATTGACTACTGGCTTTGCTCCGCAAACTGCATCACCGACCTGAAAGAATGCACTATATTACCCAGAACACTCTCAGACCACTCTACAGTGGTACGTGAAATCCAGATCGGGCTGCCCAACCATGAACATCAATTGTGGAGGATGCCTCCAGACCTCCTGCGGGATACTTCAGTACACGAATCACTCCGGATTGAGGTGCAGGACTTCTTTGACTGCAACCAAACCTCGGTGAAATCATGCCACACAGCATGGGAAATGTTTAAAGTGTGGCTCAGGGGACACCTGATCTCCAAGATTCACGGCACTCTGAAAGACATACACACCCAACTGACGCGAACCGAAACCCATATTAAGGAGTCAGAGATGACATACGTCAAAGCCCCTAAGACCACAACATTATCCATACTGAACGACGCCCTCGCTAAGTTCAAGACATTGGTGGAACAAGAAGTCTGGTATATGTCTCAGCCAACCAGAGCTAGGAAATACGGTGAAGGCAATAAATCTGGCAAGATGCTGGCAAATCTTATCAAGACTGAACAGGGACACAAGCAAATTACCAGCATAATGGATGAGCAAGACACGACACACGTGGACCACTCGAAGGTGAATGGGGTGTTCCGAGACTTCTATAGCAGGTTATACTCGAATGCTGACCAAGTAACAACAGAAGAACTCCATGAACACCTAGACTCCTTCCCACTCCCAAACTCTCCAGAGAGGAAAGTGCCAATATAGACCTACCTCTTACCCTATAAGACATACAGCAAGCAATCAAGGACCTCAAAGCGGGCAGAGCCCCAGGGTCCGACGGCCTACCCACAGATCTCTACAAATCTACATAGACAAACTCTCCCCACGGCTTCTAGAGGTGTGGGATGAAGCCCTTGAAACCGGAATACTCCCATCGACAATGAGAGAAGCCATCATAGCGATGCTGCTAAAACCCAATAAACCTGCACACTCCCCATCCTCATATAGACCTCTGTCTCTCATCAACGTCGATGCCAACATTTTTGCAAAGGCATTAACAAATAAACTGAATCCATACATGACCAAACTGGTGCATCCGGACCAAACAGGCTTCCTTCCAGGCCGTTACACTTCACTGAACCTCAGGCGTTTCTTCGCCATCCCATCCCAAATGGACCACTGGGCACAAACGGTGGCAGTCACATTAAACGCGGAGAAAGCGTTTGACTTCATCTCAAGGAAATATATGTACAGAATATTGGGGAAGATGGGATTTGGCCCAGGATTTCCCAGCTTCATAAAACTGTTGTACCTCAACCCCACTACCAGAGTACTGACCAACAAAACCCTGTCTACCGCCTTTGCATTACAGAGAGGCACCAGGCAAGGCTGTCCTCTCTCTCAGTTAATATTTGCACTGACAATAGAAGGAATGGCAGCATATTTATGACACAACGACGCCTGGAGAGGGATCTGCATTATGGGATCTCCACAATTCATCTCCCTCTAAACAGATGATACGATGCTGTACACGAGGAATCCAGACACTCATCTACCACCGGTGCTACGAGACATTACCAAATTCACCAAGTACTCCGGATACAAAATTAACCAAACCAAGTCTGAAATAATCCCGCTGACCACAACGCTGCATTATCAAAGACTAAAAGCCTCCTGTAAGAAGAAATGGCTGCCCTTTCCCATTGCACCACCAGTTCACAAATTTTTATCGGAAATCCTGACAGAGGACGGGTTTAAGGGCAGCATGTCCAACCTATACAGAATGAGAGCCAAGTGGGAAAGAGACTTGAACATCCAAATAGATGATCAACACTGGACGAACTACTGCAAATACACAAAAGCCATATCCCTAAGTACACATTTCAGACTCATCCAATTCAAAATAGTGAACCAACTACACATTACACCCAAGCAAATCTCCAAGTTTGACCCTACCAAGCCACAGGCATGCCCCAAATGCAGCACAACCAACGCAACAGCCGTTCACTTCTACTGGAATGCCCACCAATTAAACAATTCTGGATAGAAGTGGCAGACACAATGGGTGACATATTAAACATGAATATTCCGGCCACACCACTGAAATACCTTCTGAGAGATATTGGGAAGGCATCGGTTAAAGCCTGCAGACTATTTGCAGTGGGGGGAGCTGTGGCTAAATGGAGCATCCTTAGAAAATGGAAGTCAAAATAACCCCCCACTCATAGAAGTTGGCTACTTGCTCTAATCCACACACAAGAATGTGAAGAATCATATGTACGAGATATCCAATCCACGTCAAGGCCTAAGGACTTAGGAAGCCCCCTCAGGACATACTTACTGGCGGAAGAAGAAGAGGAAAAGACTGAGAACGCAACAAGTCCCTCTGTATGACCCATTGTGGCGTGTCCCTCTTTCCCTCCCCTCTTTTTTATTTTTCACTTTTCTTGTCTCTCTTCCTAACCTCGTCCCCTGCATCTTGTATAATATGACTAAAGATATACCTTGCTATAATTGTATGTTGTAATACCTCTCCTGAACATGTTCTTACCGCACTGTGACATTGCCAGCATTAAATGAAGTTTTTTTTTTTTAAAGAATTGTTTTGCAAAATTGATGTTTTGGAATGCTTTACTGTGGCTACGTTAACATTGGTAGATATAGTGCTAGGCTCATTAGTAGGTCTGATTTTGTTTGTACATCTTTTTTTACTTTTAGATTTTGCAAGAGGGGCCTTACATTTATAGTGATGACCAGTTTAGTTTTGTTGAGTGAGGTTATTAGCTGTTTTGTTTTAATAATTTCTATACTCTATATTAGAGGAGAATGACTATACGGCTTGTTCATTCTTATCTGTTCTATTTATTCTTTGTTTTATACAGAGTTGTTTTTAGTAGGCACTCTGTTCTGTCTGTTGGCAAAAAATGATGTTTGGGTTTGAAAGTTGTGGTGTGTTTATGCATGTATTATGCATGTGTGTGTGGGGGATGATTGTAGAGATGAATATAGTGTTGTGTGATTTTGATAATATGTATGGTTGTAAGAGTAAGACTCTGTACAGGTGTGATAAGCTTGGGTTAGTGAGTAAGGGAGTGGTGGTGTGATTGAATAAGTATGGACAATATGATGTTTTGAGGAAATCAGTTGTTGTTATAATGGTGTGTTTTAGTGCATAGGTATGGGGATGTGTGGGTGTAATGGGTAATGTAGTGTGTGTGTGGGTTGTAAAGTGTGAAGTGATTTGGAATTCAGTGAGTTTGAAAGTTGTTGGGTTAGAATTAGTATCTCATGTGCATAGGGGTATGGAATATTATGGAAGTGAACTTGTGGTATAGAAGTTGTTGAGAGGTGGATGTATTATTAGGTATTAAGGAATGGGTGGTGTATTGAATAAAGAATAGTGTTTAGATGGAAATAGAAAGAGTGTGAATCTTGCAATATAATGAGCAAGAGTGAAATATCATTTTGTTGAGTAGAAAAGAATACTCTAGGCTAATTTGTAGTTAAAGTACATTGTTACAATAATAGAGATATATGTGCTATATTCATGTACTTACTTTGTAGGATGTGTTCTTTCTTCAGTAGCTGTCTTCTTCAATCTTCTTTTTTCCTGTAATTGCAAAATAATGTTAGTGGGTATATGTGGTAATGGTGAAGTACTTTTAGTAAGAGAGGTTGTTATTTATTAAGGTAGTAGCAGTTGTTGAGGAAAAAGAGTTAATAATGGGTTATGGGTGGTATAGTAAAGTATGTTAACTAGGTTGTTAGAACAATTGGACTATGGCCCTCATTATGAGTGAGCCGGTCTGGAATTAAAGGTGCCAGTAAAAAGTTACTGGCACATTTTCTGAACCGGCGCACACCATGTTTGCTGGTAGGGTTACTGTACTCCCAGCAGGTCTGAACTGCCGGGAGTTCAGGCCGGTACCAGAAGGCTTTACACTGAAGTACTGGCACTCTTACTAACAGTGCCTGTGCTTCAGGGTCCCATTCCCATGGAGTCCTTTGGGATCTGGTCCTTTGGGACTCCATCGGAATGGGAACTTACTGTACTGCCACCACGTGTGATATCCCTGTAGCAATCGGAGGTTAGGTGGTGATAACAGTAATTTGTGATTGCTGGCAACCGGCCGGCTACTGGTGGGTTTTACCGGCAACCCCATAATGAGGCCCAGATATGAGTAGTGCTATTTGGGACATTATAAGGAATAGGGCAAACATGGGTGTGCAAAAAAAGATGCATATCTAGGTTATTTTTGTTCTGTGACTTTAATGAGACAAGTGGTGTGTTTGTGGTGCAACATATTTGTAATGTATTGCAGTGTCTTTAAAGAATAGGGAAACTGTGGCCTGGTGGTAATGCAATAGCAGTTGTAGTTGGAGCATTGTTTTGTGTCTTATAGTAGTGGTTGGAAACAAACAGCAGTGTATATATAAGGTGAAGTGCTGTATATAGATACTTTGGCAGTATACACATATGTGAGAGCTGGTGGAGAATGGTGGCATTATGAGGGATGTAATGAGAAAGGTTGGACAATATGAGATTTATATGGAATGAAAAATGGAAAATGCTGTGCCTGTTGAAAGTAAAAAAAAAATGCAAATGCACATTTACAGCAGCAATGTGTGCAACTTGTGTTTTAAAAGACTTGAAAAGCAGATGGAAAAGATTTGTAGAACATTTTTAAGTGGCACTTGGTGTGTGGAAGTTTAATGTGTTGGTAGTACATGTAGGTAACTGCCACTTGATGTACACCTGAGAGTCCAAGAGTACATCTGAAGTGTCGAAGTGAGATGACAGCATTACATGTCAAGTTTTTGGATGTGATTGTTTGTTGGATATGTGTGTGTGACTGATTGAAAGCAGCTAATAAGGGAGTTTTACAAACATAATAGTAAAACAGAAGGGCTGCCATCTGCAACACAGTGCACGGACAAGGGGGTTAGTCCATGGACATCCGCGTGTCATCCAGGTCCTTTAAGGATATCTGGCATGGAAAGGGGACTGCAGTGACTGTGGGTAGTAGTGTATGTCTGAGGGAAATGCAGGATTAGACAATCAGATTTTGTGGTTGTGGTTGTGGTTTACAGGAAGAGAGGGTAGCAAGTACTTTTTTCTTTGTTCTGTGCAGTGAAGATGACTATGGCTTTGAGGAAGCATAGTGTGTGGATGGTGGAAGATTCTTGAATTTATTAATTGAAGGGTTACACTGAATCATGTGGCATCTCTGCTACTATTAGATTGGAAGAAGTGGATGTTTCATGGTATGGAGTTTATGGGTTAAACTGGCCAACTGTATTACCATTCTGTGAGAGTATGGCTCACTTTAAAAATCCAGACATTATTGTTGTGCATTGTGGAGGTAACATTTTGGGCTATATAACTCCAGCATCTTGGCAGCTTGACATGAAGGATATGTTGAGAAGCCTAATGGAACTGTTTCCAGCTGCAAAGATCATTTTTCCTCAAATCAATCCAAGGCAAGTAATGAGATGTCACATTTCTTTGTCCAAAATGGTAGAAGCCAGGCACCATTTCAATAAAGGTGCATGTGCTTTTTTATATGGTTTAGGGATGCAATCTTTTGAGAATTAAAATATCAACATTGGAAGGTGTAAATACTTTTCGGAGCAATGGAGTGCATTCAGATTATATTGGCAATCAGATTTTTTGGGGGAATTGTTCAACATGGATTGAAATAGTTCATGTGAACAAGTTAAAAGGGAAGATGTGGAGTGTGTGCTAAAGCATTTGTTAGTAGGTGTAGGACATACAAATGAGAAAAACAAAACAAATAAAACCCAAAGGGCTATTTTCAGAGCCACCATTGTAAAATACATTATTTAAATTGAGTTTAAACCGCTCAACCCCCTTCAATTGGCTATGCCATCCGCAGACAAGGTGGTAGAAAACGCACACCGCACTTGCCATCTGGGACATTTAAGGATGACAGGCATGGAAAGGGGACTGTGGTTACCGCAGACAGTCGTGGATGTCCACAGACATCAAGGAATAAGCTAATCAGGTTTTGTGGGTGTGGTATACAGGAAGACCGGGCAGCAAGATTTATCTTTGCTGTGTGCAGTGAAGATGGCTATGACTGTGGATTTGAGGAAGCAAAGTGTCTGGTTGGTGGGCGATTCTTGTGTCCATTGGTTTAAGGTGTACTGTGAGCAGTGTGGATAATGTGGGAATATAGGATTTCAAGAATTTGAAGTATCCTGGTATGGAGTTCGAGAAATGAAGTAGGCGCAATTGCCCTCGTTTTGTGAGAATATGGTGACTTTCTAAAATCCAGACATCATTGTTCATCTGGAGGCAACAGTTTGTGCTAGGTCACCAGAATATCCTTACAGTTTGCCATGAAGAATGCATTTGCAAAGTTAATGGAACTGATCCCACATACCAAAATAGTTTTTTCTCTGATAGCTCAAAGACAAATGTGGAAGCATTCTAATTTATTTTGTCCACAAATCGCGAAAGCAAAGCGCAATATAAACAAAGATGTATGTGCTTTTTTGCAGGTTGTTGGAATGACATAGTTTCACAATGAAAATATCACATTTTATATTGTGAAAATTTTTTGAAGAGATGGAGTGCATTTGACTGATGTTGGCAATCACAAATTTCCTAAAAAAATTCAAAATAAATTGAAACAGAAAGGAAAAACAGAAGAAACATTTGAAGCACTTTTTGTGAAAGTTAGAAAATAGAATTAAGTTCAGTAGAACATTTGTTAGTTCAGTATATACAACCAAATAATTCCCCCAAAAATAAAAGGTAGAAAGACAATAAAAAAGTGTCTTTTATGAGCCACAAGTTTTGAACGAAATAGATTTTAATTCCCCAATCCCACACCTGGAATTTTTCAGTTGCCCGCGCCCTATTGTACTCTCCACGGACTAAGCAGGCTGCAAAAGGATCTGTGATTTTTTTTGTTCTATTAACTGTGAAAGGTGGGTCTTAAAGGATTTTTTTTGTCTTTTTGGCTTTTTATATGTTTTGGGATGTTTTTTGTAGGAGAGGTAAGGTAGGTGTCAGTGTTTCTCATGCTCCTTCACTGCAGCCTTGAACGCACTGTGAAACTGTTCCCCATGCAGATCGGTATGTTGCAGTACAAAAATAGTACTGTGACACTTGAAAGGTAAGAGTCAACAGTGTTTTGTATAGCCTGTGAGGCAGCCAACGGGATCCTCTGCCCGACAGGAGTAGCCCGTGTGGTGGCAGGAGCAGTTGAGGAAGATGGGGTAGAGGATGTTAACCTGATCCTCCCTGAGAAAGGAATAGACTTTCTCAGGGGACCCGGATGGTTGGATCTGGTGTGGCGGCGCATGGAGTTGGTCCTGTAGGAGTACTGCCCAGGTTGTCTGTGACTGAGTACAATGTTGCACTCGGTGCATTTCACCTTGGTAGCTTGAGCCTTCAGTACACTCCAATGGTGGTAAAAAAAAACACTTACCCGTGACTCTCTGGGCACTGGAGGTAGGCACTTGCTCTACCTCTTCATTGTCATCCTCCTCTGCATCACCGCGCCTGTTCCGCTGTCCAGCCATTCCAGGTGGTTGTCGTGGTGGTGGCCCCTGGGAAGGAGGGATGGCCATGACAGATGCCAGTGGAGCAGATTTTCAAAATTCTGCAAATCAGGTCTTCTTCAAGTGTTCTCTCCTGGATAGCCAGATTCAGAATGACTAAAAGTAAAGGGTGGATCCCTTCAGAGGAACTGTTCATTTACCGTGCGACTGTCCGTGGACTATTGTGTTGAAAATAGGCCTTGGAAAGTTGTCAGAAGTTGACAGATCAACTAAAGATGGGTCTAGGAGCTCTGGAAGCATAATCTTTCCCCTTGAAACATCCTAGATTGCCCTGAAATGCAGTTTCAAACTGTCCATGGTGACAGACACTGTCCACGGACACGTTTGCACGCCACATGGGTGTGGTCACATGATAACATCTTGGGACATCCACAGCGCTGATGGATGTCCACGGACATCGGCAGGTGGGAACCACCGGGCACATGCACAGGGATGTCTGCAAATGGACACACTGTCCACAGACTTATTAAAAGTACCTCTATTAATGAGGGTTTTAAAAAATAAAAGAATTTATCACAGAGTGATATACAAGATATTTATAGTAGACAAAATAAATGTATTTATGAAAGGGATGGGGTATTGGAATGGGAAACATAAATGGGAGAATTTGGAATTTCTAGAAAGTCATCATTAGGGAGGGAGGGAGAGAAGCTTCATCAATTTGTCTTTCATTTATATTTTGTGAATTTGGTTGGGATATTTGCTGGGGTAAGGGGGACAGGTGCAAATAGGACAGTGTTAATCAACATTTTTAATTACATGATTTTTTACATAATAAAAAAGTTCTTTAAAGTCATTACTAAATTCATCCAATTTGGCAGACAAGATCATTATTTCATTGTGTACTGTTGGGGTTTGGGATTGTTAGGCTTCTTCATGATTAATTTGTGTTGCAGTTTCTTCAAGTAAAGTATGTACTATAAGAAAATAACAAATTATTATTTCAAAGAGCTTTATATAAATTACATTATTTGTTTATATGGAAAGATGTATTGTTTACCATTAGAGATTTCATCAACACTCATGTCTTCTTTGGGAAAGTGTTCTTCTAGCCACTCAAGTGTGTTTGCCATTTCTGTCAAAATAAATAATGTATATATAAGCTTACAAAAAATGTTTATATAATGAATGGTAATAATACATAGAAATAAATACACTGTACTTACTATTTGGTGAGAGGTTGTTTTGCAATGAGCTGCTGGTGTATCTTAGTATGTATGAAGAGTTGTACTGAACTGATAATTTGAGGTGTACAGTTATGGGCAATGCTGCATGGGCATCCCACAAGCGAGGCAGGGTAACTGCTGTTACCATCGGCAGCTGAGAGAGGGGCAGCCCCAACTTTCTTTGTGCCTGCTCCTCTCCTCCCCCCAGCTACGGAGACACGCGGTCTCGGCAGCACAAAGCTATGGAAGGGTAAGGTGCGAACAGTCATCTCAACCTTCCTCCAAACTGCAAGGTGCTAAGCACCATAAGGAAAACAACCGTCAGGCAGGGCCTAGGTTCAAAAGATCTGCCCCCACCAGGGAGCCAGACAGTCGGCTATCCGGCTGGGGGTTGCAACAACAGCAGCCCCCACCACATACACAACAAAGACCCAGGGCCTCCCTGGGTCCTATAAAGATGAGCAGCATGCTCAGAGTAAACACAATCTGTTTGTGGACCCTGAACGGGGACCCAAGCAAACAGGAGGTTCACTGTTTACTCAGTGTCTTCCAAATCTTCTTGCTTCTTGTGTCCGGGAAGAGATACAATTTGTTACAGTGGACCGGAGCCCCCGCTTGATAAGGCAGGCGGGGCACGATAACACAAGCCAGTTTTTAACATGGGCAGAGCCACAGCCAGCCTGGTAGCACGGCGAGCCGGGAGCTCGTTCTTTCTTGACATCCACACAGAGCTTGCGAACGCAATTTCAAGCTCGGCGGGCCCAAATACTACAGATTAAAAATATGTTCTGTAATTTTGCATGGGCGCCCTCACAGCAAAACCAATTATTTAAATACCATTGAAACAAGCCTGGGGGCTGCCCATTTATTAAAATGAACACCGCACAAAGCGGACACTAGGAGACAATTTTCTTTGAACCCTTTCAAGACGGTACCAGCCAGCAGTTACCCAGCACGGGCAACAAATAGAACAGGCTCAAAGAGCTCGCCGATAGCAACAGTTTTAACTCCTTGATAAAACTTTTTCCTTTTCCTATAACAGGCATAAAATAATCATGGGGCCTAAACGGAAAGCACGGGTACCCTCAACACCGGCGCAAAAGCCCAAATCACCACAATTGTTAGCAGCCATTGAGGCGGCAGAGCACTACGGATGGGCATGGGTTAGAGAAAACATGTACGGCCTACCCAGGGAAGGAATTACCAGCCGATCCCAGACAAGATGAGGTTTCTGCACCATTAAAAAGGAGGAAAGTATCTGAAGGCGCCAAAAAAGGTAACAAAAAATTGTCAAAGCTATGCGAGAATGTAGCGGAATTACAGCAACTAATGGTAGAAGTAAGAGGGAAACAGACACCGCCCACAAGGGAACCTGGGGCTTCAAACCCTACCGTCACAGTGGACCCTACAATAACGGTTGTCAACCCACCTGTAACCCTACCTACAGCAATCCCGCCACAACAAGTACAGCAGTTGGCAGTAGCACCCACAGCTATAAATACAACAGCCTCCACAACTCCAGCAACAGACGCAGCAGGTGCTCTAAAAGTATGGGCAACCCCCAGCACAGACAATACGGGCGTGACAGGGACACCCGGCAGCAATACAACTGACATTGTAACAATCTGTAATGCACAGTTAGACCAAAAAATGAAATCTTTCCAAACAGAGATATTAAATAGATACAAAAGATGCCTGGCATGGAACATTTATATCACAATCAAAGAAGCCATATGGGCCAAGGAATTTATAGAAATATTTTCCTTAATAGAAGCCCAACGCAAAAGGAAAGACGCTTTCATAGCCCCCAAAAAGATAGAAGAAAAAGCGATTGCCAGAAACGCCCAGGTCAAACAAAACTGGGACAACTGGTTACAAGCCTTTGCCATCTTAGCAACAATATATGAAGAAAAAATCCCCATGGATGGTAGGAAGATCTGGGCATACAGTAACCCAGAGGGGGAAGACATGGCTAGCATATGACATCAGATTTAGGAGGAGCATGTCACAAAGGCCGGCCATTGAGTGGGATGAAGTCCAGAACGATTTATACACCCTCAACGCCGAACCTCCCCAGGAAGAAGATACCATGCATTCTTCTTCCAAAAATAGAAAAAATTTGCAAGGAAGCAAATCCCATGACAATGATGAATCCAAAAAAGGGGAGCAGCCCTTTCGGAAGAACCAGCCCTGGGCGGCTAAGAATAATGCCCACAGACAGAACAAACAGCAGGCTGCCAAATCCAACATCCCATGCAGACATTTTGGCAAAAACCAGTGTACATGGGACAATGAATGCGGGTACAAACACGCCTGCACAAACTGCAACGGTGACCATGCAGCAAGCAACTGCACCAGACTACCAGCCAAGAAAGAATGATAGGTGCCAAACCCCAATTTTAGAACCGGGACGAACACCCATCAATCCAGGCAACTTTAGGGACGCCCTAAACGACTACCCAGACAAGGGAATCAGCAGGATATTATGGCAGGGTTTCACCAAAGGTTTTTCCATCCCATTTAAGGGCTCTGGGTCACACACCATCCCGATTAACCTGAAGTCAGCCAGGGACAACCCCCAGATAGTAGAAACCAAAATCAAGAAAGAACTGCAACTAGGCAGGGTAGCAGGTCCCTGGGACGGCATGCCTTTAAAGAACTATTTAATATCTCCACTAGGCCTGGTCCCCAAAAAAGAACCTGGGAAAATTAGGCTAACCCATCATCTCTCCTACCCTAAAGGCCAGTCTTTAAACAACGGCATCCCACACACAGAATCTGCCGTATATTATACACAATTCCAAGAGGCGGTAAGGCTTATACAAGAGTGCGGCAGAAACGCCTTGATGGCCAAACTGGACATCGAATCTGCTTTCAGACTTTCGCCAGTACACCCAGATTCACAGCAGTGGCTAGGTTTCACTTTTAACAACAAATTCTATGTAGATAGATGCCTCCGAATGGGGTGCGCAGTATCCTGTGCACTATTTGAGCAATTCAGTTCCTTTTTCCAATGGGCTTTCATAAAGCAGAGACCAGGGACAAAAATAGTGCATTACCTAGACGACTTCATGGTCATAGGGCCAGCAAACTCTGGGGAATGCGGCAGGGCTTTACCAAAACTTGAGCACATGGCCGCAGAGTGGGGAATTCCCCTAGCGAAGGAAAAAAACACCAAACCAGACACAAACATAATTTTCCTGGGCATCGAAATAGACACAGCAAAGGGCCTCTGCAGAATCCCCAAAATAAAAATAGCAGAACTCCTGCTTAAAATACAAAACCTGATAACTAAAGAAAAGGGGACAGTAAAGGAAATACAATCCTTAGCAGGCAGCTTCAATTTTGCATCCAGAATAGTACCACAAGGGAGGATATTTTCCAGAAGCCTAGAGTTCAAAATCAAATCATTCACCAAACCACACTTGCATATCTGGCAGGGTAGAGAGGTGAAACAAGACCTGGAAACATGGGGAAAATTCCTCAGAGATTTCAACGGGTCTTTACTTTGGCGAACGCCTTTAAATACCTGGTCAAACAGGGTCCTATACACCGACGCAGCCGGGAGCAAGGGCTTTGGAGCCATGCTAGACTCCGAATGGGTGGCAGGACACTGGCCCAATTCATGGCAAGCAGCAGGGTGGACAAGAAACATCACCCTACTAGAAATATTTCCCATCTGGCTAACATTACACATCTGGGGTAGGCGACTAGCGAATACGGAAATTTTGATCTGGTGCGATAACATGGCTGTAGTAGGCTCCATAAACAGAAGGTCTACGAAATGCCCTTTAGTACTGAAAGTATTACGAGCCATTACAACAGTCACACTACAAGAAAACTTTGTAATCAAAGCGAAGCACATTTCAGGGGCAGATAATAACATTGCTGATGCTTTATCTCGCTTCCAGTGGACAAGATTCCGAGAGCTAGCGCTGCACGCCCAAGAACAGATGACGCCAATACCAGCAGAATGCTGGGCAATAATGGGAAGATAAGAATAACGGCATCAACGCCAACGCCAGACAGCAAAGGCCGGGATGCCCAATGAAAACCAGGCACCTCCAAAACGGGTGCCAACAACACATTGGCATCAACGTCAGCACCAGAGAGTGCAGGCCGGGATGACCAATATAAAGCTGGCACCCCTAAAACAGGTGCCAACAACACATTGGCATCAACACCAGCGCCAGAGAGCCCAGGCCGGGATGACCAACAAGAATCAGGCACATCACCAACGGGTGCCAACAACCTCACAGGCTGCCTAACGGAGATGGCAGAGAGGGCAGTGGCAAGCACTACGGCAACACAGTACAGTAAGTGTTTGCAAACAGTATTAAAGGCTACAGGTGTAAACCACATAGAATTAATAACGATTAAAGATATAGAGGTATTTTTAAAATGGGCTTGGGAACAAGGTTTCAAAAGGCATTGGGCCAAAAGACACCTGGTGGCAATTTCATATTTTACAAAAATACGGGGCGATTCAGACCCCACCCAGAATGCCCTCATCTCTTATGCAATGAAGGGATGGGGCAGAATAGAGGGTGTCCAAGTGGACACCTGCCGACCCCTTGTTTTCAGCAAACTGGTGCAGATAGCAAGCCAGTTGGAAGCCATATGTTGGCACCCATACGAGGTAATGTTATTTAAAACAGCCTTTTTCCTAGCCTACTTTGGGGCTTTCCGGGTAGGGGAACTCATCGCTTCCAGCACCAAGGCCACAAACGGCCTGGGTTTCATGGAAGTCTGGATGAGACAGGAGAGTGTTAACATAGAAATGAAACAGTCGAAAACGGGTGCAAAAAGAACCATCAACATTTGTTGCATTGATGAAGCAACAAACTGTCCGGTTTGCATCACCAACCTCTATTACGCCCAACGACCCAAAGTGGGGGGGAGTTTTTTAATCCACAAGGATGCATCGGCTCTAAGCCGCTACCAATTTAAAGGAGTGCTGATAAAAAGCAATCAGCAAAGCGCGGTGGGATCCCAATCAGTTCGGCACTCATTCCTTCAGGATAGGTGCCAACACTGCAGCATGGCAGGGAGGCTTAGCACCGCAACAACTAAAAAACATAGGGGGATGGAAGTCAGACTGTTATAAAAGATATATCAGACCACAACTGATATAGCTATCCTCCCTCAAATTTTCTTTTCTTTTCCCTCCCTCCCTCCACCACAGAAACAACAGGCGAATCGAGGACCACACTCCGATCAGCATGGATAGTTGGCCACTCATTCGTTTTC
The DNA here is from genome assembly GCF_040938575.1 of Ambystoma mexicanum. Lineage (NCBI taxonomy): Eukaryota > Metazoa > Chordata > Amphibia > Caudata > Ambystomatidae > Ambystoma > Ambystoma mexicanum. The sequence goes on from NC_090932.1 coordinate 719,846,543, forward strand.
AGGACAGGCAGATGGGCAGAAGAGACCAAAGAAGGGCCACCCTTCAGAAACACCATTACTTCATGGTGGGGATACAGAGGCCTACGGTGGGCCAACGTCCACGAAACACTAGCAGAATTGGTGGCTTACAGGGACCCCCCAGAATTCCTGATCATTCACCTAAGGGGCAACGACCCAGTCAACAAGGCTAGATGCATCCTATGCGAGGAAATCTGCTCCTCCCTAGCAGGCATTTCGCACAACTGGAGGGGTACTGAAATATACTTCTCAGCCATCTTACCAAGACACAAATGGCTAGGGGCCAACTGCTACCAATCTATAGACATATCCAGAAGAAAATTGAACAGGGGGATAGAGAGATTCTGTATGACAAGCGGACTGGGTTTCATAAAACACCCGCAATTACACTAGGCAACCCAGACCTCTTCCTCCACAACGGCACCCATTTGTCTAACCGGGGCATGGAGCATTTCTTTCGGGAAATCAACGCAACACTTGCTCACAGGGGCTGTCTCTAGGGCATACTCTTGGGGCAACACGGTCAGCCGTCAACCTGCCCGTGTGTGGCAGCACGGGTCAGAGGGGGTAACCTCAGGACCCGGTGCCCAAAAGTATGATACCATCATGATATGTGATATTGTGTATTTGCCATAACTCATACCTGTACAATAAAATCCTACGGCCTTTTATTGCCAACACTTGACACAAGTTGTGAGCCTATCATTACAGCAGAGGGTTTGGGGTTCGGCCAATACTAATGCATGCATATGGGTTCAGCAGTTATGGGCAATGCTGCATGGGCATCCCACAAGTGAGGCAGGGTAACTGCTGTTACCATCGGCAGCTGAGAGATGGGCAGCCCCAACTTTCTTTGTGCCTGCTCCTCTCCTCCCCCCAGCTCCGGAGACACGCAGTCTCGGCAGCACAAAGCCACGGAAGGGTAAGGTGCGAACAGTCATCTCACCCATCCTCCAAACAGCAAGGTGCTAAGCACCATAAGGAAAACAACCATCAGGCAGGGCCCAGGTTCAAAAGATCTGCCCCCACCAGGGGGCCAGACAGTCAGCTATCCGGCCGGGGGTTGTGACAACAGCAGCCCCCACCACATACACAACAAAGACCCAGGGCCTCCCTGGGTCCTATAAAGATGAGCAGCATGCTCAGAGTAAACACAATCTGTTTGTGGACCCTGAACGGGGACCCAAGCAAACAGGAGGTTCACTGCTTACTCAGTGTCTTCCAAATCTTCTTGCTTCTTTACCACAGAACCCGCCCACCCTACAAAAAGGGGAGAAGAACAAAAAGAAGTACAAGGCACTGTACGGTACCCACAACAAGTCGTGGGACACAAGAAGGCAGCACGGATCAGAGGGGGTAACCTCAGGACCCGGTGCCCAAAAGTATGATACCATCATGATATGTGATATTGTGTATTTGCCATATCTCTACAATAAAATCCTACGGCCTGTTATTGCCAACACTTGACACAAGTGTTGAGCCTATCATTACGGCAGAGGGTTTGGGGTTCGGCCAATACTAATGCATGCATAGGGGTTTAGCAGTTATGGTTTGTGCTTGGTGCATTCCATAATTATGTGTGCTAAATGGAGAAAAAAAAAGTAAGTTTTTACATTCTGTAATGTTGACTTGTATGAAACAGTATATTTGGGTGTAGTAATTATAAGTACTGCTGTTTTATGTATATGTACATATTTATGTTGGTTGAAGGGTACAAAATGTTCTGTTATCCCCTGTGCTTCTGTTGATGCTACCTGCTGTCCTCTGACTTTCGCACTGTCCAAAGACTCTAAAGCTGCTACATTGGGGGTGAGCATAATATAAGGAACTTGTAGCAAATTAAGGGTGCACTAATAAAAACCTATGAAATTCAGTGACAAAACTTTTTTAAAGGGACCTAATGGTTACAAGTAAAACTGAAAAACCACAGAAATTCATCAGTTATGTAAGCTAAGCAACCATAACTTGCGCCACCAACGAGCACTGCTAAGACTAACACCCAGAACATCAAAGATGACATCACAAATGTCATTGATGACATCAGTGATAACATTATATATCAAACTAATTCTGATGACAAGTTTGTACAAGAGCTTGTGTTTACAATGTTGGTAGCAATTATCAGGGATGATCGCGAGTGGTCTCATGAACTACTTAATGCATTAAAAAATGTACTCATGTACTCATTTAAACAAAATGTTATGGTGGAGTGTTCTTGATAATAAAACAACCTAATAAAGTGTACACTTAGGAAAAGGGTGCAGCATGCACCATAGAAGTACAATATTTCCAATCTTATAATTTTGGCTTGTAACATAATGACTGTTACCGTATCATAGTTTTTAGTAATGTAAACATGGAATACATTGCTAATAATTGAAGACTTACTACATACTTGTGTTAGTACAAACAATACATATGAGGATACAGTGCATACAGGTCTGAGGCACATACAGGGAAACTTAAGGAGGAAAGAAACAACACAACCAAAAAATGACAATAAAATTAAACTTCATCATCATGAATGAATTGTGTGTTTGGGACTTGGTTATTTACACATATATGTGCACCATAAACTGAGGCCAAATCCTAAGGGAAGTATCATAAGAATCCTAAGGGAAGTACCTTAAGAACATAAAACAAGGTTAATGTCCATATATGTAGCACCTTTGGAATTTCACTGAACAAAACAATGTGGCCTAAATATGTTAGTAAACAAAAACAAATGGTCCAGGTATGTGGCCACTTGAAAAATCCCTATATCTTACACTGTACCTCACAAGAACCGCAGCACCTCGACATTTCAATGACACTGACATTTCCAGACATGCTGAGAGCCCATTGGAACCCTGCAAAAAAAGAAGAGAGGACCCCACAAGAGAAGGGTACAAAACCAATGGCCTCACTCCATAGATCACAAAAACACAAAGGCACCACCAGCAGAAAGATAGAAGATGATGAAGCTGAAGAATTCATCAACACAACTATCAATCTAACAGACATCTCAATGACAAAGCAGACTCCATGGATTACCAACCAATCTGCAACAACACCACAGAAGCAATCCAACTAAACTACTGCAAGACAAAACAAGGATCAAAAAAACAAACCTAACCACGTCAAAAAGATCCTTTGCAACCTAATCAATGTTAAATCAGTGTCCACCATGCCACTGAGGTCTATGATCTCCTATGCAACGGAGGTATCAACATCTTATTCATTACTGAAACTTGGCTTGACAACAATTACAAAATCACACTCCACAACAGCCTCCCTGACAACTTCAAGTGCTCACCAGCAAACAGGAAAAACAAAAGAGGATGAGGACTTGCGATCGCACCCAAAGAACATCTGAAAATTAAAACAGAAGAAGCACTAAACATCGTAAACTGCAAATTGTAAATGAGAAAATAACTGTATACCATCCCACAAGACAAATCAGATCAAGCAACGACATTCGCCTAGAACCAAAACCAAACAATAAAAGAACATTCGGAGGATCATCTTTCTCTCACCTGGCAGCAATAACCTGGAATTACCTGTCAAAAAACATATGCAATGGATCAACTGGAATTCAGAAAACTGCTCAAAACTTGGCTCTTTGCTCCAGATCCAGAAGTAAACAACTAGAAAACATAGACCCAGTGAGAAACAAGAAACACAGGAGGAAGAATGACCCCTAACTTAATCTTCTCTCTCCAGAAGGTGTGGGTGATGGCCTGACCACCCATTTCCACATACTGCAGTCCACAGAGGAAACTTAGATAGTTAAGGATCCTACATGGCATGGGCAGGGAAGGACCAGAATCGTCTAACCTGAACATCACCAACCCCAGGACAGGGGGACCACGCCAGCATCAGCCAGGTACACATACCACTAGAGTAACACAGAGGAAAACTGCCACTCCACGATATGCCTATCATCTAGGTGGACAAACTACAATAACAAACAGACAGGATAATCATAGACATTGAGCACAGAAACGCAAAGACAAAAAGGTGAGGAAAACCTGCTAACGCAACTCTAAAATCTCATCTTTCTGCATAAACTTCTCATACAGAAACTCACACAACCACCTCTATGCACAGCAATCTGAACGTACTTCAACACATTGCAACGGTAGACTAACAAGATGAGTGGCCTCCCAGCCTCTCATCTTGCTCCTCTTAAGTCTCTGTATCATTCTGCCATTCGTTCCCTTTGCCTCCTCTCTCCTCTTGACTCTATTTCTTCTTCCCTCTCTCAACTTGGCTGGCTTCCCTTCCACTCTCAACCTAAATTTAACTTCCCTTTTCTCGTCTTTAAATCTGTTCATGATCTCGCTCCTCCCTACCTTTCCTCTCTTCTCAAATTCTACTCCCCTTCTCGCCCCCTCGGATCTGCTGATCTCTTCCTACTCACTGTTCCTCGCCCTCTTGTGCCCCTTCTCGTTTCCGTTCCTTTCAACTCCTGGGGCCTCATTACAACCCTGGCGTTAAGGGGTTAATGGCGCCGTAAAAGGCTGCGGCGCTGTTAAACCCTTAAGGCCGGATTCACACTTTAACGCCTGCTTTTTGCAGCCGTTAAAGTCCAACCCGCTAAGGGACCTTGGTGCTAATTACGGCACCGTAATTTACGGTGCCGTAATTAGCGCCTTCCCCATTCCCATTGAGCCCTATGGGCCAAAAATGGGAATGGGGAAGGGGCCATGGTGAATGGGGATTTACTGCCCCGCCAACCTTGGAATGGGGCGGTAAATTCGCCATCCACCATGGCGGAATCCGGCATGGACCATGGTGCTAATAGCACCATGGTCCAACGCCAGGGTTGTAATAAGGCCCCTTGTCCCCCTACACTGGAACTCTCTACCTCTCTCTATCTGCCGCATTTCCTCCTACCCCTCCTTTCGTTCCTCCTTCAAATCCTATTTCCTTAATTCCCTGTCCTGTTAACCTCCTCACTTTTCTCTCATTCTCCCTCTCTCCCGTTTTTTCATTCACTGCACTAGGTAAATTGTTCTTTATATTATTTTGATGGTTTGTCTCATGTTTTGCATTTATGCTTCCATTTATTCAATGTATTCAGTTGTTGTGTGTAAAGCGCTTTGGAGTAAAGTGCTTATAAATTCAATAAACATAAATATAAATATAAACAACACATACCCCTCACAACAGCACATGCAAATGTGTACCAACCCAAAGACTGCACTTAAGGTCAGCGAACGGTGCAAATCGAACTAAAGCTGCCAAAAGGACATCACAACTCTAACTCTCCTATTCCCACATCACCATACTAACCCCCACGCTCCCATACCCTCCTTTTCAGTCTTGCCAGAGCACCTGGGGACCACTCCGGTGGTGATGGTTCACGGTACAAATACCTTTAACATTAACATGTCATCAGTGATGTCATCAATGACATTTGTGATGTCATCTTTGATGTCTTCTGTGTAGTCTTGGCAGTACACAGTGGCAGCGTGAGTTATGGTTGCTTAGCTTACTGAATGGCGACTTTCTGTGGGTTTCTGGTTTTACTTGTAATGATAACATCCCTTTAACAACGTTTTTCACTGAATTTCATAGGTTTTTATTAGTGCAACTTAACCATAACACCCCTTTAACACTTTTTTTTGACTGGAAACAAAAGATATATGTATATATTATACTACCTGCGGTAGCGGCCGTGTAGTTATGGTTGAGTTGCTCAACTCATAGAAAGACCACTATTTGGGTGGCTTATAACATCACTCCCCATGGATGAATCCTCGCCTAACTCTGCTAAAAAAGTATATGGGCCACTCTGAATTTTTTTGCTAAGTTTGGTGAGGTTTCATATAGGGGGGCAAAGTTATATGGGGTCCCAAAAAATGTGTTTTCCATAGACTGAATGGGAAAAACTTTGCTCACACCTACAGCTCAAACCGCTGGATGGATTTTCACCAAATTTGCAGCAGGAGTAGCGGCTTTGTCCCGAAAGCATGCTTTTGTACATTTTGTGAAAATCCGTTCAGTAGTTTTTTTTAAAACGGGAAAAATGTAGGTCCCAAAAAATTGTGATATCTGGCTCGGCTCTGTGGACCCATTTCACTGTTCGGTCAGCAGACCGGACTCCGATTGGCCCAGAGGGTGGTGTGATGTCTGTGGACATCAACCGTGCCTGCTGATTGGCTGGTGAAAAGCACAAAGTGCGTCAGATTTTGGAAACACCCACCATGTTGGATTCACGGACATTCGCCGGTGTCCGCAGACACCGTGTTAAAAACATATATAATAACACAACATTGCACTTGGCAAACTTATCAAACAATTTCTGTGGAGCTAAGGTGTGAGGAGGATGGGATAGGATATGTCCATAAGAAGCCTTATCAAATTTGTGCCATTTGACGAATCTGCACAAAAGGTTGCAGAACAATTTTAAATCTAAATATCAATGTTTTTGCAAAGTTTGGTGGCATTCTATCAAGAGAAGGCAAAATTAGAGGGGGTCCCAAAATATTGTAAAGGCTTATAAATATGGTGCCATTTGACGTATCTTGGTGAGGTTTCATCTAGGCGGGCAAAGTTATATGGGGTCCTAAAAAATGTGTTTTCAATAGACCACACAGAAGTCAGCAACTCTTTCTCGGCCAGCCTGTGGTCTGAACTTGTGAAATGGGTCTGCAGACCGGACACAGATATCACACATTTTTTTTACTTACTTTTTGGTTGTTTTTAAAAAAAAAACTACTGGACGAATTTACACCAAATTAACAAAAGCACACTTTCTGACCAAGCCACCGCTCCTGCCATAAATCTGGTGAAAATCCATCCAGCGGTTTGGGCTGTAGGCATGAGCAAAGTTTTTTCCCATTAGGTCTATGGAAAGAAACTCACTTTTGGGATCCCCCCTACAACTTTTCCCCGCCTTGACAAAATGTCACCAAACAATGGATTTTCACCAAATTTGCAGCAGGAGTGGCGGCTTAGTCCGAAAGCGTGCTTTTGTATATATGGTGTAAATCTTTCCAGCAGTGTTTTTTTTTAACGGCCTAAAAGTAGGTGTTATCTGGATTCGGTCTACAGACTCATGTCCATTTTCTATCCTCGGACAGGCCTCTGATTGGCCCGTAAAACGGTGGAATGTCCGCGGACATCAGACATGCCTGCTGATTGGATGGTGAAAAGCGTGAGGTGCATCAGATTTTCAGAAACATCTGCCATGTTAGAATCATGGACAGCCGCAGGTGGCCGCGAACATCACAATAAAAACATATTACAAAACACAACATTGCACTTGCCAAACTTATGAAACAATCCCTGGAGAGGTGAAGGGTGATGAGGATGGGTTGGGATATGGCCTTAAAAAGCCAAAATGCTGGTAATTTTGTTCTCTGATGTCCGCTAACAGTCCGGGGCAGTCCTTTGATCTTCGTGAACATCTGAGATGTTTGGGGACATCTATGCCTATTTCTACAGTGTTGGTGAAAAGCAGTTTTTGGATGGTTTATAACTTTGGCGCCACTCAATGAAACTGCATGAATTTGGAATTTCATTTTAGACCTGATCTTAATGGTTTTGCAAAGTGCTGTGCTGTTTTGTCAAGAGGGAACAAAATGAGATGGGAGGTCCCACAATATTGTAAGGGGTCATACATTTGGTGGCATTTGCCGAATCTCCACAAAAGTTTGCAAAAATGTTTAGATTTAGATATTAATGTTTTTGCAAGGTTTGTTGGGATTTTGTCAAGAGGGGGCAAAATTAGTGAGGGTTCACAACATTTTTTGATGGCTTATAACTTTGGTGACATTTGACAAATGTGACAATGTGGACAACGGTTTTCCGAAATATGATAGACCTAACCTTGAATGTTTGTGCAGAGTCTGAATGGATTTTATCAAGTGAGGACTAAGTTATATGACTATTGTATGTATGTACATTTTGACACTTTTGAAGAAATAAAATGTGCAGATTTGCAGCAAACTCATGTAAGGTGCATTGGCAAGCACCAGGAAGCATGGTTTTGCAAATGTGTCCATGTTTTATTTTTTTTAAAGTGTCATAATTTAGGTACACAAAATAGTGATATACCTTTATTTGGGCACTTTTGGGAGAGGCAAGGGGAAGTAGGGAAACCCCTCAAATAAATCCGATCGACGCTGAGGAATGGGTCAATTTTCTTGAAAAACGTAATGGGATTGAGGTTAGCAAGGCTGAAACCTCTGATACTACCACATATATCCCTAAGCCCTTCCCAGTACATCTAGAAGAGCTTATAGATAAGATCTCAAAACTTAAAGCCTCACGTGCACCTGGGCCGAATGGCTTTTCTAATTTACTCATGAAGAATAACCCAGCTTTCTGGGCAAATCTACTAAAAATACTTTTTGAAAAGGTACTAACAGAGGGGAGAATTCCAGAAACCTGGCAAAAAGCAATTCTAGTACCGGTATTTAAAAAAGGCAACAGAACGGACCCAGGAAACTATCGTCTGTTATCCATGTTAGACTGTTCGGGCAAATTATTTGCCTCTTTACTTCTGCAGAGACTACAGACTTGGGCAGAAAAGACAGGACTCTTGGACCGCTTTCAAAGTGGATTTAGAATGGGATATTCTACTACTCATAATCTATTGATCATGAATAGTCTTAGAGATAAAGCCCTTGCTCCTAATAACCCCCCGTTGTATGCTTTATATATTGACTTTAAAGCTGCATTTGACACTGTCAATAGGGAGAACCTGTGGAGGAAGTTAAGGGGAATGGCATGCCCCGAAGGATTGCTTTACTATCTACAGCTCCTTCATCAAGACACCTCAGTACAGCTGAGGCTAGATGGAAGTGGGACTACTACCAGGGTGATAAAGCAAACCAGAGGGGTGAAACAGGGGTGTGTAACTGCACCCATCCTGTATAATCTATATGTCTCTGATATTCCGGAATACTTACGGGAGGTGCATAACTGCCCCCCCAAAATAGGCACCCAGCATTGTTTAGTTATGGCATATGCGGATGATGTGGTTATTTTTGACCACACGTTCAATGGAATTTTACGCTCGGCTGAGAGGCTCTGGAAGTATGCGGAAGAGAATGAACTTATAATAAATCATATGAAAACAGAACTGATTCTTTACAGTCATAGTAAGGTGAACCTCCCTAGAATGACGATTAGAGGATTGGAAATTCAATACACACACTCCTATAAATACCTAGGAGTGGAATTTGATTCCAGAGGAAATTTTCAATCCTGTGTACAAAATCGTAAAATAAAGGCGGCACAACTAACCGCTATGATCTGCCAGTTCTCTTATAAGCAGAGTGGTTATTCTATTTGGGCTGCTCGCCAACTTTACATGCAATGCTTGGTGCCAATGGTAACCTATGGTCTGGAAGCCCTGATCCATCTTGATCTTGAATGGCTCCAGGTATTGGAGGGTAGGTTTTGGCGTAGGCTTTTGGGCCTACCACAGGGAATTCCAATGGCGATATTAAGATTGGAACTGGGGCTACTCTCCCTAAAAGCCCTAGTCTTAAAGAAAAGAGCTGAACTCTACATTAAGATGCATACGAGCACTATTAATCCTCTTCTGTTGACAATGAAAGAAGAGATAACTGGGAACAAGCAGATTAAGTTTGTAAGAGAAATGACATTACTATTTGAGAAAATTGAGTGGACCCCTAATTGGAGCGAGAATTTCGAACATCTGAAATACCAAATGGGAGAGCGATTAAAAATTTGGGACTGGCAAAATAACTTTAAACATCCTGAAAGCCTACATAGCTATGGGTTCATATCCTATATACTTTACACCTATAGAAAGGCACAAGGATATTTGAACCTATGTCCCTCGGACAATTTAAGACGCTTTGTACTATTACTACGTATTAACCACCTACCAGTCCTAACCGTTCTGAAAGGGCTATTCCCAAATCAGAGCGCTTCTGTAGGATATGTAAGAATAAAACCACCCCCGAAACGGCGAGACATGTCCTTATGACATGTCCCAGACTGAGTATCGTCTACATGAAGCACTATAGCAAGTATGTCCATAATTTAGATCATATTAAGTCAAAAGATTTCTGGTATATGTGCGTTAATACTCTGAATGCAAGCTTACATCTGGCTCTCTATAGAGTATGGAATATGGTCAAGGAAAACTTAAAGTACTATCCTCCCCAGAAATAATAAGGAAATAAGTCATTAGATTAAGTTATTTAATGGTGTATATGAGATCGACTTGGAAATCTGCAACATTGAAATTGAAAATGAATAAGAAAGATATTTATCTATATGTATGAATTATGTTAAAAATCATGTAATTATTTTACTATGTTGAACTATGTGTAAAGTTTTTGTTTATAAAACTATATCACAGTATAATAAAAATAAATAAATAAATAAAATAAATAAAATAAGATATACCTTTAGTGACTGAGATATAGGCTGTGGTCATGGGCAGTGTCCAGATTGTCCCGGTCATGGCGACCCGGACAAGCTGGCTACTGACCATGCTGACAAGGGACTAGCAATGGGGATAATGTGGGCATGGCTACCAGGGACTAGCTATGTGTTAACATTTTTCGAAATTGGGATAAGTTTGAAATGTGAAAAAAATGTGCTTGTGGGTACAGGTTGAAGTGCTGCATGAGATTGCATCAAATATGCATGAGGAGGGTCAGGAAGAACTGGAAAGCATGGTTTTGAATATATGTGCTGTGTTTATTTTTTTTAAGTGTAAAAGGTAAGTACACAACACAGTCAAATAACATTGGTGTCTGGGCAATGGGCCTGGGCATCAGCAAAGAGAAATGTGTACTGTAATTTGCTTATTGGGTCATGCAGCATAGCCGAAGCAGTAGGTTTGAATGGGAAAAAACATTCTGCTTGCAGTCAAGCCTGAATCGCTGGATTAGATTACAACAAACATGTGCGACAAGCATTAGCAGGGACCTAATAGCATGTTTTTAGAAATATGTCTTGTGTTTTATTTTTCTAAAGTGTAACAATGTACATAGAAAAGCTAGTGCTATACATTTGGTGTCTGGGTAGTTGGCCTGGCCCTCGGCAAACGCAAATGTGTACTCTGATTTGCTCATTGGGGAATTTGGCATGGACAAAGCCTATACCCCAAGGATTTAGAGACTGGCCATGGTTGCAAGCAATGAGCTCTAGCCATTGTTTACATTATTAGGTTACAGTGGACACTGAGCTAGGATGCAAGGTAGGTGCAGTGAATAATAAGGATGGTTTGGTTCGGCTGGGGTCATGGTGGAGCCATATCCCATAGGCAATTGAACGATGATTTCCATCCCCAGCATGTGCTGCTGATAACGACAGACTTAAGTATGTGTTGCAAAAAATATGTCTCTTAAAGGAGGTTTATCGTTCTTTCATATATATGAAAAGAGGAATTATTAATAACTTATATATAGTGAAGTAACACCATGAAACATTTTCACTTATACAAACCTATTAAATTGGTGAAATTATTTTTGTTAAAGGGATGTTATTGTTAAGATGCATCCCACCCTTGGGCCTCCTCTGCTCCATTAGTTAACCAGGGATGTCCGACCTTGGCAGACCTTCTCATTTCACTGCTAGATTCTCATAAGCACTTTTCCTTCCATACTGTCCCTTCTATGTATGCACTTCTCTCACTGCACAATGCATATGTGCATTTATAGGAGCATTGTGTACAATGTACTTGTATGAGTAAGGGAAATGCAGATGCAAAAGATGTGTAAAAGATTGTTAACTGGCAGTTGGTGTATGGAAGCTTAATATGGTCATAGGGTTATATGTACAGTTTGTGGAAGTGATTGGTGGATGGATGTGTGATGGATGTGTTTGAAAGCAGGCATCGAGGGAGTGTTACACATACAAATTCAAAAGGGTATAAGGGCTTCCCTGTGTGATGGTGTGCACATGCCATCCGGGTGTTTTAATGATCCACAGCGTGGAAAGGGGACTGTGGAGACTGTGGATAGTTCTAAAGGTCCATCGATTATGGTCCTTATTGTATCCTAGAGAAAAGTATTTGGGGCAGAAAATTGTTTCTGTCATTTTATATTTTTCTCTAATACACAATTTTACATTAGCACTCTGGCGGGTTAGCCAGACAATGAGGTGGCTAGGAGATCGAGCTTGAACCACTGGTGCAAGCCCTTGTCCAAGTCGCCTGACGGCCGGCTTGAACTGCCACCATTTGCCTCTCCACCATCTGCCCGATTTTTTTTTTTTGCCACCTCACGCCTTCTACTTACCTTATTTAGGTGGAGGCGGGTGCTGCTGCCACATTCACTCCTTCTCTTCACCTCCTGCAGGCCACCATGGAAAGTGAAGCGGAGCTTCGTACAGAGCCCCGCCTACACTTTCCATTGTGGCAATCTCGGAAAAGGATTTTCCTTCCTACAGCGGGACGCTGTGCATGTCCCGCTGTAAGAAGGACAATCATTTTTTTTTAGCACCCTGGGTTACCGCTTTGGCAACCCAAGGTGCTAAGGCCCTTCATCCCTCGTTGCAAGGGCTAGAACAGGGGATCACAGTACGGAGTCCTGGATGTAAACGCAGCTGTCAAGAGAGCACCTCTGAACCTGTACTGTGCCACTGGTTGAGCAGGTGCTGCCAATCAGGATGCTGATGCAACAGGGCACAAGTGTACACTATGCTTTTGGCTAGGATGTTATGAAAGGGGAATCTGATTAGTAGATTTCCTTTTCAGATATGGAATTATCTGCATAATTGTATTATTTGATAACAATATTTAAAAAAAACAGGGCTTTCACACCCTTGCTTTCACACCCTTGCTAGATGGCAATTTATCACAGGACGTTTCTCCTTAAAACACATCTGCAAAACAAATCTATATTCCATAAATTAAAGTCATTCACCCCCGCCCCCCTTTCTTGTTTTCATGGTGTCATGGTCACTGTATAGTGGATTATCTGCTGGTGATTCAACCGTTCAGCGCTTTGTGGATTTTATGTTGGTGGTTTCAGCCTTTCAGTGCTTCAATGGATTTGAACTGCTGATCAGGCTGTTGGGAATGCCTTGTCATCTGGTATGTTCTGTTATACCTGTGGTCCACTTTACTGTTTGGCTTGTTATTTAATGTTTGGCGACAATATTTGGCCTGTATGTTACATACATTTAAAAGGTGTTCTTGCCCCATGGATCCTCGACATGTGGTTGCTCTGTTTTTCAGTTTACTTCTGCAATTCAATACATGTTCACGATATGCATAAGTGACATTAAGTGACATTACATCTACTAGCCAAAATATATTCTGGTATGTTTAAGCTGTAATTCTAATTGCATTCCTTGATGACAGTTCCTGGAATTCAAAGAAAGAAAAGGGATCCTTTTGTAATTTACCAAAGGTAATCCCTTGTGACATGCTGGAGGGGGTCCTCGTGAACTCACTACATTATAGAATTCGTTTCATGTGGGAGTGGATGTTTGAATTATTATTAGGAGAATATAATGCATGACTATGCAACTGGCAACAATTGAAAGAACAGCCTCACAATTAAGGCCATCTTAAAGCATTTTGGGGGCTAGAGCACTCACACATTTTGGGTCCTACTCAACCCTAAGAAATTACGGGGTTCAACAACCTCTGGTACCTCCCGTCTCCTTTCATTGCAATAACAACCCAAGGCTTGATATCCTGCCACAGCAGCAATCAAAATAAGCGTGGGTACTCCTTTCAAGTCCCTGTAACTGTTTTATAATTGACGAATCAGAATACAAAACAAGTGGCATTTAAAGGGTAACATGAGCAGTTCACGGCATGGGCACTTGTGCTATAGCTTAGCTACAGGACACATTTTAACAGTAGCAGCCATGAGTAAGGTATCTCAGTAGCCAAAGAAAAAAAGCTGCACCTTACCCAGCATAGATACACAACTCAGATAAGCGGACTCACAGAGTACACGTGCATTAAAATGGATACAGGGGATAGATTGGAAGCGATGAGGAAGGTACACGTTCCAATGAATAGAGCATCCGGATTAGAAATTACAAGGAAGGAGCACATAGTCAAACCCAAACTGAGATTGGAAGCGGGACATGGATTCCAAATGCCGTTGCCATGAGTGGTGCAACAAAAAAAAATAAGAAGAAGTTTTGTGATGTGCAATATATCAATGGTCACTATTATCATACACAAAGCAGCACTACAGTCAGTTAAACCATGAGTGATGTTTTTAAAAAATATATATTTTATTAGTATTTTACAACCTAACATATTCGCCCCGTACCTCCCCCCAGAACCCTCCCCCTCGATCCCCTACACACCCCGCCCTATCTTTCTACAGCCCTGCAGTGTCTCCTTAGAATTGCCTTGTAGGCATCTTTTCTCGTTCCAATACCTAGTTCGGGTGTTTTAAAGAGAGTACCCTGAACGCCTAATTGTTCTTAAGGGCTGTGCATTTTGAAATATTTAGGGACAGGCATTTTTGAGAGGTTAGGGACTTTGAGATTGAACAGGTTGCCCAGGATAACCCAGTGGTAAAATGGTGAAGCTGGCATTTTAGCCCAGTCTTCAATTTAAACTATTGAGTACATTGTTCCCAGTTCTTGTCATATAGGCAGGTGCAGGTTTTTCTGAATGTTTGACCTTCATGAACTAAACTATTACCCTGATTTGTAGTCCTGCCTCATAAAAGTACACAAATCACACGATAACCTCACATGAAATTATTCTTTTAAATATCCTTATATAAACATGTTATGCAAAAGGGGAAGGATCTACTTTTGCTTTTTGCTCTTCTTCATCGACAGAAGTACACAAATATCAGAATATTAAATGATGTGAGCCTCAAAAATCTCATGCAGGTATGTGATATTGTAGCCATTATTACAACATTTATTTTATCAATCTCCTAAAGAGGAAAAGCTGTGTCTTCCTTGTTATGATATGGTTCTGTTATGGAAGCACAGACAAAGGCATAACACACTGCGCTATTTCTATTCTCTGAAGTATTGCAAGATTCAAACTTATTAATGTGCATTTCAACTTTGGGAATTGCAAGTGATCAATATATTTCCAAAAGAAAAGTGAAAACACTGGATGAGTTCAGTTGTGCTATAGCTAGCGACCATGGCTCTCCAGATGTGTTGGACTACAACGCCTATTAGCCCTAACTAAAGTGATCAAAAGCAATTGATCATGGGGACTGTAAGTCCAAAACCTGCAGATAGCCGTAGGTTGCCAACAACTGTCCTATAGAGAATGCACAAACTGAATGCACTACAATGTAATTAGAACAGACCACAAGGAATGTTTCATCAGATCAGACCTGAGTTTCAATCAACAGCCAAACCGTAGGTTCAGAACCTCCACAGTGCACTAGACAAAATCATTGCACGTGCTACGTATTTTTTTGTAAAACATGTGCACTTAGTTCTTTTCATTTGGCGGCTGATGACCTAGGATAGGGGCCAAAAGCAAATGCTCCTGTTGCCCTTCTATAAAGAACGCTCGGATCAGAGAAATCCGAGGTTTAAACTAGGGAACGTTGAAGAGCAAATAATCCAACAAAGGACCTGATTAACAGAGCGTTTTCCAATGGGATTGCACCATTATAAAATACTTCTGCGAATCAGTCCCTTACGTCAATCTGCAAGGTAATGCCGACAAATTATGCTTACACCCTTGCGGTATTACCTTAAGGAATGATTTCACCTTAATGCATGCATTTTCTTATTGTTTCTTGGATGTGAGATGTGTGTTTACTCTAACCAGTTGAATACCTTTTCTATTAGTAAAAAAAGGAAAGTTATCTAAATATGTTCATACTTTGACTATGTTTTAATTGAGTGCATTCGGGTTAAATATCACCTTAGGAGTATGAGTGCATCATCTGTTTTTCTTTGCTCTCAGATGAAAGCAGATGAAATAAATTCGATTTGTTTTAATTCTTCAATTAAATGGGAAAAGCAAAAGGCTTACCCCCAATTAAATATAAAGCAAACCGATACCGCTGTAGGTTTTTCTTTTAGCATTTGGATGCACGCATTAATTAAGTACTTCCGGAAACTACACTAAATAATGATGTCATTATTACTACAGGTTTTCTCTTCATATTCCATATCATTATACGTGGGTTTTAGTACACAAATGATTTCCTACATGAAGACATCACCACATACAAATGCTGTCCAGTGTGTGCTTTTTATTAACTCCTTCAAGGCCGTGGGGAATGCGGTCGATTCTATACCGTGTTGTACAGTTATCAGCAAAGGCCATCGTACCATTTTGGTAACCATTGTTAATAGTGTCTTTCCTAAGATGTGAACAGTTGCTAAGACTTGGGCCTTATTAAAGAAACATCATCTAGATTCCTCAGACTTCTCAAAACTGGAATTGTTCTTCCCGGCAAATGCCTTGAAAGATAGGTTACTTCATAGCTGGCTGTTCACTTTTCCTCATATGATTTATAGAGAAATGATCAATTGGATGGCGCAGAGTCAAGCTTAATTAAGGATGTAGATGATGTCATGTGTGTGCTACTTGTGGTAGCACTTATCTCCTACTGCAATCTCTCTATGTGACTTTCAACTCAGGTCGAGCATGGGTAGATTGTCGTCTCCTCCCACATGCGAGTTGGGAGGGTTACATTCTGAAATGGTTTCCATTTTCTTTGGAGGGAAGTTCACAACTCGTATTGATGGGGCCCATTCTCATGCAGTGTACTGTGCTGTGCTGCTTCCCTTTGGTAAACGTGTTACTTAACATCTATGTGGAACTGCTGGGTGATTTGGTTGAAGGCCCAGAGGAAGCCTAATTATATTGCCACTCTTATCCCTATTAAGCAGTCCTCCAGCTTCTTTTGCTGTGCAGTTGGTGAGCAAGTGCCAGTGAATCGAGATCACGTGACCTTAGTCTTACCTTCCTGTCAATCACAGCTAATCTTTTGGGGCCTTCTTATTTTTCTGCCCTTGTTTCCTACTTAAGCAGCCCTCCAGACTCTTTTCCTTTGCAGTTGGTGAGCAGGTACAAGTCGATCTAGGTCACATGACCTAAGAGCCACCCACCTTATTAGCCCTGCCTCTTCCTTTCCTTTCCTAACTCTTATATCAAGGGTGTCTGAAGTGAAGGGTAGAAGAAAAGAAGGTACATTTCTGTTTGGACCTGTTCAGATCAGAAGGACCCAGGACCAGAAAACCTACCACGCCAGTGGTCGAAGTGTGAGAAAAGAAGTAGTGGAACTATGTTCCCTGCTAGCCTGCCCCGCACCTCACAAACCCCATTGCCCTGCCCCCTCCCACACACAATACAAACCCCCAAACACATTAGCCTGCACTGAAAGTGCAAGTTTCTACTGCTTCCTACACTGTTATTTTAAAACGAAACTGTTCCGGAACGGTTTCTTTTTAAAATAAAAGTATAGGAGCTGTAAAACTGAATCTAAAAAAGTAGAGGAGCACCGCTCCCAACCGCTCCCGCTCACTTCGACCACTGTACTACGCTTAACATCAGGTAAGCTCCCATGAATATGTGTTTCACCCCTCTCTCCCAACCGCCTATCCCTGCCATCACCTATCATCACCAAACATGTCAGTCACCAGCAAAATCATGGTCACTGCATCACAGCAACCCTACCCACGTCACTATACACCTCATCACCACTGCAGCATCCACTACGACACCAAAACTGATGCTCGACAATTTCCGATCAACATTCCATGTGGCTGACATCACCATCCTCATCCCCATACATGACTTGGATGCCATATTTATTACTGAGACCTGCATAATCTCCACCTCCACCCACATCCTCTATACACTCACCCCCATTGGCTACATAATTCTACAATTTGGCCATCCAAACAAGGTTGACAGAGGCGTTGACCTCATTCACAAGGCATCATGGCCATGCACCTAAATGGACATTGCTACCATTTGCTCTTGAAAACCTACCATGCCATTTCCAGCTCTACCCAACAGACACAGACACTTTTCACCTGATCTACAAATCACCCAAGCCCAACAAATCCTTCATCGAAGACTTTGTGCACTTGATCACTATCATGTCTCTCACGCATTCCAAGAATTTCTTCCTCAGTGATTTCAAGCTCCCTGGAAACCAAGTCAATGAAGGAATATCTCCACTGCCTGCTCGACACACTGAACCTCACACAGCACACAAAAGACCCAATTTACAGGAAAGGTAATATCCTCAACATCATCATCGCAGCCCTGCCCACCCTCCAACACACCCCTCCTTTCTGCTCGACTGATTGGACCATCTGGCAATCCACTTTGAGATTTTTCACACCACACACCTCTCAAGCAAACACATTGGAAACTAAGCAAACAGGCCTACAGATCCGTCAAGATGTTCCCAGTGGATGCTCTCATGTACAACCTCCTTAAACTCCACCTCAAATGGGCTGATCTACCTCTGCCGAACCAGGACTGCAACTTGCCAAAACTACCATCACAAACAACATCAACCGCTATGCCCCAGTGGAATGGCGCACCTTCAAGCATAAACCTTCCGCACCCTGGTAAACTCAAGAACTCAACCCCAACAAATGAACCAACAGAAGGCAAGGAAAGAATTGGCAACAATCCTGCAGCACATCTGACCTTGCCCTGTTCAAGGAACTCTGTGCTACATACAGATGATTGATCAACAGTGCCAAGGTCAACTACTTCCAAAACACTATAACCAAGGCCAACAATGAAAGCAGATCCCTCTTCAAAGCCATCAAGCACTTTGTCAGCACTCTGCCCGACCCTCCCATAACACATTCATCGAAACATCCACTGCAATAAACTCTTTCTTCACCATCAAGATCAACATGATCCTCCAACACATAGACACCAACGCCACAACTGATAGCGCACCACACATCCCATCTTGCAAAACCACAACTTCCTGGACAACTTTCAAGACACAAACTATGGAAGACCTCACTACTACCTGAGCATCCCTCAAGCCCACATTGAATGCAACGATATCCTCCCTGCCTCCATACAAAACCCTTGTGACTGAAGTATTCCTCCCTTACCTGACAATAATCAACAGCTCCCTAACTGAAGGCACCTCCCATCAAACCTAAAGACCAGACAAATCCTGACACTTCTAAGGAAACAAACACTGGCCGCCGCCAATCTCAGCAACGACTACCCATCACCACCTTCCCTTTCTAGGTAAGATCCTTGAGAAAGCAGTAGCCACACAACTCCACCAACACATCAGAGCCAATAGCCTTCCTCAATCCTACCAATCTGGCTCCAGATCCAGATGCAGCACAGAAACATCTACCATCAAGGTGATCAACAATCCCCTTAAAATCCTCGATGATGGCCATCCTTGCCTCCGAGTACTTCTTGGTCTCTCAGCAGCATTTTACACAGTAGACCACCAGACACACATTGACAATCTATATCGCTGTATGGGGATCAGCACGATAAACCTCATCTGGTTCAAATCCTACCTTGAAAATTGCCAACAGTTTGTACAAATGGATTTATACAGATCACCAACTCTACCATTCACCTGTGGAGTCCCGCAAGCATCCATCCTGTTTCTCATGACTGTCAATCTTTACATGGAACCACTGGGAACCCTCCTTGCTCGCCACAACATCCACATCCGCCAATATGCAGATGACACGCATATCTACCTCAAGATATCCTCCATCTACGTCATCTACAGACACTGTCAAGGCCTTCTTCACATTGATTCAGTCCAGGATGTCCAGTGCTTACCTAAAGCTCAACCCCTCCAAAACGGATTTCCTACAGCTGAGCAACAACACTGAATAATATCCTGACATCCAGACCTGGCTCGCTGATATGAATTCAACATCGACAGACACCACACGGTCAAACAGCACATAGCTAGCAAGGCCCAAACGGCTTGGTACCAACTTTTTCTCCTGTGGAAAACCAAGCCCTTCATCCCAGAAAATAACTTCAGATCTGCTGTCCATGCATTGGTCCTCTCCACCTGGATGGTGGCAATGCTCTTTTGGAAGGCCTTCCGGTGACTACCATGACACCCTGAGATGTGCTCTGCATGCTGCAGCAAGATTCATTAAAGGACTCTGCAAATTGAGGACATCAATCCAACCCTCATCGAATGGCACTGGATCTGCAGCAAGCCTGCATCATCTTTAAATTCTGTTGCATCATCTACAAGGCTATCACCCCAAAATCCCCAAACTACCTCACTGAGAAACTCAGCATCTCAAGAGGCCTGCGATCCACCAGAAGCAAAGAAATGTGCAGACTTGAACAGGGCCGGTGTGGCCGTATCGATCGATCGGCCCGTGACCGATGGACTTTGAGGACCTGGGGGCCGGTTTTCCTTCAAGCCACCCAAGGCCGCTTTTTTATAACGTGCGGCGCCGGCGTGGCTCTGCTGCAGGCAGCTGAGCAACAGAGCCAGTGCTGCAGCAGGCAGACCCGTCACCCGCCCAAGCTGGGCCAATGGCATTTTTTCTTTTTAATGTAACTGTCAGTGCCGCGGCCCGGGCCTGGTCAAACTTGACATTTTTTTTAATGTAACTTGTTCGTTGCTGTTGGACTGCTGCCGACAGCCAAGGCTGTGAGGAGCCGCTCGCGCAGCTGCGAGCCGTGCTGCCTGCCTCCGGCGTTGCGGGTGACGGGCCGCGCTACTGTCTGTGCAGCACAAAATTATTCATCAAAGCAAGGTAACAACACATACACGTTGTTACCTTGCTTTGATGATTTCATTTGCATGCAGCATGCATGCATCAATAACTAATTTGCATGCATATGGGGCCGCTGTGGCTGAGTGACTGGGTGCCCGCCCAGTGCCTGGTGCTCCGTGCTCGCCGCCGGGCCACCCCGCCAGGCTTGGTAAGTGGCGAGGGGGGCGTGCTTCGTTCCTTCGTTCCTTGTGTGTGCTATGAATAATATAATAAGCAGGCTGGGCTGGCCTGGCCTGGGGCTGCCTCTTGCAGGACTGGCGGGCTCGACGACCCCCAGCAGTTCACTCTCACAAGTTGCTTTCAACTTTAGGAAATAACAACAACACATCTGTTGCACTTTCCAAAGTTCAAAGCAACTTGTGCCTGGGGCTGGGCCGCTCATAGACTCTGTGTCGCCATGGACTGGTCCACGTGACTTAGTGTGCTCTAGGATATAGTTGGGCATTTTGACCCATCCTGGGCATGATGATTTTGGACACACGGCAGACAGCATGACACCACAGAGTCTGCACCGCAATCTGTAGCAGCAGCCAGCACTGACCCCACTGCGCACACCACACATCGCAGACAGTGCAGCTGTCCGGCCAGACCAACACGAAGTTCGAGAGACTCAGCTGAGCCTGGACATTGGACAACAGGTAAGAATCATACAACAGAGCATAGTGAATTCATCTTTCATAATGCACTTAATACTGGAGAGTGCTTCACGTGTGGGGGTGTTTGCCAGGGCTCAGCCCTGGAACTAAATTCTGAGCCCGGGTGGGCAGGGTGCTGCTGCCCATCCGGACGTGGCATGGGGGCGTGTATGATAGAAAATATTTGAGCCCCGGCACTGCCGGAGATCAGTCTCTAAGCGCGGGGCCAGGATGCGTTGTCTTGCTTCCGAGGGAAACGCGTTGCCCCTGAGCTATCCTCCTGGCCCGCAGGCAGAAGAAACACGCACCCATAGTCCATGTGGAATATTAGGGAGTGCAACATGCACAGTGCCACAGTCTACACACCTGGAAAGTGTGTGTTGAATGAGAGTGCGTGCACACCTTTACAAACACCCTACTAGCACACATTTCAGGCATACACTTCAAATTCCACCATGCACACTGACTGCCCTCCACAAACACAGACCCACACACACAAACACAACTGTCCCTCCATCCTGACTGGCAGTCGCATACCTAGGTTCGCCTTAGGTTCACGGCTTGGGCTGCATGTTAGGAACGCACATACAACATGATTGGAAAACACACAGACTTGCACACCTAAAGCCGGGTCTACATAATGTAATCCCCAGAAATGGCAAAGTGCTAAATTACACTGCAGTAGGTTTAATCATGGGATTTGCTATTAATGTGCGGCCCCCTAGGTTTTCCCTCCAATCCTTCCCACTCGTCACACTCCCCCACCAGAGGCTGGATTTCCGCGGACAGATGTTTGAATGGGGAGCCGAGGGGCGGTTGGGGGGGACAAACCCCCTCTTTCCACGGGCCAGAGGGAAAGTTCAAAAGAAGCTCTCAGTTGCAAGGTCCCGAGGCACTTATATTCTGTGACTTTTAAACAGTTGTTTCTTTTCCTATATGATGGGGGGAGGGAGGAGGCTCAATTGCCCTGTGTTGTTGGAAGGATATGCGTGTGTGCAATTATGCAGCATATGCCCCCTCCCAGACGTCATGTATGTTCCCTGTGTAAGTGTGTGCATATTAGCACATACACGTAAACAAGGCAGAAAAGCGATTGAAATGTGGGGGAAAGGCAGCCAGACCTCATATAAAGAAATAACAGGTGTTTTTTTATTAAAGAAAAGTGCCCACGGTCACGGCACAGAGGCTTTTTCTTCATGGGGGGGCGTAAATATCTCAGGTATCTCACCGCGGCTAACGACCGCTAGAAACTAAGGGGCACTCTGGGTACCCAAACAGAGAGGGGGGCCGAGAGCCAATGGGGGAAGAAGAGGGAACGGGATGCTTCAAATCAAAAAGCACCCCCTGCAGGGTTTAATGTTTGCCACCGTGCCCGTGCGCTGCAGAAATACTTAAAATGCGCTTTAATAGCCAATGAAAAAGCCATTTAGGCATATTATCCCCCCAGTGTTCATCGAATCCCCCTTTATTCTCGCAGCCCCGCCCCCTCGCCCGCGCACAGCAATACATCATGTTTAGACCCTATAAATATAAACCGCCGTCCCTGCTCCGATCTATTCATTGGAAGTGGTTCTGAAAGGGCCAGTGAAGCAGCTGGGAGCCCTAATCTGCAGTGCCCGACACTCGGGGGGCTGCTCGTCCCGACCAGCCCATCGCAGACCCTGAAAAGAAAGGGAGGGTGTCAGGAGATTGATTCGCTGCACTTTCTTCCAGGGGGTGATGAATGGGGGGGGGTGTCACCGCCGGGGATAGAGACCCGCTCCTCTGTTCTGTGGATGAAGCGGAGAAAGGGGTGCGTTTATTGCTGGCCTGGCCTCACATCCTAACTCCTCTGCCTGCTGTTCACCTCGGACCGCCGGCCTTGCCCACTGCTGCACCAGCACTTCCATGATCCGCCCTGGTGCTGTTTTTTTATCTTGACATCCTGCACTCCACATCACATAGAAATATGTAAATGGTCGCAAAGGGAACCGCTCCTGGAGAAGGAAAGGGGCTGCAATCATCGGTCGTATGTACATGTGCAGGCAGGCGCGCGCGCGTTATAAATGCCATATCATATCATGTGTATCTGTCATGAGCATAGGCCTTGTGCACACCTGTGTTGTCCTGCACCAGCTGTGTGCAACCCAAACCATTTTGATGGTTTTGATTGAATTCTGATTCTAACGCATGCATGAACCTTTAGGTTTGGACATACAGCAAATCAGTCTTAGGCACTTGTGATTTTTTTTGATTGGTCAACGCATTCTCCCCAACACCGCACCAGCTTCTTGAGCCACCACCATGTGTGGGCCAAGGTCACCCTGCTCCCTCCAAACATCCAAGTTTTATATATTGTGCATTCTTTTTCGGGCATTATCAAAGAACCTCTTGCATTTGCGCCCATGATGTACAATTGACTTAGTCCCCGTTATGTGTCATTGCTCAGACTTAGTTTATTGTGTAAAAATGTAGGCTGCAGCCTGCAGTCAGTGGACAGACAGTGCGCGCTCTCATGTTTTGAAGGAGTTGGGGTTTTGCACGGATAGTGCCCTGCTGCGGTCTGTTTTCATTTCAAATGCTCCCTCCCTGAAGGTTGGTTGTGTGAGTGCATGGAGCGGTGCACATGGACTTGTGCGTTTTTGCCGTATAGGGATGCATTAGTGTAAGTGGTTGCAAATGATGCAGGGCATTGTTAGTCATGTACACTGTTTAAACCGTTAATCTTTAAAGTGTGAAGTATCTCTGGGTGAGCATCCCAGTTCCCATCAGTAGTAGAGGAAAATAAACCTTTGAAAAGAGGGAGTGGTGGTGTGCAGTGTCTTTATTTTAGAAGGCAGGCACTTCGCTTATCCATACTAAGTTAATGTGATCTGGAAAAAAAAAGAACTATTGGTTGCAGTGTTTTCATGTCTTTTATGTGGCGTAGCTGGTGACATGTTTCTGTTCTCTTGGTGCTTTGGGACTGAAGGGGAATTATTTGGATTTGTTAGCGGGAGCTAAGCTTCTGCTATTGTGTTCATGTGCTCAGATCTTAAGGAAACTGGCTCTGTGTTCAGATCTACGAGCAGGAGCTTGCAACCTTTGGCTCTATGGATGTTTTGGACTACGACTACCATCGGCACTAGCCAGCAAATTCAATTGTGAGGGATCATGGGAGGTGTAGTCCAAAACACGAAGAGAGCTGCAGGCTGCAGACCCCTGAGGTAAGCAGAGTGTGTCCTGTATAATTTGATCTGGTTGTACTCAGACTAGGCGGACGCACTTGGGCATTTTGTCAGTGTCCTTTATAATGAGTTTCAGTGCTATGGTCTTGTGAAGTGGTCTGTGGGCAAGTATTTGGCAGAGGATTAGTGTGGGTGACTTGAGTCCATTCATTTATTCAGTATTGTGCATTCTCAAGTTAATTGATGAACTTTGGGCCAAGGTAGCGATGTCCAATTGAATGGAGTTGCAAAATGGGGGCGAATGAAAGCTTTGATGGGCTTGTGGGCTAGTGTTTGGCTTCAAGCGTGGCGTGGGCATGTCTTGGAGCTCTGTCCGTTCGTACATTACTGGCTGGTGCTTTGTGGTGGGTATGGTGGTTTCAGTAATGAACCTAGATTGTAAAACAAATCACACACGTGTGGCTTTTTCACCTGAAATTGCATTTCTATTCACATTTCAGATATAAGGTCCCACCCATGAATTTTTAAACTAACCTTAACAATGACCTTTTTTACCCAAATATATTTTGAAGGGGTCTCCATGGCATTCTACTGCCCCTCTACCGCTCAATTAGGATGCAGCTATCCAAACTCAACTGCCCATAACAGCGTCAGCCGCACAGCACTGGAATAGCAAAGGTGGTGCAGATTTACTCTGGTTGAGCGCCATGTCCATGTGCATCCCAGGGCTGTAATAGGATAGCAGGCAGCCAGCATGCCCTGCAGAAAAGTCAACACGTTTTACTTTGTAGGCTTGTCAATGTCATATTCTGGTGGGGAGTGGGTACTAGAGAGCTGTGTGTGCAGGCAGCATAGCATAAGGGTTGGCATGCTTTCAGTTTGCACACACGTGCACATTCCCCCTAACTTTAAATGTCACCATCTGTTTTACTGTGCTGTGCATTAATTTACTTTATTTCTAGCATGTTGGGCTGTGTGTTTTATATGCACCATGCCAGGACTTGCTCATTTGCACCACAAAGTTCCCACAAGTCAAGGTGATTCCCTCCTTCACCCAAGCTCACCCCGTCTGCTCAGGAGAAGTAGTGCAACCTTCCTTCTAACGAAAATGTGAATCTACGAATACTCTCATTTCCTGTATTTTATTTATTGATTTGTTGTGCATTTGTAAGGTGCTTATACATCAAGTAAATTGTGTTTCAAAGCGCCCCAGTTGCTTCTCTCTCTCTCTCTCTCTCTCTCTCTCTCTCTCTCACATGCACACACACACACGCACACACACACACACGCACGCACACACACACGCACACACACACACACACACACACAACACACACACACACACACACACACACAGTTTTTTACAACCCCTTGCTGTCTATTTGAACATCTTTACTTTGTTTGTTTTTGCAGGCAGGTCGCTGTTCAAGTATCCACTCTAGCCTGGCTACCAACAGCCAGCCAGGCGAGCCCATCCCTGCTGTGGGTAAGTAACCACTAGTGATTGTATATCTTCAATGCAGTGTAATGTAAGGTGGTCCTGTATTAGCACACTTCAGCCACTTTGGCAGCCTTTATTATGCACACCTTTTGTCACCCCCTTCAGTTCAGCCTATAAGCAACAGTGACCAGGCAGAACTCCTATCTTATTCCTCCACACCCAAATTAGAGTTAGAGAACCAGTCTCCATCCTCTTTCAATCTGGCCAAATGTTGTTGTGAATTTGCATCCCGACTTAATGTGTGCCAGGGCAAAAGAAAAACAAGGATTACACCTCTCTCGAAGGCCCTGTTGCAGAGCATCCACTAGGGTGGAGGGTAGAATTATTACACAAATATTTGCATTTGTGTGCATGCAATAGGAATTCACTTGCTATATATGTATGTATTGCTGCATAGCCCTTTGTGTTTTTCATAAGTTAATGAAAAGGCTTATGCAGCTTTCCTTTTTGGTTACAATTTTTTCTGAGATGTCAGACAGGCCACTGGCCAGGAGTAAGAACATGCAGGCATCTAGTTAATTTAACATGCAATGGCATGAGGTTGGATTACTGTTAGATTCAGCATTTTATAGACCCAGCTGGATATTGTTCTCTTTTTTGTGGAGGGAGGTTATGGTGAGGCTGGGGAACAGTCAAATCTGGAAATGCTGACATTGATCTAATGGAATTAAAAATAGAAAACACCTCCGTGACTTCTGTGCCAATTCATTTTCTTGGCTTGGGTATATTTTATTGAATTGCAAAGCCCTGTATAACACATGTTTCGGCTCAGCAGAGCCTTTCTCAAATCTGGGCTATTTGAACAAACTTTTATTGATGATCAATACCATTATATCTCATTTCCAAGATTTCAAAAAATATTCACTCAATGTGTTGTTCGAATCTATTTATATTGGGTTAGATCCCATACTTCTTTCCTTATCCCTCCTGAATCACTCGCGTTGGCTCGAAATGCGTTGTTTTGATCTAATGGAAAGCACTTGTTTCTTCTTATGAAATGCTGGTTTGGATGTTGGCAGTCAGGTTACTTAGACCTACTGTGATAAAGGCAGGAATCTGATGCCCATTTAAGGTAATTTTATTTTTTAGGAGAGAAATGGATTAAAAAAAAAGAAAGGGAGGAGCAGAAAAACTACGAGAAAAGAAGAAAAAGCGTATTGAAGAGAAAATCCGGCAAAACAAAAAAATTGAAGATCTATTTACAGGTCAGACCACCAAAATGTCACGTGGCATTGCTGGGAGAAAAGTGGAGGAAGGTGACCAGGCATCTTCTTCAGGTACGAACGTGACAGAAGCCAGAGTCTCTGCAGTTATTGGGGACATCTCAACAGAGGCAGATGCAGCAGCAACTACAATGACAGCAATCATTGAAGGTGCCCCCCCGGAGGAAGTGTCAGAAACCAGTGTGCCTGAAATGATTGAGGGCATCTATCTCGAGGAAGTGGCAGCCGGTGGTGGTACCAGTCTGCCACAAACAATTGAAGATTCCCCCAAGGAAGAAGTGTCTGAAACAAGTCTGACAGAAATAATTGAGGGTGTCGGTCTTGAGGATGTGGCAGCCGGTGGTGGTACCAGTCTGTCACAAACAATTGAAGATTCCATCAAGGAAGAAGTGTCTGAAACAAGTCTGCCAGAAATAATTGAGGCTGTCCTCGAGGAGGAAGTGGCAGCCGGTGGTGGTACCATTCTGTCACAAACAATTGAAGATTCTCCCAAGGAGGAAGTGTCGGAAACTAGTCTGCCAGAAATAAGTGGAGACAACATCATCCCCCCAGAGGAAGTGGCAGGTACTAGTTATCCGGAAGAATCTTTATCTGCTTTACAACATACTGAAGACTCAGGGAACCGGGGTGTGAAGCACAGAGCACGAAAAGACGATCTACAGGTGGCAGACTATTTGTTTCAACGTCCAAAACCAGATCAACGTTACTATTTCTTTCAGCACCATCCAATTCAACCTCCCAAACATAGACATATTAAAGAAAAGATGGGGGAAAACGGTATTGGTTAAGTTACTCTGAAATACAAAAGGCCCTTTTTTTGTACAGTTTGTTTAGCATTTACTAAACGTGGAGAGAGGGGTCTTTTCATCAACGGGATGAGAAACTGGAGGCGTCTTTACCAGCGCATTGCAGAACATGAGACAGGCCAAGGTCATCGGAGGTGCACAGATTCATATATGTTGACCTTTTCAGGGGACGACATAGGCAGTTTACTCTTTCACCGACAGAAATTAGCTCGAAGTGAGCAAATCAGAAAAAGGAGAGACATATTGGAGCACGTTATTGACGTTGTAAAAGTCATTGTGAAAAGGGGGCTTAGTTTTCTTGGAAAATCAGAGTCCATGGCCGAGCTGGATAATGAAGAGCTGGATCATGGCAACTTCCTTGAAATACTTCTGCTGCTAAGTAAATATGACAGACCTCTAAAGGAACATATTGAGGACATTCAAACCAAATCCAAAAAGAAAACTGGGCAAGGACGGGGTGCTTCTGTGACCATCATGTCAAAGACTACAGTTGGGTATGTGATTGAAGCCATTTCCAAACTGATCAAAATGGTAATCTGTCAAGAAATAAAGGAAGCAGGAATATTTTCCATTCACATAGACTCAACCCAAGATGTGAGTGTTACTGATCAGTGCGCTTTAATTATTAGATATGTTACTGACACTGTACATGAACGCCTGCTAGCAGTAACCAACTGCACTTTGTCTACTGGAAATGGGCTGTTTGAGTTGGTGCAGAGTGTTATCAAAGATAATGGTCTGGACCTACGCAAGTTCATTGGAAATTCAACCGATGGTGCATCCAATATTCAGGGGCAGTACAATGGTCTCACATCCTGGCTCAGTAAGGAATCCCCTGGTCAAATACATGTCTGGTGCTATGCACATGCATTAAATCTTGTACTTGTAGAAGGGACACAAGCATCAAATGAATCCACATCTTTGTTTGGCCTGTTAAACTCCTGTGCCGTTTCTTTCAGGGAGTCCCTCAAAAGGATGGATGTGTGGCGTGAGCTGTCTGTGGAAGGCCGCACAATCCAAATAATAGGAGAAACAAGGTGGTGGGCAAAGGATGCAGCACTACGGAAAGTGTTTGGCTCCTTTAATAACCCAAACAAAGCAATGTTCATTGATGTGGTTGTTGCACTCAATAATATTGGCTCAAATACAGATAAATTCAATGCAAACTTCCGTTACCAAACTTTAAACTTTTCTGAGGCTCTGTGCAAATTCCAAACAGTGCTCACAGCCCAGTTGTATCTCAGAGTATTTAATTCGACAACCCCATTATCTAAGTACCTCCAGACAAGTTGAATGGACATCCTCCAGGCACAAAGAATGGTCTCGGACACTTCAAAAGTGCTTGCTGCACAGTCAAGAAATTTTGATTCTGTCTATTCTGCAGCTGAAAATTTGCAAAATGGGCCAATGTGGGCTTGGAAGAGAGAGGCTATGATAAAGGAGTGGAAACTGCACTTCCAGAGGGGAGAGTGTCCCACAAAAAGAGGATGCCTGGAATGAATGCAAGGGATGAGCCAATCACCTTGGCTAAAGACCGGTTTAGAGTTACTGTACATAATGCCATTATGGACAACATTCTTCAAAGCCTAACTAGTCGTTTTAAAACCCACTCATCTTTTGCTGCAGGTATAGCATGCCTGGATCCCAAAAATTTCAATGAAAGTCTACCCGACAATGCTCTTACAAATATTTGCTCCTTGCTTGAAAGACTGGATGACTCCATAACGCTACAGGGGTTAAGGGAAGAACTCTGAGACTTTGCAAGTAAGTGGACTAAACTGAGGAGGACACTACCAGAGGAGTATGCCTTTGAAGCCCTACATAGTGAAGATCCAGCACTAAAAGATTGTGGAGAGCTACCTTTAGTACAGGAATGCAATACATGCCGTAACTGTGCAATATGTTGCTATGCAATTCTAAAAAGGTATGAACTTTTTAGTAGTGCTTACCGGCAATTGTATTTGGCATACACGTTCATCTTGACCTTATCTTGCACACAGGTAGCATGTGAAAGAAGTTTTTCGAAATTGAAGAATATTAAAACCCGCCTAAGAAACCACATCTGCCAGGACAACCTCGAAGCCTTTATGCTCATGTCTGTGGAGCGGAATGAGCTTGTCCAATTGCAAAATCCGGACATAATCGACCTGGTTTCACATAAAAGTGCATTGTTGCAGGAACTCTTGATTGAGTGATTTCCAGGATTTTCATGAAGCTGGAAGCAGGATTTCCAGGTGCGGTGGACCCTGTCACAGAACTGTATGCAAAGTTTTTATGAGTTGTGTTGTTATTGTGTCATCATTATTAAATACAACTCTATTTTCATTACTGGTGGCAACGAGTAGACATAATTGGAGTCTGGTTCTGCAAAATAAGTATTTTACTATGTGATGATTTTTTTTTTTTAAACAAGAACAAAAGGAATGTTATAACTTTCTCAAGCGTTTACACAAAACATAACAACATGCAACAGACACATGAACCCTCCATAAGTAGCATTTTCTGTAAAGTCGCAAATTGACGCGATTCACGGATGATGGTTTGAGGGCCACTTTTTTGAGGCGAGGGTTAGGCCACTTTTCTGAGGCGAGGGGAGGGTCACTTTTTTTGGGTGTCCGGGCCTATTTCTTGTCCCAGTCCGACCCTGGACTTGAACTCTGACAGTGGAAGACAGGCCTTCTCTGTCTACACTCCAAGACTCTGGAACCTCCTCACCATCAACATCACACTTGCCTCATCACTTCTACATTTCATGAACACACTGAAGACCTTCCTCTTCAAGAAGAGGCTACTCCCTAACACCTAGGTCAACACACCTGCACTCCCCACCCTACCTGATACTTGGTGATCTGCTGCACACTGTCTTCTCCTCTGGTTGCTTCTAGATCCCTTGCTGCCAATTGCCCATGCTCCCCTGTTGTTGGCTTCACGCTCCGTTTTTCTCCTCTTCCCTCACTGTGTTCTTCCCCTTATGATTGTACAGTGCTCTGCTGGTTCCCGAAGCTATGTCCGTGCACAATAAATACAATGGTAATAATAATAATAATAATAATAATAATAATAATAATAATAATATTAATATACTGCTGTCATCCCTATCTAACATCCACCAACTGAAGGACTGACTCAAGTCCAGAGACTGCACAACGTCAGCTCATTTTCTTAGTTTAAATCATTCTAAACCTGTATCTTTGCAGATTCATTCCCATTTTTGTCATCTTTAAATCTTCCAAAATGTACGTTCTCTTTATCCGCCTTGGGAATGCAACCAACACTTTCCACTTTCTTCTTTTTTTCTTTAATGTTTTGTTTTGCCTTTCAAACCTTTCATCTTGTCTGATTATCTTGGGTGTCACTTTCTGTATTTCGTTAAATTTATTAACATTGTTTTTTTGGCAATGCACCCTTTGTTACGTGTCATGACACATTCTTTTCTTTTGTTCTTGTTTCTCAGCCCATCTGCGCCTACTCCATGATGTTATTCCAGAACGACACTACCGCATATATAAATTTTTTCTCTTTCCCCAGCCAAAATTAGTGCCAATCGATCTTCAGGTGAGAATGACGTTTGATTCTGTATAAACCATCCTCTGGATAACTTTCTTTTTTCGCTTAGTGCCGGGCATAGCATCATAATATGTTGCAAGCTTTCCATTGACTCCCCGTCGCCACAAAACCTGCAGAATTTTTCATTGTCTGCGATTGTTTTCCTGACAGCCATTACTTCACGTGTGGGGAGCATGTTCAGTCTCATTCTCATGAAGGTGTCTCTGAATTTAGATGAAGGAAACGCCTTTAAGTACTCTGGTCATTTGTTGATTGGTCTGATATCCAGTTTACAGGGGATATCCAGTAAATATTTAGGCTTGATCTCGTTTGTCTTAATCCAGTCGTTTTTTTCACCTTTTGAGGTCTGTTTAAGAGCTGGTCTCTAGAGATTCATTCAGCTTCACATTTGGCTTCGATTGCTTTTTTCCAAATTTCCAGGGGTTGATCATGCTTCGCAGTGGTTTTGGATCGTGAGATTTCTATCGGTGGTGCAAAGGTGTCGCTTGATATCTTCCTATATAGATCCATTTGTTTCCAAACGACGATGGATTGCAGGGATTGTAGAGCTAGTACAGCCCATATGCGTGGCATGGAAATGTAGCTGGCAAGTTTAACACTTTCCTGCAGAACAGGCCTTCTACTTGTAGCCAGATGGTGTTTTCTATATTTGGCATTGCTTCTGCACCGTGTGTATGAATTGCCATAACTTTTTGTTTATAGAAAGTTATGATAGGTATCATTGAGAATTTTCCGTATTTCGAGTGTATCACTTTCGCTTGTCGGGCTAATGCTAGTGATTTGTCTTTAAGGAGCAGTATCAATTCAGACTCAGTTGGTTATTGATTTAGCCACACTCTGAGGTATTTGACCTTTTTTACTTCTTCTTTTTTTCCTTTTCGATATGAAAAGCAGTTGCTAGTCCTTTCTTGCTGTTTTGTTTCTTCAGAGTCATGATTTTTGTTTTCTTCACATTTATTTCAAGCTGTCTTTTTTCCATGTACATCTGTAAATTTTGCAAAGTGATCTGCAGACCTCTGAGTGTTTTTGCTAGTACTACAATGTCGTCCTCGTACATGATGCATGTTATAGTTGTGCCGTTCAGCTTTGGTGGATTAATACGGGGTGTGTAGATGCTAGTTTCTAGGTCAGCTGTGTATAGATGGAACAGTGTCGCTGCCAAAGGGCAGCCCTGTTTTAGGCCCTTACTTGTCTTTATCTTGTCTGAGAGTACTCCTTCCTTTGACATTCTGATCCTTATATTAGTGTTCTGGTACAGTAGCTTGATCGGTTCCAAGATGTTACTCGGGCATTTCCAGTCACTTAGTTCCTTCCAGAGCAGATTTCTGTTGACAGAGTCGAAAGCTAATTTTAGGTCTATGAATGTTGCATATCTACAAAAGTCTTAGTTTGTATGCCCTCATGTTTTAGCAAGTTCAGGATAAACAGGTTGATGTTGGTTCCTACAGTTTTTACAAGTCCAGTTTGTCTCTTGGCGTGTTTTTTTTTTCTTTGGTGGCCCAATTGTTCAAGCTCCATAGTAAGATTTTTGCAAATACTTTCCCTAGTGGGACCAGTAGGGTCAATGGGCGATAGTTTCTCGGCTCCTCTGTTTGTCCATTTTTGAATATTGGAATTATGGTGGCTTGTTGCCATGTTTCAGGTATGTTTTTGGTCTTCTGTATAAGTTAGTATATGCTGTTGCATATTGAGCTCCAGGAGTCCGGATTCTGTTTAATTATCATGTTAGTCAGGCCGTCAGGACCTGGTGCTCTAGATGTGTTCACGTTCTTTATTGCTTCGTTTATGTCATCCAGGTCCCATACAAGTTGCCATGAAGAGTTCTTTGGTTGTTTTTCACTATCTTTGTTCTGATGATTTTCTTCATATAGCTCCGTGAAGTATTTAATCCAGCTTGCATCCGGGACATTAGCGATCATAGTGTCTTGGTTCTGTGTCTGAGCAATTAACAGTGCCCATAACTGTCTCGTATTCTGATTTTTTGTGGCTTGTAACATCCTTTCTGCCTCTTCTTGTAGTGCCATTGCTTTATTATTTTTCGTCCAGTTCCTATATTGTTGCTTTACCCATTTCAGTTTTTTTTGCCAGTCTCCTGAGTTGATTTCTTTATTGATTTTATTATCTGTCTCGGCTCCTTCTTTTTTTGTACAAATTTAGAGTTATATGCATGGCGATGGTTCTGTGTTGTTTGTTGGTTTCTTTTTGTCTCTTTCCTAAAAGGGAAGAGGAGCCATCCGTAGTTCATTTTTTGTTTGCCGTCAAGGTTTGAATTAGACATTACACTTGGCAGCTTTCCAATATTGTACTGACTAATCCTAAATCTGTTCATTACATTATTTATTTCCATGCATGGTAATATACAGGTTTCCTTCTTCATGGATGCAACATTCAATGTTCTTATCAGTATATAATGGTCGCTGTTCGAGTTTTTGAGATTGGTAGAACAATTAATCTCTTCTTATATTCCTTCGGACATGTAGATGTAATCAATTATCGCCGTAGTCTTGCCATTTGCACACGTTTCCATCATGTGGCCACTGGTTCTGTCATAGGAATCGGATCTGAGCAATTGCCTATTAGCTATTTCCTTGTTACATTTTTTTGCTCCCGCTTCTATTGTGTGTTCCTCCGTTTCCTCAACATCATTGTCGCACAGGTGGATGTTTAAATCTCCACAAATGATGAATTGTATGTCGGTATATTTGACTTTGGCTTGACCTATTGCTGAGAACACTGTGTCTATAAAGGTTTCTTCTTTTATTGCAGTAGGGTTCCAATAT
Organism: Ambystoma mexicanum; assembly: GCF_040938575.1. NCBI lineage: Eukaryota > Metazoa > Chordata > Amphibia > Caudata > Ambystomatidae > Ambystoma > Ambystoma mexicanum. The sequence goes on from NC_090932.1 coordinate 719,880,868, forward strand.
ATGTTGATTATGCACCAGACTAGGCCTTTCCTAGGGCAGTTAGTAAAGTCCGTCTTGGTCTGTATTATCTCGATTTTGATTATGGTTGCTTGAACCCATGGAAGGACATTTTCCGACTCGAGTATCTCAATATTTTTTACGCTTTTTATCATGGTCAGAAGACCGGCTGAAGGACGGCCCTTTTTCCTTTGGATCGCTGGGTTCATCAGAACCGTATATCCGTCGCATATTGGTTGGTCTAGCCAAGATTCTTGTTTACAAACTATATCGCAATTGTACTGATCTTTTCCTGTGTCTCTGAAAAGATGTCTGTTCCCACGCATATTCCATGAGCATAATGAGAGTGTTGTCTTGCTCTCATCCTTTAGATATTACCATCGTTGGTTAGGGCTCTCTTGTTCAGTGGAGCATGAATCATCGATTTGTCTCCATATTCCTTGTTTACTGCGTGAGTCTTGCCAGCAGAGCTGGTGGTCTTCCTCTTTAGATCCATTTTCCGTCCCTCTCCTTCTTTGATTCTCCTCCTTTGGTCTATTTTGTGTTTCGTTTATGCTGTTGATCTCGTAGTGTTTTGGGTGTGTCATCTCATGCTTATCTGAAGTGCCTCTTTGTTCTCCCGCATCTATCTTTTTTTGTGCGGGGAACTCAAGATTGAATCCTAGTTGTTTGAAAATGTTCTTATTTTCAATTGTTTTCGTTAGAGCTTTTTTATTGGTGAATTCAGTCCATACTTGGTCTGCAGTTGTATCGTCCATAAATGTAATGGTGTGTATATCTTTTGTAGATATTTCTTTCATATTCGGTATCACGTGCATCAGCGTCAGTATGTTTGTGCGGTTCAATATTAAATTGTCGCTTTGTTTCATTATTCTTTGTATTTTTATCTTGTGCTCTGGACTTTTAAATGTTTTCAGTGGGTCAATAAATGTCGGAAATTGTATATTCTTTTCTGCTTCTCTCTTGGTTGAGTCTCACATTTCATTGTTCTTTCTCTTCTGCTCATTTGGTGAGTCATCTTCATCGGTGCTGCCCTCTGCATTGCGCGTTTGTAGCGCACTAGCAGTGCGCTTAACGCCGCCAGGGCACTCTTGGTCTGCTTAAATGCCGAACATCCTGGTTGGGCGGAGTCCTGCCTCTTTCCTTCTTAAAGGTACATGTGGCAGGGGACAGTCTTTACCGTGTAGAGCACGGACGTTTATGTCAATTCCACAGCAATTCAGGCAATTCCACAGTGAAAACAGCAGCATGCCCTTCACTAGCAGTGGGCTTAACGCCACAAGGGTGCTCTGGTTCTGCTTAAATGCTGAACTTCCTGGTTGGACGGAGTCCTGTCTCTTTCATTCTTAAAGGTACAGGTGGCAGGGGACAGTCTTTACTGTGTAGAGCACAGACAATTCCACGGCAATTCCACGGCAATTCAGGCAATTTCACAGCGAAAACAGCAGCGTGCCCTTCACTAGCAGGCAGTGGGCTTAACACTTTCTTCTTTGGTTTGTCTGTTCGAAATCACTTTTGATTCTCAATTTAATTTACAAACCTGTAAATGGAAAGCAACCCAATGTTGTTGTTTGTTTTAATTTCTGTTCTAAAATGGATACAAAATATATACAGTCATGCATGTAATGCAGACACTAGTTGTTTCATATTGTTTTACTGTCTTCTTCCTTATTCGTCCCAACTAAAATTGATATTGATATTACAAGCTGCAATGATCCTTACTCTAATTTGCTCAGGTTCTGTGGTCAGTAGCCAGCTGGGATGTTTGCCCTCCAGGGAAATGCCTGACGGGTCACAACATGATTAATGGGAGCCAATTGAGGGAGGGGCTGGAATCTCAGGTTATTTCCCACAGAGGTCTATTCCAGTGTCTCCCACAGGCCTTAAACTCCCCTCACGCTGTAAACACAGCCACAGGTCAAAATGAAATGAAGATCCACCTCCCACCCCTACCGTCACTGACCACAACTCACCTGTTGCCAATTTAGCTGTATAATTTAGCTTTCAGAGTGATGTTGAAACCTTGCTAGTGGTTATTTATGATGACATTAGGGGCTGGAAAGATACAAGTTGGAGTGTGGATTCCCCAAAGTATCTCACGTAGAACGGTCCCCCATATCAGTTCCTAAAGAGAATGTGGCAAGTATGGGAAAGTGAAGAGAAGCATGCTGATTGTGAAAGAAATGATGTTTGGGTGTGGGGACAGGATGATCAATAACATTGTAAGGTTGAATTTTAAAATTACTGGCCGCTTGCTAGGTAATGGTCTCTGTCCAAGCTCTTTAGAAAGCTTTGTGCAGCAGCTAAATAATGAAACCACAAGCACAGCTGATAAGTCATATGTTAAGGGCTGTCCTTCCAGAGATAGGGAGGGGTTCTCAAGGATTAGTCTAATCACAATGTATAAGCAGCCCTAAAGAGGGTTTCCTGGAACCAGGATGGTACTGCCACACTCGTTAGCGGCTACTTACACTATAAAAGGGAGAGTTACTGGGGCGAGGATCTCCCATTCTGGAGTAATATGGGTCTGGGTGATTACCACCAAAATAAGAACACCTTTTTACAGTTCAGTATGCTTTCTCTTATGAGTGTCAGAAAGTTGTGTTTGGATAGATTTGAAGGTAGTTCTAAAGACACTAAAGGGTTGGTTGAGGGGGAAAGGCTGGAGGGGCTGGGATGAATGAGGAGCACAGGGGAATCTGTGAACAGTTGTAGCTGGGTTTAGTTAAGGTAAAAAAGGCCTGACAGGTTTCGGATATAAGGGGGGCAAAGGGGATGCTGAGTGAGATTTATGGTCAATATTGAGTAAAGTTAAAAAGGGCATTAGGGTGGATGATGCAAGGGGATCAAAAGGGAAGCTAGGAGATGGTTGAGGCCAGGTTGAGTTAGGGGAAAACAGGTCAGAGTGTTAGAACTAATATAATATTGTTTCGTCCTCATTCTGTATGTTGGCCTATGCCCAGTCGCTTTGTGAAGAAATTCATATTGCAAGGTTGTGACCTTAAGTAAATCAAGCCTCCATTTTAGGTTAAAACTGCCATTTTAGTTATTTGTGCAAAGTCACCCTGTAGTCTAAAATGGCCATCTTGTGTGCTCTTGTTCTTGCTTTAACCTCTCCAACCTCTGTAGGGGAGTTAATGTCCAACCTGCCTTCAGGCTACATGTTAGGGTCATGTAGACCTTGTCCTTCGTTGACCCCGGGATCAGGGGATTACTTGAATCAGCGATGTTAACCTACAAGTATACAAGAACAATAACACTATCCAAATACGACATGAGAAACATTTGTTTGATCTGTATTAAAGCAATGTGTAAAGAGTGTAACATTAAAATAAAGACTAAGAGTGTGTGTTAGTTAATATGTTGAAAAGTAAACCGCATGCACGAGATATGTAAATTAGGAAATGAACCTGGCGCGACCCTAGCCCAGTACATAATTAACTTGTAAGAGGCTGGACATAATTATAACAAACTGTATAAATACGCTGATGTCGAGCTAGCAAATCCTGCTCACTGCTCACATTGAACCCTGGTGGTGGTCTCTGTGATGTATTGACGGCCAAATAGCTATTTGTGTACTTTGTTCGATACTGTTCAGTTTTGTAATAAAGATTCTGGGAATCTTTACAAGCCTGTGTCGGTGTATTTTCCTTTGCATGTTGTAAAAGCCTTAATATTGTATTTTTCTGATTCCACAGATGGCGCCCGAATAGGGACTCTCAAGATCGACTTCGTCTCGTTGAAGATTGGCTCGGCTATCGGACCGGGATCGGACGGTGCCAACAGAAATGGCCACTCTGGACGAGAAGCAAATTCCTCGACAAAACTGCACGATCCGATCCCTGAACGGTGAGCTGTAGCCCGAGACGACGTCTTGACGAGGGTCCATATATCGAGGTGGGTAAATTTGCTGAAAATCACCAGACACGTGGGTCCTTAGTAACCCGATCGGGCCTCCCAGTCCTTTGGTCAGGTGAATCGTGTCCTGATTCTTAATTTAACCCTGACAATTTGAATTTGGCGCATTGTACCCGCGGGCACAATTACTTGATCAGGTAACACCAGAACTTTGATATGCCTGGGAAATTGTCTGCCTGCTTCAGGGCATTATTCTGCAGCGACAGACAATCTTTGGAAGATAGCTGTCCCGCACCACAGGAGGGGTCGCCGGCATGTACTATGTACTGTAAGAAAGGCTTTGGTAGTATAGCATTTAATGACATTTGGCACTGACAGACCAGACATAATTCTAATCTTCGGTGGCCAACCAATGGTAGTTTTGAAATCCCTCGTATAGAATATTTAGAGTCTGTATTAGTAAAGAAAAAGGCTAGACCTGCAGCATTTGACGCATTGCATAGTTGGAAAACAGAAGCTTTGCAGCAACAAAAGAGTTGAGAGAAACATATGAGTAGACATATGACAAGTGTCGAAAAGGCACGGTTATATGATCAAAATAAACAATTGGAGTCAGTTAGGAACACGGACAGGGTGTTTCAATTAGGCATTCAGAAAATATACCCTTCAAAAGATTTTCATACGTCAGATGAATTGATTAATAAACTTTTGCATGAACGAAGGGCCGATGCCTCCGCGCCACCCCCGTACGTCTCGCCTCCTGGCGCTTTGCCCCTTCCCGTGGTTATTCCTCCTCCTATAGTTCCTCTGGTCCTCATTGCTGTTCTTCCTGTTCTTCCAGCTGTCGCTCCTTTGCCTGCCCCCTTGCCTTCACCTGTTGATATTCAGAATGTGCCTACTCTTCCTCTTCCAAGTGATTCTGCATCGCTTATAGTAGACCAGGGAGCAAGACCAAGGGTTCTGACTCGTAATACTGTGTCCCCAGACAAAAAGAATGAATTGATTGCTTGGGCTAAACATTGTATGGAGAAGGGTGAACAAGCTGATGTTTTCTCCACACTCGAAAATTTAAAAGGTATTTCTGAGAAAAATGTTTTTATTGAAGGATTAGGCACTCATTTGAGTATAATCTGGAATAGATTAAGCGATGTAGATTTCTCACAAGGGTTACGGGATTTGAACGCCTTAGTGTTGTCCAGAGATACTGCAGAGAAGGTATATGAGCATGTTGAGAGGATTTTTGAGTATAGGAAGGAGTTGGAAGGGTTACAGAATGAGGAAGCAGATGGTGGTAGTTTAGGTATTATGTACTTACAGACATGGTTTTCTCCTCGCGTGAATTAAAAGGTGAGGAAGCGCGAATTTGTACAAAGGATGCGATAAGATAGATTTCGGATATGTCGATAACTCCAGATGAATTATATGACACATATAGTCAGTATACATTAGAAATGCAAAAGAAGGTGAAACAGGTGATGGTAGATTACCTACAGAATGAGTGTGTAAAGAGAAAGATTTGTTGTCCCGCAGAATTGTTGAGTGTTTGTAAGAGAGCCTTTTCGACTGATACTTCTTCGACTGCCTTAGCGCTTGATTTGGCTCTGTTGCTTAGTAAGTGTTCAGAGCTGCCTACTTCTCAGTTGCCTATGAGAGAGGTCCCTCCAACATTTGTCCCGAAAGTTGAGATTGCGGCCGATGCTGGACGAGGAATACTTGCGGTGGACATTCCTCCACATTACGTATCGCAGTTTGTTCACGTCCCGTTTTCAAGACAGGAAGTGAACACCATAAAGCAATCTATTCCCGATGTAAGAAAGAATCCGACCGGGTTCTATTAAGAAATAGAGTCGGTCTTACGGTCGTCGGTATTCACCTTAAGTGATATTGATTTATTATTTCCCGTACTCCTGCCAGTCGATTTGTGGAAACAGATTAGGACTATACATGATATACCTGGGTTGGGAGATACATGGGATAACATGGTTAGGTTAGATAGAGAAAGACCAGCTGGCGAGCGATCGCCTCAAGCGTGATTAACCTTGCCTGATAGAATTATTGTAAAATTGTAAAACTGAAAACTCTAGTTCCTGAAAAAAGAATAATTTGGGACAAGCTTACGGCCTATGTCCAAGGAAAATCTGAGGGTGCTACCGATTTCTTCAATCGGTTCGAGCAGGTATTTTCAGATTCAGTGGACAAGACTTAGGCACAGAGTCAGGGAAAAGGCTGTTTGTCGACAAATTTGTACGTGGATTGCTGCCTGACATCCAGTTACAGATTATGTTTTTCGAAAGCACTTGGCAGGCGAAGTACTATGAAAATCGTGGAAAAACTTGAGAAAAAAAAGGGTGACCTGAAAACAAAAGTCTTATTTCAACAGATTGTTAGAAGCCCTAGAGGGGGTAATCAATTTAGAGGTCAGTACATTCCACAGGGAAGTGCGCCCTTGGCTCCGGTAACCATTAACCAGTGTGCCTATTGTCGACAGGAAGGCCACTGGCGCGCACAATGTCCGACCTTGCAGCAAAGGTCATTTGGGAACATGGGTAGACGATCCAGATCCAGAGGTCGCCCAGGTGCAGGGGGCCCTGGCAGAGGTCATTTTGCACCAGAATCACAGCAACCTCCTTCACAAGATAAGCAAGTTTTGAATGTGGATAACAGAAACATTTTTGATCACCCTTCTGCCACGTACCTCTCTGAAGAGCTTCCTTTTGATAATATTCTGTTTCGCTAGGATTGCCCGAAGCAGGATTTGGAACCGAAGCCTATTCCCGTTCATCAGAAAGGCCCCTACGTTGAGATGGCGGTGGGAAATAGGAAGCATCTATTTTTAGTAGATACAGGAGCACAGAAATGTTCCATTTATCATTCACGGGTTCCAAATATTCCCCTGTCAGGGCAGTCCAACGTTTCCGTAGGGTTTTCAGACACACCTGTAGTTTGTCCGGTCTCTTTGCCGGTACCGATACACTGGGTCCCTTCACAGAACAGTGTCCATTTCTACTTACCACAAACTGTGGGGAGAACTTGCTGGGGCTAAATTTGTTGAAGGCATTGCATGCAGTAATACATTGTTCTCCGGACGGAATTCGGTTAACAATTTCACCTCAGCAATCACTCGCCTCTCAGTTTTTGACTCGACCCTTACCGCCAGAATTCAGTAATGTTCCAGAATGCTTATGGGCAATTGATGATAATGATGTGGGCATTCTTCAAATTGAACCTGTTAAAATTATTCTGAAACATGAAGTAAAATTGCCTCGCATCCCGCAATATAATATCTCAGTTGAATGCGAGCAGGCTTTGAAATGTATAGTTTCTGATTTTGTACATCGTGGAGTAATTGAGGAAATTACGGGTAGCCTATGTAACAGCCCCATTTTGCCAGTATACAAAAAAGGTGATAATGCGATTCCCTTTCGTTTTATAATTGATTTACGTGCTATTAGCAAAATTGTAGCTCCTCAATTTCCTATTGTACCTGATGTTACAATGATACTAACCATGATTCCGGCTTCTGCCACTCATTTTATCGTTGTTGATCTTAAAAACACGTTTTTCAGTATTCCTATACACAAGGATAGCTGGTATTTGTTCGCATTTACCCTAGGTGGACGCTCGTTCACATTACCTCGTGCACCACAAGGGTACACTGAGAGTCCAAGTATTTATAGTAGGGCATTGAAAGAGCAGCTCGATACTCTCAAGTTGCCTACTACTTGTACATTACTACAGTATGTAGATGATCTCCTCTTGGCTGCTGATTCTGAGAGCGCCTGTAAAGAAGGCACCGTGTTGTTGCTTTGTCATCTAGCGAAACATAGCCACAAAGCTTCACTTAAAAAATTCCAATATTGTTGTCAGGAGGTCGCCTATTTAGGCTATCTCCTGTCAAAGGAGGGAAGACGGTTGACACCTGAACGAATAAAGACTATTTCTGGCATGTCTGTCCCAAATACGCAGAAGGAAGTTAGAGCCCTGATAGGTATGGCTTCTTACTGTAGATTGTGGATCCCTAACTTTTCGTTAACGATTAAACCAATGCTGGCTTTGACAAAGAAGGGCATTTCTTCTTTGCCATTGCCATGGACTTTGGAACACCAGACAGCATTTGATTTTCTCATATCCGCGCTGTGTTCAGTGCCGGTTTTAGGAACTCCGAATTATGACAGGGCCTTTGTGTTGTATGTGCATGAACGTGATGGATGTGCTTTGGCTGTGTTAACGCAGGAACATGGAGGGAAGAATAGGCCATGCAGCTATTTCTCATCCGCCCTTGCTCCTGTTGCATGCGCTTTGCTGAGATGTTTGAGAGCTGTTGCTGCTGCGTCTGTAAAACAGAGTGAGGGAATGGTCCTGGGTCATGCGTTAACCCTAATGGTACCTCACTCTGTAGATATTTTATTCAATAGAACTCAAACGCAACACCTCACTTCCACACGATTGACAAGATATGAACTAATCTTGTTTGCCCCCCCACATTCAAATTCAGAGGTGTTGTGTATTAAATCCGGCTGAACTTTTAACTGTACCGCAAGATACTGTTGATGGTGACGAAACGTCACATGATTGCCTTTATGTGATAGAACAAGAGACTAAAGGCAGAATCGATCTGAAAGACACGCCTTTGAGTAGCCCACAAAGAGAGCTATTTTGTGATGGCTCTTGTTTTAAACTTCCAAACGGTACATCCACGGCTGCTTATGCCGTCACTACTTTAAGCACAATTGTGGAAACCAAAAGAATTATGAATAATTCCGCGCAGGCCGCAGAAATTATAGCGTTAACTCGAGCTTGTGAAATTTCTGAAGGGCTTACAGTAAATATATATAACGATAGTCAGTATGCCTTTGGGGTTGTCCACAACTTCGGTAGACTTTGGAAAGAACGAGGTTTCTTGACCTCGCACAGCACGAAAATTCAGCATGGCACTTTAATAGTGCGATTACATTCAGCACTCGCACTCCCTGTTCAGTTAGCTATTATAAAATGTGCAGCACATCAAAAATTTACAGATGATGTAGGAAAAGGGAATGCTTTAGCTGATCAGATAGCTAAACAAACTGCCACTGATTTCAGTTCAGAATTGTATGCTGTAAGAGAAACTGTAAATATTTGCACTTTGGGTGAAAGTATCGATTCTGTAAAAGACATTCAAGCAGATGCTACCATAGAGGAAACTAAGAGATGGATCGAGGGTGCAGGGAGACTGGATGATGATGGGTGTTGGGTGGACAATATTGAAGGAAAATGGTTACTCCCTGACGCCTACATTACAATGATGGTTATTATGGCTCATGTTCCGACACATGTTTGTGCGTGTAAATTGACTAAAAAGCTACACAGTGTATGGGCCAATGGTAAGATTTTCAAAACTGCGGAGCGCTTTGTCCAAGGGTGCATGGTCTGCTTGCAGCACAATGTAGGAAAAGGTACCTCGACTCCTAGAGGAAGTTTTGCTCCACCTTCTGTTCCGTTTGAGGTTATCACTTTGATTTTATTGAAATGGAACGTTGTAACAATCTTAAATATGTGTTGGTTGTCATTTGTGCCTTTAGTAAGTGGGTTGAGGCCTCTCGGTTAGAGATGCAACGGCCATAACCACGGCAAAAACTCTGTTGAAAGAGTTTTTCCCTAGGTTCGGGCTGCCGAGAGTCATCTGGTCGGATAATGGGCCACACTTTATCGCTACTGTAATCCTACAAATTTGCAAAGGATTACCGATTGATAAGCGGTTCCATTTGGCCAGACATGCCCAAAGTGCCGGATTAGTGGAAAGGCATAACGGCATTATAAAGAACAAGCTCGCTAAAACTTGCGCTGGCACCAAGCTAAAATGGCCGGACGCCTTACCGATCTTCTTGCTGTTGATGAGAACAACCCATCAAACTGAGACTGGGCTCTGTCCCTTTGAGGTGGTAATGGGGAGACCTGCTAATATTTGGGGTTTGCCAAAAAGCAGTTTGTTGCGGGATATAGAAAATGTGCTTCTTTCAAATTACTGTAACCAGTTGACTAAAAATCTGTTTTCAATTTATCACCAGGTGCGAGAGACATTACCTGTACGGTACGAGGGTCCGGGTCACAGTCTGCGACCGGGGGACTGGATCCTCACGAAAGTTTTTGAGAGGTCGTCTTGCCTTGCACCTCGGTGGAGGGGTCCCTACCAAGTCCTGCTACTCACTCAGACTGCTGTGCGGGTAAGCGGGTTGTAAGAACTGCATCCATGCGACGCTCACCAAACGGATCCTGCAGCCCATGCCATACGATACAGAAGAAACAGAATCCCTTCCCACTGCTGTAACTAGCGTGCCTGAAACAGCAACAACCGACAAGGGAGTATCGGAGACCGTTCCAGAATTCATAAGGCCAGACAAAACGGCCATCTTGTCTGCGCACCCACCAGCAGTGGAACTTCCGGATCAATCCTTTTCTGATCCCATTTCCATTCACTCGCCACCTCCAGTCCAGGAGGAAGTGACGACACTTTGTTCTCACCAGAAACTGTGAAATATAATTTGCGTCCAAGGAAATAGACGTACAGCACGGTCTAACTGTGCGATTGAGAAAATCATTTGAGGGCTTGTCTTTTGGCCCGACTGTACAGAAGGATTCTGTTGGCTAACGGTTGTGGGAAAGACATTAAGAAGACGCGCGACTGGAGTCGCCATCAAACAAACAATTGGTGTTTTTTGATTGAAGACTACAATGCCTGCACCCGCTACCACTCGTACCGAACCTTTAGATAAATATGTGACTAGCAGAGACAATGATCAAGCATGTAAGGGGACCCCCCAAATTGTATTGTTGCCTTTTTGTAATAATAATTGGATTTTTAGCAACTGTTGGTTTTGGGTTATGGTATCTGGAGGAAGCATATCCGTTAGAGGACTTTTTACCTATTGAAAATGTATCTGTTATCCACACTCCTTCCGTGCAATTGCATACTTTATCGCCAAGAGATTCTTCGCATAGACGGAACTATCAGAATAGTACTCTTTTGTTAATTATGAATGCCACTCATGCAATTTTAAATAGAACCAATTGCTGGATCTGTTCACATCTACCGCAACATGGGGATAAGGGGCTAGGTTGGTATATTCATCCTTTACCTTTGACAACTGCTTGTTACGCTTCTCTTAGAGCACTATTCTTTGGCCGATGGAATGACAGCATCTCAGGGAACTTTGATGGTACACATTTGAATAGTTTTGAAAAGCATGTTTTGATGCCCCTGGGATGCTCGCTTTTTGCAAATAGAAGTAAGCCAAACGTTGCTTCTGTTAGGCCCTCTGATAGATTGTCTCGTCCTTTTCAGTCTTTAATCTCTTTCAAAATGGCTCCTATAGGCAATAAGGATGCCACGCCTCCATCTTATTCTGTTAACCATAGCCCCGATTCAGGAATGGAACACTGTCAATGGGTAATTTTAAAAAGTGTGCCAATCTTGCGAATTTTACTAGTGAGAACAGACCTCTGTACGTAGGCAAACCTGTCTATATTGTTTGCGGTAATGTGGCATTTCCATGGTTGCCCAGGGATTGGCAAGGAACCTGCTATTTAAGGATTCTACTACCTGGGGTATTTATTGCCAGTACTGCAGACATTTTGAAAACTCGTCCATGACGAGGTGTGAAAGGGGATACTCCAGCGCAAACTCTAGGAGACATCATGAAATCCTTTGTGCCATTTTTTGGGCAAATTACGAATTCAGAAGATATCAGGGGACTAGCGAGAGTATTGGAGAGAACCATCAACCGGACCACCGACATACTCTATAATATGACGTTAGAACAGAAAGTGATAAGATTAGTGGCTCTTCAGAACCGGATGTCATTAGATGTCATTCTGGCCGAGCGTGGAGGAGTATGTAAATTAGTGGGATCCGCTTGCTGCGTTTACGTACCAGACTCCTCTCCAACGATCTTTAGGGCTATCCAAAATCTACATGTTCTTAGTTCAGAATTGCATGTTCCTGAGGGAAATTGGGAACTTAGTGCATGGTTTTGGGACCTCCTACGATCATGGGGATGGAAGTTGTTTTCGGCCCTGCTGATTATCTTGGGAAGCTTTCTGTTCCTTTGTTGCTGTATACAGTGTCTCCCTGGTATATGCCCAGGATTAGGGGGGTGTTGCGCGCAAGCAACAAGTGTATTAGGGCATAAAATATACGCCCCAGATAAGGTTTCCAAAGAGTATGTGTTGAAAGAAACTCTAGTGTCTGATTTAATGGCAATAGATATGTCCGACAATGATTCAGGATGTATAGATGTTGAAACGTGGACTTAGTCGCAAAGTGATTGAAGGTAGTTTAGCACTTGGCATAGGCCAAAAGGAGGGTTTGTTAGAACTAATATAATATTGTTTCGTCCTCATTCTATATGTTGGCCTATGCCCAGTCGCTTTGTGAGGAAATTCGTATTGCAAGGGCGTGACCTTAAGTAAATCTATCCTCCATTTTAGGTTAAAACTGCCATTTTAGTTATTCGTGCAAAGTCACCATGTAGTTTAAAATGGCCGTCTCGTGTGCTCTTGTTCTTGCTTTAACCTCTCCAACCTCTGTAGGGGAGTTAATGTCCAACCTGCCTTCAGGCTACATGTTAGGGTCACGTAGACCTTGTCCTTCGTTGACCTCGGGATCAGGGGATTACTTGAATCAGCAATGTTAACCTACAAGTATACAAGAACAATACAACTATCCAAATACGACATGCGAAACATTTGTTTGATCTGTATTAAAGCAATGTGTAAAGAGTGTAACATTAAAATAAAGAATAATAGTGTGTGTTAGTAAATATATTGAAAAGTAAACCACATGCTCGAGATATGTAAATTAGGAAACGAACCTGGCGCGACCCTAGCCCAGTACATAATTAACTTGTAAGAGGCTGGACATCATTATAACAAACTGTATAAATACGCTGATGTCCAGCTAGCAAATTCTGCTCACTGCTCACATTGAACCCTGCTGGTGGTCTCTGTGATGTATTGACGGCCAAATAGCTATTTTTGCACTTTGTTTGATACTGTTCAGTTTTGTAATAAAGATTCTGGGAATCTTTACAAGCCTGTGTCGGTGTATTTTCCTTTGCATGGTGTAAAAGCCTTAATATTGTATTTTTCTGATTCCACAAGAGGTGCTGTGGAAGCAAGCAGAGCTGACAGGATTCTGAGAGAGGGTTAGGGCCTGGTATAGAAGGAGAAAAAAGGCTGGAGGGGATAGCAATGCTAGAGGAGGAGATGGGATGCTGGCAGAGGGTTGCAACTAGATTGAGTGATAGGAAAGAAGTCTGGAAGGTCTGGAGGTGCAATGGGGCACAGAGAGGCACGGTTAAGTGGAAGCTAAATGTCTGGTGGAACTTGGTTGTTAGATGAGTGGGTGGTGCTGAGAGGGGGTTGGGGCTTTGATGAGTGGAATTAAAAAGACCATATGGACTGAAGATGCAAGAGGAGCAGAGAGGACGATGGGAGAGAGAGGAGGTAGGGTTGAGTGGAGGGAGCAAACAACGGGCCATCTCGTAATGGCCCATTGTTTGCTCCCTCTCCCATTCCCATTCAGCCCTATGGGGGCTATAATGGGAATGGGGAAGGACTGTGTCCGGGTCCTCGGAGGGAGGAATTACCGGGCCTTCCGACCTGCATGATGCATGTTATAGTTGTGCCGTTCAGCTTTGGTGGATTAATACGGGGTGTGTAGATGCTAGTTTCTAGGTCAGCTGTGTATAGATGGAACAGTGTCGCTGCCAAAGGGCAGCCCTGTTTTAGGCCCTTACTTGTCTTTATCTTGTCTGAGAGTACTCCTTCCTTTGACATTCTGATCCTTATATTAGTGTTCTGGTACAGTAGCTTGATCGGTTCCAAGATGTTACTCGGGCATTTCCAGTCACTTAGTTCCTTCCAGAGCAGATTTCTGTTGACAGAGTCGAAAGCTAATTTTAGGTCTATGAATGTTGCATATCTACAAAAGTCTTAGTTTGTATGCCCTCATGTTTTAGCAAGTTCAGGATAAACAGGTTGATGTTGGTTCCTACAGTTTTTACAAGTCCAGTTTGTCTCTTGGCGTGTTTTTTTTTTCTTTGGTGGCCCAATTGTTCAAGCTCCATAGTAAGATTTTTGCAAATACTTTCCCTAGTGGGACCAGTAGGGTCAATGGGCGATAGTTTCTCGGCTCCTCTGTTTGTCCGTTTTTGAATATTGGAATTATGGTGGCTTGTTGCCATGTTTCAGGTATGTTTTTGGTCTTCTGTATAAGTTAGTATATGCTGTTGCATATTGAGCTCCAGGAGTCCGGATTCTGTTTAATTATCATGTTAGTCAGGCCGTCAGGACCTGGTGCTCTAGATGTGTTCACGTTCTTTATTGCTTCGTTTATGTCATCCAGGTCCCATACAAGTTGCCATGAAGAGTTCTTTGGTTGTTTTTCACTATCTTTGTTCTGATGATTTTCTTCATATAGCTCCGTGAAGTATTTAATCCAGCTTGCATCCGGGACATTAGCGATCATAGTGTCTTGGTTCTGTGTCTGAGCAATTAACAGTGCCCATAACTGTCTCGTATTCTGATTTTTTGTGGCTTGTAACATCCTTTCTGCCTCTTCTTGTAGTGCCATTGCTTTATTATTTTTCGTCCAGTTCCTATATTGTTGCTTTACCCATTTCAGTTTTTTTTGCCAGTCTCCTGAGTTGATTTCTTTATTGATTTTATTATCTGTCTCGGCTCCTTCTTTTTTTGTACAAATTTAGAGTTATATGCATGGCGATGGTTCTGTGTTGTTTGTTGGTTTCTTTTTGTCTCTTTCCTAAAAGGGAAGAGGAGCCATCCGTAGTTCATTTTTTGTTTGCCGTCAAGGTTTGAATTAGACATTACACTTGGCAGCTTTCCAATATTGTACTGACTAATCCTAAATCTGTTCATTACATTATTTATTTCCATGCATGGTAATATACAGGTTTCCTTCTTCATGGATGCAACATTCAATGTTCTTATCAGTATATAATGGTCGCTGTTCGAGTTTTTGAGATTGGTAGAACAATTAATCTCTTCTTATATTCCTTCGGACATGTAGATGTAATCAATTATCGCCGTAGTCTTGCCATTTGCACACGTTTCCATCATGTGGCCACTGGTTCTGTCATAGGAATCGGATCTGAGCAATTGCCTATTAGCTATTTCCTTGTTACATTTTTTTGCTCCCGCTTCTATTGTGTGTTCCTCCGTTTCCTCAACATCATTGTCGCACAGGTGGATGTTTAAATCTCCACAAATGATGAATTGTATGTCGGTATATTTGACTTTGGCTTGACCTATTGCTGAGAACACTGTGTCTATAAAGGTTTCTTCTTTTATTGCAGTAGGGTTCCAATATATGTTGATTATGCACCAGACTAGGCCTTTCCTAGGGCAGTTAGTAAAGTCCGTCTTGGTCTGTATTATCTCGATTTTGATTATGGTTGCTTGAACCCATGGAAGGACATTTTCCGACTCGAGTATCTCAATATTTTTTACGCTTTTTATCATGGTCAGAAGACCGGCTGAAGGACGGCCCTTTTTCCTTTGGATCGCTGGGTTCATCAGAACCGTATATCCGTCGCATATTGGTTGGTCTAGCCAAGATTCTTGTTTACAAACTATATCGCAATTGTACTGATCTTTTCCTGTGTCTCTGAAAAGATGTCTGTTCCCACGCATATTCCATGAGCATAATGAGAGTGTTGTCTTGCTCTCATCCTTTAGATATTACCATCGTTGGTTAGGGCTCTCTTGTTCAGTGGAGCATGAATCATCGATTTGTCTCCATATTCCTTGTTTACTGCGTGAGTCTTGCCAGCAGAGCTGGTGGTCTTCCTCTTTAGATCCATTTTCCGTCCCTCTCCTTCTTTGATTCTCCTCCTTTGGTCTATTTTGTGTTTCGTTTATGCTGTTGATCTCGTAGTGTTTTGGGTGTGTCATCTCATGCTTATCTGAAGTGCCTCTTTGTTCTCCCGCATCTATCTTTTTTTGTGCGGGGAACTCAAGATTGAATCCTAGTTGTTTGAAAATGTTCTTATTTTCAATTGTTTTCGTTAGAGCTTTTTTATTGGTGAATTCAGTCCATACTTGGTCTGCAGTTGTATCGTCCATAAATGTAATGGTGTGTATATCTTTTGTAGATATTTCTTTCATATTCGGTATCACGTGCATCAGCGTCAGTATGTTTGTGCGGTTCAATATTAAATTGTCGCTTTGTTTCATTATTCTTTGTATTTTTATCTTGTGCTCTGGACTTTTAAATGTTTTCAGTGGGTCAATAAATGTCGGAAATTGTATATTCTTTTCTGCTTCTCTCTTGGTTGAGTCTCACATTTCATTGTTCTTTCTCTTCTGCTCATTTGGTGAGTCATCTTCATCGGTGCTGCCCTCTGCATTGCGCGTTTGTAGCGCACTAGCAGTGCGCTTAACGCCGCCAGGGCACTCTTGGTCTGCTTAAATGCCGAACATCCTGGTTGGGCGGAGTCCTGCCTCTTTCCTTCTTAAAGGTACATGTGGCAGGGGACAGTCTTTACCGTGTAGAGCACGGACGTTTATGTCAATTCCACAGCAATTCAGGCAATTCCACAGTGAAAACAGCAGCATGCCCTTCACTAGCAGTGGGCTTAACGCCACAAGGGTGCTCTGGTTCTGCTTAAATGCTGAACTTCCTGGTTGGACGGAGTCCTGTCTCTTTCATTCTTAAAGGTACAGGTGGCAGGGGACAGTCTTTACTGTGTAGAGCACAGACAATTCCACGGCAATTCCACGGCAATTCAGGCAATTTCACAGCGAAAACAGCAGCGTGCCCTTCACTAGCAGGCAGTGGGCTTAACACTTTCTTCTTTGGTTTGTCTGTTCGAAATCACTTTTGATTCTCAATTTAATTTACAAACCTGTAAATGGAAAGCAACCCAATGTTGTTGTTTGTTTTAATTTCTGTTCTAAAATGGATACAAAATATATACAGTCATGCATGTAATGCAGACACTAGTTGTTTCATATTGTTTTACTGTCTTCTTCCTTATTCGTCCCAACTAAAATTGATATTGATATTACAAGCTGCAATGATCCTTACTCTAATTTGCTCAGGTTCTGTGGTCAGTAGCCAGCTGGGATGTTTGCCCTCCAGGGAAATGCCTGACGGGTCACAACATGATTAATGGGAGCCAATTGAGGGAGGGGCTGGAATCTCAGGTTATTTCCCACAGAGGTCTATTCCAGTGTCTCCCACAGGCCTTAAACTCCCCTCACGCTGTAAACACAGCCACAGGTCAAAATGAAATGAAGATCCACCTCCCACCCCTACCGTCACTGACCACAACTCACCTGTTGCCAATTTAGCTGTATAATTTAGCTTTCAGAGTGATGTTGAAACCTTGCTAGTGGTTATTTATGATGACATTAGGGGCTGGAAAGATACAAGTTGGAGTGTGGATTCCCCAAAGTATCTCACGTAGAACGGTCCCCCATATCAGTTCCTAAAGAGAATGTGGCAAGTATGGGAAAGTGAAGAGAAGCATGCTGATTGTGAAAGAAATGATGTTTGGGTGTGGGGACAGGATGATCAATAACATTGTAAGGTTGAATTTTAAAATTACTGGCCGCTTGCTAGGTAATGGTCTCTGTCCAAGCTCTTTAGAAAGCTTTGTGCAGCAGCTAAATAATGAAACCACAAGCACAGCTGATAAGTCATATGTTAAGGGCTGTCCTTCCAGAGATAGGGAGGGGTTCTCAAGGATTAGTCTAATCACAATGTATAAGCAGCCCTAAAGAGGGTTTCCTGGAACCAGGATGGTACTGCCACACTCGTTAGCGGCTACTTACACTATAAAAGGGAGAGTTACTGGGGCGAGGATCTCCCATTCTGGAGTAATATGGGTCTGGGTGATTACCACCAAAATAAGAACACCTTTTTACAGTTCAGTATGCTTTCTCTTATGAGTGTCAGAAAGTTGTGTTTGGATAGATTTGAAGGTAGTTCTAAAGACACTAAAGGGTTGGTTGAGGGGGAAAGGCTGGAGGGGCTGGGATGAATGAGGAGCACAGGGGAATCTGTGAACAGTTGTAGCTGGGTTTAGTTAAGGTAAAAAAGGCCTGACAGGTTTCGGATATAAGGGGGGCAAAGGGGATGCTGAGTGAGATTTATGGTCAATATTGAGTAAAGTTAAAAAGGGCATTAGGGTGGATGATGCAAGGGGATCAAAAGGGAAGCTAGGAGATGGTTGAGGCCAGGTTGAGTTAGGGGAAAACAGGTCAGAGTGTTAGAACTAATATAATATTGTTTCGTCCTCATTCTGTATGTTGGCCTATGCCCAGTCGCTTTGTGAAGAAATTCATATTGCAAGGTTGTGACCTTAAGTAAATCAAGCCTCCATTTTAGGTTAAAACTGCCATTTTAGTTATTTGTGCAAAGTCACCCTGTAGTCTAAAATGGCCATCTTGTGTGCTCTTGTTCTTGCTTTAACCTCTCCAACCTCTGTAGGGGAGTTAATGTCCAACCTGCCTTCAGGCTACATGTTAGGGTCATGTAGACCTTGTCCTTCGTTGACCCCGGGATCAGGGGATTACTTGAATCAGCGATGTTAACCTACAAGTATACAAGAACAATAACACTATCCAAATACGACATGAGAAACATTTGTTTGATCTGTATTAAAGCAATGTGTAAAGAGTGTAACATTAAAATAAAGACTAAGAGTGTGTGTTAGTTAATATGTTGAAAAGTAAACCGCATGCACGAGATATGTAAATTAGGAAATGAACCTGGCGCGACCCTAGCCCAGTACATAATTAACTTGTAAGAGGCTGGACATAATTATAACAAACTGTATAAATACGCTGATGTCGAGCTAGCAAATCCTGCTCACTGCTCACATTGAACCCTGGTGGTGGTCTCTGTGATGTATTGACGGCCAAATAGCTATTTGTGTACTTTGTTCGATACTGTTCAGTTTTGTAATAAAGATTCTGGGAATCTTTACAAGCCTGTGTCGGTGTATTTTCCTTTGCATGTTGTAAAAGCCTTAATATTGTATTTTTCTGATTCCACAGATGGCGCCCGAATAGGGACTCTCAAGATCGACTTCGTCTCGTTGAAGATTGGCTCGGCTATCGGACCGGGATCGGACGGTGCCAACAGAAATGGCCACTCTGGACGAGAAGCAAATTCCTCGACAAAACTGCACGATCCGATCCCTGAACGGTGAGCTGTAGCCCGAGACGACGTCTTGACGAGGGTCCATATATCGAGGTGGGTAAATTTGCTGAAAATCACCAGACACGTGGGTCCTTAGTAACCCGATCGGGCCTCCCAGTCCTTTGGTCAGGTGAATCGTGTCCTGATTCTTAATTTAACCCTGACAATTTGAATTTGGCGCATTGTACCCGCGGGCACAATTACTTGATCAGGTAACACCAGAACTTTGATATGCCTGGGAAATTGTCTGCCTGCTTCAGGGCATTATTCTGCAGCGACAGACAATCTTTGGAAGATAGCTGTCCCGCACCACAGGAGGGGTCGCCGGCATGTACTATGTACTGTAAGAAAGGCTTTGGTAGTATAGCATTTAATGACATTTGGCACTGACAGACCAGACATAATTCTAATCTTCGGTGGCCAACCAATGGTAGTTTTGAAATCCCTCGTATAGAATATTTAGAGTCTGTATTAGTAAAGAAAAAGGCTAGACCTGCAGCATTTGACGCATTGCATAGTTGGAAAACAGAAGCTTTGCAGCAACAAAAGAGTTGAGAGAAACATATGAGTAGACATATGACAAGTGTCGAAAAGGCACGGTTATATGATCAAAATAAACAATTGGAGTCAGTTAGGAACACGGACAGGGTGTTTCAATTAGGCATTCAGAAAATATACCCTTCAAAAGATTTTCATACGTCAGATGAATTGATTAATAAACTTTTGCATGAACGAAGGGCCGATGCCTCCGCGCCACCCCCGTACGTCTCGCCTCCTGGCGCTTTGCCCCTTCCCGTGGTTATTCCTCCTCCTATAGTTCCTCTGGTCCTCATTGCTGTTCTTCCTGTTCTTCCAGCTGTCGCTCCTTTGCCTGCCCCCTTGCCTTCACCTGTTGATATTCAGAATGTGCCTACTCTTCCTCTTCCAAGTGATTCTGCATCGCTTATAGTAGACCAGGGAGCAAGACCAAGGGTTCTGACTCGTAATACTGTGTCCCCAGACAAAAAGAATGAATTGATTGCTTGGGCTAAACATTGTATGGAGAAGGGTGAACAAGCTGATGTTTTCTCCACACTCGAAAATTTAAAAGGTATTTCTGAGAAAAATGTTTTTATTGAAGGATTAGGCACTCATTTGAGTATAATCTGGAATAGATTAAGCGATGTAGATTTCTCACAAGGGTTACGGGATTTGAACGCCTTAGTGTTGTCCAGAGATACTGCAGAGAAGGTATATGAGCATGTTGAGAGGATTTTTGAGTATAGGAAGGAGTTGGAAGGGTTACAGAATGAGGAAGCAGATGGTGGTAGTTTAGGTATTATGTACTTACAGACATGGTTTTCTCCTCGCGTGAATTAAAAGGTGAGGAAGCGCGAATTTGTACAAAGGATGCGATAAGATAGATTTCGGATATGTCGATAACTCCAGATGAATTATATGACACATATAGTCAGTATACATTAGAAATGCAAAAGAAGGTGAAACAGGTGATGGTAGATTACCTACAGAATGAGTGTGTAAAGAGAAAGATTTGTTGTCCCGCAGAATTGTTGAGTGTTTGTAAGAGAGCCTTTTCGACTGATACTTCTTCGACTGCCTTAGCGCTTGATTTGGCTCTGTTGCTTAGTAAGTGTTCAGAGCTGCCTACTTCTCAGTTGCCTATGAGAGAGGTCCCTCCAACATTTGTCCCGAAAGTTGAGATTGCGGCCGATGCTGGACGAGGAATACTTGCGGTGGACATTCCTCCACATTACGTATCGCAGTTTGTTCACGTCCCGTTTTCAAGACAGGAAGTGAACACCATAAAGCAATCTATTCCCGATGTAAGAAAGAATCCGACCGGGTTCTATTAAGAAATAGAGTCGGTCTTACGGTCGTCGGTATTCACCTTAAGTGATATTGATTTATTATTTCCCGTACTCCTGCCAGTCGATTTGTGGAAACAGATTAGGACTATACATGATATACCTGGGTTGGGAGATACATGGGATAACATGGTTAGGTTAGATAGAGAAAGACCAGCTGGCGAGCGATCGCCTCAAGCGTGATTAACCTTGCCTGATAGAATTATTGTAAAATTGTAAAACTGAAAACTCTAGTTCCTGAAAAAAGAATAATTTGGGACAAGCTTACGGCCTATGTCCAAGGAAAATCTGAGGGTGCTACCGATTTCTTCAATCGGTTCGAGCAGGTATTTTCAGATTCAGTGGACAAGACTTAGGCACAGAGTCAGGGAAAAGGCTGTTTGTCGACAAATTTGTACGTGGATTGCTGCCTGACATCCAGTTACAGATTATGTTTTTCGAAAGCACTTGGCAGGCGAAGTACTATGAAAATCGTGGAAAAACTTGAGAAAAAAAAGGGTGACCTGAAAACAAAAGTCTTATTTCAACAGATTGTTAGAAGCCCTAGAGGGGGTAATCAATTTAGAGGTCAGTACATTCCACAGGGAAGTGCGCCCTTGGCTCCGGTAACCATTAACCAGTGTGCCTATTGTCGACAGGAAGGCCACTGGCGCGCACAATGTCCGACCTTGCAGCAAAGGTCATTTGGGAACATGGGTAGACGATCCAGATCCAGAGGTCGCCCAGGTGCAGGGGGCCCTGGCAGAGGTCATTTTGCACCAGAATCACAGCAACCTCCTTCACAAGATAAGCAAGTTTTGAATGTGGATAACAGAAACATTTTTGATCACCCTTCTGCCACGTACCTCTCTGAAGAGCTTCCTTTTGATAATATTCTGTTTCGCTAGGATTGCCCGAAGCAGGATTTGGAACCGAAGCCTATTCCCGTTCATCAGAAAGGCCCCTACGTTGAGATGGCGGTGGGAAATAGGAAGCATCTATTTTTAGTAGATACAGGAGCACAGAAATGTTCCATTTATCATTCACGGGTTCCAAATATTCCCCTGTCAGGGCAGTCCAACGTTTCCGTAGGGTTTTCAGACACACCTGTAGTTTGTCCGGTCTCTTTGCCGGTACCGATACACTGGGTCCCTTCACAGAACAGTGTCCATTTCTACTTACCACAAACTGTGGGGAGAACTTGCTGGGGCTAAATTTGTTGAAGGCATTGCATGCAGTAATACATTGTTCTCCGGACGGAATTCGGTTAACAATTTCACCTCAGCAATCACTCGCCTCTCAGTTTTTGACTCGACCCTTACCGCCAGAATTCAGTAATGTTCCAGAATGCTTATGGGCAATTGATGATAATGATGTGGGCATTCTTCAAATTGAACCTGTTAAAATTATTCTGAAACATGAAGTAAAATTGCCTCGCATCCCGCAATATAATATCTCAGTTGAATGCGAGCAGGCTTTGAAATGTATAGTTTCTGATTTTGTACATCGTGGAGTAATTGAGGAAATTACGGGTAGCCTATGTAACAGCCCCATTTTGCCAGTATACAAAAAAGGTGATAATGCGATTCCCTTTCGTTTTATAATTGATTTACGTGCTATTAGCAAAATTGTAGCTCCTCAATTTCCTATTGTACCTGATGTTACAATGATACTAACCATGATTCCGGCTTCTGCCACTCATTTTATCGTTGTTGATCTTAAAAACACGTTTTTCAGTATTCCTATACACAAGGATAGCTGGTATTTGTTCGCATTTACCCTAGGTGGACGCTCGTTCACATTACCTCGTGCACCACAAGGGTACACTGAGAGTCCAAGTATTTATAGTAGGGCATTGAAAGAGCAGCTCGATACTCTCAAGTTGCCTACTACTTGTACATTACTACAGTATGTAGATGATCTCCTCTTGGCTGCTGATTCTGAGAGCGCCTGTAAAGAAGGCACCGTGTTGTTGCTTTGTCATCTAGCGAAACATAGCCACAAAGCTTCACTTAAAAAATTCCAATATTGTTGTCAGGAGGTCGCCTATTTAGGCTATCTCCTGTCAAAGGAGGGAAGACGGTTGACACCTGAACGAATAAAGACTATTTCTGGCATGTCTGTCCCAAATACGCAGAAGGAAGTTAGAGCCCTGATAGGTATGGCTTCTTACTGTAGATTGTGGATCCCTAACTTTTCGTTAACGATTAAACCAATGCTGGCTTTGACAAAGAAGGGCATTTCTTCTTTGCCATTGCCATGGACTTTGGAACACCAGACAGCATTTGATTTTCTCATATCCGCGCTGTGTTCAGTGCCGGTTTTAGGAACTCCGAATTATGACAGGGCCTTTGTGTTGTATGTGCATGAACGTGATGGATGTGCTTTGGCTGTGTTAACGCAGGAACATGGAGGGAAGAATAGGCCATGCAGCTATTTCTCATCCGCCCTTGCTCCTGTTGCATGCGCTTTGCTGAGATGTTTGAGAGCTGTTGCTGCTGCGTCTGTAAAACAGAGTGAGGGAATGGTCCTGGGTCATGCGTTAACCCTAATGGTACCTCACTCTGTAGATATTTTATTCAATAGAACTCAAACGCAACACCTCACTTCCACACGATTGACAAGATATGAACTAATCTTGTTTGCCCCCCCACATTCAAATTCAGAGGTGTTGTGTATTAAATCCGGCTGAACTTTTAACTGTACCGCAAGATACTGTTGATGGTGACGAAACGTCACATGATTGCCTTTATGTGATAGAACAAGAGACTAAAGGCAGAATCGATCTGAAAGACACGCCTTTGAGTAGCCCACAAAGAGAGCTATTTTGTGATGGCTCTTGTTTTAAACTTCCAAACGGTACATCCACGGCTGCTTATGCCGTCACTACTTTAAGCACAATTGTGGAAACCAAAAGAATTATGAATAATTCCGCGCAGGCCGCAGAAATTATAGCGTTAACTCGAGCTTGTGAAATTTCTGAAGGGCTTACAGTAAATATATATAACGATAGTCAGTATGCCTTTGGGGTTGTCCACAACTTCGGTAGACTTTGGAAAGAACGAGGTTTCTTGACCTCGCACAGCACGAAAATTCAGCATGGCACTTTAATAGTGCGATTACATTCAGCACTCGCACTCCCTGTTCAGTTAGCTATTATAAAATGTGCAGCACATCAAAAATTTACAGATGATGTAGGAAAAGGGAATGCTTTAGCTGATCAGATAGCTAAACAAACTGCCACTGATTTCAGTTCAGAATTGTATGCTGTAAGAGAAACTGTAAATATTTGCACTTTGGGTGAAAGTATCGATTCTGTAAAAGACATTCAAGCAGATGCTACCATAGAGGAAACTAAGAGATGGATCGAGGGTGCAGGGAGACTGGATGATGATGGGTGTTGGGTGGACAATATTGAAGGAAAATGGTTACTCCCTGACGCCTACATTACAATGATGGTTATTATGGCTCATGGTCCGACACATGTTTGTGCGTGTAAATTGACTAAAAAGCTACACAGTGTATGGGCCAATGGTAAGATTTTCAAAACTGCGGAGCGCTTTGTCCAAGGGTGCATGGTCTGCTTGCAGCACAATGTAGGAAAAGGTACCTCGACTCCTAGAGGAAGTTTTGCTCCACCTTCTGTTCCGTTTGAGGTTATCACTTTGATTTTATTGAAATGGAACGTTGTAACAATCTTAAATATGTGTTGGTTGTCATTTGTGCCTTTAGTAAGTGGGTTGAGGCCTCTCGGTTAGAGATGCAACGGCCATAACCACGGCAAAAACTCTGTTGAAAGAGTTTTTCCCTAGGTTCGGGCTGCCGAGAGTCATCTGGTCGGATAATGGGCCACACTTTATCGCTACTGTAATCCTACAAATTTGCAAAGGATTACCGATTGATAAGCGGTTCCATTTGGCCAGACATGCCCAAAGTGCCGGATTAGTGGAAAGGCATAACGGCATTATAAAGAACAAGCTCGCTAAAACTTGCGCTGGCACCAAGCTAAAATGGCCGGACGCCTTACCGATCTTCTTGCTGTTGATGAGAACAACCCATCAAACTGAGACTGGGCTCTGTCCCTTTGAGGTGGTAATGGGGAGACCTGCTAATATTTGGGGTTTGCCAAAAAGCAGTTTGTTGCGGGATATAGAAAATGTGCTTCTTTCAAATTACTGTAACCAGTTGACTAAAAATCTGTTTTCAATTTATCACCAGGTGCGAGAGACATTACCTGTACGGTACGAGGGTCCGGGTCACAGTCTGCGACCGGGGGACTGGATCCTCACGAAAGTTTTTGAGAGGTCGTCTTGCCTTGCACCTCGGTGGAGGGGTCCCTACCAAGTCCTGCTACTCACTCAGACTGCTGTGCGGGTAAGCGGGTTGTAAGAACTGCATCCATGCGACGCTCACCAAACGGATCCTGCAGCCCATGCCATACGATACAGAAGAAACAGAATCCCTTCCCACTGCTGTAACTAGCGTGCCTGAAACAGCAACAACCGACAAGGGAGTATCGGAGACCGTTCCAGAATTCATAAGGCCAGACAAAACGGCCATCTTGTCTGCGCACCCACCAGCAGTGGAACTTCCGGATCAATCCTTTTCTGATCCCATTTCCATTCACTCGCCACCTCCAGTCCAGGAGGAAGTGACGACACTTTGTTCTCACCAGAAACTGTGAAATATAATTTGCGTCCAAGGAAATAGACGTACAGCACGGTCTAACTGTGCGATTGAGAAAATCATTTGAGGGCTTGTCTTTTGGCCCGACTGTACAGAAGGATTCTGTTGGCTAACGGTTGTGGGAAAGACATTAAGAAGACGCGCGACTGGAGTCGCCATCAAACAAACAATTGGTGTTTTTTGATTGAAGACTACAATGCCTGCACCCGCTACCACTCGTACCGAACCTTTAGATAAATATGTGACTAGCAGAGACAATGATCAAGCATGTAAGGGGACCCCCCAAATTGTATTGTTGCCTTTTTGTAATAATAATTGGATTTTTAGCAACTGTTGGTTTTGGGTTATGGTATCTGGAGGAAGCATATCCGTTAGAGGACTTTTTACCTATTGAAAATGTATCTGTTATCCACACTCCTTCCGTGCAATTGCATACTTTATCGCCAAGAGATTCTTCGCATAGACGGAACTATCAGAATAGTACTCTTTTGTTAATTATGAATGCCACTCATGCAATTTTAAATAGAACCAATTGCTGGATCTGTTCACATCTACCGCAACATGGGGATAAGGGGCTAGGTTGGTATATTCATCCTTTACCTTTGACAACTGCTTGTTACGCTTCTCTTAGAGCACTATTCTTTGGCCGATGGAATGACAGCATCTCAGGGAACTTTGATGGTACACATTTGAATAGTTTTGAAAAGCATGTTTTGATGCCCCTGGGATGCTCGCTTTTTGCAAATAGAAGTAAGCCAAACGTTGCTTCTGTTAGGCCCTCTGATAGATTGTCTCGTCCTTTTCAGTCTTTAATCTCTTTCAAAATGGCTCCTATAGGCAATAAGGATGCCACGCCTCCATCTTATTCTGTTAACCATAGCCCCGATTCAGGAATGGAACACTGTCAATGGGTAATTTTAAAAAGTGTGCCAATCTTGCGAATTTTACTAGTGAGAACAGACCTCTGTACGTAGGCAAACCTGTCTATATTGTTTGCGGTAATGTGGCATTTCCATGGTTGCCCAGGGATTGGCAAGGAACCTGCTATTTAAGGATTCTACTACCTGGGGTATTTATTGCCAGTACTGCAGACATTTTGAAAACTCGTCCATGACGAGGTGTGAAAGGGGATACTCCAGCGCAAACTCTAGGAGACATCATGAAATCCTTTGTGCCATTTTTTGGGCAAATTACGAATTCAGAAGATATCAGGGGACTAGCGAGAGTATTGGAGAGAACCATCAACCGGACCACCGACATACTCTATAATATGACGTTAGAACAGAAAGTGATAAGATTAGTGGCTCTTCAGAACCGGATGTCATTAGATGTCATTCTGGCCGAGCGTGGAGGAGTATGTAAATTAGTGGGATCCGCTTGCTGCGTTTACGTACCAGACTCCTCTCCAACGATCTTTAGGGCTATCCAAAATCTACATGTTCTTAGTTCAGAATTGCATGTTCCTGAGGGAAATTGGGAACTTAGTGCATGGTTTTGGGACCTCCTACGATCATGGGGATGGAAGTTGTTTTCGGCCCTGCTGATTATCTTGGGAAGCTTTCTGTTCCTTTGTTGCTGTATACAGTGTCTCCCTGGTATATGCCCAGGATTAGGGGGGTGTTGCGCGCAAGCAACAAGTGTATTAGGGCATAAAATATACGCCCCAGATAAGGTTTCCAAAGAGTATGTGTTGAAAGAAACTCTAGTGTCTGATTTAATGGCAATAGATATGTCCGACAATGATTCAGGATGTATAGATGTTGAAACGTGGACTTAGTCGCAAAGTGATTGAAGGTAGTTTAGCACTTGGCATAGGCCAAAAGGAGGGTTTGTTAGAACTAATATAATATTGTTTCGTCCTCATTCTATATGTTGGCCTATGCCCAGTCGCTTTGTGAGGAAATTCGTATTGCAAGGGCGTGACCTTAAGTAAATCTATCCTCCATTTTAGGTTAAAACTGCCATTTTAGTTATTCGTGCAAAGTCACCATGTAGTTTAAAATGGCCGTCTCGTGTGCTCTTGTTCTTGCTTTAACCTCTCCAACCTCTGTAGGGGAGTTAATGTCCAACCTGCCTTCAGGCTACATGTTAGGGTCACGTAGACCTTGTCCTTCGTTGACCTCGGGATCAGGGGATTACTTGAATCAGCAATGTTAACCTACAAGTATACAAGAACAATACAACTATCCAAATACGACATGCGAAACATTTGTTTGATCTGTATTAAAGCAATGTGTAAAGAGTGTAACATTAAAATAAAGAATAATAGTGTGTGTTAGTAAATATATTGAAAAGTAAACCACATGCTCGAGATATGTAAATTAGGAAACGAACCTGGCGCGACCCTAGCCCAGTACATAATTAACTTGTAAGAGGCTGGACATCATTATAACAAACTGTATAAATACGCTGATGTCCAGCTAGCAAATTCTGCTCACTGCTCACATTGAACCCTGCTGGTGGTCTCTGTGATGTATTGACGGCCAAATAGCTATTTTTGCACTTTGTTTGATACTGTTCAGTTTTGTAATAAAGATTCTGGGAATCTTTACAAGCCTGTGTCGGTGTATTTTCCTTTGCATGGTGTAAAAGCCTTAATATTGTATTTTTCTGATTCCACAAGAGGTGCTGTGGAAGCAAGCAGAGCTGACAGGATTCTGAGAGAGGGTTAGGGCCTGGTATAGAAGGAGAAAAAAGGCTGGAGGGGATAGCAATGCTAGAGGAGGAGATGGGATGCTGGCAGAGGGTTGCAACTAGATTGAGTGATAGGAAAGAAGTCTGGAAGGTCTGGAGGTGCAATGGGGCACAGAGAGGCACGGTTAAGTGGAAGCTAAATGTCTGGTGGAACTTGGTTGTTAGATGAGTGGGTGGTGCTGAGAGGGGGTTGGGGCTTTGATGAGTGGAATTAAAAAGACCATATGGACTGAAGATGCAAGAGGAGCAGAGAGGACGATGGGAGAGAGAGGAGGTAGGGTTGAGTGGAGGGAGCAAACAACGGGCCATCTCGTAATGGCCCATTGTTTGCTCCCTCTCCCATTCCCATTCAGCCCTATGGGGGCTATAATGGGAATGGGGAAGGACTGTGTCCGGGTCCTCGGAGGGAGGAATTACCGGGCCTTCCGACCTCGGAATGGCCCGGTAAGTCCTCATTCCGAGGACCCAGACCCGGACCCGGGCACGATTTCGGCGGCAGCCATGCCGCCAATAGCGGCATGGCTACCGCCGAACTCGTAATGAGGCCCAGCATCATGATTTGTAAATAAATGCAAACTTATGCTCTTCAATTTGGAGAGCGAATGTATGTGTTTGGCACAGGTAATGTAAACAAGAGATTTATGTTTGCCTAAAGGCACAATCTGATTCTGCCCAGTCCAATGACACAGTTTATTTTGAATGGGTGGATATATCTGAATGGTGGAACTGTGGAGAGAGGCAGAGCCTATAAGTTGGCCCACAGCGTCCTTTATCCGGATAAAGTACCAATTCTGCCCTAACGAATGAGAAATGGGACCTGAACTGCTTTTTGCAACTAAGATGCTGTCATGCAGGATGTAAGACTTTCTCTGGGGCCTGTGTTTGAAACTGCAAGTTATGAGGCAAACCGAGCACACTGGTGGATCAAGACAAGACACTGACTTGCATTGGGAACAATAAGAGTCCTACACTGAGTATTGTAAACTCACATCCATTCCCTCACACGCAGGGTCTCAGTTAAGTTTTTACATCTATCTACGGTTTGACAGAGCTAATACTTTATTGAGATGTCAATTTCTAAGTAGACACATTGACATTACATACACATCCAGTTTTCCTTATGGTGTTAGACTTGAGAGAAGCTCCTTCCCCATCAAATCTACACCATCATTTGAATGTGTGGACTTTTTATTGTATTTTGTATATTTTCAATTGTATTGTATAATACATTTCTTTGAGTTTTTTTATTTCTATTTACACAAATTATTATTTTGAATTTTTATTTTTATTTTGCAGCCTTTGCAGACTTTTGCTTTATCCAACACTACCTGATCTGAGTTTTTGTTTCATCATTACACACCTCTCTCACCCAATGAGCATAGGTGGAAAAGCTATAGGAATTACTTTGCAGTGAATAACATATGCACTACATGCTGACATTATCCCTACTGGAGTTAGGCCATAGTATTCGTCCCATTCCAAGATGGATGTCACAGTGCACTCTACTGAGACCGTGGCAACTAGTCCAACCATTTTGACAGTCACATGACCTAATCAGCACCTAGGCAGCCACACATGACTGTGCACACAGAGCTACTGGTCCCGCAGGAGACACCTTCCCGACCGTTACCTTTCCCATTTAGATGTACGGTATAGCTAAGTCCCCACTACCCAGCCAAACCTGGAGAATCAAAGGTTTGTACTCAGGACAATGTTGCTAACCATGCATGTTATTCTTTAGACACATGTTAGATGGGCATTCAGTATTTGTAAGAACTACAGTACCACAGGTTGGATGTTCTACTTTATTCCTTCTGACACAAGAAACACACCAAACATACAGCATGCTCATTGACTTGCCGTTACAATAGGACAACTTTATTTCCATGTATTATCACAGAAGTGTACCCTTTCTTAGCCCACTTATGACTCAACCACTACAGGCACCTGTATCACTTATCCCACCTATGGAGGTAAACAATTGACCAATGGCATGAACCAATTTGATCATATGAGTACACGCCTCAGAATAATATTTAGGAGCACTATAACCGATGCACTCTGCAGAACAGAGAGTACGATCACACCAGTCTGGATTTTGCAGCATTAATAAGAACCCGATAACAATACTGCGTAAACAGAATGTAGATACTCTAGAAAATGTACTGGCGTTGTCCTTTGTGCCCTTGCAATAAAAACATTTTCTAAATGTTGTCTCTTTTGTTTTCCTTTCTGTCTTTTGGGCGACTACAACTGACGTTTTATTTATGATTTCCATATGATAATTGTTTATTTTATTTTGCATCTGATTATGTTGATGTGTATTACGTATTATGATTTGTTAGGATTTTACACAACCCCCCTTTTTGCATATCTTTAATATGGTAAACCGGAACCTTATTTATTATACGGTTTTATTACTGAATTTACATACGCATGATTGCTATAATGATTTGCTTATTACACATGGCTGTGATGGTTTTGTTGGATTCTGATACATTACTGGTTGACACCGTAATGACCAGATTATTAAGTGATGCCCTGATGAAGGACTACGTGAAAGTCTGAAATGCATTGGCATTTGTTGCATCTGCACTGATAAATGACTAACATAAACCCAAAGGATGTTTGGAATAAAACAGAATTGAGAGTTTAACGAAAACAAAAAACCTGCCAACTACCTTGGAACAACATGAGACGATACTCTACATTAAAAAAAAAAACAAAAAACACTTAGTGGATTTTAGGGAGTGCAACCCACACTGAAGGCTAAATAGCCTTGGTCCTTTTCCTTAGCCCTATTTTTTGCCCAGCACAGAGGCACTAATCAAAGGGTATGCACCCCACTCACATAATATTTACAATCTCAGAAGTGTTATTTGAATAACCATTTGAAAGCAAAAACAGAACAATTTGCTGTGCCCACTCACCAATCACGCGAAGTATAAAAGGTGCTCAGCTTTTAAACCCAGCAATCTGTCATGAAAAATTCCCATGAAAACTAAATCTCAATACAAAACAAGTGTTTGTGGTCTTGTGGGTAAGCGTCTGCACTGGAAATATGTCAACCTGAGTAAAATCCTGGTAGCCAAATACTTGAACAAACTTGCCAACCAAAAATAAAAAAACAAGAGGTTGTGCCACCCTCTGAAATAAAGTGACCCTGTCCACCCACATGTGTCCTTTACTAGTGGCCTGAAAAGCAGCCACCATCAGGGGAAAATACCTGCACAAATTGTCCAGGATTGAAAACTCTCTTGCCAAATCGTGGGCAAATACTCATGACTTACTTGCCCTCTCATAATTTCCCCTCCTCACTCCCATATCTGGCTTTCAACGATACTCTGTTTTATAAGGATAACTTGAAAAGTACACATACAATAGTGTCACTCAAATATATAAATCCTTTTGGAACTATGTTAGGCAAAAAGTGTACAATTGTGGCATTATTCCCCCATCTTGACTGGGAGACAACAAATACCAGAATGCAATTCAGCAAAAGGAAAAAAAAAGTCTCAGAGTGCAGAACTTTCAAGGGCTGACTGTAGAACGGTTTAGAAAAAATAATGCAGTTGCCATGTGTTATGATATATTTAAAACTAGGGAAAGACATGGCATTCGGGACTGTGGACTGTCTCCCATCCATGACCGGGACTGAACCTTCTTAGTTTCAAAGAGAGGAAGGATCCAGCCTCCTTAGGCCATTTTGCTCTAAGTTGTCTTGTAGAGTGGGCTCATTTGTTAGGCAACATGGCGTTAGGGGACTGACCCCTTGTAAAGAATTCCAATTGGGCGTCACACACTGGATCAGGACTCTTGCCCTTAGCCTAGAATGTAGCACAAAATTAGAATACTTTTTCTTGATTTTCTATGAATTCAAATTGAGCTGGACCCCAACCCATAACACACCGCCTTTACAAATACCCCGGGTCACAATGGACCATGAACCAGGCCGGTTGGTGGGAATACAATATTTATTTATTTTAAGTTCAAAGAAAATCACACAGTTTGAATATTGGGTAGCAATCACCAATGGGGTGATAATCACAATAGTTACAATGTAAACTAATGAATTACACTTCGTTGGCCTCCTACAAGAACATACCCAAAGCACAGATGAATAGGAACTATTATATCTTTTGGGTAGATGGCACTGAGTTAAGATTTCCCCCTTCAATGTTCCCTCAAACCCCAATTAATCGAATTGTGGGTGGATAGAAAGGAGCAGCAATGTATCAGGGATATTAGGCAGCAAACAGAATTAAAATCTGACCTTCCCTCACAAAATAAGAAACAAAAACGGATTTTAAAACCCTTTGCAATTGAATAAAATGACACTCGGAACCGACAAATAATTAAATTAATGTGCAGTTGAATAAGGTCCATATGTTTTATCACAGTATCAGGGATGTAATATCACTAGCAACTACAAGGCAAGGTATCAGCAAAGGGCATACAGTTCAAAAAAAAACTTGAAATGAAAACCCAGTGCAGCCAAATTCACACGTTGAAAAGTTGCAATTTACACTTTTTTGCAGTTTTAAATGTCAAAATGTTTTCTTATTAAAAACAGGTGAAATACACAGAATCAGAATGCGATTTTTAGGCTGGGTGATAGATGCACATCACAGGGACAATATAGGCCTGTTGGGTGCCTGTTTGGAGCCAGGGGCCAGGAACTCTGCCCTTACCGCTCCAGCCACAGCAGCACACCTCGGATCAGGGGCAGGAGCACTAGCCTCCTGAGCCGAGGAGCATCTCCAGCTACACACGGTTCGGCCGTGCGTCTGATCACCCTGCCTCACCGATTTTCCCTCAAGGGCTAGGGTTGCCATTGATCTCCAGTTGCTCGCCGATTGCTAAAGCGCAACGCTTCTTGGAATCGACTGACTCCGTCAGACTCTTCCGCCTGGCCCAGCAATGGCGGACGCATCGCGGCACCAGAGCGAGGCTCTGGCCGCACGAATCAGCTGTTGACCTCCCCATTCATAATTAGCCCCTCCGCCGGCAGGCGGGAACGCCGGCCTCTCAACAAAGGCCCGCACTAAGGCCCCTGTTCGCCTCCGGAGCCTTGGAGCCAATGTCTACTCGGACCTCTAATCCATTGTGAGTAGAGGGGTTACCCTCAGTCTACACTACTGTGCTTTCTGGTATGTCTTCTGCTACTCCGCAATCACATACATTTAGACTCGGTTTTTCTTCACCTCGATAACTGTTTGCTACATACACTTATGCCGCCAACTCTGTTGCCTCTTTGCGTTACTGCCACCTCTCATTAGTTCAGTCACTTTCTGCCCCTAATGTGGTATGTCTCATGACTGATACTGGCTGTGCCCTTTGGTCGTTAACCAACCACTGCAACTGTGTTGTGCCTTATGGTCTTTAACTGACCACTGCCATTGTGTTGTGCCTTATGGTCTTTAACTGACCACTGCAATTGTGTTGTGCCTTATGGTCATTAACTGACCACTGCCATTGTGTTGTGCCTTATGGTCGTTAACCGACCACTGCCATTGTGTTGTGCCTTATGGTCTTTAACTGACCACTGCAATTGTGTTGTGCCTTATGGTCATTAACTGACCACTGCCATTGTGTTGTGCCTTATGGTCATTAACTGACCACTGCCATTGTGTTGTGCCTTATGGTCTTTAACTGACCACTGCAATTGTGTTGTGCCTTATGGTCATTAACTGACCACTGCCATTGTGTTGTGCCTTATGGTCGTTATCTGACCACTGCAATTGTGTCATGCCCTATGGTCGCTAACTGACCACTGCAATTGTGTCGTGCCTTATGGTCGCTAACTGACCACTGCAATTGTGTCGTGCCTTATGGTCATTAACTGACCAGTGCTACTGTGTAAATGTCATATGGTCGCCCTCGCTCTCCCTACCATACTACGCGCGCTTAGACTCTACCAGGTCAACATGCCCCCCACCAACAGTCTAACTACTGCAAACTCACCACTGTACTCTTTCAGTACACTACTGACCAGACTGCTGCCTACCCTTCTCATCCTTATACTGCACCCTGGCTGCACCGCACCATACCACACCACCACCTCTATTTACTACTCTTACTTGCATCTTACCTCAACTATGCCATCCCACACTCACCACACCAACCCTTATCTTAACAACCCAGCCCTCTGGATCCAGCACTTCGCCACCAGACCTTTACCTAACCTACCTTGCTCTATCTCCTTGAGAAATGCTAGACTTGGCTCGCGTCTCACCCACGCTTCCCATCACTCAGCTCACCGCATCAAACTGCCTCTCCCTCTGTCACCACCTACACTTTCACCTAATCTACCACCATCTTCCAACTCCCCTAACTTAAACAACATCAAAGGCGCGCTAATCAACGCCAGATCACTCCCGGCTCACGCCCTAGAAGTAGCTGACTTGATCCTCAACCTTGACCTCGACTTCTTAGCAATCACTGAAACCTGGCTCCACCCAGCTTCAGGTCCTCTTCTCTCCCTCGCTATCCCTCCTGACTACAACATTATCAGACATGACCGTAATTCCATCCAATCTAAAGGAGGTGGCATCGCCATCATCCACAAAAACGCTTTGAACTTCCACCTCTCAGCCACACATCACTCCTCCACTCTGGAAGCACTGACTGCTAAACTAGCTCTCACACCCAACCATTCTATCACCTTTCATCTACTCTACCGGCCACCCGGCCCACTATCTACCTTCGCGGAGGACCTCTCCAACATCTTCACACACAGCACCAAAGTTACCTCCCAGGTTATGATACTGGGGGATTTCAATTTAGGCCTCAACGACCCCAAGGACACCGCTGCTTCGTCTATTGACAACATCCTCACTAATGCTGGATTCACTCAGTTCCTAAACCAACCTACCCACAACAAGGGCAGAACCCTTGACTGGCTAGCCGCCCTCAACTGTCCCATCAACATCACCTCCAACCAACAGTGCGCCTGGACAGACCACAACTTAATTACATTCAATATTGAGTCCAAACCTATCAGCCTCCCTCACAACATTGCCCCGGCTATGGCCACCCGTAACAAACGCAACATTACCTGCGATAGACTCCTACCCCTCCTCCTTCCAGCTCTTAATGTTCTGGATCCATCATGCTCTGACCCTACGGCTCTGGTCGACACCTTCAACCGGGCCATGCTTACAGCCTTAGACACCATTGCACCCTCGAAACTGAGAAAATCCAAACCTCGAGCCCACCTAAACTCCTGGTTTACTCCCCATCTCAGAGCACTACGCAAAGAAAAACGAATTGCAGAATCCCACTGGAGAAGCAATCACTCTCTAGCTAACAAATCACGCGTACTCCTGGCCACCCTTAACTACAAGGAAGCTATATTCCAGGCAAAAAAAGACACATATAACAAACGCATCGAGCAAGCCAAATCTAACACCAAAGAATTGTTTAAAATTCTAAAAGAACTTGAAACTCCTGTTACCCCACCTGACACATGTACCAAAGATAGCACCTGGTGCTCCAAAATCCAAGAAGCTCTCCTAGGTAAGATTGCCACTCTCCAAATTAAAATTAACAACAAACAATCTAGCCTTCAATCCAACCCTCTACAGATCCCTATACCTACCACAAACCCCTCTATCACAGACTCTCTGACTCCTTTTAGCTTCTCTCCACTCTCCATTCTCGAAGTGGAAAAGATTATCACTAGCCTTAAACCGTCCAATTGTCAGGGTGACCTCTGTCCTGCACCTATTATCAAGGAAGCTGCTCACGACCTAGCACCTTTCATCACTACGCTCATCAACTCCTCCTTTAGCTCTGGGATTGTACCGGACAATCTTAAGGATGCATGGGTCATCCCGCTTCTGAAAAAACCTACCCTCGATCCCAGTATACCCACAAACTACAGACCAATTACCACTGTACCTTTTTTACTAAAAATCCTCGACCGCGCGGCCTACCTACAAATTCAGGAATACCTTGAATCTAATAAACTTCTGGGACTCAGGCAATCAGGCTTCCGGCCTCGCCATGGCACTGAGACCGCCCTTATTGACTTAAAAACGCAGATCGAAGATCTCAAAGACAAAGGCAAACTGGCATTATTACTTCTCCTGGACCTCTCTGCTGCTTTTGATCTCGTCAATCACAAAATTCTCTGCCATCACCTCAAATCAGCCGCACACTTCTCAGAAAATGCCGCCACTTGGATCAGATCCTTCCTGGATAATAGATCTATGCGTGTATTCTCCCCACTTGCGGCCGCACCACCCGCTCCGGTCGCCTGTGGTGTGCCTCAAGGGTCTTGTATCTCGCCCACGTTATATAACGTGTTTACCAAACCCCTTTTCGATATTTTGGATCACTTGGGCGTCACGTATACCAATTACGCTGATGACACACAGATACTCATCCCCATCACAGGCGATTACACAACTGACTCCCTTGCCATCAACGCCATCTACCAGGTCATCCAAGCGTGGATGGCCCAGCACGGCCTCTGCCTAAATGATGAAAAGACAGAGCTCCTCATTCTTGGTTCACCACAAAAACTCACTAAACTTAACCCTGCCTTCAAGTCTTTCACCATCGATGGGAATACCATCCCGATTGCTAAGGACACGAAAACCCTTGGGATTTACATCGACTCAACCCTATCCTTGACTAGACAATCCAACGCAGTCTCATCTGCAGCAGCGCTTACTTGCAAGCTCATCACCGCCTGTCGCCCGTTCCTAACCACTGCCAACTGCGTAACCTTGGCCAGGACCCTTGTTCTATCCAAGGTTGACTACTGTAATGCCCTCTATCTAGGTACTAATCTCCGCAACTTAAATAAGCTACAAATTGTCCAAAACAATGCGATCAGAGCGGCCCTTAACATTCCTAGGCGCCAGCATATATCTGACACCAGGCGCAACCTGCACTGGCTCTCTATCCCACAGCGCATCTCCTTGAAGTCCTTGGCTCTCACACACAAATGCCTCCACAACCAAGCCCCTCGCTACCTGGCAAACAGATTCTCTTTTCACAATTCCACCAGACCTCGCAGAGCGGCCCAAGCCAACTGCCTTGTCATCCCGCGCTTTAATCTCCTAAGATCTGGTGGAACCAGCTTCCCCATCCTGGCAGCCAAACTTTGGAACTCACTCCCCAATGACCTTAGAGCAGAACCTTCCTTCCTGAAATTCAAATACCTTACCAAAGCATGGCTATCCGCCCAAGACTGCTAACATCAGCTTACTGCCCTACTTGCACTTTGACCTACTCGGCATCCCTTATTAACTATCCTGTAAATCACTGCCTTATCGATATTCATTTGAATGTATATGTTGTAAATTTTGTAAATCTTCCTGTAATAATCTTGTAATACTCTGTCACATTGCCTTGTCATGCTTTCATCTTGTTGTAACTAAGTTAAGCGCCCGGATGCCCCTGGGCCTGGTGCGCTATAGAAATAAATAAAATACTAAAATACTAAATACTAGAAGTGAAAGAGTGACTATAGCTGAATACTTGGATGAGATTTTTAAGGTGAAAGAAATTCGGTTTTGGCCAAATAAAACAGTTAAGAAGAGAAAATCGGTAATGGCTAGAACAGAGGAACGCCACCCGTGAATGTAAAAGTTACACTGCAGTTGTAACCCTTCTCACAGTGTACCCCTTTTCTTTAGGGAAATTTAATTTATTTAATCAAAATATTGCTAAAGAGTTGCAAGATGGGGTGAATGAAAGAGTGGCTCTAAGACTAGGAATTCAAGGACAGATGTGCAGAGAACAGTCTTAAACAAGTTACCAGGGTATGAATAGGATTACTTAAAGAGTAGGACACAGACAAAGCGTCAAGATGGGGTAGGCTGCGTGTTGCTATGGGATGGGGAAAAACTCACAACCCGCACTTGAGTTTGGGATCTGGGACAGCCAACCGGGTTTATGGGCTCAAGGCTTTGGTCACCGCAAGGCGAACTCTTCTGGCAAAAGACAGCTGGGCAAATCTGGTCACTGGATGGCAAGGGTACAGTGGGCATGCAGGTAGTGGGCAAAAAGCCGGTCTGATCACCGGCTGCTCCCAAAAGGGTACCACAGCTTTTCCCCCTTGTTATTGGGATTTTAGTGCGGTTTCTGGATCAATGGCTTTGCTGGGATGGGGTCAGCTATGCTTTGGCCTGGCAGTAGAGTCTGGAATCTTGCACAGGTGGATCTGGAATGTCTGGATATGCAGGCGCTGGAAATTCAGGAGAGATAGCTCAGCGGCAGCGTGCGCGTCTTGGAAGCAAGACGACATGAAGCAACACAGGTTCGATCCCCGGGTCCGCGCTTAGAAACCTCTGGGTGTTTAAGCGCGTTATAAATATGTAACTAAGACAAAAAAACTATTCCTGTAACAGCGCCTCGATGCCTACGGGCTGTGTGAGCGCTTTATAAATATAATTAATTAAATAATTTAAAAAATAGAGTCTTGTCCCTGTGAGCTCCCACCCCTACTATAAAAGTGGGTGACATCACTAGGTGTATTGTTGGGCAGAACTAAGATAGACCTACCCCCAAGAACCGGATATGCCAGCCTATGTTGGTCACCTCCTCCAGGAGGGGACTAAGTTTAGGGGGTTGTGTTTTATGAGGTGAAAAGCCATCCTGCAGTCCTTTTTGTCAAAAATCAATCTTACCATAAATCACACATTTGTACAGTTGTGGCATTTTGTCAAATTACATAGGTAGTTTGTAGGACTTTGTTTCATCTGTCTAATAATTTTTCGCCATTTTCAATGAAATTATTTTACCTAAAATTCTATAACTTTATACATGTGTATAGATTATCATAAGGCATGTGAATACTAAATTTCAAAGTGGCATCATATACACTTTCCTCAGAATATCCAATTCTCTGCCATTTATGTCCCCAATATGCCAGTGAAAGTTGCCACGTCTTGTTTAAAAGCCACAATAATTACATTTAAACTGTTAAACTTTTACATTCCTGCGAAGTCCTGTTGCAGAGAGAAAAGTCTTACATGTTTATTAATAAAATAGTCTTTTCAGACAGATGGCCAGTATTGACTATCAAAAAAGGGCATAGCTTGCAAGGCTGCTCTGGAGTTGGCTTTGAAGCTCGCCCGTAGAATTTGCGGAGAGTTGTTACTTGAGTTTGCACACATAGGCGTTCCAGAATCTATTTTGTCAACCTGGAGCACAGACAGAAGTCTGACGAGCATGTGATATTCTGCCTCCTGCTCCATTCAAAGTTTCAAAGG
Organism: Ambystoma mexicanum; assembly: GCF_040938575.1. NCBI lineage: Eukaryota > Metazoa > Chordata > Amphibia > Caudata > Ambystomatidae > Ambystoma > Ambystoma mexicanum. The sequence continues at coordinate 719,920,383 of NC_090932.1, forward strand.
GCATAATTAACACAGAGGTGTCTCGGAATCTACTGTGGCGTCTCTTGGGGGTAGGGAACTCCTGTTGTCAGCACCCAACTGTCCCTTGAGCCATGGCAGAAACCTGTTTGTGCTGATTTCCCATTCCAGCCAATACATGTACTTCTTTATTTTATTTTATTTTGTTCTGAGTGAGAAGCAAGCCTGTGGGAATAAAACATCCCCTATATGTTTCCCAGCAAAATCCCCTTTACATTGCTAGGCAAGGACAGGACCTTATTTGAGATTTCACTTTTTAAACAGGTATTTTTCTTATTTGCAAAAGCACATTTTGACACGTGGTGAAGTCTGCTGGGATGTCCCGTCTCAAGTTTTTTCTCTGCCATCTGAATTCCTAATATTGTTTTGCAGCTCTAGTCAGTTTCTCTCTCACAGCAGTATGTTCAAGGCAAAGGTCCACTGAAATAGACCTATGCGCAGAGAGCTAGGGTTTGTTTTGAAGGGTTTATTTTGACATTTTGTAATACAAAATTCAAGCGTGTTCCCGTGCGGCTGAAAGTAAAGCTTCTTTTGATTTCCCAGATCTGGTCTGATGCAGCCTGTCATTCAGGGATAATGCTCTCTTCTGCTGGAGCACAATCTGAATATGGATGGGCATGGCAGGGTCTCACTGATAAAAGCAGTGTGATGTTAAACAGATGAAAAGAGTGTCGGGGCAGCATCATTTTAAGTGTAAAATATTCCCTTTTCAATGTGAACTTTTTAGCAAGCAGCAGAGCAGCGGTGCTTTTCACTTCGCTTCTTTAGTGCACTCAAGAAAACATAGTGGCGGGCTTTCTCGGTATGCTCCTTGTTCAAAATTGCCCACTAGGTGCATGTCAAGACAGTGCAGCCCTCATTTTATAGCTGCAAAATGCAGTTTTGATACACAGCATTAGTGCTCACAGGAGCCAGCGCAGCCATTTTGCTGTTAACTGCTGAAGTGCAGCTTGGTTACGGATGGGAATTCTGCTGAGTTGGTCAATGTATCCCACACCCTTCCTTGCTTTGAAGCTAATCAGAATTGGTCCTGATTACTGCATGGATAGGAAACCCACTGTAGCTGAAAAATATGTTTTTAAAAAAAAAAGATTATTGACTGGGAGACTACAAATATCAGAATGCAATACAGCAAAAGGTAAAAATGGTCTCTGAGTGCAAAACCTTCAAGGATTGACAGTAGCACAGTTTAAAAAAAATGTGTATGCCCATTAGGTCACCTATCCATGCAGTAAGTGGTACTGACCCTGCTTTGCTTCAAAGCAGGATTGACCCTGCTTAGCTTCTAAGCAATGAAAGGACTAGTCCGCTTCTCTAAGGGATCTTGTAACTTTGGCTAATTTAGCACGGAAAATGCCCTGAGGGTGCTGGTCCTGTGTTCCGTCCCAGTTACTGCATGGATGGGAGACCTCGAAGTGTCACCAGTTATGGCCAGTGATATTTCACCCCTGATGGAGATAAACAGCCTAAGTAAATGCTTTCGTGCCAGCACCCCTCACTCCCCAGATTTCCTCTTCACCTTCCCTACACTCTCCTTATTCCACCATAACACAGGCTGTTTCTGTGATGCAGTCTGCTTTGAGATGTGGGCAATTCTATAGAAAGCTTTGTGTTGCAATCTCAGTCACTAGACCCCCTCCAACTCTCCCCACCTCTAGCCTGATAGCATTTGCATCTTTTTTGATGTGCAAATGGCTTTTTTCCTACATTTGATTTAGCCATAACCTCAGCTATAACATGGGCTATCTCTCACATTGAGAGAAAAACAAGATGGCGGCTGTTTCAGTGCTAAAAAAACCCAGTTCTGATATTTTATCCAAGATATATCTATCTGTTTTTGAAAAGGCGTCACCCCCTTCTCTGGCAAAAATGTGAATATATTCTGCACGGAATAACCACAAACAACACGCTTTTGAACACTTCGAGCCCAAGTTATTTCAGACCTGTTCCCAATCCATCTAGAGGTTTGGGCTCTGTGATTTGGCAGAAATTGACCTTGTTTGTCTATGTTAAAATGAAAGGGAAGTGGGCCGCAACTTTGGAAAAAAGATGTTTTTTTGTCTTCTTAATAACATTTTTTATTTTTTAACAACTCTTTACAAAACTTTGCATCTGGGGGTTTGGGGAGGCTGAGTCTCTAATCACTTTCGAAATTTCTGCCAAATCTGTTGCTCGAATCAAAAGATATTAACAAAAGAATGTATAGAATTTTAAAAGATTCTGATGGGAGCCCGACTCACCTTAACTATAATGCGGCTATCGCCACCCTATAATATATATTGAACATTGTGGTAAATTGTTCCAGTGCTGATAAATGCTTTTTTAGATGAATAAAGAGCCCTATATTTACACTATATATCCATGGCCTAGGAACATTTTTAAAGGAAATAGCTTTTTAAATGCTCTATGCACTTTAAACATGACCCCTAGAAATGCGTATTACATTTTTTAACCATATAACACTTTCGGTTATGCAAGCAGTAAATATAGTAGCCCTTTGAAACGTAACATACAAAGCCTAGATCATGGAAAAAAAGGATGATGATCTTTGCCTAAATACCATGTCTTTTACAATGAAATAATGACAATAACATGTATGTTTTATCATAAACGTTGAAAATAATGCTTGTATTTTTTAAGCTAACTTTCTCTGTTTTTTGTGATATGGGTAAGCTTGGACTTGATAGCCCAATCTAATATGGCTACCAACCTTAGATCAACCTTTTTGTAAATCACCTCTTTTATGTTTATCACCATGGTGTGGTGCTGGGTTTAAAAACAAACTCCCAAAGGGGGAGGAGTAACTGTGAGCAAGCCACAAGGTTGTGGCGAAACACGTCACTCTGCCGTCTGGCTAACGATATTACTGGGAAACTTTCCTTTTTAAAGAACTACAATGAATTAATAAAGGCTGTTTAAATGCACACAAACGGTGCAGTTTCTTTTTCAACTTTTGGTCCGTAATGAGGTAATCTGGAACTTCTTGTTTGGAACCGTGTGGTGAGGAGTGCAGCTTGAGGGAATAGCTATGCTATTCTAAACGGAAATATATTACATGGATGCAAAAGCGTCCATGTAGTTATGGTTAAGTTGGTGTTTCCATAGGAAGAGCATTTTTTGGGTGGCTTATAACTTCGCTCCCTCTGGACGAATCCTCACCAAACTTTGCAAAAAAAAGTATATGGCCCACTCTGAATCTTTTTGCACAGTTCGGAGAGGTTTGGTCCAGGGGGGGCAAAGTTATAGGGGGGTCCCAAAACTTTTGTTTTTTCCCATACACATAAGGGGAAAAAATGTTGCGCATGCCTACAGCCCAAACCGCTGGACGGATTTACACCAAATTTGCGGCAGGAGCGGAGGCGTGCTTTTGCAAATTTAGTGTAAATCTGTCCAGTATTTTTTTTTTTTAATTATAAGGCAAAAAATTTGTGATATCTCTGTTCGCTTCGCAGACGGACTTCCCGGTTAGCTCCGTGGACATTGCCCTGATTGGCCAGGCGACTTGCGTGATGTCCACGAACATGCGACGTGTTCGCTGATTGGACGGCGTGAGGCGCAGAGCGCGTCAGATTTGTTGTGTCGCCCGCCATCTTTCATTCGCCGACGACCGCGGACAGCGCGGTGAAACTTGGATTAAAAATTGTATTTAGTGGAGTGTGTTGGTGTGTAAGAGTGTTTGGGGAGCGTGGGGGAGTATCAGATAGGTTCAATGTTCTGTTTTTTTTATGTGTTAGACGCTTTTGTTGTGTTTGATTTTTCTGCGGACAACACGGCTGTTCTGAAATGTTCGTAAATAAACAGAATGGATTCGGTGTCAAGTTGAAAGTGTTCTAAGAAGACTCGTGGGGTCCTGGAATGTTCGCAGGGGGTGTCCTAAAGACATTGTCTGTATTGTTCGTTGTCAAGCTGAAAGTGTTCTAAGAACACTGCCGGTGTCCTGAAATGTTCGTACATAAAGAAAATGGGGGTGTTCTGAGGACGTTGTCCGTATTGTTCGCTGGCAAGTTGAATGTGTTCTAAGAACACTCGCGGTGTCCTGAAATGTTCGAAAATAAACAAAATGGGGGTGTTCTGAGGACGTTCTCCATATTGTGTGCCTGCTTAGCTGTATGCAATGAGGGAAAGGCACAGAGAGTGAAGTGGAAATGGTAGAAGGGCTGTCTAAGAGTTCCGCGGTCCGCGGACAGGGCGTGCTACATCCAGGGTTTTCCAGCAAATCCAGCATGGAAAGAAGACTGTAGGGATCAGCCAATCAGATGTTGAGGTTGTGGATTTGTGTTCAAAGAGACTGTGTGTAGTGAAGATGGCAGAAGTGGAGAAAGTCAGGGTGTTGGTGCTTGGAGATATGTTTGTGCATGGTTTACAACAGTATGCTCAATGCAGGCATGTTACAAAGAATTTTGATTTTAAAGGAGTGGAGGTGGTGTGGTGTGGAGCACTGTGCCTGATTGCAATGTGTCAGGGAATTGTACATGTTTGTGAAGATATGGGCAGGGTGAACAGTCCCCATGTGGTAGTTTCGCACTATGGTGCTTTCCATTTGGGCTATATCAGTGCCCCTACTTTGTTGGCAGATTTGGAACACTTGGTTCAAGCAGTAATGAACATCCTTCCAAATGCCAAAGTATTTTTTTCTGGATTAGTACCTAGGGCAATATGGGACAACAGTTTAGTTTTTTGTCCTCAGCAAAACAATGCTAGGTGTGTAATCAACCGAGGCATCTGTGCCTTCATGCTTAGAGCTGGTATGTTCTATGTTACATGTATATAAAGTCAGGGATATTATGGTTAATTTGTGCTACTAAAAACATATGAAATTCAGTAAAAAAAACTTTGTTAAAGGGACGTTATGGTTAAGTTGCGCTAATAAAAACCTATGAAATTCAATGAAAAAACGTTGTTAAAAGGGACGTTATGGTTAAGTTGCGCTACTAAAAACCTATCAAATTCAGTAAAAAATCTTTGTTAAAGGGACGTTATGGTTCAAAGTAAAACCGAAAAACCCCTGAAATTCGGGAGTTGTGGTAAGATAAGCAACCATAACTCTTGCCACCGTGCACTGCTAACACTAACACCCAGGACTTCAAAGATGACATCACAAATATCATTGATGACATCAATGATGACATCACATGGCTGGCTCTCCCTTTTTTTCCTTTACTGACATATCTAAGCCACATAGTTTTCTTCAGTAACAGTCAGGAAGTAAAAATTGAAAAGGTACTATATTTGTAGACTTAGGGTCAAGTCATATCATATGAAACATATATAGCGGAAGACACAGGCTTGAAAGAGAGCAATCCTTTCTGTGCATGAAGATAATCATTAGAGTTATCAGCACTTTCTCAAAGTTTTATTTGTATTACTATACCTTCCCTGTATATGCTCATATTTGTATACATTGTACTCACATTCCTTTCCTTAGGGTTCACTGACATCATTTGATACACATACATATAGTAAGTAGCAGCTTTGAAACAGAGCAATCATTTCTCTGGATAAAGATAATCAGTTAGGTTATGAATTCTTTCTGCTACTACTTCTGCTTTTTTGCTTACTTCTCTGTCCCTGTACATACTCATATTTGTATGTGTTGTTGTCTCTTTGTGTTTTGTCTGTAATAATGTTATTATGTATTAAGTGGGTTTTATTAGCTACTTATTACATGTTTCACAGTACGCAAAAATCTAATAAGAATGCAGTTATCATTTCATTATTCTACATGGCACGATTATGAATATTGCACCTTCATCATGTATACTGCACACACTGCCTAAGTTTCTGCATGAGTTGCTTAGTATACTGGATAGAACTTCATAATAGAATGCTATTTATATCAATGCATTGCTTAATGCACTCATTAGCTCAAGATATTTATTCAAATGATCCTTGACACTTTTTGGTCACCATTATAAGAATCCCTCCTACAGAGTTTTCATGAAAAGTAAATGCACATGTGATGTCATCAATGACATTTGTGATGTAATCTTTGATGTTCTGGGTATTAGTGTTAGCAGTGCACGGTGGCGCGAGTATGGTTGCTTATCTTACCATAACTGCCGAATTTCAGGTGTTTTTTGGTTTTACTTTGAACCATAACATCCCTTTAACAAAGTTTTTTTACTGAATTTGATAGGTTTTTAGTAGCGCAACTTAACCATAACGTCCCTTTTAACTAAGTTTTTTCATTGAATATGTATATATATATTTATTCACTGAAATAACTTTGCTAAAGAGTAGATATGGTTAAGTTGCACTAATGAAAACCTATGAAATTCTATAAAAAAAACTTTGTTAATGGGATGTTACGGTAACAAGTAAAACTGAAAAACCTCAGAAATTCACCAGTTATGGTAAGCTAAGCAACTAGAACTCACACCACCATCATGCACTGCTAAGACTAACACCCAGGACAAGAAAGATTACATAAAAATATCATTGATGACATCATGACAGACTTTCCGGACAGAGTCACCTGACCACGCGCTGGTGCGTGGCATGATGGCGAGTTCGCGAACGCATCCGCAGTTCGCAAACGGGTCTGTGCTTCGCGGAGAGTTCGGAATTGCATTCTCTGCTGATCTAGGAACTTTCAAGCTCAGATTGTACCATTGCACAGCTCCTACACCTATTCTAACTCATTATCCATTAACAATCTAGCACATAGCACATACTTAGAAGAAAATTAGCAAAACAGCCATTTATCTTAAAATGGCATCAGCTGTTGCCATCCCTGCTCGCCAAGAGCCACCAAAACCACCACCAACAGCTGGAGGACCTACACAACAAAACAACTGAAGTACTTCAAAAGACAATGAAGAGGACCAAGAAGATGTGGTAGAGGAAGTGCCTACCTATAGCACCTAGAGAGCATTATGGGTGTGGCAGTTCTTTACCACTGTTGGAAATGTACCAAAGGCTAAAGCTACCAAATTGAAATGCACTGCAAAGTTGTACTCAGTTGCGCACTACCCGGACAGTACTCCTACGGTACCACCTCCATGCACTGCCACACCAAATCCAACTACTGCAATGCACTCAGAAAAGTTCCTTTCTTAGCAGGTACTAGGCTTCCTTCCTCTACCTCATCTTCCACAACCAATACTGTAACCACACAGCCTACTTCTGTGGGACACAAAATCGCAACAGCTACCTTGCAAGCGATAAAATAGGCTGTTGATCCATATCTTTCGAAGATAACAGTACTCTGTATATACTGCAATACACCACTTTCAGCAATTTCAAAGTACTTTTTAAGCTGTAATCAAGGAGCATAAGAAACACTGCCCCTACCTTACATGTAACACATGCGCAACATCTTGCCCTGTCCACCTTTCCATATTACTGCTCGGTGCCTCTTCCCTCATTTCCCTCCCCACCTTACGTTCTGACCCGTGCTGCAAAAAAAAAGAAAAACAAGTTTCCTCTAGGAACCGCCTTTCACAGTAAAAAAATAGAACTAAAAAAAATAATCTTACAGACTCCATCTACTTTACATTTCTCCGTGAAATAAATAGACTCAATAATATTTTACAACATTTCCATTAGCATTTTGTGTTATGCCCCATTCCAGGTGCTTGAATGGGGGATAATGACCCGGCTGCCCAAATTATCAGCCCAGGCAAAGCGAGGGTGGATAACAAGGGCTTCCGGCCAGTTATCCCATGTTCTAGCCCCTGCAGTGGGGGATGGAGGCCATTAGCACCCTGGGTTGCTAGAGCAGTAACCCGGAGTGCTAAAAAAAAAGGATATTTCTTCCTACAGTGGGACACGTGCAGTGTCCCGCTGTAGGAAGGAAAACCGTTTTCCAAGATGGCCACCGCGGAAAGGGAAGGCGGAGCTCCGTACGGAGCCCCTCTTTCCCTTACATGGTGGCCTGTGGTAGGTAAAGAGAAGGAGCAAATGCGCCGGCGGCAACCAGTGCCGCCGAAATAAAACAAGTAGGGGTGTGAGCAGTGAAAAAAAGAATGGGACGGAGGGTAAGGAGGAAGATGGCGGCAGGGACAGCACGCCATCAAGCGGATTGGAACGCGGGCTTGTACACGCGGTTCAAACACACGTTCCTACCCACCTGATTGGCTGGCTCCCCCGCCCACAGTGCTAATTGTATAATACAGAAAAAATATAAAATGATGGAAACAATTTTCTGCCCCAAATACTTTTCTCTAGCAGACAATAAGGACCATAATCGATGGACCTTTATAACTATCCATGGTTTCCACAGTCGACTTTCCACATCATGGATCATTAAAATACCCGGATGGCATGTGCACACCATCGCACAGGTCAGCTCTACTACCCTTTTTAATTGTATATTTATAACACTCCCTCAATGCCTCCTTTCAAACAGTCACACATCCATCCACCAATCACTTCCAAAAACTGTACATATAACCCTATGACCATAGTAGGCTTCCACGCATGTACTGCCACTTAACAATATTTTGCAAATCTTTTTGCATCTACATTTCCCTTACTTATACAAAACAATTGTACACAGTGCTACTGTACATGCACATCTGCATTGTTCAGAGAGAAAAGTGCATAAATAGAAGGAGCACTATGGATGGGCAAACCAAGGGGGACATACCATGGTATGCCAAGGTGGGTTGCCACTGGGAACCTACTGGAGCAGAGGAGTCCCAAAGGTGGGGAGCAGAGGAGTCCCAAAGGTGGGATGCATCTGAACCATAACTTCCCTTTAAAAATGTTTTTTTCTGTAAATTTAATAAGTTTTATAAGTGAAAATATTTCGTGTTGTTACATCACTATATATAAGTTATTAATAATTTCTCTTTTCATATATATCAAAGAACTATGAACCTCCTTTAAGAAACATATTTTTGCAACACATACTTATGCCTGTAATTATCAGCAGTGCATGCTGGGGATTGAAATCATCATTCAATTGCCTACGGCATAAGGTTCCACTATGACTCCAGCCGAACCAAACCACAACTATCATTCACTGCACCTACCCTGCATCCTAGCTCAGTGTCCACTATACCCTAATAATGTAACCAAAGGCCAGTCCTCGTGGCTTGCAACAATGATGATATATTATGATAGATTGTTTTAATCATTTCTATTGTATGTTTTTCTACTTCTAAAAAAATATCATAATAACTATACGGGATGCAAGGATTTTGCTCACTCCTGATTATTAATCAATTCTGTCATTTTTAGCTATTGTTGTGTGGATGAATGTCACTTTGAATGTTGTATGGTTTGAATTCTGCACTATGAATGGTTTTGTTGATGGACTAATATTAGCCATGTGTAGTGTTTACCCTTGTTGTTGTGATATGTAATAATATGTTCTTTAAAGTATTGTGTCATTAATTGACTATTTTCAAATTTTTGTATCATAATTAAATAAATACTGATACATTTTGTAAGCAACACAGTTTTGCTCTCTGGACATCTTTTCCAGATTTCTGTGGTACAATAATACTCTGGTCCAAGGTATAGAGTTTCCCTGCTTCTTTCTGTTTTTGTGTTGCAACAATGGGTAGTCTCCAAATCCATGGGGCATAGGCTTCGGCCATGCCACATTCCCCAATGAGCAGATCAGAGTACACATTTGCGTTTGCTGAGGACCAAGCCCACTAACCAAGAAACCAAATATATATCACTAGTTTTTCTACTTACATTCTTACACTTTTGGAAAGAAAAAACATAAGACATATTTCCAAAAACATGCTTTCAGGTCCTTATAATGCTCATCACACACGTTTGTTATAGTCTAGTACACCACTTCAGGCTGTAACCGTAAGCATAAATATTTTTCCCATTCAAACCTACCGCTTCGGCCATGCTGCATGCCCCAATCCACAAAATACAGTATACATTTCTCGTTGTTGATGGCCAGGCCCATTTCCAAGTCACCAATGTTATATAACTGTGTTGTGTACCTACATTTTACACTTTAAAAAAAAACAGGACATATTTGCAAAACCATGACCCTCCTCATGCAAATTTGCTGCAATCCCACCAGCACTTCAACCTGTACCCAAAAGCAGATTTATTTTCCCTTTCAACCCTATCCCAATTTTAAAAAGGGTTACCACATAGCTTGTCCCTGGTGGCCATGCCCACTTTAACCCCATTGCTGGTCCCTTGTAGTCATAGCCAGTAGCCAGATTGTTCTGGTCATGGCCTTAGGCTATGACCCAAACAATCTTGCCACTGGCCATGGCCACAGTCTATACCTCAGTCACTAAAGCTATATCACTATTTTTTGTACCTACATGTTGACACTTTTAAAAAAGTGAAGCACTGACACATTTGCAAAACCATGCTTTCAGGTCCTTGCCAATGCTCTTTACATGAGTTTGCTGCAAATCCGCCCATGTTTTATTTCATTCAGACTTTGCACAAACATTCAAGGTTGGGTCTATAGCTTTCTGAAAACTTTTGTCCACATTCGTCAAACTTTTCTCCACATTCGTCAAACGGCAACCAAGTTAAAAGCCATATAAATATGTTAATAACCACCCTCTAATTTTGCCCCCCCCTGATAAACTTTGCAAAAGCATTCATATCTAGATTTAAAGTCTTACTGCAAACTTTTGGGCAGATTCGTCAAATGGCATTAATAAGCCTTTACAATATTATGAGACCACCCTCTAATTTTGTTCCCTCTTGACAAAACAGCACCAAACTTTGCAGAACCATACTGAAACAGGTCTAGAATTAAATTCCAAAACTTCATGCAGTTTCATTGAGTGGTGCCAAAGTTATATGCCATCCAAAAACTGCTTTACACAAACCCTGTAATGCAAAAATAAGAGATCTCAGATGTCCATGAACACCACAGGACTGCCCAGGCTGTTTGCATACATCGGAGAAGAAAAACAAGAGTTTGTTTGGCTTTTTATGGCCATATCCCATCCCATCCTCATCACCCCTCAACCCCCTATACATTTTTTCATTAGTTTGATAAGTGCAATATTGTGTTTTTTTATATGTTTTTACCACAATGTTGGTGGACATTGGCCGCTGTCCGCGAATCCAACATGGTGGGTGTTTCCCAAAATTTGATGCGCCTCACATTTTTTATTGACCAATCAGTGGGTGCATTCGATGTCCACTGATCTCACGACACCCCCTGGGCCAATCGGAGGCCCGTCTGTGGAGTGAACAGGGAAGAGAGTCTGCAGACCGAACTCAAATATTACCCATTTTTTGTACCTACTTTTTAGCCATTTAAAAAAAATACTGGATGGATTTACACCAAATTTACAAAAGCATGCGTTCAGGACCAAGTCGCCGCTCCTGCTGCAAATTTGGTGAAAATCCATCCAGAGGTTTGGGCTGTAGGCATGAGCAAAATTAACTTTCCATTACGTCTATGGGAAAAATCACATATTTTGGGACCCCCCTATAACTTTGCCCCACCTTGATGAAACCTCACCAATCTTTGCAGAATCAATCTGACAGGCCAGATACCTTTTCGTGAGGATTCGTTCAGGTGGGATTTGTGAGGATTAGTCTGGGAGGGGGGCAAAGTTATAAGCCGCCCAAAAAGTGTTCTTCATATGAGTTGAGCAACTTAACCATAACTACAGGGCCACTAACGCAGGCCCTACAATACACACAAAACACATTCAATACCAAACTTTAAACATTTTACAAAGTTAGGCGACACCATATATATGTTTAAGTTGCACTAATTAAAGTGGCAGTCAGAGTCCCATGTGCAGGTGGTATGTTGGTCTGCTGGTCGTGATGGATTGTGTCACTTCTGGTGTACGAAGTGCATGCCAGCTCATGTTGCAGGGAAGTGTCCCTCAGTGGTTGTTAGGCAGCGTACAATTCCTTGCATGGAGGAGTCAAAGGTTGTCTCCTCCAACGTCCTCACCATGTGCAACATTATGGTCTTTGGTCACTGCAACTGATCTTCGCCCCACCCCCAGAGTTCTCGCTAACTGTGTGTGGGCCAGGGCAACCCGTTTTGGCCATGTACATGTAATTGCATGTGCAAGGCTACTTGTGCATCACTTGGCTATGTCTCTGCATGTGTGTGATACTCTACCTTGCCCTCTGTTGATGTTGCTACATATCATCTGCAGGGTTGCCCTTGGACCCTTCGGGGTGCCCCAGGACATATATTTGATGTGCTTAGGTGTCCATGTCTACCTACTCACTGCCATTGCATGGAGGGAAGTGTTGCATTCTGATACGTGTAGTGCATTGTGTGTTAATGTCTGGCTGGGGTTCCAATGGCCTGGTCAGTGACTGCTGCATATCTAGTCATGTTCCACCCCTGTGTGTTGTGGCCTGTCGATTTGAGGGGTGCGTTGGTGGGCCCTGCATGTGCAGGGTACCTTCTAAACTTGCATTCATGACATGGTCAACACACCCCCTTGCCTCTCACTAGGGCTGCAAGGTAGTAGTGGTTGTAAATGTACTCAACCAACATCCAGATACACTCTCCACTATGATGCATCTTGTACACAGGCATGGTGCTCTTCCGCAGGACCATAGAGTCATGTGTTGATCCTGTGAGCCATGCACAGCAGTGCGTAATGGTCAGGTCGACATTACAGGTCACCTGGATGTTGAGGGACTGGAACGCTATGGTTCCTGTAGACGTCCTCTGCGGCGTGGCACTAGCTCGACATGTGTACAATCCAGTGCAGCCAACACATTGGGCATGCCCACAATGGTGCAGAAGGTGGCGTTGATCTGTGTCAGGGTGGTGGGGAAGATGATGTGTTGGGCCACATGGCGCAGGAGTGCCTCCACCACCTGCACCAGCACTCTGGAGAATGCAGGCTGCGATATGCCATGCAGTTCGCTCACAGATTGCCTTAATGTTCCAGAGGCCAGAAAGTGCAGGACTGACACTAGCTTTGCCAGTGTTGCTTTGACTGTCCTGATGCTGATCCTGCTCTCTATGTCCTGCTAGATGTGGGTCAGGAGTTCCCTGATGGTTTCCCTGTCAAGGCGGTAGTAGATGATGATTTGGGCGTCTGTGTAGGTCCATGGTGTGGACCTTGTGCGCAGGATCTGTGTTGATAACTCCATCAGGATTCTGCCAATGTTACCGGCATATTTGTGCCGATATTACCGGCACATCCAGACTTGTAATTGACTGGTGATATTGTTGAGAGTCTGAGCCTTCCGGTATTTTGTTGGCGGTACTACCAGCAACAGTGATTCCGGCGACTTGCATCTGTGGTGCCAGTGTATCAGACTAATTGTAATTTGCCAGTGCGTTAAAAGTGCTGGTATATGGATTTACCAGCACTTTTAACATTTACTGGCAAATTTGTAATGAGTCAGTCTCTCTTGATGTTTTTTTTACTATTTTCCTTTATCTTTTACCCACACCCACACGTGTAAACAAACACACACTTTCCCAACTAACCACCACTTTGCCATTTGTTTTCTCACCTGGACCATTGTGCGGGAGCTGTGGCATTGGTGGGGTAAGGGGGGGGGGTGATGGAGCCCTGCTCAAAGACAAGGAAGCTGGCAGTCCAACACTCCAGGAAATAAGTACCTAGCCTTTTTTTTTACTGTTTTTAGACTCTCTCTCTTTGTATATTACACACACTCTTGCCCAACTGACCACCACTTTCTCTTTTGTTTTGTCCCCAAGACCATTGTGATGGAGCAATGGCATTGGCGGGGCAATGGGTGATGATGAGGCATCACTAGAAGACACAGAATCTGGCAGACCAGCACTCCAGGAAAAGATAAGTATATAGTCTTTCTTGACTGTTTTATTGACTCTCTCTCTCTCTTTCTTTGTCTTTTGTTTTCACCCACAGCCGTTGTAAGGGAGCTGTAGCATTGGTGGGGCAAGGGGTGGAGATAAAGCCCCACCAGAAGACAAGGAAGCTGACAAACCAGCACTCCAGGAAAGGTTAACAACCTAGTCTTTCTTGGCTGTTGTTTTACTCTCTCTCTCTCTCTCTCTCTCTCTCTCTCTCTCTCATTGTCTTTTATACATACACAAGCACAAGCACACACACACACACTTTCCTAACTAACCAACACTTTGTCTTTTGCTTTATCCCAAGGACCGTTGTGAGGGAGCGCTGGTTTGGCGAGGCAAGGGGCAGTGATGGGGCCCCACCAGAAGACCAGGAAGCTGGTAGACAGGCAATCCATGAAGGGATAGGTTTCTAGTCTTCCCTAATGATTTTGCATGCTCTCTCTCTCTCTCTCTCTCTCTCTCTCTCTCTCTCTCTCTTTCTATTTTACACAAACACACACTTTCCCAACTAACCACCACTTTGGGCCTGCCAGTGCAGAATTAACATGCCGGTAATTCCGTTTACCAGCAGGTTGATGCAACAGCAAACTCCACGTTTGCTGGTTGGGTGGCTGGAATTGCCTCCAGCCAAGAGCTGGAGGTAATTCTGCCACCCCACCAGCAGAAATTGCTGTTATTACTGGTGCCAGTAAAACTGGAAAAATCCCCCATGGAATCATATGGGTCTCCATTGAATAGGAAGTAACTACCCTTACCAGCACGCGTAATCTGCCTGTAATTCCGGCAGACGAATTGCCAGTGACAGTATTCCGTTTGGTGCTATCCCACCAGATTTGCCAGCGGGATACCACCAAACTTGTGATGAGGCCCATTTGTCTTTTGTTTTCTGCCCATGACCGTTGTGAGGAAGCATTGTTGGGGCAAGGAGTGTTAATGGGGCCCTCCCAGAAGACAAGGAACCTGGCAGACCAGCACTCCAGGAAAGGATAAGTAGCTATTCTTTCTTGACTTTTTTTGACTCTCTCTCTCTCTTTGTCTTTTGCACACACTCACACACTTTCCCAACTAACCACAACTTTGTCTTTTGGTTTCTCCCCAGGACGTTTGTGAGGGTGAGTTGCATGGCAGGGCAAGGGGTGGTGATGGGGCCACATCAGAAAATAAGAAAGCTGGCAGACCAGTAATCCAGAAAAGGATAAGTACCTAGTCTTTCTTAACTGTTTGTTGACTCTCTTTGTATTTTACACACACACACACGCACACATACACACACACATGGACATGCGCACATTCAAAAACACATGCATGCACACACACACACATGCACACATGCATGGACACAAACATGAATTCCCACATGCATACACACACACGCACACAAACACATGCATACATGCATACATGCATGCATGCATGCACACACATGTAGTCAGAAGAAGGAATTTAATACTGCAATGAGAATACACACACACATACAGGATGCTTTCGCTTATATTGGGAACACTACTTAGTGATATTATGTTATTTTTAAGGATGATGAAGATCCACTTGTTTATATTCAGGAGTACTGAACTCTTGAAGGGCATGAGCATAGGTGAAAACAGTGGCAGAATGTTACCACATTTTATGATAAGGATTGCCTGGGCAGGTACAGAGGCACTTGGGAAGCAAGTGCGAACAGAAGTGAAGCCATAACCTGAGATACAATGACTATAGTGCTGTTACAGGAGAAGGATAAAAAAAAGGAA
The DNA here is from genome assembly GCF_040938575.1 of Ambystoma mexicanum. Classification (NCBI taxonomy): domain Eukaryota; kingdom Metazoa; phylum Chordata; class Amphibia; order Caudata; family Ambystomatidae; genus Ambystoma; species Ambystoma mexicanum. The sequence continues at coordinate 719,935,878 of NC_090932.1, forward strand.
GATGCTAGAAAACTCGAGGAAGCCAAGTTAGTTCAGAAGAAATGGTCAAGGTATGCCATAGAAGGGGCAGTATTGACAAGCGGAGAAGGACCGGGAATACAGTAAGCAGTGGTACATCACAGGTGAAAATCAGCAGCAGATGATCCAAGGTGGGAATGGGTTTGTGCCAGAAGACAGAGGAATGGGAAATAGAGGAAGAGGTGGTTTGCAGAATAACCAAGGCGGTTTTTCAGAAAATGCAGAATGATAATGAAAATATGCAAGAATCATTTAACCAAGGGGGACTAATTAGAAGGGCTCCTCCTGTGTATTGGATATGTGGGATGACAGAGCACATTGCGTGCACATGCGGGAGCCAAGGATATGTACAAGATGGACAATTCTCAAGAGAGGGGACAGCATATGCTCCAGCATATAGCTCACAAGTTAGGGAAGGTTTGCCCAGGATCAAACATTATATCAGACGCTAGTGCTGAGAGTGCAATAAGTACAGGAGCTAGAGAAAGTGCAAAATTAATTCATTACAGGGGCAATTGCAGCAAGCCCCCATGCAGATTCAGCAATAGACAAACACAAGACAGGTATTGACACCCAGGATAGGAGGTGCCACTATGGTAGGTGGAAATCCTCTTACAGGAACAGGGGCATGCATACACCCACAATAGGACAGGTTACAGGATGACTTGATGTGTTCATAATTTTCTGTGACATTAGCCCTCCAAGAGGAGAAAAAGTTTAATGTGATGGTAGGAGGCGAAACCTTTGTGTTATTAGTAGACACTGGGACTGTACATTCATGTACATGATGGGAAAAATATCCAATGGTGAGAGCTCCCTTTTATTGATGAATTACCAGACTCTATAGGAGAGTGTAACTTGACTGATTCTTGTTATATTCGCGACAGACACTAGTTAAATAATTTGGGAAGGGATTTGATGACAAACCTTAACATGATGATTTTATTTACTGATCAAGTTATAGCGTGTTCAACTCCTGGAATACACTATTCGAACACGGATGAAGTTGTATTGGCATTAACAGAGCAAATGGCTCTGCAAGTTATTTCAGTGGAGCCAGAGGTTTGTCTTATCATGGAGTGAGCATTCTATTCACATGGCTGTTTGGTCTAGTGGAGAGAATGGTGAGAACATATGATGAGTTTTTGTTTAGATCACGATACCGAAGGACAAAAGCGGGGACAGGCAATCCTTGAAGAATTAGAGAGCAGCCATATTACAAAGAAAATAGAAATGCTCAAAGGAATGGACAATGAGACCAGACCATGGAGGACAGTGATAGTTCTTGAAGAAGGTTCTAGGCTGATTGACATCATTGATGACAACATATTTAGAGAAGACTAAACAAATGATGAAGTGGTTTTTCCTTAGGAGCACCACATACTGGATAAAAATAGAGACAAGGGGAAATCCTACAGTGAATGATAAAAATGTGGTAGCACTCAGCATATTTTCAGGAAGATCTGGAGAGTGTGCTAAATGTCCCGTGGACCACAGACCCTTATGACATGGGTCTATTGAAACAAATAGGGGAACACAATAAAAAAGTATATACATAAAAGAGATTATAATATGAAACATATGAGGGTTTGTGTTTTAATAAGAATAATTAATGTAAGCTAATCATAAATAGATAAGGATAAAAGTGAAGAAGTAAGAAGTTAAAAATTAAGAGATTGATGACAATTCAGGGGTGAAATAAATAAATAAATACAATATATATGAAATGCATGATTGGATATTAAAACAGCGAAAAGCATTAGTGGATAAGATATCCAGATTTCTAAACAATAGCACAATGGATGGGGCTGGCTACAATTGAATAGTGTAGTGTATTTTTATAAACATGAAATATGATTAATGAAAGGCCAAAGGAGTGTGGATGGCCAAGATTGATCTAACAAATATGAGAAAAACCTATAGTAGAATTGCATGAAAGAACATATGAGAGTAAGTGACTAAAACATTGTTTGTACGTATATGATGATATTGATTTAGGTTTTACAGATGAAAATTAATGGTGTTCTTGAGCATGGGAAACATGTCTACATGGCCTTAGCAGAGTATAGCAATATAATGGAATGAAACATTATATTATAACAGAGGTAAGTGCTAGGGGACAAGTAGAGATAGAAGAGGTAAGTACCGGTTCACACAGCAAGTATGTGAAATAAACTCTTGATCATTATTAGGAGTAAGAGGACCCAGATAAGTACAGAAGAAAGGCAGTAAGTGATGCAGTTTTCAAATAAGATACCATTTTCCCAAGAAAGGTGCAAACAGGTGTGAGCACAGCATAGTGTATATATATATATATATATATATATATATATATATATATATATATATATATATATATATATATATATATATTTATATATATATATATTTATATATATATATATATATCACATGGATGCAGTAGCGTCCATATAGTTATGGTTAAGTTGGTGTTTCCATAGGAAGAGCAGGTTTTGGGTGGTTTATAAGTTTGCTCCCTCTGGACGAATCCTCAACAAACTTTGCAAAAAAATGTATATGGGCCACTTTGAATTATTTTGCAAAGTCTGGAGAGGTTTGGTCCAAGGGGGGCAAAGTTATAGGGGGGGGGCTCCCAAAACTTTTGTTTTTTCCCATAGACATAATGGGAAAAAACTTTGCGCACGCCTACAGCCTAAACAAACGGCTGGACGGATTTACACCAAATTTGCAGCAGGAGTGGGGGCTTGGTTCCGAAAGCGTGCTTTTGCAAATTTGGTGTAAATCCGTCCAGTAGGTTTTTTTTTTAAATAACCAAAATGTAAGGCAAAAAAATAGTGATATCTCTGTTCGCTTCGCGGATGGACTTCCCGGTTCGCTCCACGGACAGTGCCTTGATTGGCCGAGCAGCTTGCGCGATGTCCGCGGACATCCGACGTGTTCGCTGATTGGACGGCGTGGGGCGTGGAGCGCGTCAGATTTTTGGTGGCGCCCGACATCTTGCTTTCGCGGACAACCGCGGACAGCGAGGTGAAACTTGGTTTTGAAATTGGATTTAGTGGAGTGTGTTGGTGTGTAAGAGTGTTTGAGGACGGTGGGGGAGTATGAGATAGGTGTTCGATTTGTCTGCGGACAACACGGATGTTCTGAAATGTTCATAAATAAACAGAATGGATTCGGTGTCAAGTTGAAAGTGTTCTAAGAAGACTCGTGGGGTCCTGGAATGTTCGTACATAAAGAAAATGGGGGTGTCCTGAGGACGCTGTCCATATCGTCCTCTGGCAAGTTGAATGTGTTCTAGGAACTTCCATGTGTCCGCGGACATTAAAATGGTTGCAATGCTTGAATCTATGGGTGTGATATGCTGCGGTGGTTGTGGCCAGGGTATAGAATGTTGGGTGCATGGCCATTTACTACTTTTCCACGAATGCCTTTTACCAATTCAGAGGGAGGTAATTTTGCTGTTTTTGGTTGAAGGCATATTATTGCTTGAAATGGGTGTACTGTTTGAATTATGATGCTCTCATATAAATTAAGTTGTTGTAGGGGTTTTGGTACTGGGTATAATTCCAAATTATTTGTGATAGCACGTGAAGGAGTTTGGTTGTTGTCAAGTTTTTGTAGTGCAGTAACTTCTGTAAATGGCTTTCACTTCCAAAATATTTTTTCTGGATCTGGTGAATTTCTTCAAGTAGGTCTTTTGCTGTGCCATGTAGAAGGATGTTATTTTACTTTGCTAGTGCTAAAGCAGGACTTTTAGATAGTACAGTTTATAGACTAGATTTCTTATAGTTGAATGATGTGTTGATATCCTTTTGATATCATGGAAAGTGGTTTTACAAGTAGGTCCTGTAATGCAGGCCAATGAATGTCCTTGTAGTCCTGTGTACTTGCGCACTGGACAGGTATCCATATTTTGCAGTAATTTAATTTTGATTTTGTCTTTGCTTTTTACATATTTATTGAGGAATTGGCGTAAAGATTTGAAACATTGTTTGGGAATGTTACACATTGACGTGCATGGCCATTTGTACACTAGACGTTCTGATTCAGTTGAATGGAGGGGTAATTCTAAGTTTTCAGGGCATATTTTTGTAAGGAGTACTTCTTCTTCCATTATGGTATTATTCACTTTGTCATAACCTCGACCACTGCTATGTATGGCAATTGCATTTGTTTGCTTTTGTTTGTACGCTTCTTCATTAAAATATGGTTCTGTGCTCGTAGTGTGATTCGATTCACCTCCGCAGATATTTAAGAAGTTCTTTCTGTTGACATTTCGCTTATTGAGAAGTCTTTTTTGTAATTTAGTTATTAGTTTTGTTAGTGGTTTCATTTTGTATAACACTAAAATAAAGAACTTTCTTTTGAGAAGAATTGCACTGTCCATCAACGCTTCTAAGATTAATTTCCTACGATACGATAGATTTTAAGCATTGAACCTGATTTCTCTCCTGTTATTACAACATTTTGAAGGACTTTGTAACAGTACATTTTGGCTAAAATACTTTTCTTGGTATGCTTACTTTGCATTATATCAAAATTTAAAGAAGCAGTTTTATCTGTAGTGAGAGCTGATTTTCTGTTAATTGTTTGTTGGTTTGTTTTACATTTTGATAGAGGACTAAATTACTGTATTAGCTCTTTTGTTTCAACTTTTTTTACAAATTCTGCTAGAGATGGATGCTTATGTTGGACAGTTTTATTTTCATTTGCTCTACTTCTGTGTTGCTTTCTATGGACTTGACTTTTGGTAGGCCTTCTTTACGGTCTGTTGAAAAAAAAAATGGTATGGGTTGGGGTGTACTACAATGTATGTGTGCTGTGAGCATGAGTGTTTGTGTGAGATGATAAAGATGTATGTAATGGTGTGTGATTGTGCATTGGGAACTACAACTAGTAGGGATAGATATTCTTGAATTTATGTGTTACTAAACTGGGGTTCAGATGACAAAAAAAAGTAAGCTAGTGGTGTGGAAAAGTACAAATAGTAAATCTAATGTATACAATTAAAACAGTTGTTAGTTCTATAATATGAAAATTGTAGCGGTTCAGTTGGGTAATTTGTGTGTCCAAAAATAGGAATTTGTGGGCCATTCTGGCTGGAAATCGCTGTTTAAGACATGGATATTTTTGGACAAAATGGTACACAATCTCTATTTTTAGGCACAGAAATAGCTTGTATTAACTTTACAGTATGTTTGAGTAATAATACAAATATTATGGTGATATTCTACTTACTTATTTTCTTAAATTAACAGGTAACTTCTTAGTTCTTCTTTGTTCTTCAAATTCGGCTGCTTCTTTTCAGGAGACTGGTCTTCACTGCAATTGTAAAAGATTCAAATTAGTAACTTTGTTTGTATATAGCGCTGTTTTTAATTTAGATATTGATTTTTTTTATTGAAATCCTCAGCGCCTTCTTCAAAACCATTAAAATAATTTGTTTACATAAGATACATTGCATCAGTTCAGTACATATGATATGTTCTTAATGAACAAATTGTAGCAAAAAAAATATCTTTACTATGTCTTGTGAAATTTATAATATACCAGTGAATACCACTATTTCTGTAACTAAGCTGTTCTAGGTAATAGCGCCTCAATGTCATGTCTAAATTAAAGTAATTAAGTAAATAAATAAATAAAAACAAAAAAATATGAAATTGTATAAGTATTTTTTTAAAGATTTCAACATAGATTGTGCTTGCATGCAATTTTGTTTGAATATATGTAGTCTATATATTTCATTTAAAAAATGTTCGTTTAACACGATTTGAGTGTGTGTGTATAAAGAAAGTAAATAGTATAAAGGTTTATAAGTGATAGTTGATTTTAGGAAATTGGAAAAAATACAGTAAATTCATTTTACAGATTACACAAGCTAAAAGTCTGTTTGAAAATGTGTTCATCTACAGTACAGAAAATATGCATACCTGAAGTTTGTGTTCATGCATATGAATATGCATGGAGCTGCAAGTAGAAATCTTGGAGACTTGTACAGTATTTCTGGTAGATGGTGCTTGCCAATGATATGACACTTGTACTCAGAGAGTTTCACAGTACATTTGCAGTGCTGATCTATGATGATGCAGTTAGATGTAGAGGTCTTGAATGTTATTGGTGTATGGTCATGTGACTTCTTAGCTACATCCAATGAGGGAATGGCAGAGAGAGTGAAGTAGAAATGGTAGAAGGGCTGTTCATGTTACGATATGTCCGCGGACATGGCGGTAGTTCGCGGACATCGGGAGTTACAACCGGGGATTTTTGGGTTCAGAAGTCATGCAAATGAGAATGAGTAGTGAAAGGGATTGGTCAGGAAAGTTTAGTGGGTGTGTTGTGCCAGAAGAGAGTTTCTCATATACTGTTTTCGCTGAGAGAACAACAGATAGCTATGTCTGTGTGTTTTAGGAAAAAGATTGTATGGATTTTAGGAGATTCATGGATATTTTGGTTGAAGGTGCATGCAGAAAGCTGTGGAGTAGCTGTAGATCTTGGATTCCCACATGTGGAAGTACAGTGCATGGAGTACGTGGAATGAAGTGATTCGACTTGCTACCTGTCTGTGCTACTTTGGAGACAGAGCAACATCCAGACATAATTGTAATTCATTGTGGAGGGAACAGTGTAGGACATATGACTGGAATTTTTTTGCAATTTGCTTTGAAAGAAGGACTTGGTAAGGTTATGGACATGTTTGCTAATTCCCAAGTGATATTTTCACGGATTGCGCATAGACAAATGTGGCTTTGTTCTTCTTCATTTGGTCCACAAATGGAAAAAGCAAGGCGGAATGTTAATAAAGCTGTTTGTGCTTTTTTAAAAGATTTTGGCATGTCTTCTTTTCACAATGAAAATATTCTGTTTCGTAGTACAAACATTTTTCGCAGAGATGGAGTCCATCTTACTTATGGTGACAATCAGATTTTTCTGAGAAATGTACAAAATGCATTGCGACCTTTTTTGTAATTACAACATCCATTTTGAAGTAGGTGTTAAGCATTTATAAATTTTCACTTATAAACACCTCCCAAAGGCTCTTTTCAGAGCCACCACTTCCTCCCAGAGAAAATTGCAATGTTTGTGATAGGGTAGCAACCCAATTTTTTAAATGTTCACGAACTGTCCGCAGACTTCTAAAAAATACAAAGGGCCCTGCTTCATTTAATTTCACTTCTATTTTTTAACTGTGAAAGGCGCCTCTGAAAAGAGCCTTATTTTATTTTTTTATTTTTGTTATTTTTTATTTTTTTGGGTTTTTTATACACGACACACTAGGAGAGGAGGGGAAAGGAAGGTAAAGGGGGGGACACCAACCACAGGGATAAGAAAGGGCGAGCTGAGAGAGGAAGATGTAGAGTGGGTTTTATTTGGGTAGTGAGCAGATCTTCTCGTGCTCTGAGACGATAGTCTCAAAAGCAATACAAAGTCGCTCCCCCTGCACAGTACTGTGTCACAGTACATACATACAACTGTGACCCTCGAAAGGTAAGGGTCATCAGCATTCTGTATGGCCTGTGAGGCAGCTTGAGGAAGACGCTGTCACACAGAGGTGGTCCTTGTGGTGACAGGGTCAGAAACAGAGGATGAAGTAGAGGAAATCAACCTGCTATGTTCATCACAAGGTACAACCCTGCGAATAGCCCCAGAGTGAAATGACCTCAGGTGTCGCTTCATAGTAGTGGTCCCAAAGCTGTATTTACCGTGCTTCCCACGACTGAGTATAATTTTGAACTCATTGCAGGTAACACGGTTCGCACGAGCCTTAGGACCATTCCCATGAATGGTAAATAACCGCCCCACCCAAGACTCACGCCTAGTGTGGGTAGTAGGGATTTCCTCTACCTCATTCTCATCATCCTCTTCTTCCTCCTCTGCATCCTCACTCCTGTTCCCCCCTTCAGGCCCTTGGGGAGGTGGTGGTGGTGGAGGGGGTGGGGGTGGTGCTGAAGCAGGTGCAGCACCAGGTGGCAGTAGTTTAGCCATGGATGCCATCTCGATGATGGTGTAATCTGCAGGTGGCAGCAAAAATCGCTGTGTTCTGAAGAATAGCCAGAAACACAATGAGAATAAGCTCTAGGGCGTGGTCTTTTATAGGGGTGCTTGTGCGCGGTCCAATGACATGCGCGCTGTCTGCAGACAGATCGAACACAAAAAAAAGTTTGAAAAGTTTCAAAAGGTATGTAGAAAGTCAGGATTACTATGTGGGACTTGTGCCATGGTAAGATTTTATTGAAAAATACAATGGATTAATTGAAAATGTACTTTTAAATTGTTCGGGGACACGAACAGTGTCCGCATTCAGAACACGCGAAAAGCGTGGGCGCGGTCATATGATCCGTTCACGAACATGTCCGCAAAGGAAGCGCATGTCCGCAGGACACCAAATGCACGGAGATTGGTTAGCGCATGCGCGTTGATGTTCTACGGAAACTGTTCGGGTCCTGAAGTAATTAAAAATGCATCACACATGAAACAAACATTTCAGGACACTGCGTGTGTTCTTAGAACAGTTTCAACTTGCTAGCGAACAGTACGGACAGGTATAGTGTTCTTTAAGACACCTCCATTTTCGTTTAATTACGAACAATTCAGGACACCGCGTGTGTTTTTAGAACAGTTTGAACTTGCTAGCGAACACTACGAACAGGCATAGTGTTCTTCAAGACACCTCCATTTTCGTTTACGTACGAACATTTCAGGACACCAATTGTGTTCTTAGAAAAGTTTAAACTTGATAGCGAACACTACGGACAGATATAGTGTTCTTTAGGACACTTAATTTTTTTTTTTTACGAACATTTCAGGACACTGCGTGTGTTCTTAGAATAGTTTCATCTTGCTAGCGAACACTACGAACAGGTGTAGTGTTCTTCAGGACACCTCCATTTTCGTTAATTTACAAACATTTGAGGACACCAATTGTGTTCTTAGAACAGTTTCAAGTTGATAGCGAACATTACGGACAGATAAAGTGTTCTTTAGAACATTTTAATTTTAGTTTCTTTATGAACATTTCAGGACACAACGTGTGTTCTTAGAACAGTTTCAACTTGCTAGCGAACAGTACGAACAGGTATAGTGTTCTTCAGGACACCTCCATTTTCTTTTATTTACGAACATTTCAGAACACCTGCACTGTCCGCGTACACCTACATTGTTTTTTAAGAAAAATAAAACGAAACTTTTTACAACACAATATAAAAATTAAACTTTATTTAACATATATTAATAATTTATGACAGAGAAGGTGAGGCAGAAACAGAAACAAAAACAGGAGAATTAGGGGTTTCAACATGATTGTTATTAGGTGAAGAAGGGATGGAAGTCTCATCAAAACGTTTTGGGTTATGGAGAGGGTTTGGGGATAATTGACTGGTATATGGTGAGGAGGGACAAGTACATGTGGGGCAATGGTACGCGGTTTTTGTTTAAAATGATCTTCCACAAAAGTTTTCAATTTATGAAAATGAGTCAACAATAAATCCATTTTTTCTTCTATACTGTGAAAAGTGTTATCCATAACAGGTTTTTCTGATGTATTTTCTATTTTGGTATGCTATGTACAAAAACATATATGTATATGTTAAATGTACACAAAATAATAATAATTAAATGGTTTATATTATAAAGTGTTTACCATTAGTTTCACTATCTTGTGACATTTCTTCATGTGGGAAATGCTCCTCTAGCCATTCCAGAGTAGTAGACATATCTGTGAGAAAAAAAAAGATAACCTATTTTTTTATCTAATACAGAAAGTTTATAAATATATGAATAAAATTAAGTACACTTACTATTTCAGGTAAGATATGTCTTATGTACTCAGTGGGTCTGCTCTTGTTCTCAGTTCTGTCGTGTCTGTGAGGTAATTATGTTGGAAGCCAATTTATCTTCTTGTGGTATATTCCATTTTAGAACATAGTGCATTTAAATGAATGGTTAGTGTGTTGCATGTATGGGTTCCATTTCTTATGTATTAGTACATATAATGTATTTGTGTGCTCTTTTTGAATTTGTTAAATGTTCCTATGTTATGATATAATAATCAAACATACCCCCCAGAGTTTTTAGGTAGTGGTACTGTTCTTCGAACATGTCCGCAAACATTAAATGAGTTCGCGGACATCAAGTACAGTAGAAGAGATTCAGTCAGTTCCATATGACATGTATATAAAGTCAAAGTCATTATTGTTAAGTTGCACTACTAAAAACCTATGAAATTCAGTGAAAAAACTTTGTTAAATGGACGTTATGGTTAAGTTGCACTACTAAAAACCTAAGAAATTCAGTGAAAAAACATTGTTAAAGGGACGTTATGGTTAAGTTGCGCTGCTAAAAACCAATGAAATTCAGTGAAAAAACTTTGTTAAAGGGACGTTTTGGTTCCAAGTAAAACCGAAAAACCCTTGAAATTTGCCAGTTATGGTAAGCTAAGCAACCATAACTCGCGCCACCACCGTGCACTGCTAAGCCTAACACCCAGGACATCAAAGATGACATCACAAATGTCATTGATGACATCACTGATAACATCACATATGCATTTACCTTTCATGAAAAGTCTGTACAAGGGATTCTTAGTGTAATGTTAATAAAAAAAGTGTCAAAGGTTATTGGAATAAATATCAAGTGCTAATCAGTGCATTAAGCTATGCATTGATATAAATAGCATTCTATTATGAAGTTCCATCCAGTATACTAAGGTACTCATGTAGAAACATAGGCATTGTGTGCAGCATACACGATGTTGGTGCAATATTCATAAGCTTGCCAGGTTGAATAGTGAAATGGTAACTGTTTTCATATTACAGTTTTGCGTACAGTGAAACTTGTGATAAGTAGGTAATAAAACCCACTTACTACATAATTGCATTATTATAGACAAATTACAAAGAGACAACACCACATACAAATATGAATATATACAAGGGAATTGAAGTAAGAAAAAAAAACAGCAATAGTAGCAGAAAGTGTTCATAAACTGATTACCTTTATGCAGAGAAATGATTGCTCTGTTTCAAAGCTGTTACTTACCCTATCTATATACATCACATGATGTGTCTGGACCCTAAGGAAAATAGTCTGAGTATAAAATATAGAAATATGAGCATATACAGGGAAAGTACAGTAATAAAAAAACATCAAAACTAACAGAAAGTGCTGATAAATCTACTGATAATATTAATGCACAAAAAGGATTGCTGTCTTTCAAGGTTGTGTCTTCCCCTATGTATATGTTTCATATGATATGACTGGACCATAAGGGAATTATTGTAAGAACATACTTGAAGGATGAGTCTACGAATATAGTACATTTACAATTTTTAGTTCCAGACTGTTACTGAAGAAAATCATGTGGCCTAGATATGTCAGGAAAGGAAAAAAGGGGGAGTCAGACATGTGATGTCATCAGTGATGTCATCAATGACATTTGTGATGTCATCTTTGATGTCCTGGGTGTTAGGCTTAGCAGTGCACGGTGGTGGCGCGAGTTATGGTTGCTTAGCTTACCATAACTGGCGAATTTCAAGGGTTTTTTGGTTTTACTTGGAACCATAATGTCCCTTTAACAAGTTTTTTCACTGAATATATATATATATATATATATATATATATATATATATATATATTCAAAAATGGCCATATCTAACGACAAGAACAAAGAAGACTTTGGATAGAAGGTGTAGTAACTTTTTTTTAATTCTGGTAGACAAAGATATGCCAAATAAGTATATTTGGCAAATACCTAAGTCTTTTAGGATAGGCAAATCGATGTATGCCTACATGTTATACTTGCATGTACTTAGTAGAATCAATGCTGGGGATAGGTAACATTAGAGTAGGTAGGACAATGAGAATTGTCAGTTATGTCTCACCAGAATAAACACAGCAAAGAAAGAAGAAGACTGCAGTCCCACACTGTTAAGATGGATTTCTGAACTCGGACCTGGAGGGGCAGAGGTTCAGAAGGCCAGCCTAGTTTCTTGGAACAGGGTAACCTCTGGACAAGCCAGACCAATCAGGGTAGCGATGGCGGCAGTCAAGACTAAGTCTCAAGAGGGGTGAGTGTGACTGTAAGCCCGCAATGAGCACATGAAGCAAGGACACTTACAAATTACTCCAGACAGGTGTTATATTAAAAATATAGACACATTTATTACAAGGCCTTTGTAACATCGACCATAGCAAAGAATCACAATAATACTAAAGTAAACCAACACATCACAATCAATACAATATATATACAAGACCGAGGGGTCTAATGAGTTAGGAGTACGTAATATGTAGACCACCTAGATGGGAAGGAAAACAGGCAGTGCAATTAATCATTAGACCCAGTTCGACATCTGAAATACACCAAACTAGGAGGAAGTCCGAGCCCTACGAAGAGAGGAGCCTTATGCTCAAAAGTACCCACACGTGCTGGTACCAATGGACAAAAGAGGGCCTCTTCAAGGATATCAGGCAGTTCAGGAAGGTGAATGAAGCGATGCAGAACAAGTCCCCACTACTCAAGCAAGGCCTCCACTTGTGGGCAGAGGCAGGGCGAGAGTGCGGGATAGAGTCGCTATTTCGCAAGAGCGGTAGAAAAGGAACGGGCTCATGCACGAGGGGCCACCAGTTGGGGTATGGACTACTCACCGGTCCCCGACGCAGGCAGACCCAGACTTCTCCAGTTCAGTTCACGATGCTGGCAGGTTCAGCTGCAATCATCAGGACGTCTCGACACTGTGTAGATTCTGTGTAGCAGAATGCATAGTCGAGGGTGTCCCAAATGCAGCGGACATGCACAGGTTGTTACCACAGCACGGCAACATGGCAACCACGTTTACTCTGGTCCGGGCACACTCGTCTCACTTCAGACCTGGAAATGGCAAGTGTACAAAATTCGGTGTGATGGTGCCGTGGACACAGAGCAAGCGGTAGACCAAGTTTCGAGGGCTTCCCCAAAACGGCGGCGGTGACAGAGCAAAGCATCCTGTGTAAGCTGGTCATCCCACTGGTTGGCCCAGGGACACTTCCGAAGAGGCTTACTTGCAGGGTTTGATGACGGTGCCGGGAATATTTGATCCCACTATTCCAATGGGTCGAAGCGCCTTTGCAGACCTTCTAGGATGATCAGATGCAAAGGGGACTCATAGGACGACAGAGGTTCAGGTTGCCAAACCTTCAGCAGGTCACCAGCGGTTCCTTGACTCAGCTTCTTGTTGCAGGATACTTGGCTCCTTATCCCTTGTTCGGTGTGAACTCAGGAGATCGACATGGTAGTGGTGTTTTCAGCCTCCTCTTATCCAAAGTTCCCTTCGCGCCAAAACGGAGAGGACCCAATGGGAGATCTGCTCACAAACACTCACACCATACGTGGACCTATCACGGACCACGGCGGTCCCAGTCATTCAGGACACTCTAGACTCTCTGGCACCCAGGATGTGTATTGGGAACAGACATCCCAACCCACATTTTGGAGGCACACATAAGGCATGCAGAAGCCCGCGAAAGCTTTGGGGTTTCGCGGGAAAGTGCATGACCAAATAAGGACAGCCCTAGGTCGGCTCGACCTGGGGGAAGGTGAAGGGGCAAGACGGTCAGTGGACAGGACAAAGAACCTCGTGGCATGGCCATTTTGGAGCCAGGCCACTTATTCGTGCCAAACGTGGTACGCGCGGATAATATGTCAAAAAAGGGTTCAAAACACAAAGGAAACGATAGCTTCCACCAGTCCTGTCCGTGACACATTTGCACGGTTCATAATAAGTCCAGCAAGAGTGGCTAGGCCATTGGAATGACTAGAGACCCAAGAGCACGGTAAAGTAAGTTACAGTGCACTCTTGTTTCATGTTGTACAAAAGCTGCAACATGAGGAAATGACTAAGGGAAACAAAGTCTCCCAGTACTGACTGTCTTAAGGGCATGTCAGTTTCCCCATAAGAATTTAGCGAAAGCCCAGAGGAGTGCAGCGGAAGGCTGCGCTTCTCTGGCAAAGTCTAGATCAGGGTGTAAACCAGCAGCAAAATGTTTGGGGGTTGCCACATGGAGGGAAAATTACATACAATATGAAATCTTTCCTAACAAACTCTAGCAGGAGGAGGACTTCAAAGGTACAGAGAACATGTTCAGCATGGTAGAAAAAACTAAAGAAAGACAGGCCTGATTGCTACATTAATGATAAATCATTTAAATGTGCACCAACAATTCTTTTTAACTTTGCAGAAGAGCAGCTTACAGTTCAGTGGGCTGCAAATGCCAAAGAGATGATCTCAGTAAAACTATTTTGAGAAAAGTGCAAAGGTCTACCCTGAGGAAATAATGGATCGCTTTGCTAATGTGAAGAAATGACTGTACCTCTATTTCGGATTTCTATAGAGAACATGAATCCACACCAGCGTCTTCTTCTTCTTCAGCTACGGATTCACCAAGAAGAAAGAAGAGGAGCGATTGAAGAAAACACATCCTTTTTTAACATATGTTTGGAATTTGTCATGTTGTCTGTTTTGTCGTTTATTATTTTTATCATAAAACAGGAGACTGCATGACTCTTTGGTATGAGAATGTCAATCACGGAGGAAATGATTCCTTAGTGCATTATGCAGTTGTTGGAAGAAAAGAAGGCCCATGAAAAATAGGGCAGTGCAGAAAAATTAAAACATTTACATCTTTTATGACCTCAGACCATAGCCAAGTACCGGTATCAGCCAGTATCTATTTAGTATAAAGTAACACCAAGATGTGCGAAAAGAGAGAAAGGAGCAGCCATCTGTTATATTAGAAGAGGAGAAAATGCAGCAGAGATTGTTTAGAAGGCAGCAGTGTTTAAAAGAAACATACAAGTATTTTAATGGTTGGGTTTGAGGAGGCAGTACTGACGATAAAGACATACTTATTTTTCAGAAAAATAGGGCAAAATCAAAATGTTTATGGGGAAAGAGCAGAAAACAAGGAAAGGTTGTGGAGTGGGAGGAAGGAAAAAGTTTACAGTAAAAGTTGCACTTGGATGGAACAGACAAGAAATGGGCTGGTGGGTTCCCTCAAGGAATTATCTCTCTTGATTCTCGTAGGGGCTAGAAATTCACCTATTGTGCATGTTATGTTTACATTTAGTTGGGTAATGGGGGTGGGATCTAGATAGAAGGAAATAATATTGTTCTTGAGGAAACACGCATAACAGTTCAAAAAGGGTGAACGTTGCAAATAATCTTTTGACAAAAGGAGACACGTATATGTTTTAGATTAAGAGAGTACAAAATGATTGGAGCCGTAGAAATGTTTTTATGATACCTCCCATGTTGATATGAAATCACCATATTGAGGGGGGTGACACTAGACAGGGATGTATAGGTACACTGTAAATGGCGGAGGGTGGACACTGGGTGTAGTGGTTGTGTATTGAATAGTTGTTTAATACAGACCAGAGGGGGGAGTATATAAGAGATACTAGACTCCCTCAAACTAAATACAGATAGCATAATAGGCTGATCAATGGTTTCAGTATTGCAAAAATCTGAATTATAGTGTGTTTTGAAGATAATGAGTGCATATAGGGTGACATATATTTTTGGGGTCAGAATGTATCAGTAAGTAAAGGGTGCCTCGGGTTTTACATGCACATCATGAATTTGTAAAAATATAAGCTGAAAAGTGGATAGGAAATTAATTGTGCTCAAAAGTAAATTTACTCACCCTTGTTGCCAGCTGAACATCTTGGCTAAACAGACTGAGATAGATTCTAAAATGGATGCCAAAATACAAAATGGCTTCAGGATCAGGTGTTAAAAGAGCTGTATCATGCTGATGGTGACATATTTTTTGGCAGCAGTTCATGGTGAGATAAGTACATCTGAAAGGGTATATTTGGAAATGTTGGCAGAGAAAGCAGCCATGATTGATAGGAGATCAAGATAGAAGCATGGGAAGACTACCAATTAGACAGAAAAGCTGCGATATTTGGCAAGCATAATTGAGTTTATATGTGATTTTTCACGATATGAACTGCCAAGTTCATTTGGCAGAGCCTCAGGAAGCAGATTAGACTGGCTCTTGGAAGGCGTTAAAAGGATGTGAAAATTGTGTCTGGCTGGGTCTAAAGTCAGCTTATCAGTCATGTGTCAGTCAACGAATGCTTGCCAAAATGAACTCATGTAGGCTTTGTGAGTGACAAATAAGCCAATCAATCAAAGACCAGGAGTTCTTATATTCTAGTTAAGAGAATCAATTAGAAATGTATCCTGAATTTGCATGAAAACATTGCATCATTTAAATAATCCCATAAAAGCAAGCTGATTGTAGCAGCTCAGTGTACTTTTCCAGAATGTCTTTTTAACCTATATTAAAAGATGGCTGTGAAATTGCATCCGGGTAAGCGTCTTCCTACTTTGTCCAGTCTCCAGTGCCAGAGTCTGCAGATTGGCAAGGCTGATGAGGAGCAGAGGGTCCCCCTTTACACATTCAAAGTCAACTTTAATGGAAACTGAAGAAAATGTAGTGGTACGTTTAATTTTAACCTATGGAACAAATTTGCAACACATACAGCACATTCTGCACTGACATTGGAATGTATTAAGACTTGATGAAAACCTGAAACCATCTATAGATGATAGAGTGAACATTACATTTCACAAATATGCATCATTTAAAGACTCCCTATTGTCCAGCTATGTGAACGCAGAAACATCTAGTCATGGTGACAACTGGCTCAGTGAGAGCACTTCAGGGTTTTATAAATGTTTCAAGGGTAAAGGATGCCAATATGCTACTACTCTGTCAAGCTATAAGCATCCAATTCACAAACATGAAAACTATTTGGATTCCACAATCTTGTGTAATACTGAATTTGTCAAGCAGATGCCACAGGGTTCGGTGTGCTATACAAATGACAAAATAAATAAATATGTACTGACTTGCTCATGTGAAAAATGCTACATAGATCGTACCATAGGCACATTCATCAACATATCCGAGCCATTTAGAATGCAGATTCATCATATCCAATTGGCAAGAATGTACAGAAAAAGCTTGAAGGCCATCTGCAAGGCTTTGGCTTTTTCAGCATCTACATTATTAAAAAATCACACAGAGGAGGAGATTGCAAACTACAGCTGCGAAACGTGATGCATCCTGGATTTTGAGAAAAGGCAACCTAATAAACATGATTTAGAGGAGGAATTGTACATTTTTTTATGGCACATGACTCTCTTTTATATATACTACTTTCAAATAACAGTGAAGTGATCCTCCTTCATCTGCTGTGTTGGCTAAATGTTATTATCACCAGTATTAATGGTCTATCTGGTATTCATTGCTGCTAGATTCATTATTTTGATCAGTGCATTAGTCATATGAATCTAGAAAACATTCTATGTTTAAATTCCCATCACTTTTTTGAACTTTCTTTGAACGCTGCACCATGGCTCTTGAATGCTAGCTAGAAGCACTATTTTTAATAACCATGTAGCATAAATTATTTTTAGAAATAATTGTCTTAGTTTAGCGATACTACTAAATTTAGGAATTTTATATTAACGTGGATCTAATAATCATTCTATGTGCCCTATCATTGGCATCACATTTAAGCGAGTAGAATTACTGCAATTGACTGGAACTTTATTCCATGTCTTAAATTGCCTATATCAGTCATGCTGCTATTAAAAAGATGTACTGTAATGTGCCTGCACTTTATAGAGTGATTGCTGTGCTAATTTGACAATATTAACGTGATAAACACAGAATGACAGCAAACAGTTTTTCTTACAATCTGCTATACGCTAGAAGCATCTTGACGCATTGGCACTTTATTGATGTATCAACAAATTGCAGCCTGCTGCATTGAAACATGCATTCTCACCTGAAATGTTGCCTATTAGTATATAAATGCACTTGCACTTTATTTAAGTATAAATTCACAACAATATTACCACAGCAAACTTAGGAACAGTTGTATTAATTTTGGGTGAATTGTAGTATCGTCTATTTGTGTTTTATTGTTTAAAGTATTTGCCCGTTGTTTTTCTATATATGCACTGGTAGCTGTGTTTGTACATTGTAAAATGGTTGACAATAAAGTTAAACTAGTAGGCTATACCTTTACATTTGAACTGGTTACAACAGAAAAGGGTCTTATGGTATCACACCTACCATAGAGAGTTTAGTTGATAAATAGAATGACTTTTCAAAGAGGACCATTGTATGTTATCAAGCAGCCGAAGGGCTGCAAAATGCGCAATACCATGGTTGGTTTTGTTTTATCCTAACTGAGTGATGGAATCATGTTTTCTACTCTCAAATTCGTCATGCATATGGCCATTGTATGATTTGTGCCAGGGACTAGTACATTTTCTCTGGAGGGCATCCTGCAGTGCCTGAGCACCTTTTGCTTTTCAAAAATGTATGTAAATATATATTATTTGAAAAAAATGTTTACAAAATATGTGAAGCTAGCAGGTGTACCCGTGCTTCACACATTAATTCCTACTTCAGTCCTAGTGTGAAGTTTATTCAATGAACTAAACCAATGTTGTTTTGTAGACAATATTGCTAGTCTTTCCTGTATTAGCTGGTGTGCACAAATTGTCTTTGTTGCTAAGTCTGGAGCAAGCCACATAATGCTGATGAGAAAAGCATGAATTTTGAATTCCGTAAATTGGTTCCAACTACTTTGAGTTGGAGCATAGAGATTGCGCAGCAACATTATTGGTTTCCCGATTTACAGCTGAGGCAGCAGCAGCCTCAACATAAGTAGCATATGTATAGGGCTGGAGGGTGTAAGCTTGAAGTGCTGTACCCCTACGTGTACGGCACAAGCATGTAAGCTTCATACTGTTAAGTTGGCATAGTTCATCAACTTCCACAGGAAATTAAGTTTCTATAATTATCCTGAGAGATTTGCCACGATGTGGCTGACAAAGTCATAGCAGAAACTATTGAAGAGACATGAGCCATTTCCTTTCATCCGCCTCACTGCAAAAGCGCTGTACTGTGTCACCCGCATGACTTCAAAAGTGAGTGCTGCTAATGTCAGCTAGAATGCTGATAGTGTGGAAAGTTTAGGAACAATGAAGTGCTGAAGTTTTAATGAACTGCTGAACTTTAGGAACAATGAACGTAGACCTATGGCAGAACTACGGCGCAAAGAGCCATATGAAAGAAGTAACCATCACACACCGCTTAAAAAACTACCCAATTGCCACATTTCAGGTTTGTAGCATGTTGGGAAGTATGCTGAACATTCCAAACAGACACACACACATATCCAAGCATTGCAGACCACAATAATTAGCAAAATGTATATTTTATACTTTTTACATTATCTACACCATGGAACCTACCCACATGTCAAATTGTAGGTTTGTGGCCTGTTGGGAATTATGCTGAACAATTCGAACGGACACACACACACACATATACACAAATGTCCCTTTATAAAAGAGATAACATATTGCGAGTTCCATCATAAGTGATTTTAGAATTGTCTTTAAAAGCAATACTTTAAATTGACCACTTGTGTGCTGTAGTGATAGAACAGGGTCTGACCCAGGTGTAAAAGTGTCCATGAGCTCTTATTATCTGGTTCCATGATCTCAATGTATTCTAAATTTCACTTATGTGATGAATTGTTTTAAATTTATAATAAAATTGCAAACTCAGTATTAAGTAAAAAGTAAATAAAATCAGATAAATGTGAAAATGTCAAAAGGGAAAAGTCAGCAGGAGGAAAAATCGAGGTTTATTTAACTGCATTTCCCTTTTGACATTTTCACCTTATAATAATAATAATTTGGCATTTATATAGCGCTACGAACCCTCAGGTATCTGAGCGCTGCTTATTATTACCCACGGTGTATGGTGCTCATTTATCGACCTCGGAAGGATGAAACGCTGAGTTTGGCGCTGCCGGGATTCGAACCTGCGTTCGCAGGCTCTGCACTCGCTGTGCCACTTGACCTTTCTCCTATTACCCCCTCACCTGCTGCCCTACTTATCTTTTGGTGGCGTTGTGTGCCGCCAACTCCCCTATCTCTCTGAGATGCAAGTTCCTTCCACTTATGTGGACATGAACCGGCACTGCAGGGTCCTTTTTCTTTCTTCTTTTTTTCCCTAAACTCTATTGTTTAGAAATTGGGGATCACGCCCACATCCTCTCATGTCCTCATAGTGAAGATAGGTGTAGGGGACACCCCCGCAACCCGCGATCCTCTTGTTGTCTATAATGGTGCCATCTGGTGCAATTGTTCGAAATTGTCAGCTCTACAGGATTTCTGTACAGCCAAAATTCGAACAATTCTACCATACATGTTTTTCTTTTCGACCCTTTCTACAGATTCCATTAAAAACGACCACTATCACTGTTTGTTGCTCGCTGAGCACTATCATAGCATGTATGGCTGTTAGTACAGATCACAGGTCAATTTCAACCTCCTCAGATCCGATTCTGCAGCACTACCAATACACAGAGCACTGGTAACATTGACTCCCTAAAACAGTCGAATTATTCCAACATAAAAAAGAGGGAGTAAAGATATTCCAGCAAATAACAGGATACGGTGAACAAAGTGGATGCTGCGCCCTTCTTCCACCAACACAGGTCCACAGATATGTATGGTATCAGTAAAGTGATGCAACAGGAAGGAGATATAATATGATAACTGTCTAATATGAAGAGGAACTTTAAGGTAAACATGTATGCTTACTTTGCTGAGTATAAAACCATTTGAATAGGTAATTACTTTTTGTACGCTTTAAACTCATTTTAGTCGAAACTTCAAAATATTGGGAGTAAAATATAACCTTATTGTGAGCCCGGAGTATGCTTTGGGGAGCTTCTCGGCTCCACTCCTCTCTGGTTGCAGACAGGGCTGTCAGAAGATGTGGTGAGGCCCCCTTACAATTTTTTGCACTCAGCCAGCGGTGGCACATCCGCAAACAGGAGACTCGAGAAATCTACCCTTGAGTTTGTGTGCAGGATCCCAAATATGGTTTATTACTACAACTCCAAATCAACTACAGCAAAGTTAGATTTCTCTACTGAAGAAAGGTTCATGCCAGACTAACTTTTTTATCATATGAATAAATATTTATAAGATGGCATGAGCTCTCCAGGCGCCACCTCCAATTCTCTGAGGGTCAGTCACTTTTCCAACTAAAGAGTTGAGGGCAGATCTCTTTCTTCGCTGAGGCCTCCCTCTGGAAACAGCCTCCCTGCCTCGCTGAAACTTGAGGAGAACCATCTCCGGGTTCCGGAAGCACCTCAAGACCTGTCTCTTTGCTTCTACCTTCTCTCTTCCTCTCTGTTGCTAATCACCTGCCTGCTCCATGAACTGGTCACCTGGTCATGCTCTGAATTCGGGCCCGGGTCCCTCCCTATCCTGTTGCAATCCGGCACTGCCTCTTGGCTCCCCTGCATTTGTGGTATGTATCTGTAACCCTACAGTCCCTGCTCTTGCTCTTATTCTCCACCCTTTGGCTGCACTTATGAGTACCCACACTTGCCACCCGTTGGCTGCACTCTTGTTTCTCCTTTGATCGTGCACTTCTGCATCCTACCCCACCTTCGGCAATTCTCCCCTCCCGCCTTCCCTGCTCTTGCGTGATCTGAATGACCCAAGGCCTAGTAAGATCTGTGTTTTGTCCTACTCTTTTGTTTCTCCCTCCTTGCCTTGTCGCGCCTAGAAACACTTGTGTACAGGCACGTTATAAATGCCCCATCATATCATTAAGTAGCACCCTGCCCCTGTGTGCACATTAAAACACACATCATACACAGTGACAAATGATGTACAGCGGAGGCTGGTACATTTCTTAACTTAAGAGGCTTAAATGTTTGTGCCAGTTAGGCAGGATCAACAGAACACAGTGAGGGAGCCCAAACCAAACAAGGGTTGCTTGAGGTGGGATTCTCACTCCCAAGAAAATGTTTGAAACATTGGGTTAAAAGTATGCATTTTACAGCACTTTCTTTGCAAAACTGGGTAGAAATCCATACAGTTTGCAATTGGTTTTGCATGGAAGCAAATGGAAATTCCCAATAGTTGCGAATCACAAATTGTCTACAGGAACATTTTCCAATACATCTCATGCCGCCTTTCCATGCGAGATATGCTAGTATAAAAATATATTCATGCTGGTTGTTCTAATTATGTTGATGCAGGCTGCATCAATATATGCCATTAGTACCATGTACGGACTCCCAGCCAGTAAAAATGCCATGCCACAGTAAGTATATGCAGGCTGACTGTGTACCATACGTGTTATTACTGGCTAGATTGGCCTACATTCAATGTGGGCCAATTTAGCTAAGTAGTATGTTTGCTTTAACTTTGATACATAATCCTGTGCATCAAGGGTAAAGCAAAAAGAGCACTGGCAATGCTAACAGTTTGGGCATTCATGTAGGCATGGGAAAGGCACTTCTGTATTGGTATTAGCTGGCCATTGATAGTGCCAGTGCAAAATGGTTTGAGTACCTGAGCAGCTAATAGCAGTGCCTGGGAAACGCCTAATACTTATGCACAAGCCAAAACTGTTGGCTTTACCAATGCATATTTTTAAAAAAACTTCAGCAAAAGATACGCATGTTGTTTTTAAATTGAGTGGCCAAAGGCATACCTCATTAAGACATTTTTATTACACCAGTTACGTGTTTACAACTCCAATAAAGTCATGAACTCTCAGAAGACTCCTTTGAGGAAACACTTGTAAGCACATTGAGGGCAATGTTAGATGGCAAGGCATGTTTAAAGCTAGCTCAAAGAGTTCCAGTGAGGAGGTCTTTTTGGTGGGGAGGGCAGGAACTGGATGAGAATTGCCATAGGGATTAGCATGGCCATGAGAAGTCATTTCACTGTTAGCACATGCATTCATATCCATACATTTTTAGGTATTTGAAATTGTGATGTGGGGTTAGCACTTGTATGGTAGGGTAGTGATTAGAAGGGAAGTGGTGACATGAGACATCTCATTCTCACATCAGTCCTTAAGTGTGACATTTCAGAAATGAAGGCAAGAGGTAGCTGCTTGTAACATTGAAGCTTCACCAGAATAGTCTCATTCGAATTGTGGAAAGTTGTTAGATAACCACACAAAAGGAAGTTTGCCCTTTCCTTACAGCTTCTGACTTTAACGCCTCTCCCAACATTTGAAGTGTTAGTCCCCTTTCCCCCCTGACATTTTAGCCTAGGTGCACCTCTGACGCCATGAACCCACCCCTTAATGAAGTGGCCCCAAGGAGCGGCTACTTTTAGGGGTGGTTCTGAACACACACTCACAAAAAACACTTTCACCCATGCATTCATCCACCAGTTACACAACTCCATACATGCATGTATACATAAAACCAAACACAGCATTGACACAAACACCAACATGCACACGTGCATTCATACATACACATATATATATATACTAATTTAATTTAAATACACATATACACTTTTAATTTAAAATAAAAAAACTCCATGTACCCTTAAAAAGCATCCACGCAGCCGACACATAGACCTGCTGCCTGACAAGAGAGAACTCCTCTCCCAGCAGTCAGCGTGATCACGCTGACAACATGAACACACTGGCTGACAGGAGAGAAGTCCTCTCCTATCAGTCAGCGTGTTCATGCTGAGCAACGTGAACACACTGACTGACAAAAGAGAACTCCTCTCCCATCAGTCAGCGTGATCACGCTGACAACGTGAACACACTGACTGACAAGAGAGAACTCCTCTTCCCTCAGTCAGCTTGGTCACGCTTAGAAACGTGAACACACTGACTGACAAGAGAGAACTTCTCTCCCATCAATCCACGTGGCCACGCTGAGCAATGTGAACACACTGACTGACAAGAGAGAACTCCTCTCCCGTCAATCAGCGTGATCACGCTGACAACGTGAACACACTAACTGACAAGAGAGAACTCCTCTCCTGTCAGTCAGCGTGGTCATGCTGAGCAACGTGAACACACTGACTGACAAGAGAGAACTTCTCTCCTGTCAGTAAGGGTGGTCATGCTGAGCAACGTGAACACACTGACTGACAAGAGAGCTCCTCTCCCATCAGTCAGCGTGGTCATGCTGAGCAACGTGAACACACTGACTGAGAAGAGAGAATTCCTCTCCCATCAGTCAGCATGATCACACTGACATGAACACACTGACTGACAAGAGAGAACTCCTCTCCTGTCAGTCAGCGTGGTCATACTGAGCAACGTGAAAACACTGACTGACAAGAGAGAACTCCTCTCCCATCAGTCAGCATGATCACACTGACATGAACACACTGACTGACAAGAGAGAACTCCTCTCCTGTCAGTCAGCATGGTCATGCTGAGCACGTGAACACACTGACTGACAAGAGAGAACTCCTCTCCCATCAGTCAGCGTGGTCACACTGAGCACCGTGAACACACTGACTGACAAGAGAGAACTTCTCTCCCATCAGTCAGCATGATCACACTGACATGAACACACTGACTGACAAGAGAGAACTCCTCTCCTGTCAGTCAGCGTGGTCATGCTGAGCAACGTGAACACACTGACTGACAAGAGACAACTCCTCTCCCAGCAGTCAGAGTGGTCACACTGAGCAACGTGAACACACTGACGGACAGGAGAGGAGTACTCTCTTGTCATTCAGCAAGTCCACGTTTTCAGCTGAATGACGGGAGGCAGCAGAGCTCACTTCTGAGCCCTGCTGTCTCCCATTATTTTGCTGTTTGTTGCGGAGCCAAACGGCTTTGGCTTCGCAACAGAAAAATCATTGCTGGGGCAGAGAGCAGACAGCACAGTGCCCTGTGTGAATAAAGGACACGGGAGACTGTGCTGCCTTCCAC
The DNA here is from genome assembly GCF_040938575.1 of Ambystoma mexicanum. Taxonomy (NCBI): domain Eukaryota; kingdom Metazoa; phylum Chordata; class Amphibia; order Caudata; family Ambystomatidae; genus Ambystoma; species Ambystoma mexicanum. The sequence goes on from NC_090932.1 coordinate 719,960,688, forward strand.
TTAGGAGAGAGGGCCCCGAGGCTTCCCGTAAGTGCGAGGCCCGGGCAGTTTGCCCCCCCTGAACCCGCCTTGTGACGGCCCTGGTTGCAGATGCTATGGGGGAAGATTGGTGCTGAGAAGCTCCTGAACATGGATACAAGCAATAGCTGCACAGTCCTGAGTTAATAAAAGGAACATTGAGGTACTCGTGTTATGTTGTTGTCCCTAGAGGAGTCATTAGAATTACGGGACTGGCGCTACACACTAATGAATGCAATCAGGAATAATATGAGAATTGCACATAATAAACTGTCACAACATTCTTAGCTGACAGTATTCTTACCTGATCTATCTAGCATGTTCATACAACTTGGAGCTCCACATTGTGACAATGATGATTTAAGGGAACATTGCAATAGGAGGAACAGTTTTTGCAATTATTGTCTGATATATATAGATGCTTTGTGATAAGAACTGTGGGAAGAGACTCCTGACCAAAAACTTAGATTGCTTTCACCTTGCAATACCAGTAGCGCAAAAAAGGAAAAGCACTAATGACTGACGTTATTATGATAATGGAATAAAACATGATTCATTGATTCTTTCTAAAATGTGCATGTGTAATTGTAAGAAGTTGTACAGTTTGTGCATTATATGTAGTCAATATAGATGGCGATGCTCACATTTTAAGCAAGTATGTAATGAATACGAATACAGTTGTTTCACGTTGGGAGTTATTTTCATGTGGTGAAAACAAGATACACAATGTGCGAGTGTTCTTGACTATTTTAACTAATAGAAATTCTAAAAACGTTGTGTTCCTTATTTAAATATGTATACTTACTGGAAATAGAATGCGCCTCAACACATGCACAGGATTTACCACCCCAAGCCTTTCCCCCACGTTAAGCACCCATAGGGTCAGATACCTGGTTGCAGATGAGCGAGTAACACTGTCCAACTAGCACCCAGGAGGCCAGGGCAAGCATAAAGATCGGAGGGAGGGGATACCACTCTGGAAGCTCCGGGTAGCGATGGCAGGCACAGCCCTTTAACAATTTAAGAGGGAAAACCTCAACCATTCCCACCTCGACCCAGGGGTTGGGGGAGACCCTCACCACCCTACTGCCACAGACCACCAAGCAGTCACCGAGGCATGCCACCACTATACACAGAACCCAGTGAATGACCCGCCATGGAACGCCAAAGTACATAGCACGGGCAGAGACACCTAACACTGAAGTCCAAAGCAATAAGGCAAAAAAAGCCATAAACCACACCCGCTAAAAATCTCAGTTCTCTGCATACAACCCTAAAACACTAAACAAACACCACCACATCTCTGCACAGCATTCCACACGTACTGCACTATACCGCAACAACAAAGCAAACCACACATAGTCATACACAACAGCATATGGGAGTCTACCGATCCGAAACTTACACCCATGCTCAGCAAATAGTGTTTACTGAACTGAAGCTGACAACAGGACATCACAACTCTCGCTCTACCTTGTCCCAGTATACCCTACTAACCCATCCCACCCTCCTACCTTTCAGATCTGCCAGAGCACCAGGAGGTCACTCTGGCAATATACATGTCCTTTAACATTAACCTTTATGTATAATGAGATGCGTTAGGTTGAGCAGGTCAAACTTCAATACTTATTAGAACCTAGGTGTGGTGAAGCTTTGCAGATTATGAGAGCAAACCCCAGATCAAAGAAAGATACTCAAGTCCTAGAATGTTCTTTGCAAAAACATGAGAATCATAGAGTGGGTGAACATGGTGAAATTAATGATGGGTCTCACCCAGGAAAATCCTAAAAAGAAGATGAGGGGGAGAAGCATGGACGTTTATCAACACTCAATCTGTGATCAAGCAACCAAATCCTAATGGTGCTCAGATGCGCTTGCCTGATTCTGTAGGTTTTTAGGAAAATCCCCAGAACCAATGTTTGGGAATGCTTACGAGTTTGGTGTTAGTTCGTGGTCGGTGGGTTTAACACAGGATTACGGGTGGTAAAAGGGCAGTGGTAATCCCCATTTCTGGAGTCCTTAGGACACCCTAGGGAATTTGGCAGAATTACTGCAAGCAGTAATTACGCCCATTCTGAGGGGGTACTTGAGATCACAGAGGGAGCATGGTGTAATTACTTTGTACATGGAACAGTATTCAATGTTAAGGGCTTCAAAACAGACTCCAGACTGTGGAGCGATGGGAAGCAGGAGAAAAATAATAGGGTGTGAAATGGGGCGTGGGAACCACTGACCGAAGGGGGGACTGAAGCAACAAGTGAACAAGTGTTTACAGTATCACATGAATGGGTTAATAGTAAATTGACAGGTTAAAACAACGGACATTTTTGAAAATTGCAAAAGTAAAAATTGTTTATGGGCTAACAGTAATTTCCCTACTTTTCAACTTTTCCCTTTATTCAGATTGAGGATACACATGCACACGACACCTGTGTACAACCTTCCCTGTTAGGACCTGTTCCTGACATCCGCCTGCCATGTATTGCCCTGGATGTTTTCCACATCAACATAAGAAACCTATGTGCTACGCCGCCCCTTTTCTGCCCACACATTTGCCGCACCTCTTTCCTGACCTACCCACAATTGCTGATTTCCTGCAATTGTGCCTTACTTCAATCACTGAATCATTGGCAATCCTGCTCGAGTTTCCGAAATCCCCATCCAATCAGAAAGACACCAGTAAAATGTCCAGGAACCCCAATAAGAGGATGTTTTGGGGTGAGTCGCTGACAGTCCAGGTGCATTTTATTGTAATAGAATCCCATACCTGGACGGATCCTTCATGTCAGAGACTCAACTGTGCATTGCCATGGTGGAGTAGATCAGCCACACTGGCTGTACATGCCCACATCAATGTATAGTCAGTAGAATGAGTTGAATGGACATGGCCACGGATGGTTTACTGAAAGACAAGAGGACACACTTGCCTCAGTAAGTGGATCATTGCCCATTTGGGTGGGGAAGACTATGAGCATACTCAACTCTTCCATACTCAAGCTTTCAAATACCTGGAGAAAAAAAGGAGATGGTGAGTGCAAATCACACATGCACAGGAGTACATGCATATCATCCAAAGTCTGAAAATACACGATCTGCACATGTTTTCACAGAGATACACTGACAGACTTCTATCTTTTACTGGTTGTATGCATAGCAATAAAGTAGAAGGCACCCATGAGGAGGCAAATGAAAGGGCTGATAAACCTGGCTTACTTCTCCTGGAAGTGCTGGTAATCCCAGCAACACATCATTGAGCCACCAGTATCCAACACAAATCAGTGCCTCAACCAACACCGCCACTCTCACCACAAAATCGTGTGTCCTGCAAGACAGAGATTGAGGGACTTGCTACCACTGATGAAGACAGCATTTCGCCACTGCGGGCTACCTAATAAAGGATTATGTGCCCAACACACTCTCCCTCAACAGTAGCACTTGGGATATTTAGCCCTCATCAAGTCCCACGAATCATTTGATTGGCATGCAGAGAATATGCCATAAAGTGTAGCTACCATAAGGGGAAACACAATGGCAGGGGTCTTGTCGGAACTGTAGCCTAAATAAAGTGCATGGTATGGCTAATGTATCAGAGCATGCAGGCAAGCATACACTGAGAGAGTTCAGACTCAAGCAAGCCCATGAGGTACAGAAGGAGAAAACACAGTCAACGACTGTAGTAGCTGTTATCTGGGCCAAATATGTATCACCTTTTGGAAGGCATGGATGACTACTTAGCCCTAACACATGCCTCTAGCCTCAGTGCTGCCCTCAACCGTGTCTAGAGGAACTGGTCATGAGAACAATGATGGCTTGGAGCATCCAACTCTCCCTGCCATCAAAAGAAAAGGCCATGGCCAACATCAAACATTCCGAGGCACATGCCACCATGACAGGGCTGTTGGAGAAACAAAAGCATTTACTCTGATTGTTCGCCCTTGTTCTGTGTGAAGGTGATTACAGCCAAAACTGCTCTACCTTCCTGTGCCGTCACCCAGTCTTCACAGGAGTCTCGGAACAGTCCAAGTGTTCATCATGACTAATTTTAGCCCACACCTCACCCTCCCAATTGTAATTGATAATGTATTTTAAATATTGGAAACATTGTGGGTGTTTAGGAGATGATGGCAAAATGCATGTGATAAACGTGTGGCGATGGAAGGACAGAGGGTGACAGGACAGTGGATTTTGGGTATATCAGGGTTATGTATGGACACAGAGGAAGATGGAACTGCATTGGTGAATGGTGAAGCTATGAGAAAAAAAATTAGATATGATGTTGACTCTGGTGACGGTCATCCTGATGCATCGAAAGTGGCCCAGGTGTCACACTTTCATGAGTCACATCACTATCCATCTCCTTCTCGAGTGGCATAGGCACATTAGGCCTCATTACATGCTTAGCAATATTCTGGTCGATTTAGCGCTGGGATACTGCCAAACGGAATTACCATTACCGCCCCTTGGTCCGGTGGAATTACTGCCGGATTACAAGTGTTGGTATGGTGGTGTTAGTCCCCATTTGGGGACTCCATAACGATGTTGGTGTCATGGAGATTTCTGCAGTAATTCTGCAGATGCTGCTGTTTTTTGGCAGTAAAGCAGCAGAATGACTTCCAGCATTTCTGCCTCACCACCAAAGTTGTAGTACGGCGGTGCGGTAATGCACGCCATTTTTCCCTGCACTGCCGTATATGTAATGATGCCCAATATTGTACTTGACTGCAATGTTGTGCAACAAAAAGCAATGCACTGCAATTTGGTATACTTTCTGTTGTATTGCATCACAGCCAGTGTCATAAAGAGAAATGAAATCCTGTTATGCATTATCCCAAATGCAAATTAGATATTTTCCAGTGATTTAGTGCTGCTCTGTGGTTATAACGAGGTGTCAACTTTGTCATCAGCCAAGAATGCTGTGGGAAACAATAGGCACCTGTGGACGGGTGGGGTGGTGTGCTAGCCGGGCCTTGTGCAACACTAGTACACGTGTTCATTTTTTAGACTCTCATGTTAAAATGTGATCCTCACTGTTATTTCCTCAGTGCCCATATGCCACTCTCACTGTGATTGATTGAATGAAGACAGTTTTTAAAGTGAGTGCACCACGGTTCTAGGCCATCAAAATAATATTATGTTCATACTGCTGGCACCATGGTGAAATGATTACTGCATACTAAGTTAATGTTCTAGAGTGCACGTGTCCATGGACCATGCTGTGTTTTATATGTAGCTTGATGTGATCAGTGTGTTGATTTGCATGCACGTTGATATTGTCCAGCTACTAGATGAGTCTCGGGTCTATGTGTGTATATGTTTATGTGTGTATCTTAGTGTGTGTGTGTGTGTGTTTGCACATTCAAATGCATTTAAATATGATGTGGCCACTGTATGTGTGTTTGTGTATGGACTTTAACCTACATGCTTAGAAGTCTGATTATGCACGACAGTTATCCCTGTGGGCTCTGTAACAGGCATCTCTTTCTAAGGGCCATGAGGTCTTGGGTGGAGGCAGGGAACTGTGCACACACATGAACGAAACCGTATGGCTGTATAATTGCTCTCATGCCTGGGCTTCCAAAAGACATAGTGAGCCAAGACTACCTCTGGCATGTGTGGCTGAGATGACTGGCGTGAAATCGCAGCTGAGCCCTTGCTGGGGAAGAGCCATTCAAAGCTGGAATGCCATGACCACACTGGATGCATCTCTGTCATTGGAGCTTTGACCCCCAATCCTCACATCACTCCCCCATAAATATGTAGACCTGATCCATTGCCTAAATGATACAATGTATGGATAGGATGTCTAACCAAAGTTGGAAGTGATAAACCCCTAAGACTTGCTGAGATGGCCTGATGACAAAGGTCTACCTGCTATCTTGGGAAGCTGACCTTTTGTACCATCTAATGTGATATCAGGATTCGTGCTCACGTGCCTTGCCTTTGGTCGGACCAGCTGCAACACATCCTCGGCAGCCACCGCCTCCATCGCTTGGCAGCTGCTTGCAGGGATGCAAGTCACCTGCTGAGGGAGACGATCTGGGAAAACCGTGCAGTCCTGCAGCTGACAGAGCTAGATACATGCTGGTAGGTTCTTACCTTGGTTCCTGAGCATTCCTAGCACTTTTATTGGACGGGAAACCCTGAATTCAGTGTGTTTGGCACCACTTTGCTTGCGTATCAAATTCAAAGAATGGCAGTGAGCTCCTGGAGCACTCTGAGCCCACGGCAGACCACAACCCTAATGTGTTCTGACTATTGAATTCTCGAACTAGGTGGCTGAGTATTCTATCTTTCCCTGCAAACATCAATTCTAACGGCATCCAACCTTCAGAAAGTATGTAAAACCCAATCAGGATATATCATTTAATCCCTGTGATAACCTGTTCTGAACCACCCTTGCAACGCCTGGGAAAAACAGCGTTTGAGCTTAATTACTGCTACTCTTCATGAAAATTGCTTTATTCGACAGTTAGATCTTGTGGCATTCATGATAAACATATGCAAAATGACAAATAATCCAAATATTTAAAATATCAATGCAGCAGGCACCATGGGAGTGGCATAAAAACATAAACTATCTGATAATGCTCAAGAAAGAAACATAGCATTTACATGCACTCTGTGGGGCTGATTTATGGAATTTTGTGCATGGTGCAAAGTGACTTTGCAGTGCTGAAAAGTCACTTTGCACTGCTGACACAAACCCTAATCCATGATTCATGCAATTGTGCAAAGTGTATTTTTGTAGTGCAAAATCAGTGCAAAGTCATTTTTGCTGTACAGAGTGACTTTGCACCGACTCAGACAATCCAATAGCACTGCATTTGGGCCAGTGTTAAAGCGTTAACGGTCATTCACCAATTATCAATTATTTACAAAAAAATTGGGGTGGGCGAATGGTGACGTCATCATCGCTGTGTGTGTATGTGTGTGCGTGCGTGCGTGCGTGCGTGCGTGCGTGTGTGTGTGTGTCCGAGTCTTGCAAAATCATTTTAGAAAGTGACCACCCTAGTAACCGTTGCTTCCTTTATCCGAGTAGGACATATTCCTCTTCAAAGGGAGGTTCAAAGTCTATAGAATTCTTTGTGGTAATATTTCTGATCAGGGTGTAAGTGCCACTGCTATGGAAAACCTTTGGAAAAAAGGACAACACTGAGGCTTGATGTTGCTGCTGGACCCTCCTTATATTAAATTGCTGGGATTGACACTAAAGGACATCCCAGGTGGCAGTAAAGGTATTGAAATTCAGATGGGATCCGAGGGAAACTTTATAGCTGATTAAGCATACATGCAATTCTGATTGCCACGATGAAAGAGCCAGTGCTGTCCACTTCTGTATTTTGACACCCTTTCTGAGCTGGTGCATTGCAGAGCAATATTTGCACCTGGGTAAGTCATTATTAATCATCCACAATAGCAATTGCATCTACTCAAAGCAATGGTGGAGATAGTGCTGGGGGAGCTGCTGGCTACCTCCTAATGAGGCAACGATCCCATTAAAACATGTGTGTATCTTTGAAGGCACGTTGGCCCTCATGAGTTCGCAGTATTAACATTGCTAACACGATCAAAGGGATTGGTAGTTTTCGCTGTTGGTAACAGTGTCAATTTCTCCATATTATAAATGTGTCGTTCCCCATTCAGCAGTCCCATAGAACTTCTTTGGGAACTGGAGGATTTGTTCATTCTGCCTGAGGTAATGCCACAATTTTTCAGAAGGAAATTCTCTCGTTTCACTATTTGAGGTTTATTTTGTATTTTCATGAATGCGTTTACAACTGTAAAGCAGAGTAGAGAAACGGGTGGTAATCTCGTCACTGCCTGTTTTTTTCAGTTACCACACAACTTGCAACTCCTAAGGTGAACCTTTTGCTGCACGCACGTTTGACCTTTCACACCGCTTCGACAAGTGTGGTCCTTTGTCAGGTAAATCTAGTTCACCACAAATAATCTACTCCCCTCTTCCCGCTGGAGCATCGCTAGAGAGGGGACTAGCTAATGCTACAAGCTGTAAAATGCCTAATGAGTCACGTCCAAGCAACATCTGCAAAAGAGATTTGTATTATCATTATACAGTACATAAACTACCCCAAGATAAGATTTTAAATTATTTACCTTTTTTGCAGCACAAATGTTCCCACAGCCAATTATCGTGAGATATTGCCATGAAATTAACCAGTCATGTTGTGTTGCTTTCTCCAGATTTACAATTAGTAATGCTATTAATGGCTCTTGTACTTAGTGTTACTAATTATATTGCTACGAACTAATCGTGTTAAAAATAGCATTGGCCATCAACTTCCAATGAATGCTTAATGAGAGCATATAAACCCGGGCAGTGCAATGAATGTCAAACGTATGGCGGTGAGCGTTGTTTTCGTAAGCGAGCAAAAATTAAGTTGGCCACAGGAGAGGCAGGAGCGATTGAAATCATATTCAGCGCATTCATTAATAACGGTCATGAAATGGTACACTGGTGATCTGGGAACTCCGTTTCTGGCTGCAGTGTACATTTGCATCCGTATGCATTGAATCCATTGTAAATGAAATATTCGAGGATTAACTCTGACCTGTCCTTGAATGAACTTGAAAAAGGTTCAGCAAATTGAAAAACACAATAAAATGGCATTACATGTAATCGATCATATTTGGAATGAACTAATTTACCAGTACATTCAGGGGTTGATTCATGGAATAAATGTGCGCTGAAATATGTTGTGCAAGATGGCGCAAGCGTGAAAAACTAGCGCACGCGCACGTGTCCTATTCACGGAAGGCACTGTGTGTGTTTTTGCTGGGATGTGCGACAAATACGTGCGTGGCGCACACGGGCGCCCACGTCACTGAGACATCCCGAACGCCATGCGCGACGCGCAGAGCGAAAGCGAAAAACGTGTAGCGCACACACCAAAAAGGGGGCGGAACACAGGGAAGAGCAAGCGGTATGGGGAACAACGCATGAAAATGAGGGCGTAATTGGGGAAGTACTGCTGAGAAATACACGGAACGCCCACACGTGCACAAACAAAACGTATTCATGGAATCGAATAGGGGAAACCCGCGCACGCCAAAAGACACGCACAGGCGCAAACACGTCTGCCACACGAAGGCAAGCGGAAGTGTCCCCGTGCTGTATAAAAGTGCGCTAAAAAAACAAACATGTATATACAGCTACGATGAATGTCCCATTTCTCGCAGCACTGATCGTGGGGCACCGCAGGAGGAGGAGAATAGCCAGGCCCCGCATTTTTTCGCCCAGGACCAGCCTTTTTGGGATGCCTGATGACAAGGTCTACGGCAGGTATAGGTTTCCACCTCGTATCATCCTAGACCTGGTCACTGAGTGGGCGGATGACCTCACATCACCCACCTTGTGCTCCCAAGTACTGAGCCCCTTGGAAAAGGTGCTCAATGTCCTGCATTTTTTGGCCACTGGGTCATTTCAGTAGACAACTGTCATAGTTGGGGTTGTCTCACAGCCCATGCAGTCACGCTGCCTACACCAGGTGTTGGCAAACATGACTGTGCACCCCTCAGTCCGCAGGCACATATACATGCCCAGAACACCAGCAGAAAGGCAGGCCGTGTTCCAGGACTTTTACAGGGTGGCACACTTCCCCAAAGTTTTTGGTGCCATAGATTGCACCCATGTGGCCCTACGTCCATCTAGGGCCACTGAGAACATCTACCGCAACCGCAAGCACTGGCATTCCATCAATGTACAGGTTGTATGCGATGCTCATGGAATCATCATCTCTGTCTATGCAAACTATCCTAGGTCTACCCATGACAGTTTCATATACAGAATGTCCACCCTGAGCCGGGCCCTGGAAGCTGGGCAGCATGGCGACACATGGCTCCTAGGTGAGTACAAATGCCCGTGCACATGCATGCATGTCACACACAGACAAATACACAAACCCAACTAATGACAACCAACCTCACCTCCCCAGGGGACAGTGCCTACCCTCTGAGCAACCACATGATGACGCCAATACGGAACCCCACCACACCACCCCACGTAAGATACAACGCAGCCCACATTGCAACCAGGGGCATAGTGGAGCGAACATTCTGAGTGCTCAAGTCACGCTTCTGCTCCCTTGACCGCTGTGGTGGGCAGCTACTATATGCGCCCCCAGTAGTGTGCAGGATCATTGTGGCAGCATGTGTCCTGCACAATGGTGCAACGCAGCGGTGCGTACCGGTGGACATGGTGGTGCCCCCACATCCCCAATCACAGGCGCTGCGAATGGGAGAGGAAATGGCACGTGGCGAGGCACTTGGACCCAGCTTGTGGCCACATTTTTCACTTAAACTCCCATCCCTGTGGAGTGCACACAGGCCTGGCACATACCAGGTGACAATCGATGATGACAAAAAGACAGTCAACTGTCACAACCTTACCACCCTGAGAATGTTGCCACGGAAGTGCTACATTGTCTGCATCCCTAGCTACTTCAACATAGCCAATCCTGTGTGACCAAAAGGAACACATGCAAGGTGCATATCACACCACCCCCCTGCAAAACAGGCCATGAAAATCACTGGTATGTCACCCAAACCCTCCAAACCCCCATCACCCTTGTCAGCCACACCATGACATGCAACAGCAAAAGAGCAAACCAAAAGCACAACACATGACCAATCAGATACGAAGCGACACGTGATAAATGAAAAGAGGCCTGAGGCAATCACACCTGAAATGGAATCAGATGAAATGACTGACCAAAAACCTCCCACACATACCAAGTCATACACAAATGCATGCCACCAGTGGTAGCATCGACCAAAGACAGAATGCCTGTTGGCATGGACATTGCCCAATCCAAATCTGCAAATCCCTAACGCGTGTGCTGTGTGTGTCTCCTGCAACACATTGCTCAGGACACAGCATAGTGAGCAGCCATTGTGTTGGGGATACACCTTGAGCATCATATAAAAAGGACAAGCAACAAAAATAACCCAGTGACGCATGTACACAATTCCCAAATGGTAAGTGATGATTCGCTGCAGGGACACAGCATGCCAGAGAAGGCAATCTGTGTGCATGTGTGGGCATGGAAGTGTGGTCATATGTGTGGTGGTGCATTGTGTAAGTGTGTGTGTCAGTAGGGTCATGGACTCAATATATGCAAGAGAAATTAAGTGACCCTCAGTGTCCTGTACACATCACATGTGAAAATTGTCCATTTGGACACCCTGGTATGTCAAACCACAACAATCCCCTGACACCTGAAAAGTAAACCCAATACAGGAACAGCCATTGACCAGCAGAACTCATCATGTACATAGTACCCCACAATTACTATGTTAGAGAGTGCCCAAACAATGTAGCCCAAGCGCACTGTCCTACAACAAAAGCCCCTCCCTCATTTACTCATCACCATGACCTTCAGAAGAACTGTGTCTAGGGTCTGTTGGCTTCTTCCTTCTAGTCTACCTGGCTTCAGGATCCCCCTTCCCCTTGGTTTCCTTTTTCTTCCTTTCGTGTAAACATGGTCCAGCCGCCTCAGAGCTCACCTTGACTGGTAAAAATACCAAATCGCAGATAACTCCAAGGAGTCAAACCCCCAAACCAGGGAAAACGCCTCTAGCCACCAATAAACCCTGGAAGAGTCTCCAGTAGATGACTTGAACTTGCTGAATATGGCCAAGCACATTTCCAAGCAGAATGATAGAATAACTACCAAGGTAGCACAGTTGAACAATGGTTCAACAGGATGGGTAGCAATTAGAGTTCATTATAATCAATGAGGATTCCAAAACTGATGGATAGTGTCACAGCTCTGGTGTCCAGGCGCAGTAGTGGCACGAACCAACCACCCCCTCTGTGGTCTGGGCGCCTGCAAGGTAAAACTTACACATGGCGCCGAAACCCCGGCGAGGAAAGAGGGTTAGGGATCTGTTGTTTGGATAGGTATCAGTATTTAGGATAACCGGAAAGAGGATCAGGAGAGGGGAGGTGGATGGGCAAGGCAAAGTAGGGGAAAATACAAAATACAACAATTGACAATTACACATACTCAATTAGAGAAACCATGTTCTTCATGCACATTGTACAAAAGAGCTCAAAGGCGAGCCAAAGAGAGACTTATCTCTGGGGTGAGTGCTGGCCTCCTGCCTGCGCACTCTCAGGTCCAGTAACAGGAGCAGTTCAATGCTGCAAAGAGAGCGTGAGTTACTATTATGTGGGTGTTGCAACACACACATAACACCATTCATGCCTCAAACTTAGTGACTCCTCCACAAACAAGCACTCCTGTCTGCTGCTTCGTTTGTATTGTTTTGCTTACCCCCGTAATAGTTGATACATTGTTTATGCTGGAAGGTAGCCGCACGTGGCTTCGAGGTAAACGGAAGACCATGCGTTAAGAATCACACATGATAGAATGGGCCTTGGATGTGCTGCTAGCCATGTGTGGCAAGGTGCAACTTCAGTACAAGTTGCGTTCTGCCAGCTGCGGAGTTCTATAGGCAGTGCACGTGGCTAATTGCATATGCTAATGATATGCACTGCACTCAAGTTTGATCATTGCTGGGTGCACCCCCTTGTGCTGTATTAGTTTGTGGCTAGGAACGCTATGGCGCTAATAACGTAGTTTCTCTGGATCCGGGGGATCACGAGGATATGGGCAACGCCCCCTGCGTGTGCCCCTGACAACTTGGAAAGCTTCTTGGCATTTGCTCCTCAGCACGGCTTTACTGTACTGTGTGCATCTTCCCCAACGGCTGGCTAAGCTCCCCAGCGCTGGCGTTACTTAGCTTGCATGTGCGAGGGGCCTGGAGGAAGGTCAGCTGGGACCCTCGTGCTGCTCCCCTTACTCGGAGCGCCTGGAAACATGTCTGCTTCTGTCGGAAATCTGAGCACAAGCCCTGTGCTTCTGCTCACGTGGGAATACACGCGTGTGCCCCACCCAACGTGTGCAGGGTTTTGTAGTTCATGGCCCGATGTCTGCTGGGAAAAGTAGTCTGGAGGCTCCTTTTCCTGCAGAAAGGGCATAAAAGCCTTTTGTAAGGCAGGAATCTTTTCCATGTGAGTCTCTTCATGCTGCTTATTACTGGGCCATGTCTGAGACCTACATCTGACCTCCTCTCACACAACCCCAGGGTCTGTACCCTGACAGGTAGAGCTGGAACTTGAGTAGAAAATAATCAAGGAGGCTGGCACCACTGGATGGTTGAGCTGAAACCCAATCAATCCTTGATAGCATGAACAAAGAAAGGCAGAGACAGCACAAGTCTGGAAAGGCACAGTGAATGCGAGATAGCCGGAAACAGCTGACAGCAAGTTAAGAGCCACAACAGTTGAATAGCATTGGTAAAAGCCAAAAGTCAACATGAAGGCATGGATGTAATAGATGAAAGACAGGAGGAGCGACAGAAAGATGCTGTGGAACAGAAGTATACTGAGGCAAACCGAGGCAGTGTAAGAGTACGTGGAAATAACTGCCCGAGAGATGGGTGGACAGATCTGCAACAAGGACAGTAGCAGGAAGAAAAACAGGGACTAAAGGCACCAGAGTGTGAAAAACAAGTAAAAGAGCTGTAGTCCAGTAGGAAAACTGTGCTGTCAGGCAGCATCAAAGTCCAAGAGGGAAGGCAGATTCAACGTGCCGTCCAAACAGAATCGAGCGTAGTAGTAGTATAGGTAGACATCTCAGGTGAGGACAGGACCGTGAGTTGTGCCTCTTGGGTCACATTCCTAATGTATCCTCCTTTGCCACAATCCCCAGGGGCTGAACTCAACACGTACAAACTTGACATTGTCACCACCTGGCCCCCTCCCACCATCAGTGTGACTTTGACAGCTAAAGGGTGCAGGCTACCGTGTACAGCATGAAGTGCATCACACATGTATACAGGCAAGAAATTAACATACTTCACAATAAACATCAATAAATGGATAGTTCAAAAATGTACTCACCATAATTGATTGCAGACATGCCGTGGAGAAAACATCCATAATCCCCACTAGGGGTGTAAACACAAGTAGTACAGCAGCAGACAGGCCACAGATATGACGAAAGTCCAATGCCCTTGTGTAAATGGTTGTCACACCAAAGCATCCTTGCAAGCCCATGGAAAGGGGAAGCAGGAGTGGCATATGTGTCAGGATCCCAAGCCACAAACACATACATGAGACATGCTTGAATGGGCCCAGCTGGAACAGACAGTGGATACTTTCAAAAGCCACAAAGCACCACACTGTCACATGAATGTACAATAGACAAACAATATTAAACTGATTTAACTAATTAAACTAGAAAAAGAAAAATGGCCACATACGACCCAGGGGGGCACCCAGGAGGGAGGAGGTACAGGGTGCACCGCAACACCTACATGCAATGATGTTGAGATTAAAAAAAATACCTCCATGGGCTCCACACCTGCACGGCCTGACCTGTGTGGCAGATAAATCATCATCCTGCTCACCCTCTGGCTCAAAAGGTGGTCATGGCACAGTACCCTGACCATGCCTATGCGCAGCTTGCCCCTCGACAGCAGCAGGTCTGCGGGACTAGTAAGCCCAGTCCTGTGTGGCGATGTCACTTAGGTCAGCATGCAGCACCACACGTGATACGCGTGCTTCCTATTGCAAGGTAGCACGTGTAACACAGAGTTCTGCCTGCATGGCCTTGCATGATATCTGGAACATCTGCCGGCATGCACGTAGCTCAGCCGAGACGGTATTCTCAAGCTGCTCCAACCTCTCTTCTGTCTGCTGCCTCTGGGACATGTTGAACACACCCAAAGTAGATCTGAGGGATTGATGGCCATCCCTCAGGGCCTCCCTGTTTGCCTCTGCCTGAGCAGCAAGTGCTTGATGCAGAGACACCAATTCAGCCTGGCGTGCCCTGTCTGATGCCTCCATGCCCAGCCTGAGTGAGCCGGCCATGGACTGTGCTGCCCGCTGCTGGAGCTCCTCCTGCCTAGCAGGAGGAGCACGGATTGGGCCATACATTCCATGCTCTGAGCAATCTTATCAATAGCTGCACCCTGTTTTTCTGAATTGGCATACATGGATTGCTCCCACTCAGTATACCCCGGTGGCGCACCGCCACCGCGTTGCCGGGCTTGACACCCGTGGGGCCCAAGGAGCCGTGGTCCTTGCTGGATTGGCACCGCCCGTGGCTGCAGGACTACATCCCTCCGTTGACATGATGCCCCAGGCACATCATCAACTGCTGTGGAATGTGACCGTGCATCCCGATCCACCACAAGCGGAGGTTCTAACACTGTCACGGACAGAAGATCGTCCACATCAGGATCACTCACTGTCGACGAATGGACATGATGCGCATCCAACTCAACATTGTTGTCAGAGTGATCATCAGAGCTAGACTGATTGCCAGCCGTGGACACGATGGTCTGGAGCACAAGTGGGTTCTCGTGGTCTACCACCCACGACCCCCACTTGTGGCGGGTTGCTGATGTAATAGCAACCCTGTGTCTGGACTGACATCACCATCCTCTGGCACCATTGCGTCATCATCTGTAATGTGGAGAAAAGAAACATGAGTACTCATGTCAGAGGCACATAACCCCCACTCACGTAGACATCACATTGACAGCCAACACATGAAGCAGAAATGTCACACACAACTAAAATTCCGGCATGCATCCAGTGGCATTGATATGCAAACACATCCCAAAAGCAGAAATGGATGTGTGTAAATAGCGAAGCCTACACATATACTAAATGTAGTATATCACCTCCATCACACATCACCTCTGTCAGACACATATCACAAGCATAAATGACAGATGACAACAAATAAATGGCACATACCATAAGCATAAGCATGTCTGAACAGCCAAATGGCCACAGCTGTAAGTGAATCCAAACACACCATGGCACACATAATATGCATGTACACATGCATCACTAAATCATCATCATCAATATAGCTTCATACATCTGCAGCTCGGCCGGTACCGGGCGTCGTGGGCCATGTAGACATAGTGAATGTCACAAGAAAAGTGAGGGACTGCAACCTGGCATGAGGGACCATAAAGCCCAGTACGGTCCGAGCTGCCGGTCCATGAAGCCTCCAGAACATACCTCAGGGCCTGATAGAGCACATTGTGCATTGAGTGTGCCCTAAAACATCATTCAGTGTGTCAAATCATCACGGCCAGGCCCTACCAGATTAGCTAAGTGGGCCTGGGCATACACATACTGCACCACACTGCACCTTCAGGATTGTGCCAGTTGAATATAATGGGCGCAATGCTGAAATTGCAGCAGCATTAATCAACTACATATTAGCCATTCAACAAAAAAGCTGCAGAGAACACATGTGCAAATGAACACTTTCACACACACATAAGTGAGTAGCTGCAATGTTGCACTATACAACGTTGAAGCTGCTTTCATATGTACATGTGAAAGTGTTCAAGAACACCCGTGTTCATAGACACCACTGTGGTGATTATGAACAGCAACCTATACAGCAAAGCAAGCAGCTACAACACTGCTTGCTTCGATGTATGTGAAAGTGTGAACATACACACATGCAGGCAGCTCCACAGTCATTACAACCCGATTGGCGTGCTATAATCAATCTGCGGTCTATACCAATTGGTATAGGCCGCAGATTGACCAGTCAACTTTGCTAAACACCCACTAGGGTGTTCCAATACGGAGTACATGTGTCACAGGATGCACCTGTGCCTTTCATGACAGTAAAGGGATGACAATCTCACCATACATGCCAGGTCACTTTGACATTGCAGCACTGAGTAGGCATGTAGAACGGTGTAACATGGCTCAGACGTGGGTTGGTGCAGTGCAGAACATGTGTACTTTACCAACTATCTACATCAACAAGTAAATTATGATGTCAATCAAACATGAAGGCAGTGTAAGGGCAAGTTCAGGCATCACGTGCAATGTGCATGCAATGGGTTGCATGGCTACAGGCAACCCCCCCCCCTTAGTGAAAATGCAGGGAGGCATTGCATGGCAGTGAAAGGTTGACCAGAGAACTGTGTATTGGCAGACAGTGTTGACTAGCGTCAATTGCATCATCTGAGTGAACTGACAACACAGCAGATGAGAATGGGACAGTAAGGAGGACACATGAGGAACCCTCAGTAGTGCACCCATTTGTGCAGAAGGCACTACACTAGTTGAACAAAGTCAGGGGGCCTGAAACAGGGGGAGGCCTGTGCCCCACACAGACTATGACACCCTAAACATGTGCGTGATGCAGGACTGAGGCAGAGTGAGCATGAATGGATGATCAAATGCCATCAAATGTATGTCATCCTGGACACGTACTACAATGATCATCCTGCCAAGGACACATAGGGGCATGCATGGAATGCATATGGAGCATGAATGGGCACTCATGTCCCTGCGGAGCATCTGCCATCTGCACAGTCCGAGTGTCATGATGCCTACCTCCAAGGAGCCGAGTCCGACCCAGCAACCCCAGAGGCAGGCATCATTCCCCCCAGGGAAGTGCCAGCGGGCCCAAGCTGGGGCCCTTTGGACACAGTCCTAGCGCCTTAGGCGCCAGGCTCATGTTGGACCCCTGTCCTGGCGCCTTAGGCGCCAGGCTCATAAAGCGAGACATGTGTTCGAGTATTGACGACATCCTGGTGTACTCTTCTTCAGAATCCGATCACAGAAAACATGTTAGGGCAGTTCTTGAGAAATTGCGCCAGCAAAGCTCGAAAAATGCGTTTTTCATACCACAGAAGTTGAGTTTCTCGGATTCATCCTGACACCACAAGGAGTCCGAATGGACTCACGAAAGGTGGACGCCATCCTCAAATGGCCATCTCCTAGCTCGGTGAAGGGAGTTCAGAGCATGCTCGGCTTCGCCAATTTCTATCGAAGATTCATCCCGGAATTCTCCCGAACAGTCCAACCCATCACAGCTCTCCTAAAGAAAAACAAATGCTTTGAATGGACTCTTGAGCCGAACAAGCCTTTCAGGACCTGAAAACCAAATTCACCTCTGCACCTGTATTAAAGTACCCGCACCCAGATCTCCCTTATATTGTGGAAACCGACGCATCCAGTTCGGCCATGGGAGCTGTCCTGTCGCAGAGAGACCCAGAAACTAACCAACTACACCCAGTGCCCTTTTGGTCCAGGAAATTATCTATGCCCTGAAAACAACTACGCAATTACCGACAAAGAGTTACTGGCTATTAAATCTGCTTTCAAGGCTTGGCGTCACTACCTTCTCGGGGCAAGACACACCATCACCGTAATTACGGACCACAGAAATTTACAGTATTTAAAGACGGCCCAAGCTCAATCTTCACGACAACTCCGATGGGCTCTATTCTTTGCGGAATTTGATTTTGTAATTACCTATCGCCCTGGCTGCAAGAATGGTAAAGCGGACGCCTTATCCCGGATTGGCATGGAAGAACCCAATTCCAGTTTAGAACCTGTGCCAATCATACCTGAACAAAGAATCTTAGGCCTAACTTCATTGCAAACTATTGAGGACATCCAAACGCAAGTAAAACAACTTCTAGACTCTTCAGCCTTACTGGAATGTAGTCAAAAGGGTCCTCATTACACCGTTAAGGATGATTTACCCTACTTCCAGGAGCCGTTGTTTCTGCCAAGTAAAGAATTTCAAGAACGTGTTATTGCCCATCATCATGAATCATTAATGGAAGGACACCCTGGTATCGCTAAACGGAGGAAAAAATCAAACGCCACTTCTGGTGGCCTTCTTGGAGAAAAGACATAAAGTCTTTTGTATTGTCTTGCAGAATTTGCGCCCAAAACAAGGGTCAAAAGAAAAGGCCAGCCGGCCTACTTCAACCCTTGGATATTCCACCGCCACCATGGCACACCTTGTCAATGGACTTTATAACTGACCTGCCTCCTTGTGCTGGTTACAACACTATTCTTGTAATTGTGGATCTATTCTCCAAAATGGCCCACTTTATCCCTTTAAAAGGTTTGCCTTCAGCTTCCACCTTGGCCAAGGAATTTCTGGAGAATATAGTTTGCATACATGGTTTCCCTTCCATATTAGTCTCGGATCGTGGAAGTCAATTTATCTCCCATTTTTGGAAGAAGTGTTGCCAACTAGCACAAATAGATGTGCGGTTATCCACCAGCCACCACCCCCAGACCGACGGACAAACCGAGAGAACCAATCAGACTCTCGAGCAATATCTTCGGTGCATGTTACACCAATCCGAGTTAAATTGGAAAGACATCCTTTGGATCGCAGAATATGCATACAACAATTCAGTGCATTCTGGAACCGGACAAACTCCTTTTTATACTTTGTATGGTCACCATCCTCGGACCTCTGACCTAGATCCACCTCTGACCCTGGAAATGCCCGCAGTAAATCATTTGCATTCCACAATAACCCGAGCCTTCAAAGAAGCTGCAACTCATTTACAGCAAGCCAAGAAAAAGTATAAAGAAAACGCTGATTTGCACCGAAGTAAAACTCCTCCTTACCAAGTAGGAGACCAGGTATGGCTAGCAACGAGACATTTACCCCTCAAGGGCCCGCAAACCTTCAATCCCAGATTCATAGGACCTTATCCCATCAAGGCTATAATCAATCCCGTGGCCTTTAAACTGGATTTACCGTCCAACATGCGTATTCATCCAGTTTTTCATGCATCACTTTTGAAGCCAGTACAACCAGAGACCTGACTGTCCAAGCCTCCAGACCCAGTTCAAATTGGAGGGGAATTAGAATTCGAAGTTAAAGATATTTTAAACTCCAAGGTGTTAAAGTCAAAACTCTTCTATCTTGTTGACTGGAAGGGATATGGACCTCAGGAGAGATCGTGGGAGCCTAGTAACCATGTTCACGCACCTCGATTAATACAAAGGTTCCACCGGAGATTTCCGAACAAGCCAAGACCCCTGGAAGGAACAACCTTGGGAGGAGCCTTGAGGGGGGGTACTGTCATGATGCCTACCTCCAAGGAGCCGAGTCCGACCCAGCAACCCCAGAGGCAGGCATCATTCCCCCCAGGGAAGTGCCAGCGGGCCCAAGCTGGGGCCCTTTGGACACAGTCCTGGCGCCTTAGGCGCCAGGCTCATGTTGGACCACTGTCCTGGCGCCCTAGGCGCCAGGCTCATGTTGGACCCCTGTCCTGGCGCCCTAGGTGCCAGGCTCATAAAGCTAGACATGTGTTCAAGTGTTTCAATGTGCACTTACCTGATGCAGACCATGCTGCTACATCCAGGCCCTCTTGAGGCCTGAATGGAACTACTTTACCTGTGGGACTACTTTCCACCTGGGTGTAGTCGGGGAAGGATACATACCTGATCGGTGGAAGGATACATACCTGGAACTTCTTCCAAAGCTATTTAAACCACGCCCGATCAGCAACCCTTGCTTCGCGTTGTTCTGCTCCTCGCAGCTGGACGCTCACCGTGTCAGCTCCTGCATCTGGACTTCAGCCACGCCTGTCAGTATCCTGGGTCACCTGCAATGGGAGATAAGAGAGCATTGGAGAGAAAGAAGACCTTACCTGCTAAAGCTGTATCACGGAGACATCACACCGACGATCCTGAAAGGGAAGACATCATTTTTAAAAGCATTTCGTTTCGATCGCTGCATCGCTGCATTTCACTCACCTTTCCTGGGCACCTCCATCTTCAGCAGCGATCATCCGGATCCGCAGCCACTTCCCAGTGCCTAGAGAGAAAAAGACAAGAACACAAGGTGAGAGAAGGAAGGGAATAGGAAAAGCTCAGTTTCCAGTTACCAGTTGGGTCATTCCCATTTAATTTCGGGTCCTGCCGCTTCCTGGCATTCCGGACCCCGGCCCCTATGGGGAAAAAAGACAAAGACATTGAATGAGCGAATGCAAAGACTTTAGCCGAACGC
The DNA here is from genome assembly GCF_040938575.1 of Ambystoma mexicanum. Classification (NCBI taxonomy): domain Eukaryota; kingdom Metazoa; phylum Chordata; class Amphibia; order Caudata; family Ambystomatidae; genus Ambystoma; species Ambystoma mexicanum. The sequence continues at coordinate 719,981,552 of NC_090932.1, forward strand.
TCGTCCAGAACGTACCTGTCATTTATTGCAACTGCACGTTTCACTTCGGGTCGGCGCCATATCTCCGGCATTCCGAACCCCGGCCCCTAAGGGGAAAAAGACATAAGCGTTAGCGCTTGCTGCAATAAGACAATGAACATTATTATTAAGCTTGAACTTTGGAACTTGCAACAGAACTCTTACAGCGCCTTACCTGAATAGTCAAGCTTATTTGAACTTCCATCAAACCTCAATCCAGTGAAGTAACTGGGTTTCAACGCGCCCCTGCATCAGAAGCAGGATGGAGAACTCATCCTTCCAGACCCTAAGGTGAGACTTCACGGGGAATCGTGGAAGGGTATCCTGGAGGGTTGGAAGGAAGTGGGAGGCTTGAGCATTATTCCGTCAGTAGGTAATACTCCCTTTTCACGCACAGGGGAATATTCCTACGAGCCAGAGAAGCCAGAGTAGAGGGGCCCTACCTGTCCATCTTCAGAGTCCTGCGCTTCACCATTGAAGAAGCATCAGCACTCGAAGCCAGACCTGCGCCTCCGTGGGAATCAGGTGATCGTGACACCGAGTGAGACACCCTGCATCAAGGACAAAGGATGTACCCCACTGTCTGTGTCTGGCAGGTTGGCAGGGGGAAGTGTGCATGTACACACGAGCGTTGAACAGGTCATAGCAGTAGTCCAACATGGTGTAATTGTGGTGCAGGTGGGTGGAGGGGCAAGGCAGCATGCCTACGTGGAGTACCCGCATGCAGGAAGAACACACATGCACGTAAGTCATGCAATGACATAGTCCGAGTGCTGAGTGGAAGGACACCCCAGGCTACTTGCAGAAGGGCCGGTGAGCCGGGACATGGACCGGAGGCGCAGCTGTGTGACTAGCATGTGAGTAGGGTGCATGTGTGGTGATGAGGACAGACCCCGTCTGCTCTACATGTCCAAAATGCTGCACAGCAGACACGCATTAGTGAAGCATTGCATGACTCGCACATGAGAACCGTGTACATATAGCATGTAGTGCCAGTCACGCACAACACATCACACAAGCAAACCACACATGAGCTGTACAAACATGCATTTACACTCACTGGACGGGGCATCAAAATCCAGCATCTCTCCCACTCCTTCGTACAATTCTGCCGGTATGAACTCCGCAGAGATCAACTCGTGCAGACTGAGTTCTTCCTCCTCAGGTGGTGGCCCACTGCGACCCCCTCCTCAACGGATCCCCCTATTTGCCAGTGGTCCTCCGTGCCATCTTCCGCCCAAGTATCACCTGGGCCCCCTTTGGAGCTGCCCCTGAGCCAGCGGCCAGGCTGGAAGAGGACACATCCATGCCACAGTCGGGAGTCGGAGGTCCAGCAGGGGTGGCCACCCCACCAACTGGACCCCAGCAAGAGGAGGACATGCAGGCATCAACAGGCAGGGCACGTGCACGGCAGCATGAGTCAGGGCCTGCTAGCAGGTGCCCATCACTGGGGTTGGGGTGGGTGGACATGTGTCAGGGCTCCCAAGTGCATGGTGCCATGTGGGCTGCCTGCGGGTCATGGCCAGGGGTGGTGGGCTGCCTGCGGGGCATTCCCAGGGGTGATGGGCTGCCTGCGGAGGATGGTCTGGGGGTGATTGGACTGGCGCGAGTGGGGTACGCATATTCTGAAGGGTGCGCAGGGAATTTTCCACACGATTGGCCTGGCACGAGTGAGGTACGCGTATTCCGAGGGGTGCACGTGAAGTTTTACATGCGATTGGCCTGCCGCAAGCAGGGTACGTGTATTCCGAGGGGTGCGCAGGGAGTTTTCCACGCGGTTGGCCTGGTATGAGCGGGGTACGCATATTTCGAGGGGTGTGTGGGGAGTTTTGCACGTGATTGGGTTCTCGCGTGTGGCATATTGAGCGTTTTCGTTGTTGGGTGGCTGTATGCTGGTCCATATAGGGGATTTGTGTGGATGTTTTTGGCGCATGGGGCAGGGTTGGGGGCGTAACTGGCGCTGCTGCAGGGTCGCTGCGCCACGCTGCACCACGGCTGGTTATGGACGTAAGTATCCATGAATACGATGTGCGGCAAAATGGGTTTTGGCGCACGCTCCCTCTGTGCGGCAGCCGTGTGAGTCACTTCTGTCCTTGATTCCATGAATTACCCCCTTAGTGGCTTGTCTGAGGGCTCAAGGAGGAGAAGATCATGAATATTTCAGGACTATGTTCTTTATAGGTAGCGTCTTTAATTGATGTTAGAAGTTCTAAATTTGCATTAGAATGAAGGTATGCAAATGTGTGTTTTTCATCGTGATTTAGGTCGTTCATGGTAGTTTATGCACTGCGGAAAATACGTTGATAGTTACGGGAAATAATCTTTGTGCAGGCTAAACTTCTGAGTAAATAATATACAATATATAAAATAATAATCCGAGTCAATTTCTGGACGATAGGCATTGCACTAGTCCAATGTCTTGGTGCACCTTGATTAGCTATCTCACCTGTGCTCTCCTGTTTAATCTAACCCAGGCAGCACAGCGTCTGGGAAAGGTGCAGTCTGTACAGGGGAGTGGGAGGGAAGAATATCGGAAATAAATCTCAATGAACTCTAATGGTAAGAAATCAGTTTTATCACTTGGTCACTGACTGTACAATATGAAGACAAGAAGTGGAAAGTCTCGGACCAACCCCATTTGGAAAGCAAGCATTTGTCACACACCAAAAAACAAATACTAAACCTGTAATAAACGCTACCTGAAGGACAGCTCGGAAGCCAAAGAGGCTTTCAGGAGAAAGAGAAAAACAATGTAATGGCAGGGGCAGGAAGGGAGACTCCCAAAGGCAAGCACACATCGCCAAATTAGAGCATGGGGCACCGATGCCAAGAGGCCAACGCATCGATGCTTATGAGAATGCCTACTACTAAAGTGGAGCAGTCAAAAAAGAGTCAACAATTACACCAAGCCAGAACACGGCAGACTGAAAATCGTGAACAGTCAGACAAAAGGTATTAAAACACCACATAGCAATACAAGGGCTATAAGCAGGGAAAAAAGGTCAGGATTAGATGTTACTCATCCTACTCATGTTATGATATGTTATTCAATATTTATTCGGCACCCATCACCACCGTAGTGGTCTTACGGTGCCTGGCCTTTTCTTAGAAGTGGCATATTGTTACCCCACTAGAGTACGTGAGTATGAAAGAAGGGTGGGGAAGGGTGCGGTAGGAAGGATAGAATGGCCAATAGACAAACAATGTATGGCCTCATTTACAAAAAATGTAGCGGTAAGTCAACGTAAAGTAGTTAGCGTGAGAAAGGAGATTGCACGGACAAAATGTTTTCTGCTGGGAGCCAATTCATGGAATTAAATGTGTGCAGAAACCTGCAGCGCAAAGAATAATGATTAGTGCCTGGAACTCCGGCAACCTGCCCACGTTACAAACAGAATGTAGCGGTGCATGGGGACATAATTTTTGCGTTCAGACTTTGGATCCTATCTGGGATAGCCTTGAAGCTGGAACCCCAAAATCTTTCAGGGACGACTAAAGTGGCACAAGCTGTGGAACTCCAAAGTTATGTGCCTCAATGCGGAATGGCGACGGCTACAGCACAGTAGCCCAAACTTTGAGCTGGTCAGCTCCAGATTGGCACAGGAACCCTTCCGAAGGCTCTTCTTCGGAGGACAAGTGGCAGGCATTGAGAATGGATGGTCCCTCCACTCCAAGGGACGAACATCCCTCAAAAGACTTCTGGAGATCACTTACAAGAGAGCACTCTTCCAAGACAGCAGCAGAAGTTGGTCGCCAACCCTTCTTCCAACACGTCCACATTCACTTATATGTCTTGCTGCTGGACAGGATGCTTTGCTTCTTCAGGTTTCTTCTAGGATCTCTCTGGAACAAATTGTTTGTTTTGTTTGTTTTATTTATTTGTAAAGCGCTCCAAACTCAGACGTAGAAGGGCGCTTAAAGAGGATGGTTACAAAGTGTGACAAAAGCAAATTCAATATACAGCAGTTTACAGAGTATACCAACATAGATAAGCAGTGGTGGTACTACATTTTCAAAATACTAAATACAGCAGTTCATGGAGTTCGCAGACATAGTACGCAGGGGGTAGTGTGCCCACCTGTCTGTGGTGCTACTCTTTGTTTAGGAGCCAACCTATAATGTGTTTCCTGAAAATCTGGAAGGACTCAATAGTTTTAATGTTGAGAGGTAGGGTGTTCCAGAGTTGGGAGGCAAGTACTGTGAAGCTCGTCCCTCCCGCTCTTTTTAGGGTGAATCTGGGCACTGTCAGGCATAAGGTGTTGGAGGATCTAGTCGCTCACATGTTAGGGGACCATGTTGGAGAATGAATTGCTTCCCATTTACTGGATGTGTGCATATTATTGATATTGCTATTGATTGTTCATTTGTATAACACCTATACACAATGTGTTTCAAAGCGCTTCAAGGAGGGAGGGAACATGGGAGAATACAATTACATTCTTAAAAGTCCATGATACAATTTAGAATGTGAAAAATAACTATCATAATCAGCCTGGCGACATTTCAGATAGAGCAAGTGCAATGAACAGTTAAGGAGGAGAGGGGGAAGGAAAAAATGAAACAAAATGAGCAGTAGCATTACTATGCCTGACGACAATTGATGTAGTGCATGAGAATAATAAGAGGAGGGGTAGGTGGGGGGAAGGGGGGAAAGGAGAGAGGGAGAAGGAGAGGAACAAACAAGCGACTATTCATCCTAGGTCAGACGATTCAGAATAGTGCAGGGGGGAGTGGGAGGAGAAGACAAAGGGGAAAAAGGGAGACAGACTAGCTGCTATCAGAGGTCAAGGGACAAATGATAAGAGTAAGTGCTAATGGACAAAAGAGGGAGGGAGGAGGAGGAGTGGGCAGGGTGGCTGCAAAAGACAGGCAGCTCCAATTTCTATGCCTGACGGCAATTGAGATAGTGGCAGACTTTGACAAGAAGAAGAGAGGGCTCTTTGTGGCCACTGGAGACACACTCCTATCCGTGACAAAGTCTTTTGGCATAATGATCTAATGCACCTGAACATCAATGACTATGGGCCTCATTACGACCCAGGCGGTAAGTTACCGCCTGGGCCGTGACTTTACCACCATGGCGTAAACTACGTTTACGCCATGGTGGTTGGCGGACTTACCGCCCCATTCCGAGTTTGGCGGGGCTATAAGTCCCCAATCCCCATTTACCCTTCCCCATTTCCATTTTTGCCCCATAGGGCATAATGGGAGTGGGGAAGGCGTTAATTACGCCACCGTAAATTACGGTGGCGTAATTAACTCCATGGTCCCTTAGCGCCATGGATTTTAACACCTGCTAAAAGCAGGTGTTAAATCCGCCATGGCGCTAAGGGACCTCGTACTCAGGCGGTAAGGGTCGGCACTGTTTACGCCGCCGTAAAACCCCTACCGCCTGAGTCGTAATGAGGCCCTATGTGTGCTCTTATTGTAAATTAAGTAGCTTGGGAGTCTGCTGCTTCTTGTTCTGGGAATGGTTATCTCATCCCTGCGTTCTGCATCTCCATTACTCCCTTCTGTGCATCTGACCTTGACGCTTGCTACAAACTATTGCCTGGGCGGCTTCAAGCTTCTAAAATTAATGTTTTGTTGTGAATTCAGCATCTTTGTCTGAGGCCTTGCTTCTCTTAGACCTGCAGTAGCTACTGTGCCAAGAAAATATCTGTACTTCTGCGCTTCTTGTCCCCATTTTAGAGACCTGTATTTGACGTTTCATTTTATATTCACCTTGTGCAGCTGCCATACGTTGATGTCCCCGCCTGTGTATTCTGCATCTATTCTGCCTATAATTCAATCTGCCCTATCTGTCTAGTGAGTCCCTCTTTTGGTATCCTGGAAACATCCTCCATTCCATACTTTATACAGCACACTAATTGTACTTTCTACTATCTAACTGTCATCCCTACTAGTGTTCCACAACCTAACTAATTCTTTGTGGCAGAGGAGTGTACATTGGCTATTTAAAGTATTGCTTCTTAGAAACTGCCTTAGTATGTCTTGTCTCTCGCCCCTGGATTCATGGGGCAATGGGGTAGCCTCAGCTGGTATCATTTCTCCACTATACTGTAATGCTAAGGGGTAAGGGCAGGAATTGGTACTTGCATAGCACGGGCAGTAGGTGATAGCTGAATATTCATCTGCCCCATTGTAAAAAATGAAAGCAAAATGTTTGGGGGGTCCAATAAGGGGAGCAAAAGGTGCTAAAAAGAGAAATGTTTTCTAACAATAAGTAAAAAAGGAAACCTACAACTAAAGAACTATGTACATGAGTCACTGGGCTAGTCCATTGTGTTTTCTGACCGTGCCTCAGCAACGGCTGATTCCCCTCCCACCTCCGCCGCTTGCAGGTAGGCATCCGTTGTTGCCTGGAGGACTTGCAGGGCTTCCCTCATCTAAGATTGTTTCTCCTCCCCTGCCCTTTAAGATACCTCCTAAATGGCAGCCCTCACACATATCAACCTTTCTTCTGCCTGGGCCCTGGCTATTGCCACATCATGTGTCTGCTGCCTCTCCATCTCCTGCTGCCTCACATAGTCCACCTGGGACAACGCCTGTGCATGCAGATGCCATCGTGCCTCCTGCCTTACAAGTGCCATGTTTGTGCCTGCTTGCCTCCTCCTACTGCCAATGCCCTGCAGGCTTTGTCTCCTCAATGTCATCATCTCCCGCTGCCTGGCATTGTGTGTGCCACTCAGGTACTCCCTCCAATTTGATGACAGTCTTCATCAGGGGAGTACAGTACATGCACTTCCCTCAAGTGCCTGGTGTACCTCTGCATTCTGTTCCCCTGTAGGCTTCTGGCAGGCTCAGTGACCACCTCATCTGACTTTGAATGGACTTCCACTTCACCAGGGACAGTGAATAGGCAATGGTGGGACAGGTAAACAGGAGGCCATGGTGGTAGCTGGCATGGAGGCCTTAGTGGAAGATGACTGGGTCAAAGAAGAGGAGGACAGGCTGATTGCAGTGGCCAGCCCAGAGAAACCACAATAAAGAATTGCTGTTGCCAATTGTACCAAGAGGCGATCCATCTGCACGTCATGCTCTACAAGCAGTTCATGCAATGCTTTCACAGCATCACGCATAGAAGACCTCCGCCTCAAGGCAACCATCAGCAGCAGTAGCACCTTATCCAGGATGGCCACATCAGCTGGAAGTGTGGCCCTGGTCTGGGTGGAGGCAGGTAGTGCTGCAGCAGATAGCCCCAGGACAGCTGGTTGTGCTGACCCCTCCACGGTGGACTGCACATTCTCCTATCTCGGGGACAGGTGTGCAGCTTTTAAACACTCCTCTGTACCCCCACCTGACACTGTGGGCAGGGCTGCAATGGCCTCCCCCTCCTTCACCACCTCCATCAACCCAGATACATCCAGAGAGTTCTCCATGGTTTGGGGCCTCTGTGTGGCAACGTCACCACCACTCTGTCCCACCACTGCTGAGTTGTCCACCGCAATGATGGAATCCTGGGAAACACCATCAGCAGCATTGCCTGATGTATGGGACAATCCCCCAGCAACATCACCCTCAGAAGAGGTGAACACAACTGGACATAGGTGAGGTCAGTGATGGGTCTGGAGACCTTGTCCCTGGGTATCAGCTCCACAGGACTGCTTGCACCCTCTTTACCAGCTGCAGCAACTGTGGAAAAGGGGACAAAGAACATTGCCATCAATTGACAGTGCCAATGCAAGTGTAGGCTACACAATAGTACCAGTAGCATGCAGTCAGGTTGAGTCAACCGGAAACTGCCACACACACACAGGCCCATGCCCTGCAATCAGAATGCATACAGTCACACAAGTCTAGGAAAAATGAAGAGTCACAATGATGAGCCATGTACACGTTAAACCAGCTCATTGACATGTGTCCACAGACACATGGCAACACAACCTTAAACATCGCAATACCAATACTGCAGTGTCCCAAGTGTATCCAGCAGGATGGGCCATGGGAAGGGCACCTGGCCACATGTGTCTGTAGCACCATAGGCACATCGCCATCCAACCACATCTAGCAACCTGCACCCTTGAAAGTCTAACATAAAAGCATGCAACACATAAATGCACCATTGCTAAGGGTCAAGCAGCAATGCTGTTGCTCCCAACCCCAACAAATGCCACAATTACATGCCATTGATGGCTCCTCATTCAGGGTCCTGACAGATCACAAAGCTGTCCCAGTTAGTTAAATGCATTTGATTGCAATTACCAAACCCCTGTAGATTTCACAGATGTGGACCATCACATACGCCCAACTGTGGCATGAGGCTACAACATACATGCCATGTAAAGAACAGACCTGCTCACATCATGCAGTACACACAAACACTGTTGAAAAGTGAACACTGTGGGTACTGACCAGCTGCTTTTATCTGTGCCTGCAGGTCCAGGACCTGTGCATGGATGTCCGGGTTACCCCTCTCCAGGACCTGGAGATGAAGGGATGACACCCGATGGCTGGCTGCATGGTGCACCTCCACAGTGGCAGCTGCCTCAAGGGCTGGCTTCGCCTTCTGGCTCTGGATCCTGCGGTCAGCTCACCGCTTCTTGGCTTGGTGTTCAGATGTAGGTGCAAAACCCATTATATTTATTTATTGTTTATTTATAAAGCGCGTATACACATGTGAATTGCTTCACAACACTTCAAGATGGGAAGGTAACAATAGAATACAATAACTATTCTTAGGCTATGAAGATTCTGAATGATCTAAAAAGAAAAACTAGCATACTAAGCCTGACAACATTTCTCGAAGTGCAAGTGCATGAAGAGGGACAGGTGAGACAAGCTCAGGGGGGTGATGAAAACAGTGGGGGGGGGGCATGACATACAAACAAACTTGGTCCTAGTACATTTAGGTCATGCATGCGTACAGACGGAGGTGCAGAGACGGGTGGGGGTGTGGGGGCAAACAAAGAGTCCTGTGCAGCAAGGCCCTGTGTTAAGTGCAGAGAGGTTGCCCCGCTCAAGGAGAGTAAGCTGAAAGTGCAGTACTGTTGAACAAAGTGCAGCGGCCCCGAGGCAAGTGCAAAAGACTGGCGGGGGAACCTGGGACCTATAGGCTCTGGAGGTGAACCAGCAACCAGTCAGCAAAAAAATGAACAGAGTTAGGGAGGAGAAAGAGGGTGCAGAGAAAAGGAAGGAGGTTAGCAGGGGAGAGGGAGAGAGAAGGAGGAAGACAAAAGGAAGGTCTTGAGGAGTTTCCGGAACTTAAGGTGTTCCAGCTCAAGATGGAGAGAGGCAGGGAGGCTGTTTCAGAGGGAAGCACCTGCAGAGGATAACAATCTACTCCTCAAATCTCTGTTTGTGAAAGTGGCTCACCTGCAAAGAGTTGGAGGAGGACGAGCGGAGGACTCTAGAGGAAGAGTATTTAGGAAGAGAGCTTTGTAGATAGTGCAGGTCCTGGTCCCAGAAAACCTTGTGGATTATGCAGAGGGTCTTGAACTTGATCCTTGCAGCCAAGGGGAGCCAGTGGAGGAATTTCGGCGCCAGAGAGTTGCGGTCCCAGGGCTTGAGGCCAAGGATAAGTCTTACGGTTCTGTTCTGGATGAGTTGTAGAGGACAGAGAGTAGAAGTAGGAAGATTGAGAAAGAGGCTGTTGCAATAGTCCTGCTTAGAGAGAACCAGGGCTCTCTAGGTAATGAGCCTCTGGGGGAAATTGAGAAAAGGTAGAATACCTCTGAGGAGGTGCAGTTGGTAGTTGAACTTTTTGGAGATGTCTGAGATGTGAGAAGAGAAGGAGAGTGTGGAGTCGAAGTTGACCCCAAGATTTTTTGCCTCATTGGTAGGTGAGGGTACAGGTCCGAGGGAGGCAGGTGTTAAGACAGATTTCTGAACTCTGACCTGGTGGGCAGAGGTTCAGGAGGCCAGCCTAGTTTCTTGGAACGGGGTAACCTTATGGACAAACCGGACCAATCAAGGTAGCTTGGCGGTGGTCAAGACTAGGACTCAGGAGGGGTGAGGGTGACTGTCAGACCTCAATGAGCACACAGAGCAAAGGACACTTTCAAATCACTCCCAGTCAGGTGTATATATATATATTAAAAATACAAATACATTTATTTCAAGGCCTTTGAGTTTCAACACACAAATCAAATCACGTTTAAGCCAACAGGGTGGGGTCTAAATCGGGTCTAAAGGGTCTAAAAGGTTTATGCATGAAATGGGTCCACAACCTAAAAGGGGAAGGAAACAGGCAGTGCAAATAGTCTTTAGTCACTTCTGCATCCAACACACTCCTAACTAAGAGGCAGTCCAATCCCTAAGAAGAGTGGACCATATTGCTCAAATATACTTGCTCTGCTGGTGCAAGCAGTCGTTCAAATGGGAAAACAGGGTCTCTTTAAGGGTCTGTAGGAGCTCAGGAAGGTGGGTGAGGTGATGAAAAATAGGTTCCCACTATTCGAGGAGGGCCTCCACTTGAGGGCAGAGTCGATTCCAAGAGTTGGGAATAGTTCGCTAGTTCGCACTAGCAGTGGAAAGGAGAGGAGCCCTCAGGGGCCACTCGTGTGTAAAAATGGATGGAGGCGCTAGCGGCCACTGGTTAGGGTTGCGATTAATCACTGACCCCCGGCACACTGTGGGCCAAACTTCAGCAGTCGAGTCCACTTCAGTTGCAGGTTCAAGTGCGGCAATTTGGCGGCTCTGTGGCTTTCAGCGATGAAGATACAGCGATTATTCCCAAATGGGACAGTGGACATTTCTCCGCTCCTGGTGGATGGATCAGGCCAGTTTCACTGGAGCAGACTTCAAGGGCAAGAGGGGCACAAATTCAGCACACCTGCAAAGCTTATCACCACGTCTGAGCGACACGGTAAACGCATATACTCCGGTTCGGGCGCACTCTCTTTACTCCAGACCTGGGAATGCCAAGTGTATTAAATTCGGTGTGAGGGTGCCTTGAGCATAAAGCTAGAGACCTACCAAGTTTTGAGGGCCTGCTCCAAACGGCGGCGATATCAGGGCCAAAAGTCTGCGTAAGCTGGTCAGCCCACTGGTTGGCCCAGGGACACTTCCGAGAGAGCTTACTTGCAGGGTTTGATGAAGGTGCCGAGAATAGTTGTTCCCACTATTCCAATGGGTCGAAGCATCTTCCTAGATCTTCTAGAACGACCAGATGCAGAGGGGTCCCACGGGACGACAGCGGGCTCTGGGTGCCAAACCTTCCAGCAGGTCACAAGCGTTTCCTCGACTCGGTTTCTTAGTTTCAGGATACTTGGATCCTATCCTTCGTTCAGTGAGAACTCCAGAGATTGACATGGTATGGGTGTTTGGAGCCTTCTCTTATCCAGAATCTCCTTCGTGCCAAAACGAAGAGGACCCAATGAGAGATCTGCTCACATACAGGCATACCATACGTGGACCAATCACGGACCACAGTGGTCCCAGGCATTCCCAGCACTCCAGACTCTCTGGCACCCAGGATGTGTATTGGAACCAGACGTTCCAGCCCACATCCTGGAGGCACACACACAAGGCATGCAGAATCCCACGAAAGCTTGGTGCTTCGTGGGAAAATGCATGCCCAAATAAGGACTGACCCAAGTCGGCTCGACCTGGGGAAGGTGAAGGGGAAAGATGGCCAAAGGACAGGATAAAGAACCTTGTGGCATGGCCATTTGGGAGCCAGGCCAACAGTTCATGCCAAACGCAGTAATTGCGGTTTTTCGATGGTACTTTCTGTGCCTACCTTTGTGATCACAGGTAATGGGAATCAGGCTTCGCTTTCCAGAGAAGGAGCCTGAGAACCAGCTACCACATTCAAGGAAGGCAGCAAATGCGCAAATTACCCACTCCCAACTCAGGGAGCTAGTGAAAAAAAATACCAATACAGGACTCTTTTGAGGCCCTTTAATTGGAAAGACTGCACTTGAAATCCTTTAACAAGGGCAAGTCTGGTGTCAGCGGCCACGGTAATTCCAGCTCCAATAGAATATATTAAAATTGCTGCAGTTAAAAAGCTTGTAGTTGGATCTTGGGATCAAGCTGGTGGTCCACCACGAGGAGAGCTACGACTTATCCCAGCCCATACCTCACGGAGCTCCCTTGATGCTCTTGATTGAGAGTCCTGGGAGTCTGATGCTTTGGCTTTATAAAAATTATTTATGCATTTATTTATTTATTTATTTATTTATTTATTTATTTAATTATGTATTTATTACATTTCTATAACATGCCTAACCCTCAGGCATCTGGGCCCTTCAACTTGAGAATACGTTGCAAAGCAGAGACTTGGTTATACAGTAAGGTTACAGTTATAGGTATAGTATCGAAACATGCTTTTGCAGCTGCAATAGTCACATGTGAATGTTAAATTACAATTTCAAGCTTAGTCTATTTTGTTAAAACATATGCAGAGTTCATTATCCCAGTTTCTAACTAGTTGTACTGTATCGGTCTTCTCTGCGGATGGTAGCCGGGGGGAGGACCTAGTGCTCATTCATAGAGAAAGGTAGAGTCTTAATATCCTAGTTGAAAGGCCATGTTTTTTTTTTTTTTCGAAAAGACCATAGTGAGGTGTAGTCCTCAGTTCCAGAGGCATGGCATTCCAGTAGTTGGCTGTGATAACAGGGAAGCTAGAGCCTCCTGCTTTTTGTCTTTTGTATCTTTGAGTGGTCAGTATCCGCAAATAGGCCAATCGGGTTGGTCTGGCTGAGTGAGCTTTGGAGATTAGATTTGAGAAGTAACGGAGCAGTGTTAGATAGAAATTTGTGCGTGAGAGATAGTATTTTGAATTTAATATGGTTTCTTACTGGTAGCCAGTAAATGTTTCTTCTCGTTGTGGTTATGTGGTCTGATTTCGGGCTATTAAGAGCTGCTCTGATTGCGTTATTTTGGATGATCTGGAGCCTCTTAATCTTTTTAGTTGAGGACCCTGCAAAGATGGCATTGCAGTAGTCGATCCTAGAGAGGATCAATGCTCTGGCCAGTGTGACGTGGTTCCCCACCGTAAGGTAGGGTCTGCATGCAGTGATAAGTTTGGCAGTGTATTTTGAGGCCGATGTAATGGTATTGACTTGTTGGTGAGGGTCAGAGATGAGTCTAGATACATCCTAGTATCTTGACTTCTTTGGCTACTGTGATTCGATTGCCAGCTACGTCGAAGATTTTGGAAGAAAATGTGAGATTATTGAGTCTTGTGGGACTGCCTGTGATCCAGATCTCTGTTTTATCGTCATTAAGGTAGAGTTTGTGTTGAGCCATCCAGGCTTGGATAGCGAGGTAGATGGAGTTAAGGGACTTGGAGCCTGTGTCGTAGTCCCCAGTGATTGACAGGAGTATTGTCTCGGGAGCAGGGGTGTTGCTAGGTCTGAAAAAGATCAGGGGCTATGCTAATACCAGGGCTCTCGGGACCCGGGGCTAGCTAGCCTTTTGGTTGTAGCCTATGAACTTCGATCAGGGGCTATAACCAAAAGACCCAGGGCTATAGCTCCCTAATGTCCCCCCTAGCAATGCCTCTGCTCGGGATGATAGCTCAGGGGCAACTGCTCGCCTTGGAAGCAAGACGACACGGAGCAACACAGGTTCGTTCCACGGGTCCGTGCTTAGAAACCGCAGGTAATCAATCATATCATATCATATTTGGGTGACGTCTGCATAATTTGTATATGTGACACCCAATTTGTCTAGTCTATCAAAGAGAGGTTTTGTGAATATGCATTGCAATGTAGGAAGGCCGCACAATCCTTGTGGTACTCCACAGGTGACAGGAATAGGGCGTGCAGCCGCCGTAGATGAGAAGACTCTAATGGATTGGTTAGAAAGGAGCGATTCAATCCAGCTTATGGCATTGTTGGAAAAATGGGCATTGCTGGCTAGGTGACGGCATAAGACATTATGATTCACTAAATCAAATGCTGCTGAGCGGTCCAATAGCAGAAGGATGTCTAGGTCGCCTCTGTCTCTGATTTGATCTATTTGTATTTTAAGATCTAGTGTTCAAAGCAGGCCCATCACCTTAATACTTCAGCTAGGAATGATGGACTAGGACTCTGTTTCTATTTTGTTGGTTTTTGGTAACTGGGGCCATCATTAGGAGGGACAGCCAGGGCCATTTGTATTGTGCTCCTAGAGGTGAAATTCTTGGACCTTCGTAGTTCCAAAAATAAATGATGCCAACTAGCAATCCAGTGGCGTTATTCTCATGACCCGCTGAGCAGCTTCCCGGGAAACCAAAGTCTTTGGGTTCCGGGTGGGAGGGGGTATGGTCACAATGCTGAAACTTAAAGAAATGTAAGGAAGGGCACCACCAGGACTGGAGCCTTCAACTTAATTTGACTCAACACAGGAAACCTCACCCCTGCCAGGACACAGAAAGGTTTGACAGATTGATAGCTCTTTTGCTATTCTGTGGGTCATGGTGCCTGGCCGGTCTTGGTTGCTGGAGTGATACGTCTGGTCAATTCAGACGATGAACCAGACTCCAGCTTCTTAGAGGGACAAGTGGCATTCAGCCACCTGAGATCAAGCAATAACAGGTCTGTGATGACCTTAGATGTCCCGGGCTGCACGTGTGCTACACTGAAAGAATCAGCATGTGTCTACCTTTTGCAGACAGTTGCTGTTAAACCCACTGATCTCGGTTTGTGATAGGGATTGGGGATTGCAATGATTTCTCATGAACACGGAATTCCCAGTTAGTGCAGGTCATAAGCCTGCGTGGCACAAGAGCACCGGCTGTTGGGGATACCTGGGACAAGGAACATTGGAGTGCATATGAAGACGAACGCTGCTCATAAACCCTGCCCCCTTTCTATCTTTTTGGCCGCTTTGCCCAAAGCGGTAAAGCCCACGTTGCACAAGGGCGTCAGCTTTTGGGGCTGCCTGGGGCTTGGAACCAGGGAGTTCATCTGTAGCCTTACGCTGCTCATAAGCCCTGTCCCCTTTCCTTCAAGTTTGCCACATTGCGTAAAGTGGCAAAGCCCTCGTGGCACAAGGCGGCCGCTGTTGGGGCTGCCTGGTGCTTGGAATCAGGGAGTAATTCCTGCCTTTTTCCTTCAAGTTTGGTTGCATCGTCCAAAGCGGCAAAGCCTGCGCGGGACACAGGCAATGGCTGTTGGGGCTGACTGAGGCTTGGAACCAGGGAGTGCATCTGTAGCCTTACGCTGCTCATAAGCCCTTTCCTTCAAGTTTGGCCACATCACCTGAAGCGGCAAAGCCAGCGTGGCACAAGTGCGCCAGCTGATGGGGCTTTTTTGGCCTGCTCTGTAAAGGCGTACCTCCCTGGCCCTGGTGGTGGTGTGCTACAGGCCTAGTAGATGCATGCAACAAAGCTCTAAGTGTCAACGTGGCATTGATGTTCGATATCTACATTGAAGTAGGCTGAATTGTGAGGCTAGACGAGATTGACTGCTGCAATCTCTGACAAAAATAGTGTAATGGGAGAGGGTCAAGGTGCCCCAAC
Organism: Ambystoma mexicanum; assembly: GCF_040938575.1. Taxonomy (NCBI): domain Eukaryota; kingdom Metazoa; phylum Chordata; class Amphibia; order Caudata; family Ambystomatidae; genus Ambystoma; species Ambystoma mexicanum. Next base: position 719,996,967 of record NC_090932.1, read on the forward strand.
CACACTGAAAAGCTTTCTGTGGCAAACAGAGACCTTGTACCTGATCTCCTCTAAAATGCAGTAAGGGTGCGGGAGATAGACTTGTATAAGCCACCCCAAACCAATCGGGCATGCCCTGAGTGCTTCAGTGACTAGTTTTTGATTTATTTTTTCAGCATTATTTATATTAACATTTCTAAATGATTCTTTTTGTTTCTTTTTGCTTTTACTGTCAAAGCAAAATATCAATTTAAGGATCTATGCTTTTAGTGAAGCGAACAAATCTATGATTATTCCTGTGTGTTGCCCTTTTTATTATGAAAGCACAGCAAGTATTTTCTTATTATTTTTTGCTGTTAAGTGGTTTATTGACTAGTGTTATCAGATGTCTAAGAGGAAGGCGCCTCATGATTTCGCCCCCATCCAATTTAGCAAGAAACCAGCACCCATAAGCCAATTGATACCTGAAGTAAATGTTTTATCTTCAGAACATGAAATTTTATTAAATGATATGCCTGCTTCCAAATTAGTCCCCGGATTCATAAAAAAATGGTACACGACCCAGAACTCCTACCATTTGCCCAGAGGGGCTTGACACTGATCTTATATCCCTGGCTTCTCAAACAGACACAAAATTATGCCGGACAACAGTTGGGGACTGATTTGCATAAGGATACTTTGCATCTTCCCTCAAAAGCTACTGTGCGTATTAGGAAGTAATTGCTGGCCCCCAATATGACTGAGATTAACAGAGTTACCGTCCAACAACAGGGGTGCAAACATGGATTGACCATTCGGCAAATGTTCCTTTTTCCCCAAATTTAGGACTTACTTCTTTGATGGGAACTCAACTCCAGGACTTGTCTCCGCTATCATACGTATCCCAGAGGGGCATGTAACTTGTACCCAACTGCCTATGCTATATAATGTATTACCCTTTCCCATCACTGTGGGTCTTGACTAATTTTCCACATCGAAAGAACCTTCTTCTTGCAAATTTTGTCCCATTTGCAAAGATTTGATGCTTCATATCCAATCTGACTTGGACACAATAAAGCCTCAATTAACAGACTTATTAACGCAGCTGGGGAAACAAGGAACATTGTGGCTAGCCCAGAGCCAACATATAGCTACACACCCAAATCCCAATGGCCCCTCTTTGATTTGATTTTATTTGATAGGCACTTATAAAGCGCAACATTTGCCCAAGGGCATCTTGGTGCTACCTAGCAGGAAGGGACTAAGAAGCCAACGAGAAGAGGAACGTTTTCAAACCCCTTACGAAAGACCAGATGATTGACTGTTGATCTAAGAGGGCATGGCAAAGCGTTCAACAATCTGGCATCCACCACAGAAAAGGAACAGCCACCGATCCAACTGTATTTCAGCACCGGGATTCGCAAAAGGCAGGCATCGGCCGGGCGGAAAGCGCGTCTCGGAACATAAGGCCGAAATTTTGCCTTAAGATATTCAGCTCCCAAGCCATAAAAAGCACAGTGAACCGGCCACTGAGATTTAAAGTGAATACGCTTAACAACAGGAAGCCAGTGAGGTTGCAGCAAGATGGGAGAGATGTGGCAGCACCAGGGGATGGACGTGGCCAGCCAGGCAGCAGAATTCTGGAAAACCTGAAGACGGTGGAGCAAGTAAGCAGGCTGAGCCAGAAAAAGTGAATTACAATAATTAATGGAGGAAGATACGAGGGCAGAAACCACCAGCAGTAAAGGTGGACCGGGAGGAAAGGAAGAACCGAAACAGTGCAATTTAAGCTGAAAATGACCCGGCTGACAGACAGCACTGACCTGGGGCTCCATGGAAAGGGAGGAGGAGAGTTTCACCCCCAGGTCTTTAACCATAGTGACAGGTGACAGGAAGGGACCAAGAGACAAAGGCCAGAAATCAATGGTCCAGAATGAAGAAGCAGAGGGGGGCCTACTACCAGCACCTCAGTCTTGTCCCCGTTCAATTTAAACAAGTTGTTCTTCATTCAATCTCCCACAGCGACAAGACACGCACGAAACTTGGCTGCTGACTTAGGGATGAACAGGTCCAGGTGAACCAAGATCTGCGTGTCATCTGCATAAGCACAGCAGAGGAAACCGTGGGATTGGATGAGCTTGGTCAGCGGTTGAAAGTAGACATTGAACAGGACCAGGGATATGGCAGACCCTTGAGGGATACCACAAGTGAGGGAGACTACTAAAGAAAGAAAAGGAGGTAAGAAAAGAGATTGACAGCAGTCAGTAAGAAACTATGTAAACGAGCCAGGACGGTGCCTGAGAGGCCAGCCTCTGCCAGGCGATCCAACAGGACTGCATGGTAAACGGTGTCGAAGGCGGCAGATTAATCCAGCAATAAAAAGTGCTAACGCCGCCCCATCATGGACCCGAGCTAAATCATCCATGACAGAGACCAGGACACTCTTAGTACCCTGGCCTATGCGAAAACCAGATTGAGAAGAGTGAACAAAAGAAGTATCTTCGAGAAAAGTAGTGAGCAGTGGACAAACCAGTGATTCCAAATGTTTCATGGATAAAGGTAAAAGAGAAATGGGATTAAAATTAGCAGGTACCAAAGGATCAAGCAAAGGTTTTTTTTAGTAGTGGAATAACAGTCACCTGTTTAAGGGGAGCAGGAATCACCACAGTTGACAGAGAGATATTCACTTCATTAGTCAGTAGTTGAATAAGGTGGGGGGGCCATACCATCGACAATAGTGAGTGGGATTGGATCTTGGGAGCAAGAGGATTTAAGTCTAGAGATGGCATCAGCGACTTCAGCAGAGGAAAACGGACGAAAGGCTGACCAGTTGGGACAACCGTAGAGATGGTAGGGGACAAGAGAGGAGCAGATACTGAGAAGAGACCAGTACTGATATTGGACCTAATCATATCAATTTTATCAACAAAAAAAGATGATAAAGAATCACAAAGAGCTTGCGAAGGAGGAACAGGGTCGGCAGCCAAGGAGGAGAGGCTGCAGACCACCTTAAATAGCTCCTTAGGCTTGTAAAGAGACATCCCAGTCAGAGAGGCATAAAACAGCTGCTTGGCAGTGACAACAGCACAATGTTACAACTGGGTAGCCTGAGTCAACACAAGCCTACCCGGAGGAGCATAGGAAAGTCTCCATTTGCACTCAAGCTGTCTGCGCTGCAGGCGCAATGCCCGCAGGTTCTTCTGGGAAGAACCATGGTTGTGGATGCCGTGTAGATGGCCTCGATTTTTTCAAAGGGGCTAATAGATCGGCAGTGGCCAAATAGCTATTACACAATAAGACAAAGTCCGCTGCTGCAGTATTAGTATGAAGGACAAGTTTTTGCGCCACAATAGTCTCTGGCTGAGCAGACCGCCACCCCCTCTGAAGAGTGGTAGGTTTGTGGGGAGTCACCTTTGAGTTGAAAAGTGACAACAAGGTGGTTGGCCCAGGCCACAGGGAAGGCAGGGTATGCCGAGGCAGACGCCTCTTGTGAAAAGATAACATCCAGTGTGTTATCCAATCTGTGCGTGTGTTATTTTCTACTAATGCTGGTATAGATCAATACATAGGTTTACCGACATATACACCACAGCAATTAACCTTTAGGCAACAGACATGAGAAATCACCAACCTGGTCTTCGATACAGCTTGAAGAATGAAAAGCTCAGCTAACGTCTCTCTCCGTGTCTGAAAAATCTGACCCGGAGTGAGAACGCCAGGGAAACCCTCAGGGGGGAAAAACCCTGTGTTGCTAATGAGCGTAGGGTGGATGTGAAGGGAAGTCTTCACTGCTAGAAATCACTGTATTCTTGCATCGAGGTAGTGGAAGTTCAGTCCTTACAGTTTGGGAGTTTAGCTTGGAGCGTTACTGCAAGTCAAGGTAAGAATGTGATTAGAACCAGAATGTAATGTCTGGTGACGTAAGTCTCAAATGTAAGAGTGTTACCCTTCAGCTGAGAGCCGTTAGAGTCGGAGGAGGAGGAGTTGTAGGATCGTATGATGTATCCAGCCCTTAATGTTCGAAATAGAGCAAAAGTAAGACAGAGAAGAGATTGAATCAATATAAGATAGATAGAGAATAGGCTGATGGTCCTACCGGGAGCAGGAGACTGTGTTGAAAAGGGAAACGCGGAAGTAAATGTGGAAGTCTCCCCGCAACGTCTAATGGGCAATGTAGTGGATTGGAAAAAGTCTGACTTCGCGTACTGGAGGAAAAAGAACGGGGTTAAGGTGGTAAAGGTATCAGGTTGTTGTTTTATGAATGTCGCTCGGGATACCTACTTCACGAGAACTAGAGAGATCTTTACAGATTGGGAAGTGGCTTTCACGAGACGTGAAGGACTGGTCTGGAATTGAGGGAAAATTGCCTAATTAGAAGGAGGAAAAGAATCACAGATAAGACAAAGGAAATAGTGAGATGCTAGAAGCTGCAAAGTTGAGATCTGCACTAGAGCGACAACTCATGAAGCGTGGCTGCTATAGCAGTAGCAAGGTGCGGTTCACCGGGATCAGGCATCTGAAATACTGGATCCGGGTGTCGGGGAGGAGTCACCCAATCCACACTGATCGGGAGAACTGGACCGCTAAACTGCAGATCGGGCACCATTTTGCAATGGGGCACATGCAACCCCAGTACACAGTGCCATCTGCGCCAGAGACAAACCATTAAGACAATGCATGACAGTATGCCCCCTCCGAAGGCAGGTGAACCCTGGTTTCCCCGGGTGACACTGGTGAAAGGAGCATACCAACCGCGGAGCGTGGACTGCAAAGGCCGGTTCCCAGGACCGCTCCGCTGGCGAATACCCCTTCCAATCCACCAGGTACTGAAGGAGCCCTCTCCGATAATGGGAATCACAAATCCCGGTGACCTCAAATTCAGGGCCAGAGTCTGTCAGGACCGGAGGGGGAGCCCCCGTGGCCAACTGGTGAAAACGATTCCGTACATAGGTTTTAATAGTGAAATATGAAAAGTAGGATGAATGCGCCTCCAGGAATGCGGAAGCTGCAGCTTGAATGCAGCGGGACCCCTACACGCCAAAACACGAAAAGGGCCAAAGTAACAGGGCGACAGTTTAGATGGGACAAGTGACAGAGGAAGAAATCTGCTAGCCAAACAAACAGAATCCCCCACTTGAATTGAGGGAACCGGGGTCCAATGTTTGTCTGCAAACCTTTACTTCGGTCCTGTGCTTCTTGTAAGGCACCATAAGCAGTCCGATGACCCTGCATGATGGCACCCCCCAACCCCTCAATATCAGGGAATGAAGATGCCTGTGGCACCACTGTGGGAAACACGGATGGATGAAACCCATACGAGCAGTAGAACGGGCTGGCACGGGTAGCGGAATGTGTTGCATTGTTGTAGGCAAACTCTGTGAGGGGTAATAACCATTTCCAATTGTCCTGAGCTGCCGAAATATAGCATCTCAGTTTTTCCCATTCGTCTGCAGATGGTAACCTGAACTCAGAGGTCGAGATATCCCCAGGATGTGACAAAGCTGTCTCCAATATTTAGAGGTATATTGCAGCCCACGGTCCGAAATGATAGTTTCCGGCAAACCGTGCAGAGAAAAGATCCGATCCAGGAATACTCGTTCCATTTGCGCTGCTGAAGGGACGGAGGGTAACAGAATGAAATGTGCCATTTTGATTAGTGAGTCAATAGTTACCATTATGGCCGTCCAACCCTCTGATACGGGCAAGTCAACTATAAAGTCAGTTGAAATGATCTGCCACGCCCTAGTTGGGAGCTTAATTTTCACTAGTTCACCTATCGGAGGGCTTCAAGGGATCTTGGTCTGGAGGCAGACGGTACAGGAGGCAATGTACTCTTGTATATCCTGACTGACGGAGGGCCAACAAAAATGTTGCCAGATGAATTTGAAGGTGTTAGCAAACCCCCTATGACCAGCAGTTCGTGAATCGTGACAAAGTCTCAGAACTTCTTTGTGCAGAATTTCGTCCGGAATGTACACCTTACCGTCTTTGAAAAAGAACCCTTTGCTCTTTGACAGTCCATGTTTTTGGATCAATTCAGGGTGAAGTAGGTCTAGGTCTTTTGGGTGTGCTTCAATATTCTGTAAGAAGCCATGTATTACAGGTACAAATACTGCCTTGGGAAACATGGGTTCTGTCTTAAATAGTTTTTTGAGGTTGGGTTTCTTCGAGACAGAGCATCAGCCTGGAGATTCACCTTGCCAGGAATAAACATGAAAATAAGATGGAAAGGTGAAAAGAAATGAGCCATCTAGCTTGATGGCTATTGCAGGTTTGAGCATACTGAAGCGTCCGGAGGTTGTGGTGATCGGTTCTGACTTCTACTGGATTTCGCTTCCAACAACAGATGACGCCATTCCTCGAATGCCCGTTTAATGGCCAAGAGTTCCTTCTTGAGTACGGTATAGTTAGCCTCAATCGGAGATAAGGTTTTGGATATGTAGGCTACAGGTCACTCAATGTTATTGGCATCTGGTTGAAGAACAGCTCCCAATGCGTGATTGGAAGCATCAGACTCGACAACAAATCTCACCTGTTGATCTGGCGTAGCCAGTACAGGGGCTGTAGTGAAATGTAGCTTCAGCCTTTCAAAGGCCTCTTGGGTGTCTTGGGACCAAAGGAACGGAACCCCTTTCCTAAGGAGACGAGTCAACGGCTGAGTGAGATTTTAAAAATGTGGGATGACACGCCTGTAAAAATTGGCAAAACCCAAAAACCTCTGGATTTCTTTGACCGACTTGAGAACAGGCCATTCGGTGATTGCTGATACTTTTTCGGGGTCCATTGCGATCCCCTGTGGAGAAAGTACATAACTCAAATAGGCTACCGATGATTTGTGGAATTCGCACTTTTCTATTTTGCAGAACAAATGGTTTTGTTGTAGCCGGTTCAGTACTTCTGTAACGTGTCGGATGTGGTTTGTTAATGTGGAAGAAAAAAACAGAATGTCATCCAGATAAATGATGATGTAGTGTAGTGAAATGTCTGGAAATATTTGGTCAATGAATCTCTGAAAAACAGCTGGTGTGTTAGCTAAACCAAAGGGCATGACCCTGTATTGATAGTGGCCAAAAGGAGTTCTAAAAGCCGTCTTCCATTCATCTCCAGCTTTAATGCGGACCAAATGATAAGCGCCCCATAGATCGAGTTTGATATAAATGGTGGCGCTCCTGACTGCCTCCAGTATATCGGGAATGAGTGGCATGGGATATTTATCTGGGATGGTGATCTTGTTTAAACCCCTGAAATCTATACACAGGCGTAATCTGATGTGTTCTTCTTTGGGATGAAAAATAGTGAAGCAGCCGCAGGTGCACTGGATTCCATGATGAGACTAGTCTTTAAGTGGGTATGTAAGTCGTCCTTTAATACTTCCTTCTCCTTAGTCAAGAGTATAAACATGCGCCCAAATGGAAGAGGGCTATCTGCTATCAAATCAATGGAACAATCATCCCTCCTATGGGGAGGAAGTTCTGAGTATTCCGCCTGGGAAAACACTGAATGGTATTGTTGATATTCAGGAGGAAGTGCAGAGATCTGATTTAGCATTGCCACCATAGACTTGTTCAACCGAATGCAGGATTGACTGCCAGGGGACTTCATCTCTTGTCTCATACATTGGCGAACACACTGCTCCGAGCCCAAAAACAGAGTGCCTGCTCACCAATTGATAAAAGGGTTATGCACTCTTAACCAAGGCAACCCTAATATAATCGGGTAATTGGGCTGTTCTAATGATGTCCAGATCCAATTCTTCTTGATGTGATGCAATGGTCATAAAAAGGGAATATGTATGATCCTTGATAGGCCCGGACCGCAGAGGGCTGCCATCAACGCTTTCCACAGGGATGACCATAGATTTGGCAGACCGTGGAGTCCCATGAGTCACTGCCCAGGAATCATCAATAATATTTCCTGCACCCCCACTATCTATAAGGGCAGGCACATTCTCGAGTCGAATGTTATTCCATGATAGGGATACCCTGAGGACTATCATAGTGTTTTCTGAAGGGGGTTTACACAGACCGGAACGGGCAGTTAGAAGGGAACTTGTTTCTGTATATGGACCCTGAACCGTTGTTCCCCTCACGGTCGGACACTGGCATTTCCCGCCTTCCTGAACAGAGATATGGGACATTCCTTCACTGTGTGCATGTTGGCCCCGCAATAACAATAGACCAAGTGATTTGCATCTAGAAGGCTCTTCTGCTGACTAAGGACCTGGGGCAGCCCCTAATTGCATAGGTTCCTCATTAGATGCGGGCTTGCTGGAAGATGGCAATCCTTCATAATGTTGTCTATGGCCTCTCCCCTTCTTTTTCTCTTGATACCTCTTTTGGAGTCTATAGTCAAGTTGCATTATCAGGGCTATCCATTCTGTCAGATTGTGAGGACGGGGGACCCGGGAGACCTCATCTTTCAACTCCTCAGTTAAACCAGCCGGAAAATTGTAATTAGGGCATCATCAGCCCATGCATTGTCTGCTGCCAACTGTTTGAATTTAGTTATGTATGACAGAATGTCCAGATTTCCCTGCTTAAAGTCTAAAAGGTGCTCCTGTGAGGCGATGGTCACCTCTTGCCTTCCAAACATCATCTTAACGCTGTTACAAAAGGCTGGCTATGAATCCAGAATATGGTTATTATTTATCACCAACTGAGCTGCCCAAGCCAAGACCGCACCCATCATTTGGGAGATCATGTGTCAAACCTTATCCCTGTCAGTGGGAAAAAAATGCGGCTTTGAAAGCAAACTGAACGGTACAGGATTCTAAGAAGTCTTTTACCTTATGTGGGTTCCCATCAAAACGCCCAGACGGAAGTGGCACAGGAGGAACCTCCACACACTGAGCAAAGCAGCCCGTTTGATGGCGTAAAACCATGTTCTCTTGTTTTAGCTGCTGAACCTTGGCAGATAATACCCGGACAGCCACCACAAGCTGCTGTACCTGTTGATCCATGATCACCTGAATGTGCGACCCGCAGTCCAAGTACTGGGATAACCGGCGTTGCTATCTGTTATTTTATACTAATGCTGGTATAGATCAATACATAGGTTTACCGACATATACACCACAACAGTTAACCTTTAGGCAACAGACACGAGAAATCACCAACCTGGTCTTCGATACAGCTTGAAGAATGAAGAACTCACCTAATGTATCTCTCCGTGTCTCAAAAATCTGTCCCGCAATGAGAAAGCCAGGGAAACCCTCACGGGGGAAAAACCCTGTGTTGCTAATGAGCGTAGGGTGGATGTGAAGGGAAGTCTTGGCTGCTAGAGAACGCTGTATGCTTGCATCGAGGTAGTGGAAGTGCAGTCCTTGCAGTTCGGAAGTTTAGCTTGGAGCGTTACTGCAAGTCAAGGTAAGAATGTGATTAGAACCTTAATGTAATGTCTGGTGACATAAGTTTCAAATCTAAGAGTGTTACCCTTCAGTGGAAAGCCGTTAGTGTCGGAGGAGGAGTAGTCGTAGGATTGTATGATGTATCCAGCCCTTAATGTTCAAAACAGAGCACAAGTGAGACAGAGCAGAGATTGAATCAATAAAAGAGATAGAGAGGCTGATGGTCCTACAGGGATCAGGAGACTGCGTTGAAAAGGGAAACGCTGAAGTAAATGTGGAAGTCTCCCGGCAAGGTCTAATGGGCATGGTAGTTTGTTGGAACAAGGCTGACTTCGCGAACTGGAGGAAAGAGAACGGGGTTAAGGTGGTAAAGGTAAAAGGTTGTTGTTTTATTAATGTCGCTCGGGATACCTACTTCACGAGAACTAGAGAGATCTTTACAGATTGGGAAGTGGCTTTCAGGAGATGCGAAGGACTGGTCTGGAATTGAGGGAAGATTCCCTAATTAAAAGGAGGAAAAGAATCACAGATAGGACATAGGAAATAGTGAGATGCTGGAAGCTGCAAAGTTGAGTTCTGCACTAGAGCGAAAACACACGAAGCGTGGCTGCTGTAGCAGTAGCAATGCGCAGTTCACTTGGATCAGGCATCTTAAATACTGGATCCGGGTGTCGGGGAGGAGTCACCCAATACACCCTGTTTTTGAGAAGTGGCCCACTAAACTGCAGAACAGGCGCCATTTTCGAAGGGGGCACATGCAACCCCAGTACACGTAGCCATCTGCGCCGAAGAGACCAACAATGAAGATGATTCATGACTGCATGGGGCCAGATACTTGTTGAATGAGAGCGATTTCTTTCATAGAGGAAAGAAAATTCAGAACTCTAGCATTGCCAGCATCATTAACCCTAAAGTTAAAGTTCCCTAAAACAAGATGGTGAACATGGCGCAGTTGGATATCGGCCATAAAATGTAAGAATGCCACAACAGACTAAGGGCCTCATCACGAGTTGGGGCGGTAACGCCTGCGCTATTAGCGCCAGCGTTTATAGCCTTACCGCCAAACCCCCCGGCGATAATAGTGCCGGATCACGGGTTTGGTGGAACGGATATTGCCCATTCCCCACTGAGCCCATTCGGGAATTCCCCATTCCCCATTGGGCTCAATGGGGAATTTTCGCGCTCTTACCGCCGGTGGATTTTCCGCCGGCAGTAATAGCGTGAAAATTCAGCGGATTTCCCCCCTGCACATAGCTGGGGGGGAATCTGCCAAACCCGTGATTTGGCGGACCCTTAAATGCGGCAGTTATAGCGCTACCACGACATTTAACGGTTACCGCCCAACTCCTGATGAGGCCCTAAGTATATTTAACGGAGGACGATAAACTATCAAAAGATGAAAACAGATACTCGAATGAAGAAAGAGGCGGACTAGCATGGCTTCCAAACTTATCTTATGACTGATCAGCAGTAACAAGCCTACAAAAATGGAGCTAAAGATAACCACAATTCCACCTCCGGCTTTCTAGGGAGGACGGTTAACCTGAAAAACTTTGTAGTTGAGCGGAAGCACCACTTTGGCCACACAACACACCTTAATGCAAATCCCCCTCCCTATTTTACTGCACACCAATTACCTGCCAACCTTAACCGCCCCCCCCAACCCGCCCTGTATTATGGAATGGCCAATCTAACCAGCCATCTGGGGATCTTATTGATTTGACATGCAAGATAGAAATGGGATGACCAATCCAAATGTGCAGCCTGATTGGCCTGATTTTATTGAATGAAGCAAAATCATCTGCTTCCAAGAAACCTGGCTGACTGTACCCATTCAGAAACGTAACTATCACACCTTTTTCCGCCAAGCTCAAAACGCCTCTAAAGGATGCCTTAAAGTTGTATTATTAATATGGGTACACGTTAGCCTGGGGATAGCCCGCAAATGAATTGAATTGGGGTCCCGGATCTATTATGCATGACACTTGGGGCCTCATTACACGGAAGGCGGTGATCCAGGGTGCTATTAGCACCCTGGACCATGCCGGTAAATTACCGGCACCGCCTTGGCGGAAAGGGGATTTACCGCCCCATTCCAGGGTTGGTGGGGCGGTAAATCCCCCTTCCGCCATTGCCCTTCCCCATTCCCATTTCTGCCCCATAGGGCTCTATGGGAACGGGGAAGGCGCTAATTACGGCACCGCAATTTTGCAGTGCCGTAATTAGCTCCGAGGTCCCTTAGCGGGTTGGTTTTTAACGCCTGCAAAAAGCAGGCGTTAAAGCACCAACCCGCTAAGGGACCTCGTAGTAAGGCGGTAATGGTTAACGGTCACCGTTACCATTAACGGTGGCCGTTAACCATTACCGCCTTCCGTGTAATGAGGCCCTTGGTCATAAGGCGGGTCTAAGTGTCCTGAGTATGAACATGTGTCTAAGTCAAAACCAATGAGCAATTGCAGAGATTGTGAGGGATTCTGGTTAAGTAGACACAGCTTATATATATTATTCTTAATTGAAATTCAATGGTTGTGGTTCTATAATAGGATAGGTGTTCTTTGGTCCTGTTGCCAGAATGGCCCCACTTTAACTGTGGATTGAATATAGTAACAAAGGAAGCTGCCTGGGTTGGGATAACCCAGGTGTCTAGAAGGACCTAAAGTGAATATTTCACATATAGTTTGGAGTCAGTTATACACTTTCAATTATATAGCTCATTTTCAAATACGCAGATTATCTAAACGATACATACAAAAATAAATCTTCACAATCTTCAATTCGTTTTTCATAAATACAAAAAAGGTAGCAGGCGTGCCTCTCTAGAAAGAACGTGGCATGATAAGCTGTTCTGTGGTTTTTACCCACTTTGAGAGTTCGCAGGCATCACTTTTTGCTCACTGTAATTTTCACAAAGGAGGAATATCCATTTGCATACCAACCTTTGTCCCGTCCACAAGGGCAGTGCAGCACCAAAATGCCTGGCAAACCTCCTTTGAACAAGAGTGTCAACAGCAACCCCAGACACGTGTTTGGCCTAATCGGGCCTCATCAGTGAGGTACAGCTGTACCTCTCTGAGAACAGTGAGCAACAGGTCCACATCTGGGTTCCCCCAGGTAACTTAGAGTGACCAACTCCAAGTTCCTTGCAAAAATACAAAAAGGGTAGCAGGCACTGCGGCCCTGGTTTATTTATTACATTTATATAGTGCACAAGCAGCCCACGGGCATTGAGGTGCTTTAGAGTCATAAACTGTCTGGAAAGTGACCATGATCCTTTGATAGTGAACTTCTCTGCTACTTTGAATAGGACAAATGATCACATGCCGCTGCATCAATATCCTAAGATAGACCAATCGCAAAAAATTAAAACCGTTAGGTGGTCTTCTATTATTGACTAGTCATTGTTACCAACTATACATACGAAGATGCTACCACTACTAGAAGACTATTCAAAGCATAATACAGCCTTACATTGTAGTTCATGTCGGATATTGGCTATCGGCAGGGACTTTGGGAGTCTTAGTACACTACGCCAAAGGGACCCCTCCATGATATGATAGGTTATTTATAACGCGCTTAATACCCAGAGGTTTCTAAGTGCGGACCCAGGGATTGAACCTGTGTTGCTCCATGTCATCTTGTTTCCAAGGCGAGCACGTTGCCCCTGAGCTATCCTCCCGAGACAGGGGTTGCACTTTTAGTAGAGCAATGTTTCTGCTCCGTACATAAGGACCTGCATCACCTTTTGCCCATAAAAGGTGAGAATTGGTGTAATAGAAAAGGCCCCAAAGCGCCTATGGATGGCGATTCTTTGTTTCATCAGGTTTTTTAGTTTATTCCTCAGCCAATCCAATTGTGCACTTTCATTTATATTCTTATTTATTTTAACTCACAAGTATATAATGGTTTCCACTACTTCTAACCGACATTCCTTAACCCTACGTGAGGAAGTCGTCCTTTTTTTCCTTATGGCTGATGACATAATTAGAATTTGAGATTCTTTTACATTCATTCTCATGCCATTTAGATTTATAGATTTAGGTATTCACTGAAAGCTGTAATTCAAAGTTGCAGGCCTACGGCCGTTTGATCGAACAAGACTATATCATCTGCGTATAGCAGCCAAGGGAGTTCAAAGCCATTCAGCTTGTGTGGAAAAGCACAAATGGTCTCCTGTGAAATCCCATGATCTGACTTATACAGGCTAAATAGGAGGGGAGCAAGTGCACAGCCTTGTTTAAGGCCACAGAAAGTCACGATCTTTCTAGATATCAGACCCCCTACCCCCCAATCTAATCTGTATAGATGGATCTGTATACAGAGCCTGAATTTTCCATTTAACCCATAGGCGATTCCTATCCACTCCATCAAAGGCCTGATGTAAATCCAGAAAGGCCATATATATTGTCGAATTACTTTCAATCGTCCTCCGTTTCAATAGGTTAAGGACAAAAAGATTTAAAGTTATCCCTACACCTTTTTATGAATACTCTTTGTCTGGGATCAAGTATCCTCGCCCCAATCGCCCATGCATTCAGTTCACAAAGGACCACTAAGGCAAAGGGCTTGCCTAGTGAATCCAGAAGGATGATAGGGTGATATTTCTTTGGATCAGCCCTATCGCCCTTCTTGGACACCGGCACAACCCAGGCCGCCTGCCATGACCCCGGAACATGTCTATTTAACATCACCTGTTTGAACAGTGATACCACAAACTTCACCCAGGCTTCGAGATTTCTCTTCAGCACAGAATTGGACATGCCATCAGGCCCAGCTGCTCTGGATGAGCTAAGCCTCATTATCATTGACCTAGACTCAATTATGTCAAATCCAAAGCACCAGACCGTTGTCACTCAATCCTCTTGGGTGCGGGTTTGGCAGTCATTCCAGCAAACATTTTAGAAAAGTGGGTAACCCAACCTTCTTCAGCTACGCCACCCATCAGGTGATCTTTCCTACAATTGCCACCATTATTAATAAGCTCCCACAGTTTGTGGTGGTTTTTACCGCAGACTGCAAGCAACATCCTCTCTGCATCATTTTGGATAAGTATGGTCCTATGTGCTTTTGCCCAGTTCTTGTAGGCCTGTCTGTGTTTCTTGACTAGCACTTCAGAGTCTATTGTATTAATGCGCCTTAGTTTCCTCACCACTGCCCTGCATACTGTTAAGTGACTTCAATTCAGCAATCCCACTAATTCAGTGCCTCGTCTGGGGCGCCCAAGGGAAGCCCTTATTTATATATGTTTATGACAAGTTACACTCTGGATGATAAACCCTGATATAACGCCCCTCTCTTTGAATCCCCATGACCTCACTGAGCGAAGAAGTAGGTTTGTTTTGCAATTTAAAAGATTTATTGGAAAAATTAAACAATATATATATATATCACACTTTTATAATAAATTAATATTTGCTATCACACTTAAGAATATGACAGTGATCAACAATGGATAATATTACAATTGTACACTTATTTGATTACTTAGGAGTTGGTATAGGAAGGAAAAGGTAACTGAGAATGCTTTTATGGTTTCAAGGAAAAACAATGATGGAAAGAATTCAGTACAGAAATAAACTTATAGGGTTCCACAAGAGATAATATGTTCACATTTCCCCTTGTGGCAATTCACTCCCACCCCCTCTATACAATATAAGGAGCTGGAAGTAAAGCCCACAGTTTTCAGGAATACAATCAAATGTAGTTCAGTTCCCCCCTAGCAAGCTTAGATCACAGGGATGATTTTAAAACACAAGCAAAATACTTTAAGTGTGATTTGCAAAGAATGGAAAAATATGCAAAAAATGATTTTTAATTCCCTGTAGGAGGTTCAGGGTAGGTGATAGCTATTTAAGATTAGTTCAAGTCACACGGGCAATGCTCAATGAGGGATTAGTAGGTTGAAAATGAATTTTAGCAGTTCAATCAAAAGACGGCTATCTTTGACAGGAGCTAATTTTTCAATTTGCGGCAATTTTTCCGAATGCGTCGAGCGCGATTCCGGAATAACTATAAGGAATAATGAAAGTTAAATCTCGTTCCTAGCACCTATGATTCCAAAGATACGGACGATTTTATGAAGGTAGTTTTTCAGAAATGAAATAATGATTCAAAATGGCAAAATTACACTTTCACAGGTTTAAAATCGGAGAAGGGACACACGATTCTATGATGCAGTTCTGAACAGGTTAAAATGGTTTGAATCAGATTATTTTAGACTAAGAGATTGGTTCTGGCACAGTTCTAGCTGAGTACTCACACTATAAATTTGAAATAGGCCGTCAAGGTCTGGTCAGGTTGGCTGGTTCTCTTGCCACGGACAGTCTTTAGTACCGGTTCTGCTCACATCGATCTGGTCTGGGTCTCTGGTTCTGCTGGTCTGGATCAAGTGGATTCTGGATACAGCACTGCTTTCTGGGTACTGGCACAGGGTTCTGGCCAGAATCAAACAGCTCAGCCCGGCTGTTTGAATAATTTGCAAAAGGATTCAGCTGGTGGTTCAGGCATCAATGCTACAAGTTCTGAAGTCTGGATTCTAAGTTCTGGAGATGGTCCTTATGGATATTGTCTGGTCCGGCAAAATGCTTTGCAAGAAAGTGGAAAGTGAATGTCTTGCCTGTCCAAAGCAGTCTCTTTTTATGTGTTTTGAAAATGGGTGTGTACGTGGGCATAACTAAGCCTGCCCCTCACAACTTATCATTGGCCAAGCTCTCCTCTCTCCCTTGATTGGGGGGAGGAATGGAGTGTCATCAGGCATTAATGTTATGGCATACAGAAAGAACACTCCCCTTGTCAATTTGCACACAAATCTATTTTTGATCCAAATACATATTTATCTATGTACCATTTTTGTAATATTATATGTCCAGTTGACATATTTTCTGTAGCACCAAACCATCCGATCCCTGCCTTTGTAAGATGTTGTGTACACTTACGACAGAATTCTGCCCTTTTCATCAAGAACACAACCTCTAAACATTTCCAGAATTTACACAAACATGCACAAGGAATATGGGCATCAGATGATAAAGTGTCAGATTCTTAACATACAGACATTCGGAGTAATACCTTATTTCCGCTACTACCCCCCCGAACATGCTACAGAGTCCTAACACCTCTTAAAATGTGCACAGAAAAATCACAAGAATAATGATATTAATTATATAATTTTGACAAGTCCGTACTATGAATTATCCATCTTTTTAAAATTATGCTCTGGTTCAGAGGGTGTGGTTTCCCAAAGCACATGGTGGAATTTCTGGTTTGTCCACTTCCTCCAACTCAAGTTGCTCACAGAGGCACTGCTCCTCCCAGTTTCTCCCAAGAGGAAGCCATTTACGACCCCCCCTAACTTAACATTTGCCTGAGACAAGGAAGGCTCATTGTTCTGTTTCCCTGCTTCCAGGTGCTCCTCCCCTGATTCAATCAGTGAGGTGTAATCTCCTTTTGGTGGGAACAGCAGAAGGCAGCCAGGCCTGCAAATGCAGTGGCTGAGCAAGTTTCAACTCCTGTCGGCGGTAGTTGCCGGGCAGAATTCAATCTCTTCAAGCCAGGCTTCAGCCAAATGTCACTTTTGTTCCCAATTTTTTCTTCATTCAAATCAAACTTACAGTATCTAGCCTTTGTTCCTGCTTTTTTTAAAAAGATGTCCAAGATTATCAATTTTTGTTGCAATCTATGCATGAGATTTACTTTTTCTTGGATGGTCGAATGTATGAACTCATAAAGCTTGCAGAAAGGAGATAAAGAGGCGGTAAGGGGTAACGGTCACCGGTAATGGTACCGGTGACCGTTAACCCTTACCACCGTACTACGAGGTCCCTTTGCGGGTAGGTACTTTAACGCCTGCTGTTTAGCAGGCGTTAAAAACCAACCAGCAAAGGGACCAGGGTGATAATTACGGTACCACAATTTGCGGCACTGTAATTAGTGCCTTCCCCATTCCCATAGAGCCCTATGGGGCAAAAATGGGAATGGGGAAGGGCAATGGGGGAAGAGGGAATTACCGCCCCGCCAACCTTGGAATAGGGCGGTAATTCCCCTTTCCGCCAAGGCGGTGCCGGTATTTTACCGGCATGGACCAAGGTGCTATAGCACCTTGGTCCTCCGCCTACCGTGTAATGAGGCCCATAGTCAGTGAGGCCATCACTGTGTTTTAAATGTTAGCCATCTCTTCTTTAAAGGTTTGCCCCCCCCCGGCACTGACCACTTCCTTGCTCACCATAATTATACAGCATATTAGAGTCCAAGGAGGATGAGCCACCCCTATATACAGGAATATCCTGAAAACAATCACCCCCCTTTAAGTTTTCACCTGACAATGGGGTTTCCACTGGGATTTGACATATTTCTGGTGCAGTGCTACAATTTGTCATTGAACTTTGAGAGATATTATTCACTTCAATTTCCAATTCCAGTTCAGACTCCTGGTTCCCCGCTGAGGATTATCTTAGTCAATACTCTGTTGGAAATCTTGAGTAATGGCTGTTTTGGGGGGGACTGGTTCCTCTGTTAAGGCATCACGCCTCTCTTTTATCATTGAGATGCTTAAGCGCCTTTGTGTATTTTATTTTTTCTGTAAGGATTTTTTCTGTAAGGAGCGATAGGTCCACTGCCAGCTTTGCTGCCAAGTCTGAGTTTTTAAAGTGGCCTAACCCCTCCTTTAAGTTAGAGATTTCGGGGAAGACCCTCTGGTCGTCAGGGTGGGGTATGGACCCATTATCTGTTTCAATTAGCTCACTCCGGGAGAGAATACGTTCCGGGGAGTGACATGTCAGACCATTCCTATTTGCCTGAGCCACGGTGGAGAGCAGGGAGATATCTGGTCCCAAGGAGCTTTTCAGATTCCTAGTGGGGGACCGGGACCACAATGCTGTTGGTATGCCCAAATTTGTGTTAATTAAAGCAGACTCAGCCGGCGCTGCACAAAGTTTTACCTGGAGTCTTGTTCTGGTGCGGGCTTGGTTGTTTTGATCCATTGGTATCTTTCACACACAACAAAGGTTATAAAGGACAAGGACTAATCCTTCACCTTTTTTTGATACTGACAAGCCCCCACCTAAGATCTCCTGTTATAACCCAGGGATGTTATTTGTATTCAAGGCTTCTGCCTCTCGTTCTTTACTCGTTTCCTGGTTATATCTCTCTCTCTAAAGCTTATTCTGAAGCCACCACAAAATTCAATAAATACCAAGGACCGGAGCTCCCCTTAATCCAGTGCTAGCAAGGCAAGTAGAGAGAGGATATGGAGTTGCGTGCTGGTCTTCGCACGTACAGCGATTTTGATTCAGCAGCAGGAAGCAAGGGCAGCACAAACAGTCGGCTCCATCCTTCAGGCTTTTCACTACAATTTAATATATTTACCTCTTGCCTTCCAAACATCATCTTAACGCTGTTACAAAAGGCTGGCTATGAATCCAGAATATGGTTATTATTTATCACCAACTGAGCTGCCCAAGCCAAGACCGCACCCATCATTTGGGAGATCATGTGTCAAACCTTATCCCTGTCAGTGGGAAAAAAATGCGGCTTTGAAAGCAAACTGAACGGTACAGGATTCTAAGAAGTCTTTTACCTTATGTGGGTTCCCATCAAAACGCCCAGACGGAAGTGGCACAGGAGGAACCTCCACACACTGAGCAAAGCAGCCCGTTTGATGGCGTAAAACCATGTTCTCTTGTTTTAGCTGCTGAACCTTGGCAGATAATACCCGGACAGCCACCACAAGCTGCTGTACCTGTTGATCCATGATCACCTGAATGTGCGACCCGCAGTCCAAGTACTGGGATAACCGGCGTTGCTATCTGTTATTTTATACTAATGCTGGTATAGATCAATACATAGGTTTACCGACATATACACCACAACAGTTAACCTTTAGGCAACAGACACGAGAAATCACCAACCTGGTCTTCGATACAGCTTGAAGAATGAAGAACTCACCTAATGTATCTCTCCGTGTCTCAAAAATCTGTCCCGCAATGAGAAAGCCAGGGAAACCCTCACGGGGGAAAAACCCTGTGTTGCTAATGAGCGTAGGGTGGATGTGAAGGGAAGTCTTGGCTGCTAGAGAACGCTGTATGCTTGCATCGAGGTAGTGGAAGTGCAGTCCTTGCAGTTCGGAAGTTTAGCTTGGAGCGTTACTGCAAGTCAAGGTAAGAATGTGATTAGAACCTTAATGTAATGTCTGGTGACATAAGTTTCAAATCTAAGAGTGTTACCCTTCAGCGGAAAGCCGTTAGTGTCGGAGGAGGAGTAGTCGTAGGATTGTATGATGTATCCAGCCCTTAATGTTCAAAACAGAGCACAAGTGAGACAGAGCAGAGATTGAATCAATAAAAGAGATAGAGAGGCTGATGGTCCTACAGGGATCAGGAGACTGCGTTGAAAAGGGAAACGCTGAAGTAAATGTGGAAGTCTCCCGGCAAGGTCTAATGGGCATGGTAGTTTGTTGGAACAAGGCTGACTTCGCGAACTGGAGGAAAGAGAACGGGGTTAAGGTGGTAAAGGTAAAAGGTTGTTGTTTTATTAATGTCGCTCGGGATACCTACTTCACGAGAACTAGAGAGATCTTTACAGATTGGGAAGTGGCTTTCAGGAGATGCGAAGGACTGGTCTGGAATTGAGGGAAGATTCCCTAATTAAAAGGAGGAAAAGAATCACAGATAGGACATAGGAAATAGTGAGATGCTGGAAGCTGCAAAGTTGAGTTCTGCACTAGAGCGAAAACACACGAAGCGTGGCTGCTGTAGCAGTAGCAATGCGCAGTTCACTTGGATCAGGCATCTTAAATACTGGATCCGGGTATCGGGGAGGAGTCACCCAATACACCCTGTTTTTGAGAAGTGGCCCACTAAACTGCAGAACAGGCGCCATTGCCCTTCCCCATTCCCATTTCTGCCCCATAGGGCTCTATGGGAACGGGGAAGGCGCTAATTACGGCACCGCAATTTTGCAGTGCCGTAATTAGCTCCGAGGTCCCTTAGCGGGTTGGTTTTTAACGCCTGCAAAAAGCAGGCGTTAAAGCACCAACCCGCTAAGGGACCTCGTAGTAAGGCGGTAATGGTTAACGGTCACCGTTACCATTAACGGTGGCCGTTAACCATTACCGCCTTCCGTGTAATGAGGCCCTTGGTCATAAGGCGGGTCTAAGTGTCCTGAGTATGAACATGTGTCTAAGTCAAAACCAATGAGCAATTGCAGAGATTGTGAGGGATTCTGGTTAAGTAGACACAGCTTATATATATTATTCTTAATTGAAATTCAATGGTTGTGGTTCTATAATAGGATAGGTGTTCTTTGGTCCTGTTGCCAGAATGGCCCCACTTGCACTGTGGATTGAATATAGTAACAAAGGAAGCTGCCTGGGTTGGGATAACCCAGGTGTCTAGAAGGACCTAAAGTGAATATTTCACATATAGTTTGGAGTCAGTTATACACTTTCAATTATATAGCTCATTTTCAAATACGCAGATTATCTAAACGATACATACAAAAATAAATCTTCACAATCTTCAATTCGTTTTTCATAAATACAAAAAAGGTAGCAGGCGTGCCTCTCTAGAAAGAACGTGGCATGATAAGCTGTTCTGTGGTTTTTACCCACTTTGAGAGTTCGCAGGCATCACTTTTTGCTCACTGTAATTTTCACAAAGGAGGAATATCCATTTGCATACCAACCTTTGTCCCGTCCACAAGGGCAGTGCAGCACCAAAATGCCTGGCAAACCTCCTTTGAACAAGAGTGTCAACAGCAACCCCAGACACGTGTTTGGCCTAATCGGGCCTCATCAGTGAGGTACAGCTGTACCTCTCTGAGAACAGTGAGCAACAGGTCCACATCTGGGTTCCCCCAGGTAACTTAGAGTGACCAACTCCAAGTTCCTTGCAAAAATACAAAAAGGGTAGCAGGCACTGCGGCCCTGGTTTATTTATTACATTTATATAGTGCACAAGCAGCCCACGGGCATTGAGGTGCTTTAGAGTCATAAACTGTCTGGAAAGTGACCATGATCCTTTGATAGTGAACTTCTCTGCTACTTTGAATAGGACAAATGATCACATGCCGCTGCATCAATATCCTAAGATAGACCAATCGCAAAAAATTAAAACCGTTAGGTGGTCTTCTATTATTGACTAGTCATTGTTACCAACTATACATACGAAGATGCTACCACTACTAGAAGACTATTCAAAGCATAATACAGCCTTACATTGTAGTTCATGTCGGATATTGGCTATCGGCAGGGACTTTGGGAGTCTTAGTACACTACGCCAAAGGGACCCCTCCATGATATGATAGGTTATTTATAACGCGCTTAATACCCAGAGGTTTCTAAGTGCGGACCCAGGGATTGAACCTGTGTTGCTCCATGTCATCTTGTTTCCAAGGCGAGCACGTTGCCCCTGAGCTATCCTCCCGAGACAGGGGTTGCACTTTTAGTAGAGCAATGTTTCTGCTGCGTACATAAGGACCTGCATCACCTTTTGCCCATAAAAGGTGAGAATTGGTGTAATAGAAAAGGCCCCAAAGCGCCTATGGATGGCGATTCTTTGTTTCATCAGGTTTTTTAGTTTATTCCTCAGCCAATCCAATTGTGCACTTTCATTTATATTCTTATTTATTTTAACTCACAAGTATATAATGGTTTCCACTACTTCTAACCGACATTCCTTAACCCTACGTGAGGAAGTCGTCCTTTTTTTCCTTATGGCTGATGACATAATTAGAATTTGAGATTCTTTTACATTCATTCTCATGCCATTTAGATTTATAGATTTAGGTATTCACTGAAAGCTGTAATTCAAAGTTGCAGGCCTACGGCCGTTTGATCGAACAAGACTATATCATCTGTGTATAGCAGCCAAGGGAGTTCAAAGCCATTCAGCTTGTGTGGAAAAGCACAAATGGTCTCCTGTGAAATCCCATGATCTGACTTATACAGGCTAAATAGGAGGGGAGCAAGTGCACAGCCTTGTTTAAGGCCACAGAAAGTCACGATCTTTCTAGATATCAGACCCCCTACCCCCCAATCTAATCTGTATAGATGGATCTGTATACAGAGCCTGAATTTTCCATTTAACCCATAGGCGATTCCTATCCACTCCATCAAAGGCCTGATGTAAATCCAGAAAGGCCATATATATTGTCGAATTACTTTCAATCGTCCTCCGTTTCAATAGGTTAAGGACAAAAAGATTTAAAGTTATCCCTACACCTTTTATGAATACTCTTTGTCTGGGATCAAGTATCCTCGCCCCAATCGCCCATGCATTCAGTTCACAAAGGACCACTAAGGCAAAGGGCTTGCCTAGTGAATCCAGAAGGATGATAGGGTGATATTTCTTTGGATCAGCCCTATCGCCCTTCTTGGACACCGGCACAACCCAGGCCGCCTGCCATGACCCCGGAACATGTCTATTTAACATCACCTGTTTGAACAGTGATACCACAAACTTCACCCAGGCTTCGAGATTTCTCTTCAGCACAGAATTGGACATGCCATCAGGCCCAGCTGCTCTGGATGAGCTAAGCCTCATTATCATTGACCTAGACTCAATTATGTCAAATCCAAAGCACCAGACCGTTGTCACTCAATCCTCTTGGGTGCGGGTTTGGCAGTCATTCCAGCAAACATTTTAGAAAAGTGGGTAACCCAACCTTCTTCAGCTACGCCACCCATCAGGTGATCTTTCCTACAATTGCCACCATTATTAATAAGCTCCCACAGTTTGTGGTGGTTTTTACCGCAGACTGCAAGCAACATCCTCTCTGCATCATTTTGGATAAGTATGGTCCTATGTGCTTTTGCCCAGTTCTTGTAGGCCTGTCTGTGTTTCTTGACTAGCACTTCAGAGTCTATTGTATTAATGCGCCTTAGTTTCCTCACCACTGCCCTGCATACTGTTAAGTGACTTCAATTCAGCAATCCCACTAATTCAGTGCCTCGTCTGGGGCGCCCAAGGGAAGCCCTTATTTATATATGTTTATGACAAGTTACACTCTGGATGATAAACCCTGATATGACGCCCCTCTCTTTGAATCCCCATGACCTCACTGAGCGAAGAAGTAGGTTTGTTTTGCAATTTAAAAGATTTATTGGAAAAATTAAACAATATATATATATATCACACTTTTATAATAAATTAATATTTGCTATCACACTTAAGAATATGACAGTGATCAACAATGGATAATATTACAATTGTACACTTATTTGATTACTTAGGAGTTGGTATAGGAAGGAAAAGGTAACTGAGAATGCTTTTATGGTTTCAAGGAAAAACAATGATGGAAAGAATTCAGTACAGAAATAAACTTATAGGGTTCCACAAGAGATAATATGTTCACGTTTCCCCTTGTGGCAATTCACTCCCACCCCCTCTATACAATATAAGGAGCTGGAAGTAAAGCCCACAGTTTTCAGGAATACAATCAAATGTAGTTCAGTTCCCCCCTAGCAAGCTTAGATCACAGGGATGATTTTAAAACACAAGCAAAATACTTTAAGTGTGATTTGCAAAGAATGGAAAAATATGCAAAAAATGATTTTTAATTCCCTGTAGGAGGTTCAGGGTAGGTGATAGCTATTTAAGATTAGTTCAAGTCACACGGGCAATGCTCAATGAGGGATTAGTAGGTTGAAAATGAATTTTAGCAGTTCAATCAAAAGACGGCTATCTTTGACAGGAGCTAATTTTTCAATTTGCGGCAATTTTTCCGAATGCGTCGAGCGCGATTCCGGAATAACTATAAGGAATAATGAAAGTTAAATCTCGTTCCTAGCACCTATGATTCCAAAGATACGGACGATTTTATGAAGGTAGTTTTTCAGAAATGAAATAATGATTCAAAATGGCAAAATTACACTTTCACAGGTTTAAAATCGGAGAAGGGACACACGATTCTATGATGCAGTTCTGAACAGGTTAAAATGGTTTGAATCAGATTATTTTAGACTAAGAGATTGGTTCTGGCACAGTTCTAGCTGAGTACTCACACTATAAATTTGAAATAGGCCGTCAAGGTCTGGTCAGGTTGGCTGGTTCTCTTGCCACGGACAGTCTTTAGTACCGGTTCTGCTCACATCGATCTGGTCTGGGTCTCTGGTTCTGCTGGTCTGGATCAAGTGGATTCTGGATACAGCACTGCTTTCTGGGTACTGGCACAGGGTTCTGGCCAGAATCAAACAGCTCAGCCCGGCTGTTTGAATAATTTGCAAAAGGATTCAGCTGGTGGTTCAGGCATCAATGCTACAAGTTCTGAAGTCTGGATTCTAAGTTCTGGAGATGGTCCTTATGGATATTGTCTGGTCCGGCAAAATGCTTTGCAAGAAAGTGGAAAGTGAATGTCTTGCCTGTCCAAAGCAGTCTCTTTTTATGTGTTTTGAAAATGGGTGTGTGCGTGGGCATAACTAAGCCTGCCCCTCACAACTTATCATTGGCCAAGCTCTCCTCTCTCCCTTGATTGGGGGGAGGAATGGAGTGTCATCAGGCATTAATGTTATGGCATACAGAAAGAACACTCCCCTTGTCAATTTGCACACAAATCTATTTTTGATCCAAATACATATTTATCTATGTACCATTTTTGTAATATTATATGTCCAGTTGACATATTTTCTGTAGCACCAAACCATCCGATCCCTGCCTTTGTAAGATGTTGTGTACACTTACGACAGAATTCTGCCCTTTTCATCAAGAACACAACCTCTAAACTTTTCCAGAATATACACAAACATGCACAAGGAATATGGGCATCAGATGATAAAGTGTCAGATTCTTAACATACAGACATTCGGAGTAATACCTTATTTCCGCTACTACCCCCCCGAACATGCTACAGAGTCCTAACACCTCTTAAAATGTGCACAGAAAAATCACAAGAATAATGATATTAATTATATAATTTTGACAAGTCCGTACTATGAATTATCCATCTTTTTAAAATTATGCTCTGGTTCAGAGGGTGTGGTTTCCCAAAGCACATGGTGGAATTTCTGGTTTGTCCACTTCCTCCAACTCAAGTTGCTCACAGAGGCACTGCTCCTCCCAGTTTCTCCCAAGAGGAAGCCATTTACGACCCCCCCTAACTTAACATTTGCCTGAGACAAGGAAGGCTCATTGTTCTGTTTCCCTGCTTCCAGGTGCTCCTCCCCTGATTCAATCAGTGAGGTGTAATCTCCTTTTGGTGGGAACAGCAGAAGGCAGCCAGGCCTGCAAATGCAGTGGCTGAGCAAGTTTCAACTCCTGTCGGCGGTAGTTGCCGGGCAGAATTCAATCTCTTCAAGCCAGGCTTCAGCCAAATGTCACTTTTGTTCCCAATTTTTTCTTCATTCAAATCAAACTTACAGTATCTAGCCTTTGTTCCTGCTTTTTTTAAAAAGATGTCCAAGTTTATCAATTTTTGTTGCAATCTATGCATGAGATTTACTTTTTCTTGGATGGTCGAATGTATGAACTCATAAAGCTTGCAGAAAGGAGATAAAGAGGCGGTAAGGGGTAACGGTCACCGGTAATGGTACCGGTGACCGTTAACCCTTACCACCGTACTACGAGGTCCCTTTGCGGGTAGGTACTTTAACGCCTGCTGTTTAGCAGGCGTTAAAAACCAACCAGCAAAGGGACCAGGGTGATAATTACGGTACCACAATTTGCGGCACTGTAATTAGTGCCTTCCCCATTCCCATAGAGCCCTATGGGGCAAAAATGGGAATGGGGAAGGGCAATGGGGGAAGAGGGAATTACCGCCCCGCCAACCTTGGAATAGGGCGGTAATTCCCCTTTCCGCCAAGGCGGTGCCGGTATTTTACCGGCATGGACCAAGGTGCTATAGCACCTTGGTCCTCCGCCTACCGTGTAATGAGGCCCATAGTCAGTGAGGCCATCACTGTGTTTTAAATGTTAGCCATCTCTTCTTTAAAGGTTTGCCCCCCCCCGGCACTGACCACTTCCTTGCTCACCATAATTATACAGCATATTAGAGTCCAAGGAGGATGAGCCACCCCTATATACAGGAATATCCTGAAAACAATCACCCCCCTTTAAGTTTTCACCTGACAATGGGGTTTCCACTGGGATTTGACATATTTCTGGTGCAGTGCTACAATTTGTCATTGAACTTTGAGAGATATTATTCACTGCAATTTCCAATTCCAGTTCAGACTCCTGGTTCCCCGCTGAGGATTATCTTAGTCAATACTCTGTTGGAAATCTTGAGTAATGGCTGTTTTGGGGGGGACTGGTTCCTCTGTTAAGGCATCACGCCTCTCTTTTATCATTGAGATGCTTAAGCGCCTTTGTGTATTTTATTTTTTCTGTAAGGATTTTTTCTGTAAGGAGCGATAGGTCCACTGCCAGCTTTGCTGCCAAGTCTGAGTTTTTAAAGTGGCCCAACCCCTCCTTTAAGTTAGAGATTTCGGGGAAGACTCTCTGGTCGTCAGGGTGGGTATGGACCCATTATCTGTTTCAATTAGCTCACTCCGGGAGAGAATACGTTCCGGGGAGTGACATGTCAGACCATTCCTATTTGCCTGAGCCACGGTGGAGAGCAGGGAGATATCTGGTCCCAAGGAGCTTTTCAGATTCCTAGTGGGGGACCGGGACCACAATGCTGTTGGTATGCCCAAATTTGTGTTAATTAAAGCAGACTCAGCCGGCGCTGCACAAAGTTTTACCCGGAGTCTTGTTCTGGTGCGGGCTTGGTTGTTTTGATCCATTGGTATCTTTCACACACAACAAAGGTTATAAAGGACAAGGACTAATCCTTCACCTTTTTTTGATACTGACAAGCCCCCACCTAAGATCTCCTGTTATAACCCAGGGATGTTATTTGTATTCAAGGCTTCTGCCTCTCGTTCTTTACTCGTTTCCTGGTTATATCTCTCTCTCTAAAGCTTATTCTGAAGCCACCACAAAATTCAATAAATACCAAGGACCGGAGCTCCCCTTAATCCAGTGCTAGCAAGGCAAGTAGAGAGAGGATATGGAGTTGCGTGCTGGTCTTCGCACGTACAGCGATTTTGATTCAGCAGCAGGAAGCAAGGGCAGCACAAACAGTCGGCTCCATCCTTCAGGCTTTTCACTACAATTTAATATATTTATTAGATATACATCTAGCCGAAAGGCGTTGCATAACACAATAGACATACAACATTAATACATGGTTCCAGTCATATACTCATCTAAAAACCATCCACTATAGGCTTTCGATGCCAGATCAATCATATTTTGTTCATGCCAGAAGTCATACACTTTCTTGTTTAGTCTCTTTTTTAAGACTGTTATAGTCAGGGTTCCTGGAACACACCCAAATTACCATGTACGATGTAGTCTTTGCAAGGTGCCAATTGTGCCAATCAGCACATTACCTTCAAGACTAAGATACGCTTTCACATATGGCACAATGATCGTTTCAGTGGATAATGTGACCACTTTCTCATAGGACAGGACACATTGGCAGACATATATGTATACCAGAAACCTTTGATGTCAAACTCCAAGTACAGATATTCTACGTTGACATTTGGTGGTAAGCGCAATAATTTTCTCAAGAGTTTAGATTCAAGTACTACAATACGTTTGCAAAACTTGTGGCCCCATATCTCAACAGCATATAGCAACATTGACCTGATTTTTGCCAAATAGATATTGAGTACCGCAATAGCTGAGAAACACCACTTCTGCCAATAAAACATTCGCAGTCACAAAAAAACGATTTTTGATTGCAGACCATTGTTTGTCCCAAGTCAGCTTTTCATCGACAATGATTCCTAAGTATTTATATGATGACACCTGTTCAACTTTTTTAAGGGCTAGATTCCATGAATATTTCTTCTGTATACGCTTCTTTGAAAAGACCATAATTTTACTTCTATCTATGTTAATGGTCAATCCATTATCAGTGGAATAGGCGACCAAGAAGTCGAGCATGTGCTGAAGACCTGCTGGAGTATAATCCAATAACACCAGGTCATCGGCATAGGCAAGCCAACCAATAGTCACACCATTAACCCTCACAGGGTTTGCATCCTGTAGGATAAATGCTTTCATCATGTCAGACAAATATAGGTTAAATAAGATCACTGCGATCATACACCCTTGTTTCACTCCACAACTTGTGGCCATGTGTTTGGAGAGTTTTCCTGCCGCATGTAATTGTATACGAACAGAAGTGTCTGTATGTAACAGCATCAACATCTTTAGAAGACCTTGTGTAATCCCCCATGAGTTACATTTTTGCCATAATCTGTTTCTGTGAATAGTATCAAATGCAGTGGAGAAGTCTATGTACGCACAATATACATAAAGACTGCGTTTACCCCAGGCATGCTCAATGGAAGATGTTAATAACAACACATTGTGGGTAGTGCTAGATTTATCGCGAAACCCTATTTGGTTCGAAGGTAGAATGTTAGACGCACTTATCCATGCATTAAGTTCACTGAGCAATACCTTAGTGAAGATCTTAGAGGAGACGTCAAGCATTGCCAACATTCTAAAATTAGCTGGGTTGTCCCATGACCCTTTCTTGTGTACCGTTAATATATGGCTGGTTTGCCATGAAGGAGGAATAGCGCCAAGCCTACCGATGTGTTTGAATATCAGCAATAGAGCAGGCCCCTACAGATCTGGTTGTTTTTTTAACACTAAGTTACAAACACCATGTGGGCCTGTTGCGCGTGAGTTCTTGAGATTTTCAATGATCCTAATGATGTCTAGTTCGGATGCTTTACAGTCACATAGTGCCTTCGGATTTTCAATGATCCTAACGATGTCTAGTTTGGATGCTTTACAGTCCCATAGTGCCTCCGGAATAGGGATGATATTTTCAGACAGTTCAACCTTGCCCAATGTACGTTTAATATATTGGGCCCATGTATCCTCAGTAATAAAATTAAATGTCAGTTCTCGTTTTTTTATGTTTACTAAGCAGGTGCCATATGCCCTGATTATTATTTGACAATGCCATCATTGCAATTTTTTTCCAGAGTTTAATCTCACATTCCCGTTTGTGCACTTTAAGCCACTGTTTATAATTCTTTTTAAGTTTTTAATTGTGGCATGCAACTACTTGCTCAGGCAACGATAGATCAATATACTTTAGCACAGTGCAAATTTCATTGCAGAGTTTCTTTTTTGCTTCATTAATCATCTTATCGTTGCCAGGCCTACGTGGTAATACCATATTGGAGCGCTCACCAACACAATAGACTCTTCGTTCACCCACATGTTTTTGGATAGTTTGCATAAGCAGCGAGAAGTTAATCAATATTAGGCTCTCAGTGTTCTTTCCTGACACCCCCTCCTTAATAAACTCTGTAAATAACACAGATACAACTTGGGTTACATTCTGAATATTATGTCTGTGCCAAACTATTCTGTTTTTACCTTCATTGATACTAACCATCCCATTTTCATCATAATCGTGACTATCAACACATTTACCCGGGATAGCAAACAATAGGCATAGGGGAAGATGATCGCTTTCCTCCCTCTCAACAACACCCATATCGATGACAGAATGGAATCCAATACGGTTGATTAAAATGTAATCGAGAGTTGCTGCAGATCTACCCTCAATCCTAGTATATTTCATGGGGGCATCACTAAGGGTCAAACCATTTAATTTCACCAGACTATGGGTATTCATAACATTTACCCATTTCTTACCTTGCCTATTGGTCACTGGATTAGTTCCTGATTTTAGCTGTCCACCCATCCATTCAACAATTTGGTTATGAACTCCAATTTTTGCATTAAGATCACCCAGGAGCCATATTGGATAACAATGGTTGTACAGTTTTAACACAGTATCTACTGTCTTTACATTTTCAAGAGTTTTGGCCATATTAGGAGGATCGTATGTGTTGATGACAATAATTACTTCCATATGGCATGTTAATTTTGTGACTAGTACATACTGTGTAGAGAGTCGTAATTTCATTATCTTCCATGGCAATTGAACAGATACCAGCAAACCCCCTTTCGGACTGCAATAGCAACAATCACAGCATAGTCTGCGGGAAAATAGAGACAGCACAATCAGCTTTCCTCGCTGGAGCTCCACTCAATCCAATGCTATCAAATCAAGTAGAGAGAGGATAAGGGACTGCGTACTGGCCTTCGCACGCACAACGATTAAACAGCAGAAGGCAAGCAGAAGGCAAGGGCAGCAGAGTAGAGACAGCGTAGGCGGCTTTCCTTGTGGAAGCTCCACTTGATCCAATGCTATCAAATCACATAAAAAGGGGATAAGAGACTGTGTGCTGGCCTTCACACACACAGCAATTTGGTTTAAGCAGCCGAAGACAAGACCAGCACAGACAGTCGGCTCTAGCCTGCAGGCTTTTGACCACACTATCAACAATCACAGCATAGCTTGCGGCAAAATAGAGGCAGCACAAACAGCTTTCCTCACACAACATTCTTTCTTCTGCAGTCACAGAAAGCAGGGGAAATGGAAAGGCTGAAAATTGAAGGCTCCCCTAGTCCCAGAGTAAACAGAAGGATTAAGATATGTGGTTGCAAGCTTAGCTTTGCATTCACAAAGAAGTCAACAGGAGGCTGGGGCAGCACAAGCAGCCTTTCCCGGGCTGCAGGCTTACCACCACAGCAGTCTCAATGGGGTCCACTGGAGTATAGTCTTCTGCACAAAAGTCTTTCCTCCACGTTGTTTGCTAGGAAACTGAAGGGCAGCACAACCAGCTGCCCCCCCTCCAACTTTGCAAACACCCACAAACACTCTGAGTATGTCCCGCTTACGCTAGAAGTGAGGTCTATAAGCAGAATGCTCCTCCTCCTTGGTGTAGCAGTGCAGTGCAACTGTAGAAAGACCAAGAATGACACTGGGGAAACTGAAAACAATCGCAAACACTCCTCTGCTAACTTCACGCCTGCCAGTTTTCAAGAACAGGGAAACATGTGGCAGCTGGACTCAACCAGGCCTAGTCCAACTGAGCTGGAAGGTCAGTCGTTATCAGATATTTACGGATATTCATCTTTACCCAGATTTAAAAATACTGTTGCATGTACCTCTGACCAGGAGGGCTCCCATGATGAAAAGATCAGGGAGTTAGACTGGCAGAAACTAAAGTTATAAAGAGACCTCCTAGTCCATTTTGCAGACAGAAAAGACCCAGAGTCCAGGCCTAAAAAGAGTATTTGAAAAACCTTCACACATTCATGAGAGGGGAATTTGCCACTGTACCCAGAACGAGGGATGAGGAAGATTAGTACTTCCCTATGCAAAAAGGGGAGTATGAGGGAAGTGACCATGAGAGCCCACAGCACCACAGGGTAGAAGAGACCAGATCCTGTCATTCTGGGAGGGATTCCTAGTCTCATAGAGGTACGGAGCGCCTAGAGAACAAGGAGCAAACCACCACTAGTAGCAGCTCTGAGTCAGAGGGTGAGTTGACTCAGGTGCAGCGGAAAAGGAAGCTGCCAAACCGAAAAGATGTCTTGTGAAAGACACAATTTGTCAAATAAAGGTTGTAAAGAGATTTATGACTCTCTACCAGAAGAATGCCAAATACTCAGTCTGGGAGCATCCAGAACTTTATGACCAAATGATGACGTTATTTGGTATCAAGAATGATCAAAATTCCTTGGAGTGTCATATGGACATTCTACCTGGACCACTTCAGCTTCTTTGCAGGGCTGGAGGACCAAGATCACTAAAGATGGTCCACCTATAAGGCAGCTATATTAAAGCATTTCTCCGTTCACAGGAACCCTCAGGAGGCCTGCAAGGTGGCCTACAACCTACTCATTGATTCGCCACCACCACCAGTTCTGCCAAAGGTATGGTCTGCCAGCCATACACACTTTCATAAGCTGCACTTGAGCCTTCAGTAACTGTTCTGTCACAAAAAAAAACTGAAACTAGCTTCCTGCGCTATCTCATCCAGTTAATGACTGAATGTTGTACGAAAACCTACCTTCAATCTGCCTAAATATTTGCCTGGGCATTCTACTTTATATTGCTTACAGTTTCTTATTTTAGCTCAATTGATTTCTGTGGGCAGATCTCAAGGATAGCAGTGCCTATCCTTTACCGAGACTGAACACGCAGTTCCCCTGTACCTGGATATAGAGCTGGACAGTGTGCACGTTCTACAGCTCTCTGCCTTACTTCAGGTAGCATGACTTCCCATATGAGATGGTTCATGTCTGCCCATGAGGTGTTATAACATTGGGTGGCTGCCTCCAGCTCCTCAACACAGTGCTGTGGTTCCTCCCAAATGTTTTTGAATGTCTTTGTCATGTTCTGCAAATCACCTGGTGTCCATGGAACGTGTACAGTAACAGAATGTGTTGCTGCTGTCCTTTTCTGTTGGCTGACAGCATTTCTCAAAGAGTTGATTGGAGGACTCACGGGTCTCTTCCGTATACTCTCCTGTTTCTTGTAATTGATGGAAAATAGGAGGGAGGTGTGCCAAAACAACATGTGCCCCCCCTGCCTCCTCCTTGCTTCTTTAGTCAGAATGTGCAGGTGCACAGGGATCAACTGGTTAGAGTACTTTTAATGTAGCATTGACTGGCCCCCGTTCTCCCTCTTGAGGTTGCCGCTGTCTCTGCCCTCCTCTTACTGATGCATTCATGCTAGTGAAAAATTCAATGGCATCCTCAGCGGATTCCCTATCTTGTTCTTCCTGCTGTGTCTCTGCCTTTTCCTCTATTATCTGAGGACTCAGGTGTGTGCTGCTGTCTGATGCTCCTTTCAATCTCAGGTAGTTTATCTGTCCTCCCAGTCTGTTAACATCCTTCAGTCCCTTAATATTGCAGTCATAGAGTCATGCAGTGACTTCCGCAAACCACATGGCGAATGCCCTCACCCACATGTCGAATGCCCTCACCCTGCTTTGTCATTTATCTTCTCTTTCTGTTTTTCTAAAACCCATCAGAGTCCACCCAATTTAACTAGTCTGAAAGTCCCTTCTATTAGAAACTGTGTATGGTTGCTATGTCGATTAAGATAATGCCAAGAGTCCAAAGATTTGCAAATAGCTCTGTTAAAATGTATTGACTGACCGTTGCCCATTTCGGTGCCCAGTTGTCATCACTTTCCAAGTTCACATTTGCCCCATAGCGCAGCTGCTCCTGTTCCATTCCCACTTTGACTTCACTCCTTTGCGGTGCTCATAAGGGAGTGACACTGCAGATTTGTCCTGAAAGGGTTATGAGGCTTTCAACCTGCAAGAATTTTCCTGGCCCTATTTAATTGGTCTCCACTGCGTTTATTCCCAATTTCCTTTTTATTATCATCCTCTACTCTAAACAACAGAGAACAGATAGTCCCAGAGGTCTCCTAAGTCTCTGTCTACGCCTCAATTCTGAATGTGTTCTGATGCAATAATATACCCTAACTAAACATCAATCCCAATATTTTGACAGATCCATTCCTGGGCAAAGGCAATAATCGGCCTCATTATGAGTTTGGCATTAAGTGGCAAAGTTGGCGGTAACAGAGTTATCGCCAACTTTACCACTCCGCCAAATTACGAGTTCGGGCCTGGAGTGGAGGATTTGTCCCCCGAAAAATCCTGGAGGTCAAACTTCTGACTCACTGCTGAAAAATCATCAGAATCGGCAGAATTACCTCAGTGGAAATTCCACCATGGTAATTCCGCCAAAACGCTCCATTGAGGCCAATGAACTCAAAATAAATGGGGAATTACACCGCCACCACCAGTTGTAATACATGCAACATTTGGTAGACGTGGGTTCAACAGTGTGGATTTGTATAGCTGCACAAACATACAGAGATACATACATTCTGCTTTATATACAAAGATTGTCGTGATCAAAAATCACAATGTTGAAGAAAAAGGGTTCATTACAATAGGTTCGATAAAACCGATTTTAGCCCAATGAAGTCCTAACTCCTGGTGCGTCATCAAGGTATGATCTCTCAGGGGGAGATCATTTACTGCGCGGCCTCTGGTCTGTGCCGCTGATCAGCGCAGTCGATTGACCTTCCACGATTGCTGCGCAATGTGTCTATTTACTCATCTTGGATCTCTCTCTCAGCAGTTTGCCCACAGATCTGTAATGATTGTTTCACTTAAGGCCATGGCAGCGAAGCACAGATTGTTCAATCCACCAACTTCATTAACAAAAAAAACAGTTTTTATGTGCTATAGAACCTTCCATCTAGCTGTTGTCAGTCTATTTTATAGTAAGTGTATCTTTTCGTTCCAACAAAATGATCATTTTTCATTTAGTGCAATTCAATATGCAATTGGAATATGCCTGATGCGGCTAGACAATGCTTTTGGAAAAAAAAAGATGATTGTTTCTGAATCTCACAAATGTGCCCCAAATAATTTAGCATGTATGTTTTATTTTAAGCTCTAGGGGTCTCATTTTAGAAATTGTGTTCCACCCCAAGTGGAATTTGTCCTGATATTAATAGCAGGGCAAAAATGGTTGCAGTGTTTGCAATGCACAAACACATAGGGGTGCATTCTCAGCACATTCTTAACACTATTATTTAGGTGCAAATGACACTATCTCATAAAATAATTTGCGCAAAAAAGGATGGGCCCTATCCTGAAAGGTTATGTAAATGCTTGCATCATGTATGTGCACATTCAAATACCGTCTTCTACCCCCCCTTGACACATTTATGCAAATTAGGGTGTGTTTCTGGGCATTTGAAAGTACATCACGTATCCAGAATGGTATGTGTTTTAACATGCCCTGGAAACACATATAATCCCCTGGCCCTTTTGAGACAGGAGCATGAGGAAGCGCATTGCATGACAGGGTCAAGCCTGACCTTGTGATTCTCTTTTTTAGGTGGAACATCAGTGGCATGAACCGCTGCTGTGCAACTTGCATCTCCCAAACTGGATATAAATGCTTCTCTTTTTTGTTTGCATTTCACAGTGACGGGCCCTTTACAACTACATGGATGCTGGCAGTATGTCATGCATTAGTGGCTAGAGTGTGCTCCCAACACTTATGTATTCAAGGGGGCTGGCCTATCGCATCATGTGTGCTGCTGCATAGCCCCCAACAAATGCGCAGGTAACTTTTGTGGACAAGCTGTACTGTGCATTTCTGCAATCAAAGCAAATGACAAAAAGTACATCCTCTGTGAATGTTTTCATTTGCATAATTCTTTCTGTTTGGCCCATAGTCTTTCAATGCATTGTTGCACCAGGGCAATGTTTGCCACAGTGTTAAACAGCCATGGTATTACAACTAGGGCAACTATTGCCCTGGTGAAAACATAGCTTGAAAGTATATGTATTAATACCAGGGCAATTCTGGGCAAACCGCTAAAAACGTGGACATTTGCACTTGAACCTGTTAAAGTTTCTGTTATGATGTCATAGTTGTTAGTGATATTTCGTCTATGGATGGGACAGGATGGCACTGGTTTTGTTTTGCTTTAGAGGTGGTATTTCGCCCTCAGATTTTTTGTTTTTGGGAGTTGTGTGCTCCATCGCAGTTTCTTAACTAAATGATTTGTGCCAGACATTCAATTACCCTTAATAGGGAGTGTCAAAAGTGACTTAATGTTGTCTAACAATGTTACGTGCCTTGCATTCCACCACCCTACAATACCTTAGAAAAGCAATATGTCTGCTCAGATACACTACACTAAGATATGCAGCCTATAAGGCATTCACGCTTGAGCCACTAAAGACTGTATTGTGTAGCTGGCAACTAGAGTGTGAAGCCTGGCCCCATAGCCAACTTGTGAACCATTTTTATAGTCAGGGACTGTGCTTTGGAAAGTACATGAACATTTTTGCACATGTTACTGGGCGGGGTGGCTCTTTAATATGCATACCGTGCCATGTAAATGAAATGACAAGATACACCTATGGCAGAGAGAAAAGGTCATGTTGCAGTCTTGTTGTGTTGAGCTCTGTGCTGCATATGGCTCCATTGGTCACCTGCTTCTCCTTAGCTTTTAGCCTCTCCACTTCTTTGCTCCTCCTGTCACCTCCAATTGCCTTTCTGTCCAGAACCTCTCCATTCCCCAGCCTCCTCACTATGCTGAATTGACTTGTGCGCTCCAGGAGTACACGGATTAGAGAGTATAAACTGCCTACTCAGCTCTCACACTTCTACAAAACAAGTGTAAACTCAATCATAAAGGTAAAACAGACGCAGTTAAGAGATTTACTGCCTTTTGCCTTTTGGGGTAACGTCGACCGAGGGAAGACTACACTCACAAGAGGGGCGTGCATGTGATCCAGATGCAACCCAAACAGTGAAGTAAAACAGTCCAAAATAAACTGAATGTCCAATCAAGGTTCTATAAATATACTTAAATTGAACAGACCATCTGCAATAATAACTTAATATAAAAAAGTCACACACCCCACCCCTGTAGAAAGAACACAGAATATGCAAAGATAGAAAAATTGAGCACTTTTGGTAATAAAAAAGGAGATAGGCAATAAATAACCACAATCATTTAAAAAAGGATATGTTCTGGTGTGCAAGGGATGAATGGTGCCCTATCCAGTCTTTAGGGCCCACGGATGGACAAAAGGGGCAGTTTCCAATCAATAGTACATTTTGCTGGTCTTGGTGGTTTGACAAAAGTGAACCCAGCTTCTAGGTGCTCTGTGTGGTTCGAGTCGGCTTGAATGCAGCAGACCTTTTTGTTGCAGATGGGAAACAGTGTTGAGCAAGGGTTGAGCTGAAGTTTGTTGCAGTTTGCAGTGATGCTTGAAGAAGGGCAGATCATGAGGGCCACCAGGGTTGGTTAAACAGTTGGTTTGACAAAGAATATGCTAGTGTCTGGATTTGCTGTGCTATGTGGTCAGTTTGATGAGGCACTCGTGCAAGTGCAAATCATGAGCACCACCGTGGTCAGTTTGACTGTCAATGTGATGGCAAAGATGCTGCTGACTGGATGCACAGTTCGAGCCCGCCGGTTAGATGCAGTGTTCAATGGTCACTGTTTGGTAAGGCAACCAGGGCCGGTTTGAATGGCGATGAAGATAGGCACTGCAGATACTGTGGTTTGAAAGGTGGTTCAAACAAAGCAGATTCAATGAAGAGCTTCAAGTTCGAGCTGAGGCAATGATGCGCTCAGCTGATGCAGTTATAAACTGACTAAAGGATGAGAAAAAACAGCTCAAAGATCTGTTGAGTGTCGAAGACAGCTCCAGAGGGACCTGTTCGTTCGGGCTCAAATCATGGCTTCCAGTGGTTCGATGGTGCAAATTCAGGATTCCTGGCTGTCTTGTCTCACAGGTGTTGTGAGTCCCACTATGCCATGTCAGCGACAAGTGTAGTCATTATTCTCTAGTGCACACTTTCAGGGGTCTTTCACCACAATGAGGTCCTGGGCAGCAGTGTGACTGGCAGAGATGCTTGGACTTAAAAAAGCCTGCTTCAAAGGGTCAAATCTCTGTGCTTGAGACAAGTGTTCTTTGACTCCCAACAGCATGTGCTCTGTGCTAAAGGCTGTGGAGGGCACAGTAAGGAAGAGAGACCAGAGAGAGAAACAAGATGTTTAATTCTTAGTACATCTACGTTCTGCTCCCTTTGTCTAAACTGGTACTCACCATTTTGACTACAAGAAAAATGGTTTAAATTTGTTTTACTGCATATTTACCACATTGTTATCTACAAATATGTACATGTTGGGTTTGAGGTAAGGATATGGTAAGGATGGGCGTGGGTAGATTAGGAGAAGAGTGGGGGAGCTTCCCCCACATTTTGCTGTAAAACAATGTGGTAAAAATAATGCCACCCTTTTCTGGACAAAAAAAATAATTGTTCTAAGATAGAACCTCTACACTAAGTTCACCCCTTCCCTTGTCAGCACCATCAAAGGCCATTTTGGTATGCAGCACCCATATGTGAGGTTGGTCCTTTTGGTGGAGTTTTCCCTTTGATGTGTGTTTCCCAGGATAACTCCTGCTCGCATGCTGTCCAGTTTAAGAAAGATGTTACCAGTCCTCACAAAGGATCAAAAGGTGAGGCCCATCCATTCAGTCTCCTGATCTGCAAGTGGCAGGGCCAGGCTGTCTGACCAGAATACACACAATCCTTCCTCAGCTGGCCTGGGATCACAGTAGTGCTGACACATGTATGATATTATTTTGATTCGGTTTCGGTAATTATGAGATATACTAGCCACCATACCTTAAACTCAGGTATGGATTATATTTAAAGTTTACAACTGGCACCAGGATAGTGACTCAAATAGTTATGTGGTTCGGGAACAGGGAATCATGTCTTATATGTAGCCCCTGCACTGATGCGACTTGGCTGCCACTGCTGCTGTCGAATGTGCACCTCTGACCTGTGAATGTGCTCTATGCCTCCAGTGAGCAGGCACTGTGGATGAGGCTACTTATCCAGCAGGGCACATGTGCACTATATGCTTCTCCCATGGGGCTTATGAAAAAGGGATATCTGTTTGGCAGACCACCCTTTGTGAGATGGAAAAACCTGCATCAATTCTTTGAGTAATTCAAATAAAAAGTCAGGGCTTCTACACCGTGGCCAGATGGCAATTCCTCACATCATACTGTCTCCTCCAAACATGCTCAATCATGCACTAGTTGGGCTTTATTGTACACGCTTATTTTGAGCTGGGCTTCATCTGAAGGTCAGCACAAGTTTATGATTTCTCTAACTGATGCTTGACTGGAAGTTCCCTAATCATTCTATGACACAAGTGCATCTTTTTGTTTACAGTTGGTCTCCCACATCTGCTGCTCTAAGCTTATAAAAGGTCTGCCTGCCATCATGGATTTTTTCAGTTCTTGCACATGCACATGTGAGTCAGGGATCCGTATCTGGCTAGTGGAGCCAGTGTTGCTCTGGCAACAGGTGAAAGTGTACTGTCCTCATCGATCTCATGTCGGTAAACTGGGCTACCATTCTGCTTACAGTGCTATTCCCACTAGTAAAAGGTGAACTATTCTCCGCCGACTAGGCCTGTTTGAAAGTATCCAAAACTATCTTAATTTCACTAATATCTTCAATAATGGGCCTGATGTACCTGTGGCACGATGTGAGGAGGCCCTGCTTCCTGACATTGATGCAGAGATGGCAATGGTGTTTTCTCCCAAACACCCAAACCACAGAGTAATTGTGTGGATGGTGGCACCCAGCTCCCATGCTCAACCTTCATTCACCATATACTACTGGACCACCTTCCACTAATGCAACTATCACATACCCAATTGTTAGTTTATTATTTTTTCATGTCCATAAAAAAAAACAAAAAACTTTTTAAATATTTGTTTAAAACTTAATAGTATACATTGTAAAACTTGAGTTGTAACTAAACATATAAAACATCCTCATTTATTTAGTATACAAGCTAAAATAATGTTCTTACCCTTCTCAACCATGCAATAATTCAATTCTCAATTTAGTATGTTTATTTAAAAACACAATTGTGACAATTTAATACATCATAACAATTCATATTAAAAAGTGTATTCATATGGTTCTCTCTGAACAACCTATTGCCCTCACATGTTTCAGTTCTTGGTGGTTTTGAGCTTTCTTCAGGGGTACCTATTACATTTCTGGATTGAGACCGAGGTATTTGAAAAAATAATTAATAATTTGTTTATCAGTGATGTATCAGATGAATTATAAATGTTTGAATTTCTTGGGGTATGGATTTACGTGCTCCACCACTTTTACCTGTTTGATATAGAGTCGCTACCTAATGTGGAAATAGCAATTTTAATCACTATTTTCAAAACATCTGTAAAAAGATATAGCTCTGATAAAGTACTCTCAGAAGACAGAAAATCTGTTTTGGAACTGGGCCTCTCCATTTCTCCCACCTATATGTGATTATATTAATACTGGTATTGATGTGTTTAAGTTAATCCGCAAGTTAAAACTTATCAAATAGTTTAACACTAAGGTGTCATACGATCCAATAGAGCATTGTGATGTTAAGGAGGTTAATCCTCTAGGTTTTAATGAGGTCACTGCTCTTCTGTGTTTCAATACATTGGATGGGGATCTCTTACCAGACAATTTGCTTAGTGGCCAGGAAATTACTGGGCGATTTTACATTTCTACCTATCTGACCACTGTTACTTATAGGCGTCCTAAATATACATTTTGTCCTGCATTTGCTAAAAGTTATATTGGTTTATTCAATACAATGGTTGCTGCTGATTTATGTAAAAAGCCTAAACACAACAGTCATGTGGATTTCAATTTAAATAAGGCAAAACATCAAGTTTTGTTGAATCTCAAGAGTGATACTACTATAGTGATTAGACCTCCCGATAAAGGTGGTGGGAGGGGTTGTTTAGCAGAGGGCCTTGTTTTTGGCCAAAACTAGTTAACAGCTTAGCTATGATGGATGTTAAGAATTGGTGGATGTAAGTGTACTCAGGGGTCCTCCAATTTCACCATATAAAATCATAATAACAAATTAGCACACACCGGGCAAGAAGCAAGGGTGTTTGTAACAGCTGGGTGAGCACAAATCAAACAGAACAGTGGACTGGCACTGATTGATGAGTGCTGACATCTGGGTATTTCAGTGAACATTCGTTTTATACTATCAAATACAATGGTCCAGATACATTGAAACAGTTGTAATTCAATATGTTAATATTTTCGAAGTTTCTCAAGAATCTCATTGGCTAGACTACATGATAGCCTTAGTGCACAACGTATGTTAGTGAAACATGATTGGAGCAAATACCTCAACAGTATCCCAACAAATTGCCTCCCCATGTGGCACTACTTTTCTTCTCACCCCTCCTAGGGACAGTTTGCAATTAGTAAAACAACATTAGTGCTGACCGCCGGAATTTTATTGTACTGCCATTTGTCAGCACCAATGAGAACAGAACATGATACACCCTGCTCCTGGTGGGAAAGGAGACATTCACACTGTACCTGCCGGTTATTGGTCTTTGCAAACCTTATCTTGAGTACTCTGAAGGCTGGCCACCTCAGAGACTTACCATTTGATTGGTACTCCCAGGAACGCCACTCCGTTCGGTGTCCCTTTCTCATAGCCACCTGCAGACAGGCCCTTCTGTCCATGTGAATGGTTCACTGGCTCAGATCCACTTCCCCCCTACCCACGTGTGCCCGCTGGATTGGCTTTTCATCCTGCAATTACATCACCCAGTGTTGTCTTAGCTGCTGCAGTCTGCGTGTGACGAGCAGCTTGAGCTCCGTCTCCCTCCCCCCTGGCCTGCGGGGTGTTAATCATGTGTTTAGAGCAGGGTTTCTCTGGCAGGTCCCAGCCTGGAGGCATCCCTGCTGAATGTGTTCACCTTGGATATTTTTTCCCAATCTTGTGTTAATTATACCAAGGTCACTTGGGTCGATGGGACACATTGGTCACCACAGCAGGGTGAAACAAAGGGACCACTGTTTTGGTCAGACTTTCCCTCCTATCTCGGGTCCCCTTGAATATAGGATGCCGAAATTCCACAGAGGTGAGTCTTGTAGGACCAGCTGAGGATCCCCAAAGTTACAGGTCTAAACTTGGAATGGTGATGCCAGCAGCACAGTAGCCCAAAATCGGAGCTGGTCAGGCATGGGACAGTCCCGGGGCACTTCTGAAGGATCTCCTATGCAGGGTACTGACCAGACAACAGGAATGGATGCCCCCTCACTCTCAGGGTTGCAGATCCTTATCAGGACTGCTAACAATCTTCAGCAAGACAGGGCTCTTCCAGGACAGCAGGAGAAGTTGATAGCCAGGCCTCCTTCCGACGGGTCTCCGGTTTCTTCACAGGTCTTACATCTGGATAGAAGTCTTCGCTCCTTCAGGTTTCTCCAGGATCTCTGAAGTATGGGTCCAGGGGTCCTCTTCTTATCCTAACAGTGAGGTAACAGCAGCTGTACTGACTAGCCAATGATAGGACTAGCCCACACACACACCCCAGCAGTGGCCCAATCAGGACCACTGACTGAAACACTCATGCATAATACTCAGACACACAAAAATCAGTTTGTGGATTGGGACCAGACGGTCTCAGCCTACATCCTGCCAGCAAACACACACAGTTCTCCAGTAGCCCACCAAAAGTTTCTGCTTTCCCAGTCACTGGAAGTCCTTATAAGGATTTTCCTGGCCCCTCAGGCCTGGAAGAAGGCTAAAGAACAAGATGGCAAAAAGGACAAGCGAAATATCTCGTGGCACGGCCATGTTTGACCAGTAGCCACAGTTAGTAGCCAAATGCAGTAAACGTGATAGAGCTAAAATGAAAAGTCCCAAAAATTGGTAAAAAGTCACTGGTGCCACAAGCATATTCTTTTATCATACCTAGAATAACCAAAAATCCTCTGGTCTAGGGCAAAACAAAAAGTGTACCCTATTGTACTGCAGTTTAAGCTGCATTGTACAATGATATAAGTTACCACAAGTGATACAAAGTGACCAAAAGTAGGGACACAGTAACATGACTAAGGGAAACAAGGTTTCCCAGTACTGACAGCCTGAAGGACACGTCAGTTTCCCCATAACATATGAGCCAACGTCAGTGCAGTGAAGCTTAAGGCTTGTGATCACCTGTCTTCCCTTGTCTTCGCTTATACGCCCCTTCTGTGTCATACTCTAGTATCATGTGCTTGGTAGTTTTCTCCTGGGCCATGCTTTCTAGTTGTACATAGTTGTCTTCCTACACCTCCTCCCCCTCACCTATCCATTTTATTTCTACGGTGTGCCCCTGAAACATTCCCCTGGTTTTGCACATAGACATATGCATCAGGCATCCTCCTTCCACTACTGTCTCTTTTTATGGCAAGAAATGTTTCTGTGTCCCTGTGAGGTGTGGGGTGAGCAAGCACACATAGCATGTGCCATTGGTGCTCCTTTGTCCCATCCTCTTCATCTCCTTTTGCCACACATTTTCATATGCTGGGTTTCCTACCTCCCCAATAGCACTGTCAAATCCTTCTATGCTAGATATACTTCTTTTGGTGCATGTTTCGCTTTCACCATCAGCCAGCGTACCCGTACTACACCTATTCAGTAGGAATCAGAAGAGCAGGAGAAGACAGAAGGCAGCAAAATGAACAATACAATACCTATCATATTTGTGTCAACTTTTGTCCTTCTCCCATTCCCTCTATTATTATCTTGCCTCTCTTCACTTTCATTCATGGGCCCTCAATAGTCTTATTACAGTACAAAGAGTCAATGACAACTGGGTAATACCTCAAGCCTGTATACATCCTTTAGATGCATGGGTGGGGAAGTGCAGCTATTCTAGGGCTACACTTAGCAGTTGTATGGGCATTACAGGCTTCCCGGTGCTATTCTGCCTCCGGATCAAGTCGGTGGGTGGCAGTGAGCACCCATGCTTTATCCATAAGTCTTTTTCCTCTCTTGGTGCTTCTCCTTGTAGCTCTATAATTAGTACAATGGGTGTTGTGTTGAAACTCTCCTCTCTCGCTTCCTCCCCATCCACTGCTCTTCCTGCTACCATATGTGGGGCTCTTTCTCTTTCCCCCTAGGAACCTTCTTGTACTTCCTTTATTAAGTAGACCGCTTCCTTTGCTGCTCTGTCTGTGATTTATTTTAGTAATAATAGCCTGTCTTGTTTACCTATGTGGGTGACACATT
The DNA here is from genome assembly GCF_040938575.1 of Ambystoma mexicanum. Taxonomy (NCBI): domain Eukaryota; kingdom Metazoa; phylum Chordata; class Amphibia; order Caudata; family Ambystomatidae; genus Ambystoma; species Ambystoma mexicanum. The sequence goes on from NC_090932.1 coordinate 720,040,822, forward strand.
TTACTATTGCTACTTCTACTTGTACCATTAGGGCCTCAATTAACTATTTAAACAGCTCTTCATGTTGCACTGTACCGTCTCTTTTCCCATCATGCTAACCTTGAATGTATTGTTGATGTAAAATGTTAGCAGCATGTCCGTCCATCATGTTTAATGCACTGACCTTTGCCATCAATTCTGCTGCATGTGCGGAGTAGTGTGAGGGTAGTTGCGGTTGGGATGCTATTACATATTGCCCATTTATGTTGCACACTACCGCCTCTCCAGTATGTCTCCTTCCAGGGTTAGACTGGGACAAGAAATAGACCCGGACACCCAAAAAAAGTGGCCCACCCCTCGCCTCAAAAAAGTGGCCCTCAAACCACCATCCGTGAATCGTGTCAATTTTCACAACTTTACAGAAAATGCTACTTATAGTGCTTTCATTTGTCTGTTGCATGTTGTGTTTTGTGTAAATGCTTGAGAAAGTCATACCATTTCTTGTGTTCTTTAAAAAAAAAAAACATCATCACATAGCTAAATACTTATTTTGCAGAACCAGACTCAAGGCATGTCTACTCGCTGCCACCAGTAATGAAAATAGAGTTGCCCTACAGCCAAATGATGACATCGGAAAGTGTCTGTTGCCAGTTGTATTCATGCTCAAATAACAACACAACTCATACAATAACATAACTTTCGATACAGTTCTGTGACAGGGTCCACAGCTCTGAGGCGCAGGAGTGGCATCAACCAACCAACCCCATTGCAGTTTTGGGACCTGCTGCAAGTCAATGCTTATACAGGGGTCCACAACCCCAGCAGGGAAGGAGGGTTAGGGTGACGATCGTTGGATAGGAAGAGGGGAAGTAGGGAAACCGTAATGAGGTTTAGGGAGAGGTTATGGATAGGTTGGGAATGTTAGGGTAAGGTTTTGATCATTGCACACGCTTCCAGCAAGCTGTTACACTCATAGAAACACACATCTCTGCTTCTGACTCTACACACATATACAATATCACTATAGCAGTATACAAAGGCGCAGCAACATAATAAACACACATGTGGTAGTGCAGCACTTAGCTTAGGTTAGTTATCACCAGAGTGTCCCTTGTTGTCTCCTGTGATTTTGTTGTGCCAGGATGTGTCGTAGTAGCTGTTTAAATGCTGCAAGAAAGTGCTACAATTTGTGCACATATCAAACACTGCTACATGTGGCTGCTTACGTGCTTGTACACATGCAAGAGATTTAGAGAGGCTGCATGCACGTGGCTGCTAAATCTGCACAGAAGGGGCCGCATGTAGCACTGGTAAGGTGTTAGGGCATGCATGAGTAAGCAGTTAGTGACGCCTTAGGAAGGTGTTCTGAATTTTGTCCACTCCACGGCTAAATCCAATGATTTATGGTGCTGCACATGGCTGGGAAGTGCTGATTATTGTTTTGCTCTGTTACGCGCCATGCAGTGTCTTACTGGTACAGTTAGCTTTGTAGGAAGCAGGGGCCAGTTTTCTCTGTCTGGTGGGGCTGGGTCCCCTGCGTGTTCCAACTACTCCCTGTGATTATGCAGAGCGCTGCAGCACTTATCTGTGTCAGATGAGGGGCCGGTATGACGATCCTGTGGTGCGTGGCCCCTCGCAATCGATATGAACCTGGAGCTGCTCACAGACATGTCTTCTCAGCAAGAGGACTTAAGCACAAGCACTGTGGCTTTGTTCCTGTACACGAGTGATGACATGCCACTCACAACGTGGCCTTCCTGTAGTTCTGGGGCCAGGTGCTGCTGGGAAACATAGTTTGGTAGGCAGTTGACCTACAGAAATTGCAAAGAGAAGTCTTCTAAAAGGCTGTATTGTCCATTTGGGGATGCATTTAATTGTTGCTGTGTCTTTGGCACTATTACAATGTCTTTGGCATGACTAATGCCATATATTGTGTTCGCTTGCCTTTCTTGCTTGTTAGGTAGCTCCTCCCATTGGCCCCCAGCCCTAACATCTGTGGAAAGTCTTTTTTCTGTTGAAAGTCATGTAGCTGGACTCAAAATCTGATGATACACAAAGATGTAAAGCTGAATGATTCACATTTTGTCCCCACTGATGTTAACACCTTCTTGATGAAGGTGCCATCTTCACAGAAACGTTATGATTCTAAGTACTGTGTTACCCTTCCAACTTTGGTCATTGATTGGACGCATCATCTTGCTTTCAGAGTACATGATGTATTGCACATTTCAACTGAACCAAGTCAAGGTCATAGTGATTGAAGTGATGATCGTCAAATGTGAATCCTGCAGGTGCCACACAGTAAGTTTTTAAGATGTTAGTTGGTGACTTATCCATACTTAAATGTACTGTTTTACTTTAAAAGACAATATTAGGCTGTTTGCCTTCAAGAAATGTGGTTTGGCAAAGCAATCTAAGAACATTGTTGCATGTGTTGACAAGCTGGCACTAAACTCTTCCTGGAAATCCTGACAATCACTCAATCAAGAGTCCCTTCAGCAATGCATTTTTTTTGTGCAACCAGGTCGATTATGTCTGGATTTTACAATGGGATGAGCAAATTCCGCTCCACATACATGAGCTTAAATACTCCGCGGTTGTCCTGGCTGAGGTGGTTTCTTTAGCGGGTTTTAATATTCTTCAGTTTCAAAAATATTTCTTTCACATGATTCCTGTGTGCAAGATAAGGTCAAGATGAACTTGTATGCCAAACACAATTGCTGATAAGCACACCTAAAAAGTGTATACTTTTTTAGAATTGAGTAGCAACATACTGCAGTTATGGCATGTATTGCATTTCTATACTAAATGTTTAGGTAGCTCTCCAAGTTCTTCTTGTAGTGCTGGATCTTCACTATGAAGGGCTTCAGAGGCATACACTTCTGGTAGTGTCCTCCTCAGTTTAGTCCACTTGTTGCAAAGTCCAAGAGTTCTTCCCTTAACCCCTGTACTGTTATGGAGTCATCCAGTCTTTCAAGCAAGGAACAAATATTTCTACGAGCGTTGTCTGGTAGAGTTTCATTTAAATTATTTTGATCCAGGCGTGCTGTATCTGCAGGAAGAGATTTGTGGGTTTTAAAATGACTAGTTAGGCTTCGAATAATGTCCATATGTACAGTAACTCTAAACTGGTCTTTGGCCAAGGTGATTGGCTCATCCCTTGCACTCATTCCAGGCATCCACTTTTTGTGGAGCACTATCCCCCTTGAAGTGCAGTTTCCACTCCTTTATCATAGCCTCTCTCTCTTCCAAGCCCATGTTGCCCATTCTGCAAATTCTTCTGATGCACAGCATACAGAATCAAAATTTCTTGACTCTGCAGCAAGCACTTTTGTAGTGTCCGAGACCATCCTTTGTGGCCGGGGATGTCTATTCCACTTGTCTGAACGTTATAAGATAATGGGTTTGTCGAAATAAATACTCAGGGATATAACTGGGCTGTGAGCACTGTTTGAAATTTTTGCACAGGGCATCAGAAAAGTTGAAAGCTTGGTAACAGACATTTGCATTGAATTTATCTTTATTTGAGCCAATATTATTGAGTGCTACAGACATAGCAATGAACATTGCTTTGTTTAGGTTATTAAAGGAGCCAAATACATGGTTAAGTTGCACTACTACAAAACCTATGAAATTCACTGAATTCCATAGGTTTTTAGTAGCACAACTTAACCATAACGCCACTTTAACAAAAGATTTTTCACTGAATATAGATATAGATAATATAAATTTGATAAATGTTTACTAGGATTCCCTTAGTTTATATACATATACCCTGAACATACTGAACCCCCTACTTGTACTAGTGATTTTGATGTCCGCGGACTGCACGCATGTCCGCAGACGGATGCGGTCAACATCAACACTATCCAAAAACTGAGGGGTATCTTACATTGTTGTATCATGCAATAAAAACACTGAGCATGTTCAAAAAGCAGCACATAAATACATTACATTCAATAATAAATAAGAAGTGGAAACTGTATATGTAAGGCACCAACCATCCAATTACATATCATATGCAACATAATGGAATATACCAAAACAAAACAAATATGCCTCCAACAGAATTACCTCACAGAAAATGCACAGCGAAAATCAACAGCGCACCTACTCACCAGTAACAGCAAAAGTTAGCAAGAACTAGTGAGTACACTACATTTATTTTATATATTTATAAACTTTCAGAAATGTGTAGTACTTTGGAATGGCTGGAAGAAAATTTTCTTCGGGATGAAATGAGTGAAAACAGTGATACTAATGGTAGACACTACACTTCTCTATATAAACCAATTAATAACCTTTACGTTATGTATACTTAACAGAAACAGACACCTTTGAAAATCATCTGCAGCGAATGGAGCAAAAAATGGATCTATTAATGTCAAATTTCATTCTTTTAAAAAACTTTGTGGAGGACCATATAAAACAAAAAATGTTATATCTCTGTCCCACGTGTACCTGTTCCCCTTCTGCATGTCCAAACCAACCATCCCCAAAAACTCCCCAGCAAGAAAAACTTTATGATGAGACTTCAATCCCTTCCTCCCCTACCATCCATCATGTACAAACCCCTAATTCCCCTGTATTTGTATCAGTTTCTGCTTCCCCTTCTCTTTCGTAATGTTTATATTTTTATGCAATAAAAAAATAATATGTGTGTTGTTACTATATTCCTCTGTGTCTTATTTTTTTTAAACGGCATTTAGGGTTTCCGCGGACCACGCGGGCGTTCAGGATGTCCGCAATTAACCAAAATATAGGTGTCCTAAGGACACTATACCTGTTCGCACTGTCTGCAATCAAGATGGAAGTGTCCTTAGAACACACAAGATGTCCGCCTGTATGCAATAAACCAAAATGGAGGTGTCCTAAGGACAGAATACTAAATACGTCCACATGTTTGTAACTATGCAAAATAAGGTATCCTAGGAAGATTCCCCCTGTTCGGATTGTCCGCAACCAAAACAAATATGTTTGTAGAACACATATCCCGTCTGCCTGTCCGCAAAATTGTGACGCACATTTATTTTGTTCAAGGACCTGAACACTGTCTGTAGAACACTCATTTTGTTCTAGAATGTACAACAGCATTCAACTATGCACAGGTGCAGGCATGTCTATCACATCATCTAAAACTATCTACAGCGTTGAAAAGCAAGACATACATCTCCCCCCTTCGCTTCAGTCTGCAACGCAAGCACCAGATCATTCCTTGCAACCCTTACTTTATTTCAGACTCTCCCATCTCCAAGCACCACAGAATCAGCCAGTAGTTTGGTAATCACCTACTGAGTAATAAGTTGCTGATCCCATCAAATACTTCTGCTTTATTTCCCACACCTTCACAAATGCATACATTGCATGCTTTTCTGTGCAGTTCCTGCCATTTACCCTGTAAAAATAGCATACAAAGCATACTATTATTTCTTCTATCACCTAACATCCAATAACACTGCCTTAAGAAGCAAAGTGTGCTCTCTGCGCTTACTATTGTACTCATTTCTAAAGCACATTTAACTAACAGATTCTAAGTAAAATATACAGAACGCACATATGCAAAGGAAAGTGCATGTACATGCTATGCACGGTTATCAGAAAGCACTACTACTGCAAAAACAAATAAATCCATGTCTACATTAACAACAGTGCTATTAACAGACATATTTACTAACTTCTTTCTTTCACAATTTAATTGAAAACCACTCCCCTGAAAAGCAGCAGCATCTGAAGTACGAACGAGAACTCAGAAGAAACCTACTCTTTCCATCCAAAAAAGTATGTACAATACTGCCATAATGTTCTAACTGTTACTCAAACACTGTAGAATTCTAGTTCTGTAGAACAAACAATTGTATTAACCCTGCAACATTAGATTCAGTATTAGTGCTTCCCCTCACCAGCTGCATACTTTGTATTGTCATCTGAACACAAGTATAGTAACACAAATACAAGAATAGCCTTCCCAACCTGATGTAGCAGCCCATTGCATAATCACACACCTCTACATACATCCTTACCATCATACTCAGACACTCATGCACAAAGCCACATACACTGCACAAGATCCCAACCCACACTTTCTTTTTTTTCTCCAACAGACCCCAAAGAATGCCTACCAAAAAGCAACTCTGTAGAAAGCAACGCAAAAGTAAACAAAATCACACTAAAACTCTCCAAAATAAGCATCCACCTCTAGCAGTTTGAGCAAAAGTTAAAAAAACAGCTGATAAACGAATTAAGTGAAACAAAACAAGCTTCCAGTACAGAAACTGTGCCTCCTCTTTCAAAATGTAAAACGAAACAGAAAGTGATTAACAAGACTGCAGCTACCACTAGTGCTAACAATGCGGCAAGAAATCTTGATGTAGCGGCAAGTAAGCATACCAAAAAAAAATATTTTACAAAAAATTTTCCGCCACAGAGTCCTTTAGAACCTTATAAAAACAGGAGAGAAATCACGCACAACCCTTAAAACCTACCATAGAAAATTAATCCTACAAGATCTCATAGACAGTGCAATCCTTCTCAAAATAAAATTACTTATTTTAGTTTTAAACAGAATGAAACCACTAACAAAACTAAGTATTAAACTACAAAAAAAGACTTCTCAATAAACGGAATATCAACAAAGATAGCTTCACAAACATCTGTGGAGGTGAATGGAGTCACACCACAAGCACAGAACCATATTTCAATGAAGAAACATACAAACAAATCCAAATAAACCCAATTGCCATACATAGCAGTGGGTATGAAAAACTTAATAATACCATTATGGAACAAGAAATGCTGCTCACAAAAATATCCCCAGAAAACTCAGTATCAACTGTCCATTCCACTGAACCAATACGTTCAGTCTATAAATGGCCTTGCACATCAATGTGTAAAATTGCCAAAAAATCTTTCACATCTTTACGCCAGTTCCTCAATCAGTATGTGAAAGGCAAAGACACATTCAAAATGAAACTTCTTCAAAATATGGTCTCCTGTTCAGTGCACAAATACACAGTACTACAAGGACATTCGTTAGACTGCATTTCAGGACCTATTTGCAAAAGCACCTTCCATCATATCAAAATGATGCCAACACATCATTCAACTATACTAAATCTGGTCCATAAACTGTATGGCAGCTGGGGAGCAGGTGTAAGTGGATCTAGGTCACCTGGCCTAAGCCCCTCCCACTTGGTGCCTTCCCGGTTGCCGCTCTTTTTCACCACTTAGCAAGCCCCGCCCACCTGATGCCTTCCTGCTTGCTGTTCTTTTCCCTACTTAAGGAGCCCTCCAGCCTCTTTTCCATTGCAGCTGGGGAGCAGGTGTAAGTGGATCTAGGTCACCTGGCCTAAGCCCTGCCCACATAGTGCCTTCCTGCTTGCTGCTCTTTGCACCACTTAGCAAGCTCCACCCACCTGGTGCCTTCCTGCTTGCCGCTATTTTGCCTACTTAAGGATCCCTCTAGCCTCTTTTCCTTTGCAGCTGGGGAGCAGGTGTAAGTGGATTTAGTTCAGATGGCCTAAGCCCCACCCACCTGGTGCCCTCCTGGTTGCTGCTCTTTTTCACCACTTAGCAAGCCCCGCCACCTGGTGCCTTCCTGCTTGCCGCTCTTTTCCCTACTTAAGGAGCCCTCCAGTCTCTTTTCCTTTGCAGCTGGGGAGCAGGTGTAAGTGGATCTAGGTCACCTGGCCTAAGCACCACCCACCTTCTTAGCCCTGCCTCTTCCTTCCTACTCTTAAATCTTAGATCAAGGGCGTCTCTCGCCCAGGCATCCAAAGCGAAGGGCAGTCAAAGAAAAGGGCAATTCCTGTTTTGATCTGTTCAGACTAGGAGGGTCCAGGGTCCGACCCCTGCTAAAACAGCAGGTAAGCATGCACCAACATGTGTTTACATCATCTGTCCCCACAGGCCATCCCCACCCTCTCTAGTCCCCCCGTGTTGTTCACTTGAGCCCGCCCCACTTCCCGCACACGGGAGTCTGTACTGATAAATTCTGGTTTCACCATCACCGTCTTGTGGCCAATGCTGGGTTTTACTTTTATGGACTTCATTGATTCACGGTGCGTCACACTTTCTCAACTCTCATGATGGACGTCCTTTGCATCTTGTACTCATGGTGGCCCTGAATCATGCTGTTCTCATCTTCATCTTGTATCCTGCAAGCAGCATTATGTGTTACTACTGACTTCTGCAATTGTATTCACTCTCTCCTCTTTCTTCTCCACTCTTTTTGACAGCTTACTCTCTGTTCTCTCCTCGCCTCTCCTCTCCCTTTTCCTATCTCCTCCCCTCCTCCCCTTACTTTCTTCTATGCACATACTGTATCAGAATTGTCCCTGGACCTAGTATGATAGCAACCTCATCTGTCGCTCCCACGTCCCCTCACTGTGCCCCCCTCCCTCCAGCACTATCTGAAACATTGTCAGGCCTAGTACGATAGTCGCCTCGTTTTGTTCCTCCCCTCCCTTTCTGCACCCCTCTCCCTCACCTTTGTTTTTCTCCTGCTCTACCAGAAATATTGTCAGGCCTAGTACGGTAATCGCCTGTCTGTTTCCATTTCCTTCCCACTCTCCCCCTTCCTTCCTTATCTATGTCTTAGCTCTTGCATTATCTGCAATGTCGTTAGGCCGAGTACGATAGTTAATTTCATATCCGTACAGTTCATGGTCTGTAAGAATGTAATTTTATTTTCCCTTGTTCCCTCCCTTGCCTTGGAGCGCTTTGAAACACATTGTGTATAGACGCTATATAAATAAACTATCATGTCATATCATACTATGCCAAAAGTCCTGCTTTAGCACTAGCCAATTTAAATAACAATCTTCTATATGGTACAGCCTAACAACTACTTGAAGAATTAGAGCATATCCAGAGAAAATATTTTGGAAGTGAAAGCCACTTACAAAATGCAATAGCTTTACAATAGACTAGCAACAACTGTACAGATGGCAACCTTCTATTACACACATACAAAAAAGAAATACTAAAGTTTAAAAGTACATCTGCTGAAGTACCAAATCATTTGTGTGTGTGTTGCTGCAGGACTTTTTATAAAAATAGCATAAAAACTGTAGACATAACGTACAGAATAGAAGACAATGAAGATCCCAAACGTTTCCAATTAGCTCTCAATCTTATAGCAGAAAACAAATACAAAATGACTGACCCCTTAATACTTTGCAGTTACTGCACTGCAAAACTCGACAGCAACTAAACACCTTCCGGTGCTATCACAAATGACTTGGAATTATTCCCACTACCAAAACCCCTGCAACAACTCCACTTATATGAGAGCATCATAATTCAAACAGTGCACCCATTTGAAGCAATAATATGCCTTCAACCAAAAACTGCAAAATTACCTCTGCATTAGTGAAAGGCATTCATGCCAAAGTAGTTTATTTGCGATTAGATTTCAAAGAAAATGTACACACTATGTGAGTGCAACGTCCTATATATCAATCTTTAATTGTCTTAGTAAATGGCGTACCTACAAAAGACAACAAAAATGTGGCAACAACTCGTGGACTTACATAAAGTTAGACAAGCCCTGCAATATCCAAAATACAACAATGAATACTACAAAGAAATTAATATTGAAGAAAACCTCAAGGAAACCACTGAAATAATTCAAGAGTCATCAGAAACTGGTCAATTTCAACTTCTCGATCCTGCTACAGAATTCAATATTTTAGACCATTATACAATTCATCCATTACACTCTAAAGACACCATAGATGATGCACAGGAAATGTACCAAATGTGACAAGTCAAAGGATCTCCAATCGGCATATGGGAAAAAAGTATCGAAGCACGTGCCATTCCTTTACTCTTTCCTACTAGAAAAGGAGAAAGGTATGATGATAGACCCACACAAATAACAGCATCAGAATACCACTCTTTATGAATGTATTCTGAAGACCCCAGATTCAGACAAAACGTGGAATACATATTACACCTACTCTTTGCAAGTGAACTAGCACACTAGGCTATGGAGTTGCACACACATTGAAATAAGGTACCCATTTTCAAAATATGTCAGCTACGGAGTTACTACAAAAAGTGCAAGAAAAAGATGAGATTTTAAAGCCAAGCATTACAAATCTTTTAGCAAACATCCGTGGTACAAATGAATACTGGTTTCGACGTCACAGAGGTTGTATGATAAGAAACCTAAGCCCACCCACTTGGTTTGTGACATTAAGTTGTGCAGAATATGGATGGGGATATTTACATGATTTCGTACGCATAGCAAACAGAAACAAAAGAGACATAGATATAAAAACACCAGGAGAACTCTGGTCTCTAGATCCTGTAAATGTATCAAGATATTTCTATCATCACTTCATTGCTATGCTACACTTCATTTGTAATAAAATTGTTCCACCCCTCGGAGAAGTGCAACACTTCTTTTGAAGTAAAGAATACCGAGACAGAGGAGCACCACACATCCACATGCTTTTGTGAATTAAAGATGCTCCTAAATTTGGTCAGGACAGTGATGCCACCATTTTGCAGTTCATCCAAAAATATGTCACTTGTGAAATAACTTCACAAACAACGCATAGTGACCTTCATGCTCAAATTTTACAATTTCAAAGACACAAATATGGGAAATAATGTTGTCGCAAATATAAAAACAAAGGGAAATACTACACCAAAGGCCACTTTGGTTTCCCTAGACCAGATTTAAAAACAGGTCAAGTAAACAACTTCATGTCTTCAGTCAGACATAGTGTCAGAGGTAAATCACCTAAGAACACATATTACATAAAAATAACAGAAGAATCAAAATACATCATTGATTACAATCATTGCCCTCCTATGGAATGCAAATATAGATGTGAAGTACATTGCAGACAATTCCACTGCAGTTGCGCGATATCTCACAGCCTACTTAACCAAAGCTGAGAAAACAGAGCTTCAGGACCTCTGGGATGACATATCATCTGACAAAACACTATCACAGAAATTGTACAGTTTAGGTATAAAAATGCTCTCTCATAGAGAATGTGGCTTCTGTGAAGCTAAAGACCATTTAACCGGTACACCCTTATATGGAAAATCTGAAAATGTAGTATGGCTAAGTCTTGGCCCTGCTAAATCTAGAAAAAAAGTTCTTAAATCATATAAGGACATAGAAACAATAGCCAAAAATGATCCCAACAGCCAAGACATTTTGAAAAACAATTACTAGACACATAGTAACCAAACAAGAGTACCACTTTGGAAACCATGTGTCTATACCACGTAGCCCAAAACTTCACACACAAATATATTATTAAACCAGATGCAAAGAAAGGTAGATACAGAGTGGCAAATTGTGAAGGCAGCTTAGAGAAACTTACCAAACAAAGCTTAATAAATCAAATCAAATTGTCATTAAAAACTCCTCAACATAAAGAACTGTATTATATGTCCTTGCTACAACTTTTTAAACCATGGAGAAAAGACGAAGAGTTACTAGATACTTATGACTCCTATGAAGACGCTTTCAAAGCAAATTAAAGCACTGTAACAGACGTAAACTTTGCACAGTACCAAACAATGTTGCAAAACGAACAGCAACACGAAGACGATCTCCAGGCGACGAAGAGTTACTAGATACTTATGACTCCTATGAAGATGCTTTCAAAGCAAATTAAAGCACTATAACAGACATAAACTTTACACAGTACCAAACAATGTTGCACAATGAACAGCAACAGGAAGACGAACTCCAGGCCCAACTAGATGTGGACACTCCTGACAGTAGTCAACCTTCTGTAACAGGAAGCCAAGAACCACTTGGACAGCCACTAATAGCAAATGAGAATTAGCCATGACAGAAGTAAAAACAGCATGTGTTAGTATGAGCAATCTACAGAAGACTTTGCTGTACTGAAATCACAACAATGAGCAGCGTAGCATTTTCCAAGAAGTAACAAAACAAATTGAACATGGTGTGCAACATGAAAGTAAAAACTGTACCTGCCAAGACTACAAACCTATACTGCTATACGTGAGTGGTCAAGCTGGTTCAGGCAAAACATTCTTAATCAAAATCATCAGCAAGTTCCTCCAACAACTGAAAAACAACAAACTATCAGCTGTTGTAACTGCCCCCACAGGTTTAACTACCTACAACATAGGCAGTGTCACTTTACACCGATTACTACTCCTTCCAGTAAAACACCAAAACAAATTAGACTATTACAAACATCCTACAGAAGCTGCAACAGAAACAAATGAAAATGCTGAAAAAACATGTGTCAGTCTGCATACCTCACATACGCCAACATTTAAAAAAATATTATAATTGGCGTACGATCTCAAGAAGCACAATCTATATAAAAACCAGGCACATTCATGCACTCTATGGCCATAACTTATGTGTTACTGTTGTCATGGAACAATTAGCACACAAAAATGTCAAATGTATGTCCTTGATGCCAACTCCTGCAAGCTGTTAAAGATTTTATGAAACACTGTTAAATAAAAGGCAACCAATAGTTCAAATTTGCTCCACAGACAAACTGGACGTACATGGTATGACGCTACCCATGTGTCAACAAGCCACAACAAGGCTAAACACCTCTCTAATAAAACAGCTGGTTTGGAGAAAATATTAAAATTATCTTTAAACTGTAGAGTAATGCTTAAACGTAACCTTGAAGTGGACAAAGTACTAGTTAATGGAGCACTTGGTATAGTTATTGGCTTTCCAACATACCCACGTGACAACAACATTCAATTTGTCAATATTCTCTTCGACAAACTATCAGAAGTTAAAAGGATAGGACGCTCAACAGCCCGCTTCCTTCTTTTCAAAGACATGTATGTATGCAAGAGAACAGTTTTCTCTAACTCTAGCATATCACACGGTCTTAAGTAGATACAGCATTGATAGATATTGGTAGCACAGTCTTTAAAGAAGGCATGAGCTATGTAGGACTATAACGCTTACGTACACTTGACAGACTGTTTCTAATCAACTTTGATGCAAGTAAAGTAATTGCGGATATTTCTTGCATTCTAGAATACAATAGACTGTGTTTACTCTACACCCCCCATCTAAAAACATATCTTGTTCGCAAAAAGAAAATGGTGTAAAGGAAAACTACTTCAGACTCAAACTATGCAGGATCTCAGAGAAATTCCTCCAAAGAAAGTAAAAGAAGCTAATACTTCATCAAGGACCACAACCAAAGAAGAATCTACTGTTCAAAGTACCTCAACTACCTCTTCAAACTTCTACCTTGGATTAAGGCGCTATATAAAACCATAAATACAAATAAATACAAATACAAAGAAGCAACACACACAGTGTTTCTGGAATCAGGCAGGAATTGGCTACTGTGCTGGAATGGTCAAATTCACTATAAACTCACAAGAAGATCCACAAGAATTTCTAATGTACTTGCTACAAGTACTAGAAAACGAAAACATACCTATACATGAAATCTTCCAGAAGAAGTTCCTAATGAACACTTCATGTATGTATCCATACCTAACTGTGAATCCATACCATTTCAGCAACTTGTACAAAATGCAAACCATGGCAGATTATGTACTACCTGCAATTCCGATAATCGTTCCACTTTACAAATACAGACACATATTAAATACCTAATAGTAATGCTTTTACGTTATGATGCAGATGGTACCAAAAACAACTATGGTACCAAAAACAACTGCAAGCTGACTGGATTCATACATGGTCAAGTATGACTTGGTAAGAAAACCTTCACAACAATAGGTATAATCTAACATGCGGGAGCCACAACCAATGCAGGTCACTACACTGCATATATAAAATAGAATTGTGGATGGTTCAAATGTGATGATGCTACCTTTACTCTAAAACCGAGATTACCAGCAAATCTTGTAAACGCGTACTTAATATTCTTAAAACCAAAATTGAATAACTAATCTGTGTATGAACATAAAAAAAACTTGAACTTCAAAACTATGACCAGTTAGAATACACCAACAGGTATCTAACTGCCCCAAGATTCTGCAACAAGCCAACAGATAGATGAATACCTCTAAAATGGAAAAAGAAATAAACAAATAGAATACACCAACTGCTATCTAATTGCAACAATACTACCACCACTTCCAATTCAAAAACCAAACACCTATTCATGTCCTCCAATTGAAATCAATGAAAGAAATATATTGTACCACAACATAGAAAGGATTATTTTAATCCAGCATGGATTTTTTTTCCCACAGACCCAATGATTTAATCAACAAACACAGCAACTGAGCAAATTGCACAGTACACTGGTTTGAACTATAGTACTTCTAAAGTACTAACTATGAGGGTCGAAAAAATACAGAAATATCTACTATGCAATGCAATACTCATTATAAACTACCTACACCTAACAGGTGATTTTTTCTTTTATCACAGTGAATAAAAAGAAATGTCTGCTCCAATTACCAATGTCATGAAAAAACTGCATACAACCACAAAAAGTCAAAAAGTAAGTATGTAATGATTGGATTCACAAACACCACAGCATAACACACCCATTCAAGCAAACACCTGACCATAGACCACAATCCAAAATGTGTGCTTCCATGGGTATCTTATGATGCAGCTTGTTGCCAAACACTACAATCTTGACTACATGGTCTGGCCAAAACACTACATACAGCCTCAAATAAGTAAACAGTAAGTATATAATAATTACACTCACAAACACTGCAACATAACACAGCCATGCAAACGAACACCTCACCAATAAATACAACCCAAAATGCCTACAGTCTTCAATACCAACATTCTGAACACAATCCAACAAGCAAACTAACACACATCATCTCACTATCCTATAAACACTATTACACTACTACCAATCAATACACACATTTTTGAAAACATCCCCTAAGCAGCCCACACACCACAGTCAAAATCTTTGGTGCATGGGTGTGTTATGCTGTCTTGCGTGCATGGCCGAAGACCCTTCGGCCATGCACCCAAGACTCTAGGACCTGGCCACAACCACCGCAGCATAACACACCGATTGAAGCAAACACCTACCGAATGACCACAACCCAAAAACATAATACATCCCCCTCAAAACCTATCCACTTGTAAAATAGCAAGTAGTGCGCCCAGTGTATAATATGTCCGCAGACAACTACAGTGATCACGGACACTGCAAACACATCACGGCCTTCTCCCACCTAAACAAATACAGCATTTGACTCATCTCTTAATCCTCCACCCTCTCCAAACACTCCTACACACCAAACACTCCCCAGAATTGGATTTATACTCACTTCCACACCGCACTCTCCACCGATGTCCACAGATCCAATATGGCGGGCGCATTGAAACAATGTGATGCACCTCACGCTTCATCCCAGCCAATCAGCGAACATGTTGCGTGTCCGCAGACATGGTGTAAGCCGATTAACCAATCAGTGTCCTGTCCGCGGAGCGAACAGGGAAGTGTGTCTGCGGAGCAGACATAGATATCACTAATTATTTAGACCTACCTTTTGGTTGTTTTAAAATAAACTACCAGATGGATTTTCACCAAATTTACAAAAGCACGCTTTCAGGACCAAGCTGCCGCTTCTGGCACATATTTGGTGAAAATCCGTCCAGCGGTTTGGGCTGTAGACACAACAGACATTTTTCTCCGTTCAGTCTATGGGGAAAAAAAGAAATTGTGGGACCCCCGCTATAACTTTTTACCCCTGGACCAAACCTCACCAAACCTTGCAAAATAATTCAGAGTGGGCATTATACTTGTTTTAGCAAAGTTTGGTGAGGATTCGTCCACGGGGAGTGAAGTTATAAGCCACCCAAAAAGTGTTCTCCCTATGGGTTTAACAACTTAAACATAACTACATGGGGTGGCTCTTTAGTTATGGTTAAATTACTAATCCTATAGGAAGAGCACTTTTTGGGCGGCCTATAACTTTGTCCCAAATTTTTTTCCATTAGACATAATGAGAAAGAAATGTGTGCACGGCTACAGGCCAAACAGCTGGACGGATTTCCACCAAATTTGTGGCAGGAGAGGCGGCATAGTCTCGAAAGCGTGCGTTTGTTAATTTGGTGTACATCCGTCCAGTAGTTTTTTTTTTTTTAAATGACCAAAACATAAGGCAAATAAAATAGTGATACCTATGTCCGCTCCAGTCAGCTTACAGTTGTTTTTGGTACCATTTGCATTGTAATATAAAAGCATTACTATTATGTATTTACTATGTGTCTGTATTTGTAAGGTGGAGTGATTATCTGAATGGCAGGTAGTAGATAATCTGCCATGGTTTGCATTTTGTACAAGTTGCTGAAATGGAATGGATTCACAGTTACGTATGGATACATACACAAAGTGTTCATTACGGACTTCTTCCTGTGCCACATGGTTGCAGAGAGTGCATGTATGAAATCTGAAAGATTTAATTTATAGGTATGTTTTTGTTTTCCAGTACTTGTAGTAAGTACATTAGAAATTCTTGTGGATCTTCTTATGAGATTATAGTGAATTTGACAATTCCAGCACAGTAGTCCAATTCTTGTCTTATTCAATGAACACTGTAAGTGTTTTCAGGATTGTTGGTTGCATTTCTATGAAGGACTAACATTTGCAAACACAATTGGTCTGTACTGTGTAAGTAAATGTTCTCAATAATTGGTGGCAATTGGAATAGAATATTTATTGCTACATTTGCGTAGCAATTTACAGCAGTTATATTTGAAAATTAGAATGGACCAAATAGTTCTGTCTGGAAGTCGTAGTTGAGTTACTTTGACCACTAGATTCTTGTTTGATTGTGGTACTTGATGAAGTATTAGTTTCTTTTTTTTCTTTAGAGGAATTGTAGTGATATCCTGTCTTGTTTCAGTTTGAAGTAGTTTTCTTTTACAACGTTTTGCTTCTTGTGGAACAGGATAGGTTTTTAGATGGGGGTGTAGCTGTTGTATTCTAGAATGCAAGGAATATCAGCATTTACTTTACTTGCATCAAAGTTGATTAGAAATAGCCCATCAAGTGTACGTAAGCGTGATAGTGCTACATAGCTCATTTCTTTAAAGACTGTGCTACCAGTATCTATTAATGCTTTATCTAGGGTAAGACCTTGTGATTTGTGAATGGTCACTGCGTATGCTAGAGTTAGTGAAAATTGTTCTCTGCGTACATACATGTCTTTGAAAAGAAGGAAGCAGGCTGTTGAGAGTCCTATCCTTTTAACTTCTGATAGTTTGTCAAAGAGAATATTGACAAACTGAATGTTGTTGTCAAGTGGGTATGTTTGAAAGCCAACAACGTACCGAGTGCTCCATTAACTAGTCCTTGCTCCACATCAAGGTTACGTTTAAGCATTACTCTACAGTTTAAAGATAATTTTAATATTTTCACCAAACCAGCTGTGTTGAAGATGGAGTTTTCTAGGGTATTTAGTCTTGTTGTGGCTTGTTGAAACATGGGTAGTGTCAAACCATGTACGTCCAGTTTATCTGTGGAGAAAATTTCAATTATTGGTTGCATTTCTTTTTTCAACATTGTTTCATTGAATTTGGAACAGCTTGCAAGGGTTGGCATCAAGGACATACAATTGACATTTCTGTGTGCTAATTGTTGTATCACATCATTAGCACATGAGTTATGGCCATAGAGTGTATGGATGTGCCTGGTTTTTAATATTTATTGTGCTTCTTGAGATAGTACAACAACTCTAATACTTGTTAAAATGTTGATGTGAGGTCTGCAGACAGGCACGTGTTTTCAGTTCATTCTCTGTATTGGAAATGTTGCCAAAGGTTTACATTTCCTATGCTGCCAAGAATTTTACGGCACAGTTTGTGCACTAACATTTTAAAAATAGGTTCAGCTTTCACTGGTGCCAATTGAAGAAGATCTTCGAAAACAATGATGTGTTTTCCTACAAAGAGCTGGTCATAGTCTGTTTTGAGGACCTCAGGTAATCTGAGATGAATTAAAGCCAACATTGGGTTGGAGACCATGCTCACCTCATCTGTTAGCAGCATTTTCATTTGTTTGAAAACTCTGCATAGTTCCATTGCAGCTCTGTGGAAAGTTTGTAATAGTCTAATTTGTTTTGGTGTTCAACTGGAAGGAGTAGTAATTGTTGTAAAGTGACACTGCCTATGTTGTAGGCCGCTAAACCTGTGGGGGCAGTTACAACAGCTGACAGTTTGTTGTTTGTCAGTTGTTGAAGGAAAATGCTGATGATTTTGGTTAAGAATGTTTTGCCTGAACCAGCAACTCCACTCACGTATAGCAGTATAGGTTTGTAGTCTTGGCAGTTACAGTTTTTATTTTCATGTTCCACACCATGTTCAATTTGTTTTGTTATTTCTTGGAAAATGCTACGCTGTTCATTGTTCAGTTGTGATTTCAGTACAGCAAAGTCTTCTGCATATTGTTCATACTGACACATGGGCCCTCATTACGACCCTGGCGTTGGTCCATGGTGCTAATAGCACCATGGTCCATGCCGGTAACTTACCGACTCCGCCATGGCGGAATGGGGAATTACCACCCCATTCCGAGGTTGGCGGGCGGTAATTCCCCATGCCGCCATGGCCCTTCCCTATTCCCATTTTTGCCCCATAGGGCTCAATGGAAATGGGGAAGGCGCTAAGTACGGTGCCGCAAAGGGACCTCATAATCAGGCGTTAAGGGTTTAACGGCGCTGCCACCTTTTAAGGCGCCGCTAACCCCTTAACGCCTGGGTTGTAATGAGGGCCATGGTATTTTCTACTTCTGTCATGGCTAATTCTGCCTCATTTGCTATTAGCGGGTGTCCAAGTGGTTCTTGGCTTCCTGTTACAGAAGGTTGACTACTGTCAGGAGTGTCCACTTGTAGTTGGGCCTGGAGTTCTTCTTCGTGTTGCTGTTCATTGTGCAACATTGTTTGGTACTGTGTAAAGTTTACATCTGTTATAGTGCTTTCATTTGCTTTGAAAGTCTCTTCTTAGGAGTCATAAGTATCTAATAACTCTTTTTCTTTTAAGTAGGCTGTGACATATCGTGCAACTGCAGTGGAATTGTCTGCAATGTACTGCACATCCATGTTTGCATTCCATAGGAGGGCAATGAGTGCATTGTAATCATTGATCTATTTTGATTCTTCTGTTCTTTTTATGTAATATGTGTTCTTAGGTGATTTACCTTTGACACTATGGGCCTCATTATAAGTTTGGGGGCTGCCTCCAAACCGAGCTCCATTCGCGGGTTCCTGCAATGGGGACTTACCGGGTCATTCCAACATAGGAGGGCCCGGTAATTGCTCCTTGCAGGAGCCATTCCCCATTCCCATTTGAACGCCCATACGGCTCAATGGGAATGGGGAGTGAGGTAATAACGAGCACATCACAAGTGGCCTGTTATTACTTCCCTCTTCCCCTTGTGAGACCCGGAAAAGACATCTGGTTTTACCAGATGTCTGGACCGTGTCCTGCAAAGGGAACCTCGTAATGGGCGCTCCCATAATGAAGGGTGCCGCTCCCGTACCGGCACCCTTCATTACGGGAGCACCACTCTTCTAATGAGGCCCTATGTCTGACTGAAGACATGAAGTTGTTTACTTGACATGTTGTTGAAACTGGTCTAGGGAAACCAAAGCAACATTTGGTGTAGTATTCCCTTTTTTTATATTTGCAATGACAATATTTCCCACATTTGTGTCTTTGAAATTGTAAAATGTGTGCATGAAGGTCACTATGTGTTGTTTGGGAAGGGATTTCACAAGTGACATATTTTTGGATGAACTGCAAAACAGTGGTATCACTGTCCTGACCAAATTTAGGAGCATCTTTAATCCACAAAAGGGGGGGGGGGGGAGGAAGGAACAGTCTTTTTACGAATAAAGTGTAGCCCAGCATTGAAGCGATGATGGAAATATCTTGATACATTTACAGTATCTAGAGAGAAGAGTTCTCCTGGTATTTTTATATCTATGTTTGTTTTATTTTTGTTTGCTATGCATAGGAAATCATGAAAATCTTCCTGTGCATATTCTGCACAACTTAATGTTACAAACCAAGTGGGTGGGCCAAGGTTTCTGATCATACAGCGTACATCTCTGTGATGTCGGAACCAGTATTCTTTTGTACCACTCATGTTTGCTAAAAGATTTGTAATACTTGACTGTAAAACTTAATCTTTTTCTTGCACTTTTTGTAATAATTGCATAACTGACATATTTTGACAATGGGTACCTGATTTTAATGTGTGTGCAACTCCGTAGCATAGAATTGCTAGTTCACTTTCAAAGAGAAGGTGGAATATGTATTCCACGTTTTGTCTGAATCGGGGGTCATCGTAGACATTCGTAGAGAGCGATATTCTAATGCTGTTATCTGTGTGGGTATATCATTGTACCTTCCTCCTTTTCCAGTAGGAAAGATTAGTAGAAAGGCCCGTGCTTCTATACTTTTTTCCCATATGCTGAGTGGAGATCCTTTGGCTTGTCGCATTTGGTATGTTTCAAGTGAATCATCTATAGTATCTTTAGAGTTTAAAGGATGAATTGTATAATGGTCTAAAATATTGGATTCTGTAGTAGGATTTAGAAGTTCAAATTGACCAGTTTCTGGTGACTCTTGAATTATTTCAATGGTTTCTCTTAGGGTTTCTTCAATATTAATTTCTTTGTAGTATTGCTTGTTGTTTTTTAGATATTGCAGGGCTTGTCTAACTTTAAGTAAGTCTCTGAGTTGTTGCCAAATTTCTTTATCTTTTGTAGGTACGCCATTTACTAAGACAATTAAAGATTGCTCTATTGCCCGTTGCCCTCGTAGAGTGTGTACATTTTCCGTGAGATCTAATGGTAATTAAACTACTTTGCCACAAATGCCTTTTGCTAATTCAGAGGGAGGTAATTTTGCTGTTTTTGGTTGGAGGCGTATCATTGCTTGAAATGGGTGCACTGTTTGAATTATGATGCTCTCATTTAAATTTTGTTGATGCAGGGGCTTTGGTAGTGGGAATAATTCCAAGTTATTTGTGAAAGCACGTAAAGGAGTTTGGTTGTTGTCTAGTTTTGTAATGCAGTAAGTGCAAAGTATTAAGAGGTCAGTAATGTCGTATTTGATTTCTGCTATAAGGTAGAGAGCTAATTGGAACCATTTTGAATCTTCAATGTCTTCTATTTTGTACGTTATATGTATAGCTTTTGTGGTACTTTTATAAGAAGTCCTGCGGCAACACACGCACACATGATTTGGTACTTAAGCGGAGGTGCTTTTAAACTTTTGTACTTTTTTGTATGTGTTTAATAGAAGGTTGCTATTTGTACAGTAGTTGCTAGTTTGTTGTACATCTGTTTCATTTTGTAAGTGGCTTTAAATTCCAAAATATTTTCTCTGGATATGGTCTAATCTTCAAGTAGTTGTTTGGCTGTACCATATAGAAGATTGTTATTTAAGTTGGCTAGTAATAAAGCAGGACTTTTAGCATAGTAAAGTTTTTGGACTAGATTTCTTATAGTTTTATGATGTGTTGATATAATTTTGATATGATGGAAGGTGCTTTTGCAAATAGGTCCTGAAATGCAAGCTAATGAATGTCCTTGTAGTCCTGTGTATTTGCGCACTGGACAGGCATCCATATTTTGTAGTAGTTTCATTTTGAATTTGTCTTTGCTTTTTACATACTGATTGAGGATCTGGCGTAAAGATTTGAAAGATTTTTTGGCAATGTTACATATTGATGTGCACAGCCATTTGTAGACTGGACTTTTTGGTTCAGTAGATTGGGGAGGTGATACTGAGTTTTCTGGGATAGTGTTGTGAGCAGAGTTTCATGTTCCATAATGGTGTTATTAAGTTTTTCATACCCTCGTCCACTGCTTTGTATGGCAATTGGGTTTGTTTGCCTTTGTGTATATGCTTCTTCATTAAAATATGGTTCTCTGGTCGTGGTGTGACTCCATTCACCTCCATAGATGTTTAAGAAGCTATTATTGGTGATGTTCCGTTTATTGAGAAGTCCTTTTTGTAGTTTAATAGTTAGTTTTGTAAGTGGTTCCATCCTGTTTAAAACTAAAATAAATAACTTTCTTTTGAGAAGGATTGCACTGTCGACTTAATTTTCTATGGTAGGTTTTAAGGGTTGTGCTTGATTTCTCTCTGGTTTTTAAAAGGTTCTGAATGACTCTTTGGCGGTAATTTATTTGTAAAACATTTTTTTTGCTATGCTTACTTGCCACTACATCAAGATTTATAGGTCCAGTGTTAGCAGTAGTGGTAGCTGAAGTCTTGTCACTCACTTTCTGTTTGGTTTTACATTTTGATAGCGGAGGGACAGTTTCTGTACTGGAAGCTTGTTTTGTTTCGCTTAATGACTGTATTAGATGTTTTGTTTGAACTTTTTGTACAAAAGCTGCTAGAAATGGATGCTTATTTTGGACACTTTTATTTTGATTTACTCTACTTCTGTGTTGCTTTCTACAGAGTTGCTTTTTGGTAGGCATTCTTTGAGGTCTGTTGGAGAAAAAAAGAAAGTGTGGGTTGGGCTGTTGTGCAGTGTATGCATGCTTTGTGCATGAGTGCTTGAGTATGATGATAAGTATGATTGTTGATGTGTGTGATTGTGCAATGGGCAGGTACATCAAGTTGGGAAGGCTATTCTTGTATTTGTGTGTTACTAGACTGGGCTTCAGATGAGAATATAAAGTATGCAACTGGTAAGGGGAAGCACTAATACTACATCTAATGGTAAAGGGTTAATATATGTGTTTCTTCTACAACACTAAAATGCTAGTGTGTTTGAGTAACAATTAGAACATTATGTTAGTTTTGTATTTACTTTTTGTATGGAAAGAGTCAGTTTCTTCTAAGTCATTGTTCGTACTTCACACGCTGCTGCTTTTCAGGAGGGTGGTGTTCACTGAAAGTGTAAAAGAAAGAAGTTAGTGCATATGTGTGTTTATAGCAGTTTTGTTAATGTACACATTGTTTTGCACTATTCTAATCTGTTAGTTGAATATGTTTTTCGAAAGGGTCTAATAGTAAACATATAGAGCACAGTTGTTTTTTTAATGTTATGTTATGTTAATGGATGTTAAGAGATAGAAGAAATAATTATATGCATTTTGTGCTATTTTTGCAGGGTAAATGTCAGAGATTGTACATAAAAGCATGTAATGTATGCCTTTGTGAAGGTGTGGGTAATAAAGCAGAAGGATTTGATATAGAGGCAGTGGTGTTGTTTGATCAGGGAGCTTTTCTATCGATATTGTCTGTGTGTGTGCTTGAATGAAGATGTATGTACTCATCCTGCATGCTTGTAATTCTATAACACATTGGACAATCTTTTTCATGATTATACTGTTATTTTTCACATCTTATAATATGAAACAATATTTTTTTAGATAGGGGTGTGTGTAAACAAAAATTTGGAGAGCTGAAAGCTTAGCAAGTGACGCTTCATCATAGCAGATGGGAGAGATGACTGTAAATTCATTTTAAAGTTTATACAGGTTCAGTGGCATTTACTCTGTTGATATTTTTAGTTATTTTGTTTTACATTTTTAAAGCGCTTACACAGCCCGTGCACATCGAGGCGCTGATACAGGAATTGTTTGTTTTTTAGTTGCGTAATTATTTTGTCTTAATTGCGTATTTATAACACGCTTAAACATCGAGCGGTTTCTAAGCGCGGACCTGGGGATCGAATCTGTGTTGCTTCGTATCGTCTTGCTTTCAAGGCGCGCACGTTGCCGCTGAGCTATGCTCTTGGGATGTATTATATTTTTAAAAGAGGTGTACAGGTACTGTGTAGAACATATTCAGAGCTGTAGTCTGTGTTCATGCATGTGGATGTGCATGAATCTGCAAGTGGAAATCTTGGGAAGTTTTATAGTAGTTATTGCTGTAGGTCCTTTGCAGTGACAGCCGAATTGTACTGAGAGTGATCAATAGTACATTTAATGTGCTGATCTGTGATGACCGAGTTAGATGTAGAGTTCTTGGATGTGATTGGTGGATAATTGTGTGACTGCTTAACAGTAGCCATTGAGGAAATGGTGCAGAGACTGCAGTGGAAAGGTTAGAAGTGCTGCCTTAGTGTTACTTGTGTGCTCCGCTGACAGTGCAGCTGTTTGAAGGCAGGACATGCTACATCCAGGGTCTACGACCATGAAGTGGGATTGTATTTTGAGGATTAGCCAATCAGGTTTTGAGGTTGTGCTTCGTATTGAGAGAGGCTGTGTGTAGTGAAGATGGCGGAGGTGCAGAAAGCCAGGGTGTTGGTGGTTGGAGACATGTTTGTGAATGGTTTGGAGAAGTATGCTAAATCTAGGAGTGTGGCTAACCATTTTGACACAAAAAGAGTGGATGTGGTCTGGAGCACTGTGCCTGATTTGAATTTGCAGGCAATTCTAGTAGTTTGTCAGGATGTGGCTAGGTTTCATAGTCCACATGTAGTTGTGCTACACTGTGGCGCTGTGCATTTGGGCTATGTCGGTGGCCCTACTTTGTTGCAAGATTTGCAAAATTTGGTTCAGGCAATCATGAAAGTCCTTCCGAATGCCAAGGTTATTTTTTCTGGGTTGACTCCTATGGCAAAATAGGACAATAAATCTGTTTTTTTTTTGTCCTCAGCAAAAATGTTGCTATGTGCTTAGTCAACCGAAGCATGTTTGGTTTTATGACTAGATCGGGCATGTTGTCTTGCGACAATGACAGCATTGATTCTGGTAATGTCGATTACTTTAAGGAAGATGGCATTTCTTTATCTGAAGATAAAGACATCCGCAGAGTCCTTGGTGACTGGGAAGCTCTGCTTGCGAGTTCCCACGTGAGCGTCCCTGCAAGGGGTTAACTTTTCTGCCTGGCGAGGAGGAGGCGGGCTTACCTGCTCAAAAACTCCCGGAAGCGCGGAGCGCGCGGAGTCCGCAGAGTCCTTGGTGTCCTTTGTGGCATTTGGTGTGGGAGCAGTCTACCCTTGCTGCTTTTGCTGCCTGTGCTGCCCTGGACTGATCTGCTGACTTCAGCTCACTGCCCACGGTTTTTATTTGATTAAACCAGCACGCACGCAAGGTACGGTGTTTGCTGTTGGTTTCTGCTATAATTTTGTGACTTTACCCGTCCTTTATTTAAGGCTTGCTGGAGGGGCGGGGGGGAGAGACGGACTACGGGAGCTCCTCGAGCTGTCGGGCATTCCCCGCCCTCCAGCCTCTGTGACTTTTGTTCAGTGCACCTGTGAGCCCCCTGGGCCTTGGATCGGCTCTATAACCCTTGCCTTTGCGTTTACAATCTTTGTTTACCTATATTTCTGGAAACCTCTTTTATCTTTGACTCTGACCCTGACTCGGAGGAGGAAGAAAAAGTTGGGCTTTAAACGCCTGCCATTGACTGCCATTGACTCTTGTAAGGGTGGCCCTTACATGCCCCTACCTGTTTATGGTTCTCTTACCACCCACCACCCTCATACTTATTAATTATTTATTCATGGTTTGGGGATTGTGAACCCCCGTGCTCTAGCTAGTACGATTTTATTTTTTTATCTCATGGTTTTAATATTGTATAATATTGCTCAATTGCAATTGCACAACTGTATTTAATCCATTTTTAATATTTACATATATACATATATACATATCATATATGGGGTTTTTATAAGAGTGTAATTTTCTTTTTATATTGTATAGGATTTAGTGCTTATTACTGAAGAGAGTGTGAGGGGGCTGCGAGTTTCCTTTTTTCTCTCCCCCTCATCTCCAAACCGTTGCCTTACCTTTGGCTTATACTGGCTTGCCCGGTTTTTTGTTTCCCGCTTAATTCTACCCATTCAAGTATTTAATTCTATGGGGAAGAGAAAAGCTGGAGAGGCAGGGGTTGGGGTTGGAGTTGGGGTTGTTAGTAAAAGGGCGAAAAAACCTAAAAATGTTACTTCTACCCAAATCACCAAACCCCCTAAAGCAGCAACTAAAGCTAAAACCCTACCGAAAACTGGTGTAACCCCATCCCAGAGATCGTTGGACTTTTATATGGATGCCATGGCAAACAAAATAGTTAACTGTCTGAATGCTGTTGAACCTGCCTCTAGAGAGGTCGTCCCCCGGGGTGAGGGACTGGGTTTGGCGGATATGCAGGGACAGGGGGTTGTTGATAGGGGTGATATGTCTAGGGGGGATGCGACTGTCTCTGCTATGGTGATGCCTCCTCATTTACTGTCGCAACCTACGCACCCTGGGGAGGGGGCCCCCAGTATTAATGGTAGGGTCTTGGCAGAAAGGGAATTTGGGTTACTAGACTGTTCCTCCGCCAGTGAGAGCGATAAAGAATGGTTGGAGGCCTTACTGGAGGAGAAGCTTAAGCCATTACAGTTGATGTTAAACTCTTTGAAGGGGCTTAAACAGGGGGTTTTAACCACCTTGGCTATTATGGATGACTCCATTAGGGCTATATCTCTTAAACTGTCTGACCTGGCCGTTATTGTTGAGGAAAGGGGCTTAGAGGACTGGCAGTGTAAGTGTCCACCAACCACCCCCTTATCTAGGGAAACCGCTTCCAATGGTAAGAAGGATATACCTCCTCAAGGGTGCTGTCAGGAGGTGGTGATTATAGAAGATCAGGACGACATACCAGGGGCCAAAAAAAGGCCAAATGGGCCTGTGAGGGATAGGGAGAGTGACGAACATGAAAAAATAGTAAGTGAAAAGGGGCTGGGGAGTGGGTTGGGGACTAATACAATCCTGAACCTACCCCCGGAAGCGGTCCCCTTTGTGGGGATTATTACTGGTCTGCCCGGGTTGCCAACGGGAAGTTTTGAATCCACTCTTTCCCTGATTAACAAGGTCTCGCACTGGGTCAACTCGAATCTGATGGGACCTAAGATCGATCCCAAAATGATTCGTATGGCCAGGCGTGTGGGATGGGTGGGAAACAGACCTAAGAATCTGAGGGGAGACTGTGTGGTAATCACCTTTTCTGATTCTCAGATCACGGATTATCTTCTGAATACCATCCTAGCCCGGGGCCTTAAGCCCAATGGTACCATATTGTCCAGTAAATTACTCCCTCTGGATTATTTCTATATCCCTGGCGGGGGTAGGAAGTTGCCGACCCAAATGTCAGGAAGTAGGCAAGATGGAGGTTTTGGAAATCCTAATATTAATCTGAGTAGAATGTTACCGATCAATAGCCCCCTGGTCGGTTGGAGTACAACCTCTTCCAACAAGGGCCAGCGTAATGCCCCGGTAAAAAACGTTCCAGTACCCTTGCCTCTGGAAAACCATTTCGAGATTTTGACGTCCTGTGAGGATGTGGAATGACAAGAGGCTGTTACCGAGGCCGGGGCAATGGTGTCGACCCCTCTAGTATCCCACAGGAGTTTGGCCATAGACAGTCTGCAATTGCGCCTGCTTTCTTGGAATATAGCAGGCGCAACGAGGAAATTAAAGCTGGGTCCAGTGATGGAACTTCTTCAAGCTAACTCTATAGTCCTACTTCAAGAAACTTGGGCTCTAGAACCCCCACACTTAGATGGTTTCATTTCGTTTGATATTCCAGCCAACAAAAAACCGAGAGGAAGACTCTTTGGTGGTTTGTGTATTTTGATAAAGGGTGCTCTGGAATGTGGGATCAAGTTGATCCCAACAGGGCTGGACTTTTTGCAGTTTGCGTCTCTAACAACTAGGATGGGGAAGGTAATCTGCATCATCAACTTTTATAATAGCCCTCACTTTTCTGATTTGGAGAGACTTTCCAAGGTCAAAAGGTTCATTGAGAACCTGTTGTCCAAGGAAGGTAGGAAGTTCACCTCCTGTATCTGGGGTGGGGATTTCAATCTAAATATGGGGGGGGGGGTTGGACCTGGGTGCTCTTGACCCCCTTGAGGATCAGGCAGAGAACATCCCGCCTAGGTGTATGAGAGATGGGAGAGTTTGCCCGAAGGGTCTTCAGTTTAACTCCTGGTTGCTGGAATGGGGGTTCCGTATTGTTAATGGCCGAAAGGCACCAGACATTCCAGGGGAGGGAACGTATAAGAATCACCAAGGCTGTTCAACAATTGATTATTTTTGCATCTCAGTAAACCTCTGGGAATGTGTTGTGAGCTTTGAGGTGCAGGCGGATTCCCATAGCGACCATTTGCCCATCTGTCTTACTCTTAAGGGTTTGTTGGGGGAACGGGAATCTCTGGCCTTAGCCCCTAGCCCTCGGCTGGGAGTACCCTCGGGTTCCAGAAGAATTAAATGGGGTACCATCTTAGAGGAGGGGCTACACCATTTTTCCTTAAGGGAGAATAACTCGCTTGTGCTGGACATATTGGGCAATCATCGATCTGCACATGTAATTGTAGAGAAATTTGTAGAATTATTGGCTGCACTAACCTCAAAATTCTCTAAAACTATAAAGTCCAATGGTAATGTATCAAAGAGAGGATGGCTTGATGAGGCCTGCAAAAATGCAAAGAAATCGCTGTTGAGAACCCTAAAGGACCCAACTAGTTGCAGATCGAAGATTGCACAAGACAGGAAAACCTAGCAACAGGAGTTAAAGAGAAGGAAAATGGAGATAGAACAGGCAACCTGGGAAGGTTTTTTGAATGCCGCCATGAAGAGGGACCAGAAGGATTTTTGGGCATTTGTAAAAAGTGGTCCGGAGGGATGTTGGTCCAACGTGGGGAGTGGCACCCATGTGGAAGAAGGGGCATGGTCGGCGCATTTTGGTAGCCTATTTGGATCTGAACATTCAGAGGTCGAGTCAGACTTTAGTGGCCCCTGCCTGACGTTTGAGGTGGAGGAGATTGCTAAGGCAATCAGGCTTCAAGCACATAACCGCGCCCCTGGCCCGGATATGATACCCTGAGATCTGTTCCAGGACCCAGTTGATTTGTGGGCCCCACTTCTGACTGTGGCGTTTAATGCTTGTCTAAAATCGAGGAAATATCCTTCCTCGTAGAAGAGGGCAATAATATTCTCTATTTTTAAAAAGGGAGACATGTCTAGCCCCGGTGCATACAGGCCAATTTCCCTACTAGACTCATCGTTTAACATTTTTGGGAGAATATTGCTGGCCCGAATAGAATCCTGGCTTGGGGAACAGTCAGTTCTCTCTGACATCCAATTTGGGTTTCGCCCTGGAGTGGGCACCATAGAACAGAGTCTTAATTTGTATTTGCTGGTGGCTAATTCTGTGTTTTGTCGGGGCGAGGCTGTCTATCTAGCTTTTATGGACCTAAGCACCGCCTTTGATAAAGTAGATAGAGCTAAGCTCTGGGCAGTGCTTGGGTCCTTAGGGTGCCCAGGGGAAATCCTACAGGCTTTGGTTGACCTCCATACGAATAATGAGGCCTGCGTACGCAGTGGCTCTGGGGGGCATTGCACGGCTTGCTTTCAGGTGGGGTGTGGTGTGAGGCAGGGTTGTGTACTGGCCCCCATCTGCTTCTGCCTCTACATTAATGGCCTTTCACAGGACCTGATTGGTGTATTGGCTGATTTTCTAGTTTTGGGAGGAAGGGGGTTCCCAGTATTGGCCTATGCTGATGACACTGAACTTCTCGCAAGAACACCTAGGGCCCTACAGATATTGATTAATGCTTATTCAAGGTTCATGGATAATTTGGGCTTAAAAATCAACTCTAAGAAATCTGCAGTAATGGCGTGCGTTGGTAGAAAACGTCCTGTGCCCATGAAACCCATGCTATGTGCAGATGAAATCATCCCCAGAGTTAGGACTTTTGATTACCTTGGAATATGTTTTTCGGAGGCCTTAAATGGTAAAGATCACGTGGCCAAACAATCTGTTAAGATGAGTCAACAGATAGGCGGAATCTTTAGATTTATGTCGAAGTGTAGGGGCCGGCCTTTGGATGTGATCCTTAAGATCTATGGTACCCAAACTGCGGCTTCCACTTTGTACGGTGCAGCTATCTGGGGTTTCCAGAATGCAGCGGAAATCCAGAGTAAGGAGAGCAAATTCTTTAAAAACCTGCTCGGGCTATAGCCGTCCATAGGGAGTTGGGTGTGGAGTCTTGGGAAGATCAGTGGGCGTTGGCCCCTCTTTTATTTTGGGTCAGGCTGTGGGCTAATGAGCATGCTTCCTTGTGCCATACTATTATTTGTACTGTGCTAGGTAAATGTGGCTGGAAAAAAATTCCCTGGCTAGCGTATGTCTTTTCAATTTTGGGTGAAGCCAATTTAGGCGCCCTTTTTCCGCCTGATACTATTTTGTCCAAAAGTGAGGGGTCTGTCTACAAAGCCATGCTGGGTGAAACCATAGTAAGTAAAAGAATTTTGCTAGAGCGTGGCCATAGTAACGGTGAATTTCACTCAAGCATTAGTTGCCTAACTGGAATCCAATCTTACTTGCTTTGGAGTACGTTAAAAAAGGACAGGTGGTTGATTACGAGGGCACGGTTCGATTGCCTTCGGCTGCAAGGCAACACTCATAAATGGAAGGGTTTTCCTGACTCAGCGGGTTGCCCGGTTTGTGGACACGGTAGAGAGGATCTCTCTCATTTGCTATTCTTCTGTATAGGGTATGCAGGTATACGTAAAGTGTCCCTGATTCCTGCCCTTAAGAAGTCGATGATCCGCACACACAGGGCGGCTCTTGTGTTTCTCCTGAGCGCCGAAACAGTTTACACCGCATGGGCTCTTTTGACGTTCCTGAAAAGAGCGATGTATTTTAGAAATCGTATTCTGAAACTGCAAGGTGGTGAAGGTCTGTAAGAAAAACTTTATAGCACTCGTAATGGGTCAAAGCATTCTGTTCTGTTTTTCGTATGAATCATCACTAAAATATCCTTTAATGTAGTTCATGACGAGGCAACCGTCCAATTGCTAAATGTATTTGTATGCTGCCTTTGATAATGTTCATCGATTCTATTTTTATGGAAGTGTAATTTTAAGTTTTTGTAATTTGGATCAGTGTAATAACTGTGTTTACTTGTCGTTTAATGGTTGCTTTATACAACCGAATAAACTTGTTTGACTGACTGACTTGACTTATCTATTATGGGAAATGCCATGCTGTTTTGTTTTGGAACGTAAGGGTTGCTTTGGAGAAGCTAATGTGCAGATTTTTGGAGGAAAATAAGAACCCCCCCAAGCAAATAGAAAATAAAAGGTGCTTCTGAAGCATCTGCAAAAAAAAAAAAAAATTTTTAAAGCCAACCTCAAAGGGGAAATGGGGCACACTATTTAATTTTTCATCCCCTATGCTCAGATTTTTTGATTTGTCTGCAGACAGCATAGTTGTCCGAGTACAGTGTATATTACACTATGGGGATTTTGGGGTTTAGTGGCATGCAAATGAAACTGAGCAGAGCAAGGGATTGGTAAATAAGGTTTACTGGGTGTGTTGTGTAAGAAGAGAGTTTGTCAGTAGGTTTTTCACCTGATAGAAGAGCAGATATCTATGTCTGTGTGTTTCAGAAAGCAGATTGCTCGGATTTTGGGAGATTCGTGGATGAATTGTTTGGAGGTGCATGCATATCGCTGTGGAATGGCTGCACATCTTGGATTCTCTCATGTGAAAGTGCACAGGCATGGGGTGCATGGAATGAAGTGGGTGGATTTGGTACCTCTCTGTGCTTCTTTGGTGACACAGCCTCATCCAGACATTATTATTATTCATTGTGGAGGGAACAGTTTAGGACATGTGTCTGGAATCTCTTTGCAATTTGCAATGAAAGAAGGACTTGGGAAAGTCATGGACATGTATTCAAACTCCAGAGTCATTTTTTCTCGTATTGCGCAGAGACAAATGTGGCTGCGTTATTTTTCATTTGATCCACGAATTGAGAAAGCAAGGTGCAATGTTAACAAGGCTGTTTGTGCTTTTTTGAGAGATGTTGGTATGTCCTCTTTTCAGAATGAAAACATTATGTTTTGTAGCACACACATTTTTCACAGAGATGGAACACATCTTATTAATGCCGGCAATCAGATTTTTCTGAGAAATATACAAAATGCATTGCAACCTTTTTTGGAATTAGAGCAATCCATTTTGCAGTAGGTGTTGACCATTTGAAGTTTTAGAAACACAAATTTGGACGGACCATTACCTGATATCTTTTATACCAGAAACTAAAAGACTTACTCCAGAGCCACCTTTTGCCCCACATACACTTACTAGAAATAAGAAAAATATCACAGTAGACAAACTACTCCCCTGTATCTTGCCCACCCTTAACTCCTTACCCGACAACATGGATCCTAGCCTCCTAGTTGAAGAATATAGTAAAATCATGAACAAAACTCTTGATGATATTGCCCCGTTAAAACTCAGAAATAGTAAAACTAAAAGCCACATAAACAATTGTTTACTCCTCATTTAAAAAACTTAAGACTAGACAAAAGAAAATGCGAAACTGCCTGGAAACTTCATCCTACCGCAGAAAACAAACTAAAGTTAATTAATATTCCATCCCAATACAAGAAAGATATCCTCTTGGCCAAACAAGAAACTTACAACAACAGAATCACGCAAGCGAATTCTAGCATGAAGGAGCTCTTCACGATTCTAAAAGAATTTGAAAATCCCATTATATCCCAAGAAAATTGTGTCAAAGACAAAAGATGGTGTTTTGATATCCAGCATGTGCTAGCCAACAAAGTCCTGATCCTTCAAAATAAAATAGCACTAAAGAAAGCGTCACTAACTTCTACGACACCATCTAACAAAACAGTACCATCTAAAATCAAGCATATCACCCAATTCCACTTTTCCAACGTCTCTACTATAGAGGTCGAGAAAGTTATATTGGGTCTCAAACCATATAACTATAAGGGTGACCAATGCCCGGCACAACTGATCAAAGACGCCGATAGGGATTTAGCACCGTGTCATTACCAAACTTATCAATGTTTCCTTTACATCCGGTACGATACCTATTAACCTTAAGGAATCTTGGGTACTTCCACTCCTTAAGAAGCAAATGTTAGACCCTTCCATACCGACTAACTACAGGCTTATCACCACTGTGCCATTCCTGCTGAACATTTTAGACAAGGTTGCATATAACCAAATCCGGAACTTCTTAGAACTCAGCCAACTATTAGGCTCACGTCAATCTGATTTCCAACTGTTACATGGCACAGAAACTGCACTCATCGATCGTAAAGCCCAAATAGACAAGTTAAGAGACAATGGAAAACCTGCGCTACTCCTCCTCCTTGACCTGTCGGCGGCTTTTGACTTAGTGGGTCATAACATCTTATGTAGCCACCTGGACTCAGCTGCCCATTTCTCCAGCGAGGCAATAGCGTGGATACAATCTTTCCTCACTTGCGGGGTGCCCCATGGCTCTTGTGTTTCTCCAACCCTGTATAATATCTTCACCAAGCCCCTGTTTGATGACTTGGACCATCTGGGTATTACCTACACTAATTATGCAGACGATACCCAGATCCTCCTACCAATTACAGGGGGCTATAGCAAGGACTTAGCATTGGTGAATATAATTTACAGCATCGTTCAGGCATGGATGGCCACTCATGGCCTTTGTCTGAACGATGATAAAACAGAGCTCCTCATCCTGGGAACCACATCTCTTCTCACCAGACTGGGAATGGAATACTCATCTTTCATCATCGATGGAAACCTTATTAAGGTTGCCAAGGAAGTAAAAACATTAGGTTTTTACCTAGATCCCACTCTATCATTCACCAAACAGGTAAACACCCTAGCCTCCTCTAAAGAATATACATGCAAATTAATCAGAGCTGGCAAACAATTCCTCTCTTCGAACAGTTGCATGACCCAAGCCAGAGCCCTCATTATATTCATACTAGACTACTGCAACGCTTTATACATTGGAGCATCAAAACTTACTGTTAACAAAATACAGATATTCCGAAACAATGACCTTTGAGCTGCACTCAGTATCTCTAAGAAAGTACACATCTCTGAAACACGAAAGAAGAACAAGTGGCTCTCCGCTCATGAGAAAATCAGACTAAAAACTGCTTCCATCATCCATAAATGCCTAAATAATAAAGCTCCATGATATCTAATAGATAGATTTTCTAGAAAAACATCCATTAGACCCACAAGACTAGTGAACTCCAACTGTCTTCAGGTGCCTCGCTTCAAACTCACCACCATCTGGGGCACCAGCTTCCCAGTCAAAGCGTCCCAACTGTGGAACTCACTAAATACCACATTGACAATGGACCAAACCTTTACCAAATTCAGGCAAAGTCTGATCAGATGGCTCCTAGAAAATGACGATAAATGAACGGACAGAACCTCACCTGTAAATAACTGTACATCTTCCTGTATAGAGACTGTCTGTATATTCTCTACCAATGTATATCTTCTACCACTGCCTACTGTATGTACCTATACCAATTGATTGCTTGACTTTATGCTTTTCTGATACCTTTATAACCAATGTAACCTGTGTACCAAGCTGTATGACTTTCTACATTTTGCCTGCGCCCTGATACCTTTGGGTCTGGAACACATAATAAATACTAAACAAACAAACAAACAAAAAAACACCACAAAAAGGTTCTTTTCAGAGCCACCACTTCCTCCCAGAGAAAAGTGCAATGGTTGTGACAGGGTAGGACTGCACAGATTTTAGGTGTTCGTGGACATCTAAAAAAATACAGGGCCCTGCACTATTTATTTGTGACTTCTATTTTTAAACTGTGAAAGGCGACTCTGAAAAGAGCCTTTGTTTTTTTGTTGTTTTATATATTTTTTTATTTTTTAAACACTGCACAGAAGGAAAGAAGGGGAAAGGAGGGTAAGGAAGAGACACCTACCACGGGGATAAGAAAGGGCAGGTGGGGAGAGAGGAAGATGTAGGATGGGACTTATTTAGGTAGTGGGCAGTCCTTCTCATGCTCCTTGACCGCAGTCTCTAAAGCAGTTCGAAGGTTCTCCCCCTGCAGAGTACTGCATGGCAATACATGCACAATATTGTGACCCTCGAAAGGTAAGGGTCAACAGCATCATGAATGGCCTGTGAGGCAGCTGGAGGGATGCACTGTCCCACAGAAGTGACTTTTCTGGTGACAGGAGCGGAAACGGAGGATGCTGTAGAGGAACTCAACCTACTACGTTTATCACAAGGTACAACCTTATGAATAGCCCCACCGTGGAATGATTTTAGGTGTCGCTTCATTGATGCAGTTCCAAAGCTATACAAACCAGGCCTGCCATGATTCAGCACCATGCGGCACTGAGTGCACATTACCTTGTTCGCATGAGCTTTTGACATTCCATCAACGGTGGTAAATAACCGCCACACCCAAGACTCACGATGAGTGCTAGTATTAGGGACTTCCACTTACTCATCCTCTTCATCCTCTTCATTGGTCTCCTCTGCATCCTAATGCCTGTTCCCCTCTGCAGGCCCTTGGGGACGTGGTGGTGGTGGAGGGGTTGGGGGTGCTGATGGTGAGGCAGTATCAGCAGAAGCAATTTGGGATGCAATCTGGAAGTTTAATAACTAGGAACTAGGAAGCAGGAACCAAGAACAGCAGCTTGCACAATTGTCCTGTTGTAAATCTTGGAAATCCAAAATCAGAATGAGGATCAGCTCTGGGGTGTGGCCTTTTATAGGGGGCCAGGGAGCGCTTTGCGGACACCCGCGCCATCCCTGAACACTTCGAACACTAAGAACAGGCTCAAAATGTTCCAAAAAGTATGTAAATCGGTTGGGACATTGTCTGGGACATGTGCAACGTTGAACTTTTACTTTAAAATAGCTTGAATTGCTCAAAAAGCAAGTTTTTAAATGTCTGGGGACCCAGACAGTGTCCGGAAATAAGGACAGACGCTCAGCATGGGTGCATTCACATGATGACATCGCAGACACGTTCGCAAATGGGACGGCTGTCCACAGGACACCAGATGCGCAGTGGCGGTTGTGCGCATGCACGCGGGTGTTCTACGAACAGTGTTCGGGTCCCGAAACTAATTAAAAGTGCGACACACGTGCGGCGGACAGTTGCGGAGAGGCACGATGTTCGTAGGACCCAAGTGTGTGATGCGCATATGCGTGGGTGTTCTATGAACAATGTTGAACTCCCCGAATAAAATAAATGTGCATCAAAACTTTGCGGACAGGTGGACGGGATATGTGTTCCACGATATATTCATTGGTTGTGGACATTACGCACAGTGGGGGTGTTATTTGGACACCCCTATTTTGGGTGATTGCAGACAGGTGGACATCTTGTGTGTTCTAAGGACACCTCGATTTTAATTATGAACAGTACGTACAGGTATATTGTCCTTAGGACACTCCCATTTGGGTTAATTGTGGACAAGCGGACATCTTGTGTGTTCTAAGGACACCTCCATTTTAATTATGAACAGTACGAACAGGTATAGTGTCCTAGGACACCCCCATTTTGGTTAATTATGGACATAACGGACACCCACGCTCTCCACGGACACCCTAACCGGCTTATATAGAGAAATGTTGTGTCTACCATTATTATCATTCTCTTCACTTATCTTGTCTCGTGGGAAATTCTCTTCCAGCTATTCCAAAGTACTGGACATTTCTATGTTAAAAAAAAATATTAGTTTTAGTGTACATCATACAGAAAATGTATAAATATATGAAATAGATGTGGTGTACTTACTACTTTTTGACACATTTTTGCTGTTACTGGTGTGTAAGTATGCTCTTGCTTTTTGCTGTGCAGTTTCTGTGAGGTAATTCAGTAGGAGGCATATTTATTTTGTTTTGATATATTCCATTACATTGGAAATGCAACTTCAGTGGATGGTTGGTGTCTTACATATACAGTTTCCACTTCTTATTTATTATTAAATGTAATGTATTTATGTGGTGCTTTTTGAATTTGTTTGTGTGTTTTTATTGTATGATACAATAATGGAAGATACCCTCTAAGGTTTTGGACAGTGCTGATGGTGACCCCGTGCATCTGCAGACATGCGCTCGGTCCGCGGACATCAAAATCACTAGCGGGGCTAGGGGTTTAGTATTTTCTATGTTATATAAATATAAGGTAAGGGAGTCTTAGTAAACATTTGTCATATTTCCATTATCTATATTTATATTTAGTGAAAAAAAACTTTGTTAAAGGGACGTTATGGTTAAGTTGCTCTACTAAAAACCTATGAAATTACTGGAAAAAACTTTGTAAAAGGGACATTATGGTTAAGTTGTGCTACTAAAAACCTATGAAATTTAGTGAAAAAAACGTTGTTAAAGGGACATTATGGTTAAATTGCGCTACTAAAAACCTATCAAATTCTGTGAAAAAAACTTTGTTAAAGGGGCTTTATGGTTAAGTTGCACTACTAAAAACCTAATAAATTCAGTGAAAAAAAACATTGTTAAAGGGACATTATGGTTCGAAGTAAAACCAAAAAACCACAGAAATTTATGGCAAGCTAAGTAACCATAACTCACGCCACCACCGTGCACTGCAAAGACTAACACCCAGGACATCAAATATTACATCACAAATATCATTGATGACATCACTGATGACATCACATGTGCATTTACTTTTCATACAAGGGGTTGTGAATGTAATGTTGGCAAAAAAGTATCAGGGATTATCGGCAAATGTGTAATAAACTACATACTTCATCACACAATGTAGTGTTCTAAAGAACATTTCATTGCAGTGTTCTTTCTAGTACAGGAACCTACTCATAAAGAAATGTAGATATTGCTGCAGCATACACCAGAGAGGTGCTATATTTGTAATTTTCCAAGGTTATATAATAAAACGGTGAATGCTTCTGTATCAGAGATTTCTGTACTGTCAAACATGTACTAAGGATCTAATAATGTATCACTTACTACATATTTCTACTAATACACACAAAACATAAATAGTCTACAATGCATACACATATGGGGCTTATATATGGAGATTAAAGTAAGTGAACAAGAGGCAGTATCATTAGCAACTGTGTATAATCTACATGATTGTATTCACGCACAAAAATGTTTGCTGTGTTTCAGGCCTGCTTCTTCCCCTATATATGTACATCATAAGATGGGATTAAATTCAAAGGAAAGTAGTGTAAGAACATGTGAGAATAACAATATCTATAAATGTAATACCTTGTGAAAGTTAAGTTCTGACTGTCAATAAATAAACCCACCTGGCCTAGATATGGCAGTGAACAAAAAAGAAGGGGCTAGATATGTGATGTCATCAGTGATGTCATCAATGATATTTATGATGTCATCTTTGATGTCCTGGATGTTAGTCTTAGCAGTGCATGGTGGTGGCGCGATTTATGGTTGCTTAGTTTACCATAACTTGCGAATTTCTGGGGGTTTTCGGTTTTATATCGAAACATAGCATCCCTTTAACAATGTTGTTTTCACTGAATATATCTATGTATATATATATATACATATATATAATTTACTTTGGCCTTTATATGACTCATATTTATTATCCATATTTTAAGAAACATGTCCCTCTTATTGACAACCATACCTCTTTCAATATTGTTTGTAACTTGTGTTTTCTGTTCACTTCTACTGTTTCTGATCTTTTATGCATTTGGCGTGCCACTGAAACAAATATAGTATTCTATATGTTTGCTTCTATTTTTGAGGTGGTAGCAATGAAACTTTACATAAAGGAAAACAACATTCCATTGTAAAATAGAAATTAACTTGAAAACAGATTACCTCAATGCTTAATTTTTAGAAGAAGACAATACAAACATCTGCAAAATATGTATTGCAGAGGGCTATATATAAACATATGTCTTACAGTGTTTGTCCAATTGAGGACTAACTGAAATATTTAAAAATAATGCTAATTGCACTAGCATTCTGTTTCACTCATCCTTTACCCCCTTTGCCTTTATCCGTATCCCCATCATTTCTTTCCTTTGAAACATATGGTCAGGTGTTCTTGATTTACATTTTATTTTTGGTTTGAAACTTTCAGTATAGAGATTGTTAATGATTTAAATTAAAACTATCATCTGGCAAGGGTGTAAACATCCTGTCTATTATTATTTGTGTTACTAATAAAATGATGAGGGTAATAATCATCTCAGAAAGGGTGGGCTGCTAACCAGATGCCTCTTTCATCAAACTCCATGCCAAAAGCATAGTGTACTGTAGAGATGCAAGCAACCTTAGCTCGGAAGAAAGAAGCAATAAAATACCACAATGTTAAAAAAGGATATGCTGTGGAAAAGGTGCAAAATGGGACTTAGTTAGTATCTAGGGACCTAATAAATGGCCAGGGGGGCGCAGGGCTCTTCTAATAGTACCACAATCAGTTATTGGTGGTTCAACAACCTCAAGCAAGGCTTCTTATCATTGTACAAGCAGGTAGAAATCAGGTTTGGATGCAGTGATAATGACAGTGAGCAGGAATCAAGTCCAGTTTGAAGACAAACGTGTTGCACTTCGATGCAGTGTTCTAATTAAGCAGTTAATAGGGGCCACCAGTGTCAGTTTGATCCTCGATCAAAGGTCAAACATGAAGAAGCTAGTACTTCAAGGTGCTTGGTCAAGACGCATCAGTTCAAAGTTACTGCAGCCGTGAGTATTGTGAAGGCATCATGAAGTAAGACACATACACCAGGTTCAAGATTGGTTCTCAAATAGTTGTATTCATTTAAAGGCAGGATGGAGTAAGGCCTAACTTGCCCTGTGTTAAGGTGGGATTTCCCTACCTAAAGAAAACTAAGGATAGTCTAGGTCAGGAAGTCCAAATCATATGTCTGTGTCCGAAACCTATGCTTGCTGTCAGAACTAACTGTATACAATGTGTACTGATGTCAGCATCAAAATACCTAGTGTTTAAAAGAAAGTTCAGAGCTTCTTCTAGTTCTTGGCTTAGGATCAGCTTCCCCTTCCCCAAGTTCAAATCAGTTTGCAATATATCAGGGTTCCCTTTTCCAAGAGTTCCAATCTTACAGATTTCAAAAACAGTACAGTTCCTTGGAATTCTTCCGAGCTCCTCTAATGTAAATACGTTTCACCAGTTCACATAGGCAGTTCTGTTTCTTGACTTGGAAATCACATGCAAGGTTGTTGCAAAACACTACACTCTTTATGTATACTTCCATTGGCTTTTCCATACAGGTGCACCGAGTGTAGGCCCAGCTGTCGGACCACACGGTCCACCCATTACAAATCATGCAAGCAATACCCTTTCATGACTGCTTCAAACAACAAACTAGCCACTGCTTCCATTTGACAGTAATGTTTAGTTGATTCCCCAGTGCCATACTCTTCTGACACTGCACTGTTCCGTGGCTTGGTTGGCCACCATGCACTTTTCTGTATTCCTCTGGCTCTTGTCAACAAAGGTGTCCACTTAACCTGCAATTCCTGGACCCCTTTTAGCTGTATGCCAATACTTGGGTTCTCATTTCATACCCTTTTTGGTATTCTCTTAACTTTGCCAATACTTGTGCTTCATACAATACATTCCATGGTATGTGCTTTATGCACCACTTTGCGTTCACTCCATTCACGAGGGCTCAACTTGCTTTTTACTCTGTGTGACATTCAAAAAGTGCTTACAATAGCATTCAGTTTGTCCGGTATTCAAAGGTACTTGTTTCAGCATTCAAAAGTACTTGCAATAACTTTCAGTTGGTTTGGCATTCAAAAGGAATTGTTAAAGGTTCCCAGAGCACCCGGATATGTGTTTCCCTGGTTCCACTACCGGGTCGCATGCGGCAGCTCCAACCTGCTTGGTGTCCTTCGTCACAGGTTTCTCAAACCTCCTCGCTCTGCTTTCCAACTTCCCCAAGCTTTGTCTTTCCCTTATTCCAAGCCAAAAGTTCTGCCATCAATGGAATGTTGAGTTGTGAGCCATCATGCTCATACCACGGGATAATCCCTAGACTAAGGCTTTATCCAACTTCACAGTTTGATTTAAACAACATGAACATGCAAATATGACCTACTAATATGAACACAAGTATTCTAATCTAATTGCAGACATCCTTAAATCAGGTGTGCTGTGCATTCAAGAACTGACTTCAGTAAAGAAAGCAAAGTAGGGGTCGTCTAGACAAGACATTATTGCTAATGTCCTGTTTAGAAGGCCAAAATGACCTGGAGAATAGTTCTGCAATACAATATTTTACCAATGGTTCAAGTGATTTGAAATACCAATGGTTCAAGTGATTTGAAAGAAAATAAATGGGAGAGTACAAGGATAAACCAGATTGCTAATAAGAGTCTGAAAATATAATGAGGGATTCCAAGTACAGCAGAACTTTCTCAGGAAAATCTTTACTTTCCCAATGTAGCGTTCCTACAACCTTTTTCTTTACAGTTTATTTTCCCCTACGCTTCTTACTTCCCCACTCTTGCATGGTCTGAATAACCTTTTAGCTTGCCAGATTTCCAAGGCATAGCTGGTTTTAAGAAATGTTGGGCCTCATTACGAATTTGGCAAACATTCAGTGGTAAATCTGCTAAATTAACACCAAATTAAATTACTGTTACTGACACTTGGTCCTGTGGGGTTACCATGGGATTACAAGTGGTGGTAACTCCCCATTTCTGGAGTCCATAGGACTCGAAAATCGGCAGATTTACTGCATGGCAATTCCACTGGCGGTAAATCTGCCAAAATTATTATTTACAATTTTTTTTGTTTGATAGTGTGGGAAAAGTGGTCGTAACGGAATTGCCACCAATTTTCTTATCCACAACCAAACATGTAAACAAACCCAGGCATACCCACACTAATCCAAAACACAGTCTCCAACATTGGAAACAAAAAAAATGATAAATACAATAAAAAATAAAAATCTTGGTAGTCAGACTTGAATTAGTGTTGTGCACCCCCCCAAATGAACATAGGAGGCGCTATTGTAAGAGCTTCAAACATTCCATCCTTTCCCAGCTCACTCATTCAGGATAGCTGACAATAGATGTTAGGCATCCTGATGGGCAGCAGCCATCTTTACAAGACCCACTGCTATTCCTGTACCACAAATGCAACTGGGAATCCTGCAGTCTCTGCGCCTGCCTGATGATGCATGCCACAGCCTAGTAGCACTGATGAGAAAAGTGCCATTCCTGCAAAACCCAACACATACCTGAGATTCAAAACAGCATTACCTGGACGTTGTATCCATTACATGTATTTATTTCATTGCTTTGTAACAAACCATCAGGTCAGCCAAAGACCACTTTGCAGGACATGAAACCTGCTCAGAAGCATGCAACAGATTTTATCTTAGATCTCAAAGGTGGATTCTGTATATTATCATAAAACTCGCCCCTGAGGTGAGGATAGGGTGCAGGGCTGGAAACGCGTTATCAGTAAAGAGGAATTGATGATCAGTTAAATGAAAGATGCTTTTTACACAAGAGGTTTGTTGAGTACATGCACAATAATGAAGTTGAAAGAAAATGACAAAAACTAGAGAGCAAATCTTAATTCCTAGTAAGAAAAAAAGACACATCTAAATAGGTTAACTATATAATAATCTTGGGTCCAGGAGCAATCGTTTACATACAGATTGTATCTTCAACCATGCAAAGGACCACATCTTTGGATATATCTGCATCATGCTTGGTAGTGCAACATGCCATAGCTTGGCTGATAAAATAGCCACAATGATACGTCTTTTGGAGGTTCTCTGTCCTTTGTAACTGGATTTATATATGGAGCTAAATCCCCAAAAGGTACACAGGTCTATTAATGTTGCTGCACAAAGTGACGTGTTTGTTTAAAAGAGGTCCATAATGGTATAGATTTATTGAAACCTCCTCATAATGAAAGGTCTTCCCCCTTTCTAGGCATGGTTCAAATAGATCACAAATAGTCCACTTAGTTATTAACAAGATGACTGCCTCTCAAAGTCCCTAAACTGATTGGTCAAAAAAAGAGTTCCCAGATGAACTCACCAACAAGCTCACACGTCGGATGCAGCATTTTAAAGGCTGTCCTTTTTTAGAGAAGATATTGT
Organism: Ambystoma mexicanum; assembly: GCF_040938575.1. Taxonomy (NCBI): domain Eukaryota; kingdom Metazoa; phylum Chordata; class Amphibia; order Caudata; family Ambystomatidae; genus Ambystoma; species Ambystoma mexicanum. Next base: position 720,083,651 of record NC_090932.1, read on the forward strand.
GCCATCTAGACATCCTGACCCAGTTTATGGTACTTAATATATAATTAGACTTTTACTATCAGGTGACTCTTTGGTTGAGCGTCTACTTCCAATTGCCAGCAGGGCTTACCACCCAAAGAAAATTACTATTTCCTTATGTACATGTATTGATATCCTTTCAATGTTCTAGTCTGCATGACTCTTCCATGAAATTCACACTTACAACATATACTGTTTTGCAGCCCTCTGCTATTTCGGCAGTGAATATTTGCAATAATCGTATTACAGTGTCTAAAACGAATTCATATAATTTCCCCTTTCTTGGTATGAGCTTGCTGAACTCCATGCAGGTATCTCCAGCAGTACATTCAGCTTCTGTTACTTTAATCATGGAAATAGTCAGATTAGTTGCTAAAATGGAAGACCTTGAATAGCGCGCCTTTATAGAATAGAGTGACATAGTCTGTTTCCAGGAAACATCGGCTCTTACACACGTGCATAAAAATGTTTTTTATAGTTTTGTAGTTGCTGTATCCAAAGGTCCCAGCGGCTGTCCAATTCTGTCTGGGTTTTGAATACCTAAGATACGCAATTGAAGCCATGGAGACTTTTTGCTATATTTGGCGTGTATGAAGTTTCTTGTATCCACTCCTGTGAAACTACTTCTATTTAATATGTACATGAGCCCATTGACTGGTGATCTTGATTATAGCGTTTTTAGGGGAAATGGATCAGGGTTTTTTTGCAATTTTAGATCCTCTGCGAATTAGAAAACGGAAACTGTAGTTATTGTGCCGACTTTGTTGAACAGAGTGGCATAGCCTGTCTCCAGGAAACATGGGCTCTTACACCCATGCATACAAATGTTTTTGTTTTATTGTTTTGTAGTGGCTGAATCTAAAGGTCCCAGATGCTGTCCAAGTTGGGGGATGGCCATCTGGGTTTTGATGACCTAGGATACACAATTGAAGCGGTGGAGACCAATTGCTCTACTTCGTGTGTTTGAAGTTTCTTGTATCCACCTCTGTGAAACTGCATCTATTCAATGTTTACATGGGACCATAGACAGATAATCTTGGTTATAGCTTTTTTAGGGGAAATAGAACAGATTTTGCGTAATTTTAGATCCTCTGCCAATTAAATAACACAACCTGTTTTTATTGAACAGGACAGCAAAAAACTCTCGAGAATTTATAACATCATCGAAAGTTGGATGAAGGACAATTGGATGTGCTTAAATGCCACCAAAACAGAGCTCATGATATTTGGATCATCTCATGGCAGAAAAAAAACTAAGTCCGGAATACACAGCATTTAAGATCAAAGAGACTCAAATCCCTATAGCAGATAAAGTGAAAACACTGGGCATTTATCCACAGGCATCCTTAGGAGCAGAAGCCCACACTGCTTACCTCAAGAGGAACTGTCAATATCATCAGAAACTATTGAAAACAATCAGACCCTTGCTGAGCCTACAAAACAGCACAACAATAGCAAGAGCCACAATTATCTCCTGATTGGATTATGGCAACTCTTTATTAATGGGAGCCAGCAGCAAATGTCTAAAACAGTGCCAAGTGATCCAAAACAACACTATTTGAACAATCACTGGTAAACCTAAAATAGAACATGTCACAAAGGACAGAAAAGATCTACATTGGCTGGCGATCGAGGAACGCATCATATTTAAAGCCCTTACCCTAGTAAATCGATGTTTGCATGGAAAAGCGCCAATTTACCTAAAAAAACAATTCACGTGGTATGAATCAAACCGCCACCTGAGATCAAACAAAACTGGTCTCATCCAAGTTATTCCAACAAAAAAAGCAAAAGGATTAGGTAGGGCTTTTACGACCAAAGCGGTCCTTAAATGAAACAAACTCCCTCCCACACTGAGATTGGAAACCAACCACCTACTCTTGAGAAAACAATTAAAGACACTTCTCTTGAAATAGGAGCTTACCGTAGTTTCTTCAGTCAGCCCTACATCTTCTCTTTGTCCTGTTTTATGTGGCCCCCGCCGTGTCCTGTTTCCTATATTTTAGTCTGTCTTAATGTTATGCGCTGTGATGCCTGCGGGCTGCAGCGCAATATAAACATATAAATAAAAAAATTGAAAATAAATTGTGATTGGTAATTTAAAAATGCTCAATTTGAGCCATTATCTGTATGTAGAAAAGTAACTACAGAAAAAGACATTGGGCCTCGTTACAAGTGTGCCAACCCAGAAACAACAGTGCTGGTAGTTCTATACCAGCACCTTTTTCCAGACCGTCACAGTATGAGTCAGGATGCCAGTATCACCAGCACCGTAAGTGAACCACTGCATGCGGCTACACCATTGCAGGTATGTGCAGAGTGTTGCTGCAGCCATGCTTCTCATACCGGCATGGTGTAACAAAGTGTACATTACCAGCAGCACAGACATGCAATTTCCCGGCATGTACATGCCAGTATGAACTTGAAATCGATGCCGGAAACACCGGCATCATGGACCATGCATCAAGTAGACTCATATGTGCAGAAACATGCCAGAGGTTCAAATAATCAGCCCAGGTGGTACAAATGGCCAGTGATACAGTAGAAAAGGACCACTCCCACAACCCTTTCAACACAACAATGCTAGCAGTAGCAGTACTGGAGCTGCAGGCCATGCCTGCAGGACTATTACTTGAAGAGGCAGGGAGGCAGCGGAAACGTATGAGGAGGAGGGTCATCATGGCCCAGCAAAACACCATTGCCCAGGCTGTTGCACCCCGCAGACATCGGCCAATCCCTCATTTAAGGGCCCCTCCATTAAACTTGAGCGAAATGCAGATCCTCACCCTGTACCGGCTAGACCGGGAAACCATGATCAATATAGTGGACCTGATCAATGACAACCTGGTCAGCCTCATATATATATATATATATATATATATATATATATATATATATATATATATATATATATATATATATATATATATATATATATATATATATATATATATGCACAGCCATCCCCCCTTGCTCAAGGTAGTGTCCGTGCTACACTTCCTTGCCAAAGGTACATAACAACACACAGTCGGACAGCTGCAGGGGATATCGCCTAAAAACCACTACAATTCTGATTTTTGTAACAATGGAACTATTGATCAGCCTGAAAGTTATCTGCAGTCAGTTTGAGTGAGGGGGTGTCTCTAACACCTCCTCTGCAGTCCCCCCTCTGGCTTTTATTTAGACACCTAGTTAATACAAAGCCACTAGACCCAATGTGCAACTTCTCCCATATTTAGGGTACCTACACATCTCTGTCCCAATCACCTCCTTCAGTGTGGGGATCTGTTTCAGTATGGGAAGTATCATAAAGACATTTCTACAAAGTCATTAATAACATATTGTATTCTTCAAGTCTAAACATGTATGTATCCCTAAAGAACACCTTTGTTTGCTTTTATGTGAATCCCATCTTTATTACCCATTTAAACTTTAACTAACTATATACTTCAGACAATTACGGCCACTATGAGAATCAACAGAAAATCATTCCTGAAGGAACCCAGCAGCCCATTTCCATAAATTGGTTGCATGTGGGTTTTACTGCACACTTTTTCCCTTACTCGCATTGCGCAACATTTCCTTATTCCAATTGTCTTCCCCATGCACATTCTTAGTGCTTTTCTTCTTTTCTCCATTCATCTTTCATTGACACATCTTCCAACCAATTCATCTTGGTTTGGTATTCATGGACCGTCTTGTCCAATTTAATTTGTCCTCGGACTGTTAGCTCATTCTTTCACAGTTAGAAAGTCTACAGACAGGGACATTTGCCAGGGAAAATAAGGATGGGGAGTGTTTGCCAGAAAATGTTTGCTTTTACAATTATACAGCAGAATGGGCTTCAGGCTGGGTCTCTCAACCTTTTCTCTCTGCTCATAGGGTAGAATGCCGCAAATCTTCTGAGTATATAGGTCTCTCCCGTCCATCTGTAATATAAAACTGAATGAGTTTTCTGTCAAAAATAAATATGTCTCTATCATCTGTACTTTCTCCTCAACCCAAACCCTTAAAAAGCTATGTGTGTGTTTCTTTCAACCATTTCTGCCTCCTAAACAATCTCCATCATATTTTACTTCATTTCTGATATACAAAAAGAGTGTTCCTCTCCTTCTTTTGCTTATCTTTAACTTGCATTCAAATAAATGCTGGCTGATATCGGGACTTGGCTTGTGACCAAGATTTATGAAATAAATACATTCGCCTGTCTGATATTCCCCTTATTGTCTCATGGGCTTCTTTTTACAAAAACTGTGTGTCCTTTTAAAGGACACATTTTTCCCCTAAGGTCGACATTCTCAGACCAAAGAGTCAAAAATAAGAAAGACAAACAAACAAAATAACAGATTTAAGAAAAACATTTAAAAAGAGATGTCTTCTTCTTGTGTTGCTCTCCTTCTGTCTTCCTGGTGCATCAGTAGCTGAGGAAGACAATACTGATGCAGATGTGTGCTTTCTGTAGAAAACCGAAATAAAGGCAGTTATTTAGGGATTGGTAAGGGGGTCAGGTTTCTCCCTATTTCTCCCTAACATAGACCCTTGCTCCCTTCTGCTAATCAAAAAAAGGTTTACTAAGGTCATTTCTCTGGTATTATTAGCCCACTGAATTATATAGGCTTGTCTTTTCTAGTTTGTTGGTGCACATTAAAAAATCATGAACTAGCTTTGCACTCGGGCCTGAACTTGGATTCTTCCTGCTTAGTTCAACGTTCTTCTCTATATCTTTTTGAAGCCTTCCTTCTGGCCGCGAGGGACCGTGGTCATCTTCTTTTATCATGCTGTGTCTTGATCCTGATAAAATATAATAAACATATTTCGCTGCGCACCGCTTACCGCTTACTGCTTGCTGCTTGCTACTCCCCTACACTAATCTAGCATACCCCTGTGATATAGAATCTTGCACTGTTCCTACTTAGTGCCTATGGGTTTTGTCATAAGAAATACATTGTTTGCCTATTCTATACATTTCCTTCACTTCTGCCAAATCTACACTTTTGGCATTTTGCTATTCATCAGAATTTAAAAAAGATTATTCTACCTTTTATCTTCAGCATCCTTGCTGTTGGAGATGGCCATACTTGCATATACATGCTATTCTATACTCACCCCTGTTTGCACCTATCTTAGGAAAATGTTACATATTTGAAAAGACTGTATCCCTTACTGTATTTTTCTGTACTCACCTGGGTCCTATTACTCCTAATACTAGTCAGCAGTGTGTCCACACTCTGTGATGTGAACCAATACTCAACTTTTCCTTCTCAACCTGTACACTAAATACTTACTTTTGTCGTAGTATAATGTCTCTGCTTTGCTACGGCCATGTAGACATTCCTCCATGCAAAAGAATAGGTCAATAATCGTCATCTATAAAATATAAATCACTACTATTAAATACATTCAAATAATAATGCGTTACTTACTCTCATGTGTTCTTTCATGCAATTCTACTGAAGGTTTTCTCATGTAATCAGAATGACCTTGGTCAACCATACCGCTTTGGCCCTTCATTAATCAGATTGTCTTTTTTATTAAATTATACTACATTTTTCAATTATGGCCAGCAACCTCAATGGTGCTCTTTATTTTTCCAAATCCAAATAACTTGTTTAGTTATGCTTCTTGCTGCTTTAATATCTAATCATGCATTCATCCAAACATTCATTCATTCATTCACTAATTCATTTTCTATGTATTTATTTATTCATTATTTGTATTGGGATCCCTACATTTTAACATCAAACCTTTCGTTTTTGAGTTTCTTATGCCTGTACTATTTAAGCACAATTGTTTGATTTCAGCCTCACTAATTAGTCTAATCAAAACACAAATCTTCTTATTTGTCTTATTATAATCCCTTGCATGCATATATTTTTATGTTATTCCCTTATTAATTTCAATAAACCTATGTCATAAGGGCTTGTGGTCCACAAGACACTTTGGCATTCTCTTCAAACTTTCCTGAATTTGTGCTGATCGCTGCTACATTATTGCCATATGCTATGAGATTTTCCCTTTTCCGTTTCAGTATGTGATGCTCCTAAAGAAACACCACTTCCACTTCATCATCTTGGGTACCCCTACTAAGCTAAAAAAAAATAGGACCTGACTACTCCTCTTTCATAATCGACGGTAACTGCATTAAGGTAGCACAGGAGGTAAAAACATTACGTTTCTCTTTAGACTCCACACTCTCATTCTCCAGACATGTCAACACGCTAGTGTCATCTACGGCATATACATGCAAACTTATTAGAACAGGCAAGCCATTTCTCTCTAATCACAGCTGTACTATCCTGGCCAGAGCCCTTATCCTATCCCGCCTGGATTACTGTAACGCCCTGTACATAGGCTCCAACAAATCCATTATTAGAAGAATTCAAATCTTAAAAAACAATGCCCTTAGAGCGGTGCTAGGTATCTCCAAAAGAAATCACATATCTGAGAGCAGACGACAGAATAACTGGCTCCGAACTAATGATAAAATACTCCTAAAAACGTTGACACTGACCCATAAATCTCTTAATAACGCCACCCCTATCTACCTCTCTGAGAGGTTCCACAAACAGACATCCATACGCCCCACCAGATCAGCAAACAGGGACCGCTTGTCCATCCCTAGATTTAAACTCTCTACGATCGGAGGAAGTAGTTTCCCCATTAAAGCAGCTAGACTATGCAACTCCTTGCCTCCTACACTGAAAATAGACCAGCCCTATCTCAACTTCAGAACCAACACCATCCAATGGCTGAAAGCCAGTGACCAAAAAGTCACTTGACGTATAACCTCCTGCCTGTGTGACTAAATGTAAACCAATAACGCCCATTCCAAGGTGGCACACTGTACCTTGTCTATAATACTGTAAAATACTTATATAATCTGACATTGCAAAAATATATTTTAACTCCATGACTCACCCCCTGTTACCAGGTGAAGATAACCATAACTTTGTACATAATGCCTGTAATATATATAAATAGTTGTATACCCTGCTCTGTAATAATGCTTAACACTTTTTTTCCTGTAACTAATCTTCACATTGTCTTGTAATTGCTGCACCCTGCTACCCCTGGGTCTGGTGCACATTATAAATAATAAACAAACAAACAAACAAAATCTTTGTCTAAATATGTCATTGTCAGTGACGTCAATCATCCTGGAACCTTCCTTGAGAACCATCACTGTCCTCCATGGTCCGCTCTTATTGTCCCTTCCTTTGAGCATGTTCATTTTTCTTTCGCACTATGGCTACTTTTAATTTCATGGGGGTTATCTGTCCCCCCTCTTCATCCATAGGTGTCCGTGGTTTAAACAAAAAATCATCAAATATTCTCACCACTTTTTTCCACTAGGCCAAATAAACATGTTAAACACAACGCTTATCTCAAAATACAAAAGACATCTAGCTTCTACTAAAAGCATCTTGCAGAGCGCCACTTGCCCTAGACAGGCCAATATAAATTAATCTGTGTTCAAATAGTCTACCCCAAAAGTGGAACACACTATCACTTGATCAACTAAACACATTAATTATGTTACGCTTTGTCATCCAGTCCCTTCACTAACGATTGGCAGGTGCCTGTTGCCAATATAATAAAGACAAGACATAACACACTCTCCTACACAACTGATGATTCATCACCAAAAAGAAACTCAACATGTTCCTTCCAAAGAACTCTCAATCTTCTGATAATTCCCATCAGCCAACACCTTTCCTTGTATGTTACATGTATATGCGGTCCCAGTGCCTACTAATATAACAAAAATTGTTTCCTCCTAGTGTCATATTGACTCCTAGCCCTTTTTGAGGCCTAATGTCACTATTAATTCTGAGCACATCAAGTCGCCCTGTACTACCTTATTGTGGGTGCATGCATACCCCTGTTCCTGTGAAAGGATTTCCTCCTACCATAGCGGCACCTCCTATCCTAGGTGCCATTATCTGTCCTGTGTTTGCATATTGCTAAATCTGCATGGGGGCGCACTATGCTTGCCCCTACAGTGAAGTCATTTTTACACTTGTTCTAGCTGCTGTTGCTTGTGGCATTCTCAGCGCTTACATCTGATACAATGTCTGATCCTGGGCAAACCCTTCCCTAGTTTATGAGCTATGTATTGGTGGATAAGCAGCCCCCCTCCTGAGAATTGCCCATTCTGTACATATCCTTGGCTCCCACATGCTCGCGCAATATGCCCTGTCATTCCACATGTCCGACACACAAGAGGGAGTCTTCCGATTTGCCCTCCCTGCATGCCTTGATTCTCATTCTGCATATTCTGAAAACTACCCTGGTTATTCTGGAAATGTCCCTTGCCTCTAGGCATAAATCTGTTCCTTCCTTGATCCAACCGCCGTTGGTTATTCACCTGTGGCATACCTGCTGTCTGCTGTAATCCTGGCCCTTCTCCACTCATGTCTCCCATCATCTGCCTAGTCATAGCAGGGACAATGTTTCCCGATCACCTTCTTCCTGGTAATGACCTTAACCTGTCCATATAGGGCGGCGAGTCCCACCTCTCACTAAGAGGTCACCTTTTAGGTCAATCTGGCCACGCCAGGGGCTCTGGCATCCTTGGTATAGGTAGGTCCAGAACTGACAACTTGACTTCCTTGTCTATCTGTGAACACCCCTCTGGACAACACGCCCCAGTGCCCTCCTCCCCACGGAACGTTTCCCTTTCTTCGTCTGACATATCTTGTCCCCAACTACTGTGGCTTTCACCTTTCTCGTCTCTGTTTAAAGTCAGCCTATCCAAAGACAAGGCTCTATGCTCGAGGCTGAACAGCCCCCCTCTTTGTCTTGCGACTGAACACCTTCAAATCGCTCATCTTTCCCTTTATTTCTCGATTCACTTTTTGTCCTCATCTCCTTATAAGCCTTCTTGATTCTGTCACTGATATTTCCTATCTCAAAATTATCCTCTAGATCTACTCTAGAGGGTCCTGGCATTGGTTCTTGTACCGGGAAGAACTCTTCTATGTCCGCCCATGTCACTACTGGATTTGGTTCAATTAGTTATTTCTCCATGCGATCAATGTTGCATGCCCTCTGACTTCTCATGTGCATGTGTGCGTGTGTGCATGCATGCATACATGCGTGTGTGTGGGCTTACATGTATGTGTGTCCAAGCATGTGTGTGTGTGGGGGGGTGTGTGCTTTTAGTCTCATTGCGCTTTGCAAGCACTTGCTTCATTGCTCACTGCTTTCTTATGCTAGACACAGATTTTTGCATTTAACATGCATTCCAAATTTATTTTTAAAAAGTGCTTTTATTTCATGTATTTTACTTTTCCCCATACATATTTAATGTACTTAGTTTAGCTATATACTAACACATAAGCCTACGTTTTACTGTAATTCACAATCATAATTACATTTTAAATCTCAGCAACACCTTTTCCAACTTGTGTTCCTTGACACAATTATTTTTCAATTTTTTTCTCTAAATATCTCCATACTTCAGAGAGATAATGTATAGTGAGGGAAACATTGTTCCCCTGCTTGGCCCTTCTGTAATTCACTCTAAATTATTTGTTGCAAATCTTATCTTTTTATGCACAACACCCAATTCTTCTTCATTATATTACAATGCCGATCCCATGCCATCTTCTATTCCCATTTCCCAGCATTTTCATCATTCTGTTTACCTAAAGCACCCACCTGTGTTTCTATTTGGCAATCTGTTGTTTTTCTGTTCATTACAAAAAGAAGTATCTATCAGAGCACACCTAATTACTCAAAAACTAAATAACTATTTAGAGAGATTTTATTACAATTCTGGGTGCTGGGGAGGAATACACACCCTGACACTGGAGCATGTGTTAAACATAAAACAAAAAGTGTCTAAACTTAAAGACACTCCCGTCCCCTGCACACCTTACAAGCTGAAATAAATCAGTCAAATTTCATAACATTTGCACTTTTATATATAGAAAGAATTGTCAATTTAGAACATAGGTAACAAAATATCTTCATAAAAGTACAGAAAAAAGCTATCAACTGACTTCCAATATGGCCAGCATGAAAAACAAATCAAACCAGACAAAGAAATAAGCTCCCAATTTTGAACTGCAGCTTCAAGCTCTACGCGTTTCGGGGACTATCCCCTTCTTCAGGAGCAAAAATATCTCACAGTGGGAATGTTGTCAAAGAAAATAGAGTCTCTGTCTGTGCATCTGTCTGTGCACGACGTACACATAACCAGGATCCCTGCGAATACTCCTGCCGTCCTCAACAAGTGAAATGTGATTGCCGAACTCTAAGGCAAATCAATAGCCAATCCAATCCAAATTCAGGACTTCCAGTACTCCGCATCCAATGTAAAGCATCCTGCTGATTATAGATATGTATAATGCAATTCCAGAAGCGCACCTCTTCACCTCAGATTCAACGGCTCCTCTCCAATTTACACGTAACAGTTGGGATCTGTTGGGATCTGTTACGTGTAAATTGGAGAGGAGCCGTTGAATCTGAGGTGAAGAGGTGCGCTTCTGGAATTGCATTATACATATCTATAATCAGCAGGATGCTTTACATTGGATGCAGAGTACTGGAAGTCCTGAATTTGGATTGGATTGGCTATTGATTTGCCTTAGAGTTCGGCAATCACATTTCACTTGTTGAGGACGGCAGGAGTATTCGCAGGGATCCTGGTTATGTGTACGTCGTGCACAGACAGATGCACAGACAGAGACTCTATTTTCTTTGACAACATTCCCACTGTGAGATATTTTTGCTCCTGAAGAAGGGGATAGTCCCCGAAACGCGTAGAGCTTGAAGCTGCAGTTCAAAATTGGGAGCTTATTTCTTTGTCTGGTTTGATTTGTTTTTCATGCTGGCCATATTGGAAGTCAGTTGATAGCTTTTTTCTGTACTTTTATGAAGATATTTTGTTACCTATGTTCTAAATTGACAATTCTTTCTATATATAAAAGTGCAAATGTTATGAAATTTGACTGATTTATTTCAGCTTGTAAGGTGTGCAGGGGACGGGAGTGTCTTTAAGTTTAGACACTTTTTGTTTTTTGTTTTTCTGTTCATAGCATACTGAAAACTATTTTAACAAAAAAAGAATATTTTTTCCCCTCTCCTTCTCATTCGCACAATTAACTTGTGCATGTCTCAATAACCCATGTTCATTCTAAATGTGCCATTCCTTTTTCAATAAGGGACAGCTATTTGCCACATATAAAATCAACAACTTAGTGCCACTCCTCAGTGTGTGCTCACACGTAAAGCATCCTTCATTATTCCATTAAATGACTAGCCAGCCCCTTTACAATAATACATAATTTATGCAATCCTTAAACAGTGTCTCAGTGAAGCCCCCCTCAGTTCATACATATTCAATAGCAGAGGATAGCAGGGGATAGCCTTCAATACAAAAACTAATATATTTCAAAACAAAGTTTCACCCATGTAGCTCTTCAACCTGAAACAACAACTCTTCAAACTATACACCACTGAGGGGTTATATTGCTTCACAACATATCAATTTAAAACAAGCACTTTCCTCAACATCTGTTTTCAACACTCATATACTTATTTTCATACAAAATGATGATTCTTTCAAAACATGCTTTTCTGTCAATTTACTCAACTGGGAATCAGCCGAATCAACCCAAAATTAAGCGTCCCTACCACTGAACACATACACTACCCATATGTATGATAAAAACCCCACAAAATAACATTTTAATTCAATACATCTGGGTTCAAACCCATATTACCATATGCATTCTGGTGAGCCCTGGGCCAGTTCTAGCCTGGTATTTAAAAAAACAGATATTCACATTTGCACCAAAACTTTCCTTACATGCTCCCACATATATTAGTGTCCATCTTACACATTTTTTATCACATTCATTTTTATAAAGTTTTTCATGGCTCTTTTCATACATTTTTTTCCCTATTGTTTTTCCAACATTAATTCTCATACACAATAGTCTTGCTAAAACCTATTTAACAACTGCATAATACTGTTTTTCTTGCGCAAGCTGTCTACGTTGTATTTACTCAAACAATTAATCCCTGCAACCATAAATTATCTCTCCTAACTCTGCCAACTGCTTATCTCTTAGTCCTTGAATCAGGCACTGCAGTTGCTTTCCGTGGGACTTCAAACACAAATCTCCCTTTTCCCACTTGTCAACGCTTGGAATCATCCTGCAAGAAGTATATTCGAGAATTAAACAGAAGTGTTTTAGAACAAATTCGAAAACATCCTGTATGTCAAGTGTGAGAAAAGACAAAACATCAAAATATAAGTTATAAGTTTGGTCTGCATATGTATTGGTATGACGAAGAATGTAGAGCCTTAAAAACCTGATTGTGTTTAGAATTGAAGAAAGACAAAAGTTAACATTTTTATATTTTTAGGTCCCTTCAGTATGTCTATAAATACCTCACAGGATATAAAAAAGCAACTGTGACTCATGAGAATTGGGTAATGAGTACACAGACAGTGACAGACAAAAATTCTGGAAATTGTTACAGCAAATTAGTTCTTCTAATTATTCCTCACATATATCCTTGCCAATCTATTCAGATGAACGATTGATACATTTTGTCAATCTTTATTCAGATAATACAGACCTGTTCACTGTTTTCTTTAACCAAAACTCCTTTTATGTATCGACACCCTAGGGAATCTGTATTATAGTTTAGATTCCCTAAGGAAATAAAAGCAATAATCACCCAAAAACAGAGACTGCCTGAGGGATTGATTTGATTCCAGGAAGTCTATTTAGAAGCGATCCACAGGTCTTGGGTCCCTCTGTTGCTTACTTTTTTAAATGTATTAAACTTTACTTCTACTGTCTCTGCATCATGGCGCTTTTCTGAAATGATCCTATATTTAAAAAGGTTTATAGTTCATTACCTGTGAGCTAATGCCCCATTTTGTTACTTGACTCTTCTGCTAAAATATATGGGAAAATGTATTTGTCCTGCCTCGAATAGTGGGTGAATGAATACAATGTTTTATCTGAGGTTTTAGGAAAGGGAAAACGACTATGGAACATGTTTTTTATTGTCACTGCTTTCATTTTTAAGTCCCTAAATATTACTAAGGAGCCTCTTTGTGTTTTCTTATCGATTTTAGAAAAGCTTTTCACACTGCTGATAGATTGAAATTATGGCCGGTTTTAAGGGAATCCGTGTTGCCTAACAGACTTTTGAATGCGGTATAGGCCCTATATTCTGAGAATAAGACAAGAGTTCGATGTGGGAAAAATGGATAATGTACAAAGTTTGTATCAGTAGATATTGGTGTCTGACAGGAAGGTGTATTGGCTCATTTCCTGTTCCTAACGTATTTTAACAATTTGCCTACAATGATCCGAAAGCTTGATGGTGATGCCCCTAAAAGATCGCCATTTTTCTTTTGGCAGTGATTTGGCCATGCTATTTAAAATACCTGCAGGTATCAGAAAACAATGTGCAACCCTGGAGTGGCTCAGCATGGAATTCTACTTGTAGGTAAACAATTCCAAAACAATTGCTACGGTGTGCCAGAATCCTAGATCAAGAAAGTTCAAATCAAGTTTGCATTGCATAGAGCGATGATCAATTTAGTGTATACCTTTCATAATGTAGGCATTTGTTTTTCTAATAATGGTCTATGGTATGTACAGCTCAAGTGGAGCAAATGTATTCTTAGACAAATGTATTGAGCAACCCTTTCCCTTCTACACATTTTAGGTGGTAAAGCGGTTCAGCCAGCAGTAGAGGTTTATAAAGCTACAACATGCAATGCCGCTATTTACAGGGCAGAGCTTTGGGGCCACTTGCCTCCAGAAATAATGCAATGGAAATGCGTAAGACAGTTATCAATTCCACCTAATGCCCCATGTTTATCCATTTATCTGGAAGTGGACCTCTGTCCAATTATGCACAAGCCATGCTAAAAACGTCTTTCATTCTGGATCCACCTACATTTTAATGTTGAGCTGGTTTTACAGAAAAGTATTATATTGTTTACTGCTAAGGCTCTTGATGGCAGTGCCTAGAAATGGCAAAAACTCATCAAATTAATATATTTAGCATTGTAGTATTATTAACAATACCGAAAAAAAACAACTTAAAAGACAGCCTTTAATGATTGGGTTCTGGCTCATTTTATGTCTTGTAGAGCAATGGGAGAAACAAATAAGAATTAATTGAAGATAGAGAGTGAGGTTTTGAATCTTACATAACCTGGATTGTCAAATTATTCAGCAGAATCTATATTCACAACACCATTATAGGAAGTGTAGCACACAATTTCAATCACAATACACACATCTTGAACTTAGTTAAAAAGTGTAGTAGTTGAAGTTGTATAAAAACAGCGAAAGTGCTGCCAGGATAGACATAGTCACCTCTTGAGGTGGGAAGTATTCGGTATCAGGCATTAATATCGCCACATATATGGTCGCCGTAAATAATATCGACGGGAAAATGTTGTGGTGATATTATTTGGGTGACCATATATGTGGCGATAAGGGCAAAAAAAAAAAAATTGGAGGTTGCAGGAGTGTCCCCCGGATGTTCCATGCAATAATGTTACCACAAAAAACGACCATTTTTCGGCGATATTTTTGTATGGCGATATTTTTGTGGCGACATTATTACATGGAGCCAAGCATTCTGAATCCATTATTTGAATACAGAATCCCCAATGTGTTTAATGGACAGATATTTTAGAAAATATCCTTATGATTAAAGTTGGGCACAGCAGGGAAAATCACTAAGTTGAAGACATTGAGGAATGGTGATTTGCATGGTTTTAAGTAGTACTGTTTCCATTTCCATTAGTTAGGGTATATCATGCATTAGAACAGAAGGTATTTTCATCTTGCTTATAAGACAATGAAACTACATAATAACGTCACACAGTGTCTCTTGTCATTTGCTAGTAATGTCATCTTTACAGTCACAAACGCTTTTAGGTATTACAAGTAATACATGATTGCAGCCTGAAGTAAACCACTTTTTGAAAGTGTGTTCTTGTTTAGAATATTGGAGAAGTGTAATGAAATGGGTTGTTTTATTGATTACTGTTTGGTAATATTATTATCTTGTAACACTTGACAAGGGTTAGAAGAAATCCCAAACATGTTGTGCCAAAAATGGACTCTAATTTAAGCAGCTCATCAAATAAGCAGTCTTAGCTTTTGTCATTGAAGGCCTTGTGTGCCGTATGCTCAGTTCAGCATAATGAGTGATCTCTGCTTTGCTGGGAGCAAATTGAGTTCTTTCAAGACTGATCTGAAACAATCAGATGTTCTGAAGTTCATGCAGAGTCTGACCACTTGTTTCTGTGTCCTTTCGATCCTACACATTTCTTTTTTCGGTGTTCCCACATAATTTATTTTTAGAACAACCCTGGCAAGCTACGATCTTTACTATAGTGATTCAAATCAGCATTTTGCTTGGAGAAATGAGAAAACCCATCATCATGTGGAAATTGGTGCTATTTATGACAGCTGCAAACAAATGCAAGAAGGAGAGACCTGGGTCGAATCAGATCCTTAAGTTTCTGACTTTTGAGCTGATGAGGCGGGTATCCTGTTTGGCTTATCCATAAAAAAATAAGTGTGTCCATATTTTTGTTTCCTATTATTAGGTTTTGTGTTTTCAAGGGATTTGGCCCCAGCAAGCCATACAATATTACATTTGATTTAAGCAAATTAAGATCCTTTCATAGTGGCCTCAGTTTCACTCTACCCTGGAGTGAGCCTGTGTGTCATCTGTATTCATTTGTAATTGTAGATGATTTTGGGAGATTGAATACGTTAAAGGATGCATTCATATATTGAATGTAAGAAGCAACAACAAGGAGTTTAGACGAAAACTAAAGGAAGTGGCTTTGGTAGAGGAAGATAAAGTCCCCATTCTGACCGCTCGACTCTGGACATATAGGAAGGAGCAGATATACTGTATGATATGATAGGTTATTTATAACATGCTTAATACCCAGAGGTTTCTAAGTGCTGACCTGGGCATCGAACCTGTGTTGCTTCTTGTCGTCTTGCTTCCAAGGAGAGGACCGTGCCACTGAGCTATCCTCCTGAGACTAATACTATAGCTAATACTTGGTGCCAAGATCATTTCACCAGCTGATCATGTAGGATTCCACAGAATTCTATGATGTCAATAGATATATTCAAATTAAAACATCAATATGTTCCAGGTCTAAGAAGGATAAAAGGTCACTTGTATGCCTACTAATGGTCTTTGCAGTATTATTATGGAAATAAACACATGTTACGTTGGATTCACCAGCGGGTAATGGGCCAGTGCCCAAGTGTGGGGTACAGTTACAAGCCCTAACAGAAATTTCCTTCACTCAAAAAATAAACGCATTGGGATAATGCCACAGAAGTAGCTGCGCTGTTCTTCCCTTGGCGCATGTGTGGCGAGCACTGAACACTGCCACACAAAGAATGGCTCTGTATTGCTTATTTCCAAAGTAAATCATCAGAAAATGACCTATGCTCAGAACAGCATTACATTTGCTATTCTGCCCTTTTGAAATACTAAAGCTGTGCATGACATCCGATTTGAATTTACAATTTGTTCTTTCTTCATGTTAAACATCACAAAGTTGTGCCCTTCCTGGAAATACACCACTGTATGCTTTATTTCTTCAAATTGTCAAGAAATGAGGCAATATACTCGGGAACGGCATTGCTACTGAAAAATAACTGAAGGAGCAAAGAATTCTGTGTTGTCATTCACTACGGCTTGTGTTTTCTTTCGCGGTGAACCATCACACTTGAATTGCATGAAGAAAGAAATGACATGGGGTTTTGCTTTTCCATGTCAAAGATCAAACAAATTCTTGGCAGCATCTCTCTGTGTCCAAAAACTGACCGTAGATGTAAAAGCCCTTTAGAAGGTTAATTAAAAAGAAACTGAATGAGTGTAATTGTATTGTAAATTTAATTGCTTGAATTCATGTTTTTTCTATTGATGTTCTAAAGGTTTTTTTTTTTAACCAAACACAATAAAGAAGAAAAATAAAATCCTCTTTTAAAAGTGTATAAAGGTTTTAAGAACTTCCTCTGTCATTTTGGAGTCAGGCCAGAAAATCTTTCTGTGACACGCAATCTTTGCTCTGAGTTGGTGAATAGTTTCTACTTGACTTTGCAGTGAATGGGGCTTTTTTATGAGTCTGGGATGTGCCTGCCTGCTAATGAATAATGTTGAGCACATATTTCTCTCCCAGAGTAGCAAAGAAGGAATTGCGAATCTCCAACTTGTTTGGGGGTATTTACAAAACTGTGAGTTCTTCCCTTTGATCAACACAGTTGTCGGCAAGTCTACAATACACCTGATCATATTTCTGCTCTGCTCTAGCACCCTAGAAGCAGCGGGCAATGACCTGTTCATTCCCTGGAGTATAGGATACTCACTGGGGAGTGTTCGGTGGGAATGGGGTCTGCTGGGCTCCCAACACCTCAGGGTGGGGAGCCGCGATAGACATATGGGATCCAACATTTACCACCTCCATGTGTGGCTTCAAGAGTCACCAGGTCATTCCCAACTGATCCACTCAATTTGACTTCATCACACATGAAAGTACATTTTAGTTTTAAAGTCCAATAAATCTGGGCAAGCATGTTAACAGGGATATTAATATATGTTTTACCGTGTTTATTAGTAATATGAATGTGGGTCTGAATTCCTGCAGTGTCAGTGTGTGTCCCCATCCTATGAGATCTCCCCCCTTGTGCTTCTAGTGTGGCATTCATTGTGTAAGTGTACCCCTGCTGTTGTGAGTATGTGGGCAGCTATAAGAGATCAACTACTTGTCCATTAACAATATTAGACCTTCAATGTACAAGACATTGATTCTGGGAATTAGACTAGGAAGGACAGAGGTGGGTTTATCTCCTTGTAAGTAAATACACCTGCTATTGCAAAAAATAACAATTTTAAAATGATCACATCAGTAAAGAATGTTGGACTGAAAAACTCAGTTTGTATGCACAATTATAGTAATTTAAGACGATTTAAATTATGTTAATGCAGTTTAATCTTCACACTTATATGTATGTATTGAATTATGAGTATGTTGTTTTATAAATCCGAAATAGAGCATTTTTCTACAAATAAACTTCTAAAAGCGTTTTTCGGACAACCTCCATAAATGTCAATGGGGTAATGCCTAATTACTTAACCAGTACCCTTATGGAATGCATGCAGTCCAAATGGAGGTGATTTCAAGTTACCCGGTATCCCGCCTGTAATTCCAGCGGGGTACCAGGCGCTATTGTACCACCTCCGCTGCCCAATATCCCAGTATTATCAGAAAAATTACTGGTGCTGGAGGTGCCAGTAAATCCCCATTCCAATAGAGTCCCACAGGACTCCATGGGTTGGGAATGCCGCAATCACAGCCAACGGTGGTTGTAGCAATTGTCTGCCAGTAGGGGCTTGATCTACCCACAGGTCAGGGCTGCCGGTAGATCACAGCCCCTACCGGCAGACTTAGAGTTTGCCAATCTGGAAAGTTGCCAGTAGACATTGTTACCAGCACCTTATTTTCAGACCAGCAAATTCATAATGAGCCTCATAGTCTTCTCAGTCCTAACTAACAGAAGAGTGTCCCTCCTCTGATTTCCCTCCTCTGATAGGCCCTACATGTCCACTTTTAAAATGTGGCCCCACTCCATTCATTAGCACAGAAAACACCCTGGACGTTGCCGACCAAGAACCCAATGCTGCACTCCTCACGGGATAGTGTCCCAGGTCAATTATCTCAGCTAAAGAGGGTTGATCCGTTACCACAAAGAGTCAGTCAACCCACATAGTTGAGGCAGTAGAGTATGTAAGTTTATGATGAGCACTGTGTAGATGTGCTTGTACGTAATTCACCATCTCATAACAATTGAAGCATAATCAGATTGCAAAATTACTATCTGCCTGCTGAAGTAAAGAGAGGAAAGCAACCAAACTGACTCACAACAGGTTAAACAGGTAAGACAAATGTTTATATGAACAAGTCTCTCAGTGTTGCACTGTTAACTCCACAGTGCGGTGTACAAATGGTAAGGATTGTCGAAGACAGTGTTTTAAAACAACAATGGGACAATTTGAGCTCTAGATGTGCCCGGGTAAACCAACCAAGGTGAATCAAAAATTGTATCTATAAACAAACGTTCCGTCACACTTATCACACTAGAAAACACTTTTGAAGTTTCAGCATAGAAAGTTTCAACATAAAGAAGCACTCCTAAGTGGTATTTGGTGCCAACGCGTTTTGGATTAAACTAATCCATCTTCAGGGCTGGATATGCTAATATTTCGTAGTGAATTCGTGATCAATTTTCTCTTTGAGTCCTATGAGTAATTAAAATAGACTCATCAGTGAGTATATTGCAAAGTAGTTCAAATCGAGAGATTAGCTCGCAAGTCTACTGACCTATTAAGTTGGTGAATATGGTTAGATCTGGAGTGAGTCTCCTAACAGCCATATCGCCGAGGAGTGATGGCGGGATGTAACACACTTGCACGCTTCTGCAAGAAAGAGTGGGAAAGCCCCAGTCAGTGCAGGTAGAGGAACCCGTAGAAATCTAATTATTAAAGTCTCAATGTGGTATACACATGGGCTAAAGTAAACACGGAGTAGGTAGGTCAGAGTCCCCAAATAATACCATTTAAATCTTCAATTCAACACATGTACCAGCTATTGGCATTATTGGAGATTCCTCTACCTGCACTGACAGGGGCTTTCCCACTCTTTCTTGCAGAAACGTGCAAGTGTGTTACATCCCGCCATCACTCCTCGGCGATCTGGCTGTTAGGAGACTCACTCCAGATCTAACCATATTAACCAACTTAATAGGTCAGTAGACTTGTGAGCTAATCACTTGATTTGAACTACTTTGCAATATACTCACTGATGAGTCTATTTTAATTACTCATAGGACTCAAAGAGAAAATTGATCACACATTCACTACGAAATATGAGCATATCCAGCCCTGAAGATGGATTAAGTTAATCCGAAACGCGTTGGCACCAAACACCACTTAGGAGTGCTTCTTTATGTTGAAACTTTCTATGTTGAAACTTCAAAAGTGTTTTCTAGTGTGATAAGTGTGACAGAACTTTTGTTTATAGATACAATTTTTGATTCACCTTGGTTGGTTTACCCGAGCACATCTAGAGCTCAAATAGTACCATTGTTGTTTTAAAACACTGTCTTCGACAATCATTACCATTTTTACACCTCACTGTGGAGTTAACAGTGAGACACTGAGAGACTTGTTCATATAAACATTTGTCTTACCTGTTTAACCTGTTGTGAGTCAGTTTGGTTGCTTTCATCTCTTTACTCCAGCAGGCAGACAGTAATTTTGCAATCTGACTATATTTCAATTGTTATGAGATGGTGAATTACGTACAAGCACATCTACACAGTGCTCATCATAAACTTACATACTCTACTGCCTCAACTATGTGGGTTGACTGACTCTTCGTGGTAATGGATCAACCCTTTTTAGCTGAGATAATTGACCTGGGATACTATCCCGTGAGGAGAGCAGCATTGGGTTCCTGGTCGGCAACGTCCAGGGTGTGTTCTGTGCTATTGTATTTTTGATCCCGAGTGGCCTCGAGATCTTCCCAGCTGCACCTGAAATGTCTCCTACTTAATTAAACATAGTAAATTTACATCATACATACTGATATAAGTTTCTTCAAATACGTGCTTGTAACATTCAGTAGTGCCTCCCACCCCCCGATTTTTCCCACTCCATTCATTCACATATGAGTTCATCCCCCTCCTATCTTTTTCAGGTCATCAATTAAGTTACTGCAAAGTTAATCCATCCATGACACATTACGAGCAATAGTACAAGAGATTAATACAAAACACATTCTTATGTATGAATGCTGGTGAGTTTTAATTTAGAAAAGGCTTCCAATTCATAATCGTTATGATGGAGCCTGGAGCACCTATGTAGAGAAGGCTAATGGAAGTGGGTCTACAGCCAAGAAGCTTGAAGTGAAGAGGAAAGGTTGCGGTCCATCCTGCATAGTTGCATTGCATAACTTGCTGAAAGAGTCCTTGATGAGCTGCTCCGAATACTGTTGTTGCACAAGTAGATCTCCCATCGATCCCTCATAGCAGCCCCTAACCACCTCTTCGATCGGCTTATTAGATCACCATCCAATTTCATCAACTGAAATGTGCAGCTGAGAACTTCAGGCCCTTGCTGCCTAGCCCAAAGGAAAGAAAAAGGGACACAGATGTATTAATGTCTACAGGCATCTACACACAGCTTCATAGGGCTATAAATGAATGTATATCCCTTTCGGAGCTGTCATTGGGGGCTATTGTGCCCACAGGAAATGAAAGCGGGACAATATCTTGGTCCAGATGAAATGCAGACATCACAATAGGTAGACGACCTGGACTTGGGTAGATGACAACCTGACCTTTCCAGATCATAAAATATATCAGCTAAATCCCCAAAGAGCTTATTCTATTCGATGTGATGGCACAAATGCCACACAAAAAATCTATGGCAGCAGACACCTGTTTGACTGAACTCATTGCCAAACGCTCACAAGGATTTTACTTGAGATGGCATCATGCCATAGTGAAAATGGCATTGAATGCAAGTTAGTGACTTCGCCGGGTCATCCACTATGTCCAGTTTGTTCCCGGGACTTCATAAAGATCTTACAGTGGTTGCAAGTCAAAATAACAAACATACAAGTGAGAAGAATTGTCCAATGCTGTTTTTCTGGAACCCTCCTTTTTTCTTTGTGCTTTTTCATTTTTTTATATACATGTTGACCCAGTGGTGCCCCACTTCCTTTGTTTTCCCCCCTTCCATTTGTGCTCCTTTTCCTACTTCTGCCTCCCACGCGTTATTGTTTACTGCTATAGGATTCTTCGGAAGAAGACTTTGGGCCTCATCACGAGTTGGGCAGTAACGCCGGCGCTAATAGCCCTACCGGCAAACCACCAGGCACTATTAGCACCAGATCATGGGTTTGGCAGAACGGTTAGTGCCCATTCCCCATTGGGCCTATTCGGGAATTCCTCATTGCCCATTGGGCCCAATGGGGAAAAATCACGCTATTAGCGCTGGCAGATTTCCCACCGGCGGTATCTGGCAGACCCTTAAATGCAGCGGTAATAGCGCTACCGCCACATTTAAGGGTTACCGCCAAACTCGTGGTGAAGCCCTTTGTATTTTTTAATTTATTAGCATTTATATAGTGCTTTACTGCGAAGCCCCAATGATTAACTTCCTTTGAGACACCATAGCAGGGTATTGGGGGGGGTCTAACACTTCCACCACCAAGCTGCTAGACACAATATGTGTTTTCCACATGGTTTAGTTGAATCAACAGAGAGAATACATGGCTGTGCAATAACTATGGATCCATAACACCCTCTTCAATTTTGCAAACCATATTTTCTTTTTGACAAAATGGAGCAAAAAGAATGAGCCCCACTCCACACTTCTGGATCTCTAATAATACATGTGAGACCGGGTGGATAGGAGAAAACACAGACAACAAATTCCTGGGGAATGCACATGACAAGGCATCCATTTCCCAGGCTTTGGGGCCTAGCAACATAGAGTAGTGTCCGCGTAACAGCGCAAACTCTGTTGATGCAAAAAGATATGTACAGGGCTGACTGAATCTGGATATTACCTAGAATATCCCCTTGGTCAGCAGAAAAGACTTCAGAAATGGGTTACATCTGCTTGTTGCTTGCTCCTGTAATGAGGGATGCTTGCAGACTCACCGGATTTTTCTCTCTCTAAACACCAAATTCCCGAGTCAACGAAGCCACAGCTTCAGTTCGGCTCCATCCTGGTCCCCAAAAAGACATCTTTACTTGTATGTATTTATTTATTTATTTCATTTGTTATACGCGGCCAGGACCCAGAGGTATCACGGTGCTAGATTACATACAGTAAAGCATAGGTAGTTACAGTACAGTCAAGTCAACAGTAGTTACAGAGGTAATCATGCATATTTGTTAAAAAGTGCGGTTTTTACTTGTTTTCGAAATCGAAGGTAGGAAGGTTCATTCTTGATGGTGGGAGGGAGCGTGTTTCATAATGTAGGCACAATGACAGTGAAGCAGGAGCCCCCTGATCATTTTCTGGTGAATCTCGGTGTAGTAAGTGAGATGGAGGATGTTAAACGTAAGGTTCGTATATTGGGTTTCTTGGAGATGCGGTGCATGAGAAAGGGGGGCTGTGTTGTAAAGGCAGCGGTGAGTGGTGGAGAGTATTTTAAAATCAATGCGTGCTTTGATGGGAAGCCAGTGGCTTCACGTCTGATTTGGGAGATGTTCTCTGAGCGTTGGAGTCGAACTCAAAACCAGGCTTGGTGATGTGTGATGGGCTTTACTCAATTGAAATAATGTATAGCCACAGATATTGCCCAATGACCTTGAACAGAAATGTATTGAATTCAGTTCTCCTCACCACCTGGCCCAGAAGGTAAAGGCTAACATTTGTTTGCCGGGATCCAGGCTCCAACCACCACTGCAAGGACACCACAATTGCTGGTGTCAACAGAGCCTGTGTGGCATAGATCTGTGATGTCTGTGAGCTGGAGAAGATGGTGAAATAGAGGTTTGAATTGCAGACGGCACTAGTGCAGAGCGGGAAGCGAAATGCCTGTTGACTGCCAACTGGTGATCATTTGGCACAGAATGTAGCTTCAAACAACTCTCAAAGGCAACAACATGTCTTACATCCCTGTTCTGCAGACTCTGCACCCTGTCAGCATCTATATGGAATTCTGCACCAATAAATGGGGCCCATTGTGAAGGAACCAGATAGCTTCTTGGCATTGTAGACTACGAAACCAAACACCCACAAGACTTTGACAACCTAAGCTCCATGTATCAGTGACTGAAGATAGGATAGTGTAAGTATGGGCACAATGGGACTGACTACTAATGTAGAAGACCTATCCAGGGCAGTGTTCCACATGGGGTCAGCTGCAAAAAGCCACAAGCCCATCCAGGACCCAAGATTGGGAACATAGTGAATCAGACCACTGCTAACAGGGACCCCATCTGGGAGTACAGATACCCCCTAACCCGGACCATAGCCTTGATAAAGACCCTAGAGGTCGAAACACGTGTCGGCTGACCACTAGTAAGACTAAATGTCTTCACTTTAATAAATGTACATCATACCAACTGCATACTGCATGCATTTCATCCTTTCCAAATATACCAGTGTGAGGTAGCCAGGATCTTCTCTTATACTAATATAGAAGAGCCACAGTGAGAGCCAACACCTGGCTCAATACTTCCAGGCAGCGACATTCCAAAGAGAACCAACCAGAATTGTAGGTGACCTCCGCCAACAAACTCTAATACCGAAGATGACATGGGTGCACGGAAACATGCAGAAAGGCATGTCGAAAGTGTGGTAGCAAGGTTGGGTGTCCACCTGCTGCAATCAGCAGTCAGCATTGTGCAGTGTGGGCTGAAGATGAACGTGCACACCCTTATCAGATCCAGAACTCTGGTGTACTCCATGGCATCCCACTAAAAAAGAAATGACATCATTCCACTAATCACCGTCTAGGACCCAGGAACTATTGTGTTTGCATTCTTCTTCAATACGCCATCTGTCCTAGTAAGGAAGACTGCCCACCTTAGTGCATCCCTCTTGGAAGCAGTTTTACTGGGATTGAGGCAGGAAATGTTTCTCAAAAGTCAATGCAATGCCCCAGACGGGTGATGTCTAAAACCACAGATCCAATAATGCAGCTTCCCCTATTAAAGAATATTGACCAAACCGGCCTCCAAAGGAAAGCTTGCATGGTGGTTGGGCCCTAGCTCTCTCAAGTTCTGGGATGAACACGGAAGGTAAATAAACTGTAAGTGCCTCGACTTCTGACTTCACATTGACTTCCAAACCTGTGAGAGGAGATGGTGCTGTCCTGCACTGGCAGGTGCTGAGTCTCTTAGGCAGACACTCGCCACGTCTGACAGGAAGTGGGCGTGTTTCTACTTCATGGTCTGACAGACAGGTAAACTCAGATGTTTCCGGGATTACTGTGCTAAGGGCCATGATTAATATATTCATACAGTGCATGAGCGTTTCTATTCTGTGCAAGAAAGGGCAGGCAGAGGAAAGGCTAGAAAACGGATGTTGCAACCAACAAAGTTCTCCCTTGGCGACTGCTTGATTTGTTATATTGTTGTCTGCATGAGTAATTCTCAAATCCTTGTGTGGCTGCTACACAAATAATAGCACAAAAAAGGGGGTTGGGGGAGGAGATGAAAACAAGGATTTACTCAAATACACCAACTTGAACGTTTTATTTTGGTTGTTCTTGGTGAGTCAGCTGAAATTTGTAATTTCCAAGTTTTCAGATTTGTTCCTTGTTTATGATAGAAAACACTTCATTCCATATGAATAGTATTTTTCAAAGATTCTTTAATTATTGATGTTGTTGCAAATAGTCAAAAAACGATCAACAAATATTCTTGAGTCCAAATGTTAACATCACACTTTTGTGGCTTTCAAATGAATAGTAGCTAAATAAGCAAACCTCAATGATCAACAAGTATTCTAGAGTCCAAGTGTTAAGATCACACTTTTGTGGCTTTCAAATGAATAGTAGCTAAATAAGTAAATCTCTCAGGAGAGAGAATCATTCCCTTTAATCTCTTGATATTCAAATGTAAATGTCTTGGGTTTTTCCAGTTTAATTTGTCCTGATTTTATATGGTGGGATATTGTTGCTGTTTTCGGAATGTTACATTTTTCCAATTTCTTACAAAGTTAATTTGTAAAATATCTTCTATTGTTTCTCCATTCAAATTGAGTCTGCAAATGTCCTGGTGACCTTGATAAGCGAAGGAGATGCTGTTGGGAAAATATAACATTTGGAAAACAGCAACAATATACCACCATATAAAGTCCGGACAAATTAAACTGGAAAAACCCAAGGCATTTAAATTTGAATATCAAGAGATTAAATGGAATGATTCTCTCTCCTGAGAGGAAAGGCTAGAACCTGCATGCGCACAGGTGTACACTGATTCATTTGTCTTCATTGCCCTTAATGCCAAATGTGTGTTTTTTTTCTGTACCTGCCGGACCAGCTGGTGCATGCAAGCTCGAAAAATATATATTTTTTAACTTGGTTCCAGTGACGACCAACAATGGAAGCCTGTGGTTGTAGTTTATTATGGGCCTTCGCCTCTAATACTATTTACAAAAATAATAGCAGTTTCTTGCATAGCGCTTGGTACACAATTCCACTTCTAAGCACTGTAGAGATAGCTGCGAGGATGGAGTGCGGCACTGATGAGCCGGCCCTGCTGGGAGTCCATCTTTAGAGTGCAGGCTGGGCCACTGTCAAGGTCAAGTAGCGGCACTTAAGTACACAAAACCCCACATCAGGACCTTTTCCAAGTGCCTGCAAATTGCTCACGGCTGGCCGCTTTTTAACGCATGTTGGCGCATGCAATCACCTCTGTGCGGTTTTGATTGTTAGCACTCCGGGTGCCGCAATGCACGGAAATCAAAGTGGTGCCATGCCTCCCTGCATTGTTTCTCCTCGTGATGCATGCACGTGTAAATGCCTCCATCCTGGTTCGTCCACGTTGGGAGGCATTTACATGCATTCCAATGTCCGCAAAACCAGCTAGATCACACCGGAGCCCAGAGAATCCATCCCCACGTGAAAATCACACGAGCATGGGAATGTGTTTGGTGTGATGGCGAGCGGATGGGTTGGTGTATTTAAATTAAATATTGCGAGCAATGCCTTCACTCCACCATGCAGCGCCTTTAAAATCAAAAGATGTGTGAAAAGAACTCGTAAAGGGTGTATGTATCGTTTTCACCCTACGCTTTGAGTATTGAGGGAGGCCTAACGTATGGCTGTACTGCTTGCTTTGTGCACATTATAATAAATATTCCTTTTCATTTCCATCTTTTTTCATTCTCAAAATAAAAAAATAAGTTTGAATTATTTCGTCAGTGATGGAAAACACTGGCATGGGAGCACCTTCATGACACCTCATCGTGGCTCCTCCCATCAGCTCTTCCGTGCTAGAGTAAGACCGCGTTTGAATGACCTAGACACGTATTAACCAGAATATGAGCAGCTGCAGATCAGATGTTTTGCAATCATTTAAAATCCCGAACCATGGCTCGAGTCGAAAACAGACGTTTCGGCTGCAAATAGGAAAAACTATGCAATGTACATAATTAACATGCGTGCCGCATTAATGGCGGTGTTTTTGTAACTAAAGCTTTATTCTAGGGTCTAGGTATTTCCTTTCATGTCATACTATGCTTTGATTCTTTTTTAACAGCGTGTGCATGTTTATTTTAGTAAGCAAATTTTTAATATCCACATTCCCAATTAATCAGTCATAGCATGAAGTGTGCAGTAAATCAGTCATATTCCCATGGATTTAGAACAACGTTTTCGCTGGAGGTAGAACTGTTCAAATGCATTTATATACTTTTAAGCGAAGTACGCTGTTGCATGTATATATTGTCAGCACAAGAGGGCGCCCTTTTCCACCAAATAAGAGCTAGCTCCAGTTGCGCGCCTCATTTCGGACAAAGCATGTTTCAAGGGGGCTGTGCTCGTTCCTAATCTCGAAAGATCTTTTTGTCAAAAAATTCATAGTGCACTAGTCGTTTATAAATATAAAACGCAACTTCGACTTCTGTTACCTTACGCGGTCGCACAGCCTCAAACATCGGAGGTTTTCCTTACTTTGCCTACACACGCAAATAAGGCCATATTTGCTGTCTTTATGCAGTCTTATGTGCTCTACTAAATTGCAACACTATGACAGACTGAAAGCATGTGATACCTACCTAGGAAAGGGCACGCAGGCCCGATGCCCAGTAACACACTCTGACACTCGGGCAAACACTCCACCAGCCCAGTGCTGACACATGACGTGTTTTAAGTGGGATGAGAAATTGAGAGGGAGTGCTGCGAAATAAAATGGCTCTCAACCCGAGGAGTGGCTGACACTATGGGCCTACTCTGCCAGTCCTGCATGATGGTTTTCCACATTGTAGTGGCGTGCAGCTACATTTTTGCGGCGCAAACTCACTTTGACTTTGCTCTGCCAACATACACTTTGCACCGCTCTGTGAATTAGGCCCAGTGGAACGTGCTTGTTGGCAGTGCAAAGCCCCTTTGCGCCCTGCTAAACATTCCATGAATTAGGCCCTAAAATGTTTATTTCAAGGTACTCAGCAAGCTTAATGGGAGGTCTGGCATACACGATAAAAGAATACATACACGATTGTTTACACAATATGATGAAGATTTGCTCGATTGCAAAATATATCCCATGAAATGGAGAAAATTCGATAAAGGTGTGTGGACTAATACAACATAATTTATTAGTTGTCAAGAAAATCAGCACAAATAAACATATGCAACACAAAGGAGAGGAGAATCTAGTTTGTTTGTTTATTTTATTTATAACGCGCACCTGACCCGAAGGTAATTGTGCGCTAATAGAACAATAATGGTTACAGGGCGTATACACAGTTATGGTAAGGTTACAATACTGTACAATAAAATATGGGAGATTATACAACAGGAGGAATATACAAGTTGTGCAATTTATACAGTTATGCAGTATGCACAATTATGGTAATGTTACAGTGTGGGAACTTAGTGAGCGGAGGAATATCCCTATTATACAAGTTAAACCGTCATAGCAGAAGGTCGTAGTGTTAGTGTGCAGTCCCAACAAAGGGATCATAGTGGCTAATAGTTGTGACCATTATGTTTTGCTCAGTAACCAAGTGATGACCTGGCTTTTGAATTTGTCAAATGCTTGGATAGATTGAATGTTCTGAGGGAGTGTGTTCCAAAGCTGGGCAGCTAGTACCGGGAAGCTAGAGCCACCAGCTCTTTTTAGGTTGTATCTGGGCACCATCAAGCAAGGTGTACTGGAGGATCTGGTGATTCTATTGGACTTTCCATGTGAACTTGTCTGTGAGATATGGAGGGGCTTGTGAGTTGAGCGCTTTATGAGTGAGGCAAATGTTTTTTAGGTCAATTTTATTATGTACAGAGAGCCACTTGTGTTGCTTTCTGGTTTCTGATATGTGCTCTTTTTTGGATATATCTAGTCCTGCTCTGAGCGCATTGTTTTGTAAGATCTGTAGTTTATTTAAGATGTCTTTATTGGCACCTAGGTAGAGACTGTTACAGTAGTCCAATTTCGATTGTATAACCGCTCTCGTCAATGTAAGACAACTGGTAGGTGATACTAGTGGTCTACAGGCTCTGATCAGCTTGCCGGTGTAGGCAGTGGCGGGTGAGGTCAAGTTCACCTGTTTAGTTAAGTTAGACTGGGCATCAAGGTAAAAACCTAATGTTTTTACATGTTTGGTTACAGGCATACTATTTCCATCAATAAGGATGCTTGAATAGTGAGGACTTAGTTTCAGAAGGTTGTTAGGGGAGCCAACTAGGAGCAACTCTGTCTTATCATCATTCAGGCAGAGGCCATGTGTGGCCATCCATGCCTGAATGATGCTGTAGACTTCATTGATCTGAGGGACGTCTATGTCATAAGTTCCTGATAGGGGTAGGAGTATCTGGGTGTCATCTGCATAGTTTGTATAGGTGACACCCAGACGATCCAGTTTGTCAAGTAGGGGCTTTGTAAAAATATTGTACAAAGTGGGCAAAACACAGGATCCTTGAGGGACTCCGCAGGTGATGGGAATAGGATCGGCAGCTGCTGAGAGTGAGAATACACGCATTGTTCTGTTTGCAAGGAAATATTGGATCCATGTGACTGCTGAGCTGGAGAAATGGACTGCCAATGAAAGGTGTTCGCAGAGTATTGTATGGTCCACCGAATCAAAAGCCGCTGAGAGGTCCAGTAAGAGTAGGATGGCCATTTTGCCTTTATCTTTCAGTTCATCGATCTGGCTTTTAAGGTCAACAAGGGCGGTTTCTGTGCCATGCTGAGGTCTAAAGCCAGATTGCCGGATTCCAAGTAATTTGTGCGTTTCAAGTTAATCTTGAATTTGCAGATAGGCAGTTCTATCTAAGATTTTCAGTAAAAAGGGGACCGTTGTAATTGGTCTATATTTAGTAGGTATAGCTGGGTCGAAGGGTCTGTTTCTTTAGTAGCGGCAGAACCCAGGACTGTTTGAGGTTGCTTGGGACAGAGTTACTAGAGAAGGAGGAGTTTATGAGTTTAGTGATTAATGGGGCTAGATCTCTAGCTGCGTCTTTTATAACCTGGGCTGGACAGCTATCGCCCGTACAATAGGCTAGTGAGGGGACAAGTATTGTACTGGCTATTGCAGCCGGAGGTGTGCTTTGGGATTTTCCTTATCGATTGCCCCCTCCAGTGCTCCAGGATTCAACAACTCTTGTGTGGATTTAACAAGTTGAAAACTTGCTTTTATTTGTCATAGGAGCCTAGGCTTTAAGGGAACATGGTAACTGTGATGGATTCTAGTTTTTTTACAACCTTGCTTTTTGACACAGATGATTTCGTGGGACCAGGTTTACTCACCTACCGTGGGAACTGATATCTTCGAGGTAGTCTCTGGGAAATCACCCATTGTTCCTAAGTCAACACGTTTTCCATTATCATAGAAATGCCAGTGAAGAGGGTGTTTGATGGTGATAGCACAAGTACAAACTTCAAACGAATGAGTGGTCCTGCATTCCGCTAAGCAAAACTCCCATGCTATGCAGTTTTCAGTGTTTTGATAGCCCTGTGTTCACATTTGGCCTACTACTGCGTCACAAAGAAAGTGCACTCTGAAGGGTACACTTGTACACTTATGTGGTCACATGAGTGCAGACAACACCAGCGGCGAATCACATCTAGTTCTGTTTTGGAAAAACAGAAACACTGCACCTGGTGTTCATATAACAAAGACATGAAAGGGGTAGCATATAATTTTACATTGACCATAACCTGTCACAGCATTGCAGATGCTCGCGCTGCGGGGGTCAAGGAGAGGCTTACACGGGTACAAAAAAAAGTACTGCAACATGTGCTGGTTTTATGGCAGCCATTAACGAATGGGATCGTGGTTGCATGCGGTTTTGTCAACAGGAACAAAGGCAGTTCCTGTTACGCAATGTTATGATATGATATGATATGATATGGCATTTGTAACGCGCCTATACACAAGTGTTTCAAGGCGCGACGAGGCAGGGGGGGGGGACAAGGGGAAGACAACGTTCCTACTAGGCCAGGTATCATTCAGACCGCGCAAGTGCAGGGGTAGGGGAAGGGAAAAGTGCAAGGGGAAGGGGAGGGGGAAGTGCAGTACAAGTAAGTAGAATAAAAATAAATAAATAAATAGGGCCAGCTGGTGGCAAGTGCAAGGTAAGTGCAGGCAAGTGCTGGGAAGGAGGGGCTGTAGGGATACAGAGACAGTCCCGCAGTGCAGGGGATGCGATGCCAGGGAGGCAGTGCAAGTGGAGAGTGGCTGGGCCCAGGACCGAGGTCGGTGAGAGTGGCCCAGTTGCAGATTCAGTGCAATTTCAGTGTAGAATTTAGCAGGGGAGAGAGACAGAGAAAGCAGAAGCAAAGAGGAAGGTTTTGAGGTGCTTCCAGAAACCGGAGATGGTTCTCCTCAAGTTTCAGGGAGGCAGGAAGGCTGTTCCAGAGGGAGGCCCCTGCCGCGGAGAGAGATCTACCCCCAGCTCGTTGCTTTGAGAAGCGGCTGACCCTGAGGGAGTTGGAGACGGATGAGCGAAGGGCTCGGGAAGGAAGATATTTAGGGAGAGAGAGTTGAAGGTATTTTGGCCCCAGGCCCCAGAAGGCCTTTTGGATAATGCAGAGGGTTTTGAACTTAATCCTCGCAGCCACTGGGAGCCAGTGTAGAGATTTCAGTCCTGGAGAGATACGGTCCCTGGGCTTGAGGCCAAGGACAAGTCTCGCTTTTCTGTTCTTGATGAGTTGCAGAGGGCGGAGAGTGGAGGCAGGCAGATTAAGATAGAGGCTGTTACAGTAGTCCAGCTTCGACAGAACCAGGGCTCGGGAGACAGTGAGCTTCTGGGGGAAGGAGAGGAAGAGAAGAATACCTCTGAGGAGGTGCAGCTGGTAGTGTGACTTCTTAGAGACGTCAGATATGTGAGGAGAGAAGGAGAGTGCAGAGTCGAAGATGACCCTGAGGTTTTTAGCCTTGCAGGTAGGAGCAGGAAGAGGGCCAAGAGAGGCCGGCCAGAGAGCTGCAGGGAAGGAGGGAGTAGGTGTGCCAATGAGTAGAATCTCAGTCTTACTGGCATTAAGGCAAAGGTTATTGGCGGCACACCATTCCTGGATAGCAGACAGACAGTCAGAGATTAGGGAAGGAGAGGAGGAGGCCGAGGGTAGCCTGAAAATTAGCTGGGTATGGTCCGCATAGCACTGAAAGTTGGGGCAGAGGGCGGCGATGCAGTGGGCAAGGAGAGACAGGTACTGGTTGAAAAGCCAGGGAGAGAGATTAGATCCCTGGGGAACACCACAGGTGGAGAAGAAGACGTCAGAGAGGAAGGACCCAAGTTGGACCTGGGAGGGTCGATTGGAAAGGAAAGAAGTCAGCCACGGCCACTAGGGCAGAATTTCTTTTGGTTGGTGTGGGTGCTGTTGATCCTTTTCCGGGTCCCTGTGGGAAGGTCAGTAACCTGGCCTTGTCAAGGTGGGAAGGGGAGCTGCCACAAACATTCTGGAGGCATTCTGTTTGCCCCCTAAGAACACCCACTCGCTGGACGCACCATCAGAACGAGAAAGCAAAGACAACCAAAAGTGTCACAGAGGCCCAATCGTAGCAGCGACCAGTGAGGGAGAGAGACAGCCAGAGACACATGCTTCAGCTGCACACTGCTACAATGTGGAAAACCATTATGCAGGACTGGCAGAGTCTGCCTTCCAGTCTGCATACAAAAACAGCGATCCCCTAGACCAGCAAGGACTATCCCCCAAACTTACCAAAGTAATGCCTCGGAGCGGACTGGGAAGCACGAACTTGGAGATTGAATTTCCTACGTTGTTGGCCTATGGCCATTACACTGCAATCCTGTGTGGAGAAACTGGGCGGTCTTAGCCCACTTTTGAAGACTTCTGTATGTAGATACACATACTGGGAGGCGATGAAATGTCCGAATTGGCATGGGAAAGATGGCCAAGCAGTACATAGGGAGAGCAATTTAAGCAGGGGACAGGAACCAGGAAGTGTAGGTTACTCTGTTTATGCTGCTAAAATAGCTCAGTGGAGTGAGTGCTCACTGTTGCGATCTGCAGGTTGCAGGTTAGATTCCTGGCATGGCCTTTCATCCTTTCAAAGTTGATAAATTAAATCCAGCTTCCATTGGGTGATATTGTATGTAAATATGTTCTATTTAAAGTGCTTTGACAAAATATAAACATGTGCTATATAAATAACACAACAATATCAATCAGGTGAGGTCAGCAGTGGAGGTGAAGGAGGAGCAAGAGAAAAGCAAGATGGTGGAAGGAGTGGTGGCTCGTGGAGAAGACTGTTGGAAAAGGTGAGCCACTGGTTTAAGATTGAAAGTGGTTTTGCACTGTGAGTGTGTGTGTTTGTGAGGCAATTGAATGGAACGCGGTGTGAGGAGTAGATGTGAAGCAAATGATGCTGTGTGAAAGGAGGGTGTTTTGGTAGTAGTGGGAGGAGGAGAGGATCAGTGGAAGGAGGAGAGTAGTAGTGGGATGACAAGTAATGAAGTTGTTTCGATCGATTAACACAATCTAATGTTATTTGATCAATTATTTAAAAGCAGTTTTACAAATATATAAACAATTAAAATGACTGTGATTTCATCTGTACAAGTTTGCATGCAAAAACACCTAGCACTACCACAAATACTTATTAAACATCGTGTTTTGGTGCCAGAATATTTTGCAACAAAACTAACAAGCTAACATAGAGACAACTAACTACTACTGTTTTTTCTTTCCATTTCATTTTAGAAAACTACCCACATGTATTGTTTGTAATCTTCACATAGGCAAACATTCAATTCATAGTTTGTTCATATAGTCAGTCAACACTGTCATCAATTAATGATTTCTGATGATCAATTTAATACAAAAAACATATACCCAACATGTTTTGTTCCATATCAACACATAACACTATTTTGTGGAACTTCTCCAGGGGAATAAGAAAGGAAGAAAATATTCCTGATTGCTGCGAATATTGGTGACATACCCGTGAGATAGTGTAAAAGCTTACCCATGACTTCTTTTCACAGACGCTGTCACAGCATTCATCACTGTAATGATTGAGCCTTAAAGAGTGAACTTGGCTCAATGCAAACCCCTCGTTAACTGAGATGTCAATACACATGTGAGTGGCCGCACAGACTAAAATGTGCAAGGAACCCTTTTCTTGTTTATTCACTGTAACTGGGTGATTTAAACTGAGTGGAGTCTGTTATATTTTTGTCTCCAGAGATGAAGTCCAATTGATATGGACAATATGCCTTTGAACATTATGAACGCTAAGGCTTGTCTCGGGAGGATAGCTCAGAGGCAATGTGCCCGCCTTGGAAACAAAAGGACACGGAGCAACACAGGTTTGATCCCGCTTAGAAACCTCTCGGTATTAAGTGCGTTATAAATAACCTATCATATCAAGAACCTGATTTTTTGCACTCTGAAAAGTGACTTTGTGCACATTTCCGCATGAAAAAACCCCTTTCAACGATTCATTTTAAAGACTTTATGTGCATTTCTGTGACTTTGTACGGATCCATCATGTCTTTGCATGCAGTCAAGCGCTGTGCACAACACTCTGCACAAAGTGTGGAACTGGCCTACGCAAAGAAATAAATAGGGGTGGAACATGCATATTCCCAATTTTTTCCCGGAAAAAGGAGGAAGAACGTGAGTGTGCTGAGGGAAAGGCAATGCAAAGAAATCACACACCTATTGAAGTGCAATCATAACCAAATTCATGGATTCCAATGCGCAACATCACATGGGAAGCCACATGCAAACTATGTGAACCTACCTCCACATGACAGTAGACACAACGTACAACTCACAAAGAAAACAACAAGTATAAAACACAAAATGCACACCATCCCGACGTTGGTCAGCCACGATGAATGCAGGCATACTGGGAGCCATCATACATGGACACAGAAGGAGGAGGAGGATGCTAAGACCCAGGATTCTTCACACCTGCATCATGCTGTTTGAGATCCCAGATGACCAGGTCTATGCAAGGTGCTAGATCCCACCCCATATCATATTAGACCTGGTCAGGGAGTGAGAACAAGACCTTGCATCCCCCATCATCAGCTCCCAAGCCCTCACCCCCCTTGGGAAAGGTGCTGGCAGTACTTCATGTCATAGCCATAGGCTCCTTTCAGCACACCACTGCCATTGTTGGTGGCATATCTCAGACTACACAATCCTGGTGTCTCCACCAGGTGTTGGCCTGCATAACATCACATGCGTGTGTGTGTAGACACATATACATGTTGTGCACACTGCTGGAAGGGCAGAGAGTGTTCCAGGAGTTCTAAGCTGTTGCACACTTCCCACGTGTACTTGGAGCCATTGATTGTGCACATGTTGCCCTACCCCCCCCCAATTGACAGAGCACATTTACCGCAACCCGAAGCATTGGCATCTCATCAATGTGCAGGTCATCTGTGATGCATACTGACTCATGCAAGTCAATGCCAATTTTCCTGGAAGCACACATAACAGCAACATTTACCACCAGTCACCAGTCTACTGAGCCCTGGCAACACCTGACTCATTAGTGGGTATCAACTGTCGCACACATGCATACATTCACATGACACACTGAACAACAAACCATGACAATAAATGCCAATAAGAACCATTTACCCATTTGCAGGGCACAGTGCCTAATGGCTATGAAGATTCCTGCTAATGCCATCCAGGAATCCTGGCACACCAGTCAAGGTAAGGTGCAATGCAGCACAAGTAGTCAATAGGGGCATAGTGGAGTGCACATCCAGGGTGCTCAAGTCACGTTTCCGCTCCCCTGACCACACTGGTATGGTATTGCTATATGCCCCACCAGCAGTTTGTAAAATAATTGTGACAGCATGTGTACTGCACAGTGTTGCCACACAGGGTGGCATACCAGTTGATATGCAGGAGGGTCATCACCCTCAGTCACAGACACCACCCTTGCCCTTGGTGGGCCAAAGGGCACAAGGCTAGGCTGCATGCAATAAGCTTGTGCAAACATACATCTGTTGAAAATCAGCCCCTATGTAGCACACACAGTGAAGCCACATCCCTGGTGCCATTCAATGATGACTTGGGGCCGATCCTATGTGCCCCATAACAACACCATGACAACGTGTGCCTGGGTGAGGCAAACTGTGCCTGGCCGTAGCCATACAATCAACTGCAACAAACACTGACACAGTCATAGCAAATGTTCAGCATTGTCCATGTTGCAAACACCAAAGCACAGAACACTAGCAACAAAATCCCGGACCACTTTCACATGGCTACCACCAATAATAGTGCATGCAGACCCCCAACAAAACACAAGAAAACACAAGTAGGAAAGCCCAGCACAAAATGAAAATCGCAGTTAACACTTGTGTGGACTGGCCTGGCCACCGTATGTGATTCACAGCAATATACAGCTTGAGTGTCCAGCCCATTCCCTCACAAGAATTATTCTTACAATACACATCTACATAAGAATAGTCATAAAGACTGAGAACATTTCAGGTTCACTACAAGAAAGATGCACATCTCATCTCACACCTTTCCCATTGTGAACCTGGTGCAGCTTTACCCTGCAATGTATCCTTCCTCCCCTATGTAGGCTTCCAGACCAGCCAACACTGCTGCATGTCGCGTGCAGGTATCCTACAGCACTGTTCTCCTGAACATCTGCAATCATCTTCCCCCCGCAGAATGTCTCAGTATACAAAAACAGCACGAGGTCAGAGCTGGTAACACATCCATTCACCCAATGACACTGTAACGTGTGCCCCCTGAGTGCCATGCAACAAATGCAAGCAATATCTCTCCAGCCACCCATGCAGCCGTACCTGCTCTCCTCAGGATAACTCAACAATTAATACCCCACAGTGACATATTACAATCACCCCACAACCAGTTCCATCCTGAGTGCCATGCAAAAACAGTAAGTAAATATTCACCATCACCATGGGCCCCCGCATCCATGAAGCCGGACCTGCTCACCTCAGTCCAAGGCAATACAAAATCACCCCACACAATGACACCACAACAAGTGCCCCCCTGAGTGCCTTAAACTTACCTGCACAAGGTAACCACATGTCTCACATCCACATATTTCCACCTGAAACAACATTCTAAGCGTGCAAAGAAATGCATTTCATAAAAGTAAAGAAACTGGACATTCTTGACAGCTCCGGTATGGAACAACGTCACATGACCGCCATGCCCCACCCAGTGTTAACATCTGGAAGTCCAAATAACAGAGCATGAGCAACAATCAATCTTACAACATCAAAACTCATTGACAGAGGAATCACTGGCAGTGAAGCAAACATGCAGTCTGGAAACAGGTGGCGGTCAGCCCTGGGATGCAGGCTCAAGTTGGACCATTGATTGCAGGCATACAAGTTCTACACAGGCATTGTCAAGTGTCACATGTGCCTTTGGGTCACCCATGGATGCAGGAGAGTAAAGTGACACCAAGTGAGGAGTTGAAGGTCTGGGAGTGGATGTACAAGTGTGGGCGCTGATGTGAAGGATGGCAGAGGGCAAGGTGGAGACAGTACACAGAGTGATGAATGTCTAGCTGCAGAGGGGAGAGAGAAGGATAGGGGAATTGTGGTGCAAGGCGGAGTCTGGCTTGTGGGGAGATGAGGAGAGAGAGGGTGGCCTTTACAGTGGGAGATGGCAGAGAGAAGGGAGTGAAGAGAGGAAAACAGAGACAGAAAGACAGAGACAGAAAGACAGGAAAACGGGCTGCTTGGTCTGAGAGCCTGGAAGGCACATTGATGGAAAAATAGCACATGTTGTGGGCTAAGAAGAAAAATAGGGGGTGAGGGAGAAAGGCAAACTGGGAAAGTCCATCTCTGAATGGGCATTCCTTAGCTCCTCATCACGGAAATAACATGTCCAAAACACCATAGCATGTAAACCAGAAAGAGACCCATGCCTGGAACATTCACACAAATAAGTCACTGCAACTCCAGACTTTGCACCAACAACCAACCCCCTGTTGGACACCACAGTAAATGGATATGACATACATCTCCAGCTGTTGTGTCACCTTCCAACAGACAACACACCCTGGAAGAGGCATTCCCAGGAGAGAGTCAGGATCATAGGGTGCACTGCCAAAACCTACAGTGACAGATTAACTGAAGCTGGGGGGAGTGGACGATGTACCACATGCATGTGCCCACAATATACACACACATACCGTGCAGTCACTCACAGTGCTGGATTATAACAAGTAATGGAAACAAAAGTAATGAAATAAACTCAGCAGGAGAGAACATAGAGAAAACAACAATGAACTACAAGTGACTTGAATGGGAACACAGGAAAAGTCTGTCAGGGGTCCACATGTGCAAACCACATGTGAAAACCAGTACAAACCTAGATTCACCAAGTTTGCCAAATCTGTCCTGTGAAGTCAATGAAGACAAATGGCCAGATTTGTCTTTCCAGAGGAAAGGCCATGAAGGTGAGCAGCCGAGGTTGTGTAGATCTGGGAATGGACAAGTGTGTAAGATGTGAACTTGTAGCAGGGCAGGTCATGTGAGAGGATAAGGGCATGGAGTGATCTCTGCCACAGGTCAAAGAGTAGTGCGGATAGGGAGTAGACCTGCAGGGCCCCATATGACACATGGGGCAGCTGGAGGAGAAGGGTGGCAGTAAGAAGACATCATAATGGTTAGTGATTCAAGAGGTGAACAATCATAACGCAGAGTCCAGATGTGCAGATAATTCAGGACGTCAATGAAAATCTTGATGTAGAATGCGGCAAATATTGCCAATGGCTCAAGTGTGATTAGTGCTGCACATTCCCATTATTTATCTGTCCATTGTGAAAGTGTAACCTGATAAACAATGCACATGCATGGATGTTCAAGAGTGCATACACACGGCGGGCGTGGCCTGGAGCCGACTCATCTGGAATGTCTTCCTGAGAGCTCCCGCCCGGCCCAATGCGCCTTTTCGTTAAAAACCCGCTCCCAGCCTCCGATTTTGGCCGTGATTGAAGTCATCGGCGGGTGAACCTCCCCTGCCCCATCCGGCCGATCGATTCCCGGTTTCATCTCGAATCTGCAGTGCTAGACCCCCCAACAACCCCGGGGCCCACTCGGCAGCAAGATGGCCGCCGCAGCTTCAAGAGTCGGAGACCACCCAGGAGGGGGCGGAGCGGACATTGAAGCCCTGCCGACCGGCAACCGCCGATGATGATCCGGGGTACACCGCTCGTCGGCCATTGCTGAATCCATCGCACCCCAGGTAGCGAGGACGCTAATCCTGAGTCTCTCCTACTGCGACCTGCCCCCCTCGGCTCCCGGCGCGGAGGGATCCACCAACCACTGGCACCCTCCAAACTCCCCGGGCTCGATGAAAGCGGGCCCGCCTTTGCCCGAATTAGACCCGATCCCCGGGCGGAGGCGCGGCTGATTCTCTTCTCCGCCCGCCAGCCGAGCCCGGCACCGAACGGCGCCGCCTGCCGCACAGCCTGCCTGCCTCTACGCACATCGCCCACCGCAGGAAGCCATCAGCCTCCACATCGCTGTCGCCGCTGGAGCCCGTGGGCCCTGAGGCTGTCCAGCCGTTAAGCTCATCAGGAGAGTGCGAGCCCTGAGCCCACTCACAGGACTACAACAGATCCTCTGAGGCCCTGACCCACGGTCCTCCACATCCCACATCAGCACGCGGTGCAGGCGGTGGCTCGGACATACCATCACAGTACTTCCGCCTGCACTCGCACGGCTGCATCCTTGGCTTCGGCGCCCCCAGGCCCGGCGGCCATCTTGCGACCTGCCGGAGCATCCACCACAGCATCGAGCCCTCCTGTCCCCCCGCATATCATCGGCGGAGTTCGACCTCCACCCGACCGCACCAGCCACCACTCAACTACCATCGGCTCCTCATAACCTTTAACTCCCCTCCCGAGGCTGCTACTCCATAGTCCGGCAGGGGTTGCCACCCCCAACATCCTCCCAGGCGCAGGAAATTCAGGTACTCAACACGGCGACAGTTCACTCCGGCGCAAGGGACAGGAGGTAAGGAGTCGGGGGGAGACGGGAGAACAATCAGCCCACCCTGAGAGTGCGGCGGAGGGAGACCTCACGAACTCGCCGGCTTGCTAGCTTGATTTTCCAAGCCCGATAGCACCAGGCCCCTCATGCCCCACTCAGCGGCGCAACCTCTTACTGTGCCTCCACGCCCCTGGACCAGACAACTTCCGCTATCGGACCCAGAACTCCAACCCTAAAACCGACCGAGCATCCCATAACTATCACCAACTCGCTAAGACTGAGCTACCACCACTCTCTGCAACCCCTCACGGCAATGTCCAAAAGCGGGAAAGCACCGAAACAATCGGACATTATCTCCCTTATGTCGTCCGCGGCCGCCGAAAGAGCAAAGAAAACTGACCTTCCGGGTGAGACTATGAAAAATACCACCCCACCAACCACAGAAACAGATCCCACTCTGCCACAAGCGGCAACCAAAGCAGACCTACAAGAGCTACTAGTGGCCCTAACCAGGGAAATCCAAAAAAGCTCAGAGGAAATTACTAAGAAAATAAACACTCTCGACAAAAGAATGGGGGAGGTAGAACAGCGAACTGCCGAAATCGAATCCGAAATCTGTGATCAAAGATTCGAAGAGGAACACAACAAAGACCGGATAGCTGCCCTCGAAGCAAGATGTAACAGCCTTGACGCAAAGCAGGAGGATTTGGAAAATCGATCAAGAAGGAACAACATCAGAGTCAGAGGGATCCCAACCTCTATCCCGGAACCAGATCTGAAAACGTACATATCGGATCTCTTCCGATTCATTATCACTCTCCCAGACTCCTCCCCCCTAGAATTGGACCGGGTGCACAGAACAAACCCAAGGAAATCCTCAGCGCTCCCCCCGGATGTCCTGGCCAGAATACACTTCTTCCAGATTAAAGAGGTCATCATGCGAGAAGCAAGGCAAATGAGACAGATCACCTTCAGAGGGGCCACGATCTCTCTTTACCAGGACCTAGCGAACACCACACTCCTGAAGCGGAAAGCAATGAGACCCCTGACAACCTGGCTACAAGAAAAGAAAATCCCATACCACTGGGGGTTCCCCACTTCAGTGAAATTCAAATGGGACGGTACACAGAGGCAAATACAGTCATTGAAAGAGGCAGAGAGACTCATGGGCGTGGGCGGTACCGACCCCAGCGCAGAACCCGAGGAGGCAACTCACCCTCCCCGAGACACATCACCAGGGGGATCATGGTCCAAATCCAACAGACGGCGCAGACTCAGAGGACCCCCGAAAAAAGACGGCGACAGGGGCTGAACACTTAACAACAGCTCACCGATGCAGGAAACAAGGTTTCCCCCAAGCAATGTTCTCCCAAGTCCAAAGAAGCCCCTCCGAGAACTTCGCAAACATCCCTCGCACACCGATACGGAGAGGCTTCCCCCAACGAGCTTACCCCCGGTTCATCTCGACGGCCCAGTTGGCCACACCGAGCGCATTGGTGCCACAAGTTCCCCAGTGGCAGTAGGTAGAAATTCCCTCTACCAGCCCAACGTTTGGAAATGAGGGAAAACTCAGAAAGAAGTACGAAAACTTGCAAGAATGCACTACTC
The DNA here is from genome assembly GCF_040938575.1 of Ambystoma mexicanum. Taxonomy (NCBI): domain Eukaryota; kingdom Metazoa; phylum Chordata; class Amphibia; order Caudata; family Ambystomatidae; genus Ambystoma; species Ambystoma mexicanum. The sequence goes on from NC_090932.1 coordinate 720,125,481, forward strand.
AATTTGTTTATTCAATGGTCCCAGAATCAACCAAGGACCCGGCAGTACAACATGCAACAACACCCAAAAACATGCTTACACCTCGTTACACTCATCAAGCCTGATACATCCCCCACAGTTCAGCCCAGGGATAAATTCCAAGAATCAGCCCTATCACGACGCCGCCAGATACGACTAATACAAGCGAGTTAAGATTCCTCTCCTGGAACATCCAGGGGATGAACTCACCAAGGAAACGCAGATCGGTCGAGCACCGCTTGAACCAACTGGCCGGAGATATCGTTCTACTACAAGAAACGCATCTACTCGCGGAGGATGAACGGCGCATAAAATTCAAGAGATACAAACAGTCCTTCTTCGCCACCTCCGGATCAAAGAAAAGAGGGGTTGCAATCCTTCTCAGCAACAAAATCCCACTACGCAACATCACTATAAGAAGAGACCCAGACGGCCGTTACCTGCTTCTCAAAGGCACCTTCGAAGAACTTCCCATCACACTAGCCTCAATCTACAGTCCCAATTCCTCCCAAAATAAGTTCTTAAATGACATCCTTCCAACAATTCTAGCATTCCGAGAAGGCCACCTATTTATCGGAGGTGATTTCAATACCATCCCTAACCCACTACTAGACAAAACTCTCCCAGCCACAAACAATGATTACCTGCATGCCCTGGCCTTACTTAAGTTGTTCAGAGAAACAGAGACTGTAGACGCATGGAGAATACAGAATGGCGACTCAAGAGATTTCACATATTTCTCCAACGTTCATAAGGGATTCTCAAGAATTGACCTAATTTTAATCCCTAACGCCCTACTCCCATGTGTCACTGATACGGAAATTCACACACGCATGATCTCCGACCACTCCCCGATAACTGTAAACCTATCCATCTCAGGCCAGAAATCCCCCCCTCAAAGGTACTGGAAAATGAATGATGCACTCCTTCTAGATATCAGCATAAGAGCCGAAGTGGAGGACGCATTGATAAACTACTTTGAAGAGAACACCACACAAACATCCCACATCAGTACAATCTGGGACGCAATGAAAGCGGTGGTCAGAGGGGTGCTAATAGGAGCCGGAGCTGAACAGCGAAGGATCTCAAACATTGCCTACTCCAAACTAGAAAAAGAAGTACCCTCCACGAATCACAGCTAAAAACTCAATACTCAAGGAAAACCGAGCGGGCCCTGAGAAAGGCGAAAACGGCTTTGGAAATGCATTGTGCTGACCGGACAGCCAAATCCCTGGCATACACAAAGCAATTTTACTACGCCAAAGGAAATAAAGCAAACAGGATATTGGTACAAAAGTTGAGGGCACTCCGCAACCGAAACAACATACTAAAAATGCGAGGAGAAAACGGAAATCTGCTCCTCTCCCAAACGGAGATAATGAACGAACTCCTGAGATACCATACGTCTATAATGGCCAGTGACCCACTAACACTAAAGGAGCTACCAGAATACCTGAGCGCGCTTCCGCCCCGCAACCCCACACATCTGGAACACTTGGAGGCTCCCATTGACGTAGAAGAAATTATTGAAGCCATCAAAGCTCTCAAACCCTCTGCCCCAGGCCCAGATGGGCTAACCGCAGCCTTCTATAAAAAATTCGCCAGAGTTCTGGCCCCACAATTGTCCGCATTATTTAACTCCTTCCTATCCACGAAAACCGTCACTAAATCCATGGCCGAATCAATTACAATCCTGCTACATAAACCCGGAAAAGACCCCGAACTCCCAAATTCCTACCGGCCCATCTCACTCCTAAACAATGATGGGAAGATCTTTGCCAAGGTACTAGCCAGAAGACTAGGCCCAACTCTTCCAAGCCTAATCGACCGGGACCAAACTGGATTTATCCCTGGCAGAGGGACACACGACAACATTCGGCGAGTACTAAACCTAATTGAAGGCGCTCACAAATCCAAAACAAAAATGGCGGTAATCTCATTAGATGCGCACAAAGCCTTCGATCGTGTGGACTGGGGATACATCCACGAGGTCCTCCAATGCTTCGGCTTCGGCCCCAACTTCACAGCGTGGGTCATGGCTAATTACCAAATTCCCACCACACAACTTCGTGTTAATGGCACTAGGTCCGAACATATCCGCATCACAAGAGGCACCAGACAAGGCTGCCCGCTCTCACCCATGATCTTTGCTCTATCCATGGAGCCCTTTGCCACTAGAATCAGACGAAATGAAATCATAAAAGGATTCCACGCGGGCAACCACGAGTATAAAATCGCACTCTACGCCGACGACGTGCTGTTAACTATCACAGACCCGGCGGCCTCCCTGGGGACACTATGGAAAGAGATAGAGGAGTTTGGCACCATGTCAGGATTTAAAGTCAACTTAACCAAATCTTCAGCACTACCCGTTAATTTAACTCCCCTGGACGAGGCAGCCCTCGCACCGCTCTCGCCAATTCCCTGGGCCAGAGACGCCATAGGATACCTCGGAGTCCAGATCACCGAAAATCCAAAACGACTATACTCGAAGAACATCCCACAATTACTCAGTACCCTGCAAAGTGATCTCAAAAGATGGAAACAACAAGAAATCTCATGGTTCGGACGAATTTCAGCTGTAAAAATGAACCTAATCCCCAGGTGGATATACCAGTGCACAGCCCTGCCAATACAAATCCCACCCCAGCCATATGTACACTACAGAAGAAACTTATGGAATTTGTCTGGGGAGGGAAGAGGCCCAGGATCAATAAACGAATCATGACAAAAAGCAAACCGCTGGGAGGATTGGGTGTCCCGGACCTAGCCAGATACTCGCTAGCAGCTCAACTATCACATGCATTTGCTTGGGTGCAGGAATCAGACCCCCCGCTATGGCGACAAATTGAGGAGTCCTGGTGTCCGGTCCCCCTACGCGATCTCCCACACCTACCAATACTAAAATCCCAAACCAACTCCGGGCCACTATCGGCCACGACCAACACATCTCAATGCTGGAAATCCGCAGCTCGGAAATGGGGACATCGCAGCCCTCTAGGACCCATGTCACCCATCTGGAACAATCCGGAGTTTACCCCCGGAAACCCGCCCCGAGATTTTCACGCCTGGATAGCAGGGGGCCTCGCAAAAACTAGCGATTTTATCGAAGAAGGCCGACCCATCACCTTCGAGAGATGCAAATCAAAATTTGGAGTGGGGGAACGGGAAAGATTCCGATACTCACAAATTAGACACTGGATCTCGCACAGAAGAACCCGGGACAAATGCTCGAGAGAAGCAACAGCCCTGGAGCTCACATTAACATCCCCGACCAACAAAGGGAAAATATCCACCATATACCGGCTTCTGGAAAGATCGGACCCAGCAAAGAAAGAAAAATATATGACGGAATGGGAAAAGGATATTGGTCGGGAAATAACTGCAGAGAGCTGGGGGCAAATCTGGTCCAGACTGCATAAAAGCTCACAATGCGTCACGAACAAGGAAGGAGGCTATAAGCTGTGCTACAGATATTACATCACCCCCACCCAAATCCACAAAGCCAACCCGGACTTTCCAGCCACATCCTGGCGAGGATGTCAATCCCCCGGATCTCTATATCACCTAGTCTGGAGCTGCCCAAGGGCAGAAACATACTGGAAGGAAGTCCTGAAACATATCAAGGAAATCTCCGGCCTCTCTATCCCTTGGGACCCAGGAATTGTCCTCCTGGGCGAATCCGGCGATGGAGCATTCCCAATCTCAGGTCACATCTCCCGTCTATGTAACCACCTACTATTAGCCGCAAAGATAGCCATGGCTCGATTATGGAAGGACAAAAAGGGCCCATCGATCGCCCTATGGTGGGCCAAATGCTGGGAGATGGCAGTAGCAGAAAAAATCTCAGCAATCCGCTCGGACTCCCTATACAGAACCCTGAATATATGGGACCCATTCTTGGACTACGCGGCCAAATACCCAACCCTCACCAGGAGACCTCCACTTACTAGATGGCTCCAGTGCAGCCCTCTCTACTAACTCCCGACCACCCACCGAACATACCGGATCAGAGGGAACAAGCGCCCAGAACTTTTCCACTTAAGCGCCACTCCCAGAGTCTGCCCACCATTTCCGCCATCCTCCAACCCACATTGGGCTACAAAGACACTATTTAAATGTTTAAAATGTAATATATTGCATTGTTGCATGTAACATCTTATCCTGCAAGATCAATAAAATGTTGTTATGAAAAAAAAAAAGAGTGCATACACACACATGAATGTGGACAAACACACATCTGCACTGACATTCACCATGACAAAACCTTGCCTGCTGACCGAGCTGCCCTTACGTGATTCCCTCATTACCTTCACCAGAAACTGTACCTCCAAATGTGTAAATGGAGGGTCAGTGCCCAGCAGAGAGCATGGGGACTAGAGGGGGTGAAAGGGTGCATGGTGGACCTCTCATGGAGGCCAGTCACTGAATGAATCAGGATCATTGCAACTACATGCAACACTGTATGTCATCAGCCATAGTAGCAAATTATGCATACTGCACATATGTTAAAAAAGTCTATTAACCTATTGTTACTTGCACATGTGATCCTGTTGTAATCAAGTGAACCATGGCAGTTCACACACTGTGCATGGATGCATGTCCAGTACTTCACTAATTAATCCCGTGAGAGGGCAACACCACATCTCTCAAGGTAGGACAAAAAAATAGTCCACGGGAAAAAAACAACGTATGCATCCATCCTGGACATTGGTATAAAAACATCAGATCATTGTGTCCATCCTGAACAAGGGGGTACAAAAAAAACTTCAGACCACCCAGGTCAGATTAAAAAATATATAAAATGGCCACCCTGGACTGGGTTAAAATAAAATCCACCCTGGAGGGGTGAGGGGCGGGGGAGAGTGTGTGTCCATATCCACATGAGTGGACCACAAAAACCAACACAAATACAAAAGAAATACCCTCCATGGGCTAATGGACATCATGGCAGAGGTGGTTGAGATGGCATGGGTGTGCTGGGACCGCCATCCTGCGGTGGGTCATCAGCTGCTTAGGAAGTGGCAGTGAATCCTATCCACACAATGCCAATGCATGGTCTTCATTGGGTAGGGCCAAAGGTGGTGAGGTCACAATGTGCTTCTTCCTGAATGGCCACAGAGTCTGTATATGTGCTCACTCGTGAAACATCAAGTTGCTGAGACAGCACCTTCCTCAAGGCGTCCATCTCTTCATGGTTCTGGGTCTTTGTGGCTGAGAGTTCATAGTGCATGAAGCCATCAAGCTCTCCAGCTCTCCATCTCACGCCGATTGGAGTTACAAGATGCCAACATCTCCTGCTTCAGGTCCTTGCTATGTCCCTTAGCATCTGCTTGCAGGCAGTCCAGCAGTCCGGCAGACACTTCACCCCGTCGGCCCTTGATGTTGGCCTCCACGCCCAGTCTGTGAGAGAGCCTTGAGGACTGCATCTCAGCATGCAGTTTGTTCTCCTTGCTTGGCAAGATTTGTTGCTGTTGCGCATTCCGGCCCTTGGTGTGCAAATGTTCTTAGCCAGTCAATGCATACCCTCTGCAATATGATGCATCATATTTCCATGCCGGATGGTGGCACGCAACATATATTGCTCCCACATTGTCTCTCCAGCATGCACCCATCCACCATGTGTGTAGGGCCCACGACCGTGTGATGAAACGGACCAGGCCTGTTGCTGTGGGGCACCCGTTGTTGCCTGCTGGTCTGCAACCCTCTGTCGGACATCAGCTCCAGAACATGACAACAACTCATGGGAGGGAGATCTTGCAGCCATAACCACAGTCGACGTGGGGATCACCACTGACTGGCCTCATGAAGCATGGTGCACTGCTGCAGACTAAATGGCCCCATTCCGATCTGCTACTGGGGCCACCCTCCCTCTCCCTCAGTCAGTCATCAACACGTGGTTCTGCTCTCGAATCTGCAGAGTCAGAAGAGTCAGAAGAAGCAGGAGAATGACTGATGATTGCCTGTAGCACTTGTGGATTTTCATGGTGAAGGACACCACAGCCTCCACTGGTGGACTGACATATACCCTGTAACTCTTCCTCCTACTTCTCTGCATCCACTGCATCATCACCTGCAGATGGACAGACAAGAACATTTTGAGTCATGTACTTAGTGAGAAATATGCACATGTTCATTAAAGTGCATACAGACACAAAATGTCTGGACACCCATGAATCAGATGCCGTGACTGGAGGGTATCACACAACCAATCCCTAACCACAGAAGCCAAATGAAACACAACCCCTCCCACCGTGGTTGACACAGGCACCTTATTTTGTATATAACAGGTCGCCACTTGGCAGCTAATTAGTGGAAGAAGGTTAGGCAGAGCCTGTGGATAGGAAGGGGGTATTTGGGAAAATGGGAAGAAGGTTAGGAAACTTGAATGGATAGAAATGGGGTAGCACTGGGAAAAAACCTTCTAAGCACTGTAATTGAGTCCACCTGATACTACAAGCATGTAACATGGCTAGTGCCCTGCATTCCATTTAGCAGGCACAGCATTTACATCTGAGCCTGGAACACCTGGGCTGCACCTAACTCCTCCTACATGAATTAGCACTTACTTAAGTGAATTCTACATACAACACATGAAAACAGAAACACAGTATGAGTACCATTACACAGACACATTAACATGATTGCTTCTGCATTGGTATGGCCCACAAACACACACACATATTGATACATGAAATTGTTACAAAAGCATAGACCGACAAACAGGTCTCTATGGCCCATTTCCTGCCTGAGTAGCAATTGCCTCATTCAAACCCAACACCTCTGTTACCAGAGGTGTATGCATGCAGTTCTTAATTAGGCCTGTGCAGTATGAGCTAATGAGCCAGCCAAATTAAGAAGGGCAGAAAACTACCCCCACCAAAGTCTGTAACAAACAGAGAAACTCATTCATAGGCAATATCTCCAGGAACACATCTGAAGCCCTGGATGCCCTGTGGGGACCTCCCGAGTGACATTGCTGTCGGCAGAAAATTACGGTCCCTGCATGCCGGCCGTCATTTTGTCAGCATCCTCTAAGAGCATCTGTTTGCCCATTGCAGCTGCCTCCGGGGAGTTCCTAACCCAATGCTCCAAATTCCTTGCCCGTGCCGTGGTCTCCAGTAAACCAAAATCACTAGCACCTTACATGGCCAAGGGAGACGCTCTAAACAGCTCCTTATCACTGCGGTGTGTGCCACATACCATGTGACACGCCATGTCCCCAGGCATCATGGGGAATGTAGCTCCCTCACAGTCCAGAGCATCTACTGCGACTGCAGAGGCCCCAACAACCCCCAACACAGCACATTTCCTGACATCAGACATCCTGACTTAGAACACTGTGAGCTGTACGCCACGATTGTATAGCATTTGCTGACATGCACCCCCATGCGCCCTTCCCAGATCTGTCAATGCCATTAGTGTACACATAGCCATACAAATGTGGCCTACACAATGAGTGATGGGCCATGCAACTCACAGTTCATTACAAAACCCAGGGATAAGAACTGCACATGAGGCATTGTAACACTGAAGGCCAGCACATGGCATCAGTTAGCCAGATGAATCCACAGATACTACCAAGATTGAAATATGACGGACATTACATGATTCAACTTTGTACTTGATTACCATGTGATGTCAAATCACACATGTAGACTGTTCATTCAATTCACTCCATTGCTACATATGCTGCATGCATGAGAAGCCAAACTGTGATGTCATTGCAAAAGTGTTCCAGTGGATGCTTTGGAACATGGCCTAAGTTAAGGATTTCAATCAGGCGACGCACACCTTTGTCACAGCCCAGTATGCAGCACGCAATTGAAATGCTTATGTTAGATTAGATTCAATATTGAGATGACACACCACTTATATCACACACCCTTTTCAAATACCCCAAGTCACAATGGACCATGAACGAGGCTGGTTTATAAAATGTTATATTCATTTATTTATTTTAAAATTCAAAAGAAATTATACAATTTTTAATTTGGAGCAGCAGTCACCAATGGGGTGATAAGAACAATAGGAATGTAAGCAATGCACTTAGTTTAAACTTCTATTGACACAACTCCAAAACACTAGGGAATAGAAGCACCTTTTGATTTTAGGAAAGATAGCACTGGAGTTAGAATTTCCCCCTGCAAGGTTCCCTTAACCAACCCACAAATAATCAATTTAAAGTGGATAAACAGAATCAGCAGGTAATTAGGAATGACAGACAAGAAACAGAATTTAAATATAAACTTCCCTCCCCAAACAAGAGAATAAAACAGATTTGATACCCTGGCAATGCTAAAATGACACTCGGAAATGGATGAATAACACAATGAATGTGTATAAAACGCTTGAAACTAAAACAATTCTTTACTGGAGCAACACTGGAAAGATACCAGCAATCACAAGCAATGGACTGAGCAAAAGCATACAATTTGAAATGGAATGGAAGATTGAAAACAGTTTATAATCAAAATGATACATTGTAAAATTAACTCACTTTTGCAATTCCTGCCTGAATTTACCAAAACGGTTTTTAATAAAAACGGGTGAAATATTGCAATAAATGAGGTCTCTAACTGTTAAATTGAGTGAGTTATGCAAGATCTAGTGAGGTGCGTTTTTGAGAAAATGAAGGCACGAAAAAGGAACAGAAATCAATTTTTACAAACACAGTTTTACTCTACGCTAGGGCATTCAGGCTAGGCTACTGGATTGAGACACAGTAATCCCTGAGGTTGACTCATGTGTTAAACCCTAGCACCTCTGCGCCCGCCCGGGCAGACCCAGTCCGATCAACCCAAACAGGATTAATAACTGAGGACTTTACAAGACAAAATTATTAAAGATGTTGGCGCTAGCACAAGGAATCAAAGGCAGGTTTTGAAGAATGATTTTGACAATGTTACAATGATCAGGATAAGGATAGGAGGACTTAGAGAGTGGAACTAAGGACAAGGCAAGGCAAGGTATACTATGATTTTCTATGGTTCCTATTGATACTCACAGTCCACTTTTAGTTTGGACTTTGGCCAGTCAGCGGTTCTGGATCACCACACGGATCTGGTCTAACACAGGACAGCTGGACAAAATCAGTGGGCATGGACTGGATACCAAAGGATAGTTCTTCTGGTTACTGGATACGATAGGACATCAGGAGAGCAGGATGGCAGCAGCATGCAGTGAGTGGCAAGCCAGGTTAATTCAGAATGCTTCCCAAAACACCACAGTGTTTCCCTTGGTTATTGGGATTAATTTAGAATTGAGGCCCAGCTGAAGCAAGATCAGCAATGCTTGGCCTTATGGTTGGGATCTAGAGTTTAGATGGATAAATGCAAGATGAAGACAGGAACAAACAAGAACAGGCCGCCGGCATAGCAAATTAGGAATCAGTGTGTCCTTGTGTGTTGTCAGGGCTCATATTTATAATGCCAGGTGACATCATCACAGTATGTGACAGGGGCAGGCTTTACTACACACACCCCTAACAATAGGATTGGGCAAGGGTAGTAATCTCTGCCTTGCTCTCTGCTGGTTGGATTTCTAAGGGAATGATGTCCGGTTCATGAGGTGAGGTTTACAATGTCCCAACACTCCCACATTTACTTTTCTGAAAATCTAATACATTGATACACTTGCAATCTCTTGGTAAATTATATCCACAGGTTACATATGATGTACAGCACAGATTAGTCCAAAGCTCCAGTCTGTGTGACCTTGTTTTGCCTTTCTGACACATTTTGGTAATTTTACACATTAAAGATTTGGCCTAAAATTCCACAAATGCGAATTGTCCCCAGGGGAGTATGTACAAAACTTATGTTAACTACATTAATACTTTCCTGGGAATCTGTCATATTTCGTAACTTCTGTTCCCCATGCAGCAATGAGTTTTACCAAGTATTAAAAGATGGCTCACAAAATTAGATTTAACACTGCAAACGTTTACATTTCTGCTAATTCTTGCTACAGAAATAAGAGTCTTTAAAGTTTCTTTATAACCTAGTCTCTGGCACCAAAAGACAGTCGCTTTGTTACTTGATCCTGTTTTTATTTATTCTTCCTTCAACTGCACGCAGCTGTCATTTCTTTCCAGGCAAGGTGGTTTCCAGTCTTAATTGAAGGTTTTATTGCCCCTTCGCATTTGACAGGGGAGTGTCGCAGGACTGCTATTGTCCCAGCTTGGGGGACAGATGGATGTCTGATGAGCATGTCAACTTTCATTGCCCTATCCCATTCAAAGTTTTTCAAGTTGGCACTTTGCACCTACGTGTCCTAGATTTACAGTGTATCTCCCTTCCTTGGAGGAGTTTCAGGGCCAGCAACTGGAATAACAAGTTTTCCTGAGAGTTTGCAACTCCATCCTATGTGTTTTAAACTGTTTGATTTCTTACTTTGGGTCTTGAATTAAAACAGAAGATATCCTATGTGTGTATTATCACCACTAACATAATTCCTTTACACGGCTAAGTAAGCAGGCTTTCATTAAATTGAGTTTTAAACAGGTCATATTTTTCTCTTCAGTCAACGCAGCCGACTTGTCATCATGTATTAAAAACTGCTATAATTTCTTTCCTTAATTAGGTTTTCAGCTCCTCATATTGCTGCTGTCTTGGCAGCTGTAGTAATTTTACTTGCAGCAGGACTCTTATCTAAAGTGTAGATACATTTATCCTTGACCTGACGGCTCACAGAGTAGAAAGTCTCTTTGAACTGCTAAGCCTGGATACATTTTGTCTAGAAATAAATGTGTGTTGCCGTGCAAGGGAAAAATGAAGATGCTTTTGATTTCTCTGAGAGTTGGTTTGACTGGGCCATTTTACACACAGTGGTTTCAGAATGACAGATGGAATTGGCACCAAAGCAGCATTTGGAAAGGGTGAAAATGTTTCATCTTGAAGGGGAATTTTTGGCTTTTGCAGCAATGCAGTGCTGCCGGTTCACTTGATTCCATATATATGTCTCAGGACACACTGGCATACTTTTTCAGTGTGTCCCCTTGTTCCATTTTGCCTGAAGTGTGTGAGGCAAGATGGTGCAGCCATTTTTCTGTTGCTGCCAAAATGCAGTTTTGAGGTCCTTATGCGCACAGGAGCCAGCACAGCCAGGTTTCTTTTTCTTGCGCAAATACAGCTCAGTGATGTGGGGCAATGCATTGAGTGGGTCAATATATCCCACTACATCCCCCCTGATTTCTCCTGGGCTTTCCAAGTCGAGGGGGAGTCGGGCAAGTGGGATTTCTCCATGGGTCACAGCAGGGTCCGGCCGGTCTGAGTCCCTCTTCCATCAGAGAATGGTGCGCCCTGCTCCTCTTGTTGTCTCTGGATGGAACGTGGGACGACACTCCCTGCTTTCTCTGGGATCTTCATTTCATGGCGTGGAGCGACACTCCCATATCTCCTTTGGTTTCTCCCTTCCAGGCTGCCGGGGCAGTCCTCCTTGGTTGTTAGATATGCACAACCAGTATGAAACTATGACAGAGAACACAAACGGGTTACGACACTTTCCCACTAACTGGCCACCAATTGGGTTAAAAGCAGTGGGATACACAGGCATTGACTAATAACAATTGATAATGGAGAAAATACTCCCTGTTATATAATCAGATCTATAAATCCTATCGGCCCCCATCCGGTTCTTCTATTGCTCATTCTCATGTTTCTGTTGTCTCCTCTGTTTTATTCTCTCTGGGCTCTTCAATTTGTTGCAAAGTGTTCCGGGTGCCAGCTCTTTAGTTGATTAATATGGACCCATTTCTCTTCTGTCAAGTCACCTTTGGGAATGCAGATTCAGTAGGCGAGGCCAGGGACGGTGACCTCTTCTCCATTTTTTAACTTCAATCTCCTATGGTAGCACTGGGGCTGACCGGAAGGCTTTCTCTAGGACTTCCAGGGCCCTGAGATTTACTCTCCAGTTGGGACTGGGCTTGGCAATAACTGGGATCCAAATCAATCTCGAGTCGGTTGAGGATGTGACTACCCATATAAAAGGCGGAAGGAACACCTTGCACGGCCCAACAATTGTGTTCTATGCTTTTGTCACCTCTAGAAATTTTGACCATACAACTGCTAAGCAGAAGATGTTTGGAACAGGGAATTTCCAGACCCCCTACCCATTGATAAACTGACTCTACAGCGGGTAGCGTCTGGTCTTTTGGGAGTTTCTTGAATAATATTAAGCTGATGAAGCTTTCTTTGCTATTCAAGTCAACTCGGGCGAAGACAGACTCCTTCCCGTCATTTAACTGAATCGGGAAGAAGAGCTGTTCGCCTATCTTCTGAATGCCAGCTACACTTGGTGCTGGTTTATCATCAATTTTGGCTATGGAATTGGGATTTTCAGCTTGGGAATTGGTATACAATTTCAAAGTATTTCCTTCCATTGTGGAATGCCACTTGAGACTGGAAGGAATGTTGGTTTTCAGAAATGGAGAGGAGTTCCCATCGCCAGTTTGTTGTCCCACAACAATTATTGTATTTGTCAGGTATTTCATTATTCTTAAGATGAAACTTAATTTGATATGGTTTTTGTTCAACTGTGTGGCATGTGCCATTTATACTAACATGGTTGACACTCCAGGCCAAAGGTGAAGAGATCACCAAGGTGGTCCTAGTGACAGATTTACTCCATTTACACTTTCAAGCATCTCCTATACTATATGCGGAGGTGAAAGAAACCCATTTCAGTCTATCTGAGGCAAAGAGTCAACAAGTTCTTTGTAAACGTCCTGAAGAAGGTCGAGAACGAGGGGGGCGAGTGTATAAACCCCATAAAGACCGAAACATATGTCGACGAATATAGAACTGTTTAAAAAAAATACAAACAGATAAACACCTGTATTGACATTGGGGTTTGGAAATTTTGAAAATTATTGTGATATTGGTATATGAGTTATAATACCAAAACAACAAGAAAAGAGCTTTTGTTGCCATTATAGACAATAGGGAGGAATGAATTACTGAAAGAGAAGTGTGTGGATGAGTTTGTTTTGGGTCAGAAGTTGACAAATAGTATTATTGATTATGATTAATTGTTTAACATGATGAAGTATTTTAAATCCATATACAATATTTGTATTATAAAAATAAAATGTTTTTTTAGAAGTATACAGTAGATTTCCTGTCATCCTACCTACTCTGGTTCGAACCCCATTATATCACATATAGACTTTACCTGACGAACCAGAGGGTTTACCAAGTAACCCCTTATAAATTTGTACAAGGGTGCCAACAGCAACTCCAGACACATGTTTTGGTCTGGTTGGACCTCATCAGTAGGGCGGAGCTGTGCCTCTCTAACAATAGTGAGAAAGGGGTCCACGTCTGGATTCCTCTAGTAACTTAAGGTGAGACCCAAAGTTACTTAAAATATTCAAAAAAACAAGGGGGGTCCTGGAAGTCCCTCTGCCAGGCATTAGTCCTGGTTATGAGAGTCTTACCCAGATTCTTAAGCTCACTATATTTCACAGAGGAGAAATACAAAGCAGATCAGTCTTTTTCCTGCCCTGGGGCAGTCCAGCACCAAAATGCTAGGTAATTCTCCTCTGACCAAGAGTACCAACAGCAACCCCAGCCACGTGTTTCGATCTGGTTCGACCTCATCAGTAGGGTGGAGCTGTGTCCCTCTAAGAATAGTGAGCAAGTGGTCCATGCTGGATTCCTCTAGTAATTTAGGGTGAGATCCAAAGTTACTTAACTTATTCAAATAAATAAGGGGGGTCCTGGGAGTTGCTCTGCTGGACATTAGTCCCAGTTACAGAACCTTACCCGGATTCTTTAGCTCACTATCTTTCACAGAGGTGAAATTTCCAAAACATTTCTGTCTTTGTCCTGTCTTGAGGCAGTCCAGCACTGAAATGCTAGGCACTTCTCCTCTGAACAAGACTACCAAAAGCAACCCCAGACACATGTTGGGGTTTGCTTGCACCTCATCAGTAAGGTGAAACTGTGCTTCTTAAAGAACATGAGCAAGGGGTCCATGTCTGGATTCCCCTAGTAATTTAGGGTGAGACTCAAGGTTACTTAAATTATGCATAAAACAAGAAGTGAACACAGTAGCAAACATGCATTGCCCAAGGATGACTGACAACTGTATCCAGCTATACTACAACACATACATGGGTTGGTCAACAATCATTTTCCACACATATGAAGCACACAAAGGTCACTCACCAGATGTGTCCTCACAGGTCTCTATGTCTCCCATGCATTGCACCTGCTCACTGTTGATGAGTTGGCTTGTAGCCTCTTCAATTGGTGTCAGCTGCTCCTCCTCTTCTGGCCCCCCTTCACCGGACAGTGCAGAGGACAGGTTGTCACCAAGTTTCTTCTTTGTCCTTCGCATGAAATATTTCATCCACTTCTTGACCTGTTCAGCAGTGCGCATCTCCACACTCCATGCGTTGCTGAGTCCTGTGACATGCTGCCAATGCGCCATTCATTGCGCGGGGGTATAGGTGCGGCCCGCAAACTGGTACATCTCATGTCGGTGATCAGTGACACAGTCAACGAGGATCTGGAGTTCCTCATTTATTTTATTTATTTGTTATTTGTAAGGCACCTATACAACAAATTGTATTTCAAGGCACCACAAGGCAAAAAGGGGAGTGGGGGCAGGACAAGGGAGAAAGATAACAATAACAGTGCTACTTGGCCTTGTGACATTCGGATCATGCAAGTGTAGTAACAAGAAGTGCGAGGAAGAGGGGTGGAATGCCGGTCTGTGTGAATGCAACTTGTAAGACTGGGAAGGGAACTGCAGGGCAAAGATGAGAGAGTGCAAGTGGAGGAGGAGTAGGTGGGAGGGGGAAGAGGGCAACATGGTCAACGTGAGTACTGAGGGGAGGCCAGGTGGGCAAGTGCCAGGGATTGCGTTGGGTGCAGGGGTGAAGGTACACATGCTTAGTGTGAGGAAGGGGGTGGACTTGGCAGGGGGGCCTGGAGCCCTGTAGAACTCAGAGGGATCCAGACAGACAGTCACTGTGGGAGAGGGGGGAGTTAGCAGGGGAGGAAGAGAGGGAAGGAAGAAGAGAGAAGGTGGGTCTTGAGGAGCTCCCAGAACTTGAGGAGATCCAGCTCAATCCTGAGAGGGGCAGGGAGACAATTCCAGCAGAAGGCTCCTGTGGAGGAAAGAGATCTACCACCCACTCTCTGCTTAGAGAAGCATCAGATCTGCAGAGAGTTGCTAATCAGTGAAGCACCTCTTCCTCAGCGGACCCTTCTCCTGTGCCGTGTATTGGGGTGGAGCCCTTTCCTGCTCTGCAGAGCATCCCCTCTTGGAACTAGTGGTCCTAGGTGTTGATGGTTCATGTGTCTGGCCCCAACCATGTCCACATGCAGGTGCCGGGTCACCTGTGAGCTGAGGCACACCATGTCCTCCTGGAGCTGAGGCCCATGTGTCCTCACCGCGTCCCTGTCTTCCTTCTTTCCCTTGTGGGGCTTTTCTACCCATGGTGAAGGTAGTGAAGGTAAAATGGATTCATGGAATGCACACCAATATATTTTTCTGGGCAAATAGAGGAAGGGTACAGGCTACGTGATATAGTACATAGCTGCATTGTCAAGCAAGGCTCCAATGCACCCCAAAAGCAAAGATATGCTAAAAGTGATACACATGGTCATCCCAATCAAAAATATTACATGCGCGATACCTAGAAAGCTTTCAGAAAAGAAAAAAGCGGTAAGCAATATACAGTTGCACCCCAAGCGCCAGAAATTCCATGCGCAATACCCGGAAAGCTTTCAAAAATTTAAAAAGCAGTACGCAATATGCAGACGCACCCCAAAAAAATATTTTATTGCATAGGCTATACACACTAGGCTCAAAATGGAAATAAGTACATGCACGTTTGACAGAAGCAAACACCAAAATGAAAAAGGCAATATGTGTTACTTGAAGGAACCGGCTTCTGTAGCACCCCAAATACATATCTGCGAACCTCGTCCATCTTTGTAATTTCTTGCATATGTCCAGTGATGCGTGTCATCACTCCATTAGTATCCTTATCATTGCTGTGTGAGCTATGTAGGCATGCTGCGTGCGAGTGGCACATAACCTACGCGCTTAGAGCCTTTACTCTGCCTCAATTGAGAGATGTGCACCAAAGTCCCTCCTGCCTATATGTCATTGCTTTTGGCTCCTCCCACCCTGAAATGCCTCAAACATTCAATATCTGCTGTTGCCTTGTTCAGTGTGTGTGCCTGCTGCCTCCCAGCACTGCCTTGTAGTGCCAGCTGTTCTGCAATTGCCTGTTCTCCTGTGTTGGGCCGGTGACCACCTCCTCTGTAATTTGGGACTTCCATCTCTCCCTACCAACTCCACCACAGCACCACAGCACCTATCCAGGACCTAGCGTAGCCACATGTGCCTAGGAGGTTGCCATGTTGGGCAAACTGCAGCACCCCCACGTCAGTGAGGCACAGGGCTGCCATCTTCACCAGCACTGAAGTTGGCATCCTGGCGGATCAGGTACTGGGTGCCTATGTTGACCTCTTCAATCCTGCAATGTAGCTGGCTAATGACAGACATCACCAGATCTGGGAAGAGATCACGGCTGCCATCAATGCAGAGGGGGTGGTAGACCATCCACTGATGACCATGAAGAAGCGGCGGGGGGGGGATTCAAGACAGAGCTCACAGTGAAGATGTACCATTCAGGTTGCCATCTGTTGTCATAAAATGAGATGCAGGTCCTTTAGAGGTTCTACCCTGAACTTCACTCCCAGATCTGCAAGTGGAAACAACATCTGGAAGCTCCTGGTGAGTACCCTTGTGGAGCTCTGCCCTACAGTGTATGCGTGACATGCATGATTGCAGGTGCCTCATTCCGTATACAGCATGTGTTCTGCAGTGAGCTGCAGCAGCATTCAGCCTCATGTCAATGCTGGGTGTATGTGATGACAGGTATATGCATTAGTATATGCACTCTTTGTCCTTGGTGATTTGTTGAACTCAGGCACATGCTATGTGAGATCATGTAGCAGCTGCAGGGATAGTATGGATGCTAGCTTACAATGTTCTGGCAACATCAGGGACATGATCAGGACACCTCTATTTGTGCATATCTGCAAGTGGGTCCATCCACACACAACCACTGAGAGTGACATATGTGCATGGATGTCTGTGAATGTCAAGTCGGTGCATTGACCGCTCCTGGACGGGGAGGTGATCTGTCATCCCATTGATTTTGGAGGCCAAATTAGTGGGCGTTCATGCAATATGTATGTACTGGGCGACACAATATAAAAGATTGTTCCTCAGAAATGTGTGCTGGTACATGTTGTATGCTCACAGGACAAGCTGGCAGGGATGCATGTTGCCAACTGTAACTGGGTAGACAGGTTTCCAGGTGCTCCTCCCGTGCCCCTAGCTGCATGTGATACATGTGTCACTTTGGCATTGCTATGGTGGCATTGCATGTTATTTGTAATATGTGTGTGACCACACAACAATGTACTATGTTGACCTTATCATGTGTCATGACTGTGGTTCATCATTGTCCCTACACTCATGTGTCAGTAGTCATGCAGATTGCATGGGTGTGCACGTGTGTGTGAGTGTAGTGTGTGTGTGTGTGTGTCAGTTGCTGGTTGACACGCGCTGCATGATTGCTACTGTTCATGTTGTTTATGCAACACATGCATTGACACTGATGACTGATGTCCGTGTTCTTTGTCCCATTTTCTACAGTTGCTGCAGCTTGTGAAGAGTGTGGAGGCATTGCTGTGGAGCGGAAGGGCAGGGAGTGGGCCACCAGACACTGGCCCACATCCCAGACAGCCCTGATCGACACCACCTCTCCTGAGTAAGAATTAGCAAAAAGCACCATCAGGCAAGGCTGCTGGGGGTAAGTGCCAGGAGGTGATTGTGGTGAGGGACTCCACAGTGGCTGTGGGAAAGGGTGCAGAGGCAGAGGAACCATTGAGGGAGGACAATTCTCTGTAGTCATACAGGGTGATGGAGTTGGAGATGGAGGAAGAGGCAACTACAGGCCAGTGAACAGGGTCTGGTGGGGGCATCCGAGAGGGTGTTCAGGCTGCACCCCTAGCCCAGGGACATGAGGATGTGCAGTCCACAGTGGAGGTTGCTGCACAACCTCCTGTCCCTGTGTCATCTGCTCCAGCAGTAACCGCCTTTGCGGATGCCTCCACCGAGAACGAGGCCCTCCTTGTGACCAGGGTGCCCACCCAAAATGTGGTGCAGGCCCTGCTGGCTGGCCTTGTGAGGCGGACGGCATTGATTTGTGATTCTGTGTCAGCTGCTCGTAAAGAGCTGGCTCAGCATCATGAGTAGATATGTAAATACCTCCCCTCTTCCACTTCCTCCTCTGTACCCCAGGGAGCCTTGCATGCCACATTCCAACATAGACCACTGTGCA
Organism: Ambystoma mexicanum; assembly: GCF_040938575.1. Classification (NCBI taxonomy): domain Eukaryota; kingdom Metazoa; phylum Chordata; class Amphibia; order Caudata; family Ambystomatidae; genus Ambystoma; species Ambystoma mexicanum. Next base: position 720,143,875 of record NC_090932.1, read on the forward strand.
CCAATCGCATCCATACTGCCCAGCCTGACAGTGCCTACATCACTGCCTCAGCTGAAAGCCCCAGGTACGCCACATGGGGCGTCACTGTTCTGCCAAGACATCAACACAGGGAAATGCAGTGGTTGGACCGTTGGCACTTCAGCCCAGTGCAGGTGCTTTGTCCCTCCGATAAGTCTCATCCAGGCAGCAGGGGTACTTACGCAGCTTGCACTCTGCCAGGCAGCAGCACATAAGGAGTGCATAGTGCAGTCAGTGCAGGGCCAAACAATACAGAGGAGGCAATTCAGACAGGACATGATTAACATCTGGCAGGAGGAGAGGAGGCAGATCTGGCAGCTGGTGTGCGTCCAGACACATTTTCACAGTCAGTTGATGGCAGAGAGTCAGTGGGCTAGGTAGGCAAGGATTGCCAGGACCAGGGCAGAGTTGTCAGAGAAGTGGTAATTAGGGCGGGCAGCCCTCCTGGAGGCCTCTTGCAGGGAGTCAGGGGAGGTGAGGAGGATGAAAGAGGGCCCACAAAACTTCCAGGAAAGAACAGAGGCCTGCCTCCAGGTGGAAGATGAGGAATGTGACTCTGCCATGGTCAAGGCAGTGAAGTACATATAAGCCTTCTGCCTGTGTATACAGTTGTTAGTGAAAGGTTTAATTTTGGATATTCATTTTCATTTCAGCCCTGGACATTTTACCCTTTCCCATCTTTTTGTTGTTTTTGTGTGCATGTTATATTGCAAATGTCAGTATCATGATCACACACTTGTTGCAGTCTCTTTTTGTCTATGTGCAAAATCACCTTTCCCATGTTTTTGGAATGTATTTCAACTATGACTGTCACGTGGGTTGGGGCCTTAGTGTGGCTATGTGGGTTACACTCATCACGTGGGTACCCATTATTTGTTGACTGAATCACTCCCAAGGCATGGCCCCCACCTGCACACATCTGCTATCACCCACAACCTGCTCTTGCATCATGCTGCACATCTGCCACTGAAATGCATGAATCTCTGATTATTGGTTTTTAAGGCTGGCTGTACACATTGTCCATCTCCTTCACTCACACACTCTCCGACAGCCTTCACATCATCCAGCCACATGCCAGTTCAACTTGTGTACCCTGCAGGGTCTTTGCCAAACCAGCCTACCTATCTAACTGCATTCCTTTTAACAGGCTAATATCCACACACACATTACATATTATTCAGTACAATCTGTAATGTCTCAGACTCATGTCATCCAAGGGAATTCACTGACAGTGCTTTGGGGCTATTGCAATGGCACACGGGCACCATGATACTTTGCATTGCATTGCATTATGTTACTATGTCACATGTTCATGGTTTGGTCACAGTGAAGATGGTGCTACATTATGCTGAATAGCATACAAGTGCCACAGAAAAGCTACCCTCCTTTCACACACAAACGCTGTGGGTATCCACGAGTCAGAAGATAGAGATCTGTTTTACATTATTTAGACAGTGGCACAGAGTTCAATGAAAACATATATACATATTTTAATCAGTATACACATTTCTAAAAAATGACAAACATCATAATAAAATACATAAAACACAATGGTTGTATCCGACTAACAAATGTTGTATCAACCTCTTCTTGTTAAAGAGACAGGATATGAGGCTAGTAGTGAAAGTGAGAGGCATATTTGCAATCAATGCACACATATTGGTCCTCTCTATTTTGTGTCTGCACAGCTTGGTGTTTATGGATCCGAGACCTAGAGAACAGCCATAAATAAATCTAGTTCATGTGCTCCCTCGAAACCGTCTTCAGGACACTTGATGTTAGTAGCACGTGTCTAGCTTACACGTATCTTCAAACATGTGTTACCTTACCCATTGAATACTTCAATTTCTTCGCAGTGTGCAAAGTTAATTGCCTGGATCTCCCATTCATGAAGCTAACTGGTATGTTCCTCCTACTGCAAACTCATGTGGTGCACATTCTCTGCACATTGATGCTGGTCATCTGTTCAGAGTGCTTGATTTCATGCCACACTGTTTTAAAGGTGTCTCGCGCTTGTTTTTACTTGAAGTGTGTGGTTAATTCTTTGTTTTCCATCTTACTGCAAATCTCAGCAGGAGCTTGATTCTGCTAGGTGTTTCAACCGATATTTAGATTCAACAGGCTTCTACAATTTAACGGACTGCTTACAGCATGTCATGCTTGCTGCTATGTATACGGGACGTCTTTCTGTTTATACGTCCTCAGTCACATTCAAAATTGCAGCCTTTTTCTATCTATCGTATTTCACACTGCTCCCTATAAAAAAAGAGGACCTTTATGCTAATTTTGTAGGAGACGCTACAGTATGCTGTCCTGTTGATGTGCAACTGAGTGTGATGTACCAGGGAGTGCTGTGATGAGCTACGAACATGGATTCTGCGGCAGTGGTCCCAGTTGTTCAAGTTGGAGGAGGATATGTGTCCGGTGCACTTCATATTGGAGCAAGGCTATTGTTGAGGTGAGCTGTTGATCGACATCGGACTGGTGGTTTTGTCATCTGGCCGGGCCGGCCTGGGGATACTTGAAGAGTTCGGGGGGGGGGGGTCGCTGCCTGGGGTAGTGGCATAGGTGAGAAGGGCTGGTGGGTGGTGTCAGTACTTGAGGGGGCTGCATTGGGCTAGTGGCAGAGGTGTGTCAGTACTTGAGTGGAATGTGAAGGCACACACCTGAATGCTCATGCCAGAAAAAAAAAACAATAGGGAAAAAAAGCCAAGAGATTCTTGCAAGGATAACACGTTTTTAATCACACAAACAATAGGTAGGGCAGCAAAGAACACCGCTGCTCAAGAACATTCTGCCGAAAAATGGTACAAGCAGAAGGTTATAAAGAAACACATCGTCACTCGTGATGTCACATATACAGTAAAAAATCTGTGTGGCTGGTGAGTGAGACCCTATACATGGGCGGTCTGCTCCATGGGGGATACCAGGCTGCTATTGGTTCTGGCCCCATCATCCGTCTTCCCTCATGTGGGGTCAGCTGGGCTCATCTCTCCAGGGAATGAATGTCACGTTCCTCATTAGTTACTATTGTAAGCCCATGCTACTCTATCATTATGGCATGCAGCTGGGGAGCTCTTGGACTGGCACAAGGGGAGGCTTAAAATCCTGCTGACCCACACATTCTTCTCTCATTCCATATCGCACTATCCGCACCCTAAATGTCCACCCTCGCTTTGGACTATAATTTATTCCACCCTGCACCTTGTATTACAAAGTTTGTCATTATGAAATGGGATTATGTTCTTCTCAGTTCTTTCATGACCACAGTGTTTATGGTTGGTGGTCTGGGGTCACCTACTATCATGGAATGTAGGGTTCTTGTACTTGGGCAGCTGTGGGTATCATAACTCCAGGTGGGTTGGGTGGGGTTTGGAGGTCTGCCTTTGACTTGGCTGTGATTAATGTGTACAGTGAGGCGGCTGGTACTGTCTCACGGCCTTGCAGGGTGCATTCCTTCTTGGGATAACAAGTATTTGCAACAGTTATGGAACAAAGAGAAGTTTCTATGGGAGTTAGCAGTGTGGGTCTTGCTGCAATCAGTGCTTGGGCCTGTTTGTGTTTCTTCGTTGGGCCTGTGTTTACCACGCAGCAATGCAGGGCCAAATGTCCCAACCATAACTACAAAAATGGCACTTCCTTATCAATCTGTGCATTTACATTTAGTATTGTGTTTGTGCAGGGTTTCTTAGCACACCCTCTCTCCCCCCTGGTACATCGCACGTGTGTTTTTGGTATTCGCCTTACTCTAATGTGCCCAGGGGGGTGGCAGAGGTTCCTTTCCTTCCCAACATTCCCCCCTTTCGTTGCTTCTACAGTAACACATTCCTCTGCATATTTGCGTTAATTTTCCCATTTACTGCAGCCTCATATGGTGGTGTTCCCTTTATTGGCGTCCATGCCCTACATACATCCCCCAGGTTTTCTACTGCTGGTGCATTTTCTTTGGGAGTGCCTGTCATTTAGATACCAGCTAAATCTTCCCAAATTTAATAATTTTCAGGGTCACGGGTTGGGACAATGATAGTGTGGTGTAAGCGATCTACTTCATCATCATAGATAGTAGATAGGGAGCATTTGGGCAATGGCATGGTCAGTTTGTATTTCTGTCTCATTTGTATTATGAGGTACTTTTGAAACGTCAATTGAAACCATTCTCATTGCGCAATTAGGCACTGCTTTGGCATAACATCAGAGTACCATTTGGCATGTGCAGAAAAGAACCACAATGAACACGATGACATGTATGTATTTATTTTATTTATTGGTCATTTGTTAGGCGCTTATACAATTAGCAAAACTGTTTCAAAGCGCCCACAGAGCGACACGGTGGGGACAGGGAAGATAGAAAATGAATTACAACAAAGGTAATTAATTGAATTAATAGTAAAAACAAATAGTGAGACTAAAAGGGAGGGAAAACAAACCTACTATGCCTTGTGAGTGTTCAGAACCTGGAATTGCATGGGTGGGGGGGTAAGGGATAGGTGCTGTGGTGCTTAGGAAGAAGTGCTCAGGGTGAAGTGCTAAGAAGAGAAGAACATAAGTGCAACCTCCCGTGGGGAGGGTAAGCCAAGTAAGTGCAGTAAATAGACAGTGGCCGGGATGAGAGATGTGGAAGGGTCATGGCTATGAGGATACATAAGCACCCTGAACATCAGTCATGCTACTGTGTGATTAGCAGGGAAGAGAGGAGGAGAAGGCAGAGGTAAAGAGAAGGTCTTGAGGCTTTTCTGGAACTTAAGGAGGTCCTGTGCAAGACACAGAGGAAGAGGGAGGCTGTTCTAAAGAAGGGAGCCCGCAGATGAAAGTGATCGACCACCAGCTCTCTGTTCGCAAACCTCTTCACAGGCAGGGAGTTGGTGCCAGAGGAGCACAGGAGTCTAGAAGGGGAGTATTTAGTCAGGAAACGTTGAAGACAGAGTGGTCCCCAGCCCCATATAGCCTCGTGGATGATACAGAGGGATTTGAATTTAATCCGTGCTGAGATTGGGAGCTAGTGAAGACTTTGCAGGGCAGGAGAGATGCGGTCCCTGTGCTTGAGGCCAAGGATAAGTCTTGCTGCCCTATTCTGGGTTAGATGGAGTGGTCGCAGGTTGGATGCAGGAAGATTAAGGAGAAGGCTATTGCAGTAGTCTAGCCTGGAGAGAACCAGAGCACGGGTAACATTCAGTCTCTGGGAGAGAGTGAGGAAGGGTAGAGTTCCTTTGAGAAGGAAGAGCTGAAAGTAGGACTTCTTGACAATGTCCTGAATATGAGGGGTAAGGAGATGGAGGGATCAAAGATGACTCTGAGATTTCTGGCTACAGAGGAGGGGATGGGAGGGCCCATGGAGTAAGGCCAGAGTGAGGGGAAGAAATAGTGTCCCGGTAACCCAATAGGGACAATCTCTGTTTTGCTGGCATTGATGCAAAGGTCATTAGCAGTGCACCAGACCTGGATGGCAGAGAGGCAGACGGGGATGAAGGAAGGTGCAAGGGTGTCAGTGGGAATTTTGAAGAAGAGTTGTGTGTCATCAGCGTAGCACTGGAAGTTGGGGGAGAAGGAGGAAATTAAGCATGTCAGCAGAGAAAGGTATATGTTAAAGAACCAGGACGAGAGAATGGAGCCCTGGGGGACACCACAGGTGCAGAGGAAGTAGGGGAGGAGAAAGGGCCCAGAACGGTGTTAGAGGAATGGTCAGTAAGGAAGGAGGTGAGCCAGTACTGTGCCTGATCCGTGATACCAAGGGTATCATGGAACCTTTTTATGAGAATGGAATGGTTCACTGTGTCATGGAGAACGTATGCCACATTATACCCTATGATCATGTGACTTGACGTACGCCATGGACACCTAACGGTCCACGCTGATTGGCTCGCTATGATTTGCCCGTTACGTTTTAAACGTGGTCTACCGCACGGCAGGAACGTATGCGTTCAAGGACCCGGAAGGCAAACTTTGAAAGATACAGCACATCTAGTTTAGCAGTTCGGTGCTGCAATTCGGCTGCACACTTACTACTGGGGTAAGCCGCGTCTCCGATTGCTGTATTATCTAAAAGATGGATCATTTGGGATCATTATTTCCAACTCGTACCCTTTCCGTTGTGCACGAGGGTTATGGGGACACCGTTTTAAGAGAGGGGCCAAAGATGATTGTTGATTGGAATAGTCGATACCTGGCCGAGCATTTAACCCCACTCTCATGTGAAACCTTGAGCATTAAACCTTAAGAAAGGCGTGATACACGTATGTTTCCTGAAATCTAGAATTAAAAAGGATAATTTGCAATAGAACTTGTTATATCTCCCCCGACAGATTCTGTGAAGCTAGTTGCTTCGATTGGGTGAGAGCAGCATTGGCATCACGTGAACTAGACACGAACAACGCACGCAATTGAAATGTTACTATCTGCCTTTTGCCACATGGGCCAGAAGTCAGCACTTTTCGGGTAAGACGATGGTTTAGGGGATCTTTCAGATAAGTGTGCTACATTGTCACATCTGTCTCTATAATAATGCTAATTTTTTTCTCAACTAATGCGGCCACCCCCTTTGATACTCCCTGCAGATTTGGTACGCGAGAGTCGCCTGACGCTCTACACTTGCGAGCTGACCCTACACAGTGCGGCCCAAGAACAATGAGTGTTTTACTCTGACAGTCTGCGATCAATCATCAGACAGGTACGGAGTTACCAACGTCAAATGTAGGATTTCTCCCTCCTAAAGGGGAGCTTTAACCGTAATGAAGATAACATTTCTTATGGGGAGCTGACATTGTATCCCTGGTTTATTGACAGGTGCAGCTTGGACATTGATTCAGTAATGAATAGTCAGGCCTTATAAATAAGAAGCTGCCGCATGCTCTGGATAGCCAGTAAGTTAATCCTTGCAGATATCCCACTGTGGTTAACTGTTCCCCCTGGATGATGGCTTTCTCTGAATCCACCTACACCACTTTGGGGAAACTACCTATAGGAGATTGGAAGTTGTCTGTTCTGTGGCCACAATGATTTTCCTTGGTTTCACTTTATTTCACTTTCTGGTAACCCGCCAATGGGGACGCTACCTCTTGACCACCTGATTGACTGGTTTGTAATATCACTGTCAACCTATGCTATCCTTAGTCAAGATACTTCACCAACATTTTGATTCTTATGGGTGAAGGGTACTTGAGCTATAGATGCCATTTGAAACCTCTTCTAACTGAGCTAATTGTAAGCTTTGTTGTACCCGGAACTATATTTGCTATGTCTCCAGATTGTTAGTACTTATGTACTACACTGAGTTGTAAAAAGGAAACTTATATTCCATTTTTGTATCGCTTTCTTGAAGGGGAAGCTATCCGTAGAAGTCTTCTACTTAGAGTTCCTTGAAAGTAAAGATTGGAAAGTCTATGAATTCAACCAAATCACTTGGGCTTTGAGGGGAACCATTGAATGCAAGAGTATCTAGTCACTGTTACTGTGCAATGATTCCAACTGTAATTCCGCCCCTGATGAATTTCCATGGAATAACCCCCTGAGGAAAGAAACATGTTGGGCTTGGTTTTATTACTGCCTGAATTTATCATGTGTGAATGAATGGATAACAATAAATGAGTGTGTATGTGTGGTACGAATGATAATGAGTGGGCGAGCAAGTAACTGATATATGATTATGTATTATCACATTGTATAAGCCACTTAACCATCTAGGTCCCCAATATTGGGACTTACTTGTGGAATTGCATTGCATTAATTGTGTACAATGGTGTTTTCTTCAATTTTTGTATTAGCTCTCTTTTGATTAGCTCAATGAGAGGGTATCTATATTGTTTATGCATCTAATTTGTGTATTGTATTTGTGTCTGTTATTAATTAAAATATGCAATTGTTTTAGATCTTTCAACAATGTTGTCCTTCATCTTTGATAAATTTGTTATGAGTTGAGGACGTGAGATAACGCCTCCCGTCACTCCAAGAAAGCGGTCATTTTTGGAGTCACAAGCCTTTTTGTTGTTGTTACAAGGGTTCTGCCCTTAATGTGAGGGTTTGCTTGAGACTCCATTCTTTCCCACAACCTCCCTGTGTTCCTCTGTAGTCACTGTGTCAAATGCCAAAGCGAGATCAGGGAGGATCAGGACTGCAGGGGAGTTGGAGTCAAGGGATGCAAGCAGTTATTTGCAGGTGTTCAGAAGAGCAGTTTCCGTGCGTCTGGATGCTTGGAATCCAGACTGGTGGTCGTGTAGACCACCAGCAAGTTCAGTATGAGAGTTGAGAGAGGACCAAATTCTCGAGCAATTTCCCCAGGAATAGGGTGATGGAAATGGGTCAGCAGTTGGCTGGGCAGGAAGGGTGTGCAGAGGGTTTTTTAAGGAGGGGGCGCACAAGGGAGTTCTTGAGAGAGGATGGAAAAGAACCAGTAGCAAAGGAGTGGTTGCAGAGATCATCAAGAGCAGGGGCATGAGAGGAGATGTTTTCCTTGATGGTTCTGGAAAAGCAAGGGGCAACCTGTTTGGAAGAGACATTCATGGAGTTGACAACTGTGGTGACTTCTTCAGGGGGACAGGAGTAAAGGAGAAAAAGGAGGAAGGACGAGGGTGGGTGGTAGGGGGGAGAGATGGGAGTGTTGATTCGGAAGAGTGCATGACAAGGCTGATCAGTATGTCTTGGGTTTGGAAATGAAGTGAGAGGCGAGTGAATTGCATGGGGCATGGGAAGGAGTAGGGGCAGAAGATACTGCAGATGGGATGGCAAGTTCCCTGCAGATTTTGAAGAGTTTGGCTGCATTGTTGGTGACATTGGACACTTGTGCCTGAATGTGAGCTCATTTTTTGACATGTATGGAGTCTGTATTGTCTCTCGGTCAGGCAGCAGGCAAGTTTGTCAGAGGGTGCACCTGAGGTTTGCCACTTCCTTTGTGCAGCCCTGCACCTACATTTTTGGTCTGCATGTTCAGAGTCATACACGTGTTACACTTAGAGGCAGGTTTCAGGTGAATGCTCATGACTGCGGCACGAATGTTGAGTGTGTTGGTAATGGACATATAGAAGTTGCTGGGGTCAGAATCACTGGTAGAGTCTGTGTTGGGTGGGTGTGGGGGAATGAAAGTGGAAGAGAAGGCAGCAGCTGACACTCGTTTCATCGGACGGATGTTCGTGAACGAGGTTGGCAGATCTTTATGAGGAGTTGTCGCAGGGGATATGGACCCAGATGAGTGGAGAGGAGAGATTGGTCAGAGCAGGAGAGAAGGGTGACCAAGGGAGAAGAAAAAGTGAGGTTGGAGTGGATGATGGTGTCTAGCATGTGTCCAGCAGAACGGGTATGGCCTGAGCAAAGAAAGGAGAGGGTTAGGGAGGAATAGAGGTCAGTGAAGAGGGTGGTTGCTGTGCAAGGGGAGTCTTGGTGTAGGTTGATGTTACCTAGTAGTAGTAGCAGGTTGGAGGTGGTAGAGTGTAGGGAGGAACAGAAGTCTGCCCACTCAGAGAGGAAGAGAGAAGAAGCACCCTGGGGCCGGTAGATGGTAGCAATGGTCAAGGTGGTGGAAGGAGAGATGACCAATTTACATACTAGGCTCTCAAAGAACAAATAAGGCTGAGTGGGTAGGATGGAAGAAGGAATACACTCTGGGAAGATAAGGGCAACTCCTCCAGCAGCACGGTGGGGTTGAGGCTTTGCGGTAATCTTAAAGCCGTCGGGTAGGAGTGAATCTAAGGAGGTAACTGAGCTGGCATTCAACCAGGTTTCAGTAAGTGCAAGTATATTCAGATCAGTGTCTTCAAGGAGAATGCAGATGTCAGCAGAGTGTTTGATGGCAGAGCGTGAGTTGAGGGTCACAAGATGGAGACGATCGCTGCCTTTGAATGTTTTTTGGGGTGAAGTGTAGTAGGGCTTCCGTCCAAAGTGGTGGGGCAGAGGGGGAAGAAGTAGGGGAGGCCGGGAAGGAAGGAAATTGATGAGAGAAGGCATGATCTGGTCAAAGAGAAGGAGGTTGGCCTGTGGGCCTTCAACCAGGACTGTGCCTGTGAGGTAGACATTGATGCAGCAGCGGGATGAGAAGAAGCCCACAAGGAGGAATTCCTACTTTGTGCCACCATTAATGGATGTGGAAGAGTAAGGTGGGAGAGTGGCAGTGAGGCGAGAGGTCCATAGGTCAAGAGATGGGGCCAAAAAGAGGATGTCACCTAGTAGAAGTAGAGAGGAGGGAGTGATCTCTCTCTCCTGGAGAAATCACTCCCTCCTCTCCTCTCATCTCTCCCTCTCTTCCTCCCAAGCAAAGCCTACCCCAACACGGTCTCCTACCTTCTGGGACATCCGGCCCATGAGGCTTTTGTCAGTTGAGGCTTTTGCTGCCACTTTCTATTCCCTCTCCACCTCTGTCTCACATGCTGACACAGCCTCGTCTCTACTCTACTCTTCAATTTCTGATACTCTTGATGCTCTTGCCCCTGTCATGAGGATTTGTTTGAAGTCCAAAGCCAAGGGCAATTCCTGGTGTGACTCTGACCTAGCTAAACTTAAACATAAGTGTAGGGTGGCTGAGAGGAAATTGAGGGCTTCCTGTTCATCCTCTGATAAACTGGCCTGTTGCCTGCTACAAAGGCAATACCGACTTTCTGTCCTCACCAAGAAGAGAGTCCACATTCAAGCTCATGTCTCTGTGGCATCTAACAACTCGGCCAAACTCTTTAAAATCTGTAAGGAGCTGGCCAACCCTGCTTCAGTCTCTATCCCTCCTGTTGCCTCCCAGGCTCTCTGAAATGCCCTTGCCTCTCACTTCATTTAAAAAACACAGGACATCCTGTTGACCCTCTCCACCCCAACCCCTTCTCTCCCCTCTCCATCTGTGCTTGCTGACCCTCCTTTAGCCCCCCCACCATCCTTCTCATCCTTTCCTCTTTTCTCCCCTGACGAGGTCACTAGACAAGTCCGATCTATGAAAGCCTTGTTAAAACAGGTTAATCCCTGCTCCTCTAAAACCATCAAGGATCACATTGACATGCTCGCTCTGGCCCTTGCTGATTTTTGCAACCACTCCTTTGGCTCTGGATTCTTCCCCTCCCCTTTGAAGCACTCCCTTGTGCATCTCTTCTCAAGAAACCCACAGCTGATCCTTCTTGTCCAGCTAACTATTGCCCAATTTCCATTACTCCCTTTCTGGGCAAACTCCTGGAAAAGTTGGCCATCTCTCAGCTTAACCTTGATTACAATTCTGTTGGCTGTCTCCATGACCACCAGTCGGGCTTCTGAGCTGCCAGAAGCATGGAAACTGCTCTCCTGAACATCAGTGAAGATCTGCTCTCCAACCTTGACTCTAACATTCCCTCTGTACTCATCCTCCTCGATCTCTCTTCTGCCTTCAACACGGTCAACCATACCATCCTGCTAAATTGTCTGCATGAAAACCTGGGTATCACTGATCAGGCTCTGGCCTGGCTGATCTCTTTCCTCTCTGATCGATGCTCCCAGGTCCAACTTGGGTCCTTCCTATCATCTATCTTCCTCTCTACCTGTGGTGTTCCCCAGGGGCTAACCTCTTGCCCTGTCTTTTCAACCAATACCTGGCAACTCTCACCCACTCACTGCATTGCCATTTTCTGCTCGAATTTCCAGTGCTACGCTGATGACACTCAACTCATTTTCAGTCTACCCTCGGCCACCTCTTCTCCCTCTCTCATCTCTGTTTGCCTAACTGCCATTCAAGATTGATGTGCCGCCAATGATCTTTGTCTGAATGCCAGCATGATGGTGATCCTCCTCATCAGCACACCTTCACCATCCTTTCCCCTTACTCTTTGGCCGGCCTCCCTTGGCTCTCCTCCTACCCCCTCCTGCGAGGCTAAGAACTTCGGGGTCATCTTTGACTCCACCCTTTCCTTCTCCGCCCACATCTCTGAGGTCTCTAAAAAGTCAAACTTCCTACTGCACCTCCTCAGAGGTACTCTGCCTTTCCTCTCCTTCCCCCAGAAGCTCATGGTATCCCAAGCTCTGGTTCTCTTTAGGTTGGTCTATTGTAACACCCTTTTTCTAAATCTACCTGCCTCTAATCTCCACCCTCTGCAACTAATCCAGAACAGGACTGCGAGAATTGTCCTTGGCCTCAAGCCCTGGGATCGTATCTCTCCAGCTCTGAAATATCTCCATTTGCTCCCAGTGGATGCAAGGATTAAATTCAAAACCCTCTGCATTGTCCACAAGGCTTTCTGGGGCCTGGGTCCAAATTACCTTCAGCTATGGCTCTGCAAATACCTCCCCTCTCGAGCTCCTCTCTCCTCTACCTCTAACTTCCTCAGGGTGTCGTTTTTCAAAGAAACGAGCTGGAGGTAGATCTCTGTCTTCGGCTGGGTACTCCCTCTGGAACAGCCTCCCCACCACCCTAACACTTGTGGAGAACCATCTCTGGTTCCGGAAGCACCTCAAGACCTCCCTGTTTTCTTCTGCCTTCGCTCCCCCTCTCCCCTGATGATCTGTTCTCTCTTGGCACCGTGCACCTGGCCACCCTCTGTCCTCTGGGCCCAGGTTCCTGCTCACCCTGTCACCTTCCCTGCACTGCCCCCGGGCCACCCCTTACACTGGGGTCTGTATCTGTACCCATACAGCCCCCCCTTTTTACTTCTTTCACTTATCAGACCTACCCTGTCTGCGGCCTTAAACCTAGCACTTGCAAATTGCTGGCTGCACTACCACTGTTTGTTCCCTTTATTATTTATGTATTTATTATTATTTATCTGTTTCTCCTCTGCTTCGCACTTTACATTTCTCCCCTTCCATGCACTTTTCCCCTCCCCCTAACCCATGCACTTGCGTGTTCTCAATGACATTGGGCCTAGTAAGATCACTGTTTTATTCTCCCCTGTTCCCCCCCCTTGCCTTGTCGCACGCTGAAACACTTGTGTACGAGCACAATAGAAATAAAATATCAATATCAATATCAATGTCAGTGTAGATTTCTGTCGAGGATGCAGTGACATAGGTGTCTGCAGTCGGGAGGCCATGGTTTGCAGCAAGGATGTCTTTTGTATGCGTTTTCCGTCCAGATTTTGTGAGAGAGGGAGGATAGGTGATGGGGGTGGATTTGGCGACGATTGAGGAGATGGAGAGTGCCATCTCAAATCCAGAGAAGGAAGTGAGACGCAGAAGACCAGGGGGGGGGTGTGAGTGCTGCAATGCAAAGTTCTGAACCAGATACACAGTTGGCCAAGTGAGTGTTAAATGTACAAATAAGACAATGCTGGATGAAGGCACACCTAAAATCGAGTTTTACACTAAACAGACAAATACAATGCAGGATGAAAGCACACCTAAAATAGAGTTTTATACTAAATAGACAAACACAACGCTGGATGAAGGCACACCTAAATTTGATTTATACACTTACAGAACAAAACAATGCTGGATGAAGGCACACCTAAATTAGATTTTTACACTAACAGAACAAAACAATGCTGGATGAAGGAACACCTAAATTCGATTTTTACAATAAACCGACAAATACAATGCAGGATGAAGGCACACCTAAATAAAATGTTTATACAAACAGAAAAAACAATGCTGGCTGAAGGCACACCTAAATTTGATTTTTATACTAACAGAACACAACAATGCTGTATGAAGGCACACCTACATTTGATTTGTGCACTTAACAGACACATACAACGCTGGATGAAAGGCACACCTAAATTTGATTTTTACAATAAACAGACAAATACAATGCTTGATGAAGGCACACCTAAATTCGATTTTTACACTATTAGAACAAAACAATGCTGGATGAAGGCACACCTAAATTTTATTTTTTACACTAACAGAACAAAACAATGCTGGATTAAGGCACACCTAAATTCGATTTATATCTAAATTCGATTTGTATACTAAACAGTGAATAAAATGGTGGCAGCACAGCATTACAGCATCAGGGTCAGTGGAAATGAAACTCAGGGAGTGAGAGCAGAGTGAAGTTACACAGTAGAAAAGGGAAAATCTGAATGTGAATGATCGGAGAGGCAGAAAGAGTGAGTCAAGTAGAGAAAAAGCAGCTACAAAGCAACAGTCAGTACTCATGTGATGGCAACAGCAGGATGTCACAATCCAGGCCTGCATGGATGGAGTATCCAATATGGAAGAGCATATTAGGTTGTGGATGTTATAAAGTGCGGCTCAGAAGCCCAGCAAGGCACTGACAGGAACAGACAGGGCCTTAGATGTGGGTCTTTGAGAATGGGCTGGCTCCCGCATCCCAGTGCCACTGATTGGCTAATGAAGGAGAGAGTAGCCAATGGTGGGGGATCAGGCACATAGCCACCAGTAAAGCACTAATAAGGGTGAACCATCTTGGAGGAGGAAGTGGGCAGCAGGGCCAGTGTACAAAGAATAAAGTGAACGCCCTTTTTAAAGCATCTACTTCACACTGGGTGCCACTGTGGTCAAATTGCGCATTAAAGAGTCCATATTACTAAAATCTTTGCAGTTGAAGGTGCGTGTCATCACGCAGCGAAAACCGCCAAAATGCATATAAAATCACATTACAATTAATTTGCTGATGCTGGGGCCTGTGTGCAACGCTGCGAAAGCCAGAATGGCTTACCTTCTCTCTGAGACAATTTGGAGCAGGAAGAAGTTGAGTGAACATGTTTTCCGGAACACGATGTTCAGCTGTTTCTGGTTGTGATAGAAGAGAAAATCTTCACAAGAACTATTCACATCTTCAAAAGAGCTCCTAGCCTGGATGGGGCCCACTCAAAAGCGATGTCAAACTAATCTTCTCCTTGGAAACCAGATTCTTTTTTTTCATTCACACTCCCAGACTGTGTACTGTTGCCATTATGTGAGACAACAATCCATTTCCTGCATCTTTAAGAGGCACGAATATGCAACATGAATCCAGATTTTTTGGCACATGCCTCCTTCCATTGCTGTCAGCATATCCAGGACGTAGCGGTTCTGCATCGTCATCAACCTTAGTGCACACAGCTTGACCTTTATGACGTTGAACCCATACTATGTGTTGTTTGTCAACTGGACCAATTGCCAGTGTACTATCTGTAGCCATTTAGCATTAGCTGCTGCCTGTACGCCGGGTAGCAATAGTGAGGCGAAAAAGGTTTCAGCAGAGCTGAAGAGTCTGCATTCTTCAGGTATTTCCCCAAACAGATTTTTGATAGATAGTTTGATGCTCTCTTCATTTTTCGCAAATCGCAAATTATCATATTGGCTCTTCATGGGTAGGATGCGAAATTCTCACAGGGGCATTGGGTTCTGTTCTTCCAACGCCGGGGGAACTGTGGGTGTTGTATCGGGTATTGGCCCCCCTTTCAAGTGTTCTTCTGGGACTACTAGTAGTGTTGAGTGCAGCGTAGCCAGCGAATAGTAGCCCCTCCATGATGGTGGGAGGTGCAAGTATTCTTGTTGGTCACAAACCAAGTAGTAGTCGATCACTGCGGCTGTGTCCCTTTTCAAGTCTGGAATCAACAAAGTCCTGTTGCATCGCCGATTGGAGCCTAAAAAGACAGTTCTTTCACTGTGGAAGCACAATTTATAGCTCTCCTCTCGGTGCACTTTCAATGGCTTCTCCATCGCCACAATCCATGTCAGTTTTGTGACGTTCCTCTTTGTATCACAGGAGGCCTACACCTAGGCAATTGAGCATTGTTTCCTGCCACTTGCTGTTTATGTACTTCAACCCATTAATTACTAAATATGGTTGTTGTAAGCAGTTGAGGTTCTTCGGGTTGATTTTGTATTGCAGGGCATCTGGAACCACAAACTCTAGTCGCATGCTATGTGCTTGGAAGGTGCCTATTATTCTACATAGTGCAAGATGAACCAGGCATTGTGCCTATATAATTGGAACTTCCTGTGGTATTAAAACCTTGGGTGCCCCTGTTGTGTGCGGTGTCAATGAGCATACATAACAGCTAGCATTGGTCCTTTATCTTCCTGCTGCACTCATGTCTGCAAACCAGCTGTTAGAGTGCTTGGGATGTCTAAATCTTCAATAGGATCCAGGCCTAGGCCATGGGATGCAAACATATTTGGGCCTACGCGCTTGCCTTTTCATTCTCTCATGGCATGATATATATCTCTTTGTTTGTGTACTATTGATAATATTGCTACTATTGCTAATATCTGTGCTACAAAAAAGGTTTTGGCCAGGTGTATTTGCTTGCATACTGGTACTATTATTACTCGTTTGGGAAATATTATACATATATACAGTATTGTTACTGGTTGTGTTCAGCAGTGCACTTCCCTTCATGTCCCCCCTCTTTTAGATGGCATGCCCAGATAAGAGAAGTACCCCAATACATTCCTAACATGAACATGATTATAGTAAATAAGAGAGCAGTGAAGTGTAGCTCACAAATATAAGAATATAACCATCTTGAATTTACAGTATATCTATTTACTTTTTTAACATACAACAAATCCTTTGATGTTGAGGGTTCCATTTTGTATACTTCTGTAGAGGACAAATATGGGGGGGAGAGGGAGAGAGAGATTATTTTACTTAAAGTACTTATGCTTTTAGCAGCAATGCATGTTTATTATCTGGGACATGTATTCATGTTATCATTTCTGAGTTAGTTACTTTTGAGGTATATAGGTAGTTTCTTTTAGGGTGCTGCTGAGGTATTTGGGGGTGTCCTGCAAACATCTGAAAGGTGTAAACAATATCAAAGCCCCTTCACTTGTACTGCGAGAGGGGTGGAAAACACCACTTTGTAAGGGCCATGGAACCTAGGGTTGTTCCATTTGCGCACAAAGCTCTTGACATATGTCAGGTCACTTGGCAGCAGCGGTAGGGTGGGCGTGGTGTTTGTGGTAGGTGGCTCTGCAGTGCCCTGTGTATTATCTAGGCGAGGCAGTGTGATCTGTCGGAAGGCATATTTGATTGCAGGTGTCAAGTTTGTTAAGTACTCTTTGAATTCTTCACCCAGAACCAGTATAGCTCTATGGGCACCTGATGCCCTCCTCACTGGGGAGATGGGTGTGTGCATGTGCCTGCCAGTTACTATTTTCTGTGGGGAAAGGTGATGGTTTTACTTGCCTGAGTGCACAAACTGAACAGGGCCAGGGGCAAGAAATGTACCCAGATTTTCTTTAAGGTGGTGCAGAGCTTGGAGAGCTTGCTTTTAAGAGGCTGTTGATTCATTCAACAATGTGTTTGCTTGGGGGTGGTAAATTTAGCACATCTGGTGTTGAATACCAAGTAGTGCTGTGATTTCCTTGAAGAGTTCATTCAAGAAGTGGATTTAGTACAAAGCACAGTCCACATCAAGGGAAAACTTTGAGCACTAAATAATTAGCAGCACATTTGGCATCTGGATGTTACCAAGGTCCAGCTTCAGCCCATCATGAAAAAGGGCAGACTACGTATGACTGTTAGGTATTGTGAACCATTGCATCTTTCTCCCATGTCTGCATAATCTATGTGTAAGTCACGGAACGGCCCAATGGGATGAGGCATGGTACCTCGTATTGTCCAGAGCATCATGCCAGTGTTAAATGTTTAACAGGCGGTGCAGTGTATAATCATGTTCTTGAGATGCTCCTGAAGGTTTGGTATGAACCAAAACCTCCTGTATGTCTGCTGCAACATGCTGTTTGGAGCAATGGGATGGGTGGTGTAAATGGTTGAACGCTATTACC
This sequence comes from Ambystoma mexicanum, assembly GCF_040938575.1. Taxonomy (NCBI): domain Eukaryota; kingdom Metazoa; phylum Chordata; class Amphibia; order Caudata; family Ambystomatidae; genus Ambystoma; species Ambystoma mexicanum. The sequence continues at coordinate 720,161,503 of NC_090932.1, forward strand.
AAGAGCTCTACAGACATTACTGCTTTACCAGTGCATTCCTGTCTCCAGAGTAAGTCTGTGGGGGACTGTTTACACCCTCTCTTGGACCATAGTTATGTTTCCTCATTTGGTGCTTTTACCTGTGGTTCAATCAGTTGTATGATGGGCAGTGCTGTGTATGATGTGGGTTGCGTATTATGCAATGCTGTAGAGGAAGGTAGGCCGCTACTTTGGCCACAGCGTGCACTGCATCATTTCGTAATGGGATTAGTGTTACCAGTGTGGGCGGCACACTTAACGACTACTGCCACAGAAGGTTGTGATAAGGTAGAAATGAGTGTGTCTAAAAGTGCGGCGTGTTGTACTGGGGAACCGTCTGCTCTGCAGAATCCTCTCCTTTTCATCATGAAAACCCGGCATGTAATGTTGAAGTGACGTATGCTGAGTCTGAATAAATGGTCACATGGCATCCTTGAGATGCTTGTAGTGCTTTGATGAGTGCCACAAGCTCTGCCGCCTGTGCTGAATAGTGCATGGGTAATCTCTTCATCACTAATGTTCATATTCTCCCCCTTCGAGATGCACTACTGCCATGCCCGTATGTCTTTGTCCTGTGTCAAATGTTGCTGACCCGTCAACAAAGAGTAGCTCCCCCTCCTCTAGTGGACTGTCCTTTGATTTGGGGGTGTGATCATCCTCACCTTCGTATGTGGCACAGTCGTGTTGCTGCAAGTCCTCATTTGTGCATACTTCTGTCATAACTGTATCTAATGTACCGGTGTAATAGGCAAATGGCTTGTGGCCCATTGTGCTCTTCGGTGTTAGCACAATGGTCATGAGTGTGCCGTTTGAATGTGAGAATTTATAGAACGCTTGTGTGTAATCTGCGGTGGCGAGAACCGGGACTGTGGAATCACTTCCTTTAAATCATTAAAATGTTGTACCATGTCTGCTGTCTATTGTAGTTTATGGTTGCCGTTTTGTACTTTCTTGAGACTCTCTAAGAGCGGTCTTATGTGTGCTGCATAGTCCAGAATCCATGCCCTGCAGAAATTACACAACACCAGGAATTTCTGCATGTCTTTTACTGTAACAGGTTTGGGTGTGGCGCGCACAGTTGCTGCTCTATGTGGTATTATACTTTTGTCGTCTGCTGAGATCATCTGTCCTAAGTACAGAACCTCAATTTGGCAGTATTGGAGCTTCGCCTTGACAACCTTATACTCCTTGCGGGCTAAGAGTTGTAGCAGGGTAATAGAATCTTTATGACAGTTTTGCTCACTGTCACTGCAAATCAGTAAGTCATCCATGTACTGGATGACCGTGCTGGACACATGAATGTTGTCTAAGTCTTCGTGTAATATTCTGTTTAATATGCTTGGGCTCTCGCAATATCCTTGGGGCAAACAAGTGTGCTCGTAGCGCTTTCCGTCATGTCTAAATGCTGTGAGGTACTGTGAGTCAGTGTGCAAGGGTACTGAAAAGAAGGCGTTCTTCAAATCAACCACTGTGAAGTGCATTGCTTCTTTAGGGATATTGCACTATTAACACTTGGTGTAGTGGAGCCTGCAACTTGTCATTTATCCCCTCTTCTGCCTCCCTTCATAATGGGTACTGTTTTACTCTGGGTAATACTGCTCAATTTTTTAGTGTGATCTGCACTGGGGTTACTTACTTTAGTAGCCCTACGTCATGTGGGTTGGTTGTCCACAATTGTGCTGGCACATACTATAAGTCAGCCTGGATGAAGGGAGGTGGTGCGACATTGGCCAATAGGGGGCAATATAATCTCGCAGGGGATGCACATTTCCAGTACTATCTCCCCGTCTTTGTCATTGTTTTGAAGAGTTTTCCATCTGTCACTTCTTTGAGTGGTACGGTGGGGTCGATGCACAATGCATTGTGCCACAGGCACCCTTCTTTGTCTGTTCCAAGGACAACCCCATCTCTTCCTTCCCTCTCCCCCTCCACTGCTAATGTCCCCATCCGCCTCTTGACTCGCTGCCTGGTTCCTTCAGAGTCTTACAGGGTAACAGGCCCCCCTAATCCAGTCTACCCCTGCATTTGGTCTCCCCTGGCTCCCCCCTCCCACTACCTGCCGTTGCCCTTCCAGGCCCCTCCCCTGTGCTAGCCTGGCTGGGCCTGCACGCCTGGAGTCCTTCCAGCCCTTTACCTCGCACTCAGCTGTGGAGCCTCCTCCCTCTGCACACTCTGCTTTCCCCAGGCCTTGTCCACCTTGCCTCCCCTGGAACTTGCTTTTTTCTATCACAGGCCCTCTGCCCTGACCGGCACAACCCTCACCCCGCTCCACTGCACTTGCATGATCCTCCCTGTTCCCCCACCCTCTTGCCTTGTTGCACCTCGAAACACATTGTGTAAAGGGGCATTATAAACACACAAGAAATACAATACATAAAATAATTATTTAGTGCAAATGTGTGCCTTTTAGACTAAAGCGATTTTTACTCCACTTTCTTGAGAGTCGCTCTGCCTGCTTTATTACTATTGTGAACTGTGTTTGAAAATGGCTGATTTTCGACAGATTCGGCAGTTCTGCCAAAACATGTATACACATCGGTACTGCCACATACATCTATGCTGCTTACACCTGATGATATTTATTTGCAAAGAACATTTTTAACAATTATTTTAATTAGACATTATTGATGGAAATATGTTTTTGTTACATGCTTAATCTCGTCACAGATCATGTTGACTAATTAGTGTTTTACAGAATTAATGAGGAGTTGAAAGGTTGCTGCATTACAATTCGATATTAGATGCATCATTGTCGAGAAGCAGTTAATTGCTCAATTTGTAGTGCATGCTTGTTTTACTGTGACTGAATGATCTCTGCGTGACAAAGAGAGAACAGCCGTGCATTAGTTGGTAGTGAACTTTTGTAACTACAACTATGGAATTACACCTGGATCAAACACACCGCAACACAGGGTCAAATATGCTGCCAGAGTCCTTGAAGCTGTGGCTCGTTGTGAGTCAAATTTCCGTTATCTATTGGGAATGCGGTTAAAGCATTATAGCTTGGCAGCAGCATACAGAGCAGCATATTCAGGAGGAAAATATGAATAAACATTTTGGAACTTATCAATGTTCATTGTTACCCACAAACAAATGTTCACGGTGGCAACCACGCTACCAACCATTTGCTGTTCAATTTCAGTAGGACTCAGCACACAATTTGCTGTGGATAAACTGGAGCTCTACTGTTTCTGAAAACTGGACCACTTGCTAAATCCTCTATGTTCTCTGTATATGAGAAGACATGGTATACCTCTGTTTGCATGTTCATGCCAGATGGTCCACTGAGGCAATTGACAAGTTTTGTCAGACTACTTGTTATAAGGATTAGTTACGGAAAGATGTTGGGGAAGTTAAAGCATACATCAGAGGAAACACTGCATTTTCAACCAAATGAACAATTGTCAAAACAAGAGATTAATTCTTTCTTATATTTTATTACAAGTGTCGAGGGAGGAGTCTGACACTCATTTTCAAACGCTGTTTTACTGACTCTTCATTGAGTTTCCCCTGTATCAACACTAACCCGTTTTGGAAACATTGAGCGCAGCAAGGCACAATAAATCAAATTATCAATCACAAGGCATAACCAGCCGAAGGGCCTCAATTTTAGCAATGGCTACCAATATTGTCTTCCCTTTTCTTTTCTGTTTCATACTGTGTGGGTTGCCATCTGGAAAGGGAGTAGCAGCCCTGCCATGTTTGATTTGTTTTAATAATACAATAATACAAGTGATCCATTTCAGAAAGGACGGCCCGCTAAACAGACCACCCTTTCATTAAACTCAATGCCATAATAATAGCATATACCTGGGCCGTGCTGCATCCGTCTCGTCGATCTGCAGCTCATGCTCAGTGGCAGAGAGGTCACAGGTTGCCTGTTTCACAATTGTTCTGAGAGCAAAGTCACTGCAGACCAGAGGTTTCATTAAATGGGTACATCTTTTCCAAAACCATAATAATCATGGCAACGTAATCAATGGTGGTAGGGTATTCTTGAAATATAAGCCATGCATGGATTTTAGTATGGTAGCTGATAGTTAACATATTTATTGAAACCAAAGTAGATCCGTATCATACACTTGATAAACCAGTGAGTCCAGGCCAGCTGTTCAAGCGGATTGTGTATTCTGGTCATACTGCATGTCTCTGCTCATCCAGCAGGACAATGCTTGCTGTCTGACATGCCAGCGATAGAGCTGGAACCAGTGGAGCACATTGTTGTCGCGCCAGCAACAATCTGCTACAGCTCAGCCTTCACTCTCACTTAAAGTCAGGGTGAGAGCTAGACCGCCCTCCCCCATGGACCTCGGGTAGCGGGGAGCCATTGCACCGCAGGAGCTGTGGAGGGGCCCATTACGCCTGTTACTTCCAAATGCTCCCTCAAGGCAATTAATAATGTTAATGTTAATGTTAATGGTATTTGTACCACACACCATCACCACCAGAGTTGTCCCCAAGCGCACTGGCGGATTTGAAAAAGGGAGGAAGGTAGGAAGGTTAGTAGGATTGATTGGGAGAAAGGCAAGTGAGCGGTGATGTGCTGTTGGCAACCTCAGTTCGGTTTGCACCGTTCGCTGAGCTTAGGTGTGCTTTTCGCTTGGGAGCCATGTTGTGCTGTTGTGTGAGACTTTGTGTAGTGTATGTTGTTGTTGCAGTGTGGTGACGTGTGTGGTTTGTTGTGCATTAGAGGTATGGTTGTTTTGAGTTACGTGTTTTTTTAGAGACCGGTCGATATATGTGGGTGCACCTTCTTTTGGAGAAGCGACCTGGAAGCCACTGCAAATACGGGGGAGCTGGGACCACGTCAGGGTCACCAATTGAAGGCAAGTGCCTTGTAGGGCACATTCCTCTCAAACATCTTTGCACACTGTTAGAACAATGAATAAGCGTTGTGGCGGTTGTCAGTGTGGGCTGTCCTCGTGAGAGCTCGGGAATGGCTGGGGAATTCTCTTGTCTTGTGATTTGGGCCTAGTGCATGCAATGCTGCATTTACTGTGCATGCCTTCCCTTCCACCTATGGTTACTATTATCTTCACAAAATAGCAATGCTGCTTGCCTTATGCTGTACTACGTGAATACATTATATTTTGCTATATTGGAGTTGGGTCCTTTTATACTGAGAGGTGGTCCTCTCACTGTCCTCCCTCCCCGCTGGCCCATCATAGTGCTTTGAATGCATCTTGCCTCACTCTAAAGAGTCTATAGGGGTGGAGCGGCACTGCCCCCTTCCCACCATTCCTCCCTTTCATTACTTCTACAGTGACAAACTGTGCTGTACCTATACGCTCATGTTCCCTTTTCTCTGTTTCCACAAATGGCTAAGTTCCCTTTATTGGCACCCATGCCCTGCATACAGATTGTAAACTATCCCCCTGTGCACATATTCTTCAGGTGAGCAAGTCAAATAGATGCAGCCCCCTCCCCCGCCAGGTCGACCCAAACCTCTGTGTAATTTTCTAGATCAGGGAGTGGAGAAACTATAGTCTGGTATAGAGGGTCAACTTCATCTATGTATGGGATGGGGAGCATTTCATACTTGGGGCCACTTTGAGGGATATCAGTCTATACTTCAATATTTTTTGTATCGTGAGGTGCTTTTGAAACCCCAATTGATACCATCAGTCTTGCACTATTAGCTGCCACATTGGCACAACATCGAAGAACCAGCTGACAGGTGCAGAAAATAACAAAGATGAACACAATGAAGGGCATTAACATCTTCTTGATCGCGCCGAGCCACAACGGGACCCAACTGAATGCCAAAGTAAGCCAATCACTGTCCTTTACTCCTGCCTCCTTCTTCATGAGAACACCAAGGCCATTGGCGGCTGCGATGATATGAGATAATGATGCATTTTCAGCATCCTCTGGAGGCACGAATGTGCATCCGGAAACGCCAAACTTTTTGCAAACCACACCTTCCATTGATGTTAACATGTCAAACACATAAAGGTTTTGCACTGTTATAAGTCTTAATGTCCGCAAATCAACCTTGATCAAGTTAAACCTGTTCTCTGTATCGTTCGCAAACTGGACCAGTTCCCATCTCACAATCTGCAACCATTTGGCATTTGCTGCGGGCTGCACTCCCGGAAAAATTAAAGATGCAGAAAAAGGATAATTCTGAGCTGAAAAAGCCTGTATTCTTCTGGTATTTCAGCAAGCAATGTAGAAGAATTTCTGGATATGTAATTCTATCTTTTCATCCTCCGTGGTTGGTGGAACTGTCCTTTTCCTGGCAGGATGTGGAGCTATTCTGTGGGCAACAGGTCCTTATCTTCATTTTCGACTGCAGGGAGACTGGTTGGCCTCTTGGCAGGCAGTGATCCCCCTTTCAGGTATTCTTCTGGGATTAGTAATATCGCTGAGTGTAATGTGGCCAGCGAATGACAGCCCCTCCATGATGGTGGGAGGTGCAAGTAAGCTTGTCGGCTACAAACCCAGTAGTAGTCCATCATTGCTGTTGTTCCTTTCTTCATGTCTGTGATCAGGAGAGTCTTGTTGCAGTGTTCATTTGAGCCAACAAAGACTGTAGCCTTGCGGCATAAACAGAGTCTATAGTCTTCTTCCTTGTGCACTCGCACCAGCTTTTCACTGATGCAATCCATGCCAGCCTTGTGATATGCTCTGTCCAGATTTGTGCACAGAAATTGTCCACTTGTGCTATTTTTTCCTTGCTCTATGTTACCAGTTCTTCTGCCAAGCAAGGTAGTGTGGTGTCCTGCCAGTTATTATTGATATGCTTATGCATTTTCACCATCAAATATGGCAGCTCCACACACTTGATGTCTTTTGAATCACCGCTGAACTGTAGAAGATCCGGGCCCACCATTTGTATTTGCACACCATGTGCCTCGAACATTCCTTTTATTCTGCATAGCACAAGATGAACTAGGCATTGTGCCTCTAAAATTGGGGCTGCTTGCGGTACTAGCACCATGCCAATTATTTACATTAGTCCGGTCAATCTTCGTTTTTCCTGAAATGAAAACACAGATACACAAGAAAACGAAAAGGAGAAACATACAAGATGTACTTTTTACACAAAGAAAGAAGAAAACAAAAAGAAAAAGAGAGCAAGAGAGAAAGGGAAAGAGAAAGGGAGAGAGCAAGAGCAAGAGAGCAAGAGAGAAAGAGAGAAAGAGAAAAAGAGAGCACAAAGAAAGTAGGAAGAAAGCGCTCCTGAAAAAAGAAAGATATGGAGCTAGTAGCTAATCTTAGGGCTGCCACTGGGGTGTGCTAGTGCACACGTATCACAACTGGACAGGCCAGTGAGGTAGAAGGGGTACAGGTACTGCTATCTCTTGTTTTAAGATAATTGGTGTATCAGTGTACTCTCTGGAGGTAACCTACGAACAGCGGAGAGGTGGACCAATTAGCGCAATTCCTTGACTTGAGGTCCTTAGGCAGCAGTGGTTGTGTGGACATATAATAATAATAATAATAACAATGATAATAATATAATAATAATAATAATAATAATAATAATAATAATAATAATAATAATAATAATAATAATAATACTATGCTCGGGATCTGTCACCCTAGTAGTTTCAACATCCAGTGTTTCTGTCGCCACAATCCTGGGAGGTGCAATCTGTCGGCAGCCCTAGTTAGTGTGGTCAAATACTCTTTTAACTCATTGCCTAGCACCGCTGCTGCCCTATGTGTGTGTGAAGTCCTTCTTACAGGGGATACGGGAGTATGCATACTCCAGCCAGTGACCACTTCGTGAGGTGACAATTGGGAGTCTTTGCTTGACTGTGTGCATAAACTGAAGAGGGCCAGGGGTAAACAGTGCACCAAGTTTTTCTTCAACGCGGTACATAGTTTGGATATCTTGCTTTTAAGGAGCCTGTTTATTCTCTCCACAATGCCATTGGCCTGTGGGTAGTAAATCTAACACATGCAGTGTTTGATGCCAAGTAGTGCAGTGACGGGCTGAAATAATGCATTGAAAAAAATTGTGCCATTATTTGACCTTAAGACCTTGCCTATACCCCATTAAGGGAAAACCTTTCTAAATAATCTGGCAGCACACTTGGCATCCGGATGTGCACATAGCCCTGCTTCCACCTACCTTGAGAAAGGACAAAGCACTACAATGAGGTAACTGGAGCCATTAACACAGTTTTGACATGTGGTGCAATGTACGACCATTTCTGTAATGCTTTCCTGGTATAAACCAGTCCTTCTGTATATCTGCTGCTATGTGCTGCTTTGAACTGTGAGATGGGTAATGTAACTGTTCAAATGCTATGGCAGTTCCTCTGGCATTACTGTCTTCCCAGAACTCTTTTGCCTCTTTTGCCTCCATAACAGATCTGCCAGAGAATGCTTACAACCTCTCCGTGACCACAGCTCTTTCTCAGTTTCAAGTGCCCTTCGATGTAGCTCGATAATCTGGGAGATGAGCAATGCTGTGTAAGGCACTGGATGGTTGCCTGGGGGTGGAGCAGTGACAACGTATTTGGCAGGTATTTCGTTTAACAGATACGCTGCCATTTTGGCTGCCGCAGTGGTGGCTGCGTTACCCATCGATATTTGTCTGTCCCGTTACTGTGGACAGCACACTTGAGGACCGCCATAACAGATGGCTGGGATAATCCTTCTATCATTATTTCGAGCAGTGCTGCATGCTGCACTGGGGATCCATCTGCCCTCCTTAACCTCCTCCTCTTCCAGGGGGATAGACCAGTGTGCACAGTTGTTGTGATGCCTGCAGAGTTTGAATATATTGTGACATAGCGCCCTTTATGCGCTCTTAATGCTTCGATATCGTCTGTGCAGAATAATGCATGGGCAACCTTTTCATAACCACTGTCTCATTCTTTCCTTCCTCAAGTCGTACCAATGTGCCCCAGTCTGTCTTTCCCATCCTCCTGATCATTTGTCGAAGACCTGTCAACAAAAAGTATCTCACCCTGTGACAATGTACAATCCTACTCTTCTGAGTCAATCCCGCTGTTATAGGCTGGCCATCTGAGTGTGAAAGCAAGTACAATTCCACCATGTAATCTGGGGTGGCTAGTACGGGTGCCAAACTAATGATTTCTTTAAGGTCATCAAACTGTTTGATCAAGTCTGCCATCCACTATAACTGGTGGTTCTTTGTTTTTTGTGCTTCCCTAAGGGCCTGCAAAAGTGGCCTTCTGTATTTACAGTAGTTACACAGGCCCAGAAAGGTCTGCATTTCTTTAACTGAGGAGGGTCTAGGGGTGGCACGTACTGACTCTGCCCTACCTGGTAGTATTCTTTTACCATTTGCCAATATGAACTGCCCCAGATAGAGTGCTTCCTGTTGACAATATTGCAATTTGGCCTTGTCAACCTTGTACCCATTGCAGGCCAGCAACTGTAGAAGGACAATAGAGTCTTTTTGGCAGTTCGGCTCACTGTCATTACACACTAGCAGATCGTTCAAGTTCTGGATAATCATGCTAGGCACCTGATTGTTCCCTAAATCCACATGCAGTATTCTGTTGAATACGCTCAGGCTCTCGCAGTACCCTTGACGTAACCTAGTGTGTTCAAATTGCATCTGGCCCTGTGTAAATGCTGTGAGGTACCTTGACTCAGGATGGAGTGGAATCGAGAAGAATGTATTTTTCAGGTCCACTACAGTAAAATATGTGGCTTCTTTGGGGATGCTACATAAAAGTGGAAGACTACTTTCGGTACTAAGTTTGCTTGTACAAATATCAAGTCATGCCATTCGGCCTCTGCAATGCACCCGACACCTTCCAACTCTTCTTAGAAGAGGTTCTGCGAGAATACCTCAATGTGTTTGCAGTCGTCTACATTGATGATATTTTAATCTACACCTAAAACATGCAAGAACACGTCAAAACATGTGGGAGCAGTCCTACAGTTTATACGCTAAACTAGAGATATGTGAATTCCACCAGACCACCGTTGAATTCCTGGGGTATTTTCTAACACCAAGAGGGGTACAGATGGACTGATGTGAAGTTCAAACCATTTTGGACAGGCCAGCTCCAGCTTCTGTAAAGGATGTTCAGTCCTTCCTTGGTTTCCCCAATTTCTACAGATGTTTTGTTAAAAATGTTTCTGCCCTTGTAACACCAATAACTAAGTTGCTCAGGAAAGGCTAGCAGTTCCATTGGTATCACGTGGCTGACCAAGGCAGCGTTTACTACCGCCCCAGTTCTTAGACATCCAGACCTCACACAACCGTTCATTGTGGAAACCAGGGCATATAGTTACGGGCTGGGGGTGGTGCTTTCCCAAAGAGACCCAAATAATGGGTTATTACTCCCAGTGGTTTACTATTGCTGAAAACTGTTACCAGCTGAATGTAACTACACTATAGCCAATCAGAATTTAGTTGCGGTTAAATCCACTTTTAAAGAGCGGCGCCACTATCACTTGGGGGCACGTCATACAGTGACGGTTATGACGGACCACAGGAACCTGCAATTTATTAAAACTGCCAAGTTGCTCAGCCTGCGGCAGTTATGGTGGGCTATGTTCTTTTCCCACTTTAATTTCTTAATCACGTATTGACCAGAAACCAATAGCCAGAAGGCTGATACCCTCTGAAGATATATGGAACCACTAGAAAAAGAACCGAAACAAGACCCCTCAGGACCTCATACCCCAAGCGCAAATCATAGGAGCAACAACCAATATATTCGAGGGAGTACAGAAGGCCTTGTCAATAAAAGACATGAGGTAGTGGTGTGAGATGGATTATCCTATTAGGCACATACTCTGTACTTTCCAACCAAAGACCTCCCGGCGCTAGCGATGCAATGGTGTCAGAGTACATATTAGGCTTTGAGGTATGTAGTAGGAATAAGGCTACCCACCAAAACCAGCAGTTCTTTTGCAACCATTACCTACCCCTCCAGTCCCCTGGCACACAGTCTCGATGGACCTAATCATGGAATTACCACCTGTACAAAAACATACTTCAATATTGGTGGTAGTAGACACTTTGACCAAGATGAGTCATTTCAGTCTGCTGTGTATTGGAGTCCTGACCACGGGGGAGGTTGCAGAATTATTCCTAAAGAACATGGTGCGTCTGCATGGTCTACCTTTGCAAATCATCACAGATAGAGGTCCACAGTTCACATCATGGTTTTGGTGCTCCTTTTGTAGCCTAGTCGACATGGAGGTATGTCTCTCATCTAGCTATCACCCAGAGACTGATGGAGAGAGAAAGTCAACCAAGGACTGGAACAATACTTAAGGTGCTTTGCCACCAGCCCTGAAACATCATGAGTTCAGAACACCTGGTTAACGGAGATAGCATACAATAACTCTATCCATAGGCCAACCAAGAGAACCTGATTCTTTGGTTTATATGGTTTTCATCCTCTGGTTTTGCCCATAGCCACAGCACCATGCCTTTTTGGGCAACACTCTTAACACAACAGATGGGTTACCCCTTCATCGCTGACAGAGGGGATGCAACAGGCAATATATAGACAAAAGGTTTTGTCAGCGGGATACAACAATACTTCGTCACCAGGATGTATATGACAAAAAATGCCAAGAAAAGGACCCCTAGATCCACACTACAGATCAACCCTAAACAAGACAAAAATTCATGGTAAAAAAAAACTGTATTTATTAAATTTTTTGTATCAATGTTAAAATACTTATTAAATCATTGTGAGCTCATATTTAATATAAACCGAGTATGTCAAGGATAAAGTGCATCATAATAAAGTGCTTGTTAAAAGGAAAGCAGAAAAAAAGGCCATTAATTTGGTCCGTACCGCTAACACACAGGCAGAGCGCCTGGGGCCCCGAGTGAATGAAGGAGATCACTCAGAGGGAGAACCGGCAGTCGCCTGTAAGATATTTGGTGAAAAGTCGAGAATATACAATCTCGTAATAATCAAAAACACACAAAAGCTAACCATTGGGTGCCGTGCGTCAACTACTAAAGTGTCAAGGCAATAAAATGCATACAATAAGCCTGGCACAAGTTCAAAATAGTAGTTTCAATGGTAAAGCGCATCTAACTTTGTTGCAGTTGATTCCCATCTTCTTCAGGACGAAGCACTCCCGTAAGGATCATGGTCCCTTGATGTTTCATCTGTGCCTTTGTTGCAAAAGTACTAAAACTAGCAATAAGAGCTTGCACATAAAAGGCAATAATCACACCTAAAACAAATACATCAAAAGAGAGAAAAAAGAAAAACACAAAAACAATCAATGAACAAGATGAAAATGGTTACTGACAGGTCCCAGACAAAGTTATGGAACTCTTCCATCATTAGTCCATGGACAATGCAATCGGTGCTGCAATTATGGACACATCCAATGGGTATGGCAGGATATCCAAATCAATCTAGATCATGCTAATGTAACCTACACAAAGTATGCTGATACACACCCTGAAGACCTAATCCCCAGGACCAAGCAGGGAATCGTGTATGGTTGTCTATTCGCAACCACGCATGCAAGGCACACAAAAATTACAAGCCCATTATTTAGGCCCCTTTACGATGACTAAAGTTGTGAACCCAGTAGAGGTCCGATTACTTCTACCGGCTCAAATGAAGGTAAACCCAACCTTGCATGTTGCCCTGTTAAAACTAGCCCAGCCAAACGTTTGCACTAAAATGCCTCTACCCATTTTAGTGCAGGGACATACAAAGTACGAAGAACAGGCAATCCTAAACACACAGCGCAAGAGGATGGGCGTCTATACTATTTCAATGAATGGGAGGACCGTACATGGGAACCAGCCTGTAATGTGCATACGCCTAGACTCCTCAAAGCATTTCATGCAAATAATCCGGACAAGCCAGGACCACGGTCCTTCTGCACATGGGGGGTGTACTGTCAGCATAACAGACTCGGGAAGCCAAAGTCAACCTGTAGCCTGTGCCATCCTGCCTGAGGAGCAACCACACCATCCACAATCCCGAGTAAAAGTTATTCACAGGCTTCTCTGCCTTCCTTGCAGAGTGAAAGCATACCAAACTGGATTTCCCAGCAGTGCCTGGTCCAGGAACTACATAAGGGCAGCCTCCTTCAGTGTGGCTCGCTCGCGCACAAAGCATGGGTCTTTTGCTCAGGACACGAACCCAGCAGGATGTGTTGTCCACAGCTCCAGCCAAGACTGCTCAGATGGCACATGCAAGGGGCCCCGCCCCACAGGAGAAGGATTCTGGCTCCTCGCACCACAAAGATAAGTACCAGAGGGGATCAGGGGGGTCACCACTTCTCTGGCCCTTGACTTGACTAGAGATAAGTTCCATGCAGCATGCATCACGCACCGCCCAGCGGTCTAACACCAGACTAATGAGTGGAAGGAGGGGGCACTTGAGACCCCCCCTCTCTTCTTCCTATGCTTCCAGAGAGGGCCCAGCCACGTCTGCTTCGGGTCCAGGGCCCCAGCCCTGAGGCACTCGTGCAGGGACACCTTCAGGAACCATGATCCCTTTCGTACGGGAATATCTCTAGATACTGCAATTCCCCCCGCACACACCCGTGAGTAGCAAAACCATGGGTGACTAAGACTCCATTTTTAAAACAACAGACTCCATTTTCAATAATGAATGGCTATCAAAGTTTTCCTCATGCCTGCAGCCAGCCATGGCGAGTGCACACAGTAAGCAAGACTCTCCCGCCACCTCTTCCCCCCTGCCGTCCACACAGCAACTTGCTTCCCATGAGAAGCCTGGTTGTAAGAATGCAACAAAACCCACACTGTATCATTTGCCGTCCTTCATTGATTCAGATGCAGACCAGAACAAGGGCCAGGGCAAGGGCTATCTGTCTCTGTAAACCTGCCCCGCACACCACAGACCAGGGACATAAAAACATAATCCCTGTGCACTGTAGGGCAAAGTCAATACTTAAAAGACCCTTAAACCAGCCAACCTGTCTTTCCTTTGACATGGATAAAAGTAAGCATGCCCTTTCCTCTTGTGCAAAATCATATAAACCTGCAGATAACCTAAGAAGGCTCATGAGTAAGCAATGTAAATACATATACGCGTGTAACTGGAAGTTCCAATGCTACCCTGCTGTATTGAAGGCATAATACGTGCCGACTTATAATACTGAAAAATTCACAATATTAACTGCAATATTACAATGGTTAATGAAATGTAGAGCTGTACATACTCACACAATGCTCCCTCATTTTCGACAAAGCTGAATGTAGTTACATGTATGATGCCCGAAAAGTACAACATAAAAGTTAGTTGAGTAAGTGAATCTCAAATCAAAGAAATGTTTTATTATGTGGTTATTCATCGACAGTCTCTCTCTCTCTGCCTGTTGTTGTAAAATTGCCCAGGTATATAGAGATAAAAGTATGTCGCAAGCATATTTGATTCAATTGTAAGCCAGCCAGCCACGTGTTAAAAGTCACATGTGAAATGTATTTAGAAAAGCTTTCAGCCATTATGTAGTGTGGAACGAAACTGTAAAGGAGGCTTCAGCTAACCCCTGATCAACTTGGCATCAGCAAAGAGCAATGTTGTCTGGACAGTCAGCCCCTGAGCCCCCTCCAAGGAAATGCATGTTTATCATGAAATATACCTTTTGTAACCTGGTCATCTCAGCTATATACTCCAACATTCCCCTTGTCAGTACCGGATGAATACCCATGACCATACATTGACCTCATAACCCCTACCCCTGATTTGGTATTTGAATATGTTTGAACAGGAGAGGGATACCTTTGATAGGGGCATATAACTCACATCTAGTAATGAATAAGCTCACCTCAGAGCCTTGTTTTCACAAGTGCAAGAAACTGGCCTTGCTGCGGGACGAACAGGTCAAAACTCTGAATGGATGGGAATGTGTGGCCACAAAATGTAACTAAGATAGGATGTCAGAAGATCAGCGAAGGATGCCAAACCGATGAGCCCGCTCAACGTTTGACCATCAGCACCATGTCATCTCGTCACGCGCCCACGGACCAATCGACCACCCCCGGCTGTATAGCACCTATAGGTGCCTACCCTTAGTGTCCAATCCTGATTGATTCTGTGCACCTTAGGCCTTCCCTCTGCTCGATGATGATAAAGCTGTATAAAAGTAATTTGTAACATGTTTTCTGCAGAACGCTCTCGGCGTGAGCAGAGTAGATACTGTTTGCCCTAACTTTAGATAAAAGCCCTTAATCGTACTCTCACTTGGTCTTGGTTTTATTCCCTCCTGGGATGTACCTTTATTGACTCTGTTGGTTGATTTTCCAGCAGGGCTGGGGGCCTCTCACTTTCATTGGTGACCCCGACGCAATAGCGTTCTTTTCCGTCCTTCTGGCACAAGACACCCCACTGCTTTAACCCTGAGCGCGCTCCCTCAAGAGCTACCCACCAACGGCAACCGGTACACCTAGACGTGCGCAAGCAGTAGGGCGAGCGGGTACGGGATCCCTCTTAACAAAACCCATATATTCTACTCGCCGGAGCCGGGCGTGGTCTTTGAGCGAGGAGCGGCACCCTGCCTGATTGGGTCCAGAGGGTCTCGGATCAAGACGGACACGTGAGTATCAAGTGCGAGTGATATTAAAGGCACGGGTGGGAGATTAGGAGGTCTTGGGATAAACGACATAGTTTTGGTAACACAAAAAAGCATGGAGGGTTGAAGCTAAAGAGGGTTGAAGGGGTTCTGGGAGTCTGGGGCTTCTCTATATTTCATACTATTCTCATTCTATCGCACATGGCCATTAGGATGGTGATGAAGTATAATGTGACAAGAAGTTAACAGGGATCCGATCTCCGTGGTGGGGTGGAAGGCCGCATAGTGCTATCTCGACTAGTACAGGATATATGGGTATGATAAATTGAGGTAAAAAAAGGTAATGTAGGGATCCAAGGGGAGACCCAGAGTATTAGTTAGAAATGCTTTTTTCCAACCTTTATCTTATCTATTCTCTCTCTATCCCTCGCAAGCGGTGAACTGGAGCAAGGCGGAGGGAGAGGTTAAAATTCAGGAGAACAAGGAACTGGGCAAAGAAGGGAGGGGGGGTATTAGGGACAGTGGAAAAAAACCTGTATTGTTTATGTTTTCTGTTGTCTATATGAAACGTTAAACGTCCATCTTCGTGTGAAAAGAGTATTTATAGTGCATAACGTAGAAAGCAGACTTGGTGATGTATGAGAAAGGTTGCATATATGGCAACGTGATTTTGAAGTATTGAGAAGTGAATGAACATTCAATTTAGGTTGAAAAGAAGTGTAATTTATGTTAAATTGGTCATATGAGAAGTGAACAGGTACAGAACAGAAACGTCAGGTAAGGCATATCGAGAGTAAAAAACAATGGGCGCAGAGACACCCCTTGCCCATGTTTGTAAAACGCTACCAGGCTATGTAGAGAAAATTAACAAATACCATGAGCAGTGGATCGTGTAGTTGAAGGGGGAAGGGTTACCCCAAGTATGGCCCAAAGGAGGGTCCTTTGATAAGGAGGTGTTAGATATGGTTGCCACTTGTTTGTTCATTAAGTACAAGGGAAAGCAGCTGCAGAATAGAAGGGAGATATTGGATCTATGGCGCCTGTTTGAGGAGGTGCCCCCAGGTAAGGATAGCAAGCATGACACATCTTCCCTCACAACAGCTGGCAGCACAGGGCCACCCACTCAAGATGAAAAAGTAATAGAGGTGACACGTGTTTACCCCCTATTGTCAAAACCAGTGCCCGCAGAGGGGTATAGTGACCCTGTATATGTAGTACAGCCCACAGCCCCGCCCGTACATAAGCCATCCACCATGGCACCACCCCCGTATGAGAGCCAGAGCATAACAAGACCTGTAGATACAACTACAATCAATATTGGAAAACTTGCACAGGATTTAGACTCGCAACTCACAATGACCCAAACAGAACTGTCTCACGTAAGGTCCATGGGGGAGGAGTGTCTACCCCCCGGGCAGAACGCAATGACACACCCCCTCTGAGTGTGGGAGCAGGGGAAGATGGATGGAAAAAGGGAGAGATTTTATCAGAATAAATGACACCCCTATGTGAATAATAGAAATAAACACAGCAGACAGTGAGCAGGAGGTAGAGAAAGGAGGGGCAATGCCAGACAGAGATGAAGAGTGCTGGGGCGACTTAGAGGAGCAAGAGGAGGAGGGAAGAAGGCTAGGAATTGGCGCTTGTTGGGCCTCATTTGGAGAAAAGTTGTCCCCCATGGAAGAATGCACGGGGAGGCTAAGAAACAGGAGAGGGCGCATGGCAGTGATTGGAAAGAAAGGGAAGAAGGTGAGTACTAAAAAGGGGGGAAAGAATTTGCAGTTGCCTCTGATACACCGAGGGGCGGGAAGGCCAAACTAAATACCATGGGCTCAAATGGACAAGGCCAACTTGCATAAACAGCTACCCCCACTATCCGGAGGCATTAGCAAGTGATATATGCATTCGAAAAACACACGGCAGGAGTGCCCTTGGCAGTGGGGGATGTTAAATGCCTGCTAGTTTCTGCAGTGGGAGATCAGGCTAACAGGGTCTGGGCAAAGGCGGGGTTCCCAGGAATAACGTTAGATTGTGACCCCCATGATGGGGCCTCGTTTAACACAGTGCAAGCGCACGTGTGGGATGCGTTAAGAGAAACATTCCCAGACACTCCCGATTTACAGTCGGTGATGCCATGTACAATGAATGATGAGGAAGATGCAATGTTCTTCATTCTTCGGGTGCAGGACATGTGTCTAGAGCGGAAACGGGTATGGCCAGAGATCAATCAACATCCCTGTTTTACTTCATTATAAAAAGGGGGCTCCCAAAGGAAGTGCAGAAGGCCCTTGACAAAATAGCTGGGATAGAAGCCAAGGGCTGGCCCGAGATTCAAAGTATCATAGTGCACCACTGCAAGTGGATCAAAGAGAAAGAAAAGGAGATAGCTCCGCAGCAGATTGGCAGACAAAGCTAAATTAGTTCAGAGTAAACTGCTGAAGGTCTGTGCAGTAGCAGCTACCAGCGCGGTAGGAAGGGACCAGGAAGAAGAAGACGAACAGATGGGGATACCAATGCAGATGGTGGCAAATTGGACAGGTAACAGCCAGGACCAATGGTCAGGGGAAAATCAATATGAGGGACCACGCTGGCCATCGAGGGGGGGTGAGGCAATAAAGGAGGTTTCAGTGGAGCACGAGGAGGGAGTGCGAGGTATGGAGGGCCAAGAGGGGGAATGCAAGGACAATGTTGGAATTGTGGGAGGTGGGGCCATTTTATGAGAGAATGTCAAAGCAGGCCAAACAATCCATACCCGAACGAACATCAGGGCGGACACCCCCACCCAGGAATCCCTTACGGACTGCCAATGGGCGGGACTAGGCAAGATAGTCAACCCGACTCCAGATACATGAATGAACACCTAATACCCCCTCAAGACACGTCCTCACACCCCCAGTGTCATAATCATGCCTCTCCCATGCACAATCAGACTTATGCCACTACAGCCAATGGGGCACCAACGACATCGTGCAGGGGGGCAACAGTGGTGACAGGAAATGTTTTCGACATAGATGAACTCCCGTGGCACTCAGCATAGGACAGCCCACATAGAGCACTTGCATGTCCAGTACTATCGATAACACGTGATGCAGCAGAGGAATCACTCGTTGGGGCGGCGATAGGAAACAAACAATTCATTTTCATGGTGGATTCGGGAGCGGAAAAATCATGCCTCAAAGAAGGCAGGTTCCTGCTTTCTAATTGGACTTTGGAAACGCAAGGGTTCTCTGGGGTGGTGGTCGAGGTTCCATACACTGAAGAACTAGAAATAATGGTGGGGGGGAAACTGTACGTGCCCCCATGTTGTACTATGAGGAATCGCCTATCAACTTACTGGGAAGGTACCTCCTCAGTAAACTCAACATGACCATCTTGTTTACCAAGAGAGGGATAGTGTGCTCCACGCAAGGCATATGTACAATTCGTGCAATGTTAGTAATACATACAAATGCAGATTTCCCACAAACATGAGGCATACCCGTAAATCCTGAGATGTTCATACAAGGGCTGAGAATACTAACGCGAATAGTGCCAGAACTAAAGAACAAAAAATGGAGAGTTCCCTCAGAATTCATTTTCTGTCCAGTAGCAGACCCAGAAATAGTTCCAGGATCCATTGTGTCTCTAGACATACACGCAGTGTAGGTATCAGCCCAGAGAATAGCAGTGATAGCAATGGATATGCAGGGATGCCAGTGGAGAACAGTTATGTGCATCAACGCCAATAAGGCCCTGCGAGACTTAACCAATGAAGAGCTTTTTTGTGACACAGAAGACGCTCGGGAAATAGTAATGGAAATTGCAATCCCTTGCAACGTCATGATTCAAAGGAGAGAGGTGCAGCTACCTCTCATGGCAATGATCAAAGCCCCACCAGCATACCTCGAGGAAGACATGTCCCAAGTATGACACAGTTGTGGACCACAGGCCCACATGATATAGGGCTACTGCACAAAGTGACACCAGTAAAGATCAAACTCAAACCCGGGGCTATCCTACCCCGGTGAAACAATACCCCATATCCAGAGAAGCTGAGGAAGGAATAAAAGACACAATTTATGCACTAATGGTATAGGGCATAATAGTTCCATCTAGCTCACCTGGCAACACCTGTATTTACCCAATTAAGAAAGTGAAGGGAGGGGCATGGAGAATGATCCAAGATCTACACCCCCTCAATGACGTAGTACAGAAGGAATTGCCTCTTGTCCCAAATCCTGCCTCAATTCTATGCAGTATCCCAACAGAAGCCATCCATTTCACTGTAGTGGACCTAAAGAATGCATTATTTTCCATCCCAATTGATCAAGCTTCTTGGTACCTAACAGCATTCACATTAGGGGTATAAAGATATGAGCATTGTAGATTGCGCCAAGGGTATTGCGAGAGCCCTAGCACTTTTAACAAAATATTGCACGAAGACCTTGGGAACATACACACAACGAGCCCCATAATTCAGTATGTAGACAATCTGTTGGTCTGCGGGAAAAGTGAAAACGAGTGCAGAGAAGACTCCATCATCCTGCTGACACATCTTGCACAGAAGGGGTACAAAGTAGACAGACAGAAGCTGCAATACTGTTTAACAGAAGTACTGTATCTAGGACAATTGAGCTCCAAAGATGGTAAAAGAATAATTCCAGACAGAGCGACAGCAATAAGAGCAGTGCAAGAGCCCAGTACAGTAAAGGAAATGCAGAAGTTCCTCGGCATGTGTAATTTCTGCCGTGCATGGATACTAGATTATGCATCATACACTAGGCCCCTGCTACAGGCATTTAAAGAAGCACAGAGAGAGAACACTAAGTTGCAGTGGACACAGGAAATGCACACAGCCTTTGACACACTCAAAGAACTGATATCTACTGCCCCAGTTCTAGCGACCCCAAACTATGTGCAGGAATTTTACATTTTCTCACACTGCAACAGCACACTTATGACAGCCGTGCTGACACAAAAGACATCCCTGGGCCACAAGCCTTTGGCATTTTACAGTGGAACAATTGATGCAGTGATGCAGGGACATTTTGAGTGTGAACAGGCTCTTGCAGCCACCGCGTTTGCGAAATAATAAAGCTCTATGATCGTGATGGGATGCTCCGTCACGTTCTATGTAGCACATTCCTTGTTTGCCATTCTCAAAGATCAAAGAGTATGTTGACCACTCAAAGGGTCACAGCATACGAACTGATCATTTCTAGTGCCAATATCCATATTGTGCGGTGTAAAAGCGTAAACCCAGCCACGTTTATCACAGAAGCATGCACCGTGGAAGACATGCAGCAGCATGATTGCACCACATACACAGGGAATGATGAAGACACGCCCAAAGTGCATGAAATTGCACTGTCAGAAGGAGAGCTTTACTTTGTGGATGGGACCGCGTCCATAGATTGCGAAACAGGAGAAAAGCACGTAGGCGCAGCAGTAGTGCGGGTAGAAGATGGGGAGTTTGAAG
Organism: Ambystoma mexicanum; assembly: GCF_040938575.1. NCBI lineage: Eukaryota > Metazoa > Chordata > Amphibia > Caudata > Ambystomatidae > Ambystoma > Ambystoma mexicanum. Next base: position 720,182,447 of record NC_090932.1, read on the forward strand.
TGATCGTGCAAAAAATGTTGCCCCCACACTTTTCAGCCCAAGCAGCAGAGCTAGTAGCAGTCATAGAAGCGTTCCATGCAGCAAAAGGATGTATGGTCACCATCTATACGGACTCCGCCTATGTGGCAACCACGGTACAGGGATGACTAGCACGGTGGGGGAGAAGGGGATTCCGGAGAGCAGATGGGTCCCCAGTACAGCATGCAGCATTGCTAGGAGATTTGAGGGATGTCTTGAAGGAACCTACACTTGTCGCAGTCGTGAAGTGCCAAGCCCATACCCGAGGTAATGACATCATCTCATTGGGGAACGCAGCAGCAGACGCTGCTGCAAAAGGAGCCTCATATTTACCAAAGGACTCAGCAGGTGAGTACGTATTGCAAAAGGCAGTAGAGGAGATACAACCAGAGGGCTTTAATTCATTACCAGTTTCCAAATAATTGAACTTCAACTCGATGCGCCTGGTGAAGAGAAGGAATGTGGGTGAAAAGGGGGTGCAGTCAATCACCCACTGATCTACTATGGAGACAAAAATCACTGGCAAGGTGGTGATTCCAACAAAACTGCTAGAAATAGCATTTAAACAACTACACTTCCCAGCCCACAATGCAAAACAACACATCATTGCAGACATCCAGGAAACTTGGTTTGAGCCCGGGATACAGGAACAAGTCACAAAGTTGATAGTAGAATGCATTACCTGCCAAACATACAATTCCGGTATGACATTACAAACTCTGAGGGGAACATTGCCAAAACCAATAGGGCCCTTTAGAGAGCTGCATATAGACTATGCAGACATGGGAGAATGGTGTAACGGGGCCAGATATTTGATCGTCGTTGTGTGTCCATTTTCCCGTTGGGTGGAAGCGGGACCCTGTGTACACCCAGACGCATGATGCGCTGCTAAGTTCCTAGTGAGAGAGGTGTTTCCCCGCTGGGGCATCTGTGAGCAGCCTAGCGCACCACTACCCTAGGAACCTTTTGGGAAAATTATTACTTACTACCTACCCGCATGCTAACACCACATGCAGACTGGCCACAGTCTGCATGAGCTTCGCATGCAACGAGCCACATGGGGCAGACCCACACACCAGAGCCCGAGTGGCAGACCTTAGACCCATAGGCGGTACATACGCTCTACATACGCCACGAGCGTGTGTACTCATTGTGTGCCGTGTGCAGCCCCAGTAGTTGCATTATGGAAGCCTGGGGGGGATATGAGAGAGGACCCAGTGCATGGCAATTAATGCACTAACAATTATTTGAAGCATGTGTTAACCACATGTGGTTATATTGTCTTTGGGGCACTAATTGTGGTGCTTTTTTGCAGCATTGAACTGTTACTACAGAACAGCCTGGACTAAAAACTTTACGAGAGCAGTGAAGTTCTGGACCACCACATAAAAGCTAAGTCATGATCTATGTTTCAATGTCCATGAGGGGGAAGAGGGTAGGGCATTTCTGTATTGTAATGAACATATATGCAAAATGTAGATAGGTGTTTCCCTAAATCCCCATACTCATCCACTTGCTTTCCTAATACTCTTTCCGGTTTAGCTAACTCCCTGTACCCATCCAACCAACAAGACCCTAACCTTCCTTCCCTGCTGGGGTTGCGGAGACCTGTCTAAGTTTAACACTTGCAGGTCCTCAAACTGCAGTGGCGGTGGTTGGTCGTGCGACTCCTGCACCTCGAGACTTGGATCCTGGCATGGAAGCCCCTTTTCTCTTAAACAAACTGTTCACATTTACAATAAATTACAAAACTCTTTGTTACTGTGACTGTAATTCACTTGCACAACACACACACACAGAACGCTAATTAATGCAGCATGACTGCCACTGCTAAAAGCAAAAAAAAATCACTTTCACTATAAATCTTTCCTACCAGGGTTCAAGCACAGATCCTTGGATGCCTGGAATTGTTCATGACGAGGCACAAAGCTCACAGCACCAAATTTTGTGCCGCTTTCAGAAAAGTGCATGGACAAACATATCTCTTTTTTATCATCAGTACACTGAATGAAAAACCTTGAACACAGGTAAGCAAGAATTCACACATACACACTGAGTCAGATGATAAGTTAGCTCTTACATGGCAATTTATTCACAAAAGGCATACATAAATGGATAAACTGCAACTGAAGTAAATCACACAAAAGACAGTAATACCGAGAAAATACATCACTGTTGGCACAACTTTAGTGAACACCCTCATCTTGCCAGAAGCTGCAAAATAACCCTGAAAACAGCCTGGCACAGCGATCACAGCAGCTAACAGGCCCGGAGCAAAGCGTCCCCCCTCCGAATGAGGCTTTGTGCCTGACCCTCTCAGAGTCCCGCATTTCAAGCCCTCTGCAAAGGAGGGTTGGCATTTTCTCTAAACTTCTGGCATAAGTTTATGCTTGTTGTCGGCTTCCTGTGCGCCCCCGGCCAGAGTGACCTATGGTAACCTCAAGAAGCAGAGCTCTTCCCTTTCTCAAGAAAGCAGCAAAAAAAACTCTGTAACTCATCTTCAGCTTGGACAATGTCCATGGCAACCTTATTAGGTACTAGCCTGCGCCTTCGGATCCCAGCCTTTTCACACACAGTGTCCTTGGATGAGCAATGCAAACCATTCTAAGCAATGAATAGAGTTGAAAACATGATTTCCAGCAAAATAGTGCTAACAATGCTGAAAATATGTTTACAGTTCACAGCAAGTGCAGCTTTCACTGAGGCATGGGACAAATGTCCATCATGGCTCAGAGAGCACCAGAATGCACAGCGCACCAGTACCATATTTTAGCTCAAAGTATTACAGGCTGTTTGCTGAACATTGTTTGTGTGGTTCAATAGCTTCCAAATATCTGCACTTGATTAATTAGCAATAGCAGACAACATTGCTTCAACATCTTTTTGGACAAAAATACTTTTGTAACACTTCCTCGCATTTCTGAATATTTGTTTAACTTTTTTTTGTCAAACTTCCATTAGTTTTAGGAGAACAATTCCTTAAACCTTGTAACCCTGCACGGAGCCTTTGTTTCCTAATTTTTATCTCAGAGTCAAAGGTATGTTTATGTGCAAATATTGGATGGGTGAGGGCCCAATTAGGTATTACAAGCATGTTCAACACAGTTGTATAACCCCCCTGCAGTAATTTAATCCTAAAATTGAACCTGGGGAATTTCTCATCAATTGGGCATTTATATCGTTCATAGAGTGTTTATTCCAATTAAATCGATTCTTCCTGAATTAACCTCGACTTTAAAGGGAAAGATTTTTTCATGTTACCTTTCAAAGCCGCAGAAAAAAATCCAGTCAGAAATCTAAAGGTCATAATCACTATGAGTTTGTGGACATATTTTAAAATCTACAATTCATTAAAGGACATAAAGCAAAACAAATAGGTAATTCATTATGCTTCCCTGATCATCTCTAGTCCACGTGGGCCTTGATCATTGTTAGTCCACGTAGGCTGAGGGGGAATAACGCTATGATAAGCCCCATTGTCATTTTAAGACCTCTTAATTCCAGAAACTCAAGCCAAAGTTTAGATAGCGGGGTAACATTTTGGTTAAGAAAAGAGCAATTTAAATCTCCTACGTCAATCACTGCCATAATCGAGGCGTCAAGATCACATACATTCAAAACTTTACCCAATTTCTCGAAAAAAAGAAATCTCTAGATATTTCAGCAGGATTCCAATAAAGAATAATTAAAACAATAGTAAACACCCAATTTCTTGGCTGTTGCCTCCATGATAATTTAGAAATTTGTATAAAAGAATTTGGGGCCAACCAATAAGTCAAGGTCACAGAAATATCGTTTCTACAGGCTGTCAATAGCCCTGCCATCGGTTTCCCTTGTGCTCCTTTAATGGCAGGTACAGAAAGGACTGTATAAACATCGAAAAGTGGGGGAACTATAAGCCAGGTTTCTTGAAGGCAAATGATATCCAAGGAGCACAAAGGATTCTCCCTCTCATTCAAGAGATGCTTAAAACACCTTCTGTTCCATGAACCCATCAAGATTATACAGTCACACCTTTTATTATATAGCCACAAGCAATCTTCATTGTTAAAAGTTGGACCCTTATGGGCAATGATCTCTACATGCCTCTCCACTTCTTCAGTTCTAGAGCATGTTATCATCATTGGAAGATAAGTAGATGACGTATAAGCTATACTAACTGGATTGCATCTTCTTACTGGTGCTTCATCTCTAAACACCTCTGAAACTTTATAACCCAGGGGTAGAATATAATTCCCTGCTTCCAAAATCACCTCAGCTATCACTCTCGATGGAATGTGTAATATGACCTTGTCCAATATTTCTTTCTTTATAAATTCCCACACTGCTAGGATTCTTGTGTGTATCAATCACAAACCGGGAACCACATCAAACAGATTCAAAACATTTGACCAGTTAAATATCATTACATCACCGGAATCCACCAAATGTGTCAACAGACAATATCTAGGATTCGAGTGCCCCTGTTGTCTTGATGTATCTCAACGAATGTTTGTCACCTCTCTCCATCTATAACAGTTAAAGGAAAAGCTTTACAATTTCTACCCAACTTCCCAGAGTCTCCTTCAGCCTTAGATCTCATCGTACAGATTAAATTAGAAGTTTTAAAAGGATGAGAAGACTCCTTTAAATGATCAGACACAGGATGTGTTTGAAGTTGATGAGACCAAAGACGCCTTTCTTCCAAGGCAGAAAAAACTGGAGAATGAGGCAGATTCCGTTCGTTCTCAGGTCTTCAGAAAGATGAGGATGTGGAAAATGTTGTGAGAGTAGTAAGCTGAGTTCCTGAAGACACTAAGATAGGAGCAACACCTGGATACTCTGCATCCAATGTAGGAACAGTGTGATCTTCCGATATAGAATAAGTAGAAAAGTCCAATAAATTAAACTCCTTATCTTCATGAATCAAATTTACATCAGTTACATTAACCTCTACTGGGTCATACTGGGTCACTCTGTAAATCTATTGAATCCATATTCTGCTTTTTCTTTTTTGCCTTTTTAGGCTTGCTACCTCCAACCGAATTCATTGGAGAGGGAGGCGGCAAGATGAAGGACCAAAGGAATTTCCTGGAGCCCGATGTACTATGCTTCAATACCCCGTTTTGATTTTAGATTTCCTCTTTTGTAGGTGGATGAGCTGTCTGACTAAGTTTTTTGAGAATATTTCATACAGTTTAACTTGCTCATTATGTTCCTCAGTATGTTACTCGCCCATTGTAACACACCCAGTTACTTCCTATATGCAATCATTGATCAATTCATGTTGATGAGAGGAAGTACAACACTCACTTGTTGAAAATAAATAATTTCAGCTGCCATGGGTCTAAAATCCAGTTGTTTAATAGCAGATTGTGAAAGAACTATATGAGGAATTGTCTCCATCATACATTTAGTATTATGAATCCCATTTATGGGATAAGTACTGGTATATAAGCTTTCAATTTTCTTTTCCATGTCTGATAACCTGGTTACAAGCGAGTCCCGAGTACTCGACTGTTCCTGGGCCCACACATTAAAGGAGTCATAAAGTTTCAATAAAGACTGCAGAGAGGTATTCAGAGCAGATAATGTTACCTCTAAAACTGATGGAGGCAGAGGTACCATCAATCTAAAAGATCTCATCAGAGTTGGATTAACAGAAGACACTGAGGTCACTGAGGATGATTCAAGAGAAGTCTTTCATTTATTTCACTTGAGAGCCTAGTATTTTCTGGCTGTGCTGATGTTAAATACTCTTCAATGAGTTTACATGAGACGTCTCCCGTGCCATTACCACATAAAACCAAACAACAATTGGGCTCCATCTCAATGCCTTATTGTTTGCAGTTGACAGGGTGAGCAAAGAAGTGCAATCCCTCACCGAATGTACTTGTACCATACTTAGAGGGGACACTATCCCCTTTACCTGCAGTTAATAGCCTTTTGTCATAGCAAGCCCATTCAATTGATGGACAATAGGGGCAGCATTCAGCAAGTCAACATTTTATTTTAGATTAAACTCAGGTCTTTAGATGAGGGGGCCCACAGTATTTCAGCATTTAAGGCCCCCTCTACCAATACAGAGTCTGGAATGTCCATGAATGATAACAACCAATTTGAATTTGTGAGCAACGTTGATGTTTGGTTGGCCTGTAAGGCAGTAGATAAAGGAGGATTTTGAGATAAAACACCTTCCTTGAGTTTTACTGTTTCTCGCGGCAGGTGTGGGTGCTTTGCAGATTTCAAGCTGTAACCATATGATATGGTCCCAAATACAATATTAAGTTCAATAATCACTTACCAAATCTGTTTTAATAAACAAATGCCAAGGCCCCTGAATAGCCTTAATCCACTACTGGACACCAACCCACCGCCCAACAGCATTCACAGAGCTCTCCGGGTGCACGCACGTGGGTGTGTTCAGCTTGTTCAGCTCGTTGCTTTTATTACAAGTCAGCTGATAGAGAGCGTGTACTTCCCCTTCATATGGCAAACGTCTTCAGAACCTGGTTTTAAACAGCAAAACGTATAGCCAAATTCTGTGGATGCTCCTCTCAGGTGACCCGAGAGTCCCTGAATTTTATATTCTACCTAAGGTCCATAAGAATTTGGTCAATCCACCCGGAAGACCAATAGTTTCAGGGACTAACTCTCTACTAGAACCTCTAGCCAAGTTTGCTGATTCCTTTTTAAAAGGTTATGTGTCAGAGATGCAATCGTTCATACAAGATTCTACCAGTGTCATTAATCTCATTGAACATTTTCCCTTTAACAGTAGTGAAGATATATTGGTTACTTTGGATATTGTTTCATTATATACCAAGATTCCTCAATCATCCACTTTAGATATGATTGAAGAATTGCTGTTGTCCACACGCACACCTGGTATTATTCCTAATTCATTTATTCTTTGGTGCACTGCATTAGCCCTCACAGAGAATTACTTTAAATTTAACAATGATTATTTCCAACAGATTCACGGGACAGCCATGGGCTCGGCTGTGGCTCCCGCCCTAGCCAATCTGTATGTGAATTCAGTCGAACTCCAAAGTATTTACAATGAGACTAACATTTTCCGCCAGCACCAGATCTTATGGAAAAGGTATATCGATGACGTGCTGATGATCTGGCACGGAGATGAACACCAACTACTGGCCTTTTTCGATTGGCTCAATGGCATTAACCCTTTTCTGCAGTTCACGATCCATTATGACAGACACAAAATTGACTTTTAAGATCTTACGATTGCAGTGAACAACAGCAACAACACGTTACAAGTCAAACCGTTTCATAAACCTACTGACCGTAACTCTTTATTAAGGTATGATATTTTCCATCCCAAAACACTTTGTGATAACCTCCCGTTTGGCCATTTTTTGAGGTTGAAGAGGAATAGCACCAATCCCGATATATTCCGGGAAGAAGCTGCTATTTTAAGTGAGAATCTCATCCAAAGAGGTTACCCTCGTAAAATTGTAAAACGTTCTTTCAAAAGGGCCTCTAATAACCACCGACAAGCCCTGCTAGAGTATAAGCACAAATCTTCTGCATCTGACCCCGACGGTTTAGTGTTTGTGAGCACTCACAGTCCTTTGTCACACAAGGTTGTAAGTATAATCAGGAAGAACTGGCATCTCTTATCTAAGGGCGACAATCCCATTCCAGCACCTAGATGCGCGTTTAAACGTGGACGTAACCTTAAAGAACTCATAACCAGGAACAACATCAGCAACCAGTCCGAATCCCAGTTTACCATCACCGAACAATGGGGTCTGGCTAGACCCAGTGGCCATGCCCTGTGTGGCATGTGCAAATGCTGTTCATCTACCAAACGTACCACATCTGTGGATATAGGCCTCACAACACCTTGGCAACAGCATGCCTATACAAATTGTAATACCAATGGAGTGATATATGCCATTTGATGCTCTTGTCCTAAATTGTATATTGGACAAACCGAACGCAAAGTGAAGACCCGCATTACTGAACATAAGAGCTGCATTAGGAATAAAAACATTGCAGTGCCTATGGTTGGTAATTTTTTGACGAACAACCATGACTGTGATGATCTAGAATGGACAGTCTTAAAGAAGATACGCACTGCAACTGGCTGTAATACAAGTAGAAGTACTCTGGTGAAAGAGGAAATGAGGTTAATATTCCTAACTAAAAGCCATTTGATTGGTTTGAATGAACAATTAGACCTTGTTCTGTAAATCTAGTCTCTTGGTTGTTATCATATTACAACAGATACATTTTATGTTTATCTCCTCTTCGTGCTCCATTGCTGATTCCGGACGCTTATAAACATTTTTGGGTGGTTTATTCCTAAAATTCTTTTGGTTTATTCCAGTATGTTTAAAAAAAAAAAATGTTTGGGTTTATTCCATTATGTTACCAGGAATCGTCTCGTATATTATGTTTGCTTTTCCAGTCCTTCTAGTGTTCAGGTCCACAACACACTTGTGTGTTTATTTTCACCTTTTTAACATGGCCGCTCGCATTATGCTTCAGCTTGCTTTTCCATCCGACTGGTACCATGATGCTTTACGGCTTATATTGATTCAGTTTCTACGCCCTGCAGGTCAGCTCATTTTTTGCTTTTGACCGCGTGTAGGTGAACTCTCTCTCCATTAGGTCATTTGACCTTGCTTTAACGCCCATTGATAGAGCGTTACTCAAGTATTTACTGAACCCATTGAATTGATTGCTATGAGATCAGTAATTTCTGCTCTTTTGTTTAGGTGCCAGGTCAAGACTGGTATATAGAGTTGTGCAACGGCCCAGTACCATTTATCACTGAAGACTTCAGACCTCAGGTTACCCTGATGAATTTCCACGCAATTAACTCAATTATGAAGATAGAAAGAAACATGTTGGTTCTTTGATTGGTCTATTTCTGTTTTGATCTAACTGTCAATTAATATGACATATTAAGGTCTCCATTTTCTGGACACTTTATCTTCTAGTAGTACAGTACCCGTTACTAACCAGAATTGATTCATGTGCTATAACATTTTGTGCAAGTGTTTTGCTGATGTTTATGCACTTTTAGTGTATTTTTGAGATCCCTATTGTATTTGAAGTATGCACTTTAGATTTGTATGAGTTTAGTATAGCTGGAGTGACTGGTGATGTGAGTGGGTCTGGTTGTGTTGCACATTATTTTGAGTGAATGCTATTTCACAATTATGTATTAGTGTTCTCTGAATTGTATTTTATCATTCACAATGTTTTTGTTATTATTTTGATACATTATGAGATTTTACAATCCTTATGGTATATTTTATCAAATTAACAAATCTATTTTCTATTATGTATAGGATGTGAATTTTATTCTTTCACCCCCCGGTTTGTGATGTGCTTTGTGTATATCTAGTTATATCAGTAATCGAGTATGTTCAAACTTTATCCAGTCTTGTCCCTTCACCTATACTAGGTTCTATATCCCGGCCTCTTAGTTGTTCTATATATACATTCTCTTTCCAAACACGGCCATAGGTATATTTTTTGCTTGGAGTCCCCCCTTCGTTTTTTTGTGCTCCTCTGAGGTGATCACAGTATCTATCCTGCGGTAGTAGAATCCAAGAAACCATCAGGAAGCAGATAAGCACAGTAAAAAGCAAACTGCAGTCAGCAGCCAACAGCACTCATGGAGCACTGTCTGGGTGCGCGTGGCTCATTGCTTTTTTTACAAGTCAGCTGATAGAGAGTGTGGACCTCCCCTTAATGCGGGAAAAGTCTTAAAAAATTGGTTTTAAACAGTACAAATTGTATCCCAATTCTGCTGACGCTCCTCTCAGGTGATCACAGTATGCAGCAGGAAGCAGATAAGCACTGTAAAAAGCACAACTCCAGCCAGCAGCACTCACGGAGCACTCTCTATTCATGGCGCTAATGTCCTTGGGATAAGGCATCCGCCATGAATGGTAAGTGTGATGAAAACCAGGGGCCTAAATCTTCCTCCATAACCACTGCATTGGGAGGCCCCGGTGGACCACTGTGCCAGCCGGATATTGCTTGACAATATATGCCAACAGGCCCAGCCCTCAAGTATTAGGTAAGTCATGGTTGGACTGGATGCACTATACTTTGATGTTTCTGTGTTTTTTTTTTTTTTTTAAAGACAAAAGCCCACCAAGCCTGAACAGGCAGTCAGCCACCATGACACTCCGGCACCCAATTAAGCCACCCATCACGAGGTGGGACACTCCATGCCAGACATGCATCAGGATCACCAGACCCCCAGGGTGCTTCAGCCAGGACCACCAGGACTTACCCCCGACTGACCATTGCTGCACACCCTTCCACCAGTTCCTCCAAGGTGGGCTACCTCGAGGCTCTGCCGGTTGTCATCTCCATCCTCCACAAGCTCCATCCTCCACAAGCACTCCTCTCCTCCTCCTAGGCGAACCGTATGGCGAGGTCGGTGCAGGTCTCTGCAATTTTTCAGTGGAGCAGTGGCTTTTCAGCGTTCTGCGACATTCGTGTAAGTTGCCCCTCTTGTTCCCATGTACAACTCTGCCAAATTTTGGCGTACAGAAAGTGCTGTAGAAGGAATTTTTTCAAGGATACTGTTGGTGTGCAACGGAGCTCTAAGCAGCAGCAGCCATGTTCTTCAACTCCGCCCCGCTAAGGGCACACAACTGGCATGTTCTGACAATAACGCACTCTAGAAGAGAAGTACAATAAAAAGTTACAATTAGAATTACATGTGTACAGGAATATGTTAATAATAGGTTCAATGCTACCACGTGCTTCCCATTGTAACCAATGAGGTCTGTGCCGCGAGTACATGTATTCTGGCAAAATACAGTCTTTTAAAAGGCCTCCCTTCACATGGGTAAAAAATAATGCTATCCATTCAATGAACAGAAACCTTAAAGGGGTGTTGGTTTTGAGTAACAGGCAGAAGTGAAAAAAATAGACGTACTGCAGAAATTGATGGCCTTTCTTTAGACTTGGCTATAGCCGAAAATTGATGGATATTGATTGACAATATATATGCCTAATAGGCCCAACTCTGCAAAATTAGCCGGCCAGAAAACACTGTAGCAGGATCTTTTGCCAGGAAAACGTTGGTGTGCTACAGAGCTCTAAACGGCAGCGGCCATGTTCTTCAACATCACCCCCCAACCTAATGAGGTTTAAAGTGAATGATCAAAGGAGAATATAAAATATTTGGGATTTAATCATCCCTTTTCCTGTTGACGATAAAGATGCTAGCAAAAGGTCTCCTGGTTTGCCACCTTTTCCCATATGATGACAAAAGTGTTGGTGTCTTTGGCTCCAAGGGCACAAATGGCCTCTTCTGACAATAATGCACTTTAGAATTAAAATTAGAATTACATGTGTACAGGAATATTTTAATAATAGGTTAAATGCTACCACGTGCTTCCCATTGTAATCAATGAGGTTTGTGCCCTGAGTGCATGTATTCTGGCAACATACAGTCTTTTAAAAGGCCTCCTTTCACATGGGTAAACATAATGCTATCCAATCAATGAACAGAAAGGTAAAGGGTGTTGGTTTCGAGTAACAGGCAGAAGTGGAAAAATGTAGACGCACATCAGAAATTGCTAGCGTTTCTTTAGACTCCCTGTGTTGGAGGACACCATTTTTGTTGCATCCTCCTTCAATTCAGAACGACTCGCATGTGAACATGTTTCATCTGGCTAATCTCCAAGGAAGATGACTAGACAAAGACCTGCTACAGATTTCATTGTAACCCACTTCGTGCCCCTTTTTTTACATCAGCATGGCAAAGAGGGAGCGGACGTGTATCCTGTTCCAAGTAAACAATTGTAATGTCTTTTCCTCCCATTAATCTGATCTTGCAGGCAGCCCATTGACTTAAGTATGTACCTGTGCACCATCTTAAATCCAAAAATCAAATTACCATGTTGGTTGTCATGACTTTAATGTTCAAGCTCTCCATATTATCTAATCCTTAGAAGAAAGAAATGACCGTCCCTGCAGCGTTTTCATCCACCTTTTCTTTTTGGATAATAGAGCAGACAGCATGAAAGCAGCAGAAGATCTCCAATTTGCAAAGAAGCCTTTCTGCACAAAAGATAAAACGCTGGCAGCTAAGAACGAGTTTGAGACAAAGAGTTTGGTAATCTTTCATCATAGAGATGGCACATTTTGTTAAGAGTTGAGCCACACCGTCATCCCACCACCAAACATTTAAATAGAGAGTGTCACCCAAGGACAGAAGTAAGCTGCAATACTTAAATAGGGAATGCAAATGCTTGCCTGCAAAGTCATCCTAGAAATAAACCAATAGAAGGCAACATTTCTGAAACATTTGAAGTATCCCTCTGCAAATACCTCCCCTCTCGAGCTCTTCGCTCCTCTACCTCTAACTCCCTCAGGGTCAGGCGTTTTTCAAAGAAACGAGCTGGGAGTAGATCTCTGTGTTCGGCTGGGGCCTCCCTCTGGAACAGCCTCCCTGCCACTCTAAAACTTGAGGAGAACCATCTCTGGTTCTGGAAGCACCTCAAGACCTTCCTCTTTGCTTTTGCCATTGCTCCTCCTTTCCCCTGCTGATCTGCTCTCTTTTGGCACTGTGCACCTGGCCACCCTCTGTCCCCTGGGACCAGGTACCTGCTCACCCTGCCACCCTCCTGTACTGCCTCCTGGCCACCCCTTGCACTGGGGACTGTATCTGTACCTATACAGTCTCCCCCTTTTTCTTCTTTTTCTGCACTTATCAGACTTACTCAGTTCTGCTGCCGTAAACGCAGCACTTGCCACTTTCTTTCTGCACTACCACTGTTTATTGCCTTCATTATCTATTTATTTGTATTTATTATTATTTATCTGTTCTCCTCTGCTCCGGACTTTCCACTCTCCCCCTTCCATCCACTTTCACCCTTTCCTTTTCCCATGCACTTGCACATTCTCAATGTCACAGGGCCTAGTAAGATCGCTGTTGTGTTCTCCCCTGTTCCCCTCCCTTGCCTTGTCACACTCTGAATCACTTGTGTACGAGCGTGATACAAATAAACTATCATATCATATCATATCCTTTTCTATTCGATAGAGCATAAATTAGGCTAATTCTGGGACACAGCTGGCACCTATGACTAACCTCATGGTCTGCTCTAGCCCCTCGACTTTTCTATATTTTTGGATTGTTCTCTCTGGCACAGCTAATTGAGAAGACATTGCTACTATACCAGCTATATGCTGATTATACTCACATTATGCTTGATCTTCACAGTAATTTGAATGAAGGCCAAGCTGTGGAAGAGTGTTTAGGTTTTATACATCAACGGATGCAAAACAATGTTCTCTGCCTAAAGGCAAACAAACAGAAATGTTATTGTTAGACAGGAAAACTGCTCCTCTCCTACCTGTAGAGTCAGTCAGAAACCTGGGTGAAGTTTTTCATGACCAAGTGTCATTTACCAACCAGGTAGATGTGGTAGCAAACAAAAACATATTTCCATCTCTACACCATTATGTGTTTATAAAGGTGGCAATCTGTTCCAGGGTGCTACTCTTAAATCTTGATCTGCTGTCAAACACTCCTTGGACATCTGCCGTCCCCTGGAAGTTCTTGATTTGGATGTACTCTGTCTCACCGAGACTTGGTTCACGGCTAGCTCTGTCACAAGTTTTGACATTCTCTTCCCTGATGGCTATAAGATCCTCTCCGAAGCCATAACCAACCGTCCGGTAGGGGGAGTAGCCCCGATATTCCCAGAGTGGATCCCTGCTTCTGTCATTCCTACGCAGGCCTTCTCCTCCTTTAAATGCATGGTCTGCAGGCTCTCTCTCTCTCTATCCTGGCCTCTCTCTCACTGTGGCCATCATATACAGGCCCTGTTCATCTCGTAGTGGGCTAACCTCTCTTCCTCCCTCCTTGCCTCTACATCTCAACATCTCCTCCTCTGAGACCTTAACATCCACTTGGATGCTACTAGCCCCTCCACTGGGCTCTTTTGCGACCTCTGCGACTCTCTCTCTCTCTCTCTCTGTCTATTCTACCCTCTGGCCCGACTCACCCTTCCGGGCACACCCTGGATGTTCTGATGTCAGACCTCACCCTCTCCAACCCCCTCACCACTCCTTTCTCTTGGACTGACCCCTTCCTTCTCTCCTCTCACCTGTTGCTCTCTGCCCCTCAGGCTAAGCTATCCCCAGCACTGCCACCCACCTTCTCTATCATCTGGCCCATGAAGTGTGTATAAGTGAATGCTTTCACTGCTACTTTCTCTCCTTCTCCTCCTTCTCCTACACCTTTTGCTGACTCACCCGCTGACACAGCCCTTTCCAACCTGTATCTCTCTATCTGTAACACTCTTGATTTACAAATAAACAATTACAATGTCCTTTCCACAGTCATGAGGATCCATTTGAAGCCTGCACCCAAGTGCAACACTTGGTACGATTCTGATCTCGCCACGCTTAAGCGCAAGTGTAGGGTATCAGAGAGGACAGGGAGGGCATCAAGCACATCCTCTGACAAAGTGGCCTGCTACCTGCTCCAAAGGTAAATTTCTAAATATTTGGGCTCCTGGTGTGGACCATATTCTGCCCAGGAGGGCTACTCATGGAACAAGGATACAATTGAATAGGTCGAGAGGAATTCCCTTTCGTACTGCCGCTTTTTCCTATGGTCATAGACCAACAAATATCCACAACGCTCAGTATGTAGTACCCAGACAGGGTAATTGCTTGTTTTTTATATATAATTATACATGCAGGATATCATGCACAAGAACAAAAGCATGAACAATGATTAATCCATTTTCTTGTGTACTGGAGCTGAAAATAAAGCCTTCACTGCCATGGCTTGATGGACATTGTCATACATAGAACTATTGAACATTTTACAGAGACATCGACAACAAAAATTACAAAGTTCATTCCGAAAATAGTGACAATACACTGTGATTCTTTTTTTTAAAAAAGGTGTGTCTACACCAGGTGTTTCAGCCGTCTATGTGGGCTAATTGAGCCTCATATCTAACACGGCCTTCATCAGGATGGAGGACTGTATGAGAGTAGTTCATGGAGTGCTGTGGACAAGGAAAAAAGGAGAATTTTTAGGGGAGTACTAAGAGAAAAATGATCTAATTAGTAGATATCAGACTGTGCCATGGGACAGGTATCATAGAGAAACACAGCTTACCTATGGAGGAGATTCACCACAGGCACTCGTGTGGGACGCCGTCTCAAGTAGCGGTCCCAAAAGTTGAGCTCCTAATTATCTGAAAAAGGGGAGCAAGGGGTAATTGTAACTATTTACTCATCCCGGGCCAACCCAAGGGCGGCACAATGCATATTTACAGAACATTTTTGGCGACACACTCGCCAAAGGTAATACAGAATCTCTGTCCTCTCTATGAAGAGAGCCTACATCCAAGCCTGCATCTCAACTGCCTCTAACAACTCGGCTGAACTTTTCAAAATCTGCAAGGAGCTGGCCAATTCTGTTGCTGTCTCTTCCTCTCGTTTTCCCTCCCAGGCCCTTTGCACAGCCTTGTTTTCTCATTTAACCACTACAACTCAGGACATTCTGTCCACTCTCTTCCTCCACCTCCTCTTCCTCTCCCTCTACCATGCCAGTCCCCTCTCTGGCCAGTTATCCCTTCTTTTCTTCTCCTTCCCCCTGTTCACTCACGATGATGATAATAGACAAGTCTGATATATGATAGTCTCGTCAAAGGAAGTGCTCCCCTGCTCCACCAGAACCATTAAGGCCACATCAACACCCTTGCTCCAGCCTTGGCCGATTTCTGCAATCACTCTTTTGCCACTGGAACCTTCCCCTACCCTATTAAGCACTCCCTTGTGCACCCCCATGTTAAGAAGCCTTCTGCCGATCCTTCTTCTCTGGCAAACTATCGCCCGATCTCCATCACTCCTTCCCTGGGTAAACTCCTGGAAAGGCTGGCCATCTCCTAGCTTAATCTACAAACTGAATTTGTTAGTTGTCTCCATGACCACTAGTCTGGCTTCAGAGCAGCCAGAAGCATGGAAAGTGCTCTCCTGAACACCTGTGGAGACTTGCTCTCCAATCTTGATTCCAACCTTCCTTCTGTGCTCATTCTCCTTGATCTATCCTCTGCTTTCAACATGGTCAACCACGCCATCCCGCCCAGTCGTCTCTGAGACAACCTGGATATCTCTGGTCAAGCCCTTGCCTGTTTGACCTCCTTTCTCACTGATCGACCCTCCCAGCTCCAACTTTGGTGTTTCCCCTCTTATATCTCTCCCTGGCTATTTAACCACAACCTGGTACCTCTGGCACACTGCATCTTTACCTTCTGATCTAACTTTCAGTATTATGTGGATGACAACCAGCTCTCCTCCAGGCTCCCCTCAGCCTCTGCTGCTCCTTCTCTCTTACCATACTGTCTGTCCGCAATTCAGGCTAGTTGTGCCTCCAACGATCTCTGCCTTAATGCCAGTACACAGAGATCCTACTCATTGGGACTCATGCTTCCACCTTCCCTCTCTCACTCTGGCCGCACACCCAGGGCCCTCTACCTGCTCCTTCCAGTGAGGCTAAGAAACTTGGGGTCATCTTCAACTCCACCCTCTTCTTCTCTCCTCACATCTCTGAGGTCTCTAAGAAGTCTGAGAAGTCACACTATCAGCTTGCACCTCCTCAGAGGTATTCTTTCTTTTCTCACTTTCCCCCACAAACCCACTGTCTCCAGAGCCCTGGTCCTCTCTAGGCCAGACTACTGCAACAGCCTCTTTCTAAAGCTGCCTGCCTCTACTCTTCACCCTCTACAACTTATCCAGAACAGGACTGCAAGACTTGTCCTTGGCCTCAAGTCCAGTGATCGTATCTCTCCAGCCCTGAAATCTCTCCACTGGCTCCCTCTGGCTGTGAGGACCAAGTCCAAGACCCTTTTCATTGTACGCAATGCTTTCTGGGGCCAGGGACCACACTACATCTGACTTTCCCTTCCTAAGTATCTTCCTTCTCGAACCCTCCGCTCATCCATCTCCAACTCTCTGATGGTACGCTTCTCCATGCAGAGAGTGAGGAGTAGATCTCTGTCCTCAGCTGGGGCCTTCTTCTGGAACAGCCTCCCAGCCTCTCTCAAACTTGAGCAGGGCCACCTAGGGTTCGGGAAGTAACTCAAGACCTTACTTTTTGCTTCCTCATTCTCTCTCCCTCTGATTACCTGGCCACCCCCTGAACATACAGGACCAGGCTCGTGCACTACCTGTTACCCTTGCACTGCCTCTGGGCCGCCCATCCACTTAGGGACTGTGAGCCTCATTACACGGTAGGCGGTAACCATGGCGCTATTAGCGCCATGGTTGCCACCGGTATTTTACCGTGTCCACCTTGGTGGATGGCGGAATTACCGCCCTACTCCAAGGTGAGCAGGGGCGTAATTCCCCATTCACCAAGGCACTTCCCCATTCCCATTTTTGCCCCCATAGGGCATAATGGGAATGGGGAAGGAGCTAATTACGGTACCGCAAATTGCGGTACCGTAATTAGCACCGAGGTCCCTTTGCGGCACCCTACTTTAACGGCTGGTAAAACCAGCCATTAAGGTCGGGTCCTGCTAAGGGAACTCGTAGTAAGGTGGTAAGTGTTTACCGGTACCGGTGCCCTTACCGGTACCGGTAAACCCTTACCGCCTACCGTGTATCTGCAACTCCACAGTCCCGTGACTCTCTGCACTTACGAGCCACCTCCCAGCTGCACTTGCCAATTACGTTGCACTCTTGCCTCCCCCTGGCACTTCTACCACTCCCTCCCCCCTCACTGCGCAATCTGATTGACATGGCTAGTAAGATCGTTGTTTTGTCCTCCTTCTGTCCTCCTATCCTTGTCTTGTCGCGCCCAAACACTTGTATACAGGTGTGTTATAAATGACAACATATCATTTGATATCATGTATGTTGGAGAAAAAACATAACATCTTTGTATCAGGCAGGTTTGCTTTCACAATTCGATATTGTCTATGAGTATATTTGGGTATCTCTAAGGAACCACTCCTGAAACTTAACGTGGCTTTAAATCATGCAGTGTAGGCGATCTGTGGTCTAAGAAAGTTTGACCATGTGCCTGAAGCAAGAAGATCCCTGCTTTGGTTACCTATAGAGTCTCACATTGAGATGAGAGTTCTTATTCAGATATGGATGTTTTTTTATGGTGTCGTGCCCCGCTATTTTTCCAACATGGCAATACCTACATCCCAACTCGCTCCCTTACGTCTGGCTCCAAGGATCTGTTGGTCGTTAGCAAACATAACTCTGTTTGCAAGTAGATTGGTTTGCAGCCTGGGCTGTTCCCTTTGGAATTGGAACAAGCTCCCACTAGTTATTCGAAAGTTCTCTACATTGTCTGCTTTTGAAATTAGACTCAACCAACATATGATGTCCATTGATATGCTGTAATTCTATTTAGAGCTTTCTGTCTGTGCTGCATATTAGTTGGTTTTTTAAACTCTTTTTATGCTATGCTTGTTACTTGTTTTTTATAGTTTCTTTTAAAAGTACTCTGTCTATGTATTGGTATTTGTGCCATGCCTTGATACTGCTCACCCAGTGTTAAGCCTGTGCTTTATAAATAGATAAATAATACTACTACTACATTGGCACTGGACAACCAGGGTTTGATGTTGGTGCAAAGCATCAAAGTGACCTGAACGAAAATCCAAATCTGTACCTAGACTAACACAAGGCGCTCAGACGCAGAACTAGAAACAACATTTGAGACCAGAGCACCTTGGATGCCTCGCTGCCCCTGATGCTGAGGGATTCAAAGGCATTCCCCACAGAGGCCCATGCCCTCCAGGTGTAAAATAGAACTTCTTATGTTTTTCCTATCTCCAGTGATGCCCATCATCGTCTGAGTATTCCAACCTATGAACCTATGGTCCCTAAAGGCCTCCAAGGGCTACAACATGTGTGTCAAATAGTTTCCCAGTGCAAGTAACCTTGCCCAGACACTGTCTTACGATCAAGTTGGTGGCAGTCTTACTTTGTCTAAGCTACACCATGTATGGGCATTTTAGCACACAGGGGCCCTTTTTTGCTCTGTGGCAAGCCCTACATTTTGGCTCTAATTTGTTTAAATCCAATATCCTGGGTAATATAAATGATTTTGTTTGCGTTCGTTTAGCAAACAGGAAAACATATATAGGGTCAATCCTCATGTGAGCACCAGCCTGATGCTCACAAAGGGCCTATTTTAGTGTCCCTGTGTGCACCTGGGGGCGGAATGTCTGGGATTCTGCTGAACTCTGCATCCCAAGCTTCTCTGCGTAAATGCCAGGAAACATTTTATATGGTGACCAGCATTGATTAGCTAGCCACCAAATGTTTGAATCCTGAGTGTGTGATCTGAGGATGGAGTCATACTCTACCCCAGACTGAACAATAAACTCTGCCACTCTACATCATTTCTTCATTAAACACTTTGACTTTATCCCTTCACTCCAGGATGCTTAAAATCGACAGAAACTCTGCAAAAGCATATCTGTCCCCTTTAAAAACCTGATGCTCTAACCAGAAAGAACCAGGTGCATTGATCAAACAGAACAAGTAGGAGATCCACATGGGCAGGGGGTTCTTGTGCTCTATTGACCTCCTGGACACCCCTGTGTTGCATGACCATGAACTCTAAGAAATGCATCCTTTCTGTAGCCCCGGTATGCCTGTTGCTGCTGATGGGTCAAATGCTCAATGATCGAAACATACAGTGGGACCCTAGCACATTCTGCCAGTGCTGAGACCACAATCTAAGTCCCATTTCACGTTGGTCCAACTGTAAACTGTGATCTTGCTTTCAGTCACTATTTCTGTTCTTTCTATCTAAACTCACCAAGAGACCATTTGTTTGTCTTGCCTTTATTTGTGGATCCCTTCACTATCACCTAGAGCTTTTTTGTTGCTGGTGTATTAAAGTACAGACCTCACCCATCCGACAAACACAACCTTTTTCTGCTCCAAGGACTCCACTCTGCAAGTTTTTCAACTGTGAGACTGTGTCATCCTTTCTTGGGCTCAACTTCATCTTTGAGCTTCCTGGACTCCTTCTGATATCCTGGTGTTGCTCCATTATCTGCAGTATCTTCATGTACCAACAATTCCTATGTGATGTTTTCACCTATTGGAAATCCCCACACTCATCCTTTTGCATTGATTTCATTAGTTTGATGTTGTTCTGTTCCTGTGCAGACCCCTGCATATCAGGTGCAGAACAACAGGAATTTAGCTCATGACACCAGTGCCCTTCTATGCAATATCCCATTGTTATGGATGTATACTATAGAGGAGTGCTGGGGACCCGTTACACCTTTCTACATAGGTGCGGGTAGTGGTTTAGTTTACTTCAAGATAGTCACACCTACTACAGATCACAACAGATGCCCGCTTTACCATGAGAGAATATGGATCTCAACAGCTGCCTACTTTACAGTCTGAGAATGGACTGCTTTAGTGTTGCAATGCCTCACCGTTCTGTGGGAGATGCTTCCTGCACCAGTAAGTAGGTTCAGTTTTGGTCTTCCAAGTTCCAGTTGTACTTCTTCCTTCTGAAATCCCCACCTTCTGCATGTTTTCCCCCTTCTTGCTTTGGACTCTTCCTCTGCCTTCCGGCCCCTTTATTCTCCGGTTCCCTTTTGTTTGAGACATTCACTCAGTCATTCCATTACCTACCTATCTTAGCACTGGAGTCCATTGCCTGTTCTCTTTCTGGCTGCCACTGAAGACATTGACTATCATTCATGTAACCAGATTCATCTCTGTTCCTTTGAACGGCCTATATACCACGCAAAGCTAGTGGAATTACCTGTCTCTGACCATCTTGTCCTGTGGGGAATTTCTTCCACAGAGGGTTCGACAATTGGGTTCATGGGGAGCAGGTGTAAGTGGATCTAGGTCACCTGGCCTAAGCCCCGCCCATCTGGTGCCTTCGTGCTTGCCACTCTTTTTCACCACTTAGCAAGGCCCCCCTACCTGGTGCCTTCCTGCTTGCCGCTCTTTTTCACCACTTAGCAAGCCCTGCCCACCTGGTGCCTTCCTGCTTGCCGCTCTTTTCCCTACTTAAGGGGCCCTCCAGCCTCTTTTCCTTTGTAGCTGGGGAGCAGGCGTAAGTGGATCTAGATCACCTGGCCTAAGCCCCGCCCACCTGGTACCTTCCTGCTTGCCGTTCTTTTTGACCACTTAGCAAGCCCTGCCCACCTGGTGCCTTCCAGATTGCCGCTCTTTTTCACCACTTAGCAAGCCCCGCCCACCTGGTGCCTTCCTGCTTGTCGCTCTTTTCCCTACATAAGGAGCCCTACAGCCTCTTTTCCTTTGTAGCTGGGGAGCAGGTGTAAGTGGATCTAGGTCACCTGGCATAAGCCCCGCCCACCTGGTGCCTTCCTGCTTGCGCTGTTTTTCACCACTTGCAAACCCCGCCCACGTGGAGCCTTCCTGCTTGGCGCTCTTTTTCACCACTTAGCAAGCCCCGCCCACCTGGTGCCTTCCTGCTTGCCGCTCTTTTTCATCACTTAGCAAGCCCTGCCCACCTGGTGCCTTCCTGCTTGCCGCTCTTTTCCCTACTTAAGGAGCCCTCCAGCCTCTTTTCCTTTGCAGCTGGGGAGCAGGTGTAAGTGGATCTAGGTCACCTGCCCTAAGCCCCGCCCACCTGGTGCCTTCCTGCTTGCTGCTGTTTTTCACCACTTAGCAAGCCCCGCCCATGTGGAGCCTTCCTGAGTGGTGCTCTTTTTCACCACTTAGCAAGCCCCGCCCACCTGGTGCCTTCCTGCTTGCCGCTTTTTTTCACCACTTAGCAAGCCCTGCCCACCTGGTGCCTTCCCGCTTGCCGCTCTTTTCCCTACTTAAGGAGCCCTCCAGCCTCTTTTCCTTTGCAGCTGGGGAGCAGGTGTAAGTGGATCTAGGTCACCTGGCCTAAGCCCCGCCCACCTGGTGCCTTCCTGCTTGCCGCTCTTTTTCACCACTTAGCAAGCCACGCCCACCTGGTGCCTTTCTACTTGCCGCTCTTTTCCCTACATAAGGAGCCCTCCAGCCTCTTTTCTTTTGTAGCCTTGGAGCAGTTGTAAGTGGATCTAGGTCACCTGGCCTAAGCCTCGCCCAACTGGTGCCTTCCTGCTTGCCGTTCTTTTTCACCACTTAGCAAGCCCCGCCCACCTGGAGCCTTCCTGCTTGCCGCTCTTTTTCACCACTTAGCAAGCCCTGCCCACCTGTTGCCTTCTTGCTTGCCGCTCTTTTTCACCACTTAGCAAGCCCTGCCCACCTGGTGCCTTCCTGCTTGCCGCTCTTTTCCCTACCTAAGGAGCCCTCCAGCCTCTTTTCCTTTGCAGCTGGGGAGCAAGTGTAAGTGGATCTAGGTCACCTGGCCTAAGCCCCGCCCACCTGGTGCCTTCCTGCTTGCCGTTCTTTTTGACCGCTTAGCAAGCCCTGCCCACCTGGTGCCTTCCTGATTGCCGCTCTTTTTCACCACTTAGCAAGCCCCGACCACCTGGTGCCTTCCTGCTTGTCGCTCGTTTCCCTACATAAGGAGCCCTACAACCTCTTTTCATTTGTATCTGGGGAGCAGGTGTAAGTGGATCTAGGTCACCTGGCATAAGCCCCGCCCACCTGGTGCCTTCCTGCTTGTGCTGTTTTTCACCAATTAGCAAGCCCCGCCCACGCGGAGCCTTCCTGCTTGGCGCTCTTTTTCACCAATTAGCAAGCCCTGCCCACCTGGTGCCTTCCTGATTGCCGCTCTTTTTCACCACTTAGCAAGCCCCGCCCACCTGGTGCCTTCCTGCTTGTCGCTCTTTTCCCTACATAAGGAGCCCTACAGCCTCTTTTCCTTTGTAGCTGGGGAGCAGGTGTAAGTGGATCTAGGTCACCTGGCATAAGCCCCGCCCACCTGGTGCCTTCCTGCTTGCGCTGTTTTTCACCACTTGCAAACCCCGCCCACGTGGAGCCTTCCTGCTTGGCGCTCTTTTTCACCACTTAGCAAGCCCCGCCCACCTGGTGCCTTCCTGCTTGCCGCTCTTTTTCATCACTTAGCAAGCCCTGCCCACCTGGTGCCTTCCTGCTTGCCGCTCTTTTCCCTACTTAAGGAGCCCTCCAGCCTCTTTTCCTTTGCAGCTGGGGAGCAGGTGTAAGTGGATCTAGGTCACCTGCCCTAAGCCCCGCCCACCTGGTGCCTTCCTGCTTGCTGCTGTTTTTCACCACTTAGCAAGCCCCGCCCATGTGGAGCCTTCCTGAGTGGTGCACTTTTTCACCACTTAGCAAGCCCCGCCCACCTGGTGCCTTCCTGCTTGCCGCTTTTTTTCACCACTTAGCAAGCCCTGCCCACCTGGTGCCTTCCCGCTTGCCGCTCTTTTCCCTACTTAAGGAGCCCTCCAGCCTCTTTTCCTTTGCAGCTGGGGAGCAGGTGTAAGTGGATCTAGGTCACCTGGCCTAAGCCCCGCCCACCTGGTGCCTTCCTGCTTGCCGCTCTTTTTCAACACTTAGCAAGCCACGCCCACCTGGTGCCTTTCTACTTGCCGCTCTTTTCCCTACATAAGGAGCCCTCCAGCCTCTTTTCTTTTGTAGCCTGGGAGCAGTTGTAAGTGGATCTAGGTCACCTGGCCTAAGCCTCGCCCAACTGGTGCCTTCCTGCTTGCCGTTCTTTTTCACCACTTAGCAAGCCCCGCCCACCTGGAGCCTTCCTGCTTGCCGCTCTTTTTCACCACTTAGCAAGCCCTGCCCATCTGTTGCCTTCTTGCTTGCCGCTCTTTTTCACCACTTAGCAAGCCCTGCCCACCTGGTGCCTTCCTGCTTGCCGCTCTTTTCCCTACCTAAGGAGCCCTCCAGCCTCTTTTCCTTTGCAGCTGGGGAGCAAGTGTAAGTGGATCTAGGTCACTTGGCCTAAGCCCCGCCCACCTGGTGCCTTCCTGCTTGCCGTTCTTTTTGACCGCTTAGCAAGCCCTGCCCACCTGGTGCCTTCCTGATTGCCGCTCTTTTTCACCACTTAGCAAGCCCCGCCCACCTGGTGCCTTCCTGCTTGTCGCTCTTTTCGCTACATAAGGAGCCCTACAACCTCTTTTCCTTTGTAGCTGGGGAGCAGGTGTAAGTGGATCTAGGTCACCTGGCATAAGCCCCGCCCACCTGGTGCCTTCCTGCTTGTGCTGTTTTTCACCAATTAGCAAGCCCCGCCCACGTGGAGCCTTCCTGCTTGGCGCTCTTTTTCACCAATTAGCAAGCCCTGCCCACCTGGTGCCTTCCTGCTTGCCGCTCTTTTTCATCACTTAGCAAGTCCTGCCCACCTGGTGCCTTCCTGCTTGCCGCTCCTTTCCCTACTTAAGGAGCCCTCCAGCCTCTTTTCCTTTGCAGCTGGGGAGCAGGTGTAAGTGGATCTAGGTCACCTGCCCTAAGCCCCGCCCACCTGGTGCCTTCCTGCTTGCTGCTGTTTTTCACCACTTAGCAAGCCCCGCCCATGTGGAGCCTTCCTGAGTGGTGCTCTTTTTCACCACTTAGCAAGCCCCGCCCACCTGGTGCCATCCTGCTTGCCGCTTTTTTTTACCACTTAGCAAGCCCTGCCCACCTGGTGCCTTCCCACTTGCCGCTCTTTTCCCTACTTAAGGAGCCCTTTATCCTCTTTTCCTTTGCAGCTGGGGAGCAGGTGTAAGTGGATCTAGGTCACCTGGCCTAAGCCCCGCCCACCTGGTGCCTTCCTGCTTGCCGCTCTTTTTCACCACTTAGCAAGCCACGCCCACCTGGTGCCTTCCTACTTGACGCTCTTTTCCCTACATAAGGAGCCCTCCAGCCTCTTTTCTTTTGTAGCCTGGGAGCAGTTGTAAGTGGATCGAGGTCACCTGGCCTAAGCCTCGCCCACCTGGTGCCTTCCTGCTTGCCGTTCTTTTTCACCACTTAGCAAGCCCCACCCACCTGGAGCCTTCCTGCTTGCCTCTCTTTTTCACCACTTAGCAAGCCCCACCCACCTGGTGCCTTCTTGCTTGCCGCTCTTTTTCACCACTTAGCAAGCCCATCCCACCTGGTGCCTTCCTGCTTGCCGCTCTTTTCCCTACTTAAGGAGCCCTCCAGCCTCTTTTCCTTTGCAGCTGGGGAGGAGGTGTAAGTGGATCTAGGTCACCTGGCCTAAGCCCCGCCCACCTGGTGCCTTCCTTCTTGCCGCTCTTTTTCACCACTTAGCAAGCCCCACCCACCTGGTGCCTTCTTGCTTGCTGCTCTTTTTCACCACTTAGCAAGCCCTGCCCACCTGGTGCCTTCCTGCTTGCCGCTCTTTTCCCTACTTAAGGAGCCCTCCAGCCTCTTTTCCTTTGCAGCTGGGGAGCAAGTGTAAGTGGATCTAGGCCACCTGGCCTAAGCCCCGCCCAACTGGTGCCTTCCTGCTTGCCGCTCTTTTTCACCACTTAGCAAGCCACTCCCACCTGGAGCCTTCCTGCGTGCCGATCTTTTTCACCACTTAGCAAGCCCCGCCCACCTGGTGCCTTCCTGCTTGCCGCTCTTTTCCCTACTTAAGGAGCCCTCCAGCCTCTTTTCCTTTGCAGCTGGGGAGCAGGTGTAAGTGGATCTAGGTCATCTGGCCTAACCACCACCCACCTTATTAGCCCTGCCTCTTCCTTCCTGCTCTTAACTCTTAGATCAAGGGCGTCTCTCACCCGGGCGTCTAAAGTGAAGGGCAATTCCTGTTCGGACCAGGAGGATCCAGGGCCTGAACCCCTGCTAAGACAACAGGAAAGCATGCACCAACATGTGTTTACACCCTCTGTCCCCACATGCCATCCCCACCCTCTCTGGTCCCCTGTCTTGTTCCCTTGACCCCCCCCCTTTCCCGCACACAGGAGTCTGTCCTTATACTTTCTGGTTTCACCATCACCGTCTTGTGGCCAATGCTGGATTTTACTTTTATGGACTTCATTGATTCATGGTGCGTTACCCTTTCTCAACTCTCATGCTGGACTTCCTTTGCATCTTGTACTCATGGTGGCCCTGAATCATGCTGTTCCCATCCCATCTTCATCTTGTATCCTGGCTTGAAACATGATGTGTTACTACCGACTTCTGCAGTTGTATTCGCTCTCCACTCTTGCTTCTCCACTCTTTTTGACTGCTTACACTCTGTTCTCCCATCCCCTCTCCCTTTTCCTATCTCCTCCCCTCCTCTCCTTACTTTCTCCTACGCAGTTACTCTATCAGAATTGTCCCTGGACCTAGTATGATAGCAACCTCGTCTGTCGCTCTCCCTTCCCCTTACTGTTCCCCCGCTCCCTCCAGCACTATCTGAAACGTTGTCAGGCCTAGTACGATAGTCGCTTGTTTTGTTCCACCCCTCCCTTTCTGCAACCCTCTCCCTCACCTTTTGTTTTTCTCCGGCTCTACCAGAAATGTCGTCAGGCCTAGTACGGTAGTCGCCTGTCTGTTTCCCTTCCCTTCCCACTCTCCCCTTCCTTCCTTATCTATGTCTTAGCTCTTGCACTATCTGAAATGTCGTCAGGCCGAGTACAATAGTTAATTTCACATGTTCATGGCCTGTAAGAATGTCATTGTATTTTCCCTAGTTCCCTCCCTTGCCTTGAGGCGCTTTGAAACACATTGTGTATAGGCGCTATATAAATAAAATATCATATCATATCATATCATTTGCAAAAAGGCCACCTGACTGCCTGTTGCACTCAAGGGGGCAGGCTGGCATCCATCTCTTCACACTGTGATGTATCCTGAAGCTGTTGGTAAGTCCAGAGCATGATTCTGACAACCAACTAGTAAAGTAGTACATCTTTCCTTGTGGTTAGATCGCTGCAGTGGGCTCTCATCACCCATCTTTGGGTATTCTACAACCACTGTGACTCTGTGTGCAGACCTTGACAATTGACCCAGAGACTTACCTTGGGCCATTCACCTCTACGACAAACAGTCGGACAATCAAAATTCTTCTTTATACTCAGGGGAATAATGTTTTCTTTATGTTTGCATGTCTCTGACTATAAATAGCATGTGGGTCTCCGAAAAGGTAGATTTGTAATTTTTGGACTTGCTATCAATTTTATGGTCCTGTTCTTTACTTATCTATAAAATTCTAGATGTTCCTTTTCATAACGTTCTATGAAGAATATATGTTTAGAAATCTATTTATTTCTTTAGGAATTTGATTTGCTCAGGGATCACATGCACAAATATATCATCACTTAGGGCCAAATGGATAGGCAACATTTTAAAAATTGCAACACCATGTATTCCTCTTTCAAAGAGAAATTCTCAAGAGGGTCCTAGTGGGCTTTGTTCTATCTTTGAGGATAGGAAAAGCTGTGTTGCATTAGGCATCAGGTGTGGTTTTGAAGAGGATATTCTTTATTAAGCTCAGACATTTCCTAACATTTGGTTCCTCCTTTGTTGTCATTTATTGTGTCTGCAAATGTTATCTTATATTGTAGTCTATAATGCATAATCATTATGACACTTAGATGCTGATCTAAGTGACATAATACATTTTTACTTGACTTGACATGGCTGTATTACAGAGGTTGTTTCAGAGAGATGGCCTTTTGCAGGAGATAGATTGACTCGTAGATTGGCATAATTAACTTGTAATCATCTGGCAGCTGCCAATTCTGCTGGAGTGGGCGGGGCGGTGGTGGATGATGTTGTGCATGAGATATTCTGGACCTTTCTGCCAGTGGATCTTGTAGGCCTGGCATTGAGTTTTAGTTGGATTCCCTTGGAGAGCCATTGAAAAGGTCTTCTGGTCAATGAGATGTGGTCTTGTTTCTTAAGGCCAGCAATGAGTCTGGTTCCACTCGTCACGGTGAGTTGAAGTTGGTTTAGTTGCTTTTGGAAATACCTGTATAGAGGCTGTTCAGTACTCTACTTAAAACTACTGCATGTTCTTGTTCAACCGTATGGTTTTTGGCCAGAAAGGGAAGAATTTTCTTCCGGATGTGCAATAAGTGGTGGACCAATGTGGTCAGCACATTGAACAGAGGAATGAAAGAGAAAGCTGAGTCAAAGATTATCCATTTAGATGTTGGTGGAGGTTCTAGGTTGGGGGCGCTGGGAGCATATGAATGGGATATGAAGGTTTGAAAAAAATGTATAATTTCCATTTTCCCTGGATTGAGACACAGCTTGTTTCTTGTCATCCAGGTCAGAATACTGGTGAGGCAGAAAGCAATTCAATTTTTGCCTGTCGCATTATCAAAAGCTGCTAACTTTCATCGGCATAATGTTTCAGTCGAGATAGGTTTCTATGGGATTTGCCAGCAGTAGTGTGTATGCATTGAAAAGCCAGGGATAGATTGGCAAGTCTTACAGTATCCTTCATGTGATTTGTCCAGTACTTTGATGTGTGCTTCCCTAGTATCCACCTCATTACTTAAGTCTGGTTTAGAGCTGCACTGTCTGTCACATAAAGGGTTTCCGTTTTACAATAATTTTGCAATTAGGCTGTTGCTAGTTTTTGATAAATCTGTCAGAAAGGAGAGATTGGAGATTGGCCTTATGTCCGAGAGATCTGTTGGGTTACCATTTCTTTTTTGTTTTCCACAAATGGAGTGATAGGTGCATTTGTTTCGATAGACACTATGCCTGTCAGGAGAGAAGCATTGCACAGGGTGGCAATCGATGTATCCATTGTTTTAATGTTAGCTTTGATAATGTATCTGGATACAGCATGCAGAGGCTTTCAGTGACTTTAACAATTTGATGTTCTCTAGTATCTTTTTGGATAGAAGACTGAGAAAGTTGATTTAGTCTCTGGTGTTCATTGATATGTAGGCAGAGTGGTCTGCTTAGAGCTTCTTGTTTAATGTAGAATAAACTGTTTGCTGTTGACCTGTATTGCTTTTTGTTCTACTTTTAATGCAGTTTCATGTACACAGTGGATCTCGGTTTGAAATGGAGAATTGTTTTCATCACAGAAAGAGTTTGTTCATTTGGTTAGATGTCTATAGAGTGATACAACTGTTTAATTTATTGAATCAAACGTTTCTACAGATTACATTAAATTTGGAATGCAGGGTTGCCTTGTGGTGCTTTGGACAGGGGCCATTTATTTCCAGTTGTCTGACCTTTTGAGTATGGCTGGATGAGAGTTTAACCATTTGCTTCCTCTCTTTGATTCTGTTTTCTTTCTTTTTCTAGGTTCATGGGGGATAACACGCTCATGGTTAAGTGTGGTCTTTTGTTAGGGGGATGCAGAATAGAGGTAAACCAGCTGGTCTTATTTACAATAATGGATTGTTTGGAAAAAGTGCCCTTACATGCTTCTGTGGTGATTGTGTGGCAGGGCCTCCAGGGGTGGATTGATATGAGGCCATTCCTGGCGATTCTTTGATTTACAAAGGTTCTGGAATTTTCTTCATAATAGGTAATGGCCAGTAAGAAATTGTCTTCAAATACTAGAATGTGTTTATTTTATTTTATTTGAGCCTTTATAGAGCGCACTAAGCCCTCTGGCATCAAGGTGGTAGTTACAATCATAAACAACCTAATAAATACAGAACACAATCATGCAGGGTAAGTGCAAAGATGCGTTTTTGGACAGGAGGGATGCATTGATCACCTCTAGAACTCTTGGTAGAAGAGCAATGTTTTGAGCCGCTTGCGGAATGCCCAATAGGATTGTTCCAGTCTCAGGGATGGTGGTAGGGTTGTTCCAATTCTTGGCAGTGATTACTGGAAAGTTAGCACCACCTGCTCTTTGGAATCAGAATCTTAGAGTGTTGAGTTGATGGGATGATGGGATAAGTCTGGTGTCGAAGGTTTTAGTGAATTTGAACGCAAGGTATCTTGGAGCAGAGTTTGAGATACATTTATGGGTTATGGCCAGTGTTTTGAAGCAAATGTGCTTATGGATTGGTAACCAATTCGCATTTCTTCAGGCTAGAGAAATCTGTTCTTTTCTTTTCAATGTTCAGAGCTGCCCTTAGAGCATTGGTCTGTAAAATGTGAAGCTTCTTGGGGGTTCCAACAGCTGTGCTTGCGAATAGGCTATTGCTGTAGTCAAACCTGGAGCCTATTAGCTCTCTTGAAATAGTGAGGCAACTTTCCGTGGAGAGGAATGATCTAAAGGCATGGATATGTTTTGTGGTGCAGGCTGCCAATGAAGCAATGGCATTGACATGCCCGGACAGTGACAAGATGGAGTCTAGGTATACCGAAGGGTTTTGATGCTGCTGGAGACCTGGATAGAGATGTCATCAATGTAGAGTCTAGTTTGTTTAGGAGGGGTGGTGAGCCGACCAAGAGAAGTTACGTTTTGTCATCATTGAGACAGACCATGTGTCGCTATCCATGCTTGGATAGTTTGGTACCCTAATCTCAAGGAGTCAGTGGGGTAGTTACCAGTGATGGGTAGGAATTGCTGCGTACCATCGGCGTAGTTTGTTTAGGAAATTCCATGATCATCGAGTATATCGAAAAGCAGTTTGGTGAAGATATTGTACAATGTGGGTGACACACATTAACCTTGGGGGATGACGCAAGTGGCAGGGGTAGGAGGAGCTGAGGCAGATGTGGAAAAGACTCGCAATGTTCGGTTTGATAAGAAGGAAGAAATCCAGGTAGTAACCTCAGCGGAGAAGTGGAGTGACGTGGGTATGTGATGGTATAGTATTTGGTGATCCGCCAAATCAAAGGCTGCTGAGAGATCTAGCAATAGGAGGAGGGCTAGTTTGCTGGCATGTTTGGATTCATCGAGTTGATTTTCTAAATCAAGTAGGGCTGTTTCAGTCCTGTGGCCTGGTCTGAAACCTGATTGACGCAAGCCAAGGAGGTTGCTGGATTCCCGTAGATAGGCTGCTCTGTCCAGTATTTTCAGAAGGAATGGTACAGTTGTGATGGGGCAGTAATTAGTAGTGATGTCTGAGTCTAGTGTAGGTTATTATAGCCATGTTCCAAGACAGTATTGCATGCAGCTGTTGATACTCTTTGTGTGTGGGACCAGACATTTGTTGGAAGAAGCTATGGAAAGGCATGAAGGTCAGTCAATGTTGAGATGCTTTATTTTTTGAGCATTGTAACCCTGGTTCAGGTCCTTGATTGTAGTATTTTTATGTTGCAGGAGGCTCTAAAGTGTAACCTACAGAATGGATGATTTAGCATGCAGAATACTTTTAACTATTAGCGATTTCACTGATGATGCATGTTTTAAGTAAATGGATGTGTATCTGAATCTCTAAGTATACATTAGTATTACTACTCACCAAATGTGTGTTGTGTTTTTCAAGTCTGAAGTTTGTTTTCTTGGTGGAGCACGGTTTCATGTACATTGTATTTTGATGTGAACCATGTTACTTTAGCTTTGGGCATTGTGCATGGGGTGAGCAGTGGCAACCAGCTTATTAACCTATAACCTATGAAGTGCTGTTACAGATGGCATCAGTTATACACAAAGGCCCAAACACAGTTTGAGGGTTTTATTTGGATTTCTTAGAGGGTCCAATATCTGGCCATCCCTCTCTGTCTTACTTGCCTGTGGGCTCCCTTCACCCTTGCCCACACTTCCCTAATCACCAAGATGATAGCCATTAGAGATTTTTTTTACCTCTAATATCTAATATCTAAAAGCTTGCTGGATAGGTTGAACGGCCTATAGGCCGAAGATCTATCTATATTTCTCATTCCTGGGCTTCCTACTCTAACCTTTCCCCAGATATCAAATTATGTTAGGATTGTGCCAGACTCAGACACTTTGTTCCTTATATACTCTTCCCTCCACTCCTTCTCTTTCTCCTTCTTTCACCTTACCTCCTGTCTCGCTGTCTCTTCTTTCTCTGTCACTCCAGTCTTCACACACTCCCTCTCTCCTTCTCCTCTTACCTTTTTTCTATGCCTCAGCTTACCTTTCACTATAATTCTCTCCTCGCCTCTTTCTGCATCTTTCTCCTCACCCCTCACTCCAACCTCTTCTCACATCCAAATAGCCTCATATTCTCACCTCTCACTACATCCTCTGCTCTATCCACATCTTACCACTCTTTCTCTGCCTATCTCTTACAACTGTGTTATTCAGGCATATTTTGCATGTAGCATAATTGTGGAAGGCAGCCATACCTTGCTTTTAGCCCTACTGTGTTAGTCAGCCATTTTTCTGCACTTAGTCTGTGTGTAGCATAGCTACATCTTACATTTCGGCCCATCTGTGCTAGTTAGCCATAATTTGTATTCATTTAGCATTTAGATGGTCTGTGAAGCATAGCACCAATCTGTTTACATAGATCTAACCCAGTATGTAGACATTGTTGCTTGCACAGCTAACCCATTTTGCCCCCTTGCACACTGCACCTTCATAACTTAGTAGAAGGCACCATCTCATTCCACCTGCACTCAAACACTACATCACAACACCTCTGCCATTAGAATGAAGCTACCTTTAATGACAAAAATTCAAACTGTAGCTTTTCACATAATTCTCGGTCTCCTTAAACAGAACGCACCCCTGTTTAGTTCATAGTTTTGTTTAGTTCATATTTTAGGTCCACTGCGCCCATCCACGTGCCATTCAGACATGGGTGGCTAAGAGGGTCTTGGCCACCCACACATAACTTTAATGGCTGAAATGCACACAGGAATAATAGCACCGCCCAGGTTCTCCCAAATTTGGACTTGGTCCCTCCAAGGGTGTTCAACCAACAACATATTGGGACCGTAATAATGTTGGAAGGTGCTTTACAAATGGCAACAAAATGAAAAAAATGAAAACTACCTTCACCCCCAGCATCACCCTGCCCTCATCACTACTCCTACTATTGCTTTGTATTGTCTGCACACCCTCCAACCATAGAATCTCTTCCTTTCCCTCTCTACTTCCCCCTACACATCCCCCTCTCCCTATATCCTTTTTTCGCACCATTCACACCCTACCACACTACACTCCATACAACTGATACCACACTCCCACAAAATACCTCATCTCTGCTCTGCTCCAACTCTGTTACCAACTCTTCAGCACTTTGCCTATCTGGCCGTCCTCTTCCTCATTTCTTGGTCCACCAACATACAGCCTGATCTCACTTCTGCA
This sequence comes from Ambystoma mexicanum, assembly GCF_040938575.1. NCBI lineage: Eukaryota > Metazoa > Chordata > Amphibia > Caudata > Ambystomatidae > Ambystoma > Ambystoma mexicanum. The sequence goes on from NC_090932.1 coordinate 720,215,403, forward strand.
ACCCTCACACCGTCTTTCTTTGTTTTACGTGGTGCCTGCACAGTTTTGTTTACAGTCACTAATGGTGTGGGAGCAGTCAGGGCCTCAGGCTGCACGTTCTCCCTGTGGCTTCCTTCTTATACTGATGTATTTTGTTGACAAGGTGGTTTCAGGAGGGTTTCTGTTTCTTTATTGTTCCCTTACAGTCTCTCCTCACTCCCAGTTAGTTTTCCATTGCCCAACCATTCACCTGGATTATGTCTGGGTTATTTGTTTGGGAGATCGGTGTCTCGTTTTTGTTTGGCAAGGAAATGGCCAGTTCCTCTACTTTCTGTTCATGTTTCCATTCTCCTAGCTCCAGTCTGAGTTTTGCTGGTTGCTCCCATGTGCACTCTGAAAGTTGTAGACCTGAAACGAAAAATAGAAAACACTGGCCAGAAACAAAAGTACCGGGGAGCGTAATGTGACAAAGAGTGTTAACTGTGTTACATGCAAGACACTTGAGGGCGTAGCAGCGCCTGACACCCAACACACTCCCCCCACTTCACACAGCGCATAGTGGAAGTGCTACGTGAAGTGCTGTTTTGATGCCTTACTGCCGTGACTTCTCCCCTGTAAAAGAAGACATTGTGGTATGAATCAAACCTTACAGACTCAAGATCATCCATAACTATGATATAACATGATAATACTGAGTCTGAGTGAAGACAATGGTCCTCATTACGAGTTTGACTTTAATACTGCTAGAATTATCGCCAAACCTGTGTACTGCTACCCTCACTTGGTCCGTAGACTTCCGGCTGGGTTATGAGTATGGTTACAATGGTCTTAATCTCAATTTTTGGAGTGTATAGTAGGATTTTAGAGGAATTAGCATAGCTGTAATTCTGCCTACAGTAATTTCTCCAGTTTTTGCCAGTAAAGTGGAGGGGACTTATCTGGCAAAATGATTAAGTTCTCTAATTCACTTTTCATTTTAAATCATAATTAAGTTGTCTGGAATAGTGCAGGTACATTTCCTGCACTGCCATTGTCTGCTACGCCTCTGATCCTTTAATGAGTTCCAAGGTACTTAAGAAGTAGATGAATGGAAGGAATTGTAAGAACCCCTAAACAAGGGTGGCGCAAGGGCCAAATGGACCTTTTGACAAGTTGGAGAAGCAGACGATAATGTCACTCGTGAGGCAGTTGATTCTTTAAATAAACCTCGATGTTTTGGAAAAAGAAGGAGGTAAGCAGATGTAGCTGATCAGGGAAATCATTGGCACCATTCCATTACCAGATGTACTGACTGAATGTAAAAACAAGTCTCCAGTCACAGTTCATTATGAAATATGTGCTGTGAAGGGGGTTATTGTGCACATGAGATACTGTTTGCATATTGCAAAGTTATTTATGCTTTGTTGGTCATCATGGCAAACCCTGCAGTGGTGACATCCAGAGCCACAAAACGAAGCCTGTTCTCACGCTCACACATTCTGGGACAGACAGAATGCTCCAAGGCAGCTGGATACTAGCATTCCTTGTTGTCGGGGCTCACAAACCAAGAAACTCATACAGCTCTCTAGAAGAGGTCAGGTTACTGGTGTAACGGGGGCCCATGCTGCCAATGCCCAGCGATGGTGGGTGGGGGGCCCTCAGCAGGGCTTACATAACATAACAGGCGTATTTGTAAAGCGCACGTTTACTCCCGAAGGGGCATCTTGGCACTAATAACAGATGTTTATTGTTACGCAACTTAATGGTACTTATTTAATCGAACTCGGAAGGATGAAGGGCTGAGTGGACCTCCCCGGATTCGAACCTGTGACCATGAGGTCAAACACAGGTCCCTGTAGTGGATGCATTAGTCCACTGAGCCACATACCCCCACATTTTGTGTTAAGCCACTGGGTCAGGTGCAAAGAAACCAGCAATCCTCTGTGCAATGTATGTGTTTATTTTATATTCCCTTGCCCACAAAATGGGTTCTTAATGGTGCATGTGCTGTAATGGCACACCAGTGACTTCCAGCAGCTGCGCACTTGCCATGTTGGCTAATGTAGGATGGAATCCACAAGAAGACGAGATGGCGGTCTTCTTGAAAATCGTCCAGTCTGGGCAACTAGCACTATGGCAGCCCCAGGTTCAAAAGTTCCTTAGGCCAACATGGAAAGGAGTCAAAATGAGTGCATGCGAACTACCTTTTGGCAGATTGAGGGATCTACGTCTTTGATTCCCACAGGCATGCCGGGCAGTGGTTTTCACCCTGATTATTTTCTTTTAACTGAATTACTCCTTCTCTTCGTCATTATGGCGCCACCCCAACTACTCTGTCTATTTCCACCTTTCCTCTCTCAAAAAGGGAGAAAAGGGATAACAAATAGAATTAACAGGGATAGCTATGGATGTTACACCTGCAGCTTATTTCCTATTGTTTGGTAGACGAAATCAGTTTTTTCAGTTTCAGCTTTACAATTCTTGGCAATTAAATTTTAATGTGTATTTAAGCTTTTGTAAATAAGAGAAGGACAGGATGGGTAGGTGTAGCACTATGTTGGATTTTTTAGTGTCCACCCTTCATTAGGGTGTCATGGATGCCTTGATTGGAGGACACTACCAATGGTGCAGCTAGGTCACATGCTTTCCTGACAGTCTTGCCAGAGGTTATAATAAATGAACCTATTGTGCATTGTAAGGGTGATGCCTTTTGGGTTGATCTTTCAAAATAACTGTGAGTCCAGGTCTGGGGACTGCTCTAGTCAATGGATTTGAGTCTGGGGTCCACGATTCCATCCCTGGCCAGAGTCCCCAGGGTTAATTCCAGTTCCAGATTTGATTTCCATCCTCTTGCTCGGATTAGTCATCAGGGTTATGAATCCTAGATGTGACCCTAAGAGGAACGATGCTTCTCAGGGTCTGGTTGACCCTCAGCTTCTTTGTACTCTGTGTGGGTTTTCTATCCGAGGTAGTTCTTTGGGAAACACAGGTTGGTGGTTACCTTTCAGTGTTTTACTAGTAAGGAATAGTCTGCTGAACCCTGCAGGTGTACCTACCCAGAACTGCAGTCTAAAGCCACTATCAAATATAACAGCTATGGTAATATGTCCATCCAAGTGAGGATGCCACAAGCACAGACGTCCCTGTTAGCACCTATGAGTTGCTTCGGAAGGGTGCCTGGCATCCCAAGCTAGAGTGCACACTAGACAAAAACTGTGAATTTGAAAGTTACATGCTGACATTGGTGACCTCTACCTTGACTAACACGAGTTAAATTAAATAGCTTCCTGTTACTGGGAACTTGGTGCTCACTTACCTCGCAAAAGCCTATGTAATTAGAGCGCCTCACTTGTTATTTTGTGGTACCTGGGTCGGATCTACAAATACTGAAGAGGTAGATGACCCAAATAATAATTGTTGGAAATTGCTTCTTGTCCAACCCAACACAGGTTTTTTTTAGCCGTGAAGATCTTCTAAGTGTATGTAGACGCATACTTTCTTCAAGTGACTATGCAATGGGCCTTTAATTGGTGCATTAATCTGTTGGCCCTGCAGCACCACCTAAGCTGAAAGTTCTGTAGCTCCACTACTTTGATTTGCCCATTCTTCATCACTGCTCTGATAGATGGAAAAGGAGGACACTATGATTATTGAGAGCAGTTATTGCTAACACAGTCTGCAATCTGTGGCTGTCAAAGATATCCAAAGTACCTGAAAACCTCATCCACATTCAGGAGATTCCATATGTAGGTCTATTGCCTCCTGTCCAGTGATGTTATCCATTAATACCCAAACAGCTGGATACTTAAACACAGAGTGCACTGGATATTGGGCTCCTCAAATGGTTCCATAAGAATATCACAAATGTGACTTTTGTCAAGATGCAGTTTCCTGTGTATGTTTTTGGTGGTTCAAGCAATTTGCAGGCAATTATCTTCTATTCTCTGCTCCTCCTTGACAATCCTCTTCTGTGGGGGACATCCCTGCAGTTGCCACCTGTTGAGCCCTCACCTCACCACTGACACCCCTTAGATTCCGTTGTTCCTGATACATCTCCACAGCCCATGCTCTCCCGCTGGTACCCACTCCATACCTAACCCAAACTCTTCCCATCTGTCCACCTGCCCTCTCCCATACAAAATTCCACTTCATTCCACCCCATTCAACTCCTTTAATTCTCGTTAGGTAAGCCCCTAAGGTAAGACCAGTCTTTGGTTGTGGGGTTTATTGCATTTCTCTGGTGGGCTAGAGGACCCGCTCCTGTCTCCTCACTGCGCTGGATGAGGCTGGTGTTCAGTGCATGGCTTTTGGTGACTGCTGCATAGGAGCTCCAGCTCCTGGCTATAATTCTTTCCCTCCTGTGGAGCTGTTTGTCCACTGCTCAATAAAGATTACTGATGGGGATGCTGGATCTCCGTCTTTCCTATCACTAGCTCACTCATTCCGCCAGAGTGATGCAGTGTAATGAAAGTGGTCCTGTATAGCATTTTTCTGCCACTACTGCTTGCCTCGCCTTGCTTGGTTCTCAAAAACAAAACGGGGGGGAGGTTTCATTAGTGGGACATTGCAAAAGGCAGAGGCAAAACCTCTGGTGTTGAAGGGTGTAGGTCAGAGGTATCCGGTTCCTGAGTTCCAATCTTTCTATGGTTTTGGCAGAGAAACCTGAGAGTATGTTATCCATAGAGAAGAGCCCGAGATCTGATAGACTGCAGTGATTTGGGTCTGTGTAGCCGCTGATGTGGGAGTGTGAGACAGGGTTAATGAGGAGAGTTTAGTAATTGATCTGTTAGTGTTGATGTGCTAACAGCTGTGTCTGTGGCAGCTGTCTTTGGCGGGGTTTGTGTGTGTGTGTAGTGTAAGGTGGTTGGAGGATTACTAGGATCTGGAAGTTGCACTGGAGCTATTATCAACTGCATTAGAATTTAGTTTTTTACTATTGATAAAATGCGTGTAATATGTAGGTATAGCCCCACAACCATCAATGTGCTTCTCAAGTACAAGCTCTTAAGTCTCATAAGGACTAGGGCACATTTGTTCAATAAACAATGCAGAATCTGTAAATATTTGCAAAAGGAGGATTTGTATAGAGTGATCCTCCTAAAATTGTTCAAAAGTCTGCAAAGTGATGCCCTGATAGAACACAACTGGATTATGCATGCATGAGTTCCCAGTCCTTTCCAATTTTATCTATAAATAAACCAAGGAATCCCACATTTACTCACATAGTGTAAATATGCATTTATGTCCCCACATACGTTCCTAACTGCATTTAGCTAAAGTTATAAAACTTAGGGCCCATATTGTCTATTCCATCAGTCAAACCTACTTTATTTCGGTAGTGCCCATAAAAGTCGGCAAAACACAACAACAACAAAATAAAATCACATTGAAACAGAATATAAATACAGTAAAATTCTTAGGTTAAAAATATTAATGAGCAGATTCACATCCCAAATTCTCTACGATTGCAGGAAATATATGCAATTTACATTTCAAAAGCCAGTGGTAATCAGATCAATACCTTCCTCATAATTTCATCTAAAAGCTGCTGAGGAGTATAACCTTTATACAGACTCGGACAGGCAAGCAGATCTCTTCAATCCTGTCCGAAAAATGTCTTGAAAACCTAAATGAAAGTTTTTTACAGACAAGACACTTTTTTTTATAAATAAGAACTGTTTCAGCTTTTGGCTAAGACACTAGTGCCATATTCACCCTTGTAACCGCATTACATAATGTCAAGAAATATGGTGCCCAGATCTGAATTTCATCTTTAAACGTATTGCCTATTGCCTGGGATCTTATCCAGAACAGGGGCCTTATTCGACTTCTGGGAGAGAATTGCCTCTCTAACTTCCGTTCAAGTGTGAACACAAGATTCTACCAATAGATTACCTGTATGGGGATGAAGGAAAAACTCTGCTCTGGTTCCCCCATAGAAATCTCCAAAATGTTCCACCCAGGATGTAGAACTAATGCCACCAGGGATGATGTTCCCCGAAGGGTCGTGGCAAGCAGTAGTAAGTTCCCAAAACCTGGCCGAATCATTACGTTTAGCAGCCATAAGCAAATCCTCCCATTTGGCAGAATCGCGTTTTTTTTCCTCCATTAATCTCTTATGATCAGCTCTGGCTTTTTGTAGATCACCCCTATATGTGGTATTTGGGTTTTTAGCCACTTGTACTAACAACCTTTTAACCTTGCGACATTCATTGTCATAACAAGGGGTATGCTTAATGGGTACCTTTTTGACTTCCATGCATGGGGCTGTTACGAAATCTCTAGCAATGGAAACAACTGGCTTAGAATAATCAATATTGACCATTACCATGTGCATATATTTCTTCTTTTAGACCCTGTATAGAGGGTATTCCTCATCAATGCTAAACAAATCATTCTTTTAGGAAGCCTAATTCTACACACATAACTCACTAGAGTGAAAGAACAGCATCCACCATTCCCATGAAGTTCCTTCGGTTTTCTACAAGTCTTCATGTGATTCCAAATGAATGAAGATATCATAGTGTTAATTGTGTCTGAGTAATATTTATTCATGTTTTTATGTAATGCATGAAACATATATAAAATGTTTGAAAGGAAGGTCAGCTTTGATAAATGTACTCTCACTGTAATAGTAAACGGTATGTGAGTTAATCCAGTAAAGAGGCCCTTGGTATCTCTCACAAGCATGCCCATATTCATTCCCTCTTTTTCCCAGATTACTACAGCAGAGTAAAATATCCAAATATGCTAGTTTTCTAGATTAAATTCTAGTACAATATGGTCTATTAATGAGGTAACTCTATCGCTGATCAGGATTTAATTGATTACCCCACAATCTTGAGCAATCTTGACTAAAGAAGGTATTGAACGTTCAAGGTCAGACAAGTTTATACCACTATCATCAGCGTACATTGCGAACTGACTGTTAATGCCGGCCTTGCTGATGAAAGGCAGTATATATCTGTGGCACTGAAACATACATGAAAAAGTTCCATATAGATATGAAATAATAGAGACAATGGTTCATAGTGATAATGTCGAATTCAAAAAAGTCGAATACAAAAATGTCGGAATTTTTTTTTTCGAATGTGTTCCCCCCCCCCCTAGCCCCCCGTTTATTTTTACTACCCAAACCCAAAAAAATATACAATAAAAAAAACACATTCTATTTTTTTTTTACATTTTTTTTTCGACTTTTTGTTTTCGACTTTTTTGCAGTCGACATTATGACTGCACACCAGAGGCAACACTGGGCACCGTGCTAGCATCAAACCTCACTCTAAGTTCCTTAGCTTGATCACTGTCTACAACTAGAGAGGACAAAGGTCTTACATTTCTTTTTCAAATCATTGGCATTAGTTTATTATGGAAGGCCATAGTGGACATCATTGCTCGGAGCAAAAATCTAATTTACCCTTTCAAATACCTTTTTAGCATCTACAAATTTTCAGGATATAGGGAGACCCCTGACCTAGACATTGTGATGTGTAGAAAAAATTGGCACAGCGTCATATTGTTCTGTCTCTACTAGTGACGTAAGCACACTAGATCATTTGTATGCAATTAATTTAGCAACAGTTTGTAATCTAAATTCAAAGGTGATATCATCAGATTAGGTTTAAAAGGTGGTTTATGGTTTCCCTTTCTGGGGAACTCCACAATATTTTCATTTCCCAAGACAAAGGTGCCAAGGCATTAGGGTTTATTTCCTGTATAACTTTCAGAAAGACTGGGGATAAAAGGTTGTTAAATGTTTCACATAATTCAACTGGAAAACCATCTGAACTGGCTAGTTTAGCAGTGGACAAGTTTTTAAGGAATCCTGTAACTTTACCAGTATCAATAGAAGTTGTTAACATATCATGCTGGTTCTCATCAAGCTGACAAATATGAATATTTTAAGTAAACCTGCATATTCAGCTCGAGATGAATTTACCACCAGCATTAGTTCTGTTGATAGCCCCATGAAGTCCTGTGAACTCCAAAAATGGGTACTAACACTGCCATAACACCACTTGTAATCCTGTGGTAAGTCGTCAGGACCAAGTGGTGGTAACAGTAATTTGTTTTGTTGTATTTTGGCAGATTTAGCGCTGGAATATTGCCAAATTCTTAAAGAGGCCCACAATCTTCTATTTTAACTTTAAGACTTGAGTTGGATTAGTTTCTGTCACAACGACAGCTATGGCAAACAGGGTAAGCCTAATACAAACGTTGGCAAATTATATGATATGATGATATGGCATTTATAACGCACCTGTACACAAGTGTTTCTACGAGCGACAACACAAGGAGGGGGAAACAAAGGGAGGATAAAACAACAATGTTACTAGTCCTTGTGTCATTCAGATCGCGCAAGTGCGGGGAAGAGGGAGGGGAGAAGTGCCTGTGGGAGGAGGGAGAAGTGCAGGTAACTCAATAAGTGCAGCCTGTGTGTGGTTGATACGTGCAGAGAGAAAGGGACTGCAGGTACTGACCCTTAAGTGCTGTGGGAGCCCGGAAGCAGTGCAAAGGCAACTGGACATGCAGGAGCCTGGGCCCGAGTTCAGAGTGTATCCAGGTGACATTAGCAGAGGAGAGGAAGGGAGAAAGAGGAAGCAAAAAGGAAGGTCTTGAGTTGCTTCCGGAACCGTAGGTAGTTCTGCTCAAGTTTGAGAGAGGCAGGGATACTGTTCCAGAGGGAGCCCCCAGCTGAGGCGGGAGATCTGCCCCCGACTCTCTGCTTGGAGAAGCGTCTGACCCTCAGAGAGTTGGAGGTGGATGAGCAGAGACTCTCAGAGAGTTGGAGGTGGATGAGTGGAGAGCTCGAGAAGGAAGATGTTTTGGAAGAGAAAGTTGGAGTTAGAGCGGTCCCAGGCCCCAAAATGCCTTGTGGACGTTGCAAAGGGTCTTGATCTTAATCCTTGGAGCCACAGAGAGCCAGTGAAGAGATTTCAGAGTTGGAGGGATACAATATCTGGGCCTGAGGCCAAGGACAAGGATCACGGTCCTGTTCTGGATAAGTTGTAAAGGTCAAATAGTAGAGGCAGGTGGATTTAGAAAGAGGCTGTTACAGTAGTCCAGCCTAGAGAGGACCAGACCTCTGGAGACAGTGAGCTTCTTTTGGAAAGTGAGAAAAGGGTGAATACCTCTGAGGAGGTGCAGCTGATAATTTGACTTCTTAGAGACAATGTGAGGAGAGAAGGAGAGGGTGGAGTCGAAGATGACACCAAAGTTCTTAGCCTCATAGGAAGGAACAGAAAGAGGGCCCAGGGTGGGCAGCCACAGAAAGAGAGAGGAAAAGAGGGGGAAGGTGTCCCAATGAGGAGGATCTCAGTCTTACTGGCGTTAAGGCAGAGATAATTGGCAGCACACCATTCCTGAATTGTGGCCATACAGTCTGGTATGAGAGAAGGAGTAGAGGTGTCTGAGGGGAGCCTGAAAGAGAGCTGGGTGTCATCCGCATAACACTGGAAATCGGAGCAGAAAGTAGCGATGCAGTGCGCAAGAGTTGCCAGGTAGTGGTTGAAAAGCCAGGGAGAAAGGTTAGACCCCTGGGGAACACCACAAGTAGAGAGAAAGAGAGATAGAAGAGAGGAAAGTTCCCAGTTGAACCAGAGAGGCTTGGTCGGTGAAAAAGGAGGTCAGCAGTCCAGGGAAGGGCCTGGTCAGTGATACCAAGGGGGTTCAAGGGAGCAGGGTGTCCAGCACCAGCAGCCTTCTTTTGGTCCAGGAGGGCCTCCAGACCTCAAGGATCAGCGTTAGGGCATGCCCCCTTTTCTTCATATGAAGCAGAAATCCCTGCCAGGGCCGAAGTCCGCCTGGCGTCCAAGGGCACGGGGTGTTAAGTTCCGTAGGAAGCTGGATCTTTGCCTCAAGGAACTGATCGCAGGTGAGGAGTACTACAAGTGTAAAGATGGGAGGGGGCTAATTGACTAATAGAACTGGCTCCCTGCATCTGTTGTTGCCTGCTGACCTGGACAGGTTTCTTCTGTTGTCCACACCCTGCCTCCATCTACATGTCAACGATAGCTATGCAACAGATGTGGTTGTCTCCCCTACCCCTAGCCCTGTATCACCTGCACACTCACCCTCCCCAACAAGCAAAGAGTCCCGGGGTACCAAGAGGAACATTCTCACCATAAAGTGGAGGCTAGTGGATCTGACTCCCTTAGACTGCGAGATAGGTGACAACAAGTTTAAACCCCATTGCCCCGCAATAATAACAGGATATGCATACAATTTAAGGAAATCAACACATTCCTGTGAAGTACCACAACCACATTGGGGAAAACTACAGACACTCTTGTCTCAGAGGATAACCATGATCAGAATGCCAAAGCACACCAATGGTGGGGAGCTTTTTGGCAACTCCATAAACTTTGGTGGAACTTGTCCGACACCAGGTGGAATGTACTGTAGCTGGAAACCGGGATGCACTTGAAAGTCAAACTAGCACTGATGGCAAATCTGGCTGTATGGACACTGCCAAAGTTGAAGATCCCGCTAGCCGAAAAAATTGTTTGTCTCTAATTTCAGTTGAAATCTCTCTATTTGGTGCCCCTTCTGTTTCTTCATTGGTCCCTGTCATGCCTACTCCATATTGTTCATCTTACTTGATAACCTTCGGGATGGAGAAATTATCAGCAACAGGGGCGGGCAATGCTAATACAGCCTCACTATTACAGCCTGCTGGCTGTTCCCTCTTTAGAACCCAGGACGAGGGGCCATCATTCAAGGTCCCCATTGTGATATCCTATTTTGTCTCTGATTGTCTGCCTGTGTTTGGTCCTACCCAGACCCATCCCCTGCCCATCTAGGACAACATGATTTTAACTCAATGGATACTGAGCCTGATGAAACAACTAGAGCCAAGTCCTTTTCCATCCCCACGGACCGCACCTGGAGTGATATCACATCATCAGTGCACTCAGGATCCATCTCCTACCTCTGAGTATCTTCACTCAGAGTGGCCAAGCCACCTTTCCAAGGCATTCAACACGCCTTGGATCCACCTGTTAAAGAGGTCCTCAGTGTGAGGGGATGTAACGGAACAAGCGCTCCTGGTGCAAGCAGCTATAAATAAATTGCTCCAAGTTCTGCTGGATGCCCAGGGGGATGAGGGGGTCTTCGATTGGAGCCTTGTCATGCCCAACCTGCTGCCACAGAACCCGTTATCCCATCATTGAAATGTTTCACCAACCAGGACAGTGAAGGATTGCTGCCCCCCGAAGAAACGGCCAAAAGCTATTATGTTGACTAAGCAAGATCCCCCAGGCCACTGCCCCTTGTGAGCCCAATGCTTATACTCATTCCCAAATGATGCCCTCTTAGCCAGAGAACTCAAAGCAGCCCATTATGCCTGGCAAAACCCCTGATCCCCATATGATGACCACTGCACTGGTGGCATGTGAGCAATGTATAACGGGAATTCAATACCCCAGTATGAAGGAAGGAACCTAGAACATGCATCTAACGTCTCAGGGGGAGCATGGCTAAGTGTAACGGTCATGGGGGATTAGGAAGCATTACAGTATTCCTCCATGGTGTATCCAAACTGTCCACTAATAAGCGAGAACCAACGGATGCCCTACTTAACAAATGTTTATACTGGCTTCGTACGACCAGGGGTTGTGCTTTTGTATCTAGGGAAACTTTAGTGTGCTGCCATAGAATGAATTGAGATGGCTAGCGGTGTTCTGGACAGAGCGGGGGATTACCTCCGGTTTGCTAACAGAGGGATTGCAATTAGCACTAGTCCTTACCCTGGAAATGCTTGTTGGTCCACGTGGAAACACGCCTATCAATCATGTTCAATCTGGTGGGAACCTCACACCCTTGGGGCTACGGCCAATCAGGAAGAAATGTGGGCGTGTGACTGCAGATCGTGTTTTGATTAAATACGTGTTTTTCCCTATTTCTGAATTGCTATGCCCTCATGGGCTCTCTAGATTTTCGTTAATGTTCTCCCTTTCTGCACTGATGACAATACCTATTATAAAAAACCTACGTAAAAGTTGTGTTAGGCTGTACTTTGAAGGCCTCTAGGCCAAATAAAGTTATTTGATTTAGGTTATCAAGAAGGCAATTGAGCAGGATGGCATGGTTGACCATGTGAAAAGCAGAGGATAGATTGAGGAGAATGAGGACAGAAGGAAGGGAAGAGTCAAGAATTGAGAGCAGGTCTTCACAGGTGTTCAGTAGAGAAGTTTCTGTGCTTCTGGCAACTCTGAAGCCAGACTGGTGGCTGTGGAGACAACTAACAGATGTAGTATGCAGATGAAGCTGGGAGATGGCCAGCTTTTCCTGGAGTTTGCCCGGGAAAGGAGTGATGAATATTGTGCGATAGTTAGCCGGAGAGGAAGGATCGGCCGAGGGTGTCTTCAGAAGGGGGTGCATAAGCCAGTGCTTAAGGGGGAGGGGAAAGTTCCAGTGGCAAAGGAGTGATTGCAGAAATCGGTCTGGAGCAAGGGTGTGAATGTGTTCCTTGATGGTTCTGGATGAGCAGGGAGAACCTGCTTTAAGGAGACTTTCATAGATCAGACTTGCCTAGAAGCATCATGAGGGGTGAACAAAGGAAAGGAGGAGAAATGAGAAGGGAGATGGCCTCAGACTGTCCAGGGGTGTTAGAGGAGGAGGAAGATGAGGTAGAGGAAGTGAGGGTGGGCAGGATGTGCTGAAGTTTAGTGGTGAAGTGAGAAGCCAAAGTCGTGCAGAGGGCCTTGGAGCAAACAGGAGCGGTAGAGACTGCATCAGGATTTGCCAGCTCCTTGCAGATTTTGAAATGTTTGGCTGGTTTGTTAGATGCCAGAGAGATGCAGGCTTGGAGAGGACAGAGCGTCTGTTCTGCCTTTGGAGCAAGCAGCAGGCCAATTTGTTAGGGGGTGCACCTGATGCTCCCCACTTCCTCTCATTTCGGTGCTGGACTGCCCCAGGGCAGGACAAAGACTGATATGTTTGGGATATTTCTTCTCTGTGAAAGATAGTGAGCTAAAGACTCTGGGTAAGTCCCTCGTAACCAGGACTAATGTCTGGCAGAGGGACTCCCAGGACCCCCCTTGTTAAATCTGCATATTTAAATAACTTTGGGTCTCACCCTAAGTTACTAGGGGAATCCAGACGTGGACCCCTTGCTCACTATTCTTAGAGAGGCACAGATCCACCCTACTGATGAGGTCCAACCAGACCGAAACACGTGTCTGGGGTTTCTGTTGGTACTCTTGTTCAGAGGAGAATTGCCTCGCATTTCGGTGCTGGACTGCCCCAGGGCAGGACAAAGACTGATATGTTTGGGATATTTCTTCTCTGTGAAAGATAGTGAGCTAAAGACTCTGGGTAAGTCCCTCGTAACCAGGACTAATGTCTGGCAGAGGGACTCCCAGGACCCCCCTTGTTAAATCCCCACTTCCTCTCAGCCACCCTACACTTGCCTTTAAGGGTGGTGAGGTCAGAATCGTACCAAGAGTTGCACTTGGATTTACACTTCAAGCGGATCCTCCTCACAGGGTCAAGGACATCCAGAGTGTTAGAGATAGAGAGATGAAGGTGAGAGAGGGCTGTGTCAGCATGTGAGTCAGCCAAAGATACAGGAGGAGGAGAGAAAGTAGCGGCTAAAGCCTCAACTGACACATGGGTCAGTTGACCGAGAAGGTAGGTGGCAGTGCTGGAGTTGACTTGGCCTGAGGGTTATAGAGAGAGCAGTGGGAGGAATGGAGAAAGTGATCCCTCCAAGCGAGAGGAGTGGTTAGAGGGTTAGAGAAGGGGAGGTCTGAGGATATCAGAACATTCAGGGTGTGCCCTGCAGAGTGAGGTGAGCCAGACGGAAGAATAGAGAGAAAGAGAGTGTCACAGGTTTCCCCCCTTCTCACCTGTCTATGTTGCCTGATGTCCTCCTTTGTTGGAGTCTTCTTTCGTATGGTTCGGGACTCCTCGGCTTCCAGATTACGTTCAGCTTTGATGTCCAGGGTCACGGGAAACTCCAGGAGTATTCAAGAAGGTGTTGGGGGCGCGTGGAAGCGGCACATAGATTCCGAGAAGTAGAAAAGAGGGAAGAAGTCGAAAGAAGGGAATCCAGGGGCCACGGGATAGCAAGTAGCACTAGAGAAGTTCGGAACACACGTCCGATCACAGCTAGTAGCAGCGTTGAGACGCACGGGGCTGCGGGGGTGTGGCTTCTTTATAGAGGACGCTGTGTAGAACGTGAAGACTGGCGAGCAGCGTGGTGATCTTGCCGCCATGTTGGTAGTATTATGGAGTGTAAGGCACGACGTGACAGGGACCAGGAAGACCAGAAGGGGCGAGTTTGATGGTTCATGACAGCATGCCTCCTCCGGAAACTCATTCCAACGGGTTTGCCCGGGTGTATGAGATGGAACCTTCTGAGTAGCCTGGGGGTATTTAAATTTGAGATAGGTTCCCAAGTGCGTATACTAGGGGGATATCCTTTCCACTCCACTAGGTACTGGAGTTTGCCACGTCTATATCTAGAATCTCAAATCCTGGAGACCTCATACTCCAGTTGGTCATTGATGATTACTGGTTTGGGCCGAAGGTTAGTTCGAGAGGTCTGAACATATGGCTTTATTAAGGACGTGTGAAAGACTGGGTGGATTTTCTTCCAGCAGTCTGGAAGCTTGAGTCGGTAGGCCACTGGGTTGATGAGTTCCTTTCTAAGGAATGGCCCATAATATAGAGGAGCCAATTTATTTGGTCACAAATGCCATGGTAGTAGTTTCGAGGACAGCCAAACCTTATCCCCTATTGTGTAGGAGAGGCTTGGTCTTCATTTCAAATCTGCATACAGTTTGGTCTGGGTCCTGGCCTTTTCTAATTGTCCTTTGGCTTCTCTTTGAACATTAATGAGCATTTCAATCCAGGAATCGACTGTTGGAACTGGTGTAGGATGAGGAAGGATGGAGGGTAGAACCGAAGGGTGGAATCCTTGGCTACAGAAAAAAGGACTGGTCTTAATAGCAGAGTGGTCCGAATTATTATAGGCAAATTCCACCACTGGTATTAAGAGGGACCAATCATCCTGGACCTTGGTAGCGAAGCAACAGAGGTATTGTTCCAAGGTTTTGTTTACGCGCTCTGTGGCGCCGTTGGTTTGGGGATGATATCCTGAGGAAAGAGCGCGTTGGATTCCTAGTATTTGGCAAAGATGTTTCCAGAACTGAGAAATGTATTGGGGCCCCCTGTCTGATATGATCTTGGAAGGGAGTCCATGCAGTCGGAGTATGTGTTCCAGGAAAATTCCAGCAAGTTCTGACGAGGATGGTAGTTTAAACAGAGGTGTAAAATGGGCCACATGGGTGAACAAATCAATGGTGACCATGATGGTACTGTATCCCCTCGAAGGTGGTAATTCCACAATGAAGTCTGTTGCTATGAATTCCCAAGGCCTTGCTGGAAGTGGAGGTTGCTGCAATAAACCCGCTGGTCTCTTGTTGTCATGTTTGTTTTGATTACAGACAGAGCATGCCTGGATATACCTTTGTACATCAGTTTTCACTCCAGGCCACCAAAATTGCCTTTGTATTAATCGGAGGGTATTGGCAATACCACGGTGCCCGGAGTAAAGAGTATTGAGACAGAGGTTTATTATCCTTTGCTGTAGTTTTTGTGTTGGGATGACCAAGGCATTGTCTTTGAACAAGTATCCATCTTTGATCTTCAGTTTCCCCTGGTTCCTGTCCGAGATACCTTTCCAGAGTTCCGAGGATTGAGTCTGACTGCGGACTTCATCTAGGAGGCTGGTCCCCTGGGCTACAATCATTGTTTGGGGAAACATCTTGGGAAATGCTCGGTCATCAGGAGGTTCATAGTCAGGCGCCGAGACAAGGCGTCATCAATTACGTTTTTTGTTCCCGGAACATGGTGAATTTGGAACTGGTATTGAGCAAAGAAGAACGCCCAACGGGCCTGACGGCTGTTCCAGCATTCCAGGGCCTGCAACACTTGGAGATTTCGATGGTCCGTCCGAACCTGGACAGGATGTTTAGCTCCTAGAAGTAAATGACGCCACTCGGTGAAGGCTTGGCGGATGGCTAGAAGTTCCCTTTCTAAGACTGAGTTATGAGTTTCACTGGAGGTCAATGTCCGTGAAAGATAGGCAATAGGATGTTCCAGCCCATCATCTACTTCCTGTTTCAGAACTGCTTCGATGGAATAGTTAGAGGCATCTGTTTCCACTAAGAATGGTCGATTTATATCAGGTTGAACCAGGATGGGGGCTTGTGTAAATTCTGTTTTTAGGCGTTGGAAAGCCCTCTCCTGGGCTGGGGTCCATCGATAGGGAGTATCTTTTTTCAACAAGGAGATGATCGGTTGAACAATCTTAGAGAAGGATGGTATAAACTTCCGATAGAAATTGGCCAAGCCCAGGAAAGATTGCATCTGTTTTACGGAGGCCGGAGTTGGCCAGGATAGTATGGCTTTAACCTTGGATTGATCCATGCCTATGCCATCTGGGCTAAGGACAAATCCTAGGTAGTGAACAGTGGAAACATGAAAAAGGCATTTCTCAGGTTTTGCTAGAAGCTTGTGTTTGCGTAGCCGTTGTAACACTGATTTAACATATTCTTCATGCTTGAGAGGATCCTTAGAGAATATCAAAATATCGTCCGAGTAGACGATGACGAAAAGAAATAGCATATCCGAAAACATCCAGTCCATGAAGTGTTGGAAGATTGCCGGAGCATTAGAGAGTCCAAAGGGCATGACCAAGTATTCGTAATGACCGAAGGGTGTTCTGAAGGATGTCTTCCATTCGTCACCTTCTCTAATACGAATCAAGTGATAAGCACTCCTAAGATCCAATTTGGTGAATATTACGGCTCCTCTTACGGCTTCCAGGATATCCGAGATCAAGGGTAATGGATAACGATCCTTAAAGTTGCACTGATTAAGACCTCGATAATCAAAACAAGGACTGAGTTCCTTGGTGTCTTTTTTAGGAACAAAGAATAATGAAGCTCCAGCCGGAGACTTGGAGGGGCGTATGATGCCATTTTTTAGCTTAGTATCTAGGTATTCGTGAAGGGCCTTTTTCTCTGGTTTAGACAGGATGAACATCCTTCCATAGGGAATCACGGCTGAAGGTTCAGTCTCAATAGCACAGTCCTCAGGCCTATGGGGTGGCAGGGCATGGACAATAGCAGAAGAGAACACATCGGCGTATTCCTGGTAGGTTTTAGGAACCAGGATGATGTTGGAGACCATAAGAGGATCTTGCTAAGTTGTTGAATGTTCTTCTGATGTTGTCGGTGAAGGATCCTGGAGCAGACAATAGGACATACAAAATTCGGAACCTAAGAACAGGGAACCAGCTGTCCAATTGATGTATGGGTTTTGTTTTTGTAGCCAGGGCATTCCCAAAACCATTGGGTAATGGGCAGATTTTATGATGTCAGACTTTATCCTTTCTCGGTGATGGTTTATAGCAAGCTCAATTTCCTTAGTCTGAAGGGTTATGGGTCCAGAAGAAAGAGGTCTTCCATCAATTGCTTCTACAGGTTGCTGGACGTTCCGGGATTCGTAAGGAATATGGTGTTTAAGGACCCATTCCGGATCTATAAATATTCCCATGGCCCCACAGTCCACTAGTGCCAGAATGGGGTAGGATTCCTTCTCAGATGACGATAGAAAAGCCTGTAAGACTACCAGGGAGTTTTGTCTAGGAGAGTTCAAGGATGGTATAGATGTGGAGCCTGCATCTTTCTCCTGAAACTGAGCTCCATCTAGGATCGGGAGCTGGCGTTTCCCGAACGCTGTGGAGGGGCTAAGGGACATTATCTGACTAAATGCTTGTCCGAGGCACAGTACATGCATAAGCCAGTATGGATCCTTCTCAACCTTTCTTGGGGGATATGGGTCCACGGAAGGCCCCTAGCTGCATGGGTTCAGGTTCATTTGTAGGAGCAGGAGAATCTTCGGATTTTGAAGGGCTTGCAAGAGGATTTTTTTGGATGGTTGACTTGGTCTTCCTTTTCTCTGCCTTTCTTTCCTGGATTCAGAAATCAATTTGTAGAGCATAAGTGCCTGTTAAGAACTAGGACGTGCTACCCTGGCTAATTCATCCTTAACATCTTCATTTAGCCCTCTTCGAAAGAGGGTGAAGCAAGCTTCAGAAGGCCAACCCGCTTCTTTAGCCAATTGCTTGAATCGAGTTACGTAGGTGAGCATGTCCTGAGAGCCTTGCTGGAAATCGAGTAAGCATTCTTGAGCACTAAAGACCTGTTCTGGGCAGTCAAACATAGTCTTTAGTGCTTGAATGAATCCATCATAATCATCCAAAAGAGAATCTCCGGTGTTAACTAATGGTGTGGCCCAGGCTAAGGCATTCCCGGAGAGGTGAGAAATAATAAAGCCCACTTTAGCCCTGGCGGTGGAAAAATAATAAGGTTTAAAGGTAAAGTGGACCAAACAAGAATCCAGGAATCCTCGGAGGGTTTTTGCACAGCCGTCATATTTGTCAACAATGCCGCCCAATAGCACGCTGTCCTTAGAGGCAGAGTCGCGTGAGAGTACAAATTGTTTCAGCGCGGCGTTCTCCGCTTTCAAGTTCTGTACTTCGGTCGATAATTCTTGCATGCCACTCATAAGATCCTGGATGGCCGCCTCCATGTCTGTATCGACTTCGGTCAGGTGGCATCTCAATCAGTCACAGGTTTCCCCCCTTCTCACCTGTCTGTGTTGCCTGATGTCCTCCTTTGGTGGAGTCTTCTTTCGTATGGTTCGGGACTGAAAAAAGCACGCTCGGCCGTCCTTGGCTTCCAGATTATGTTCAGCTTCGATGTCCAGGGTCACGGGAAACTCCAGGAGTATTCAAGAAGGTGTTGGCGGCGCGCGGAAGCGGCACAGAGATTCCAGGAAGTAGAAAAGAGGGAAGAAGTCGAAAGAAGGGAATCTAGGTGCCAGGGGATAGCAAGTAGCACTAGAGAAGTTCGGAACACATGTCCGATCACAGCTAGTAGCAGCGTTGAGACGCACTGGGCTGTGGGGGTGTGGCTTCTTTATAGAGGACACTGTGTAGAACATGAAGACTGGCGAGCAGCGTGCTGAGTTTGCCGCCATGTTGGTAGTATTATGGAGTGTAAGGCCCAACGTGACAGGGACCAGGAAGCCCAGAAGGGGCGAGTTCGATGGTTCATGACAGAGAGTCACAGATGTTGCGAAAAAGTCCCAAAGAAGGTGAACCCAAGGGGTGCCCTTTAAATCTGTAACACGTCATGCAAGGATGGGGATGCAGAATAACTCGTACACCAAATAATAAGACCGACTCAGGAAGTTGGCAAAAAGTCTCCTCCGACTGTTTTATTTTCAATTGTCAAAAACAGGGAGTTAAAATGGACATCAACAGATGTTCGCTCAAGCTCTCAATTATTTTGGAGTGCCATCAATGTCGGAGGTGACTGTGTTAGGCGGTGCGGCTTGACATTGCATCTAGTGGTGGGTGCTTTCCTCGAACCTATCAGTGATGGAGCAGCTGGTGCCGGCGAGCTCTGCGAGTTTACCCATATGGCACATTGACCGCGCTGACCTTGCTGCCGGCAGTGAGGAGTGTGGTGCCTCACACTCCCTTAAGTCTCTCGGAGCCTTCAGCCCCTGGCTTTCCACCACACAGCCTTCTGACTCACCTGTTCGTAGATGGCAGCTTGAGGTCCAGCGTGGAGGGAGGTCTTTAGAGCACCTACTGTGCGTTCGCTCAGTGCCATGCAGGCTCTGTGCTTAATACGCAGGTAAGCAAAGTCTTTCATCACTTTCCCTTAAGTTTATTGATGTCCGTGCTTTGGACTTGTGTGTTATCTTGTGCGTTATCTTGTGCCTACAGTGCCTAAAACAATCATGCCCATTACAAGGCTACAATCCTTGCTCAGCTTGGATACGGATATTGTCCCGTCCTTAAAAGCAGTTCTGGCTTCCACCCCGGTGTCCCCTAGTGTCCAGAAGGATGGGGGGCGAGGTAGGGTGCACTCTCTGGTTCATTTGCCAGACTCGACTCAACCAGAGTACCATGGGAAAGACAGTCGCCTTTCTGAGGTTTTAGCCCTGAGTGTAAAAAGGAGACAAAAGTTACAGACAGAACAGTGCCTACTTTCTGACCTCCTGTGTAAAAACAAAAACATTAATTATGACACTGAGAAGGGTGCTATGGTTGTAAGCTCCCCCTCTTCCTTCTATATAAATGATCAACATCAAGCACCAGAGATCATGGTAGAACTTGGTGTGGAAAAGCCTGATCTAATGTGTGCTCAGACAGCTGCAAATCAGCAAACAACAAAGGGGAAGCATTTGGGATTTAAGACTCCAGAACATCGTATTGGGGAGCTGGGTACTCTGAAGGCATCCAACAATTGGTTGCCCTACAAGGACCAGTTGTTGCACGATTTAGCGGCCTGCCTAAAATTCAAGGACTTGCGGTCCTGGGTGACGTCCGTCAGTCAGACACTTTTGTTCCACCTTTTCTAACTCTGCAAAAGTTTTTAAAACCTGAACTTAATAGAACTGATAAGTTCTCTCAAACTTCATTTCGCCTCCATGGGTCTAATTAGGAATGTCAAACATATTCTACCGACTTTGTCCAGTTGGATCTGGCCTCACAGGTGAAAACAGTTGTTTCTGTTCATTGTGCTGAGGTTGAATGTCCTACAGAGGGTATTACACGATCCCTTAAGCCTGTTACCTCACCGGCTTCCACACTCTACAAGGATCCACGTCTCCAAAAATCAGCTATGCCAAATATTACCGACCCAAAATGTAGGAGTTTTGCTCTGGACCCCTGTAATATTATAATTACTAATGTGGAGAAACCAGGCCAACGCGAGTCAAGGGAGGCCCCTTAAAAAATAAAATCTTAGCTTTGCTTGTCTTCAAGGTGGCGCCTAATTGCATCAGATCACAGGACATTTTATTTGTTGTGGTCCTGGTCAGTTATCCATGTTTGTGCTCTTTTTGGTACTTTACATGTACGATTGTTGTGCACCCTGATGCCTGCAGGCTTTCGGCACTCTATAAACATACAAATAAATAAATAAATACATTTTGCATAAAAAACACATTTTATATACTAAAAATGTGTCATACATGATGTCATACTAAGCGGCAAACTAAGAAAACCTACAGGGATGTTGTAATCGGCTTAAGGGGAAGTATACTTTCTTTAAGGAATCAGGTTGTGATTGGGTTTCTACAGTCAGGTGGACAATTTATGTCCACCCCTAGTGCAAGTTATCTTCATCAGTTACTAGATACACGGTACATCATTGGCTATCAAATTATAGGGCCCTTTGTTATATGTGCTTCTACTGTTGGTTGGCACGCTTGTACCCTTCTGTGACATTCAGCTCACTAGCAGCAGGTAAGCTGGTACCTCAGGTGCCAGTGGGTGGACTTGACAGTGTCTCCCCACCCAATTAACACTACATCTCTCATCACTCATCTCGTCTGCCTTTCAGATTGTCTCTGTACTTATCTTTGCAAAGTATACCCGCTCCTGAGAATAAAAGGGAGTATAGGCACTCTCTTATCATAGTTCTGGTCTGCACGCCAAACACCTAATTCCATGCTTGACTCATGTGACAGGAGACCATATTTTGTGCCTGTTTTGCAGCATTTAATTGTCTTGAATTAATAAACTTGGCATTCATTGTGTTCTTTCTTGCACCTTAACAAGGGTTGATGCAGCTTCTCACGTTCACTGTTCAAAGATAGATAACTGGTTATTGGTCTCTCCATACTTTGAGACCAGCCCAGACAGCTATTTAAGGCCTTTCCTCGATCTTCAGCTGTTTTCTTACTGCAACAAAGCTTTCTGATCCTTCTTTCTTCACGGGTCTGAGCGTACCAAATGTGTGACACTGATGTCCAGATTCTAGATGATGGTGGCACAGCCGGAAGTCTATTCACTACATATAGCTAGCCTTTAAGATCACTTAGTCTACTTACATTGCTGCATCTGTACAGCTATAAAACAGCTTACATTTTCTACAGTGCTCTTCCCACGTGCATTCTTCATTCTGCATATGAAAGTTTATTCTTTTCTTTACTTTGTTCTCACATTCTATAAGGTCCATGCATCTTCTTCTTTGACCATTCTTCACAGTGTGTCACGCTCATTGCCTGTGACATCACCAGTCTGTTTTTCTCTCATCTTCATATTCCTTTGGGGATCTCCTCCAAGAGATTGTCGTCTTTATGGGGGTACATCATATAGGGTTTCCTCAATGGATACCTTTTCTCAAAGTTTCTCTGTGGAATTGGCACCATCACTGCTATTGTGCATGTCACAATTTCCGGCTTCCAACATATCGGGAGAATTGGGTCAGAAATTCCTGCAGAGGCATTCAGCTGCTCCTCTACAAAGGGCTAGTAGCATCCAGGTGGACGTCCAAGTCTCTGAGGAGGAGAAGTTGAGAGATAGAGGCAAGGAGAGAGGAGAGGAGGTCAGCCTACTCAAAGAGAAAGAGAGCAACCTGGCCAGGTGGCCTGTAAATAGTAGCCACAGTAAGAGAGAGGCCAGGAGAAACAGAGAACCCGCAGACCAGGTATTCAAAGGAGGAGTAGAACTTCATTGGAATGATAGAAGCAAGGATCCACTCTGGGAAAATCAAGTCTACACTACCACTGGGACAGTTGGTTCTGGGTTCGGAGAGGATCTTGTAGCCATCAGGAAGAAGAGTGTCAAAACTCGCGACAGAGCTGGCCGTGAACCATGTCTCAGTGAGACCGAGTACATCCAAATGAAGGTCTTCCAGGAAACGGCAGTTGTCAGAGGAATGTTTGACAGCTGAACGAGAGTTGAGAGTAGCGATGTGGAGCAGGTTTCCACATATGAAGGACTTCCGTGGAGGGGTACAGGCCAGAGATGCGCCCTGTGGACGTGTTGTAAGTGACTGAGGATGGGCAGAGGAGGAAGGAAGAGAGGGCAGATAAGTCAGAGAGGAAGAAGAGAGTGCCAGAGGGGTGGCAGGGGAAGGATGCAACAGGGTGGCCAGGGAAGCAGCAGAGGGTGCCAAAGTGTTGGCTGAGGAAGGTGATAGCCGAGGAGCAGGAGAGGAGTAAGAAGGGGTAGCAGGAGAGAAAAGGAAGTTGATGTGGCGCGGGAAGCGTCTATCAAAAAGAATTAGATTGGCCTGAGGGCTCTGGACAAAGATGGTGCCATTGAAATAGACATTAATGATGGTCTTAGAGGAGTGAAAGGGGGCCAGGAGGGCCTCAGACAGGGTGCCAATATTAATGAAGAAGAGGAAAAAGGAGAGAGAACAGACACCATATGGGGGCACATAGGCCTGAATAGTGAACGACACAGAGGAAGTCGGTAAGGGTCTGTCTGGAGGAAGCACTGGTGTAAGTATCAGCGATAGTGAGGCCTGGGTTGGAGACGAGGATTTGCCTTTTGAGCTTCTTTCTGCCAGACTAAATGAGAGGGATAGGATATTCGATAGAAAAGCAGTTAGAGAAGATAGGTGAGACAGAGAACACCATAGGGGTTTCGGGGAGGAAAGAGGGGGGGCCATGCAGGGGAGGGGGGTGCATGAGGGAAGACAAAAGGTAGGCACAAGGGGGACATGAAAGGGAGGGGAGCACAACAAAGAACAAGAACAATGGATCTGCAAAGTCAGATGCAATACAGAACCAACAGCAAAGCACAGAGCACAACAGGTAACCTAGATATAAAGAATGCAGATGCAATACCAAGCCAACAGCAACACACAGAGCACAACAGGGAACCTAGAAGTGGTGAATGCAATGCAATGCAATGAATGGCAAAAACTGTGGGAACAACACAATATCAAAAACCATAGAGAACAACACATAGTCAATACCGTCAGCAAGGCACAGAAAACAAGAGGAACTTAGAAGAATGAATCCAGGCAATGCAATGTATTGGCAAAAACTGTGGCGCACAATGTCAATACAGCACCGAATGGATCAAATAAGGGAAGCGAAGCGGCTAAGATGCGAGCAGAAGGAAGGGAACACAGGGGGGAAAAGAATAAGTTGTGGGGAAGCACACACAGCCTAAGTTGCGAGGGAGTGCATGTAGGAAGGGGAAATGTGAGCGTGTGGGGGTGCAAGGACCGGTTGCAGGGGGAGAAACGCGTATGAAAGAGGGAGAATGGGCACAAGGTCAGGGGGATTGCGTGGAGTGTAGCAAAGTTAATGCTTCCGCACCTTCTTACCTTCTGGCCGCAGACAGGAGGGTGAGGTCATCTGTGCTCACAGCCTGCGCCGCTAGCCCATCGCCACCAAACACCTTCATCGCTCAACATTGCCACCTTGTCCTGCGAGGGCTTTAGCGCAGAGGGTCCGAAGCTCAGCTCATAAAGGTACAAAAGCGTGGATGTAGCAGTGCATGTTATGTATAATTGGGCATCGTCTCCTGTGCACCTGTGTCGCTCAACACTGCAACCTGTCCTGTTAGCACTTTGCCACATAGTGTCCAAACCTCAGTTCTTATAGGCATGGAAGCATTGACGTAGCGATATGTGCTACATATAATCGGGCAGAGTCTCCCGCGCAGCTGCATCGCTCAACACCGTGGCCTTGTCCTTCGATGCTTTTGCCGCAGAGGCTACAAAACCCGGTTCTTATAGGCACAGAAGCGTGGACGTAGCGATGCATACTATGTATACTCGGGCAGCGCCTCTTGCGCACCTGCGTCGCTCAACACCGCGACCTTGCCCATCAATACATTAAACATAGGCTTCCAAACATCCTATTGACCTTAATTGGCACAATGCAGATTTGGTTTGAAGTAATGATGGGTTGATGTTTTGATTGATAATGAGAATTTTACTGCCTCTCATCTATGTAATTCTAGGATGACTATCACCAGAAATCAAGACACACGTAATAGAAAATTGAAATTGGTCTCAGTGAGTACTCAGAGAAGTCTACCAAGGGTGATGCACCCTCCAGAAGCCCTCACACTAGAATGTGATGATAATCCAAAATATGCAACTGAGATAGCTCCCCAAAGCCTTGACAAAGGTAGGAAACAGGGAGCCAAAGATAGAGTGCAGATATAAGAATAATCAAACAATCTGCAATAATCACAAAAACGACAGAAGTGAATGGTTTGGTCCTAAATAATACAGGCAACCAAGGAAATGCACCCAAGCAAGATATTCTTCTAGGGTGGAGACAATTAAAGCTAATCTGCACTTTTAAGGGCTGTTTTCATGGAAATGAGAAAGCACACAGGAGGGCGTTAATCAAAGTACTACCTGACAACTTGGAAATGGGGGGCCTATCCAACAAAGCTTTGCCCACTCCAAGGATTTGATTGAATTGCATGCACTGTGGTGACTGTAGCTCGTGAAAGTGTCATTTGCTCATTGTCATATCCACAATCTGACCTGGGACAAAATAAATATCATGTCCTAAACAGAAGTTGAAGTCCATCTAGATAAATCCATCACATTCTACCACTTACATGATGAGTGGTATACACCAGAACAATCATACCTTTTGAAATATGGCATCAGGCCCTGTGGACCAGTAACCTTGGATAATACATGTAGTAAAGGTCAAAAAGTGTACATTCTACTCATGGATTTAAACCAAACTTCTGTGTAGAGTTTGTACAGTTGTATAGATCACATTCCTCCATCGATAGCCTAGCCAAAAAATAGGAACAGCCTTAGAATCGTCTCTTAGAACATTGCTGGCTTGGTGAATAGACTTTGAGATTTAATGATTTTCTTAAATCAGTTTGACATGTTAAGGTTCTAGATGTGGGCAATGCAGCCAATTCAATTGGCTAACGTTATGTTTTTTAAGAAACAGCAACCACCAGCAAGAAGGAAAGGAATTGTCGAGGACTGACAATATATATATATATATCCATGAGAATAAAGTAGCAAAAAATATGTGTTCATCTTTTCAACTCTTTTGGCGATTGCGTTAGAGTGAAGCGAGGGATCCCTTCGGTGCTTACTTCACTTTTATAAATCTCACCATGGGAATGGCAGTGGAAACCCTCTAGCAATGGTTTTGGAAACATCTGAAAATGGATAACTGCAATGATGAAATCCATGATGTAAAGGTGGTAGATGTTATTTTGTATATGTCCACCTCAAGATTACAAGACATGAGATCAAAATCAGTTGGTAGAATATATTCTGATAGTTCAGCAGAACCAAGATTTCTGTTTACAAATGATAGATTATCATCAAACATACATGGGAATATGCTAGGTTTGTCTTCAAATTCAGGTGCCGGGCCACCCATGTGTGACCATATTTTTTGATTAAGGAAATCTAACACCATACACATTCTATGCATGATGTTGTTGCCCATGTAAAAGTCATTTTGTGCTCCACTCACTATCCACACATTATGGTGAATTGTTTTTTGTCCAATGTTAATTTTCAGCATGCGTCTACCTGCAATTCGGTTTTAAAAGTCTGGACTGTCCAAACCAGAGACATATTGGTACTTAATTCTAAATTTCGGGATCTCCTCCCTCTCCATCATTTTTTGCAATAATTTCTCATTAATGAAGCTCCTCTCCTGTTCAAGCGCTAAAGTGGCTTTTATTGTTTTAAAACAGTCATTAATAACAACATGAACCCATGGTTGCGCATCTTCCATGTGTATTTCACCAAGAGTGGTAATGTGTTTTTCTGAATCTGTTTTAGGAGAAATATTCTGTTTGATTGTTTTCTCTTTTAAATAAAAACGTAATGTGTGCTCATCTATGGCAGTCTGCCAATTTTTCCTTGGGTCCAAGTAGATTTGTACAGGTAGTCCTTCATTGTCGCTCTGCATTTTGTCTTGACACATTAATATAACAGTGACACTAGGTATGCAACTATTCTGGAGATATACCTCCACAGCATCATTTGTTTTGGCAATGGTGTGACATTCATTTATGTTGCTGTTTTGTGATTTTAGTTTCTTAGGCCTCAATGGTTTTTTGGTTAAGGACCACAGCACTCCATTCACCCCATCTATGAGAGGAGACAATCTTTTCAGGCAATCTGTCCCCATCAGAAATGGAATTTCACAAATAGATGTGATCAACACATCTTGTTTCATTCTGTGCTTTCCTATTTTTATGTCAACCTCAGTTGCACCTATGATGGGCACCTCCTCCCCATTAAATTTATGCACTGGACCTTGATTTTCCTTCACTGTGATCTGACTCTGTGGGGGTCTCCCTTCATGTATACTCTTTACCAGCTCCTTGGACATAATTGTGGCCTGTGCGCCAGTGTCAATCATAGCAAATGTGTGGCATTTTTCTTCTACAGTGATGGGTGCATAATATCTCTCCTCAACTTCCTCTAATACACATAAGAAGAGTGAATTCTTACTGATTTCAGGGCTCATCTTTCTCAGGCCTTTTTCACTTTTGGCTAAGCACATTGGTAAATGGAAAGATATTTTTCCCTCCTTTTTACCCATTTCTGCGCGAGAGACTTTATTCATTTCTCCATGATCAGAGGTTTTTTGGAGTGTGGCCACTGTTCGCCCATCCATCTGGGTAACATCAGAGACCACATTAAAACCTTCCAACTGAACATGTGTAACAACATCATTCAGCAATTTATCATTGTTTAATTCTGTGCATTTGTGATCATTTAGTGTGATACCAGCCCTTTGAGCCTCTTCAAAAATATGTGGCTCAAAGAATTCTTCAGGTGATTGACCCGTACCCTCCTTTTGAGTATTTCCTTTTTCTACCTGTGTTTGGTCATTGTTTTGCTTTCACAGGGAAGGAGCTATAGCATCCCCACTTACTCCCTGTTCAATGGTATTCCTCATGCATGAGTCATTTTTCTTAAATCTGTCTCTTTGTTCTTTTGGAATTCCTGGTGTTTCTTTTTTATTTGCACAAATCTTCAATGTTTGATTTAGTTTTAGGTTAAACCGTACCTCTTTTTTAGAAGTATTTGCATTTTCTGTTACATGTTCATTTATTGGTGCATTCACTTTTAAATCATTAGGCATCTCAGAGTCATTATGCAAAATTACATCAGGGCAATCTGTCTTTTTGGCACTGCAGGTGTCATAAGTACTTAGTCACTTCTCAGAAGCCCCCCAGTCATTGCTAGGGCCATCAGCCCACTCTTTATATGGTTGTTTTTGTGTTGTATAGAGCTTTCCTATTTGCTCAGCTAACATTTTCACTTGGGCCTCAAGGCACTGGAACCTTTCCATCTCTCTAGGATCCTCTTTCTGTGGCCTAGGTCGATATTGGTTGTTTTCCCCCTGATTGGATCTATTCTGATACCTCTCAGGTGATTGATACCGGTTGGGATGGTTTCTGAACTCTTGATTCATTTGTGGAGGGGAGCGGGTTGCACCCATCCTTTGATTATAGTCCCTTGGTGGGGAATCATTGTACTGGCGTGGATTGTAGTTCACGTTTTGCCTCATGTCCTGTCTCTCAGATTGTGGGTACTGGCCCCTATGTTGATTTCCATTATCAGTAAATCGATCCACATATCGGGGCCTATCCTGATTACCATATATCATGGTGTTGGGATCAAATCTGCTCTGTGTCCCCAATGACTGGTAGGGACCATCATTTATTTGATCTTGATTTTGTCTCTGGTTATTGTTCATACCTGCCATATCAGGCCGGTATCCTACCCGGGGTCTATCCCCTAAGTACCTAGGGCTGATGTAGCTCTCCCTATTACTAGGATCATGTGATTGGAACATTGGTACAGGAAAGGGCGATCTTTGTTGATTACCCCTTTGTTCACATTGTTTTTACCTTGGCTCTGAGCAGACTCAAGGGACATTTTGGCTGACCTGATTTCCATTACTGTGGCTGAGGGTTCTTTAGATTTAGGCCTGGTATCTTTCATTTTATCACTTTCTCTACCCTGACAATAGAGTACCTCATATAGTTTTGTGCTTTGAGGTACAATCCATTCAAGGGACTTGTCACGGTCAAATTCACGGACCAATTGGGATATGATGTCTTTCTGTAGCCCATAGAAGTATGCAGTTTTAAACTCATTGGAATTTGGGTCAAAAGATACATCAAAGCGAGAAAATGCTCTTTTTAAGTCTTGTAAAAATTGGCGAGGGGATGTATTAGGCCCAGCAGTGATTGTGTAAGCGACTTTCTTTGCCTCCTGCAATGACTGAAAAGGAGAAAAATGACACCTAATTTCTTTTTCAAACTCCACCCAGGTCATATTCTGCTGTTCATTTAATCCCCTTATGATGCTGGCCATCGGGGCATCTAAAGTTAAATGAAAATATTGTCTGTACTGTTCCTTAGGTATCTGGAGTGCTTTAAAAATGTCATGCATCGCTTCTAAGTGATCCTCAATGCAGCATTCACCTCCCTTTTTAAATGGTTTGATCAGGGCTTTAATGGATTTCATTATTTCTATGGGGCTACTTGTTGCAATGCATGGAATTGCACTACTTTGTGATTCAATCCTGTTTTCAGGTGTATGAGATTGGTGGCTGCCCCCAATGGGAGTGTCAAATCCCCCAAGGGCGCTGCAACCAAGTTCAGTCACCGGCCCAGTCACTGGAGCACTAGCTCTTTGGGCAGAACTAGAATTCACCTCCACTCCATTGAATGTGGTACCCTGCCGCCTCTCCTGGGACCTGGGAATGCACATTTGCTGTTCTAAGTCCTTACACTTTTTAAGGAGTATGTTTGCTTCATTTTGCAAATAGTTGTTTTCATCACTCATCTTATTAATCACCTCCTGCATGTCGCACATTTGCATTTGGCATTCATTGAACTCTTTATTTCTCTTGTCTCTTTCTTGAGTCATTTTAATCATTTCTTGTTCTGCACTCTGGAGATCACATTCTTTTTCACAATGTTCTTTTTGTAAAATCTGCATTTCTGAAACAACCTCATCTTTATCCTGTCTAATGTGGTCCACTAAGGCTTTTAAGTGTACCAATTCTTGCTCACTATCCTCAAATTGTTTCTTGCTTTTGGCTAACTGAGCATCAAAGTCTCTGCATTTTAATTGCATGTCTTTTTGGCATACATCCAATTCTGCTCTTAACATTTCCTGATTTTTACTTGCCCCATCTAATTCAGTCTTTAACCTGTTAATTAGCTGGGTATCATTTTCTTGCATTCGCAGGGACCTATTCAAAATAAACCATATTTTGCCGCATAGCCGTATTAAACAGTCTTTCTCTGCACCTTTATCGGCTGCATTCAATAATCTTGTAAGGCAGACCTAAATTATGCAGCCTTCTGCAAAAATATTGTCTAGTTTTTCTTTCTGCACCTCACCCTGAATGCAGCCACGCCATTCTAAGGTACTGTTCGACGACCACGTCCCATGTGCAAACAACTTTGCCTCTAAATATTGCACTAGGTCTGAAAATGTGGTTTCCCTTTGTGACATTCTGAAATTCGTTTTTAGTGGCACACTGCTATTATAAAATGGGTTCCCTTTAATGTGCGAATGGCAGTGTGAGACACGCTTGCCACGCCCAGTAGGTACTCTATGATCACTTTCCCGGCCTGCAACGCACCATAAATATGTTGGGTATTTTGTGTAGATTTGGGGCCTGGTGGTATTTTCTTACCGCCGACAAATAATTTAGCAACAATCACTCCTTGTATTCAGATGGGGCCATGTACAACAATAATACAGTGGACATGCATTATTTCAGCACACAGACATGCGTGGTTGATATGCGTGGTTGGTATGCATGATTGGTGGTATTTTGGTGAGCATAATTCCTTTGTTTTATTTGTGGCCCCAATATCCAGAACCCCTTATTTTTGTTTAGATGTTTCCCCACACCTCAGCGAGATAATTACCAGGCTTATTCAGCGTGTAACTTCTTTGGCTGTTCGCCTTCTGGAGGGGTTCACCCAGCAAGGACAAGCATCTGCCGTCACTCGAACTGGGACTTGTTGACTGGAAAATCCAGTCTCTGCAACCAAGTTGAATCTGTTTTAGGAATCAGGCATCCCCAGCTGCCTTTCTTCCCCCAGATTCTGCAGCAAAGCACTAGTCACAGCCTCTAACATGATGCTTGATGTGACGTGCTCCAATCAGAATCAATCATGTTCTATCCTCCTACTTTTAAGAATGGTTCTTCTTGTACAGTTGCAACTGTAACAAGCTGATTTCCTGCTTATTCAAAGTCTTTGCTTCCTGCAGTTACTGTGGGCAGAGAACAGGAAGGCAAAGAAAAAAAAAACTTGAATGTGTGTTTAAAACTGATTTTCAGAGTCTGCCTCTTTTTGCAGTGAAGACACATTCTTTTATTAATGAGTTAGAATTATTAGTCTTGTTAGTGAAATTAGTTTGTTAATTACCAAATGTGTCTCTTGCAGCATAGGCATTTCAGGTGAGAAATGGTGTGCATTTTGAAAGTACAGATGTGTGCTTTTAACTGTGAAAAATGTATTTGCATTTTATATGTAAAAATCGTTTTTGACTGAATAACCTGCCCTTACTTATATGTCCATGTTACACTGGCAACACATTACCTTGAAACAATTGCATCATAGCAATGCACCAAACCCATGCAGTGGTTCTGCATAAAAAAATTCAAAAAACATGCTACACATTGATCCTGTGCAGTAGTGCTGTACTCTGTGCTGTAACACGCCAAATATCCTTACAGTGCTGATCAATTATTGATTACATTTGTACAGGCCTGTGTACACGGGCCAAAGTGCAGGTTTTCATTGACACAGTAGGATCACTATATATCCTAGGCCAACAACTCCCTCTACCTGTTGACAACAGCCGAAGCAATGCAAATTGGCATTGTCTCTATTTATCCTGAGTCAACAGCTGCCTGTAGCAGTGACAACATGCAAAGTGTCTGTCTCGGACAAGCATACAGGGACAAACATACATTTTGCCTTCAATTTCATTGTTAGATGTTTCGGACGATTTGGGAAATCGGATGCAGATTGTCGATTTTGAGATACCTCCCAGGAGTGATAATGGCCCTTTGATTATAAATGTTTGTAGTAGAAAGGAAACATCACATTACTACTATTATTGCCAAGATTGGGAGCAAGGGGAGATTTTCATCTACCTGAGAGTATGTAAATCAATAGTCAAAATCAGCAGAGCTCATATATTGCACTATATCGGACATTGAAAGTGTCCTAAATCCTGACACTTGCAATGAGCTGCGGTTATTGGCATTTGGAAATATAAGGTCTAGAGCCAGTCACGCATTTAGAATTAGGCACTAGATTGCTAGAAAACATTAGGAATACATGGTTTCATGCTAACTATAAAATGGCAAAACAATCCCTCCAGGAAGCATTGTAACACCAGAATAGGAATAAAATGGAAATAGTTAGTGCAAGATTGAATTATAAGAACACAATTAGGAAGTGGAAACAAGAACTAATGGAAGAAGCCACACTGAATTTAAAGCTGATATTAATGCCCGACAGCCCGAAAGTGTATTGGGGGTTAGTGATGGATAGTTTGCGGGGTAGTTTGAATTTCCCACCCCCAGCAGATCATGTTGATGCCAAAAAGTGGGAAGACATTTTTTGTTGCACTTGATAATGCTTCTGACAAACAGAGACGTCTTTATGGGAGGGTATAAGGGGCACTTGCCCTGGGCCCCCACCTTGGAGGGGGCCCCACAGAGCTGCCTGAGCTAAAGAAGTCTGTTTCCATTGTTCATTAACTTAAATAGCACGTTGGGATATTTTATGGCCTGCTGCTGTGGGTCTAAAGCTAATACCTACCTGATGACAAATACATTCTCCTCTGATCAATTCATCCTGTAATGGTATGTGTTCACTGTGGTATACATAGTTTGGGCATTCACTACGGCTTATTTTGATTGCTGCAAAGCAGCATATCAAACTTTGGGTTGTGATCGGTTCGGTGGAGGGGGGCCCCAAAGAGGTCTGTGCCCCAGGCCCCAAAAGTGCTTAAAATGGCCCTGCTGACAACCTGACTGAGCGAACGAAGAATGGGCAGAGTCAAATAATAAGTGAGGGATTGATGAAGAAAATGGAAGATCCTGTTGTGTTCACTGCAAATGAGGTATAAAATACATTTGTCAAATGGAAACTCCCCAGGGACAAACTGGGTACCCATGGAATTGTTTACATTTGAGAGATAGTTTAGACTACCAATCTTCTCTTTGGTATTCAGCACTTTGGCATGTGAATCCACTATCCCTAAAAATTGGAGAGAAGCAATTATCACACCAATCTTCAAAAAGGGAGCTAGAGCAGATCCTGCAGGTTATCAGCTTGTGGGGCTCATTGTGAGTTCACCGGTAAAATGGTGGTAATACCAGTGCAGCAGTGTTACTGTTACCGGCAGGGTGACCGGAGGAGGTACTGCTGCATTACGAACATGCACGGGCATGCACACCACTCAGCTGATAACAGTAATACTACCGGACCAGCATTACCGGCATCAACGGCATCGGCCGGTATTATGAGTGATTTTTTGCCTGTAATACCGTTTCCGAGAACAAAATATGCCAGTACTACCGGTGCTGGAAATAGTATCACCGCCGTAACGGGAATCCCAGTGACAGCCATCTTGAAGAGCTCAATCCACCACAATCACCCATTTCTAGCCGGCTACAGTCCCAAAAGATAGGCGTGGCAAAGCAGAAAAAGGCCAATCTGCCAGATCTCAGGCATTGCAATCCCAAATCCACTGAGACAGAGCTAACTGCATTGGCAGAGGCAGTGGTTGGTAGAGAATGCTGATGCACTATTTAGCAGCACGCACAGGAAAACCGGTGGCCAGCAAAAATCTTCAATATGGCAGAAATCATGGTAAGGGTGACAGCAGTGGGAACTGTACCCTACACTGTCAGGGATTGCCAGAAGTGCTAGGATGACCTGAAGGAATGTGTCCGCAGTCTCATCTCCAAACACAGGAGGGAGAGCAGGGGCACCGGAGGAGGCATGCTGGAACCCCTCAGTCTCATGCCCTGGGAGGAGACAGCCAGTTCCATCCTCCACATGGAGGGTATCGAGGGGATAGAGAGCATGGAGGCTGCAGCTTGACTCAAGGCGATCGCAGTGAGTACAACTGACACCATGCACATGTGCATGTAGTTAACAAATGAATGTGCCCCCCAGCATAGATGTACAGAATGGGCACGGGAAATGGTTCAACAAATGGAAGTCACATGAAATGGCCAGTCAGAACACACACAAGCCAGGGGATGCAGGTGAACATACCCATGCACGAAGCGTGCATGTTGACACATGGACGCATGTGAAGTCCATGTCAGAAAGTGATGCCCCGCCACACCCATGACAACATTCCACCTTGGCAGACCAACAGGCATTGTGCACATGCATGCGCCTTGCACAACCTCAGCAGGCACTATCAACTCCAACAAGCAGGAGAACTTTACCACCAAAGACATCTACATGAAATGTGCCTCTCTGGAACAGACACAATGCTGCATGAATGTTATGCAAGCTCAAAGACCTGTCTGCTATGTGTCTAACAGCATGTCATTTCAATCCCAACAGGTACACAGTCCTCAGACAGTGAAGAGGCTGGACCCTCATATGCAGGCACGTCATCTGCCCCCAACCCTGCACATGCCAAACCACTCACCAGCAGGAGTACAGAGCAGGGCAGGGCTACAGCAGCACCACCACGCCCTACCACCACCATGGATACACCGGCAAGAGTTGAGGACTACACAATCCCCATGGCAGTGCTCAATGGTCTCTCCACCAGCCATGCAGGTGACACAGCTGTCACTGAACCTTCCAGAGCTATGCCACAGCAACCACCTGTCACCAGCACATTGATGCAGTCCCAGCAGTGGATCCAGCATACCCTCATCCCCATCATGTGGAGTGCAGTCACTGGCACATTGCGGCAGGGCCCATGTCCCTACCACAGATGAGGAAGAGGGGGAGGAGGAGTATAACTATGACATGGCGATACTACACCATGCTTCGGACCGGAGCCACCATAGAGCTGACCAGCCCACCAGCACTGCCTGTGACCAACATGTCTGCAATACGTGCACGGCTGGCTGGAATTGAGAGGCAACAGGCAACCATAAGAATGCTTCCAGGCCAGAAGCTGCATGAAATGCAAGTCATGTGAGACTGCCTGGAGGGGTGTACATACAGGGTTGCCAGCCTCTTAGCCATGCCACCACAGCCATGGTCACAATAGGACAGAAGAGGGTGCATGAGCACACAGATGCATCCTTGGCATATGCTGAGTCGCTCAACCAGGCCATCCAGCTAACCCTGCAGTACATTCAGGTGCAGGGGTCTGAGACATCCACCTCTGTGACCCACACAGAGGGCTCCCTACCTCACTGACAAGAAGCTTGAGAAGGTCCCCAAGTCCAATAGCCGGAGGAAATGACAGTCAGACACTGCCGGGGTGTTTTGAGTGTGTGTCATTGGGGAAGTGTGTTTTGAGGGTGGGTGTTGTGGTGACGGTCATTACACATTGCAAGTTCCAAGATGAAATTATATTCACTTGAAGTAATGACCGGACATTCCTTATTGTGTGCAAGTGTTTAATGTGCACAAGAAAATAGATATATACAAAGTTGCATGGGGACCTCAAGTTGGTGACTTCATCAGAAGATGTTCTCAATAAGTTCCTGGCGAGCCAGTTGCCCAAGCCAGTACTCCACATGCTGAATGTGTGGATGAGTGGCACCGGCATCCACCATGTCATCCTCCTCACGTGGTGGCATGTCCTCATCTGGGGGCAGGGTAATGTTGCACTGGATGCAGATGTTATGCAACATTGCACATGCTAGCACAATCTGGCCCACCTTCTCTGGCCTGTACATGAGCACACCCCCCATCCGTTGTAAACATCTGAAGCAGACAATCCACGGGCCAATGGTGGGCTCCACTGACACTCTGGTCTGGACATGGGCCTGATTGTATGCCACATCCTGTGGCATCATAGGATTCCTCAGAGGAGTCATCAGCCACGGAAGCTGTGGGTATCAGGAGTCAGCTGCAAGGGGAAGAGCCATGGGTGTCAATCATTATGATCTGTGGATGAATTGCCTGTAAAAGCAGCATCTCAATAGACAATATGTGCATGCATGTCCCGTGTGTCATTACACTACACTATTTCACATTCCAGCCTTTGCATGTGGAGTCAACTACTCCGGGGGTAGAGGGGTTTGGTTTGTCATGATACCTATTGCACACAGCTCGCAGCCAACACTCATAGCTTCCTTGGTAGGTATTTGACAGGACATTATGCCATGTTGGTTGGTTTAAGGCTGTGTATTGCTCCCATGCACGGTCCCTGATGGGGGTCTAGATTACACGTGCAGGTCATCTGTGTGGATAAATTGATGGATTCAAGCACATGGTGCCCTGGTTGCATGCCATGTCAAATGCTAGTGTCATGTCTCTCAGTTGCAGTTTTTCAGGATGTCATTACATGTATGGCAGTGTTCATCTGGCCTTGACATGACAGACACCCCATGTGCTCAATTGGTGTTGGTGGTCCCTACCCCTAGTCGTTGTCCAACCCCTCAACTTGCAGGAAGGGTGTCTGGGGCTGGGACGTCTGGTCAGACTTCCAGGGTGTCAAAGTAGCAACTACTCTCCTTGTGTATATTAAATAATGTCTGGTTTGACTTTGCATAAACAGTAACCTAGGTCATTGGATGTGTTGCCATCTGTCATCTTTGCTCTTCTTCCATGGTGCTTGGGGCACTCCCTGGACATACTTTGGATGCCCCTAGATGGGTTAGTCCCCCACCCTTGCCTTGCAGACAATGCATATAGTGTGAGGTGTGATGTTGCATTCTGGTACCTGTAGTAATTGTGTGTGGCTGGCCTGTTAAGGAAGCATGTCTTGGCCATTCACTGCTGCATTGTAAGTCATGTCCGACTCCAGTGGGTTGCAGCATGTCATGTGTTGGTTATGTGGGAGGGCCCAGGATATATGGGGCCTTGTCAGAGCATCCAATCTCTATGTGTGTGCAACCCCCCATTTGCATCCCACTTGTACAGCAAGGTTAGTTTGATGGAACATGCACTCACCCAATGCCCAGGTTCGTTGGCCTCTATGCCTCGCCATGTATGTTGACAGTGTGCTGTTCTGCAGAACCATGGCATCATGGGTTTATCCTGGGAACCAGGCACAGCAGTGGGTGAATGTGAGGTTGACATCACAGGTGACCTGGACATTAAGTGAATGGAACTGCTTGCGATCCTGTAGACTTCCTCTGAGGTGCCACCAGCTCTACATGCGTGCAATTTTGGGCTGTCCCCACATTGGGCATGCATGTTATGGCATAGCATCTTGCCTGTGCGGTGTTCACCTGTGCCAGGGTGGTGGGGAGTGCAATGTGCTGCCCCACACAGCGCTGGAGTGGATCCAGCACCTGAACCAGCACTTTCGAGAATTCAGGCTGTGAAATGACATGCAGCTGGCTCACTGTGTGCTGAAATGTGCCAATGCCAAGAATTGGCTGGACCAACATAAACTTTACCTGTGGTTGTATGGCTGTCCTGATACCAATCCTGCTCTCTGTATCATACTGGATCTGGTTGAGGAGGTCTGCAATGGTCTCCTTGTTGAGGCGGTAGAGGGTAAGGATGTCCTTGTCAGTGAGGGTCCATGTTGTGGGCCTTTCACAGGGTATTGGTGCACACCTTGCGTGGCATCTTCCCACAATCCTCCTCCTCCTCCTCTGCACTGCCTCTTGTTCCCTCTGTTGGTACTCCAGCCACTGTTGCTCCATGTTGGCCTGGAGCAGCTGTATATCAATGCTGACTGTGATTAGTGGCAGCATGGTGGTGCAGGGAAGAGTGGTTGGGGAAGGAGTGGCATTTTTGTACTCTTCCTGGGTGCATTGGGTGCACCTGGATGTTTTGGGTGCACCTGTGGCCACATTTCCATCACCTTCATGCATTTACCACCTGCTTTCTGGTGTAGGTATTGCCGCCTTGATTTTGCTGTTATTACCTGCAAAAAATAGCAGTGTTACCGCCATTTCTCGACTTCTAATCAGCCGGTAATACTGGTGTGCTGGAGTGTTCGTCATATCGGCACTGGTTGCACTGACGTCGGATATTCTGTTGACGGTTTTAAATACCAGCGCCAGTAATACCAGCAACGGTATTGCCACCAACTCGTACTTTGCTGGAACGGTAAAAGTGTTAATAACCGAAATTGCCACCACATTTACAGTATACCGGCAAACTCGTAATGAGCCCCTATCTCCGAATAGATACTGCAGTAAAATGGTTTGCCTGGGTAGTCTATGAAAGATAATGGACTTGGTATGAAACAATAGAATTCTGTCAGATGTGCGATATTGTGAAGGCATGGTAACCATGAATCAGATCTTGAACCTAAGAATAATCCTAGACAACTATGTACAAAGATGTAAAAGTCATATTTACTTAGGATTCATGGATCTGACTATGCCATTCGATAGTGTGAATCGTAACAAACTGTGTTCTTTGCTTAGGGACCTTGGTATGCACAATACGCTAGTTCAAATATTATAATAAGACAACGTGACATCTCTGGGGTCCCTGCAGCGCTGGGTGGAAGCACTATGCATGTGTTAGGCCATGAAGACGGGGGACTGTTATTTTGTGTTACTCTGCTGATTAAATACCCCACTCTCAGGGAAAGACATTTCC
Source organism: Ambystoma mexicanum (assembly GCF_040938575.1). Lineage (NCBI taxonomy): Eukaryota > Metazoa > Chordata > Amphibia > Caudata > Ambystomatidae > Ambystoma > Ambystoma mexicanum. The sequence continues at coordinate 720,253,930 of NC_090932.1, forward strand.
ATCAATATGATACATTTCCAGGACTCAAGTAATCGGGGCTTCTATTCTAAGAGCAGGGGTTCAGAAAATGTTTTGGCAACATTGGCAGTATACTTCTACTTGTCAGATCTGCCAGGTGTTTCCTTTCTTTGGCAGGCAGTGTTGGAGAGAGGAACACACTCAACACATCCACGAGTTGTTCCTGACGAATCTGCCAGGTTTTCCTCCAGCAGGACATATCATTGCAGGCTGAAAACCAATGGATTGAATCCATCTGACTTTCATAACTGGTTTAAACAGGAATACTCCATAGGATTCCATTGTAAATGAATCTCGCAATTGTTAATTGTCGAGGCATTTGTACTTTGTCAAGCATGTAGCGAGAAATGTATAGGCGAATTACCACTATGAGCTTGAAAGGAGCAGAATTGAGTGGAGGGGACCTTTTTTAAGGAAGTACAAATGGAGGTGGTCTCTTATTCCTTAAATCAAAATGAGTGACCTTTATACACTTTCGACTCTGTGCTGTTCTAATTTAAAATGGTTCCTCACTACTAATGTTGAATGTATTGTGGGCACTTCACGGCTGGTGTGTGGACCGCCAAATAAATAGCACGTAACTAAGAAACGTAAACGAGGGTCTAATTCCAAAACAAAGCACACTGCACCTGCCGAAAATCCTTCAGACGAGTGCCGCCAAATAAATGATGGCCATTTCTCCCGGGACCCTGTGCAGACTGTAAAGCGTCGGTGAGCCAAGTCGTCTGCAGGCAGATCAAAATAAATGGCATTCTTTTCAGCGTCGTCAGACAAGTGTAACACCGCATGAATGAATACAAACATTTGTTATGTAGACCTGGTATTCAGGCCGTAGCTGTGGTTAACCATAAGATTTGTAGTTACAGAGGACTGTTTGTGAATAGACATGCAATTATTTTAGAGGATGGTTATCAAAATGGTTGTTCTGTTTGCAACGCAAATACCCCAAGCCATATTAGCTTAACCTACGAAGTGAGAAATAGGAATTGTCAGGTAGGGCACAGAACAGCCGTTCGTGATAACGCGCATGTGTTCAATCCATCACTTTCCTCTATGCTCCGTCAAGCTTCCTCTGCTATTGGTTGTCTTTCCTCCTATATTCACCCTTTTCTACCATGTCATTGCCCATGCTCCCTGACCACGAAAGCAGTCCCTAGTCCTGTGTGTGCTCTTCCCCTGCATGCACAATGGTATGTGGCAATGCCTGTGGTGCTTGCCCCTTTAATGGCGGACACACGCAGTGGAGTGACGCAACTCTGCCACGTATGCTTTAAGTAAAGGAGGCATTCCACGGCCGCAGCAGAGAGACCATTGAGCCGAACTTATCATGCGCTTCCCGTGTGTGGTCATTTCAAGGGGGGGTCACAGGAGGGGCCTGTGACTATGCAACACACACACAGCAGTCATACATACTAGTGAATCGTAGGGAAGGCAGTTGGTTGCTGCTTGTGATGTCAAGCAACCGGAAGGCTTACATAAAACTTCACAATCGAGAAACCCTCTCAGAGCCCGCAACTCGGTGAAAGGATAAGCGTGGAATTTGGCACAGTCATCTCATATTGACGTTTCATTGTCAAGCTAGCCAAGTTGTCATGGTACTCAGAAGTGGAATTTGCATACTCCAATACAGCAAGCACAGTGGCTTCTGCACTGGAGAAGATCTTTGCCACACACAGAATCCCTGGGTCTCTCCTTTCAGACAATGGTCCACCTTTTCAAGGGAAAGAGTTTCAAGACTTTCTGCAGAGTACTAAAGTCTCTCACAGGAGAATCACCACATGGTGGCCCAGAGCCAATGAGGGCATAGAAACATTCAGTTAGGCTTTAAATATAACATTTAGCATGCTGCACACAAAAGGGGAAGTCATGGAGTTTTTTGTTTACAGATTTCTCAGAGAATGTCACACCACACTTTCATCCATGGCAGGATCCATTATCAATCAAAACATGTGACGTGACTTGCCATCTCGCCCTTGGCAAGATCTTCCAGTAGTTTATGGGGCAATATTGAAGCTCAAACAGCTGAAAGCAATTAAAGGAATGCAGAGTGGAGAAAGTTATGGCTATAGACTGTCAAGAGGGCAGGAAAGTTCTCCTTCAAAGATACAACAAAAATCACAAGTATGCACTTTTGAGCTTCATCCATGTGAAATGGTTGCCACAAAAGACATACATTATATTTAGTGATGGACAGCAGCATGTGATGAGAAACTCTAATGCCATCAAGACGTTCTTTGATAACCTGTAAGAATATGGAGTCCATCCAGAACACCATGGCTATGGACGGGGTGTGGAGAAATAGAAAGGGGCTCAAAGAAAATAATCCTCGATAGAGTGACAAGGAGCTGGCCTGGAAGAGAGATGAATGGCACTGTGAAAGAAGTGAGGTGCTTGAACGGGCAGCCTAAAGTGATGAGGTACTCATTCAGGGTAACTAGGAGGCTACCAGCTAGATATCAGGATGTTATCGTCAATGAACTGACCAAGTTCACTTGGTCAGTTCGAACTGTTTTGGGGAGGAATGTAGTGGGGTATGTGCCTACACACATCCACACAAGCTGTCTATGTAATAATGCACGCTATACATCGTCACGTAACATTAACAAAAATAACTGACACCATGCACTGGCAGGGCCAGGACCAAACAACACTTCCAGTCTGTGAGCCCGATTCATAGAATAATCTGCGTGGAAAACAGGGACTTTGCACAACAAATTGCATGCAAAACCTGTTTGTTGATTCATGGAATCGACTGTGCAGAACTTTTTTGTACTTTGCGCGGACTTCACTCATGCTCAGCGAGTGGCCGAGTGCCTTGCGCGAGACAACATGAAGAGCATGGGCATTGCTTGTGCAGAGGGCAGGGAAGGGGAAGGGGGCGAAACTTGTAAAAAGAGGAAGAACAAGGGAACAAGGGAAAATGTGGGTGTCACAAGGGATGGGCCGCAGGCATACCATTGCACACCCACTATTGCACATAATGATACATATTCATGGAACCGGCCACACAATCTCTTGCCAGAGAAACTGCCACACAAAGCCCTCATTTGATCGGCCACCCAAAGGCAGGAGTACAGGCACTTTGGATTGGAATCACTCTGCAGAGGTAAGATCAGTTGTCGGATTTAGGGGTGTGTGTACACAGCTGGGCTCCAAACTTACTTAGGGGTGCGCATACGCAGTGTAGTGGGGCGGGCGAATGGTTTATGGGGGTTCACATGCAGATTTACAGAGGTTTACCGCAGTTATGAAAAATCACACGCATATCATTGGGATGTGGGTAACAGTTATGGGGGACTCAGCACAGTGTGCCCTGGGTAGAGACCTGATTGCGGGGGACCCAAAGCACTGTTTTGAGGGTGCATGTATTTGTTTTGCCTGTGGGCATGTCGGTGGCATTCAAGCCGGGACTTGCGTATACGGTTACTTTGCACGATAAATTCCATGAATACGCAGAACACGCAGATGAACTTCTGCACGCAGGCTCGCGCAGAGACATTCTCGGCGTGCAGGCTTTGCAGGATCAATGTGCACTTTTCCATGAATCAGGCCCTGAGTGTTTTTCCTTGTCGATGCAATGCCTCAGCCAGAGGTTCAGGAAGAGCCCCAGACCTTCAACTAACAACACCTCTATCCCACCTCATTCTCTGAGCTTCCTCTGCTCTCTGCTCCTTTAAAATTCCTCTCCCACAGATGTCTTTCTCTCCAATGTGTGGTCTGTCCCACAAAGTGCTCTGTGCACACTTAGGCTCTCTTTCCTGCCCCATGGTCTCTCCTTAACCATGCTCCATGGTTACTCAACAAGTCTCCAAAGAATAATCCTTAGCACCTCGCTTGGGCATTCTCTTTCCCAAGCTATACTCTTTTCTCTACTATGTGTACACTTTCTGTTTAGCTCCCAGGATAAGAGAACCGTGGTCTGTGCTTCCCTTGCTCTTTGTTTCATCCTGCTGTGTCAAAACACTGTTTGTTCTTTCTCAACGTTAATCATGATCTATTTACCCATGTTTTCTGCTCAGCCTAGCTGTCTCTTCCCCATTCTGCATTCCACCCGTTATCACTTTTTCCACTTCCCCATTTGAAAGAAGAAGGAAATGCTGGTGCGAGTTGCACCTGCAACTCCTGCACTCTCCCTCTTTAACAAATGGTATTTTCCTTTTTTGCTCTGTGCTCCCTCATGCTGTTTTTCTCCCTGTGCTCCCGTTCCTCCCCATGCATACGTTCTCCTTCAGTCGGCTGTCTTCACCAACGCCATTTCATTCACTCCTATGTTCTCCCTCCAACATGTGTGTTGTCCTTCCAATGTTCCCTGCCCATCAAACCGTATATCCTGTACAGTGATCTTTGCAATCCCCCATGAGCTCTCATTTGCCTTTGTATGATTTCGCCTCTGTCACATGCTCTCTTTCATCTTCTATGGGCTCTGTCTGTCCACTTCTCCTAACCACCCTAGAGAATATCTAACAATGAGCACCTATAATATCAAAAACTCATTTTGGAGCACTTACAACAGATTACCCCTGCGTCAAAACCCTCTGATAATAGCTATTAGTATCCGGCGAGGGCGCAATCATAATGAAAGAGCCATTCTGATTGGCCCTCGCTGAGTCATTACCAGGCCGGGAATCCCGACAGAGGGATTCCACGGCCTTTGTCCCCAGTGGGGGGCATGGCAGCCCCTCAGCTAATGAAGATACTCAAAGTGGGGCCATCCCCGCTCCGAGCCTCCACACTGCTGAGAGGCTACCTTCACCCCCCACCAGGGACTGAGGTAAGTCTTTTTTTTTCTTCCCCCCTCCTCCCTCCTCCCACCTCCCTTCCCTCCCCACCCCACTTCCCTCCCCACCCCACTTCCCTTCTATCCCTTGCTCCCCGGTGGGGGACGATAGCAGCCTCCTGCCATGTGGAGACTCAGAGTGGGGCCATCCCCGCTCCAAACCTCCACACGGCTGGAAGCTTCCATCGTCCCCCGCCGGGGACCCAGGTACGTTTTGTTTTTTCCTTTTTTTCCCCTTCCCCTCCCTTCTCCCCTCCAAACCGCACTTACCTTCTTTTTTTCAGGAGCAGACACGCTGTAAATGCTTCTGTTTCCAGCACATCCACTCCCGATGGCTGACATGGAAAGGGAAAACGGACTCCGTTTTCCCTTTCCCGGTGGCCATTTACTTTGTCGTTCTTTTTTCTTTTTTCTCCCGAAACTCTGCAGCGTTTCAGGACAAAAAAAGCTTTTAGGGCCCCGGTCACGCAGTTTTTGCGGACCAGGGTACTAATTGCTATATGCCCCTCACGGCAGGGGCATTACTGAATCTGGTAATGCCCCGGGGCCTTTGGTAAGGTCCTCACTTTGCTCGGGCCTATAACTATGGGCCGCGGGGCATTACCTGAGTCGGTAATGCCCCCGCCGCTCGGGGCCTATTGCTTTATTAGCACATGGAAATCGTTAGTGACCTTCTCACAGCCAATCAGAATGTTTAAATTGCAGTTAATACCTGCTGGTATGCATTCTGAGCATTCTGTCCCCAGTAGAAGACAGGGAAAGAACTGTGCCATTTCAAGGCATGATTTTTTCAACAAGGCACTTCCTTTCTGGGGTGATCCTTTTTTTGCTGCAACGTGCTATTTAACAAATGAAAGAGAAAGATAACACACTGGAAAATGCTTTCTCTTTCTTATAGAGAAACCATTTACATTTACATGATCCCAACTGCTTGTCCGTGTTACACTTGTTCCAGTTCAACCAGATTGCAATTAAAATGCTTAACTTGTGAAGACAACCATGTTATGCAGATACTACAAAAACATGTAGTTTACTAACTCAATTATTTGTTTACTTTTGTCACTTAAAGTAAAAATGTTTACTGCACCACCAAAACTCAAAAACATGTATTTCCACTTCGATCATATGCCAATAGCCATATAGGCCTCAGGAGGGTAATTATTGCTTAGGTTAACGGCCCTTCCCCAATTTATGGTTGGTGAGTCATTGTCCCCCGGTAACGACACCTCCCTAAGTCTACAAGCCTATAGTATAACAATCTGTGTGAAAGTTGAATCAATCTATTTTTTTTAATTCTGTGACAGCTTCTGTTTTGATACATGCAGGTCCTATACCAACCCATTGTCTCTTGGTTCAGATTTATCCACTATTTTATTTCATAACACAGAATGTGCTCACTGACATACACACGAATCCCACTCACTTGGTGCACAACTGTATATTTATTTATCTTATTCATTTATTTTTTGAGCATTTGTTAGGCATTTAGACAACAGAATTGTGTTTCCAAGCGCCACAAGGCAAAATAGGGAGGGAAGTAAATAACATTGGCAAGAACAGTACAATACAATCATGGTCCTACTATGCCTTGTGGCATTTGGATGTGTAAGTGCAGTGAAGAGAAGTATAGGAGATAGGGGTGGGTGAGGGGGAGGGGGAAGGAATGGATACATGCTGGTGGGCCCGGGGGAGAGAAGAGCCAAGGGGAGCCAGGGAGGAGGCCTCCGGCTAGGTGCTAGGGCAGGTGAACCCCGGGTGGGATGCGCAGCTGTCAGGCAGGGAGCCCGCAGGGGCAGTGCTGTGAGGGTGGAGGGTGCTGGTGTTGACTGGCCGAATCATAAAGACCAATCCACCAGTATCAGCGTCAGTGGGGTGATAAGCAAGGAAGGAAAGAAGGGAAAGAGGTTGTTTCTGGCACTTTAGGAGGTCCCGCTCAAGTCTGAGAGGGGCAGGAACGCTGTTCCAGAGGGAGGCACCAGCCGAAGAGAGTGACCTGCCCCCCAATCTCTGCTTGAAGAAGCGTTGACCAGCAGAGAGTTGGAATTAGAGGAGCCGAGTGCTCTAGCAGAGGAGTATTTAGGGAGGGAAAGTTGAAGATAGAATGGTACCCGGTTTCAGAAATCCCGTGAATCATCAAATGAAGCAATGCTGGTCTGACCAGAATTTAGATTACCATTCAATAAAATCATATCATACATTTGCATTTCCTGGTCATAATAGTGCAGCTTTTCTACTAAACATGAACAACGTACAGAAAACTGAGCACTGAACTAACTGGGTATTTAACTATTTTAGTGAGCGTGGACATTTAGTGTTAAATATTTTCAATTCATAGAACAAAATCAACATCAAACAACAGAGCGATTGTTACCGTGCAACACTTACAAAGAGGATACAACAGAGAAGAGGAAGAACACGTGTGACCCAGATACTAAAATGAGAACACACAGCTTTGCATCTATACATAAGAGAAAAAGATGCAGTTCTTTTTTTGCCTAACGTTCAGAATTTTACTCTTTGAGGATCAAGGTCATGTATCAAATGGAAAGGCAAATCTGATGCTTTGCATTTTGAAAGAAACCCTTAAATTGTAGTTAAATTTAGCGAGCTTGGTAATATTCTATGTGCAGGGGTGCCAACTGCAAAATAAATGACCATGCCGTATTAACAAATATTACCTGTTGTCAAAAAAACAGGCTGTGTAGATACTTTAGTACCTGTGATGAATTGCCATCTGTCAAGGGTGTGAAAGCTTTGGCTCTTTTTTTATTTGTATTCAATATTTTTTATTAAATAATAAAATTATGCGAGTAATTCCATCTCTGAAAGGGTAATCTGCTAATCAGAGTACCCTTTCATAAACTCCATGCCATAAGCATAGTGTGTAATTATGCGTTGCTGCAACAGCATCCTGATTTGCAGTGCCTGGTCTACCAGTGGCAAAGAGCAAGTTTGGATGCCACAGGTTCCCTCTTGTCTAGGGGTGAGCATAATTTTCGCCTAGAAATTGAAAAGTGCAAAACCCACAATGAAATCTGCTTCTACCCCTTCTGCAAAATCAGCATTACTGTTCCGCTGCCACTGAAATTCCGGGCGGTTCTGTGGAGTATCACGTGGAACCTGGTGTTTTGTTACAATGGTAGTTTTGTGTAGCGTGATGAGAAACTTTGCAATGGTCTGTTTTTTAAATCTGTGCTAGTTTTGTGCAGCAACATGATAAACTTTTTGTGCCTTTTTGATTCATGATAGGTTCAAGCAGGCACATTGTGGCACTTCATGCAGGTCTTTTTTCGATCTGTGGTGGGTTCGCAGGATGAGAAACAACATGTGTGTCTTTTTTATCCATACTAGTGTCATGGAGCGGCACGAGAAACTCTGTTCAGGGTCTTTCGATCGGTGGTAGTTTTGTGCAGCAGCACAAGCAACTTTGCACAGTTTTCCATGACCTGTGCTAGTTTTGCACACCGACACAAGAAACTTTGCAGTTTTTTGTTCAGTTCTTGGTAGGTTCATGCAGAGGCACCAGACACCTTGTGCCACACTTTTCAGTTCATTCTAGGTTCACACAGTGGCATGATAAACTTTGCATGGCTCGTTTCGGTTGGTGAGACGTCATGAGAAACTTTGCACTGCTCTTCTTTGATACGCCGGTTTGTTGGATTGGTAGACTGTGGTAAAATGTATCGAAATTGTACAGATTTAGCTACCATGGCTGGCGGAACAGAATTGGACAATTGTGGTAAGTAAGCTCTGCTCTTGACAGTGACACCCAAATCCCTGCAGTGCAGGGGCTGCATTTAAAATATGCACCCCTGTTCCAAAGATGACATGAACCTGAAGATGTTGACCTGGTGGCAGATACAACTGTTAATATAAGACATACCTGAGTTAGGGTGTGGCGGACAGCATTCTCTGAGTTATCACAGCCAAATTAAATTGATTTTGCTCATGTGCCAGCCCTCTGTGCCCAGTTCAGCTGTGGAAGGATTATGTGTATTCCACACAGAGAATGCCCACCCCAGTCCACTGACATGACTAGCCTTGTAGAATTGCTGCTCTTTGTTTCTTTGCAAAGGGCAGGCAGCACCCTTTCCCCCAGGACAGCCACTCCACAGGACGCTGATCTGGGAACACAAACCAAAAGGCACACCGATTCACAGAAAGCTAGACCTCACACCAGGTGGCTGCATTTCTAAAAACCTTTTGATCATATTGAGTCATGGAGGGGCAGGAACTGGGATAGTCAGAGAGCAGTCTGTACAGTCTTTGGAAGAGTGTGCCATCTTGATTCTCTCTGACTCTCTTCCTCTTTCCTGTCCCCTACACCTGCTCTGTAGCAAAGCCCGTTGGGTGTGGCATCACAAGGGCAAAGACCACACATTTCTAGAGCAGGGATTGGACCCCTATAGTAGGCTAGTTTTAGTCCAACCACGTGGGGACCTTTGCCTATAAAAGAAGGTGTCTCCCACCATGTTAATGAATCACCTGGACTTATCTTGAACCATTCAGAACACTTGTTTGGACTCTGCTGAGAGAGCAGTCCTTTCTAAAGTCCTCCAGTTGTGGGGTGAAGGCAAGGGTTCCAAAAGGCAGAAGCAATATTTGCTCCCTACCCATCACCATGGACCATTGGGGGTGAACACTGCTGCTGGACCAGAAGCCTGCCTCTCTGCCAGCCACCCTGTGCCGTGAACCTTACTGTGCATATGTATAAACCAGGGTACCCTGAATAAGCCATGAATAGCAGGGTCAATATCTCAACACCACGAGCTTCAAGGCTAAAAGTACATCAAATTACTTAAAGTAAGTTGTTACATTAATAAATCCTCTAAAACAAGCATCAGACTGTTTCCTTTTATATTATATTTTATATTAATATCAGTGCATTTCAGTTACCATGATAAACCCATCCCTAATAAGTATGCTTATGCTCATTGCAAGGCGATTTACATTTTATTTTTCAATCATAAAAAGACAAGAAACGTGACATATTCTTTCCAACACCTCTTTATTTGTGGAAAAAACATACATTTGAAATTCAGTTCAACTGAACAATAATACACCATTGTTAAAGTGCAAGTGCAGGAACAATCTCACATTCATTTTTCATTACCCCTGAAACATCTCACAAAACACAACACACAATTGTTGAAATGCAAATGCAACAACAACTGCATTCATTTGACAAACCGTAGTTGCATACATATGTCTACTAGTATAGTGGCACAACCTTTCCTTATGAAGAACAATTCTTAATGTAACTGCCAAACGATTTGTATCATTACGGCTTCACACCGGTGCCACTAAACTGGTTTTGGCGAATAACTGGGCATAATTAATTAGCAGCCTAGTCTTCTGCATGGAGGAAAGCATGAACTTGAGGAGTGAGCCGGAAAATGTAATTATACCAGGCTGTATTCTCCATCTTCTCTTTCTACTCAGATGTGTAAAAGGACCAAATGCATCCAATATTCACATGGCTTCTGCTGAAACATTCTGTATTCATCTTGGGCTATTAATTCTCTGTGTATGTTCATGTATGCTCATCTGTTTCCTTATTTCCATGGATACAGCAGCATTTATGATTGTAATAGAAATTGTAAATTGTGTTGTATTGGCCATATGTATATTTATTACAAATTGGTTTATAATGGTTATTGAAGACATACATTGTGATTAGTATAAAAGGAAACAGGTTGATGCTTGTTTTAGATGATGCATTAATTTAACTAACTGCAACTAATTTAATTTAGTTTTTGCCACAAAGCATGTTGTGTTGTTTGATATGGTATCCGGTCATTGCATCGACAACCAAAGCATCTAATTCCATAGCATCTAAAAAAAAGCATCTACTGCATTTCTTTAGATGGTAAAGGGTTTAGTTTAATAGAAATGGGGTTTAAAGGTAAAAAAGTGGGTTGGGGGACCCCCCCATTAAAAAAAAAATGCATTAGATTCTTTTTTTTTAGATGCCTTTTTTTAGATGGTATGGCATTAGATGGTTTGGCTGTCGATGGAATTACTATAAACCGTTTGATATAGGACCTCACTCTCCTGCAGGGCTCTTGAAGGGGTGTGCCATCTTACCCAGTGTTTGGGAGCCCAATAATGGACTGACATTGGCCCTTAAGACCCTGGAGTGGGACTCACAGCATCTGGGAGCCATAACAGCCAAGATCCCTTTTGTTGACAACACGCTTTGAACCATGAGTCGAGCACAGCTTGCTGCAAATCGATCCAGCAGGACCAGTTAACGCTGCTCTTTGGCATCCATTGCCTCCAAACTGCCATTGATGGTTCAATTTTGTTCACTGCACTGTGCCAGAAAAAATGTGTTGTTGCCTCAGCTCGAACTACAAAGTACCACTCCTTGCCCAAGTCGCTGTCCAAAAGGCCAGTTTCTTCATTGCCACTTCTGTGAGATGACCGACCCGATGCTGGTATTCCCTGAACTGTGACCTCTGAGTGTTCATGTCAAACTGACTCACCTGCAATTCATGGTACCATCCCGCCCACTGTGGATCTTCGACTGCTGAGCAACACCTGGTAACCACCCTATCTACACAGATCAAGTAGACGCTTTGAGACTGCAGCTCCCCTTCCATTCAACCCCACCTTGAAGTCAGCTAGCCGCTGGACCATCATGACGGCTGCACATGCGCCCCAAGCCGACACTTTGGTCCCCAGTGAGATGCCTGGTTCGATGCTGTAGAAACCTCAAGACATTTGCAGAAGGTAGCTGACAGACATCTGCCCTCCGGTCCATCTTTGCACTCTAGAGACTGGCTATGTCATTTGTATCCTTTATTGCAACTTGAAGAAACATCCTTTTGAACATTGTGGTCTTTTGAACAAACCTTGATTGGACATTCCTTTATTTTGGACTGCAAGGGTTGCTGCTGTTCCACATTTGCACCCCCCTCTTAGGAATTTAACCTTCCCTTGGGCCACGTTACCACAAAAGGCGAAGGAGGTATATCTTTTGACTGTGCCTGTTTTACCTTAATGATTGTGTTGGTTCTTGGTTTGTAGAAGTTTATGGGCTGAGTGGGTGGGCGTTTTAGCTGCTACCCACCTTGTACTCCTGCAGGCAGAAGTTAATTTGTCACAGTACCTGTGTGAAGTTATCTACCATTCAATTTTGAAACAGTTTGCTCACATCCTGGCTCTGTCACCACCCCCAAATCAGGAATCTTTCCCCTTGTTTGCTGCCAATTATATCTAGCCCCACCAAGCACAAGGTCAGTAAAGGAGCCTACAATTAAAAGCCAGAGAGTCAGAAGTCAGCACCGATCCTGCAGCCAACAGGCCACAACCAGAGACCAAAAAATGCAAAACCAAAAGACCAATCCCACAAGAAAAAACAAGAGCAAAAAGTACCCCTACTTGTCTGCAGCCCCATTTAATATCTCTATTCTTCCCTCATCCCCCCTTACATTTCAGGTACCATTTGGATATTAATCAGCACAGGACTCTTACAGAAGCATGACTTGCTCCTTTCATCCTATTCTCTCTCCTGATTGGGATAGTATCATGTTACTAACTTCCTTCACACATGGAAAGGCTTACAAAAGTTGTATAACAACTCCTCACATCAGACACATATTTCATTGTCTGTCTTAATTCAAAAATGGCTACGTTTCTTTGCTCACTTGTATGATGTTCTATAACCTTCGAGATTCAAACCTGCATAATGTTATCAGAATATAAGCAACAGCAGTTTAAATGTCTGATTGTTTTCACCTTAATGCATTTCATAATATGTGTGCACCGAACCTTACACCTACAACCTCGAATTACATCACAGCTCTTCGTTTAGTGTTAACACACCCGCAGAGAGAACCCATTTAGCAATCTAACCAACACACATTAACTTATTTATTTAAATTATCTTCAGATCCTGATTTTCTATTTAGGGTTAACATGCCTGTTGTGGAGAATCATTTTTCAAATACATTTCTCCAACACATCCATTTTATTGCTGCAAGCTACTATTAGTAGTGCTATGTTTACTTCAAATAATGTTCAGGGCACCGAAAGCAGCACCAAATAGAAAAGACGTCAAATATAATTAAAACAATTAAACAAATTACCAAAAGAACATAAAATGCTAAATACAATCTCTATTGCTTTCTCTGTGGACCTTGTCTTTACAAAGCTGAGGTTCCACAGCAGTATGTTGTCTAGTTCAATCTTACAAAAACAGAAAAACAGAACAACCTAGTGTCGAACACTTTTTTAAAAATCTTTATGCATACAAAAATCATAACAGAAACTCAGAGTTACTACCACAATCACTATACCAAGAGGAGAATATGACAATACTGGTTACATTCTTCTCACAGATTCTCAAGGATGTTGTTAAAAATGTTCAAGACACAAACGAACCCTATAGTTCTGGGCTGGCATAATATGTACATATGCAGGATGATAGTGTACGAGTGGGATAATATACTACTGTGAAGTACTACATGCCAAGTGAAGGAAAATAATAAATACATATTGGCTTTACAGTGTATGTCATTATATAGAAAAGCAGTCCGCATGTGCATACCAAGATGAACGACTGGCTGAACAAACCTAGTGATTAACTTACTGACATATCAATCATATAAGCAGGAGAAATGATTATCAGCAGAATGGGAGAAAACAATGGAGTTTGATCATTTCTGGAGAACGGGTTATCAAACAAACTTGACAAACCTCGATAATTCATTACAAAGGCAGTTCACTGCAAAACCAAACATCATCTAAAGGCAAGACGTTCTTGAGGAATAACCTGTTTTTGCGGTTAGTTGTTTGAGGACTACCTTCTTGTTGGACCCAATTTCTGCCCATTGCAAACCTGGGCTCTAATTGCTGCAATTGGATTTCATGATAAAGAAGTGACTCAGCTGTGGCTTCTGAGACAACCAATAGTTGTTGGGGAATGTTTCCTTTATCTTCCACAGGTGTGTCAAAGATGAAAGCGAGCAAAGCCTAGCTGCATAACGTGTGATACTGCATGATTTGTTCTCCTAAATTGTGAGGGCTGGGATAGCTCTGTTACCAGCATGACTGGTAGAAAAGCAGAGAATGCCTACATTCACCTGTTTCATATGAACATCACCCAATCAATTTGGGATTTCCAAGAATTGGTCAAGGAGAATCTATCCCCAGATAAACAAACTATAGACCATTGACCATGGTGTAAAACGGGCATAAAAGTTAGGGGTGCATTTATGGCCCCATTGATAAGCCACCAATTGAGATTTAGATACATTTATTTTCATTACATTGGTCTTCATTAAAGCCCCATAGCTATTCGCCAGTCAGGGGTGCATTTATGGCCCCATTGATAAGCCACCAATTGAGATTTAGATACATTTATTTTCATTACATTGGTCTTCATTAAAGCCCCATAGCTATTCGCAAGTCAATGTAAATCAGACAATGATCTTCCTATTAAAACAAGGGATAGGATGAGTCTACGTGGTACTCTGGGAACATTCATGGAACAGGTTAACAAATTATGCTAGAGGCCATTAAAATATAGATTGAATGGTAAGGGTGCTATTACATAGCCCTGACGGATTCCTATACAGGTGGGAAAATACCTGTCCATGCTTCCCAGTCTGACCATATGTTATATAGGCAACCGGCTATGTATGCAATTACATCAAGACTCAGTAGTTGCACCTCTAATCCCAGAAAAAATTGATTCTCCATAAAAAAGGAGCACTCTAAACTTATCAAATACTATTAACAACTCCATGAATGCCAGATAGATTCATTGTTACTCCTGATCCGATAGCACTTGTTAATATGTGGAAAGAGATGTTGCTACTAAAAGGATTGACCTCAGAAGGATGGAGAGCTGAAATGGGACTTCCAGGATATGAAGTGCAAGGTCCCTATGTCTGAAGTGAAGGCTTAACTCATGGGTAGCCATCTCACATGTTATGCAACATCAATATCTGAAAAATGACATCTCCAATTGCCATTTGATTGAATACATGGAATCCTAAATGAGTATCTGCACATTTGGAGGGCACAGCCTTGGCTGGTGCAGAGATGTTGCACTAGGTGCGTAACAAACTTTAACAACTGTGACAATGTCTGCTGCCTATTTCAGTGGGGCCCTAACAGGGAAACAAAGGGAGCTGGGTACCTCCCCAAGTTAGGAGATGAATGGCCTGCATCATTATGTGGAGGATCACCGGTCACACTCACTAGACACAAATCTCAAAAGAAGGGGTCAGTCACATGGACCTTGATAGATCACCCTTACCTTCGGGAAGGGCCCCTGCCTTAGAGCCACACTTAATGGGATGTAGTGTCAGGGATGTTGCAGTACACTGTTGGCACAAGGTTGCATGGCCCTTGTTCAGAGTATATAAACCTTCTGCACAGACATACGCCAGGGGAACTATGGATCATCTGGAAGAAGGGAAAGCAGGCTCTCCACAAAGCACAGTTTATTGATCCCACAGAACCTGATAATTCTGATGCTAAAACCCCTTTAAAGGAATAAATGCATGTGATTCTGCAGATCTGGCAAGCCTGTACACTTGACTCTCCTTCCCACAGTGCAGGAATCCGATCTAAATCTATATAGAGAAAGTGAGGGATCTCAAGTAGGAAGACGAATTTGACAGTCAGCTAGTTATTCATCACTCAAGGCCTCAACTTTCATACATCTAAGTACATATTGTCCAAGGGAGTACACCCTTGGGGCAGGGTAAGGGCTTAACACACAGAAAGCAGACTGCCTAAGGGCAAGGACTAGCTGCTCCCAAGTCCAACATCAGAACTGGAAGTCATCTTCCAGGGTGGGGTCTACCAGGCAATCCCTTCAACAGCTACCTGAAGAGATACACCCAGGTTTCCTTAACCCAGAGAGAAACTGCAAAACAATGAAAGGGTATGGAAGGCAGAGGGAAACCATTCAAGGAAGGAATAGGTATATCTGAAGTTCAATATCCGGACTGTAAGTCATCCCAGGGATGGAGTCTGATAGCCAATAACCAGATAACACCCCTGAATACCCATTCACCAGAGAGATTTTGGAAGGCAGCATATGGTACTATAAACAGCACACTACCTCCATCTTCTAGTGTGAGTATTTGGAACAGACCTGACTTAACTTTCTTAATCTGCAAACACATTTTGTTCATGTGGGCAACCTACAGATTTGGGCCTAGGGCGTCGAAGCCAGCAAGGAAAACAGGGAACCCCATACATTTCCCTAAAGAGGGCACCCGTGGGAATGCACAGAGGTCTGACTTGCGCGAAGCTGCCCAGAATTTATTACCCAGAACCCCAGACAAAGTGAACATTGTGATTTTTCCCCACCAAATATCACACTTTGTCGGGGACTGTGGCTAATATAAAATGGGGCAATGTGCGCCAAGCAGACCTCTCTGGATTCCCATTGGTGTCCTCTTTTAGGAAATGTATGGGGTTGCCTATTTTCCCTGGTGGCTTGGACACCCGAGGCCCATATCTGTATGGTGTGCCCGTCTTGGAAAATCGTGAAATTCAGCTGTCTGAAAAGACTTGGGTTTGGAGGGTGTTTTCGGCTTTCCCCTTGGCGCCCAGGTAGGTGCACCCACACATTTGAGGTACCATTTTCATAAGGACACCTGTGGGAACGCAGGACAGTAGGCCATGTGTTGTTGGCTGCGTGTTTCGGTGGGTGAGCTGAGTGAAATATGGGGAAAATGTTTTTTTTGGCCACATTTCGGAATTTGCCAGGGTTTCTGGGTAATCAATTCTGGGCCGATTTGCGAAGTCAGACCTCTGCGGATTCCCACGGGTGTCCTATTTTCGGAAATGCATGGGGTTCCCTGTTTTCTTTGGTGGTTTGGACAGCCGAGGCCCACATGGTGTGCCCGTCTGGAAAAATCGTGAAATTCAGCTGTCTGAAAAGACTTGGGGTTGGGGGTGTTTTCGGCTTTCCCCATGGCGCCCAGGTAGGTGCAGCCACACATGTGAGGTACCATTTTCATCAGGACACCTGTGGGAACACGGGAAGGTATGACTTTTTTTTTTTTGGTTTTCATAATGTTTCGACCCATTTGCTGGTGCCCTTTGTCACACAACCCTTTCATTTCCCAAATGTGCCCTACATTAAGTCGCTGCTTTAGGCACCATATACTTTTGTAACCTGAACAAGTCACCTACCCTTGAAAAGGTCTGCCTGTGCTCTTTCAAAAAATGTATGCTTGCCATTCCTCACCA
Organism: Ambystoma mexicanum; assembly: GCF_040938575.1. Lineage (NCBI taxonomy): Eukaryota > Metazoa > Chordata > Amphibia > Caudata > Ambystomatidae > Ambystoma > Ambystoma mexicanum. The sequence continues at coordinate 720,270,947 of NC_090932.1, forward strand.
CATAGGTTTTTCTGATTTACACATGGTAAGTATGTCTGATCAGTCCATAAGCATAACAATCCTGTGTACCATGGCTCAGTGTTTGGCTTGTGGTATTGCTTGTTTTGTGAAACACTACAAAAAATATAAAATATTTGCTTTCATAACTGCAAGAGTCGGGGGAATGTAGCGGAGCTTTGTTTTTCTCAAATTCATAGAAGCCATTGCCGTACCAAGCCAACCATGTCCACCACATACCTTTTTTTCGGTCATTTTCCTGCTTTTTCCACAAACTATGGCATTTTCCCCAACCTAGTTGTTGCCCGACCTGCACAAATCACCCCTTCTAACTTGGAATGTTGTCTACTTTTCAGAAATGTATGCTTTCTGTCCTTTCCTACCCTTTTCTTCCATTCCGTCCATGCATGTCCAATTGGCAAAAATGGCAAAAATTGCCTACCTCTCACAAAACGGTTGATAACCACATCAAAATGATTTCTTTTTGGTTCCACTCAAGCTGTTCTTGAAAGCCAGGAATTGGGGAATTCAGCACAGCAAACCATTTGTTCCTAGCTCTTACAAGGTAAAAAACACAGGCTTCTTTGTACATCATTTTATTGGCAATTTTTGAAAAAACACGACATTTTCACCCTTTTTGGTTATTTTCTCTCAAACCCCTACACCAACCTAGGATTCCTGGGTGGTGTTACGACCGCCTACATGTGGGAAAAAAGGGGGCAAATTTGGCTGAGATATGTCATGTAAAAAAAAGTTACAAGGCATTGAATGGCAACATACCGAAATCACCAAAAAAAGCCTTGGCACAGGGGGGAAAACCCATGGCACTTAAAGGGTTAAACTGTGCTACTCTCTGTCCTTGAAGGTTTTGCACTCAGAGACCTTTTTTTGCCTTTTGGTGAATTACATTCTGGTATTTTTAGTCTCCCAGTCAATAATAATTAAAAAAATAGGTATTTTTATAGCAACAATGGGATTCCTGTCCCGGCAGTAATTGGAACGAACAATGTTTAGAGTCAAAGGGAGGAAGGGGTCAGCCCCCTAAGGCCATGTTGCCTAATTAATGAGCACAACTTACAAGACCACTTGGGGAAACATGGCCTCGGGGCCTGGATTCTTCCTCGCTTTGAAACTAAGCAGGTTCGGTCCTGGTTACTGCATGGATGGGAGACAGTCCACAGTCCCGAATGACAGGTGTTTGCTTAGTTTGAAATATCTCATACCACACGTCCTCCACATTATTTTTTTTAAATGGTGCTACTGTCAGTACTTGAAAGTTTTGCACTCAGAGACCAATTTTAGGCGTTTTACTGAATTGCATTCTGGTATTTGTAGTCTCACAGTCAAGATGAAGGAATAAGGACACAATGGTACACCTTTTAGCTAACATGTTAAAACTGATATAATATTGTTTCGTCCTCATTGTATATGTTGGCCTATGCCGAGTCGCTTTGCGAGGAAATCTGTATTGCAAGGTCGTGACTTTAAGTGAATCAAGCCTCCATTTTAGGTTAAAGCCGCCATTTTAGTTTATCATGCATAGTCACCATGTGGCCTAAAATGGCCGACCTGTGTTCTCTTGTTCTTACTTTAACCTCTTCCACCTCTATAGGAGAGTTAATGTCCAACCTGCCTGCAGGCTACATGTTAGGGTCATGTAGACCTTGTCCTTTGTTGACCTCGGGATCAGGGGATTACTTGAATCAGTGATGTTAACCTACAAGTATACAAGAACAATAACGCTATTTGAACACGACATGCGAAACATCTGTTTGACCTGTATTAAAACAAATGTGTAAAGAGTGTAAAGTTAAACCTAGAGAATAATAGTGTTTGTTAGCAAATGTATTAAGAAGTAAACCGCATGCACGAGATATGTAAATTAGGAACGAACCTGGCGCGAACGCTAGCCCAGTACATCATTAACTGGACATCGTTATGAAGAAACTGTATACATACGCTGATGTCCAGCTAGAAATTCCTGTTCACTGCTCACATTGAACCCTGCTGGTGGTCTCTGTGATGTATTGACGGCCAAATAGCTATTTGTGTACTTTGTTTTGTAAACTGTACAGTATTGCAATAAAGATTCTGGGAATCTTTACAAGCCCGTGTTGGTGTATTTCTCTTTGCATGGTGTAAAAGCCTTAATATTCTATTTTCTGATTCCACAGATGGCGCCCGGATAGGGACCCTCAAGATCGACTTCGTCTCGTTGAAGGTTGGCTCGGCTATCGGACCGGGATCGGACGGTGCCAACAGAAACAGCCCCTCTGGACGAGAAGTGAATTCCTCGACAGAACAGCACAATCCGATCCCTGAACGGTGAGCTGTAGCCCGAGACGACGTCTTGACGAGGGTCCATATATCGAGGTGGGTAAATTTGCCGAAATCACCAGACACGTGGGTCCTTAGAGTTGTCCTTAGTAACCCGATCAGGCCTCCCCGTCCTTTGGTCAGGTGAATCGTGACCCGATTCTTAATTTAACCCTGACAATTTGAATTTGGCGCATTGTACTCGCGAGCACAATTATTTGACCAGGTAACACCAGCACTCTGATATGCCTGGGAAATTGTCTGCCTGCTTCAGGGCATTATTCCGCAGCGACAGACAATCTTTGGAAGATGGCCGTCCCGCACCACAGGAGGGGTCTCCGGCATGTACTATGTACTGTAAGAAAGGCTTTGGTAGTATAGCATATAATGACATTTGGCACAGACAGACCAGACATAACTCTAATCTTCGGTGGCCAACCAATGGTAGCTTTGAAATCCCTTGTATATAATATCTAGAGTCTGTACTGATAAAGAAAAAGGCTAGACCTGCAGCATTTGACGCATTGCACAGTTGGAAAACAGAAGCTTTGCAGCAACAAAAGAGTAGAGAGAAACATATGCATCGACATATGACGAGTGCCGAAAAAGCACGGTTATATGATCAAAATAAACAATTGGAGTCAGTTAGGCACACGGACAGAGCGTTTCAATTAGGCATTCAGAAAATGTACCCTTCAAAAGATTTCCATACATCCGATGAATTGATTAACACACTTTTGCATGAACGAAGGCCCAATGCCTCTGCGCCACCCCCGTACGTCCCTCCTCCTGGTGCTTTGCCCCTTCCTGTTGTTATTCCTCCTCCTATAGTTCCTCCGGTCCTCCCTGTTGTTCTTCCTGTTGTTCTTCCAGCCGTCGCTCCTTTGTCTGCCCCCTTGCCTCCACCTGTTGATATTCAGAATGTGCCCACTCTTCGTCTTCCAAGTGATTCTGCATTGCTTGTAGTAGACCAGGGAGCGGGATCAAGGGTTGTGACTCGTAATACTGTGTCCCCAGATAAAAAGAATTAATTAATTGCTTGGGCTAAACGTTGTATGGAGAAGGGTGAACAAGCTGATGTGTTTTCCACACTCGAAAATTTAAAAAGTGTTCCTGAGAAAAATGTTTTTATTGAAGGGTTGGGGATTCATTTGAGTATAATGTGGAATCGATTAAATGATGTAGATCTCCCACAAGGGTTACAGGATTTGAACGCCTAAGCGTTGTCTAGAGATACTGCGGAGAAAATATATGAGCATGTGAAGAGGATTTTTGTGTATAGGAAGGAGTTGGAAGAGTTACAGAATGAAGAAGCAGATGGTGACAGTTTAGGTATTATGTTCTTACAGAAACGGTTTTCTCCTCGCCATGAATTGAAAGGTGAGGAAGTGCGAATTTGTACAAAGGATGTGATAAGATGGATTTTGGATATGTCGATAACTCCAGATGAAGTATATGACACATATGGTCAGTACACGTTAGAAATGCAAAAGAAAGTGATACAGGTTATGGTGGAATACCTGAAGAATGAATGTATAAAAAGAAAGATTTATTGTCCCGCAGAATTGTTGAGTGTTTATAAGAGAGCCTTTTCGATTGATACTTCTTTGACTGCCTTAGCGCTTGATTTGGCTCTGTTGCTTAGTAAGCGTTCGGAGCTACCTACTTCTCAGTTGCCTATGAGAGAGGTCCCTCCGACATTTGTCCCAAAAGTTGAGATTGCAGCCGATGCTGCACGAGGAATAGTCGCGGTGGACATTCCTGCACATTACGTATCGCAGTTTGTTCATGTCCCGTTCTCAAGACAGGAAGTGAACACCATAAAGCAATCTATTCCTGATATAAGAAAGAATCTGCGGGGTTCTATAAAGAAATAGAGTCGGTCTTACAATCATCGGTATTCACCTTAAGTGATATTGATTTATTATTTGCCGTACTCCTGCCAGTTGATTTGTGGAAACAGATTAGGACTGTAGATGATGTACCTGGGTTAGGAGATACATGGGATAACATGGTTAGGCTCGACAGAGAAAGACCAGCTGGCGAGCGACCGCCTCAAGTGATATTAACTTTGCCTGATAGGATTATTGTAAAATTAAAAACTATAGTTCCTGAAAAAAGAATCATTTGGGACAAGCTTACGGCCTGTGTCCAAGGAAAGTCTGAGGGTGTTACCGAGTTCTTCAATCGGTTTGAACAGGTATTTTCAGATTTCAGTGGACAAGACTTAGGCACAGAGTCAGGGAAAAGGCTGTTTGTCGACAAATTTGTACGTGGAATACTGCCTGACATCCAGTTATAGATTATGTCTTCCGAAAGTGCTTGGCAGGCGAAGTCTCAATCAGAAGTACTGCACATGGCTCAGTACTATGAAAATCGTGTGAATAATGAAAAGGAAAAACTTGAGAAAAAAAGTGTTACCTAAAAACAAAAGTACTATTACAACAGATTGCTAGAAACCCTAGAGGGGGTAATCAATTTAGAGGTCAGTACGTTCCACAGGGAAGTACGCTCCTGGCTTCGGTAACCATTAACCAGTGTGCCTATTGTCGACAGGAAGGTCACTGGCGCGCACAATGTCCAACCTTGCAGCAAAGGTCCTTTGGGAAAATGGGTAGATGATCCAGAGGTCGCCCAGGTGTAGGGGGCCCTGGCAGAGGTCAGTTTGTGCCAGAATCACAGCAACCGTCTTCACAGGATAAACAAGTTTCGAACGTGGATGATAGAAACATTTTGATCACCCTTCTGCCGCGTACCTCTCTGAAGAGCTTCCTTTTGATGACATTCTGTTTCGTTAGGATTGCCCGAAGCAGGATTTGGAACCAACGCCTATTCCCGTTCATCAGAAAGGTCCCTGCATTGAGATGGCGGTGGGAAATAGGAAGCATCTATTTTTATTAGATACGGGAGCACAGAAATGTTCCATTGACCATTCACAGGTTCCAAATATTCCCCTGTCAGGGCAGTCCAACCTTTCCGTAGGGTTTTCAGGAACACCTGTAGTTTGCCCGGTCTCTTTGCCGGTACCGATAACACTGAGTCCCTTCACGGAGCAGTGTCCATTTCTACTTACCACAAATTGTGGGGAGAATTTGCTGGGGTTAAATTTGTTGAAGGAATTACATGCAGTAATACATTGTTCCCCAGACGGAGTTTGGTTAACAATTTCACCTCAGCAATCACTCGCCTCTCAGTTTTTGACTCGACCTTTACCGCTAGAATTCAGTAATATTCCGGAGTGCTTATGGGCAATTGATGATAATGATGTGGGCATTCTTCAAATTGAACCTGTTAACATCATTCTGAAACATGGAGTAAAATTGCCTCGCATTCCACAATATAAAATCTCAGTTGAAGGTGAACAGGCTTTGAAATGTATAGTTTCTGATTTTGTACATCGTGGAATAATTGAGGAAATTACAGGTAGTTTGTGTAACAGCCCGATATTGCCAGTATGCAAAAAAGGTGATAATGTGATTCCTTTTCGGTTTATAATTGATTTGTGTGCTATTAACAAAATGGTGCATCCTCAATTTCCCATTGTACCTGATGTGAAAACGATACTAACTATGATTCCAGCTTCTGCCAATCACTTTAACGCTGTTGACCTCAAAAACGCGTTTTTCAGTATTCCCATACACAAGGATAGTAGGTATTTGTTCGCGTTTACCCTAGGTGGATGCTCGTTCACATTCACTTGTGCACCACAAGGGTACACTCAGAGTCCAAGTATTTATAGTAGGGCATTAAAAGAGCAGCTTGATACTCTCGAGTTGCCTACTATTTGCACGTTACTACAGTATGTAGATGATCTCCTCTTGGCTGCTGATTCTGAGAGTGCCTGTAAAGAAGGCACCATGTTGTTGCTTTGTCATCTAGCAAAACATGGCCACAAAGCTTCACTCAAAAAATTCCAATATTGTTGTCAGGAGGTCGCCTATTTAGGCTATCTCCTGTCAAAAGAGGGAAGATGGTTGACACCTGAACGAATACAAACTATTTCTGGCATGGCTGTCCCAAATACGCAGAAGGAAGTTAGAGCCCTGATAGGTATGGCTTCTTACTGTAGATTATGGATCCCTAACTTTTCGTTAACGATTAAACCAATGCTGGCTTTGACAAAAAAGGGTATTTCTTTCACATTGCCATGGACTTTGGAACACCAGACAGCATTTGACTTGCTCAAAACCGCGCTGTGTTCGGCACCCGTTTTAGGAACTCCAAATTATGAAAAGGCCTTCGTGTTGTATGTGCATGAACGTGATGGATGTGCTTTGGCTGTGTTAACGCAGGAACATGGAGGGAAGAATAGGCCGTGCGGCTATTTCTCATCCGCCATTGATCCTGTTGCATGCGCTTTGCCGAGATGTTTGAGAGGTGTCGCTGCTGCGTCTGTAAAACAGAGCAAGGGAATGGTCCTGGGTCATGCGTTAACAATAATGGTACCTCACTCTGTAGATATTTTATTGAATAGAACTCAAACGCAACACCTTACTTCCGCACAATTGACAAGATACAAATTGATCTTGTTTGGTCACCACATTCAAATTCAGAGGTGTTGTGTATTAAATCCGGCTGAACTTTTACCTGTCCCGCAAGATACTGTTGGTGGTGACGAAACATCACACGATTGCCTTTATACTACAGAACAAGAGACTAAAGGTAGAATCGATTTGAAAGACACGCCTTTGAATAGCCCACAAGGAGAGCTATTTTGTGATGGCTCTTGTTTCAAACTTCCGAATGGTACATCCACGGCTGCTTATGCCGTCACTACTTTAAGAACGATTGTAGAAACCAAAAGAATTATGCATAATTCCGCGCAGGCCGCAGAAATTATAGCATTAACTCGACCTTGTGAACTTTCTGAAGGGCTTACAGTAAATATCAAAAGGTTACAGATGATATAGGAAAAGGGAATGCTTTCGCTGATCAGATAGCTAAACAAACTGCCACTGATTTTAGTTCAGAAATATATGCTGTAAGAGAAACTGTAAATGTTTGCACTTTTGGTGAAAGTATCGATTCTGTAAAAGACATTCAAGCAGATGCTACTATAGAGCAGACCAGGAAATGGGTCGAGGGTTCAGGGAGATTGGATGGTGATGGGTGTTGGGTGGACAATGTTGAAGAAAAATGGTTACTCCCTGACGCCTATATTACAATGATGGTCATTATGGCTCGTGGTGCGACCCATGTCTGCGTGCATAAATTGACTAAAATGTTACACCGTGTATGGGCCAATGATAACATTTTCAAAATTGTGGAGCGCTTTGTCCAGGGGTGCATGGTCTGCTTGCAGCACAATGTAGGAAAAAGTACCTCGACTCCTAGGGGAAGTTTCGCTCCACCTTCTGTTCCGTTTGAGGTTATCCACATTGATTTTATTGAGATGGAACGTTGCAACAATCTTAAATATGTGTTGGTTGTCATTTGTGCATTTAGCAAGTGGGTTGAGGACTTCCGTGTTAGAGATGCAACGGCCATAACCACGGCAAAAACTCTGTTGAAAGAGTTCTTACCTAGGTTCGGGCTGCCGAGAGTCATCTAGTCGGATAATGGGCCACACTTTATCGCTGCTGTAATCCTACAAATATGTGAAGGATTACAGATTGATAAACGGTTCCATTCGGCCAGACATGCCCAAAGTGCCGGATTAGTGGAAAGGCATAATGGCATTATAAAGAACAAGCTCGCTAAGATGTGTGCTGGCACCAAGTTAAAATGGCCGGACGCCTTACCGATCGTGTTGCTGTCGATGATAACAACCCCCAAACTAAGACTGGGCTCTCTCCCTTTGAGGTGGTATTGGGGAGGCCTGCTAATATTTGGGGTATGACAAAAAGTCGCTCATTGCGGGATATAGAGAATGTGCTTCTTTCAGATTACTGTAACCAGTTGACTAAAAATCTATTTTCAATTTCTCACCAGGTGCGAGAGGCATTACCTGTATGGTACGAGGGTCCCGGTCACAGTCTACGACCAGGGGACTGGATCCTCACGAAGGTTTTCGAAAGGTCGTCTTGCCTTGCACCTCGGTGGTGGGGTCTCTACCAGGTCCTGCTAGTCACCCAGACTGCAGTGCGGGTAGCAGGGCAAAAGAACTGGATACATGCAACACACACCAAACTTATCCCGCAGCCTGTGCCATACGATACAGAAGACACAGAATCCCTTTCCAATGCTGTAACCAATGTGCCTCGAAATAGCAACAACCGTCACGAGAGTATCGTAGACCGTTCCAGAGTTCGTAAGGCCAGACAAAACGGCCATTTTGTCTCCACACTCTCCAACAGTGGTACTTCCGGATCATCCATTTTCTGATCCCATTTCCGTTCACTCGCCACCTCCAGTGGGAAGTGACGACATAATGTTATCCGATACTTCGGCAGCAGAAATTGTGAAATATAATTCACGTCCAAAAAGATAGATGTACGGCACGGTTTGACTGTGCGATTGAGGAAATCATTTGAGGGCTTGCCTTTTGGCCCGACTGTACGAAAGGATTCTGTTGGCTAAGGGTTGTGGGAAAGACATTAAGAAGACGCACGACTGGAGTGGCCAACAAACAAACAATTGGTGTTTTTTCGATTGAAGACTACAATGCCTGCACCCGCTACCGCTCGTACCAAACATTTAGATAAATATGTGACTAGCAGAGACAATGATCAAGCATGTAATGGGACCCCGAAAGTGTATTGTTGCCTTTTTGTAATAATAACTGGGTTTTTAATAACTATTGGTTTTGGATTATGGTATCTGGAGGAAGCATATCCGCTAGAGGACTTTCTACCTGTTGAAAATGTATCTGTTTTCCCCACTCCTTCTGTGCAATTGCATACCTTGTCGCCTAGAGATTCTTCGCATAGACGGAACTATCAGAATAATACTTTTTTGTAAATAATGAATGCCAATCATACAATTTTTAATAGGACCAACTGCTGGATATGTTCGCATCTACCGCAACATGAGGATAAGGGGATAGGTTGGTACATTCATCCTTTACCTTTGACAACTGCTTGTTATGCTTCTCTTAGAGCACTATTCTTTGGCCGAGGGAATGACAGCATCTCAGGGAACTTTGATGGTACAAATTTAAATAGTTTTGAAAAGCGTGTTTTGATGCCCCTTGGATGCTCGCTTTTTGCAAATAGGAGTAAGCCAAACGTTGCTTCTGTTACCCCCTCTGATAGATTGTCTCGTCCTTTTCAGTCTTTGATCTCTTTCAAAATGGCTCCTATAGGCAATAAGGATGCCACACCTCCATCTTATTCTGTTAACCATAGCCCCGATTCAGTATCCTTCTGCATACAGAGGAATCGAACACGGTCAATGGGTAATTTTAGAAAATGCGCCAACGTTGCGAATTTGACTAGTGAGAACAGACCTCTGTACGTAGGTGAACCTGTCTATTTCGTTTGCGGTAATGTGGCATTTCCATGGTTGCCCAGGGATTGGCAAGGAACTTGCTATTTAGGGATTCTATTACCTGGGGTATTCATTGCCAGTACTGCAGAAATTTTGAAGACTCGTCCACGACGAGATGTGAAGGGGGATACTCCAGCGCAAACTCTAGGAGACATCATGAAATCCTTTGTGCCATTTTTTGGGCAAATTACGAATTCAGAAGATATCAGGGGACTAGCTAGAGTACTGGAGAGAACCATCAACTGGACCACTGACATATTTTATAATATGACGTTAGAACAGAAAGCGATAAGATTAGTAGCTCTTCAGAACCGGATGGCATTAGATGTCATTTTGGCTGAGCGTGGAGGAGTATGTAAATTAGTGGGGTCCGCTTGCTGCGTTTACGTACCAGACTCCTCTCCAACGATCTTTAGGACGATCCAAAATCTACATGTTCTTAGTTCAGAAGTGCATGTTCCTGAGGGAAACTGGGAACTTAGTGCATGGTTTTGGGACCTCCTACGGTCGTGGGGATGGAAGTTGTTTTCGGCCCTGCTGATTATCTTGGGTATTTTTCTGTTCCTTTGTTGTTGTATACAGTGTCTCCCTGGTATATGTTCGGTATTAGGGGGGTATTGCGAGCAAGCAACAAGTATATTAGGCCATAAAACATACGCCCCAGATAAGGTTTCCAAGGAGTATGTGTTGAAAGAAACTCTAGTGTCTGATCTAATGGCAATAGATATGTCTGATAATGATTCGGGGTGTATAGACGTTGAAGTGTGGAGTTAGTCTCAAAGTGATTGAAGGTAGTTTAGCGCTTTGCATAGCGAAAAAGGAGGGTTTGTTAAAATTGATATAATATTGTTTCGTCCTCATTGTATATATTGGCCTATGCCCAGTCGCTTTGCGAGGAAAATCCGTATTGCAAGGTCGTGACCTTAAGTGAATCAAGCCTCCATTTTAGGTTAAAGCCGCCATTTTAGTTTATCGTGCAAAGTCACCCTGTGGCCTAAAATGGCCGACCTGTGTTCTCCTGTTCTTACTTTAACCTCTTCAACCTCTATAGGAGAGTTAATGTCCAACCTGCCTGCAGGCTACATGTTAGGGTCATGTAGACCTTGTCCTTTGTTCACCTCGGGATCACGGGATTACTTGAATTGGCGATGTTAATCTACAAGTATACAAGAACAATAACGCTATTTGAACACGACATGCGAAACATCTGTTTGACCTGTATTAAAACAAATGTGTAAAGAGTGTAAAGTTAAATCTAGAGAATAATAGTGTTTGTTAGCAAATGTATTATGAAGTAAACTGCATGCACGAGATATGTAAATTAGGAACGAACCTGGCGCAAACCCTAGCCCAGTACATGATTAACTTGTAGGAGGCTGGACATCGTTATGAAGAAACTGTATAAATACGCTGATGTCCAGCTAGCAATTCCTGTTCACTGCTCACATCGAACCCTGCTGGTGGTCTCTGTGATGCATTGACGGCCAAATAGCTATTTGTGTACTTTGTTTTGTAAACTGTACAGTATTGCAATAATGATTCTGGGAATCTTTACAAGCCTGTGTTGGTGTATTTCTCTTTGCATGGTGTAAAAGCCTTAATATTTTATTTTCTGATTCTACAAACATAGTTCTATAAGGATTTATATATTTGAGTGACACTATGTATGCGTTCAAGTTAGCTTTATAAAGCAGAGTATTGTTGAAAGACAGACATGGGGGTGAGGAGGGTAAATGATGAGGAGGCAAGTAACCCATGATTATTTTCCCATGAAGCGGCAAGAGAGTTTGCATCTTGGAAACGGGTGAAGTTATTCTCCCCTGATTGTGGCTGCTTTTCAGGGCTTAAGTAAAGGTTACATGTGGATGAAGAGCGTCACCTTTTTTTTAGAGGGTGGATGCACAACATGGGGTTTTTAGAGTTTGGCAAGCTTGCCCAAGTATTTGGCTACCAGGATTTTACTCAGCTTATCACATTCCCAGTGCAGATGCTTACCCACAAGACGACAAGCTCTTGTTTTGTATTGGGATTTTGTTTACCAGGAAATATTTCACAACATATTGCTGGGTTTAAATGATGAACACCTTTATACTTTGCCAACACCTTTATAGGAACATTTCCTCTCTCTTAGTTATTTTTCTGGTTTTCATTACTTTTTTTAAAAGTCCAATGCTATTTTGTCATGTGCCCTTCTTTCTAATGGGAAGGTCAAATGAACTACAGTTGTATATTTCACTTTAAGATATATGTTCACTTACTGTGCGGATATTCATGGGTGCCAGCTTTTGATTTTTGCTATGGGTGCAGAAAGTACCTGGGCATATGTTATTCTTGCAGCCAGTCATTTTATTCCCATTTCCGTGCTTCTTAAATGTCGTTAGTTGGGGTTGTGCGATGTATCACAACAGTCACCAAAAGACCGCCCATAATACAATGGGTTTGGAGCACACTGCTTACCATAATAACAATTTAGGCCATGTTCTTAGTCATGACAGAGGCTGTTGTCACTGGCCAGCACCAAAGGGCATAGATAGTGGTTGGTTTGTGTTAATAAATACCATTGCGCGTGGTTAGAACCCATGTCTAGTATCACATCACTGTTTTAAAATATACTGTGGGCAACGTTGAAAGCTTTAGTTAGTGGCCATGGCTAAAGGCCATAGCTAGTACCCATATGTTAGAATATACTGTCTGCACAGCCAAAGGCTTTAGCCATTGGCTAGTATTGAGTTGAAGACCATGGCTAGTGGCTCGTTAGTGTATATAATATACAGTGGGCACAGCTGAAGGCCATCGCTTATTGCATTTTATTATTTTAAAATATACAGTGCACATGGCCATAAGATTTAAAAACTGCTCACAGTCAAAGGCCATGGCTAGTGGCCCATTTATATGTTAGAATATATAGTGTGCACAGCCAAAGATTGTGGCCACTGACACCCATAGTAACCCCTCAAAATTCTATTGATGATAACTTTTGATTTGAGTAGCAGATTTGACCGAAAATTAGAATGTGATTAAGGATTTGTGGGTGGCGCCCCCAGACTGCTAAGTTTTGTAAAGATTTGTTAAAAAACTAAAAAGTTATTAAGAAGACAAGACATTGTTTTTGCCGAAAGTGCGGCCTAGTTCCCATTCATTTTCCCATTGACAAATAAGGTCAATGTTTGCCAAAGCGCACAGCCGAAACAGCTGGACAGATTTGGACCAGGTCTAAAACAACTTGGGCATGAATCATTGACTTGTGATCCAATTGTGGTTTGGGGTTGTTCTGTGCAGTACTTATTTCAAGATTTAAAGGAGAAATAAATAGCTATATCTTGCGGATTTACCAAAAACCAGGTGTTTTTACAAATGAAACGACCACCATCTTGTTTTTCTAACGATGCAAGAGATATCTACGGCTATAGTCACGGATATGGGAAAATGAAATGTAGGAAAAAAGCTATTTGCAGATCAAAAAACATGCAAATGCGATCAAGATAGAGGTGGGGGCTGGCTAGAGGGCACCAAGTAAAAATTGGAAGTTGAGAGGGTCTAAGGACTTAGTTTGAAACACAAAGCTTTCTGTAGCCTCGGCTATAGCCTCAAATAGCCAACATCTCAAAGCAAACTGCATCGCAGAAACAGAATGTGTTGTTGGGGGAAAGGGAGAGAGTAGAGAAGGTTGAAGAGGCCACCTGTGGGATGGTGGAGCTTGGTGAGGACCTGGAGGGAAGGAAAGCATTGTTATTCTATCTGTTTGCCGATATTCGTGGCTATATTCGAGGCTATGCAGGACTACAGAGAGTCGCAAGTATCAGTAGTTCCATACCCGCTGCTATAGATGTTCGGGATTTTGTGTTTTATTTCTTTTTAAAAGTTATTTTCATAGGTGTAGTGATGTTGGAGGTGAAAAATCACTCTCCATGATCTGTAACACGGTCGGTATTTGGTAGTCTTATCTATTTTGGCTGTGTGTTTTTAGACTTTTCTACATGTGAGACTGTGGAGAAAAATAGAAGAAAATAGTTTAAAGACATTAATACAAAAAGGACCCAACCTACTGTAGTTTTTGATGCCCCATACATTTTATTTTATTCTGTTTATTGTCACTCATGCTATTATATCTTGTGCCTATCTTGTGCCTATTAAATGTTTCCCTATCTAGTTTACTGTTATGCATTATTTTCTGCTTTCTTTATCTTCAGCTACCTTATATAACTACATGAGGAGTGTTTTACTGTATTGATCTTTTATGCTCTATTGTATTATAAAACCTGCAGTGACCCCCCCCTTTAACTAATAATTTGTAAACACAGTTAAAATAAAAGTCAATAAACTGTAGCCGCGGGTATAATAAACACATTTTTTGGGGATATTATTTTATTGTATTTGTGTTTTTATATGTGATAAGTCATCCTTAAAAGGAGTGTTTTGGGTATACTAAGTGTAGTATTTTAGCACACTTGGAGTAAAGTTTTGATGTTATAAAGGAACACCGCATTTCCGTCATCAGTTAGGTGTACTCTATCATGTCTATAGAAATTTGCATGTAAACTGTATGTTGTTGTTTGAAATCCATAATTGGTTGTGTTCTTTCATGAATGCTGAAACTACTTTATTATCATTTCTCTGTGATCTTTCAATTTTACCATTAAATCCTACGGTCATCTCCATTTTTGCCTCTGAGTCAAATTGGAAATGATAAAGATGTTGTGAGGAAATAGTTCCATTAGTTTTTCCATGTCTTCTTTCATCATTAAATTAAGGGGCGCATCTCGTACATTCCCCAAATAATTGCCTCCACAATGAATTAGTATGATGTCTGGCTGCACTGTACTTCTCAGACTTAACAAATTTGGAATAACTTAGAACAAACGTATTCCCCACAATCCAAACCATTTAATTGTAAAATCTCTCAAACCTAGGTCTGTGTTCATATTTTGTTTCTCACAAAAAGTCAGCAACCAAAATAGCTAACTATCTCCGATCACCCATACAGTTTTCAAACCAGCCATGATATCTGCAGTCTCTCTGTTTCCAGGAAAATGTTTCCTAGTTTGATTTTGGAACTGGTTGATGATACTGTTGTAAGTATCCATGGCTAGCCTGCACGTTGTGTGTTTGTGGTCATGTGGTAGCCACAGCTATACAACATTTTAGGTTGAGTAGCATCATAGATGCATGGAGTTTAGTTTTTTGGGGGGATTAGGAGAGACCAGGGGAGTGGAGGAGGACCGTTGGGAGTGGATGGGGGCTGGTCGGCATGTTAGGAACACTTGTTTGGAGCTTGGGGGTGTGGAAATACATATTTTTATTTTATTTGTTTTATTTAGTATAGCCACGGCTAACAGTAAATGAACATGAAGGGCTTTTCTATAATTGTGTCTATTGAAAAGCATTTGCATAGGCGTGTCAATGGTTTTTGTCATTTTATTGGTTGTATGCGTAGGCTGAATTATATTTAAAGAAGCATATATAAATTATAAATTGTCTGTGAAATAATCATATTTGTATGCGGATTATACAGTACAGAATTTTATTTGTGAGTGTTATTGTATCTGCTTAGGTGTTCTCGTATATCATTTGAATGTTTGAAGGCTGATTTAGTTTGGTTTTGGGCTTGCAGAACAATGTACGTGTAGCCGCGGATACAAAGCAAGATCTGCAGCCGCGTCTAATAGCCGTGGCTATGAAAGATGTTGGGTGGGGAAAAATAGATTTGTGTGAGTTTCACAGTTTGCTCTTTGTGACTCGTTGTTGTGAAAATGTGTCATCCATTTCATTAGTTTTATTGGTACATAGTCCTCTTTTTTGGTATTCATTTTGGAAAGTATAAAAGCCACCATTTTTTGCAGTTCTGTCCTTTTGATTCCAGAACACTTACTGTGCACATGGCAGGAGTGTGGCTTATGTGAACGTGTCAATAAATATTTATATATTTGAAAGTGTATTTGCATTTATGTGTGTTAGTTATATTAACCATTGTTATCAGGTGGTGTTCATTATCATTTTTCACAACAGCTCTGATTGTGTCGCAAGTATTTTTTATGTTTTTTTTAAAGTTTCACTAACATGGACATACTAAATTAGATTTGCCTATCAGTGGCATTCATATGCAGACGTTTAGATTTTGTATTCATATTAGTGATGTTGAAGGTATATTTGATTGTATTTGTTTTAATTTTAATGGACTTTCATCCATAAGCTGTTTTTAGTTTTCTCTGAGGTACTATGATTGATGGTGTTTTGCAAGTTCATTTTAGTCATGTTTTATTTGTGTATTTTGTTGTATTTGCATTGTTCTCATCATCCCAGTGAACCTGCACCAGATGTTGTACAGTTAACTCCTGTGACATGCCAACCCATAATCAAAACATAGTGGTACTGCTGGAGATGAGAGCAGTACTTCTGTAGTCAGTTAATGAAAAGCCTCCTTTGTGAACCTTTTTAGCATTTCTAATGAGTCTTCAAATTGAGTGTTCCAGTGCATCATGTGTTTTAAGACTCCGGCTATTGGTGACAGCACCTTTAATGTGTGTAGGTTGATTGTGCACAACCACCGCTCACATCCCCATTGATGAGGAAATACCATATGCAAGTCAAAAAAAGATTGCGGCCTAGTATGGGGCACACCAGCTAGAAACATTTCAAGGTCCATGTCTTTTTTTTGTTGTTGCTCAAGGGTCATTGGACATTCTCTATTTATGTTTTGCTACAAAATATGACAAACTATATTTTGTGTTTCTATCTGTTTGATTGTTTTCTATCCCATGTTCTCCAAGTTTACTTATCCCACTCTGTTCTCTCTTGTTCTCAAAGTTTACTTAACCTTCCCCATCCTCTGTCCTGGAACCACCGAGTATAACATCCTTTGTTTATTCTTACCCAGTTTATATATTCCTGTTTGTTTATTATAGTGGTATTTTCTTATACTTTTTTATATTATTGTATGTTTGTTTTGTTATCCAAGTTGAACTTTTTTTCCAATGACCCAATGATTAACATGTAAAAAGACAACAACAGTATTGTATGCACACATATTGTATCTTATATAGCATTTCAGAGAAGCAAAATATGTGGAGATATAATTGTGTGATGTTTTAGATGGTCATGTTATTCCATTAAAGTTGTATAAGAGAGTAAAAGCTCGATTAGTTAACCTACAGAATTCAATTTCTAATACAACAGGTCTAGAAGCAGTTTTAAAACTGTGCATCAATGCACGAGTAATGTTAAAGAGGAACTTGAATGTAGGAATTTGTCTAGTCAATTGAGCGATGGGAAGAGTGATTGCATTTCACACTTTTCGTGACAGTACAAATATTGAACATGTTGAAGTAAAGTTTGAATGTATAGAAGAAACTCATTTGATTTCTCAGACCTCTGCATGTTTCATGCTTCGTAAGAATGCTTTTGTGAAAAGTGCAACATTTCCATTGTGCTCTGCATATGCATTTACTATTCATAAAGCACAGAAGCTGAACTCAGTGACATTGATCATACAGTGTTTAAAGTAGGAATGCCATATGTAGCTCTGTCACATGTGACACATATTGAAGGTTTATTGTTAGTAAAGTTTGATGAAAGAAAAGTGAAAGCTAACATTTCTTGCATTGAAGAATGTAATAAGTTAGGTGTACTGTATGCTCCTCACCTGTACCTTATACCTGTACCTGCAAAGCACTTAGCCAGGAAACATAAGGAGTCAGTGAAATTACATTCAAATAAAATCATTCCGCATAAGACTGAAAAACAACAAAATCTACTGCAGTGGAGAGTCATTCAACTATGACATACTCTCATTAAAGATTTAGTAATGAAACAGAAGTTGAATGCTATTCTAATGAAGCTTTGTTTATGCTGTTTCAAATGACACCGCTGATGCACGAAATAGCTTCCACAGCAGAGAAGCAGCTATGTGTGTAAGTTTCATTTCTTAAAATATCTGTAGATGACAAACCACATAGTACACATTTGGTCATGTCAATTTGAAATATATTTGCTGTTGCAAGTGGAAATCAAAAATACACAGGAAGATAGTCAATCATTTTAATGACTCTTCGATTTATTTCTGCAGGAGACTGTTAGTGCAGATAGATATGTAGGATTAAGTTACAAGTCATATCATATTTGTCTACAATGTACGAAATATTGAACTACTCAGGATATTTCTGAAAGATTTTTATAGGTTTTATCTCTGATCAGAAAAGTGTTAAATGTTTCTGATCTTCGAACTAAAGCATTCCATGACATGCAATGCAGTTACTGTGGTTGTAATTTCCAATTTACACTGCAAAATCAGTATACATTGACTATGTTTCAAAGATACAGTGTAGATGGTATGAAACTTAACATGTCAGTAATGCACGTTATAAATAGTCAAGTTTTTATTAGTAAGAACACTTTTAAGATGTGTGCAAATATTTTCCCTGAGGGGGCATCCATTTATTGTGGACATTTTACAACATGGATGCATACAGATTGGCTTGTGTGTAATGACTGTATAGTCACACACACCAAGCTAGATTGCCAAAGGTTTAAAATAATGCTTATTTAATGTTGTTAGAACCAACATTTTAAAATATATCCTTTATATTCTTTGTGAATATAAATATGCAGAAAAAAGCTTGAAATGGAACAATAGCGTTATAAGTTGTTTATGTAAAGTAAAAGATGGATTGTTACTAGGTTGTATTTTAAAATTAGTATGAAGTAAATGCAGAGATAATAATCTGAAGATTACATAAATTAGAAGACAAAACAGCATTCTGCAGTCTTCTACTTCTGTTTTATTGTGTAAAACAGTGTATATTTTCATATGTACAAGTGTTCGCTATAAGTGCAAGATTACATACATGTGCATTATTATGAGTGTTAATGAGTCTAGAAGGTCAAATATGAAACAAGTAAACAGTAGGATGTAGATTCAAAAACAATAAAGTACAATGTTTCTAAAATAAAATACATCTAGCTACTAATAAGAGTTTTAGGCGAAGTATTTAGATATATTGTGTCCTACTTGTCATGTTTGTAGGTGGCCAAAATAAGGATGCACAAAATGTTTTCAAAAAAGTATTCTAATTCAATAAAACAACCACAAATTAAATAAAGAAGTATTCTTATGGCGATGTAGAGATTGTTATTATATTTGTAAATTAAGTTTGACGTCATAAAAATAAGTATTCCACACTGCACCGGAATCCTTTGCAGCAAAAACATTAGCTTCCCCTTTAAATTTAGGATAGCCACTTGGCAGCCAGCATGGAGATTTTGTAACTTTCTGCTTGCCCCCTTTCTTATTTTCTTCAATCCATTTAACCTCCCTCCAGCTGCAGGATGATTCACAAGATGTACTTTTTTTGACTGCTCGTTCCTGGCCTCGGACACCCACGCACTCTGTTTTGAGTGCATGGAACCCGTCCACTGCTGTGACGCGTGCACGGCGTGCAGCGCTCTAGGCCACAGGGCATTAACGAATCAGTTATCATGTTGGAGGGAGATCTTCCACTCTTGTTATTTTGCCATGTTTGTGTACCATGAACTGAGGCCAAATCCTAAGGAAAGTTCCTTAACAACATACTAAAAGGTTAAAGTGTACATATTTAACACATTTTAATTGGTAAAATTGTTTCCATCAGTGAACAAAATCATGTTGCCTACATGTGTCAGTAAACAAAAAGAAGCGGGCTAGATATGTGATGTCATCAGAGATATAATCAATGACATTTGTGATGTCATCTTTGATGGCCTGGGTGTTAGCCTTAGCAGTGCACGGAGGTGGCACATATTTTGGTTGCCTGGCGAATTTCAAGGGTTTTTTGGTTTTACTTGTAACCATAACAACACTTTAACAATGTTTTTTCAGTGAATTTCATAGTTTTTTATTAGTGCAACTTAACCATAACGTCCCTTTAAACAAAGTTTTTTTCAGTGAATTTCATAGGTTTCTATTAGTGACACTTTACCATAACGTCCCTTTAACAACATTTTTTCAGTGAATTTCATAAGTTTTTACTAGTGCTCCTTTAACATGCTAAAAGTTCATTATATTATATGCTGCCCCCAATATATCAGATGCGAAATCCGTGGACGGTGCGCTAGTCCTAAGATGTCAGGCGGCATTTGCAATGCTCAGAATCATAGGGGACAAACAAAAAAGGTAAACCCAGCAACCAACAAACAGATGTACCTAAAATCACAACGGATGCTTACAACATGCAAATATACCTTTTTGTACAAACACTTACGTTAAAAAATATGAATTATTTGATTCAACACACATTACAATGGAATGCACGATGTCCGTACATGTCCGGTTTCGCATGATGCACTTCTAATTAGTCCGCAAATTCAATGACGGACACCCAGAGCATGTTCCCTGTGATTCTCACCCAAAGGGTATCCGCGGATGGCCGTCAGGGCCATGAACGCCGCGGATGTCATCATGTAACCACATCTGTGTGGCTTGACGGGTGTGTCTGCGAACAATGTCCATGGCTGCACCAGTATAAAAGTGCTTTTCCAGCCAATCTAGGGTGTTTCAAGCAGAAACATTACCCTTGCAAAGCTCCCAGACCCACTCTACTTTGATCTGGCAACTTTTTACACCTTTTGAAGTCCTATTTTAGACTCTGTAGTCTGCGGACAGTATGACTGTCCATAGACGGTTCCTCTAAAGGGACCCACCCATTTCTTTTCCTCATTCTCAATCTGACTATCCAGGGCAGAGCATTTTACGGCACCTGCTTTGCAGAATGTTCTTTGTTGAAAGTGGAAAGCGTGATGGCATCTGCTATGGCCACTTCTGCTCCCCAACCACCCCACCATCCCCACCACCATCACAAGGGCCTGGACAGGGGAACAAGCATAATGATGTAGAGGAGGATCAAGAGGAAAAAAAAGATGAGCTAGTGGAAGTGCCAACTTCCAGCAGCCAGAGTGAGTCCTGGGTGTGGAGGTTCTTTAGGACCATGGGTGGTATCCAGAAAGCAATTGCTGCCTGTGTTGAATGCATTGAATGTGGGGTGAAACTCAGTGACAGCCAACAGGGGCATTAACCACCCAGTTGCACTGAAAATGCTGTTCCTTTCTCAGGAAGGTGCAGGCTATCTTCCTCTGTGCCATCTTTTTCAGCCACTCCTGTCAGCACACAGGGTGCTCCTGTGGGGCAGAGGATCCGACCGGCGAACTTACAGGCCATACAGGATTCTGAAGATCCTTACCTTTGAAGGGTCACAGTATGCTGCATGTACTGTGACACACTGCTCTGCCGGGAGGAAAAGTTTTGCAGTGCTTTTGAGGCAGTTTTCAAAGGGTACAAGAAACAGTGCACCCTATGTTAAATTTAAGGCATGCACAATATGCCCTGTCCACCTGCACATCCATCTCTGTGGTTGGTGCCTTTTCCCTCCCTTCCCTCCCTTCCCTTCCCCACCTTAACTTCCCTCCCCTGCAAAGAAAACTGCAAAAGCCACACAAAAATACAACCCCCCCCCAAAAAACACAAAAAATTGTTCCTTTAGGAGCCACCTTTCACAGTTATAAAATAGAAGTGTGAAAAAAAGTCATAGGCCCATGTGCAGCCTGCTTAGTCCGCAAACAGCGAGGTAGTCCGCAGACTTCTAAATAATTCCAGGCGTGGGACAATTAAAACCATTTGAATTGTTTTGCGTAAAACAATGGTGGCTCTTGAAAGAACCTTTTTTTGGACTTTCAGTGTTTATACATTTTTTTATTTGTGTTTTTTCACTGAATTTCATTATTTCATCTCACTTTCACAGAAACTGCTTGAAAGCATTTTGCATGTTTCCCACAAAAAACTGATGGAATCCATCTCACCAAAAAATGTTTGCCCTATCAAATGTAATGTTCTCATTGTGAAACAATGTCATCTCAACATTTCGAACAAAATCACACACAGCATTCTTGACATATATTGATTTTGCGTATCGCTCTTTCCATTTGCAGACCAAATGAACTGGAACGCATCTCCATCTGTCTCTGCGCAATGCGTGAAAACATTATTTTGGAGTTAGCAAACATTTCCTTGAACTATCCCAATGTCTCCTTCATTGAAAACTGCAATGAAATTCCAGTTAAATTCCCCAAACTGTTCCTACCACAATGGATGATAATAATGTCCGGAAGTTTCAATTGATCAATATTTGCACACAATGGGAGCAAGTCCACTCACTTGATGCCTCCACTCGATACCAGAATACTTCCAATTCAGGGAATCCATGATTTTTCGCTATTCCACAATTCTCAGGAAATAACTTCACCCAGTGGAATCAAGAGTCCCCCAAAATCCTAACACACTACCTGCTGAAAGACATTGCCATGGTCATTTTCAGTCCTCTCACAACTCCTACTAACAAAACCCCTGCTACTCTCTCTTACTGTAGACCACACCCTGGAAACCCAAAAGGCTGATCCTCTGTTGTCCGTAGATACCTTGACTGTCCGCAGCCTCTGCAGTCCCCTTTCCTTGCCACACAACCTTAAAGACCCAGATGTGCACGTGCCGTCCATGGACTACTGCAGTGACCGTGGGTAAATCCTCCAATTGAAAGGGTTGTGGAGGTTCACACTTAATTTAAACAATTTATTATACACTGGTGGCTCTTAAAAGAGACTTTTTTTGTTTTTTTCAGTTTTTATTTTTTATGTTGCTTTTCTGATTTTTATTTCCTAAAACTACATACAAATGTTTTCATGTGCACAGTTCATCTTTTTCACATATACCTTCTCAGTGAATTATGAATATTTACAAGGAACTTCTGATTCCCATAATCCGTCAAATTCACTCCTTCAATGAGAAAATTGTTTGCAACATCCAACTTGATGTTTTCATTTTTAAAAGATGGCATGCCCACACCATTCAAAAAAGCACATACACCTTTATTTACTAGGTGCTTACCTTGCTGTGGTTGTGCACAAAACACATTTGGGCATCTCCACGCTTCCCTTGGATGAATTTCTGAAGAAATAACATTTGCACATGGAAATCATGCCATTAAGCCTAGGGACATATATTTTAATGCAACCTGTAAATATAGTGGAGTAAAGTACCCCAAACTATTTCCTCCACTATGAACAACAGTAATATGTGGGCATTGAAAGTGAGCCACAGTCTTACACAATGATAATAAACTCACCTAGTTGAGCCCAGTCACTGCATACCAGAAATCCTCCACTGCCTCCAAACCAATAGTACCACAGATGCCACACATCTCAGTGTACCTTTGCAAATTATTCACCCAACAATCCCCCACCATCCACACAATTAGCTTTTTTTGAGCATTAGCCACATCCATCATCCCTACACACAACAATCAAAATGCCTACTACCCTCTCGTCCTGTAAACTACAACCAAAACACCTCATTGGCTAATCACCACAGTCCCCTTTCCATGCCAGGCAACCTTAAAAGAACCGGATGTTGCACGTGCCATCCGCGGACTAACGCAGTGTCCGTGGATGTCATGTTTATTCAAAGGAGTGGGGGGATTAAACACAATTTAAGTTATTTAGAGGGTAATTCATAGAAATCCGCACAAAAGTGGCGCATGCGGCTGGCGCACAGCATGCCCGTGCGAATGTCTGCACCAGCTGCGTGCGCTAAAATCGATTTCTGTGCACAGCGTATTCATGGATTTTCGCATCCAAAACCAGCCGTGGCGCAGCGTGGCTCAGCGACCCTGCAGCAGCGCCAGTTACGCCCCCAAGAACGCCCTCGCGCAAGGAAAAGCCACCAAAATCCCCAAATAATCGCAAAGGGCTGCGCTAACGCTGGACCAGTTCACAGGGCTGGCAAACAGCAAACGCCAAGCGGGGAACGTGTATTTCAGTGGTTCGCGGGAAGTTCCACACGCGATTGTCCTGTGTACGTGTGCATCAGGGGTGCGTGGGAAGTAACACACGCAAAAGCAGCAGGGTACGTGTATTTCAGGGGTGCGCGGGAAGTATCACACGCAAAAGCAGCAGGGTACGTGTATTTCAGGGGTGCGCGGGAAGTATCACACGCAAAAGCAGCAGGGTACGTGTATGTCAGGGGTGCGCGGGAAGTATCACACACGATTCCATCAGGGTACGTGTATTCCAGGGGTGCGCGGGAAGTATCACACACAAAAACAGCAGGGTACGTGTATTTCAGGGGTACGCGGGAAGTATCACACGCAAAAGCAGCAGGGTACGTGTATCTTAGGGGTGCGCGGGAAGTTTCACACGTGATTCCATCAGGGTACGTGTATTCCAGGGGTGCGCGGGAAGTATCACATGCAAAAACAGCAGGGTACGTGTATTCCAGGGGTTCACAGGAAGTATCACACGCAAAAGCAGCAGGGTACGTGTATTTCAGGGGTGCGCGGGAAGTATCACACGCAAAATCAGCAGGGTACGTGTATTTCAGGGGTGCGCGGGAAGTATCACACGCGATTCCATCAGGGTACGTGTATTACAGGGGTGCGCGGGGAGCACCACACGTGAATTGCACGTGTGGGTCCTCCCAGGTGTACCCTCTACACCCTCCACGGCCCCTGCAGGTGGCCCACACCACAGGGGCCTACCCTGCACATGTCCTGCAGGCACCCCATCTACCATGGCCATGCCCCCCAGCCAACCCACATGTCACCTTGCAGTACTGCCCACCAACGCATGTCCCCCTGCACGCCCAGCCACCAGGGGCAGCCTCCACCAGGCCCCCACTCATGTCCAACTCATGTCTCCCAGCACCCCCACCCCCCAGCCACCAGGGGCAGCCTCCACCAGGCCCCCACTCATGTCTCCCATCACCCCCACCCCCCAGCAGTGCAGGGTCAGCCTCCACCAGGCCCCCACTCATGTCTACCACCACCCCCACCCCCCAGCAGTGCAGGGTCAGCCTCCACCAGGCCCCCACTCATGTCTCTCATCACCCCCACCCCCCAGCAGTGCAGGGTCAGCTTCCACCAGGCCCCCACTCATGTCTACCACCACCCCCACCCCCCAGCAGCGCAGGGGCAGCCTCCACCAGGCCCCCACCCATGTCGACCACCACCCCGACCCCCCAGCCACCAGGGGCAGCCTCCACCAGGCCCCCACTCATGTCTCCCTGCATCCCCACCCCCCAGCCACCAGGGGCAGCCTCCACCAGGCCCCCACCCATATCTACCATCACCCCCACACCCCAGCCACCAGGGGCAGCCTCCACCAGGCCCCCACCCATGTCTACCATCACCCCCAACCCCCAGCAGTGCAGGGGCAGCCTCCACCAGGCCCCCACTCATGTCTCCCATCACCCCCACCCCCCAGCCACCAGGGGCAGCCTCCACCAGGCTCCCACTCATGTCTACCACCACCCCCACCCCCCAGCAGTGCAGGGGCAGCCACCACCAGGCCCCCACCCATGTCTACCACCACCCCCACCCCCCAGCCACCAGGGGCAGCCTCCACCAGGCCCCCACTCATGTCTCCCTGCACCCCCACCCCCCAGCCACAAGGGGCAGCCTCCACCAGGCCCCCACCCATGTCTCCCATCACCCCCACCCCCCAGCAGTGCAGGGTCAGCCTCCACCAGGCCCCCACTCATGTCTACCACCACCCCCACCCCCCAGCAGTGCAGGGGGAGCCTCCACCAGGCCCCCACCCATGTCTATCACCACCCCACCCACCTGGGGCAGCCTCCACCAGGCCCCCACTCATGTCTCCCTGCACCCCCACCCCAGCCACCAGGGGCAGCCTCCACCAGGCACCCACCCATGTCTACCATCACCCTCACCCCCCAGCCACCAGGGGAAGCCTCCACCAGGCCCCCACCCATGTCTACCATCACCCCCATCCCCCAGCAGTGCAGGGGCAGCCTCCACCAGGCCCCCACTCATGTCTCCCATCACCCCCAGCCACCAGGGGCAGCCTCCACCAGGCCCCCACGCATGTCTCCCATCACCCCCACCCCCCAGCCACCAGGGGCAGCCTCCACCAGGCCCCCGCTCATGTCTACCACCACCCCCAGCAGTGCAGGGGCAGCCTCCACCAGGCCCCCACTCATGTCTCCCAGCCAACATTTCTCCACAATGTAGATCCCTGGCCCTTATGGTCAGCCTCCAAATGGCAAACACCCACCCGAGTATTGCATCCACCCACTTAGAAATGGCAAAAACATAACAGAAGCCCAATTGCAAGTTTGGAAATGAACACATGTCCCTCACATACACCCAATGGGTGTCAGTGAATGTCAAAAGCCATATCATGATATGCATGAAACCAATGAGATGATACTACACATTGAACTTTGAAGAAAAAATATGTATTAAAAGAAACATAAATTAAATCAAAAATAAACAAACAATAATAGAAATTCAAAAAAAAAAACTACAGCAGGTCCGTGAAATAATGCTAAACCACAAATCATAATGCAAAGGAAAGGTGTCCAAAGTCACAGTCCAGAAAAGTAAATCCAATGCAAAATTAAAATCGAAAACCATTGCTCTATGGCGAAATCATAATAAAAATTGAAAATCCAAAAGTCAACTATGTACAGATAAACTAACCAGGGTCCATGATCCCAACCGAAGAAATGAAACCTATCTAATAACACTACCTAAAAAAAATAACTATATACAAAAATGTGGCCCATTGTCCAAAAGGTCCAAAAAAAAAGCTAAACCAAAGGAAACCTAACACTAACTATATAACTATTTACAAGGGCAGCGGGCTAGTCCGATGGCTCACTTCAGGATGTTCCGGGACAGGGCATCATCAAACTCCTGCTCAATGTCCCGGAAGCGCTCCTCCTCCATGGCCCCGAGGGTCCGCAGGGCCGTCCACATGTTCCTCCCAAACTCCCTGCGGATTGCCTCGAGGCACTCGGCACGCCTCAGGGCCCTCTGCATGGAGTTCTCCGCCCTGACCATCGTGAGCCGTGCCTCTTCGCCCGCTGCGGCTCCGCATCTATGGCGTGGCCCAACCGCTGCCACATGGAAGACACTTCCCGTCCTGGGTCCTCCTGCCCTCCGGCCAATGCCTGCCCCTCCGATGTCGAAGGCCCCGAGCCATCATGGCTCCCACCACATAGCTGCTGCTGCGCCTCTGCCCGTGCACTGCCTCCTGCTGCCTACACATCCTCCGCTGGCTGGGGTGCAGTCGTTGATATGGCCACCCCTGCTGGACGTCCGACTCCCGACTGTGGCAGGGATGCCTCCTCCACCAGCCTGGCCGCACCGTCAGAGGCAGCTCCACAGGGCACCCAGGTGACTGATGGGTGGGAAGATGGCACGGAGGACGACTGTCGCATAGGGGGTTCAGTTGAGGAGGGGGTCTGAGCAAGCCCCATCAAACGGAGGAATCCGGCCTGGCTGACCTGTCCCAGTAGGCCGATGCGGTCAACGAGCCATTCGAGATAACGTGCAGTCTCCTCATGAAAAGACTGCAGGTCACCTTGCATGGCCCGTTGACGCAACGCCACACCAGTCAGGACAGGCTCAACCCGGACCCGGGTAGCCACGTCCGCAGGCAGAGGAAGGCCAATTGTCGTTAGCTCATCCCCTGCCTGAAAACGGGTCTGGACGTAGGCATCCCTGCTGGAGCAAGATGATGCAGTGACAGGATCAGGGACAGGATTGCACACAGGCACCTCCGCGGCGACCTGTGCTGCCTCCTGTCCCTGGTCCTGCACTGCACCACTAGCACCAGTGGAATCCCTACCTCCAGACCCCGTCTCTTTTGCTTGCACGGCCTCCTCCTCCACCAAACCCCCCACCAACCTGGATGACTCCGTGCCATCTTCCCCCGTTGGGCCCTGTGGGGTCCCAGCTTCCCCTTCTGCTGCCGAGGAGTCCAACTCCGACCTCCGCCTCTTGGACCTCCCCCCGGCAGCTGTGGCCTAGGACGCGGCACCGGACTCCTCACTCCCCGACGAGATGACAACCTGGGAGGGGAGCCGGGCCTTGCGTCTCCGGCTGGCGGTGCAATCCCCGCCGCTGTGCTCCACAGAACCTTCTCCGCCCTCTTCATCAGTTGATGCTGCAGACAGGGAGAAATAAAACACAGGCATCAGGGCACTGTACAATGGACACATACACACATGACAGTTGCACATGAGTGGCATTGGCAAACCTCAGACATGGCATCACAATCGGCAACACACATGTCATTTCAACTTGCACACATGAGCCATACCACAACCACATCGCAACTGCCAGCACCATCCTTACACATACAACAGCATGAGCAGGCAAAGTTGAGCCAGACATCACATGCAACACAGGGAGTGCACTACACATGCACGCACACCACCACACTTGCATGCATGTGTACACCTCAGCCAACTGTTGCAGTGTTGCGATGGGCATCCATGTCACATCTGCCAATCAGGCTTCCACATCCCGCTGTCACATGCAGCCATGTTGCCTCAATGTTGCACCCTTGTCAAATACACACACATGCACATGTACACAGTGCTGATACATGCAGCTGAAAACAACATACATGCATGACATCACGAACATGCCCACTTACACACACATTCATCCAAACATGTGTGCCCACACAACTGCATTTGGCATGCAAGCCTACACACACAAGCACCATCCATGTCTCACACATGACAGCCCTCGCATGTGTTAGCCTCACGGTCCTGTACACCCCCACACATACTCGGCCCCATACAAACGCATGTGCAACCGGCACACTACTGGCACATCACCACACGCACAGCTTACAATCATGATGCATGTACACTTACCGCTCGACTCCAGATGGGTCTGCCTCTCAAGGACCTGGACGTGGAGCGCTGGGGATATGCGTTCCAGGACCCTCATCTGATCTTCCGACAAGTGGCCCAGGCGCCCCATAGCATCCGCTGCCTTCAAGAGGCGCCGGGCCTTGTTCAGGGTCCTGGACCTGAAGTCCTCCCAGCGCTTCTTGACATGTTGGTAGTCGCGGACTGCCACCCCCTCCGCGTTGATGGCAGTCACGATGTCCGTCCAGATCCGAGTCCGTCCTTCCTTGTCGGCGCGCACACTTCCATAGAGGGCATCATACTGCCCCAGGACTTGCTCCACCAGGACACCAACTTCCCTGGCACTGAAGCTGGTGCCCCTCTGCCTCTCCGGCCGGGGGTTGTCAGTGGTGCCAGATGTTGCAGTGCCCGACATGACAACCCCAGAGGCAGGAGTGGGTGGGCAACTGGGTCCTGGGGCTGGGCTGTGGAGCGATGGAATCCCAGTAGGGAGTCTTCGGTTCCAGCAGGGGTGGTCACAGCAACAGCACCCCTGGCTGATGTGCAGGCAGCAAATGGCAGGGCACGTGGGCAGCAGGCAGTCAGGCAGCAGCAGATGGCAGGTGGGAGCGTGCTCGGGGCTCTGGGGGGCAGTAATTCGGCCTTCTGGGCAGGAGCGTGGTTTTCCGTGTGCTTACGCATGGCCAGCTTGATCCGGAGTGATTTGGCACGTGAAAATCCTGCACGTCTGCATGTAAATCGAGGAAAGGCCCTTAGCGCGTATGCACGTCAGCACGCATATGCGATTTCATTGGACCAAAGGCCCTTAGCGCGTAAGCGCATCTGTGACGTGACGCGCGCGGGTGTTTCCCTCATTACACGTGATGACAGAGCACACGTGGATTTCCACCAATCGCGTGTGAAACTTCCTGTGCACCCCAGAAATACACGTACCCAGGCCAATCACGTGTGGAACTTCCCCCGCACCCTGTAGTACACGTACCCAGGCCAATCGCATGTGGAAGTTCACGCGCACCCCGAAGTACACGTACCCAGGCCAATCGCGTGTGGAACCTCCCGCGCACCCCGTAGTACACGTACCCAGGCCAATCGCGTGTGTAAATTCATGCGCACCCCGAAGTACACGTACCCAGGCAAATCGCACAGCTGGGGGGTAGGGGTGATGGGAGACATGAATGGGGGCCTGGTGGAGGCTGCCCCTGGTGGCTGGGGGGTGGGGGTGATGGGAGACATGAGTGGGGGCCTGGTGGAGGCTGCCCCTGGTGGCTGGGTGGTGGGGGTGCAGGGGGACATGTGTGGGAGCCTGGTGGAGGCTGCCCCTGCACTGCTGGGGGGTGGGGGTGATGGGAGACATGAGTGGGAGCCTGGTGGGGGCTGCCCCTGGTGGCTGGGGTGTGGGGGTGCAGGGGGACATGTGAGGGAGTCTGGTGGAGGCTGCCCCTGCACTGCTGGGGGTGGGGGTGATGGGAGACATGAGTGGGGGCCTGGTGGAGGCTGCCCCAGGTGGCTGGAGGGTGGGGGTGGTGGTAGACATGAGTGGGGGCCTGGTGGAGGCTGCCCCTGCACTGCTGGGGGGTGGGGGTGATAGGGGACATGAGTGGGGGCCTGGTGGAGGCTGCCCCTGCACTGCTGGGGGGTGGGGGTGGTGGTAGACATGAGTGGGGGCCTGGTGGAGGCTGCCCCTGCACTGCTGGGGGGTGGGGGTGATAGGGGACATGAGTGGGGGCCTGGTGGAGGCTGCCCCTGCACTGCTCGGGGGTAGGGTGGTGGTAGACATGGGTGGGGGCCTGGTGGAGGCTGCCCCTGCACTGCTGGGGGTGTGGGTGATGGAGACATGAGTGGGGGCCTGGTGGAGGCTGCCCCTGGGGGGTGGGGGTGATGGGAGACATGAGTGGGGGCCTGGTGGAGGCTGCCCCTGGTGGCTGGGTGGTGGGGGTGCAGGGGGACATGTGTGGGAGCCTGGTGGAGGCTGCCCCTGCACTGCTGGGGGGTGGGGGTGATGGGAGACATGAGTGGGGGCCTGGTGGGGGCTGCCCCTGGTGGCTGGGGTGTGGGGGTGCAGGGGGACATGTGAGGGAGTCTGGTGGAGGCTGCCCCTGCACTGCTGGGGGGTGGGGGTGATGGGAGACATGAGTGGGGGCCTGGTGGAGGCTGCCCCAGGTGGCTGGGGGGTGGGGGTGGTGGTAGACATGAGTGGGGGCCTGGTGGAGGCTGCCCCTGCACTGCTGGGGGGTGGGGGTGATAGGGGACATGGGTGGGGGCCTGGTGGAGGCTGCCCCTGGTGGCTGGGGGGTGGGGGTGCAGGGAGACATGAGTTGGACATGAGTGGGGGCCTGGTGGAGGCTGCCCCTGGTGGCTGGGGGTGCAGGGGGACATGTGTGGGAGCCTGGTGGAGGCTGCCCCTGCACTGCTGGGGGGTGGGGGCGATGGGAGACATGAGTGGGGGCCTGGTGGAGGCTGCCCCTGGTGGCTGGGGGGTGGGGGTGGTGGTAGACATGAGTGGGGGCCTGGTGGAGGCTGCCCCTGCACTGCTGGGGGGTGGGGGTGATAGGGGACATGAGTGGGGGCCTGGTGGAGGCTGCCCCTGCACTGCTGGGGGGTGGGGGTGATAGGAGACATGAGTGGGGGCCTGGTGGAGGCTGCCCCTGGTGGCTGGGGGGTTGGGGTGCAGGGAGACATGAGTTGGACATGAGTGGGGGCCTGGTGGAGGCTGCCCCTGGTGGCTGGGGGGTGGGGGTGGTGGTAGACATGAGTGGGGCCTGGTGGAGGCTGCCCCTGGTGGCTGGGGGGTGGGGGTGGTGGTAGACATGAGTGGGCACCTGGTGGAGGCTGCCCCTGCACTGCTGGGGGGTGGGGGTGATAGGGGACATGAGTGGGGGCCTGGTGGAGGCTGCCCCTGCACTGCTGGGGGGTGGGGGTGATAGGGGACATGAGTGGGGGCCCGGTGGAGGCTGCCCCTGGTGGCTGGGGGGTGGGGGTGATAGGGCACATGAGTGGGGGCCTGTTGGAGGCTGCCCCTGCCCTGCTGGGGGGTGGGGGTGGTGGTAGACATGGGTGGGGGCCTGGTGGAGGCTGCCCCTGCACTGCTGGGGGGTGGGGGTGGTGGTAGACATGGGTGGGGGCCTGGTGGAGGCTGCCCCTGCACTGCTGGGGGGTGGGGGTGGTGGTAGACATGGGTGGGGGCCTGGTGGAGGCTGCCCCTGGTGGCTGGGGGGTGGGGGTGGTGGTAGACATGAGTGGGGGCCTGGTGGAGGCTGCCCCTGCACTGCTGGGGGGTGGGGGTGATGGGAGACATGAGTGGGGGCCTGGTGGAGGCTGCCCCTGCACTGCTGCGGGGTGGGGGTGATAGGAGACATGAGTGGGGGCCTGGTGGAGGCTGCCCCTGCACTGCTGGGGGGTGGGGGTGGTGGGAGTGGGAGACATGAGTGGGGGCCTGGTGGAGGCTGCCCCTGGTGGCTGGGGGTTGGGGGTGATGGGAGACATGTGTTGTTGATCAGTAGTGCAAGGTGACATGATGGTTGGCTGGTGGGCATGGCCATGGTGGATGGGTTGCCTGTGGGACATGAGCAGGGGTGCAGGGTAGTACCTGTGGTGTGGGCACGTGGGCAGCAGGCAGTCAGGCAGCAGCAGATGGCAGGTGGGAGCGTGCTCGGGGCTCTGGGGGGCAGTAATTCGGCCTTCTGGGCAGGAGCGTGGTTTTCCGTGTGCTTACGCATGGCCAGCTTGATCCGAAGTGATTTGGCACGTGAAAATCCTGCACGTCTGCATGTAAATCGAGGAAAGGCCCTTAGCGCGTATGCACGTCAGCACGCATATGCGATTTCATTGGACCAAAGGCCCTTAGCGCGTAAGCGCGTCTGTGACGTGACGCGCGCGGGTGTTTCCCTCATTACACGTGATGACAGAGCACACGTGGATTTCCACCAATCGCGTGTGAAACTTCCTGTGCACCCCAGAAATACACGTACCCAGGCCAATCACGTGTGGAACTTCCCCCGCACCCTGTAGTACACGTACCCAGGCCAATCGCATGTGGAAGTTCACGCGCACCCCGAAGTACACGTACCCAGGCCAATCGCGTGTGGAACCTCCCGCGCACCCCGTAGTACACGTACCCAGGCCAATCGCGTGTGTAAATTCATGCGCACCCCGAAGTACACGTACCCAGGCAAATCGCACAGCTGGGGGGTAGGGGTGATGGGAGACATGAATGGGGGCCTGGTGGAGGCTGCCCCTGGTGGCTGGGGGGTGGGGGTGATGGGAGACATGAGTGGGGGCCTGGTGGAGGCTGCCCCTGGTGGCTGGGTGGTGGGGGTGCAGGGGGACATGTGTGGGAGCCTGGTGGAGGCTGCCCCTGCACTGCTGGGGGGTGGGGGTGATGGGAGACATGAGTGGGAGCCTGGTGGGGGCTGCCCCTGGTGGCTGGGGTGTGGGGGTGCAGGGGGACATGTGAGGGAGTCTGGTGGAGGCTGCCCCTGCACTGCTGGGGGTGGGGGTGATGGGAGACATGAGTGGGGGCCTGGTGGAGGCTGCCCCAGGTGGCTGGAGGGTGGGGGTGGTGGTAGACATGAGTGGGGGCCTGGTGGAGGCTGCCCCTGCACTGCTGGGGGGTGGGGGTGATAGGGGACATGAGTGGGGGCCTGGTGGAGGCTGCCCCTGCACTGCTGGGGGGTGGGGGTGGTGGTAGACATGAGTGGGGGCCTGGTGGAGGCTGCCCCTGCACTGCTGGGGGGTGGGGGTGATAGGGGACATGAGTGGGGGCCCGGTGGAGGCTGCCCCTGGTGGCTGGGGGGTGGGGGTGATAGGGCACATGAGTGGGGGCCTGTTGGAGGCTGCCCCTGCACTGCTGGGGGGTGGGGGTGATAGGGGACATGAGTGGGGGCCTGGTGGAGGCTGCCCCTGGGGGGTGGGGGTGATGGGAGACATGAGTGGGGGCCTGGTGGAGGCTGCCCCTGGTGGCTGGGTGGTGGGGGTGCAGGGGGACATGTGTGGGAGCCTGATGGAGGCTGCCCCTGCACTGCTGGGGGGTGGGGGTGATGGGAGACATGAGTGGGGGCCTGGTGGGGGCTGCCCCTGGTGGCTGGGGTGTGGGGGTGCAGGGGGACATGTGAGGGAGTCTGGTGGAGGCTGCCCCTGCACTGCTGGGGGGTGGGGGTGATGGGAGACATGAGTGGGGGCCTGGTGGAGGCTGCCCCAGGTGGCTGGGGGGTGGGGGTGGTGGTAGACATGAGTGGGGGCCTGGTGGAGGCTGCCCCTGCACTGCTGGGGGGTGGGGGTGATAGGGGACATGGGTGGGGGCCTGGTGGAGGCTGCCCCTGGTGGCTGGGGGGTGGGGGTGCAGGGAGACATGAGTTGGACATGAGTGGGGGCCTGGTGGAGGCTGCCCCTGGTGGCTGGGGGTGCAGGGGGACATGTGTGGGAGCCTGGTGGAGGCTGCCCCTGCACTGCTGGGGGGTGGGGGCGATGGGAGACATGAGTGGGGGCCTGGTGGAGGCTGCCCCTGGTGGCTGGGGGGTGGGGGTGGTGGTAGACATGAGTGGGGGCCTGGTGGAGGCTGCCCCTGCACTGCTGGGGGGTGGGGGTGATAGGGGACATGAGTGGGGGCCTGGTGGAGGCTGCCCCTGCACTGCTGGGGGGTGGGGGTGATAGGAGACATGAGTGGGGGCCTGGTGGAGGCTGCCCCTGGTGGCTGGGGGGTTGGGGTGCAGGGAGACATGAGTTGGACATGAGTGGGGGCCTGGTGGAGGCTGCCCCTGGTGGCTGGGGGGTGGGGGTGGTGGTAGACATGAGTGGGGCCTGGTGGAGGCTGCCCCTGGTGGCTGGGGGGTGGGGGTGGTGGTAGACATGAGTGGGCACCTGGTGGAGGCTGCCCCTGCACTGCTGGGGGGTGGGGGTGATAGGGGACATGAGTGGGGGCCTGGTGGAGGCTGCCCCTGCACTGCTGGGGGGTGGGGGTGATAGGGGACATGAGTGGGGGCCCGGTGGAGGCTGCCCCTGGTGGCTGGGGGGTGGGGGTGATAGGGCACATGAGTGGGGGCCTGTTGGAGGCTGCCCCTGCCCTGCTGGGGGGTGGGGGTGGTGGTAGACATGGGTGGGGGCCTGGTGGAGGCTGCCCCTGCACTGCTGGGGGGTGGGGGTGGTGGTAGACATGGGTGGGGGCCTGGTGGAGGCTGCCCCTGCACTGCTGGGGGGTGGGGGTGGTGGTAGACATGGGTGGGGGCCTGGTGGAGGCTGCCCCTGGTGGCTGGGGGGTGGGGGTGGTGGTAGACATGAGTGGGGGCCTGGTGGAGGCTGCCCCTGCACTGCTGGGGGATGGGGGTGATGGGAGACATGAGTGGGGGCCTGGTGGAGGCTGCCCCTGCACTGCTGCGGGGTGGGGGTGATAGGAGACATGAGTGGGGGCCTGGTGGAGGCTGCCCCTGCACTGCTGGGGGGTGGGGGTGGTGGGAGTGGGAGACATGAGTGGGGGCCTGGTGGAGGCTGCCCCTGGTGGCTGGGGGTTGGGGGTGATGGGAGACATGTGTTGTTGATCAGTAGTGCAAGGTGACATGATGGTTGGCTGGTGGGCATGGCCATGGTGGATGGGTTGCCTGTGGGACATGAGCAGGGGTGCAGGGTAGTACCTGTGGTGTGGGCTGCCTGCAGGGGCCTTGGATGGTGTAGAGGGAACACCTGGGAGGACCCACATGGCCAAATCACGTGTAGCATTCCCCGGCACCACCGAAATACACGTACCCTGCTGAAATCGCGTGTGAATCTTCCCACGCACCTCGGAATACACGTACCCAGGCCAATCACGTGTTGAACTTCACGCGCACCCCGAAGTACACGTACCCAGGCCAATCGCCTGTGGAACTTCCCGCGCACCCCCGTAGTACACCTACCCAGGCCAATCGCGTGTGGTACTTCCCGCGCACCCCGTAGTACACGTACCCAGGCTAATAGCGTGTGGAACTTCCCGCGCACCCCGAAGTACAGGTACCCAGGCCAATCGCGTGTGGAACTTCCCGCGCACCCAGGAACACACGCACACGCTATTTTTTACACAGCGGGTGTCCGTGTTTGTCAGTGCCCCTTTGCACCTCATTTGTCCTAGAGGGCCACTGTATGGCCCATTCAACATGGCTGTATATGGGTGCTTTTTGTTAGTGCACATTTTGGCGCACATTTTTTTCAATTGCAGGGGTGCTACCGCCTGCTTTCTTGTGGCGTACTTGTTTGGCCCTGTGCGCGTCTTTGACCGTGCGCCGGTTTGCCCTATTCGATTCCATGAATACGGGTTGTAGGCGAGCGTGTGGGCGTTCCGCGCACTTGCCTCCTGTACTTCCCCCGTGACGCCCATATTTTCACGCGTTGTTCCCCATTCCGAGTGTTACGCCCCGTGTTCCGCCTACTTTTGTGCTGTGCGCCGCGCTATGTGCGATTTCGCAGTGGCCGTGGCACACGCTGTTGGATGACCTGTGCGCCGGCGTGCGCGGCGCACATTTTTAGCGCACATCCAATGTTTTTCTCGCGCACGGACTTCCATGAATCGATGTGCGCTGGTTTCCCTGCGATTTTCGCCCTTGCACTGCGATTTTCGCACTTTTACTGCGATTTGCACGTTTTGGCACCTCTGAGCGGGAATTTTCGGCGCACATTATTTCCATGAATCGACCCCTTAATCTTTAGTGGTGTCTCTGAAAAGAACCTTTTTTGGGGGGTTTTAACAAACACCTTTTTTCCCTTTTTTTGATTTTATGTACAGTAGTACTGTACCCTCTACATCTTCTGTTGCAATTCCTTATAAGAACTTCTTCAATGCATTCCTAAGATTGTAAAGGATAATTGCATTTACAACATCTGTGAAGTGAACTCCATCTTGACAAAAAAATCACACCAGCAGAATTTATATTATAATTCTCAAAAGATGACATTCGTGTAACATACAAAAAAGCAGATGCACCTTTATTGACAAAATGCCTTTATTCTTCAATTTGAGGACTGAAAAAGTGTGTTGACATCTCCATGTTTGCCTCTGATTATTTTCTGAAAGCAATCTGAGCAGAAGGAAGCAGTTGAATTAGGCCTTTAAAGAAATCCTTCAGCGCAACGTGCAAAGACACTGGAGTCGCAAACCCCAAACTGTCCCTTCTACAATGCACAATAACAAAGTCTGGACATTTAAAGTGAGCCGTACTCTCACAGAATAAAGAAACCTTGCCCAGTTTAAGCCACACACTGCATTCCAGAAAACCTCCACTTCTGCTAATCTAATATTTCCAAGGATGCCATGCTTATTAACATCCACCTTAAAATGACTGAATTGAAGAGTCCCCTAGTATCCACACAGTCTGTCCTGCCTTCTCAAACACACAGCCATAGCCACTGCTCTCACAACTCCTGCAAACAAAACTCATACTAATGTCTATTCCTGTACACCACACCAAGCAATCCTGATTGACTAATACCCAAAGTCCCCTTTCCATGTCAGGTATCCTCAAAAGACCCGGATGTGGCACATGTTGTCCGTGGACTTCCATGGTGCCCATGGACCCTGTAGCACAGGGGCAGCCCTTCTACCCTTTCCACTTTCATGTTCTCAACAATCCCTCATTGGCTGCTTTCAAAGATCACACATCCATCCACCAATCACATCCAAAACCTCTTCACCTAACCCTGTCATCTCACTTCAACTCTTCAGATGTACACTTGAACATTCACCGTACATATCTCCTGTTAGTGAAAGACATCTGCATTAAAAAATTACTCTGAAGCTGTCCAAGATTTCTATTTCCAGATTCATCAAGATCTGCATATAACAGAACAAAGTAGAGGTATGCTTATATTTTTTTTCATTCTTCAACTCTTTCACAAATATATATAAATAAAAAGAGGTCTTGCTACTTACCCTGTAATACGCTTCTCAATAAGCATATTCTCTTTTTTATCCACTCTAGTGAATGCCATGCATTCCAGCATTCATCACCTGCTCACATGAAGCAGCAAACAATTGCAATTCTCTGCATTTCAAACTGTTTCTATTTACAATCCTTGTAATGAAAGTTAAAACATGCATATGTCCAAATATAGCAGCATTGTATCATACAATAAGGGGAAAGCACATGAAATACATCTGATGACCATTTTTAAATGGCACTTAGTGTCTGCCAGTTTAATATGTTGGTAGCACAGGCATACATCCCATTCCAATGTATTGGTGCTTCTTAGGTTTTTCTTTTTTCCTTTGCATTCTGTCACTTCCAATTCCTCTTCTCCCATGATAAAACTCAAACTACAAGTCCAGAATGCAAAGAACAAAACATGACTAACTTTAAGATTCAGAACTGTGACATGTACATCAAATAAACATAT
The DNA here is from genome assembly GCF_040938575.1 of Ambystoma mexicanum. NCBI lineage: Eukaryota > Metazoa > Chordata > Amphibia > Caudata > Ambystomatidae > Ambystoma > Ambystoma mexicanum. The sequence goes on from NC_090932.1 coordinate 720,308,745, forward strand.
ACAATGCTGTGCTTTTCAAAATATTTTTGGGAAGCATTTTTAAGAAAGTAAAAAAAATGCATATCTGCATTTACAGCAGCACTGTGTCACTTGTTCATAAAAGAAAGTAAAAGCAGATAAAATAGATGTGTAATTGGCACTTAGTTTGTGCAAGTTTAATATATTGACAGTGCACACATACTTCCTAACATAACACATTCCAATCCTCAGCTGCTTATGCAGTCCTACTTTTTTCTCTACATTCTATGACATGTACTCCAACTTTTACAATGCTAAAATTGGAACTCCAGGTCCCAGAATGCAAACAAAAAGTCTAGCACTAAATAAACACCTAACGATTAGAATGCATCATTGTATTGTATTGTATTTATTTATATATCACACAAAGCCCTGGGGCATCCAGGCACATTTCTTACAGGTAGATAGGAAAGAAAAAAGTATTTACAGTTGCATAGTATACATTTACAGTTACATATCACAGTATTTACATTTGGCAATATTTACATATGTCCTTGGATGGGTAATGTGTAGTAAGTGATTGGAGATGCAGTCGATGTGGCAAATGCAACTCATACTTTGCAACGCTTAGCACTTAAGTATAGGGTGGAGAGGGTGCAGGTGAAGGAAGTCTGTTTATGGAAGAGGAACTGCTGGTACTGGTTGTTAGTCCACGTTCACAATGAGCCAGGTTTTGACACCATTTCTGAATTTGTGGAAGGAAGGTTCAGTTAGGAGGGTGTGGGGTAGAGTATTCCAAGTTTTAGCTGCCAGAACAGGGAAGCTTCTGCCTTCCGCCTTTTGGAGCTTAAACAAAAGGATGGTAAGGCAGTTGGCTTGCGAAGATCTGGATGGTCGATCAGAGAAGTTTAGTTTCAAATTGTCACAAAGATTAATGGTAGCTAGGTTATTTAAGCATTTGAAGGTAAGAGATAAGGTTTTAAATTTAATTCTATGATTGAATGAAAGACAACGTGTGCTGCGTCTTAACTCTGAGATGTGAAGTGATCTAGGAAAGTTAGTCGATGCTCTGAGCAAAAAGTTTGTGACTTATTTTGGTTGTATTGGCTAGTGCCTAGGTAGAGGGCATTGCAGTAGTTTTGTTTGGTTAAGACTAGTGCTCTAGCTAGGATGTTACAGTTATTTGTGGTTAGGAATGGCCTATAGGTGTTGATAAGCTTACAGGTGTAGGCTGTTGTATTGATAAGGATAGAGAGGAATCAATATATATATATACCTATGGTTTTTACATCCTTAGATACCTTGATGTCGTTGTGTCAGTATTGAATGAGTTGAATTGTTTGTCCAGTCTGTTAAAACTAGCTTGGGTACCTACAAGGAGTAACTCTGTCTTATCGTCGTTAAGAAAGAGTCCATGTTTGGCCATCCAAGCTTGAATGATCAGGTAGATGTCATTTAAACGTTTGGAGTCAGTAATATAGTCATCGAATAGAGGCTTTGTAAATATGTTATAAAGCGTAGGGGAAACGCAGGAGCCCTTGGGGACCCTACATGTGGCCGGCACAGGTATAGCAGACGCCGTCAGAGCAAAGACTCTGGTGGATCGGTTGTTGAGGAATGACTAAGTCCTGGAGATGGCATCATTAGAGAAGTGGGCCGCCGATGAAAGGTGGTTATAGAGAGTTTTGTGGTCTACCACATCAAAGGCAGCTGATAGATCGAGTAACAGAAGGAGGGCCAGGTTGCTTTTTGTCTTTTATAGTTTCTATTTGTGTTACTAGATCTAGCAGAGCTGTTTCTATGCCATGACTTTGTCGGAAGCCTGATTGACGGAGTCCTAGTAGGTTTTTATTTTCCAAGTGATGCTGAATCTGTAGGTAGGCAGCTTTGTCCAGTATTTTAAGTAGGAAGGGTACTGTGGTGATAGGTCTGTAGTTAGTCAGGGTATTCAGGTCCAGGGAGGGTTTCTTTACCTATGGCAGGATCCAGGCATCCTTCAGGTTTGTAGGTACTGTATTAGTTGCAAAAGAGGCATTTATAAGCAAAGTGATGAAGGGTGTGAGATCCTTCACTGACTCTTTGACAATTGTTGCTGGGCAGACATCACCCAGACATCTGGATGGTTTTGAACTTAGAATTATATCCTCAACTTCCTTAGGCCTAATGTTGGCAAGTATGCATATGCTCCTAACATATTAAACTTTCACACACCAACTGCCATCTTTTAAAAGTGTACTACAAATCTTTTCCATCAACTTTTCTTCTCTTTGACAAAATGCTACAGGGCTTCTACAAATGCACATACGCTTTTCTTAACTTTCATGAAAATGCTCCTAAAAGCAATCATTTTGAACTGTCCAGTAATTTCATTAACATTTTCCCCACCACTCTAACTTCCTTTATAAATATGAACTTTGCTTACTAAAAGTACTTTGCCATTACCACATATCCTCACTAACTTTCTTTTACAATTACAGTAAAGAAGCACATCACTGAAGTCAGGAACAGAAAAATGAATATACTTCACATTCAAAAAAGTAAGTAGATTAATGTACCAGGTATATGTATGTAATTGTAGCAGCACAGTTCCAATATATGTCTTACCCCAGACTACTCTTTTCAAAACATTTCTTTCCCTCTAGCCCATTATATTCCACCATGCACACTCTTACTATTCCCATCTACACACCACCATTTCAACACCCATTCTGTTCCTCAAAACAGCACAATCACCATACAGATTCCATCACACCACCACTGCCTTACTCATAAACCCAACACCATCCACCTCTGCACACGCTTGTTCTCACAACCTTCCCAACCACACCTAATATACCACCTCACAATCAAACAGCACTCTATTCATCTTTACAATCACACCCACACACCCATGCACCATACATTGCACAACTTTCCAATGAACATTGCTCTTTTCCCTACAGGCACAACAAAATGCCTACTAAACAGCAGCTCTGTAGAAAAGAAAGAAAAAGTTGAGCAGATAAAACTAAATTAACACCATAATGTCATGCACCTCTAAAACAATGTATCGGAAACAGGAAAACAGAAGAGCTAGTAACCTCACTAACAAAACAAAACCAGCCACAACTAAAGAATGTAATGCCCCTCTTGCAAAAACAAAAAGTAAAAAATGATGTACAAAGAAAATCAGACCTACTAACAAACCTAATCCTCTATCTACCAGTGTTAATGTAGTCACAGTAAAGCAATCCAAAAAAATTATGTTACAGAAAATGTTCCCCAGTAGAGTTCTTCACAATCTTATAAAACATCTGAAAAGTCACGATCTAGCCTTAAAAACTACTGCAGGAGACTAATGCTAATGGTGATGCTAATGCTGCAACATCTAATTGACGGTGCGTTTCTACTGAAGAGAAAATTGTTCATATTGATTTTAAACAAAATAAAACCACTAACTAAATTCATCAATAAATTACAAAAAGTACTTCTAAACATGCCTTTCAAACATCTGTGAGAGTGAATGGATGCACACAACCATACTTCAATGAAGAAGCCTATAAACAAGAACAAAAAACAATTGTCATAGAAAATAATGGTCAAGTGTATGAAATGGTGGAACAAACCATTATGACAAAAGAAACCCTTATAGAAAAAAGTCCCCAACAAACCTTGAACCAAATGCTCCTTTCACCAAAACAAACTGTCCAGTGTACAAATGGACATGCAGCTCAATGAGTAATGTACGCATACAATCCTTTAAATCTTTACGACAATTCCTCAATTACTATGTGAAGCTAAAAGACAAAAGTAAAATGAAAACTTTACAAACCATAGACTCCTGTTCATTGCGCAGCCACACTGGTCTGTGGGGACATTCATTAGCCTGCATTATAGGAACTCCTCATAAACACCAACATCCTAAAAAAGACAATTAAAAGAGCTAAGTTTCAAAACACATCTGCTGAGCAAATATGTGTCTGTTACCGCAGAAAATTGTATTTAAAAGAGCACAAAAATAGTAGATCTAGCCTGCAAAATAGAAGACAATGAAGAATCCCAATAGTTCCATTTAGCTTTATATCTAACAGCAGAAGCTAAATACAAAAAAACAAACCCCTCAACAGTGTGCACGTACTGCAACACAAAGCTTGACAATAACCTAAAGCCATCACATGCTATTACTAATAAGTTCCGAAGGCTCTCCAACAGCTTAACTTGTACAAGAGCATTATAATACAAACAGTGCACCCATTTCAATCAATAAAGTAGTATATTTACCATTAGATCTAAAAGAAAATATACAAACTCTAGGAGTACAACGGCCAACAGATCAATCTTTGATTGTATTAGTTAATGGTGTGCCAAAACAAGACCAAACAATTTGGCAACAACAATTCAACTTAAACAAAGTTAGACAAGCTTTACAATATCAAAAAGAAAACAATGAATACTACAAAGAAATAAACATAGAGGAAAACTTAAGAGAAACAACCCAATTCATTCAAGAGTCACCAGAAACTGGCAATTTGAATGTGTAGATCCTGCAGCCTGAATTTTAGATCGGTATACAATTCACCGACTACACTCCAAAGACACAGTTGATGATGAATTAGAAATATATCAAACACATCAAGCCAAAGGATCCCCAATGAGCGTTTGGAAGAAAAGTGTAGAAGCACGTTCTTTTCCTCTACTCTTTCCTACAGGAAAAAGAGGAAGATATGATGAAAGGTCCACCCAAATTAGTGCATCATGATATTGCTCTTTACGAATATATTCTGAAGACCCCAGATTCAGACAAAATGTTGACTGCATTTTCCACCTCCTCTTCAACAGTGAACTAGCATCTCAGTGTTATGGAGTTGCACACATATTTAAAACATGCCTTCGGTCTGCTGTGCGCTTAACAAATTCGAATAAATGAATAAATAAACTTTTTTAACATATCCGATACTCAACTACCTAAAAACAAAAAAAAGACACAGATGAGGTTTTGTAGTCAATTATGACAAATAAAGGTTCCAATGTCACACTGATCTACGTTGCTTAGACCAACCCACGTGGTTTGTTACTTTAAGTTGTGCAGAGTACGCATGGAAGACTTGCACAACTTCTTACATGCTACAAACCAAAATAAAGATGGAATAGATATAAAAACACCAGGAGAACTCTGTTCTCTTCACCCTGTAAATGTATCAAAGTACTTTCACCATCGCTTCATTGCAATGCTGTATTTTATCTGCAATAAAACTACCCCTCCACTCGGACAAGTGCAAGACATGCTTTTGTGGATAAAATATGCTCCAAAATGTGGCCATGATAGTGTTGCCACTGTTTTACAGTTCATTAAAAAACACATTACCTGTGACATCCCTTAAGAAACAATAGATATTGACCTATATATACAAGTATTACGCTTCCAAAAATATAAATGTGGCTAATACTGCCGAAGTAGATATATAAATGTAGCATTGGTCTCAGCGGGTCGCGTGTAACGCAGGAGCGTGCTGATCAAAAGGCTATTATTACCACAGATGCCAGCAACGTGGGTTTGGGCACTGTTATCACACCAGGGGATAATGGCAAAGAAGTTCTTATAGCATTTGCTTCCAGGCTGTTCAAAAGTGCAGAGAAATCATATGCCACTATTGAAAAAGAAGCAGTGGCCATAAAGTGGGCGGCTGGCAAATTCAGGAACTTTATTTCAGGCACAGATTTTGAATTCAGAACTGATCACAAACCTTTGGATGAGATATTCATGTCCAAGGGTTTGGACAAGTTGTCGGGTTGCATCAGGAGATGGGTAACCCGATTGCAGGAATTCAACTATGCGGTTAAGTACGTACCTGGAGTTAAGAACATAACTGCAGACTGTCTATCCAGACTTACGAATTCTGTGGAAACTGATGAAGAGGAAAATGATGCAGATGTAGTTTTCAACATAAATGATGCACCCATTCCACAAGAGGAATGGGAAGAGGCAATGAAACAAGACAGTTCCCCCAACAAACTGTGTCATGCATTACAAGATGACAGCCTTTGTAAAGAAAAGCTCTTTCAAGAGTTAGATCTACTGCCTTATTGGAACATTGTTGATGATCTAAGCATCTATGGTGAACTGTTGATGTGTGTAGACCAGATTATTCCTCCTTTGAATATATGGCAGAGGATCATAGCTGTATGTCACGAGGGCCATCAAGGGATTGTCAAAACAAAACAAAGAATAAGAAATGACTTGGTGGCCTGGATATGACCTCCAAATTGAAAGAATGGTTTGAAATTGTATTCTTTGTTGTAATAGTGATCAAGTATGATATGATATGATAGGTTATTTATAATGCGCTTAATACCCAGAGGTTTCTAAGCACAGACCCGGGGATTGAACCTGTGTTGCTCCGTGTCCTCTTGTTTCCAGGTGAGCATGTTGCTCCTGAGCTATCCTCCCAAGACTATTTAGCAGTTCAAAGTATCCTATGGTCATGATAGATGTTCCTGAGAAACCATGGGACAAACTGGGTTTGGTTTTGGTTTTAGGTCCAGTATGCAGTGGGGGTAAACAATTTTTTTGTTTGATTGTGATTGATTTGTTGATCAGGTGGGTAGAAGTATTGATCAAACCATTTATTACTGTTAAGTCGGTCATTGATTTTTTAGATGAAATCAGTGACCGTGAAGGTTTTCCTAGAGTTATTGTTACAGATAATGGAACTTAATTTCGCTCAAGTGAGATGAGTGAGTACTACAAGAGAAATTCTATTGAGCAGACATTTAGTACCATTTATCACCCTCAAACAAATGGTGTCGTGGAGCATTTCAACAAGATCCTCAAGGATGCTATTCGTTGGGTGTGGTCAAATGGTTTAGAGTGGAAAAAAGCTGTGAAAGATGTAATTGTAGCCCATCATTTTACCCCACACTGCACACCGGGTATTTCACCTTTTGTGTTCAGTCGAGGGCAGAAAACCAACACAAAATTGGTAGCATCTTGGTTGGGGAGAAATACTGATATAGGAAAGAAACTAGAAGGTTTTGTGGAACACATTGAAAGGAACCAGTTTAAGAACAAGGTGGCACATGACAAGTCTGGAGTAATAAGATCTGGGAACATTATGCCTGCTGTGGGTGACACTGTGAGAATCAAGTTACCACCTGCTCTCAGGAATGGACTATGCAGATGGTCCAAGCCCATTATTTAGTCTGAAGTGTTCAAGCATGCTGTGAGAGTGGATGATGGTCGTGTGTGGAATATGGAGTTAGTGTATATGGTAAAGAGCGTTAATGGTATTGCGAAGGCTGGCCCGGATTCAAGTTGTCGGTTTGCTGATATAAAAGAGAAGGGGAGATGAATGAGAGTTTGTACTGGTGAAGAAATGAAATAGAAGGTGGGTATTTCCTTACCTAGTAACAATGCAGAATGTCCTCACCAGTCAGGTTGTGGGAGAACACACTGTAGACCTCAACGATTGGCTGAATAAGTGTGCGAGTGAAGAAAACAGTTCAAGCGCTTCCTGCTGTTCACGAAGAAGGGAGGTTATGTAGCATTGGTCTCAGCAGGTTGCGTGTAACGCAGGAGCGTGCAAAGCAGGAGCAGTGATGAGACCATGCCCAGAATGTGATGACGAGAGGGAGACTGTTGGTGGAGAAATGAGGGAGAGCGTTGTAACCAGTGGGGCTTAACCCATGAACTTGTTATTTCCTTGTATAAGTATTAATATTAGTTCAAGTAATAAAGCCTTGTGTTACTACTTACCTCCTGTGTCGCATCCAATATATTACAAAAAACAAACAGAAATACTATACCAAATGTAGATTTGGCTTCCCTAGAACAGTTTGATAAAAAGGACAAGTAAATTGCTTGATGTCTTCTGTTAGACAAAGTGTAAAAGACAAATCCCCTAAAAATACATACAACATTAAAAGGGACGTAACATCCAAATACATCAATGATTACAATGCAATCACTGCCCTCTTGTGGAATGTAAACATAGACATACAGTACATTGCAGACATTTTCACTGCAGTTCCAAGATATGTCACAGCCTATTTCAACAAAGATGAGAAAACAGAGCTAAAGGACTTCTGAGAGGACATATCATCTGACAAAACATTATCACGGAAATTGTATATCTTTGGTGTAAGAATGCTCTGCCATTGAGAATGTTGGTGCTACGAAGCTGCAGACTATTTAAAAAGTACAGACTTATATGGAAAATCTGAGCACATTGTCTGGCTGAACATTGGACCAGATTCATGACAAAAAACAATACTAAAATCCTAACAAGAGATAGAAAACATAGCCACAAATGATACTAACAGACAGGACATTTTGGAAAACTATTTAGTTGACACATACTACCGAAGCAGAAGTACTACTTTGGAAAAAATATGTGTCTGTACGACAGTGCCCAAAACTACACCTTAAAAAACAATGGGGGTCATTCCGAGGTTGGAGGTAAGGGATTATCGGCGCCTGTAAGGGCACCGATGGCGGTAATCCCTTACCTCCGTATTCCGAGTTCCCTTTGCGGGTCCCTCTTTACCTCCTGCTTTTAGCAGGAGTAAATTACGGGACCCGCAAAGTGACCTTGGAGTAAATTACGGCACCGTAAATTACGGTGCCGTAATTACCTCCTTCCCCATTCCCATTGAGCCCTATGGGGGCAGAAATGGGGATGGGGAAGGGCTATGCTGAATGGGGAATTACCGGTCCATCCAACCTTGGAATGGACCGGTAATTACTCCATTCACCATGCCGGTATTCCATGGAGTAAATAGCTCCATGGTTTCCAACCATGGAGCTATTTACTCCATGGTGTAGTCCTAACTCGGAATGAGGGCCAATGTCACACCAAATGAGACAACTGACAAATATTCGGTCTCAGCTTGTGAAGGAAGCCTAGTGAAACTCACCAAACCCAGTCTAATTAATCATATAAAGTTATCATTTAAATCTCTACAACATAGGGAACTGCATTACATGGACCTACTACAAATGTTTAAATCTTGGAGAAAAGAGTAATAATTATTAGGTGATTATGACTTGTTTGAAGCTGCATTCAATGCAAATGAAAGCAATATAACAAATGACAATTTCAAACAATGCCAACAAATGTTGGACAATGAACCCCAACAAGAGGAAGAAATTTAAGCTCAACTAGACAAAGACACTCCTGAGGGAAGTCAACCTTCCTTTACAGGAAGCCAAGAACCACTTGGAGAACCACTCATTACAAATGAAGCAGAAATAGCTACAAATGAGGGAGAAAATCCTGTGATATTGATACTCTCTATCGATATGAACATTCTAAGGCAGACTTGTCAGTTTTCGAATCGCAGCTAAATGATGACCAACTCACCACATAGCTAAAGGTCACTCAAGAAATTGAACATGGTTTTAAACATGAAAGTAAAACCTGTAGCTGTAGAAATTATAAACCTCTGTTCCTGTATGTAGGTGGTGAAGCTGGTTTTGGTAAAATATTCTTAATTAAAATAATCAGCAAATGTCTACAAAACTTAACAGACAACAACCTTTCAGCTGTAGTAACAACCCCCAAAGATTTAGCTAACAACAACACAGGAGGAGTAACTTTACACTGACTACTACTCCTCCCTGTAGAAAAAGAAAACATATTAGAATACTAAAAATGATCAGCAGAAGCTGCTACTGAAGTAGGCAGAATTCTAAAACAAATTAAAGTACTCCTGCTAGATGAATTAAGCATGGTTTCCAACCTCATGTTGACTTTAATTCATCTCAGAATGCACAAAGTCCTAAAAACCAACTACAAAGAACTGTTTGGAGGAAAACATGAAATTGTTTTCCGAGACCTCCTACAGTTAACACCAGTGAAAGGGCAACTGATTTTTTTCAAAACATTAGGACACGAACAATGCTGCAATACCCTCAACAGCATTGGAAATGTAAATCTCTGGCAATGTATTTACTACAGAGAACTAACTCAAAACATGCGCCAGTCTGCAGACCTCACATGTGTTAACATTTTAAAAAGCATTAGAATTGGTCGGCTTACTAAAGATGCAAAATCCATCTTAAATAGTAGACTAACCCATGAGCTATATGGATGAAACACATCTGCTCCCGATATCATGGAACAATTAACTTAACAAAATCTAAAATGTATGTCCTTAATGCCAACCCTTGCAAATTCTAGTCAATCCAAAAAGACAATGTTGAAATAAAAAAAGCAACCCATACTGCATACCAGCTCCACAGACAAACTAGAAGTGCACGGCATGCCACTTTCTATTCGTCAACAAGCAACAGCATGACTAAATAACTTAGGAAAATGTATCTCCAACACAGCTGGATTGGAGAAAATATTGACTTTGTGTCTAAACTGCAGAGTAATTCTAAAACATAACCTTGACGTAGAACAAGGTTTAGTCAGATTGGAGAAAATATTGACTTTGTGTCTAAACTGCAGAGTAATTCTAAAACATAAATTTGATGTAGAACTAGATTTAGTGAATGGAGCAATGTGTACAGTTGTGGGCTTCCAAACATATCCACATGACAACAAAATTCAGTTTGTCAACATCTACTTTGACAAACTTGCGTAAGTTAAATTGGCAGGACAATAGGACGGTTCCTCCTTTTCAAAGATGTTCATACACAGAGAGCAATTTTCTCTATCTCTTGCATAGGCTATCACTAGTCACAAATCACAAGGTCTAACCCTAGATCAAGCATTGATTGACATTGGCAGTACAGTCTTTAAAGAAGGTATGAGTTACATAGCATATTCACTTCTGTGTACACTCAATGGTCTACTCCTAGTTAACTCTGATGCAAACAAAGTCAATGCTGACACTCCTTGCATCCCGGATTACAACAAGCTAGGGGCACTATACACCCCCATCTAGATATGTACCTTGTACCTCAAAAAAATAAACCTTTTAAAAGACAAAATAATAGAAACAGAAGCTATAGCAGATTTCCCAATAATACCACTAAAAAAACAACCAACTCCTTCTGCGTCAAACAATACCACCACAAAACTATCTAGTACAAATTCAACTGCACATGCATCAGACAAGGAACACACAAATCTCTCTTCTGCAGAAACATCTGCAAGCCCAAAAAAATGATCCACAAACAGAACTCTCTGGTCCATTTAAATTCAGAAACACAACTGGAGTAAATTCTTATGCTAATGTGACAATGAATCTTCTCTTTCAATTGCCACCAATTGTTCACAACATTTACTTAAACGGCTCGGACCAGTTGAGTTTGCAAATGCTTGTGCTTCACCAAAATGCCACAAATAATCCTGACAAGACTTACAGTGTCTCAGGTATAAGGCAAGAATTGGACTACTGTGCAGGAATGGTAAGATTGACCATAAACACACAGAAAATGCACAAGAATTCCTAATGAATTTACTACAAGTACTGGAAACCAAAAACATCCCTATAAACGTGGAAACATACAGGCACTCTCTGCAACTATGTTTCACAAGTCCACATCCCTAATGAACGATTTGGATATGATCCATGGCAAATTCTGAATCCATTCCATTTTACCAGCTTGTGCAGAATGCAAATCATGGCATATTATGCCCTTTTTGCAATTCAGACTATCATTCCACCATACAAATAAACTCACATAACCAATATGTCATACTAATGTGTCTAAGGTACAATTCAGATGGTACCAAAAATAACTGTAAGATTACAGGCTTCATACATGGCCAATTATCTCTTGGAAAGAAAACCTTCACAACAGTTGGTATAGTATCCCACACTGGTGCCATAACCACTTCAGGGCACTGCACTATATATGTCAAAAAACAAAGTGGTTGGTTTGAATGTAACGATACCTCCATTACTCCAAAACATAGGTTACCAGCAAATTTAACACATGTCTACTTAATATTCCTGCAACCCAAATTTAGTCAGTAAACTATAGCACAGTTACCAGTTAGAATACACCACCAGGTATCTAACTACATCCATAATACTACAATAGCACTTTTGAAAGAAAATCTAGTTAGAATACGCCAACAGGCATCTAACTACTTGAAAAAACCCCTTCATTGCAAAGCACTTCAAATACTCCATCTCAATTCCTATACGACAAAACATCTCCTAACCTCTAATGAAGTTAGAATACACCAACAGTTAGCTAACTACTTCAAGCATTCCCTTCATCACAGCATACTTCAAACAAACTATCACCCTTACACTCACGTAACTGTAATCTTTTTTTTTCTCCAGTATGTATTGTATTTCCCCAATGACCAAATGATTATTTAATCCTAATACAACATCAGTGTGCCATACACTAATGCTGTACCAAACATAATACTTAGAATGTACTGTGTATGAGGGTCTAAAAAGGAAAATATATATTTGAATGTTTATGCAACTGCAGCTTTTGAACAATCCTGCTTAACAAATTGTACTGTTTTTTTCCACTGAAAATAAACCAGAGATTGCAGCTTCAAAACACTACAATACTAAGTAACCACAGCAATTATAATCAAATACATATTCTATAAGCAGTGTCCTCAATTGTACTACAATCATAAGTACCATATACGGTTCAATTACATCATTCCTCCTTATTAGAAACCAAACACTTTGTACTTCTACTACATTACCTATAATTACTGTACACATATTACTGCTGTGGTTGTTGTGCCCAGTGCACATATTCTTGGGGCCATGTCCTGCGGTCATGCTCCTACAATCTTGCCACTGGCATCAACCATCACAATACAATTAACTATATTTGAAGTATTTACCACACCCTGGAAACTGATAACTCACTCTGACACGCTGCAGTCAAAATGATGTCCACGGACATTAAAATTGACCACAGATTCGGCAGCATCCAAATCCTTCTTTTTTTCATCTTTAAAACAAGCTCCACATTACCTTCTTTCCACTTCCCTACCATTTGAATGCCCTCTTCACGCCATCAAATAACCCCAAATGTCTTGTCCAAGCTATCTGTTCATGGCACTGTCCACAAACTACTGCGGTGTCCACGGACAGCTACAACACCTGCCTTGCCTTTTTCAACCTACAAAAATATCCCCATATCATCTTTTTCCTCTCCCCCACTCTTCTCACCCCCTCTTTCCAGCACCAAATGACCCAAAATATGTTTGCCAGACTTTTCCTCCAGTGCAATGTCCACAGACACCGGCAACTGTCTGCAAATACAATGTGGCAGGTGTTTTGGAAAATCTGACACACATCACGCTTTTTGCCATCCAATCAGTGGGCATGCCTGATGTCCGCGGACCTCACGTTGACCTCTGGACAAATTGGAGGCCTATCCGCAGACCGAACAGGTAAGTGAGTCCATGGACCAAACTCAGATATCACAATTTTTTGTTTACCAACTTTTTAGTCTTTTGAAGAAAAACTATTAGACAGATTTACACCAAATTGACAAAAGCACACTTTTGGAACCAAGCCACCGCTCCTGCCACAAATTTGGTGAAAATCCATCCTGCGATTTGGGCTGTAGGCCTGAGCAAAATCTTGTTTCCATTGCATTTATGGGAAAAACCACACATTTTGGGATGCCCCTATAACTTTGTCTCCTCTTACCGAAACCCTGCCAAACTTCTCTGGATCAATCTGATGGGGCCTTATATACTGTCTTTGCAAGGTTTCATAAGGATTCCTTTGGGGGGGGAGTTATAAGCCACCCAAAAAGTGATCTTCCTATGGATTGAACATCTTAACCATAACTACAGGGTCACTACCGCAGTCCCTGTAATATATATATTATGACAAATCCTCACACAACTTTGCAAAAAAAGTATATGGCCCCATCAGATTGATTCTTAGACATTTGGTGTGGTATTGTGCGGGGGGCAAAGTGATAGGGGGTCACCAAATTTGTGGCAGGAGTGGCTGCTTGGCACTGAAAGTGTGCTTCTGTAAATTTGGTGTAAATCTGTCAAGTATTCCTTTTTAAAAGGGCCAAAAAGTAGGTCAAATAGAATTCATCATATCTGGGTTCAGTCCGCGGACTCACTTCCCTGTTTGGTCTGCAGACAGGCCTCCGATTGGCCCAGAGAGCAACGTGATGCACACAGGCACCAAAAGTGCCCACTGATTGGGTGATGAGAAGCGTGATGTGCATCAGACTTTTGGAAATGCACGCCATGTTGGATTCGCGGACAGCAGCCAGTCTCCGGGAGCATCCCGGTAAAAACATAGTAAACACAACATGGCACTTGTCAAACGGATGCCTTGTGAAGGTCTCCCCTTTTCCAATTTCAGGTTGCTGTGTGTGTTTGATGGGAACTGACCAATGGCAGATGAATAACATTCCAGTGGTCAACACAATCACGTAATGCTATGAAGCTTCACTATGGGGCAGTGTGGGAAGGTTCGTCACATTATGAGGGGTAGATTTCAGTGGTGGGGAACAGGATGGCATGAGACAATCATCATTATTCAATGTAGATATAGGTCACTGACATAGTCCCACCAATTAGCTCTTTTGGGACAATCTAACAAATGTTTCAACTTTGTACATGCTAATTATGTGATTTATGCATAAAAGGTTTGCCCACAGTGGGTGGTGTTGACAGCTATCTTGGCTCAGTTCTGCTCGACCATACTTTTCGAACCATGCTTTCCCAGCCGGGCCTAAATAAATTGTGTTACTTCCTGCTTGGTGCATGCTCCTATTGGGATTACTTTAGTGTTCCAGTCTTTACTTGCCTTGGAGGACCCCTGATACAAAGCCATCCAAGGTCTCAGTTCAACCTGCCTTTAAAACTTCTCCCCCTCCTTGCAATAATTTCCAGCTTTCAAAAAAGCAAGGTATGAAGGCCAAAAACATTTAGTACGTACATCACAAATATGGAATAAAATACCGATTTACCTACAATCTGAACAGAGCCGAACTAGATTCTGCAAATGCCTGCTAACTCGCGTTTTTGCTTCGTTGTATTGAACTTCGTTTCTTAGCTGAGTCTGGTTTGACTTCTATAGTCCTTCTTTGTGCTATGAAGCAATCTTGTTTGACATGAGCACACTACACATGTCAATAAATTACTGGAAATTGCCAATGTGAACTGTTAATTGTATGGCTTCCATCAGATTTTGTTTTTGAAACAGTGTACTGTAAAATACACTATGCTATTCTATTATTAAAAAATAAAATGGGCCATGGGGAGAGCCCCTCCCCTCGAAACTACCTTAGTTGGTTGGGACTATATCAATACACTTAGTCACTCACAATCTTTCAGGGGAAATATTTATGTACCTCCCCTGACTACATTCACCACCCACCACAGTATGAGATTAATATTCAAAGAAAAATCTAGGCCTGACAAATGATTTCATATGGGACATCTCGGCAGGTATTTTAGGTCTCATCCAAGCATCAGGCTCATTTTTCATTTATGGGCCAGCCTCTGAGCGTCTACCATTACTATGTTTCTCACTTTACCCCCGTACATGAACAGTTAATGTCTTTTATGTAAATGTGATATTTTTTCGCCCACCATGATTGCAAACACACATCTTTGGATCACAATATGTTGTGCAGGGCAGCATACTATGCGCATTTCTAATTCCCTTTCACTCGCTGCAGTCAATGTGTTCAATTTGCCTTCATGGCTATGAATAGTTGTTTACCATTATCGTCTGCAGGCTATAGTAGTTGATTCCCATCCATATTCACATTCACGACAGTCTCCAGAGCACACTTAATCCTGAATGTATTTCCGCTGCTAGTTTTACTGTGAGAGCCACAACAATATCAAAGGAATCTCATTTTATTCTCAACTATATTTAAGTGGGACACTGGACAGAACAAAACTCACCCATCCAATGTTCGAGTTTGTAATGTTTTGCCACCCACAAACTCTTTTATAGAAACCACTTTCTTTGATCTTTGATTTTGGTCCCTGGAGAAAAGATTGACAGATGTTTTAATAATACTGCTATATTGTTTTTTAAAATCCTTACATATTCTTTTTAACTTTGAAACATCACTTTTCTGTTAACACGATGATTGTGTTGTTTACGTTTTCCTAACTGATGAAACAGCTTTCATTTTGAGGTTCTCCATATAAGCAAATAAAACAAAACGTTTACAAGCAATAATGAAAATAAGAAACTGACACTCATCCAAGTCTGAAAGTCTCTCGCCTGCCTGTACCTCTAAGTGTCAAAGTCCAAATCAGTTTCCTTGGAAACCCAATTGAAGATGCCTACATCCACATAGGGATGACGGGCATGACAGTCGAATGATTGTCAAATTAACCCTTACCCAGTAAACGAGCTCTCAGCTCCGCCATGACCTCACGTTGAAAACACACATCAACATGTTAACCCATGAGGGACACGGTCAACGCTTTCATTCCGTCCGCTAGTTTCAGAGCAGTTGTCCAAGCGCTAGTTACCACCTGGACTCGCAGGAACCTAAAGTACAACCTTCCTCTCTGACATCTTTTTCTCCACCTGTGGCGTTCCCCAGGGATCTAATCTCTCTCCCTGGCTGTTCAACCAGTATCTGGCATTCCTTGCCTACCGCATCGCTGCCCTCTGCCTCAACTTTCAGTGCTATGCGGACGATACCCAGCTCATTTTCAGGCTACCCTCTGCCTCCTCCTCTCCCTCATCTCTGACTGTCTGTCTGCTATCCAGGAATGGTGTGCTGCCAATGACCTCTGCCTTAATGCTAGTAAGACTGAGATCCTACTCATCGGCACACCCACTCCCTCCTTCCCTGCAGCTCTCTGGCCGGCCTCTCTTGGCCCTCTTCCTGCTCCTACCTGCAAGGCAAAAAACCTCAGGGTCATCTTCGACTCCACACTCTCCTTCTCTCCTCATATATCTGACGTCTCTAAGAAGTCACATTACCAGCTGCACCTCCTCAGAGGTATTCTTCCCTTCCTCTCCTTCCCCCAGAAGCTCACTGTCTCCCGAGCCCTGGTTCTCTCGAAGCTGGACTACTGTAACAGCCTCTATCTTAATCTGCCTGCCTCCACTCTCCGCCTTCTGCAACTCATCCAGAACAGAACTGCGAGACTTGTCCTTGGCCTCAAGCCCAGGGACCGTATCTCTCCAGGACTGAAATCTCTACACTGGCTCCCAGTGGCTGCAAGGATTAGGTTCAAAACCCTCTGCATTGTCCACAAGGCCTTCTGGGGCCTGGGGCCTAAATACCTTCAACTCTCTCTTCCTAAATATCTTCCTTCCCGAGCCCTACGCTCATCCGTCTCCAACTCCCTCAGGGTCAGCCGCTTCTCGAAGCAACGAGCTGGGGGTAGATCTCTCTCCGCGGAAGGGGCCTCCCTCTGGAACAGCCTTCCTGCCTCCCTGAAACTTGAGGAGAACCATCTCCGGTTCCGGAAGCACCTCAAAACCTTCCTCTTCACTTCTGCTTCCTCTCTCCATCTCCCCTGCTAAATTCTTCACCAAAACTGCACTGATTCTGCAACTGGGCCACTCTCACCGACCTCGGTCCTGGGCCCAGTCACTCTTCACTTGCACTGCCACCCTGGCAACCCCTGCACTGTGGGACTGTCTCTGTATCACTACAGCCCCCCGCCCAGCACTTGTCTGCACTTACCTTGCACTTGCCACCAGCTGGCCCTATTTATTTATTATTTTATTTCTATTCTACTTATTTGTACTGCACTCCCCCCCCCTTCCCCTTGCACTTTTTCCCTTCCCCCTACCCCTGCACTTGCGCGGTCTGAATGACACCTGGCCTAGTAGGATCGTTGTCTGTCTTCCCCTTGTTTCCCCCTCCCTGCCTCGTCGCGCCTTGAAACACTTGTGTATAGGCACGTTACAAATGCCATATAATATCATATCATATCATAACCTTGTACCCTCTAAAAACCGCCGAGAATGCTCCAGCGCTCCTCATCACAGCGATAAGGAAATGCCACCACATCACCCCCATCCTCACACAGCTGCTTTTGCTACGCATTCAAAAATGTCTCATGTTCAAGGAAGCCTGCATTGTCAACAATTCAATAACGATGGAACCACCACTCTAACTAGCCTAGAAACCCACCATCTCTGGGGCACCATTCCAACCGAAACCATGTCATTGCTAGCCTGGAAATAGAGAATTGCAAGAGAAAATAAAGCAACAATGCATGTTCACCTTATGCACTCTGTCTGTGGAACAAGTTATCGAAGCAAATAAGACTGGCTCCCACGATTGTTGTATTTATCAGAGAGTGCATTAAGACTGCACTCTTCAGAGAACATCTTGCCATTCACTAATCACTTCCGTCAACCCTACGTCTCCCCTTAAAGAGGTCCTCAGCTTTCCTGCTCCTACCCCTCCCAGCCGCCTTTGTTACCACTAAGTAGTGATTGGAAACTTCTGTGTATATCCTCTATGTTCAAGGCTTCATTTCTTCCCAGCTGGTTTGATCTTCATTACTCCCATCTCACATATGTGGCTCATCAGATGTATTTGGATATGATATGATTACTACCCAGAGGTTTTTCTAAGCGCAGACCCAGGGATGGAACCTGTGTGGCTCCCTGTCGTCTTGCTTCCGGGCGAGCACGTTGCTGCTGAGCTTTCCACCCAAGACTGGCATTGACATTTTCCAAAATAGATGCATGACACGGGTCTCTGCAAAATGGACACGTTGGAGGAAATTCGTTGAATGGTTCAACGGGTATTTATAAAACAAGAACAAGCTGTTTGTTTATCTACTCCCATTAAATTTCCCAGAGAGAGAAAGGTGCTTCCACGTGACATGAAAACCCTGGGACGGATTTGCACCAAATAAGCAACAACTTGGGCCCACAGCATGGTAGGTGTGCCTTTCGTTCGTTTGGGGTAAAAGTGGGTAGCAGTTTGGGGAAAAATGTGATGGAGAATGGAGTGCCCTCACTCCCCAAAAACCTTTCTATACCTCCCATTGTGCATTGCATCAGTGAAGCTTTTAAGAAATGTCCTCAATGTGAGAATGCAGTGTTAATCCAGAGAGAAGCCAAAAAAGAAAAGTATTCAATGTTATATTTTTAGTATGATAGGTTATTTATAATGCGCTTAATACCCAGAGGTCTCTAAGTGTGGACCAGGGGATCGAATCTGTGTTGCTCAGTGTGGTCTTGCTTTCAAGGCGAGCACGTTGCCGCTGAGCTATCCTCCCGAGGCCTAGGTAAAGTGGTGTTCTATATCAGGGTAAAGGTGGGGAGGGGAAGAAGGGAAACACATGTTGTGGAAGAGTTAGGGGTGGGCTGTGGGAAACCCATCCTACTATGGGAATCCTGCAGGATTTCATTGCAAGACAGCTATACGAATCAGCGAGTGGAAGTGGCCAATAGGGGAAGTTATGGGAAGATTTACACATGGGAGTGGCTGTATCATGATTTATGGGGCCTGGAAATTACATTAAAAAGCACTCGCTGCACTAAGGCCTTTAATTTGGTCTTCAGGGACCATAGCTCCCAGAATGGCCCTCGGGTTGGGTCTATAAAGCTTAATTATAATACATTGAAGCCTGCAATACCCATATAAAAGCCCGTACAAAATTGTCTTATTACAGTTTAATTGTGATATTTCTACTGACCTGAAATAAGATCATGGCATTACAGCTCTGACACCAGTTATTAATCTTCAGTAGTAATGTAACAATGGCTATTGCTTAAACCATCACCAAACAGAATTCCAGGTGTCATTGCAGACGTATTAAAGCCAACAAGATGTTCTTGTAAAACCCTTTCTGTGACCCTTTAGACACATTAACTGATAAGGAACTGCATATGACAGTGCATATATTTTGTGCACTAGCAGGCAGATTCTTGCACTCATGTGTTAAAGCACAAAAAGAAACGTTTTAGACACATTTTATCAAACTGCTTACATAATTTTCCTGCAGAACATTAAAAGCTGCATATTATTATTTGTTTTAATCATAACCGATGCTACCTTGATTATAAGTATAAGCTTCTAAAAACTGTTGCGCATTGCATTATGCAAGAGGTCAGGCATTAAAAGGGATGGCAGTGTAAGTGTATGGGCCTCATCACAAGTCTTACGGTACGGAATGGAGCGTGCTCATAGCAACGCACTGGCACCCATACCGGACCGGCAGACTCCCAGTCGGCACAGTTGTCACAGAAGCACCGGCATCGTTAGCAACAGTGCTGGTGCGTCTGTGACCCCACTTCCATAGTGTCCTATGGGACTCAATGTGAATGAGGAACAACACCACCACCTGAGATCCCGGGCCACCAGGTCTTGAATGTCCCAGTGGCACCAGGATCTCAGGTGGCAGAAACAGTGTTACGGAGTTGGCAGCAACCCGCCGAGGGCACCGGCGGGTTACCGCACACCTCGTTATGAGGCTCTATGTATTATAAAGAATAAAATATCCCCTACTGTATGTAAAAAGATATTGCAAGTCCTCTCAGACTTCAACCTTGTTCCACTATTTCAGTGGTCTTCACACTGTGGGGCATTCACCTTATGGGGTGGCCGAAGGGTACCCGCTGTGGAGGCGGAGGCCATGCGGTTCTGTAAAAAAGGGATCATGGTATCATGGTCACTGCTTTGAATAGAAATTTAAAGCAGTTATGGCTATATAGGAGGGGCTCTGATTAAAGCAGTTTGAATATCACTACTCTTTCTGATAACGGAACTCCTCAGTGACTTGCAATATCCTTGTAACCTATGGTAGAGGACAGATTCCTCCTACTTATAATTCTCTGTAATAGTATTTGGTATTATTGCCCTACTAAATGATACTAAACATATTGTCAGTCAGTCAATACATTTATTTAGCAATGGGGCCATAAAAGTACATTGTAACACATACAAACACATACAGTAATAATTAAACTAAACAGTTGGCTTTACATTCTTCCATGGGATAAAGGTACACCATCATTGACCCCTATCATCCTAATTAACCAACAAACCCATATCTCAATTACAATCTCTTCAGGACCCCATGGGGTGTAAAACCCCCTGTTTTATTACAGTTTTAATTTTCCCCAGTGGCATTACATTAGCGCCGGAGAGAACAGATTGCTGTAAACTAGTTTCAGCAGGGTAATCATGGTTTTACCGGGTGTGAGGACCAATTACAATCATGCTGTTTTGAGATAAACTACATCTCATGTCAATATCCAATAGATCATTTGCCACTCTCCAGTCCCTGAATTCAATCCACAAAAAATTGAAAGTACTCTTCCCTTGGAAATGAAATCTGGTGCAGTTTGAAATATACTCCTGAATTATAGATGGACAACCACATACCCCATGGAACCAGTGGATGCATGTGTTAATAAACGTTTCCTTGGTTTCTAGGCAATTGGTGGCGAGTTTTGGAACCTTGTGCAAGAATACAGTCCACCCCGTATGTCACCCTGTCGTCACACCACTTTTCATAATGTTGGGAGGGGAGTGAACCCATCCCACAACCCCTAGGCGCTTTCAGGTGATGTGAGCCCCATTAGGAGAGCTGTAATAGACATGGGGGAAAGGGGATGTCCTAAGGGTCACCACATGATCATAATATTATATTTAAATAGAGAGCGCCTATATAAGATTACACCATTTTGTAGACAGATTTGAAGCATGGGGCCTGAACGGCCATGTAATATTTGGTGCATTAGACACAGGCCGCAAGTCTAAAGGAGAAATCTGAACAGGCCCAAGAGCTGAGGAGAGAGTCCCACGTTGCTAACTTCCACAGAAACACTTCTTTGTTTTAAAGTTGTTGCCAATATGTTTGTTCTAAGAAAGAATGTGCCCTGCAAGGCCACGAGACAGTGCTGGGGGTATTGGTGCACATGTTATCACAAACAGGACAGAGCAGCCCTCGACACCCACCAAGCCACCTACGAATGATGGCCCTACAGCTGTCAAAGTCCCAAGACCCTCAAATTCTGAGATACCAGCTGACCCTAGACCGTGGACCATAAACCAATCAGCCATTAAAGATCTGAGATTATGGTCACCCTGCCTTTATTTCATAATGACATGATTTGTAATGTGAGGTACAGCGAAGGAAAAATAAAGTTCAAAAGCAGGGGTGAAATCCTTGGAATCCTTGGAAGCGATTGGGATGAGTGAAAAGTGTGTGGGTCAGTGATACCTCGAGACTCCCCCCTGTGTCATTCTGTGCACCGTATAATAATAGAGTAGCACTGTCAGCAAAATGTTGCTAACTGTTTCTTCGAACTTTTTTCCCTGGAGACGATGAGCCCAGAAGACCCCACGTGATGGAAGACGGTTGGACAGGGCTGGGACCAAAGGCCTGGCATACCCTATGGAGCAGGCCGCCCATGTAATGGTTGGCACCACCCAACCATTTGTGTTCTCACCATATGTAATGACGCCACCTATGACGCTCTGTATCCTTTTAATTTTCTGTTGACACTCTTTTTGTCCAGCACGTTCCAAGGCAGCAGAATTCTTTGCTGGCACACCGGTTTTGTAGAGATAAAACATGTTATCCCTGCAAGAGATTCTTGGGCCTTCGTCCCTAGTGGGTTGTATTTTTTCGGGTGAAGCATTTAGGGGCGTGCATTCCATACCCTGACTTGGCTCTAATCTGCAGGCCCTAGGGAAAACACCATTAGGAAAAGAGTTGGGGAATACATAGTCAACCCTACCAGCTGACTGTGTGGATACTACTAGGGGCACGGTCTGCACTTCAGGCAGCAATCAGATTTAATTGTTGAGCTGCATGGTTCAATGGTTTAAGAGTGGGGGCAAAGGGGCCTAAGCAATTGGGGGCTGGAGCCCCTTGGCATTGAGGGCAAAGTTGTTAGCGATGCTCTCCCTATTTGCTGAGACTTCCCTTGCACCAGCCAAACTAGTACAGTTCAAGTTGGAGGGGACATCATGGTTAAGATGATCTGTCTTCTCCAGTGGTTTGAGAGTCCTCTGTGCATCCTCCCATCTGGCTACTGTCCCTCCTGTGGCTTGCCCTATAACATAGAGTTCAAGGAGGGCCATGAGCAACCTAGGCTGCATTTGCATCCACTATCCAAGGGTATCCCTCCCCTTGGCAGATGGATCAAGATTATGCAGAATGAATGCACTGGGTGAGATGGATGAGCAACTGAAACTGGTGATTCGCGTGGGGCCGGTCTCTGCACTCATAGCCAGCCCCTCCTTATTTAGGTATGAGCCTAAAGGAGAGGCGCTAGCATCGTTGACAGCCCACAGATTGTAAGTGATTTCAATCCGGCACTTCACCTAAGTCAATGCCTAGCGTGTAATGCACAACTGTAACCCTTATTTATTTGTGTCTAAAAGTTCTTTTAATCTGAACGATGTAACACTCATATCACGCCCCTCTCTTGGAACCCCCCCGGTCACACTGAACCAGGAATCAGGCTGGTTTGCAAAGTTAAAATATTTATTTGTGTATTCACAATTTTAATCACACTATGTTTATGGGTACACAATAATCAACAATGGGGTGATGTAACACTAAGCAATCTCTTTAATGTACAAGAAGCAATAGCGAACAAAACAATTCAGCACAGAAATAATATGTTTGTGTGTGTGTTCAGATCAGATTAGCAGTGTGGTTACTATTTCCCCCTGCACACCCCTCAACCCCCCAATAGACAATGTAAAGAGATAGGAGGAGAGAACAGGTTTCAGGAATGGCAAAACTCAAACAAAATATCAATCCCAGTTTCCCCCCAGCAACACAAGAGAAAAACAGAATTGATTGGCAAGCGTTCAGAATGATTTTTAAAGTTATCTAGAGAATGGATTGGGTAAAACACTAAATATGGTCTAAATTGCTGAAATTGTTTAAATTCTTATGGGAGCCACTTCGGATAGTTGCACATAAACACTAGCAATGATTTGATACTAAGAAGCAATGTGAAATCTTAAAATTGAGGTCGGAAGCAATCAAAAGCTGTTTTACACGTGTCAGAATTTTCCCTAAAGGAAATTTGCGGCTAACTTTTCAGCGTGCGGTATGGATTTGGAATGTTTTAGATTCTATGGAAAGCTGACGATGTGAGCTATAAGCAGAAGTTGAAATGTTGTTTCTAGCACAAAAATGGAGGAAGTTATGGACGTTTTAGTGGAGGTTATTTTTTTCAGATTAGCGCAAAACTGGGAAACAGGAATGCACTTTTAAAAGACAAATGGGATTCTTACACTAGGGGATGACTATGAAGAAACAAATACCAGACAGAAGCACAGCCACTGGATCAGGGCGACTGCCTGCGGGGAGCTCGCCTTCTTCAGATGAAATATATCAGCGCAAAGATAGTTTTAACAATACTAGTACAGGAGGAAGATAGGAGGGATACGATAGAGAGTTTTGACAATTCAAAAATGCTCCTAACAATGCAGGTTCTGAAGATAAGATAGGATGGATTTAAGATAGGGATTGACAATGGACAGTACATATGCTAGTGACACAGTTCTATCTATAGATACTCACTAGATATGTTTTTTAACCGGAACCGTCAGGATTCTGGTCCGTCAAGATTTCTGGTCAGGGAAGGGAATCTGGTTCTGGGACAGACAGCTGGGCACACCGGACTGGACTGAGTCTGTTCACAGCACGGCACAGGACTTTATTGGGTCTGCAATGGCTCTGGTCACAGCTTTCTGGTCACAGCACGGCACAACTGGATTGGATCTTTTGGTTCTGATGATAATTCTTTGAGCGGGGAAGCAGTACAGCACAGCCCGGCTGTTTGTTTTGTTCCCCTTTCGGTTTTGGAATTTTAAAGCCTAGCTGAAAAAGGTTCAGCTATATAATGGGCCTTTCTGCTTTGCCAAGTTTCTGGAGTCAGGAGCAAGGAAGATGGAAAGTTCTGCTTCAGGTTGCTTCGCCAGGATCAGGATAGTGGGCGAATCTGTGTGTGTTTTCCAGCCCTGAGCTGTCTCTATTTATGCTTATGATAAAGGGGAGTGTGTGCTGGTTTATCCTAAGCACGCCCCCTTTCCAGGGATTGGTCAGGGTCTCCTCTCTTCCTTGATAGGAGGAGAAAACAGTGTGTCATCATGATGATGTGGTTTTACAAGGCCTAGAGTCCACCCCTCGCCTCTTGATCACAAAATCTACTTTTGGTACCATACATATTTCCATGTGTGCAACCTCTACAACAATAACATATATAGATTACTTATGTTGTGTAGCAGATACTCCTCCAAACCCCATCGCTGTAAGATCTTGTGTCTGCTTTTTACAGAATTTTGCCCTTTTTGTCCGGTACACATTGTCCAATTTCGGAGCAAATTTCTACAAATGTGCACATTAAATATGGGCATAAGTGTATGAAGTTTCATACTTTTGGCATAAATACATTTGGTGTAAAACCATATTTTCCACCATTTCCTTCTAGAACATGTCACACGGTTTTGCTGCCTCTTAAAATGTACAGTCAGAATTTAGATTCACAAATATGTGATTTTTGTATTTTAAACAATTTGAAGTGGTAAGTTATATGTATTTAAACAAAATGTTCTTTGTGAATATCCAGCCACAACTGGTTGTTTGTCTCCACCTCCTTCTGCCTCTCTGCAGTTCAGAAGCAGTCTCATCCCATTTCCTCCTGGGCCCAGGCCATTTACGACCCTTCATAATTAGCATCTCCTTGAGCTGGAGGAAGTCCATTGTCCCCTTCCCACAGCAGCCCAAATTCTCCTCCCACCCTGTAATCATCACTTAGGTGTGATTTCCTTGTGGAGGGGAGCAGAAGGGAGAGGACTGGCCTCTGTGGGGGAAGTTTTTCTTTTTTTATTTTTTTTTATTTTTTTTTATTTGTATATAATCACTACGGATTTTTACAAAGAAAAAAAGGAACAAATGGTTGGTGTTGAAGGAAATTTCAAGGACAATGTCTAATGTTCAGGTAAAAAGATGTTTCTCCATGTCGATGAAGAATGAAGAAGGGTTGACCAAGGTGGTCTGGTGGAAACGACGAAGTCTCACCAAACGGCACCATGAAGGTGAGTTCTAAGGTTTTGGCGATTTCGCCAGTTTGGACCCATATGTAAGCAGTAGGTGGGCGGGGATCAATGTTCGAAGCTTCTTAAGGAGGTGTCATGTTGATGATATGTTGCATGATGTTAACCGTGGCTAGAGCCCAGCCAGGTTTGTCGCCTGCGATCAGCTTGTTCCAACAGTTTCCCTCGTCTAACGATACAAAGTCAGAGATGATGCTCTTCAAGTAAATGGCACGGATGTCACGTGTCTTTGGACAGTTCAAGAGGAGGTGGCGAATTGTCTCTTTTTCTGTAGTCGATTTGCAATACCGGCATCGATTAGTTTCTGATAGCCCTCTGATTGCCAAGATTTCATTTGTCGCCAGAAGATTCAAACGTATTTTCAAAAAATATAGACGCGCTCGTCTGCTTGGAAAAAGTTTGAGATAAGTTTGCAGTGAGTCCAACTTGTTGAAAAAGGGGGGAAGGTGACTGGTGAGCTTATATTTGTTAGCGGTTTCTATGGTTTGTATCCAGTCCAACTCTTTAATTTTTTTCGAGGTTTTGGCAGGGTTGGTTATCAGCTCTTCTTTGCTACTTTCAGCCAGGTGTAGCAGATTGTGCATGTTTGATTCCCATTTCTGGAGTGAGTTACACGATTTCGATTTGAGTTCCTGGTTTATCAGTTGATAGGCGTATGGCGACCCAGGCGTTATGCATTTCCTGTATAGTTGGACTCTGTTCAGTGCGACAGAGGTTCCCAGAGATAGAAGGCCTAATTCCCTCCTAATCGAGGCTATTGGAGTTGATTTAGGGAGACCAAGAATTTTCCTCCAGAACAGGGCTTCCAATTTTGGCCATAACTCTGACGGAAGGTTAAGCATGGCGTCAGTTCCATAAGTGACCGAGGGAATCACCTTCTTTTTGTAGAAGTCTCTTACGGGGATTAAGGAATAGCGACCGAATTTGAGATCGATTGCCTTTCCCTGTGTAGATAACTTCTTGACTTTGTCAATGAGGATTTCTTGCATGGCTTTGTCTTTTAAGGATGAATCTAGCGTGGCTCCCAGGTATTTAAAGCTAGATACCGTTTCGATTTGAGTAGAGCCAAGATAGAGGTGGAGTTTTTCTGTTTTCTTAGGTGTTTTTTGAAACTTCATCATTTTAGTTTTGGACTCGTTGATTTCTAAGTTATTTTCCGTCATGTACCTTTGGAGGCTGTTTAATTGCCGTTGGAGACCTATAGGGGTGTGGTCTAATAGAATGAGGTCGTCGGCATACAACAGGCGGCTAATCTGGGTACCTCCTAGCTTTGGAGGGAACGAACGGATTTGTGTTTCAAAGTCTTGAAAGTCGCCTAGATAAGTCCAGAATAATGCAGGAGCAAGTGGGCAACCTTGCTTAACGCCTCTAGCTGTTTTTATCTCTCCCGAAAGTGACCCTTGTTGGTTTAACCTCACCCTCATTGATGTGCCGGAGTGTAAAGCCTTGATTGGGTTCAGAATCTCGGGTGGGCATTTCCAGGTCGTAAGTTTCTGCCATAGTCTAGCGCGATCCACTTTGTCAAAGGCTTGAGTAAGGTCCACGAACGTGATGTAAAGTGTGGGTTTACCTTCAAGGATCTTGTTTTTCAGTGTGTTTAGTATCAAGATATGGGCGTTCGTGCCCAGGTTCTTCTTAAAACCTGTTTGGAGGTTATCATGACAGGGGGCGTTGTTAGCCCACTTAGTGAAGTGTTGTAAGAGAAGGGATCCGAATAGTTTACCTATTGAGTCTAGGAGGGCTATAGGGCGGTAGTTGGCTGGGTCGGCCCTATTTCCTTTTTTGTAGATTGGAACTATGTTCGCTTTGGTCCATGATGGAGGTATGGATCTGGATGCTACACAACGGGCAAAGATGATACTCAGAAGCTGGGACCACGCTTCAGGGTGGATTTTTAGGTCTAGGTTTGTTATCCCATCTGGGCCAGGGGCGCGGGAGGGTTTTAGCTTCTTTATTTGTATTTGGATTTCTTCCTGGTCAGTAATGTCTATCCATGGGGAGTTGGTTTCGATTGTTTTGCCCTGAACGGGGTCTGTTTCTTTGAATAGGGCTTCGAAGTGGGTCTCCCAAACTGAGGCAGCAATCCCGTTTAGTTGGTTGGGGAGAGTGCCTGGGGTCGCTGAATGAATGAGGGCCCAAAAGTCTCTTGCGTGGTTGCCGTTTATTGCCGTGAGGATGTTTTCAGCGTCTTGCTGGTATAGGTTGTGTCGATGTCCTCTCAGCCAGTTTTTGTAGGCTTTAACAGCTATAGGGACGGCTGATTGCGTTGCGGGGTCTTTGCTTTTTAGGGCGAGTTTTTTGATTCTCCTTAACTCTTTCTTTTTTCCTTGGGTTAGTTTGTCAAAAGTATGAGTTTGTTGAAGGGGGTTCTGACTGGTCTTGCCACGTGGAACTCTATATACTGTCAACAGCGGAGTATAGTCGTTCGTCGACTGCTTGTTTCGTAAGGTGAGATCTTTGTAGGCAGTAGTTAAGGAGGTTATTGCTTTTTTGGTCATTTTTAATCTTGTGCCTTGCGTTGTTAACTCGAGGCTGTTTGGCATCGAGATGTTGTTTGGAGCTACCGAGACCCAGGTGGTTTCTAAAAGGTTGTGGTCACTCTCCTCTGGTCTTTGGACGTTGAATGATGTTATTAAATTTAGCAGCGGCCGAGAGACAAAGATATAGTCAATAGTGGATTTTGAGTTGGCTCTCTCCCAGGATGGGTATCTCTTTGGATCGTGGAAGGTATGGTCAAGGTTTGAGAAGGCTCTGGATTCCATTAACTTCTGCCATTTGGACGCCCTTAGGTCGGTAGAAGGGCCTTTCGGTTTGCCAGCAGGGGGATTTTCCGGGTTGTGACACTTAATGTTGAGGTCACCACATATAAGTATGTTGTCCACTTGGTGTTTTAGGAGGATCCAATCAATGTCTTGTTCCATTTTTTTGATGAATTTTGTAGTGTTTGTCGTGGCCGGGTTCCAATATACTGTAATGATGATCATCGGCTTTGGTTTAGTTGGAACGGTCTCTACAGTCGGGGACCAGTTTAGCTTCATCATTAACATGTTGTGAGACTCTTTTAGTTTTTCTATGTTCGTTAGACCTCGGCAAGTTCGGATCGCTACAAGTAGGCCGGCGGTTGGTCTGCCTGTTGAGCCTTTCTTGGCCGCGACTATGTTGGTCACGTACCCGTCTATAGTCGGTGGTTGAAGAAGCCAAGTCTCTTGAAGGCAGATAATATCGTATTCGTGCCAGTCTACGGAGCTCTGGGAGAATAAATGGTGAGAACCTCTAGTGTTCCATGAGCACAACTTTATACGATCGCTCGTCAGGCTGTGCGTGTCTTTGGTGATATCTCGGTAGAGCTTGGGTTTTGATGGCTATTTTATCCGCCGGGGTTTCAAGGCCTTAGGAAGCCATGACCACACTGTCTCGAGGGTGGAGGCTGAAGTGGGTTTGGCCACGTTAGAGTAGAGCTCATTTTGTACCGTCTTTTGGATTTTCATTGGATCGACCGTTTGTCGTTGTTTAGACTTGTCTCTTTGAGGAGCATGGGGGAGCTGCGTATTTGAAGAATGGTCGCCTAACGTGGTCGAGTGGGCAATTTGTTTTATGGATGGCGTCAAGTGCACTTTATGAGTGGTCAGATTGGCAGGTTCTTCCCGTGAACGGTTATCTCGGACATTTTTTGTCAAACGATGTTGGTATTGACTAGGTTGCTTTGATTCAATTTCTCTCTTAGAGGAGTTTGCAATAAGCGTTGGTTCCTCGTTTATGAGTGTTTTTATTTTCCTTGTCGATTCGCTTAGGCTGTAGCCCAGTGTTAGCAGGTCTTCAGCCGCTGATCTTAGTAATTTGTTCGTAGACGAAGAGGAGATGTACAGATGGGAAATCGCCTTGTGGTGAATGTGGCTTGGATCTACTATTCGGATGTCCGCAGATTTCACTGCGCCTAGTTTTGGGATGTAGCTGAAGAGGTCGATGACTCCTCTTCTATTCAGGGTTACTCTGTCTCGGTTTTCTTGGATTTGTGCTAGCTTAAGGATCCATCTAATTTGAGGTCTTTTTTGTGAAGTGTCTCTGATTGTTCTGTTGTTTGTAGGAGGTCTATTTATGGATCTTTGCGGGTGGTTAGATAGTCGACCGGGATCAAGGGTAGAGCTTTTAGTGTCTTTGTGATGTTCTTTAGAATTGCTCGGACAGTTTCCACTTTTTCTAGCTTCTCTCTGTTGATGAGAGGATCTTTTCTTAGTGTTGTGGTTAGGGTAAGGAGAAGAGTGCTTTTTCGTGTCGTCCTGTCTCCTGATGGCTGACTTTCTACGGTTCGCCAGGGTGAGAAATGGCGAATCGGAGTCAGAGTCTACTGGGTTAAACCTCGTATGTTTGTGAGTAGATGGCCGAGCTGGATCTGATATGTAGATTTCATTCATTGAGTTGAGTGTCGACCTCTCTGTTAAGTGCTGTGTTAAGTTCATCAGGTCTTCTTGATCTAAAGGTGCCTGGGCCCCTCTTGGCGAGGGGTTGATAGGGGCACTTTCTTCGCGTGACAGCCTTTGCTTTGCTTCAGGTTTGGGTGTTGGGGGTGGTTGAGTCTTCGGAAGTTTTAATGATGGTGAGAGTTTACCTCTGGTCGGGGCCTGAAATAGAAATACTGGTTTGAAAGTTGGGGCTGTCGTAGGTCGTGTAGTGCTCTTTGGAGGGTCTTTTGTAGGTTTTTCTGACCTGGTTAGTGGGTTGGACGTGATTTTTAGGTCGATTAATGCTGTTGTTTGGGTTGCTGTAGATTTTTGCAGGGTGTGAGTTGGCCGCGAGACCACTACTGTTGTGTTGTCCTTTTCTATGACTGTGGGTGATGTCGGTGGCTGAGATCTGGAGGCGACCTCCTGCTTTTGTTTCAGGTCTAGGGCGGTTATGTAGCCTTCGAGGAAAGTCAGTTTGGTTGACATTGCCGCCTGTATTGAGATTTGGTCTTTCAAGGTGTCTCCAATTGTCTCGTAACGTTTGGTAAAGGGGGCGAAGGCGATTGTCAGGGCCGACATCAGGGTACACATGTCGAGTTTTTTAGGGGGGGATCTTTTAAAGCTGTGGAACTTTGAGAAGAGGAACGATTTCGCGGAGGGGATAATAGGCGGGTGGGGGTAGAATCTGTATTTATCGATCTGATAGGATGGTCAAGCGAGATTCTTCTTTGAGTGTTGTAGTTGTTGAGGTTTGAGTAGAAAGAGTCTATGGTTCTCTCAAGTGGAGGATTTGGTTTAGGCGGTTGGGGAGTCATCTTGTTCCGAAGGCTGTCAACTGGTGATTTATTTGTTCTGTTATGGGGGTCCCGTGCCTCAGGAAGGGACGTTTTCGCTGGTTCGTTCTTGTTGGTTAACTCCACGACTAAAGGGGTGTGATTATCTGTAGAAATAAGGTCCTGAGGTAGGGTTTGGGAAGCCATTAGACTTGCACCGGTGAGGACTACGCTATGACAAACCGTAGAGTAGTTTGAGGATGTCTCGTGAAGCTCTCTTTCCGGTTCCGTAGAGTCTGGGGAAGCAGATTCACTCTCGTTGCTGGACAGTATTTCACTATCTACCCGCTCTGGGGCCGGGGCGTCCGTGGTAATGGCAGTGTTATTTGTGCGCCCAGGCGCTTTATCAGGCGCTATGTCAGCTGCGTTGTTGGAAACTAGGCCCGTGGACTGTGGAGCAGTAGTTGGTGCAACGGTTGCAGCTGAGAGTATGTCTGCGCCTGGCCCCCTTTCCTTGGTTTGGGGTTGCGTGGGGCAGTCGGTTCCTTTAGGGTTAGTCAGCAAAAAGGGTTGATGTTACCGGCACAGTCTACGCTGTTTAGTAGGAGGGGAGCATTCGCTGGCCGCTTCTAGGATTTCCTCGTCGGTCAAATCTTGGCGTATTCCTTGGAGGACCTTTGGGTGTTTGAGAAAAAAGTCCGATAAAAGGCTCAATGGTTGTTGATGTTTCTTTGTTGTCTTTGTAGAGGTTTTTGTTAGAGCCAATCTGCTTTTCTTGTTTGTTTCACCACGGTTAGTATTAGTAGCTTGCTTCGTCAATGGGGTTAATGTTTTCTTTTTCTGTTTTTGGACTGTGTTTTTTTTTGTAGTTGGAAAGGCACTAGCAAGTCGTGACCTTTTTTTCAGGTTTAGCGTTGTACCTTTGCCGTCTGGGGTGGTGAGTAATGGAGATTTCGATACGGCGATGAGTAGAGGCTGTGAGTTAGCCTCTTGTATTGAGGCTTGCTTTGCACTTTTGTGAATCTCGGCTGTTACCGTTAGTACGGTGGGGGGAGGCGCTTGGAACTGTGTTCCCTCCTGGGAAGCCATGTTGCGCGCAGCTTCGTGTAGCTGTGGTTCTGGAGGCGCGGTTTGAAGGCCCCTGATCATTGAGTCCATCGCGACCGAGGCCCCTCTCCCCTTCTGGGCGGGGGTGGCCACTATGGGCGTCTCGGCCTCGGCACCCGTACCGACGCGAGCGCCTATCAGTCCGTCCAGAGGTCTCGACGCCGTCTCCCCTCCGGGTGACGGCGGAGCTCCGGTCTCGACTGAAGGAGGCTGCGGGCGGGCAGGAGTCGCTGGTGGTTCCGAGCTTTGGCTTGAAGGCGGGTGGACGTCGTCGAGGAGCGAAACCTCAGTCATCGCCTCAGAGGGCGGAGGAATGGCCCCGGGTGAGGGCGAGGGATGACTGGAAGGTCGAACTGGTGTTTTCATTTCTCGAGTAAGTGGAGTTTGTATTTTAAGTAGTGCAGAGGTTGTAGTCGCTGCACCTTTTAGGGAACGTTGGTGCATGTTCTCAGAAGTGGAAGAAGTGCTGGACTGGTTCTGGACGGCGGAAAAGTCTGTGAAAACTGGTGCAGTGCTTCTTATGGTGGCCGTTGAGCTTCTCAAACAGCGGCCCAAGTCGACCTCTTGATTGACTGGTGTGGTTGGTGGAGTGGCGGTCCTTGCAGGCTTAGCCGGCTTGCCTGGCATGACTGCAGGACTGCCACTCACCGCCACTCCGCGTCCGCTCCGCGGAGACAATGAGTTTATGTAGTAAGTGGCTGGAAACACACCTCTCAGTAGAAATTAGCACTGTAGAAAGACTGAAGTGATGATAGCAAGCTGCAGGACTGCCACTCACCGCCACTCCGCGTCCGCTCCGCGGAGACAATGAGTTTATGTAGTAAGTGGCTGGAAACACACCTCTCAGTAGAAATTAGCACTGTAGAAAGACTGAAGTGATGATAGCAAGCTGCAGGACTGCCACTCACCGCCACTCCGCGTCCGCTCCGCGGAGACAATGGCCCTCATTACGACCCTGGTGGAAATCAAAAAACGATGGCGGAAATGCAATACCGCCATCGAATACCGCTCGGTGCGATTATGACCCGTCACCGTAAAGTACGATGCCATTAGCGACACCGTAGTGAACTCCAACGCTAACTGCACCAAGTACGCGCACGCGCGACATGCAAACCGTAATTACCACCATGGCGCAACGGTACGCGAATTCTGACCCTAGCGGACATTTACTTAACGCCATCAAGCATGGCGGAAAGTACCATTCCGCCATGGTGAGAAATACGGCATCGTGAACCAACCGTAAATGGCCCTACTGAGTGCCTGTACACCACTCCCTGGCCACATTGCACAACTCCTCGTAGGTGCAATGAAGTTACACAATGCAACCAGTGAAATGTACAAGTCACCCATGCATGCCAACGAACAAATGAATGTAGGGGCTCCAAGTGCCTTGTGAGTGGCCATCCATATTTGGCATGTCACCATTGCCGTACTGATGCAGCACAGGCATGTGAAGGTTCAAGTACAGCAATATGAACTGAAATATGAGACAAAACAACAACAGGCCCCCATCGCTTGACACCAGTGTAAGGCAACATTCAAAGCAGTATCCTGAGGGAGACTGCACCAGCCCTGTACTCTTGCCAGTAAACAAACCAACCATCAGCATAAGCATGTACCACACAAGTTGGCAGAGTGACTGAGCAGCCAGGCTCATCTCAAGAGGGGCCAATGGGAGCTGCAGGGCACAGATGGCACGAATACAGAAGCTATTCCAATGGACATGACCTCAGTCTCCCTCCAAGAAACGCACGCAAACACAGGCACCTGTGACCAGCCATTTTCTGATAATCACATCATTCCACCAATCCACCTGGCTGACCGGCATCTGTTACACAAAAGCTAATCCCCCGCCCCTGAGCATGACATCATCAAAACAGTCATAATGGCAGCCCCTATTCCTGACCTTACTGGGCTTCGTTGGCAAACGCGGCCAGTACAGTACCACGCAACTATACTCAGAAGCCGGAACCCAATGCAGATCTTCTCACAATACATCGCTCCACAAATAGGAATATGCTACATTACTTGCAAAGAATAAGGCTACACGGTTAATATCAGAATAAAATTTCAATGCACATCAAATTCACCAAGCCCATACAGCTATTAGGTCATAAACTCAAAAACATTTTTCATTAATGTGGGCTGCATCCGCAATAAATGACCAGCTTCTTCTTGTGTGACGCCCTGTTCCTTCATGGTACACAGGGGCTACATTCAAGTTCAAAAAGGCAACATGGAAGTGCCTAGAACCACAGGGCCGTCCCATTAGGTAGGCACTAGTCCAGCTGAAAGGTCGATATGTTGCTCCTAGCCACTAGTACTGCGTAAGGGCATGTGGCCCATTGGCGATCGTCCCATAAGATCGTAATGGTGCTCCACTGATTAACTCGAAGCAGCAGGTGTTGGGAGTAAAAGCCATCTGCAGGAGTGGCATACAGATGGCAGCGGCAAAAGGGGAGGAGATACCTGTCACCCAAATGAAATGAAAAAGAATAGAATGGGCATCAGAACTACATTTGAATTACTCACTTCAATGAACACACTAAATCTACAGCCATATGCATGCTAGCCCACTCAAAAGGATTATTTCCACCCAAAAATCACTTGCGAATCATAACTATATAAATCGAGTTGAAAACACTATTACAAACGAGTGTTTGTGTGCATGCGTCTGTTAAAACAGAATCCATTAGATGGGATTAGTAACGTGCATAGACACAAGTGTTTGAAGGCGCGTCGAGACAGGGAGGGTCCAACAAGGGCAGATAGACGATGGTCCCACTATGGCAGCTCTGCATCACATAGCGCAGGGGAAGGGGATCGATTCCAAAAAGCCATGTACATGGCAAACTCTCAATTAAATCATCTGTCCATGCATCCATACATCATTCCCTCATCCCGGTATAAAAACGCCTGATTATTTACTCACATGACATTTGAAATTTCCATTGAGTCTGTGCGTAATGCAGTCTGCAAAATCCACTGTGCCCCAGCCCGGAATACTAGTGTTGTGAAGTAACATGTATTTGGGAACGTCCTGCCTTATCGTCCACTACGCTATTGCGCATCCCATACTATTCATATCAATCATTGCATTCTCGCCATGGCCCCTGTCCCAAGGACATTAAACAATAGAACGTTAAATTTGCAGTCAGACCTGTGGGCGTCTCCTCGCCGCTAGCTGAAAACCGAAAGCGCTGTCCTTCGAATTCCTCATTTGCAACATCACGTCGAAAAGGCATCTGTGACCGTTTGAAATCACAAATTCATCCATGTAGTGCGGCAGTGTGTGAAAATGGCAACTGGCTTCACTCACAAATGGGACGCCCCGCCCGTCGGTGAACCTCGGTACAGTGCTGCATGAGGGTCCACCGTTAATCGAGTACTACATTCCACTGACCCTTCCCAAGTTTGTTTGCGACTGCAAAGTTGGTATGTGAAACAATGGGAGCATAGCAGAATGAACATATAAACCAATATTTCACTGCCATCGGGATTAAAAACATGATTGTAATAGCAAGATGCCATGCGTCAAATTGCAGCGTTGTGTGCGGGACGTGCTCGCCCAAAGGGGATTGCAGCTGGCACAGGTGGAATGAATCACCACAGGTGGAGGCTATACAGCCTGAAAACACATAAATTGCACACCCAACCCCCTCCCACAACCACACCCACTCCAAAATGCTACCGGCAGGACTAGCGATGTTGTCCCTGGGGGACCTGATAGCACTGCAAGTACTCCAACTTCAAGAAGAAGACGAACACCAACTACTACAACAACCGGCCGCACAGAGGAGACGCAGGAGGAGGAGGAGGGCAAGGCAGGGCCAGCAAGGCCCACCAGCACAGCCACTACCACCACGCAGGCAGCCTGCAATCCCACGCCTCCGAGCTCATCCGTTCAACCTCACTGATGAGCAGATCCACACCCTCTACCGTTTGGACCGGGACACCATAACCGCCATTGTGGACATGACACACGCTGACCTTGTCAGCATGATAGATAGCCCAACCGCCATCCCACCCCTACTGAAGGTGGTGTCTGTACTCCACTTCCTGGCCACAGGCACCTACCAGCACACAGTCGGACAGTTGCATGGCATTTCACAGCCACTGTTGTCACGGACACTATTGCAAGTGCTCGATGCCCTCCTGAAGCACGCAGACGACTACATCTCTTTACCACGCTCGGAGCAGGAGATTACAAACACAAAAGTGGGATTCCATGCACTTGCCGGCATACCGGGTTGCATTGGTGCCATCGACTGCACCCATGTGGAATTGGTTGTCCCACATGCCATGGAGGTCCAGTACCGCAACCGGAAACAATATCATTCTCTTAATGTACAAATGGTGTGTGACTCCAACAGGATCTTTACACATTGTTGTGCCCGATTTCCTGGATCAACCCATGATTCTATGGTCTTGAGGAACTCTACAATACCACGCTACATGGAGCGACACGCAGGGAACAGATCATGGCTACTCAGTGAGTCTCATTTCATGCATGATAATGTGGGGTATGTGATGCGGCAATGACCTGGCAGGAAGGGGGGGGGGGATGCGTACGTAGCAATGTCATTCCACAAACATCCTTTATTGTCCACATACAGGTGATGCCGGGTATCCACTGAAGAGATGGCTCCTTACACCACTCCGGAACCCACAGAACCAGCATGAGGAGGACTACAACCATGCCCACTCACGTACCCGTGTAGTCATAGAACAGGCATTCGGCCTTCTGAAGGCTCGTTTCCGCTGCCTCAGCAGGTCTGGCGGGGCACTCCTGTACCGCCATGAGAAGGTTGCAAAGATGGTCATGGCATGTGTCATGCTACACAACATGTGCGTACGTAGAAATGTGCCCATGCCCCCTGACGCAGAACTGCAAGCACCTGAAGATGGTCATGATGAGGGTGGGGATGTGGCAGCACCTGAAGGAGTCCCCGAGGCACAGGAGGCCCGTGAAATTCGTCATAGGCGCGTTACAAATACCATATCATATCATATCATATCATAGATTCATGCTTCTAGCACTCACGCCTGGTGGCTGATACATGGACACGGGACTTGTGGCACTGTGTGTGTCTGGAACATGCACAATATGGACTGTACGCCTATAAAGGCCTCGTACACAAAGATCAATGTCCACACATCTCATTGGATGATTGTGAAATGTTTATAGCATATGTGAACTTATGTTACACACCCCATCGACCCGCCACCCAAGGATGCCCAACACACCCCCTCCACCCTCCTACCTCCCCCCCGAACACCAGTGTCCAAAGATGCTCATTGTCAGTGGGCAGACGCTATTGCAAGCCCCCTCTCCGGGTATCAGGGGCACCCCTGCCTGTGGAGCGCAGGTTCCTCCCAGATCTACGTTGGGGGCTGCCCTGGACGGAACTTGCAACAGATGATGTCTCTGCCTGCTCACGTCCATGCATGTCCCTAAGGGTTTGTGAGAGCTCAGTGAGCACACGGCGCACAGCGGCTAGTTCACCACATACGTCTTTGGACGTCGCATGCAGTTCCCCCCTCAGGCTCTCGGTGCTTCTCTCCATTTGTACCCTTAGTGTCTCTGTACTTCGCTCCATTTGTGCCCTAAGTGTCTCAGTAGATGTTTCTATGGCTGCCTTAGAACCCCCACATTCATCAGCATGCTCCTTGAGGAGCGTGGCTAGTTGCTGCTGTTGCACGATCACCTGGTCGAGGGACTGTTGCCTCTGCTGGGCCATGCCCATTTGCGGTGGTGTCACAGAGGGGCTGATCACCTCATGTTGCCTTGCCACAGGGCTTGTGGGGGATGGCCAGTCGTCGTCTTGTGGGTGCCCCTGCGTGGTATCCTCATGGTGTACGGGATGAAACTAACAGGGGGATTGAGACAGGTCATGGATGGGTCCTACATCGACAGCACCGTTATCTGTGTCGGAGCATGCTGGCATTAATGCAGTGTCACCTATGGTGCTGCTGCCACCAGAAGCAGTGCCTTCTGTGGCATCCATTGGGGGGACCTGTGGTGCTGCTGTTGTGGGCATGCTGGCTGCTGGGGTGCCTGTTGAAGTCCCCTCCTGTGTGCTGCCACTTGATTTGTGCTGCTGCCGTGTCTTGATCCGTGCAGCTGAGGTGGAGGGTCTTTGGCCGTTGGTCTTGGCCCTCTTTGCAGGTGTGCTGGTAGGGGTGTCCTGAAGCTCGTCGTTTGAATCGGACCCTGTGGTGGAGTAAAGGAGGGCGAGCGTTATTCATGGGTCTGTGGAAATTGGAATGGCAATGTATCACATGCATTGGGGTGGTACCTGAGGGTGATTTGGGTCAGGGCCTTGGAGGTGGTTTCATTTTTGTGTGGATTGAGGATGCAGTTGTTTTGCAGCCTGCAGTTAGGGTGTGCATGCTGCACGTGTAGAGGGTGTTTTTAGGATTTTTAATTATTTATGTATTTAATGTGACTTTTGAAGTGCGCTATCAGGCCAATGTATGTGGACGTTCTCCTGGACATGTGTTTCTGTTGCACTATGTGGACACATGGTACTTCACATGATTGGACATTGTGGATTTTGCATTGTTTTCTTTGGCCCACCTACCTGATTCTTCGGATGTCTGCACTCCTTTCTCCATCCCTCCGACTCCCTCTATACTCTCCATTCCAATGGTGGAGGCACAGATTTCTTCCCAGGGGGTCAACTTGATGGGTGATTCCGATCCTCCCCCGGTAGCTGTGGCAATGTTACGGTTGGCTGATAGTATGCTCCGTACGCGTATCCGCAAGTCGTCCCATCGCATTCTGCATTGCTGTGGGGTGCGGGGTGCGGTCCCCACCGCACTTGCCCGCTGTGCCACCAGGGCCCATATGGCCTTCTTGTTCGCAAGTGCCGTCCTGGTCATTTGCGTCGAGAAGACGACGGCAGCATTCTCCTGGAGGGTCTCTGTGAGCACGGTGAGTTCCTCATGGGAGAAGTGGACCTGCCGCTTGCGGTCGCACGCTTTTTTCGCAACTTTTCCCATTTTGATTGTTTTCACTAGGGTGGCTAACGGGTTGGGATGTGTCTCAGGGTAGGATTTTTGATGGTTGTGTTGGGATTCTGATTTTATAGGTGTACGGCGTGTTGTTTCCCGTTCCGGGCCCATGTTTTTACTTCCGTTTCCGTATATTTACGGTCACCGTATTTTGCGATTACCGCTCATTACGGTGACCGCTATGATGGGTGGCGGAATTGCACCTAGGGCGCCGTACGACGGCGGTGAGGGGCGTTTTGGGGACATTTCCGCCATCGCAGACTTTGCACTTCCGCCATGGCGTAATGCTCGTGCCCGATGGGTCAGAATTAGCCGCACTTTACTCCATCGTGCAATGGCGGAAACGCTATTTACGCTATGGCGGTCAGGTCAGTTACTTTCCGCCAGGGTCGTAATGAGGGCCAATGAGTTTATGTAGTAAGTGGCTGGAAACACACCTCTCAGTATAAATTAGCACTGTAGAAAGACTGAAGTGATGATAGCAAGCTGCAGGACTGCCACTCACCGCCACTTGGCTGCTTTTAGTTAAGCTTAAATTCAAATGTCATTCTGTTGCATTTTTTTCTTGGTTTAAAACACACTTTCAAAACAAGCAGCTAGAACACTGATTCCAGATTCTAAACTATGGGATTAGACAGTTACAACCTAGGTGCCTCTCAATAAATTGTCACTTAATTTTCAGAAAATAGATTTCAGTTGTATAAGTTTACAGTTTTATCATTCAGGCTTCTGACAGCTGTTATTCAAGTGTACTGCGCCCACATTTTGACAGATTCCACAGGCAGGCACTCTGTGGATGTTTCTTTGACAAATTCAGCTTTTCAGGACATTGTAATATCACCATGATTTCTTGAACTAAATGAATTATAAGACCCAGCAAGAATATTGGCTGTTTGAGGGTGTTTTATACCGGCATTCTGCAGTTTCAGCAACCACGAAAAAGGATTTAAAGCAAGATTTTTGATTTCTTTCAGCAAAACACCACTTTTCCCTCTGTGCTCCATTTTCACTTGTCGTGAAGCCCAGTGACATGTTTCAGGAGTGAGATCTCCATTCCACCACTGCAACATGCATGGTAGATTTGGCAGCCATCTTTTTGTGTTGTAAAGCGCAATTTCCATAGGTTTTGGCACGCACAAGGGTTTTGCAGCCATTTGGATGTTTCTGGCACCATCAGACACAGGGAGGCCGCACGGTAGAGCAAAAGTGGATCAATACATCCCACAAGATTAATCTTCAGCTTCTTCGTTATCCGTATATTCAGTGGGCATGATGGGGCTAGTAGAGTCAGGGGGCGATGCCAGTATTGTTAAATCAGGTTGGTGGCTCTTTGTAATTGTTTCATCATCTTTGTTAACTCTCATAATCTTTATTAACTCTCGTAATACTTTTCCTGAATGGCAGCTCCCCCCGTGAGCAGTTTGGTGGTGCATGGGTCATTTTATCCTGGCACATGTAGGCGTTAGTGGTTTGGGGGCAGGTAGAGAGGAGGAAGGGGACAAAGCTTTGTTGGAGGAAGATCAAGAGGTTACAACCAGTATTAGTTATCCTCTCAAGGTGGTTATTAGTAATAGGTTTGAGGCTCTGAACACCAACTGTAATGATATCACAGTTACTGCATTTACTGTGTCTCAACCTGCACCCATTCCCGAGTTCCCTACTACTAAGCCTGGGGAGGCTGCCCAAGTTACAAATCCATTACTTGATGTAGTGCTGCTTGGCTGTGAGGGTTGTAAATGTGGTCCATATTTTATAGAATTTTCTGAGGAAGGAGAATGAGGAACTAAAAACTATAAAAGAGATTGTTGAAGATAGTTGAGGGTTTGCCATTATGGATACCCCCCACATCTTTGTGTGTGATTGAGGGGGAAGCAGTGGAAGCTGGGTCAGAGGAAAT
The DNA here is from genome assembly GCF_040938575.1 of Ambystoma mexicanum. Classification (NCBI taxonomy): domain Eukaryota; kingdom Metazoa; phylum Chordata; class Amphibia; order Caudata; family Ambystomatidae; genus Ambystoma; species Ambystoma mexicanum. Next base: position 720,349,866 of record NC_090932.1, read on the forward strand.
GAGAAGATGGGTACACCATTTAAAACACATCTTGAACGGGGTTAACCAGCAAGAGTATGTCCAGGCAAAAAAAGGGCCACCCCTCAATTTTCCCCCTAGGTTGTCAAGATTAGATAATAATGTGCAGGACCAGCCATAACTCATAGTGAGGACACATCCCCCCATATGAACAACACTTGCATAATTAGGCCAGCCTGTTTCTATTTAATGAATGTCCCCAAACCTGAGGACAATAACTATGAACAAGGCAAAGGCCTTATTAACAAGCCTACTCATTGGTCGAGAGTAACGTGAGGATGTCTCTCGATTATACAAAGTGATATTGCACTTTGCGAAAGACTGATGAGACCACATAAGGTGGATGCTATCAGAGTTTAAATGAGGGACCCTTTAATGATTCAGAGTCGCTTGGAAATGGAACAGCGATCCTTGCCTCCAAATGTCCTGGCGATTTTAATAAAAATGTCACCACCTTCGTGGCCCATTGCAAATGTCAGTGTGGTCGTGTTGAAAGCTGTAGGGAAGAAGGAACATGGGCAGAGTCTTTCCGGACTGAGAGTAGCAGCCAACTCCAATTTTAGTGCCTAGTTTGAAGAGGGCCGTAGGGTTAGCCAAATTCCCACTACTGGGATCCAGCATAGATGATGCAAGTCAGCAGGGGTCCCGAAATATTCTATCAGAATTGACAGACCGGACACCCTAGGCAAGAACAGAATCAACTCCATCTTTTGAACGAGATGGAGTTGGATTCAGAGGCTGCCTGGGATATGCCAGACCAATATCTTGGTGCATGCCCCACTCACACTGATCCTGGGATGCGGGTCCTCTCGTGGAACATAGCCAGGGTAAACAAATATATGACCGACAATGATTGGCTTGAATTTATATGATGTTACGGGCCAATTTGTCTCCAGGAGATATTCAGGTGTATGCTACTTGTTCTATTCCAGTAGTTGAAGGAGGGAAGGATTGCCCCAGTGGGGGGGTTGGTCACGTGGGTGGATGTGGCCTTGTTTAAGTTGGCTAGGCTGGTGGATACTAGCTCTCCTGACCTACTTGAACGTCTGCTTAAATTGAGGGATGATTCCAGGTTATCGTTGATTAATTTCTACAATAGAATACTGACAGGTAAATTCAATCCCCGATTCTGTTTAATATTTATATCTGGGCGCTGGTCTGCCTCATTCGCTCGCATGGACTTAACTGTTATTCCTACGCTGATGATACTCAAATCCTGATCCGCTTGGATCAGGATCAAACTGAGGTCTCAGCGTGTCTTCATGACTGCCTAAAGGCAGTCGGGGCCTGGATGGACCAAATTGGCTCAAGCTCAATGGCGACAAAACGGAAGTGATGTTGGTGGGTTGCCCTTCCAACCCCTCACTATGGACTCCCGCGTTTTGGCCTGCAACACTGGGTCCTTTGCCTGGTCCAGTTGACCAAGTGAAGAATCTGGGGGTTATTCTCTCTGCCTCTCTATCTATGTCAGATCAGGTCACAGCTGTTTGTCAGTCTGCCCACCAGCAGATCAGGGTTCTAAAAAGAGTCCTTCCCATGATTCCGGAAGTCATGCGTCCCACCGTGGTGGCTGCACTAGTCCTCCCACGGCTGGACTATTGTAACTCCCTATACCTTTCTCAACCGGTAGGCCTTCCCCAGCGACTTCAACGTATGCAGAACCTGGCAGCCAGATTAGCCACTGGCTCTCCCCATGGTGCCCATATCTCGCCAGTGCTTCGCCGACTCCACTGGCTCCCAGTGGCTCAGCGAGTTAAGTTCAAGTCACTGTGCATTGTCCATCGGGCAATCCACGGCTTTGGTGCTGAATTTCTCCAATCTAAATTCCTCCGATATATTACGGATCATGATCTCCGTTCCTCGGCCACCAACCTACTTGTCGTGACTAGGTATAACCGGGAAAGACTCGGCGGCAGAGCCTTCTCCATGGCTGCGGCCAAGCTTCGGAACATCTTCCCACTGCCACTCAAATCTATTTCCAACCATCTGGCTTTTAGGAAAGCTCTGAAGACCATTGTATTCTAGTTCCCTGGCTTCCTACTGTCTTTCTCAGCCAAGCAGCCCCCTCATTAGCGCCATGATGCCTTTGGGCGACCGTGCGCTCTACAAATTCAAGTAACATAACAGGTAGGGGTGTGGAATTGATTGACAGGATGGTAGAGTGGGTCCTGAACTGGAGATTATCCCCCTCTGGCCTTTTGAAGATCTTTTCCATGGGAGATCTCAATCTTCAGTTCAAGCCCCTATATGCTATGTCTGTTATTATGGATGAGAAGGGCAGCCATTGGGGAATAGGGTTGGTTAATGCAGCCTATCCGCCGAGACAACACAGGAACGCAGAGGAGGTAGCCATCCTGATGAAGGCGGCTAATTTAAGGGCATGTATTGGCTGGTTTCCAGGCAACGTCTCGGCTGCACCAACTTTTGAAAATAACCAGGGTAATAGTAGTATTGATTACATTTTTTGTGAACATTGAGACCTTGGACCTAGTACCTTCCAAATTTGTAGAAGGCTAGAGAGTGATTAACATTCACTCGTTATGGAGGCGAGTGTGCCGTTATGGGTGCTTCTGGCAGGGAGAACACTCTGTAATGTGGAAGGAGCTGTTCATCGGATGGTACAGGGGCATGCTTTAATATCAGGTGGGGTAAGCTTGATTTAGATACAATCCTGCCTTTGGCATTTTACGATATTGTCCCGTCCTTGGAAGAAGTGGCCGCGATAGATCCCAATGATGCGGTTGCATTGGTTTACCGTCCACAAGAGTATAACATCAAAAGGTGGGTACTCGGTTTTCAAAGTCTTCAAAAGTAACACGTAAACTAACTGAGATCTTCACCCCATGGTACAATAAGGAGTGCCGACAAGCTAAGGCACGATTGATCAGTGAAGCCAGATCTCTATCATTTCCAAAGAGTCAAGGTTTACAGGTGGCTAGAGCTGAATATCGAAGGTTACTTAGGGATAAAAAGAGGGTATGGCATGAGGAAACCTGAAGCACTTTACTAAACGCTATCAGTAAGGGGGACTCAAAGGATTTTTGGGGCCTAATGGGGACCGGGCATAGGGCAGGGCCAAACCCACTGCAGGGTTGTATTACTGAGCAAAATTGGGTGGAATCCTACAGTAGACTCTATAGTGATGAGGGGGGCCTTAGTGGCATGTTGAGCTTCGAAGAGGAGGCTAACATAAGGCATAGAGACATGCATAATCATCTACCTATGGTATTGACCGTGAAGAGGTCATAAGAGCATTGATGTGCCAAAAGTTGGGAAAGGCGCGAGGTTCCCATGGGGTCCCAATAGATTTCTATGTGAACAAACCATCTGTTTGGGTCCCGTATTTAACAAGACTTTACAATGTCATTCTGAGTCAAAAAGTGGAGCCAGTGTTTTGGACTAGCGCTGAGTTGGTCCTGATCCATTAGAAAGGCTCCAAAGATCTGCCTTCTAATTACAGACCATTTTGTTGTCAGATGCAGGTGGAAAAACCTTTGCTAGGGCTCTATTTTTCCATCTGAAGACCTGGGCAAATAGTTATCAGATCATCAACCACCGGCAAGCCAGGTTTTGTGAGGGCCTGAGCACTACTGACAAGAGTTTGCGGTTACGGTTGGTTATCAATAAATATGCAGTACTCAGGAAGGTCAGTGCTTATGCAGTTTATCTCGACCAGAGAACTGCATTCATTAATATGCCCCAGCATCACATTTGGGAGGTTCTCAGGAGGTTGGACATTCCACAATACAGAGTTTGTACAGGGGCAATACAGCAGTGGTTCGGTGGGGAACCGATAATAGGACTACAAGGGGTATCAAAATTGAAAAGGGTGTCCACAAGGGGGGTGTTCCGGTTCCAAAACTGTTTTGCATCTTCAGTAATGGCATCACTGTGGAGATGTTGGACATTCAGAAGGATGCAGCGATGTTAGCTGGTGACAGTCCTACTGTTTGTGGACAATGCCGTGTTGTTATCTTTAACTCCTGCGGGAGTCCGCACACAGTTGTAGGTATTTGTTACCTTATGTAATAAAAATGGCCTAGCACTTAATGTAACCAAGACTAAATCCATGGGTTTTAACAACTAACATGAGGCGGAAATACTGAGGCCTCAAGCTGGCCTTGCAAGAGGGTGAAATAGAACAAGTACCCTACTATAATTACCTGGGCCAGAGGGATGGCTTCATGTGGATGGTCAATGCTGTTGGAGAAAGCTACGACCACCCTGGGCAGATATGGGGACCTCTAGCCCAGTTCGCTGCTGAACATGGTAATGGGGCATTGCGCGTTTCATTGGCGGCTTACAAGGCCCAGGCAAGACATGCTGCAATCTATGAGTCTGAACTGTGGGGGCAGATGGATACCCATTCATTAGCGAAAGTCAAAAACAAATATCTCAAGAACATATGGGGATTACCTTTCTGCACACCCAATTAACCATTGCTATTAGAGACGTTAGAGACTGGCATGCAGGGAATATAGTCCTTCTGCTAGCCCCACCCAGTCCTGTTCTGGGTCTGGCTGTGGGCAAATGATGATCTTGATAGGTATAAGGACACACTGGTGGATGTTCTTTCACAGCCAAGGGGCACCTCTTTGAAATGTGCCACACATGTGGAGAGATGCTTGGGGGATCAGGATCTCAGGGAGTATTGGAGTAACCAGTGTTTAATCTTTACGCTTCCGAAGGATGTCGTAAAAGGTGCTGCTCATGCCAAGACACAGCATGACATCTTTATAAAGACTCTTGGCTCGCCGTCCCTGTCACGCTATGTTAATTTTAAAACCGACAAAGGATGTGAGGGTTTCCTCGATTATGTGAATCCTAAATTTGAAAGATCATCGTATATAAAGTTCCGGATTGGTACATTGACTAAGGCATTCCTGAAACATAAATGGGAAAATTCTGCATTTTGTGAGGTGAAATAGCCCCAGAAGCCATGAATAAAAAGTACAGAATCATTGGTTTGCATGCCCCGAAATGAAAGGCCTGCGCTGAAAAAATGTGGGACATAAGGCCTATGAAACCCAAGTAAAAAGGAGATAAAGGGGGCCTAAAAACCTCCAGATGCTAAATAAGCGAACTGCCTTTCATGAAGGAACAAAAACACACGTGGACATAATTAACAAATATATGGAGAGCTGCACTGATATTTCCAGGAACAGTAGTGCACAGAATCTTAAATGAAAATTCCAAGATTGTGTTTCAAACCCTTGCAGTGAAACCAAGCATATTACTGTGAAATAAACAAATGCATGTAATTTCTTTTTTCCCTCTAGACTATTAATATGTGCAGAAAAATGCTCGCCAGACTTTAAAAAAGTGTATAGGGTTGCTGCTGAGCACAAGCTCACAAAATAGACAATGTTAAAGCAACTTGCCTAGCTTTGAAACTGTTTTATACAATGTCATTTTAAATGCCTTTAGGCACGAGTTACAGGCTGTTTATTGCAAGGGACTGGGATGTTGATTTCTTCAAATGTGAAACCAAGCTCTCCTCCCTGCAGCCTTGGAGAGATAGGCCTGGCTGCTTTAATTGCCAGTACTATTCCTTAAAAATACAAGAAATAATATGCTCTTAGATGGGAGACATGGGGTGGATCAGATAAGATTGCGTCTGTTCTCCAGACCTTGTGACCTTTGGGTCACAAACCCCATAAAAAGTGCATTAGCTTAGTCATTATCCCTTGGAGGGGCGGGCTAATCTAAACACAGATCCCTCTCTTGACGTCATTTGCCTGAAACAGGAGAACTGGAACTTAAAAAAAGGTGGGGCCGGAGCAAGGGGGTAGTGGAGCTGCACATTGATTTCAAAGGGAGAATCACATTTTATTGCATACAATTGATAATATACATTGCACAACAGTCATTCGAGGCTTTTAGGAAAGGTGACAATGAACCCCTTCTGACCTTGCTGTAATGATTTCTGTGGGATAAACACAACTAAAATTATTCATTAAAATGTGACGTGGCCCTCCTTGTGAATTCCAAAGACACCAATTGTTGATTAAAGCATGCCAAGTATGATTAGCATGGTGCTCATAAAATGCCATGATTCTCACTGATAAAGTTCCTGAGTAAATGGAGAAAAACGGTATCTCTGCACAGGAATAATGTACAGACACCTGACTGGTCTCATATGATTTGGTGTAAAATTAAGTTTCAAAAATATATTCATATATGTCAAAATGTAGAGATTAAAGGTACTTATCATGTGGGAAGATTTTTAAATCTTAATGCAGACCGAGCCCTCCTGTTGAAGTTGGATGATGAAGAACTCTCTTCCCCTAGCTGTCTCAAAACACTCCCCTATTCCCTTGGCCTATCAGCACACAGGTGGGAGAGGGGTAGGGACACTTAACCAATCCCTTTTGCAGGAATTATGAACAGTTTTGATGTCATTTGCACTATAACTAAGACAGCTTGCCTCAGAGCTAGAGTTTTCTTCCGACTAATTCCTTGAGGTGACCTTCTGCTGGAATCTGGCATGGACATCCCAGCAGTGAGAGGCCTAACCTTGCAGTGGTGCCTAGAGACATTGACTGATTGGGACCCTTGGAGGAAGGAAAGGAGACCTTGGAGTCACCCCCTTTGGCTGTCCCAGCAGTGTGCCCTGACACTCTCTGATGCCCAGTCCAGACCTCTCTTGTAAGTAGAAATACCCCAAGCCATACATCGTGTCTGCCCCGAATTCTTTCAGAACTGTCTTAGTTATTTCACCACTGAAAAATCAATTTCCCTTTGTATTTTAGTTATTTCCTCAATGAAAAATCCCCTGATTTCTGGTATCGATCTTTAGCATATTTATCAAAGTAAATCAATGAATTCCCCCATTGAATTCACAGGATCTGTATTGCTGGCATTCAAAACCAACAATCGTTTCCCAGTGTGTTGTGAGCTGGTATATTCGTAAAGATTTGCCAAAAGAATTCAACCCAAAGCCCTGATTCCACGTGTGTGCGCAGGGTGTAAAAATAAAATTACAGTGAAACGGTGGTCAGAATATGACTCTCCCAGAATGGAGAATTATCCAACATTATTCCAACAATGAAGGGATTGAAACAGGGGTGTGCTTTAGCTCCCCTGTTTATTAACCTTTATTTGTCATTGCTTGCCAAGAGATTGGCGCAAGTGTTGAACTTTCCACCGCAATATAGAAATGAGGGCCTGGTATATATATCATACACGGATGATGTTGTTTTCCTGGATAGAAAAAAAATTGGACTACAACGTTCCCTACAGGCCCTTTCAGAATTCGCCTCTGACCTCGCCCTGAAACCAAATATCAAAAAAACTGACATCATGATATTTGGGGAAGGTATAAGAGGGAGCAATCCTTTTAACTGGCGCTTTGGAGGGAAAAAAGTGGAAATGACCTGTGATTATAGGTATTTAGGAATCATCATCGGGGCCAAGCTCACGGGCACCTGTTTTTTGGAGGAGGCAACTCAAAAAGCTTGGAAAATATGGCTTGTATTAAAAGCTTGGAAAATATGGCTTGTATTAAGAAAAACTATTGACTCCCAATTGGGGAGATGCATAGAAGCCAAGATCCTAGCCTATAAGTTATCAATTGTGCCTACCATCTTATATCCCCTTGGGTATCATCTTTGGGCAAGCTGGAGAGTAGGATCTTACAATCCCTGCTAAATATGCCCTCAAGCATTCCAATACAGGCAATAAGATTGGATTTAGGCCTCCCCTCACTTTATACACTATGGTCCATAGCATCTTGCAATCTCTGGGTTAAGATAAAATATGCATTAGGGGGCTCGGAAAATCTACTTACACTCACACTGGTACTTGAAAATACAGGGGCATGGATAGGAATTCCACTAAATAGCAGGTTATGTAGAGTATGCAGGAAAGCCATTTAGTCAGCTAGGCATGTACTTACTCAATGTGAGGTCTTAGAAAGTACCTATGACCGGGCCTATGAGAAATATCAAAATCCTTCCTCTGATAAATTCTGGAGTGCCTTGTTTGGGCCTGAGTGTTTTGTTCTATCAACTTCTGCCATTCACGTCTGGGAATTAGTTTGTAGGAAATGTACTGTAAGAGATGACAATTGAAATTGATAGATTTTAGGTATGGAACTAGGTATGTATGACTTTTTGTTTTTGGCCGGTCTGTATAATTTGATGATGTTAATGTATTAGTTCATATTTTATGGCACAGGTTCAGTGTGTATTTTAATGTTCATTTTATATGATTTCCATCTGTCATCTCAACCCAAAACTGATGTATGCATTGTGTGCTGACTAATATTCCCCAAAGCCCTGCCTGTCCTTTTTGGTGTAACAGAAACAAATGTTGCATTTATTTCTATGCTTTCCCACTGCAACTGTGCTAGGTAACTGAAAACCGATTTTCTCATTCTAAGGTGCAAAACGAAATTGTCCCTGTGTCCCCATTGTGCTCTAAAAAAGAATTTCCATTTCCATTTTCTTTCTCTATTGCATCTGTTATCCCAACCTAAAACCGTTTTTTCCATTTTGTGCTTACTAATATTCCCCAAAGCCCTGCCTGCCCATTTTGGTGTAACAGAAACCAATTTCCCATTTCGTTCTATGCTTTACCATTGCAACTGTGCTAGGTAACTGAAAATCGATATTCCCATTGTAAGGTGCAAAACAAAATTGTCCCTGCGTTCCCATTGTAAGCTATGAAACGAATTCCCATTTGCATTTTCTTTCTCACATTTAAATTGTGCTCAACATCCCAAAACCGATTTTCCCATTCTGTTCGGACCATAATCCTAAAGCCTTGTGTGTTATTGTCAGGCACAGCAAAACAAATGTTCCCCTTCCCTTTCTTACTGTCATTTTGTTTCTGTGAGCACTAACCAAAAACTGGATTTTCCCTTGTGTTCCCACTCCCTGCCACTGCCGTCCATTCAATATAGTCAAGCCTAGTGGATGTTTGGGGGGTGAGGATTGCTGGGAGAAAAGTATAACTCTGTTCATTGTGCTTTGTGATGTTCTTTGCTTGTATTGGGGGTGTGGGCGGTGATGTAAAAGGAAGCTATTGTCATTGCATATTCTAGTGTCACCTCTGTGTTGCTACTTTACCAAAAAGGATATTGGGCCTCATTGAGATCCTGGCGGAACGGGTTAACGGGCTCCGCAAATGGAGGCGGAACCGTTAAACCCATTCCGCCACATTACGAGGTCCCCTCGCGGACCCGGTAAGGACGCCTGGTAAAACCAGGCGTTGTTACTGGGTCCTGCGAGGGTAAGAGGGAGCAAACAACGGGCCACTCGTAATCGGCCCGTTGTTTGCTCCCTCTTCCATTTCCATTCAGCCCTATAGCGACTGAAATGGGAATGGGGAAGGTCCGGGCCCGAGTTCCTGGAGGGAGGAATTACCAGGCCCTCCAAACTCGGAATGGCCCGGTAATTCCCCATTCTGGGAATCTGGACCCGGACGCGATTTCGGCGGAAGCCAGGCCACCAGTAGCGGCATGGCTAGCGCCAAGGTCGTAATGAGGCCCATTGTGTCTTTGTGTTGCCACAACATTGGTGGCTGATGTAATGTGTGTGTTCTGATTTGACTTAAATAAATTAATAAATATCTTATTAATAAACACTGGCCTGGTTCCTAGTCCATTGTGGCACTGGGTATTTGTTGAGGTTGTGTGTGAGGCGGGTTGGAAACCTTATCAAAAATGACCTGAATTATATAAATAAAAGCATTTATGTGTTTTCGCTTATGACAGTGCAGCAGAGCAGACTATTCTTTGAAGGTATTGTTAGATTTAGTGGATAGAAAGCTGTGTTGCATTGTGAAGGCATCATCCACACCTGTACCCTGGGTTTCAGGGCTTTGTGTATATATACAAGTAATCAACAGTGATCATTCTGAATACAAACCAAACAGGAACAGGGTGGAGATTTTGCCCTTGCATAGAGAACCTATAAAATGCAGAACACATTTCATAATGAGCACCGTAGAGATCAATCTGGCCAGAAAGCACCTTTCTTTCCAAATTGTTTATTAAAGGTGAATGGGTAGAATAGGACAATAAAATGTAGCAATCTAGAATGCTGCAGGAGGTTACCTCTGTACATATGCATATGTGACAAGATAATGGCCTGTTACATCAGGCCCTGACAGACTTTTATATGACACAGACCACCAGCGACTAGCACATTAAAATGGACCAGCTCACAGCATATATGTACTTCCATATGGTGATCATGGAAGAAAGATATGTAGAGAGTGTTGCCTCTGTCCAAACCCAATCTGAGCTGTTGGATCAAGCACAGAAACAGTTCTGGCAAGTAGAAAAAATAGTGCAACAGAGTCAAAATTCTGAGTTAAAAATAGAAAACATGATTCAGCAGCTAAAATATGATTTAGTGGTACTGCAGCAAATTAATTTAGAGCAAGAGTCCTATTTGTCTGCACTGAGAGAGGAACATCAAGGAAAACTGCCTGAGAGAGAGTCAACAGTAATTAAGTGAGCAGGTAGTGCACAATAGAGCCTGCTTAGTGGACATTTGTGCATTTCAGATGGAAGTTAAACAACTAAAAGATGGGAATAGCCAGTGGATCATAAAGGAGGTTAATTCCCAGGTGAAATTCGAACAGGGGCACCAGAATCTGAATGCTCTGAAATCACAGAGAGATAACCTTAGTGAGGAGAATAGTAAATTGTGTCAGGAAAAAAGTGCCCTGTGTCAGAAAGTTTACCAGTTAAGGAAGGACAAGGAGAAAAGTGAGTCATGTTCTCAGAAACTGACTGACACGAGGGTAGAAAATAAAAAATGAATGGGACATGTGAGGCAAGCAGAATATGATCTAGAGCAGGCAACATGTGCCCAAAATTCATAAAGTGAGGAGATTAGTCTGAGTATGCTCAGAAAATACAAGTTTCACAGAAGTAAAATGAGTTCCTTGGTGAGGAGAACAAGGGACTCAGTGGCCAAGTGGGGGCACACAACAAAGTAATAGAAGCTACCCAATCCCTGATAACAGAGCTCAAAACTCAGGCCTCTATATCAACAAGAGATGGGGGCTGAGATAGATAAATCTGAGAGATTGGAGTAGAAAATGGCTAGATACAAACCGGCTTTGAGGCACCCCGAACAATTAGAATATGGAAGGGCACCCTCCGATCACAGTGTGATGACCTCCTTACCAGGGACCTCAAGCCAAATCACCATATTATATGCACAGAGTGCTGCCAACTTATTGCCTATCGGTTTGCAAGAACAGGGAAACATGAGGCAGCTGGACTCAATCGGGCCTAGTATAACTGAGCCGGAAGGACAGTCCCTATCAGATATTGACGGATATTCATCTTTATCCAGATTAAAAAAAACACTAGCAGACATTTTTGACCAGGAGGGGTGCTATGATGAGAAGTTCAGGGAGTTAGACTGGCATAAATGTAAGTTACAAAAGGGACCCCCTGGTCCGCTTTGCAGACAGAGAAGAACTAGAGCCCAGGCCTCAAAAGAGCTTCTTGAAAACCTTCACCCATTCAGGGAGGTGGCAGAAGTTCTCAACCACACCCGGAAGAAGGGATGAGGAAGATGAGTACTCCCCTGTGGAAAAGGGGGAACCCAAGGGAAGTGACCCAGAGAGCCCACGGCACCACAGGGGAGAATAGACCAGACCCCATCCTTCGGGGAAGGATTCCCAGTCTCAGGGGGACAGAGAGCGCCGAGAGGAGAGGACACAGCGTGAACCACCAATAGTAGCAGCTCTGAGTCAGAGGGCGAGTGAAATCAGGTGCAGCGGAAAAAGAAGGCTGCCAAACAGAAGAGAGCTCTTGTAAAAGACCAAATTCAACAAATAAAAGCCATCAGAAGCTTTATGACACCCTATGACAAAAATGCCAAATCCTCAGTATGGGACCATCTGGAGCTGTATGACCAGATGATGACATCATTTGGCATCAAACATTATCACAATTACATGGAGTTTGTCAAATGAACATTCTCCCCGGAATACTCCAGCTTCTTTTTTAGGCTGGAGGATCAAGACCACCAAAGAAGGTCGACCTACAAGGCGACCATCTTAAAGCACTTCTCTGTGCACAGGAACCCTCAGGAGGCCCGCAAAGCGGCCTAATACCTGCAGTGCGGAGAAGACAAGGCACTGAGAGACTTTGTGCAAGAACTGAAGCAGGTATTTTCCCAGACCTCTAGATGGGTGTGTACCAATAGCAGGAAGTTCATTAATACTTATTTCCATTCCTTCCCTAAGTACATAATGACCCAACTGGTTAGGGACCTCCATGAGCAAAGGACCCTGGATTGGGTGATAGAACAGGCTACCCGGATTTATGAAGTAGAAAAGCCAGTTGAGAACAAAAATAATAATTGAAGAAAAGCTGTGGGTTCGCAAATAAAGTCTGTGCGCTAGTAATCACTGATTGGAGTAAAAGTTCTATCAAAGGTGTCAGCAGCATTACCACCCACGCAGCCAGACCACCCTGGCTGGAACTGAAAATTGGTAGTAGAAAGGGTTAGGTAGAGACGCGCTAGATACTACAACAATAAGGCACACAAATAATATAGTTGATGTTTTAATTGTAGCAGAAACAGCCGACACGTGTTTCGACACGCTGGTCATTCTCAAGGCTGATTAATTAGTAGATCATGATATAACAACAACAAAAAAGGAGTTACAAATCAGAGTTGATACACACATTAACAACATCATCGCATAAACAAAAGATGGCGATTGAAGTTAGAGCAAAACGAACATACCACAACACATTGTATAATACAAATAATTGTTGGCATACCGTGAACCAGGGTTGGAGAGTGGAGTACGCGTGGTAGAAGCAGTTGCAAGAATTAAAACAGAGCAAAATTTGTATAATGAGTATAGTCATTTTTTGAAAATGTTCAACCTGTGAATACAATATTAGAATGGTGGTCCCAATTAATGTATACAGCACTCAGAGTGTGGAAAAATATAAAGCGGGACGATCCCTTTGAACAGTGCGCAGAGACACCGGAGCCACCAGCCATGCATTGAAAACACCAATTATTCATTAATCGAATAGAGAGAATGTCTTATAGCAACATATAAATGGTCACCAAATGGCCCTTGAGAAATCAAAAGAGAGTCCTGACAGCAAGAGACTAGAGTCCAAAGGGGACAAGATAGTAAATAGTCTAAGCTTACCGTACACAAGACAAATATGTTGATAAATCGTGGTGGGGTAATGCCTAAACCAAAATAACCATGGGTGAAAATAAAGTAACACTCAATAAACGGATCAGATCATTGTGCAGAAGACCAAAACTAAAGGTGAAGAATATCAAATTAACATACCACAAAAAAGAAGACGATGTGAGACTCAATCGGACATCGCATGAAGAACACAGTCCCTGCCTTAATGGCCGCACAGGTATATTACCTTGGATACAAAAGTAAACAATATCATATGGATACTGATTATAAAGGAACGGAAAACAATTGTGCTAGAGCCGGGCTGGCATGGTACTTACTGGTAAATCGAGCGAACAAATAACACAGAAATCCCCGCAAGCAGTTGTCTGGGTGAAAGAGAGGAAAGAAATACGGGGTAACGGCCGACGTCACAGCGGTGACATTGGCAGCGTCGCACGGATCAGACATCGCATGAATGACGTCAGATGTAAACATAAAATGGTATTAGTGGTCTAATGCTAAATCGGCATAAGGGTCGAGTAACAATAATGAAAAATATATAGGATCATTAAACGAATGCTATTACATGTAATGTAAATAATGAAATATGGTCGCAATAACAAGAATAACAGGGAGATAATGGTGAATAATCCCAAAACCAGCATTGAAAATGAGCTGTACCGGCATACAGTACATTGAGTGGTGAAACCAAGCAGCAAAGTGAATACAAACGCAGGGAACAAAATACTAGATGTTACAAACAAGTACAAATATTATTTTATAAGAGTAAAGCATATTGGTCAATATGGAAGATAAAACAAAACAAGCTAGAGATACAAGGTGCTGGTGCCGTCATGCGATGTTTAGTGGCTCCGGCGTGGTGCAACTACATTCACCAATTTAGAACATACAGTTCATTGTGAAATAGACAGGAAGATGTTATAAAAAGACAGACATCTCATTATCAGTATTGAGACCCCGTGTGGTGCAACGTAATAAACAAATAAGTTTAGCCTCCGTTTGGCGTAGTTTCAATTGAAGATTGCCACCCCTTTTCCCCTTATGTGCCTTCATCAAGCAAATAAAGCGTAAATCCTCAATATTATCCAGCTGGTGTTCCAATTGCCAATGAACAGCCAAAGGTGATTTAGGTTCAGGCATCTTTAAGCTGGACAAGTGTTCCCTTATCCGGATACGAAGTTGCCAAATAGTGCTGCCCACATACAATTTCTCACAGGTACAAACAATAGCATAGACCACATGGGTGGTTTTACAATTAATGAAATCACGTTTGTCAATTTGAGATCCAAATTTGTCACAGAAGATTTTACATTTGGTGACAGCCAAAGGACATTGGTTGCAATGGCCACATTTGTGAAAACCAACCGGCTGTTGTAGCCAAGTAAAGGTAGTTGGTTGTTTGCTGAAAAAGGAAGGACTAACTAGATTTTTAATCGTGGGAGCTCTGGTGAAAGTAAACTTTGTTTTGGGTGTTAAGTAAGTTTGTAGATCTTTGTCCAGTCTTAGAATGTGCCAATGTTTGGAAACCATTTTGTACAAAAGGGAAGAATCATCCGTGAACGGTGTAATTAGAGAAATATATGGGGGATGTTCTTTTGGCCTGGTCACATTAGTCAGGAGGTCATGTTGGTCAATTAGGGTAAATTTAGAATACGCTTTATGAATAACAGTACTTTTGTACCCTCGGTTGAGGAATCGCTGATTGAGGATATTACATTCTCTGTCAAAATCTTTAGGTAAGGAACAATTACGTCTGGCCCTATGGAATTCGCCCATTGGGATATTATTAATAGTGGCGCGTTGATGGTTGCTCTGAGCAGCCAAAATTGAGTTCACTTCAGTAGGTTTTCTGAAAGTACTAATGTATATATTATTATCTTCTAGAAAAATATGTAAGTCAAGAAAATCAATTTGACATGGGTTACAAAGGCCAGTGAGGCTGATTCCAAATCCATTAGTGTTAGCATGACATAGAAAAGCAGTAAAGGCGTCTTCAGAACCCTTCCAAATCAGAAAGATATCATCAATGTATCTCTAGCTTGTTTTGTTTTATCTTCCATATTGACCAATATGCTTTACTCTTGTACAATAATAGTTCTACTTGTTTGTAACATCTAGTATTTTGTTCCCTGCATTTGTATTCACTTTGCTGCTTGGTTTCACCACTCTATGTGCTGTATGCCGGTACGGCTCATTTTCAATGCTGGTTTTGGGATTATTCGCCATTATCTCCCTGTTATTCTTGTTATTGCGACCGTATTTACATGTAATAGCATTCGTTTAATGATCCTATATATTTTTCATTATTGTTACTCAACCCTTATGCCGATTTAGCATTAGACCACTAATACCATTTTTTGTTTACATCTGACGCCATTCATGCGACGTCTGATCCGTGCGACGCCGCCAACGTCACTGCTGTGACGTCAGCCGTTACCCCGTATTTCTTTCCTCTCTTTTACCCGAACAACTGCTTTCGGGGATTTCTGTGTTATTTGTTCGCTCGATTTACGAGTAAGTACCATGCCAGCCCGGCTCTAGCACAATTGTTTTCCGTTCCTTTATAATCAGTATCCATATGATATTGTTTACTTTTGTTTCCAAGGTAATATACCTGTGCGGCCATTAAGGCAGGGACTATGTTCTTCATGCGATGTCCGATTGAGTCTCACATCGCCTTCTTTTTTGTGGTATGTTAATTTGATATTCTTCACCTTTAGTTTTGGTCTTCTGCACAATAATCTGATCCGTTTATTGAGTGTTACTTTATTTTCACCTATGGTTATTTTGGTTTAGGGATTACCCCACCACGATTTATCAACATATTTGTCTTGCGTACGGTAAGCTTAGAGTATTTACTATCTTGTTCCCTTTGGACTCTAGTCTCTTCCTGTCAGGACTCTCTTTTGATTTCTCAAGGACCATTTGGTGACCATTTATATGTTGCAATAAGACATTCTCTCTATTCGATTAATGAGTAATTGGTGTTTTCAATGCATGGCTGGTGGCTCCAGTGTCTCTGCGCACTGTTCAAAGGGATCGCCCCTCTTTATATTTTTCCACACTCTGAGTGCTGTATACATTAAATGGGACCACCATTCTAATATTGTATTCACAGGTTGAACATTTTCAAAAAATGACTATACTCATTATACAAATTTTGCTCTGTTTTAATTCTTGCAACTGCTTCCACCTCGCGTACTCCACTCTCCAACCCTGGTTCATGGTATGCCAACAATTTTTTGTATTATACAATGTGTTGTGGTATGTTCATTTTGCTCTAATTTCAATTGCCATCTTTTGTTTATGCGATGATGTTGTTAATGTGTGTATCAACTCTGATTTGTAACTCCTTTTTTGTTGTTGTTATATCATGATCTACTAATTAATCAGCCTTGAGAACGACCAGCGTGTCGAAACACGTGTCGGCTGTATCTGCTACAATTAAAACATCAACTATATTATTTGTGTACCTTATTGTTGTAGTATCTAGCACGTCTCCACCTCACCCTTTCTTCTACCAGAGAACAAAAATAACCCCAAAAATTCCAAACTCTTTCACACCCGCTGCTGCAAAGGTGGCATAGGTGAAGAATCCCCCTATTTTGGACTTCGAGATGGGGGGCCTAAAAATACTCCTCCCTCTATTAAGCAGAATGTAAAGCAGAGGAGACCATCTGATTCATCACAATTGGGTGGTAGTCAGGCAGGGTATCCAACCAACTCTTCACCTGACTATATTAGCCCACGATAAACATGAAACAGACCCATCTTGCGGTATGTATGGACTCCCCCGGCACAAGGGGGGGGGTGTCCAATCAGGCAAGTACTGCCCCAGGAAACCTCACTCAAAACTTCCCTCAGGAGGGAAGAAATACTCCACCCTCCAATTTAAGCCTATGTCCCAGATACCCTCCAAACCCCAACTTCCAGAACAATCCTCCTCCCTCTCCCCGCTTTCAGGACAATAGAGCTCCAAATCAGGGAGAAGGGAGACCAAGGAAGGAGTGTTATCAGTGAAACCTTCAATATACAAGTTACTCTAGGAGAAAGAACAGCTACCCTTTCTGAGAACAGCAAAGGTATGACTCTAGACCCCCATACCAACCCGGAAGGATGTTGCAACTGGAGCGCCAGGTCCAAAGTTTGACACAAGACCTGGGTCGCATGGTGAGGGCTCAGGAGAGCCCTCAAATGAACATGGCTGCCCAGAACAGCTTAACAATTAGGTCTGATGCCCCAGAGCAATGACGGGGAGAAAACCCTGGCAACCAACAGGTTCCAGAGGAGGAGGTCCAGAGGGGAGGAAGGGAGATGCAAAGCCCTTGAGGAAACTCCCTTTCTTACCCAAGAAAAACCCCTAGAAACCTCTGAACCTGAACCCAAATCTCCTACCCTCAAAAAGCTGAACCTAGGGAACAGAGGGTAAGTAGTTGTAATCAAGGGTCAAAGAAAACCTACTTTGTGGAGGAGGTCTGTGTTATCCCGTTTGAAGGGGAAGAGTCTCTGGAGGATACAGGGAAGAACATCTTCTCTTTCAGTGATGGAAGGATAATGTGAAACTGTATTTTTCTATGAATCTTTATCATGAGATTAATCCATCCACTAATCCATTCATTAGTAAATCATTCATACATGAATTCATTTTGAATTCATCTACAATAGGCTATGTTTGAGGACTATAGTTTTGATCTAAGCTATTATGGTTCAATATATGCTGAGAGCCATGTAATAATGTACATTTGTCATTTATAGCAGAATATAGTGTACATTTAGGCGCTAGAGATCTGCTTGGTGTTGCTGTCCATACAATTATGCGCCATTCTGAACGCAGGGAATTGTTTTTTTACCAGCGAACACAAATTGTAAAATGTTATCATAACAACTGCCCTTTGGCAGACAGTCAGCTACTCCTTGGAACAGAGAAACAACCTTGCTGACAGCGAAGAGATGCTTCTTTTGATTTACTGTCTCAATGCGAAGAGACACAATAGCTTGTTCTGTTCTTAGAATCAGAAACATGTCATGTCAATATGTACCAATATATGCTTGCTGGCTGAAATGTATGTAGTACGCACATAATATAGTATGCACATAGTTAGAAATGTAATGCTTTCTATGCACATAATTCCACCATCAATGCGTCATTGTAATGTATAACTCTGCTGTTCTGATGAGTAGAATTCAAAATCACAGTGCAACATTTCGAGTTTCACAAATGGCGCCCAATGTGGGGCCTTCCAAAAGATGATCGTGGACGATATTTGGACCAGAGCAGCAGGGATGCTTGCCAAGTAGGAGGAAATTCATTGCAGCAGCTGTTCTGATCCACTTTTGGACCGACAATGTCTACGGCGAGGGTTTGAAGCGCATGAGTTACAGCTGGGATGCTGATGCTGTTTACATCTTTGTTGGAGAAGGAGAGTTTGCCAGACACAGAAATCAGGGGAGTTTGTCTTTGATGGGGGATTGTGACTCTATCTTTTGGAATTTTTGAAATCTGGTGAGCATGCTCCACAAGACTTAGTTGTCCACCTTTGTTTGAAATATGGATTTTTTAAAATCCAACTTTGTTTGGAGTTGTTTTGAAATGTGTGCACATATTTACCAGGCTAGAATGTCTTGTTTAATGATGGCTGAAGTTTGTTTGGAAACTCGCACGGGCTGTGAGGCTTTAATTGAGAATAAACGCAGAGGGTTAGTAGAACATGATGAAATTGTGAGTCAGTACCTTAGTGGAGCAATAAGGTACAGAGTGAGAACTATGCTTAAGAATTGGGAAGTAGTCCCAGAATCAGTGCACCAGTCAGTGCATGAGATAGGGGTGGCCCTGGAGAAACAGTTACCTAGGGCAGACTCACATGTGATAGATGCTATGTCACAAGAATGTTCCATTGACAGAACCTTGACAGATATTGCCAAGTCAGAGTGACAGGAAGCTTCTGTAGGAGTTACATGTATTCCAGAAATATGTCTTATGTTAGAATTAGTACCTGTTACTGTTGGTGCCTTTACAGAGAGTGTCACTTGCAGAAATACCACTATGAAGAAAACCTATTGGGAGTGGATGTGTTGAGAGAAATGTACAGAGTGTTTCAGTGCGGTACTGATAATGTATATTTGACAATGTTCCAGCAGAGAAATGCTTCTACACAGCAGCAGTACTTGGCATTGAATTCTGATTTGATGGGGAGAGGTGGAACAGTGAAAATATATGACATAAATTGTAATAGCACAATTTTGCCAGCTTATAGAGTCAGTGACAATGTTTTGCCCGACAGTTTTGAAATGTATTTAGATGACAAATTGACCAACATGAGTACAGGTTGATAATTTAGAGTTGCCAGAATATTGCACATTTTTGCTAGTATGCCAGAATGGCACTGTTAGCTTACTTAATGAAATTGCAGATGCAGGAGAGAAAGTTTCTTTTAATGAGTACCAGTCTTCTCAACTAGAGGATGCCGATCGAGGGTTCTTGTTGAAGGAGGGTATGAGAATAGGTATAGAGATTGCAAGAATGCATGTTGCATCAGCATTGATACAGGATTGTTTTGTCAGATTGCAGCACCACACAAAGTTGTATGCAATCTTGGAGATTTCAAATTATGTGAAGAGATTTGTTGTGTTTGCATAAATGAAAGATAGAAATGTTTCAGCAGTTGCATCATGTAGAGAACGTGGAGGGAAAATGCTTCACAGAGTTGACATCAGCTTGAACTATGACAGACCTTTGTCAGTATCTGAACCAGTACACATTGACACATTGAATGGGAATGGCCAGGCACTGAGATGCTAGCATTGCTGTCTCTGAGAGATTAGAACAAGTTACATCTTGTATGCATTGTGAAGAACAGTGTAATGAGAAATTAATAGCCTTGCCTTGTTTGAAAACAGCTTGAAATGCAATCTTTTGATGCTACACTTCTTCTTGATTTCTTAAGTGGCATCTGATGCGGGGAAGACTGGCCAATGCATACCAACTGACCTGTTGACCCAGACTGAGCCATACTGATCAGAATCCAGACTGGCTATGACAACTGAACATATGTGCCAAGCGATGTTGCCGAAAAGCAGCAATATCTGTGGAATGCCGTTGAGGCCTTGAAGTTTGAACAAGATATCCGTTCTGCTTCGAGAAGTACACAGAGATGAAGCTTGCTTGCTGGCTGATTTCCAGGTTGCCCAAGATGTTCCTCGTAAAAATCCCTGCACATGGAGATGTTTACTTGCTGTGTTTTTCGGAAATGGGAAATGTTTGCCACAAGTCCGTTATGCAGGCTGTTTGCATAGATGGCGAGAAGAGAATTTGATCCATGCTACACATTTGGAAATATTTGCCTTGCCTTTGACCCTAATGCTCGGGTAAATGAAGAGGTTAGCAGGAGGATTACGTATCGACAAACACACCCGGCTGCTTTGCTTTGCTTTCATGGAGAGAAAGAAATCTTGATCCTTGTTTGGAGCAACATGAGGGTATGTTGAAGATTTGCAATGTTCTGTCAGAAACCTCGCCGCACGAGAGTGCCACGATTCACACAATCAGAATCAAGGTTAGATTAGGGAGAGCATTTTCTGGAGTGAGGGTGAGTCAGGAAAGTGCCATGAGAATTTGTTTGACACCCACATGAAACCAACAATTTCTTTGCTCCATTTTGCTTAAAGATGCCTGCTTGCAATGCAGTGAGAAGTGAGAAATGATTTGATCCCATAAATGATCTTTTGTCAGTGAGCTTATGTCATTGAGGCTTCTTAATAGACACTGATGTCCACACCACATGCTGGACACTGGAACTATGCTATGCTATGCTATGCCCATGTAAGGGTTGTGCAGATATGAGGACACGTGTGCAGTTTTGCCACAAGGAGACTATTGGTCAGCTAGAGAAATATGAAAAGATGTCACTTGCTAATAACTGGAAACAATAAGAACTGTCTTGTGTGCAAGAGAAATGAAATGTACAACATCAGAGAAAACTGATTGCCCTTGTCCATGTAACACATGCTACACTTGCTATGCTATGAATTGCTATGCTTTGTTTTCTTTTTGAATACATACGTTTGATTAGATATGATTGAGTAGACATGCATGAATAGACAAATGCATTATGAGCATGATGAGATATCTTGATATTCTGCTATTTGCTATTTGCCATTTACACGGATTGCTATGCATCATTTAGAGAAATGTATTCAGATTACTAGAATTAATGCACCACGTTTTATCAGTTTTGCAGTGCTATTTGCTTGCAGTGATCATTAGGATGCTGCCAATATATAACATGTTAGATCTTGCTTAGTTGTTATGCTATGTACATGATTATAGAGATCTGACACACTTGATCTGACACACTTGCCAGCTATGTATTTTATGGTAGATTGCCAAAGGTTTGCCTGTTCTCACCAGAAGACTACTGATAGAGTGTCAATATGTTTGTTCAATGGTATTACTGTCCCAGTAGCACTATTGAAATATCTATGTTATTGCTTTAGTATGGTTAAGTATTTTTTAGAATTTCTGAGAATGTAGCTACACTATTTTCTTGTTTCTTATCCATGTTATAACTGACACCTGACACTGCCTGTCTAGTATTTGTATCCTGAGATGGATTATCGCATGATAAAAGGAGTGTTTGTGACACTGCATGTTTCTATGATGGTTTATTATGAGATTAATCCACCCACTAATCCATTCATTGGTCATTCATTCATATATGCATTCATTTTGAATTCATCTAGAATAGGCTACGTTTGAGCACTATAGTTTTGGTCTAAGCTATAATGGTTCAATATAAGCTGAGAGCCATGTAATTATGTACACCTGTCCTTTATAGCACAATATAGTGTGCTTTTAGGCGCTAGAGATCTTCTTGATGTTTCTGCTCATACAAATATGCCCTATCCTGAGCGCAGAGGGAATTGTTTTTGCAAGCGAACACACAGTGTACAATGTTATCATAACAACTGCCCTTTGGCAGTCAGCTACTCGTTGGCACAGAGAAAAAACCCTGCTGACTTCAAAGAGATGCTTGTTTTGGTTTACTGTCTCAATGCAGAGAGACACGATAGCTTGTTCTGTTCTTAGAATCAGAGACATGTCATGTCAATATGTTCCAATATATGCTTGCTGGCTGGAATGTGTGTAGTATGCACATAACATAGTATGCACGTAGTTTGAAATGGAATGCTTTCTACGCACATAATTACACAATGAATGTGTCATTGTAATGTATAACCGTGCTGTTCTGCTGAGTAGAATTCAAAATCACAGTGCAACATTTCGATTTTCACTATACCACCAAAGGAAAAATGTGTCCCAAAAGACCCTAAATTACACTGGGGAAGTATGGAGACTGACCCAGAACCACCACTTCCTGAACCCAAACATTATCACCCTGAGAACTCTTAAAGCAATGAAGGATCCTCCCCCCAAACCGGTTCAAGCGACTTTCTCCAGGAAAATGGGGACAGCAGAGAATCAGGGGATAAGGGGGATTTCACAATCACACAGATATCTGGGTGCCAAATTTTCTTTTCAGATTCCCGGATTCCGACACAGAAAACTATCCAAGATCACACAGTGTCGGAGTTCAAAATAAAGAAATTAACTACCAGGCTGGCACAAAATACACATTTTCTTTGCCCCCTTGAGGAGAGGGAAGGGAGATTGTATGCCTCTTTCAAGGTACAGGGTCAGTGTGCATTTTCAGTGCTGGTGGATACTGTACCCCAAGCAACCTTCTGTCCAAGAAGGCCTTTGGCCAAATTAATTCAGGAAGGGGGAGAGTTACCAAATTCCCCTCACACCTCTTCGTGGACAACTCAAAACTTCGCAAGAAATGACATTTCTGTCGAGGGGACTGCGGATCTGGAGATCAAAATTGGGTGACATAGGGTGAAACACCCAGTGATAGTCATCACTCCCGAGGGCACATCTTGTCTCCTGGAAAATGACCACCTTTGGAGGTTATCACCCCTGATTGACTACGTGAACACGGTCCTCTGGACTCAGGCTAACCTGCCAATTAAATTCAAACAAAGCACTAATTATGTGAGTTTAAATGGCACATGCCACATGATTGCACAACGGTCTGCCCAAATCAAATTTCACTTTAGGAACAATCAAGTCCCAGACATCACTGTCATCTCTGTAGGAGAGCAAACTGGTGATGGGAGCACTTCTCTATTTTTGAAAATCAGCCTTCCTCTGAGTTTTAAGTGTCATTCCATACTGGAAGGAAATACCCTGACATTTTATATGAATCTACAATCAGAGAAGATCCCAAATCCCATGACCAAAAATGATGAAAAAACAGCTGAAAGTTTGATTGATATCCAGAAAAAGGGTGAACCGTTGTTTCTCCCCATTCAGATAAATGAGGGGGGGAGCTTGTTCTCGCCAGAGTATTCCTGAATAATGGAAGAAACTGAATCAGCAAAGCATTATTCAGGAAACTCCCAAAAGATCAGACCATTTCCACATTTAAGTAGTTTGATAAGTGGGAAATGGGCCTGGAAAATCCAAATTCAAAACATCTCCTCCCTAGCAGGTGCATTCTAAAAATGTCCATTGGCAACAAAAGCATAGAACATAATTGTTGGGTTGTGAGAGATGTCCCCTCTGCCTTGTAATTAGGCAGTGACATTCTAAATCGATTTGCAATTGATTTGGACACAATATATTACAAAGCCTGGTCCCGAATGGGAGGTATCCCCATGGGCTTTGACAATCCTGAGAAAGCATTTCAGTCAGCTCAATAGCTGCCATATGCAGTTGAAGTTAAAACGGGAGAAGAGGTCACCATCCCAGGACTGGTACGACAATTCACCCCAAAAGATTAAGCAAGGACAGAACCTCAAGAACCAGGGCGCTTATATAAATTTGAATTATCGCCTCCAACAGCAAGGGTTGTATTTGAACCAGACACCACTAGTTGACCTAGAACACGACCCCATTCGAATATTGGTGGATAACAGCTACCCTAGACGTATCACTTTGAGCGCAGACACCTTTAATGGAATAGTGATTGATGTCCAACATTTTTTCATTGACATGGGGAATGAGATCATGGGACCAATTCCAAATTACTGTTACCACTGTTACGATGATATACCTATGGAAATGATTTTCACCCGGGAAGTGGGGGAATTTCTTGGTCTACTCTTCCTGCCCTTATGGTGGGGAAGGAGTAACCTGTGACATCAGGAAGGATGAGGTGGCATTTCAAGTCAACAGTGACTACTTACCCTCCTTGAAATCACATGTCCAGGCCAACACCATAACAATAGATCTCTCCACTCAACTGGAGGATACCGCAGAAGTTGCAAAACCCAAGGTATTTCCAGGCTTCAGGCAGATGGTTGAAGAATGAATCAACCTCGCTAATGCCTGTGAGACCGAGGAGCAAAAGTAGAAGCTGAAACAGGTGTTTTTGGATTTTCAAGAGATCTTTGCCATGGACTCGTATGACTGTGGTCGCACCGAGATACATTCAACCTCCTTACCAACAAACCCTGAGATGACTCCCGTATTTGTAAAGCAATACTGGTTGCCCCTCATGTCTATGGAGTTTCTCAGAGAGATTTAAAAAAAACGTAGAATCCTGTGGAATAATCCGTCCAGTCCACAGTACCTTTAATAACCAGGTACTGGGGATACTCAAACCCAATGGCCAATGGAGACTTTGGGCAGACCTTAGGGAGTTAAATAAACAGGTCCACATGTCAAGATGGCCCCTTCTCTACATTGATCAGGGTCTGGCCCAATTCCAAGAGTAGGGAAGACCAATAAAAGCTTGCCTTTACCTTCGGGAGGAAGCAATACACGTTGACCCAAACCTCCTTTGGATACATAAAGTCTGTCAACAAATTTAATATCTTTCTGCATAAGACCATGCCTGACTTGGCCGAAAGGGGAAACCTAGCATATCTAGATGATGTATTAATTAGGAGCTCAACTGTGGAGGAACATATTGATGAAATACGCTATGTTCTGACCCAGTTGCAGAAAGCTGGAGCAAAACTATCCTTTCAGAAGGCACAGTGCTGTAAGACCTGCGTGTACTTCGTGGGGCATGAAAACACCCTGTGGTTCTCAAATACTTGCTTAACAGCAGTAATTTACCAAAAGCACGACAAGGTCAACAAAGTCATCTCGTATGTGAGCAAGACTTTGTCATCTGAAAAGGCACTCCTGGCAAAGATGTGGGCATTGAAGAATTACCGCCCGTTCATCCAGGGGGAGCACATCATTGTCGAGATCCCTCAACAGCCCTTGCAATACCTCCAAAGTGACCGAAACAAACAGGGAATGTGAGTAATTCCAGAATTACTTCCTGGATTCTGTCCATGCAAGGCTTTCCTGTGGAAGTCAGATATGGCTAAAACAAGAAGAGTCACCTCGCGCAATGTTTGGCTGACTTGCATGACTGTGCTCAAGAAAACTGTCTTGAGGACGAAAGTCTAAAAACCAAAGACAACATGGAGGCATACTTTACTTCCCGCACAGTCTATTAGGAAAACACCTGCCAGGGGATACCCACAGTTTATCTGGATGGGTGCTCCTAACATGTTAATAATCATGTGGAAAAGGAACTGGTGGCTGGCATTGGGAATGCCTGGGTAAATGATGCCCCAGAGCTCTCTGCTGGGTACAGGATCAGTCCCTGAAGTAGTCAGGTGGCAGAGTTGATGGCGGTACATAAGGCCATCCTCACTGCCGTGCAACACCAACTCCAAGAACTGGTACTAATCACTGATTCAGATTATGTCAGGAATGGGTTCGTGGAGCAACTGATTAATTGGAGAAATCGAGGCATGCTGTGTGCAAATAACAAACCACTCAATCATCAGAAATGAATACAATCCATTGATGATCTGGTCACTGCTAATTAGATGACCATCTACTGGAAAAAGATCAAAGGTCACTCCAAAATAGAGGGACCAGAAAAAATTGGAAATTACTTGACTGACCAGTAGGCCAAAAACTGAGCCGTCCACGGGGATCTCATAGAAACTGAATCCCTGTTGGGGGAAATCAAGGTTGCTGCTGTCACCAGGTCCCAAACATTTGCCCAAAATGAACTCTCAACTGCCCAGTGGAGTAAAGAAACCTCAGGTGCTGATCTGATTACGACACAAAAAGGGGATCTGATTATCGGGAAATGTTATCAACACATTGAAGACCCTGTGAATTTTACTCTGACCAAATCAGATTATACCAGGAAAGAGGATCTCCGGGTGTTGATAAAGTTTTTCAAAATGTCCTGATTCCAAGATGGTTTGTTGGTATGGAGATCCATCTCTGGATGTGACCTTTGGGTGGTATCTACCTCATTCCGAAGCCTGATGTTAAGTCAAGCCCATGACGCAGCCACAGCCACTCATAGGGGGTTTCATACAACTTTGGAAATCTTTCGAGAGGTCGCATACTAGCCACACATGGGTTACAACCTGGACCAATACTTGAAGGGGTGTCTTCTGTGTGCTCATATTCAGCCTAGCTCCCTCACACACTGATCTCCCCAACAAAAAAGGGGAATGACACTGCTTTGGTCAGATTTGCAAGTAGATTTCATGTGGCCCATGATTTTCTCCTGTAGAGGAAACAAGTACATGTTGACCATGATATGCTTGTTTACCAAGTGGGTGGAATGTCTCCCGGCCCTAAATTGCAAGGTAGAAACAGCTGCTGCCCTAATGCTCAATCACATCTTCTCTCATTTCGGCCTTCCCCAAAGGATTGAGTCGGACCAAGGAAGTCATTTTACCAGTGAGGTGATGACAAAGATGTGGGAGATACTCGGGGTAAAGAGAGAACTCCACATTGCCTACCACCTAGCCTCGAGTGGGTGAGTTGATACAATAAATGATTGCGGGCATCCTGAAGAAGTTTGTGGCAGACTCTTTACCTAGATAGACACCCGACTACTGCTTGTCCTGATGGCCCTACACCATCTTCTGTGACAAAAATGTCACCATTCGGGCTTATGACTGGATGAAAAATGGTGCTACCTCAGAATCTGCTCTACAGAACTCAAGAGCAGACCCTGATCAATGCGTCCACGACCCATGAGTACATTGAGAATTTACGAAAATACCTTCAGCACACTTCTGCTTACGCTCTGCGAAATCTATAAAAGTTGGCAGAGGGGATGAAAACCCACTACGACTTAAAGACCATGAAGAAAGAGTACTAAATAGGAAACAGGATCTACTTGTACAATTTTCAAAGGGACGAAACCAAAGAGCCAAAGTTCCTCCCCTCCTGGCATGGCACCTTTGAAAATTGTAGATAAAATCTCACCTGTCGCCTATAAGATCTGCATCCCTAAAGGAAAACAGACGGTAGAGAAATGGGTGCACATTAATCAGTTGAAGTGCTGTCATCCCAGACAGCATTTTGACTGATTGAAGAACCCAGTGAGTGTAGAGCCCAGGAACCATTCGAAGAGTAAAAATGAAAAGAATTGGAACCTGGAGGAAGAAAATCACACATTTACAGGGAGTAGAACAACTTATACTCATTCTCGAAGTTATTATAAACAATAATTATTTTAAAAAATGGTAATGTTATAAACTGTGATGTGTCTTTTGTTCTTTTGTTGTCAATTTTCACGTCCCTACTGAGGAAAATAGTATTGTATGAAATACTTAATCTCTCCTTTCTTCTCGGCAGATTAAACAACTCCTTGCCTCTACAGGCCAGAGGTGGAGCTGCCGGAAAGAAAGGGGTCCAGGACCAAAAATCCTAAAGATCTGAAAAGAGTGGAGTGCAGACCAGAGCACCACTCCATCAGGAACAGGAAAAGAGTGGACACGCTCTTAAGGAGATCCCTGGGACAAACGCAGGCCACAGTGAAACTGACACCCCACTCTCTCCTTGCTCTTCCCTCTGTGAAAGTAATCAAAGAGCTAGGAGGGTATTCTGTGAGGTGAAATAGCCCCGGATGCCATGATTAAAACCTTCAGAGTCATTGGTGTGCCTGCCCCAAAATGAAAGGCCTGCCCTGAAACAATGTGGGACATAAGGCCTATGAAACCCAAGTCAAAAGGAGAGAAAGGGGGCCTAAACAATTCCAGATGCTAAATATGCGAACTGCCTTTCATGAAGGAATAAAAACACACGTGGACATAATGGGTTAACAAATATATGGCGAGCTGCATTGATATTTCCAGGAACAGTAGTGCACAGCATCTTAAATGAAAATGCCAAGACTGTGTTTCAAGCTGTCGCAGTGAAACAAAGCATTTTACTGTGAAATAAACAAATGCATGTCATTTTGTGTTTCCCTCTAGACTAATAACATGTGCAGAAAAATGCTTGCCAGACTTAAAAAAAGTGAATAGGGTTGCTGCCGAGCATAAGCTAACAAAATAGACAATGTTAAAGCAACTTGCCTAGCTTTGAAACTGTTTATTTTATTAGATGTCATTTTAAATGCCTTTACCACGAGTTACAAGCTGTTTGTTGCAATATATGCAGATCAGAGGGAGTAGAGTAATAGAAAGGAAACAGCCCAGGAAGGTTTAGGCAGAGGATCGAAGACAACCAAGTAAATAATTTGCCTTGTGGATTGCAGTGAAGGAGGGGAGGAGCCTCACACACTGTGAGGCATTGAGGCGGCATCTGAAGAAGTCAGTGAGCAACAAAGTGGTAGGAGAATGAGAAGGAGATCAGAAAGTATAGCCCTAGGAACACAAGGTCCTGGTACAGTTGGGAAGAAGAGAAAGGAGGGTTATTCAGAAGCAGACGTTGGTCTCCAAGAGTGGAAATAGAAGACAATGGGCCTCATTACGTGCCGGGCAGTCCGGAAATAACAGTGGCGGTAAACCCGCTGCCACTGTTAATTCTGGACCGCCGGATCTCGAGTCCTGCAGGCGGGAGGTGGCGTTCCAACACCGCCTGCCTGCAGGCGGACGTGGAAACACCAGCACCATCACGAGATGGTGCCGGTTTTTCCACTTCCCCATTCCCATTGAGTCCTATCATACTCAATGGGAATGGGGATTTACCGAATTCCGCCTCCGGAATTCCCGGGACACCAGGGTCGTAATGCCCTGGTAATTCCGGGAGTTACAGAGGCAGAATGGTAATACGAGTCTGGCGGTAACTGAGCTGGAAAAACCGGCTGGTTGCCGCCAGACTCGTAATGAGGCCCAATATCACCCAAGCCTATACATCTATAAATCAGATTTATTGTCACAGAACATTGTGGAAATTCTGGTGCCTGGTGACATGAATTTCTCCCTCCCAGTGAGTGCAGACTAGGTACAGGTGCACGTGTGCTGTGGGACTACAATGAGCAAGTCTTTACAGAGCAAGGGGAACCCAGGAGTAAGAAGATATGAAGAAACTCAGAGGATAGACAAACAAAGCAAGACCTGCATCAGAAGTTCAGGGAAGGAATGTGAAGGTCAGTTACTGACTGCGTTCACCCTGCCTTCTGTGTCCCTTCTCTAGGTGCCACCATTTTGTTTCCTTCATCTGCACCCAGACCCACTTTCGCGGGCCTACCTAGGCTTGGACATGCAGGCCATTCATTACAAGCCATGTATACCCCCAAACTCGGGGTGATTGCTGTAATGTCTTGTTGGTTCAGTCACTCACTCACTCATTCATTCACTCCTTTGCTAACTTACTTAATTGCACAATTCTCTATCTCGCTCATTGAATCCCTCCCTCGCTTTATCTCACATTCAATCTCACTGTGTCTCTCTTTCACTCCCTCTCTCTCTCTCTCTCTCTTTCTCTCTCGCTGTCTCTTATTATCACATACACTTCTGGCATCCCTCCTTTCTTCCCTCACTTTCCCTATGACACGGTTATTTAAAAAATGGACACCTGTATTGAGATGAAACTTTCATTTTGATCAAAAAAAGTAGGAAACAGTGCATAAGCAACAGCTTATCTGTATTAACCCTAGACAAGTATTATTATTATTATGATTAATGTTATTATAACTATATCAACAGTACACTTATAATGAATGTTAACTATGATAACATTTGAAATCAAGACTCAGCATTTGATGAATGTTATAGACGGAAAAAATGTGTTATCGTTTTGAACATTTAAAAAGACTAAATAGTTGTGACCATACAGTTCAATTTTAAAGCAAAGATATAGAAATACGGTGGGAGCTGTTGAGCAACCAACATGGTGGTCGCATAATACTGGAGATCCGTGCTGCACATGAAATAATCATGAACTATTGAGCATTGGAATTACGGATTGATGGTGGAGTGCAATGCCGCTGTATCCGGGATGCTGGAGTGATCCTCTGGATGGGCTCAGGAGTCCCATGCACTGGTGGACCATAAGGAATTTGGCATACCAGGGGCCAGAGCATTGTGGGGCCTGCCGCATTGCCACAGTGGGTTGATACCGGATTCCATAGCAACTCCTCCCCTGCTCAACTGGGCATGAGCAGAGACCTGTGGTGGAGGTGATCAGAGAAGCTGCTGCAAGAAGCAGAAACAGGAGCAGGCTTCCTGTTTGCCCTTCCGATTGAGAGTGGACGATTGGATGGGCAGGCGGCAGCCTCGACCTTGAACTGCGAAGGCATGAGACACAATGATGCTGCCCTTCCCCCACATCCACTGGACTGGCCTCTCATACTCACTGAAGATAACTGGCAGGTGAGGGGGCAAGAGGGGGAGACCTGGTGGTCATTGCAGAGGTTGAAGAACCCCCCACGCAAGAGCTCCTACAATAGTCTTGGGAGGATTGCTCAGCGGCAACATGCTATCCTTGGAAGCAAGACGACATGGAGCGATACAGGTTCAATCCTCTGGGTATTAAGCGCGTTATAAATAACCTGCCAAATCATATCATATCATATCATATCATACTGTGGCCTCTTGGGGCCAGGCTCATGGATCAGTGTGGACTGCTGAGAAGGTGATCAGAGCAGCAGGTGTTGGCAGTGGAGGTGAGGGCAGACCACCTATGGTCTTGGGAGTAGAGGATAGCACTGGCATGCTGCTGCTTGAATGGTGGATAGCTGAGGACTATGGTGCGGTGACACTGGGGCAGACTCTCACCGTAACTGAAGATAACTCGCATGTGGGGGGACGGGGAAGGGAGGAGGCTGGGCAGCTGAAGGAGTGGGGTGGATTTACGACTGGCCTGGCCTGGGAGCCATTAGAATAATTCTGCTGGACAAAATTGCAACCTGGCTGCATCGAGGTGGGCACTGTGCTTTTTCATAGTCCTGTATGAGCTTCTCTCCTGTTGGTTAGGGCTACTTCAGCGGGCATGACCTGTAATAATATGGTCCGTGCCAGTAATAATAAATAGGGCAGCGTGGATGGCTTTTACAGGTCAGTGCCTAAAACCCCAACATCTACACAGGCTGCTTTGGGGGGACCCCAAGCCTCCCCTACCCCAGAGGATGAAACAGCTTCTGTCTTTAGGCACATACTCCTAAGCATGCAAGAAGAATTTATATCAGTAAACTCAAAACTGGATGACATCACATCCAACCTAAGCTCATTGAAAGTGAAACTGTACCAGCAAAGTGCCAGGATCACGACGGCGGAGTAGAGGGTAAGTAGGTCCAAAGATGACATAATTTTGCTTCGGTCCTCACTTTTTGAGATACGAAGGACTTTAACGTGGTCCAGGCCAAGTGTGACGATCTGGAATCTCGCTCAAAGAGGATTAATAGCCGCAAAGTAGGGGTTCCTGAGAGCGACAAGCTGGGGAGAATGTAGAATTTTGTGGAAGAGCTGTTGAAGAAGATCCTTGATGCCCCAGAACTTTCCCCATATTTCACGGTGGAATGCGTGCATCATTATCTAGCACCTAATCCAGAAGCTGCGCCTTGGTCTATCGTCACTTGGATCCTGTACAATAGGGATAGAGGTCTCATACTACGCTATGCAAGAGAGAAGGGCGAGTTGTGCTACGATGCAAGCAGGATTTGTTTACACCCGGTCTTCTCCATCACTATCAAAAATGAGGATAAATCAATCCAAGGTGTAAAGGAACTCTTACATGAGAGGCATATTCAGTATTCTATGTTGTTTCAACACTGACAGCAGACATTCTTAATCATGCTGCCTGAATAGGCGGTCAAGTTCAAAGAGAGAAATGTTCCACTACCGAAAACCCACTGAAACTCAGATATGTGTTATGGCATGGCTATGTTGACCTTATGGTTTGCTCTTGACATGGCCCTTACATAAGGAGAAATATGCTGTCTGGGGTATAGATCCTTTCAGGACAGGAGTATGCTACTATGAAATGCAAGGGAGAGGACTGAGCAGCGCTATGAGGTGTGCAGTGTTTTCTGTTAACAAGACTTCTTCATTGTAGCTTAATGTGAGCGTAAATCATTCCTAGAAGTTAAACAACTTTTGAGTGAGTGGCATGAACAATATCCCATGCTTTTTCCAGATAAGATTGTGTTCTCTAACACCAGGAACAATCACTCCTCTTCAAAGTTCCGGAGAAGGCGTTTAAGTACATTGAGGGAGCAGTTCCCACACTGAAGGCAGAATAAGTTCAACATATGTGTTGGTTAATGGCTATGTTGGCCTTAGTGCTTACGTTTGGCAAGCCCTTGGGTTGTCAGAAATACACTGCTCAATGTGTATATCCTCC
This sequence comes from Ambystoma mexicanum, assembly GCF_040938575.1. Classification (NCBI taxonomy): domain Eukaryota; kingdom Metazoa; phylum Chordata; class Amphibia; order Caudata; family Ambystomatidae; genus Ambystoma; species Ambystoma mexicanum. Next base: position 720,382,648 of record NC_090932.1, read on the forward strand.
CAAGAACGGTGCGGTTATGGTCTACTCACAGCACCCTCTATTCCCGATACAGCTGCATAGTGTTCCGCTATAAGGTTGTTAATTCAAGGGGATGCTTCACATGTCTTGGGGATTTAATGATGGTGAGGCTGGGGCGTATACTTGTTAAAACGCACTTGGTTGCCTACCAGTCATGTCAGGAGCATTTCTTGCTGCAAACATGGGGCTATGGAAGTAGGCGGTTCTCAGCATCTAGATGGAATTGGGTGATGACAGAAAACTGAATGGGGAGAGGGTTACATTTTTGAGTTGGAACCTCAGGGGGCGTAATAGCCCAGTGAAAACAAGAACACTGTTGCCATTTGTTGAGAGGCATAAGAGTCAAGTGTTGATGTTGCAAGAAATGCATGCAAATAGGACTATACATGAGGCTTTCACTAGAAAGTGGCGGACGCACCAATACTACACCCATTATTTGACACAATCAAGGGGTGTATTAAACTTGCTCCATAGAACAGTGCAGTTCCAGTTCATCCGTCCAAAATTTGACCCAACTGGAAGATTTGCAATAGTGAATAGGGTGCTGAATGGGGTCACACTTCGGATGATTAATGTGTATGGGCCAAATAGAGCTAACCCCGACTTCTTCTGCCACATTTTTCGACTGTGTGATGTAACACCTGATGTTCTGGTAATATGGGGAGGAGTCATGATCACTATCCTGGACACAGGTTTAGACCATTCTGGCAGGGGTATGGCAGACATACAGTGGATTGATGTTTGGAAATATATGCATGGCACTGCATGCAAATACACCTTCAACCATCCGCAATATGTTATCGCGCGTTGACTATTGGGTGGTGTCCTACTACCTGCTTGAACAAGTAGCCGGGTGTGACATACTGGCACGCACATTCTCTGACCACTCACCTATTACGCTTACTGTTATATTGGGAAATGGTGTCTTTGGTAGACTGCCACAGTGATTCAAGCCATTGGCTTTTATTGACTCTGCCTTTGAAATCAATATTCTAGGACACATCAACATTTTCTTTTAGACAAACCAAGCGTCGGTGGAATCTGTTGGTACATTGTCGTAGGCTTTCAAGGAATATGTACAGACAATAGCAATGAGCACCAAATTAGGGGTTCTCTGGGTTATAAGCAGAGAGCTGGCCGAGTCTGAGGGGAAATTGAGAGAACTCAAGCTGCAGACGGTCAGGCGACATGATGTAAATACACTGGATGACATAAAAAGAGCTGGATAATTTCTGCACTCTGGCGGATAGGGTGATGAGATATTTCACGGTGCTGTCAATGGCTAGAAGGTATGGGAAGGCTGAAAGACCAGGCAGAACTCCTGCTAGGGTCATGCGAGCAAAACTGCACAGTGGGGAGTCTTTGGCATTTAGGTATGACAGTGGGGAGCTCTACACAGCACAGGAGGAGATATTGGAAGCATTTATCCAATTCTATAAGGCGCTATTTGATGTTCTCCAGGGCAAGACGAGGGATGGGAACCTGGCAATCCACAACAGGAGTCCAATGTCTCTTGATGCTTGAGGTGGCTCAGAAGCAAGAAGTGCATATTGCACTGGAAGAAATACTTGCAGCCATCAATATTGTGCATACTAGCAAGGCACTCTGTGTCGATGGGCTCAGGGCAGAATTCTATAAACGGTATAAGCAAATCTTGGGACCCCATATGCTGTGGCTTCGGGAGGAATCACTGGAGAACGCTGAGTTGCATCAACGCTGAGGGACTGAAACAAAAGGGTGTGCGTCCTGCCACACACATTCATATATTTACTCACATTCGAGTAAATAATACTCATTTTGTGATGTTTTTAACTTAGCAGGATTATCTCTGCGTCTACTATTATCATCATAAATAAGAGTACAATACTAAGTTGGAGTTCATCCAGCTTTTATTATTTAGCTGGTAAATCTAGTATTTTTTTTCTCTCCTTTTTTTAGGTTATCAGAACATTTCTTTTTTCCTGTGCAGATAGTTTTCTATTTGCTGTCCAACTTTCTTTTTGGCCGTCTTGGACAGTGCATCAAATAGTGCAACTACATAAATTTACAAAGAACCAAGTGAAAAAATAATAATAATATAACCAATCTCATAAACAACTGTATGTTTAACACAAACAAATACATACATATCAAACACAGATCACAAGTATAGCTGTGTATTTTAGCAAAGACATATACATTCCATACATTGCATATATAGCATACAAAAGTGTGGCTTTTGTTTGTATGCGTGTTATACTCTTTTCTCTAGACCTTTATATGGCCAAATATGTCAGACGAAAGGGTGACCTAGCCATCAAGGCTGAGGGAGACTGTCATAACACTTCTGTTGAAGGGTAGTGTTACCCCCGGCTACCTTGCGCTCAAGGGAAAACTATACATATTCTGGTTTCCAGTGGGTTTTGTATTATTTAATTGGTGATATAGGTGGTCAGCTCCTGTTGAAGCCTGGGAAGCCAATGGAGGAGAGGGGATCATATCGTCCTTTCTGGCTGCTTAATGTCGACACAAAGATATTTGCAATGGTCATTGCCACACGGCTGTTGCCTCTGTTTCGCTTCCTGGTGCATCGGCATCAGTCAGGTGGCTTCATCCCAGACAGACCCTTGGCACTGAAACTGAATGGGCTTTTCAACACTACGTCTCAAGTCAACCCAGATGCACTGGCAATGGCTGTGACACTGGACTCTGAGAAAGCGTTTGACTCAGTAAGTTGGTACTTCTTGTTTTATGACACTATGGCTTTGGCACATGTATGATTTCATGTGTTTCTCTACAATACACGCTGCCACTGGCCTGAGTTAGAGTTGGACGTGGGACATCACAGATGTTCCAGCTCGGTAGGGTCATGAGGCATGGTTGCCCCCTTTCCCTCTTTCTCTTCGTGCTTGTTATTTAACAATTGGCAGACCTGTTGAGGCATAGACATGAGCGGAAGGGGCTGAGACTGGGGGTGATACACTATATAGTGTCACTATATGCAGATGATGTGCTGATTTACGTAAGAGACTCTGTAACTAACTTGTCTCCAATTATGGAGGTCCTACTTGTGTTTGGTAAACATCTGGCCTGCTTGCAAATTGGGCCAAATCAGAGGTTTGTCCACTTACTGACAGAACGTCTCCATGCGGGTGGGGTTGGGCCTCTAATGGGCACCACAAGAAATTAAATATTTGGGGATCACTCTCTCTAGGGATAAGGAGCAGCTATAAGAGAAGAATGTGGGAGCATATATGGGAGTACTGCAGCCTAAATTGGATAGTTGGGCAAAAATGCCCATTTCAGTGATGGGCAGAGTTTCTCTGCTCAAAATGATAGTGCTGCCAAAATTGCTGTATTATTTCCTAAATATCAACATAGTGCTTTAAAAATCTTTCTCCAAAATGCAATAGTGGCTCGTTTCATATGGGATCTGGGAGAGGTGCGCATGAAAGTGGCAGATATGGCCAAGAAGTACTCCCTGGGTGGGTACAGGTTCCAGATTTCAAGCTGTACTATTTGGTGGTACAGGTTAGCATTGCAATTTATTGAGGAGTGGGTGGGGCATGTCATCCACATGTACGCATGGAGAGAAGAGCAGCAGCTCAAATGCAGCTGGAGGCAGCGCGTGTCAGTAAAGGGTGCACTGAGTTGTGTCCATATGATGCGCTCGCAACTACATTTTGGGGCGTGGTGGTGAATTATATGCAGGTTAGGGGTGGACCAGCAAGATTGCCAACAGGTATGTATGTGTGCGGTATTCTGGGTGTTAAACCCATGCTGGACAGGTATTAAGTGGAGCCTGGTAGTGATACAGGGTGGAGCGAATGGGCTTCCTGTTTAGGGATGACCGGTTTCTCACAGCACAGGAGTTGCAGGAGGAGTCGGGAGGGGGTTCGCTCATGCTACTGCAGTGCATTCATATACGAGAGGTTTTCCGTGTAAAGTGGCACCAATTTCCTAAAGAAATAACCCCACATAAATCTGTTGATTTTAAGGATTCCTTTCAGAATTGCAGGAATTATTGGATATTTTTAAGTGCCTTTACAACACATGGTGTATCACGGTGCCAGAAAACGAAAAAGGGGGGTGACAAGGGAGAAAGATAACAATAACAGTCCTACTAGGCCTTGTGACATTCATATCGTGCGAGTGATGTGAAAAGAAATGCAGGGAGAGGGGGGAGTGCCGGTTTGCTTTAAATGCAAAGTGCTATGGTGGGAAGGGGAGTGCAGGGCTAAGAGGAGAGAGGGCAAATGAGAGAGGGATGGAGGAGGGCGGGAGAGGGCCACAGGGGCAAGGAGGGTGCTAAGGGGAGGTCATGTGGGCAAGTGACAGTGATTGGATTAGGTACAGGGGGTAAGGATCCACATACTAAGTGCAAGGAAAGGGGTAGACTGGGCAGGGGGGGCATGGTGTCCTGAGATCTCAGAGGGAAACCAGGCAGCCAGTCACTGCGGCAGATGGTGGGATTAGCAGAGGAGGGGGAGAGGGAAAGAATAGAAAAGGAGGGTCTTGAGGATCTTCTGGAACTTAAGGAGATCCAGCTCAAGCCTGAAAGAGGCAGGTAGACTATCCCAGAGGGATGCTTCCGCAGAGGAGAGAGATCTACCCACCACTCTCTGCTTGGAGACACATCTGATCTGCAGAGAATTGGCGATAGAACACCCAAATGCTCTAGCAGGGAGGCATTTAGGGAGAGATATATGGATGTAGCGGGGACCCAGGTCCCCGAGAAAGCCTTGTGGATGCAAAGGGTCTTGAACTTGATCCCAGCAGCAACCAGCATTTTAGGGCTGGAGAGATGTGTTCCCTGAGCTTGAGGCCAAGGATAATCTTGCAGTCCTATTCTGGATTAGTTGAAGGGGGCAAAGGGAGGATAAAGGAAGATTGAGGAAGATGCTGTTGCAGTAGTCCAGTCTAGAGAGGACCAGAGCTCTGGAGACATTGAGTTTCTGGGGGAAGTGCAGCTGGTAGTGGGTCCTCATGGCAAAGTCTGCTATATGAGGAGAAAAGGGAAGAGAGGAGTCAAAGATGTCACCAATGTTTTTTGCCTCACAAAGGGGTGAGCGAAGGGACCCATAGAGGTCAGCCAGAGAGTAGGAAGGAAGGAGGGAGCTGAGGTCTCAATGAGAAGGATCTCAGTCTTACTAGCATTAAGGCAGAGATAGATCATTGGCAACACACTATCCCTGAATAGCAGGCAGACAGTCAGGGATGAGAGAGGAGGAAGAGGGGACAGTGGAGGGAAGCTTGAAGGAGAGCTGCATGTTGTCTGCATAACACTGGAAGTGGGGAGAGACAGAGGCGATCAGGTGGGCCAGAGGGCCAAGGTAGATGTTGAAGAGCCACGGTTAGAGGATAGAGCTTTGGGGGACACTGGAGGTGGAGAGTGTAATAGGGGAGAGAAAAGGCCCCAATTGAACCTGGCAAGGTCAGTCGGAGAGGAATGAGGTCAACCAGTCCAGTGTCAGGCTTGTGATGCCAAAGGTATCAGAGAGCCGATTTGTCAGTGTGGCATGATTGACCATGTCGAAAGCAGAGGAAAGATCCAGAAGGATAAGAACAGATGTAGAGTTGGAATCGAGATTTGAGAGCAAGTCATAATGGATGTTCAGAAGATTAGTTCAGATTCAGGCCGAGTCAGACCATTTTTATGTGAAGGCAAATCAGAGATGGGCAGACAGTTTGGGTATAGAGATAACTGTGTGGTGTAGAGCATGCATGTTGATTTAACAGGTTTTGTACAATTCGAAATGTAGGCTAATTCAATTCAAGGTCTTACATAAATAACATTATACTACAGTCATGCAGACTATACATTCCTGCAGACCCCTGCTGGGCCCTCTTGGGTTGCTATAGTAAAATGGGGGACTTGATGGGGAAGTGCCTTCATATGGCATTCTTGCTAGCCAATAGAGCCATACTTCTTTGATGGGAGCGATGGGCGCCACCCACCCTGGAGAAGTGGATGGTGGCGTTGGCTTGAGCAAGCAATAATGGATATGTTTATGCTTCACTTCAACTTGCTGGGCACTGCGCTAGGGATATCTGGTTGTACTACTGGGCATATCTGTTGAAACAAAGTGATATGGTGTTGTGGAGGGTGTTCCTGAGTAACTGGCGGGAGCAGGAGAGGACTGGTGGCATGCTTGATATGTGATTACAATTGCCCCAGTTTTTAAATGCATGTTAAGGATTTTTGTCATGTCATCAACTGCCGGAACTGTGTCTTCAGGCATGTTCAAACTGATTGGTATACCAAGTGCTTAAATAAAGTTGTACAAAAAAAAGATAAATCAATGGATATCCATTGTACTTAATAATATCTTAATAAAAAGACTTGTATAACTGCAATGGAAGTAATATGCATGCCACAATTGTGCACATGTAGCTATTTCTTTTAATTTAAACACATTTTGCAGACACCAGGTCATTTTAAATTAAAAGAAAGGGAAATGGGTTATATTTTGCTTGAACAATGATTCGGCTTCCTGTGGAGTATCTCAAATTCCCCTTTGCTATTTGACAGCATCATGAGCAACAGTTCTGTGAAAGCAATGAAGTTCTCTCAGGACTGTGAAATGAGACTTGATACAGTATGTTTAATTCCACTAGTCCCACTATGTAGAGAAGTGCAATGTATCTTGTCAGTTCAGAATTTTATATATGTTAAAAATGAACGATTAGATATTAGCCACACCACTTAACCTGACTAAATTAAGATCACTTATGAACAATGATAGACATCAACCATGTGCAATTTCTTATCTCGCCAGTCAGTACAATTCTAATTTGTTTTTTCTTGCCATGTCTGCCTAATTCACTCCCTCTAACAAAATAAGGATTTCAATATTCTATAAAATGGTAACATTTGTCAGTGGGTACGACGTTGTTACATGGCCAGTCTTTTTTTCACTGAGTTTTTTGTTGAAGGTTTCCAGCTGAAAAAACTCATCAAAAAATATAGGGGTGGGTTTGTACGGGGATTTAAGGGGTAGAGGGTGTAGGGGATATGGACTAGATAATAGGGAAAGTGGTTGCGGGAACCCCCCAAATAAAAATAAAAACATGTCAATTCGTTTTTTTTCGGCAGAAAGTATTTGGCAAACAACTCTGTGAGAAAAAAAAGAAAACAAAAACTGGCGATCTAAGAACATAGAACCTTCTCAGTCATTGGGAACAGAAATGCATTTAATCCAAGAAAAATCTGTGGCATTGTGGAATTGCACACTTGCATAAGTACGTACTTGTGAGCCAGGGGTGTTGCTAGATCTGAAAAAGACCCGGGCTATGCTAATGTGGGAACTGTTGGGACTGGGGGCTAGCTAGCCTTTTGATTGTGACTCCTGAGATTCTATCCAGAGCTACAACCAAAAGACCAGGGGCTATATCCCCCTTAGCCCCCCTCCAGCGACGCTTGCTTTGTCCCCATTTTCATTTTCTTTGTTCATACGACTAAGTGATTTGTAAGGCGCATATAGAGCCTGGTATGAAAATGTGCAGCTTACATATCAGGATTCATCTCTCAGCAGCCCCCAACACAGAAGATCTGATGGTCCTCAGCCATCATCAACATACTGCACAACCACAAGGGAACCATAGAAGACTTCCTCGCTGGATGAGCATCTACCAAGATGGCTACCATCAGTTTTAGATTGAGAACTCCAGAGTGCCAGCTGTACCCATCAATTGTGGAATTCCACAGGGATCCATCCTCTCATACACCATCTTCAACCTCTAAATGGAGGCTCTGAAAATATCATTCATCAAAGACATCCACCAACTCAAGAACTGCCTTGCCCTTAATCAGAGTGGCTGTCCAGTGCCTAGCTCAAACTGAACCCCACTAAGACATAACTCCCGGTCGAGCTGCCCCGAAGCCCTCACATACAAACCTGGCTGTTCGCCATAGACCTGAGTGGCTTAACCCGGCAGCTGACTCTCTATATGGTTAGATTCACTACATCAAATGACCAACTGGCACTCTTTCTGTATGCATTTGTATTGTGTGCACAGGGTTTAGTTATTCTGGCAGTTGGATCAGTTAGCCTATGCTTGCAATTACTGGCACCCTTCCCAATGAAGCTTGTGCTCGCTTGTTTTTCCAAACAAGTGCGATACTGCTAATCCTTTTCAGTGATTAATGTATTAATTTATCATGTGCATTTAATTGTTGAGTGCAGACGTTTTCCCCATGTTGAGAAAGGTTTCTTTGTGCTTTCAGTTTCCAGACATCATTGCTCATTGCAATGCAAGATGTATCTGTACAAGAGACCTCCACCCTGTGCCTCGTAGTTCATATGCCATGACTAAGATGATAACAGGAAGATAGCTCAGTGATTTAAATGGTCATTGCTGAAATCTGTTGCTGATTTGCAGGTTATAGGTTGGAATCCAGACAAGGCTAACTACGCCTTTCATCCTTCCGGGGTCAATAAATGAGTTCCAACTTCAACAGGTTAACAATAATTGTGTAGGAAAATGTTCTATGTAGAGCGCTTTGGGGAAACAATACTACATGAATAAGAAATTATTATTACCAATGAGCGGGATGCAGTTAACTTGCACATGCAACATGGATTCCTAGATACGGAATGTAGTTCATTTTACAAATAGGTATCAGGTTGGAATATGTGATGATTCCTAAACATTGTGCATGCACACAGAAGCCTTTCTCACAATGTGAAGAAAGTTTAAACTGAAGTATTAAATACAGAGGAAAATTGAACACATTTGCCATTGAAAAGCATTAGCAGTATCACGCTTTTTTTTTTCAAAACAAATGTGAGCTTGGCTCATAAAGAAGTGGATCCTTAATTATTTACAAATCCTGCACCAAGTCTCTCTGATTCACATTGACAGCCACCTTTCCTTCAAAGCACACATAGCAAAGAAAGGATAGACTGTATGAGGACAACTATCCCTACCATTGAAACTCGAGTCCTGCCTACCGGACCCCAGCATCTGATCCACAGTGCAGTTGTGGCCCATTCTCACTTGAAATGAAGAAACACCCTGCTCACTATTATGCATGTCTTTCAAGCTGCTACCCAACTCATCCTTTCACTTCTACATTTCAGGAAGGAGTTCAAGACCCTCCTCTTCAAGGAATGGCTCCTACCTAACACGTAGGACCACACACCCTCCACTTCCCACCTAACCTGAGATTGGGCAAGCTACTCTCCCTGCGTTCCTCATCTGGGTGCTTGTAGATCCCTTGCTGCGTAAATGCCCACCACCCCTGTTGTTACATCCCACTCACTTGTATCTGTTTGCCTCACTTTTTGCTCTCCCCATGACTTGTTAAGTGCTCTGTTGCTCCATGAAGCTTGGTCCGTACTCAATAAATATTCGATTAACTGTAACAGTAATAACTCACACAAGATCTTTGCAAAAATGAACACATTAATGGACCTCATTACGAGGCTGGCGGTGAGTACAGAAGTAATTCTGCGGACAGGTTTACCATTAATGCTGTGTTGTCTGGTAAAATTACCACCACATTAAAAGATGATGGAGTGTGTACAGACCATCAGCTGTAACAGTAATTCTGTCTGGCGGAATGACCTCTGAAAAGCAACTGCAGACTGGAATTCCTCCATGTATCAGCAGTATTCCTGCTACCACTGAACAAATAGGCAGAAATTCCACTGGTGTAATTAACGAATGGTGAAGATAGCGTCATGCAGGAAATGAGAAGTCTGGCAGCAGCTACCTTTAAACATGTAGTCAGTCCTGAATCCCACATTGTTTGTAGGCATCTGAAGACAGTAGTGGAGGCAAACATGTCCCAGGACAAATGGAATTCAAAAGTGCTGGAAATGAAGACATGCAAGCAGAAATTCAGCCGGGCAGAGCCGCGGGTCCGCGCTGAAGAGGAAGCCACCCATGCAGAGGCGCTGTTTGGGGGAAGGCCAGGAAGACATCTGCCCAGAGGAAGACCATCATCTGGGCCTCATTAAAGCACAAGGTGGCGGTAGTGGACACAGTACCACATGATAGCGAGGACTGCCTTAAGAGATGGAATGATCACAAGGCTGGGGTCTGCAACCCCTTGTCAAAACACTGAGAGAGAGCTGCCGTAGGAGGGTCACTGTGGAGCCCCTTACCCTCACACAATTGGAGGAAAAAGCCAGCAGCATCCTCCACATGGAAGGCTTTGAGTTTGTTGGAGGGGCCAAAGTTGAAGACAGCAGTCAGGATGGTGAGTAAGAATGTGCAGTCTCCAAAGAGAATGCACTGCCCAAATACCCATGCCAAGCATGTATCTCTCAGCATAGACGTATACAATGTGCAGGGGAATGCCCTACCAAATCGCAATGTGGAAAATGGAACTGCAACAACATACATGTGCAAGGTAAGGTTTGACACTGTGCAACGAGGTATGCACTTACATGGAAATGTGCACATGACTCCATTCAATAAAGAAACACAGCCATCTGTGCAGGAAATGGCCATGTGCCAAAGTTGCACCGACATCCACCACTGACAAATGTCAATCAACCCACACCAACGCCAATCGCTGCACAAACACATGTAAAAGTCATTTCTGCAAGCTTAATGCCAAAATGCCCATGCATATAAGGTGGAGAAACTCACCAGACCCACCTCCCACCTTGTGTAAGTGCTGTACATTGCACATCATCCGATCATGGCCATGACCCTGGCCACTGCCCGATGCACACATGCAACCATAACAAATCACCATGTCCATAGAGATGTAGCCCGCACATTCTGTTAGATGTGTGTGCTGCAGAGGACATGTATGGTTGGGATTCTGAATACTTCCTGCAGTACGTACAACAACTGTGAAACCACACGTCTCTAGGATAAGCATCCATCATAGTGCATGAGTGTCATGCTAGTCCACTTGCAAGTATGCACAATGACTGACAGCATATAATTGTCTACCCAACAGGTTCACAGTCGCCATCCACATCCCAGGGCTCATCCTCCGCAGCAAGCATCTCTACTACAACCCCTACACTTCACAGCCATGGTAAGAGCAGGAACATGAGCATGAGCGACACACCTGGCACAGGGCACAACAGCATCATGGAAGCTGTGGCAAGCACACACATTGCAATTCGTTCCACAAATGTGACAACTGGCCACTCCACCAGCAGTGCAGATGCCACTGCTGGTGGAGAAATGCAGTTACCCCATCTAAAGGAAATTTGTTAATCTCTCTAGGATTACCGGGTCCAAGGACTGGCAGTGCAAGCAATTGTCAGTGGCAAGCGTGCCATTACTGTTGTGGGCCAGAGGGTGACAGAGCTCACTGATGCATACCTACATTTGCGAAATCCATGCACAGCACCATACTCTTGAAACTCCAGCACACCCATGGCCTGGGGTCAGAACCATCCACCTTTGTCACCCCCCACAGAGGGCTCATTTGCTGGAAGCCCATGTGCCCACTCCCTGCAGAATGATCCCCGTTCACAACTGGAACAGCCTGCCATGCCAAAGAGAGCATGAAAATGACACCACTTGTGAGTGGACTGTTTCACAGGGCCAAGGGAGGTGGGAGGGTGTGGGTGGTGGTTTTTGAGGGACGTGGGAGGGCATGGGTGTTGGGGTTAGAGGGAGGTTGGAGGGCATTGGTGTTTTGAACAATTCTAAATAAATCACATGTAAACTTGAAGACATGCAAGGACCTTTCGTTTTGAGTGAAAGTGAAATATTTAATATGTGACTAGGTACAAATGAGGGAAGCCGGTGCAAAGAAATGTGTCTACAAATGATTGGCTATGAGTTCTTGCCTCAACAGATGGATGCCTGTGCCTTCCTCATGCTCACTGCGTGGCAGCACTTCATTTGCAGTCAGTGCGTGGTCCTCTGGGGAGGCTTGTCATGATCAGGGGTTAGGTGCACGTTACCTGATGCACATGTTGTTCTGCATGGCCCAGATGATGAAGAATTTCCCAACCTTCTCTGGTCTGTACAACAGGGTCCCTCCCTTCAGGTGGACTGGGATGCTGGGTGCCAGAAAATGTTTGTCCCCATTCCTGTGGAGTCCCATGGGTTCACGGAATCATTGGCACCATTACTAACAGTGCCGCTGCTTCAGTGATGAGTCTGCCTACCGGGGCCTCTGAGGCCGGCAGGGTCAGACTTGTGGGTGCAGAGGCCCCGGCAGGCAACCGCGTAGTGTGGCAGTCCGGCAACAAGGGTGCCGGTAGCTTACCAGCACCCTTGTTTCTGGACTGTCACACTCATAATGAGGCCCAATGTCTCATATACTAGGGGAGTGCTTATGCATTGTCACTTTGCGATACCCCTGGCACTCATCTCACAAGCACCAACTGTTACATTTATCGCCTGTGATGTGATTTGCTATGTCCATGTTCTCTGTGGTGGCCCTGTGCAGTGCTGTGATACATGTGCTCTGATGCTTGATTGGTTGTTATCGTGTATGTTTGATGTTTTCACATTCCTGCTGTTATGGAGCTTAACACATGGTTTGGAGCTTACATGCCATCACTGTCTGGCAGTGCTGTATTATCATTGTGCAGTTGTGAACTGTGCTGATGGTTGGGTGGGTATGTGTTCCCAATGCATTGTGCTATCTGTAGTCCTCTCTTTGTTAATCATTTACTTACTTGTGTAAAATGCGTTGCTGGCATCCTGCTGCATTGTCCTGGGGGGCCTAGTCCTGTGGATTGGTAGATGTAATGTGTGAGGTGAGAGAGCAGGTCATGCATGTTCAGGTCCTTGACAGGGCATGCATTGACTACTCATTACAATTGCTACCCCCACACAGCATGGAACTTGTGATGCAACGGTGTGATGGTACTTCTACTCACTTAGTATCCATATCCATGGTTCTCCATGTATGCAGGCAATGTGATGTTCACAGGATCATGCTGTATTGAGCGGATCCATGAAAGCGGGTGCAGCAGTGTGTGATGGTGAGGTCAACATCACAGGTCACTTCTACATTTATTAACTGGTACTGCTTTCTGTTGCAGTATACTTCTTCTAGTGCGTGGAGAGCCACCAACGTCAAATGGGAGTAGACCGTAGATGAAATATAATGTTGGGCAGGTGGGCTGCTGAGTAATATCTTGCCTTTGTGGTATTTACCTGTGCCGGGGTGGTGGGCATGGAGAAGTGTTAGGGATCATGCCTCAAGAGAGCATTCAACACCTGCCCAATCACAACTGAAAAAGTGGGATCAGACATGGCATGCAGCATGCCCACAGTGTGCTGGTAGGTGCCATTAGCCAGGAAATGCAGCACCAGCACAAGCTTCAGTAACAATGGTAATACAGTTTGTATGTTGATCCTACTCTAAAAGGATGAGGGAGAACAGGTCAGCGATGGTCTTCCTGTTGAGGTGGTACAGGGTTATTGTCTGGCTATCTGTTAGTGCCTAAGATAATGGCCTGACCCAGGGAATGGGTGATCACCTTGTATGGCGTCTCCCCCCCTCTATACTCCATTTGCTCTGTGGTGCTGTTCCTGCCTCTGCACAAAAGTGTATGTAGAGCAGGAGGTTCTGCATTTCCAAGTTTGCAATTGCTAGTGGTAGCAAATTTGTTTGAGGAAGTTTTGTACCATTTCTGAGTGGATTGGGTGCACCTGTGGCTTGATTTTCACCACCTGCATGCATTTATCTTCACCTTTTAGATGGAGATAACTGCACTGTATTTTTGGCAGAAATACGTTGCATTTTCTGTGGTATTTCGGTGGTAGTTGTGCTTGTAATACAGCAGAATTAACATTTTTCCCTATGGAGCTAATTCCGTCAGCAGAATTAGCAATTGGGCTAATTTTGCCAGAAGTCAGCAGTATTTCTGCCAGCTATGATTCGACTGGTGCTAATTCTGTCACTGGAGTTGGCGCCCATTTTCTGGTACCCTTAACTTGGCAGAGTGGTAAGTGTCAGTAATTCCTTTAGTGCCACTTTGGCCACTTACCACCAAAATTGTAATTCCGCACCAAAATGCTCACATTCTTCAAACATTGCTACCTACCCCTATCAGTGCACATTACCATCAAAGTGAACTACGTCATAGACAAAGCTCTCACTCTGTATGAACCCTTCTATTTTGTAGAAAAAGTCAGAATATTTGGTGGTCAGAGAGTCACCAGAAGGCAAGACTCATCCAGACTAGAGCATCAGAAATGTAAAACAACAATACTCGGAAAATAATATTTTTTGGTTTATACCCACTGAATATGGTTCCTCATAACCATCAGCATCACATTTGCACTTAGCTTCATTCATCTCAGAAAACAAATGTAGACCCTCCTTTACAAGGAGCACCGCCTTCACACCCTGTGAATCCCCCTCAACTTCCAAGTGCAGTGTGCTGATCCCTATCACAACCTCCACAGCCTCACCTCAACATCCGCCCCCTTTCAGCACTGCACATGCTACTCACTAACTATAACTGTTAAATATTCCATTTAGCCCTAAATGCTAAATTGGAAATAAATGCTAGGGTTTAAAGACTCGTTGCCTCTGTAACAATCTAATTTATGAATTTTATCCCTACTGATATACAACGCTCCATTGTTTCTGGAAGCTAGATTTGCGCTTTATAAAGGCACTCAACAAAATAATCAAACCACATCAAAAACATGGTTTGAAATATTCCCTCAACATTTCTGCGGGTTGTTATTTCAGATTACTGGTCAGTTGTATAGTTGTTGGGATTTAACAGTCACTGGGCTACCCCCATTCTGGGTACCGGGTCCCGGTTCCCTGAATGGAGGGAACCCGGACCCAGTACATCCCCATTCCCATTTGAGCCCCCAAAGGGCCATTTTGCTCCCACTTCAAGGGAGCCTAACTTGTTCAGAAACTTATTGGTTGTGTACTGTAGTGTATTATAGTGTGATATTGAGCTGCTTCTTACTAGTGGAATGTTTTCTAACTAAATGTGTAAATAAATGTATAGTCTTTTACCAAGAAACCTTGAGTGAGTGTTTGCTTGAACTACTGTGATTGCAAGTCCTTTGTGTAACATCCTGTACTGCTCACATCCCTCTTGAGATAAGTCTGGCTGCTCAGCCACTGCTACCACATAAACTGTGTAGTACAGGCTTGTACCAAAGGTGAGATTGCGCTTACACCTGTAGTATTAATTGTGTGTAGTGTTCCCAAAGGGTACTGCATGTAATTATGACTAACACTGGTGGCAGGTGGTGAGGATAAAGTATAGTTGTCACATTGAGAGTGCTGCTCTTACCTTTGTTCAAATAGCCCTCACAAGGCTAAGCACCACTAGAAAAGCAATTGTTTTATAATGCCTGATATGGATAGCTACAGACAGGAGACCCTAGTAATTTTAACAGTTGATCAACTGAGAGAAATGTGTAAAGCTAGGAACCTCACTGTTAAAGCCAAAAATAATGAATTTATAGAAAAGTTGTTGGAATGTCAAAGTCAAAGAAATAGGTCTGCTGTACCTACTTCTGATGAAAATGTGGAAAATGATGATGAGGATGATAATGTTTCAGAGTAAAACTCAAATGTTATTGATGAGTTAGAAGAGACAGAAGAGTCTCAAGATGTAGGCGTTACTGTACCTCTACCTGCTCTTAGGACTCAACCTTTTGCCACAGGGGCCCGACCAGGTCCAATACTCAGTCCAGAGTGTGTGTCTCTTGAGAAGATGAGACTTTAGTTAGAATTGAAAATGATCCAAGCCCAAACTGAAAGTAAACATCAAGAGCTTAAACTAAGGGAAATGGATTTCAACATGCTCTTGAAATGAAGAAATTGTCTCTTGAGAATGAGTCTTCTAGGTCTTCCAGTTCTAAGAGGCCTTGCATGCCCAAAGATGCAGTAAGTATGTATGAGGTTAAACTTGATATTTTGGATTGATTGGCAACTTCTGAATATAACCATGTGATTCAGGAAATTAGAGGGAATCAGCTGATTCCTTGGCTTTTGTCTAGGCTACCCCCATTTGCATCTGATGTTGTAATGGAGATGGGAGAAATAGACAAAATGGAGTATGAAAGTGTGAAACTAGCTTTGATAGCTAGGTTTGGGAAAACTCCTTACCAGTATCTTAAGAGGTTTAGAACCCTCAAAAAGCATGATGGTACCCCTTGGGCTACCTTTGTGTGCTATTGTTTGAAAAACGTAGATGGTTGGGTTAAGGGTTACAGAGTTAACACTTATGAAGGTATGTGAAATCTGTTTATGTTGGAGTCTATCTATAATGCTTCTCTCCTGAGATGAGACAGCACTTGGCTGACTCTAAGGAAATTGATCCAAAGAAGTTAGCAAGGGCTGCTGAATTGTGGGTTGCCAACAGGGCTACTCACAGGGATTCTGGGGCAACTCAGAAGAAGGATGAGGGAAAGCAGCACAAGAAAGATAACAAAGAGAATTCCAATACCTCCAATGCAAAGAGGGCCACAAACATAAGAAGTTTAAGGACCCTGGGAAACCGAGTCAGGGTAGTGAAACCTCTGGTGCTAAAACAGAGGGAGGTCAGACCAAACCCCCATTCATAAAGGCATTTGAAAAAAATGTTGTTTGTGGATCAACTGACCATATGAAAGGGGATCCCAGATGTAAGGGTAAACCTGCAGGGATCCACAATGCCTCCTTAGCCTTCTCCCCAGAGGAAGAAGTACAAATGGCAAGTGGAAACTTTCACTTATTGGCAGAGGAACCCATGGAAGTCTCAGACAGTGTTTCCTTAGTGTCCCTGGGTCTGTGGGAACAACAGAACTTAGATGTCTACAATTCCACCCCAGACAATACTAAAGAGTATTACAAAGACAGTGTTCTTGTGAATGGTCAGGAGACCCCTGCCATCAGAGACACTGGGGCCAGCATTACTGTAGTGGGTGAATCTTTTTTCAAGATAGAGGATGTTGCTAAGGCACCCAAATACCTCACTAAGCTTGCTGGAGGCCCTGTCAAAATGCTTCCACAGTTACTAGCTCTCATCCAGTGCAATGACGTGATGGTCAAGATACCTGGTAGTGTGCGGTGTGAAGTACCTGGGAGAGTCCTGTTGGGGAATGACTTAAAAACTCTTGGAGTTGTATCAAGCACCCCCAGGCCTCCCAGAAAAAGGAAACAGGAGCAGACAAGGAAGGCCAGAGAGAGTACCTTAAGAGGCTCTCAAAGGGAAATTATAGAGGAAACTAGAACCATCAGTCCACAGGACTTACTGACTGCAATTTCTAAGAAAAAGGAGGAAAGGGGGAAACCTAAAACCTCAAGGAAGAAGCCAGCCAGCACTCCTGTGCTATCTACAAGGACATCCCTGAAATGACTGTCCAAAGTCACACCTGTGACTCCTCCACCAGCTGAGGCTGAGTGTGAGGAACAACCTAGTGTGGTTGAATCAGCTGCTGAGGAATCTGAGCTGGAAGAGGACCTTACTCCTGTTGGAGATCTGGATCCTGCAGACCATCCTGACCTGCAGTCTTTACTGGCAGAAGGTGGACCCTGTAGGGCAGACTTCAGCAAAGGTCAAAGAGAGTGTCCTACTCTTGAAGGTCTTCACCAACAGGCAGCTTCCCAGCTGCAAGGGCAAGGGAAGCATGGGTTATTCTGGGAAGATGGCCTCTTTTACATTGAACCAACTGAGTCTATCCCAGGGCACTACAGAAGAATCGTCGTGCCTCTAGAGAGCAAACACCAGTTCCTACAGTTAGCCCATGAGATGTTTTTGGCTGGTCAATTGAGTTTCAAGAAGACTAAGGAAAAGGCGTTCTCCTTATTTCTACTGTCCTAAGTTGGGGACTGATGTAGATATATTCTGTAGGAGCTGTCACACTTTTCATACATCTGGCAAGAGTGGAGCTAAGAATGTGGCACCCTTGGTACCCCTCCCAGTGGTGGGAGTCCCCTTTGAGAGGGTAGGAATCGACATTGTTGGTCCCTTAGACCCTCCCACTTCTTCAGGCAACAGGTTTATCCTGGTTGTAATAGACCATGCTACTAGGTATCCTTAAGCAAAACCTATGAGGATTGTTACAGCTCAGGCTGTTGCTAAGGCCCTACTTGGTATTTTTACCAGGATAGGTTTTCCTAAGGAAGTTATCTCTGACATGCGATTCCATTTTATGTGCCACGACATATAAGCCATGTGGAAAACTGTGGAGTGACTAACAAGTTCTCAACTGCTTACCATCCACAGACAAATGGATTGATAGAGAGGTTTAACCATACAACAAAGAGCATGATAGGTGCTTCAGAGGAACCCCCTAGAAGAAAGTGGGACCCTCTACTGCCGTGCCTTCTATTTGCTTATAGAGAAGTCCCTCAGGAGGGTGTTGGATTTAGTCCATTTGAGCTTCTCTATGGCCATCCAGTTAGAGGTCCCTTGGCCCTAATTAAGGAGGGGTTGGAGAGTGTTCCTTCCCCCACGACAGTGAGAGTCACTGACAATGTGATAGGTCTCCAGAGGAGAATGTCACACATGATGGCACAAGCATCAGATAACTAAAAGCAGGTAAGGCTCTGGTGAAGCATTGGTATGACCAGAAGGCCAACATGGTTGAGTTTACTCAAGATTATCAAGTTTTAGTTAGGGGACCTACAAGCTGGAGGGCCTTAACGGACAAATGGTTAAGACCCTTCAAGGTTGTGGGCTAACTTGGAGAGGTCAACTAGCTTGTGGATTTAGGCAATCCTAAGGGGGCTTCCAGAGTCTTTCACACCAACCGTCTAAAAGCTTATCTCTCAAGACCTGAAATGCGAGCTTTGCTTCTAGCTTCAGCTCAAGAGGAGGAGGAGTGGGAACCTCTATCTGACCTACTCAGAGAACAGTCTTTAGATGAGAAGATAGAAGGAGTCAATCTCTCTTCTAATCTGATACTGGATCAACAGGAGGAGTGCAAGTTTCTGTTAACTCAGTTTGCCTCGCCACCCTGTTTTCACTATCACCAGGCTTGACCCCTTGGGGCCAGCACAATATTCTCAATGGTGATTGTTTACCTGTTAAAAGCAGAGGTTACAGGATGTCAGATCATGTAAGAACCCACATAAAGGAAGAGGTGAACAAGATGCTTGATCTCGGGGTCATACAGCCATCTACCAGTCCATGGTTTAGTCCAGTTATACTAGTGCCAAAGGCAAGATCCAAGCAGTCGAGATTCTGTGTGGACTATAGCGCTTGTAATGCAGTCACAAAGACTGATGCCCATCCTTTACCAAGGACATATGAACTGGTGGACAAACTTGGTTCAGCCAGTACCTCAGTACATTTGATCTCACTTCAGGCTATTGGCAAATAGCACTGACAGACCATGCCAAGGAGAAAACTGCATTCTCCACCCCAGCAGGCCTCAACCAGTTTAAGATAATGCCTTTTGGACTATAGAATTCACCTGCAACATTCCAAAGGATGGTTAATCAAGTTCTGAATGGGATGGAAGACTTCTGCATGGCATACTTGGATAACATTGCAGTGTTCAGCCCTACTTGGAAAGAAGATGTTGACCACTTAGGATATGTTTTGCAGGCTCTTGAGCAGTCCCATCTGACCATAAAGGCAAGTAAGTGTCAAATTGGTCAGAGTAAAGTGGTCTACCTTGGACATGAGGTAGGAGGAGGTGAAATCAGGCCATTTCCTAGCAAGGTACAAGCTGTACAAAACTGGCCCACACCTACTACTCAAACCCACGTGAGAGCCTTCCTAGGCCTCACTGGTTACTATAGGAACTTCATAGAGAACTATGGAACCATAACTTCTCCCTTGAATGTGATCTCCTCACCCAAATCTCCCAAAAGGTCAGGTGGAATGAGCAGTGCACTCAGGCATTTGAAGGCCTTAAGAAAGCCCATTGTCAAGCTCCAGTCTTAAGAGTTCCTGACTACAACCAAACCTTCATTGTACAAACAGATGCTTCCAATACAGGTATAGGTGCAGTTCTGAGTCAGCTGGATGAGAAAGGTAGGCAACACCCCATTTGCTTCATCAGCAGGAAGCTGATGGAGCCTGAAACAAGGTGGGCAACCATTGAAAGACAATGTTTTGCTATTGTGTGGTCATTGAAGAAGTATAGAGCATACTTGTATGGATCTACTTTTGTGATTCAGACTGACCACCAACCCTTGAGATGGTTGATGCAAATTATAGGGGAAAACCCTAAACTACTGAGATGGTCAATCAGCCTACAAGGAATTCATTTTTCCATTGAACACAGGTCTGGGTGTCACTATCAAAATGCTTATGGTCTCTCCAGGATGTTCGACTGACTGGAGTAAGGAGATTCATCCAGGAATGGATTAAATCCTCCTGTCCCTTAGTCTGGGGGGGACAAGTCTTAGGGAGAATTATCAAGAATGTGCTAATTTCTCTTACCGTTGGATACCCCCAGCAACTTTGCTGGATTTCTAGGATTTTAATTTTTACCTGGAAAGAATGTGAGCCTCTTTTCCCACTCTTTCATGTATTTAGATGTGTGTTTTACTTTTGTGTTCTTTGGATATCGAGTTTTTAGACAAACTCCATAGGCATCATCTTTTTCTTGTGTGTCACACAGCACCTTCAGTGCAGTGGCACAGGGATGTCTTTCAGACTTCCCAAGGTTTAAATACCTTCTCTGGGACTGACTACTGTCTCCCAGTGCATGTACATTTAAATTGACTTTGGTAGTCTTTTTAAATTCATAGACCCAGCACAAACTATCTTCCTATAGAGTGCCGGAGGGTTGCCTAGCATCCCCTATGCCTAAATACTCATGTAACAGTCCAATGTTACCCTTTCCTATTGAAATGGCTGAGGGCAGTGGTTTTAGGACAAGCTACCATGATTTTTCCCGATCGCGAACACCAGTAGCTAAAAATTGTGTCAGCCATGTTCTTCAATATGGTGCCCAAGACCCCTCTGTAAAAACAGACTCCGGTCATCTTTTTCTGCCATTTCTTTTAGGAAAGGTCCTTCTAGTGTTTGTCTTTGCGTGCCAAACCAGGTTTGGTCCCTTTGTTCGATGGCCTTTGCCCAGCTTCAGTGCTGAAGCCCTCCTCTGGTACCTGAGTGTCTGGGGTGGACAGGATGTGAGGGAGGTGCCCAAAACTCCCTGTGATTTGTCTCCTAGGAGACCTGAATGCACTCTGGCGTGATTGGCTGGCTGACTGTCCGGCAAGGACAGCCACCCCGCTGGGTGAGTAGCAGCTAGGCTGGAATGAATTGGAGAAAACTGTTTCAAAGAAAGTCTCTGGGACTTGGAAGGCAGAGTTGACTGCTGGAATGAAAGAACCAAAGACGAGCTGAAGGAAGACGACTGCTGCAACTCCTGGACCATTGGTTTGCCCGGTGAAGCCCTGTTGCAGGTCCGAATTGCCTGAAACTCCCTCGACAGAGAAGCCCTTCAAGGACGACTTCTTCCCTTGATCTGGCGGGAACAACCAACTCACAAGCTACCAGGACACCGTCTGCATACTGGTCGAATTTTCTTCAGAATGCTGTTGAAAACCGGATAGCCAGTGAGAAGGATACCAGTTTGTGGACTTTAAGGCACTCACACCTTGAAACCGACGTTTAGCCAAGCTCGTGTCTTCTTTCCTGGGCAGTGCAGGAACCTCCCGACGTCCTCCTGCTTGTCCCCACAATTGAAGCTCAGGAACAGCGAGATCTGCAGGAACTGCCAGGAACAACTGCCTCAGCTACAGCTTTTCTTCATCCATAAAGTACTGTGCAAATGAGGTGTGGAAATCCTTTCTGTCATGGTGAAAGTTTGTGAAACTTTCCCAACTTTGGAGTCTTGTTCACTCCTAATCTGACATATAACTCTTTTTCTGGCAAACTACTTCTAAGAACATTGGCAAAGACTTAACAGTTTACTACCAGAACTGTGCTATCCTATCCAAGACACTGAACCATTGACTTTGGGCCAGGCCTATTGAATTGAATTGCCTCTTGTAGTTAACTGAAACTATTTGCCCTGCCTCTGAAAACAATTGTGGTTTGATTCTTATAACCTTGTCTTTCTACCCCCTTTTGAAAGTTACTGAAGTGCCATTTTGCTCTCACTTCAGGGGAGCCTAACTTGTTGAGAAACGTATTGGTTGTGTACTATAGTGTATTATAGTGATATATTGAGCTGCTTCTTACTAGTGGAATGTTTTCTAACTAAATGTGTAAATACATGTATATTTGTTTACCAAGAAACCTTGAGTGAGTGTTGGCTTGAACTGCTGTGATTGCAAGTCCTTTGTGTAACACCTTGTACTGCTCACATCCCTCTTGAGATAAGTCTGGCTGCTCAGCCACTGCTACCACATAAACTGTGTAGTACAGGCTTGTACCAAAGGTGAGATTGTGCTTACACCTGTAGTCTTAATTGGGTGTAGTGTTCCCAAAGGGTACTGCATGCAATTCTGCCTAATGTGCATTTTAAAGAATATTCTGTAACACTGGTCAAAGCTACTATCCTCATAGTGAAGTAACTATTCAAACTGGACCACTTGGGCCAAAAAGTGACCCACTTTGACCAAAAAACTGGCACACACCAATCTTTGGCATTTGTGGTTCGGTAATGGCCCTATTGCCCTATTGGACAGTCCAAGCCTGCTTTCCCTTTTATTGAATTATACCTTGTTTCTGAATCACTCTGACCAGCTTTCGAGTTGCTAAACACACATCAGAGTGACTTAGCTGCACAATTATTCACCCTGTATCAAGAAGTAGGCCTCTCAACATTCAGCCATTTTAGTTTAGTGTCACTGCCATTTTGAATTAAGTTTTCTTTCTACCTCATCCTAGAGAACCTTCAAGCTGACAAATATGGGCAGGCTGCACAAATATTAGCTATTATTCTAAGAGTTTGGCATCTGGTGCACTTTCTCATGGGATCCTTTCTAGGGAGGCAACCACACAATGAAATCACAGGTTTTGGCCTTGGCATGTGCAGACACAAATCCAACAGCAACACAGGAATGTTTTAACGAGGGAGAGCTGCAGGTGTGGGGAATGACACGAAATGCCAAGCTATCTGGTTTCAGGAGAATGGCCTTGCATTTAGTTTATTGCTAGCGCTGGCAGATGTCACTCTCCTTGCTGACTGCACATGATTAAGTCACCTGCTGGAAGATGCACATCAAAATGTAACCACTTTTTTTGTACCAACCAAATGGATTGTGGAATTGTCCTAACCTATTAGCATTGGGTAATTTTTGCTGATTTCATTTTATGTATACAGGAGCCAATCGGATGCTTGGAATTTATTTACAAATAATCTTGAGAATAAATGCGAACATATTTTCATTTTGTGTTTTTCGTCTTTAAATAATACTGACCAATGTGGGGGTGGCAAGTTCTCTGTTTTTTGGTTTAAGTGACTGACTGACCTCTCCTGGCCGTTAATTCTCTTCAATAAACCTGTGTGTTCTTGGAACTTGTGCTTCTCATCATTGTGCCTGGTAAATTACTATGGGTCTTTCTTTTCAACTATTATGCTGTAAAATGTTACTTACTTCAAGCAGGCCGACAGTATCGCGCGAGATGCCGGTAAGCAGTCTCTTTCCATGTTTGTTATAGAACCCGGACTACGCTCTTGCTGCACTTCCATAGTAGCGAAACACCAGGCAACTAGAGCAGAAACAGTTTTTATCGGCAGCAGCCAACTTAGTGATAAAAATGGCTGATGCCGGTCTGAACTTTAAGAAAGTAATGTGTGTAAGAAAGTAATGTGTGTTAAGTGACTTCAATTCAGCACTCCAACTAAGTCAATGCCTAGTCTGGGATGCCCAAAGGAAGCCCTTATTTATATATTTTTATGACAAGTTCATAGATCTGGATGATAAACCCTTGTATAACGCCCCTCTCTTTGAATCCCCCTGACCTCACTGAGCCAAAAAGTAGGTTTGTTTTGCAAATTAAAAGGTTTATTGGAAAAGTTACACAATATATAAATCACACTTTTATGAATAAATTAATATTTGATAGCACACCTATGAATATGACAGTGATCAACAATGGATAATATTACACTATCACACTTCTTTAATTACTTAGGAGTTGGTATAGAAAGGACAAGGTAGCAGAGATTACTTTTATGGTTTCAAGGAAATGCAATGATGGAAAGAATGCAGCACAGAAATAAACTGATATGGTTTCAACAAGAGATAATATGATCACTTTTCCCCTTATGGCAATTCACCCCCCCCCCTATGCAATATAAAGAGATAGAAGGAGAGCACACAATTTTCAGGAATACAATCAAATGCAATACAAATTCTAGTTCCCCCCTAGCAAGCTTAGAGCAACCGGTATGCTTTTAAAACATGCAGAAATACTTTTAATGTGATTTGCAATGAAGTGAAAATATGATTTTAATTCCCTATAGGAGATTCAGGGTGGGTGACAACTACTTTGAATTAGTTCAGGTCAACACTAGCAAGGATACACGAGTGATTATCAGGTTGAAAATGAAATTCAGCAGTTAAAAGTAAGAGACAGCTATTTTTTAATATGTGGTGAGATTGAGCTAGTTTGCAAATCGTGGCACTTTTTCCGAGTGTGCCGATCGCGATTACGGAAAGGAATAGAAAGTCGGTTTTGGGCTTGTTGGAAAGCTGAGGATCTTAGCTTTAAAAATCTCGTTCCTAGCACGTATGGTTCAAAAGATACGGACGATTTAGTGGAGGTAGTTTCTCAAATTAAAGTAAAGCTCAGAAGGACAAATGACACTTTCACAGGTTTGAAATCACAGAATGGACACACGATTTCTATGCAGTTCTAAATAGGTGGAAATGGTTTGAATTAGATTATTTTAAACTAAGAGATTGGTTTGCACAGCTCTGGCTGGATACTCACTTCTAATTTTGGAAGGAATGGGCCTCGTTCCAGATCTGGTCAACAGGTTTAGCTGCGGTTCTCTCTGCTCTGCTGGTCTGGATCTGGATCTCTGGTTCTGGCAAAAGTTCTGGCACTGCACAGCAGTCTGTTCTGGGTCTGGTCTGCGGTTGGGATACAGCTCTGCTTTCTGGGTCTGCTACTGGCACCGCGGTCTGGTCTGGGTCTCTGGTTCTGGCAAAAGTTCTAGCCAGAAGCGAACAGCACAGCCCAGGTGTTTTATTCTGATGTGCCCCTTGGAAGTCTGGGGGAAAATAAGTTTGCAAGATAGTAATGCCAGCTGAGAATACTTTTAGCTTGCAGTAGGCCTTCTGCTTCAAAGTTCTGGAGTCTGTTGTCTGGTTTTCTAAGTTCTGGTCTCTGGATTGTGCCTGAATTTGGATGTTGTCCATCAAAGTGCTTTGCAAGAAAGTGGAAAGTGAATGTCCCTACCTGGATCTCAGTGGCTCTTTTTATGTCTTTTGAAAATGGGTGGGAAGGCTGACTTTCTATTCCCAACCCTCTGAGGATCCTGATAGGGTAGAGGATTCTCTGTCGCCTGACTGGGGAACTGAATTGTGAGTCATCCCATGTCATCAGGCATCATTATTATGGCATACAGAAAGAACACTCCCCTTGTCACTTTGCACACAAATCTATTTTTGACTTAAATGCATATTTATCTATGTACAATGTTTCTAATATTATATGTTCAGTTAACATATTTTCTGTAGCGCCCAACCATCCGATCCCTGTCTTTGTAAGATGTTGTGTCCACTTCTGACAGAATTCTGACCTTTTCATCCAGAACACAATCTCTAAACCTTTCCAGAATTTACACAAATGTGCACAAGGAATATGGGCATCAGGCGATGAAGTGTCAGATTTTTAACATACAGATATTTGGAGTAATACCCTATTTTCCGCTACTACCACCCAGAACATACCACAGAGTCCTAACACCTTTTAAAATGTGCACTGAAAACACAGGAATAATGATATTATTGATATAATTTTTGACAATTTTGTACTATGAATTATCCATCTTTTCAAATGTATGCTCTGGCCCAGAGGGGTGTGGTTTCCCAAAGCACATGGGGAATTTCTGGTTTGTCCACTTCCTCCAAGCTCAGCTGGCTCACAGAGGCAGTGCCCCTCCCATTTCCTTCCAAGAGGAAGCCATTTACGACCCCCTGATTTAGCAATTGCTTGGAGCAAAGTGAAGTTCATTGTTCTGTTTTCCTGCAGTCCCAGGCACCCCTCCCCTGATTCAATCAGAGAGGTGTGATCTCCTTTTGGTGGGGCAGCAGGAGGCAGGCCAGGCCTGTGAATACAGTTGCTGGGCAAGTTTCAACTCCTGTCGGAGGTAGTTGCCGGGCAGAATTCAGTCCCTTTAAGCCAGACTTCAGACAAAGGTCACTTTTGTTACCTTTTTTCTTCATTCAAATCAAACTTACAATTTTGACATATGCAGCTAGAACGCTGATTCTACACTCAAAACTATGACATGTAAACAGTTACAACCTATGTGACACTCAAAAGTAGGTCACTCATTTATTTTAAACATTTCGATTTTAGTGGCTTTAAATCCCATTTCACTTAAACTGCTGACATCCAGAGCTCAGCCAGTTTTGTTATGAACATTATTTTAGGCTCTTCATCTTTCCAGATTTGGTATGCAGACAAGACGTCATTCTACCAGACGTCTGCTGGTGTTCAGTGAGATTTTTGAATATCTTGCACTGTTTGAAATATGCATTTTGAGCTTGCATTCAGAGAAACAGAGGTGATTTCAAAGCGCTTTTTGAGCTAACAGGCACTGCTGTTTTTTCCTTTGGCACCACGTTTCACTCATGGCGCTTCTGGCCCATCACGCTCACACTGGTGGTGGCGACCATTTTGGTGTGTGCAGAAACTGCGCGGTTTTCCTGGATTCCGGCGCAAATGTGGGCTTTTCAGCCATCTTGGATTTTCTAAGCCCACAGCACCAAATGTTGCAGCATAATAACTTGAACGTGGGTCGATACACCTGACATGTGTAAAAGGAGAAGTATTTTTTACAATCACAAATTCTTTATATTCAGAGCAATTAACAAAGTTACATGAACTAGTCACAATTATGCATCTATATCCAGAACGTGCATTTTCAGTGTATTAATCGGTTGTGAAAGAATACATTCTTTTCACTGTCATACATTGATATTATATTTGCTCAATGAAATCATGCAAAGATCTCAGACATTTAAATAGTGCAATTAATCTCAATTAGTACCCGGCACGTGCAGCGCAATGGGAATACAGCGTTATGATTGGCTCATTTGCAAGCCATACCATACGGTATTCCCTTTACGCTGTGCGTGCCGGCTACTCTGTTCCCGGCGAGGGTCGTGGCAGCCCCTCAGCCAATAAAGAGGCTCGAAACAGGGCAATCCCCGCTCCGAGCCTCCCCATGGCTGGAGGCTTCACTCGTACCTCGCCAGGGACTCAGGTAAGACATTTTTATTTTTGTTTCCCCTTTCCTCCTCCCTCATCCCACCCCACCCCACTTACCTTCTATCTCGCAGTCTCCAGTGGGGGATGATGGAAACCTCCAGCCGTCTGGAGACTCGGAGCGGGGCCATCCCTGCTCCAAGCCTCCACGCGGCTGGAGGCTTCCATCGTCCCCTGGCGGAGACCGCAGTAAGTTTTTTTTTTCTTCCTTCCCCACCCCACTTACCTTCTTTTTTCTTCTTTTCCCGGGAGCGGACGCGCTGGGAACAGAGTGTGCAGAGGCTCCATTATCATCACGCAGGAATGAATGCGCTGGAGGGCGTTGTTTCTGTGGGTTTTAGGAGCATATGAAGACCATTTCCAACAGCTTACTGTGAGTGCTTTAAAGCTGCGCCCTGTGACCCTGGAGTATGCATGTGTTCTAGGCTAATAACTGCCCCACATGAGAAGACCATATTGGATATGTACATCGGTCTGAAAAAAGCTTCAGCCCAAGCACCTTCTATGATCAGCTGTGCTGATCTAACACTATGAGGCAATTTTAGTGTTTTCTAAGATTAAGTCTGGTTTCTGCACTGAAAAAGGTGGTGTGTGGGGTGATGAGTTGGACTAAGAGTGTTCCACTGGCCGCCAGGCGTTCCTAGCATCTGCCATAGTCATTACAGTATAGTGGTACACATTAAATATACACTGGGTAGAGGGGGACGCTTTGCTGTGTATTTGAATTCCCATTTGTTTGTTAGTATCATTTGAATTTTTCCTGATGTTAATGATTTCGTTTTTTATTAATATCTATTGCATTTTGCGTGTTGCATTTTCAGATTTTCTATGACTGTACTTAAAGGAAAACTAAAACATGTCTACTCATTTCAAAGTCTGTTAAGAGATCAGCAGAGATTAGTAAGCCAATTTATAAGACTAGCATCTTAATTAAATAAATTGAAGCTCTTTTATGTAACCTGGGCCTGCCACCTGGGCCTGCCAGAAAGAGCGATATGGGGATATTAAGACCTATTACTTGCAGTATAATGCCCAATGATGAGTTGAATAAGATTGGCCAGAACTGTTCACCTGTAAATGCAAAGCTTACTAGGGGGGACAGATAATAACCGTGATTCTGGGGCAAGATGAAAGTAATAATTGTGAGGATATGACTCTCAATGATAATCTGGTTACATGCCCTCCTGATGTTCCTAAGTATAATAGATTACGGGTTCTTCAAGAATGTGAAACCGAGAATACTTCCTCTGCACTTGGTAATACGCTACCGGTAGAGAAGGAGTACCCTATTTTAACATCATGTGTAAAAGGGGAAGAGAGGGATGGTTGTGTGCAGTCCAAGGAGGGAGGAAGTAGGGTTAGTCTGGGATCGAAATCAGATATTTGTTCAGATATGATTATCCCTTGTCCATGTTGTGTTAAGGTTATGCACTCTACATCGGGCTTGAACAATATGATTATTACTTTTCACAATTATGTTGATGCACTTAAGGGAAATCTCACACCCAAAAGTGGTTCCCACATTATGTCACCACTTGAGTTGACCACAAGTCACAATGGCTTTACTTAGGTGCTACCAAAGAAAGGGGAAGGTAAAATGAAGAAAATCACATTAGACGCTGTAGTGAGTAAAGTGATCAGTAAGCATACGTTACCCGCCCCCCCCCCCGTATCCACCAGGAACGAGGTTGCAAAAGAGCACCACAGATAAGGGAGATACACCTTTACAGAGCAAGGTAGGTCATCAATCCTAAAGATATCCTCTAGGGTCTAATGAGGATGGGCGAGAGTTTCGCAGTAAGGGAGTTCCTGTATAGACTGTCAGCGCAAATGACGCAGCTGTGAAGAATTTAAAATGATCCATCGGAATTGTTCCAAAAGAGGTTGCTGTTTGAGCATCAGAGAGGACATATGGGGTTGTACCCACCACTCAGCACTAGATAATAGCATTGAAGATTATGTTAGAATTGAGATAAAGGATGAGAGGTTAGCAGAAGGATCCTGCAGGATGCAAATGTAATAATGTGATCATTCCCTCCCTTACCTGTCAAGTCCAATGACACTGTAGACATCAGAAATCAAAAGTTGATAAGGAACCTAGAAGTTTTAGTGAAGCCTAAGGTTTGTTATCCTGCTTTAGCTAATATTCAATTACCGTTATGCCCTAATAATATGGAAGGTAAGAATCAGGAAGATCTAGACTGACGGAAGAGCACCCCAAGAGTAGGGAGTCCCTGTTTTACTCTTCATGTACTGTTTCTGAACCATTCTTAGAGAGGCACAGCTCCTCCCTACTGATGAGGTCCAACCAGACCGAAACACGTGTCTGGGGATGCTGTTGGTACTCTTGTTCAGAGGAGAAATGCCTAGCATTTCGGTGCTGGACTGCCGCAGGGCAGGACAAAGACTGATATGTTTGGGATATTTCTTCTCTGTGAAAGATAGTGAGCTAAAGACTCTGGGTAAGTCCCTCATAACCAGGACTAATGTCTGGCAGAGGGACTCCCCGGACCCCCCTTGTCAATTTGCATATTTAAGTAACTTTGGGTCTCACCCTAAGTTACTAGGGGAATCCAGACGTGGACCCCTTGCTCACTATTCTTAGAGAGGCACAGCTCGTCCCTACTGATGAGGTCCAACCAGACCGAAACACGTGTCTGGGGATGCTGTTGGTACTCTTGTTCAGAGGAGAATTGCCCAGCATTTCGGTGCTGGACTGCCCCAGGGCAGGACAAAGACTGATATGTTTGGGATATTTCTTCTCTGTGAAAGATAGTGAGCTAAAGACTCTGGTAAGTCCCTCATAACCAGGACTAATGTCTGGCAGAGGGACTCCCAGGACCCCCCTTGTCAATTTGCATATTTAAGTAACTTTGGGTCTCACCCTAAGTTACTAGGGGAATCCAGACATGGACCCCTTGCTCACTATTCTTAGAGAGGCACAGCTCCTCCCTACTGATGAGGTCCAACCAGACCGAAACACATGTCTGGGGATGCTGTTGGTACTCTTGTTCAGAGGAGAATTGCCTAGCATTTCAGTGCTGGACTGCCCCAGGGCAGGACAAAGACTGATATGTTTGGGATATTTCTTCTCTGTGAAAGATAGTGAGCTAAAGACTCTGGGTAAGTCCCTCATAACCAGGACTAATGTCTGACAGAGGGACTCCCAGGACCCCCCTTGTCAATTTGCATATTTAAGTAACTTTGGGTCTCACCCTAAGTTACTAGGGGAATCCAGACGTGGACCCCTTGCTCACTATTCTTAGAGAGGCACAGCTCCTCCCTACTGATGAGGTCCAACCAGACCGAAACACGTGTCTGGGGATGCTGTTGGTACTCTTGTTCAGAGGAGAATAGCCTAGCATTTCGGTGCTGGACTGCCCCAGGGCAGGGCAAAAACTGATATGGTTGGGATATTTCTTCTCTGTGAAAGATAGTGAGCTAAAGACTCTGGGTAAGTCCCTCATAACCAGGACTAATGTCTGGCAGAGGGACTCCCAGGACCCCCCTTGTCAATTTGCTGTATCTGAACCTACATCTGAGGTACAATTCCTGTCATGGTATATTGCCAGTCTGGCCATGATCCCATCAGATCATTTGCCTGCAAGAGAACAAGGCCCTTTTTCCAATTAACCTACATGAGTACACCACATATCATATCCCAGCAGTCAAAGGATTAGGGGGGAGGCCAAGTGGTGGCCTCCTAATCTGGGTGGATTTATCCTTGAATGTCATCATAGTGATCACAAATGCGGGAGGTAGAGATATACAGGAGGTCCATATTGCATTCAACAGTATTGTTAATTAATCTGTATAATAGGAAAAAGTAAGGTCACGGGCTGAGCTCTTTTTATATAATAAAGCAAAGAACTGAATTATGGAGAAACCAATATCAGAACAAGTCCAATGTAATTGTGGCTGGTGATTTTAACATACAGTATGGAACTTTGGGTGTGACGTCAGGTGTTTTAGATGAGGAAAATGAGGTTTGGGAGATCCCTGACCTATCTGCTACAAAATCGAAAAAGCAAAACAAACTTGCTCTTGAGATTGCTAGCCTACACTCTACGCATAGTCTGAGAGCTTGCAATGGTAGGGTGGTTGTAGATAGCCTGATTAGGGATACCTTTCTCGTGGGTCTCTCACTAGTTATATAGATTACATCCTACTAAACTTAGAAATACGGGTGTTAATAAAGAGGTTTGAAGTGGTGCCGGAGAGTGAGAGCGACCATCTACCACTGACATTAAAAGTATTAGTGAGGAGTGTTGAAGTAAAATTTACTTTGAGGAGTGAGGAAAATGAACCCATAACTATAACCGGCCAAGCAACATGGATTATAAAGTGGGATTGTATTGATAAAGCCATGGTACTACGCACGCTAAACTTTAAACTCCTACAATCTTTGAAAGGGTTGTTTATTCATCTGCATATTTCTAACACAACTATCTTGAAATCTTATACAAAGGCCATGAATGTTATTTGACCTTTATAGACTAAACCTTTTAATAAAGTAGTAAAATGGTCCGCAAAATGACTCTGTGGTATGACGCTGAAAATCATGAGGCTAAATCAAAGCTAATATACTGTGTTAAGAATATAACTACCTTGGAGAGATCATCCCTGCAAAAGGCCAGGTTTGATTATAAAGACCTGCTGAGAAGAAAAAAAGCCTGAGAAAAAAAAGTCTGAGAAAAAAATTCAGATAAAGAGACTCTACCTGGGAAACTCTGCTAGAAGCAATTAAGCAACAAAGATATGGTGGTGGGTCTGGCGTATTATGGGCACCAGGCTAGCAGGGGATAGGTCAGTCCAACATGGCTTATCCCAGAATCAACATGGAATGATTACTTTAAAGATGTATATTATGAATCTGGGAAACATCCTCAAATAGGAGTTGAGTAATAATATCTAAAGAATGCGGGTAACAGAATGCGGGTAACCAACCCCTAGTTCTTACTGTTGAAGAGGTTGGTATTGCCCTGGGGAAAGAGAAATCTAATACGGCACCAGGTCCAGATAAGATCCTATGGATTTGTTCAAGTCTGAACGTCCTGTCTGGTCCCCCTATATGATGTGCCTATTTAAGGCTTCTCTGATGTCTAACATTGCCCCCGAATCATAGACAAAGGCTGAAATGATACCCTTGTATAATAAGGGTGTCTGTGATAATCCTGCCAGCTATAGACCAAATTCTTTGCTGGATTCCACAGGTAAGTTATTTGCAAGAGCAGTACTGACCCACCTTGAGAAGTGAATAGAAGAAAGAGACTTAATCAACCACTTGCAGGCCAGTTTCCAGTTGTGGATAATTGTGGTTGATCGGTGTATGAGAATGCATCTTCTAGTGGAAAAATATTTGTCATTGTGAAAAAGGAATTTATACTGTATTCATATAGACTTGGAAAAAGTGTTTGATAGTGTCCCAAGAGCTAAGCTTTGGAGTGCCCTCATTAAATTAGAGATCCCGCCTGCACTGTTACCGCCATTGTTGATGTTTTATACAGACGACAAAGCTACGGTGAGGTGGCATATAGGTGGCAAAGTGTCTAGGTCATTCAAAATTCAAAAAGGAGTTCCCCAAGCATGCGTACCTGCACCAACATTGATATGTTCATTTGTCAATAATGTATTAGATTTTACTCTGTTCACTACCACAGATGGTCCTAGGTTGGTCCCGGGAGGATATCTCAGCAGCAACGTGCTCGCCTTGGAAACAAGACGACACGAAGCAACACAGACTCGATCCCCAGGTCCGCACTTAGAAATGTCTGGGTATTAAGCGCATTATAAATACGCAACTAAGACACATTCCAGTAACAGCACCTCGATGCCCCCGGGCTGTGTGAGCGCTTTAAAAATGCAAATCAATTAAATTGATAGATATCCTATACTGATGTTCGCAGACAATGCGGTACTTAAACAATGCGAGCTTGAAAAGCAAGGTTTAAAAATCAATGGACAAAAACAAAATGTTTTTTTTTTTTTAGGTAAAAGGATTAATATACCCAAACTATCTATAATTTTGGGTGATCTAAGATTGAACAAGTACCCGCATTTGAGTACTTGAGTATGAGAGTCACAGAAAATGGTAACTGGAAAACCCATCTCTCAAAAGCTCGCATCATTTTGAGTAAGCATAACATGCGCTAAGAAACACGGAATGATACCGGCACACGACTTGTTCGCACACTGACTGTCACAAAGAGACAGC
Organism: Ambystoma mexicanum; assembly: GCF_040938575.1. NCBI lineage: Eukaryota > Metazoa > Chordata > Amphibia > Caudata > Ambystomatidae > Ambystoma > Ambystoma mexicanum. Next base: position 720,416,119 of record NC_090932.1, read on the forward strand.
GTGTCTGCGAAAAATAGGAATAGTGAATAGAGGTTTGCTGTAAGAAAAGAAGGAGTAGTGCGGAGGCGAAAAAAGAACATATAGTAAATCAATTTCTGTCCATCCAGAATAGAGGTGAGACGCTAAGGTCGCCTTTGCGATAGTCCATGATCCACCACGAGAATTAAAATAACTTGTGAAAATAAGAAATTAATAAACATTCCCCACATGTGTACTAAATTCAAACCATAGAAGATAGTTAGTTCTACAACTTCTAAAATGTCCTTTCACTAAAAACAAACATCCTGATGAAGGCCCTACCCAAAATTGTATAAATGGACCGCCAAGAAGGGGCAGATCACCAATGCAGGGCCGAAACACCTCTGTGTCGATCATATATTATGTAACATTTCCTTCAGAAAAACAAAAATATAACTTGTCTGCAGGGAAATTAAGGCATATCAAAATCTTATGAAAAAAACTAGTAGAATAACAAATGTTTACAAAATAAAGAGACCCATACTTGTCTACTGGTAAATAAACCCGTTAGGTCATATATTTTTGTATGCATTTCCCTACTAATATAAACAAGAATAATGACCAATAAACTTGCTGCTTTGCACAAATAACACTTTGCAGTACTAACCCCACTTGAAAATGTGATGCATGCATTTTGTATACCACTATTCCTTTTTGGGTACTTGAGTTTAATGTGTGTTTAACTGTATAAGTATAATACAGTATATGTTTTGTGAACAAATGGGTTCTTCCATTGATATGAAATAGAGCTATAAAGCAGGATTGTTTAAAAAACGGCACGACTTCTGTATCAGGTTGCCTGATCTGCACAAAAGAGGGAGGGGGGCAAGTTATGTCTACTTTATACGAATACCCCGTGTGACGAGTGGGTCCCTGTGAACCCAAAAAATAGAGGTAGACCCAATGTGTATAAATCATTTTGAGTAAATACAGAAGGGTAATAACTCATTTCTTGTAATCATTTGGGAATGGAGCGCAACAGCTTCCATAGAGGCATACATGCAGTAAGCCCAACAGGCTGCATTGTATGGATCAGAGTTATGGGTTCCATCAGATTATACAGCTATATTGACAAAAGAAAATGGCTTCCTAAAAAGGACTTTATTTCTGACTTGTAGGGCACCAAATATTCCTTTACACCTTGAAGTTGGTTTGCTGAATCCTCTTATGTATTGGGCTTTGGTTCGGGGTGTGGGGTTCCCGGAGCTGGGAAACTATAAGGAAGCTGTTAAAGATCTGTGTTCCCAGGAGGGCGGAACCACAATCCCCTAATGTGTTCAGATTGCAGAATCTTTGCACATGATTGGAATAAGTGGAGTATTAGAAAATCCAGATTCCTAAAATGCTAAGATACATTGAATTCAGAATTGGAATACTCCCGCTCTGTGAACGCATGAACCAGTGGAATTCTAAGGTTTCGGAGAGCTGTGAATACTGCAAGGTGATTGTGGAAAATGATGTTAATTTTTTGTTAACTTGCCCTCTGTATATGAGCCTTAGAAAGCTCCAGCAAAGGCCTAGATTCCATGAATATGGGATCAGGAATACAGTGCAAGCCATCGAAATGTTCTACAGAGTAAACATTGGAGTCATGGTTTCTTTCTGTGAAGAAGTATCTACACAGAGGATAACTGAAGAGATTGGACTATCTTAAACTAGAGACGTCAGTGTAACTGTATCACCATGTTGTGACAGACATACTTTGGTAACAAGATGGCTTGTGGCATCTTCCGTGATGTATGTTGTACCTGAAGATGATTCTGATAGCCATACAACCACAAAAATTGTGTTTTTCGGAGTTCCCCTTCCATTGTACTGAGGTCCTACTTCTGGTCAATCTATGTACTGTACACCTTGTCACATAGGCTAATTTTCTTTCTATTTGAAGGCCTTTTATTAGATTGAAACCCTTAATTCTGTTTGTATATACAATGTGAAATAATATGAAATGTGGATCTGCAAATGTTTGTTTGATGGATTCTATGCAAAATAAAAATATTTTTAGTGTAAGTATTTCCCCATTACAGCACGTCGTCCCTCTTCTACACAATGGAGTAGCATGAGGTGGTGGGTTGGGTGAAATGTATCTCCAGTACATGGGAAATCCATGATGCACTGCAGTCACTTCAGGAACTCACAAACACAAGAGAAAAGGTGGTTAATTGTGAACCTGAACACCTGAAAACCTCTCTGCACATATGGAATTCTGCATGCTTCAGTGAGAGTTAGTGTGGCTGTCATTGCTTTGACTATGTGCGGCACATATATAGATCAAGTTTACACATCTCACTGAAGAACATGCGTATGCATGTTACTGTACATTGCGTGTTCATCTCACTTAAGGGATCGTGTGCATCTCTGATCATACTTGTATATTTTTTTTTCACCACTTTATTTAAATTTTCGCAAAAAACAAAAACACATTTTCAACAGATACACACGTTTTGGGTTGTTATGATTTCAATGTAAACAGAACGCATTTCATCTAACTTATATACTATAAATAAAGCAACGCAGTTTAGATCTATAATTCTACTAGTAACGCAAAACCTAATTCGTTTAAAGCAGAAAGAATAACATACAAACCACATACAGAAAAAGGACAAATCACAAAACCAAGACACATCCCCCTACAGATTTCCCCCGACTAGACTAACACATATATTCAATCACTAACATTCACGTCCCAATTAGGAGTGTGTGAGCTTTAAACCCTCTGACTACCACATTTGCAGAACCCCCCCACACACACAGACCCACCCACGGATCCTTTCACCCACACATCCATCTGTACACACACATCTGCAAACAGCCACCTACTCTTCCAACAATCATCCATGTGCAAAAGCACACACAGACACACATACACACATATTGAGGTTCTGATTCTCCCATTCGCGTAGCTCCTATCATACGTATCCATCCCAAACCCACAAACACAGAAAACCTCCCGTAAACCAACAAGCAAATTCAAAGGTTGACCTATTAGCTTTCCCATTGCTTGTTCAGTGTTGCCTGTTTAATGTCCATCATCGTTTTAACGTGGCATCTGGATGATGTCCATTTCATGCAACTTAACAGCTGTACATCTTTCAACTGCTGAGCATACTGCTGTTCATGCTTTTTTATTAATTAAACAAATCATGTGTATCTGAATTACAATTCTTTCATTGTTTTCAGTGTATTAAAGCCATATTACTTTCATTGTTAGTTCCCAATTTTTTCCAATGTGAAGAAGCTCAGCCTGCTACCAAATACTGTGAAGATGCACACACATCTGGATCCCTGGACAGAACTGGTATGGAGTGCCAGTACCTGAACTGAGCTGGACTACTAGTTTCAGAGGCCAATGCATTTTGTATAGCCCTTGTGCATCATAATTAAAAAGAAATGCTTACAGTCCAATACTAAGGGCATAATTCCGGGTTTGGTGGTAAATCTACTGAAATACCACCAAAATCGGTCACCGTTCCCACCACTTGGTCCTATAGCTTTACCACGGGATTACAGGTAGTGAGTGGTAAGGCAGTGTTTGTCCCCATAAATGGACTCCATTGGGGATCTGTGGTGAAATTACCAATGGAAGAATTACTGAGTGGACATTCTGTGGATTTTTGGTGGAAAAAAGTAGAGGATTTACCTTTAGCGCCGCTGGAGGTAAATCCTGAAGTTTTCCACCAAAAATCTGCACAATTACCACTTCGTAATTCCGTCAGTGGTAATTCCGCCAAAGCTCTGGTGGTGCAGGACAAATTGAGGTAATTCTATTAGTTCCAAAAAAAAGTCGAAGTTACAGAATTACCTCCACCTTTTTCCCGCACTACCAAACTAGGAATGAGACCCTGTGCATATAGCTCTGATGCAGCTGTGCTATTTCTTATATCCCTGGTATTATTGACGCTGTAATTATTTAGTGCCCTTGAGTGTAAATATGCTTAGCGCAGAGTTTAAGAGACCCCTTTGCAAAACGCTTTGTAAATCAGGCCCTCAGGGATCAATAGTGCTTATTTTCTTCATTCGTAATTTTAACTTTCTTATTTCAAGAAAGGCCGAAATTGCATCAACACTAGTTATATTAAAAATAATTCTATATGGCGAAGGTTACACATGTCTATTAACCATCAATTCAAGCATATTCAGCATTGGCTGATTCTAAAAGACATCATCCAATTAGGATTTCGAAAGGTCCTTCATAGTTAAATATGTTATTATTATTATTATTTTTTTTTTTTGCGTTGTAAAAATGGTTACCATGCGGATACACACAATTATTTCGGCAAAAGTAATTTTCTAGGGATAAGATGCGAGAGGAAGTCATACATTTCGTTATTTCTATTAAGCTTCTGGAGATGGGAAGTAAATTAGCTTGCGATAGCTAATTAATCAGAACGGCGTTGTAAATAATTATGTATAAAAAGTCATTCTCGGCTACTCTGCGTAATAAGACTGAAGCTATTAAAAACATTTCACAATTGAAGCTCGTTGTTTTTTTTGTTTTTTTACTCTTAGTGGAAATTTCTGCTCCGAGTGGAAAATCACCTCCTGGTTCTGACATTAGCTCCAGGTGGCGAAGTAAAAAGGCTTCCCGGAGAGCCGCCATTTTCTAGACTTCACACAGCGGAAATGTTTGTTGTTGTGCCTCTGCGTTTATTCATTGGTACAGCCTTACAGGTTTAATGAAAATATCCGCGAGACCACGAGCGTGCCAAATAGGCAACAATTGAGGAATTATATCTGGTGTTGATTCATTGATTTATTGATTGGTCTGTGATCTTCTGGTGGGGCTGTGAGGGCAGTGGTGCCCCTTTCCGATCCACACGTGCCCCTGTGCCAACTACAAACGAGTAAAATGGTATTGGCCTGTGTCCAATGTGGATGCCCCCTCTATCACACCCCTCCACCGCTTCCCTCGCACCACAGATGGGTACTTGTGCCCTGCATAGACAGCTACAAAAAGCTATTATCAAGCGGTTTTGTTAAGAATACACATAAATATGCTGTTTTTTGATTGGGTTGTATGATAGGTGTTAACTGTAATATTTGGTACAGTGTAGGGGTGGTTATGAACACTGGGGATCGACAATTAGGAAAACACAGTATGAACAAAGACAACACATCTTGTTCTAAAACATGCAAATAGTGGCCACCTTTACACAATGTCACAGAGTGTTTATTAATTGGAAGAATAATTGTAATAGTTGTTTTAATAAGAAATTACTTGGGAATGAATCGTGAGACTGATAATGTTTTATTTAATCAACTGAAAGATAGAAGAATTTGAGCACACTTTTTATTCATAGTTTTTTAAATAAAGGCAGACTTTTCAGTGAGCAGATTTATGTATCATACATTTGTATGTTACAACCTATATTCAAAATGTCCTTTCATCCTTTCCTCTCTCACTTCCACACCACATCATACACCAACACTCTGGAGACTACCTTGGCCCCTCCACCACTTCTCCTCTCTTCTCTCACTCCCATCACACCTGATGAGGTCACCAGTCAAGTCCGGTCTATGAAGGCCTCATCAAAACAGGTGGACCCATGCCACTCCAAAACCATTAAGGACAACATTGACTCTCTCGCTCCAGCCTTGGCTGATCTCTGCAATCTCTCTTTTGCCACTGTAGTTTTCCCAACTTCTCTCAAGCACTGCCTTGTGCACCCTCTGCTTAAGAAACCCTCTGCCGACCCCTCCATTCGAGTAAACGACCATCCCATCTCTATCACCCCTTTCCTGGGCAAACTCCTGGAGAAGCTGGCTATCTCTCAGCTCACCCTCCACACTGAATCTGCTGATTGCCCTTAAGAGCATCCAGAGGCATGGAAACTGCTCTTCTGAACACACGTGAAGACCTGCTCTTAAACCTTGACACTAACATTCCCTTCACCCTCATTCTTCTTGACCTCTCCTCTGCCTTTGGCATGGTAAACCAAAACATCCTGATTGCAAGTCTCTGTGACACACTGGGAATCACAAGTCCATCTCTGGCATGGTTAACCTCCTTAATTTCTGACTACCCATCCCAGGTGGAACTGGGGTGCTTTCTCTCTACTACCACTCTTTCAACCTGTGGCATTCCATAGTGTTCTAACTTATCCCCCAGGTTCTTCAATGTCTACATGGCTGCCCTGGCATGTGTGATTGCCACTTTCATCTCTAACTTGCAATGTCATGTGGATGACACGCAACTATCCTTCTGGCTACCCTCAGCCACCTCCTCTACCTTGCTCATAACTAACTGTCTGCCCGCAATTCAGTCATGGTGTGCTGCAAATTACCTCTGCCTCAACACCAGTAAGACTGAGATTGTTCGCATTGGGACTTCTGTTCCCACTTTCCCACTCTCACTCTAGGTGGCTTCCCTTAGCCCTCTGCCCGCACCCACCTACGAGGCAAAAAACCCTGGGGTCACCTTCAACTCCACTCTCTACTTCCCCAATCACATTTCAGACAATTCTAAAAAGTCCAGCTACCAGCTGCCCCTCCTCAGAGGTACTCTTCCTTTTCTCACCTACCCCCAATGGCTCACTGTCTCCAGAGCCCTGGTTCTCTCAAGTCTGGACTACTGCAACAGCCTCTTTCTCAACCTCCCTGCCTCTGCTTTGCGCCCTCTGCAATGCATTCAGAACAGAACCGCAAGACTTATCCTTGGCCTCAAGCCCAGGGACTGCAGCTCTCTGGTGCTGAAATACCTCCACTTGCTCCTCGTGGCTGCTAGGATCAAGTTCAGGACCCTCTGCATTGTCCTTTCTGGGGCCTGGTACCTACCTATCTGTAACAATGCCTACTTAAACACTGTCCTTCCCAAGCCCTCCGCTCATCTGCCTCCAAACCTCTGCGAGCGAGCCGGTTCTACAAGCAGAGGTTTGGAGGGAGATCTTTATCCTCAGCAGGGGCCTCCTTCTGGAATAGCCTCCCTACCACCCTCTGTTTTGAGCCTGATCTCCTTCAGTTCCAGAAACTCCTTAAGACATTCCGCTTCTCTGCTTCCTTCTCAACCCCTCTACCCTGCTAACCTCTCTCCCTCCTTTTCCACACAGCTTGCTGACTGGCCGCCGGGTGTACCTCAGAGTCTCACAGGTCCCTGGCACCCTTGTCAGTCCTCTGGCACTTGCCTGCAGGCCTACAATTGCCTCATCACTACTGCACTTAGTCAATGGCCCATGAGAGTAGCATCTCTCAGCACTTACCCCAGTTCCTGACTGACTGGGCGCACTTGGACTCCCCCCCGCCCTGAACTTGTCTCCCCTCCTCCCCTCTCCGGTACCGTCTGTGCACTTGCACGATCTGAACGTACCATGCCTTGAAGATCATCTATCTATCGTCCCTGTCCCTCCTCCTTGCATGGTGGTGCCTCAATGCACTTGGAAAAAATGCAGAATCGTCGTCAGACCTGTTTACTGTTATCTACACTGTTAATTGTATTATATGCACTTACTCTGCCTGTGCAGACCTGTATCGTTCAGAAATGCAATGGATCTGAATGACTGTTTTTTCCCCCTTGTTCCCTCCCTCTAAATAAATAAACGTTACCATACCATACCTTTCTCCCATTCTGTCACACTCTTCCCCCATCCTTGCTCCCAATCTGCAACTCGCTGACTCTTTCTAGCCAACTGCTCCCGCTCAGCTTCCTCTCCCACCGATCCCCTTCGAGCCAGCCTCTCCCTCTGCTTTCTGGCCCATCGCCCCAGCTCCGGCCTACTACTTCCTCTCTGCTCTCTTGCCCACCACATGCCCATTTCTCACCTCTCTCTTCTTTCCCCCTCACATTGTGACTCATTTTAACATTTTTGAAACATATATATTTTTAGCCAGTTCCTCAAAAAATGGGGCAACTTAAAATAGAGCAGAGGTGGCTCTGTTTTTAAATGCCCCATGTTTGGAAACACGCACGTCACCTTTTGTGCTTTTCCAGGGGGCTTATCTGTAGTGCATATGATGTGCTGGCCAGCTGCTCTTGCTAGACTAATGTTCTACAGTCTGCCAGCACCCAATTTGGTGCTGGGAGCGCATTTCACTTTGACAGGCCCTTGAATGGCCTCTCACTGTTAAATATGATTTTTTTTAAAAAGGGTTTGAGGAGCAGAAATGCAAGTGAGGCAGCAGAGGTTTACCGGGTCATACCTCTGCTGTAACACCTAAAAACACTTAAAAACAAATGCAAGACAGGCTCAGGAAAGACCCTGTCATGCAATGTGCACCCTCTGCTCCTATTCCAAACAGGCCCATCAGGTTACCATACTTTTCTGTGCATTGAAAAGTGCACTCTGTGTTGTGAATTCAGGATCCACTTTTAAATGTACAGATATCCCTTCCTCTCATTCGTGCAAATGCACAAAGGGGTTGAAAAAGAGCATCTTATTGGGAGCATATAACATGCACTGTGTAGAGGAGGTCCCAAATATGGCCTGCACTCCAGCTACTCATGTCGAAATACCAGAAGCATACTCGCTAAGGTATGTGACATATAAGGAGCAAATTAATCAACAGAGAGCCACGGTGGGGCTCTGTCCAGTACCCATCAGAGGGACATGTATACCTATTGAAGTGCCAATGGCCAGACAACCGTGGGCTGCAAGGTATCCACTGAGACAACCATACCAGCAGATGACACAATACAAAGACTACTTACAGACTGTCCCCGAAGAGGCCCACAGAGGCTTAATGGAAGGCAATTGGTGACGGTATAAGAGCCTAGACGTGATATACAGACAAACATAAACCGACAAGCAAAAGAAAGTACACAAGGACGAACTGTAAAAGAATAATGATGTGACAAATGTATAAGAAGATACCACATTGCAGCACAAAGAACATACCCAGGATCGAATCGTGCAACTGGCTGAATGCATGTAAATAGGCTTGGAACGCAAGAGGCTATGTAAACGGTACTGCTTGCAATGCTTAGTAGAAGCTTAGAGCGGCATGCGCCAATTCGATCTCTACCTCAAAGAAGCACGCTATACGAGTGCGACTCCATTTTGTAAAGCAGAACTAAGCCCAGGCTGCAAGAGGGCACCCAAGGCCGAGATTCATATTCCAGCTAAAGCCAGAAGGGAAGAGCGGAATTGAAACTCAGCTTGGAGTAGCTCATGCTTGGGAAGTCGAGGTCAACTACAGGAAGGGAGGAGAGCGGCACCCCTGAAGAATCAAAACTTCAGAGCATACCAGCCGGTCAGTGAAGGTCGTGATAAGGAGGCCCCAGGCAGGTGGCTGGGCTGAACAAAGAATCAAATATACGAAAAGAAGGCAAATGAAGCAGATTCACGGTGAACAGACACGTGACCAGCAAAGGGCAAAGAAGTACCAACGTCTGATGTCACCCAGAACCCGAGGATGCCATAACTTTTCCTGATAAGAACTCCAGTTTCGAGGCCATCCTCAGCCAACTAATTGACACATAGCCCTAAAGGTACTGATTGATGGAAGGGAGGCAGGGTGAATCTTGGGGCACTCCGCATCTGGGTGTCCATTCTGCATGCTGCTAATTAGAGTGGAGATTTATGTCTACGGGTGTAACCCACCCAATCACAATGGACCAAATAATCTAGGGTCCTATAGCTTGTAGAACCAATAAGAAGTCATAGTTGTAGTGACGTCTATCACGAGTGATGTAGTGGGATGGGCGTAGACGCCCACCCGATGAGAGTTATCCAATCCGCATGCTCTGTTACCATATGCAGATATAGCACCTATACTTAAGTTACCTTTCCGACCAATAGAAATTGCATGACAAACGTATGAGTGTTGCACGTCAAATGATGACAAATTTTGCCCATAAAAGTTGCTGTCTGAATGAAGAAGTTGGGAGTTGAAGCGAGACAGGCGATCACATAATTGATGATTACCATTTGTTTCCCCGTTTTTTGTACTTGTCATTAAACGGACTTCCCTTTGCCAAACTATTGAGTTCTCCTTATTGTATTGTGTCGGAGTAAGTGAATCCTGCACCCTAACCTCCTCAAGGTGCAGCTATCTTGTCTTACAGGTACTAGAGGGTGAGTGAGTTCTGACCTATGGGCCCGTCGGAGGATGCTCCACCCTCCTGTACACTTGGTAGCAGAGGATGGTTCGACCATCAACTATTGATTGACTAATACTAAGACACCCATAGACCGACGGCACAACGTAACTCTAGGCCTTCACCAATATCACGAGTCCTTCGCCATTCGGCTGAGTAGACTGAGAAGCTTCCCGTGGACAATGATAGAAGTAAGTCCATCAAATCTGCAGTAGGTCTGAAGGAACCTGCCTTTCCAAGCAGAACCCTTCTCATTCCCACGGGCAGCAGATCGGACGAAAAGACCGCAAGAGGTGGTAACGACGCAGGGGTTGGTGATCCCAAAGTTCCAGAGAGGAAAAGATGCAAGGGGAGAGTGAAACAATAAACTCATTACTTTGGCAAATGTCTTCTAGGCATTAGAACACGTAAGGGAAAAGTAACGGAGGGTGGCAGAGAAAAATAAAAGTAGTTACATATAGAGAAGACTGTATATATATATATATATATATATATATATATATAAGGGGTTAACGACTCTAGTATAAAAAAATAAAAAAATAAGAAAAAATGGTTACCGGGATAGGCACCCGAGGTAAAAAACATTGGTTTCCGGCAGGACACCCGAGATAAAAAGTAGAGGATACTGGGAGGACACCCGAGAGGAAAAAGTAGAGGATACCGGGAGGGCACCCGAGAGAAAAATGTAAGGATTCGCCTTGTTCCTGCGCTTTAATACAGCTGTCAGAAGAAACATGCCCACATAATAGGGGACGATTAGGCTACGGTGACGATAAAAGACGACACAAATGGAGTTCGTTTAAACCCCATGTCGGGGTATTGATTAGAAGGCAGGTATATGTGTGTCCAGCTGGTGTCCGTCTAGTCTGTGAAATGTCTGTCATATGTGTCCTGTTATATGTCAAACGTAAAGAACTTGTTCATTGATTGTTTGAAATTAAGTTTGGGCTTTACGCGATTCCGTATCTAAGAGGGAATCGCCAATGAATTGATGTTCTTGTGTAAATTGATGATATAGAATTTTTGCGGGTAAGATTGGATTGGAGCTTGCGTATTTGGTGCTCGCTCATACTGTTGGATGTGTGAAAAGTACATAAAATAGTGTTGGTAACAAAAGTTGAGAATGGAGGAGGTTACCCTACTTGTCCATTTGTGCAAGCAATTACCCAAGCACGCACTCAAGATCAAGAAGTATAGTGCGGAGTGGGTTGAGGGTACCGCCCACAAAATGCTTATGCCTTGGCCAAAGAACGGGTCTTTATCTAAAGCCGTTTTACAGCATATGACGACTTATCTGCATGCCACATACACAGGCAAGAAACTAGAGAAACGTCTTGCTGTTCTAGAACTGTGGAAAATGTTTGAAGAGCCAAAGGTGGAAGAGCCTCCTGCAGATTGGATGCTAAACATATGCACCGAGGGGGGTGAGACGCCTACCGTGCCACCAGCCCCGCCTGAGCCAAAAATCGAGGGGAGTAAGTCAGAGGGACTCTACCCGTTGAGAGAGCTTAAGGCAGCTACGGGGTACAGCAACCCCTCGTATGAGTCACCTGCATACAGTAGTGACGATATCAAGGAGAAGGAGCAGGAAATTAATCTTACCTCCGCATTCCCGAGGGACAAGGAGAGATGCGATGAGGAGAGGAAAGACGAGGCACAGAGTAGTTCACCTCTCGTTAAGGAAAGAGAAAGAAAGAAATGGAAGGGAAGCGAAGGCAGAACTGATGAGATAGCAATCGCAAAAGACGAATGGATGGGATCACAGTTATTGCTGAAGCTTGATGGTAAAGGAAGTGATAATATAAGGCCGAGAGAGAAGTCTGATGAGGCACAGAGAAGGGAAAAGAAGAAGGAAAAGGAAATGAGGGACGAGAGAATAAAAAAGAAAGATAGGCTGAGGCGAGAACAGCTATATCGCGAAGAGCAAGGTAAACCGCTCAGTCGCAAACAATGTGTAGCCTATGCACAGTACAGACAGAATATGCAAAGGCTGGAAGAAGAGCAAAGAGTATGTGAAAGGAGAATAAGGAGACGGGAAGATGAGGAAGTTAGAAGGGCAAATGAATGTAGAAATGAAAGAAGAAGAGAAGAAGATAAGACTAGAGAAGAAGCGAGGAAGCGCAAGGAAGTCGATGGTGATATAGAACGCAAACGTAGACAGAGGGAACGGGATCTTGAACATTTGGAGCGAGAAGATAAAAAACCCAATCCTGTTGTAGAATGGGAAGACATTGAATAATTCTTCCCTGCAAATGAGTCAATCTCAGGCACGAATGGGGCAAACATTGAAGATGACTTCGAGAACAGAAGCATCGGGGAAACAATTGATAAAATATACGATGAAATGGGGCTGGAACAAATTTCCCAAGGGGGAAGGGAAGATGAGCACTTGGAAAGCACTCAGCTAAATGACACTGAGGATGTCACTCGAAGTAGTGGGAGCGGGGGACTGTCCTTGGATAGGCTAGAAATTAGTAAGAATGAAGAAGATGCAAGGAGTTGCGTGAACTGGGAACAATCAGGGTCCAACTCTGGTGGGGAAATGGAGTATGAGACACATGAAGAAGGGAGACAACGCGAGAAGCGTCTCCCAAGTGACTAAGGGGTACAATGATCAGACACTAGCGAGTCCGCACCTAGGGTATCAGGGTTTGCAGCGCAGCCAGGCCGACATGAGGGAATACCCCGTGGTAAGAGGGGGGAGCCAGCACCTGCCTATGTAGACAGATTGAGGACATTGCCAGGTAGACGGCGATGCAGGAATGTTACCCCAGCGATAGACAGGAGAGCTATGGGGAAAGAGAAGGAAGACTGCGCATTTCAGTTCCCGCTGCTAGAAAAGGGAGGCGCAAGACCAAAATATATTCCATGGCCACTCGGACTGAGAGAACTTGAAAAACAAGCTTCCAGTGCTCACTTCGGGATCCAGGAAATGGATACGCGAGTTAGAAAAAATGACAGGGGGTGTCACGTTGGCTATAGGGGACATTAAAGGTCTCCTGATCGCCATACTGGGTGAGAGAGCAGATGATGTATGGAAGCGGGCTGGGTACCCTGGGGTAACCATAACTAACACTACCCATGACGGAGCACCATTCAATAACTGTAGAGCAGCAGTGTGGAAAGCACTACGAGTGCTGTACCCAGACACTTCCAATATGGGAGCTATAATGACTTGAAAAATGAAAGAGTCAGAGGATCCCTTGATTTATATCAAGAATTTTCAAGACGCGTGGGTGCTTGAAACACATGAATCTTGGACGAAATCTATCCCTGTATTCTACCACATATTGTGCCAAGGGTTACCAGAACCAGTGCAGAAACAGCTCAAGAAATTGGTAGGAGTAGAAGCTAAACCATGGGCCGAAATACAGTTGACAATTGCACACTACTGTAGATTGTTGCAAGAAAAGAACCGAAAAAAGGAGGCAACTTGTAAAGGTGATGAAGCGAAGCTGGTGCAAAAGAAACTCTCAAAGCATGCTCTTGAGGGAGCCATGCTGACAAACCCAGCTGATCCAAGTGCGCAACAAGTGACTGACCCATTGCAGAATAACCAGGGTAGCTCGGGATTTTACCCGAGGGGTAGGGGATTTAGAGGAAGAGGATGGCAGAGTAATCAGGGAGGATTTCAACGTAATCAGGGAGGTTTTCTGAATAATAAAAATGGCTTTCAGAACGCGCATATGGGCAGTCCAGCTACGCCAGATGGACAGATGGCCCGACCACCGCCAGTGTGTTGGCTGTGTGGAATAACAGGACATGTGGTGTGCGTGTGCAGAAGCCACGGCATGTGGCAAAATGGCCAAGGGATGGGAAAAGGCATGACGAATCAGCCTGCCGTGAAACAACAAGGCAGTGCACAGAATCACACAGTACAGCAGCAGGCGCCAGGTTTGCAGCAAGGTACTCCACAAAGGGTTCAATCCTCGAATATGGGGAATATGCCACAGGGGCAATCCCAACAGGCACCGCCGCAAATGTCGCAGGGCACTAACTCCGGAGGTGGAGTCAACCCTCTTAATGGGGGAAGTCTACAAGTATACAGTGGACCAAACCTACATATACAATAGGACAGCTCACGGGAAACTCTGATGTGCTCTATCCTATCAGGGACACCAGACCCTAACAGGGAACCTAGAGTAAATGTCGTCATAGGGGAGAAAGAATATTCCTTCTTAGTTGACACGGGTGCAATAAACTCGTGCATATGAGAAGGCAAGTTTTCCTTGTCCGGCCAGGCCATAGACACTCAGAGTTTTACAGGAGCTCACAGCAGAGTTCCCTTTACAGACAATCTCCCAGTCTCTGTGGAGGAATGTAAGATGAACGTACCCTTGTTATATTCACGCCAGACCCCAGTAAACATTTTAGGTCGAGATTTAATGACAAAGTTGAATATGACTATATCATTCACAGAGGAGGGCAGAGTATGCTCCACCCCAGGAATGCATTATTCTAACGTGTGCAAAATGATCAGAGCATACTCCGGACGCACAGCCATGAGAGCTATACCATTAGAAGTGGAAGTCTTCGCATATGGCGTGCGTATGCTTATGGCGGAATTGCCAGGCCTAGCAGATAGAACTATGAGAACCCCTGATGAGTTTCTATTCAGACCAAGAATGCCTATGCATGAAGAAGAGGGACAAGTATTTCCCTTATCGATACATATTGCAGCAGTATGAGGGAAAGTAGTAATGGTCGAAGGGAACGATGATGAAGGCAGACAATGGTGTGCAATTATCACCATTGAAGAAGGGCGCCGAGTGACTGACGTCACCAATGATGATTTGCCATATTAGAGAAACCAAAAGGTACATTGACATCTCAAAGGGCCTCTGCCTATGAGGTGATCATATCAAATCCATCAAACAAAATAGTGCAATGTAAAACAGTGAATCCAGCCACGTTCATAGCTGAACCAGTCACTGAAGGTGAGCCGATACATGACTGCGCAAACTACGAAGAATTCTATGATGAAATCCAGAGGGTAAAAGAAAAGGCCCTGGCGGGAGGTGAGATCGTTTTCATTGATGGTTCTTCGAGAATCGACCAAGAAGACGGACAAAGATATATGGGCGTTGCCTTAATAAAACATATGGCAAACGGAATTTCAAGTACTCGTTAGTGCATGATTACCATCTCATTATTCAGCACAGGCTGCAGAATTATTGACGTTGATACTCGCCATTGAGAATCATGCAGACCAGGAATTAACGGTGTACAGTGACTCTGCCTATGTGACGTCCACAGTAGTGCATGCTGGAAGAGGAGGGGCTACCTCCGAGCAGACGGCACGCCAGTGCAGCACGCAGCCTTATTGGACAGGCTGACCAAGGCACTACAGCTCCCAGTGGGCATAGCAGTTGTGAAATGCGCTGCTCATACTCACGGGACAGATTTCGTGTCACATGGAAATCACGCAGCAGACACGGAAGCCAAGCGTATGGCATCCAAAAATGAGACAAACATGGAAGTAGAAGTGGCACGCACCCATGAGCGTATGATGATAGCTCGAGCCACTCCAGAGGCTTATAGTAATAAGGGGCAAACTCAATTGATGGAGCTTCAAGAGGAGGCATCACAGGATGAAAAGAACCTGTGGAAACGTCAAGGGTGTTCTTTAAACCCCTCAGATGGATTGTGGTGACAAGACAGCACTGGTAAACCAGTAATGCCTGTAGCCCTACTAAAAATATCACTAGAACAATTACATTACCGTTCCATATGACAAAAGAAAATCTAGCCGCAACACTCACAGAAGACTGGTTCATACCAAATTTAGCAGAGCAGGTTGCATTTTTGATAGTGAACTGCATAATCTGCCAGCAGTTCACAGCTGGGCACACATTAAAAGTAGTGAGAGGAGTCATCTCCCGGTCAAATGGGCCATTTCAGCACTTGCACGTCGATTATGTCGACATGATTCAAGTGTGTAACGGGTACAGGTACTTAATTGTAGTGGTGTGTCCATTCTCTAGTTGGATAGAAGCAAGTCCCTGTACACACCCAGATTCAACCTGTGCTGCCTAATTCCTGGTAAGGGAAGTATTCCCTAGATGTTTTTTTATTTTATTTTATTTTAATTTTTTTCAGTTATGTGACAGCCATTTTTGATTTGATTTGAACGATACAATTTTTTCAATGTTTTCAGTTTTTCTATTTTTTACCATTTTTTCCATTTTTCTATTGTTTCCAATTTTTTCTATCTTTGTCGCATTTAAAAAAGATTCCAGCATGTCTTCCGGACTAAGGCAAATTTGGGGGGTGGACTGGGAATTGACCTATTTTGAATATGCTCAATGAGTGTGATTTACCAAAGAGGCTACTCTAATCTTTTTCCATAGTCTAGCAAGGGAACTACATCCCGCAACCAGAGACAATCGACACACTCGAGAGGGGGGACTATTACGAAGCACAAGACAGTTTACGTTCAAGACCACCTGAAAGACCATAATGGAGTAAATAAAAAGAAGAGATCTTTATAGAACTGTAACTATTGATATGATTGAAATGGGGGCCCAGAACAGTAACCTAGTCCTCCAACAAGCGGAGGGGCGCCCCCACTTCCCTGGAAGAAAATGCTGCAAATTGTCTTATCGAACGATAATGTGCATATGTATAGTGATTATTATTGTTTTTCTGTCATTAACAATCAGAACTGCATTCTTTATTGGTGCACAAAGCGTTCCAATTTCAGTGCACCCACCAAATAATGTACGTACAAATCCCACGAAAGCACCCAGACCCTATATAGTTATTCCAGCACCAAGAAAATCTGACGATAAAGTAAACAAACTAAAATTAAATGTAAATAGCAGTGATTCATACACATTTGGTAACGAATGAAGAGAAAAGCTGGAGACAGGGTCAGCACGGAATGAATGAAAACATAGCACTGACACTTCACGCACACATACACTAAATGCACACGAGCAAGGGCAAGTTCAGAGTCAGCACGGAATGAATGAAAACATAGCACTGACACTTCACGCAGACATACACTAAATGCACACGAGCAAGGGCATTCATACCATATGAACCTCGAATGATGACAACAGAAAGTAAGAGACTGCCTACCAAACAACCAGTTCCAGAAAATAGTGGAAGCAACCAAGAGGAAGCAAGCGAAGAGCCAACAGAAAAAGATATAACCAAAGCACTCAAGAAGACAGAGACTGCTGTAAACGACTTCGCTGCAAAGACACACATGCTGATAGACCATTTGTTCCCAATTATAACCAGAGCAAAGAAAGTGCATGAAGAACTGAAAAATAGAACCACAGTGACTATCACAGCAAGCACATCAGTTCCTATGAGCAGATGGTGTTTAAAGGAGCCCTACGGGAGAATGCAAGAGGAGAAGAAACACACAAAACCTTCTCCAACCACAGCGATACAGGTAATGAAGCCTGCTCCTCCAACAAGCATGCCTGAGAATCCTCCAGCAAGAAAAAGTCACATAGATGCATTTAGAGACGTAGTTATAGCTAACTACAAAAAGACATTAAGAATCAAGAGAAACCCAGATGAAGACAACAATGAACTAAACGATGACCTAGACAGCACAGCACATCTAGGAAACATTTAGTACCAACACATGAAAGAGGTCGGAAGAAGAAAAGCTGAAGGAGAATGCTACGTCTCCGCACTCCTACCGTACAGCATGGGAAAGTCCAAGATCTTCGTGGCTGTAGAAATCAGAGTGCTACAGAGAATCATGTTGAACGTTTATACCTTCACATGATGAAGAAAATGGAACCTTAACAGAAGCCATAAGTATGCTGGCAGAGCTGCAGAATCAGATGATCAAGGAAACGGACGTAGTGGATGATGACAGCTGGTTTGGAACACTGTTTCTATGGGTCCCACAATGGATGGCAGACGTATTCAAAATTCTGGGAACCCTGCTAGTAATGATACTACTAGGATTTTGTTTTATCAAGATTATCGTAACACAATGCCAGAAAACGGCAAAGAAAGCCATTGGGATGAAAATTATGGTCGATGTCAAACCAGGATGGAAGCCCAGAGACCTAACAGATGAGGAAATAATAAACGTTGTGAAGGCCAGCGAATTTGCGCCAGAAGGAACAAAGTTTGATACCCCAGAAAACGAAGAAGGTATGAAGGAAAATGGATTTACTGCAGCCCAAATGGGCAATGCCAGCTAATGACCTGGAACAAAGACGAACATGTAAAAACAACAGAAAGTTTGAAAGGAGTGATAATAATATGGACTCCAAAGATGCACACGTTCACACCATCATGTAAAAACGCAGATGACGAAGAAGTGGATGTGGAAGAACAAAGCAAGAATAATTTAAAGGAAGAAGAAGAAGTGGTCGATAAACCGACCAGATGGGGGTGTGTAGAGGAGGTCTCAAATATGGCCTGCACTCCAGCCACCGACTCATGTCGAAATCCCAGGCTGCAAGGGGGCCACCAAGGCCGAGATTCATATTCCAGCTAAAGCCAGAAGGGCTTTTTAAAGTGGAGATTTATGTCTAGGGGTGTAACCCACCCAATCACAGTGGACCAAATAATCTAGGGTCCTATAGCTTGTAGAACCAATAAGACGTCGTAGTTGTAGTGACGTCTATCACGAGTGATGTAGTGGGATGGGCGTAGACGCCCACCTGATAAGAGTTATCCAATCCGCATGCTCTGTTACCATATACAGATATAGCACCTATACTTAAGTTACCTTTCCGACCAATAGTAATTGCATGACAAACTTATGAGTGTTGCACGTCAAATGATGCCGAATTTTGCGCATAAAAGTTGCTGTCTGAATCAAGAAGTTGGGAGTTGAAGCGAGGCAGGCGATCGCTTCATTGATGATTACCATTTGTTTCCCTGTTTTTTGTACTTGTCCTTAAACAGACTTCCCTTTGCCAAACTATTGAGTTGTCCTTATTGAAGTGTGTCGGAGTAAGTGAATCCTGCACCCTAACCTCCTCAAGGTGCAGCTATTTTGTCTTACAGGTACTAGAGGGTGAGTTCTGACCTATGGGCCCGTCAGAGGATGCTCCGCCCTCCTGTACAACTCTTTCAGACGTTCTTCGTGAAATGGAAGCCTCCTTCCTTGGCGCAAGTGTGATGCGCTGACGTTTCTCGTCACTTGTGCCCAAAAAAGTTTTGAGAAGCTGGCCATTTTGTCTTTTATATTAAATAGTGTGTTTTCTACAACAACAAAAAAACGGGTGCTTTTGTTTGTGTTTTTGTTTTTTTAAAAAAACAGACATTCTTAGCAGCATTGCATGAGATCGCAAAATTGTAATATCCTGGAAGGTCTGTCTATTGGGTGGTAGGTGACCGGCGTCCAAGTTAGAAACCCCAGGTCAAGGGCCACAGCCTCTAATTCAGGTGAACATCACCTAGAACACAAAATAGCCCATTGTTAAGGGCTCTAATGCTACTAGAGCTTGTGCAACAGCAGAAAATCAAAACCATGCCTGCGGTTTCCTGTGACAGACCTTGTCCATGGGGGGGTCATTACGAGTTTGGAGGTAGCCATGGTGCTACTAGCGCCATGGCTGCCTCCAAACCCGGGTCTGGGTCCGGCCTCACTGGATGGGGACTTACCGGGACATTCCGACCTATGTGGACCCGTTCAGTAAACCATTCCCCATTCCCATTTGAGCCCCCATAGGGCTCAATGGGAATGGCGAAGGCGCTAATAACAGGCCCGCAAATTGCGGGCCCATTATTAGCTCCATGGTCCATTAACGGATCCCACAAAGAACGGCTGGTCAGAACAGCCATTCCTGCTGGGACCCGCTAAGGGACCTCGGAATAGGGTGGTAAAGGTTTACAGGCACCGGCATCCTTATCGGTAAACCCTTACCGCCCAACTCGTAATGACCCCCTTCACCAGTGCCTCGTGTGTATACTTCAAAAAGGGAAGCTAGCAATGCAGCCTTCATGGACAGTTACAGCCCATTCCAAGCTTCATGATTGGCAAAGGGCTGGAAACAGTGAGAAGAACAAAGGAAAATAATGGAATGTGTGCTTCCATTTGCTTTACAATGTGTATTATACATTTTCTGGTAGTGTAAAATGACGAAAATATGCTCTCATTTGCAAATGCTTTTTGGAAAAAAAACATACAACGGCAGATTGTGTCGCAGTGCTGCGGTAAAGGTGCACATTCAGAGTTGCCAAGGGGGGCGCACCTATCAATTATGTAACTGATGGAGGGACGCAGCAGGGTAGACGCTGGTGCACTCCTAGGGGCTGGGACATCGTTGACTGCAACACTATGGTACTCATCTCGAGTTTGGCGGTAACCCTTAAATGCGACGGTAACGCTAACACCACTGCATTTAAGGGTCTGCCAAATCACAAGCTTGGCGGATTTAACCCCAGCTCTGAGCTGGGGGCAAATCATTTGCGATTTTGCCAATTTTCAATGCTATTACTGCCGGCGGTAATACCACTGCCCGTAATAGCACTGAACATTCCCCATCGGGCCCAATGGGGAATGGGGATTTACCATTCTGCCAAATCCGGGATCTGGCCCTAATAGCACCGGGGGGTTTGGCATTAGGGCTAATAGCTCCGGCGGTAATACCACTGGGGTCAGGGCCCAGCTCGTGATGAGGCCCAATGTAACCTATGCACCGGTGCAGCAGGAGAAGTCAATGTGGGTGAGGGGCACATGGAGGATAGGGATAGGGTCTAGGGGTAGCGGATGGAGTGGATAGTGCAGCACGATGTGAACTATATAACAGCCGTTTTCCAGTATAAGCCTCAGGTAAGTAAAACATGTGTCTTTTTGCAGCTACAGGCCTCATGCCCTGGGTAAATAAGAATTTCTCGAGCGCTCAGCTACTGCAATGTGCCGGAGAATTGTTCCACGCTGGCAGTTCCCAGGAGAACGTGGCTGCTGTAGAATGGGACAAGTAGATACTTTTGAGGCCAGCAAGCTAAGCACCTAGGTGCTTGCTGGGAATTTGTAGGGAATTTGAAAATAAATAAAGTCAAATAAAATCCAACCACGTGGGGTAAGAGGTTTCAAAGTGCCCTTTGTCAGATGATTATGGGAAGAGGGCTGTGGGGTGAGGGAACGAACGACGGGAAGCCAATCACCAGGAGAGGCTTTAGTGTCCCTAGGTTGCAACAGTTTTGTTTCCTTGCTAATGTCTGTGGGGCACCTCATTGGTCGAATTTCATGTGAATGAATCCCCTTCGCCAAATTCAGGTTGTCTTGTGTGTTCAATGAGGGCTGACTAATGGCAGATAAATAAAGTTCCAGTAGACAGCACAATCACGTGATGCTCTGAAACGTAATTGTGGGGCGCTATGTAAAAATTTGTGGCTTCACAATGGGTGGCGTTCGACAATGGGTCCAGGATGGCATGAAACAATTACAATCAATCAATGTATGCCAGGATAGAGGGGCCTACGTAATCACACCAATCAGCTCTTGTAAGGTGTTTCGAAAATGTTTCAACTGTGTGTTGTGAGAAACCTGAAGGTGCTCTCACATCTACTCCCAGGGGATCTTCAGTTTAGGTGACCAGGGAAACACCATCCCTTTTGGATACCGAACATGGGGGTGGACAAGCGAGGCAGGATCACCCGAGTGCCAGGTCCTTGGGGATTGGAGAGAAGGTACCTGAAGGTGACACATGGTATCCCTCTTTTTCTAATACTGACCTACCCTCCCCTCCCTTAGCCTTTATCGGCTATTATCAATCTCATTCTATAATCCCCAGTAATGTTCTTCTAAGTACTGAGAAGGAGAAGAGGCAACTATGAGCAGCACAGATTTCCTATGGCCAACACCATTCTGGTACTGGGATGAAGAAGAGAGCTCAGGCATATCACAATAATGGGCTTAAACATGGTCAGGCACTTAGGAATAACTTGTTTCACCTGCAGTCCATTATCTATGAAAGATGGTATAAACTGTGGAAGTCAAAGAGTTTGAAGGAGAGCGAGAGATGCAAGTGGTACAGGAACAGAACTAAAACAGAAACTAGTTTGTGTCGTGCTGAGGGGCTGGAAGCTGAGACGCTAAGTTGCCCGCTGAAGATCCTGGGAGTCCTGCCGAACGGACCAAGAAGGAACAGGAACCGTAGTGAAGGAAGGCGGAGAGCGGAAGCTGCTGAGGAGCAGAGGCAAAGCCTAACACGAAGGCCGGGGTACCAGGAAGGAAGCAGCTGGTGATACAGCAAGTTGCTTCTGCTGTGTGGAGGGGGGAAGCCGCTGAGCAGCAGTAACACAGTAAGGCTCTCAAAGTGATTGGGAACTCTGGGACGCTCAGAGGGGCTGTTGAGCCTGCATAAGTAAACCTTGTGAATATTGAATACCCAACTTGATAAAACGAGCTGCTGAGTACTACAAGTAAAACTTGATCTATTGAATACTAAATTGTTTGAAAGACATTATTCAAGCTTACACAACATAAAGTTATACATCTTGAATATTGAATGGTTGATGACGGCGAAACCAAGTGAGTGCTGCAAATCTGAACATATTTAATGAGAAGAAAGTTGCTACTTGGAGAAAATTATAACGTGTTAACAACTATGCGATCAGTCTAGGGAAATCAAGTATACCATGGTTAGAAAACACTAGGAAATGAAAGCTTAGTTTTGTGAACTATTAAGCATTAGCTGTGGGAAATGTATGGTTGCGTGACCTGTGATGGGTGGACTGTGCAGTCTGACAGCTGCGCCTAGAAAAACCACGAAAGGTGGAAAAGCTACAAAGAAGTGAATAATTGGAGAAGTTAACCAAAGGAAGGGTCAAGTAGATTGCATGATCATTGCAAACTGATAAGCGGAAGAAACAAGTGAACTGTTGAAAGTGAATCTTGGGGAAGGGAACCCTGAGAACAAAACTTGGAGAATATTCATCTTGGGGAAGGGAATCCCAAGACCACAGTATTGTGTGAACTTTGTTACTTTTGGAACTTGGGGAAGGGTAAGACGGGATTGGCAAATTATGTGAACTGTGATATGTGTGAACCTGCACAAGGTAACCTCAGAACTTGATTAGTCTTTATTACCAAAAGACTACTTTGGAACTGTATTGATATTGAGAAAGATAACTTTGGAAGAACTTACATTGTCAATCATTGAACATTTACTTTGGAATATTTATTTGGTTGAGAACATTTCCCCACAAACTTTGTTTTAGTTGTGAGAACAAGCATATGTTTTTGACACAGTAAGACTTTTATTTTTGGCCTATCGACACAGACCTCGTTAGATTCCTTTAGATAGGGAAAACCCACCTAGCATAAGGTTAGTTAGGCATTACACCATCCTGATTATTAATAAAGCTTTGTTTGAATATATCTTTGTTGTCTGTGTCATCTCTCTTGGTACCATGTGTATAAAATGTTTGTCTGCTGTGGGAGACATCGACAGTTCATTTCACTCATTTCTGTTCCACAGGGCTCTTTGAACTGTGCTTTCCCAGCTCGGCCTAAATAAATTGTGTTATTTCCTGCTTGGTGTACACTCTTTATTGGTTTACTTTGGTTTTCCAGTTGTTACTTGCCTTGGAGGACCCCTGACACATTTGAAGGCCCCAGTGAGATCCTTAGTTCCCTCTGCAAGCTGAGGGTATTACGGCTGCTGTCCGAGGGGGCGCAAGCCATGAGAATGCAGACTATTCTGAAGTGCACAACCAAGGAGGCCCTGCATATGCCAAGTTCACCGCAGTCTGCCTGGTCCTGAGTGGAGGAGCAGGCCGTAAAACTCAGTGCTGATAGGACTCGAGGATCTCTAGGACACATGAATCTACCATCATATGAACGCTCAATACCGTGGTTGCATGTCCACGGAGGGGGAGAGATTTTTATGGCGTTTTGGATGCATCATGCATGGTGGAGGGCGATTGACCATAGTAGTTGTAGATGTTAGTTCCATCTCTCCGATAGGCAGTGGCTGTGGTGTGTGGCGGGCATGTCTGTGTTAGAGCAGAAGGGTGGGTAGACGGTGGCAGACCCCATTGTATGGGAGTTGCGCGTAGTGCAGACACTTGTATAGTTGCATCATGGGGTTTCAATTAATTGTTGATTTGTTCAATAACAGTGTGTAGTTGGATAGTAGGTGTTGGGTACGTCTGTCATTTCTATATTGTGGTGTTCTGTCTGTGTATTGTTTGTAGTATTTGTTGCTTTATGTGGGGTTTGAGCAGGAGGAAGGGTAAGTATAGATGTGTGAGGGGAAGATGGGGTGTTTGAGACGTAAGAGTGAGAAGAAGTGTGGGGTACGTGTGCAAGAAATAAAGGTAATTAAGACACTCTGAGATTGAAAGTGGGAAAGGGGAGGGATCTCCAGATGATAGTATAGTCAGAGTGCAAATGTGAGTGGGAATGGCTCTTAGGATGGACACACCCCTGGATCATTTATGTAATAAGTTGCCCCAATACTGTGATTAAATACTCAAGTACTACTTTCAGTGGGTGCAGGACACTGCAGGACAGTATTTCTGGAAATGACCAGGAGAAGGAACGTTTGATACTGGAATAATAGAAAGCATGTTTCCATATTTGCTAGCAGCCTATAAAGGATCCATATTAAAGAAAAGGCAAAATAACCTAAGACCTTGGAAGCTCTACAAAGAGAAAAAGGAGGAGCCCAAAAAGTGGGTGGGCAAGACAGGGACATGGCAGTGCCATCTAGTGCACCACCCCCCCCTACAGATTGTACCCGACACTGAGACCTGCTACAGGGTTCAGCAACCCACAGCACATGTGCCTGCGTAGAGGGGGGACTATGATGGGGAAATGGCAGCCCGAGAAGTGCAGTACTAGGGAACAAAAGGAAAAGAGCACCAGAACGTGTTTGGCTGACATAGAAAAGAGCATGCGGCACCAGTTGGACACCATATTCAAGGAGGCAGAGAGGGTGATAGAAAAGGAGGTTTAGAGACAGGAGAAGAAGTAGTGGGCAGCCTGAGGTAAAGAGGCGTGGACATCAGTGAAAATAGGTTTTATTCTTGATAAAGGGGACTCTGATGAAGGAGAGGAGGAGTTTCGTCATCTGGGACAGGATTGAGGGTGCAGGCATGAGTACCATGGAAAGGTGGGAAGAAGAACTTTGGGATGCAGATCGGGAGAATGCGAGGGGGCTGAGGCAAGGAGAAAAGGGGATTAGTAGGGGGAGAGCAGGGACTGGTCCCAGATACTTTGCAGTGGCAAAGGAAGAATGGCAGTGGTGAAAGCCTCGCAGAAAAGGGTGGGCTCCGGGCTACACATCCAATTATCCGTGCTGCAGTGGAGGGGAGACGCACACTATGTACCCTGGCAGACAATGGACAGAGACAACCTGATATACAGGTTGCTGTCCCTTAGGACAGGAGTGAGCAAGTCGATATATGCCCTTGAGAAGGAGGCAGCAGGGGTCGCTTGTTCACAACAATATTGGGGGGATAGCTAGGAAACAACATATGGGAACAGGCAGGAAACAACAGGGAAAAACTGAGCAGTAACATACACAATGGGGTGCCCTTTGATTACTGCTGCCCCCACTTGTGGAAAGTGCTTAGAAGTATGTGCCCCAATACTTGGGACATGGGCACCATACTGGCCTGTAACATGGAACCAGACGAGGACCCTGCAGAATACATAAGACAAATACAGGAGATGTGGACGTTACAGACCTGACAATCATTGGATGAAAATATACCCATATTTTATCATATATTGGTCTGAGGGCTCCGCCCGGATGTGCAGACTAAAATAGTAGGGATGGAAGAGGAGGGATGGTCGAGATACAATCAACAATTGTGCACTTTTGCAAACGGAAGCAGGAAAAGGAGAACGATTTGGCAGACTATGCCACAAAGGCAGAAACAGAGTTGGTGCAGAAGGAGCTAGTGAAATTCTGAATGGAGGGGGCAGTGCTTACTCCAGGCCCGACCCAAAAATGGGTGTTTCCAGTGGGGAGAGGACCACAGCAAGGGGATACCCACAGCCACAGTACACACAGAATTGGGGGGTCCAGCATCGCGGCTTCTATCCACAAGGGGGGAATAACCCATCAATGGGATACTACCAGCAGGGCAGAGGGTAATCACAAAAGGGCAGAGGATTTTGGTATGGAGGGGCAGGACCCAGGACCCAGATTCTTAGGGCCATGCTTCTTTTGTGGGAAACAGGGCCATTTTGCATGTATATGCCCCTTTGGGCAACAGCTCTACTGCAATCCCAGGGAATCTTAAACAAGGGCCCAGCCTTCACAACATGAGGTACAGCCCACATACACGCAGCTCCAGCAACTACAGACACATTGCACACACACACACACAAGGGGACAGTACACTGCTGGGCCAGAACGTAGTACTTCACTACACAGGAATAACAGTTCTGGGAGGAAACCCCTTCCCATTTACACAGGGCACAATACCCCAATAGAAATGTCCACAGAAAGTGCATGTGTGTCCAGTCCTTGCAGTAACTGAGAAACTCGGGGTAGCAGTAAATATAGCACATAAAGATATTTCCTTTTTGATAGATACAGGGCCACCAAGACTTGTATAAGGGAGGGTGGGTTCACGCTGTCAAACAAAGTTATGGAAATACAAGGCTTCTCTGGGGATATTTTCATGGTTCCAGTAACCCAGGATTTAACAATAACGAGAGGCACCCAACATCTTGCAGTACCCGTATTGTAGTCAAAAGATACTCCCATAAAAACACTGGGGATGGACTTGCTAAGTAAAGTAAACACACCTATACAGTTCTCAAAAAAATGAATGGTGTGATCCACACATGGCATGTTCCCAGAAAGGGTGGTAGCCATCATCAAACAGGCCTAGTGTGCACATAACACCTTGCAAGGGCAATCAAGGCACCCCAATGTGTTCCTGTATGGGGTCCAAATATAATTAGGTTGGATGCCCGGGATGAAAGGAAAAACATTCAGTCTGGCCACAGAGCTTCTGTTTAGGCCGTCTGTGCACAAGGAAGTGACTATAGGCACGTGAATACTAGAGCAGTTAGAGATGGCAGTCACACGTAAAAACATGGTGATATTATGTGGGACAGATGAGGACAACATTGAGTGGCATAGAGTTCTCCTTATTGACCCTGTGTTGACATTGGCTGATGTAAATGATGATCAGCAGTTTGCAGAGGGAAAGGAGGAGGGAGAAATGGTGTTCCAGCTCCACATCCCATGCCCAATATGAGTGGTAGAATGGCTAGTGCCTCGACGCACACAGATAGTGAAGAAGCAGGCCCCCTACACTCATGGAGACTAGAAGGAGGTCACAGAAACATTATGGAGCAAAGGGCCCCATGATGTAGAAGTGCTCAAAGGAGCAGGTTTGGTCCGCATAACATTGAAAGAAGGGGCGTTGCTGCCACAGCTGAAACAATACCCACTCTCCCGTGAAGCAGATGATGGCATCTAAGGCAGCATGGCATACTACAGACATCTGCATGCAACAGTGTCATATACCTGATCAAAAAGGCAAAAAGGAGGGGTCTGGCAATTTATACAGGATCTCCAACTCTGAACAATGTGGTAGAGGATGAGTTCCCACTTTTGCCAAACCCAGCTACAATATTTTGTAATATCCTGTCAAAATACTTCACAGTGATTGATTTGAAAAATGCTTTCTTCCCTATTCCATTGAATCAAAACTCCCAATATCTCACATGTTTACATATTATGGTGTGTGATTTGAGCACCCGAGTTTGGCACAGGGGTATTGTGAATTGCCTAGTGTATTCATCAGAGTGATCCAGATGGATTTAAGTAATTTGCAAATACCCATTATGGTGATACAGTACATAGACAACCTACTAGTGTGTAGTGTGACAGAGGAGCAATGCAGGAAAAATTCAATAATTCTTTTGAGCCTGCAAGCAGAGAAAGGATACAAAGCAGACAAAGTAGACAAAGAGAGGATACATTACTGTAAGACAGAGGTGGTGTACCTGGGACAAATAATATTAGCAAAGGGGTGGAAGACAACACCAGAGAGAGTGGAAGCCATACACAGAACACCACCGCCCGCAGAGTAAAAGAGATGCAGCAATTTTTGGGATTGTGCAATTACTGTTGAGCCTGGGAGCCTGGGAGAAGGCCCCTCCTCCAGGCATTTAAAGAAGCACCAAATTATAAGAGCCCCATCAAATGGACCTGTTAGGAATGTTAAGTTCACTAATCTAAGGTACCAGACAAGGTCTTTATGAGGAGAGTGAGACAATCCCTGACTCTGTCTGACCTCTGGGGATCAAACAGAAGGTCATTCAGAGATGGGGAAAAACCCGAATAGCAGGTGAAAAAACCCCAAGGAGCAACTGGATCCTTTCCTGCTGCTTCAGAGGTATAGACTGATTAGAAGACTCTGTTTCCTTAGATCCAGCGAAGCAGTGTTGGAGTCTGTGGCAAGTAGCAAATACACAAGTTGCACAGACTGTAGGCAATGGATGGTGAGGAGCGCTGAGGATGGATGGGGCAACCACGACAGAGACCCGTTGCAGCGATCTTGTGATGATGGACTGCAACTTGGACATTGAATTATACCACATTTCAGAAAGGCGAGAAGCGGCCACCACGACAGAGACCCGCTACTGTGCGCAACTGGCAATCAGTAGCGTGGGAATGGAATTTTGCCAGTAAGTAATTAGAAGAGCGCATTAAGTGTTCAAGGTTCTATGGAGTAAATTGCCAATATCAAAGAAAGGGCGAGGAGCGTGATGAATGGCAACCATGGCAGAGACACAATACTGTGCGCCACTGGCGAACAGTAGCGTGGGCTTGGAATTATGCAGGTACTCAAAGGAGCGCGGGAAGCATTCTCTGTGCAGTAAAGTAGGCTTATAAAGCCAAAGGAAGTGCAAGGCATGGAGCGTGGGTTTGCACAAAACGGAGGAATGCAGGAAGGAAGAGCCGTGGGAAAAGGGGAGGATAGGTAGAATGGAGATGCACAAAGTGACAGAAACTGGTAAGAGAACCGGTGAGGAGAAATGTAGAGGGGATAGCGTTACCGAGTTCGGGTTAGGACCCAAAGTAAATGAAGTCAGGAGAAATTCAATCCGGGAATGCCTGCTTCAGTAGGGAAAGACGTAGCAACGAAGTGAGCCTTGTTGGAGCTGCTGCATATGCCCTGATTTTTCCTGGTGGAGAGAAATGGAACTGTACTGATACTGGCAGAAGTCAGATGGCCATAGCCAACGGCCATCTTGGATGAGGTGGAAAGATGGCTTCAATGCAATCTCCACATGTGCCAGAGTTTCCAGGGTCTGGAATTCCTAACAACCTCAGAGATAAACAAACATTTTGCTGAACTCAAATAGGCACTGGCCCATGCCTGAGTGTGGGCAACCCCAAACTATAAAGAGAAATTCTATTTGTTTTCACATTGTGATGGCACAGTGATGATGGCTGTCCTCACCCAAAGGAAACCACAGGGACACAAACCCCTATTGTATAAGTGCGGTCTGCTGGACCAACTAATGCTTTGGCATTTTCCATGCAAACAAGTGCTTCCAGCTGCAGCGTTTGGTATAGGGAAGGCATCCACTATAACAATGGGTTTCCCAGTGATTTTGTAGGTGGAGCACTGCTTGTGATCCATATCAATTTCAAATCCGCGTTACTGATCAGATGGCCTCGGAAAATGAAGTGATACTGGCAAAACCAGCAATTGAGGTTATTAGATGTTGTGTAGTGAACCCAGCAATGCGTCAGCTCTGCCGAGAGAATATTTTCACAATTGTGCATCTTACATGGCAGGATAGAAGGGAACCCCAGCTGCAGGAGGAACCCATAAATGGGGGAGACATGCTCTACGTTGATGGGTCTTTGATGATAGATTGGAGCTAGGGGTGCAGGCAAACTGGTGCCACAGTAGTGTATCATCATGAGGGAGAATTTTGCATTTGGTCCCAAATGCTCCTGCCAGCTCATTATTCGGCACAGGCAGCAGAATAGGTGGCTTTAATAATAGTGTTAAACATCTCAGAAGGGCACGTTGTCAAAGTTTTTTTCAGACTCGGCACAGGTCATCACCATGGTGCACTCAGGGTTGACTCGATGGGAAAGGAGAGGGTTTAAAAGGAGTGATGGGTCCCCTGTTCAGAGTGTGGGAGCCCCTCTACTGAGAACACACATGGACAAAATACCCAGATCTTTGGAATTTCTTCCACACAGAAGGGCCTACAACCACATTTTAGCTCACTGCACCCTTCACTAAGAGAAATATCCATTTGCATATCAGTCTTTGTCCCACCCAGAAGGGCAGTCCAATGCCGAAATGCTAGGCAATTCTCCTCTGAGCAAGAGTACTATCAGCAACCACAGACATGTGTTTCAGCCTTGTTGGGCCACCCCAGTGAGGTGAAGCTGAGCCTCTCCAAGGCACAGTGAGCAAGAAGTTCACATCTGGATTACCCTTGGTTACTTATGGTGAAACCCAAGTTTTACAAATGTGAAAAGGAGTGTGGGAGCCCATCTACTGAGAACACACATTGGTCAAATACCCTGTTCTATGGAATTTCTTCCACTCAGTAGGGTCTACAACCACATTTGGGCTCACTGCTCCCTTCACAGAGGAGAAATATCCATTTGCATATCAGTCTTTGTCCCACCCACAAGGGCAGTCTGTAACAAAGTGGACCTCCAGTACTTCAGGTAAGTTACAGGTTCCTTTATTGTCCATGTCCAGTACTCTTCCTCATGACACAGGGATGGTAGGGGACACAAGATGACAAGGGAAAAACACCGGGCTCACCCCCACACCCATCTTCTCAGCTCACTCTTCACTCTAACTTCCAACCGTCACTCACAGAACCCTGCACACCAACATTCCACCTAAACATTCCAAGAGGTGATGTCACACACTGAAAGCAGATTACTGAACCCTGCACACCAACATTCCACCTAAACATTCCAAGAGGTGATGTCACACACTGAAAGCAGATTACTACACAGTCCAACACTGAAATGCTAGGCAATTCTCCTCTGAGCAAGAGTACTATCAGAATGCCAAGGCATGTGTTTCAGCCTTGTTGGGCCACCACAGTGAGGTGCGTTGAGATACTCTAAGGCACAGTGAGCAAGGGGTCCACATCTGGATTACCCTTGGTTACTCATGGGGAAACCCCAAGTTTTACAAATTTGAAAACGAGTGTGGAAGCCGATCTACCGAGAACGTATCAAAACTGGCGCTATGGGCTACGAGATCAGCTAGAAGGTCAGCAATGTCTTCGTCTTCACTAGAATTACTACATTCCCCGATCACCTCCTCCTCACCTGAATAGTCCAGTTTCTTTCTGCAGGTAAGTCCAATGTAAGGTTTCTTCTTTTTTTGAAGATAGGGTCTACCTCGGAAGGAAGCCACCCTGACTCCAAGACAGAGAAAACCCTCGGTGACTCCCCTCCGCGACAGCCAGAGGGGAAAAAGCCACTGGATGGCAAAAAAACCCTGGATCCGGAGTGGTCGTAAAGGCAATGGAAGTCGCCGGATCCGTAGCAGGTAGGATTGGTCCTCGCCGAATACCCAGGGACCGTGAGGTCAGCGTGTCAATGCAGACCGGCTATAGGAGGTAGCTGGATTCAGGTGAGTACCCCACAACGTGGAGGACAAACGAGAACGGGAGAATCCGAGATGTCTGAGAGAACCCAAGAGAGCGAGAAAGAGCAGCGGGGGGAAGCAGCACGGGAGGCAAAGGGAGAAAGCAAGCGGAACAGAGAGAGAGAGAGAGCAAACGGGAACGGGAGGAGAAGGAAACAAACAGACGCCGAAAAGGCGTGATAGAAGGACAAAACTGTCACAGGGAACTAGCGCAAGAAACGGGGGTGAGAATGAACTCAGTTGCAATGCGCAGAGCCGCCGGTAGCCGAGTGAGACATACAAATGGCGGCGGCCATCTTGGAAACAACTAGACCGTGGCTAGTAGACGGAGAAGAAACGTAACGGAACACTTTAATGGCGTCCCTGTTTCCACCTTTGCCACAAATGCCAGTCGCCGGCGGCAGTGACAGTATGCCCCCTCCGAAGGCTTCTCCCTCCCGGCCTTTCAGGATGGAGCCGGTGGAACTTGTGCAACAATCAAGGAGAATGAATGTGAAAATGGGGTTCCCAAGTATCTTCCGAGGAGGAATACCCTTTCCAATGTACGAGATATTCAAGACGTCCCCGATGATAACGGGAGTCACGTATCTGAGAAACTTTGTACTCCTCAAAGGCTGGAACAGGCAAAGTCCATAACTTGGGGGATGCTTGTTTCTGGGTATCTGACACAAAGGGACGTAAGAGAGATGAGTGAAACACAGGGTGAATCCGTCTGAGTCCTCTAGGCAACTTGAGGCGGTAAGCCACAGGATTGATCCTTGAAGTTATTTCGAAGGGTCCGATGTAGCGGGGTGATAGCTTAGAAGGCCGAACCCATCGAGGAAGGAACTTGGTGGACAGCATGACCTTAGAGCCTTTATCCCAGGCAGGAACTTGTCCGGTGTTTGTCGGATTGCTCCTTGTAGTGTCTGCTAGCCTTAAGGAGGCTCTGACGGGCCGTGTTGTGGGCCTCCTTGATCTGCACAAGGGTGGTCTCCAATGA
The DNA here is from genome assembly GCF_040938575.1 of Ambystoma mexicanum. NCBI lineage: Eukaryota > Metazoa > Chordata > Amphibia > Caudata > Ambystomatidae > Ambystoma > Ambystoma mexicanum. The sequence goes on from NC_090932.1 coordinate 720,448,707, forward strand.
AGGGATGTTAGTCTCCTCCCAGAATCCAGGAATGTTGGACTGCGGGTTTAAACCGTAGGTACAGAAGAAGGGGCTAACCCCTGTAGCAGTGTGAACAGCGTTATTGTATGCAAACTCTGCTGTGGGGAGCAGGTCCACCCAATTGTCTTGCTGCTTATTTATGAAACACCTTAAGTACTGTTCTAGGGTTCTATTGAACCTTTCGGTCTGTCCATTTGTCTGGGGGTGAAACCCCGACGAAAGAGCTTTCTCAATGCCCAATGAGTTACACAATGCTGCCCAGAATCTGGAGGTATATTGGCTGCCCCTATCGGAAATTATCTTTTGGGGAAGTCCATGTAGCCTGAAAATGTCCTTGAGGAAGACGTCAGCCATAACCGAAGCTGACGGGATCTTGGCCAAAGGAGAAAAATGTGCAAGTTTCAAGAATGTGTCCACGGTTACCATTATGCAGGTTCAGCCTCGGGAAACCGGTAACTCCACAATAAAATCCGTAGAAATGCATTTCCAGGGACCATGTGGGACCGGTTCCTGTTGAAACAACCCCAAAGGTTTCGAGGTGGAATATTTGCTTTGTAAGCACACCATACAGGATTGAACATAGGCTTGAGTATCGGCCTTCATGTTGGGCCAAATGAAAGCTCTTTGTAGAAGCTCCAGAGTGCCTCGCACTCCTCGATGACCTGCTGTCTTGGAATCGTGGCACCACTGAGTGACCCGTCGTCTGAGACTTTTGGATGGAATGAACAGTCTTCCGTGGATGAAGTGCAAACCGTCCTTACTGGTGACTGGTTGATTACCCACATTGAGAGTTGGTTCGTGGAGGTAGGCTCCTCTTACTTCTTCCAAAAAGCTAGTCACTGCAGATATGATCCGAGTACGAGGAAACATAAGCTCCTTGCTGTAGGGAAAGATAACATTGTCTCTGCGAGAGAGAGCATCAGCAACAAGATTTTGAGAGCCAGGAATGAAAGTAATGACAAATTCAAACTGGGTGTAAAAATGAGCCCATCTGGCCTGACGGGTGTTATAACACTCTTGCTGCTTGAGTATTTGCAGATTTTTATGATCTGTTCGTATCTGGAACGGGTGTAGGCTACCTTGTAGCAAATGCCTCCACTCCAAACAAGCCAACTTCATAGCAAGTAGTTCCTTTTCTATGACAGAGTAGTTGTGTTGGCTAGGATTCAAAGTCTTGGAGAAGTAAGCCACCGGATGCTCGAGGTCCTTGACTCTCTGAAGAAGAACGGCACCCACGGCAGCTGCAGAAGCGTCGGTCTCCAGAATAAAGGGTAGTAGTTGATCTGGTTGTTTCAAGATAGGAGCTGTACAGAACTTGTGTTTCAAACTGAGGAAGCTTTTTCAGCCTCATTGGACCAGATGAAAGGACCCGTGGATTTCTTGAGAAGGGATGTGATGGGAAGAGTGAGTAAGGAAAACCTCGGAATAAATTTCCGATAGAAATTTGCCAGCCCCAAAAAACGTTGAATATCCTTAACTGAAGTAGGCGACGGCCATGACAAGATGGCATCCACCTTCCTTGGGTCCATGGTAACCCCTTTGTCGGATAGGATGAATCCCAAGTATGACAACGAGTATTAAGCGAAAGCACACTTCTCAGGTTTAACAAGAAGACTGTGATGTTGTAATCTGCGCAAAACCTCCTTGACATGCAGAGTATGCTCCTCTTGGCTCCGTGAGAAGACTAAAATGTCATCCAGGTAAACCACTGTGTTAAGATTCAGAAGGTCAGACAATAATCGGTCCATGAATCTCTGGAAAATTGAAGGTGCATTGACTAGGCCAAACGGCATGACTTGGTATTCAAACAAACCATAGGGAGTGCGAAACGCCGTCTTCAACTCATCTCTGGTTCTTATGCGGAGTAGATGATAAGCATTCCGTAGATCTAGTTTAGTAAACACAACAGAGCCTTGAACAGCCTCTAGAATCTCTGAGATGATGGGCATAGGGTAACGATCTTTTATGGTCACTCTGTTTAACCCCCGATAGTCGATACAGGGCCTGCTCTTGCCAACCGGCCTCTGCAGCGAGCTTCTTGAAGGTGGAAATATAGGACAGTAAGTCGGTACTCCCTTGACGAACATCCAGCAGCTCTTCGCTAGCCACGTGTGAGCATTCGGTTTGCAAAAAGGTGTGTATCAGTAGTTCCTTAAAGGCCGCATAGTCCTGCAGAACTGGGTCAGATAGGGATACCAATGGAGTAGCCCATGCCAAGGCATTTCCCGTCATATGTGTGATCATGAAACCCACCTTGGAATGATCGGTGGAAAATGCATTCCTGCGGAAGGTGAAGTGGATATTACAGGCTTCCAGAAATTCCTTAACCTTTCTTTCCGAGCTGTCGAATTTACCCGACACCATGGGTAGTGGGGGCAAATCAGTTGTCTGTTGTTCTCTTGCAGCCACTCTTTGCTGGAGCGCCACGTTGTCAGCTTTGAGTGTTTGGACTTCTGCGTTGAGGGTTTGGACAGCTGTCACTAGCTCTTGCAGTTGTTGTAGCGTAGCCATAACTTCTTCCGGGCGTTGCAAGCTATCAAAACTGGCGTTATGGGCTACGGGATCAGCTAGAAGGTCAGCAATGTCTTCGTCTTCACTAGAATTACTACATTCCCTGATAACCTCCTCCTCACCTGAATAGTCCAGTTTCTTTCTGCGGGTAAGTCCAATGTAAGGTTTCTTCTTTTTTTTGAAGATAGGGTCTACCTCGGAAGGAAGCCACCGTGACTCCAAGACAGAGAAAACCCTCGATGACTCCCCTCCGTGACAGCCAGAGGGGAAAAAGCCACTGGATGGCAAAAAACCCATGGATCCCGAGTGGTCGTAAAGGCAATGGAAGTCGCCGGATCCGTAGCAGGTAGGATTGGTCCTCGCCGAATACCCAGGGACCGTGAGGTCAGCGTGTCAATGCAGACCGGCTATAGGAGGTAGCTGGATTCAGGTGAGTACCCCACAACGTGGAGAACAAGCGAGAACGGGAGAATCCGAGATGTCCAAGGGAACCCAAGAGAGAGAGAAAGAGCAGAGGGGGGAAGCAGCACGGGAAGCAAAGGGAGAAGGCAAGCAGAACAGAGAGAGAGAGAGAGCAAACAGGAACGGGAGGAGAAGGAAACAAACAGACGCCGAAAAGGCGTGATAGAAGGACAAAACTGTCACAGGGAACTAGCGCAAGCAACGGGGGCGAGAATGAACTCAGTTGCAACGCGCAGAGCCGCCAGCAGCCGAGTGAGATATACAAACGGCGGCGGCCATCTTGGAAACAACTAGACCGTGGCTAGTAGACAGAGAAGAAACGTAACGGTACACTTTAATGGCGTCCCTGTTTCCACCTTCGCCACAAATGCCAGTCGCCGGCGGCAGTGACAGAACGCAAATGGGTCAAATACCCTGTTCTATGGAATTTCTTTCACTCAGTAGGGTCTACAACCACATTTTAGCTCACTGTACCCTTCACAGAGGAGAAATATCCATTTGCATATCACTATTTGTCCCACCCACAAGGGCAGTCCAACACCGAAATGCTAGGCAATTCTCCTCTGAGCAAGAGTACTATCAGCAAGCCCAGATATGTGTTTTAGCCTTGTTGGGCCACCTCAGTGAGGTACGCTGAGATACTCTAAGGCACAGTCTGCAAGGGGTCCACATCTGGATTACCCCGGGTTACTAAGGGTAAGACCCCAAGTTTTACAAATTTGAAAAGGAGTGTAGAAGCCCCTCTACTGAGAACACACATGGGTCAAATACCATGTTCTATGGAATTTATTCCACTCAGGAGGGTCTACAACCACGTTTTAGCTCAATGCACCATTCCCAGAGGAGAAATAACTATTTGCATATCAGTCTTTATCCTACCCACAAGGGCAGTCCAGCACTGAAATGTTAGGCAATTCTCCTCTGAGCAAGAGTACCATCAGCAACCCCAGACATGTGTTGTGGCCTTGTTGGGCCACCTCATTGAGGTGAAGCTGAGCCTCTCCAAGGCGCAGTGAGCAAGGGGTCCACATCTGGATTGCCCTTGGTTACTAAGGGCGAAACCCCATGTTTTACAAATTTGAAAAGGAGTGTGGGAGCCCATCTACCGAGAACACAAATGGATCAAATACCCTGTTCTATGGAATTTCTTCCACTCAGTAGGGTCTATAGCCACATTTTAGCTCACTGCACCCTTCACTGAGGAGAAGTACCCATTTGCATATCAGCCTTTGTTTAAGCCATAACAAAATGCGCTGCCCACACAGGCAACCTGTATTTTATTTCACAGGGCATTGATATGGCTGACAGAGCAGCCAAAGAAGTGGCCTATTTGATTGCGGGAACTACCGAATTAGTCCCAGGTAAGAAAGAAAAGGTACCCATGATGACACTCAGATCCAAGTGACCTGAGGGCACTAATACTACTGAGCCTTATAATGCACTGCCCATTGTTCAGGTAATAGAATTTCAATGGTAAATGCCCCAAGAGGAAAAATAGCTATGGATCAAGAGAGGGATTTTCTTCTCCCCCACAGATTTAGTGTGGAGACAGAACCGCACAAGAAAACCTGTATTGCCCCAAAAATTACTTAATGTAGCATTGGAGCAGCTCCATTATCCGGTGCACGTTTTGAAAGAACATGTGTCCACAGATATTAATTAGAGTTGTTTTGTACCCAAACTCTTTGAGTTAGTTACTGAATTCACAAGTAACTGTTTGAACTGCCAAGAGTTCTTGGCAGGTCACAAATTACAAACGGTTAAGGCAACTTTACTGCCCCTGGAGCGACCCTTCCGGCACTTGCTTATTGACTATGTTGACATGGAAGATCGATGTGCCTCTTACAGATACATGATAGTTGTTGCATGCCCCTTTTCATGTTGGCTTGAGGCAAGACCCTCTGCCCATAATGATGCAAAAACAGCAGCCAAGTTCTTAGTTTGAGAGGTATTCCCATGGTGGGACCTTTTTGACAAATTGAGGTTAGATAGTGGGTAACAATTTGCTAAAGACCTGTTTAAGGAGCTTACAGACCCCATGGGGAGAAAGCACTGACTAGGCTCAGTGTACCACCCTCAAGCCAATGGATTTGGTTGAAAGCTTATATGGCTTGCTTAAATTAAAGAGATTTTGGCCAAGCTGTCGGTCACACTTGCCAAACATTGGCTGTACTGCTTGCCTATAGGTTTATTTACCCTACCCAATTAGCCTGGCATGGATCATATCTTGACTCCACACAAAATTGTTATTGGGAGGGGAATACATGCACCTCTTACCCCTACACATATAGTTTTGGATGCTAACAGCTCTGCTCAGATACTTGGGGAAGAATTTACGGCATACTTGAGGGAACTCACCAAGTCTCTCAAATACATATTTTGTCAGGTGCACCCATGTTCAAGCTGGCTGGCCAACGAGACCTCACCAACAGGCATAGCAGGGGAAGAGAATCAAGATCGTGGAAAGAGCCTCACTTCACAGGTCCATACATCGTTTTGTACTCCCAGGGTCGGACCGGGAGAAGAAAAAGGCCCGGCCACCCAAAAAAAAGTGGCCCACCCCTCGCCTCAAAAAAGTAGCCCACCCCTCGCCTCACGACCCTTGACCTCTTATGACATCACCAGAAGTGATGTCATTTGACCCCACCCCAAAGTGACATCCCGGGAAGCGATGAAACACGACCTTTCACCCCTTGACAAAACAGGAAGTGGCATCAAATAGCATTGCGCCTAAGTACACTAAATTACTGTGAATCCGAGCAGATGTCCAAGGCTAAATGATAATATGTTATTGTATAGCACTTATGCTTAAGCTCTTTTTTTAATAGAACACATATGCATACAATATCATCCAACTTGTGTTGGTACTCATTTATAAACTTAAGAAGGATGAAAGGCTTTTTGAAAGAAAAAAAATTGAAAAAAATAACATTTTTTTTATTTTTTATTCCAAACCGGGCCAGGCACGGCCAGAAACCGGCCCCCACTCCCCAGGGACGATATCGGCAACGGCCATGGGCTGAAAGGCAGAGGGGCCAATCCGACCCTGTGTACTCCACACCAACGGTTGAGAAGGTAGCTAATCGCCAAGCATGGATCCACTATTCCGACGTCCCCAGAGACGACAGTAGTGGCTCCCTCAAATGAAAGGAGGGGAGAATCACTTGATGGGGAGTACTGCTCAGTTACCATTGACTTTTTTTCTCTGTTATTACATTATAAACGAGGTCTGTGGAGGATGTATTTATTTATTTATTAACATTTATAAAGTGTGCAACAGCCCAAAGGCATCGTGGTGCTGTTACAAGCCAGCATACTTTGTTACATAAAACATACTTAGTTACATGATCAGTACAAGAAGGAGGGAGGAGGAGGAGGGCGGGGGGGGGAGGGCAGGAGATGGCCGAAAGTAGGGTAGGTAGGCTGTGTTAGTTGAAAAGTGTAGTTTTTAGCACTTTCCTGAAAGGCTGGGAGGGAGGTCTCTCCTCTGATGGTGTTGGGTAGGGCATTCAATAGTTTAGGGGCTATGTGGGGGAAACCAATCCCACCTGCTTTGGCCTTCTTGATAGGCGGGATGCGCAATTGGTTGGTATGGCAGGTTCTTTTAGGATGTGAGGAGGTGGCTCTTTACAATTTTTTCTGATAAGTAGGACAGGGCTGTGAGTGCTAAGCAATTGTGCGTTAGGGTGAGCATCTTGAAGGTGATCCGTTCCTTGACCGGGAACCAGTGAGCTGCACTCCTAGCCTGTGCGATGCAGTCTCTTTTAGGAATGTTTAGTGCTGCTCTGAGGGCATTGATTTGGATGGCTTGGAGTCTATTTCGATTTTTGGCCGATGTGCCTGCTAAAAGGGCATTACAGTAATCTAGTTTAGCCCCAATGGTGGCTCTAGCTATTGAAAGACAATTCTGTTTGGATAGGAAAGGTTGTACTGCATTTATTAGTTTGGTGGTGTGAGCAGAGGTGGAGGCAATGGCGCTAACCTGTCTCGTCATGGACATAGTGGAGTCTAAGTAAACCTCTAGTGTCTTTACTGAGGAGGAGACAGGGATGATGGAATTATCGATGATGAAGTCACAATATTGTTTACCAAGTTTGGATAGAGATTCTTTAGGGCCAATAAGGAGGATCTCAGTTTTATCTCCATTGAGAAATAGCCCATTTGCCACCATTCAGGCTCCGATGGTGGCATAAATCAGATGGAGGGCTGCACCGTCTTAGTCATAGAGCCCGAGAGCGGTAGGAGTACCTGCGTATCATCGGCATAGTTTGTATATGCTATGCCAAGGGTGTCCAGTTGGTTAAAGTGCGCCTTTGTGAACAGGTTGTAAAGAGTAGGAGCTGTGCATGAGCCCTGAGGGACTCCGCAGTGGATGGTAGTTGGAGCGCTGCACTCGCCTGGTTTGAGAAAACCTTCATGGCTCTTCCTTCTATGAAAGATGTGATCCATGAGGAGGCTTCTTTAGAGAATTGTGCTGCGTGATTGAGATGTCTGCTAATAATCTTATGGTCCACAAGATCAAAAGCAGCCGAGAGGTCCAGAAGTAGGACAAGAGCTGGCTTGCCTTCGTCTATAATTTCTGTTATTTGGTTTTTAAGGTCCGGAAGGGCAGATTCTGTGCCATGACCTTTGCGGAATCCTGATTGTCTTTTACCAAGGATGGAGTTGGATTTGAGGAGGTGTTGAGTCTGATTGTGTGTCACGGTGCTTGCCCCCAGACATTGGGAGCAGACCAGCCTGCCACAGGTACTGGCACCTATGGGGACCTTTAAGGTACCAAGGGATTGCCTAAGGGCGCCAGGCTCATACTGCCCTCTCAAGCAACGCAGTTTGCAGGGGAAGAGGAATCATGTGCAGCCCAGTCTGAGGCATGCTAGAGGGACTACTTTATCTGGGACTACTTTGATAGGGTGTGGTTGGAGGGACTACTTCACCTTGGGACTACTTCTTGAGGCTACATAAAACACTCCATCAGAACAGAACACGCTTCACGTTACTCTGTACTCCTGCAGCGTAACGTTCACCGTGTCTGCTAGCTACAGCCCGGTCTTCAGGCACGCCCAATCACATCTTTAAGAACGGCTGCCTGCAAGGAAGGAAAGGAAGAGAGAGGAGAAAACAGAACAAGGCTCTTACCTGACTCTCTATCTCGATCGCTTTGGAGCCTCCGCATCTGCCGAACAGAAAAGGAAACACAAGGTTAGCCAAGCAGAGCAAAGGACCACGTTAAGACATTGCAACACTGCACAGCGCTAATACTCACCAGAAGGCTGCTCACTCTTGCGATCCATCGAAGCACCATCACGCGATCGCCGCTCCGGAGCTGCTGCACCTGCCGAACAGAAAAGAATGCATCAGCTTAGATGCGCAAAGGGAAAAGTCCTCATTGAAGACATTTAAATCTTACACAGCGCTAATACTCGCCTGAAGGCTGCACTCTCTTGCGGTCCCTCGAGACACCATCACGCGATCGCCACTCCGGAGGCACTGCACCTGCAGAATAGAAAAGGAACAGCAGGTTAGTTGCTCAGAAGAACAATACTGTATGTTAAGACATTATCGCATCACGCTAGCGTGGAAACTTACCTTGGAATTCTGCTCACCATTTTTGGAGAGGAGTCACTCTTCATTAGGTGCACCAAAGGGTAACCTGCAAAGAAAAAGGCACAGGCGTGAGCTTTTGGCAACTTGAACTCTAAAGCAATCTATACCAAGGAGTATTGGAATAAAGACTTACCCACTGAGTCATAGTTGTCTGGGACTCTTCAGTAATCTGCTGGATCAGTGAAGTAACTAGATCCTTGAACTGCTATACAACGCTGCATACAGTCGCAGGATGGAGAGTCCGCCATTCATAACACTAAGTTGAGACATAGTAGAGGGGTGCATAAGTAGATCATGGGAGGTGGGACTCGGTCCTCCTCCTTACGGCTAGTTAACATCTCATTTCAACATTTTAGGCAAATCTTCTTTCATGACGGAAGGGCAAAACAGAGAGGGCATGTGGATCCATTCATCACTCCACTACGTGTGACACTGGTGGAGACAGTTACCGTCCAGCATCGTTCGGCGCCCCTGTGGAGACCAGGTGAGCGTAACATTGTGAGCCACTTTATTCAGGATTTTTAAGAGAAACAGGACCGTGGTGGTGGGTCGGTAGTTATTGGGGGAGGTGGGATCTAGCAAGGTTTGTTTTAGTAGTGGGCGCACCCACGCTTCTTTGAGGCTGGATGGGGCAGTACCTGTAGTGAATGAAGCATTAATGAAAGCCATTAAGAGAAGTGCAAGGGAGTCAGCAAATTCTTTAATAATGTTAGGAGGACAAATGTCTCCTTTGCAAATGGATGGTTGTAGATGTTGCAGGAGGTCGAGGACTTCGAATTCAGTGACGTCTCGAAAAGAATAGAGCAAGTCGTTAGGATTATAGGTGGAGAGACTAGGCGGTGGAGGCTGGTCGCAGTTAGGTAAGGCTTTGAATTGCACTTGAATTTTTTCGTGGAGTAATTCTATTTTGCTGATTAGGTCTATGAAAATGGTGAACATTTCCTTGGACTGTGAATTGGTATTAGAAATCTGTGAGTTGAATGAGTTAGTCTTGGCTTTAATGATCGCTTCTTTATACTGTGAGGATAACCTTTTGAAAACTTCCTTGGTGGAATCACTGGGCTGGGATTGCCAATTGGTTAATGTGTCACGTTTACTTGTACGTAAGGCCTGTAGTTCAGGATGTGGACGATATCCCTCTCAGTAGCACTGGTAATGGTAGAAGGCTGAAATATACTATGATATGGTATAGCATAGCAGTTTTATGCGTGGCTCTCTTTTCTCTTTGGTTTCTGATATATAGGGGACTATGAAGCACTGTTACAAGTAATGATGACCGAGTCAAGAATAAAAGAAGCTTAGTCAATGTAGATATGTTTAATGATGGAATTGATGGCAGGCAGGACATGGCACCTGGTAATGTGTGGTATGATCATATGAGGTTTATAGTGATAATGTCGAAAAACATAATGTCGAAAGTCAAAATGTCGAAAACATAATGTTGAAAAAAAAAATTTGAATGTCTTTTTTTGTTTGTTTTTTATTCGAAATGGGGGGTTGCCCCCAACCCTCCTTTTGAATTTTTTTTGCTGTTTAACCTTTTTTTTTACTTGCGGAACCCAAAAAAAACATGTAAATAAAAAAATAAAGCATTCAAAAAAAAAAATGGACATTATTTTTTCGACATTTTTGTAATTCAACATGTTTTCGACATTATAACTGCACAGCATCATAGTATGCGTGTGGGACGGCAGAGGGCAAATGACACCTATTACATGTGCTCTCTCATCCCACATGTCACAGGGACGCCCAATCTTTTCCTTCCCTAATAGGTCATGGTAGAGGAAGGGCGGTGCCTACTGCACCTATCACTTTACAAAATGAGGGTCCTTTTTCATGGTCATTCAGTGACCATCCTTTGGGTTGACGAGGGAGACAGGGTACACGCTGACAATTATATGCATTTGGGGAGAATGGCAGAAAATTAAGCTACCAAACATATAATATTGGAATATGTTACAGAAGGAGTAAGAAGGGGGAACCCTTGTTCACAACACACATCAGAGTGTAATGCCAAAATGCAACAGGACATGATATTCCATGGTGCCACATGGGGCTGATTATGAGGATAAAGGGATCAGTCTTTCATGACAGGCAATGGTAGTGGGGAATGGTACAGTGTCGAGCAGAAGGATTAGTGGGGTTTAAAGAGGATGTAATAGCAAAACTGAATGACAGCTGTAGGGCAACATGGAACAAATATGTGCATGCGTTAACATGAATAGATGGGAGACACCAACCAGTGCACATAAAGACTCTTACACAATTTTCCTTGTTTCAGATCCATGGGGTCAACACATCTGGGGTCTAATGCCGGCTGCACCAAGGTGATGAGCATTCCAGGAGTGAAAAGCGGGACAGCTGCAGTCATGGACCACTGGTAGGCATGTGGGACCCAAGCGTATTGTAAGTGATTTCAACCCGGCACTCCACCTAAGTCAATGCCTAGCGTGTGATACACAGCTGGAACCCTTAATTATTTACTTATGTCTATAAGTTCTTTTATTTCTGAATGATGTACCCTTATATCACACCCTTCTCTTTGAACCCCCACACCCCACCTCCCGGTCACAATGAACCAGGAAGCAGGCTGTTTTCCAAAGTTCAAATATTTATTCATGGATTTGCACAATATATATATCACACTATTCTAATGGTTATACAATGATCACCAATGGGGTGATGTCGCAATAAAACTCTTTAATCACACGGAGTAATGATAGGGAAAATAATGCAGCATAGAATAATACTTTGTGTGGGTTCAATCAAAATGCAATGTGATCACTCTTTCCCCCTGCACACTACTCAATTCCCCCAACATGAAGTATAAAGAGATGGAAGGAGTGAAAACAGGTTTCAGGAATACACACTCAACAAATACAGTATCAATCCCAATTTCCCCCAGGCAAACACAGAGAAAAACAGGAATGATTACAAACTTGTCAAAATGGTTTTAAGGTTGGCTTTGCATGAAGGATAGAAATACTGAAAATGGATTTAATTCACTAAAATGGATTCAATACTAGTGGAAGCCGCTTTGTATGGTTTCAGATAAACACTATCAATGATTATTGAGTAACTAGCAGGTTGAAAATTTAATTCTGAGGTCAGATGCAATGAACAGCTATTTCACACGTGATGGATTTGAGCCAAACAAAACATCTGTGGCAAACTTTTCTGTGCGCGGTAAGCGCGATTGCAGAAAAACTATAAGGAGTTGGGATGTGGTTGGATTAATTGGAAAGCTGAGGATGTTAGCTTCAATTAGGCATGTTCAATTTTGTTTCTAGCTTACACGGTGAAGAAGTTATGAAGGTTTTTGTAGAGGTCGTTTTTTTTCAGAAAGAGTCAAATTTCCAAAAGAAAGATGTGCTTTTTAAGATTACAAACAAGATTTCTTTACACTAGGGAGACTATGAAGCCGCAAACTACACGACAGCACAGCCACCAGCCCAGCGATGCCTCTGGATGGTTTCTGCCTGCCGAGACGCTTGCCTTTCTTCAGCAAATATATTAGCGCAAAGATGATTTTAACACTACTATTACCAAAGGACTATAGGGATGAGAGATAGATTCAGGTAAGACAAAATATTTTCTACAATGCAGTTCTGGATATAATAGAATGGGTTTGGCTAGGATTACTTATGAATAAGATATTTGCTAGGGACAATCCTATGCTATGGACACTCACTACCACTGTTTGGAATGGAGCCGTCAGGGATCTGGTCAGGGAGACTTTCTGGGCAGGAATTCAGCTAGCACACCGGACTGGACTCATGGCGCTCTAGTTCTGCACTCAGCACGGCACTCTGGACACTGCACGGTGGGATTGGACTGGATCTGACGGGTTGGTTCGCAGCTATCTGGTCACAGCTCTGCTTTACTGGGTTGAATCTCTGAATTCTGGCAAGAATTCCTAGCAAGAAATGAGCAACAGCACAGACAGGCTGTTCTTTTTGGTTCCCCTTGGAGGTCTGGGGTAAAAGCTGGTTTCAGGATGTATTAAAGGCAAAGCTGAGAATGGTTCAGCTTTGGAAATGGGCCTTTCTGCTTTCAAAATTCTGGAGTCTGGAGTCTTGGATATGGATTTATCTTGCAAAGTGCTCCACCAGCAATCGGTTGGTGGGTGAATGTGTGTGTCTCTAGGTCCTAATCTGTCTCTATTTATGTATTTTCTAAAAGGGTGGGTAGGCTGAATTATACTAGGCACACCCCTAGGTATTCTATTGGTTGGGGTTTTCCCTTCCCCTTTCGAGAAGAAAACATGGTGTCATGATGACGCTGTATTTTATGATCCAGGGAGAACCTCCCCCTGGTTTCTGCACATGAAATCTATTTTTCATACAAGACATATTTACAATTTTACAAACTTGTTAGCAATAGCATATTGATATTACAGATTTGGTGGAGCAAGTATTCATCCCTGCCCCGTCTTGGTGAGAGCTTGGGTCTAGATTTGGCAATTTTTCACACTTTTGGTCCGGTACGTAATGTCAGATTTATACCCAATTTTACACATATGTGCGCATGATATCTGGGCATAATCATGTGACGTTTCATGTTTCTGGCATCACCACAATTGCTACAAAACCACAAATTCTGTAGTCTTGTCCCTGAACATAGCACAGAGTTCTTAGTACTTTTAAAATGTGACCAGAATTTTCATATTAACAATACTGTATTTTACAAATTATACAATTTTGCACAGTCCTCTGTCAGTCCTTATCAAAAATATACTTTCTTGTACTTTAAGAATACATATAGCTGTCTGTCCCACCATCAAAGTTTTGGTGGCTCAAGAGCAATCCCCACCTCTTTCCTCTAGCAGGGGTTTCTGTTCACACTTGCATCTGCATATTCTTTTCAGCCAAGGGAGTCCTTTGTCTCCCCCAGGAGCAGCAGAGCACAATCCCCTCCCCTCTTCATTAACACCTGACTGGGAGTTCCTTGCCTTTGATGAGAAGCAGGAGAGATGCCTTATGTTGAAGCAAACTGTGTAATTCGCTTTGAAGTTCTTTGGCTTGCATCAGATTTACTTTAAAGTCAATTTGTTTAAATTTGTCTTTGATAAGATAAACTTACATTTTCAAAATAGGCAAACAGATCTCTAATTCCAGTCTTTTTAAACATAGAGGTTAAATAGTTGCAACCTATATTGTTTTTGATAGCAAGTCACTTAATTTCAACCATGTGATGTTAACTAAACAAGTTAAGCTTCCAATGTAATTATCTGACAGCTGTCACACAGGCGGCCAGCGGTACTGCGCCCATTTCTGACGGATTTTACAGACCAGCACACTTTTTAATGTGGATATTCTTGTGATGGAATCTGCTTTTCCTGATGTTGTGTGCTTATGTAGATTCTTTAAATAAAGTGACGGGTAACACGGAGCAAGGATGTTGGATATTTTCTGATGCATGGAATCATTATTTTGTAATTTTAGCAACGAAGCAAAAACAGATTTCAGAGCACTTATGGGTTTCCTTGCAATGAAGCACTGCCTTTCCTGTAGTTTCTGGTTTCACTCTGTGGGCAGCCCAATGACAGGTTTTAGCAGTGTGGTCTCCTGTTCGACCACTGACACAGGCGAAGTAGATTGGCAGCCAACTTTTCTGGTTTCACAGCACGATTTTCAGAGGTTTTAATGCGCATAGGGCTTTTTGCGGCCATTTCGCTGGTTCTGGTGCCACCAGCACACAGTGATGTCGCAGGGCAGAGCCTAGTGGGTCAATACATCCCACAGTATGCCCAGCTCCCACCCAACTGGGGGGTGGAGGTATACTTCCTTGTCACACTGCACAGCCCTGCCCTGGTAGTGCCTTGTTTGGAATTGAAGCCCTTTTTCAGTGACAATCATGCAGTATTCAAGAGGAAGATGATAGAAGAAGAAAAGATACAAGGGGCTAGAGCACAAACACTGAAGAGCCAGATGCAGCAACAACTATTGGTCCAACAAATAATCCGAAAGTTTGTCTGCATTCCCATCACATGTTCACATGCTCGCGGAGGCATCCACGTTTTTGCATCCCTTCTGCTTACAAGGGTCCAAGCAGAAGCTAATGCTAAATGGCTGCTAATGTGCCCCATTATGAACTGTTACAGCTGGCAAACGTGACTGAGAAAGGTAAGGGAAAAGCTTTGGGCAGTCGGACTGGTGGCACTGCAGAACAGTTATGTGTTAGACATGATTACCGCAATGGAGGGTGGCGTCTGCCACAAAATAGGCAGTATCTGCAGCACAAAATCACCAGCTAAAGACGCAGCTAATGGAACTTTGACGGAGGCCATGGAGGAAATTAGTACATTCCATGAGACTAAGTTAAGAGAAACAAATGCAGTATTGTTAGACAGTTGGTTTGACTATCTTTTTTCTTAGGTTCCAACGTGGTTGGCAAAACTTTTTAAGGTAACTGTCCCAGTGCTCGTTCTGGTGCTTATCATCTTCTTTGCAGGCCAGCTCATATTTCAGCACTGCAAGTGTAACAAGGGGAGGAGCAGTTATACAGGGGGTAATTCATGGATTATTTGCACTGAAAAAAACGGGATTTGTGCACCATTCTGCCCGCAAAATCCTGTTTAACAAATGGGGATTTGCGGGCAGAATGGTGCACAAATCCCGTTTTTTTCGGCGCAAATAATCCATGAATTACCCCCATAATGTTGATGAATGTTGATGGAGCGGGAGATATGGTACACAGTAACAACAGGGGCCCAACACGGTCCCGAGCAAATGTACATGGTTTACAGGGGGTAGTAACAATGGCACCTGCGTATGTGGAAGAGTATGATGACTTTTGGGTTGCTTGCCTAGAGGATAGGCAAGGGTGTGTGATAATAGAGCCTCCATTGGGGGAGTATGAGGACCAAGGGGGGGTATGGATAGGGTAACTAGGCTGTGGATCCCCAAGATGGTAAGTACACACTTGAAAAGTATGAAAGTGTCAGTCGATGGATCAATCGAAGGGGGCAATGTGGTATAGGTGTAAATTCAGCACTGTCAACAGGGCACCCCTATCAATTATGTAACTGATGCAGGGATGCAGCAGAGAATGGGAGGGGGTACTCCTAGGGGTGAGGACATAATTTACCGCTGCACTATGTAACCTATGCGCTGATGCAGCAGGAGAGGTCCACATGGGTGAGGGGCACGTGCAGAGTAGGGCTTGGGTCTAGGGCAGGGGATAGTGCAACATGATGTGAACTATATAAGACATTATTTAGTAAAGGCCTCAGGTAAGTAAAACATTTGTCTTTTTGCAGCCACAGGCCTCATGCCCTGAATAAATGTGAATTTCTCGAGTGCTCAGCTACAGCAGTGTGCTGGAGAAATGTTGAAAGCTGGCAGTTCCCAGGAAAACATGACTGCTGTAGAATGGGGCCAGTATGTACTTTTGAGGCCAGCAAGCTAGTCACATCGGTGTTCGCTGGGAATTTGTAGGGAATTAGAAATTAGATACAGTCAAATAAAATCCAACCACAGTGGGGTAAGCGGTTTCAAATCACCCCTTGGCAGATGATTATGAGAAGAGGGCTGTGGGGTGAGGAAACGAGCGATGGGGAACCAATCACCAGGAGAGGCTTTAGTGTCCCTAGGGTGCAACCGTGTTTTGTGTCCTTGCTGATGTCTGCGGGGCACCTCAGTGGTCGGATACTGTGTGAAGGTTTCCCCTTTATCAAATTCAGGTTGTCTAGTGTTTTCAATGGGGCTGATGAATAAAGAGCCAGTGGTCAGGACAATCACGTAATGTTTTGAAATGTAATTGTAGTGCAGTGTGGGAAGGTTTGTGACATCAAGATGGGTGGTTTCGGACAATGGGGGACAGGATGGCATTAACCAATTACAATCATTCGAAGTATGCCTGTATATAGGGGACTGACATAGTCCCACCAATCAGCTTTTGTATGGTGCTACAAAAATGTTTCAACTTTGTGTATGCAAATTATGTTATTTGTGTATAAATAGTTTGACCACTGTGGTTGGCATTGACAGCTCACTTCACTCACTTCTGTTTCACAGGGCTGTTTGAACCGTCCTTTCCCAGCTGGGCTCAGGGCCTAAATAAATTGTGTTACTTCATGCATGGTGTACGCTCCTTTTTGGATTACTTTGGTGTTCCAGTCGTTACTTTTCTTAGAGGACCCCTGACACAGTTTCAAAGGGTGCTATTGCACTGGAAATGGTATTGTGAATTCACAATGATACATAAAACTATGCTTGTCTTCAACATTAAGAAAGCTAATGCAAATGCTTTGATCATGGACATAGTGGAATGAAGAAAGCAGGGGTCTAATGGGACAGCAGAGGGCAAATGGTGCCAAAACATTCCAAATCAACTCCGGTGGTTTCACAAGTCTGTTTCCTTGTGCAGGATGCTTGACTCCTTCTGTAGTTGGGTTGGAACTCAGGTGATCAACATGGAATGGATGCAAAGCCCCGCCTCTTTTCCAAGATTAACTTTGCACCAAAATCAAGGACTTCCAATCGAAGATCTTCTCTCTTACGGGCATCCTAGTCATGGACCAATCACGGCCCACAGTGGTCTCAGTCATTCAGATGGATAATGGCCCACTTGATGGCCAGGGCCTCCTGTTCTAACACAGAGTTTTTTTTCACATAGGAAAAGATTGCAAATAGCAAAGAAGATGGGGTGTTCTAATCTGTTGCAAACTTGGGACTGCACTGCTCCTAACCTTGTTGAAGAGGCATCCATCTGTAATATGAACTCTTTAGAAAAGTCGACTACCTTCAGGGTTGGGTTCTGGCACAGAGTCTGTTTTAAGGTGTTATGACATATATCATCCTCATCATTCCAATGAAGTTTCTGGGATTCGGCATTCTTGAGTTTATCTGTCAGCGTAGTTGGTTTTTCCGAAAAGCTGGGGATAAAACTACGGTAATATCCTATTAACCCGAGAAAAGCTCTAAGATCGCTTTTGGTCTTGGGTGTTGGTGTATCTAAGATGGCTTTCACTTTCTCATGTTGAGGATGTACATTCCCTAAAAGAACCCAAGGTATTTTACGGCAGACTTGGCCAGTCTGCATTTAGCAGGGTTAGCAGTTACGCCAGCCCCTCTGAGGACTTTCATGATGGTATAAAGATGGAAGAGAGACCTAGGGGTGTTGAACATGCAGTATTTTCCTTATCTGGCCCATATACGGGAACTTGCCAGTACCCTTTTATTAAGTCTAGGGTAGATAGAAAGGTGCCTGCCATGAGTTTGTCAATTAGGTCATCGATGCGTGGCATGGGACAGGCAACAAAGTCTGAAATTCCATTAAATTGTCGGAAATCTATGCAGAATCTCCAGGAATGGTCAGGTTTAGTGACTAACACAATAGGAGAGGACCATCAACTTGAAGAAGGCTCGATAATATTGACTTTCAACACTTTGTTGACTTCCTCAATCAATATCTGTTTACGGGCTTCTGGGAGTCTACACGGTTTTAAAATAACCACTTTACACTTAGGTGTTCTAATATAGTGGTATATGCCTTTAACTCTTCCTGGTTTTTCTAAGAACACATCTGGAAATGAGGTAACTACATCTTTTGAGATCTTCTTGTTGGATATATAACTTCTCGAACCAGACAGGCCAATACTTTGGCATGGGTGGCTGATGGGTTCTCTCTACACTCTTTCAAGAGATTTACTTGATACAAATGATCTTCTGTTTTCTGTCCGGTTGGGCTACTTTATAAGTGCCAGTTCCCGTTCATTCTAATCTCTCATACGGTCCGTTCCACTTGGAGACAAGTTTTTTTTCTGAGGTGGACACGAGGACCAGTACTTTCTGTCCTATGGGTAATTATATCAAGCTCACCTTTTTGTCGTAAGTGGATTTTTGTTGGCTCTGGGCCTTTTCCATATGAGTACAAACTAGATCTCGAACCAATTTCATATGTTCTGGCATTCTGGTGGCAGTTTGCGAGATGGGAATGGGTGCCTCTTCTCGATCTTCCCAGGTTTCCCAGAGCATGTGCAGGGCATCTCTAGAGTCTCTACCATAGAGCAGTTCAAAAACAGAGAAACCTGTGCATGCCTGAGGGGTTTTCCCTACTGTAAATAGTGCCCACAGGATAATTCAGTCCCAGTCTTTCCCGTCCTTATCTACCAATTTTCGTGAAATTAACTTCAGAGTTTTATTGAATCTTTCAACCAAGCCATCGGTTAGGGGGTGGTACACAGAAGTTCGCAATGTGGTAATGTGGAGTAGCTCTTTGACTTCTGCCATAAGCTTACTTATAAAATTCGAACCTTGGCCTGTTAGCATTTACTTGGGAAAGCAGACCCTGGAGAAATACGGTAGAAGGAGTTTAAGGATTTGCTGTGTGGTATTATTTCACATTGGGAATGCTTCGGAATATCAGGTCATATAGTCCACAATTACAAGGACTTATTAGGTGCCTAGTCTGAATGTTTCTAGAGGTCCAATTATGTCCATCCTAATTCTTGAAAAAGGGACTTCTATGATCTGCAACAGGTTCAGAGGGGCAGGTAATGAGATGTGCGTGCTGGTCTTTTGACATATTTCGCAACGTCTGGATAAAGGTCTTTATATCAGCATGGATACCTGGCCAGTAATATGTGCCTGGGTTTTAGATTGTCCTAAGTGCCCCCCCCACGGTAAGATGGGAATGCACAATCTCCAGCACAACCTTTCTGTGGCTCTTGGGTATTACCAACTGTGTTTTACTAAGCCTTCCGTGGATGTCTCTCTTCTATTACGTAATCCTTGTTTTAAGAAGAAAAAGGGGCTCCTTTTCTCTAGGCCTTATTCATCCGGAATAGCTTGTAGAAATGCTTAAGCGAGAGCTGGTTCATTTAGCTTGGCGAAGGCTATGTCGAGATAGATGGTAGGCTCTTCTCCCTTCCTTTCTTCAGTGTTAAAAGGTTTATCAGCTTCCCCAAAACCTAAGGTACCTCTTTCTGTTTCATCTGGTTTACTTTCTCTAAACTGAGGAAATGGAACCCTTCTCAAAATTCCTTGGGAAATTTGATATCCACAACGCACTTCAAAAGGGATCTCAGCATGATTCTGTAAGAGCAACTTCACATCTCCCCGGAAGTCAGGATCAATGACATATGCTAAGACGTCTATCCCAAACGTCCACGCTAGGTCAGATTTTGGGGTCAATCTTATATAGCACCCAAGAGGGGGTATCAAGATCAAGTCTGTAGGAATCATTCCTCATTTACCAGGGGGAATAATAGCTTCCATACTGCACAGATATTAAAACCTATCTGGCAACAGAAGGGTTAGAAGATCTCTGACTACTTTTTTGAAATTGTAGGGTTCCCCACTTAGTTTCAATTGAGTCACATCCCACTACTGACACCATATGTAAGGAACTCATGGTGGCAACAGTAAAGACAGACACAAGTGATCACAGTTCAACAGTGTTTGTTAAACTGTATAAATGGGTGAGAAAAACACCTAACCTAAACCTAAATCTAAGATACTACGACCATCAAATAATATTAAGGCAGTGTTAGTGGTGTCTTGTCAAATAAAAAGGGCCTATACTGAAATAAAATCTATTGCCAATCCTTACCACTAAGTTACAAAACAGTGTGGGATAGTGTTCACAAGAAAAGAAAGAAGTGCTCACAAATTATAAGTCAGGATGTTTTGTCTGGATTCTCCCTTACCCATGTTTTTAGCACGATGCAAAGCGGGACTCTTGAGCACAGCACACTCCTGGGCTTCTCCAGAACAAGGCTACAGTTCCATATCAGCGATATCAGGAACTTTGCTGGTCAAGTCTCATTTCTACAAAAGTCTCTTGCCTCGGAGGGTCGGATGTGTCAAAATAACAAAACAAAAGTTCCTTTCTGTATTCTTGTGAGTAGGGTGATGGCTCTTCACCCCTCGATCCCCTCAATCAGGCTTCGATCCTCTCGAATGTTAGCCTCCCTCGGTCGGGATCACTACAGCCTTTCACCCAGAATATTTTCACCTATCTTATTCAAGAGTCACAATGGGCCTCATTACGAGTATGGAGGTAGCCATGGTGCTATTAGCGCCATGGCTGCCTCCATACCGGGCTCCAATACCGGGTTCCTTCAATGGGGACTTACCAGGTTATTCCAACAATGGAGGACCAGGTAATTCCTCCTTGAAGGAACCATTCCCCATTCCCATTTGACCACCCATAGGGCTCAATAGGAATGGGGAGGGAGGTAATAACGGGCACATTACCAATGGCCCGTTATTAGCTCCTCTTCCCCTTGCAGGACCCAGAAAGGACGTCTGGTTTTACCAGATGTCTGTTACGGGTCCCGCAAAGGGAACCTCGTAATAGGCGCTCCCGTAATGAAGGATGCCGGTACCGTACCGGCACCCTACATTACGGGACCGCCAGGGTCGTAATGAGGCCCAATGTCAGTTTAACAACCTTTCACTGTGGACATCAGCTGGGTTCATTCTTGTCAACACAATATTCACAGGGTTATCGTGCTTCACCCCGCTTTGCTGGCATCCATCAGCCGGGTTCACATTTGACAGCTACACAGTTCACTTTGCTTTATCACAATGCAGGATTCACTTCCCTTAGCTTTCCTATTGGTAAGGGGTCAAAGACTTTCAACTGTACAAGGGGTATTGCTTGACCCTTGTATGACCACTTTGACCTCTTACAAAAGGGGACCGGCCAGAGTCTTTCGAATAAGCCCCCACGTGGCACCAGACCACTCTGCAGCTGGTCTCTCGCAGGCTTTAAAAGTTCTATAACACACAAAGGCCCTCATTACGACCCTGGCGCTAAGGGGTCTGCGCCAGCGTTAGCTGCGCCGACCCCTTACCGCCAACTACGAGTTCCCGGAGCGCCATGGTCATTTTTCCGCCCGCTTTTTGCGGGCGGAAAAATCCATGGCGCTCTGGGACCTTGGTGTTAATTACGCCACCGTATTTTACGGTGGCGTAATTAACTCCTTCCCCACTCCCATTATACCCTATGGGGCCGAAATGGGAATGGGGAAGGGTAAATGGGTCAATGGGGACTTACCGCCCCGCCGACCTCGGAATGGGGCGGTAAGTCCGCCATCCGCCATGGCGTAAAGGGACTTTGCGCCATGGCGGAAAAGTCTGCCGATGGCGGAAAAAATCCGCCAGGGTCGTAATGAGGGCCAAAGTCTTTGTTCTCCAAATTATACATGTTGACATTTACAAACTTTGCTCAACACACGGTCTTCTATCGGTCCTCCCTCCGACTCACCGGCCGTGCTGAAATCCTTGGCGCGTCTTGTCTCTGAAGTCAAGGACGGTACCACGGTAGCAAGCATCTCTCTCAGCCTTGGTTATCAGTGTGGGAGGGCCTCGTGCACAGTTGACATATGCTTCCTGTGCAACACCAGAGCAATATTTACAGTGTTTCTCCCATGCACTTCAGGACAATTGGTATGAAAATATAGTCACCGCCGAGGTTGCCTACAACAATGCCCTCCACACCTCTACTGGACACAGTCCATTATACTGTACCACTGGTGTCCATCCCAAGTTGGTGTCCAGGCATTTCATACCTCAAACGTGGTTCCTTCCACTGATGTGCTGATCAATAACATCCAGATGATACATCAGAAAATTAAGACACAGCTGTTGGAATCAGCTGTTTGTCAGAAAACTGCAACTGACAAGAGACACTCTCTTGCACATTTGTGTGATGTTGGGGATTAGGAACGGCTTTCTTCCAAACACCTGCCACTAAGGAACCTACCAGTCAAACTTGCACCTTGCTGTTTAGGTGCATTTCACATCATTCACTGTGTTTCTGTGAAGGACTTCAAACTGCTGTTACCCGGAGGCTGGAGGATCCATCTGGGGGTTCCATTTATCAATTGTTAAAGCCCCATTGCGAAGACGTTTACCAATTCTTAGCACAAACACCTCACCAGTAGTGATAGGTTACCACCCTGAATTTGTAGGACAAGCCATCTATAATTCCTGGGTTCAACATGGTTGCCTGTACTGCTTGGTGGATTGGGAAGGCTATGTAGAATGTGATGGCTCCTGGGAACTTGATTCGTACATGCACACCCCGCAGCTGGTTCATCTTTTCTATGCACATGTTCACCTTCCCATCTGTCTGCCAGCCTTGGCCTGCCTACTGTCCCCCTGCCTCCCTTTGTCCTGTCTCCAGTCAGCCCACCTGCTTATCTCCATTCTGCCTGCCTACTTTGGCTCTGTCTACAGTCGGCCCACCTCCCTGTCTCCATTCTTTGTGTTTGCCTTTGGCCTGTCTCCTGCCCACTTGCCTGCTCTTCTGTATCACTATTCAGCCTTCCTGCCCTTGCCTGGCTCCTTTCTGCCTCCAGTCTAATTTTCTGCCTTTGCTTTTTGCCAGTTGGCTTGCATGCCCTTGTATGTCTTAGCCCACCTGCCATCTCCTGTCTGCCTCCAGCCTGATTTTCCCCAGTCATCCTCCTGTCATCCCCCTGCCTAGTTGGATTGCCAGTTACCTACTGGTTTTCTGAAACCAGAATTCTTGTTGCCAGCATATCCTGAACCAGTTCCTGGAAGATCCCCAGGTTTTCCTGATAGTGGTTGCACTGTCTCTACACCACGTACATTAGACAGGTCACTGGTGAGGCGTAGTGAGACAACTCCGCAGTGGATTTCACTTTTCAGTGTGAGGGCACTCAGGGGTTGACCCCTTGCATACACATTGCTGCATTTATCATTCAGCCAGGATATTCAAGGAACACCAACAAGGAACAGAATTGTCTACTGTCAGCTACGAAGCAGAGGCATACAGTCAGTCTTGACAGTCGCAAAATTGACAGAGGCAAACAACCAGTGATTTATATGCCAAGAGTGTGTTTTAGCCCCAATACATTTT
This sequence comes from Ambystoma mexicanum, assembly GCF_040938575.1. Taxonomy (NCBI): domain Eukaryota; kingdom Metazoa; phylum Chordata; class Amphibia; order Caudata; family Ambystomatidae; genus Ambystoma; species Ambystoma mexicanum. Next base: position 720,472,143 of record NC_090932.1, read on the forward strand.
AATGGTTTATGGTCATTGCATCGAAAAAGATGCATTGAAATGACAATGCATTGAAACAGATGCATCGAAAATAAAAGCATTGAAATTCTATGTTTTACATTAAATGTACATATCCATCGAAACTTTTCCATCGAATGGATATGTACTTTTAAATGTAAAAGATAGCATTTCATTGCATTTATTATGTACATTAAAACGTTACATGGAACTGTCCACTGCTGAGACTTCGGCACTGGCCAGCTCCTTGTAACATTTTAATGTTTTTTTGTACATTGGGGGGTCCCCCCCAAGCCCCACCAACCCCAATCCCACCCCCCTTAACCCTAACCATAGCCCTAACCCTAATCTAACCCTTAACCTAACCCTTGCCCTACCCCTTACACTAACCCTAAATCTACCCCCTACCCTAACCCTTACCCTTGCCCTACTCCATACCCTAACCCTAATTTTAAAATAAATAAATCCATCGAATTTCCATTGAATTATATTCAATGAAAAGGCATTTCGATGGAAATGCTTTTTGTTAGATATAATTTGATGGTAATGCATTAGATTAAACTGATTTTGATGGAATGACCAGATACCCATTTTGATCTATGAACAAATGATTGTCAAAGAAAACCGTGCCACAGGTGACAAGGGACATACCCTGCACAATACATACACAAATTCACCTGTTATCAAATGTGGACAATGTTGTTCTTATAGACTGTATCAAATAATGCCTTTTGCACTTTTCATGGAATAAAAATAAAATAAAATAAAAATCAATGCAATCAGCTGTTGGTGCTGGAGAAGAAATGAAAAATGTTTATGTGTCCTAGATTTAATGGAATCCCAGTATATATACTGTTATGTGGGAGTTTGTTTTGGAGACAATAGCAGAGGTTGTGCTCATATTAATAAACAATTGTTTCTGATGTCACAGACTATAGCAGCTACGTGACAATTTGCTCAGGCCATTAAAGTTCAACTAGTTGACATAATGCTTAAAATGTACAAGGGATACAGCAAGTAATTGAAAATAATTTTTGTTCAAATGTTTTTCCTCTTTCTCGTTCTTTCTCGTTCTGTGTCATTATTTGACACACCTTTCAGCCCTATCCCTCCACTGTATTGTATTTTGCAAATATGTGTGCATATCTTTCTCATGCTGTCATTAATTTGGTGGAGAGAAGTCTATCCACTGGATATGAGTTGTTGTTTTAAAGTATATTACGCATAATACCGCTTAATAACGAACATTGGCCTAAGCGCATTCGCATCGCACTGAAAATTGCATTCAAATGAACCTGAATAAGCCTGATTATGCCGCCATTTTAGAATCATCCGCCATTTTGATTAACTCATGTTTCTGTCTCATGTTAAACTTGTGTTTTCGGCTCCAGCAGAAGAAATTGAACTTTGCACTGTGTCAACGTAGATAAACACGAATAACGAATGCGTAACTACCACAAACTGTACAATAAGCATATGTTCAGTGCTATGTATGAAATCAATACATGGAGATTACATCCATATATATAATTTAAGAATAAACTAAGAGTTTTTCTCAGTATATTTGGACTACCATTTGACATTAATTACTGGGATCGCACAGACCACAAGTGCCAACACCGGAAGAAAAACATAGATAAACATGTTGTGGCTGCTGAAAGTGGATTGTTTGTCCTGCACTAAGAAACCTTGGAGCTACACTAGAGTTGAACTGAACAGCAATTTAGATGTTGTCTGTACCAATAGTGTCATCCTTGTTCAAATAGTGGAATAGAATGTTGAATAGCTGAAACTGTGTGCCTTTGCAGAAATCTGTGTGTACGTTCCTTGAAACTGGATTAACTTTAAGCTTGAAAACAAATGTTACCATTGTGTTTTATGTATAGAAAAACATGTCTAGTGTTTGAGGAAAACAGTGAACAATGTATGGTTATTTGAATCGGTATTAGTTATGTGAACGGGCTGTGAACCCTAATGAATATGTAACCCAAAGATGGGCTGGACGATGTGTCCGGGATTGTGAGAGAAATGTATAAAAATGCATGCTTTGAAATGTCCAGCACTCTCTCATCTCACGGTGTCCGCTAACACACATTGGGAGGTGTTGAGAGACTAGACAGATATTCTGCAGAATAAAAGTGTACTTGTACCATTGTACTGGTGACTGGCATATTTCTATTGAGTGGTATTTAGCCTTGATATTTCTTTAATCTTTCAGATGGTGCCCGAATAGGGACCCTCAGGATCGATGTCACACTGCTAAAATGAAGACGAGGCTACTGAACCGGAATCCTAGAGTGAAGGGGGCCCCTGCAAAGTGAGACCCCGATTCCTCCGGAGTACTGCATTCCCGATCCCTTTACGGTGAGCAGCGTTTAGTGAGACATCACGACGAGTGTCCACGTATTGAGGCCTTTTTTGTGAAAACACCAGCCACGACGATTTGTAATCGATCGCAACCTTTGTATTTTATTTTTATTTAACTTTTATTTATTGGCGGACGTTAGCAACAGGTACACAGTGCAAGCAATTTTTTTACATACACAGATAGACATCATGTATAACAATCAGTAATATGTATGGGCATGTTTGCCTAGCACTTCCAGGGCTGTTGATTCTACGGCTTGGATCAGTATTGTGTGGAGGGCGAAGCAGAGGGGTCTGCTTCACCGTCGGATCGTCTGTTGAGATAACTACAGAAGGCAGTCCAAACATTCTTTGGACGAGATTGCATGGGGTTTAAGTATTCCTCTTCGCAGGTCTGCGTCCAGGTGAGTGCATTCAACCACATACTGAATGTGGGAGGAGAAGGGCATTTCCAGTACAATATTATACATTTCTTGGCAACCATACTGATTACATTTAAAAATGTTGACATTTTCTTCACCTCGTCCCAATTCCATATCCCAAATAATACACCCATTGGATCTGGATCAACTGCAGTTCCAACAATCTCTGATAGAGCCTCAAGGATCCCACCCCAGAATGTACTGAGTGCCCTACATGAACAGAACAAAACATATGTATATGATCAGCGCTTTCAGAGTGGCATCTCGGCAAGTGTGGGTTTGGTTTCGGTCAAATTTGGTTCATTTGTACGGGGTACAGTATAGCCTGTTCAGGAGTTTGTATTGCATGCAGAAGAGCCTTGAATTGAGGGAGACTCTGCGTGTATGTGCACACATTTTCCTCCAAACCTCATCCGTGATCTCAAGATTAAGCTCCTCCGCCCACTCATTCCGTGCCCCGGGGGGGTGGAGCTGTAGATTTAGCTATCTTTTTTTTAATTTATTTATTTTTTTTATTTGTTTTGGCTAAATAAGTCTTTACAAAAATAAATAAAACAGTTCAACAACAGCTGACAAGTTTGCGTTACAAAAATATGCAAATTTCTTTCACAAAACAAAGTAATTGTTTTCTTCGCCAAACCCTGCCACTATCATTTGTGGTCTCAGTAAACTGTATTGTGATAATCTGTTTTCCCAGAATAACCATTTTAGATGACTATTTCACAGTTAATTAACACCTTTATAGCTGCCAATTATAGTGCAACATTTGTGCCATAGATGAGTCTTTCCCACAAAAAATCTGATATAATATCTTCTTCTCTGTGCACAAAATCTCTGAATAAATTTAGGCGATAGGTCCATGAGCCTTCACAGTCCATGGGCAGATGTTTTAACGTTTGTTTGGCAGGGTTTGTGCAAACAGAGCACAGTTTTTTGGCTTTATCCCTTGTTTTCGTTTCTCTAGAATTGCCCCACAGTGAATTAGATTTAGTCTCATTCTGAGGAAATGTGAACGCGCTTTTCCATCAGGGGATTTCATTAAATAGCCCGATAAACACCCGAGTTTCTTCTCCCACCTCAAAAAGGCACTTTGGACAGGATCGGATCTAACTGTTTTTATTGTTTCAATCCAGTTCAATTGTTCCAATTTTTTTTTTATATGGAGAGGGTTTTGGATCAAGGTTTCTACATCAAGATCTGTTTTTGTGAATGCTTTCATTAATTTCTCCCCAAGTAAATTCAAGATTTAGCTATCAGTATTTTGTATAGGGAGGAGACTACACCCCGGCGAGTACTAGAGTTGGCTATGTATTGTATTTCGGGCGTATCTGGGTGCTCATCCGGATATGTTGACCATATAGTACGCACTGCGGCCCGCAGTCTTTAATACTGCAGCATCTCCAATGCCAATCCAGAATAGCCAGGGCGCCACGTGTGTGGAGTAATTAACTTCCCCTCAGGGAATAGATCTGTCAGTGCTTGATATCCCAGTCCTAGCCAGTGTTGAGAAAGGGGTTTATAGTGTGTAGGCTCAAGCCCTGGAAATCCCCAGATGGGGAGCTATTTATAGTAGGGCCACGGTTAGGACTCCGGACGAGTATGCGACTCCACGCCACCAGCGTTGTTGAGACCGGGTCAGATGAAGCGTCAGCCTCGTACTTACGCTGGAGGACAAGCGACATTATGTTGACTTCCACCGCTGGCAGTCTCTCCAGTTTAACATGGGGGGAGCAGATGGGTTCTTATACCAGTACGCGGCGTGTTGGGCTTGTGCTGCAATCCAGTAAAGGGTCAAGTCAGGTGCGGTGAAGCCCCCCTTCTCGTAACTGCGGCATCGTGCCAGTGGAATTGTGCGCACATTGTGATTATTTTGTCAAAATAATGTTTCCTGGCCAGACTGGAACATTCGCAAAGATGTAGAGAAGTTTGGGGACCAATATCATTTTAATCAGCGAAAGCTTCCCCGCAGTGATAGCGGGAGAGATCGCCATCTCGTTATCTTTGAATCAATGTAATGCATCATATACATATAGTTAATGGACAGGAGAGTCGGTTTGGATAGCGATATTTGGACCCCCAGGTACCTGATACCTCCCGGGGACCAGTGGAGGGGGTATTCACATGTTGACTGCTGGGTCAGGTCCATGAGCGGGAATATCTCTGATTTAGAATAATTAATGGTGAAGCAGGAGAAGGTGCCTATTTTAGTTATGTCCCGTAAAATGCGGTCTAGGTGAGCAGCAGGGTTCCTGACGTAGAGCAGGACATCGTCTGCATATAGTGATATTATTTCAGGGGTGTCCTTTGGACGTATGCCCTTGCAGGAATGCATCGCTCTGACGTGGTCCGCCATTGGCTCAATGACCAGTGCAAAGAGGATGGGGGAGAATGGGCAGCCTTGGCGTGTACCCTTCAGCAGTGAAAAACATGACAGAGTTAGGGAGTTTACCAGAACTCTAGCCGTGGGGTTCGTATACAATCATTTGATATATGATATCATGTTCGGCCCCACTGCAATCTTCTCCAGGACCACCCACATATACTGCCAGGAGACCATGTCGAAGGCCCTTTGGGCGTCCAGTGTAACCGCAACGGCGTATGCCTTTTGGTCCAGCCTAGACAATACGTTGAAGAGGCGTCTGATGTTAAGAGCCATTTAGCATACAGGGACAAACCCACTTTGATTTTCATGGAACAGGTGGGGCATGATCAGGAGGAACCTATTCGCTATTATCTTAGCAAATATCTTAGTATCAATATTCATAAGCGACAGGGGTGAGAAGGACAGTTATAATTGCTTCTCATAGAGATGGGGGGAGAGTAGCTTCCTGCAATGATTCATCCCAGACTTCCAGCAGTCTTGGTGCTAGAAGATCCACATTTTCCTGCTAGAATTCTGAAGTGAGTCTACCTGGCCCAGGGGATTTACCTTTCGGGAGATCGGTGATGGCCCTAACAATCTCTTCAAGCTCGAACAGAGTTTCGAGCTGTTCCTTTGTTGATTGGGAGATGAACATCATAGGGATCTGGTCTAGGAGGTCAGGAATGTCCCGCAGACTATGTTCATAGCACGGTGTATATAGATCAATGTAGAATCTGGAGAAAATGTCTAGTATCTGTTGGTCCCGACCATCGTTGAATGCCCTGTGTGTCTCTAATGTATTTAATCTGGGACCTGCCTCCCTCTGCCTGAACCAACCTTGCCAGTGTCCTCCCAGGCCTGTCCCCCTCACCATACTTCCTTGCCGCCTGTGGGCGGGTAAAATATTGTATCTCCCTCAAAGCGTGTGATTCAAAGACTTCAAGTTCCTCCCCTATCTGTGCCAGCTTGGCTGGGATGGACGCTGAAGAGCATTCTCACTCCAGGTCTTTAAGTTTAGACTCGGAGTGATGCAGATCACTCCTTATGGCTTTAAGTATTCCCGATTCTCTGGAGATGGACATACCCCTGATGTAACCCTTGAATGCCTCCCAGCGCACCCCAAAAGTTGTGTCGTGTTGTCAGTTGCATTCAAAAAAAGTCTTTATATTAGAGAGAATCTCCGCCCTGAACACTATGTCCAGCAGTGCCTCTGACTTAAAGCGCCAGGTGGACTGGGCAGGTGGGGAGGACCCTAGATTTACTAGTATGATCAGAAAGCGTGCAGGTGAGTATCTGAGCATTTGTGTCCCTGCCCATTAAACCGCCTGTCAATAGAAACAGGTCAATCATGGATGAACTGTCGTGCACAGAAGAGTAGTAGGAATATTCCAGCAACTGGGGGTTCAAAGTTCACCAGGCGTCCCGCATTCCAAGTGACAACATGTGTGTTTGTAATCTGTAAGGCGCACGGGACATGGCCCTAGGTGCTGCTCCTGTCCTATCCAGTTCGTTATCCAGTATTAAATTCATGTCCCCAACCCATATGATATGTGGTCACAAGCAGATACTCCTTGTTCAATATTACACAATGTAAAATAATGAACCTGCCCTCTGGGTCCACATGGCTCTTCTTCAAAACCAATGTAATAGATTTGTGAATCAACATCAGGACTCCCCTGGATTGCGTAGAGTATGTTGTTTACAATCTATTGGGTCCCCAGGTCGGCGCCAGGCCTAATGCAAGGTGACCTGTGGCGTGAGTCTCCCGTAATACCAGTATCTTCACCCCATTTGTGAAGTTACTCAACCCTCGAACATTCCATGACATTAGCCTAATAGGCATAATGTTACTTCAGGGAACATCCCAGTAACGTCACCTCCATGCATAAGAGACTGTGTAGCAGAAAGTTGCATGATGCTCGCTTACCCCGTATAGTGCCACGTCACCTCCACTGTTTTTAACATAACATTCCCCAACAGTTTCATTCCCCCTCCCTCACCCCCATAACCCAACCAGAAGTGTAGCCCATCCCCCCTTTGACTGTTTACCAGTGAGCCACACCCAACTTGGTCCACCCACGTCACTGGCCCAACTGGGGCTCGTGTACAGCAGAACCATCACAACTATTGCAGCCGCAGTGGGGTGCCAACATTCGCAGAAGCTGTGGAGTAACCCACTTCCTATTACATATTAAAGCGGTCAACATAAACAATGTATACAGTGAATCCTTGAAACTGGGACAATTGGCATCTATGGTGTGGACCTCCGGTTTAGCGCCCGCTCCTGTACCCAAGCACCACCCGCTCCGCCTGCGGCAATTGAGTGGCAAGTGTCCGATACCGTTATCAGTCGATTAGTGGCAGGATTACAGGACTCTACAGTTAGATATCACAGTGCGGGCGGCCATTCCCATTCATCCACATGGTGTGTGCTGTGAAAAGCAGGCGGTACTTAACTGGGGCAATAGCAGCCCATGAAATTTAAGGATAAAGAAACACAGAGAAGAGACCCATTAGCGGGGGGAGGAGTCCCCCCTCAGTTGTTTTCCATCAAATCGTCCACAGGGTTGACCAGAGGGGTGTGTGCCTCTTTGAATTTCACTGCCTCCTCAGGGACCGTAGAAAAGTACAACTTGTTCCTGAAGGTGAACTTTAGGCATGCCCGGAATAGTATTGCATAGGTGACATTCCTTTCTCTGAGCATTCTCTTCACACCTATAAACTGTTGTTGTTCCTGCTGCACTATTGTAGAGAAGTCAGGGAATATTCTGATGACTTGTGATTCTAGTTTGAGTTCCCCTTTCTCCCGCACCAGGTGAAGAATGTGGTCCCTATCTCTCTAACTCAAGATCTTCGCAATTATAGGCCTCGGAAAATCACCTGGTTTGGGGTGAGGGGCCAGCGCACGGTGGGCGCGTTCAACACCAAGAAGGGAGACAGTTCAGGATTATCCAGTAGGTCTTTAATAAGATTCTCAGTTGAAAGCTCCATGCGTCCATTGAGTGCATTTTCTTGAACCCCAATGATGCGGATATTATTTCTTCTCGACCTAGACTCCAAATCGTCGCATTTTGTTTAGATAAATTTCATAACACGAGTGAGGGTAGCCACGGTATCTTGGAGTGCATGCAGCGCATCCTCGTTCGCTCCAATCCTGGTTTCGGCCTCTGTGATCCTGGCTCCCTGCTGGTCAAATTTGGATTTGAGTGATGCCACATGCGTTTATGTCGTCAAGGTTTTCATGAAAGGAAGCAAAGTTTTTGGCCATGGATTCCATCATGGTAGTCAAGTCAGGGAGCGGAGCATCCAGCGGCATGTCCGCATCCTCCTGACTGGACGAAAGCCGAACCTGATCAAGTCTGGGTTCTGCTTTGGCAAATTTATCCATGGTGCCGACCTTATTGGCTCCTCGGGACCTGTTAGACATTGTACAGGTAGGTGAATATTTTCATGTGGCATGGGCGAGCGGCGACACAACACTGTGGGTCAGTGCAGACGTAGTGGTCACATAGTGATTTGGGCTCTGCAATTAGGGCTAATATTGTAGGAGTAACAAACAAAGTTCCTGATGTAGCTCGGGGGGGACTCTGATCTCAGGGGAGCCCCCTGAGACCAGAGCACACTCCTCAGTGCAGTCAACCGGGGGGTCACATTCGGGTCCCTCAGTATAGTCCAGCATAGGCCAGGGGGTCAGACAAGTGATGCACCAGGGGCCGAGGTGTGCAATGAAGAACGCCAGGCCACCTATCACCCTTTCAACCGAAATGCGCCAAGTGCATCCGGTCGCTGTGAATAGTATGAGGGAGCCGCTCAAGTGGAGGGGCGGGCTGTCAGGATCTCTGGCATGGAGGGGTACCCAGTCCTGAATTGATTCAGATGTGTGGCGTGATCAGGGTTGCTATGCGGGCCGGGCAGACGACCGTGCCCATGAAGGCAAGTGAAAGCCAAGACTGGAAGTCACAGGCGGGCTGCTGTGTTTTGGGGGCCCATAGTCATGTTGCCACTGTGAATGCGTAGGGGATGCTGGCAGCAGAGCCCGCACCCAATTGTCTGGTGTCTGTGAGGAGGACCACGATGGTGACAACGGATGGGGTGCCAATGGAGACCGTAAAGAAGTGTACAGAGCCTAGGCAGTTTAAGCAACCAGCTCAATACAGGCACGGCGGGTTATGACAGAATGGCAGTAGGAGATGTTAAAGTCTGCTGATATGTGCATCCGATGTTTAGATCTCATTAGGCAGTCAACTGTGTTCATAGCGTGGTGCCTCGGCTGGAGCAGTAGGTTGGGGGCAGAACGAAACAGTGTATGTCCTGGGGTGGTGTTATTGACAAATGGCCGAGATGGCTGGCGCCGGCTGGAGAGTGCAACGGGCGCCCAGCTGTGTCACTTCAGACCTGGTGTCAGTTCCAGCAATGTATTTCAGAGCCACTTTCTTCACTCACCCCAATCAGATCACCTACTTGCTGTGCGGAGTCTTCACATGTTAGCCATCCACGGGGGTTGGTAGTGTGTTGCAGGTTGCGAGAGAAGTAGCCGCTATGGGCTGCTGCTCAGCTCCCCAGCCCCATAGGAGCGTGGGGGGGGGCAGTCCAGGCACGGTGCCGGGTGTCCACGCATTGCCTGTGGCGCCGCTGGGTTCCAGGCCACCCCACCCCCTGCTGGCCTCAGGTGGGAGGGTATTAAGCCCACTTCAGAGCATCAGATCTGGAGGCACACACGCAGCAATGCCAGGACCTTGGGAGTATCATCCGCGTCCTCGAGTTGGTGGAGGTGTGAGTCGGATTCTCCTTTGTTGCTGCAGGTATTCGGTGCAGCTCCTATACGCTGCATGGCAGTGCGCAGGGAGACGCGGTCAGCTCCCCAACGTGTACCACAAGCAGCCGAGCTGGGAGGGTGCAGGGGTGAGCAGTCAGTTGCTCTGCACTTAGGACGCCAGCAGGCCGGGGTAGAGCAGTTAGTCGGGCAAGGCGTAGGAGGCCGCGGCGGACCAAGCTTCACAGGAGGAGATGCCTCACTGGGGACCCCACAGGGTTGAACATTGCTGGGTGGATAAAGCAGGGCAGGCAGGGGCAGTGGTCCCGATCCGACCGGCCCGGCCGAAGACGCAGGAGCGCTGTGTCAGGTGCCATGCACTGATAAGTCCCTGCCTCCAGGCCACTCACACTGGGAAATCACTGAAAAGCTGTGTGGCTCCCAGGGCGGCCACAGGCCACTCGCCGATGCGTAGTGCACTCAATCAGATTCTCTGCTCACAGATATCTGTTTCGTCCAGGACTTGGGCCGGAGGTGCCTCGCCCCTTTATGGATGTATGTCTCCCTTTTGTAGTCAAGGAGCACCGGGAGACCGCCGTTATGAACATATATCCATTGGCTTCACACAGATCTGTAGATCTAAGCAGCCATCTTTGGGCTGCTCCATAGCGTCCTCCGGACCCTTTGTATTTTGAAATCAGGTCAGTCGTACCCCGATTCCTAAGAATCCTGATATTGGTTGCAGATTTGTTTTTGCAGAAACAAACAACGCCATGTAACACCAGTGATCTGATATGCCTGGGAAATTGTCAACCTGTTTCCGCAGCTATAGACAATGATATGATATGATAGCATAGGTAATTTATAATGCACTTAATACCCAGAGGTTTCTAAGTGCGGACCCAGGGATCAAACTTGTGTTGCTCCATGTCGTCTTGCTTCCAAGGCGAGCACGTTGCTGCTGAGCTATCCTCCCGGGACCAATCTTTGGAACAAGGCCAACCGGCACCACCCATGGGTCACCGGCTTTTTTAATGTACTGTAAGTAAGGTCTAGGAGCTATTGTGTTTAATTAAATTTGGCACAGACAGACCAGGTATGTTTCTGAACTTCAGTGGCCAGTTTATGGCAGTTTTGAAATTGCCCACCTAGAGGATTTAGAATCTGTATTGTTGGCTAGGCTAGGCCTGCAGCATTTGGTGCAGTTAAAGATTGGAGAAAGGATGCTATGCAGCAACTCAGAAGAAAAGCATGCACGTAAACATACGACGAATGGTGAGAAAGCACTATTGCATGATCAGCAGAAACAGTCACAATCTATTAGAAGTATGGATAGGTCTTTTTAACTTGATGTGCAAAAGATATATCTATCTCAGGATTTCCATACATCAGAAGAATTAATTAATAAGTTGTTGAATGAACGTAGAAATGTTTCCACTGCACCACTTCCTTATGTACCTCCTCCTGTTGTTGGTCCACCTCCTCCCGTTGTTGTTCCTCTTCTTCCTGTTGTTGTTCCCCCTCCTGCACCTCCACCCTTGCCGACAGTTGCCGTCCCCATAATTCCGTCTGCACCATTAGCGGTACTGCCTCTTCTACCTATTGACTCTTTGCCAGGTGGTTCTGCTTCACCTGTAGTGGTTGAAGGGGCGGGAGCTGATCCTACAATAGTGACTCGTGGTACAATATCTAAGGACAAAAAGAGAATTAAATGCATGTGCTAAAAAGTATATCAAAAAGGGTGATGAATCGGCTGTTCTAGTTGTGATTTCTGATCAAGGGGTATTCCCTAACAGAATATTTTGATAGAACGGATGGTAACATATTTAGTCGATATATGGAGTGATTTGACGGACATGAATGTCCCACAGAGGTTGAGGGATTTGAATGTCCTTGCCCGCTCAAGGGACACTGCGGAGAAAGTATATGAGCATGTAGAGAAGGTATTTGAGTTTAAAAGGGTGCTCTATCAGTTACAGATAGATGAAATAAATGGTAATGGACGGGAAGCTTCATATGTGCAGCAACAATGGGCCTCATTACAACTTCCCTGGTCCGGACTGCGGTGATTCCGCGGTGGCGGTAACAAAGTTTCCGCGTCTGCAAGGTTGCGGAAAGACAGGCCGATTACGTGCTGTTTGGTCGCGCGCACCACACGGATGCGGAAACGGTGTAACCGCCGTCACGGAAAAACTGACGGAAATGGACATAGCGGCGCCACAAGTAGCGTAAAAACCGTTTCCGCCACCGTTGCCACGGATACGGAACCGGAAATACCATGATCGCCAAAACAGGAAACAGAGAGGCAGCCATCATATAAAGCACAATCCATTGCCATCCAGAGTCAGCACAAGCAAAGTCCATACTGTGAGAAGCCAAAAGGGACCACCAGCATGTCTTCCAGGATTCCAGCCCAGAGGCAGCGCAAACAGCGCTTCAGCGAGGTGGAGCTAACTGTTCTGGTCGAGCACATAGTGGAGCATGCTGAGATGCTGTTCAGTGCCGATCAACAGCGTGCTACACAGCAGCGGAGGAAGGAAGTGTGGGTGGAAGCAGCACACAAGTGCACCGCTGTGGGCGTGACTGTGTAGAGCGTAAAGGACTGCCACAAGTGGTGGGACGACCTCAGGCTGAGGGTGTGGAACCTGATCTCCACACACCCGCAACGCAGCAGTGGGACAGGTGGAGGACCCCCTTCCCCACTGAGGCTGCAAACATGGGAGGAGCACTGCAGCAGTGTCCATGGGATCGGGGATGCTGAGGCAGGAGTGAGTCCACCTGCAGATGCTGGTAAGTGCGCAAATTTGAATGCCATAAGAGTATATGTAGAGGCCAGGAGTGGCCCAATGGACCCATTAACAACCCCCCCTCCTCAAGCAGTGCATGACTGGGCCAAAGGATCCATTAACACCACCCCCCCAGGCAGTGCATGACTGGGCCAAAGGACCCATTAACAACCCCCCCCCCCCCAGGCAGTGCATGTCAGGGCCAAAAGACCCATCATGAACCAGATGGTGACCCATATCACTACAATGCATTACCGGCAACAAGCAGATGCATGTAAATGCTACTATTTAATGATCAACCTGTATGATGCATGTGATGCACCCATCAGGCACCACCACATAACTAAATGCATGCCCTCTGTGTCCCCACAGCCGTATCGAGTGACAATGATACTGCACAACAGCCCAGGCAATCAGCTCCTGCACGTGTGCAAGCCAGCGCCCCTGCCCATGAGGATGATTCCAGCAGTCCGGCATCTCTGCCCAGTAGCAACTGCAGCACATGTGCCGGTCACCATCACCAACATCTCTACCATCTCCACGCTACCTGATGAAAACAGGTGCCACGGGCACCCATCATGGCAATGCAACCCACCACCGAGAGCATCTGCACTGCAGAGGATGCAGCATGTAGTGACAACAATGCCCCGGCAGTGCAGTCTGATACAGGGCCACAGGGGGTGGTGCCCACCCTGGATGACTTGGAATTGTTCCATTAGCTGGAGTTCAGCCCCACATCACTCCACAGTCCAATGAGGTCACCTACCCCCTCAATGGCAGAGCTAAATTCCCGCATGCAGTGGATAGAGGAGCAGCAGGCTACCCTCACCCAGGTGCTGGAGAGGCAGCTTGAGGAATATAGGCTGCAGAGGGAGTGCTACAGCACATCTGTACGTCGCCTCTCAAGGTCCATTGGACGCTTTGCCAGCACTATAGTCACGCTGGCACGATTGACTGATTGAGTCCATGTTGATTGGCCAACAATCAAATCTTGCACATATGCCACCTATTCCAGATTCTGTGCCATCCAATACCACCACCCCATCCAGCTCCACCACTGCCAGTCCACGGTGGCGCACAAGTCGGGTAGAATGGCTCTCGGGCAAGGATGCACAAGCACATAAGCGCACACGGAAATTATGGCATGTGTTTCGGGCACTGCAGGACAGATGTGGACTAGAGGGTGTGAGGGGGTGGGTATGTTTGGGAGGTGGAGGAGGACCATTAGGGGGTTTGAGTATTGGGGCCTGGTTGGGGGTGGGTACGTTTGGGAGGTGAGGTGGGGGAGGACCATTAGGGGGGTTTGAGTATTGGGGCCTGGTTGGGGGTGGGTACGTTTGGGAGGTGAGGTGGGGGAGGACCATTAGGGGGTTTGAGTATTGGGGCCTGGTTCGGGGTGGGTACGTTTGGGAGGTGAGGTGGGGGAGGACCATTAGGGGGTTTGAGTATTGGGGCCTGGTTGGGGGTGGGTACGTTTGGGAGGTGAGGTGGGGGAGGACCATTAGGGGGTTTGAGTATTGGGGCCTGGTTGGGGGTGGGTACGTTTGGGAGGTGAGGTGGGGGAGGACCATTAGGGGGTTTGAGTATTGGGGCCTGGTTGGGGGTGGGTACATTTGGGTGGTGGGTGGGCACGGGTGTACAGCTTCCCTAACCATTGCACCTCCTTCCCTGTTGTTAATTCACCAATATATCATCATTTCCAAAAAAAACATACATGAGTGGACATCCATCATTTCATTTCCAGTACAACAATTCATTTATTGGCATCACCATATCCATGCAATTCTGTGAAAGTGCTGTCTCTCAAAAGTAAATGCGAATCAGTGCAACCCATGCTCGTTGTCCATCTAGTGGACCCCCAGGAGCTGGTTGTGCCATCCCATCCCCATCTCCATCCCCATCCCCATCTCCGTCTCCATCACCATCTTCATCATCTGCGTCTGGGGGCATTGGAATCTTCCTGTGCAGGCACAGATTGTGCAGCATGGCACAAACGAGCGTGATTTTACCCATCTTCACTGTGCTGTACTGCAGTGATCCACCAGATCTGCTCAAACAGCGGAACCAGGCCTTCAGTAGTCCAAATGTCCTCTCAATCATGCCACGTGTGCGTTCATGTGCCATGTTGTACCCCTCTTCATGCCTGTTCCTTGGCCTCCATACGGGCATCATCAGCTATGGCGTGAGTGCATATCCAGCATCACCTACATGGGATGTAGATGGGGGGGACATGTCAGTGTTTGTGGTATCATGTCTTCATCAGATGCAGTGCAATCTTGTGTCATTGTTAATTCATGCATATGTAGTATGCAGTGGTCTGACCGGTGGGTGGTTCGTAGAGGACGTTGGCAACTGGACATTGACCAACGCATTTGTGTGCATGTGTACTCTGCCCTGCGGGTGACATTGGCTTGTGAGTATGGCATTGTGCAGTGATGTGCACACATGGCAGAGTCAGTCCACCGTGATGATGTAGTTGATGCAGGACGTCTCATGTACAGGCATCATGTGCATTGGGAGGGAAGTGTTCCATATTGTGGGTGGATGTTTGCAGTGGCTCCAGGTGTATGTGCCAGCGGCAGTTCAGGCTGTGTGTGCCATGTGGCAGGGTGTGTACGGGGACACTGTGGCAACCTGTCATGTGTTGCTTTGTGATGTTTGGGTGGGCGGGGGGGTGATGCATGTACAGTCACAGCGGCACACTCACATTGCTCATTATCCTGGACACATACACACCACTTCCACAGGGCCGGTGCATTGGCAGCTGTACTCATCCAATAGCCATGTGCTTTGTCCAGCATAGCGTTCCATGTACCGTGGCAATGTGGAATTCCGCAGTACCATTGAGTCATGGGTTGAGCCCAGGAAACGTGGGCAGCAATGTGTTATCACTTGTGTGGCATCACATACCATCTGTACATTCAGTGAGTCTTACTGTTTCCTATTGCGATACACCATCTCGATTGCACGTGGTACTGTCAGCTCAATGTGGGTGCAGTCGACTGCACCTATGAAATTTGCATGCCTGCTATGGCATGGAAGTCCAACTTGGTGGCAATAACCTGGGGGAGGGTACGGGGTAAGGCTATCTGTTCTGACACATGGCGCAACAGGGCATCCAGTACCTGTACCAGGATTTTGGAGAAACAGGGTTGTGATAGGCCGTGCAGCTCACCAACTGTGTGTTGATAGGTGCTGGTGCCAAGAAAATGCAGAACAGGCACAACCTTCAGGAGGGGGGGGTGGCGTTGTGGTGGTGTCTATGTTGCTGCTGATGTCATCCTCTATTATGGCAGTGATGTACAGGATTGTTGGACGGTCCAGCAGGTACAGTGTGTGGATCTGTCCTGCGGTGAGGTTCCAGGGTGAGGCCCTGATGCGTGGTATTGCAGGCTGCCTGTGGGGTGGTGCCGGCTGGACAATGGGGTTTGCCATGGGTACAAGGTTGGCTGGTTGCCGCCTGCGCCTCCTACGCCTCCGCCTCTGCAACATTACTACCATCAGTGCTGCCTGTTGGTTGAGTAGGCCCAGTCCCAATGCGACTAGAACTGCTGTCTGCATGGTTCTGTTTTGTGTTGGGCTGGGTGTGGTCCTTTTGTAGGCTCCCAGTGGCCTGTTGGGACCAGCTGGGCTGATTTGGTGCACCTGTGCCCTGATTCAGGTCAGCAGGCACTATTTAACGTCATGTTTGTGGTGGCGGCGGTACCGCCACTGTGATCACAGTTTTAACGCCATTTTCCAAGCAGTATTTCCATGTCTGCGCTAGTTGTGATGCTCGCGGTGTTTAGTGTTGATGGTAACGGAGGAGTTTCCGTGCAGGCGGAGTTTACGGGAGCCTAAACTCCGCAGTGGCAGTTGAGGGTGGTGCTATTTCCGGGTCTGCAGGTCATGATTGGGCGAATGCGGAAATGGTGCCGGTATGGTTATACCGGCGGCGTTAAGTCCGGATCGATGTACTTGTAATGAGGCCCAATTTCTTGCTCCATTGAAACCAATGAGAGAAGAAATGCGCATTTGGAAAAGAGACGCTGTTAGATAGATTTCGGATGTTTCAATTTCTCCCATTGAAGTACATGACACGTTTAGTCAGTATGCTCTGACAATGCAAAGGAAAGTGTTACAGGTGTTGGTAGAGTATCTACAAGATGAATTTATGAAAAGAAAGGAATGTTGCCCTGCAGATTTGTTGGTCATTTATAAGAGAGCATTCTCGCTCGATACTGCTTTGACTACTTTGTTGCTTGACTTAGCTTTGTTTCTTAATAAACGTTTAGATTTGCCTACTTTATAATTGCCGATGAGGGATGTTCCGCAGACATTTGTTCCGAAAGTAAAAATTCCAGCTGATGCTACTACTATTGAAGCACATTATGTCTTACTGCTTGTTCATGTCCCGTTTTCTAGACAGGAAGTGAATACTATCAGACAAACAATTCCAGATATTAGGAAGAATCCAACAGGATTTTATAAAGACATTGAGTCTGTCTTGCATTTGTCAGTTTTCATGCTGGGTGATATAGATTTGTTGTTTCCCGTGATCCTTCCTGCTGATTTGTGGAAGCAGATTAGAACTGTAGATGATCAGGCAGGGACGGGTGATACATGGGATGCTTTAGTACGACTAGTTGGGGAAAGGAATGCTGGTGAGAAACCTCCACAAGTGATACTAGTGTTGCCAGACAGAATAGTAGCTACATTGAAAACTCTGGTTCCTGAGAAAAGGATCATATGGGATATACTTACGGCTTGCATACAATTGAAGTCAGAGGATTCAACTGAATATTTTAATAGGTTTGAACAAGTATTCTCAGATTTTAGTGGTCAAGACTTGACTACAGGATCAGGAAAGAGGTTGTTTGCAAACAGGTTTGTGCGTGGATTGTTACCTGAAATCCAATCACAGATTATGACTTCTCAGAGTGCATGGCAAGCAAAATCACAATCTGAAGTATTACATATGGCTCAGTACTATGAGAATAGTGTTAATACAGAGAAGGAGAAGGCGGAGAAGAAGAAGGGAGACTTGAAGACTAGAGTATTATTGCAGCAAATAGCTAGAGGAACTAGAGCTGGGAATACACAGTTTAGATGAGAATTTACACCACAGAGTAATGCACAACTGGTTCCTGTACATATGAACCAATGTGCATATTGTAGACAGGAGGGTCATTGGCGAGCACAATGACTGATCCTTCAGCAGAGATCAAATAGCACATATGGTGCCATGGGTAGACGATCCAGAGGCCGTTCTGGGATTGGGGGTCCTGGTAGAAGTCAGTTTGCGCAGAATCAACAGGCACCATCACAAGATAGTCCGCAACAAAGTGTTACTAGTGGGAACATTTTCGATAATCCATCGACTGTCTATTTTTCTGAGGATCTTGCATTTGACGATATACTGTTCTGTTAGGACAGCCCGAAACAGAGTTTGGAACCAGTACCTATTCCCATCGATCAGAAAGAGCCCTAGGTTGAAATAAAGGTGGGGAATAGTGAACATCTATTCTTGATAGATACAGGAGCACAGAAGTGTTCTATTGATCATTCACGGGTTCCAGATATTCCACCGTCAGGGAAGAACAACATTTCTGTAGGGTTCTCTGTTACGCCAGTGGTTAGTCCGGTCTCTCGGCCGGCACCAATTTCACTGGGACCATTTACTGATTCTTGTCTATTTCTTTTAATGACAAGTTGTGGCGAAAATGTGTTGGGTTTAAATTTATTGAAGAAATTGAATGCTGTGATCTATATTATTGTTTTCCGGAGGGAGTGCATTTAACCATTTCATCTCAACAAACTTCCGCTCCACAGTTTTTGTCTAGGCCTTTACCAACTGAATTGAATAAGGTTCCGACATTTCTATGGGCAATTAATGATAATGACGTTGGCATTTTACAAATTGAACCAGTTAAAATTGTGTTGAAACCAGTTGTTAAATTGCCGCATATTCCGCAGTATAAGATTTCCGTTGAAGGTGAACAGGCTTTGAAGAGTATTATTTCTGATTTTGTACACATAGGTGTGATTGAGGAAATTGCAGGGAGCCTGGGTAATAGTCTGATTCTACCAGTTTATAAGAAAGGGGATAATGCTATTCCTTTTCATTTTATTATTGACTTGCGCACCATTAATAAGGTTGTTGCGTCACAATTTCCGATTGTACCTGATGTTACTGCAATATTAACTATGATTCCAGCTACGGCTACACATTTTAGTGTTGTGGATTTGAAAAATGCTTTTTTCAGTATTCCTATACAGGTTGAAAGCAGATGTGTGTTCGCGTTCACCCTAGGCGGACACTCGTTTACATTTACTCATGTGCCACAAGGGTACACTGAGAGACCAAGCATTTATAGTAGAGTATTGAAGGAATAGTTTGATATGCTTGAGTTGCCTTCCACCAGCACATTGTTGCAGTATGTCATGATCTACTTCTAGCTGCTGATTCTGAAGTTGCTTACAAAGAGGGCACTGTGTTTCTGCTTATTCATTTAGCAGAAAATTGACATAAGGCTTTGTTGAAGAAGTTTCAGTATTGTCAACAGGAGGTCGCCTATTTAGGCTATCTCCTGTTGAAGGAGGTGTCATGCATCAGCCGTGGAAATGCTGGCATAGGTGGAAATACACCTAATGTGGAGGCCTTGGTTCCGTATTGATGGTCTATGCTACATCCAAGGTGGCCGGCAATACGTATTTACGTCCGCCTCATCGGCAAACCGATGCGTTGTATTGTCTTTGGACCTAGACGCTGCTAGTCCCTGTTTCCCAGTGACTCGCTTACTTTTGCTTCCTTAGTTCCACGTATTCTCTTTTCTTCCTGTTACCTGTATTCCAGCACTCTTCAGATCTACTATTTCTTTCAAGGTAAAACTTTTGCGGGTATTCCTTTGTTTCCTTTAACACCGTAGACTGTTTACTTTCTTTAAACAGTCTACTTCTGGTTAGTGTTTTCTTCGCTCTGTTTACCCTTTCTTCTGCTATTGTCTTTTTCTTCAGTTGTTCTTGAAGTTTTGCTGTGTACCCGCTACTGTCTATTCATCTTAATATAGTCGGTATTCTCTTACTGTTCTCTGCTACTCCCTATCTTATCTCTCTACTGCTGTTTCCCTTGCATTACTCCTCCTCCGTATTGTGGTTCAGATCCTTTTTCCGTCATGTCTCTGGGGCTTTCTCTTTATGATCCTCCTTCCTGCTGCTATTATTTGTGATTCTTTCAAGACCGCTTAACCTCATTTTGGTCTACTGGAGTTTGTGGAGAATTCTGTAGAGGAGTGAATGTCTTCCGGTTACTCTTCAGCTACCCTTCCTGTTCCGCTTTACCAGTTCTGAACATTGTTCAATTGAACATTTATTGAAAGTATTCCTGTTGGATTCACACGGTTTATCTTCATCTGTGAGAAAAAGACTCATTTACACTACACGTGTTTTTTTTGGTCTTATCAGCCTTTTTTTCCCTGAATTGGGAGCTTGCTCCTTGGGGGTCCCCCGGACCTGGTTCTATTCCGGTCAAGGTGGCCACCGAGGGAGCTCGCCTCTACCTACACCAGAAAAAAGACAGGAAGAGCAAAGAACTAAGAAGACCAAGGAAGAAGAAGGACTCTATAAACCCTGAGAGTTCATTTGAAGATACCGCTGAGGAGGAGTTATAGGAGGGTCAAACAAGTCCTGACAGGAGGGAAGAAGACTAAAACCTGAACGGATACAAAGCATCTCTAGTATGACTGTCCCAAATACACAGAAAGAGGTCAGAGCTTTAATAGGCATGGCCTCATACTATGGACAGTGGATCCCGAATTTTTCTTTGATAATAAAACCTATATTGGCATTGACAAAGAAGGGTATTTCATTGCCTTTACCGTAGAACATGCATTGTCAGAATGCTTTTGATCTGCTTAAGGATGCGTTGTGTTCAGCACCAGTTTTAAGCACAACAAATTACAAAAAGATATTTGTGTTGTATGTGCATGAATGTGAGGGATGTGCTTTGGCTGTTTTAGCACAGGAACATGGGGGCAAGAATAGACAGTGCAGCTATTTTTCCTCCACGTTAGACCCTGTTGCATGTGCTTTGCCGAGATGTTTGAGAGCTGTAGCTGCTGCTGCTGCATCCGTGAAACAAAGTGAGGGTATGGTTTTAGGTAATTCTTTAACTGTCATGGTACCCCACTCCGTAGACGTTCTACTAAATAGAACACAGGCGCAACATCTCACATCGGCTTGGCCAACAAGGTACGAGCTGAGTATATTTGCTCCACATATCCGAATTAAGAGATGTTGCTCATTAAAACCGGCTGAACTATTGCCTCTCCCAAAAGAAAGAGATTGTAGTGACAAGATGTCACATGGCTGCCTCTATAGTACAGAGCAAGAAACAAAGGGCAGAATTGATTTAATTGATACACCTTTAAAGAATCCACAAGGGGAGCTGTTTTGTGATGGCTCCTGCTTTAAACTTCTGGATGGTACATTCACTGCTACTTACGCAATCACCACATTAAGCACTATGGTGGAAACCAAACGAATTCTGCATAATTCTGCGCAGGCCGCAGAGATTATTGTGATAAGCAGCGCATGTGAACACTCTGAAGGACTTAGTGTGAATGTATACACAGATAGCAAATATGTGTCCGGGGTGGTTCACAACTTTGGTCGACTGTGGGCTGAGAGAGGTTTCGTGTCCTCACATGGAACAAAAATTCAGCATGGTACTTTAATATTTCGGTTGCTTTCAGCACTTGCGCTTCCTACACAGTTAGCAATAATGAAGTGTGCAGCACACCAGAAAGTGACGGACGATGTGGGAAAAGGAAACACCTTTGCTGACAAAATAGCCAAACAGACTGGCACTGATTTGCATTCAAAGATGTATTTGTTAGATCCAACAAAGGGGGTCACTGACACTTGTATGATAGATGAAGGGGTTAGCTGTATAAAAGACATTCAGGCTGAAGCTACTCCAGAAGAAATCAAACAGTGGGCTGAGGGTCCAGCGGGTTTAGATGACGAGGGGTGTTGGGTGGATAATGAAAAGCAAAGATGGATGCTACCCAAAGCCTATGTCACTGCTATGGTCACTATGGCTCATGGCCCAACACACATATGTGACAAAAAGATTTGCAAACAGTTAGATCCTGTCTGGTATAATACTAATATTCAGAACATTGCTGAATGTTTTTTCCAAAGTTGCATGATATGCTTACAACATGACGTTGGGAGGGGAACACTGAGACCAAAGGGCAGTTTTGGTCCCCTCTCCGTGCCTTTTGAGGTGATTCATTTTGATTTTATTGAGATGGAACGCAGTAGAAACTACGAATGTGTTTTAATCATAATTTGCGCTTTCAGTAAATGGGTTGAGGCTTTTCCTCTAAAAGATGCCACAGCAATATTAACGGCAAAGACCATGCTGAAGGAATATTTTCCTAGGTTTGGCTTGCTGAAGGTAATTTGGTCTGATAATGGTCCATATTTTACCGCTGCTGTCATCCTGCAAATTTGTGCAGGATTACAGATTGATAAACGGTTCCACTCGGCCAGACCCGCTCAGAGTGCCGGTCTTGTGGAACGCCATAACAGAATTCTAAAGAACACAATCGCAAAGGTGTGTGCACATAGCAACTTGAAATGGCCAGAAGAGTTACCAATAGCCTTATTATCAATGCGGACAACCGCATTGTCAAAGATAGGGCTCTCCCCCTATGAAATTGTAATGGGAAGACCAGCAAATATATGGAATGTTCCAAAACCCAAGCAGTTGAAAGAAATCCAGTATCCACTTTTGTCCGATTATTGTGATCAGATGACTCAAAACCTGTATTTGATTCATCAACAGGTACAAGCAGCCTTCCCTGTAAAATACGAGGGTCCAGGTCATAGTCTCCGACCTGGCCAGTGGGTCCTTTTGGAGAACTTCAAGAGGGGCTCCTTCCCTTTGACTCAGTGGAAAGGACTGCGCCAGATCATTTTGGCCACACAGACTGCTGTACGAGTGGCTTGGAAGAAGCACTGGTTCAACATGATGCACTTGAAGAGGATTCCTTTTCCTCTGCCCTATGACAAA
This sequence comes from Ambystoma mexicanum, assembly GCF_040938575.1. Classification (NCBI taxonomy): domain Eukaryota; kingdom Metazoa; phylum Chordata; class Amphibia; order Caudata; family Ambystomatidae; genus Ambystoma; species Ambystoma mexicanum. Next base: position 720,494,890 of record NC_090932.1, read on the forward strand.
GGCGAGGAGAAGGGAATTGGTGATCTTGATACTCATAACTAGCCTGTTCTGATTGACACCGACGGTGCCACCAAAGTCCTTCCTGAGACCGTGGGGCCTTGGGAGATTGCTGCTTCTTCATTATCTTCTTCACCGTCAATCGATCTTTCTTCTGCTTCTTCATCTTCTTCAGGAAACGACGACACTTTACTCGCCGATCATTCCATACCTTGAGTTTCAAGGCACGTCTGCAACCACGGAATCGGATTTAGACTTAGAGTTGCTGACATTACATTAATGTAAATAGTATAGGAAAGTGCAGCTAGGCTGTGCCAACAAGAAACCCAAAAGAAACCACTGCTGAGCCAGTCCCTCGTCATTCCTCTGCTGCATAACTAAGAGGCAGGGACCGGCAAAGTTACCTTCAATTAACATAGGCCACGTGGTCAGGTGCCACCCCGGATTAACTCAAATAGCCTAACAGTGAGGCTTCTTAACGGACACTGAGAAACTATGCCTATTTTACAGGCCACTTGTACAAAAAAGGATGTTGGTCACTTTTCTGATGATACATTTTCTCGTCAAGAGTAATGGTCTCTTAGTACCAAATAGACACTGGTCACAATAACAAGTGGTTTTATAATTATAATGACATTTGGATTTTGGTATTTGGAGAATGCACATCTGCTTGATGTCTTGTTACCGACTGAAAATATTCCCACTGTGTCTCCACCTTATGTGCATTTGCACAGTCTTCATCCTCAAGACCTTCAACACAGAGGGGGTTATCATAATGAGACTCTTTTAATGATTATGAATACAACCCATGCCATTCTGAACAAAACAAATTGCTGGGTGTATTCGCATTTGCCACAACATGGGGAAAAGGGACTGGGCTGGAATATACATCCTCTCCCTTTAACTACTGCTTGTTACGCTTCACTTAGGGCATTATTCTTTGGCCGATGGAACGGTAGTGTCACAAGGAATTTTGATGGGACTAATCTTAACGAATTTGAAAAGCGAGTTTTAAAACCTTTAGGATTTTTTTTTGTTTGCGAATAGGAGCAAGCTGAATGTTGCTTCTGTTAGGCCTTCTGACAGAGTCTCTAGACCTTTTTAGTTGTTGATTACCTTCAAGATGGCTCCCGGTAGTAATAGGGATGCCATGCCTCCTTCCCAACCCATCAGCCATAGTCCAAATTCTGTTGCATTTTGCATACAAAGAGAGGGTTCCCAAAAAATGGGTACATTTGAGGGATGTACAAATGCTGCCGTACTAACCAGTGAGGATAGACCTCTGTACATAGGAGATCCTGTTTACTTCATTTGTGGTGATGAGGCATATCCATGGTTACCCAGAGATTGGGAGGGTACTTGTTATTTGGGCATATTGTTGGCAGGAGTGTATGTCGCCACCACTGCTGAAGTCTTTAAAACTTGTCCCAGGCGGGATGTAAATGGTGATACTCCTTCGCAAATTCTGAGTGATGTTGCCAAATCCTTTGTGCCGTTCTGGGGACGAATAATACATTCCCAAGATATTAGAAAATAGACAAGAGTGTTAGAGAAAACCATTAATGAGACCACTGAAATTCTGTATAATATGACGCTAGCGCAAAAGGCTATTAGATTAGTGACTCTCCAAAATAGGATGGTGCTAGACATCATTCTAGCTGAGCGTGGTGGTGTATGCAAAATGGTGCGATCTGCATGTTGTGTCTTTGTACCCTGATTCCTCCCTCACCATATTTAAGGCGATTAAGAATGTACATGTCTGAAGTACTGAAGTATATGTTCCATAGGGGAACTGGGATATTAGTACATGGTTCTGGGACTTGTTGCGATCTAGGGGTTGGACAATCTTTGCAGTTTTAATGGCATTATATTGTTTTGCTGTTGTTGCATACAATGGCTGCCTGTTATTTATTCTATGATAGGAGGAAGTTGTGCACAAGCAGTAGGTACACTTGAACCTAAGACACATATGCCTGGGAAAATTTGGAATGCCTTAGTAATGCAGGATACTACCATCAAGGAGTTAATGGTGATTAATGTTTTCGAAGGCAGTGAGTCAGGATGTTCTGACAATGATACATGGTTTTTGGATAATGCTGATGTTTGAATAAATACTCTTAGCTTAGGTCAAAAGGAGGGTTTGTTAAAGTATATTTTGCATAAACCATTTAATAAAGAACATTGGCTTAAGCGCATTTGCATCGCACTGAAAATCGCATTTGAATGTACCTGAATAAGGCTGGCTACGCTGCCATTTTAGGATCATCCACCATTTTGAATAACTCCTGTTTCTGTCTCATGTTAAAATTGTGTTGTTGGCTCCAGCAGAAGAAAATGAACTTTGCACTGTGTCAACGCAGATAAACATGTTGAACATGTTGTGGCTGCTGAAAGTGGATTGTTTGTCCTGCACTAAGAAACCTTGGAGCTAAATTAGAGTTGAACTGAACAGCAATTTATATGTTGTCTGTACCAATAGTGTCATCCTAATTCAAATAGTGGAATAGAATGTTGAATAGCTGAAACCGTGTGCCTTTGCAGAAATCTGTGTGTACGTTCCTTGAAACTGGATTAACTTTAAGCTTGAAAACAAATGTTACCATTGTGTTTTATGTATAGAAAAACATGTCTAGTGTTTGAGGAAAGCAGTGAACAATGTATGGTTATTTGAATCGGTATTAGTTATGCGAACGGGCTGTGAACCCTAATGAATATGTAAACCAAAGATGGGCTGGGCGATGTGTTCGGGATTGTGAGAGGAATGTATAAAAATGCATGCTTTGTAATGTCCAGCACTCTCTCATCTCACCGTGTCCGCTACCACACATTGGGAGGTGTTGAGACACCAGGCAGCTGTTCTGCCGAATGAAAGTGCATTTGTACCATTGTACTCGTGACTGGTGTATTTCTATTGAATGGTATTTAGCCTCGATATTTCTTTAATCTTTCAGTTTGGCATTTACATAGTCTAATATTTAAGAAATCTGGCCTCAATTGCATAATTAAAAAATGTAATAAAACATATACAATTAGGGGAAAGCATGAGAAATTGTTTAGAGGTAATAACATCTTACATTTTAGCCCACAAGGAATTAAATCATTTCATAGTCTGGAGCCTCTTCTTGGTTGGTGTCTCAATATCAAATATCATTTATATCTGACTCATTTGAGATTTAACCTTTTACCACTTAAAACTGGGAGTGGGAAAGGAGGATAATTTTCCCAAGATGTTTAACTGTCCCCATTGTTTGGTGAAGATTGAGATGTGTCTGACCCTTGTATGCTACAATTAAAAAGAAAACATGAATTGTCCTGCTTAAATATAGAGGCTTTAGAAAATATAGACCCAGTCTGGTATATGTAATGACAGTGAAATATGTGTCGGTTACTTGAGTCTTTAAGGAGTTTCTTTGGAAAGTCTTTATTTTATAAATCAATTATGTAATGCTATAGAGCTGAATGTTTAATCTTGATATCAATATTGAATTTGTTGTGTTTTTCTTTGTATTTATTGTATTATTTTATGTTTATGTTTGATTGTATCTTGTGTTTTATGTGTTTCTAGAACAATATAAGCTTCATGATGATTCCAGATATACTGTTCCATTCAGCAAATACTGTGACATTATTGCACCAATCAGAGACATTGCGGCCGCCTATAAATCTGCCAATGAGAACCAACAGGGATTTGATTTGGGGGTCACCAGGGGTCGTAGCTGTGACCGCTGAAGTCACCCTTGCTACTCCTCTGGTCTCCCTTGCTACCCCTAAAAAAATATTTTAAAATCATTTGTAATGTAAGCTACTGGGTTGTGGCCAGCGCCATGTGGCTCTTTGTTTCTGGAGTGGCTGGCCCTCTTGTTCAGGCCTCTTAAATGAAACAGGAAACAGGGGGACCCACTAGTGTAACATTTTGAGCAGTGACCGTAAATAAGAAAGAATAGGAATAATACATAATTTGTCTTTCTGGAATTCTATACAATAATAGCTAGACTCATAACATTTTTATTTCAGGCACACTTCAAGGGGTGAGACACTGGCTTAGTCTGTTCTTAAACAACTCAACAAAGCCATTCACCCTTCTGAGGTCGATAAATGAGTACCAACACAGGATGGATGATTATTTTATGTATATTTGTTCTATATACAGCACTTATACATAAGCTATATTGACACATCATCATTTGGCCTTGAACGTCTGCTATTTAATGATACATATGGTGATGCATTCTTGTATGAAGTGTATATCACATTATAGTGGTATCGTAACTATATCTTTCGTAGTGTACTTAAGAAAAATGCTATCTTATGCCTTTGCCGAGGGGTGAAAGGTCATGTTCTATTGCTCCCCGTGATGTCCCTTCGGAGTGAGGTTAAATGATATCACGTCCTGTGATGTAATCAGAGGTCAAGGGTCATTTGATGTCACTTCTGCTACCCCCGGAACTTTGGTGAAATTACGTCCCTGACTACGGCATGGTGAAATGTAATTGTCATTTTTCATTTGTTTTAGTGTGTTTGAAGTCGGCAATTAAAAGTTAAAAAATTTAAAATTGAATACTATTAAATATGGTACAGAAATATGACACAATTGGGAGGCCTTTTTAATTTCTATTCTGCCAGAACGGTTCTTTTCAATTTTGAGCTTTGGTGCCTTTGGGCGAGATTTCCACCTCCTGTAGAGTGCATGATACCGTCTCTGAGCACGTGCAATGTGGTGCGTGCGTCCACACCTTTTCACATTGGGACTCTGTTGCTCTCAAGTATTAACTCCTGAGGAAGGGATAATGAGAATGAAAAGCAGGTTGAGCATATGCTGTTAAAGCAAGGGAGTAATTTTGAAAAGTATGGTAGATGTTTCTGTTGGTGTTGTCTGTATTTGACAACAGCACAGTGTGCCCCAGTGATTCAACAAGTGGGAAAAATAAAAGGAATACATAATAAATAAGCAACACATCCTCTGGCTCTCATTGGAGAAAAAGTCATGTATATAAAAGAACAGGTGCAAAAAATAAGGCATAAGCCAAAAGCAAAATAATGAATACAAACTAAACAATGTACTGAATACATTCAAAGTAAAAGATTGCAGTTTATTAAATCCCAGGACCCGATTGAATTTGGGGTCACCCAGTTAAAAAGGCATTGCTACATTCACACCAATTCAGAACTCTGGACCCCATTCTTTCACAGTGTGGGGTACATTTACCCACCCAGAAGAATTCCCCTCGATCGCCAATCTGCATTTCAGCATTTAGCAGCAAAATGGCTGCGCTGGCGCTGTTGAGCACTATCACCTTGCCTTAAAAACTGCATTTTGCAGTCACCAAAATAATGGCTGCGCTGTCTTTGCCAAGCACATATGGGGCAAGATGGAACTGGGAACACACCAAGAAAGCCTGCCAGTGTGTTTCCTGATGTGCACCAAAGAAGAGAGTTGAAACGCAGCGCTGCTTGGCTGCTAGCTCCAAAATTTCCCATGAAAAAGGAAATATTGTGCATTAAAAAGATGGAGCCTGATGACCTTTTTCATCTGTTCAACAATATGCAGTCCTGGTCCAGTGAGACCCAGCTATGCCCAGCCATATTCAGGTTGTGCTCCAGAAAATGAAAGTATTTTTCACAGAATAATACGCTTTGTCAGGCAAAAATCTGTGAAATCACAAACAACTTTATTCCCAGCCGTACGGAAAAACGCTTCAAAATAAACCCTATATCTCTGTGAATATGTCAGTTTCAAGGGATCTTTAATTGTACAGATGCAGGTGTCTTAGAAACATGACTGGGCTTTGGAAAGATTTAGAAAATAAATGTAAGAAGCCCACAATTGAAAGTGACATCCCAGCAGAATTACCATGTGTAAAAGGGTTGCTTTTGCAAACAAGAAAAATGTCTGTTTTAAAAGTGTAATGTTGAATAAGACCCTGTCCTTGCCTAGAAATATAAGATGGGGTTTGTTTGAAATCTAATATAATGTTTGATTCGAACAGCCTTGCCTTTTGACTCAGGAAAAAAATAAAAAAATAAATGCATTTGCTGTACTTGGGAACCAGAAAAACAGGTTTTCCTGCTTGGTTTCAAAGGCTATTTGTGCGCTGGCAACAGGAGTGGCTTTCCCCCAAAAGGAGCCACCCCCTTGGAAAATTTGAATGTACCAAGAGGAAGCATATCACACGCTCTTCAGACTTTGTGTCTGGGCTTGGGCCTGTTAAAATAGAGTTTCAGGACACTTAGGTGTGAAATTGAAATAACACCTCCCCGCAACTTCAACTGCGGGGGCTTCAAAGCCAACTCCAGAGCAGCCTTGGAAGTTATGCCCTTATTTGGGAGACAATGCTGGCCATGTAGCTCAAAAGACTATTTTATTAATAAACTTCAAGACTTTTATCTCTGCAACTGGACCACGCCGGAATGTAAAAGTTTTACAGTTCAAATGCAATTTTGGTGTCTTTAGATTAAGACATGGTAGCCTTTACTAGCATGTGGGGGACTGAAATGTCGGAAAATTGTATATTCTGAGGAAAGTGTATATGGTGCCACTTTTAAATGCAATACTAACATGCCTTATGATAATAGGTATACATGTATAAAGTTATAGAATTTTAGGTAAAATATTTCTCACTGAAAATGATATTATTAGAAGGACGAAACAAAGTCCTACAAACGTGGGAGTGGGAGTATTATGCTCTGTGTGCAATATTTATTTTGCCTATGAGATTTGTGGAAGCACCACTACTGTAAAAATGTGTGATTTATGTCATAAACTGATTTTGGCAAAAGTGAATGTGGGATGGCTTTGTACCTCATAAAAACACATCCCTTAAAACTCTGTCCCCTCCTTCAGTTTAATCTGCTCCTAAGGAGCAGGTGACATAACATAGGCTGACCAATCTGACTCTTAGAGGTAGGTCTAGCTTAGTTCTGCCCAACAATAAATCTGTGAGGTCACCCACCTTATAAAAGGCAGAGGCTCACAGAGACAAAGGACACACTCTTCTGAATTTTCCAGCTGCTGCATATCCAGACTTTTCATATTCATCCTGCTGATTCCAGACCCACCCTGCCGATTCGAGACTCCACTGCCAGGAAAGGGATAGTTGGTTCAGGCCCTCTTATCCAGGCAGAACCACCCTTCAGAACTAAACCCCATAACAAAATCCCACTAAATTCAGGGAGAAAGGGGAAAGGTGGCTGAACCCGCTTTGGGATTCTTCAGTGCCGCCTGCTTACCCTACTACCCGCTCCATCCAGCTGAGGTGTCGCTGTGCCATGACCAGACCTTTGCCCAGCTGTCTTCTGCCTGGAGAGTCTGCCACAGTGACCAGATCCTTTGAGTCTAGAAGCCCGGTTGGCTGTCCCAAATCCCAAACTTAAGCGTTGATTGTGAGTATTTCCCCATCCCTTAGCAACACATAGTATACATTCTCTTGATTCCTTGTCATTGTTCCACTCTCTTAGTAATCCCATCAATATCCTGATAACTTGCTTAAGATATGAATCCTCTGTGTATTCTGTTCCTTGATTTTCTAGTGTTAGCGCAATTCTTCCATCCATTTTTGTCTTGCATAAATCCTTAGTCATATTTTGAATAATGTAATTAATTCCCACATAGAGCTGAATGCGGGGTGAAGAGGTTAACCTTGCAAATTAACCTTGATGCATACCGTGTCTTTCTTTAACAATCTAGCCACTAAATCTAGTTTAAGTGAAACTTGTCCTTCCTTTTTTTAAACGATTTTCTCTTCTAACTGCTTTTATTTCCTAAAACCGAACTTCGTTTCACCTTGAAAATCTTATCCAGTTATCCAGCTAGAATCACTCTTTCACTTTTATATAATGCCTGTGATGTGCATCTATCACACAGCCTAAAAAACGCATTCCGATTCTGTCTATTTCACCAGTTTTTTTCAAAACCGTTTTGACATTTAAAAATGTAAAAAGCAGAAAATGCAACTTTCCAACGTGTAATTTTGGCTGCACTGTGTTGTCACTTTAAAGTTGATTTTTGAATTGTATGCCCTTTGTTGCTACCTTGCTTTGCAGTTGCTAGTGTTATTACATCCCTGATACTGTGATAACTCATATTTACCTAATGTCTTCAACTGCACATTTAAATCAATTATTTACCAATTCCGAGTGCCATTTACACAATTGCAAAGGCTTTCAAATCCGTCAGATTTTAATTCTGTTTGCTGCCTAGTATCCCTGACTCCTTGCTGCTCCTTTCTTTCCACTCAAAATTCGATTAGTTGGGGTTTCAGGGAGCATTGCAGGTGGAAAACTTAAGTTGGGTGCTATCTACCCAAACAGTAAAATTGCTCCTATTCATCTGTGCTTTGGATATGTTCTAGTAGAAGTGTCAACCAAGTGTATTTCATCAGCTTACATTGTAATTATCAACCCATTGGTGATTGCTGCCCAATATTAAAACTGTGTGATTTTCTTTGAATTTAAAATAAATAAATATTGCATTCCCACCAACCGGCCTGGTTCATGGTCCATTGTGACCCAGGGTATTTGTAAAAGGGGGTGTGAGACGGGTTGAGTGCAAGCTCAATATGAATTCTAGGAAACAAAGAAAAAGCATTCTAATTTAGTGCTACATCCTAGGCTATGGGTAAGGGTCCTGGTCTGGTGTGTGACGCCCGATTAAAATCCTTAACAGCTTGGGGGCTTGTGCCGGGCATTGGGTAAGTGTTTCCACCCATGGCAGCTTAACACAGCAAGATAACCTTCAAGGTAGTGATACTTTGAGTGGCTATAAAGCTGTGTTATGCTGTAAAAAGCGCCTCCCAAACATAGACCCTAAGTACCAGGCCTTGGTATACAATTAAAGCTAAATCAACCACAAACCAGACAAAAAGCAACAGAATACAGGTTACCCTTGTACAAATAAATTTATAAAGAAATAACACTTTCCAAAATGACCACATAAGAGATAAATATGACCTGGGAGCATCTTCTTCACAAATTATTTGTCAGGTGAGAATGGGCAGAGCAAAATGAGGCGGTCTAGCTAGAAGAGATGATGCAACAGGTCACCGCCATGGCCATGGACACGTGGCAGGACGGTGGCCTATTATATCAAGCTTTGAGCGAGTTGTACATGACTCATAAAAATTAAAGAGAAGCAGATTAAAATTGTCAGAATCACAGCCTACATGTATCGCCATATGGGAGTGATACGGGCAAAGCATGAAGAAAATAGAACTCTTGCCTAAAATCAATCTGAACTCTTAATTCAAATCCAGACTGAGCTAAGATTCTGAGGTCCAAGTTGAGAACTACATCAAACAGTTAAAAAAGGGCTTGGCTCTACAACAACAGAATAATATAGACCACAAGGCCCAATTAAGAGTGGCGTGTCAAGAAAAGGTTGACTCTTTGGAAGATAGTCAACTGAAATTAAAACAAATGAGATACAATAATGTCAGCACAGAGCAAATAGTCACTTTACAGAATCAGATAAAAAATTGGAAGAGGAAAGTAGTAAATTAATTATGAAAGAACTCCGCTCCCAAGCAGAATTTGATCAAGAACGCCAGAAATTAAATGCTATCAAGCAACAAAGGGATGACCTGGCTGAACAGAGGGGCGTCCTAAATCAGGAGAAAGATGCCCTCTATCAGGAAGTGAGCAACCTAAAAACAGATTTACAGGAAAGAGAGTTCAGCCTCCAGAAACTAAATGAATTGAAAAATGAATATGGAAAGTTAATGGAGCACATCAGACGAGTAGAAGGTGCTCTGGAAGAGAACACCCAAACTAAAAATGCGCAAACTCGGGAGGTGAATCTCCTGCTACAAAAATGGTTTAATTGTTCCCAAACCATACAGGCAGTGCAAAGAGACAATGAGGCTCTCTGTGAGGAGAACAAGGGTTCCCACAAGCAGGTGGCAGATCAAGAGTGGGTCATAGAGGCCAGTCAAGCCCTGATAGCGGATCAAAAAGGTCAGATCTTTGCCTATTATCAAGAGGTAGGGGCTGAAAAGAAGAAGCTAGGGAGGTTGGAGAGAGAGAATGCCAGGCTAAACCCAAAATTGAGGGACCCTGAAAAAGTAGAGAGGGACAGGGCTACCCCTGATCCCAGTGGGATGCCCTCTGTACTAAGGGACTCAAACACATTTAATACTTTGTGCACTGCTGACTTCATGTCTAATGGTTCACATGAGCCAGAAGCCATGAGGCTTTCAGAATTAAATAGGCCTAGCATGATGGAGCTGACAGGTCAGGACCCCTCAGAAATTGATGGATGGGCGTCCCTGTATAGATAAAAAAATATTTTTGTCGATGTCTCTGACCAAGAAGCCTCCTATGAGGAGAAAGTCATGGAATTAGATCTGCAAAACCACTATCTCCCAATTGACCATTTGGTTTGATTTGCACAAAAACTGCAGGAAATCAGGCCCCAAAAGAGCATTCTGTAGACTTCCACACAATCAGGGCAGTGGGGGGGTGGGTCCTCCGCCAAACCTGGAAGCAGGGAGGAGTAAGAAGACTACTCCCCTGTGGGCTACAGGGGGGAAGAAACTAGGCCCCACCATTTAGCGAGCCCCAAACAAACTTAAAGAATCAGGGTGCGCCTAGAAGATCATGAAGGGTCCTCAAACAGTAGCACCTCTGAGTCTGAGGGTGAGTAGAATCAGGTGACGTGGCAAAAGAAGTCAAATAAACAGAGGAGAGTTATGATGAAACACCCCATTAGGCAGATAAAGGCAATTAGGAATTTCATAACACCATACCACAAAAACGCAAAATATTCTGTTTGGGAGCATGTGGAACTCTATGAACAAATGATGGACACTTTTCACCTTAAAGATAGCCAGAACTGCATAGATCATGCCAAATGGACGTTCTCTCCGGAGCACTCCTGCTTCTTTGCTGGACTGGAAGACCAAAACCATTAAAGATGGTCCATCTACAGGGCTGCCATCTTGAAACACTTTTCCACACACAGAAACCCCCAAGAGGCTCGCAAAGTGGCCTACAATTTGCAATTGCAGAGAAGATCAGGCCCCACAAGGATTTGCTAAAACATGCCTTTGCACAAACCACCAGGAGGGTGCGCACGGATAGCAGAGAGTTTATTACTACCTACTTTCATGCACTCCCAAAAAACATCATGACCCAGCTGGTGAGGGATTTTCATGATAAAAGGACCCTGGACTGAGTAACAGAGCAGGCTACCCAGTTCTAAGAGGTCCAAAAAACCTGCAGAAAATAAAAATCTGGTAAAACAACCCAAAACGTCAGTCCTGGCGCCATAGGCGCCAGGCTCATTATGGAAGTGTTTGGGTGCACTTACCTGATGCAGACCATGCTGCAGAACCCCGGCCTCCTTGAGGCCTGAAAGGAACTACTTTACCTGTGGGACTCATTTACCACCCGGGCGTGGTCGGGGAAGGATACATACCTGATTGGAGGAAGGACACATTCTAGGAACTTCTTCCAAGGCTATTTAAACCACACCCTATCACGTGCTTAGCGTTGTTCTGCATCTAGCAGCTGGACGCTCACCGTGTCTGCTCCTGCATCTTGACTTCTGCCACACCTGCCAGCATCCTGAATCACCTGCAAAGGAAGGGAACAAGAGAAAAGAAGAAGGAAAAGGCCTCACCTGCTAAATCTGCATCCCAGAGACATTTCTCCGACAATCCTGAAAAGGAAGACATTTATTTCTAAAAGCACATCGCATCGATCGCTGCAGCGCCGCATTCTACTCACCTTTACAGGGTGCCTCCATGTTCAGCAGCGACCACCCGGATTCGCAGTCGCGCCCCCGCGCCTAGGGAGAAAAAGACAAGAACAAAGCTGAGAGAAAGAAGGGAAAAGGGAAGCTAAAACTCCATGTCAAGACTTACCTATTGGGTCATTCCCTTTTCATTTCGGGTCCACGCCGCATCCAGGCATTTTCGGACCCGGGCCCCTAAGGGGAAAAAGACATCAGCGTTAATGAGTGAATGAAAAGACATTACCAAAACACTCATTAAAGACATACCTGATTTCCACAAGGATTTCACCGCTCACCTCGGGTCGGTGCCTGTTCCCCGGCATTCCGTACCCCGGCCCCTATGGGGAAAAAGACACTAGCATTAGAACATTAATGCATGGACACAAGGGGAACCACTTATAGAAAAACTTACCTGGAAGCCAAGCAAGTTTGGTTCTCACCCATCCGAAAATCCAGTGACGTAACTGGATACCAACGCGCCCCTGCATCAGAAGCAGGATGGAGAGCTTGTCCTTCCAGACCCTAAGGTGAGACGCTACGGGGAAGCACAGAAGGGTTTTGAGGAGGGTGAGAGGGGTAAGTGGGAGGCCGATTGCATTACCCCGCAGACAGTTAACCCCCTATTCTCACCTACAGAAGGATACTTCTGCGGGTCAGACAAGCCAGATCTGGGGCCCGGTCCAGTCCGTCTTCCGAACCCTGCGCATCACCTTAGACGAGGTCACAGCCGCGCGAACCAGGCCAGCGCCCCCGTGGGAGTCAGGTGAGCGTTACAGGTAAGTACTGCCCCGGGAAACTTCCCTCCTAACTTCCCTCAGGAGGGCCGTAATCCCCCAAATCCTGAGTTAAGTTTCTTTCCCCGGTATCTGCAAAACCCCACTCTGCAGGAGAATCCTCCTTTCTTTCAGTCCAGACTACCCAATCTGGGAGAGGGGAGGCCAAGGGCGGAGGGTTACCAAAACCCCCAATGCCCAGGGCACTCCGGTAGAAGGGATAGTTACCCTTCCCATTAACCCCCTAGGTATGAACAAAGAACCCTGTATCAGCCGGAATGGGTGTCCCAACTGGAGCGCCAAGTCCAGAACCTAAAGCAGGATCTGAGTCGCATGTTGAGGGCTCAGCAGAACCCTCAGATGAACATGGCGACTCAGAACCCCGCAAACCGAGGGTCTTGAGACCCCATAACAATGACTGGGAGAGAACCCTGATAATTCACTGGTTCCTGAGGAGGAGGCACAGGGGTAATGGGGGTGTAAAGCCCTACAGGAAGCTTCCTTCCTCACCCGTGAAAAGACCCTGGACACCCTGGAACCAGAACTAAAATCTCTTGCCCCCGAAAATCTGCAAGCCAGGGAACGAGGGTGGGTAGGAGAAATAAAGACATCAAAAAGGCCCATTTTGTGGAGGAGTTTGTGGCCTCCAGTTTGAAGGGGAAGAAACCTTAGAGGATTCTGGGAAAAAAATCCTCTTCTTCAGGGACGGGAGAATTACTCCCAAAGGAAAATGGGTCCCAAGAGATCTGAATGAAGACTGAGTGGGGGTGGGGACTGATTCAGAGTCACCCATCCCGAAACCCCAGAATGGTCATCCTGAGAGAAAAGTATTAATAGAGGGATCCTCCCCAAAACTGGTTCTAGGGACCACCTCCAGGTAAGAGAGGGAAGCACAGAGCTATGGCAAAAGGGGATTCTGAAATCCCATCTATTTCAGGATGCCAATTTTTATTACAGATTCCAGACTCCGGCACAGAAGATTGTCCAAAATAGAGAAATTGACCACCCAACTTTCCCAAAATGCCCATTATCTTTGCCCACTTGAGGAGAAGGAGGGGAGATTCTATGCCCCGGTTCAAGTGCAAGGGCAATGTGCATTTTCAGCACTGGTGGACACTGGATCCCAAGCCACTCTTCTGTCAAAAAGGGCCTTTGAGCAGCTAAACTCAGGAAGGAGGGAGAGACACCACATCACTCTCACCCCTCTTCCTGGGCAACTGCAGAACTTCAAAAGGAACAAAATTCCTGTTGAGGGGACAGCAGATTTGAAAATAAAAATTGGGCAACATGAGGTGAAACACCCGGTCATAGTCATGACTCCAGAAGGAACGCCCTGTCCATTAGGGAATGACATCCTTCGCAGGCTGTCTCCCCTAATAGACTGTGTGAACAGCGTCCTCTGGACTCAGACTAACCAGCCAATACAATTAAAACAGAGTGTCAACCATATTAGTTTAACTGGCACATGCCACATGGTTGAACAAAAGTCTGATCATATTGAGTGTCATTTCTAAAACAGTCAAATACCTGACGTTACAGTAATTGCGCTAGGGCAACCAACTGGTGTTGGGAACTCCTCTCCATTCCTGAAAATCAACCTTCCTTCCAGCTTTAAGTGGTATTTCACACTGGAAGGAAATACTTTGAAATGTTATACAGATTCACAATTTGAAAATCCCAATTCTATAGTCAAAAGTGATGAGAAACCAGCTCAAAGTTTAGTTGGCATTCAGAAAATTAGAGAAAAGTTGTTCCTCCCTATTCAGTTAAATGAGGGCAAATAGTCTGTTTTTGCCAGAGTGTGTGTGAACAACGGAAAGAGCTTTATCAGTGAAGCCATTTTCAGAAAGCTCCCAAAAGATCCAGCCATTTCCACATTTAAATTGATTGATAAGTGGGAAATGGGCCTGGAAACTCCCAACTCCCAATTCCAAACATCTCTATAGGTGACAAAAGCATAGAACATAATTATTGGGTCGTGTGAGATGTCCCTGCTGCATTCTATTTAGGCAGTGACATTTTCAATCGGTTTGCAATTAATTTGGACCTGATACTTTACAAGGCCTGGTCCCAACTAGGGGGCAATCCCATTGGCTTTGATGATTTAGAAAAAGCATTTCAGTCAGCTCAATTGCTGCCGTATGTGGTTGAAGTTCAAATTGGAGAGGAGGTCACCATCCCAGGATGGACCGGACAATTACCACTTGAATTAAAACTTAAAAGAGAACAGAAACTGCAAAATCCTGACGCCTATGTACATCTCAATGCCCATCTCCAACAGCAGGGGTTGGGGTTAAACCAAACACCATTAGTCAATGTAGAACACAATACCATTCCAATATTGATGGATAACAGTGACCCTAGGAGTATCACTCTGGGAGCAGGAACCATTATTGGAATGGCGGATGATGACATACATTTTTCCATGGATCTAGGAAACAAACTGATAGGACCAATCCCCAATGACTGCTTTGACAATGACAGTGACAATGACATACCACCAGACAGGATCTTCATCCGGCAGGGGGAGAGGGATATCCTGGTGTACTCTTCCTGCCCTTACGGGGAGGAAGAGGTGACCTGTGACATCAGGCAGGATGAGGTGATATTCCAGGTCCACAATGACTGCCTCTCCTACTTGGAACCCTCTGTCCAGGTCAATACTCTAACCAGAGACCTCTCTACCCAATTGGAGGAGGCTGCTGAGATAACAAAACCCAAAGTCTTTCCAGGCTTCTAGCAAATGGTTGAAGCGCAGGCCAACCTAGCTGATGCCTGTCTGACTCCAGAGCAAAAGCAAAAGTTGAAACAGGTGTTCTTAGATTTCCAAGATATCTTTGCTGTGGACTCGTATGTCTGTGGTCGCACAGAGATACATACTACCACATTTCCCACAGACCCTGGAATGACTCCAGTATTCATGAAGCAATATCGCTTGCCTCTCGCATCTATGGAGTCTGTGACGGAAATAATCAAAAACCTTGAGTACCATGGGATAATTTGTCCAGTACACAGCACCTTTAATAACCCGGTGCTGGGGATTTTAAAACCAAATGGCCAATGGAGACTCTTCACAGACCGTAGGGAGCTAAATAAACGGGTTCACATGTCCCGATGCCCTCTCACCTACATTGACCAAGAGCTGGCTGAGATCCAGGGGTCAAAGGTATACACTGCCATTGATCTGACAAACGGATACTGGACAGTGCCCGTCAGTAGGGAGGACCAATACAAGGTGACCTTTACCTTCGGGGGGCAGCAGTACACGTGGACCCAGACTCCCTTCGGATACATAAACTCCGGCAACAAATTCAACATCTTCTTACATAAAACCATGCCCGACTTCAGTGAAAGGGGGACCTTGGCCTATGTGGATGATGTCCTTATCAAAAGCTCAACTGTGGGGGAACACATAGAGGAAATCCATTATGTTCTGACCCAGTTGAGGGTTGCCAGAGCAAAACTGTCCTTCCAGAAAGCACAGTGGTGCAGGACCTGTGCCACCTTCTTGGGACATAAAATAACTCCTGAGGGTCTCTCTCCTCAGGAGACGAAAGTGGAAGCACTCCTAAAACTGAAAAACCCCACAACTCTGCGTGAGCTAAGAAGCCTCTGTGGACTGACTAATTACAGTAGGAAGTTCATTGAGGATTATGCAGAGGTCACAAGGCCCCTGATCCATCTGTTAAAGGGGGGGGGTCAAATGGGAGTGGGGTCCAGAACAAGCCAAGGCAGTGAAACAACTCAAAAGAAGTCTCTCACAAGCACCTTGTCTAGCTTACCCTGTCACAAACAAGGAGTTCTTCTTGGAGACAGGGTTCTCGAATACATGCTTGACAGCAGTATTATGTCAAAAAGCATGACAAGGTCAATAAAGTTATCTCCTATGCAAGCAAGATTTTATCCTCTGTGGAGGAAAAATTCAATGATTGTGAGAAGGCACTGTGGAGGAAAAATTCAATGATTGTGAGAAGGCACGCCTGGCAATGGTGTGGGCATTGTAGAATTACCGCCCGTTCATCCAGGGGGAACACATCATAGTGGAGACTCCGCACCAGCCTTTGCAATACTTCCAAAGTGACAGAATCTGGGCCTGAAATGCGAGTAATTCCAGAATTACTTCCTGGATTCTGTCAATGCAAGGCTTTCCTGTCAAGGTCAGATATGGCCAAAACAAGAAAGGTCCCCTCGCGCAAGGTCTGGCTGACTTGCATGATTGTGCCGGAGAAAACTGTCTCGAGGACGAAATTCTTAAAACCTAGGACAACATGGAGACGAACCTGAATTCCCTGCACAAATTCTATGAAGAAGACAAGTACCAGGGGATGCCCACAGTTTATGTGGATGGCTGTTCCTACCATGTTGACAACAACCGGGAAAAGGAGCTGGTGGCCAGCTGGTTGACTGGTTGATGATGAACCGGAATCCTCCGCTGGGTACAAAATCGGTCCCCGCAGTAGTCAGGTGGTGGAGTTGATGGCAGTTCATCAGGTCATGCTCATGGCCGTCCAACACCTCAACACCAACTTCACAAACTAGTTATAATCACCAACTCAGATTAATTCCGGAACGGGTTTGTGGAGCACCTGGTAAATTGGAAAACCAGAGGCATGCTGTGTGCTAATAACAAACCACTCAAACATGGCACTCTAATACAAAATATTGATGATCTGGTCACCTCTAATGGGATGACCATCTATTGGAAAAAGATCAAGGGTCATTCCAGAATAGAGGGGCCAGACAAAAATGGAAAGGACCTAGCTGATCAGCTGGTAAAAACCAGAGCCATCCAGGGGGATCGCCTCGAGATCAAGTCCCTTTTGGGGGAAATCCAGGTCACTGCTGTCACTAGGTCCCAGACAAATGCTTACAATGAATTCTCAACTGACCAGTGGAGTAAGGAGACCCCCAGATGCTGATTTAATCACGGCACGAAAAAGGGATCCAATTATTGGGAAATGTTATCAACACATTGAGGACCCTGAGAACCTTCCTCTGATAGATTCTGATTTTATTGGGAAAGAGGACCTCAGGGTGTTGATGAAGTGTCCCAAAATGTTCCGAATCCAAGACGGTTTGTTGTTAAGGAGATCCATCTCTGGGTGTGACCAGTGGGTGGCCCCTACCTCATTCCAGAGCCTGATGCTAAGTCACGCCATGATCCGGCCACATGGGGCAGGACCTCAACCAATATTTGAAGGGGTGTCTTGTGTGTGCACAATTTCAGCCAACTTCACTCACACACCAAGCTCCCCTCCAGAAGAGGGGGATAACACTGCTCTGGTCAGATTTACAAGTAGATTTCATCGGGCCCATGATTCGCTCCTCTAGGGGGCAACAAGAACATGTTAACCATAACATGCTTGTTTACCAAATTGCTGGAATGTCTCCTGGCCCCAAATTGCAAGGCAGAAACAGCAGCTGCCCTGATGATCAACCACATCTTCTCGCGTTTTGGCCAAAGAAGTCACCACTGAAGTGATGAAGAAGATGTGGGAGATACTTGGGGTAAAAAGGAAACCTCAAATTGAATACCACAGGTACTCTAGTGGGGGAGTTGAGAGGTACAATAAAACAATTGTGAGCATTCTAAACAAGTTTGTGGCAGATTCTGGGCCAAGTTGGGACATCCGATTACCGCTTGTCCTGATGGCCATCAGGTCTACCCCATCTTCTGCGACCAAGATGTCTCCATTTGAGCTATTGACTGGACGAAGGATGGTTCTACCTCAGCATCTGCTCTATAGAACACAAGAGCAGAGACTGATAAACGCCTCCACAACACATGAGTATGTTGAGAATTTAAGAAAACACCTTCATCATGCTTTTGCGTACACTCAGCGAAATCTGGAAAAATAAGCAGAGGGGATGAAGACTCAATATGACTTAAAAACAATCAAAAAGGAATACCAAGCAGGACACAGGGTCTACATATACAATTTCCAAAGGAACCAGACCAAGGAGCAGAAATGCCTCCCTAGCTGGCACGGTCCTTTTGAAATTATAGATAAAATTTTACCTGTCGCCTACAGAATCCACAACCCCCAAAGGAGAGTTTGCAGAAGAGAAATGGGTCCATATAAATCAGTTAACGTGTTGTCACCCCAGACACACTTTGCAGCTGATTTAGGAGCCAAGAGAAAATCAAATAGAAGGGACATCTGGAGAATGAGAACAAGAAAAAGAAGAACAAGAAGGGAACAGTTAGGTTCATAGCTATTTCTATCTAACAGGGAGTCTTTTTTTTCTCATTGTCAGTGCAAAAGGATATCTCCAAAAGCCCTAGTAAAAAATCAATAGTTATCTTTGTCTTGTAAGGAATCATTTGTTGTTATTGTCCGAATGCATGAATGACCGTAAGGAATGCGAGTCCCACTGCTGTCAACCTACCGGGAAGACAGTCGGTGGGAAAATGTTGTACCCTATCTTTATTCATCCATTAGATTAGTACTGATTTAGCTCCTGATTACCAAGGAGGACTTCCCCGGGGACACGAAAAAAAAATGCCCGAAGGAAAATCTGGGGGTGTCGCTCCACATTCCAATGAAAGACAACGGGAGGATCATGGCATACCACTCCCTGATGGAAGAAGGACTCCACCTGATGAACCCCACTTTGCCCTACTCTCCCTCCACAAGAAGTCTCAGGCGAGTCGGGGGGGAATTTAGATCTTATCACCCCATCAAAGGCACTAGTCATATCTAACAAAGCTAGATAGACATCACCAACATGGGATTGATGGACATAATGTCTAAGGTGGGACAGAATAGGCACATTAAGTGAAGTGCCAAGCTCACCTCGAATCCCCACCTGAAACCTTCTTAAAAGGTTACGTTCCCTAATAGCACAATTAAGATCCCTTAACAGAAGAATAGAAAAGACCTTGCTGGTAGCATCAGTTAGGTCTATGGGTCGGCAATTGAACAAATCAAGTTTATCACCGCTTTTGAAAATAGGTATAATAAGAGATTTTGACCAGGAGATAGGCACTGTGTGAGACAAAAAAATATGGTCGAACATAGATTTTAATAGATTGATCCATGTACCAGGATCTTCTTTAAGGACAAAAGGGGGGATGCTGTCAGGATCGGGGGCCCTAGATGGCTTAAGTCGAGCGATCACCCATGCTATATCCTCCTTTTCCATTGACATATTCCCTTCACAGGAGAGCCCAGATCAAAATAATCAAGAGCCCTAAAAGCCTCTGGTAAAGCATAAGATAGAAAGAAACACAGGAAGCAGAATCTATAGGGCTGTCCATACTCCCTTTAGCATTCCTCAAAAGCCTGTTTACTGAGGAACAGAAATGGCCATCTTTACCCTTACACAAAAGTTCGATCATATTTTGATGACATAAAGAGTAAGCGTCCATCCTGAGGGAGTTGATGTAATTCTTATGTCTCAGGATAATCACACCTTTAAGTTTCCCATATTCAGAAGGCATCAGTCCAGATTTTCAAGGAGCAGCAAGTTATTTTCTTTTGCGGGATTTAGAAAATAGGATTCTTTAATCTCTAGGGACATATTTCTTATTAGGACTCGCCAAACTAATTGAATCCCTAATTTGGCGGATGCAGGCCAAAATGGTATTATATGTGGAGGCACCACTACTAACCCCAAGAGCACAACCAGGAAGTACAGTAGCAGGCTTTTGGAGAGACACAGAAAGGAGTTGGTTAAATTTATACACAGTTTTCTTATTCCACAAAACTTTAGTTCCCCTGTTATTGGACTCCAGACTGCTAGATCCGGTCTGATACAAGGGGTAGACATGGAAATAGTCCAAATAAAAGAGAGAGGCAAATGATAACCCAGGTCAGAATGAAGGTGACTCAGATAACTACAATGTTTCCTAATACCATCTGAAACATAAACGTAGTAAATACGTGAGATTGACGCTCCTCCATGCCAAGTATGTTTAGTAGCAAGAAATGATGGCATATCTAACAGAGGATTGGCCATCAGCATAGTCTCCTGAAGTAAATAGATTCTTGGAATACTAGTACAAGTTGGATTAAGCAGCAATTTATACAAATTAGAACTACCACAAGTATTCCAAGATATGACTTCAATGAACATCCTGTCATGCATGTACCGGCCTTGCCTTAGACTTTCTAAGGATCTAAGAGCAGGTTGTATCCAGGACCAATCCTGCCCATTGGCCAGAAGATTAGAAATAAGAGACATTATATTTCCGGAGTCGCCCATAGGTAGAGAGGGGGACCCCGCCACTATTTCTGGGGTGGGTTCCTTGAATGAGAGAAAGGTTTCCGCTTCAGCAGAATTCTGCAATTCCACCAGGTGCAATCTCATGGTTTGCAGATTAAACTGTTGATCCCAAACCATGGTAGCAAACACACCTGAGTGGAAATTACTGACCATTCTGCCATTATCAATTCTAGGGAGAGATATGGCATCTATATCATCAGTAGTTATCGATCTGAGAAGCGGAATTGCCTTAAAAAGAGCCACTAACCCTGTCCTATTGAGTTTAGTCCCTTTTATACACTTCTCATTAAGTATACATCCTATGGTTTTACTGCTGTGTTGTACAGGTTCTCCCACACCCAACAAGCTAGCCCCCCCACAAGCCTGTGGGCCCAAACCTGGCCCAGAGGACAGAGGTACACCCCCACCCAGAGCTTGACCGGGAGCAGCACAGCCACCCTGCTGTGTGAGAACAGGGCGGGAGCCCCAACTAACAAGGATCTGCTCTGCTCCACCTCTACATTGGGCACAAGCAGACCACTCCTAGGAAATTCAACTGGTCTATCATCTTGACTTGCCACATATAAGCCAGTATCCGCCAACAGGTTGGCAGCCGGAACATTGATAGCAGCACTAGGCTGCAAATGACCAGTGAAAGTGCGAGCATGCATAATGCTAATCACTTTCCGAAATGCTGTCATTTTAGTCTGTTTAGTTTGGGGCCATTCCAACAAATGTTCACCTTCCGCCCCCCTCTTTGGTCCCCTAGAAGAGCCAAAACTCTCTGGGAGGGTCTTATCACCCTTAGCAGTATCATGAACTGTGCCAGGACGGTTGAGCAAGACTTCAACCTTAGAGGCCTCCTTAGCCTGTTCAGCACAGCCATCTTTGTCACATACATCAGGATAATTACGAATGGCCTTAAGATTGGAATTTCTCCCCCTAATCTTCACAGAGGCAATATTTTTTGTTTTTTGATGTTTTTTTGCTTTCTTCCTCTGCCTTTTGCCCCTTATAGAATTAGTTGGCGCTGACTGTATATCCAGTTCATTTTCAGTAATAGAAAGATTAGAGTCAGCCAACACAATTACCTCCTGTTCAACAGCACTGTCATGCAAAAGACCCATAGCTTCTAGCAGAGCTGAGGGACTGTCCATGCCATCCTCAGCTCTTTTGTTCATTGACGGAACATAAGCAGTTCCTTCAGATTGATCAGGGTCCCTACCGTTGGCCCCACACTCTATTGTATCAGACAGGCATCTAGCCAACAGTGCCTCCAAAATAGCAGATACTTTCTCATCCAACTTCAACAGTCTAGAATTGTACTCATCCTGAGCATTAATTCCCATAGCAACAGGTCTGTTCATAGGATTCACATTATTAAGCAGATTTTCCTGCGTATCACTTAAGGCCTTTAATGCCAGGTTTAGACTAATGTGTAAATTAGACACAAGGGGTGAAATTAGATCACATATCCGCATCTCAGACATGCCTTTAGGGACCCCCTTGCTAGGCTGAGTATCAGAGGATAAGACAGATTTAGAAGTACAGGGAGCAATTGGGGAATTCATTGTTGAAGCTAATCTAGGCAGATCATTCTCATGCGGAGGCATAGCAGGAGATAGGTCCAGGTGAATATTGTCCTGTAACAAATCCCTAGTTGCATTAGCCACCCTGTGGAACGAGTCCACCAGACAACTCTCCTGTGTTAGGTCTTGATGCTGCTATGGCATGGGGCCTCTGTAGGAGGCCTTATTGTTTCAAATGTCCACAGTAACATTCAGGAAAATGATGATAAACATTTCTAGAGGGCACAGCCTCAACATTTTCCAAAGATAAAGACATTAGATGCATTACAATTAGAGGGCATTTTAGATGCACCCCAGTCAGAAAATGAGCCCCCATGCCCACCAGCCATTTTCAGTTTTCCCACTGGATCACAGGGTTTCCTAATAGTCCAGATGGGTTGTGGAGCAGAAGCATGGAATCTAAAAATGTTCCTCTTAACCAGAGGAACTGTCACCACTTCAGCTTCCTGAAGACACTCTGCATCTGTTAGTTCCAACAATCCAACATCTAATGGAGCACTTTCCAAAGTGTCCCGAGTCCCTTCATATAAAGATGAGAGATTTAAAGGAAGTGAACCCACAGCCAACAGTTCAACATCTAATGGAGCACTTGCCAAAGTGTCCTGAGTCCCATCATGTACATATGAGAGATTTAAAGGAAGTGCACCCAAAGCCAAGTAATTCTGCACTGGATTGATTAATGCAGTCATTAGAGTTACAGTCCCACCAGCTGACCTCTTCAAAGCAACATCAGGACACAATACACTTTTGGTTGCCACAGATAAATGAACCGGCAGGGACTTCAGTGTTGGGTCCACATTGAAGAGTCATATAGCCCTCAAATTATGAGCCTGCTCAGGTTCCAAATCGCAGTTACTGGTCCCAAAGCCACTTCTCAGAGTGACCATGGTACACAGATCAAGATGTTTGTTTCGTTTTTTTTCCCAATGCAAAGACCGGTTCAAAGAACTATATCAGCAGTCACCGCAGAATACTTCAGGCAAATAGGCAAATAGCATGGCTCAAAGGCAAAAGCCTCAGTCACCATGCCACCCGAAGTCAGCCTCCAATAAAAGAGGGTTCAAAGAGTAGATCAAAAGCTATGAAATCTTGGGTCAAAGGGAATTGCCACAAAGCACTCCCCCGCAGTCACCAAGAAAGGCCAGATAGAGCCGTACAAATCGTTACCAATACTGCGATAGAAAAGAGCTAATAGCTGAGAATAGTAGGGCACAATACATCAATGACGTAAGGAACTTGCCTCCTACCGCAGCAAACAGAACAAAACAGTAAAAACTCCACCACCACCCTTAGTCTCCACCGGGTTTAACGCTGCAAGGGCTGCAAGGTGGGGTTGAAGTATGCTACTTCCTGGAAGGGCGTGTCTTTCCTCCCTTGCTGCTCGCTGCTCTTAAAGATACAGTTCTCAATTCACAGTCCAGTAGTCACAAAATAACGGAAGACCAATACTGTGTGCGAGCATAGAGAGTTCGAAACTAGTTTCCAATCTAGTGCAAAGGCAAACAGCACAAAACAGTATGAACTCCTCCACCGCCCTTAGTCTCCACCGGGCTTAAAGTCTCCACTTATGTCACTTATGTTTCTCTTTCTCAGTCTATAGCTTTCGTGCTGCGTAGCACTACATGCCACCTGTTAAGTGGTGGCAGTCCCTTTTTTTTCTCCAGGTATAATCCTCTGTCCTCTAATGCTTCTGCTCACCCAACCACATCACAG
This sequence comes from Ambystoma mexicanum, assembly GCF_040938575.1. NCBI lineage: Eukaryota > Metazoa > Chordata > Amphibia > Caudata > Ambystomatidae > Ambystoma > Ambystoma mexicanum. The sequence continues at coordinate 720,518,898 of NC_090932.1, forward strand.
CTTCGGTAAATCTCAGGCTTTTTTGTTTGCTGCAGTAGGCTCAAAGGCTCTTGGCCCACATTTGCCCCCTGTAGTTGATAAGTGGATAATGAGTTGGATAATAGGTTGGGTAATGGGTTGTGAAATGCGCAGTATGAGGTAAGTATGGGTTAAGGGAAGAGCGGGATATGCAGGCTGTGTAAAGTCCTGCAGGCAGTGCAGGCTGTGTAGTACTACAGTGTGGTATACTCTGTAGTCACATACCAGCCTCCAATTAGTCTGCTTGTCCCCCGCTAGTCTCCCGCAATAAACTGCAGCCTCGGCTTCTACCGACGCTTCAAAAACTGGAGCTACAAAACTCAAACGTAATGAAGCGTGTGTCAGTTAAGGCTTTGCTTGAAGCCCAAAGCCAAGTGCAATTCTTGGTACGACTCAGTCCTCGTTACCCTTAAACACAAGTGCAGGGTGGGTGAGAGGAAATGGCGTGCTTCCGGGACATCCTCTGACAAAATGGCCTGCCACCTGCTCCAAAGGCAACACCGCTCTCTGTCTGCACCAAGAAGAGAGCCCACATCCACGCCTGCATCTATGCGGCATCTAACAACTTGGCCAAACTCTTTGAAATCTTTAAGGAGCTGGCAAATCCTGTTGCAGTCTCTACCTCTCCTGTCCCCTCCCAGGCCCTCTGCATGGCCCTGGCTTCTCATTTCATCTCTAAAACTCAGGACATCCTGTCCTCTCTCTTTTCCTCTCCTCCTCATCCCTCTACTCCCTGCTCTTCCTCTGGCCCTTCTTCGGCCACCTCTCCTCCATTCTGCTATGACTGTCCCCTGTTCTCCCCAGACGAGGACTCCCTCCGTGCCATTCCACCACCACAGGTCCACAGTCCAGCTCCCAGACCACCTTGCCCACTGACACCTCTCTCGGCGGGTTGCCATGTCAGCACCAACATCCTGTGACCAGAGTGGCAACCCCATGGCAGCGAGGCTGAGGGCTGTCAACTTCACCACCAGGGAAGTTAACATCCTGGTGGAGAAGGTCCTGCAACATTATGATGCCCTCTTCAACCATGTGATACAACGCGGAAAGGAAGGACGTCAGTAGATCTGGGACGGGATCACAGATGCCATAAATGCAGAGGGGGTGGCACTCCTCACCTTCAAGACGCTCACAAGCGTGGGAGGACCTGAAACCCAGGATCCACGGCAAGGACCTGTGCTACGTCCAGGCTGGTGCCGGATGTCGGCTAACAACATGCAGGTCCTGGAGAGGTTCTACCCAGCGCTGCAGTCCCATGTCTGTGAGTTACATCAACGTCTGGAGTCAACTGGTGAGTAGCCATGTGGTACAATGCTCTACGGTACATGTGTTCTGTGCATGTACCAACATGTTGGCAGTGACCCCCTTAGGCTTGCAGCAAGTATGTTTCTGAGACAGATGTCTGCGTGTATACCACAGATATTGCTCTCCATGTGTGCAGTCAGACCTATATCTATTTTAAATGTGCTATCACTTGCATTGTGTATTGTAGTGCTGGCTTTCAGACCATGCACATGCAATGTTACTTTTGTCTAAAATGGGCAGGGGGACAAGTGTGCCAGTTGAAGTAGTGTTGCCTGCGTTTTGTGCATGCATGATGCTCATGTGTATGTGCCAAAAATGGGAATGTGTGACTGGGCATCACTCATGCCTGGATGCAATACGTGCATTTGGATGTCTAGCTTAGTCACGCAGAGGCATTGCAGTTCACAGGACTCTGATGTGATTGGTTCACACTGCTTGGGGCCTCTCATTTGATGTGTGTGCATGACATGTGTATGTGCTTGTTGCTGTGGCAGGCTCAAATGTGCATGTGCAAATGATGCATATGTGTATAGCATATGCAATTGAGTGGTTGTACCAGTGGCAAATAGCTTTATGTGATTATGTGGAGTGATGACCAGGCAGGTGTGTCCATGGATGTGAATTGTATGTCCATGTGTGTGGGTATGGAGGTTGATGGTGGTTCCCTTGACAAGTCATGTTCATGTGAATGTGGGTGATGGCATGCAGGATTTGGTGCAGTACACTGATGTTTCTGTTCTGTTTTCCACTGTTGCATCTGATGAACAGGGCAGAAGCAGGGATGCCTCCACCAGGCAGAAGCGCAGGCCCCAGCCATGCTCCCATGACAGCTCATCTTCGGGGAGCGATGTGGCAATGGTGGTGACATCGGGCATGGCTGCTGGGGGTGAGTGGAAGAAGGTCAAGGTGGGAGGGGATTCCTCAGCAGTGGTGGGGACATGTGATGCCAGACAAGGGCCATCCATGGTGGAAGATGCCCCATAGTCATTCAGGTTGATGGAGGGGGAGGTGGCGGAGGTGGGCGTTGCTGCCCAGCCAATGGGGTCAGGTGGGGGGTGTTGAGGTGGGCATGCCTACTGCAGTCCTGTCCCAGGGGCATGAAGCTTTGCAGGCCACTGTGGAGGTCCCTGTGCAAAATCTAGTCCCTGGGCCATCGGATGCAGCAGTGGGCGCCTACCAGGATGCCTCCACCCAGACCCATCGGCCAGTGTTGGCTGATGTGCCCACCCAGATTGACACCCCCTTACCATCTGGTGTGGCCATCCGAAATTATGTGCTAACCCTGCTGGCTGGGTTGACGATGCGGACAGGTTTCATTTGTGATGATGGGCAGGCTACTCGTAGTGTGCATGCCCATCATCACAGTGAGCTTTACCGCCTTGTCGGCTGGCTTGCTGCATGCCTGTTCTGTGGTATCCTCCATGGGTTGTTTACTGCTGAAACCACCTCCTTGTCTTCCTCCTCTGTGTGCCAGTCATCCTCCAGGGTGACTTCCGGCCCAGATACCAGCAGGGCCCCCTGGACACCAGTCCCACCCACAATGCCCCCTCTGGTGTAGACCACATCTCTGCTTGAGTTGGGAGTCCAAGGCACATCAGATGAGATGGTCACCGTGCCTACCCAGGCACTGACAGGGTCACCGGCAATGGAGTGACAGCAGGCACCCATGAGCAGTGCAGGTGCCATACGCCGCCAGGTACCATCATCAGTTCGGTGGGCATACCCATATAGCAGGCACTGTGGCAGCAGGTGGCAATGAGGAGGTGGCTATTTGTTGCAGGGCAGACCAATGAAAGGAGGCAGGTGCGAAGTGTGAGGCAAGAGGGACATGTGGACCTGAGGCACAGGATGTCTTCCGTGTTCCGAGGATATGAAGAGCAGATCAGGGCAGAGAGGCAGCGGGCTTGGGAAGCAAGGGTAATGATGGGCAGGGCTGACATTGTGCTGCGTCGGGCAAGGAGACCGGCTGCCATTCTGGAGGCCACTTGCAGGGATGCCCGAGTGATAAAGACACAGATGATGGGGAACCTGCAAGCCCTCCAAGCAACAAAGGAGGCCTGCCTGAGTGGTGAGGACGTGGCGCTGGACTCAGCCCTGGTGGAAAGGCTCAGTGAGATTAGAGAGGAGGACTAGCCCGCTGCCTTTGTACACAGTTATTTAGGTGTAAGTTTCCTTTTTTAATTTATTATTTTCCCCAGACTTTTCTTCTCAGTTTTTATTGTATATAGTTCTTTTGGCATAGGATATTAGTTTTATTTCATATTTTCCCAGGACTGCTTTGTGCTTGATTCCCCATTTATTTGTTTACATATTTATATCCAATACATCATTCTGTTTGTTACATTCCACGCTTCATGCAGTTCATTTGTGTGTCGGCCTCTTTGATAGTTCTATTTTTACCCAGTTAATCTCTCCATTGCAAGTCATGTGTCTGGTGGAGTGCATGCTTGTGTGTTGTTTTTGCTGGGATGGTTGTGGATGGACATCGGGGGGGGGGTATGGTCCATCAGACGACTGGGTCTGCACTGTATGTTTTCATTTGCATTTACCTATGCAGCATCACTGTGTGTTTGGGGTGGAGAGCAGGGAGCTCACTTTGGAGGAGTCAAATGGTCACGCTTATAGCACGTTTGTCATTGCTGTCTAAAACCCATGTTGTGCAGACACGGCCACCAGCATGTGCAGTCAAACACTGCCTTCGCTCATGTGTCGCTCAACCTCTACCACTGGTATGGAGTGTTGGGCCATGTTTGCTCTTCCAGAATGGCAGCACAATTCTCCAGTCTCTATGACACATGTTCTCTCTGACTGCCCTACCATCACCCATGCATGGCCCTGTCACGTGATTGTTCCCTGACAGGTATTTTGCAACCAATTCCACCCAGGTCACTGATGCTCAGGCTGTGACATACCTGCCCATTTTTTGTGGATCTTGCAATATCTGTTGGTAGGTTTGCTTCTGTTGTGGGCATGCATTCAGTTACTGTGCTTTGATGCCTTGGCAATGTGTCACGGATAACATGCATGTGGATTTGCATTCACTTTCACATGTGTATGGGGGCTGATTAAGGCCTGGAAGGGTGTGTGAGCAGATGCTCCACTCATAGATGGACCTCCGGTGCTTCCAGTTGGTCGTATTTGTGGTGTACATGTTGGTGTAGCACTTCATGGTGCTGTCAGACCACGGGCGTTCAGGTGAGCTTCAGACATGCATTGCACTGGTATTGTGGGAGACTGTCAGGGGGCTGCCTGGGTGTGTCACAGGGGAAGGGGGCTGGTGGGTGGTATCCAGTCTGGAAGGGGCTGCCTGGGCACATGTCACAGGTGAGGGGGCTAGTGGGTGTTGTCCAGTCTGGAGGGGGCTGCCTAGGGGGTATCACAGGTGAGGGGGGCTGGTGGATTGTGTCCAGTCTGGAGGGGGCTGCCTGGGGGAGTCACAGGTGAGGGGGCTGGTGGGTGGTGCCCAGTCTGGAGGGGGCTGCCTGGGGTGGTGTCACAGGTGAGGGGGGCTGGGGGTGGTGTCCAGTTTAGAAGGGGGATGTCTGGGGGTGTCACAGGTGAGGGGGGTTGGTGGGTTGTTCCAGTCTGGAGGGGGATGCCTGGGGGTGTCACAGGTGAGGGGGGCTAGGGGTGGTGTCCAATCTGGAGGGGGGCTGGTGGGTGGTGTCCAGTCTAGAAGGGGGATGCCTGGGGGGTGTCACAGGTGAGGGGGCTTTGTTCCAGTCTGGAGGGGGGCTGCCTGGGGGGGTCACAGATGAGGGGGGCTGGCGGGTGATGTCCAGTCTGGAGGGGGATGCCTGGGGGTGTCACAGGTGAGGGGGGCTAGGGGTGGTGTCCAATCTGGAGGGGGGCTGGTGGGTGGTGTCCAGTCTAGAAGGGGGATGCCTGGGGGGTGTCACAGGTGAGGGGGCTTTGTTCCAGTCTGGAGGGGGGCTGCCTGGGGGGGTCACAGATGAGGGGGGCTGGCGGGTGATGTCCAGTCTGGAGGGGGCTGCCTGGGAGGGTGTCACAGGTGAGGGGGGCTAGTGGCTGGTGTCCAGTCTGGAGGGGGCTGCCTGGGCGGGTATCATAGGTGAGGGGTGCTGGTGGGTGGCATCCAGTCTGGAAGGGGCTGCCTGGGGAGTGTCACAGATGAGGGGGGCTTGTGGGTGGTGTCCAGTCTGGAGGCGGCTGCTTGGGAGGGTGTCACCAGTGAGGGGGGCTATGGAGTGGTGTCCAGTCTGGAGGAGCTGCCTGGGGGGGTATTACAGGTGAGGGGGGCTGGGGGATTGTGTCCCGTCTTGAGGAGGCTGTATGGGGGGTGTCACAGGTGAGGGGGCTGGTGTCCATTCAGGAGGGGGACTGGTGGGTGGTGTCCAGTCTGGAGGGGGCTGACTGGGGGTTGTCACAGGTGAGGAGGGCTGGGTGGTGGTTTCCAGTCTGGAGGGGGCTCCCTGGGGGGGGTGTCAGAAGTGAGGGGGCTAGTGGGCGGTGTCCAGTCTGGAGGGGGCTGCCAGGGAGTTGTCACAGGTGAGGGGGGCTGGTGGGTGCTGTCCAGTCTGGAGGGTACTGCCTGGGGGGTATCACAGGTGAGGGGGGTTTGGGGGTGTTGTCCAGTCTAGATGGGGCTGCCTGGGGGTTGTCACCGGTGAGGGGGCTGAGGGTGGTGTCCAGTCTGGAGGGGGCTGCCTGGGGTGGTGTCACAGGTGAGGGAGTCTGGTGGGTAGCATCCAGTCTGGAAGGGGCTGCCTGGGGAGTGTCACAGATGAGGGGGGCTTGTGGGTTGTGTCCAGTCTGGAGGGGGCTGCCTGGGGGGTGTCACAGGTGAGAGAGGCTGGTGGGTAGCATCCAGTCTGGAAGGGGCTGCCTGGGGAGTGTCACAGATGAGGGGGGCTTGTGGGTTGTGTCCAGTCTGGAGGGGGCTGCCTGGGAGGGTGTCACAGGTGAGGGGGGGTATGGGGTGGTGTCCAGTCTGGAAGGGTTGCCTGGGGGGGTATTACAGGTGAGGGGGGCTGGGGGATGGTGTCCCGTCTTGACGAGGCTGCCTGGGGGTGTCACAGGTGAGGGGGCTGGTGGGTGGTGTCCAGTCAGGAGGGGGACTGGTGGGTGGTGTCCCATCTGGAGGGGGCTGCCTGGGTGGTGTCACAGGTGAGGGGGGCTGGGTGGTGGTTTCCAGTCTGGAGTGGGCTTCCTGGGGGGTGTCACAAGTCAGGGGGCTGGTGGGCGGTGTCCGGTCTGGATGGGGCTGCCAGGGAGTTGTCACAGGTGAGTGGGGATGGTGGCTACTGTCCAGTCTGGAGGGGGGCTGGTGGGTGGTGTCCAGTGTGGAGGGGGTTCCTGGGGGTTTTCACAGGTGAGGGGGCTGGGGGTGGTGTCCAGTCTGGAGGGGGCTGGTGGGTGGTGTCCAGTCTGCAGGGGGCTGCCTGGGGTGGTGTCACAGGTGAGGGAGGTTGGGAGTGGTGTCCAGTCGAGGGGGGTGTGCTGATTGGTGGTGTCCAGTCTGGAAGGGGCTGCCTGGGGGATGTCAGCAGGTGAGGGGGGTTAGGGGGTGTTGTCCAGTCTGGAGGGGGCTGCCTGGGGGGGTGTCACAGGTGAGGGGGGATAGGGGGTGGTGTCCAGTCTGGAGGGAACTGCCTGGGGGGTTTCACAGGTGAGGGGGGGCTGGTGGGTGCTGTCCAGTATGGAGGGTGCTGCCTGGGGGGGTGTCACAGGTGAGGTGGGTTTGGGGGTGTTGTTCAGTCTGGACAGGGCTGCCGGGGGTTGTCACAGGTGTGGGGGCTGGGGGTGGTGTCCAGTCTGGAGGGGGGCTGTTGGGTGGTGTCCAGTCTGGAGGGGGCTGCCTGGGGTGGTGTCACAGGTGAGGGAGGCTGGGAGTGGTATCCAGTCGAGGGTGGGGTTCTGATGGGTGGTGTCCAGTCTGGAGGGGGATGCCTGGGGGATGTCACAGGCGAGGGGGGGCTAGGGGATGTTGTCCAGTCTGGAGGGGACTGCCTGGAGGGTTTCACAGGTGAGGGGGTTGGGAGGTGAAGTCCAGTCTGGAGGGGGCTGCCTGGGGGGGTGTCACAGATGAAGGGGGCTGCTGGGTGGTGTCAAGTCTGGAGGGGCTTCCTGTGGGGTGTCAAAGGTACGAGGGGCTGGTGGGTGGTGTCCAGTCTGGAGGGGGCTGCCTGGGGGAGTGTCACAAGTGAGGGGGGCTTGGGGGTGGTGTCTGGGCTAGAGTGGTTGATGTGCAGTAGGGGGGTATGCGGCCAGAATGAGTGCTAGGGTGTAGGAGGACTCACATTTTGGTGAGGGTTGTAGTCGCCACTTACGAGGGGGGGCCGCTGTATTGCTGGGGAGCAGCCAGACCTTGCCAGGTGAGGCACGCAATTTCGCAGGCGTGCAGCCTGGGCTTGTGAGGTGAGGCGTGCCTTCTCACAGGGGTACTGGAAGGTGTGCCAGGGGTGGCGCGGTGGCTTGTGCCATGTTTGACCTTTTGCTTGCTTTTTGGTGTGCTTGGGGCCGTGTTGTGGGCATTCCTCACGCAGCTTGTTTTTACTTGCGCGACGGCTAGTAAAGCGTCTTTAAATCCATGAATACTCGTGGCATGCAATATTTTTTCTGCACCCCGGCTCGCGCAGGTTCCTTCTCGGCATAAGGACCATGCGCCATTTCTGCACCCCATTCCATGAATCAGGCTTTCTATTTTTTTCCAAATAAATACCAGATGCAAAAATAATGATTAAGCAATTCAGCAACTGAAAAACAGAGCATCATAAGTAGAGGATATTCAAGGTAAAACAGAGAGAGGAAAAAAGGTTACAAATACCTTATGATAGAAGCCGCTCCTTAGTGCTTAAATAAGCAAAGGTGGAGGCTTGGATGATGATCCTGGCGATCCCTAAAGTTTTATGGGGCACTGGTAATCTGACGGATTGAGTGGTGTGGGGTTCGGGGAAGAAGATTAGAACACACAGAAGTGATACATTTTAAATACAGCTGTTACCGCTGCAGCACAGCCGCACACTCTTGAGATCCTAAATGTGTACCATCTTTTCATTAAAAGAATAAACAAGGGGCGTAAGGCAATAATTTTATCTTGCCGCTTTATTGCACTGCATGCAACATATTTTACTGTATTGTGTTCCACGTTGACAGGAGATTTGTATTGAGTAGAATGCACGACCTCAGACTCATGGCACACCTTTAGCAGGAAATCAAACCTGAGCTCATCCAGTAAAAGATAGTCCCTAGAGGTGAAACACATTAGACGGAGAAGACGCCATGCTGGGCCATGCCCAATATTTATCATCCCGGTGACAGGACGCCATAAATCAGTGAGGGCAGAATAGCTTAGAGTTCAATTCATTTGCATAATTGAGGTTTGCAGGGGAACGCGCGCGCTCACTCGAATTGAATGATTGGGTAACGTTAAATAGAAAAATGGACGCCAGTTCAACACCCACACTTAGTGTAAGACATCCAGGTACATTTTTCACTTCGAAAAAATCTTTTTGACAATGGCTTTGAACAATTCCTGCCACAGTTTCTGTTGCAGTTTACTGTGTGCATTGCAATATTTAAATGCAAATTTGTATTATGTTGCTCACCTTTCCTCTATTAGCTGGAATACTGGAAAGTAAAAACATAAAGTTAACCATCCAAAGAATATATTCAAAACAAAGAATAAGGCAGCATTTGTTCTTGCTCATGGAGTCTCATGGAGACATAGGGCCGAATTAACAAAAAAAAAATCAATAGGAGGTTCCCATGTTAAAACATTTTTGTAAATCAGGTCCTTAGAATTTTGCAGGTTCGGAATACGTTTGGTTTTTGGAGTTAGCAAATATGCTGTAAGCAAAAAACTATTATGGGGACCATGGACCTCATTACGAGTCTGCCGGTAAACCACCGGTGCTACCGCTGGGTTACCAGCAGACTCGCCTTACCATTTCCGCCACCTGACATCCCAGTGCTACCAGAATATCACAGGCGGCGGGGAAACAGTAAGTTCCCATTACTGTGGAATCCCATGGGTATGGGAACCCTGAAACACTGGTACCATTAGTAACGGTTCCAGTGCTTCAGTGAAAAACCTGCAAGTAGGGGTAGTTCACAGCCCCTACCAGCAGACTTGAAGTGAGCCTGTCTGGGAAATATGCCGGTAACGTTGTTACTGGCACCTTTATTTCCGGACCGGCTCCCTTACAATGAGGCCCCATGTCTGAGTCGCTCTGAAGAAATACTAAAACAAATCAATATAAATCCTGCTTTATTGTAGTTTGGTTATTATTATTATAGTTTTGGTTGACAAAACTGGCATTCATCCATGGTGCAAACTGGTTTCGTACTAAATGAACAAAATGATAGTTTATTTTGCAGCCAGCACTATACAGATGTTTATGCTGTAACTCATTTACAAAACATGGACGCCTGCAATATCTGCAACGTGACCTGTACATTTTCTTAATTTGTCTGAAATCCATTATATCTTGTAGACTTGATTTCAAGTTTCCTTTCATCTAATTTGCCTGTAATCATTCCCTGTGATTAATTTATAATACAACAGTAAGGTAGTATGTTTGGTGCTCTCATGGTGTTAGTACAAGAATGCTGTCAAATATATTTAGGTCACCACCAAAATCCTGTTAAACGCATTTCAGTTAGATTGGTTACAATACGTGATTGAAAAAATGTTAGTTAAATATTTGTTTGTTTGTTTATTCACTTTTTATGCGCACCAGATCCATAGGTAACAGGACGCAGCAGTAAGAAAATGCAAGGCTTACAGAATTACAAGAATATACATGTTGCAATAGAATACACTGAATCACAAAAATAGAATAAATTACACATAGTTTTACAAATAGTGGCAGAAAGTTCAAATGGGAATATTGGGCGTGTAGGAGTATACTGAGCCAAATGCGGAAACAACCCAGAGGATGGGAGAGTAAGGGTCAATAGAAATGAAATATTTGATGGCGTTTTTTCTAAAGTGTAGGTAGGGTTGGTCTACTCTCGGATTTTGTGGCAGTAAGTTCCAGAGTTTAGCAACCTTCACTGGGAAACTGTTACCACCAATTGTGGTAAACCTGTGTCTAGGTACTGGCAGGCAATTGCCATTACCAGCTCTAGTTGATCTAAGTGAGATTCTTCTATGAAGTTTATCTATTAGGTAACTAGGGGACGCGTTGTTTAAGGCTTTGTGGGTCAGTGATTTCATTTTTAACTGTATTTTGTTGTTGGTAAAAAGCCATTTATGTTGGTGTCTGATGGAGGAGATAGTTCTTTTGTTTATGCCGAGTGCTGCTCTCAGGGTGTTATTTTGTAATGTTTTTAGCCTCCGAATAGTGTCTTTATTGGCACCACTGTACAGAGCATTACAGTAGTCAATTCTGGATAGTATTAAGGCTCTGGCCAGGATCATGCAGCTGACGTTAGAGAGGAATGGCTTGCCAGCTCTTATCAGCTTGCAAGTATAGGCAGTGGTGGAAGCAAGGGTTTTTACCTGTTTGTCAAAGGACATGGCGGAATCAAGGTAGAAACCAAGGGTTTTTACTTCCTTGGAGACTTTGATGATATTCCTGTCAATATTGAATGAGGAAAATTCCTGTCCTAGTTTTTTAATGTTGGCATGTGTACCCATGATTATCAGCTTAGTCTTATTATCGTTCAGGCATAGGCCATGAGTGGCCATCCATGCCTGGATGATATACCCTATTCACCAACTCTGTGTCCTTACTATGATCCCCAGAAAGCATGAGGAGAATCTGAGTATCATCTTCATAGTTAGTGTAGATGATACCCAGACGGTCCAGATCATCAAACAAGGGCTTGGTGAAGATGTTGTATAGAGTTGGCAAGACACATGAGCCTTGAGGAACACCGCACAGGATGGGGGTAGGGTCTGCGGCTGCCGATGGAGAGAATACTCTTCTGGTTCTCTCACTCAGGAAGGACTCGATCCATCTGATAGCCTCAGAGGAGAAGTGTGCGGCAGAGTCCAGGTGTCTACAGAGGACCTTGTGGTCCACTAGATCGAATGCAGCTGAGAGATCAAGTAGGAGCAGAAGTGTTGTCTTCCCTTTGTCTTCCAGCTCGTCAATTTGGGTTTTTAAATCAATTAAAGCAGTTTCCATCCCGTGTAGTGAGTGGAAGCCAGATTGTCTAGTTCCAAAGAGTTTATGCAGTTCTAGGTGTTTTTGAATCTGGATATAAGCAGCTTTATACCGTGGTAATGGGAGTTGGTGGGGATGAGAGGATCTAATGTCTGTTTCTTGAGGAGTGGGAGCACCCAAGAATGTTTTAGGGTTAGCAGGGATGGTACCTGAGGCAAAGGAGGCGTTAATCAATTTGGGGATTAAAGGGGATAAGTCTCTGGCAGCGTCTTTTATTAACTGTGCTGGGCAGATTCACCTTTGCAATTGGAGGGTTTAAGCGAAAGGATAATTTTTTCTTCTTCCAAGGTAGACATTTTAGTGAAGTGAAATGTATTGTTGTGTGCCGTGGGTGGGTTACTGGGCGGCGGGATATTGGGCAGGTGCTGTAAATTCAGTGTTTTTTTCTTTTGTTGTATTTTATTTTGGAGCATGTTAATTTTATTTGATAATGCCTGGTGGATGTCTGCACACAAAGACTTATCCTTAGTGCAAATATCAGGTGTGGCTATTGGTGACTCTAGTTCTTTTAATATGGAAAAGAGTTCCTTCATGCTAGAGTTAGGATTGGCAATGCTTTTGTCATAAGAATTACGTTTTGCCAAGCAAACTTCATTCTTATTATGTGAGGAGAGGGAAGTTAATTTGGCTTTGTTGTCATTGGAGGGGCATAATCTCCAATTGGTTTCACTTTTTCTTTTCAGGAAGCATAGGTCTATAAATTGTGGCATAAACCATTTGTTTAAATGGGCTTTGGGTTAACCTGATCTGAGTTTAAGAAGGGTGATTTTGTCCATAGTAGTGAGCATGATATTGTTGAATTCATGGACTAGATTACTGGGATCTAGATTTTCTGGCAGTGCATTTAGAGTGGGTAGGATAGCGGGGATAACTTTGTCTACCGTGATGCTCTTTTTGTTTCTGGTTAAACAAGGAGGCTCTAGTTGAGGGGCCGTAGGAGTGGGTCTGGTGGTAGATAAATTAAAGTACACCAGTGAGTGGTCAGTCCAGGGTAGAGGCAAGATGGATGAGATCGTAGCAGTACAGTTATAGTCTGCTATCTAATCCAATGTTCTCCCCTTCAAGAGGGTGGGTTTGTTAACTTTTTTGAGACAATCCTAGTGTGTTGCCGGTATTAGCTATATCCATAGCGATTTTTGTCCATGGGATCATTAAAGTCTATGTTAAAGTCCCCTAGTAGGAGTAGTTGAGAGGATAGTTTGAGGTTGTTAGTAAGTATATTATGCAGATCCTCCTCGAAGGTGCCAAGAGGACCAGGAGGTCTATATAATAGATGGATGGTAAGTGATTGTGAATTGTTTATCTGGAATTTAGCAGATAGAGATTCGCAAGATTGTGACAATTGCGTGGGGGCTAGTCTGAGGTAGAGGCACATTTTAGAGATAATGGCGATACCGCCTCTTCGCGCACCATCTCGTTCTTGTCTAGATATTGTATAGCTGTCTGGGATGACTAACATAAGTGACAGTCCTGCCGCATTATGTAGCCATGTCTCAGTAAACGCAAGGAAATCCAGATTACCTTCTGTAATTAGGTCAGCTATGTCGAGGGTGTGGGCGACGAGCGATCTCGCATTGAGAAGTGCTCCTTTAAGGCAAGGGGCTTCAGTTACAGATTTGGCTTGGATAGGCTTAGCTATGTTGGTAGCAGTTGGCTTGGACGTGCGACTTTTCGGTTGGAGGTCACTTATATTAGATGTAGAATGTGGCAAAGGCAAATTGGTCTGAGTGGGTTTCATAATGTGCTGGTAGTTTGTTTTCAGATTGATAGGTGGTAGAGATAGATCTTCTCAGTGGTTCATGTAATTTGGTAAATTTGGCACGGAGTCTATAGATTCTATCAACCGTTGCACGTGGTAGAGAGGCAAAGGTTACTGTCCCTAGGACACTGTGGTGTTTAGATTGGACGGTGGTGGCGTTTTTCATAGCTGTTTTGGCCAGGGTAGGTAGGCTAGGAGCTAGGAGAGGTGCTAGTAAGAGCTCAGTAAGGCATACTAGGTTTCTGGTAGCAGAGTGTAGAGTGACAGCCATTATGCAGAGCAGAGTAGTTAGACTTAGCATCTTGCACAATTTAAATAGCAGAAATATGTGCTGCACGTAGAGGCACCTAGTTGCAGTCTGGCTGCGGAGATAGGGCAGTGCGTGTAAGGCACGTGGGTCCAATCACAATTAAGCAGCAAGGATAAGGCGATGCACATAGAGGCACTTGGGCCCGAACACAATTAAACAGCAAAGATAAGGCAATGTATGTGAGGCACCTGGGCCTGATCACAATGAAGCCGCTAGGATAAGGCGATGTGCAAAGAGGCCTGGTCACAATTCAGCAGCAGCAGTAGGGCAGTGCAAGGGAGGCAGCTGGCCTAATCACAATTAATACAGCAGCAATGAGGCAATTCATGGGGGGAGGCACCTGGCCTAATCATCATTAACAGCAACAATAAGGTAATGCATGGAAGCACCTGGGCCTAATCACAATTAATACAGCAGCAGTAAGGCAATGCATGGGAGGCACCTGGCCTAATCACAATTAAACAGCAGCAATGAGGCAATTCATGGGGGGAGGCACCTGGCCTAATCATCATTAACAGCAGCAATAAGGCAATGCATGGGAGGCACCTGGGCCTAATCACAATTAATAGCAGCAATAAGGCAATGCATGTGGGAGGCACCTGGCCTAATCACAATTAACAGCAGCAATAAGGCAATGCATGGAAGGCACCTGGGTCATCAGTGGCTGGGTGCTCGCAATAGACAGGTTCAGAATAAACACACAATAGGCAGGATCAAAATAGTTACACAGTAGGCAGGTTCAACATTAGTAAGGGTGCAGATTCAGCATTAACTAGGGTGCACACAGTTAGCATACACAGCGTGGTCAGCGTTGGCTGAGTTACACAAGCTGAGTTACACAAGGAGGACAGGTTGGCGGTTAGTTAACGTGAGTACAGGGCTATGATTTAGCATGTGCGCTGATGTCTAAATACAGAGGTGGGCGTACAGATGAACACAATTACTAAATATAGAAATGCTCATAGACTGTCAATACAGCAAAGACACCATTCATGCATTCACTGGGGCAAAGACGAGCAAATCATTAAGGCACACGTTATGATGGGCAGAGTTCAATAGCTGACAACGTACAGTCGGGGGGTCAGATGTCAATAGCATTTGAAAGTCTTGTGGTTGCTGCGTGTGCAGAGGAGATGTGCAAGGCGTCGGGTTACAGTGTTTCAGTTAGCCAAACGCGTGCATTGGGATGTATACAGTTTAGAATGAGGCGGCAATGCGACACGTTGGGCAATGGGTAGATGGGTTTAGGTGGGCAGCGAGAAGACAAGGCAGTGTAGGGAACAAGTGCGAACATGATATGTGGTCGAAGTATACAGATTGTAAGGGGCAAGGCTTACCAAGGTGGCGGCAGCGCTGAATGCCCAGAGCCCATATGGCCCCAGACAGGCTCACGACAGGTATTGTGCCTTAGTCTGGGTGCCTTCATGTGGGCCGGCTCCAGCCTGCCGGCTCACAATTGGTTGCTGAAATAGGGCTGGCAGCCAATGGGGGAATGCAATGGGGCCTGGTGTTGCTCCTCACAGCGAGGAAGGCCAGGAAAGCACCACAAACTCCTGGTCGGCCATTTTGGAAGGGCTTTTTACCTTGTGGGTGCTAATGGAGATTAGCACAGATCAGAACCAAATCGAATCCGTTTGGCCGAAAATGTGGACAAAGGAGCCATCCAGGTTGAAGCAATGAAATATGTATGTGATCCACTTGGATGTGGAATCAAATACCGGCGGCGGGCGTCCTGCTCCGTAGTGTTGCAGTAAATTAGTCAGGCAGCCTAGCATCAAAGCGGGTGCACATCAGAGCACCTCTGGACTGGCCACTGCTCCTGCATTGGGGGGAGCTCCAGCTCCTCCTCAGGTTAAGGCAGAACTGATGTGGGCTCAGGCTCACGACAGTTATTGTGCCGTAGTCTGGGTGCCTTCATGTGGGCCGGCTCGAGCCTGCCGGCTCACATTTGGTTGCTGAAATAGGGCTGGCAGCCAATGGGGGAATGCAATGGGGCCTGGTGTTGCTCCTCACAGCCAGGAAGGCCAGGAAAGCACCACAAACTCCTGGTCGGCCATTTTGGAAGGGCTTTTTACCTCGTGGGTTCTAATGGAGATTAGCACAGATCGGAACCAAATCGAATCGGTTTGGCCGAAAATGTGGATGAAGGGGCCATCCAGGTTGAAGCAATGAAATATGGATGTGATCCACTTGGATGTGGAATCAAATACCGGCGGCGGGCGTCCTGCTCTGTAGTGTTGCAGTAAATTAGTCAGGCAGCCTAGCATCAAAGCGGGTGCACATCAGAGCACCTCTGAACTGGCCACTGCTCCTGCAGTGGGGGGAGCTCCAGCTCCTCCTCGGGTTAAGGCACAACTGATGTGGGCTCAGGCTCACGACAGATATTGTGCCTTAGTCTGGGTGCCTTCATGTGGGCCGGCTCGAGCCTGCCGGCTCACATTTGGTTGCTGAAATAGGGCTGGCAGCCAATGGGGGAATGCAATGGGGCCTGGTGTTGCTCCTCACAGCCAGGAAGGCCAGGAAAGCACCATGAACTCCTGGTCGGCCATTTTGGAAGGGCTTTTTACCTCGTGGGTGGTAATGTAGATTAGCACAGATCGGAACCAAATCAGATCATGCTATACCAGGAATATATACAACAATTGCAGATATCCTCAATCATAGGCATCCATACACGAGACGCATGTCACCATAATTCTCCCTCCTAAAGCAACACAAGATAATTCACAATAGTAGGAAAGACTAGGCACTTACATACTCTTCCTCTGTCACAATTCGAATAATGGCACTGACAAATCTGCAGGTGCAAGGTATCACTCAACAACTGCTGACACTTCATGCATCCAAAATGGCACTGAACACCACTAGAGCACTACCAGAACACACCAGTGGGCACAATCTCCGGCCGTCCCCACTGTATACTTTAAATCACTACCTGGTCATTAGCCATGGACTTTGGCTGTGCCCACTGTACATTTTAGAACACTACCAGCCCACTAGCCATGGCCATTTGGCACATCCTTCAGCCGTGCCCAATGTCAGTTTTAGATCACTACCAGACCACTAACCATGGCCTTCAGCCCTGACCAGTGCTCACAGCCTTCAGCCGTGCTCACTCTACATTTTACAACACTTGCACATTCCAATGAATCTCCCCTATAGTACTATATGCTTCATAATGCCATTCTCTATGGCATTATCAATCCCTTCTCTTCGATTAAATATGTCCTCTTGGGCATTGAAATGGGAACACGCAGAGTTAAGCCAGTCCTGAGTTCCCCAATGTGTTGAGTTTCAGGGGTTTTGTTGCAATACGTTTCTTACCTTAACTGATCATTAACTGAATTTCAAGGGTTGTGTTATTCCATAGATTTTTTCTGCACCACTGGCCATGGTCATCAGCCATGGCCAGTGGCCTCGGCCTTCGTCTGTTCCGACAGTATATATTAGAACACTACCAGACCACTAGCTATAGCCTTGGGCCATGGCCAGTGGGCCTGGCCTTTGACTATGCCTACTGTCCATTTTAGTACACTCCTAGAACACTAGCCATGGCCTTGAGCCATGGCCGTGCCCACTGTATTTTTAAAGTCATTACCAGCCCCCTAGCCATAGCCTTCAGCCATGCCCACTATATTTTTTAAATCAATTTCAGACCAATATCCATTTTAGAACACTACCAGACCACTACCCATGGCCTTCACTGTGTACAGTGGGCACAGCCTCTGGCTGTGCCCACAGTATTTTCAAAATTCCTATCAGACCACCACCTATGGCCTTTGACTGTACCCACTCTATATTTTAAAATAACGGCCTTTTCCCATTGATCTCCCCTATAATCCTTTATCCCCCATAATGCTATGGTGTTGTGAATCCCTTCTCTTTGAATAAATATGACCACTTGGGCTTTGCAATGGGAATGCACCAAGTTAAGCCGGTCCAGAGTTCCACAATACGTTGAATTTCAGAGGTTTTGTTGCGATAAATTACCTTAACTGATCATTAATTCAAGTATTTTCATTGAATTTTAAGGGATTTTATATTCCATAAACTTTTGTCGCACCATTGGCCATGGCCTTCGGCCATGCCCACTGTATATTTTAGAAAACTACCAGACATCTAGCCATGGCCCTTGGCCGTGCCCACTCTATATGTTAAAACATTTGCAACCCATCGCTCAAAGATGTTCTTCAATCACAGACCGATTTTGACCTGCGTTGACAGTTGTATTGTTATGTATAAAAGATGGCAGGCTTTGAGAACTCACAATTTTTAGGCAATGCACAGTGAGACTATATTATTTGCCATGGATCACACACTTTGGTGAAGCAGCGTGCTAGAAGCCCCTTGTTTTATGGACAGTGTCTTGATAAATGTTTGTGATACATTGCACAACCCCAACTAACCACATTTAAGCTGCACAGAAAAGAGAAGAAAATGACTGGCTGTGAAAATAACATTTGTGATGTCATCTTTGATGTCCTGGGTGTTAGTCTTAGCAGTGCACAGTGGTGGCGCGAGTTATGGTTGCTTAGCTTACCATAACTGGCGAATTTCAAGGGTTTTTCGGTTTTACTTGGAACCATAACGTCCCGTTAACAACGTTTTTTTAGTGAATTTCATAGGTTTTTAGTTGCGCAACTTAACCATAATGTCCCTTTAACAACGTTTTTTTACTGAATTTGATAGGTTTTTAGTAGTGCAACTTAACCATGATGTCCCTTTAACAAAGATTTTTTACTGAACTTCATAAGTGTCTAGTAGTGGCATGTAACCATAATGTAAACTAACATCTGACTTCATTGCACACCTTCCGGAAAATGCCACATGACCATATGCTGGCGCACAGCACGGTGACGTGTCCCAGAATCCGTACACATTTAACAATAAGATCTATGCCTCGTGGACAGTGAGGAACTACATTTTTTACTGATGTAGGAACTTGCAACTTCAACATTTCCCTTGCACAGCGCCAAAACCTATTTGTACTCAGCCATTAACAATGTAGTACACAGTACATACTTTTAGCAAAAGTACTATTTATCTGAAAACGACATGAGCTAAGGCCATCCTTCCCCCCCAAGAAACAGCACCGCTGCTGTAATGAAGGAGCATGAGAAACACTGCCCCTACCTTACAAATAATACATGCACATTTTCCCCCGTCCACCTACCCCTCCATATTACTGTTTGGTGCCTCTTTGCTAATTTCCGTCCTCAACAGTCCTTCTTAGCGTCCTTCCAAAAAAAAAACATCTGTTAAGAAATTAAATGTTCCTTTAAGAACCACCTTTCACAGTTTAAAAATATGAATTAAAAAAAATTGCATAGACTCCATCTACTTTATATTTCTCAGTAAAGTACATAGACGCAATAAGATTTTTCAACATTTCCATTTGCAGTTTGTGTTATGCTTATGGGAATATTGTAGCGTTCGTCCTCCGTTCCAGGGACTGGAACGGTGAATAAAGGGCCAGCAGGCCAAGTTATCAGCCCAATTGAAGAGAGAGTGCATAACACGATCTCTGGATCATTACCCCCCTTCAGCCCCTAAAACGGGGGATGAATGCCATTAACAATCTAGATTTCCAAAGCAGTAACTCGTGCTACTAAAAAAGAGGATTTTGCGTCCTAATCCTAGACGGCACAGCGTCCCGGATTAGAAAACAAAATCCTTTTCCAAGATGGCCACCATAGAAAGCGAAGGCGGTTGTTCCATACAGGGCCACTCTTCGCTTTCCATTGCAGCCTGCAAAAAGGAAACCCTGTTAACATATTACCACAAGCACTTTTTTCTTCCCTTTCAAATGTATCCTAATGTAGAACACCTTTACCACAAAGCCAGTCCCAGGTGGACATGGCCACTGTAATCCTATCTTTTCTCCCTTCTCGTCATGGCCAGTAGCCACATTGTGCGGATCATGACCTTATACCATGACCCCGACATTCTGCCCACTCCCCATGGCTACAGCCTACCCCTCAGTCGGTAAACATATACTGCTATGTTTTTTAACTACATTACGACACTTGTCTAATACGAAAACACTCCCACATCTCGTCACATAAACAACCCTAATCATATTCTACACCTTTTTGGATGACGTTCCTCTCCAGCGTAGCCAAATGCGCCCATAAGCACCTATGTGCCGATATGCAGAACCTGAAAATAAACACACAGCGACGTACAACGTAGCACGACACATTTTGAAATAATAAACTAGTTTTTAAAAGAAAACATTAACATTTAAGAATTTGTAAAGTACTTTTATTTCACAATAAACTGTCCGAGACCATCGGACTATCCCCATTTTCATTCAAAGAGTAACTTTGTTTCTTCGGTCGTCATCGAAAATGTTAATCGTGAGGCACACGTTGTTCTTTTCCCATACAAAAAGTATTTGTTTTCGATAAAGCAACCGCTTTGATCGCACAGTGATTTCCAAGACGTCGACATGAACTTCGGCCTACACCACCATAAAAGATGTTATGTTACTCCTAATGGCCACTACTGCGTACGGAAAAATGGGTCCTGCGCGATCGTCCCACAAAACAGTGACGGTTAGTCAGCCGGTCACGAGTATGTGACCATCACTTGGAATCTGGAATCCATGGCAATCACAGTAAGGCAGGATGTAGCTGTTTGGAAAACAATACAGAAAATATGTATCAATACTCAACTTTTAGCAAACAATTTCAAAAAACACCAAAAGAACGTGGAAACTGATACAAAAATCAATGTGGTCATACATGACATTTTAAAGAATATTAGCATTGAACATGGGTGAATCTAGTGATAGCCTACAAACGGCGAGAATCTGCACACTCCATAACTAAAAAAAAAATTACAACTACACAGAAAGATAGTACTTCAGTTAAATTGCAAAAAATAATGTTCTGGTAATAAAAAATTAAATCTCGTTCCGGTGCATTACTGTCTCCATTCTCTTCGTGAATCTCAGACAGTAATGTACTTGCACCAAAGAATCTTCTTAAACTGATATTACATGTGCCTTACAAACATTTTGAATACATAACCTTATCAAATGGTATTTTTTGCAAACTTTCACTTCCTGCATTCTTACTGAATTTTCCCTTTCGCTCAAGGTAAAAAAACAATTGACCCATATGGGTTCAGTCGGATGCGTGGGCCTACTGAGCTCGCAACCAAAAAAGCAAAGCAAGTGACCTTTGCTCAGAATGCAAATACATTCTGACTTTTCAACAACATGTCTCAACACATTCATGAAAAGTGGTATTCTCATACACTTGCAGACTCGCTGTTTCAATCAAACACCGCAGGTGGCTGCTGCAGATTTCAAACTCTAGGATGCCAGCCTGACTGCAATATTATTTTAAATACATTGTAACACAGACACAGTAATTGTTCGCCTGTACTTAACGGACACTATATTGAGCAGCAACTTCCAATTTACCGTATGACTTTGGTGACAAGAAAACACCACTTTTTGCCTTCCTGCTGCCACATCCCATCCCAGCCTCATTAACCCTCGCCTTCCGAGACAGTATTTCATAAGTTTCACAAGTGCAATGTTGTGTTGTTTTATAGCGGCGATGACCGCGTACACCAAAACACAAATGAAAGATGGCGAGCGCAGTAAAACAATCTGACGCACTTCAGGCTGTTCAACATCCAATCAGTGAATGCGTCAAACGTCCCTTTAACAAAGTTTTTTTTACTGAATTTCATAGATTTTTAGTAGCACAACTTAACCATAACGTCCCTTTAACAAAGTTTTTTTACAGAATTTCAAAGGTTTTTAGTAGCGCAACTTAACCATAACGTCCCTTTAACAAAGTTTTTTACTGAATTTCATAGGTTTTTAGTAGTGCAACTTAACCATAACGTCCCTTTAGCAAACGTTTTTTTAATGAATATAAATTTTCATAGTGTGAATTTGATAGATATTTACAGCGATTCCCTTACTTTATAACATAGAACATACCGAACACCCCGCTAATGATTTTGATGTCCGTGTACGGTCACGGACGATATCAACACTACTCAAACACTCAGGGGATATTTAAAATTGTTCTATCATACCATATAAACACTGCACAAGTGCAAAAAGCAGCACATAAATACATTATATATAATAATAAATAAACAGTGGAACCTACATATTTAACACATCAACCATCCATTTAAATACCATATGTAATAAAATGGATTATACCATAACAAAACAGATATGACTCCAACATAATTACCTCACAGAAACTGCAGAGCTAGAAGCAACATTAGACCTACACAACACTACGAATACAACTTACCAGAAACTAGTAAGTAAACTTCATTTTTCTTATATATTTCTAAACTTTTTGTATGAGGTACACTACAATTAATATATTTTTGTTTTTCACACAGAAATGTGCAGTACTTTGGAGTGGCTGGAGAACAATTTTCCACGTGAGGAAATGTCTGAAGGCAGTGATAATAATGGTAGACACTTCTCCATATAGGCAAATTAATAATCATTACTTTATGTGTACTTAACATATATTTGTATTTATTTTTAACAGACCATACAAACATTGAAAATATTAAACCAAATGACACATTGGAAAAGACTCTGGAACGCATGGAACAGAAAATAGACATGCTCAAGGAAAATTTCAATGGTTTGAAACAGTTAGTGGAGGACCACATAAAAGAAAAGATTAAGTACCATAGTCCCACCTGTACCTGTGCCTCCTCTCCATGTCCCAGTGAACTAACCCCAAACCCTCAACACCAAGATAAACGTTTTGATGAGACTTCCATGCCTTCATCCCCTCCCATCCATCCTCTCCAAACTCCTAATTCCCCTGTATTTGTATCAGTTTCTGCTTCCCCCTCTCTTTCATAAATTGTGTATATGTATATAATGAAAGAAAATGCTATGTTTCTTTTAATGAAATTCTGTGTGTCTTATTTTTTTTTTAAAGCAGTTAAAATTTCCACGGACAGCGCACCTGTCCGGCCTGTCCATAATTAACAAAATGGGGGTGTCCTGAGGACACTATACCTCTCCGTACCGTTCGCAACCAAGATGGAACTGTTCTTAGAACACACCAGGTGTCCGGGATGTCCGTAAAATAACAAAATGGCGGTGTCCTAAGGACACTATACCTGTCTGTACCGTTTGCAACCATGATGGAACTGTCTGTAGAGCAAACGTGGTCTCCGTAATGTCCGTAATCAAACAAAATGGAGGTGTCTTAAGGACACTATACCTAGCCGTACAGTCTGCAGAACATCTACGCACATGCGCACCACACCTGTAAGTCCTGCGAAAATCGCGCCTGTGCGTAACTGTCTGTCTTACTTGTGTTGCACTTTTAATTACTTTCAGGACCCGAACACTGTCCATAGAACACCTGCGCGAGGGTCACAATATTGTGTATGACCTGCGACGCAGTACTCTGCAGGGGGGAGAGTCTTCGAAGTGCTTTCGGACCACCAGAAGACCTGCTACCTACCTAAATAAGGCCCACCCTACATCTTCCTCTCTCCACCTGCCCTTTCTTATCCCTGTGGTTGGTGCCCCTTCCTTACCCTCCTTTCCCCTCCTCTCCTAGTGTGTCGTGTGTAAAAAAGCAAAAAAAATATAAAACAACAAAAATCCAGAATAAAGGCTCTTGTCAGGGCCGTCTTTCACAGGTTAAAAATAGAAGTGTCAAATAAACAGTGCAGGGCCCTGCGTATTTTTTGAAAGTCCGCGGACAGTCCTAGGACAGATACAATTTTGGGGTGCTGCCCTAGCAAAACCAATGCACTTTTCTCTGGGAGGAAGTGGTGGCTCTGAAAAGAGCCTTTTGTTGGTGTTTTTGTGTGTTTGAAAAACTTGGAATCATCAACATCTACTGCAAAATTGATGACTATAATTCCCAAAAAGGTCACAATGCATTTTGTACATTTCTCAGAAAAATCTGATTGCCAGAATATGTAAGATGGACTCCATCTCTGTGAAAAATGTATGTGCTATGAAACATAATATTTTCATTGTGAAAAGAGGACATGCCAACATCTCTTAGAAAGTCCAGCCACTTCATTCCACGCACTCCATGCCAGTGCACTTCCACATGAGGGAATCCAAGATCTGCAGCTACTCCACAACGTTCTGCATGCACCCCCATCCAATGTATCCATGAGTCTCCCAAAATCCAGATAATCTGTTTTAGAAAACACACACCCATAGCTATATGTTCTTCTCTCAGGAAAAAGACATTCTGACAAACTCTCTCCTTACACAACACATCCAGTAAACTTTATTGACCAATACCTAGCTTCGCTCATTCTCATTTGCATGCATCTCCACCCCAGAATCCCCGTATGTAATACACGCTGTCCGCAGACTGCCGCCAGTTCCGCGAAGATATCGAAGATATGAGCGTGGTGAATGTACATTTAAATAGTGTGCCCCATTTCCCCTTTCAGGTGGGCTCTGAAAAGGGCCGTCTTTTTGGTTTTTTTGCAGATGCCTCACAGACACTTGTTATTTTGTATTTTGGGTTTTTTTCTTTTCTTCTTACTTTACAACTAAAATCTTCACATAACCTTCTACAAAGCAACCCTTACATTCCAAAACAGCATGGCATTTCCCAAAAAAAGATAAAGAAACACCATCTTCTTCAAAATAAACAGCAGTACTCAAATCAGTATTCTCATTGTTACAGAAAAACATACCAGCTCTAAGCATGAAAGCATGCATGCCTCCATTGATTGCACACCTAGCAATGTTTTGCTGAGGACAAAAACAGAACTGTTGTCCCATATTGCCCTAGGTAGTAATCCAGAAAAAATTACTTTCGCATTTGGAAGGATGTTCATTATTCCTTTGAACCAACTGTTCCATATCTGCCAACAAAGTAGGGGCACTCACGTAGCCCAAATGGAAAGTACCATAGTGCAAAACTAACAGATGAGGACTGTTCATCCTACGCATATCTTCACAAACTTAGAGAATTGCCTCTACATTGCAATCAGGCACACCGCTCCACACCACCTCCACTCCTTTAACATCGAAATTGTTTGCCACATGCCTGCATTGAGAATACTGCTTTAAACCATGATTGATTGATTGATATTTTATTTCTATCGTGCTTGTACACAAGTGTTTCAGAGCGCAACAAGGGAGGGGAACAGGGGAGAACAAAACAGCGATCTTACTAGGCCTAGTGACATTGAGAACGCGCAAGTGCATGGGAGAGGGGGAGGGAAAAAGTGCATGGAAGGAGGGAGAATAGGAAAGTGTGAAGCAGAGGAGAAACAGATAAATAACAATAAATAAATATTAAAGGCAACAAACAGTGGTAATGCAGCCAGCAATTTGCAAGTGCTAGGTTTAAGGCAGCAGACAGGGTCGGTCTGATAAGTGCAGGAAGTAAAGGGGGGGCTGTATCAGTACAGACACAGACCCCTGTGCAAGGGGTGGCCCAGAGACAGTGCGGGAGGGTGGCAGGGTGAGCAGGTACCTGGGCCCAAAGGACAGAGGGTGGCCAGGTGCACAGTGCCACGAGAGAACAGATCAGCAGGGGAGAGGGGGAGCGAAGGCAGAAGAAAAGAGGAAGGTCTTGAGGTGCTTCCGGAACGGGAGATGGTTCTTGTCAAGTTTTAGAGTGGCAGGGAGGCTGTTCCAGAGGGAGGGCCCAGCCAAAGACACATATCTAACCCCAGCTTGTTTCTTTGAAAAATAACTGACCATGAGGGAGTTGGAGGCAGAGGAGCGAAGAGCTCGAGAGGGGAGGTATTTGCAGAGGGATAGCTGAAGGTATTTTGGACCCAGGCCCCAGAAAGCCTTGTGGACAATGCAGAGGGTTTTGAATTTAATCCTTGCATCCACTGGGAGACAGTGGAGAGATTTCAGAGCTGGAGAGATACGATCCCAGGGCTTGAGGCCAAGGACACGTCTTGCAGTCGTGTTCTGGATTAGTTGCAAAGGGCGGAGAGTTGAAGCAGGTAGATTTAGAAAGAGGCTGTAACAATAGTCCAAGCTGGAGAGAACCCGAGCATGGGATACCATGAGCTTCTGGGGGAAGGAGAGGAAAGGCAGAGTACCTCTGAGGAGGTGCAGTCGGAAATTTGACTTTTTAGTGACCTCAGAGATGTGGGCGGAAAGGGTGGTGTCAAAGATGACCTTGAGGTTCTTAGCCTCACAGGTGGGGGTAGGAGGCGGGCCAAGGGAGGCCAGATAGAGAGTGAGGGGAAAGGATGGTGAAGGTGTGCCAATGAGGAGGATCTCCGTCTTGCTGACATTCAGAAAAAGATCATTGGTGGAACACCAATCTTGAATGGCAGTTAGGCAATCAGAGATGAGAGAGGGAGAGGAGGTGACAGAGGGCAGCCTGAAAATGAGTTTAGTGTCATCAGCGTAGCACTGGAAATTTGAGCAGAAAGTGGCAATGCAGTGGGCGAGAGTTGCCAGGTATTGGTTGAAAAGCCAGGGCAAGAGGTTAGACCCCTGGGGAACACGACAGGTAGAGAGGAAGATAGATGAAAGGAAGGACCAAAATTTGGACCTGGGAGGGTTGATCTGAAAGGAAAGAGGTCAGCCAGACCAGAGCCTGATCAGTGATACCCAGGTTTTCACAGAGACGGTTGAGCAGGATGGTATGGTTGACCGTGTCAAAGGCAGAAGAGAGACCGAGGAGGATGAGAACACAGGGAATGTTAGAGCCAAGGTTGGAGAGCAGATCTTCACGGATGTTCTGGAGAGCAGCTTCCGTGCTTCTGGCAGCTCTGAAGCCAGACTGGTGGTCATGGAGACAGCCAACAGAATTGGAATGAAGGTTAAGCTAAGAGATGGCCAACTTTTCCAGGAGTTTTCCAAGAAAGGGAGTAATGGAAATTGGGCGATAGTTAGCTGGACAAGAAGGATCAGATGTGGGTTTCTTGAGAAGAGGATGCACAAAGGAGTGCTTCAGAGGGGAGCGGAAGGATCCTGAGGCAAAGGCGTGGTTGCAAAAATCAGCAAGGGCCGGAGAAAGGGTGTCAATGTGGTCCTTGATGGTTTTAGAGGAACAGTGATGGACCTGTTTGATGAGACATGGACAAACATATCTCCAAACACCAACACCCTGACTTTCTCCACCTCTGCCATCTTCACTACATACACTCTCTTTCTAAACAAATCCACAACGTCAACATCTGATTGGCTGATTCCTACAGTCCGTTTTCCATACTGGATTTTCTGAAAACCCCAGATGTGGCACGCCCTACCCGGGGACAGCCGCGGTGTCCGCGTGGCATGTAACTCTTAGCCAGCCTTTCTACCCTTTCCACATCACTCTTGATGCCATTCCCTCATTGGATACAGCTAAGCAGTCACACAACCATCCACCAATCACATCCAAGACTTCTACATCTAACTCCATCATCAGATTTCCGCACTTCAAATGTACTGTTGATCACTCTGCGTACAAGTCTCTTATCATTGGAAAGCATGTACTACAAAAACTACTGTACAAGTCTTGAAGATGTCTACTTACAGCTCCATGCATATCCACATGCATGATTACAAACTACAGTTATGCATATTTTATTCAGAGTACATGTACAACTCTTATGAATCCATATAAACAGAGTAATGCCACTAAACCTGCATAGCCTATAAATACATGCCAACGCTCCCGATTTAAGCGCGAGACCCACCTATATTAATGCTAATCCCAATGCAATCCTATGGGAAACATAAATGTTTCGATTGCTGTGCTGAAATCTCCGTCTCTGGGGCTCCTGATTGTTGGCATGTCTACCTATAAAATGAACTTATTGAAATTTTTCCCATCTACTATAATCAACTATCACTTCCAAACCTGTCTGCTATCTACAACACAGCTTTAAAAAACCAAGTGAATTTCATGCACTTAAAATGTTACTCATTTGCAAAGCATGTTGAACTAACATATTGTAAATAAAATATAAATGCTGCACATAGTCAAATGAAACACATGCATACACTATGTTCAGATATCAAACAAGAATACTACCACAAAAACATAAAAATCAATGTCTACATTAACATCAGTGCTATAAACACAAAAAATTACTAACTTCTTTCTTTTACAATTGCAGTGAAGACCACCCTCCTGAAAATCAGCAGCATCTAAACTACAAACAACATATCCGAAGAAACCTGCTCATTCCACAAAAAAAAGAGTAAAAGAGTAAGTACAATACTACCTTAATATTCTTACTGTTCCTCAAATACACTGCGTGGTTCATTCATGTAATTTGCACATAAAAACAAACAGCGATTTCTGAACCATTCTGCCCACAAACCCCCATTTGTTAAACAGGGGTTTGCAGGCAGAATGGGGCACAAATCCCTGTTTTTCGGTGCACAAATGACATAGCTCAGCCCCTAGAATGTTAGTATTGCAGAACAAAGAACTGTTTTAATTCGACACCATTAAATTTAGTATTAGTGCTTCTCCTCACCACTAGCTTACTTTCTACTCTCATCTGAACCCCAGTATAGTAACACACAAATACAAGAATAGCCTTCCCAACTCATTGTAACTGCCCAATGCACAATCACACACCACCACATACATCTTTCCCATCATACTCAACAGACCCCAAAGAATGCCTACCAAAAAGCAAGTCCGTAGAAAGCAACGCAGAAATAGAGCAAATGAAAATAAAAGTGTCCAAAACAAGCATCCATCTCTACCAGAGTTTGTACAAATCGTTCAAACAAAACAGCTAATACAGTCATTTAGCAAAACAAAACAAGCTTCTAGTACAGAAACTTTGCCTCCTCTATCAAAATGTAAAACTAAACAAAAAATGCTTAACAAGAATTCGACTACCACTACTGCTAAAACTGCTCCTATAAATCTTGATATACTAGCAAGTAACCATACCAAAAAAAGTATTTTAGGAAAAATGTTCCGCTACAGAGTCCTTCAGAATCTTATTAAAACAGGAGAGAAATCATACACAACCCTTAAAACGTACCGTAGAAAATTAATCCTAGAAACTCTTGTAGACAATGCAATCCTTCTCAAAAGGAAGTCATTTATTTTAGTTTTAAACAGGATGAAACCACTAACAAAACTAACTATTAAATTACAAAAAAAACTTCTCAATAAACGGAATGTCAACAAAAATAACTTCTTAAATATCTGTGGAGGTGAATGGAGTCACACCACGACCACAGAACCATATTTTAATGAAGAAGCATACAAACAAAACCAAACAAACACAATTGTCATCCATATCAGTTGACGAGGTTATGAAAAAATTAATAATACTATAGTGAACAAGAAAAACTGCTTACAAAAATATCCCCAGAAAACTCAGAATTACCTCTCCATTCGACTGAACCAGAACCTCCAGTATACAAATGGCCATGCACGTCAATGTGTAACATTCCCAAAAAATCTTTCAAATCTTTACGCCATTTCCTTAATCAGTATGTGAAAGGTAAAGACAAAATCAAAATAAAAGTGCTGCAAAATATGGATACCTGTCCAGTGCGCAAATACACAGGACTACAAGGACATTCATTAGCCTGCATTTCAGGAACTATTTGCAAAATGACCTTCCATGATATCAAAATGATATCAACACATCATTCAACTATAAGAATTCTAGTCTATAAACTATACTATGCTAAAAGTCCTGCTTCAGAACTAGCCAATTTAAATAACACTCTTCTACATGGTACACCCAAAGACCTACAAGAAGAAATCAACCGTATCCAGAGAAAATATTTTGGAAGTGAAAGCCACTTACAAAATGCAATAGCTTTACAACAGACTAGCAACAATTCTGCACATAGCAACCTTCTACTACACACATACAAAAAAGAAATACTAAAATGTAAAAGTACATCCGCTGAAATACTAAACCATGTGTGTGTGTGTTGCCACAGAACTTTTTACAAAAGTAACACAAAAACTATAGACGTAACATACAAAATAGAAGACAATGAAGATTCCAAATGTTTTGAATTAGCTGTCTACCTTGTAGCAGAAAACAAATACGAAATAACTGACCCCTTAATACTTTGCAGTTACTGCACTACAAAACTTGACAACAACCAAACTCCTTCACGTGCTATCACAAATAACTTGGAATTATTCCCACTACCAAATCCCCTCTAACAACTCAATTTATATGAGAGCATCATAATTCAAACAGTGCACGCATTTCAAGCAATAATACACCTTCAACCAAAAACAGCAAAATTACCTCCCTCTGAATTAGTGAAAGGCATTTGTGGCAAAGTAGTTTATTTACCATTAGATCTGAAAGAAAATGTGCACACTCTAGGAGTGTAATGTCCAATAGAGCAATCTTTAATTGTCTTAGTAAATGGTGTACCAACAAAAGACAAAAACATTTGGCAACAACTCGTGGACTTACATAAAGTTAGACAAGCCTTGCAATATCTAAAAGACAATAATGAATACTACAAAGAAATAAATATTGAAGAAAACTTAAGGGAAACAACTGAAATAATTCAAGAGTCACCAGAAACTGGTCAATTTGAACTTCTAGATCCTGCTGCAGTATCCAATATTTTAGACCATTATACAATTCATACATTACACTCTAATGACACCATAAATGATGCACTAGAAGCGTACCAAATACGACAAACCAAGTGATCACCAATGAGCATATGGGAAAAAAGTATAGAAGCACATGCTTTTCCTCTACTCTTTTCGACTGGTAAAGGAGGAAGGTACGATGATAGGCCCACTCAGATAACAGCATCAGAATACCGCTCATTATGAATGTATTCTGAAGATCCCAGATTTAGACAAAATTTGGAGTACATATTCCACCAACTCTATGTTACAGAGATGCACACATATTGAAATCAGGAACCCACTTTCAAAATATGTCAGCTACGCAATTAATACAAAAAGTGCAAGAAAAAGATTGAGGTTTTACAATCAAGCATTACAAATCTGTTTGCAAACATGCATGGTACAAAAGAGTACTGGTTCCAACGTCATGGAGATGTACGCTGTATGATAAGAAACCTTGGCCCACCCACTTGGTTTGTTATATTAAGTTGTGCAGAATATGCATGGGAAGATTTACATGATTTCCTACGCATATCAAACAAAAACAAAACAAACATAGATATACTAACACCTGTAGAACTTTGCTCTGTAGATCTTGTTAATGTTTCAAGATATTTCCACCATTGTTTCATTGCTATGCTACACTTTATTTGTAATAAAACTGTTCCTCCCCTCGGAGAAGTGCAACACTTTTTTTGGAGAAAAGAATACCAAGCCAGAGGACCACCACATATCCACATGCTTTTATGGATTAAAGATGCTCCTAAATTTGGTCAGGACAGTGATGCCACTGTTTTGCAGGTCATCCGAAAATATGTCACTTGTGAAATCCCTTCACAAACGAAACATAGTGATCTTCATGCACAAACTGTACAATTTCAAAGACACAAATGTGGCAAATGTTTTCGTCGCAAATACATAAACAAAGGGAAATACTACACCAAATGCCGCTTTGGTTTCCCTAGACCAGTTACAGCAACAGGTGAAGTGAACAACTTCATGTCTTCAGTTAGACATAGGGGGTCATTATGAGGTTGGAGGTAACCATGGTGCTATTAGCGCCATGGCTGCCTCCAAAACCTCACCGACTCCGTCCTGGTGAATGGAGCTATTACCGCCCCATTCCAAGGTTGGTGGGGGCGGTAATTCCCCATTCACCAGGGCCCTTCCCCATTCCCATTTGAGCCCCCATAGGGCTCAATGGGAATAGGGAAGGTGCTAATAACGGTACTGCAAATTGCAGTACTGTTATTAGCTCTAAGGTCCCTTTGCGGGTCCTGTCCTTAATGCCTGGTAAAGCCAGGCATTAAGGGAGGACCCACAAATGGAACTCGTAGCAGGGCGGTAAGGGATTACCGGTACCGGTGCCCTTACCAGTACTGGTAATCCCTTACTGCCCGGGTCGTAATGAGGCCCATAGTGTTAAAGGTAAATCATCTAAGAACACGTATCACATAAAAAGAACAGAAGAATCAAAATATATCAATGATTACAATGCAATCATTGCCCTCTTATGGAATGCAAACATAGATGTGCAGTACATTGCAGACAATTCCACTGCAGTTGCACAATATGTTACAGCCTACTTAACAAAAGCAGAAAAAACAGAGCTTCAAGACCTCTGGAATGACCTATCATCAGACAAAACACTATCTCAGAAATTGTACAGCTTAGGCATAAAAATGCTCTCTCATAGAGAATGTGGCTCCTATGAAGCTGCAGATCGTTTAACCGGTACTGTTTTTTTATGGAAAATCTGAAAATATAGTATGGCTAAGTCTTGGTGCTGCTAAATCTAGAAAAAGAGTTCTCAAATCATGTGAGGACATAGAAACAATAGCCAAAAATTATCCCAACAGCCAAGACATTTTGAAAAAATATTCACTAGACAAATACTACCCGAACAGGAGTACCACTTTGGAAATCATGTGTCTATACCACATAGCCCAAAACTTTGTTTACAAAAATAATATAAAACCTGATGAACAAAAAGGGAGATATAGAGTGACAGATTGTGAAGGCAGCTTAGTGAAACTTACCAAACGAAGCTTAATTAATCATATCAAATTGTCATCCTCAACAGAAAGAACTATATTACTTGTCCCTGCTACAACTTTTTAAACCATGGAGAAAAGAAGAAGAGGTACTAGATAACTATGACTCCTATGAAGACCCTTTCAAAGCAAATGAAATCACTATCACTGGTGTAAACTTTACGCAGTACAAAACAATGTTGCACAATGAACAGCAACACGAAGAAGAACTCCAGGCCCAAATAGATGAGGACATTCCCGACAGTAGTCAACGTTCTGTAACAGGAAGCCAAGAACCACTGGGACAGCCACTAATAGCAAATGAGGCAGAATTAGCTATAACAGAAGTAGAAAACACCATGTGTCACTATGAAGAAGATACAGAAGACTTCATTGTACTACAATCAAAACTAAACAAAGAGCAGCACACCATTTTTTGAAGAAGCAACAAAAGAAATTGCACATGGTGTACAACATGAAAATATAGAATGTACCTGCCAAAATTACAAACATATACTACTATACGTCAGTGGTGAAGCTGGTTCAGGGAAAACATTCTTAAAATCATCAGCAAGTTCCTTCAACAATTGACAAACAACAAACTGTCAGCTGTTGTAACTGCCCCCACAGGTTTAGCTGCCTACAACATAGGCGGTGTTACTTTACACTGATTACTACTCCTTCCAGTAGAACACCAAAACAAATTAGACTATTACAAACTTTCTGCAGAAGCTGCAATGGAACTACGCAGAGTGTTAAAACAAATGAAAATGCTAATAGATGAAGTGAGCATGGTCTCCAACCTAATGTTGCCTTTGATTCACCTCAGATTGCAAGAGGTACTTAACACAAACTACGAAGAGCTCTTTGGAGGAAAACACATTATTGTTTTCGGAGATCTTCTTCAATTGACACCAGTGAAAGGTGAACCTATTTTTAAAACCTTAGGACACAAACTGTGCCGTAAAACTGTTGGCAGCATAGGAAATGTCAACCTTTGGCAACATTTCCAATACAGAGAATTAACAGAAAACATGCCCCAATCTGCAGACCTCACTTACGCCAACATTTTAAAAAGTATTAGAGTTGGTGTACTATCTCAAGAAGCACAAGCAATATTAAAAACCCGGCACATCCATGCACTTTATGGCGATAACTCATGTGCTAGTGATGTTATGGAACAATTAGTGCACAAAAATGTCAATTGTATGTCCTTAATGTCAACTCTTGCAAGCTGTTCCGAATTCAATGAAACAATGTTGAAAAAAGAAATGCAACCAATAATTGAAATTTGCTGCACAGCCAAACTGGACGTACATGTTATGACACTACCCATGTATCAACCAGCCACAACAAGAATAAATACCTTAGAAAATTATATCTCCAACACAGCTGGTTTGGAGAAAATATTAAAATTATCCTTAAACTGTAGAGTAATGCTTAAATGTAACCTTGATGTGGAGCAAGGACTAGGTAATGGACACTGGGCACTTTCAAATGTGGTGGTTGTGGCCAGGGCCTAGAGTCTTGGGTGCATGGCCGCAGGCTGTAGGCTGTAGGCCATGCACCCAAGACTCTAGGCCCTGCCCACAACCAGCTGATAGATATTCAATTCTATGGGTGTAATCTATGGGTGTGATATGCTGCTGTGGTCATGGCCAGGGCCTAGAGTCTTGGGTGTATGACCTATGGCCTACGGCCTTTACCCATGCACCCAAGACTCTAGGTCCTGGCCACAACCACTGCACCATATCACACCCATGCTGGCTTATAACTTCAGTGCTTGTAACTTCGGTCTTGGGTGCATGCCTGACCAAAACCACTGCAGCATATCAAACCCATGGTGGCTTATAACTCAGTATCACAACCATAGAATCAAACATTTTAACTGCGGCATATAGTCAATTTTAATGTCCGCTGACACCGCGCATGTCCTTAGAACAGTTTCAACTTGCCTGCGCACAGCACAAACGAGAATACCATCCTTAGGACACCCCTCCTTTTCACTCATTACGAAGATCCCGGACAGCGCGGGCATGGCCAATACATCAGTAGCACCTGCCACCTAAACAAATACAGTATTTCACTCATCTCTTACTCCCCAAACCTCCCCAACCACTCTTGCACACCAAAACACTCCCCAAAACTGCATTTCACCTCTGTTCGCTGCCACACTGTCGGCGGATCCAAGAAGGCGGGCGCATCGGAACAATCTGACGCATATCATGCCTTACTCCAGCCAATCGGTGGACACGTTGTGTGTCCGCGGACATGACGCAGGCCGATTAGACAATCGGTGTACTGCCCGCGGAGTGAACAGGGAAGTGTCTCCGCAGATCGGACATAGATATCACTAATTTATTTAGATCTACTTTTTAATCATTTTAAAGAAAACTACTGGACAGATTTTCACCAAATTTACAAAAGCACGCTTTCGGGACCAAGCCGCTGCTCCTGCCTCAAATTTGGTGAAAATCTGTCCAGCGGTTTGGGCTGTAGGCATGCACAAAGTTTTTCCCCCATTCAGTCTATGAGAAAAAAATACATTTTGGGACCCTGCTTCTGGACCAAACCTCACCAAACTTTGCAAAAAAAATCTGAGTGGGTCATATACTTTTTTTTCCAAAGTTTGGTGAGGATTCGTCCAGGGAGATCGAAGTTATAAGCCAGCCAAAAAGTGCTCTTCCTATGGGATTAGCAACTTAATCATAACTACACAGCCACTACCATATATATATATATATATATATATATGTATATAAATATATACATATATATATATATATAACAATAGGTTATTCTAAAACTAAGACAACGCACAGTATCCAGGACTGTGCACTGTTTCCCATCCATGTGGTAACTGGGACTGACACTACTTAGCATCAAAGCAAGAAAGGGGCCAGCCCCCTCAGGATATATTTCTCTAGCCCCCTCAGGACATATTTCTCTAAGAGTTCTTGTAGCTTGTGCTCATTTATTCAGTGACATGGCCGTAGGGGGCCATCACTTCCTCATTTTAAAGGTAACCAGGATAAGGCCCATTTCTTCATGGATGGGAGTCCCATATGCCTATTGTGTCAATGGCCATCACTGTAACGTAGCCCCTCTTCCTTTTCAATGGTGGTCTGGAGGGAGAGTGGTGGCTGCAGCAGAGGCGGCAGAACCCTGCCACCGAATCAAAAGGTAAGTGTGGGGGGAGTAAAGAAACTTAAGGGAAGGGATCGTGGGGGGCAAGATGGTGTTTTACAGAAACTGTGAAAAAAAACTATAGCCGGGGGTACATAACTGCAGATACCCTCGGCTATCTGTAGTCCTAATATAGCAACAAATACTGGAAAAACAATAGGAATACATGCATCCCTGCCCCTCAGGCTCTCACCAAGTCTCTGTAGCTGCTCCCCACACACCCACATACGCATAATGACCTCCTCACCTTCCCTGTCCTCTTCCATTCCCCCACAACACATGCTGTTTCTGTGATGCAGTTGCTTTCAAATGTCAGCTATTCACGGCTATTCTGTCCATAGTCGAGATTAGGGAAAAGCTTTGTGTTGCTCAATTAGTAGACCCACCAAACCACAAAAATGCCTTCAGGCAATGCTTTGTGGGCAGGTTGTCTACAACCTGATCCAATTCTGTCCAGCAGTTTCAACTGTCTGTCCCTATTTGACTTTAAACTTTCTGCCAAATCCATCAAACGAGTCAAAAAATATTAGCAGTTCATATTTCCAAGCTTCCTATGGGTGTCTGACTTACCTTATCTATAGGGCAGCAATCACTGCCCTATAATACACACATATATGTCTGCATACAAGGGTTGATTCAGCTTGCTTCGTGTTTGCATTTAAAAATACTGTTACTCTGATATGGCTAACTAGCCAGGTAAATGCCTGGGCAGGTACATTTCCCAGTATATCACAAACGTTCATTGACATTGCACTGTGCGTGTGACCATGCGTCTTTCACTGATAGGCCACATTTTCATGCACACTCACCCTGATATTTAAATGTACGTTTACTCCAACCAAGAATTTAGGCAAATGTGTATCCACACTTGACAATATTAGCAACATGTACAGCCTTTCCACTTCTCTGTACTCCCTAGCCACTTAGGACATGTCAGATGCTATCAGTGATGACATCATATGAGAAATCAGGCAGGACATCACCTGCAACACCTTGAATGAACTCCATGGGGAAACATTTTTAACTTTATCTGAACATATAGCACAGAAGAAATATACCCTGTCTTTTATTAAGGTGGGAAAACATTTATCAAGCCTTGTAAATAATGGTTGGGGAACTGCAGAAAGTTCTCCTTACAAATAGCGCTTGACAATTCAGATGCAATATAGGAGTAGTCTGCAAGCTTTGGATCTCCAGAGGTTTTACATTACAACTTCCACTAGCCCAAATCTGCATAGGCATTGCCGAGGATTAATGGGAGTGTAGTGGAATGCAGGCTTCAAGCCTGCAGCATGGAAACAATTACAATGTTTAACAATCCAGTAATTAGACACTCTAATCCTGATTACTATATGTCCTCACAACAAGAAAGTGTTTTAAACATTGTTAACCCCTGCAGACTACCTGCTCTTGCCTTTACTATTTCACATGGTCAAGGCAACACATTTGATTTGTTATAATGACAGTAACTGCCCCTTGTTATGCATGTTGTATTCTAACTCCTAATCAAAGTACCCAAATGTCGTCTTTGCTTAGGGTTCTGTTTTTAGAATAGAAAGATAAAGGTACTAGAGTATCTCATCATGGTGAATACTCAATCAAAACAGGGTAACTCTGATGTGTAAGAATACCATGGTTTTAAATGGACAGTATTTTTAAATACAAACTCCAACCAAGCTGAATCCACCCTTATATGCAAAAACACACTTTCCAAATGTTGCAACTCCCTTTGTGGCACATGTGATCTACTGTCCAGTGATTTCACTCATGATGGCATAAGTGATTACATCAGTTATGCAATTTGGGATTTCACCAGTGTGCTTCAACCCATGCACTTGCATGCTCTTCATGTCACTGGGCCTAGTAAGATTTTTGTTTTTGTTCTCCCCTGTTACCCTTCCTTTGCCGGGTCGCGCTCTGACACACTTGTGTATGAGCGTGATATAAATAAATTATCATTTCATTGCTTAGGGACTGCGCAATGGAGCATCATAGTTAAGGTGGTGCAGCTTCGGCACCTGCCAAATTCCAGGGGTTTTGTGGTATTAAATCAGCACCTTAACGTCACTTCAACTAACGTTTTTTCACAGAATTTCAAGGGTTTTGTTGCATCATATTTTTTCACCTTAATGTTGCCTCAAATAAGATTCTTTCACTGAATTTCAAGGGTTTTGTTGCACTGAACTTATTCACCTTAGCTAAAGTTTTTTCTCTGCATTGTAAGGGTTTTGCTATGCTGTACCTCCCACCTCCTGGAATGCTGTCTTTATTTCTGATAGCCTGTCTGATGTCATCTCATTTGATATTAACATCTGTTCTTGAGCTACGCAACATCCGGTTTATCAAGTATTTCTTGTTTTTTTGTGTCCACTAGATAAGATGGAATTGACAATGGTGTCCTATGATGAGGTGATGTTATTGGAAGACTATGATGAGGAAGACTGAAGTTGATTAGTTGGGTACGGTGACAAAGAAGAGTGAGGTGGGTGGTTAGGAACTGTGACAAAGACGAGAGATGTCGTAGGTGGGACATTTTGTTGAGGATTAACAAGGTGTGATTAGAGTGGGACTGTGACGAGGAAGACTGAGTTGGTACACAAATATACCTTACACATTATAAACACAGAACTCATTTTAGATCAAAAAGTAACAAAGTACTGGCAAGAGGAAGAGGAAGAGGGTCATGCTGATAAGAGATTTAGATTAATGAACAATATCCATGTCTTTGAATATTGAGATTGAGAATTAACAAAAAAGGAAAGATAAAAAGACACTTTTGAATCAAAAAGTCATAATGCTGCAAATTATTCAGATGATACCGAGACGAGGAAGAATGTATATCGAGAACTATGTATACACCCAATGTATTAAAAACGTCATCTTAACGTTCCAAAAACTTTATATTTTGTGAAGGGGGAATGTAAACACTACAAACAACACTGATAATTGCACTCTTTTTTTAAAAAGTGTAATAAAAACAGAGAAAAAGTAGACTATTTTCTTACCGATTTGTGATTCACACATACAAAAACTCAGCAAAAAACGATTGGCCTAAGAGCACGTGCACAGTATGAAATTAGAGGGGTCATTGGTACACAGACATGCAGATCATGAATCACTTATATATACAGCAGGAATCCTTACATTTCTCATTGCTGTGGAGATAATCTCAAGTGGACACAGTGAAAAAGTTGTGTCTACCAAATTTGCTCATTGGCACTTATTTCCTATCCACATCATTTCCCTTTGTTGTAGCTTGTTTTCTATTTGTTTGTTTGTTTGTTTGTTTGTTTGTTTTTGTTTTATATTTGTTTTTATTTTGATGTTTGATGTTCACCTGCCTGCATTTTCCTTTTTTCTTTTTTTTGGCTGCTTACTATTTAGGCTCCCCGTTGTTCTGCTGTGTGACATTCTTCCTTTGCTCTTTTATATATTTTTTTCTTATATGTCATTCGTTTGAATAATTATGTAAAAATAATAATCTGATTTTATATATGCTTTGAGATTTTAGCTTTAATATGTAATCATGATAAAGAGTATATTTTCCATTTAAAGTTTGTGTAAAAGTTTTTTTTACAACTGTATACGCAATAAATCATGTTTATATTTGTATTCCATTTTTAAGGATTTTGTGATCCTTTTTCTTTAATGTCTTTTTTCCTTTTGTTTTTTCTTTTTGATTATTTCCTAGAGATGTTGACACAAACCCAAGGCACCTTCCAGCGATGAAGAGATTGACCTCATCATTGTCCCTGAAAACCTGGAAGATGTTGAGTGGGTACAGTAGCCAACTCCACCCACAAAGTACCACTGCAGGAGCTTCACACCTTCCATATGCGTGCAGTACTTTAAGGTGTCTAAATGAACTCCATTGTCAGACATCAAAATGGGACAATGCACATTTTGCGGTGAGATCCAAAGGAGAGGATTTTCCATGATTTCTGCATAGACCCTGGGCACCACAGCATTTGTCAACCACCTGATCCGTTACCACTGGAGGCAAGTGGATGAACATTTCAGGAGCAGGTTCCGGCAACAGGCAAACCACCTTGGTTGCAATGCCCTGCATCCCACTGCCAGAACTGCAATGCCACAAGAGGAAACAGGAACAACATCACCAGCTGTGTCATCTTCTGGACCTCTTCCATCGACTTCATCTGTCACCAGTGATGGGAGTGTCGTTTCTGCCGGCCCAGTGTTGGACCCTGCATGCCAACGTAGGTCTACAGTGTCAGGTCCTGGGGATGTGAGGTGCTTGGATATTTGGCAGATCCTTTCATTTTGTGGAAGTTTGTTGGGGTTAAATCAAAGAGGATTTTTTTCTGTGGTTGCAAATTGGTTTAGGCCTTAACTAATTTGTCTTCAGAAAGAAGATTCCTCAAGCCATGATGGCTGCGAATGACTGAGAAGATGATTGGTGAAGATGAACAGGGCAGCTGATTGGAGGACAAATAGAACGTTGACTCTGAATGGGCATGTTCAACTGCCTTTCATTGTTCTTCCTCAAGCAGGAAGGTCCTGTATCAAGAAGCTCTGAACTTTGAGTCCTACTTGGGAGCCGCTAAGCATCATAGTTAGGTTTTGGGAATCTCTACATGAAGAACAGCGTGGGACAACACACGCAGAGTTCTTGGTGGGAGCGCTGCGCTCTAGGTTTATTTAAAAGACATTTTCCAGAAAGAAAAAACTGTGAAGCTTGTAAATTAGTTTCTTTACTGGTAAAACTTAGTTTATGCATTTAGTTAGATAACTGGAATGTAAATGACTTGTGAACTCAAAAGGAAATTACCTCTGGCACACTTCATTACTCAAATCAGCTGATCATTGTAATCTGAAATGAGCCCCACAAGCGTTATGACTAGAACTGCTGGTCTTACTCTTTGTGCATTTGCTCTGTGAAGCGAATCTTCTGTTAAGCAAATCTTCCATGATCCATTTGTTTAACGTTAGAGTCTGG
Organism: Ambystoma mexicanum; assembly: GCF_040938575.1. NCBI lineage: Eukaryota > Metazoa > Chordata > Amphibia > Caudata > Ambystomatidae > Ambystoma > Ambystoma mexicanum. The sequence goes on from NC_090932.1 coordinate 720,559,146, forward strand.
CGCAGTCAGAGACTATGCATCTTTCCTTTGCCATGCATTTTGCTTCTCCAGGAGATTTCAAAGTGTCGAACGTTTATGAATGAGGGACATGCAGCACGCATTCGTTAGAGATAAGCCTCTCCAGATCTGAAGCTAGTGCCCAGGAAAGCAACGTGTGGCATCTTGGAATGAGGGACATGCAGCACGCTTGCATTATGGACTAGACTCTCTTACTCTGATGCTATTGCGCAGGAAATCGATGCCTGGAAGGGAGTCATTTTCCTCGTGTCAAAATTCTATTGAGCCTGCGCACGCAAGGGGCAATCTGTTGGTTGGGTTCTGTGGTAACATTTGTTGTTTGAAAAGCAGAGCATTTAATGAGTGAACATTTTATTTAAGCACCTTGAACTCATTTGAAACATTGATCTCCTTAAATTAAGTTTTGGATTCTGGATTTGATCCATAAGAACTCCCTTAGAATATCAAAATAATAAAGGAGTTTTTTAAACATTTTAGTCCAAAGGAAAATAATACAACTCTGAAAGCCTAATCTAAAACATTAACCCAAGAAGTTATTTCTTCAGTTAAAAGTTAATAAGAAGTTTTCTGGAACTTAAATCTACACCTCCCAGTTATTCAAGGAGGTTGAGTAGGTACTGGAAATAACTAGGGGTGAAAGGTGGGTGAGAATTCTAACCATAACTTTGTTTCTCATCATCTGCAGATTCGCAACTAAAGTTGAAAACTGAAGTCTGTGTTTTTTATTTGATCCACTTCCCCTTTCCCTCAGGGGTGTTGGGACTTCTGCTGTTTTTATGATCAGTAGTCGACTGAACACCTTGGAGGATCTGTGGGGTTCAGCAGCACCTGCGGACAAGGTTATCAGGACCGGACATCCAGAAGGTGGCGTTTTCACCTGCAGAAAGTGTTATATGCCAATAGCACTAAATGCAACAACTTTTTAGGCAATTCAGGATGCCTGGGTGGAGCATGGGTGACATTGTTAGTAATTTTTTAGTTTTTTGAGAGATTTTTACTTCCTTATTCAGGTTTGTTTTACCTGACTGTTAATTTAAAAAAAGACAAAAAATATGAAACATGTAAAAAAATGTTGTCTAATTTCCACCTATTTTTCCTATGTCCACTCCTTGCCCCTCCCAGTCCCTCCTTAACCCCGCAATGGTTCTTCTTTTCAGAACCACCATGACAGTTCAAAGCAAAATCTAAGATGGGGTGAAGTGGGCCTAATATTAAGCACCACAGCAACTGGCTCCCCCTACTGATAACTACCCGCCACCCAAGTTAAAGGTGCAAATGAAACAAGGGTCCTTTAAAACAGGCTGTGGTATTACTAAAAGCAGTCTCAGATTATATTTCAAGGTCATATATTTCTTTTTGTAATGGAACACCTCTACCACCAGTGTTTAATTGGAAAAGAAAAACAATAACAATGCACAACTGTTCAGCACCACATTCTACTTCCATAAATACATTTTCTCTGTTGATGTCTGTGACATCATCAACAGGAAACTGGATTTTGGAAAGTACGGCACAGCAGAACGCCACATCACAAGGTCATATTAAACAATATATATATTAAACATGCTTAGCACTGTGCATTTGCTAAGGGCATTTAATTGTTTTTTTTTAAAACACACTTACCTTACGGCACACTTTGAAACCATGACCTTCCTCCTCAACTCCGTTTTCTCTGTGTATGACCATTATATCATCAACAGAGAAGGAGACTTTGGAAAGTACGGCACTGTACAGTGCCACACCGCAAATATATTGTTTTTATCTGGACACCCTTAGCACCTTGCAGGTGCCAAGGTTGGTTAATTGGAGAAAAAACACACTTAACTTGTTGCACACTTTGGCACCATGCCTTAGTTCCTGAAAACATTGTCTCTGTTGATGACCGTGATATCATCAACAGATAAACAGACTTTAGAAAATACGACACAACACAGGGCCACACCGCAAGGTCATGTACCATGCTTTACTTTTGTTTATGATAATGTTGGCTGCTGTACTGTGTAAAGCATGTTATTGTTTTTTTAAATAAATTGTTTTGTATTACTGTGTGTTAGTTTACGCTGTACTCTGCATATTTTACATTTGTTCATGATAATGCATTTCCTTATAATGTGTATGCAGTATGGGTGAGTGCGTATAAGGTTTGTGGTCATGATAATGTTGGCTGCATATTGATGGTGGAATTATGTATTTCCTTGTATGTTGTAATGTGTATGCAGTGGGGGTGAGTGAGTATATTATGCGTGGTCATAATGTTGTTCAATGCATATTGTTGCTCGAAATATGTAGTTTGTTGCATTAGTGTGGAAATGTGTACACAGTGTGCACAGTTGGGGTGAGTGTGTATGTTGTGTGCGGTCATGATTATACTGACTGCATATTGTTGTTTGAATTATCTGTTTCCTTGCTTTAGTGTATGTTGTGATATGTACACAGTGTGCTCCGTGCGTATGTTGTGTGTGTTTATGATAATGCTGGCTGTATATTGTTGCTTGAATTATGCATTTCTTTGCTCTACTGTATGTTGTAATGTGTATGCAGAGGGGGTGTATGTTGCAATGTGTGCACAGTCAGGGGAATGCATATTTTGTGTGTGGTCATTATAATGTTGTTTGGATATTTTTGCTTGAATTATGTATTTCCTTGCATTAGTGTATGTTGTAATGGGTACGCAATGGTGGCAAGTGTTTAAGTTCTGTGCTTTTATGATAATGTTGGCTGCATATTGTTGCTTGAATTATATATTTCCTTGCATTGTAATGTGTACGCAATGGGAGGGCTTGGGTGTGTTGTTGGTGGATATGATACTGTTGGCAGCATAGTGTTGCTTAAATTATTTCCTTGTATGTTGTAGGTGCGTATTTTGTTCTTTGTTCGTATTTCTTTCCATCAAAAACTTGTCATTGCGCTTGCATCATGTATAGCTAAATCTTGGATCGCTAATATCTGCATTCGATGCAGCACTCATTCCCAAAACCTTTACAGACTTGCAAAAATAATTATGTACATTTGACAAAATCTGTCAAATTCAGGGACTGACAATAAATGTGAATTCAAACAAATGAATGGCTTGCAAACCTGTAACCCAGTGAAGCGCAATTTGTAAGCACAATTTGTATCTTCTGGTAGGAAAAAAAAAAGAAAATGTTACCTACCAATTATGGCAACGTGTTAGCCTCAAGTTGGCCAACACATAGCAACCTCTGCTATTGAGGCCCGTAGCTCCCACTCTCACCCTGCAGCCTATATTTAAGAGAACTACTGGCTTAAGCATCCTAATTAGGAAATTACTTGGCTTTCACAAACGTTGCCCTTTAAATGAAGGTGTACATGAATGGCCTATGAAGGCATGATTAAGACAACCATTGCTTTGCAATAGAATGTTGTAGCTTACCATCCTTTGTTAAATACAGATAGCTTTTTCTTGATATTATTAACATTCCTAGAGCAACATGTTTTTCGTGGCTGAAAAACAACAGGTAGATTGTGAACAGGTTAAGTCTGGTGTATATTTGGGGAAATCCAAACCTGATAGTAGCGCACACAAGTCGAAAAGCAAAAACTGCATTTGTGGAATGGACAATCAATGATTTGAGAGAAAAGAGTTTTGGGAGCATGTTAGTACATGATAGTTTGCTACTAAGATCAGTACCAGTTCTGAGGAATACTTGAATAAAACTACATTTTTCATTTTTAAGGTTTTGTATATTAGAATGCACCTTGATACCCTGTCATTACTTGAGATGGAGAATCAGGACTAGTGATAGATGTCGTTACTGTCTCCAATGGAGAGACAATATGATACACTGTTTGTTCCTCTATCATTTGTAAGTGAAGATAAGAATGAATTCAATTAGTTTATTTTGCTGTAGTGAACTATGTAAAAAAGTGAGGTCAATGAGGACTAGATACTTTGTTTCTAAAAAGGCGAGGTAATTTTATAGAAATGCATTAATTGTATGGAAGGCACCTGGTAAGTTTGCACTTATGTTCCAAAACGTCCCTCAGATGTAATGTGCATCATTTGCAGAATGAAATGCAAAAAAAACGTATGAAAGTTGATAAAATCACATTTACGCATTGATTTTGAACTTTGCAGTGCAAATAATGTAATAGACAACTGCTATTTATGTATGACATACAGCATTTAAAATAGGTTCCAAATAAATCTGTCTGTTTTTAGCAGGTGTAGACAGCAGATGGATTCCATAATGTATATGTACTAGCAGTAAAATATAATGTTGAATTAAATACATTCGATTTTTGCAGGGGTAGCATAAGGGGAAGCCAGAAATGACAATTCCGTTCTGAGCCCCATCTCCACCACAAAAAGGAACCAAAATGCCCCAAAGAGGTATCTGAGGCAAAAAATAAAACACAGTGTTATCATTTTGAGCATTGTTTTTATGCCTCGTGTGTTACTGTGGGAACATAGAAAATTAGGCTTAGTGACTTCTTAAATTCTTAGATGTATTTGTTTAAGTAAACGATGGATTCAGCCATATGAACTGATTGCAAATGATAAACTGAGCAACGAGAGACAACTACAGAGAATACCCCTTGTAGTATATCTTATGGTACTAAAGGAGGGGCACATGTTTCTATAAAAATGTTCAAATTGCCACAAAGGGTAATTTTGAGATCTTTCCATATGATATGTTATGGTATTTGGGAAAGTATGTATTTTTAAATCATTTCTAGTTTTGCTTTTCTACATGTTTTTTATGATGTATGATGTCATAGTTTGGATTAATACATTAATACACGTCAGTCCACCATTAACATTGAAAACTGAAACTGTAGTTGGCATTGGGGATTCATTTTGCACATCTTAATTTGAAGGAGAACTGAGAAGCATCGGGTTGATCCATGTATATTAAGCCGTCTGTGGAACATTTTCTTCCCTAAGATAACGCATGAGAATGTGACTATTTGACACACTATCTTTGGTGTCCACTGAAGAGTTGAAGCCTGTGATTTTCCCAAATGCCTTATGTGCATCTACATGACACCACTGACAGTCCAATAGCATCATGTTACACATTGTGAATTGGGTGTATAATCATGAGAAATGGCTAACAAACAATGGTTGTATTATTTTTGTTTATTTTTCAATTTTATTTTTTGTTTATTAAACATTTGTATGGAGCCTATACAGCAGAAAGTGTTTCAGGGCACCACAAGAGTAAGGGGGAAGGGAACAGAGGAAGCAAAAACAACAATAAATGGTCCTATTAGGCCTTGTTACATTCGGATCGTGCAAGTGCAGCAAACAGGCAGTGCGGGGGGCAGGGAGAGGGGAAGTTAAGGGGAGGGGTAGGGTGGGGATGCAGGAGGGAAGGGGCACCAGGGGCTGGGTAAGTGCTATGGAAGGAGTGAGGGCAAGTGCTAGGTGACGCCTGGAGGACAAGTGCTATGGGGATGGGTGAGGGTAAGGTAGTGCAAGGAGAGGGGTGATATAATATGACATTTGATATGATATGGCATTTATAATGCTCCCATACACAAGTGTTTCAAGGTGCGATGGACCAGACTCAGTAGTCTGATTAGGGAAGCGTGCCCGAAGGCACCTGCAGGGTGCTGTGGCAGACTGGTCGAAGGGGGCCTAGCCCCTGTATGACTCAGAAGGTACAGGAAGCCAGTTGTATCAGTGGGGCGGCATTAACAAGGAAGGGGGAGAGGGAAGGAGGAGCAGAAAAGGAAGGTCTTGAGGAGCTACCAGAACTTAAGGAGATCAAGCTGAAGTCTGAGAGGGGCGGAGAGGCTGTTTCAGAGCATGGCTCCTACCGAAAAAAAGAGATCTATACTCCACTCTCTGCTTTAAAGAAACGTCTGAGCTGCAGAAAGTTAGAGCTGGAGGACCATTGGAATCTAGCAGGTCGGTAATTAGTGAGAGAATGTGGCACAGTCCCAGGCCCCAGAAAGCCTTGTGGATGATGCAGAGGGTCTTGAATCTGATCCTTGCATTTACTGGGAGCCAGTGGAGAGCTTTTAGGGATGGAGAGATGTACTCCCTGGGCTGAGGCCAAGGATACATCTCACAGTCCAATTCTGGATTAGTTGAAGAGGACGTACAGAGGAAAAAGGCAGATTATGGAAGAGGCTGTTACAGTAGTCCAGCCTGACGAGAAACAGAGCTCTCGAGACATTGAGTTTCTGGGGGAAGGTGAGGAAAGGGAGAATGCCTCTGAGGAGGTGAAGCTGACAGTGAGCCTTCTTGGCGAGGTCAGCAATATGAGGTGAGAAGGAGAGAGAGGAGTTTAAGATGACCCACAGGTTTTTTGCCACACCAGAGTGTGAGGGGAGGGGCACCAAGGAGGGGGGACATAGAGCAGGGGATATGAGGTGAGAAGGAGAGAGAGGAGTCAAAGATGTGTGTTGCACATATTCACAATTGACAAAAACGCTGCATGGTGTGAATTATCTTAAACTATATGTTAATCTTTATTTTTCACACAATGTAAACAGTAACATTGGACCATTTGATATGGTAACCTTCACTTGATAATAGTTTAAAACTTGATAATAGTCTCAAACTACATAATGTGTAATTTATTCTCAGTGCTTCCTATTAAAGCATCTTAGTTCTCATTGCATAGGTTCTGCATCATTGTTGAACTTGGATCACACATTATGAAGTGCCAGTTGGTGTTTGAAGAAAGAGTAACTAAATTCTGAATGGCAATGCTTACAAACCAACGGTGAGTGAAGCTAAAACCTGGGCTGATGCTTCTGTCAATCAAATCTAGATGACCGACTCGGGAACGACTAGAATAGCAGCACCAACCAGTGCCATTTTGCCCCAGTTATCAGGATTAGTGTGTCAACAATGCCCCACCTTGGCTTGTGTGAATATTAAGAACGGCCCTGGTTGAACATCTCCTTGCCTTATTTTAAAATGTGCAAATACCTATTCATAATATAGCCCATTGATGACAAATGTTTGCAAAGAAGCATAACTATATAGGAAATGCATTACATAATGATATCAATGTAGCTGGTTCTTCTACCCCTCAACATGGATTATTTAGAATAAATACAGTAACACTTTAATCCCCCGGTCTACTGTTGTGCCAAAGAAGCTCTTACACAAAATTAGATTTACATTTCAAAGATTCATAAACAGAAAATGAACTCAGGTCTGGGTCAGCAGTATTAACTGTGGTTCCTGCTTCAGCATACATTCCTGGTCTGTTTCTCTTGCTCTCTCTTTATAGATTATTTAATTCCACCAAATTATCATTTTTCAAAACCTTCGTTGTTGTCTTCCTGGTATTTAGTGTGTTTTCAACATCTCCTACGGTGGAGTGTCTCAGTGTTAGTGTACATTTCAGTGGTCTCATTCTCTCAATGAGAGCGCAGTGTATCAAAAATATCTTTCTTAGTTTTTTGATGTTTGGAGATTTGCCTCAGTCCTCAAAATTGCAGGCTATCATTCCTGTGTCTTCTCAGACGGAACTTTGTCTCTCTCCAGGGTACAGAGGTAAATCATTCTTTTTCATGCTTTCCTTAAGCACTAACACTTGATCCGGCAGGCCAGATTGGGTGTTATTGGCCCGGGATCTGAGTTAAAGGCCAAAGTAAAGTAATGGTGTTTAACAAGGGTCCACACGCCAGTTAACACCTGACCCGGCACACCGCAGAGGGTATTAATGCTATTAACACCCCGGGTTGCCAGTCTAGAAACCTTGGGTGCTGAGAGCGGTGTATTTGGTTGAATTATTGGGATGCTGTGCGGTGTCCCTTTCATTTAAACAAAATACTGTCCTAAGATGACGCCAACGGAGATGGAAGGTGGGGCTCCTTACAGAGCTCCTCTTCCTTTCCCGTGGCGGCATGGAGGGAGAGCGGTGGCAACAGCACAGGCGGCGGAACCCTGCCACCAAATCAAAAGGTAAGTGTGGGGGAGTACAAAAACTTAAGGGAAGGGAGCATGGGGGGGAAGGTGGTGGTACAGAATAGGGGAAGCAGCCAGCAGGCTGCTCGGAACAGGGGCTGAGATTAGCATTTTCAGCTCACGTTCCAAGCAACCTGATTCATTAGCTCCACAGTCCCAGGTGCTAATGATGCTTAATGATTGGCCACTGCAATTCAGAATCCACTGTCTTATTCTCACACTTTCACCCACTGTACTCTTTCTCTGCATCTGAGCACAGGACCCACACTTCGCCTTATTTAAAAGTGCGGCTCTGGTTTATGTCTCCACACCCTCAAATGTGGCTAGTGGCTCAATGTCTGCCACATTCCAGTTGGTCTCTCAATACGTTTCGCTCTTGACATCCTGCAACACTGACAGATAACAAGACTTTCTGGGACAATGATTTTTCCTCTGTCCAGCAAGCTTGCAGATCTCCCCCTGCCCTTTCGTAATGGGCCTGTTCTCCAGACCTTGCAGCCTGGGGCACTAGTGACATGAGGATGTTGCAAAAATGGGAAATGCCAAAACAAGTAACAATAGTGCTACATGGCTCCTTTGCACTTTCAAATTCCATTTCCCTGTCAGTCCTTGCAGTAAGGAAGTTGTCTGCAGCACTTAACAACACTGTTTAGTGGGAAAGAAACAATGCACACCCAAAAGAACCGGGTTTATTATATATATTGTGGGATGTTTTCACCCACTAGGCTATGCCCTGCGACATCCCTGTGTGCTGGTGGCACCAAAATCAGCAAATTGACAGTGAAAGCCCTATGTGCGCCAAAACCTATGAAAAATTGTGCTTTGAAACCGGAAAAGATGGCTGCTAAATCTACTTTGCCTGTTGTCAGTAGTGGGAAGGAGGCCTCATTGCTGAAACCTGTCACTGGGCTGCCTAGGGAGTAAAAATGGAAACTGCATGAAAGGCAGTGCTTTATTGCAAGAAACCCAGAAATTGCTCTTAAATCCCTTTTTCTTGGGTGCTGAAAATATAAGCCAGTCAAGTGGCACAGCGAGTAGAGCGCTCGCTTTGACATCCATGCAGAGCCTGTTAACGCAGGTTTGAATCCCGGTGGCGCCAAACTCAGCCTTTCATCCTTCTGAGGTCGATAAATGAGCACCACACACCGTGGGTAATAATAAGCCGCGCTCAGATACCTGAGGGTTCGTAGCGCTATATAAATGCCTAATTATTATTATTATTTATTATTATAAAATACCAGTCCAAAACATCAGAAAACACCCAATATCTTTGCTGGGTGTTACCCCCCACTTCATTTAAGGAATCAATATGAACCCACAATGTGAGGAAAAGTGGAATCTATCATCAAAATATCCACAGTAAAAAGGTGCTTGCCTGTGAAAAAGGGGATCCAATAATTGGTAAGTTTAATCAGCACATTGAGGACCTTGAGAACTTTCGACCGATTACATTGGGAAAGAGGACCTCAGAGTGTTGATGAAATGTCCAAAAATGTTCTCAATCCAAGACGGTTTGTTGGTAAAGAGGTCCCTAGCTGGCCATGATCAGTGGGTGGTCCCTACCTCATTCCGAAGCCTGATGCTGAGTCACGCCCATGATGCGGCCACAGCCAGTCATAGGGGGTTTTCATGCAACACTTGAAATCTTAAGTGAGGTTGCATACTGGCCACACATGGGGCAGGACCTCGACCAATACTTGAAGGGGTGTCTTGTGTCTGCACAATTTCAGCCAAAATCCCTCACACACCATGTGCCTCTCCAAAAGAAGGGTATGACACTGCCTTGGTGAGATTTACAAGTCAAATTTATCGGGCCTGTGATTTGCTCCTCTAGGGGGAACAAGTACATGTTGACCGTGACATGCTTGTTCACTAAATGGGTGGAATGTCTCCCGGCCCCAAACTGCCAGGCAGAAACAGCAGCTGACCTGATGATCAACCACATCTTCTCGCACTTTGGACTACCCCAAAGCATTGAGTGAGACCGAGGAACCCACTTCACTAGCAAAGTAATCACAAAGATGTGGGAGATACTTGGGGTCAAAAGGAAACTACACATTGCCTACCGTCTAGCCTCTAGTGGTGCAGTGGAGAGATACAACAAGACAATTGTGAGCATATTAAAAAAGTTTGTGGCAGATTCTGGGCCAGGTTGGGACAACCGACTACCTCTTGTCCTGATGGCCATCAGATTTAACCCTTCTTCTGCAACTAAAATGTCACAGTCTGAGCTGATGACTGGACGCAGGATGGTGCTTCCCCAGTATCTGCTCTACAGACCCGAAGAGCAGATATTGATAAATGCCTCCAAAACTCATGCGTAGGTTGAAAATCTGAGAAAACACCTTCAACATGCTTTTGCCTATGCTCATCGAAATCTAGAAAGATCTGCAGACAGTATGAAGACCCACTATGACCTTAAGACTACTAGAAAAGAATACCAAGTAGGAGACTGGGTCTACTTATACAATTTCCAAAGGAACCAGGCCAAACAGCACACATTTCTGCCTAGCTGGAGGGGTCCTTTTGATATTGTAGACAAAATCTCACCAGTCGATTACAAAATCTGTATCCCCAAAGGCAGTTTGGCAGAGGGGGAAGATAAGTGGGTCCATATCAACCAACTGTGTTGCCATCCTAGGCACACTCTGCAGCAACTAGACAATTCACCTGGAAACCCAGAGGGGGACCTTCCAGACCCCTAGAATTCCAAGCATGAAACTATTCCACCCGTTGAACATGAGTAATAATTGCAAACAAAAATATTGTCAGTAGATGTCAAATGTATGCATCTGCCCCACTACATGAATAGTGGTGGGGGAATGTCTACAAATATGCGCTGTTTTGTCATCCTAGAATTTGAAACCATGGATCCTAAGTATCAAGGAGGAACACTCAGGGACCGGAAAGAAAGATCCAAGGGCTCTGGTGTATCACTCCATACTCTCATCTGGAACCGGCGAGGGGAACCTGTCGATCCACCACTGATGGGAGAAGCAGATGAATTTTGCCATTTGGACCAGAAAGAAAAAAACGGAAGATCCCAATCTCGAGACTTCCCCTTGACGGGCGGTCAAAATTCAAATCACAAGGGGGGGCTTTGTGGGATGTTTTCACCGACTAGGCTCTGCCCTGCGACATCCCTGTGTGCTGGTGGCACCAGAATCAGCAAAATGGCAGCGAAACCCCTATGCGCGCCAATACCTATGAAAAATTGTGCTTTGAAACTGGAAAAGATGGCTGCTAAATCTACTTTGCCTATTGTCAGTAGTGGGAAGGAGACCTCACTGCTGAAACCTGTCACTGGGCTGCCTACCGAGTAAAAATGGAAACTGCATGAAAGACAGTGCTTTATTGCAAGAAACCCAGAAATTGCTCTCAAATCCCTTTTTCTTGGGTGCTGAAAATATAAAATACCAATCCAAAACATCAGAAAACACCCAATATCTTTGCTGGGTGTTACCCGCCACTTCATTTAAGGAATCAATATGAACCCACAATTTCAGGAAAAGTGGAATCTATCATCAAAATATCCACAGTAAAAGGGTGCTTGCCTGTGAAAATCTGTCAAAATATGGGCGTAGTACCATCGGCCGCCTGTGTGACAGCTGTCCTTAATAGCATCAGAAGCTTAAACTTGTGCCATTAAGATCTAATGTCTTAAATCTAAGTGACCTATCAGTAAGAGGAACATAGGTTGTAACTATTTAATCTCCATGGTTTAGAGACTGGAATCAGAGTTCTAGCTGCTTGATTAATAATTGCAAGTTTTATTTTAAATTAAGAAAATGTTATAATTTGACAGTGAATTTAGCTGAAACTCAGAGTCATCAAACCAGTTCCCCCCAGCTTTCCCCAATAAAAGGCATCTCTCCTGCTTCTCAGCAAAGGCCAAGAACTCACATTCAGTTGTTGATTAAGAGGGGAGGAGATTTGGGCTGCTGCTCCTGGAGGAGACAATGAACCTTCCTTGGCTGAAAGAATATGCAGATTGTAAGTGTCAACAGTGGCCTCTGCCAGAGGAAGAAGGCGGGGATTGCTATTGAGCTACAAGAAACCTTTGGAGGCGGGGATAGACATTTTTGTTGATTCTCAATGGACAGAAAGCATATTTTTGGAAAAGACTGACAAAGGACTGTTCGAATTTGTAAAAATTGTGCAATTACAGTATTGTGAATGTGATTTTTTTGTGCACATTTTAAAAGGAGCCAGAACCATGCGATGTTCTGAGAAGGCACAGTGAAAATTCTGGTTTTGTAGCAATTGTATTTATGTCAGAAGCATGAAACTCCATATGATTATGCCCAGATATCATGCACACATATGTACAAAATTGTGGACAAATCAGATGTTGTGTCCCAGATACAAAGTGTAAAAAATGGTCAAATCCAGACCCAAGACCTCACAGCTACGGGGCTTGGAAGAATATTTGCTCCAGAAAATATGTGATCTATGTATGTTATTGGTATAAAGATTGTACACATGTAAAGATGTATTATATCAAAATTAGATTTTATGTGCAAAAGGCAAAAGGGGAGGATGTTTACCCTCATAAACTACATCATCATGATGACACTCTGTTTCCCCTCCAATCAAGGGAGAGAGCAGACTTTAGCCAATGGACTAACTACGGGGTGCGCCTAGGATAATTCAGTTTATACACCCCTTTATGAAACACATAAATAGAGACAGCTTAGGACCTAGAAAGACACACTGATCCACCCACCACCCCGATTTCAACACAGCACTTTGAAGGAGATACATCCATACTCCTTGTTCCAGACTCCAAAAACTTTGCAAGCAGAAAGGCTCAGAGCATAGCTGAACCATTTTCAGCTGGGCCTACCTTCCAGAACCCATCCCTCAACTTAAGGGGAAACCAAAAAGAAGCAGCCAGGCTTCTGCTTGCTTGCAAAAGAATCATCTTCATAACCAGAAGGGCAGATTAAACCCTGTTTGCTGCCGTGCTGTGCTGTGCAGACCAGAGAGCCACTTCAGATCCTGTCCAGTCCTGCCGTGCGGTATCCAGAGGGTCTTGCTGATCGCTGACCCATCCAGTCCAGTGTGTCCAGCAGTCTGTCCCAGAAATCCCTGACCAGAATCACTGACGGGTCCTTTCAAAACATTGGTAGTGAGTATCCATAGTATAGGATTGTCACTAGCCTATGTACTGTCCATAGTCATCCCTATCCCAATCAAATCTATCTTAGATCCAGAACTGTACTGTTAGAAATCCTTGTTGTCTTACCTGAACTCTCTCTCTCATCCTATAGTCCTTCTGTAATAATATTGTTAAAATCATCTTTGCGCTGATATATTTCATCTGAAGAAAGGCAAGCGTCTCGGCGGGCAAAAACCAGATCGGTGACGTCCTGATCTGATGGCTGTGCTGTTGTGTAGTTTGTTTCTTCATAGTTTATCTCTAGTGTAAAGAAACCTTGTTTTTATTTTAAAAAGCGCATTCTTGTTTTGCAATTTTGCCTCTTTCTGGAAAAAAAAGACTCCCACAAAAACATTCATAACTTCTTCATACTTTATGCTAGAAACGACAATCGCGCTTACCATGCGCGGAAAAGTTTGCCTCAAATTTTTAGTTTGGCTAAAATCTATAACGTGGGAAATAGCTTTTCATTGCACCCGACTTCAAAATTAGGTTTTCAACTTGCTTCTTACTCTCTAATCATTAGTAGTGTGTGTCTGAACCCATACAAAGCTGCCCACATTAGTATTTCAACCATTTAAGTGAATTAAACCATTTTCAGTATTTTCCCCATTTCATTCAAGCCAACTTTAAAACCATTTTTGACATGTTTGCAATCATTCCTGTTTCTCTCTCTTTGTTTGCTGGGGGAAATTGGGATTGATATATTTTGATGAATTCTGTATTCCTAAAACCTGTTCTCTCTCCTTCCAGCTCTTTATATTGCATATTGGGGGATTGAGGGTGTATGGCGGAAAGAGTAATCACATTGCTATTTGATTGAACATACACAAAAGTATTATCTGTGCTGCATTATCTTTCCCATCATTACTCCTGGTGATTAAAGAGATCGTTAGTGCGACATCACCCCATTGGTGATCATTGTATACTCATTAAAATAGTGTGATATATTGTGCAAATCCATAAATAAATATTTTTAACTTTGCAAACCAGCCTGATTGCTGGTTCAATGTGACCGGGGGAGTTAAAAGAGAGGGGCGTGATATAAGTGGTACATCGTTCAGAAATAAAAGCACTTATACACAACAATAAGTAATTAAAGGTTTCAACTGTGCATCACAAGCTAGGCATTGACTTAGGTGAAGTGCTTGGTTGAAATCACTCACAATATATATATTTTATGTTTTATTGTTATGGTTGAAAATGAGATGAATGATCAACCTTTCAATAAATAACATGTTTCTTACATATGTTACATTACAGAGAAGGAGAAATAAAATACAGGAAAAAAATAGAAAGAAGAGTGACAGCTGCACTAAAACTAACATATGACACAATTAAACATTATAAGATCAATATTAAGATAACCATATGTGGAAGCAATTCAGTTTCATCATCTGTAACCAACAGAATTTTACAGGTTATCCCAAATTTAAGGACATGAGGAATTTCACAATTGCAACTATGACTTTCAATATTCTGGTTTTGAATAATTGGTTCCACAATATGCCTGTTGTAAATAGTCTAACATCTTTAAAATGAGGTTTCAAGTAGTAATTTCGCTTGTACACAAAACTAGGACAATCAGTCAGCAAATGCTTCAAATTATCGCACTGTTCCATATGACAGCCAAATCTACATGCATTGTTACCATCAGGGTTTAATTTATGTCTACATAGAACTTCTCTTTTTTGCCACAAATTCAATCTAAAGCATAGAAAAGTGTTTCTAAACGCTGCGTTGGGAAATTTAAGCAAATATGAATCTGTTACCCGCAACTTCTTTGGAGTAAATGGATTATTAACCAACGACTTATATTGCAAGCAAGGATCAATTGTGCATATCCAGTCATGTTCCCACAATTTACGCTTCGCTCGATTTGGATTTGTTGACAATAAATCATCTGAAATATCGACAGTGGCCATGATCATTTTGATTTGTTTCCTCCATTCAATTGCAAAAGCGTAATTCGAACAGTTCAGATAGTTGGCAAGTGTCTGAAGCAAGGCCTCTGTTTTTTTTTAGTGAGGCAACATTTCCTATACAAGGATAACAATTTCCAATTATACATGCTACAGAGTGACAAAAAGCCCAGTTCATACCTGAGAATGCACCTCAGCTGCGACTTTGGAAAAGCTATTACACATTTCCAGAATGCACCCTCAGGTCTTAGCCAGTATGATTTTGGTTTGAAGGTTTTGCCTTCTGATCCATACAAGACAAATGGTAGACAAATGGTACAACCTTCTGGGTGTAAAAGGTTAATAAGGGTGAGCAAGAGAATTTCCCAAATTTAGCGTGGAATATTTTTGGCTGAGATGCTGCAGTTACTATTTTGATGTTGAGGTCTTTTAGATACGGTTGATCTGAAATGTGATTGTTAGTTTTGATTCCCAAGTCTGTGTAGTCTTTGACTACTTGAATTATGTTCCCATATAGATGCCAATTTAGAGATTTTCTAAATGATCGATGAGGATCACATTTCATGATGTTTGTCTTGTCTGAATTTATTGTCAAATGATTGGTGTTTGCACAGTCTTCAAGAGCTGTTAATAGCTTCTGGAGACCTTTGGGCATTTTTGATAAAAGACAAGATCATCAGCGTAAAATAACCACGCAACTCTGCCCAGCCTTGGAGGATCAGAGACTATACCACTTAACTTGCTTCTCATGTCAGATATAAAAAAAAATGAAAAGTGCTGAAGTTAGTACACATCCTTGTTTTAGGCCATGATAGGTGTTAATAGGAGCTGATAGTTTTCCTTTTAAAGTTAGTCTAATTTGAATTGAAGTGTTGGTGTGCAATTGTTGAATTAGGGCTACAATAGAAGCAGGGCATCCTGCTTGGGTAAGTTTGGAAATTAGTAGATGTCGTGAGAAGAAATCAAATGCATTTTAAAGTCTATATAAGCTACGTAAAGAGGTTGTTTGGTTTCGATGGTTTGCATCTTGATAGCTGTTATTACTGTCAAGTTAATGGATGTGCCAAGGTCAGCATCAAACCCTGTTTGACAAGGGTCTTGCAAATGATTGTAAAATATCCATTCATTGAGATCTCTGAGTATTAATCTCGCAAAAAGTTTGCCTAGAACGTCGAGTAGTGCTATAGGGCAGTAGTTGGAGGCCAGTTGTCGATTGCCCTTTTTGAAAATAGTTTTAATGATAGATTTTTGCCACAATGAAGGAATTGTCTGTGACCTTAATATCTGCTTAAATATTGTACAGAGGATCTTGGCCCAATGTTGTGGATGAGCTTTAAGCAACAGGTGTGTAAGACCATCAGGTCCTGGTGCTCCAGAGGGGCTATTATTTGAGATGTCAAATTGAATGTCATCTTGCTCGAAGTTTATTGCAATGGGTGCGGAGGGTGAAAAGGTGGCCAGGGGTAAAATTTGATAGAGTGGAACGTATTGAGCCGTAAAATGCTGGGTCCAAGCTTGCTGCGGGACTGCATTTATTTGAGAAGGCGCTTGGGTGTGGTGAGTTTTTTGATTAAGCAAGCAGCACATTTCACTAGATCTTTTGGATACGATAACTCGCAGCATTTCTTCACCATCCTTATGGTAGATTAGGGCTTTGCGTGATGTCATCCAATTTTTATATTGGGTGTTAAGTGTTTTCAAATGGGCAAGCCTAGCTTCTGGTGGTAAATTGTGGGCTAATTTCTTGGCTCTGCGGAGAGCAGCTTTTTTTCTGTCGTACTTAGCATTTATAGACATGAGCATGCCTATAATTTGGTTTACTTGTTTTTAGTGAGCTTTCTTTGAAAAGGTGGAGAACAGTGACATAGCATCCATCTGTTTCAGTTAGCTGGGAAATTGGATTAGATGTGTTAGGATGTGATACATTTTAGAAGATTTATGAGTTGCTCCGGAAGACCATTGAAGATGATTTCGTCCTCCTGTTACAGTTAAACTAGCTCTGTACTGACGTGGTTGGACAGATTGACTTGGAATTTGCCTGGTCCATATCAAGGATAGTTTCTCATGGTTGCTGCAGGTTTGACGTGTGATTTTGAACCATTGGCGACAGGAAATGTGGATCTGTTACATAGATATAAATCTAAGATTGCCTCTGAATTGTGATTTCTCCATTTGGTGGTATGTCCCCATTCATAGCTCCATTTAGCATGATTAGATCTCTGCTGGCCATCAGCACGGTCCATCGACGTGTGAGTATGATGTTGTTTGAAATGGCCTTGGTCATGTGATGAATGTTTAAGTTACCAGTCACAATGGTGGATGTTACTGAGGGGTCTAACATGATTAGGTTTTATATGAATTCCATGGCCCTGAAAAAGGTATCCGCCGGTAGGGCTCAGTGATTCCAGTACAAATTAACTAGGGCTAGGATTTTATTGGGTGTTGTTATTTTAACCAATTGGTTGTAGCTATTTGGTTCTGCCCACACCTTTACTTCCAGGCCCTGTTGAGGTCTTAACAGATACCAATAATCCAGCCATTGGTCTGCCCTTAGCATGGGCTATTGCTGGAAGCACTAAAATTGCGTGGCCATCCCACACTGGGGATTCCACAAGCCAGGTCTCTTGAAGAGCAATGATGTCATAGAAGTCTAATTAATTTGTATTTGAGTTCATGAGGTGCGTGTATCCTCTTGTATTACAGCTGAGTAGCCGGTAAGATTGTGATTCAATGCTCTCCAACTGTCATCGCTCATTGACTGGTCATGAGCGAGAAGACTGGTGTCCCTGCTTGCTAACATGAATTTGACGATGATGACTTGAGGCTTGTTGGGAGCACATCACAGTGATGGTCCGTGATTGCGATGTCCTATTTGAGGATTGGGAGCAAGCACTAGCCAAATCTGTAGGAAGTTGCATGTTGTTATCTGATTTGTGGCCAAGACAGAAACCTAACTCAAAAAGCGAGTGCCTCGCCTGCCATATAGTGTTGCAAACAATGCCAGACTTTATCCAAAGTCTGGCTGTAGAAAGGTCAGAGTCATCAGGGAATTCTACTCGAGTGATGTCTGAAGTAGAAAGATCCTCTAAAGATGGTACGCCATTAAAGATGTTCAGGGCACAGGTTCTGGTTAGGTCATAGGTGTGATAAGGCCTCGATCTACAATATATTATAAATTTGTGGCAGTACATAGGTTGCACAGTTTTCACCATTTTGGCCTCTGAGGGTGCAGAGTTAGATGAAGGTTGTTTCTGTATTCTCGACTGCTGGTCGTTCAAATAGTTTGTGAGCAATGAGCTTGTTAAATCATTTATAAATGCAAATGGTCCTTTGAGCGCCTTTTGTGTATATTCAGTGACATGTAAGTACTGCACCACAGACTTGGCTATAGACTCTCTTCTCTGCTCCAAGATAAGATGCTCATTTTCTTAATTCGAACTACTTTGTTGTTGTGACTTAGAGCTTTGTTTAGGAGAGTTATTTGCAGGCTCTTTTTGGGTCTTCAAGCAATTGCTTGTAATAGATTATCAATCGGTTCTTGACTGGAGTTGGTTTCAGCAGTCTGTATTTCGTGAACTTGGTTGGATCTGCTATTTATGGCTAAGTTCATGTATTTTTTTTGTGATAGCTACACTGGCATTATCCAATTGTTTCTTGTGTAGAGAAAGAGCTCGAAAAAAGTGTTTTGATCCCGACTGCACAGAAGCCGTTTTTATGTTTTTACTCCTTTTGGTTTGTTAAATAGGTTTGGGGATTCCTTTCTTTTTTGACTTAGTACAGATAGTTAAATTCTATATTTACTGAGGCCCATTGTCTACTATAAATAGCACTTTTGGTTTCAGTGCATATTTTGGGCATTTTAAAAGCTATTATGCTGAATAAGAAACAGTACTCTTATCAAATATGTTATTAAACAAGTTAATTTCTTTCTTATATGCCCCCAAATTCTCCCAAATTAGGGTGGTGGTTCCCTTTCCATTATTCCATTATTTTGCCGTATCTGTGAAAAGGAGGAACATGTAGAAACGTCTAGGCATGTCCTGACCTTGTGTCCCCATTTGGGCCCATTGTATATGAGCATATTGGGAAAACTAGTTAACAACTATGAGACTATTAAGCAGGGGAGTTGCTAGGTCTGGAAAAGACCCGGGGCTATGCTGATGTTGGAACTGTTGGGACTGGGGGCTAGCTAGTCTTTTGGCTGTAGCTCCTGAGATTCTATCCGGGGCTACAACCAAAAGATCAGGGGCTATAGCCCCCTTAGCCCCCCCCTAGCAATGCCCCTGCTATTAAGGGAGAGTCCTTCTGGGATTATTGTTTAAATTCGGTCTCAATTAGGACTCAACTGGCTCTATATAGGGTTTGGTGCGAAGTTAAAAGTTTACTACCTATGCTGCCGGCTCTAGTGGATACGCGTGGGGATTCTAAGGAATCTTAGGCATCAGTCCCTTTGTTAGCAGGCTGAAATTGAGGTTAGATTATTTGGTTGATACCTGGTACCAAATTGTCTGTGTCTATTTGCGCAAGACATTTAGTGTACAGAGCGGCACATGATAACACATACGGAGTGGGCTACACATTTTGCCCATCCTTCCATTGCACCTAATTTCTGTATTGCATTGCAGCATTATCATTGTACTGTACTTTATCTGTTTTCGACGCACAACTAGATTTTTAAAATCTTAGATGACTTTTATATAATTTACATACATTTGTACTTAACGTTGTATCAAGTTTTATGTATTTATATTTGTATCAAGTTTTATGTATTTGTATTTGTAATTTTGTGTAAAGTTCAAATTTGAACTTAATCACAATAAATTAAATAATAATGATAATTATTATTTAGAACCCAAGCAATCAGACAATACACTACGGCACTAATCTACCTCAAGCAAATAACAGACCTCTGGGTAGCAAGGGCACTGGAATGTTACATTAAGAAAACTGTACAAATGAGAGTGAAGACAACAGTCTAATAATTGTGGAATCTGGTCCCAATGGACATTCCCATGCATCCAGGACGAGCATACTCGTCCTTAGCACTTAAGGGGTCAAATATCCTCTGATAAAACATTGAATGAACATGTTGATGTGTGTTTTCAAGATTGTTTTCTATTTTTTAAGTTGAAATATTTGTATTTACTTCCCTTCTGCCCGAGACCACCATCTGCCAATTGAGTAAAATGTAGCACCTTTTTTTCCGTACATCAAACCCCTGAGGCTGTCCAAACCAGTGTATATGCTTCAATGTTACAAACATTTTAACGTTAGCGTGATAGTGTGCATTATACACTTAGTGATTCAAACATTCAACCCTTTTGTGAAAGATACATTTATCAAAAAGATTGCTCTGTAGCCATTCTTATGTTCCCAACATGTTGTTTGATTTTCTGCAGAGCAGGTTAAATCCTTGCTGGTGCTAATTCTCCCAATTCCCTTTCTAATAGGGGCATTTCTAAAGACTACACTATGGGCCTTATTATAAGGGTGGCGGCCACAGTATGAACGGTGCCGGTTAGGCACCAGCACCGTTCATACCATGCCGCCGCAATACGAGTTCTGCTCGCGGGTTCCTGACAGCCCACCAGGTCTTACCTGGCGGGCTGTGCGGCACCCGTGAGCAGAACTCATAATGCCGCCGGCACCGTTATCAACGCGGCCAGCGCATCCATGCTCCCCACCCCCATTCTGCCGGGAGCCTGGCAAAACTGCCACCCGCGAA
This sequence comes from Ambystoma mexicanum, assembly GCF_040938575.1. Lineage (NCBI taxonomy): Eukaryota > Metazoa > Chordata > Amphibia > Caudata > Ambystomatidae > Ambystoma > Ambystoma mexicanum. The sequence continues at coordinate 720,579,869 of NC_090932.1, forward strand.
TGGGCAATTACCGGCCCATTCATCTCGTAATGTGCCGGTTATTGCCCAATCGCGGGAGGCAGTGGCGGTAGCAAGCATGGCGGCAGCCGTGCCTGCCATACAGGCACGGCTACCGCCATGCTCGTAATGAGGCCCTATGAGTGTTAATGGACTGCCCATATTGAATTACAACATGGCGGTGTATCAGAAGTGCAAATTGTACATTGCTGTGACTCGTTCAAATATTTGCGGAATCTTGAACTCTCATCTACACAGAACAAGACAGAAACACTGAGACAGAGATAAACATAAGGCGAGAGTCAGCGAGAGGGAGAGAGAAAGAGAGAAAGAGAATAAAGATAGCAAAGACAGAGAGAGAGAGAGAGAGAGAGAGAGAGAGAGAGACACTGTGGGGGTGGGGTGGAGGAGTGGCAGAGAGAGTACTAGATCTGTGAAAAATACGCCAAGCCCAGCTAGTCTTACAATACAATTACATATCCTTGGCTAATGCAAATGTGAGATTTTGAATATTGGTTAATGCAGTCACGCTATTCAGTAGAATTATTAAAAAGGCTTGAAGGCAATGCAACATGCTACTTGTTACTCTAGCAATGTGATCTTTTTATGTTTTAGACTAGTAACACCTACTCCTCTATATTAACATGCGAAGGACATACAATGATACAGAAGACATTAATGCATTCATCGTATAAATAGTCTGTGGCTCTTCAAGTTCTAGCGACATACTGCACATGTCACTACTGTGAACAGTTCAGAAAACATGCAGTACTCGTTAAATGTGATTGTTAGCCATATGTTTTCTATATTCACTATGCCAAGTATGCATACTCAAGTCTATAACTGCACACTAAATGAAGCCTGCTCTACAACAAGCATAAATAACGATGTATATTTGCTCTAGATGAAGTATTGCTGAGATGTTTAAACTGAGCACTGACACTAAGTATTTGAAGATGAAAAAAATAACACTGCCATTGTCGATAGTTAAGCACATTAAACATGTGTTCTTACTAAGAATCTTACGCTGAAGTTCTTGAAATGAGTAAACATATATTTGTTGAACTATTATTGCAAAATCCAGATGTTAAATTGTTGACACATTTGTCATTTAATAAAATCTGTTGACAATTTGTAGCATCAGCTGGGTTGCACAAATAATAATTAATTCCTAACAGAAACAGAGTGCATTAACCCCATGGTAGCCGACATTCAGCTATTTCTTGTCAAGGCGTTCATCAAGCATTAGTACAATAATGGCTCTCATAATATGAGGCAGACACACTTAGCTTTCACATGAGTAGATGATATCTCTCTTATTACACCTCATAGCAAATCTGGGCTCCCTTGTCAGGAACAGTGACCATGTCCAAATTGCTGCAATAAAATAATTGACCAAGCTTACAACATCATAGGTGGTAGTAAGGTACATTGGGCCTCATTATAAGTTAGGTGGTGTGGTAAAAAGTGCCGGTATTAATGAATACCATCATTTTTACCGGATCAGCGAACTACGCGTGTGGCTGACCACAAGTGCTCGATACATCAGCACCAGTTAAAAGGTATCCACAAATAAAGGCACCAGTGAATCCGGTGATGCAAAGTACTGGATGACGCCGTAACCAGTAACCCCGAAGCCTGCTTCAATGACACAACGGCAACACCGGCACATCCGTAGGCTGTCCCTTCCTGTACTACCACCAAATAAACGCGAGTAACACAGGCAAATGCTAGGTGGTGAAAACAGGTGGTAATGAGGCCACAGGTGCACCCAAAGCAGCATAAAGGAGCTGATAAAGGTTCACAACTTCAACCAACACACTTCCAAACACCACCATGCTGCCACTGACTGCAGTGTCATCATTGACATGCAGCTGCTCCAGGCCAACATAGCGCTGCAGAGGCTGGAGGATCAACAGAGGGTCCAAGAGGTGGTGGACAGGAGGATGAGGAATGTGAGGAGGAGGAGGAGGCACCGTGCAAGGCGTGCACCCATATCACATTTTCAAGCCACACCATGGACCCTCATTGACATGCAAGTCCTAACCCTGTACCGCCTTGGCAGGGAGAGCATAGCATATGTCCTCAGCATGAGCCAGGAAGATATAGTGAGCAGGATTGGCACCCGTCCAGCCTTACCACTGCAGGTAAAGCTTGTGTCGGTCCTACGCACATTCCAACACACCGTAAGCCATCTGCATGGCCTATTGCAGCCTACATTCTCAAAACTGTTGCTGGTGGTGCTGGACACATACCTGCTGCATGTGGGACAGCATATTGCACTCCCAATCACCATGGCACAGGTGAACGCCACAAAGGCAACATTTTATGCCATAGCAGGCATGCCCAATGTGGTAGCTGTCCTGGATTGCATGCACATCAAGATGGTGGCACTCCAGGCTCTGGAGGAAGTCCACCGGTACCGGAACCAGTATCATTCACTCAACATCCAGGTAACTTGTGATGCAGATCTCACAATCACCCACTGCTGTGCCCGGTACCCTGGCTCAACCTATGATGCATTGATCCTGCGCAACAGCATGCTGCCAGCATAAATGGAGGGGCACATAGGCCAACATACCTGGACATTGGGTGAGTACATGTCCCAGCACACTGAACATCATGCATAGGGGGCTGTTGGCACAACGTAAATGTATTCCCTGAGAAGGCTGCAATGCTCCCACACACAGACACACCCAAGACAAGACAGGCTGCTGGCCACCATAATGGAACACGACAAACCAAGCAGCAGTGAATGGGCAAACCATACAACCCGAACAGGCCAGACACGCACACTGGGCCACAGGTACCACAATGCAACAGTGCAAAGCTCACATAATGCATGGCCTGCAAGGGGGTTTGGCATGGTTGCCTATTTGTGTACAGAGTATGTGTACTGGGGCATCAAGGGCCATTGAGAAGGTGCAGCTACGATATACAACACCACACCCAAGCACCAATGTCACCAGCCACAGTAAACAGAAGCACAAATCAAATTCATTGACAAGTCAATTTATCTGCTGTATGGCATACTACATGTCAGCATGTGTTGTCAAGCCCCAAACACCCATTGTGCGTGCAGATGAACTGGAGTAAGGAACAGGCCCACGTCATTCCAATGGGAATCAGACACATGGGCTGAACACTGTGTCATTCAGTGCATCACACTGCCATACATAACATGTCGGACAGATGAACTGCCACAGAGGGACCCCTCAGTAGCAATGGACATGTCATGTGTATCCGACCTGGCCTGTGAGCCCACACCCATGGCTGCTATGATTGTTGGGTGTGGACAAGATTAGGAATGTCTGTAGCCCTCCCCATATGTAGTACACTGCACATGCAAAGGCCTACATATGAAAAGGTGTAGTGAGCTGACACATTTGACATGTCATGAAACTCTGACTATCGTGTAACTGCTGTAATGATACGCCCATCCACAGTACCCAATTACATGCTCCCATGTTTCTCCCCCTTGCAGGTGACTCCGGATATCCACAGCTCCCATAGTTGAGGACTCCTCTGAGGAATCCCCAGATGCCACAGGAGGTGGCATACAAGTGGTCCCACATCCGGACCAGGTTGGCAATTGAGCACATATTTGGCCTGTGGAAGGCGTGCTTCTGATGTCTACATCGGAAGGGGGTGAGCTAATATACAGGCCAGACAAAGTGGGCAAGATTGTGTTTGCATGATTCATGTTGCACAACATATGCATCCAGTGGAACATACCCCTGACCCAAGATGTGGACATGCCCCCCTGAAGATGATAATGCAATGCTTTCGGGTGGCACACATGAACACACTGCATGAGCAGAGGCCAGGCTGGGGTGATTTCCTCGCCAGAAGCTCATTGAGAACTTCTTCTGATATTAATAACCACTATATCTATCCATGCACCCTTCACTAGTCATTGCACACAATAAAGAAATGCACCTAATGACGAATGTCCAATCATTGCTGCAAGTGATAAGTAGTTATGTAAGTAATTGAGTATCGTAAAGTGCATGGATTTAACATCCCACCCTCTGCAATCACCCACCCTAACAACACCCGCCCCGATTGCCCACCCCAACAACACCCTCCCCGATCACTCACTCCAACAACACCATCCCCAATCAGAGACCCCAACCACACCATCCACGATCACAAACCCTAAGAACACCCTCCCCAATCGCCCACCCCAACAACACCCTCCCTGCTCACCCACACCAACAACACCATACCCAATCGCCCACCCCAGCAACACCCTTCATGATCCCCCTCACCAAAAACACCCACTACAATCACCCGCCCCAACAACAATATGTCCAGGCTTCACTTCCATGAACACTTTGGCTATGGGTCTGTTTCCTGCATCTTTGTGGTGAGATGGCGCAGTGAATGACCATTGTTGTGCTTTCCAATGATCCCTCTGTAGGTGTAGTTGAGATGTAGGGCTCCGATCCCTGCCCACGTATGTACTGCAGTGTCAACTGAATGGTCTGGGTAAGTGCCTCTGCTGAGGTGGATGTAGCATCCGTATTTTCACTGAACCTCTGGAATGGTGTGACCATAGCAGCAGTGGCATGTCTAAGGGAGCGTGCACCTCCCTGCATTCAGTCACACCTTGCCCGCATTTCACTAAGTTGTTCGCCTGCCATGGTTTGTATGTCCGCCTATTGGTGCTCAATCTGCTCCAGCCATGAACAGATTGCCCGCAGGCAGTGGACTATGTGGACTTGGGGGTGGGCTGATATGGCTCATACTCCCCCCTATCCTCCTCCTCTTCTTCTTCATCAGCGTAGGACACATTGGCAATGCCCAACTGTGGCATGGGAGAGGCTGCATGACGCAAATGAATGTTGGTGCATGTCAGGGCAATGTCCACAGGTATGTGTGCTGTGTCACCACCAGTGCTGTTTTGTGACTCATCAACGTGTCTGTTACTGGTGGTGGCTGGGCAGCTGCAGGTATTGGTGGCTGGGTCTGCAGAACTGCCATGCTCCATGCTCTGGCTTGCCCTTGGTTTGCCTTGTGCAGGTGTGTGGGCTGTTTTGGTTTCTGTGTGTGAGGGTCCTGTCTCATCACTGTCTATAGAGAGGGTACCTGTTGGGGAATTGAGGTAGGTTGTTAACAGTTTGCCATACTTATTTTGCATTTTTATTTGTTTTGCATTTTTGAAGCGCTCACACAGCCCGCGGGCATCACGGCGCTGTTACAGGAATTGTTTGATTTTTAGTTGTGCAATTGATTTTGTCTTAGTTGCATATTTATAACGCTCTTAAATACCCAGAGGTTTCTAAGCGTGGACCGGGGATCAAACCTGTGCTTCCAAAGCAAGCACGTTGCAGCTGAGCTATCCTCCCGGGACACTTGTTGTCGGTCATGCATCCAACCCATCCCATGATGTGTGTGTCCCAGTGTTTTTGGTATCATGTGTGTCACGTGGGTGGTATTGCTCAGATGGGTGACCCTGCCGACGGGTGGGTCATGTGCATGGTTTCGGGGTACCACTGCCATTCGTCGGGTATGTGCTGTCTGACATAGCATGTATATGACCACTTGGCATGCCTATTGCTCTAGGCTATGCAGGTGGATTTGTGCAATGGGGGGACATGCACATGGTCCTGCAGTTGTACTTAGTGGCGTCCGCATGTGTTCCTGCTCCAGCCTTAGCGCCTCTGATGCCCTCGATTCCCTCCATGTGGAGTATGCTGCTGAGCCACTCCTCCCATGGCATCAGTCATAGGGGGTCCACAGTGCCTACACCATTGGCTGGCACTCCCTCCTGTGCTTTAAAATGGCACATCAGACCTATGCTTTGTGATAATCCCACCTCTTGCAACAGTCATTCCTGGTGTGGGTGACGGTCCCAACGGCCATTATACTTGCCACCACCTTTCCCCATATGGTGGTTTTCTGATGGCTACTAGTTTTACGCTGCCTGGCCCAAAATAGTTCCTCTGCATGTTGCAGTATTGTGCTCACTAGGGCTGTCAGATCTGCATTGGAAAACAAACTTTGTTTTCCTTAGCCGGGAATCTTTTCCTTGGGTGCTCTGGTCCTGGGACATGGTTCTAAGCCTGGATGGCTGAGGTAACAGGTGGATTGAGTTGTATTCTGTTTTAATGTTGGCTGCTGCAAGCCTTCCGGTTTCGGCAGCGTTTCTGTTTCCGGCAGCGGTATTACTGCCACTGTGTACTTTTCCCAGTGTTTCTGGCATTTATTGTATTGTATTGCATTGTTTATTTATATAGCGCCTATACACAGGAAAGTGTTTCAAAGTGCTCAAGGAGGGTGTGACCATGGGGAAAAAACAACAGTCGCTCAGAGCCCTTGAAATTCTGAGACGTTAATAGTCTGCACAGGTAAGTGCTTAAAATACATTTAACAATTGAGACACAGCAAATAGGCCTGACGGCGATTCTGCAGTTTTACCAGTGCAATTAAGGGGAGAAAGACAATGGAGAACAGACGGACAATCTTCAGGCACTTTGCATTTGGATCTTGCAAGTTCATAGACAGTCAGAGGGAGGGGGAGGTCCAAGTGCACCCAGTCGGCGGAGACTGGGGTAAGTGCAGGGAGAGCCACTCTCTTGGGTTATTTCTAAGTGCAGTGAAGGTGGGTGGATGGAGGGCCCTGAGGCAAATACAACAGAGGACTGGCAGGGGTGCCCAGGACCAGTGAGACTCTGAGGTACACTAGGCAGCCAGTCAGCAAGCTGTAAGGGAGAGATGGAGAGAGAAGAAAGCTAGGTTAGCAGGGTAGAGGGAGAGCAAAGGAAGTGAAGAGGAGGAAGGTCTTGAGGAGTTTCTGGAACTTAAGAAGGTCAGGCTCAAGACAGAGGGCGGCAGGGATGCTATTACAGAGGGAGTCACCTGCTTGGAGAACCGGCTCGCAGAAGGTTGGCAGTAGATGAACGACTGGCTCATGAGGGACAGTACTTATGCAGGCAGCATTTCAGGAAGTAGGTCCCAAGCACCGGAAAGCCTTGTGAACAATGCAATTTCAGCACTGGAGAGTTGCAGTCCCTGTGCTTGAGGACAAGGATAAGTCATGTGGTTCTGTTCTGGATGATTTGCTGAGGGAATAGGGCAGAAGAAGGGAGGTTGAGGAAGAGGCTGTTGCAATAATCCAGCCTAGAGAGAACCAAGGCTCTGAAGACAGTGAGCCGCTGGGGGAAAGTGAGAAAAGGTAGAGTACCTCTGAGGAGGTGTAGCTGATAGCCTTTTTAGAGATATCAGAAATGTGAGAGGAGAAGGAGAGCGTGGAGTCGAAGATGACCCAGAGGCTGTTTGCCTCACAGGTGGGTGCGGGCAAAGGGCCAAGGGAGGTCGGCCAGAGTGAAAGTGGGAATGCGAGAGCAGACGTCCCAATGTGAGCAAACTCAGTGTTACTGATGTTGAGGCAGAGGTGGTTTGCAGCACACCATGACTGAATAGCACACATACAGTCAGATATGAGCGATGAGGTGGCTGAGGTTCACCTGAAAGATAGTTGGGCATCATCCGCATAACACTGGAAGTTAGAGGTGAAGGTGGCAATCACACGTGCCAAGGCAGCCATATAGACATTAAACAACCAGGGGGAGAGGTTAGATTCCTGGGGAATGCCACAGGTTGAGAGAGCAATAGTTGACAGAAAGGCTCCGAGTTCCATCTGGGATGGGCGGTTGGAGAGAAAGGAGATTGACCACGCTAGACCCTGACCTCTGGTTCCCAGGGTATCAATGAAATGTGCAATCAGGATGTTGTGGTTAACGGTGTCAAAGGCAGAGGAGAGGTCCAGGAGAATGAGGACAGAGGGAGTGTTAGTGTCAAGATTTGAGAGCAGGTCTTCACGGGTGCTTGGAAGAGCAGTTTCCATTCCTCTCGATACTCTAAAGCCAGATTGATGGTAAAGGAAGCAGCCAATAGATTTCATGTTTAGAGTGAGCTGATTGATAGCCAATTTCTCATGGAGTTTGCCCAAGAAAGGATCAATGGAGGTAGGGCAGTAGTTTGCCAGAATGGAGGGGTCGGCAGAGGATTTCTTGAGCAGAGGGTGCACTAGGGAGTGCTTAAGGGCAGCTGGGAAGACTCCAGTGGAAAAATAGAGATTGCAGAAATCAGCCAAGGCTGGGACGAGGGAGTCAATATTGTCCTTAATGGTTTTATAGGGGCAGGTGTCCACCTGTTTCAATGAAGCCTTCATAGACCAGACTTGTCTGGTGACCTAATCAGGTGTGATGGGTGATAGAGAGCAGAGGGTAAGAGGAGTAGGGGCCAAGGGAAGCTCCAGTGTTGGTGTATGCTGTGGAGTGGAAGAGAGGGCGGAAAGGATGTCTTGGGTTTTTGTGATGAAGTGTGCAGCCAGGGCTGAGCAAACATCCTGGGTGGGTGTGACAGAAGAGGCTGCTGCAGGATTGGCCAGGATTGGCAAGTTCCTTGCATACTTTAAAAAATGTGGTTGTGTTGTCTGATGTCACAGAGATGCAGGCTTGAATAAAGACTCTTTTGTTGGAGCAATGCAGAGTCGATGTTGCCTTTGAAGGAGCCTGCAGGCCAGTTTGTCAGATGATCCGACCGATGAATTCCATTTCCACTCAGCTGCCCCACATTTGCGTTTATGGGCAGCCAGATCACAGTTGCACTTTTTGTAAGGCTTCAGTTGTACCCTCATGGCAGGGGCAAGAGTATTAAGAGTGTTGAAGATAGAGAGGTTGAGGTTAGAGAGGGCTGTGTCAGGGTGGGAGTCAGCTGCAGGAATGGGAGGAGGAGAGTAGGTGGAGGCAAAGGCAGCCTCTGTCACTTTTTTTATGGGTCTGGTGACTTTGAAGCCGAGTGCCAGTGCCGGGTGTGTTGCTGCAAGAGGAGAGGAGAGCGCTAGGTGTGTTAAGAGAAGAGAGTGGTCGGTCCAAGAGAGAGAGGTAGTGAGATGGGTAGAGGGATGTCAGTAGAGATGAGATCATCCAAGGTGTGGTCCTCATTGTGCATGGAGCCAGAGGGTAGAATAGATAGGGAGAGAGAGTCGCATAGGTTGCGGAAAGGTCCCGTGGAGTCATGAGAGTCCAGATGGATGTTGAGATCATCCATCAGAAGGAGTTGAGAAGAGGAGGAAAGTAGAGAGGAGCCCATTCCAAGAGGAAGAGAGTGGACTGTCCTGGTGGCCGATAGAATGTGGCCATAATGAGAGAAGATTTAGGGGAGAGTGAGAGTCTGCAAACTAGGCACTCGAAAGAGGAGTAGGGATAATGGATACATGTATCCATTCTGGGAAGATAAGCGACACTCCCCCATTTGTGTTCTTAGGCCTAGGAACAGAGAGGATTTTGTAGCTTTTAGGGAGGAGTGTAGCAAAGCTCATGATGGAGCTCTCCTTGAACCAGGTCTTCCTGATGACAAGCACATCAAGATCCATAAGTTTGAGGAGGTTGCAGATGTCAGGCGATTGTTTGATGGCACAGCAAGTGGAGGAGGTTACAGGGGACAATGGTCCAACCCGAGGGTGGCGAGAGGACCAGAAGGAAAGTGGAGAATGGTGAAGGATCCAAGGCCGACAAGGGGGCCGGGACATTATGGCATGGTGAGGGTGCCTGGCCAGAGGAGGAGGATGGCACAGAGGGCAAAGGAGCCTGGCCAGAGGGGGAGGAAGGCACAGAAGGCAAGAGGGCTTGTGCAGAGGAGGAGGAAGGCATCGAGGGCAAAGGAGCATAGCCGGAGGGAGAGGTGAGGTTAGAGAGGCAAGGGAGAAGCCTGTCAAGAGAAGAAGGTTGGGATGAGGACCCTGAAATGGTCCTCATGGGATAGTTCCATTGAAATAGACATTAATAATGACTCTGGAAATGGAAAGAGGTGAAGGAGAACCTCCCAGTGAGTGCCACCATTAATGGGAGAAGAGGCGATAGTAGAGAGAAACCCGACCATGCAACGAGTCCATAGGTCAGGTGCGTTAACGAAGAAGAGGATGCCATTGAGAGTCTTTTTGCCGGAAGCCATGACATAGGTATCTGCAATAGGAAGTCCTGGGTTGGAGCCCAGAATGTCCTTCTTAAGTTTCTTCCAGCTAGATTTAGTAATAGGAGAATGATAGGAGCTAGTGAAGCAGTTAGAGAAGATAGGAGAGATAGATATCGACGTGTTGACTGCAGTAGAAGGGGGACACTTACCAGTCAGAGACACTGATGCACATGGAGGAAGGGGGTGCGGTGGGGAAGGAGGGGAGACAGAGGGTAGCACACACAGCTAATGAGACAATGCACAGCCACTAGGCACAGCTAAAATCAATTTTGGCAGAACAAGGTGCAAAACACAATAGAGCAATTGGGAACAGCTAAATACGATTTTGGCAGGACAAGGTGAGAAACACATGCATCAACTGGACAAAGCTACATTCGATTTAGGCAGGACAAGGTGCAGAACACAATGCAGCAATTGGGAACAGCTACATTTCATTTTGGCTGGACAAGGTGAAAAACACATGTGCAATTCAGACAATGCGTTCATGGCAGTCTAGACGAATGACGCTTCCTCCTAAAGGGAGTCCAGCACACTCACTATTTGCGAAAAGCATGAAAGTACCTGGAACAATGGCACAAATATACACACACTGAGTCATCTAGACACTTTCCCCAGGAAGGCACATTTGATGTAGACAGTATAGTGAATTTGCTATAGAAGAAAGGTGCATGTGTAGAACAATGGCAATGGGACAGTTATCTCGACTGAAATGCTGCAGCCACGAAGAGACAGAGTCCAAAACATGGGCCTTAAAAAGACACTCAAGTGATGCTCCAGCAGCAAGTAAAAATGTTGAAAACTGGGCAGTCAAACTTGCAGGTACCCGCCCATAAGGCTTGGTACAAGCGATTATATCCTGTACTCCAAGGAGAACCCCTGTTAAAAGAAAGTCCTGAAGATATTTTGTACATGTTTAATCCAGCTATTCTTAAGGAAATACCTGAAGGGCTAGTGGTTAGTCTGGACTCGGCCTGACCACCAACCTATTTCGAGTCCACTCCTATAAATATTATGGGCCGAACGCTCACTCCTAAGCTACAGGTTCAGGCATCTGACCCGCCTTCACTGTCCTCAGGAACTTTTGAAGGGTTTGACTGTACATGCCCCATGAAGAGAAACTGATTTGTTTAATATTGTTCAAAGGTTTACAAAGACACGAGATAATCCCTGTTAAGTTACAGTAGGAATTTCAGGTCATTATTGACTGTTATCACTACACTTGTGTTGATCTGAATCAGTTCTTATGATCAGCACTGCCCACAGATACATTCATGTTGCTTAAAGTATTCGCAAATTGGCCAACTGAAGAACCGGTTACCACTAGAGTTTTGAACACCTTTACTGATAGGATGGTGCAGGCTATTATTCAAATTTGTCCTTGAAACACTGACTGTTCATGACTGTTCAAAGATTATGCATACAAACAAGCAAAGGGAGACAATCTGGCGGAATATCTTGAACATCTGCAGAGATGCTTTGAGCAGTATCCTGGGATTGTGGATGCGACACAGTTAGCACTGCAAGCTGTGGTGGCCCAGTTTGTGATGGGATTGCAACCGAAAGTGTCAGAAGGAATTAAAGTAGTGTTGATAGGATGGGCAGGAAAGGGAATAGTGGAAGTTTTGTTGGCCGCACCACATTTTCATGAGAAGGCTGAGAGACAAAAATAAACTACTGAGGCCAAGTTAATGGCTTTACAGAAACAGAATGTGCAACCTCCCCAGAGAAGGGAGTGTTCCGCCCCATTCTGGGTGGGTCAAGGTGGGGACGGGGAAGAGGGGGAAGAGTGCCTCAGTCATTTGGCCCATGGCAAACTGTTGAAAGTCATTATAATAACACGTATAGTAACTATTGTAACTGTCGTGAAGAGTTTGGACAATGGAAAGCTGAGTGTCCACATCTGCCTCAGTATGCCAGTCGAGGCGGGTAGACAATCTCGCCAAGGGAGATGACAAGGTTCCTACCCCCACCACCAGTATTATTGATGGATGCTTAGAATTGCCAAGTGGTCCCTGAACTTGTTGCACCACTCATTTCGATTGATCCTACTTCACTGTATGTTGATTGTATTGTTGCAGGTCAAAAAATGTAATGTCTGGTTGATACTGGAGCATCCTGCTCCAATTTAAAAGCTTCTGACTTTAACGAACGCTGCATTCTGCCAAAGTAGTTAACTCAGTGAGCATAGGGGGGACTCCAATACTTGACTGTGTGTCCACTCAGCTTAACGTTACGATAGGTTCCATTTCCGACCAACATGCTTTCTTGTTGAGCCCTTGTTCCCCAGTGAATTTGTTTGGATTAGACTTGTTATGTAAACTGAGCTGCTCTATTATCTGTTACCCGGATGGTGTATATCTTGACATTCCAGCTCACAAGGAGCACAGGGTGTTGGCAGTATTACAGGAAATCACCCATTCAGAATCTGAAGACCGGCCTGCCACCTCCTGTCTGCAGCAGGGGCAGTTAGACGGCTCTCAATAAAATTATGGTCAACCCATACCAATGATACAGGATATATGGTTAATGCTGAGCTAGTTTAAATTACCCTAAACCCGGGCAAGCCCTTTTCCTGTGTTCTGCATTTTCCCATTTCCGGAAAGGCTGAAGAGATTATTTGTCCTGTCATAGAATCCCTTCTCGAGCAAGGTATTATTGTCCAAACCCGCAGTCCTTGTAATACTCATATTTGTCCTACTAAGAAAACAGGTAAAGACCAGGTAAAGGGGTTTATCATTTTATTCAAGACCTGCGTGAAGTTAATGCAGCAGTGCTGCCAGCATTTCTGTTTGTTCCCAATCCAGCCATGATTTTGTCATGCATTCCGTATATCGCCAAATATTTTACTGTTGTGGATTTGTGTTTAGCATTTTTATCTACCCATACATCCCAACAATCTGTATTTTTCTCATTCACCCATAAATCGATTCAGCACATGTTTATGAGGCTTTCAATTCGGTACGTGGAAAGCCCTACTTTGTTTTCCCAAATTCTGAAGAAAGATCTGGACTCTGTACAGTTTCCAGGAGGGAACGTTTCCAATATGTAGATGATGTGCTCCTAGCTTCCCCCTCCTTGGGAACATGTAAGGAAGACACACTGGTTTTGTTGACAGCGCACTCTGAAAAGGGTCACAAGGCATCTAAGGGCAGTTATGGGTGTGGTATCTGGGACATGAGATTTCTGCAGGGGAAAGACACTTATCCAGGATCGAATTATAGCCATTCCAGAAGATTGCTAAGCCTCAAACCAACAAGCAGATGAGAGGGTTCATCGGGATGGGACATTTCTGCAGGCTGTGGGTCCTGGGTTATGTGTCCAAAGTTAAGTGCCTTCAAAATCTCACACGTGATTCGATCCCCAAACCCCTGACATGATCTCAGAAAGCCGAAGATGCCTTTGTCATTATTAAGCAAGCTCTCGCAATGGCTCTGACTTTAGGTCTGCTGGATTATAGCAAGCCATTTGTCTTGTTTTGCGACAAACACAGGAGGTTTGCTCAAAGTGTGTTGACTCAGTGACAAGCACTGGCCTGTATGCTATCATAGTGTAGCATTAGATCCAGTAGCTGCAGGACGTCCAGCATGTCTGCAAGCTGTTGCAGCTGCTGCACTTTTGGTGGAAAATACATACTCCCTGGTACAAGGTCATCTGGTGACAATTAGGACCCTAATGAGGTATTAACATTGTTACTTAAGGGAATGACACAGCCTGTGTCAATTTCACGCCTAAAACGTTACGAGAAGTTGCTCATCTCTGCTGCTGATGTTACCCTGAATCATTGCTCCATTCTAAACCTGGTATCCAGTGATATAATCACTGGAAATAACATGAAGGGTCACTCGATATTTTGTTTAAAAGCAATATCCACTACTTTCCCCAAATATAAATGTGGAAGTTGTGTAGTCATACTGCGCAGAAGAACACTCAGTTCCAATTTGAAGTCTCAATGTCCTCAAGTGTGCGAAAAAACTGCCATCCAGGAATGTGACTGGAGATTTTTTATTGTGATCACAGCCGACACGTGTTTCGACCACAGGGTCGTCCTCAAGGCTGTTTTAAACATTAACAAAAAAGCCACATTAGCAAAAGTGACAAAAAACCCACAAATCAAAGCAAAATTACAAACGTTTAAAAAAAAATCATATGATACACCATATGTGAAACCCGTCAAATAACCAAAGATTGTACATGTTAATTCAGTTTCCACATTGATATACAATTACAATATATATTACGGGTATACATACCCAATTTCAAGTTTATAGCACAACAGTCAAATGATTGCAGATAGCAGATGGGGGGAGAAGACAGGAGGTAATCTTAGCATGATGTTGTTGTATACGTTGTGTACATAAGTAACTGTGATTCCTCATTGTTAAAGGTTGCATTAAAATTCATGCAAATACCAAATAAACTGTGCCTAACCAATGAGATGAAATTTCTGAGATGTGTACCATGGATTATGTCATGCATTGATGATTCCCAAAGATGCCAAAAGAGTGCCACTCAAATTAGATAGATGTTACCAATTACATATAGACTGGTGGAATTAATGGTTAGCCTATTAGAGTGAGAGAGAAAACCCAGTGTGAGTGATTAAGTATATGCACTCACCAAAAGCTAATAGGGATAATGCCCTTAATGTCCTGGTTTTGAAATATTGCAAAGATACAATTATGTGAATTCTTGGACACTACCTGCACATTAGAATAACTAAGTTAAGAATACCTAAAAGAGTTAAATGATTGGTATGCAATTAGGTATAGTCAACAGTGTCAGGCAAGTGCCCCCAAATCTGTTTACCAAAGTGATGCTGGAGCTTACCTATTAGGTACTCCATAACAGCCCCATGAAGGTGATTAAATAGTTTCAGTATATGTTCCGTTTAGATCTTTCAGATAGATGGGTTAAACTGTGGTACCAATACATAAAAATAATTGTAACCGTTCAGAATCAAGTAAAACGTAAGCTAAATGCATATAGAGCATATAATGTTAAAGGCTAAAAATTATGGCTGACTCGTGAAAAGTAGTCAAAATGGTGTCCTTACCCAGAGTTAGCATATATGAGGGATAAAGCCCTTATGCTATAGATGCAAGCGCTCACTCCGTCGCGGGTTCGTATACTGTTTATTCTGTAAGCCCGCGGTAATGGCGGAGCAGCGCGTGACATCATACGCAAGCGCATGATGACGTACATCGCGTAACACGATTGTGATGTCACAGGTAAACAAAGATCCCTATAGAATACGGAGATGGTCGCGAAAAGGTGAAGTAAAAACTAATATACCCCAATGGAATGAATGAATCCTTGTCAATAATAGAATGAATTCTATCAACCCTACATCTGTAGGGTATCGTAGTGCCTTTCAAAAAATATTGAATCACCCTCAATGTTATTTCCAGCGATTATATCAAATACAACCTTTAAACCCTGCTTCATTTTAACCTACCCCTGAGGATGGGGAACCCTGTGACTGTCAGATTGTTATAGAAACACTTTTGTCTCCCCAAGTAGACTTGTCGGATGTACGCTTGCTTAATCCTGAGATGATTCAGTTAGTGGACAGCTCATGTATTCATGTGCGGAAACAGGGCAATTGGTTTCATTGTGTTCTGTTTGTGCCCCCCATGCTCTACTAACAAAATAGTGGTTGCATGTGGCTCAAGTGACTGAGCTCATGGCTCTCACCCGCGCATGTACTCTCGCATGCGGTAAATCAGTAATGATCTACACTGATTCCAGGTATGCCCATGCGGTGGTCAACGACTTCTGAGTTTTGTGGAAGCAGCAGGATTATTTAACGCCCATGGGTACCCCAATCCTAATTGGAAATTATGTGTCAGCATTGTTAGAAGCATTGTTACTCCCCACAGCAGTAGCCATTGTGAATTGTAAAGGACATGATCCCTCACAGTCATTTATGGCCCATTGAAATAGTTTGCCTAATGGTGCAGCTCATTCAGAGGCTTTGAGATGGCCCCTGTCTCCTAAGGAATGTCTTGTGTTGTAATTCCACAGTCATCTATTCCTTCCCTATCCAGTCTGGTAATGCTCCAATATCAAGCTCCTGAAGCTGAAAAGGTGACCTGGACGCAACATAATTGTATACTAGGAGGCAATTCCCTGTGGCATTCTACAGATGGCGCACCCACTGTACTGCTCCCCTACTTAGTCCGTGAAGCTCACAGCATAGCCCATTAAGGTAAAAATGCTATGATTGCAGTTACAATGAGACTGCATTGCTTCTGGGTTAGCCACTATGGATCAGCAATATTGCAAGAACTGTATCATATGTCTAACCTAAGATGTCAGGATGGCAGTGCCTGTCAAGCTGTCTCCACAGCCTCTCCAAGTGGGTCCATTTTAACATGTGCAGACGGACTGCATACAGCTCCCCAATGTGCATGTCATGTCTGGTCATATTGCATGCGTTTTCTGCTGGGTGGGTGGAGACCTATCCTTGTAGGAAAGCAGATGCAGTTACTGTGGCCAAGAAACTGTTCTCTGAATGTATAGCTTGATATGGATTGCCCTTATGTATAGACAGTGACGGTGGTACCCACTTTATGGGTCAGGTTATCAGGGAGCTGTGTAAAGCATTAGGGATAAGGCAACAATTCCATTGTGCTTATCATCCTCATTCTAGCGTAAACGTAGAATGCTTAAATGGGTACCTCAAGTTGAGGCTGTCTAAAGTGTGTAAGAAGACTGGGTTCAAATGTCCCCATGCTCTGCCCCTGGTTTTGAATGGTTTGAGAAACAATCCCCAGTGTAAACATATGTTGTCTGCCAACAAGATTCTTATTGGTCATCCTATTGAAAGGGGCCCCTAGGGGTCCCTTAAGTCTATGGAAACAAGGCGAGTCACCACACACGATAGATACGCCAGACACGAGGTTGTATTCCCAAAGCTAGGGTTTATTGCAAAGCAAAAGTCTCAGTTGGCCAACTCGGTCTCACGCCCCGCGACGTGTATCTCTAGGCCTCGAGGGACGCAAGAGAGTGAATTACGTACATCAGTTATATATATACAAAATGCATATCAAACAATCAGCTATGACATGTTTAACACCTCCCTTTATTGGGTTTCTTTGAACTTGGTGTGATGATGGACATTTTCGACAATTATGACACCTTATTCTAGTAACAATTTGCAATTTGTGAGTGCAGAGGCATCTTTCAGTTGTTGAACAGAACACAGCGCTTCTGTTCTTGGAAGCAAGCTACATACGGGGGAGAGTTGCATTCCAGACCTTGCTATCTATGAGGGGCTATTCGTATCCTGAGAGCCGACACGCTCTAACGGGGCTCAGCAAAGAGGGGCCGTAAGAAGAGCATAATTCAAGCCTTTAGCTGTTTTATTCTAACATATTCTACCATATAACGAGACCAGCTGGCAGCTGCGAAATGATTAAATGCCCTGCAGCTCTGCTTCAAGGCTACATTCGGGAGGGAGCCGGGCATTCTTTCTGGCGCTGCCTACGTTGTGTTTCAACGAACTCTTGTTATCCTCGTGCCCCTGCGGCCTTGTCCTTTTACGTGCAGACAACACTGTTTTACAGTCGAGCAGTGTAAGCGGAAAATGTACTGCGAAGCAATAAGAACAGAATGCAATGAGCAATGGTTAGAAAACAAAATGGCGATTCTTGTCACATCAAAATGGCCGTTCATTGTCAAACTCGGAAACCTATATTCTGTCATATCGTGCATGAGACGGTTGGCCCACGGCCACCAAAATACGTTTGCGGTCACACAGTAGAGGTATCCATTTTTCTAGACTGACAAATCCTCCTTTGGCCGTATGCCAAACATCTCATCTATTTATTGAAACCTCCTCTAGTGATGATGAGTCTGAAAGTACTTATGTCTGAATTTTGCATGCTATCGTAAACATCATTGCCTTCATCAATATCTATAGCCATCAACTCTTTTACTGTTTTCATCTCATTTGTGTCTTGGTCAGCTCGACCATGAGTTTGTTTTTTCCTCATCATCATATGCATACATCCCTCCGTACATCCCTCAGTTACCTCAGCGCGCAAACTATTGGTAGGCAGTTATGCAACAACAGCATGTTATGAATATTCCAAACACCACTACTAATATCGAAATCAACTTCCATCCCCAAGAACGCAGTATTCCCCAAAACAAAGACCCTATTCCCCAGCTTCCTTCTTCAGTAGGGAGTTCGGAGCTTAGGACATGCATTTTCTTTATCGCTTCAAAGATCGTAGGGGAGTAGTCATCTACATATACGCAACACGCTGATCCCACTATTTTGCAAATTCTCCCACAATCAACCAGGATTACATCCAGAGCCATTCTATTTTGCAGCGTCATTAACCTGATTCCTCTTTCCTCCAACGTCATGTTAAATAGTATATCTGTCGTTGTGTTTATGGTATTTTTTAGTATTCTTGACAGCTGCCTTACATTATAGGAGTTCACTATCTGCCCTAAAAGTGGAATGAATGATTTTGCTACATCAGTTGCTATCAAAACACCCTCGTCAGTCCTTTTGACTCTAGTTCTGGATAGTCTGGCCATGTCTGCTGTTTCTAAGAGGAATACTTCTGGGAACAGTAGACCTAGGTAACATGTACCTCCCCAGTTTCTGGGCAACCAAGGATATGCTTTCTCTCCACATATAAAATAAACTGGATCTCCCACATATACTGGGTCTATTTCCCATTTCAATACCACCGTATTCATGCACCCAGTATATGTTCCGACTGAAAAAGAGCCTTTCTTTTTTAGACAAAAAGGGACAGTTCTTGGGCTATAATTCACCATGTAAGATGGGGGGATTGCATCTTTGTCCCGTTCTGTTCTTACACGAAATGTCATTGCAGATGTTTTTTCTGGTGGGGACAATCTATCTCGTCTATTTTGTCGTGTTATCTTTCGCGTACTTTTCCTCGTGGGCTCTGGGGCCATTACTTGTGCTTTATGGAATCTCGAACAACCCACAGGCTTCATTATTATTTCCTCAAACTCATTCATGTTGGTTCTGTCCAATTGACCCGTACTACTCTCATTCCATTTCCCATAGAACATTGCACCTAAAGATGCACTACATGCAGAACTTAATGGTAATGGCTGTACATACCACCCTATTCCTTTCCCAGCATGCTGTGGTAAATGGGCACATACCCAGCAATTTGTGTTCTTCAGAATTGTATGTGTCATGTTCATGATTAATAACAACGTGTTATTCCCGAAACCTTCCCTGTGTCTTTCTTCCATTGGGGGCAGGGTATAAGTAATCACTTGAACCAGGCTTTCAGTAGTGGATATATTAACTATTGGTAAAAACATTTCTAATGGGTGTTTCGATTCCACATACCATAATATTAGGGCTGTCGTTATTGGTGCTACCACGCTCATAAAGCACATAATTGTTGTCAGTGCCAGCATACAATTCGTTTTACCATGCGTTTTTCTTAAGCTTACAGTCTTTATAATTGACTCATTCTCAGCAGTGGTGCAGGAGGAGGCTGGAACCGGGTCCCGACATGTTTCTCATCGTCCTTCTTCTTCCTTATTACAATTTGTCGTGGATATCTCTCTTCGTGGCGCTTGCTCTGATGTCAATAAGTTCAACGGAATTGTCACAGTTCAGTTCTGCCAGTCCTTTATAGCCTGGATTTGCTTATTTATTTTTAGGCAAGATCACTTGTCCTTTCTCATACTGCTCAGAGGACCTTTGATCAGTTATCTTATTGCCTTAGTACCATGTGCGCCCAGCTTGTCCGCTCTGGTTCCTGACACATGTACCACCGAGGAGCCATGAGTCATGAATTGTCTGCCTTGCACAATTCTCACGCTTCTCTCCTCTACACCTCTAGTTCCTTCTCCGTCCATGAGCAGAACCAGAGGTTGACATAAACACCAAAAGAACTGTGGATCACTTTGTCTTTCGAGGCCGCAAATTGTATCGCCTCATTCCTGCTATCGTGTGATCCGTGAACAGTGCCGGTGCACTTCCAGATTCAGGCTCAAAGTCAGCCTGTGGCGCTACTGCAGGTGCTGGTGTGCGCTGTGCCAGTGATGCAGATTCGGTCTTTGGCGTGCTGGCAAGTGCTGGTGGGCGCCAAAGGGGTACACGTTTAGTTTCTGCTGGGATTTGCAAGGCAGATTTCGTGTCGGCCAACAGTGATGTCGATTCTGCTGGGCAACGTTGGGGCACTCTTTGCCCTTCCCCCTTTTTGGCAATTGTCTCAGGCTTTGTGTTGAGTTTCACTGGCAGATTTGGTGGCTGCTTACTGGCAACAGTTTCTTCCGTTTCTGGGACCGCTGTCTCTTTCCGGTCATCTTGGTCAGGCAAGTCTTTCAGTGAAGTTGGAATCTTTTTGGCATGGGTGGCATGGATTCATGACTTCCGTCCAACCACCCATATTGCCGTCTGCGTTGCCAAGAGTACTTGATAGAGGCCTCGCCACCTGGGTGCTAACGATGACTTTCTTTCAAAATTCTTTAGCAGCACCCAGTCTCCTGGCTCCAGCGCGTGCCCCGGACTGGTGTATCTCACTGGTAATG
This sequence comes from Ambystoma mexicanum, assembly GCF_040938575.1. Taxonomy (NCBI): domain Eukaryota; kingdom Metazoa; phylum Chordata; class Amphibia; order Caudata; family Ambystomatidae; genus Ambystoma; species Ambystoma mexicanum. The sequence goes on from NC_090932.1 coordinate 720,600,395, forward strand.
CCCCCTGCACCTGCTGATGAATCAAACGCAATTTCTGCATTAAAAGGCCACAATAAGTACTAAGCACACGATGTTCTACCTCACTAAGTCGTTTTGGCTGAGGTGCGCACCAAACATTTGCCGGCCTACCCATTATGATTTTGTACGGGGAAAGCCCAGTTTTAGCCTGTACAGACGTACGCATGCATAATAGTGCTATTGGTAATGCATCCACCCAACTCAACTTGCTTCCCGCACATATTTTACTGATTTTTGATTTGAGAATCCCGTGTGCTCTCCACAAGACCGGCTGAACTCGGATGCCTTGAACTATGGAATCTCTTATCAATCTGAAGACCCGCACATATCTGTAACACCACTGCACCCACAAAATGTGGGCCATTATCGGACCATAAGACACGGGGTAAGCCAAATCGGGAAAAGTATTCCTAAAGCATTACTTTTGCCTTGCTCATTGCTGTGCAGTCCTTCAAGGGATATGCCTCCACCCACTTACTGAATGCACAGATCACCACTAAGACGTATTTTAAGTTTTGGCATCTCTCCATCTCTATGAAATCAAAATGGATCACCTCAAACGGCATAGAGGGCGGGCCAAAACTGCCTATTGGAGTCATTGTTCCCTTTCCTACTTTGTGTTGTAAACACGTGATACAGTTCTGCACCAACCTCTCTGCATTCTTCTTTATGTTTACATTCTGCCATACTGTAGATAGGTGCTGTATTATCTTTTTTGCACAGATGTGGGTAGGGCTGTGGGCCATTGTGACCATTGCAGTCACATAGGAATTAGGCAAATTCCAGTTTCTAGTTCTCTTGTCCACCCAACAACCTTCCAGATCTAACTCAGCAGAGCCCTCTGCCCACCCTTGTATTTCATTGGCCGTAGCTTCGGCCTGCATTTCTTTGACAGTGGCAACTCCATTTTCTATCATACAGGTTACTTCCTCCGTCTGAACCGTAATCATTTTGGTATTTAAATCAGTGGCAGTTTGTTTCGCAATTCTGTCTGCAAACACGTTTCCCTCTACTACTTTGCATGTTATCTTTTTGTGTGCCTCGCATTTCACTATTTCCAGGCGTTTTGGAAGCGTGAGTGCAGACAGCAATCGTACAATCAAAAGGCTATGTTGAATTCTGGCACCATGTAATGTCAAAAAACCTCTCTCAGCCCAGAGTCAACCAAAGTTATGAACCACCCAAAAGCATACTGGCTATCAGTATATATAATCACATTCAAATTCTCAGAAATCTCGCAGGCTCTGGTTAATCCTATTATCTCTGCGGCTTGTGCCGAAATTGTAGGGGATTCTTTTGCTTTCTGCAACGCTCTCTAGGGTAGTGATAGCATATGCGGCAGTTGTGCCATCTGGTAATTTAAAACATGAGCCATCACAAAATAACTCTCCATCTGGCTCTTTCTGTGGGGTATCACTTAAATCAACTCTCCCCTTGGTTTCTTCCTCAGTGACCATTAAGCAATTGTGGGGGGTGATTCATTCTCCCCAATTTCTTTTATGGGTAGTGGCATTCATTCTGCAGGATTCAAAGTGCTACACCTCATAATTTGGATATGGGGCGCGAACAAGATAATCTCATATCTTGTCAATCTAGCAGAGGTGAGGTGCTGCGTCTGTGTCCTATTTAATAGAACGTCTATGGCATGTGGCACCATCAGAATTAAAGTGTGCCCCAATACCATCCCTTCCGTTTGTTTCACTGACGCAGCAGCCGCCATGACAGATCGCAAACATCGTGGTAGTGCACACGCTACAGGGTCCAGCGCAGAAGAAAAATAGCCGCCTGGCCTATTTCTTCCACCTTGTTCTGTGTCAAACCGACAATGCACATCCTTCACTTTCACACACAAACAGTCTAAAAACCTTCTCATAATTCGGCGTGCCCAAAACAGGAGCCGAGCATAATGCAGTTTTCAATGGATCAAATGCTTTCTGACATTCCTCATCCCACTGTAACGGCATAACCGCATCTTTTCTAGTCAAATTCACCATCGGTTTCACAATTAACGCAAAATTACCAATCCATTGTCGGCAATATGAAGCCATGCCTATTATGGCTCTGACTCCTTTTTGTGTCTTTGGAATAGGCATACTTTCTATGAGTTCTGGCATTAGCCTTCTCCCTTCTTTCGAAAGTAGGTAGCCCAAATAGGCCACCTCCTTTCGATTATATTGAAATTTGTTCAAACTAGCTTTATGGCCATGTGCCGCTAGGTGTGACAGTAGTAATACAGTGCTTTGTTTACAAATCTCCTCTGTGTCTGCAGCTAACAATAGATTGTCTATGTATTGCAAGAGTACACAACCCACTGGTAATTCTAGCATGTCTAGCTGCTCTTTTAATGCTCTACTGTAAATACTCAGACTTTCCGTGTAACCTTGCGGAATCTGCGTGAATGTAAATGATCGTCCTCCTAATGTGAACGCAAACAAATATCTGCTTTCCTTGTCCACTGGAATGCTGAAGAATGCGTTTTTCAGATCAACTACACTAAAATATTCTGCTGAAACAGGTATCATTGTCAACATTGTAGTGACATCTGGCACTAAAGGAAATTGTGTATCTACTACCTTGTTTAATGCGCGCAAATCAATTATAAAACGGTATGGTACTTCATTGCCTCCTTTTTTATAAACTGGAAGAATCGGGCTGTTGCATGTACTGCCTGTAATTTCTTCAATTACCCCTAATTTCACCAAATCTGTGACAATACTCTTCAATCCTTTCTCACCTTCAGCCGAAATTCTGTATTGGGGAATTCGCAGTAGGGTAACACCTACTTTCAAAATGATCTTTACTGGCTCTATTTTCAAGCATCCTACATCTTTGTCATGCATGGCCCATATACAGGTTGGCACTTTACTTAGTTCTCCTGGTAAAGTTTCGGATATTAATTCTGACACAGGGGCATCGTGTGGCCAAATCGTTAGGAACACCCCGTCTGCCATGCAATGTATAACGGAACTGGTTTTTTCAACAAATTTAATCCCAACAGGTTCTCCCCACAATTTTCTGTTAAAAGGAAAGGACAATGTTCAGTGAATGGTCCTATAGTAACTGGGACTGGTTTGGACACTGGGTTTATGACTGGTGTACCTGCGAACCCTACGGAAACATTCTTTTGCCCTGACAGTGGTATATCCGGAACCAAGTGGTGGTCTATTGAACACTTTTGCGCTCCAGTATTTACAAGAAAGCGGTGCTCCTCATTCTCGACTCTCATTTCTACGTAGGGTCCTCTCTGATTCACGGGAACAGACACTGGTTCCGACCACTGTCCTGGGCTGTCCTATTTGGGGAAATAACATATCGTCCGATGTGTAATCATTGCTGTTACTGTAATACGTGTTTGGCTGTGTATCGAAAACGTTCCCACTTTTTCCTCTATTTCCCCCACTTTGGTTTCCATACTGTTGGTTTTGCTGTCCCTGGCTTTGGTTAGGGGCATTTTGGTTTTGGGCTTGGTTTTGACTTCTTCCATTATTGTGGTGCTGCTGCATACTATTCCTATTTGGTCCATTCGCTCCTCCTTTGTGTCCTCTATGCTGTCTCCTCTGACCAGACCCATTTCTATTCTGCAGATGCGGACATTGTGCTCGCCAGTGTCCTTCCTCCTTATAATACGCACACTGATTTGGTCCCACTGTTCCCCCATGCATATTCAAATTGCTCCTTCCTTGTGCATTCCCTCTCCCTCTATTGTGTCCTACTACTTGCTGCAATAGTACCCATGTTTTCAGATTCACCCTATCCTTTTCCTCTTTTTCTTTCGCCGCCGTCACTCTGTGCTCATAATATTGGGCCATGTGTAATACTTCGCCCAGCGTTTTTGCTTGCCATGCACTCTCTGATGTCATTATTAGATCCTGGATTGGAAGTTTTAACCCCTTCACATATTTGTCAACAAATAACCTTTTTCCTGCTTCCGAGCCCACATCCTGCCCACTGAAATCTGTGAATACTTCTTCAAATCTGTTAAAATAATCTGTAGCTAACTCATCCTTGCCTTGTACACATGCAGTCAATTTGTCCCATTGAATTCTTTTCTCTGGGACAATTTCTTTTAATTTCTGCACTATACGTGCTGGTAATGCCACCAGGTTTGGTCCCGGTGTTCCTCCAACCGCTTTATTCCTGTCTTCTATTATCAAGTCCGCCCATGTGGCGCCAAAGGTCGTTGCGTCATCCACCTTTCTTATTTGTTTCCATATGTCTGCTGGCAGGATCACTGGGAATATTAAGTCTATGTCACCCATGGTAAGCACGGATGATTGCAGGCAGGACTCTACTTCCTTGTAAAACCCTGCAGGATTCTTTCTTATATCAGGAATCGTCTGCTTTATGTTGTTCACCTCCTGTCTGGAAAAGGGGACATGCACATATTGGGCGGTATAATGGGCTGGTGTTACCTGCGCCACTACATTGCCCGCTGCGGGAACCTCTACTTTGGGCACAAAGGTAGGTTGGACCTCTCTCATTGGAAATGCTCCACTTACTGTCCCTCCCCCTTCTCTCATGTGTAACAATATTCCCAGATCAAGCGATAGGGCTGTTTCTCCTGTCCCTCGCTCTAGAGCTCTTCTATATACTGCCATTATTTCGGGTGGGCTGGCCTTATCGTTTTTTATATCTTTGCCTAATAAATGTTCAGCCATTGACTGAGGTGCTTTTCTTTTCATGGGCATGGAATATTCATAAAATATCTCATGTATCTCCATTGTGGGGATACTGGGATCCGACATCCATCTAAACACCTCTCGTATACATACTTTTAACTTGTCGCCCCTCTGTACTGACGACATTGAATGTCGTTGTTGTATATACGGCTCTATGGTTTCCTTCCTATGTCTCCCGATATCCCTACTCCTGTACCCAGGTGTAGTAAACATTTCGGCATAATCATTATCTAATTCATCTTTAAGTTCAAAAAGTCCATATACATGTTCTATCACTTCTTCATCCCTCTCCCTACAGCGTGCTAATGCATTCAAATCTAACAATCGCTGCGGTGGTAATTTCTCAATTAACTGTTTCCATTTCTCCACCAAATATTCACCCATGCATTCCAACACTACCTGTCTTTCGTTGGTTCTTCGGAAGTCATACATCGAAGCCAATGCTGCCGTCCCATCATTCCCGTCTATATACATCTCTGCCTGTTGCTGTAATTCCACCTTCCTTTCTTTGCTGATCGCGCTGCGAGTCACCCTCATGCATCCCCGTTGTTCAGTCCCGCCTCTTGCCCCCGTTGTTTCAACTTCAACCCCGGGAGGAACAGACGGTACCGAGTCTGTGTCTGAGGCGGGAGGTGCGGATGGGACAATGGGAACAGGGAGTGTCTGTTGTGGGCCTGGTTGGCTGATAGGAAGTGTTACGTGCGCGGTCTGTGGCTGTGGGAGGGCTTGAGCTACCAGAGGGAGAGCTTGGGCTACGGGCGGGGTATGGGCAATAATTACTGACGTGTCTGGCCTCACTTCTGATCTTGGGCCATGTTTTGTATGGGTCAATATGTTTTCTATCAATTCATCTGCTATGTGTAATTCTCGTTGTGGATATATTTTTTCTATATTCAACTGGTCACGCCTACCTGCCCTTCTTAGACTCTCAGTCCACTCCTCCTCTTCTTTCTCTTCCGCTACTTCACCTTTCGATTTATGCCTGCGCGCATGCTCCGCTCTACTTTTAAATCGGAGCATTGCTTCCCTTCTCCAGTCTTTAATAGTCTCAAATGCTGCAGGACGTGCTTTCTTTCTTATCAACACCCTTTCCAAGTTATCTATTCTCGCTATCTCAAAACTACCATTAATCAGCCACTGATGGTCTTCTTGCTTTCTGGTTTGCCTATGCCAAGTCTCACAGAATATTATCGCACCCACTCCATACTTCACATACATCTCATACGCCTGCATTCCCCCAGGTGGTACAATTTGGACATCTTCCAAAGATTGTCTACCACAGCGGAAATACCCTGCTAGGGTGGACAATACCCCAGGCATGTTTCAACCTTCCCCCTGGTTAATCAACCTTACCTAGGGCGTTTGATTTTGCAAAGTCAACTCTCACCAATATCAGGATTACTTTGAATCGGGGAATGACTCACCTGATAAATCAAGTCGTCTGTATAATGATGCACCAAATGACGTCGTGTCTGTGTTTCTTGGATTCCGCCTCATTTTGGGACGCTCGCCTCCTTGTTCTCTAGCCAGGCACGTCGATCAGGGATCAGATGTGTGCAGATCTGCAAAGGAGTCTCTCATCACTTCTACAGGGCGCGCCGAACACCTCTTGATCCCGGCTCGATTGTCCCGTCCTCGCTGTTCTCCGCCTTACTCACTTACAACGTTATGCGATGGAACAAGTGGGGGAGGGTCCCTATTCTGGCGCCATCTTGAAAGGGGCCCTTAGGGGTCCCTTAAGTCTATGGAAACAAGGCGAGTCACCACACACGATAGATACACCAGACACGAGGTTGTATTCCCAAAGCTAGGGTTTATTGCAAAGCAAAAGTCTCAGTTGGCCAACTTGGTCTCACGCCCCGTGACGTGTATCTCTAGACCTCGAGGGACGCAAGAGAGTGAATTACTTACATCAGTTATATATATACAAAATGCATATCAAACAATCAGCTATGACATGTTTAACACCCCCCTTTATTGGGTTTCTTTGAACTTGGTGTGATGATGGACATTTTCGACAATTATGACACCTTCAAACATCTATTCTAGTAACACTTTGCAATTTGTGAGTGCGGAGGCATCTTTCAGTTGTTGAACAGAACACAGCGCTTCTGTTCTTGGAAGCGAGCTACATACGGGGGGGAGAGTTGCATTCCAGACCTTGCTATCTATGAGGTGCTATTTGTGTCCTGGGAGCCGACATGCTCTAACAGGGCTCAGCAAAGGGGGGCCGTAAGAAGAGCATAATTCAAGCCTTTAGCTGTTTTATTCTAACATATTCTACTATATAACGAGACTGGCTGGCAGCTGCGAAATGATTAAATGCCCTGCAGCTCTGCTTCAAGGCTACATTCGGGAGGGAGTCGGCCATTCTTCCTGGCGCTGATTACGTTGTGTTTCAACAAACTCTTGTTATCCTCACGGCCCAGCAGCCTTATCCTTTTACGTGCAGACAACAATGTTTTACAGTCGAACAGTGTAAGCGGAAAATGTACTGCGAAGCAATAAGAACAGAAAGCAATGAGCAATGGTTAGAAAACAAAATGGTGATTCTTGTTACATCAAAATGGCCGTTCATTGGCAAACTCGGAAACCTATATTCTGTCATATCGTGCATGAGACGGTTGGCCCACGGCCACCAAAATACGTTTGCGGTCACACAGTAGAGGTATCCATTTTTCTAGACTGACACTATGAGAAGGGGAACTGCACATCCAGCAGTCTCCCATATGCAGAGTGTATCATTGGAAGATGATACCTTGATGAAATATTGTAATCAGTTAATTAAAACTGTTCAATCTATTCATGCTCAGGCTCATGAAGCTCGGCCTGAAAAGGATATGGGACCTTGACACACTCTGTGCCCAGGAAACTGGCTTCTGGTAAAAGTCCATCAGAGAAAGTCTGCACTTTAACTGAAGTGTTATGCTCCCTATCAAGTTTTATTAACCACCATCTCAGCAGCGAAGTGAGCCAGTATCCCGGGTTGGATTCACATGACATTATATTACAGCATTTGTATAGCGCGCTGCGGCATAAAGGTGCTAACAGTTGGACATACGCATAACACAAAATATTTATGGCGTCGAAATAGGTGAGTTAGGGAGCTGGGATAGGATAAGGCAGAGTTGTGGTATTAACCAAACAAGTGGGTTTTTAGCACTCTTTTAAATGCAGATAGGGAACTCTGGAGTCTTAAATCTTTTTGTAGATTGTTCCAGAGTTTGGGAGCCAATGAGAAGAAGGCTCCTTTCTCGGCTTTAGCAGTTCTACATCTGGGCTGAATAAGCAGGTTCTTCCCATTGGACCGTCACCATTACGTTAATAGGTAATGGAATCCTGCAAATAGGATGGCATGATACCTAACCTGCAATTGAAGGTAATGGTGAGAAGTCAATAGGATACTCATACTTCAATTGGCAGCCAGTCGAGGGACCGCCTGGCGCCCGTTACCTGATCCCTTCTTGAGAGACCCAGTACTACTCGTATCGCTCTGTTTTGCATGATTTGAAGCCCTGAAGCCTGATCAGGTCACGTTTACTGAAACCGGCTAATAAGCTTGCGAAATAATCCATTTTAGCGGCAATGATGGCTCTATCGATGGTCTCAGCATCTGGTGGAGTAATTTGATGTAATATGCTAAGGCCGTAACCACGCTAGAGATGTGGGATTCCATGGTTAATGCTTGATCAAGAGTGACACTGAGGATCTTAAGTTTAGGAACAGAAATGATAAGGTCAGTTCCTAACCTAAATAAACCAAAATTACTGTCTAGTTTTTTTAAAGCAACAGAGCTCCCCACTATCATGAGTTCTGTTTTACTTTTGGTGAGGGACAGATTCTTGTCAAGCATCCAATTTTCGATAACAGTGAAGATTCTGTTCAGCTCTAGTTCATCCTGAGCGTGACAGCCTGAGAGCGGGTCAACACATTGTGTGTTGTCTGCGTAGTTACAAAACATTATTCCCTCTGCCTCTAACTCAGAGAAAAACAGCGTCATAAATATGTTATAGAGGCATGGTGAGGTGCTGGCGCCCTGGGGTACCTCAAAAAGGACCGGAATGTGCAAAGCCTCAGCTATTTCAGAACAGACTTTACTTGTTCTGTTCTACAGAAACAAGGCTATCCAGGAGACAGCCGAAGGTGAAGAATTGGCAACCTCGGCGAGTCTGGGCTTCAGAATAGAATGGTCGACTAAGTTGAAAGCTGCGGGCTGGTCGAGCGAGACTAGCAGGGAAAGCGACCCTTTATCTAGTCACTTAAGCAGGTAAGATTTTAGCTCTAATAGTGAGATTTCGGTACCAAATCCTTGTCTGAACCCAGATTGATGTTCGTTCAGTGTGGGGTACAGGTTTAGATGTTCTGAAATTTGTCCGTATGCCACCTTGCCCAGGATCTTCAGAAGAAAAGGTGTATTTGAAATGGGGCGGTCATTTAGTGGATTGTCCCTAGCTAGTCTGACTTTCTTTAGGATAGGATTGACCATAGTTTGTTTCAGGTCATCGAGTGCTAAATCTTTGCCCACTGACTCATTAACAAATATGCAGATTGCTTTTATGAGGCGGGGGGGGGGGCAGGTCTTTATAATCAGTGAGGCACAAGAGTCGCCTTTACACCATGTAGGTTTTAATTTCGTGATGACTTACTGTAAAGTCTCCTCTGTTATGGGGTGAAAGTTGAATTGAGGGATAGTCAATTGACGTCTAGGTGGCTTCTGGAGCTCACTTATAGGCTTAGCAGATAAGTTCTTCTTTCTTTCCCGCATTCCTGTAGTAACACCCAAGAGTTTATTATGCATGCCCTCTTGAATACTCTGGCACCAGGCAACAGCTCGAATCTCCAGTTGGTCAGCTGGTGGGGGAACAGCATCTTGTTCTTTTAGGATTGAAATATGCAAATGTCCTAGGCGTCTGAGGCGGCGTTGGCTATTCTTAAGTTGGGATAGTTCTGTTTGGCCTCTATAATTGCTGATTTGTATTTCTTTGCAAGGATCTTATAAGATTGCAACAGAGCAGAAGTCTGCACAGATTTCCATAGGTAAAATGCTTTAAGTAATAAGGCCTTGAGTTTTCTAAGGTCAGCCGAGAACCAGGGTTAGCTTTTCAGCTCATCGTTCGACTGTTTCTTAAGCCTCAAAGTGCTAAAGTGTCAGAGGTACTGGCCATATTAGAAGCCAGAATTGATGACATGGCCAGAAGAGTGGAGTCCTCTGAGAAGCTTACCTTAAGATCCAATAGTGGCATGATGTTGTCCACTGTGAGACGTTGTTGGTTCTGTGACACCGAGTGTCCCTTAGATGGATTTCTGAGTTTAAGAGGGAAGGGGACAGTTATTGAGAAATGTATTAATGCACGATCTGACCAAGGACATGGTGTGATGTTCACCTCGTGACATTTAATATTGGACGTTGCGATCCAATCAAGTGTGTGTCCCAAAATATGAGTATATTCTGTCACTTGTTGCACAAATCCTAGATCGGATAGAGCCTGTTGTACCTGTAGGGCATATATATATTCGGGGTCACCTAGCCAGTGGTTAAAATCACCCATGATCACGAGGGAGCACGAGGTTAACACATTTTTCCATCCAGCTGTCCTTCAATGAAGGAGGGCGATATAAAAGTATAATGTTAACCGTGGACTCTGCATTCATGCCAATCTTGATGTATAAAGAATCAATGTCTTTAATTATCTCTCCTGGAACTTCCCATATCGAGAGGGAGTCTCTTAGGATAAAGGCAACCCCCCCTCCCTACCTTCCAGTCTGTCCTGACATATCATAGCGTAATCCTTAGGGATTGCTAGGTTCAAACTAGGACCAGCAGCCTCGGAACTCCAGGTTTCTGATACTGCACAGATGTCAATGATGTTATGTTCGATGTAGTTGCTGACCTCTGTGGCATGTTTCACTAGAGAACGTGTGCTAAGCAACGCGCATCATAAGTATGAGACCGGGGTAATTGGAGGCGGTGGGGGAAGGCTCATGTTAGTACTCGGCAATGTGCTAGAGATAGCCATTGTTTGTTCAGTTATATTCATATATACTGCATTCTCCACGATACTATCCGAAGGACAGTCAAATTAATTAGTTTTTTTATACATACAAGTGTCAACCTCAACTAGCCCTAACTCTGCATCCGAAGCACTCACCGATGATGTGAAATCATAAATCAGTTGGGGATGCTAAAGGGATGTTGAGCGTATCCGGTGACTGATGAGTGCTGAGCGGGACCCACCTTAAGTAAGGATGCAATAGCGGTGGAGCGAAGTTGTGATTTGGTTCGTTTCGCATCAATGAGTACCAAAACTTCAGCAAGTCCCATACTGGTTCTTCCGTATGTTTTTCCCTGCATACTGATCGCAGACTGCTGCAGAGTGTGCCTAACCTTCTGTGCCGGCACGTTTGCTCCGGTGCGTTCGTGCTGGGTTTGTATGTAAGTACGCTTCCGGAAACTACAATCCTGCTGGGGATTATAGTTTTTCACCAGGTAACGTGCGTGCAGAGGGCTGGAGCCTCTGATTCAAATCGCACTGTGCCTAAGAACAAATGAAGCTGAATAACTTCTACAAGTAGCCACAGGGGGAACGCTCTTAAACTGCCTAATGTAAATTATGCTCTTTAGGATCTAACGTGTATAGTAATAATTACACAATCACACAATTTTAGAATAAAATAAAACCACAATAAAACTAAGCAGATAAAAATTACAATCTGCAATAACGGCGGCAACATTGTTGCAAGGTCGCCACCGAGCTGATGACATCATCTCACCGGCCGCCAATCTTCTGCGGATTGGCTCCACCTCCCCCTGACCACTGACACCACCGCCAGTGACATTGCCATGTGTGTGTCAGTGCCAGACATTTCCAACGTGCCTGGAACAAAGTAATCAGTATCAGAGAGCGAGGGCACAGCCCTCAATCAGACAATATGCCGATGTACTGAACCAGGATACACAGTTGCTGAATCTGTTTTACACAGTAAGGTCTAAGAGGAAGCTTTTGACAGGCAATTGAGACCCAGGAAGGAACCTGAAGGGTGCTCACACTCACTGCACCATCTTCCCCTCATCCACCCCTTCCCTCTGGACTCTGCTTCCTTGGCTCTCCTTTTGGCAGCAGTGCCATAACCTCTCTGTGTCCCGACTGCCATGGAAATGGAAGAGGAGCCCACCTTCCATTTCCATGCTTGGCTTGTAACCTGGCCTCTGGGAAATTACCACTGGATGTGCCCCTGCAAGGGTGTTATTGCTTAAAAAAGTAAAGTGCCTAAGGAGCTAGCTTATTTATCTATTTATTTATTTTTAATTTTTATATTGTGTGAACCAGGCACAAGGGCTTTGGAGTGCTTTAGAAACCTCTGTATATAATAACCAGAACAAAAGGTACAACTACAGCAACCATAAGACACACATAACAACAGCAAATAATTCCATAAAAGATTATGAAGTCCAATTTAAAACAGTTAAAAATAATTAAGACCCATTTGAAAAAACAGATTTCCAAATCCATGGTTTCAGAAGGTTACTAAAATAGTCAGGAGTCTTTGTGAATATCGCTTGGCAAGGCATTCCAGAGAGATGCAAATGCAACAGAGAAAGACCTATTCATAGACAAAACATGATTACATTTGCAAAGAAAATTATATGGGAGGCCGTTCAAGTCAAAATTACACCTTTGTGAATGTGACATATTGAAGTGAATACAACATACAGTGAAATGAGTAAGGCATACACTGAGATGACTATAATATGTATCGAAATGAGTATAACATATATTGAAATCAGTAGGACATGTATTGAAATGAGTATGACATACACTGAAATTCAATGAATAAGACATGCATTGAAATGAATAGGACACACATTGAAATGAATATGACACCTATTGAAGTGAATATGACACACGTTGAAGTGAATATGACATGCAATGGAATTAATATGGCACCCATTGAAATGAATATGACACACGTTGAAATAAATATGACACCCATTGAAATGAATATGACACGCATTGAAATAAATATGACACACGTTGAAATAAATATGACACCCATTGAAATGAATATGACACACATTGAAATAAATATGACAGACGTTGAAATAAATATGACTCACGTTGAAATAAATATAACACCCATTGAAATAAATATGACACCCATTGAAATGAATATGACACGCATTGAAATAAATATGACACACGTTGAAATAAATATGACTCACGTTGAAATAAATATGACACCCATTGAAATGAATATAAAACACATTGAAGTGAATAGGACACGCATTGGAATGAATATGACACCCACTGAAATGAATATGACACACGTTGAAGTGAATAGGACATGCAATGGAATGAATATGACACCCATTGAAATAGATATGACACGCGTTGAAATAAATATGATACCCATTGAAATGAATATGACACACATTGAAATAAATATGACACCCATTGAAATGAATATGACACATGTTGAAGTGAATAGGACATGCAATGGAATGAATATGACACCCATTGAAATAAATATGACTCACGTTGAAATAAATATGACACACGTTGAAATAAACATAACACCCATTGAAATGAATATGAAACAGGTTGAAGTGAATATAACATTCATTGGAATAAATATGACACCCATTGAAATGAATATGAAACACATTGAAGTGAATATAACATGTATTGGCATGAATAAGACACACATTGAAATGAATAGGACATGCATTGAGATAATTATGACATCTATTGAAATGAATATGACACACTTTGAAGTGAATAGAACATGCAATGGAATGAATATGACACCCATTGAAATGAATATGACACACGTTGAAGTGAATATAACATGCATTTGAATGAATATACCATGCATTGGAATGAATAAGACATGCGTTAAAATGAATAGGACATGCATTGAAATAAATATGACACCCATTGAAATGAATATGACGCATGTTGAAGTGAATAGGACATGCAATGGAATGAATATGAAACCCATTGAAATGTATATTGCACACATTAAAGTGAATGTAATATGTATTAAACATTAATTTAACATCCATTTGAATGAATAAGTCATTACCTCCATGTCCCCATTCCCCTTCCCAGTACTTACCTTTGAGTACGTTCCGTGCTCACTGGAACTCTTTTCTTTTCAAGCTGCCCTCCTCCAATTGGAAGTAGTTATCAGGTGTTCTAGGGCTTTGGTTGTCTTCAGTTCTTCGATCTAGTGGAATGATGTTATGGTTCGGAAAGACAACACCTTGGCTCTTGCTTCCATCAACCAGCAGGGGGCTACGGGGTCCCGCTCCCTGGAGGATCTGGCTTTGTCCATTTGGACCTGGGGCACGGCACACCTGGTCTCCTTGAGAGCGGTCCATATCCGGGGGGTGGACAATGTGACTGTGGACCGGCTCAGCAGGGTGTTTCCGGTCTCAGCAGAGATGTCTCTTTGTCCTAAGGTTTTTCAGGATGTGTGTCGGTGGTGCAGCATCCCTGGATGGACCTCTTTGCCTCCCCCTGCAACTCTCAACTTTCCTGGTTTTGCTTGAGGACTCTGCCCCCCAGGTGTTTGTGGTGGGTGGACGCTCTTCCCTTGAATTGGCCCCTCAGAGCTTCTTTATGCTTTTCCTCCAAATCCCCTGATTCTGCAGGTCATCAGCACAATCAGATCATCTCCACGTGTGTTTATCCTGGTGGTCCCTTACTGGCCTCAGAGGGGGTGGTTCCCGGGTCTTCTGGAGATGCAGTTAGCTTCTCCTTGGGTGTTGCTCAGGTGGCCGTCTCCATTGCGGGTGGTCAATGTCCCCCTTCTCCTCTCTCATCCGTTGTGGGTTCTGGAGACGGAGAGGAGGTATCTCCTGGCATTAGGCCTTTCAGCTGCAGTGGCTGGGATGGTTCAGAGGGTGCGTCAGTCCTCTACACTTATGTTCTGACCGTCATTGGGCTAATTTTCTGGCTTGGTGTCACCTGAAGTGTGTCCTGGCACTGGAGTGTGGCATCCCAGACATTTTGCAATTTCTTCATGAAGGGGCGGAGAAGGGGTTGGTGGTCTTTACTTTCTGTTCTCAGTGGTCTGCCATGCGGGCTTTCCAGGTTTCCTGGTCCTCTCCGGTAGGGGGCGAGGCTCTGGTCTCAATGCTCTTGAAAGGGGTAGCAGGTACTCATCCATTGGGCCCAGTTGGTGTTCCCCGTGGGACTTTCCTTTGGTCAAGACCATATTGCAGAAGCCTCCATTTTAGCCCCAGGAGGAGGTGGAGATGAAATAGTTGTTGCTGAAGACTACCTTCCTGATTGCCATTACTTTGGCTCAGCATTTGGGGGAAATCAGGGCCCTCTTGCATAGGCCACTGTTTCTAGTGGTCGAGGAGGAGGCTTTGGTGCTGGGCTGTGACCCCTCGTTTGTGCCCAAGGTTGCCTCTTGGTTCCAGCGGTCTCAGGAAGTGGTTATCTCAGCTTTCTTTCTTGCTCCGTCCTCTCCTAGGGGGAGGCTTGGCATTGTCTGGATGCCACGCAGGCAGTCTTACATTATCTGTCCCAGAGAGAGTCCTTTTGTCTTACTGATCAGGGGGCAGGGGACTGTGGTTGCCAGGCTTCCATTCCAATGATTAGCCGGTGGACTAATCTTTGATTCTATGAGTCTGTGGTCCTCTGTACTGCAGCTTGGGTCCAGGGTCGGTCCACAAGACGGGTGACCGTCTCCTGGGCAGGCCTGCGGGGGCTACCTTTGTTGGATATTTGCTGAGCTGCCACATGAGCTACACCTAATACATTCATTCTGCATTACCAACTCAACATGGAGGGGCTCCAGTCTACATCCTTTGGTGTGGGTGTCTGGAGGCTGTGTCTGGTTGAGGTGGTGATAGGAGTCATGGTCAGCATGCCTTTGGCTTTTTGCTGTATCTTGAATAAATTGGTGTTGGGTGGGTTTCACATTACCTTTGGTGTCTGTGTCTTTTGTGGTGGGCATGGGCGTCCTTCCTGTTTCTGCTTTGGTACAACTCAAAGGTAAGTACCTGGACGAGAAAGAGGGACGTGGAGGTAATACTCAGATTACTTACTGATAATCTTGAATATTCCCCCTCCTCCTCCTCCTCTGTCACACCCACGCAGGACCTTTGCTCGGCCCTGGCTGCACACTTCACTGAAAAAACGCAAGACATCCTTTTCTCTCTCACTTCCACACCACATCATACACCAACACTTCTGGAGCCTCCCATTGCCACTCTACCACTTCTCCTCTCTTCTCTCAATCCCATTACACCTGATGAGGTCGCCAGACAAGTCCGATCTATGAAGGCCTCATCCAAACAGGTGGGCCCCTGCCCCTCCAAAACCATAAAGTACAAAATTGACTCTCTTACTCCAGCCTTGGCTGATCACTGCAATCTCTCTTTTGCCACTAGAGTTTTCCCATCTTCTCTTAAGCACTCCATTGTGCACCCTCTGCTTAAGAAACCCTCTGCCGATCCCTCCATTCCAGCAAACTACCGCCCTATCTCTATCACCCCCTTCCTGGACAAACTCTTAGAGAAGCTGGCTATCTCTCAGCTCACCCTCAACACTGAATCTGCTGGTTGCCTCCACGACCATCAGTTTGGCTAGAGAGAATCCAGAGGAACGGAAAACGCTCTTCTGAATACCTGTGAAGACCTGCTCTTAAATCTCGACACTAACACCCCTCTGTCCTCATTCCTCTTGACCTCTTCTCTGCCTTTGACATGGTAAACCACAACATCCTGATTGCACGTCTCCGTGACACCCTGGGAATCACAGGTCAGGCTCTGGCGTGGATAACCTCATTCTTTTCCAGCCGTCCATCCCAGGTGGAACTTGGGTCTTTTCTTTCTACTCTCACTCTTTCAACCTGTGGTGTTTCCCAGGGTTCTAACTTAGCCCCCTGGTTCTTCAAGGTCTACATGTCTGCGCTGGCATGTGTGATTGTCACTTTCATCTATAACTTCCAGTGTTACGCTGATGACATGCAACTCTCCTTCAGGCTACCCTGAGCAACCTCTTATACCTTTCTCATATCTGACTGTCTGTCCGCAATTCAGGCATGGTGTGCTGCAAACTACCTCTGCCTCAGTGCTAGTAAGACTGAGAACTTTCACATCAGGACTCCTGCTCCCACATTCCCACTCTCTTTATGGTCAGCCTCCCTTAGTCCTGCACCTGCACCCACCTGTGAGGCAAAACACCTTGGGGTCATCTTTGACTGCACTCTATCCTTCACTCACATTTCGCACATCTCTAAAAAGTCCAACTACCAGCTGCACCTCCTCAGTGATACATTTCTCACCTTCCACCAGAGACTCACTGTCTCCATAGCCCTGGTTCTCTCAAGGCTGTACTACTGCAATAGCCTCTTTCTCAACCTCCCTGCCTCTGCTCTACACCCTCTGTAACTCATCCAGAACATAAACGCAAGACTTATCCTTGGCCTCAAGCCCACGGACCGCATCTCTCTGGCGCTGAAATTCCTCCACTGGCTCCCTGTGTCTGCAAGGACCAAGTTCAAGACCCTCTGAATTGTCCACAAGGCTTTCTGGGGCATGGGACCTACCTATCTGCAATGATGCCTACCTAAATACTGTCCTTCCCGAGCCCTCTGCTCATCTACCTCCAACCTTCTGCGAGTGAGCCGGTTCTCCAAGCAGAGATTTGGAGGGAGATCTTTATCCTCAGCAGCGGCCTCCCTATGGAATAGCCTCCCTGCTGCCCTGCGCCTTGAGCTTGATCTCCTTAAGTTCTGGAAACTCCTTAAGACATTCCTCTTCTCCTCTTCCTTCTCGATCCCTCTACCCTGCTAACCTCTTTCTCCGCTCTATCCCTCTCTCCCTCCTTTTCCGCATAGTTTGCTGACTGGCCGCCAGGTGTACCTCAGAGTCTCACAGGTCCTGGGCACCCTCGCCAGTCCTCTCGCACTTGCCTCTGGGCCTTACACTTGCCTCATCGTTACTGCACTTGGTCAATGACCCATGAGAGTACTGTCTCTCTGCACTTACCTCAGCTTCTTGCTGCCTGGGTGCACTTGGACTCCGTCTCCCCCCTTCACTTGTCCTCCCCCACCCACCTCCCCTCTCCTGTACTGTCTTGCACTTGCATGATCTGAACGTACCATGCCTTGAAGATTCATCTATCTATCTTCCCTTGTCCCCTCCTTGCATGGTGGCGCCTCAATGCACTTGGAAAAACTGCAGAATCGTCATCAGACCTATTTGCTGTCATCTACACTGTTAATTGTATTATATGCACTTACTCTGCCTGTGCAGATTTGTATCGTTCAGAAATTCAACGCCTCTGAATGACTGTTGCTTTTTCCCCTTGTCCCCTCCCTCCTTGAGTGCTTTGAAACACATGCTTTGTGTATAGGCGCTTTACAAATAAACATTACCATACTATACCATACCATACTAGTCGTACTCTTCGTCCCCCCAGTACGGACTTCCCTTCCCTCCCGACCGTTGAATGAAGGTTCCTATGCCCAGGCTTTGGATTACTGCCGTGGGCTGGTTAGTTGGGAGGTTATACCTCCTGGGAGGGGGGGGGCGGCCAGTGGAGGGCTTGAAAAGAGAAGAGTTCCACTGAGCACGGAACATATAAGAAAGGTATAAGAGGTTGCTCAGGGTAGCCTGAAGGAGAGTTGCACGTCATCAGCGTAACACTGGAAGTTAGAGATGAAAGTAAAAATCACACATGCCAGCGCAGCCATGTAGACCTTGAAGAACCAGGAGGCTAAATTAGAACCCTGGGAAACACCACAGGTTGAAAGAGTGAGAGTAGAAAGAAAAGACCCAAGTTCCACCTGGGATGGACGGCCGGAAAAGAATGAGGTAACCCACGCCAGAGCCTGACCTGTGATTCCCAGGGTGTCACGGAGACGTGCAATCAGGATGTTGTGGTTTACCATGTCAAAGGCAGAGAAGAGGTCAAGAGGAATGAGAACAGAGGGGTGTTAGTTTCGAGATTCAAGAGCACGTCTTCACAGGTATTCAGAAGAGCGTTTTCCATTCCTCTGGATGCTCTCTAGCCAGACTAATGGTCGTGGAGGCAACCAGCAGATTCAGTGTTGAGGGTGAGCTGAGAGATAGCCAGCTTCTCTAAGAGTTTGCCCAGGAAGGGGGTAATAGAGATAGGGTGGTAGTTTGCTGGAATGGAGGGTCGGCAGAGGGTTTCTTAAGCAGAGGGTGCACAATGGAGTGCTTAAGAGAAGATGGGGAAACTCTAGTGGCAAAAGAGAGATTGCAGTGATCAGCCAAGGCTGGAGAAAGAGAGTCAATGTTGTACTTAATGGTTTTGGAGAGGCAGGGGTCCACCTGTTTGGATGAGGCCTTCATAGATCAGACTTTCTGGCGACCTCATCAGGTGTAATGGGATTGAGAAAAGAGAGGAGAAGTGGTAGAGTGGCAAAGGGAGGCTCCAGAAGTGTTGGTGTATGATGTGGTGTGGAAGTGAGAAAGAAAAGGATGTCTTGCGTTTTTTCAGTGAAGTGTGCAGCCAGGGCCAAGCAAAGGTCCTGCGTGGGTGTGACAGAGGAGGAGGAGGAGGGGGAATATTCAAGATTACCAGTAAGTAATCTGAGTATTGCCTCCACGTCCCTCTTTCTCGTCCAGGTACTTACCTTTGAGTTGCACCAAAGCAGAAACCGGAAGGACGCCCATGCCCACCACAAAAGACACAGACACCAACGGTAATGCGAAACCCACCCAACACCAATTTATTCAAGATGCAGCAAAAAGCCAAAGGCATGCTGACCAGGACTCCTATCACCACCTCAACCAGACACAGCCTCCAGACACCCACACCAAAGGACGTAGACTGCAGCCCCTCCATGTTGAGTTGGTAATGCAGAATGAATGTATTAGGTGTAGCTCATGTGGCAGCTCGGCAAATATCCAACACAGGTAGCCCCCGCAGGCCTGCCCAGGAGATGGTCACCCCTCTTGTGGACAGGCCCTGGACCCAAGCTGCAGTACAGAGGCCCACAGACTCATAGAATCAAAGATTAGTCCACCGGCTAATCGTTGGAATGGAAGCCTGGCAACCACAGTCCCCTGCCCCCTGATCAGTGAGACAAAAGGACTCTCTCTGGGACAGATAATATAAGACTGCCTGCTTGGCATCCAGACAATGCCAAGCCTCCCCCCTAGGAGAGGACGGAGAAAGAAAGAAAGCTGAGATAACCACTTCCTGAGACCGATGGAACCAATGGAACCAAGAGGCAACCTTGGGCACAAACAAGGGGTCACAGCCCAGCACCAAAGCCTCCTCCTCGACCACTAGAAACAGTGGCCTACGCAAGAGGGCCCTGATTTCCCCCAAATGCTGAGCCAAAGTAATGGCAATCAGGAAGGTAGTCTTCAGCAACAACTATTTCATCTCCACCTCCTCCTGGGGCTAAAATGGAGGCTTCTTCAATATGGGCATGACCAAAGGAAGGTCCCACGGGGAACCCCAGCTGGGCCCAAAGGATGAGGCCCAATGAAAATTAAGTGTAGAGGACTGATGGGCCCTCTGAACCATCCCAACCACTGCAGCTGAAAGGCCTAATGCCAGGAGATCCCTCCCCTCCGTTTCCAGAACCCACAATGGATGAGAGAGGAGAAGGGGGACATTGACCACCCGCAATGGAGACGGCCACCTGAGCAACACCCAAGGAGAAGCTAACTGCATCTCCAGAAGGCCCGGGAACCACCCCCTCTGAGGCCAGTAAGGGACCACCAGGATAAACACACATGGAGATGATCTGATTGTGCTGATGACCTGCAGAATCAGGGGATTTGGAGGAAAGGCATAAAGAAGCTCTGAGGGGCCAAGTCAAGGGAAGAGCGTCCACCCCCCCACAAACCCATGGGGGGCAGAGTCCTCAGGCAAAACCAGGAAAGTTGAGAATTGCAGGGGGAGGCAAAGAGGTCCATCCAGGGATGCCGAACCACCGATACACATCCTGAAAAACCTTGGGACAAAGAGACATCTCTGCTGAGACCGGAAACACCCTGCTGAGCCGGTCCACAGTCACATTGTCCACCCCCCGGATATCGACCGCTGTCATGGAGACCAGGTGTGCCGTACCCCAGGTCCAAATGGACAAAGCCAGACCCTCCAGGGAGCGGGACCCCGTAGCCCCCTGATGGTTGACTGAAGCAAGAGCCAAGGTGTTGTCTTTCCAAACCATAACATCATTCCACTAGATCGAAGACCTGAAGACCACCAAAGCCCTAGAACACCTGATAACTCCTTCCAATTGGAGGAGGGCAGCTTGAAAAGAAAAGAGTTCCAGTGAGCACGGAACATACTCAAAGGTAAGTACTGGGAAGAGGAATGGGGACATGGAGGTAATGACTTATTCATTCAAATGGATGTTAAATTAATGTTTAATACATATTACATTCACTTCACTGTGTGCAATATTCATTTCAATGGGTTTCATATTCATTCCATTGCATGTCCTATTCACTTCAACATGAGTCATATTCATTTCAATGGGTGTCATATTTATTTCAATGCATGTTCTATTCATTTTAACGCATGTTGTATTCATTCCAATGCATGCTATATTCATTCAAATGCTTGTTATATTCACTTCAACGTGTGTCATATTCATTTCAATGGGTGTCATATTCATTCCATTGCCTGTTCTATTCACTTCAAAGTGTGTCATATTCATTTCAATGGATGTCATAATTATCTCAATGCATGTCCTATTCATTTCAAAATGTGTCTTATTCATGCCAATACATGTTATATTCACTTCAATGTGCTTCATATTCATTTCAATGGGTGTCATATTCATTCCAATGAATGTTATATTCACTTCAACCTGTTTCATATTCATTTCAATAGGTGTTACGTTCATTCCATTACATGTCCTATTCACTTCAACGTGTGTCATATTCATTTCAATGGGTGTCATATTCATTCCATTGAATGTCCTATTCACTTCAACATGCGTCATATTCATTTCAATGGGTGTCATATTTACTTCAATGCATGCCCTATTCATTTTAACGCATGTCTTATTCATTACAATACATGGTATATTCATTCATATGCATGTTATATTCACTTCAACGTGTGTCATATTCATTTCAATGGGTGTTGTTTATTTCAACGTGTGTCATATTTTTTTCAATGTGAGTCATATTTATTTCAATGGGTGTCATATTCATTCCATTGCATGTCCTATTCACTTCTACATGTGTCATATTCATGTCAATGGGTGTCATATTTATTTCAATGTGTGTCATATTCATTTCAATGGGTATCATATTTATTTCAACGTGTCATATCTATTTCACTGTGTGTCATATTTATTTCAATGGGTGTCATATTCATTCCATTGCATGTCCTATTCACTTCAACGTGTGTCATATTCATTTCAGTGGGTGTCACTTTCATTCCAATGCGTGTCCTATTCACTTCAACGTGTTTTACATTCATTTCAATGGTGTTCTATTTATTTCAACGTGAGTCATATTTATGTCAACGTGTGTCATATTTATTTCAATGGGTGTCATATTCATTTCAATCGGTGTCATATTTATTTCAATGCGTGTCATATTAATTTCAATGGGTGTCATATTTATTTCAACGTTTGTCATATTCATTTCAATGGGTGCCATATTCATTCCATTGCATGTCATATTCACTTGAACGTGTGTCATATTCACTTCAATAGGTGTCATATTCATTTCAATGTGTGTCCTATTCATTGAATTTCAGTGTATGTCATACTCATTTCAATACGTCATACTCATTTCAATACATGTTATACTCATTTCGATACGTATTATAGTCATCTCAGTGTATGCCTTACTCATTTCACTGCATGTTGTATTCACTTCAATATGTCACATTCACAAAGGTGTAATTTTGACTTGACCGGCCTCCCATAGAATCATGGCTCTGAAAAGTTATCAGGTCTCCTGAAACATTTAGTGTCTTTGCTAAATTGGAAGGGGTCTCTAAATAAATGACTTTGTAGACAATACATACAAGTTTAAAAATAATCCTGGTGTCTAACGGAAACCAATGGAGGGATTGTGAAATAGGAGAAATATGCTCCTTGAACCACATGAGCCGCAGTATGGAAAACTGCTCTCAAATAAGCCAGGGCAGAACGTTGAATGATTGTTAGTATAGAATTCCTGCAATCAATTTGGGTTAACAGCAGAGAATGTAAAAAGTATAGAAATGGCACGCTGAAACAAAAGGTTTCACCTGTCTCAAGGAGTGCAAATGAAGGCATTGATATGAGAGACCAATGATAGACTGGAATCTAATGTGTAACGGATGGATTTGACAGAATGAGAGAAGTATGTGGGTGCACTAGGGATGTCTGCATTTAAATACCAAGTAGAAGAGACAGATCAATGAGAGCCATGAGAATGCAAAAGAAACTCATTCTTAGACTTTAAAAAATATGTCAGACATCCAAGTCTCAATGGGGGTCATTACGAGGTTGGAGGTAATGGAAAACGGTGCTGCTAAAGGATTACCGGCACCGCATACCAATCAGCGCTATTCCAAAACAAGAACCCGGTATGAGTGGCACCGCTAATAATGTCGTCGCTAATAGCGGCATGGGCGCGGGCACGCGGCCCTTCAGGCTGGCAATACCGGGATGCCGCTAACAGGAGGACATCACAAGTTAGGCGAACATGCAAATAGCGGCATCATGAAGGCACTAATACGGGATACCGGCATGACGGCAATACCGGCATTGCAAACCACCCATAAACTCCAATGTGCAGTGTTCCCAACTGCCACAGGTGCACACAATCAGCACCGGTGGCGGCAATGGAGTCTGGGCCAGCACAAAAGGAGCACACCCACACACCACACCCCTTCCCACACCAAAATGATTCCACTAGTAGTAGCTACTGGGGCTGGAGGACATGCTTGCATTGGAACAACAGCAACAACAACAACAGCAGGCACCACAGAGGAGACGCAGGAGTAGAAGGAGGGTGATACAGGCCCAGCAAGCCCCACCAGTGCAGCCAGTGGTACCACGCAGGCAGCCCCCAATCCTGTACCGTCTGGACCGGGACACCATCACCACCATTGTGGACATGATACACAACAACATTGTCAGCCTCATAGAAATACGCACCGCCATCCCCCCTCTACTGAAGGTAGTGTCGGTGCTCCACTTCCTGGCCACAGGCGCCTACCAGCACACAGTGGGGCACATGCATGACATATCACACCCCTTATTTTCTTGCATGCTGAACCAACTGTTGGATGCCCTCCTGAAGCACACAAGGGACTACATATCCCTACCACATACTCACCAGGAGATCTTCGATACAAAAGTTGCCTTCCATGCACTGGCAGGCATGCCAAATTGCATTGGTGCATTTGACTGTACCTGCGTGGAGTTGGTTGTCCCGCATGCCATGGAGGTGGTGTACCGCAATCACAACCTATACCACTCCATCAATGTGCAGATGGTATATGACCGCAGCAAGATCATCACACATTGTTGTGCCCGATTTCCTGGATCAACTCATGACTCAATGATTCTGCGGAACTCCACGCTACCATGCTACATGGAGCGACATGCAGGATGACGTGCCTGGCTGCTTGGTAAGTTGCATGACAGGCACATGGCAGTGAAATGGTGGGAGAGATGCACACACCACCATGGTGTCATTGTGGTGACAGCACGATGTGCACATCCCAAAACACTGTGCGCCAAAGCATCCCAAACAGAACATGACAACCAATTTCCATAGCAATGAAGTAAGCTGCACACCTATCACAACATGCCAAACTGAAAACCACCCCACATCCCACAACACGTGCACCACCCATCATCGGACCTCACCCTCCGTAACAAAATCCAGCAACATGCTGTGAGTATTCACTATGTAAAAGTCTGCAGCAAATCACTACACAGGACAAGCACCCATGTGAGTGCAGCACCCATGTGAGTGCCCTAAAGAAAACCACCAAGGAAATCCACTGCTTGTCAATAGGCCGCCACCACAGAAGTGCAGTATGTCACTGTCATGATGCCTGCTCCCGAGGAGCCAGGTCAGGCCCAGCGTCCCCGGAAGCAGACTTCATACTCACCAAGCAGGACCCAGCAAACCCCTATAGGGGCTCTTTGGCGCCAGGCTCATCATGGCAGAACATATGGTAATGCTTGGGTGAACTCACCTGAGGCAGACCATGCTGCATACTCACCCGAGGCAGACCATGCTGTCTGAAGCTCCAAGCCAACTAAGGCTGGGGAGGAACTATTTTCTTTCACAAACTCTTTTCTTACTCGGGTGGGACCAGTGGAAGAACACTCACCTGAAGTTCTTCCAAGGCTATTTAAACCACGCCCGGATGGCCACACGTGCTTTGCGTTATTCTGCATCTGCAGCAGGACGCTCACCAAGTCGGCTCCTGCATCCTGGCTTCTGCCACGCCCGCCAGCACCTGGAACACCTGCAAGGAGAGAAAGGCAAGCATTAGGACATTACCTACCTCCATCCAGCATCCGGATTCTTCACTCCGTCGATCCTGCAAAAGAAGGTCAAGGGTTAGAAACGCATCTCATCGCTCGCTGCAGCGCCGCTTCCACTTACCTTCATGTGGCGCTCTCTAGCTCTTCAGCGGTCATAGGCGACATCGGCCGCATCCCAGCACCTACGGAAAAGAAAGACAATAGTTAGAAGCGCTCAGCTTCTCATGCTGCCGCGCCGCTTCCACTTACCTTCACGTGGTGCCGGCAACCTTTTCAGCGCCCATAGGCAACATCGGTCGCATTCAAGACCTACGGAGAAAAAGGACAAAACAAGGTGAGCAACGAACTAATTGCAAAAGGACAGATTACTCACCTTAAGTCTTACCTGAATTTTGTTGGGACCTCAGTTCCCTTTTCGGGTCGGAGCAGCTTTTCTGGCTTTTCCGTACCCCAGCCCCTATGGGGAAATAAGATACACTCATTAAGGTGTCGGAGCAAACCACTACGGCACACCTTCATTAAAAGTACTCACCTGAGCTTACCTCGGCGAATCCATTCCTCCACACGGATTCCTCACCTAGTCCCTGAAAATTAAACAAAGGCCAAGGGACAAATAAGACTTGATCTTTTGAATTATATACTTACGGCAGCATTTTGGCAAAGGCAAGCAGACATCGAACCGTCGCCAAATCCGAGATCCAGTGAAGTAACTGGAAATCTATGCGCCCCTGCGTCAGAAGCAGGATGGAGAGCTCGTCCATACAGAAATTAAGGTGAGAGTCTGCGGAAGGCACAGCTAGGGTTCGAGGAGGGTGAGAAGGGGAAAAAGGAGGGAATCTCACACACAATCTAGCAGACAGTTAACTCCCTTTTCCCATCTATAGAAGGATTATTCTACGGGCCAGACAGACGAGGTTTGGGGGTCCAGTCCAGTCCATCTTCCAAGCACTACGCTTTACCGTGGAAGAAGTTATAGCAGTCCAGAACGGGTCGGTGCCTCCGTGGTGAGCGTTACAGTCACCATGTGAATAATCAGCGCTTAAAGCCAAATAATGCAGAGACTACTGCCAACGCTGCCAGTTAGAAAATCATACAGAACACTACACATCACATATATATCACAAACACAGCAGTATGCGTCTACTATGCATGAGCAACATCAATGCAGTGGGCACCATGTATCATCTTGAAGATGCAATCCACACCATAAGGGCATGGCACCGCACACATTGAGGGAATGAAAAATGAATGCATACAACCAGGGACATGTGCATGTGACCAACAAATATCTGCAGGCATGTGTGATGAGTACAGCTGTCCATCAATAATCGACTAACACATACCGTTTTGTTCTCACATGCAGGTGATAGTGGCTATTCCTTGAAGCCGTGGCTCCTCACCCCTGTCCGAAACCCACAGAACAGGCACGAGGAGGACTACAATTGATCCCATACCCGTACCCGTGTGGTCATCGAGCAGACTTTTCGCCTGTTGAAGGCACGATTTCACTGCCTTAGCTGGTTGGGTGGGGCACTCCTCTACAGGCAGGAGAAGGTGGCCAAAATCATCATGGCATGTGTCATGCTTCACAACATGTATATCCGACGGAACGTGCCCTTGCCCCCTGACATTGAACTGCAACCACCAGGTGATGATGAAGGGGAAGTAGAAGATGTGGGCGCACATCATCGCAGTGTCGATGCACAAAAGGATGTGCTGTACGCCAGTCTGTGATTGGACAATATTTCTAAGACACATGGGTGCAGAGGGTGACATGAAAGTGGGACATAGGTCACTGGGAGTGGGAGTACATGGCCACTATGCACTGTATAGCAATAAATGAGACATATGCAATAAGGAATGTCCATTCAAGAATCCTTTTTTTACAAAACGGGTATATTGAACTGTCCAATAGTATTTAGTGCTCAAACCCTCCACTGCACACACCCTCTCCCCCTGCCCCCACAACTCCCAACACACACTCTCCCCCCTCCTGCTCCCCCAAAACTCCCCCACACTCCCAAAACTCCCACCCCTGATAGTAACACCACTGCTGCTTCTTTTCTACCCTTGCTTACTAACTTTGCTACTTTCCTTGCCTACATGGTAAAGGTGATACGCTCGTAGTTTGTACCACTCATCATGGTATCCTGCTCCTCCTATCCTGTCTCTTATTTCTTGCCCTGTTCTGAATATCAAATATCCCACTTTGCTAGCCCTCTCTCTATCTTCTTTCTATTCTTTATCAGCCACCAGCCCACTATATTCATTCCTCGCTGACCTTGACTCTCTTTTCTATTTTATTCTTCCCTCCTTCTTCCCTTATCCTCTCCTCTGTTCTTCCTCAGTGACTTGAACCTTCATCTTGACACTACCCTTGCTTCATTTCTACTTCTTCTCTCTACTTAATTCTTTTACTCAGTGTCAACTTCCAACCCCGCCCTCCCATTCCTCTAGTTCCTCTCTTGACTTCATACTTACCGAATGTATCTGTGCTACTCCAGTTCAGGCGTATCCTACTTATTCTTCAGATCATGTCCTTCTCTCCTTCCTCCCCTCACTTTTCACCCATTCTCCTCGCCCCCTTCTCCTCCTCCTTTCTTATGTTGTGATCTCTGCTCATTCAATGTGTTATCCTTTCTTTCCTATCTTTCTTCTACCCATATTCCTAGTAATGAGTTTTCTTCTCTCTGTACTGATGATGCTTCTTCCCATCTTGCCTTTTCACTGTGATGAACTATTGACTCATCTTTCCCCTCGCATTTCTTTACTCCCTCTTTGAAACCATCTCAGGGTTGACTGTCTCCCTCTCTCTGCTCTCTTTTTTTTGTATTTATATAGTGCTACGAACACTCAGGCATCTGGGCGCTGCCTATTATTTCCTAAAGTGTGTGATGCTAATTTATCGACCTTCGGAAGGATGAAAGGCTAAGTTTGGCCCTGTTGGGATTTGAACCTGGTCAGCAGGCTCTGCACAGATGTCAAAGCGATCGCTCTACTCGCTGTGCTATCTGACCGGTTTTCTCTGCTCCTCTCTCCAGAAGGCTGAGTGTCGTTGGACGAGGTCCAACACTTGCTTTCCTTACTGACTCAGATGCCTCTTCCCACTTGGCATATGCTCACCCCAGAGCCTCGCACTAAGATTCTATTCCTTCCTCCCTCATCTTTTGTAACTATCCATCCTTTATTCCATATCTCACATCTCTTATCAATAATTCTCTCATGTCTACGTGTGCTTCTTCTTTCAAGCATGCTGTAGTCAATCCCATCCTCAATAAACCTGCCCTTGACTCTTCCTTCACACCTAATTTTCATCCATTCTCTCTTCACCCATTCTTATCTAAATGTCTTGAGAGGGTTGTCTAATCTCAGATTTCTGCATCTACAATCTGGGTTTCCTCCTGCCCACTCCACAGACTCTGGGCATCTATATGGCTCGAGCGCACTTCTCTCTGCTCGGCATAATAAGCCATCCTGTATTCTTTTTCTTCATGATCTTTCTGCTCCCTTTGATACTGTTGATTACTCTATTCTTTATTTCTTCTCGTTCATCTTTGGGCATTTCTGGATCTGTCCTCAATTGGTTAGCATCCTATCTTTCAAACCATTAGATCTTGTGGGCAGGGCAATTCTCTTCCTCCTGTGCGTTTCTTTGTGGGGTCCCTTTGGGTTCTGTCCTGGGCCCCCTGCTTTTCTAACTCTACACTGTTCCTCTCTCTGTGCTCACCAGCTCCTTTAATCTTTCATGTCACTTTTATCCTGATGACACTCACATTTTGTTTTCGTTCTCTTCCTTCTCTCCCTCGCTCCAAGACACTGTCTCTTCCTGACTATCTGCTGCTAAGATATGGATGGCATATCACTTCCTTCATCTTAAACTTTCAAAGACTGAGATCCTCTACCTTTCTTCTACCTCTCCTTCCCCCTATCCAATAACCTACGGCATGTACTTGTCCCCATATCTGCTCCCCTTCTCCTCCTCTGCTTACAATCTTGTGGTCATGTTTGACCGCTATCTTTCTTTCTCTCTTCACATCTCTACCACAGTTCCTTCCGCTCACTGTCATCTTTATAATCCTCAGCGTGGCCATCTGAGCCTCTCTTTTCCGGCTATGAACCTCAAGGTTGATTCTTTGGTTTTCTTCCTACTTAATTAATGTTCTGTTCTTTTTTTCGTTTTACCTGCTATTATCTTGAACATGTGCACTCTGTCTTTAACTCTGTTAACTGTTTATTATTTCAGCTTCCTTCCCGCGCCTCTGTCCCTCCTTCCCTCATCTCAGCCTCTCTTCTCTGCTTTGAACTATATCTTCTCTTTTACTTTCTCTGCTTCATTTTCAAACTCTCTCTGTTCTCTGGCCTCCTTATACAACCCATGCAAAGGAAAAAGCATAATGCCCAAGAGTACAAGTATGGTATGATTTTGGTGTATTCAAATAATTATTTCAAATATATTTATAAATGTAAATGCTAGGCCAGAGCAGGCCCAACAAAACACACACAATAATGTTTCGATGGGTGTCAAGTATGATATCTTAATAAGAATGGAAACATTTAAATCATGCTGGCATCGAGTGAAATAAGGTGCAATGTAATAACCAATGACAAAACCAAATCAATTAGTAAATCAAACAGCTTGGGCACATCGTTGCTGTCCTAAACAACCATGAGGTGCACACATTTCATAAACAAAACAATGACATAGGGATTGAAAAGGGAAAAATAATAACATAAAGTTCACAACATCAGAACAAACACATGCACATATAAAACACAATATTAGGAATATACACCAGGTAATGGAGTTTAGTTCAATCTAACAGTAACAAATGTTGATACAATGTAGACTGTATCCAGTCTAATTTAAGTGTGTTTCCGTCAGAGTGGAATAAGTAGAGAACCCAAAAGGTTAGATATCATTATCAATTCAAGAGCTGATTTTCGGGACGATGAAAGGGTCCACATTTCATACAAAAATGGGCCTGGCCCTCCTCAGGACGGGGGGAGAACAAGGAAGTGCAGCAAACTGAGGTGCGTACATCAATATGGGTCCCCTGTGGTTCACAGCATGTGTACAATGCTGTCAAAAGGGTCTCAAAGTTTCTGTTTCATTTCCTCAGAACAAGGTGGTTGCAGTATTTATTATTGGTAGACTCCTAGGATCATATCCATCAATGCAGGCAAGCAGGTCTTCTTAAGGAGGTACGTCAGGGAAAGTCCAGGATATTCTGTGCGGCAGATATGCGAGGGTCTGCACCGGCCGCACTTACAAAGCTGTGGTGGCTGTGTACACCAAAGGTCATACCGTGAGCCTTGCACATTCCCTTCGCTTTCAGTCCCCATTTCTATTCTTCTTCTTAATCCAACCTTTTGCCTCATTTCGTTTTCATTCATTTACATTTCTTGGATGCAAACACCTCAACATCCTTCCCCTTCATATTCGCTCCTCCTCTTCCTTCCATTTCTTTCACACTTCGCCACAACTTGCTTCAGTCGCTCTGCCATGCCTAATTCTGTTGTTATGCTCTTTATGCCCACCATTGTTATTTTGTACTGCTATTACTAATTAATTATTGTCAAAGCGTTATTGCAAAAGTACTCCTACAATGCAGTCTCCTCACCTCTTCCTTCCCATGCCCTCTGCAATGCACTGGCCATACACTTCACCACAAAAACTCTGGACATCCTGAACACCCTTGCTACCCTCTCCCCCAAACCCTGTGCAACCACCTTTCCTTCTATGGCCTCCCACCCTACTTCCTCCTCTCTTTACTCCTTCTCCCCTCTCAAACCTGATGAGGTCACCAGAGTTGTCAGCTCTATGAAGGTCTCCTCCAAACAGGTTTCCCCTTGCTCCTTCAGAACCATTGAGGACAACATTGGCTCTCTTGCCCCATTCTTGCTGATTTCTGCAACCACTCTTTTGCCAATGGACCATTCCTCTCCTCTCTCAAGCACTCCCTTGTGTGCCCCCTCCTAAAAAAGCCTTCAGCAGACCCCACTTGTCCAGCCAACTACCACCCTATTTCTATCACCCTCTTCCTTGGGAAAATCCTGGAGATGTTGGCCTTCCCCAACTTACCTCACACACTGAACTTGTTAGCGGTCTCCACGACCATCAATCTGGATTATGAGAATCCAGAGGCATGGAAACTGCTCTTCTGCGCACCTGTGAAGAACTGCTTGCATCTCTAGATTCTAACTCTCCTGCTGTGCTCCTTCTACTTGATATCCCCTCTGCCTTTGACATGGTCAACCACTCTATCCTCATAAAACGGCTCCTTGATACCCGGAACTGGACTGGCTGGCTACCTTCCTAACTGAACTACATCCCAGGTTATTCTGGGTACCTTCTCCTCGCCTACCTCCTTCTCCACCTGCGGTGTCCCCAGGTCTCCAACCTCTCCTCTGGCTCTTTAACAATTACCTAGCTCCGCTGGCACACATCATTTCTTCCTTCTCACCCAACTTCCATTGCTATGCAGATGACAGTCAACTCTTCTTCAAACTTCCTGCTGACCCTTTTGCTTCTTCCATCATCCCAGACTACTCATCTGTTATCCAGTTCTGGTGACCTTCCAATGATCTCTGCCTCAATGCCAGCAAGACTGAGATCCTTCCTTTTGGGACTCCTGCTCCCTCTTTATTCCCCTCACTCTGGCCATCCTCTATGGGCTCTCCCCCTTCTCCTTCAGACGAAGCCAAAAAACTTGGAGTCATCTCTGATTCCTCTCTCTCCTTCTCCCTCACATTCAGGACATTGCCAAGAAGTCCAACTTTAAACTCTTCCTTCTCAAAGGAATTCTCTCTGTTCTCACTTTTCCCCAGAAGCTCAATGTTACCAGAGCTCTGGTTCTCTCTAGGCTTGACTACTGCAACAGCCTTTTCTTGAATCTACCCTCTTCCTCTCTACGACCCCTCCAGCTAATCCAGAATAGGGCAGTAAGACTTATCCTTCAAGCCCATGGACTGCATCTCTACTGCCCGAAAAACTGTTTACTGGATCCCGGTTGCTGTACAGATTAAATTCCAATCCCTCTGCATCATCCACAAGGTTGTCTGGGGCCAGGAACCATACAATCTGCAACTTGCTATCACTACATACCTTCCTTCTTGATCTCTATGTTCCTCTGGTACCAACTCTCTGTGTGTGAAGCATTTTGCTAAAAAGGGGGCCAGAGGCCAATCTCTAGCTTCAGCAGGCTCCCTCCTGTCGAACAGCCCCCCCTTCCTCCATGTCGAGAGCCGGACCTCCTCAAATTATGGAAGCTCCTCAAGCTTTTCCTTTTCACTTCTGCTTTCCCTTCTACACCTCTCTGCTAACCTCACAGTCGCTACGATTGGTAACCAGGGCCCTTATGTTTTCTCGGGGCCCTGGCCTCCCACACCCAATCACCTCAGCTTCTGCCTACACCCAGCACTTGGCACTGACCTCCACCACTGTAGACCTGCACTTACCAATTTTTTGCAGCTCAAAGTTCCCTAGCACTTACTATAATTGGCATTCACATATGCTGCTCACCCTCGAGAATAGACATTCCAGCACTTACCCCCGCTCCCTCCGCCCCTCTTCTCTCTGCACTTGCACGTTCTGAATACTCACAAGGCATAGTAGGTCCTTCTTTATCTTCCCTTGTATATATTGTTTCAATTCCATGATCCCTCCCTGTTGGCATGTGGGCGTTTTGAAATACAGATTACTTGTTGTATAAGCGCCTATAAATAAATGAAATAAAATACAATCAAATGAGCACCAAACACAGCAAATACCTTGGCAGGTTATAAAGAGTCAATTCCATGCAATAAAACTTCCGAACCTCCAAACTTGCTACCCACCTAACTACCTCACCTTCGTGCACCTTGGCGCAATGCTGCAGCCTAGGGTACAGGACGTCTTCCAATTCTACGTCCATCGAAGGAAATAAAGTCTGAGTCCTGCGACAGTCCCAAAGCTGCAGTATTTGAAGGCAGGATCCACCAGAGCAGGAACCACGTATGTTTGTTATGATAGTCAGAATTTGTTAACAGGTACAAAATGAAAGAAGAAAAAGATTAAGATGAAAATAAAATTGTTGGGGCACACTTACCGCACACCTTACTTACCAACCTCACTGGGTTTAAACGGCTAGCAGCCTCGGGCACACGTGTGCATGGCTCTGTAGGGTGGTTCCATAAACCGTGCAGGCAGGAGGTTTGCCAGGGACAAAAGTGGATTGACAGAAGAATGCCGTGCCACCAAGTCGTGGCACGACAAATCAGGGCAGATTATGTGTCAAAGACCTGTTGTGAAACGTGGCATGGCATGGCAGAGGCAAAACCTCCCTCCTCTCCTCTTTCTTCTCCTCTCTCCTTTCACCAACACAGGGCAAGCCCTGCTGCACCGCCCCTGCTCGCTGCTCTGTTCCCGGTTCACTCAGCGTCCCTGTTCCTGGGGGGTCGAGGAAAGAACCTTATTGCATCATCCGTGTTAACATTAAGCTATTCACATGTGTTAATATTGTGAAGAATCACAAAAGATGATAAACTGAACAAATAAAAGAGTCCTTTCATAGATTTATCAGTTTAAATGTTGCCTCCGGTGTGTAGGTTTTGAGCTAATGAGAATTTATTTTGACATCAGATTAAAATGTATAATGCTACAGCTGTGAAATGGTTGCATGAATCACAAGAGTGAATTACAACAGATGGATTCAACTACAATACAAAACATTTGAAAGGAAAACACACCATAAGGCTTAGGGCTCAGGTTGCAGACCTTTACACCTGTTTCATCAACAGTGGATCGAATGACAATAGGTGTTGATTGTATTTACAATTAAAGCCGTTCCTTATACATTGTGGACTCGAAATACTCTATAAAGTTGGGCTCTTTTAGGCAATGAGTGAAACAAACAAAGTGTCCATATTTTATGGGCACTCCCGTCCCCTTTTAGGCAATGAAGCAGAAATGAAGGTATTCCGATTAGAAACCTCTTGGAATGATCTCAATGTTCAGCCACAGTTCTGCAAAGTGTTTAATTCTAAAAAAAAGATTGCATTATGAAAAATTGATAATCACTTTAAAATACATCCTAGAATAATAAGCAAACATTATTAGAATATAGAAACAATAAAATTGGCAGAACGCAATGGTATTTACTGCACTAAACAGAGTAATAAGAGAACAAAACAAAAATAAGTCACTGATTGCTTTTAAATAGTATTTAACATAATTAAGATTGTAACAGAATGTGATTTCATGTACAATGAATAGTGATTGGTTAAACTATGCAGGATACAATGCAAATATTAGCAGTGTGTACAGGTAAACATGATGTTCAACTCATTGATGCAGACACCATATGTTTGGAAACACAATGCACAATATTTGCAATCTCATAGTTACTGCTAAATCAGAAACACACACATCAACAGGATCACACGTTTTCCAGATGTTGCATTTGGGAACATTGCAAGATGAGAAGTGAAAATGTAGAAATCTATGGAATTTCAGAAAACAAATGGGAGTAAAATTACAAATGCTGATGGGCATTTTTACTTTTCATGACATTAAAAAGTACAATGGGGAAATGCCATATGGTGAAATCGTTAAAAAAACACATTAACCAAAACATCAAGCCTTGATATATGCTATTATGTGTTGCTTAATGTACATGTATTCCCTTGCTCTGAGTCTCTGGAATGCTGACTATGTCTACAATAATACTTATTATAATATGAAACATTTTGCCACTCATCACGCTAAACTCTCTATTATGGACTTTACAGAAAATGATAGTACCTCCCCTGCCCACCCGTGAAACAGCTACAATCTCCTGCTCTCCATAGCGCAGGACATTTTCCTTATGATCAACACAGTTAAGTCCCTCTGCTTCCCACCCACCATCTAACTTTCTTTTCAGTACATTGCCATTCTACTCCTCGACACGCCTCACGTATGATCTTCCTCATATATCAGCCCCTTACCCTACTCAGATCTTATCTTTCTGATCTTAAAATACTCTGCAACCCCATACCAACTGAACCACTAATCATCTTTTTGGGGACCTCAGCCTGTCAGAAATTCCCAGTTCCTGCCAACTGGAACTAGAGTTTATCCTATCTGACCACACCCTGGCACCACTTCACATCCTCCCAACCCAAGGCCATCACAACTCTCCTGACGCAATATTTACCTCATCCTCCCTCACATCCTTTATCGTTTTCATTGACTCTATCCCTTCAACCATTTCTATATCTCAGTTCCCTCATCTTATCCACTGTCAACCCCTCACAAAGCACACATCTAAACTTGATTCACTAACTCAATTTCTAGCTGACTTCAAGTATCTCAATCCTGCCATCTCTCCACCAATCCCTTCTCATTGAAGAGATGCTTTCCAATTGCTTTCTATTGTACCTTTCAGTACAATTATCTGTCTTGCTCTTTAACATCTACTTACCTTCACTCATAATCTGGTTGAATCCTGTTATCCAGCAAATGAGACTTATTTTCCATCACCAGCAAAAATCACCTTCTATCTTTCTTTTCATCCAAAAAAACTACCTTTCTTTCACCATCAATGTGAGTTAGATAATGCCATAGTCTTCTATTTCAACAGCCTAATAACATCTCTTTGCTCTCCCCCATACAACCTCCCTTCTACCATTCTGGCCATGCCGCCCCCCAACTTCCACTTGAATGTCTTCTCTCACTTTTCCAAACATATTACCCATTATCTTTTAACCAAAGGCATGATAATGTGCCCTTCTTTCTCTCCTCCTTCCCTTCTCCTACTCTTCATGGCCACTGGTCTCCATCTGATCCTCACTAGGACCCTTTCCACCTACACATCCTTTGAAACTGCTCATGTGCTATTGTGGTCCCATTTGCACTACAATTACTCAATGTTCTTGCACCAGTAACCAATGTTACTTTACATATACCATGCTGCATGGATTTATCATCTACTTCACAGGTTCAAAAAACCAAAGTACTTCCATTAACTCACTGAGATGAGGTTAAATACACATTTATGGATCTTCTCTGTACTCTGGTGTTCTACTGTTGCATGATGTCTGTAGGGGTGTCAGCATGTATGCATGCGATTTATAAAACATGACCCCAGCTGGAAAGCAATAGAGGTCTGTACCAAGGAGATGTACCAAGGGGGGTGCAGGCTGGATGGAGTAGTAGAAGAGGTAGATGGGATAGGTTGCAGGAGCAAGGGAAGAGGAGAGCTCCAGAGGGGGAGAGGTATGGTGGAGTGGAGAAAACAACCATTGATGTTTTCTGATCAAAGCTTCACTGACTTTCACATGAATTCACAATGTAGTAATGATGTGTTGTATGGTGTTGAATCTTTGCCCTTCAATAAATCTATTGTCAGATCATATTTTAGTTTTTAGACTGACTGCGTTTTGTATTTTGTGTTTTTTACATGATCAAAGATATATTATACTGAATAAATAAAGAATAATGCTCCCATATATCTCGTCTGACATGCTTATTATAAAACCCTTGAAGATAAAGAAGAACAAAGCAGAATATCCATGAAAGCAGAGGCGTTGCTAGGGGGGGGGCTAAGGGGGCTATAGCCCCTGGTCTTTTGGTTGTAGCCCCGGATAGAATCTCAGGAGCTACAGCCAAAAGGCTGGCTAGCCCCTAGTCTCAACAGTTCTGACATCAGAGTAGCCCCGGGTCTTTTCCAGACCTAGCAACACCCCTGCATGAAAGGTAACGTAAACCTGACTTTAATCAATTTTAAACATTCAATTACCTTTGCATACACCCTCTTGATGCATACCTTTCTGCAGTAGCAACTAACAGAATTGTTGACAGATAAAAGTTCTTCTTTGAAATATGTCAATGTTGATTTGTAGAGTCCCACGTAAATGAAATTCAGTTAGCCCCAAAAAGTACAAAAATCTAACATGAGTGGTTATATTATGATTATACTGTTCCTTTACAATTAGCCCATGTGTTAAGGATTACAACTGCAAATCTGCTGAACAGTCAGAATGATATTCAGAACAAAACCAAATGCATCCATAGCTTTTGCTTCAAGCAAGAATAGCATTTCCATAAAAACGCCTTGTTATGTGCACAAAGTCAGATCATGGAATTTAACAATAGCAATGCTAAAGCCGAGGTTACATTTAACAAGCATGGCAATTACCTGGCAAATGAGAGCCAGCATCATCAAATAAGGATCACAACAATTCAACACATGGGTTTATAAATGTACTGGATCTTTGCAGCGTTCTTGCAATGGTGGTCTCCCCAAAGTGCAAAGGACTAATTACATGTTAGTGGTGAATAGCAATACACTAATAGCACAGATCATCCGGGATTAGAATCAGTTTACAGAGGCACCCATTTGGCTGTTTATAGAACCCTTTACACCTCATATGATTATTGGAAACATTCCTTTGTTTGTTTTTCTTGGTCACTTTTGATGTGTTTTGCATGTGGACACTTGAGAACATTAGACACCATAGGAACATGTTCCCTGACCAATATTTCACTTGTCTTCTGGAATGGACGGTCACTATGCAATAGGTCTCCCTAAATCATGACCACTTTAACTGTTATCACCCTTAACTTTCACTTCTTTCTATCCCAGAAACCTGGATCTCACCTCATGACTCTTCACTTGCAGCTCTCCAAACTAACCTTGCTACCTTCTCCCAATCTCCCTGCTCCCCTGTTGACAAGGGGGAGCATTGTGGGGTTCCTTTTAAATAAGGCTCTCTAGAAAGTCCTTCTACCCCATATGTCAATATTAAACTCCTCCCTTCTACTCTCTCACTGTTCTGGCTCTCTATCAACCCCCTGGTCCTCTCAACTTCTTCTTCCCTGATCTGACCCATCCCCTTGAGTCCCTTCCTACTGACATCCCCATTGTCATGCTCGGTGTCTTTACACTCCCCAAGCTCACTGCAGTCACCTGTGTTCAACTAAACTCCCTCCTATTTGACCACTCCCTCGACTCTATCCATGACCAGCCTCCTCCTCTGACCTCTCCACTGACCCTTCTCCATCTGATTAGTCCATTGTTCACTTTAATATTTCAGTCCCCCTACCTTCTACTCCTCTTAGCCACTCTTCAATGACTAAGAGGAAAGTCAGGTAGAACATTTTGCCCCTTACCTTGATGATGTGAGGACCTCTTTCGTGTCTCTTTCTGCTATTCATGCCTCTTCCATTGACCTTGCTTTCTCTGACTTTCACCATGAATGTATGATTCCATTTAACCAACACTATCCTGCTCACACATTCACACCTTCCCATCCCGGTCCTCCTCCTTGGATCACCTGCGAAATTCAGACCTTCAAAACAAACACACGCTATGACTTACAACGCTGGTGCAAATTACAGAAACCTACCCTACTACCAGCCTACATACATTCTCTTGCTGCCCTAACCACTACAGAGCACTCTGCCAAATCCTTCCACTTCACAAACCTGCTCACACCTCCAAAGCCAATATTCATCATCTCCTCGCTTTCTAATGACTGTGTTCTATACTTGTTCTCTAAAACCTCTAAAAT
The DNA here is from genome assembly GCF_040938575.1 of Ambystoma mexicanum. Lineage (NCBI taxonomy): Eukaryota > Metazoa > Chordata > Amphibia > Caudata > Ambystomatidae > Ambystoma > Ambystoma mexicanum. The sequence continues at coordinate 720,639,091 of NC_090932.1, forward strand.
GTGTGACACTATCACAGGCCTATGCTATCTCTCTCTCTCCACAACATTTCTCATTTATACCACCTCTCCACATACCTCTTCTACTCTTGACTATTTCTCCCATACCTCTTCAACTGAATTAGCAACGACCCTTGCAGTGCCAACCTAGCTTCTAGTTTTTTGGACCATTCTTCTTCCCAAATTGTTAAAGACTTACTCTCAATCACTTGGCCTTATCACTCTGAGCTCCTTAACCTCACTCTTCGCTGAGCTTGTCCCCCTCTTTCAAATCTAAAACTGTCTTACCCCTACTGAAGAAACCCTCGCCTGAACCAATAGTCCCAGAAAACTATCACACAGTTTCTCTCCTTCCCATTATTTAAAGGTTCTTGAGCGGGTGCTCTATCACTGAGTCACCACGTACCTTGAGGATAATGTCCTTAGAAATCCACTTAAATCTGTTTTTTTGTAGTAAACACTCCACCTAGACTCCACTCATTCATGTATAGAAATTCCTCTCTAATGCTCATCACTCCAAACTCATATTTATATTCATCCTTTTCTTTTGGACCTTACTGTCGTTTTGACACTGCGGACCACTTCTCTCTCCTGACCACTCCTCCCTCCTTCGCACTCCTCATGACCTTAGGTGCTACATATGTTTGGTGAAAAAGCTTTAGTTGAAGTGATCTTAAGATGCTAATTTAATGCACCAAAACCCCTGAAATCCAGCCGCTGCTGGAGGCTGCACCATCCTAACTATGCATGGCCCATAGGCACACTGATGCCATCATACATGACATCACTGATATCACATATGAAATCACTTATGGCATCATGAGCGGCATCACTGGTATAGCAGAAAGAGATATGTGCCATTTAAAAAACATGTTTCTGCATATAGGATTGCACTTGGTCAAAGTTTGCATTTAAAAATATGGTTCCTGCGATGTGGAAAAGCAGCTGGGTAAGCTGCCAGCGCAGTTCCATTTCCCATTGTGTCACACATATGCATTGCCATTGCACTGTGCCTGTCACCATGTGACTTTCAAAGATAGGCTGCATTTTTAAGCACACCTATCCTGGCATATTCCTGTAGGATGACTCCAACTAAGCACTGAGTGTAGGTCCTTGCGTGTCCACACTCAACAATACTTGCAAAATTTACATCCTTTCCATTTCAGAATTCTCTGTAGACTCTTAGGACATGTCAGGTGATGCAGTGATGACATCATATGAGAAATCAGGCATGACATCACCTGCAACCTCTTCAATGACCTTATTGGTAAGTACCAGCCAAGGAGAACATTTATGACTATATCCAAAAATATTGCACAGCTGCAATTTACCTTGCCTTTTATGAAGATCTGAAAACATGTATCAAGCATTAGAAGTAATGTGAGGAAAAAGTAGCTTTTGTACATAGCAAATGACAATTTAAATGCAATATAGGATAAGTCTGCAAGCTCTGGATCTCCAGAGGTTTTACATAACAACTTCCACTAGCCCTACCCAGCACAGGCACTGGTGAGGATAAATAGGGGTCATAGTCCAAACCATGTAGTGGCATGCTGGGCCGGCACTAAAACAATTACGACTTTTGTCAAGTCAGTTAATTAGCCACTTTGTTCCTGATTACTATGGGGGTCATTACGAGTTTGTAGGTAGCCATGGTGCTAATAGCGCCATGGCTGCCTCCAAAGTCGTGTCCGGGTTCCTTGAATGGGGACTTACTGGGTCATTCCAACCTTGGAGGACCCAGTAAGTCCCCATTCAAAATACCCATCCACATTCCCATTCGAGCCCCCATAAGGCTCAATGGAAATGGGGAGGGAGCTAATAACGGGCCCGCTAATAACGGGCCTGTTAATAGCTGTCTGGTCCTTTAGCGGCTCCCGCTAAGGATGGCTGGTTTTACCTCCACAACCTCCACACCAGCCAGCCTTAGTGGGACCCGCTAAGGGACCTCATAATGCGGTGGTAAGGGGTTAACGGCACCGGCATCCTTACCGGCGCCATTTACGCCTTACCGCCAGCCTCGTAATGAGGCCCTATGTGTCTTTACAACATGAAAGTGTTTTTTACCATCGTTGACCCTTGCTGGCTACCTGCCCTAGCCTTTACTATTTTACATGGTCCGGCCCTACAATTTCAATTCATTATAAGGACAGTAAGTTATCTTCTATATGTTAGTATGTTGACTTCAGAAACTGCATGTTATTATATATGTTTTATTCTTTGGTGGACAGGTGGACAGTCATAGATGAATACTGAAAGGTCTTCTTTGCATAGTGGATGTTTTTAGAACAAAGTGAACTTATTCACCTTGACTTTACTTTAACTAAACATTGTTAACTTAATTTCTACTGTTTTGCTATGATATACCTCCCACTATCTGTAATTCTGTATTTTTTTCTAATAACATATCCGATGTCATAACCTTATTTATCAATATCTGTTCTTGAGCTAAACAACATCAGGTTCATCAAGTATTTCATCTTTTTGTGTTAACTAGATAAGATGAGATTATTGAGGGTGTACTGTGATGAGGAAGAATGAAGTGGAGTTAGTGGGAGACTGTGATGAGGAAGATTGAACTTGTGTAGTCGGGGTCTGTGACTTACAGGAGTATGGTGCAGTAGTTAGGAACTATGAGGAAGAGTGAGGGAGGGTAGTTGGGGGCTGTGACAATGAATAGCAAGGCATGGTTAGTCATGTGGTACTATAATGAGGAAGAGTGACGTGGTGATAGTGGGGTTTTGTCTACCTTTAGCTTATGGTGCACCTAAGTCCAATCCTCCTGAACCTTTTATTTGTATAAATATAAACATAACAAAGTTAGCACAACACCATCAACTTCTAATATACAAATATACAATCTGAATCAACAATCACAGTTCACAAACTAATACATACAACTTTTATTTTCAGAAAATAAACTTTTATAAAACAACTCGATTATAGGTTTTACATTTGATCATTCACCTTTTTTACACCATATACTCTTCATTAATCACGTCTTATGAATTAAGAAAACATGCAAAATAATGCAGATTTAACTCTTTGCTTACTGCCTCTTTCCCAAGACTGGCAATACTAATCTACCACTTTTATACCCCTCACATTATCCCTTCAAACCAATCAAACTTTAAACAATCATAAAATTACTTTTACAACTTCTGTACACAGCCTGACTTGGAGAGCCGTGCTGAAGAGAACACTGAATTGAGAAACATTCCTTTAGATCACTTGAAAACCTCATCCAATCAAAATAAAACACAATGGGCCTAATTACGCGGTAGGAGCTAGCCATGGTGCTATTAGCACCATGGCTACCCCCTTACCGCATTCCGGGTCCAGGTTCCCGAAATAGAGACTTACCGGGTCATTCCAACCTTGGAGGACCCGGTAAATCCCCATTCCGGGAACCATTCCCCATTCTTAATCGAGCTATTTCCAACAATGCCCTGTTAAAGGTGCATCTGACAGAAGTATCTGGAGTAAACAGCCTGGGAACCTGCACGAGGAAGGATATGGGCAGAGTGCTGCAGCTACCATTATGTTATGTTGAAAGGTTTGATAGAGCGGTAGTGTGTCCCATGTTGAAAGGTAGTTGTAAGCATACAAGTCGACACATGCCATGCCCTCCAAGGCCGTAGGAGGTTCCATTAGGAAGTTCATTATTTAATGTAACTGACTACATTTAAAATTGCAGACGTTTCGCTCTCATTTAAGGCTCCTTCTATAAAACTCTTTAAAAAATCCTCCGCGTTTTTGCTCTCGGAGGCAACAATTTTGGCACTGGTATACTACTCCATATTCCTGACCCATTTCTGCACAGCTGTATGGAAATAAAACCTGGTTCTACATGTGCAGCCTTGAGTTCTATGTGGATTGTTGACAGCAAGTCTGTGGGTTCTGTAATTATCATTATTCTAGGATACGCTAATGCGATGTTTAAAAGCTTGAGTGAATAAGAAGAGCGGCCAAAGATCTAAGATCAGCAACCGAGTGTGGGACTCCACAACTGTGATCAAGTTAGTCAGACAGTGCACACAAATATTCCAACACATCTGGAACTAGCACATGCAGGACCAAGGCATGATTTCAGTAATTGGACACATGTATGAGGCTGTGGGACATACTCCGACCCTGGTATCGCTTGCTACATGCCTTGCAATCTATAATAGAATTCAGCTTGCCCACTGCAGGCCAGACAATTGATTGCTATGTCCTTGACACATGCCAATTGGGTAGTGCTGATAATCCACTGAAATTCTGGCTTGTCAATACCCTCTTACTCAATAATCTAGAAGACGGTGCAAGTGCATGCATCGCTCCTTGGCATCCACCATTACTTTGGTATCCAGTCCCCCACAACCTACAGAGGTCAGGCAATATAAGCGGTATGTGCATGAATATCTCATCACTGTGTCTCACTTGGCTTTCCAGAATAGTGCCACACCTTAAATGATACCATATCCAATCAGAGGCTGTGCTGCTAGTGCGGCTAAAGTGGCCCTGCTAGTCAATTGTGCTAAAGCGTCATGCTGTGCTGGGCCAACCTTGGTGGTGCTCAGAGTTGTTACCAGTGACAACCGACCATGTCTTAGAATTCTCCCTTGCAGCCACCGTCCCTGCTTCAAGTGGGTGCTGTATTAGCTGCATCTGTGACACATGGTGTGCCCTCCTTGAACACAAACGTATTTACAGAAAACATATTTACCAATACCATGTGGTTTCCACAATAACATATAGACACACATTCCAGGTCAATAAAGCATATATGCTTGCTTTTATATGTGAGGTGGTAGGACCCATTGGACTACGCATTAAATTTAACTTAATAAAATAAAAACTGTTTTGCTTTATATGTGTGCCTACTGATAGATTTGTTTAGCACCACAAGTAATGGCCATACCTAAATATAGGCTGGGAACCTAAGTACTAAAGATTGAACTGGTTCATCTTGGGGACAGCCCAGTTTGTGTTTATAGTTTTGCTCATTTGTCCCTAGGATGCGTTGTGGGTATTTTGCTCTTTTGTGAGATGTGCACGCCTTGAAAACATCATTCTTCACCGCCAGCAATGCTTGCACATCAAGGTGGTGCCCAATCACTGTTACTTGGGTTACCCTGATGAAATGTAATCTAAAAGCGCTTTCATACAATGCAGAGTGACTCCCCAAAACGTCACACATTCTGAGAAACTCAAGACATCCCACACCCATGACCATTGGTCGGGAAGTCTTCTGGCCTGACTACACCCTCTTGAGGAAAGACAAGCCTGCCTTGCTCCCTCTGCATGGGCAGTCAATACTGTGGTGGCTGTAGTCTACTCCTTCAGAGACACTCTGCAGGGGGGCCATATCTGGTTCCTCTGACTAGTGCTGTTTGTTCTCCTGCTTCACCAAACCCTTCTCTTCTTCCCTGTGCACTTTGTCCCCTATTCCTGTTTGACTATCTCTCCCTGCTGTTACTGGCAACCCCAATGTCAAGGGACTCTTCTACTATATGCAGGTCCACCTTGATTGACTCTGTGGATACCACAACATCCTTCAGATTAGTAGTAACATCCTCCTCCTTCTGCTCAGCCTCCCACTCTTCATTCATGTTTCATCTTCTTCAGCTATTGTCCAACACCCCTCAACCACTGTTTCCCCTTTCCAAACACACAATCCTCATGCTTCATATCAAACTCCATCTACCCATCCTTAGACTCTGTCTCCTCCTACTGGCTGACTATCTCAACCTCTTACACAGAGGCTGGGAAGCAGTTCAGCTCTTTGTTCACTCCCATCAGCACTCCCTCCAAATAAAAGGCCATGGCCCTCATTCCGAGTTTGGAGGTAGCCTTGGCGCTATTAGCGCCATGGCTGCCTCCAAAATCGGTCCGACTCAGGTCTGGTGAAGGGAGTAATTCTTCCAGTCCGAGGTCGGCGGGACCGGTAATTCCCCATTCACCAGAGCCATTCCCCATTCCCATTGGAGCCCCCATAGGGCTCAATGGGAAGGCAGCAATAATGGTACTGCAAATTGTGGTACCATTATTGACCCCGGTATCCCTTTGCGGGTCCCCGGACCCGCAAAGAGATCTTGGAATAGTGCGCAAAGGGAATTTCTGGCACCGGTGTCATTACCGGTGCCCAGTATCCCTTTGCGCCCAGGTCGTAATGACCCCCCATGTCACCTAAGGTCTCAAGGTATCCAGTAATAAAGTCACAGAGATTGTCCCATGGTATAAAATGGTGATTTTTTTTTTTAAATGCATTTCCTTCACATATATATGTGGGATGTGGGTAATGGTAAGTATTTATGTTATGGGAAGTTTTGGGGGGCCGTCGGGGGTCTCCCCCTCAAATATATGTGAAAAAAGTAGAACAAAACATGAAAACTATTTGGCATTTTTTTACTGCACGATTTATTATGGCGACTTTATTACATGAAAACAGGTCTCAATGAGCAAAAAGCACATTTATTTGTATTTATTTAAATAACAGGGATGACAACTTTGGACAGAAATGACGAACAATAACACATTTACAGATGGCAGAGGCATTCCCCTGAAGGGTGTGTGTACAATAGCACAAAGATGAGACATTATAGGGTGGCGATAGAAGCCCTTTAGTGAATTTGAAACCTACCATCCATAGGAAAAGCAAAGATTCTAGGGTTAATAATGTTTGAGCCATGGGACGGTCAGTACAGAATTTCAAATTCCTATATTCGGGCCTGGGTCCACCAGGACTGGAAAGTTTCATGCAAATCTGTGTTACGGTTCAAAAGATATAAAAGGTCAAAAAAGGTTGTGTTTTTAACTTTTCCACAGGGAAAATGTCAAATGTTTGCTCATGTGCGCAGCCCAAAATGCTGAACAGATGTTTTCCATATAAAAAACAAATTGGGCATGAAGTGCTCGAAGTAAAGCCTTTCAGTCAAGCAGTTTGTTTTAATTATGTTAGTCATATCACCCATGATGCATTAATGCAGGCAAACTTTTTCACTTCTGAAAGTCTGCCATTATGTAATCCAAGAATCAAGTTCCGAATCGAAATTGGAAAATGTCCTAAAAAGATATACAAGATGTATATTGGGTAGTTGGGATTTCAGGGAGCATGCAGGCACGCTAAAGAAGGATGATTGGTGAAGGTTTGGTGCTAGGGGTTAACATAGACTTGTGGTTACTAGGTAGGGGAACATGAGTATTTTGAGTTAATTTATGAAGCTTTTCTTTGTTCAAAATATATATTTTAAAAAATGATGTTGTATTAAGATGTTTTAACATACTGCAGTTGTGAATTAAGATTGTGAAGGGTTTTATTTAACTTGGTGTGAAGTTTTATTTAACTTTGTTTTGTGCATATAAAGTGCATCACTGAGATGCGTTCATGGCCGAAGTCATGGCCGAGCTGTGGTTACATTGGGCCTCATTACGAGGTAGGTGGTAAGGGATTACCGGCACCAGTGAGGTCACCGGTGCCGGTAATCCCTTACCACTCTATTCCGAGGTCTCTTAGCGGGTCCCTTCCTTAACACGTGGTTTTACCAGGCGTTATGGATGGGACCCGTTAAGGGACTACAGAGCTATTAACGGTACCGCAAATTGCGGGTGATACTAAGCCCTGGACTGAGCCTAACATCATAAATGCAGTGCCTTGTGGGCTTAGAATGTCATGGCAACCAATCAGCAATCATTCTGTATCATCGCCCTAATGATGGCTGTGTCTTATTGTGCACTCCAAAATGATGGCTGCCATTTAGCTTGGTGCATGTTTCATGTATGGCCAGGGGCCCTACCTTGAATAAAGTACTGTCAGCTTTGACACTAGCATACCCTCTTTCAAATGACAAACCACCAGTATATGGTTGTCCTCATGCACATGCTGGTTAAATGTTGTTCCCCTTACCTTTAGAACGTGGGTCAAGAACCAATGTCAGGAGGTACTCTCTATTTTCCTTTATCAGAACAATACATGGATCCTGTCCGAAGGCTGAGAGCATATTCATACACAGTTCCCCTCCTTTCGCATTGCCAGACAGTTCATGTTCATGCGTTATTACCAGGACAGATACAAAGGTGCCAGCATCTTGATGAGTAATGTAGCGTACAGGATTTCCCACTGTTTAGCATCTTCAAAAGGCTTCAGCAAAGAACAAACATTGTGCAACTTGTGTCACTGTGTAGGTGTTAAGTAGGCACCACCCAATTGTTGACTCTGCCTATTGAAATAGTTAGTCGCTGTGTTGCGTTAAAGATTTCCTAACATAATCTGGGCACTCTATGGGTGGTTGAAATGCGTGCTGATCATCTGGGCCACAGTCACAATCACAACTAGTGGTGAGTACTCACTTATTAAGATGGTCACTACAAGATGGGTGACCTGGGCAAAGCAGGGCAACATCATGGCTTGACTTATTCTCAGGGCAGTTACAGCATTGGATCAATTGCCAGGAACCAACAAGCCCCCTTGCGAACCATGTGGAGTGAGGCAATGTTGAAGAACCTAATTGTCTTTCTTTCAGAGATCAACAGCCCGTGACCCTTGCTGCCTACTCTCCCTCTACGCAAGGTGACCTACAGGCGAATGATATTCATTATCTCCCGTCCTGAGCTTTGCTGAAAAGATGTATGGGGGAGGTGAAGGCGTTGTAATGGATATGTAATATGTATCCTCAGCACTGGTGGACCTTATGTCCATTCTTACAAAATTAAATTGGTTTCTTATATTGTGCTTCATGCCAGACTCCAGCCTCTAAGTGCAGTAGCAGGAGTGGGTACCAAACTTTGCTGCTCAGTTTGCTATTGTGTGCACGACCAGAGCATTGTCCCTGAGCTATCTTTCTTTCTCAGTTCTTAGATCGGCTTTCATAGCCTTCCAGCATTCCGGTGCCATTCTGGAGTGCTTCTACAACTCAGTCATAAAGATGCGTTACTGAAGCTTGCATGGAGTAGTGCCCACTTGAGTTTTCCCAGTGGAGATACGTTAATGTAGTGGTGTGTGACTGTAAATGTGCCCATTGCCTGCAGCTGACGGGAGATGCCCTTGGGATAGGTGCACAATACAAATAAACTAAATACAAATACAAAAGGCTGCCCCTGTCACCTCACCTTTTGCCAAGCATGTGCTTAATGCCATCTAATGTGGACCCACAGGGTAGAGGTACCAAATGTGGTGTTTGGATTCTCTTGCAATACACAGGTTGTGCTTCTATGACACATACCATGTTGAAGGTGTTGCTTTTCTGACATAAAATAACTCCACAATTTCAATTATTTGGGAAGGGCTAAGTTGGACCCTTACCTTTCCTTCTTCTTGGGTACTCCGAGGTGTGCTTTGTATTCACTGCTGTGTGGTAACTGGTGACTATGGTGCCTGTGCTGTTGATGTGACTGACTGCAAAGTCCCACTACCACTTTTATTTTTATTTACCCACTTCTCATCAATAAATTCACATGGGTTAATATTATCATTATTATGACTAGGGTTTATAAAATGTAGCCTTCCAGAATATTTCAAAACACACATTATAAAAGACTTGTCAATTCCATAAAACAATAACACACTAAATACAAAAGAATAATCAGAGAAAATAAACATATAAAAGGGTGAAGCCAATTCCAAGCATGTGTTGCTGTTGCAAAGAACACTTGAGCAGATTCACAAGAATACTTCAAAAAATCTATCTTGGTTTCCAAGACCTGAATGACCTTAAAGCCCTAGACATCGCTAGCTCACTGAGTGACTTAGGATTTATTCACCACATACAGGAGCCTACACACATCAAAGGGAGAACCCTTGATTGGCTTATCAATCTCAACTGCAACATCAACTTGATGTTGGTCACATCCTGCATATGGTCCGATCACCATTAAATAACCTTCATAGTCAAAGCCTCACTTCCTAATACCAAACCCAGTATTGCACCTTCCATCCAAACCCGTAATAAGAAGGATATTAGGAAGGAGAAACTACTACCGCTTATTCTCATCCTTCCCAACAATGCCGCTGCATCCTGCTCTGATCCGACAGAATTAATTGATGTCTACAACCAGACGATCCAAAAAGCATTAAATTCTATAGCCCCTCTAAAACTGTGAAAACCGTAACCACGTGCCCACCTTAACTCGTGGTTCACACACAGCTGAGAGACTTATGTAAAGCAAAAGGAAATTCAGAATCTCACTGGAAAAGTCACCAGATGCCAACAAAAGTACACTAATTGCTCCCTACACCAATTACAAGGAAGCGATACTCACAGCAAAAAAGGATGACTAAAATAAATGCATTCTGCACGCACAATCTAATACTAAAGAGCTCTTTGAGATTCTCAAAGAACTTGAATCTCCCATAACCCCCATCGACAAGTGCACCACAGACACTCTTTAGTGCACTAATATCAAAAAGGCACTTCTTGACAAAATAACCACATTGAAGACTGAAAACAATAACAAAAAATGTAGTCTGCTCACAGACCCACCCTCCACCACACCCAATCTCAACCATCCCGCTCCCACCCATCCTGGCAAACCATTCAGCTTCTCAACTTTGTCTACTTGGGAAGTGGAGAACATCATTAAAAAACTCAAACCCACCAACTGTCAAGGCGACTCCTGTCCTGTGATGGTCATCAAGGAAGCTGCCCATGAGCTAACCCCATTCATCACCTCCGTCATTAACGCCTCATTCAAATCAGGTATTGTCCCAGGTAATCTCAAAGATGCCTGGGTCATCCCACTCATCAAAAAACCTACCCTTGATCCAAGCAATCCCTCAAACTACAGGCCCATTACCACAGTGCCATTTCTCCTAAAAATGTTAGATCGAGCAGCCTACTTACAAATCCAGGACTATCTCAAATCTAACAAACTCCTCAGCCTCCGACAATCAGGCTTCCATCCCAGACACGGAACAGTGACCGCCATCATCGACCTCAAAACACAAATTGTGTACTTAAAAGACAAGGGTAAGCTAGCCTTACTACTCTTACTGGACCTCTCTAACAGCATTCGACCTGGTTAACCATCGAATTCTCTGCCATCACCTAAAAAACTGCGGCCCACTTCACAGATGAAGCCACCTCATGGATCAGCTCTTTTTTGGCAAACAGAACCATGCGGGTATTCTCTCCGTCTGCATCCACCGATCCATCGCCGATCCATTGCCAGTCACATGTGGTGACCCACAAGGGTCTTGCGTTTCACCCACATTGTATAATGTTTTCACAAAACCACTATTCCATATATCTAGGTGTCACATATACTAACTACGCAGATGACACCCAGATACTCATCCCCATCACCGGAGACCACGAAACCGATTCTAAAGCTCTTAACAACGTCTACTGAGTCATTCAGGCCTGGATGGCACATCACGGACTATGTTCAAACGATGATAAAACTGAGCAACTTATCCTAGGCTCCCACCTTAAACTCAACAAACTAGACCCTGCATTTAAAGCTTTTTGCATTGATGGGAATATCATTAAGGTCTCTAAAGATACTAAAACCCTTGGCTTCTATCTGGACTCGACCCTCTCTCTGACGAGACATGTAAATGCGGTGGTCTCAGCATCTGCATACACATGCAAACTCCTAACAGCCTGCAGACCATTCCTTGCTGCATCGAACTGCATCATCCTTACAAGAATACTCATTATGGCCAAAATTGACTACTGTAATGCCCTCTACCTGGGAACCAGCCTTAAAAACATCAACAAGTTACAAGTAACTCATAATAATGCCATCATGGCAGCCCCCAATATTCCCAAAAAATCTCACATCTCTGATACAAGACTGAGTCTTCACTGGCTCCCAGTTGCATCCAGAATCTCGCTCAAAACTCTCACACTCACTCATAAGTGTTTAGCCAACCAAGCACCTGACTACCTGGTCAACCACCTTACAGCACACACTGCCACTCGACCACTCAGATCTGCTCAAGCCCATTCACTCGCCATTCCTCGATTTAAAACACAGAAAGCTGGAGGGTCCTGCTTCCCAGTCCTCGCTTCCAAACTATGGAACACACTCCCTAACAAACGCAGAACTGAACTCCCTTACTTTGCCTTTAAGAACAAAGCCAAACTATGGCTCACTGAGCAGGATTTAGCTTCCGCCACTGCCTAATGTAAAGTTACCTTAACTCCCTGTAAATACTTCTGCAAATGGGGACCCAATGTTACAATCACCTCTCTACGTTGGCAACTTATGTTTTGTAAATACTGTACTTTCTAAAATGTTCTTTGTGATCAGTACAGACAAATTGCTTGTATAATATATGTATGTAATCTATGTTTCTCTATGCACTCCAATTCCGTATTGTGATCTGTGATGTTTATCTGCAACTGTGTAAGAAATGCACCCAGGTGCCTCCGGGCCTGGCACGCAATATAAATAAAATAAATACCAATACAAGTATTCAGCATTAGCACATCATGGCCCTCTTTCCGAGTTGGGCGTTAAGGGACACCGGGCACCAGTAAGGAGACCGGTGCCGGTAATCCCTTACCACCCTACTACGAGGTCCCTTAGCGGGTCTCTTCCTTAACGCCAGGTCTGCCCTGGTGTTAAGGACGGGACCTGTTAAGGGACCTGGGCTCCGGCCTGTTATTTGTGCCCTCCCCATTCCCATTGAGCCCTATTGGGGCTCAATGGGAATGGGGAACGGTTTGGTGAATAGGGACTTACCGGTCCCACCAAGGTCAGACTGGACTGGTAAGTCCCCATCTCACCAAACTGGACGCGGTACCGTTATTGGTGGTAGTCATGGTGCAAATAGCGCCATGACTACCACCAACCTCGTAATGAGGGCCCATGACTCCATGTGGATCTTTTACAACCAGAGGTGTTAGCAGGATCGTAAGTGGACAGTCCACAATCCAGTGCTTTATGTATAAAGCATCAGATCTTGAAAAGTGTGTGAAAGTAAATTGCAAGCCAGTGAAGGGAGATCAAAACAGGGATAGTGTGCACAAATATTTGATAGCATGGAAATTAAACGAGCAGCAAAATAAAGCACAGACTTCAATGGAGTCAATAACGCAGCTGATTTGTCAAAAATAATATGATGTTATCGCTACCCAGTAACGAAATAAAAAGGGTCAGGATGATAATGCTCAGTACTTTGAACTTCTGCTTTACCTAGTTAAGGCACACAGTGCTTTCAGTGTTTTGGCCTTCTACTCTGCCTTCTAAGGGAACATCTGGCTCTCAGTGATTTGGCGACATTAAAATAGGAATAATGTCGAATATCAACTAATATATTCACTTATTTTAACAGTGTTCGATGAACCTCCAGAAGATAGCTCAGGGGCTACGGCTCGTCTTGGAAGCAAGACGACCGTTGAGTATCACAGGTTCGATCCCTGGGTCCGCGCTCAGAAACCTCTGGGTAGTCAGTGCGTTATAAATCACTCATTATAATTACAAACTAATAAAACCAGTGAAAAAACGATTAATAGTCAAATAAACAGTTTACTTATCACTGTGTGCAAGCCTGAATGTAAACACCATACTAATGGATGTTCCTCTACTGGTTTCTGCAAAATCATGATCTTAATTGGCTCAATGTGTTATCCTAACTTGTCTGTGAAGGCTAATAGTGGGAATCAGTGGTAAAATACAGTCGCAAAATACCATTTATCTTAAACATCTTACCAATGAGTGATGCTTTTATGTTGACTAATTTAAATATCCATTGTAATTCATATACGAAGTTGGCAAACGTGCTACTCTCCAAAAAGGTTGAAGACCCATAAAATGTAGAGTTACAGATGAGGGTCTCTAACAGCAATGAAACCAACTTCTGATTATTTATGTATCGTAGAGTTTGAACTGTTCTGCATGTTTCAGGTGTAATAATGTCTGAATAGTGTATGTTTATATTGGTGACACGTTAAATACTGCATTTGGGCATGATTTGAATGCACACATTAATTCGAATTACATAAATATATCTAATGTGTCGAAGAATTTGATGTACCATTTTGAATATGTTAATCTGTAGTGTATAACAATTGGAAGCATGTACCTCTATCTTTTTATAGAACATAGTTGGAGAACATTTGGTAAACAAGGAACTGCATAGGTCTTACACATACTTTCTGTCAGACATTCTCAGCTTTGTTCTCTGTGATTCAGACTTCTCCTCTACTGTATCGACATGAGGGACTCACTGCTCTGCCCTTCCTGGCTTTCTACTCTAGGTACAAGGCTTTCTCCGTGCTTTCTCCTTCTCCTCCAGAAACTAATCACATGTTGGCTTCCCAGTGCTTTGGCAGTTAGCCTAGTAAATGCATGTGGGGTTCTCAGTGCTCTGGCCATCTGCTCAGCTGACTAAATGCAATTGAAGTTCTGTGTGGTTTGTCCTTTTTTGTGAGGTCCTCCGTTCTTTGTCTTTCTCCTTTATCTTGCAAATGCAAGATGGCTTTGCTGTGGTTTGGCCTTCTCCTCCTCCTACTAAATGCATTTAAGTTACTCCTCACTTTGACCTTCCCATCCTTGTAAGTGCAAGTGTGGTGCACAGTGTTTTGCCCTTCTCCTCTACCTACTAAAGGCATCTGAGGGCAAGAGTGTTTGGGCACTAGGTGTTAGGATCCATTTGCACTCCATTCTTTACTTTACTTTGTTGTTGTTTATTGTTAGGGTTTGTGAGCTGCAAGGTCACAGGTCGTGGAGGTGTTGCCCACACCTCTTTTCTGAATTGTGGTTTGTTTGTACCTGGATACCTTGCACTTAATTAATACTGTTATAGGTATAAGTTATTTTATGGTACTCATTGGCATAAGAGGTTCTTTCAACTTGTCCTCCACCTACTAAAAACATTTGACGTTTTCAGTGCTCTGGCCTTCGCCTCTGCCTACAAAATGAGGTTTGCAGTTGTTTGGGTTTTTCCTATGCATACTAAATGCACATGGGGTCTCAGTGTTTTGCTATTTATCACCACCTAACAAATGTACATATGGTTCCCAATGCTTTGTCCGTCCCCTGCATCTACTAGATATACATGGATAGTTTGTGCCTAGTTACAACCTATGACAACAAAATGAATCTGGGTTGTATTTCCCCTCCACCCAGTATTCACCCCCCCCCCATCCACATACAAATCATGGTACCCCAATGGCCCATGTACAAAAAAAAACAATTCCATTGCTGTAAGTAGTCTCTATTATTGCTTTAATTTTACTCTCATCTACCCTATCCTTTCTACAATTACCTTCCCAATATGCTTGAGCAACTCATTCCTCGTCAAACACCAATCATTGATTGTACATGGTTTCCATGTGACTGCTTTTTTAAAGACACAAGGTGGAACCCAGTAGAACTTCATATCAGGTACCAAAAAAATAAACCAACGTAAAGGTCGACCTGGCCGAACGCCTGAAAATTCTAGGGTTTCAGATTTTACATGAACCATCCCACCAACGCATACCTATAGTTTTCTCTCTTTCTTGCACATTTGTGTTGGGTTAAGGCACTCTGCCAGAAGTGAAATACTGGCACAGATAGATGAGGGGCACTTTACCACGCGCAATCTTCCGGAAGGTATGGGTGAATTACCCTCATTATCGTCTAAGCAAACCAGTCCAACTGTCCTAGTATGCTTAATCTTCCAAGATAATATTCTTGTTGAATACTTGGTCTCTTCTATTGCTCGGATTTACAGTCTGAATACGTTTAAGTACCTCTTAAATTCTGGGTAGAGCCCAGCATTACCCTTATGAAATCCCCAGTGACGTGTTATAAAGCATAGATCTTCACTTCAAAAATGTAAAGCCAGGCTCTAAAAAAATACATATAGATTGTAGTCAAACCTTTCGAAAAATCTGGTCCTTCAAAGCAGAGGTTTGTGTTTTTTTAAGTACAGTTTTCAATGTCCTTTGCTTAGAAAGTGCAGCAGCTTTGATATTGATGTATTATGGCACAGTTTCCTAATCTGCTTTTCGGCTGAATCTCTCCAGTTTTACAGTGGTATCAATGTTCTCTGTACAATGAGTGCTTCAGACAACTTTAAAACGTCTAGCGCGTTCGGAATTTTTCAATATAGAATTATGAAATAAATCAATCACATACACATTCCAACTTAAATAGTTTCATATCAACCAGTCAAACACAATTGTATTCAGTGCACGGTGACTATTACAGTTGTTCTTTAGTGTTACCTCCGCCCTTAGTGGATTTTGTTGATAACATATGTTTTTAACCAAATACTGCATTCATTAAGTTGTATCTCAAGGTTGTCACCCAAAAGGTGTTGGACTATTTTTCTATGCCGCAAACATCTTCTGAATGTGCATTAAGGGCTCATGGCACAAATCATGATCCCTTAGAAGCTTGACTGTCATTTATTTCAAGTACATGTACTGACAGAGTCTCCATTCTCCAATATCCTAGGCGTATGCACCCACACGAAGAATACATGCATTGTTGGTTCAAAACCCCTTTCTTCAGCTTTCTGATAAGTTTGGGTTTGAATTATGTGCCATCCCATCATCCTTCTAGCAAATGGCCAACCATTTAAATCCTTGCTTGCAAAATTATGCTTCTCTTTTCTTTGAGCTTTTCGGCCCTGCTTCCTTTCTTTAAAGCGGTCCAGTCTATTGATGTGTCTTGTAGGAGTGGCCCTTGAAATAAAATTGTCGCATATTCTTGGTGCTTGCATGGAACTGCATGATTGTCGGATATGTGCTACACTCCGTCACACCCAATTGCCAACATTAGTCTCTGTTCCTGTTGGACCCATATATTGAGTCTGGTTTTGCTAAATGATATAGGTGTATGTGTACTAAATTACCTGTTACTTCCAAATGTAACTCCTTTCCTATATATATACATTCCTGGGTGCCGGTGCATCCAACAGGCTCTGCTTGCGGGTGCCGGTCCGCCAGTCAGGTCAGACCTGGCAGGCGAAAAGGCACCCGCGAGCAGAACTTGTAGTTTGCCGGTACTGTAACAACGGTACCGGCAAGCTTTCCGGTACCCTTGTTACTGTACCAGCAAACCTATAATGAGGCCCAATGTCTTGCCCAGAACACACTTACCCTATGTGACCAGAAAAAGACAGGCATGCAGATGAACAGATTCAGATATCTGATATAAAGTCATATGAACACAGATGCTTCCTTCCACCTATACCTTACACACTCACAGATACACTCAAACACATCACCATAGTCACAGAAACTGAAACACAAACACAGACACACACACACATACTCCAAATTCCTTGAAAATACAAATAAATGCAAAAGGTCACCCTTGTTCCCCTCCATCACCGATCCCAGGTGGATTCCCTTGGTAGTCCCCTCTTCTTACATTAATTGAAATATGCAGCCATCTTTCCATGTCTCCTTAGTGTCTGCGTTGTAGCGGCAAATCATAGCAGAAATTACCAGCAAGTCCCCGACCAATGCTTATTGTCATTTCTTGCAGAAGATGACTGGCAAATCAAGGTAGTCTACTGTCTACATGTGATTCAGGGCAACCTAAGGTGGTGAGAAGCAAGGAATGGTCTGCTGTGATGAAAAATTAAAGGAGGTGAGTGGCAAGCAATTGGTGACTGAGCAATGTGGGTAAGAGAATGGTTTGTGCGCAAAGTAAAAGAAGGGGACTGGGTTTTGTATTACTGGTAAGAGAAAAAGCTAATCAGAGGTCTGAAAGCTATTTGCAAGGAATGGGGCTTCAGAAATGTGATGAAAGCGGAGGCCACTGGAGGGTGATGGGTAAGATAAATAAGGTAATTCAGACAGAGTTATACATCTGGAACGGTAGGAGAGCAGGTTGATTGTTGCTGAAATCTGTGCCTGATCTGCATACCACGGCATCCAATTGTGTGACTGGCTCAACCCATTTCTTTTTTCGCATGAACTGCTGCCTATTTGCTTCATGAACATGTTTCAATTAAGACTTCTATTGTTTAGGTTGCTTTATCATGTGCCTTTGTGCTTTGAAAGCCTAGAATAGTGTGTTTCATTATAATTATAATCTTAGTCTGTACAATTGTGTGTACTCTCAGATGTATTGTCCTCAGGATACAGACGATTAAGAGGCTTCCCCATTGTAGATATATTGGTGCTTTGAAAACTAGAATTACTAAACCATGTACTGGTTTAGCCCTTGAATAACTACTTTGTAGAAAGCGTTTTGTTGGTTCTGATATTGAAGATAGAATAGGAGAAAATGAAATATCAACTGCTCTCTAAATTGGAGACGGTGGAACCTGGAAGACAGGGCTCAAATACCCACCTAACACACTTGCATACATTATGAATCCTGAGCAAATCACTTTTCAACGCTGTTCCTTATTTTTTTAGCTATCTGTAGAGAAAGTCTCACTCATATGGATGTATACGCTATAGTGTTACTCAATAAATAATTATAATTTTAAATATTGTTGTATGTATGCTGGTTGGGAGGCAGGATGCTAAGTGAGGTTCTTATGTTGTGGGGCATGAGTAGACAGGGTGCAGGCATGGGTTTTCTGTTGTGGTCGGGGGAGGCAGGAAGCCAAATATAGGTCATTTGCTGTTCCAGCTTATGTTTGGCTTTAAGAGTGAAGCCATACCCACTGGTTCATCAATAGCTCCGCTGTACCAATGAATTCTCTAACTTCACCACCACTTTACATTGGTCTTAAACTAAAGATGGGATTGTGTAGGAGAGGCTGAAATAGCCTGCTGTCAAATTGCAATTTGGGACATGAGGAACCATGGGCTCAAATCCCAGCTCTCCCATTTCACCAATCACAGTATCCTGGTGAAATAATGTAACTACAATTGTGAGTGAGTTCGGGGGGTCTGGTTTTCTATGAAAACACAAAAATAACTAAGGGATATGCAGAAAAGTAAATAAATGTAATGATGTTGCCAGTCCTCCTCTGATGTGGTCTCTCTTGTTAAGTATTACATGGAATCTTGCTGCTGCATTCTGGATGTGTTGTAGTTTATTGGTGAGATAGTCAGGCATGGCGAACTAGATGCAGTGTATCACTGGACTTCTTCAAGAGGCTCGCACCACTGAACTGGACTGAGGGCCACACCACAGGCCAAGTTGAGGATAACCTCCAACCCCAGAATATCATGCAAAGGCTTGTCTTGGGCATGTGTGACATGAAGAGACATTGCTACTCCTCCACAGTGCCATTCACCAGAGCAGTTAGCTTCTTATCTGGAAATGTTATCTTCCGAGAATTTACTGACATTGTTCTGGTGTTTAACAATGATAAGGAGTGTAAAGAGTGGCAACAGGGAACTCAATCAGTTGCTCTCAGATGTCCAGACACAGGAGTAAGGATGTAGGTACATGAAGCAGGCAGGTATGACTGCAGCAGTTCCTATGGGTCACATTTGGCTCAAGGATGGTATATGCAGTGGTGTAACTTTTGAAGTAAAGACTCTAAAGAGTGGACATGGTGCTGGTCATCCAGCAGGTTGTCAGTAGCTCAGGAGGAGGAGGAGTTACTTGTGAAAGGGCTCAACTATGTGTCTACGGTATAGTATAGCCCCACCAGGAGCAAGAGGGAAACAGCAAGAGCTGGTGGAGGAGCGGCAGAGGCAAGTCATTTTCTTTTTCCTCCTCTGATAAGAGACTGAGCATTGATTTTTCCTGCTTAAAATAATGTCATCTTTGTTATAGGCGAAATATTACTAAAACCACCATGTTATTATGTGTTTAGTCACTCTCAGAGTGCCTGTGTCCCCTAAGCCTTAAACATAGTCGACATTAATCCTAGCATCTTGTCGGCTGCTACATGTGCACTGTTCAGCCATTTTCATTCATCAGGTATATTATTGTGTGTTTAAATTATATTACCTTTCTTTCTTTCTTAATTTTTTTAAAATATATTTTTATTGTGCGTGCAATAGCCAACATTTGACTTTTAACACATTTACAATCATACAAAAGAATAATACAAATAAAATACTTCAAGCAATTTACAGAATTCATATTAATAAAATCTTCATCTTAAAAGGAGAAAAGAAAAAGTAAAGAAAAAAAGAAAAAGAAAAAACAAACAAAAACTCAGAAAAAGCAAACTTTTCTCCCAGAGAAATTAATTAATCAGTAGATCCAGGTTCCACAAAAGAAAGATTCCCCATACAACAAAACTATTTTACTGTGTAAAGTCCATTAATGAACCTCAATACCAGATTTGACCAGGATGACACTAGTTACTAGGAACTTAATCCTTACGTAACCAAAACTGGATCACTGATTAAGTTGATTTCTCTCAAATCTCTAACAAGTTCCATTGAGAGAGCAGATTCTTGGCAGGAGGATACTATCCCCCAGAAGGCATCAGAATCAAGCCAGGATAGCTGATGGACAAACCTGCTAAATCTTCTGGTCCTCATATTCCAGGTACCCTGACAATTAGATAGTAGATGTTTAGAATACTGGAAAACCTTGATTCAACACTTATCACAATATGGGTCTATTTTCCCTTCTCTATTTCTGGAGGCCAAAATCTCTTGAGTGGCGAGAAGATTTAGACAAAATCTAAGACGAGATAATCCAAAACTCAGATCAGGAATCTTTTTTAGATAGGCGGGAACCAGAGAGAGGGGCTTATCAACCACAGAAAAAGAGGCAGATCTTTTCGTCCTCTTCATACTGTCAATTGTATCAATCCAGTCTCTTAGTTTCAGCTTTTGTTTTACTCTATCTGGATTTTGAAACAGTAGGGTTGAATCACAGTCCGCTATCTCTAAAATTTCCAGGTATCTTTGCTTAAACTTAGCCAGGAATAGGTTTTACCATGATTCAGCTCACCTGCAATTTCCTCAAAAATTGAGTTCTTAGAAGCATCTAATGCTGATCTATACAGAATCAGCCACTTCCATTGAAGCCATGATCTAAGAGACAACAGGCCCAATTCATAGCGAAAAGAGACTATTGGAACACAGTCCAGCAGTCCCAATGTACGTTTCCACAACTTGGCTTCCGAAGAATCCCACTCCAGGTACATTGCTAAGATGTTACAATCAAGACCAAAAAGAAGAATCAGGATTACTTTCCCTATATAGAATTTCACCAAGGGGAGAATAGAACATTTTCAAAACTGGGATTTGATTTTTTTCATTTGTGCTCCCAACTTTATAACTTTTAAATCCAACAAGCGCACCAAGTTGCTTTTCGTTGGGAAGGAGCTAATCTAAGCTCCCAGGTATGCCAATTCCGAGACTACCTCAATTGGAAGTTGATCCAGGCTCCAGATATATTGCTTAATTATCTTTTTTGGATGTTTAAATCTTATCATCTTGGACTTGGCTGGATTGATAATGAGGTTATTATTTCGGGCATAGTTTTCTTAGGCAAACAGAAGACGCTGGAGCCCTACTTGGGAATGATCAAGGACTACAACATCATCCACGTATGCCAACCAATTAATTTTAGTTTTTCCCCATATCGGAGATATTAAACCTATTCCCTTCATCGCCTCAGCCAAATCTGCCATAAACAAGATGAAAAATAGGGGAGTTAGGAGACAGCCTTGACGGACCCCTCTCTTTACACTAATCGGATTTGTAAAAAGGCCTGATCTACCAAGCCTCACCTGCATGGAATTGTTGTGATGTAATTCTCTCAATATTGACAAGAGAGTAGGAGGCAACCCCACACATCTAATTATTCCATAAAAGATTCCTGTCTATCTTATCAAAAGCTTGGGAAAGGTCTAACCAAGCACCAAAGAGGGGTGGGCCCCCTCCTTGGACAGACGGTGAAATCAGAGTGCTCAGAACCAGCCCATTTAGAGAAGTAGACAAACCCTCCCTAAAACCTGATTACTGCCTTGGGATGACACCCATTTTTTTGCGCATGATTCAAATTCCCCTAAGATGAGCCCTGTGAAAATGTTACTGTCTGCATCTAATAGGGAAATTGGATGATAATTAGCAGCTAGCAATCTGTCCCCCTTTTTATAGATTGGTATCACCAGGGAATTTTTCCATGAGTCCGGGAAGCACTTCTGATAAATTATGTTATCAAAAAGTTTCTTTAGTATCCCAGCCCATAGGGAGGGGTCCTTTTTAAGGACTGAATTACTCAACCCATTCGGTCCCTGCGCTCTGGAAGTTGATGATTTCCTTATCACTGTTTCCAGATCCATGGTTGTAAAGTCCAGGGACCACTTAACCAGTGTGTTCCTCTCCCCAATTATGGCATTATATGAGTCATAAAGACTGGCAAAATGCTCAGACCAGACTTGTTCTTGAATAACCACATCCATTTTTTGCTTCCTACTTACCTCACCTCCCCCTACCATTTTCCAAAGGTTTCTTGTGTTTCCCCTCGAGAGAGCAGATAACATTCTCTCTCCATCTTGTTGCTATATAAGATACCTATGAGCCCTATACCAATTTCTATAGTTGTTCCTAAGAATTCTCAAGCCCTCCTTGAGTTGGACCAAATCCATACAGGAACTCTTCAGCTTCCTTCTTTGTTGCCTAAGCTCCTTCTTCCTTTTCACTATTTCAACATTAGGAGTATGCTTGTGGATCATACGAGGTCTCTGCAAGTTGGAATCAGTAGGAGCAGAATTAGAAAGAAAGAGAGAGAAATCACCAAGATTACAGAAATTCAAAAGTTGTTGATCTGATAATTGATTCACCAGGCCACTTAATTCACAATTTAGGTCGGTCCCCCACCCTATGAAACCTCCTAACAACATTTTCTGTTCTATTCGTTGTAAGGTCCTGCTCACAGAATAATACATCCCAAACCCCCTCAAACAGCAAAAGTGCTCTCAGGATTTGATGGTCATCTATATTCCCTTACCCCACTTGAAAACTTGAACAAGATTCAAAAATGCATTGTGAGGCAAAGAGATAATTGATGGTCGAGAAGGCAGGACCTCTACGCCACGATGGGGCATTAGGGATGTCCCCCCTCACATTACCATTAAACATTTCGAGGCCCCATTCATGCATAAAGTCTGTCCAAATCTTCCCATTTGAAGTCATCTGGCAGGTTTTTCCTGAAATAGGGTCAGTTGTGGAGATACATTGGGAGTTTAAATCACCAGTGATAATAAGATCATCAGAAGGATATTGCTGCAAACAGTCTACCAGACCATTCGAGAGATTAAGCAAAAAATCTGGGCGAGAAATAACATTGGGGTTCCAGTAGACATTTACAATGAGCCAGGTATTCCCCTTGGTAATCCCTCTCCTCATCACTTACCACAAGGATGCCTTCTCTAGCATTCCATACAGTCCTTGAGTTCTCAAAAATCTCATTGCTACATGCCACAAGCAAACCCCCTATTGGCCTACCACCTTCTGACCCTCAAGCCAGTTGCTGAAAAATGGAGTAATCATCCAGCCCAACTAAACCAGTTAACCAAGTCTCTTGAAATAATACTAGTTCTGATGATTTAAATATTTGTGATTTCCTTGGTTCCTGGGAAAAAGATGCGTATCCTCTGGCGTTCCATGAAAGTACATTAATTTGAGTCTTCCCTAGAGTCTCTGCTGGGGAACACCCATATTACGAAAAACCTCAGAGATTATCTCCGGGACCATTTCCCACATATTCGATGAATTGGGAAAAGTTCTCTCTTTATTATTGGTTTCAATCTTCTGCTTTTGGGTGTCTAAAAAGCCTTGACTCGTATTTATTAAAGTTGGGCATATCTGGGAGATCCTGAGACCTCCCTGGTCCCATGCCATTGACTCACCCAAGATTAAATCAACACCCAGTCTTGATTTCAGGGTAACCTCTGCAGTATTTGTGTCAGGCCCAAAGGGAAAGCTCACCACATCAATGTCAGCAGTTCTAAAATATTTGAGGGCAGGAATCATCTTAATTTCCCGTAAAATTGTAGATCGGTTCAATGGGATTGCATTTTGGGAGCTGGGAGATTTTCTCGAAAGAAAGACTGTATAGTCTTTTACTTTACTGTCAACATAGGAAAGACTCTGCGATCTTCTCATCTTCTTACTGGAATCATATGTGCCTTCCAGAGAATTACTTCCATTATCCCTTACTGGATTCACCGTTCCCTGAACCACAACGGGGGTTATTTCAAGATTTTTATTCTGCGGCTCTCCGTCCTCTAAACTTATAGCTGCCCCTCTGATTTCAGCCCCTCCTCCAATGTTCGTACCCTGGATCCACACTGGGTTTGCGGGGGGAGCATTTTTAACTTTTTTCAGAAACATTTGAGCAATTTTTAACGACAAATCGATAGGCTTCATTTTACGTTTTGCCAGAAGGAATATAGGAGTAATTTTCTTTGGCGGCTCAATTTTATCCATTTGGATCCCCACCGTTAATTTTTCCTCAGTTATATTTTTGTCCACCGAATCCTTAGTGTCTTCGCTCTTTGATTTATTAGCGTTCTTCAATTTTTTTCCTTAACCCCTACTGGGGAAGCTTTCCTTCTGCTTCATTTCGTCTTTTTTCAGACCATCTTTTAAGTTTTTCAGGAATTGATTAGCCCGTAATGTCTTACGGTTCTTTTGACTATTTCGTTGAGTAGTTGCCATCGGTGGAACTTAAAGTAGAGCTCTAGCTTGGCTTTTTATTTTCCATTTTGTTCTTCCGTTTTCTTTCTTTTTCTAGAAGCAGCACAATCAGAGTCAGATGAGGATATATTAATCGGCTGTTCATGGTCAGCTTCTACAAGATCATTATCCAACACTAATGCCAGCCTCAAAAACTCTTCCATAACCCATGCTGATAGTGGGGTATCTTGCAAAACAGATTGTGTACTCATTTTAGAGCAGGCACCTTTCTCTTGGTTCTCAGAGCTTCTATCACTAGGACCACGTTTCTCTGAATTGATCATTGATATCATAAGTAAATCTGCACAAACTGCTGTTACCTGATCCATTTTTAGAGATTGCTCCCTAACTTCTTTTTGGATCTCCTTCACAGCTGCCGCCATTGACCCATTAATTGCCGATTTCAGGGCAGTCATGGTTGAATCGTTTATCTCCAATTCTTTAGTAACCTTCAATAAGATGCCCGTATGCTGCTGAACTTCCATCTTAAGATCTTCAAAAACCTTTACTAAGGAAGTTAGGACAAAATTTAAGGCCATTATCGTCGGCAGAGCCAACTCCTGAGATTTATTGTCTTGGTCCAAATTAGAAGTTGCATGTGGATTTGTTATAGAATTAACAGACTTGCATACATCAGGATTCTTGGTGGATGGTTGCCCTTGATCTTCACCAACTGCATTTAACTCTACGAGGCCTTTCGGTGATTCCACCACTTCTAACTCCAAGAGATCTTCATCTCTTAGTTCACTGAGATTGCCGATTAACGGCAGTTGAGGATCCCCATACTGCGCTTGAGCTACTTCTTCAGTAGATGATACATTCATCAAAGTATTCCTAGAATGTTCTGTTGTTTTTGTTAGCTGGTTCAAATCACCTTTCTCATCGTTGTTGCTCTTAGTGTATAATCCAGGGTGCCTTGGATAAGTACCCGAATAGGATGACTTGAAGGAGTTGACTCTGTTCCCTTAAAACTTGATTCAAGTGAGGCTTTTTGGAGCCCTGATCCTGTAGGTGATTGATTATCAGCTAGATAGGTGCAAGGGGGGAGAACAAAAATGCCTCCTCCTGTCTTATAGGGTTTGAAAAAACTTGAACCCCTCTTATCAGGACACTCTGAGAATTTTGAGACTACCATAGTCTTGGAATGGCCGTCCCGATTAGTCTGGGGACCTTGGGTTGAGCTACGCAGATCATACATTGTGGCCCCATTTTCCACTGTCCCCTTAATATGATGGTGATTCTAAGGTCCAAATTTTGGAACCTAGAACTGGTTGTAGAATACTTATCCAGTAAATGCCAAAATCAAAACGTGTGATAAGTAGATAGGTGGCAGCACACTTCTCCAATGGCAATTACCGGCAACAGTTATGAGCCTCAAAAGAGTGGCTCAGAGGACTAAATCCCACACTCACCACTTCCTTGTGTTCATTGAGTTTGCCTACTAGACCGTCACTCCCCAATGCTCTTTTCAATTAGGGGATGGTTTGTTTAGTAGTAATACGGACAGCCCCCAAATCAATAATTCACTGAGTTCTCAGACACTAAAACACAGCCTGTAGAGCAGACTGCTTCCACATGTGCAACTTCTAAGCTTCTAAGCACTTCTAAGCAGTTCCCACACGTTAGACTCTCTTGTGAAAAGTGCCCCCAGATATATGTGTGTGTGCCGTTTAGAATTAAGGCCATTCAACAGAACAAACGGCAATCACGCTTTTAGTATGGCGACCTCACCTCTCCTAACCTCTACCTCCTCCTCCTCCTGCACGCTGCTGCGGGCCCTCCTCCAGCCAGTCGGGCAATCGGGCAGCCACGGGAGGACTTCACAGCCGGATTTCTACTCAGGAAATTAAAAGGGAGGATGGACTCTCAGGGAGAGGCTCTGAGGCTCTGAGGCTGAGGCTGAGGCTGAGGCTCTGAGGCCGGACCGGTGTTCAGCTCTGAGGCTGGACCGCTGCTCAGGTGTGTGGAGGGGCAGAGGGGGGCACCCCAATCACAGCACAAGCACAGCCGCACAACACAGCGGATACAAACAGCAGAAACTACTGCCACCGAGCCGAGTTCGATACGATTACAATTCGAGTTTCGGGTTCGAGGAAAGGACCTCACAGGCTCATCAAAGATCATCAAGCCACATTGCCGCACTGCAAAGCTACGTCATCCGTCAGCCGCTTCTGACAGTCACAGATAACAACACATATGTTTCTTAATTATGGGCTGTAGTTAATTACAGCTTGTCTCTTAAATCTGTTCTTCAAAACTATCCTCTCTCACCTGCTTAGCGCTAAGAATGACAGCTAATATTTTCCAGCATTTCAATACACCATTGAACGGATGCCTTATAGTAATTCTCACCCCTAGGTTGCACAATCACTTTATCTTCTGTTTTACTTATCTTTCACATTTGACCATGTCGAAAAGTGCACCTTAAGCAAGACTCTACTTGATGGGGATATACCAACCTTTTGCTGGTAGTTCTAATGAATCTCCATAAGAATTCTGTGATGAGGGTGAGATACAGGGTGGTGGGTTATACTACACAGAGCAAGGACATGTTCGGGCCACCCTGTTCTTTAACCTCTACAGGCTACACTGATATCCCTCGTATACGCAGTACATGGCATATAGAGGTCTGAGAATTAATGCCACCAAATCCAATGTCATATGTATTGACAAGACTCATAAGATATATTTATTTGTATGGTTAAATATTGCTCAGCTGTTATCATTATGAGTATCTGGACACAAGGTTTAACATGACACTGAATTGGGATGATCATCTAAAGGGCCAGAACATTAAAATGGCTCAGGTAGACAGTTGTTTGTCTTGCCTGAAACCTTATGACATATGTATACATTCTCCACCGAATGACAACTTAATACGTGTTCCACCGTATTACACAGTTATACATATTGCGCCTAATGTCAATGGCCCTCATTACGACCCTGGCGGAAAGGGGTTTACGCCGGCGTAAACCATGGCGCCCCTTTCCGCCTGAGTACGAGTTCCCGTAGCGCCATGGTGATTTTAACGCCTGCTTTTTGCAGGCGGAAAAATCCATGGCGCTACGGGACTTGTTGTTAATTACGCCACCGTAATTTACGGTGGCGTAATTAACGCCTTCCCCACTCCCATTATACCCTATGGGGCAAAAATGGGAATGGGGAAGGGTAAATGGGGATTGGGGACTTACCGCCCCGCCAAGGTCGGAATGGGGCGGTAAGTCCGCCAACCACCATGGCGGAGTTGGCAGCTTAGCGCCATGGACCATGGTGCAAATTGCACCATGGTTCTCCGCCAGGGTCGTAATGAGGGCCAATGCCATGTATGCTCCACCTGATAACAATGTAATGATGTCTCACCTGAAAACGTGCACACCGGCATCATGGCAGACTTCACTTGTGGCCCACTTGCTCTGACTATCTCCCCTGGTGATGCCCCTAATTGTACCCCCTACAGCCCTGATCATCCTTATTGGTGTACATTCTATTTCGTTTTCTAACGCTGTTGATCAGGTTTCCCCATGTGTGTCCATACCATTCCCTTCTCGGTCATTTTGTAGATGATACTATTGTTATATTTAATTGTTAGTTTATAAATGTACTCATAAGGCCTCATTGTTTAGATTCACATTTAAGTCCTCTGTTAAGGACTGTTCGTCTTCTTATATTTACACAAGTCCCACGCCTTTTATTGTGGTGCTGGATGAGGTGTTCAAGGGGAAAGATGCCACGAGCCAGAGAATGATGCGAGGGATAAGTAAGCATCAGCACCACAGCAAGCCCCACCTTCATGGCAGAGTACTTTGAACAAGAATGTGCCCATGTTGTATCAGTTCCTTAGTGCCTTCAGGGGATGTCCCAAAGAAAGATTCAGTGCTCCAAAATGTGTTGTAGTCAAATATTCTGCATGGATCAGCCAATGAAGCATGTATGTGGAGCAAGACTTAGTAGGTGAAACAATGCGGGTGCTTCCTTTAGTGGCCTGAGGGCAAGCAGAATTGCAGCTGCAGTTAGATTATTGAATGCTGTGCCTCTGGGTTCTGATCCACAGAATGCGGACTGCTCATTTCCCATTCATGATAACAATCAAATCTTTTCATAGCCAATACAAATTGTCTATTCCTTGGGGGAATTACAGCCAGGTGGATGGGCAGAAGCTCAATTATAACTACAGAACCTGTGGCCTATGAGAGGGTGTGAGACGATGACTTGGGAGCAACAGAGACTGTCAGAGTTTGGAGGCTGCGAAGGAGACCACAGTGTGGTGAAAAAAGCACCTGAGGGAAGGTGCCAGGAATCTGTAAGATGTTGGTGTAAGGAAAGCCAGAGTAGAAGTGCCAATAATGTGTTGAGAGGATGCTGGAAGAAACCCTGAGATGAGGTACCAAGGTATTTTGAGGTGGGTGGTCTAAGGGACACGAGAGAGAAGCTTTTCAGGAATTGTGTGCACTACGTTAGAAGTGGAAAGATGAAGAAGAAGATAAACCCAAGGAGGAGGTAAAATGAGAAGTACCACAAAGAAGGATATAAAGATAGAGGTGGAGGGCAGCTGTAAGAATGACATCAAAGGGAAACATGAGAATGAGGTTAGAAAGACTGCTAAATATATGACTGAGTACATAGCAGAGGAAGCAGAAAAGGAGAAACTGGCCCACAGATGGAAGATAGGAGAAGTTAAAGAGGCCTACTTAGGGACAAGATAGTTGCATCCTACAGAAGAGATACTCCAGGTTGGGTTTTTAGGGAGCAGAGCCAGTCATCTGAGCAAAATACATGGCAAACCGAGTAGGCAAAATGATCCTATGGTGGTAATTCCCTGGTGGACATTTTGGGGACTTGACACATTTCTAACATCACTGTCCAGAGCTGTTGTAGAGCTAATTACAAGGTTCACATGGGACTGGAGATCACTATAAGGAATGCATTTGCTGTGAACCCAGGATAAGAGGATGGCCACCCCCACTTAAGAAGAAGACAAGAAAGATATGTTTTTGGCACTTAAAAAAAACCCCCAGGACTCTGAGTGACTGTGGACTATATTCTCTGGAAAGGGTGACAGTTGGATGGCTTTTGTAAAAGCAGGATCTGTAACCTCAAGGAAAAATTATCCTGAGGGTATTTTTGAATTGTATTTAGATTGGTTCCTGGAGTTGGTAACCTGGGGTACTGTGGAATCCTGATTCAGTTGAACTATATCCTGTTTCATTGTTGAACACTTTTTTAAGTTAATTCTGGTTAGCTATGTGGCCCAAGCTTGCAAATAGCTCTTCCTTCAATGAAAACATGATGTATCCCTGTGTCTGTCAGTTGTTGATCCTGCTCTGCTACATGTTTGTTGATGATCAATATAAAAACTGATTGTCAGATTTGTCCAAGAGGATCCATCTAACAATATATGTTGTAGTATGACAAATTGTAAATAAACACAGAAGGATTCTGAGATGAATAAGGGCTGTTTGTCACAAAAGACACAATACAGAATTCAATCCTTCGACGGAGCAGTGTAAACTAAATGGAATTTCTTAATATTTTGAATCTAATTTTGCTGAAGGAACTATCACTGTACACATGATGTTCGCGCCACTGGTCCAGAGGCTGTTTTCAATGATTATTTTTAGAATTCACTTATTTCATATTTCTTGCATCTTCAAAGGGAGCATCTGATAGCTTATCCTTAGTTGTTGTATTTCCAGCAAGCCATTGCCTACAACTTGGGTTCATTAATTTCTGTCACTGTATGCCATGGGGAATTGTGGTCTATTCCAAATCAGCATTCACTGGATATCTCTAGGTTTTGGTCCAATTCTTCCTGCAGCTTTTATATATAGTTGTCTGTGTCTTTAGTCTAGTTAATATTTTATTAACATAGTGCTAAGTTTAATTCATACAAATAACCTTTTCATATCCCCTTTGTCTAA
The DNA here is from genome assembly GCF_040938575.1 of Ambystoma mexicanum. NCBI lineage: Eukaryota > Metazoa > Chordata > Amphibia > Caudata > Ambystomatidae > Ambystoma > Ambystoma mexicanum. Next base: position 720,669,494 of record NC_090932.1, read on the forward strand.
TAGAGTGTACATTGTTTTTTGTATTCCCATTCCTGTCAGTAATATCTCAAAACAGCTTCCATTTTAGGTCAGAACAACGTTGTAGGCTTTCTCTTTTTCAATATAAGTGCCGTAATGGTAGATTGTAGCATTTTAAGCAAAGGTAAATAGAGTGAGACTACTCTATTAAGACTGGTGCTCTCAGTTGGCCCTAGAACAAGGGCTGTACTCTTTAGCTCTATTAGTACTAAGTATCCACATAGTTCCAATTAAATCATCCAATTCTTAATCCTTTTCAAAAGAGAAATATGTATTCCATATATCTTGGTTGTTCTGCTTTGAAAGAATATTCTATTTCATATTCCATGAGGACAAACATAAAATACTGGCCGTAATTGTATGTACATTTTGCCAATGCATTTCGGTTTTTAAACCTTCGTCAGGGCCGTACACCAACTTAAATGTGCCCAATATATTACTCTATTTCATTTTTAAATCAACATTTTAAGAAACATGATCATTCCACAATAATATCAGAATGTAATACATAAATGTAAACACACATACCGGTTCCATGTTGTGTCAAAATGTTCCAGCAATTGTAGTGGTGGAAATGTTAAAAAACAGAAAAAAGAAGAAAACAAACAGGAAAACATTTTTCGTTTTCGTCAATGAGGCTAACATTGTAATCATCGTTTAAACGTTAACGAATTAGATCGAATGTATCTTCAAATCCAATGGATTATAAATTCGTAACTAAAGAATCCAATCTGAGTGTATATTCCTGTAGGTGTTACGTAAATTGTCATTATTAAACAATACAGGTTTGAACCGCTATTCACTGCAAGCGTGTCATGCATATGTACCATTACTCAGCAGAAAAACGCTCTGCAGAACAACGCTCTGTGGAAGTCAGACACATTTGTGAAGCCGTGAACGCGACTAGGGAAAGAAATGGAGCATTTATATGTTGTCATGGAAACCCAAAGGCGCCGCGTAGAAACACGTACGCCTTGGGTCCCGCCTCCATGCGAGCACGGGAGGCAGGAATGTTGTCATGACAATGCTAAATTCTATTAAGGTAAAATAACAGCAATTTAAAGGCAAGTGCGAACTGAACGCGAAAATTTGAGTTGAAAACAAAGCCGATGCAACCCGGCATCGTAAATGGAGGTGTTCTGGAGATCCAGGAGCGTCGCGTGGAGGCATGTACGTCCTGGGTCCCATTACCGTGGAGGTACAGGAGGCGGGGATGTTGTTATGACAACCCTGAGTGCTATGAAAAGTGGAACTATGGCATTAGCAGACAAAGATGCTGCAGATTGTTGTTAGGAACCGGACTGATGCTACGTGGCATCAAAAGAGGTGCAATTCACCATAATTAATCAGAATTCTGTTTATGCAAATGATAACATTAGATAACACTACTAGGAGTGAATTCCTAAATGTCTATGCATCATAGGAACTATTTAGGAATCTTCAAATCATTACTCGTAGTTTACAATCAAAGTTATATTTTTTGTAATAACTCTGTCTAGTTTCAGAGTCCACAAACCGATGTAAATAAGGAAAAATGAAAGAAAAAAGAAACATTCATTCATTGGTCTGCAAAGGACACTCGTGAATAAAAAGGAACACTTGTCAAAACAAAGGGAATTCACAAGAAAGCACAATGGTCCTGCTATGGTATAACAAGGGTGGATTCAAACAGTAGAGCTGGATATACAGTAGACGAACAGTTGGGTCACATTCTCTACACCATCAGTCGATTATTTTAAAACTTCATAGATAACACATATAATTTATTTCTTCATTCAACCCTTTAGGTATCAGAGAGCTCAGTCGATCTACCCAAAATGTTTCTCGTTGGTCGAGTCTTTTCTGGAGATTCTCATATTTGTTGAATTTTGCGAACCACTTCTAAGATAAGAAATCTTATTTGTGCCAAATTATGTTTTTTCTCTTGCCAGTGTCTGGCCACTGCTGAAGTTGCTGTGTGATTCCTTAAGCATGAACGATGCTCATTCCATCGAATTTTTGCAGTGCGTTTTGTCTGTCCTACATAGAACAGCCCACTAGGGCATTTTATTCCATAAACAATATTCTGTGTATCACAGGTAGCATAATCCTTCAGCTTAATTGTGGCTCTGGAATGTGGATGATTAATAGTTGAACCTTTAATGATGTAATTGCAGTTGCTGCAATTTAGGCACGGAAATGATTGTAGCATTTTCAAATATTTTACTTGGATATTAAAGATTGTTGATTGTATAAAGAGTAATATTTTCAGCAATATGGTAATTTTAATTTAGTTATTTTTATTCTTTTAATCAGTGACAAATTCATATGAATTGTTCTTGTTTAATACACAATAATGTTATTATTCATATTTTCATAATTTGAGCAAAATATTTTTTTTAATTATCCAAACCCCTGGATATTTAAGTGTAATCTCTTTCATGGTATTGTTTCTTCTTGCTCAGAGCAGATGTGATTTTTTTCTCCATTTATAGTACAATCCCGACACATAGTTCTTGATAATGACCATCATTGCTTTATGTGTCTTATGTGGTCTTGTACAATGTAGCAAGACAAGTCACATGGATTCAATGCTATATTTAGCTGGAATGTTTTTAATTGGAGTACTGTTGACTTTCTTTTGTAAGAACTTCGGTGAGTGACTCTAAATAGGAAGCAAAGAACTACACGCTTGTATGACTCCCTTTTCTAGGGCCTGGTGTAATGCAAAACTCTCTTCTAGCCAGTTGCTTAATATAAGTGCAACATTGAGAGCTTGGTTTGATGATGTCTATAAGCGTCATTGGGCAGTGCATTATGTACAATGAGTTTGATGGGAAAAGCCAATATCCCAGTCTGAAAGCTTTCTGATGGTCTACTATAAAATCCACCAGAGTCTGGGGGATATAAATTGCTGCTATAAGGTCCATAACATGAATAGAAATATTCTTTTTGCCAATTATCAAATATTTTTCTTCTAATCTATCTGGAAATATTCTATTGCAATGCTGTGTAAACATCATTTTGAAGATAGAATGATCTAAATTTATTAATATGTTTGGATGGTGAGAGAGGAACATTATATTTTGGTTTATTTGTCTTACCAAATACACTTATATGATATGGCACAATGTTTTGGCATCCTACTTCTATTTTGTTTACTTTGAGAAGGCTATAATAATAGGGTATACAATGTATTTTAAATGCTTTATAAAATTAATTACACAAATGCTCTAGGCTGCTGGCTTTGTCTATCTTGTATGTCCAACTTATTTCATTCTGAAACTCCGACAGGTAGACTTCTTAAAACAGAAAACTATTTCTATCCTCAATTAATCTTCTTATCTGTTCGCAGTTATTCATTTACTTGAGTTTCTACCAAGTGTTCTACTTTACTGTATACATTTGTAAATCAAGATTTAAAGATATTAGTTGAACATCTGCTTACTATTTTATTTACCAGTCTCATGAATTGAATGTTTATATTATGAAATTGTCTTTCTTGTTCTCTTGGCCTCAGTATTTGATATTCTTTTCTTCAGTCCTGATTCTTCATGTTTTTCACTCCAATTTTAATTCTGGTAGTTTTCTGTGCCCATTTCCTTCTCCCGCTTAGTCTGCTTTGTCTCCTGCTCCATTTACATGAGATGAATGAGTTGGCCCATTTTACAATGTTTTGCTTACTTATTGATTAAATAAATGTGGTTCATCAAAATTGCTGCATTAGATCTATGGCATTATGTTGTTTTTTCTTCTAACATTAGAACACATATGCAAACTCTCTTCTGTTAGATGTTTTTGGAACAGAAAGTATTCTAGTTGTTGCTATATTCCCTGTTGTCTTGGTTCTTTTTATTTGATGATTTCTCTGCTAACTCTTCAAGACCTTATATAACAGTTTTCCATTGTTCCCCATTTGACAGATGGGTGATTTTTTATTTGTTATGCCACTCTTTATTTGAAAATGCTATCATTTGAACAATCTAATTTTCTTAACAATTCCTTTTTTGGGAAATCTGTAGCAAGATATTCTTCGAGAAATGTGTTCCTTTTAATTTATTTATTTGGAACACCAGTCTTTAGAATGTCTAGGGAGTTAAGGGAGTGCCAATTAGTTTTGTTGCCAGAAGATTGTGTGTCACAAATGTTTTGAGACCCTGAATTCTTCTTATTTTTTTTTGTATATATGATTTGGTTTTCAGTGCTTTCCTGCTTGAACCTTGATATTTTGAAAACAAGGATGGAGTATAAACTAGAGGTAATTGATTTATGTGTTATGATATCTCCCCTTCTAGGTTCACTCCTTCAGAAGGGTCTGCATTAGTGTCTGCAAAGAAAATTGATATTTTTGCTACTCATGATTCTCCTAAGTCTTTGGGACACTGGGTAATCACTTTGCTCCGCCGTTTTCCTGACGTTATTTCTTGCCTTTATTCCAGTGTAGACACTATGGTGTTGGAAGCTCCTGTGATGCCAATCCACGGTCTATCAACAAGGAGCTGAGAAGATCATTAATTGGTAGGTCTAAAATATAAGCTTTTTTCTTCTTCTCTTTTTTACTACTTTGTCTCCCTCTATCAATAGGCACTTCTCATCCTTCTCCTCCTTTCCTCTTTTCTTCTGTGTAAGTGATTTTTATTTAGGGGATACATTTTGTAAGCATACTTTGGAAACGATTTTGATCACTTTTTTTATTTACAGGCATCACGGATGTAGTATATCTCCCCTCTCCATCCATGTTGCCTAACAGTGGATGGAAAGTAACTTAGCCCCTAGCTCTTTGTAGTCTTATAGGTATCATGAATGGCAATAGGCACCACTTGTGATCTAGTAAATCAAGTGATCCTTCAAATATGAGTTGCAGTAAAAGGAAGCTTGCCAGTTTCAAAAGGATTGCTGGCATATCATCAATCCCAACATTTATGCAACCTTATGATTCTTAGGGAGTCCCAGAATTGTCCTAATCTGTGACCGCATCTGATGGATGAGATTTTAAACTCTGAAAATGCACCTTCTGAAAGTTTTTGTGAAGAGAAAATGTAAATTCACCCCAATGGTTTTATTCATTCTTCAATGATGGGCAGAATCCATGCAATTGAATAGTCATGAGTGCCACTAGTCAGCAAACTCTGGCCAATTATAAAAAATTAGGTTGCCAGAGACAGACCTCCTTCATCCCACTCCTTCCATACCCTGCACTGATTTGAATAAGCCTCTTTTGATTCCAGGGGAAACATGTAATAACAATGGTAATCTCCATCTATTGGGCATGGTGAAGCCATGGTAGTAGTGCAGAATGGAACAGAGAGAAAAATGCAAGTAGAGATATTTTAGCTAAGTTAATTCTCCCTATCATTGACGGTGAGACATTTCAAATCTATTGCTTTCTTTTTACATCCCAAATATTTCCTTAACATTTCCACTTTCAGTTTCTATTGGATCCTCACTCAGATAGATGATTGCCTCTGTCAAATGGTTTCTGTATTCTGGCACGTTTTCAAAGCATGGTTCGTGGCTTAGAGATGTGTAATCAATATTCTGAGACTTCCTCAAAATCGAATACTATCCTTAGGATACGCTGGGCTGATGCAAGTGATTTGTTTAGTATATAACAATGCCCTCAGCATAAAGATCAACATTTAACACATGCTCCTTCGCCACCCCATAGTAAATAATATATTTATTTAGCCAAAATCCCTATGCAAGAAGCTCTATGTAGACGGTGAATAAGAGTGGGGACATGGGGAACATGTACCATGTTTCGCTGGTGAACAAGTAATCAATAAAAATATGTCCCTCCATATTTTCTGAGGTTAAGTCAGTACAATACCTATGCCACTCATTCAAAAATAAACAGCATCCCTACTTGCCCATCATGACTAATAAGAAGATTATACTACCCAGAGGAGCTGCATGGAGGATCTCTCAGAGTCCCTCCGCACCACTCCAAACATCCTGCCTTAAAATGATAAAAGTCTATGCCAGATACCTGGAAGCTAACTGTAAGAGATGTGAGAGAAGGAAGGACAGGGATCCCCAGTTCTACACACAGATCCAGTGGCCTGGTGATTGACCCTTCCCAAATCCCTAAAACTTACCCTGTTCAGATAGAGACACCTGTGACATGTCGGGAATGAGCTTCCATTTTTACACGTGTACACATGATTGTATAATTGATTGGTGAGTGACACTAGGTGAGAACACCCATGCTAAGATTCTCTATTCCCAACACAAATAACAAGACAATCCTTACTTGGTGTTGCAAAGACGTCTTCCCGAAAGATAGGTGGTAGTAGGTGTCACAGAAGAATTACAAGTCAGATCACCATTCTGCTCATCCAAGCTGGAAATCTAGCTCTTCTGCCTGACTCCAATAAAATGGGCCAGGATTTAGAAACTCATTGGCAGCCACCAAAAGGAAAATTAGATAAGCCAATCATGATATGATATGATATGATATGTCATTTATAAAGCGCATGTACACAAGTGTTAGTAGGCATGAGAAAGGGGAGAAAGTAAACAATGGCACTAGGGACGTCAATTCACCAAAATACCAGGGGCGGCGAAAGTGACATCACAACCTCGATTATATCACAGGAAGTGATATCCCTGGTGAGCCTGGTGACATCACATGAATAACATTTAACCCCTGATGTCATCACCTTGACATGCCATTGGTAGACTAAGTAGAACCAACATAAGCCAGGGGCGCTGCCATATATAGGCCACTATAGCCTCACATGCCCATTTACTGACAATGTATGCCATTATTGATGCACATGTCAGGTCTAGTAATCATATGCCAAGTAAAGCTCCACATTTGCAATTTCTGCCATAATAGGGATAATGTAGCTTCTGAGGATAAAGCCACCTCATGTCTGTAATAGCCTTACAGCCTAGATATGGTCCAATATGTAAGTTACAGCAGTGTATTTAGTTGCATCTTTCATATGAGAAGTGCATCTTCAAATGTTCAGTAATGCCACCCAATGTGCATTAATGTACTGTACCTGGTATGGGATAAAGCCCAACATACATACACCTATAAACACTGTAATATGAACCCTTAATTTCTTCCTTTTAACACAGAAAAACTTTCATCATAATGGCAAGTTTATAGAGGCACTACCTATCAATCTAATTTTAATCCAAATGTTCATAACAAACAAACTGAAAGGGAACCCCTGACACCTCAACGTCTTTCGATCTGTACATGGTTATCATCAGGAGGACCAAGAGGCTGACCCCAAAGCATTGTACTCTTTTATGGCGCTGACCATATATGCTGTTGACTACATTCCTGAGCTATATGGTGAATGGCATATATGGTTGTGTAGACCTTGCTACGATTCACACCTGTGACATGCAGAACACACATACATACCAACAGTGAGCATTTAACCCACTGAGCCTTCTTCAAAGCTATTTCTTCTTAAATGTGAATACCACAGCAATTGGTAATGCATTGGCTCTGGTGGTTATGTGTCTTTTTAACATAATACTTACATTCCTAATGCTTCTAAGCTCTGTAATGATGCATCCTCACAGCTTCTCTGCCATCATCTCGATCATCCTCTCCCACCTAGACTATGCAAACTGCCTTTACCTAGGCACACCAGCATTTTAGCTGAGGAAACTGCAAAGAATCCAAAACGCTGCAGCCCACCTACTCATTTGCCTCCCTCCCAGAGAACACATCAGCCCTACACTAAGAGTACACCATTCGCTCCCTATTGGTTGATGCACAACCTTTAAAGCCATGTTCATCACTCACCATGCCATCCACAACACCGGCCTGGAATTCGTACAAGACAAAATCACTTGCTACCACACCTCAAGGACATTCAGATCGGGCACAGCATCTTCCTAGTTGTCCTACACTAGAAATCCCCCAGACTGTGCGGATCCTCTTTCTCTGACCAAGCGTGAATCATCTGGAACTCTCTGTCCCTGCACATCCACAACATTGACAAACACTGGGCATTCAGAAAAGCCCTCAAAACCCAGCTCTTCCCTCCCTCCTCCTAAAACACACCCTATACTGTCCATAGATGCACAGAAAAACTGGCCCAAACCCCAAAACACACCTATCCACCCACACCTCCAGAGATGCCAGCAGCATTCGCAGCGGCACATCGTGACACATTTTGCCAACACCCCTTGCACCGACAGACAATCGTACATCACTCCCCCTTCCCTCTGTACCCCCCTCCTCCCCTGGCTCCCCACTGCTCAGACTCTCAATCCAGGGAGAGGACAACTGGAGAGACCAGCCAATCTCATTGGACCTAGGAAACAACATCAATGATGAATTCCATCAAAGTTTAAGGTATGTATACCTTGCACTACATCTGCGCACACAGGCCGCAGGTGCAGCAACCCATCTATGCACTCTCGAATGCAGCTATGGCTATGCAATTCCAGTCTAGCAGCTCCCATAGCTGTCCACACTGAAACCCATTACATAGCTCAGCACCTCTACCATGAGTATACAGCAACAACCTACAAAACATGTTGGTCTAGCTGGGCACATATCGAATCTCCGGCACTAGCACTCTATCCTAAACCACGAACATCACCCGCCCACATGCCACACCTCTGGCCTTTGTACTGGAGCTCTGCCAGCTCACCTGAGTCCATACCTGGAAAAATGCACACATGCATCTTTAAATTAACTCTTAGAATCTCCCACACGTGGATTACAGTTACCCAGGGAATTCCAAACACAAAGTGCATGCAAATGTGGAAAGGGCGCTATATAAATGGCGAATATAATACAATATGAATACAATACAATGTTATGGTCCACTAGTAAATCTGATACTAGTAGTCCTATATTTTCTTTTAAAAAGGACTGGAGGCACAGGAGAGGGTGCTGGGTAGATATCCTCATAAATGTGTTTAACTTCACAAATTGATTAAACAGCATTATGTGTCTAAATTGGATAGCTCAGCAAATTAAAAGGACATCTCTGACAAGTGCAAGTAGGCACTTTCCATGGTCGTAATTCAGCAGGCCTAAATCAGTCCTTCATCCGCCTATGGTTGATACACTAAGTATTATTATATTCTTACAAATAATGCCTATTTTTACAATGCTAAATAGCAGGAAGTATCAGCAGGCAGGCATTAAGTGCTATACATAAAGATATAACATAATACTATTTAACGTGGATATGGGAAAATCTAGGCCACAGTAACTTCAAAACCTGGAGTATTTTAAGCACAAAAGGATAGGCCTCAGAAAAATAAAACAAACAAATTGACTCTAAATAAGTAGCTCTTCTTCTGGACCATCCACTCTGTCTGGCTTATACAGACAAATACTACTCTTCAGTCGTGCTTTTGCAAACATGGCACTTTAGAGAAAGCCAAACTTCACAGTGTCATTTCCAAAAAAAAGAGGTTTCTTAGAACCCCCTTTATGTTTGTTTTTACATTGCCAGTTGGGGCTTGTCATTTTTTAATTGGTAGGGTGTAAAATGTTGACACAAATTTGCAAGAGTGACCGAGCACAGCAATGAAGCCTCCCCCAACCTAGGATGGTCCAGGGTTGGGGGGGGGGGGTAATGACAGGTTAAAATAGTGTTTTAAACAGCACACCATCTGTGGAAAATCAAGTAAAAATCCAGACAGTTTGCAATCAGTTTTGTAGGGTAATTAATGAAGAAATCTAAAAAATGCAAGTCAACAACAGTGCACAAGAGCATTTCCCAATATATTTTTATGATGCCTTTTCCCACAATATATTCCAGTATAGAAAAATGTTCACACTGCTTGTGCCCATAAATTTCCATGCTGACTGCACCTATATATGACAGTATTGCCATATAAGAACATAATCATGTTGTGCATAATGCCAGTAATGATACCATAAGAAAACGAATCTAGACAGGCTCTGCCAATATATGCTGCACATAACAACATAATCCTGTTGGTTTTGCCATTAAAAATGACATGTCACAATAAGAACATGTTTCAACTGGCTGCTCTAATGCAGGCCAGTCCAGACCCATAATAGCACTTATCATGTTCGCTTCATCATAGATGATCAGTAAAAAATGCAGTGCCATATTAATGTGTTCTACCTAACCTGGCTGCACCAAACTAGCCAGTCTAGTTATACAATAATGATTGTCATGCCTTATTTAAAAGCATGATAAAGCAAGCATGGTAAGTGTTATTACGTGGCTAGTATGCATTTTGATGCAATCAGTCTAGCCATTTCTTACTGTTGCATGACAATATTTTATGGGCATAGATGCTCAATAAAACATGTCATGCTACAATAGGAAATGGCAAGGCTAATTGCATAACAATTCCAGTGTAGTCATGTAATAACACTTTTCAAGGTTATTAAGGGTTATTACTTGGCGAGACTGGTATTTTGGTGTACTAAGCCTAGCCATTTCTTACTGTGGTATGGCATTTTTTCTGGGCATCTATGATGCTCTATCGTAGATGGGCAGTAATAAAATTCATGCCACCATAATACATGGCTAGACTAATTTCATCAAAATGCCAGTTTAGCCAAGTAATAACACGCATCATGCACGCTTTTTCGTGCTTTTAACGTAGGCATGGTGCGCGTTGTTACATGCCTACACTGACTTTTTGGTGTAGTAAGTCTAGACATTTCTTACTGTAGCATAACATTTTTTACTGCCCATTTATGCCTAGTAAAAATGTCATGCCACAGTAGGAAAGGTTTAGGCTTATTTCATCAAAATGCATTCTAGCCACATAATAACACTTATAATGCTTTCTGCACCATGCTTTTAAAGCAAGCATTATGAGTGAAATTACATGGCTAGATTGGCATTTTTTTATAGTAAGTCTATCCATTTCTCATTGTGGAATGGCATTTTTTACTTGGCATCCCACTGGAATGGTCTCCCTGCCCCTCTCAGGCTTATGGAAGCTCCTTAAGACTCTACTTTTCTCTTCTTCCTACCCTCTGCCCTCCCCTGCTAACCCCTTTCCCCTTCTGCCACAGTAACTGGCTGCCTGATTTCCCTCTGAGTCCTATAGGGAACCAGTTCTCCCCACCCAGTCCACCCTTACACTTAGCATGTGGGCCCTCATTCCCTGCACCCCATGCAATTCTCGCCACTTGTCCTCCCCTTAGCGATTGCCGAGCCTCTTTGGCCCTCTTCCTTCCATCCTCCACCTCCCTTTTCACTTGCTCTCTCTCCTCTTTGCCCTGCACTCCCCTTCACACCCTTGCACTTTGTGTTACACGCAAACCGGCACCCCCCTCTCCCTTGCACTTCTTGTTAGTTCACTTGCATAGCCAGATTGTCACAAGGCCTAGCAGCACCGTTATTATTATCTTTCTCTCTTGTTCAACCCCTTTTTTTGTCTTGTGGTGCCTTGTAAAACCATTTGTTGTACAGTCGCCTTACACATATCCAATACATTAATAAATACAAAATCTATGATTTTGTATCATAGGTGCTCGTTAATAAATGTCATGCCACAGTAAGAAATGGCTTGACTGATTGCTTCAAAATGCCAGTCTAGTCATGTTTTAAAGCAGGCATGGTATGCGTTATTACATGTCTAGACTAGCATGTTGGTGTAGTAAGTCTAGCCATTTCTTACTGGGTCCTGACGTTTTTACTGGCCATCTATGCCCATGTAAGAAATGGCTAGACTACATCAAAAGGCATACTCGCCAAATAATGACACTTACTGTGCTTGCTTTATCATGCTTATAAAGCAAGCATGATAAGTATTATTATGTGCCTATAATTGCATTTTGGTGTAGTAAGTATAGTAATTTCTTACTGTGCCATGATTTTATTTACTGCCCATCTATGATAATCTATCATAGATGGGTATTAAAAAAGCCATGTCGCAGTAAGAATTGGCTAGATGGATTGCACCAAAATACCAGTCTAGCCACGTCATAACACTCATCATGCTTGCTTTATCTTGCTTTTAAAACAAGCATGATAAGTGTTATCACATGGCTAGAATGCATTTTCATGCACTCTGTTTAGCCATGTCTTACTGTGGCATGACATTTTATATGGACCATCTATGTTAAAGTATCATAGATGCCCAAATAAAATCTCTCATCTGGCAAACCCCCGACCCTGCCCAAATCCACTTCCCAGGCTGGCACAAAGCCAACACAAGCGTCAATACTCATTCAACACACATTCATGCAGCATTCCCACAGCATGCATCTAAAAAACCATCCACACAGCATTTACTAGCTCATTCAAAGGCACAATCACGCATTCAAACAGCATTCACACAGCATTTACTCGCTCATTCAAACACATAAGCACACATTGAAACAGCATTTACTCAGCACATACTCGCTCATTTAAACACACATTAATACATTCAGACAGCATTTAAACAGCTCATACTCGCTCATTCAATTACATATTCACACATTCAAACAAAATGTATTCACTTATTGAAACACATATTCACACATTCAAACAGCATTTACACCGCACATACTGGCTCATTCACACATGCATACATATATACAACATATAGATAGAAAATTACATTTTCCATTCAATTACCTCCGAGTCAGCACCAGTCCTGATTCTACTTCTAAGGTCCTCTCGGCTCCCGCTCACAAGAACAGAAACTAGGAAGCACATATTGTTTCCTGGTTCCTGCATTTGCGTGCAGGAACCCTGCCTCTGCACCCCTTCCCACATGGGTCACAGAGGTTGTGGCAGGGGTCGCAGGGGAATCAACAGGGGTCACATCTTTGACCCCTTGGTGGCCCGCAAATGATGTCTGTGACTGGCACCTTGGAAACCTATTTAGAAAAGGGGTAACAAATAAGACACGCAGGGCCAATCCCTAGGCAATCAAGCAGGACACGTAGTAGATGATATCAGAAGACCTATATAATAGCTCATATTGGGTTAGGGTATTTTACCATCAGTGTTCTCAACTCTCAAGCGAAAAGGAGTGGAAATGGAGGCAGAAGGAGAGAGTGTTGCAAACCCGTTGAAGACTACACCTCACATAATGACAGAGAGCAAACTTAAAGGAAGGAAGAATGGGCATGCCTGCTGAAGGCTATTTATCAATCACTCGGATATGATGTGATAGTTAATTTATATTGCACCCATACACAAGTGTTTCAGAGCGCAACAAGGCAAGGGAGGAGAGCAAGGAAGGACAAAAACAATGATCTTACTAGGCCCAGTGACATTGAGAACACACAAGTGCAGGGGAGAGTGACTGGGGACAGGGGACATTCTCTCTTGTCACAAAGAGAAAAGTACTGGATTCTACTCCGTGACACGTTACATCCTAGGCGTCTCAACGAAGAACTTTCGCTCAATTGTTTTGTCTGAAGACTGACATCAAATATGATTTACTTTACCTATATTTCAGTGAATTATGTGACAATGTTAAGGTACTATTGGTTTTGCCACAATGTAATTTGTATTGCCCGTTTTTTTGTGCAATTTATTGCTGCCTTCTATCTGTACAATGCCCATTTCATTCGTAATACTGGTGAAGTAATCATGACAAGCTGATGTTTGTAACAACAACTTGGATGATATGAGTGATTAGCCAGGTACACACTGTTTTGTAACAACAATATTGAGCAAATAGTTCCTCTAACAGTCTGATGTGATTCCCCTATCTGTATGTATTATACTGAAATCAAAAGAGTGATGAACCTGTTCCATGTTAAGAATGAGTTCATTTTCTTCAACACACTCATAGAACCACCCCCGGAGTTATTTATTTTTTCATGTAACACTATAATGTTTAATGAGGTAATAAAGATATGGTTTCTCTAACTTATGTATGATCTGTAGTTAGAGCATGGCTTTGTTAACTATATGGCACTATCTCCAACATCATGTCAGATGCCCATACATACAGGATCGGCTTTCCATTCTGAGTGAGTCCATGACACTGTGCATAATCTAGGTTCTTTGGAACAGATTATATACATGGTTGCCATTATCATTAGGTTCTGATGTGGCACCTCTCCAAAGATAAGAACTTATGTTATGAGTCAGCACTAAGTGTACAATCATTAATTTACTTAAAGAATTATGTACCCGATGGCAGTATCAATGGACTCACCATAACGGGCATCATTCTTGTCATGGGGACCACATTTAATAACAAATCTGGCTATGCTATAACCAAGATATATGCACTTAATTGAGCTGATGTTTTTAATACAATTTGATTTTACCTTTCCATTCTGCAGCCTATAACATATTCCTGACTTCTCTATAAACGTGCATTATACTCGTGAACCATTTTGATTAATATGTTAGATAAGTGTGGATGTGGATCGACTACAATCATGATTCACTGGTGAACAGGCCACTCGAGACTGCTTGTTCAATGGCTTCGCTACATCAAGTGAGGATTAACATGGACCTGCTGCATTAACTTACGCCGTGCTGGCTGACTCCACTCAAATATGGACGCCAACCAACACGATTGACATAGTAGTCCTTTGTTTGTGAGACTGATCCATAGTAAGTCTATATACTTACACACGATGGCACGCCCATCTTCTCAGCATCGGCAGCTATTACTGTGGCAACCAGCGTGACATTGGAGACCAGCCGAGGGGAGACAGTGGCCCACCCGTCCACAGGTAGGCTTCTTATCTACATGATGATAAATCGTATTGCTACATAGGGGTCCGTACCAATGGCTATCTAAGCTTATTTTACAGTATGTTTACTCTAGTTTGAACGCGCACCGGATCGCGTCTTCTATCAACATTACGAGCACAAAGTTGAATCATTGCAGACTTCATTCTGGGAAAGATAGGACAGTTTATCCTAAAGTGGATCCTTTTATCCATAGGGGTAAGTGACATTGTGGGTACTTGGCAAACAGTTATAGAGAAACTTATATTTCCTCGATACTGATGATAGGGATCTGAAATAACACTGACCTGTAATTGGTATTCACATCAATCAATGATCAAGAACGCCCGGCGGCACATTATTTGAACCAGGAGCTTATAACTGAAGTTTACAGAAAACATCTGTCAGCGCAACAAGTTTGATTAGAGCACTGCGCTCGCTGTGAGTACAGCCATTCATCTGCACACCTCTATAACCATCTTACATTAGGTGTACCCCATAGTAGAGATATGTTATAGATAACGAGTTGGTTTCCTTTACCTTTTGGGTGTTGACGTACACCAGCATCTACACCTTAAACATGATGTTTAGACCAATATAACAACTATTAACGACGAAAGGATTACCCTGACCAACAGGAGAGGCACGTAAGGTAGTCATATGACACGTGACAGCACTTGAAGTATCACTAAGGTGAGCTGTGCGTCTTCTTTGATACCTGGGAAACCAGTGTGTATGATGAGTCAATTCACATCCAGTTGGCCCTTGATTACATACATATTGGGAGCATTCATTTGATATATTGCCTTGATCCTTGCTATGTTATGTGTGATTGATTGACATATTGTAATACCTGTATAATACCTGTATCAAACAAAAACATTGGCAACATACTTATAGTATCTCTTTATGTGATATTTCTTCGCAGTTCAATTAGGCCCAAGAAGAAGAGGATTATGCCTCGAAATGCATCAGCCATTTACATTCGACATCCGGATAGTTTTGCTGATAAAATTCTTTATTGATTAATACATTGCTATTTTTACTTCAGAAGATGTTTGAAAGTATTTTATGTGTAATGATTAACAGAAACAAGTATCACTATCCTTATATCCTAAATTCAATCCTTAACTGTCCTTTGACGGTATACTATAGTGTGCAGGGGATGGGGGGGTTCCAATCTTGGATCCTCACTTCTTCTCTTCCTAGGAGGTGGTGCAGTTTTGTCATTGGATGGGCAGGGATCTGGGCCTAAAATCAGAGGGTAGCGAGGTGCCCAATGCCAAAGCAGACAGAGATCAGCAGGTTAGAGAAACAGCAAAGGCAGAAGCAAAGAGGAAGGTCTGAGGTGCTTCAGCA
Source organism: Ambystoma mexicanum (assembly GCF_040938575.1). Taxonomy (NCBI): domain Eukaryota; kingdom Metazoa; phylum Chordata; class Amphibia; order Caudata; family Ambystomatidae; genus Ambystoma; species Ambystoma mexicanum. The sequence continues at coordinate 720,685,465 of NC_090932.1, forward strand.
ATCGAAGATGGTTCTCCAAGTTTCAGAGAGACAGGGTGGCTGTTCCAGAGGGAGACCCCAGCTGAGGAAAGAGATCTACCCCTAACTTGTTGCTTGGAAAAGCAGCTGACCCTGAGGCAGTTGGAGGTGGAGGAGCGGAGAGCTCGAGTAGGAAGATATTTCCGAAGGGAGAGTTGCATGTATTGTGGACCCAGGCCCCAGAAGGCCTTGTGGACAATGCAAAGGGTCTTGAACTGAATCCTTGCAGCCACTGGGAGCCAATGAAGAGATAACAGGGCAGGAGAGATACGATCCCTGGGCTTGAGGCCAAGCACAAGTCTGGCAGTTATGTTCTGGATGAGTTGGAGAGGGCATAGAGTAGTTGCAGGCAGATTTAGGAAGAGGCTGTTGCAATAGTCTAGCCTAAAGAGAACCAGAGCTCTAGAGACAGTGAGTTTCTGGTGGAAAGAGAGGAAAGGAAGCATACCTCTGAGGAGGTGCAATTGGTAGTATGACTTCTTGTCAAGGTCAGAGATATGAGGAGAAAAGGAAAGCGAGAAGTCAAAGATGACCCAAAGGTTCTTAGCCTCACAGGTGGGAGCAGGGAGAGGGCGAATGGAGGCTTCCCAGAGAGTTATAGGAAAGGAAGGTGCAGGTGTGTTGATGAGGAGGATGTCTGTCTTACTAGAATTAAGGTAGAGGGCATTGGCGGCACACCACTCCTGTATAGCAAACAGACAGTCAGAGATGAGAGAGGGAGAGGAGGTGGCAGAGAGGAGCCTTAAAATGAGCTGAGTGTCATCTGCATAGTACTGTAAATTGAAGTAGAGAGCAGGAATGCGGTGGCCGAGGGGTGCCCAGTATTGGTTGAAAAACCAAGGAGAGAAATTAGACCGTTGGGGAACACCACAAGTAGAGAGTGCGATAGAGGAAAGGAAGGACCCGGTGGGACCTGGGACGATCTGTTGCAGAGAAAGGATGTCAGCCAGGCCAAGACCTGATCAGTGATACCCGGGTTATCATGGAGGTGGTGGAGGAGGATGGTGTGGTTGACCATGTCAAAGGTAGAAGAGAGATCGAGTAGGATAAGGACAGATGGGATATTAGAATGAAGGTTGGAGAGCACGTCTTCACAGATGTTCAGGAGAGCAGTTTCTGTGCTTCTGGCAGCTCTGAAGCCAGACTGATGGTCATGGATGCAACCAACAGAATCAGTATGAAGATTAAGCTGGGAGATGGCCAGATTTTCCAGGAGTTTACCCATGAAAGGAGTGATAGAGATTAGGTGTAACTAGGTCAGAGTCATACCAAGAGTTGCACTTGGCTTTTGTCTTCAAGCAGATCCTCATGACAGGGGCAAGAACATCAGGAGCATCAGAGATAGCAGAGTGGAGCTTGGAAAGGGCAGTGTCAGGATGAGAGTTAGCCAAAGGTTGATGGGGGGCAGAAAGTGGCAGTGAAAGACTCAACTGACACACCTTTCATGGGTCGGATGACCGAGAAGGTAGGTGGCAATGCTGGAGAGGGTTTGGCCTGCGAGGTAGAGAGGGAGAGATGGGAGGAAAGGATAAAGTGATCGCTCCAGGAGAGAGGAGTTGTGAGGGGGTTAGAGAGGGGGAGATCAGAGGAGATGAGAACATCAAGATTATGCCTGTCAAGTGAGTCAGACCAGAGGAAAGAATAGAGAGAGAGTGAGAGCGAGAATCACAGAGGTCATGAAAGAGTCCAGAAGAGGGACAGATAGCATGCAGGTGGATATTGAGGTCTCCAAGGAGAAAAAGTTGAGTGTTTGAGGCCAGGAGGGAGGAGGAGAGGTCAGCCCACTCAGCAAGGAAACAGGTAGTTGGACCAGGTAGTTGCTAGATAGTAGCAATGCTGAGCGAGTGACTGGGAGAAAAAGAAAGCCTACAGACAAGGCATTCAAAGGGGGAAGAGGCCTGCATCGGAGTCACAGAGGCACAAATCCACTCCAGGAAGATAATGGCTGCACCCCCACTGGGATGGTTGGATCTGGGCGCGGAAAGGATCTTGTAGCCATCAGGGAGGAGAGTGTCAAAGCTGGTGACAGAGCTGGCCGCGAACCATGTCTCAGGGAGATCAAGGACGTCGAGGTCTAATTCTTCGAGGAGGTGGCAGATGTCAGAGAAGTGTTTGACACCTGAGCAAGAGTCAAGGGTGGCAATATGGAGAAGGTTGATAGCCTTGAAAGACCTCCGGGCAGGGGTCCTAATCAGAGGTACGCTCTGTTGAGGTGTAGAAGAAGCCAGAGGGGGCAGAGGAGGAAGTAGGAGGAGGCAAGGAAGCCAAGGAAGGGGCAGAGGGGGAGGCAAGGAAGCCAGAGAAGAAAGAGAGAGCACAGCTGGAGAATGAAGGAAGTTGATTAGGCGTGGGAAACGTCTATCAAAGAGGAGAAGGTTGGTCTGAGGGCCTTGGACCAGGACGGTGCCATTCTGGTAGACACTAATGATGACCAGGAGGGCCTCCCACTGGGTGCCAGCATTAATGGGAGAAAAAGAGAAGGGAGAGAGCACAGAGGGCATATGAGGAGTCTGGCGAAGGAACGACAAAGAGGATGTCGATGAGCATCTGTCTGGATGGCGCACTGGTGTAGGTGTCAGCGATAGGGAGACCAGGGTGTTAGGCCAAATATTCTTTTTGAACTTCTTCCTACCAGACTTAGTGAGAAGGGGATTATAGTCAATAGAGAAACTGAGAAAATAGGAGAAACAGAGAGTGCCATAGGTAAAGTGGAGGTGGGTAAAGAGGAGAGAGTGCGAGAGAAGCAGGGGAGCAAGACATAAAATGCATGACAGAGTAGCAAAATGCAGTCACTGGGCCCAGGCAAAAACAGAACACACTACAACCACAAGGGCACAGCTGGATTCGAATTGCAGCAAAGGTGAAATAACAGTACAGCGACAGGGACACAGCTAGATTCTAATTGCAGCAAAGGTGGAATAACAGTACAACCAAAGGGGCACAGCTAGATTTGAATTGCAGCAAATGCGGAATAACAGTTCAGCCACAAGGGCACAGCTAGATTCAAATTTCAGCACAGGTGGAAATCAATACAGTCACAGGGGCACAGCTAGATTCGAACTGCGGCAAAGGTGGAATAACAGTACAGCCACAGGGGCATAGCTAGATTTGAATTGCAGCAAAGGTGGAATAACAGTACAGCCACAATGGCACAACTAGATTCAAATTGCAGCAAATGTGGAATAAAAGTACAGCCACAGGGGCACAGCTAGATTAGAATTGCAGCAGAGGTAGAATAACAGTACAGCCACAGGGGCACAGCTAGATTTGAATTGCAGCAAAGGTGGAATAACAATACAGCAACAGGGGCACAGCTAAATTCGAATTGCAGCAAAGGTGGAATAACAGTACAGTAAAGCCACAGGCAGAAGGAGTACAAGTCTGTGAGAGGAGAGTGCTGTTAGGAGAGTCGGGCGGGGCAATTAAGGGAGAGGCAACTAACCCATGTTAGTGTACAGAAGTTCAGGTTACACCAGAGAGTGTAGGAGCACCAGTTCTGATGAGCGGCTGAGAGGTTTAGGAGGACCTCCCAGGATGACCAGGCAACGGACAGGGAGCAGACAGGGCCTTCGATGCAGGCCTTAGATAACAGGTGCCGCCTCCCACCTCTCAATTCTTGTGGTTGGGTGGGAAAGAATGTATCCAGCCAATGAGAGCGGGAACAGGCTCCGGCCTGTCACACCATCTGGGGGACAACAATAAGGACGGCCTTGTTGCCATTCCCATACAGATGTGGTGGATGCATCAGTGTGGCAAATATTCATTCAAGTAAAACAAGATTTGAATTAAATAAATGGGTTGCTAGTGCCCGAAAAGCTACTCCAAGTACCAAAATGAATATTAGGAGGCGGAAGGCCTCGGTGAGCAGGGTGGGCCACAGCACCACAATAAACTATTGTGCGCCTTACCAGGCAAGTGACAGCAGAAGACAATCAGGGTCATCATGAGTTTGGCGGTAACACTTAAATGCAGCAGTAGTGCTATTACCAGCATATTTAAGGGTCCGACCAATCACGAGTCTGGCAGCATTTACCCCGAGCTCCAAGCTGGAGGTAAATGCGCAGGAAAATTCTCATTTTATGGCGCAATTAGTGGAACATTATTAGTGCCTGCTAATTGTGCCAAAACCCAATGTGGAATAGAGAATTACAGTTACCGCCCAACCCTTGATCCGGCACTAATAGCGGCAGACCGGTTGTCAGTAACGATTTTTGTGCGGGCGGTATCCCAGCAGTAATACAGCTGATCTTCCTCGCACTGTTCATAAGATGAAAAAGGCATGATTTGAGAATTTTGGATTTCAGACCCCCTCCAATTAAAGGCCTGTGTTGGGGAAGCTGAACAGAAAGATTGCCCAATTAAATTACAGACTATAGTTTTCAGCGCACACTGGTAATGAGCTTTGTTCATTTCAAATTTTGACAAAAATCACCCTGTGATGTTCTGCTAAGAGAATGAATTAAATTAATATTTTATTTGTTAAATAGGCTACAGATCTACCCAGTCCCCCCCGGCCCACCATAAAGGGAAAGGATTGAAGGCCAGCAGATTCCCTACCTTTTGGTTGCAAAGGGTTAAATTCTACTTACATAGAACACCTCTGTTTAACATTCTGGATAGCTAGTTGCATGGCAGGTTCCTCTGGAAGGACAAGTCAGGTGTCTGGTCACGCCACTCTCAAGGATGGCCACTAGCTCACCACCATAGGACCCAGTCATCTTTTAGGCCTTCCCAACAAAAGGCAGCTCCACCCATTGCAATCTCAGCCACATCTCCTCATGGTGTTACCTTGTGGCTGTCAGTTGATACGTTTTAGTAGCTCTTTTAAAAAAGGTAATTTTCTCAGCTCTGTCCCATAGTGCATCCACTTTATGTAGCTGTGATGACACCATCAAGATTTCTATTTTGGGAAGTGCCCTGGAAGAGTTGTCAGAAATAGGATTGGACAGTTACCCTTCTCTATCGTCCCAAATCTAGCCCCTCTCCAAGGATTGGTTTAAGAGCCTGGAGCAGCCATATGGCAATTACCATTGGCAATCCCCTTTTGTTTTGATGTCAAATGTTGGCATACGTCTAGTTATGTGTCAATGACTTTGTGATTTCTATTAACTGCCAGAATCTATATATATATATATTTCACTTCAGCTAATAATGGGGAAACAACAGCCAGGTCTGCACCATGTTGCAGGAACATTTTGCAATGTTCTGGCATTTTTACAAAATCAAAATTGTTAGGAACATGCAATTTATTCCCCATATTCCTAATTTTACCACCCTTTGTGGACTCTCAAATTCAGAACATGTTCAAAGCAGCCAGGAGCAGCTTTTAACTGGTCATTACATTTCCCTAAACTTCAGGTGGAGTAATTGTATATCACCGAAATTGCCTTGGAATTGTCTAAAAAATAAAAACATACATGGATGCAGTGTGATTTGTAGTTTCTGAGAAACAGCAACACTTGTGACAGTCCATTTAAACTAAGGGGAATCTTCATATGTGCAAATATGAGCTTCCCTGCCTCTGTGCTATTTGTCACCCTTAGCCATCCTGTGACCAGGGTTTTTTTCTTTTATTATCCTCTTTGTTGTATGAAGTTGGTAGCTGCCACTCGTAAACACCTGGAGCCTTGGCCACAGAGAGATTCCCCTCCCCATATTCCTGTCATGCACAGGCTAGAGTCATTTTCCAGCTCAGAACTGCCTTCAGAGACAGTGGATTTAGGGAAACTTGTTTTTTAACACCCTTTGGGACACATTGTATTGCAGTTGGTCAAGGGCGTGGGGTGTTGGCGACCCGCTCCTCATGCCGTTTGTCCCTGGAGGGGCTCCATACCTTTGGCCACGCCCCCTGGAGCATTTCTCCCGTGACCAAAGCCCGGCAGGGTGAAGCCCGCGGGTCAAGGGCGCAGGGTGTTGGCGGCCCGCTGGGGGTGTTCACGGATCTGTGGGGGGCCAGACAGACGGGCCTGCAGCGATTAGGATCTGGATCTGGACTATGTCAAGAACCTCATAGGTGAGCAAAAGCTAGCCTCTGCCATCCCTGCCATTCCCAGGAAGGGGGGGGGCGAACATTTCTTCAATCACCCTTTTGAGTGCATGAGGTCCTTTGCACCAGCTAAGCCAAGCCAAGCCCACAACAAGATACTTTTGCAGGATGGCGTGGTGTGACTTTCTATGTTCGTAATCCAATCCGGAAGGCTTCTCTCCATCCGGCCCGCATAATGGTTGGCCTTACCAGTGGTACTGACCCAAGAGTCATGGAGGGAGGAGATATCTCATCCTCTTTTTCCCCCCGCTACCTCTCTAAATTCTCACTCCTATCTACACTACAGGAACATTTGGCCCCATCAGGAGTTTGGAAGCCAATCATGGGCATAAGACGGAGGGGGGTCGTGTTGAGTAAAGCGCTGGTGGATTTGCAGGCAGAAGGCACTACATGCCTTTGCGCAGATGGAGCACCTGTCCAACTGCCTCCTGCCCTGGCTAGAGAGGGGGATCCCGGGGTATCCACTTCCAAGTCTCCCAAGTCTCCCAAGTTATTCAGCAAGACTGGTCTACAGGTGGGGGCCTCAACACAGCTCTCTGGGTCCACCTGTGGCATTGCTCCCTTTGCTCACTCTGTTTTGGACTTGGCAAACCCCCTCTTGGATGAGTCGAGGATTCCTGTAAATTTGTTAACCCCAGGAGGGCGTCTTGACTCATTAGCCACAGCCGCTCTTCTGGACACCCTGGCCAGTGGTTGTGAGAAGATCTCCATGGGCATTTCGAATCTGTCTGGAGGACATGTCCCGGTGGCCCTACCTTTGGCCTCCCAACTGGTGTCACCCGCCCTCCACCCCTTTTCTGACCCAAACTCTGATATATCAGCCCCGCATATGCCACTGGTTCCCTTTGTGGATCGCTCATCCCTTTCTCATGCGCCTATGCTTTCGGTCTCCAGGGGTGGGGGTCCTGTGGATCCGGTGGGTTTGGGTATGGGAGTGAAGTACAGTCCCCCATCTAGTATTGGGAGTGAGCTCATACTTGATGCTCCCTTGGGAGCCCCAGCATCCATATCCTCAGCCATTCCACCAAGCTGCTCCTGTCATCACCTCCGTTCTGAGATGGCCGAAGTAAAAAACCTCCTACTTGTCCTGATTTATGGGCTGCTGGAGGCCAGGGGGAAGGGAGACGTGGGGAGGGGTGTAATGAGCTAAGCTGAGGTTGGGCTAGGGGGGCCAAATTCTGACTCCGACAAAGGGTCACACACCTCATACTCCTGTCCATCCCCTCCCTCCCCGAGGAAACAACCAGGGGTGGCTCTTCCCCTAGTGCCACCTCCACGAAGGAAGTCCATCGGGATACCAGGCCCGGGGGCCAATTTTTTACCATCGCTGTTTACCCTCGGGAGGGCCCAAGGCAACATATGTTTAGTGGGAAGGGGGGAAGCTGCTCCAACCTCGGGTCAGGGGAGGCTCATGTTGGGGCGTCACTCCCCAGAGGGCTGTGGCCTATCAACTGCGTTTCTTCATGGAGTGCCAAAACTATTTTCTGCCTCCAGAGAACCAAGGGATGCACTCCGGAACAAATGCCTTCACTGGTTGCGGGCTGTTGGGGATTGTGGGTTTGTATCTGGGGGCTCTGTGCTGAATTGTACCAGACTGTCAGACTTTTCAGGCATTACGATATGGTCAAAGTTGTCTTTGGGGACGCCCTTATGGCCAGGGTCGTTGCGGAACAATGTAATGGCCCCGGGTGGTCAAGGAAAAGTGTTATTAGGGCCAGTCTATCCCTTATCCCTACCCCTGTGTGTCCTTCAGGAGATCTTCCCAGTAAGAATCCCCTTTCAGGGGCCAACTTGACTGTCTTGGGCTCAAGGTGCCATGGGAGATTGCAGAGGCAAGGGTTCGGTGGTACTTGATCTTGGGAGTACATTGTTTGAAGAAAAGTTGGTACCTGTAATTCTGTAGTATTGTATTTTTGTCGTTTAATGATTTTTTTTTAATATATCCGAATAAACTTGTTTGATTGATTGTAAACAGTTGGGATACAAGCAATGCTTTCAGTGGGGGAGTTCTTTGTGAATTTTGACCAGAAACCCAGCATTTGTCCTTGGCTGAAAGAAACTCACATATTGCATGTTCTAACATCAGCCTTGATTCTTTGAAACACAATGTTTTTTACTGATCAAGGTTCAATTTGCTTTTGCTCTGAAAGTATAGGGCTAATTCTTTCAGTCATTAATAAAATACACTTTTAAATATCTGCTGAAAAGTGGGTCTGAATTGTCACAGTGCACCACCTTTTGATGGGTGCAGTTCCAGTGAAAATGCTGCATTAATTTCTCCCCAGTAATGTGATGTGCTTTCCCAATATGTACTTGGATGACATTTTTGTTTTAGTTTTCTCTGGATTTCCACTGCATAAACATAGTCACCTAGTCTGATCCTTTCATGGCAAAAAAGTGGGCTTTTCTTTTCAAATCTTTGCCATTATTTTGCATGTGAAGCATAATATACATTACTTTTTGTCAAAGCTAGGTCTTTTCCATGACATCTTTATGTTGGCTGGGGAACATTTTACTCATGCCTTGCTTTAAACTGCAAACACACATGCAAAGCCATTTTGGTGTCAGTGTTATAAACTCCTGTTTTTCATGTGAAAGGGACCTTTAAATGTCTTCTACCTTTGTGAATTAAAATGCTGCTTTTCCTTTTGTACGGCCAGGTAGGGCCTTTTCACATGGCCTTTCCTTATGTTACTTGCAGAAACCACACAGTCTGACTTAATAGGCCCGTTTTGGTGTGTGAAGAATTTGTTATGAATGCTGGTAAGTCATTTTTTCAGTGGACCCTTCAGTTTTGTTGGTTTGGGGCCTTTGATTTCACCCATATCATGCACACTGCATGTAAAATATAGCAAAGCGCTCAACTACAGACAATTGCTCTAAGGCTGCACACACATTTTTTCACTACCTTTCTTCCTATTGCATAGTGCCTCATAGCATACAGCTGTGTCCCAGGAAAAATCTAGTCAAGCTGACAGATAGTTTCTCCCTATTCAATAAACCTATGACTCTTTTCTATCCACTCCTCAGCTTCTGACAGTCAGTTCTACTATAAACTATTATGCAATAGCTTTTCTGAACAGTTCGGAACTGTTTTGTACATCTCTGTAACTCCAACTGCTGCACGACCTGCTAGGCTTCTTTTACCATCTCATATATGGTCAGCTCTTCAGCACCATAGCATATATCAGCAGGTGCTATATTAATACAAGATAACATAACATAAACCTGTCACAAATCTACCACTCCACAGTGTCAACTACACATATTTGGCTGGCTAGTAAACCTCTCCTTTGGTTCAAGTAGTGAGGCACTCGGACAGCAGTTGGCATCTTAGCCACTTTGTTCTCTCCCTGTGTGTTATGGTCAGCACACAATGCAGGAGACTGGGTAAACGAGAGCAGGCCCATGGCACAGCTGTTGTGAAAGGGGTGCACATGCAGCTTCCTGTTTCTTTGATGTCTGCTCTGAGCTGGCCACAGGAGCAAGCTGATTCTGTTTTCTTTTTCCATGGATTCCCAGTGGAGTCCTGGAGCACTGTGGGGTAGAAATACTCTCTGTGCCTCTACTTTGAATGGAAACATGGAACGCCAAAGGAAACAGTGGTCTTCACTTCTTCCTTCTATACCCAGGACCAGGCAGAGACCAGATACAGATGAGGGGCTTCTTTCTTGCCCACTGTGGGCCTGAACTCTTGCTTTGCCGGAACCAGAGATCGGGGGACAGCGTGTGTTTTCTCCCGATTTCCGTTGTCACCTGAACAAGAGAGGAAACCAGGGTACAGTGTTTTTGATGGAGTACCTCGGGCAGGCAGGGCTCACAGAAGCTGAGGCACAGGGCATTGCAGACATGTGTATGTGGTACATGCCTCAAACAGGCTTGAGAAGAGTCTGACAGAAACACCTACGTCTGCAGACCACCTCTTGAAGTCCATCTATGGCAATATCCAGATAAAAGCCTGTCAACCGTTTTGGTTTCAACCAGAGGGACAAGGGATGGACAGAATGACATGAGTCCAGCTGCTGACCTCCTGGAGACAATTTCGAAAAGGGCCTATTTGAAGGAAAAATAATTGTATTGTGTTTTTGTCTGTTGTGTTTCTTAATTTAATTGGTCTCCTGGCATTTTTTTTTTCTTCATAGGATTTGCTTTTTTATTGAAGGTAAGTAATTAATAGTGAGTTTACTTTTTTCCACACACACATTTGTTTTAACAGTGCCCCCTGCCATTAAAACATGACAGTTTTTACATGCACACTTTAATGAAGGATTGCTCTTTTGCCATTGGTGTGGTAGCTTTTTTTAAATTTATTTATATAATTGTGACCCCATTTTTTCATGGGCTGCAAAAAGAGCAATCATCTTGTTACATGGGGCTACAGTGTTTTTCAGTGTAGGTCTGTTTGCAAAATAATAATTCGTTTTTTATCTAGCGCTTTAATCTAAAGTGCTTTACATAGGACATAGTTACATAGATTACTATTATTACCTAATCAAAATTGGTACTCATTTAATCGAACCTGCTACCTGCACATAAACGCAGATTACCGCATCAAGCTTTAACCCGCTGAGCCATTTGAAAAGAGCCGTCTTAGAAGAAGCAACAGTCCAAGTGATACAGTTCAATGAATTCAAGCCATTCAGTTCAAGGGATACCTATGTGCAAACTGAGAAACTGGTGGATACAATGATTGGCAGATAATCACACAATCATTGAAAGTGCTGCAACTGGGCTTAAACCCTTACGATCAACTTAAAAGCATGGTTGGTGGAAAATCACCACTCTGACACGTTTACACTCAACTTGGTGATATTCTTTGTTATGTTATGTTGATTTATACCGTGCACCACTACCACCCGGGAGCAATCTCCAGGCGCTCTTGTGAACATGAGCCCTGGTGAAAGCACATCTTCAATGACATAACATACTGTCAGCAATTGCATACATCAATTTTAAGGAACAGAGATAACGCCCCTGATCCTTACAGCACTCCCACATCATCTTCTGAATGTCTCGGGAGAATAGTTCAGGGTCTCGGGAGGATAGCTCAGGGGCAACAAGTTCTCCTTGGAAGCAAGACGACACAGAGCAACATGGGTTCTATCCCCGATCCACGCTTAGAAACCTCTGGGTATTAAGCGCGATATAAATAACCTATCATATCATGTATACAGGGTCCCTCTGACCCACAGTACAGGTGGTTCCTGGACGCTTTGACTGTCTCACTCTTTAAGATCTGCTCCTACACTGGCTTATTTCTGGTGGTAACTGTCACCAATTTGTATCCAGGCACTGTCTATGTTTCTGTAATGGTGGTTACTGCTACTATTGCAATTACCATGAGCATTAAGTTTACCACCGGTGGTACAGCTACCACTCTTTTTAAAGTGTGCCCCAAGAATGCTGGGTCGGCTGTTTGCCCAACAGATTGCTTATGTCCTCGGTCACTGACACTTTCAAAACACATGAGCAATTACTTTTATTTGGGGGAAAGCACGTAATTGAACTGCGTGTGTTGAACTTACAGCCTCTAAACACATGCTTAAGAGCAACGGCAAACATGTTTGACCCATGTCTTATCTGGGTGCTAAGTTAGCGTGTTCTGGTCCTTTACTTCAGTGAATAAGGAGTCATGCATACAGATAGCTCTGCACTCAACAGAACGCACTTTCTCTGTATCCGCCATGTGAACGCAGCATGGCACATTAATATGTATGAACAAAAACGTGTTCAGACAAAATAAATAAGCTCATTTCTGGGAGAAACGCCGCCCGTTGCCAATTCTCGCCGAAGATGCTTGTGCAATGGGGTTAGGAATTAAAATGGCCATTAGGTAAAGCTTTCAAACTGCACCATTATGTGATCAAATTCGATATAAAGAACCTCTTGCAGGCCTCCGGTCGGGCTTGTAATGGTTGGGAATATTGGTGTGGCCAGGATAATCAGGACCATCTGGCCAAGGAGAGCACGTGACCGCAACAGGAAATGGGGTTCTGGGAATTTGTCTTCTGAAAAATATTGATTGATGGCTCGGAGGGGGAAGTCGATTTTGAAAAGCCCTGTGCATCCTGCAAATGTGCAAGGCATCAGCCGAGATCACTCTCCCGCCGCACGCCCCCTGTGCACCACGATGATATGGATGGGATTTACACGCAAGACTTTTGAATAGACTGTCCTCGGCTGTAAATCAAAAATACTGGCGTGCATCTGTTAACTTACTTTCAACACCGCCATCTCAACATATGTGTGTAAGGCTCGAGGTGAACGTGTCAGTTGACGTGAAAAAGTGACGTCCTCTGATCCTCTTTATGACAACCGCAATTAGAGGAGGTTTGTGGGTCTGTTTTTTTTTTGTTGTTGAATTAAACATAAAAGAAAATGGAGGTCTCTGGGGCAGCGAAAATCATTGGATTAAAGAGACCCACCCTTGTTACATCACAGGCTCAACCTTATGGCTTGCTGTGAACACAGAGAGACTCAGTATAATTTAACGTTTCCAACTACCAGCAAACCTAAGGACTATTGGGGCCCCTTCAGGAGTTTTATGGCTAGGGAGGTGGATTCGGAAACAGGTTCAGATATGTAGCATATGGGAGATCATCCCAGGGGTGCGCCCCACTCTACACGGTCTGTGGTTTTGTATATTTGGGGGGGGGGGATATGGTCGCAAGTTAAGGATGGTGGTACTGACACTGGGATTATTTTCTGTTTGTATCTGTTCTTTTTTAAATGGTTTCCCTTCCCTTGGTGCTAAAGTAATTTGCAAATAATATGGTGGGGCTGGTTTTGGGCCTCAGGGGGGCCCAGCTCCCTGTGGTATTTAGTTGTGGGGGTTTCTTCGTTAGTCTGCTGTTTGTGTAGTTTAGTCTATGTTGTAAAATGCAAATAAATACAGTTTTTTTAAAAAAAAGAGAAAAATCCTTTTCACCCACCTGCTGTCAGGACTTGGGCAACTGAAACAGCGCCCGCACCGCAGAATTAATACTTACACATTCATGAAATAGCTCTGGAATCGCAGATGCAGCCATCCAGCACAAAAAGTTACAAAAGCAGCAATTGAGAATCAGATTATTATCATTATTTGGTATTATGATTATTATTATTATTATTATTATTATTATTATTATTATTATTATTACTGTTATTATTATTAATTTTAAGATTTTTATTATCAATAATAATAATATGATTAGTTGTATTATTATTTTTACTATTATTACTATTATTATTATTATTATTTTGCTCTTTTAATTAACATCTATAGGACATCTTGAGCGTGCAAAATGAATATACATATACGTATAGCGTGTTTGCCATTAATGTATACTCGAATTAGATAGGTATTTTTAAAAAAATGTTTATAGAGAATCACACCTGTCTGTTCAGATCGCGTGTGAGTGTCTGTATTTTTAATCGACAGAACTGCTAGAACTGCCACGCATAGTAGCCGGCTGCAGTAGTGAAGACTGAACTGGCGCCTTGAAACACTGCTCTGTTGTATAGGTGCCTTATAAATACCCAATGAATAAATACATACATCTGAGATGTAATGGCCAAGTGGTGATACTGAGCATGTTTTCCTACATCCCTGTGTGCCGAAGTTTTAATGGGCCACACAGATGACAAGGTCATGTATGATGTGTGTGCTGGGGTGCAGGTCATACTTACACATCTGCCCCTTGGCCTCTTTTTCTGTACCATCACGCTTCTCGCTCTGTGTTGGCTGGCATCAACCTGTGCCCACTGGGATGCCCCAGAGATATCCATGTAAGTGTGAGTATTTTCTAGCCGCACAGGATTCCCAGTTAAGTCTCATGCACAACATCTTGCTTTTTAGCCATGTTGGTGATCCTATGATGAGCTGTCACCACCTTGCATACCGGGCCTTATACACCTCCTCTTACTGCCCCACAGACGTCACCTAGCAAGGAGCATCACAGATTCGTCCACTATCTTGGAGCAAGCCATGTCCTATTTGGCTGTGTGGGCCTAAGAAAGTGTTGACTAGATACATTGAGCCAAGGCTACCCAAAGCACTTTCCACTGATGTGAGCTTCTTCCCCATCCTGGATGTTCATGAGGCGAGCAGGGCTGGGGTCAGGAGTATGATTCCCAGAAAGACAACAGAGCATAGCCCACAAGACATGAAAGCACGTTCGCTTCACTGTTGACTCGGGTGATAGATACAACACGGAGTACGTTCACTCCTCTTCCTCTCGCCTTGGTAAATGAAGAAATGGAACCATTACGCTTTCTTTTTGTTGAGAAATGCAATCCCTACACAGAACAAGACTAAATGAAACATAGCACTGTCATGGGCATAAGGTCCTCAGTGCTACTGTATCAAAGACTTGCAAACTCAGAAATTGCTCGCCAGGACCTTTTTCCAAATGGTTGTGCATAAAGACATGCTACAGAATGTGTGGGCAATTATCATTGTTTTTTTTTATGTCACTGTTATTACTTATGACGCTTGCTGTTACCTATTTGTTGGGGTAATAGATGTGCAAAGAAGGGTTAAGACAAAGAAACATAAAACATAGCTACTACATTGGGTATTTTATGCCATCTCGTTGGCCTTGATAAAATGTGTATTTGTATAATTGCTTGTAAATTATGGGGCTTGTAAGCAATGTGGCGGATCTCAGCACAGCACGTGGTTCCAGAAGGTTTTGTGGTGTGCTCTTGATGAGTGAACATCAGGGACAACTGCCAGGAGGGCAGATGTGCAGGGATGCTGCATGCTGCCACTGGTTCTTCTCATTGCTAGAGGAGGGAAACAGCAATTTCCGGAAACCACTTGAAGCCCCACAAGTGTCCCCATCAGTCTCAAACGACTCCTGCAAAAAAGTGCAGGACAGGCACTTGGGGGGCAGACACCTTTCCATTATAGATGTTTTAAGCAGAGGGGAGGTTCAGAAATGTAGATGGGAGAATCCTGTGTTATCTGTATCTGTGGTCCAGGCTCTTGCTGTGCAACACAGGAGATTGTACCTTCATCACACTACAGTGTGCCTAGTTTATTTATTTATTTTGACATTTGTATAGCGACTCTACCCCATGGGTATCTGTGCGCTTTTCTTACATGTGGGGAGATTATACTGAATGATCATGAGTTCCACACTGAATGATCATGCATGATAAACCAGTTCTGCGATGTCCTTATAAGATTAGAAAAAAGCAGTTCCCAGTCAATGGGGTCTTTTACGTTCTGAAATACACAATGTAATTTCCCTTCTTACTAAAACATGCTCTGATATTGTTTCCAATGTAGTTCTAATCATGCAGGCCCATCAATCTTCTGAGTCAAGGCTATTACACGTGTAGAGGAATCGGGTAGAAAGCTAAGATTGTGCTTCCTTAGCACACCCAGTGTAGATATAGAAGCTTGTGTGAACTATGACCCTTGTTTTGAAGCATGGATGGAGGCATGCTCTGGAGGTTTTGTGAGCAAGCAGCAAGCTAGGTTAAAATTGTAAACACACATGTTATCCCGGAAGATCAGCTACAATGGGATATGAACGAGCTTTGTATCCTTTTGGGAGATTCCTCTCCGGCAAGTGTACTGCAGGCTTTTGCTGCATGCGAATCCCAGGTCTAACTCAGCGCAGGTTGCAATGCCTCTTATGTTTATTCAGGTCCCCATTCATGAGCCTTAGGTCGATGGTTGAATTTTGGGTTGATTTGTCGAGCTTGTTTAGCCAATCTCAGCTCTGGAATCTCCTAAAGGAAGTTGCAGGTTCTATAAAAGGCATATTTGTGTACGAGCGAGATACAAATAAAAGATCATATCATAGCTAAATTTACCTTTTTACTAGGTATTAAGACACGGTTGTCCAACTCCAGGCCTCGAGGGCCGGAACCTGATGGGTTTTCAGGATATCCAACATTAATATTCATGAGAACAAATGTGCCGACATTTAAAATCATTACATGCAAATTCATTTCATATTAATGAGGGGTATCCTGAATATCTGTCACATTTCCGTCCCTCGAGGCCTGAATTTGGATGACCCTGCTTTAAGAGAACATGTGATAAAGGCACAGTTCACGATTGGAAGATGTTAGAAGCATTTGACCAGTTCCAGGACCTATGTTTTTGTTTTAGTGTAGTTTCATTTTGTACGGGGAGCACTTGTTGTCCAGCTGGTGTTTCTTTTACCCCTTTATTTGTATATAATTAATTCTATGTTTTGTTAGATTTCCTTTGATTAAAAAAAACAATGCCTTTTCTTTTTTGTATTTTCCCTTGCTTCCCCTCTAATTACGAAAAAAACCTTTTCTCCTGTTCTTTTACCAAATTCTGCAAAACACTAAAAAGCAGTTTACCCTTTCCCAGTTTCACAGTGCTTGTTTGTTGTTGTCGTCTCATTAAATGTTTGTTTTGTAGGTTTCGAGTTCCTGCAATATCTATGTTTCAGTAGTATGGTCCTCTTCATAATAGGCATGACTAAATACGGGAAAGATGTGCTTTCAACACTGGGAAGATAAGGATCTGGGAGGAGAGGAGCTACATTTGTACCAACAGAAGGAGGATTCACTAATGATTGCAGGGAGGGTGAGATCCATGTGCTGTTTTGTTGGTGCCTGCTTATACGAATGAGCCCACAGTGTGAGACAGGTAGCATTTGCAGGCTTCTGAGTTGATGGGTGTGACTATGGCATTGTAAGTGGCCTGTAAAGAAGGAAGAGTAGGCATAACCATCAGAGGAGTACCCCTTGAAGACAGCCACTGGAGAGGCAGGTCCTCTGGAGGAAGCCCACACCTGTGATGTAGGTCCCCAAGGTGACAGGAGTGTCAGGGAGAAGGATGGCACAGTGCAGGGAGGGCACTGGCATTTTTTTCATGTGGCAGGATGGGGAAAATGCTGCAAGCACCAAGCAGGGTACACTGAGACAGTTCCTGCCTGTTTATGGGCCAATGCAGAGGAGCAAGTGGTCTTCACCTAGCAGCAGAAGGGTCCAAAGGAGAGGAGGTCTGTGAGGTCCTAGAGGAGGAACGTCACATATGGGAGACTCAGGGGGAGGGCCAGGCTGTTGTGGTGCAGCAGCAGGCAGTCGATATACATGAGGACGAAGAGGTGTAGCAGAAAGTCCGGTGGTGATGGTGGAGAATTGCTCATCCATCACATCAACGGGCACAAGGTTTTAAGCAGAACAATCACAGTACCCACCAAGTAGACCCAATCAGTGCTAGTGGCATCTGTGACAGAGTGCAACAGCAGGCTGTGTAGCCTGCACCACCCCGAGAAGCAGTGCCCACATTTAGGCAGAATTCACTGAACCAGCCGATGAAGCATCGAGGCCCACTCTTTGCCTTTGCATTGCTTGGTACTTGCTAGCTGGAGGGTGCGGGACACCATGGGAGTAGAGGCTGCTGTGAAGGGGCATGCCCCGAAGCATCATCCTTTCCCTGTTATGTGGCTGAGCAGAGAGGAGAGAAGGAGACTGTCACAATGAAGTGACTACCCTCTCATAGAGACATCACACAAGTTAAACGCTGACACTGCTGAAATGCAAGGAGACACTTAAAGTGAATAACATTAAAGAGAAATCAACTAACATGAAGTAATGAAATAAGGGAATACTCAGAGAATTCTATAGTTTGTTTGGTTTAGGTTTGGTTTGGTTTATTATTTATAATGCGCATCATACCCGGGGGTAACAGGGCGCAGAAGTTACAAGTATATACGAAGCTTGGTTAGACAACGTTATACAGGATACATACAAGTAAAACAATTATGTACAAAGAGACCACATTTAGAAACATGGTGTGCAGTAGGATATTGTATGGGCACAGGGATATATATACAAAATAGAGTCTAGAGAAGCGTTAATTGCAGCTGTTGTTATCATGGCAGAAGCGGGTGGTTAGGAGTGCTGGTTGTTGGATTTTAGCCATGTGATGATGTTGGCTCTAAACTTGTGGTATGTTTGGTCTATTCTTAGGCTGGGAGGCAGGGTGTTCCATAATTTGAATGCTTTCACCGGGAAACTGTTACCTCCAATTGTGGACCGTTTGAAGCTAGGTATAACAAGACGATCTTTGTTGACAAGTCTTACTGGTCTAGTGGAGGTACGCTTGTGAAGTCTCTCAGCCAGGTAGATGGGTGCGGCATTGTTGAGGGATTTGTATGTCAACGATAAGGTTTTTAGGATGACTTTGCTGTGGGTTGGGAGCCAGTTATTCTGTCGGCTAGTCTCGGAAATATGGTCTCTTCTGGAAATGCATAGAGCTGCTCGAAGGGCATTATTTTGTAAGATTTGGATTCTTTTAATAATGGCTTTGGAGGATCCTAGGTAGAGGGCATTACAGTAGTCCAGGCGTGAAAGGATGAGGGCTCTAGCTAGGGTAATGCAACTGCTTTCCGAGAGGAATGGCTTGCCAGTGCGTATCAGTTTGCATGTGTAGGCTGTGGAAGATGCTAAGGAGTTGACCTGTTTAGTGAATGAGAGTGAGAGTCGAGGTAGAAACCAAGTGTTTTTACCTCATGCTCTACTTTTATGGTGTTGCCCTCAATTATAAATGATGAGTAGTTGGGACCTAATTTTTTTAAGTTAGGCTGGGTGCCCAGGATAATGAGTTCAGTTTTATCATCATTCAGGCATAGACCGTGTGTGGCCCTCCATGCCTGGATGATGATATACACTCTATTCACCAAGGCCAAATCCTCTTCATAATCCCCAGAAAGCGGGAGGAGGATCTGGGTATCATCTGCATAATAAGTGTAGGTGATACCAAGATGATCCAGATCATCGAAGAGGGGCTTAGTGAAAATGTTATAGAGTGTGGGCGAGACACAAGATCCCTGGGGCACACCGCAGGTGATGGGTATAGGGTCTGCAGCAGCTAGCGGTGAGAAGACCCTCATTGTTCTGCCATTTAAAAATGATCTAATCCAGGTAATGGCTTCCTTCGAGAAGTGTGCTGCCGTTTTTAGATGGTTGCAGAGGATGGTGTGGTCGACTAGATCGAAGGCAGCTGAGAGATCTAGGAGGAGGAGTAGTGCTGATTTCCCATTGTCTTTGAGCTCGTCAATTTGGGTCTTCAAATCGATAAGGGCAGTTTCTGTGCCATGCTGGGGACGGAAACCTGATTGCCTAGCTCCTAGCAAATGTTGTTGTTCCAGATGTTTTTGAATTTGAGTGTATGCTACCTTATCCAAGATTTTTAAAAGGAAGGGCACGGTAGTAATGGGTCTATAATTAGTGGGTGTGGATGGGTCGGGGATAGGTTTTTTTAAGAGAGGGAGTACCCATGATTGTTTAAGGTTGGTGGGAATTGTTAAATACACAGAATTGTTAAATACTCAGATGCCATAACTGATTAAATAAAGTAGCAGACAGAATGAAGATAGAGTCCAGGACTGATAAAGTCGTACATACTTAAGAATTGGTGGCTGAAGAAACTAAAAGGATATGTACTGAAGAAATAAGCCCCGAAGATGATCCAGAGGATTAAAACACCTGTTGGTAATAAAGTTCACAAATACATGTACGGGCAGTACAAATCTTAATTTATGTTTTAGGAGTAAAGTATGGAAACCCTTGCAAGGTGACATTGTATTGTTATGTGCTTCCTGAATTTATAATATGTGAATAATGAAATAAGTGATTCAATGTGATTAAAACTATGGAATCATAAACATTCAGAGAATATTTGGTCAACCTTCAAAAAAAGAGGTATTGCATAAAAAACACAAATTAAAGTTGCTGTACTCCATTTGAGAGCCTAAAATGTTTTGGGGATGGCTATATTGGGTTGGAGCTCCCACCCCATAAGTCTTCGGGCTCTTCCACAGAGCAGAGGCCCCTTGAATATCACAGGCTTTCCCACAGTGTGCCCCTACCTGCTAAAGAACTCAGGATCTCTCACAGAGCAAGATACAGCCCTAAAGATCTTTAGTACACCCACAGATTGATTCCCCTTTCTAAAGATCACAGGTTCCCCAACCAAGTAAAGCCGTTCCCAAAAAATCTCACAATGTGACTGCTTGGTCGAGTTGGCATGTGACACAATGGCTTCCAGTGGTTTGAGTCGAGGTTCAAGTCTTGCCGAGGAGAGGTCCTGTTGGTTTGACGCACTGCTCACAAAATCAGCAGATTGAAGGCATCTGTAGTTGTGATCTGGTGCTCGAGTTGAGTTTCAAGGTGCGGGAGAGTGAGACTGGCAGCACTGGAGATCCTGTGATGGTTTCATGGTATTGAGCATAGTCAAAGCTATTCATAGGCGGATTTATAATTTAGAATAGACTGCACTCCTGAGGGGGATCCAGGGACGTATTGTTCTTGGCATCAAGAAAGAATAAAGCAGGGAGTGGGAGACTCTTTTCTTATGAAGGCAAATTTTCAATGGAGATGGGATATAAGCAAACCCTCTGTAACAAGTGGCCCTTGTCTTATTGCATCATACCGAGAGTGCCTTGTCCTGCAGGAAATGGAAGGGAATTGAAGCAAAAGAATCCCATCAGAAAAGTCTGGTGGTGGACCCCATTCTCAGATCCACCTCTACCTCTCTGGCAACTCTAACTCTGAGCCTTTGCCAAGCCTGCTGACTTCAAAACCACTCTGCAGTGCAGCACCCCGGTATGAGACCAGTCTTTGTAATGTGAGTTCCCTGAAGAAGCAGGGTTCCCAGGATATCTCCTGGTGAGAGCTCATGCACATGTGAAAAGGGGTTACCCTTCCTCGTGGGAAATCAAAGGAAGAGAGCATCATGCCAATCATTTCATTTGCAAAACTGGAGACCGTCCAGATGGCATGAATACACATTGCCCTCATCTAGCTGGTTGGTCTGGGCTCAGAGGGATGAAACGTGTACGATGTCAAATGTGTATGTCTTTAATAATTGTGTGCATTAATCAATCTTCAAGCCATAATCAGATATGGCCTATTCTTAAATATGACCTGGCCACCAGACTGATAAGGCAACAATTATGATATTTTGACGTTCAAATGCCCCTGGCGGCAGTGACTTTGTGCCCAGCAGCTTGCTAGAATGTATATGTGACCATTTAACCTTCCCTGTGCCACTGAATGGCAGTTGCTGCAGATTTCAGGAGAGTGGTGCAGCAAAGGCACATGTGTGTGTTATGCTTGTGGCATGGAGATTTTGGAAGGGGGTTCTGATAATTAGACTCCCCTTTAAGAAACAGAATTACCTACATCATTTTGCATTAATTAAAATCTAAAAGGTTAGGGCTTTCACACCCCCATAGATGGCAATCTATCACAGAAATAGAGGCAACTGTATTGGCTTTTTGTAGATATTGTCCAATAGTATGTTTATTTTGAGAAATGTCAACTGTTAAACATGCAGTACGAAAATGCTTCCCCTGCAGCTAGAGGCAGTAGCCCTGTTGCATTACAACTCTGTCATAGTGCACAATTGGGGGGTGGGGCTTAACAACGCAATCAAAAATCTCACAACTGTCACTGGTAATATTGACTGCTTTCTACACCATTGCTGCACTAGGTCATCATCCCTTCCCACATGTGAAGTTTTCAGTTGGTAGGTGTTGAGCATCTGGGCAATGGAAGGAACTAATGATGCCTGTGACACTGAGTAGGGTGTCCCATATCTTGTATGATGTGTAGGCTGAGCTTTAACTGCTTACATAGTTTACAACGTGTGTCAGTGATGCACTGCCCGCTTATGCCCTCAATCTTGAGTTTGTCATCCCAGGTGTATTTGGCAATATGTACACTAGTTGATGATCTTCCTGCTGCATGTGTTCTTTCTCAAAATTCAATCACTGAAGCAGAGCATCCTTGTACGTTTTCATAGAGTCTACTACTTCTGATGTTTACTGCAAGTCCTTGAAACCCGGGACCAAAAGGAAGCAAGCAGGTGCTCAGTTTTAATTTTAAATCCATCTAACCATGGATCACCACACAAGATTGAAAACAGATCCTTCAATTGTTCTGCCACATCCAGATCACCTGTCAATGTACAGGCTAGGTTCAGCTCAAGCAGGTTTGCTGGAGAGAGAAAATAACGATGTGACATATTGTATTGGTGAGCTGGCTTGGTAGCCTCCTCAAAATGTAATAGTGTAGAACAGACATTAGACATCAACAACCACTAAGATTAAATTCCCTATATAGAACACCGTTGTGAGTGTTGCAGTAATCAATAATGGCATTGTAATGCTCATGTAGCTTGACCATCATGTGAAAAGTAGGTCTCCAAAGGGTGGTAACTGGGGTCTTTAGGTAGTGCAGTGGCAAGTTGAGGCACATCTGCAGTTGGTGTAGCATATATTTGGCATGGTGAGCCGGCTAAAATGTGAGCTGATCTTATAGGCCACAGGACCATTTCTTTAACAAGCTGACAATTACTGGTAAAGCATGTGATGATGAGGTGCTGGACATGCACAAAGAGGGGATGTGCATTGTTCTGCCAGATCCTAATGCGTTGCGAATAACAACAAAGCCCAAATGAAAATTAGGATGCATTAATCACTCTGCCTTCACTTGCATTAAACTACTCCAGATGTCAACTCTACTGTGGCTTCTGCTCTAAAATCTTTGCATGCAAAACATTGCCTGTCGCTGAGCTGCAAACATCTGCTGCTGGGATCCCTCTTGGGACGGAGAGGAAGGACATGCCACCCAGAGTGCTTTAATGGCCCTCTAGTCAATGCTCTGATCACTGATCAGCATGTCCATGGTGAAGTGGATTTTTTGGATCGGGGACTGCAGCGTGGTACCCATATCGCTGTGGCATTAACCTTGTAGATTCCACTACTGCCTCTCACAATCTGCTGTAATACAGGGACTTCCACAAAACAGTAGAGGAACAGTGCTATTGCCAACATTTGAGTCATGTTAGCAGCCATCCGTTGCTGTCTGTCATAAGACTTTCACTGTTTAGTCTCAACTACAACTATTGCACATGACTAGCCTGACACAATGGGGGATCACTGCTATGCATCACTCGGGTGCTATGGGTAGGATTTGGTGGCCCAAGCAATGACAGAGCTGCAGAAGCAGCAGCCTGCTGCTTGTTTTATGGCATGGGTATTACACTTCAGATATTTTAACTTCTTCCCATGTCTACTCACGGCGCTGCAGCATAATTAAATACAAAGAGGTGGTATACAAGTTGGTTGTGTCTTTCCGCAGCACACCATATACTGCCAGAATTTGCAGGTGGGGCAGATTCAGTTAGTGTTTATTCCTTGTAAAATATTGCCACACATTTGATTTTCACTGTGGGCTATAAAAACACAGTCTGGGATCAAATGAGTCTGATGGTGCTGGTGATTGATGCTCATGGTTTTGTAAATGCCACATAATGACATGCATATTTTTTATCTGGGAGAACAAGGCTACTTCTAAAAGGGACCATACACAGGTGGGGGTTGATCTTCTGCATCTGCAGTGGTATTCTCCTCTTCAGTATCACTACTTACCAGGAGAAGCGCACCATGCTGCCTGGACTCTGTCGGCTCATAATCTTTATCATGATCATCATCCATGGCATTGATGTTATCATCATCATTACTGTTTGACTTATCAGTGGGTGGGATGGAGGAAGTAGAGATCTGGAACTTTGATTCTCCTCCCACAGTTCACATACACCATGATTTGCAGTTCTCTCATCTTCAGTAGATAACATGTGCACCTCGCCACATTTCAGCCATTAGATTGAGAAGGGAACTGAAAGTGCATTATGGTGCAATATCCATATATAATATATATATATATATATATATATATATATATATATATATATATATATATATATATATATACATATATATATATATTAAGTGGCTTCAATTCAGTACTCCAGCTAAGTCAGTGCCTAGTCTGGGATTTCCAAGGGAAGCCCTTACTTATATATTTTTATGACAAGTTCATAGATCTGGATGATAAACCCTTGTATAACGCCCCTCTCTTTGGATCCCCCTGACCTCACTGAGCCAAGAAGTAGGTTTGTTTTGCAAATTAACAGATTTATTGGAAAATTAAACTATATATATATATATATATATATATATATATATATATATATCACACTTTTATGAATAAATCAATATTTGATAGCACTCTTATGAATATGACAGTGATCAACAATGGATAATATTATACTAGCACACTTTTTGTAATTACTTAGGAGTTGGTAGAGAGAGGATAAAGTATCTGAGAATGCTTTTATGGTTTCAAGGAAATTCAATGATGGAAAAGAATGCAGCACAGGGATAAATGAGGTGGTTTCCACAAGAGATAATATGATCACTTTTTCTTTTGACAATTCACTCCCCCCCCCCTATGCAATACAAAGAGATGGAAGAAGATCACACAGTTTTCAGGAATACAATCACAATGTACTACCAATTCCAGTTCCCCCTAGCAAGCTTAGAGCAACCGGTATGCTTTTACACAGTCAACAATACTTTTAAATGTGATTTGCAATGAAGTGAAAATATGCTAAAAATGATTTTAATTCACTATAGCAGATTCAGGGTAGGTGACAGCTTCTTAAGATTGGTTCAGGTCAACACTACCAATTATTCAGGAATGGTTATCAGATTGAAAACGAATCTCAGCAATGCAAACAAAAGCAGCTATTTTTTTACAAGTGGTGAAATTCAGCTAGTTGCAATTCAAGGCACTTTTTCCGAGTGTGTCGAGTGCGATTACGGAAAAACTATGAGGATGAAAGTTAAATCTGGTTCCTAGCATATACGGTTCCAAAGATACGGATGTTTTTGTGGAGGTAGTTTCTCGAAATTAAAGTAAACTTCAGAATGACAAAATGACACTTTTACAGGTTTAAATTCACTGAATGGACACACAATTTCTATGATGCAGTTCTGGACAGGTTAAAATGGTTTGAATCAGGTTATTTTAAACTAAGAGATGACTATGCACAGTTCTGGCTGAGTACTCACACTATAAATTTGGAAGGAATGTGACTTTGTCACCGATCTGGTCAACACGTTTAGCTGCGGTTCTCTCTGCTCTGCTGGTCTGGATCAATGGTTCTGGCAAAAGTTCTGCCACTGCACAGCAGTCTGGTCTGGGTCTGGCCTTCTATCAGCACTGCACAGCGGTCTGGATACAGCTCTGCTTTCTGGGTTCTGGCACAGGGTTCTAGCCAGAATTAAACAGCTCGCCCGGCTGTTGAATAGTTTGGTTAGGTGGCTGGATTCTGAGGCCTGCTGAGAAGGATTCAGCTTTTTGGACTAGGCCTCTCTGCTGCAAGTTCTGAAGTCTGGATTCTAAGTTCTGGTTCTGGAGTCTTCTGGATATTGTCTGGTCCGGCAAAATGCTTCGCTAGAAATCAGTTTGAAGTGGAAAGTGAATGTCCCTACCTGGATTTCAGTGGGTCTTTTTATGTCTTTTTAAAATGGGTGTGTGCGTGGGCATAACTAAGCCTGCCCCTCACAACTTATCATTGGTCAGGTTGTCCTCTCTCCCTTGATTGGGGGAAGGAAATGGAGTGTCATCAGGCATCAATTTTATGGCATACAGAACGAATACTCCCCTTGTCAATTTGCACACAAATCTATTTTTGATCCAAATACATATTTATCTATGTACAATTTTTCTAATATTAAATGTCCAGTTAACATATTTTCTGTAGCACCAAATCATCCGATCCCTGTCTTTGTAAGATGTCGTGTCCACTTCTGACAGAATTCTGCCCTTTTCATCCAGAACACAACCTCTAAACTTTTCCAGAATTTACACAAACATGCACAAGGAATATGGGCATCAGATGATAAAGTGTCAGATTTTTAACATACAGACATTTGGAGTAATACCTTATTTTCCGCTACTACCCCCAGAACATACCACAGAGTCCTAACACCTCTTAAAATGTGCACAGAAAAATCACAGGAATAATGATATTAATTATATAATTTTGACAAGTCCGTACTATGAATTATCCATCTTTTTAAAATTATGCTCTTGCCCAAATGGGTGTGGTTTAGGTTCCAAAGCACATGGGGGAATTTCTGTCTGTCTCCGCCTCCAAGCTCAGCTTGCTCACAGAGGCGCTGCTCCTCCCAGTTTCTTCCAAGAGGAAGCCATTTACGACCCCTTGATTAGCATTTGCCTGAGCCAAGGAAAGCTCATTGTTCTGTTTCCTGCAGCCCCAGGTACCCTACCCCTAATTCAATCAGAGAGGTGTGATCTCCTTTTGGTGGGGGCAGCAGAATGCAGGCCAGGCCTGGGAATGCAGTTGCTGGGCAAGTTTCAACTCCTGTCGGGGGTAGTTGTCAGGCAGAATTCAACCTATTTAAGCCAGGCTTCAGCTAAATGTCACTTTTGTTCCCAGTTTTTCTTCATTCAAATCAAACTTACAATTTTTACACATGCAGCTAGAACGCTGATTCTAAGTTCAAAACTATGACATTTAAACAGTTGCAAACTATGTGACACTCAACAGTAGGTCACTCATTTATTTTAAACATTTAGATTTTAGTGGCTTTAAGTCCAATTTCACTTAACTGCTGACATCCACAGCTCAGCCAGTTTTGTTATGAACATGTTTTTAGGCTCTTCATCTTTCCAGATTTTGTATGCACACAAGACTTCATTCTGCCAGATGTCTGCTGGTGTTCAGTAAGATTTTTGAATATCTTGCGATGATTGAAATAGGCATTTTGAGCTTGCATTCAAAGAAACAAAGGTGATTTCAAAGCACTTTTTGAGCTAACAGGCACTGCTGCTTTTCCTTTGGCACCACGTTTCACTCATGGCGCTTTTGGCCCATTACGCTCGCACTGGTGGGTGGCAGGTCAGGCGACCATTTTGGTGTGCGCAAAAATGCGCGGTTTTCCTGGATTCTGGCGCAAATGTGGGCTTTTCAGCCATTGTATTTTCTAAGCCCACAGCACCAAATGTTGCAGCATAATAACTTGAATGTGGGTCAAGACACCTGACAAGCCCCCCCACCCGACTGCACTTTGATTTCGAGTCGAGGGGGAGTCGGGTGCAAAGGATGTTTTGATCCACGTGCTGGGATGTCCGCATCATCTTCTTCCGATTCCGCAGATGGCACAGTTCAGCATCTTTTCCTCCATCAGGGTGGATCGATTGGTTCTCCTCGCCAGTCCTGATGGGAGTTTCAGGCGGTACCTCGGGCCCCTTGGATCTTTGCTCTCGGACCCCGGGTCCTCCTCCTTGGTCAGTCTCCATGGTTTCATCTCTCCTATAATGACAAAGCAAAAGCGGCAGAAACATATTCGTAGACATTTCCCCACCACTATTAATGGTGGGGCGAACATATACATTTTATAAATCAGGAGACATTTGCATTCAAGAATCATCGAATTTTATAGGCTATATTTGATATATTTTAGGGTTGGACTTGTCTTAATCTGGAGCGGCCCCCTCTGGGATTGCAGAGGACTCCTCCAGTTGCTGCAGAGTGTGCCTGGGATGGCAACACTTTAGCTGATTTATATGGACCCACTTGTCTTCCCCTTCCCCCAAACTGCCTTTGAAAATGCGGATCTTGTAGGCGACTGGGGAGATCTTGTCTACAATTTCAAAAGGTCCCTTCCATGTAGGCAAAAATGTTCGCTGTTTGGCCTGGTTCCTTTGGAAATTGTATAGATAGACCCGGTCTACCACATTGTATTCTTTCCTGGTAGTCTTCAGGTCATAGTGAGTTTTCATACTCTCGGCTAATCTTTCTAGATTCCGCTGAGCATAGGCAAAAGCATGTTGAAGGTGTTTCCTCAAATTCTCCACATACTCATGGGTTGTGGAGGCATTGATTAATGTCTGCTCTTGGGTCCTGTAGAGCAAATGCTGGGGAAGCACCATCTTGCGTCCAGTCATCAGCTCAAACAGTGACATTTTAGTTGCAGATGAAGGGGTAGATCTGATGGCCATTAGGACAAGAGGTAATCGGATATCCCAACTTGGCCCAGAATCTTCCACAAACTTTTTTAATATGCTCACAATGGTTCGGTTGTAACTTTCTACTTTTTTTTGAGTCGGTCAAGTGGCACAGCGAGTAGAGCGCTCGCTTTGACATCCGTGCAGAGCCTGCTAACGCAAGTTCGCATCCCGGCAGGGCCAAACTCAGCCTTTCATCCTTCCGAGGTCGATAAATGAGCACCACACACCGTGGGTAATAATAAGCAGCGCTCAGATACCGGAGGGTTCGCAGCACTATATAAATGCCAAATTATTATTATTATTATTATTACTGCACCAGAAGAGGCTGGCCGGTAAGCAATGTGTAGCTTCTTTTTAACCCCCAGTATCTTCCACATCTTTATCATTACTTCCCTTTCAGGTAGTCCAAAACGCGAAAAGATGTGGTTGATCATCAGGGCAGCTGCTGTCTCTGCCTTGCAGTTTGGGGCCGGGAGACATTCCACCCATTTAGTAAATAAGCATGTCACCGTCAACATGTACTTATTTCCCCTAGAGGAGCGAATCACGGGCCCTTTAAAGTCGACTTGTAAATCTGACCATGGCAGTGTCATCCCCATCTTTTGGAGAGGCGCACTGTGTGTGAGGGATGTTGGCTGAAATTGTGCACACACAAGACACCCCTTCAAGTATTGGTCGAGGTCCTGCGCCATGTGTGGCCAGTATGCAACCTCTCTTAAGATCTCACGTCTTGTATGAAACCCCCTATGACCGGCGGTGGCCGCATCATGGGCCTGACTTAACATCAGGCTTCAGAATGAGGTAGGAACCACCCACTGATCATGGCTAGCTTGGGATTTCCTTACCAACAAACCGTCTTGGATTCGGAACATTTTTGGACATTTCATCAACACTCTTTCCCAATGTAATCGGTATCCGTCAGGGGAAAGTTCTCAGGGTCCTCAATGTGTTGGTAAAACTTACCAATTATTGGATCCCCCTTCTGAGCCGTAATCAAATCAGTATCTGGGGTTTCCTTACTCCATTGTGCAGTTGAAAGATCATTGTGAGCATTTGTCTGGGACCTAGTGATAGCAGTGACCTGGATTTCCCCCAACAGGGACTCAATATCTATTAGATCCCCTTGGATGGCCCGGGTTTTGGCCAGCTGATCAGCTAAGTCATTTCCAGTTTTGTCTGGTCCCTCTACTTTGGAATGACCCTTGATCTTTTTCCAGTAGATGGTCACCCCATTCGAGGTGACCAGATCATCGATATTTTGGATTAACTTCCCATGTTTCAAGGGCTTGTTATTAGCACATAACATGCCTCTGGTTTTCCAATTAACCAGGTGCTCCACAAACCCGTTCCGTACATAATCTGAATCTGTGATTATGACCAGTTCGTGGAGTTGATGTTGGACAGCAGTGAGGATGGCCTGATGCACAGCTATCAACTCTGCCACCTGGCTACTTCGGGGACCAATTTTGTATCCAGCAGAGGGTTCTGGGGACTCATTCACCCGTGCATTCCCTAGGCCGGCCACCAGTTCTTTCTCCCCGTTGTTGTAAACATGGTAAGAGCATCCATCCACATAGACAGTGGGCATTCCCTCACACTTGTTTTCTTCAAATACTTTGTGTGAGGAATTAAGGTATGCCTCCATGTTGTCCTTGATTTTTAGACTTTCATCCTCGAGACAGTTTTCTCTGGCAGAATCATGCAAGTCAGCCAGACCTTGCACGAGGGGACTCTTCTTGTTTTGGCCATATCTGACCTCCACAGGAAAGCCTTGCATTGACAGAATCCAGGAAGTAATTCGGGAATTACTCACATTTCCGGCCCGGATTCTGTCACTTTGGAGATATTGTAGAGGCTGGTGTGGAGTCTCCACTATGATGTGTTCCCCCTGGATAAACAGGCAGTAATTCTTCAATGCCCACACCGTTGCCAGGAGTGCCTTCTCACAATCGTTGAATTTTTCCTCCACAGAGGATAAAGTTTTACTCGCATAGGAGATTACTTTATTGACCCTGCCATTCTTTTGATATAATACTGCAGTCAAGCATGTATTAGAGAACCCTGTCTCCAAGAAAAACTCCTTGTTTCTGACAGGGTAAGCTAGGCAAGGCGCTTTTGAGAGGCTTCTTTTGAGCTGCCTTACTGCCTCGGATTGTTCTGGACCCCATTCCCACTTGACCCCCCCTTCAAGAGATGAATCAGGGGTCTGGTGATCTCTGCATAGCCCTCAATGAACTTTCTGCTGTAATTAGTCAGTCCAAGGAGGCTCCTTAGTTCCCGCAGAGTTGTGGGGTCTTTCAGTTTCTGAAGTGCTTCCACTTTCTTTCCCTGGGGACAGAGACCCTGAGGAGTGATCTCATGCACCAAGAAATTAACACGGGTTCTACACCACTGTGCTTTCTGAAAGGAAAGTTTTGCTCCAGCGGCCCTCAACTGAGTCAGAACATAATGGATCTCCGCTATCTGCTCCTCCACAGATGAACTTTTGATGAGGACATCATCTACATAAGCCAGGTTACCCCTTGCACCCAGGCCGGGCATGGCCTTGTGTAGGAAAATGTTGAATTAATTGCCGGAGTTCAGGTATCCAAAGGGATTTCGGGTCCATGTGTACTGCTGGCCCCCAAAGGTAAAAGCCAGTTTGTATTGGTCCTCCCTACTGACAGGCACGGTCCAGTTTCCATTGGTCAGGTCTATTGCAGTGAATACCTGTGACCCCTGGATCTGGGCCAGCCCTTGGTCAATGTAGGGAAGAGGCCATCGAAAGTATGAACCCGTTTGTTGAGCTCCCTAAGGTCAGCACAGAGTCTCCACTGGCTGTTTGGCTTCAATATTGCCAGCACCGGATTATTGAAGGTGCTGTGGACTGGACGGATTATTACTCGGGACTCAATGTTCTTAATTATTTCAGTAAGGGACTCCTTGGATGCAAGAGGTAAGCGATATTGCTTCACAAACACTAGAGTCATGCCAGGGTCCGTGGGAATTGTTGTTGTGTGGATGTCGGTGCGACCACAGTCATATGAGTCCACCGCGAAGAGATCTTGGAAATCCAAGAAAACTTGGTTCAACTTTTGCTTCTGTTCCGGAGTCACACAGGCATCAGCTAGGTTGACTCTCTCTTCCACCATTTGCCTGAAGCCTGGAAGGACTTCTGGTTTTGCTATCTCGGCGGCCTCCTCCAGCTGGGCGGAGAAGTCCCTGGTCAGGGTGCTGATTTGGACTGGAGGCTTCAGGTGGGAAAGGCAGCCCTCATGGACCTGGAAAATCACCTCATCCCTTCTGAAGTCACAAGTCACATCTTCCTTACCATAAGGGCAGGAAGTGTACACCAGGAAGTTCCCCCCATGCCGGGTAAAGATCCTGTCTGGTGTTGTATTGTCATCACTATCACTGTCAAAACAGTCCTTGGGGATTGGTCCTAACAGTTCATTTCCTAAATCAATGGAAAAATGTTGGTCATCAACCGCCATTCCAATAATGGTGCCTGCGGCTAGAGTAATACTCTTTAAGTCGCTTTTATCCACCTCTATTGGAATGGTGTCATGTTCTATGTTGACTAATGGTGGTGGGTTTACCCCTAACCCTTGCTGTTGGAGAAAAGCATTTAGATGAATGTAAGCATCAGGGTTTTTCAATTTTTGTCCTCTTTTAACTTTCACTTCCAGGGAGAATTGTCGGGTCCTTTCTGGGATGGTGATTTCCTCTTTAATCTGAATTTCAACTGCATAAGGCAGCAGTTGAGCTGACCTAAATGCTTTTTCTGGATCATCAAAGCCCATGGGATTATCCGCTAATCGGGACTAAGCTTTGAAGTTTATTAGGTCCAAACTAATGGCAAAGCGATTGAGAATGTCACTGCCTAAGTAAAAGGCGGCAGTGACGTCTCGCACGACCCAACAATTATGGACTATGCTCTTGTTGCCCATGGAGATTTTGAGCATACACCTGCTTGGCAGGAGATGTTTGGAATTGGCTGTTTCCAGATCCATTTCCCATTTGTCTATCAGTTTGAATGTGGGAATGGCTGGGTCTTTTGGGAGTTGGCGGAACATGGCTTTGCTGATGAAGCTCTTACCGTTGTTCACACACACTCGGGCGAGAACAGAGTCCTTCCCATCATTTAACTGAACAGGGATGAACAACTGCTCTCCAATTTGCTGAATAACAGCCAGGCTCTGAGCTGATTTCACATATTTCTGGACTATTGGAGTGGGAATGACTGATTGTGGATTAGTAAAGAATTTCAGAGTGTTTCCTTCCAGTGTGGAATACCACCTTAAACTGGAAGGAAGGTTGATTTTCAGAAATAGAGAGGACCCCCCATCACCAGTCTGTTGTCCTACTGCTATTACTGTCATGTCTGGAATTTGGTTGTTCTGGAAGTGAAATTCTACTTGGTCAGATTTTTGTTCAACCATGTGCCATGTGCCGTTTAAACTAACATGGTTGACACTCTGTTTTAATTTTATTGGTCGGCTAGTCTGGGTCCAGAGGACCTTATTTACACAGTCTATTAGGGGTGACAACCTTCTCAGGAGGTCATTCCCCAGTAAACAAGGGGTACCTTCTGGCGTCACTTCTATGACCGGGTGTTTCTTGTGTCGCCCAATTTTAATGTCCAAATCTGCAGTCCCCTCGACGGGAATTTCCTTCCCGTCAAAGTTCTGAAGTTGTCCAGGTAGAGAGGTGAGAGGAGTTTGGTAATTCTCCCCCCTTCCTGCATTTAGTTCATCAAAGGCCTTTTTGGACAGAAGGGTAGCTTGGATCCAGTGTCCACCAGTGCCAAAATTGTACCCTGCCCCTGTACTTGTACCGGGGCATAGTATCTTCCCTCCTTCTCCTCAAGGGGGCACAGATAATGCACATTTTTGGACAACTGGTGGGCTAATTTTCTGGTTTTGGACATTGAGAGAGAAGAGATTTGGGCAGAGTTCGACAGGGAGTTTTGGGAATCTGAAAGAAAAAGTTGGCAATTGGATATTGATGCAGTTTTGGGTTCCCCTGGTTCCGGTTCTAGGGTGCCCCCCCTTTTTGGAGGCAGTCACCAGGATGGGTTTGAACCAGGGGTTTTCGATATTGTTGGTTCTGGGATAGAATGATGGGCGGCGACAGGTCAATCCCCACATCTACCCAGTCTATGGATGCGGTTTTGGGTTCCCCCTGATTCCGGTTCTGGGCCACCCCCCCTTTTTGGAGGCAGTCACCAGGATGGGTTTGAACCAGGGGTTTTCGGTATTGTTGGTTCTGGGATAGAATGATGGGCGGTGACAGCTCAATCCCCACCTCTACCCAGTCTGGATTGGAATCCCTTGGGACCCATTTTTCCTTGAGAGAAGTTCCCCCATCTCTGAAGGAGAAGATCCTTTTCCCAGAATCCTTTGAGGATCTCTTTCCCTCAAATCGGAAAACCTGTACCTCCTCTACAAAATGGGTCTGTTTGGGTCCTTTGTTTCTCCTACCTCCTCTCTGCTCCTTGGGTGGAAGACTTTCAGGGGTAGGAGATTTTGTTTCCAGTTCCTGGGTTTCCAGGGGCTGTTTACAAGTAGGGAAGGAAGCCCTTCCCCTTGTGCCTCCTCCCAGGGAACCGGTGGGTTATCGGTTATCGGGGTGCTGCCCCCGTCATTGTTCTGGAGCACTAGGCCCAGAGTTTGAGGCATTCTGCGCCGGCATGCTTGTCTGAGGGTTCTGTTGAGCCCTCAGCATGTGACCTAGATCCCGTGCCATATTTTGGACCTGGCGCTCTAACTGGGAAACCCGCTCAGGCTGATACGGGGTTCTATTTTCTCCCCTGGGCTGATCCTGGGAAGGGTAGCTATCCCTTCTCTGGTAGCACCCCGGGTTGGGAAGATTTGGGTACCCCTCCACCCTTGGCCTCCCCTCTCCCGGATTAGGTTGTCTGGGCTCAGGGAATTGGGGAAAGAAGGATGGATGATTTTGAGGCTGGAAATTGGGTGCCCAGGGTTTGGTGAATTTCTGCCCTCCTGTGGGAAGTTAGGAGGGAAGCTCCCTGGGTTGGGTGCCTGGTTGGATCCCCCCCTTGAGCTGGAGGAGTCCACACATACTCCAGGATGGGTCGGTTTCCCTTGTAGCGGGGACTTACATAGTCAGGGGAGCGAGGGACCCCATTTGTGGGACTACCTCCTTGACTCCCTGTCTGTTACTGGCCCGAGGGCCTTCTGGGCTGAGAATTATTCAGTGCAGCCAGGTTTTTAGGCCCCCCCATCTCCAAATCTAAAATGGGGGAAACCTTTACCTCTGCCACCTTGGCAGCAGCAGGGGTGCTGGTCGGTTTGGGGCTTTTCTGGGCGTTATTTTTATTTTCTATGGGCTTCTGCACCTCATAGATCCGGGTAGCCTGTTCAATGGCCCAGTCTAGTGACCGTTTCTCATGAAAATCTCTCACTAGGTCATGATGTATTTGGGCAAGGCATGGAAAAAAGTGTTAACAAATTCTTTGCTGTCCGTCCGCACCCTTCTGGTAGTCTGCGCAAAGGCACGCTTCAATTCCTGCACAAATTCTTGTGGGTCCTGATCCTCCCCACATTGCAAATTGTAGGCTGCCTTGCGAGCCTCTTGGGTATTTCTGTGAACAGAAAAATGTTTCAAGATGGCCGCCCTGTATGTGGACCCCTGTATGAATGGTTTTGGTCCTCCAGCCCTGCAAAGAAACTGGAGTATTCTGGGGAGAATGTCCATTTGACATACTGAATGCAGCTACTGCTGTCCTTCAAGTGGAAGGTCTCCATCATTTGCTCATAAAGCTCGATGTGTTCCCAAACAGAATACTTGGCGTTCTTGTGATAAGGGGTGATGACACTCCTGATTGCCTTAATCTTTTTTAAGGGGTCCTTAAGCAAGGCCCTTTTTGCCTTATTGGCCTTCTTGGTTCGGGTAACCCTAGTCCATTCATCCTCTGACTCAGAGGCACTGCTCCCAGAGGTTCCTGTCGTATCTTCCAGGTTTTCCTGAATTCTTCGAGCCTGGGAATTTCCGGCAGAATGTGGGGACCTAGTCTCTTGTGTCCTGGGGCGTGCGGAGGAGTCTTCAGATTCCTCCTTGCTGCCCGGATTTGATGGGTACCCCCCACTGACCTAACTGGGCAGAGGTTTTTAGGATGCCCTTATTGGGCCTACTCTCCTGGGGTTCCCCACTAAATTGCACTGTACTTAGGTGCCCATACCCGGATGCCCGCCCATCTATTCCTGGGTGGTACTGGCCTATGAGCCCCATACTTTTGGCTGGATAGTAATCTGCCATCCCCATGGCCCTATGCTCATGTGTGCCAGGGGACACGGGGGTGGCAGAGTCCAGGGAATGGGAGAGGTGAAGGCCTCTGGTACTAGGGCTCCTGAGGTTATGCTCAGGTGTTTCCCTTTCCCACCGAACCTCATCTCTATCAGCCCCTGCTCCCTGTTGCCATGCAAGAGCCTGTGCTTTCAGTTCCTCAGTTAAGGCCTTAGTAGACTCTATCAGTCTCTCCTTCATGGCTACCTGTTGCTGGAGCCTATCATTGTGCTGACAGAGAGCCTCATTCTCCCTCTGTGCTTCTTGGTTGGTCCTGGAGTACTGGGCCAGTCTTTGCTGCAGGAGGGTTACCTCCTGAGTACCATCCCTACTGGCCTGCTCCTTTCTTGCCAGACCATTTCCAACCTCCCGGTGTGCTCTAACAAGTTCTGATGCTCTTTTTGGAAGTCACTCAGTCCCTGAAGGGCCGAGTGATTTTCTTCAATTTTTCTTTTTAAGTAGCAGATTTCCTGGCCTAAGGTGTCCCTTTCCTGACTAAGAGCCTGCATCTGTGCCGTCAGGTCATCCCTCTGCCTTTTAAGGGCACCAGCTCTCTGGCGCTCCTGATCAAACTCTGCCTGGGTATCCAGGTCTTTCAGAATCAGTTTGTTGCTCTCTGCCTTCTCCCTATCTAGGAGGCTTTGCAGGGTGACTACCTGCTCTGCGCATGCCCTATCAAAGTTCAGTTGTTGCTCCAGCTTTTTCTGGCTCTGCAGTAGGGATTCCAAGACTTCTGGGTACTCCTTCTGCAAGGCCAGAAATCTGGTATCCTGGTCAGACTTTTCCTGTTGCAGGATACCCATATCCTCTTTTATTTTAATGATATCCTGCCTACTATCATTTTCTGACTCCTGGTTCCTGTGCAGCCTCTGCTCAGAAGAGACCAGGTCAGATCAGGCCTTCTCTAATGCCATCAGTTGCCTATTTGCCAGATCTTTGCCTTCAGCACATTTGTCCTGTATGGCTCCCATATATAAATATAAATATGCCGCTATCCTAACAATCTTGTTGTGCTCATCTTTGGCATTAGGGGCCATGTATAGTTCGCTCAGGGCCACGTGTAAGGGACCCTGATCTTTCCAGCTGTCTAACCCAGTCGCATTGACCTGTTGTGTGTTCGTCTGCAGCCACACATTCTGGTCCTGTTCAGACCATTCTCCTCTCACAAATAGCTTATGAAAAAGGTGCTCTCTGGCTATTTTGATATCTACAAAGGTCATCATTCTGGAAATTGATTTCCTTCCTGATTTACAGAAGTTAGTATTTTATTTTGCAAAACAGACCGTCTCCTCAGAGCGTCCTTCTTTTGAGGGGTGCTTTTACAATGTAACACGGCGTGGTGATCCAACAGGATTTATGTATCCTGTCAGTTAGCACACTTTTTAAATTGCACAAGTGGTAGATCTAATCCAGATGTCCCGGCTCGAGCCCCCACTCTGTTAAGTGGCTTCAATTCAGTACTCCAACTAAGTCAGTGCCTAGTCTGGGATTTCCAAGGGAAGCCCTTACTTATATATTTTTATGACATGTTCATAGATCTGGATGATAAACCCTTGTATAACGCCCCTCTCTTTGGATCCCCCTGACCTCACTGAGCCAAGAAGTAGGTTTGTTTCGCAAATTAACAGAGTTATTGGAAAATTAAACAATATATATATATATCTTTTTTTTTTAAAAAAAATGTTTTATATCACTTTTATGAATAAATTAATATTTGATAGCACTCTTATGAATATGACAGTGATCAACAATGGATAATATTATACTAGCACACTTTTTGTAATTACTTAGGAGTTGGTAGAGAGAGGATAAAGTAGCTGAGAATGCTTTATGGTTTCAAGGAAATTCTATGATGGAAAAGAATGCAGCACAGGGAAAACTGAGGTGGTTTCCACAAGAGATAATACGATCACTTTTTCTTTTGACAATTCACTCCCCCCCTATGCAATATAAAGAGATGGAAGAAGATCACACAGTTTTCAGGAAAACAATCAAAATGTACTACCAATTCCAGTTCCCCCTAGCAAGCTTAGAGCAACCGGTATGCTTTTAAACAGTCAACAATACTTTTAAATGTGATTTGCAATGAAGTGAAACTATGCTAAAAATGATTTTAATTCCCTATAGGAGATTCAGGGTAGGTGACAGCTACTTAAGATTGGTTCAGGTCAACACTACCAATTATTCAGCTTGACTCCGTTTGTTTTGATCAAATCCATGTCACTTTCCATCCCAATCAAAACGAAGAAATAACTATCACAACAACTGGGTCATAAACAAACTGAAACACTTTTCTTTTGGAATGTACAATGAAAACACAACATTACATATTCTGATCACATTTTCAAGTTGAATGAATTGTCATTCATCGTGCACTTGATCAAGACGTTCAGAAATGCCATGTTTGTGAATTCTTTATAATTACTTAAATTAGATTTTGTTTAGACGTATTGTGGCTAATTCCATACACCTTTTACTAGGAGTAAATGAGCCTTGTGTCTAAGAATGTAGCAACGTGTGCCAGCCCATGTTTTAATTATTCAAGAAATGAGGCTTCTGTCATTTACAAGAAAGCGTACCTGTGTCAACCACACACATCACTGAGGTAACGTTATGCATAGCTGCACAATGTTATGCTGTTTGGCGATAGGAATACGACTGCAAACGTTTTCGGAAACACATATGCTGCACCTTGATGCTCCAGGTTAAAGTGCTATATGTCATGTGTGGAGGTAAATGAGCATGTTTTTAAATGTGTGCGATGTTTATGTAGCGATATGGCATATAGTTATAGCAATATTTTTGAGTTTCATAAAACACATTTTTAAACGTTTTTTTTGTAAAATGTACATTTTCATTTGTTCATGTCTGACAAGGTCTATGTTCAAGGTGGTGTACGTGTGTGTCACGTCATTCCACCAACACTCAGCCCACAGGACTAGTCATCAACATGTTTAATCTCAGCCGAGACAAGGTGTGACTTTTTCTCCAATGTGATTGGATGCAGATCTCTTGCAGCACCCTCATTTTCTTTGTTGCCTCTATCAAAAGCAGAAGGGTAAGCAACTTGGAGGACAGTGGCCACCATCATGCAAAAGCTATTTCATACACTGTTTTGTACAACGTATGCCAAATAATGTACTCTTATCTAGTCTATCAATCCCCAACTCAATGTGCCTTTATAATCAATTTTATATTGCGTTTATTAGGTTATTTTTTTGCAGCTACTTTTGTTTAACGTATCTCCGTTGTAAACAACGGATGTTATAAACTGCAACAATGCACATGTTCATTAAAATGTCACAAAATGTATCTTTACAATCCGAAACGAACACAGGAATGCATTACGAAATGAAGAAGCCCTTGTTTTTTTTTATTTATTTTTTTATTTTTATTTCCTACTGCTCTGGTTTGGCATTCGGAAAGCTACTGTCTTCATGAATGCAAGGATGTATCTGGAGTTCGAAGCCTGGTTAAGGTTGCCATGTATCTTAAGGCATTTCATCCTTTTTTTTCTTACAGAGGCAAGTATTTCCAACAGAAAAGAGAGATATGTACACATGTTACTTTCTAGTACACTAGGGGGACCACTATTTTGAATTAGGATTAGCACACACATGTTTTGACTATAGTAACTACTAGAGTCAATTATGTCTGATTTCCTTTGGAATACGACTAATGCCAAACACATGATTCTTTCTGATTCTGTCCTCCTCTTTTTTAACATTAACAAGATATGGAAAAAGCAGAGTATGTCTTTTGCACTGCAGATTTACCCCTTGGAAATGTGAAGGTCACCTCTGTGGCCTGTGCATTTCCAAAAATCAGGCATTGCATCTGTCCATTTTGATATATATGACTTTTGGACGATCTGGTCCTTTGTATTAAGTAGAATACCTTAAGATTTCTGTACACCCTGGAAAGAGGTTTTGAGCATGCTGCTATTGAAATATAGTAATGTAAGTCATTAGTGACCTACTCTCAGTCAATGAATACTGTTCTTAAGTGCCTTTCAGACATTCTGACTGCAGAAACAGCCAAGGAACCAATAGAAAGCATTTCTCTGCATTCAGGAAATAGAAATGTCATTTAGCAACAATATTTCTTTCAACAAGATACTCCTTTTCATTGGCAATCTTCTGTGTCACTGCGCTTTCAATGTGACAGGCAAAAACCTAATTTAAAGCACCAAAGTGAACACAATAACATAGAACAATGCTTTAACTTTTGTAAAGAAAATAGCTTCACTTTAAATGTAGCTTTATTTTATGATATGTACAAAATATTCAGCTGGAGCAGATTTCCCATGACATTGCACTAGGTGAAATGTTAATTGAATAACTTGTTTGGTGCATCCACTATTGAACTAACATGTTTACTTAAAATCTACAACTCCAAAACCTGCTTGCTATTTCACATCAGTGATAATAGCCACGAGTGGTCACTATCCCTCAGATAATGACCCTTCTACAAGATACAGTCCTCTGCTTCTCCTCAGGCCATAACTTGGGGGCATGTCATTATACAGCGATAATGACCCTGCCCTCAGACTATAAATCTATTTTAATCTCCTTTGTTCTCTCCTATACATACATGTCTAAAAATAGATTATCTC
The DNA here is from genome assembly GCF_040938575.1 of Ambystoma mexicanum. Classification (NCBI taxonomy): domain Eukaryota; kingdom Metazoa; phylum Chordata; class Amphibia; order Caudata; family Ambystomatidae; genus Ambystoma; species Ambystoma mexicanum. The sequence goes on from NC_090932.1 coordinate 720,725,301, forward strand.
CTATTCATCAGTTAGATTGAAACAGCAGTTGTACCCTTGCTTCACGTGGTAATTCCTACAAAAAAAGAAAATAGACAAATGTATATTTATATTTGATACTTTTTACATTGTATACACCATGGCATTTTGGGAAGTATGCTGAACATTTTGAACAGACACACACACACATACCCAAGCATTGCAGGCTGCTTAAAAAAAACACATACAAAACAAAATGAAAAATATATATTTAATACTTTGTACATTGTCTACACCATGGAACCTACTCACATGCCAAATTTCAGGCTTGTAACATGTTGGGAAGTATGTTGAACATTCCGAACAGACACTCACACATATCCACAAATTGCCCCCGCCCAAAGAATTAGACAAAGGTATATTTCTATTTTATATTTCGTACACTGTCCACACCATGGAACCTACCCACATGCCAAATTTCAGGTTTATATCATGTTGGGAAGTATGCAGTACATTTTGAAAAAACACACACACACACATATCCACAAATGTCCCTTTTATATATTACAGGGCCTGCGGTCGAGGCCCTGTAGTTATGTTTAAGCTGCTCAACTCATAGGAAGAGCACTTTTTGGGCTGCTTATAACTTTGCCCCACCCCTGGACGAATCCTTACAAAACTTTGCAAAAAAAAGTATATGGCCCCATCAAATTGATTCTGTGAAGATTGTTGAGGTTTTGTGCAGGGGGGCAATGATATATGGGGGTCCCAAAATGTGTGGTATTTGCATAGACACAATGGAATAAAAATGTTGCTCATGTATACAGCCCAAACCGCTGGATGGATTTTTACCAAATTTGATGAAGGAGCAGCCGATTGGTACAGAAAGCGTGCTTTTGTAAATTTGGTGTGAATACGTGCAGTAGTTTTTTTTAAGGGGCAAAAAAGTAGGTAAAAAACAATTAGTGATATTTGGGTTTGGTCTGCAGATTCACTTTCCTGTTCGGTCCGTGGATGGACCTCTGATTGGTCCAGAGGGCAGCATGATGTCTGCAGATATTGGACTTGCCCAGTGATTGGATGGTGAAAAGCGTGAGGTGTGTCAGATTTTTGGAAACGCCCGCCATGTTGGATCTGCAGACAGTGGCCATAGTCCGCAGACAGTGCAGTAAAAACACATTATACTTGTCAAATTAATGGAACAATATCTGATGAGAACGGAATGGGATATGGCCTTAAAAATCCCAAACAACATATGTTTTTTCAACTCTGATGTCGATGTCTGTGAACAGTCCAGATGTCTGGGACAGTCCTGTGATGTTCACAAATATTTGAGATGTTCTGGGACATCTGTGCCTATTTCTGCATTACAGGGTTGGTGAAAAGCAGTTTTTGGATGGCTTATAACTTTGGCACCACTCAATGAAACTGCACGAAATATTGGAATTACATTCTAGACCTGACTCTGAAAGGGTCTGCAAAGTGTGGTGCTGTTTTGTCAAGAGGGAACTAAATTAGAGCGGGTGTCCCAAAATATTTTAAAAGCTTATAAATGTGGTGCCATTTGACGAATTGGCACAATACTTTGCAAATAGATTTTTGACCTGGATATGAATGGTTTCACAAAGTTTGATGGGATATTGTAAAGAGGGGGAAAAATTAGAGAGGGTCTCAACATTTTTAGATGGCTTATAACTTTGTTGCTGTTTGACGAATCTGGACAAAAGTATTCAGAAAGATTATAGACCCAACCTTGAATGTCTGTGCAAAGAATTAAAGGATTTTGTCAAGCAGCGGCTAAGTTATTTTATGTACGTAAATTTTGACACTTTAAAAAAAAAACATGGGCAGATTTCAGCAAACTCGTATCAGGAGCATCGGCAAGGACGTGAAAGCATGGTTTTGCAAATGTGTCCAGGTTTTATTTTTTTAAAGTGTCATTATGTAGGTACAAAACATTGTGATATACCTTTGGTGACTGGGGAATAGCCTGTGTCATGTCCTAAGATCATGACCCAGACAATCTGGCTACTGGCCATGACCACGAGGGACCGGCGATGGGGTTAAAGTGGGCATGGAACTAGCAAAGTTTGTTTTTTGAAATTGGGATAGGATTGAATGGGAAAAAAAAATCTGCTTCTGGGTTCAGGTTGAAGGAGGGTCAGCAAGAAGTTCAAAGCATGGTTTTGCAAATATGACCTGTGTTTTTATTTTTTTGAAAGTGTAAAATGTAAGTACACAGTACAGTGATATAACATTGGTGTCTGAGCAATGGGAATGGCCATCAACAAGGAGGAATGGGTACTGTAATTTGTTTATTGGGGAATGCTGCTTGGCTGAAGTGGTAGGTTTGAATGGTAAAAAATATTCTTCTTGTGGTTACAGCCTGAAGTGGTGGACTAGATTACAACAAACTTGTGTGACAAGCATTAGCATGGACCTGAAAGCATGTTTTTGGAAATACGTCTTGTGTTTTATTTTTCCAAAGTGTAAGAATGTAAGTAGAAAAAGTAGAAATATACATTTGGTGTCTGTGTAGTGGGCCTGGCCCTCGGCTAACGCAAATGTGTACTCTGATTTATTGATTGGGGAATGCAGCATGGCTGAAGCCAATGCCCCATGATTTGGAGACTGGCATGGCTGCAAGCCATGAGCACTGGTCATTGGTTACATTAGTAGGGTATAGTGGACACTGAGTTTGGATGCAGGGTAGGTGCAGTGAATAATAGGGGTGGTTTGGTTGGGCCTGGGTCATGGTTGAACCTTATGCCGTAGGTAATTGAACAATGATTTGTATCCCCAGCATGCGCTGCTGACAACGACAGACCTAAGGTAAACCTTTGTTAAATGGATGTTTTCTATGGTTAAGATGCATCCCACCCTTGGGACTCCTCTGCTCTAGTTTTATACCCAGTGGCATCTCACCTTGGCATCCCTTGGCATTTCCCTCCTGGGTTCTCATGAGCACTTGCCCATCCATACTACCCCTTCTATTTATGCACTTATCTCACTGCACAATACATTTTTGCATTTATAGGAGCACTGTGTACAATTTGTTTGTCTAAGTAAGGGAAATGTGGATGCAAAAGATTTGTAGAAGATTGTTAAGTGGCAGTTGGTGTGTGGAAGCTTAATATGGTCAAAGGTTTATATGTACAGTTTGTGGAAGTGATTGATGGATGGATGTGTGACTGTTTGAAAGCAGGCATTGAGGGAGTGTTACAAATATAAAATTAAAAAGGGTAGAAGGGCTACCCTGTGCGATGGTGTTAACGTGCCATCCAGGTCTTTTAATGATTCATGGCCTGGAAAGGGGATTGAGGAGACTGCGGATATTTTTAAAGGTCCCTCAATTATGGTCCTTATTGTATGCCAGAGAAAAGTATTTGGACAGAAAATTGTTCATGTCCTTTTATATTTTTCTCTAGCATACAATTGACCATTATTCCCATTAGCATAACACAAAATGCTAATGGAAATGTTGGAGAATCTTATTGAGTCTAACTACTTTACTGAGAAATGGAAAGTAGATGGAGTCTATAAGAATTTATTGGTAGTTCTATTTTTTAACTGTGAATGGTTGTTCCTAAAGGAACTTTTTTTCTTTTTTTTGCAGGATAGGTCAGAAAGTAAGGTGGGGAGGGAAATGAGGGAAGAGGCAACAATCACAAAAATGGAGAGGCAGGGGAAGATGTTGCGTGTGTGTTACATCTAAGGTAGCGGCAGTGTTTCTCAAGCTCCTTGATTGCAGCTTCAAAAACACTTAGACATTTCTCCCACATGCAAAGGGGTGTGTTGTAGTACATACAGAGTACTGTTGTCTTTGAAAGATATGGATTAACAGCCTCTTTTATCGCTTGCAAGGTAGCTGGTGGTATTTTGTGTGCCACAGAAGTAGGCTGTGTGGTTACAGTATTGGTTGAGGAAGATGAGGTGGAGGAAGACAGCCTACTAATTGCTAAGAAAAAAACAACCTTTCTGAGAGAATTGCCGTGGTTGGATTTGGTGTCGGGGTGCATGGAGGTGGTCCCGTCGGAGTACTGTCCAGGTAGTCTGTGACTGAGTGCAATGTTGCACTCAGAGCATTTCACTTTGGTAGCTTTAGCCTTTGGTGCATTCCCAAGAGTAGTAAATAACTGCCACACCCATGATTCTCTCTGGGTGCTAGAGGTTGGCACTTCTTGTACCTCATCTTCTTGGTCCTCTTCATTGTCTTTTGAAGTACTGTTCTTATTTTGTTGTGCAGGGCCTCCAGCTGGTGGTGATGGTGGCTCTTGGGGAGCAGGGTTGGCAATAGATGATGACATTGCTAAGATAAATAGCAGCTTTGCTAATATTCTTCCAAGTATGTGCTCTGTGCTAGATTGTTAATAGATAACGAGTAAGAATAGGCGTAGGAGCTGTGCAAGGGTACATTTTGAGTTTGAAAGTTCCTAAATCAGCAGAAAATGCAGTTCCAAACTGTTCACAAAGCACGGACCCGTTAGCAAAACATGGACGCATTCGCAGACACGTCTTCATGTTGCGCGCAAGCATGTGGTCATTTGGCACTCTCCGCAGAGTCTGAGATGACATTAGATGTTCGCGATCGTCAGGAAACACAAAAGCAGTGAAACAAGTTTCAAAAAGTGTATTGAAGTGTTACAAATGATGCTAGAAGTTGGGGAATGGCAGAGTTTTAAGGTGAAACTTTGTAAATTGGACACAATTTTGATACATTGGGGTAAGTATGATATTAGTAAGTTGTAGGAAATTATAGATGCACTGGTAAAAACCTATGAAATTCACTGAAAAAACGTTAAAAGGGACGTTATGGTTACAAGTAAAACCGAAAAACCTCAGAGGTTTGCCAGTTATGGTAAGCTAAGCAACTATACCTTGCGCCACCACCGTGCACTGCTCAGACTAACACCCAGGACATGAAAGATGACATCTCACATGTCATCAATGACATCACTGATAACATCACATATCTGGACCACTTGTTTTTGTTTACTGACATGATTAGGCTAGTTTTTGTTCTTACTGACAACGAGAATTTCCAAAACGTAAAAGGTGCTATATACCTACACCTGAACCTTTTTATATGTTCTCAAAGTACTTTATGTATTGCTTAGCTTTCCATAATGGGCAAAGTTCTGAGGGTTTTCGGTTTTACTTGTAACCATAACTTCCCCTTTAACTAAGTTTTTTAATTGAATTTCATAGGTTTGTATTAGTGCAACTTAACCATAATGTCCCTTTAACAAGGTTTTTTCAGTGGATACATATAGATAGACGATAATTTGCTTCATATGTTTTGTTTGATTTTCATGACTCCCGCAACAAATTTGGACACCTGGAGGAAGGTCTACATTGATTTAATGATTGTTATATGCCTGTTAGAAGGGGGATCTCGGGATCTTTTACACATTATAAAATAATAGTCAATTGTCTTTTACTTTTGGTTCAGAGTTTGCATAGTATGGCCACCTAGTTTAACAAAATGATTGTCACGGATTCTAGAGAGAAGATGGCAATTCATCCACCTGCTGCATCTCACTCCTTGTCATATTAAATATATTAATGGCTTGCCAATAAGCTGCAGAAGTTGGACAGTTTACTTTGCTTGTCATTCACAATCACTGGAAAGTAATCCGTCTGTCTCAAACAAAAATACATAATGCATTTTGCGATGATAATAATAGGGGCAATTATCACCAAGTGTATTGACACTCAATGACGTGTCCTCACAAGGATGAAGGGCTACATCATCTCCAACAGAATCCAAACTTCTAATGTAGAGGATAGCCACATGTCTGTAGCTTGTGCAACATACAGAGCTATTGTAAAGGCACATAACATGGTGTCCCCTATTAACCTGGCGTCAAAAGTCTCTTGCTTAAAGAAAGCTGTAATGATGTTCAGTACGTTCACATTAAGGCCAGCCAACGTAATTACTCACAACACAAATCCCAAACTTTCACGAAAGGAGCACCACAACAAGAGAGTACCACAATTGAATAACTGAAAATAGGTACAGGCACAGAACAACAATTGTTCTGACTTAGCAAGTGTAAATCTGTTGTCAGGAAAATGTGAGCCTATGATGGTGTAACGCCCTTGTGTACTCTCAATTTCAGTGGATACCATACCTTCCATTAACAGGCATCTCTGGCACAGAGGAATGCTAGATAGGGAGCACTTGTCGAGTCAGTAAAATGCCTTTGGCACACTGCATTAAAATCGACACATGTCTTAGAAAACATACGTTTTTCCTGTCTGAGTACTTATTTGGTACTGTGTCTCAGAGATTGCTAAAATGATAAATTGTGCATATTGCAGCATGGGGAAAGTATTGAAGATGGTTCAAATGATCAATGAACCACATGCCTGGGCATTTCTACAACCTACATATAACAATTGAACAGAAGGTTGTTTGAGTGTGCCCAGAGTTTGTATTGAACTTGAAGGCACAAGTTGGCAGATATTAGTGCCACAATAGGGTGACCATCTCAGGCCATCTGTCAACCCGTGAGGTGGCATTGCCAAGACCAGGGACTCAAAGGACCAGATCATATCACAACTAAAAGGACATTATAACTTCCCGCAGATTGTGAGTGACTTTATTGAACTTGTCCTGAGGATTCACCCTCAGGAACGCTCATGTTTAGAATAAGGCATTTAACTTTCATGTTTAGAATTATGGGACTAGGGATAATGGGTCTGACCAGATCAGCAGACACGCGATGTTAGCTGACTAACCTAACACTCTGTTTTTTTTTATAGAAAACGTTCCCTCTTATTATTTTAGAGAAACTCCACAGACTTATACAAGGTTCTCCCTGTGTGACCTTTGAAGTTCAGTATCTGGGTATTCTGTTCTTCCCTCTTTGTCACACCTACTTACACCATTCCCACACACTCCTCTCTCAAGTTATCCCCTGACTCTATCCCTGCCTTCACAAAACCTTTTTGACTCCAGCCACCCCTTCTCCATGTGACCTGAGTAGACAGACAGGGCCACTAGCCCCTAGGTGGCCCCCTTCTTTCAAGAACACAGACAGTAACCTCTACCATGCCTAACAGATCCAAGGTCAAAGGGACACTATGGCATTCCAGAAAACAGACCACTACCCCCTACGCTCCAAGCTCCCAATCCCCCCTCAAAGCCAGCCTCTGGCTGTCCCCCCACAACTCTGCATCCTACCCATCAGGCCAGCTCAGCATGCACACTCCTCACTACCATCGCTACCATCTCTCCTAACCTTCCCAGCACATTGCTGCCTCCCTCATACATCCCTCCATGCCCCCTGCACCTCCCCTTCACATACTGCCAATCATTAAGCACAGCACGGACTGCCTTGGCAAATACTGCCCCATCAGCAGCTGCACCAACACGCATACATACACCTCTGGCACCCTCACACCCTTTGAAACACAGAATCCACAACCACCATAGGGATACATCCCATCAGTCTTCACCTCTTCTCCCACCCAGATCCCACTTCTCACCCTCTCCTATACCATCATGTCCTCCCCTCCCACTCCCAACCCAGTCCATCCACTCTTCTCCTCCTTGGCCAACTCGCCCAATCCTGCCCCCTCAACCCACCCTACTCCCTTCCACGCCTCTACTCCCTTCCCTTTCCACCTTCTCCTCTTCTCCTCCCTAATTTTCCACCCCCTCTTCACCAGCTACTCCTCCTCCCCCACACCCGCCACAAGCTACTCTAGCCCACTCTCCCTGCTCCATTGGATAGACCTTCGCCACCCCATTCCACCCCTGACTCCCTCCTAAGAACCCTTCCATCATGAGCACTCTTCCCTCTTAATCGTAGACTAGTCCCATCATCCCCTCCCTCACATGTGCTAAGAAACACCCCCCTTCCCTCGCCTCTTCTTCTACCCTTCACTCCCCTATCCTCCACCAACATGCACACAACTTCTCACTTTGACCTCCCTCTGGACTTTTGCCTAAAAGTTTACATCCCTGGCACACACTCTATCCCTCTCCAGGTCCCCCTCTTCCCTAGATCCTTGCACCCCTGCCCAGCATACCCACTCTCCTGCATCCTTTGTTATGCCAGATCAGTCAACAAAAACAAACACTGAAAGCCCAGACATCCTATTTATCACTAATACCTCCTTCTCTGATGACTTCCAACCCATCCTGCACAAGGCTTCTCCCACAGGCTACTCCCTGATCATGCACAACCACCCCAGCAGAGCATGGGGGTTAGCCATCCTCCACAAACTACACCTCAGAGCCTAACACCCTAAAGAACAACCCTGCAACACAGACTGTAAATCTTTGCTAGTGAAATTCTGAATCACTCCCTCCCTCACCCACAGCTTCATACTCCTTTACAAACATCCAAGCTACACTAGAAAATTAGCAGTCACCCTTAGTGACTCTCTAGCAGCCATCCTGATTTCTCACCCTTCCCTCACCATCCTAGGAGACTTCAACATCTGGTTTGATGCCTCTGCCAACCGCATGAGCATCAACACATTGACACATAGAAGCCCTCAACATGTCCCAGCTGATATCAAGCCCCACTCACATAGCAGGACACACTCTTCATGCAATCGTGAGCTCCACCAATTTGATCTCCACCCTCCCTCCCCATCCACTAATATAGACTAATCAATGTGCTATCTTCCTTTTTTTTTTTAGAATTGATTTAGTCTTCTCACTCACGGCCATCACATAGCACCCACCAACCCCTCCCCTCCCCTGCCTCACCAGCTCCAACCCATCCTTCTGTGTTCCTCTTTGGAACAAAGGCATTGCCAACCCTGACCTAGCTCACTCCTTACTCTCCTCCCTTCCCAAACTCCCTCTCCAGGGAGGGCTACCCTTTATAGATCACTTCAACCGATTGCTCTCTAATGCCCTCAGTCCTCACTCTGACTAGATCCGTTTCCCACAGATGAGGCCCTAATCCCAAATGGTGGGCCAACCCTTTCCCCCTAGAATAGAGCCACTTTTCTCAGGCAGATCAGGGCCTACGGGGCAGAAATGGGGAAAGCCAAAAGAGCCTTCTATGGAAACAGTATTGCCAATGCCCATACCTCCAGTAGGGAACTAACTCCACAGGATCATTGCAGAATTCAAGGCCCCTCTCTGCTGTTCTACCTTCTTGACATTTCGTCAGCTTTGATACTATCAACCACAACATCCTCACAGACAGACTCCACTCTCTAGGCATTAGGGGTTCTGCTTTAAGATGGATCACCTCTTTCCACATCAACCATTCACAAATCACCCCCTCCCACCTTCTCCTCGCCACCCTGGCCTGTCTCCTTCAGGGTTCCACAGGGAGGCATCCCTTTGCCCAGTCCTCTTCAACCTCTACCTAAGCCCCCTACCCGCACTCATCTGCTCACACGACCTAACCAGCTACAACTATGCAATGCTGACACAAGATCCTTTTCAAGATTCCCAAATACCCAGCTTCTCCAGATCCTGACCTCGACTCCTGCCTCACAGAAATTGACCACTGGATGAGAGCTAACCACCTCTTCCTTCATCATGGTAAAACTGAAATCTAAATCTGTGGCAAGAAAGCATTCATCCCCCAACCCATGACATGTCCATCCTCCCTAGGTCCTCTGCCCACAGCATCCAGCTCAGCAAAGAATCTGGCCTGCACCTTGGATTTGAATCTAACACTCTATCACCACATCAACACCGTATCCAGATCAGGTCACTTTCACCTATGCATTCTCAATCGATTCTTCCCCTATCCCTCCTACCCTCACAAAGTCACAGCAATCTTGGCTATCATTCCGTCCTGTCTAGACTACGCCAATCCCTTCTACATGAGTGCTACTGCCTATCAGCTCAGAAAGCTACAATGGTTTCAAAACTCTGCAGCTAGGCTCCTCTTTGCCCTCTCCCACAGAAAGCACATTACTCCTGCCCTCAGGGTGCTCCACTGGATTCCTTTCGGCCGGCGGGCCACTTTCAAGGCCATGTGCATTACCCACCACGCCCTCCACAAGACAGGCCCTATATTCCTCCAACACAAACTCACATGCTATCAACTCAACAGAAACCTTATATCTGGCTCTGCACTCCTCCTTGTGACCCCCCTTTCAATTTCACTAGAATAGGAGGATCCATTTTCTCTATGTAAGCTCCTTCACTCTGGATCTCCCTTTTACCATGCATCCATGGCTTAGAGGATCACCACTCCGTCAGGAAGCCCCTCAAAGCCGGGTTCTTCCTTCAGCAACCTGACAAACCCATTCCCTCTTCTCGGTTATCCTCATAACACCTCGACTATGACACCATTTACTTCCAAAGGATATCTCCAGAGCAATGTAAAGTATAATTCTGAGCAGATCTAACAGATTCCATGACCATATGGAAAGCAAAGATGCAACTGGGGGCTCAAGGGTACGTAGTACACACCACTTCATTGGACTCTGGCTGCAGACACAGCCACTTACCCACACGCATTTGCCTCCACACACCAATCTAAAACACAACACATAACATCTCTGCCATCAGAATACACCTAAGTCCCATGACACACATATGGTTTAGCTGGACAGAAAACAAATCTCTTGCATCTCTCCAACTCGTGCACTCTTTTGACCACCTCGCACCACCCATCCACATGCCTTATCAACATGGGTAGCTAACTGGGGCCCCGCTATCCCACCCAACTTTCTTTTGGCTGAATACAGATATGCATTTTAACCTCAACGGTATTTTTCCCATATTTTGGACTTCGGTCCCCCAAGGGCAATCACCCGCAAGTGCTTTGAGACCATATCAATTGCATAAAGGTGCTCTACAATTGACAAACTAATACTACTTCTACTACTACAACGATCAATTGAATACATTACTGAAAACATAGGGGTTCCTGTATTTCCTTTTATTGAATTTTTCTTAATAAACTCATGATATCTACGACATGGTTGACTCTGCCCCGAGATAATGGGATGTTGAATTACATATGCTACGATATTTAGCATTTTCCATTTCAGGTCAAATACACATGAATTAAATCTGTCCTGTGATTGTTAAATGTAAATTGTTTGAATGATGTATTTTAAAGTGTATTGGATGTCATATTTTAGAATTGTAAATAATTTTAGCTTTTGTATTGATTACCTGTACTTGTTGTATGTTCATGTGTTATACAAAGCTTTTTGAAATAAATAGATTGTTCAATGCTGCTATACAACGAACCCAGCATACACTCGTTAAAGCAGAGAGATAGTTGCATAGTAACCAAACAAATTAACCATTTCTTATAATCCCAAGGTTCTTTTCCTACAGGACATTATCATATTAAAAATATCAGATGCCTAAAAAACATTGTAAAATACACTGCCAGCATGAATCTGTACCTAGTGTCCTTGGGATGCACGATGAAAAGAACAAAAGCTGTTTGTTCTAAGGATGACTGAATCCCTCCTCCCATGGATACATGTATTAGCTCTCTGGGTTTAGAGGGGAGCAAAGGATTGTGGGGAGGACGGTATACAAGGACCAAAGCACTACACATTTTACTAGTCTTGCAGCTGAGTTAAGAAGCAAACAGTCTATATCCATTTTACATTTTAAAACGTGTTTACTTAGACAATAATATGCTAACTCTAACACATTAATTTTAACTATCTTTCATGTATCTATGCAGTGATAGAATAGCACATGACCAAACGCTCGACGCATATGAGTGTACTGTAGACCATCGTATGCGTGCAAAGTATTCATTTGCGTGTCTTGGATAGAAACCTAAGAAATCACGTTTTGCAATGAATAATGACGATTGAAATTGCGGGTGATTTATTTGTTGACTTACTAATTGATGTGCAATATACAGCATGGGTTCCGACAGCTGTGCCCTGGGAGATAAAGTCACTGCTTTAATTGTCCAGATGAAACACGAAATTAATGAAAACTCAGGCTAATGTGGTCTGGGGAGTGTGGGACGGTTATTTGGCACAGAGGCCATTCACATGGCAGGGGAACAAAGGGGTGGCTCGCATCTGTGAGCAGTTATGGGCCAGGAAGATAGAGTGAAACATTGACAGTTTAAGCTTAACACGTTATACTTACCTCATGTTCTTGTAAGGTAATTCATGTATAATGCAGACATCTTTATGAAAGAAAAAATCGGATGGCTTTGTACGCGTACGTGAAATACTGCTCTGGACTAGGCCAGGGTCAATAATTTGGGAACCATTTCCATAAATTGTCAACATGTGTTGCCCCCAAAGGTTATACATTTTGAACGAGTTCCCACGTCAAGATAAATCTCATAGGAGCGGAAGCATCAAAACTAATTGTGAAACCATGTCTTTGCACATATGGAAAACCATGGAAAAAATCAGTACTATGACAAATAATGCTCACCATAGATTCATGGAAACAGCATTAAAAATGCATTGCATTAGCATAGGGAGGTCCAATGGACCTACCCTGCTAAAAGAAATGAATAATTACTTTGTGATAAACATTTTAAAATAGTTCCCGCCCAAAAAGCTGCATCTTCAGTTACCGGTGGGATACCAGCAAATGTTAATACTGTTACCAGCACAAGCACCTGGTCTGCCAGAATCACTGGCAGATTACAGGTGCCAGTAAGGGTATGTTAATACCCATTCCATGGAGTGCCATAGAACTTCATGGAGGGATTTCCAGCACTGGTAATACCAGCTATCTTTTTTGCAATGGGTTGCTTCACCTTCCTCCAGCACTAGGCCAGTGACACAATTGCCATCCAGGTCTCCCATCCATGCCGTATCCAAGACAGACACTGCTTAGCTTCAAAGTGAGGAAGGGGCCACCTTCCTCAGGACATGTTGCCCAATAAACAAGCCTAAGTTACAAGAACACTTAGAGAAACGGGTCGGTCCTTTCCTTGCTTTGAAGTTAAGCACAGTCAGTCCCGCTTTGAAGCTAAGCAGGGTCAGTCCTGGTTACTGCATGGATGGGTGTCCGAACGGGCATCCACATTCTTTTTTTTTTTAAACCATACTACTGTCAGTCCTTGAAGGTTCTGCACTCAGAGACCATTTGTTGTCTTGTGCTGAATTGCATTCTGGTATTTGTAGTCTCCCAGTCAATAATAAAAGGAATATTTTTACAGCAATATTGTGTTTCCCATCCTTGCAGCAACTGGGACGAACCCGGCTTAGCTTCAAAGCAAGGAAGGTGTAACCCCCCTAAGGCCTTGTGGCCTAATAAATGAGTCCACCTTACAAGACCACTTAGAGAAACATGACATGAGGGTGCCGGATCTTTCTCCCTTTGATGCTAAGCAGTGTTAGCCCTGGTTACTGCATGGATTGGAGACAGTCCACAGTCCCGAATGCTGGGTGTTTTCCTAATTTTAACTATCTCATTACACACACCATCCACATTATTTTTATTAAACCGTGCTACTATCAGTCCTTGAAATCTCCCACTCAGAGACCATTTATTTGCCTTTACTTAATTGCATTCTGGTATTTGTAGTCTCCCAGTCAAGAGTGGGGGAATAATGCCACAATTGTACACATTTTGCCTAACATAGTTCTATAAGGATTTACATATTTGATTGGCACTATGTTATGTGTCATTTTCAAGTTATCTTTATGAAGTAGAGTATTGTTGAAAGCCAGACATTGGGGTGAGGATGGGAAATGATGAGAGGGAAAGTAAGTCATGAGTATTTGCCTACAATGTGGCAAGAGAGTTTGCAATCCTGGGCACTGGTGCAGTTATTTCCCACTAATTGTGGATAATTTTCAGGGCACATGTAAAGGACACATGTAGGTGGACAGCGTAACTTTTCTTTGGAGGGTGGTTGGCAAGCTTGCTAAAGTATTTGGTTATCAGGATTCAGGCTGTCATGTTCCCAGTGCAGATGCTTACTCACAAGGCCACAAGCACTTGTTTCGTTTTGGGATATTGTTTACCAGGGAATCTTTCACAACAGATTGCTGGGTTTGAAAGGTGAGCACCTTTTATACATTGCCAGCTTATTTATTGGAAGATTTCTGCTGTCAGGTTATTTTTCTGATGCTCATTACTTTTTTTTTGAAGTCCAATGCTATTTTTCTTTGCGTGCTTTCTTCTAAGGGGAAGATCAAATGAACTACATTTGTATATTTCACTTTAAGATATATGTTCACTTACTGTGCATATATTCATGGGTGCCAGCTTTTGATTTTAACTAGGGGTGCAGAAAGTACCTGGGAATATGGTATTCTTGCAGCCAGTAATGTTTGCCCATTTCAGTGTTGCTTAAATGTGGTAAGTTGTGGTTGTGCATTGTATCAAGACTGTCACCAAGTGAACGGCCATAAAACAAGGGGCTTGCAGCACACTGTTAAAAAACAAAGTGTGTGGTCCATGGTAAATAATTCAATTTCACTGGCATTGCCGAAAAACAGTGTGAGTTCTCAAAGCCTGCAATCTGTTATACATAGCAATACCACTGTCAAAACAGGACAAAATCACTTTGTGATTGACAAAAGTCTTTGAGCGATGAGTTGCAAGTGTTTTAAAAAATAGAGTACCCGTGCCCACCGCCCATGTCCAATGGCCATGTATAGTGGTTTGGTAGTGTTTGGCCGTGCCCACTGGCCATGGCCGAAGACCATGCTAGTGGTCTGAAAGAGTTCTAAAAATCTATGGAAGAACAAAACCCTTGACATTCAAGGAATAAACATTAGTTGCAGGGACGTTAAGGTGAGCAATACATTGTAACAAAACCGTTGAAATTCAAGGAAACACCTTTAGTTGGAGTGATGTTAAGGTGAGAACTTGATGCAACAAAACCCCAGAAATTCAGCTAAAGCCACCTTAACTTTGCACCCCCTATTGCACAGCCTATGACCACAATGATGACATTACAGATCGCATCACTGATGACATCACTAGTTACATGTCGTCTGAGAGCAATGATACATTACAAATCACATTGCTAATGCCATCACTGGTGACAACACTAATTACTTTCTATATAACTGATTACATCAATAATGGTATTAGACATAATATAATTTATAAGTTAGCTTATGAAAAGTTTGATTACCTTAATTACAATTTAGGCCATGGACTTGGCATTGACAAAGGCTAGGCTCACTGGCCAGCACTAAAGGCCACAGCTAGTGGTCGGTTAGTGTTCTAAAATACAAATGTGCATGGTTAAAAGCCATGCCTAGTAGCCCATCACATTTTTATAATATGCAGTGAGCAACGTTGAAAGCTGTAGTCAGTGGCCATGGCTAAAGGCCATATATATTGCCCATTAATATGTTAGAATATACAGTTTGCACAGCCAAAGGCTGCAACAACTGGCTAGTATTGTGTTGAAGACGCTGTCCAGTCATTTGGTCGAAAATAAAAGATCGAATGACCATTTGGTCGAATACCAATTGGTCGAAAAAAAAAAGGTCGAATTTTTTATTTATTTATTTATATATATATTTTTCATTTCGGTTGGTAAAAAAAAAAAAAATAAAGAAAAAGGGGGGTTGAGGGGTTGGGGGGCGAACCCCCCCCTTAAAAAAAAAAATTTAAAAAAAAATTCGACCATTTTTTCGACCATTTGGCATTCGACCAAATGGCATTCGATCATTTGGTTTTCGACCAAATGACTGGTAACCGTTGAAGACCATGGCTAGTAACAGGTTAGTGTATATAATATACAGTGGGCATGGCCGAAGGCCATAGCTAGTGGCTGGTTAGTGTTGTGTAATACACAGTGGGCGTGGCTGAAGGCCATGGCTTATTGCATTTTATCATCTGAAAATATACAGTGGACATGGCCTAAAGATGTACAAACTGTTCAAGGTCAAAGGTCATGGCTAGTGAGGCCCATTTATATGCTAGAATAAATAGTGGGCACAGCCAAAGATTGTGGCCACTGGGCAGTATTGTGCTTAAGTCCATGGCTAGTTCCTGATGAGTGTATATAATGGACAATATAAAAACAAAAGGTACAAAAAATAACATTTATTTGTTTTTGCATTTTATACTTTTTCATTTATTTATATTTTTCCTAAAGAATGGGGTAAAAATGGACACTTAAAAATATTCCTCGTTCGCAATTGGGCTTGTGTTCTAAAAAAGCCTTGTCCAAAGCGTCTAGGATGCCACCTCCCAGCTTGATCAAGCTGTGACGTGGTTTTGCACATCACCACAAAGTTTGAAACATCGGGTGCACGCAGAATGGACTGTGGTTCGGTGTCAGTCAGTGGAAAATAGCCAGTAATCATATTGGAACTCTATGGCACAGATGATAATATTGCTCTACTAATCTCGCTCCATGCGATTTCACCTTATGTTTCACATGAGCCTTCCTATACGATTCGTCCACTTCATCCCAATGTACGTGGACAAGATGTTGAATAAAAGTGAGGTTTGCAAATTTTGCAATGCAAAAACGTACCACAGAAATTGCACATGAGCTCCTCCTATTTTAAATGGCGACCGTCGAAAGGGTGAAACAGACTTTGTATCCCATTCCATGGTGGACATCTTTTTCAGTTACAAAATGCTTCTGTGTCTTGCAACCGAATAAAAACACTATTAATACCTAAGTCTATTGTGCCAGAGTCCTAATATCAGTAATCCCAGAGCCAAGGGGGCATTACCAAGTCAGGTAATCTCCCAAGGTTTTTGTTAAGGCCCTCACTTCAGTCTCGGTAATGCCCCCTCGGGCTCAGGGCTTATTGTTAAATAATAATTTTCTGCAACACAGATGTGCAATATGTTACACACTTAGACTGAAAAGACATTAATTCCCCAAACCTGTGTGTACATTGATTTCTTTGAATGTTTTTCTTTTTTATTGCAAAATAATATGAGTAGAAAAAAATAGTTACAAATATAGATCTTCTTGAATCTGCAAATAGAAATCTGTAAGAGGGTAAATCATAAAGCAAGCTAATAACACAACAGATGCACTCTCAGAGCTTCCACTGTAAAATAAAGTTGTAAACATGTAATGACACTATATGCTGATCCAAAAGATCCACAGATGTTTACATCAGCATCATAGTAAGCATGTGTACAGTGTGACTTCTGCAATCATAGCCTACATTGTTATGAAGAAATTCAAAGTTGTTGTAAGTGAATTTATAAATAAATTGATGTCTAATGCCATAAGTGTTTCATCTACATACACACAGGGCCTCATTACAACTGTGCCGGTCCAGTAACAATAGTACCAGTAAGCCGGCACTGTTTTTACCAGACCAGCACAATATGTCACTGGGGGAGGGTGCAACCCGCCCGCCCGACTGCCAGGGTCAGACCTGGAGGGTGGGACGGCATCTGCCCACAGAGTCTCACAGAAGCACTGACACTGTTGTTAATAGTGCCAGTGCTTCTGTGGTTCCCATTCCCATTGAGTCCTATGAAACTAAAATGGGAATGGGGATTTACAATTTACCAGGGATTGACTACCCGGAATGCTGGGGTTGTAATCCCCCAGTGTTACCGGCAAGCCAGGCACCAGTAAATCTTGCAAGTCCAGCGGCAACCCACCGGTAGTACCGGCAGGGTTACCACCGGACTTGTAATGAGGCCCATAATCTGTTTTCTTTCTAAAGAAGATGGGAAAAAATTGCCACTTAAAAAAAGAAACTAAGGGTGACAATTAATCTGGTATTCATCTATTAGCTTGACCCAATTCTTAGTTGCAGCACCTCCCACAGCTACACATTGGTGGCATAGATCACAGATGACTATCATAACTTAGACATTGGGAGCCAGTAAAATTGGAACATGTGGAGTTGACACTGCTGTCAAAGTCGAGGGTTCATTAAGTTCCGGTGGTGTCAGACTGGTGGAATCAGGTGCGGGACATGGTGCCAATTTCCATGCACATAATACATGAGCCCAATGCATTTTTATTTTGTGGTACTCATGCAATTTCCAATCGGCATCATCCACATCATTCCAGTAGACTCACAACAGAGGATTTATCATGATTGAAGTCCCCAGGCTTTGTAATGGTAAAATTAGAAGGGCCATGTCTTAGTGTTTTCTTGCACAATGGGCACTATATATCCTCTGCCTCCCTTTTAGAGCACTGTTCTTTCACCTTGAAATATCTCCACTGTCTACATAGGTTTTCATTCCTTTGGCTTTCTTCCTGGGTGGTGACGGATTGGGGACCCAGATGGCATCATCGCTGCTGCTGATCTCATGATTAGACATGTTGAACTGTCCATCTGGTAAGGAAAATGTAAAATAACAAAAATCACAACTCTAAAAAGACAAATGAAGCCTCCTCTCTGAACCTCTCTAGCATTTCTAATAACTCTTCAAATACAGTGCTCCAGTGCTGCCGGTGTTTCAAGACTGTGGCTGTTGCTGGCAGCACCTTTAATGGGTGGAGGTTTATTCTGCACAACCATTGCTCAGAGCTACAGTGAAGAGATAAGACCACATTTATGTAAAAGAAAAAGGCTGCTTCCCAGTATGGAGCAGACCATCCAGAAGGCATTAGGAGGTAGTTTGAGAAATAGTTTACAGCATCTATACCTCATGTAGAATTTGTTAAGGTTCTCCAAAGGCATGGATGAGATCAGAAGTACAGATGAGCCTGAAAGGGAAAAAGGGGAAGAAAGAAAGCCCAGAGGGCACATGATGGCCACACTCCTCTGAGTACACCACAGAAAGAGAAAAGTGGCAATCTCCTCCTGCAACCCCAACAGAGTCCCTGATTGGGCAGCAGCTGTTCATAGCTGCCCAAGCCGCAAGCCGGAAGGCGAAGCCAGCCCTACCCCGAAGGCCCTCACTTAAGGCCCTGTTGGCACCCCTGTTAGCACACCGGAGCGCAGGGTCGTCATTATACTGTTAGGGGCAGAAAGTGCCATCATAGCCTATGGCTCTCCCGCAGCAAGGCGGAGAACAAAGACTCCTGTCTTGAGCATGTCCTGAGAACTGCCTGAGGCTGAGGCCACAACCCTTGCTAATCTACAGACCCAACCTGAACAAATATGCTTTTGCTCATATATGCATGCTCACGGACTGCTGGTAAGCCCTATTGAAACAGTTACCCCTTTCTGTCTCCATACTGCTCATACGCGAGGTGTTTACGCCCCCGTGTAAGTCTTTGCGTACTGTAACCTAGCATTACTAACGTTAGCCATAACCAAGAAGCCCACCCCATTTGATTACAATCACTGTATGCTCACTCCCACTTTTCACATGCCCTCTGTTCTTTTGTTCGTTGATTGCCATACTATGAGCCTCCTCTCCTCATGCTACATGTCCCTGCCTTACCTGTGCTAACACCACAACCTTAGTCTCCTATGGGACATATGTGTAACTTAACATCTCTCACTAGCGTTGGATGCTATAGTATGCTATCTAAGACTAGATAGGTCATCCCATACAGTACTGCGTCTCATTATACTGCATCTGTTTTAATTTGTGAAGCAAATGTGTATAGCATCTGTCCTACCCTTCTAGGCTGACTCACTTAGTATTGTACTACTTTGCATTGTATCTGATCTCCCAACTACAGACCCCACACACCTTGTGTGGGCTTATTCTAACTTGTCTATTGCAAGTACCTAGGTGCCCCCATGCATTGCCCATTGCTGCTGCATTAACTGTGATTTATGCCAGGGCCTCCCTATGTATTGCCTACTGCTGCTGCATTAACTGTGATTTATGCCATGGCCCCCCTATGTATTGCCTACTGCTGCTGCATTAACTGTGATTTATGGCAGGGCCTCCCCATGCATTGCCTATTGTTGTTGCATTACAACTCTGACTACGCCCAGGTGCCCCCTATGCATTGTCTATTGCTATTGCATTAACTGTGATTTATGCCAGGGCCTCCCCATGCATTGCCTATTGTTGCTGCATTAACTCTAGATACTAGACTTAGCCACAACATCTCCTATTGTTAGGCACACCCATCAATAGTGGCTGGCACACGTGCCATTCACACCCCATTTGCTTATAGAATCACTGGCTTAGCTGTATCCCAACTGGCCCCTACCCCGACCTATCGATACGGCACATTGATTGTCACTAGCCTTATTCAAACCTAGGTACCTACTGTATGATATTCTTACCTTTCCTAGTGCAGACTTGATCTCACGCACCTACGTGCTCATATCCTGAATTGTTGGAAGATGCCAAATTTATTGTTATACTATAGCATTATGGCTGCCACCCTACACTCTATCACTATTAGTCAGGAATGCCACTCTGAGCCTTCCTTTTCTGTGTCAAATCCTATCTCACATACTTTGCCTAACATAGTGTTCAATAAGCCCACCACCTCTGAATCCAACCACTTTGGTGCCACAGGGACTGAAATCATCACCTCCCTCCCATGTACCTTATCAGATAGAAATCTTAAATTTCGTGCAAGACTCACCAAATTATACGAACCACTGAGAAGAACCATACCGCCAACCAACCTGAAAACTAACTGCCCACATAAATTGAAACAGATTGATATTACAAACGACACACAAACTAAAAGATATAAGTACAAGTCTACAGACACTAACTTATCCAGTCCTAGACAGGGCACCACGTCAAATGAGGCATCGCCACTCAAAGGAGCGCTTCTCAACTTGAGATCCCTTGTTGCCCATGCCCTTGACATAGCCGACTTATTCACAGAAAATAATCTAGATTTCCTGGCAGTAACCGAGACTTGGTTACATAATGCAGCAGGCCCATCACTAATGCTAGCCATCCCAGAAGGTTACACTATAACAAAACAAGACCGAGATGGTTCTCGAGGTGGCGGAATTGCCATCATCTCAAAACTGAGCCTTTCCCTCAGATCAGCCCCATCTCAAACCTTGCAATCCTGTGAAAACCTCTCTGCTAAATTCCAGATAAATAACACACAATCCCTCACCATCCACTTAATATACAGACCCCCAGGCCCTCTCAGAATCTTTGAAGAGGATCTGCACAGTATAATTACTAACAACCTCAAACCAACCTCTCAGCTTCTCTTACTAGGAGATTTCAATTTAGGCTTTAATGATCCAATGGATAAACAAGCCTTAGACATAGCCAACATCATCAACGTATCAGGCCTGTCTCAGAAAGTCAATAAACCCACTCACTCAAAAGGGAGAACACTGGACTGGATAGCAGACTATAACTGCACAGTCTCTATTTCCTCCATCTCTCCTCAACCATGGACAGATCACTCACTTGTAGCCTTTAACTTATCAACACTCAGACCCTCTCCTATGGTCTCATTGCCAGCGCCACCCTGCCTAGCCAAAAATAAAAAAAGTACCACAGTGGATAAAGTTATTCCTGCCATCCT
The DNA here is from genome assembly GCF_040938575.1 of Ambystoma mexicanum. Taxonomy (NCBI): domain Eukaryota; kingdom Metazoa; phylum Chordata; class Amphibia; order Caudata; family Ambystomatidae; genus Ambystoma; species Ambystoma mexicanum. The sequence goes on from NC_090932.1 coordinate 720,746,522, forward strand.
ACCCACTCTAAACGCACTGCCTGACAATCTGGACCCTAGCACTTTAGTCCAGGAATATAATAACATCATGCTCAACACATTGGACAAAATTGCCCCTCTCAAGCTTAGAAAAAGTAAACCCAAAGTTCACCTTAACAAATGGTTTACGCTTCAACTAAGAGACCTAAGACTTTCAAAAAGAAAAAGTGAAAACTCGTGGAGACTATGCCCTTCATTCGAAAACAAAGCTAAACTAACCTCCATTTCTTCTCTCTTTAAAAATGAAGTATGCCTTGCTAAAAGGAACTCCTATGATGAACACATCACCAACTCTAACTCTAGCATGAGGGAACTCTTCTCCATACTGAAAGAATTAGAGTCACCAATAGCCACACCCAATCCAGTTATTAAGGACAAGTCTTGGTGCGCAGATATCCAACATGCACTAGCAAACAAAATTAATACGCTCCACATCCCCAATACCGTGTTATCTAGTGACTCTATCGAGGCGCAAAATAACAAATTTCATTTTTCCAAAACTTCTCCTTTAGAGGTAGAAAAAATCATACTCTCGCTCAAACCGTCTAACTGTAAAGGTGACATCTGCCCAGCACATTTACTAAAAGATGCTGCCAGAGACCTCTCACCATTAATTTCACCAAACTGATTAATGCCTCCTTTGCATCAGGCACTATCCCAGCTAACCTAAAACACTCCTGGGTGCTCCCACTCCTCAGAAAACAGACTTTAGATCCGCTCATCCCGACCAATTACCGTCCTATTACCACGGTATCATTCCTCCTCAAAATATTGGACAAAGCTGCCCACATCCAGATACAAAAACACCTTGATCTGCATAACCTCCTAGGAGCTAGACAATCTGGCTTCTGCCCACTACATGGAACGGAAACCGCCCTAATCGATTTAAAGACCCAAATTGATGAGCTGAGAGATAGTGGAAGGACAGCACTCCTGCTTCTACTTGACCTCTCAGCTGCATTTGATTTGGTCGACCACAAGGTCCTCTGCAGACACCTGGACTCCGCTGCTCATTTCTCTCCTGAGCCCATCAGATGGCTGGAACCATTCCTGAGTGAGAGAACAATGAGAGTATTTTCCCCATCGGCTGCAGCTGACCCTACCCCCATCCTGTGTGGCAATCCCCAAGGCTCTTGCATCTCGCCAACTTTATACAACATCTTCACCAAACCTCTGTTCGACAATCTGGACCTTCTGGGTATCACCTACACTAACTATGCAGATGATACACTGATTCTCCTCCCACTTTCTGGGGATCATAGTAAGGACTCGGAGTTGGTGAATAGAGTATATCTTATAGTTCAAGCATGGATGGCCACCCATGGCTTGTGCTTGAACGATGACAAGACAGAGCTAATAATCTTAGGTTCACACTCAAACATTAACAAACTAGGCCAGGAATTCTCCTCATTCAATATTGACGGAAACATTATGAGGGTCTCCAAGGAAGTAAAAACCCTTGGCTTCTACCTTGACTCCATTCTGTCATTTGACAAACAGGTAAAATCTCTGGTCTCCACCACTGCCTATACTTGCAAGCTAATAAGAGCTGGCAAGCCATTCCTTTCCAACGACAGTTGCATGATCCTGGCCAGAGCATTAATTCTCTCCAGGATTGACTACTGCAATGCCCCCTACAGTGGTGCTAATAAAACTACCATCCAGAAACTACAAACACTACAAAATAACGCCTTGCAAGCAGCTCTTGGCATAAATAAGAGTACACATCTCCGCCACCAGACGCCAACATAAATGGCTATCCACAGAGAACACAATACAGTTAAAAATGATCTCTTTGACACACAAAGCTTTAAACAATGCCACCCCTAGCTATCTCATGAACAAAATGCAAACAAACCTCTATCAGACCAACCAGAGCTGCCAACGCCAACTGCCTAGTAGTACCCAGATTCAAGTTAACCACTATTGGTGGCAATAGCTTCCCAGTGAAGGCTGCTAAAACTTGGAAATTACTACCTAACAACCTGAGAGCTGATCAACCGTACCCACTATTCAGAAGGAGCGCCATCCAACACATCATCTCCAACGACCACTAGTCACCCTATTTCCCTAGCTGCACTCGCCCACCTATTTCCAGGTCCTGACACTTGATACTGCTCCTATTCTCTTTGTTGAACTATGACATGTTATCTGTACCATTTTTGTGTAATTTACCATGTTATTCTGTGATTCCTGTACATTATTGTAACTGGTATAATCTAAAACATTGTAAGCCTCACATTATCCTATTGCTGCGCCCTGCTACCCACAGGTCTGGAGCGCATTAGTAATTAATAAACAAACAAACAACCAAAAGCACTGAGATGAGGATAAAAGAAAGCACATGGTAGAAAATAGCCTCACCCAGCTAGGTCGAGGAAAAGGACAGCTGGCAGTAACAGTCCAGTGTAGAGAAGGCAGAAACACTGTCATCATGACCTCTGCCTTAATGCTAGTAAGACTGAGATTCTACTCATCGGCACACCCACTCCCTCCTTCCCTGTAGCTCTCTGGCCAGCCTCGCTTGGCCCTCCTCCTGCTCCTACCTGCAAGGCAAAAAACCTCGGGGTCATCTTCGACTCCACACTCTCCTTCTCTCCTCATATATCTGACGTCTCTAAGAAGTCATACTACCAGCAGCACCTCCTCAGAGGTATTCTTCCCTTCCTCTCCTTCCCCCAGAAGCTCACTGTCTCCTGAGCCCTGGTTCTCTCAAAGCTGGACTACTGTAACAGCCTCTATCTTAATCTGCCTGCCTCCACTCTCCGCCCCCTGCAACTCATCCAGAACAGAACTGCGAGACTTGTCCTTGGCCTCAAGCCCAGGGACCGTATCTCTCCAGGACTGAAATCTCTACACTGGCTCCCAGTGGCTGTGAGGATTAAGTTCAAAACCCTCTGCATTGTCCACAAGGCCTTCTGGGGCCTGGGGCCTAAATACCTTCAACTCTCTCTTCCTAAATATCTTCCTTCCCGAGCCCTTCGCTCATCCATCTCCAACTCCCTCAGGGTCAGCCGCTTCTCGAAGCAACGAGCTGGGGGTAGATCTCTCGCCGTGGCAGGGGCCTCCCTCTGGAACAGCCTTCCTGCCTCCCTGAAACTTGAGGAGAACCATCTCTGGTTCCGGAAGCACCTCAAAACCTTCCTCTTTGCTTCTGCGTTCTCTCTCCCTCTCCCCTGCTAAATTCTCGACTGAATCTGCACCGAATCAGCAACTGGGCCACTCTCACCGACCTCGGTCCTGGGCCCAGCCACTCTCCTCTTGCACTGCCTCCCTGGCAACCCCTGCACTGAGGGACTGTCTCTGTATCCATACAGCCCCCCTTTCCCAGCACTTGTCTGCACTTACCTTGCACTTGCCACCAGCTGGCCCTATTTATTTACTTTATTCTACTTACTTGTACTACACTTCCCCCCTCCCCTTGCACTTTTCCCTTCCCCCTACCCCTGCACGTGCGCGGTCTGAATGACACCTGGCCTAGTAGGATCGTTGTCTGTCTTCCCCTTGTTCCTCCCTCCCTGCCTCGTCGCGCCTTGAAACACTTGTGTATAGGCGCGTTACAAATGCCATATCATATCATATCATATCATCATATCATATCTTCCAGTGAAGATAAAGACAAAAAAGCTCTAAAGAAAAGAAAGACCGAGTAAAATCATAAGGAGAATGGAGACAACTTTCACCCAGACATTCTCATTCATCCCAGGTCATCAGAATGGAAGCCACCAACAAAAATAGTGATGTACCTGATGAGGAGGTTGGAAACATCACTGGCCAATAAAGCCAGAAACAAACTACCACATCGGCCAAAAGGAATTTGCTGAAACACCTAAAAAGGACAAAATAATGCTCACCTGCATGGGCAAGTATACTAAACGCATCATGAAACAGCTTTATGCATCTTGGAAATCATACCAAGATAAATTACTGGATGTGTCGGGACCATTTTCAAGGATACTCCACCTGGCTGATAAAGTAAAAGAGAAAAGGGAGGAGCATAATCCCTACAGTTCTGAAAGCCATATACCTACTGCATAATACCAACAGTACAATCACAGCATAAAGGCAAAGGGACATCATAGTATACATTGATCCTATGTCAAACAGGCTACCAACATCAAAGGCAGCAGCAACCACGGGCAAGTTATTTGGCAAATAATTCATCAAAGAAAACCCTAACAAAACTTTTTTCATTTTTATTCATTCTTTCAGATTTTTTTTTTTTTTTTTTTTTTTTTTTATTTGTTTTAACCGTTTAGGTTTTTACAAAACAGAAGAGGTAACTTCACACATTCAGACATTCAGTCTTTTATCTTTTATCTTTCATCTTCGTCTTCCTGCTTCCTACTTAGGACACCACTGAATCTGTTCAAGCAATAATTGAGTCTCGGCTTAGGCTTCGGCCATTTCTAAGATGCTAGAGTCCCCAATATGTGATGGAATAGCAGACGCCCTTCTTAGGGCTTCAGTAAGAAATTTCGCCGTCATCCTGGACCATCTTGCCGAGTCTCCCGCAATTAGACGGAACCAGCGCGTTTCGTCGTCTAAGATGATTTCATTAGAAGCCAGTGGTGTCAGGTAAGAGTGTCTTTCATTTGCCATAGCCGGACATTTCGTGATTAAATGGTATGGTGTTTCGACTTGGTCTGGATCTTTGCATAGTCTGCAATGATTCTCCTGCGTGGGAGCTCTTTTTGCCAATATTTCTTTTGTGATAAGAAGGTTCAGACGTGCTCTCATGAAAGTCTTTCTGAGCTTCTTGTCTGGAAATTTTACGCAGTATTTTAAGGGTGATTTCAGGCCATTTTGGGTCGGCGGAAGATGTTTTAAGGATTTGTATTGGTGAACTCTTTCACAGGTATTGATCCAATCTTGATCTTCCAATTTTCTTTTCACCTTCCCTGGATTGATTAGCAGCAATTCTGGAGGGCAGGCCACTTCAATCAATTTTTCAGAAATTTTTGCAACCCAATCACGTAGGGGTTTGCTGGTGCCTTTGGCAATTTCAGAGCTCATGAGTTGAAAGATGGGAAGCGAACTAGGGCTCAGAATTTTTGTATATAACTGGACTGCGCTTTGAATTATTACTGCGTTTATCGATTGCAGACCCAAATCCCTACGAATGGCTGGCATAGGGGCTGATTGGGGAAGAGCCAAAACTGACTTCCAAAAGTAACCTTCCAATTTGGTCCAGATTTCTGCCGGGAGTGATAGATTTGCAGCCATACCATAAGTTAAGGCTGGTAGGACCTTTGATTTGTAAAAGTGAAGTGCCGGTGCCCAGGAGAATTTCCCAAATTTGGTGTCCACAGCTCTGGTTTGGGCAGTTAGGTTGTGGATTTTTTCCCACAGCGATTGCTGGAGCGATTTATCCTTCAGAGTATTGTCAAGCATGACACCTAAGTACTTGAAGTCTTTTACTGATTCAATCTTGGTCTTATTCAAATACCATGCGTGGGGAGCCTTTGTTTTTTGATTTGTTTTGGTGAACGAGATGATTTTAGTTTTTTTCGTGTTTATCTTAAGGTTGTTCTGTTCCATGTAATTGTAGAGATTGTCGATCTGTCTTTGTAGACCTATAGGAGTGTGGTCTAACAAGATCAGGTCATCTGCGTAGCATAATCTTGATATTGATGATTCACCTAACTTCGGGGGAAACGATCGCACCCGATCTTCGGTGTTCTGGAAGTCTCCGATGAAGGCGACAAAGAGTGCCGGAGCCAGAGGGCAGCCCTGTTTGACACCCCTTTCTGTAGGTATTTTGTCTGAAAGGGTTCCTTGTTGGCAAAGTCGAACACAGAGAGAAGTTTTTGTGTGCAAAGCCTTGATTGGTTCTAGGATGGCTGGTGAACAGTTCCACTTTTCCAGCTTTGCCCATAGTTTGTTACGATCCACGGTGTCAAAAGCCTGGGTGAGGTCGATCATTGCCATATGTACTCCGGGACCACCACCTTTTGCTCTGGCCTTGATGGTGTTTAGTATTAAGATATTGATCGCAGTACCTGCTCCTTTTTGGAAGCCAGTCTGGAATATATCTTGTGCTGGCGAGTTCTTAACCCACTCTTTAAAGTGGGTTAGTATCAAGGAGGCGAATATTTTACCGATTATGTCCAGTAAGACAATTGGTCTGTAATTGGCCGGTTCTGTTCTGGGACCCTTTTTATAAATCGGTATTAGGACCGCCTCCGTCCACGAGATGGGGATTTGTTTGGTCTTTGCACATTGATCAAACAGCTCACACAGCACGTCGGACCACGCTTCTGGATGGAGCTTCAAGTCATTATTGGTCAGGCCATCCGGGCCTGGTGCCCTAGAGGTTTTGAGGCGAGCGATGGACTCCCTAATATCCCCCCAGACGGCTACGTTTTTCCAAGGTTCAGTCTGGCATACTGAATGGTGTTGCTGTCCCTTCTTCAATGTGCCATTTTCTGGGAGTGCGTAGAGATTTAAGAAGTAGGTTACCCATTGCTGTTCAGAAACACAGCTAAGAATCTGTGCTGGTCGCTGTTTCTTTACGACCTTTAATAGCGACCAGAAGTCTCGACTACTTTTCGAGGCCCAAGTTTTTAACATGGCCTCAGCGTCATTTTGGTAGAGCTTTTGTCGCTCTTCTCTTAGCCATGCTTTGTAAGTTGTTTTTCCACAGCGATATGCAGACCACGCGTCCTCAGTAGCCTCTTTGGCCGCTAATCTTTTTAATTTTCTCATTGCTTTGCGTTTTGCAACTAGAGTTGCATTGAACGTGTGAGTATGCGATGGTTGAATACAAGGCTTCCCTCCAAAGGCCACTTTATGTGGAATCAATAAGGACACATATTCTGGACGTTGTTTACCCGATTCATTCTGCCCGGCTGCTTGGTTTTTAACGAGGGCCTTCCTCATTATTTTTAAGTTTTCTGACGTGATACGGATCCTGTTTTGCTGCTTGTTGGTTTCAATATCGAATTGATACATAAGATGAACTTTCACTACTCCCCTCCAAGTGAACTGGAGCAGATTGTGGTCGCTTTCTAGAGTTCTTATTACTTTAAATTCCTGGAAGAAGGGTGTAATCCCGTCTGATATGAAGATGTAGTCTATATTAGCAATTGCGGTATCTCTTTCCCAGGTAGGGATTTTGGTCACGCCCTCCTGCAAGGTTGCAATGTTATAAAGGTGTCTTGATTTCATCAGGGACTGCCATGCCCGTCCTCTTTCATCAACTTTCCTTAATGCGGGGTGGACCTGTTCGTTTCTTGAGTGCGTTCCACATTTCGCATTCAGATCCCCGCAGATGATGATGTCGGGGCTGCTATAGTGAATTCTCACATCGTCAATGGTATTTGCAACCATGTTACAGAATTCTTTTGTAGATGTTTTTTCCGGGTTCCAGTAGAGATTTATCACAACCAGCTCGGTAATGGACTTTCCGAGTTCTCCCGCAGCTTCGTGATTCCAGTTCGCTAGAATGGCTAACATGCCGTAATCTTCGCTGATTTTTTTCTTTATTTCAATTCCGGAACCCATTCGGACTGCCGTGAGTAGTCCCGATGATGGTCTCCCGACGGCTGCTCTCTTGGCAGGGGAGATTTCCAAGGTGAATCCCTCCAGGGAAGGTTTATCCGCAAGCCAGGTCTCTTGGAAACAGATTAAATCGAATTCGTTCCAGTTTATAGTGTTAGATTTAGTCAGGTGAAGGTAGCCTCTGGTGTTCCATGACGCCATCTGTAGTGTGGTTTTGTTCAAGCTATTGGACACATTGAGGTTAGTATCCTTCTGCTGGGTGGCGTCATGGGCTAACTGCTAATCCTTCTTTTGGCGCCCGAAGGTGTCTGTTAACCATTTCCATGGTTTTGAGGGCGCTTGGGGTTTAGAGGACATGTTAGATGGAGCACCTTGGACTCTTGTTGTTTGATCCGGAATCGTGTTTATTTCTTGTCGTACGTTCCTAGTAGTTGTTGAGAGTATCGTTTTTCGATATTTATGGTGGTACTCGTCCTGTTTGTTCCTCTCTTCTCTACACCGTTCAGGGGTGTATTTTCGGTATCTGCCTTTTTTCCTAGGAGTTTCTCTTTTCCATTTGACCGAGGGTTCTTGTGAGCTAGTCTGATATTCTTTGGTCCCATTTTCATTCGCTGTTTTGGTAATCTGTACTTGTGTTAATTTTAGTCCCAAATGCTGCAGCTCTTTTGATGTTTCTAGAGGGCAATCCTTTAGGACTTTTGATTTCACATGTAAGTAGGCCTTCGCTGTGTTGTCCCTGTGGTACGGTTCCACCAGAACCAGATCCGATGTCGATAAGTGCCTTAGTGTTTCCACTTGCCCTGTTATTTTTAAGACAGTTCTTCTGTTCAGGACAATGTGCTTATGTCCTGAGGAGGATTGTTCTAACTTGAAGATTGTTATCTCATTTGATTTTTGGTCTTTTTTTCCTGTTTGTTTAGACCTGCTCGGATCTACTTGGACGGAATACTTCCGATCAATTCTTTGATCTTGTGTTCGTGATTTCCATGTGGGTTTAGTCATTTCTTTGGTCTGAGTTTTATTTCTTTCTTTATTATTTAGGGCTTCAATGGCCTCTAGGCCTGCACTTGGAGTGCTTGAGCGTTGTCTTTGGGGACTGTGCTTCCGGTCTTCATCCGTATTAGATTTTTTTTGGGGTAGCTGTTGAGCCTCTTTTTTTGTTTTTTCTTTTTCCCTTTCTTTTTGTCCCTCCTTCTCCTCCGGGAGGGATTGTCTTGTTTCCACTCTCTGTCTCTCGGGTGATGATGTCGTTATTTCTACACACTCCAAGGACCGGGAGCCATTTGAGGAATCCAGATCCAGGATTGATGAATCAGTTCCATCCATTTGTATAGATGGCACTACGACGGATCTCAGTTGGCTTTGCCTGTGGTGAGGCCCTCCCCTCTCCACAGTAGCGCTTTGCCGTGGTAAGTCTTCTGGAGGGCTACTTGAATCCTTTTTTGTTGTTTGGCCCTTAAGCAGCTGGGGTTTCGCCCTCTCTGGTCCATCTAAGGGTTCTTTTGGGTTAAGACACAGCACTGGTCCCTTCGTCTTGGCGTTGTCGTTGGTTTGACTTTTTGGGGCTAGTTTTTGCTTTGTGGGGCATGGTGGTAGCTTGGGTGGGCCCGTTAAAAAGATGGATGCTACGTCCTTTTTTTTAATAAGGCCAGCTTCGTCCGTTTGTGTGCCTCTGGCGGTAGATAAGTTGGTAGACTTCACTCTTAGTGCAGTGTTGGCTAGCTCCCTCCCCAGGTTTTCTATTTTTTCTTCGATTTTTTGATGCATGACAGCCGAGCTCTGTTCTACTGCCGTTACGTAGCCTTCAATGAAGGTTAGTTTATCCTTTAGGGTGCTGATTATTGCTGTATTGTCATTTAAAGCCTCGTGTATAGATTCGTACAATTTACTGAAAGGGTTGAGTGCTATGGTGAGGGCCGACATAATGGACAGCAGGTCAGATTTTTTTTTCGCAGCCGGCGTCTCTTTATCGGAGGTAACTGATATTTCGCTTTGCCTCCTCGATCTGTGGGGCGTGTGTATGCCCCTTTCACTTTGGTGAAGGGGTAATCTTTCCGTTGCGTTTTTATCTATAGATGATTTTAGAGGTTGGGTGGCGTTTAATACATCTGTCCCCCTTCTGTTAGCATTGGTTTGTATATGCGCATGAGTCCAACCATACGGATCATCCCCCAATGAATGCCTCACTCTCGCTGAAGGTCTCTCTTGTTTGTCGAGGCTTGGGGGGAATTCGAGGGGCTTAACCACAGACTGCATGCTTACTTCTGGTTCTTTCTCCGGGGGATGTATAGATATAGATCCCAGTTGTGTGAGATTAGGGGGGTCGAGTGAGGGGGTCGGACCTGCTTCTCCACCCGCCCGGGGCCTCGGATAACCTTGTTCTACAATCAGGCCTATCGATGGATCCGTCTCTGATGGACTATTTATACATTTGGCCGGTGGTGGTTGGTTACCGGCACTTTGAGTGACATTGGAGACAGTTTTTACTGCCTCGGTGACCCCCACCTCAATAGGTGTAATGTGAGCATGCCATTTAATTCTGGGCGCCGAGTTCCCCTGTATTAGATTAATTTTCCGAGATTTATTCAGTGGGGGAGGGTCTTCTATAGCCTCAAGTATTTCTGCGTCGGACATTTCATGGTCCGGGGTTAGTTTACGCTTGCTAGATCTTATGAAAAAGTCTTTCAGGGAGGTCGACAGTAAAGGAGTTGATAGCCCCTTTACTCCGCCATGCCCTTTTGGTCCTGTTTGTAAATTCTTTTTAGCGGGTCCTCTTCCAGCTGCAATCTTTCCTTTATCATGATCTTTCCTGTATTTTTTATTTGATCTAGGTCTTCTTGCCGTTCCTTTACAGGTTCTTTTGAGACTTGTTACTTTTGTTGTTTGATCTTCTTCCTCCAGAGCGGAGAGCGAATCATTTGATGCACTTAATGTGTGAGTTGATACGGACCCCATGGGTTCCAAAACCTGTTCCTTGGCGGTCGTACTTCCGGAGTTACCATCACACTCCAGGCTTATTTTTGGGAGGGGCACCATTGGGGGGCCCGTTGCAGTTAGTGTTTCCTCGGGGGCTTTGAAACATGAGGCATTTGAACCTTCCCGAGCTTCAAACACTAAGTCATCTATGTTTGCCTTGTGACCCCTTCCACACAAGTCCAGAACAATTTCTGGCGTCGTGACGCTTTCTTCTATTCGGTTGGACCTGGGTACATCCGTACAGACCTCTTCCTCTCTGCTCATGCAAACTCCTGTGTCTTTATTGGTATGCATGACCACTGAAGTCACCAGGCTCGGTACAGACCCGAGCATTTGTGGGCTATCCGAGACTATTTGTTTTCCTCCTTGTGTCATTCTAGACTTCTTCGAGCCCAGGTAGTTGGATTTTCGATTTTGGTTATTCTGTTCGCTGATTGCCTCCACCCCCAGCTCCCCCAGCCAGACAGATCCCTGCCGGGGCTGTCCTCCGACCGCCTCGGGCCCGGGACCTCTCGTTTGCACGGTTGGCTGGCCAGGGGTTGAGGAGGAGGGGGAACGAAGCATTTCATCAGTCGAACTATTGAAGGTGAATACAGTTTTTCTTCTTTCCTGGTCTAGGAGCAATGACGGCTGCAGAGTACTTACGAGCGGTAGCTCAATCTGACCCCGCAAGTAGCCTGGCCCCCCCTCCTCCGCCCTAGTCACCTGGGAGACCCTGTCGGAAGACGGAGGAGTACGAGGACTCCCATGCTCCACCACAGTCTCGACTGCGGGGTCGTTTCCTTCTGTATCAGTTCCGAGAGAGTTCAGACTTCTGTGAGCAATCTTTTGTTGGGTTTTCATGCTGCGGGTCCAGCGCCCTTGACCCTCTTCAGGGGGTAGCGATACCATGCTGTGGACTATACTTAAGAAGCACTTGAGAAGCACGGGTTACAAAAGCCCGAGACGGCGTCCCGGGGTTTATCGTCTTCTGCTGGGGGCTTGGGCAGCAGAAAGAGTTCTAGCGCGACCCAGGAGATGGTATAAGCAGCAGCTACTGGAAGTCCGATACCACTCAGTGTTTGATTGATGCCAGACAGTCACAGGGCAGTCGGAGGGTTCACAGGAGGTGAGCGAAGAGCACCGTCGAGTGAGGGGGGAAAGGAGGGAGGGGTAGTGACTAAGGGGGGTGGATTATGTTAACAAGAAAAGAAAGGAAGGAAAAAAAAAAGGAGGAAAGAAAAGGGGGTGTACCGGGGACCAGACCTCGAAATGTGTAGGGAGAGGTAGGATGGGGGACAGGGAGGGAGGGAGGGATGGAGGGAGGGAGGGAGGGAGTGACAGAAAGATAACCGTGGATGGGAAAAGGGATGGGAAAAGGGAGCAGGCAGGGAAGCGCTAGGTTCACTCTTGGACGCTCTTGCTTGGTCTTGGTAGATCTTAGTGATTCTCACCTCAGATCTTCAGTCAGCAGTTCGGGTTCGGTGCGCGGTGCACCGTGCACCGGACACCAGACACACTGTGCCACACACCGCGCCGCGCTCCGCGCCTGCGCGGTGATTAAGTTCGAAATTCCACTCGTAGCAGTAGCAGTAGAAAGCGGACTTAAATTTTTTTGCTGAAAACGGGAGAAAAAAGCACAGCGGTCAGCCTCCAGACTCCACCAGACACACTGTGCCACACACCGCGCCGCGCTCCGCGCCTGCGCGGTGATTAAGTTCGAAATTCCACTCGTAGCAGTAGCAGTAGAAAGCGGACTCAAATTTTTTTGCAGGTTCGGGATCTTGGAGAGGATTCCGCTGCAACGTGGAAATGGTGCAGAGGGTAAAATCCAGGAAGCACGCCACGGGGAAGTAGCAGATTTTGTCTGTGCCCTATTTAAGAAGCACAAGTTTGGTGAAAAATAAACATTTGTTAAATTTTTGTTAAATCTTTGTTAAATGTTCTGTTTTGTTTGAATATTATATAAATCACTAGCTTAAAATCTTCGACTACATATCCTGCTGACATATTTCAACATATAAATAAAATAAACAACAGGGATATGTCCAAGTTGCATTGGACATTGTCACTTTCTTGGGGACTTTGCAAATCACTTGTTCAAACCTTACAGGAAACCTGCTCAGCACAGAAAGGAAAAAGAAATAAAAGAAAGCTGTAAAGATGCGCATGGGTATGCTACATTGTTACCTTAACTCCATGGAAGAATCTGTGTGTCCAGAACACTTTCACTGATGGCTGGCAGTATTTCTGTGTCAAGTAGCATTGGAATAAGAACGACATTAAAAAAGTGCAGTGTGTTTCATGTTTTAAGTTATTGCAGATTGAAGCTTCCAATAAACCCTCCCAAACTTTAGCAACCTCTTATTTGATTAAGCACCTCATCCAGTCCCATTATGACGATATAGATGAACCCTTTACAAAGGCTAATTTATATCAAAATGTACAAACCCATGTCCTACAATCTGCGCACAGGTATCTGCTGTAGAAAAGCATGTATGTGTCATTCTCTTCCACTTCTATAGCTTCCTCTGTTCCAGCCACCTGCTGCACCCAACCTCTTCCTATCCTACATATACCCAATCTGCATGACTGCAATGACAGGAAGTTATGATGATCTGCATGCGTATGCTAAATATTTGCCCAAACACCATGGAGGAACCAATGTGCCCAGAAAACTGTCATTGACAGCTGCCAGTATTTCTGAATAAAGTAGCAGTAGAGTAAAAACAACATTAAAGAAATTCAGTGTGTTTGCTATTTTAAACTGTTGCAGTCCACAAAACCATCTCAAATGTTTGCAACCTCTAATTTGATTAAGCACCTCATCCGATTCCATTACAAAAATGTGGAGAACCCAGAGGAAGGCTATTTTCCATCAAAATGTACAAACCCATGACTTCTATTGCTTCCTCTGTTCCAGCCACCTCCACCCAACCTCCTCCCACCATACGTATACGCAATCTGCACAACTGCAAAGTAATGGCAACTGCATCATGTTGTAAATTTGCACCCTGCATAGTTACACAAGACCTATTTTACAACAAAACAATTGGTGCCACTACAAATACAAATAAACAATTCTGTGGCAATTATTTTATCCCCCTATTTTACAAAATTAAAAGCAGAAAAAAACTCATGAAAATAGTAGGCAGAGCAAACCCATAATTCAAATATTGTTGACTGAAATTGCATTGCTGCATTTATTAGGAAAATTTGCACTGGAAAAAAACAATTACCGGTTTGAGAACCGCTTACCCACTGCACTCGCTGGACTTTGGATCACGCACAGACTTTGCAGAAGTGATTGCCTAGTGATTGCCTAGTGCCTAGTGCCACTTCCACTTCATGCCACTGTGTTTGCCCCGCCCCAGATTTACGGCGATTGGCTAAGTCTGGGCTTCAATTTCTACATATTGTACGTGCACGCGCACAGCACGTGCGCACACGGGTGAGTACCGGTTTGAGTACCGCCTACCCGCTGCACTCGCTGCTCCTGCTGGACTTTGGATCACACACAGACTTTGCAGAAGGTGACGACCGCCGATTTAAGGAACTATCTGGTTTGGAGTGTCAGGACTTTGCCTGTGACGTGACGCTGTGCTCTTTTCTGTTTTCTTTTTAGTGATTGCCTAGTGCCTAGTGCCACTTCCACTTCCTGGCACTGTGTTTGGCCCGCCCCAGATTTACGGCGATTGGCTAAGTCTGGGCTTCAATTTCTACATATTGTACGCGCACACACACAGCATGAGCGAACACGGGCGATTACCGGTTTGAGTACCGCTTACCCGCTTTGCCAGTGGCCGGTGGCCGGTGCCTACTGAAAAGGTACTGAAAGGTACGTGACCCAAGCTGCCGGGGGTTGTGATTCTAGTTTCTGCTTATTAAATTTTACTTTTCAATTGTTCTATAAAATGAATGTACGTGGCCGGCTGTACTCATTTAAAACTGATATGCCTTCAGTAGTTGATGTGTGTAACAGCCCTGAAGGAAAACAAAAACATTTGTCGAAAAAAATGGTTTCTCAGAAGCCAATTGTTCTTTCACCAAGACCGCGTATATAAGCTGATAGAGCAATTTTTTACTACACCTAATTTAAATAGCAATGAAGGCAAAACAGCACAGCATTATAACATAGGAAGTGCTGTGGGATTGACGGTTCCACAGGTGCTTTCCGACAATAGCATGTTAGACTCTCTGTGCCATATTCCTCCCGAATTTGTGATTGCAAAACTGATAGCACCATGTCCACGGTATCTTCAGTTAATGACACGGACAAACAAGAGAAGTTTCCTTGTACGCGAGCCAGTGTGAGTCCCCGATATCTATCCGCAGCTCGCAAAACATTCCAAGAAATGTGTCGACCGGTGATATATCAATTGCTCACTCCATATCAGCAGTTTCTTATGTCCAACCGACTCCGCGCCGTCCAATGGCACGACCCCTGTTAGACAATCCAGATAGCCAACGCCCGCTATTATAGACTGCATTGGCTGCTATTAACACAAAGTTAATATCTATGTTCAAACTGTTTGAATCCTTGGATGCTAAAATAACTAGATGATATGTTGTTATGGTCTCAAAATATGAGAATTAGTCTTAAAACTTCCCCTCACATGAATTCCGAAAATGAATGCGATAATCTAAATTGTTGTCCTGGTGTACAGCAACAACCCACTTTGGTAGAGGGACCCTAACCTGTTCTACCAGTGATTTCTCACATAAATACACCAAGATCTGAAGGAGTGACCCCTGCCCGCCCACCTACGGTTAACACCTCTTGGATCAGTGTGCAGGACTCTATAGCAATTGAATCTGCTACTGGTGGTGACCAAGCTAACCCAGCAGGAGGTGCTGCCGTAATACACAATGAGGCCACCAATCCCATAAAAAAAAGAAGAGTACAATAGTGGCAATAACTAAAAAACAAAGAACATGCCACCTGCAAGAGCTGTCACCAATCACAACGGCTAGCGCCAAGGCTTCTGATGCTCAATCTTGTAATCAGGCGGCCCAAACCAAAGGACTAGTGTTCCATTGGTGCCTGACTGTCCGGCCTCTGGTCATTATCTGGCTCTAAATGAGCCACTTGATAATCTGGATGAAGAGATTGAACGTGAGAGTAATGCTAATATGCAAGAGCCCACAATAACTCATCCTGTATTAGCACCTGTAACCAGTTCTTTGAAGGCATCTAGCTTAACTGAAGCCAATTTACAAAGATCAACAATGCTGAGCGAAAAGCGCAAGGCATTAGACTCTTATATGGACGAACGCGGTCTTGGCAGGAACCATTAACCAAGGAAACCTGGTTTAGGTACTCAAGTGAAATCTGTAACTTGGTCTAGTCTGGTGACAGATCAACCAAATACATCTGACAGACCGGCTAACGTCCATCAGAACACAACACCACATGCTAACAGACACATCTCTCTAAACCCTAAATACAGACTAGAAGCGAAAAACATCTCTTCGCTCAATAACAAGGCTAAAAACTCTAGTAGTAAGGTGTCCCGTCACACAGTCCCTTTAGACTCTGATAGCCATTCACTAATTTTAAAATGCCGCGTGGGCCCTTATGCCGCATATAATTTAAATAGACAAAGTGTGCTGAATATATTCGGTGATGTCGTGGAACCTGAAGATCTGACATCACACGACATCGCCCAGGTGGAATATATTTCAGACGCTACCAACTCGATCGTAAGGCTATGGATCCCTTCAGGCATTGTATTAAATGCGATATGGTTGGCAAAAATGGTCCTGTTTGACGTGGGATTTCTGATTGCCCAGGACCCTGATTGCTTGAATAAGCATGATGAAACACTCACTCATCAAAATCAGATATACACAAGTCTACGTGAAGACATGCACACTGGTAAGAATTAACCATTAAGCGACACACCCTTTTAAGGTTGCATGTTGGAACACGCGAGGGTCATCTACAAACCTCAATAAAAACACTATCGGAACAATATGCAGTAATTGCTCTACAAGAGACTTGGTATCTCAAATCCCCTACATGGGATAATTTTGATGTTGTGCTCCTATCAGCAAAGGCTGGAGCTCATTGACGGCCTTCGTCGGGCCTAGCGGTAGCTGTTAACAAGAAACAGGGATTCAAAGTAGAGGCCTGGAGAAACATTAACATCTTCATTCAGATGGTGAAAATCACATGCTTAAATCATGTGATAGCATTTATTAACATTTATCGTAACCCAGCAGGTCTAACTGATGAAGCCTTTTTTGAAGGCCTGATCAGGTTATTAGATTTAATATCCGTAACCGATGGAATCACCGAAACGATCATAGCTGGAGATTTATATTTAGATAGCTTGTCTTCCAGCTCGAAAAGCAAGATAAGGGCCGTCTATACTTGGTCCAACCTTATGGCTGATAGGAATTTTAGAATGGTAACTGGTGCAGTGGAGGGCGACATACCCCCAAAGCATACGTGGCAGCGCGATTCAAGTCATAGCACCATTGACTACATCTATGTAGAGCAACACCTGTTTAGTAGAATTCTTCTGTTCTAAATTATTCCACAGTTACAAAGCGATCACCACCTTCTCTCCCTACAACTTAATTGGTCAACTGGAAACCCAGTTAATGAATGGATGAAACAACATCTAGTGGTTAACAACTCTAAAAATCATTTGAAATGGTCCCAAGGAAATTAATGGAAGTTTCCCCATGCAATAAATAGATCTGCCAATTCCTATAAGCTGATCACCTATATTGACTTCCTGGAACCTTTTAAAAATACGATTGTTCCAAACCCGAACAGTAAAATTCACAAGCATACTTTCGATCCTGAAATTAAGTTGCGTAAAGCGCAATACCGTAAAGAGAAGAGACTAATAATAGCCTCATATAATACCAAGCCTAGTCTGGCTTTAAGAGCTGCTAAATGAACTGGATACATGGTCATCGTGCACTGGTCTTTCAGCAAGACAGTGAAAGCATGCTTAATTCCATTCGCTCCAAAAACTCAGCCGAAGTCTGGAGATTGCTCAACTACCGTTCAAACTCGTTACAAGCATATGTCCAAAATGGAGCGGTATCGGAAGATGATTGGGTGACTCACTTTTCAAATCTGAAGCTGAAGAATATAGGATGCAAACAACTACTCCTTGGAAAATCCAATGCTCGCCGTCATTACTTGAAGAGCTGATATTATACCTAAGCTCTTCCAGAGCACAATGTAATTTTCAAAGAAAATCCGAAGCTCTGGGCTAAGATCCTCAATGCAATTTTCCAACCAGTGATGGTATATCGGTAAATACTGGCATCCTGGACTACTTCAGTAATACTGCCCATATATTAAATTAGTGTTGGGGGAATTTAACACTTGGACGAAAACCTGTGGCATGAGAGACCGGCAACAAACAGGATTCGTCGCAGGTCTAGGTACCTGTGTTAATCTCCTATCACTCAATGCAATAAAGGCTTAATGTCAGATGCACAAGCAATCTGTTTATTTTGCGTTTGTAGATCTACACGCTGCATTTGACTCTGTCTCCCGTGTCCTTCTTATGGTGAAACTAAAAAGAGACGGGTGCCCTCCAGTCCTTCAAGATATCATCCACGCATTTCATGCAGAAACATCTATCCGTATAAAACTAACATTGGAAGGACTACTATCAGCCCCTATTAAGACAGCCTGTGGCTTAAAGCAAAGGTGCCTATTAGCTGCAGCAATCTTTAACTATTTTATACAAGATCTAAGATCTGCTTTCTTGCACACATCATCCGACGCTCCAGTTCTTAATGGGAAAAAAAATCACTAATCTGAACTACGCAGATGATATAGTGCTCGTTTCAAAATCCCTGATAGGTTTGCAGAACCTTCTTGATGCATTTAACTCTTATCTACTTACGAATCAGCTGGTGGTTAACACTAACAAAACACAGATTGTAGCATACCATGCAACTCGAAATCATGAGAACAGATATAAGTGGTCTATAAACCAAATGCCACTAGAAACCGTGACCACTTATATCTACCTTGGAATGGTCTTTGAAGGTTCATTAACGCCATGTGGCCAAGTGGAGCGCATGGAAGCGAAATTGTCCACAGCTATATCACAGATAAAAATGATATTGCACCGGTACGGTAAATTCACAATAAAACCAGCAATCATCTTTTGGACCATGAAAGCAATTCCATCTATTTTATATGGAGCCGAAACACTATTGAACTGTAAATCTCTAAATCTGTATAGATTAGAAGCTAAATTTAGGAGAGCAGTTCTTGCCTTACCGCAGTGTGCAACTGGTGCCTGCCTGCGTTATGAACTGGGCCTAATATACATGCATGCTATATATCTATGGCAATGTTGTTCCTTGTTCCGTAAATGTCTGCTGGCAAATCAACAATCTCATATGTTACAGGTAATTGCTGATTATATGTTAACATCTGACAAGAGTTTTGGGAAAAAGTGGGTTGGCGAAAGTATGGCCTGTTTAGCAAATGCCAATGTATCAATCCATATGTTAATGACAAATCCGGATAAGGCAAAAATAAATATATACCAACTGGACTGGGCCAACAAGAGAGACAAATGCCTAAAGTACTGCCAAATCTGTAAGTTCCGATTTTGGCCTAAAGCAGTTAAAATACCTTAAGCATACCTTTTAAAATTTCCATCTGTGGCTTTAAGATCTGGCCTTTTGAGAGCGCGATTTGACTTATGGCCCACTCGCCAAGTACAAGTGAGAAGAAATCTGAGACCGAAAAATTTGGAGTTCTGTAGATTTTGTTTAGACTCCAATTCTATTCAATCTTTAGAACAGTTGGTATGCTACTGTACTGAGTTAACTGCTTTAAGACTAGCCCATTTCGCATATGTAATTACCACCTTAGAAACGGTTGACCAAGACACACGTTGGACTTTCTTATTATGTTCTAACAAATATACTGTACAGATAGCATTGATTAATTTCTTAATGTCCCTGAAACTAGAAAATCCGTTAAGCGAAGGGTTTTGCACAAATCCAAGTTGAGTCATTGTAGCTATGTTCCCGTGTTGGGGTCGTAAGACTATGTTTGTGAGATTCAATGCTTAAAGAATTGAACTAAGCATTGTGTTGTGGATAAATTGACTATTAGAAACGAGAGACAATTGTTTAGACTTGACACTAAGAAAGAATGCTCCACATTTCTAATGAAATAATTGTATGTAAAAAATGAATAAATTTTATCTTTACTTTTGTTTCTCTTATTCTAAGTCACTTTGGTTATGTTTAGTCGAACATCAAACTTTGAACGTTCTGTAAATTAATGTGTATATATATGATTTTGTAATATGGATGAATTGTAATTAATTGTTAAATTGTATTTTTATCTATGCTGAAATGTAAATTCTGTATATTGAAAAGCTGTTTAATAATAGCTAATACAATAAAAAGAAAATATATTTCTTTTTTACATAATAGGAGTTTGCACAACTAATACCATTTCTATATTGTTTATGAGTGAATATTAAAAAATAAAACCAATCAAACATATTTTTCATGAAATTAAACTGTAGGTTTCACAAAACAACAAACAATTGAAGGAACTGTTTTTTCTCTTGTAGATAACCACACAGTAACACACCGCAGCAAAAAAAAATCATTTTAAAGCACACACATTTTCAGATCAACCCAAAACGCACTTTAATACACACCATAAGTAATTATAAAAGCATTGTAAATAAAATCACATTTCTATTGCTTTTTGATCATTATTTGATTTTGAGTGCAGGAAGTATACTTTGTGATTCTGAGGGTAATTCATAGAATTTAGCGCAGAAGTGGCGCACGCGGCTGGTGCACAGAGGGAGCATGCACCAGTCTGCGCCAGCTGCATGCACCAAAACCCATTTTGACGCACAGAGTATTCATGGATACTAACATCCATAACCAGCCGTGGTGCAGCGACCCTGCAGCAGCACCAGTTACGCCGCCAACCCCGCCCCGTACTTGGCGCAAAGGCCAGTGGACCAGCATACAGCCCCCCAAACACGAAAACGCGCTAAAAAAGCCACACAGCCCTCACACGCCAATGAAATTGTGTGTGAAACTCCCCGTGCACTCCTCGGATTACGTGTACCTCGCTCGCACCAGCAAAATCCCATGGAAAACCCTGCACGGACCCCTCGGAATACGCGGACCCCGCTCGCGCCAGCAAAATCGTGTGGAAAACTGCACGCACACCCCTCAAATTACGCGTACCCCGCTCGCAAAATTGCAAGGAAAACGTCCCCCCTGTGGTGTGGCTGCCTGCGGGGCATGGACCGGGGTGATGGGTTGCCTGCGGGGCATGCCCAGGGGTGATGGGCTGCCTGTGGGGAATGCCGAGGGGTGAAGGGCTGCCTGCAGGGCATGCGCAGGGGTGATGGGCTGCCTGTGGGGCATGCCCAGGGATGATAGGCTGCCTGTGGGGCATGCCCAGGGGTGAGGGGCTGCCTGCGGTCATGGGGAGGGTGGATGGTCTGCTTGCATGTATTCTGGGGGTGAGCGGGAAGTTTTACACGCGATCGGCCTTGCGCGAACGGGCTATGTATATTCTGGGAGTGCGCAAGGAGTTTTACACGCGATTTCACAGGCACGAGCGGGGTATGCATATTCTGGTGGTGCGTGGGGAGTGTTACATGCAATTTCGCTGGTGCGAGCGGGGTACGTGTAATCCGAGGGGTGCGCGGGGAGTTTTACACACAATTTCGCTGGCGCAAGCGGGGTATGCTTATTCCGAGGGGTGCGTGTTGGGTTTTACACACGATTTCACTGGCGCGAGCGGGTTACGCGTATTCCGAGGAGTGCGTGGGGAGTTTTCGACATGATTTCGCTGGTGCGAGCGGGGTACGCATAATCCGAGGGGTGCGCAGGGAGTTTTACACATGATTTCGATGGCGCGAGCGGGGTATGCATATTCTGGGGGTGCGCAGGGAGTTTTACACGCAATTTGGCAGTGTGGGCCTTCCTGGGTGTTGCCCTCCCCCTCTCCCCATGGCCCGCAGGCAGCCCATCATCCCTGGGCATGCCCCGCAGGCTGCCCATCTCACCTGGCATGCCCCGCAGGCAGCCCATCACCCCTAGGCATGACCCGCAGGCAAGCCACATGTCACCATGCACTGGGGAGCTCTGACTCATGTCCCCCACCCACCTCCCACAAACAGGCACCAGCCAGCAGGCTCTGACTCATGTCCCCCCCACACACCCCCCATTGACAGGCACCTGCCAGCAGGCCCTGACTCATGACCCCCACCCCCCATTAACAGGCACCTGCCAGCTGGCCCCGACTCATGCCCCCCACCCCCCATTGACAGGCACCTGCCAGCAGGTCCCGACTCATGTCCCTCCCACATCCTCCCCATTGATAGGCACCTGCCAGCAGGCCCCGACTCATGTCCCCACCACCCACCCCACATTGACAGGCACCTGCCAGCAGGCCCCGACTCATGGAACCCCCCACCCACCCCCAATTTACAGGCACCTGCCAGCAGGCCCCGACACATGGCCCACCAAACACCATGTCAAAACAAAACACACCCATGGCCCTAATGCCAACCAAAATCCCCCCGCCCCCAGCTCAAGCACGCAAACATCCACTGCACCCACTCCCAAATTACCCATGCCATGAGAGTCTGAAAAGAACCAGCATGACCATGAATAAATGTACAACAGAGCCACACAGTGGCAACACATGACTGAGGAAATGCATATAGAGACATGCACAAAACCAATGAGAGTACACAACACCAATAATGAAGATGTATGAAATGTATTAAAAAACATAAAAAATTACATAATGAAAATCAAACATGCAAATGAAGAAATAATGAAAGCAATACCAAAAATAAAGTAAAATCCAATGAAAAACACAAAACCCACGACATGAAAACTGAAAAGTGGTCCATCGCCAAAGTCCATATAAAGTAAATAAAAAACAAAAGCACAAAAAAACATTGTTCCATGGAATGATGAAATACCGAAAGTATGTACAAGTCTGGTACTATTTACATTGACACTCAGAAGGGTCCATGATCCCAAAACAAAAGGACACCTACCAAAAATCCTATAAAAAATACAACTATGTACAAAAAGTGGAGTTAAGTCCATGAACTCCAAATAAAAATATAAACCAAATGAAACCTAAGCCTAAATAACTATTTACAAAGGCGGGGGGCTAGTCCGACGGCTCACTTTTTGATGTTCCGGCCCAGGGCATCATCGAACTCCACGTCGATGTTCTGGAGGCGGGCTTCTTCCCTGGCCTCGAGGTCTCGCATGGATGCACCCATGGCCTCCTCCAACTCCCTGTGAGTTGCCTCGAGGCACTCAGCCCGCCTCAATACCCTGTGCATGAAGTTCTCTGCCCTGACCATTGTGAGCCATGCCCTCTCTCCCCGCCGCCACTCTGCACCTATTTGCTGGCCCAACCGCTGCCACACGGAAGACTCTCCCAATCCAGGGTCCTCCTGCCTGCCGGCCGAGGCGTGCCCCGATGATGTTGATGGCCCCGAGGCCACATGCCTCCTATGCCGAACCTGCCGCCACCGCCTTTCTGCTGCCTGCCGCCACCACCACGACTGCCTGCGGGTAGATGGCAACACTCGGGGCTGTCCTGCAGGTGCCCCTGCTTGAATGTGCCTGCACATCGTCCATTGTCAGGGGTTCTGTTGCTGGGGTGACCACCTGTGCTGGAGCTCTGACTCCCGAATGTTGCAGGGATGGGATCTCCACCAGCCTGGCTGCGTTGATTGGGGCAGGTCCACAGGGGGCCCTGGTGGCATCTGGACCGGAAGACGGCACGGAGAACGACTGGCGTATAGTGTGCACAGAGGAGGAGAGGGCCGCGAGACAGAGCTACACATGGAGGAAACCCCCGACCACGAGCCCACTCAACTGGGCCACGTTGGCACACGTCTCTTCGTGATGACGTGCGTGGTCCTCCCAGGAAGCATGCACGTCAGCACGAATTACATGTGTGCGCAACACAAAACCAATGAGGACGGACTCGATCCTGTCACAGGTCCCCGGGCCTGGGACGGGTCATCCCTGCTGGTGCATGGTGATGCAGTCACAGTGTCAGGGACAGTGAAATGCACAGGCCCCTCTGCAGCGACCTGTGCTGCCTCCAGCCCATGCCCCTGGACTGCACCACTTGCACCAGTGGTACCACCCCCACCAGGCCCAATGTGCAGCTTGGATGCGGCCTCCTCCTCTGTACACACCACCAACCTGGATGGCTCTGCACTGTCTTCCGCAAGTCACAAGCCCCTGTGGGGGCTCACCCACCCCTTCCGCTGCAGCTGTAGTGGCAGACACGACACCAGCCCCCTTGCTCCCGAATGATGGAATTTCCTGGGAGGGTGACTGGGCCTTGCGTTGCCGGCCGGTGGAGGCATCCACAGTGATGTCTCCGTCCTCTTCTTCACTCGCTGCTGTGTAAAGGGAGACCTAGAACACAAGCATCAGGGTACTGTACAATAGTCCCCTAGACACAAAGCAATAGTACATGAGTGGCACTGTCAAACATCACTTCCATCATGTCCCTCCACAACACATGGGTCAGTGCAGGCAACACACATGCAGAAACAGGCATGGCACATGAAACAAACATTTGCATCCATGTCCAAGGCACTGTAGAAACATCCAATGGTAGGTTGAAACTCACATGCATCATGGGACATGCTGATCACATGCACACACATCACCGTAGGGTCATGCATTTGGCCTCGTATACCCCCAGACACAGTGGATACAGGGATGACTAGGCTGCATCAGTGAATCAACACATCGTCACGGACATGTGTCGTGCATCCATGGCGTTTACCAGTCCCTCACACACTACTCAGACACACGGATATGTACACCATGCATGTCCATGACAGCAGCACCCATCTTTCACAACCCAAACATGTCCAAGTACAAAGGCAGGCATGCATACATGTGTGCATTCCACATGCTGCTCCGCATGATGCATTGTAACACATATACACATGCAGCACCATCATGTCCCTGCACACACACATCCATACATGACCCATGTCACACATACAGCCAAGTAGCTAACGTTTTACATGGCAATGCATGGGCACTTACCGCTCGACTCAAGATGGGCCTGCATCCTGGGGATCTGGAGGTGAAGCACTGGGTGAATGCGCTCCAGGACCCTCATCTACTGGGTGGTAAGCTGGCCCAGGCGCCCCACTGCATCCGCTGCATCTAAGAGGCACCGGACCTTCTTGAGGTTCCTGGACTTGTAGTCCTCCCAGCGCTTCTGGACATGTTTGATGTTGCGGGATGCCACCACCTCCGCGTTGATGGCACCCACTATGTCCGTCCAGATCCTCCTCCATCCTTGCTTGTCGGCACGCAATGGTGAGAAGAGGGCATCATAATTCCACAGGATTTGCTCGACCAGGATGCCAACCTCATTGGCTGTGAAGCTGGCAGCCCTCTACCTCTCTGCTGAGGGGCTGCCACTGGTGCTGGATGGTGTTGGTTCGGACATGGCAACCCCAGAGCCAGGTGTGGGTGGGAAACTGGGTCCTGGGACTGGGCTGTGGAGCGATGGAACACCAGTCGGGAGTCTTCTGTTCCAGCAGGGATGGTCACAGCAAATGCACCCCTGCAGATGGCTGATGTGCAGGCACCAAATGGCAGGGCACTGTTGGCAGCAGGCAGTCAGGCAGGCAGCAGAAGATGGCTTGTAGGAGGCACCAGAGGGCACTGGGGGGCAGGTAAATGGCCTTCTGGCAAGGAGCGTGGTCTTCCGTGTGTTGTCGCGTGGCCAGCTTGATGCAGAGTGAATAGGCACGTGAAAAAACAGCCTTGCCTTAGCGCGCTAGCGCATATCTGACGTAAAGCGCGCGGGCGTTGCCCTCAGCAAGGGTGCATAGTGATTCAGCATATGAAAAAACAGCACATCCGTGTGTTTATGCCCGTAATTCAAAGAAAGGACCTAAGCGTGTAAGTGACGTGACACGCACGGGCGATACCCTCAGCACGGGTTAAAGATGAGCAGGGCCAGCAGCTCGCTGTACATGCTTTTTGTGGAGACCGACATGTGTTGCTACTTCTGGTTGTTTCACGCGCCATCACTACTTTATGACCTGGGTCACATACAGCCTTGCAGGCATACAGGGGTGCTGTTAACATTTAGTACCCCGCCCCCTTCACCCCAATTGCCCAGGACAATTGTCGTGTACACCTTCCATTGGTACTACTACATTTGTGCCATGGTTGGGAGGCCACAAAAGGTGAGGGGTGCCTCAGCTGGGCATCCTCCACATGGCAGGCATGGTCAGGGATGTGGCGGTGTGACCAGGGAGTAGGGGGACTCCAGGGTGTCCAGTGTGGCTGCAGAGGGTGAAGAGGCAGGGGTGTGTCATGATGCCTACCCCCAGGGACCCAGATCAGATCCAGCAACCCCGGAAGCAGGCATCATGTCATTTTGAGCAAGCCCAAAAACCCCTGCTAGGGGCTGTTTGGGTGCGGTCCTGGTGCCTATGGCGCCAGGCTCATATGGAGAGTCAGTCCTGGCGCCATAGGCGCCAGGATCATAGAGTAGAACTTACCTGATGCAGACCATTCTGCAAACTTACCTGATGCAGACCATGCTGCAAGAGCTCCAAGCCAAATGAGGCTTGGACGGGACTATTCTACCTTGGGACTATTTTTTTACTCGGGTGGGGCTGGGGAGGAATACTTACCTGGGACTACATTGGGCGCTATTTAAACCACGCCCGAAGAGCAGCACATGCTTCGCGTTATTCTGCATCCAGCAGCGTAACGCTCACCGTGTCTTCAAGCCTGCATCCAGTCTAATGCCACGCCCGCCTCGAGTCTGCAGCTCCTAGAAAAAAGGGAAACAGAAGGAGAAAAGGTTAGAACAAGAGCAACACCTTCGATCCTTACCTGAATTCCGGACCCACCGTGCCTTCGAGCTGGAAGAAAGAAGTATTTCACGCGCGCCGCTTCACCTGCTGCAGCGCCACGCTGAACTCACCGGCCTTCGCAGCATTCTCCCGATCCACTGCTTCCTTCTGCACGTTCACCACCCCTGTGGGTATGCCAGCCAGAACAGTCTTGGTCAATGACCTTGGCACAGCGGCTGTAGCTGCGCAGGGTAAAGTCCAGAGCACCCAGCAGCCACTGACACAAGTCAGGGCTTCCGTCCTAGTTCCACCTGCCACTCCCTTGGTTCAATCCACCAGCGCCACTGCCCCTACTGATCAGGGAGGCATTTGCCAATTAGGCTACGGATCACTGCCTAAGAGGAGGAAGGTTGCACCTGCGCAAGAGGCTGGGACCCCAGACACAGCTCCGGCCTCCGACACATCAAGGAAGAAGCATTTCGGCAAGCAGGAACTGGACTTCCTTGTGTGCTATGTGTTGGAACACAACCGTGATATGCTAGTGGTCCCAAATTGTCACACTACGCCTGCCCAGCGTTGGGACCACTGGAAGCTTTTTGCGGAGGGTGTTAGTTCGTTTGGACATGAGGTGCGCACAGCTCAGCATTGCAAAAATTGTTGGGATGACCTCCAACGCTGTGCTAAGCTAAAGCGTGCCTCCAATTTTGCAATGACTCGGGTGACTGGCAGTGGGCCACCACCTGAGGAGGAAGAACTCACTCCGCACGAGGTGATCGCTGTGGAGTTCATACCGGCAGAATTGTTCCACGGAGTGGGAGAGATGCTGGATTTTAACGCCCCGTCCAGTGAGTGTTGTTGCGTGTTTGTCCAGGCCATGTGTGGTTTGCTTGTGCGATGTGTTGTGCTTGACTGCCATTACATGCTATGTGTATATGGTTCTCATGTGCGAGTCATGCAACGCTTCAATAATGCGTGCCTGCTGTGCAGAATGCTGGACATGTAGTGCAGACAGGGACTTTCCTCATCACCACAGTTGCACCCTACTCACATGCTAGTCACCCGGCTGCCCCTCCGGTCCATGTTCCAGCTCACTACCCTTCTGCATGTAGCCTGGTGTGTCTTTCCACTGAGCACTCGGACTATGTCTTTGCATGACTGACGTGCATGTGTGTTCTGTGATGTATGGTTTGGATGCTGCACTATGAATGTTTGTTGAGATGGATGTATTTTAGTCACAGTTATTTGTTCATCTATGCTGTTGTGTTACGTGATTTATTGATGCTCTACAAAGTAGAATGCCATTAATTGACTTGTTTAAATTTTTGTATCATGATAAATAAAATAATTTGATACTTTTGTAAATAATAGTGTTTTGCTCTCTGGACATCTCTTCAGTTTCTCGCTTGCATGTGTGTTCTGCCTGCATGCGGGTACTCCATGTAGGCATGCTCCCTTGTCCCTCCACCCCCTGCACCACTATTACACCATTGCACTGGTAGGTAACATATTGGACTACTGCAATGGCTTGTTCAATGTTCCTGTGTATATGCACATTTCCCCCTGCCAACCTGCCAGACACATACTCTGGGGTGCACCCTTTGTCCTTGATGCAGGGTGTCTCACTCAGACTGTGCAGATGGCAGATGTTCCGCAGGAACCTGATTGCCCATTCAAGCTCCATGTGCATTCCACTGAAACTGGGGGGTGGTCCTACCCTCTGGAATTTAAATATATGCAATAATTTGATGCAAGTAGGTTAAAACCCTAGTGAACACACATCTAAATGAAGGTTAAGGCATTTGTTTCATTTAGCAAGCTACTTGTGACAACACATATACTTTCAAGTGGATAGACATAGCTTTTAATTATTTAGCTGGGTATTTGACTTTTCTGTTCAACAAAGCAATTGAAGTTTTTACAAGAAATCAACATATAAACAGTAGTGCCCAAAGTGCAAAACACAAACATCATTATTTCAAGTCTTTATGAGTGAACATAAGCATGTAGACAACATGACTAATTCATAGGTGGAAACATCCTACGAAACAATTCTGTGAACTAAGAGTCTGACTGAGTTTTATGAGTGGGAGATTTAGGTTCAAAATCTCCTGTGCCCGGCTGAAATATGACCTTGTGCTTGGTCGAATATGACCTCGTAATATTCGACCTATTACTCATAAAACTCTGTACATGTGTAGGCTTTGCTATTTACATACATCCATTTCTGATCTTGGGATGTGTTTGCAAATCATTGCCACTGGATGCATGAGGAATGTTCATTTGTGTGTGACATGTCTGCTTCATGTGTTGGCTCTCGAAGTGGTGTCTATGTGTGTGTCGTTTATGTGCTTCTGACATGTGTACCCATGTTTGTTTTTTCAACATTACAGATGATGACGCAATGGAGCCAGAAGATGGTGATGTCAATCCTGACACAGGGTTGCTATTACATCAGCAACCTGGCACAAGTGGGGGTCGTGGGTGGTAGGCCACAAGAACCCACAAGTGCTCCAGACCATTGTGTCCAGGGCTGGCAATGAGTTTAGCTTGGATGATCACTCTGACAGCGATGTTGAGTTGGATGTGCGTCATGTCCATTCATGGACGGTGAGTGATTCTGATGTGGACGATCTTCTGTCCACGACACCTGCACTGAAGGGTCAGACGGTGTTGGAACCTCCACCTGTGGTGGATCGAGACACACGGTCACAATCCACACCAATTGCTGATGTGCGTCGGGGCATCACGTCAATGGAGGGATGTAGTCCTGCAGCCGCGGGCGGTGCTAATTCAGCAAGGACCACGGCTCCTTGGGCCCCGCAGGGGTCGAGTCCGTCAACACAGTGTCCGTGCGCCACCGGGGTATACTGAGTGGGAGCAATCCATGTATGCCAATTCAGAACAACAGGTGGCAAAGGTTGGTGGATCTCCAGCAGCGGGCAGCACGGTCCATGGCCCGCTCGCTCAGGCTGGGCACGGCGACCTCAGACAGGGCACACCGGGCTGAAATGGTGTCTGCATCAACCACTTTCTGCTCACGTAGAGGCACACAGGAAGGCCCTGAGGGATGACCATCAATCCCTCAGATCTACTCTGGGTGTGCTCAACATGTCCCAGAGGAAGCGGTCAGAGGAGAGGTTGGAGCAGCTTGAGAATACCATCTTGGCTGAGCTACGTGCATGCCGGGAGGTGCTCCAGATGTCATGCAAGGCCATGCAGGAAGAACTCGGTGTCACACGTGCTACCTTGCAAGAACAAGTAAGCGTATCACGTGAGGTGCTGCATGCAGACCTATGTGTCATCGCCGCACAGGACCAGGTTTACCAGTCCCGCAGACTTGCTGCCGATGAAGGGCAAGCTGTGCAAAGGTGTGGTCAGGCTACTGTGCCACGTCCACCTTCTGATTTCCATCCAGAATGTGACTCAGACGATGACTTATCTGTCACACAGGTCGGGTCGTGCAGGCGGTGAGCCCATGGAGTTTTTTTTTTTTATCTCAACATCATCGCATCTGGGTGTTGAGGTGCACCCTGTACCTCTCCCCTCCTGGGTTCCCCCCCCCCCTCGGTCGTATGTGGCCATTTTTTTTATTTTATTAGTTAGTTTAATTAGTTAATATAGTTTAAAATAGTTTGTCTATTGTGCATTCATGTGATGGTGTGGTGCTTTGTGGCTTTTGAAAGCATCCACTGTCTGTTCCAGCTGGGCCCATTCAAGCTTGTCTCGTGCATGTGTTTGTGGCTTGGGGTCCTGACACATATGCCACTCATGCTTCCCTTTTTCATGAGCTTGCAAGGATGGTTCGGTGTGACAACGATTTACACAAGGGCATTGGACTTTCGTCATATCTGCGGCCTGTCTACTGCTGTACTACTTCTTTTACATGCCTAGTGGGGATTATGGATGTTTTCTCCACGGCATGTCTGCAATCAATTTTGGTGAGTACATTTTTGAACTGTCCATTTATTGATGTTGATTGTGATGTATGTTCATTTTTTGCCTTCATACGTGCTTGATGCACTTCATGATGTAGACAGTAGCCTGCACCCTTTAGCTGTCAAAGTCACACTGATGGTGGGAGGGGGCCAGGTGGTGACAATGTCAAGTTGGTACGTGTTGAGTTCAGCCCCTGAGGATAGTGTCAAAGAAGGATGCATTAGGAATGTGACCCAAGAGGTACAACTCATGGTCCAGTCCTCACCTGAGATGTCCGCCTATACTACTACTACGCTCTGTTCCGTTTGGACGGCACGTTGTATCTGTCTTCCCTCTTGGAAACTGATGCTGCCTGATGGTGCAGTTTTACTACTGGACTACAGCTCTTTTTCTTGTTTTTGCACACTCTGGTGCCTTTAGTCCCTGTTTTTCTTCCGGCTACTGTCCTTTTTGTAGATCTGTCCACCCGTCTCTGGGTCCGTTATTTCCACATACTTTTACACTGCCTCGGTTTGCCTCTGTACACTTCTGTTCAACAGCATCTCTCTGTCGCTCCTCCAGTCTTTCATCTATTACATCCATGCCTTTATGTTGACTTTTGGCTTTTACCAATGCTATTCAACTGTTGTGGCTTTAACTTGCTGTCAGCTGTTTCCGGCTATCTTGCATTCACTGTGCCTTTCCAGACTTGTTCTGTCTCTGCCTTTCTTTGTTCACGCTATCGAGGATTGATGGGTTTCAGCTCAACCATCCAGTTGTGCCAGCCTTCTGGGTTATTTTCCACTCAAGTGCCAGCTCTACCTGTCAGGGTACAGACCCTGGGGTTGTGTGGGAGGAGGTCAGATGTAGGTCTCAGACATAGCCCAGTAACAAGCAGCATTAAGACACACACACAGAAGAGATTCCAGCCTTATAAAAGCCTTGTATGCCCTTCCTGCAGGAAAAGGGGACTCCAGACTACCTTTCCCAGCAGACACCGGCCTAAGAACTACAAAACCCTGCCAAAGTTGGGTGGGGCACACATGCGCATACGCGCGCGAGCAGAAATACGGGGCTTGTGCTCAGACATCCAACAGAAGCAGACATCATTCCAGGAGCTCCGAGCAAGGGGAGCAGCATGAGGGGCCACGCCCCAGTCGACCTTCCTCCAAGCCCCTCGCACATGCAATCTAAGTAGCGCCAGCGCTGGGGAGCTTAGCCAGGCATTGGGGAAGACATGCACAGTACAGCAAAGCCGCGCGTAGGAGAAAATGCCAAGAAGCTTTCGAAGTTGTCAGGGGCACACGCAGAGGGCGTCGCCCATATCCTTGAGTCCCCCCTGCTCCCGAGAAGCTAAGTTGTTAGCTCAGTAGCTTTCCTAGCCACAAAATAATACGGCGCAAGTGGGGGCACCCAGCGATGCACAAACTCGGGTGCCGTGCATATCATTAGCACATGCAATTTGTCACTTGCACTGCCTATTGAAAGCCGCGGCTGGTAGAGCGTGACGTGTACTGAAGTCGCACCTCACCACACGCGTCTAGCAGCACATCCAAGGCACATTCTATCATGTGTGATTCTTAACACATGGTCTTCCGTTTAACACAGGGTCACGTGCGGCTACCTTACCACATTAACAGTGTATAAACCATCACGGGGGCAAGCAAAACTATACGAATGAAGCAGCAGAGAAGAGTGCTTGTTTGGGGAGGAGTGACTAAGTTCGAGGCATGAATGGTGTTATGTGTGTGTGGGAAAAACACACACATAATATTAACTCACGCTCTCTTTGCAGCATTGAACTGCTCCTTTTACCGGCCCTGAGAGTGCGCAGGCAGGAGGCCAGCACTCACCCCAGAGATAAGTCTCTCTTTTGCTCACCTTTGAGCCATTTTGTACAATGTGCATGAAGTACATGGTTTTTCTGATTGAGTATGTGTAACTGTCAACAGTTGTATTTTGTATTTTCACTACTTTCCCTTGCCCATTCACCTCCCCTCTCGTGACCCTCTTTCCGGTTATCCTAAATACCGATGCCTATCCAACCAACAGATCCCTAACCCTTTTTCCCCGCCGGCGTCTCAGAGGCCTTTGTAAGTTTTACCTTGCAGGCGCCCAGACCGCAGAGGGGGTGGTTGGTTTGTGCCACTTCTGCGCCTGGAGACCGGAGCTGTGACACTGCCCATCAGTTTTGATTTTGATTTTGAATGATTTATTACGCGCACCAGGGTAAACCGTATTCGGGCGCAGATGGTAACTAGAAAAGAGAATCCAGGCGTGTAGAGACTCGACATTATAGTTATGTTGTAATTTTCTTTATTTAAATAGAAAAGTTTTTAATCTCTTTCTGAAGAGGTCAAGGGATTCACACATCCTAATCTCTAGAGGGAGCTGATTCCAAACCTTGGGGCCAAAAGCTCCAAAGCGTCTATCTCCTCTTGAGATACATTTGATCTGTGGAATACAAGTTTGTCTTCCTAGCGCAAATTCTTTCTAGGATGGTATACCATAATTTTTTCAGCCAGGTAGCCAGGCGCCAACCCTTTCAGGCATTTATAGACCAAGCAAGGCATTTTAAATGTTATTCTATCCTCCACCATCAACCAGTGGAGGGATCTTCGCATTGATGCTACATGGCCTCGTTTGCCAAGGTTTCCTATCACTCTAACAGCGTCATTTTGGGCTCTTTGGAGACGGGCAATTTGTTTTTTGGGATACCTGCTAATAAACTATTGCAGTAATCCAGGTGGGGTTAGTCATTGCCCTCACCACAACTGCCCTGTCCTCCTAAGGAATATAGGGTAGCACATTCCTTAGTGATCGCAGTGCATAGTAAACTGATTTCACTTTTGCCCCCATCTGTGTCTCACTACCTAAATCTTCCTGCCACCAACAGCCCAGGTTTCTAATCTTTTTAGAATACTGCAGTTGTTCCCCAAGGATCAATGGGGGGGATTCCATCTCTCAGACAACATTTTATTCTTAGGGCCACAACATTTTATTCTTAGGGCCAAACAGTATCACTTCAGTTTTGACTGCATTTAATTGCAAATGGTTGTCCGTCATCCATTCCTTAAGTTCTTCCATATACATTATGATCCTCTCAAAAGCATCTTCAATGTTCTGAATTTCCATGTATAGCTCAGTATCATCCGCATATGAATGGAATCGCAAGCCATACATCTGGAACATTTAGAAAACCGGACGAAAATACAAGTTAAAAATAAGAGGGTATAGGGAGGAACCTTGTGGTACTCCACACTCCAACTCGACCAGTTGAGAGATAAAGCCATTAAATATTACCCTTTGACTTCTCTCTTTAAGAAAGGATTCAGACCAGTTTATCACCTGTTTAGACGCCTTCCCCACCTGCCCAACATGTTGTACCATTATCCGATGGTTCACAGTGTCAAAGGCTGCGGAGAGGTCTAACATCAGCAAAACCGTTGACCCTCCTTTATCGGCAGCCTCTAACAGATCATCATGCACGGACTACAGAGCTGACTCTGTGCCATATTTTGGGCAAAAACCCGATTGTAGATTGTCTAATAGTTTCTCTCTTTCGACAAATTCATGAAATTGTGTACAAACCACCTTTTCCAAGATCTTTGTTGGCCATATCAAGTTAGCCACTGGCCGGTAATTCTTTAGTATTTCTGGATCTAGGATCGCTTTCTTCAATAGTGGCTTTACTAGAGCTCTCTCTTCAAAGCCTTCGGAACTTGCCCTTAGTGTTTTTCACGAAAGTCATTGATTTTTGTTTACTGAAATTGCTACCCATCCTGTTGAACCATTGTTCAACTGTGCTACCTTGGTAGTTATTCTATCATTCTGCTTGGACATGTGCTTGGCCATATTCAGCAACTTAAAGTCATCTACTGGAGACTCTTCCAGGTTTTTTTGTTGGCTACAGGCTTTTTCCCTGGTTTGGGGGTTTGGCTCCTTGGAGTTCTCTGCGATTTGGTATTTTTACCAGTCATGGGGGCTGAACCCTATTTACATGAAAGGTAGAACAAGGAAACCAAGGGGTAAGAGGATCCTGAAGTCAGATAGACTAGAAGGAAGAAGCCAACGGACCCCAGACACAGTTCTTCTGAAGGTCGTGGTGATGAGTAAATGAGGGAGGGCCTTTTGTTGTCGGACGGTATGCTTGGGCTACAGTGTTTGGGCACTCTCTGACATTCTCATTGTGGGGTACTATGTACATGATGTGTTCTGTTGGTCAATGGCTGTTCCTGTGTTGGGTTTACTTTTCAGGTGTCAGGGGATTGTTGTGGTTTAACATACTGGTGTGTACACATGGCCAATGTTCACATGTGATGTGTACAGAACACTGAGGGTCACTTGATTTCACATGCATGTATTGAGTGCATGTCCCTACTGACACACAAACTTATACAATGCTCCACCAAACATACAACCACCCTTCCATGCCCACACATGCACACAGATTGCCTTCTCTGGCATGCTGTTTCCCTGCAGCACATGATCGCATACCATTTGGGGATCGTGTACATGCGTCACTGGGTTACTTTTGTTGCTTTTCCTTTTTATATGATGCTCAAGGTGTATCCCCAACACAATGGCTGCTCACTGTGCTCTGTGCTGAGCGGTATGTTGCAGGAGACACACTCAGCACACGGGTTTGGGATTTGCAGATTTGGATTGGCCAATGTGCATGCCAACAGGCATTCTGTCTTTTGTTGATGGTACCGCTGGTGGCATGCATTTGTGTATGACTTTGTATGTGAGGGAGGTTTTTGGTCAGTCATTTCATCTGATTCCATGTCAGGTGTGATTGTCTCTGGCCTCTTTCCATTTATCACATGTCACTTCGTATCTAATTGGTCAAGTGTTGTGCTTTTCATTTGCTCTTTTGCTGTTGCATGCCATGTCATGGTGTGGCCGACAATGGTAATGTGGGTTGGGAGGGTTTGGGTGACATACCACTGATTGTCATGACCTGTTTTGCAGGGGGTGGTGTGATATACACCTTGCATGTGTTCCTTTTGGTCACACAGGATTGGTTATGTTTAAGTAGCTAGGGATGCACACAATGTAGCACTTACGTAGCAACATTCTCAGGGTGGTAAGGTTGTGACAGTTGACTGTCTCTTTGTCATCATTGATTGTCACCTGGTCTGTGCTAGGCCTGTTTGCACTCTGCAGGGGTGGGAGTTTAGGTGAAAAATGTGGCCACAAGCTGGGTCCGGGCTGCCTCGCCACGTGCCCTTTCCCCTCCCATGAGGAGCGCCTGTGCCTGTGGTTTGGGATGTGGGGGAAGCACCATGTCCACCGGTATGCCCTGCTGTGTTGCAACATTGTGCAGGACAAATGCTGCCACAATGATCCTGCACAATACTGGGGTGCATATAGTAGCTGCCCGCCAGAGCGGTCAAGGGAGAGGAAGCGTGACTTGAGCACTCCGAATGTGCGCTCCACTATGCCCCTGGTTGCAATATGGGCAGCGTTGTATCTTACCTGGGGTTGGGTGGTGGGGTTCCGTATTGGCGTCATGATGTGGTTGCTCAGAGGGTAGGCACTGTCCCCTGGGGAGGTGCGGATGGTTGTCATTAGGTGGGTTTGTGTATTTGTCTGTGTGTGACATGCATGCATGTGCACAGACATTTGTACTCACCAATGAGCCATGTGTCACCATGCTTCCCAGCTTCCAGGTCCCGGCTCAAGGCAGACATTCTGTATATGAAACTGTCATGGTTAGACCCAGGATAGTTTGCATAGACAGAGGTGATGAGTCCATGGGCATCGCATGCAACCTGTACGTTGATGGAATGCCAGTGCTTGCGGTTTCGATAAATGTGCTCAGTGGCCCCAGGTGGATGTAGGGCCACATGGGTGCAATGCATGGCACCAAGCACTTTGGGGAAGTGTGCCACCCTGTAAAATTCCTGGTCCACGGCCTGCCTTTCTGCGGGTGTTCTGGGCATGTATATGTGCCTGCAGACTGAGAGGCATGCAGTCATGATTGCCAACAACTGGTGTAGGCAGCGTGACTGTGTGGCCTGTGAGACACCCCCAACTATGGCAATTGTCCGCTGAAATGACCCAGTGGCCAAAAAATGCTGGATATTGAGCACCTTTTCCAAGGGGCTCAATGCTTGGGAGCACAAGGTGGGTGATGTGAGGTCATCCTCCCACTCAGTGACCATGATGTCTAGGATTAAACGAGGTGGAAACCTATACCTGCCATAGACCTGGTCATTAGGCATCCCAAAAAGGCTGGTCCTGGGCGAAAAGAATGCAGGGCCTGGCTATTCTCCTTCTCCTGCGGTGTCCCACGATCAGTGCTGCGAGAAATGGGACATTCATCGTAGCTGTATATACGTGTTTGTTGTTTGCGCGCACTTTTATTCTGTGCAGGGATGCTTCCACCTGCCTTTGTGTGGCGGACGTGTTTATGCCTGTGCGGGTCTTTTGACGTGCGCAGGTTTCCCATATTCGATTCCATGAATACGTGTTGTTCGCGTGCGTGTGGGCGTTCAGTGTATTTCCCAGCAGTACTTCCCCAGTTACGCCTTCATTTTCACGCATTGTTACCCATTCCACGTGTTCTGCGCCCTTTTTGGTGTTGTGCGCTTTCGCTGTGCGCGTCGCACATGGCGTTTAGGATGTCGCAGTGACGTGTGCACCCATGTGCGCCACCCATGGATTTGGCGCAAATCCTGGGGAAAACACGCACAGGGCCTTCGTTGAATCGCACGCGTGCACATGCGCTTGCTTTTTCATGCTTGCGCCACATTTTTTCCGTGAAACGGCCCCTCTATATCGTGCACCTCACTGAAATAAATTGTCATGATCTCTGCTTCCAAAAGGTCAGGGTTTTCCCAACTCCCTTGGAAGCAGATCCATAACCCAGGTTCCGAGTGCCAACCAGTCCCAATTGGGACCTTTTGGACCCAGTCCTGGCGCCAGTGGCACCAGGCTCATAAATATGCCCAGTCCCAGCGCTGGAAGCGCCGGGCTCATAATGCTTGGGTGGACTTACCTGCAGCAGACCATGCTGCTTACTTGCCTGCCAGTTGAGCCTCTGATCCTCTTCTGTTTGGAACTACTTTTCCTGTTGGGTGGGGCTGGAGCCACTCCCTAGATTCAGAACACTGGAACTCTTCTGGAAGGCAGGAACTCTTTTCTTACCAGGAACTCTTTTCTTACTTAGGCGTGGCTGTGGAAGGAGACACCTAAGCAGTACAGGAGGCTATTTAATAATATACAAAAGTTGGTACCAGGAGATGAGGAAACTCTAAAAGGAGGGCGAGTGGATGCAAATTTTAATTTATCATTTTCATTTTATTTTGAATTTTGAATTATATAATACATAATACTTAGAAAACATTTAATTCATTTTACTGCTCATTCATTCGCACACATTCATTCAAGTAATTTGCACATCTAAAAGTTATATAAATGTAATAAAATGCCATAAAAAAGAATTATTCATTTCATTGGTACATTTCATTATAAACCTAATAGTTAATCAAAGTTCATTCCAGAAAAAATATCGACTATTGGTGCTTTATCAGATAGTTCTTTTTTCGAAAAAAGCTCCCCAGATGGTAAATAGTTTCGACTTGGCCGATTTGGATGTCTTCATCAGGATTGGATGAACATTTAACAGATACTTCTAAAAATAGAACAAACGTACAATTGTAAACATTATTAAAACAACTGTCTGAAATTACATACCTAAATCACCCCTCTCCTAGTGTTTCCTCTCACAAACAATGTATTACGACATATCAGTATCTAGAGCATCCCTATGGCTTTAGTCTCAAGGTCAGCATCTATCTAGTCCACCGTATAATTAGACGTGTTGTCACGCAACCTCTTTATTGACTTAATCAATATAATTTTATATTCATAAAGGATGTCAAAGAAAACTAGAACGAAAATACGTTCTTGTAATCTCCATAACACGCACTTCTAAGTTAGTGCTGAACAAACCCTTCTCGTCACACTCAAGAGTCCCCACTATTATCAGCATCAGATCTCAGCATCGAAAAATAAGAAAAAAAGAAAAAGCCTTCCTACCTGCAAACCACATTTGGTTCGCCTAGAAGCTTAAGCTCCAGCAAATTCTGATTCAGAAGCTGGATATCCTAAAGACAACACAAAAACATATATAAACCAGTTTTAGGAAAAAACAAATAACAAACATATTGCTGTCTAAAGGGGGCAAATGTTAAATTACCTTCTTTCCCACAAAAACTAAATATATATCTTCCACACTGGTACTTTGGATAGTATCAATTTGCCTTGGGTGCCAATTGTTTTCTAGCGTTCAAAAATGGCCGGTTAGCATGGGTTAGAGAGCGCAGATTTAGTTGGCTACACCTCTGTGCTGTTTCAAGTGGAAATATAAAGGTAAACAAAAAAATAAATAAGTAATGAATATTGGCTACATGCCACAATAACTCAAAAGTAAAAGGGACTGCCCAACTTCTTGCTTACCTATAGAGCCACAGAGGTACTCTACTAAAGCCTACAGCTCTATCCTGAACATCAATACGAATAGTATCCAGTTTCCACGGCTAGCCGCGTGTCCTTCCCACAGCGGTGATCTAAATGTAATAAGGAAACAATGTGAAAACGACCGGTCTAGTCTGATTAAACGGTACCAGTCCAACTACCCAAAAAACGGAGCGATCTGCTCTCCCAAAGGCTTACCTTAAAATCGCCTAGTACCGAAGATGTTTGCGTCCGCCATTGATCCGCAGTGGTCCGAATCTAATGCTGCATGAAAGTCCCTCTTTTATTTCAAAACAAAGTAACTAACACAGTGGAAGGACTGAAAAATCAGCCCTAATACCTGAGCTAGAAAAAGGACTATAGAAGAGAAAAGAAAAGAAAAGAAAAGAAAAGAGGAGCAAAGGGCCAAATTCTTCCATCTCGGTAAACCGTGCTATGGAGGGAACCAACGAAATTTGTATCTTTTCTTTCAAGAAAACCTGAGGATAGGAATCAATTCCATTCCTCTTGTTGATTGAGCCCTGTATTTAAACTGTTAGTATGGTAAATCCACCATTGTTCTCTTTGTGCTAATCGTGCAGCAGTATTAGCTGCATCAGTGCCTAGAACCTTTTCTACTACCCACCATCTCATATCTTCTGGCTTATGATTAAATTCTAAAAAATGTAACGTTAAGGGAGCATTCTGCTGACCCGTTCTAATCTTGGATTTATGCTCACCAATCCGTAGTTTAACCGCCCTAGAGGTCTTCCCTATATAGGCTTTCTTACAGGGACATATAATGACGTAGATCACGTTAGCACTGGGGCAGGTAGAATGCTGCCTCAGTTCCCAACTTCTTTTATGGATCTCCACCGCCGTCGTGGCCGTGGTACTAGAACAGTTCGAACAGTTCCCACATGGGTAATGCCCCCTAATAGGTGGCATACCCCACGAGGCAGTGATAGTAGGTTGACTGTCATGAATCGAGATTCTGTCTGCCTTAGACACCCAATTCCTAATATTTTTACCTTTCTTAAAAGCATAGATGGGTTTTGCTAAATTAGGCATATTAAGTTGTAATAGGTGCCAGTGCGTGGAAATAATCTTCTTAATTTTTACTATGTAGAGTATTGAACGTGAGAGCACACACTAGTTGGTCCTCACCCAACTTTCTCTCTTTCAGGTCCTTTTTCAATAAACTGTCCCTATGTTGGTATCTAGCACGTTTTTTCGATTGTCTAAGCAATCGCTTGGGATACCCTCTTTCAGACAGTCTATCTTCAATTATCGAGGATTGTTTAAGGAAATCTTCAACTGTGGTGCAGTTTCTCCTCGCCCTCAAAAACTGCCCATATGGAATATTGGATTTCAATGACTGAGAATGAAAGCTCTTGTGATGCAGTATAGTATTTCTATCTGTGTCTTTCCTGTATAGGTCTACAGCCAATACCTTTTTGTCAACTTTGATAAGAAGGTCAAGAAACGGAATCTCCTTATTGCTGGTCTCAATGGTAAATTTAAGATTGGCGTTTAGATTATTAATCCAATTAAAAAAGGCCTTATAGTCGCCTTTTGAGCTGTCCCAAATGATGAAAATATCATCAATGTACCGTTTGTACATTTTTAGAGCCGATCTAAAAGGGTTAGAATCTGTCATAATGTTGGTTTCTTCAAAGTCCCACATGTAGAGGGTGGCATAATTCGGTGCAAATGATGCACCCATGGCCGTACCCTTAATTTGCATGTAGTACGAGTTTTTAAATCTGAAGAAATTTTTAGTGAGCGCAATTTCCAATAGTTCCACCAAGAATTCACTCGGAACTGAGATGGTATCAATCCTAGTTTGGAGAAACCTCTTAATAACCCCCAGTGAATCCTCCTGAGGAATGTTCGAATAGAGCGACTCAACATCTAGAGTTATCAGTAAGTCGTGGTCGCTATTAAATGGAAAAGCTTCTACAATTCTAATAACATCACAGGAATCGGATAAGTACGTAGGAGTGTTCTTAGCCAATGGTTTCAAAAAATAGTCTAAATACTGCCCCACTGGCTCAAGAATAGACCCACTGAGGGAAACAATGGGTCTTCCTGGAGGGGCTGACATACTCTTGTGAATTTTTGG
This sequence comes from Ambystoma mexicanum, assembly GCF_040938575.1. NCBI lineage: Eukaryota > Metazoa > Chordata > Amphibia > Caudata > Ambystomatidae > Ambystoma > Ambystoma mexicanum. Next base: position 720,787,373 of record NC_090932.1, read on the forward strand.
TAGCATATAGATAAGGGGAGTCCTGGTGTTCTTAGGGACAAGAAAATTAAATTCTTTTTGGGTGATAATTTCTCTTTCTAGAGCATCCTTCCCTAGATTTTCAATTTGTCTTGATATACTGGGGGAAGGATCTCCCTGCAATTTAACGTATACCTCTCGATTATCCAATTGTCTCATGACTTCGAGGTCATACTTAATCGCGTCCCACACTACAACTCCCCCTCCTTTGTCAGCTTTTTTAATTACCACGGATCTATCGGAATGTAAACCCTTAAGGCCTGCCCAGTCCTCTTTAGAAAAATTGTAACATTTAGTTCCTGTATTCTTTTTCTCTATATTGTCATAAAAAGCGCTGAAATCTCGGAGCACTACCTTTTCAAAAGTGGCAGTCTCTTTAGAAATCATATTGAGGGAAGGGGTGAATCTAGAAGGGGGTTTAAATGGAGTATTCGCCATCTTTTCACCCAAGTCTTTGGACTGTCCACCAAAAAAATCTTTTAATCTAATTTTCCGAAGGAAAGCCCTCAGTTCTGTTTCAATGTCCATTTTACTCGGATTCTTCATAGGAATAAAAGAGAATCCTTTTTCCAATATGGAAATTTCTTTGGTGGTCAAGCACCTATTGGATAGATTATATACCGCTGAAGGAGCACTTATCTTCTGTATGCTCGCCTTCTTGTTTCGAACACGTTTCCTAATGGGGGTGGGCCTGTCTGAGGTAGAGGAAAAGGAAGTTCCTGAGAAGGGTATGATTGCATGGGCCCCGGGGGAATAAACCCTTGTGGGTAAAAATAGGGAGGATATTGGAAAAACATATTCTGTCTTCCTCTCCTCCCTCCTCTTTGGAAGCCTCTGTTCTTTTGCCTTTGTTGGTTACCTCTCCTTCCTCTATGATGTCCATCTCCTTCATCAGAAGAAGTGTCTGAGAAAGTGACTTTCTTTCGAGCTGGTCCCCCTAAATTGCTATCTGGATCATTCCAGTTCGCTGGACCCTGATAGTCTGCGTGTAAATATGGATACGCCGTCTCTTTGGAGAAATTCTTAACATCTTTAATTAATTTCTCCATTTTCTTAGCAGTAGTGATCTTAATAAAATCTATCACTTGTTTTTCGATTATTTCCAGCTTTTCTTTAATATTGACAATCGTAGTATCAGCCTTAAAGGCAAGTTCCGCTTTCTGGATTTCTTCTCCTACTGCCATACTTTTATTTAAGGCTGTATTTATGGTCAGGAGCATCCAGTCCCTACTACACTTGGTTCCTATACCGGAAAAAGCCTGTTTGTATTCGACATCCTCTACGAACAGGCACGGTTCGTTACGAACGAGTAAACCGGTAGGGATGATGTTCTTCTTTAAATATTCTGTTAGTAAATGACTGTGCATTTCCGTTCGAAATTTCTTTTTCTTTAATCGCAATATGCTATCGCTAGTTATGTTAAGATAATCCCCCGTGACATTGTCCAGCTGTAATTTGTCAAAAAAAGAGGGGATCTTGATCACCTCTGCCAACTGGTCCTCGCTGAATGAAACTGAGTCTGATGCTGACATAGTAAGGCCCTGGTTGACCAAGGGAAAAATAGAACGACGAAAAAGTACCTCCGCCTAAAGAAGGAACAAATACCTCAAAGGCGGGGGGAAGAAACAACTTCCTTGAATCCCCACACAGCAACGTGCTGCACTTAATAAACAAAACCCAGATAAAGTGGGAGCCTCTGCAATCACTGGTACCTTGAGGTAGAAACATATAATAATATACAAAAGTTGGTACCAGGAGATGAGGAAACTCTAAAAGGAGGGCGAGTGGATGCAAATTTTAATTTATCATTTTCATTTTATTTTGAATTTTGAATTATATAATACATAATACTTAGAAAACATTTAATTCATTTTACTGCTCATTCATTCGCACACATTCATTCAAGTAATTTGCACATCTAAAAGTTATATAAATGTAATAAAATGCCATAAAAAAGAATTATTCATTTCATTGGTACATTTCATTATAAACCTAATAGTTAATCAAAGTTCATTCCAGAAAAAATATCGACTATTGGTGCTTTATCAGATAGTTCTTTTTTCGAAAAAAGCTCCCCAGATGGTAAATAGTTTCGACTTGGCCGATTTGGATGTCTTCATCAGGATTGGATGAACATTTAACAGATACTTCTAAAAATAGAACAAACGTACAATTGTAAACATTATTAAAACAACTGTCTGAAATTACATACCTAAATCACCCCTCTCCTAGTGTTTCCTCTCACAAACAATGTATTACGACATATCAGTATCTAGAGCATCCCTATGGCTTTAGTCTCAAGGTCAGCATCTATCTAGTCCACCGTATAATTAGACGTGTTGTCACGCAACCTCTTTATTGACTTAATCAATATAATTTTATATTCATAAAGGATGTCAAAGAAAACTAGAACGAAAATACGTTCTTGTAATCTCCATAACACGCACTTCTAAGTTAGTGCTGAACAAACCCTTCTCGTCACACTCAAGAGTCCCCACTATTATCAGCATCAGATCTCAGCATCGAAAAATAAGAAAAAAAGAAAAAGCCTTCCTACCTGCAAACCACATTTGGTTCGCCTAGAAGCTTAAGCTCCAGCAAATTCTGATTCAGAAGCTGGATATCCTAAAGACAACACAAAAACATATATAAACCAGTTTTAGGAAAAAACAAATAACAAACATATTGCTGTCTAAAGGGGGCAAATGTTAAATTACCTTCTTTCCCACAAAAACTAAATATATATCTTCCACACTGGTACTTTGGATAGTATCAATTTGCCTTGGGTGCCAATTGTTTTCTAGCGTTCAAAAATGGCCGGTTAGCATGGGTTAGAGAGCGCAGATTTAGTTGGCTACACCTCTGTGCTGTTTCAAGTGGAAATATAAAGGTAAACAAAAAAATAAATAAGTAATGAATATTGGCTACATGCCACAATAACTCAAAAGTAAAAGGGACTGCCCAACTTCTTGCTTACCTATAGAGCCACAGAGGTACTCTACTAAAGCCTACAGCTCTATCCTGAACATCAATACGAATAGTATCCAGTTTCCACGGCTAGCCGCGTGTCCTTCCCACAGCGGTGATCTAAATGTAATAAGGAAACAATGTGAAAACGACCGGTCTAGTCTGATTAAACGGTACCAGTCCAACTACCCGAAAAACAGAGCGATCTGCTCTCCCAAAGGCTTACCTTAAAATCGCCTAGTACCGAAGATGTTTGCGTCCGCCATTGATCCGCAGTGGTCCGAATCTAATGCTGCATGAAAGTCCCTCTTTTATTTCAAAACAAAGTAACTAACACAGTGGAAGTACTGAAAAATCAGCCCTAATACCTGAGCTAGAAAAAGGACTATAGAAGAGAAAAGAAAAGAAAAGAAAAGAAAAGAGGAGCAAAGGGCCAAATTCTTCCATCTCGGTAAACCGGGCTATGGAGGGAACCAACGAAATTTGTATCTTTTCTTTCAAGCAATAGAATGCTCCCTTAACGTTACATTTTTTAGAATTTAATCATAAGCCAGAAGATATGAGATGGTGGGTAGTAGAAAAGGTTCTAGGCACTGATGCAGCTAATACTGCTGCACGATTAGCACAAAGAGAACAATGGTGGATTTACCATACTAACAGTTTAAATACAGGGCTCAATCAACAAGAGGAATGGAATTGATTCCTATCCTCAGGTTTTCTTGAAAGAAAAGATACAAATTTCGTTGGTTCCCTCCATAGCCCGGTTTACCGAGATGGAAGAATTTGGCCCTTTGCTCCTCTTTTCTTTTCTTTTTTTTTCTTTTCTCTTCTATAGTCCTTTTTCTAGCTCAGGTATTAGGGCTGATTTTTCAGTCCTTCCACTGTGTTAGTTACTTTGTTTTGAAATAAAAGAGGGACTTTCATGCAGCATTAGATTCGGACCACTGCGGATCAATGGCGGACGCAAACATCTTCGGTACTAGGCGATTTTAAGGTAAGCCTTTGGGAGAGCAGATCGCTCCGTTTTTCGGGTAGTTGGACTGGTACCGTTTAATCAGACTAGACCGGTCGTTTTCACATTGTTTCCTTATTACATTTAGATCACCGCTGTGGGAAGGACACGCGGCTAGCCGTGGAAACTGGATACTATTCGTATTGATGTTCAGGATAGAGCTGTAGGCTTCAGTAGAGTACCTCTGTGGCTCTATAGGTAAGCAAGAAGTTGGGCAGTCCCTTTTACTTTTGAGTTATTGTGGCATGTAGCCAATATTCATTACTTATTTATTTTTTTGTTTACCTTTATATTTCCACTTGAAACAGCACAGAGGTGTAGCCAACTAAATCTGCGCTCTCTAACCCATGCTAACCGGCCATTTTTGAACGCTAGAAAACAATTGGCACCCAAGGCAAATTGATACTATCCAAAGTACCAGTGTGGAAGATATATATTTAGTTTTTGTGGGAAAGAAGGTAATTTAACATTTGCCCCCTTTAGACAGCAATATGTTTGTTATTTGTTTTTTCCTAAAACTGGTTTATATATGTTTTTGTGTTGTCTTTAGGATATCCAGCTTCTGAATCAGAATTTGCTGGAGCTTAAGCTTCTAGGCGAACCAAATGTGGTTTGCAGGTAGGAAGGCTTTTTCTTTTTTTCTTATTTTTCGATGCTGAGATCTGATGCTGATAATAGTGGGGACTCTTGAGTGTGACGAGAAGGGTTTGTTCAGCACTAACTTAGAAGTGCGTGTTATGGAGATTACAAGAACGTATTTTCGTTCTAGTTTTCTTTGACATCCTTTATGAATATAAAATTATATTGATTAAGTCAATAAAGAGGTTGCGTGACAACACGTCTAATTATACGGTGGACTAGATAGATGCTGACCTTGAGACTAAAGCCATAGGGATGCTCTAGATACTGATATGTCGTAATACATTGTTTGTGAGAGGAAACACTAGGAGAGTGGTGATTTAGGTATGTAATTTCAGACAGTTGTTTTAATAATGTTTACAATTGTACGTTTGTTCTATTTTTAGAAGTATCTGTTAAATGTTCATCCAATCCTGATGAAGACATCCAAATCGGCCAAGTCGAAACTATTTACCATCTGGGGAGCTTTTTTCGAAAAAAGAACTATCTGATAAAGCACCAATAGTCGATATTTTTTCTGGAATGAACTTTGATTAACTATTAGGTTTATAATGAAATGTACCAATGAAATGAATAATTCTTTTTTATGGCATTTTATTACATTTATATAACTTTTAGATGTGCAAATTACTTGAATGAATGTGTGCGAATGAATGAGCAGTAAAATGAATTAAATGTTTTCTAAGTATTATGTATTATATAATTCAAAATTCAAAATAAAATGAAAATGATAAATTAAAATTTGCATCCACTCGCCCTCCTTTTAGAGTTTCCTCATCTCCTGGTACCAACTTTTGTATATTATTATATGTTTCTACCTCAAGGTACCAGTGATTGCAGAGGCTCCCACTTTATCTGGGTTTTGTTCAGGAGGCTATTTAAACCACACCCGGTGGATGAATCTTGCTTTGCGTTATTCTGCACCCTCTGCAGCAGAACGCTCATCGTGTCTTCTGCATCCGGTCCTGGGCCTAAGGAAAAAGGCTTACCATCCTGAATCCAGTCTTCAGCAACACCTATAAAGACAAGAAAGAACAGGTTAGCATTCCGGCATCTGAAAGGCAAAGGCTTACCCATCCTGAATCCAGTCTTCAGCAACACCTATAAAGACAAGAAAGAACAGGTTAGCATTCCGGCATCTGAAAGGCAAAGGCTTACCTACTCTTCGCACGCTCCGGAGGCCGTCGGCGCTGCATCCCGCATCTGAAAGACAAAACAAGGTGCGTTTAAAGACATTGGGGAACTTTAATACTCACGTGCCATTACTCCTTTCCACATCTAACCCAGTGGGTATCCCGGCACCCTGCAGCCGCTCTGAACTTGTACCTGCAAAATAAAAAGACAGTTAGAGCGCATCGTGAAGCTGGCAACAAGCGCTTACTTACGTGCTTCCAGGCGCTTCTATCCATCACACGGCCTCCATCTTCAACTCACTTCAGCCCGTCATCCGCCATCGCCGGAACCCTGCAAAACAAGAGACATCATTATTAAAGACTTTAAAGACATTTGAGTTACTCGAAACTTACCGTTCGTGCAGTAAACGACGGACAGCAGTCCTCTGAAGTCAAGAGGCCTGCGCTACCTATCCAGTGAAGAAACTGGTTACAGCACCCTGCCCCGAGGCAGATGGAGAGCTCGGCATTCACTTACCTAAGGTGAGAGCGTTAACCTGTGGGGGTCTACAGGAGAGGAGAAGGGGAAAGAGATAGGGACACCCCAATAACCCCAGTTCATTAACCCCGTATTTTCTATCTGCAGACATCTTACTCTGCACGTCAGGCATGCAGGGCACAGAGGTCCAGCCCAAAGAGCCAACCGGGTGCTGCACATCACCTTTGAAGATACGGTAGTCGCCCAGTCAAGACCGGCGCCTCTGCGAGAATCAGGTGAGCGTTACAGAACGCAAAGCCTACCGCAAAACTCTCGCCCAGGCGCTATGGAAACCTCGGATACTGACCACCTAGCCCGGTTACTTGGGGAACTAAGGGCAGAAGTGCATGCAGCTCGTCAGGAAACGAATGCTCTAAGAAGGGAACTAATTATTTCCAAGGAGAGAACGGATGATCTTGCTAGACAATTGCTACAGTCAGAAGCCGGACAGACCCCGCTACCCGCATCAGGGGCAAATCTTCCTTCAACATCCTCTATGAATCCAGTGCAGATCAACCTACCTGGGAATGTACCTCTGGCTCCGCCCGAACGATTTTCTGGTGACCCAAAGAGGTTTGCGGTATTTATCAATCAGTGCCGGTTGCACTTCTTATGCCGGCCAGCAGCCTTTCCAACTGATCAAGCTAAAGTAGCTTTTGTACTTTCGTACCTTAGTGGCAATGCGGCAGACTGGTCGATCCCTCTAGTTAATCAAGATGATCCGGTTCTCCATGATTTTCAAGCCTTTCAGCATAGTATGGAAAAACTGTTCGCAAGACATGCACAGGGGCAGGCCTTGGACAATGAGCTTCTTTCGTTGCGACAGGGTAATCAAGACCTTTTGGCTTATATTGCATCTTTCAATAGACTAATAGTGGAAACTCAATGGCCTGAGGACAAAAGGATTACGCTGTTTTATAGAGGTCTACGTGGAGAGCTCAAAGACGTTTTAGCCCAAGTAATGAATCCCCCACAAGACTGTTCGGATTATATAGACTTGGTCGTTCAAATAGATCACAGACTGCAGAACAGGAAGGCCGATCGTTCCAAGTTTGATGCTCGAGTATTTTCCAAACCGCCAACTCCTTCCAAAGGAGTAGACTCCGGGGAACCCATGCAAATAGGGGGTCTGAAAGGTCCTCTAACACAAAGGGAGCGGGAAAGGAGAAAACAGTTGCAATTATGGCTATATTGCGGAAACTCAGGGCACTTTCTTCGAGACTGTCCGGTGAAACCTGCCAAGAAGGCAGTAGGAGCTGCAGTTACCACAGTTACAAACTCTGAGCAGGGAAACGACCTCGCCCGACAAGAATAGAGGTCCTCTTGCCGAGCGTGAAAACCAGTTCCGTGACCTCGCATTTCGTGATACCTATGGTCCTCATTAGCCCTGATAATCCGGATCGATTACATGCAATTGAAGCTTACGTCGACAGCGGTGCCATCGGCAATTATGTGGATCATGAAATGGTTTTGAGGATGAATCTAATTCTTTGTCCCAAGGCTGTAAAGGACGTCATTACTACGGTGGATGGTACGGAGATAGCCTCCGGGCCAGTAACGCATACCACTCAAGAGGTGACGCTAGTAAGTCAAGATGGACACCATGAGAAGATCGTGTTCGATGTAATCAAGGCCCCTCAGTTCCAGATTATTCTAGGAATACCTTGGTTAGAGAAACACAATCCTCTGATCGATTGGCGAGCAAGAACGGTCCAGTTTCCAGAATGTGTCTCTACTTGTCACCCTCCACCTGGTGTTGCACTGGCAGCAATTTCTTCAGAGACTCCCCAGTTACCTCCCGAATACCTAGAATACCAAGATGTTTTCCGGAAGGAGCAGGCTAACTCTCTACCTCCTCATAGGTCTTATGACTGCCAGATAGACCTGATACCTGGATCTACTCCTCCTTGTAGTAGAATTTATGCCCTCACCGAGCCTGAGAACCTTCACCTTCGACAATACCTGGATCAATACCTGGCAAATGGGTTTATTCGTCCTTCAAAGTCCCCTGCCTCTTCAGCTTTGTTCTTCGTTCCAAAAAAGGAAGGAGACCTTAGAACTTGTATCGATTATCGCTCCCTGAACCAGATCACCGTTAAGAATAGATATCCGTTACCTTTGATCCCTGAACTCCTGGACCAAGTCAGAAAAGCATGCATATATACAAAGCTGGATCTTAAAGGAGCTTACCACTTGGTACGAGTAAAAGAGGGCGATGAATGGAAGACGGCCTTCCGCACCAAGTATGGGCTATTTGAATATCAGGTCATGCCCTTCGGACTTTGCAATGCCCCGGCCGCCTTTCAATATTTTATGAACAATGTCCTCAGAGAGCTCATAGATGTGTGTGTTGTTGTTTACATCGACGACATTCTCGTTTATTCTTCATCGGAATCTGAACATCGGAAACACGTAAAAATGGTCCTCGAAAGATTGCGTCAACACAAACTTTTCGCTAAGTTGGAAAAATGTGTTTTCAACGTGACTGAAGTTGAATTTTTGGGATTCATATTATCACCTGGCGGAGTGCGTATGGATTCAAAGAAGGTCGATGCAGTTCTCAAATGGCCATCACCATCCTCCGTAAAAGGTGTGCAAAGCATGTTAGGCTTCGCTAACTTTTACCGCAGGTTTATCCCCGAGTTCTCTCGAATAGTCCAGCCCATCACTGCCTTGTTAAAGAAAAACAAACGTTTTGAATGGTCTACCGAGGCGGAACAAGCTTTCCAGGATTTGAAGACTAAATTTATCTCTGCACCAATCTTAAAACACCCTCGCCCCGAACTCCCCTACATCGTGGAAACTGATGCTTCAAGCTTTGCCATGGGGGCAGTTCTATCACAAAAGGACCCGGTAACCAATCAGTTGCATCCCGTGGCATTTTGGTCCCGCAAATTCTCGCCTCCTGAAGTCAATTACACGATTACTGACAAGGAACTTCTGGCTATCAAGTCTGCCTTTAAGGCTTGGCGGCATTATCTGCTGGGGGCCCGACACACCGTTACTGTGATTACGGATCACCGAAACCTGCAATATTTGAAAACCGCAAAAGCCCAATCCTCTAGACAACTCCGTTGGGCATTATTCTTTGCCGAGTTTGACTTCATAATTACCTATCGACCTGGTACAAAGAACGGTAAAGCCGATGCCCTTTCTCGGATGGGAGTGGAAGAACACTTGATCAACCCTAAACCTGTACCAATCATTCCCGAACAAAGAATTCTGGGTGTAATCGCCACAGAATCCATAGAGGAAGTTAAGGATAAAGCCAGGCAACTTGTAACTCCAGCAGACATACAGAATTGGCATCTGCAGGGAAAGGACTTTGCAGTAAAGGACAACTTATTGTATTTCCAAGAACGATTATACCTACCCAGCACAGATTTACAGAAAAAAGTAATCTCTTGTTATCACGACTCTTTAATGGAAGGTCATCCCGGTATAGCCAAGACCTCAGAAAAGATCAAGCGCTACTTCTGGTGGCTGTCTTGGAAAAAAGATATCAGAGACTTTATAATGTCCTGTGGAGTATGCGCCCAAAACAAGAGTCAAAAGGAAAGACCAGCAGGCCTCTTACGCCCTATTGACATCCCACCTCGCCCTTGGCATACGCTTTCTATGGACTTCATCACCGATCTACCTCCATGCTCCGGATACAATACGATTCTAGTAATCGTGGACTTATTCTCCAAGATGGCGCATTTCATTCCGCTCAAAGGCTTGCCAACAGCAGCAACTCTGGCCCGAGAATTTCTCGAAAACATCGTCCGACTGCACGGTTTTCCTTCGGTTCTAATTTCGGATCGAGGTAGTCAATTTATTTCTCATTTTTGGCGAAGTTGCTGTCGGTCGGCTCAAATTGATGTGAGACTATCGACCAGTCACCACCCTCAGACCGACGGACAAACCGAGAGGACCAATCAAACTCTGGAACAGTATTTACGCTGCATGCTGCAACAAACTGAAAAAACTTGGAAAGATATCCTTTGGATAGCCGAGTATGCCTACAATAACTCTGTCCATTCGGGAACTGGGAAAACCCTGTTTTTTCTTTTGTACGGCAGTCACCCTCGAACCTCGGAGTTGGATCCCCTCCAAGATCTTGAAACACCAGCAGTAGACTACCTGCATTCTACAATCACCCAAGCCTTTAAGGAAGCTGTTTCTCACCTTCAAAGGGCTAAAGAACAATACAAGAAAGGAGCAGATCAACATCGGAAGGAAGCCCCTCACTATCAAGTAGGGGATCAAGTCTGGTTATCCACCAAATATCTATCTCTAAAAGGGCCACGCACATTCAACCCAAGATACCTTGGTCCCTATTCCATCACTACCATAGTAAACCCAGTAGCGGTCAAGTTGGACTTGCCCCCGCACATGAAGATACATCCGGTCTTCCACGTCTCTCTATTAAAACCCGTGCAACCTCAAACCCGACTAACCAAATCTCCAAAACCTATCCTAGTTGATGGAGAACTCGAGTTTGAAGTCAAAAGCATTCTGGACTCCAAGATCTCCAAATCTAAACTATTCTACCTAATTGACTGGAAAGGCTACGGCCCCCAAGAGAGATCCTGGGAACCTGCTGAATATGTCCACGCTCCTCGCCTAATCAAAAGATTTCACCGAACATTTCCTGACAAGCCAAAACCCCCGGAGAAGCCCGGTTTGGGAGGGGCCTTGAGGGGGGGTACTGTCATGATCTCTGCTTCCAAAAGGTCAGGGTTTTCCCAACTCCCTTGGAAGCAGATCCATAACCCAGGTTCCGAGTGCCAACCAGTCCCAATTGGGACCTTTTGGACCCAGTCCTGGCGCCAGTGGCACCAGGCTCATAAATATGCCCAGTCCCAGCGCTGGAAGCGCCGGGCTCATAATGCTTGGGTGGACTTACCTGCAGCAGACCATGCTGCTTACTTGCCTGCCAGTTGAGCCTCTGATCCTCTTCTGTTTGGAACTACTTTTCCTGTTGGGTGGGGCTGGAGCCACTCCCTAGATTCAGAACACTGGAACTCTTCTGGAAGGCAGGAACTCTTTTCTTACCAGGAACTCTTTTCTTACTTAGGCGTGGCTGTGGAAGGAGACACCTAAGCACTACAGGAGGCTATTTAAACCACACCCGGTGGATGAATCTTGCTTTGCGTTATTCTGCACCCTCTGCAGCAGAACGCTCATCGTGTCTTCTGCATCCGGTCCTGGGCCTAAGGAAAAAGGCTTACCATCCTGAATCCAGTCTTCAGCAACACCTATAAAGACAAGAAAGAACAGGTTAGCATTCCGGCATCTGAAAGGCAAAGGCTTACCATCCTGAATCCAGTCTTCAGCAACACCTATAAAGACAAGAAAGAACAGGTTAGCATTCCGGCATCTGAAAGGCAAAGGCTTACCTACTCTTCGCACGCTCCGGAGGCCGTCGGCGCTGCATCCCGCATCTGAAAGACAAAACAAGGTGCGTTTAAAGACATTGGGGAACTTTAATACTCACGTGCCATTACTCCTTTCCACATCTAACCCAGTGGGTATCCCGGCACCCTGCAGCCGCTCCGAACTTGTACCTGCAAAATAAAAAGACAGTTAGAGCGCATCGTGAAGCTGGCAACAAGCGCTTACTTACGTGCTTCCAGGCGCTTCTATCCATCACACGGGCTCCATCTTCAACTCACTTCAGCACGTCATCCACCATCGCCGGAAACCTGCAAAACAAGAGACATCATTATTAAAGACTTTAAAGACATTTGAGTTACTCGAAACTTACCGTTCGTGCAGTAAACGACGGACAGCAGTCCTCTGAAGTCAAGAGGCCTGCGCTACCTATCCAGTGAAGAAACTGGTTACAGCACCCTGCCCCGAGGCAGATGGAGAGCTCGGCATTCACTTACCTAAGGTGAGAGCGTTAACCTGTGGGGGTCTACAGGAGAGGAGAAGGGGAAAGAGATAGGGACACCCCAATAACCCCAGTTCATTAACCCCGTATTTTCTATCTGCAGACATCTTACTCTGCACGTCAGGCATGCAGGGCACAGAGGTCCAGCCCAAAGAGCCAACCGGGTGCTGCACATCACCTTTGAAGATACGGTAGTCGCCCAGTCAAGACCGGCGCCTCTGCGAGAATCAGGTGAGCGTTACATAAATTTCCTTTCCTAATACACAACTTCCAACAATTGTTCCCACCCATTTCTACATATAGAGCAGAACCTCTTAGGTGTTAACAAATACAGTAAGATAAAAAAAAGAACAAAGCCACATTATCAACATGTTATCAAAAACAACTCATTAATGCCAATCATGTTTTGTCACAGGTTACACGACCTGCACAGTGTGAGTTCTGCAGTCAAAATGAGAAAAGTACACAAAATGGTGGGTTTCATACATTCCAAAATCAAAAGCAGAAAGAGAGGACTATGGTGTAAGAAAACTAATAAAATGGCTGATACACATTCACTGTCACCTATCACAAAGAAGTACACATTTACAACATTAAGACCAGCCAATTAGAAACACTGAAACACATACAAAACCCTGCCCAGCATCTCTAGTATCCACAGCTATTCAACACAGCTACAAATCGTTCTTGAAGCCGATTCTACACATACATTTTCTACAAAATGAAAACCAAACTAAGCCAAACTTCAACACTCTAAGTAAGACAAGAAAATACCTAAGCAAACAAAATAACACTCACAAATAAAATTCTGACCTGTATGAGCCACATAAAAATATGATTATTCCAAAGGAAATGTATTGTTCAATACACGTGGCTAAAACAGAAACCATGTCTATCAGAACAACCAACGAAAAGGCAAAAAAAATTGATATGCCCCAGCACGTGCTTGGTAATGTAGGAGATTTTTTGACTTATATTTAGTATCACATGGTATTTTGTGGTATTTTTGGTATCGTTATATTTTTTCTTATCTCTTGGCATTATATTGTTGTAAACTTATTGGAGCATTTTTATAGTGGTGAGACTACTTTCAGAACACTGTGGGATATTTTTACCCATGCCAATGTACCCCACTACATCCCTTTGCCAATGGGGGAAAGAAATTGCCAAAAATGGATGCGCTAACCCCTGTGCGCGCCAAATCTGCAAAGCTGCCCATAGTTCATGAATCACAAAAGGCTGCACACCCCTGCCATGCACAGTCAAAGTTGGTGTCAAGCAGGAGAATGTCAGTGGGTGCTGTACCTGTCACATGAAGCAAGGCCACAGAAGTGGGCTAAACTCCGAAAATGCCTCTAAAATGCATCTTTCCCAATCGATTACAACCTTCAAAGTGCTGTTTTGGTGCTAAATTCAGTCATTCTCCAAGTGAACTATTGAAATGAAAAGTGTGCTGAAACCACAGATCATCCAATGCAGTCAGAAGAAACCGGGTCTCACTGACTGACAACAACTAAGAAATGTACTTTATGCAAAACAAATCCCAGCACTCAAAGACAGGATAATGCTGAGTTACATGTGTCTATGCTGCAAAGAGAAAATTAGATGTAAAAACCCAGTTTAAATGTGTTTTTTCCCTGACGAAATTGCAAAATTCGCCTATTCAACAGCATGTTTGTGAAAGGCTTAATTCTTTTAAATGTCCAAATCCCTTATAAACTCTGTTTAGTTTTATATGTTTTCAATGAAGGACCTTAAAGTGAATTTTAAAGTAACCAAGTTTGGAGTAACTGGTTAATTCTGACTTGACAGTGCCCAGGCTGAAAAAGATGACACTTCATATCGACACTCTCCTGCTACAGGAAGACTCAATGGGTGCTGGAGATTATTGCATATTGACAACAAAGAGAGCATCAGATATTCGTCTCTGGCCAGCCAAGGACAATGGCAGGCTGCCTATTGATCCTTACAGGGGAGCTTCCCTCTCAAGGAAGATGACACCCCTCCCTGATCAAGGGAATCTGACAGCTGTTGCCTGTTGAAAGGAAGTTACAAAGAGAAAAAAAATGCCCAGAACTTTTGGTGTTTAAAGGCTTAATTGTGATTAATTTTAAAACTCTTTTAACTTTGTAACCTGAAGGAGGATAAATCTAAAAATTGGTAGATGTTAACCTAATTTTAGGCCATTGCTTTCAAGGCATCAATGCACCCTGTGGAACCTATGGAACCAAAGTTACAGGAAAACCCAAATTGTAGCAAAACTATTGATGCTGCAAGTCTAAGATTGTATATTCATGCTCTGGTGATAATCGCCCAGTTCTGTACTGAATTAGAAATTATTAGTCCAAACTGATGATTAAAATTGATACAATTCTATAGAATGAAAAAGGCAGCTCTCACAGAGATGGGGATTGAATGTGAAAATAACCCATCCAATGTGCAATGTATGTGTCCGCTTTTATTAGGGGGCACAATTTTAGAAATGTACATTTGTGCAAAAGTTGAGTTCCTAAATCCCATCATAAAGATGACAGCTCTGTTCTGACTGCCAAACAGAACAAGGCAAGTGCCTGTGGCCACTCACAGCCGTGGGGGTATGTTTTGAAATTCTGCCCACACCATAAACTTTGTGATGTCATTTGGTAGGATATATAGGAACTTCACCACACATGGGCACTCTGCTTCCTGAACACATCCTGATTTCCGTGCAGTGCTTTGTTCCTGACTTCTTCATCCTATCCAGAACTCTTTATCTTGCAGCTGTTTCCAGACTTCTTTGCAGAATCCAGACCTTAGCATTTCTGAACTCTCTTTAGCTAAACCCAAATTCAACCATCTCAAACTTAAGAGAATTTAATTCTGATCCAGTCTGGCTTGCTGCCATTAAGTCTCGCCTGCTGAAACTCGCATCCTGCTAATCTGCCGTGTCCAGTGACCAGAAGGGCCAATGCATTCCAAATCCAGTTGAGGTGCCGTCCAAATTGACCAGAACCACCCAGCTGGCTGATCCCTCCAGAAGTGCACTGCTGCCAGTAGACCTGACCCGATCCAATGACCAGACCTCTGACGGTCCAATCTTAAGTACAATGGACTGTAAGTATCAACAGGAAGAATAGTCACGCATAGTATATTTGTCTTGTCTTATCCCAATCTCAACCCATCCTCTCTTTCACTTAAGAACTTGTAGTAGTGTCACACCAGTCTGAAACCTTGCTTTGATTTCTTGTCATAGTAATACTTTCTTGAAAATCCTTTTTTTTGTCTTTTGAAAATCCCAAACCCTTCATATTATCCCACAGGTAATCCGACTGAGTCCTCCAAGGCGGACACAGAGGTGACGGGGTTTGGTTTCCACAGACTACCCTGGGGATTACTGTGTTTCAAGCTGGTAACCAGCCGGAATACCCTAGTTTAGAGCATCATTGGCATTGTAAGAACTGAATTCTGTTTTCATTTTTGACCCTATTTTTTCAAAAACTGTTCTCACTAAATCCTTCATTACTTCTTCAATTTTAAAGATAGAAATGTAATTTCAACTCTCACTGATACCCAAGACCATTAGCTACCTCCACAATCAAACAAGTGTATTTGGCCCATTTTTATCAAAAATTGCATAGTAAAATTTTGCTGTGAATTTACATTTTTCCAAAGTTTCTCACATGTCTTTTTCTCATTCAAAGTATTTGCACACTCTTATTCTGATCCAAAGTGTGTACTGTTGTTTATCTTGGAGCTCATGTGTGTTAGAACCTGTTTAGTGTTGCTTGCATAAGAATATTTTATCAATGTAAGCATTTTTGCATCCTTTTGCATTGTGTTACAAAGCCATTTTCATCTGTCATTTTAGAAGTGTAATTTTCTAAAAATGGTTTTCTCTCTTGTTTGGGGAGGGAAGATTGCATTCAAACTATTGTCTTTCATTCCTGAATACCTGCGGATTACTTACATCTGTGTAGGATTGCTCATTTGTGCCTTAAGAACTCTGCAGTGAGAAATATTAACCTAAACGCTATCTGTTCACAAACCAAAACTGTTCTTTGTCCTGTG
Organism: Ambystoma mexicanum; assembly: GCF_040938575.1. Taxonomy (NCBI): domain Eukaryota; kingdom Metazoa; phylum Chordata; class Amphibia; order Caudata; family Ambystomatidae; genus Ambystoma; species Ambystoma mexicanum. The sequence continues at coordinate 720,803,587 of NC_090932.1, forward strand.
TTTTCTATTCTGCATCATTATAAGTGAATTCAATTGCTTTACTTATTTTTTAATTGTATTGTCACTGCTTGGTGATTGCTGCCCCATATATATATATATATTAAAATGTATTTGAATTTAAAATAAATAAATACATGTTTCCCTTTACAAACTAGCCTGATTCCTGGTCCAGTGTGACCTGGGGGTATTTTGAGATGGGCATGCTATGAGTGGTATAGCATTCAGAATATTGAATTTATAGACACAAAAAAATAAGTATTTCATTGCGCACTACATGCTAGGCGAGACCCGGGTGTGTGCCTGATTGAAATCCTCAACAACACTGTCTAATAATGGGTCAATAACAGCAAACAAATACTGGACTTAGTACACTCTGAATAAGTAGTTCATGCTCTCCTCTGTTTCAAAATACATTGATCAAGATCATTTCATAACCAAATAGTCAAATAGTTATATTCACACGCATGTCAAGCACTTCTGAAAATTCAACTTACAAAGAAAGCAATGTATTTTATGTTTTACCACCTGTGGCAATGTGAACTACTGCCTGCACTAAAATAGGATTCCCCCTGTTCGACCTCAGTCGGTGTGTTAACAATAAGACACATAATAAGAACGCTAGTCCAATGTGTTTTTCTCTTTTGTGACTTTATAAAATGTTAAAATTCAGAAAATGACCAAACAGTTAAATTCTGTTGTATTCCTTTACAATAGTTTATACTTGAACATGGATAATTGTATTTCATTAGGGAGCTCACACATATTAAATAGCATTTCTAATAATAAGCTTTAGTTATACATTTGCTGCTGGCTGGCCAGCGCACAGTCTGATAAGGAAACCTTGAATATTTCTCTCCCAATCCTTGGCACTTAGGAGTCTATGGGCCTCATTACACGGATGGCGGGGAACCATGGTGCTATTAGCGCCATGGTTCATGCCGGTAAAATACCGGCACCGCCTTGGTGGAAAGGGGAATTAACGCCCTAATCCAAGGTTGGCGGGGCGGTAATTCCCCCTTCTTCCATTGCCCTTCCCCATTCCCATTTTTGCCCCATAGGGCTCTATGGGAATTGGGAAGGCGCTAATTACGGTACCGCAAATTGCGGTACCGTAATTAGCTCCCTGGTCCCTTTGCGGGTTGGTTTCTACCACCTGCAAAAAGCAGGCGTTAAATTCCCCAACCCGCAAAGGGACCTCGTAGTAAGGCGGTAAGGATTTACCAGTACCGGTAAAATACCGGTACCGGTAAACCCTTACCGCCATCCGTGTAATGAGGCCATATAACTTTAACAAAAGCTCACTTTATAAATGGGGATCCACGTAAAATATAGATCATAAATTACTTTCAAAACAAACCTATTTATATCACTCAGCCTGTAAGCCTTTCCGATGTATACTACATGCTCCTCAATTACTGTTATAATTACCTAAATCTGTTGGCAATATTCCCCGACTCAGGTTGGCAGTAAACCCACAAAGTCCTACCCCAGCCTTTCTGCTTGCCGTCCTCAGGGTTAATCACAGATAAGGTTGCTTGAGACTGAAGCATTTCTAAGGAATGCCAACCCAGGAGACAGACAGGAGGCAGACAGACAGGAGAGAGACAGACAGCCTGCAGCACTGAAGATTCAGTATCTCAAGAATCAGCCCTCTGCTCTCTTCAGCAGTGTGTGGTTGAACGACCCAGCCCTCTCTGCATCAAACCTTTTTCACAAACCCCTCTGTAACTCAAAAAGCATCTCCCCATAACTAGTCTCATTAAAATAGCACATGATTTCCTCTGTGCCTTTCTCATTGTGCAAACTGCATTGCTGAAGATAAAATGTTACATCTCTTCAGCACTTTCTGCCCCGAGACAAAGCCATGTATTTAGCAGAACGCATCTCACATTCCACATCTTACGACACTGCACAGTTTTTGAGCCTGGACGTTTAAAGTTTATTCCATTTCCAGAGCATCATGCATTACCATCAACCTGCATCCAGTTCATACAATGGACTGATTTGCACTACATGTTATTAAGTTGTTTGAAAACGGCGTTCAGGGCAGACATGGCACTGAGTATGGCAACGTATGGTATGACCATATGAAAGCGGTGGGGCAAGTCACATGTTAAGTGTGCTCTCTCATTCCGCATGTTACAGGGGCACCCAAGCTCTTTCTCCCTCAAGAGCTATCATTCAAAGTGGGGGAGCTGTCTGATGCATCTGGCAATATGCAAAACAGGAGTTCTGTTCCAGGGGCATACAGTTACTGTCCACTTGGTAGATGAGGGGAAGGCAGTGTATGCTGTCAATTTACAAAGATGGGGAATGTAGAGGACACCAAACACGTAAAATTGGAATATATAACAAAAGGGGCAAGAAGGGTCGATCAACTGTCCACATCCCAAAGCAGATTACCATGCATCAATGCCACACGGCATAGCATAGCATGGTGCCATATCACAATGTTAATTCACTTTGTGGGGTCCGTTTTTCATGATGAAGAGTGGGAGAGCAGAACTTTTCAATGTAGGGTGGAAGGACGGATAAGGTTTGAGGAAAATGTGGTGAAAAAGATTAACAATAGTTGTTGGAAAATTTGGAACTAGCATGTCAAGGCTCTAACATGGATAGATGAGAATAAACAACCTTTACACATAAGGGAACTCACACAATATTCCTTTTATTTCAGATGCATTGGCTCTATATATTTGGGGACCAACAACAGGTGCCAAAAGGTGATGATGTGTCTCTTGTTGAGGAATGGGACTGCTGCTTTAAATGACTTCTGGTGGGCATGTGGGACCCAGGCATATACCCTAGTGACACTGCACAGCCCCAGCCATGTGGTGCCCAACACAGTACTAATTTCTTTCGTTGATCATCCTGCACTGTTAAATACTGAAATATTAATAAAGCATTAAGCGTGGGAGGGTGCACACATGATTGACCCGATCCTTGAACTTGCATAGAATTTGCAGGAACAACAAGTACGGGTCCCAAAAATCATCTGATACACTGGCCACCATTCCATCAGAGATTCTCCTGTTCAGCAAAGCGTCAACATTTTTTTCTTCACTTTTCCTTCCATGAGTTCAAGAAGCAGCTAACTCCAAATGGATTCAGATATTCAGATCACTTTCTATGAAGTATTACAGTTAGTGAATTCGATGGAGAAGGGCCTGAATGAAGTGTGGAAGGAGCTAAGGACTCTGAGGCTGATTGCTCTCCAGAACCGTTACATTGACGTTTAACAGCAATTGAGGTTTTCTTTCAAGGAGATAGGCAGCATTTGCTGTACATTCCTACCAGCAAACTATTCCTTCAATGGAAAATTGTCCGAAGCTAATGAAGGACTGTATACACTTCACAAAATTATGATAAAAAGAAACAAGCCCAGTAACACCTGATATCTAACTTGATCAACTTTTTTCCTGGGTATCCACGTGGTTGTCTAATGTTTTTAAGATAAATGTCCTGATCCTCGTTTTGGTACTCATCACCTTGTGTGCATGTCAAGTAGGGTTAATAATTTGCAAGGACAGCAGGGGAGGTGGTCATACATGTTCCCCTGAATGTTGAATGGGCCAGGGAAGCTACACCCCGCATATGACACATACACACACAAACTGAAGTGCCTGAATGTGGTCCCCGAACCATTTACAATGCCACCCCTGAACGTAGGAAACTATGAGGCATTTGAGGTAAATTGTTCTGCAGAGGTGGAGGCTTTTTTGATATTGGATTGCTCCTGCAAGCGTATGAGGCAAAAGGGGGAAGCCTGTGCAGGATAACAAGGATATGGATACCAGAGGAGAAAAGCATGGAGCTGATGTAAGGATTGATTGATTGATATTATATTTCTATTGCGCTCGTACACAAGTGTTTCAGAGCGCAACAAGGCAAGGGAGGGGAACAGAGGAGAACAAAACAGCGATCTTACGAGGCCCAGTGACATTGAGAACGCACAAGTGCATGGGAGAGGACAGGGGTAAAGTGCATGGAAGGGGGAGAAGTGGGAAGTGCGAAGCAGAGGAGAAACATAAATAACAATAAATAAATAATAAAGGCAACAAACAGTGGTAGTGCAGCCATCAATTTGAAAGTGCTAGGCTGTTCCAGAGAGAGGCCCCAGCCGAAGACAGAGATCTACCCCCAGCTTGTTTCTTTGAAAAATGACAGACCCTGAGGGAGTTGGAGGTAGAGAAGCGAAGAGCTCGAGAGGGGAGGTATTTGAGGAGGGGTAGCTGTTTGGAACCAGGCCCCAGAAAGACTTGTGGACAATGCAGAGGGTTTTGAATTTAATTCTTGCATCCACTGGGAGCCAATGGAGAGATTTCAGAGCTGGAGAGATGCAATCCCAGGGCTTGAGGCCAAGGACAAGTCTCGCAGTCCTGTTCTGGATTAGTTGCATAGGGCGGAGTGTAGAGGTAGGTAGATTTAGAAAGAGGCTGTTACAATAGTCCAACCTAGAGAGAACCAGAGCTTGGGATACCATGAGCTTCTGGGGGAAGGAGAGGAAAGGCAGAGTACCTCTGAGGAGGTGCAGTAGGAAATTTGACTTTTTAGAGACCTCAGAGATGTGGGCATAGAAGGAATGGGTGGAGTCCAAGATTACCCCAAGGTTCTCAGCCTCGCAAATGGGGGTAGGAGGAGGGCCAAGAGAGGCCGACCAGAGATGTGTCAATTGATAGAGTCATCAAAGAGGGGAATGTTGTGAGGGTCCATATTCAGCGCTGTCAATGGGGGCACATGTACCAGTTATGCAAATGACATGGTGATGTAAAAGTGACGTGGGGGTGACATCAGGAGTGGTGATGTCATTGAACGCGTTGCATGTGCTGTAATTATAGGTTGTGAAGAAAGAGGAGCTAGCGTGGTGCAAGGAGAAACAGACAGGAGGGTGTGTAACTTGTTTAGTAATGGGGTAGCAGGTATTGCACAAGCATAGAGGTGGGGGTGTGAGGTGCCTTATGGGGTATTGTGGTAGGGGGCTTTTTGAGCAATATGTAAACATTAGAGAACATTTTTTTGTAGGCCCATATTTGGAAAACATTTTTGTAGACAGCTCATAACAAAGGGCTGCAGGCTTTTATGGCAATGATGGTCATTTTTTGAATATTCAGCAGAAATTATGCACAGTAATGTTGCAAGACTGAAGTTTCCTAGGATTACCCTGTCCAATCGACGTCTCTCCATGAGATATTTATGAGGCCATTGAGCTGGGCGCCTGGGTGTCCGAGGAGAATTGGCAGGGAAAATCAAATCAAATACAGGTCATTAAAATATATTCATGCAGTCGGATAAGTTTTGCGAAACACGCATAGCAGCAAGTTGTGAGAAGGGAACTGGGGGGGCTAAAATGATGGGGCAGGGGCTGAGGGGTACACAACAGGGAGCCAATCGGCGGGGAGGGGTTTTGGTGTCCCTAGGATGCAATATTGTAAAGTGTCCTCACTGATGTCGGCGGGGCACATCATTGGTCAGACTCGGTGAGAAGGTCTCACCATGTGCAATCTCAAGATGTGTGTCCAATCAGTATGCAGCAGGTTACCCATTTGTATACTGAGCAGTGCCAACCAATGGCAATCAAGTTTTTTCTGACTGATTAGCACACTAACTTAATGGCCGGGCGGTTTGGGAAGATTTGTGATGTCAGAAGGGCTGTTTATGTTATTTTGTCCCAAGAAATGTTTTATCCAATGGAAGCTGCCTAATGTAAGGAATTCTATAAGTGTCTGACGTATTTTCACCAATCAGCTCATGTGACCTGCCCTAAGAATGTAACTAAAATGTTGTATGGTAATTTTGTAAATTGTGTTTAAAAAGTCCAGCCACAATGAGCGGCGTTGAGAGCTCATTTCATTCAGTTCAGTTCCACGTGGCTGTCTGAACCGTGTCTCCCAGCTGTTTGGGTTCAATAAACCTGCATTACTTCTTGCTTGGTGTACGCTCCTTTTTGATCATGTTTACTTTCCTGGGATTACTTCTGATGGAGGTCCTCTGGTAAAGCATTTTTAAGAATAGACTATGCAAATAGTCTCAAGCTAGAAATGTCCAACAACTTACCAAAAAACTACAGCGTGTCCAAAACACAGTGGCAAGACTATTTCTAAGACTAAATAGAAGAGATTGCATCACCCCAGCCCTGAGAAGACTACATTGGCTACCAGTCAAAAATGTATTAATTTCAAAGCCATCTGTATTGCCCACAGATCACTACACAGACAAGGAGCCGACTATCTCCAAGCAAAAACTGGTCGATTAGAAACCAGACTCTATGTGAAAATTAAACTTGGAGAAACTGCCACGCCATTATTATAGCCAAACTATGGAACTCGATCCAGAAGGAAATCAGGATGACAGAAGACCACCAAGTCTTCTGGAAATAGCTAAAAATGTAGTTACTCAGTTTGCTGAGTCCAAAACAGATTTACAACTAATATACAACAACATCCTCATGGGCAGGCCAGTTCAATCCCATAAAATGCGCAAACCACACTGGCATTGAAACTCTAGCCCCTAAGTGCAGGAATCGTGAGGGGCCCGGACAAAAGAACACTCCACACTTCTCTGACAGATATTTAAAGAAACCTGCACTCAAATCTGACTAATGGATCAAGAGGACACTGGAAACTCAATAACTCCTACCCCATAGCGAGCCTTTCTAGATAATGCCCACACAAGTGACAACATAAAGCCCCCTACATTTGAATGTCTATACTAACCATTTCTTTCTCTCTTTTAGTCTTGTCCCATCAATCCAATCTGAATGCACGCAACTGCAAAAGTGAATGCTGTAAAAAAAGAAACAATAGCATATCTGCACAATGTCTGGCCAGCACCCAAAAACCTGTTAACCATTCCTTTTTCTCTTACCACCCTCCCCACATACTTACCACACACATTGAGAGGGCTAGCATACCACTTTACTAAACACCCAAACTGCAGAGCACTTTCAAACCAACTCACAAACACCAATAGCCTAACGCACAACAACACAATCCCTGAATGCAGCCAATCCAGAAATAACAGGCGGTTAGTGTAAAAACAGAGCACAGACAGAAAGCACACACCGACAGCTGCTAGTTCCTCCTGGTTCTACACATATCAGCTGAGAAAAACACCTGTTTTATCCTTCTCTAGCTCCCTAAACGACCCAACCCATTTTACCTTGCAGAGCCATAGCAGTACCTGGAGAAAATGCTTCTAAGCATGCCTTTATTAGGATCCATAATGTTAATGATAATGATTTGTTATTTATACAGCGCTTTCGCCAAAGCACTTTACATTATCTATTTACATACAATTATCACCCAACTGAAGTTGGTGAGTAAGAAGGGCCATTGAACCAATGATCGGTGAGCTGAGCCTTTGCGATAGTTTGTGCAGTAGGAACGGGGTTAGGCAGGGCTACATCCTCTTATTAGCAGAAATATCTATTCATTTTTAGAGAGATTATTTGTTTGGTCACATGTCAGCCTGGCAGAGGGTGTGAGATGCTGTCTGGTCAAGAGGAGTGACCCTAATTGTTGGCTACAGTGTGAAACATGGAGAGAGGAGGGAATTTGAAAGAAACAGCAAGACAGGCCTTAAATAGGAGTGCACACGTTCCGTCAGAAGATTCTGTTCCACACCAAGAAACATCCACATCCAAAAACATGTGGACGGAGCCATGACTGATGCATTTGATTACCAGTTACAGCACAATCCAGGAGCCTTCTGTAATTATCAGTAGGTGTTTTTCGTTCAGCTGACTGCGCTAAATTATAGTTTGGGGGATGGTGAAGTTAAACTCACGGGTATCATTTAAGTTAAATGTAGCCCATATCATTTTGATTTTGGACATGCTGTAAAACGATAGTTATTATTTTCTTCCCTTGTCCCAGCTTTTCATAGGTTACATCTCCTCACTCGTGGAGGTCTATCTGGTGGAAACCACTTGAAGAGACCTTGCAGCATAGGATAAATGTAAACATTATTTTCTCAGCTTGGATGTGATATATTGTTGCCTTCTCCATGCTCCTGGTGTCAGGAAATCACCCTAAAATTGATTGCAGCAACCATGGTACACTGCATGACTATTACCAGACAAAGTGGACATGGGGGGCTTTGAAACTAGAGGGCCCAATGCAGTGAGACTGTAAAGTTTCTGGAAACAAAAGACAAATAACCTTCAGCAATAATATCCCAAATAAGAACCCTGATGATGTCACAGATACCAAAATGGTACTTAGAACAATCTTCCTCATCACCATAATATTTTTAGCAGCCTAGTGAAGTATCAAATGATTAAATAAAGGTTTGACCTGTGAAGATCATTTAGTCTGAGCACCATTCTTCCTTGTTGTAACCCCTAGCATTCTAGGGATTACAAGGATCTTTGCTTAAAGAAAGCACAATAAGACTGCACAGACATTAACAAACCCTCAAGCCATGAGCCTCACTCATAGAACACTTTTCTCGTTAGATTATTAATTTATTGAAATGTTGTGCTTATGCAGGACTGCACCCATATGCTCATTTCCAGAGGTGGCTTAAAATATTCGAATTGGACAGTTTGTCCTTGCAGGGAGGACACAGGTGGGTGAGGCCAGCAGCAGGAAAGAAAAAAACATGTTGGAAGGAGGGTTCTGACTTGTGTGTGGCGCCCAGAACCAGCAGGTCCAGTTGGGTGACATTGTTGCCATGACCGAGTATCAGAGCTGAGCCCAAGGCATGAGTGCTGGCAGAGTGTCCCGGGACAGGATTAGGGCCTGGAAGAAGCCAGGAGAGGTGGGAACAGATGACATCACTCAAGGATGCCACCATGGCTGTTTCATCAATAAGGCATCTCCGATTAAGATCTGGCTGGCACCCACTATGGGCCAAAGGCACAAAAATGGTCAGAGCCCTGTTCAGAGCCATGGACCACATAGGACTGGCCCGAGGAGTGAGTAGGAGGAAGCATGTAAGAAGTAGCCCTGTGGTGTGAGGGCAGCATAGGATGGATCTAACAGTATGGCCACTAACCACCAACCAAGCTCCCTGAACACAGCGGAAAATGCCAGGGAGAATTGGTGACCACTTAGATGCTGTTATGAATATGGCAGCTGCTGCACATTTTTAAAGATTTAGATACTGTCAGATTGAAATATTCACGGAGTTGTGCATGCATCATGGAGAATCATCCGAGCCCCTGGCCCCACTTAATCCACTTTAATGAGTGCTTCTCAAGCTAAACTGCTAAAAGTAGGGATCTGGGTAGATACCACAGCAAGGGATATTTCCTCCCCAGGGGCGCCAGTCAGCAGGGTTGATTTGATTTGTTGTGGAGCAAACCGTCCATGGAGAGCAGGTTCAATTGGCTTACATGAGTGTTAGTGTCCTGCACTGGTCACCATTGCAAACTGCTAGAACGTAGATGTCCTGTTTGCATTGGGGACTGGTCTGGGTCTTGTCCTAACTAAACAAAACACTGATTGACAACTGCTTTCTGCACAGACTTTATCTCTCTCTTTGAGCACTCCCTATTGTACCTAGGTCAGATGAAGTGTGGTACCTATGGGAGGCAATCCAGTGGTAGGACATAACTTGGCTACTCATCCTGTTGCTTTGTTGTCATTGTACATAGTCGTGATCTGCTTCACCTGTGGATTCAACTTGGACATAGTTCCCAGTGTATGAAGATGCAAACATTTCCAAGATGGTACAGAAATTCCACCTTAGGGAGTACGGGAAGACCTCTGGAGCATGGTGTATTCTTTAAATGTTAAGTGTAATTCATCAGTGCACTAGCTTCATTATGGTACTGTGAGGCAGGACTCAGTTGGTAGTCCACTTCTGTTTACACCATCTTTCAATCGCAGGTTGTCGAAAAACATAGTCTTTCTTTTCAACTGTTTTGGGTTGAGTAGGCTATGTTGTTGCACCCATTTGTCCGAGTGGTTATTGCCAGTCAGTGAGCCAGAGTAAAGCTTTACCTCTCTTTTCACAATTATCACTGAAAGATAGCTAGTAACATTTCTCAAGGAGTTAAGTGCTTACTGATCACAGGCTCCAATACTGGCAAGGCCAATTCACTCTTCCATCCTTCGGAGGTTCATAAATTGAGTACCGATTTCGGATTGGTTTGGATCAGTATTAATAATGGTATATAAACGCATTCTATCTAAAGCGCCATACTAATAACAAATAATGATACGTATGTTTCTGGATCTAAGAGATGTATGAGTGATTTAATGTATTTTATTATGGACATCTATTGTGTACCACGATTGATGCTCAGATCATGAAGGCAGATTTAAGTGAAAAAGATGCAGTAAAAATCCTGCTCACTCCACTTATGAAATTACAGGGCCATGCCGGCTCTTTTGTAATTTTGCCAACAACAGGTTAGCTCCAAAGTGCAAATCCTTAGACCTTGAGGCAATAGTCCAGGATTTTAAAATGTAAACCTCCTTGCATGTATACCACTATATGATTTTGGCTAAGAATAAATATGTCAGGGCCTCTGTGGTTATGTATTCGAAGCGTGCTGCATCCATTGATCCCTAGAGTTCTATGTTGGTTCTATATTGGTTCCAGTTTGACTAATAGTTTAAAATTGTAATGCCATTGTTAATTAATATAGTGATAGCTCATTTAGGTATGGGGGGGAGTCTGAGGAAACTGTATATCCAAGATGCACAACCCCTTTGGAAATTGTTTTCCCTGGCATCTAGATCCCTTGTTCGTGCACCTGAGAGAAACTTTAACATCGTTCAGCAATAGTATTTCTGAAACTCATGTTCATTTGCTACTTGGAATTATAATCTAGTTTCTCAAGTAGAGGTTGCTCTTTAGATCACTCTAAGCATCAAACTCAGTGTAGTGTGATGAAAAATGTAAATGTGCTGCAGTCACTGGCTAATAAAATGGGCCATGCCACAGCAATAATGTTACCAAACCTAAAGAACACCAGGTTAACCTTAACTTAAGGTAAGTCTGAATTCCTTGATTCAAATATAGTTCACATACATCACGACCATTGGCAAGCAAAGTCCATGTATTATTTCCAAAATACTAATAGCAGTTCTCTTCTCAAGTTACAGCACTCTTATAGGGCCTGGGCTGAAGGAAAATAATCCTAAAATAATAGGTACAAATCTACAGAAACGATATACAAACAGAAGAATATCGATACAATTGCAGAACCCTATTTAGAAGTCGGTGTCCCTCGGGAACTCTCCATACACACTTCAGATTTGGTGGAGTGCACATAGCTCCTCAAACGATACAAAAGGTGTGATCTGATGTGCACTGGTGATTATTTTACCAATAAAGTTGTGACCATATTATGGTTACTTGACTCCAAATACGCTCATTAAATAAACGTAGGATTCCATGACCAGTTATGCAGGTTGTTTTGCAAATAAATTGCCTGTGGATAATACCACATCTGCTGATGGTATTTCTGGAAAATTCTCCCAATTCAGAGGTTACCACTGGCAGGGGTGGTTTTGGTGGAATATCCCACCAGTAGCTCTGCCACTGATAAATAAAGAGTATATTTGTAACTTTTTGTCTTCTTGTTTACACATTCAATGTGAAGGTGGAAGTGGAAAGTGCACAATTGCGGTAAACAATACTACTGTCCATTTCTTTCTGCATAAATGTATCCCTACTGACCCTTTTATGCATTACTTTTTTAAGGTGGCAACAGAGATTATCGGAGATGACCGCCTTTTCACCTCCTTACTACGCTCGAAGTGTGTATTGTGTTACACTTTATTGAAGAGCAGTGCCTGCTTTTCCCTTTTGCACAGAGCCGCAGGTACAAATAGAAGGAGTTTATTTTATCTCTGGTGATTGGAGATAATCCTCCAAAATTTGAATTCAGCAGATAGTAATTCGGTAGCATTTTCCAGGATTACATCTATTGCTGACCTCATCATGGAGCCTTTACACCAATGTCCATTCCAATTTGGAATAAGTGCTGTAAAATCATTCTTTTCAGTTACTCATTTTGGCTTGCTTAAAGTGACCCTGGTACACACATGAGAAACATGCATACACGGTGATACATTATTTTACTGACGAAAAATTCACAGTGGTACATTTCATCACGGCCAAAATACCAAAAAAATACACTTTTTTTGTTAAAATTTGGGGGGAGGGATCCACCAGTCCTCCGATTTTCTACACTTATAACGCCACCCCAACCCCATCCCGACTCATTTTAACCCCTTACCCCACTATCCCATATATATTTATTTAATATTTTTGCTGTTTTTCAGTATCATGGTCTTCGTGGAAATGTACCACACTGAATTATTTTGGGTAAATTGACTGGGTACCGTCTAATGCGATGTACTACCGTAAAATGTATAACAGTTGCAATTCTGCAGAACATTTTGCCTTGCACATCTCCGAAAAATGTCGGAATAGTGTGTGTGTAAAATACTGTTATAAACATGGAACACAGATTATCGAGAAACCCGTTAGGTAGCGATATTTTACAGATATGAAATAAAATAGGGAAACCCAAATAAAATAATCCCTGATGTTGTAAATGTACTTATTTGCAGGGTTCGTAGCATGTTTAGTAGGTTATGTTGCAGAGATCCAAACGTGTATGTTTGTGTAATCCCAGTGATCCGCAGCCAATCAATTAACGCCTTCTTCACTTTTTTTGTGAATTGACCAAGCAGTTCATTACTTTGCAATGGGTTTCAATCCAGCATAGCTCACTGCTCCCTATAACTATTTCCATCACTCATCAGCCGCTCCTAATCCTACTTCCCTAAAGAGCCCACCCCCCACTGCACCCGAGGATTGTTTGCATAATATACATTTTTCCCAATGCCCTATGACACGAGAGCGGCATCTGTACGGAAGCTTTTGAGTGCATTATTGAACTTTAATTCTTGTGAGAAATGCAAAGCCCACATCAGGAAGCAATTTGTCATTGCTGTTAGTTTGTGGCTGCTTGAGTGAAAAGAAAACAAGAAAACAGTGAAAAAAACGAAATCCTCTATTCCCCAAAACGGCATGCATCCTGGACACTGTGGGAACCACTTTCCGAGGTGACATTCTAAACAACAGTTTAAAAAAAAAATGTTACACTCCTTCTGCAGTTCAACTTGCACTGGAACTGCTTTCCCGAGTTTTTTGTCACATGATTTCAATTACTTGATCGATGCAGAGTTGTCTAATGTATTTCATCTTCTGATGCTGCCTCTGTACATGAGTACTGGGGAGAGTGTTATGTCTCCTGAAGTCACTCTGTCTAATTAGACTAGCCCTAGTCTTCGTGAAGTAAAAACTAGCAGCACAGTGAGCTCAACTAAGTACCATCTTATGATATTTCAGTGGCTTGCTATCAATAGCAGAGTCAAGTGTAAATTGTTGACATTTTCTCAAAAAGCTATTTTGTGGCCCTGTACCTTCATAGTGAAGTGGGAGAATGGGATAACACCCTCCCCCCAATCTCATCCAGACCATGGCCTAGGGGATCACGGCCCAGGCACCCCCCACGAGAGGTGTTCGCTTATTTACCAGATGACAAAGTATCCTGCTTCAAAAACATGTATATACGAAGAGCATGCCCACTAGCACGCCCGGGTCAAGCCGACGCCTGCGACATGGATCAGCTCGACTAGAACAACATCCGCAAGTATTCACATCGTTAGAGATGCCATGAGGACATAGCCAACAGACAAGAACACACGTGCCACCATGCACACTGGTCACTCACACACTAACCAACACAAAGAATATACTCAGTGCTATGACGTAGCGGACTGACATACCCACAGACATGCATCATTGTTATTTTTCACATAGGCCTTCTACAGCACCGCAGAAACGCAAGACGCCTGAAGAGCTTGTGTATATGCTTGCCGATGCTTTCTTGCTACCTATCACTAGGAAGATGCCACCATGTATATCTAATGCTGCGTATGACACTCTGCCACCCTGCGACACCCATAATATGGATTATGTACCGCTACCCATGAACTAGGCTCAAGTAGGCCGCAAGCAAGAGTACCCAGGCAGGAGCCTCGCAAACGAAAATCCCCCCAGAACGAAATGCAAGTGCTGACCATGCAGAACGAGCCCCAACGAGAGCCCACAGCCAAGGCCACGATGTTGCAACCTGCATGCCGCGCGCCCAGCGCCCAGCGCCAAGGTTATACCTACAGGTGCCAAGCCCTCAGAGACAAAATACAAAATCTAATGCTCATAATTCTACTCCAGCTACGGTCTCCCCACACGTGACTAAGCCGAACTGACATGGTGCCAAGCGTATGAGACAGAGAACCGCCAGGGTCCCACGTCTGGGACACAATCTGCAACAACGAAGTGACAAGTTGGACACCTACAGCGATGGGCAAAGACCTGCTCACCAGATCATAAGCAGACCTGTCCATTATCCGCACAAACACATTGTTGCACATTGTTGCTAATGTCAGGTACACCCCGAGCTGGGAACGATGATGGTCCCAGGCTTGGGGCCTCACGGGCGAACCAATCAGACTACAGGGGGACTCATCACTGACGCCATTACTCTTAGCCAATCACCAAGGGTCCCCTTGTAACAATGCCAATGTAGCAACTGTTAGGGACAGCCCAAGTGTACCACCTGACCCGTCCTCATCCACTAACATTTCTTCCCATAGGGTATCCATACTCACCCTACCACTCGGGGAGCCAACCCGAAGTGGCGATAGGTTTTGTGATGATTTTCCCAGTTGATGCAAGCAGTGCGTCAGACTGCTGTAAAAAGGGCCTGTGAGCCCTGCTAACGACGAGAGCCTCTCCGGATGCATACAGTCTGAACGTATCCCAGCCGTTACTCTAATAAACAGCAGTAGTTACCTTGCTCCTTGTGTGTGTGTCATACTCCTTTTGGGACGCGGGAGGAGTTGGGGCCGCCCCAGCCCCGGAGGTCCGCGGACGGCTCTACCGGCCCCCGGGAGATCACCCTGACAAGTTGGAGGCACTGCTGAGATCTTTTTGAGGTCTATTACCGTGAGAGCACCATTCCAAGGCCTCTTGCAACGAGGAGACCCGGCAGCGCGGCCCCCTCTGCCGTTGCCCCCTTTTGAGCACTACAGGACCATCGCAGAACTGCGAGAAGACCGGACAGCGCAAACTGGATATTGGCCCTCGGGAGCCGACTTGAGAAGTATCCCGCCCGCAGTTGGGGAGTGTCCAGGCGTGGTCCAGACGAGGAGAGGTGGCGAGCTGCTTTGGAGGGACTTAGTGAGTATGACATACCCAACATGCAACGTAATGATGTGCAGGAGGGGAGAGGAATTGTGAAAAGAGAGGCGGGAGGTGTTTACAGTGTGCTGCAAAAGATTTGATAAATAAGTGACGATAGATGAGTGAGCGGTGGCTGTACAGGCACGAGGGCCGTCTTCTACCGCGTCACGGAGCGAATTGGGTGGAGCCGAAAGGTACCACGTGTGGTTGTCAGAAGGCACTGATTTGTTCAGATCGCAGGCACCTGTAGGGAAGGGGTGTGGCTTTCCTACGAATAGGCGTTATAGATCAATGAGTAGATGAGGATCCCTACTAATTGAGTGTTGAAGCTCGTTAGGTAGATGAAGGTTCCCCGCAGGAGGTAGCTAGTTTGTTACCAAGTGTTGAAGACGATAGGATGGTTAAGCTCCCCGAGAGAGGGGGTATATCACACGCGAGGCGACGCAGCGTGTGCGGATCCGATTGTAAGAGTTTACTGTGGGTTACCTTGCTCCGGTTGAAGTGGGAGGACAGCTGTGGGGTTTACGGCGGACAAAAGGGTTAAAACATATTGCACGCTCTTTTCATCTTTTAAAGGTTTCTTACCAGTAATAGTTTGCAGAAGGTGGGGACGTCACCCGCAGGGCTTGTATAGGACACCGCGACCAACTCGGGTTGATCAAGGGGTGGCCGGGGGATAGGAAGTGGGAAAGGGTGGGATAGAATAGGTGAGGTGGGCGCGCACGGAGAACGCCGGCAACTCTCGATAAGGGAGGGGCGAAAAGGGGAGAGGTGGCTGCGCACGGAGAATGCCGGTCACGCTCAGCAAGGGGGTTGGAAAAGGTGAGGGAGAGGTTTGAAGAAGAAGGAAAGGTGGGGAGGCTGTAAAAGCACGCCACACAGGGCAGGTAGCCGCAGGGGGCTTCGTGCGCTACGGCCGTAGGGGGCCATACTGGTGACATCAAGGGGGACAAATAATAAAGGAAAAAGAACTGTATATTTGCAATTGTATTACTTTTCAGCGGACGGTCGTAAGTCCCCAGTTTACGGGGCCAGGTAAAGAAGGTTGATATTGGGTAAAACAAAACTGTAACATGGCCACAGACTACAGGTCGGGGTCTGGAGTGAGGGGAAACGCTTTAACTACACCCCTCCAACACATTTGCACGTCACTATCACCATACAAGGAGAAAATTATCAAGTACAGTATCGACTGGACACAAGGAACAGACAACAAAATACTGACACCATGGCCACCTAATGGCAGCTTTGACTCATACACCCAACACTCACTATTGACATACATACACAAGAAATTAGCTCACCATATAGAGATGTTTAACTTATGGAAGATGTTTCAGGGAGCCAGGCCAGGGGCAATGGGGATGTTTACTATGGAAGGGGCAGCAGAGGAGAAAGGGAGCAAAGAAACGAAGGGAGGCAAAGAGGAGAAGGAGAACGGAGGGGGCATGGGCACGGTGAGCAGCAATGCACTATGTGCAGAAGAAAGCAAGAAGGAGAAAGAAGGATCGGGTACAGTATCAGAAGAGAAGGTGGAAAAGGAAGGGACCGAAGATATGCCTCTGGCGAAGGAAGTGAAGAAAGATGAAGGAGGGTTGTAGCCAGTAACGGAATTAAGAGAAGCCGCCAGGCAACAACTGACAGCTGCTGAGGGGTACTCAAACCCTGCATACAGCCCTCTACCATATGCCCCTACAGATAGCTACCAGAGGGGTGAGGAGGTGACGAGCATGATAGACCTAAACTCCACACAAGCAGGCACAAAGGGAGAGAAGAAAAGTGGGGAACACATCGCAACCATAGGACCAGACGAATGGGTAGCAGCACAGGTGCTCCTAAAGCTCAGAGGGACACTAACAGGGGAAGAAGAGGACGCAGTGAGGAGGATGGCAAAGGATGAAATGGGTATCACACAGACAGGGATCGAGGTGAGTAAGACAAGAGAAGTTCGACTGTCACAGGTAGAGGAAGAAATGCTGGAGGAAAGGTTGGCTAAATTAAGAGACGAACGTAGTGCACTGATCAGACAGTTCGAGCAAGAAACACAAGGAAGGAAGAAAGAGAGAAAGGAGAATTGGGACGAGCAGGAGAGGATGAAGGAACAAATGGAATAGAGGAAGAAGGAAGCAGAGCGGATGAAGGCAATAGCAGAGAGGGTGTCACAAGCAGAGCAACAAGAAATGAAACAGAGGGAGGAAGAGAAAGAAAGGGAAATGGAACTGTGGAAAAAGAAAATACTATCTGAAAGCGCCCAGAAATATGAAGAAGGTAAAGTAATAGAGAGCATATTAAAAAGGGAAAGGGCCAAATGGGAAAGGAAGGAAGACTAAGAGAGAATATTAGCAAAGTTAAGTGTGGAGGTGTTGGAAGAACTAAAAAGGAAGAGAGCGGAAATAGGTGGTGAAATAATAGGGACAAAGGATGAGGAGAGTGGAGATAGGAGGGTGGAGCACGGAGTAAGAACATACACACGCCAGGATTCAGAGGTGGCTACAACGTCAACACAAGGGGCAGCTGTTAAAGAAGGAGAGCACAAGGAAGCAGACTTAATAGATTTAAGGACGGTGACAGTGAGTGGAAAACGCACAGAGTGGGGATTGTCTTTTCCTGATGGATTTTGCAGCGAGGAGGAAGAATGTTTAGGAAACAATGGAGGAGATGGCAATGGGGAAAGTTTAGACAAACTGTACATTACATGCACCAACTGCGAGTCACCATGGTCGTGCGGAAGAAAGGAAGAAGATAAGAAAGGTGAAGAGCAGGTAATGGAGGTAGCAAGGAGAACGTCACAACCATTAACACCGACACCAGTACAAACACCACGCCCACTGACATCAACCCCTGCGCACACCCCATATGTCAAAGACTTAGGAACCTCCCAGGACGCAGACAGGCAGAACGGGCAAGCACGCCCACAGTGAGAGAAGAGGGTAAAAGGAGAGGGAGGAAGAATGAAGGGGACGATAGAGCAATTAACTGTAATATTGATATGATTGAAGAATTACCCGACACAGAGGAAGAGGATGAATACACCGACATAACCCCACGGGTACGGGGGAAATGAGGGGGTACAATTTAATGCCACTTCTGGAAAGGGGAGGGGCCAGACCACAATATGTCCCCTGGAAGCATGCCGATAAAGAGAATATTAAATGCAGACTCCCATCACTAAGTGGAGGAGCAGGAAAGTGGATATATGAGATAGAAAAACACACTGCGGGGCACAAATTAGCGGTGGGGGACGTGACGGGACTCCTAATATCAATATTGGGGGATGCTGCAGATGACATTTGGAAAAGGGCGGGCTTCTCAGGGGTCACTATAACTGACACATCACATGATGGAGCGCCATTTGCCAACTGCAGACATGCGCTGTGACAGGCTCTAAGGGTCCAGTATCCAGACACGTCAGACATAGGAGCTATAAAGTCACGCAAGATGCGTGAGAATGAAAATCCTGTTGATTACATCCAGGAGATTCAGGAGAAGTGGCACCTGGAAACTCGTGAGCAGTGGGATAAAACACCAGCAATTTTCTACCATATATTAGTACAAGGGCTCCCGGAGCAAGTACAAAGACAGCTGAAGAAAATACTGGGGATGGAAGCTAAGGCCTGGCCGGAAATACAACTAACTGTAGTACACCACTTCAGGATGTGGCAGTAAAAGATGAAACAAAAGGAGGAAGATAGAAAGGCAGAGGAGGCAAAATTGGTGCAGAAAAAGCTATCTAAATATGCCATGGAAGGAGCACTAATAACAACGCCCGTGGTAGCAACACCAACCCCCACACTAGTAACGGTTGCACAAGACACAACACAACAACAGGTAGCACAATTACAGCAGCCAGCCCAAATTATAACACAGCAGATGCCCCCGCCCCACCATACACGGCACACGCAGGAGGAGGGTATATACAAATGGGAAATGGATACTATAACAACTACAGGGGGAAGGGCGGCATTATTAAGAGGGAGGGGCTATGGCCAACCTGCACAACAACAAGGGGGAGGGTTCCGGGGCTACTACCCAAACGAACAGCAAGGGTACCAGTACAACACAGGGAGTTTCCCATAGCAAGCCAGAGAACCACCAATATGTTGGGTTCGCGGGATGCTGGTACACATGTCGCGCACTTGCAGGATCAGGCCCACCCAAACAGCCTGGAGGGAACAAGGGCAGCAAGGGCCTATGGGAGAACAACAAGCTTACCAACGACAACAAAGAATACAACAATGCCTACCACAACAACAAGCGCCACCGCAATAACCACAGCAGCAGGTACAAACATACACACCACCACAGCAACAGGCGATAGCAACGCAACAACATCAAGTACAACCGGTACAGCAGCTTACACAAATACAGGACAATGCAGTATCAACAACTGATGAACCGCTACAGCAAACAAAGCTGGGGAAGGTGACAATATTGGGTCACAACTCCTACACAGGAAGCAGTCAGTCACTATATCCACAATAGGACAGCCTACAGATGTCTTTGATGTGTCCCACCTTATCAGTAACACCTAATACTGCGCAGGAACCACGCATACAGGTAGCGATAG
Organism: Ambystoma mexicanum; assembly: GCF_040938575.1. Taxonomy (NCBI): domain Eukaryota; kingdom Metazoa; phylum Chordata; class Amphibia; order Caudata; family Ambystomatidae; genus Ambystoma; species Ambystoma mexicanum. The sequence goes on from NC_090932.1 coordinate 720,823,370, forward strand.
GTGACAAAAAATGTTCCTTCCTAGTTGACACCGGGGCCACTAGGTCCTGCATAAGGCAGGGTAAATTTAAAATATCAGGCGAAGCCATGCACACTCAAGGATTCTCTGGGGCTCGAGGGTTGGTTCCCTTCACTGATAACATCTCTTTATCTATAGGAGATCACGACCTGTCTCTCCCACTTCTGTACTCGAAGCAGTCACCAGTAAATATACTTGGGAGGGACATAATGAGCAGATTGAATATGACCATCTCCTTCAGGGAGAAGGGCATAATTTGCTTTACACCAGGAATTAACATGCTCACAGCATGACAAATACTGCAGGCTTACTGTGGCCAACCAGTGGCCCGGGTTGAGCCTGTAGATGCAGAGATCTTCCATTATGGGACAGACATGGCAATTGCATGGTTGCCTGGAATTGAGGGAAAAATTTGGAGGAGGTCAGCAGCATACTTATTCAGACCAGAGACACCAGCAAGTGAAATTGAGGGGAAAATGATTTCAGTGGGCATCGAGAACATTATGACAACTGCAGACTCCATCGCAGTACATGCCCAAGACAGGGAGGGGAGAGCCTGGAGAGCTGTAATAGCAGGCTTACACAGGTGTCTGATGAGGAACTCTTCTCAGACTACAATGGAGAGGGAGAGATGGTGTTTGGGATGAACATTAACATTTGGTTGAAGGTAACATACAAGCAGGTGGCACAGAAAATGGCAATGGCACAAGAGGCACCTCCTCCTACATCAGTGCCATTTTACGAGGAAGACATGGCAGCTGTACCAACATGACTGTGGACCACCAGTCCATATGACGTTGGCTGCATCAAGAGCATTGGTGGCGTAAAAATAAAATTGAAAAAAGGAGCAATGCTACCAAGAGTGAAACAATACCAACTATCAAAAGAGGCAGATGAGGGCATATGTGAAACAATAACTGCCCTAATAAACAATGGTATACTAGTACCATCAGAATATCCTTGCAACACTGCTGTGTATTCTGTACGCAAAGCGAAACAAGGGTTTTATGCAGGACCTAAGGCCTTTGAACGACATTGTAGAGGCAGAGTACCCCATAGCAGCTAACCCGGCTACCATGCTGTATGGATACCAGCAGAGGCATCACGGTTTACCGTGATTGACCTCAAAAATGTTTTTTTCTCGATACCTCTGCGCCCAGATTCACAGGACCTGACAAGCTTCACATTCCGCAACACAAAATGGAAACACACAAGGTTGCCCCAAGGGTACTGTGAGTCACCATCCATCTTCAAAAGAGTGATACAAATGGATTTGGGAAACATCGAGATGGAGAGCACGGTGCTGCAATACGTAGATGACATCATCATTTGCAGCACCACAGAAGAAAGGTGTAGGAAGGACTCAATTAAGATGCTCACAGTGTTAGCTGAGAAGGGGTACAAGGTAGACAAGGAAAAGCTACAGTAGTGCCAAGAACAGGTACTCTACATTGGTCAGCTCATCTCACAGAATGCAAGGAACATTGCACCACAAAGAGCACAAGCGATAACGAACACACCACAAAAACAGACAGTGAGAGAACTGCAGCAGTTTCTGGGCCTATGCAACGACTGCAGGGCATGGGTTTTTGACTACAGCTCATACATAGGACGCCTGCTGGAGGCCCTCAGAGAAGCACAGAAGGGGGACAAAAGGTTGGGGTGGACAAGAGAAATGAAAGAAGCATTTGACGAATTAAAACACGCCATCTCAACAGCACCAGTACTGGCCACTCCAAACTATGACCACCAATTTTTTATCTTCTCACATTGCGACTCAGCATTAATGAAGGCAGTACCGACACAAAAAACAAGCATGGGACACAAGCCTGTAGCATTTTACAGCAGACACCTAGATCCTGTAATGTTAGGTCACTTCCCTTGCGAACAGAGTTTGGCCGCCGCAGGCTTTGCGGTGGAAAAATCATCATCAATAACAATAAGGTGCCCCACCACACTATTCGTGGAACACGCCCTCTTTGCAATATTGAACAAGCCCAAATCAACATTGACCACACAGAGAGCATCAGGCTACGAAATAATTTTATCGAGACCAGAATTGACCATTGTAAGGTGCAGCAATGTAAACCCAGCGAGATTTATAGCAGAGGTAGTTGAAGATGGTGACTATGCTCATGATTGCACACAGGCCATCGAAATTTACTCCAGCACAAGAAAGGTTGAGGAAAATGCCCTGGGGGAGAGATAATGTACATTGATGGGTCCTCAACAATTGACCAGAGTGATGGGGTAAGAAGGACAGGAGCAGCAGTGGTTAGGCTGACAGAGGATTGGGTGTATGTACCAGTAAAATGTGTACAGCTGCCACAACATTACTGAGCCCAAGCGGCAGAACTAGTGGCCCTGATTTTGGCTCTAAAAGAGAGCTATGATAAAAGAGTAACACTATATTCAGACATCAACGGTGCACTCAGGATTAATAAAATGCAACGAAGGGGTTCAGAAGAGCTGATCGTACCCCAGTACAACATGCCCTACTAATTGCTGAACTGATTGAAGTAATCAATGACCCTAGAGAAATAGCCCTGATGAAGTGTCAAGCACACACTAACGGGGATGACCCTATCTCAAAAGTAAATGAAACAGCAGGCGCACATGCCAAACATGCTGCATACTTTGGTGAGATATGGACCCTCCCAGAAAAACAAGAAGATAAGGGGAGGGCGGGAGCAAAACAGATGCTAATGAAGGAGGGATACACTCACATTCCTGAAACACAGATAATGGAATTACAGGCAGCAGCACCCATGGCGGAAAAGGAGCGATGGGTAAAAAGAGGGTGCACAATGTCCCCCAAAGATGCATTATGGCATCAGAATAATACAGGCAAGGTAGTGATGCCCCTAGCCCTATTGAAAACAGCCCTGGCACAGCTACACCATACAACACACACAGGAAAGGAAGTGATTGCAGCACGAATAAAGGAGGCCTGGTTCTGTCCCGAGTTAAATTCACATGTTGCAAACTTTATCAGCAAATGCCTAACATGTCAACAGTTCACAGCCGGTCACACGCTGCAAGTGATAAATTTACTATACCCCGGCCAGAAGGACCCTTCCTGCACCTGCACATTGACTACGTTAACATGATCAATGTATGTCAAGGACACAGATAAATGATTGTAGTGGTATGCCCATTTTCAAGGTGGATAGAGGCTGGGCCCTGCTCTCATGCAGATGCCTTGAGAGCAGCAAGATTTCTAGTGAGGGAAGTTTTCCTGAGGTGGGGAGTTTGCGAAGTGCTCCGGTCAGACAATGGCCCACACTTTGCAAATGAAATGTTTGAACACATAACTGCACTACTTGGCATCAAACACAAGTTTGCATGCGCATATCACCCACAGGCTAACAGCCTTTGTGAACATCTGAACGGCCTCCTGAAAGAAGAAATTGCAAAGATCCAACAGACAACTAAGAAAAGCTGGTTGTACTGCCTCCCCTTGGCTCTGTTTGAGTTAAGGAATAGGCCAGGGTCAAATCACCACCTCACACCCCACGAGGTGGTGACTGGACGTCAGATGTGCCTTCCACTAACACCACCATCAAGGGCCTTGACCGACTATGACAGCTCTGCAAATGTTTTTGGTGATGAAATGTATCAATATGTGTCTTCTTTGATTACTAGTGTCGCCTTTATCTCTCAACAGCTCGAGTGCACGCGGGGCGGGTCGAAAACCACTGGACAAGAAGAAACAAATGAGGAGCAAGGACAAAAAGCTAACTGGACTATTGCAGAAGGAGACCACGTTCTCCTCTGCAACTTCAACCGCCGGTGGAACAGCCCCATGTTCACTGGGCCCCACCAGGTGGAAGAAGTAGCTCCTCGAGCTGTAAAGCTCTGTGATAAGAAAGTGTGGAACCACTTACATGACGTCAAGCCCTACAAAGACCAGACCCACCCTTGCGTTGACGACAGGGCCAACACCGCAACAACAATAACAAAGGACAACACAGCAGCAGCTGCAACAAAATATAATTGCGACACTGCCCCAGACCCCTCCCCAACCGTAGACTATAACAACTTTGGACATTCGCCCACAACCCACCCCATGGTCACGAGATCCCAGGTCAAACAAAACCCTGCCTCAGCCAGCCCGTCCCTGCCACTACCCGAATGAAGGACATTGCCCAACAAATTGTCACGTTGCACCACACTTGTAGAAACGTGCATGTTCTCTTTCTCTTTTTGTTTCGCACATGCAGGTACTGCGCACAACTGTTTCTGTGTAAGGAAAAGTGAAGAAACTAACATTGCGTTTTTCCCAGGGGTAAATGCTACCCACAGACGATAACACCCCTGAAGCTTTGTCACATCAATTTGTATACTCTATAAAAAGACCAAAATATCTAAAGAAGAGAAGGATACGTGTATATTACAACACGTTCATTTTGGCCAAAGAACAATCATTCCCACATCTCCACAAGCACTTACCAGCTCTGAGAGATAGGTCACTGAGATTAGCGTGGGAACAGCTTTTCACCTGGGCATTAAACGACTACCTGATAGGGAGAGCTTGACAACTAACACCTTAGCGCATATTTTTTTAGATATTTTTAGGCGGGCATCTTTAACATCACAAAGAATAAGCTGCAGGACCGCAGCAAAGGTAAGAGCAAAATGCCGGTGATATTAGCTATTGTAATAAAAATGCTAGGAGTGTTGGTAATCACTGGTCTACTTGCTGCCTCTGTCTGGCAGACACACTATACTTCTCGAATTGTGGCTGCATCTAAAACTAATGTACCCCCTCCTACAGCTGCAACAGGTACGGTGTCAGGTGGTACAAGTAACACAAGAGGTAATGGGAATAGGGTTAAACGTAGCACATATGGAGATAATAATGGGATTGACACATATCTCACAGATTCAGCACACGTCACGAACAACATGTGGCATCAGCACATGTCCAAAATTGGTAAGCAGACAACTAAGGTCAACTGCTATGTGTGCTCGTTAATCCCATACGCCATGAGCGCATCAAGGACGTTTGTAGCTACTGAAGTACCAGCAAGGACAGTAGAATGCCTGATATATATGGCACTGTTCCAAACAAAAGGACAATTTAAAGCGACAGTGGTATCATTGCAATGGAAGACAAGGTACTCATACCCATATGAAAATAACTTCATTAAAACACTTAAAATGTACGACACCTACCGCCTACACACTCAAGGGTTCAGATACGTAAAAGATGGCCCTGAAAAAGGAGAGATGAAGAAAGTAACGTTACAATACCTGCCATGTGATTGGTATGCAAGTGAAATTGCTGGTGAACAAGGTTGTTGGGAAAGAGCTCTCATTGTAATATATGGGAAGATATACACAAATGAAGGATGGACAGAGGGAGTGGTGGGGAGCAATATGGTAACAAACGAAAATGCAAACTCAATAAACGAGACAAACCACAAGTGTTGGATGGAGTGGGTAAAAAGTGTACCACTGTTAATATGGCTGGAGAAAGACAAAGACCCAATAACTATACTACCGCTAACTGCACCCACACTGTGCTATCAACACAACAGCGATGTTGATGTTGGAAGTAACAACAACTGTAAAAGTACAATATTGATACCAGAGGGGGGTGCCAGCACAGCAGTTCTAATGGACCACTATTGGGCCTGTGGCGATAGGGCATAACACACGCTACCTCCATGATGGAATGGAATATGTACTATGGTACACATCAACGTACCATCTCTGGTTGTGCCTCAGAAACATGTCAACATGGGCAACTTCCCCAAGATGGACGAAGGCGACAAAAAGAGGAAAAGATCTGTGACGTTTAAAGAAGGTGACGACAACAGCGATGCAAACATTCCGTCGAGAGTGAAAAGACAAGGAGAACCACTGACAGGGAACTTACCTGTGGGGAAGATCTGAAACAGCTCTCACTGCCATTCCACCAGAACACAGACTATTTAGCAGAGCAGCAATGTTCTTCTCATCAAGAATACACCCAGGACTGCAGGCATATGCAAATGCAAAATGGCTACAGATAACCCGATGGGAGCTAGTGATGACAATTAATTCCACCGTCAATGGATTTAATGCAATAAAAGAAGAACTGAGGGCGGTACATATGGTAGCACTACATACTACCCCCTGATACCTGCACCAAAGATAAAAACTGGTGCTCAAAAATTCAGAATGCCCTGACCAATAAGATCAAGACCCTTCAAACCAAAATCTCCAGCAAAAAAGAGACCGTAAAAGACATGCCCCCCTCTAAAAAACCGGACAAGTGTACAACCACAGACCCCACGCGCTTCAAGTTCACTAAAGTCAATACACTCGATGTGGAAAAAATCATCTTGTCCCTGAAACCGTCTAACTGCCAGGGAGACCTTTGCCCGGCACAGCTCATCAAAGACGCTGCTCGCGATCTTTCACCCTTCATCACGAAATTGATCAATGCCTCTTTCTCCACCGGCTCCATCCCCAGCAATCTAAAACAATCTTGGGTACTTCCCTTACTAAAAAAACCTACCCTCGACCCAGCCATACCCACCAATTACCGACCCATAACGACTGTTCCCTTCCTACTAAAAATCCTAGATAAGGTAGCTTACGTTCAAATACAGAAGCACCTGGAAGAACACCACCTCTTAGGATCTAGACAATCTGGGTTCCGCCCTCAACATGGGACTGAGACTGCTCTCATCGACCTGAAAGCTCAGATTGATACACTTAGGGACAAAGGACAAGTTGCCTTGCTCCTCCTTCTTGACCTCTCTGCAGCTTTCGATCTGGTCAACCACTCTGTCTTATGTTCACACCTCCACACAGCAGCACACTTCTCTCCCGAGGCCATCCATGGATCACTTCATTCCTTAACGGAAGAACCATGAGGGTATTTTCGCCTACAGCTGCAGCAGACCCTATACCTATCACCTGTGGTGTACCACAGGGCTCCTGCGTCTCCCCTACATTGTACAATATATTCACCAAGCCCCTTTTCGATGATTTGGATCATCTCGGTATCACCTACACTAATTATGCAGATGATACTCAGATCCTCCTTCCGCTTTCTGGAGATTATGGAAAGGATTTGGCCTTGCTGAATAGGGTGTACATCATCATCCAGGCATGGATGGCCACTCATGGACTATGCCTGAATGATGAGAAAACAGAGCTTATCATCTTGGGAACAACGCATAGTCTAGGGAAACTCAGCCCAGCCTACAACTCTTTCATGATAGATGGGAACAACATCAAAGTTGGACAGGAGGTCAAAACACTGGGCTTCTACCTGGATTCTAACCTCTCCTTCAAAAGACAACTGAGCTCACTGGTTTCTTCATCTGCATATACATGCAAATTAATCCGCTCAGCTAAACCATTTCTGTCAGACACTAGCTGCCTTACACTCGCTAGAGCCCTCATTCTATCCCGCCTTGACTACTGTAACGCCCTCTACCTGGGAACCTCCAAGGCTACTACCAGCAAGCTACAAACTCTCCAGAATAACGCCCTGAGAGCAGCATTGGGCATCCCCAGAAGAGAGCATATATCAGGTTTCAGCCAACAGAATAACTGGCTCTCTACCAGAGAGAAAATTCTCCTAAAAACGGCCTCACTTACCTACAAATCTCTTAACAACGCTGCCCCGATTTACTTGACTAACAGATTCCATAGACAAGCCTCCGCAAGACCCCTCAGAACTGCTTACAAAGATTGCCTCTCTGTCCCAAACTACAAACTTGCCACCATAGGAGGTAACAGTTTCCCGGTAAAGGCAGCCAAACTATGGAACTCTTTGCCCCCCAACCTCAGAGTAGACATGCCCTACCTGAATTTCCGCTCTAAGGTAATTTCATGGCTTAAACTGAAGGACAGCCAAAATAGATAAGTGCTAAAGCCACCCTCTTGCGATCCGCACATTGTGTAACCTTGTGTGCCACCTTTTAATTTGTATATACTGTATATATTGTGTGCTCTCATCTACTGCTCTGTACATTCCCTATGCTATTTGAACTTTGTACACTTTGTAACCAAGCTTTGCATATTCTTGTAAATGCTGCGCCCTGATACCCTTGGGTATAATAGCGCATTATAAATAATAAAACAAACAAACAAAACAGATATGTGCTGGACCTCCTCACGGTAATGGAAGGAGGAGTTTGTGCAAAAATTGGACAATCATGTTGCACATTTAATCCTTCTAATGACGCAGACAATGTAACACTTACTGAAGCAGTATCACAACTTGCCCTGATGCACTCGAAAATGGTTGAAGAAAGTAAAGGAGTAAAGAAAGATGGCAGCTGGTTCTCCTTTTTATGGTCATGGATGCCCTCATGGCTGTCAGATGGACTAAAATTGTTAGTTGGCTGTTTATTTGTGGGAATGGCCGTATTAATTGGAATGAGGGTTTGGAAAGCAAGAAAAGCATGTACGAAGGATGAGATGATGGAAATGGTCGGCATGCACGCCCTGCTACCAGCCGAAGACGACAAGCACACAGACATGATTATACAAGAAAGAGAAAGGTTGTGCAAACAGATACTTGAAAATCACCTAGACCCGCCATCTGTGAAGGTGGAGAACCCAAGGAACCCGAGGAGCTATGTTGGAAGATGGGTATAGTGTAAACTCGGCGGCGGATGCGTTTATATGTACTGGTCATTTGAAGATCATGTCAACCACTATGGACACCTGGCTGGAATAACGAAAGTATGGAGAGTAAAAGGAGATAAGGAAAAGGATAATTTTGTGGTCGACAAGTCGACCAGAGGGGGGACTGAAGTGGGGGAATGGGGTAACACCCTCCCCCCAATCTCATCCAGACCATGGCTTAGGGGATCATGGCCCAGGCACCCCCCACGAGAGGAGTTCGCTTATTTACCAGATGACAAAGTATCCTGCTTCAAAAACATGCATATAGGAAGAGTATGCCCACTAGCATGCCCGGGTCAAGCCGATGCCTGCAATATGGATCAGCTCGACTAGAACAACAGCCGCAAGTATTCACATCATTAGAGATGCCTTATGACATAGCCAACAGACAAGAACACACGTGCCACCATGCACACTGGTCACTCACACACCAACCAACACGAAGAATATACTCAGTGCTATGACGTAGCGGACTGACATACCCACGGACATGCATCATTGTTATTTTTCACATAGGCCTTCTACAGCACTGCAGAAATGCAAGACGCCTGAAGAGCTCGTGTATATGCTTGCCGATGCTTTCTTGCTACCTATCACTATGAAGATGCCACCATGTATATCTAATGCTGCGTATGACACTCTATCACCCTGCAACACCCATAGTATGGATTATGTACCGCCACCCACGAACTAGGCCCAAGTAGGCCACAAGCAAGAGTCCCCAGGCAGGAGCCTCGCAAACGAAAATCCTCCCAGAACGAAATGCAAGTGCTGACCATGCAGAACGAGCCCCAACAAGAGCCCACAGCCAAGGCCACGATGTTTCAACCTGCATGCCGCGCGCCCAGTGCCAAGGTTATACCTACAGGTGGCAAGCCCTCAGAGACAAAATACAAAATCTAATGCTCATAATTCTACTCCAGCTACGGTCTCCCCACACGTGACTAAGCCGAACTGACAAGGTGCCAAGCGTACGAGACAGAGAACCACCAGGGTCCCACGTCTGGGACACAATCTGCAACAACAAAGCGACAAGTTGGACATCTCCAGCGATGGCAAAGACCTGCTCACCAGCCCATAAGCAGACCTGTCCATTGTCCGCACAAACACATAGTTGCACATTGTTACTAATGTCAGGTACACCGCGAGCTGGGAACGACGATGGTCCCTAGCTTGGGGGCTCGCGGGAGAACCAATCAGAATACAGGGGGACTCATCACTGACGCCATTACTCTTAGCCAATCACCAAAGGTCCCCTTGTAACAATTCCAATGTAGCAACTGTTAGGGACAGCCAAAGTGTGCCACCTGACCCGTCCTCATCCACTACCATTTCTTCCCATAGGGTATCCATACTAACCCTACCACTCAGGAAGCCAACCCGAAGTGGCGATAGGTTTTGTGATGATTTTCCCAGGTGATGCAAGTAGCACGTAAAAAGGGCCTGTGAGCCCCGCTAACGACGAGAACCTCTCCGGATGCATACGGTCTGAGTGTATCCCTGCAGTAAACAGCAGTAGTTACCTTGCTCCTTGTGTGTGTGTCATACTCCTTTTGGGATGCGGGAGGAGTTGGGGCCTCCCCAGCCCCGGAGGTCCGCGGACAGCTCTGCCGGCCCCCGGGAGATCACCCCGACAAGTGCACAAACAACACTTTTCATAGCACCCAAAACCACCCGTAAGGTGACTAAAAGTATCTGTTCCTAGATTCCACAGAAGTAGGGGTGTGACAAAATGACTTATGCTCTGCCATGTATGGGGTTGAGCAGTGAACAAACCACCTTCTCAGCCCTCACACATCTACAAACCAACAGTGATCCTAATAATGAAGGTCACACAGGCACAGTCCACTTCCTCCATCTTTTGTGCTAACACGGGCCGAGGGAAGGCTATGCTCTTAAGAAGGGGGTAAATGTGACCCCGTAGGGGCCCAATCAGCAAAGGATTACAGCTCAAAATAAAGGAAATGTCCAATCAAGGTTCTATAAAAATATATATACTTTAACACACACCATCTTACTTTAACACACACCATCTGCAAGAAAACCAACCAGAAAAACTGTACAAAGTCCACCCCTGTGAGTGAACAGAGAATATGCAAGAAGAGAGAACATTCAGCACTCTTGGCCAGAATACAGGGGTGAAAGGCAATTTCAACAACCACAATGTTCTTTAAAAAGGACACGTTTTGAGGAATAAGTTGCACAAGTGAACTAACAAGTCTCTAGGGCTTAAATCGGACCAAGGGGGCAGTTATGAGCCAATAGTACCTTCTTGCCGGTTCAACTGCAGTGAACTTGGCTGTTTGGTGGTGTCTGAACGGTTCGAGATTGTTCGGATGCCCAAGTCGCAATGTCCTAGAAAAGGAGGGGTGTCAAGCAGGATCGAAGAAGAGCTTGTTGTGGTTTCAAGGCGATGCTTGAAGCAAGTGGATATTGAAGACCACCAGGGTGATTTCAATGGTTAGTTCAGAGATGTGCTGGTCTATGTGATCAGTTTAACGAAGCACTCTCAAGGAGCTGAGGGCTGTGAGGGACACCAGGGTTAGTTCAACAGTCGAGTAGATGGCAAAAGTGCTAGTGACTAAATGCACAATTTCAGCTTCCAACATCTGATGGTCGGGGCTCGATGATCCACTAGGGTCAGTTAATCTGGTGATGATGATCTATAGTGAAGATACTGGCCAGGTGAGCGGCAGTTTGAAGGCAGCAGATGCAAAAAAGAGCTTGTACTTTGAGTGCTGTGGTGTAAAACAGGTGTGAATGTGCACTTTTGGTTCAAAGAGCTTAGCGAGTGCTAAACACAGCTCCAGAGGGTCCTGTTGGTTCGAGATTCAGTGAACCTGTGAACCTGGTTGGACACCAGATTGGCCTGTTTAATTCAGTGAAACACAGGGCTCTTGACTATCTTGGCTCTCGGAATGCTGCAAGTCCCACCCTGGGGTCTTAGGGACAAGTTCAGTCAGACACCCGGCAAGGGAGTCAGGTGCACACTTTCAGGGGTCCTTCACCACAATAAGTCCCGGAGCAGTAGTGTGACTGGCAGAGATGCAGGTCTTGTTTCAGCAACATGTTCAACCCGAATGTGCCCTGGGGATGGGTAGAGAACAGTGTAAAAAAATACCAGAGGACAGGGGTGTTCGCATCAGTGGTACCACAAGTTAGCAGAGTATCTGGGGGCCATCTGAACCCTCCCCTGTCAATAACAGAGAACTCAGCCATGGGACAAACTACACCATCTTTATTCTCCAAAAGACAGGGATCATACAGGACACAACAAAATCTCAGCATCTGAGCATGTGTCATCCGGTTTTATTCTTAGGTGATGTGATAAACACCAAATCATCCCCAAAAACATCAGAGACATCCCCATGGGGTGTCTTCGTTGTTTTACATATTGAAATCCCTTACTTTTATCATGCCATTGGTCCACCATGTCAGGTTGCTTCGCCTGAGTCTTCCCCAAAAAATGATCTATTACTTTGTAGCAGGGTCGCATGATGACCATTAGCTGATGCAACATTCTACACCACCCCAAGATCTGAGCATCTGGATTGGGCCCCCCCAGGCATGGGAACAGGTTCTGTTCATAGAGCTCAGTCTGCCTTTTCAGGGTAATGAGAATGACTGCGTGTCCCCATTGTTTCCACTGGTATGATCACCTAGCCTGAGAGAGTGCCTCCAGGTTGCTGTTTTACCACTCCTCTTCTCACCATGAGTAAATAGCCATTGTTTGGTTCGGCTGGATCAGGTGTGCAAAGACCACAAAACTGAGCCTTTCTGTCTGAAATTATTGAGGATTTTATTCTGCATTTCGCTGGTGGCTCATTGCCTCGGGAATCAGGAATTGTTCACCCGGCCTAGTACTTGGCAGTGAACACTGTCTCTGTTCTTCGTGACGCAGAGTCTGAATCTCTTCTTCCATATAATGAGGACTGTGGCGTCATGCAAATTGACAACAGTCATTTTTATGATTTTTCTACAGGTTCTAAAATCTTCTCTAGAGATTATTGGTGATATAGCCCTATAGGTCCCTTATGCGTTCCTGTAGGTCCTTATGATTAGTTGCAATAAAGCGTTTGCAAGCTCAGTCCATGTGTGTTTGGCTTTCTTGCATTTCTGCATTAGGCTAGTGTAAAGGAAAGGCTTTTGACAGTATGTACATGTATCTGTCCTCTATCTATAGACGGGTGTATGCATGTTCTTCGTGTATATGTGTGTTTTGTGTGTCTGCATATCTTCGTGCAGAGATGCAATTTTACTTCATGGCCAACACTGGCACTTCGTTTTGTCACTAGTGATGTCATCATGGCTGGGCTTTGTCATCAGTCAACCTGATCCAGTAATGAGACACCTGTCTCTTCGAGCCATCAACTGGGTATGGTTTGAATGGTCATCTGAGAGAATATCTTTTTCCATATGTGGGATATTCTGGCACGCCTGGTGGTTGGCCGAACAGCGGGTTAAATGTGTTGTTTCTCATTCTTCGGGCTGACATGTGCATAGGGGACATGAAGGCCATTTTAGGGACCCCTTTTAAGGCCCCCCTTTGGTCAACTTGTCAACCACTTTTCCAAACCTGTTCACCTTCAGCTTCGGGAGCCAAATCTTCGTCAATCTGGCATGGTCATCCAAACTCCATGTCACATAACAAAAATCTCCTTCAGGGTCGCACCAAACCCATTTTCCAAAATATTCTCTGAAGTCATCAGTATCATCGAACACTATTCCAGTTTGGAACAGCGGACAACCTGTTATCTGTACTCTCAGGGTGCCTCAAACTACTATTATCTTGTCATCTTTGGAAGGTGTCTCTACTTGCATTTTCATGCCCACCATATTTTCAGTCATTTTTGGGCATTTTGTGATGCATATCCTGATGACACAGAGTGTCAGCAAACCAATAACTAATGCTGCAAGTAAGACCTTCAGTCCATTGGCCATCCATGTTGGTATCCATGAGAAGATGTATGATAGCAAGCCTTCATCTTTGCCTGCATCTTTTGTTTCTTCTTCCATTTTAGCATGCATCTGTGATAAGAAAGTAACTGCTTCAGTGAGTGTTCTGTTGATTTTGTCATTTGCTGGTATGAATGTACAACAAGAAGACCCGATCTTGGTGCATACTCCTCCTTCCATGGCTGTGAGGCGGTCCAAAACATATCTATTCTGGAGGGTCATTACCTTACTGCTTGGGGATCTTCTTTTATAGCGTTGAAGCCATTGACAGTTGAATCTATTGTTTGGATCACCTCCTACCTCATTATCTGGAGCCATTTTGCATTTGTGTAGGTCCGTACAGTGGGAAAAATGGATGCAAAGAAAATGTCCATCCTGCTAAACAATCTACGCTGTGGTGGTATTTCATCTGGAGAGTCTTCCATTGCTGATGATATATAGTTTCCTTTTTTCACCCTAGTTAGCACAACAGATCACTTCTTCCTAGTGTTAGAGTGCATTTTTGGAAATTCTTCCATTTTGATGTCCTTTTGTGGTACTAATAATGCTGGTGTATTGATGTGTACTACTGAGCACATCTCTCCCCAGTTGGGTGGTAGCTTTTTGTACAATTTCCATCCGCAAGCCCAATAATGATCCATTAATACTGCTGTGCCAACTTTCAAACCTGGAGTTTTTATTGTCTGCTTGCATTCTTTGTTTTCTCTGACATTTATTGCACCGTCATTCTGGAAACATAATGCTGCTCCCTTGAGTGGTACTATGGGCATAGGCCTAGCTTCATTCTCTATCCATGTTAGTGGTTTTGCACTTGCTAACCATTGTTTTAGGCATTTGTCATTCTCCTCCAGTACTATACAAACTAGAACTGTTAGGAGCGTATGCGCTTTGCTCCCCACCACTCCTCCTTTCCATCCATCAGCTGTGTATTCTTGGACATTTACAAGCATTTGTGGTCTTTCCCAGCATCCTGTTTCTTCCCATATTTCTTTTGGTCCTTTCTTAGGACAGGGAACTTCTTTTGATGTTATTGGTGCGTCTCTCCTTTTTGCAGGCTTTCAGTTATGTATTCTATAGCCTGGTCTATTTTCCACTAACTGTCCATCATGTCCAGTGTTTTATATAGCTGTCTCGATAAACAAAAGATGTCTTAGACATCCACCTTAATGCTGCCGTCTTCCCTTGGAACCTTCCTTAGGTGGTGCACATTGATAGGTACATAAGGCACTTTGCCCTTGCTGCTGGAATTTTAGTTGCCTCAAATGTTCTGGGGGCACTCATGGCATAGGGGATGAGAGAGCAGACATAGCAGCTCTCTTCAGTGGCTTATTTGCCTACTCTACCCATGTGCTTGTAACACATGTTATTAGATACCCATGCGGTATCAGTTAAATAGGAATAACCCCTGTGTTATCTATGTCAACACAGTGCCTACCTCTCCTTACTACTTTGGCAGTGCTTATCGCCTGACCTGACATGGTAGCTGTACCTGCCGGCATTGGGGTTACATTAGTAGGGGACACAGCTCGGTTTTCTACAACAAATGACATTCGCTAAGAAATTAGGGGAAAGATGGAGAGTGAAAAGAGAACACAAATCATCATTATCACACTTTTAATAATAGCACCCATAACGTACTACACTTCTGAACCTTGTGTAGCTTTAATGATGATGATGAACAGACTGAAATGTGCTAAAAATGTGTTATTATGTTGTTAATACTTAGTCATTTCTCAATTACTGAGCGACATCGTGGGTATGTCTGGGACAAAAAGCTTAGGAAAACACAGAAGAATAAATTGGGGGAGGGTCTCCTTACTTCAAACATGAACTTTATTTGGAAAATAAATCACCATCAAAGTGCAATTTTTACAATACAAAACATTAAAAACACGATTTACATTAATATCTACATTGTTCTCAGTATCTTAAAATCATTAGGTTTCAAATATACATACTATGATAAAAACCAATATTAGCTTATTTAAATCCCAACCTTGGTACACTCATCCCACCCAACCTACTACTCTACCAGGATAGTGCTCATTCTAGTCCCTAGCATTCTCTTCTTGAATGGAGATCTTAAAGATTTTGAGACTGCTAGCGCATATTTAGAATGGGTGTAACATTTCAGGGCTCTGATGGCTGATGGAGTTGGGAACTGGACTAAGTAGCTCCAAACCGGTGCAAGCCAATGCCCCCTTGCCCGGGAGTGGGCCTTACAAAAAAAGAAAAGATGCGCCTCATCCTCACGCTCCTTGCCACAAAGAGTGCATACGGACGAGGCACAAGACCCACTCTTCCACTTAATGGACTCATGGGCCAATGGTAGTATGCCTAATGGAAACTTGGCAAACCAGCTTTTTAATTTTGCTACCATCGGGAGGTCCAGATATCCCTCCGACCCCCAGGCGTCTTTAAACTGCCAATAGGCCCTAGCTTTTTTCCCCCTTAAGCAATGATCAGCCATCATACTCGATGTACATTCTCTGAAGTTATTATTGACCCCCACTTTATAGACACTACCCAACCCTGTGGGGTTACTCCATAGGTGCCTCAATCCAATGTTAAAAAGCATGGAAAACGCATGGATCTTACATGACTAAACCAAGAGATTTCTTACCACCTGGCATCGAGAGAACCTCCTCCAGGCCTTCCCTAAACAAAACCAAAGCTTTATTATTCCAAATACGCAGCCATTAAAACACTGGCTGCATTATAATAGCATATTGAATCTCAATAAGGACAAATTTGAATGCCACTGGCGTGGACGGCGCATTAGGGGGTAAACCCAACAATGGTTTCAAAAATCTATTTTCGTGTATCTGGATGGCAGTGCAATCATTTGCACCCCATAAATCAGCACTATAAGTTATCCCTGTAATTGTCTGGGCCTGGTAAATCTTAAAGGGGTACCGAAAGAGCCTCACCATCCAATCTTGTCGCAAATGTGAAAGTGAGCACCTTGCTATCTGGTCCTGCCATTTCAGTTTTTTTGAAGAATAAATTGGGGGAGGGTCTCCTTACTGGTTGGGACCTTCTAACATAATGGACACTTTGGCTTTGAAAGGTCGTGGGGTGAGGGTCTTGGGGAAGCATGGTACAATAGAGAAATCACAGTCGCTACTTTCACGATGAATGCGTCATTGTAAAGAATGACAAATAATAAACAAACAGTGTATCCTCACTCTGGATGTGAAGGAAGTAATCTTCCCTATCTCTCTTGCTCGGGAGTTAGTAATCATTGGTTGGTTCTGCTGGGTTGTAATATTGTTTGTTGATATATTTGGTCTTCTTCATGCAGGCTGTTGGCCCTCGTTGTCATTGCTCGACAGGGCTTGACATACCCAAGAAAATGCCTGGCCTTTTTACCTTGTATTTTTACGGCTAAATGAGTCAATTCCTCAACTGTGTATGGTCCCGTGAATCTGGGCTTAAACCAGGTACTGGCAAAGTTCTGTAAGAGCACTGTCTCACCCAGATAGAGCTGTGGTGGCTTGAGCTGATATTTGTTAGTTTCTGTATCATTGCCTTCTTCATTCCCTTTGGGCCTCTCCAATCGAGCCTGCATTTGGTGAGTCATACACCAGGCACTGTCCATCAGGGCAGTGGTGTAATCATACAAATCTTGTTCTAGTACATTAGACAGTGTTTCTGCATCTGTCGATTCCCTAATGGGAGGAGCAAGGGGAAGTCACATGCACCACCCAGTTAATACCTCAGGTAGGGTTAAGTGGTGGTCAGATCCTGGTTTGGTGCACAATGTGAATAAAGCTAAGAGTAAACAGTGAAGCCAACTTTTATTCAGGGTAATTTTTATTTTGTTGATGGTTTCTTTGAGCAGTCTTTTGAGACACTTGCATATTCCGTTCACCTGCAGATGGTATGCACAGAAGAATTTATGTTGGATTTCTAGCAAGGTTGATATGTGTTGGAACATCTCATTGGCAAAGTGAGGGCCGTTGTCAGACGACAGGGCCTCACACATGCCCCATTTTGGAAAAATCTCTTTAACCAGGAATTTTGCTGCTCTAAGGGCATCAGAATGGGAACAGGTACTGGCTTCGATCCATCGAGAAAATGGTCACAAAACTACTATCATATAGTGGTAGCACTGGCATAGTTGGAGCATGTCAACATAGTCAACATGAAGGTGTTGGGATGGACGCAGTAGGCGAGGTATGGCTCCTCTCACTACCCTCAATGTATGGCCTGCTATAAAACCTTTGCAGACAATGCATTTGGTCATACATTCTGCCACATGTTCTGCCGGGTTGGGACAAAACCAGTCCTCTCCACTGTGAGTAGCAAGTACATCCTTCCCCGTATGAGTGGGATGGTGTAGTTGTGTCATTGATGTGTGTAACAATTATAATGGCATCACTACCGTACCCGTACCTTCCTGCCACCATAGGGCATCTGAAGGTGATATAGAACATCCCCTTTTTACTCATAACTCTTTTTTCTCCCTTGGAGCATTTCCCTGCAATTCCATTATTTGTGCCACTGGTAATGCATTGTACCTTTCCTTCAATACCATTGTTTGTACATAATTAGGGTGTGCATATCTAGGATGTCCCCGAAATATGCCATGTGCTTTGCCTCTGCATCTGTTGCCTTGTTGCCCCTGAGACAGGACCCTCCCCCTTGTGTGGGCTTGGCACTTCACAACTGTTATTCCTATGGGGAACTGGAGCACCTCTATCAGTCTACCAACTAAAGAGCATGTGCTGCACTGGCGAGCCGTCAGCATGCCGGAAGGCATGCTTCATTCGACCTTGACAGTCCAGAGTGGACTGTAGACGTCACATAGGCTGAATACAAATACACTGTTACTTCCTAGCTGTTGCTCTGTTCCAATGGCAGTATGAGAGCCACTAGCTCTGCAGCTTGTGCTGAGAAATGTGACGGTAAGTGTACGCTTACCACCACCTCACTTGTCCCATCCTCCTTTATCTTTCTCCTGTGGTCTGATCTATTGTCGATGAAATATCAATGTAAAATGCATCTCCCCCTCAAGTGGTTTCTCTCTTACCTCTGGATGTCATCACAGCTTTCTATGTTCTTGGCACACTCATGTACATAATCTCACTTCTCTATGGGTTCAGCAATGACATTTGACGGGTTCAGTAGTCGGCATCTCACTACTTTTATGGCTGGGTTTGATAGTATAACCTCATACCCTGAAGCCCTTTGTGTAGTCAGTGTACTTTTCGGGTTGTTTTAGTATTGCAAAGAGAGCCTGCTCCACGAAAAGAGTGGTGCTGCATCCCATGGTAATACTTGCTGATTTCTTCACTGCAAAGACAGAGTAGTGTCCTCTCATCACTGGGTCCAGTTTTCCACTGTAGTAAGCTAATGGTTTGTGACCCATGGTCTTTTTCTGTGTCAATACTGCAGTCAATATTAATACATTGGAGTGCAAGAACTAATACAACTTGTCCTGATAGTCTGGAATTCCTAAAACTGCAGCTGCTCACATTGCTGTCTTCAGCTCCTCAAATTCTCTGGTAATTTCTTCTGTCCACTGTAATGTACCCTCCCCTCTTTGTGCTTCTTTTAGTGCGCTTAACAAATACCTCATATATGTGCTTTAATCGAACACCCAGGCTCTTCAGTAGTTGCAGAGACCTAGAAACTGGTGAATTTGTCTAATTGTCATGGGTTTTGGTTCCTTGTAAATGGTCTCTGCCCGTTCTGCCCTTTCTGGAGTCACTTTTCACCCTTCCAGAGATATCAACTATCCAATGTATAATACTTTTTTCTGGCAGTACTGCAATTTTGCTTTGTGTAACTTGTACCCTTTTTCTGGAACCACAGTCAGCATGTGTCCGCATGAGTCATTTCTACACAGCATTTCTGTTTTGCTGCAGATCAAAATGTCACCTACCGACTGTATAACAGCACTCTCCAATTGTACAATGCCTAAGTCCATTTGGAGGACCTTGTTATATATCTAAGGGCTTTCACAGTGCCCTTGTGGAACGCTAGTATATTTCCACTTCTTATTTCTATGTAGAAATGAAGTCAAATCTTGTGAGTCTGGGGGGTGTGCTATAGAAAAGAAGGCATTCCTCAGATCTATAGCCATGAAGTGAGTACACTCTGTGGGGATGCTACACACAATTGTTGCAGGATTCGGGACGAAAGGAAATTCTGCCCTGACAATGTGGTTCAGAGGGCATACATCCTGTATAAAACTCCACAACCTCCCTGTTGGCTTTTTCACAGGGTACACAGCTGTATTGCAAAGTGATTCTGATGGTATCAGAATGCCTTGTTTAACTAGGGCCGCAATGTCTCATAAATACCCTCATTAGCCACTCTCGACAAGGGATATTGCTTTGCTCTCAATACAATGGCTCCTGGTTTGAGCATTATCTGTATTGGCCATATCCCTTTCAGAAGCCGCAAGTCATAGGGACTTGTGTTCCATAATACACTGGGGACCTTTTGCCAAATCCTCCTCGAGAAATGATGGCGGTGCTTGCAGCATCATTGCTATTCTCTGTGGTACCTCAAGGTAATGTGTTTTCACCCAGAATGTAATGCTAATGTCAAATACCATCTCATGATGTGAGCAGTTGTCCTTGAATAATTCTTCATTGGTCACGGTAGTCAACCTGTAACCTTCTCCCACTGCAATCACTCTCCTCCATACTCGTCCGGTGTCATCTGTCCCATGCAATGTTATCCTGTCTTCTCCCACTATTACTGTGTCTAGTTCTAACAGGATCACTGTCCCCTCTGGCTCATCTAATGGTAGTTCTGGTCTGAATATATATTAATTTGGAATACAACATAGTTTCCCCTGAATTCCTGGGAGCCATGCTATTATTACTCCCACTCCATATTGAAATAGCTCCTCATCTGCTGGTAACCCCCCCCCCCTCTGTACTGTGCGTCCGCAATAGGCTTGAATAATCTCTCTCACATTTAGGAGGTGAATCACAGGTCCCTTGATCAGTGAATGAGATGGTCATGTTGTGTTTACTCATGTTGTCTCTTCCCAATATGTTTATTGGGGTCTGTCGGGAATACAATAAGGGTAGAGCTAAGTCATGCTCCCCTATAGAAATTGTAAGATCGTCTGTGAAAGGAACCAAATCCATCACCCCAGAAAATCAATATGCATTCTTGTCATTGCCTGACATTGAATACCTTCCCTCCCTGATACAGGACCTAGTTTCCTCTGTGTCTATAAGAAAGGAAAA
The DNA here is from genome assembly GCF_040938575.1 of Ambystoma mexicanum. Classification (NCBI taxonomy): domain Eukaryota; kingdom Metazoa; phylum Chordata; class Amphibia; order Caudata; family Ambystomatidae; genus Ambystoma; species Ambystoma mexicanum. The sequence continues at coordinate 720,844,195 of NC_090932.1, forward strand.
CGTCTTGTCACCTATCGTCACACCTATACGTGGTTCCTCTGACAGGTTGGGTGTAATTGATAGGATCGAACACAGCAGGTCCATCTGTGGGCTGTCCTATTGTGGGTACAATGAGATTCTGTTCCCTGTGAATGTGTTGCCCCCACCACAGTCACCTCTCCCAAACTTCTAAATGGGAAACATGCCCATTGAACCTGTGTGTGCCAGTGTCCCGTCATGTTGCTGTGCTGTGTGCGGTGACTGCATGTTATTCTGCATCTGCTGTGTAGGTGACGCTTGTGAGAATGATTATGCGGGCCCCTGCTTCTAGGGTGTCTGTCTCATGGGTTGGTATGCCTGCATGTGTGCGTCTGGGGTCGGCACCTGTTGCTGGGTTTGGTCTTGTTAATAATAATCTGTCCGTTCTCCCTTATATGTGTACTGGTACTGCATTACTCCATTTAGTTGCATCCCTCCCCTACTTCTACATGTTCATGAGATGTGGCCAATCTGCCCACACACACACAACACTGAGGTGGTCCTCCCATTGATCTTTTATAGCCCCCTGAAAACCCCACTCGGCCTTGCTGCCTTTGATACACTAGGTGGCCCCTGTCTTCCTCTGAACCTGTGGTACATGTCGCCCCGCACCATGAAACCGCCTCCCGTGGGTGGTGGTCTGTACTACTTTCACAACTTCTTCTTCACTCATTTAGCCTTTTCCTGCTTTCTTTCCTCATGCTTCTTTCTCGTGTTTTCTTGCATTAGCCTTAATAGTGTACTACTGTGAGCTGAATTTTAGATTACAGTGTAGGTTTCATACCCAAAAATTTCTTGAGTTGTTTTTGCACCTGCTCAGGCAACCCATGACATAATATATGGTAGAACAACCCCACTGTTTTGTCCCATGTTTCCTGCGGCTCAAGTCGACATTTCTCTTGAATAGCTTGAAACGCCTGTAGGGGGTCTTGGTCTTCCCCCATTTTGCATGCCATAATCGCGCTAATATCTGAGGTGTCTGGGTACTGCACCCTTGGAGCTCACCACACGATCGCTTGGCAGTTGTTAAACGGTGGACCATTGTGCGCCGTATTCTGTGTGGTTACTCCTGGGTAGCCGGCTCTTTTCCATACATCATCAGGAACCTCCCCAATAATGGCTGAAAGTACGCTTTTCACGTCACCCACCACTAATGTTGTGCCTACCTCATATATCCATTTCCCAGCTCCCGCGGTCAACAAAGGTAACTTACACCTCAAGTTATCCTTGTCAATCTGTTGCCATGCCCCCCTTCCTTCTCTAACAGTGGCCATTGTGTCAGTCCAGTCTTCCCACCCTGGGTCTTTGGTGGCGGTAAATGCCCTCGGCAATTCTCCCCTCCTTCATGCTGGGAGTTCTCTGAGCCTTTACATGTATGGGGTAATGCTGTCTGTGCTGTGCAATATATCCCTTGAGTGCTGTGATCTTTCACTCCTGTCCTCCCTCAGTCCATCCATGTCCCTGTCGTCTCCCCACACTGTGCATCAGTCTGGGCTCTTCCCTTGAGGATGATGGAACGATTGCTCTACTCCCTCATCCTCACTCCCTACTAAGTCATCATCGGACCCTGTACCTCCACCCTCGCTGTCAAAGATGTCATTGAAGCTAAGTCACTTTCTGCCACCCGTCTTCTATGTTATTCATGCTTCTGCATTCCCCTTCACGGAGGATGCGATGTCTCTGTCTGGTAGCAGGGCCACCCTCCTATATCTCCCGCTCTCGGTCTCCCTCTCGCCTCCCCTGCTCCACTCCTTCTTTGTCATCCCTAAAACATGCTAAACCCAACTTTACTCGCACTTCCATTAGAGCATTCTTATCTTCTTCCCTGCTCTGTCGCTCTCTAAGGAGCCACTCTACTTCCAACTTCCTCTTGTCCTTCTTTATTTTCATTTGCCTTTCCCTTTCTTATACTGGCCTTCTGTGCACTCTATCCTAAAACTCTCTCTGTCTCTGCTTCTCTCGCTGTGGCACTCTTGTGCTTCTGCCTTCTGTTTCTTCCCTTGTGCTCTTTCACACTCCTCCTTTTCCTCCTTCTCTCATCTCTCTACTTCTTCCATTATCGCTGGCCATTCTTTTGCTTCACCTGTATCCTTACAACCTGCTGCTTCTTGCTTAGGGCCACCCGTCCCACCTGCTACCTTCCTTTCTAGTTTAAGCAACATTTGTCGGCCTACCCACTCATTTTGAATTATGTTCTCAGGTCTCTCCTTTCTGCCTTCAATTCCCACGTCATTCTCTTTTATGCGTGCCTGAATTTAGCTGTGCCCCCTATTTTCACTGCCTGCGGCTTGAGCTCCCCTACACATTTGTCCAGCCTCGTCCTGCCCCACCCTCTTGCTATATGCTGAAGATGCAAATATGGGAATGGTAAACCCTGCTGTTGCTCTTAATTCCCTCGCCGAATATAATCCCTGCACCCCCACTGTTGCACACTCGCACTCGTGTTCAGTAGGAAGTGGGGTAGGGGCCAAAGGTTTTTCACCCGCAACCTCCTGTTGGGTCAGCATCCAGTGATGCCACGCTAGGTCTCCTCCATCATCCTGAAACATTCTCCACAGCTGAAATATAGCCATTCAGTCTCTCAATTTCTTCCCCGTGTAAGCCTTGTGTATATGAGCATGTGATGATTTCTGCACACATTTGGAAAAGCTCCCTCCTTTGGGGCATGGCTTAGGCAGTTTACCCTTTTCGCTTCGTGTCCATTCCATGCTATATTTACATATCTTGGGGGTCGTTATGACCCTGGCGCTAAGGGGTTAACGGCGCTTTAAAAGGCTGCAGCGCCGTTAACCCCTAAGCGCCTAATTACGAGGTCCCTTTGTGGGACCCAACCTGAACGGCTGGTCTGGACCAGCCGTTAAAGTAGGGACCCGCAAAGGGACCTTCGAGGTAATTACGGTACCGCAATTTGCGGTACCATAATTACCGCCTTCCCCAGTCCCATTGAGCCCTATAGGGCAAAAATGGGAATGGGGAAGGGTCAATGTTCAATGGGGAATTACCACCCCGCCAACCTTGGAATGGGGTGGTGATTCCCCATTGAACATTGGCAGACTCGTTACAACACCAGCAGCAACCATGGTGCTAATAGCGCCATGGGTTACCGCCAGTGTTGTAATGAGGGCCCGTGTCCTAATAGCGTAGAAGGGACTTGCACATTTTCTGTAGGGTGTGTCCCCATGTTTTTGTGACACTACATTACTTTAATACTGACTTGACCCCAAGTCAGGCTTTCGACACCTCCACTGTTATCAACCAATTTCACTTTATTTTATTTTGACACCAAATGTTCAAATAACAGTTCAGACCACAAAAATCACTAGCCTCTCTGGCTTTCGACCAATGCCTTGAGAGTGGTCCGCGCACCGCCCCTCTGTAACTCTCTGCCTCCGATAGCACACCCACCAATCTTGCGCATGCACCTTCTGCTCACCCCCATAAAACACAACTCTTTCAATTCTCGATTGTTGTTTACAACTGCTGAAAAGTTCTGCAACTCCTGTGTGTTCCACATCCTATACAAGAACCTTATTGGTGACGTGACATCACCTCTACAATAAAGACGAGAGAGAGAGAAGGATCAGCAACATCGACCCCTTCACAAAATGTACTAAACCATTTCCAACTACACCAACACCCCAACAAGGACAAACATATATCGACAGCCATCTTCTTGCCTCCTAACAGGAGATACCACATATATCACATGCTCAATTTGTACCTACAGCATCATGTAGATAAAGCGGCTCCACAAGACTTAACAAGAAGGACACCTTACGCGATTCAAGCTAGCTTCACCTGCTGAGCCCTATACACAGGGATATCATCATCCAGGACACGAGCTACAATGCCCAACCCACAAGAAATCCAATATTTACATGAATTCCATCTTCCGTACCTTGAGCCTATCATCTAGGCCAACTGCCGAAACTGATCACTTCAAGATTGAATGTTCCGTAACCACAACAATTTACATCCACCTCTGCATCCTACTACCCCCAAAATATTCAACACCACCCAACACCCAACATCTGTTCGCTCCTTCCCCTATTTGCTGCATGGCTGAGTCCATACTTACACTCTGCGATCGGCTGATGTCGCTCGGCCACCGGGTCGCCCTCAACTAGCCACTCTGCCCTTCTGGTCTGCTGGGTATCCCACGGACAGCAGGTAGGATTTTCTCCAAGGTGGCTCCTGCCGGCCTCTTCACGGTGTGCACCTCCCGTGTACATCTCGGTTTCAGTGGGTCACCTCACAATCCTCAAGGTGTTGCAATGGGAAGAGGCGGATTTGTGCTGATCGAACATAGCCAATCGTTCTCTGCTAAGACTTTTCATAGTATACTAAGGAACATGGGGTGTTCGAATGAGTGGTACCACAAGTTAGCAGAGTATCTGGGGCCCATTAAAACCCTTCCCCCCGGCAATAACAGAGAACTCAGCCATGGGGCACAATATACTGTCTTTATCCTCCAAAAGACGGGAATCATACAGGAAACAACAACAGCTCTGGCAATCTCAGTGTCTGAGCCTGTGTCATCCGGTTTTATTCCTAGGTGACATCACAAACACTAATCCAATGCCAAAAAAACCTAAGGGACAACTCCCTTTTGGTAGCTTGGGTGGTAATATCTATGGAAATCCCTGATGTTAATCATGCCATTGACCCACAATGACAGGTGTCTTTGCCTGAGACTTCCCCAAAAAGTGATCTAATACTTTGTTGCAGGGTCGAACGATGACCTTGGCCTGTGCAACATTCTACACCACCCCATGATCTGAGTGTGTGGATTGATTGGAGTGGATCCACCCATGCATGGGACCCTGTTCTATTCTCATTGTGTCTTTTCAAGGTAATGAGAAAGACTATATGTCCCCATTTTTGCCACTTGTCTGATCATCTAGCCTGAGAGAGTGCCTGCAGGTTGTGGTTTTTGGGTGGACAACGCATATATCAATCTTGTCTGCTTCACTGGGAACTGCACCTTTTCTCACCATGAGTAAACAGCAATTTTTCGGCTTGGCTGTGTCACGTGTGCAAAGGCCACAAAAGTGAGCCTTTCTTTCTGCAATTATTGGGGATTTCATTCAGCATTTTGCAGGTGGTTCATCAATTCTGGAATCAGGAATTTTCCACATGCCCTTGTCCGTAGCTATGAATGTTGTCTCTGTGCTTCGTGCTGCAGAGTCTGAATCTCTTCTTCCATATTTTGAGACCTGTGGTTTCATGCAAATTCACTACAGTCATTCTATGATTTTCCTATAGCTTCCAATATCTTCGATAGAGATTTGTGGTGATGGAACCCTGTAAATCCCTTATGCATTCCTGTAGGTCCTTATGATTAGTTGCGATAAAGCGCTTGCATGCTCGGTCCATGTGTGTTTGGCTTTCTTGCATTTCTGCATTTGGCTAATTTAAAGGAAATACTATTGACAGTATGTACGTGTATCTGTCCTCTAGCTATAGAAAGGTATAAGCATGTTCTTCATGTATGTGTGTGTGTGTCTGCGTATCTTCGTGCAAGGATGCAGATTTGCTTCATGGCTAACGCTGCTATGTCGTGTTGTCACTAGAGATGTCATCACAGCTGGACTGTGTCATTAGTCAACCTGATCCAGTGATGAGACACCTGTCTCTTCGAAGCCATCAACTCGGTACGGTTTGAATAGTCATCTGAGACAATACATTTTTCCATATGTGGGATATATTGGCATGCCTGGTGGTTGGCCGAACAGCTAGTTACATTTGTTGTTTCTCATTCTTCGGGCTGAAATGCACCTAGGGGACATGAAGGCCTTTCCAGGGACCCCCTCTTCAACAGAACTCACCTGTGCTTGGACACTCAATCTTCACCTCACTGGTGAAGGGCTCTGGAAAGTCAACTCTCCCAACAGAGGTCCATAGAAATTAATCTAGGTTTTTGTTCCAAAGTGAATCTGAGAAGCAGTGGTAGACTCATTCTTTTAAAGACAAAAGCCTGCAGGTGATTGGATTAAAGCTAGCATACTTTAGGGATCCAATCTGTATCCTTCAAACAAGTGGGCTTTGCCTTCTGACATCACAGCCTCAGTGATTTGTGCTACAGGAAGTAGAGGGGACAGGAAGGAAGGTAGAGAGAAACAAGATGGAACCTTCCACATGCTGTAAAGATCTCACTCTATCAACACTAAACATGCCCCTTCCCATCTCAATAGAATCAAATGCATTTAGATATGCAGCACCATGGTGTGAAACCAAGGCTTGTGTGAATCGGTGTGCCCCTTTGATACCTGTTCCAAGGAGAACTTTCTTTGGAGTGGCTGTCTCTCTGGGGAGAGTGTTACCTGCCCTAACCAAGGAACACAGAGAGACAATCTCCAAAGGCTACAGTCCTGCTATCAGTAGCAGGGACAGTATTGTCTGAGAAGAATACATGGGCTGACACATGCGTGATATCAAACTGCTGTTGCTGTAATAATTATGATAGTTACCATCCACCATACTGTAACTCAGGTATTGCCTTTATTTCAAGATGTATCTCCTACCAGAATAGTAACTCATAATTAAATGGTGTTGGTACAGGGGTGCATGTCTTAAATGCTGCCTCTGTGCTGCAGAGACTTGGCTGTCACTGCAGCTGTCAGATGGGCATCAGTGACTTCTCCCTCTGCTCTGTGCCACTGGAGAGCAGGTGCTGCATATTACACACTGATAAAGCAGGGCACAAACACTATGCGTTTGGCATGGAGCTTATGAAAGGGGAATCTGATCAGCACATTACACTTTCTAAGATAGAATTACCTACATCATTGTATTAATTAATACAAATGTAAAATGTCAGTGCTTCCACTCCCTTGCTAGATGGCAATCCTTCACAAGGGCTTATGGTAGATTTAGCTTGGTTCAGACAGCACATCCCTGAAATAGTCTCCCGATAGACATTTGTGAAATGTTTAACCTACTTCATTTTTGAAAGGAGGCATAAAACCTAAGACTCTGGGCCTCATTACGAGGTGGGCGGTAAGGGATTTCCGGCACCGGTAAGGGCACCGGTGCCGGTAATCCCTTACCGCCCTACTACGAGGTCTCTTAGCAGGTCCCTCCCCTATTGCCTTGGAAGGGACCCGCTAAGGGACTTCAGAGCTAATAACGGTACTGCAATTTGCGGTACCGTTATTAGCACCTTCCCCCTTCCCATTGAGCCCTATGGAGGCTGAAATGGGGAATGGCTTTTTCAATGGGGACTTACCGGTCCCGCAAAGGTTGGAATAGACCGGTAAGTCCCCATTGAACGGGACCGGACACGGTACCGGTATTGGAGGTAGTCCATGACTACCTCCAACCTCGTCATGAGGCCCTTTATCTTTTAAAACAATCCCGTGTTCCTACTAAATCTGCTGATTTTCCACAATCTGTGTGCTGTGATGCCCTTGGGTTGTAGCACCACATCAGTTCATTAAATACAAATGGATAACAGAAATAGAACTATTTCGGGGCTGATCAGTGGGGTGCATGGAGAAAAAGGGGATTTAGCCTAGGTAGGAGAACTGTAGGCACAATGGTGAATTACTTCTCCTTCCTCCATACTGTATGGACAAACCGTACAGGCAATGGCACCATAAATGGCATTGGGAAGAAGTCACAGCAGCCTGGTATCAGCTTTCATTTCTCTGCCAATGCAAACTCCTTTTACCCTGCCCCACTCTTCAGACCAGCTGCACCAGCAGTGTTCCTCTGCCCCCTAGTTACAGGCAATGTGCTGGCCACTGGCATGCCTGCAGCATCACTGAATATCCTTAAAACAGCCCCTCATGCTGCATCTCATCCTAAGTCCGTAGATTATCAAACCCATTACCAACGGTAGGGAGTACTTTCATCATCAGGCATTTCAATGCCTGCATGTTAAACCAGGGACGTCATTTCTCCCTTGTGACCTCTTAAAAAAAAAAAACGGAACTTTTTTTTTTTTTTTGTAATGCAGGATCCTGGGCTCTGTCCAGCACCATGTGGCTCTTTACTTCTGGAGTGGTTGGCTTTCTTGTTCAGGGCCCTTAAAAAAAAGAAGAAAAATAAGAACAGGGGTGCCACAAATCTAACACTTTCAGCACTGACCAAAAATAAGAAAGAATAGGAATACCAAATAATGTGTCTTTCTGGAATTCTATACAATAATTGCTAGACTCATTAAAGGTTTATTTCGGGCACACTTCAGGGGGTGAGTCACTGATGTTGTCTGTTCTTAAACGCCTCAACTCAGCCTTTCATCCTTCTGAGGTCGATAAATGCGTACCAACACAGGTTGGGTGATATTGGGTGTGTATTTTTTCTATTTAAAGCGCTTAAGCGTAAGTGATATAACACATCATTATCATTTGTTCATGGACGTCTGCTTGCATTCACAGTAATTTGGTAATATGGGCCTATACACACTGATCTTAACGATAGATATGGTGATCCATTCTTGTATGAAATGTACATCACATTATAGTGATATCGTAACCATATTTTCCGTAGTGTACAATGCTATGTGATACCACTTCCTGTTTTGTCAACGGGTGAAAGGTTGTGTTCCATCACTTCCCGCAATATCACTTTGGGGTGGGGTCAAATGACATCACTTCCTGTGATGTCATCAGGGGGTCAAGGGTTGTGTGATGTCACTTCCGCTAGCCCTGGCATTTTGGTGAAATGACGTCCCTGTGTTAAACGTGTAAATAATAGTGAAAATGTTCATCGATTTTTTTTTTGTTGGGATGGCAGGAAAAGCAGTTAAGGGATTGGGGGGTCGGGCATAGTTAAAAATAGGTGGTGGAGGGGTTGGGGAGACACCCCCAAAAACAAAACAAAAAAGTGATGAACGTTCTCGTTATTTTATACACGTTTAAAATGAAGGAGTAGAAATACCTGACGATGAAAGGACATGGAACATTACCAACATCCTTAAATAATTATACTGGCTCTCTCCCCAGACCTGCATTATGATTTAGAGAGCATGCACCACCAAAAAGGCAATGACATTGAATCCAACACCCTAGTTGGGCAACAAACTCCCCATCTCTGGAGTCCAGGACATCAATGGAAGCAATGCAGTCAGAAGATTCTAATGCAAGTAATTCAATACAATGAAACTTCAATATAGGCATTTTCCTAATACACACCCGTGTTCAGGAATAGCTTACTAATGCACAGCAAAATGGCCATTCCATCCTACATATCAATACAGTTGTTAAGGTCTAGCAATGCACACATGACAAAGTGCTTATCACTGAGTCATGCACTTTCCCTCTTGCATCCCTTTGTACCCTCCAGACACACTCTCTCTCTGCTACTAAGGATGGGCAAACTACCCCATTGTGACCTGTAAAATTGTGCGGGTCTCGAAGCTAAAAGTATGGTGACCCTCACAATTCTGTATGTCATTCGGGAGCTTCACTCAATCACACTGACCCTCTGAATGCACGCAGGGTCCCCCTCCTACACTCTCTAGCACCCCTGGAATCTCTCAGCACCTCTAAACATTATACTTTTTCTAATTTGTATTCAAGAGCGATGAAAAAATGTACAATGTTTAGCATGCCCTGTGTGGACCTGCTAGTAGCCACCATAGAAATGTGGTATGTTTTAAAACTCTGCAGGGGTTGGCAGTGACCTCACCCTCTCTCCCAGCTCCTAATTGTGAACTCCTGAGTGAACTCACACTCCATGGGGAAGTTCATACCGTTCATGAGACTCAAACCACCCATGATGGAGGTGATTTGGGCGTTCTGCGAACTGTCCTACTCACCCCTCCTGACTTTACACCACCTCCTTAATTATACCTCTCATTTTACTCTATACAGCACCGTCTTGTTGGATTGCTATGTTCATCATCCATATTTATATCTGTGTACATAGTTACAAACATGTATACATCGACAGCCTGATACAGGATACACACAACTGTTGGCCAAAGACTTCTGTGTATGCTGCCAGGTACACTACGTGTGCACAAATGTGCGTTGTGTTATTTGATAGTTGACATTCTAACTGATTGTACATCAAGACAACATCGGCTTAAATCAACAAACACAATCATTAAAGGTTGTCTCACAGTGCATTAGCATGCAACGTAGGTCCATGGGTAATACGTTTCCTACCTAGTTGACTTAGGTTTTTCGCTGTTCTTGCACTTGAAGCACCCATTTCCTGATGTGTTCAGTGTGGCATGGTCACGAACAATGTGTGGAGTTTAACGTAATCCAAAACAATTTAAGACCTGGCACATGACATGAGTGCACTTGGAAAGTTACAGTGAGTAACATCATTGACTGTGCGTGGACGTAGTCTTTATTTTGCATTGCTACTTGACTGTATGTGTGGTGGCACTGTGGTAGATTTGTTTGCCGCTACTGGTTGTTTTTGCATGGGACTGGGACATGATTCATGCGAGGCCATTTTTGTGCACATATAAGCCAATCCAGAAAGACAGTTATGTGGATGTCGGCCTTTGAAGCGCTCGTTTTGTGTGTAAGCGCTTTATAAATAAACTATACAATACAATGCAACACTGGAAAGCTCTCTGGGAGCTGCCATTTGTATGTCTCCTACACAGTTGAAGCTCAAATGATCTTGTGTATGTTTTGGTTGGGCAAGGAAATTGTATTGTGACATGTGAATATGTCTGGCTTTCAGACCATGCAGACGAGGGAAGGAGTGGGTGGTGGAATTCAAACTTGAAGAAATAGAAGCAGCGCAATAATGCAACGCACCACTATCATTGAACACAGCCTCATTCTGCAGCTTTAACATGTTAGGGGTCCCAGTTAGTTTGTTTAGTTAGTCAGGGATAAGTGACCTGATGCAGTCAAGGGTTGGTGGGCTGGACTGACTGAGAGGGATTTAACGGGAGAGCTAGAGATAAAGAGAGAGAGAATTAGAGAGAAATAATTAGAAAGAGAAACAAGCCCAGACTTCTCTCCACCCTCCCCCTATCTCTGGTTATATCTGAAAACAGTGTGCTCTGTCCTCTTTGTCAGGAGCTTTTAATGTTATATTGTATGCTCTCAATGTCATATTTAAGATATCGGTCTTTTTTTTTTAACTTATCGAAAGTTCTCTCTAGCCTTTACACATTGTTTTCAAGTTCATCCTGCTTTTACTTTGTGTATCTCTTACCACAGACCATGTGAGCAATGAACCTTCCTTGCAAGTACACTTTCATGGCTTGACAACATGTGTCTGAATTTATGACTGAACCCCTGCTGCTATCCATGAAGTTTCCGTTCTTCTATTTGTTTTGGTAGAATATACCTGCTGTGATTATATACCCTGCCTGTCTCTAGATGTGTGGGAAAGGATGAACCTCGCGATTAGGTACCACCACCCGCAGGCACTCTTGGTAGTGTGGGGAAGATTCCCTGGTCAACTCTCAAAACCTGCGTCCTGGGCAGATGCTTGTCTCGCGTGTTTACCAAATATGCTTCACCCTCCAAAATGTATTCCCTCCGGAATTCTCCGGACAAGAGTAATAAATATGCATGCCCTTTAACTCAGGGTCTGCAATGCTTGCACCCCACACAATGTCAGAATGAGCTCACACTGGTTTGTGTGTGAAGTTAAACTGCAGAGAAGGTGCACAGGGAGCTGTTGCATTTACTGTAGTGTTGGGTGATGCTGGCAGACAAACATGCATTTATGATCACTGACAATTCAATCCAAGGGGATGGACAGGGTCACTGGATACCCAAAGTTGTACAGTAACAACAACTGAGATCAGTAGGCAATGTGCAGTCTGCCAATACCCCTATGAGCCACAACTGCAGACCCTGACTGTATGACCAATGCCAGGGGAGGGAACACATGACATAAAACCCAACCCTGCCAAGCATAGGTAGCAGATTTTAGAGCAGGATACATTTTGGTAACACTTGAAGAAAGGAGATCCTGATGGGGCAGAGGAGGCTGAAGGTGATTAGCAGACTGGAGGAGCAGTAGGCAGAGGCGGCACAGGGGCAACGTGCTGGTTTTGGGAGCAAGACCACACAGAGCAACAGAGGTTTGAATCCCGGATCCATGCTTAGAAACCAAACTCAGGTATGGTATTAGGTGTGTTAAAATAGAAGAATTAGAGAAGGAACAAGAGGGCACTGGCACTGTTATGAAATTATGTCTGCCCCGTAGAAGTACAAGGATGAGTAGTGACTAAACTGCCTATTCAAACCTCACACACCTACAAAACAAGAGTGATCCCAATCATAAAGGTGAATCAGGCACATTTAAGAGATATGCCTCCACCTTTTGAAGTAAGGTGGGCCAAGGTCTGGCTATACTCTTAAACAGGGTGCTCATGTGATCCAGTAGCAACCCAACAGCAAAGTGAAACAGTCCAAAATAAAAAGGAATGTTCAATCAAGGTTCTAGAAATATATATACACTTTAAATAAGCACACCATTTGCAATAATAACTAAATAGATAAACACTACAAAAATCACACCCATATGGAAAGAACACAGAATATGCGAAAATAAAAAGATGTAGCGCTCAATCTAATGTAATGAAACAGGGGTGACAGGCAATGATGTGTTTGAATGTTCACAATGATGTGTTATTGTGAGAAAAAGGGATGAAAGGTGACCTAACCAGTCTGCACAGATGGTCCAAGGGGACATTTAGCAGTCAATCATACCTTTCTGCTGTTATTGCCACTTTGAAAGTGTCTAACCAGGGTTCTTGGTGCTGTGTGAGTGTTCAATGGTCGCGGTTCGATGAGACCACTAGGGTCCATGGGCCACTGACAAAAAGGCTGGTGGTTTGAAAATCAGTTGAAACATGGAGGTTGCAGCGATGCGCTTCTAGGTCGAGCTGGGTCCATAATCATCTCGTCTGGCATGCTGTGCTGACGAACTGGTTAGAATATGCATAACAATAGCTCAAAGGTCAAGTGAGTGCCAAAGGCAGCTCTGGAGGGCTCTGTTGGTTTGACTGTGTCGAACAGGCTCAACGCATGGCTTGAAGCAGTTTGATTGTGAAAGCACAGGGATTCCTGTTGTTCTGAATCTCAGGTTGCTGTAAGTTTCAATCCACAAGCTCAGGGCTAAGAAAGGTCCTCATTCATGTTCTCCCAAACACGAGTGGAGGCTGGCAAACACCTGCAGGGCTTCCTCCCCCGCCAATCCGGTCCTGAGTACTGGTACAGCATGCAGAGATCTAATTCTTACTCCAGCAGCAAGTCACCCACAAGGTGCCCTGGGGATGAGTAGGGAGCAGAACTTTCATCTGCCTTGTGACTTGTCTATGCCACATAACTGGAGGACTTTGGAAAGGACTGCTCTTCCAACAGGGTCCAACACATTATTTTCTCAAGGCCTCCTTTAAGTGGTCCAAACCCTGACTTTAGGGCTGCCTTATGACATCCTACAAAAAGTGCTTTGTGCTAGAAAATATGGAGGAGAGTGGAGGAAAAAGAGAAACAAGATGGCGTGACGCTTTCCTACTTGTGCTGTGCTCCCTCTGACTACACTACCCACCCCCCGCCTTACATCCTCACAGCAATTCTGTCTCTCGTTCTGACAGTGGAAGTGTCTAGCTGTATGACCAGAATACACACAGTTCTTCCACAGCTGGTCTGAGCTCACAGTTTTGACACATGTACAAGACAAATCAGATATGGCTTCTTATAGTTAGGTACATTACTATTTACCATAACTTAAACTCAGGTATGACTTTATGTTTAAATATTAAACTACCACCAGAATAGTAATTACTCATTACTATGCGGTTTGGGACCAGAGGTTCAGACTTTGAGTACAGTGCTTGGCTGTCACAGTTGTTGTCATAAAGGAACCCTGTGACCACTGGATATGCTCTGTGGTACCAGAGAGAAGGAGCTGCAGATTGATTGATATTTTATTTCTATCGCGCTCGTGTTTCAGAGCGCGATGATAAAGTGATTGATGCAGTAGGCATAGGTGTCACTATGTTTTGGCCATGGAGTGTATGAAAGGAGGGCCCTTTCTGAGATGGAATTATCCTCATAAAACCAGGAAAATGGATTGGACACTAAAAGGGAAAACAATCTTGGAAGTAAATTTGTTTACATACTTGGGAGTTTGCATCAACAACACCAACAGTGATGTACCAAGAATTGAAGGGCTAAGAAGGAAAGCCACCAATCTAGCCTCACGGGAAAATTATTCTGAAAAGGTATTGCAGGTTCATCATAATACCTCTGATAAAATTTTACAGAATGAAAGTAGTACCCATACTGATTTATGGAGCCGAAACATCAACATGTTTTCCAGTACCAACATGGCCAACTCTGGAGGGCTTGTTCTGGCAGAAAGTGCTCCAAATCGCCAACTCTGTTCCGATACAAGTAATAAGGAGAGATCTGGCCCTGACATCACTGAAAGCTATAGCCGACTGGAAACAAATGTCCTTTTATCACAAATGCTCGCACCCGGAGGCTTTAATGTGCTGAAAAAAGCCTTGAGAGAACAAACGGACATTGTGTTAGCAGAATGGCAAGAATCCTGTCAAGTAAGGTTAACAACGCTTAACGAAACAGAGGAAGATTTGTTAAATAATCCAGACAAAACAACAACAAAAAAAACTGTACATAATGGACTGGATAGAAACTCAAGAGCACAACAGGAAATATAAGAATTACGAAGAATTCTGGGCCCAGCCAAAAAACTGAACTTGCTATCAGGGTATTTGTCACTGTTTCCAAACTGGCATTTCAGGTCACTACTAATGAGATATAGACTCAATGTATTGCCGACCAGAGAAATACTGCAAAGAAGAAACGGTATTACCCAAATTGGTCGTTTACAATTGTTCGAATGAACAATTGACCGAATTTAAAGGGTCACAATTGACCTTTTCACAATTGACCAAATATATATATACATATATATATATATCGGTTTGGTAATATATATATATATGGATTTTGGGGGGTTTGGCGTTGGGTGGGGGGTTGTGGGGTGTTTCCCCCCACATATATGGTACAATTGACCTTCACAATTCGGTCAATTGTGAAAAGGTCAATTGTCATTCGAGCAGTTGTAAAACGATCAATTCGTATACAACCGAAGAAACATCTTGAGTAGAAACATAGGATGTAGACTGTGTTAACTCCCGGGAGAGAAATAATCCCTAAAACACCTAACCCTTTGCTGGCAGGGCCTTAGGCAGGAACGCGAGAACTGCCTAGGGGAGATGTTTAGAACTTACCCAACCAGAAGCACGGATGATTGGTGGAGAACATTGATTGAAGGAGGGAACACCAAAATTAACATATCCCTTGTAAAGCTGGTAATCACAATGCTCAAGATATTAGAGGTCCCGGATGAAGAAGGATGAGGAAGAGGCAATAGAGCATTAGATGACCGCTTCTTTAGAAGTCGACATGAGTCTTCTAAAAAAATTAAAAAAATAGAAAAATAAAAACGGTGACGAAACTGTGGTAACTGGGTGGAAGGGTTAAAGGTTTTCAAAGTGTAAACCAAATGACCTTGAATAAAATAAAACATAAAAATATATCCTCAACATTTTATTAGTTAATAAAAAAAACACAATGCAGGGCTTTCACACCTTTGCCAGATGTCAATTTCTGACAGGACATAACCCACGTTGGAAGGAGGAACATAGAAGCAGGAGGAAGAGATGATAAGAGCAGGAGGTGAGAGTAAGATCTGATGAGGATGGAGTGTGGTTAAAAGAGTTAAGTGTGAGCAGGAGGAGGGAGAAATAATGTGAGCGTAGATGGCATGTAACAAAATTAAGGAATTGTAGGAGAGAATGAGACCTGAGGCCAAGGACGAGGAGAATGGATAGAGAAACACACACCTGAAGGCTACAGGGCATGTGATAAAAGTGAAATGAGGTAGGGGAATGTTTTATAGCATTGAGGAGGTGTTTGAAGAGAGAGTGAAGTGCTGGGCCTTTTGAGGAGGACCAGAAAGAAACCAAATGGGTACAAGCATTTGTCAGGCAGAGAGAAGTATTGTCACATGGGGTGGGCGGGCTGTCAGCTTAGGGCCCTAAAAGGGGGAATTTGCTGCCAATAAAGCAGCCCTACCTCCTGCTGTGGTTGGTTAAATCCTGGAGCTACATTGACTGAATCATACAATGTTAATACCAATCAAGAAGGAATACTGGTACTAAAACCACCAATGGGATTTCTAAGAGGTCTGTATACTCAGCCCCTAAACTACCCAAGAAGGAAAGCCATAGACTCTAAGTGAAAATTGTTATAGACCAAGAACGTCTAAAAAAAGACCTGATTTGGATAAATGTAGGTATTTCCTTGTTGTTGCTAGACCCAAGAAACGTTTGATTACCTAGTGATTTGGCTATTGGCAAGAAGAAAAAACCTGGCTGGGGCGGGGATTTATGGAAAGTCAAACTTGTTTTCTACTATTCATGAGGATCACCATTCTGAAAAGGTCATAGAGAAGTGGTACTGATGTTTGAGAGAAGAACGGTTGACCCAGAGGGGAACATTTAGGACCAGGAGCAGTCGGAATCCTCAATTGCTAACAAAGAAATGGGACAGTGCATCTTTCATCTGCATAAAAGCAAGACTGCCATTTAATAGAGAGCTTTCCAAAGGTGTTGTCAACTTTTATGACACAATGAAAAACTTTAGCAATGGATGGCTGGTGCATTGAGATGGACATTGAGTGTCAGTCTGCTGTGGGATCAGCAGCTAAAGATGGTGTAGTGACGGGGCTTGTGAACATTTGAAAATCAGCAGATTCTCTTCTGTAGTGGTGTGGATTTTTATTACAAATATGCCCATTGCCTGCATTAGCAATAGAGGGGTAGTGGCAGACTGATCTGTCCCCTTTTATTTTGGCAAGCATATAGATGAGGGTGCCTTATGTTGCCAGCTTCTGTTGAAAGATACATTTCTTTCATACATGGCATGTGAAAAAATTAAAAGATTACATTATTGATTTCCTTTTTTTAAAAAAAATTTTATTTTAGTTTTAACTATACACCACATAAACATAATAAATAAACATCAAATATATATATATATATAGGGGCGTGGCTACGAGAGCCATGTAGGAGGACGCGTTCTGGAGGAGCTCCCGAGATCCTGCAACGATCCGGGCAAATATGTGCGGTACGACGGATCGCTGACCACCGAGGATACACATGATGGTGTGTGAAGGTATTGGCCACGCATTGTGAACTTCTGGAGAGAATGGGATCAACGGCGGCGGAGATCGGTGGCTACGAGTTAAAAGACCCCGCGAACAAAGGGCGACTCAAAATGGCCGACCAGGGCCCGGGACTCGAATAGGAGCGAGTTGAACGATGGCCTGGCTGTGAAGGTGCACTGTACACAAACTTGCTACTTTAGCAACCGATCGATTTCCTGAGTCATGTCGAGCAGGCCGGTGCGGCCGAAGGTGAAACAGCCTACCTTAGACGATTTCACTAAAACTCCCCCGAGCCAGGACACTACCAAAAGTAAGGATGCGCTGGCTGGGAGTGGCACGACGTCCTCGTGCACCAACCAAGAAATCCTGGCGGCGATTGTGGAACTGAGGGCGGCCTGGGAATCAAAGCTGGAACTGGCCGTTACTGAACTAAAGACTGCACTGGACCGCAAGGTTGGGGAGGTCCAGGAGGACGTTAATCTGCTACGACAAGATGTCAGGGCCCTGGCGGAGAGCACGGAGTCCCTTGAAAAAGAAGTTGGCCCGAATACAGCAGATTGCGCCACTCATAAGGCCGATTTGCATGCCCTGACACAAAGGATTGGCAACCTGGAGAGCAGAGCGGAGGAGGCTCAGGGACGAGCCCGTCGCAACAACATCCGCATCGTGGGCCTACCGGAGGGGATAGAGGGCCGTGACCCTACGGATTTCATCGAATCCATGTTCTTACAGGAGATACCTGGAGGGGCCCTATCTCAAGGATTTGCAGTAGAAAGAGCACATAGAGCCCTAACTAGGAGGCCACCTCCGGGGAACCCGCCTAGGCCTGTGATCGCCAAAATCCTTAACCACCGCGACCGGGAGAGGATACTGGAATACTTCCGTAAAGGAGGGACGATCACGAGAGGAGCGGCAAACATCACGGCTTATCCAGATTATACTCTGACTGTACAACGTAGTCGCATGAACTTCGGGTCTGTAAAGCGAAGGCTGAGAGAAGCGGGCCACAAATATATGTTACTCTATCCAGCAAAATTGAAGGTCTTCCATGCACATAAAACTTTGTTTTTTGAAACCCCGGAGGATGCTATGGGATGGCTCGATGCGCAAGGATGCCCCCAGGAATCGGAAGTTCGGCCCAGAAAGGGCTCTGAAGAGATACGGGAATCGTAAAATGGCGTCGCAAGATGGCGTGGCTCGAGGGACTTGAATATAGTCGGTGTGACACCTTCGGTAAAGAAGGTCAGATGATTGCACTATTTTGTCAAGACACTGTGAATGTTTATCTGATCGGGAGCCCTACGGGGGGATACTCTCTACCCCACAATAGTTTTAGTTGGGTGGCCGTTAGGGTGACCTCACCCTACTGGGCTCCGTTCACCGACCGGTGCTTGCGGAGCTAGATGTGGGGGTGCCTGAGCTCTGATGCTGGAGCTGGGCAGCAGTTGGGGTGTGTGATGTTGGGGAAGGCACGGGTGGGGGGAGGGGAGGGAAGTTGGGGTTTAGTTGTGTATATAGTTGAAGGGAGTTTGAGCTTATATGAGGAGTTACTGGACCGAAACTCTATCTGTGTCATGTGGGCGGTTGGGGGTCGCTACATGGGAGGCAGGGAGGAACGTACTTGCCATGGGAGACCTTAAGATTGTCACCTGGAATGTCAGGGGACTTAATAGTTATTTAAAAAGGAATAAAGTTATGTTGTACCTCAAAAGGCAGAGGATTGACATTGCACTATTGCAAGAAACACACCTGAACCGGCACAAGTTAGAACTGGTTGAGAAAAAGTGGAATGGCATGGTGGTGGGCTCCCCGTACTCTGCCTATGCCAGGGGAGTGCTAATCTGGGTAGCACCGCACGTTACGTTCAGAGTCACGTGGCAGGAGGTGGACACGGAGGGCAGGCAGGTTATGCACAGAGCCCTGGTTGAGGATAGAGAGGTTTGCATTATTAACACATACGCCCCCAATCAAAATGCTGCTGCATACTTCAGGACCCTATGCACCCGTCTGGGCACATGCGTGGGGGGAGCGATCATTTGGGGAGGGGACTTTAACTGTGTTCTCGACCCAAGGGCAGATAGGTCCGATGATAGGATTGATCGGCCCACCCCGGCGGCCAGAGTATTACAGACGTTGCTGGGCGACTTTGGGCTGGCGGATGTTTGGCGACTGAAATACCCTGATACCTCGCAGTATTCTCACTACTCTGCTCCACAGCGCCTACACACGAGATTGGATTACTTCTTTGCCACGTCAGAAGTGGTGATGGCGACCACTCAAATTGAATATAAAGCGAGGGTCCTGTCAGACCACTCGCCCTTAGTGTTGACCTGGCAGTATGGCCGCCCTCGTGCACGGATACCTACATGGCGCCTCCGTGCGGAGGCGCTTAGGGACACGGTTTTTAGGGAGGATATCAGGGAGGCGATCCAGCGGTACTTTGAGGTTAACACGGGCAGTGTAGATTCGGCTGGTACACTTTGGGAGGCATTCAAGGTTGTGTTACGAGGGGACGCTATTTCCAAGTCGAAGGGCCTGCAGGGTGGGGTTCTGATGGAGCTAGAGAAGGCGGAGAGACAATTGGAGCGCGAATGTAGCGAAGCAGGAGGGGACGCAGACCTAGTACTTGCGCTGCAGCAGCGGTGTTCGGAGCTTTGGGAAAGGCTCTGTAACCTTAACTATAGGAAATATGTTGAGAGGCAGCATGCGGGTGGAGACAAAACTGGCCGCCTACTGGCATGGCTATATAAGAGAGAAACCCCTAGGCCCCCGATCAGAATGATAGTTGGAGAGGACGGAGAGGAGGTAGACACCCAGGAAGGAGTTAATGCAGCCTTCCTTGATTATTATAGAGCACTGTATGAGGACAAAGGGGGAGAATATCAGGCAGAGATCCGAACTACACTGGAAGACATAGAGCTGCCCAAGATTAGTGATGAAGAAAGAGAGGAGCTGGACGCACCTATCACACTAGAGGAACTGGAGGAGGTAGTGAAGGGATTGCCCACTTGTAAGACTCCGGGCACGGACGGACTCCCGAGTGAGTTTTATAAAGTGTATGGGGCAGAGATACTCCCCCCGATGCTAGAAATGTTCAATGAATCTTTCGAGAAGGGTCGGTTACCGGAAACGCTCAGAGAAGCGCTGATAGTGCCGCTCCCCAAGCCTAATAAACCCTGACAAAGCTGTGGATCGTATAGGCCGCTGTCGATGTTGAACCAGGACAGCAAGATCCTGACGGCGGTCCTGGCCAACAGGCTACGAAGGGTCATCAGTAAACTGATACACCCGGATCAGACGGGCTATGTCCCCAACAGAAACATAACTCACAATCACAGGCGACTTCACCGGGTGATTGAAGAGGGGAACAGAAGTGATGAAGAGATGGTGGTGGTGTCCCTAGATGCAGTTAAGGCATTTGATTCAGTGAGGTGGCCGTGGTTGCTGGCGGCCTTGGAGGGGTACGGGTTTGGGCCTGGCTACGTGAGGTGGGCGAAACTACTGTACAGCGAGCCACTGGCCAGGGTGCGCACGGGATCTGTGATATCCAAAAGGTGGCGACTTAGCAGAGGCACCAGACAGGGATGCCCCTGGTCCCCGATGCTGTACATATTGGCCCTGGAGCCCCTGGCGGTGTACCTCAGACAACAATATGACTTGGTTGGCATCGAGGTGGGAGGAGAGAACCATTTGATATCCCTATATGCTGACGACCTGTTGTTGTACCTGAAGTATCCGGAGGAAAACCTCCAGTACATTTTAGAGGTCATGGAAAAGTATGCGGAGCTGTCCGGCATAGCGGTTAATCCCAGTAAATCGAGCATGTTCCCGCTGGGGAGCTTCATTGGGGTCCCTCTGGAACGGTTGCCGGTGTTGTCCGTGCCCTGGGCAACTGAGTCTTTCCGTTACCTCGGAATTGATGTATATCATGCTGTGAAGGAAGAACACTTGCACAATATCGAGGCGGCGGTAAAGAAAATCCGCGATAGTATGCGGTTTTGGGAGAAGCTGCCGCTGGCAATGGTGGGCCGGGGGGCGATGCTCAAAATGGTGGTCCTGCCCAGGCTTTTGCACTTTTTCAGCAATATACCATACTTGATACCCAGGAAGTTCTTTGTCAAACTTGATAGTGTATGTAGGGACTTCCTGTGGCACGGCATCCGTAACAGGGTGGCCTTGTGGAAACTGCAAAATTTCCACGATAGGGGAGGCATCAAGCTGCCGAACTTTGAGGCCTATTATGTGGCCAGCCAGCTGCAATACGTGACCAAATGGCTCTCTGATGAGGAAACTCCTGAGTCTAGGCTGGTTGGGAGGGACTTTGCCCCGTTTTATCTAAAGGAGGTCGTCTGGGTCCCTAGGTCGGACTTGCAAGGACGCCCATGTATGTTGCTGTTGGGGTGGAGAATTTGGCGCAGAATGTGTCAGTTGATTGAGAACCCGTGCCCGTGTTCCCCGCATGTGCCACTGGCCGCCCTAACTACGGGGGACAGCCAGCTCAGGAAAATGATCAGGACATATTGGGAAACGGTTGGGCTGGCCACATTGGGAGACATATGGCAGGATGGGGCCATTAGAGAATTTGTAGACCTGGGTGAAGAAACAGGGCTGCACGGGGGCCAATATGTTACATATCTAAGGCTGGTACAGATCATCCGCAAGACTTGGCCGGAGACGGTGCTAGCGGAAGATCCGGACGCACTGATCGGAACAATATATGATATATCAGAGGGCGGGCATGAGATCTCCAGATTATATGAGGTGGTGATGACCCGGGTGGGGAAGGACTTGATGGATTTGAGGCTCGATTGGGAAGCGGAAGTGGGGGCACAGATGACTGATGGGATGTGGGAACGGGCCATGGGATACCATAAGAAAGTGTCTAGGAATGCTAGATTGCAGCAAATACAGCTGTACATCACGCACAGAGCATATATGACCCCGAAGAAAATAGCCAAGTTTGCGAGCGCAGGTAGACAAGCATGCCCGAAATGCGATGAAGAAGACGCAGGTATGACACATATGTTCTGGTCCTGCCCAGTGATTGAAGGCTTTTGGGGGGAAGTGGCACAGAAATTAGCAGATAAGGGTGTTCTGCTACGCATTGACACGGCCTGGGCCTGCCTCCTGGGAGGGTTCCCTAGACCACGGAACACCAAACAACTCGGGAAACTGAGAGACCTGGTGTATGTACTTGCTAAGAGAAGGATACCTATGAGTTGGAAGCAACGCCATGGGCCAAGAATAGAGATATGGTGGCGGGACCTGCAGAAGTGGGCGGAGGCTGAAACGGTGGTATGGCAGGAAGCGTGTGGTAATTGTGGGGAGGAAGAAGTGGGCAACCTGGCGGCTTGGAGAATGTTAATTACGGGACTGTTTGGCACAGAGATGGACCCTGCTGCTTCCGAGAGGGGCGACGCCCGGCCCCACCAAGTGTACACAGAACTGTAAGGTTGATAAGCTCTTGGGGGGAGGGGGGAGGGTTTGAAGTGCAGTAACATGGCATTAATTGATGTTTACAGTGTGTAATGTATAATGCTGCAAGTTTGGTTTGTAATGTTTTATTTTGAAAATAAAAAATATAAAAATAAAAAAATAAAAAAAAATATATATATATATATATCTTATAAACACTTCAACATCAAATTCCCCCCCCTCCTCCCACCAAGTTCAAAGCTCACATTTGTATTCAATTGATCAGTATAATGTAATTTTCCCCAGATATTTTCAAATAATGCAACTTTCTTCTCTCTGCAGTAAAGTACTCTTTCAACTTCTGCCAAATTGTGCATCTCTGCAAGCCATATAGCCATAGCCACAGATTCTGCAGTCTTCCACCCTCTCAGGATTATCTTTTTTCCAACCATTGCCCTTCTGAAAATCCACTTTTTCTGACAAGTAATTATATCTTCTAACATCAAGTCACTACCTAAAATCAGAGTCTTAAAGTCATATTTTAATCTTTCGCCTATAACTCTCTCACAGATGTTGTCATATTCTAACCAAAAACCTCTCACTCTTGTGCAATCCCATAACATATGCTCTAGCGTCCCAGACTCATGAACTCATTGATTTCCTGATCTAGATGTTCTCATACTGCTGATTATTTGGGCTGGCTGAGACAGGCCCTTAAGTCTCTTGCTTTTTAAAGTCTGCTTGGCTGAGTTAGTGGTGGATGCTGTTGACTGAGATGGGGCTGGTGCTTTTGATGTGAGTGACTGTAAGGTTTTACAACCACTAGCGTGTGTTTCTCAAGACGTTTACAATTAAAATAATGTACACTGGTTCATGGGGAGTGTCTGACCATGCTGCCTGGTTACAGTGCTTTCAGATGAAAATTGCATGGGTTTGTCAATGTCTGCACCCTCCTATTCTGTCTGGTCTCCTTCACTAATTGTGGTATGGTCAAAGTAACAGTGCCTGAGTCTTCAGCTTGAATCATCGGAAAAAGAACCCTTTTTAAGGAAATCAGAGGTGGGGCATTTTCAGGCAATGCCTTGTCTTCCTCATCTGTTGATTTCACACTTTGTTTGTGAGCTGGTGTCAAATATTCTCCCTTGTATGCTTTGACTGGTGGTGGCTCACCTTCCTTCTTCTCCTACTGTCCTAGCAGGTGCTATAGGCACAATTACATTTCTTCTTAATGCACCAGATTCTTTTGAGACAGATGCTCCTATTTTTTGCAGAGGATGAGATATGTGGCAACCTATTGACTGGCGTGGCTGGCGCAGTGATCCACATAATGTCTGGGCTGCTTCTCTAATGAAATCAGTGGCTGCTGCAACAAGTGACAAATGCCCAACAGATGCATTCCTCACCTGACACCAGCCCTGCTGCCTACCACGGTTGGGTACTGCAGTTTATTCAGACAAGTTAATTTCATTCATGACTGCCCATCAATCAATGCACAAAGTTTCTCAATGCTGTAGCTTTCTCCTATGCCTAGTCGATGCACCCGGGGATCACAGTGTTATGGTCTTCAACAACGCCTATTAAATGCATGCAGGGTTCTCTGTGTTTCAGCATTCTTCAATGCCAAGTGAATGCATATGGGGTCCTCAGTGCTATGACCTCCTCTGCCTTTTAAATGCATGTGGGTATTCAGTGCTTTGTACTTTTTCCACACCTAGTAAATTAATGTGGGGTTCTCAGTGCTATGGCTTTCTATGACTTATACAAAAACACGTAGGTTTCTCTGTGGGTTGGCCTTCCCCCCCAACTTGTAAATGTCCATGTGGCTCTCAGTGCTTCGACCTACTTCCAAGACTGTATGCAGGATTCTCAGAGCTTTGGCCTTCTCTAATGGAATGTATGTGGGTTTTCTGACCAACTGACTTCTGTCCTGCAGGAGTACATGGATGAGTAGAGGCTAAAACGTCCACTCAGCCCTCACACCTCTACAAACCAAGAGCCAAGACAATCATAAAGGTAAAACAGGCACTGTCAATAGATATACCTCCTTCGCCTTTTGTGGTATTGTGGACCGAGGGAAGGCTATACACTTAAGAGGGGTGTGAATGTGATACATTAGCAACCCAAACAGCAAAGTATTACAGTCCAAATTAACAGAATGTCCAATCAAGTGTCTATAATAATATATACACCTTAATTAAACACAAAATATACAATAATAACTAACTAGAAAAACACTACACAAAACACAATCATGAGGAAAGGATACTGAATAGGCAAATATAGCAGATTCAGCACTCTGGGTAATGAATCCTGGATGAAAGGCAAGCAAATGCAACAAAGTTCTTGAAAAAGGATATGTACTTGTTAGCAAAAAAGCCTCAAAGTGACCTAACTAGTCGCTAGGGCCCAACTATAGACCAGCGGGGCAGACATCGGTAAAGAATACCTTTGCAAATGTCTTGGTGGTTCAACATTAGCAAACTAGGGTTTCAGCCCCGATACCGGTGTTGGTTCTGGTCATGGATGCATCAGACTCAATGGCACAGCAGCAAGCTGGTGTTGAGGCGAGGTCAAATGGAATGTGTCTACTCATGCTGTGCAGATCTAGCAGGACCCGGATTCAGTCGGCTTTTGCAATTTGCGGCAGTGTTGAGCTAGTACTAGGATACGCAGGCGAGTTGATTCTATGCGGAGGCGCGGAGGCCACTGTTCGGGAAACACCAGGGTTGGGTCAATCAACATACAGGAGCGGCAATGAAGAAGCTGCTGTTTTGGACAGTGGCTCAAGTAAGCCAAGGCAGCAGTACCTTGTGGGTTGAGCCAAGGCAACAACGCACTTTCTTTCTGGTGATGTGTGGCGGCGTACAGAGCTGAACAGCAGACTGTGGTTCAGAGAAATACATATACCAAAGAGCAGCATCGAATGGCCCTTCTGGATTGCTTGGCATCATGCACGCTAGAGTCACAGCTCAGAGTGGAATGCCATTGACAACAGTGGCCTTGGCTGTTCTGGCTTACAGGTGCTGTGAGTCCCACACCAGGGTCTCTAGGGCAAATGTCAGTCCTTTTCTCAGGCTACCAAACATAGCGGAAGGCTGGCCCACACCTCTAAACAACCTGCAACACAGTGAGGTTATAGGCAACACGGTGGCTGGCAGAGAAGCATTCTTAAGATCCAGCAGCAGTGTTCACCCCCAACGGCCGCCGCGGATGGTTAGGGGATATATATTACTTCTGCTTTTCAAACCTCTGCCTTTGCCCCACAACTGGAGGACTTAAGATAGGACTGATCTCTCAGCAGGGTCAAACACAATCTTCAGGATAGCTCAAGATGAGTCCAGATGATTCAAATAAGTGATGAGAGACCCCTTCTTTTATAGGGCAAAGTCCCTAGATCTTTAGACTAAATCTAGCCTACTTCAGGGGTTCAATGCCTGCTCTTCAAATGTGTGGACTTTGCCCTTATGAAGTCAAACCCAAAGTGCTTTGCTCCAGTGGAAGTGGAGGGGCAGGAAAGCGAAAGATAGGCAGAGAGAATTAAGATGGCAGAACCCTACCAAAACTGTTCAGATCCCTTGGCCACCTAACTCGGAAGATGTTGTACTGGTGGCACATAAAAGGAAAAGTTAGCTTCTCTTGCTAACCTTAACTCCACCCCCTATCCTTCTTCATAGGATCAAACACCTATAGAAATGCAGCCCCCTTGTTTGAGATCTGGCTCTCTGTGAATGGGCATGCTTCTTGGTTTCTGCTCTCAGTTAAATGTCCTGTGGAGTGGCTGTCCCAAGGGGAAGGGTGTTACCTGCACTTACAAAGGAAAAAAGAGTCACCCCGCCACACTACCTTCCTGCCAGTAGTGCAGGGTCAAGCCTGTCAGGGGGAATACACATAACCCTTCCACAGCTGAAAGGGGACCACAGGGCGGGCACATGTGCAATAGCAATTTAATTTAGCTGGGGTAACTCTTAGAGATGCTAGCAGCCATACCATAGCTCAGGTATGGCCTACCTTTTCATTTTTATGTGCCACCAGTACAACATCATCAGAGTTAGGTCGTTTTTGGAATAGGGTGTACATTTTAAATGTAACCTCTGAACCTGACCTGTTCCACTGGTAGAGCGGGTGCTGCGAATGAGAATACTGATGCAGCAAAGCACAAGTACACACTATGCGTATGACATGGACCTTATAAAAGGTGAATCAGATTAGCAGATTTCCCTTTCATAGATGCAATGACCTCTTCATTTTATTATTTAATAAAAAGCAAAAAAGCCAAGGCTTTAACACCCTTGCCAGATGGCAATTCATCACAGGTTTCACTGCCCATTCTCCCACAAATCACACCCCCACCCACCCACAAATATTTCAACCAAATTGATTAACTCTACCTGTGCCCTATTATCGATTTACATCTACTCAAAAGTATTTATCCAAAAAATGCTTTCTCTTACAATTCAGAACCTCTCCTGTCTCTTCAAATGCTGAACATCGACTGTCCTGAGTTTCTACTTGCATGTCTTTATATAGGCATAAGGTTGAACCTCTTATCTCATACCTCGGAAAACCCTGTACATTTTAACAGGGTCAAGCCACAAGACATTTTACAGGCTTGAGTTTGCTTGAACCATCCCACTTATGCTTAAACAATTGTTAGCAGGATCCTTGGGATCTGCAGAGGCTTTTTCTCAGGGGTTATGATTATAGCCTCCTTCATAGAATCAGAAACAACACCCTTCAGGAGCAATGCATTTAGCTCTTTTATATCTTCTGCCAGCACAGGGAGGAATGGCTTCATTCAGGCGGTTGGGTAAGAAATCTATGGTAAGCTTAGCTTGGAATTCATGAGCAAGTAATATCTTCTCATATACTTCGATTGATTTGAATGATGTGAATGCAGTCATTTTGGGGAGTTCCCATTGTTGGTCTCCTATAACTTGTAGGACTTTGATATCCATCACAGATGTGTTTGGAATCACTGCTGCCTCTAGAGTCTCACCAGCCTCCTAATAGCTATTTGTTCCTGTCTAAATTTATGTAGCTATGAAACTATTTACAATCGCTTGAACATGTGGGTATATGAGGTAAGGTCAGAATATGGTGTCACAGATGGCACATTAATTACTCTTCCTCAATGAGGCAGTTCAAGGGTTATTAAGTTCTCAATGGTGCCTAGAACTATCTACCTCCCTCTCGACTTGATATGAACCACTGCCATAACCCATGCATCCATAACCCCAGGTTAGTGCTATTGATTGTTAACTCTTGCTGTCTTAAAGCTTGCTAGTTATATAGGTGTTGATCTAAACACCAGCTATCTAAACTCCAGGTAGGACTTCCTAACTGTCCTTACTCTATCAAGTTATTAGTGTGCTCACCCTTTTTACTTGATAAAGTTGCTACTTCACCCCTCCTCCTTGCTCCTGCCACCAATCCTCTGTCCCACTGATGTTGCAGGTTTCAAAGGCCTGGACTTCACATTTAGATGTTAATGCTCCTTCCTTCACCTCACTACTCCTCCTTCCAACCCACTACTCCTCCCTCCAAACTACCACTACTCCCTCCAAAACGCTATACATAGTCAAACCCGTATTTTACTCTGTGAAATACATTTCACAATCACTCCTTACACTATATTCTACAAAAATATGACACACATTCACACACACTGATACAGCAGTATGACTTCTTCTCACAACCAATACCTCACCTTTGCCACAATTTGCCTGCACACTCTGCCGCTCCATCCTCCCATCTGCTGGTCTCTTGGTCATATACCTCCTCTTACTCTGACCTCAAATGGATAACCCACATGCCTACTTCCTGTGGGCTCTTATTATACCCTCTAAACCAAAGTTCTGATTCTGGAAAAGATTACAAGAAGAAGGTTAAACTCACCCACTTCTTCCACGCAGCTTCATCACAGAACAAACACAATGGTGGCCTGGGAAGAGCAATGTTCCTGGTTTAAGAGATTAGGGTCAAGTTCTTGTGGGGCAGAGGGAGATGTTCTTTCTACATTCCCTGGTGGTCTAGGGGATTTGAACATCCTTAGATGTGCTCACAAGTGCTTCCAAATGACAGACTTTTTTAGTTTTTTTGGTCTACCACACGGCCTGCTACTTTACTATGTATCTTTCTATCTATGGTTTGCTCATCAGATCTTGCAGCACCGATTTCACATGGTGCTAGATTGCCTTCCATGTGCTGTAGTGGGTTCTCTGAGTGACTTGTGGCACTGACATCTTTTAGTAGTGTCAGGGGCTACCTGTGGTGGGTCTTTAGCTCAAACTGTCCTTGGTATTCTCTGTGCAGTTTTTCTGGTTTGAACGCCATCTGTCTAGAAGGAAATACGAAACAATGGTGAGCATATTGTAAAGGAGGCATGGCCTAAGTTCGATGGGTGTCATTGAGGCCCTCTCAACTGCCAATGCCCACCACAGACTGGAGTGATTTCTGTCCCATCTTGACAAGTCCAGGGTACTTACCTTATCACACAACTCCACCCTTTCTTCTTTGTTCCCCGCATTATCCTCTACCTGTCAGCTAGTTGACTGGGAATACTGGACAATCCACATTGGCTTGCTTAGTGCCTGCCCCACTTCTCCAACATACACGAGAAGGGCTCTAAGACCAAGAACCACCACAGGATGTGGGGATTGGTATCCTTGCACCTGGCCATCAAGACCAATGGAGCATGATCTGTTACCAATTTCAACTTTCAGCCAGTGAGATAATATCGTAAGGTGTTGGTGGCTTATTTTATGGCAAGGCATTCATTTCTGTAATGGGATACTTAATCTCCTGAGGGGGAGCTCCCACCTGATGTACATTATGGGCTTCTTCTCCCCATTTACCATCTTTGGAAAGACCGTCCATAACCCCACCATGGATGTGTCAGTCGGTATAACTAACCTGACATAATTAGCACTGGACATCCTCATTAGGATTTCATTAGCTGATTGTAGGTTGTTTGTGCTCAGTTGTCCCATTCTATGTTGTTCAGACATCCCTTCCTTAATTTGTCTGTGACGGATCCTGCAGCCTCTGAGAAATTGGGGATAACTTGGTGATAATACCCAACAATGACAAGAAAGGCCTGTATGTCCTTCTTTTGACAGGTCTTTTAACTTAATTTAGGCTTTCTGAGTGAAATATTTGACCACTTCCCACTTTAAATATCAGATATTGGATGGAGGTTCTATTGAGAGGTAATTCCGCTGGATTTGTAGTCAAGTGTATCTTCCCCAATTGGTTACATACTACAGATAAGAGTTGTAGATGTTCCTTCCAGCTGGAGCTATGTACCACAAAATCATCTCATTATGCACCAGCAAATTCTCAGCACGGTGCCAACAATTGATCCATTAGGATCTGGAAAGTGGCTGTGACTCCATGCAGTCTGAATGGTACGATAGTGAACTGGAACAGGCCCTCTGGAATAGAGGAAGCCATTTATTGCTTAGGACTCCGCATCCAGGGGGAACTGACAGTAGTCCTTGTTTAGTCCAGGGTTGATACAAATTTAGCTGATCCAAGTCTTTCCATCACTCATCAATCCACGGCATTGGGTGGGCTTTGAATCGGGGGATTTCATTTATTTGATGGAAGTCATACAGAACCACCAGGTATGGTATGCTAAATAGAGCCTGTTCTTCAGATCCTCCTTCATCATTTGCTTCCAGGCTTCGGTAATTTGAAGGACTTCAGCCCGATTGCCCTTCCAGGAGGAGTGTGTACCTTCTGGATCAAACCCAGTACTTACCCGGGTTTGTAGGAAAACATATTAGCATATCTTTTGAAGCACTGTGACAATTCATGACTTTCATTCGAGGTTAGACCAACTGGAAGGGTTACTCCTGAGATTTCCATCGGCAATGGATTCTTTCGGGATTGTTTGGCATAAAGGAGAAAAACTGTGTTTCTCTATTTTCACTCAATATTTTTAGCCTGTTGGCATGATGAATGGGAGACATTGTCCTGTTGTCTGCCTGGTGGACTGCATATGTTAGTAAAAAGACAACTTTGGTGATTACATACGGTCCATGCCATCAGTCCCATATTTCTTTGTTGCATGGTTAGAAACTGAATCATTGCATGATCTCCCACCTGACAAGTACACAGATGTGCGCCTTTGTTGCAGCTTCTCTCTCAATAGGTTTGAGCACCTTCAAGATGTGCTGTCACCAATTCCTGTACCTTCCACAAGTGTTCTCTGGTGTTCTGGATCAGGAGATGATCACTGGTCTGTAGGCTGTCAACATCAGAATCTCCGAGCATCGTTCTTGGATAAGGTGCAAAAATATATTGGCACCTTTAGTGAACCACTTTTTGGAGAAACACCACACTCCCAATGATATCAAATGGTGGATCTTAGACGTGGTTAAGGAATCTGCTAACATACCACGTTGCCTCCAGCTGAAGGAAGCAAGATGGATACATAGACTTTCTACTCACACCCACGGTTTGAATGAAGAATTTTTGCCTCTAATATGCTCAATAAGGGGCCATTGCACACATTAAGTCACGTTGTTTGTCTTCAACTGCCCTTGGTGTCATTTGTGGCCACATCCACAATGACACCTATAACATTCTGTGCACCCATTTTTCGATTTAACGGGTTGAAATGCAGTACATAGAGCTACACCTTTTTCTCTACTGCCTCTCGCTCTGTATTGCCAGGTCCACTTGGACACTCATAACAAACACACCCACGGTTTGAATGAAGAATTTTTGCCTCTAATATGATTAATAAGGGGCCATTGCACACATTAAGTCACATTGTTTGTCTTCAACTGCCCTTGGTGTCATTTGTGGCCACATCAAAAATGACACCTATAACATTCTGTGCACCCATTTTTCGATTTAATGGGTTGAAATGCAGTACATAGAGCTACACCTTTTTCTCTACTGCCTCTCGCTCTGTATTGCCAGGTCCACTTGGACACTCATAACAATGTGTACATTAAAAACGTATGAGTGCACGCATACATTATCTTTATATGCTCTGTTTTATACGTGAAGCACAATCACATGATTTGTCACTCAGCCAACCGCACTTCGAGTATGCTCACAATGAGTGTAGCGTACATACTGCGGTATTACGATTGGCAAGGAATTCCGAGTACGAGCTTCACAACTGGTTGCAATCAGTATTGGATGCTGAGCGCAAGCTCTTCAGCCTCATATTGGCAGACTCAACCCTCCTTAGCACTCCATCACCTCCCTTAGGACTGATTGACACAGCCGCGCACTAATCCATGCGCTACAACACTGGAGAGCCAGGAAATCTGTCTATCCAATCAGACTTGCCAGTTACGAGACACACCGCTGCAGTGGCGGAGATTGACATAGCCACGCACGAATCCACGCGCGACTATACTGGACAGACAGAAAAATCTGTCTATCCAATTAGAGGCGCACTGCACGAGACACACCTTTTGCAGCAACGGTGGCATCTCTGCTAAATCGTGACTCAGCTCCGAGGGGATGATGGCTCCGCTTCGCCAGAGGGACTCTATGCGCAGCGAGGCCGCCTTGCATAAGTTCTCCTGAAAATTCGAACTCCCTCCAAGTCAGGTACATGCGCGCTTAACGCGTGATGGTGCACATTTTTCCTTTCTTCAGGAGTTGGCACCAAACTACTATATGTAACCATTCAGTTCCTCTTTTTCTTTCTTTCTCTCTTCTTCTACCAGGCTACTTGTGAAGCCAACACGGGTACTGTTCAGCGAGGCATACACCAGACAAGCTGTCTACCGCAACTAGTACAGCTGCCTCAAAGCATCAAAGCCTCAAACTGTACACTTTGATCTTTACTTTTTCGAGGACCCCCACGATCATGGTTTCAATAATCAACATTCTTCTAAAAAAGGTAGGAGAAACTCGTACTAGGGATATCTTTACGTATGTGGTTTATTTACATACCCCTCTCGATTTATAGTGAGATCTGAATTATTAACTTTTTCAGAATGTGTACAATTGTCATGGGATTTGAGCCTGGTTGCCTTCGGGTCAGTGTTGCACCTTCTGTTCCAGTGGGGGACTTCAGCCCTAGAAGAGGGAGCACTTGTTCAGCCCTTGCCTATGACCAGGGAAAGGGTGATGTTCTCACCAGCCTTTTTT
Source organism: Ambystoma mexicanum (assembly GCF_040938575.1). Classification (NCBI taxonomy): domain Eukaryota; kingdom Metazoa; phylum Chordata; class Amphibia; order Caudata; family Ambystomatidae; genus Ambystoma; species Ambystoma mexicanum. The sequence goes on from NC_090932.1 coordinate 720,876,886, forward strand.
TAATTACTGCAATCCAAAAAAAGTGATTTATTCAAGCCCATTAGTATCTGAAAACACTCCCTAAAATCCTTCTTTGTCTGCCTCCATACAGGATTAAGTTCTTTCTTTCCTTGTTCTTGCCCTGAGGAAGGCTTCAACCTAAATATCCTGCCCAGCAGGGGGCATTTCCGAAACGTGACATGGATGTTATTTCTACTATGGATAGGAAGGTCCTATTTGAACTAAATTCTGTTTGAGTCCATTTCTATTTTTTTGGATCTCCTCATAACATAAACACGTCGGCAGACCTGCTTTCATGGAACTGCGGCACTTGGATTACTAATTAAGGCCGCAGCACTTTCTTTTCTTTCTCTTTTCTATGCATTCATTGCTTTAAGACTTGTCGGTTTTCCAAATCCTGTCAAACCTTTTTTTGTGTTTATTTTTCAGATTTGTAAATTGCATTTATATAATTTTGGTTCATTGTTGGAATTTGTTTTAATAATTGTTTGTCATCATTGTTTGTTTGTTGCTCTAATTAGTATTTTCTTGTTTATTAGTAATGTTTTTTTCAACTCAATACGCTAACAACATTGGTTTTGTAAAATGCTTTATTAAATTTGCTTTAATAAGAAGGACTGTTTTCAGTGTCTATAGTGGCTTCAAAACAATTGTGATATCCAGTTTTGGATACACACAAGTCAAAAAATAATTAAACTCATTTTCGATTTTTGCAATAGCATAGTGGATACTGTTGGTATAAGAATACACATTTGTTGCATGTCCCAATCCACATAATGCTTTAAGGGACTCTCCCTACCTTATTTCCTTTGTATGAAGGCTGTTGGCCCCTTGTCACACTTGAATGTTGAGGACGTCTCTAGGATTTCAACAATATACCAGTTCCAAGCATGGAATACTATGTATATTCTGTAAACGATTGCCACACATTCAGGAACATTAATACAGCAGTAACACTTCCACTCATCAATCAATACCTCATGTTTTCCACAATTCGTCTCCACACTCAACCGCTTCTTCCCCCCCTTTCGGGTCTCTTGGTTGCATCTGCATCTCTCTCCAATGTGCTCAATAAATTCTGCAGCTCTAATTTACCATGCTGTTAGAGTATTTTCCATGTACTCGAGTTGGGACTCTGGTTGACATGCAGTACTGTCAGCTTTAAGTAGTGTCTGGGGCTGCATGGTGTGGTCTTTGGCTCAGGCTCTCCTTAATAGTCCATCATTGATTTTTCTGGCTTGGATGCCATCTTTCTAAAATGAAAAAAAAAAACAATGGCAACCCTCTTGTAAAGGCATGGTCTGAGTTCGGTGGGTACTGCAAAACCCCACACTCACGCAATTGGGGGGCACAAATGATTGGCCTCTGAACTGCCAGCATTCTCCCCAGTGGTAGGACTGGCATTGGATTACTCCCTGGGTGAGAGGGGATCCTGGCATCCCTTGACAAGGTCAGGGTACTTGCCTTGTCACAAAAGCTACTCTGTTTCTGAGTGATCTCATTATAATCACACTCAATTGATGGACAACTGTGCCTTGTGCTTTACAGGACCCACACTCTGTGTACCCCTGCTAACTGTGAACGTTTTTACTTTAAATTTCATCTCCAAAGCTTAAGGGGGGCAAGGTTTGGGAATAAATAAGGGATCGGGGAGATTGTTGAAGATGGGAGTTCTTTGACCAGTACCTATCCACATCATTGTCAGACATTGGGCCTCATTACTAGGAAGGCGGCAGGGGGTTAACGGGGCCGATAGCCAGCCCCGTTAACCCCCTACCGCCTCATTACGAGGTCCGCTCGCGGGACCCGCAAAGGACGCCTGGTTTTATCAGACGTCCTTAGCGGGTCCCGTGAGCGGTCCAGCATGCTAACAACAGGCCCGTCATTAACAAGCCCGTTGTTAGCATGCTCCCCATTCCCATTGAGCCCTATGGGGGCTCAAATGGGAATGGGGATGAACCGGGTCCAGGTTCCCTGAATGAGAAAATACCGAGCCCTCCAAGGTTGCAATGGCCCGGTATTTCCCCATTCAGGGAACCCGGACCCAGTACCCGGAATGGGGGTAGCCATGCCGCAAAAAGCGGCATGGCTACCTCCTTCCTCGTAATGAGGCCCATTGTGTGCCAATGAAGCCTATACGTTTTGGCCCAAGTGTGTGGATGTTCAGAATGAGGGGAAAGGCATGTACAGACTAAGTGTTTTCTTTGTTCCAGAGAATTTGCATAATGTTACATCAATTGAGCCATTAGTTGTCCTGATGGTTCCTACTGTTTCTAATGGTTTCCATCCGGCTGCACCTTGTATCATTCTCATTTTCAGCTGCACTTTTCACTCTATTTGGCTATTGGCACTGGCTCTTTTCAATTACTCTTTACACATCACACGTGATGGCGCACTTCCTGACTACACAATAGCTGACATTCCTGTGCCGGATCGGTGCTTGTTGAGCAGTGCCTTGCTATGTGTTCATGATTGGTTTCTTTCAAATTTTGAATCCTGTGACTTAAGTGTCTGACTGGTGCTAACCTTGCTATATGTTTTGCTAATTAACATTTTCTGATTAATGCATCAGGATCTAATGCTAGCATCTGTATGTTAGTAGTATTCGAGAACCTGTTTTCAATGGAGGTGGGCATGTAACTGTTTAGTTCCTGGTAGGAGATAATCCAGGCTAAAACAGATATGCAAAACCACAGATTCTGGCACATGAGGAGGAGGGAGCACAAATTGACAGGGTGGAAAATGCCAAGGAGTCCCAAAAGCATATGCTTCTAAGAGAACTTTGCATGGTGAGCATCACAGAAAATGTGGAGACATGCATGAGTGAAGTCCTGCTGGAATCTTTACTATGGAAACAAGATAACATTTGTTCTCAAAGGCCATTCTTGTGAAAGTACTTAGGCATCCAGATGAAGACCATTCCACCACTGAAGGACATTTGAACAATGAGTAGGAGGGAATCTGAAAAGTGGGTCAGCACAGGGTTTCTTCAAAATGGGTAGTACAATTCCACATTGGAAGGAGGTTAGGAAGAGCGCATTGGAGAGAGAGGTTAAAGAACTCTGTAGTAATGCGGCCAAAATCATTTACCATTATGCAGGATATTTTAATCAGGCTTCAACTAGTATGGAGGAATGTTCCACCCCAAATCAAGCGTGCACAATTTTGATTTATTGATTAAAGTTCTTTTTATGAACCTAGGACCCACAACTTAACAATAATAAAAAAAATGTAATCAGAACATTTTCACCTACCTAAATCCCTCAAGTTCCCCTTTATTGAAAATATAAACCTTCTCCCTTACTCAATGGAGAAACAGCGTTCTAGAAAACTCAGTTGAAATGACATGCTTCTAAACATTCCTGCCTGTAAATCCCTTACAAAATAAAAGTGTATCGTTGCTAAATTCCCTTCAGTGGTGTTTCTACTGTCTTAATGTGAACAAAATTAAAGTTTTTCATTTTTAATGGTAAATTTAAAGGCAGACAATTGGGTTGCAGTTAATAACCCTTTACACTTTTTCTTGAATGATTTAGCCCTCCTAACATGACTAGGCTTGCTGATGTAACCAAGGAATTATTTCAGTTAAATTACCCTTCAATGCATGTGCAAAATAGAGATATTGTTGAGCTTCTAGTCATTGCACAGAAGAGCCAGGGATCTCCCAAAACACACATCATTTGGAGTCTATTCTATCAAATCTAAAGTCTCCAGAAGCACTTACATCTCAGGCATATTTATCAATATCTCACAATGTCTAGTCAATTTATATAACTTGCCCCCTCACTACTTTTCACAGATAAAAGGGGTGATATTTGATCTATTCCTCTATAGAATATCACCCTCCTCAGGATTATTTCCCCTTAAAATTATATTTACATAGACATTTCTCATGGCTGTTCTCACAGACAGGTAGATACCCTTTTAAGGGCTGGTTTAATTCCCCCTCCCCCCTCATTAACAGGTGGACATCAGTCAGCATGATGATGTCAGCTTCTCTCCACAGTCTGGTTCTCTACTTTTTGGTTTTACCTGTCTGCTGTATTTCCCATTGAATGTGGCCTGGGACTTTAACCCCAAGTGGGCCTCTCTTACAGTGTTCAATTTGCAATCAAAGATTGGTCCAAAATAAAGCGCTCTATTCCATTCTACTTTAGTTTGTTATAAATTCTCCTTCCAATCCATTAGCAAGTGAGTGTCTAGAGAATATTTGGGTTTGAACGTTTAAAAAGAGAATACTCTTTAGAGGTGTGTATCATTTCTTTGATCCAATTGGTCAATGTATGTAATTGGACAGGGTGCCAAAAGTGATATAACACTAAACCACCTCTCATTTTGCATCTTAATTTAGAGGGCAGTCTGATGGGAGTTGCTTATCCACCCAGTTTCCCTCCCTTTTGATGTGATATCAATTTAGAAATGTTTGTTAAACAATTGCAATGTTCTAAAATATCATATTATACACATGTGATCATGTAACTAATGCGTTTATCAGATTACCCGCACTAAGGCAAACCAAATGCTGCATCTCTCATCTCAACATGCCATATGAGGGATGAGTTATTTATGTTTACATTTTTACTTCCAACACTTTTTTACGAAAACAATACTTCCATTGCACGATAACAGGCTGACTGCCATGAACGTTAGAACACATAATTTATGAGGGGGCGCTGTTGCGCGCACACAAGATGGGCGCCTGAAGTTTGAGCTCCTCCCTGTCAAGAATCCTTGATCAAAGAAAATCCTGTTCGCGGGCTAACTGGGAAGCCCACATTGCGTGCATCTAACCCCACTATATGGAAGTACTCCCCGTAAAAATCCTGAGGATAATCATAGAATATTTCACCGAATATCCGATCCGCTAGGTCCATTGGGAGAGGTGGAGAGGGGACGCTGTGGGTGAGCACCGCGCTGAAAAAAATAGAGTCCGCCGGCTTGAAAACGCCCCTGGGCCATTCAGGAGGTGGGGCAGTGCGGAGGACTGGTGAAGCCGTGCGGACTGCCCCATTGCGCATACAGTGGCAGCAGGGAGACCTGGTGACAGGCCGTTAGGTTACCCACACGTACATTTGCCCACCTGCAATCTGCTGAGGTGCCGACCCGACCACTGCTGCTGAGGTCAAGCGCGCAACGGTGACAGACACAGGCTCCGAGGCGCACAACTGATGAGAAGAGATCCTGGAGAATGCAGCCTTCGCACTGTACATCCCAGCTGCCCAGCCCCGGTCCTGGCGGCCGGCCCTGTCGCTGGTGCGCAGGGAGCTTGAACAGCTGCTCAGCATACCGGCCGTAGTGGTTCTGGGCCCACAAGGGAACCCGCGACCCGCCAGGATCTCACGACTGCAGACACCCTTAGCCCCACGTGGCGCAGGGTGATCGGACCAAATAAGGGGAATAAACTCTCGTGACATCAGGGCATAAAAGCACATGGTACCAACTGTTACAAAGACCACAAGTAAATAAATAAGACACTGCTGAAACAACATGGGAAAAGTGGATGCTATAATTGTCATATGAACCTCAGGTCGCAGGTACGTGAGAGATCACAATCCATTCAGCTACTCAATCATCCCAGTGCCACAGAGACATACAAAAGTTGTTGAGTCGGAGTCACTCGCCAGAAGTCCACTGGACTACCCTCTCTTTATCATAAAGCTCCCAGGGTATATACCCTAAACCGGGAGTGGGCTGGTGGCGGGTGTCCTGGTGCACGATACCATGCTCTCACGCAGTGTCGGCACTGTGGGGAACAGATAAACGGGGACATAATCCAGTACCACGCCAGATACCCACAAGAAGCTATCCTTGCTTTGAAGGCCCACATCTAAACCTGCTGCGTGGGTGGTGCATTGACACCTACGCCTCGGCCACTTGGAAATGACCAAAGGAGCAGGATCCAAGAAAAAGAAGACTGGGCCCATGTACTCCTATACTAGCTCCCAAAGCCCAACAGCCATGCCACCACTGCAAGCTGAGACCCCAGTAACCACATGTGACAATGCCAGGTACGAGCAACTCCTCACCACGGTACAAAATGGATTTATGTCAGTCAATGTAAAATTGGATGATATTGTCGCCACCATTGGTTCATTGAAAGCCTGTGTTGAGAAAGAAATTGCGTGGGTGACAAAGGGCAAAACACGAATTAGCAATAATGAGGGCGCTATCAGCCAAAACACTTGTGATCTCACCCTATTGAAAGACAAAATGGGCAAACTACAAGTGAAGTGCAACGATTTAGAGTCCCGGTCCCGTTGGAACAATATCCGTATAGTGGGGGTGGCAGAATCCTTTTGCAAGGGCCCCATGGAGACACATGTAGAGCAGCTACTGAAATCCTTGTTCGGGATTGACGCCTTCTCTGAACACTTCTTGGTGGAATGAGCCCATCGCACGCTGGCAACCGCACCCAAGCCTGGAGCCCTGTCTCAAACCATAATTGTCAAACTGCTGAATTACAGAGATAGGGACATAGCTCTCCGGTTGTCGAGAGAGATGGGCCCCTTCCGACATGAAGGCGATAATATTCACATTTGCCCAGATTTCTCCACTGGGGTGGAAGCCCAGAGGAAATCCTACGACCAGGTCAAGAGACAGCTCCCTTTGCTTCAGGTTGCATATGCATTGATGTTCCCTGCGAAACTGCGCATACAGCATGGAGGACGAGCACGCTTTTTTGAACACCCCACAGAGGCCATGGACTACATAGAGTCTGCTATCCCACTCCCGTCACAGAGACCTAGAATCAATCAAAATGATGCCCGGAATCCTGATGGAGAAAGAAGAGAACCGGATGAGTAATCACGTTGATTCTAATATCTTTTTTTATGATTATATGAAGAGTGGGTAATGGGGAGCCCCCCCCACCCGGTGGCATCGACAAATGCCTGTTTTTGCAACCGGATGAGAGTCGCTCTAACACAGCAGCTCTGGGCTGCAATATTCGCTCCCCCGGAAAGTTCCAGAAGTTGGATATGGGGTTTCATCATCAGGTTGGGGTTGATGGTGCGGGTGGGGGTGGGGAGACTACTATGGAAAGTTCTGTTATCCACACAAGGTGTAGCAATGTTAAGGGGGAAATGTTATCACCAAAACTATGCCGGGACAGTTAGGGACTTCCCGGGTCCTGTTGAACCAGTTAAAGTTATAAAATCAGAGAGTTGCACCACTATGAGCACTTCTCGATCAGCTAAAATGTGCTGTGACACACACACTCAAAATATCACAGAATGGCACGAAGAACACAAGCTCACAGGGGACTAACTATTAAATTGCTCTCCTGTAATGTACGGGGACTTAACAACCCGATTAAGGCCAGAAAGGTTGCAGCATATATAACACGACACAATCCCCAGATTCTGCTAATCCAATAAACGCATGCGCTTAGCCAAATTACTCCCAAGATGGGGCTCCCTCCGATATGGTACGGTGTACTCCGTGCAATCCAGAAGAGTCATGACCCTGGTACACCCCTCTGTGGGATTCCGGCATTTGGACAGCAAGGTGGATGTGCACGGCAGATACATGCTGGTGTGGGGTGAGGTGGCTGGCTGCAAAGTGGTCCTAGTTAACACCTATGGTCCAAATATTTATGACCTGGAATTTTACCGCAATATACTGATTAATCTGGACACGAGCGAGGAAGCCCTGATACTATGGGGTGGGGACTTTAATACAATCCTGGATTTGTCACTAGACCAATCCTCTACATGCCCCCGTAGCCCCACCAAAGCAGCCTCCACCCTTAGACAAATGATGTACCAGGTATTTTTAACCGATGCCTGGCGTGCACGGCGCCCAATGAGAAAACAATATACATACTACTCATCAGTCCATGACTCTGACTCCCGCATAGACTACTGGCTGGTCAGCTCCGCCCTATCAGATTTGGTTGCCAAATGTGACATCTTTCCACGTACCCTCTCGTACCACTCCCCGATATCCCTAACCCTGGTCTTGAGCGATGTGGCCCCACAGGCTAGACGCTGGAGGATGCCCCCGGCCATACTCAGGGACCCCCATATATGCGAGTCACTACATACAGAAATAGAAGAATTCTTTGAACGGAATGAATGTTCAGTGGACGCATATTCCACTCTGTGGGAGACCTTTAAAGTTTGGATACGGGCATCATTATCGCCAAGACCACCGGGCGGTTAACCGCCGTTTGGAAGGAACTGGTGACAGCCAAAACCAAGGTATCAGGGCTGGAAGCGAAATATAGCAACACACATAATAAAGAGACTCTTTCTGAACGAGGGAAATACTATATCTAGCCTCCCCCACCAAAGCCTGAAGATACGGCGAAATCAATAAGGCAGGGAAATTCCTAGCTAACATGCTCAAAGCAGAAGGCCACTGAAATTCAATTGTTGGTATCCAAACTTTGACGGGAGACATGGCAAATCAGGAGGTAGATATTAACACTGCTTTCGTAGACTTCTACAGAACCCTTTACTCAAACCAAGATCTCAAGTCCACCAACAAGATAATGACCTACTTGCAGGGAATTGAGCTCCCGATTCTGGTTCCTGAGGTTAGATTAGCAATGGATTCACCCATAACACTAGAAGAGATCACAGACGCCATAAAGGCAATAACATCAGGGAAGGCCCCCGGGTCAGATGGCCTAGGTGCAGAACTATATAAGGAATACCATGACAAATTAGCCCATATATTACTGAAGGTATGGGAGGAGGCAATGACGCGGGGCGTGATTCCGGCATCCATGCGTGAAGCTGTGATCACTGTCCTTCTCAAGCCTCGGCGCCCGGCAAATAATCTTTCCTCTCATAGGCCCCTATTCCTGATCAACACAGATGGTAAAATCTTTGCAAAAATACTGTCCACCAGGCTCCTCCCATACATGCCAACCCTGGTCCACCCAGACCAAGCAGGCTTTATATCCACACGATCCACGGCCCTAAATCTTTGCCGTCTTTTTGGAGTGATGGCCCTGATTAATCCTAAAGCTGACGCAGCGGTTGCAGCCCTAGATGCCGGGAAGGCTTTTGATTCAGTATCATGGTCTTACTTGTTTGAGATCCTTAGGAGGTTTGGGTTCGGAACTTACTTCTTCAACTGTGTCCGGCTTCTTTACTCTGATCCGGAGGAGCGGGTCCTTACCAACCACACTGTCTCGGCCCTCTTCCCACTAGGCAGAGGCACCAGACAGAGCTGTCCCTTCTCCCCCATTTTGTTTGCCCTCACAACCGAACCCATGGCAGCATTCATCCGGCAACACCACAATCACAGAGGTATCAGATGACAAGTCCCCCTCAACCGATCTCCCTATATGCAGACAACACCTTGTTATATATCAGAGACCCGAAATCCACCCTAGGGCCAATCATAGCAGATATACATACATTTTCGGAATATTTCGGATATAAAGTAAACATTTCCAAGTCTGAGCTGTTCCCACTAACCCCGGCTACCCAGGATTTGTCTGACATAGGAGGATTCAAATGGTCTCCTACCCGAGTCCGGTAAGTGGGCATGGTGGTGTCCAGAGACAAACACACGCTATACATGGACAACTACGAAGAACTTCTTCAAACACTAACCGTTAAGCTACAACTATGGACCAGACTCCCTCTCTCATATACGCCCGAGTAGCGATCCTTATAATGATGGTTCTCCCCAAGCTGCTTTATTGTTTTAGTAACATACCCATTTGGCCTGGGAAAAATTAATTCAAGAAACTTCAGTCACTAGCCACCACGTTCACATGGGGTGGGAAGACAGCCAGGATGAAATGGTCCAAACTGACCAAACCATACTCGAGGGGGGGCATTTCAGCCACGGACTTCGGATTGTACTACCTTGTGGCCTAAGCACAATTTGCCAAGCACTGGTATGATCCAGATGACAGGGCGGCACATATCCCTATAGAAAGATATGCGGCTTCTCCCTCCAATGTACGATTGGTTATATTTGCCACCAAACACAGGGACTCCTGTGACTTTGACCCAGTAAGCACCACCGCACACGCATGGTTCAATATATACAAAAGAATGTTCCTCACAACCTCATATGACCCTGAAATCCCTCTATGGAACTTCCCCAATATCGCCCCTACATATGATAGAGTTTTGCAGAACATATGGGATCCGACCAAGAGTTTTAAAATTAGGGGTATGTTTCCAGAAGGACTATATATTGAGCTGCAAGACTGTGTCGACACTATGAGAGGCGGACAACTCAAGCATTTCCACTTCCACCATATGAAGGCCGTCTTTTCAGCTAGGTGGCCGACGTTCCCAGAGGAACCCCCCACACATGAATGCATAAGAAGAAAGAGGTCTCCATCTTATACAATTTAGTACAATCTCATTCAACTTACCACAACAAGATGAAAGATACATGGGAACAGGACTTGGGGATCACGCTAAGTGACGAGAAATGGGTTAAATGCTGTAAGCTCACAAGATCAGTCTCTTTGAACTCAGGGCATAGAGTAATACAATTTAAAATACTCAACCAACTTAATTACCCCAGTGAGGCTACCAAAACTTGTAGAAGGGCACACTGGTAAATGCTTGAAATGTGACATGCTCAACGCAAATGCCTATCACATGTACTGGTCATGCCCCTGGGTGTCAGAGTGCTGGGGTAAGGTTGCAGAAATCCTAGAAGAAATCATAGCTATCCCTGCTTCCCCATCCCCTCTAAAATATGTGTTTGGTGATATCGGAAAATCAACAGAAACTACTAGACACCTGTTTAATATAGCATGCATAGTTGCTAAACACTCCATATTAAAGTGCTGGAAATCTGTACATGCACCCCACAGTGAGGACATCCTCAGAGATCTAACAACGGTAAATGAATGTGAAGAGCAATTCGTATTGACTTTACCTGCACCTTGTCACCCCAAAGACATCTGGGCCCCCTTTTGAAGTTATCTCTGTGACATGTTACCTGATAATGATTGCACAACCACTGAAACCTTGTGAACTATGAGACCATGTTGTGATGTTCCAATACCGTTGCGATTTAATGATGAAATGGCACTGCTGTACATGTAATGCTCTGTTTCGATGTAACTTTCTTTAAAATAAAGTTTTTTAAAAAAAGAACATATAAGTTACTGGCACACACTGTTTGTATGCAAATATATACACATTTGCCTAATTTACATAATTAACATAATGTAAAAGCAGGTTTTACATTCAGTTGATAGAGCGTTTCATCCTCAGCATTGCCTTTTTTTATATTAACTCTGTACAATCTTTTGTTCAATAGTTACAATCAAATAAATGATTTCATTTATAGATTTCACATAGTGCATTATTTTTTTTATAATGGATGAATCAAAATCTGAAATAGCATGCCAGTGCCTGGCTGGTACAGCCAAATGATGGCAGTTCCTCTTGAAGCTGAGGGCTAGGGCATGTATGACTCCTGTGAATGTTGTTGTCATGGTGCACGTTCTTTGAAGTTAGCCTTTAACAGTGCAACTTTCCTTCCCCCTGAGAGATGGGAGATTTGATTTCTTGAGAAGGGACCGCTGAAGAGGGCTTTTTTTCTAGTATATTTAATGTCTTTTAGTACAGACTTTGTGGCAGGTGGAAGATGTAAATGGGCAGCCTTTTTTTATTACCTAGGCATGTCTCTGTGAACCACGATCCAAACAGAGTCATATGGTTTTATGTTAAACATCTAAGGCTAGTGTTCAGACTTTTCTCTTGAGAAAGCAAGCCAACCTATTCCTGTAGCTAGTTGGGGATGAATGTCATTTGGCTGTCCAGGCCTGGTTTCATTCAGGTTGGTTTCATTCACAATTGCAGCCTTTCAAGTCACATGGTGTTCCCATGCTGCACTTGCCATCTTATCAGAACCACATTATTACTGTTTCTATGTAAAGAAAGTCCAGCCCAAGACGTATATTTGATATATCTGTATGTTTCTTTATATAAATCTGATTTTCGGTCATGTAAAGGAAAAGATACACATGGCAAGGACCACAATTGCCTGTGCTTTGACATGCAGTGCTTTTCATCGAAGTTTGTACAGTATACATTTTAACAAATTCTTGCTGGATTCTTCCATGTGACTGAAAAAAAGTTTTTGTACTTTGCCTTTTACTCTGGACATATATTCTGATTATAGGTGGGCTGCCAACATTACACATTTCCTCACATGTGTCTTTTTCAATTGCTGTGTGCATGCTGCCATTCACATTTTGATTTTGAAACTGGACCTTTTCTTTTGTTGCATCATTTTCTCTTGAATAGATTTTGGTAAAGTTACCACATGTAGTAAATACCTGGTACCTGGAAAGGTCAGCACAGTTCTAAGTCATGCAGACCTTTCTATTAGTCCCATATAACTCAGTAATTAACACTTGTGGTAATGCTTTTGGGTGGAGGTACCTACCTCTACTCAATAGCTAGTATTAAAAAGAGTTGTGCTTAAGAAACTCACAGATTATAGGTGTGGTAAAACATATGGTAGTGGTAATTACTGGATTTTTAACCACGACTGCCAAACTCATAATCAAGCACTGATGTTTTTACCATTTGAGGAGCAAAGAGTTCAAAAGAAACACATGCTCTTTTGCTGCTGTGAAGAATAAGTGCTAATTCGGTAGGAGAGGTAGGTGAGAAGTAGTCAAGAGTAGAAATGGTAGGGAGGCAGATGGATTGGCAGAAGGAGAATGGGAGGAGGAGAAAGAGAAGGGCTGTGAGCTTGTCCCAAACGGTAGAGATCCTAGAGGGAAAGTAGTGAGAAAGGTTAGTAGCTGAGAGGGTGAATGTAATTAATATTGGCTTGGGATTTGCAAGCAAAGGTTGGAGGGTAAAGTTTGAGGGGGGATTAGCAGCTGTACTCTCTGTGTTGCAGAGGATCCTCTGGAATAGCAGGTTATGGCACAGAATGACTTAAAAGGAAATTCCAGTCACAAGCCGGCACCTTCTGGAACACCCTCCCAGCCCAGATCAGGACGATTGACTCTCATGCAGCCTTCCGCAAGGCCATAAAAACTAGGCTGTTTGTCTGAAAGGGCTCTGTGTACTATATATGTAACCATCCATGCACCCTGCTACTTTATTTTGAATGGGCCTGTCCTACTATGGTATGCAATATATATGTTACCATCAATTTGCCGATTCACTGTACTGTGCAATGTAACCTCTGAGAATGTAACCAAACCGAATGTAACCAAGCAAATTGTATTAAGCATCTGTCCTGGGGCTGCTTCCTGTAACCCTCAAGCAAGCACTAGTAAATATCCTTATAGCGCCTCGATGCCCGTGGGCTGTGGTGCGCTCTACAAATCCAAAATAAATAAATACATAAATAAATAAGATATGGTCACATGTTCTCAGAGTCAATCAGAATGCTAGTATTGGGCTAATCAATCAGTCTGTCTTTTGTCTATTGATGGGGAGTTCGTGCTGGGCATGATGTTCTTTTTCTCCCAGGAATCACTGTTTCCTACTCACATGAAAGTGTGTACAGCATGTTGTTTCCCCTGACCTTCCCTCTTTGTACATGTCCGCAGGCCTGAATTCTCCAGGAAAATGTATCCATTTAGAATTGTTACAGGGATTTGTGTATGTCTGTCTGTGGGCACAGTGGATGAAGAGGGGTTATACAGCATATGTACTCTGCTCAACCCGAGTCCCTTTTTCTGTGGTCCTTGACATTTTACAAAGTTTCAGGATGTACTAGTTATGAGGGCTAACCCCTGATTTTTCTCTCCTTTTTCTAAATCCCCTTGCTCCCATCCTAATGCCCTCCCCAAGCTCCCTTTTGCCGTTTGCACATGCTGTGCAGAGTTATATATATGTCAGATAAATGCTGGCCTGCAAACGGCTCATTGATCATGGTAGAGATGATTATTGATGTACGTACATTTTCCCTGTTAATGTATAGGCAATAATTCCTAGGCTGAAAACACGACCTGTGCTTTGGTTCAGAAAAACATATAGGAATTCCTCTTCGCGGTTAGACACCCAACCTCCCAAAGTAGGAGACCTGTTTTGTCACATCTTCCTTTTAATACTGTATTCATCATCCTGCCACTTCTTTTCAAAGTCAATGATTTCCCACTGCTCCCCCTCCGAGCTGTGTTCCTCCTCACACTCTAGCTCAATTTTGAGGTGGCAGTGCCTCTGTATGTTATGCAGAGACCCAGAGATCCTAAAAGAAGAAATGTCACTAGTATGTAGGGGCAAGCATCTGTCAGAATCCGAGTCTTCGGATTTGTGACTCGCCTGTTTGTTTCTTGTGGATCTCTTCTTGGAGTTTGCAGGTTTCTTTTTCCTGGACGAGCGTGCCTTGTAGAGGTAAGGTCTAGAATCTTTTGAATCCAGTCTGCTGGGCTTCGATGAGCGCACTGGACACTGACTCCCGGTCGCGGCGGCTCCGGGGCTAGGAAGATGTTCCAAGTTCCTGGAAGGGTCCGGGATAGAACCTGGACTGGAAGGAACAAGGTAACGAAGCTCTGAATATGGGGAGTGGGTAGGGGACTGGGAAGGAAAGGAGGCTGGGCAGCAGGATTCACAAGGGAAAGGAAAAAGGGCTGTAAACCTAGAACACAACTTGCCGGTCGAGGTGCAGGCAAGCGAAGCGTTGAGATGCGCAGAAGCGTGGGGGCGTGCCTGTTTTCAAGGAAGCATGTGAGTCAATACGGAAGACTAGACCGCGCCGAATCCTGGCGTCGGCCATGTTGAAAGTGAACGGAGTATGTGGTTATTGACTGAGGGACCAGGCAGACCAGAAGGGTCGACATCGCCGATTCATGACAGCATGCCTCCTCCTAAACTCTAATCCACCCGTCTTGCCTGGGTGAGTCCAATAAAAACGTTGCAATAGGCGGGGTGCATTTATATTGGAGACTGGTTCCCAAGTTCGTTCACTTGGTGGATAGCCCTTCCATTCCACCAAATATTGTATCTGGAATCGCAGACCCTAGAAACCTCGAATTCAATCTGGTTATCGACAAGAAGTGGGGGAGTTCGAGGTTTTGACTTTATAGACTGGTGGAAGGGTTTCAGCAGTGATGTATGAAAAACAGGGTGGATCTTGTTCCAAGTGGCTGGTAATTGGAGTCGAAAGGTAACCGGATTGATAATCTCAAGTACCGTAAAGGGTCCGTAAAAACGAGGTGCCTGCTTGTTGGGTCTCAGATGCCTTGGTAGATATTGCGATGAGAGCCAAACTTTATCCCCAACAGTGTAGGAAGGCCCAGGTCGTCTTTTGGCACCCGCAAAGCTTTTCATGTCCATCCTGGCCTTTTCGAGGTGTTCCTTCACTTGCTTGTGAATGGAGATTAGTTGTGCAATCCAAGCGTCTACTGAAGGAGTTAACGTGGGTTGTGGTAAGAATGTGGGTAATACTGAAGGGTGGAACCCTTGGTTACACAAAAATTGACTGATCTTTGTTGTGGAATGGTCTGAATTAGTGTAGGCAAATTCGGCCACAGGAATCAGGAGTGACCAATCATCCTGTACCTTAAATGCGAAACATCGAAGATACTGCTCCAGGGTTTGGTTTACTCTCTCAGTGATCCCATTTGTTTGTGGATGATAACCTGATGACAAGGCACGTTGAATACCTAATTGTCGGCAGAGGTGCTTCCAGAACCTGGAGATGCATTGTGGTCCGCGATCAAAGATGATTTTGGAGGCCAGTCCATGCAACCGGAATCCGTGGGTAACAAAGATTTCAGCCATCTCGAGTGCTGAAGGCAGTTTAGTTAGAGGGATAAAGTGAGCCATGTGGGAAAAGAGGTCTATAGTGACCATTATGGTGGTAAATCCTCTGGAGGGAGGAAGGTTCACTATGAAATCTGTGGCAATGAATTCCCAGGGTTGAGATGGTAATTCAGGTTGATGAAATAGACCCGCTGGCTTCCTGTTGTCGGTCTTGTTCTGATTGCAATCTGAGCAAGCTTGTATATAGGCGCATATGTCAGAGCGCATATTAGGCCACCAGAAGTTTCTTCTAATCGTCTGATAGGTGGCCTTTATACCACGGTGCCCGGAATGAAACGTGTCATGGCAGATACTCATAATCTTGGACTGGACTTTCTGGGTAGGAACAACCAAACTCTTATCCTTAAAGAAGTATCCATCCTTAGTAGAGAGAGCCCAGAGATTGTCTTTAATATACTCCTTCCAAATGTCTGAAATTGCAGTCTCTTCTCGTATTATTTCTAGAGTGAGTTGGTTTGGGCTATGAACACCTTGTCAGGAAACATCTTGGGAAGGAGTGGTGTTTCCTCTTTCATGTAATCCGATCTTCGGGAGAGAGCATCTGCTATTACATTAGATGGACCAGGAACTGGTTGAATGCAGAACTGATATTGGGCAAAAAAATAGGCCCATCATGCTTTGCGACTGTTTCGGCATTCTGACCACAAAAGTGATGGGTGGAAGGTTTCAAATGAATCTAAACCACTGGCAATTGCTCTGGGCCAACCTTCCACACCACCGTTTTTTCCTTTGGCGCCATTGCAAAAGGGGACCAGCCATGTGCAAATCAGTCAGCAGCTGCCGCCACCGAAGGTAGCACCCCAGCCCGAACTGCTAGGCCAGGTCCCCTCTGCACAGAAAACCAAGCAACCCCAGACATGTTTCGGCCTTGTTGGACCTCCTCAGTGAGGTGCAGCCTGTTTCCCTCTGGCGCAGCGAGCAAGGGACCCACGTCTGGGCATACCCTCTCTCACAAGGAGAAACAAACTGACCACAAAAGTGATGGGTGGAAGGTTTCGAATGAATCTAAACCACTGACAATTGCTCTGGGCCAACCTTCCACACCACCGTTTTTTAGACCGTCTGCACCATTGCAAAAGGGGACCAGCCATGTGCAAATCAGTCAGCAGCTGCCGCCACCGAAGGTAGCAGCCCAGCCTGAACTGCAAGGCCAGGTCCCCTCTGCACAGAAAACCAAGCAACCCCAGACATGTTTCGGCCTTATTGGACCTCCTCAGTGAGGTGCAGCCTGGTTCCCTGTGGCGCAGCGAGCAAGGGACCCACGTCTGGGCAAACCCTCTCTACAAGGAGAAACAAACTGACCACAAAAGTGATGGGTGGAAGGTTTCGAATGAATCTAAACCACTGGCAATTGCTCTGGGCCAACCTTCCACACCACCGTTTTTTAGCCCGTCTGCGCCATTGCAAAAGGGGACCAGCCATGTGTAAATCAGTCAGCAGCTGCCGCCACTGAAGGTAGCAGCCCAGCCCGAACTGCTAGGCCAGGTCCCCTCTGCACAGAAAACCAAGCAACGCCAGAGATGTTTCGGCCTTGTTGGACCTCCTCAGTGAGGTGCAGCTTGGTTCCCTGTGGCGCAGCGAGCAAGGGACCCACGTCTGGGCATACCCTCTCTCACAAGTAGAAACAAACTGACCACAAAAGTGATGGGTGGAAGGTTTCAAATGAATCTAAACCACTGGCAATTGCTCTGGGCCAACCTTCCACACCACCGTTTTTTAGCCCGTCTGCGCCATTGCAAAAGGGGACCAGCCATGTACAAATCAGTCAGCAGCTGTCGCCACCGAAGGTAGCAGCCCAGCCCGAACTGCTAGGCCAGGTCCCCTCTGCACAGAAAACCAAGCAACCCCAGACATGTTTCGGCCTTGTTGGACCTCCTCAGTGAGGTGCAGCCTGGTTCCCTGTGGCGCAGCGAGCAAGGGACCCACGTCTGGGCATACCCTCCCTCACAAGGAGAAACAAACTGACCACAAAAGTGATGGGTGGAAGGTTTCGAATGAATCTAAACCACTGGCAATTGCTCTGGGCCAACCTTCCACACCACTGTTTTTTAGCCTGTCTGCGCCATTGCAAAAGGGGACCAGTCATGTGCAAATCAGTCAGCAGCTGCCGCCACCGAAGGTAGCAGCCCAGCCCGAACTGCTAGGCCAGGTCCCCTCTGCACAGAAAACCAAGCAACCCCAGACATGTTTCGGCCTTGTTGGACCTCCTCAGTGAGGTGCAGCCTGGTTCCCTGTGACGCAGTGAGCAAGGGACCCACGTCTGGGCATACCCTCTCTCACAAGGAGAAACAAACTGACCACAAAAATGATGGGTGGAAGGTTTCGAATGAATCTAAACCACTGGCAATTGCTCTGGGCCAACCTTCCACACCACCGTTTTTTAGCCCGTCTGCGCCATTGCAAAAGGGGACCAGCCATGTGCAAATCAGTCAGCAGCTGCCGCCACCGAAGGTAGCAGCCCAGCCCGAACTGCTAGGTCAGGTCCCCTCTGCATAGAAAACCAAGCAACCCCAGACATGTTTCGGCCTTGTTGGACCTCCTCAGTGTGGTGCAGCCTGGTTCCCTGTGGCGCAGTGAGCAAGGGACCCACGTCTGGGCATACCCTCTCTCACAAGGAGAAACAAACTGACCACAAAAGTGATGGGTGGAAAGTTTCGAATGAATCTAAACCACTGGCAATTGCTCTGGGCCAACCTTCCATACCACTGTTTTTTAGCCCGTCTGCGCCATTGCAAAAGGGGATCAGCCATGTACAAATCAGTCAGCAGCTGCTGCCGTTTCGGCATTTCATAGCCTGTAAAACTTGGAGGTTTCGATGATCGGTCCTTACTACGACCGGATATCTTGCGCCCAAAAGGAGATGCCGCCAATCTGTGAAGGCTTATCTGATGGCAAGTAGTTCTTTCTCCAAGACCGAGTAATGAGTTTCCTTAGGATGTAACGTTCGTGACAAATAGGCAATGGGGTGTTCCTGTCCGTCTTCAGCTTCTTGTTTGAGGACAGCCCCGATTACGTGTTCTGAAGCATCAGTTTCTACCAGGAAGGGTTTGGTAGTGTCCAGTTGGGCCAGGATGGGTTTGGTAATAAACAAATGTTTGAGTTTCTGAAAGGCGGCTTCCTGGATAGCTGTCCATTGAAAGGGAGTATCTTTCTTCAGCAGACGGACAATTGGTTGTACAATAGCTGAGAACGTAGGGATGAATTTTCTGTAGAAATTAGCAAGCCCTAGGAATGAGTGCACCTGTTTCACTGTGGTTGAAGCCGGCCAAGAGAGGATTGCTTCGACTTTGGTTGGATCCATGGCTACCCCTTGAGGGCTCAGTACAAATCCTAAGTATTTGACTGTGGATACGTGAAAGGTGCATTTCTCAGGTTTGGCCAGCAGATGATGTTCACGTAATCGTTGCAGGACCAAAGAGACGTGTTTCTGATGCAGGGTCGAGTCTTGTGAGTAAATCAATATGTCATCAAGGTAGTCGATAAAAAATGGAAACAGTAATGAAATGTTGGAATACAGCAGTAGCGTTTGCTAAGCCAAATGGCATTACCAAATATTCATAGTGACCAAAGGGGGTCTGAAAGGCCATCTTCCATTGATCGCCTTCCTTGATGCGAATCAGGTGGTAAACTCCTCTCAAATCTACCTTAGTGAAGATCACAGCTCCACGTAAAGCCTCCAGGATCTCTGAAACGAGCGGCAAGGGGTATCTATCCTTCATGGTGCATTTGTTCAAACCCGGTAGTCCAAACATGGACGGAGTTCCTTAGTATCCTTTTTAGGTACGAAAAACAGAGATGCTCTGGCAGGGCACTTTGATGGACGGATTGTTCCGTTGGATAGGTTGGTGTCTAGATATGTGCGCAAGGCAGCTTTCTCCGGTTCTGATAAAATAAACATCCTTCCGAAAGGAATGACTGCATTGTCTTCTGTGTCAATAGCACAATCTTCAGGGGGATGAGTAGGGAGGGATTGAACAATGGCAGAAGAAAAGATATCAGAAAATTGATGGTACACCTCGGGTACCCGTGTGATGGCAGAGACTGTGATGTGTTGTGGATTGAGGAAGCCTGACCCCGGATGACTGTTAATGTTCCCCAGCTAGACAATGAGTGAGACAAAACTTGGAACCCAAGAACAAAGATCCAGCTGCCCAGTTGATATATGGATTATGTTTCCGTAACCATGGCATGCCAAGCACTATGGGTTAGTGAGCTGCCTTTATTATGTCAAAACGCAAAGTTTCTTGATGGTTGTGAATAGAGAGCATGAGCTTGGAAGTCTGTTCCATTATGGGTCTGGAAGATAGGGGTCTTCCGTCGATTCCTTACACTGCCTGGAAGACTTCCTTGGTTTATCTGGGAATATGATGCCTTTGTGCCCAATCGTCATCAAGGAAAAGACCCATGGCACCACAGTCCACCAAGGCCAGGATAGAAAGTATCTCTTTGTTGGGTGTTGAAAGGTTCAATTGGAGTAGCACTAAGGTATTGCTTAGAGAACAGTCTTGTGTAGGTTAAACGCCGGAGCATGATTCTTTTCCCCAAAACTGGGCTCTGTTCAGGATCAGGAGCACTGGCATAACAGGGGCCCCCGCAGCCCCCGAGGTGTGGGGGGCCATGCCAGCACATGTGTGGGGGGGACCTGGATAAAAAAAATATTTTTTTTTTTCAATTTACTCTGCATTCATAAAGAAATGATTTCTGTAACAGAAATCATTTCTTTATGAAGGCAGTGACTACAAAAAGAAATGTTCTTTTTAAAGTCCGAGGGCTCCGCTCCGCCATGGCATGGCTGACCCTAGGCTGGAGGCCTCCATGTCATGGGCAGGGGGAGCCCTATGACTTAAAAAATAAATAGTTTATTTTTGAAGTCCCTCTGCCTTCCCAAAGAAATTACTGCCGTTATGGGTCGGTCCTTAACAGAAATAATTTCTTTATGAAGTCAGAGTGACTTCAAAAAGAAACAATGGGTCTCATTACGGGTTTGGCGGTAACCGTGCTGGTGTTACCGGCAGGTTGCCGCCGGACCCGTAATGATTTACCAGTGCCTGACTTCCCGGGAACACAGGGAGATTACAAGCCCGTCGGTCCAGGAAGTCAGGCGCCAGCAAATGTTAAGTCCCCATTTCCATTGGACTGTATGGGAATGGAGTCCACAGAAGCACCAGCACCGTTAATAATGGTGCCAGTGCTTCTGTGACAACTCTGCGGGTGGGTGTCGTTCCACCTGGCAGGTCTGGTCTAACCTGCTGGGCGGGATAGCAACTGCCCGCAGAGCTGTAATATGCCGGTCCGGAAACAACAGTGCCGGTAAGCTTACTGGCACTGTTGTTTCCGGACCGGCATAGTTGTAATGAGGCCCAATTATTTGGGAAGTATTAGGGCTCCCCTCAACCCCATGACGTGTGTGTGTGTGTGTGTGTGTGTGTGTGTGTGTGTGTGTGTGTGTGAGTGTATGGTGAAAGGCTGCACAATTAAATGTATAGGTGGCTGCCTGTGTGAGTGTATGGTGAAAAGGTGCACACTTTAATGTACGGGTGGCTGCCCGGGTGTGCCTGTATGGTAAAAGGGTGCACACTTAAATGTATGGGTGGGTGCCTGGTAGTGTGTGCCTCTATGGTGAAAGGGTGCACACTTAAATGTATGGGTGGCTGCCTGGGTGTGCCTGTATGGTGAAAGGGTGCACACTTACATGTATGGATAGCTGCTTGGGTGTCCCTGAATGGTGAAAGAATGCACACTTAAATATATGGATGGCTGGGTGCGCATCTGTGTATATGGTGAATGGTGCGTGTGCTTGCGTTCAGGGGCTCAACAAATCTACATTTCGGGGGGCTAACCCTTCAAATGTTGGAAAAGGCGCTAACTTCATGGGTGGTGAGGGAGGGGCAAACTTATTTGTTCGGAGCATCTAATTTCTTTACACATTTTAATGAGACTATTCTAGTACAGCTTCAATGTTACAAGCAGTTAACTCTTTCCTTTAAGTTTGAAAGCACCCACTTATGGACTGCTGTGAGAATGAGTGATCTCCTGCTGCCTTCCTACCCTTCCAATCACTCCGCTGGCATGCAAGTATTAAACCCACATCACGATTTCAATTGCCTAAAAAATGTGGCATTTGAATGCAGGTGCTAAAGGTGAAATGCTTTATGTTAGTAATTACTGGGCTCTTGTTAAGAGCAAAACCCAGGTGCCATTTAACATCTGTGTCCTGTTCTGTCTGCCAACTGCTGTGAAGGTCGACCAGGTTGAGTCATCATAGCCCAAAATTTCCGGGGGAAGGGGGATGGAGTGCTGAATCCCAGTCAACTCAATGGTGTTGCACCAATACTTGTGTTTAATGCCTTGATTACTCATTACGCCTAGCCCTATTCTTCCTCGTCCCAGTGTGTATGAGAAAGCACTTGTGTAAGAGGCAGAGTGCCTTATACACAAGTACTGGGATGAGGTAGAGGTACATGGAGGTAATGCCTGACTTAGCTACCTGTAATCATCATTACTCCAAGTCCCCCTTTTCCTCATCCCAGTACTTACCTATGAGGCAAAGATCCTCATCCATAAGCTCTGGGACAAGAAAGAGGGACATGGAGGTAATTCTGGGCCCAGAAGCTGAGTTTGGAAGTTGGGGTAGGGTTGGGAGGGAGAGGGGATGTGTGGGGGGTGCAGGATTGTGCAACAAATCATAAAGGCTGTCCATGTCCAGGCTAATCAGGCATGATATGTGGTATTAGTGGCTAGAGAGGCATTTTGGTGTAGCCAGTCTAGTCATTCCTCAGTTTGGTATGACATTTTTTTAACTGGACATTTCTAATAAAGCAGTCCTGCTAAGTGAATTACTTGGCTAGACTGCCATTTGGGTGCTGCCAGTCTAGCCTCTTCTTACTGCGGCTTTGTATATTTTTCTGCGCATCTGTGATCAAATGATATGATATAAGTCATTTATAATGCGCCTGTACACAAGTGTTTCTAGGCGCAACAAGACAAGGGCGGGAAAATAGAGGGAGGACAAGACAAACAATCTTACTAGGCCTTGTGTCATTCAGATCGTGCAAGTGCAAGAACGAGAAGTGCAAGGGGAAAGCGAGGGGGGAAGTGCAAGGGAGAGGGAAAAACAGGGTAGAAATGCTCTGAGTAGTGCAGCGCGGCTCTGGGTAGTTCAAGGACAACAAGGGACTGTAGGGTTACAGTTACAGCCCCTAAGTGCGTGGTAGGCCCAGAGGCAGTGCAAGGGTGACTGATCAAGAAAGAATCTGGACTCAGTGAGACTCTGAGGGTAGCCAAGCAACCAGTCGATACAGCAGACAGGTAGGTCAGGTAGGCCAGCAGGGGAGGGAGAGAGAAAGCAGAAGAGAAGAGGAAAGGTTTGAGCTGCTTCCGGAACTTCAGGTGGTCTGGCTCAGGTTTGGGAGGGGCAGGGAGGCTATTCCAGAGGGAGGTGCCTGCAGAGGAGAGAGATCTACCACCCACTCTCTGCCTGGAAAAGTGTTTAACCCTTAGAGAGTTGTAGGTAACAGAGGAAAGGGCTTGAGGAGGAAGATATTTTGGAAGAGCGCGTTGGATGTAGTGTGGGCGCCAGGCCCAGAAAACCCTGTGGACAATGCAAAGGGTCTTGAACTTGATCCTTGCAGCAACTGGGAGCCAGTGGAGATCTTTCAGGGCTGGAGAGATACGATTCCCTGGGCTTGAGGCCAAGGATATGTCTCGCAGTCCTGTTCTGGATTAGTTGTAGAGGGTGAAGAGTAGAGGAAGGCAGATTGAGAAAGAGGCTGTTGTAGTAGTCCAGCCTCGAGAGAAGCAAGGCTCTGGAGACAGTGAGCTTCTGAGGGAAAGTGAGAAAGGGAAGAGTAACTTTGAGGAGGAGCAGCTGGTAGTGGGACTTCCTGGCGACGTCCGCGATGTGAGAAGAGAAACGAGAGAGTGGAGTCAAAGATGACACCAAGGTTGTTTGCCTCACAGAATGTCGAAGGAAGAGGACCCAAGGCGGGCGGCCAGAGTGAGAGCGGGAAAGCAGGGGCAGGAGTCCAAATGAGAAGGATCTCCATCTTACTGACATTAAGGCAGAGATCATTAGAGGCACACCAATCCTGAATCGCTGATAGACAGTCAGGAATGAGCGAGAGAGGAGAAGAGTTTGAGGGGAGCCTGAAGGAAAACAGAGTGTCATCCGCATAACACTGAAAGTTAGAGGTGAAGGTAGAGATCAGGTGGGCCAAAGGGGCCAAGTAGAGGTTGAAAAACCAGGGTGAGAGGATGGAGCAGAGAGAAAGGGACCAAGTTGGACCTGGGTGGGGCTGTTCAAGAGGAAGAAGGTCAGCCACTCAAGGGCCTGATCCGTGATGCCCATGTTCACATGGCATCGATTGATCAGGATTGATCAGGATGGCATGGTTGACCGTGTCGAAAGCAGAGGAAAGATCAAGGAGGATGAGGACAGAAGGAATGCTGGAATCAAGGTTAGAGAGCAAATCTTCACAGGTGTTCAGGAGAGCAGTTTCCGTGACTCTGGCAGCTCTGAGGCCAGACTGAAGGTCATGGAGCACAACCAACAGATTCCGTGTGGAGAGTAAGCTGGGAGATGGACAACTTTTCCAACAGTTTGCCCAGGAGAGGGGTGATGGAGATTGGGCGGTAGATTGCCAGGCAGGCAGGTTCGGCAGACAGCTTCTTGAGGAGTGGATGCATAAGGGAGTGCTTAAGAGGAGAGGTGTATGTGCGAGTGGTGAAAGTGTGATTACAGAAATCGGCCAAGGCTGGAGTGAGGGTGTGTGCATTAAAACACATATTTATATCATTCTGCTAGTGTAGTGTGCGGCATATACCTTCAGCAGCACATTCGTGGTTATTGCACAAGCGTGATGATCTATGGCGGCCCAGAGTGTGGCGCGACCAGTGATTTGTTGCTGAGTTGCGGGGCCACCCTCAGCATGGCTCGCAGGGGGGCCCCCACATTTTGTGTTACGCCACTGATCAGGAGCTGGCGTTTCCCGAGTGTCATGGAGGGGCAATCGAGCAATTTTGCACTAAATGTTTGTCTGAAGCACAGTACATACAGAGACCGCTATTGATCCTTCGAGTCCTTTCCTGGGAAGTGATGGGGCCTCTCAAGGATCCAAGCTGCATGGGTTCTGTGTAACGCTCACCTGATTCCCGTAGAGGAGCCGGTCTTGACTGGGCGTATACCGTATCTTCAAAGGTAATGTGTAACACACGGCTGGCTCTTTGGGCTGGACCTCTGTGCACTGTATGTCTGACTCGAAGGGTAAGATGTCTGCAGATAGAAAATATGGGATTAAGGAACTGGGTTATTGAATGTCTCTCTCTTCTTCCCTTTCTCTTCTCCTGTAGAACCCCAAAGGTTAACGCTCTCACCTTAGGTAAGTGAACGCTGTGCTCTCCATCTGCCTCGGGGCAGGGTGCTGTAACCAGTTTCTTCACTGGATAAGGGGAGCAAGCCTCTTGACTTCAGAGGACTGCTGTCCGTCGTTTACTGCACGAACGGTAAGTTTCGAGTAATTCTAATGTCTTTAAAGTCTTTAGTAATGATGTCTCTTGTTTTGCAGGGTTCCGGCGATGACGGATGACGGGCTGAAGTGAGTTGAAGATGGAGCCCGTGTGATGAATAGAAGCGCCTGGAAGCACGTAAGTAAGCGCTTGTTGCCTGCTTCACGATGCGCTCTGACTGTCTTTTTATTTTGCAGGTACAAGTTCGGAGCGGCTGCAGGGTGCCGGAATACCCACTGGGTTAGATGTGGAAAGGAGTAATGGCACGTGAGTATTAAAGTTCCCCAATGTCTTTAAACGCACCTTGTTTTGTCTTTCAGATGTGGGATGCAGCGCCGAAGGCCTCCGGAGCGTGCGAAGAGTTGGTAAGCTTTTGTCTTTCAGATGCCGGAATGCAGTGTGAAGACCTCCGGAGCGCACGAAGAGTAGGTAAGCCTTTGTCTTTCAGATGCCGGAATGCAGCGCGAGGCGTTGGTGACAGCCGATGGACCAGGTAAGTGAAGAGCTGTCACTGAAGACCGTAATGCTAACCTGTTCTTTCTTGTCTTTATAGGTGTTGCTGAAGACTGGATTCAGGATGGTAAGCCTTTTTCCTTAGGCCCAGGATCAGATGCAGAAGACACGATGAGCGTTCTGCTGCAGAGGATGCAGAATAACGCAAAGCAAGATTCATCCATCGGGTGTGGTTTAAATAGCCTCCTGTAGTGCTTAGGTGTCTCCTTCCACAGCCACGCCTAGGTAAAAAAAAGAGTTCCTGCTTTCCAGAAGAGTTCCAGTGTTCTGAATCTAGGGAGTGGCTCCTGCCCCACCCAACAGGAAAAGTAGTTCCAAACAGAAGAGGATCAGAGGCTCAACTGGCAGGCAAGTAAGCAGCATGGTCTGCTGCAGGTAAGTCCACCCAAGCATTATGAGCCCGGCGCTTCCAGCGCTGGGACTGGGCATATTTATGAGCCTGGTGCCACTGGCGCCAGGACTGGGTCCAAAAGGTCCCAATTGGGACTGGTTGGCACTCGGAACCTGGGTTATGGATCTGCTTCCAAGGGAGTTGGGAAAACCCTGACCTTTTGGAAGCAGAGATCATGACATTCTGGCTCGGACTGACCATGGGTTGGTGTTTCCTGTTCCCTGGGACTGCTATATTCAGGCGGAGATTTGGATGGCAGGTTCTGTGTCTTCTTCTTCTCTGCCTTTCTCTCTTGTATCCTGAAATCGATCTGTAAGGACTGGTCTTAGAGGGCCTGGTTGAATGCGGGGCAGGCTTCCCTGGCTAATTCTTCTTTGACTTCTTCGCTTAATGTGCGTCTGAACAAGGTAAAACAGGCTTCTGGGGTCCAGTTAGCATCTTTAGCCAATTGTTTGTAATGGGTAACATAAGTCAGCATGTCCTGGTTTCCCTGTTGGAATTCCAGCAACTTTTCTTGGGCGGAATACACCTGTTCGGGGTGGTCGAACATGGCCTTAAGGGCAGAAACAAATTCATCGTAATTGTCGAGTACCGATCCCCAGCGGAGACTAAAGGGGTGGCCCAGGCCAGTGCATTGCCGGATAGATGAGAAATCATGAATCCCACCCTAGCTCTGGGGGTAGAGAAGTAGTATGGTTTGAAGGTGAAATTAACCAAGCATGAATCCAAGAAGGGGCGCAGGGTCTTTGGATTACCATCATATTCATCCACAATGCTTCTAC
Organism: Ambystoma mexicanum; assembly: GCF_040938575.1. Lineage (NCBI taxonomy): Eukaryota > Metazoa > Chordata > Amphibia > Caudata > Ambystomatidae > Ambystoma > Ambystoma mexicanum. Next base: position 720,903,804 of record NC_090932.1, read on the forward strand.
CAATGCACTCTCCTGATATGCCGAATCCCTGGACAAAACAAGCTGTTTTAAGGCCGCATTTTCATCTTTAAGATTCTGTACTTCAGTAGTTAGTTCCTGCATACCTCTCATTAGGTCTTGGATGGCTGCCTCCATATTGGAAATGTTAGTATTTTGCTGGCGTCTCAAACTGTCAGAATCCGAGTCTTCGAATTCGTGACTCACCTGTTTGTTTCTTGTGGATCTTGCAGGTTTATTTTTCCTGGACGAGCGTGCCTTGTAGAGGTAAGGTCTAGAATCCTCTGAATCCAGTCTGCTGGGATTCGATGAGAGCGTTGGACACTGACTCCCGGTCACGGCGGCTCTGGGGCTAGGAAGATGTTCAAAGTTCCTGGAAGGGTCTGGGAGAGAAGCTGGACTGGAAGGAACAAGGTAACGGGGCTCCGAATATGGGGAGTGGGTAGGAGACAGGGAAGGAAAGGAGGCTGGGCACCAGGATTCACAAGGGAAAGGAAAAAGCGCTGAACACTTAGAACACAACTTGCCGGGTGAGGTGGAGGCAAGCGAAGCGTTGAGACGCGTGGAAGCGCGGGGGCGTGTCTGTTTTCATGGAAGCATGTGAGTCAATACGGAAGACTAGACCGTGCCGAATCCTGGCATCGCCCATGTTGAAAGCGAACGAAGTATGTGGTTATTGACTGAGGGACCAAGCAGACCAGAAGGGTCGACATCGCCGATTCATAACAGCATCAGCAAAATGTCCTTTCCTTCTGCCCAACCTTTAAAGAGGCTGTCCTTTGGCCATCTTACGTTTGGCCGGGCTGAATCCGTTTGGTCTTAATTGTGTATGCTGGTTGTCCAAGGATTTTGGCATGTGTGCCATAGGTGTGATTCAAAACAGTTTTTTCTTTTTCTTGAATGATAGTAATGATGATGGCTAACACCTGTGTGATCGGCTTGACCGTGGAATGGTGCAAATGATAATTTGTGAGGTAAATGCTATGTGATCGGTATGAGTGTAAAAGACCTGGGATTCATGTTAGTCTGATATGTGAAATAGAAAAATGTGTTGCTCTGTGAGACAACTGCTAAACAGGCAAAAGGGTTCTATGTGAATCGGAGGCAATAACATCCCAGATCTAGTCACAACCCTTCAACTTTTGTGACCACTACTTTCAGATGAATACTATGCCTGGACATAGACGTCACTTCGCCTGATTAACTTTTAACTTGGCCTGGTGAATCTTTGTGACCTGGCTTCATCACTAAGAAACCCGTCCTGATAATGTATCACTGCATCTGTGCTGTAGAGCTTCCAGGTGCAGTACAAGAGCTTGCATTGAAACACATCGTACACATGTTGTATTGATATGGTAGTTTCCACTGCAGTTTTGGCCATTTCACAGCACTGGGAATAACGGGTGTCACTACTGTTCCTATCAATCAGGGGAGTTTCTAGGTCTGGAAAAGACCCGAGCTATGCTGATGTCGGAACTGTTGGGACTGGGGGCTAGCTAGTCTTTTGGCTGTAGCTCCTGAGATTCTATCCGGGGCAACAACCAAAAGATCAGGGGCTATAGCCCCCTTAGCCCCCCCTAGCAAGCCCCCTGCTAGCAATGCTGCTGAATGGCTCCGACCATTGGAAAGCTGAAAGGCTGCATCAGCTCTGCTTGAATGTGACCCTGGAACTTTGGGTGGAATGCAGACCTCAGAGGCGAGCGAGTAACTCACTCAGCTGCTTCAATATATTTGATTCTTGCGCAAAACCTCCAAACAATTTCAATTCATATGGTAGAAACAAACCATAGTTCAAATGCCACATTCATGTCAGGCTCAAGTAGAACTGCTAGATTTCCTGTGGGAAAAGTACTGTGCAGCTCAGTGTCAGAGAATGTATCAATGTGGCCTCTTAATTTAGGAAGGTGTAGGGACTTTTTCCAGTTGACCACTGCAATCGTGTGTATCATTTGTCTATTTTGTGGGGTTTATTATACAATTTAAATTTGTGAATGAAGCACTCTGCGTTATTCAACAATATATATTGAATAATAATAGAGCCAATTATTATATAGTGCTTCATGCCAAACCCCTCCCGCTTTTAAGCCCTGTGATAAAAATGGTAATTGTTTCGAAAAGTTAATGCCAATTAGTAAACGTACTGGATGTAGGTCTGAGTTGGCCTTGCCGGCCACCTTATGAAGAACACGGGAGACTTGCCCCCATGTCGGAGGAGAGTCATCTGCACAAACATAACGGATGAAAGTTGAACATCAATAATAATTCAAAAAGAACATACATCATGTCACTATGCTTCGTATTTTTGACTATTTTTGAATGTTCATGAATGAAGGGTGGGTATTGATATTCTTTCTTTTCTGATCGCACACCTCGCATGATGTCACCATCATCATGTTATAAAAAAGTGAAATCAGAAATACTGTAAAACGCATTCAGTGCTTATCTTACGTATTTACGTATTTAGCATATGCACAATGCACCTAAAAGGTAGAAACAGGATTACAATCACATGATCTATGATAATCGGTGACAACGCCATTAAACAAATATGATTTGATCAATTATCGGAAATGCCCGGAGCACTGGAAACAACTGTCTGTGCTAGTCCTGAAATGGCGCCTGGCGGAGACTACGTGCCTCTCTCTAACAGTCACGTCGGTTCGCTGCGATCGTGACTGAAAACATAAAACCTCGAAGCTCTTGACATGTGTTTCTTGTCAGCATCACCTACTTCCTTTCAAATGTATTGCAGTGTGACTGTCATTGGTGGCCAGCTGTGACTCTGCCCTTTATCCACGTGAAATCTAAATATTTTAGTTTAATCATTGCCAGCTCACACTCTTGCTACTATGATAAGGTTTGCAAATAAGGTGTTGGGGTGGCAGTAGGCCAAATGAGCAATGGAACGTGTGCGGGTTTCTGCGTTTTGGATGCATATATCAATCAGACATCAGCAAAGGCAGAATTTGCATAACGAATACACCAGAAACACCTGAATCAAACCCAGAAAGGGAAAACACTAATCGGTGGGCGCATTTGGACCATACCATGTTGATGAGGTGAACAGTAGTGTGAATTACAAGATTGAAACTGTTACTGAACTGTTGAATTGATTGAGCTGTAACCGAAAATAGTAATGAGAAAATGTGTTATTTTGGGTCAATGCCTTGTGGCATTCGAGTATTGGACCTAAAGAACATTACAAAGATTTGGCTCATGAGGCCGGGCTTTTGGTTGAGGGGTGCCCCGGCTGATGGTTGTGAGGGGGGCACTATTATTCAGCACTGCATGTTAGGGTACAATTCGCTCCTTCCCCAACAAGTCACACATTTAGCGTTGTTCTTGTGTAGTGTTACTCAATTATAACACAGGTGATTGGGCGGTACACACTTTGTCTCTTGTCTATTGTAATACCACTCCATCCACCGCTGCCTATGCTCCCCTGCATGTTAATTATCTCAACTCTTCACCTCTGATTGCTCTTTCAGCAAAATAGCACATTCCCCACTAGCATCAACTTTAGCAGTGACCCTAACAGGCTCTTCGTAGACAATTCTGGTCCATTCAACATAATATTTTCTCTTCCTCTCGGGTGCTGGCTCCTGGGGGTAGTAAGAACTTTCATTTGTGGATGCAGGTTTGGTTCCTCTGTGCTGTTTTAGGCCCCAAATGTGCATTGCAAGCCAATTTAAATCATGATGACCTCTTTGGATTCAGTTGATGATTACAAGTTCCTCTGACTCTCTCTTCCAACAGTTCAGCCATTTAAACATGACAGGTTCTTCAACCCTTTAAGAAATGCACTGCACATTTTGTGTGGGGGTGAACAAATGTGTCATTCTGTTTAAAATGTTGACACTAGTTAATGGGCCACAATAATACTGGCATATTTGACTACTAATAAGAGGGTGACTCTTTCAATCATGTGTAAATGAGCGGGTCCTGAAGCGATTTTTTAAAATTGTTCTCTTCCATGTGAATTCTCGTGATCACTGTTTCTCTTACACTCGTTCATATTAAATCTCTGCTCATTAAATCATTGGTGTTCACTATGTGTTGTACATTCTTTTTTTTGTATTCACATTTTATTTTCTATCAATTTGTTTTTTTTAGCAGATAAGGAAGCTCTAAAAAGCAACACTTCTGGGGATAAGGTAGATCCTCCATGCAATAGTCCTCACCCAAAATAATAGTTGCAGAGTCAAAATCCATGTTCACTAACAGAACCTTGTTCATGGACTCTTTCACTTCAATCCAAAATGTTCTTACCTTACTACATTGCACATCATATGGTCAAAGGAGCCCACACTATGCCCACAGCCCCATCAGGCTTCAGAATCACTCACGCCGCTCTTACAAATCCTGAAGGGTGTCCAATAAACTTTATTGATGATTTTAATTTGTCTCACTCTCTCCCCAAGGATTAAAGAAGTAGGGCACCTGTTGTTTGTCATCTCAGATCCAAGTGATTCATACCATGACCTGAGGAGATCTACATTCCCCATCATATTGGTAAGCAGAAGTTTCTATATTTTGGAAGAAAGGAGGCCCGCTCTCTTAAAATCCAGTAGCCGATCTAAAAGGTATTTGCCCTTCTTGGCTATCACTTCACCAACTGCCATCTTTAAAATGCAATATTTGCCCTGGGAGCACTCCTTCAAGCATTTCATAGAAGTCAATTTATTGAAAAGGATCCACCTATTGTCCTTGAACAAGTCTCCTAGCCACTGCACTCCACTCAAAAACCAATTGGGCCAGAAAAGCATCTCCTGTCCAATCCACACCGTAGGATTCTGCCAAATGGATGACTGCTGAAAAATAAGGATCCTCGTCGGCCGGTTCTTTAAGAGTGCACCAACATTTCCTTAACAACTCTGTAGGAGGTGAGGATGTACTGCATCTGTTATTCTTTGTCATCAAAAGAGCATTTGGAGTAAGAGGTGTATTCATGTTAGACTCTGCATGCGACCAGGTATCAGGTGACTACTCCAAAAATGGAATTAGGTGTATTGCAGAGAAACCTAGATGATAAGATGCAAGGTCTCCGACTCCTAGGCCACTTCTATTGCACAGGAGCTGCAATTTCCATAATTTCAAATATGGTTGTTTGTGGTCTCATAAAAATTCCTCTATCAATCTCTCTGTTTCATTCGAACATTCTTTGCCTGTAGGGAGCGGGATCATGCTTAGAATGTAATTGATTCGAGGTGCAGATGTCATTTTAATTGCATTAACGTTACCCCATAGATATAACTAAATTTCCGACCACCTATCTAAATCCATCTTGAAGCTGGAATCCAGGCCCCTCATATGCTCTCTCATATGGCGCACCTCCTTTGTGAGCCAAATTCCCAAGTACCTCATCTTATCTGGACACAATCAGAATCGATATAAGCAGATGTATTGTGCGCCACACAAACTCTTACATGTGCAAAATATCACACAGGTGTATATTGGGTGCACAGAGGTAATGTGAAGAAAAGGACGTGTGAAATAGGAATTTATTTGTTAGGTTCTTGGGATGTGTGTCCATTAATTATGCTTGTATAAATGTGTTTCAAAATCCCAAAATGAAATGGCAGGTGACTAAATCACTATGTTATTGTGATGTTGTACTGGTAACAGACTATCTCTGTGCTCATTAGTATCAAGTATATTTCAATCATATTTGATGCTCCCCGGGATGTATACTCAAGGTACCCTTGCTTTACCAAAGGGAGGACAAAGCACCATCTTTATAGCATATAACAAGTATCTGCCCACCATACTGACTAGAATTGCTGTCATGGAGGAAATAGTATAACCGTCATAGACCATTGTACCTGGAAGGCCTGGAGGGAGCTGAAAGTAAGTGCAGGCATGCTGTGGTACCCAACCTGGGACACAAATAATGTATGTACACATACAGCTATTCAAGTCACTTCCTCAAAAATGCCATGCTCGCTCAAGCAGGTGGCATGCACAAAGTAGTAACTGAGGCAGGAGAAGAGGATGTTGATGAAGAGATTGAACCACCCGACCAAATGGATGAGGAATTGGATCCCCAAAAACCTGACTACCTTTCGGCTCACCTCTCTACCACCAACTTCCCCCTAGTGTACTGCATTCACTATTATATATTTGGACGGGCAGATTCTCCATAGTTGAGACAGGGCAATATACTGTCGAAAGGACACTCAGATGCCTACTGAATCCCCAATTTGAAAGTCATCCACCAAAATGCACCCATTAATAAACCCCCCACATTTGAACATCTTATCTGTGAGGCAGGAATCCCAACACCTGATTTACAGTGTCAAAATAACAATGGATGGTGTTCAGAAACAGGTGGCAGACAAAACGAGGGACTGGGTTGCAGCAATGGACCTGTTCACCCACTGCTATCATGCAGCCATGTAGGCAAGCACTGAGAACAACAGACACTGGACGTAATGTTTTCATTTAGCTCTAGAAGGTGTAACAAAATGACAGATCTCACAGCAGTGTTTTTAGTGTGTGTCCATTTGCTCCGGGAAGGGGGCTCTCTGTAGGTGGTACAAGGGAGTTCCGTAAATCTTTTCCTGAGTCTGGAAAATATCATTTCTTTTTACACTGGCCGGTTAAATAGGTATTGCCAGTTGAAAGAATATCCGAAAACAAGGCTAGGCTGTATTATTTAAAGAAAGACACAGCCCTAAACTGACAGCCTCTATTACTATGGTCTGAATGAATGAGGAATCCTCACTTACATATGCGCAGTGTAGAACAAACTGGTTGGATGCTCTGCTCATATGATATGATATGATAGGTTATTTATAAGCGCGGACCAGGGGATCGCACCTGTGGTGCTCCGTTTCGTCTTGCTTCCAGGGCGAGCACGTTTCCCCTGAGCTATCCTCCTTTTTAAATAAATGTATTATGCATCTACGACTTTTAAAAAGATGGGCTCTGTGGTAATAGGCAGCTGTTAGAGGCTTGAGAAATGGCACAGCACACACCTTGTATTATTCAAATGTATATTGTGAAGGTGAGACTGCACCGGTTCTTAGTTCACCGGGTCACTTGTAGGACCTTGACATCTACTGCTTGAGGAGATAAGGGGTTTGGTCCTCCTAGTGTGTAGTCAATGTCATGCCTTGTGTAAAATGGAATTGGTGAGTGGTGGGGAAGGAAAGAGTTGGGGGAAGTGCTGTTAGTGCTCAGCCATCTTTAACCATTTTCTAAAATGGCTTTCACGGCCACGCTTAATGCACGGGCCTGAATTGTCCTTCAGATTAGGAAAAAAAATAAAGGAAGGGGAATATGCATTACATTTGGATGCTGGCATCAGCAGGCAGCTTGAGAGAATTAAATCCTTTCAGCATGCGCAGTATTTAGTTGTATTGTATTGTGTCGTTTGGCAAGAGATGTAGGTATAAACCATTATTTAGGTCATAGTACATTTAGCTGGAAAATGTTGCGAAATGATACAATTGTAACTTGAAACTAATAGGCAAATTCTGATATATCACCCTCAAAGTGCTCCGCTGGCTTCCTCTGCAAGCACACATTGTTTTTAAGACCGCGTGCATCACCTGCAAAGAAGTCACAAACACAATATCGCTCTACCTGACTGAGAAACTCAGGATCATGCCTCACAGTTTCTGCCTTTTCAAGTACTACCTAATCGCTCAACCTAATAAGAGGCTTAAGTTCCTTGGTGAATACAAGGAAGCTCTAAGTAATATGCTTTTTTACCATTGCACAGGCACATATCAGAATCATTAGGATCTAAACTTTAATGTTTAATAGGCAACGTTTGTGTGAAATTGTGCAGTAAATTGCACAATTTGGATCACCATTTTCTAAACTTTTCTTAGGGACAAATCCCCCTCATAGTCTAACATGATATGATATGATATTTTATTTATATCGCGCTCTTACACAGGTGTTTCAGAGCGCGACCAGGCAAAGGGAGGGGAACAGGGGAGAAACAAAAACAACGATCGATCTTACGAGGTCCAGTGACATTGAGAGCGCGCAAGTGCATGGGGAAGGGAAAAAGGGGTAAAGTGCATGGGGAAGGGAAAAAGGGAGAAAGTGCAGAGCATAGGAGAGAAACAAAATAAATAGTAAGTACATAAATAATTAAATAGTGTTAGCAGTGGTAGTGCAGCCTGTAAGAGGCAAAGGTGCTAGGTTAGTCAGATAGGGAGTATCTGATAAGTGCAGAAGAAGAGTGGGTGGGGAACTGTATGGGTACCGACACAGGCCCCAGTGCAAGGGGTGGCCCGGAGGCAGTGCAGGATGATGGCAGGGTGAGCAGGTACCTGGGCCCGAAGGGCAGAAGGTGGCCAGGTGCAGAGTGCTGAGGGAAAAAGGCAGATCAGCAGGGGAGAAGCGGGGCAAAGGCAGAAGCGAAGAGGAAGGTCTGGAGGAGCTTCCGGAAACGTAGATGGTTCTCCTCAAGTTTCAAGGTGGCAGGGAGGCAGTTCCAAAGAGAGACCCCGGCCAAAGACAGAGATCTACCTCCAGCTCGTTTCTTTGAAAAACGACTGACCCTGAGGGAGTTAGAGGTAGAGGAGCGAAGGGCTCGAGAGGGGAGGTATTTATGGAGGGATAGTTGAAGGTATTTTGGATCCAGGCCCCAGAAAGCCTTATGGACAATGCAACGGGTTGTAAATGTAATCCTTGCATCCACTGGGAGCCAATGAAGGGATTTCAGAGCTGGAGAGATATGATCCCAGGGCTTGAGGCCAAGGACTAGTCTTGCAGTCCTGTTCTGGATTAGTTGTAAAGGGCGGAGAGTAGAGGCAGGTAGATTTAGAAAGAGGCTTTTACAGTAGTCCAACTTAGAGAGAATCAGAGCTTGGGAGACAGTGAGCTTCTGAGCGAAAGTGAGGAAAGGAAGAGTACCTTTAAGGAGGTGCAATAAGAAGTTTGATTTTTTAGAGACATCAGAGATGTGTGGGGAGAAGGAGTTTAAGCACCTAATTGTGCATACTCACAGATTCGGGGTGCAACAATTATGCCCCAGCGCATTTCAAAGTCACCAGTTACAAATCCATCTCTTGCGGGACACAAAGTAGTTAAGTTATTCTGTGGACAGACAACGTGACTTTGGGAGGGTGTGGGAGGAGGGAGGAAAGGGTAGGGCAAGAGGAAAGGGAAACCAGTTTATAGGATATAAGAATAAAGAAAGGTAACAAACACCTTTGGCTCTGTGTCGTTCATGGCCGCAGGGCCTGCTTGCAGTACAACAACTGGCGACAAAGGCATATAAGCCCACACACACTTGAACAGCTGATCACCATAATAGAAGTCGCTGTTGAGCGAGGGACAGATAGAGTGGCATGGCGCACTCATTGAGGAGGAAGGCCTGGCACGTGACAGTGCCATCCGAACTGGCGTAGCAGGGGAAAGTGAAAGGAAACACTCGCCTGAACGCAGGGAGTGGAAAAGACCTGGAGCAGCAGGACAGCTGAATGCTACACCGAACAAAGGTGAGAATAGTGGATGGAGTGTGTAATACACCCCGAGGAGGGCGGCACGTGCACACCGCAGGGACACCAACAAGTAGGGACTAATTAGGTTGCAAAGACAGAGGGAAAGCAGGGGGTGGAGAAAGGATAACAGAAAGCCCAAGAGATATCAGAGGCCCAGCATTAACATAAACAAATGACCACATCCTGCATCCGAAACACCAGTAACTAAGGACAACTACCACCACAATAGCCATTAAGAGACTTTGAGGCACCATGGAAGACAATGCACGAATGCCCGTAGGCGAAGGAGCAGGAGCAGGGGCGGGAGCATCAATGAGACCTTTGGCCGGAAGTACATCACAGGCAGCATTCCTCAGACGGTCCAACCCTTTCATGCTACAACCGCACTATGATCAGGGTGAAAGATGGGAGGAATGGATGGAAGTATTTGAATACTTCATGAGAGCCATAGGAGATCACGACTAACCCAACAAAGCAGACATATTTGTCAATCTAGCTGGGAAGGAAATCAAAAGCATCCTAAAATCCATCCCGATGCAAGACAAGACCACGTACTTCCTAATCATAGCAGCCCTCAACAATAAGTTAGTCATCATATTCAATAGAGACTATAAAAGATACCTCCTTCAATCAGTGTGTGCAGCTGGCCCCACAAAACCATTGGCAAATTTGCCATACCTCTATAAAGGAAGATAACCCACTGTGATTTTGCATATTTCTCTGATGATGAGGCAGTTAGACTGAGAATAATAGAAGGGTGCACATCTTCAATCTTCAGGAAACATCTGCTGAAAAGCCTCTCTTGCTACCAGAGATCATAAACCTAGCAAGAGTTTATGAGAGAGTAGATGTGCAAGCGGCAGCCATTGAAAACCCTCGGAAAACTGACAGTGTTGCAGCGATGCACAACATATCAGCCACAGGTACCAGAACCCAAGTACCACCACCCAGAACTGTGTTAAGAAGCTCACATCAAAGGCATCAAGGAGAAGGGCAGTGCTACCAATGTGGGTTTGAGTACCCTCACAGTGGGCAATGCCCAGCCATAGGACAAATGTGCATGAGATGCAGCCAGGAAAATCATTTCCAAGCAATGTGCCGAGACAAAAACTCTGTACTCCCAAACTAGACACCACCCACATACTCCAGAGCAATGAGTAGACAAGAACAAACCTAAGGTCCCATCTACAAGACATACCCAGATCATTACTCCCATAGATTGAACCTAGGAAGGCACACAGCCACATTCCAGCCCCAGGCCTGAATGGTAATCGCAATGGAAGACCTGGGGAGCAATCTGTACTGCAATACTCTGATATTTATGATTACTTACCCAACCCAGCAAAGTACTACTCTCGCAAACCTTGGATCCACAACAGCAATTATGACATGGACCCATATCCAAACCCACAATCAAACCATGGACCGGATCCATACGAAAATCCCCCAGAAGATCAAGAAGGTGAAAGACAAAACCAGAGAAGGTACAGCCCTCAAGAAAGATACAGCAGAGAGCATGTGAGACTGATTAGCGAAGTGACAGACGACAGTGCAGGCCCAAAAGGTCAAAATCCAAATAGGAGGGCTAAACCATCAGTTCATCATAGATATGGGGGCAACCGTGAACGTGATGAGCGAGACCCTATACCAAGCCATCAAAGATGTCTACCCACTGCAACCATCCAAAGCTCATATATTCCAATGGGACTCAGCACACCCACTTCAGTCTACTGGACAATTCCAATGTGATCTGTATCACAAATGACAGAAGGTGCCTTGACCTTTCATATAATACAAAGGCCTCCGACAGGGCGATGCCTACTATGTTATTGCACAGCATGGGCCCTCGCCCTGATAGACATCCACTATGACCAATCAGAAGCTGTCCAAGGTCTCCCAATGGGGGCACATGAAGTGAACACGGTGTCACACCAAAAGATGTCACTAAACACAATCAAATCCTTATTCCGAGTGCTATTTGAAAGGGTGGCCATGCTCAAAGACACTGTGAGCTCCCTCCACATCGACCCGCGGGTAACTTCAGTCCATCAACACCCACACCGGGTTGGGTTCCACCTGCAGGCACAAGTGACACAAGAGTTACAAATCCTATTAGACAACAACATTATGGAAAGGGTAAGTGGCCCAACACCAGGGGTGTTGCCCCTGGTCATCGCCCCAAAGGAAAATGGCCAATTACGCATCTGTGTTCACATGCACATACCAAATGCAGCCATCCGAAAAGAAAGGCACCTAGGCCCAAATATAGAGGACATGATGGTCAGACTCAACCAGGCCAACCGATTCTCCAAACTAGACCTCAACCAGGGGTACCAGCAGCTTGGTCATTCACCCTGATTAAAGACCCATCACCAACACACGAAGCACTCTTCCACTATAAGTGGCTTAACTTTGGAATATCCTCCGCTGCAGAAATATTTCAGGAGACTATCCGCAGGCTAATCGCGCCAATACCTACCGCACTAAACTACAGTGACAACATACTTGTAGTTGGCACCTCTCAAGAACAACACAATCAGGCCCTGCTTCGTGTGTGTGAAATCCTACACACCACAGGACTTACCCTAATTGGGTCTAAATGTGACATTAACAGAGACAGCGTAAGATTTTTTTGACACATTTTCTCAAACGAAAGGATAAAGGTGGACCCGAAGAAGATCTGTGCAATAGTTGACCTGACTTACCCAATGGGAATAACTGAACTATGTTCGGTCCTGGGCATGGCATGATACTGTACCCGCTACCTTCACAACTATGCCACACTCACAGACCCGTTAAGACAGCTACTCAAGAAAGATGCACCATTCGTATGGGACAAGACCTGCCAGGAAGCATTTCAGGCAATAAAAACAGAGCTTGTCAACAACCTCAAATTAGTATACTTTAATCCAGATTGAAACATAGAGATAACGGTCAAAGCCAGCCCTGTGGGTCTTGGTGCCATACTTGCCCAGACTGAACATGATGGACAGATGAAGAGGCATCTCATTGCATATGCCAGCAGAGCTCCATCTTCCACCCAACAGGCATACTCTCAAGCAGAAAGAGAAAGTCTTGCAGCCATATGGGCATGCAAACAATTCCACCACTTCATTATAGAACAACCTTTCACTCTCATAACTGACCATGAGGCACTCATCTCCATCTTTGGCAACCTAGGAACAAAAATTCCTCCATGCATCAGGCTCCAGCAATATGAATTCAGCCTCATCCACAAACTTGGTGGTGACGCAAACCCGGCAGACTATCTATCTCAGCTCCCAGAAATACAGGGAGAATAAACAATGGGAAAATAAGTGGAACATTACATCAGTTACCTGTCAGAGAATACACTTCCACCGACGCTCACCATCACATTGTTTGCTGCCAAAAGTAGAGCAGACCACATCATACAGGCAGCTGTGAAGCTTAAATATACTAAAAGAGGAACCCCTTCAGGACACTTACTCCCCAGGGTAGTAAAGAAATATCTACCTTCAAGAAGGGTTTAAAGAGACAAAATACAAATAGCAAAGGTAGAGAAAAACAATCAGCTGCACCAAAATATTATCACAATATACAAGTTGTATTAATAGTCTTTAAAAAACATCATAAAAACACACAGATGTTAAAAACTCATAAAATATGAAGTGCAAGTGACACCAAGCTTACTGGTAACAAGTACATTCTAACAATTCATCACTAGTCTTTGACTGGACTAGAACACAACTCCTGTTTACACCTTAGTATGACATATACAGGAGAGGAAAAAGATTTTTGGTTAATAAAGACGCAAATACACAGACCAGAAGATCTAGTAACTGGTGTAATGCCTCGACATGTTTCAGTTCGTATATTTTCATTCGAACTCTCTTCAGGAGGGTGTTGTTTGATCCGTCACTTTCTCTTTATCAATCAATGTGGCACATTAACATTATAAGTTGCTCAAGCCAAAATTGGTGCTGCTGAAAAACATTTAAAATAACACACTGTGTGAGTCTAAATATTCACTACAGAGAAGACAGATTCAATCTGTTTAGGCTAGGCAAAAGAGAAACAAATACATCATTTACCTAGCATCAGAGTGGATGTAGTACAAGGGAAGGCTGGGTATAATTCTGTCTTCAAGCATTTAATATGCCCTTTACAGTTTTCACTATCTGCAAAAAATACATACACATTGGAACAGAACTACAATTTAGAACCTCTGACTGCCATCTGTTATTCGTGAATGTGCACCACTACCTAGATCAGCATATATTTTCTCTTCTTAAAAAAACAAGTAGATATAATCAAAGGTCAAAGAATTCCTCAAGACTTAGAATACTTAGGGCCTCATTCCGACCCTGGCGTTAACCAAGGCGCTATTAGCGCCTTGGTTGACGCCGTTATCTTTCCGACTCCGCCATGGTGAATGGCGGAATTACCGCCCCATTCCAAGGTTGGCGGGGTCGGTAATTCCCCATTCACCATGGGCCCTTCCCCATTCCCATTTTTGCCCCATAGGGCTCAATGGGAATGGGGAAGGTGCTAATTACGGCACCGTAAATTACGGTGCCATAATTAGCTACAAGGTCCCTTTGCGGGTTGGTTTTTTAAAGCCTGCAAAAAGCAGGTGTTAAGTTCCAACCCGCAAAGGGAACTCGGAATAGGGCGGTAAGGGTTTAACGGCACCGGTCTCGTTACCGGTGACCGTTAACCCTGACCGCCCGACTCGGAATGAGGCCCTTAATCTCAACAAAATCTAAAATGTTCAAAACAGAAACCACAATGTTGTGATGCCTCAAGAAATGTGTCAGCCTGGACAAAAATAATCATGGCTACTCAAAGGAGAAGACATTAAACGGTCCACCTCTTACCTTGTGAACAAGGTTTATGTAGCTGGAAAGTTATTAAAATGGTCTCTATGGGCGTCGCAGTTTCAGCGTGTGCTAAATGCAATCTTTCACTGAGGAAAACAGCGGCAACAGTGGGGGCTAGCATCAACTAGAAAGAATAAATGAAAGAAAATGTCACTGACCTGTTTGCATATTAACAATCGAGATACTGATCTTGAGGCTAAAGTAAACAAAAGGAGACAGCGTGATGTCCAAGCAGCGTACTGCTGCGCAATACTAAATGGATTTACCCTCACTGGCCCTCGTAATCTATGCGCCTCGCGAAAGCCACGGTGGGAAATCGCTCTTTGGGGAATTCAGCCTGCAGAACAATGTGGATGTATTCCCCTGCAGGTAAACAGCAAGAATGTTTGCGTATTTCAAAGAAACACGAACTCCCGGCAACCCGCAGGGAAGGAAACACCCGAAGCCCTTGGCCATCAACAAGTGGTCAAACTAGAAAGGAGGGAAGGGTGTACAGTCCCTTGTTAGTGTCCCTGCAGAGACCTCATTCTGCTGGTAAAGGTATCCTAGTGGTGAAAATTGGAATTGCAAGGTGAGAACATGAAAATATCATTAGAATCACTTGAAAGATTTACCATAGGCAACCCAAACAGGTAATACCACAGAGGTGAGAGGAAAAAGGGGGGAAACTAGATGGATACAGGGAGCACAGCAAACAGATCAATCAATGGGCAACTAGCCAATAAAATGATGATAGTGTGGCAAAATATTGCTCGGAAACATATTTAACTTTATGCCACTCAATGGCGTCATTTAACCCGTATAGGTCTCTGCGTGTTTGGAAAATCAGTTGTTGTTCTTTCTGTAGGAGTTTCTGGTTTTGAATAAACAGGGTGTCAGCTTACCAACATGAGCAAGTGGAAGAACTACCATAAGGAACTAATTGAGAATGGAGAGGTGGACAGAAAGGAGCTAGAAAGGATGCCAAAATACAAGGAGAACTAGCCACCATGGAACAAGGTGTTCTACTGCAAGGAAACCGACTAGTGGTCCCCAAATGCCTGAGAAGGACGATAGTAAATATAGGACACAAAGGACATCAAGGTGTTGCAAACAACAAAAAGATCCTATGCAACCAAGTATGATTCCCATATATTAACGCAATAGTTGAGGACATTTTAATACACTGCCAATCCTGCTAAAAAGCCGCAACAAATGCACCTCATGTCCCCTGCAAATAGTGCCAATACCAGAAGGAACCTGGCACTGAGTAGTGATGGACTTTTATGGTGCCTTAGAAGAACGGGCCACCTAATAGCAACAACAGATGAATACTCAAGATTCCCAATAATCAAACTGGTGCAGTCCCCAGCCTTGCAACACATAGTAGAAGTTATAGACAAACTATTCAGTGAATTGGGGGTGCCAAACATTGTGAAGGCAGACAATGGGCCCCCATTCCAAGGACAAGAATTCAGGAAGTTTGAAGCACACTTGGGGTTTCAGCATCAAAGAATGACACCCTTGTGGCCACAGGCCAACGCAATGGTGGAGCACTTCATTTCCACCATCAGGAGGAGCAGACAGAAAGCTCTTCTAGACCAAATCCCCTTTCTCCAAGCGGTGTGCCAAATGCTGAGAAGCTACCGGAACACACCACATGAAGCCAAAGGGAAGACACCAATAGAGATAATGATAAGATACAAACCTCAAACGCGCCTAATACAACTGGAGGACTACACTGCACAGCAAGACACAGACATAAGAGAGAGAGAGAGAGATGCCAAGAAGAAAAGGAAAGCTAAGGAATGGGCAGACCGGCGAAGAGGAGCAAATGAACAGCAACTTCCGATTGGAGAGCCTGTCCTGGTATGGCAAAGACAACAAAGACAGACTCACGATATGACCCAGAACCATTCCTCATGACTAAAGTCAAAGGGTCAATGGTTACCGCAACAGCAGATAGACGTGATATAACTCAAAAGGCCTTGTTCTTCCGCTGGCTCCATACATCTGAACCAGAATCCCCAGAACAGAGGCAAGTAGAGGAAGAACAGAAAGACAGGGAGGACCAACTGGATGGAGAACGACAGGATGTGGAGGAAAGACCAGGGGGGATCTGCAAATCACCAGGAATACCACATCGAATGGTGAGGAGGCCACCACGGCTAAATGAGCAAATGTGAGGCCGAGAACTTTCATGATAAGGGTGGGGGAGGTGTTGCAGGACACACAATAGTTATGTAACACTGTAGACACACAACGTGACTCTGGTAGGGCGCGGGAGCAGGGAGGAAAGGGAGGGGCAAGAGGAAAGGGAAACCAGATTGTAGGAGATCAGAATAAAGAAAGGTAACAGACACCCTTGGCTCCATGTCGATGTCATTCATGGCCGCAGGGCCTGCTTGCAGGACAGCACCATCTTCAGTGCATCCCTATTTGAGGGTCAGCCCAAACCTGAACTGAGAACCTAAAGAAGCAAGTGCAGAGCAGGATCTCCAGTTCCTGATTTTTCCAGTGAGGATCCCAAGGCAGTGCTCCACCTGAGACACGCTCTCTACTTTATTAAACAATATATATTGAATAATAATAGTGTCAATTTGTATATAGTGCTTCATGCCAGACCCCTAGCGCGTTTAAGCCCTGTGATAAAAATTGTTATCATTTTGAAATATAATAGTATACATGTATTGATACTTTTAATGCAATTAATTAAACGTACTGTCATCAGGATGTTGGTCTGAGTTGGCCTTGCCAGTGAACTTATGAAGTGCACACTAGACTTGCCCCCATGTCAGAGGTAATTTATCTACCCAAACATGATGTATGAACGTTGAACATAAATAATCATTCAAAAAGAACAGACATCATATCACTATGCTTCGTACTTTTGATTATGTTTGAATGTTCATGAATGGAATGTGGGTATTGATATGCTTTGTTTTTTGATCACATGATATCACCATCATCATGTTATTAAAAGTGAAATCAGAAATACTGTAAAATAAATTCAATGATTATCTAACGTATTAACATATGCACAGTGGACCTGAAAAGATGGCAGAAGCAGGATTAAAATCATATGTTAAGATCTATGATAATCAGTGAACATCACCACTAAACAAATATGATTTGATCAATTATCTGAAAAGGCCCTGACTACTGGAAACATCTGTCTGTGCTACTCCTGAAATGAGTGCTGGCGGAGACTACGTGCTTCTCTCAGTCACGTCACGCCGGTTTGCTGCGATTGTGACTAAAACCATTATCCCGAAGCTCTTGACATATGTTTCTTGTCAACATCACCTACTTTCTTTCAAATGTATTGCAGTGTGACTGTCATTGGTGGCCAGCTGTGGCTCTGCTCTTTATCCACGTAGAATCTAAATAATTTAGTTTAATCAATGCCAGCTCACACTCTTGCTACAAATATAAGGTTGCAAATAAGCTGTTAGGGTGGCAATCAGGCCAAATGATCAACGATGCGTCTAAGGGTTTCCATTTTTCAGATTCAAATATCCATCAGAAGTCATCTAAAGGAGGACTTTGCATAACGAAAATACGAGAAACACCTGAATGAAAACCAGCAAAGGAAACCACTAATCAGTGGGCACATTTGGAACATACCATGTTGATGAGATGAACTGCAGTATGAAT
Organism: Ambystoma mexicanum; assembly: GCF_040938575.1. Classification (NCBI taxonomy): domain Eukaryota; kingdom Metazoa; phylum Chordata; class Amphibia; order Caudata; family Ambystomatidae; genus Ambystoma; species Ambystoma mexicanum. The sequence goes on from NC_090932.1 coordinate 720,921,763, forward strand.
TGCAAGGTTGAAACTGTTACGGAACTATTTAAATGATTCAGTTGTAACCGAAAATATTTGATGAGTGGTGAGAAAAGGGATTGGGTCAATGCCTTGTGGCATTTGAGGATTGGACCTAAAGGCCATTACGCATATTTGTCTCATGAGGCCAGGCTTTTGGTTGAGGGGTGCCCCGGCTGATGGTTGGGGGGGCACCATTTTTCGGCACTGAATGTTATTGTACACTTCACTCATCCCCCGACCAGTCACACATTTAGCATTGTTCTTGTGTAGTGTTATTCAATTATAGCACAGGTAATTGCGTGGTTCAAACGTTGTCTCTTGTCTATTGTAATCCCACCCCATCCTCCCCTGCCTATTCTTCCTGCATGTTAATTCTCCCAACTCTTCACCCCCGATGGCTCTTAAAGCAACATAGCACATTCACTGCCCACTTTAATCTGCCAGCATCAACTTTAGTTGTGACCCTTCAACAGGCCCTTCCTAGGCAATTTTAGTCTAAGCAACATAGGGACTCATCATGAGTTGGGTGGTAGCCCTTAAATTCGGTGGTAATGGGTTTATTGATGCATTTAAGGGTCTACCCAATCATGGGTATGGTGTGTTTCCCCCCAACTCAGAGCTTGGGGTAACCATGCCAGAAAAATGCTGCTTTTTGTCGCAATTACTGCACGGTAATACCGCCGGCAGTAAATCCATTGAAAATTCCTTATTGGTTCCAATTGACCCAATGGGGAATGGAGAATAACGTTTACTGCCCAACCCGTAACACCGCCGGATGGGTGGGGGGTAACGCAAATAAAGTTGGGCGTTATCCCAATCGGGATACCTCCCAACTTGTGATGAGGCCCATAATCTTTGCACCTCCTCTCTGGTGCCGGCACCTGGGAGGTAGTGAGACCTGTCATTTGTAAACGCATGTTGTGTTCCTATGTGCTATTTTGGGCCACAAATGAGCCGTGCATGGCAAGTTAAATTATGATGACTTCTTTGGATTCAGTTGATGATTACAAGTTCATCTGACTCTCTCTTCCATCAGTTCAGCACTTAAACCATGACAGGTTCTTGAATACTTTATAACATGCCCTGCACATTTTGGGTGGAGGTAATCAATTCCGACTTTTGTTTAAAGCTTTTGCACTAATCAATGGCATATTTGTCCAGGTGCTTGGGAGATGGACTACTAATAAGAGGGTGACTCTTTTAAACATGTGTAGATGAGGGAGTCCTGAAGAGATTTTGTAAAATTGTTCTCCTCCGCATGAATTCTCATGTTTCTTTTTTACACTCGTTCACAATCATTCTGTGCACATTAAATCATATGCGTTCACTATGTGTTGGATACATTTTTTTGTATTCACATTTTCACCCAAGTGATTCAGACCATGAACTAAGGACAACCACATTCCCCACCTTATTGCTAAACTGATGCGTTTATACTTTGGAAGCACAGTGACCCTCTTTTGTAAGTTCGAGCAGATGATCTGAAAGGCGTTTGCCCTCCTTGGTTATCACTTCACCAATTGTTGTCTTTAACATATGATATTCTCTGTATGAGCACTACTTCAAGCACTTCATATAAAACAATGTATTGAAAAGGATCCACCTATTGTTCTTGTACAAGTCTCCTAGCCACTGGACCCACTCAAAAACCAATTGGGCCAGAAAAGCATCTTCCGACCAATCGCACCGTAGGATTCTGCCAAATGGATGACTTTGCTGAAAAATAAGTATCCTCGCCTGCCAGTTCTTTAAGCATACGCCAACATTTTCTTAAAAACTCTGTAGGAGGTGAGGATGTACTGCCTCCCTTATTCTCCGTCATCAAAAGTGCTCCTGGAGTAAGAGGTGTATTCTTGTTAGACTCTGCATTCTACCAGGCATCAGGTGACTCTTCCAAAAAGGAATTAGGTGTATTGCAGAGAAAGCCAGATGATAGGATGCACAATCTGGAACTCCTATGCCACCACTATCGCACAGAAGCTGCAATTTCAATAATTTCATATGTGGTTGTTTGTGATCCCTTAAAAATACCTGTATCACTTTCTCTATTTTATTCAAACTTTCTTTGTCTGTAGGGAGCGGGATCATGCTTAGAATGTCATTGATCATGAATGTCAAGTGAATGCAATGTAATTTTAATTGCATTCATTTTACCCCAAAGAGATAACTTAATTTCTGACCACCTATCTATAACCACCTTCAAGCTTGTAACCAGGTCCCTCATACTCTCTCTCATCATATGGCACACCTCCTTTGACAACCACATTCCTAAGTACCCCCATCTTCTCTGGACAACCTCAGAAACCATAACAAAAGATGTACTGTTGGTCACACAAACTCTTACATATGCAAAATATCACACAGGTGTAATTAGGGTGCACGGCATTAATGTGAAGAAAAGGACATGTGCAGTAGGTTCTTGTGCCGTGTGTCCATTAATTATGCTTGTATACATTTGTGTAAAACTCCCAAATTGAAATGGCAGGTTACTAAATCACTGTAATATTATGATGTTGCACTGCTAATAGAATATCTCTGTGCACATTAGTATTGATTATATTCCTATTGTGTTTGATGGTCCCTGGGATATATCCTCATTGTACCCTTGCTTTATGAAAGGGAGGAGAAGGCACCATCTGCATAGCATATAACAAGTATCTCCTGACCATACTGACTATAATTGCTGTCATGGAGGAAAATTATGTAACCATCATAGTCCATTGCAAACTGGATGGACTGGCGGGAGTTGAAAGTAAGGGCATGAATGCTGCAGTAAACTACCTGGGGCAAAAATAATGTATGTACACAAAATGCTATTCAAGTCACTTCCTCCGAAATGTCATGCTCGCTGAAGCAGGTGGCATGCACAAAGTAGTCACAGAGGCAGGCGAAGAGGAGGTTGATGAAAAGATTGAACCACCTGATCAAATGGATGAGGATTTGGATCCCCAAAAACCTATCTACTTTTCTTCCCACCTCTCTACCACCCACTGCCCCTTAGTGTACTGCATTCACTATTATATCTTTGGACGGGCGGATTCTGCATAGTTCAGACAGGGCAATATACTGTAGAAAGGACACTCAGATGCCTAGTGAATGCCCAAATTGGAAGTCATCCACAAAAAAAGAAACGGATCCCTCTCTTCTCCCTTGCACCTTCCAGATGTCATCATGAACTGAACCCCTTAGTAAACCCCTGACATTTGAACATCTCTATGTGAGGTAGGCTTCCCAACAACTGATTTCCAGTGTCAAGATAACAATGGAAGGTGGTCAGAAACAGGTGGCAGACAAAAGGAGGGACTGGCTTGCAGCAATGGGCCTGTTCACCCACTGCTATCATGCAGCCATACAGGCAAGCACTGAGAACAACAGACACTGGACATAATGTTTTTTTTCGAGTTCTTGAAGGTGTAACAAAATCACAGATCTCACAGCAGTGTTGTTAGTGTGGATCCCTTTGCTCCAGGAAGGTGGTACAAGGGGGTTCCTTAAACCCTTTCTTGAGTCAGGAACATTTTTCTTTTTTCCCTGGCCGTTTAAATCGGTATTGTCAGTTGAAAGAATGGTGACAACAAAGCTCAGACTTTTAAAAAATAAATTGTATTATGCATCCACGAGTTTATAAAAGATCGGGTATGTGGTAATAGGCAGCTGGTTGAGGCTTGAGAAATGGCACAGCACACACCTTGTATTATTCAAATGTATATTGTGAAGGTGAGGCTGCACCGGTTCTTAGTTCACCGGGCCATTTGTAGCACACAGTGGGCCTCATTACAGCTTTCACAGTAGCCATGCCGCTATTGGCGGCATGGCTGCCTCCAAAACCGGGTCCGGGTCCCCTGAATGGGGAATAACCAGGCCATTCCGAGTTTGGAGGGCTCCGTAATTCCTCCCTCAGGGAACCCGGGCCCGGACCTTCCCCATTCCCATTCAAGCCCCCATAGGGCTCAATGGGAATGGGTGCAGGGAGCTAACAACGGGCCGATTACGACTGGCCCGTTGTTAGCTCCCTGGTCCCCTTGCGGGATCCGGTAACAACGCCTGGTTTTACCAGGCATCCTTACCGGGTCCCGCGAGGGGACCTCGTAATCTTGCGGAATGGGTTTAACCGGTCCGCCTCCATTAGCAGAGCCCGTTAACCCATTCCGCAAAGGTTGGAATGAGGCCCAGTGACATCTACTGCTTGAGGAGATGAGGGGTGTGGCCCTTCTAGTGTGTAGTCAACGTCATGCCTTGTGTAAAATGGAATTGGTGAGGGGTGGGGAAGGAAAGAGTTGGGGGAAGTGCTGTTAGTGCTCAGCCATCTTTAACCATTTTCTAAAATGTCTGTCACGGCCACACTTAATGCATGGGCCTGAATTGTCCTAGGGAAAAAAATAAAGGAAGGGGAATATGCATTGCATTTGGATGCTGGCATCAGCTGGCAGCTTGAGAGAATTAAATCCTTTCACCATGCGCATTATTTTGTTGTATTTTATTGTCGTGGTTTTGCAGGAGATGTAGGTATAAACCATTATTTAGGTCATAGTGCATTTAGGCGGAAAATGGTACGAAATGTTTGCAAGTGTCATTTAAAACAAATAGGCACATTCTGATATATCACCCTCAGAGTGCTGTGCTGGCTTCTCCTGAAAGCACACATCGTTTTTAAGACCGCATACATCACCTGCAAAGAAGCAAGTGCAGAGCAGGTTCTCCAGTTCCTGATTCTTCCAGTGAGGTTCCCGAGGCAGTGCTCCACCTGAGAACCACTATCTACTTTATTCAACAATATATATTGCATAATAATAGTGCCAATTTGTATATAGTGCTTCATCCCAGACCCCTAGCGAGTTTAAGTCCTGTGATATAAAATGTTATAATTTTGAAATATAATAGTATGCATGTATTGATACTTTTAATGCAATTCATTAAAAGTACTGGCATCAGGATGTTGGTCTGAATTGGCCTTGCCAGTGAACTTATGAAGTGCACACTAGACCTGCCCCCATGTCAGAGATGAGTTATCTACCCAAACATGATGTATGAAAGTTGAACATCAATAATCATTCAAAACAAACAGACATCATATCACTATATTTCATACTTTGGATTATGTTTGAATGTTCATGAATGAAGTGTGTGCATTGATATTGTTTCTTTTTTGATCGCATGATGTCACTTTCATCATGTTATTAAAAATGATATAAGAAATACTGTAAAATACATTCAATGCTTATCTAACGTATTAACATATGCACAATTAACCTTAAAAGATGGTAGAAGCAGGATTAAAATCACATGTTAAGATCTCTGATAATCCGTGAACAACTCTGATAAACAAATATGATTTGATCAATTATCTGAAAAGGAGCTGACTACTGGAAACATCTGTCTGTGCTAGTCCTGAAATTAGTGCTGGAGGAGACTACGTGCTTCTCTCAGTCACGTCACGCCAGTACGCTGCGATCGTGACTGAAAACATTATCCCGAAGCTCTTGACATATGTTTCTTGTCAGCATCACCTACTTCCTTTCAAATGTATTGCAGTGTGACTGTCATTGGTGGCCAGCTGTGACTCTGCCTTTTATCTGCATTGAATCTAATTAATTTAGTTTAATCAATGCCAGCTCACACTCTTGCTACAAAGATAAGGTTGCAAATAAGCTGTTGCGGTGGCACTAGGCCAAATGAGCAACAAAGCGTGTAAGGGTTTCCATGGTTCAGATTCAAATATCCACCAGAAGTCATCAAAAGGAGGACTTTGAATAACAAAAATGTGATAAACACCAGAATGAAACCCAGCAAAGGAAACCACTAATCAGTGGGCACATTTGGACAATGCCATGTTGATGAGATGAACAGCAGTATGAAGTGCAAGCTTGAAACTGTTACTGAACTATTTAATTGATTTAGTTGTAACCGAAAATATTTGATGAGTGCTGAGAAAAGATGTTTTATGGGCCAATTCCTTGTGGCATTTGAGGATTGGACCTAAGGAAAATTACAAATATTTGTCTCATGAGGCCAGGCTTTTGGCTCAGGGATGCCTCGGCTGATGGTTGGGGGAGCACCATTTTTTGGCACTTTATATTATGGTACACTTCACTCATCCCCCCCACCAGTCACACAATTAGCATTGTTCTTGTGTAGTGTTACTCAATTTTAGCACAGGTGTATGGGCGGTACAAACTTTGTCTCTTGTCTATTGTAATCCCACCCCATCCCTTGCTGCCAATTCTGCCTGCATGTTAATTCTCTCAACTCTTCACCCCCAATGGCTCTTAAAGCAAAATAGCACATTCACTGCCCACTTTTATCTGCTAGCATCAACTTTAGTTTTGACCCTTATTTGTGGTCCCTGTATCAATTTCTCTATTTTATTCAAACTGCCTTTGCTTGTAGGGAGCAGGATCATGCTTAGAATGTATTTGATCTGCGGTGTAGATGTCATTAAATTGCATTAACTTTACCCCACCTATCTAAATCCACCGTTAAGCTTGAAACCAGGCCTCCCATACTCTCTCTCATCATATGGCACACTTCCGTTGGGAGCCAAATTCCTAAGTACCCCCATCTTCTCTGGAGAACATCAGAAACCATAACAGCAGATGTACTGTTGGCCACACAAACTCGTACATGTGCAAAATATCACACAGGTGTAATTAGGGTGCACAAAAGTAATGTGAAGAAAAGGACATGTGCAATCTGCATTTATTTGTTAGGTTCTTGGGATGTGTGTCCATCAGTTATGCTTGTATACATGTGTGTAAAAATCCCAAAATGAAAAAGCAGGTTACTAAATCACTGTGATATTATGATGTTGTTCTGGTAACAGAATATCTCTGTGCACATTAGTATTGAGTATATTCCTTTTGTATATGATGCTGCTGGGGTTATATTCTCATTGTACCCTTGCTTTATCAAAGGGAGGAGAAGGCACCATCTGTATAGCATATAACAAGTATCTCCTCACCATACTGACTATAATTGCTGTCATGGAGGAAAATGGCGTAACCATCATAGACCATTGCAGACTGGATGGACTAGAGGGAGTTAAAAGTAACTGTATGCATGCTGCAGTACCCTACCTTGGGCAGAAATAATGTCTGTACATTTGATGCTATTCAAGTCACTTCCTCAAAAATGCCATGCTCGGCCCATCCAGGTGGAATGCACAAAGAAGTGACTTAGGCAGGAAAAGAGGAGATTGATGAAGAGATTGAACCACCTGACCAAATGGATAATAAAATCGATCCTGTCCCGGTTTATTGGATACTGTGACCACAAAAGTAATGGGTGGAAGGTTTTGAATGAATCTGAACCACTGGCAATTGCTCTGGGCAACCTTCCACACCACCGTTTTTTAGCCCATCTGTGCTATTGCAAAAGGGGTCCAGCCATGTGCAAATCAGTCAGCTGCTGCCACCGGTTTATTGGATAGTCACTCTAGACTCAGTGAGTTCCTTACCCCCCCATTCAAGGTGTCACACAAGAAAGTGCTTAGTAGATTCAAACTTGACAGGTTTCCAACCTGTATAATACCACCCTGCTTGCACCCCCTGTGCCACCAATAAGCCAGGAACCAGGCTGGTGTATAGAAATAATAATATATATTTATTTACATGTACACAATTGATAATAGCTTCACCACAATCACCAGCCACCGACTCTGTGACACAACACAATAATCACTTATGGAATTAACTTGCATTTATAGACTGACATGCATTTCTTAATAAACATTCAATAGCAACAACAACACAGATTGAATTTCAAATCAGAGGGACCTCTCTGTACATTAACACATAGGAAAACTTTGAAAACACACAGTCATAGGTTTATTTATCACAATGCTCTTTTCTCTCAGCAGCTCTCCCCCGGGCATCAGTTATATGCAACTCCTTTAATTTTGAAGGCAAGGTACAGGGAGTGGGAATATATGTAGAATTTTGTTTGGCTTTTATTTTGAAAGGTAAGGTTTGGGAAATGAACTAAATGGGAACATTTGTTTTGTAACACACATTTAAAAAAATGCAGGGCTTTGGGATTCTGGTTTTGGAATAAAAGGAAAAATGTTTTTTGGAACACTGTATTCAAAGGAAATGCAGGGTTTTGGGGATTCTTGTGCCCTGATTCATGGAATTATTTTCATGTAAAACAGGGATTTGCGTGCCATTCTGCCCGCAAATCCCTGTTTGGCAAATGAAGATTTGCAGGCAAAATGTCGTGAAAATCTCTGTTTTAAACACAAATAATTCCATGAATTATGGCCTTATTTTGGAATCAAGGGCACCCTCTTTTGTAAGAAATCAGGGGTTACAGGAAAATAGGGTCACCCAAAAATGTTATCGGCTAGAGTGGCTATAAAACACTGGGAAGGATATGTGTTAATTTCAAAATTTTTACAAAAATCATCCTGTGATCTTTTCTATAGGGGAATTAATTTATTTTAATTAAATATGCTAAGGATCTACACCATATCACCCCCCACCCCACCCACAATTAAATGGAACGGATTAAGGCAGGTAGCTCCCCACACAATGGACAGCTTTGGGAGATATCTACTTAGGAGATTTCTGTTCTTAGCTCAGGAGGCCAGCCACCATTATGACCCTCTTTAGTAACAGGTAGGAAGCTCACACCCTAGGCCTCTATTCACAGAAAGGTCCCACCAGCAACAGGCCTCTCTAAGATAGGGATCCCAGTTTTCCAAGCCGAAGTCCCCAGTAAGTTTCTAGGGGTCCCCTTTTCTCTCTCTGTATTTTTGTCCATCTGTCTTTTTGTCTCTCTCTGTGGGTTTGGCTCTCTCCCTTTTGGACTTTCTTCTTTCCCCTGGTTTTCCTTAGTTCCCCCCTTTTGTAGATAGAAAAGTGCTATTATATAGTACTCATGATACATCCACATTATGAATATTCCCATGCTTTGGATTTGACATACATTTTCCTTTCGCTGCCACCAATCCAGCCCCTGACAGCCGATAGGGCAAGAGGTTTAGAAGGTCTGGATTATGGATAATGAGGGGAGGAGAGAAATGCATCATTTCAAAATGATATTTCAATTACATTTTTGTTTTCTCAGAAAGTCACAACATGACAACTTTCTGCAATGTTCAGATAACTACAATAAAGTATTTCTTTTTGAATTCTACAATTAATGATGGACCTGGGGACACTAATTTAATGGTGGCACAACCTTCCTGGGGGGAGCTATCATTTTCTGTGGTTTATTCATGAGCTGAAATAGTTATTTTACTTAAAACATCACAAAACATACATTCATTTTACTTTCTGCTCACCAAATTTAGGATTTCTCCTATTTATATGAGTGTCACAAAACCCATTTTCATCTCTAACTCAAATTGCACACATTTCATGTTGTTCATTTGTTAAATTTTACATAGAACTGACAGGCATTTGGTGATCTTCAAAATGAATACTGGATGAGCCCTTTACAACGCACAGTTCTCCTATTATTAGTGAAAAGGTATCCCATGTTATTTGAATGGCAAAACATTATTATAGAAGCCACCAGTTTCACATTCAGATCACCCCCTAACAGTTTCATTTTCTCCAAAGTCACATGACTTGGGCATCGGCTAATCTATGATGTCTGTTCATACACAGTCTTTGAAGTTCCATTAGGTTTCTCTGAGAAGCAGTTTATTGGGTCATGACAATCCTGTAAGGTATTTCTTTAAAATAATAGTTATAAATACATGGGTCCCTTCTGTATTGCTCACACATAGGTCACAATTTAACATGGGAAACCAATGTCCATTTTAAAACTCCAAATAAGCCTTTCCATTTAATGTCAGTTTCTTTGTTGGACAGTAAGTGTTATTATTCGTGTCAATGTAATGTCACTTTGCTTCACTTAGCTTTCCAGATCACAATTTTATATTGCATAACATGAATGTAACATGTTGCTATCTATCTTTCTCAGCCAAATTGTCCCTTTTCCCAGATCATGGAGTCAAGGTTTGCAGCAACCCCTGTCTTTCGGAATGCTTTGGGCACATTCAGCAGTTTTCATATCTAAGGCACACTCTCCTTCAGCTGGGTGGCTTTCCATTTTGGTGAAGTTGAGTGAGGCCTCATGTGGGAAAACCATGTTTTGAACTGGCCTGCATGTTCCAATAGGTCTCACCCATCAGCCAGCTTTAATCTCACAATAAGGACCTTGCATGTTCTTTTAATTTCTGTCACTCTGGGGCTGAATTTGCACCGCACAATCCCCAAAAACCTGACTCATTATTCTTCCCATCTCTCAACTACCCACTGCCCCTTAGTGTATTACATTCACCATTATATCTTTGAATGGCCAGATTCTGCACAGTTGAGACAGGCAATATACTGTGGAATGGACACTCAGATGCCTACTGACTCCCCAATCTGGAATTCATTCACTAAGAAACCTGATCCCTCTGCTCCCCCTTGCACCTTACAGATGTCATCATGAACTGAACCCAATAATACACCTGCCACATTTGAACATTTTATCTGTGAGAGAGGCCTCCGAACACCTGATTTCCAGTGCCAAGATGACAATGGAAGGTGGTAAGAAACAGGTGGCAGACAGAACAAGGGACTGGGTTGCAGCAATGGACCTGTTCAACCAGTGCATTCATGCAGACATACAGGCAAACACTGAGAACAACAGGCACTGGAGGTAATGTTTTTTAAGCTCTAGAAGGTGTGACAAAATCACAGGTCTCACAGCAGTGTTATTAGTGTGTGTCCATTTTCTCCGGGAAGGGGGCTCTCTGTTGGTAGTACAATTGGGTTCCTTTCACCCTTCTATACCCTCTAAATGTTCTCAAATATGACCCCCAATTATTTACCCAATTGGCATCTACATCACAATGAAATAAAAGAATGTTAAACTGAACTTCTCATAATGCATCACAATCACGTATTAAAAAATTGGAATGGATCCGGAACTGTCCATGAAAAATCAATGAGGACCACAATACAACAGTTTCCAGATTTCTTAGTCTGGGACCTGTAAAAACCTTTGACAGCTCATTGCATATGGCTAATTGGCCACAGCATGGGCTGTGTTGGGAAGGAAATTAACCTTTCTCACCCCGATAGGTGCTTTAAAGCGAGGTGCGCCCTACTGATAGACGAGCAATGTACCAGGGGGAGAAGGCAGTTCTACGGAAACCTGCACGAACACAATATGCATGAGATACAGATGTATAGGCGTAGTGTGCACATATAGGGAGACATCATTTTTGTGTTATGGTAGATAAATTCAGTCCTGCATGGCTGTGCGGTAAACACAGGCCTGATGAAGAAATCTGAACAGGCCCAAGTGCTGATGTGCGCTGCTAATTCCCATAGAAACTTCCCCTTGTTCCTTAAACTGTTGTGAGAAAAGAGAATGTGCCCTGCAAGGCCACAAGACAGCATCAGGGGCCTCACTGTGCACATTCATCACAGCCAGGCCAAAAGCAGTCCTCCAATTCCCACCCAGCCCACCAGGAGTTATGACACCCACAAATGACCCAGCCCAAAACCCCTGAATTCCGCGATAGTAGATGACCTCAGACCACCAACCATAACAAGAGGGAACAAAAGGGAGCGGCAGGTGCTCTGGCAAAAAATGTCTTGCCAGAGTTCCCTGCATCCCTCAGACCCAGGGGCCAGCACGTGACTCTGCCAGGTCCTGCTGCCTCAATGAGCAAACCTTAAAAGATATGAAAGAACATGCAACATCTACTGCTTGACAGTACAGAGAATGGGACGGAACAAGAGGGAGCAGCCGGTGCTCGGGCAAAAAATGTCTTGCCAGAGTGCCCTGCGTCCCCCAGGCCCAGTGGCCAGCATGTGACTCTCCCAGGTCCTGCTGCCTCAACAAGCAAACCATAAAAGATATGAAAGAACATGCCCATTTCACCTTAATTCATAATAGCACTTTTTGTAATACGAGGCACAGGGTGGAATAAATTATAGTCCAAAACGAGGGTTGAAACCTTGAGTGTGGCAAGTGCGATATTAACTGAGCAAAGAATGTTTGGATCAGCATGACCGTGATCCTCCTCCGGTGCCAGTCCCTGTGGTTCCTAAGATCACGCCATAATGATAGAGTAGCATTGTCTCGCAATAGTAATTTACGAGGAGGATGACCTTCATTCCCTGGAGAGGTGAGCCCAGCTGACCCTACGTGATGGAAGACGGACGGACGGGGCTGGGATCAATTGCAGCCTGGCATCCCTTATGGAGCAGACCCATGTATAGGGCCTCACCAACCAGCCATGCAGGTGTATGTATGACATAGCCAGGACCATGTATTTCCTCATAACCATCTGCTTGTAGCATTTTTGGGCAGAACCTTCTCGAGCAGCAGAGTTCTGTGCTTGCACCCTTATTTTTGTGCTATTAAACCTTGTTATCCTTCCAAGAATTCGCTTGGCCTTTTTTCCATAGCTGGTTGTATCTTTTCTGGCGTGAGCATTGAGGGATGTCCCTTCCTTTGCAGACAACCTGAGACATTGGAGGCAGTCAACAATGAATCCATCACTAGGGCTAATTGCTTGAGACATAAATAAATAAACAACTAACATTTGTTAGTGTTCGGTCTTAAGCCCTTAGAGTTCTGAAAAGATAACGAAAGGTGATTTCATTAGGAGGCCAAAGGGGCACCAGAGGTTTGGCCCGGTCATTATGCTTTTCTGCACAAACATTGCATTCAACTCTTGATTGTCTGAGTGATTTGGTAATGCACATCGGCAAAATTCATTGGCTGCTTGACAGCCAATGAAATTTGATATAAGTATTTACTAAGCGCTGGGTTAGTAAGTGTGTTAGTAAGTGGATTGCAGGGCACATGGAAGGATGGGTGATCAAGTGGCACGTGTCGAGATGACTGAGCCTTCTGGTGTCAACTTGCAGGAGACAATTCATTTGAAGAAATTCCTCTTCTTTGATTTTAAGGGCACTGTAAGCAAATTAGCAATTTATTCAGGAGAGGTATTTCAATGGCCGATTGTTTCACCTTAATTTCCTGGCCGCTTTTCAGTCCAGTTTATGTTCTGGCTAGCTCAAATAATAACCGTGTCACGAGCAGAAAAGGAATAAGCATTTGGGCAACAGAGTCCATTCTTGAATATGAAAAACATAATGTCTTTTTACTCTGGCCAGTTAAATCAGAATTGTCATTTAAAAGTATGTCCTCAAACAAAGCAAAGCTTTATTCTTTTAAAAAAAAGATGCAGCCATAAACTGACAGCCTCTGTTACTATGGTCTGAATGAATGGGAAATCCTTGCTTACATAAACGTAGTGCAGTGCAAAATTATTGCATGCTCTACATGTACTCTCAAACTTGTTATAATCCGATGAACATGAGTAAATGTATTATGCATCTACAAGTTTATAAATGTGGTACTAGGCAGCTGGATGAGGCTTGAGAAATTACACAGAACACCTTGTATTTTCAAATTCAAATTGTGTAGGTGAGGTTGCACAGCTTCCTAGAGCACGTGGGTTGTTTGTAACACAGTGACATCCACAGCTTGAATGTGCAGAGAATGGGATGGAACAAGAAGGAGTGGCCGGTGCTCTGGCAAAAAATGTCTTGCCGGAATGCCCTGTGCCCCCCAGGCCTAGGGGCCAGCACATGACTCTCCCAGGTCCTGCTGCCTCAACGAGCAAACAGATTTCAGAAAAGTTAGCACTACATGCAGAAACTGCCAAATCCTAACACATATATACAAGTAATCTCAAATAGAACTCTTTGCCATTCTAAAAGACTTTGACGGCAAATCGAATTCCTACTCTGCCATCACTGAAAGTAACCAGTGGTGTCTTGATATTCAATCTGGCTTTAATGGCAAACTTAATCTTCATCGCAATAAAATTGCCTCGTTACAAGCTAAACTATCCAATCCTTTTTCCATCACAAATGAGGTTTCTGCTCCCTGGCTATCTGTCACCCCAATGCCAATCTTCAACTTTAAAGAAATACGCAAGCTGAGTTGTCCGATATTGTCCAACACCTCAAGTCATCCACTTGACCTGATGACAACTGTCACCTGCTAAAATCAAGGATGTCTTCAGCTGTCTTGCTCCCCTTGTCACCAAACTGGTTAATTCTTCGTTCACTAAATCAATTGTTCCTGCTTCTCTTAAAGATGTATGAATCTCCCCTGTCTTGAAAAAGACTATCTTTGATCCTGCCTCTGTGGACAATAATCACCCTATTACTAATGTCACCTTTGTGTTAGAAATGTTGGACAAAGTTGTGTACAGCCAACTACAGCAACACATTGAAAGATATCATCTACAGGGCTCATTACAGTCCGGCTTTCGCAACTACACGGCACTGAAACAGCTCTGGTTGACATAAAAACTAACTTTAGTCATATTGTTGAATCAGGACAGATGGCCCGCTTGATGCTCCAAGATCTCTCTGCAGCCTTCAACCTTGTCGATCATTCACTGCTGGTGGAGAGACTAGGAACCATCGAGAATTGCTCCAACAGTGCCTTATGCTGTCTCTCTTCATTCCTAGGTCCCAGATCTGCCTGTGTTGCCTCTGGGGGCTATACACACACCATTCAAATGCTACAGTGTAGTGTTCTGCAGGGAGCATGCCTTTCTACCACTCTTTTAAACCTATATATTCAACCCTGTTTTGACCTTCTTGACAGCATCGGCATGAGTTATACCAACTACGCCGATAATACTCAGGTAGTAATCAAACTGACTGGCAATTATGAGCTGGATCTCATATAAATCACCTCTAGCTATTCTGCCATTGAGGATTGGATGATTAGAAACTCCCCTTCCCTCAATGGCAATAAAACTGAGATCATGCTTGTTGGTACCCCTCAACGCCTTGCCAAACTGGATTCTAGAGATTTTACTTTTAACATCTCTGTAGCTACAATTCAGACCAGTCCATGGGTTAAAACCCATGGCATTTATTGAGATGCTAATCTAAATAAGAATAAACATGTCAGCCGGCTGAAGGGCTCCTGTACCTATAAAACGCCCCTTATTAGACAAATTAAACATTTCCTATCCACCTCTAATACTGCGGCCCTTGCTGTCGCCTTGGTCAATTCCAAACTCGATTGTAGCAGCTTTCTCCTGGTAGGTACATTCGGGTCTAACCTGGTCTCATAACAGGTTGTTCAGAACAATGCTGTTTGTGGTATCTCTAGAAGGAACCACTTCACTGAAGCCTGTAACTCCCTGCATTGGCTTCCTGCTATTTTTTTTTTTTTTTAAATATGTTTATTGATTTTGACACAGTTGACTCATTGATAAACAATGTGGTATGCATAACTCAAGAACAACATTGTATAACTTCCCCAAACCTCCCTTCCCTCCCCCCTCCCCCTTTCAACCGAGACCACCGAAAAGTCCTCAATCTTCTTTAGGATCTCGTGCCGGGCCGGGACTGTCCGTTTTATCCGAGGCACCGTCCTGCGCCTCTGGGTGGAGTAGTGGCACCGTAAGCGCCACCCAACTGAGCAAATCAGCGCTGGAGTCGAGGCGCTGCACGTGAATCGCCGTTTCCCACGCTGCTGTCTCAGCAGCTATCCATCTCCTGAGGTCGCCCCACCAAAGGGCCTCGGTCGGACCTCTGGCGCTCTTCCATTTCATAGCTATGCGCCTCTTCGCAGTGATGTAGATCAAGTCAGTGAGTCTATTCAGGGGCCTATTCTTGCTGCTTCGCTTGTATTGCCCCAATATGCAGGCTGCCGGCTCGCGTATTTCTACCTCTATCCCCGCAGTCGCCACCCTCTCCTTCACCTGGGCCCAGAACCTCTGGATCGTCGGACAGCCCCAAAACATGTGGGTCATACCTGCCCTTGGCTCGTGGCATTTTGGGCATGTCTGGGTTGTAGCGCCTTTGAACTTAGATATAGCTTCGGGCGTAAGGTAGGCCCTATTGATGATGTACAGCTGGATGAGTTGGAGACGGGCATTCCTGGAAATCTTTCTATGGTAATGGGTTATTTTCTCCCATGCTTTGTCTTCAAACTCCAGGCCCATTTCTCTTTCCCACTTCCCTTTGCATTTTAGTTCATTCTTGGTCGAGCCCTGCAGAAGGGCCTCATGTATTCTGGAGATTTCGTGGCCGCCTTCAGCAGTGTCCAGTATTGACTCAACAATTTCATTTTCTATGATTTGGACGGTAGTCTCCGGCCACCTAATCTTCAGGGCCTGTGTCACTGCTCTGTGGAGCAAGAACTGGCCTGTGGGCAGGCCTGTGGATTCACTGAGGTCCGTGAATGTCATAAGTTCCTGGTCGTGAACAAGGTCCCCAAGTACTGCCACCCCATAGGGTTCCCACCGGGTGCGTGTTTCTGTGTGTCCCCATGAGGATCTAGCCATGACTGCCGCAATGGGGATCTGCGGGGAGTACGGGTCTGGCGGTCCCACTGTTCTGCAGGCTCTCTTCCAGAGCTGGGTTCCAAGCTTAATCAGGTAAGGATACTGTCTTAACGCCCCCTGTTCCACCCACAGCAGGTCTCGGAGTAGCAGTCGAGGTAGGGCAGGTTGAAGTAGTCGGGTGTCTGTGGTGGCTTCGTCAGCCATCCAATGCGTTACATGTCTCAGTTGGCTGGCCAGGTAGTACAGTTCGAAATTGGGGATTTTCAATCCCCCTTTTTCATAGGGCCTTTGGAGAGTGTCGAGCGCCACCCTGTGCCTGCCACAGGAACCCTCTACAGAGTTTGTTCAGCTCCCTGAAAAAGGCGGGGGGGATGCAAAAGGGGATGTTGGCGAAGCAATGCAGTAGGCGGGGGAGTGCCACCATTTTGAGGAGACCTGCCCGCCCAGCGACAGAGAGAGGGAGCTTACCCCAAAAGACCATGGACTTAGCAAGTGCATCCTTCGCCCTGACTGTGTTGAGAATGTGTTCGGTACTCGGGTTACGGTGAATGGTAACGCCCAGGTATCTAAAGGATGTCACCCGCCACTGAAGATCCAGGGGGGGCAGGGATCTGTGCTCCTCGCTAAATAGCGCAGCAAGGGGGTAGAGACAAGACTTGTCCTTATTAATCTGAATGCCTGTGAGTTTGTGGAAACAATCTAAAGTCTCCATAATGTGTGGCAGTAGGTGCTCAGGGTCATGTTGGTACAGCAGCATGTCATCTGCGTACATGGAGATAAGATGTGTCACTCCGTCCAACACGATACCTCCGTCTCCATATTCCTGGCGGAGATATGCAGCAATTGGTTCTGCAGCAATAATATATAGCATGGGGGAGAGAGGGCATCCCTGCCGTGTGCCTCTGTAGAGGGGCCATTTGTCTGAGTAAGTCTTGTTAGTACGCACCCTGGCTGTGGGGTTAGTGTAGATCAATTGGGTCCATCTAAGGAAGGCGGGTCCAATCCCCATCTTAGCCATAGTGGCATATAACCATTCCCATCTCACCGAGTCGAAGGCCTTGGTAGCTTCCAGTGACGCTACAGCGTATTTCTGGGGCCCTCGCTCGGTGCTATATATAATATGGTGTAATCTACGCAGGTTTTCGGTAATGGAGCGCCCTGGCACGTAACCGGTCTGGTCCTGGTGAATCAGCACAGGAATCACTCTGCGTAGTCTGTTAGCGAGGAGTGCCGTCAGTATTTTACTATCTACATTTAACATAGAAAGTGGCCTATATGACCCACAGTCCGTCCCATCCCTCCCGGGTTTCAGCAAGGGGATAATAACTGCCTCTCTCATGGAGTCTGGGAGCATGCCCTGTTCATAGGCTTCGTTATATACCTGCGCTAGCAGTGGGGCAAGGGTCCCCTCGTGCGTCTTATAAAATTCCCCGGGTAGGCCGTCCGTGCCCGGCGCCTTCCCAGAGGGTAGTGTTCTAATTATTGCCACCACTTCCTCAGGGGTGATCGGATCATCTAGGGCTTCGGCCATCTGTGTATCTAGTTTGGGTAGCCTTATGCAGTCCAGGGCATCCTCGATCCCGGAGTCGGGCGGAGGCAGGGTCGGGGAGTAAAGGTCTCGATAGAACTCGGAAAAGACAGAGTTAATCTCTGCCTGGGTGTGCGCAGTCGTACCATCAGGTCTGCGTACGTGGCAAATGGGGGTCCTGGGGGTTTCTCGCCTGTACAGCCACGCTAAGAGTTTCCCAGGTTTATCTCCCAGGGCATGAGTCCTTTCCATGTGCTTAGCATAACTTAATTTCCCAAGGGTCTCCCAGTGCGACAGACAGGCTTGTCGTAATTTGGTTATTTCCTGCAAGCGTTCAGGAGTCGAGTCTGCCTCGCTCTCCAGTTCCCCCAGCTTCTTTTCCGCACCCGCCAGGGAATTTACGATGGATCTCTGGGCGCCCCCCACCGTGGCTATCATTTCCCCCCTCATAACCACCTTATATGCCTCCCATGCGGTGCCAATATGTTCTACACTATCTAAATTATTTTGCCAGAATTCCACCGTACTATCTTGTATGTGGTCGCGGAAGGCCGCATCGAGCAGGGCTTCGGCTCTAAGTCTCCACGTGGGAACCGGGGGTCTGGGCGGGAACACCTCCCAGGTGGCCAACATGGGGGAGTGGTCAGACAATACCCTTGGTAAATAATGTGCATCATGGAACATGGCCTGCTGCCCATGACTGATTAGAATGTAGTCTAGTCTCGTGTGGACATTGTGTGGAGGGGAGAAGAAGGAGTATTCTCGCCGTTCCGGGCCCAATTCCCTCCACAGGTCACAGAGTGAAAAGTGGCTTATCAATTTAGCTAATATTTTAGCTGGGGGGGACGGGCGTGAATGTTTAGTGTCTGACCTATCTAAGAGGGGGTCTAGGGTGCAATTATGGTCTCCTCCCCAAATCATAATGCTGTTTGCGTGAGGGCCCAGTCTGGCATATAGGGAGTTGAAGAAAGCCGTGGCATCGTGATTGGGCGCATAAGTGCTAACCAGGCACAGGTCTCTACCCTCCACGGTGCCCTGTACAAGGGCCATCCTGCCCTCATCGTCCGTCTTGGAACCCATTACTCTGAAGGGGACGGACGGGTCGATCCATATCAGGACCCCTCTTGCAAATGAGGAATAGGAGGAGCCAATGAGGGTTCCTTGCCACTTTTTGGCTAGCGCCTTGAGTTTTTCCTCTGTAAGGTGTGTTTCTTGCAGCATGGCGATTCCGACCTTCTGGCGTCGCAAGTATGTGTGAATCCGGCGTTGCTTTACGAAGCTATTCATGCCTCTGACATTCCATGTCATAACTCTAATTCCGTCAGCCATAGTTGGCATGGTGTCTGTTACTTCTCTCCAGCCCTGAGCAAGGTCCAATTAATGGTGGATCTGTTGTGAGGTTATTCAGTGTTCTCGGTGTTTGTTGAACAAAATTCCCAACATGGGTGTAAACCCCCCGTTGCTCCCTCCCCTTTATTCCCTGTGTCCCACCCCCCCCCCATAACTGCAAACAAGTCAAACATAGAACCAGCCCAGCGAGGTCTCCCTCGTTATGACTAACCCGTTTCTGCTCCTCGGAACCGTACATTGGCTCCAGGTGCCCTACGGGAGGGTATATGTACCCGAAGAAAGAAAGAACTTTCAAGGGGTTGGAGTGAACCTTGACTCGTGCGTCTCCTAGCGAAGGATCCTTTCAGCTGTATGGAATTTCAGTGCACCCACCGGTGGTGGATGAAGAACGCGCAGTTCCCAGCAAGTTACTGGGGAGCAATCATCTAGGCTTCAGTTTCCTTTCTTCAATATCCGGTATTTGTAGACCGTCCATCCAGTCCCTGGCCTGTGCGGGAGTGTCGAACAAGTGTGCTTTGTTTTTGTGCAGTATTTTAAGTTTAGCCGGGTACAGGAGCATGTAGTGCAGCCCGGCGGCTTTCAATCTGGCCTTCGTGTGTATGAACTGGGCTCTGTCCATTTGAACCTGGAAGGTATAGTCGGGGTAAATAGCGATTTTGGCAGAGTCACGTATTATCTGGCCGCCTGTTCGGGAAAAAGCCAGGATTGCTTCACGGTCCCTGTAGTTGAGAACTTTAGCTATCACAGGTCTTGGTGGGGCCCCAGGTGGTGGTTTCTTAGCGAGGGAACGATGGGCCCGTTTGATCGTGAATCCCTGGGAGAGTTTCCCAGCGCCCACTTCCTGTAAGAGGAGGTTTTCTATATAGGTTGTGGGGTCTGAGCCTTCGGAGCCCTCAGGCATCCCGAGGAGGCGAATGTTATTACGTCGGCTCTCCCCTCTGCTTCCTCTGCTCTATTTTCCAAGTTTTTGACCCTTTGTTGGAGTTCGTCTACGTCCCGGAGGAGGTGTGTTTTAGAATCAGTGTTTTCCCTGACCTGTGTCTCGAGCACCTCCGTCCTGCCAGCCAGGGTTCGGACGTCCTGTCTCAGGAGGCCCAGGTCTGTAGCAACTGCATCTATCTTATGCTCCATTGTCGCCTGGAGCAGCTTGATGGCTTCCAGGATCTGGGTGTTGCTGGGCTCGGTAGGCATTGTAGTTGTGGGGTCCGAATGAGGGTCTGTGGTCCCCCCCCTCAGGTCCGCGAGGCCTGTTGACTCGCTGGCTGTGTAAGTATCCATGGTTGTCTGCCGCTGTCGGGGCTTGCTGTTTTTACCAGCCATCTCGGGGATGCACAGAGGCCCGGCTCCGGAGGTGCCTAGGGCACAGGCGGCAGTCCGCAGATTCCCGCTGCAGAGGGGAACCTCTCACTGACACCGCAAGGCCCACCCGGCAGCGCCACCCGGGATCGAGGCGAAGATCTGTAGGTGTCTTTGTGTCCTGGGGGCACCCCGGGGTCGCCACAGAGGGGGCAGCGGCACAGCGATATGGGGGGGAAGGCAATGTCCATTCAAGAGGGCAGGTGGAGGCAGCTCGCAGTTCACTGCTATGGGTTGCCCAGAGGTGGTGAAGCTCCGAAGTTCCGCTGTGATGTGGTGATTGGGCACCCCCTCCAGTGGTAGGCGATCCGAGGACGGGGGTCAGGGAGGCGCGCAATGCAAGCCCTCAGATTAGTGGATGCAGGCCCATGGTGTGGCAAAGCAGGTTGGCCAGTTCGTCGTGGGTGCCGCTGGGCGGGATCCCACAGGCCGCCGGGTGCAGGGTGCCAGGTAAATCCGGGCCGTGGAGGAGCGCTGATGCCTCTTGTTGAGGGGTTGTAGGGAGCGGGTTGGGCAGTCCAGACTGCTAAATCATACAATTGCGTAGGGGACACTGTGTACCAGGCGGGAACCCCCCGGCCGACGGACGCAGGCAAGGCTGGGCAGCGGGGGAGCCCCGAGGAGCGCCGGGGCCTCTTATCGGAGGCGCTGCAGGGAACGGGCGGGTATTAAATCCAGGGCGCAGGGTCGGGATCCAGGGCTCCAGTGGCTCTAGGGGGGGCAGCCCCGCGTTCCCACCACTCCCGGTATCCCAGTTCGGGCTGGGTCAGCCCCCTTCCGCCTACCTACGCCGCGCCGGCCGGCCACGGGTCTCGCCGGCGCTCCCCCTGGCCCAGCTGGGCTCCGCTGCTCTCCCCAGGCTGGTCGCGGCTCCACGGTGGGCTCAGGGGCCCGATCGCTCCTCCGCGCCGCTCTTCTCCCTCGATCCCAGCGTGGGCTATCAGCTCCAGGTCCGCCGCTTGTCTCGGCGGGCTACGTCCTCTGCAGTGCAGGCAAGCTCCGGTCCTCCAGACGTCAGGACGCGGGAGCCGCCATCTTGGCTCACTCTGCTCGGCACAATTCGTCCGCCGAACAACAGCGTTCGTAGTCTTCGGTCGACTGGCAGATGGTTCGGATGTGTGTAGGTGGGGTTCCGTTGCAGACGGTGCCGCTTGCCGGGTTCCGAAGTTAGTTAGAATTAAGTAGAAACAGCTTATATTGGCACATCAACTAAGAGCTCACACGAGACGCGTCCGCTCTACATGGCGGTTAGCCACGCCCCCCTGGCTTCCTGCTAAACACTAGATTACATATAAGGTACTCTCCCTTACCTATAAGAGCCTCACTGATAATGCCACATCCTACTTGAACGAAAGGATTAAACTCCCTCGGTCATCTTGCTTTCTGCGATCTAATAATTCCAATAATCTTGAGCAACCTCGATATAAACGTACTCATTTCAGTGGCACTAGCTTTAACTCTGTTGCCCCATGCTTCTGGAACTCCCTCCCTGTTTCTCTGCATACCTGTCTAGAGTTCTCTTCTTTTAAGAAATCTCTTAAAACATGTCTTTTTAATACCAATGACTAGAGCATCCTAGCTCCTGTAGCCCCTCCAGGTTTTTTAACCTCTGATCTTTTTGACTGAGCTCTATTACTTGCTGCACACTGAGGCCTACGGGCGAGTTGTGCCATATAAGAAATAAATAACATAAATGTAACATTAACATTAACTGTGTAACAGCTGTCCAAACGTGTACATATGTCCAGCAATTTACAGACATCTCTTTATTATGGTAAATATTGTGACCAATCAAAACAGAAGAATCCATTATTCGCTTAAAGGGGCTTCTTACTGAATCACTATAAGACATGTTTAACATTTAAAATGGTGGGCATTATGACATTCCCATAATGCTATTTGCTTTTATGCAAATCGTTAGTATTGAGATCTATAAAGAGATACTGTGTCGTTACCTGGCCTGGGGCCACCCCCATTGGCCCCGCCCCTCCTTCCCACAAGCCCAGCCCTCCAAAGAGGTGACAGTTGCCCAATACATTGTTTCAATTTCCAGCACTGCGAAGAGATAAGTGATATGACCCTCAATGTGCGCCGTAAATGTTGTGGCTTGTGTAAAGTGTAGTAGGTGTGTGGAGGGGAAAGAATGAGTTGGAGGAAGTGCTGCAGGTGCTCAGCATTCTTTAACCATTTTCTGAATTGTTCTTCAGATTGAGAAAAATAAAGTATATTCGAGGAACGAAAACACATATTACATTTGGATGCTGGCATCGACAGCTTGAGAGAATTCCATCTTTTCAGCACGAGAAGCATTTTGTTATATTTTATTGTCGTGGTTTTGCAGGACAGATGTAGGTATAAACTATTATTTAGGTCATAGAACATTTAGCAGGAAAATGTGGTGATATAATTGCAAGCGTAACTTAAAACTAAATACATAGGATATAGGTGATATGCATGCAAGCTCCTGAATTAAGCCCCAGGGCCTGCGGTGGTCATGCAGGGGTCATGAGCAGGCACTCCTCCTGCAACTCCAGAGAGTCACAACAGGGATGGTATTTAATGATACTCATCATAATAAGTTTATTCGGAAACAGATTATCCATAAACGACAAAAAATATAGTAAAAATGCATTACAATACAAAATCCAATTATACATTTTAAAAAAGGCCATAATATAAACGTACAAACTATGGGCTTCATTACGAGTCCGGCGGTAACCGCGGCGGTAAAACCGCCTGGTTACCTCCGAACTCGTATTACCATTCCACCTTCGTGACTCCCGGAATTACCAGGGCATTACAGCCCCCGTGTCCCGGGAGTCACGGAGGCGGAATGGTGTTAATCCCCATTCCCATTGAGTCCTATAGGACAAGTCCTATAGGACTCAATGGGAATGGGGAAGTGGAAACACCGGCACCATCTCGTGATGGTGCTGGTGTTTCCACGTCCGCCTGCAGGCGGGAGGTGTTGAACCCGCCAGGTCAGACCTGGCAGGAAGATCACCTTCCGCCTGCAGGGGTCGGGATCGGGCGGTCCGGAATTAATAGTGGCGGCGGGTTTACCATCGCCACTGTTAATGAGGCCCAATGTATCTTAAAACAATTTTAAAATGTGCATGTGTGTAATTCAGTTAGAATCCACAAGAAACGGTCAGACGGTTCAGCAGGTTTTCAATGTTCAATCAGGATTTGGGCAATAAGTTTGGTTCTCCGGTACCATGCCCTTCTCAAATAGTCCACCATTCCCCAGGCCACTGGCAGCGTAGCAGCTGACAGCAGATAACATAGAGCAGGCCTAGCCTGCAACATGCCAGCGGGCCGGAGTAGTGGCAAAAGTGTTTTCTGTCTTAGGTCTGTATAATGTGGGCAGAGCAGCACAAAGTGTAGAAGGTCCTCCACCGGCCACTGACAACAGGGGCAGGCTATAGGTTGCGCATTGTGAGTCCAACTTTTTGTTCATGCCCCTACTCATAGACAATCAAACCAGGCTCGAGTCAGGGCCCAGGGATATACAGGGTTATCACTGTGGAGCAAGTACAGCTGAATGGCGTCTGCAGTTGTTAATACAATGTGTTTTCTGTTTGCAAGAATGCCCAGGGCGGAGGACTCCCTATTTGCCACAAGGATGGATTTAAACATTTGCTTGTATGCCCTTACCGCACATGGAGTCAAAAAGGTTGAAGGGCAAATAAGGTTAACACAGTTCAGCTGTCTAATACATTTCTGAATATATATGAGCCATGGAATTTTCCTTACAGCTGAACTACTCACCAGGGCTCTTATAATCTTATGCGAAAGGGTGGCTTTCTGGTTTGCCCATAGTGCCAACCAGTGCAAAACTGGGGCCAGTAACCATTCATCAGCAATGTGGGGACATCCCAATTCCAAATGAGTACCATGGTTTGGGGCAGACTGCAGTAGCCCAAGAAGTTTTTAAAGTAAGAATTCTCCACGTTTTCAATTTTTTGGGTCCTTTCCTTACCCCACAGTGCTGCCCCATAGTTAGTGCCAGTTTTTGTTTGAGCCCTGTATACTTCATGAATTAGTTTAATTGGGTGCCCCACACAATTATCTTGAAAGCGGGACAAACGCCCAAGCGCCTGTCTATTCCTCATGCATTGTTTGTCAACATGACCAAACCCTTGCCAGTTCTCCATAAAACAAATTCCCAGGTATTCAAAACTAGTAACCCTAGGGATGGGTTCACCTCCACTCCATATCCTACGCATCTTAAGATGTCTTACGCCTGAGCTCCTACATGCCATGACGGCTGATTTTTTTTGAGTTCACAGTCAGCCCATGAGTAGCCATAAATTGAGTGTGAACATCCACCAGGCATTGTAAGGCTCTAGGGGTGCTAGCAATTATGACCATGTCGTCAGCATAGCCTAGTACTGGGAGGGGGACACCACCCACCCTAGTACTGGGAGGGGGACACCACCCACCCTGATGAAGTCAGTGTGGGAATCGACCAATGCCTGGTAGACACCATTTATGTAGAGGGCAAACAATACCGGCGCCACAACACAGCCCTGGTGAACGCCCAAAAAGGTATCCAAAAAGGCTGTGCATTGTCCCTGATCCCCAAATCTGACACAAGCTGATGTATGTTTGTGGATTATCTGGAGGACCTTGACCAAATCCTCCGGGCAGACGATGGACCTGAGCACCGCCCAGAACTTTGTCGAACGCGGTGCTCAGGTCCATGAATGCTAGATACAGTGGCTCACCCCTCACGTATATCGGCGTGGCACACACCAAATACAAATTGAGAGCCTGGTCCCTAGTTCCCAGACCCGGACAAAAGACATATTGAGTCTCTGTGAGAACCCCAGAATCAGAGATACATTGTTCAAGCCGTCCCAAAACCGCATGGCCGAAAATGTTAAAAGAGGTATCTAACAGAGGAATAGGTCTGTAGGAAATGGGACTACCAGGGTCACTCTTCTTAAAAATAGGGAAGATAATTGCCTGCCTCCAAGTTGCTGGGTAGGCACCAAGCTCCAAAAATGCATTGAAGCACTTGGTCAATGTTGGGGCCCATAGGTCCGCCTCCTTACAGAAAATGTCCACGGGGATTGCGTCTGGTCCAGGGGCTCGATTGGGGAGTTGCTTATTAATAGCCACCTCTACCTCTTTTATGGTTAATCGGAGGGGGGAAACCACAGGGCCCACTGAAGGGGGTTGAGGGATCTGCTCTGTACAGGGTACTAAAGTGGTTAGACCAGGCCGATGCACTTACAATGTTCTCTTTGTACGATTTTGTTCTTTTATTGGGGGCCCCCACTGGCCACAAATTCCCAAAATGTTTGAGTTCTTTAACTGGACAGCCTGAATATGATCTTCCCAGGTTTGCTCTTCTAGCTGGATCTTCCTCTTGGCCAGGACGTTTTTATAGTGCACCCGGGCAATAATTATCTTGCGTTGTGTACTAGCTTTAGCATCCAAAATACCTTTAAGATCAGTCTGTGCTGTCCGGCAAGGTTCATAGAACCAAGTTTCCAGATTCTTTTTCCCTTCTTTAATTTCCCTTTGAAAAATGGCAGACGTAGAGTTCCACATTTTTTGTGATGATAAAAATATAGAACCTGGTGAAGATCCATTAGACAAAATGGTACGAAATTCCTCCATATTTAATTCTGGCCCATTTAATTCTCTGCTGACACAAGGGGTTGATGCCACACTGGTCCAACTGGGGAAAATTAACAGATGGGACCACTAGCCAGTCTATTCACATGACCAGCCACAATGCATGATGGTCGCTCTGTGGATTATGAAGGGCCTCAAACTCCTTAATTAGATGCCAATCCCTCACATGGGCACAGAACTAATCAATCGTAGATGATCCCTGTGTGCCCACAAAGGTTGGCCTCCCCGGCCGATCTGCTCCCACACGGCCATTCAGTGAGTGGATGCTCCACTGTAAGAACCACTCACAGAACTGCAAGGACCCTTGCACACATTCTTTCATCCATCAATTGTGCGGGGGCAACCCCATGCAAAGAGTCTTCTCCCGGATCTAAGTTCTCTACTGGGATTCCCACCCCCATTTTCGCATTGAAGTCACCTCCCATAATTGGCTCCCATTAGCAGTACCAAATTCTTCAATCAGGTCTCTCAATGCCCTTGGCCACCCCTGGTTAGTACTATGTGGGCTATTATAGAGATTTACCAAAAATATGGGGCAACCCCTAGCAGGACGTGCAATAACACATTGTATATTCAGATTTTTAGTTTCTCTCACTGTTAGGGTTAGAGCTAAAGATGCCTTCACCAGGATTGCCAGGCTACCAAAGCATCTCCCACATTTACCCTTTTCCACTAAGACACACTCTGCAACATAACCATCAAAGCAAATTGGATCGAGTGACCAAGTTTCCTGAAGGAATATGATGTCATATTCCCTCAAGGTGGTGGCTATCTCCCGGTTCGAGAGCTTTAACTAAACACCAGCTATGTTCTAGCATAGAAAGGACAAGGAAGACGACACTTGTTAATTTAAACAGGGGTTTTGGCCAGGTTCCCCTCCTTTTCCCACTTTGGCATGGGTCTGGGCTACCTCCCCCTCGGCAATTGGTCAATCCAATTCCTCTATTTCCCCCAGGGGCCTGAAAACGATTTGTCAGGTCCACGGTGGCTACTGGTATCATTGCTGCCGGCAAGCCCCCTCTCCCAGAGCCCTCCAAGACCATACATGGGTTCAGAGGTTTAATGGTGGTCCGATGTTCAGAGAAGGAGGGGTTTGCAGAGTAGAATGCTCCTAGGGGGAAAAAAGCGCTGTTTGATGGAGGAGCAGTACGCAAACGCCACTCAGGGTTAATAGAGGAAACCAATAGTTAAGCATGGCTGGGGCGTTCATGGACACCACCACACAGTCCCCCTTTGTCCATTTGGGTTGCTTCCCCACCCATGAAACCCTTCTGGACATGAGAATGCCTCTGGGATTTACCTTCATCCCTGGCAAGCAGGTATTAATCCATTGTGCTGTTTTGTTTATAAGAGAGGGGGTGGTTTCACCCTGGCCTGGATCCAGATGGCGGAGCCCCGTGATTACTCCGACCAGGGGGGCAGCCTCTGGGGGAAGGTTATGCACTGCTTGCCTACAGGAAGGATATTTATCCTTTATTATCTTGTGTGAGCCTACGGCTGAGACCCCCAAGCTACTCTTGGGCCCCTTCCACAAGGTGCCCTCCAAAAGGGAGGCATTATGGCATATAGGAAGCAAAGGTGGTGCGCCAGCGACTGTAGTGGTATGAACTATGGTCTTGCCCATATTTGGTTTAGTAAGGGTATGTAAAAGGTGCTGAGCACGGTTTTCTAGGACAGTCCCAGACGCTACTGTCCCTGCTTGTTCTACTACAAGAGCTTTAATTTCCAGAATGTCTTTTTTTAGACCTCTTATTAGGTCATCCATAAGCAAAGGGTTGTACTTAAAGAAGTTTTAATGATACTGTATTCTACACAATGTATGTGCCTTGTGTGAGTCATAAAGAGGAGTGCTGCTGTCTGGGTAATATCTTGTGAAAGCGCTGAGGCACGGTTGTGCCCCGATTGGGGGGGGCAAGGGGGTGTGTGTGTGTGTGTGTGTGTGTGTGTGTGCCCATTCATCGTCCAGTCCTTTCCAGCCCCTATATAGCTCCCCATTCACTCGCATTTTGTCACCCGCCAGATACAGCCATTCAGTCACTTAGCAAGCCCCATGAATTGTATAGGCTTCAATGATTGCATGGCCAGTGCCTGCATGTCCTCGTTAGGAACACCCACACCGTAACAACCCCTCCTGTCAGAGTCCAACCCTCTGTCATTCTCATTCTCGTCTCTAAACGTCCTCATGGCGTGTAGAGACACCATGGCCCCTACATGAGATGTCCACGCAGTCTGAGAATGCTGTATTTTGTACATTGTATGTGGCGAATCGAGCGACTGAACAACTTGCCTGTCATTGCTGCATTAGAAGCAAGCATCAATGTTAAAAGGTGGCAAAATTAAGGATTAGGTGCAATGTGAAGACATGCAAAATGCTATTTGGAATCATAAAAAAGACAGCACTGTATTTTGCAAGGGAGAAAGGGTGACATGTCAGCCAGCAAATTGGGAAAGAAAGCGATCCATGATTAAATGAGCAAAAGCTGGCATAGTGAATTCAATGGCATTGTCCTGGGTAGTCATCACCCCACACATGAAACGAACGTTTGGTTTCAGGCACAGGATAATTACAGCCAGGATGGTAAGTTTGCCTTTTATGCAGCCAGGAGATTTTTCCAAAATGGTCTTAGAGGTGAAAGTGAACCATAAAACACATTAACGTTAAAAAAAAAAAACATACTTTGCCTAATCCTTTCTCTTTCCAATACTATTTCAAGACCAAATGTGTGCCAGGCGTGAAGCTATCAATGAGCTATGTTGTTCTAGATAGAAAAGGCCAATGCAATGGAAAAAAGACTTAAGAGGAATCATCAGTGGGTGAGAAATACTGCTGACCTGCCTCGTCGCGGAATGGGTGGCCTGTCACTTATAGCCTGTGTTTATTTTTTTTATTTATCTGTCTATGAGCATGCTTGAAAAGACCCAGAAGCGACCAACCAAGAGTCAAATTTACTACAGCTGGCAGAATTCCCTGAGACCAAAATTGAGACTAATCAGTAACACCTGAAACAACTGCCCCCCTGAAGATTGTAAGAGGCATGAAAGCGGTTGGAGGAGAAGAGCAACTGAACTGCAGCAGGTATACAAACTTGGAAACTAGAGTGCACGCCTCACCCCCTCTTTTTTCTACAAAAGTCAAAGCTTATCTGCACACCCAAGGGACCTTTGTTGTCTTTGAGGTCAACAAGCAAGATCGTGAAATAAAACTCTCAGATCACTTTACACATTATACATGGCAGATTGCAAGTTTTAGAATCCAGCAAGATTATTAATCGCCGGACATTCTAACACATCACCCTCAAAGAGCTACACTGGCTTCCTCTCCAAGCACACATCATGTTTAAGACAGCCTGCATCGCCTGCAAATAAGTCACAATTAAAATGCCACTCTATCTGACTGAGAAACTCAGGATCATGCCTTACAGCCTCTGCCTTTGCAAGTAATACCTAGACGCTCAACCTAATAACCTGATAAGAGGCTGAATGCACATGAATGGCAGAATAGCATTACAAAATAGTAAACTGTATAATTAAGTTTCGTGGTGCATACAAGAAAGCTTTAAGCAGGATGCTTTAAATTACACCATTGCACAGGCACATGTCAGAATGATTTGGCATCATTAGGACCTTAACTCTAATGTGTCATTATGCACCTTTTCCACGGTCAACACCGAGGGAGGGTGGTGGAGGGGGTAATGGCCCAGCAGCCAGAATTAACGGCAAAGAGATGAGGGTTAATGGGGCCCCTAGGCCATTATCATATGATGTGGCATTTATAACGCGCCTGTACAGAGGTTTTTCATTGCACCCTGGTATTGCTTGTGGAACAGGTGCATAATGTCTTACCAAAGCGGTAACTTGGGGGGCTAAAAACAACTCTTTCATTCAGTTGGGGGAAGATGGCAATGCGGGATGGGGGAATCAGGGAAGCTGCGTGCGGGTTTGGTGGAACACAGGCTGAGATCAACAGTTTCAGCACCCGATCTGCAAATGTTTCTTGGTAAATACAAGAAAGCTCTAACCAAGATGCTTTAAAATACAACATTGCACAGGCATATATCAGAATGATTTGCCATCATTAGGATCTAAACTCTAATGTTTATAAGGCAATGTTTGTTTGAAATTGTGAAGTTGCACAGTTTGGACCATCATTTTCTAAATTTATCTTAGGGGAAAATCCCCCTCATAGCCCAGCGTAAGGGGTTTAGGCACCCTAACTGTGCATACTCACAGATTCTGGCTCCAGCAATTGCACCCCTCTGCATTTACAAGTCACAAGTTACAAATCTTGAGTGCACCCCAGCATAAGGGTGAACGGTGTCCTAGTCCGGTGCTCAAACCTGAAACTGAAACCCTAAAAAGGAAACTGCAGATCAGGCTCCCCAATTCCTGATTCTTTTAGTGATTCTTCTAGTGAGGTTCTGAGCAATATCTCCACTTGAGAAATACTTGTGAGGAGCAGACTAGCAACCAAGCCCCTAACAACCAAGCCCCTTTGTGGGGGGGGGGGACCTGGGACCATACAACCATCCTAGGAAGGTCCCCAGTGATTCCATCAAGGAAGGACCAGACTGGGCCGAGTTTGAGTTTATGACCACGAACTCAGGAAAGATCAATTCTGAGTCTATAGTTATTCTATATCAGATACTGTTTGTACAATGGACAAAATGCACTATTTCTTGTCTGACAGGTCAGTCATGCAAAAGGGCCTGTCAACATGTATTCTGCTTTTTTTCTGCCACATCACAGCACAGTGAAACCGTTCAAAGAAGGAGTATGGATGCTTAGAGCTGAATACTTGCCAAGGAAACAATAACACACGTAGCATACTGTTGTAACTCATTGAGCTAAAGAACTAAAAAGTAAACGATACTTAAAGGTTTGTACTAAACTTTAAAGCAAAAGGTCATGTCTGCCAAGAACACTGATGTGCTACCAGGGACCATGATTGATGTATGAATGAATGCTAATGAGTGTGAATGCTAACATGAGAAGGTAATGTGTGCTGTTGTTCAACAGTGTGACGTAAGCACAATTACGCAATGGAGTGGAGAAGCAATCTCTTTCCTTGGGATCCCTCATAGCTATCCATTACTTTATGTTAACGCTCTACCCAGTTATCCTAACTTCTCCCAACCTATTCACTGGAGTCACCCTAACTCTCTTTCTGCAAAGGGGCTAAGGTATTATGCTTAAAGTAGCAAATTACGGAAACTGTGGCCCTCAATGGGTTGGTGTGTGATGCCTCCGCATATGACACTGCCACATGGAAAGGGAAATAGAACTCTTTTTCCCATAATGCATCACTCACCAAGACTGAAAACCCAGAATGGACCTAGGGTGGTCCCAAATGGAGTTCATGATAGAAAGGTCCTGGGGGAGACTAGCGCAACCGTGTTCCCCCCTTTGCCATAGAAAGATTAAGTGGGTAAAAGTAATGTTCAACAACAGTGCTTGCATGGAGAAGCAAAGCTCATCCACTTTGCAATAACATCCTGACAGATAAAGACCTACTCCCTCCCTCTTTTCCGCCTGCCTCAGATATTCTTTCAAAGAAGAAGGCATTGGATATACACTACCCATTGGAATCA
Organism: Ambystoma mexicanum; assembly: GCF_040938575.1. NCBI lineage: Eukaryota > Metazoa > Chordata > Amphibia > Caudata > Ambystomatidae > Ambystoma > Ambystoma mexicanum. Next base: position 720,953,573 of record NC_090932.1, read on the forward strand.
AAGGTAGAATTACTTAATTGTCCCCATTTCATGACAATTGTTTTTTTGGCCCCTAGGAACGTTGCAAATTATCTTTTGATCAAGCAGGCTGGCTCCCTGGGCATGAGGAAATTCCAAAATAACATCACAAAAGTAGAGAGCAACAGAAGGGGAGTTTAGAGGCAGGGAGTCAGACAGTCAGTGATACCACAGACAATGAAGCAGCACAGGAACGACTAAGTCACAGAAATGAGACAGAGATCACATGGAGTTAATTCAGAATGGCTGATAGCCATTACAAATACTTAATTCTCTGTTCCAAACTACTCAGCCTCATTACCAATGGGATTCTTTAGGTACCCCAGCTGACTAAAGAGAGTGGGGGTGGGCTGAGTGGGTGATGGTAGTTGGTTGGGGGCAAAGTACATGAAGAACAAAGCAGCCTCGGGAGGCCTTTAGAAAGTACCCCAAAACAGCCCAATTAAAACACAACCAGAACACGTAATGGGATTGGGGTGGCTGAGGGTAGAGAGAGTGGGAGTTGGGTGGGTGGGGGTAGAGAGGATGGGGTGGGTGTATAGACAGTGGGCATGGGTTGAGGGGGTGGATGTAGAAAGTCAGCCTCAGGAGGACACAAAAAACGGATTTGCCATCAGAAGTAGACCAAAAATAACCATATTGTCTGCAGATAAATAGCCAAAAAAAGCCCAACGTGAACTCACTGCTCAGCTGTGAAACAGAAAGCCCAGCAACTGACTTGATTCTCACAAAGCTGCTAATTGGAGCAAATATTGTTAGTGAGCTTCTCATTGGGTATTGCGGCGCAGGAGTTTTGAAAAGAGATTTTAGTGATTTGGCAGTTCCATGCCTGGCATTAACCATGCTATGCCAACCATACAGTCTCTATTCAGATCCCCATTCCCTCTCTCTCTCTTCTGAATGGTTTTGAAAACATAACCTACATGCCTTTGTTCTTTTTGAGGCTCACTTACAGGCCACGGCCGGTGACAGAGGGCTGGTTGCGACATTGGAGAAGACCAGTGCTGTCTCGGTCGTCACTGTGGCCGAACATGCTGAGGCAAGCACACAGGCTGCAAGTGACAGCACTGAAGCCTGTGCAGAGGGAGACCCAACAAGCACAAGGCATGCAGGTACCTAAGCCTGTCCCAGTAGCAAGTTTCAAGATCAGGACCAACACTTTAGCAGCACCAGTTTCCTTTGCTTGCATGCAGCTGTGTGTGGCAATATTGAGCTTCACATTGAGCAAGCAGGCGATCGCTGGCAAAGTGGCACATGCCCATTTTCATTCAATCTTGACTAACTATTAGATAACCAGGAGGAGACACCTACCCTTCATATAAGCAGTTGTCATTCCTTATTGCTGATGCACAGAATGCCAAGGGGAAGAGCATGAGCAGGCTCCTCTTTACAGACAATGCAATGTTAATTCCAAAAACACATGTGAACCTGCAGTCATTTGAATAGATTCAGATATTTGATGCTCTTTCAATAGGGAAGGATCCTGCGATTAACTCCAAAGGGTTGTCTCTGTGGCTTGCCACCATTGTACAATTATTTAACAAAATCTTCATCTAGAGGAAATGTTCTGCAATAAGGGCTCCTGTGCTTCTCAATTTGACTTGCTTATATGGCCATTTCTGCTACTTTATAGATATACCAAACACAGGTAGTATCAGCTACATTGTGTGGGGCAGAGCAGGTGGGCCATACATATACAAAAACGTTACTGATGAATGAAAACGTGTTTTAAAGATCCTTTCAGACTTGCCATTGGGTGTGCCCAACACCATTGATAGCTAGGACTTGCATGTTCAGTAATCGATTATGAAGCTTCTTTAAAACCCTTCCTATATTGGGCTCTACTTTGACATTTGCCTCATGTTCATGCAATTGTGGATGTCATGAGATCGGCAAGTGCCTAGCAATGGTTGTGGCTTAAACGTATTTGGCCTGGTTAATGGAGAAGATTTCATTAATTCTGCAAGTGCTGCGCACTGAGATCGACACTGCATGAGCCGGCGTGCAGAATAAAAATGCACGACCCACGTATTCTTGGAATTGTCTGTGCAAAGTGACCGCATACACAAGTCGTAGCCGGAATGCCCCCAATACACGCACCTTTCAAACACTGTGTGGGGTCCCCCACAAGCGGGCCTGCTTCTAGGGACCCTGCGCGGGGTCCCCCGTAACTATAACCGGCACACTGAGGACATGCGTACAATTTCACGCAAAGCATTTATTTTCCCAGTCAAACTGAGTGTGAACCCCTGTAAACAGTCCCAACACCCTGCTACGCTGTGTACGTGCACCCCAAGTACGATCGGAACCCTGTCTGTGTGCACTCGGCCACTCGAAGAGCCATGTCGATCATGCGTGAACTCCATGCAAGTCCTGGAAAAGTCCCACCCAGTCGGTTCATTAAATCGTCGAGCAGGGTTTTGCATGCAGTTTGACGCACAAGTACAAGATTTTACGTTCAAATAATTCCATGAATCGAGTCATTGTTGTTTTAAAAAAGAGTATTCGCAAACATATAACTGTCAAACTGTACAATAATAAACATAAGACATCATGTTTAGGAACCAACAGCATAATACTATTACACAGAATCAAACTAGAACATATGCAAATAATTAAAATGCCCTTGATTAGTTAACCCTTCTCTTTCTCTCATTCTCATAGGAGTTCTTAAAAAAACGAATTGGGCTCCAAGCTACAGGTGGTGCCTCAGCCCGTAACAAACAGTAATGCGCTGGCTTACAGGTCTAAACTTCATGTTTTTCAATGTCGGGTTTAGGAGTGCTGATGGGATCTGTCATACGCCAGGCAGCAAAACAGTAGATGTGAGTAACTCCGTTTAACCATTTGACATTAAAGCACAGTATGGTAATCCTTACCATGTCAGTTAACATCTTTAGCTATAAACATAATACGAATGTTTTTAAGATTTAGGACGTTAAACACCTTTGGTCGTATCCTGAGAGAATGAATACGTCTAGCTATTTTTTGGTGAAAAAAGCCTTTGCAAATTGGGTGGGCTACAGCATTCTTGCTAAACCTTGGGAAAACCTCCCTGTGCATTTCTAATTGGAATCAATATATCCACTTGGTGTTTAGGAACATCTGCTTAAGCCAGAGACGTTTGGTAAGAAACAACTGCATGTTAAATTGCACTTAGGCATACTACCATTGCCAACTGTTACTTGCACATAGAAATGTGGAGACAAGGTCATTTTCTGTCTCTGCTGACGTAGAATTGGACCCAAGCTGTGTTTAGAGGTGATGGCGGGTGGTGGTGATTGAGCTTGATATCGCCTTATCTTCTATCGCACTTTATAATACATGGCAGCCTGGAATATTCGCATAGAAGACTGGACATATTGTTTTATTATGGGCTAGTTGTGACATCACAACAGGCCCGTATTGAGAAAATGACGTCACAATTGTTCTGTATCCAGTTACTATGCTTAAAGGTTTCGATGTCACAATGTCTCCTGCTTGAGCCAGCAGAGAGCAGAATTACAGCTGTAACTGCAGCACCTAGTGACATTTGCAAAATAGGTTTCTGTGAAACCTTTCAGGCAGTAATTCACAAGGAACGGTTTATGGTACATTATTTAATGTGTGCACCACATGAGCTCAACACGTGTGTGCATGAATCTGCATGTTTTACTTACTTTAAAGAACAACATAAAAACGTTTTTTCAATGCATTTTATTGTGTTATGTTAAAGGTTCTTATATCACACACTGTTGCCACCTGTGTGGTCTTTTGGAGCTCTATTAAACTAATTAAACTATTTTATACCAACCCGTTAAACGCTTCAAGTTAGCTTTTTAAAATCAAAATACATTCTACATTGATTGTATGGAGCAGCACATGGAAGATCTCTTGCATCACATTAAGCAGGAGGCGTGGCAGTAAAGGAGATGACAGTGTGCGGCCATGTATTATAAGCAATACCATATCCCCTAAATGTTCGTAAAAAGGATATTACAAGTCACTTTGAAGTTCTATGTCCTTATAAAGCAACTCAGCCTTTGGCCTCGTTCATCTATTTGGTCACATAACTCCTTGTGTCTTGTAATACTCATATAATGTACAGTGAGGGGCACCTTATCCCATATATTACCTGCACTTTAACCTAAAGATATTGTGTAAGGTGATCAATGCTATGGTTTTATTTGTGCTGTTCTTATCCAATCGATTTATTCAGTAATGCATAATTAAGCACATGTTATGTGGAATAATGTACTGGTTGTTGTGATAGCTGGTTTTATCTGTGAATGAATAACCAACATAAACTGAACCGACTGACCAACTGAATAAAGCGCAGGTAAAGTGCAGATCAGCATCACACACCACGTGTGTTTGAGGCCATGCTATATTCCTCAGTTTTGGAACAAATGTTTTGGCTGAAGCTCCTTGGTTAGGGGCTAGAGCATACACATGAGCAGTGCAATACACCCAAGCCTGCCATTGTGCAGACTGCAGCACCACTTTCATTGATGTTGTGTTGGCCTTTTTGGAACTTTGAGAGTCCCACACACCAGGAGGATCCACTCAAGAACTTTGATTAGAATTTTAGATAAAGTAAGTTGAGTGATGTATCATGAATGCCAGGCTGATCACTCAATTCGTCGGAACCAGAATTGTCTTTATGCAGAACCCACTCCTCCTCACCTGATTCTTCAGAAGGCTCCTCGCGTCTTCGCCCCTTTTTTCTTGTGGATTTCTTTTTTGAGAAGAGATATGGTCTTCCGCGGTTAGAAGCCACCCTGTTCCCCCTAATAAACCAGGGAAACAAGGGACACCCTTTCCGCAGAAGCCGTAGAAAAGGAAAAAAGCGTATGCTAAAAAAAAACCTCTTGTATTTCGATCTTGATGTGGAACAAGGTTAACCAGACAAGTTGTTTCTCCAGGTATCCGAAGGAGAGGATGTTCCGGGTTGAAGAGGATCGCAGAGACCGCAGAGGATCACGTGAATGCCTAGCTGGAAGGGGAAATGGTAAGAGAAGAATGCCGGAAGAGCGGCGGTAGGCCGGGGAGACGAAGAATGGAAGCGGAGACCGAAAAGGAGAGAGAAAGTAAGAGGTCAGAACGGAGGAAGAATAATGGACCCGTAAAGAAAGGGAAAGGAAAACAGGTAAGCACGGAAGAAGGTAAGCACAAAAAGGGGAGGACCGAGGCACCGGGAAAAGAAAAGCAGGACGAGGAGAGAGGGAAACAGGAGAGGAGGCAAAGAGCAGATAGACGAAGGAAATAGCGAAGGACCAAGGAGGGAAAGGGCACCAGAAGGAGAAAAGCCAAGAAAGAAGGCAGAAAGGGACAATAACCGGCAAAAACCCGGTCAAGAAGCGGGCAAGGAACTGGAGAGTGAGCGCTAGCGAAACTGAGCGAAAAAGCTTCAGTTGCAACGCGCCGGGCAAAACAAAGAGGCGTGGTTAAGAGCGAAAACAGGAAGAGGCCTGAAAAAGACTAAAGCGTAGCAACAGGAAATGGGGGAAAAAAGTGGAACAATCAATGGCGGCAGAGTTGCCATTGGCTTCTCAGACTCCAAGGGAATCTCCTTGCAAACGGCATGACAGTATGCCCCCTTCCATGGGGCACCCCCCCTGGCTTGCCGGGGTGAAGTCTGTGAAATATCCGCACCAGACGTGGTGAATGGATATGGGAAACAGGTACCCAAGAATCTTCCGAATGCGGGTAGCCTTTCCAATGAATGAGATATTCCAGTCTGCCTCCCTTATATCTGGAGTCCCGGATGGCTGCTACTTCATATTCGTCAGGTGGTAAGTCTTTGGGTTTCTGACCTTTCGGTATTCTTCGCTTGTAGGGGTCTTCCCGATATTCTTTCAAAAGAGAGGAATGAAAGACCGGATGAATAAGGTTCATGTAGTTGGGCAACAGAAGTCGATAGGCCACTGGGTTTATCCTTTCCAAGGTGGTATAAGGACCCAGATAGCGCGGTGTTAGTTTGGAAGAATGCAACCAGCGCGGAAGGTACTTTGTAGATAACCATACTTGGGTCCCTTTTTGCCATTGGGGAGAAGGAAGACGCTGTGGATTGCTGGAAGAGCTATAGCGGATCTTGCTGGCTTGCAGACTATTATAAGCAGTCTTATGTGCCTCAGAAATACTGGCAAGCAAAGCGTCAATGGAAGGTATATCCCCAGGAGGAAAGGTTCTGATTGGCAAGAAACGGGGATGAAAGCCATAGGTACAAAAAAAGGACTTAGTTTGGTGGCACTATGAGTGGAGTTGTTGTAAGCAAACTCGGCTGTAGGTAACAGGGCTACCCAATCATCTTGTTGAGAATTAGTAAAACAACGAAGATACTGCTCTAACAGAGCGTTTATCCGTTCTGTCTGACCATTAGTTTGCGGATGGAACCCTGAGGACATAGCCCTTTCAATACCAAGCCTCTTACAGAGCTCTTTCCAAAAGCAAGAGGTATACTGAGTACCTCTGTCAGATATAATCTTGTCTGGAAATCCATGTAACCGGAATATTTCCTTGGAAAAAATAGAAGCCATTTCGGCTGCTGTTGGTAGTCCTGCCAAGGGGGTAAAATGTGCCATCTTGGAAAAACAGTCCACGGTTACCATTATGCAGGAGCAACCATCCGAAGGAGGTAAGTCAACTACGAAATCGGTGGAAATTATTCTCCATGGTCTCCTAGGTGGCTCTTCTAGTTGTAGATATCCAACCGGTTTCTGAGTGCTGTACTTAGATCTGGAGCAGATGGGACAGGTCGAAACATACTCATCTACTGTCTTTCCCATTCCTGACCACCAAAAATTACGTCTGAGTAAATCCAGAGTGTTCTTAATACCTCGATGTCCAGCTACTTGGTCATCGTGACAACATTTTAAAACCTGTAGACGGGAGGTGGAGTCTGGAAGAAATAGACGTCCTTTGCAAAGATATATGCCATCCTGGAGGAAGAGATCCTCTGAAGCCCTTACCAAAGGGGGTTTGTCCAGGTTGGCAGTGGCCTTGCGTACCCCTTCTAGAAAGGCATTAACAGTACATATCACCCTTTTCTGAGGCAACATTAGGTTTAGATATTGATCGGGCAGACATTCGGGAGAGGGTCTTCTGGATAATGCATCAGCAAGCACATTTTGGGTTCCAGGTAAGTAAGTGAGTACGAAGTCATATTGGGAAAAGAAATGGGCCCATCGGGCTTGCCGTGAATTTATACACTCCATATTTTGTATGACCTTTAGATTTTTATGGTCCGTGTGCAGTTCAAAGGGGAAAGCAGCCCCTTGTAAGAGATGTCGCCACTCTTCACATGCCACCTTCATCGCGAGCAGCTCCTTCTCAATCATGGAATAGTTCCATTGGCTAGGGGTTAGAGTCTTTGACACATAGGCTACCGGAAATTTAATGCCATCATGTTCTTGTAGCAATGCTGCTCCCAAAGCTGCAGACGAAGCGTCAGTTTCTACTATAAATGGGAGGTCTTGATCTGGTTGACGTAGAACTGGGGCCGAACAAAAGGCAGTTTTAAGTTGGTGAAAGGCGTCCTCTGCTTCATTGGACCAAAGAAAGGGAGAAGTAGATTTCTTCAACAAACAGGTAATGGGCAATACCCTGTTGGAGAAATCAGAAATGAATTTGCGATAAAAATTCGCTAGCCCGAGGAATCTTTGGATTTCCTTTACTGAAGTCGGACTTGGCCACTGTAAAATGGCTTCTACCTTCCGAGGGTCCATCTGAATTCCCTCGGCAGACAAGATAAACCCAAGATAAGGAACCTTAGCTACCTGGAAAACACACTTGTCTGGATTAGCCTTTAGATGGGCATCCTTAAGTCTTTGGACAACTTGATGAAGATGTTGTGCATGTAATTCAGGGGATTTAGAAAACACTAGAATGTCGTCCAAGTAGATGATGGTACAGTTATACAACAAGTCAGAAAAGGTGCGGTCCATAAATCGCTGGAAAACCGATGGAGCGTTTACCAGACCGAACGACATCACCCTATACTCAAAGTGGCCGAAGGGGGTCCTAAAGGCAGTCTTCCATTCATCGCCGGATCGAATGCGTAGCAAATGGTAGGCTCTTCAAAGGTCGATCTTGGAGAATACAGTGGCCCCTTGTACGGCTTCTAATATATCCTTAATCAACGGCATCGGCTACCGATCTCTAATAGTGATGCTGTTCAGACCTCGGTAGTCGATGCAGGGTCTTAGTTCTACAGAATCTTTTTTGGGCACAAAAAACAAGGATGCCCCAGCAGGAGAACGTGAAGGTTGGATGAGACCGTTTTGGAGATTGGAGTCAAGGTATTTCTTGAGGACTTCTTTTTCCTTCAGAGAAAGGGAGAACATTCGCCCAAACGGAACTAGGGCCTCTGGGAGAAGATCAATGGCGCAGTCCTCAGGTCTATGTGGAGGTAATTCTTGGACTTCTTGGTCTTGGAAAACTTCACTATACTGAGCCAGGTCGATGGGAATGGTATGAATTCCCAAGGTATCAGTTGTTGGACAGAATTCAGAGATGGCTTGCACAGTGGCATAGTTGGTCTCCGGGAAACATTTCCTCAAACAATAATCAGAAGAAAAAGACATCTGATTGGTTTTCCAGTTTATGGTAGGATTGTGTTTGCGTAGCCACGATACCCCTAGTATGACCGGGAAATGGGCAGCTCTTATTAGGTCAAACTGGATAGTCTCTGTATGCTGAAGCAACTTCATAGTCATGGGCGGAGTGGTATGGGTAATCAGACCAGAACTTAAGGGCTTGCCGTCAACTCCTTCCACCTTCTGGTCTTCATCTTTCTCTAGTCGTTCTATGCCAGATTGGTTAGCCCACATGATGTCCATGAAACATCCTGCTGCTCCGCAGTCCAGTAAAGCTAGGACATCATAAGTTCTTTGATGAAGGGTGAGCTGAACTGCCAGAACCATGAGACGAGTGTCCTCTGTGGATGAGATGGATGTTATCGACATTGAGACGTAGGGACCAGGAAATCCCCCTCGGTAACTTGTCCCCACTAGTTCCGAGGTGGGGCGTTTCCTGACCGTCGTGGAGGTACTTCTGGACAGTCACGTAACAGGTGCTGGTTAGAACCACAATACAGACACAAATTATTGTCCTTTCTTCTCTTTCGTTCATCAGACGAAAGGGGCCCCCGGGTAGTACCTATCTGCATGGGTTCATCCTTGGTTTGATGGGTGGAGGAGGCAGTGGGTAGACAAGGCTCGGAGAGAATAGGCGTGAATCGACCTCTTCGTTTTTCTGAACGTCTCTCGAAAAGGCGGAAATCCAATTGGAGAACGGTAGACCACAATTCCGACAAGGTTGCAGGTCTGGGCATGCGTGCCAATTCGTCTTTCAGTTCTTCTCTGAGGCCACGACGGAAAATGGTGTATTGAGCCGCCTCTTGCCACCCGGTATCAGCGGCGACCCTCTTAAAACGGGAAATGTAGGATAGCAAATCTGAGTTACCCTGACGGATGTCAAGCAACTGCTCACTGGCTATCAAGGCTGTTTCTTGTCTCTCAAAGGCTTCTTTGAATTGTGCCGTAAAACCACTATAGTCTTGCAGCAGTGGGCTAGCACTGGTTACTAATGGGGTAGCCCATGCCAGTGCATTTCCAGTAAGGTTGGAAATGAGAAACCCTATGCGGGCATTATCGGAGGCATATGTCTGGGGTCTGAAAGTAAAATATATTATACATGCCTCCATGAATTCTTTGAACTTCTGTGGAGAGCCGTCGTATTTACCCGATGCCAGGGGCATAGGGGGTAATTCTGCACGTGTTCTTTCTTGGTTATCAATACGTTGCTTTCGGGCCACATTCTCTACATTGACAGTTTGTAGTTCCTGTGTGAGATTATGTACCGCAGCAAGCATCTCCTGTATCTGTTCAGCTGTAGCCATTGTAGGATCATTTAGGCGTTGCAATCTATCATGAATGCCAGGCTGATCACTCAATTCGTCGGAACCAGAATTGTCTTTATGCAGAACCCACTTCTCCTCACCTGATTCTTCAGAAGGCTCCTTGCGTCTTCGCCCCTTTTTTCTTGTGGATTTCTTTTTTGAGAAGAGATATGGTCTTCCGCGGTTAGAAGCCACCCTGTTCCCCCTAGTAAACCAGGGAAACAAGGGACACCCTTTCCGCAGAAGCCGTAGAAGAGGAAAAAAGCATATGTTAAAAAAAACCTCTTGTATTTCGATCTTGATGTGGAACAAGGTTAACCAGACAAGTTGTTTCTCCAGGTATCCGAAGGAGAGGATGTTCCGGGTTGAAGAGGATCGCAGAGACCGCAGAGGATCACGTGAATGCCTAGCTGGAAGGGGAAATGGTAAGAGAAGAATGCCGGAAGAGCGGCGGTAGGCCGGGGAGACGAAGAATGGAAGCGGAGACGGAAAAGGAGAGAGAAAGTAAGAGGTCAGAACGGACGAAGAATAATAGACCCGTAAAGAAAGGGAAAGGAAAACAGGTAAGCACGGAAGAAGGTAAGCACAAAAAGGGGAGGACCGAGGCACCGGGAAAAGAAAAGCAGGACGAGGAGAGAGGGAAACGGGAGAGGAGGCAAAGAGCAGATAGACGAAGGAAATAGCGAAGGACCAAGGAGGGAAAGGGCACCAGAAGGAGAAAAGCCAAGAAAGAAGGCAGAAAGGGACAATAACCGGCAAAAACCCGGTCAAGCAGCGGGCAAGGAAACTGGAGAGTGAGCGCTAGCGAAACTGAGCGAAAAAGCTTCAGTTGCAACGCGCCGGGCAAAACAAAGAGGCGTGGTTAAGAGCGAAACCAGGAAGAGGCCGGAAAAAGACCAAAGCATAGCAACAGGAAATGGGGGAAAAAAGTGGAACAATCAATGGCGGCGGAGTTGCCATTGGCTTCTCAGACTCCAAGGGAATCTCCTTGCAAACGGCATGACATGATGCCTTGGGGCAGGTCTGTGGTACTCTGGAAGGTGGAGGTGGAAAAGATATATAGCACAATGAGGAAATTCAGCACGTGGGATACAGTGGTGTGTTTCAAGTAGCTGGATGACCTGCATAATGTTTTCTTTTTTTATCCACATCTTGACTGTTGGCGATACACACCTCATTATGTTCAAGGGCATCAGAGTCCCACTAAACCTGATTACTTTTGAGTGTCTATTTTCTGCTGCCGCAGCTGCCTCTGTCTTACATCTTTTATCAATATTGCACCTGCCGTGGTGATGGAGATGTCCGTCAGTGCAATAAAGAGTGACCCTGCTCCATCCGTGGTGTGTGCTCTTACAGGTTATTTGTTTATGGCCATCATAAGCGCCTATGATTTTAATTAGTATTGCTTTTTTTTTAAAAGTTCTTTTTTAAACGCATCCTATTTCTACTCTAGTTCTGCATCCCCATTTCACCAGGGAAATATATTCATGGCTAATCCAGGATATCTGGAATTCCCATAACTATCATCAAAAAGACCAATACAAAAAACCTCAAGGAACAAATATTCTCCAAAATTGCATTCTTAAATAGGGTCATCTCAAAATGATCTTTCAAGAAATTATGCATATCAATGAAATCTTAAAGGTCCTTTCAAATGAAAAATGTAAGCAGTTTGTCGAATAAACTTTGTAGTATGGAAGCAACTTGTCTGAGGAATATACATGGAAGCTGTCATGAGTTGGGTGCAAATATTGATTTTGTGTAATCAATTGTATGCGTATAACATTAAATGCTATTTTACCTGCAAATACAACAACATGTAAAGTGGAACAATATTATGCTATATCAGCACATAGACATATTTCTTCGAAACTATTGCTATGAAAAAGCTAACTGTGAGAAAACGAGCATTATTTCTTATATTCGAGGAGCCTCATGTGAGTTGTCCGATGCCACAGATTCACCTTTGAAGTATTTCAAACGTCATGACAGTTAGAAGGTCTCAAGAAGGCATCCAGAGCATAGCTGTCAAGTTTGATGGCACTTGACATAAATAAATAAACAAAATGCATCCGAAGTTCTAAAAGCAAAGCATTCTTCCAATGAGCAGTGGCAGATCTTAGAAGGCAGCGATCAAATGTAGAAAAAGGATGCAAATTATGGTTCTCCATGCAGCTGAAGGAGGATGTTATGTTTCAAATGCTTCCAGTTGACAAGTCAGCAGCCCTAACACTGCACACTACTGTTTTGTGTTAACTGGAAATTATTCTTCCTGTAGTCCTAAAACATTTCAAACGTAATCTTTGCTAAGTTAAGGTTTTCTGATTGTAATTCTCATCAGAAGTCAATTCAATTCCATTCGTGCCCATGTGGTAATTGAATAAATGTGCATTGCATGGTCCTTATTTTTTTTGTTTACAAGCATTTAGTGCTGCAGATGCTATACATCAAGGGATCAAGCAGAAAATCATGTTTTGATTAACTTTACAAGTGGTTACCTGAGTTTAAGCCCTTTCTCAGAAGAGGATGTTCTAAGAATTGAGCATATGAACACATCAAACTTAAGTTGCAAAAAATGTAACAGAAAAGCACGCTACTTAGAAAAAGTTCCAACAAGCAGGCATTGGCAAAGCCAATAATTTTCCTTTTTTTATAAGCATTGAAAAGAGTGTCTTCGAGTAGGTGGGGACAGAGACACACCATAAGGTTTGGTAAAAAGTGAGCAGAGGATAGAGGAGAATGTTGAGCTCATTTGGAGGTGGTTTGTATATTCTCATAGATCTGTCAGGAATATGCCAGTTGCAGGCTCAATTACTAACATTTCAGGGTTTGTGCACCTATAGTAGCCATGTGTAAGATATAAGCCAGTGAATTCAGCAACATCATTACTTTTTCTGCATGATATGTGTTTTAATTATGCAGTATTGACCTTTGATTCAAAATAAACTAAACATGAATGGATTAATGCAAATTCAGCTGAGATTTATTTGTTAGAAGAAATTGCTGTCATTGTCATCATGGCTTTATTGTTCTTCTGAAGCTTGATAAATAATGTTGTCTTGTGTCCAGAATGCACACACAGCTCCTGCAAAAAAGCTCACAACATTATCTGGTTTGTTTGACACAGCGAAAGGTTTGTAATTCGGCATTGAAGCTGGAAGCATCAACCGCCTGCTTGTGAACATGGTGGCCTTGCAGGAAATGACGGTGATGCAACAAAAATCAAAACCAAAACCAATGCTCAATGGGTTAACACATCTTCTTCAGAGTTCAATGAACACATAGATTTTTGTTTGCGGACCATCATACATTAAAGTCATGTTCAATTTACTATCACTCCTGGGATCTTTGCTATGCCAACTGTAGGGATCTAGCAAAACACACACATGCGCAACTAGCTCCAGTAGACAATGCTGCGATATCGTCAACTTGGATTTACACCAGGGCGCTGTTCCCTTCCCACTACCTTCATACCATTGAACACTCAAGAATCAATCAATGTGATGCGCGTCATGCTCCATCCACCCTAAGTGCCACATTCAAATTGCTCCCAAGAACCCCTGCTGAATGTGAGCAGAAGTAATAGGTTGGATAATAGTAATTAAAAGGTGCAATAATATTTAATCAATCGGTTCACATCTCTACAGAGCTGCTGGGGGTTGTTTTGGGCCTACACACATCTAATAGTGATGACATTTACACATGGGAAAGCTATAATAGGGACCCAGTAGAATGGCTCAATAAGAAGAAACTTTTATTCAATTGAACACTCAATTTGGTATTATCAAGGAATCCTATCCCTATGTAGTTGACATGCTCAACTATCTCTGAGGACTGGCCCTCTTCATAAATCTTAGACTTCACGGATGAATGCTTTGCTAAAATCATCATCTTTGTCTTTGGGATATTAATCGCCAAACCTTGTGCACCTCTGCACTTCACAAACACTTCCAGGATTCTGTTCATCGCCCTTTCTGCCAGAGCTAGTAAGACTACATTGTCTGCACATAGGAGGATTCGAACTTGCACTCCTTCCATTTGTGGAATGTTCATCGCCACCAGGTAAGGAATGAATCCATATTTTAAAAAAAAATATGCAGAGATTGGATGGCATGGACATGTGCATTATGGCGGTAAATTCAATACGCCAGTGCTTAAAGGATGATACAATATAATGAGGTAAAGTAACAGCAAATTAATCTGAACCAAGCACTTAAGTGAGTGTTATAGCCAACACAGTAAACAATGAATGTCATGTCATTATATGATTTTAATTTAGGAAAGGCAACACTAGATGATTTTGAGGAAAACAAATGGATATACATAGTCAAGTCCATGAACAGCATATGTTTTGAACAACTGCATTTGAGAAGAAGTCAGTATGATCCTGCAGGTAATAATTAAATATATCTTTAAAGGGCTAATTTCCTAATTGCAGCGAGTATGCACATCATTTGTTTACTGTTAAACTAATTGAGCGGTTTAGTTTTACAGAACTGCTCGGGAAGAGGCTAACACATATAACTCAAAGGAAAAGTTTCCCCTAAAAAGAAACATGCCATTTAAGGTAAATATATATTCACTCATGGAAACTAACATTTTAGTGCAGCAGCAAAACGAACAACTATCAATTCATGTTTTTGTCTTGTTGTTTGTGACCTAGACAGGTGGAAAACATATAACTTTGTATCCTTTTGTGACTTAGAAGTGGAATGTTTGCAATAATGGAAGACCTTCTGAATTAAGCAATTAGGGAATAGAGAATGTTAAGAATAACTCATTACATGATTTCCCAATGCAACCTATACAAACACTTTTCTTTGGGCATGTCTAGTATTAGGTACAGTTGTAAGTCAGAATCAGGAGACTGAGACTCAAACATCTTTTTTAAGGGTTATTTATTGTTTCACTATTTCAAATCCAACTCTGTCTGTTTTGTTCAATTCCCTAACCTAGAAATAAATAAAGATATAGGGTGCTAGTCAAGATATCCTCCAAAGTAAGGTTAGTCGGTCGTCCAGAAATCCTACCTTTGTGTGGATTCTTCCCCTAGCACTTTGAACACAAGGACAATGTTACATAAACACAGAAAATGCTTTTCCCCAACCAAGGAATGGTAATTGTCTTATGACTTCCTCTCGATTTCTCTTAGTCTCAGGTAGCACAGGTTCTGGGCATTATCCAGAGTCCCAGTCACTAATGTAAGCCTATTGTTTCCTCTCTCCCTCTTCAGGTGGTATCAAAGTATCGTATTCTGTGATTAGTCTTTTCCATAGTGAACTTTAACAGTTTCTGGTTAATGAACTAGCCTGAGATGATGTCACATTCACTATTAGGAGACAGTTATGTTACCTGGGATGCCTAGCCAGAAGATTTGCTCAGCTCTCTCCAGTATTGGTTATCCATATAAGAGTTGTCAGGTTTCTTGGGCCAGCTTGCCCATTGATCTCTGGTATCCAGTCTTAAAACGGGGTTGTTCTCACCTTCTCATGCTCTTTGAGTTCTTCTACTCCGACTCTGGGGTTTGCTTTCTCTTCCCACCCCTGGGGTGTCATCGTTCTTGTTCCTTCTTGAGGCCAGATACCTGGAAACCCGCCATATGGTCTGGTCTCTGTTAGCCCCCTTTAGGCTGTAGTTTATTTTGCCCCATTTAGGGGTACACTCTTTCCGACCTTGTCTTTGGGTAGGTTGTCTGCATCCCTGCCTTGGTGTATAGTTTCTGGTAGTCCGTTTTGGGCTGCGGTTTATCTAACCCTGATTTGGAATATTCTCATTCCCACCCCATTTAGGGTATCTGTCTGGCACCACGCTTTGGGGTACGTTTGTTTGTGTAGCCTGCCTTGGTGTGTAGTTTGTCTCACCTAACTTTATAGTATGCTCATTCTCACACAGTCCTGGAGTGCATTGTTTGCCACCCCTCCTCTGGGTATGGTTTCTGGTAGCCTGCCTTGGGTTGTGGTTTATCTTGCCCCATTTTGGGGCATGCTCATTCTCACCATACCGGTATCTTTGACTTTCCCCTCCCACACCTTTTGGAGCCACTGCATACCTTGTTCTCTGTTGCAGCCCTCTGCAGGTAGATCGGGAGCTTTGGGGTCATCATCCCTGGCTCCTCTGCCACTTCTCTCCTCTTAGCCACAGGCAAAATTGGGACCTTTCTCTCCCCAGTCCCCTCGATATTCGATGGTTCCTGTGTCTCGGCCCACCATCAAAGTAAGAGGAGAGTGGGCCAACTAGACCAGAGAAGACAGCTGACTATTATATAAATCATAATAACATTATATTTATTGTACAAATACAATTATTCCAAAATGTAGCAGTTGCATCAACAAAATTCGGCTCTATATACCAAAAACACATCCCTCCATCAATCTTTTGGTTGGAGACCTAATGGGTCTCTGCGGCTTCTTCTTCTGTAAGCATCTCTGTGTTCTGCTGGCTGATCCGCTAGCTTGAATGCCACGCCAGGAGTTGATCTGTCTCCTTGGAACACACCTCCAAGGAGGACTTCTGTCACTCCATAGGTAACCCAATCTCTCTTGCTCAGCCTAAAAAGGAGCATGTGGGTTCACTGTGTTTTCTCTTCAGGCATGGATGGTACCTGAGAGGGGTCAGAAAATGAGTCAACCAGTCTTGTATGAAATTGTCATTGCACCCTTCAATTCCCATATAACCAACAAAGGTCCTATCTTCTTGGGATAGGGGAGAATAGCAAATATACCTATCTTGGGATTGCCTTTCCTCTAATGGGAGTCACACCTAGATGGGTCCCACTTGCCCTGTCCCCTTGGGGGTGGTATGCATAGTGGGCTCAACTCCTTCATCCCAAAGTGAAGTGGCTCTCGCTTGGGGAGAGGTGAGACATTCCCTGGATTTGTCAAAGTACATAAGATAACAGAAACTTTTAGGGGCATGAAAGAACATTTTTAGGAGTGACAATGATCAAAAGATGTACCAGCACAATTTCTATACAAAAAATAAATGAATAATGACTGCCCTTTTTAGCAGGATACAAAACCTTGGCTTGCACTCAACATTTGCTTTTATTTGTATAGGTATTATTTTATTGAGCGAACAATGTACAGAAACCTTTTAAAATTGCACAGCATATTGTGTGGAAGTGAGTAGGCCCGCCTCACACCTTCAGCACAAAATAAACCACTTGCTAACGCATCAGCGGGTGATGCCTCCATTGCTTGTATGCTTAAGCGGGGCTAATGCGGGAGACTCTTGGCTTCCATTTTGTGCACCCTCGACTCCATCTTTGGATTAGGCCTCACTCCGATAATACAAAAAGGCTTCTCTCCCCTCTGAAGCGCTGCGCACAGCACGCTCACAGCCCCACCTTTTCTCACCCAGCCTGAAAGCTTCATAGATCTCTTTCCCATGGATGTGCCGGGGATAATTGAAACAAATATTGCACTGTATCATCTCAACCTTCATCACTGTCCTGTGTGTGAACCGGCTTGTACCATGCCTTGTAGCTCACCCATCTCCACAAACCCACCAGTGCCATCTTACCCCCGCTGTTGGAAAATGACCGCCAATGCAACCCTGTGCCCTCCTAAGGTATTCTCTTGATGTACCAGAAGTGTGACCCTGCTGTGAAGCCCACCCCAGCGTGCCCCCTACTAAAACCAGACCTCTGTCACTGTATATTGCACCCTAGAACTAACAAATATCAGCGTGCCCCTTACTCGCCTCGCTTACTCGCTTTGATGCAGACAGACCCGCCCGATGACCACGGTTATCACACCAACCAAGACCCCTTAACCTGATACCCCATATAAGTCCTAATGAATGATGTTATGATTATATGCTTGCGATTTATAGATTTATAGAGATTTATTCAAAGGTATGCTAGTCGTCATTGTTTATTGCATGTCTAGTGATAGTTTTTCATGTTAGCTTAGTGTCTGCCCTATCTCATTGTGACCTAACCCTCCCCCCTCCTGGATGCTGGCAGCCAGACCACGTGACAGACACCCTCCCTCCAACTGGGCAACCAATCGGGATGAAGCTGCGCCCACATTTTTATGTAACCATATTCTCTAGCCAATCCTTCACTGGTTTAGTAACCTATGTTATTTGCATCATATGTGACGTTTTTTCACTTTATATGTTCTTATGATTGTAATGTTTGCCAGAGCGCTCTCGAAGCAGCAGAGTTCTCTGGATGCCAACTTTATATAAAGCAAACTAAACTCTTGCAACCTGTTCTCTTAGTCTCATTCCCCATTGGGGTGTCTTATAAGTTTTTGGCATTGCATGTGTAAGTCGGGGAGTGAGCCTTTTCATTTTGTGACACGTGATCGGGACAGGTGCACCGAGGACCCGTGCGGTGAGATCCGGGACGCCCCCAGCAAAACCATCGCTTCTGCGGTTCACCAGTGTGCGCACAAAACGAAAGGTGCAAATACTCAACTACTCAACTAAATGCTCGCCAAGGTGGGTCACGGCTTGGTTTGGGTGCGGACCTGATTGTGGATAGACTGTGAACGGAGGCCCTCAGACCACCCTGCTGAACACGTGAGTACTGGTTGCGAGACTCTCAGGGGAGAAGAAAACAAAAGATAATTGAGAAATAAGGGTATACAAAAATAAGGGTGACGAATATGGTGGGAAAGTGAAAAACTGGGAGTTGGGTTTAGGGCCTATGTGAGTTTAACTGAGGCTTTTTCTTATCTATCCTTTATATGGCCATTAGGTTGTTGTGGAAAAAAGAAATAAAGAGGAATACAGGATCCTACCTCTGAAGAGGGGTAGAAGGCAGCGCTGCATAGCATTGTCTCAACCAGTGCAGGGAATAAGTGGAAATAAAGAGAAAAAAGTAGGAGTCTCATATATTTAGTAGGCTCGGAGTAGTAAATAAGAATATTCTTTTTCCGAATGAGCAGATTTCTTTAAAGAGGTTGTCTAAGGGGGTTAAGAGGTGGGGAGTGAATGAGAAAATAAGAATAAGGGGAACAAAACTAGAGCAAATAAACTGGACAATCTAAAATAAGGAAGTAGTACATGTTGTATGTTATATGTTCAATGTGTTGAAGTGATTTGTGTTGGTCTGCCGACAAAGCATATATATGCCTATGGAGTTTGTGAAATAAGGATTGGTAAAAGGTATTTTTATGTGAAATTTTGGTTGCAGAAAAAGGTGTAAGTAAAAAAGGTTATTGGTATTTATGGTGATGAAAGTTACCTAAGAGTGAAAAATGGTGTCAAAAGAAGGTGTTTATTTGATACATTGCATTGTGTACGCATAATCAGATAAGGGAATTCGTACCTATACCAATACAAAATAAGGTGTCATGGGGGGGAACACACCGTTAGCGCACGTTTGTCAGCACTTCCCTTTGTATAGTGAAAAAATGCAGTAGTACCACGACCAATGGCTAACTGAAATAAAAGGAGAAAGTGTGTCCACAATATGGCCAGAGGGAGGATCATTTGAGAAAAGAGTGTTAGATCTGGTAACAACCCATTTGCTAGCAAAATACTGGGGAAAGCAACTACAGAATAGGCGGAAAGTATTAGTTTTATGGAGAATGTTCAAAGGGGCAGCCCCCAGCGGTGTGGTAAGTAAAGAGACACCGGTAGAAAAACCAACAGCCCCGGAGGGGCGAGGGGGAGTTACAGAGGATGAACACACAGTAAAAACAGGAGAAAATGACCTCACTAAGATTTACCCGTTACTGACAAGACCTGCTGTGGGATACAGTGAGCCGAGTTATCTGCCACCACCCAGCAATCCGGCAGCAGCTGGGGCCACAACAGCTGTTGCCACAGCCCCGCCACTGTATGAAACTGGGGGACTATATGGCCCGACTAGCGCCCCTCCAGTGAATTTAGCACAGTTAACTGGAGATCTAGATAGGCAGCTTGCTCTCGCCCAAATGGAAATAACACAACTTTGAGCATTGCGTAATAGGGGTCAGATGTTGCCAGGGGGAGGAGAAGTGCCACCATTAGCAATCAATCTAACACCTCCGCCAAGCGTAGCGGGGGGATCTACAACGTCCCCGATGCCACCGGTCCCAATACCGAGAGGGCAAGAACAGGAATGGCAGTCAGGAGAATTCCTCTTCCACTTAAATGGCAAACCTTTAAGAATAATACAACCAGCGACACAAGACAGCCAAAGGTGAGAGGGACAGGGAGAAAGGGAGGAAGAAGAGGAGATAGAAGAACTATGGAGTGATCTAGATGAATATGAAGATGGGGTAGCAGCGGAGGGGGAACAGCTACTATTTTGATTTGACCAAGAGGAGGGAAGCATTCCAAGGTGGCAAGGGAGGTTAAGGCGAAGAGTAGGAAACGTGTTGGTGAGTAAGACAAAGAAGGGAACGGTAAGTAAAAAAGAAGGTAAGGCCAAACTACAGATGCCTATGATACACAAAGGAGCAGGGAGGCCACACTACATACCATGGGCACAGATGGACAAAAATAACCTGTTGAAACTCCTCCCTCCACTTTCGGGTGGGGCAAGGAAGTGGATACATGCGTTCGAGAAAAACACAGCAGGGGTGCCATTAGCTATAGGAGATGTAAAAAGTCTGCTAGTATCCGTTGTTGGTGACCAAGCGGACGGAGTATGGGTGAAGGCAGGCCTCCCGGGTGTAACAATGAACTATGACCGCCATGATGGGTCATCGTTTAACAACGTAAGGGCACAAGTGTGGGATGCACTACAGAGAACTTTTCCAGACACTCCAGATTTACACTTAGTAATGCAATGCACTATGGGAGAGGAGAAAGAGGCTACGCAATTCATACTCCCGGTGCAAGACCTGTGGAGATATGAAACGGGCACTGCATGGGATCAATCCACCGCCTTGTTCCACTTTATAATTAAAAAAAGGGCTCCCGAAGAAGGTACAGAAGGCCTTGGATAAAATAGCTGGGATAGAAGCCAAGGGCTGGCCAGAGATTCAGAGCATAATTGTGCACCATTGTAGGAGGATCAAAGAAAGAGAAAAAGAGATAGCACAGAGGAGGTTGGCAGACAAAGCGAAATTGGTCCAGAATAAGTTAGTGAAGGTCGCGGTAATGAATTCAGCAACGTCAATGGACAGGCAAGGGGAAGGAGAGGAGGGGTCAGGAAATACACCAGTGAGGATGGCAGCAACGTGGTCCGCAAATGGACAGGAGCAATGGGACGGAGAGGAGCAGTACAAAAGGTCCGCAATGGCAGGGCAGACCCACAAGGGGACAAGGTGGGTAGAGAGGGCAAAGAGAGGGATTTGGAGGAATGGGAAATAGAGGATTTGGAGGGCAAGGAATGAGGGGAGGACCACAAGGATTGTGTTGGAATTGCGGGAGGTGGGGCACTTTTCAAGAGAGTGCAGAATGAGACCAATGGGATACTACCAAGGGCAACCTCCCATGGGGAATGAGCAGCAATATGGGAATCCACATCCAGGCAGTCCATATGGGTTACCGATGGGTGGGAAAGGACAGAACAAAGTATGCTATAATGAACCACAACAGAGAGCACAGCAAATGCAACCTAGACAGCAAACACAGCAACGAGGCATGCAACAACAGCTAGCACGACAGAACACAATGGGAGAAGCAAACACTAACATTTTTGCAACAACTGCAAATGGTGCGCCAGCCCCTTTTCACGGCGTAGCAGTAGTGGGGGATAATGTATTCTCTATTCCAGGAACGGAGACTTATGCGGATTAGGACTGCGCACAGAAAGCGCTTGCGTGTGCAGTCCTATCAACTACCCTACGTGCAGAAGAGGAACCACTAATGGGGGCTGAGATAGGCAACAAACTGTTCATCTTTATGGTGGACTCAGGAGCTGAAAAATCATGCCTCATGGAAGGCCGGTTCCCGCTCTTGGGAAAAAAATTGGAAACACAAGGGTTCTCTGGGGCTATTTTAAAAGTTCCTTATACAAAAGCTCTTGACATAACGGTGGGGAAAAAACAGTGCGAGTACCTCTACTATATCATTAAGACTCACCAATACATTTGTTGGGAAGGGACCTCCTGAGTAAGTTGAACATGACCATCTCATTCGCTGAACGGGGAATAGTGTGTTCCACTCCAGGGGTGTGCCCAGTGAGAGCGATGTTGATGATAAGCACTATGACAAATGAAATTGTAGTGAGAGGGGTGCCCATAGACGACATGTTCATTTATGGAATAAGAGTGCCTGCTAGAGTGGTAACCGAGATAACACACAGGGAATGGAAAATATCTTCTGATTTTGTATTTCGCCCAATTGTAAATTCAGATATCGTGCCTGGCACAATGTTGTCTATTGATTTGGAAGGGGTACAGGTTTCAAACAAACGTATTGCGGTAATAGGACTGGTCACACAAGGGTGCAAATGGAGAACATGCTGTGCATAGACCCAAACATGGCTTTACGCGATTTAACTGATGAAGAATTGTTCACAGACAGCGATACTGATAGGGAAATAATAATGGAAATAAGTGTACCTTGTGATATAATGATACAACACTGAGAAATACACAACCCCCTTATGGCCAGTGTTAGCATACCACCCACAATATTTGAGGAGGACATGGAAAAAGTATTGCCAGAATTGTGGACCACAAGGTCCCATGATGTCGGGCTACTACAGTAAGTCACGCCCATAAAAATAAAACTTAAACCAGGTGCAATACCACCTAGAGTGAAACAGTACCCCTTGTCTATAGAGGCAGAGGAGGGAATAAAAGAAACAACAAACACGTTATTACAACAAGGCATCATAGTACCATCAAATTCACCATGTAATACAGCGATTTTTCTGATAAAAAAAAGCGAGGGGTGGGCCTGGACGATGATCCAAGACTTATGCCCACTCAATGACGTCATTCAAAAAGAATTCCCTTTAGTGCCAAATCCTGCATCCATTTTGTGTAGCATACCTAAAGATGCTATTTGTTTCACCATAGTGGATTTGAAGAATGCCTTCTTCTCAGTGCCACTTGACCCAAGCTGCCAGTATCTCACAGCTTTTAAATTGGGGGGCAACAGATATGAACATTGCAGATTGCCACAAGGATACTGTGAGAGCCCCAGTATTTTTAATAGAATATTCCTTGAAGATCTTGGTAATGTGGACGCAGAAAGCACAATAATACAATACGTGGATGACCTGCTCATCCGCAGTAAAAGCAAAGAGCAGTGTATGGCTAATTCGATTTCATTGCTAAATTTACTAGCCAAAAAAGGATACAAGGCGGACAAAGGTAAGCTGCAATACTGCTTAGCTGAGGTACTCTACTTAGGGCAGCTGATTTCAAAAGATGGCAAAAGGATCATACCTGACAGAGCAGCGGCAATATGTCACCTGATAATACCAAAGACAGCGAAGGAGATGCAGACATTTCTCGGCATTTTGTAATTACTGCCGTGCATGGATACTTGACTATTCAGCATACACGCGCCCACTATTGCAGGCTTTCAACGAAGCACAAAACGACAATGTTCCATTGAAATGGAAACAAGAAATGATGACCCAGTATTTCAAATTAAAAGATCTTATCGCACATGCACCAGTTTTAGCGAACCCTGATTATGATCGGGAGTTCTACCTGTTTTCACATTGCATCGGCACATTAATGAACGCAGTTCTAACACAAAAGACATCAATAGGACACAACCCATTGGCCTACTACAGCAGCACCCTAGACTCAGTAATGCAGGGCCACCTTGCATGCAAACAAGCTCTCGCAGCAGCATCCGTCCCCATAGAAAAAAGTGCCACCATCGTGATGGGGTGTTCAGTAACACTGTGCATGGAACACTCATTGTTTGCCATTTTAGAAAGATCTAAATCAACCCACACCACACAAAGGGCAACAGCATATGAAATAATAATATTGAGTCCAAACATACATGTGGTTAGATGCAAGACAGTGAGCCCAGCCATATTCATTACCGAGCCATGCACAGTAGAAGACATACAAGCGCATGATTGTGCCACATATGAAGGGGAAGGTGGACATTCCAAAGGCAAGCGAAAATGCACTACAGGAGGGAGAAATATATTTTGTCGATGGGTCAGCATTAATAGACAGCGAGACAGGAGAAAAACATGTTGGGGCGGCAATGGTATGAATGGAGGAAAAAGGGTATGAAGTTATCATGCAAAAATGCCTCCCTTCACATTTTTCAGCACAGGCAGCAGAACTGATAGTGCTGATTGAAGCGCTACATACAGCAAAAGGATGTGCTGTGACAATATACACTGACTCAGCATATGCAACAACAATGGTGCACTTAGGGTTGTCACATTAGCGACGAATAGGGTTTATAAGGGCAGATAGTTTGCCAGTGCAACATGCAGCACTATTGAATGATCTAATTGAAGCACTAGTAGAGCCGTCACTGGTAGCATTGGTGAATGCCAAGTACATACCAATAACACGGATGCGATCTTGTTAGGGAACGCGGCAGCAGACGCTGCCGCAAAAGAAGCAGCATATTTTATTGTTGCACAACCATTAGAGTGTATTGTTAAAACAACAAGTTCAGAAACACAAGAAGAAGGATACAGCCATACACCTATTGCCCAGGTAATTGAATTGCAAAAACGTGTTCCAGTCGAGGAACAAGAGTTATGGGAAAAAAGAGGATGCACACAATCAACAACAGATTTAATATGGCGGCAAGAACTCACGGGGAAGGCAGGGATGCCAATAGAATTGTTAGAAATAGCATTTCAACAACTACGCTTCCCAACGCATGTAACTAAACAACGCATTGCAGCAGAGATTCAGCAGGAGTGGTTTGTCCCAAATTTACAGGAGCATTTGTCTAAGTTCACAATAGAATGTACTACGTGCCAAACCTATAACTCGGGGATGACGCTTAGAACAAAGTGCAGAACACTACCATGACCAGTGGGGCCTTTTCAGAGAGCTCCACATTGATTATGCCGACATGGGAGAAAGATGTAATGGAGCAAGGTACCTTATCGTTATAGTTTGTCCATTCATACGGTGGGTGGAAGCGGGGCCGTGCACACACCCAGATTCAAAGTGTGCAGCGAAGTTCTTAGTAAGAGAGGTCTTCTCAAGGTGGGGCATATATGATGTGATCAGATCGGATAATGGCACCCATTTTGTGAATGACCTCTTCAAGGAGGTGAAAACTTTGTTAGGTGTAAAGCATAAATTATGTTCAATTTATCACCTGCAGGCTAACGGGATGGCGGAAAAAATCAACAGCATACTAAAAAGCAAATTGTCCAAATTGTGCAACACACTAAAAAAGAACTGGGTATATTGCTTGCCCCTAGCATTGTTCCAACTCAGAACGCAACCAAGGACCACCATTTGAGCTTGCACGAGATAGTGACAGGACGGCACATTCATATGCCACTTTCACCAGTAAGGAGAGCATCAGGCACTCACATAGCTGCCACAGTGCTGGGGGATGAATTTAAGGAATACATTACCCAACTGACACACGCAGTGTGTAGTGAAGAATAGCAAGACAAATAGCACCACCATTTACACAGAACAGCGAGACAGATACCACAACACCAGCAGAGGACAGCCCAACCGGCCAGTTAATGCCTGGGGAGCACGTGTATGTACGAAGTTTTGTGCGGAGATGGAACTCCCCATGGTTTCATGGTCTGTATGAAGTGATCTATTGCACACCAACTGCAGTACAGGTGAAGGCATTGAAATACTGGGTGCATCTCTCAGATGTAAGAAGAGCACAAGATAGATAGTACAACCCCTCAAGGTGACCGAATACAGAGTGCAGAAGATGCCAGTGGTTAAAATAAGACATATTTAATGTGCAAAAGAGAATCAGAAAAAGGGATTGGTTTACTTTAAGAAATGCAAACAAAGAACAAAAATGTTATGATAAATAAAAACAGGTGTAAAGTAATTGCATTAATGGGTTACGGCATACATCTCTCTCTCTCTCTCTCTCTCTCTCTCTCCCTCTCAGCCTCTACCAAACTGTATCTTTGCAACTTTCTGTCATTTACTACACCTCCTCATTGTTGATAAATAAGTTTAACGTGAATTGAAAAGAGTTAATTGAATGTGAATAAAACTATGGAAATGAGAAATATAAAGAATTGATATATGGAAAAATAAGTGATTAACAAACTAATGATCATAAAGAATATATGTAAAGAATTATGAAAAGTATTCTGCAATGTACTTAACAATTCTATATCGCCCCTTCAGGTGGAAATATGACGGAAAGGAGGGTCATCACTAACAACGAGTTAAATGTAGATAGAGATAGAATAGATTATAGGATAAGTAAATGGTACAGCTATGACTGCGTTTTAACATTTTCAGCAATAGCATTTTATGTGATGTTATTTGCTGCTTCATTGTACTGGACCTTTTCTTTCATAGTTGGGAATATGAAAGAGGGGGTAAGGGAGGTAAAGCTGATATGGGAGGGCTCAACCCTCATATGGGCTGGAGTCACAACAATTTGGAAACATAATGGCTATTTTAAATGACAATCTTACCACGTTGCATAAAAACTGAACTGCCAAAACCCCCGTTTTTTCACTTGCTGCTATAGGGTTAGGCAATGATAATGAGACTCACGAGTACGACAGAGATTATTCCTGGTTCGGTGAGCCTGATCTGACTAATATTGATGTACATACAACCACAGAACCTACCTCACAAAGCACTGTAATGCCTGACACTCCAATTACCCAAGACACTGCAGCACCATAGCCCTGGCAAGCTGATAGTGAATTCAGCGACACAACATGGGCAGATGTCTTTCCCATCAATTACCGGAGAATACAAATGATAAATAACAGGGAGGAGGGAAGGAGGAGATGGAAAAGGGGGGCGGGAAGGAAAAGATATGATGTATACCATGGCCTGAGATTAGATGAAATTGAAGACCTCGTCACCCAGATCAATCAAACAAATGGTACTCAGACATGAGCACAACAGCGGAACAAGCCACGAACGAGCGCTGCTATGTCTGCTCTCTCATATTGCATGCTTCAGGCACACCTAAAGTACTTATACCTCAAGAAGTACCCGTGTCGGATGCCCAATGTTTGTTTCATCTCGTATTGTGTAGGATTCGGTGCACCTTCCAGTCACACACAATTACAATAGAAATGTTGCAGAACGAGAAAACCTGCACGAGTAAACCGCAAGGATTGATTTGCATCAAATAACCTTTTTTCGTTATCAGAGGGACACGGTTCATAGAAAACAAATGGCATAACGAGACGATCACGTTCAAGGCAGAGGCCTTGCGAGGACTTACTGAGGAGAACTTTCAATGGATCAAAGAGACATGCACTCCCGTCTGGTCCCAACACATTGCAAAGCTCACGTGGGTTACCGCCCTTGAGAAACCCATCAAAATACAGAAGGAGATTCCGCACAAACTATGTTTTCATGGCGAAGGGAAGGTACAAATGGGCTCATATAGAGAATGCAACAAAACAATCATAATCCTAGACATGAAAAAAGGAGCAGCAGCGCTCATGGACATGTATTGGGTATGTGGCAAACAAGCATACCTGCATCTGCGGCATCATGGAGGGGCACCTGCACCCTTACCATACTGCATTCGCCGCTAATGGTGATTCCAGAGAGCCATATCCAAGGGGGGAGAGGTGGCATATCGGCAGCACCAGGTTCGGCTGGCATATCGGCAGCACCAGATTCGGCTGGCATATCGGCAGCACCAGAGCAATCGACAACAGAATCACTCACATACGACATCCTGTCTGAAAACAAACTACAGGACAGGGTATCTTGCAAAAAGAGGTAATCAACCTATATCTCCAGCAAATCTCCCGACCTCCTTGCTGCGATACAAGCTGTTCAATTCTGCTGAAATTTCTTCGCTCATGGTGACAGGACTTCAAGCACAAACGAACGCCAAATGGCTACAAATAGTGCGCTGGGAGCTGATCCAACTGGCCAACGACACTGAAGAGGGGTTCAATGTCATAAAAGTGGAACTTTGAGCCCTGCGCCTAATGACAATGCTGAATAGGTATGTCCTGGACCTTCTCACAGCAATGGACGGAGGTGTTTGCTGAAAAATAGGGAGCGCATGCTGTACATTTGTACCTTCTGAAGACGCGGACAATGGGACCCTATCACACGTTATCTCGGCAGTGCACAGCCTGGGGGAAAGAATGCAGAAGGAAGGAGGAGTAGAGCCGAGCAACTGGTTCAATGACATGTTTAATTGGATACCATCCTGGTTCAGCATCATGATGAAAATCTTTGTTCCAGTCATCGTTTTTCTTTTACTATTTTTCTGTGTGTGCCAGATGGGCATACGATGTGCAAAATCTATGCCTAGTTCAACAATGATGATGGTAACAATGGGCAAATCGACAACGGTGACAACCATGATAGATGCTGAAATACAGACTGGGGAGTCAAATCCGCCTAAGTATCGCTTGACAGCTGTATATCACCAACATGGGGACAGGGTAGATAACTTAAACTACACCACAATTAAAGAGCCACAGGAATTACAATGGGACAGGGAAGTGTGGGTGGACCTGGATGGGGATGGGGGTATATATATATGACATGCACATCTGATGAATACACCAGGAGGGGTCAAAGCTTAAGGGGAGTTGCAGGGCCTGGATGCCAATCAAAGGGACACCGCATGGGACGAGACAGTACAAGAAGCAGAGTATTATCGGACCGAGAACAATAAAACAGATTAGTTTGTTACTTACAAAAAGGCTTCTCTCCCCTCTGCAGCGCCGCGCACAGCACGCTCACAGACCTCACCTTTTCTCACCCAGCCTGAATGCTTCATAGATATTTTCTTGATGTCCCAGAAGTGTGACCCTGCTGTGAAGCCCACCCCAGCGTGCCCCCTACTAAAACCAGACCTCTGTCACCGTATATTGCACCCTAGAACTAACAAATACTCGCCTCGCTTACTCGCTTTGATGCAGACATACCCGCCCGATGACCACGGTTATCACACCAACCAAGACCCCTCAACCTGTTACCCCATATAAGTCCTAATGAATGATGTTATGATTGTATGCATGTGATTTATAGGTTTATAGAGATTTACTCAAAGGTATGCTAATGGTCATTGTTTATTGCACGTCTAGTGATAGTTTTTCTTGTTAGCTTAGTTAGTGTCCTCCCTATCTCACTGTGACCTAACCCTCCCCCCTCCTGGATGTTGACAGCCAGACCACATGACAGACACCCTCCCGCCAACTGGGCAACCAATCCGGATGAAGCTGCGCCCACATTTCTATATGTAACCATTTTGTCTAGCCAATCCTGCACTGGTTTAGTACCCTATGTTAGTTGCGTCATCTGTGACGTTTTTTCTCTTTATATGTTCTTATGATTGTAATGTTTGCCAGAGTGCTCTCGAGGCAGCAGAGTTCTCTGGATGCCAACTTTATATTAAGCAAACTTAACTCTTGCAACCTGTTCTCTTAGTCTCATTCCCCATTGGGGTGTCTTATAGGTTATTGGCATTGCATGTGTAAGTCGGGGAGTGAGCCTTTACAATATCCTCGGCAATGCAGTAACAGGTGCCTTACCTACAAAGCATGATAATGAGTAAATCAGCAGAGGCTTATGGAATGCACAATAATTACAGTGGGGAGAGGATATGACATATCTCAGACAGATGTCTGAAGGGACTAGATATCTACAATTGTTCATCACTTGCCAGAAAAGGATAGTCATGGATGAGGAGTGAGAATCAAGGCAGTAATGAATGGTATTTCTAGGTTTAGGAGGTTTAACTTTAGGACAGATGCCAGTAGCTGCCAGAGTCCAATTAAAAACAAATACCTTGACCCATAAGTGCATTTATGGAACTACTACCCCCTCCTATTTGAAACAATGCCTACTGCAACATGAACCTAAAAGAGCCTTACACTCCAGTAACATTAGCCGCCTGGTGTGCCCTTGAACTAAGCGGGTGAGAGGGAACGGCTGTTCCTTCTCTGCCCAAGCAGCACTTGTATGGAGCACACTCCCTACTGATCTGCAACAGGAAAGGAATCTCTCCACGTTTAAGAGACTCTTGAAGACATATTTATTTGAGTAATCCTTTAGCTTACCCAACTGCCTGATCCTATTGTGTCTTGTCTCATTTTTGATGTTGTCTTGTGTGTATGTGCGCCCTGATGCCTGCGGGCTTCGGGCATTACAAATAAATAATGTTTTTATTTTTGTATTTATTTATTAGTGCTTTGGCTTATATATAAACCTTTCACCAATCAAAAAAACACATTTACAAAATCACATGTCCCCCAATTAATAAAACCAACTCTACTCCTAACAATTACAATAGCACACATAATAGTCTGATTTCCCAGGCTTAATAAAACATTCCATTACCTACATACAACATTCCACAGTACCTAAGCATCACACTTCTAAAACATATTGAAATCCCATGATATAAAATGATTAAAATGTATTCCTCTCTACACGCAGTAAGGTCTTGGTTCTCTCTCGACCTAAGATTTTAGAAAGGCTTTTCAACCTCATTATCTAATCCTTTGAAGATCTCTTCCCAGACGTTGATCAGAGCAATGGTAAGGCTCACACTCTCTCCTCCCATGATCCTACTCATGCCTAAGGGGGCATGCTCTGTTTATTTAGACTTTTGCCCAGGTACAAGGTTCTCTTCTAAGTGAGCCCCTGGCAGACCATTGTTAAATTGTACATTGACTCCTCGGATTCAAGCCTGTTACAGGATCTACATTTCATGTCTGGTCCCTGCCATTGTTTCGTAGCCCTCAGGATTTCCTTCGTAGGGTATAGGTTCAGTCTACACTGTAAAAACTTCACTCGCATAAAGCTGCACGGGAACAATCTCAGATATCTCGGGATAGTGTTCCTGTGCCAACATTCCACTTTGAAGTCTCTGTATATCTTATCCTTACGGTTATTGTATCCATCCAGTCTTCTTTCCACAGATTTGTTTTAATTGCCTCCAGATTAGTCAACAGTTCAGATACCGTCATACCCAACTCTGTCAACATTTTAACACATGCAGACTTCCAGACGTTCAAAGGAGGTTCATTCTTTTCATCTAAGGCTTCTTTCAAAACTCTGAACCCTCTTTCAGGGGACTCAGTTATACATGTACGGTACAAGGACATGCTCTTCCACTCCATCATTGCACGTACTGATGTGAGACCCAACTCAAACCTAATTACAGGAATTGGCGTACTCCTAGGAATATACAAGACTCTTATCCAGAACATACCCTCTAATACAACCCACTATGCGCGATCTGTAGCAAAAAACATCTCTGCTCCATCAGTTACAATAGCCATCATCTTGGCCTTATAGAACTTAATCACTGGGATCATTGAGAACCGCCCACATTTCTATAGTAGGATACGTGCACGCAAAGCCAGATGTTTAATGTTCGACTTTAGTTGGTCTATCCAAGGGCTATCATCCAAACTGGTGTTTACCAACATGCCCAAATACACAAAGGTAGTTGTCACCATCATTTGTTCGGTATTTAGGACCCAAGAGGGTCTGGGACCCCTTTCTCCCTCCCGCATGTTCCAGGATTCAATGTTTTGTTTTGGGGAAGTTCATCCGGAGCCTGTTCTTCTTTACATACTCCTGCAGTTTGTTTAGTTGTCGCTGAAGTCCAATGGGTGTTTGGTCAATTAAGACCAAGTCATCTGCGTAAAGCAAACGTTCCACGCAACACCCATTGAACTTCAGCAGACATGATCTTACCTTATCCAGGGCAGCCCCTAGGTCAGAAATAAAGAAGTTAAAGGAGTTCCAGCGCCAAAGGGCACCCTTGTTTGAGGCCATGCTTTGTTTCTAACTACTCCGAGAGCATCCCCCTCGCATCAACCTAACTCTCAAGTTTGTATCAGAGTATAGGGCTTGTATTGCTTGTAACAGTCCCCCCGGGCAACATCCTACCTCCACTTTGTCCCACAGTAACTGTCTTTGGACTGAGTCAAAGGCCTGTTCAAGGTCCACGAATGGCAAATATATATTTTCTTTGCTCTTTAGGACTCTTGTTTTCAAGATATTGAGGAAGAATACATTTAGAATAGTCCCCACTTGCTTCACAAAGCCTAACTGATGTAAGTCAAAGTTTGCTGAGTCGGAGATCCACTTCCCCAGTCTCTTTAGCAATAGGGCCGCATAGACTTTCCCAATCACATCCAGCAGGGCAATGGGTCGGTAATTACCAGGGTTTTCCCAGAACCCCTTTTTAAAAATCGTGACTGCTATTGATGTTTTCCAGGAGCCCAGGACCCTTCCCAGCTTCTCGATCTTAGTGAAAAGGACCCATAGAAAATCAGGCTCAACTTTCAACATAACATTGGTTACTCCATCCGGCCGTGGAGCTCTAGAGTTACTCACCCTGACTATCAGTTTGTAGATGTCATCCCTCTAACACGCCAAGGCCCATGGTCTCCCTTTAAGGGGAATGCATCCTCACACCCCTCAATGAAATTGTCAAAGAAAGTGGTGTAATGCTTCACCCATACTTGCTCAGATACTGCATTTATTTGGATCGCTCTGGAATCCGACCACGCTGAGTTCATCAGTTTCCATACCTCTGCTATATTCTTGTTCCGCCTCTGTAGCAACATGGATTCCACATCAGATTGGACCAACCTCCATTTATATGCTCTGACCCAGTTGTGATACTTCTGTCAGCGTTTATTCAACTTCCCCCCATCAAAGGACACTGCTATTGGTCTCAAATCGGCTCTAAGAAGCCTTTTTTCCCTCGTGATGACCATGTTATAGGCATGATTCGGAGCAATTACCATCTTACTGGAGCTCCACACCACGCACAATATGTCCAACAGAAGTCTAGGGTAATTGATATCTTCCAAAGAGATGACTCATGAGAGACTGTTTCCCTGACCCCACAATCTCTTGTGTAAGAGCTTAATCTTCCTGGCTGACATTCGCAATCTATTTTATCCCTGTTTTACTTCCATTTTCGGGGTAAACATTTTTTTTGGGAGCAGCTAAGTAAGTTGACCAGCACATATATAGAACACCATGGTCACTTCTCGATGTCCCTCTGACTTTGAACCTTTTGACGTTCTCCAGCAACTTCCTGCTTACGATCAATTGTGCTCGAACCTTCCACCCCTGCTCCACGTGGGTTGACCCGGGATGTCTCCTTCCATCTGGGTATTTAGTTTGTGCAGATTTCTCTGCCACACTTCTTGTGCCCACAGCCATCTGCTCAACTCTTCAACCTTGTCCCTTCCACAACCACCTCCCTCATATTCAACCCACATTCAAAATCAGAGAAATTAAAGTCCCCACAAACTATGATCTCACAGCCTGGGCGAGCTTCCAAACACTTATTGAGGGTGTTGGCAAAAGTTTCTAGGACGATCTTGAAGAAGAGAGAGTGGCCATGGGTTGAGTGGGTGGATGTAGAAAGTCAGCCTCAGGAGGATATAAAAACAGATTTGCTATCATAGGTAGCCCAAAAATAGCCACATTGTCTGCAGAAAAATAGCCAAAATACCCCAACGTGAACTCACTGCTCAGCTGTGAAACGGAAAGACCAGCAACTGACTTGCTTCTTACAAAGCTGCTAATTGGAGCAAATATTGTTAGTGAACTTCTCATTGGGTATTGCGGCGCAGGAATTTGGAAAAAAGATTTTAGTGATTTGGCAGTTTCATGCCCAGGCATGCCCGTTGCTATACCAACCATATAGTCTCTATTCAGATCCCCATTCCCCCTCTCTCTCTTCTGAATGGTTTTTAAAACATTACCTGCATGCCTTTGTTCTTTTTGAGGCTCACCTACAGGTCACAGCTTGTGACAGAGGGCTGGTTGAGACATTGGAGAAGACCAGTGCTGCCTCGGTCGTGACTGTGGCCGAACATGCTGAGGCATGCACGCAGGCTGTGAGTGACAGCACTGAAGCCTTTGCAGAGGCAGACACCACAAGCACAAGGCATGCAGGTACCTAGATCTTTCCCAGTAGCAAGTTTCAAGATCAGGACCAACACTTTAGTAGCAGCAGTTTCCTTTGCTCGCGTAAAGCTGTGTGTGGCAGTATTGAGCTTCTCATTGAGCAGGCAGGCGATCACTGGCAAAGTGGCACATGCCCATTTTCATACAATCTTGACTAGCTATTAGACCACCAGGAGGAGACACCTAGCTTTCATATCAGCAGTTGTCAACACAGATACATCAGATGCCAGCCACATGGACAGTTGTTTGCATGTATTCATTGCACCCTGTTCACTTGCAATTCACTAACTTAGAAACCATGAGAGAAGGGTAGCGCTCACTTAGCTGCATGAAGCAGGGCACCCTTATCAAGCCTTTAATATTGTCAAAGAAGAAGGTGGATGAGGGAAAAAGTAGGAAGTGCCTTATAATGCCATCACATCCCACAACCAAAACGAATTATGGAGCAGCGACAGCTATGGATCTGATGACAGCCAGCCTCTGGATGCCATTATAGCTGTTTAGACAGAGATAACGGTCCCTTTTTGACACTTTGCTCAACTTTTCTATTGTGATATTGACTGATAGGCCTCTCTGCTCTACTTGGCAAATGGCTGAAAGAGTGCACAATTTACAACAGGAATCTGTAATGAGGCAGGGCATTTTCAGCCAGTGTCATTCATTGTTTCAGTACATAAAGTTCACAAGAACTCTCGACTGTTGCTCATGGACCAATGCTGGGTTCTGTAAAGGCTTTGGTACAGTAGCCCAGGATTTTAGACTTCATCTGGTCATCAAAACATATATCTATATTTTTTTAAAGACTGCATACCTTTTATTTGTCGATTTAAATACCACTTTGAACCTGTGAAACAAAAAATGTGTGGGCCTCACTTTGTATACCACAATTGGCCGATGTCTTTGTATGATATGTTTACCTATATGGTAGCAGCAGTATATTGCGGCGTGGCTGGTGAAACTACCAGACTCTTCTCTGTTGTTAGGGGACTAAGACAGAGTTGCGTTCTCACACTTCTGCTTTTCTCCCTGATCCTGTATGATAGGCACATTCTGATTCATTCCTTATTGCTGATGCACAGAATGCCAAGGGGAAGAGCATGGGCAGGCTCCTCTTTACAGACAATGCAATGTTAATTCCAAAAACACATGTGAACCTGCAGTCATTTGAATAGATTCAGATAATTGATGCTCTTTGAATAGGAAAGGATCCTGCGATTAACTCCAAAGGCTTGTCTCTGTAGCTTGCCACCATTGTACAATTATTTAACAATTATTTAACAAAATCTTCATCTAGAGGAAATGTTCTGCAATAAGGGCTACTGTGCTCTTCAATTTGAAAACGAAACAATGTTATTGGAGTAGGCAAAGAGGCGCTAAACATTTTTTGTTTTAAATGACTTGCTTATAGAGCCATTTTTCTACTTTATAGGTATACCAAACACAGGTAGCATCAGCTACATTGTGTGGGTCAGAGCAGGTGGGCCATACATGTACAAAAACGTTACTGATCAATGAAAACGTGTTTTAAAGATGCTTAAAGACTTGCCATTCGGTTTGCATTGATAGCTAGGACTTGCATGTTCAGTAATCGATTATATTGAGCTCTACTTTGACATTCGCCTCATGTTAATGCTAATAGAGGCAATTGTGGATGTCATGAGATCAGCAAGTGCCTAGCAATGGTCGTGGCTTAAACGTATTGGGTCCGGTTCTTTGAGAAGAGTGCATTAAATCCGCAAGTGCTGCGCACCGAGATCGACACTGCATGAGCCAACGTGCAGAATAAAAAATGCACAACCCGCATATTCTTGGAATTGTCTGTGCAAAGTGACCGCATACACAAGTCGTAGCCAGAACGCCCCCAATACTTGCACCTTTCAAACACTGCGTGGGGTCCCCCACAAGCGGGCCTGCTTCTCGGGACCCTGCGCGGGGTCCCCTGTAACTATAACCGGCACCCTGAGGACATGCGTACAATTTCACGCAAAGCATTTTTTTTCCCAGTCAAACTGAGTGTGAACCCCTGTAAACAGTCCCTGCACCCTGTACGCTGTGTACGTGCACCCCAAGTATGATCGGAACCCCGTCTGTGTGCAGGCACCCCTAAATCAGACATGCAAACTCACCTCCACGGTTGCGATTCCTCTGCAAAATCCGTACACCTGCTTCTAGGTGACAGAAATTTCGAGGGAATTGCATGGGCATTTCGCAGGCGAGATGTTGCGCGGTCACTTCCATGAATACGCTTTGTCGTGCTCATTTGTGGGTGTGCAATGGACTGCCTGCAGTCTGTCCCTCGTAACGCCCACTTTCTGGCTTCGTCTTCCCCATTTTGTGTGTTCTGACCCCTTTCCAGCCCCTGCGCAGGCTATGCCCACCCCCTGCATGGAGTCTTGTGTAAGGCACTCGGCCACTCGAAGAGCCATGCCGATCATGCGTGAACTCCACGCAAGTCCCGGAAAAGCCCCACCCACCAGTACAAGATTTTACTTGCAAATAATTCCATGAATCGAGTCATTGTTGTTTTAAAAAAGAGTATTCGCAAAAATATAACTGTCAAACTGTACAATAATAAACATAACACATCATGTTTAGGAACCAACAGCATAATACTATTACACGGAATCAAACTAGAACCTATACAAATAATTAAAATGCCCTTGATTAGTTCTCTTTCTCTCATTCTCATAGGAGTTCTTAAAAAACTAATTGGGCTCCAAGCTACAGGTGGTGCCTCAGCCCTTAACAAACAGTAATGCCCTGGCTTGCAGTGTCTAAACTTCATGAATTTCACTATCGGGTTTAGGAGTGGTGACGGGATCTCTCCTACGCCTGGCAGGAAAACAGTAGATGTAAGTAACCCCGTTTAACCAATTGACATTAAAGCACACTCTGCTAATCCATATCCTGTCAGTTAACATCTTTGGCCATGAACATAATACGAATGTTTTTAAGATTTAGGACGTTAAAAGCCTTTGGTCGTATCCTGAAAGAATGATTACGTCTAGCTATTTGTTGGTGAAAAAAGCCTTTGCAAATTGGGTGGGCTACAGCATTCTTGCTAAACCTTGGGAAAACCACCCTGTGCATTTCTAATTGGAATCAATATATCCACTTGGTGTTTAGGAACATCTGCTTAAGCCAGAGACGTTTGGTAAGAAACAACTGCATGTTAAATTGCAGTTAGGCATACTAACATTGCCAACTGTTACTTGCACATAGAATAGGTGATCATCGGCTAAATGCTCCGAATTGTATTTTATGGAAAGAAGATCAACCGCTTTGCTGTCCTCTTTTCTTGGCTACATTCCACAATAAGAAGGACATGACTGAAATCCTACTTCAAGGTTATACAATAAGGAATGGCCACAAAGTATTTCTTCTCCGCAGGTAAACAGTGTGCCCCTATGCTGCAATGACGTTGCCAATTTCCTTAGAGGAATAACGGTGAGACAAGGTCCGTTTCTGTCTCTGCTGACGTAGAATTGGACCCAAGCTGTGTTTAGAGGGGATGGCGGGTGATGGTGATTGAGCTTGATATCGCCTTATCTTCTATCAAACTTTATAATATATGGCAGCCTGGCATATCCTTGTAGAAGACTGAACATATTGGGCCTCATTAGGACCCTGGCGGCCGCGGTATGAACGGTACCGGTAAGGTACCGGCACCGTTCATTCCGAGTGTGCTCGCGGGTGCCCCTCTGGAACGCCTGGTCAATTTTTCAAAACATTTTAGTATGTTCTGTTAAAGGTTCTTATACCACCCACTGTTGCCACCTGTGTTGTCTCTTGGCGCTCTATTTAACTAATTAAACTATTTTACAGCAGCGCGTTAAACGCTTCAAGTTAGCTTTTTTTAAATCAAGATACATTCTACGTTGATTGTATGGAGCAGCAAATGGAAGATTTCTTGCATTATATTAAGCAATAAGTGTCAGGAACCATTGGTCGCGTCCCTTCAGGACTTCCTGGTCCCTGACACGTAGGGGCTTGCACTCAGCAGTACTCCCAACATGGCCGTCAAACAACGAATGCTGTTTACCAGATTCCGCATCGGACGCATCACGTTCTATAAAGCAGACACGCCCCGCGGCCCTGCATGTCTCAACGCTACCGCTTGCAGTGGCTAGACATGTGCTGCCGTAGTTTGCTCTTGCTACTTCTTTGATTCCTGGTTCCTAGTCCCCCTATTACTGCCTCCTCATTCATTCCTTCCCCTTTTGCCCTCACTTGCATCCCGGATCTCTGTGTACTCGCTTCCGAGTACACACTTCGCTGTTTCCAGGACTTCCCGGACATTCTGAATGATCCAGGAATCAGGACATGGAACGCACGCTGGAACCCGAGGACACACGCACAGGGTTATACAAGACCCACACTGTGCGCAAGAAGACTCCTTCGAAGAACTCTTATAAACAACGCAGACAGGTGATAAGGGGGAAAACCTGTGACAATAAGTGTGGCAGTAAAGGAGATGACAGTGTGTGGCCATGTATTATAAGGAATACAATATCCCCTAATGTTCATAAAAAAGATATTGCAAGTCACTTCCAAGATTGGTGTCCTTATAAAGCAACCCAGCCTTTGCCTCATTCATTTATTTGGTCACAGAAATCATTGGTGTCTTGTAATACCCTTATAATGTACAGTGGGGGTACCTTATCCCTTATATTACCTACATTTTGACATAAAAATCTTATGTAAGGTCATCAATGCCTTTGTTGTATTTGTGCAGTTCTTATCCAATTTAGTTATTCTGTAATCTATCATTAAGCAAATGTTACTTGGAATAATGAATTGATTGTTGTGATAGCTGGTTTTATCTGTGAATGAATAACCAACATATACTGAACTGACTAACCAAGTGAATAAAACGCAGATAAATTGCAGATCAACATCACACACCATCTGTGTGCTGAGGCCATTCTACATTCTTCAGGTTTGGAACACATGTTTTGGCTGAAGCTCCTGGGTTACAGACTAGATAATACACATGAGCAGTGCCGCACACCCAAGCCTGCTGTGCAGACCGCAGCCCTACTTTCATTGATGTTATGTTGGCCTTTTTGGAACTTTGAGAGTCCCACACACCAGGAGGATCTACTCAAGAACTTTGGTTAGAATTTCTGAAAAAGTAAGTTGAGTGATGCCTTGAGGCAGGTCTGTGGTACTCTGAAAGGTGGAGGTGGAAAAGATATATAGCACCATGAGGAAATTCAGCAATGGGATACAGCGGTGTGTTTCAAGTAGCTGGATGACCTGCATGATGTTTTTTTTTTTTTTATCCACATCTTGACTGTTGGCGGTACACACCTCATTATGTTCAAGGGCATCAGAATCCCACTAAACCTGATTACCTTTGATTGTCTCTTTTCAATATTGCACCTAAAGAGTCACCCTGCTCCATCTGTGGTGTGGGCTCTAATGGGTTATTTGTTTATGGCCATCATTAGTGCCTATGATTGTAATTAGTATTGCAATTCTTTTTTTGTTTTTTGTAAATGCATCCTAATTCTACCCTAGTTCTGCATCCCCATTTCACCAGGGAAATATATTCATGGCTAAGCCAGGATATCTGGAATTCCCATAACTATCATCAACAAGACCAATAAAGAAAACCTCAAGGGACAAATATGTCCAAAATTCCATTCTTAAACAGTGTCATCTCAAAATAATCTTTCAAGAATTTATGCATATTAGTTAAATCTTAAAGATCCTTTGAAATGAAAAATGTAAGCAGTTTGTCTAATTAACTTTGTAGTATGGAAGCAACTTGTCTGCGGACTATACATGGAAGCTGTCAAGAGTTGGGTGCAAATATTGATTTTGTTTAATGAATTGTCTATCTATAACATTAAATGCTATTTTATCTGCAAACACAACAACATGTAAAGTGGAAACATATTATGCTACTACTGCACATAGACATATTTCTTCTGGCATGAAATGCTATAAATAAGCTTACTTAGAGAAAATGTGCATTATTTGTTATATTACAGGAACCTCATGTGAGGTGTCCGATGTCACAGATTCACCTTTGGAGTATTTCAACCTTCATGAACGTTAGAAGGCCTCAAGGGAGCATCC
Source organism: Ambystoma mexicanum (assembly GCF_040938575.1). Lineage (NCBI taxonomy): Eukaryota > Metazoa > Chordata > Amphibia > Caudata > Ambystomatidae > Ambystoma > Ambystoma mexicanum. The sequence goes on from NC_090932.1 coordinate 720,993,500, forward strand.
AAAGCATAGCTATCAAGTTAAGGGTACTTGACATAAATAAATAAATAAATAAATGCATCCTAAGTTCTAAAAGCAAAACATTCTTCCAATGAGCAGTGGCAGATCATAGAAGGCAGCGATCAAATGTGGAAAAAGGTTTATGGTCATAATACCGAAAATAGAAATCTCAATTTTTTTAATGACGTTTTTTATTCGAAATGGAGGGTCCCCCCACTAGCCCCCCTTTTTTTAATTTTACTTTTTTTTAACCATTTTTTTTTAATCCCGGACCCCAAAATAAATATATAATTATATAAAAGACAAATTCGACTTTTTTCAACCTTTTTGTCATTCGAGATTATTTTTTCCATATTTTGACCGACCACCGTGGAAAAAGCATGCAAATTATAGCTATCCATGCAGCTAAAGGAGTATGTTATGTTTCATATGCTGCTATTTGACAAGTCAGCAGCCCTAACACTGCACACTACTGTTTTGTGTTAATTGGAAATTATTCTTCCTGTAGTACTTACACATTTCAAACATAATCTTTACTAAGTTAAGGTTTTCTGATTGTAATTCTCACCAGAAGTCAATTCAATTCCATCCATAACCATGTGGTAATTGAATAAATGTGTATTGCATGGTCCTTATTTTTCTTGTTTGCAAGCATTTAGTGCTGCAGATGCTATAAATCAAGGGATCAAGCAGAACATCATTTTTGATTAATTTTACAAGTGGTTACCTGAGTTTAAGCCCTTTCTCAGAAGAGGATTTTCTGCGAATTGAGCATGTGAACACATCAAACTTAAGGTACAAAAAATTTAACAGAAAAGCACACTACTTAGAAAAAGTACCAACAAGCAAATATTGGCAAAGCCAATAATTTTCCTTTTGTATAAGCATTGAAAAGAGTGTCTTCGAGTAGGTGGGGACAGAGACACACCATAAGGTTTGGTAAAAAGTGAGCAGAAGATAGAGGAGAATGTGGAGCTCACTTGGAGCTAGTTTGTATATTCTCATAGATCTGTCAAGAATATGCCTGTTGCAGGCTCCATTACTAACATATCAGGGTTTGCGCACCGATTGCAGCTATGTGTAAGATAAAAGCCAGTGAATTCAGCAACATCATTCCTTTTTCTGCATGATATGTGTTTTATTATGTTGTATTGACCTTTGATCCAAAATAAAGTAAACATGAATGGATTCAGGCAAATTCAGATGAGATTATGTGTTCAGAGAAATTGTTGTCATTGCCATCATGGCTGTTTTATTCTTCTGAAGCTTGATAACTAATGTTGCCTTGTGTCCAGAAAGCACACACAGCTCCTGCAAAAAATCTCACAACATTATCTGGTTTGTGTCACACAGCTACAGGTTTGTAATTCGGCATTGAAGCTGGAAACATCAACCACCTGCTTGTGAACATGGAGGCATTGCAGGAAATGAGGGTGATGCAACAAAAAAAAACCCAAAACCAATGCTCAATGGGTTAACACCCCTTCTGCAGAGTTCAATGAACACATAGATTTTTGTTTGCAGACCATCATACATTGACGTCATGTTCAAAGTACTATCACCCCTGGAATCTTTGCTATGCCAACTCAAGGGATCTAGCAAAACACAAACATGCACAACTAGCTCCAATAGAGAGTGCTGGGAAATCGTCAACTTGGATTTACACCAGGGCGCTGTTCCCTTCCCACTACCTTCATACCATTGAACATTCAAGAACCTATGCATTCAGCAGTAACTGCCTTTCAATTTATGTTCTGCGCGTCCTGCTCCACCCTAAGTGCCACATTCAAATTGCTCCCAACAAACCCTATGGAATGTTAGTCGAAGTAATAGGTTGGATAATAGTAGGTAAAAGGAGCAATGAAATTTGCTCCATCGGTCCACATCTGTAAAGAGCTGGTGGAGTTGTTTTGTCCCTGCAAACATCTAATAGTGATGATATTGTGACTGTGTACACACATGGAAAACTTAAAATAGGGCCCCAGTAGAATGGCTCAATCAGAAGATACGTTTATACAATTGAACACTCAATTTGGTATTATCAAGGAATCCTATCCCTATGTAGTTGACATGCTCAACTATCTCTGAGGACTGGCCCTCTTCATAAATCTTAGACTTCACGGATGGAATGTTTTGCTAAAATCATCATCTTTGTCTTTGGGATATTAATCAACAAACCTTTTGCACCACTGCACTTCACAAACACTCTGCCAGAGCTAGTAGGACTGCATCGTCTGCACATAGGAGGATTTGAACTTGAGCTCCTTCCATCTGTGGAATGTTCATCACCACAATGGTGAGGAATGAATCCATATTATAAAAAAATATATATGCTGATTTTGGATAGCATGGACATGTGCATGTTGGCGGTATATTCAATACGCCAGTACTTAAAGGAAGATACTATATAATGAGGTAAAGTAACAGCAAATGTATGTGATTCATGCAGTTAAGTGGGTGGTCGAGAAATTAAATTAAATAATGAATGTCAGGTCATTATATGATTTTAACATAACATTGGAAAGGTAACACTATAGGTAACACTAGATGATTTTGATGAAAGCCAATGGATATAAATATTCAGGTCCATGAACAGCATATGATTTGAACAACTACATTTGAGTAGAAATCAGTATGATCCGAGAGGTAGTAATTGCATATATATTTAAAGGGCGCATTTCCTAACTGTAGTGAGTGTTTACTGGTTGACTAATAGAGCTGTTCAGTTTTACAGAACTGCTCTGCAAGAGGCTAAAAAATATACCTCAAAGGAAACGTTTCCTTTAAAAGGAAACGTGCCATTAAAGTTTCATGTATATTTACTCGTGGAACCTGAGATGTTAGTGCAATAGCAAAATGAACAACTATCATTTCATGTTTTTGTCTTGTTGTTTGTTTCCTAGACAAGAGGAAAATATATCACGTGGTATCTTTTTGTGACTTAGAAGTGGAATGTTTCCAATAATGGAAGACCTTCTAAATTAAGCAATTAAAGAATGGAGAATGCTAAAAATTACTCATTACATGATTTCCCAATGCAACCTATACAAACACTTTCCTTTGGGAATGTCTAGTATTAGGTACAGGTGTAAGTCAGAATCAGGAGACTGAGAGTCAAACATCTTTTTAAGGGTTGTTTATTGTTTCCCTATTTCAAATAAAACTCTGTCTCTTCTGTTCAATTCCCTAACCTAGAAATAAATAAAGCTAAAGGGTGCTAGTCAAGATATCCTCAAAAGTAAGCTCAGTCTGTCGTCCAGAAAACCTACTTTTGTGTGGATTATTTCCCTAGCACTTTGAACACAAGGACAATGTTACATAAACACAGAAAAGATGTTTCCCCAACCAAGGAATGGTAATTGTCTTATGACTTCCTCTTGATTTCTCTTAGTCTCAGGTAGCATAGGTTCTAGGCATTATTCAGAGTCTCAGTCACTAAAGTAAGCCTATTATTTCCTTCTCTCCCTCTTCAGGTGGTATCAAAGTATCGTATTCTGTGATTAGTCTTTTCTGTGAACTTTATCAAAATATTCATACCAGGGCTGATGTCCCATTCACCTGTGAAGCTAAGAACCTCAGGGTCATCTTCGACTGCACACTTTCCTTTTCTGCCCAGGTCTCTGATGTCTCAAAAAAGTCAAACTTCCAACTGCACCTCCAGGTATTCTGCCTTTCCTCTCCTTCCCTGGAAGCTCACTGTCTCTCGAGCCCTGGTTCTCTCTAGGTTGGATTACTGCAACAGCCTCGTTCTAAATCTTCCTGCTTCTACTCTCCGCCCTTTGCCACTCATCCAGAAGAAGACTGCAACACTTGTCCTTGACCTCAAGCCCTGGGATTGTATCTCTCCAGCCCTGAAATCTCATCATTGGCTCCCAGTAACTGCAAGGATTAAATTCAACCCTTCACATTGTCCACAAAGCCTTCTGGAGCCTGGGTCCAAAATACCTTCAACTTTCCCTCCATAAACACCTTCCCTCTCGAGCTCTTCGCTCCTCCACCTCCAACTCACTCAGGGTCAGTCTGTTCTCAAAGAAACGGGCTGGGGGTAGATCTCTGTCTTCGGCTGGGGCCTCCCTCTGGAACAGCCTCCCTGCCACTCTCAAACTTGAGGAGAACCATCTCCAATTCCGAAAGTACCTCAAGACCTTCCTCTTTGCTTCTGCCGTCGCTTCTCTTCTCCCCTGATGATCTGTTCTGCTTCGGCATCGTGAACCTGGTTACCCTCAAATTTCAGGTCCAGGTACTTGCTCACCCTGCCAGGCAACCGCATTGTCTCCAAGCAACCCCTGCACTCGTGTCTGAATCTGTAACCCTACAGTCCCCCCTTTTTCTGCACTTATCAGGCACTCTCTGTCTGCACCTTAAACGTAGCACTTGCAACTTGCTTGCTACACTACCACTTTGTTGTTATTACTTTCCCTTGCTTAGCACTTTCCATTTTCCCCCATCCCTCCTGCACTTTCCCCCTTCCTTCTCCCCTGCACTTGCACGTTCTCAATGTCACTGGGCCTAGTAAGATTGTTGCTCCCCTCCCCTGCCTCGCCGCGCTCTGAAACACCTGTTTATGAGCGCAATACAAATAAAATATCAATCAATCAAAACCAGTTACAAATCTTTAGTGCATCCCAGCATAAGGATGAGCTGTGTCCTATTCCGGTGCTCAAACTTGAACTGAAAACCTAAAGAAGAAACTGCAGAGCAGGCTCTCCAATTCCAGATTCTTCTAGTGAGGCTCCTGAGCCAGTGTTCCACTTGATAAATACTCGTGGGAAGCAGCCTAACAACCAAGCCCCTAACAACTAAGCCCCTTTGTGGGGGGAGCCTGGGATCCATAAACCACCCTAGGAGGGTCCCCAGTGATTCCACAGAGGACGGGACAGAGTGGGCCGGTTCAAAGTTTATGTCCATGACCTCAGAAAAGATGAATTCTGAGTCTAGTTATTCTAGATCAGATAATGTATGAACAATGGACAAAATGCACTATTTCTTATTTTACAAGTCAGTCATGCAAAAGGGCCTGTCAACATGAATGTTGCTTGTTTCAGCCACATCACATCATAGTGAAACCGTTCAAAAGAGTATGGATGCATAGAGCTGAATACTTGCCAAGGAAACAATAACACACTTATCATACCATTGGCACTCAATGAGCTAAAGAAATTAAAAAAAACTGTACTAAAAGCTCTGCACTGAACTTTGAAGCTACAGGTTATGTCTGCCAAGAGCACTGATATGTTACCAGGGACCATGACTGATGTATGAAGTAATGCTAACATGAGAAGGTAATGTGTGCTGTTGGTCAACAGTGTGACACAAGCCCAACACGACACAATGGAGTGCAGGAGCAAGCGCTTTCCTTGGGATCCCTCATAGCTATCCATTACTTTATGTTAACGTTCTACCCAGTTATCCTGACTCCTCCCTCCCAACCTATTCACTTGAGTCTCCCTAACTCTCTTTCTCCAAATGGGCTAGTAGCAAATTACAAAAACGGAGGCTCTTGACGGGTTGGGGTGTGATGCCTCCACATATGACACTGCCGGGCTACCCTCCACATATGAAACGCTACCCTCGGCCTCCTCTTCCCCTTCCCTCATCTCTGACTTTCTTTCTGCTATCCATGAATGGTGTGCCGCCAACGACCTCTGCCTTAATGCCAGTAAGACTGAGATTCTACTCATTGGCAAACCCACTCCCTCCTTCCCTGCAGCTCGCTGGCTGGCCTGCCGTGGCCCTCTTCCTGCTCATACCTGCAAGGCAAAAAACCTCTTTCTCTCCTCACATATCTGATGTCTCTAAGAAGTCACACTACCAGCTACACCTCCTCAGAGGTATCCTTCCTTTCCTCTCCTTCCCCCAGAAGCTCACTGTCTCTAGAGCCCTGGTTCTCTCGAAGCTGGACTACTGTAACAGCCTCTATCTAAATCTACCTGCCTCTACTCTCCGCTCTTTGCAACTCATCCAGAACAGGACTGCGAGACTTGTCCTTGGCCTCAAGCCCAGGGACCGTATCTCTCCAGGACTGAAATCACTACACTGGCTCCCAGTGGCTGTGAGGATTAAGTTCAAAACCCTCTGCATTGTCCACAAGGCCTTCTGGGGCCTTGGGCCAAAATACCTTCAACTCTCTCTTCCTAAATATCTTCCTTCTCGAGCTCTTCGCTCATCCACCTCCAACTCCCTCAGGGTCAGCCGCTTCTCCAAGCAACGAGTTGGGGGTAGATCTCTCTCTGCAGCAGGGGCCTCCCTGAAACTTGAGGAGAACCATCTCCGGTTCCGGAAGCACCTCAAAACCTTCCTCTTTGCCTCCGCTTTCTCTCCCTCTCTCCCCTGCTAAAATCCCTGAACCTGCACTGAATCTGCAACTGGGCCACTCACTGATCTCGGTCCTTGGCCCAGCCACTCTTCCCTGCACTGCCTCCCTGCCCTACGGGACTGTCTCTGTATCCTACAGCCCATCCTCCCGTCACTTACCTTGCACTTGCCACCAGCTGGCCCTATTATTTATCTTGTATTCTACTAACTATGTACTGCACTTTCCCCTCTCCCTTCCCCCTTGCACTTTTCCCTTCCCCTCTACCCTTGCATTTGCGCGATCTGAATGACACCTGGCCTAGTAGGATTGTTGTCTGTCTCCCCTTGTCCCCCCCCCTGCCTCATCTCGCCTTGAAACACTTGTGTATAGGCGCGTTACAAATGCCATATCATATATCATAAAGGGAAATAGAACTCTCTTTGCCATAATGCATCACTCACGGAGACTAAAAACCCAGAATGGACCCAGGGTGGTCCCAAATGGAGTTCATGAAGGAAAGGTCCTGGGGGAGACTAGAGCAACCGCGCCCCCCCACCTTTGCCATGGAAAGATTAAGTGAGTAAAAGTATTGTTCAACAACAGTGCTTACAGGGATAAGCACAGCTCCTCCACTTTGCAATAACTTCTTGACAGAGAAAGACCTACTCCCTCCCTCACTCAGTGATACCTAGGTATATGAGGAATCATGTTCTGCCTGCCTCACATATTCTTTCAAGGAAGAATGCATTGGCAATACCCTAAAAATTGGAATTAAAGGGAGAAATACTTAACTGTCCCCATTTCATGACAATAGTCTTTTTTGTCCCTAGGAAAGTTACAAAATACCTGTTCACCAGGCAGGCTGGCTCCCTGAACATTAGGAAATTCCAAAATAAAATCCCAAAAGTAGGGAGCAACAGCAGGAGAGTTAAGAGTCAGGGAGACAGACAGTGAGTGATACGGCAGACGGTGGAGCAGCACAGCCACAACTAAGTCACAGCAACGGGACAAAACGGCTGATAGCCATTACAATGCTCTGTTCCAAACTACACAGCCTCATTACCAATGGGATCCTTTAGGTTCCCCAGCTGACTAGAGAGAGTGGGGCTGGGGTGGGTGATGGCAGTTGGTTGGGGGCAAATCACATGAAGAACAAAGCAGCACAGGAGGCCTTCTCTAAAGTAGCCCAAAATAGCCCAATCAAAACCCAACCAGCAAATGGTATTTGAGTGGATGAGGGTAGAGAGAGTGGGAATAGAGAGAAAGGGTGTGAGGATAGAGAGAGTGAGCATGGGTTGAGTGGGTGGGTGTAGATATCAGCCTCCGGAGGACAGAAAAACAGATCTGCCATCAAAAGTAGCCCAAAATAGCCGCATGGTCTGCCGAAAAATAGTCTAAAATAGCCCAACATGAACTCACAGCTCAGCTATGAACTAGAAATCCCAGCAACCAACTTGCTTCTTACAAAGCTGCTAATTGGAGCAAATAGTGTTAGTGAACTTCTCATTGGGTAGTGTGGCGGGAGAGTTTGGAAAAAGAGATTTTAGTGATTTGGCAGTTTCATGCCCTGGCGTTGCCCGTGCAATGACAACCAGATAGTCTCTTTTCAGATCCCTATTCCATCTCTCTCTCTCTTCTGAATGGTTTTGAAAACATAACCTGCATGCCTTTGTTCTTTTTGAGGCTCACTTTCAGGTCACGGCCGGTGACAGAGGGCTGGTTGAGACATTGGAGAAGACCAGTGCTGCCTCGGTCGTGACTGTGACCGAACAAGCTGAGGCATGCACACAGCCTGCGAGTGACAGCACTGAAGCCTGTGCAGAGGCAGACACCACAAGCATAAGGCATGCAGGTACCTAAGCCTGTCCCAGTAGCAAGTTTCAATATCAGGACCAACTCTTTAGGAGCACCAGTTTCCTTTGCTTGCGTGCAGCTGTGTGTGGCAGTATTGAGCTTCTCATTGAGCAGGCAGGCGATCACTGGCAAAGTGGCACATGCCCATTTTCATAAAATCTTCACTAGCTATGAGATAACCAGGAGGATGTACCTACCCTTCATATCAGCAGTTGTGAACACATTAGATACATCAGGTCCAGCCACATGGACAGTTGTTTGCATGTATTCATTGCACCCTGTTCACTTGCACTTCACTAACTTAGAAACCATGAGAGATGGGTAGCGCTCACTTAGCTGCATGAAGCAGGGCACCCTTATTAAGCCTTTAATATTGTCTAAGATGAAGGTGGGTGAGGAAAAAAATAGAAAGTGCCTTATAATGCTATCACATCCCACAACCACTATGATTTATGGAGCAGCGACAGTTATGGATCTGATGAAAGCCAACCTCTGGATGCCATTATGGTTGAAGAAACATAGCACAGTCATTTTAGTTTGTTCTACTGAGATGAGATAGGTAGTGCTCCATTGTACCCTTATTTTGATGACAGAAATTGTGATCTACTATTATTTATTTTGGCTGAGATAAGACAGGCCCTTGAGTCGCGCAAGGCGGGTAAAGCTACGGGTCCTGATTCGTTAGTCTAGACCTGTTTAGCCAGAGATAACGGTCCCTTTTTGACACTTTGCTCAGATTATCCATTGTGATATTGGCTGATAGGCCTCTCCCCTCTACTTGGCAAATGGCTGAAAGAATGCACAATTTACAGCAGGAATCTGTAATGAGGCAAGTCATTTTCAGAAAAATGTCATTCACTGATTCAATATGTAGAGTTCAAAAGAAGTCCCGACTGTTGCACATGGACCAATGCAGGGTTCTGTAAAGGCTTTGGTACAGTAGTCCAGGATTTTAGACTTCATCTGGTCATCAAAACATATATTTTTTTTTTTTAAATAGACCACATACCTTTTATTTGTCTATTTAAAGACCACTTTAAAAGTGTGAAACAAAACGTGTGTGGGCCTCACTTTGTATACCACAATTGGCCGATGTCTTTGTATGATATGTTTACCTATATGGTAGCAGCAGTATATTGGGGCGTGGCTGGTGAAACTACCAGACTCTTCTCTGTTGTTAGGGGACTAAGACAGAGTTGCGTTCTCACACTCCTGCTTTTCTCCCTGTTCCTCTATGATATGCCCATTCTGATTCATTCCTTATTGCTGATGCACAGAATGCCAAGGGGAAGAGCATGGGCAGGCTCCTCTTTACAGACAATGCAATGTTAATTCCAAAAACACATGTGAACCTGCAGTCATTTGAATAGATTCAGATAATTGATGCTCTTTGAATAGGAAAGGATCCTGCGATTAACTCCAAAGGCTTGTCTCTGTAGCTTGCCACCATTGTACAATTATTTAACTAAATCTTCATCTAGAGGAAATGTTCTGCAATAAGGGCTCATGTGCTCCTCAATTTGAAAATAGCAATGTTATTGGAGTAGGCAAGGAGGTGCTAAATTATTTTTGTTTTTAATGACTTGCTTATAGGGCCATTTCTGCTATTTTATAGGTATACCAAACACAGGTAGTATAAGATACATTGTGTGGGGCAGAGCAGGTGGGCCATACATATACAATAACGTTACTGATTAATGAAAACGTGTTTTAAAGATCCTTTTCACACTTGCAGTTTGGTGTGCCCAACACCATTGATAGCTTGGACTTGCATGTTCAGTAATCGATTAGGAAGCTTCCTTAAAACCCTTCCTATATTGGGCTCTACTTTGACATTTGCCTCATGTTAATGCTAATAGAGGCACTTGTGGATGTCATGAGATCAGCAAGTGCCTAGCAATGGTCGTGGCTTAAATATATTGGGCCTGGTTCATGGAGAAGAGTGCATTAATTTTGCAAGTGCTGCGCACCGAGATCGACGCTGCATGAGCCGGCGTGCAGAATAAAAAATGCACGACCCGCGTATTCTTGGAATTGTGTGTGCAAAGTGACAGCATACACAAGTTGTAACCGGAATGCCCCCAATACACGCACCTTTAAAACAATGTGTTGGTTCCCCCACAAGCAGGCCTTCTTCTCAGGACCCTGCACGGGGTCCCCCGTAACTATAACCGGCACCCCGAGGACATGCGTACAATTTCACACAAAGCATTTCTTTTCCCAGCCAAACTGAGTGTGAACCCCTGTAAACAGTCCCTGCACCCTGCTATGCTGTGTACATGCACCCCAAGTACAATTGGAACCCTGTCTGCTTGCACGCACCCCTAAATCAGACATGCAAACTCACCTCCACGGTTGCGATTCCTCTGCGCAATCCGTACACCTGCTTCCGGGTGGCAGAGGTTTCGAGGGAAGTGCATGGGCATTTCGCAGGCGAGATGTTGCGCGGTCACTTCCATGAATACGCTTTTTCGTGCGCATTTGTGGGTGTGCTATGGACTGCCTGCCTTCAGTCTGTCCCTCGTAACGCCCACTTTCTGGCTTCTTCTTCCCCATTTTGCGTGTTGCTAGAACCTATACAAATAATTAAAATGCCCTTGATTAGTTAACACTTCTCTTTCTCTCATTTTCATAGGTGTTCTTAAGCTACAGGTGGTGCCTCAGCCCGTAACAAACAGTAATGCCCTGGCTTGCAGCGTCTAAACTTCATGTGTTTCACTGTCGGGTTTAGGAGTGCTGACGGGATTTCTCATACTCCGGGCAGGAAAACAGTACATGTAAGAAATCATCTTTCACTGTTTTAGAAACCTTACATCTTTGATTATCCTGCGACCTACCTGTCCACTTCACAGTAACCCAGTTTAACCAAATGACATTAAAGCGCATTCTGGTAATCCATACCCTGTCAGTTAACATCTATGGCTGTAAACATAATAGGAATGTTTTTTTAAGATTTAGGACGTTAAACGCCTTTGGTCGTATCCTGAGAGAATAAATACGTCTAGCAATTTGTTGGTGAAAAAAGCCAGGGACGTCATTTGGGGGTCGCCAGAGGTCGCAAGAGCGACCGCTGGCGATTGGCCAGCGACCCCTGTCAATCTCTTGCGACCTCTGGCCATTGACCAATCAGAGGAGGAGGGGGCGTGGCCACAGCGTGCTGCGACGCTTGTGTTGGCCTCCATTTTGATTATTTCACGACGCACGCGAAACGCGTGCGGTGCTTTCTCGTCTTGCTGCTGCAGTGCTGCCAGCTGAGGCTGAGTGTTGTGTCCAGCTGCATCCACCCACGTCGATCCACCCCCGCTGAAGGAGGAGGCCAGGCCAGTGACTGACTTCGAGGTGAGTGACTGAGTCGAGAGACTCGAGTCGAGCGTGAGCCGAGGTCGCCGCCGACGGCAGGCCTCAGGCCGCAGCTCACCAAATTCATTTTACTGACGTGCAAATATGTGCCGGCGGCGGCCTGCAAGCTGCCGCCGGTATATATTTGCAATGTAGTAAAATGAATTCGGGTGCCGACGGCAGGCCGCAGCACCAAATTCATTTTACTGACGTGCAAATATGTGCCGGCGGCGGCCTGCAAGCTGCCGCCGGCATATATTTGCAATGTAGTAAAATGAATTCGGGTGCCGACGGCAGGCCTCAGGCCGCAGCACCAAATTCATGAATTTGTATATTCTCATAGATCTGTCAAGAATATGCCTGTTGCAGGCTCCATTACTAACATTTCAGGGTTTGTGCACCTATAGTAGCCATGTGTAAGATATAAGCCAGTGAATTGAGCATTACTTTTTCTGCATGAAATGTGTTTTAGTTATGTAGTATTGACCTTCGATTCAAAATAAACTAAACATGAATGGATTAATGCAAATTCAGCTGAGATTGATGTGTTAGGAGAAATTGCTGTAATTGTCATCATGGCTTTATTGTTCTTCTGGGGCTTGATAAATAATGTTGCCTTGTGTCCCGAAAGCACACACATCTCCTGCAAAACAGCTCACAACATTATCTGGTTTGTTTGACACAGCAACAGGTTTGTAATTCGGCATTGAAGCTGGAAACATCAACTGCCTTGTTGTGAACATGGAGGATTTACAGGACATGAGGGTGATGCAGCAAAAATCAAAACCAAAACCAATGCTCAATGGGTTAACACATCTTCTTCAGAGTTCAGTGAACACACAGATTTCTGTTTGCGTCATGTTCAAAGTACTATCACCCCTGGGATCTTTGCTATGCCAACTCAAGGGATCTAGCAAAACACAAACATGCTAGCTCCAGTAGAGAGTGCTGGGATATCGTCAACTTGGATTCACACCGGGGCGTTGTTCCCTTCCCACTACCTTCACACCATTGAACACTCAAGAACCTATGCAATCAGCAGTAACTGCTGTTCAATCAATGTGATGCGCATCATGCGCCACTATAAGTGCCACATTCAAATTGCTCCCAAGGACTCCTGCTGAATGTGAGCAGAAGTAATAGGTTGGATAATAGTAGTTAAAAGGTGCAATCAAATTTGCTCCATTGGTCCACATCTCTACAGAGCTGCTGGAGCCTGCACACATCTAATAGTGATGATATTTTGACTGTCTATACACATGGGAAAGCTATAATATGGCCCCAGTAGAATAGCTCAATCAGAAGATATTTTTATTCAATTAAACACTTAATTTGGTATTATCAAGGAATCCTATCCCTATGTAGTTGACATGCTCAACTATCTCTGAGCACTGCCCCCCTTCATTAATCGTAGACTTCCCGGATGGATGTTTTGCTAAAATCATCATCTTTGTCTTTGGGATATTTATCGCCAAACCTTGTGCACCACTGCACTTCACAAACACTTCCGGGATTCTGTTCATCAGCCTTTCTGCCAGAGCTAGTAAGACTACATTGTCTGCACATAGGAGGATTCGAACTTGCACTCCTTCCATTTGTGGAATGTTCATCGCCACCAGGTAAGGAATGAATCCATATTATAAAAAATAAATATGCTGAGACTGGATGGCATGGACATGTGCATAATGGTGGTAAATTCAATATGGCAGTAATTAAAGGAAGATACTATATCATGAGGTAAAGTAACAGCAAATGTATGTGATTCATGCAGTCAAGTGGGTGGTCGAGACATCATATTAAATAATGAATGTCAGGTCATTATATGATGTTAACATAGGAATGGTAACACTATAGGTAACACTACATGATTTTGATGAAAGCCAATGGATATAAACATTCAACTCCATGACTTAGAAGTGGAATGTTTCCAATAATGGAAGACCTTCTGAATTAAGGAATTAGAGAACGGAGAATGCTAAGAATTACTATTACATGATTTCCCAATGCAACCTATACAAACACATTTCTTTGGGCATGTCTAGCATTAGGTACAGTTGTAAGTCAGAATCAGGAGACTGAGACTCAAACATCTTTTTAAGGGTTGTTTATTGTTTCACGATTTCAAATACAACTCTGTCTCTTTTGTTCAATTCCCTAACCTAGAAATAAATTAAGCTATAGGGTGCTAGTCAAGATATCCTCAAAAGTAAGCTTAGTCTGTCGTCCAGAAAACCTACTTTTGTGTGGATTCTTTCCCTAGCACTTTGAACACAAGGACAATGTTACATGAACACAGAAAAGACTTTTCCCCAACCAAGGAATGGTAATTGTCATATGACTTCCTCTTGATTTCTCTTAGTCTCAGATAGTCCCAGTCACTAATGTAAGCCTAATGTGTCCTTCCCTCCCTATTCAGGTGGTATCAAAGTATCTTATTCTGTGATTAGTCTTTTCCATAGGGAACTTCTTCAAAATATTCATACCAGTTTCTGGTTAATGAACCAGCCTGGGCTGATGTCCCATTCACCTGCAAGGCTATGAAACCTCAGGGTCATCTTCAACTCCACTCTTTCCTTTTCTTCCCAGATCTCTGATGTCTCAAAAAAGTCAAACTTCCAATGGCACCCCCAGGTATTCTGCCTTTCCTCTCCTTCCCCCAGAAGCTCACTGTCTCTCAAGCCCTGGTTCACTCTAGGTTGGATTACTGCAACAGCCTCTTTCTAAATCTTCCTGCTTCTGCTCTCTGCCCTTTGCAACTCATCCAGAAGCAGACTGCAAGACTTGTCCTTAGCCTCAAGCCCTGGGATTGGATCTCTCCAGCCCTGAAATCTCATAATTGGCTCCCAGTGGCTGCAAGGATTAAATTCAAGACCCTTTGAATTGTCCACAAGGCCTTCTGGGGCCTGGGTCCAAAATACCTTCAGCTTTCCCTCCGTAAACACCTTCCCTCTCGAGCTCTTCGCTCCTCCACCTCCAACTCCCTCAGGGTCAGTCGGTTCTCAATGAAAGGTGCTGGGGCTAGATCTCTGTCTTCGGCTGGGGCCTCCCTCTGGAACAGCCTCCCTGCCACTCTCAAATTTGAGGAGAACCATCTCCAGTTCCGGAAGCACCTCAAGACCTTGCTCTTTGCTTCTGCCTTTGCTTCTCTTCTCCCCTGTTGATCTGTTCTGCTTCGGCATCGTGAACCTGGTTACCCTCTGATTTCAGGTCCAGGTACTTGCTCACCCTGCCAGGCACCCGCATTGCCTCCTAGCAACCCCTACACTTGTGTCTGAATCTGTAACCCTACAGTCCCCCCTTTTTCTGCACTTATCAGACACCCTCTGTCTGCACCTTAAACGTAGCACTTGCAACTTGCTGGCTACACTACCACTTTGTTGTTATTACTTTCCCTTGCTTAGCACTTTCCATTTTCCCTATCCCTCCTGCACTTTCCCCCTTCCTTCTCCCCTGCACTTGCACGTTCTAAATGTCACTGGGCCTAGTAAGATCATGGTTTTTGTTCTCCCTTGCTCCCCTCCCCTGCCTCGCCGCGCTCTGAAACACCTGTGTATGAGCGCGATACAAATAAAATATCAATCAATCAAAACCAGTTACAAACCTTTAGTGCATCCCAGCATAAGGATGAGCTGTGTCCTATAACTTGAACTGAAAACCTAAAGAAGAAACTGCAGAGCAGGCTCTCCAATTCCAGATTCTTCTAGTGAGTCTCCTGAGCCAGTGTTCCACTTGATAAATACTCGTGGGAAGCAGCCTAACAACCAAGCCCCTAACAACCAAGCCCCTTTGTGGGGGGAGCCTGGGATCAATAAACCATCCTGGGAGGGTCCATAGTGATTCCACTGAGGAAGGGCCAGAGTGGGCCGGTTCTGAGCTCATGACCATGACCATGAACTCAGAAAAGATTAATTCTGAGTCTATAGTTATTCTAGATCAGATAATGTATGAACAATGGACAAAATTCACTTATTTAACAATTCAGTCATGCAAAAGGGCCTGTCAACATCAATGTTGCTTGTTTCAGCCACATCACATCAGAGTGAAACCATTCAAACGAGTATGGATGCATAGAGCTGAATACTTGCCAAGGAAACAATAACACACTTATCATACCATTGGCACTCATTGAGCTAAAGAAATAAAACAACTGTACTAAAAGCTCTGTACTGAACTTTGAAGCTACTGGTTATGTCTGGTAAGAGCACTGATGTGTTACCAGGGACCATGACTAATGTATAAAGTGATGTTAACATGAGAAGGTAATGTGTGCTGTTGGTCTACAGTGTGACATAAGCACAACACGACACAGTGCAGTGCAGGAGCAAGCACTTTCCTTGGGATCCCTCATAGCTAACCATTACTTTACGTTAATGCTCTACCCACTTATCCTAACTCCTCCCAACCTATCCACTTGAGTCTCCCTAACTCTTTTCTCCAAAGGGACTAAGGTATTATGCTTAAAGTAGCAAATTACAAAAACTGAGGCCCTTGACGGGTTGGTGTGTGATGCCTCCGCGTATGAGACTGCCGGGGGAAAGGAATATAGAACTCTCTTTCCCATAATGCATCACTCACTGAGACTGAAAACCCAGAAGGGAACAAGGGTGGTCCCAAATGGAGTTCATGAAGGAAAGGTCCTGGGGGAGACTAGCGCAACCGCGTTACCCTCCATTGCCATAGAAAGATTAAGTGGCTACAAGAATTGTTCAACAACAGTAATTGCAGGGAGAAGCACAGTTCCTTCACTTTGCAATAACACTGACGGAGAAGGTCCTACTGCCTCCCTCACTCAGAGAGACCTAGGTATATGAAGAATCCTTTTCCACCTGCTTCAGATATTCTTTTAGGGAAGAAAGTATTGGCTATACCCTGCCTATTGGAATCAATGGCAGAAATACTTAATTGTCCCCATTTCATGACAATTGTTTTTTTGTACCCTAGGAAAGTTACAAAATACCTTTTCATCCAGCAGGATGGCTCCCTGGGCATTAGGACATTCCAAAATAACTTCAGAAAAGTAGAGCGTAACAGCAGGAGAGTTTGGAGTCAAGGAGTCAACCAGTGAGTGTTACAGCAGACAGTAGCAGCAGCACAGGCACGACTGTCACAAAAAGGAGACAGAGAGCAGATGGAGTTAATCCAAAATGGCTGATAGCCATCACAGATACTTTATTCTCTTTTCCAAACTACTCAGCCTCATCACCAATGAGATCGTTTAGGTACCCCAGCTGACTAGAGAGAGTGTGGGAGGGTGGGTGATGGTAGTTGGTTGGGGGCAAAGTACATGAAGAATAAAGGAGCCTCGGGAGGCCTCTTTGAAAGTAGCCCAAAATAGCCCAATCAAAACCCAACCAGCACACGTAATGGGATTGGGATGGCTGAGGGTAGAGAGAGTGGGAGTTGGGTGGGTGGGGGCAGAGAGGAGGGGGTGGGTGTAGAGAGAGTGGGCATGGGTTGCGTGAGTGGATGTGGAAAGTCAGCCTCAAAAGGGCAAAAAAAACAGATTTGCCTTCAAAAAGTAGCCCAAAAATAGCCATATTGTCTGCAGGAAAATAGCCAAAAATAGCCCAACGTGAACTCACTGCTCAGCTGTGAAAGAGAAAGCCCAGCAACTGACTTGCTTCTTACAAAGCTGCTAATTGGAGCAAATATTGTTAGTGAGCTTCTCATTGGGTATTGCGGTGCAGGAGTTTGGAAAAGAGATTTTAGTGATTTGGCATTTTCATGCTCTGACATGCCCGTTGCTATGCCAACCAGATAGTCTCTATTCAGATCGCCATTCCATCTCTCGCTCTCTTCTGAATGGTTTTGAAAACATAACCTACATGCCTTTTTTCTTTTTGTGGCTCACTTACAGGTCACGGCCTGTGACAGAGGGCTGGTTGAGACATTGGAGAAGACCAGCGCTGCCTCGGTCGTGACTGTGGCCAAACATGCTGAGGCAAGCACACAGTCTGCGAGTGACAGCACTGAAGCCTTTGCAGAGGCAGACACCACAAGCACAAGGCATGCAGGTACCTAAGCCTGTCCCAGTAGCAAGTTTCAAGATCAGGACCAACTCTTTAGGAGCACCAGTTTCCTTTGCTTGCGTGCAGCTGTGTGTGGCAGTATTGAGCTTCTCATTGAGCAGGCAGGCGATCACTGGCAAAGTGGCACATGCCCATTTACATACAATCTTCGCTAGCTATTAGATAACCAGGAGGATGCACCTACCCTTCATATCAGCAGTTGTGAACACAGATAAATTAGGTGCCAACCACATGGACAGTTGTTTGCATGTATTCATGGCACCCTGTTCACTTGCAATTCACTAACTTAGAAACCATGAGAGAAGGGTAGCGCTCACTTAGCTGCATCAAACAAGGCACCGCTTTTAAGCCTTTAAGATTGTCGAAGAAGAAGGTGGATGAGGAAAAAAGTAGGAAGTGCCTTATAATGCCATCACATCCCACAACCAAAACGATATTTAGCAGTGACAGCTATGGATCTGATGACAGCCAGCCTCTGGATGCCATTATGGCTGGAGAAACATGGCACAGTCATTTTAGTATGCTCTGCTCAGCTGAGGTAGGTAGTGCTCCATTGTACCCTTATTTTGACGACAGAAATTGTGATCTACTATTATTTACTGTGGCTGAGATAAGACAGGCCCTTGAGTCGCGCAAGGCGGGTAAAGCTATGGGCCCTGATACCTTACTCTAGACATGTTTAGCCCGAGATAACGGTCTCTTTTTGACACTTTGCTCAAATTGTCTATTGTGATATTGGCTGATAGGCCTCTCCCCTCTACTTGCCAAATGGTTGAAAGAGTGCACAATTTACAGCAGGAATCTGGACCGAGGCAGGTCATTTTCAGCCAATGACATTCACTGATTCACTATGTAAAGTTCACAAGAAGTCTCGACTCTTGCACATGGAGCAATGCTGGGTTCTGTGAAGGCTTTGGTACAATAGTCCAGGATTTTAGACTTCATCTGGTCATCAAAACATATTTGTTTGTTTTTTTTTAACAGACTGCACACCTTTTTTGGTCGATTTAAGTACCACTTTGAACGTGTGAAACAAAACATGTGTGGGCCACAGCTTTGTATACCATAATTTACCCCAGGGGGATAATTCAGCGGCAACGTGCTCGCTTGGGAGCGACACAGGTTCGAATCCCAGTCCGCGCTTAGAAACCTCTAGGTATTACGTGCGTTATAAATAAACTATCACATCAATTGGCCGATGTCTTTGTATGATATGTATACCTATATGGTAGCAGCAGTATATTGGGGCGTGGCTGGTGAAACTACCAGACTCTTCTCTGTTGTTAGGGGACTAAGACAGAGTTGCGTTCTCACACTTCTGCTTTTCTCCCTGTTCCTCTATGATAGGCACATTCTGATTCATTCCTTATTGCTGATGCACAGAATGCCAAGGGGAAGAGCATGGGCAGGCTCCTCTTTACAGACAATGCAATGTTAATTCCAAAAACACATGTGAACCTGCAGTCATTTGAATAGATTCAGATATTTGATGCTCTTTGAATAGGGAAGGATTCTTCGATTAACTCCAAAGGGTTGTCTCTGTGATTAACTCCAAAGGGTTGTCTCGGTGGCTTCATTGTACAAGTATTTAACTAAATCTTCATCTAGAGGAAATGTTCTGCAATAAGGGCTCGTGGGCTGCTCAATTTGAGAAAAAAAAACAATAACTTTTTTTGTTTTAAATGACTTGCTTATAGGGCCATTTTTGCTACTTTATAGGTATACCAAACACAGGTAGTATCAGATACATTGTGTGGGGCAGAGCAGGTGGGCCATAAATATACAAAAACGTTACTGATGAATGAAAACGTGTTTTAAAGATACTTTCAGACTTCCCGTTGGGTGTGCCCAACACCATTGATAGCTTGGACTTGCATGTTCAGTAATCGATTAGGAAGCTTCGTTAAAACCCTTCCTATATTGCGCTCTACTTTTACATTCGCCTAATGTTAATGCTAATAGAGGCACTTGTGGATGTCATGAGATCAGCAAGTGCCTAGAAATGGTCGTGGCTTAAACATATTGGGCCTGGTTCATGGAGAAGAGTGCATTAATTCTGCAAGTGCGGCGCACCGAGATCGACGCTGCATGAGCCGGCGTGCAGAATAAAAAATGCACGACCCGCGTATTCTTTGAATTGTCTGTGCAAAGTGACCGCATACGCAAGTTGTAACCAGAACACCCCCAATACACGCACCTTTCAAACACTGTGTGGGGTCCCCCACAAGCAGGCCTGCTTCTCAGGACCCTGCACGTGGTCCCTTGTAACTATAACCGGCACCCCGAGGACATGCATGCAATTTCACGCAAAGCATTTATTTTCCGAGTCAAACTGAGTGTGAACCCCTGTAAACAGTCCCTGCACCCTGCTATGCTGTGTACGTGCACCCCAAGTACGATCGCAACCCTGTCTGTGTGCACGTACCCCTAAATCAGACATACAAACTCACCTCCACCGTTGCGATTCCTCCGCGCAATCTGTACACCTGCTTCCGGGTGGCTTAGATTTCGAGGAAACTGCATGGGCGAGATTTCGCGCGGTCACTTCCATGAATACGCTTTGTGGTGTGCATTTGTGGGTGGGCTATAGACTGGCTGCAGTCCGTCCCTCGTAACGCCCACTTTCTGGCTTCTTCTTCCCCATTTTGCATGTTCCAACCCCTTTCCAGCCCCTACACAGGCTACGCCCAGCCCCTGCGTGGAGTCTCGTGCAAGGCACTCGGCCACTCGCAGAGTTGTGGCGATCCTGCGTGAACTCCATGCAAGTCCCGGAAAAGCCCCACCCAGTCGGTTCCCGCGCAAGTACCAGATTTTACGCGCAAATAATTCCATGAATTGAGAAATTGTTGTTTTAAAAAAGTGAATTTGCAAACATATCACTGTCAAACTGTACAATAATAAACATAACACATCATGTTTAGGAACCAATAGCACAATACTATTACACGGAATCAAACTAGAACCTATACAAATAATTAAAATGCCCTTGATTAGTTAACACTTCTCTTTCTCTCATTTTCATAAGTGTTCTTAAGCTACAGGTGGTGCCTCAGCCTGTAACAAACAGTAATGCCCTGGCTTGCAGGTCTAAACTTCATGTGTTTCACTGTCGGGTTTAGGAGTGCTGACGGGATTTCTCATACTCCGGGCAGGAAAACAGTACATGTAAGAAGTCATCTTTCAATGCGTTAGAAATCTCACATCCTTGATTACCCTGCAACCTACCTGTCCACTTCGCAGCAACCCTGTTTAACCAAATGACATTAAAGCGCATTCTGGTAATCCATACCCTGTCACTTAACATCTATGGCCGTAAACATAATAGGAATGTTTTTAAGATTTAGGACGTTAAACGCCTTTGGTCGTATCCTGAGAGAATGAATACGTCTAGCAATTTGTTGGTGAAAAAAGCCTTTGCAAATTGGGTGGGCTACAGCATTCTTGCTAAACCTTGGGAAAACCTCCCTGTGCATTTCTAATTGGAATCAATATATCCACTTGGTGTTTAGGAATACCTGCATAAGGCAGAGACGTTTGGTAAGAAACAACTGCATGTTAAATTGCACTCAGGCATACTACCATTGCCAACTGTTACTTGCACATAGAATAGGCGACCATCGGCTATATGCTCCGAATTGTATTTTATGGAAAGAAGATCAACCACATTGCTTTTCTCTTTCTTGGCTACATTCCACACTAAGAAGGGCATGACTGAAATCCTACTTCAAGGTTATTCAATAAGGAATGTTCACGAAGCATTTCTTCTCTGCAGGTAAACAGTGTGCCCCAATGCTGTTGCCAATTTCCTTAGAGGAAAAATGGGGAGACAAGGGCAGTTTCTGTCTCTGCTGATGTAGAACTGGACCCAAGCTGTGTTTAGAGGGGATGGCGGGTGGTGGTGATTGAGCTTGATATCGCCTTATCTTCTATCGCACTTTATAATACATGGCAGCCTGGAATATTCGCATAGAAGACTGGACATATTGTTTTATTATGGGCTAGTTGTGACATCACAACAGGCCCGTATTAAGAAAATGATGTCACAATTGTTCTGTATCCAGTTGCTACGCTCTAAAGTTTTGATGTCACAATGTCTCCTGCTTGAGCCAGCAGAGAGCAGAATTAGAGCTGTCACTGCAGCACCTAATCAAATGTCCAAAATAGTTTTTTTAAAAACCTTTCAGGCAGTAATTCACAAGGAACTGTTTATGGTACATTATTTAATGTGTGCACTGCATGAGTTCAACACGTGTTTGCATGTTCTACTTACTTTAAAGAAAAACATAAAAACGGTGTTTCAATGCATTTTAGTATGTTACGTTAAAGGTTCTGATACCACACACTGTTGCCACCTGTGTGGTCTCTTGGCGCTCTATTAAACTAATTAAACTATTTTACGGCAACACATTAGCTCCCAGTTAGATTTTTTACAATCGAAATACATTCTACCTTGCTTGTATGGAGCAGAAAATGGAAGATCTCTTGCGTTATATTAAGCAAGAGGCGTGGCAGTAAAGGAGATGACAGTGTGCGGCCATGTATTATAAGGAATACCATATCCCCTAATGTTCGTAAAAAGGATATTTCAAGTCACTTGGAAGTTTGCTGTCCTTATAAAGCAACTCAGCCTTTTACCTCGTTCATCTATTTGGTCACAGAACTCCTTGGAGTCTTATAATACCCTTATAATTTACAGTGGGGGGCACCTTATCCCATATATTACCTGCACTTTGACATAAAAATATTGCATAAGGTGATCAATGCCATAGTTTTATTTGTGCTGTTCTTATCCAATGTATTTATTCAGTAATGCATCATTAAGCAAATGGAATAATGTATTGGTTGTTGTGATAGCTGGTTTTATCTGTGAATGAATAACCAACATAAACTGAACCGACTGACCAAGTGAATAAAGCGCAGGTAAAGTGCAGATCAGCATCACACACCATCTGTGTGTTGAGGCCATGCTATATTCCTCAGTTCTGGAACACATGTTTTGGCTGAGGCTCCTGGGTTAGAGAATACACATGAGCAGTGCAGCACACCCAAGCCTGCTATTGTGCAGACCACAGACCTACTTTCATTGATGTTGTGTTGGCTTTTTTGGAATTTAGAGAGGCCCACACACCAGGAGGATCCACTCAAGAACTTTGGTTAGAATTTCATAAAAAACATTCAAACATTGAATTCTGGTATTAGTGTGAATGTTTGGGTGAATGGTTCAATGTCTTCCTCCTTTTTGTTGTCTAGGGGAACTAGGCAGTGATGCCCATTGTCTCCATACCTGTTTAATCTTGCACTGGAACCTCTTATTGTATACCTTAAACAGGAACATAGGGCCTCATTACGACCCAGGCGCTAAGTGGTTAACGGCGCCGTAAAAGGCTGCGGCGCCATTAACCACTTAGCGCCTTACTACGAGGTCCCTTTGCGGGACCAAGCCTGAACGGCTGGTCTGGACCAGCCGTTAAAGTAGGGACCCGCAAAGGGACCTCGCAGGCAATTACGGTACCGCAATTTGCGGTACCGTAATTGCCGCCTTCCCCATTCCCATTGAGCCCTATGGGGCAAAAATGGGAATGGGGAAGGGCCATGGTGAAATGGGGAAATACCGCCCGCCAACCTAGGAATGGGGTGGTATTTCCCCATTTCACCATGGCGGACTCGTTACAACACCGGCACCAACCATGGTGCTAATAGCGCCATGGTTTAGCGCTGGTGTTGTAATGAGGGGCATAGTCTTCATGGTCTTCGATTTGGGGATAGTGAGGTAAAAGTTTTGTGTTACTCAGATGATATGACTATTGTTTTATCTAATCCGGCAGAGGGATGTGCGAAACTTAAGTCTATGTTTGAGGAGATGGGTCGACTCTCCGGTCACAAGATCAATTGGGTGAAGACTGTAGTCTTCCCTTTGGACGTTAGTACTCCGCGTAATATTTTGCGCTCCTGGAACTGTCATTGGGAAATGGGGTCAACGAAATATCTGGGCATTTATTTGGTTCGGGATTTGAAGAGGATGCCTGGATTTAATGTATCGAGAATTTTGGAGGTTATAAAAAGGGATGTTTTGAAGTGGGGCCAATTGAAGCTGGGGGTGTGGGCTAAGGTCAATGCAATAAAAATTGTACTTTTGCCGAAGATTCTATACGTCATACAATCCATTTCTCTGAAATTCACTTAAAAGGTAATTTCCTCTTTTGATAAAGTCTTTCAGGAATTTTTTTGGGGTGAAGGGAACAGACCTAAGGTATCTAAATATATTTTGACGCGTCCTGTGAAGGATGGAGGGTTTGGGTACCCACGTCTTATGAATTACTGTGATGGTTTTGCTCTGAAAAATTGGCATATTACTTTTCTGCTATGAATAACTATGTTCCCAATTGGCATGTTATTGAAAGTGCCCAATTTTCCCCTTACGCTCTTGGGAATGTTTTCTCTGTGGGCCTCATTACACGGATGGTGGTGGACCAAGGTGCTATTAGCACCTTGGTCGATGCCGGTAAAATACCGGCACCGCCTTGGTGGAAAGGGTAATTACTGCCCTATTCCAAGGTTGGTGGGGCGGTAATTTCCCCTTCCCCCATTGCCCTTCCCCATTCCCATTTTTGCCCCATAGGGCTCTATGGGAATGGGGAAGGCGCTAATTACGGTACCGCAAATTGCGGTACCGTAACCGTAATTGCGGGTTGGTTTTTAACGCCTGCAAAAAGCAGGCGTTAAATTCCCCAACCCGCAAAGGGACCTCGTAGTAAGGCGGTAAGGGTTTACCGGTACCGGTAAACCCTTACCGCCTACCGTGTAATGAGGCCCTATGTCAAAGATGCCGGGTTCGATGATGAAATTGCCTACTATATGTGCTGCTAGGGAGGCGTTACAGTGCTTTATGAAGAATGTTGAGGACTCCCTCAGGATGCATTGTGAGGCGTCCTTGTGGCATAATGTAGGGTTACAATTGAGAAATAGGCCTTTATGCTGGAAAAGCTGGCTCAGTAGAGGCATACTACAAGTTTGTGATGTGTGGCGAAATATCGCCTTATCCCCTTTGACCAACTGATATTGTCCTTCGGGATTAGGGCTTGGGAAAGGGGTCATTATGAGAGTTTGAAAGCCCTTCTGATAGAAAGGACTGGAATGCTGGATGGGGTTCTGAAAGAGAGGCCTTCAATGTGTGAGGTTTTTCGTGTAGCCCTGTGTGCTGTTTCCACGTATATGCATTTGATGCCGATGTTAGAGACGGATGTGGAAGCTTGGGATAAGCTTCGCCAAGCTTGGATGATTGATCTTGGTGTTGATATCTCTGAGAATGAATGGAACTATTTGCTTTGTGTGGGGGTATAGGTGAAAATGGATTTGCAACTACGGTACATTAGACAAAGGATCCTTTGCAGATTGTATTGGTCACCGTCCAAGATGGCTAAATTGGGGCTTTTAGATACTGATTCATGTTGGGGTTGTGGATGTAGCCGGGGTTCCCTGATGCATATGCTGTGGGGATGCTCCAGAGTATCTGATTTTTGGTCTGCTCTCTTGGATAGACTAGACATCGTGGTGGAGGAGAATCTCCCACGTACTTTCACTTCTACAATCTTGTTATCCAATGGATGGAGGGGAGATAGAGCCAGGGATAAAACAGATTGGATAAATAGGGTTTTGGTGCTAGCAGCGAAGCAAATTTTATGTGTTTGGAAGACAAGAAAGAAACCTAAGGTGGAGGAGTGGTTATTAGATGTACAGACCTTGTTGAATTATGAAAAAATGATGTTCTTCGAACAGGGAAGGGAGGGTTGCTACCCTCGGATATGGGGACCTTTTAACGATTTATATGGCTAAAAAAGTGTGTCTGATTTTGGCTGTTTGCTGTTTTGATAGGGAAGGTTTTATGGAGGTTTGGGGCTGTGAGTTTTATGTTTTATTGTTGTCTTTTCTTTGTTGAATTTATAGTTCAATTATAAGATTGTAAATAATGTTTGATTTTAATGGTTGGTTTCTGTATTTTTATGAATTCTGCTGGATTTCTGTACTAACTAACCCGAATGTTGTTATGAATTTTGCAATCTGATTGTAATTTAGTGTCATTGAAATTCATTTGTTGTTCTACTTCAAATTATTAAATAAAATGGTTAAAACATTTTTTTTTTTTTAAATAATTTTAGAAAAAGTAAGTTGAGTGATGCCCTGGAAGGTGGAGGTGGAAAAGATTTATAGCACCATGGGGAAAATCAACACGTGGGATACAGTGGTGTCTTTCAAGTACCTGGATGACCTGCATGATGTTTTTTGTTTCCACATCATGACTGTTGGCGGTACACACCTAATTATGTTCAAGGACATCAGAGTCCCACTAAAAATGATTACCTGTGAGTGTCTATTTTCTGCTACTGCAGCTTCCTCTGTGTTGCTTTTTTTAATCAATATTGCACCTGCTTGAGTTATGGAGATGTCCCTCAGTGCAATAAAGAGTGACCCTGCTCCATCCATGGTGTGGGCTCTAATGGGTTATTTGTTTATGGCCATCATAAGCACCTATGATTTTTAAATGAATCCTCGATTTATCCTAGTTCTGCATCCCCATTTCACCAGGGAAATATATTCATGGCTAAGCCAGGATATCTGGTATTCCCATAACTCGCATCAAAAAGACCAATACAGAAATCCTCAAGGAACAAATATGTCCAAAATTCCATTCTTAAACAGGGCCATCTCAAAATTATCTTTCAAGATTTTATGCAGATCAGTGAAATATTAAAGGTCCTTTGAAATGAGAAATGTAAGCAGTTTGTCGAATAAACTTTGAAGTAAGGAAACAACTTGCCTGTGGACTATACATGGAAGCTGTCAAGGGTTGGGTGCAAATATTGATTGTGTTTAATCAATTGTATAACAGTAAATGCTATTTTACCCGCAAATACAACACCCAGTAAAGTGGAAATATATTATGCAATAGCTGCACATAGACATTTTCTTTGTAACTGTTGCATGCAATGCTATGAATAAGCTAAGTTAGAGAAGATTAGCATTATTTGTTATATTCGAGGAACCTCATGTGAGGTGTCCGATGCCACAGATTCACCTTTGGAGCATTTCAAACTTCATGACCTAAAGGAGGCATCTAGAGCATAGCTGTCAAGTTTGATGGCACTTGACATAAACAAATAAATACATCCTAAGTTCTAAAAGCAAAGCATTCTTCCAATGAGTAGTGGCAGATCGTAGAAGGTAGCAATCAAATGTGGAAAAAGGATGCAAATTATAGTTATCTATGCAGGTAAAGGAGGATGTTATGTTTCATATGCTGCTATTTGACAAGTCAGCAGCCCTAACACTGCACACTTCTGTTGTGTGTTAAGTGACAATTATTCTCCCTGTATTACTAAAACATGTCAAACATAACCTTTACTAAGTTAAGGTTTTCTGATTGTAATTCTCATCAGAAGTCAATTCAATTCCATCCGTAACCATGTGGTAATTGAATACATGTGTGTTACATGGTTCTTATTTTTCTTGTTTACAAGCAGTTAGTGCTGCTGATGCTATAAATCAAGGGATCAAGCAGAACATTATTTTTTGATTAACTTTACAAGTGGTTACCTGAGTTTAATTACTTTCTCAGAAGAGGATTTTCTGCGAATTGAGCATATGAACACATAAAACTTAAGTTGCAAAAAAGTAACAGAAAAGCACGCTACTTAGAATAAGTTCCAACAAGCAAGCATTGGCAAATCCAATACTTATCCTTTTTTATAATCTTTGAAAAGAGGGTCTTTGAAGAGGAAGGGACAGGGGCACACCACATGGTTTGGTAAAGAGTGAGCAGAAGATAGAGGAGAATGTGGAGCTCATTTGGAACTGGTTGGTATATTCTCATAGATGTGTCAAGAGCATGCCTGTTGCAGGCTCCATTACTAACATATCAGGGTTTGTGCACGTATTGCAGCTATGTGTAAGATATAAGCCAGTGGATTCAGCAACATCTATGCATTTGCTGCATGATATGTGTTTTAATTATGTTGTATTGACCTTTGATCCAAAATAAACTAAACATGAATGGATTACTGCAAATTCAGCTGATGTCTATGTGTTCAGAGAAATGTTTGTAATTTCCATCAGGGCGTTATTGTTCTTCTGAAGCTTGATAAATAATGTTGCCTTGTGTCCAGAAAGCACAACAACTCCTGCAAAAAAGTCACAACATTATCTGGTTTGTTTGACACAGCTACAGGTTTGTAATTCGGCATTGAAGCGGAAGCATCAACCGCCTGCTTGTGAACATGGAGGCCTTGCAGGAAATGAGGCGATGCAGCAAAAATCAAAACCGAAAACAAAGCTCAATGGGTTAACACATCTTCTTCAGAGTTCAGTGAACACATAGATTTGTGTTTGTGGACCATCATACATTGAAGTCATGTTCAATGTACTATCACCCCTGGGATCTTTGCTATGCCAACTCAAGGGATCTAGCAAAACACAAACATGCACAACTAGTTCCAGTAGAGAGTGCTTGGAAATCGTTAACTTGGATTTACACCGGGCGCTGTTCCCTTCCCACTACCTTCATACCATTGAACACTCAAGAAACTATGCAACCAGAAGTATCTGCCTTTCAATCAATGTTCTGCCCGTCCTGCTCCACCCTAAGTCCCTAAGTGCCACATTCAAATTGATCCCAAGGACCCCTGCTGAATGTTGGCAGAAGCAATAGGTTAGATAATAGTAGGTAAAAGGCGCAAGCAAATTTGCTCCATCGGTCCACATCTGTACAGAGCTGCTGGGGATGTTTTGGCCCTGCAAACATCTAATAGAGATGATATTGTGACTGTCTATACGGTATTAGCATAATTGACCTAAAAACATTTGACCTAAAACATTTGATTGAGTTTCTGGGACTTTTTTTGGGTAAAATGTAATTAAATATATATATAAGGGAAGTGTGTGTGTGTGTGGGGGGGGGGGGGTGTTGCAGTGGTCTCCCCCAGCATGTTAGACCAAAATAAAAGGTAAAATAAATTTGATTAAATGCGTTAGGTCAAATAGACCCACACCGTCTATACAGATGGGAAAGCTATACTAGGGCCCAAGTAGAATGGCTCAATCAGAAGTAACTGTTATGCAATTGAAAACTCAATTTGGTATTATCAAGGAATATGTAGTTGACATGCTCAACTATCTCTGAGGACTTGCCCTCTTCATGAATGTTAATATTCACGGATGGATGTTCTTTGTCTTTGGGATATTGATCGCCAAACTTTTTGCACCATAGCACATCTCATCAACACCATGGTGAGGAATGAATCCATATTATTTAAAGAAATATGCTGAGATTAGATGGCATGGACATGTGCATAATGGCTGTAAATGCAATACGCCAGTACTTAAAGGAAGTTACTATATGATGAGGTATAGTAACATCAAATTAATCTGAATCAATTCAAGTACATGAACAGGATATGAGTTGAACAACTATATTTGAGAAGAAGTCAATTTGATCCCAGAGGTAATAAATACATGTATCTTTAAAGCGCTAATTTCCTAACTGTATTGAGTATGCACATCATGGGTTTACTGGTTAACTAATAGAGCTGTTCAGTTTTACAGAACTGCTCTGCAAAAGGCTAACAAATAAGGAAACATGCCATTAAAGGTAAATATATATTTACTTATGGAAACTGAGATTTTAGTGCAATAGCAAAACGAACAACTTTCAATTCATGTTTTTGTCTTGTTATTTGTGACGTAGATAGGTGGAAAACATAGAAGCTGGTATCCTTTTGTGACTTAGAAGTGGAATGTTTCCAATAACGGAAGACCCTTTAAATTAAGCAATTAGAGACATGAAATTATATTTTATTTATATTGCGCTCGTACACAAGTGTTTCAGAGCGCGACCAGGCAAAAAGGGAGGGGAACAAAGGAGAACAAAAACGAAAATAGCGATCTTACTTGCCCAGTGACATCTTAGAAAGCGCAAGTGCATGGAAAAGGGGAAAAGTTAATGGAAGGGGCGGGGGGGGGGGGTAGTGGAAAGTCCAGAGCAGAGGAGAGAAAACAGAATACATATTATGAGAATGGAGAAAGTTAAGAATTACTCATGACATGATGTCCCAATGCAACTTACACAAACTGTTTCCTTTGGGACTGTCTAGTATTAGGTACAGTTGTAAGTCAGAATCAGGAGACTGAGACGCAAACATCTTTTTAAGGGTTGTTTATTGTTTCACTATTTCAAATCCTACTCTGTCTCTTTTGTGCTATGCCTTAACCTAGAAATAAATCAATCTATAGGGTGCTAGCCAAGATATCCTCCAAAGTAAACTTAGTCTGCCATCCAGAAAAACCGACTTTTGTGTGGATTATTTCCCTATCACTTTGAACACAAGGACAATGTTACATAAACACAGGAACTTCTTTTCCCCAACCAAGGAATGGTAATTGTCTTATGACCTCCTCTTGATCTCTCTTTTCCTCAGGTAGCACAGGTCCTAGCCATTAGTCAGAGTCCCAGTCACTAATATAAGTCTATCGTTTCCTTCTCACCCTCTTCAGGTGGTATCAAAGTATCTTATTCTCTGATTAGTCTTTTCCATAGTGAACTTTATGAAAAGATTCATGTCAGTTTCTGGTTGATGGCCCAGCCTGGACTGATGTCCCATTGGCTATTTGGTATGTTCCCTGGGTTGCCTAGCCAGGAGTTTTGCTCAGCTCTCTCCAGTATTGGTTATCCATATAAGAGTTGTCAGGTTTCTCGGGCCAGCTTGTCCATTGATCTTTATTTATTTATGTATTTATTGCATTTGTTATACACCTAAACCCAGGGGTATCCCGGTGTAGTTACAGACATCTTAATTATGATTCAACAGTTAGAGTCACATGCATATTCCAAACATATTCAAGAACAAATACATGCATTAGTTGACGTATACATCAGTGAGTATTCATGAGAATATTTACATCCTAGGAATTCCTTGCCTAAAATTTGTTGAACAACCAGGTTTTTAGGAGTTTTTTGAAGCGCTGGAATGATTCTTCGTTTTTGATGCTTACGAAAAGGGCATTCCAGTGTTTGGGGGCCATAACTTGGAAGCTACTACCACCGGCTCTGGTGCTTTTGTAACGGGGGTTCACGAGGAGTGAGTTGTTATTCGATCTGAGCTTTCTATTGAATTCATTTTGCTTATAGAATGGTTAAAGTAGATGGGTGCTTTCTTAGTGAGACACTTGTGGGTCACACACAGGGATTTAAAAATGATTCTGGCCTTAATGGGCAGCCAGTGGTTCACCCTACTGATAATGGAGATATGGTCTGATTTTTTTAGCCCTATGGCTGCTCGTTAGCGCTTTGTTTTGCATGAGTTGTAATTTGCTTAGGTTCGTATTTTAGGTCCCTAGTAGGAGTACATTACAATAGTCCAATATGGATAAACCCTGGCTAAAGTGATGCAATTTGTAGGTGAGAGGAATTGGCGACTTAGTGCAATTAACTTGGATGTATAGAAAGTGGGGAGGATAAAGCGTTTACATGTTTTGTCATTGTTAAGTTAGCGTCTAAGTAGACTCCTAAGGTTTTTACTTGTTTTTAGACAGGAATCAGCATGCCATCTATGTTGATCGCAGTATAGTCTGAGTGGAGGGTGTTGATTTTGAATTGGGAGCCCACCATGGGAATCTCTGTTTTCTCATTGTTAAGGCATAGGCTATTCATAGCCATCCAGTGTTGTAATATTGCATATATTTTGTTGATGATCATAGTGTCATGGTCATAATTTCCTGTTATTGGGATGAGGATCTGGGTGTCATCTGCAAAGTTTGTTTAGATGACACCCATAGCATACAGAGAAGAGGAGTTTAGTATATGCATTGTATAAAGTGGGCGAGAGAAAAGACTCTTGGGTACCCCGATGGGTACTGGGATAGGATCTGCAGCCTCTTTGCCTATGGATATTCTAGACGTACGTTCAGCTAGAAAGGATTTCACCCAAAGGGTGGCCTCTTTGGAGAAGCTGAAATCATTCGCGAGTGTAGCACATAGTTTATCGTGGTCCACTAAATTGAATGCTGCTGACAGATCTAACAGCAACAGAATGCAGAGTTTGCCAGTGTCCCTAATAGTGTCCATCTGAATATTCAGATCCATGAGTGCCGTTTCCATGCTATGGTTAGGCCTAAAACCTAATTGTCTAGCTCCCAACAGCTGGTTTTGTTCCAGGTGGGCTTGAATTCAGGTGTATGCTATTTTGTCTATGATCTTAAGCAGAAATGGGATCGTAGTTATTGGTCGGTAATTTGTAGGTCTAGATGCATCCAGTGAAGGTTTTTTCAGCAGGGGGTCACCCAAGCTTCTTTGATGCTCGTTGACACTATGTTCATATTGAATGAAGCATTTACAAAGTTGGTGATAATGGGAGTGAGAATAGGAGCACATAGTTTGACTAAATGTGCTGGGAAGTTATCCCCTTTACAGTTGGATGCTTTTAGTTTAGAGATGGGTTCAGATACAGAGTCTTGGGTAACCAGAGAGAAGTGGAACAGCATGTTCTTGTTCCTATCTGTTGAGTTAAGTGCGGATTCGGGCATATATTTGTCAGCTAAGATTTTTCTTTTGGTGATGATTTTCTTTTGAAGTAGTTCAATTTTGGAGGTTAACGCATTTTGAATGGTGGTGCACCATTCTTTGCTGGAATTAGCTGGTGTGGTGACTGGGCTAAGATTTTCCCGTTCTCTAAGGATCGTGAAGGGTTGCTCTTACCTTCTCTTGCTCTTTGAGTTCTTCTACCCGACTCTGGGGTTTGCTTTCTCTTCCCACCACTGGGGTGTCATCCTTCTTGTTCCTCCTTGAGGCCAGTTATCTGGAATCCTGCCATAGGATCTGGTCTCTGTTAGCCCACCTTAGGCTGTAGTTTATTTAGCCCCCCTTAGGTGTACACTCTTTCCCACCTTGTCTTGGGGTAGGTTGTCTGCAGCCCTGCCTTAGGGTATCTGTGCTTTCTGCAGAGCTTGTAACAAAGGCCTTGTATATGAACTATAATCAAAGATCCATGCTCTGACATAGTTACATAGTCCCAGAAATCTTTGCATGTGCTTTATCGTGTCTGGCTTTGTGGTTTTCAAAATGGCCTCCGCTCTCTCAGGAGTAACTGTTTCCTTCATGTGAAATCAACTGACCTATGTACAATACCTCCTCTTGATATACTGTAACTTCTCTTGTTAACTTTATATCCTTTGTCAGCAAGTGGAATCATCAACTGAATAGAACCACGTCTGCATCCTTCCTCTGAAGTGCCACAAACTAAAATATCATCTACATATTGCAAGACAACACTTTCCAAATCAATATTGCTTAAATCCATCTGGAGAACTCTATTAAAAACCGATGGAGACTCACAATACCCTGGAGGGAATCTCGTGCTTTTTAACTTAGTTTGTCTGAGTGTAAATTACATCAGATCCTGCGAGTCTTTGTGAAAGGGGATTGAGAAAAACGCATTTTCAAATCAATCACAGTAAAATATTGTGCTTCAACAGGTATGTTACATAAGATTGTAGCCAGATTAGGAACTAGAGGGAATTCGGCCCCTACCATCTTGCTTATCGGTCTTAAATCTTGAATTAGTCTCCATGACCCCCCCTTAGATTTCTTGATAGGGTACACTGACGTATTACACGGTGACTCTGACATCACCAAGATGCCCTGATCCATCATGGCAGAAATCATTTTAAAAATACCTTCATCTGCCTCTCGAGACATAGGATACTGTCGTGCTCGAGGTAAAATTGCTCCAGGCTTCAATTTAATCTTCACTTCTCCAACCCCCTTCAATAAACCTACGTCATAAGCGCCTGTAGTCCATGATGAGACTTGCACTTTTGCCATGTCTCCCGCAAAATATTCAGGACACTTTTGTACTAGCACCATTCTCTGGGGAACCTCACGTTTAATGACTCGTACCGAATAAGTAATGCACATCTCAAATATTATTTCATCATCTGATGGACGATCTCCAAACATGTCCTCATCAGTGAATTTGGTCAATCTGGAGACCTTCCACAATTGTGATCACTGTGCACCATTGTCTGCCATCATGATCATTCCCATCAAGCAAAGCCACTTCTACTCGCACTATGGCTGCTTGTAGTTCAAGAGGAACGATTTACCCTTCTTCATCCATAGGTATCTTTGGCCTGAATAAAAACTCATCAGGTATTCTCATAGTTTTGCCTACCAAGCCTGGCAGCCTCATCAACAAGATTTGTATCCCATAATGAAACACCTCTGGTTCTAACGGGATAGCTCTCATGGTCATTTGTCCTGCAAATGCCACAATAAATTCATTCACATTTAAATAATGCATTCCTGGTGTTGAACACACTATACCTTTATCAGTAAATGAGATTGTCAAATTCAACTTAGTCATCAAATCTTGGCCTAATATATTGACAGGTGTCTGCCTTGAATACAGTAGTGGCACCAACATGTCACATTCACCTATAGAGACTGGTAAGTCTTCAGTAAAAGAAACTCTGCTTGTAGCTCCTGTTTGTGAAACCTTGAGTATTCATGGCATTGCCAGACATAAAAAGTGTTCCCTCTTTTATACATGAACGTGTTGCACTCCTGTCTACTAAAAACGAAAAACATTTGCCTCCTATACTGACGTTTACCCTCGGTTTCTCGTGAGGATTTAGTGTCACGGATAGTATTGAACACATCAAGTCTCCCAGTGAGCTGTCCTATTGTGGATAAAGCCTTATTCCTGTACTTGTAAAAGGATTTCCTCCTTCCACAGTGACCCATCTTATCCTAGGAGTCATTAACTGTCCCGTGCTTGTGTTTTGCAGTATCTGCATAGGTGAATGCTGCGACTGCCCTTGCGGCAGATTTACTGCTGCTTGCAGTGGATGCAAACCTTGCTGCATTCTCAGTGCTTGTGCCTGTTGCACTGTTTGATTCTGAGCAAACCCATCTCCACTCTGCTGTGAATACGCAGGTGGGTTTGAAATCCCTCCTCTTGAAAATTGACCATTCTGCAGAAACCCTTGACTTCTACACATGCAAGTTAAATGCCCTGTCATTCCACATAACAAACAAACAGGAATTGGTCTCCCCATCTGTCCTCCCTGCATGCCTTGATTATCATTCTGCATATTCTGAAATCCACCTTGATTATTCTGAAATGTCCCTGATTGATCTGCCAATTCCCTTGATTATATGGAACATTTCTACCTCAAAATCCTCCTCTTACTCGTGGAGCAAATCCATTATTGCACTGATCAAACTGCCTTTGATTATTTCACTGCGGCATGTTTGTTATCTGTTGTGAATTCGATCTGTCTCCATTAGTTATCATCGCCCCTTCAATAGCGTACTTAGATAACTTCTTTTGTACTACCTTTGCCTCTTTGCCTTTCCAGATAACATCTTTTTTATGATACTTTTCCTGCAAGAGTCTGCAATAATGTGCGATGGTCAACTGGATCTCCGACCACGGTTTAGCCTCCATACCCACTAACTTCTTAAACTGCTTCTGTACCGGGTCTGGCAGCCCTTGGCATAGTATGTGATAGAACACAGGTATGAATTTCCACCACGCTTCACGTGTGTCCAAGCTCCACTGCTCTTGAAAATTCGAAATGTAAGCAAGCGGGTCTTCCCCTCCCTTCATCTTTTTCATCATTATAGCTCCCATATCGGATGTGTCTGGATACAGTACTCTAAGCGCTTTCCAGACTGCAGCTCAGCAATTATTAAACAGTGCTCTGTCATGAGCAGTGTTAACCGTAGTAACACTACCATATCCTGCTCTAGACCAAACGTCATCAGCCCTCTCTCCAAGAATGGCAATCAGGAGACCTTAAATGTCCCCTATAGCCAAGGTATTCCCTCCTGTCATCTTTTCCAATTCATGTATCCATTTCCCAGCGCCAGAAATTAAACTCAGAAGTTTACACCTCAAATTATCCTTGCCCATCTGGGGCCAAGGTATATAGTGTGGTCTAGCTCCCCCTTTCTCTATCAAGGGAAACTGCAAAACCTCAAACTCACTCTCATCTCCCATTGTCTGTCTATTCAAGGCATAGACATTTCCGCACAGCCTTCTTCCTGGTAGCAACCTCAATCTGCTCACATATGGTGGCGATTCCCCCCTCTCACCATGAGGTTGCCCTTTAGGTTGATCTGACTGCGTCAATGATTTTGACGTCCTAGGTACAGTTGCATCTAAATCTGACCATCTTACTTCCTTATCCATTGAAAAGCAACCCTCAGGCCCACATACGTCATCCCTTTCTTCTCTACGAAAGGTGTCTCTGTCTTCATCCGACATTTCCTGGGCCCAACTCATAACTTCTCTCCTCCTCATCTCTGTGTAGAGTCAGTCTATCTAAAGACAACTAACTCTTTGGGGGGGCCTCATGCTACATGAGGCTCCCTCTGTATCGTATAGTTGTGTACTCTCAAGTCAATCATTTTTTCCCTTCCCCTTCAATTCTTTCTGGGCTTTCATATCATGATCTCTTCTCCAATGCTCCTGGAGTCAAACTCGTCCTCTAGATTTACTCTAGATGGGCCAGGTAATGACTCATATTCCGGGAAGAAATCCTCTATATCCTCCCATGCTACTTCTGGTTTGGGATTCTGTACCTCCTTCTCCAGGCGATCGGGATTGCGTGCTCTCTGCCTTCTTTTTCATTCTATGTCATCATCAAGCTCTCTGTGCTTTCTTGCTTCCTCCCTTACTCTGTCTTCCTCCTTTTTTTTCATATCCCGTCTCTTGTTTGCCCTTCATATCTCCTTATCCCTTCATCTTTGCATTCTCTTATCCCTTAACTTCTGTTCTTCATCTTCCATTCTTTTCCTTTCTCACTTTTCCCCCTCATCGATTGCCCTTTGTCTATTATTTCATTTTCTTTGCTACACTGCTCTTTCCTGCTTCTTCAACTGTTCATCTTGATATAGCTGCTCTCGTCTCAGTCTATCTTTTCTTTTTACCTCTTCTTCTTTCGATCGTTCCTCCTGTTCAATATCCTTTTTATTTTGCCCATCTTCATCTTCCCTTTGTCTTACTTCCTTGATGCCTTTACCATTGAGTTTGAGCAAAATCTGTCCACCCATCCATTTGTTCTGTAGAAGGGCTAACTCATCAGCGTTATCTCTTTCTCCCTTCCATCTCTTTATTTCTCTTCCTATATCTAAAGATGTGCTTGCTCGATCACTTCTCTCCTTGTCGCATCTCTCCTTGTCCCTCAGGACTTTAGGAATTACATCTTTCTCAGTATTATTCTCTGGTCCCTCGTCACTGCTTTGCGCAGGTGACTCATATGCTGGGTTACTATACCCCATTGCTGCCTTAAGCTCCCTCAATGCGTATAACCCATCGTCTTTCTTGCTTTCGCCGTCTATATCCGGTGGGGCGGGGGAGCAGAAGGCTCCTCCCTCCCCCTCTTTGCATATATTAAGGGTCCAATCTGTAGGAGGCGGCTCTTCTCTTTCCTCCTGGTACATTTTCCAAAGTTCTAAGCTCGCTAGTCGCTTGTCTAGCTTTTTTCCAATGTACGCTGCATGCAAATATGTCGCCATATGCTGCAGTACTACCTTTGATAGTGACCCTTCTTGCGGCCATGGCATAAACATTTTATCTGCAGTTTCCCTTAACCCATTCCGCATTATGCTGTCTAAGTTTAGGTGCATGTTTCGGCAACTGCTTACAGAGATGCATAAGTGGAGTAACATCCTCAATTTTTAACTCTTCATTTTTGACTATCAATACTCGTTTGCTTTTGTCACAGATTTGAAAAAGCAATACATTTCAGAAAAATGATATAATATGAGCGTGCACCAATGGTCGCAGGCTCCAAACCCTCTAAATAACGTTTTTTACTTTAATCTTGCTAAAAAACATCATCAACTCAAATTTAAAAAATCACTTAAATTCTCCAACCTCACGTTTCTCCTTTTACCAATTTCTTTAAACTATGATGTTATCACCAATACATAAATAAATAAAACGAACAGACGAACAATCACACTCGACCGGTCGCATATATCTCTTACAATCTTCTCCTTAAGACTTGTCTTGCCCTCTAATCAGTAACCCATACAGAGTTTAAATTAACCTCATTAAGTCTGGCTTTACCCAGAACTCGTCATCTACGCTTCCACTATGGGACTTTAGGTTTAAGATTTCTTCTGATTCATTCTTTAAAATGCAGGAACTGGGCGTATCCTCTTATCATGGCACTCTCTCCTCACAATACCTTTATTGCTTGTCCTTATACAAGTCAATTTCTATTCACTAACACTCTTATTCTCAAGTTATATTTACCCCACATCCCTCCATTACACTTCTTTCCCTTATCACTTCTAGTCACTTATAACCCATGCATCATTTTACCAACTTGCTCAGTTCTTACTCCCCATTCGCATGTTCGTCTCCTGACTCTCAGGATCGTACGCCTCTTTTATCGCCTTCCTGTTCATTAAGCTTCTCATAGACTGTGGGAGGGGATTCCTTTTGAAACCGGAGGGACCCGTCAAGCCCTACTTGCAAGATTTTACAATTTAAACTAAGCACTATCTACGGGGAGCTTCACGTCCTGTAGCCGAATGGCAGAGGTCCTGCAATATTGCCGGGACTCCAACATTTACTTATGTTGATGGATTTTAAACCATCCTCTCCGTTACCAAGTGAACTGAATAACCTCAGCCCTTTAAGATGAGTAGCAATTACCCTTGAGATGGATGGGGATGCAGAAGTTACTCAACATCAATAATCAAAATGACTCAGTTAGCTGGAAAAAAGGATAACTGTTTTATTTTCAATTCTCTAAAACAGGGAGCATAACAAACATCAACGAATTTGCTCGATCCTCTTACTCAACAAAATTCATAAAAAACAGTACTTATATTCAAAACTTGTCATCATTGACATTGACCTGTGTCACTACCAACGTTATCCTACGTGGCAAACTACAGAACTTATTACTCATTATGATAGGCTCCAAGTGAACCTCTACATATACAATCTATACTAGTATGGGATAGTAGTGAAAGTGGAAGATTACTTAACATCAGGTGGGACAACTAAGCCCTTCCCTCAAAAATGGTCACTATAAACGTCACTAAATACACAATGTCCCATTGCTACACAAACTATAGGACCCTTAATTACACGGTGCACTACACTTGGTTGGCACTCTAACCATCGTCAGTACTTTTCCACCTACGTCTAGCAGCATGCAGATAGGACTTCCAGGTGCTGGTAACCTTGTCTTACCCTGGCTTCCCACAAATTAACATATGAATCTATCACCACCTCAGTGGTCAGGTAGTCAATTAGGATTTGAAGCTGGGCCTTGAGTTTGTTCTGTACTGTGGAGAATCAGGGCAGGGAAGGCACACTCTGCCCTCATGCGGAGGGTGTGAACATCTTGCTCGTCCAACTTCGTCCTTCCACATGACTGTAGATCATGGTTTCGAGCTCTTACTGTCTTTAAAATACTATTTTTTAAAAGACCTCTGATGTGTTTCATGTGTTGTTCATACTTTCTGAACAGGAGCTGTTCTTTCACACGATTTTGTGTCCACTGCTAGTTAACTTCATCATGATAAGACCTTGGCTTCTTGGCTTGACTTCATGGTTCATTCAGCCTTGTCTTTCCGAGATTCAATTTTAATTCATGTATTCTCTTACTGCGCCACACTGAGGATGACGCCTTCCATTTTTAGTCCAACTTTCTATAACAAGTAGTGGAAACATTCATTGTTTATCCTTAATGCATATATGTATATAATGGCACATACCGCAATCTATTCACTATAAAGCTAGCCTTAAGAATACCTTGTCTGCTTGCGTATCTTTTGTATCTGTACATGTGTAAACTAACTGGATTTCTTCATCCGTTTAATGGCATAAGCTTCTTCACCTTGATCCCAAGATGTCACGTATCCTTGATACTTTCTGGATGCCTTATAGAAAATCTGCATTCTCTAGCCTCTGCATCTGTTCTAGTTACGTCAACCATGCTCTGTGTGATGTTACCATTCGTCTTGTCCATTCATTTGCTCGGCTTCTTCCGGGATTACATTCAAACGGCCATCATATTTTCTTGTATGCAGGTACGGTTTTATCAATGGGAACTTTGCTTCCAGGATTCTCTTAGGTATCGTTTTTTTCACTGGTACTGCATGTGTCTCACATCTTAGCTCCCAACATCTCAGATATCTCGGGAAAGTGGTCCTGTGCAGACATTCCACTTTGAAGTCTTTGTCTGTCTCAACCCCCCTCTTACAGTTATTGTATCCACCCATCTTTTTTCCACAGCTTTGTTTTAATTGCCTTCCAAATTAGTTGTTAGGAAAGATTTCGTAATTGTAGGTAATTTTCCTTCCATGTGGCAACCCCTAAACTTTTTGCTGTTGTTTTTCACCTTGTTCTTGACTTTGCCAGAGAAGTGCAGCCTTCTGCCGCACTCCTCTGGGCTTTCGCTCCTTTTCTTATGGGGAAACTGACATGCCCTTAAGACAGTCAGTACCGGGGAACGCTGTTTCCCGTAGTTTCTTTTATCGTGTTGCGGCTTTAGTGCAACATGACACAAGAGGGCACTGTAAGCTAAGTTACAGCTCTCTTGGGTCTCTAGCCTTCTACAGGCCCTAGATACTCTTTTAGGATGGTATTTGATCGGTGCAAGTCATTCAGGGACTCGAATGGTGGCAGCGATCGTTTTGTTTATTTTGAGCTCCTTTTGGCGTTCTGAGCACGGTTTTCGCACTGAACCCAAAATGGTGGCCTGGCTCCCAAAATGGCCAGACCACGAGGCTCCTTTGTCTTGTCCACTGACCGTCTTGCTCCCTTCACCTTCCCCAGGTCGAGCGACCCGGGGCCTTCCTTATTTGGGCATGTACTTTCCCGCGAAACCTGGTTGCTTTCGCGGGCTTCTACATGTCGTTTGTGTGCCTCCAGGGTGTGGGCTGGGATGTCTGGTCCCAATACACATCCTGGGTGCCAGAGAGTCTAGGGTAGTGTGAATGCCTGGGACCACCGTGGTCCGTGATTGGTCCACGTATGGTGTGTGTGTTGATGAGCGGATCTCCCATTGGCTCCCCTCCGTTTTGGCGCGAAGGGAACCGTGGATAAGAGGGGGCTGGAAACACCACTACCGTGTCGATCTCCTGAGTTCTCACGAACGAAGGAATACAGGAGCCAAGTATCCTGCAACCAAGAGGCTGGACCGAGGAATCGCTGGTGACCCGCTGAAGGACTCCTCCTTTGCACTGCTGTCGTCCTGTGAAACCCTTTCCTCCTTTGATCGAACCAGAAGGCCTGTACTGGTGCTTCGACCTTTGGAATAGCAGGAACAGCTATTCCCGGCGACTTCATCATCTCCTGCCAAGTAAGCCTTCGGAAGTGTCTCTGGGCCATCCAGTTGACTGACCAGCTTACAAGGGAGTCCTGCTCTGTAACCGCCGCCAGGTTGTGTTGTATTTCGAGTCCTTGTCACTCTCCCACGCTTCGTACACTTGGCGTTCCCAAGTCTGAAGGGAGGAGTGTACATTTGGCTCGGATACACACGGCCGCTCCGTTGTCCTGCTGCGGCAACAAACTGTGCTGGTTTCGTCGATTGGGATGTCTTTTTGCTCTACACGACTACGAGGCGTTCCCTGCTCTTCTGAACCTGCCAGCTGCTGAAACTAACGTGGAGAAGCCTGGGTCTGCTTGCTTCGGGGACCGGTGAGTAGTTTAGCTAGGATCTGGTCGCCCTCCTGCAGTAGCCCATTGCTTTTCCCCGCTGTGTAAAAACAGCACCCTTTTGTCCGTACTCGCGCTCTGCTTCTGCTCGCTGTGGAGGCTGCGCTTGAGTTGCGGAACCTGTTCTCCTTCTGCTGGGCACTAACCCGAACTGCCTGACTTCCTCCGAAGAGCTTCCCCTTTTGCCCGTTGGCACCGGCGTGGCAGGTACTTTGAGCACAAGGCTCCACTCTTCGCAGGGCTCG
Organism: Ambystoma mexicanum; assembly: GCF_040938575.1. Classification (NCBI taxonomy): domain Eukaryota; kingdom Metazoa; phylum Chordata; class Amphibia; order Caudata; family Ambystomatidae; genus Ambystoma; species Ambystoma mexicanum. Next base: position 721,034,997 of record NC_090932.1, read on the forward strand.
GACTTCCATCTAGTTAGGTGCCTCTGAAGGCGAACTGAGTCTAAAGCGTTATCGCACTGCCTGTTTTCCTTCCCTTGCAGGTGGACTACACATTTCGTGCTTATAACGCTAGCGACTGTTGTATTTGTATATATATTGTGTTGATATGGTATGTGTTGGTTTAATATTGTGATATTGTGATTTTCTCGCTACGGTCATTGTTTTAAAGGCCTTAAAATAAATGTGTATATATTTTTGATATAACAACTGTTTGGAGTAGTTTGTAAGCGCTCTTGCTTTGTGTGCTCATTGCGGGCTTTCAGTCACCCTCACCCCTCTTGAGACCAAGTCTTGACCGCCGCGATCGCTACCTTGATTGGTCTGGCTCGTCCAGAGGTTACCCTGTTCCAAGTAATTAGGTTGGCCTTCTGAACTTCTGCGCCACCAGGACAGAGTTCAGAAATCCGTCCTAACAAATTGGTGTACAGCGGTGGGATACGACTGAAGGTATCCAGTGTTGCGCACGAACTAAGGCATTTCGGGTTATTCCAACCAGTACACGTAGTGAATTGTTGTAGTATAACTTTAAAAAGGCCATAGTCCTATCAAACAGTATGGAAACAAATACCTTGTTAACTTTAAATGCTTCCAAATCAGAAACATTGAAGAAGATGTGTGCGGAGAGAGGGGTTTCCTCTCAAGGCACTAAATTGGAAATGATCCAAAGAATCGTGGCGTGGCAAGAAGCGCAGCTTGACGCTATAACTTATGAGGACAGTGCGGAAGGTGGTGGGGCTGCTCTCACTGGTAGAACCGACGGTTCTGCCGCCGCACTGATCCATCGCGACCACGAGGACAGGGAGGACGAGATGTCTAAAGTTTCCTCTGCCAGTGTTGATGGGGAGGCTATGCTTGAATTCAAGAAGCAAGAGCTGCGGTTTAGGCAGCAGGAGCTTGAATTCAGCATAGCCAAAATAAAAATCGAACAGGCAGAAAAACAAAAAGACAGGGATCACCAGTTGGAACTGGCCAAGCTTCAGGTTGCAAATGGGTCCAAGGGTCCTGGACATGGGTCTGGGGCTTCCTCTCATCCACGGTTTCCCGAAAGATCTGCTCAGTGTGTATGAAGAGAGGAATGACATTATGGACTGGCTGAATGCGTTTGAGTATGCATGTGAGGTTCAAGAAGTTGACAATGCTGATAAGATTGCGTGGTTGCTCAGTAGACTGCCCCATTCTGGCTGTAGTGCCATTATGGAAATGTCAAAGGCTGAGCGAGCTGATTTCGCAATGTTAAAGCAAACTCTCATTTTAAAGTTTGGGAAGACTCCGGCCCAATATTTAAAGCGTTTTCGAGAGTATAAGAAAAAGGAAGGTGGTACTTGGGTATCTTATGTCGCTGAATCCTTGAAAAACTTAACTGGCTGGGTCGAAGGTTATAAGGTTTCTACCTTCGAAGGCATGATAAATCTTGTCATGCTGGAACACATTTTTGCTTCTTCTTCCCCGGAGCTTAAGCAGCATTTGGCCGATTCGAAGGAGATAGATCCTAAGAAGCTGGCCATTGCAGCAGACTTATGGGTGTCACATCGAGTGTCCCATAAGGACAAAACTCATCCTGGTAAGCAGGAGGAAGGGAAAAAGTCCAAAGATATGGAGGGTGGGGAATCTGCTAAATCTTCTTCCCATAAGGGCCACAAAAAGAAAAACAAGGGTAAGACACAAGAGAACTCACAGGGTAGTGGAGGTCAGCCTCCGAAACAGAACTCTGGTTACAATAAGCCTCCCTACGTAAACAGACCCACTGGGGCTTGTTTTTCTTGTGGAGCAACTGACCACGTGAAGGGGGATCCCCGTTGTAAGGTTAGACCTTTGGGGGTCCACTCCGCTAATCTGGCCTTCTCCTCCTACGAGGAAGAAGAGATTACAGGAGCATCCTTCTCCTCAGACTCATTTCCCAGCGGGATAGAGGCTGAGGTAGTTTTAGTGTCCCTGGGTTCCTGGGAGCCTAAAGTCGCAGAGGCTTATGCTAGGATTCCGGATAATACCAAGCACTACTTTAAAGACAGTGTGCTGATCAATGGAGTGGATACTCCAGCTCTTAGGGATAGTGGGTGCAGCCGCACTGTAGTGGATTCTACCTTGGTAGACTCAGAGGAAGTTGCCAGAGCTACTCTGATGCCCACTAAGTTGGCTGACGGCCCCCTCCGTATGTTTCCCGTAATACCTGTAAATCTTACTTTAAATGGTACAGCAGTCAGGATTCCAGTGAGCATTCAGAGAAACGTCCCGGGAAAGGTCTTGTTGGGTAATGATCTCAGAGCTTTAGGGCTCGTAGGAGACACTGCCGAAAGACCCTACACACGGTCTCAAACACGGGCAGCATTGGCCAAGTCCAATACGCCGCCCCAGCCAAAGGGGAAACCCAAGGCGAAAGGAGTCTACAAGTCAAAACGAGGGAAAGAGAATATTCCCCCGAGCTCGCCTACCACTGCGGTGGAGGAAGTTGGTCAATCGCCCGGGCCTGACGAGGAGGTGGCGATGCCTGAAGTATTCGACCCCAACGATCATCCTGAACTAAAAGACTTGTTAGTTGAAGGAGGTCCTGATAGGGACGAATTCAGTAAAGGCCAACGTGAGTGCCCATCTCTGGAAGGCCTAAGGAGACAGGCCTGCTCCCAGCTTGAGGGTGAACCTCCTGGGAAGCATAGGATTTATTGGGAAGGTGGACTCCTGTATAGTGAGCCCACAGAGTCTACAGAAGGAGACCATAGGACGTTGGTGGTTCCCCTTGCTGTTAGGCCCTTCCTCCTGCAGTTGGCGCATGAAGTTCCCCTTGCTGGTCACCTTGGTATGAAGAGGACCAGGCAAAGGTTATCCATGCACTTCTACTGGCCCAAGATGGGGGTGCAAGTAGAAAGTCACTGCAGGAGTTGTGCCTCCTGCCAGTTGTCTGGTAAGGTTGGCCCGACAATCCAAGCTCCGTTGGTACCGCTCCCAGTTGTGGGGGTACCATTTGAAAGGGTAGGGATCGACATCGTTGGTCCCCTTGACCCGCAAACATCCTCGGGCAATAGGTTTATCCTGGTGCTGGTCGACCATGCAACCAGGTATCCTGAGGCCATCCCATTGAAAACTGTAACTGCCAAGTCAGTTGCAAAAGCTTTACTCGGCATATTTACTAGGGTTGGCTTCCCTAAAGAAGTTGTGTCAGATCGTGGCAGCAACTTTATGTCGAAGTATATGCAGGCTATGTGGAAAGAATGTGGGGTCACCTACAAGTTCTCTTCTGCATACCACCTCCAGACCAATGGTCTGGTGGAACGTTTCAACAGAACGTTAAAGAGCATGATTGGGGCTCTGGAGGAACCTCAGAGAAGAAAATGGGATCTTCTTTTACCATGCTTATTGTTTGCCTACCGAGAGGTACCACAGGAGGGTGTTGGCTTCAGCCCCTTCGAACTTCTGTTCGGTCATCCCGTACGGGGACCCTTAGCCATCGTCAAAGAGGGATGGGAGATGCCCACTCCCCCTGTTACTACCAACGTAGTTGATTATGTGCTAGGGCTCAGAAAACGGATGGTACTTCTGATGGGCTTGGCTAGTGATAAATTGAAGGCAGGGCAAGCGCTGGTGAAACATTGGTACGACCAGAAAGCTTCCCTCATCAACTTTACACCTGGTCAGCAAGTCCTGATCATGAATCCCATAAGGCCTCGAGCTTTACAGGACAAATGGTCAGGCCCTTACACAGTGGTGGAGCCCCTGGGTGAGGTTAACTATTTAGTGGACCTTGGAAGGCCTGGACAGGCTCCAAAAGTGTTTCACGTGAATAGGCTGAAGGCTTTCGTCCCAAGAGTCGAAATCGCAGCACTGCTACTGGCTTCAGACATTGAGGAAGAGGAGTCTGAACCTCTCCCCGACCTGTTCCAAAGCGGTCCTTCAGATAGCTCCTTTGAGGGTGTCCGAGTGGCCCCTCACCTGACTTCTGATCAGCAGGCTGAGGTGAAAAGTTTGCTTAGGCAGTTTTCCCCCCTGTTTTCACAGTCCCCTGGTTTGACACCTTGGTGCAAACATCACATTGACACAGGAGACAGTGTACCTACCAAAAGTAGGGGATACAGGATGTCAGACAAAGTACGGTCTTATATTAAGACCGAGGTCAACAAAATGTTAGACCTTGGTTTGATTGTACCCTCTAGTAGTCCTTGGTCCAGCCCTGTGGTGTTGGTTCCAAAGGCAGGCACTTCTGAATTGAGGTTCTGCGTGGATTACAGGGCTCTGAATGCTGTCACCAAGACAGATGCACACCCCTTGCCTCGAACAGATGAGCTGGTGGATACTTTGGGTGCCTCCAAGTACCTCAGCACGTTTGACCTCACTGCTGGCTATTGGCAAATCGCTTTAGCAGAGCATGCCAAGGAGAAGACAGCATTTTCTACTCCAGACGGCCTTTACCAATTCCGGGTAATGCCGTTCGGGTTGAAGAATGCACCTGCCACTTTCCAGAGGCTTGTGAATCATGTGTTGAATGGGTTGGACGAATTCTGTCTTGCATATCTGGACGATATAGCAGTTTTCAGTGCCACCTGGGAAGACCATGTGAAACACCTTGGGATTGTGCTCCAGGCTCTTCAGAAAGCCCACTTGACCATAAAGGCTAGTAAATGCCAGATTGGACAAGGCTCAGTGGTTTACCCTGGACATGAAGTAGGTGGAGGGAGGATACAGCCTCTACCCAGTAAAGTACAAGCAGTACAAGACTGGCCTACCCCCACTACGCAAACCCAAGTGAGAGCCTTCTTAGGACTCACAGGGTATTACCGCAATTTTGTGGCAGACTATGGCACCATAGCTGCTCCTCTGACTGCCCTCACAACTCCGAAGAAACCCAAGAAGGTAACTTGGACCGACGAGTGTGAGAAGGCCTTCAATGGCTTGAAAGACTCCTTGTGCCAGGCCCCTGTCCTCAGGGCCCCTGATTATCAAAGACCTTTTATCGTGCAGACGGATGCCTCTGACACTGGGATAGGAGCTGTACTATCACAAGTAGATGAGAAGGGTAAGGAACACCCTATCGGTTTTATTAGTCGCCAGCTTAAGGACAGAGAGCTCAGATGGTCCACGGTAGAGAAAGAATGTTTCTCTGTTGTGTGGGCCCTAAGGAAGCTGAGGCCCTACCTCTATGGGACCCACTTCACTGTGCAGACTGACCATAAGCCGTTAAAGTGGCTAATGAACATGAAGGGGGAGAATCCAAAGTTGCTTAGGTGGTCCATAAGTCTACAAGGCTTCGACTTCACTATTGAGCATAGGCCAGGTGTCCAACATAGCAATGCTGATGGGTTGTCCAGAATGTTTAACCGACCTGAACAAGAGACTCATCCAGGGGTGGATTAGTTCCCCCTGTCCATAGTCTGGGAGGGGCGAGTGTTAGGAAAGATTTCGTAATTGTAGGTAATTTTCCTTCCATGTGGCAACCCCTAAACTTTTTGCTGTTGTTTTTCACCTTGTTCTTGACTTTGCCAGAGAAGTGCAGCCTTCTGCCGCACTCCTCTGGGCTTTCGCTCCTTTTCTTATGGGGAAACTGACATGCCCTTAAGACAGTCAGTACCGGGGAACGCTGTTTCCCGTAGTTTCTTTTATCGTGTTGCGGCTTTAGTGCAACATGACACAAGAGGGCACTGTAAGCTAAGTTACAGCTCTCTTGGGTCTCTAGCCTTCTACAGGCCCTAGATACTCTTTTAGGATGGTATTTGATCGGTGCAAGTCATTCAGCGACTCGAATGGTGGCAGCGATCGTTTTGTTTATTTTGAGCTCCTTTTGGCGTTCTGAGCACGGTTTTCGCACTGAACCCAAAATGGTGGCCTGGCTCCCAAAATGGCCAGACCACGAGGCTCCTTTGTCTTGTCCACTGACCGTCTTGCTCCCTTCACCTTCCCCAGGTCGAGCGACCCGGGGCCTTCCTTATTTGGGCATGTACTTTCCCGCGAAACCTGGTTGCTTTCGCGGGCTTCTACATGTCGTTTGTGTGCCTCCAGGGTGTGGGCTGGGATGTCTGGTCCCAATACACATCCTGGGTGCCAGAGAGTCTAGGGTAGTGTGAATGCCTGGGACCACCGTGGTCCGTGATTGGTCCACGTATGGTGTCTGTGTTGATGAGCGGATCTCCCATTGGCTCCCCTCCGTTTTGGCGCGAAGGGAACCGTGGATAAGAGGGGGCTGGAAACACCACTACCATGTCGATCTCCTGAGTTCTCACGAACGAAGGAATACAGGAGCCAAGTATCCTGCAACCAAGAGGCTGGACCGAGGAATCGCTGGTGACCCGCTGAAGGACTCCTCCTTTGCACTGCTGTCGTCCTGTGAAACCCTTTCCTCCTTTGATCGAACCAGAAGGCCTGTACTGGTGCTTCGACCTTTGGAATAGCAGGAACAGCTATTCCCGGCGACTTCATCATCTCCTGCCAAGTAAGCCTTCGGAAGTGTCTCTGGGCCATCCAGTTGACTGACCAGCTTACAAGGGAGTCCTGCTCTGTAACCGCTGCCAGGTTGTGTTGTATTTCGAGTCCTTGTCACTCTCCCACGCTTCGTACACTTGGCGTTCCCAAGTATGAAGGGAGGAGTGTACATTTGGCTCGGATACACACGGCCGCTCCGTTGTCCTGCTGCGGCAACAAACTGTGCTGGTTTCGTCGATTGGGATGTCTTTTTGCTCTACACGACTACGAGGCGTTCCCTGCTCTTCTGAACCTGCCAGCTGCTGAAACTAACGTGGAGAAGCCTGGGTCTGCTTGCTTCGGGGACCGGTGAGTAGTTTAGCTAGGATCTGGTCGCCCTCCTGCAGTAGCCTATTGCTTTTCCCCGCTGTGTAAAAACAGCACCCTTTTGTCCGTACTCGCGCTCTGCTTTTGCTCGCTGTGGAGGCTGCGCTTGAGTTGCGGAACCTGTTCTCCTTCTGCTGGGCACTAACCCGAACTGCCTGACTTCCTCCGAAGAGCTTCCCCTTTTGCCCGTTGGCACCGGCGTGGCAGGTACTTTGAGCACAAGGCTCCACTCTTCGCAGGGCTCGGACTTCCATCTAGTTAGGTGCCTCTGAAGGCGAACTGAGTCTAAAGCGTTATCGCACTGCCTGTTTTCCTTCCCTTGCAGGTGGACTACACATTTCGTGCTTATAACGCTAGCGACTGTTGTATTTGTATATATATTGTGTTGATATGGTATGTGTTGGTTTAATATTGTGATATTGTGATTTTCTCGCTACGGTCATTGTTTTAAAGGCCTTAAAATAAATGTGTATATATTTTTGATATAACAACTGTTTGGAGTAGTTTGTAAGCGCTCTTGCTTTGTGTGCTCATTGCGGGCTTTCAGTCACCCTCACCCCTCTTGAGACCTAGTCTTGACCGCCGCGATCGCTACCTTGATTGGTCTGGCTCATCCAGAGGTTACCCTGTTCCAAGTAATTAGGTTGGCCTTCTGAACTTCTGCGCCACCAGGACAGAGTTCAGAAATCCGTCTTAACATTAGTCAACAGTTCAGATACCGTCATACCCAAGTCTTTCAACATTTTAACACATGCAGACTTCCAGATGTTCAATGGGGGTTCACTCTTTTCATATAAGGCCTTTTCCAAAACTCCGAACCCTCTTACAGGGGACTCGGTTATACATTTTCGTTACAAGCACATACTCTTCCACTCCATCATTGCACGTACTGATGTGAGATCCAACTCAAACATAATTACAGGCATCAGCGTACTCCTAGGAATATCCAATACTCTTCTCCAGAACACACCCTCTAATACAACCCACTATGCACGATCTGTTGCAAAAAAACACCTCTGTTCCATGAGTTACTATAGCCATTATCTTGGCCTTATAGAACTTAATAAGTTGAGAATCGCCCACATTTCTTTAGTAGGATATGTGCTTGCAAAGCCAGATGTTTAACCTTTGACTTTAGTTGGTCTATCCAGGGGCTATCGTAACTGGTGTTTACAAACATGCTCAAATACACAAAGGTAGTTGTCACCATCATTTGTTTGTTATTTAGGACTCAAGAGGGTCTGGGACCCCTTCTCCCTCCTGCATGTTCCAGGATTAGAATTTTTGTTTTGGGGACATTAATCCAGAGCCTGTTCTTCTTTACATATTCCTGCAGTTTGTTTAGTTGTCTCTGAAGTCCAATGGGTGTTTGGTCAATTAAGACCAAGTCATCTGCGTAAAGCAAACGTCTCACACAACACCCATTGAACTTCAGCGAAAATGATTTTACCTTATCCAGGGCGGCTCCTAAGTCAGAAATAAAGAAGTTAAAGAGTTCCAGCACCAAAGGGCACCCTTGTTTGAGGCCAGGCTTTGTTTTTATTGACTCCGAGAGCCTCCCCCTTGAATCCAACCGTACTCTCAAGCTTGTATCAGAATATATGGCTTGTATTTCTTGTAACAGTCGCCCTGGCAACCTCCCACCTCCAATTTGTCCCACAGTTACTGTCTGTCGACCGAGTCCATTGCCTGTTCAATGTCCATGAATGCAAAATATATATTTTCTCTGCTCTTTAGGACTCTCGCCTTCAAGATATTGAGGAAGTCCCCACCTGCTTAACAAAGCCTGACTGATATAAATCGAAGCTTGCTGAGTCGGAGATCCACTTCCCCAGTCTCTTTAGCAACAGTGCCGCATATGCTTTACTAATCACATCCATCAGGGCAATGGGCCTTTAATTACCAAGGTTGTCCCGGAAATGCTTTTTAAAAATCGGGACTGTTATTGATGTTTTCCAGGAGTCCGGGACACTTCCCAACTTCTCGATCTTATTGAAAAGGACCTATAGAAAATCAGGCTCAGCTTTCAACATAACATTGGTTACTCAATCCGGCCCAGGTGCTCTAGAGTTACTCACCCTGACTATCTGTTCTTAGCAGTCATCCCTCTCACTCAAAGGCCCATGGTCTCCCTTTAAGTGGATTTGCATCCTCACACCCCTCAACGAAATTGTCAAAGAAATTGTGGATTTGCATCCTCACACCCCTCAACGAAATTGTCAAAGAAAGTTGTGTAATGCTTCACCCATACTTGCTCAGATACTGCATTTATTTGGATTACTCTGGAATCCGACCCCACTATGTTGATCAGTTTCCGTACCTCTGCTATATTCTTGTTCCGCATCTGTGACAACATGGATTCTGCATCAGATTGGACCAACCTCCATTTATAAGCTCTGACCCAGTTGTGATACGTCTGTCAGCGTTTATTCAACTTCCACCCCATCAAAGGACCCTGCTCTAAACTGTACTTGTCTTATGTCTGCTCTAAGAAGTCTTTTTTCCCTCGTGATGTGCATGTTATAGGCATGTTTCGGAGCAAATACCATCTTACTGGAGCTCCCCAATGTGCAAGAGATGCCCAACAGAATTCTAGGGTAGTTGATTTCTTCCAAAGAGAGGACTCCTGAGAGACTGTTTCCCTGACCCCACAATCTCTTATCTAAGAGCTTAATATCCCTGGCTGACATTCGCAAATATTTTGTCCTTGTGATACTTCCATTTTGGGGGTAAACATTTTTTTGGGAGCAGCTAACTAAGTTGACCAGCACATATATAGAACATTATGGTCACTTCTTGATGTCCCTCTGACTTTGAAGCTTTTAACGTTGTCCAGCAACTTCCCGCTTCTCATCAATTGTGCTCGACTTTCCACCTCTGATCCACGTGGGTTGACCCGGAATGTCCCCTTCCATCTGGGCATTTATTTCATGCAGATTTCTCTCCCACACTTCTTGTGCCCACAGCAATCTCGTCGACCCCTCAACCTTGTCCCTTCACCCAACTACCTCCCTCATATTCAACCCACATTCATAATCAGAGACATTAAAGTCCCCACAAACTATGATCTCTGAGCCTGGGCGAGCTTCCAAACACTTATTGAGGGTGTTTGCAAAGGTTTCTAGGAAGATATTATTTCCCTTACCCGTGGTTTCCAATAAACATTACATACTATGTAATATTTCCTTCCACACTCATAGGCTGCTTCGATCGAAACCATCTGTATATATTGGTCGGGGTGCTCAATCTCCACTACCTCCATATTGCTGCCCTTCTCCACCGCCATCAAAAGACCCTAAGACCGGCTCCACTTTACTCCCTTCACGGCCGGGTTGAGTATGACTGAGTACCCTTCCATTATCAGATGGTCACACAGCCAGGTTTCCTGCAAATAGATCACAGTGAGGGAGCTCGCCTGGGGTACTCCTAAACCAAAAATATGGTTAAAACCATGCGTGTTCCAAGATATTAAGGTGGCCTCCCCCTCCCTGGGTACCTTTTTATGCTAATCCACCTTTTTTGTTACCACCAATGCCTCAGATAACCATGTACACGAGTACCTCTCATCTGTGCCCAGATTTGTTTTAGCTCCACGGATCACTTTCCTCTGTGTATCCTGTCGCTCTCCCACCATTATAGTGAGTGGCCTCGATACAACCTTGCTCCCTCTCTGAGTATTGGGGGGCTTACAATGCCCAGCCTCCTTTCCCTATTAATGTCCTCTCCTTTCCACCCCCTCAGCCCTGTCCCCTGCACTGACCGCTCCTGTCTTTGCGCCATCCCTACCCTAGCCTTCTCTAGAACCATGTGTCCCTCAGCCCCTTCTTTGACATTCCTAGGTGTATTCAAATGTATCAGATTAAATTTCAGGAAGAGTAAACCTTTATCCTCATCTACCATTCCCTTCACATGACTAGACGATAGGTAAATATGGACTTTGTCTACACAGTTTTCATGGGGGAATTCCACCAGTTTGATATCCCTGGTTTCGATAGCCCTAAGCCTTGGTATACAGCGAAAGAGTCACAATACATTGTATCTGTTCAGGATATGGCCATCTGCCAAGCTAAACAGCCTTTCCAAACGTATACCATGTTTGAGCTCCTTAGTGGTCCTAACCAAGCCTCTATCATTGTCACCACTCAGTTTATCGGACATGAACTTCCTCCCACCACTGCCCTTGTTCAGTCCTTGCACTTGGTCAAGGTGAGGGTTGTGTTCATGTGTTTTTCAGAGGAAGTGAGGTTTATGCACATGTGTATTCCGAAGGTCAAGGGTTGAGCACCCTTCCCCCCCACTTTGCCCATTGCATGCCGGTGGGCATCATGGCCTTTATATCAAACTTTATTTAGGTCCCAATTTTTCATTAAAACCAAGGTCTTTATAAGGGCATTGCATGTTTGCTCCAACGTCATGAAGGGCTCTGGTTCCCCCAGCGGCAGACAGGATACTTGGCGCTCAACAGAGTCACTCCCCAGGGCATCCACAGCCTCTCTCGTTGACCCTGATTTGGCTGATGTTGGTCGTCTAAGTTCTAGGGTTGGGACGGGCTCATTACCTCCACCGAGATCCACCCCAATTCCAAAACCCAACCCTGAATTAGCCGAACCCTGATCCTTCTGTTCAGGCTGGACTCCTCTGAGAAGGACAGACGGTAGTTCATCTGTGACTTGATCATTCCAATGAAGTATGCAAAAGACTAATTAGCAGTTTAACGAGGCCGTCAGGGAGTCTTCTGCTTCAGAGATTTCACCCCCTAATTCAGTGCCCACCAACTCTCAACATTGGCCTCCCATTGTGCCCCCTTTAGACGTGCCCTCCCCACTGAAGGTCGTCGTCCCTGAATTATTCTCAGGTGAATTTGGCAGTGATAAGTTCCTCCAAAATGTCCTCGAACCATTAGATCTAGGTTTCTTTCCAAGGTACTCATGTTTTGATTTCTTGGAGGTTTGGTGCTGATGATGCCTCGTCTTCTGCTTTTTTGTCTTATTCCTTGAAAATATTGAGTAATCTCTTTGTAACGCGTCCTTCCTTTCCCCCCTCAGATCTATTTGTTACCTCTCAGGTTCTGATTGCTTCTTCCAAGTGATTCTATGACTCCACCAGCCCCCTCCATGACGCTTGGGTAGTTCACCGCCAAGACTTCACCCAAACCTAAGCCCCTCTCTACAACCAACTCTACTGGGTGAAGGGCAGCACTTCTCACTTCTTCCACCACCTCTCTTTCGGGGTTCCTCTTATGGCGATCCTGAATGAGAGATTCCAGAGTGTTCTTCAATGGCTTGGCATTTGCTTCCATACTCCTCTCATAAGTACCTTGAGCAGCGGTCACAAACCGTTCTATGAAGATCAGCTTTGAGTGCATCATGGCTAACATGGTTGAATGATTCTTCATCGTTAAATGCCTTGTATAACTTTCGGAATGGAGCCAGGGTTATATTTAAGGCTGACGTCATGCCCAGGTCAAGTCCTCCACTCCCCTCTTCTCCCCTTTGTTTAGCTTTTAGTTTGTTAAAATTCCTACCCCTTTTTTTCTATCACAGCCAGTCACAGGTGAAGTGCTATATGCTTCTGAAGATGAAGAGCTCTCGGAAGAGGTTGAAGACGACTGCCGCAGCCTCACACAGACATGCTCCTTGGTGCAGAGATCAGCATCACCCTGGGCCCGACTCTCCCTCTGGCCCCCCTTTAAACCAGAAGGGGCCTCATGCACACCCACATACTCTGATTTTAATCTACTCCTGTTCAGCGAGTGAACCATAAAAACCCACTCTAACAACTAGCTAGCTTTTAAGGAAACATATGCTTACAGCAAGAACGCAAAATACTTGTAAGGCTTATTAGTAACCACCCTTGTATAGTAATTCAAATTGGTTAGAGACTCGCCAGCATCTACAGTGTCCTTTCAAATTCCCTCGTCATTTGTAGGACAACACAAGAAATATTGGAAACTAGGGTGAGTCATTACTAATACCCTCACACAACCACACCCATTGGGTGATGACTTGCAATGCGGTCACTAGCCAATGGGGCATACAAGATAAACTAAAACCCACAGCAGTGTAGTTACGTGCATTTCTCTTTATATGGGTCTTACTACTCCAGACTTAGAAAATCACCTCTAATATCTGGCAATCAGCACTTAACCCACTTTTGATATGAATAACAAATGAATCACGCAACTTAATCACCTAATGGCCAGGTTTAGATAAGGTGCACTACATACCAATATTCTAACCTGTAATGTTACAGTTCAGAATATCTGTACTTAAACAGGGCAATGGGCCTCATTACAATTCCGGAGGTAGCCATGCCGGTAAAAACGGCAGGCTGCCGCCAGAGTTGTGTTTTATTTTCCTGCGCCTGGCTTTAAGGAATCACTGGGACCGGAAAATGTAACTCCCCATTCCCATTTGAGTCCCATAGGACTCAATGGGAATGGGAAGGACGAAGCACCGTCACTGTGTGCGACAGTGCCAGTTCTTCCCTCAAAGTCTGGGAGTGGCTGCCGTTCCGCCCGGCAGGTCTGACTTGGCGGGCAGGACGGCAGCCGCTCACAGAACTCGGGGTGTGCCGGTCCGCTAACAACAGTGCTGGTACGCTTACCAGCACCGTTGTTACCGGACCGGCACACTCATAATGAGGCCCAATGTGTTTTTTGTCCGTTTTTCTTGCCTTCTACTCACCCAGCCATCTTTGACATGACATGACTTAGGGTATGTACATTTTGTTTTGTATTTATGATCAATTGATCTATCATTTGGCGTTTTCCATTGTGCCTTTTATTTACACACTTAAGGTCTACTACATATGGCCTTTGATCTTTTGTGTGTTTTTATCTTTTTTCTCATTGTATTCATTTGCTCATCACCTTATCCACAACTGTTTTTACATGATTTCAATTGGTTCACACAATTTGGTCTTTAGTAACATGGTTATTTTAACAGCCTTGAGGACGACTCAGGTCGAAACAAATGTCAGCTGTTTGTTTGGAATAAAATCACCACGGATGAAAATCTGATAGGAATAGACTTTATTTGCATTTAGTGTAATCAGTTCCAAGGCAGAGCGCGACACGCCAATAACAAGCAATTTCTTGCATTACCTATCTAAGGCCTAGGGGTAGACCTTGTGTTATTGGTGACGCAGCTTGCCTGAGTGAATACCGACAGTGGTAAAAAGCACACTCTTAAGGGTTTGGACCCATACATACCTTCACGCTAGTTACATAGTTATACAAGTGTCAGTCAGCCATGAAATAATACAGAACAGTAATAATGTACAGTGGGTACATAGTTGCATAGGTAAAGTCAAACAAAGAGATAGTATTAGATGTTAGGCTATAGGTAGAGTCATCTTAGACTGGTGTGTTGTTTGTGTGGCTATGTTTGTGTTGCTAGCTTACAGGTTGATACAGGAGACTTAGTTAAGTGTTTCATACGTAAAGATCCAAGTTTTCAACTCTCTTCGGAAGGTCCAAAAGGAGTCTTCTGAACTGAGTTTGGCAGGTAAGGTATTCCAGTGTCTAGCAGCTATAGAAGGGAAGCTGTTGCCTCTGGCTTTCTGTGTTTGAATCTAGGTGTGGAGAGCAAGTGCAGGTGAGCAGAAAGCATGGTTTTGTTGGATTGGGATCTGGAACATTGTCAGGCAGGAAGGTAGGGGCAGACTAATGTAGGCATTTGTGAGTGAGAGTGAGGGTTTTGAAGATAATAAGCTCTTGAACAAGAAGCCAAAGGGTGTTCCTTCTTGTCATGGAAATTTGTTAGTTGTTGGGTACATTTAGGGCTGCCCTGAGGTCGTTGTTTTGAATCATCTGTAGTTTTTTTATGTTTTGGGTATGAGGTCTGGCATAGAGGGCATTACAGTAGTCCAAACTAGACAGGATGAGAGCTCTGGCTAATGTGATGCAGCTGTCAGGTGAAAGGAAGGGTCTGCTTGGGTGTGTAAGCAGCTGCTGGCGCTGTGGCATTAACCTGTTTGGTTAAGGTCAGGGCTGAGTCCAAGTAAAAACCTAAAGTTTTACTACCTGAGACACTTCTATAGTGTTGCCATCTGTATTGAAAGCTTTAAAGGAGTCATCGAGTTTGTTGAGGCGGAGTTGCAACCCTAGGAGGAGAAGTTCAGTCTTTTCATCATTCAAACATAGGCCGTTGTGGGCCATCCAGGTTTGGATCGTATGATAAATAGCGTTGAGAGAAGCTGTATCAATACCATGTGAGCCAGAAATGGGGATAAGGATTTGGGTGTCATCAGCGTAGTTTGTATAAGTGACAGCCAAATTATCCAGGCGGTCAAATATCGGGTTGTATACGAATTGTTCGTTTTACAACTGTTCGAATTACAATTGACCTTTTCACAATTGACCGAATTGTGAAGGTCAATTGTAACATATATGGGGGGGGAAACCCCCCACAACCCCCCACCCAACGCCGAACCCCCCAAAACCCATATATATATATATATTTTTTTTTTTTTTTTTTTTTTTTTAATAAAACTACAGTTCGATACTTAAATCGAACTTTTGTTATAATTGACCTTTCTCGCATCTCATCCGTCCTCTCCAGTGTTTATTCACAGTGTGATCATTGTGCTGGTGATAAGTTTGGATCACTGTTGATTAAAGATTTTTCTTTTCCTTATCACAAGTAGTATTACAGAGAATCATGGTTAAGTAGTCAATTATCCTGCATGATAGCTTAATGTTATGGCCGGCGCTTACATATGACCACCAATCATTCGTGTCATAGTTCTGAGGTTTGAAGCTAGTTAGGTGCAGGGTCCGCTGTGTGATTGTGCCTGTGCAATCAAGTATCAAGTGCTTGAGGGACTCTATTTCGCTCGCATCACAGAATCGACATTTGTTGTCTACAGTGTCTTTCTTTTTTCGTATCCATAGCATTTCTCGATTGTTTAGGGCGTTCAGCCTAAATTTTAGAAACATGTTCCTGTGATATCGTGAAGGACAATTTAGAAGGTATTTTGGTGGCTTGTGTAGTTTTGTTTCCCCAAGACCTAATGGAAGACTCGTTTTTAGTTTCTTGCGTTTTTCAATGTTATGCATCCAGTCCCATTCTTCTAATTTTTTTTTCGCCTGTTGTGGTCGATCGATTAGGTCAGATTGACTTATATTTGCGGAGTTCATTATGGCTTCAAGTTTTTTTTTCCAAATTTGGATTAATATTGCTTGGGTGTCGTCATTTCTGATCTTGAAAATTTCGTATGCTGGTATTTTTTTGCTGCAGTACATTTTCCTAATGGTGGAGAGGGATTTCCAGATCACTGTCATATACAGCGAATTAAGTGCAAGTTCGTATCTCAGAGCCACTGTCGAGATGTAGTGAGGAAGCCTCAAGGCGTGTTTCCAGAAGATCCCTTCTAGTCTTTGCCATAAGCAAAAATCCAGGTTCCAACCAGCTTCAGCTCCAAATACGATAGTTGGAATGACCTTCTGTAGATAGAAAGTCAGTAATGGTGCAATTGTAAATTTCCCGTATTCGTGATAGATTTTTGCTCCTTGTAATCCAAATTTGAGAGTTCTACTGGTTATGTCATTGACCCAAGCTGTTTCGCAGATGGAATTGTTGAACATCACGCCCAAGTATCTTATGGACGATACAATATTGAGTTTATCACTTGCAATTCGCCATATGAATCTTTTTCCTGCGTTTTTATTGGTATGACTGATGCTCATGATTTTTGTTTTGTCAGTATTGATCAGCAACTCATTTGATTTCATATATTCATTGAGTCGAGTCAAAAGTCGCTGTAGGCCAATCTGTGTACAGTCGATTAGTACTATATCATCTGCATAGATGATATGTTTGATTTGAGTGTCCTTGATCCTTGGCGAGAAACAGGGTACTGAGTTTAACCATTTCGGTAGGTCGGCTATGAAGATCTTGAATAGTTCTGCTGCCAGTGGGCAGCCTTGCTTGACGCCTTTATGAGTTGTTACTTGTTGGCTCAACTCGCCTTGTTGATTTAACCTAATCTGTATTGAGGTATTGGAATGGAGAGCTTTCAGGGGTTCTAGTATTGTTGGCGGACATTCCCACTTTCTTAGCTTTGACCAGAGTTTCTCACGATTTATTGTGTCAAAAGCTTGCCTGAGGTCTATAAAGGCAAAGAAGATTTGTCTCTTTGTGCGCAGCGCCTCAAGTTTTAGTATGTTTAGCACAAGTAGATTTACATCGACTCCGGCTTCCTCTGTGAAACCTGTTTGACGAACATCGTATATTTCTGCTTTGAGGGCCCATGAAGTGAGTTTCTTTCGAAGAAAGGAGCCATATACTTTCCCGATTGTGTCAAGTAGGGCGATTGGACGATAGTTCATCGGATCGTTCCTATCGCCTTTCTTATAGATAGGTACCACAATCGCCTTTAACCATGACTCCGGAATTTTCTTTTTTTCTGACACTATTCTGAACAGAGATTCCATGAACTTGGCCCAGTATGTTTTGTTTCCCTTCAACATGATATTTGAGATCTGGTCGGGGCCTGCTGCTCTTGAGTTTTTTAGCTTCTGAATTGTTGTTTCAATTTCATCGCTTCGAGGTGTTACGTCCCATGGTAGATCTGAGACGTTTTCTTGCGCTTGTGTGTCTTCATTCGGGATTTTGTATATTTCCCTGAAGTGCTCAACCCATTTGTTGCCATCAATCGGATTTGATATTGTCGATGTTGCTTTTGTATTGCCTTTATTTAGGATTGTCCAAATATCGCGCGTGTTTTTTGTAATCAGCAGTTGAAGCATCAGCTCCGCGCGATTTTGTTCTATTATTGCTGATTGTGCTTTTAACCAGTGTCGATATTCTTGTCGTCTTGTTTTTACTCTAATCGCGATATTGTCTGGTGATAGCTTTAATTTCTTGATCTACCGCAAATCTTTCCTCATGATTTTTTTTGCTTTTGCGATAACGTCGCTGTACAGATGTTTGTTTGAGTGCCCAATTACTTTGGAATTTATGACTTTCGGTCGACAGTCCGTCAACAAGGGAGCATAGTTCACGATGTTTCCTTTATTTATGTCGGTGGTGAGTTTCCCGATTTGTAAATGGTTAAGCCTCAAGCGATTTCCCGCTGCGTTCGATTAGTTATGGTTAAGTTGGTGTTTCCATAGGAAGAGCACTTTTTGGGTGGCTTATAACTTCGCTCCCTCTGGACGAATCCTCACCAAACTTTGCAAAAAAAGTATATGGCCCACTCTGAATTTGTTTGCAAAGTTTGGAGAGGTTTGGTTCAGGGGGGGCAAAGTTATAGGGGGGTCCCAAAAAACTTTTTCCCATAGACATAATGGGAAAAAACTTTGCGCACGGCTACAGCCCGAACCGCTGGACGGATTTACACCAAATCCGTCCAGTAGTTTTTTTTAAAAATGACCAAAATGTAAGGCAAACAAATTAGTGATATCTGTGTTCGCTTCGCACCCCGATTGGCCCATGGGCTTGCGTCATGTCCACGCACATGCGACGTGTTCGCTGATTGGGCAGTGTGGTGCGTGATGCGCGTCAGATTTTCTGTCGCGCCCACCATCTTGCATTCGCCGCCGACCTCGGACAGCACAGTGAAACTTGAATTAAAAATTGTATTTAGTGGCGTGTGTTGGTGTGTAAGAGTGTTTGGAGAGGGTGGGGGAGTATGAGATAGGTTCAATGTTGTATTTTTTTTATGTGCTAGACGCTTTTGTTGTGTTCGATTTGTCTGCGAACAACACAGCTGTTTTGGAATGTTCGTAAATAAACAGAATGGATTCGGTGTCAAGTTGAAAGTGTTCTAAGAACACTTGTGGGGTCTTGGAATGTTAGCAGGGGGTGTCCTGGAGACGTTTTGTGTATTGTTCGTTGGCAAGCTGAAAGTGTTCTAAGAACACTTGCGGTGTCCTGAAATGTTCGTACACAAAGAAAATGGGGGTGTCTTGAGGACGCTGTCCGTATTGTCCTCTGGCAAGTTGAATGTGTTCTAGGACCTTCCTTGTGTCCGCGGACATTAAAATGGTTGCAATGCTTGAATCTATGGGTGTGACATAGTCATATGCCATGCACCCAAGAGTCTATGCCCTGGCCAGAAGCTCTGCAGCATATCACAGTCATATGCCATGCACCCAAGAGTGTATGCCCTGGCCAGAAGCACCGCAGCATATCACACTCAGAGTGGCTTATAACTTTGGGTCAAAAACAAATTTATAAGGAACAATGTTATAAGACAGTATGGGTGTGATATGCTGCGATGGTTGTATTTATGATGTTATACTTACTATTTGGTTTAGTAACGGGAGTCCATGTTTTTCTTGTTCATTTCTGTGATAAAAGAAAATAGCATGTTAGTATTAGTATTTTATAAAGAGTTATTACATTGTACAATCAACATTTTTTCTTTTTTTTTACCCTCATATTTAGTCGATGACAAACGAGAGTACTGTGCAATTTGCTCAGTTTCTGTGTTTGTTGCTAAAATCATTGGGTCTGTGGGAGAAAAAAAATCCATGTTGGATTAAAAAAAAAACTTTTTCTGTTATGCTACAGTTTATTTGTTTGTTTGTTTTCAGTGTTTACTTGTTGTTTCTGGCTAATGCTTTATACATTGGATTGTTCCAGTTTTTGGGAGCAGTAAGATATTAGGTATTTGTTTGGATATTGTACAGTTTTGGAGCAGTTATATACCAGTAGGTGTATTCTAACTGTTTATGTTTTTATATAATTTCGTGGTATTGATTTATCTGTTTGAATATTTCTAAATTTTGGGACAGTTAGATACCAATTGGCGTATTCTAACTGTCTATTTTTTGATTTATTTGAGTACTCCTAATTTATCTGTTTAGTTGTTGTAGCATCTTTGGGCAGTTAGATAGCTTTTGGAATATTGGGACAGTTTAGATTTTTTTACTACAAGTGTACTTAAGGTTTAAGTACAGTTTAGTTATCAAATTTTGGTTTTAAGAACATTAAATAAGCATTTGTAAGATTTGCTGGTAATCTCTGCTTTAGAGTAATGGTACTATCATTAGATTCAAACCATCCACATTTCTTTTTTATATATGCAGTGTAGTGTCCGGAGTTGGTTGTGACTCCTGCGTGGTAGATGATACCTATTGTTGTGAAGGTTTTCCTACCAAGTGATATTTGACCATGTGTGAATCCAGTCAGCTTGCAGTGGTTTTTGGTACCATCTGCATTGTAACGTAGAAGCATTAGTATTACGTATTTACTATGTGTTTGTATTAATAACGTGGAGCGATTCTCTGAATTGCAGGTGGAACATAATCTACCGTGGTTTGCATTTTGTACAAGTTGCTGAAATGGAACAGATTCACAATTAGGTATTGATATATCCACAAAGCGCTCATTGGGAATGTGTTCTTGTGTCACATTGTTGCAGAGAGTGCAAGTATGTTTCCACATGTATGAAATCTGGAAGATTTCATTTATAGGTATGTTTTTGTTTTCCAGTACTTGTAGTAAGTACATTAGAAATTCTTGTGGATCTTCCTGTGAGTTTATAGTGAATTTCACCATTCCAGCACAGTAGTCCAATTGTTGTCTTATTCCATAAACACTATACGTGTTGTCAGGATTGTTTGCTGCATTTCTGTGAATTACTAACATTGCAAACACAATGGGTCTCCACTGTGTAAGTAAATGTTCTCAACAATTGGTGGTAATTGAAATATAATATTCATTGCTACATTTGCTTAGCAACTTACACCAACTATATTTGAGAGTTTAAATGGACCATGTAGTTCTGTATCTGACTGCTTTTTATGGAGTTTGTCTTCCTTCTTTGAAGAAGTACCTGGTTTACTTTCCCTAATTGATTCTTTTTTGATTGTGGTACTTGATGAAGTTTTAGTTTCTTTTACTCATTTTGAGGATTTGCAGTGACATCCTGTTGCATTTCTGTTTGATTTAGTTTTCTTTTAAAACATTTTCCTTTTTGTGGAACAGGATATGTTTGTAGATGGGGGGTGTATAGTGAACGAAGTCCATTGTATTCTAAAATGCAAGGAATATCAGCGTTTATTTTACTTGCATCAAAGTTGATTAGAAATAGACCGTCAAGTGTACGTAAGCGTGATAGTGCTACGTAGCTCATGCCTTCTTAAAAAAAAGATTGTGTTACCAATGTCTATCATTGCTTTTTCTAAGGTAAGACCTTGTGATTTATGAATGGTGACTGCGTATGCAAAAGTTAGAGAAAATTGTTCTCTGCGTACATTCATGTCTTTGAAGAGAAGGAATCGAGCTGTTGAGTGTCCTATTCTTTTAACTTCTGAAAGTTTGTCAAAGATAATATTGACAAACTGAATTTTGTTGTCACGTGGGTATGTTTGAAAGCCAAAAACTGTACCCAGTGCTCCATTAACTAGTCCTTGGTCTACGTCAAGGTTACGTTTCAGCATTACTCTGCAGTTTAAGGATAATGTTAATATCTTTTCCAAGCCTGCTGTGTTTGAGATTGATTTTTCTAAACTGTTTAGTCTTGCTGTGGCTTGGTCACACATGGGTAGTGTCATTCCATGTACATCTAGTTTGTCTGTGGTGCTAATTTCCATTATTGGTTGCATTTCTTTACTTAACATGATTTCATTGAATGTGAAACAGCTTGCAAGAGTTGGCATTAAGGCCATACAATTGACATTGTTGTGGGCTAATTGTTCCATAACATCTGTAGCACATGCATTATCACCATAAAGTGCATGAATGTGCCGGGTTTTCAATATTTCTTCTGCTTCTTTAGAAAGTATACCAACTCTGATACTTTTTAAGATGTTGGCATAAGTGAGATCTGCAGATTGGCGCATGTTTTGTGTTCATTCTCTGTATTGGAAATGTTGCCAAAGGTTGACATTTCCAATGCTGCCAACAGTTTTACGACAGAGTTTGTGTCCTAATGTTTTAAAAATAGGCTCACCTTTTACAGGTGTCATTTGAAGAAGGAGTAGTAATCAGTGTAAAGTGACACCACCTATGTTGTAGGCAGCTAAACCTGTGGGGGCAGTGACAATAGCTGACAGTTTGTTGTTTGTGAATTGTTGAAGGAACTTACTGATGATTTTGATTAGGAATGTTTTGCCAGAACCAGCTTCACCACTGACATACAATAGTATAGGTTTGTAATTTTGACAGGTGCATTCTTTGTTTTCATGTTGTACACCATGTGCAATATCTTTTGTTACTTCTTGAAAAATGCTATGTTGCTCATTGTTTAGCTTTGGTTCTAGTATAGTTAAGTCTTCTTTATCTTCATACTGACACATGGCGTTTTGTACTTCTATCATAGCTAATTCTGCCTCATTTGTTATTAGTGGGTCTCCCAGTGGTTCTTGGCTTCCTGTGACAGATGGTTGACTACTGTCAGGAGTGTCATTATCTAGTTGGGCCTGGAGTTCTTCTTTGTGTTGCTGTTCATTGTGCAACATTGTTTTGTACTGTGCAAAGTTTACATTAGCTATACTGCTTTCATTTGCTTTGAAAGCTTCTTCATATGAGTCATAGTTATCTAGTATTGCTTCTTCTTTTCTCCATGGTTTAAAGAGTTGTAGCAGGGACATGTAAGATACTTCTTTATGTTCAGGAATCTTTAATGACAATTTGATATGATCAATTAAATTTGGTTTGGTGAGTTTTACTAAGCTGCCTTCACAGTTTTCACTTTGTATTTATGGTTTTGTTCCTCAGGTTTTATATTATTTTTGTATGTGTAGTTTTGGGCTATGTGGTATAGACTCATGGTTTTCAAAGTGGTACTCCTGTTTGGGTAGTATGTGTCCAATAAATTGTTTTTTAAAATGTCTTGGCTGTTGGGATCATGTTTGGCTATTGTTTCTATATCTTCGTATGATTTTAGAACTCCTTTTCTAGATTTAGCTGGACCAAGACTTAGCCATACTATATTTGCAGATTTACCATACAATGCAGTACCAGTTAATCGATCAGCTGCTTCATAGGATCCACATTCTCTATGGGACAGCATTTTTATGCCTAAGCTGTATAATTTCTGAGACACTGTTTTATCTGTTGACAGGTCATTCCAGAGGTCTTGGAGCTCTGTCTTTTCTGATTTGGTTAAGTATGCTGTGACATATCGTGCAACTGTAGTAGAATTGTCTGCAATGTACTGCACGTCTATGTTTGCATTCCATAAATAGGCAATGATTGCATTGTAATCATTGATATATTTTTCTTCTTCTTTTCTTTTTATGCAATATGTATTTTTAGGTGACTTACCTTTAACACTATGTCTAACTGAAGACATGAGGTTGTTCACTTGCCCTGTATTTGTGACTGGTCTAGGGAAACCAAATCGGCATTTGGTGTAGTATTTCCCTTTGTTTGTGTATTTGCGACGACAATATTTGCCACATTTGTGTCTTTGGAATTGTACAATTTTTGCATGAAGATCACTATTTGTGTATTCTGATGGAATTTCACAAGTGACATGTTTTTCAATAAACTGTAAAACAGTGGCATCACTGTCTTGACCAAATTTAGGAGCATCTTTAATCCATAAAAGCATGTGGAGATTCCAAGATGTCGCGTCTAGATCGCGCTCCCGCCGGGCCCAAAACAAAAAAGCACGACAACAGTGCAGTTCCGAGGAAACAGATACGGGACCTACCGCCGCAATACCCCAGCTCCTAAAATCTGATACCGGGCGGAGATAGACTGGCATCGCCCACTCCGGGGAATCAGCCCCGAGAAGCGGCCGCCCCTCCCCCTCCGAGGGAGACTTTGAAGCCCAGAAGGGGAGGCGCTGCGGAGCGCCGCCGGCAGGATCGAGCACCGGGGGAGGCCTTCATCCGCCGCTGTCGGAGTGGGGAGCCTGAGGCGGCTGAGGGGTGCAGAGGAGCACGCTAGCGCCACACGAGTCACCGAAGGTGCGGCGTGGGACAGACCAAGACAGTGGAAGCACCGGAGTACGGGTCGAGCGGAGACACGCTACGCAGACAATTTAGCAGGCCTGGAAACGCTGCAACCTTCCAGGAGAGCCGGCAACAGCAACACGAGAGGGGCCCAGCCGAGTCGGTGGAGACACACGGGAGGAGAGGGAGACGCGGCAGGCACCGGTGGCGGATCCACAGAGCCAGAGGTGAGCGCGCCAGCGGAGCGACCCCCCGCGATTCCCCTGGTGCACTGGCATCCCCCCCATCCCCACACAGCAATTCGGAAGGAAAATAAGCAGAGGGGGGGTGCGGCTCCACGGGCAATACAACTGCGGGCAACTCCCATAACAAGTGAGGCCCCAAGATAGACAATTCTACCCAACCCCATAGGACCAGACCTGGCCTCACTGAAGGGGCACAGGGGCCCTGAAAGGAATACCATATTAGGTGAGAACATTACCGGAAGACACTAGGGGATTCACATAAATAGTCACACCGCTATCCCCCGGTGAAGTGCGCGGGGTGGGGCACCAGACCCTCATAAGCAAGGAAAATGTCACGTGCAAAGGGGAAAGGGGGTACCACACAGCCCACCCCGCAATCCCACAAACAGGATGCGAGTCTGCTCCAAATGTGGTCCTCGGATACAGGGGCGAACACAAAAGACAGGGCAGGCGAAGAGCCCACAACAGACACAAACGCCCCAAACCAGAGCGCTCTCCGGCCCTCAAAGGATGATATACGGTCCTGGTTCGCAGAGCTACAGGACAGGTTCATGTCCACAGTCCAGGACCAATTTGCCACAACGAGAAATGAGATGAAGCAGGTGGTGCAGGATTGAAAACAGATGATGCCAAATTGGAGGAAAGGACAGACACTGTGGAGAGAATAGTACAAAATATAGAAGAGGAGGTGAAACAAAGCAGCGAAACACAAGAACATCTGGTCAGGCTCACCCATAACCTAGAAATCCAGTGTGAGGATCTGGAGAACCATTCTCGCATATCCAACATCCGCATCAAGTTTGTGCCTGAAACGGTGTCGGATAAAGATCTCAACGTTTCGATGCAAGAGGTGTTCAGAGACATAGTCGAGGCTCAAGATTCAGCGGACATAGGGATTGACAGAATCCACAGAGTGTGGCCGAAAAGAACGGGTGCCCCAGGGGAGAGACCAAGGGACGTACTAGCGACGCTCACATTCTACCCAAAAAAGGAACTGATACTTAGGAAAGCGCGGCTGCTAGATCACATAAGGATGAATGGAGTCAAAATCCAACTGTATCAGGATTTGGCATCGGCAACACTCCTAAAAAGAAGGGAAATAGGCCTGCTGGTGAGGGAATTGGTGAAGAAAGAAATCAGATATAAATGGACATTCCCCTTTGGTTTACTATTTGAGTGGGAGGGCAAGCAGAGGAGAGTGACTACCTGTGCAGAAGGTCTCCAAATAATGGACATGCAATTAGATAAAACAGATGCGAGATCTGACAGGTCAAAAGGAGACCAGCACAAAAGGTTAAGAGGATGGGAGGAGGCGCAACAAAAAAAGAAATCAAATGGATGGGGGAAAGCGGTGTAATCCCTCAGGGGACTTTAAAGAGACACAGTAAAATAGGACGGATCATCTGTCAGAGGGACAATAAGGAAGAAGAAGAATAAGCTAACCTCGGAACACCATGTATTCAGTGGCCCAGTGGGGAACTGGGAACAACACTGCGGTGGTCAGGGGATGGTGCGGGGTTTAGGACTCCCCGCACAGTTAATCCAGAGTCACGAGAGGGCAGGGAGCGTGGGGCGGAATGCCCAAGCATCCATAGGGGCCCTGGCCCTCCTCAGGATAAAAGTTACATTTTGGTTTATAGTTGGGGGGAGTTGGACAGTTGGGGGTGGGGAATGGGGGGGAAATCTCCGGAAGAGGGAAGAGGTCACAACAGGTGGGAACGAGAGCAAAAGCAGAAGATTAGATGGGATGGGATGCTCAGAATCTATTCACAAAATGTAAGGGGACTGAACTCACCGGTGAAAAGGAGAAAAATGGAGGCCTTGGTGAGGAGGGAAAAGGCGGCCATTCTTCTCCTCCAGGAAACACATATTAAGTCAGCGGACAGAAAGAAAGTACATCTCAGAGGTTATACGATCTGGGCACAGGCGAACACAGGGGAAAAAAGAGCAGGTGTGATGATTGCAGCAAAAGTGGGGCTGGTGGCAAACCTCTTAGATACTCGAGTGGACAAGGAAGGGAGATACGCCTTTGTTAATGTGTCAATAGATCGTCGTAGGTTCACTCTAGTGGCAATTTATTCCCCAAATACGGGGCAAGATGGTTTCCTTAGAGACACCCTGGGGAAACCTGAGGAATTCGCAAAAGGAGAGATAATACTGGGCGGAGATCTGAACCTGGCATGGCAACCCAACCTGGACAGGAGTGCGGGGGGAACACAGGGGTATGGGTCCCCATCCAAACAACTTAAACAAAGGATGGAACAAATGGCACTACGGGATGCCTGGAGAGAACTGAAGGGTCAAGACAGCGGATTCACATACTACTCGCACGTGCGTTACACGATGTCGAGGATTGACTATCTTTGGGTGTCAGTGGGACTGGTTGGAAAGATCCTGGGGATTGAAAAGGGTTCAATAGCGCTATCAGATCATGCCCCGCTATGGCTAGACATTCAAACCCCCGGTAAGGGGAGAGGCCTCTGGAAATGGAGAATGCCACCTGACATCTTAACGGACCAAATACTGGGCGAGGACCTAAGGGACAAAATTAAGGAATTCTTTGAGTTAAATGACAACGGAGAAGTCCCACTGGGGACAGTATGGGAGGCCTTTAAGGCAGTAACTAGGGTTCATATAATAGCGCTAAAGGCTACCAAAGACAAACAACATCAGGAATGGGAAAAAACGTTCGAGAAGAAACTGACAGAAATTCAAGGGGAGCTCACAATCCATCCCACAAGTAGCCTCAAGAAAGCAATGAAACATGTACAGGGACAATTAGAGATGCTCCGCAACAAAAAAGCTTCAGAATCACTCCTTTACTTGAAACAACTGTACTACATCAGGGCCAACAAGGCAGACAAATTCCTAGCGAGACAACTCAGGGAAAATCAGAAAACAAGAACGATACTGAACATCAAAGACGCACAAGGAAAGCCCCACACAAACACAAAGGATATAGGGAATGCGTTCAAAGCCTACTATCAAGAGCTATATGCAACAGAGCGCCCTGATGAGGTGCTTCAAGACAGGTTTCTACAATCCATCCCCATACCAACTATAGTAAATGAGGACACGCAGGCCCTGGAAGCTAAGATTACAGAAGAAGAGGTCAGTAAGGCAATAAAGAGGCTCCCAATCTCAAAGGCACCTGGCCCGGGCGGTTTCACAGCCCAGTTTTACAAGAAATATGCAGATACATTACTCCCTGTCCTGACAAGGCTTCTCAATACATTCAAAGACAGTGGTAATGTAACTTCCTCAATGAATGAAGCAAAAGTCCTCGTTTTCCACAAACCGGGTAAAGACCCGACTCTCCCGGGCTCATATCGCCCGATAGCTCTAATAAATCTGGATGCAAAAATGTATACGAAGGTGCTGGCGGCCAGACTATCGCCCCTTCTCACGACACTAATAAACACAGATCAATCAGGCTTCATCCCCGGTAGGCAAACACATGACAACTTAAGAAGAGTAACCCATCTGATAGAAAAAATAGGCATTACCCAAACACCGGCAATATTACTCTCCCTGGATGCCGAAAAGGCATTTGACCGCGTCAAAACACTGAAGCACATGGGGTTCGGGGAACAGTTTATAAATATGATAAGAGCTAACTACAACTCCCCAGAGATAAGAATAGCCATAAACGGAGAAGTCACAGACAGGGTGCGGATCTCAAGGGGTACGAAGCAGGGCTGCCCCCTCTCACCTCTGCTATACACCATATTTTTGGAACCCCTTCTAATAAAGATAAGGGAACTAGAGGAGGTAAAAGGGATAGAGATGGTGGGCAGGCAACACAAAGTCATAGCATACGCAGACAACATGCTGGTTGCCTTAGAGGACCCGGGGAACTCTTTACCAAGAATCATAGAAACACTCGAGGAATTTGGGGAGATCTCAGGCCTGAAGATCAATAGGAATAAATCAGAGATTATGCTCCTAGCCGGGAACAGGGAACCACTAGAAGCAGTGGCAGACCAGCTCAGTCTAAAAACAGTAGAGGAGGGCATCAAATATATAGGGGTGATACTCACACACAGGGTGGATAAGATTTATAAGAGTAACTACACCGCCTTACTTGCTAGAATCAAGAAGGACCTAGAAAGATGGTGCCCGCTTAGGATCTCTTGGTGGGGAGGAATCCAATCTGTTAAAATGAACATACTCCCCCGGGTACTCTACTATTTCCACGCTCTCCCAGTCTCAGTACCCGACTCCTTCTTCAAAGCTCTCTCAAAAACTATATCACAATTTGTGTGGAACAAGAAACCCCCGAGGGTTGCCAGAGTCGTTCTTACGGTACCGACAAAGGCTGGTGGAATGAACCTTCCCCACTTTAAGAAATACTATCAGGCTGCCCAACTCTGGGTCCTGAAGGAATGGTTGGGGGAGAACCAACAGACAATCTGGATAACGCAAGATAGGGCAGTAGCTAGGACCCCCCCTAGAGGACCTACTGTGGAAGAATAAACAACACAGACACCTGAACCTTCGAGTAAGTGAAGTCATGAGATCGACCCTAAATGCCTGGGATGTCCAAACCAGAAAGGGAATCATGACCACCCAACTGGCTCCCTTCACGCCTATCTGCAGGAACCCACAGTTCCCACCAGGACAAGAGCCCAGCGGCTTTGAGAAGTGGGAAGTAGCAGGATGTAGAAAAATCGGGGAATTGATCCAAGACAAAGAAATACGGTCTTTTGCGGAATGTAAAAATATGTGGAAGCTAACAGAAGCAGACAGATATAAATACGAACAGTTAAGTACACCAGAGGTATTCCAGGTGGCCACTAGGGATTTAACACCATTTGAGACGTACTTAATAACCAACACAGGTGACAAAAAACTGGTGTCTACGCTGTATAGCTTCATCTCCACACCAGAAGAAGAAATTAAATGGACATACATGAGAAGATGGGAAACCACACTAGGAGAAGAAATTTCCAGGCAGCAATGGGAGGAATTGTGGACAAGCATCGCCAAACTCACCAGGGCTGTCCAAACCAGAGAAATGTGACTGAAAATAATCACCCAATGGCACTATACCCCAGAGAGGCTGGGGTCAATGTACCCAAATGCGTCAAACCATTTTTGGAGGGGATGCCAGGCTGTAGGAACCTGGAGGCACATCTGGTGGGAATGTCAGGGAGCAAAGAGCTTCTGGAAGGAAGTACAAACAGAAATGACAAAAATATTCCCTGAGGCTGGCCAAATGGGGGTGAGAGTGTGGTTGTGTGGTTTCAAAGAACCTTATGCCAAGAAACTTCGCAAAGCACAATGGAGGAGCTTTATGGGCCTGGTCATCGCGGCATGGGCAACAATAGCCCAAAGTTGGAAGAAACGAGACCCACCACTGACTTACACCTGGCTGCATAAGGTGTGGTCCCAAATGACCATGGAAAAGATCACGAACCACCTCCAGGACCAGAACAACTCCTTCACGAGGGAATGGGGACCAGTGCTGGAATACCTGAAATCAGACTATATGGAACAATGGTGCCCACACAATATTAAAATATCGGACATATACAGCACGTAAAAGTTCCCGAATAGGAGCTCACAGAGGACCCGAACTCTTCCAGGGGGGGGTGGGAAGGGAGGGGAGAGGACTGTTGGGGAGAACACTTGTGATGATGTTTATTCTGTTGAAAAATAATAAAAATATGTTAAAAAAAATAATAATTGTTTGGGGCAAAAAGGAAACCCAGAATCTGGGCGCAGCCTCGTTCTGGGTTTCCTTTTTGCTTTAGACAATTATTATGAAAATAATTCTAATTAGCAGACTATGGAGGGCAGTTTCAAATAAATGCAAATTGCCTGCAATGGACCACCAAAAAAAATAAAAATAAATAAAAAATAAGCATGTGGATATGTGGTGCTCCTCTGGCTTGGTATTCTTTTCTCCAAAAGAAGTGTTGCACTTCTCCAGGGGGAGGAACAGTTTTGTTACAAATAAAATGTAGCATAGCAATGAAGCAATGGTGAAAATATCGTGAAACATTAACAGGATCCTGTGAACAAAGTTCTCCAGGTGTTAGTATATCTATGTTTGTTTTGTTTTCGTTTGATATGCGTAGGAAAGCATGTAAATCTTCCCATGCATATTCTGCGCAACCTAATGTAAGAAACCAAGTGGGTGGGTCAAGGTTTCTGATCATACAACGTACATCTCCATGACGTCGAAACCAGTACTCTTTAGTACCATGCATATTTGCTAATAGATTTGTAAGATTTGCTTGTAAAACCTCATCTTTTTGTTGAACTTTTTGTAATAATTGTGTAGCTGTCATATTTTGAAAGTGTGATCCTGATTTTAATATGTGTGCAACTCCGTAACATAAAGTTGCTAGTTCACTTTCAAAGAGTAGGTGGAATATGTATTCCACATTTTGTCAAAATCTGGGATCTTCAGAATACATTCGTAATGAGCGATATTCTGATGCTGATATTTGAATAGGTCTATCATCGTATCTTCCTCCTTTGCCAGTAGGAAAGAGTAGAGGAAAAGCACGTGCTTCTATACTTTTTTCCCATATGCTGATTGGTGATCCTTTTGTTTGACACATTTGGTACGTTTCCAGTGCATCTTCTATGGTGTCATTAGAATGCAATGGATGAATTGTATAATGGTCTAAAGTGTTTGATATTGTAGCAGGATCTAGGAGCTCAAATTGACCAGCTTCTTGTGTCTGTTCAATTATTTCACTTGTATCTTGCAAGTTTTCTTCAATATTAACTTCTTTGTAATATTCATTGTTCTCTTTAAGATATTGTAGGGCTTCTCTAACTTTATGTAAATCTACCAGTTGTTGCCAAATTTTTTTGTCTTTTGTAGGTACTCCATTTACCAAGATAATTAAAGATTGCTGCATTGGACATTGCACTCCGAGAGTGGGCACATTTTCTTTTAGATCTAATGGTAAATTCACTACTTTTCCACGAATACCTTTCACTAATTCAGAGGGAGGTAATTTTGAAATGGGTGCACTGTTTGAATTATGATGCTCTCATATAAATTAAGTTGTTGAAGGTGGTTTGGTAGTGGATACAATTCCAAGTTATTTGTGATAGCATGTGAAGGAGTTTGGTTGTTGTCAAGTTTTGTAGTGCAATAAGTGCAAAGTATTACTGAGTCAGTTATTTCGTATTTGTTTTCTGCTATAAGGTAGAGAGCTAATTCAAACCATTTAGAATATTCATTGTCTTCTATTTTGTATGATAGGTCTATAGTTTTTGTGCTACTTTTATATAAAGTTCTGCGGCAACATACACAAACGTGGTTTGGTACTTCAGCTGAAGTACTTTCAAATTTTAGTATTTATTTTTTGTATGTCTGTAGTGAAAGGTTGCCATGTGCAGAATTGTTACGAAGTTGGTTGACAGCTAATTCATCTTGTAAGTGGGTTTCACTTCCAAAATATTTTGTCTGGATATAGTCGATTTCTTCTAGGAGGTTTCTTTTGCTGTACCATGTAGAAGAATGTTATTTAAATTGGCTAGTACTAAAGCAGGACTTTTAGCATAGTACAGTTTATAAACTAGATTTCTTATACTTGCATGATGTGTTGATTTCCTTTTGATATTATGGAAGGGTGTTTTGCAAGTAGGTCCTGTAATGCAGGCCAAGGAATGTCCTTGTAGTCCTGTGTACTTGCGTATTGGACAAGCATCCATATTTTGCAGTAGTTTAATTTTGATTTTGTCTTTGCTTTTCACATATTGATTGAGGAATTGGCGTAAAGACTTGACCATTTTTTTGGGAATGTTACACATTGACGTGCATGGCCATTTGTACACTAGATGTTCTTATTCAGTTGAATGGAGGGGTAAATCTACGTTTTCAGGGCATATTTTTGTAAGGAGTTCTTCTTGTTCCATTATGGTATTATTAACTTTTTCATAACCTCGACCACTGCTATGTATGGCAATTGTATTTGTTTGCTTTTGTTTCTAGGCTTCTTCATTAAAGTATGGTTCTGTGGTTGTAGTGTGACTCCATTCACCTCCACAGATATTTAAGAAGTTATTTCTGTTGACATTTCATTTATTGAGAAGTCTTTTTTGTAATTTAGTTATTAGTTTTGTTAGTGGTTTCGTTCTGTTTAACACAAAAATAAATAACTTTGTTTTGAGAAGAAGGGCACTGTCTATCAACGCTTCTAAGATTACTTTCCTACAATAGGTTTGAAGACTTTAACCTAGTTTCTCTCTTGTTTTCATAAGATTTTGAAGGACTTTGTGACGGAGCATTTTGGCTAAAATACTTTTCTTGGTATGCTTACTTTGTTCTATATCAAGATTTATAGAAGAAGTTATATTCGTAGTGATAGTTGATTTTCTGTTTATTGTTTTTTGGGTTGTTTTACTTTTTGATAGAGGAGGGAAAGTTTTTGTACTAGAAACTTCTTCTGTTTCACTACATGACTGTATTCGCTGTTGTGTTTCAACTTTTTTTTACAAATTCTGCTATAGATGGATGTTTCTGTTGGAGAGTTTTGTTTTCATTTGCTCTACTTCTGCGTCCCTTTCTACGGAGTTGCTTTTTGGTAGGCATTCTTTAGGGTCTGTTGAAAAAAATACAGAAGGTATGGGTTGGGCTGTTCTGCAATGCATGTGTGGTGTGTGCATGAGTGTTTGAGTAGGGTAATAAAGATGTATGTAATGGTGTGTGATTGTGCATTGGGAAGTACAACTAGTAGGGATGGCTATTCTTAAATTAATGTGTTACTAAACTGGGGTTCAGATGACAGAAACATTTAAGCTAGTGGTGTGGAGAAGTATAAATAGTATATCTAAAGCTATACAATTAAAACTGTTGTTTTTTCTACAACATCTAAATTCTAGCGGCTGAGTTGGGTAATTTGTGTGTCGAAAAATAGAAATTTGTGGGCCATTCTGCCAGTAAATCACTGTTTAAGATGGAGGGATTTTTGGTCAGAATGGTGCAGAATCTCTATTTTTAGGCACAGAAATAGCATGAATTAAGCTTACAGTGTGAGTAATAATTCAAATATTATGGTAACATTCTACTTACTTTTTTTCTAAAATGAGCAGTTTGCTTCTTAGTTGTTCTTTGTAGTTCGAATTCGGCTGCTTCTTTTCAGGAGAATGGTCTTCACTGCAATTGTAAAAGAAAGAAATTAATAATTTGGTTTGTATATAGCACTCTTTTTAATTTAGACATATATTTTTTAAATTGAAATGCTCAGCGCCTTCCTTAAAACCATTAAAACTATTTTATGACTAACTGTAGGAAAGAAAATATCTTCACTATGGCTTGTTAAATTCATAATGTACCACTGTATACCACTATTCCTGCAACTAAGCTTTTCCACGTAATAGTGAGTCCATGTCATAGCCTGCTTTTCCACGTAATAGTGAGTGAATGTCATAGCCTGCTTGTCCTATATAAATGTAAGTAATTATATAAACTAAAAAAAGTAAAACCAAATATGTGTTTGTACAAATATTATTCTTTGAGATTTGATCATAGAGTGTGCATGTAATTTTGTTTGATCATATGTAGTCTATATATTTTATTTGAAAAAGATTAGTTTAACATTATTTGCGTGTGTGTGTGTGTATTAAGAAATTAAACGGTATAAAGGTTTGTAAGTCACAGTTCATCTTAGGATAATGAAAAAATGATCGTAGATTCATTTTACAGATTATACAAGGTAAAAGTCGGTTAGAAAATGTGTTCATGTACTGTATAGAAAATATGCATACCTGTAGTTTGCGTTCATGCATGTGGATATGGACGAAGCTGCAAGTAGAAATCTTGGAGATTTGTCTAGTATTCCTCGTAGATCATGGTTGACAATGGTATGAGACTTGTAGTCCGAGAGATTCACCGTACATTTGCAGTGCTGATCTATGATGATGCAGTTACATGTAGAGGTCGTGGATTTGATTGGTGGATGGTCATGTGATTTCTTAGCTACATCCAATGAGGGAATGACACAGAGAGTGAAGTGGAAATGGTAGAAGGGCTGTCCATGTTACGATACGTTCGCGGACATGGCGGTAGTTCCAGGACACCGCGTATTACATCCGGGGAATTTGGGGTGGGGAGGCATGCAAATGAGATTGAATGTAGCTAGGGATTGGTCAGTAAAGTTTAGTGAGTGTGTTGTGCTAGGAGAGGTTTTCTCTGATATTCTTTTTGGTGAGAGAAGAACAGATAGCTAATGCTGAGTGTTTCAAAAAACAGATTGTGTGGCATTTGGGAGACTCGTGGATACATTGGTTGAAGGTGTATGCAGAAAGCTGTGGAGTATCTATAGATCTTGGATTCCCACATGTGGAAGTGCACTGGCATGGAGTGCGTCGAATGAAGTGGCTGGACTTGCTACCTCTCTGTGCAACTTTGAAGATAGAGGAACATCCAGACATAATTGTAATTCATTGTGGAGGGAACAGTTTAGGACATGTGTCTGGAATTTCTTTGCAATTTGCAATGAAAGAAGGACTTCAGAAGATCATGGATAAGTTTCCAAACTCCAAAGTAATTTTTTCACGGATTGCACAGAGACAAATGTGGCTTTGTTCTTTCTCATGTGGTCCACAGATGGAGAAAGCAAGGCGTAATGTCAATAAGGCTGTTTGTGCTTTCTTAAGAGATTTTGGCATGTTCTCTTTTCACAATGAAAATATTATGTTTCGTAGTACATACATTTTTCGCAGAGATGGAGTCCATCTTACTTATGCTGGCAATCAGATTTTTCTGAGAAATGTACAAAATGCATTGCAACCTTTTTTAGAAATGCAGCATCTATTTTGAAGTAGGTGTTAAGTATTTATAATGTTTGACATACAAACACCTCCCAAAGGCTGTTTTCAGAGCCACCACTTCCTCCCAGAGAAAAAAGCAATGGTTACAATAGGGCAGCACCCCAATTTTTTTTATTTTCGCGAACTGTCCGCGGACTTTCAAGAAATAGAAAGGGCCCTGCATTCTTTATCGTTACTTCTATTTTTTAACTGTGAAAGGCGGCTCTGAAAAGAGCCTTATTTTGTTTTTGATTTTTGTTATTTTGTATTTTTTTGGTTTTTTACACACGACACACTAGGAGAGGAGGGGAAAGGAGGGTAAAGGGGGGGACACCAACCACAGGGATAAGAAAGGGTGAGCTGAGAGAGGAAGATGTAGAGTGGGTTTTATTTGGGTAGTGAGCAGGTCTTCTCGTTCTCTGAGACGATAGTCTCAAAAGCACTCCGAAGTCGCTCCCCCCTACAGAGTACTGTGTCACAGTACATACATACAACTGTGACCCTCGAAAGGTAAGGGTCATCAGAATTCTGTATAGCCTGTGAGGCAGCTTGAGGAAGACGCTGTCCCACAGAGGTGTTCCTTGTGGTGACAGGATCAGAAAGGGAGGATGAAGTAGAGGCAATCAACCTACTATGCTCTTTGCAAGGTACTGCGAATGGCCCCATTCTGGAATGAGTTCAGGTGTCGCTTCATGGTCGTAGTCCCAAAGCTATACGAACCATGCCTCCCACGACTAAGTACCATTTTGCACTCGTTGCAGGTGACACGGTTCGCACGAGCCTTAGGACCATTCCCATGAACGATAAACAACCGCCACACCCAAGAATCATGCCGCGGGCGGCTAGTAGAGATTTCCTCTACCTCATTCTCGTCATTCTCTTCTTCATCCTCTGTATCCTCACTCCTGTTCCCCTCTTCAGGCCCTTGGGGAAATGGTGGTGGTGGAGGGTGTGGGGGTGGTGCTGAGGCAGATGTAGCACCATGTGGTAATAGTCGAGCCATGGATGTCATAGGCTTGGAGATGGAAATCTCAAAATCTGCAAAGTATGCAGCAAAATGCAGTGTGCTCTGTGGAATAGTCAGAAACACAATGAGAATGCGCTCTAGGGCGTGGTCTTATATAGGGGTGCTTGTGTGCGGGTCGCGAACATGCGCGCCGTCCGCAAGACAGATCGAACATCAAAAAAGGTTCAAAAAGTCACAAAAACTATGTGGAAAGTTAGGATTAGTATGTGGGATTTGTGGTATGGTGATTTTTAAATGAGAAATATTGTGGATTACTTGGAAATGTACTTTTAAACTGTTCGGGGACACGAACAGTGTCCGCATTTAGAGCACGAGATGAGTGTGGGCGTGGTCACATGATTGTTTTATGAGCATGCTCGCTAAGGTAGCGGCCGTCCGCAGGACACCCAATGTGCGGACATTGTTTTGCGCATGCGTGTTGATGTTCTACGGACAGTGTTCGGGTCCTGAACTAATTAAAAGTGCGTCACATGTAAAACGAACAGTTACGGACAGCCGTTTGTTCTTAGCACAGTTTAATTTATTTGCTAACAATACGGACAGAGATAGCGTTTCAAGCACACCTCCATTTTCATTTATTTACGAACAATTCAGGACACCACGAGTGTTCTTAGAACAGTTTCTGCGGCTAGCGAACACTACAAACAGGCATAGTGTTCTTAAGGACACCTCCATTTTCGTTTATTTACGAACATTTCAGGACACTACGAGTGTTCTTAGAACATTTTCAACTTGCATGAGAACATTACGGACAGATGTAGTGTACTCAGGACAGTTACATTTTCGTTTCTTTACGAACATTTCCGAACAACCGCGCTGTCCGTGGACACCTAAATTGGTTTCATCACAAAGAACTGAAAGTAATTACAACAGAATATAAGAAAAGTAACTTTATTTCATATATATATACAATTATGACTGGGAAGGTGGGGCAGAAACGGAAACAAAAACAGGAGAATTAGGGATTTCTAGATAACTGGGATCAGGTGAAGAAGGGAAGGAAAGCTCATCGAAACGTTTTGGTCCATAGACAGGGTTTGGGGTTAACTGAGTGGGATAGGGTGAGGGGGGATAAGTGCAGGTTGGACAATGGTGTGCTGTTGGTGGTTTCACATGATTTTCCACAAAGTTTTTCAAATCCATAAAATTTTGCATAAGGTCGTCCATTTTTTGATTAATCTGTTGTAGAGTGATATCATCTGATTGTTGTTGTGAGATGCTTGGAATTTTTGTATGGTCTGTAATAAAAAAAATGTATATGATAAATGTATACAAAATAATATTTATTAATTGGTTTATATAGTAAAGTGTGCACCATTAGGTGGACTATCTTCTAACATTTCCTCTCATGGGAAATGCTCCTCTAGCCAGTCGAGAGTACTACACATTTCTGTGAGAAAACAAAAAAGTAATATGTTTTTTTTTCTAATATAGAAAGTTTATAAATATATGAGTAAAAAGAAGTGCACTTACTATGTCTGGTGAGATATGAAATCAGTAGTCTATACGTCTGGTCTCACTGTTGGTTGTGGAGCGTCTGTGAAGTAATTATGGTGGAAGCCACTTTATCTTCTTTTGATATATTCCATTTTAAAACATATTGTATTTAAATGAATGGTTAGTGTGTTACATATATGGTTTACAGTTTTTAAGTATTACAACATATACTTTGTATGTGTGCTGTTTTGTGAATTTGTTAAATGTTCCTATGTTATGATATAACTATTACACATACCCCCCCAGAGTTTTTAGGTGGTGGTACTGTTGTCCGAATATGTCTGTGGACCGTCAAATTCAGTAGAAAGGGTTCAGTATGTTCCATATTATATGTACATAAAGTCAAAGTTATTATTGTTAAGTTGTGCTACTAAAAAACTATGAAATTCAGTAAAAAAACTTTGTTAAAGGGACGTTATGGTTAAGTTGTGCTACTAAAAACCTATGAAATTCAGTGAATAAACTTTGTTAAAGGGACGTTATGGTTAAGTTGCACTACGAAAAACCTATGAAATTCAGTAAAAAAACGTTGTTAAAGGGACGTTATGATTCAAAGTAAAACCGAAAAACCCTTGAAATTTGGCAGTTATGGTAAGATAAGCAACCATAACTCGCGCCACTGTGCACTGCTAACACTAACACCCAGGACATCAAAGATGACATCACAAATGTCATTGATGACATCACTGATGACATCACATGTGCATTTACTTTTCATGAAAACTCTGTACAAGGGATTCTTATAATGCTGACCAAAAACTGTCAAGGATCATTGGGATAAATATCATGAGCTAATTAGTGCATTAAGCAATGCATTGATATAAATAGCCTTCTGTTATGAAGTTATATACAGTATACTAAGCCACTCATGCAGAAACATAGGCAGTGTGTGCAGCATACATAATGAAGGTGCAATATTCATAATCTTGTAATGTTGAATAGTGAAATGATAACTGCTTTCTTATTAGAGTTTTGCGTACTGTGAAACATGTAATAAGTAGATAATAAAACCCACTTAATACATAATTATTACAGACAAAACACAAAGAGACAACAACACATACAAATATGAGTCTATACAGGGACAGTGAAGTAAACAAAAAAGCAGAAGTAGTAGCAGAAAGAGTTCATAACCTAACTGTTTTTATGCAGAGAAACTATTGCTCTGTTTCAAAGCTGCTACTTACCATATGTATGTGTATCACATGATGTGACTGCACCCAAAGGAAAGGAGAGTGAGTACAATGTATACAAATATGAGCATATACAGGGAAGGTAGAGTACTAAAAATAAAACTATGAGAAAGTGCTGATAACCCTAATGATTATCTTCATGCACAGAAAAGATTGCTCTCTTTCAAGCCTGTGTCTTCCGCTATGTATATGTTTCATATGATGTGACTTGACCCTAAGTCTACAAATATAGTACCTTTTCAATTTTTACTTCCTGACTGTTACTGAAGAAAACTATGTGTCAGTAAAGGGAAAAAAGGGAGAGCCAGACATGTGATGTCATCAGTGATGTCATCAATGACATTTGTGATGTCATCTTTGATGTCCTGGGTGTTAGTGTTAGCAGTGTACGGTGGCGCGAGTTATGGTTGCTTATCTTACCATAACTGCCGAATTTCAGGGGTTTTTCCGTTTTACTTTGAACCATAACGTCCCTGTAACAACGTTTTTTTACTGAATTTCATAGGTTTTTCGAAGTGCAACTTAACCATAACGCCCCTTTAACAAAGTTTTTTCACTGAATATATATATATACGGTCAATTGTGAAAAGGTCAATTGTGACCCTTTAAATTCGGTCAATTGTTCATTCGAACAATTGTAAACGAACAATTTGGGTAATACCAAATATCGATTTCGTAAAGATATTATTAAGTGGTGTTGAGACACAGGAGCCTTGAGGAACACCACAGGTGACTGGGGTGGCCTGTGCTGATGCACTG
This sequence comes from Ambystoma mexicanum, assembly GCF_040938575.1. NCBI lineage: Eukaryota > Metazoa > Chordata > Amphibia > Caudata > Ambystomatidae > Ambystoma > Ambystoma mexicanum. The sequence continues at coordinate 721,074,162 of NC_090932.1, forward strand.
GGTGAGAATACTCTCATCGATCTGTGCGTTAGGATGGATTGTATCCATTGGATAGCTTTCGGTGAGAAATTGGCCGCTGTGGAGAGATGTTTACAAAGTATTTTTTGATTGACCAAGTCAAGTAGGAGGAGCATGGCCAATTTGCTTTTATCTTAGAAATCGTCGATTTGAATTTTCAAATCCAGGAGTGCTGTTTCTGTGCCATGTCTGTGGCGGAAGCCTGATTGACATTGGTTGTTGACTTCTGTAAGCGATATTCAATCAACACTACAGCCAAGTCAATGCCTAGTCTGGGATGCTGAGGAAAACCCTTATTAATGTATTTTTATGTCTAGTTCAGTACTCTGGATGACCACCCTTGTATAACACCCCCTCTTAGAATCCCCCTGACCCCACTGAGCCAAGAAGTAGGTTTGTTTTGCAAATTAAAAGGTTTATTTGAGAATTTAAACAATATATATATATATCACACTTTATAATAAATTAATATCTGATAGTACACTTAGACATATGATGTTGATCAACAATGGGTAATCTGGCACTAGCACACTTCTTTACAATCAATGAGGAGTTAGTATAGGATGGATAAAGTAGCAAAAATACTTTTATGATTTCAAGGGAAAAGCAATGAGGAATAAAATGCAGTACAGAAATACTTGATATGATTTTAGCAAAAGATAAGATAATCACTTTCTCTGGCAATTCACCCCCCTCCCCTATGCAATGTAAGAAATGGAAGGAGATGGAAAGAGGAGCACACAGTTCTCAGGAATGCAATCAAATACAATACGAAATTCAGTTCCCCCCCAGCAAGCTTAGAGGAAACAGGTAGGAGTTTGAAACACAGGCCCAAAATGCTTTTTAAATGTGATGGCAATGGATGGGAAAATGTGCCAACTGATTTTAATTCCCTCTAGAGATTCAGGGTGAGTGGGAGATGCGTGTTGGTATTAGTTCAGGCTCACTTTAGCAATGCTCTATGAGTTATTACCAAGTTGCAACGGATTTTAACAAAAGAAAGAATGGAGCTGCTATTTTGACAAGTGGAGAAATTGAGCCAAAATCGCAAATCGCGGTAAATTTCGCTGGTGCGTAAATCGTGATTGCGGAAAAAGTATAAGGCCAAACGGTTCCAGAGATACGGACGATTAAATAAAGGTAGTTTTTCGGATTTAAAGTAAACTCAAAATGACAGGTGACAGCTTGCAGCTGCAGAATTGACAGGTGACAGTTATGCAGCTTTAAAAATGACAGATGACACGATTTCTAGGAGGCAGTTCTACTTAGGTTAAAATAGTTTGGATTAAATTATTTTAACTAAGAGATTGGTTCTGCACAGTTCTGCTAGGTACTCACAATATAAATTTGAACTAGGCCTCGACACGGATCTGGTCAACACGTCCGGCTGCGGTTCTGTCTGCTTGGCGGGTCAATCAGGCACCGGTTCTGCTCACAGCGATCTGGGTCAGCTCTGCTCTGCTGGTCTAGCCTCTCTGGATTCTGGATGTAACACTGCTTTCTGGGTACTGCTACAGGTTCTTGCAAAAATTCTCGGCAAAAACATCAAACAGCTCGCCCGGCTGTTGAATAGTTTGGTTAGTTTTTCTGCTACAGGTTCTGGAGATTGATGGATTTGAAGTCTGGATCTCTGGATGTGAAGTCGTCGGTCAGCATGCTCCGCAGCAAATAAAATTGAATCTCTCTACCTCTCCCAGCAGTCTCTTTTTAAGTGTTTTGAAAATGGGTGTGCGCCTGGGCCTAGCTAAGCCTGCCCCTCTCTACTTGCCATTGGCCCAATTCTCCCCTCTCCCATGATTGGGGGAAGGAAATGAATTGTCATCATGATGAGGTCTGTTTATGGGTCAGAGGATCCTCCCCTGGTCAGTTTGCCCACAAATCTATATTTGATTCAAATACATCTTTCCCAGATACACAATTTATTGAAATTACATGTACACATTATATATTCCTTATGGTCCATGCTTGTCCACCTCTGATCTTCCTGGGGGCTTGCATTCAAAAATAACAACATTTTGCGCTTTTTAACTGGTTTTGCAATATCGGACATTTACCCAAAATTACACACATGTGCGCAAGGAGTATGGACATTAATTGATGAAGTGTCAGATTTTTAACATGCAGACATTTGGAGTAAGACCCTATTTTTCGCTAGCAACCCCCCAGAATATACCACAGGGTCCTAACGCCTCTTAAAATGTTCACAGAAAAATCACAAAAATAATGATATTACTTATATAATTCTGACAAGTCCGCACTATGAGTTATCTATCTTTTTAAAATTATGCTCTGGTCAAAAAGGGGTGTGGCTTCCCACATCACAGGGTGGAATTACTGGTTTATCCACTTCCCCCAAGCCAGCTTGTTCACAGAGGCACAGCTGCCCCCCAGTTTCTCCCAAGAGGAAGCTATTTTATGACGCCCCCAATATAACATTTGCCTGCGTCAAGGAAGTTGCATTGTTCGGTCCCTTCCAGTTCCCAGGTGCTCCACCCCATATCTAATCAGAGAGGTGAACTCCTTTTGGCAAGGGGCAGCAGGATGCAGCTAGGCCTGGGAAGAGTGGCTGTTGATCCAGTTTCAACTCCTGTCGGGGGTAGTTGTCAGGCAGAATCCAGTTTCATTAAGCCAGGTTTCAGCTAAATGTCACTTTAGTTCCCAGTTTAAATCAAAACTTACAATTTGTACATGTACATTAAATAATTACTTCCTTCAAGTCATTTCAGAATATAGTTTTACATTGTATCCACCTCTTAGCAAGTCTTTCCTTGGTCTGGTTTTGATTCATTTGTTCAGTTTTACCCAAAAGTCTGGTGGTTTTAAAACGCCGGCTTTCTGATAGTGGTGAGTACTGGTAATGCAACCATTTTTGGGATTAAGAAAATGAATTCCCCACAGTTCTGAGTTGCTTTTTGGCAATCAGCATTGCCATTCCCAATGGTTTCAGGCTACTGTGTGTGTAGCCCAATGGTGGTTTTAGGCAGTGCCCTCCTGTGCTCATAACATAGGCAAAAATGGGTGGCAGCCTATTCTTCATGTTTTCCCTGTGCACTCTCTGGGGAGTTCTGGCCATCATGATGTTTTCCATGCCAGTACTGCACAGTTTTATGGTAGGGCTTGGATGCATGGGTAAAAACATCCCACACTTCCAGATAGTTTTGTATCTGGAGATACATGACTCTGTCTATTATTTTGAGTAGGAAGGGTACTGTTGTAATAGGTCTATAGTTGGTCGGTAGTTTGGGGCCAAGCAGAGGCTTTATTAGTAGAGGGAGTACCCATGCATTTTTTAGATTGGATGGGACAATACTAGTTTCAAAGGACGCGTTGATTAGGCTAGTGATGAAAGGGGTTAGGTCAGGCGCGCAGTCCTTGATAACCGCTGCAGGGCAGGAGTCACCTTGACACCTTGACGGTTTGAGAATACGCAATAGTTTTTAAGACTTCTGAGATGGAGACAGGGGGAATTCGAATTGTGCAACCGAGTTATTACCCGAGTGAGTAGGATTCTTCAGAGGTAGTTGGGCGGGTTTCATAGTATCTTTTTTTCATTTCAATTTTGGATTGAAGGAGGGCTATTTTGTCAGATAGGGCATTTTGAATGTAAGTGCACCACTTTGCATCATTGTTGCAGATTTCCTGTGGTGGTACTGGTGATTCTAATTCTCTCAGGATGGCGAAAAGCTCCTTAGTGCCTGATTTGGCGTTAGTTATTCTGTCATTGTATGCGGAACTTTTAGTTTGGAGAACTGCCTGTTTAAAATGTCTGGCTGCCGTAGCAAATTTTACTTTGCTTGGGTCCTTAGGTGTTTTTTCCAGTTGGCCTCAGCTGTTCTCTTGACGCTTGTCAGCGTTTTTAAAGTTGCCGTGAATTACGAATTGAGGTGGGCTATACACATAGATAGAGGCGCAACCTTTTTCGATGGTTGCCAGTACAGTTTGCTTGCATAGGTCAACCCTAGTGGACGGGTCATTATTACCTAGGTCTTGGTAACCCGTAATTGGTAGTATTAGTGGTACTATATTGTTTGCTGTGTTGTTTCTAGATAGGGCAGCGGGAGCCACCAGGGAGATGTTTGTGGTCCCTGAGTTCTTAGTGATGTTGAAGGTTATGATGTGGTGTTCTGACCATGGGCAGTGGGCATTGGACGTAATGTCAGTATTACAATTGAGGTCAGCTAGCCAGTTGAGGCCTGGGCCTTTGGTATGTGTGGTTTCTTGTATCCTGTGCGTGAAGCCTAGTGCCAAACTGGTATTGGCAAGAGCTAGAGCATTATTCAACTTAGGATCATTAAAGCCCAAGTTTATGTCACCTAGAAGGAGAGTTTGGGAGCTAAGTTTGGTATTGGTCGAGAGGAGTTGGGCTACAGCATCCTCGAATGACAGTATCGGACCAGGAGGTCTATAGATCAAGTGCATTTTTAGTGTGGCAGTATGTGATAAGGTCATTTTGACTGAGAGTATTTCGCCAGAGTGGAATACAATGTTTGGTAGCTCTCTAACATTAAGGGTGCTTTTAGCAATAATAGCTACTCCCCCTCCTTTGATTGTTAGTTTATCAGACCTGTAGATCATGTCGTTTTCTGGGACAGTTTACGAAAGTGCAGGCCCTGCTGCAGCGTGGAGCCAGGTTTCGGTATTTGCCATAAAGTCAAGTTTCTTAATTGTAATGAGGTCTGCAATGTCTAGGGCATGTGCAAGGAGAGACCTAGTCTTTATGAGTGCTCCCTGTAATACCTGATTTTCTTTGCTAATACTGTTGTACGCTTGGGCAGTTATGGTTGGACTAGAAAGCAATGAACAGGTGTCAGGTGGGTTAGGACTCAATGTAGAGCATTTCGAAGTACTAGTAGGGAGGAGCTTGTCATTTGAATTGTTGAAGTGTGATTTAGTCATCTCAGTGGGGGCTCTAGTAGTTCTGTAGTTCAGATAGTTATTTCTTTGTCTGGTTGATGGGATGACGGTAGGGGTAGTGGCCTTACTGAACCTAGTTTGCGATGCTGCTGCAACTTCTTATGGTGAGTTGGCATGGTCGGCTATGAGTAAGTTGGGATTGCAGGGTCAGGCTCTGGTTTCTAACTGTCACCTTGTAGGAAGGATGGGCTGGATGCTCCTAGGCCATAGTGGGTTCATGTTCTAGTTATAGTATAGAATAGTGGGAGGAATCGGGTAGGTGTGACTGAACTAGAGTCAGGGAGACTGTGAGGCATGGAAAGTGAACCCACGCGCATAGTAAGGATGTTGGTAAGAATTGGCATGTTTGTGGCATTGAGTCTGGCTGCGTAGTGGTGCATGTCTAATGGCCAGATGGGGTGGGGTCACAGTGATATATGAGCGAGGACTACTTGGTATCAAGCACTAGGGTAGTTTGTGTGAAGTGTTAAGTAGTGTTACAGGTGATGCATCAAAGTGGTAGCGAGATGAATAATGTTAAGGAGTGTCAGTGCATGGTCGGCTTGCTCAGTAAAATATTTAGGCAGTAGACATTTGGCTACTAGTAGCTGTGTCGCAAAGGTTAGTCAACAAGTTGGCCGTGAGGTAATGGGGAACCAAGGTTAAAAAAATCACAGGATCGATGAAACAGACGGGCAGTAAATATGGGCAAGTGGGTTAGTCATGGGGTATATCAGCAGGTAGTAACGTGAAGAAATCAAGGTGAGAGCTCAGTACAGTTACTCAGCAAATAGGAAGAGCCTCAAATTAGCATTAATAGTGTGATGAGATCACGGTGCATAGGTCACCATAGTCACTCACAATAGACAAAGCATCAAGTTGGCAGTGATAACGTGATAAAATCATGGTATAAACGAACAACATAGTCGCTCAAGCAATAGGCCGAACAGCAGATTGACATTAGTAGCGTGATGAAATCACAGTGCATAGATCAGCACAGTCACTGAACAACAGACAGAGCAGCAAATAGGCAGTGATAACATGATGAAATCATGGTATAAACAACAACATAGTCTCTCAGACAAAGGGTGCTTAATAATCAACAAGTGGCCGGGGTCTTGGGTGAATCAGCAGATTGTCTGAGGGGTTCGGTATTGTGGAGAGGTCATGGTGCTAGGTCGGTCTGACCCAACACACAGTTAGAGTTTGGTATTAAGAGCTGTAGTGGAAATGCTGCACAGGTAGGTCAGTTAGTGCAGATAGTGGGGTTGTTTAGCATTTTAAATGCAGGGCACATAGTATGAGATACCGGGCACTAGAAGGGGTAGGGATTACTGTGCCTTAGTGGGATGCTTGTCCTATCGTGATAGCAAGCGATCGCGTAGTAGGAGAATGAGGATAGTAGCTCTAGGATTACGATCCGTAATCCGAGTAAGAGATAGCATTCACAAGGTGAGGTGGAGTACTAATGCACATAGGGTGGAATTAGGTGCTTACTAGGAGGTTTCTTCAATGAGGGATTGATCACACGCTGGGCATATTGGTTGGGAGCTCTTCCAACCTATGACAGGCTCAGACAGGAGCCTTAGTTGTAGGGCCTTCGTTAGGAGTGCCAACTTCCGTCTGCCAGTGTTCCGGATAGGGTGAAGTGGGGTTGGGCACCCAATGAGCTTTCAGTAGCTGAATTCAGGTGTCAATTGCAGGGCACAATTATGTGGCAGCTATCTTAGCAGTACACACATAAACGTGGTTTTGTAGGATACCCATTGTTCCCTCAAAAACGGTAATATCCCTTATTTTTTGTTTACGGGGGATCTGTTTCTCATAAACGGGAGAACAGTAATCAACTAGATACAAACAATCAAAGAAACACATTACCCCACTCTCCCCCTATAGAGGTAGGGTTGTGTGAAATTAGCTATTGTACAATACGAAGCCACATTTCTTTTTTTTTTAAAGTAAAACACCTCAAAGGTGTCCCTTGGTGAACCAGGACAGTTTTAACATTATTATTGAAACCACTAGTAACTCATTACTTATCAAAAAATCATTTTTAACCAATATTATCAAAATACATCTTTATATATACATAAAAACGGGGAATAATTATTCACAATAACACAGTTACAAACCCAGATTTATCTTTGGTGGGGTTTTTTGTCATCAGTACGACACACCATATTAAATTATGGCAGTTAGATCAAAAGACTTTAGTTGTTTCCTAGTCTTTCTATAGTAGTTGACATGTTTCGGCCCTCGATTTCATGGCCTTCTTCAGGACAAAAATATTTCTTTTCTGTAAAGTTTTATTCTTGTATACCCAATATAGCAATATGCATATATCTAAAACGAAAAATATTTAAAAACATGGTCTCTTAAAGTAGTGGTTTCTCAACAGCTCATTTACTATTCGTTACACATTATTTCGTTCAAAACACATTTATTCCCTGTCAAAAACCAGCAAGAACACATGTATTATCTTGTGCCCCATAATTCATAGTTTTGGCCAACATAGAAGGAAAAGAAATTCATTCACTGTAGTTGTACAATCTGTGTTACCCCATAACATTGTTTTTAGGTGCAAGTTATTATCAAACAACCACATAGCAATACCACACCACCCCTACTCACATCCACTATAGGCGCGAGTGCACCTAGGCTTAATTGTAGCCTGTGCTCTTTTCACAATTCAATCAATGTAGAGTAATTGATTTGGGTTGGATGCAACTAGATTTCTTTGGCTGCTGTATCAGATACAAATCTAAACAGAAAAAGGGATGGAAAAAGGATATATCGAAAATCCCAACTCATACTCTATTTCTCTCTGAAGACAACCATCTCGTTATTACTGAATTGTTTCAGTCTATCTATTGGCATAGAGGTGAAACTCTATCTATGGTCATCAAAATTTGAGCCATATATCTATTATTTCATTTTAAACAGCTTACCTTTATACTGTTGTATAAAGGTCTGAAAACCTGTGTCATTTCTTCACATCTAACGCCGTTGCCGAAGGGGGCCACGGCAGCATAACTGGTTTGCTTGTGGACTGCTTGCAATGGTTCTTGAAGCAACAGTGGAAAAGTATTTTTTGTGCACCAATCCCACATCCTTTTTTATTCTATACACATAGCAATCTAACAGACTTCTTCTTTGTTGTTAACAAGCCTCATGTTGCATGTATCAATGAAAGCACGCATAAATTGGCTCAGAGAAAAAAGCAACCGATTTTGCTTTCCTAATCATGCCATAACACCTACAGGTGCTACCCTATATCATATACATACGGCTGCTAAAGCCGGAGACACATGTAACGGTGGCTTAACTCCAAACACACTTTCCTTCGTGCTGGCGGCAGAGCACATATGAGCGTACAGGAGAACTCTAACGAGTTTCCTATTGTACGTCTTTTCTAAAGCGCTAAATCGGGGAGGGACACAGCGAGCGGTTTATTTACTCACCTTCCAATCGCAAACTTCAAAAACGCTGTCTCTGAAAGTCAACGTGTTCGATTCCAGGAGCTTCCTTTCTAGTTGTTTCTTCAAAACGCGCACCCATAGCCACAAACTAACCATATGTGGAAACACAAGGGCATCCGGCCGCTCCATCTGCTTTTATGCATTTGCCGTTCTATGTCACGTAATGTCACCATGTACACGTGACCATGTGCATATTAAAGGAACAAGTGATTGGTAAATGTAGCGTTAACCGTCAAGTCATCTAGGTACCTGAAATAACGCATATATCCAATATATGTGAACATTATATTGCTTACCTTATTTGATGCCATTATTCAACAAAACTCATTTAATGCCATTATTCCAAAAAACGCATTTGATGCCATTATTTAAAAAAAATCCACATTTCTGAAAGGTCTGTCACACACTACCATGCCCAGAATGCACCTCATCATAACACCATACATGTTGGTGTGAGGCGCGATGGAGATTTAAACCAGACGTGACGAAGTTCAAAAATTGGCCCAAGCGTCAAACCAAACTATTTGAGTCATAAAATGAGGGAATTCCACTCCTCCACAACGACATTAAGACCACAGGTTACTGTGTTAAGGGAATATATCCAATGTTGTTCACTCATGGCAAACAATCCTTCCCTGTTACCTCCTCTCTCTGTTGAGGGAATTAACTGGAGTACGAACCAGAACAGTTCAGTGTATTTATGTTTAAGTGCTTCGTAATGTGCCACAAGGGGTTTGTTAGCCACTTTGTTTTTTAGACATGATTTGTGTTCACATATGCGCTGTTTTACACTTCTTTTTGTTTTCCCTATATATATGAGGTTAAAGGGACACTTGACTCCAGAAATAACCCACGAGGATGCACAGTTAGAAAAACCACGAACAGTCCAATTCTTTCCATTTAATTCAATGAATTTTAGGTTGCTGGTTAACGGACATACCACGCAGAGGCCACATTTAAAGTGACCTACTACTGGCGGAAGCTTCCATAAAGTACTTTGGCTCGATGTTTCTGATCTTTTTGGATATGTATGTACCAGAATGTCTCTGACATTTTTTTGACGCTTGAAAGAGAAACGCAGTGTAATGGGATTAAAGTCAGTTGTTTGTAGAATGTGCCAGTTCTTCTTGATGAACTTTCTTAGTTTGTTACTAATTGGACTAAATGTTGTCACACACGTCATTTTGTCCTCCTTTGTTTGGGGTTCAGGATTAAGGCAATGTTTGCTATTGCAATGCTGGGCTCGTTTAAAAGCCGAATGGATAATTTTCTTAGGGTATCCTCGCATTTTCAATCTTACCTTCCTGTATATAGTCTGCAATATTTGAGCAGTTTCTTCTTATCCTTAAGAATTGGCAGACTGGTAGATTATCACGTAAAGCCAGCGGGTGAAAACTGTTGTATTTCAAAAGGGTATTCTTATCGGTGGGCTTGCAATAAAGTTTGGTATAGAGGTGTCCTGTCTCGGCTTTACATATCAGAAGGTCCAAGAATGGAATTGCCGTCTCATCGACCGACATTGTAAATTTTATATGTTCATTTTGGCTATTTAGCCAAATTAGAAAAGTTGAGAGGGTGGTCATATTACCCTTCCAAATCATGAACACATCGTCGATGTATCTGTACCATTGGACAATTTGCTCTTTAAATGGATTATTGATGTTATAAATGGAAAGATTTTCATACTTATCCCTGAACAAATTGGCCAAATCGGCAGCAAACATAGCCCCCATGCTGGTTCCATGAATTTGGCGGTAGAAGGTTCCCTCAAAAAGAAAAAAGTTTTCTGTCAAAGCAATTCTTATACATTCCAAAATAAATGCAGTTGGAATTTTCTCTAAGGTGGTGGTTTGTTTGTTCAAATAGTGTTCCATTACCTTTAGGCATTGGTTTTGTGGTATGCTCGTATATAACGCTGTGACGTCTAACGTCACCAATAAAATGTTGTTTTCATATACCTGGTTTTGGATGACATTAACCATACTCGTGGTATCTTTTATGAACGATCTCATAGTTCTCACGAAGGGTCTCAAAAACCAATCTGAATACACGGATAAAGGTTCCAAGATTGAGTTAATTGCCGACACAATTGGTCTACCCGGTGGGGTTTGCTCATTCTTATGGACCTTCGGTAGTAAGTAAAAAGCGGGGATGGTAGGATTCGATTTGACCAAAAATTGATGTTCTTCCGGTTCAATCCATGACTCAGTGAGTGCATGGTCCATCAGGCTTGTAATTTCATCTCTAAGTCGTGATGTTGTATCTCTATCCAGTTTTCGATAGAAAACTGGATTTTGAAGTTGTATATTCACCTCACTCTCATACAGAAGTTTGTCCCACAGGACGATTCCTCCCCCAACTATAGTGAACGAATTTCTTTTCCTTCTATGTTGGCCAAAACTATGAATTTTGGGGCACATGATAATACATGTGTTCTTGCTGTTTTTTGACCGGGAACAAAATAATGTGTAAAGAATAGTAAATGAGCTGCTGAGAAACCACTACTTTAAGATAACATGTTTTTAAATATTTTTCGTTTTAGATATATACATATTGGTATATGGGGTATACAAGAATAAAACTTTACAGAGAAGAAATATTTTTGTCCTGAAGAAGATCATAAGATCAAGGGTTCAACAAGCACTAGAGATAGTGCCCAACTCTACCCAAGGGGTGAAACATGTCGATTACTATAGAAAGACTAGGAAACAACTAAAGTCTTTTGATCTAACTGCCATAATTTAATATGGTGTGTCGTACTGATGACAAAAAACCCCACCAAAGATAAATCTGGGTTTTTAACTCTGTTATTGTGAATAATTATTATCCGTTTTTATGTATGTATAAATTTGTATTTTGATAATATTGATTGAAAATGATTTTTTGATAAGTAATGAGTTAGTAGTGGTTTCAATAATAATTTTAAAACTGTCCTGGTTCGCCATGGGACACCTGTGATGTGTTTCACTTTTTAAAAAAAAGGAAATGAGGGTTCGTATTGTACAATAGCTATTATCACACAACCCCACCTCTATAGGGGGAGGATACCCATTGTTAGAGGACTTTGTTTTTCAGCTCTTTAGGTAACCATTGAAAGAGAAATGCAGGAGCAATTTCAGAACGCAATACTGACATTTTTCTGGTGATAACCGTTGAATGAGAAATGCGGGAAGCAATTTCCCAGCGCAATACTGACGTTTTGCAGATGATAGGCGGTCTGATATAAGGGCCAGCATAAGCATTGATAAAAGCCAGTAGGCTTACCTTGTTGCTATGCTGGATATATGCTGCTCCTGCAGCGCAAGGCGAGGTGGAGGCTTCTCCTTTCTGGGCTCCGATCTGGAAATGGTAATCAGGCTCAGACAGGAGCCTTAATTGTAGGGCCTTCGTTAGGAGGGCTGGCTTCTGCCTGCCAGTGTTCCGGATAGGCTGAAGTGGGGTTGGGCACCCAATCAGCTTTCAGTAGCTGAATTCAGGTATCGATTATAGGGGAATATTATGCTGCAACCATCTTAGCAGTACGCAAACAAATGTGGTTTTGTAGGATCCTCATGGTAACATGACTTCATTTTTCAGCTCTTTAGGTAATTGTTGAATGAGAAATGCAGGGACCTTACTTTGTAAATATACTTCAAGTGTTTATCATGTCATGAAGAGTTGAATTACTTCATTTCCAATATTGCTGATTCAATATTTTTTAATACATATCAATCTAAAAAGTGAGAAGAACAGATCTTTATGAAGCAAATGCATTTCAGATATAGTTCATCATCAGAGTTGAATCTGTGTGAACTCTCATTGAATGCAAATAGTGTTGCAGCAACATCAAAAACTGGGACCGAGATCCTTAGAAAAACAAAAACATGTAGATATGGTCCTTGTTCAAAATCAAGCAGTTGGCATATTCTCACTGCTAGCTGAACTGGCATCCACTGTACCAGGATATGTGCAGCGCTCAGCTCATGCTCTGGTAATTCCCTTACCGCTGGTTTACAACCACATTAGCACACCACTGTACTACAATTATGGTGGGAAGGTGGAGGATTTACCTCTGGCAAAAAGCTGTATGTAAATTCTCCACCTTAATGCCAAAAATCAACAAAACAGACAGAAAAACTGTGGGTGGTAATCCTGCTATAATTCTCACAGAGTCCTCTGGATTCTGAAAAAAGGCCTAGCAATGTCCTACCCCTAATTGTAATCCAGCGGTAAACCGCAGGAACATATGACAGTAGCGATAATCACGTTTGGCTGAAATTCAGCAGATTGACCACCAAACTCGTAATGAGGCCCATAGTGCGGCCCAAGTAAGGGGAGAAAACCCATGGATTGATTTAAAGACAATGGGCCTCATTACAACAAGTGCAGATCTGTAATGAACGGTGCCGGTAAGGGACCGGCACCGTTCATTACGGTCTGCCTCATTACGAGGTCTGCAGCGGGTCCCGCTCAGGACGCCTGGCCAGACCAGGTGTCCTTAGCGGGACCCGCTAGCAGACCAGGATGCTAACAATGGGCTTGTCATTAATGGGCCCGTTGTTAGCATCCTCCCCATTGCCATTGAGCCCTATGGGGATCAAATGGGAATGGGGATGTACTGGGTCCAGGTCCCGAGAATGGGAATTACTGTGCCCACCAAAGTCGGCATGGCCCAGTAATTCCCTAGTATTGGAACCCGGACCCGGTACCCGGTATGGGGGTAGCCAGGCTGCTAAAAGCGGCATGGCTACCTCCATACTCGTAATGAGGCCCATTAACATTATGAGAGATTATGCACACTGTAATGTGATGCAGTAGATCAAAATACAACAAGTTAACAAAAATGAAATTTATTCAGAGAGCTAAAAATTTAATAAAATAACAATAACCAAAAGAGACAGCTTATAAATAACAATTAGTAAACAAGACACAACAATATATTGTACAATGTATAGATTAGAAAAATGACTCTGGACCTTTCCAGGTTCTGTAACTCTTGTAAGTAGAGGCTCTTGTGGTTATGGCGACATATATTATTTACAATCTCTGAATGAGTGTTGCTAAATCTGTGTAGTTGAATTTTATACACATCTCGTCGATGCTATTGAGCTTAGGCGTATTCTCAACATGTTTCTGTTCGTGTTCCAACAGATGGTGAACATTCGTCAAGAGATTGGTAGTCAGCTTACTAATGGTAACAGGACTATGGAGTTTGGAATCCAGTCAGTCTCTAATAGGTTAAAATCCAGATTCAATGGTGCTTGTAGCTGCTATCACAATACAGGCTGTTAATTAAAAACAACAACAAAAGCTATTAATGCTATATCTATAGTAGGAGATTAAGATCAATCTAGTGGTGTATTTACCTCAGTTGGTTAGTGGGGGTAGTCAGGTGGTGTAGAGTCTTGTAGTTTGACCCTGTTCTGTGCACACTCTGAAAAAACACACATATTGGTGTTAGGATGCTACCTTGTATACATACTTGCTCGTTAACCTGTCTTTTCATCCTTTAGTCATGAAAAGGTGTGGATGGTGTAATTACCTGAAAACCTTGCCATTGGTGGTTCCCTGGGTGAACCTCAGCTGGTGAGGTAAGGAGCGTCTGTTCATGCAGATCGCCTCGTTCATCAGTGATGCGCTGTAAAACAGTGGGGGCTGCGTGAATCTCTAGATGCCTAATTAGTCTAGAACATAACAATGCTCAAAGCTCTTGTTAGATTGGAAGAGGACTTACCCTGTACTGTAGTAAGTTTCATTTCCATATGACAGATATCTTTGGATGGATTTAAATTTCTCCTCAGCTTCGCTGTCATTATGATGAGGGAGAGAATATATCTCACTCTAGTATGGAAATACCTTGAACCTCAGTTGAAAACATCTATGTTTAAGTGGTTGGTTGACTATTAATTCTATCTGTTGCTTTCAATGTCAGTGGTAGGTAGAATTTTGGCAATTTTTACGAAATGCCATAGTGACTTTGATTAGTTAGAGTTTGCAGAACACGAGTTTAAGGAAGCAGTGTGTTATAACTATTTACGATGTAAGTAAAGCTCTATGTTGCTCGAACGAGCACGTTACATGTGATAGACTGATGTATTGTTATGTATGCATCTGATAATGGTAACTTGCTTATAAATGAGCCATTCGGTAGTAGGGTGTGAGTGCACTCCATGAGCTCAAAGTGACTAATGGTGCATAGTAGAGCCTCACACACATAATCTTAATTTACAAATTCAAAACTATTTTAATAAAAGATTAACAACATTTTAAGAAAGAGGAAGATAATTAAATGAAAGTTAGTACAACGTCATTGTAGTACAATATTATAAAACTTACCAAACTAAAAACACGCAATGGGCAACTGCAAGGACCTGTGATGGTTCAAATCTTTAAATAAATAGCTGCCTACTGCAAATACAAAATTAGGCCCAAGCTAAGGTTCTCTGTAAGTGAGCCATCCTCACTTCATATGAAAGGGGTTGTAAGTTACCACACCTTGTGAGACCATACTGGTCACACAAGAATATAAAATGAGCTATTGTTTCTGATGCCTTGCCACACAGCCCTTGACCATTGCTCAGTCGTAACAGTGAATGGAAGAATTCAAAACATTTATTTCATATAAAGTAAACACATGCCACCTGACCAAATAGTGACAAGGTGCAGTTAAACACTAGATTAGCATTTCAGATCAAAGTACACACTCACTCTTGTGCTGGATGCTGCAATCTCGTGGGCACGATTTTAGAGGGTGCATGTGACAAAGGTGAGCATTTTGTCAAGTGGCAAGAAAATCTAGAGTAGGAGTAGAGGGAAATTATGAGGAGGAGGAGGAGGCTAGCACATCAGTCAAGGTGAGTACCAGAATCAGTGTGAGGGTTTTGGCAGAGTTATAGTTGAGGGGTGTGTGGATGTTCATGATGTTTAGCAGGCCAATTCTACCACCACCACTACAGGTGGCAGGAATTAAAGTGTGTAGATTCTGATCACAGGAAAAAGTAGTCCAGATTGGCATGCCTTGGGGGCTGAGGAAATCAGGCAAGGGGAAATCAGAAAGGTGATAGAAGGAGTTGAGCATGAGACATCAAAATTTTAATGAGTGGTGGATTGATGTGAGGCCTTCAAAGATATGTGCAGAGAGATCAGGAGTAAGAGTGGGTCAAGCAGATTTGATTGTGACCCATGAAGGAAGAGAGATGAGGTGACCAAGAGAAAAAGTGTAAACACTGAGGTGTAAAGGGCCAATGACAGATGCTTGGGGGATACTAACAGGGAAGGAATCGGATAAAAGTTGGCTGAGTTCCTTGTAATGTAGAATGTGTTGTGAAAGATATAAGCAACAACCCATACAAGAGCAGAAATCCTGATTCCAAGTTCAGCCCATGTGAGGAGAAGCAGGAGGTAGTGCACGGTATCAAAGCCAGTGTAGAGGTTTAGGAGGATTACGATACAGAGTTTTCGATGGTAACTGAAGGTCAGGAAATTTGAGACAAGAGTGAGTGATGAGTATGAGGGCTGCAGAAATGAACCTGGAAAAGGTCATTGTGGTTGTTAGTGTGAAGTTGGTTGAAGATCCTGTAAAAAGAGGGCCCTTTCATGGAACTTAAAGTAATGGGGAAAGGGAGATACTGCCCAATATTTAGTGGGATACCGCTGTTCATACCATTGCTGTTCCACTTACAAAAGCATGACAAGCTCGGGAATGGGCTTGTCATGTAATGTGCCAGCTCCTGATTCTGTTCCAAACAGTCACAGGTGGATGTCATTGTTGTCAGTGCAGGTGGATTCCATTTTTGTCAGTGCATCTTAAAGGGCATCCCAGTTTTGGATGCAAAAATACAAGGGGAGAAAAGAGGGCATAGAAATGTGCTGATCAGTGATGTGCACATTCAGATGCCCTACATGCATAGTGCACATCTATTTTTTGGCACAAATTATGAGATATGCAAAATCATTTCATCACTTGCACCAAAATAATTTGAGTATCTCGCCCATAGTTCATGTGTTTGGATGATGCCTACACAAGGTGATGATGGAGCACATTCTGTGTTGTCCCTGAGATATGCTTGATTGAGTACTCAGAGAGAGACAGATTGTGGGCTGAGCTGCACCTTTCAATGAAAAAGAGTAAAATAAGACATCTTTGTTCTGTGAAAGCACACGCATTGTCAAAGCTATATCCCTAACCTAACTGGCATACATGCATAGATAACTGACTAGTCCCATATTCACCTCATAGCAGTGATTTACGGGCTCTACCGCGATTTTATTGAAGAAATACCAGATTTATCTCTAATAATATGAGATGTTTTAACCATTCTAATATGGCCATCCTCATGATCTCTTGCTGCAATTTAAGTAATTACTGCCCGATCACGTGCCTCTATCATGACATCCTTTAAATCTAACAGGGAATGGGCGCCAGACTAGTTCGTCAGATCGGTGCCTCATCTCTCGTTTCCAGAAATACAGGTGAATATATTGTGCATGAATGGTGGAAGTCTATGCACTTAACAATTGTGGGGGCTGGTGATACTAAACAGGTACTCTTGTTAAAGGTTATACCTTTACTTTGTGCTCTCTGGAAGCAGTTTAAATGACTGGTGACCAAATCTTATATATTGGTTTTGTTAATTTCCTATTCTGGTGGTTAAGGGTGCTTGGCTTTCACTATACAGGAAGTTGTGAGATCCTTTCTAAATATAGACACGTGGATTCATCTTGTTTTGATCACCAGTCTGTGTAGGAGAGCATTTTTACAACTCTCTTGATTTAATAGGCGTAGTTGAAAACATGAGTATTATACAACACAGCTGACTTTTGTATGTTTTTAAATTTGTAGACAAAAGAACAATTACACATTGGCATTACTGATTCTGAAGTTTGGTTAACACACGTCTGACAACTAATGGAGTTGTATTGTGAAGAATTAATATGTGATAGCTTTACCTTTTATGTTTTGATGATATTGTTTGAGTCCCCTTGAAAAAGAATAGGTCACTATCCGAAACATGTCAGGTGTTTGAAATCCTAAATAATAATGGATTATTGCCATTATCTCATGCCATGTGTACTAGAATGAGAATGACTATTGAGTGTAGAAAAAACCTGTTGTACACTTTTCAAAAAAGACAAAAACCTTGCACACTCAATGGTTTACTGAGGTTTAATCAAGGTTTAATTTTTTCTTTGTAAAATAATGCTTTTCTTTGTAAAATACTTCTTTGTATTATACTAAAAACTTTTCTGCATTAACTGAATTAAATTTGAGAGGTAAAAAAATGATTGGATTGATATGCAGAATTCTTTGGCCTCTACACATTTTTCTAAATACTACTTAGAAATCTTTTTGATTTTTCTTTAAATGTTTGAAGGAGATTTATTTCCCTATCAGAGTGCATTTGGGTTACTCGTTATGGTAACAAGTGTTACTGATGTTATAGAGACTCATATCCAGTGTTCAGGAGGAAGAACATCTGAGTAATTATCTGAGCTTTGGGGCTGATTCATGGAACAAATGTGCGCCGAAATTTGTGGCTCAAGCTGGCGCAAGCGTGAAAAAGCAAGCGCATGCGCACGCGTGCAATTCATGCAAGGTCCTGCGTGTGTTTTCCCTGGGATGTGTGCAAAATCCATGGGTGGCGCACACGGGAGCACACGTCACTTCAACATCCCAAACGGTGTGCGCACATCGCACAGCTAAAGCGCACAACGTGTAGCGCACACACCAAAAAGGGGGCAGAACACGCGGAATGGGGAACAACGTGTGAAAATGAAGGCGTATCTGGGGAAGTACTGCTGGGAAATAGACAGAACTCCCACACGTGTGCAAACAACACGTATACATGGAATCGAATATGGGAAACCCACACACGCCAAAAGACATGCACAGGCGTAAACACGTCCACCACAAGAAGGCAGGTGGAAGCGTCTCCGCACAGTATAAAAGTGCGCCCAAATAACAAACGCGTATATATAGCTACGATGAATGTCCCATTTCTCGCAGCACTGATCGTGGGACACTGCAGTAGGAGGAGAATAGCCAGACCCCGCATTTTTTTGCCCAGGACCAGCCTTTTTGGGATGCCTGATGACCAGGTCTATGGCAGGTATAGGTTTCCACCTTGTATCATCCTAGACCTGGTCACTGAGTGAGAGGATGACCTCACATCACCCACCTTGTGCACCCAAGCACTGAGCCCCTTGGAAAAGGTGCTCAATGTCCTGCATTTTTTGGCCACTGGGTCATTTCAGCAGACAACTGCCATAGTTGGGGGCATCTCACAGACCACACAGTCACGCTGCCTACACCAGATGTTAGCATTCATGACTGCGCGCCCCTCAGTCCGCAGGCACATATACATGCCCAGAACACCTGCAGAAAGGCAGGCCGTAGTCCAGGACTTTTACAGGGTGACACACTTCCCCAAAGTGCTCAGTGCCATAGATTGCACCCATGTGGCCCTACGACCACCTAGGGACATTGAGCACATCTATTGAAACCGCAAGCACTGGCATTCCATCAATGTACAGGTTGTATGCGATGCCCATGGAATCATCACCACTGTCTATGCAAACTATCCTGGGCCTACCCATGACAGTTTCATACACAGAATGTCCTCTCTGAGCAGGGACCTGGAAGCTGGGAAGCATGGGGACACATGGCTCATTGGTGAGTACAAATGTCTGTGCACATGCATGCATGTCACACACAGACAAATACACAAACCCAACTAATGACAACCATACTCATCTCCCCTGGGGACATTGCCTACCCTCTGAGCAACCACATGATGGCGCCAAGATGGAACCCCACCACACCACCTGAGGTAAGATACAACGCTGCCCATATTGCAACCAGGGGTATAGTGGAGCGCATATTCGGAGTGCTGAAGTCATGCTTCCACTCCCTTGACCGCTCTGGTGGGCAGCTACTATATGCACCTCCAGTAGTGTGCAGGATCATTGTGGCAGCATGTGTCCTGCACAATGTTGCAACACGGCAGGGCGTACCGGTGGGCATGGTGGTGCCCCCACATCCCCAATCACAGGCACAGGCGCTGCCCATGGGAGGGGAAAGGGCACATGGCGAGGCAGCCCGAACCCAGCTTGTGGCCACATTTTTCACCTAAACTCCCACCCCTGCGGAGTGCACACAGGCCTGGCACATACCAGGTGACAATCGATGAAGACAAAGAGACAGTCAAATGTCACAACCATACCACCCTGAGAATGTTGCCACGGAAGTGCTACATTGTGTGCATCCCTAGCTACTTAAACATAAAGAATCCTGTGTGACCAAATGGAACACATGCAAGGTGTATATCACACCACCCCCCTGCAAAACAGGCCATGACAATCAGTGGTATATCACCCAAACCCTCCCAACCCACATCACCCTTGTCTGCCACACCATGACATGGCATGCAACAGCAAAAGAGCAAACCAAAAGCACAACACATGACCAATTAGATACAAAGTGACACGTGATAAATGGAAAGAGGCTTGACACAATCACACCTGGCATGGAATCAGATGAAATGACTGACCAACAACCTCCCACACATACAAAGTCTCTCACAAATGCATGCCATCAGCGGTACCATTAACAAAAGACAGAATGCCTGTTGTCATGCACATTGGCCAAGCCAAATCCGCAAATCCATAACCCGTGTGCTTTGTGTGTCTCCTGCAACACACTGCTCATCACACAGCACAGTGAGCAGCCATTGTGTTGGGGATACACCTTGAGCATCATATAAAAAATACAAGCAACAAAAAAAACGTATTGACGCATGGAGACGATCCCCAAATGGTAAGTGATCATGCGCTGCAGGGGCACAGCATGCCAGAGAAGACAATCTGTGTGCCCGTTTGGGCATGGAAGGGTGGTTGTATGTGTGGTGGAGCACTGTGTAAGTGTGTGTGTGTCAGTAGGGACATGCACTCAATACATGCATGTGAAATAAAGTGACCCTCAGTGTCCTGTACACATCACATGTGAACATTGGCCATTTGTACACCCCAGTATGTCAAACCACAAAAATCCTTTGACACCTGAAAAGTAAACACAACACGGGAACAGCCATTGACCAGCAGAACACATCATGTACATAGTACCCCATAATGACAATGGGCCTCATTACGACCCAGGCGGTAACCATGGCGCCAGTAGCGCCATGGTTGCCACCGGTATTTTAACGATTCCGCCATGGTGAATGGTGGAATTACTGCCTCATTCCAAGGTTGGTGGGGCAGTAATTCTCCATTCAGCATTGGCCCTTCCCCATTCCCATTTTTGCCCCCATAGGGCTCAATGGAAATGGGGAGTGTGGTAGTTACGGTACTGCAAATTGCGGTACGGTAATTATCTCCAAGGTCCCTTTGCGGGTCCAATCCTTACCAGCCGTTAAGGTAGGGACCCGCAAAGGGACCTCGTAATTAGGCGGTAAAGGATTAACTACGCCACCACCTTGTACGGCACTATTAACCCCTTACCGCCTGGGTCATAATGAGGCCCTATGTAAGACAGTGCCCAAACACTTTAGCCCAAGGGTACTGTCCGACAACAAAAGGCCCTCCCTCATTTACTCATCACCATGACCTTCAGAAGGACTGTGTCTGGGGTCCGCTGGCTTCTTCCTTCTAGTATACCTGGCTTCAGGATCCCCCTACCTCTTGGTTTCCTTGTTCCACCTTTTGTGTAAATAGGGTCCAGCCCCTCAGAGGCAACCTTGACTGGTAAAAATACCCAATCACAGAGAACTCCAAGGAGCCAAACCCCCACACCTGAGAAAAAGCCTGTAGCCACAAAAAAACCTGGAAGAGTCTCCACTAGATGACTTGAAGTCACTGAATATGGCCAAGCACATGTCCAAGCAGAATTATAGAATAACTACCAAGGTAGCACAGTTGAACAATGGTTCAACAGGATGGTGAGCAATTTCAGTACACAACAATCAATGAGGATGCAACAACTGATGGGTAGTGTCACAGCTCCGGTCTCCAGGTACAGGAGTGGCATGAACCAACCATCTCCTCTGCGGTCTGGGTGCCTGCTAGGTAAAACTTACACAGGCCTCTGAGACCCCAGCGGGGAAAGAGGGTTAGGGATCCATTGGTTGGATAGGCATCGGTATTTAGGATAACTGGAAAGAGGGTCAGGAGAGGGGAGGTGGATGGACAAGGGAAAGTAGTGAAAATACAAAATACAACTATTGACAATTACACATACTCAATCAGAGAAGCCATGTACTTCATGCGCATTTTACAAAATGGCTGAAAGGCGAGCCAAAGAGAGACTTATCTCTGGGGTGAGTGCTGGCCTCCTGTCTGCGCACTCTCAGGTCCGGTAACAAGAGCAGTTCAATTCTGCAAAGAGAGCGTGAGTTACTATTCTGTGTGTGTTTTCCTCACACACACATAACACCATTCATGCACTCTTGTCTGATGCTTTTTTCGTATACTTTTCCTTGCCCCCGTGATGGTTCATACACTGTTAATGTGGTAAGGCAGCCACATGTGGCCCTGTGGTAAATGGAAGACCATGAGTTAAGAATCACACATGATGGAATGGGCCTTGGGTGAGCTGGTAGACTTGTGTGGCGAGGTGTGACTTCAGTACAAGTCGCGTTCTGCCAGCCGCGGATTCCTACAGGTAGCGCACGTGGCAATTTGCATATACTAATTATATGCACTGCACTCAAGTTTGTGTGTCGCTGGGTGACCCCCCTTGCGCTGTATCAGTTTGTGGCTAGGAACGCTACTGCACTAATAACTTATCTTCTATGGAGTAGGGTGGACTCCAGGATATGGGCGATGCCCCCTGCGTGTGCCCCTGACAACTTGGAAAGATTCTTGGCATTTGCTCCTCAGCACGGCTTAGCTGTACTGTGCGCATCTTCCCCAACACCTGGCTAAACTCCCCAGCACTGGTGCTACTTAGCTTGCATGTGTGAGGGGCCTGGAGGAAGGTTGGCTGGGGCGTGGCCCCTCATGCTGCTCACCTTGCTCGGAGCTCCTGGAAACACGTCTGCTCCTGTCGGATGTCTGAGCACAAGCCCTGTGCTTCAGCTTGCGCACGCACGTGCACTAGTGCCCCACCCAACGTGGCAAGGGTTTTGTAGTTCTTGGCCCGGTGTCTGTTGGGAAAGGTAGTCTGGAGGTTCCTTTTCCTGCAGAAAGGGCATAAAAGCCTTTAATAAAGTAGGAAAGTTTTCTGCGTGTGGGTCTTCATGCTGCTTGTTACTAGGCCATGTCTGAGACCTACATCTGACCTCCTCTCACACAACCACAGGTTCTGTACCCCGACAGGTAGAGCTGGAACTTGAGTAGAAAATAACCAAGGAGGCTGGCACAACTGGATGGTTGAGCTGAAACCCAATCAATCCTTGATAGCGTGAAGAAAGAAAGGCAGAGACAGCACAAGTCTGGAAAGGCACAGGGAATGCGAGATAGCCGGAAACAGCAAGTTAAGACCCACAACAGTTGAATAGCATTGGTAAAAGCAGTCAACATAAAAACATGGTTGTAATAGATGAAAGACAGGAGGAGCGACAGAGAGATGCAGTTGAACAGAAGTGTACTGAGGCAAACCGAGGCAGTGTAAGAGTATGTGGAAATAACTGCCCTAGAGACGGGCGGACAGATCTGCAGCAAGGACAGTAGCATGAAGAAGAACAGGGACTAAAGGCACCAGAGTGTGGCAAACAAGTAAAAGAGCCGTAGTCCAGTAGGAAAACTGCGCTGTCAGGCAGCATCAAATTCATAGAGGGAAGACAGACACAACGTGCTGTCCAAACTGAACAGAGTGTAGCAGTAGTCTAGGCAGACATCTCAGGTGAGGACTGCACCGTGAGTTGTGCCTCTTGAGTCACATTCCTAATGCATCCTCCTTTGTCACAATCCCCAGGGGCTGTACTCAACAAGTAGCAACTTCACATTGTCACCACCTGGCGCCCTCCCACCTTCAGTGTGACTTTGACAGCTAAAGGGTGCAGCCTACCGTCTACAGCATGAAGTGCATCAAGCATGTATACAGGAAAGAAATGAACATACATCCCAATCAACATCAATAAATCGACAGTTCAATAATGTACTCATCAAAATTGATTGCAGACATGCCGTGGAGAAAACATCCATAATCCCCACTACAGGTGTTAACACAAGTAGTACAGCAGCAGACAGGCCACAGATATGATGAAAGTCAAATGCCCTTGTGTAAATGGTTGTCACACCGAACCATCCTTGCAAGCCCATGGATATGGGAAGCAAGAGTGGCATATTTGAGTCAGGACCCCAAGCTGCAAACACATAAACGAGACAAGCTTGAATGGGCCCAGCTGGAACAGACATGGATGCTTTCAAAAGTGACAAAGCACTACACGGTCACATGAATGCACAATAGACAAACAATTTTAAACTGTATTAACTAATTAAACTAACTCTAAAATTAAAAAATGGCCACATATGTCCAGGGGGATGGAGGGGCACCCAGAAGGGGGGAGGTACAGGGTACACCTCAACACCCAGATGAGATGATGTTGATATAAAAAAAAAAACCTCCATGGGCTCAACGCCTGGACGGCCCGACCTGTGTGGGAGATAAATCATCGTCTTGCTCACCCTCTGACTCAAAGGCACAGAACCCTGACCACACCTATGCGCAGGTTGCCCCTCGTCGGCAGCAAACCTCTCCTCTGTCCGCTGCCTCTAGGTCATGTTGAGCACACCCAGAGTAGATCTGAGGGATCGATGGTCATCTCTCAGGACCTCCCTGTGTGCATCTGTGTGAGCAGCAAGTGCTTGATGCAGAGACACCTTTTCAGCCCGGTGTGCCCTGTCTGAGGCCGCCATGCCCAGCCTGAGCGAACGGGCCGTGGACTGTGCTGCCCGCTGCTGGAGATTAACCTGCCTAGTAGGGGGAGCATGGATTGGGCCACACGTTCCATGCTCTGAGCGATCTTATCAATTGCTGTCCCCTGTTGTTCGGAATTGACAACCATGGCTTGCTCCCACTCAGTTTACCCCGGTGGTGCAGGGCCATCGTGTTGCTGGACTTGACACCCACAGGGCCCAAGGAACTGCGGTCCTCGTTGTGTTGCCACTGCCCGTGGCTACAGGACTACATCCCTCCATTGACGTGATGCCCCAGGCACATCAGCAACTGGTGTGGAGTGTGACTGTGCGTCCCAATCCACCACAGGTGGAGGTTCCAACATCATCTGGCCCATCATTGCAGGTGTCACGGACAGAGGATCGTCCACATCAGAATCACTCACCATTGATGAATGGACATGATGCACATCCAACTCAACATTGTTGTTAGTGTGATCATCCGAGCTAGACCCATTGCCAGCCTTGGACACGATGGTCTGCAGCACAAGTGGGTTCTCGTGGCCTACCACCCCACGAATCCCACTTGTGCCGGGTTGCTGATTTAATAGCAACCCTATGTCAGGATTGACATCACCATCCTCTGGCTCCATTGCGTCATCATCTGTAATGTTGAAAAAACAAACATGAGTACACATGTCAGATTCACATAACGCACACACACATAGACATCACATCGACAGCCAACACATGAAGCAGACATGTCACACACAAATGAAATTCCGGCATGCATCCAGTGGCATTGATATGCAAACACATCACAAAGGTAGAAATGGATGTGTGTAAATAGCGAAGCCTACACATGTACTGAATGTAATATATCACCTCCATCACACACCAACTCTGTCAGACACATGTCACAGGTAGAAATGACAGATGGCAACAAAGAGATGGCACATACCATAAGCATGTCTGAACTGCCAAATGGCCACAGCTGCAAGTGAATCCAAACACACCATGACTCACGTAATATGCATTTACACATGCATCACTAAATCATCATCACCTATATTGCTTCATCCATTTGCAGCTCGGCCCGTACGGGGTGTCATGGGCCATGTAGGTATCAAAAAAAAAGTTGGGTTATAGGAGGAGGCCATAAAGGGAAGGGATACAAGGCTTCAGTCTTAAATATATACATTATAGGTGTATCCAACCTGAAAAAGAAACAAATATATGGAGAAAAACTCGTTCTGGAGAACACCCTACTGTTGCTTGACGGGTGTCACTTATGTATCTTCAAAGCAAAAACAAAGAGGTGATGGCTGGAAGGTTTAGACTGAATCTTAACCACTGGCATTGCTCGGGGCAACCCTCCACGTACGGTCCGTGCTGCGTGCCATGAAGCCACCAGAACACCCCTCAGGGCCTGATTGAGCACATTGTGCTATGAATGTGCCCTAAACCATTATTCAGTGTGTCAAATCATCACGCCAGGCTCCACCATATTAGCTAAGTGGGCCTGGGCATACACATACTGCACAACAGTGCACCTTCAGGATTGTACCAGTTGAACATAATGGGCGCAATGCTGAAATCTCACCAGCATCAACGTCAATCAACTACATATTAGTCAGTCAACAAAAAAGATGCAGAAGACACATGTGTGAATGAACACGTTCATACACACATAAGTGAGTAGCCACAATGTTGCACTACACAACGTTGAAGCTGCTTGCATATGTACATGTGAAAGTGTTCAAAAACACCTGTTTCCCTAAACACCAGCATTGTGAACATGAACAGCAACCAATACAGCAAAGCAAGCAGCTACAACGCTGCTTGCTTTGATGTAGGTGAAAGTGTACACATATACACGTGCAGGCATCTCCACAGTCATTACAACCCGATTGGTGGGCTACAGTCAATCTGCGGCCTATACCGGTTAATATAGGCCACAGATTGACCTGTCAACTTTGCTAAATACCCACTGGGGTGTTTCAATACTGAGTACATGTGCCACAGGATGCACCTGTGCCTGTGCCTTTCATGCCAGTGAAGGGATGACAGTCTGACCATACATGCCAGGTCACTTTGACACTGCATCAGTGAGTAAGCATGTAGAATGGTGTAACATGGCTCAGAAGTGGGTTGGTGCAGTGCAGAGCATGTGCACGTTACCTACTATCTACATAAACAAGTACATTATGATGTCAAACAATAAACAAGAAGGCAGTGTAAGTGCAAGGTTTACATGGATACAGGCACCCCTCCTTAGTGAAAATGCAGGGAGGCATTGCATGGCAGTGAAAGGTTGAGCAGATAACTGTGTATTGGCAGACAGTGTTGAGTACCGTCAATTGCATCATCTGAGTCAACTGACAACACAGCCGATGAGAATGGGACAGTGAGCAGGACACATGATGAACCCTCTGTAGTACACCCATTTGTGCAGAAGGCACTACACCAGTTTGACAGAGTCATGGGGCCTGAGACAGGGGGAGGCCTGTGCCCCACACAGACTATGACACCCTAAACATGTGTGTGATGCCGGATTGAGCCACAGTGAGCATGGAATGGATGATGAAATGCCATTAAATGTATGTCATCCTGGACACGTACTACAATGATCATCCTGCAAAGGACATATAGGGCATGCATGTAATGCACATGGAGCATGAATGGGCACTCATGTCCCTGCGGAGCATCTGACATCTGCACAGTCCGAGTGAGACACAATGCATCAAGGTCATAGTATGTGTCTGGCAGATTGGCAGGGGGGAGTGTGCATGTACACAGGAGCGCTGAACAGGCCATTACAGTAGTCCAACATGTTACCCATCAGTGCAATGGTGTAATAGTGGTGTAGGGGGGTGGAGGGGCAAGGGAGCATGCCTACATGGAGTACCAGCTTGCAGGCAGAAGACACATGCATGTCAGTCATGTAATGACATAGTCCAAGTGCTGAGTGGAAAGACACCCCAGGCTACATGCAGAAGGGCCAGTGAGCTGGAACATGGACCGGAGGGGCAGCCGGGTGACTACCATATGAGTAGGATGCAAGTGTGGAGATGAGGAGAGTCCCTGTCTGCACTACATGTCCGGCATGCTGCACCGCAGGCACGCATTAGTGAAGCATTGCATGATTCGCACATGAGAACCATGTACGCATAGCATGTATTGGCAGTAAAGCAAAACACATCGCAAAAGCAAACCACACATGGCCTGGACAAGCACGCAAAACGCTCACTGGACGGGTGTCAACATCCAGCATCTCTCCCACTCCTTCGACCAATTCTGCCGGTATGAACTCTGCAGCAATCAATTTGTGTGGAGTGAGTTCTTCCTCCCGAGGAGGTGGCCCACCGGCATTCACCCCAGTCATGGCATAATTGGAGGCACGCTTTAGCTTATCACAGCGTTGGAGGTCATCCCAATGCTTTTTGCACTCCTGAGCTGTGTGCACCTCATATCCGATGCACTAACACTCTCCGCAACATGCTTCCAGTGGTCCCAACCCAGAGCAGCGTAGTGTGACAATTTGGGCCCACTAGCATATCACGTTCGTGTTCCGACACGTAGGCCAAAAGGAAGTCCAGTTCCTGCTTGCCGAAAGGCTTCTTCCTCGATGTGCCAGAGGCCGGAGCCATGTGTGGGGTCCCAGCCTCTTGTGCAGGTGCAATCTTCCTCCTCTTGGGCAGTGATCCGGACCCTGACTGGCAAATGCCGCCCTGATCAGTAGGGGCAGTAGCGCTGGTGGATTGAACTGAGGGAGTGGCAGGTGGAACAAGTTCAGAAGCCCTGACTTGCACAGCAACATCCGCTGTGCCAAGGTCATTGACTGGGACTGCCCTGGATGGTAGACTCACATCTTGCTCGGGGCAGCAGATGACAATACTGCCCGAGGGACATGTGCCTCGGTCAGGGCAGCCCTGCGTGCACTTACCACATGCCTCCTGACCTCCTGCAAATCATCCTGGGACTGTTCAGGTGCCAACGCAACATGTGCTGGCTGATCCTGAGCCTGGGTGGTGGTGGATGCAGCTGCACCTACAGCTACCACTACCCTTGGGCCTGTGGCAGTCGATGAAGCAAACTGCCGGGTCACATGGGCGCCAGTGTCCGATGCAAGAGCTGCATCTCCCGGAACCACAGGGGGTGGTGGCATCACTGCACCAACATGTGGCAGAACATCCTGCCGAAGTGGCGCACCCCTGCCTCTTCCCTCTAAGCAGCCACCCTGGATACCCTGGAGTCCCCCTACTCCTTGGTCACCCCGGTCACGTCCCTCACCACACCCGCCATGTGGCGTATGCTCAGTAGAGGGGCCCCTCACCTTTTGTGGCCTCCCAACCATGGCACAGATGTAGTAGTGCCAGTACAGATGTAGTAGTGCCAATGGCAGGTGTACACGACAATTGTCCTGGGCAATTGGGGTGAAGGGGGTGGGATACTAGATGTTAACAGCACCCCTGTGCACCTGCAAGGCTGTATGTGACCCCGGTGATGAAGTGATGGGTAACGCAATGCTCAGGTTCCCCAAAACTGCAGTCAAACCGTGCATGCAACCCCTGTTAGCCCACATGTGTGGAATTAACCTCCCGCAGTATGCAGTGGCACCCAGGGACATGAAAAACACATACATGTGGGACACGCAGGTTACTATGACCTTGAAAATGGGTACGCGATACACAGGGGTACCTGCAGTGGGAAAAAATAGCGTGTGCGACTCACTGTCTGACTAGCGTGGTAATGAAAAACACGCGTATTCAAAACCCCCGCCAAAAGAAGAGATACGTCCTTGATCCGCTGTGAAGTAGTGATGGCACGTGAAACAACCAGAAGTAGCAACACATGCATCGGGCTACACGAAAGGCACATACAGTGAACTGCTGGGACCCGCTCACCTTTAACCCGTGCTGAGGTAAACGCCTGTGCACGTCACGTCACTTACACGCTTAGGCCCTTTCCTCTAATTACACGCATTAACACGTGGAGGTGCTATTTTTTCACATGCTGAATCACTATGCACCCGTGACGAGGGATACGGGTGTGCGTGTTACGTCACTTATGTGCTTACGCACTAAGTGCCTTTCCTCCAATTACACGCTAACGTGCTGTTTTTTCACATGCCAAATCGCTCCGTATCAAGCTGGCCACGCGACAACACACAGAAGACCAAGCTCCTGCCCAGAAGGACATTTTCCTAGCCCTTAGAGCCACGAGCCGACTCCCACCAGCCATCTGCTGCTGCCTGCCTGCTGGCCACTTGCCCTGCTATTTGGTGTCTGCACGTCAGCCATCTGCAGGGGTCCAGTTGCTGTGACCACCCCTGCTGGAACAGAAGACTCCCGACTGCAGTTCCATTGCTCCACAGCCCAGCACCAGGACCCAGTTGCCCACCCACACCTCCCTCGGGGGTTGCCATGTTGCGGCAAACACCATCGGAGACCACTGGCAACCCCCAGCCAGAGAGGCAGAGGGCTGCCAGCTTCACAGCAGGAGAGGTTGGCATCCTGGTGGAGCAAGTCCTGGTGCATTATGATGCCCTCTACGGAGATGATCTGGCTGGACATCATGGTTGCCATCAACGTGGAGGGGGTGGCAACTCGCGACCTACCACATGTCCGTAAGCGCTGGGAGGACTTCAGATTCAGGACCCTCAGAAAGGTCTGGCGCCTCTTGGAAGCAACGGATGCAGTGAGGCGCCGGGTCCACCTTACCACCAACGACATGAGGGTCCTGGAAAGTATTAATGCAGTGCTTCACTGCCAGGTCCTCGAGAGGGAGATCCGTCCGGAGTCAAGCGGTAAGTGTCCATGCGTACATATTGGATGCAGTGCATGTTGAGGTGTGCCAGGAGTGTGCAGCTTGGACATATGTCTGAAAAGGGCCATGTATGGATGTGTATGTGCAGGGACATGACCGTGCTGCATGTGAGTCCTGTCATGTGTGATGCAATCAATGGTGTATGTGTTCCAAAGCATGATGCACAACTGCATGTGGAGATGCACACATGTTAGCATGTATGTGTATGTACTATGGCATGGTTGGGGTGTGACACATGGATGCTGGTTCTACCGTCATGTACGTGCATGCCATGCATGTGCGTGTGTGTGTTTGACATGTGTGCGACAGTGATACGCCATGGATGCATGTGACACAGACATGTAGGAACCCGATTGGCAGATGTGACATAGTTGCCGATGATTGCACTGTGACAGGTGGTGGAGATGTACAGATGCAGGTCTGTCTGTTGGCGTGTGTGCATGTGTTCAGCACTCCCCATGTTGCTTGTGGCGTCATGCCAACCTTAGGATGTTCATGCTGTTGTGTGTGTATGGATGCTGCTGCTTGCTGCACGATTCCTGTTAATTTGTGCATGTGTGTGGATTCAAATTATATGAATGTTGCGGAGTGTGATGCCATCTCTGAAGTTTGACACTGCCACTTATGTG
Organism: Ambystoma mexicanum; assembly: GCF_040938575.1. Taxonomy (NCBI): domain Eukaryota; kingdom Metazoa; phylum Chordata; class Amphibia; order Caudata; family Ambystomatidae; genus Ambystoma; species Ambystoma mexicanum. The sequence continues at coordinate 721,104,823 of NC_090932.1, forward strand.
GAGCTGGTGTGTGTGTATCTGACCATTGTACAGTGCCCTGATGCCTGTGCTCTGTCTCTCCTTGTCTGCAGCGTCGACTGATGAAGAGGGCAGAGACGGTGCTGTGAAGCACAGCTGCAGGGATCCCACCGCCAGCCGGAGACGCAAGGCCTAGCTTTCCTCCCACGTAGTCATCTCTTCCTGGAGTGAGGAGTCTGGTGGTGCGTCTATGGCCGCAGCTGCCGAGGGAAGGTCCAAGAGGCAGAGGTTGTAGGTGGACTCCTTGGCAGCAGTAGGGGAAGCTGATCCCCCACAGGGGCCTATGGAGGAAGATGGCACAGAGTCATCCAGGTTGGTGGGGGGTTCGGTTGAGGAGAAGGCCGTGGAAGGCCCACACACGGGGCCTGGAGGGGGCGATTTCCACTGGTGCTAGTAGTGCAGTCCAGGGGCAGGGAAAGGAGGCAGCACAGGCCGCTGCAGAGGTGCCTGTGTGTAATCCTGTCCCCGATCCTGTGACTGCATCATCCCGCACCAGCAGGGATGCCTTCATCCAGACCCGTTTTCAGGGAGGGGATGCGCAAACAAGAACTGGCCTTCCTCCCCCTGTGGACGTTGGAATCCATGACTGTGTTCAGGCTGTCCTAGGTGGGATGCCATGCACCAACGTGGTATTCAGGATGACGTGCAGGGTTCTCGTGAGGACAATGCACGTCATTTCGAATACCTCATTGACCGTATCACCCTACTAGGACAGGTCGTCGGCGCTGGGTTCATCCGTGTGCTGGATCTTCTTGCGACCCCCTCCTCAACTGAAGCCTCTATGCGCCAGTTGTCCTCTGTGCCATCTTCCCACCCAAGTATCACCTATGCCCCCTGTGGAGCTGGCCCTGAGCCAGCGGCCAGGCTGGTGGAGGACACATCCCTGCCACAGTCGGGAGTCGGAGGTCAAGCAGGGGTGGCCGACCCACCAACTGGATCCCAGCAAGAGGAGGACGTGCAGGCATCAACAGGCAGGGCACATGCACGGCAGCAGCAGGCTCAGAGTGGGAGCGATCATGGCTCGGGCCATCAACATCACAGGGCAGGCATCGGCCGGAGGGCAGGAGGACCCAGGATTGGGGTGTCTTCCGTGTGGCAGAAGTTGGGCCAGCAGATAGATATGGAGCGGTGGCGAGGGGAGGAGGCATGGCTCACAATGGTCAGGGCGGAGAACTCCGTGCGCCGGGCATTGAGGCAGGCTGAGTGCCTCGAGGCAACTTGCAGGGAGTTGGAGGAGGCCATGGCTGCATCCCTGCGAGATCTCGAGGCCAGGGAACAGGCCCGCCTCCAGGATATTGAAGTGGAGTTCGATGATGACCTCACCCGGGATATCAATGAGTGATCCGTCGGACTAGCCCGTCGCCTTTGTAAATAGTTATGTAGGTGTAGGTTTCTTTTCTTTTTTTTTTCCTTTGGGGCGCATGGACTATGCCCGCCTTTTTGTAAATAGTTATTTATTAGGTAGGATTTTTGTTAGGTTTCCTTTAGATTGTTGGGCTCATGGACCCTTAATTTTTAAATTGTATATAGTCATGGACTGGATTTAACTTTATTTATTTTTTAACCATGGAGGAATGGTTTGCTTACTTTTTGAACTTTGGATTTTGTTTTATGGACGGACGCTTTGGAGCCATTTTACTTTTGATTTTATTGATTTCAGCATTCATTTTTTTCCCTTTATTTCGGACATCCAGACTTTTATTTATTATATATTTTCTTGTGTGATTTCGTTTAATTTGTTCTGTTTTGTATATAATACATTTTTATTTTTTACTTCATTTGTGTGGTCTTCTCTCATTGGTTTCGTGCATGTCACAATGTGGGTTTTCTCATTCATGGGTTGCCATTGTGTGGGTCTGACAGACATGTATTCATGGGCATACTGGTTATTTGGGATCTATCATGACATGGGGATTTTAATGTGGAGTGGATGGAATGCTTGGTTGGGTTTTTGGAATGGGGTGGCGTGGGGTGGGATTTGGGTGGCCATAAGGGCCATGGGTCTGGATTGTGATGACTTGTTGGTTGGGGGACATGAGTCAGGGCCTGCTGGCAGGTGCCCATCACTGGGGGTGGGGTGGGGGCCATGAGTCGGGGCCTGCTGGCAGGTGCCCGTCACTGGGGGTGGGGGACATGAGTTGGGGCCTGCTGGCAGGTGCCCGTCACTGGGGGTGGGGTGGGGTACATGAATCGGGGCCTGCTGGCAGGTGCCGTCACTGGGTGTGGGTGGGGGACATGAGTCGGGGCCTGCTGGCAGGTGCCCGTCACTAGGGGTGGGATGGGGTTTCATGAGTCAGGGCCTGCTGGCAGGTGCCTGTCACTGGGGGTGGGTAGGGGACATGAGTCGGGGCCTGCTGGCAGGTGCCCATCACTGAGGGTGGGGTGGGGTACATGAGTCAGGGCCTGCTGGCAGGTGCCCGTCACTGGGGGTGGGGTAGGGGACATGAGTTGGGGCCTGCTGGCAGGTGCCCGTCACTGGGGGTGGGTGGGGGACATGAGTCAGGGCCTGCCGGCAGGTGCCCATTACTGGGGGTGGGGTGGGGGACATGAGTCAGGGCTCCCAAGTGCATGGTGCCATTTAGCCTGCCTGCGGGGCATGCCCAGGGGTGATGGGCTGCCTGTGGGGCATGCCCAGGGGTGATGGGCTGCCTGCGGGGCATGGTCTGGGGTCATGGGCTGCCTGCGGGGCATGGACTGGGGTGATGGGCTGCCTGTGGGGCATGGACTGGAGTGGTGGGCTGCCTGCGAGGCATGCCCAGGGGTGATGGGCTGCCTGCGGGGCATGCCCAGGAGTGATGTGCTGCCCGCAGGGCATGACTGGGGTGATGGGCTGCCTGCGGGGCATGGACTGGGGTGATGGGCTGCCTGCGGGACATGCCCAGGGGTGATGGGCTTCCTGCGGGGCATGGACTGGGGTGATGGGCTGCCTGCTGGGCATGCCCAGCTGTGATGGGCTGCCTGTGGTGCATGCCCCACAGGCAGTCCATCACCCCTGTGCAGGCTCCGCGGGGAGTTTTACATGCGATTTCGCTGGCGGGGCCTGCTGGCAGCTGCCCATCACTGGGGGTGGGGTGGGGGACATGAGTCAGGGCTCCCAAGTGCATGGTGCCATTTGGCCAGCCTGCGGGGCATGCCCAGGGGTGATGGGCTGCCTGCAGGTCATTGACTGGGGTGATGGGCTGCCTGCGGGGCATGGTCTGGGGTGATGGGCTGCCTGCACGGCATGCCGAGGTTGATGGGCTGCCTGCGGGGCATGACGAGGGGTGATGGGCTGCCTGGGGGGCATGCCCAGGAGTGATAGGCTGCCTGCGGGCATGGACTGGGGTGATGGGCTGCCTGCGGGGCATGGACTGGGGTGATGGGCTGCTTGTGGGGCATGCCCAGGTGTGATGGGCTGCCTGTGGGGCACGGACTGGGGTGATGGGCTGCCTGCAGGGCATGCCTAGGGGTGATGGGCTGCCTGCGGGTCATGGACTGGGGTGATGGGCTGCCTGCGGGGCATCGACTGGGGTGATGGGATGCCTGTGGTGCATGCCCAGGGGTGATGGGCTGCCTGTGGAGCATGGACTGGGTTGATGGGCTGCCTGCACGGCATGCCCAGGGGTGATGGGCTGCCTGCGGGGAATGCCGAGGGGTGATGGGCTGTCTGCAGTCCATGCCCAGGAGTGATAGGCTGCCTGCGGGGCATCGACTGGGGTGATGGGCTGCCTGCGGGGCATCGACTGGGGTGATGGGCTGCTTGTGGGGCATGCCCAGGGGTGATGGACTGCCTGTGGTGCATGCCCAGGTGTGTAGGGTGGTTCACTGTGGTGTGGGCTGCCTGCAAGGCATGGGGAAGGGGGGAGGGGCACACCCGGGAGCGCCTACACTGTCAAATCGTGTGTAAAACTCCCTGCGCACCCCCAGAATACGCGTGCCCAGCTCGCGCCAGGCCAATCGAGTGTAAAAATCCCTGTGCACCCCTCGGAATACGCGTACGCCACTTGCGCTAGCGAAATCGTATGTAAATTCCTTGCGCACCCCTCGGAATACATGTACTCCGCTCGCACCACATGAGCCGGTGCCTACTGGCAGGTGCCGTCACTGGGGGCTGGTGTGGGGGACATGATTCAGGGCCTGCTGGCAGGTGCCCGTCACTGGGTGTGGGGTAGGGGACATGAGTCAGGGCTCCCAAGTGCATGGTGCCATTTGGCCTGCCTGTGGGGCATGACCAGGGGTGATGGGCTGCCTGTGCATCATGGACTGGGGTGATGGGCTGCCTGTGGGGCATGGTCTGGGGTCATGGGCTGCCTGCAGGGCATGGACTGGGGTGGTGGGCTGCCTGCGGGTCATAGACTGGGTGTAGGGCTGCCTGTGGGGCATGGACTGGAGTGGTGGGCTGCCTGTGAGGCATGCCCAGGGGTGATGGACTGCCTGGGGGGCATGCCCAGAAGTGATGTGCTGCCCGCGGGGCATGACCGGGGTGATGGGCTGCCTGCGGGGCATGGACTGGGGTGATGGGCTACCTGCGGGGCTTGCCCAGGGGTGATGGGCTGCCTGCGGGGCATGGACTGGGGTGATGGGCTGCCTGCGGGGCATGGCCAGGGGTGATGGGCTGCCTGTGGTGCATGCCCCGCAGGCAGTCCATCACCCCTGTGCATGCCCCTTGGGGAGTTTTACACATGATTTTGCTGCGCGAGCAGGGTACACGTATTCTCAGAGGTGTGCAGGGAGTTTTACATGCGATTTCGCTGGCGGGGCCTGCTGGCAGGTGCCCGTCACTGGGGGTGGGGGAAATGAGTCTGGGTGCCAGAAATAATTATTCCCCATTCCCATTTGAGCCCCATAGGGCTCGGTAGCACCGGTACTGTTAATAACGGTACCGGTGCTACCGTCATGTTCTGCTCACGGGTACCAGTATGGTCACCAGGTCAGACCTGGTGGCTGCAAAGGCACCCGCGGGCAGAACTCGTAGTTTTCCGGGAACGGTAACAAAGGTACCGGCAAGCTTACCAGTACCGTTGGTACTGTACCGGCAAACTCCTAATGAGGCCCATTGTATTGCATGTGCAAGAACGATCTGGGAATTGGGAGATAACTGGATTGTGGAGTTTGAACACTACACTCATTACCATAGGTAAAGTGTTAGGGGTTAGGGAAGACATGAATTTTGATGAAGGGCAAGGGCTGCCTAACATATGAATATCTCTGGCTCCTACATCACCTTCCTAAGTATGTTGCTTGGCAGTCTAAGAGCTGGCTTAAACTTTTCTGTAACTTGCATCAGTGCTTTTCCAAATGGGACTGTGGGGCTTTTTCCCATGAGGGCAATGTGCATTATTTTCCAGGCGTTCGTTGAGTGATTAGGACAAGAGCCAGAAGCTCTTGATTCTCCCTGAAATATATCCCAGGGTTTAGAAAATGCCCCAATCCCTTCGCTCACAGTCACAGGCCAGGGGTGGACGGGCCTATAGGGAACTCTGGAGATTTCCCGGTGGGCCTCTGCACCCTTGGCCTCTTTTGTGTGATATTTCCAAATTTTCTCATAGGAAAAGCATTGGGCTTGCTGAAAATGTGTCATATGGGGCCACTTTGAACTTTATTTCCAGGGCCTCTTTTGGTCCCCAGTAATTATTTCCAGGGCCTCTTTTAGTTCCCAGTCCAGCCCTGTCACAGGCCCATAATGTTTGTATCCCCCATTGTCCCTTCTCACCTGGTGTAAAAACAGCTCTGTAGGTTCAGTTACAGAATAATTCTGAAACATTGCATATTCCACAGATTCTCAATGAGATGAGGGTCCCGAAAGATGAAAAGTGTGGTGTAGAAGCCTTGAAGTGCCCCACAATGCTGGTTGAAACATCCATTCCCCTAAAGAGGGTGCTATAGCGTTTTCCTTTAAGGGGGTGCTAGTGAGAGCCAGTGGGAGCAAGAAGACTTCTGTCATTTGGACAATGGATGAGTCAGTAAAAGAGAGAGGGGGTTTGAGGGTATACAATGGGATGGGCGAGAGTAGAAGACCCTCCAAGAAAATTAGATGGCATTTGAGGGCCACTTTGAATTTTAAGATTGCAGCTATTTTTTAATATGTACCGATGGCGGGCATTTCAGTGGTGAACAAAAGTAAGGAAAATGAATGGAAACAAGAGGCCCCACACTGTGAGTGGGGATGGAGGGGTCAGAGAGAGTTTCAAAGCAAAGTGTGTGAAATGGGTGGGTGAAGTGGGGATTAGTTGACAATGAGATTAGGTAGTTAAGGAAGAGGGACTAGACCATGAATCCAATATTTCGAATCCACCTATTGGAATAATTTTGTCAAGTGAAGAAGAGATTGGTAAGTGAAGGATTCTCAGGCTTGTACCAGATTTCAGATGAATGAAGAACTAAAGTTTATCAAGCGAAACATATGGATAGCAGCATTAGTTTATGAGCCAAATGGAGACGAGTCTTGGAGACTTCTTGCAGGCCATTTCCCAGTTGAGGGTCAATTAAGGCAATTTATAATTCATTTTAGATTCCCTCCTGAATAGGTCCAATCCCATTAACAATATAAGACAGCGAGATAGGGATCCGTTCAAGAACTTCTTGCCAGTGTTGTGGCTAGAAGATACATTTAGAATATTGTAACCTAGCGATAGGAAACAAATCATGTTTTCTCTTATGTACAGGTTGGCCTTCTATGCATATGTCCCCCAGGCCAAAGTATAGAAAATCAGTCCTAACAGCTGGCAGGGGACTGGTCCATGTTTCTGAGGTCATGTGGCTTATGAGGTGGCTGCACTAAGGTTATATGAAGGTTCCTGTCATTTTCAAGTCCTTCATGGCCCTAGAAGAGTAGGTGTCACCCTCACGAGCCCAGCATGCTCTGCTGAGGTTCCCTAATTTAAATTGACTCCTTCTGTATTTCCAGTGTGTTTTATATAAGTCAGAAAACCCTGTAGTAAGCCCGAGAAAGGGTTTGTTTTTATACACGAGTGTTAGTTGCAAGACAATTCTTACAAGAGTGGGTGAACAATAGACAATTATTCTGACCCTCACATGTGAGATGTGCAGTTGTTTCTTCCTATTTAGTGTCTTTATGAATTGAAACAATATATGCTTAGGGATCCTGCAAACTGGGTGGGTCCCGGGAACTCCAATAAACTATTCCTATGGCAGCATTGCCAGAGGAAAAAAATACACCAACCCACTAGTCAGATTTGCTAAATATTGGAACTTTCCACCCTTAAAGGGACAGGAGTTTTGGTCTTCATTGCAGGTTTTCTGGTTACAAGGAGCACCAGGGTCCCTCCACCCTTTGGGGCTTCCTGTGCGTGTTTCCCTCTGCCTCTAGCGGCCCTTTGGGCCCCCACAGGGGGGCCTAAGGCTTGAATGTGACTGTCCACTTCCCAGTGGCAGGAGACATCATTACCTACACCTTTCCAGATTCAATGTCTGAGATCATCATTACTCTATTAGCAAAAGCTTATTAGTATCCCAGTAGCTCTTGAGCTATGTCAATTGTCTTGTTTAAATATTACTATTAACATGTTGACAAATTTAACACAGTTCTTTAAACACTTTAAGCTTTTGGGCACAGAAAGTGAAACAACAATTCAATGGTACAATCAATGAGATGTAAAAAGTGAAGAGAAGTGGCAATGTACAAACAAGCTAGAGGGTAGCCTTTAAGAACACTCAGTTTATGATGATACATTTGAAAGGGTGAATCACAATCATAATCTAAACATCAGGGATTGATAAATGATCAGAATATTGGACAGGCCACATGTTATTTCAGGAAGAATATCAGTGTCACACTAGGACAAGACTTTAATGGTGAGAAAAAAAAAACACAACTCTGGGGGGAAATTCAGAAAATTGAATGAAAACATCAGAATTGGACAGAAAACATTAGCATTGAGCAATAAACATGATTTTTTTTTCACAGGGAAAACGTTGGCCGTGGACAGTAAAATCGTTTTTCAGCATTAAGAATATCAGCTGTCAAGAGAAAGCCTTTGGGCCCGATTCATGGAAATGTGTGCAGAGATCCTGCAAAGCCTGCGTGCCGAGAATGACTCTTCACGAGCCAGCACACAGAAGTTTACCTGCGCGATCTGCCTATTCATGGAATTGTTCATGCAAAGTAACTGTATATGCAAGTCGTGGCCGAAACGCCCCCGATACTCCCCCACGCAAAGCAAAACAGCCAGAAATAGCTACCTTTGCATGCTCACCTGGGCACAAATACATGCACCCTTTAAACAGTGCATGGGGTCCCCCACAATCAGACCTGAATTTTAGGGACCCAGAGCTCGGTCCCCCATAACTTTAGCCTGCACCCCAACAACATGCGTACGATTTATCCTAACTCGAGTAAAACTCGAAAAATCTGCATGCAAACCCCCTTAAACCATTCCGACACCCCGCTAGACTGCCTCTGAGCACCCCTTAGACAGAAACCAGACTGCGTACACGCACCACTGAATCTGACACCCAATATAACTTCTGTGCAGTGAATCCTATGTACAAGTGTCTGTATGCCTGCCTTCGGGTGGCGGATAGATTGAGGGCTTTGCGTGGCCATTTCCCTGCCGAGAGGTTGCACTGTCAGATCCATGAATAGGTATAGTTCTGCGCAATATGGGTGAGAGTGTTCATCTCCAATGATGAAAAACCAGCTTGCAGTCTGAACATCTGTTATTTGGTTGAGTCTACATGGGAGTACGCCCGGTTTAGTTGCACTTACTCCACAAGTTCTACATTGGAGATGAACGCTCTCACCCATGCCATCACAGAAGCATGGCATATTTAGCACTGAGCTTCTGTCCTGACTAAGGTCGGATCAACAAAGCGGCTAGATTTGAAAAGCCCAAGACAAACGACCGAAACACATGTTGACTTTTTTAAAACTATCTGTGGTATTCATCGAATAATCACACTTGTACTAGAGCAAAGGTGTTAGAACTCTGTGTTAGAAGGCTTTGTTGTAGGAAAGGTATATCTGTATCAATACCAGATTGTGATTCAGAAAGAGAAAAAGCTATGTTTGATTGTATGAATGCATATGAGTAGAGTGGAAACTGATTGTTTGAGCCTTTATATATACATGTAAAGTGATATTTTTTAATGTTTGTGATAAAATATATTTTGTATTTGATCAAATAAAATTATCTGTATGAAGATTCAGTTGAAGAATATTTTTTCATTCTCAATCGGCTGGTCCATTTACCCTTTCTTTATGTTGTACTCTCCTGCCTCGACATCTCTTATACTTCTAAATGCCTGGTGCACCCGCCTGCCAGGACTTCACTTAGACTTCCAGGTGCCTGGTATGCTTCTTGCCAGGACTTCACTTGTTTAATTTGAAATGCCCGGTATGCCTCGGTTGCCAGAACTTCTGTCTTGTGCTTCAATGTTGCTCTTTACTTTCACAAATACCTATTCCCTCTTCGGCTTGGTATAGCTCCCCCACATCTGGAATCCTGGTAATTTTACCGGCAATTATTCTGGTCTGGCAAACCTGTAATGAACCCCATAGAACATGAGAGACCCTTTCTCTTGCACTGTACTAAAGGCAAAGACAATGAAACACTTATTGCCACACACTTTCTTTGAATAAGGCCATTTTTTGTAAGTAGAACATAAAAATATGTGTAGCCATGTCATCAAAAAAGACACATTGTTGAAAACAAGATGACATTTTAGAAAAAGTTGAAACCCGAAATGTCTACTACTGGAGAGAAAGTAATTCGCCCTATAGCCCTTCTGGATGTTATGGGAAAGACCTTTAGGGTGTCCTGGTGTCCCACTTGAAAATATGGATAACTGTTTTGGGCAGATCTGACCCTAGACAAACAGGATTCACAAAGGGTCACAAAGGGTCTGGGGACTGACCTGAATTTCTTTCTACTAAACATCCTTAAGGGAAAAGCAATTGAAAAAGTGACGCAAATCTATATGGCCTTTATAGACCTTAAACAGGCATTCAACAGTGTAGACAGGGAACTGCTCTGGAAAGAAATGGAGGAATGGAGGTGTCCAGAGCCTTGGTTGAATCATTAGACTCCAATATTGAGGTTCTGATGATTAACCCTGATAAAATAAAGAAGGAAATCTGGGAGCAAGACTGGTTTAAAACCTTAGCGATCGACACACCTACCGAATGAAATTCGATCTAGGCAAAGAGTTTAAGGCCTATGGTATAAGGTAGTGTTACCTAAAGCTCTTTCTTTCGCCATGGTTTAGGACCCAGTTCATGAGACTAAGATTTAATCTGTTCCCCACCAATGAAGTCTTGAAGATTTATGGAAATTCGAAGGACAAGAATTGTAGATTTTGTAGTTTGGAGGGACAAATAGGAACACTATGGCACGTCTTGGTAGGTTGTAGGGGGTTTACAGAAACTAGAACAAAGTACTTAGTAGACTTTATAAAAAAAGGCACTGTGAGGAGGCCGAAGGTTTCTGGTCACACCTATTGGGTGGCGAAGATTTTCCCATAATCTTTGCGGCCATATAGTTTCTGACTGTTGTGTTTCGTACGTAAATAGAGAAGGATTAAGATTGCTGAACGTGTGTCACTCTCTATTTTGTTTTTCTTGTCTTTGTGACGGGAGGAATTTGTGGGGGTTTTGGGTTGTTTGGATAAAACTGTTTGGATTTTTGTGATTTTTCGTGATGCTGGAAATGCATCGGAGGGACAGGGCCTCCGTATCCTTGTCCTTTACTGCCTTTTATCGTGTGTTCTATCGTGTTTTCTGTGCAGGAGTTCATGTGGGACTCCTGGCGGTGCTGCTCTCTCTTTTGGTTGGGTGTACAGACCTATGGGATACCCTTATGGCACCCATGGGTGGGCGTACAACTCTGTGCCCCTAGTGTATGTTTTTTGGGCACCTGGCCTGTGGCCCACAGAGCAGAGTATGTGCTGGTGGCAGCTCCATGCTGAATTTGCTGAATTTGACAGGTGCTCTCCGTATCCTCCATTTTGGGATACCCAAGCCCTGCCATTGGAATCAGTTGATTCCTGATAGGAAACAAGATGGCCCCTGTGGCCTCTTGCTTTCTATTGCTTGCTCCCTTGTTTTTCCAAAGTCCTGGGAAGCCCTGACTGTCACTTCCCCCTGACTGGCTGTTGGGTGGAAGTTCCATATATGGTGTTGTTGTGAAGTCCATGCCAGACTGGCTGCAGCCTTCCCAGTGACTGTATGTTATGGGTACACCCTGTGGGTGGGGCCTGGGTGAATGGAGTGCGTGACGAATACACATTCTGTGTTGTGGATGTCTAGTGAATGGCCTGAATGCACTATGCACCTGATTGGCTACCTGCCTGCTTGAATGCCCTTCTGACCAATTTATTGCCTGAGTGTGACCCAGCAGAATGCATGGGAGATAAACTAGTATATCTGGGGGCCTCTCACTGATAGAGTTGGTGTTCAGAAGCTGAAGAGAAACTGGAGTTGAAACTGATGCTTAACCTTGAAGCCCTGCTGGAAGAGAAGAAGTGCTGCTGCTCTTCTTCACCAATCTGAAAGCTGCTGTGTCTCCAAGGACTGACCCAGTGAGGACCTGATATGGCGCCCTCTTCCTGAGCTACGAGGGACCATAGTGCACCAGCTGATCTTTGCGAAAGCTCCCTGGTAGACAGACCTACAACAGGCTTCCGACCGGAGACAGGGACTGCCGCAGAATCCCAAAGAGAAGCGCCCAGACTGTTGTCCGCCACCGTCGATGACCGCCGTCGCCGACCGGAGCCGCCGTGCTCCCGTTGCCTAAGAACTTTCGATTCACAGACACATTCGTCCGCACCGCCACCCGCCTTATCCCACCAGAGAAGGCCAGGCCGTCGATGCGCCGAGGAGCAGCCGCTGGTGGGTTTCCTGCCACCCAAAGACCACAGAGATACCGACATCTCAACGCCCTTGCTGGGCCACAGTTCTTCAAACTCTTTGCGGTCCAGACCTATTGAAATCGATGTGCACCATTAGGAACGAAGCTGCCACTTCACCGCCATAGTTCCCCCTGTTCTTCGCCGGACGTTCGACGACCCGTGACTCCTGCCTTAAAGGGAGGCAGTCAATAAGGGCCGTCAATTCCCCGACGAGGAACTCTACAACACCAGGTACTTTGTGGTTGCTGAACTATTGGAAAGAATCTTGTGAACAATATATGGACTGGGCTTGTGATAGATCTTTACTTTACAGGTTACCCAGGTGGGGGATCTCCACACAGAACTATGTCTAGTGGTAGGAGCCAGTATTCTGCCTATTGTTCTAACCAACTGCTTTCCTCTTATATCTATTGTTGGTTTCCTTTACAAACTGAATTGTGTGACATTTAACTGTACAGTTGATGCACTTTAAAGAGATTGAATAGTAATTGTGGTACCACGTAGAACTGTATATTTGCCATTATAGATAACCAAGTACAAAATGAGTTATCGTGATATTGTAAATAACCTTGAATATTAATCATATAAAAACAGTGTTTTAACTAATACAGTGTGCAGACATTCCTTTGTGGGTCCTTGGGGACTGCACTGTACTTAAGAACTAGCCTGCATCACCTCCTGAGAAGCTAGGCCTTGATTGCTCGACCAGTGCTACCCTATAGAGAGTCTTGGCTCGGGTCCTCTGTGCCTCTCCTCTGCCATATAGAGAGCAGAAGTACAGACACCCCCCTCCAGTCTTTACAATTTTATTTTGTGAAGTTTAAAGACGTTTTGATAAAAGTTTGTATTAAACTATGTAATCAATAAAAAAGGGGAAAAAGAAAGTAATGAATTATACATCTTTTCTTTTGATTTTGGCAATATGTGTCTAGCTTGTCATGCCAATAAAGTATATTGTACTGCATTGTATTATTGTATGAGAGCAAACATGTATTTTTTCACATAATCTCAGACATTGGAGTAGGCGGTCTGGGAAATGAGTAATCTAGTTTCTGGCTGAACCTTTGTCTCTACATTTGTGGTGGTATCTTAGATGCTCAGGCCTGAGTCATCCAGGGGAGATTAATCAGGGGCATAAACCCTTTCGTGTCCCTCTACCCCTAGCCCTCATGTACCTACCTTCTTATTTCTACTCCCTCCTGTTGCCCCATGTGATCCTCCCTCTTATAGCCGCCCGCAGGGTCAGGATCAGATTGCGGCTGCCTTTCCCTTGCCACATAGGAGGATGTCATGTGATGACTCCTATTCATCACAGCAGCCACTGCCATAACTAGGATGCATCCTTCATTTGTGACATGGGGAATGGGGGGAATGCAGTGGCTCAGCAAGAAAAACATATTAAGGCAACCACCTGGACTGGGGCCTGCATTCAGGTGATGATAGGCTGCTATTGTTGCTACACTTGTTTTCTCTTGTACTTATTTTCTGTGCCCAAAGGCACAGGCAAACAGGCAAACACCATCACAGAGGCAACAATGTGTATGGACACTGCTATGCATGCAATCACCAGTGGCGGTTGGCAGCAGCATCTGCTGTGGCAACTCTGCCTGCAATGAGAGGAAAGCAAGAGCCTAAACCCTGATATCATTTAATGATCCTTTTGCAAAGGTAACGGGTACTGTGCTCACCATTTGGACTATTTTACATTAACACAACCTTTTACACTATATTTGTTTCAGGCTACATGGAATTTTGGAAACCAAAGTCATTTCAGAAATACCTTTTTGCAATTGATGCAGAAAAACCATTGGAATGTTTGATTAAAGGTATTTCATTCAGTTGTTAGAACATTTTTGGCATCTGAGCATATTTTAGGGTGCTTGACATTCTAAAAATACTCTATGCTACCTGTAACTATGTAAGCGATATTCAATCAGCACTACAGCTAAATCAATGCTTAGTCTGGGATGCTGAGGAAAACCCTTATTGATGTATTTTTATGTCCAGTTCAGTACTCTGGATGACAACCCTTGTATAACACCCCCCTCTTAGAATCCCCTGACCCCACTGAGCCAAGAAGTAGGTTTGTTTTGCAAATTAAAAGGTTTTTTGAAAATGTAAACAATATATATATATATATATATATATATATATATATATATATATATCACACTTCTATAAATAAATTGATAATGGATATTGCACTGAGACATATGATGTGGATCCACAATGGGTAATGTTACAGTGGTACGCTTGATTACTTAGGAGTAGTATAGAGGATGAGGTAGCTAAAAATGCTTTATGGTTTCAAGGAAATGCAAGGTGGAATAAAATGCAGTACATCAAATAAACTTGATATGATTTCAACCAACAACAATGTAATCACTTTTTCTCTGGCAATTCACCCCTCCCCCCCCTATGCAAGCAAAGAAATGGAAGGAGATGGAAAGAGGAGCACACAGTTCTTAGGAATGCAATCAAATACAATACGAAATTCAGTTCCCCCCCAGCAAGCTTAGAGGAAACAGGCAGAAGTTTGAAACAAAGGCCCAAAATGCTTTTAAATGTGATGGCAATGGATGGGAAAATGTGCTAACTGATTTTAATTCCCTTTAGAGATTCAGGGTGAGGGAGAGATGCTTGTTGGTATTAGTTCAGGCTCACTTTAGCAATGCTCTATGAGTTATTACCAGGTTGCAAACTGATTTTTAACAAAGGAAAGAATGGAGCTGCTATTTTGACAAGTGGAGAAATTGAACCAAAATCGCAAATTGCGGTAAATTTCGTGAGTGCGTAAATCACGATTGCGGAAAAATTATAGGGAGTAGGAAATCTAGGTTCGTTGGAAAGCCTAGAATCACAGCTTTAAAATGAAAGTTACATTTCATTCCTAGCCCAAACGGTTCCAGAGATACGGAAGATTTAATAAAGGTAGATTTTCGGATTTAAAGTAAAACTCACAATGAAAGGTGACAGTTTGCAGCTGCAGAATTGACAGGTGACAGTTGTGCAGCTTTAAAAATGACAGATGACACGATTTCTAGGAGGCAGTTCTACTTAGGTTAAAATAGCTTGAATTAGATTATTTTAACTAAGAGATTGGTTCTGCACAGTTCTGCTAGGTACTCACAATATAAATTTGAACTAGGCCTCGTCACGGATCTGGTCAACACGTCCGGCGGCGGTTCTGTCTGCTCGGAGGGTCAATCAGGCACCGGTTCTGCTCACAGCGATCCGGATCTCCGGTTCTGCTCACAGCGGTCTGGGTCAGCTCTGCTCTGCTGGTCTAGCCTCTCTGGATACAGCTGCCTCTGGTTCTGGATACTGCTCTGCTTTCCGGTCCGGATCAAGTGGATTCTGGATGTAACACTGCTTTTTGGGTACTTGCAAAAGTTCTTGGCAAAAGAATTCAGACAGCTCGCCCGGCTGTGGAATAGTTTGCAAATGATTTTAAGGATGCTGAGGCCTGCTGAGAAGAGTTCTCAGTTTGTGGGTTTAGGCCCTTGCTTTAAGTTCTGAAGTAAATTTCTGGTCTCTGAAGATTGATGGATGTGAAGTCTGGAGTCTCCCGGCAGAGCGTCCTGCAGAAAATGGAATTGAATCTCTCTACCTGTCCCAGCAGTCACTTTTTATGTGTTTTGGAAGTGGGTGTGTGCGTGGCATAACTGAGCCTGCCCCTCTCTACTTGCCATTGGCCCAATTCTCCCCTCTCCCATGATTGGGGGAAGGAAATGGATTGTCATCATGATGAGGTCTGTTTATGGGTCAGAGGATCCTCCCCACGTCAATTTGCCCACAAATCTATATTTGATTGAAATACATATTTCCCAGATACACAAGTGGTTGATATTACATGTACACATTATATATTCCTTATGGTCCATGCTTGTCCGCCTCTGATCTTCCTGGGGGCTTGCATTAAAAAATGACAACATTTTGCGCTTTTTGACTGGTTTACCAATATCGGACATTTACCAAAAATTACACACATGTGCGCAAGGAGTATGGACATTAATTGATGAAGTCTCAGATTTTTAACATGCAGACATTTGGAGTAAGACCCTATTTTCCGCTAGCAACCCCCCAGAATACACCACAGGGTCCTAACGCCTCTTAAAACGTGCACAGAAAAATCACCAGAATAATGATATTACTTATATAATTTTGACCAGTCCGCACTATGAGTTATCTATCTTTTTAAAATTATGCCCTGGTCAAACAGAGGTGTGGCTTCCCACATCACATGGTGGAATAACTGGTTTATCCACTTCCCCCAAGCTCAGCTGGCCCTCACAGGCACTTCTCCTCCCACTTCTCCCAAGAGGAAGCCACTTTACGGCCCCCCAATATAACATTTGCCTGAGTCCATTGTTCAGTTTCCTGCAGTCCCCAGGTAATTCAATCAGAGAGGTGTCACCTCCTTTTTGTGGGGGCAGCAGAATGCAGCCAGGCCTGGGAACACAGCTGTTGATCCAGTTTCAACTCCTGTCGGGGGTAGTTGTCAGGCAGAATCCAGTTTTATTAAGCCAGGTTTCAGCTAAATGTCATTTTTTGTTCCCAGTTTTCTACATTCAAATCAAACTGACAATTTTTACACATGCAGCTAGAATGCTGATTCTAAGTTCAAAACTATGACATTTCAACAGTTACAAACTATGTGACACTCAACAGTAGGTCCCTCATTTAATTTAAACATTTCGATTTTAGTGGTTTTCAGTTCAGTTTAACTTAAGCTGCTGACCTCCACAGCTCAGCCAGTTTTGTTATGAACATTGTTTTGGGCTCTTTTTCTTTCCAGATTTTGTATGCACACAAAACTTCATTCTGCCAAATGTCTGCTGGTGTTCAGTGAGATTTTTGAATATCCTGCAATGTTTGAAAATAGGCATTTTGAGCTTGCATTCAGAGAAACCAAGGTGATTTCAAAGGGCTTTTTAAGCTAACGGGCACTGCTGTTTTTCCTTTGGCACACATTCTACTCATGGCACCCCTGGCCCATCACGCTCGCACTGGTGGGTGGTAGGTTATGCGACCATTTTGGTGTGCGCACAAACTGCGCAGTTCTCCTGGATTCTGGCACACATGTGGGCTTTTTTGGCCATCTTGGATTTTCTAAGCCCACAGCACCAAATGTTGCAGCTTAATGACTCAAACGTGGGTCAATACACCTGACAACTATAAATGATCCAGTGTGGGAGCAATTCCGACTGGAATAGAGAGCAGTCATAGGTGTGCTTGTCCACATTTCTATTAGCACAGGATTTTTAAAATGGTTTAATTTTGCTTTTGTGCACTTTGCGAAATTCCTACCTACATATTGAAACTTTTCTGATAATTGCAAAAGATTTGCCTTTAATCAAAATATCTTCAATAGCTGAGTTTAAACATCTGTCAAAAAAGAAAAGGGTTTTATGTTCTCTCATAAGCTCTGATTGCGCAGCAGCAAAAGAAAGAACAACAGTGCAGCCGTGATTAGGGATATGAGGCGGCAGAGCCCTGAGGGAGTATGTTTGTTTAGCAAGAACCCTAAATCCCACAAGGTTTTATGGATGGGATGTTAGTCTTTTCCCAGGACACAGGCATGCGCAGCAAACATGCGACATGTCAAACATTAGGAAGAGGTATTCTTGCCTTAGAACCGGATTAAGGGCCTTAAGCACGCAAGTTACTAGACTATGGTTTGTTAATTATGATGGAATGATTTACCAATGGCAGAGATTGTGTCATGTGGTAGGCTGAAGCAAAGTATGATGCCCCTCAAGATTACAGGATGTTCTATTAGGAAGTATACACGCATGTTTTTAGGAAAAGTGTGCTAAGAATTTAGAACGCACAGCTTTGATTTTTATACTCCATGTATCTACCCCATATTCTGAATTTCAAAAAGGAAATCTTATTGTGGTGATTGCCCCTACATCAAGTAAAGTATCACCTTTGTTTTTTTTATTGAAATAAATTAGAGCTTCAACTAGAAAAATAGATAGCTTCTTTTCCAGAAATGTTGGGTGGGCATTTATACAAGGGAGTGTTAGATCAGGTACCGCCACGTATTGCAAATAGTAACATATCAATAAATATCTCAACAGCTCATTGTGTAACAATCCTATAAAAGGAAGAGATGTCTGTGTTGATGGGGCACAATTTTGAGATGTGATACTATGCCCGTTTCTGTGTCTATTTGTGCACATCTGTATGGAAATAAATCCTGAGTCCACCTTTGTTGCCTGAGGTTGCTTATTGGATTATTTAGTGTTGGATTTTGGCTACGAAAATGTGGTGCCTTCACAGCTTGAATTTGCCATGCCCAGCTGAGATGTACATGGAAGTAGCAGATTCCTTCCCCTCATACCCCTCTGTATACACAAGGTAGTTTAGAGGGGTAATTGCAACATCCACAGGAGTTTTAATGGTGGGCTTTCCATGAAGGTGGATGTTTCTTCTTGGGCTGAGTGAAAAGGATGCCATTATTTAATTTTAGGGTTAGCACGGGTAGACACAAGAAGAGCAGAATGAAATTGGGTTACATTCAATGATGGGGATGAAAGAATATTCTAAGGGAAAATAATACACAACACAGGAATAATATGATTTAACATTATAGGTAGGTAGGGAACTAGACTGAAGAGGCGTAGGGTGGAGCAATAGAAGCAAAGATTTAAATTAATCATGTCCCCGCAGTTCCATTGAATTACCTGGATGTATTTGGTTCAGGACTCTCTAACTTGAACACAAAATCATTGGTGAAATCATTGCATTTGTTTGGAAGTGCTCTTTTTTATTAAAAACAAAATAATTCTAAACTCCCTTCCGTCTTTTAAAATATGTATGTCCGTATGTCCTTCGCTGGTGTTGTTTTTATCAATTCTCGATTTAAGCCATAACATGTGTCCACCGATTTGCAGCCCAAGATGTTGCATATAGATGTGAACACAATATGATTGAGTTTATTTCAACTATCATTTAAAAAATGTTGTTCTCTGTGCTGGGAAATGTTCGCTGTTTTACACACTTCTCACAGCACAAAAACATGTTTTGTTCTTATTTCAATCTAATGCAACACAGCTTTGAGTACCTTGAAAGCAGGCTATGAATCACTCTAACAAACTACTATATCATATTACAAATAATATATGATCCTGTCTGCATTGTGCACATAAAAATGCTATGTTTTTTTAAGAAATCAAATCTATTTTATTTGGCTTTAAATATAGTGATAAACCACTGTTGTGTCAGAAACTAAAATGTTAACATATACTATTTGGAAAGAAGTATCCCTATTGAAAACCACATTTCCAGTGTGTTCCCAATCTAGGGACTTAGCAGTGGAATGATTCTAAGGGATATATCTGATTATATTTGGGGAGATTTTATACTCACTTATGAATAATCTTTTATGGCTCAGAGCCAGCAGTAGCCCACAAGACTTTCCAGGGAGTTGTGGTCAGCTGGCCCCTGCTGGTACCTTTCTTCCCTTTTCAGGAAAGCACATTGGCCTCTGGTTAATCTGGTCCATGCTCCCTCACAGAAAAGTCTATTCCATCTCTATGTGCAATATTCTTCCATTGGGATAGGTGTAATCTATCTATACAACCTTTTATCCCACAGTGATGCCTTCCTCATGTGTTTCCCTTTTTGTTATGTGTGATATTCCCATGTTTTGTCATGATGATATCACACTTTAAGATTGCTCAAATATTTCCATGGGCTTTCTTAATAGTCAGACACTCCCTTAAAATACACCACCCCAATATTCGTAGGGTGATCATATTTTCGCATGAAATGGTGGGGCCTGCCTGCTCTCATACTGTTTAATTCTAATAATTTGTATTTCTTATGTACTTGTAACAGTATTACACAATAATGAAATTTTAATTTCTGGGATCCCATGGCCCTGACAGACATAGAGACATTCAACGTAGGTTTGCACACTAATCTTTCAACAATTTATTAACAATCATATTTTTATTCATTATTCCAATAACATAGGCAATTTCGATTTTGCCTCATTTGATAGAGGAGAATCTCACAGTCGTAAGACTCTTCTCCATTTGATTCTACATCATGTGGTTGTGGTTTTTTAAGCAACTTCTATTTAGATGCGCTTCTGTGCTAACTATAAATGAACTTTATTTTCTTGAATTCTGAAACATATTGTTCAGTATAGTGACTTATGAAAGCAGTTCTTTGCAATGCCTTCATTCAATGATTAATTTGAGTAAATGCCAGGTCTCTGTGTTTGATTTTTCTGTGCTGATCATCTGGTGGAAGTTATTACCTGACATGATGTCAAGAATTAACACTCAAAGTGCATTGCAAACTTTTGAAGTTCTAAACCTGAACACAGATGTGTTTAGTCCAGATTACTATCTCTTCAGAGTACAGTAGATTTTATTTTGCTGGAATGTATATAATATATTTATAAGAATATTCTCTTCAAATTAGCTCACATAAATGTTGGTATCTCATTAATTCAGTGGTCTGGTCCAAATAGTCCTTTGCACTATGGGCCTTATTTTGTTTGCATGATAAATACAAACATGTCTATCCGCTCCAAAAGGCCCAAGTAAGTATTGTGGGATACTTAACCATTCCTCTATTCGATTGAGTAAGCAGGGCTAAACAGAATAAATTAGTTTGTCAGAGATTTTCACTAGAGACTGAACTAGCACAAAGCCCACTTTAGAAGCCATTATTTTCTTATACATTTAAACTGTAATGTATTCCATGTTTGAAAATGTTGCACATACAAATCATTGTGTAATGACAATTGGCTTCTACATACATAGAAAAATATCATTATGTTTTAAAAACATGATTTTGATAGAATGAACCAAGTCAAAAAGGCATAAACCACATGCCGAAAGATGCACACACTCCACAAAATCAAACCCTTCATTCTCACAAACGAATTCTGTGCGGTAGTCATAGCCCTTGTTATCTCACACATTGATAGGGTACATGCCCTCCTCACTGGGCTTCCAGCCACACACTTGGCTCCCCTCAAAGCAGCTCACCACACTTGCAGCCCACCTCATTACAGGTTCACTGAAATTCAACTGTATCTCTCCAACACTGCATATGCTTCACTGGCTCGCCCTCCCCACCAGGATCATATTCAAAACTGCGTGCCTCACCTACAAAGTACTTTCAAAGTTGACACCAACATACTTACCGGCTAAACACCACACCTATGGAGGCTCTCGTACCTCACTTAGTAAAGCTATCAAAAAGTTGGAGTCGAAGCTAGCCCGCAAAGAGATGACTCAAAAAAAGTCCTTCTCCTGCCACACCCTGACCATCTTCAACTCAATCCCGGTAGAGGCTTGAAATGCCCCTACCATCCTCCAGTTCGGCAAAGCACTAAAAACATGTCTCTTTCAACAATACATGCCAGAGGAATATAAATCCCTCTGTCCCGCCACCAACAGTATTGCATTGCTGTATAAAATGCCAAGCCCAATTATGACACAATCCTGTTGTAAAGCTCTCCACTGCTCTTGAGGTAGGTTTGCACAATAAGCGATAAAAAATAAAATAATAATAATGAAACATAGTTGTTGGAAAATGAAATACAGTGTTTACATTGCAACATTTCTGAAACCTTGGGCCTTTTTGCATTTTTGGATATACTGTTCTATAAATTGTAGCAAGTTATTTGATTATTGATGTAATGCAATGCTGCTCTGCCCATTTCCAACATTGCTTGTTTGTGGAGTTCGATAATATGCATTGTTATATTGCAAAAGGGCCACCATTGTTCATGAATGCAGAGAGTTCCATTTTTAACTCGGGCTTTCAGCATTGCATGTTGCCAAATGTAAAGATGGTTAAAATCCAGTCTATGGGCCCGTTTAATTGAGTGTTCATGATGTGAGTCTGTGTGAAGCTCTACGCCATTTGTAGGATTCTGTCTCTCAGTGCATCTCACAGGTGCCCCCTTTTCATGGTAGCTGGTGAATGAAGCAATGCATTATTCCCCCTCTTCACTTTAAATTAAGACATTCTATGTGTCTCTTAATTTTTCCCAGAAGAGTCGCTATGATACCTTTAATAAGTTCCATTAAAACTCAACTTCCTACCATAGTATCTTCTAACATTGGGGGCCATGACTTTACAGCACCATTTGAGAACTGTACCATTCCACTCAGCCTACCCATATGATACCGAACTCCCCCTCTAGTGAATCTTTTTGTTACACATAACAATGCACCTAGTGCTCATGTGAACCATATTCCAGTTTTCAGGTGGCAAATAATGCCTTGGTATGACGATGTGGGCGTGTTTCTAGGCATACCTGTGCCTCAGGCATTGGTTTACATCATGCCTGCATGACCTTATGGGTTCCCAATCATGTGCATGTCAATCAAAAAGGATTTCTACCTGCACCACTTCTGCAAACATGCCTGTGGAAACTGCATCCTCTCAAAGTTAAGGCAAACTTTTTGCTATGTCCAGACCTCAGGTACATCCACAGCTCATTTGAAATAAAATATTGCCAGTTTTAAGATCTGGTTCTACTGTCATTTGATGGTGCCAATGGCCTTTACATTGGACTTCAAGAATATGTACTCCACAAACTACAAACTACAAAGAGTTAAAAATGGGACAGCCAGATTACTGCTAAGACACAAAACCATCACTCTAAAAAGCGGCCCTATTCACTTCAGCAGCAGGTGCATACAAGCTCCACCCGGTAGGACACAAAAGCATGTTTGCCTACTTTTTAACAAATCCACTGCCCTCCAAAACTTCATCTTCCCACATTACACCACGCTCAACCCCGCCCACCCGACTGATGGGCATCACAAACCTATACAATACAACAGGAGCAAATCTCTCCTCAGCTCTATCAGACGCCCAGGGGAGTTGCTAGGTCTGGAAAAGACCCGGGGCTACGCTGATGTCAGAACTGTCGGAACTGGGGGCTAGCTAGTCTTTTGGCTGTAGCTCCTGAGTTTCTATCCGGGGCTACAACCAAAAGATCAGGGGCTATAGCCCCCTTAACCCCCCTAGCAACGCCCCTGCAGACGCCCATTCAGCTTTGTCTTCACAGGTTCTGCATTTTCGTCTCCTGCTGCTGCACTAACAACTTCTCTTAAAGAGCCACGTGCAGCAAGACCAATACAAATGCGATAGGCTCTGAACAAAGGCACCTATAATATCATTAATAATAACTATTTATATTATTACTATTATTATTATTATTATTATTATTTATGAATGGAGCAGCTGATTCACAGCAGGACCACTCTACATAGACCTCCAAGCGCTCTGGAAAGAGAGCAAACTCAGTGTACCTAGAACTAATGAGTATTTTCTCAGCAATCTGGGTATACATCGAACTCAATGGCTCTATACTCAGAAGAAGAAAATGTATTTTCATTCAGCAATGCCATTAACAGTTTAAAAAATACAAAAATCAAAATATCCAAATCGCTCCGCCGGGTTAAATGTAAACAGTAAAAACATGAACCTGTCCAAATTATATGAAACAGGTTAAAACGTATACACAATTCCATATACAGTAAAAGAGGCCTACCCATTTTTGAAAAGGCTGCTTTCACAAATTCGCACATATCCATGAAAACATTAGTATCATTAAGGCTTAGAAGAAACAACATTGCCTCTGCTATACTCAGAGAAAGATGTGCCCATTTTCTGGACAAAGACGATGGGAGTCTTGATGCTTAATTCCTAGTAATGCTCTAACTGAGGGTTGGGATGACTGTTTACAGTAGAGTGACTGTTGACGAACAAAATATGTAAATTAAACTGATGAAAATATGTTATCTAGAATACCAAATATGCTTTGATATTACGGTTAAAATGAGCCTTTGCCTATAAGACCCACCAGTTCAACACAGTGTAAAATTATACAATGAAAATAAAATATGTTGTTTTTAGTTTCTGTCATGAACGTTCAGAAGATGACCTCAAAGTAGTATTTGGTCACATTGACTCGCTTATATATTATTAAAGCGTTCTTGCTGTGTATTAATTGCTTCAAAATGATACACCCGATAACAAGGGAGAGCTGGTTGAAGCATGGGAATAGACTTGGACAACGCAACACATCCGGTTTCAATGTGAACAAACTAAGAGCTTTGCCAACATTTACATCTGTTTATTTTGTAGCGGACATAATTGCATCGGTATTTCTCCATGAACATAAATTGCCCCTCTCTCGCGCAGGAATCACTAAGCCTGTATACTTAATGGCTGTGGTGTTCGAGCCCTGTAGCATGGTTTTATGTATTTATCGGAGGCTTGTGAGGCGCCAGCTGCGAACGTCGTCGCTTCATATGTCCACACACATGAATAATGTCTTTTGAACCATTCTAAGCATGTGGTGCAACATGACCTCCATATTGCTCGGAAGACGCAAATATTCTTAGAGGATTAAATGATATGTTGGGACGTGAAAGTACTCTAAAGAACAACACCGTGCTGTTGTCAACAGTATTTGATGAATGCATTTCTGCACTTTGGTTGACAATGTCTCTGTGGCCGCAACGTTGGCAGTTCTATTATTTGTCAATGGAGGACAATTGAGGACTAAACTTTTTAATTCTCGACAGTTGGTATCGATTTTGTTGTATACGTTAACATCTTCCGGTTGCTGTAAATTACGCTGGGCAAACGGGCATCAAAAGGATGATAAACGGGAAGAAAAGTACATTAAAACATGGCAATGTTTTAATGGCACAGAATCATACAACACTTTGGTACCGCTAAGCGGGCAACTACTTGATTTAAATTCAAAGGGTTTAGGTATGTCCTTTATATACAGTGGAACCGGATTACTATAGCCAGAAACGGTATACATATAAATGATGACAACGTTCTTGATGGAATTGGATGCATCACAAAATGTAAGTAACGGGTGCACCCCAGCTTCTCTGCGCGAGGTCCCACGAAGGTTACCGACACACCCCAACTACTCTGCGTGAGGTCTCACGCAATTAACGGCTGCACCCCAGCTACTCTGCGCGAGGTTCCACTTAAGTAACGGCTGCACCGCAGCTACTCTACGCGAGGTCCCACGTAAGTAACGGCTGCACCCCAGCTACTCTATGCGAGGTCCCACGTAAGTAACAGCTGCACCCCAGCTACAGTGAGGAGGTCCTATGTAAGTAATGGTGGTACCCCAGCTACTCTGCATGAGGGTGCCACGTAAGTAACGGCTGCACCCCAGCTACTCTGCTCAAGGTTCCAATAAGTATCT
This sequence comes from Ambystoma mexicanum, assembly GCF_040938575.1. Taxonomy (NCBI): domain Eukaryota; kingdom Metazoa; phylum Chordata; class Amphibia; order Caudata; family Ambystomatidae; genus Ambystoma; species Ambystoma mexicanum. The sequence goes on from NC_090932.1 coordinate 721,129,913, forward strand.
GCTGCACCCCTGTAAACCGTCCCCCCTACTCCCACTGCACACAAACTGCTGGCACATACCCAGACTACACTGGAACACCTTGCACATCCAGACACCACACACCAGGCCCCATCACCTCTGCCAGTAACCCAGGCAGCCCCTTCAAGTCCTGACACCAGCACCCCTCACCTCTGCCACTAGCCCAAGCAGCTCCCTTAAGTCCTGACACCACCTACCAGCCCCCCTCACCTCGGCCACTACCCCAGGTATCCCCCTCAAGTCAAGACATCTCCCTCCAGCCCCCCTCACCTCCGCCACTGCCTCAGGCAGCCCCCTCAAGTCAAGATACCACCCGCCAGCCCCCTCACCTCCGACCCTACCCCAGGTAGCCCCATCAAGTCCAGACTCCACCCACCAGCCCCACTCACCTCCATCACTACCTCAGCCATCCCCTTCAAGTCCTGACACCACGCACCAGCCCCCCTCATCTCCATCACTACCCCAGACAGCTCCCTCAAGTCCTGCCACCACCCACCAGCACCCCTCACCTCCACCACTACACCGAGCAGTACCCTCAAGTCCTGACACCACCCACCAGCCCCCATCACCTCTGCAACTACCCCACACAGCCCACTCAGGTCCTGACACCACCCACACGCACCCTCACCTCCACCACTACCACAGGCAGCCACCTCAAGTCCTGACACCACCCACCAGCCTCCCTCACCTCGGACACTACCCCAGACAGCCCCCTCAAGTCCTGACACCAACTACCAGCCCCTCCCACCTCTGCCACTACCTCAGGCAGCCTCCTCAATTCCTGACACTACCCAGCAACCCCCCTCACCTCTGCCACTACTCCAGGCATCTGCCTCAAGTCCTGACTCCACTCACCAGCCCCATCCCTCCGCCACTACCCCAGGCACCTCACTCAAGTCAAGACACCACCACAGCCCCCTGACCTCCAACCCCAACCCAGCCTGACCCTGCCACATAACCCCCTTACCAGTCCAATGTTCGCCAGCAACTTACCTCAACTCCACCGGCCTGCCACCAACATGAAGCACACTGGCCACATTCCCACCATACTCAACAACTGGGGGCACTGATGCAGAATCCATGTCCGTAGCTCATCACAGGGCTCGCTGCTACAGCACAACCAGTGGCAAAGCAACATGACAGCAGAATCTAGCAGTAACTACACAGTGAAAGTACCATGTACATGTTACACAGTAAAGCAATTTGATGCAATGTGACATATCATTGTGCCCATGTGCCATTGCAATTGCCTCAAAGTGCTGTACGTGAATGACCTAGGGGGACACTAGTCCAAGGCATCACTGATAGAACAGAGTCACATGTAATGTGAGTGCATAGCAGCAAACAACAATCACTGAATCAAGGCACTCAGGTAGGAAACCCTAGGATTCAAACCCCCTGCAACTTATACAAGTTCAACAGGTATGTTTTTGCATGATGAAAAGGAAGTCTGAGAGTGTGTGAGCCAAGCAGATGGATGATTTGTACAGCCACATATAAACAAACTCTCATGTGATGATGATATGATATGATATGATATGGCATTTGTAAAGCGCCTATACATAAGTGTTTCAAGGTGTGACGAGGCAGGGAGGGGGGAACAAGGGGAGACAGACAGCGATCCTACTAGGCCAGGTGTCATTCAGATCGCACAAGTGCATAGGTGGGGGGAGGGATGGGAAAAGTGCAGGGGGGAAGGGAGAGGGGAAAGTGCAGTACAGGGTTAGTGATGAACAAGATAAATAATGAGGGCCAGCTGGTGGCAAGTGCAAGATAAGTGCATACAAGTGCTGGGAAGGGGGACTGTAGGGATACAGAGACAGTCCCGCAGTGCAGGGGTTGCAAGGAAGGCAGTGCAGGGGAGAGTGGCTGGGCCAAGGACCGAGATTGGTGAGTGGCCCGGTTGCTGATTCAGTACAGTTTCAGTGATTTAGCAGGGGAGAGGGGGAGAGAAAGCAGAAGCAAAGAGGAAGGTTTTGAGGTGCTTCCGGAACCGGAGATGGTTCTCCTCAAGTTTCAGGGAGGCAGGAAGGCTGTTCCAGAGGGAGGCCCCTGCTGCGGAGAGAGATCTCCCCCCAACTCGTTGCTTGGAGAAGCGGCTGACCCTGGGGGAGTTGGAGGCGGAAGAGCGGAGTGCTCGAGAAGGAAGATATTTAGGAAGGGAGAGTTGAAGGTATTTTGGCCCCAGGTCCCAGAAGGCCTTGTGGACAATGCAGAGGGTTTTGAGCTTAATCCTCGCAGCCACAGGCTGATGAAGCATTACAGTGGCAGATGTGCTGTATGACATGAGAGCACCCACTGGTTGGTAGCTGATGTATGTTGGTGGCTGGTCATGCATTGTAAGGCACAAACCCCCACCCCAACTGCATAATTGATGTGCGTATGCCACACATTCACAGTTAGGCCCCAACCCACGTGACAGTCACATAAAAAATACATACCAAAATATAAGTAAACCAGATGCAGCACATGAACAAAGAGACAACAACAACTGGGTGATGAATAAAGAGAAACTGTACTAACAATATTTACACTATAAAAAAATACGATGTGGAAAGGGGGAAATGTCCAAGAGAAAAAATTAACAAAATTCAAAAAATCAAAAAGCACACAATGAACTATATACATTAGGGAAAGGGCTCAACAGTCTCTCATGATGTCTTCTAGGGCAGAGAGTCGCATTCCTCGTTCTCCACTTTGAGGCGGGACACTGTATAGTTCTGGATGGCTCGCAGGCTCTGCCTCAACTTCCTCTTCTCCTCCCCTGCATCCCTGTAAACCTCCTGCAGCAATTGCAGAACATTTGGGAAGAAAACATGGACAGCAGTAAACGTCATCAATGGATGTGTGGCATACACAAAATAAACATGACAAATCATGCATCATGTTTCAACCATGAACTGACACACACACACAATGCACACACTCATGTATGTGCCCTGACAAACTGAATTGCAAATGTTGCATGAGTGTAGTGTGAAGGCTCAATCACAGTCATGAGCCATGCACATGTGAACAACACAGATTGCACAGTGCCCAACAACACCTCACCTAAAACAGGCAATGCCACCATAGCAATGACCAACGAGCACACACATGAAATGAACAGCGTACCATATTATTTCTCTTTTGGGGTACATTTGAGCCTTGCTGGACCACACATCTACATTTCCCATCATGAAGACCGTTTCCTTACTCATATTGCACAGGACAATATATTGGTGTGCCTTCCATTCATCTCTTATACCTGTGACATGAGTGGAAAGGCCCCAAGAGGGAAAGGGAGCAGACAGTCGGGATTGGGGACGTGGTAATGACACATCTGCCCCAGCCCCAGGAGGTCAGGGACGTGGTGTGGAGACATCTACCCCAGCCCCAGGAGGCCATGGCAGGCCCCAGTCCACAGGTGGCCCGGCACCTGGACACCAACGGGATCCCAGCCGGACAGGGGGAGCCCCAACACCTTGTGCCACTCCGGGCAAAGAAGGGACACCCTGCACAGCACCAAGAGGTCAACCCCAAGACACGGCACATGGCACTGGCCTGCAGAGGAAGAAGAACTTCACTGATGAGGAGATCCAGATCCTCATTGACTACATGGCCAATCACCATGGTGACATATACCTATATACAGGAAGCACCTATACACCCACACAAGGTATGGTGCATTGGCAGCGGGTCACGGACCAGATCACTGTCTTTGGGGTGCAGATATGCACTGCAGAATAGGTTCAGAAGTGATGGAATGATCTCACCCATCGCACAAAGCACAAGATCAGTGTCAGCCTGGCCTGTGCACTAGCAACTGGGGGGGGGCATCAGAGGAGGAGCAGCTGACACTCCATGAATAGGCCACAAGCCAACTCATCCTCCTTCAGCAGGTCCACAGAGTTGGAGGCCTGGAGAACTATGAGGACACATCTGGTGAGTGGCTGTCATTATGCATTGTATGTTTTGACAGTCATGCAAGACCCACCTTATTTGTGTAGTGACGCATCTGGCTGCAGTTCAATGACATCCCTGGGTAATGCATGTTTGCAGGCATTCAGACTCATGTCACATGGCCATCATTCTAGGAGTATCCTGTGTGGTGGACATGTGTGGCACATGTTTGTGTGACAGTACACATCACCCACATGCTACTCCCCTGGTATATGGGCACCATGAGGCGCCAACCTGTACTGTTGTGTGCTACATTCGTTTGGCATGTCACTCTGCACTGCTAGACAGGTACATGCAATTGGTGTTGAAATATCATGCACAGAATCACAATAATTGTATCAATGCAGGTGAATACATAATATGTAATCTTAGTGAACTTTTGCCCTGCCTTGCCGATCGGCAATTGTTCCAAATCTGTAAACTCCCATGGTTTATCTTTAAGCACAATATATACACTGTACCAGAAACAATCTTTTAAGATGGCGTCCCGCCGCCACCGAAACCGCAGTCAGTTTCAATACTTTACAGCATTAGCATATGGTCCACTGGTTGCATAGCAAACAGTATGCTTTCAGACACATTAGTAACAGTTATACACATGCGTATGCGCCCCGGTCTCCTAGCTACCGGTGGTGTTTTAGAACGTGTCCTACCAGCCAGCACTTTCGGAACTTATGGCATCATGCCCCGCAGTCCTGGAAGTAAGTAAATCAACATGTATGAGACAGGAATAGAGAGCTGATCCTCGGTCGGTCATGTGCAGCGGTTCCGCGCCAGCCGCACAGAGGTTCCCCTTTCACTATCTGATGTACACACACTATCTTGTTCCTCACAGAACCAGCGCATCACACCCTTATTGGTGCCCTCCACCACATGTAGCAAAGTCACTGGCCACTACAGCTTGGGGTAAGTGCCAGATCCATTTTACTTCTGACCGTAAACAATCTTCTAACAGTACGATGTGGTCACAACGTGGATCCCAACGCTATATCCTAGCGTCTGGTCCCACGGTTGACCACAGTTCCTGAAACTATATTTGTGCTCATTTTAATGCTCATCATCACCTCTTTAACAGACTTGGTGAAAGTCTGTCCTGAACAAAAGATTTGAGCACCACTATTTGATGAACCCTCACGTTAGGTCACTATGGACACAGGTCCCATACAACTATTATCACCAGCAAATGATTCTTTTATTTACGCATTATCATTCTTACTTACAGAACCACATATATCATTTACCTGAAGAAGGGCATTCATGCCCGAAACACGTCGTAGTCATTTCGAAGAGTCCTGTTGGCTCATATCAAGTACATCAACTCCATCTTTGCTCAAATTCAGAAGTGGATGGCGCTAAACTCTCTAGCCCTCAACAATGCCAAAACTGAGCTGTTGATCCTAGGTACCCAGCAGAGACTAAAGAAACTTGACACAAAATATGACAACTTTCTGATTGGTCAACATGTTATCTCTGTATCTAAATCTGTAAAAACTTTGGGAGTCTATTTTGACCCTCAGTTATCTTTCACTCGTCAGGCCAATTACCTTAAATCCTCTTGTCACTATTATATCTAGCTTTTATGGCAGATTCGTCCTTATCTGTCTAACGAGAACCTTGCCTCGATCGCAGCTGAAATTGTAAATTGCAAGCTGGATTATTGTAACAGTCTGATGATTGGTACCTCGCAGGCCAACCTTAAAGCCTTGCAGATTATACAGAATAGTGCAGTACGTGCTGTAATGGGCCTCAAGCGCAATATGCACGTCTCTGACGCTAGGCGCAGTCTTCACTGGCTGCCAGTGAAACAGCGCTTACACCATAAAGGTTTAACCATCGTGTTTAAATGCCTATACGGTCAAGCTCCATCCTACTTTACTACTAGGATTAAAAAGAAACCAGTCACCCGTTCTTTGCGCTCAAGTAGCAATACAGTCTTGGTTCAACCTCCATCTACCCTGAAAAGATTTGGGGGTATTAGCTTTGACTCTTGGGCACCGGCTCTTTGGAATGTCCTCCCCAAATATCTTGCTAATAGTGATTCTTTGCCTACCTTCAAAAAGCAATTAAAGACCTTCCTGTTTGACAAAGGTTATGACTCATCTGTTCTCTTAGCACAACTCTCTTGGCACTGAACTTAGTTTCCCGCTATATCTCCCCATCTTGCTGGCCTTTGTGAGGTTTGGTTTCTCAAGTCTCCCTGTTTCTTTGTTTTTTTTGTTTGACATTGTTTTCTGTTGTGTGCCTTCTCTTTTCCTTTTGTGTGCACCCTGAGGCCTTTGGGTTAGTGGCACAATACAAGAACGCAGATAGATAGATAGATATCAACTACCTTTATCTTAGTACTCTCTCCACGTAGATATATGTTTCACTTAGCTTTAGAATGATGTACTGCACTATGTAATGTTGCTTTCTCTTTACTAAAATATATTGACCAAAATGTTTTCATGCAACATTTCTGCTCTCAGATTGTATGTTACATTTATTGTTTCAACAAACTTTGTGAAAAGCTTTTGCTTTCATGCATATTGAATTGTTGGTTTTATAAATTTGTCTTCAACCAGTTTTCACCTATGAGTAAAACAATTGTATAGCACTTGAAATTGTTGACTTTGATTGAACTCATTTAAGGCAATTGACTTTCCACAGTGTGCCCAGGTCCTGTCTCATGAAGGATTCCGGATTGGTGTCATCATTAATGTTGACAACGGGTAGGCATTGTTCCCTGCAAATGTGTAAATGGTTGTCATTGTCAATAAATGTCGGGGCCTATTGTTCAGTGTGTCACATGCATGCATGTGCGTGACTGTTCATACTCACTAATGAGCCATGCATTGCCATGTTTTCCAGATGCCAGGGACTGGTGCAGTGTTGACTGGTGGAAGATTTAGCTATCATGTATGCTGCACAGGAAATTGGCATAGACTTCCATTAATGAATCTATAGGCATCACACACTACCTGCACATTAATGGAGTGCAAGTGCTTACGATAACGGTAGATGTGCTCCGTCATTCAGGTGGGCCATAGCGCAACATGTGTGCAGTCAATTGCACCTAATACACGTGGAAAATGTGCTAATGCATAACATTCCTGGATCACTGTCTGCCTTTCCGCCATTGTTTGTGGAATATATATATGCCAGCGCACACATGCATGAGCTGTTATGCGTGACAATACCTGGTGTAGACAGCGGGATTCGGTGGCGTGCGATATCCCACCAACTATTGCATTGGTTCACTGGCAGGACCCAGACGCAATGAAATGGAGTGAAGTCAGCACTTTTCTAGGGGGTTAAGGGATGGTTGGTGATGCTAAACCATCTTCCCATTCCCTAAAGAGGTCTAGGATTATATGGGGGAAGAACCTGTATCTGGCATATACCTGGTCATACGGCATCCCAAACAGTGTGATGCATGTTGTGAAGATCCAGGCCCTGGGCATCCTCCTCCTCCTGCAGTGTCCATGCATGATAACACCTACTATTGCTGGGTTCATTGTGGCTGTAGATGTTACTTTGGTGTGCATTGCGTGCTTTTTTCGCATTGGTTCCTTGGCACATTGAAGTTTACGCCTGCTATCATGTGGCAGATGGGTGACAGGTGTTGCGTGTTTATTTCCGCATTGAACGATTGCTTAGCCGTGGACCGTCCCTCAACATGCCCACATTTTCACGTGTTCTTCCTCATTCTGCATGTTCCGGCCCACAGTCTGCGTGGATTCCTGCATAAAATGCACCACCACTGCAAGAACGTACCAGCCCAGTGCGAACTCCACACAAGTCCTGGAAAAATCCCACACGGTCGATTACATGAATCACCGAACAGGGTTTTGTCCACAGAACAATGCAAATTCTCGATTGCAATTAATACCATGAATTGAGCCCACAGTGTACTTTTGTGACCATGTTTGCTTGACTAAAGGAAGGACCTGATCATTAGGAGCTGAAACCTAGTTGCATATCTCTGTAACAATGAACCTTTGGTCCCAGCCACCTGCGTCGCTGGAGTTTCACCACTTTTGGTGAAATTACCATTTTGCTACATTATTAACAGCACTTCGTTAAAGGGTAGCGGGTTAGAGAACTTTTACAAATAATTTTTGGGATATGTGGGAGAGAGATATGTGGATTAAACCCATATAAAAGCAGTGAAAGTTTCAAAAACAGCCATGCAACATGGTGGCCCAGATTTGAATCTTTAACACGTTTAACTTGTTCATGCTCTTCACTCTGTAGGTTATTTTTTGGTTTTGTCACATTTTGGTGGAGCAACACACCATCATATGTGCCAAAACAATTGATACAGAGATGGAACGGGTGTGGAGAAACAAAGTTTCTAGTTGGCATCACAACCAGCAATGCTCCAGAACGAATTGGTTAAACCACCATTTGTTAATTTCTTTATTGCTCCACCATATACACCAATAAGTGTTTATTTAAGATAATTGTATCCAGTCAGGAGCTTTGTAAGATGTTGCAAGGCTTTTCATTTCTTGGTCGCTCATTTATTTTCCTTTCGTCATTGACTCTGAAAAGGCATAGCACTCCCTGATGTTGGTCCCCTCACATCCAGTGTGTGAATATGGGCTGCGTGTTTACCTTAATTATCTCCTTACCTTTCCCTCGCCCACATCCCTCCTCCAAAGTATGCCTCTGGCATTTTATCTATGTTTTAACTAAAATGATGAACACAGTTTAAAATGGCTGGCAACTCGAGCTGCATGCACATCTGATCCTGATGTGTATGTCCAGTCCTGCTTCCACTTTCCTTTTACTCCAGACTTGGTTTGGAGATGTAAGGACCTGACTCTCCCCTGACACTCGTGCCCCTCACACCTGTGCCCCTCACACCTGTGCCCCTGCCCCCTCTAAAAATGGGAGAGCAATGTGCAGGAAGAATCCAAGTCCGCTGCAGATTTGTTGGTGGTGTAAGGCCATGTGTTGTGGCCTTATTGAGCAGAGCTGTGTGCTCTCTCCACTGCCCTTCACCCACACACCTGCTTCAGTCTGCCCCACCTGTCAAGGGCCCGAGGGCTCCTGCCCCTCTCAGTCTTCTCCAGTAAGACCTTGGATCTCACCCTGGGCATCGGGGCTGGCATAGCTCCCTCCAATCTAGAGTTCTAAGGCACAGCGCAGGGAATGTCACAGCATGGAGAAGGGAAAGTGAGGCAGACAGCTGCACTGCGATACGAACTTGCAGCCCTGTTCCAATCATGTTATCCCCAATTGCCAGCCAGATGAGCTTCCTTACGAATAATCACTTCTATTGGCACCTTGAAGTGTTACAATCAATCAAACATTATGGATCTGCTTCATGTTTGATGCGGTGCTAAACAGAATTGCATGATATTGCAGAACAAAGATAACTATTTTCCCAATACACGATCCTAGTTGGTTATAGATTTGTGCTTTTTTTCTATTGTATTGTGTCAATGCTATGGGAAATGTATGAGGTTCTGAATTACATTGATGGAAATCGTCAATGGTGATTGCTTCATGGTTTCTTACACGTTATTTGTCCTTTTTCCGCATGATCTTTTGAGAAGATGGTTCCATTATTTTATTAATCTTTTATAACACCCTTAATACCAGAGACGAATCTCTAAGCACGGAACCAGGATTTTAAACTGTGTTGCTTTGCATTGACTTGCTTCTAAGACAAACGTGTTGCCCCTCATCTATCCTCCCAGCCCAGCCTGTCACGTACACACTTATTACCCTTAGCTTGTCCCATCTTAGATGTGATTGTGGCTGTCTACTGTCTGTATTCATGGACACCAGGCATAGATGCACTAATTGCAAAATCAATGTAACGACTATCACGTTCAGGGAGATGGAGGGCATCATTATGAATTTGGTGGTATTTTGGCAGCACATCCACCTAGATACTGCACAACTCCATTACTTTTACTGTCACTTGGCCCTGTGGGTTCAATGCAGGTTTACAAAAGGTGGTGGGGTGGTGTTAATCCACATCTTCCGAGAACATAGGACTCCATGAAGATTTCAGGAGATTTTCCACAGGTGGTAATTATGCTGGCAGTAATTCCACCTATTTTACCTATTATTCATATTAAGGTAGAAAATGGACCTCCAGCTTTTTTTCAGGGGGCAAATCTTTCACCTTACCACCAAGCCTGTAGTACAGTGGTGCGGTAATAGGGGAGTTTACCGGATTAAATTGCTACATCGAGATGAAATTACATGACAGAAGTGCGCCTATTAAGGTATTATAACTATCTCAATGGGATTGTACTTGCTGTTAGACAAGTTCAAAGCACTAACAAAGCAATTATACTTCCACAGAAAGAAACCCCGGCATGTTTTCAAAAGGGTAGACAATTCATGCATGGGCATCTTGAGGCAGACTACCGGATAATATTTAGCGGGTCAAAACAATGTGTACATTAGGGCTGTGCCTTGTGTTGGATTTCTTGGCAGACATACTTGATAACTTGGGTGGTATCTGGATCCGGTATTTAAGTTTCCATATCTCTAAAGTGATTTAAGCTGCACAAAGAGTAAAATAACATTGCCATCGAACCAATGCGAGTTAAACAGAAGGGGTGGGGGCAGGATGTATGTATGTTTTCCATGAAGTGCTTGCTGTACAGCTTCTTGATAATGCACAGTCCCATTACTGTGTAGTACAGAGCATATCCCGAGTCTGATGTATGCAGGCCGCATGGATTTAAGTGGCACTTGCATCTACAAAGAGCCATGCCAAGACAGTACTAGCATCACTGCATAACTCAGAGAATAATGATGATGACTGGTCATTTACATCGCGTTTAATACCCAGAGGATTCTAAGCGCGACCCTTGGATGGAACCTTTGTTGTTCGGGTCGTCTTGCCTCCAACGCGAGCGTGTTGCTCACCTTCACATTTAAATGTCAGGATTTATATGTGCATGGAGGGCGCGTGGGTTGCATTTGATGTTTCAAATGTTCTGCAGCTCCTTACAAGGTACTGCAATATAGGGCAAGCGCATGCCATGTAAAATGCAGAGTTCAAAGTAAATGAGATGCTACCGGTTTATGCAACCTTCGTTTAGTAATGGCGCTTTTCCTCAGGATGATGAGAAACAAAAAAGGTGCAGCCCTTCCGCAATTCCATGCATATAGTCCCATAAAAAGGTGGTAAGACAAGTCTGCAAAAGGCTCTTCCTGAGAGGTTAAATATTAATTAAAACCTGAATAATACATTTCATTGTATCGTCCTTCAGTGAACTTAATGGGGTGGAAATGTTCTTGTCTGTGTACAAATTCGAAGTATGAGGACTACATAATGGATGACTGCTCTACATACAAAAATGGACGCACCCATTGACGGACACTTCATGTCTATGATAGAGATTTACCAGTTTGTGAAGTTTCCCATTTCATAAGCTTTCAGCGAATGTGATTGCTTGATTGGCTGGAGGTTGGACATAAGAATGGAAAGTGTTGGCTGATTGCAATAAACTATTATGTGTGGCACCATCAACCTTCTCAACTTTTAGGCATCATGACAGTCGTGGAAAGCGCTACAAAAATAATCACCATAGGAGTCTGATGCTCGAGGCTGAAGTTCCTCATTCTTCCAGCTCCCAAGGAAAGCTAGAACGACTACAGAACCCACCTTCAATACGGCAAAGGGCTTTTCGCGCTTGAATTCAGTGCCATCCGTGCTCTCTCCGCCTCCTCTCCCTCTGTTCCTTCCACTGCTCATCTCCCTGGCTCACAACAGCCCATCCCATCCCTGATTGGCTTACAGGTCCATTAAACATTCTTAGCAGGGAGTGCCAGGGCGGCCTTACCCGGGCAGCCTGAGAAGGGTCACAGCAAAGGGCACCACCTGCGGCACCTTCACCGCCTGTTTGCCTCTTCACCCTGAGCACCCACCTAAGCTATCTCTCCTCTACCGCAACAATAAGGTAAGGTGGAAAGTTTTGGGAACACAGCCAATGCTGTACTTTGGTCACCATTGTATATATTACTGTGCCTAGAATGTTGCCACTGTGTTGAAACTATCTGCACTCTGAACTTTAAATCTAGCTGCACTGTGAAGTTTGCCACTGTTTAAATCCTGCTGCCCATTGAATGTGCCACTGTGTTAAAACATTTGGGCTATTACTTTTCAACCTTCTAAACCTTTAGGCATCATGACAGCAGTGGAAAGCACTATATAAAGAATTACCATAGGAATCCGGTGCTCGAGGCTGAAGTTCCTCATTCTTCCAGCTCCCAAAGTAAGATAGCACGACTACAGAAGCCACCTTCCATACGGCAAAGGGCTTTTCGCGCTTGGATTCAGTGCCATCCGTGCTCTCTCCGCCTCCTCTCCCTCTGTTCCTTCCACTGCTCATCTCCCTGGCTCACACCAGCCCATCCCATCCCTGATTGGCTTACAGGTCCATTAAACATTCTTAGCAGGGAGTCCCAGGGCGGCCTTGCCCGGGCAGCCTGAGAAGGGTCACAGCAAAGGGCACCACCTGCGGCACCTTCACCGCCTGTTTGCCTCTTCACCCTGAGCACCCACCTAAGCTATCTCTCCTCTACCGCAACAATAAGGTAAGGTGGAAAGTTTTGGGAACACAGCCAATGCTGTACTTTGGTCACCATTGTATATATTACTGTGCCTAGAATGTTGCCACTGTGTTGAAACTATCTGCACTCTGAACTTTAAATCTAGCTGCACTGTGAAGTTTGCCACTGTTTAAATCCTGCTGCCCATTGAATGTGCCACTGTGTTAAAACATTTGGGCTATTACTTTTCAACCTTCTAAACCTTTAGGCATCATGACAGCAGTGGAAAGCACTATATAAAGAATTACCATAGGAATCCGGTGCTCGAGGCTGAAGTTCCTCATTCTTCCAGCTCCCAAAGTAAGATAGCACGACTACAGAAGCCACCTTCCATATGGCAAAGGGCTTTCCGCTCTTGAATTCAGTGCCATCCGTGCTCTCTCGGCCCCCTCTCCCTCAGTTCATCCCACTGTTCATCGCCCCACCCTACTCAAGCCCACCCCATCCCTGATTGGCTTAGAGGCCCATTAAGCATTTTTAGCAGAGAGCACCAGGGCGGCCTTGCCCAGGCAGCCTGCAAAGGGCCACAGAAAAGGGCTCCACCTCTGGCACCTCCATGGTCTGTTCACTCTGAGCAACCAGCTAAGCCATTTTCTGTTTAATGGAACAATAAGGTAAGGTGGGGAGAGTTGGGAGCACAGTCGTTGTTGTACTTCGGTCACCTCTGTATTTATTACTGCGCCTAGAATGTTGCCACTGTGTTGAAACTATCTGCACTCTGAACTTTAAATCTAGCTGCACTCTGAAGTTTGCCACTGTTTAAATTCTGCTGCCCATTGAATGTGTTTCTGTGTTAAAACAAGCTGCGCTATGAAGTTAAAATCTAGCTGCGCTCTGAAGTTTTTCACAGTTTAAATACAGCTGCCCATTGAATTTGTTACTGTGTTGAAACTAGGTGTGCTCTGAGATTCGCCACTGTTTACATCCTGCTGCCCATTGACCTTGCCACTGTGTAGAAACTTGCTGAGATCTGAACTTGCCACTATGATGAATCTAGATGCACTCTGAAGTTTGCCACTCTTTAAATCCTGCTTGTCCATTGAATACTGCCACCGTGTTGAATGAAACAAGCTATGCTCCGAAGTTTGAATCTAGCTGAACTCTGAAGATTGCCACTGTTTATATCCCGCTGCCCATTGAGTTTGCCACTATGTTTAAAATAGCTGTGCTCCAAGTTTAAATATAGCTGCACTCAAAAGTTTGCCACTGATCTAAACCCTGCGGCTCATTGAATTTGCCACTGTGTTAAACCTAGTTGCGCTCTAGAGTCGGCCACTCGGTAAATCCAGCTGCCCCCTGAATTTAGCAGCAATAAAATTGTGCTGAATCAGGCAATGCTGCAGGTGAATTAAACCACTCTAGAACAGTAATAGATAGCACTGTTGCTGAATTTAGCCATATTAGAATTGTACAGAACCAGGTATCACTGCTGTTGAATTTAGCCATACTTGAATTGTACTGAATGTAGCCAGTCTAGAAATGTAATAGTCTCGATAACGCTGCCTTGAATTTAGCCTTGAATGTAGGCATACTAGAATTTGATGGAATCAGCGAGGTAGACACCTTTGTGTGTTGCAACACAGCAACAACTGAAACTGAAACCAGGGAAGAAAGCAATCCAATAGGGCACCTACCCTTGGAATATACCCCTAGCCCAAACATAAGACCAAGGTTGAAAGAGCAAGCCATCACAACCCTACAACTGCAGCGAGGCAGATGCCACTGTGTGTTGGAGCACATCGATTTAATCCAAAACCAGGAAAGTAACCAACCTGGGAGGGTACCCGACCTTGGAATAAATCACAAACTCAAACCCAAAATGGAGCCACAATACAACAACCACAGCGAGGCAGATGCCACAATGTGTTGGAGCACACCAATTTAACCCAAGTCCAGGAGCGTAACCAACCCAGGAGGACGGCAACCCCTGGTATACATGTATCACAAACTCAAATCCAGAATGGAGGCACAATACAACAACCGCAGCAAGACAGCCGCCATTGTGTGTTGGAGCACACCAATTTAATACAAGACCTGGAAAACATAGAACCCAGGAGGGAACATATCACAAACCCAAATCTAAAACAGAGCCACAATGCAAAAACCACAGCGAGGCAGATTGCACTGTGTGCTGGGGTACACAAACTTAATGCAAGATCAGCAAAGTAACCAACCCCACGGGGGTTCTCATGCCCCAGGGAACCCATATCACTGCACAGCTAAGCACCCAATCAATCGAAACCAAAACACAAAATACAACCGTGAGACAAGACCACAGAGAGAGACAAACCACCACAGCCCGGAGCAAGGTAGGCATCACTGTGCCACAACAGACCAAATTAACCTGAAAATAGTTAAGTTACCAACTCAGGCGGACAGCCACCCCTGCAATATATCACATACACAAATCCAAAACAGCAGCACAATACAACAACCACATTGAGGCAGACACTTCTATGTGTCATTGACACACCGATTTAACCCGAGACCAGGAAACTAAATAACCCAGTAGGGCCCCCACCACGTGAATATATCGCAAATAAAACCCAACATGGAGGCTACAAACTACAACCGCAGTGAGGCAAACGCCACTGTATATTAAACTATTTTATTCAGGTGCTTCAACTGGCTATGCCATTTTTTATAAAGAGATAAGAGTATTTTTAAGCTGCAGAAAATCATATTCAGTGGCTCTCATTCTGGGTGTAAACATTATGGGACTAACAAGAGAAAGTACTACTTGAGAGACATTATTAGAATTCTTTGGAGGCAGGAAAAGATTATATCCGTTGGCTGTACATTAGTGTGACTTACTTTTATGGACGGCATTTAAATGCATGCATCATGGATGCACACTTTCAAATGCTGCTTTTTTTTGCCGCCTTTGCACATTTGCACAAATAAGGATGTGTTTGCACATTTTAAGGTACATCCCCGTATACAGAAATGGCATGCACTTTTAAATGCACTGGAAACAAAGGCTTCTTTCTGTGCTTGATTGTGACAGGCACAGGGAGATGTGTATCCCATGACAGAGCCATTCCTGATCCACACATGCATCTTTTAATAATGGGAACAGCAGCAGTATGAACCACTGCTCTTTCTGTTGTGTTTCTATCCCTGACATATGGATTTCTCTCGATTTCTCTAAGAACCTTTAAAGGCCTGTCACCATAAAATACGCGTCCAACACCCACGTGGGTGCTTGGAGCCTGTCATACATTTGTGTCAGGAGCTCACTTCTGACACTAATATTTATAAGGGAGCTATAGAGTCCATATTTTACAGTGCTGTCCAGCCCCCTGAAGAGCACAGGTCCCCTTGAGGAAGGGCGTTCATGTTGCCTGTTTTAGCCTGTGCTAAATCTGGGTCTCATAGATCTAGTTATTTGGGTCCATTATCACTTTGACACCATTTTCTTAAGACCCATACCCAGTCTTCGGCAGATGCCAGATTAGAAGCATTAGATATAAGAATGAATTGTTAATTAACAACCTTATGCTGGTGCCACATGGCGTTTTCTTTGTCTAAAAAAACAGTCCCTTGTAGAGATAAAATAGCCTCTTATGAATTCACTGTCAGTGGTGATGCATTTTTGGAGGTAATAGATATTGTAATAGATCATAAACTATGTGAACTTTTTTTAACAGAAACTTAGTTTTCGTCAAATCTCTACATGCCGTTGATAAATTGGTTCCGAAAGGATGTAATCTGTGTCATTCAAACAGGCAAAGAAAAAATGGAGGAGCGGCTGCAGGACTTCTCAGATCTAATGTGTAGTGGCCAATGTTACCTGAGCTAGGAGAAGATGGATGGCTGTAAATTACTATCATGCTCAGCACTGACACCAATAGTACAAACGATATTCTTGTATGTGTTTTACAGGCCACAAGGTTTTAACTGTGTGTACCGTTTATGCCATCAAATACTATTTGGCATGTGTGCTATATTTTTTTCTGTGATTTGAATTCACCCCTGAAAGATCATGCATAGAAAAATCGAAAACAATTTCAGGAAATATTAAGACCCTTTGATTTACATCAATTGGTTACATCCCACACGCATTTTGTAATTGCAAATAAAAAAACTGTGACCCCACACATCAACAGCATCCGACTGCTTCAATTTCCTTTTGGAAGTCTTAATTCAAGTCTTTTAAAAAGTGTCCTTTTAATATCTGTGACAATTAACTAGTGTATGTCACTTCCCCCCAGAGGGAAGCCCGTCCGTATAAGGCTAGGGAGGTGAGGCTGCTACCCAATAGTCCCCCTATGGGTGGTAATATTCGGAAGGAACTCATGGGAAGGGACTCCCTACTGGGGAAAAGGATGTCCACCTGGGGAAAGCTTTCCTGACACCCTATCCCAAAGTACCTTACCCTGGTTGTCTCCTCCCCAAATGACATAAGTACCATGAGTTATGCTAAAGCCATGACTGTCGGAAGTATGTAGAATACTGGGACGAGGAAGAGTGGAAGAAACATGTGAACTAACAATATGCAGACTTCACTAAATACAGTGCTGAGGTGGTCTTTGAGAGGCATAAAGACTGCCAACATAACCTGGAGTTGACATTACACAAGGGCAGTGCAACTATATAAAATGGAAAGCAAAGACGAACTAAGCAAGAGAGACCCTGGAAAACAGCAGAATGCCAGCTAAACCTGGGAGATCCATACCGGGAGTATTGGAGGCATGCTGAAGCACTCCCCCAGAAGGGAAGATGTGGAGGCGTGACATCGCCGAAGGATCCGGTAACCCAGCAGGAAGCCAACTCAAACCAAGAATGCAATAGTTCTGATGGTTGCGTGACTGCAGAAAGGTGCAACATTTTGTCCAGAAACAATGCAGAGACCGCCATCCAAAACTTGCCACATAGCCACTGGAAAACCCAGAACTGCAGAACTGAGTGCCTGTGACCCCAGGAAGAACCGGAGCCATATCCCCAAACTAAACAGGTAACAAAAACGGCAGGGAGACCAAGTGGAGTCTGGGGCAGTTCCCAAGCACTGTCAAATAAGAGCGTTTCAGGAGTAATCTCCTCCGTCACAGTGGTAATAAAGAAATTCATAACAAGCAACAGTGTCTCAGGGTAGTCTCCTTCATCATAGTGGTGACTAAGAAAGTCATAACAAGCAAGAGTACACTAGGAGTATCCTCCTTCATCACAGTGGTGAAAGTCACAAAAACAAGAGTGTTTCAGAAGTAATCTCCTTTGTCACAGTGGTGACCCAGAAAAGATTATCAAGCAAGAGAGCATCAGAAGTAATCTTTTTTGTCACAGTGGTGACAAAGAAAGCTATACCAAGCAAGAGTGCATAAGGAGTAATCTCCTTCATCACTTGGGCACCATAAAATGCACCATGAATCAAGTAAGACTCAGAAACCATCTTGTTTGTTACAGTGGTGAAACACAAAGATTTGGTTGAAGATATATTGCCTGAAGAAGAATGAGAGACTAACAAAAAGGGGATTAAAGGATGGACATTGACATTCAGAAGTTCATGGGAAGAACAGAAAAGACTTTATGAGGTTTATAGAAGGAATCTCCAAAAGTCAGTTTGAAGAACTCTCCAGGTTGATCAGGAGAAGGGGGTAATTCTCCTGGTCTTAAGACATTGGTAAAGCATACCCTAAAGCAAGAGACAGCTCTGGAAACTATCAGAAAGTTAATCATGTCACCAGGAGAAGGGCGCCATTCTCCTGGTGTTGCTTGAATCGTTTGACTGAACATTGTTTATGTTATTTAGTGGCAGGGACAGAGTAGTGGATCTGAGATAAACAACAGTATATATTTACTTTTGACTGACATCCTGATGTTCACCCATTTTATCCCTAGGTTGTGGCGGGGAAACCCCTCTAGACATAGGGTGAGATAGGTTTGTCTTTTTAAATAAATAAAAGTCTATTGCCCCAATCATGACTCCACCTGGCAACATATCCGACTTCATGAACTGACTTTGAAAGGGTGAAAGATGACACCAAGTGTAGAACTGAACACACTGTCTGCAACCTTTGAGCAGTCATAGCCCAACATGTTCTATAAAAAGAGCTGTTTAGATAAAAAGGAAAACTACCAGTGGTTCAATCATTATTATAGGGATTATAAGAGAAATATTAGGAGAGCATAAACAACTTGGAAGAAATCGGGTTCTATACAATGCATAGCGCATTTACATACGCTACGAACAGAACAAGTAGGACATAAAAGCAGCGAAAATGGCAGTTTATTGAGACACTATAAATTGGGAAAGTATCCCATACCAACCCTTTTTTAAAGCTGTTTGGCAATATCTAAATCAGTTGGCAGAAATAACGTTCAATCATTCTAAACATTTTGTTCAGAGATCTAGTAACAACATTTTCATTTTTAATACGATCACAAACATTAGAGCAGAAATACCATTCCAATAAATAGGAAACACATACAAGGTTGTAGATACTGTAGAAAGAAGAACTTTGAATTGGAATTACTTTATCTTGATTGAGCTGAGGGATCTTATTACAGTAATTCAGTATGTTAAGGCTATTGATGACAATGTGCCATCAAATATCATTAAAAAACCGGAGGGTGAGGACCCAAGCCAATCTGACTATTGTAAATGCCTCATTAAAACAAGGCAATTTTCTATGGAACAAGAAGGTGGAACATGTTTGCCTCTGTTGAATATAGAACATTTGGGTGTGTTAGATTACACTAAATCATGCTAGATATAGAATTATTGAAACTCCTAGGCCACAATATTATGGTTTCTTTATGGCCATATCTTATGGTTTCAGACCAAAATGTGGGTTAAGACTGTAAATCTCCAGGTGGTGAAAGATGCAATATACAGGCTGAATGGTGGTGAACCCAGTCTTCTGCTGCAAGACCTTTCAGTTGCATTGCACATGGTTGATCATTTGACACTCTTACAGACACTAGAGACTCAGGTGGGCATAGGAGGAAGTATCATGGAATGGTGTTCCCCCTTTCTGTCAGGCAGCTCACAATTTGTCCAGTTGTCAACATCTTGCTCCCCTTATCATCTAGTGACCTGAGGGGTACCACAGGGGTTGTCCTTGTAGTACGACGATTCAATCCACATATGGAGCCGAAACATGATCTTGTGATGGAATGAGTATTCTATCCTCCAATATGCGGACAACACACAATAATACCTCAAAGTATTGTCTGCTGCTGATATGCATTATACGGAGAGCGGCCTTGTCAGTATTAGGTCCTGGATGGCCACGGTTGAAACAAAATCCAGCAAAAACAGAAGGTTTTCTTTGTTCTCTGGAGAAAAGAAGACCCAAGGGGTGTCCGGTTAAAGTACCAAATTCAAAAGGATCAAATGCCAAAAGTGAGAGTCAATTTGACCTTAAACAAAAGGGTCAAAAAAGTATTTTTTTAAATATTTTTTTTTTGGGTTTCAGTTTTGGAAAAAAAAGTGGATTTTACCACAAAAAGGAGTTTTGGGGGGGACCAAAAAAATTTTAAAAAAATAAAAATAAAAAAAATTCAACCCTTTGGTTTTTGGTCCTTTTTATTCGACCCTTTGGTCATTCGATCCTTTGCATTCGAAATTTTGACCTAGAACCGACCAAGGTAGTTCAAGAATATCTCAATGTCATACAACAAAACTCTGTTTAACCTACTCATTACGCTGTTATTACCTACAAAAGTGTTCACGCAATGCAATAGACACTTGTGTTGGCCCATATTGATGAGATAAGTGCCCTCTTAGTGGGTGTCCCAAACACAACAGAGGCTCCCTTTAGACTGGTGTGTCATATGACTGCTAAACCTATTACCACAAATCAGAGGTTTGACCTCGTAATCCCAGTCTTGAAGGTCCTTCACTGGCAGACTTTATGGGAATGTATTGTTTTCAAGATTGGTGCTTTACTCACAGTGAAGTGTTTTGTAGGCAAGCTTGTCATTAGGCAGAAAAATGAAAAATATCAGGAGGAAATAGAATGATCCAAAACAAGAAAACTGAGCCTGTCACAAGATGCACCAACTTCTGTTTTCTTTTATTTCGCCTGATACACTGAACTTCATTGCTTTTCATAGTTAGGTAATCACATTACAGCTTTTAAAACGAAAATGATTCATAATTTAATAGGTAAGATGAGCTGCACATTCCGCAAACAAGCACAAATAAAAAAGGTACATTCTTGTTTATTGTTTTCACTCTAGTTTTCTAGAATCTGGTATTTAGAATCAGTGGAGGCAGGGGGATATTATACGTAGTTTCAGTAACTCAGTGTGCCATCTTTTTGTGATGATACAACTAGAAAAAAGTATGTGCATGCTTTGGAAGCATGAGTATATTATAATTGACTGACTTTAACTGAAGGTGCCATCATTTTCTAAGAAAAGGAAATACTTCTTGTGGGGTAAAAGTCTTATACCTCTATGGGGAAAGGAGACTATTATATGCATTTGCTACAAGTGAGTGCTCTATACTTTTATGATGAGACAAAATATTAAAAGTAACTAGAAATAGATTTTGAATTCTTCACAGGCATGAGTCAATTTTAGTTACTGCCTGTAACTGGCTATGCCATCTTTTATTGATGAGACAAAATACTGGAAGAAACCAGAGAAGTTCTTAGAACTGCTTGACAGCAGGAGTAGATTATATTCAACATCTATTACTGAGTGTGCCATTTTCTGTGACAAGCATAATACCAGCGGTGAAGAATATGTATTA
Organism: Ambystoma mexicanum; assembly: GCF_040938575.1. NCBI lineage: Eukaryota > Metazoa > Chordata > Amphibia > Caudata > Ambystomatidae > Ambystoma > Ambystoma mexicanum. The sequence goes on from NC_090932.1 coordinate 721,151,139, forward strand.
CAATTCTTTGATGGCAGGAGTAAAGTAAACCAGTGGCCAGTGGCTGTAACTGTGTGAGACATATGTTTGTGATCAAACAAAATACTTGTGGCGCAGAAAAAGTACATGATTTTTTTAATACAGTGGCTGTAATTGAAAGTGCCATATGTCTGAGAAAAAACAAAATACTACTTGTGACCAGAAAAAGTCTCAACATCCTTTGGAAGTGGGAGGAAATTATATTCAGTTGCTGTGATTGAATATGACATTTTTGTGATGAAAAAAAAATACTGTAACCGAAAGTTTTGATGGGTGGCAGGCTATGAAGTTAAGCTAAAGCACAAGCATTATTTTGGGCAACCCTCCAAACTACTGTTTCTAAGACCGTTTGTGCCATTTAAGAAGGGCACCAGCAATATGCAAATCAGTCTTGGTCCTGCCACTCATGGGAACAGTCCAGTCTGGGCTGCTAGGCCATGTTCCCTCACAACTGAAACACAGGCCACCCCAGACGAATTGTGGCCTTGTTGGGCTTCATCAGTGAGGTGCACCTTGGTTCACTAAGGCACAGCAAGCAAGGGATCAATGTGTAGGCATGCCCTCTCTCACTTAGCGAGTCAAACTATACCAACAAACATGTGAAGGGTGGGAGTTTACAAAATAATCTACACGCTTGGCATTGCCCGTGTCAACCTTACACACCTTTGTTTAAGATTCTCTGCACCATTTCAGAATGTGACCCAGCTATATGCAAATCAGTCCTGGTCCTGCCACCAACAGGAACATTCCGGCCCTAACTGCTAGGCCTGTTTCAGCATGGAAACAAAAACAACCGCTGATATGTTTTGGCGTTCTTGGGCCTCACGAGTAAGGTGCAACTTGGCTCTCTATGGCGCAGCAAGCAAGGGACTCACAGCTTGGCATACCATCTCTCTTTTGGGGAGGCAGACTGCAATCAGAAAACGGGATGGGCAGAGGCTTATGAATTAATCTTATCCACTGGCATTGCATGTGCAATCGTTTGACACCACAATGTTTTAAAAATTGTCTGCCATTGTAGAAGGGGAACATCCATATGCAAATCAGTCTAGGTCCTGTCCCTACTGGGGGAAGTCCAGCCTGAATAGCTAGTAGTCATCCCCTTAGTGCAGAAACACAAGGAACCCCAGACATGTTTTGGCTTTGTTAGGCCTCATCAGTAAGTGCAGCTTGACTCCCTAAGGTCCAACGAGCAAGGGACTAACATCCAAGCATGCTTTGTCTCGCTTAGTGAGATAAACTGAAACCAGAACAGGTGATGGGTGGAAGGTTATGAAATAATCGTAACCATTAGAATTCGCTGGGTAACCTTCGATGCCTTTGCACTGCAATGATAGTAGACAATAGAAAAAAAGTCTTTGGAGGACAAGTAGATTATATTCAATGGCTGTGACAGAGTTCAGCATCATTATTTGACAAGAACAAATACTAGTAGTAACTTGTACAATGTTATGATTCTTTGGAGGAATCAGTGTATCATATTCAGTGCCTGTAACTGAGTTTGCCTTTTCTTGGACACATGGCAATGGTGGTAGTGAAGAAAACGTCTTACAATTCTTTAGAAGCAGCTGGACATTGTATTGAGTTTGTGTCCCACAGTGAGTAACACATGTGCCATAATCTCCTCAGCGCAAAGGAGTCGTGTAGCTATATGGTGTTTTACAGCAGCCAAAGCAGCTGCTGTGTGCATCAGGGATATCAGATGTATGGGAAGTAAATTAAAAACATCATTGTTATATTGTATGTGGTACCTTTGGCTAGACATCACACTTGTGTGCAATATAATATTGTACATGTTCAGTTATTGGTACCAGAAGAAGAGGAAGTTCTGCCCACTGTCCCTGCAACAGAATGGTGATAAGAGTTGCAGGTTGTTTCTACTGCTGAGGTAGGAGAAACCACACACTGTGCAAAGGTGCAGGATGTGGGATGTTCCCATTCACCATCTCCTCCAAAACCATCAGCCACATCCAGTGTTGCGTTTGACAATAATGATGCTACTAATGAGCAAGATAAAAATGGCCCTTCCAAGTCCATATTATGACACATGACTTTGGAAACTACACTAGGATAATGTCACAGAAACAGCAAGGAAAATTACATTTGAAAGTGCACAACATATGTTTTTCTGGTAGAATAACTGTTTAATATCGGTAATCATTTCAAATGGGTTCAGGGGAAAATAGACCTCTATAACGAGGTTATACAAAACATGAAAAGAAAATTGCCTTGGAAACACTTCCAATGTAATTTCCCCTGCACTCTCACAATAATGTGTTCAACCAAAAGGGACTACTACAAAACTCTCTTAATTTATTAATTTTTATATAAATATAAATACCAGTTCAATTTGAGATATTTTGAATTAAAAAATAAACAAAATACATTCTTTATTTTTTGATTAATCCAACCCATAAAGAAATTAGAAGTACATTCACCTGATCAATGTTCAGAAAACATGCTAGTGTGTTCAAATAATCAACCATTCTAGCACATTTCATCAAACATGAACTTAAAAGAATGTGTTGCAGTACATTTGTGGTATGTAGATTTTAAAATGTGAGGTTTTGTTATGACTTGATGGTCGTGAAGATTATGGGGCCTCTGTCCACAAGTTCCGCTCAGAAAGATACAAATAACTTCCTGAGCAATCCTTGAGGCCACAGGTTTTTGGAGTGCCAAAGAACGCCAGGAACCAGGAACACCGGTGACCCCTCGACCGCTGTAAAGCAAGCAATGGGTCAGTACAATGGCAAACAATATTCTGAATAGCGAGGTAACAAATATCAAGGGGCTCACCAAGGGTCTGGGGACAGGAAGAACAAAGATGAAAATGGAAGTGTTCCGTGTGGCTGCAGAGTGTAGCAAGTGGCAGCTGTGAGGCGTAGATTGTTGTAGAAATAGGCACTGCAAAACCTGTCTGGAGAGGGTACTCCAAAAGGTAACAGAAGAGGAAAATCCGAAAATAATCCGTTAAGAGTTCCAAGGTCAAAAGCCAACCAAGTTCATCGTAACCAGGGGGTAATCCAAAGGAGTCCAATAACACAGTTCAAAGGTCCTGAAACAGCAGAGCAAAACAATATCCAAGGGCTTGACAGAGGAATCCAAGAAGAACAGTCCGTAGTCCAGGTTCAAGATGCGGAGACAGGAAGACGCCGAACAGTGCGTGATTGGGTCAGCTGTGAAGCACTGAATGAGCGTTCCCTCTCCGGTTTTAAAGGGGCCTAGGAGTGTCACATGACCCATCACATGACCGATGATGTAGCACGTTTCTTTGTCACATGACCCAAGTTTCCAAAACGCCGGTGCCGGGTCTTTCTGAGGGCGTGACGGAGCAAAGGAAAAAAACGGCGTCTCCGTCGACTGCCTCCGAGACGCCAGGGCAGCTGCCAACGTTGCAATGGGTGAATATGACCATAGCGCGTTAAATGCCCTCGTGTTCGCCGCTGCCGTGCTGATTGAGGGAGTGAGGACATGAGGTCAGAAGAGGAAGGCAGAACAGGACCTGAGATGGAGGGCTTAGTGACTGCACGGGTATTCGTGTGCGTAAGGTGACCAGTGGATGGTGTAACAGGTTTTAATTCTATTTCAACATGTTTCAAGTCAAAAGACCGTTCTTCATGAGTGCACCTCAAATTCTTTTTACAAAATCAAATATAATGGAAATATTCCTCTTTCATTTTGTAATTCACAACATAATAATTAAATAAATCAAATTAATGTTACATGTTTTGTATAATCTAGTACCATAGGTGTATTTCCCCCAGAACCCATTTGAAAATACTACTGATATTAAACAGTTACTCTACCAAATTAAGATTTGTTGGACTCTCACAAATGTAATTGTATTTGTTGTAACTCTAAGCTGGTACGGTGCATTGAGAGGCATGCACTAATTTATTTGACCAAACTAATATTAGTTGCTACATAGTTTGAACATGTCATGTTTTGAAAATAGGGGGATTAACTAATGAAAAAGCACAAACTTTAGGTTTTCCCAATGAAGAAGCGAAGAGAATCTTGTGATTTATTAAAGAAACAGAGCACCCACAGTACCCTCAAAGACTAATCAAACAGCTAGAATATCTCAACAAAAAAGACATAAATCAAACATTGCATGTGACTACCTTAAGTGAATATTATAAGGAACAACATATTCCACATGCCCTTCGGATGAATCGATGATAAACTCTTTTTAAAGATCTTGTGAGAAAATGGGAGAGCATTTTAAATAAATGCTCAATTGGAAATGTTGACGAGTGTGGATGAACTGACTACAACATTAAACACTATCAATAGACCACTAGAGGGCTATTGCAAAGATATTGAACAAAGTTTTGAAAATTCTGTTGATATACATATGATTACAAATATGATATGGAATATGCTTGGCAGGACATATATAACAATACAAAATAATACAACCAGAATAATAGTATCTATTGAGATTTGTCCAGTTCGAACTCTGAGAAGAATTAAAGAGTTGTTAGATTTTCTTAACACAATGTTTACAAAATTGGGAATGATGAAAATGTAGATTTAGAGGATGAGGGAATTTTGAGAGCTGTACGAAATATTAAACCATGATTTTTAGATCAAGCTCCTAAAGACAAAGGGAAAAACAAACAAGAAAAGGGAAAAAGAAAAAAATATCCAACACCAGGTCCACAGATATTGTTACTGTATACAGTTTAGCTGTCAATATTTCTACAACTACTGTGACAAAGTATCAGTTAAGGACCCTACAATTGGGATTATCATGTGTGCCTACTTGTAACACCACACCATTTAAAGAAAAGATTTATTCAGACTGATACGTACGTTTAAGTTGCAATTGTTTTGTAACGTAATTCTGATTTGGAACAAGTAATGGAGGCCATTCCCCAATTTGCAGAATTTAAACCAATGAGTACATTTAAAAATGTGTAAATATACAAAATCACATCCTAGAATGTTTCTATTAAACAACCTTACATGATTTGGGAAAAACGATTATCATTCTAAACAAAGGAATCTGGCACAGAACCAAATGAAAGAAATGAAAGATGTATAACTAACATCATCTATAAGGCCTTCTGCGGCCTAGGACCTCAATACCTTTAACTCTCTTTCCCTAAACACCTTCCCTCTCGAGCTCTTCGCTCATCTACCTCAAACTCCCTCAGAGTCAGTCGCTTCTCCAAGCAACGAGTTGTTGGTAGATCTCTTTCTTCGGCTGGTGCCTCCCTCTGGAACAGCCTCCCTGCCTCCTTGAAATTTGAGCACCTCATAACCTTTCTCTTTGCTTCTGCTTTTTCTCCTCTCCCTTGCTGACTTCCTGGCTGACACTGAATTTGCACTGGTTACCTGGCCATCCTCTGATCTCAGGCCCAGGTCCCTTCCCCTGCCAATGGCACTCCTGCACTGCCTTCCCGGCTTCCCCGTCACTTGGGGACTGGTTCTGTATCCCTAGAGTCCCACCACCAGCACTTGACACCTGATGGCTGCACTTTCCTTGCACTTGCCACCTGTGGGCCGTACTTTTACTTACTATTTATCTTTATGTATTTATTTATTTTGTTTGGTTCTTATCCCATGTACTGCACTGTCCTCTCCCCTTCTCCCTCACACTTCTCCTCCTTCCCCTTCCCTTGCACTTGCACGATCTGAATGACACCTGTCCTAGTAGGATCGTTGTCTGTCCTCCCTTGTTCCCCCTCCCATGCCTCATCGCGCCTTGAACACTTGTGTGTAGGCGCGTTATAAATGCCATATCATATCATATCATATAGTTATCAAAAACACTGATAGAGGGGGTCCCTTGATAATAATGGACAAGAAAAAATATTGTGAACAATTTAACAAAACAGAGAGGATGATCTATTATTTGAATCTTGTCAATCCACCGGGTTGGCAATTATTGGAGGCACCAATAGCTTATTACAACCTTTAGGACAACACATTGACAAATTTCTGCAGCCAATAATTAAGACAAGATCAATGTATGTTAAAGATACTAGCAATGTTTACAAACTACTGATTAGTCAAAAAGATCTATCAGACACAGATAGTTGGTTCACTTTGAATGTGAGAAATGTGTACACTTCCAATCTGCACAATGAAGGCATTGAGGCAGTGAAGGTTTTATTACATCAAGTGGACACTAATCTAGGAGAAAATAAGCATTTTGAAATAGAATTGTTACATACAGTTCTCTATCATAACTTCTTCAAATGACAATTTCTGCTTACAACTATCAGATACTGCTACGGGGCAACCTACAGTCCAATTTTATGGTGATACATTTAGTTATGCCTTTGCATATATTATTATTTTGAATCCAGACTGGTCCACCTTATTATTAAAATTGGTATGATACATCAACAACGTTTTTAGAATTCGACGTGGCAGTAAAGAAACACTAAAAAGATGTTTTCCAAAATGTCAATAATGTAAACAAGCAAACACAATTCACACTTGAAATTTATGACGAAGGTTTAAACTTTTTGGATGTTTATTTTAAAGGGCATGATGGAAAATTACCTACAGACATAAATAGAAAACCTACTGACCACAACAATTGATCACATGCATTGAATTTTCCATCTTAGAAAAAACAAATTAAAGTCTTCCTTAAAGCCAAATGCTTACAGTGAAGAAAATCCAATGGATATTAATAAAGCACAAGACAGGCTTATTAGCAAATCTAGGACAGTACTAGTACAAAGGGGACATAAGAAAGTAATTCTAGAATGTATTTACATTACATTTTCCAAACAAAGTCTAAAAATACGCAACATAATTACAAATAATTGCAAACTGTGTAAATTTCATTCTATTTTACACCGATTGTTTCCTGAATCACCACGATCTATTGAAAAAGTAAGTGCCTGAGAAATGTTCTAGTTAGAGTGGATGTCAGGGATTCTCATAATTTACCTGACAGTCAAAAAGAGGTACATTTCCATATTTGTATTGTTAGCACTGCAGCAAATAATTAAAGGAGAATTTTTTTTAGGCAATAATAAAATATGGATTGACAGCTACAGTATTTGTGATTCTATGCATGTTATATATGGGATTAAATTCCCTTGTTGCGTTGCCTACATTGGTAAAACTAATAGGAAAGTAAAACCCTGTTAAACTGAGTATAAGTCTAACATAAGAACAAGGAATTTGAGCTTGCCCATAACTAGACATTTCAATGAATTTAAACAAAACATTTCACAAATGAGGGTTGGGATATCTAAAACTATTAAAGTGCAACGAATAGGTGGTTACATGGACTGATTGCTTCCCTAACAAGAAGCATACAGAATATATATGTTAAACACAGTGAACCTGAAAGGGTAAATAAATGTATGCTGCCATTGTTGGAGATGGTCTGAAGTGTGTTTACTGTCTTAATAATGTATTGATTGTACTGTAATCTAGATCGATAATCAGTTTTTCAAAAAAGATTCCAAAATAGATGCATAGAACATATTCCTACTTGTGACTGTGGTGAGATTTGCATATCACATGAACTCAGGATTCAGTGGTAAGTGCTATGTTTTGATTATGTTCTTTCTCTGTATAAAAGATGCTCTGTACAAGTTTTCTGAAAGGGGCCACATTAAATGGAGAACATATTTTATGAGGTTACTCGATTTGCAGAGATTGAGTAATGGATAGGGGGAATCATAAGGATAATTTGTATATTTAAACATGGTGACGGGAGTAGACATGTTACTCTGGCCACTTTGAATTGGGAAGTGAACGATTATTAATACATAATAATATCAGTTTTGAACAGGATGTTGCTACATTTGAAACAAATAGATTACATACATGTGTTACATACATTTGTTTGTCAGTGTACATCTAATTGTAACAAACTTCTTAAGCATACAGATTATTTGTATATTTAAACATGGCAAAGAGAGTAGGCAGGTTACAGTGGCCATTTTGGATTGGAAAGTCTGTTTGGAATTCTATTAGTACTGTCGAATGATGATGTGTACATCAAACTATTCAGAAGGTTTTGAACAGAATGGTGCTACTTTTGAAATGATTAAATAAGATATATTTGTTGGTAGAATATGTATACATAGTTGTAAACAACTTTGTAAGTAATAAGATCTCTGTGTGGATTGACTACAAGGAGTTTGGCAAAATTACTATCTATGGGGGTGATAAATCAACTTTAAATCATAAGAAGAAGGTTTCACGTGATACTTTATTGTGTTTCAGGCTGTCCAAAGTCATCTTCCAAAGAGGTGATGATAAAGAATTCCAAAGAGGGAGCAAGAGCATCCCCTCATTCACTTCAGAGGACCATATGAAATGTCCTTCAGTTTTGTCAAGGCCTTTCTGTTGCCTGAATTGTGCATATGGAAAGTGGCAGGCCCTGTAAGTGGCCCAGAGAGCAAAAAGACAAAGGGTGTCCACGAGCTAAGGAACACTCGAATCCCCTGCACACTCGAGTTTTTGTCCAAGGACAAACAATAGGTAAAGCAATTTCACTGTACTTGTTCAGAGACAATTTGATTAGCCAATTAAGTCTTTATATGTACAAGAATAAATATTGATCATTTTTATAATATGACAGTGGTAATGAATAGTATTGGCAATGTTCTTAAACCTCTTCCAGTAATATGTAACCCACAACTTTAAAAAATATTCACAGTTTATTCATACATGCTACAATATGTTCAAATCGATTCGTTTTTCAGCATTAAAATTCATGTGCAATGGTCCATAAATATTATTACAATGTTCCCTTCATATTGTAATGTACAGATATCCATCTCTGTATGGAATAGTGTCGACTACTGATACAACAGCTCAACACTTTTCGGGAAATAAATTCTCTTCTTCAGAAGAAAATACGTACATTTTTACAATGTTCACAAGTTGAAATATTTTTACATTCTTCCTGGACATCTGTTTAATAAAGAGATAACATAAACAAGTGAGTGTGTTTCAATAGTCTTATTGATAAATCAATGATTGATGCTAACTTTACCACCAATTGTGCAGTGACCCTACCTCTCATTGGTGCCCCAAGGTCCTCTCTGTTTGTTATAATTTCAGTGAGGATCAGTGTGCAATATTGGGTTTTGTTTTTCTACCCCGGAATCACCTAAGATGATGATTTAGATGGATTTGAGTAATTACTATATCTATGGATATATTTATCACTGCCATGTCATTGCAATGTTCTATATCAGTATTACTCCACAATCTCAGGAACTCACAGAGACCTACCTCCAATGTGGAGCAGGTCAAAGGCTAAGGTCAGCTTCTAGTCGTATTGCCGTAAGTGAAATTAGGCATTAATAATTACAGGTTCCACTGATGTTTTCAGTTGCCATACACTGTCTATGTAAGAGACATATTTATGCTAAACATACTACTGCTTCACTTGACGGGTTGCCAATGTTATTCATCACACATATTGATAATAAGTAAGGGTAATAACATTAGGGTTTTACCTTAAAAAAACAGAGTGAATCATTCCTGTGTTAGAAGTTATGTAGCTGACGTAGCAGCTCTCTCTATTGGGCAAGATATACTCCTAGTTGAATGTAAATACAAAATATAAGATACAGTCTTTCTTAATAATTGTAAACATTCGGATGGCCAAGAAAAGCATAGGTAATATGTGGAGATTACCTCCACCTTTTACTATGAATCTCAATCAGGAATGTAGAGTTGTCTGGCAAGACATGTAAGTCATGCTGTGCCTCGAATGATAAGGGTAACCTAAAGAAAGGATACAGTAACGTATCAGATCTCAATGCGTAATTCTACAAAATGCTCCTAAGTTTGCTAACAAATTCGATTGTTCTCTTACCTATGGTTTAGAGAGGTAGTTCTTCCTGTTGCGTTTCTCGAGCAGACTGCGAGTTCGGAATCACGGGATGCCCAATAGACCTTAACAGTAGATGTGACGTATTGGCACGTGAGCTTTATGACGTCAGATGTAAACATAGGACGTCATCACGTCTCACGCAAATCTATTTTTGCGATATTTTCTGCCATTCTAGGCAGATTATAACTGCACTGATGATTCAAATGCTCACAGGATCACAAGTATCTGATGAAGTTCTCATCTTTGTTGGTAGTTACTTTTATGGAAACTAGTTACGTTTTGGGCTGACGAGATGCACTATTGTTTTATCATAGTAGTTAGCCTCATCACAGTAAATAAGAACTCTATTGGTCATAATTCCTTAAGATTATATAATTAACGTTAAAATGCATTACTTGTTACGGCCTCAGGCACCTCTGCTCACAGTCTCTCTTAAAGTTAATCATACTGTTTCATAACATTCAAAATTCACCTTAGGGCTGTTATCATGATTAAAGTCACCATTGCAGTTGTTTGTATTTGATTTCACAGTACATAATACTACTAGATATTTTTAGTAATGTAGAGATTTCTATGTCACTCAATGATCGGTGTTGTTTAACATACTTCTCTTTACTCCTAGAGCTTAGAGGTTAGTCTGTCACTGTTGCGAGTAACTAACATGTGATACCTGGTTGGATATTAGTGAATTCATTTCACATGTCTTTATTTTCTGACATTCTCTATTAGGGATATGACTCCCCTATGTTAATAGCAATGGCTGAGACAATATACATCATTAGAAATGCTTACAGAATATTTGCTCCAGGTGTCTCAATTGATTAATACCAAGATTGTAAGTAAATTGAAGATTAACCTAGTGCTATCAGAATGTTAGTAAGTAAATAGGTAATGTGTGTTGTAAATGACAAACAAAAGGTTATCTGTATATTCCCTGGGGAGGTGAGACACTGTAACTCCTTTGTTGTACTCCTGGGTTTAGTTAGTGTCTAGAGGAAAGCTCCCAAGTGGAAATATTCATTCATCTACTTGATTGACTGGACTATGCTAACACCCTCTACCTCGGAGTCCACGCATACCAACTGAATAAACTACAAAGAGCACAAAACGCTGCAGCCAAACTGCTACTAGCGATCGGCCCGAGAGACCACATCTCCCCAGCCCTCAAAACTCTGCACTGGCTTCCGGTTGCCCGAAAGGTGACCTTCAAAACCTTATGCATTTCTCACCGAGCACTGCATAAAACTGGACCTCAATATATTCAAGACAAACTAAAACCCTATCACCCTCCACGTACTCTAAGATCAAGCTCAGCCGGCCTCCTAGTCATACCTAAAACAAACTCAGTCCGGTTGGGCGGATCATCATTCTCAGCCATGCTGTGGAACACACTCCCACCCCACATCCGCCTCACTGAAGACCTCATGTCTTTCCGGAAATTACTGAAAACTTGGCTCTTCCCCTAAAACCGCATCCGTACTCAAACCAACTCAATCTGAATAACAGCATCTCAATGGAAGTACGTTAAAAAGATAATAAAAAAAAAAAACCTGCTAGATCTTAATAATAATAAGACAAATAACAACACAACATCAAGATCCAATCAAGAAATCGACAAAATAACCGCTAATGTAAACTAAAAGGACAAACAGAATAGAATGAGTAAAGTAGATCAAAGCAGTGAAGTGTATAAAAAGAATAAATCGTACGAAAACTGTAATGCGGTTGAAATTAATAAAATGGATGTAATGACTGCAATGGACGAAAGGAAATAAATGGACGAAATGAATAAAGAGAAGAAGATAAAAGATGAATACAGGAGACTGATGAGTACACAGACGGCATGGAATGTATGAGTGCATGGCATAAATGGAAAGTACTGAATAGACGATTTGAGTACATGAGGTGGGTGTTCTACATGACACAGATGGAGAGCACGGAACGGATGGAGTACGTACGACAAGTGATATGGGCTGAACCGATAATGCAGGATAAATGAACGAAGTGAGTTGAGCGGATAAAGTCGGCAGACTGCATGAAGCGCGTAGAGCGGATGAGTGCGCTGAGCGGATGAATGCGTTGAGCAGATGAGTGTTTAGAGCGGATAAGTGGCAGAACCGATGAGTGTGTAGAGGGGATGAGTGTGTAGAGCAGATGAGTGTGTAGAGCGGATGGGTGTGTAGAGCGGATGGGTGCGTAGAGTGGATGGGTGCGTAGAGCCGATGGGTACGTAGAGCGGATGGGTGCGTAGAGCATATGGGTGCGTAGAGTGGATGGGTGTGTAATATGAATGAGGGCATGGAGTGGATGAGAGCGTGGAATAGATAAGAGCGTGGTGCAGATGTAGGTTGTGGTGCGAAGGTACCTTGTGTGAGTGTTTAATAGAGTGGAACGGATGTATGCTGTGGAACAGATTTAGGGTGTTGAAAGGATGTAGGGTGTGGTGGCCTCGAACAGACGTAGGGTATTGAGCGGATGTAGTGTGCAGTGGTGTTCAGCCATTGTAGGGTGTTGAGCGAATGTACAGTATGGTGTGGGTGCAGAGCGGGTGTTGAGGGCAGAGCGGGCGTAGAGTGCACAGCGGGCGTAGAGTGCGGAGTGAGGAGAGGATGCTGAGTGCGGAGCGGGTGGAGAGTGCGGAGTGCATGTCAAGTGTGGAGCAAACAGGTGATGTATGTGGATGAACGGGTGAAGTGGTTGGAAGGAATGGATATAGTAAAGGGAGGAAACGGGAAGTTGGTGGCCGGAACGGAGGATGGATCTGGAAGAACGGGCGATGTATATAGATGAGACGAGTAAAGTATGAGGAAGGAACGGGTGAAGTCTGTGGACAAAATGGGTCAAATATATTGAATAGAATGATTGAAGTATATGGATGGAAAGGGTGATGTGGATCGATTATTTGAAAAATGTAATAAGTATGGAATTAGGGGGTTGGAACAAGTGTAGTATGTGAGTGGAACGAATAAACTGGGTGGAACTGATGAACCGGAAGAAACAGATGACCCAGGAGAAACGAGAATGAATGGAGTACATGGAACTATCGAAGTGGGCCCGATCTCAAACACTTAATGTAAACCACCCTATCACGTCTCCACGCTTACTCTCTTCTTTACACCACCACTCAACTAGAACACAGCGATACTATGACACCATTTGGTATAGCTGTTCTCATACCATCATCTGCCTCATACTCCCCATCACTCTAACTAAACACTGCTGGTTACACCCCCTCCAGCCTAGGCGTTCTCTTCAGGCCTAACGCAGCCAGAATCGGTCTGGATAAAAACCTGCCAGAACAAACACATACTCCTGATCTCTGAACCACCACACCTAACGCTAAGAAGCAGCTACCACACAAATGCCACACCAGCTGCACACATATCCGGTGCTCACATGCACTTTTGACTCTCTCTACTCTCTCTACTGACCTGAACTTCATTTCCGGGTGCGTTCAACCTACCAGCGCCTTGAGACCATACCAATGGTACATAAGGCGCGATATAAATGCAAAGTAACATAACATAACATAACATAACATTTATCAATAAGACTATTGAAACACACTCACTTATTTATGTTATCTCTTTATTAAACAGATGTCCAGGAAGAATTTAAGAATATTTCAACTTGTAAACATTGTAAAATGTACGTGTTTGCTCCTGAAGAAGGGAATTTATTTCCTGAAACGTGTTGAGCTGTTGTATCAGTAGTCAACACTATTACATACAGAGACGGATATCTGTACATTACAATATAAAGGGAATATTGTAAAAATAGATATGGACTATTGCATATGAATCTTAATGCTGAAAAACGAATTCTATTTGAACATGTTGTAGCATGTATGAATAAACTGTGAATATTTTTTAAAGTTTTGGATTACATAATACTCGAAGAGGTTTAAGAAAATTGCCAATACTATTCATTACCACTGTCATATCATAACAATTATCAATATTTATTCTTGTATATATCAAGATTTTCAGGCTGATTCATGGAATTAATGTGCGCTGAAATTTGCGAAAGCGTGCGAATCGCAGAGCAAGTGCGAATATCGCAGCGAAACCCGCGCACAGCGATTCATGGAAGTCCGTGCGCATGTAAATCTCTGGATGTGCGCTAAAGATCTGCGTAGCGCATGCTGGCGCACTCGTTTCCAAACAGCGTGCACTACGCGCACAGCGAAAGCGCACATAGCGCAGCGCACACAACAAAAGTAGGCGGAACGGGGCGTAACACGCGGAATGGGAAACAACGCTTGAAAATGTGGGCGGCACGGGGAAGTACAGGAGGCAAATGCGCGGAACGCCCACACGCACGTTCAAAACATGTATTCATGGAATCAGACGGGGCTAACGCGTGCGCCAAAAAAGACGCGCTAATCCGGAAACACGTACGCCAGCAGAAAGCAGGCGTACGTGGACCCGTGCAGCATAAAAGTGCACGCAAACAACAAACAAGCTCAGATGCCAGGATGAATATACCATTCCTAGCACCAGTGGTCGTGGGATACCGCAGGAGGAGGAGGATAGTCAGGCACAGAATTTTTACACCCAGAACCAGCCTTTTTGGGATGCCTGATGACCAGGTGTATGGGAGGTACAGGTTTCCACCTCACATAATACTCGACCTGGTGAGTGAGTGGGAGGGTGACCTCACATCACTCACCCTGTGCTCCCAAGCACTCAGCCCCCTGGAGAAGGTCCTCAATGTACTGCACTTCTTGGCCACTGGATCATTTCAGCGGACAAGTGCTATGGTGGGGGGGTGTCAGAGGCCACGCAGTCACGCTGCCAAACACCAGGTGTTGGCCATCATGACTGCACGCCCATCAGTCCGCAGGCACATATACCTGCCCAGAACACCTGCAGAAAGGCAGGCTGCTGTCCAGGATTTCTACGGGGTGGCACAATTCCCCAAAGTGCTAGGTGCCATTGTTTGCACCCATGTGGCTCTACGTCCCCCCAGGGCATCTGAGCACATCTATAGAAACCGCAAGCACTGGCATTCCATCAACGTGCAGGTAGTATGTGATGCCAAGGGAATCATCACCTCAGTATATGCCAACTATCCAGGGTCCACCCATGACAGTTTCATTTACAGAATGTCAAACCTAAACCGGGACCTTGGAGCTGGGCGGCATGGCGATGCATGGCTGCTTGGTGAGTATAAATGCCACTGCACATGCATGCATGTCACATACTGAGTAATGTCACAACCCCACTAATGATACCCATCACCACCTCCCCAGGGGACAGTGCCTACCCTCTGAGCCCCCACATGATGACGCCAATTCGGAACCCCACCACGCCACCCGAGGTAAGATACAACACAGCCCATTTTGCAAACAGGGGCATAGTGGAGCGCACATTCGGAGTGCTCAAGTCACGCTTTCGCTCCCTTGACCACACGGGTGGGCAGCTGCTATACGCTCCCCCAGTAGTGTGCAGGATCATAGTGGCAGCATGTGTCCTGCACAACGTTGCAACACGCTGGGGCCTGCCGATGGACATGGTGGTGCCCACAAATCCCCAACCACATGCATGCCCACTGCGCATGGGAGGGGAAAGGGCACGTGGTGAGGCAGCCTGTACGCAGCTGGTGGCTAATTACTTCACATAAAATCACATCCCTGTGCAGTGCACACAGCCCTGGTACATACCAGCTGACAATCAATGATGATGACATAAGGGACAGTCACCTGTCACAACCATACCAGCCTGAGATTGGTCACCTGGAAGTGTTACATTGTGTGCATCCCTACCTACACAAACACCACCAATGCTGTGTCATCAAAAGACATACATCTATGCTGTTAAATTCATTACCCCCTAAAAAAATACAACATGAAAACAGTGCCATGTCACCCAACCCCTCCCCAGCTCCATCACCCAACACACCATGGCATGTCATGCAATGTGAAAGCAAACAAAGAAATGCACAAAACCTGACACAAGTGTCACAAAGTACACTGTCCCCAATGGAAAATGCCCACACAGAATATGCTCCCAGTAATGTATACCTGACAACACACATGACCAAATACTTACCAACAATACAATGCAGCAACACAACATCAAAAATAGCAAAAACATGACAGTACTAAGTTAAAGTAGTCGTAGTCTTACTACCTGAATATGCCACCACATCGACCCCTTCCAACTGTACAGTGTTTCTGCCGCACAAATGTCTTAGTGTACTGCATACAACATGAGCTGCATCTGCAAAGTAGACGGCCTTGTGAAGACATGAGGAAGGAACCTGCAGATTAGGAGGAAGACATGGATGCACAAGCACATATCAATACACCATGCAGTGTACAATACAACAACAATATCCACTAGGGATAACTACACAGTATTGACTACAGACTGCCCACACAGCTCATGGGAGCCCAACGTCACTGTGTAATTTAATGTCACTTGGTCACACCCTTTGCAAGCCCATGGAAACGGGAAGCAGGAGGGGTGTGTGTCGCGCGAACCCAAGCATCTAACCCAAACTCAGGACAAGCCTGCATGTGCCCAGCCGGAATACAGTGGATGCCCACGGGCGCCACACATGGCAACACAGTGTAAAAAAAAAAATCAAAAATCAAAAATGGCCATGTGGGGGCCAGGGGGGGTGGTGGAGGCCACCCAGGAGCTTCGAGGACAGGGTGCACACCAACACCCACCTGCGTGGATGTTGCGGAAAAAAAACCTGCACGGCTATGCCATTGTGGGAGAACTGCTGTCGCTCTGCTCATCCTCTGCTGCTGCATCAGGAGACGGTGGCACTATTGGAGGCAGCCCATGCAAAGCCCTGGTATGGTCCTCCATGGCAGCAAGCATGCAGGTCTGGAAGGTCTGATTCTGGAGGATTAAAGTGCGGAGATCCCCATGCAGCACATCACGGGTTGCCTGCATTTCTGCACACATGGCCTCGCGTGATGCCCGGATCTCCTCATGTGTTGCATGCAGCTCAGCTGAGAGTGAACGTGTGAGCTGCTCCAGCTGCTGTTCTGCCCTTAAATTACTGGAAGCCTCAAGTGCAAGCAGAGTCTGCCTGAGGTTATGTAGTTCTACCCTCAGGGCTTCCCTGTGGCCCTGGGACTCTATTGATATGGATTCGCGCAGAGTCTCCAGTGCCGCCCGTCGGTCCCTGTTGGACGCCAACATGTCTTCCCTGTGTGATTGGCAAATGGAGTCTGTTGCCTGCTGTTGTTGCTCCATCTGCCTTTCAGGGGGGATAATGGAAGTGGCACCCTCTCCATTGCCTGAGCCATCATTTCTACTGATGCTGCCTGTTGGGTTGCCATACCGTACATGGAGTTTTCCCATACAGTATTGCCTGGTGGCGCACAGCCACCGCGTTGACGTGCACAACACCTGTTTGGGGCAAGGCGATCTGCACCTTGCTGTGCTGGCACTGCCTGAGGCTGCAGGACTGCATTCCTCCTCTGATCTGCTGGCCCAGGAACAGGATCAGATGCTGTGGAGTGTGACCCTGCATCCATAACCACCAAAGGCGGACCTACCAACACTGACATCCCCATAGAGGGTTCTAGCCCTGGTGCAGGTGGGTTGGACGAACAGAATCCCTGCCAGAAACACTTACCTGTGACTGCACATAAGTCTCATCATCCGATTCAGCACCTGAATAGAGGTCTGGGGAGGTGCACCCAGAGACACCCCTGGATAGTATGGTGTGCAGCAACATTGGGTTTTCACCCACCACCATACCACGTCCCCCACTGGTGCCCGGTCGTGCCTGAGATTCCTCCTGGGTCTGCACCATCTCCTCAACCTCAACAGCATCAAGTGCATCATCACCTGCAAAAACATGAAAGACAACAAATGGAAACAGGCATGAGCACCATAGCACACACATAGGCCGTGACACGCCAGAGATCCAGTACATGATTTACACATGTCCCACATGACTATAACCCTGCCATGCATGAACTGTCAAAGAGTTGGAAATGGAGTCGAAAAGGCAGACACTGGGGAGAGCAAGATGGAAAAGCAACACATTTTGCAGCATGTTGGGTAGCACTGGCATTACACATCAGGCTGTGAGTGGCATGTCCAATATAAATACATGACACATGCCACCACACAGATGTCATGTAGCATAGCCACGTTAAATTACAAAACTACAGCAATATGTCAGTGAATGAGTAGTCTCACACATCCATGTCACATCGACATGATGCGAACATTAATGCTGAAGAGTGTTGCTAAGTATGCATGTGCCACACACTGAAACACATCCAGTGTCCAATAATACAGTCATTGTGGGCTGATCAATGGTTGGCCACTTTAACATTACAGGAAACATCTGTCATGTTCCACATGCAAACAGGCCCTAATAAAAATGTCTACAGCCCAATACTCCATCAGCCTGAATGGTGTAATCATTAACATAACCAGGTAAAAATAGTGGCCCAGTGTGGGCTGTAAAAAATGACCGAAGCATATCACATATGTTGCAATAGGGCAGAAAAATGCGTAGTAAAAATGGGAGAGTGGAAACAATCAGCCTGAATAAACACTTACAAAATCTGAACAATGTAGTTGCACGATGACAGTTCAAGGTAAGTACACTAATATAGGCCTAATTGGCAACTATGGGCAGAAGGGATACAGTCATACCCATATCCAAGGCATGTGAATGTATGGGAGGAAGGAAATGGGTGACCCATAACACTCAGGAGTACACACCCTCACCTGGCACTCAATCAGAACCCATCACCCAAACAACATACACATGGATTACACACACACACATGGCCACTCACTGGACAATGCGTCATAATCAGGTAGATCTCCCACACCTTGAATCTGTTCCTCTGTTCAGTGAGTTTTTTGTCCTCTTCTGGAGACCCACCGCCAGTCACCAGAGTAGCTGCATGATTTGAGGCCAGCTTGTTCTTTGTTCTGCGTTTCAGGTCATTCCACCGCTTGTAGCAATCATCAGCTGTGTGCCTCAAAAATCCAAGGGCACGTATGCGGGCCGCAATGGTCTGCCAGTGTGCCCTACATTGACCAGGTGTAGTCTTGCACCCTGCAGTCACCAACATTTCCCGGCTATGTGCCGACACATAGGTCACAAGTTCATCAAGTTCCGGGTCATTAAAGCTAGGCTTCCTTGACGTGCCGGAGTGTGTAGCTGAGTCTGGGGTCTCAGCCTGTTGTGCCAGAGCACCCTTCTTCCTCTTCTTCAAAGGTGGAGCGGAGCCTGAGTGGCTTACGCTGCTCTGGTCAGTAGGGGCAGAAGCGCAGGTGGACTGGGTACTGGGAGTGTGCAAATGCACAATGACCATAGGTCTTGGTGTAGGCATTGGTTGCAGGGTGATGTTGGCAGGGGGAACGACAGTTTGATGGACCTGGACCGACACTGTCCTGGCTGGGAGAGTCAGAGCTGGGGCGGATGGAACTGCAGCTGCCCCTGCAGCCTCCCCACCCTGCCTACTTGGGGCAGCAGATGACATAGCTGTCCCAGATCCACGTGGCTTGGTGACAACAACTTGCACCGCCACCCGTGGCCTAGACTTGCTGACCTGGAAGTCAGCCTGGGAGTCATCCTGTGCCAGGTCAGGTGTCACAATGGGCTGGTCCAACAAGGGCTGAGGTGGGATGGTGTCAGCCACGTTTCCCTCAAACATAGGGGGGCATGGGTGTCCCTGATTGGTCCTCCACACATGGGGGTATAGGGGCACCCTGCAAATCCCGGCCACATCCCCTACCGTGCCCACCACGGCCACCTTTTGAAGGTCGGCCACCTTTTCCTCCCTTACCGCTTGGTCGCCTCCCAACCATGGCACTGATGTTGTTGTGCGTATGGGAGTTGCAGTAAACAATTGTCCTGGGCTATTGGGGGTCAAAGGGGTAGGGTACTAGATAGAATTCGTACCCTAGTGCTCTAACAAGGCTGTCTATGACCCCTGGGGGAAGATGAAGGGTCACGCAACACACAGGCAGCCCAAAATCAAAAAATAGCGTGCACGCAACCCCTCGTAGACCACATGCGTGAAAAAATGAACCCTCACTATGCTGTGGCACCCAGAAACACAAAAATAAGCATACGTGTAATACACGCAGCCTACAATGACCTCTGAAGGGGTACGCAACACAGAGGGCAAGCACAGTTGTTAAATACGTGCGCGACTCACCATCTGCCTGGAAAAAGATGGTGAAAAATGCGCGCGTGTGCGCGTTGGCAACACCCCCGCCAAAAGAAGAATTATACGCTGTCTGAGGAGACAGGACAAAAGAAGAAGTGGAATCTGTTTGAGGAAACAGGCCCAACAGAAAATAAAAAAAAAGCTGTCAGAGGTAACAGGGAGTACGAACTTGAAACGTGTGTACGCGGGCCCTTTCCTCCAATTACACGCGATGACACTCGGACATGCAGTTTTTCCACGTGTGCTCTGTCATCACGTGCTATGAGGGAAATGCCCACGTGCGTAATGTAACTTACGCGCTTATGCGCTAAGAGCCTTTGGCCCAATGAAATCGCATACGTGTGCTGATGCGCTTACGCGCTAAGGGCCTTTCCTCGAATTACACGCTGATGTATCAAACTGGCCACGCGAAAACACACGGAAGACCACGCTCCTGCCCAGAAGGCCGAATTACTGTCCCCCAGAGCCCCGAGCACGCTCCAACCTGCCATCTGCTGCTGCCTGACTGCCTGCTGCCCACGTGCCCTGCCATTTGCTACCTGCACGTTAGCCAGGGGTGCAGTTGCTGTGACCACCCCTGCTGGAACCGAAGACTCCCGACTGGGATTCCATCGCTCCACAGCCCAGCTCCAGGACCCAGTTGTCCACCCACTCCTGCCTCTGGGGTTGCCATGTCGGGCACAACACCATCTTAGACCACTGGCAACCCCCAGCCAGAGAGGCAGAGGGCCACCAGCTTCAGTGACAGGGAAGTTGGTGTCCTGGTGGAGCAAGTCCTGGGGCAGTATGATGCCCTCTTTGGAAGTTTCCCCGCCAGCTATGAATGACGGACCAGGATCTGGATGGACATTGTGACTGCCATCAACGCAGAGGGGGTGGCAGTCCGCCACTTACATCATGTCAAGAAGCGCTCGGAGGACTTCAGGTCCAGGACCCTCAACAAGGCCCGGTGCCTCTCGAAGGCAGTGGATGCCAAGGGGCGCTGGGGCCAGCTGTCGGACCACCAAATGAGGGTCCTGGAACGCATATGCCCAGCGCTCTACATCCAGATCCTTGAGAGGCAGACCCGTCTAGAGTCGAGCGGTAAGTGCACATGCATGGTGATGGGACACTGTGCATGTCGTAGTGTGCCAGTAGTGTGCAGGTTACACATGTGTTTTTGTAGGGCCATGTAGGGATGTGTATGAACATGGGCGTGAAGCTGCCACATGTGAGTCCTCTCAGTTGTGAGACACATTAATGGTATATGTGTTGGTAAGCTTGCTGGGCAAATGCAGGTGTGGGAGCACACATGTTTGAATTTGTGTGTATGTACATTGGCATGTTTGTGGCATGGATGGTGGTTCATAATGCATGTATCTGCACTGTGTACATGTGCATGTATGTGTATTTGACAAGTGTGCAACTGTGATGCAACATGGATGCATGTGACACTGATATGTAGAAGGCTGAATGTCAGATGTGACATGTATGGCGATCACATCACTGCGACAGTTGGAGGAGATGTACACATGCATGTAAGTGTGGTGGCGTGTGTGCATGTCTAGTGCACTCCCAGTGTTTCATGTGATGTCAGGCTCACCTTTGGCTGTACATGCTGTTGTATGTGTATGGATGGTGCTGCCTGGTGAATTATTGCTGTGGAAATGCTCATGTGTGTGAGTTAAAATGATATGTGTGTCGTGGAGTGTGATGCCATGTCTGAAGTTTGACAATGCCACTCATGTACAACTGTCATGTGTGTATCAGTCCAATGTACTGTGCCCTGATGCCTGTGTTTTATCTCTCCCTGTCTGCAGCGTCGACTGATGAAGAGGGCGGAGAGGGTGCTTTGGAGCACAGCGGCAGGGATCGCACCACTAGCCGGAGACGCAAGGCCCGACTCCCCTCCCAGATTGTCATCTCATCGGGGAGTGAGGAGTCTGGTGCCGCATCCCAGGCTGCAGCTGCTGAGGGTGGACTCATCGCCAAGAGGCAGAGGTTGGAGGTGGACTCATCGGCAGCAGAAGGGGCAGCTGAAACCCCACGGGGTCCAACGGAGGAAGATGGCATGGAGTCATGCAGGTTGGTGGGGGGTTTGGTGGAGGAGGAGGCCGTGGAAGGGACACACACAGGGTCTGGAGGTGGAGATTCCACTGGTGCTAGTGGTGCAGTGCAGGACCAGGGACAGGAGGCAGCACAGGCTGCCGCGGAGGTGCCTGTGTGCAGTCCTGTCCCTGATCCTGTCACTGCATCATCGGGCACCAGCAGGGATGCCTACGTCCAGACCTGTTCTCAGGGAGGGGATGAGCGCACAACAACTGGCCTTCCTCTCCCTGCGGACGTGGCTATCTGGGACCGTATTGAGCCTGTCCTGGCAGGGATAGCGTTGCGTCAACGGGACATGCAAGTTGACATGCGGTCTTTTCGTGAAGAGACTGCACGTCATCTTGGGTGCCTCTTTGACCACGTTGACCTGCTGGGATGGGTCACCAGTGCTGGATTGATCCGTGTGCTGGACCTTCTTGTGACCCCCTCCTCACCTGAACCCCCTATGCGGCAGTCGTCCTCCATGCCATCTTCCCACCCATGTATCACCTGGGTACCCTGTGGAGCTGCCTCTGACCCTGCGGCCAGGCTGGTGGAGGACACATCCCTGCCACAGTTGGGAGTCGGACGTCCAGCAGGGGTGGCCAACTCAACAAATGCACCGCAGCCGGAGGAGGATGTGCAGGCAGCAAGAGCAAGGGCACAGGCAGAGGCACAGCAGCAGCAGCAACAAGGTGGGAGCCATGATGGCTCGCGGCCTTCAACATCGGAGGGGCAGGCATCGGCAGGAGGGCAGGAGGACCCAGGACTGGAAGTGTTTTCCGTGTGGCAGCGGTTAGGCCATGCTATAGATGTGGAGCGGCAGCGGGCAGAAGAGGCACGGCTCACGATGGTCAGGGCGGAGAACTCCATGCGTAGGGCTCTGAGGCAGGCCGAGTGCCTCGGGGCAATTCGCAGGGACCTGACGGTCCACATGTCATCGTCCCTGCGAACCCTCGGGGCCATGGAAGAGGACCGCCTCCGGGACATCGAGCAGGAGTTCGATGATGCCCTGGCCCAGGAAATCAGGAAGTGAGCCGTCGGACTAGCCCACTGCCATTGTGAATAGTTTTTAGAGTTAGGTTTCCATTTCCTTTTCCTTTTATTTGTGGTTAATGGACAATGCCACACACATTTGTATATAGTTTTATTTTTAGGTAGTTTATAAGGTAGCTTTCATTTGTTTGGTTGGGCTCATGGACCCTTTACATCGTTGGACAATGGATTGATTTGATATCTTTTTTTGAATTTTGCACATGGATTAATGGATTTTTATTTTGGACAATGGATTGTGAATAGTTTGATCATGGATTAATTTGGATTTTTTTTTTCATTGTGGACATGGAGTAATGGTTTATTTTTTCAGGACAATGTATTGTAAATAGTTGGACTATGGATTGATTTCTCTTTTTTATTTTTCATTATGAACATGAAACAATGGATATCTTTTGTTTACCTTTCCTTTGGATTTGCGTTGATGGAGGGAGAGTTTGAACTGTTTTTCTTTCAAATTTTTTTGGATTGGTTATCATTTTCATTCACTCATCTTTTTCACATGTATTTTGGTATGTTTTCATTTCATTTATTTATTTATGTACATAATACATTTTCATATTATAGTTCCATGTGTGGGATTCACTCATTGGGTTGATGTGGGTTTACACAAGGAATGCCAACCATTGTATGTGTGTGATGGACATGTGTTGATGTACATAGTTGAGTTTTAGTTTGTGTCTTGAGATAGGCATGTCAGTGTGGGGTGGATTGGGAAATCATTGCGTCTCAGAAATGGGGTGGCGTGATGTGGTTTTCTGGTGTAGAAGTGGGCTATGGTTGTGCATCTTTATTTCGTGTAGGGGGGCATGAGTGGGACATGAGTGGGGGCCTGCTGGCAGGTGCCCCTGACTGGTGGGTGGTGGGGGTGCAGGGGGACATGAGTGGGGACCTTCTGGCAGGTGCCCCTGACTGCTGGGGGGTGGGGGTACAGGGGGACAAGAGTGGGGGCCTGCTGGCAGGTGCCCCTGACTGGTGAGTGGTGGGGGTGCAGGGGGACATGAGTGGGCGCCTGCTGGCAGGTGCCCCTGACTGGTGGGGGGTGGAGGTTCAGGGGGACATGAGTGGGACATGAGTGGGGGCCTGCTGGCAGGTGTTCCTGACGGCTGGGGGGTGGGGATGCTGGGGGACATGAGTTGGTGATCAGTAGTGCAATCTGACATGTGGCTTGGCTGGGGGGCATGCCAATGGTGGATTGGCTGCCTACGGGACATGACCAGGGGTGCATGGTAGTCCCCTATGGTGTGGGCTGCCTGCAGGGGCCGTGGAGGGTGTAGAGGGAACACCTAGGAGGACCCACACTGCCAATTCACGTGTAGAACCCCCTGCATACCCCCGAAATACACGTACCCTGCTCAAATCGCGTGTGAAACTTCACGCGAACCCCAGTAATACACGTACCCCACTCGCACAGGGCCAATCGCGTGTGAAACTTCCCCGCGCACCCCCGAAATACACGTACCCTGCTCAAATCGCATGTGAAACTTCCCGCAAACCCCAGTTATACACGTACCCCACTCGCACTGGGCCAATCGCGTGTGAAACTTCCCGCGCACCCCCGAAATACATGTACCCTGCTCAAATCGCGTGTGAAACTTCTCACGCACCCCCGAAATACACATACCCGGATCCAATCATGTGTGAAACTTCACGCGAACCCCAGTTATACACGAATCCCGCTCACACAGGGCCTATCGCGTGTGAAACTTCCCGCGCACCCCCAAAATACACGTACCCTGCTCAAATCGCATGTGAAACTTCACGCAAACCCCAGTTATACACGTCCCCACTCGCACTGGGCCAATCGCGTGTGAAACTTCCTGCGCACCCCCGAAATACACATACACGGATCCAATTGTGTGTGAGACTTCACGCGAACCCCAGTTATACACGTACCCCGCTCGCACAGGGCCTATCGCGTGTGAAGCTTCCCGCGCACCCCCGAAATACACGTACCGGGATCCAATCGCGTGTGAAACTTCACGCGAACCCCAGTTATACACGTACCCCACTCGCACTGGGCCAATCGCGTGTGAAACTTCCCGCGTACCTCCGAAATACACGTACCCTGCTCAAATCGCGTGTGAAACTTCACGCGAACCCCAGTTATACACGTACCCCACTCGCACAGGGCCAATCGCGTGTGAAACTTCTCGTGCACCCCCGAAATACACGTACACGGATCCAATCGCGTGTGAAACTTCACGCGAACCCCAGTTATACATGTACCCCACTCGCACTGGGCCAATCGTTTGTGAAACTTACCGCGCACCCCCGAAATACACATACCCGGATCCAATTGCGTGTGAAACTTCACGCGAACCCCAGTTATACACGTACCCCACTCGCACAGGGCCTATCGCGTGTGAAACTTCCCGCGCACCCCAGTTATACACGTACCCCACTCGCACAGGGTCAATCGCGTGTGGAAGTTCCCACGCACCCCCGAAATACATGTACACGGATCCAATCACGTGTGATACTTCACGTGAACCCCAGTTATACACGTACCCCGCTTGCACAGGGCCTATCGCGTGTGAAACTTCCCGCGCACCCCCGAAATACACGTACCCAAATCCAATCGCGTGTGAAACGTCATGCGAACCACAGTTAATACACGTAGCCCACTCGCACTGGGCCAATCATGTGTGAAACTTCCCGCGCACCCCCAAAATACAAGTACCCGGATCCAATCGCATGTGAAACTTCACACGAACCCCAGTTATACACGTACCCCACTCGCACTGGGCCAATCGTTTGTGAAACTTCCCGCGCAGCCCCGAAATACATGTACCCGGATCCAATTGCGTGTGAAACTTCACGCGAACCCCAGTTATACACATACCCCACTCGCACAGGGCCTATCGCGTATGAAACTTCCCGCGCACCCCAGTTATACATGTACCCCACTCGCACAGGTTCAATCGCGTGTGGAAGTTCCCATGCACCCCCGAAATACACGTACACGGATCCAATCGCGTGTGATACTTCACGTGAACCCCAGTTATACACGTACCCCACTCGCACAGGGCCTATCGCGTGTGAAACTTCCCCGCGCACCCCCGAAATACACGTACCCTGCTCAAATCGCATGTGAAACTTCCCGCAAACCCCAGTTATACACGTACCCCACTCGCACTGGGCCAATCGCGTGTGAAACTTCCCGCGCACCCCCGAAATACATGTACCCTGCTCAAATCGCGTGTGAAACTTCTCACGCACCCCCGAAATACACATACCCGGATCCAATCATGTGTGAAACTTCACGCGAACCCCAGTTATACACGTATCCCGCTCACACAGGGCCTATCGCGTGTGAAACTTCCCGCGCACCCCCAAAATACACGTACCCTGCTCAAATCGCATGTGAAACTTCACGCGAACCCCAGTTATACACGTCCCCACTCGCACTGGGCCAATCGCGTGTGAAACTTCCTGCGCACCCCCGAAATACACATACACGGATCCACTTGTGTGTGAGACTTCACGTGAACCCTAGTTATACACGTACCCCGCTCGCACAGGGCCTATCGCGTGTGAAGCTTCCCGCGCACCCCCGAAATACACGTACCGGGATCCAATCGCGTGTGAAACTTCACGCGAACCCCAGTTATACACGTACCCCACTCGCACTGGGCCAATCGCGTGTGAAACTTCCCGCGTACCTCCGAAATACACATACCCTGCTCAAATCGCGTGTGAAACTTCACGCGAACCCCAGTTATACACGTACCCCACTCGCACAGGGCCAATCGCGTGTGAAACTTCTCGTGCACCCCCGAAATACACGTACACGGATCCAATCGCGTGTGAAACTTCACGCGAACCCCAGTTATACATGTACCCCACTCGCACTGGGCCAATCGTTTGTGAAACTTACCGCGCACCCCCGAAATACACGTACCCGGATCCAATTGCGTGTGAAACTTCACGCGAACCCCAGTTATACACGTACCCCACTCGCACAGGGCCTATCGCGTGTGAAACTTCCCGCGCACCCCAGTTATACACGTACCCCACTCGCACAGGGTCAATCGCGTGTGGAAGTTCCCACGCACCCCCGAAATACATGTACACGGATCCAATCACGTGTGATACTTCACGTGAACCCCAGTTATACACGTACCCCGCTTGCACAGGGCCTATCGCGTGTGAAACTTCCCGCGCACCCCCAAAATACACGTACCCAGATCCAATCGCGTGTGAAACGTCATGCGAACCACAGTTATACACGTAGCCCACTCGCACTGGGCCAATCATGTGTGAAACTTCCCGCACACCCCCAAAATACAAGTACCCGGATCCAATCGCATGTGAAACTTCACACGAACCCCAGTTATACACGTACCCCACTCGCACTGGGCCAATCGTTTGTGAAACTTCCCGCGCAGCCCCGAAATACATGTACCCGGATCCAATTGCGTGTGAAACTTCACGCGAACCCCAGTTATACACATACCCCACTCGCACAGGGCCTATCGCGTGTGAAACTTCCCGCGCACCCCAGTTATACATGTACTCCACTCGCACAGGTTCAATCGCGTGTGGAAGTTCCCATGCACCCCCGAAATACACGTACACGGATCCAATCGCGTGTGATACTTCACGTGAACCCCAGTTATACACGTTCCCCGCTCGCACAGGGCCTATCGCGTGTGAAACTTCCCGCGCACCCCCGAAATACACGTACCCGGATCCAATCGCGTGTGAAACTTCATGTGAACCCCAGTTATACACGTAGCCCACTCGCACTGGGCCAATCATGTGTGAAACTTCCCGCGCACCCCCAAAATACAAGTACCCGCATCCAATCACGTGTGAAACTTAACGCGAACCCCAGTTATACACGTACCCCACTCGCACAGGGCCTATCGCGTGTGAAACTTCCCGCGCACCCCAGTTACACACGTACCCCACTCGCACATGGCCAATCGCGTGTGGAGGTTCCCGCGCACCCCCGAAATACATGTACACGGATCCAAACGCGTGTGAGACTTCACGCAAACCCCAGTTATACACGTACCCTGCTCGCACAGGGCCTATCGCGTGTGAAACTTCCTCGAACCCCAGTAATACACGTAACCCGCTCGCACAGGGCCTATCGCGTGTGAAACTTCACGCGAACCCCAGTAATACACGTTCCCAGCTTGCCGTTTGCTGTTTGGCAGACCTGTAAACTGGTCCAGTGTTAGCGCAGCCCTTTACGCTGGATTGGGGATTTTGATGGCTTTTCCTTGCACAAGGGCGTTCTTGGGGGCATAACTGGCGCTGCTGCAGGGTCGCTGCGCCACTCTGCGCCACGGCTGGTTTTGGAGGCTAAAATCCATGAATACGCTGTGCGCGGAAATGGATTTTAGCGCACGCAGCTGGCACTGACATTCGCACATGCACATTGTGCGCCATCCGCGTGCGCCACTTGTGCGCGAAACTCTATGAATTACCGTCTTTATTGGCTAATCAAATTATCTCTGAACAAGTACAGTGAAATTGTTTTATCTATTGTTTGTCCTTGGACAAGAACTCGTGTGGACAGGGGATGCAAGTGTTCTACAGCTCGTTGGCATACTTTGTCCTTTTGCTCTTTTGATCATCACAACCTAGTGTCAAGGTTGTGTCTCTCTCCTCTGCACCTCAACACTCTGCTTAATATTTTTAAAAGTTATACACCACATAAAGGTGTGCAGCAGTGCTTATTTTGTTTTCCTGTAAGTGCCCCCTGACAACCATTCTGACTAAGAAGGGACATAGAAGGACCTGCTGTACCCTGTGAAACTCTGGACATGGTCCCTCAGCAATCAGGCAACTAAGGAACCATTCTGGTCTCTGTTTCTCATCTATAACTGCTTGTAAACTGACTCAACCATTTTTGAGTCATTTTTGAGCTGCTACAAGACCCACCGAGCTGACTCTGGCTATCTTCGCTTTTTGAATCACCACAGCAACAACCCAACCCATTGGAAGCAAGAGACTTGAACGGTCTAAGCAATGGCCCTCATTACAAGTCAGGCGTTAAGGGTTTAACGGCACCGTCGGCGCCGTTAACCATTAACGCCTGATTCACACTTTAACGCCTGCTTTTTGTAGGCGTTAAAGTCCAAGGCGCTAAGCGACCTTGGTGCTAATTATGGCACCGTAATTTACGGTGCCGTAATTAGCGCCTTCCCCATCCCCATTATGCCCTATGGGGCAAAAATGGGAATGGGGAAGGGCAAATGATGAATGGGAAATTACCGCCCCACTCACCTTGGAATGGGGCGGTAATTCCGCCATCCACCATGGCGGTATCCGGCATGGACCATGGTGCTAATAGCACCATGGTCCAACGCCTGACTTGTAATGAGGGCCAATGACTCGATCCATCTAGGAGCAACTGACTTGAACCTTCTTTGCCTGAATCAACCCATTGAGACAATCAAATCAACCTGCCTTGATGACGACTGGACTTATCTAGGAGCACTGACGCAGACTGTCTCAACTCTGACTCAATTGGGAAGCAGAACTCGACCTGTCTGACACCGTCTCAACCTACTAGAAACTACATAGAAGCCTGGCTCAATCATGTTCAAACCCACCAAAAAGACTCAAAGTTTCCTGAGGTGGTTTTGTTGCAGGGGTGTTGTTTTAAGGGTCATTGTGACATCTAGACCCCACTCTTTACTTTTTCAAAAAATATTGGTAAACCTGAACATTGCTACCTGTCTACCACTATTTTCAGAGCCAGAGAACTATTTTGCATATTCTGTGTATTCCTTTACAAGGGTGGTTATTACTGTTTTTTAGTGTGTCTGTATTTTTAGTTTAATCGAGGCTGATATTTTGGGGGGAAATCTGATTGGGCATTTCCTGTATTTTGGTACAACAATACAATTGTGGTTTTGGATTATTCCTTGTTAGCTCACACCCCTCTTGAAAACTATAACATGCCCATGGCTTATCCTAACTTGAAAAGGGAAAGGAGATGTAGTTTTGCTAGTTTCACTATTATACATGAGATCACTGCTGGTTTAGTAGAAGTGTGGGACTGAAAAGGAGTTTACAAACAACAAATCATATCTGTACGTCATTTTGTCACATCTGTCCAGAAACCCTTCCATGTGCAAAGTTGACCGTGTTGGACTGCGTACACCAGCTGCCTTTTGATTTCACTCTGTGACCCCCCTTTGCTGTTCTAGAAAGGAAAGGGCACCCACTGTACCCTGACAGCTATATAGTCAATGAGTTTACCTCTGACTCAAAAGTCCATGCCAAAGTGGACTTTTCGTCCTATGGAATGTTGTAGTATCCCCCCTACTGCAGGTATAACCACATTTTACAATTCTGGTAAAAAATTTTGAGAGAATATACTTCAACAAAAAACTTCACAGAGGTGATCGCCCTTTCTTATAAGGCACCTAAATACATAGTGGGGCAAGAGATCTATTTCCAACATTATAGCCAGGATATCATCAAGAAGCATTATCTGCCATAGGTCTTGTTATACATTTGGTTATCCTCAAATGCTTCCATAATACTACTGTGTAACCATGAGGGCTCACTGGTATTTGTCAATGGGGTACAGGGGGTGGAGTTTGGTGCCCCACTGTCAAGCATTTGCACAACTGCAGTATTTCCAGACTAGTGAAGATATCTACTTCCCTGGTGGTATGGGCAAGGATGCACCTGAGATCTTGTGACTTCTTGATATGTCTGAGCATGGACCCACAGCATTTGGGACCACATATATAAGATACCCAAGTCTGGAGTCCTCTCAGCACATTGTTTTGTGGCAGAGTGTACAATTGGCTGTATTCAGTTGCTATATATTCTCTGTGAAGTACTACCACACTTTTGACTTTCATCCTGGGCTAGCACCCAGACTGAGTTCATGTGGGCATGAAACCGCTGGCGGAATTGGTTCTGGTTTTGGTCTCGATGTCATGTAATGAAGTGTTGTGCTTTCGTATCTGTAAAAGGAAAGCTGTACCTCAAAGAGACTTAAACAAGTGGCCAATCTGCAATACATATTACCTTCTGTGTCTGTGTTACCATTCCCCTATTTCTTCTCAATATGCCTGCTTTCTAGCAACAATGCTCATTCCTATGTGGGCTATGCTGGAACATAGTTGTTGGCTTGATCCTTCTCCATCTAAACATCATCATTACTGTATGATGTTTCAGTGATAGGGTGGCAGAGTTAGTCACCTGGGATTTTCCATCTCCTCCCAGTGTTCAGGTATTCAGTGTGCTATTCTTACCTCATCTTCTATGGATACAATCTACACACATCCTCAATCTACTGCTCAGATAGCAGATGCAACCAAAAGTACAGCACTTGTTGGTTTCTGTGGTTGTTCATCATCATGGTGCAACACATGCATTTTCTTGTACTGGCACATGTATCCCAGATTGGCATTAGATGGAGGTTGAGTAATGAGAGTTGGATAATGCCTTCAATGGACCACATGCAATTCTGTCAACACCAGAACAACAAGTGCAGCTGGTGGAGTAAAAAGACCATGAAAAGCACCTCCTCCCCTGCTTTTGGCTCATTTGGGTGATAACATGTGTTTCATATGTGTCCCAAAGTGTTTTTCCTGCCTCCCTAACTCACTGCTGCTCATTTCCAGCAAGATCAGGTGAGCATGACTCTCACACAAGTAGTCCGCAGGGCTTCCCAGCTCCTCCATCTCCTTGTCTCAGCTGTCGCCTGCATTTCTTGTCCACTCAATTCAGGAGATGGACACTAGCTGGTGCGCCACCCACATCCAACAATCTCTGCTCCTCACTCCCTGCACAGTCAGTTGAAGGTGACTCTCACAAATTCCATCAGGATTTCAAGCTCCTCCCTTTATTCATCCCTGGTGTAACTTGATGGCACTAGTCTTGTTCACTCACCTCGAGAGACAGACACTGATTGGTGTGTCACCCACCTCTCTGATTGTTGCCTTCCCCCAACAATAAAATCAAGTGAGCACGACTCACCCTCAAGCTAGTCTGAGTGATTTCTGGCTCCTCCGCCTCTTCCTACCCTGATGACACCTGTCTCATCTATTCATTTCAAGAGAACAACATTGTTTGTTGGTTCACCCATCTCCCAAAATACCGGCTGCTCCCTCGCAGCAAAATAAGGCAAGCTTGACTGCCCAACAAACTTCTCTCAGGTTTTCCTAGATCCTCCTACTCATTCTCTTCCTCTCAGGTGTTATTCAATGCAAGTGTCTCATCTGCTCACTTGAAGAGACAGACAACTGGTGTATCACAGACTTGTCAACATGTCTGGTGATGTCTCTTGTCTGGTTCACTGACTCCAAAATACAGAATGTGTCAATCAGCACTGGATAAGCAAAACAAACAAACAAACCTTAAATCTCACTCTCAGACTGGGTCACAGTCAATCAGTACATTGCAGTACCCCTCTGTCTACAACTATCACGATTTCACTAAAGTTGTGTTATCTTTCTCTAAATATCCTAAACAGGCATGTTAACTGGGATGGGGCTAGTCTGACTGACTCTACACCTGGGATGACTTACAGCCTGGATATGCAACTTGAGGCCACTCCATTACTTCCCTTGGATGATTCTCCCTCTTCCCAACATACCCTTCCATTGGCTTCCTACCTCTCTATGGGTTAAGGGACCATCAGTGTCTCATAATGTAGCTCTTGTAGGGATTGCCTGGTAGAACCCAACCTTTAGAATGACTTTCAGAACTGATGTGGGATTTGGGGGTGGGTAGTCATTCCCCTTGGACAGTCTGCTCTCTGGCTGATAAGACCTAACTCTGCCCTGAGGGTGGACCCCATAGGACTATATGCTCTTACCTGTATAAATGTTGAAGCCTTGAGTAATGAATGACCGGCTGACTGTCAAGTCTTCTTTCCTGCTTGAGATCCCTCACTTTCTCTATGCAGATTTAGAATCAATTCCGACACCAAGGGGTGGATAGCCAAGTGTGCAGGCATTGTCAGATATGCAGACTCACATTATTGTTATCGTTTGAATGGGGTATTAGCCAGAGAGTTATCAGGTTCTGGGGAATCTAAAAAATCTGTTTTGGGAGAGTCCGATCCCTTTCTCACAGATGGTCGACAGTTCCCCAGTATATGCCTCTGCAGTCAGTTTATGTACTTTGAGCGAGGGCCATGCAAACCGATAGAGGACCCTAACATCACTGAGCCCACTTCTCATCAAGTCCATTTATAAGGCAGTAGCATCTCCCAAAGCTAATTGTGATCTTTCAGGAGATTCATGTCTAGTGAGTAGGACGAGATGATCCTCCTCATAAAGTCCAAGGTCATTCATCCCCTAGCTTGGGAAGGTACCCACCTCCCTTTGGCTTCCGCAATAGGCAAACTCATAATTTATGAGTTGAGATGCCATTGTAGAGCATGTGCTAGAACCCTGAAAACCCACCCCCCAAGTTGGGTGCGGATGGCATAGTGAGCTGATCAATGGTTCCAGTATTGCAAAAATTAGAATTATAGTGCTTTTTGAAGACACAGAGTGCATATATTTTGTGGTCAGAAAGTAAAGGGTGTCTCCAGTATTACTCATATATCATGAATATGTAAACAAGAAATCTGAAAACCAGATAGAAAAAGAGTTATGTTCAAAAGTAAATAACAACTCACTGTTGGTAGCTGAACAGAACATCCAGGCTTAACAGGCTTAGATAGATTCTAAGATGGATGCCAGAGACAAAATGGCGTCTTTGGTGCAGGTGTCAAAACCCCTTATTTATGCAGATAATGAGTAATTCTTTGGCAGAAGTTCACTGTAGATAAGTACGTCTGGTATGGTATATTTAGAATTTCTTGGCAAGAAAAGCAGACAATGATTGATAGTAAATCAGATAAAGAACTTGGGAAGGCTACCAATTAGGCAGAACAACAACTTGGCCAGAACCTGGCAACAAATAAGATTAGCTCATGGAGGTTTTCATGGTACTACCTGCCAAGTAGATTTAGCAGGCCTCAAGAATCAGATAAGGGCTGCTTCTTGGATAAATAAGTAGGTCCAGCTGTATCTCACACAAGCTGATCAGATTATGTGTCAGTCAACTAATGTTTGACAAAAGTAGCTAATGTGGGATTTGTGAGTGACAGTTAAGATAACCAATCAGAGACAAGGAGGACTTATATTCTAGTTAAAAGAATCAATTAGAAATGTATCCTGAATTTGCATGAAAACATTATGTCACTGAAATAAGCCTATGTCAACAAGATGATTGTAGCAGCTCAGTGCACTATTTCTAGTGTTTTCTGAACCTGTAATAAAGATGGCTGTGAAATCTATGCGGGCCTTCATTCCTTTATCCATGTCCAAATCTCCCGTGCCTTAGTCTGCAGATGTCAAAATTTGATGAGGGACAGAGGGTCCCCCTTTATACCATTTTGATTAAAAACCTGCATTTTTTGAGTTATTTGAACAGACAGGGAATGTTTGAGACCTTGCAGATGTCTGCACCTTTTTTCAATAAGCAAGTAGGAGACTACTGTAGTTTTCTTTAAAAGCAAAGTGTTAAGCTTTGGGTGCTTTTTTATATAGTATTTGTACCCACATACATATACCTGTTTTATAGGTACATGTTCACTGTGATATCTGAACATTCACACAATTAAGGACAGGCACTAATACATATCAAACAAATGGACCTGTAGCGGCAACCAGATGGGAAATAATGATTATATTTATTACACTATCACCTGAGTGTTGTAAGTTTATAATAACTCTTATAAAAATTCTATGTACTTTATTTCAAATCTTAAAACATAAATCTTCTCTGATTCATGTCCAGTTATCAAATAAAAAGAACAGTGAACATTTCTAGAAAATAACATTCATGAGGCATGCTTTATAAATTATGTGAGCACTTGTGACATTATGTTGACCTCTTTCATTATTATGTTGTACATTGAAAATTGAAAGATAAATATTACATCATCTTATTTTTAGTGAAAAGAAATGTAGGAGTACTCCTCAAGAAGGGTCTTTTAGACTTCAAATACAGTGAGATAGAATTAGACCTCATATTTGAAGATATATATAACAAGGTTGTACTACAGCAACAAATTTCATGTTGGTATACATGCACTAAAAGTGTTGATTATTTGAATACACTAGCATATTTTTTGTGAATTTATTTCTGATTGCACTTCTAATTTCTTTTTGGGTTGGATTCACCCAAAAAATTGATTACTAATGTATTTTTGTATCCTTTAGTTAAAAATATATAACAATTATAACAATTAACCTATATGGACCTAGTATGATAGCAACAATGTTTGTCTCCTCCCCTCCCTTACTTGTTCCCCCCCATCCACCCCCTCCAGCACTATCTGAAATGTTGTCAGGCCTAGTACGATAGTTGCTTGTTTTGTTCCTCTCCTTCCTCTCTTCCCTTTCTCCCTCACCTCTTGTAAATCTCTGGCTCTACCAGAAATGTCGTCAGGCCTAGTACGGTAATCGCCTGTCTGTTTCCATTTCCTTCCCACTCTCCCCCTCCCTTCCTTATCTATGTCTTAGCTCTTGCACTATCTGAAATATCGCCAGGCCGAGTATGATAGTTCATTTCACATTCTTATTGTTCATGGCCTGTAAGAATGTCATAGTGTTTTCCCTTGTTCCCTCCGTTGCCTGAAGCGCTTTGAGACACATTGGGCCTCATTATAAATCAGGTGGTCCGGAAATAACGGTGGCGATAAACCCGCCGCCACCGTTGTTTCCGGACTGCCTGATCCCGACTCCTGCAGGCGGGAGGTGATGTTCCCGCCAGGTCTGACCTGTCGGCTTTAACACGCCCGCCTGCAGGCGGACGAGGAAACACCGGCAGCATTAGGAGATGCTGCCGGTGTTTCCATGATCCCCATTCTCATCGAGTCCTATTGGACTCAATGGGAATGGGGATTAACACCATTCTGCCTCCGTGATTCCCCGAAAACCGGGGTTGTAATGCCCCGGTAATTCCGGGAATCACGGAGGCGGAATGGTAATACGAGTCCGGCGGTAACCAGGCGTTTTTACCGCCGGAATCGTAATGAGGCCCTCTGTGTATAACTGCTACATAAATAAACTATCATATCATATCATATTTATATTTATGTAAAGCAAATACATGATTTGAGTGTTTTAATAGTCGCTTCTGGTTGGGGCACATTATTATGAATGTGCAGGGGTATAACGACCTTGGAGGTGTTCCACAGCAATTTTCTTTACAGATACAGAAAGAGCATATTCTCAACAGCATGTATTTTTAGTTGTGGCATTTTTGACACATTTTCCACTTAACCTGAGCGACTCATATTTCTTTAGACAAACATTCTAATATAAAATCCAATCAATTTTGAACTGCAGTCATTTGCAGTGGTGCATTTCAATGTTCTATGCCAATAACTGCTCATGTGTTATTTTTCGAAAAAATTGCAAACATCTGAATAGTTGTTTCAGAAACAACACCATCAGCCTCAGATTGTTAATTAGCATATGGCAACTTCACAAAACTAGCCTAGTATGATGCTCAAGCTGAGGTGGGTAATATTGCCTTGTATTTCTTTAAAGTGGTAAATTTTTAATGGTGCCGGTGCTTCCGTGAAAACTCTGCTGTCCGGGGCCATTGTGACCGGCAGGTCAGACCTGCTGGGCATAACAGACCCTGCCCGCAGAGTCGGAGTGTGGCAGTCCGCAAAGAGTGCTGGTATGTTGCTACCAGCACACTTATTTCAGGGCTGCCACACTCATAATAAGGCCCACTGTGCTTTTTTCCATTCGTGACATAACACTGAATAGTGCAGGGGCTCATTTCTAGTTGTCACGATTTTGCAGCTTGTGGATGAAACTGCTAATATGCAAGGATCAATGGACCATAATTCACTGACATTTGATGTCAGTGCATTTTAAAACACTATCACAATTATCATGGGACAACATTTGGTCTATTATATCCAGTATGGATTACCTGCATTAATTTGAAATAGCTCATTCTTCAACCTTTTGAATCTTTTTTTCAATTCTCTAGATAGTGGTCCCACTTTTAGTGTTAAGTGTGATTGTATTTCATTCCACAAAACAATAGTCTGTGAAGGAGGCTTCTGCAACTCATTGTGACTCTATTGTATAATCCCTTTACCCAGTGTTGTGTCAATCACCTAAACAAGGGCTTTATGGTGCTGGTATATATGCTTCTCTATGACATCCTCCGCCACCATGGTGTTCGGCTACCCGAAATGAGGGTCACCTAGAAATATAGGCAGTATATGCCACTATGATACATATTTTGGTCTCTCTGTGAATGCCAATATGCCTCTGTTTTCAAAAGGCTTCACCGAAAAATAGTGGTGGTGGTGGCACCACGTTCCTGTTAGTTGATTGTGCCACTGGTGCACTATGCAGGAAAGGCTAAGGTGCTATGGCAGGCTCAAAGTGGAGGAGTATTGAGTATTGCTTGTGCCAGTATCCCTGGTCATGTGCAGGTGTCCACCGGTGAGGAAAATGCATACACGCCCTCATTGCCATCATTACCACTGGAAGGTGCTGTGGACGAGGGGTTACTGGAATATTAAGTTAGTGCACAAGGGCTTGTCTGACCATGTCACTGAGTCATGTACTTGGGTATTTCTGTGCTTTCCAATGTGCAGCGTTGTTATTGGTATACCCTGCTTATAACCGCACAACCATTCCAAAGGGAACATGACAAAATCAACAAGCACTGAAAACAAATACACTGGATTTATTTTCATTATGTATTTTTATATATTTCATGTATGTTTTACATGCTCTGTGTGGCTCAGAGTCCCCAGTAAAGAAAGAATGATGATGAAAACAGACTAGCAAACCCAACACATCCTTCCAAGGCTCTCCAAGTGTTCTCTAAACACATGCTGTAGGCTGCCATGTACATTCCTGTTCTTGCCAAAGGAAAGTGTGAGAGCTAGGTTGACTGTTCCTTGCCAGTGACACTGAATATCCTGAAAATATTCAGCTATTCTGATTGGCCTATAGCAATGAGTTTTGCGAGATCTTTTGGATACAACGACTGCTAGACATGAAATTCGGTTCGACCCATGAGGTGGGTGGGGGAAATGATTGCCAAGCCTTAATCATCAAGATGTTGAAAGGTGGATGCCAGCAAGCACAGATCTAGTACCTGTAAAATAAAGCTTTAACTTTTATCAATACCACCAATTGTGAAATAATAACATCTGGCCTCACTTTGCATGCATCTCCTTCCCCCCTAAGGTAGGTATCCAACCTGTACATTGTCATTCATAATGAACCCTATTGAGTGCTCATGTCATCAATATGATGCAATCTGGCTTTGCCCAAATTGGACCACTAAGAACACATGTGCCTTCTCACTTACACCACAGCAATGAAGTCTACTTACACATGCCTATCAATCTGGTAAAATATCTTCAAAGTTGTCTGAACTTTGCAGCCAACTCATGATGCTCCAATGGAGAGCTAATTTCACACCTGCCTTCGAACTACTTCACTGACTACCGGTTTCCTAACATAGCCTTTTAAAACATTCAGTCCTCAGACAATCCCAATGTGTGTTCCCCCATCCCCATATTTCAGAAACCTGTATACACTTTCCAGTACATTGGTGTCCATGCAAGAAATTGAACATTTCTTGACCTCACCAAAGAGGATTTCTGTCTTCCGAATTAACACAAAAGCAACTCTGTAGAGTCACCAATCAGTTTCAAATCTATATGCTATAACCCACACAGATGTGCACCTTTGAACACAATTAAGCCGTAACACACTTCTAACAACAGACGTTTGAAGTAGATGTGTCAACATGCTCTAATATAGTGTTGCCAGTGCAGGCAGATTACAAACGTACACGTAAATAGATTGTGAGATGTAAAGCTGCTTTTCTTCATTCTGCATTTATACAAATGCTTTACAAATTGATTCTTTCATCAGCTGCGCTACACCTAATACTGATAATGAGCCCTAGACTTTCTCAAATCAACATACTCTTTATAGTTGTATTGAATTCCCTTACACTTACTTTTCCCATCCACATTCTTTAAGCAAACATTTGCATTTGTAACTAACATCACTTTGCCTCCAACTACCTCTCATCCTTTGACGAGATGGCAACAGCAAATGCAGACCTTAGGCAAGGGTTCCCACATAGGGCAACAGGACATTCTTCTGAAGAATGTTATTGTTCTAGTTCCTTTGGTTCCTTAGGTGGAACAAACTGGTATATTATTATTATTATTATTATTATTATTATTATTATTATTATTATTATTATTGAGCGCAGACCTAGCTTTGGGAAGCAATGGAGCACTTTAGAGAGGTATATAACAATATAGATACATAATGGAGTGCTTTACAGTGGTATACAAAAGTACAGATGCATAACGGAGCCCTTTCCAGAGGTAACAACAGAACAGATATACAGAGGGTGTGGGATACATAGGGACACAGAGGAGAAGTACAGCTGTAACAGGTGGCGGGGAGGGGAAGGGCGGGCTGCATCTAGTGAGTCAGGTGGCTTGAGGAGCGATGTGATGTGTAGGTCCTAAGTCAGGGAGATTCCTTGAAGAGGTGGGTCTTTTCTGATTTGTAAGAGCATTGGGGTGAGTCTGATGCTGAAGGGGACGAGGTTTACATGGTCTTGGGGCGTAGGCAGAGAAGGCTTGTTTTCTGATCCTTTCCTTTTTGGAGTAGCAGATTTCAAGTCTGCACATGCCCTGACTTCTGGTGGTGCGTTGCCCATCGGAGATGTTGAGTTTCTTTTTTTTTAATACATTTCAATATTTTGACAAAGAAATCTTTTTGCAAAACACTTACATTACAATATAGGCAAAACAAACAAAGAAAACAAAGCAAACACACAAACAACAACAAATCCCTGATACAACAACATCAAATCAACTTAAAACCATTAACAAATCCTCATGCTCTTGACATAGTTATCCTTTTTCCCCAGGAACTTGCTATATCCCAAGTATTTTATCCACAAATTTCAATACTGCAAAAAAACAGCGGGAAACATTCTCCACTCAGTATCAGACTCCACCATTCATCCACTGTTTCCTCACTCATGTAACTTCCCAGAAGGATTGTTCTTATATCGGTAAGCTGTCTACAAGATAAAAACCAAATGGTCAAGGGTCTCCATCATGCCCTCCATTTTACAAAACGGACAGGTCACAGATTTACGATATTTGCCTGTCCTTGCGGCCAGGACCACCATGCAAGGGTAGAGATTAAATCTCAGCCTCATAAAATGAGATATTAAAGAGCTATTCAGAAACTTTACAAGATATTTGGGGAGCATATCAACAGCCCTTGGCTCAATCTTCAGATCATGGAACAGCTTACATTTACTTGCCTCCTCCAAAGTCACAATCCAATACGGCCTCCATAAATTTTACTTAACCTTCATTGGGTTTGATCTCAGATCTTCTACATTTACCGAGGCTTTCCCCAATAAATCTTCACATTGGAGTTTCCACTTCCTTAGGGGCACAGATCGTCCCCCGTTCAATTCATCTCTTATCATTTCAATTATCCTGGTCGGGTTTTCAAGGACACATTTCCTGTATAATGAAAGCGACTTCCACTCAACCATACCTCTCAACGTGATCAACCCCAGTTCACTGCAAATTATCGAGATTGTGGTAGACCTGGAGAGACCCAAAACCTTTTCCAAAATAGGCCGTCAATCAGTGGCCAAATCCTTTCTGGGACATAGAACAAGGCCTCTGAACGAAATGCTAGTACTGCTGTAATCTTTAACTTGTAGAAGTCTATCAAGGGTTTCAGTGAGAACCTACAATACCTTTTTGTTAATATTCTGGCTTGGGCTGCCAAAGCAGTTGACTTTCCTCTAAGTAATTCAATGGATTTAACCTCTGCCTTGCCTGCATTAATGTAAGCCCCCAAGTACTTAAATGACTCTACCACTACTAGTTGGCCTTGGGCAATATTAATATTTAAATTGCCTTCCAGAATTAGATTGGAGTTTCTCTATAATCAAAATGTTTGTTTTGGCCGTGTTGATTGTTAGCTCATTCTCTCTTACATTCTCTTCCAGCTTAACCAACAATGGCTGAAGACCTATTTGCGTCTGGTCCCATCTGCATAAGGAATGTAGCTTACTGGAATTCATTGAACTTTGGGGGAAATGCAACTGCTACGTCCAAGGTCTTGGCCAAATCCGAAATGTAAAGATTGTACGGTGAGGGTGCCATTGGACACCCCTGCTTTAGGCCCCTCACTGTTCCTATTTCCTCTGTTAAAAAGCCCTTGCTATCCAACGTTACCATTAAAGTCGTTGCCGTGTGTAAGGCTTGTAATTGGTCTATTAGATTGGCGGGGCACCCCCACTGCCTAAGTTACACCCATAATCTCGTTCTGTTTATGCTGTCAAATGCTTGGACAAAGTCCACAAAGGCTATGAATATCTTTCCTCTGCCCTCCAGCACTCTTCTTTTAAGGATTGAGAGCACGGTCACATTTGGGCTCATACCTAAGCCCTTCATGAAGCCAGTCTGGTAAGGGTCCCGACAGCCAGCCAATTCAGACCAATCATTCGGTCTCTTCAGGAGACAGCTTCCATAGATTTTACCTAAAACATCCAAGAGGGGAATGGGACAGTAATTACCCTGATTCTCCCAACTGCCTCTTTTGAATATGGGGACCACCACAGCTCACACCCATGAAGGGGGGAGGGCCCTGTCTCTCGCTATCCTGTCGAACATGTTTAATAGGAAACGTGTCCAAAATTCCAGATCCTGTTAAGCATTGCAGTTGACAGCCCATCTGGGCCTGGAGATTGTGATGTGCTCAATTTTCTAATTAGGACTATTAAGTCATCAGTTGTCTGTGATATTATCCAAGCAGTTTGGGGTGGCTCCTCCTCTCTTTATCCTCTGGATTCCCTGTTGCAGCAGTACATGCACTTCCCTTCTCTTTGTGTTCGGTACGTATGGCATATAGCTTTCTAAAGTGGGTCATCCATCCACTCTCTCCGAGACCACGTTAACCTGTAGGGCATCTTGTGTCTCATAACAAGACTTGATTAACCTCCATTTCTTGCCTGTACTCTTTTTAGAAATAATGGTCAGCATCTCTTCAGCATTACGCTGTCACACCATAGTCTTATTCCCTTGGAGCAAGTCTTTATTGGCATTATTTAACCGGTGTCCTTCATGCCCAGCTTGGTTCCTGCTACATTGGTTCACCTCTCGCAAAGCCTTTTTTAAGTTTAGGTTTTCCCTGCCACCTCACTTTCTACACTCCTGCCCATTCTCTCCGCTCTTCCAATCTCTTCCTACTCTCCTCTCCACCTCCACCCTGTGCCCCTTCTCGCTTCTGCTCTTTTCAACTCCTTGCCCCTTTCCACTGGAACCGCCTCCCTCTTTCCATCCGCTCTACTTCCTCCTTTACTTACTTTCGTACCTCCCTAAATTCCTATCTCTTTCACTCACCTCCTTAAAACCCTTTGCTTTCTCCTACTTCTTTTAATATTGTCCCCAACTCCTCCTTTTCCTTTCTTACTTACTTCCCCCTTTCTATCTCTCCTTTCTCTCCTTTCTCTCCACTCTCGCCTTCCGAATTTCTTGTACGTTTCTCACCCTCCTCTAGTCCTTCCTTCTCCTCACTCCCTCTCCCTCCTCTCACACTTCTTCTCTCTCCTTTTCCCCCACCCTTTATTTCTTCTCTCTCCTTGACCCCTTCAATAATGTAAATTGTTTTTGTACTGCTCTCTGGTTTAATTCAATTGTTATGTAATGCTTTCTGTATATTGTTGGTTCCTCTTGTAAAGCGTTTTCGATTAAAACACTATATAAATTGAATAAAATACAAATACAAATACACCATCTTTTCGTAGACATGATTAAGTCTTACCTTGGTGGAACCAAGGGCAGAGCCTTTGGATAACAAAGACTGGAGTTGGGGCAGATAATCCAGTGAGGGATTTGGGGCAGATTCACTCATAGTGCTTTTCCTTCCTCTTCCTATATAACTGGCTTTAAGTGAACTCTGTCTCACCATAGTCATTCTAAACCTGCATCCACCATTTACTGATACCACATTAAGATCTGTGTGCCTTCCCTCTTCTCTTCCCTTTTCCCACCAAAGCACCTTCAACAAATTATGGTTACTGGCAGAACAAGATACCACATCAAAGTCCTTCACTCGTGTAAACAAATCATGAGATACAAATACATAATTAATAATAGCTGTTCGGAAGCCTCTAGACCAGGTTGGTCTACACAGCGTGTCTCCTGGGAAACAACCATTTGACAAAAGGAGGTCTCTTGAGCTCATTAATCTGGCCCAAAGCTAACCTCTTTCCTCAGATTGTGACTTGATTGCTTTATCCACAAGTTTTAAACCCCCCTTATCGTTTAAACATGTCAAGTTCAAGTCACCACACACAATCACCTTAACACTTGAAATACATGCCTCATCAAAACCCTGGAGATGGCTGGTCCACACATTTGACAACATTCATAGCTTTTGGATTCCAGTACATATTTAATAATGTCAGAGATCACCCTTCGGCCATTTCCATGTCCTTAACATTGCAAGGATACTATTTGCATGAACGGATTAGGACTTGCCACACCATTTACAACCAAACCAAAACTATTTCTCACTGCCACCAATAATCCAGATGTTCACCTTCCTTTTGTACCACGATTTGCTGAGTTTTGTATGATGGTCAAACTATCAATGACTGGCGCAGGCCTGAGCCAAGTTTCCTGCAAGCAAATGATGTCAAAACTGTCTATATCAATATCCCCTTTATTGAAAAGGTGCCCAAAACCCCTCGTATTCCAGGAAGCCAGAGTTCACAACCTGGATTTCCCCTTTCCCGTTTCCTATACAAAGCGCGACTGTTGGGGAGGATCCTGGAAGATTTATCTTTGTACATAAATTGGACCGCAGGGTGTAGGTTATTTAACATAACCTCTCCACCAAAACGTGAAACCCTGCGGGCCAACAACTGCCTCTGTTTCTCCTTCTAGTTTCCAAAGGGATCAAACACTTTATCCAGCGGCCTTGGAGACGGGCCTCCCCCATGTTCTTCATGTACCTTTTTTAAAATGTTATTTTTAGAACACGCCGAATACCATACCTGAGTTCGGTTTCTAAGCGCGGAACCAGGATTCAAACCTTTGTTGCTCTGCGTGGTCTGGCTTCCAAGACCAGCACTTTGCCCCTGCGCTATCCTCCGTTCATCAGGGCTGGGTTCAATTGGGCTTCTCCCCTAACACCTCCATCTGCTAGAGTCTTAAATATTGAAGAAACCTCCAGCCTTTCTTGATCCTCTGATACCAGAGTCAAATCAAAACCCAGC
This sequence comes from Ambystoma mexicanum, assembly GCF_040938575.1. Lineage (NCBI taxonomy): Eukaryota > Metazoa > Chordata > Amphibia > Caudata > Ambystomatidae > Ambystoma > Ambystoma mexicanum. The sequence continues at coordinate 721,195,601 of NC_090932.1, forward strand.
ATTCGAAGACTCCAGCTCGTCGCCAGTAGAGTATGTTTCACCATTACTGAATGGATATCAAGAAATACTGCATCCATTCGTACTTTATTGATGAATTCAATTGATGAATTCAATTACTTGAAAGTCTTCTGGGAGGACTTGTCGCAAGCTCAGAATACAATTAAGCAGGTCCATGACATTCCTTCTATTCAATATTAGAGGCTCATTTTGGTCGATAAGTCTTTCCAATATTAGGCACCAGCCGCATTATTGGGCCCCTAAGATTTCATGTTTCAGACTCATATTTTTCTTTCGTCTCCACCCTCCAGGCAAGCATATTTTCTTCAAAGGATCTTTCATGTTGGGTGCCTTCCTCCGGTCTAATTGCTTAGGAGACATCAGGTTCTATATTTTTGGCATTAGGCGTTGCCCACGTCTCCAATGCAGGGGCTTCGGTCTGAGCTTCCAAGCCCATTCCATCAAGGGCCAGCACTTTAGGTCATTATTTAGCCATTTCTGAGATCATTCTGGAGCTTCTATTCTATCCTGGGCAAAAGTGACCTTTTGGGGATTTACACACTCCACTTTATCAATGCTTCCTCGCAAACTAGGGATATTAGAGTCCACAGGATCAATATTCATGATGGACTTGCGTGGAAATGTCCCCTCCCCTAGCAATCACCTAGGGTTCTCAACTTCTTCATCCGTGCTCATGGAGTAAGTTGACCAAATTATAGATCCCTCATGAGTCTCAGAGATCCCCACATCTGCCCCCTCCCAGATTTCAATGTTCTGCACATTTCCATCTTCCACGGTTTCATCAGTCTGGTCACTCACTTTCTCTGTGCCTGTCTCGAAAGCCATCCACTTCCCACCACTCTTGATCTTGTTTCCTGGGGTCTATGTTTGCCACCTGATCCGGTTGTAAAGCACTGGCCTTCAGGTTTAATTTCCCTGGACGTAAGAATTTTTGGGTTCTCAGCCTCCGCTGCCTTTCCTTTCCAACCTTTTTCCTGTGTTTCTGTGCAAACAGAGGGTAAACTGCCATGAGGTTGTGGCTTTCAACCAATTCTGCGGATTCTGTACTTTCTGTTGATGTAAGTTCATTAGCCTTTTTCAAGGCATATCTCACTTCCAAGATTGTCGGCTCTTACATTACATTTTGGTCCATAGTCAACTAGCCGGGAGGTATAATAGACTTCTCCATTAAGGCATCTTTTCTGACAGGTAATGAGCATGCAAAATTTGTGTACAGATCATTTGTCCCGACTTATGTCCCCACTGAAACTGTGTGTAGTACTGTAGAGTTTTCAGGTATGTGGCTTATTTCTACATTTCGTATCTCCCATCCCTTCATTAAGGCTTCGTTCTTCCCAGCTTTTGGGGCAGTAACAAAACCCCCAATAAAAGGAATTTTACTATGCAACATTGCCAGCAGCATCTTCAGAAAGGAGGCTACAGCCAAAGTAAACATGGACATCCCGCTATTGAACTCTTGGCCCAGATTTTCTTTCCCATTACCGTGAGTGCCTTCAGTTGGAGACTGTTCTCCACCTTCATAGGCTCTTGATTTTTTACCTGGGAAGGGACACTTACCGTCACGGTCCGCTACAAGGTCCTTTCCCATCCAACCTGGCGTTTGCAGGATTTCTTGCCCCAGTTCTCCTAATATTCTGTCCAATTTGTCAAACATGGCTTCGATGTCCAGGTCAGTCGAGGACACATCTTCTGGGAGTTTGTAGAGGCAACCTTCTTCCTGCTTTTCAGTGATGTCCTTGCTTCCACTAATTTAATCATATCCTTTATTTCATCAATGTCTCTCTTTATGGAACGTTCCATTGCCTTGTCCCCCACCTTAACTTCCTTAAAAACTTGTCTGTTAGGTGTATTTGATCGCATTGGGGGTGTTGGACGGTGCCCTCCCCCCCCCCTTATTCCGAGCATTTATGGGGCTTGGTTTACTCAACAACCAGACTAATTTGAAAACCACTAGAGTGCATATGGCAAAGAGTGGAAGATGTCCCCATTAGGACCATATCACCCTGTGCTCTCTTATATGGCTGGCAACTCCACCACTGCCAAAGCTGGTACAAAGCTCAGTGCCAAATATCACTCTGACTCATATTTCCATCCACAATGGCTTCACCGCCCATTTCTTCAAAATGTCAACATCATTCAGATCGCCCACCTCACTGGGCCAGCTTTCAAGTATGCACTGGACATCCAACACTGGATCAGCAAGAGACAGCTTTTGAGCCTATGGATGTCCTTAATGGAGTCCATCTTGAGGTATAGCTGTGGGTCATTGGTGTATTGGTGGATGTGGATTGGAGGCAGGGGTGGCCATCATCAATGATGTTGAGGGCGTCGTCAACCACCTCTATGGTTGCTGTCTACATGCTGCATCTGCATCTGAACCCGTATTGGTAGGTTTTGAGGAGACAGTTGGTGTAGATATGTTGCTGCGGTTGTGTGGCTACCGCTTTCTTGATGATCTTACTGAGGAAGGGAAGATGGGTGATGGGGCAATAATTACTTAAGATGTTGGGATCCAGAGTGGGTTTCTTTAGTAGAGGGAGGATTTGTGCTGATTTTATGGTCAATGGGAAGATGCCTTGAGTTAGGGAGCTGTTGATGATCGGCAGGTAGGGAAGGAGAGCTTCTGCGGGGAGGGTCTTGAGCATGTGTGCTGGTAGAATGTTGTCTGTATACAATGTGGATCTGAGGGCAGCCAGGGTTTCTACCAGGTCCTCTGTTGAAAATGTCTTGAATGTTGTCCAGGGTGTGGAGATTTTGCGAAGAGGGGCGTGAGGTGGGTCTGTTCATGGAGAGCTGGTGTGTAAGTGCAGGCAAATATTGCTGATTTTTTCAATGAAGAAGGTGTTGATGGCAGTTAATTTTTAGATGGAGTGTGGTCTGGCAGGGGTAGGTAGTGGGTTGACACAGTGCTTCACTGGTTTGAAGAGGGTTCTGCTTTTGTTGTCAGCTTCTGCTGTGGTGTTCTGATAGTAGGAGGCCTTGGCTATGTTGATGAGTTGTCGGTGGGTTGCTCAGATTGCCAAGTCAGATGCGGTCATAGAAGTTTGGTTGGGGCTGTTGAGTCCATGTAAGGTGGAGATTCGTGAGGTCTTCTGTGAGCGCTTCCACTGGGAGCTTTTTGAAGGACCTGAAGTTTTGTCTGATGGGTTTCTGCTGGGAGTGCTTGACCGGGGTGGTGTGCAGGATGTTGAAAGGCATGGCTAGGTGGTCAGACCAGCCAAGCAGGAGAGGAGTGCTGTAGTGGAGGGAAGACAGTGCATTGATGATTAGGTCGAGGACATTACATTTCTTGTGTGTTGGGCCTTTGGCGTGCTTTTTGAGGCTGAGGGTGTCGAAAAGGGGGACCTTCATCGGTTTTGTGGTTGGTCTTTTTTGTTGCATGACTGTAGGTCACTACAGAGACACTGAGTTCCTCTACTCCATTTGTAAACTGTAGGAAAAGTTGCAACTGTGCCTGCACTTATTTGGGCCAAGATAAATTACTGGTGTATTTCCTTTTGCTATGAATTAGAAATCCAAAAGTTCTGTTGTATTTGATAAAGTTTTTTATTTTGAATTTTCAGCCCCTCTTGGATGACACGTGTTTCGGCGTACAACCTGCGACTTTTTCAAAACCCGGCTAGTTTCATTAGTCAAGACAATGAAAAAAATATAAAAACACAACATTCAGAAACTTTTAAATGAAAACCATGGTCAATTTCAAAAACAAAAAAGAAAAGAAAAATCTTGTCGGTGTTTAGTCCCATACCATATATTATTCAAAAACCACATTACACCTTGTGCATTCTAAGGAACCAGACATTTATAAAAATAGATATATGTGCACCATTGTATTGGAACAAAGGTGGAAGGGAGGGAGTTTTGGAAACTCCTGCTTTTTGTATTAGAAATAGGAACATTCCGACTAAACAGGTCCGTTTTCAGAAGAACAAGGAACCAGACACCTCACAGAATACAGTCGGAGCAGAGGCAGGAGAGGATCAGGAGGATCGGTTCTTCAGCAATTTGGTGATAGGTACTATATAAGGACAAACTAAATTAAATTAAATGTCATGTGTCATACAGGCCCTATGGGGTATCCACATTATGCAGATTGAACTATATAGGTCAATGTTTCTTTTATTCAGTGAAAAACAAAACAAGTCAGTATAAAGATATATTGTTCTGATAAAATAGCAATATGCAATAAAAGAAAGCACTCTCTCACACTGGGTGAGATAGTGTTTCCCTTCCACAGTGGTGGTATAACTTTGCTAGGGTTTCCAAACCCTTGATGTCTCCAGAATATCCCAGCAATAATCTCTAAATTTTCGGAGTCTTTGTTATGCCGCTCAGGTCCATTGTTGGTATAACAGGGGTCCTAGAACCGTGCTGATATTCATTGTGGTTATTCACTCCTTGGTCAGCCTTGATGTTTCTTCGACCATAATGATTAAAGAAAACCCTGCTGTTGTTCTCCTAAATGGAGAGACGGGTAGCATCCTGTGTAGCAAAACCCACAGAGGGGTCCAAAGTACGTCAATGTAGTTTGTTGAAAAATGATCTATAAAAGTAATGCGGAGTGAATCAGATCTACTGCATAGTTCAAACAAATTATGAAACCAGCCAAATTCCCCCATTAGAAACCAAAATAAGCAGTCAAGCACATTGTGGATGCCAACTTCTAAAAATACATTTCAGCTCTGATCAAACTAGTTTGTTCAATTATATGGTAATATTTCCTTCTCCTGTTAGTTCCTTAACACCAGGAGCACCACATATTTGGGAAAATCGCACTTAGGGGTACGAGCCCCCTTCGAATGTAAGCCCATTCTTGCATAAGCTTGGCAGGACTTTAAAAAACCTTCCAGATAAGAGATTGATAATTTTTCAGGCAATGGTTTTCCCAGTAAGGTTTTCTCATCTGAGAGTTGGTTGCTAAATCCAATTAAATCTCAACACCATCAGCTCAGCGGATGCTTATTCATAAAATTATTTCATAACCAGGTCCCCGGGGAAAATAGCACAGTGTTTTCAACGATGCTGTGGATCTGTACGCTACACGCTCTTGAAGCAACAAGGTGCTTGACAGCCTTTAGATACACCAGCTCCTCAATTCAAGTGGCAGGTTAAGATTTGCCAGCACATGTCAGAGGTGCCGGTGGATGACTATGTACATAGCACCAATAAGTTCCTTGTCATTCATCTCAAAGCACTTCAGTGGAAACACAAAAGGCATCAAGTAGAAGACACCGATGGTTACCCTCAAAACAGGGATTTTCAGCACCTTGAGTGTGATAATGTGCATCATGTAGGATCCAGATGTGGGTATTGCAACTTTGATGCTGACTCTCTACCCATCAACAGCTCGATTGGTAGTGTCTTCACCATCTCTTTCAGATCCTCTGGCAGCTCCTTCATCTACCTCTTTTCCTGAGACCATCCACTGAGCGGATGCTGTTGAGACTTAATGAAAAACTCACAATTTCAAAAACAAAAAAGAAAAGAAAAATCTTGTCAGTGTTTAGTCCCATACCATATATTATTCAAAAACCACATTACACCTTGTGCATTCTAAGGAACCAGACATTTATAAAAATAGATATATGTGTACCATTGTAACGGAACAAAGGTGGGAGGTGGAAGAGAGGGAGGTTAGGAAACTCCTACTAATTGTATTAGAAATAGGAACATTCCGACTAAACAGGTCCGTTTTCAGATGAACAAGGAACCAAACACCTCACAGAATACAGTCGGAGCAGAGGCAGGAGAGGATCAGGAGGATCGGTTCTTCAGCAATTTGGTGATAGGTACTATATAAGGACAAACTGAATTAAATTAAATGTCATGTGTCACACAGGCCCTATGGGGTATCCATATTAAGCAGATTGAACTATATAGGTCAATGTTTCTTTTATTCAGTGAAAAACAAAACAAGTCAGTATAAAAATATATTGTTCTGATAAAATAGCAATATGCAATAAAAGAAAGCACTCTCTCACACTGGGTGAGATAGTGTTTCCCTTCCACAGTGGTGGTATAACTTTGCTAGGGTTTCCAAACCCTTGATGTCTCCAGAATATCCCAGCAATAATCTCTAAATTTTCGGAGTCTTTATTACGCCGCTCTGGTTCATTGTTGGTATAACAGGGGTCCTAGAACCGTGCTGATATTCATTGTGGTTATTCACTCCTTGGTCAGCCTTGATGTTTCTTCGACCATAATGATTAAAGAAAACCCTTCTCTTGTTCTCCTAAATGGAGAGACGGGTAGCATCCTGTGGAGCAAAACCCACAGAGGGGTCCAAAGTACGTCAATGTAGTTTGTTGAAAAATGATCTATAAAAGTAATGCGGAGTGAAACAGATCTACTGCATAGTTCAAACAAATTACGAAACCAGCCACATTCCCCCATTAGAAACCAAAATAAGCAGTCAAGCACATTGTGGATGCCAACTTCTAAAAATACATTTCAGCTCTGATCAAATTAGTTTGTTCAATTTTATGGTAATATTTCCTTCTCCTGTTAGTTCCTTAACACCAGGAGCACCACATATTTGGGAAAATCGCACTTAGGGGTACGAGCCCCCTTAGAATGTAAGCCCATTCTTGCATAAGCTTGGCAGGACTTTAAAAAACCTTCCAGATAAGAGATTGATAATTTTTCAGGCAATGGTTTTCCGAGTAAGGTTTTCTCATCTGAGAGTTGGTTGCTAAATCCAAATAAATCTCAACACCATCAGCTCAGTGGATGCTTATTCATAAAATTATTTCATAACCAGGTCCCCGGGGAAAATAGCAGTGTTTTCAACGATGCTATGGATCTGTACGCTACACGCCCTTGAAGCAACAAGGTGCTTGACAGCCTTTAGATACACCAGCTCCTCAATTCAAGTGGCAGGTTAAGATTTGCCAGCACATGTCAGAGGTGCCGGTGGATGACTATGTACATAGCACCAATAAGTTCCTTGTCATTCATCTCAAAGCACTTCAGTGGAAACACAAAAGGCATCAAGTAGAAGACACCGATGGTTACCCTCAAAACAGGGATTTTCAGCACCTTGAGTGTGATAATGTGCATCATGTAGGATCCAGATGTGGATATTGCAACTTTGCTGCTGACTCTCTACCCATCAACAGCTCGATTGGTAGTGTCTTCACCATCTCTTTCAGATCCTCTGGCAGCTCCTTCATCTACCTCTTTTCCTGAGACCATCCACTGAGCGGATGCTGTTGAGACTTAATGAAAAACTCACAATTTCAAAAACAAAAAAGAAAATAAAAATCTTGTCAGTGTTTAGTCCCATACCATATATTATTCAAAAACAACATTACACCTTGTGCATTCTAAGGAACCAGACATTTATAAAAATAGATATATGTGCACCATTGTAACGGAACAAAGGTGGAAGGGAGGGAGGTTAGGAAACTCCTACTAATTGTATTAGAAATAGGAACATTCCGACTAAACAGGTCCGTTTTCAGATGAACAAGGAACCAAACACCTCACAGAATACAGTCGGAGCAGAGGCAGGAGAGGATCAGGAGGATCGGTTCTTCAGCAATTTGGTGATAGGTACTATATAAGGACAAACTAAATTAAATTAAATGTCATGTGTCACACAGGCCCTATGGGGTATCCACATTATGCAGATTGAACTATATAGGTCAATGTTTCTTTTATTCAGTGAAAAACAAAACAAGTCAGTATAAAGATATATTGTTCTGATAAAATAGCAATATGCAATAAAAGAAAGCACTCTCTCACACTGGGTGAGATAGTGTTTCCCTTCCACAGTGGTGGTATAACTTTGCTAGGGTTTCCAAACCCTTGATGTCTCCAGAATATCCCAGCAATAATCTCTAAATTTTCGGAGTCTTTATTACGCCGCTCTGGTCCATTGTTGGTATAACAGGGGTCCTAGAACCGTGCTGATATTCATTGTGGTTATTCACTCCGTGGTCAGCCTTGATGTTTCTTCGACCATAATGATTAAAGAAAACCCTGCTCTTGTTCTCCTAAATGGAGATTCGGGTAGCATCCTGTGTAGCAAAACCCACAGAGGGGTCCAAAGTACGTCAATGTAGTTTGTTGAAAAATGATCTATAAAAGTAATGCAGAGTGAAACAGATCTACTGCATAGTTCAAACAAAATACGAAACCAGCCAAATTCCCCCATTAGAAACCAAAATAAGCAGTCAAGCACATTGTGGATGCCAACTTCTAAAAATACATTTCAGCTCTGATCAAATTAGTTTGTTCAATTGTTTGGTAATATTTCCTTCTCCTGTTAGTTCCTTAACACCAGGAGCACCACATATTTGGGAAAATCGCACTTAGTGGTACGAGCCCCCTTCGAATGTAAGCCCATTCTTGCATAAGCTTGGCAGGACTTTAAAAAACCTTCCAGATAAGAGATTGATAATTTTTCGGGCAATGGTTTTCCAAGTAAGGTTTTCTCATCTGAGAGTTGGTTGCTAAATCCAATTAAATCTCAACACCATCAGCTCAGTGAATGCTTATTCATAAAATTATTTCATAACCAGGTCCCCGGGGAAAATAGCACAGTGTTTTCAACGATGCTGTGGATCTGTACGCTACACGCCCTTGAAGCAACAAGGTGCTTGACAGCCTTTAGATACACCAGCTCCTCAATTCAAGTGGCAGGTTAAGATTTGCCAGCACATGTCAGAGGTGCCGGTGGATGACTATGTACATAGCACCAATAAGTTCCTTGTCATTCATCTCAAAGCACTTCAGTGGAAACACAAAAGGCATCAAGTAGAAGACACCGATGGTTACCCTCAAAACAGGGATTTTCAGCACCTTGAGTGTAATAATGTGCATCATGTAGGATCCAGATGTGGATATTGCAACTTTGCTGCTGACTCTCTACCCATCAACAGCTGGATTGGTAGTGTCTTCACAATCTCTTTCAGATCCTCTGGCAGCTCCTTCATCTAACTCTTTTCCTGAGACCATCCACTGAGCGGATGCTGTTGAGACCTAATGAAAATCTCATCAACCCACACTCACATGAGAAAACTTAAGTAAAACATGGGTAGAAAGATCAACTGATTGAAGGACCTTTCTTTGTGCTTCACCCTCTAGTAGGGCTTGTTTTTGTCCAAAGCCACACCCACCATCTTCACCATGAGCCACTATCAAGACGCTATGACGGTGAGTTGTCTTCACCATAAACTGCCTAAAACTTCCTCTAATTTTAGTGTGTACCCTCGCAATATAGATCTAAAATAATAATAATAATAATTTCACATTTTTATAGCGCTACGAACCCTCAGGTAACTGAGCGATGCTTATTATTAGTTTCTAACATTGAGGAACTTTTTTGAGATATCATAGGCCTGTACCTTCGCGACCAAATCAGGGTTACTTGGTGATTATTAGCCTTTTTAGGGTTTTTGTCTTTTGTGGTTGGTTCTTTGTCGCATGAGCTTAGGTCACTACGGAGACACTGAGTTCCTTTACTCCATTTGTAAACTGTAGGAAAAGTTGCAACTGTGCCTGCACTTATTTGCGCCAAGATAAATTACTGGTGTATTTCCTTTTGCTATGAATGACAAATCCAAAAGTTCTGTTGTATTTGATAAAGTTTTTTATTTTGAATTTTCAGGCCCTCTTGGATGACACGTGTTTCGGCGTACAACCTGCGACTTTTTCCAAACCGGGCTAGTTTCATTAGTCAAGACAATGAAAAAAATATAAAAACACAACATTCAGAAACTTTTAAATGAAAACCATGTCAATTTCAAAAACAAAAAAGAAAAGAAAAATCTTGTGAGTGTTTAGTCCCATACCATAAATTATTCAAAAACCACATTACACCTTGTGCATTCTAAGGAACCAGACTTTTATAAAATAGATATATGTGCGCCATTGTAACGGATCAAAGGTGGAAGGGAGGGAGGTTAGGAAACTCGTGCTAATTGTATTAGAAATAGGAACATTTCGACTAAACAGGTCCATTTTCAGATGAACAAGGAACCAGACACCTCACAGAATACGATTGGAGCAGAGGAAGGAGAGGATCAGGAGGATCGGTTCTTCAGCAATTTGGTGATAGGTACCATATAAGGACAAACTAAATTAAATTAAATGTCATGTGTCACACAGGCCCTATGGGGTATCCACATTATGCAGCTTGAACTATATAGGTCAATGTTTCTTTTATTCAGTGAAAAACAAAACAAGTCAGTATACAAATATAATGTTCTGATAAAATAGCAATATGCAATAAAAGAAAGCACTCTCTCACACTGGGTGAGATAGTGTTTCCCTTCCACAGTGGTGGTGTAACTTTGCTAGGGTTTCCAAACCCTTGATGTCTCCAGAATATCCCAGCAATAATCTCTAAATTTTCGGAGTCTTTATTACGCCGCTCTGGTCCATTGTTGGTATAACAGGGGTCCTAGAACCGTGCTGATATTCATTGTGGTTATTCACTCCTTGGTCAGCCTTGATGTTTCTTCAACCATAATGATTAAAGAAAACCCTGCTGTTGTTCTCCTAAATGGAGAGACGGGTAGCATCCTGTGTAGCAAAACCCACAGAGGGGTCCAAAGTACGTCAATGTAGTTTGTTAAAAAATTATCTATAAAAGTAATGCGGAGTGAAACAGATCCACTGCATAGTTCAAACAAATTACGAAACCAGCCAAATTCCCCTATTAGAAACCAATATAAGCAGTCAAGCACATTGTGGATGCCAACTTCTAAAAATACATTTCAGCTCTGATCAAATTAGTTTGTTCAATTTTATGGTAATCTTTCCTTCTCCTGTTAGTTCCTTAACACCAGGAGCACCACATATTTGGGAAAATCGCACTTAGTGGTACGAGCCCCCTTCGAATGTAAGCCCATTCTTGCATAAGCTTGGCAGGACTTTAAAAAACCTTCCAAATAAGAGATTGATAATTTTTCAGGCAATGGTTTTCCGAGTAAGGTTTTCTCATCTGAGAGTGGGTTGCTAAATCCAATTAAATCTCAACACCTCAGCTCAGTGGATGCTTATTCATAACATTATTTCATAACCAGGTCACCGGGGAAAATAGCACATTGTTTTCAACGATGCTCTGGATCTGTACGCTACATGCCCTTGAAGCAACAAGGTGCTTGACAGCCTTTAGATACACCAGCTCCTCAATTCAAGTGGCATGTTAAGATTTGCCAGCAAATGTCAGAGGTGCCGGTGGATGACTATGTACATAGCACCAATAAGTTCCTTGTCATTCATCTCAAAGCACTTCAGTGGAAACACAAAAGACATCACGTAGAAGACACCAATGGTTACCCTCGAAACAGGGATTTCAGCACCATGAGTGTGATAATGTGCATCATGTAGGATCCAGATGTGGATATTGCAACTTTGCTGCTGACTCTCTACCCATCAACAGCTCGATTGGTAGTGCCTTCACCATCTCTTTTAGAGACTCTGGCAGCTCCTTCATCTACCTCTTTTCCTGAGACCATCCACTGAGCGGATGCTGTTGAGACTTAATGAAAAACTCATCAACCCACACTCACATGAGAAAACTTAAGTAAAACATGGCTAGAAAGATCAACTGATTGAAGGACCTTGCTTTGTGCTTCACCCTCTAGTAGGGCTTGTTTTTGTCTAAAGCCACACCCACCATCTTCACCATGAGCCACTATCAAGACGCTATGACGGTGAGTTGTCTTCACCATAAACTGCCTAAAACTTCCTCTAATTTTAGTGTGAACCCTCGCAATATAGCTCTAAAATAATAATAATAATAATAATAATAATAATAATAATAATAATAATAATAATAATAATAATAATAATAATAATTTCACATTTCTATAGTGCTACGAACCCTCAGGTATCTGAGCGATGCTTATTATTAGTTTTCTAACATTGAGGAACTTTTTTGAAATATCATAGGCCTGTACCTTCGTGACCAAATTGGGGTTACTTGGTGATTATTAGCCTTTTTAGGGTTTTTGTCTTTTGTGGTTGGTTCTTTGTCGCATGAGTGTAGGTCACTACTGAGACACTGAGTTCCTCTACTCCATTTGTAAACTGTAGGAAAAGTTGCAACTGTGCCTGCACTTATTTGCGCCAAGATAAATTACTGGTGTATTTTCTTTTGCTATGAATGACAAATCCAAAAGTTCTGTTGTATTTGATAAAGTTTTTTATTTGGTATTTTCAGCCCCTCTTGGATGACATGTGTTTCGGCGTACAACCTGCGCCTTTTTAAAATCCGGGCTAGTTTCATTAGTCAAGACAATGAAAAAAATATAAAAACACAACATTCAGAAACTTTTAAATGGAAACCATATCAATTTCAAAAACAAAAAAAGAAAAGAAAAATCTTGTCAGTGTTTAGTCCCATACCATATATTATTCAAAAACCACATTACACCTTGTGCATTCTAAGGAACCAGACTTTTATAAAAAATAGATATATGTGCGCCATTGTAACAGAACAAAGGTGGAAGGGAGGGAGGTTAGGAAACTCCTGCTAATTGTATTAGAAATAGGAACATTCCGACTAAACAGGTCCGTTTTCAGATGAACAAGGAACCAGACACCTCACAGAATACAGTCGGAGCAGAGGCAGGAGAGGATCAGGAGGATCTAAGAAACCCAGACGGTCTAGAAGCTTATCGGTGACTAACACGAGCAGCAGCACGAGAAGTAGCAAAAAGAAAGAAATAAACGATCTAGTGATGAATATATCAAGCCAATCTTTAACCAAAGATGAAATCAACTTACTTAACAAAGGGTTATCATTTGCCCCAATGACTTTTTTTTAACCTATTGACGTACACATAGATCTCTTTCAATTTGTTCGAAAACTAAAACTGAAAAAGTTTTTTGCAACGCAAGTAGACAAACAGAAACCAACACCAGAAAGAAGGAACAAAAGTGACATATCCATTGAAGAACTTGGCAACATCCATCTACTGAGTTCCCTGCGGGAAGCTAACGACTATCCAATACCTCAAACAATGCAGGAGCTAGAGATACAACCAGCAACTTTAACCAATAAGGAACTCAAACCCAAATCAAAATTCCTACCACAGCTGTCCCCTGACAACATGGTGGATGCCTTTTACAAATCGGTAACACACGATTTATACCAATTGACATCAAAATCAAAACAAAGAAGTAGGAAGCTTCCCAACAACTTCACCCATCAGGAAAGAACAGCAATACTAAATCTACAACTGAACAAAGATCTGGTTATTAAGGAAGCAGACAAGGGTGGAAATATCATCATAATGAACCGTGAAGACCACATCAAGATGGCTAACAACCATCTAGAGACACCAAACTGGTATGAGAAACTGTTAACTAATCCAACTTTGAGGATATTACAAGAATTGAATGGTCAAATAGATGGATGCCACCAACAAGGATTAATTTCAGATGAAGAAAAATCAAATCTCTATGCAAACAAACCAGTAATTCCGACTATATAGTTTCTCCCAAAAGTACACAAGACCTTTGATATCATCCCAGAAGGCAGGCCAATTGTGAATGGCATTGGATGGGCAACAGAACCAATGGCAGAATATATTGACAATGTGATAAGACCAGAAGTATGTAAAATCAAGGCGTATCTGAAAGACACTACTGCTGTCATAATATTTTTGGAGGAAATACATTGGAAAGATACTTACCTGCTAGCAACCTGGGACGTCAAGGCACTCTGCACATCGATTGGGCACCAACTAGCATTAGAAGCAATGGATTACACTTTCAAGGATAAATCTGCCTCACACTTTAACTATGTGTGCATGCTTAAAGAGATGCTAATGGCCACTTTGGAGAACAATAATTTTACTTTTGTCAATGCATTTTTTCGACAAATCCGTGGGGTTGCCATGGGCGTGAAGTACGCCCCGGCCTTAGCTAATCTAGTAATGGGGATGTTTGAAGATTTGTTTATCTACCAGTTTCAAGAATACAAGGATAACATAATAAAATGTTCAAGATACATAGATGATGTATTAATTATTTGGAATGGAACACCAGATGAACTTGAATCATTTTTACGTCAAGTAAATGTAAACCAATTTGGTTTGGAATTTACCGGCCAAAGCAGCAACTTTGAAATTGACCTCCTGGATTTAACCATTTTTGTATCCTCCAATCGATTACATACAAAAACCTTCAGGAAAAAAACGCAAGTAAACTCTACACTATTCGCAACAAGTTGCCATCATCAACCAGTCATCTGAAACATTCCTAAAGGAGAATTTATCAGTGCAAAACGGAACTGTACGGATTTATCAACACTTGAGAAAGAATGCAACCTGTTGTCAAATCGTTTTTCAGCTAGAGAGTACCCTCAAAAGGCAATTAAAACTGCAAGGAAAAAAGCTCTAAACATGACGAGTCAATCAACATTGACTCAAAGAATCAAGGAAACACAACTAGACAATACGATTCAATTCATCACTACGTACTGCGCAAATTATAAAGAAATTAAGAGAGTCCTTAAAAGGAATTGGTATCTAATGAAGCTAGACCCACACGTGGGCAAATGTATCCAGGACCATCCCACAATAGTATATAGAAAAGCTAAAACTTTGAAAATGATCCTAAGCCCATCACTGTTGCCAGAAAAAGAAGAGAGGAGACCAACAACCTGGTTACAGCAACCTATGTCGGGGTTCAGAAAGTGTGGCTTTTGCACCATGTGCATTTATGCAGTACCAAATACAGATATGTTCACAGACAAGAAAGGAGTGAAAACTCGGATTAAAGAACAGATAAACTGTAGATCTAAATACGTTATCTATACTATAATATGTATTTGCAATCTGGTTTACATTGGAAGTACCATTCGAGAATTAAGAACAAGAATTAGAGAGCACATTTCAACAATTGGCAGCCAAGACAAGAACCTTCCACTGTCACATCACTGGCAACACCACCATCAGTTACATAATAAAAAGGACATCAAAATTGTGGGCCTTAAGAAGATCAAAATGGGCAAACGTGGAGGTGACCAAGAATTACGTCTGCAGCAGGAAGAAGCCAGACTGATCTGTCATTTCAAAACTGTTGAACAAGTTCTGAACTCGGACAATGAGATGGTTCACTTCCTATGATATAAATGTTGCATGGTTCAATCCTCACACTATGAGTGAGAATGCATAATGTTTCTACTGTACGAGTGAGTATACACACCGTTCATCGGAGATACGGATCACCACTACTGGCACGAGTAGGCCAATGTGGTGCCGGATAAAATCAGGCCAGAATATATAACTAGAAAGAGGAATAACATAAGCCCATAACGAAATTCATGTGCGAAATAGAAATTCCCAAAATAAATAAACTTTAAAAAAAATAAAAAAAATAAAAATAAAACATTCTGGCATAAGGACTACATTAACCAGAATCCCTCACACCTTGGCAATCGGGGGATATGGACTACCAATAGTAACACAGGCAGAGTAATAGGATGCTAAAACTACACTAACTATAACCCCCGCCCCTTTTTTCTGAACCTATTCTCTAAGTGCCCTCTAGTCCTTTCAGAACTAGGATATATTCAGGTTAATATTTTTCTAAAATAGAAATAAAAGGTGAAATGACTACCCTAACCACAATCCTTCACACTCTGGTACAAACAGTGCCAACTACTTACTTTTGAGGCATTGCACTCGAAATTTACTTTTATAAAAAACGTTTTGCTAACTGCACAATATTTTAGCAATATTTGGGTTTAGCAATTAGCTATGATGGCAATCATTTACTCACATTGAAATTTTAATAGTCTTTCTACCAACTAAAATTGACTGGTGATTTATGACTGGGATTGGAAAGGGGCAATACTAACCTAACATACAGAGGAACATGTTAATTCATCCCAAAACATGGCCGCCACGTTTCCAAAAAAACGGCAAGTGAAGAAGGACTTAGGTCCCTTGGGGTTTCAATAACAACCAGAAAGCCCCAAGTGAGAGGAAACCCGACGCTTGTAGCGCGAGCATCAGAATTTTCAGGTAAGCCCTGGGAATGGGAGGGAAGCCCACCTTTCAAGATACTTACACGCTTCATATTGTGCTGAACAGAACCTCTTATCAGTAAACTGAAATGCATTTGCAAATGATGGGACTTAGTCCCAAATATAACTTTTTATAGCATGTGTTTACCGACATTATGCATTCTAAAATTGTTATGTCAGCACCCAGGCAGAAGCCAGCAACTGTGAACAATTGCTGTTCATAATTGCAAATATCATGTGTTATAGTAGTATGCACGCTACACGCTGCAAAATTTAAACAAGTAATTTGACTTTTACACTTGCTTGTTTGCACAGGTGGGATTGAGCCCAAGACTAAAAGTGCTTCATTTACAACAAGAACATTATTCTTTGTGTGAACCGTAATGACACATTAAAGGGTAAGAGATGATTTACATGTAACCCACTGGCAGTAATAAAGTAGGCAATCACATTTAGTGACAGCAATGATACCGTAAACAGCACTTTGAATAAGACGAAATACAATTAGCAGGAGTTTCCTAACCTCCCTCCCTTCCACCTTTGTTCCGTTACAATGGCACACATATATCTATTTTTTTTTAATTCTGGTTCCTTAGAATGCACAAGGTGTAATGTGGTTTTTGAATAATATATGGTATGGGACTAAACACTGAAAAGATTTTTCTTTTCTTTTTTGTTTTTGAAATTGACATGGTTTTCATTTAAAAGTTTCTGAATGTTGTGTTTTTATATTTTTTTCATTGTCTTGACTAATGAAACTAGCCCGGATTTGAAAAAGGCGCAGGTTGTACGCCGAAACACGTGTCATCCAAGAGGGGCTGAAAATTCAAAATAAAAAACTTTATCAAATACAATGGAACTTTTGGATTTGCCATTCATAGCAAAAGGAAATACACCAGTAATTTATCTTGGCGCAAATAAGTGCAGGCACGGTTGCAACTTTTCCTGATGCTTATTATTACACACAGTGTGTGGTGCTCATTTATCGACCTCGGAAGGATGAAAGGCTGAGTTTGGCCCTGTAAACAACGTTAATAAATATTGCATTAAAACAATATGACTGATATCCAAAAATCTTTGCAATCATAAAGGTACTTTTTTCAGTGGGACCAACCTCGACTGCACACTGGTCAGGACTCTGAACCTGCATTACCATTCCCAGCCTGATCTTTAAGTCAGTCACTCTAAAATTACTCATGACTGATCAGCCTTTTGTGGTAAATGTTCCCGGGCTGTAAAGCTCAATAGACCGTTTATTAAGTTCCCTGTTCTAAATTTCTATTGTTTGCTTAATTTTATTTTAACCCCATTTGCTCCTAGGTAAATAGCTTACACATTCTTAATATATTGTGAGGACTTGAATGTACTTTGTCTGGCTTTTGAGTCCTTTTTCTAGTTTCCTGTTGCGCACTGTACTTGCGGTTTCCAAACTCCCTCCTCCCAGTGTTCATTCAGCACCACTTGCAGTGCTAAACTTCCACCACCACCATGCTGCGAACATGGCAAGATGTAGAACGGGCGAAGGTGCATTACACTTGGCCACACCTGTTACCAATGTACACAAGTACCCTCTAGTACAGTCCTTGCCACTGCACAGCTGGACCTTCTATTGAACAACCCACTTACCAGCCCTATGGCGGGCTGCTGTCAGCACTGTTACCCAATATCTGTCGCTCTGCATAATCAGTATTGGCCAAAAGTCAAAAAGTGCGCAATAAAGTGACTATAAGACTGGCTGCCTATTACGTGTCACTGTTGGTTTGTCCTCTTGAATATACAATATTTACTCATGAATAAAAAAAACAACAAAGCGTACTTATTTTCACAGCGATTCTCTCCCAGTGACTCACATTAAAATCAAACTGTGAGAAAATGGCTTCCTGCTGTTTGCTTTTGCATGTATTCCTATGACTGCAGGTACTTGAAGAGAAAGACGCCATTTTTCACAGAAGTTTCTCAGTAGGAGTAACTGTGGAGCAAGCAGTGACCCACTGAGAAGTGAGCAGGGTTTGTTTGTTCTGCGCAGCGTTCATCCCTGCTAATGTGCCCTGACTGACGGCCTTGAACAGGAAGCACTGCGGCACGCGGCACTGGGCTCTGCATCTACGACAGTTATCAGGAGACGGAAAGACAACACTATAAATAATACGTGGGCTGGGTGGGTGGTTGAGGGGAACTTTCCATGACGTCAAATAAAAATACCAAAGGCTGTAAAGGAAAAAATAATGCGCAGATAGCAAAAGTACATAGGCAGGCATGGGTACGTAAAACCAATATTAAACGTGGAGAGCACTGCACCTTGCTGTGTCAACCACATAGAGGCCACGTGTCGAAAGGAGATTGCATTAAAATATTACACACATAATATTAATAGCAATAATAAAATAATAATGAAAATAAAAATAGTAATAATAATGTATAGTTTGTTTAGTCTACAGAAAATATTGCCAATGCAGAACAAGATAAATAAAACAGTTCTACACTGGTACAGGGGCACATATCTCAGTACTGCCCTACCAAAAGTAATTTAACTTCGTTTTAGAACATACATATTGGCCCTCATTCCGAGGTTGGTGCTAGTCATGGCGCTATTAGCGCCATGACTAGCACCAATACCGGTATCACCACCGACGTGGCGCGATGGGGACTTACCGGTCCATTCCGAGCTTTGCGGGACCGGTAAGTCCCCATTTTAAAAGCCATTCCCCATTCCCATTTGGGGAAGGGGGAAGGCAGCAATAACAGTACTGCAAATTGCGGTACCGTTATTGACCCCGGTATCCCTTTGCGGGTCCCGTCCTTAACGCCTGCTAAAACCAGCCGTTAAGGGAAGTACCTGCAAAGGGACCTCGGAATAGGGCGCAAAGGGATTACCGGCACCGGTGTCATTACCGGTGCCCAGTATCCCTTTGCGCCCAGGTCGTAATGACCCCCATTATGTTGATAATCATGGGTACAAAAAGTCACTGTACATTCGTTTTACTCAATACACGTTTAAATTGTATAAAGAGTATTGTCTTTACATATCAAGTAAACACATCAATCAAAGTGTCATTCAGGTTACTTATACATTTCAGTATTTATTTTTTGTTTTACCAGAGACACTTGCAGTAAAGACTTGGCAGAAACACCACACAGGGAGATGCATATTTGCTTGGGTGCATTCTTCATGCAAATATGACCTGCACCCTTTCAATGTTTTCTCTAAATACCAACTTGATTTTGCTGAGTCAACTGTTAGAACAAGGAAATCACCCAGAATTAGAGCAGAATTAGAGCAGCAATGTTCTTTTCTAACTCGATGTGTTTTGATGGTGGACACGCATGTCGGCCCCTGAGGCCAGAGGCATGGGGCTGTTAACCACAATACCCTTCTCATCCCCGGGAGGGTGTAAAACGGCTTCATCCCTGAGAGGGAGACGCCACACAGCCATCTTTCTCCCAGTCTAGATATTTCACCTGGCACCTGAGTACTACTGGGTTGAATCTAATGTAATGTTATGCAAAGGTTTGTTTTTTTTTTATAGTGCTCCTCTGCCATTTTGTGCGTGGAAAATGCCAGAAACGAGAAAGGACTGTGGTGTTAGTGTAATAGAGAGGCAGACATATGCAAGTCCTCCAGTTTTAATGACTGCAGCCTGGAAGTACCTAAGCCCTAAATGCTGGTACGAATCTATGCGGTTTGTGGAGTTCACATATGGGTATATGATTAATCGGTTCCATGTGATATTTTTGCCACAAAAATATCGCGATGCAAAAATATCGTCATATTTTTGTGGCGAAAATAACACATGGACCCTGTGGGGGACACCCCCGCAACCCCAGCATCATTTTTTATGTGCAGGGGACACCCCCGCAACCCCCGCACCTAATATTTTCACCACCAAAAATATCGCCTATGGCCATTCCCGACGACCATATGTTCGGCGATATTTTTGCTGCCGAAAATATTACCCGATACCGATTAATCCAGACAGTAGACTACGTGAGCAATTGACATATAGTGCTATGAGTTCAGGTAAGACGCTAGTATGTGGGGGTATGTGCAATCGAGCCACCGATGTGAGCTGTGGCTTTGCTCAATCAAGGCTAATGTGGTATTTGTAGACAGGCCACTATCATGTACAAATGTGGTCTCACCACTAATGTAAAGTGGTAAGAGAAGAAGAGTCAGTTAGGTGGGGGTAGTAAACCAGGTTTTGGAAAATGCAAGGACACCTGCCTTTGGAGGTCATTGCTACACTGAACCATGTGTTTTGCTATAACGGCAGTTATGATTTTATGAAAATCCAGGTTTTGAGAGGTTTCTGAAGAGTTGACGTTTTTCCTCTGCATGCCACTGTCTTGGGATTTACTTCCAAAACTTGAAAGATAGAAATGAGAAGGAGATCATCTGTGAAATCTTTGGCTGAAAGTAGGCCATGCCATTGCAATAAAAGTGGTCTGGTCAGCAGATACATGACAGTATGGTGGAGTCTATGCTCTTGGTGTGGAATGTTTATGTTTGTGTTTATTGTGCATTTGAAAGGCATGTATACATCAATAAATTGTGTTTTAAACCGCCCACAGGGCAAAGGGGAGGAGACAGGGCAACAAAAGGCAAATAAAATAACGATGGGAAAAGACAGAGGCAGTCCTAGTAGGCCTTGCAAGCATTCAGAGTTTGCTAGTGCAGAGAGAGAGAGAGAGAGACTGAGAGAGAATGCTCAGTGGGTGAAAAAAAATAGTGGGTGACAACATTCTGAATTACATCCTTCATTTGAACAGGAGCCATTGGAGTGTTTGGAAAGTAGATTATATGTATTTACTTTATTCATGGATTCTTTTAGGGTGACATGCCCTCTATAAACAGTCACACCCCACAATTCGGGGAAATTAACAGTGTATTTTCAAAACTCAAAAAGTGTTAAGCAAGAAGAGAGTCAACCTAAACAAAGGTAGTCTCCATCTTAATGCCAGGGAGGTCACCTTCATGTTACAGGCTCAAAAACAATTTGCCAATTAAGTAAACATTTACCTACCTGCCTACTTGAGCTCTCATGCAAGCATTAATTTCCATAAGCAACTTCATAGTAGGCATTTTAAATACGCTCCTTCAATGATTGCCTGCAAATGACATTTTCTGGCCAGTGTATGTGTCTATTGATGACTAACAATCTCAGACTCTTGAGAATACATTTATCCAATATGAAAACAAATATAACAGAGAAAAGTTACTTGAACAAATAACATTTAAAACATCTATTCATTCAACTTAGTTCCCCTAAATGGGTGTGGGGTTGTCAATGTATTGGCTATGTGCAGGTCATTTAAATGTATACATTGACCAGCTTGCATGTGCCTCCTAAATGTTTGGATTTAGAAAAGAATGTTCTCTGAATGCATGTGTGTGCATTCTTTTCTGAACAAGTTTGCACAGTTTTCGGGTGTCTCATTAAAGTCTTAAAGGGCCTTTATTGGGACACGAAAGTGGGGGCGCACCTAGATGACCAGGGGGACATCACCAAACCTATCAGGATTCAAAGAGGGGTAACACAGGGTTGGACCCTGGCACCCCTCTTATATAATGCATTCATGGCAGATCTCCCCTGGTTATTTATTGCAGGGGTCAGGTGCAATCATAGGATCATTGACAGTCTAATACTGTGTATTCTGTAGGCAGACGATTTGGTCATGTTTAATCATACATAAATGGGGGCACGTGCAATGTTTGATACTTTGGTAAAATATGCAGCTGAGAAAGAGCTCGCCATCAACATGGGAAAAACCAAGGTATTGGTGGTGGTGTCTAAAAAAAATCAAACGGCCAAGCTATCCTTATCTTGGATATGAGTGCCATTAGGTCTTATGGCCCTATTAACGAGGCCAAGGTGATAAAGGCCCCTCAATGGACATATATGGTTGCAACATTTTCCAAGCAAACAGCTGGATATTCCCTGGAAGGTATAATGACCTTATATACTCAATGTTTCTGCCCTATTTCTCCTCTTTGATAGAAGCTTAATTCACCTCATCAACTTCCTTCCTTCTCCTGGTGTCCCCTCTCTTCCCTCCACGACTTCCTTGACTCCCCCTGCTGTCTCCTCCTTGGCTACCTTGCCCTCTCCTCCTTCCTCTTCTGCCCCCCCATCTGGCTTCTTCTACACCGCTGCAGGGCGTACCTCTGATTTATACCCCTCCCGGAAGTCTTTCAAGGATGGCAACCTTCTCATATTGCCACTCTTAACTCTCACTCAGCTGTCAGACATTCCTCTGACATCTGCAGCTCTTGGAAGAACTTGACCTCGATGAGCTCGGTCTAACCGAGACATGGTTCATGGCCAGCTTTGACACTCTCCTCGCTGACGGCTACAAGACCCTCTCCACACCCAGGTCCAACTGTTCCGGACAGGGTGTAGCCCTGATCTTCCCCTAGTGGATCCTTGCCTCTGTTATTTCTACGCAGGCCTACTTCTCTTTCAAATGCCTCGTCTGCAGGCTCTCTCCTAGCCACTCACTTACTGTGGCTACCGTCCATCGGCCACCTGGTCAGATCTCCTCCTTCCTCTCTGAGTGGGTGGACCTCTCGGTCTCGACTACTCAACTCCTCCTTCTTGGAGACTTTAACATCCACCTGGATGCTTCCTGTCCTTCCTCTGGACTCTTTAGTGATCTCTGCAACTCTCTCTCACTATTTATTCTCCCCGCTGACCCGACTCACTCTGCAGGGCACACTGTCGATGTTCTCATGTCTTCAGACCTTCCCCTTTCTATCCCTCTCACCACTCTTCCCTCCTGGGGAGTGATCACTTTCTCCTTTCCTCCCAGATCACCCTCTCTAACCCTCAGGCAAAGCCACCTCCAGCACCGCCACCTACCTTCTCGGTTATCCGACCCATGAAGCGTGTGTCAGTTGAGGCTTTTGCCACCACTTTCTCACCATCCCCTTCGGCTGACTCACACCCTGACACAGCCCTCTCAATTCTCCTCTCTGCTATATCTGATACTCTTGATGTTCTTGCCGCTGCCATGAGGATTCACTTGAAGCCAGGGGCGTTGCTAGGGGGTGTCTAAGGGGGCTATAGCCCCTGATCTTTTGGTTGTAGCCCCGGATAGAATCTCAGGAGCTACAGCCAAAAGTGACCTAGCCCCCAGTCCCAACAGTTCTGACAACAGCTTAGCCCCGGGTCTTTTCCAGACCTAGCAACTCCTCTGCTTGAAGCCTAAAGCCAAGTGTAACTCCTGGTATGACTCAGACCTCGCCACCCTTAAAAGCAAGTGTGGGGTGGCTGAGAGGAAATGATGTGCTTCCAGTACATCCTCTGACAAACTGGCCTGCTGCCTGCTCCAAAGGCAATACCAGCTCTCTGTCCGCACCAAGAAGAGAGCCCACATCCAAGTCTGCGTCTCTGCGGCATCTAACAACTCGGCCAAACTCTTCAAAATCTGCGAGGAGCTGGCCAATCCTGCTGCAGTCTTTACCTCTACTGTCCCCTCCCAGGACCTCTGCATGGCTCTGGCTTCTCATTTCATCTCTAAAACTCAGGACATTTTGTCCCCTCTCTCTTCCTCTCACCCTGCCATCTCTACAAGGTTTCGAGACAAGTCTGATCTATGAAAGTCTCATCAAAACAGGTTCACCCCTGTTCCTCCAAAACCATCAAGGACCACATTGACACCTTGGCCCCTGCTCTAACTGATGTCTGCAACCACTCCTTTGCCACTGATGTCTTTCCTTTCCCCCTAAAGCACTTCCTTGTGCACACTCTTATTAAGAAACCCACAGCCGACCCCTTCTTGCTGGCTAACTATCACCCAATCCCCATCACTCCTTTCCTGGACAAACTTCTGGAAAAGCTGTCCATCTCCCAGCTTAATCCTCACACTGAATCTGTTGGTTGCCTCCATGACCATCAGTCTGGTTCAGTGCTGCCAGAAGCACAGAAACTGCTCTCCTGAACATCCGTGAAGACCTGCTCTCCAACCTTGATTGCAACACCCCCTGTGTCCTCATCTTGCTTGATCTCTCTTATGCCTTTGACACACTCAACCATGGCATTCTGCTCAACCGTCTCTGTGATAACCTGGGTATCACCGATCAGGCCCTAGCTTGGCTGACCTCTTTCCTTTCTGATCGACCCTCCCAGGTCCAACTTGGGTCCTTCGGCTCCTCTATCCTTATATCTACCTGTTGTGTTCCCAGGGGTCTAACCTTTCTCCCTTGCTGTTCAACCAATAACCGGCACTTCTTGCCCACTGCATTGCCACTCTCTGCCCCAACTTTCAGTGCTAAGCAGATGACACTCAACTAATTTTCAGGCTCCCTTCCGCCACTTCTTCTCCCTCGCTCATCTCTGACTGTCTGCTATCCAGGAGTGATGTGCCGCTAATGATCTCTGCCTAAATGCCAGTAATACAGAGATTCTCCTCATTGGCACACCTGCTCCATCCTTTCCTGTCACTCTCTGGCTGCCCTCCCTTGGCCCTCTTCCTGCTCCCACCTGTGAGGAAAAAAACCTTGGAGTCATCTTCGACTCCACACTCTCCTTCTCTCCTCACATCTCTGATGTCTCTAAGAAGTCACACTACCAGCTGCACCTCCTCAGAGGTATTCTTCCTTTCCTCTCCTTCCCCCAGAAGCTCACTTTTTCCAGAGCTCTGGTTCTCTCTAGGCTGGACTACGGCAACAGCCTCTTTCTAAATCTACCTGCTTCTACTCTCTGCCCTCTGCAACTCATACAGAACAGGACTGCGAGACTTGTCCTTGGCATCAAGCCTGGGGATCATACCTCTCCAGGACTGAAAGCTGTGCACTGGCTCCCAGTGGCTGCAAGGATTAAGTTCAAAACTGTCTGCATTGTCCAAAAGGCTTTCTGAGGCGGGGACCTCAATACTTTCAACTCTCTCTTCCTAAATATCTTCCTTCTCAAGCTCTTTGGTCATCCGCCTATGACTCCATCAGGATCAGTCGCTTCTCAAAGCAAGCAGTTTGTAGTAGATCTCTTTCTTCAGCTGCAGCCTTCCTCTGGCACAGCCTCCCTACCTCCCTGAGATGTGAGGAGAACCATCTCCGGTTCTGGAAGCACCTCAAAACCTTCCTCTTTGCTTCCCCTGCTGAACTCCTGGCTGAAACTGCGAAACTGCACTGGTCACCTGGCTACCCTCTGATCTGAGGCCCAGGTCCCCTCACCCACCCGTTGCAACCGTACACTGCCTCCCTAGCATCCCCCGCACTTTGGGATTGTTTTCTGTATCCCTATAGCCACCACCAGCACTTGACACCTGATATCTGCACTTACACTTGCACTTGCCACCAGCTGGCCACCCTTTCATTTATTGCTCATTTTTTCTATTTATGGTACTGTCGTTCCCATGTACTGCACTGCCCCCTACCACCACACTTTCTCCTTCCCCTGCACTTGCACAATCTCAATGTCACCTGGCCTAGTAAGACCGTTGTCGCTGTCGTCCCTCTTTTCCCCCTCTGTTGCCTCGTCACACCTTGAAACACTTGTGTATAGGCGCGTTATAATTGCCATATCATTTGGTCCTCTATGGCCTAGAGTCTCTTGCTATGAGGAATTTCAAATGGTTGGATGTTATTGAGGGATATTGTTGGAAAAGATTATTGAAATTCCCACAAGTGACTCCTATTGAATACCTCAGGCTGGAAATAGGACTTGTTTCCTTAAGGGGATAACTGTTGATTAGATTTAGACTGTTACATATAAAAATGAATTCCCATCCTAAATGCCAATTCTTGAACTACTAATGGGACGTGGCTGAAGAGTAGGAGTATGGAATTTGATGATAGGATTAATAAATTGGCTGGTTACCCGACTTTGCTTTTGGAACCAGGATGGCCATATTAAAATGTCTGTTTAAAAGTAAAGCCCAGAAATGGGATTGGACGAATAATTATTTGCACTTATCCACACTGAATTCTGACAAGTATACTTCTATTGTTATACAAACGTTCCTTCGACCTCTAACAAACTTGAGACAGTGTCCAAGTCCGGCAATACGATATTTTTTGCTTAGGCTACCGACTAATCAATTACCACTTTGGGTCTTCCTTGATGCAAGGGAAAAGATTCCGGTAGCGGGAAGGCTTTGTAGAATTTGTAAGATTCCAGGAGTATTACAAACTGCTAAACTTCTCAAGAGTGCAAATTGCCTTATACCAACTGTGGCATGTGACTGCAAAAGCAATATTCAGGGTAATTGGGGAACAGGTTGATTAACATACTTTGTATGATCAATTCTGTATCTAATGAATGTATTCGGAACTATTCTATGCCACTACTAATAATCATTGCTGCCCGGTTGAACCCAGTCTATATTTTATGAATTTTCACGAATTATATGTTGGATTTTTTTTTTATTGCGTATTTTATAGCATGAACTATAACATTTCAATAGCTCATTGAAGTATGTATATGCATTAATTTTAAGGATCTTAAAAGATTCTAACGATTTTCTGGTATATTGGTATAATGTTATTTTAGATCATGATTTATTTATTGTATGCAACTGGGCATGAAATATGAAATATGATAGACCTTATGGTATGCAAAGCTGAGTATTATGTGTTTTAATGTAAAGTCTTTGTAAAGGTTCTCTGAGCTAAATGCAAATAAAGAATAAAAAAACAGCTTTCCATGAACATGTGTAGATACCTTTCAATGTACGTGGGTGGGTGCTGCTTTAATCTACATGTGTGTGCCATTTTAATCTACATGTTTGTTGTAAGACTTTAAATGCACGTGTGTGCAGCATAAATACACGTGTGTGTGTGTTTGGCGGTGTGAGGCCCAGGGGACAGGCATGGTGTTTGTTACTGGACATCAATGAAGGATGTCTAGAAAAGTACTATAAAGTAAGCATTTTTCCATTTGCTTATGGTGCAATCCATCCTAAATAAGAATAATAAAGTAATTCCCCACAAGGGTGGTAACACACGTCCAAGTCCCCGTAAAGATTGTACCGGACACCCGAGTAAAAATAAGCATTTTTGCTAATATGAAGTTGGATCCTGTATTATGAATTTTTTCTGAACATAGTTTTGCTATTCGCCCATTTCTAAAACATTGTGAAGGGTTAGTCCACCCAAAGCTGGTTTCCGCACATAGTCCCCACAAGGTAGGTAAAACGTGTATGTGTGTGTGTGTGTGTGTGTGTGTGTGTGTGTGTTTGTGTTACTATCCTTGTGGGGACTTGGGTGTGTAAACATGCACACGCTGTGGGGACTTGATTTCACTGTGGGGACCTAAACCCAAGTCCCCACATGGTAATGCCTTCCAAATGACTTAAAACAACTTAAAAGACATCTGTGCCAATTTTTAGAACTTTTTTAAAAATGGCTTTGTGGGGACCTGTGTTTATTTTGGTGTGTTGATTTTTTACTCAGCTCTGCCCCCGCAGGGTGGGTGTGGTATTGCAGTCATCAACACACGGACAGGAATTTAAACACACTTGATAAATCAGATGCCCTACATGCTTAGGCAGCAGACAGCAGATTCATGGGAACCATTTATACACAAATACAATTGTGTTTTAAATGGCCTGAACTCTGCGTTTAAATGTAAAATAATGAAATTAAGCTGTTTTTTGTGTATTTTGTATGTTTACAGAATTGTTTATAATTGATATGCAATGTAAATCTTTCCTCATTGATTGCACAACACACTTCCAGATTCATTTCAAGCATTGACTACTTTTGTAATAAACGAATCACAATATGACTTACTTTACTTTCTTATTTTTCTGTGATTTTGTTGAAGTCCCCATAGGGGTGGTGTGTGATGAAATTGAATTCTACACTGTCAAGACAACACATTATGTGCACGGATGTCATCTTGTCTATAGTCTGATATGTGAATTAATTGAATGTTGGCATCACATTTTGTCTGATTATTCAAAAAATATTCACAAAGTTGATGTTTAATTGATACTCATTTGGTTTCCTTACAAGTTGATCTCTAAGGGAAAAAGGTGGCAGTAATGGAATTAGCGCCACTTTGATCAATCTGCTGATATAAGGGTTATTGAAAATGGACACTAATTCCTCTGGTGAATTTAACCGAGAAGAAATGAGCGCTGGAGGAATAAGTAATGAAAACCAGTGATAATTCCCCCGGGGCTAAATCCTCCAGTGGAATTAGAGCTGGAAATAAAAATGCTAATTCCATCCTATCTTCAGGTAAAAATACCGAACGAAACACTGCCAAAAATAGTGGCCAATTCAACCAAAAATACCCAAATGGTGAAGGAAAATGCATTCAGGTGATGCAAATGAAGCCACAGATGCACCCAATTGGCCATACAAGGGTATGTGAATACGAATAGTATGTAATGATGCTGAAGTCCCAATAGAGCTGATATGATGGTACTGAGTCCACCAAAAGGATGGTGTGTGGTCATGTTGAGGTCTCCGTTGGGATGTTGTTTGATGACATAGAGGTCCTCACAGGGATGGTGTGTCATTGTATAGAAGGCCATATAAGAATAGTGTGTATTTATGCTCAAGGTCCCATAGAAATGGAATGCAATGATATTGAATCCTCCAACTGAATGGTGTGTGCTGATGTTGAGGTCCCCACAGGGTTGATATGTGATGATATTGAAGTCCTCACATGGATGGTGTGCGCTGATGGTGAGGTCCCCAAAGGTATGATATGTGATGATATTGAAGTCCTCACATGGATGGTGTGTGCTGATGGTGAGGTCCCCACAGGGATGATATGTGATGATATTGGAGTCCTCACATAGATGGTGTGTGCTGATGGTGAGGTCCCCACAGGCATGATATGTGATGATATTTAAGTCCTCAAATGGACAGTGTGTGCTGATGTTGAGTTCCCCACAGGGTTGATATGTGATGATATTGAAGTCCTCACATGGATGGTGTGCGCTGATGGTGAGGTCCCCAAAGGTATGATATGTGATGATACTGAAGTCCTCACATGGATGGTGTGTGTTGATGTTGAGGTACCCACAGGGTTGATATGTGGTGATATTGAAGTCCTCACGTGGATGGTGTGTGCTGATGGTGAGGTCCCCACAGGGTACACACAGTGGTGTGTGCTGATGTTGAGGTCCCCACAGGGTTGATATGTGATGATATTTAAGTCCTCAAATGGGTGGTGTGTGCTGATGTTGAGGTCCCCACAGGGTTGATATGTGATGATATTGAAGTCCTCACATGGATGGTGTGTGATGATGTTGAAGTCTCCTTAATGAAGATGTATTATGATATTAAACATTTTGTATGTGGGCTCTTTGACATTAAATGCCTTACAGATATGTAATGCTTCAAGGAAGTAAAAGAGAGGTTTTGTGAAGATGTTGAAATCATTTAAGAAAGTATTTATAGGCCTGAGTGTGTTTTATGTTAACATGAACTCATGTAATGGTAATGTTACATCATGCTCTGCTTAGTACATGGCCAAATCAGAAATTGAACGAAATCTCACCTGACAATGGGGGTGATTACGAGTTGGGCAGTATTCTGTCTGTAAATCCACTGGACTTACCGTTGTCACCACTTAGTTTGGCAGATTTACAGGTGGATTACACGTGGTGGTGGCGGAGTATGATCCCTTTTTTTCATTGGACTCTATGGGGCATTTTTGGCAGAATTACTGCCTAAGGGAGCAAGGGCTAAAGGTCAGTGTGAACAAGTGCCAGTTTTGCTGGACAAGCAGCAAATACAGCAGAAACATCATCTCTGCAGACATCATTCCTGTAGATCCCGCAAAGACGGAAGCCTTCCTCACCTGGTCAAGACCTCAGAACTTGAAGGAGTTACAGAGTTTCCTTTCTTTAACAGCTACTGGAGATTTGTTGTGGGATATGCCAACATCGTGCAACCGCTTGTGGACCTCATCAAAGGATACCTGCCTAACTAGAGGAGCGGCAGGACTACTCTGCAGACCATTTACACCATCCACATGAGCCCTTTGATGATAGGTGGACCGACTAATGCCAGGAGGCATTCAAGGAGCTGAGGCAGATCCTCACTACTTGAGCTCCTCGAATACTCAAACCAATTCTGGGCTACACAGATCCTCAGTTGCCTTGCATCTTGCACATTGATGCAAGTCTTCCACCTGGTGATTGTGTTTTGATCCACAGCCTGGAAAAAGAGTGGACAGAACAAGCTGAGTAACAAGTGGGAGTCTCAACCATTCAACATTGAGCATCAATTAGTAGTGCTGCCTGTCTACTGACTATGGGTATGAGGACAGCCAAGAAACATCAAGACCTTGCAATGGAACCATCTGCTCCAAGTCCAGGATGAGTTTGAGCTGACACTGGCAGTGAGAGAAGAGGACGTGAACCCGACTCTGAGAGTGTTCTTTCGAGACTAATCCTGATCCCATTGCTCCTGGTAAATTGGATGTGGCAGGTTACCCTTACCCATTCCTCCACTGGAATATAGGGAGCCTGACTTGGTACAGGGTTGATCGCTGGGTCAGGAATAAACCCTAGATGAGGCCCCGGCTGATCTTCATCCTGCAACCAGGGAGAGCACGACTGTCATGAAACTAACATAGGATTCACCGGGGGTCCAATGTGAGTTTCCCATTGCCTGATCCAAAGTTTTCCATTCTTTCTTCTTTAGTGCAGGTGCCTGCGAGTTCAGGGATACTTTGGCAGGGCGCAGGGCATGAGAGGGGGTTGGGGGTAACAGGAGAGAGACACGGGGCATGAGCGAGGGGTGGGGGGCAACAGCAGGGAGACACGGGGCATGACCGGGGGTGCGGGGCAACAGGAGAGAGACACGGGGCATGAGCAGGGGGTGGGGGGGTAACAGGAGAGAGACACGGGGCATGAGTGGGGGGTTGGGGGTAACAGGAGAGAGACACGGGGCATGAGAGGGGGGTGAGGGGTAACAGGAGAGAGACACGGAGCATGAGCGGGGGGTGGGGGGCAACAGGAGAGAGACACGGGGCATGAGAGGGGGGTGGGGGTAACAGGAGAGAGACACGTGGCATGAGCGGGGGGTGGGGGTAACATCAGGGAGACACGGGGCATGATCGGGGATGGGGGGCAACAGGACAGAGATACGGGGCATGAGAGGGGGGTGGGGGTAACAGGAGAGAGACACGTGGCATGAGCGGGGAGTAGGGGTAACATCAGGGAGACACGGGGCATGACCAGGGGTGGGGGGCAACAGCAGGGAGACACGGGGCATGAGCGGGGGTGGGGGGAACACGAGGGAGACACGGGGCATGAGAGGGGGGTGGGAGGTAACAGGAGACAGACACGGGGCATGAGCGGGGGGTTGGGAGCAACAGCAGAGAGACATGGGGCATGACTGGGGGTGGGGGGCAACAGAAGGGAGATACAGGGCATGACCGGGGGGTGGGAGGAAACATGAGAGAGACACAGGGCATGAGAGGGGGATGAGGGGTAACAGGAGAGAGACACGGGGCACGAGAGGGGGGTAACAGCAGAGAGACACGGGGCATGAGCGGGGGTTGGGGGGCAACAGGAGGGAGACACGGGGCATGAGAGGGGGGTGGGGGGTTAACAGGAGAGACATGGGGCATGAGTGGGGGTTGGGGGCAACAGCAGGGAGACACGGGGCATGACCGGGGTGTGAGGGGCAACAGGTGAGAGACACAGGGCATGAGAGGGGGTGGGGGTAACAGGAGAGAGACACGGAGCATGAGCGGGGGGTGGGGGGTAACAGGAGAGAGACACGGAGCATGAGCGGGGGGTGGGGGGTAACAGGAGACAGACACGGGGCATGAGTGGGGGTGGGGGCAACAGCAGGGAGACACGGGGCATGAGCGGGGGGAAAACGAGGGAGACACGGGGCATGAGAGGGGGGTGGGGGTAACAGAAGAGAGACACGGGACATGAGTGGGGGGGTGGGGGGCAACGGGAGGGAGACGCAGGGCTTGACGGGGGTGGGGGGCAGCAGGAGAGAGACACGGGGCAAGAGAGGGGGGTGGGGGGCAAACAGGAGAGAGACACGGGGCATGAGCGGGAGTGGGGGGCAACATGAGAGAGACACGGGGCAGGAGCGGGGTGGGGGGCAAGAGCAGAGAGACACGGGGCATGAGCGGGGGGTGGGGGGTAACAGGAGAGACATGAGGCATAAGCGAGGGGTGGGGGAACAGGAGAGAGACACGGGGCATGAACGGGGGTGGGGGGCAACAGCAGGGAGACAGGGGGCATGACCAGGGTGGTGGGGGGCAACAGGAGAGAGACACGGGGCATGAGAGGGGGGTGGGGGGTAACAGGAGAGAGACACGGGGCATGAGAGGGGGGTGGTGGGGTAACAGGAGAGAGACACGGGGCATGAGCGGGGGTGGGGGGCAACAGCAGGGAGACACGGGGCATGAGCAGAGGGTGGGGGGCAACAGCAGGGAGACACGGGGCATGAGCGGGGGGTGGGGGGAACACGAGGGATACACGGGGTATGAGCGGGGGGTCGGGGTTAACAGGAGAGAGACACGGGGCATGACCGGGGGGTGGGGGGTAACAGGAGAGAGACATGGGGCATGAGAGGGGGGTGGGGGGTAACAGGAGAGAGACACGGGGCATGAGCAGGGGGTAGGGGTAAGAGGAGAGAGACTCGGGGCATGAGCGGGGGTGGGGGGCAACAGCAGGGAGACACGGGGCATGACCGGGGGTGGGGGTCAACAGGAGAGAGACACGGTGCATGAGAGGGGGGTGGGGGTAACAGGAGAGAGAAAAGGGGCATGAGCGAGGGTGGGGGGCAACATGAGAGAGACACAGGGCATGAGCGGGGGTGGGGGGCAACAGCAGGGAGACACGGGCCACGAGCGGGGGTGGGGGGAACACGAGGGAGACACGGGGCATGAGAGGGGGTGGGAGGTAACAGGAGAGAGACACGGGGCATGAGCGGGGGGTTGGGGGCAACAGCAGGGAGACACGGGGCATGACTGGGGGATGGGGGGCAACAGGAGAGAGACACGGGGCATGAGCGGGGGGTGGGGAGTAACAGGAGAGACATGAGGCATAAGCGAGGGGTGGGGGAACAGGAGAGAGACACGGGGCATGAGCGGGGTGTTGGGGCAACAGCAGGGAGACACGGGGCATGACCGGGGTGGTGGGGGGCAACAGGAGAGAGACACGGGGCATGAGAGGGGGGTGGGGGGTAACAGGAGAGAGACACGGGGCATGAGCGGGGGTGGGGGGCAACAGCAGGGAGACACGGGGCATGAGCGGAGGGTGGGGGGCAACAGCAGGGAGATACGGGGCATGAGCGGGGGGTGGGGGAACACGAGGGAGACACGGGGCATGAGCGGGGGGTCGGAGTTAACAGGAGAGAGACATGGGGCATGAGCGGGGGGTAGGGGGCAACAGGAGAGAGACACGGGGCATGAGCGGGCAGTGGGGGGCAACAGCAGGGAGACACGGGGCATGACCAGGGGGTAGGGGGCAACATGAGAGAGACACGGGGCATGAGGGGGTGTGGGGGGTAACAGGAGAGAGACACGGGGCATGAGCGGGGGTATGGGTAACAGGAGAGAGACTCGGGCATGAGCGGGGGTGGGGGGCAACAGCAGGGAGACACGGAGCATGACCGGGGGTGGGGGTCAACAGGAGGGAGACACGGGGCATGACCGGGGGGTGGGGGCGACACGAGAGAGACACGGGACATGAGTGAGGGGTGGGGGGTAACAGGAGACAGACACGGGGCATGAGCGGGGGTGGGAGGCAACAGCAGGGAGACACGGGGCATGAGTGGGGGGAAAACGAGGGAGACACGGGGCATGAGCGGGGGGTGGGGGGTAACAGAAGAGAGACACGGGACATGAGCGGAGGGCAAAAGGAGGGAGACACAGGGCATGACCGGGGGGTGGGGGGCAACAGGGAGACACAGGGCATGGCTGGGGGGTCGGGGCAACAGGAGAGGGACTCAGGGCTTGACCTTGGGGTGGGGGGCAACAGGAGAGAGACACGGGGCATGAGAGGGGTGGGGGTAACAGGAGAGAGACAGGGGGCATAAGCAAGGGGTGGGGGAACAGGAGAGAGACACGGGGCATGAGCGGGGTGTTGGGGCAACAGCAGGGAGACACGGGGCATGACCGGGGTGGTGGGGGGCAACAGGAGAGAGACACGGGGCATGAGAGGGGGGTGGGGGGTAACAGGAGAGAGACACGGGGCATGAGCGGGGGTGGGGGGCAACAGCAGGGAGACACGGGGCATGAGCGGAGGGTGGGGGAACACGAGGGAGACACGGGGCATGAGCGGGGGGTCGGAGTTAACAGGAGAGAGACATGGGGCATGAGCGGGGGGTAGGGGGCAACAGGAGAGAGACACGGGGCATGAGCGGGCAGTGGGGGGCAACAGCAGGGAGACACGGGGCATGACCAGGGGGTGGGGGGCAACAGGAGAGAGACACGGGGCATGAGGGGGTGTGGGGGGTAACAGGAGAGAGACACGGGGCATGAGCGGGGGTATGGGTAACAGGAGAGAGACTCGGGGCATGAGCGGGGGTGGGGGGCAACAGCAGGGAGACACGGAGCATGACCGGGGGTGGGGGTCAACAGGAGGGAGACACGGGGCATGACCGGGGGGTGGGGGCGACACGAGAGAGACACGGGACATGAGTGAGGGGTGGGGGGTAACAGGAGACAGACACGGGGCATGAGTGGGGGTGGGAGGCAACAGCAGGGAGACACGGGGCATGAGTGGGGGGAAAACGAGGGAGACACGGGGCATGAGCGGGGGGTGGGGGGTAACAGAAGAGAGACACGGGACATGAGCGGAGGGCAAAAGGAGGGAGACACAGGGCATGACCGGGGGGTGGGGGGCAACAGGGAGACACAGGGCATGGCTGGGGGGTCGGGGCAACAGGAGAGGGACTCAGGGCTTGACCTTGGGGTGGGGGGCAACAGGAGAGAGACACGGGGCATGAGAGGGGTGGGGGTAACAGGAGAGAGACAGGGGGCATGAGCGGGGGGTGGGGGGCAACAGCAGGGAGACACGGGGCATGACCGGGGGTGGGGGTCAACAGGAGAGAGACACGGGGCATGAGAGGGGGGTGGGGGTAACAGGAGAGAGAAAAGGGGCATGAGCGAGGGTGGGGGGCAACATGAGAGAGACACAAAGCATGAGCGGGGGTGGGGGGCAACAGCAGGGAGACACGGGGCACGAGCGGGGGTGGGGGGAACACGAGGGAGACACGGGGCATGAGAGGGGGTGGGAGGTAACAGGAGAGAGACACGGGGCATGAGCGGGGGGTTGGGGGCAACAGCAGGGAGACACGGGGCATGACTGGGGGTGGGGGCAACAGGAGAGAGACACGGGGTATGAGCGGGGGGTGGGGAGTAACAGGAGAGACATGAGGCATAAGCGAGGGGTGGGGGAACAGGAGAGAGACACGGGGCATGAGCGGGGTGTTGGGGCAACAGCAGGGAGACACGGGGCATGACCGGGGTGGTGGGGGGCAACAGGAGAGAGACATGGGGCATGAGAGGGGGTGGGGGGTAACAGGAGAGAGACACGGGGCATGAGCGGGGGTGGGGGCAACAGCAGGGAGACACGGGGCATGAGCGGAGGGTGGGGGCAACAGCAGGGAGATACGGGGCATGAGCGGGCGGTGGGGGAACACGAGGGAGACACGGGGCATGAGCGGGGGGTCGGAGTTAACAGGAGAGAGACATGGGGCATGAGCGGGCGGTAGGGGGCAACAGGATAGAGACACGGGGCATGAGCGGGCAGTGGGGGGCAACAGCAGGGAGACACGGGGCATGACCAGGGGGTGGGGGGCAACAGGAGAGAGACACGGGGCATGAGGGGGTGTGGGGGGTAACAGGAGAGAGACACGGGGCATGAGCGGGGGTATGGGTAACAGGAGAGAGACTCGGGGCATGAGCGGGGGGTGGGGGGCAACAGCAGGGAGACACGGAGCATGACCGGGGGTGGGGGTCAACAGGAGAGAGACACGGGGCATGAGAGGGGGGTGGGGGTAACAGGAGAGAGACACGGGGCATGAGCGATGGTGGGGGGCAACATGAGAGAGACACAGGGCATGAGCGGGGGTGGGGGGCAACAGCAGGGAGACACGGGGCATGAGCGGGGGGAACACGAGGGAGACACGGGGCATGAGAGGGGGGTGGGAGGTAACAGGAGACAGACACGGGGCATGAGCGGGGGGTTTGGAGCAACAGCAGAGAGACAACGGGCATGACTGGGGGTGGGGGGCAACAGAAGGGAGACACGGGGCATGACCGGGGGGTGGGAGGTAACATGAGAGAGACACGGGGCATGAGAGGGGGATGAGGGGTAACAGGAGAGAGACACGGGGCACGAGAGGGGGGTGGGGGTAACAGCAGAGAGACACGGGGCATGAGCGGGAGTTGGGGGGCAACAGGAGGGAGACACGGGGCATGACCGGGGGGTGGGGGCGACACGAGAGAGACACGGGACATGAGTGAGGGGTGGGGGGTAACAGGAGACAGACACGGGGCATGAGCGGGGGTGGGAGGCAACAGCAGGGAGACACGGGGCATGAGTGGGGGGAAAACGAGGGAGGCACGGGGCATGAGCGGGGGGTGGGGGGTAACAGAAGAGAGACACGGGACATGAGCGGGGGGCAAAAGGAGGGAGACACAGGGCATGACCGGGAGGTGGGGGGCAACAGGGAGACACAGGGCATGGCTGGGGGGTCGGGGCAACAGGAGAGGGACTCAGGGCTTGACCTTGGGGTGGGGGGCAACACGGGGCATGAGAGGGGTGGGGGGTAACAGGAGAGAGACAGGGGGCATGAGCGGGGGTCGGGGGCAACAGCAGGGAGACACGGGGCATGAGCGGGGGGAGGGGGAACACAAGGGAGACACGGGGACTGAGCAGGGGTGTGGGGGTAACAGGAGAGAGACACGGGGTTGTGAGGGGCAACAGCAGGGAGACACGGGGCATGAGTGGAGGTGGGGGGTGACAGGAGAGACACGAGGCATGAATGGGGGGTGGGGGGCAACAGCAGGGAGACACGGGGCATGACTGGGGGTGGGGGGTAAAAGGAAAGAGACACAGGGCATGAGAGGGGGGCGGGGGGGTAACAAGAGAGAGACACAGGGCATGAGTGGGGGGTGGGAGGCAACAGCAGGGAGACAAGGGGAATGAGCAGGGGGTGGGGGTTAACAGGAGAGACACACGGGGCCTGAGCGGGGGTGGGGAGCAACAGGAGGGAGACACAGGGCATGACCGGGGGGTGGGGGGCAACAGGGAGACACAGGGCATGGTTGGGGCGGTCGGGGCAACAGGAGAGGGACTCAGGGCTTGACCTTGGGGTGGGGGGCAATAGGAGAGAGACACGGGGCATGAAAGGGGGGTGGGGGGTAACAGGAGAGAGACAGGGGGCATGAGCGGGGGTCGGGGGCAACAGCAGGGAGACACGGGGCATGAGCGGGGGGTGGGGGGAACACAAGGGAGACACGGGGCATGAGCAGGGGTGTGGGGGTAACAGGAGAGAGACACGGGGCATGAACGGGTTGTGAGGGGCAACAGCAGGGAGACACGGGGCATGAGTGGGGGTGGGGGGTAACAGGAGAGACACGAGGCATGAACGGGGGGTGGGGGGCAACAACAGGGAGACACGGGGCATGACTGGGGGGTGGGGGGTAAAAGGAAAGAGACACAGGGCATGAGAGGGGGGTGGGGGGGTAACAAGAGAGAGACACGGGGCATGAGTGAGGGGTGGGGGGCAACAGCAGGGAGACACGGGCATGAGTGGAGGGTGGGAGGCAACAGCAGGGAGACACGGGGCATGATCAGGGGGTGGGGGTTAACAGGAGAGAGACACGGGGCATGAGCGGGGTTGGGGGGCAACAGCAGGAAGACACGGGGCATGAGCGGGGGGTGGGGGGCAACAGGAGAGAGACACGGGGCATGAGCGGGGTTGGGGGGCAACAGCAGGAAGACACGGGGCATGAGCGGGGGGTGGGGGGGAACAGGAGAGAGACACGGGGCATGAGCGGGGGGTGGGGGGTAACAGGAGAGAGACACGGGGAATGAAAGGGGGGTGGGGGGTTAACAGGAGAGAGACACGGGGCATGAGTGGGGTTGAGGGTAACAGGAGAGAGACTCGGGCATGAGCAGGGGGTGGGGGGCAACAGCAGGGAGAGACGGGGCATGACCGGGGGTGGGGGGGCAACATGAGAGAGACACTGGGCATGAGAGGGGGGTGAGGGTAACAGGAGAGAGACACGGGGCATGAGCCGGGGGTGGGGGGCAACATGAGAGAGACACGGGGCATGAGCGGGGTGTGGGGGGCAACAGCAGGGAGACACGGGGCATGAGGGGGGGTGGGGGGAACACGAGGGAGACACGGGGCATGAGCGGGGGGTCGGAGTTATCAGGAGAGAGACATGGGGCATGAGCGGGGGGTAGGGGGCAACAGGAGAGAGACACGGGGCATGAGCGGGCAGTGGGGGGCAACAGCAGGGAGACACGGGGCATGACCAGGGGGTGGGGGCAACAGGAGAGAGACACGGGGCATGAGGGGGGGTGGGGGGTAACAGGAGAGAGACACGGGGCATGAGCGGGGGTATGGGTAACAGGAGAGAGACTCGGGGCATGAGCGGGGGGTGGGGGGCAACAGCAGGGAGACACGGAGCATGACCGGGGGTGGGGGTCAACAGGAGAGAGACACGGGGCATGAGAGGGGGGTGGGGGTAACAGGAGAGAGACACGGGGCATGAGCGAGGGTGGGGGGCAACATGAGAGAGACACAGGGCAAGAGCGGGTGTGGGGGGCAACAGCAGGGAGACACGGGGCATGAGCGGGGGTGGGGGGAACACGAGGGAGACACGGGGCATGAGAGGGGGGTGGGAGGTAACAGGAGACAGACACGGGGCATGAGCGGGGGGTTGGGAGCAATAGCAGGGAGACATGGGGCATGACTGGGGGTGGGGGGCAACAGAAGGGAGACACGGGGCATGACCGGGGGGTAGGAGGTAACATGAGAGAGACACGGGGCATGAGAGGGGGGTGAGGGGTAACAGGAGAGAGACACAGGGCACGAGAGGGGGGTGGGGGTAACAGCAGAGAGACACGGGGCATGAGCAGGGGTTGGGGGCAACAGGAGGGAGACACGGGGCATGACCGGGGGGTGGGGGCGACACGAGAGAGACACGGGGCATGAGTGAGGGGTGGGGGGTAACAGGAGACAGACACGGGGCATGAGCGGGGGTGGGAGGCAACAGCAGGGAGACACGGGGCATGAGTGGGGGGAAAACGAGGGAGACACGGGGCATGAGCCGGGGGTGGGGGGTAACAGAAGAGAGACACGGGACATGAGCGGGGGTGGGGGGCAAAAGGAGGGCGACACAGGGCATGACCGGGGGGTGGGGGACAACAGGGAGACACAGGGCATGGCTGGGGGGTCGGGGCAACAGGAGAGGGACTCAGGCCTTGACCTTGGGGTGGGGGGCAACAGGAGGGAGACACGGGGCATGAGAGGGGGGCGGGGGGTAACAGGAGAGAGACAGGGGGCATGAGCGGGGGACGGGGGCAACAGCAGGGAGACACGGGGCATGAGCGGGGGGTGGGGAACACAAGGGAGACACGGGGCATGAGCAGGGGTGTGGGGGTAACAGGAGAGAGACACGGGGCATGAGCGGGTTGTGAGGGGCAACAGCAGGGAGACACGGGGCATGAGTGGGGTGGGGGGTAACAGGAGAGACACGAGGCATGAACGGGGGGTGGGGGGCAACAGCAGGGAGACACGGGGCATGACTGGGGGGTGGGGGGTAAAAGGAAAGAGACACAGGGCATGAGAGGGGGGCAGGGGGGTAACAAGAGAGAGACACGGGGCATGAGTGGGGGGTGGGGGGGCAACAGCAGGGAGACGCGGGCATGAGTGGGGGGTGGGAGGCAACAGCAGGGAGACACGGGGCAAGAGCAGGGGGTGGGGGTTAACAGGAGAGAGACACGGGGCCTGAGCGGGGGTGGGGGGCAACAGGAGGGAGACACAGGGCATGACCGGGGGTTGGGGGGCAACAGGGAGACACAGGGCATGGCTGGGGGGTCGGGGCAACAGGAGAGGGACTCAGGGCTTGACCTTGGGGTGGGGGGCAATAGGAGAGAGACACGGGGCATGAGAGGGGGGTGGGGGGTAACAGGAGAGAGACAGGGGGCATGAGCGGGGGTCGGGGGCAACAGCAGGGAGACACGGGACATGAGCGGGGGGTGGGGGGAACACAAGGGAGACACGGGGCATGAGCAGGGGTGTGGGGGTAACAGGAGAGAGACACGGGGCATGAGCGGGTTGTGAGGGGCAACAGCAGGGAGACACGGGGCATGAGTGGGGGTGGGGGGTAACAGGAGAGACACGAGGCATGAACGGGGGGTGGGGGGCAACAGCAGGGAGACACGGGGCATGACTGGGGGGTGGGGGGTAAAAGGAAAGAGACACAGGGCATGAGAGGGGGGTGGGGGGTAACAAGAGAGAGACACGGGGCATGAGTGGGGGGTGGGGGGGCAATAGCAGGGAGACACGGGCATGAGTGGGGGGTGGGAGGCAACAGCAGGGAGACACGGGGCATGAGCAGGGGGTGGGGGTTAACAGGAGAGAGACATGGGGCATGAGCGGGGGTAGGGGGCAACAGCAGGAAGACATGGGGCATGAGCGGGGGTGGGGGGCAACAGGAGAGAGACACGGGGCATGAGCGGGGCGTGGGGGGTAACAGGAGAGAGACACGGGGAATGAAAGGGGGGTGGGGGGTTAACAGGAGAGAGACACGGGGCATGAGCGGGGTTGAGGGTAACAGGAGAGAGACTCGGGCATGAGCAGGGGGTGGGGGGCAACAGCAGGGAGAGACGGGGCATGACCGGGGGTGGGGGGCAACATGAGAGAGACACTGGGCATGAGAGTAGGGTCAGGGTAACAGGAGAGAGACACGGGGCATGAGCCGGGGGTGGGGGGCAACATGAGAGAGACACGGGGCATGAGCGGCGGGTGGGGGGCAACAACAGGGAGACACGGGGCATGAGCGGGGGTGGGGGGAACACGAGGGAGACACGGGGCATGAGAGGGGGTGGGGGGCAACAGCAGGGAGACATGTGGCATGAGCGGAGGGTGGGGGGCAACAGCAGGGAGACACGAGG
This sequence comes from Ambystoma mexicanum, assembly GCF_040938575.1. NCBI lineage: Eukaryota > Metazoa > Chordata > Amphibia > Caudata > Ambystomatidae > Ambystoma > Ambystoma mexicanum. Next base: position 721,236,684 of record NC_090932.1, read on the forward strand.
CATGAGCGGTGGGTGGGGGGAACAAGAGGGAGACACGGGGCATGAGCGGGGGTGGGGGTTAACAGGAGAGAGACACGGGGCGTGAGCAGGGGGTGGGGGGCAACAGGAGAGAGACACGGGGCATGAGCGGGGGTTGGGGGGCAACAGCAGGAAGACACGGGGCATGACCGGGGGGTGGGGCAACAGGAGAGAGACACGGGGCATGAAAGGGGGGTGGGGAGTAACAGGAGAGAGACACGGGGCATGAGCAGAGGGTGGGGGGCAACAGCAGGGAGACACAGGGCATGACCGGGGGGGTGGGGGGCAACATGAGAGAGACACGGGGCATGAGCAGAGGATAGGGGAAACAGGAGAGAGACACGGGGCATGAGAGGGGGTGGGGGTAACAGGAGAGAGACACGGGGCATGAGCGGGGGGTGGGGGGCAACAGGAGGGAGACACGGGGCATGACCGGGGGTGGGGGCGACAGGAGAGAGACACGGGGCATGAGAGAGGGGTGGGGGGTAACAGGAGAGAGACACGGGGCTTGAGCGGGGGTGGGGGGCAACATGAGAGAGACACAGGGCATGAGCGGGGGGTGGGGGGCAACAGCAGGGAGACACAGGGCATGAGCAGGGGTGGGGGGAACACGAGGGAGACATGGGGCATGAGAGGGTGGTGGGGGTAACAGGAGAGAGACACAGGGCATGAGCGGGGGTGGGGGGGGCAACAGCAGGGAGACACAGGGCATGACTGGGGCGTGGGGGGCAACATAAGGGAGACACGGGGCATGACCGGGGGTGGGGGCAACAGGAGAGAGACACAGGGCATGAGGGGGGTGAGGGGTAACAGGAGAGAGACACGGGGCATGAGAGGGGGGTGGGGGGTAACAGGAGAGAGACACGGGGCATGAGCGGGGGGTGGGGGGCAACAGGTGGGAGACACGGGGCATGACCGGGGGGTCAGGGCAACAGGAGAGAGACACGGGGCATGAGAGGGGGGTGGGAGGCAACAGCAGGGAGACACGGGGTATGAGTGGGGGGAAAACGAGGGAGACACGGGGCATGAGAGGGGGGTGGGGGTAACAGAAGAGAGACACGGGACATGAGCGGGGGGTGGGGGGCAAAAGCAGGGAGACACGGGGCATGACCGGGGGGTGGGGGGCAACAGAGAGACACAGGGCATGGCTGGGGGGTCGGGGGCAACAGGAGAGAGACACAGGGCTTGACCTGGGGGTGGGGGGCAACAGGAGAGAGACACGGTGCATGAGAGGGGGGTGGGGGGTAACAGGAGAGAGACACGTGGCATGAGCAGGGGTCTGGGGCAACAGCAGGGAGACACGGGGCATGAGCGCGGGGTGGGGGAACATGAGGGAGACATGGGGCATGAGCAGGGGTGTAACTGTAATTCCCAATTTTCCGCGCAAATAGCGCAGCGCTAAATGTGCCTGAAATAGGAATTTATTGGGCGCATTCACCCCCAGCTTATTGCTGGGGGTAAAAGCTGCCAGACTCATGTTTGGGCGGACCCTTAAATGCAGCGGTAATAGCATTACCGCAGCATTTAAGGGCTACCCCCAACTCATGATGTTTATGCCTAGTTATTTATTTATTTATTTATCATTTCACCACTGGATTGGATTAGAACTTTAATGCTGCTGCTGGGAGATGATTATCTCTGAAAAGATGCAAAAAGATCAATTTCTTTTGCGTACCATAATGTATGTTATGTGAAATGTGGTTTTGTTTTGAATACTTTAAATACTGTACTTGACTTTTAATTAAATCATTGTTTTTAAACTCATGCCGTACATTGCAATAGTTTTACATCCTTTTCATGAAGTTCATTCATGGCGCTTTCTGGCTTGCAGAATCAGGAGAAGCTGAGGGTGGGTGATGGGGCCGTGATATGCGCAAAGCTCAAAGCCTTTGTCATGTAGAACTTGACCAGCTACCATTCGCACCTCTCTGCCTGGTAACCATGACAATTTGAGTTTGTCTGCTGCCAAGGAGGCACACCCAGCAGATCAATCAAGGGCAGGAAGGGTCACTCTGAAGTGGCCTGCCAGTTTCAGTACTTGCAGATTTTACTAGACGTGAGGCATCTTGCTTTTGTTTGAAAACGGCCAATGTTTTCATTAGGTTTTCCGAAGTTTCAGAAGAGCATTTCTGAAATCTGACCTGCTTCAAAGGAAAAGCGCTGATTCGTAATGACACGCTTTTAGTTGCAGGCAGTAATCACACACAACTCTTTAGTTGTCATTTTTGTTTGTCTATTTGAAAACATTATACAAATGTATCTGGCATAGACTCCTTTCAGCATGCGTGGGATATCAGGAAGGGGAACACTGTATGACGAGCAGCGTGCGTTGTTAGAGCTGTGTTTGTGTGTGCTCTCAGTGTCAAAATGTACAGATGCTGTAGGTAACAAACAGGACAAGTAGAAAAGATATGTTTTCAGAGAATTAGATGGCAAAGCTTTTCAAGGTTGAGGTGCATTGAAAGAGATGTGTGTGGTCCAAGCAATGGAATACATGAGTGCTGCCTGTCAGAACAGAGCTACATTGTTACATTGGTGTGTGCATTTGTTGACTGCTTTGGTTACTTTGCCTTGTGACGATTGGACACATAGGGCCTCATTACGACCCCCGCGCTAAACCATGGTGCTATTAGCACCATGGTCCATGCCGGGGTCCGCCATGGTGAATGGCGGAATTACCGCCTCATTCCAAGGTTGGCTGGGCGGTAATTCCCCATTCACCATGGGCCCTTCCCCATTCCCATTTTTGCCCCATAGGGCTCAATGGGAATGGGGAAGGCGCTAAGTACGGTGCCGCAAATTGCGGCACCATACTTAGCACTAAGGTCCCTTTGCGGCACCCTACTTTAACGGCTGGTAAAACCAGCCGTTAAGGTCGGGTCCCGCAAAGGGACCTCGTAATTAGGCGCTAAGTGTTTAACGCCGCCGCAGCCTTTTACGGCGCCGTTAAACACTTAGGGCCTCATTACGACCCTGGCGGTAAGTGAAAAACGATGGCGGTAAATGGTTACCGCCATCGTTTTCCGCCAGGTCCGATCATGACTCCTGACCGTAAACTACGATGCCAATAGCGGCATCGTAGTTAACGCTGCCGCTAACTGCGCTAAGGGTGCGCGCACGCGACCGCCCACACCGTACTTAGCGCCATGGCGGAAAGGTACGCAAATGCCGACCCAAGCGGACATGCACCTAACGCCATCACCGAGGCCGCTAAGTACCTTACCGCCATGGTGCAAATAACGCCATCGCGAACCAACCGTAAAGGGCCAATTCAAGTGAATGCAGCTGCCACAGGTGCACAGAAACAGCACAGGTGAAGGCAATACAGACTCAGGGGAGTACAAAAAGAGCACACCCCACCCCTACCCACACCCAGTCACACTCCACAATGATGGCAATACGACTAGCAATGTTGGGGCTGGAGGACCTGATAGCAATGCATGTGCTACTACAACAGCAACAACAACAACAACAACAGGCAGCACAGAGGAGACGCAGGAGGAGAAGGAGGGCAAGGCAGGCCCAGCAAGCCCCACCAGCACAGCCAGTGCCACCACGCAGGCAGCCCCCAATCCCACGCATCAGAGCCAATCCAAACAACCTCACTGCTGAGCAGATCCACACCCTGTACCGTTTGGACCGGGACACCATCACCGCCATCGTAGACATGACACACGACGACATCGTCAGCATGATAGAAAGTCCAACCGCCATCCCCCCCCCTACTGAAGGTAGTGGCTGTACTCCACTTCCTGGCCACAGGCACCTACCAGCACACAGTGGGGCACCTGCATGGCATTTCACAACCATTATTCTCACGAACACTCATCCAAGTGCTCGATGCCCTCCTCAAGCACACAGACGACCACATCTCATTACCACGGACTGCCCAGGAGATTGCAAACACCAAAGTGGGTTTCCATGCACTAGCCAGCATACCCGGTTGCATTGGTGCCATCGACTGCACCCATGTGGAATTGGTGGTTCCACGTGCCATGGAGGTACCGTACCGCAACCGGAAACAGTTCCACTCTATCAACGTGCAAATGGTCTGTGACTCCAACAAGATCATCACACATTGTTGTGCCCGATTCCCCGGATCAACCCATGATTCAATGGTCCTGAGGAACTCCACAATACCACGCTACATGGAGCGACATGCAGGCCCAAGATCCTGGCTACTCGGTGAGTGCAATGTCATGGAAGTGGGCATGGGAATGACGTACCAGTGCATACTCCACCTGGCAGAAAGGGGGGGGGAAGATGCATACTCCACCTGGCAGAAAGGGGGGGGGGAAGATGCATACTCCACCTGGCTGTGAGTAACACAGAGAACGGATACAGAGGAAGGGCACTCACAATGCACAAAACCCCTCTGCATACATAGGGTGATGGCATGCAAAACAGGCCATGGCAGCAATGAGCATATACTGGTTGCATAGTGTGAATCAATTAGTGCATGTAGAAGTGAGCCAAGGTAACAGTTCCATGCCAGCCATGGTGGAACATCATGTTCCTGATCAGACAACATGACTGACACATACATTCTCGCCTACATACAGGTGATGCAGCCTATCCCCTGAAGAGGTGGCTCCTCACGCCAGTCCGGAACCCGCAGAACCAGCACGAGGAGGACTTCAACCGTGCACATACACGTACTCGTGTGGTCATAGAGCAGACATTCGGCCTCCTGAAGGCACGGTTCCGAAGCCTCAGCAGGTCTGGTGGGGCACTCCTGTATGGCCATGAGAAGGTGGCAAAGATCGTCATGGCATGTGTCATGCTGCACAATATGTGCGTCAGACGGAATGTGCCCCTGCCCCCTGACGCAGAACTGCAACCACCTGACGATGAGGATGAGGAGGGTGCAGATGGGGCGCCACCACATGGAGGAGGCGATGCACAGGAGGGGCGTGCCATGCGCCAAAGTATCATCGACCACTGCTTCTAGCACACACGGCTGGTGTTTATCGCATGGAGACTGCACTTGGGGCACTGTGTGTCTCTGGGACATGCACACTGTGGACTGTACACCAATAAAGCACACATACGCAATGAAAATGTCCACACATTTCTTTTTTTGAAAGAAAAAAGTGTATTGGAACTATGAACTGTCGTGTCACACCCCCACCCACCTCCCCCCTGCACACCCCAACACACCCCCTCCCACCTCCCACCTCCCCCCTGCACACCCCAACACACCCCCTCCCACCTCCCACCTCCCCCCTGCTCACCCCAACACACCCCCTCCCACCTCCCACCTCCCCCCTGCACACCCCAACACACCCCCTCCCACCTCCCACCTCCCCCCTGCACACCCCAACACACCCCATGTAGCTGTCAACAGATGCCTGTGACTGTGTCCACAGGCCGTCACAAGCCCCCTCTCCCGGCCCCCGGGGCACCCCTGGCTGTGGAGCGCAGGTTGCGTCCAGAACGGCGCACGGGGCTGCTCTGCGCAGAACTGGCAGTGGAGGATGTCCCTGGCTGCCCCTGTGCATGCAGCTCCTGTCGTGTGTGGGTGAGGTCAGTGACCGCACGACGCAAGCCCGCAAGTTCGGCACAGATGTCCCTGGACATGGCCTGCATGGCATCCCTCAGGGTGGCAGTGCTCTGCGCCACTTCCGCCCTTAGTGTCTCCGTGGCCTGTTCAATGCTGAACCTAGCCCCCACACATTCCGCGGCATGCTCATCCAGCATTGCGGACAGTTGATGCTGCCGCTGAGTGATGTCCTCGAGGGACGGCTGGCCGTGCTGGCCCATGGCCAGTGCAGGTGGAGTGATGGAGGGGCTGGTCCCCTCCTGTGGAGTGTGGACAGGGCATGGGGTGGAAGGCCACTCCTCTGCCTCAGTGTGCCCCTGTGTGTCGCCCTCATGGGGGCTGGCGTCTGAGAAACAGGGGGAATGTAGTTGGTCAGTGGGGCTTCTGACCTCCTGCTCCATGTCCGAGTCAGAACATGCAGCTGTTGCAGCTGTCTCCCCGATGTTGCTGCTAGCCGCTGACCCCCTGCCTTCTGTGGCAGGCAATGTCGGTGGAGGTGGAGCAGCTGCTGCTGGCCTGCTGCCAACAGGGGTGCTTGCCGGTGGGACCTCCGGTATGCCTGCAGTGGGACCTGCTTGTCGTGGGGTCTGCCTCACTGCAGCTGAGGTTGAGGGTGCAGGGAGGTTGTCGTTGGACTTCGCTCTCTTCGGCGCAGGGGTGTCCTGGTCCTCTGGGTGTGATTCTGTGCCTGTGGTGGAGCAAAGGTGGGAGGGCGTTATTGATGGGTCTACGGACTTCTGAATGACAATGGTTGACATTATTTTGGCCAGTGGATGAGGCAGATTTCAGGCAGTGCCATGCAGGTTGTCTCCTTTTGGTGTGGTATGTGGATGCAGGTATGAGGGTGCCAGCAGTGTATGCAGGGTGGTGCTCGCATGTGGCTATGGGCAGTATTGATTTGTGTTGCATTTACACTCTTCGTGGGGCGAGGGCAGGAGCCCCCCCAGCACCCCAGCCCAGCAGAGGAACACGGACAGGGGCCTGCCTGACCCTGTCCCCACACGCCGCCTGACTCGCGCATGCCGGGCGCAGCGCGGCCTGAAACCGAGGCTGAGCCTCGCTAACATCAGCTGTAACCGCCGGCAGGCGGATCGCGCCGGCGGCCAGCTCCAAGGCCACTCTAAGGCCTGTTGGGTGCCTGTTCGGAGCCACAGGAGCCAGGGGCCACAAACTCTGCCCGTGCTGCTCCAGGCATCACAAACACCTTGTGTAATCACCTTGTTTGCCTCCGGAGCCTCGGAGCCAGTGTCTACTCGGACCTTTAATCTTTTGTGAGTAAAGGGGATACCCCCAGTTTACACTATTGTGCTTTCTGGTATGTCTTCTGCTATTCCGCATTCATAAACATTTGAACTCGGTTTCTTTCACCTTCGATAACTGTTTTAACTGTTTGCTACATACGCTTATGCTTCCAACTCCGCCGCCTCTATGCGTTACTGCTGCCACCTCTTTAATAGTTCAGTCATTTTCAGCCCCTAGTGCTTTATGCCTCATGACTGCTATTGGCCGTGCCCTTTGGTCGCTAACTGACCACTGCACTGTATTGTGCCTTATGGTCGCCCAGAGACCACTGTAGTATTGTGTAGTGCCTCATGGTCGCCCAGAGACCACTGTATTATTGTGTAATGCCTCATGGTCGCCCAGAGACCACTGTATTATTGTATAGTGCCTTATGGTCGCCCAGAGACCACTGTAGTATTGTGTAGTGCCTTATGGTCGCCCAGAGACCACTGTAGTATTGTGTAGTGCCTTATGGTCGCCCAGAGACCACTGTATTATTGTGTAATGCCTCATGGTCGCCCAGAGACCACTGTATTATTGTGTAGTGCCTCATGGTCGCCCAGAGACCACTGTATTATTGTGTAGTGCCTCATGGTCGCCCAGAGACCACTGTATTATTGTGTAGTGCCTCATGGTCGCCCAGAGACCACTGTATTATTGTGTAGTGCCTTATGGTCGCCCAGAGACCACTGTACCATCACTCTCAGCCCAGTATCTGACCTCGGTTTTTAGACCTACATCTGACCGTCGCACTTAGCCCAATATCTGACTGCTACTCTCAGACTAGTACGTCACTGCTGCATTAATCTCGCTAAGTATTTGTGAACTGTACTCTGCCAACTCTGGCCCGTATCCATCCACGGCAACTAATTCCAGCCCACCTAGCTCAGCTAGTAGTAACAGTATGTACTTCCACATGCCCAACCCAGTTCACCTTGCACAATTCTCCAAACTGACAATTATCCTTACCATCATCTACACGACCATGCCTACAGTTCTGCCTACAGAGGGCCTTGGTGCCCACATACAACTCATCTCTAAACCCTGCAACTTAGAACAAAGGAAGCTTAGACTCCGGGCTCGACTACCTAAAATATTCGAACCTATTACTAAATATAACATTAACCTAGAACACCTCCGACCCAAAATATGCCGACCACTGGTAATCACCGCCCCTCTCAGACACCAACCACACCATAAAATCAATAAACTTATAGCCAAACCTCCGCTCACAGCACAGCTAGAACCTGAACTAAAAGCTGCTCTAATCAATGCCAGATCATTAGTCGCCCATGCCACTGACATAGCAGATATCATACGGGATAATAGCCTTGACTTCATTGCCATTACTGAATCTTGGCTCCACGATGCAGCAGGTCCGGCTCTCACTCTGGCAGTCCCAGAGAATTATACCATTCTCAGAGCTGACAGACCAGACTCGCGCGGTGGAGGAATTGCAATTATCGCCAAATCTAATCTCTCTATGAGAATCACACCCACACCCTCCCTCAAATCCTGCGAGCTTCTCTCTATCAAATTACCGACTGCAAACTCCCAAACACTAAATATCCACCTTATCTATAGACCCCCTGGCCCCGTCAGCACCTTCACTGAAGACATCACCACTGTTATCTCTGAGAAGCTAAAAGAATCCTCCCAAACACTAGTACTAGGAGATTTCAATCTAGGGCTCAACGATATCAACGACCATCATGCTACTGCCACAGGCAATACTCTGTCAGTGCTAGGCTTCACGCAGTTCGTGAATACTTCCACACATATCAAGGGAAGAACACTAGACTGGATTGCCAGTCACAACTGCTACCCCTCTATAACAGCCATCACCCCCCAAATATGGTCTGACCACTACCTTATCTCTTTCACCCTCAACACCAAAAAACCCACAGTCTTAACACCCACGCCAGCCACACCCACCTTAACGAGAAACAAGAAAAACATCACAGCCGACAATATTCTGCCCCACATCCTACCCAAACTAATTCCCTACCTGACCACTCTGACCCAGGCATCCTAGTGGATGCATTCAACGCAGCCATGTGCTCTGCTCTTGACAGTATTGCTCCATTTAAACTTCGGATCAGTAAACCCAAAAAGCATTTGAACTCATGGTTTACACCCCACCTAAAAAACCTAAGACTACAGAAGAGAAAATGCGAAACAGCTTGGAACCGACATCCGACCGCTGAAAATAAAACTAACCTAATTAACATCTCCTTGCAATACAAAAGAGACATCATCTTGGCCAAACAAGAAACCTATAATAATAGGATCTCCCAATCCAACTCCAGCATGAAGGAACTATTCTCCATCCTAAAGGAATTGGAAACTCCTATCACAGTACAGGATGACTCCATCAAAGACAAAACTTGGTGCACAGACATACAACTGGCACTAACCAACAAAGTATCCAACCTCCAAACAAAAATTGCCCTAAAGAAAGCCTCTCTGCCAACTCAACCTCTGATAGTCAAAATTCCCTCATCCAACAACCCAGAATCCACCCAATTCCGTTTCTCCAAGGTCTCAGTAATTGAGGTAGAGAAGACCATTTTGACTCTCAAACCTTCTAATTGCAAAGGCGACCAATGCCCCGCACAACTGATCAAGGATGCGGCTAGGGATTTAGCCCCCTTTATCACAAAACTTATCAATGCCTCCTTTACTACGGGCACCATCCCCCACAATCGAAAGGAATCTTGGGTACTCCCCCTCCTAAAAAAGCAAACATTGGACCCCAACATTCCTACTAACTACAGGCCCATCACCACGGTTCCCTTCCTACTAAAAATATTAGACAAGGTAGCATACACCCAAATCCAGAACTTCCTTGAGATGAACCATCTCCTCGGCACCCGCCAATCCGGTTTCCGTCCGCAACACGGCACAGAGACTGCCCTTATCGACCTAAAAGCCCAAATAGATTCACTCAGAGACGAGGGAAAACTAGCTCTCCTCCTCCTTCTAGACCTCTCAGCCGCCTTTGATCTGGTGGACCATAAAGTCCTATGTAATCACTTGGACTCGGCTGCCCACTTCTCAGAGGAGGCTATAGTCTGGATTCAATCATTTCTTAGTGACAGGACCATGAGGGTGTTCTCCCCCGCAGCGGCAGCAGACCCTATCCCAATCACCTGCGGAGTGCCCCAGGGATCCTGCGTCTCGCCGACACTCTATAACATCTTCACCAAGCCACTCTTTGACGATCTTGATAATCTGGGTATCACCTACACTAACTATGCAGATGATACTCAGATTCTCTTACCACTTACTGGGGATTACGTCGAAGATCTGGCTCTGGTGAATAGAGTCTACAGCATCGTTCAGGCATGGATGGCCAACCATGGCCTATGCTTGAACGATGACAAAACAGAGCTCATCATCCTGGGCACGGCAGCCCGTATCTCCAAACTTAACCAAAACTACTCCGCCTTCATCATCGATGGCAACACTATCAAGGTCGCCAGAGAAGTAAAAACCCTAGGTTTTTACCTTGATGCGACACTATCTTTCACCAAACAGGTGAACTCACTGTCATCATCCACTGCCTATACATGCAAGTTAATACGAGCTGGGAAACCATTCCTTTCAGAGGACAGCTGTCTTATTCTAGCTAGAGCCCTCATTTTATCGAAACTAGATTATTGCAACGCCCTCTACATAGGGACTACCAAACAAATCATCCACAGAATCCAAGTGCTCCAAAACAATGCACTTAGAGCGGCCCTAAGTATCCCTAGAAGTGCACACATTTCAGAAATAAGACGAAAACACAAATGGCTTTCCACCCAAGAAAAAATCAACCTTAAATCTGCGTCCCTTATCCACAAATGCCTAAACAACAAAGCTCCCCGATACCTCTCAGAACGCTTCAACAGGAAAAATCCAACGAGACTCACAAGGACAGCCAGCCCCAACTGCCTCCTAGTGCCCAGATTCAAACTAGCCACCATTGGAGGTTCCAGCTTCCCAGTTAAGGCAGCACAGTTATGGAACTCCCTACCCCTTGCACTCAGATCTGACCAAACCTTCAATAACTTCAGAAAGAACACCATAAAATGGCTTATTGAGAATGCGACATAGCGTATGTCACTTTATACGTAACGTCTTCTTATAATGTTTGTACTAACCTGCTTTTACTGTTTGATCGCCATAGATTTGACTGTTTAGCTACGCCTTATCTGCACTTGCACTTGCCCTACCCTGCAGATTCGAAATGTCCACTATGCCTGTAACCTGTAACGTTAACTAATCTGTAACCTGTAAACGTTAACTAAGCTGTAAACCTCCTTGTTCTCTTGCGCCCTGCTACCCTAGGGTCTGGTGCGCACAATAAATAAATAAACAAACAAACAAACAAACTCTAGGGCAACCTTGTGCTACACATGATTGGACTGCTGTGACTATGGCATGTCTTGTATGAGGCACCTACCTTCATCGCCTGATGTCGGGGCTCCCCTTTCCATCCCTCCAACGCCTTCGATGGATTCCATGCCGATGGTGGTAGCACAGATCTCCTCCCACGGTTGGAGTTTCAGGGGGGATTCCGACCCTCCACCGGTTCCCTGGGCAAGGTTGCGGTTTGCCGAGATGACGGCTCTGACCCGTATGCGCAGGTCATCCCAGCGCTTCCGGCACTGCTGTGGGGTGCGGGGTACGGTCCCCACCGCGCTGACGCGCTCAGCCACCAGGGCCCAGATGGCCTTCTTCTTCCCGATTGCTGTCCTGGTCATTTCAGGGGAGAATACAACACCTGCGTTGTTCTGCAGGGTCTCCGCTAGCATGCAGAGTTCCTCCCGGCTGAATCGCTCCTGGCGCTGGCGGTCACATGCCTTTTTCACGGATTTTGGCATTTTCGGGAACTTGGATGGGTGGGTGTTTGGTTGGGACAGGTGTCAGGGTTGGGTCTGGTGTTGTTTGGTAGGATGGCGATGGATTGTGTTTTTAAAGATGGCCGACGGGCTGCTTCCCGTTCCGGCGCGATGACGCTATTTCCGGTTTGGCCTTTTACGGCCGCCGCTAATTACGGCCGCCGCTAATTACGGCCGCCGCTAATTACGGTGGCCGTAAATTACGGTGGCCGCTACTTACGCTGGCGGAAGGGCACCTTGCTCGCTTAGCGATGCCGGTAGGGGCCTTTTCCGCCATGGCGTTAATTGCATTACCGCCATGGCGTAATGCTCGTGCGCGATGGGTCGTGATGTGGCGCTCTTTACGCCATCGTCCCACGGCGTAAACGCTCATTACACCATGGCGGTAATGACGGGCGATTACCGCCAGGGTCGTAATGAGGCCCTTAGTGTCTGGGTCATAATGAGGCCCATAGTGCAAGGGTAAGGCTCATGCCGGGTGCTGAGCGGCACCACAACGAGGCTGAACCTCGTTTTGATCCAAAAACATCCGCCGGCAGGCGAAGTCGCAGGCGGCCAGCCCGAAGGCCATACAAAGGCCCTGTTTGCACCGCAGGTCCCCCACTTCAGCCATCCTCATAGAGGGGTGAGGGCAGGAGCCCCCCCAGCCCAGAAGAGGATCCGTGCACCGAGCGTGCTGCAAGGCAAGTTGCTGCCTCGACGAGTAGGGCCTGCCTGACCCTGTCCCCATACTGTGCCTGACTTGCTCATGCCGGGCGCTGAGCGGCACCACAACGAGGCTGAACCTCGTTTTGATCCGAAAACATCCGCCGGCAGGCACAGTCGCCGGCGGCCAGCCCAAAGGCCATACAAAGGCCCTGTTTAGTGCCCTGTTCGGCGCATGGGAGGCGCGGCGTGGCCTGCTCCCTTGATCCTGCTCCCTGAAGTTTGCTGCAAGGTCCCTGCCCGCTGCCATGATGGACTCACATAACCATGCTCCGGCCCGTCGACCAATATCACTGGCAAAAAATCTGTGAGTACACTACCGTGTTCCGAACCCTTCCTCCTGAAGCTACGATTACGCATTTAGTGCTGTACGCGCACCCTCATACTGCACCGGCCCTCACCCGCTGCAAAAAAAATATAACACTCACTAATCTTCTCCCCCTGCTCCAACCCATCACTAATCACTCTAGCCAGTCCTCTTACCCTAACGATATAGTCGACCTGTACAACAACACCATCAACTCGGCGATCGACGCCATTGCGCCGCTGAAACCCACTAAATCAAAACCTATTGCCCATCTGAACACCTGGTTCACCCCAGCCCTAAAAGCCTTAAGCAAAGAGAAACGACATGCAGAAGCCTGTTGGAGAAAAAACCCCTCTCCCCATAACAAAGACCTTCTCACTGGGCTCACTAACAGCTACAAAAAACAAATCATTCAGGCTAAAAAAGAGACCTTTAATGACAGAATCAAAAAAAGCGAATTTGAATACCAGAGAAATATTCTCCATTCTGAGAGTAGTTGGGATCAAGGTCAGGTTTCTTAAGGATGTGGATGACAGTTGCAGACTTGTACGAGTCTGGAAAGCTGGCATGGTTTAGAGAGGTGTTGTAGAGGGAAGGAAATAGTGGAGTAACATTTGGTGCTATGATTTTGACCAGATGGAGATGCAGGATGGATTAGACCTGAAGAGGAGGGTAGGAATTTCTTCTGCATTTGTGGGGGTGAAGAACAACATGATGGCGGGAGAGGAGGGTAGGGGAGTAGAAGAGAAGTACATGTGGGGGAGGAGGCCAGATACGTAGTTAGGTAGTTTGAATGGTGGAAATTGTCTAGGCAAAGTAGGTCGCAAGATCAGTAGCAGATAGAGTAGATAGGATGAAGCAGGGCTTGGGAAGAGAGAGAATAGATGTTAGTGATCTCTGGGGCAGCTTAGGTTGAGCAGATTGGGATGAAATCAAGTTTGACCGTGATGAGCGTAGAGGTGAAGCTTTGGAGAGAGATGAGATAGAGTTGGAGATCAAATGGGATGCTAGTCTTTTGCCAAGTGTAAGGGTTTTTTTTCTCATTGTTGTTTTCAAGATGCAAATGAAAGGTGTAATGCAAGGACGAGGAAGGGAGGCTTTAGGAGTAATTGTTGATAGAGGGAAGTGAGAGGAGAAGGGAGCATGGAGGGCCACGTTAAAATGATTGAAGGCTTTGTCAGTGGTCAGTGTCCTTAAAAGAGGAGAGAGAGTGTTGTAGGCCGGATAGGTATGATGAGAGTTTGGAGGAGGGAAACCTGTGCTTGGTAATCATAACAGTGGGTTGGGAGAGAGAGGAGAAGGTGGTAGTGAAGACAGAGGCAAAGACGATAGTGGTCAGAGATATTGGAGGCAGAGAGTTGGGAGGAGATGAGAATAAGGTTGAGGGAGTTGCCACTAGTGCAGGAAAGCTGTGGGGAGACACTAGTGCATGGCTGGAGAGGCCAAGGCTGAATTTCATGGACAGAGTAGTGGAGAGAGAGGATAGGTTGAAGTCACCAATGTTTGAGGTGGTGGTTAGGCAGAGGGAATCAATTAGCTAGGAGATGTGATCAAAGAATAGACCAGGTGGGCCAGGTGGCCAAAAAAGGGAGATAACATGAATTCCATAGGGGTAGTGGATAATGTGAATTCAAGAGAGGGAGAGACAGCAGACAATGGAGGAGTGGTGGAGATGGGTAGTTTGTTGGAAGAGAAAAGTCCTATGCCACCACCCTACCAGTAAGGCGAGGAGAATTGGTGAAGGTGTATGCAGCGTCATGAAGGGCAGAAAGTGTAGCAGAGTCAGAGGGAGAGATCCAGGTTTCAATGAAGGGTAATAAGGTCAAGAGAGTGGGATTGAGAACGAAGGAAATCAGCGCTAAAGGAGGTTTTGTTGCAGACATATTGAGCATTTCAGAGAGGAATAGAAAGAGAGTGAAACATAGAACCATAGAGATGTTGAGATTGGGAGGTGAAGAGATGATGCCGGTAGATGGGGAAGGGGAGGGTACTTGGGATTAGGGAGGAGATGAGTGGTGGATAGGGAGAGCAGAGGAGAGAGAGGAGGGGGTGATGTCGAGCAAATGTGGCGATGGGAATCCGGAGGGAGGTAAACTGGTAATGGGCAGAGGAGAGAAGTAGGAAGCAGAGGAATGGGTAGGAAGAGCAGAACATGGTGATGGTAGGGTTAGGGGAGAGGTGCAGGTATAACCTATAGAACAGTTGGAGGGTAGAGTATAGCAATAGCTCGTAAGCAAAGAGGCTGCAGGAAGACTGGAATAATGTCCCTTAGATGTTGGACCTTTGCTGGAACACCCCAGGGCTAGGGTTGCCCCAAAGGTAGGAGGTAAAATGGTAGGAGTGATGGGGAGCCGCAATGGGGATCTGGGTTTCCAGCAATAATGCGACCCTGGCGGTGCTGGAAGGCAGAAGCATCAGTCTGGAGTGACAGTGCAGGTGAGACTGGGAGATGGGGTCCTATGAAGTCCTATGGCGGCTCCCCTGCTCAAACTAATTGTGTTGCAGTTGGTGGTGGGAGTGGGTTGCTCTATGTGCAGTGCCAGCGGGGGATGGAGGTTGAGTGAGGTCACAGAGGGGTAGAATGGGGAGAGCCTCACCACAGGGCTGGTTGTAGTTGGGGGGGGGGGTCAGAGCAACAATGCAGCCAACAGGGAGCTGGGTTTGCCGGTGACAATGTAGCCAATGGTGGTGCTGGGGTTCCAGCTATGATGCGGCCAATGGCGGTGCTGGGAGTCAGGAGCAGCAGTCTGGTGTGATAGAGCAGGGGAGGCAGGGAGATGGATTGTTGTGGTGGCCGCCCTGCTCAAAGCTCACAAGGTTGCTGTCGGTGGTGGTTGCGGGCTACTGGATGGAAGATGCAGTACCCATGTGCTGGCAGGTGCCAGTGGGGGATGGAGGTCGAGTGAGGCCACTGAGGGGCAGAAAGGGGAGAGCCTCATGTCGGGGCTGGGGTAGTTGGTGGGGTCACAGCAACAATGTGGCCACTGGGAAGCTGGTTTTACGTCGATGATGCGGCCAAAGGCAATACTGGGAGGCAGAAGCAGCTTTCTGGAACATTCCAGCAGGGGATGCTTGGTGATGCAGTCCTGTGGCGGCCACCCTGATCAAAACTTAGTGTTGTGGTCGGTGGTGGGAGCGGGTTGCTGGATGGTAGATGCAGCGCTCGAATGCTGGTAGGTGCCAGTGGGGGATGGAGGTCGAGTGAGGCCACGGAGGGGCATAATGTGGAGAGACGCCTATTTAAATAGTGCACACAACATGATTTGTATCTTTATTCGACTTTGTCAAAGTGACATGTGAGCCATGGCCATCTCGTCTATAAAAAAAAGTGTAATATGGAATACATGGTATATTACACTGTTTAGTAAATTTTGTATACAGAATGTATTTACCATAGCTCTCAACCCACATGCTTTTGGTGGGTGACACGTCTTGCAATCAGCTGACTCAATTGCCAAGTTTCCTATACAGCCATTCACTCCAATGGTCGCTCACCAACCCAAAAAAAAAAATATTGGGTGTTTTTTACCACCTTAGCGACACAAAAGGTGGAGAGCTATGATTTACACTTAAAAACAAGCACCTGTCTTCAGCAACAGTTCTTATTGGCATGTGCCCCCACCACCACCCAACAGATTTCTTTGACTTCCTAATGTGTTCGACTAAACTTGATATACAAAGACAACCCGATGCAGTACATGCTCTCTGTATGTGCGCAGCGTTGTCATTGTTGATGTTGCATGTTGTGTACTTGATTTTTTTGAAGAAACAGTTTGTTTAGCCATTGATGTCAGCAGATGTCCTACACTGATGGATTATACTCTGCAAGGAAAATAGTAACATATATTCCAAATAGATAAATAGATCCTAAATACACAGGTTGAATGGCTAATCTCAATTGCATAATGCATTTTACAATATGCCCGTTTTCACAGCATTCACTGGTGCACAGTAAATAACAGGGATTACAATCAGTCGCCAAAATTGCAATTTGTTTTGAGGGACCTGGAAAACTAAAACATAATTTGTTAAGCAGCTGGATTAACTTGATAAGATAGCTCGTTACATGCCATCATAGAAAAACATTTCTTTCTTCAAAGATGGTGCCAGGCGTCAATGGCAGAGTAATTGTCACGGCCCAAAAACACAGTGATCGTCTTGGATTTCTTAGTGACTGCACACTCTTCCTTTAAATGTATGTTTCTGGCCTAAAATGTTAGTGGTAGACTTTCTTAAGGATATGTCATATAATACACAGATATACACGTTATTTAAAAATAAAAAAACACCTCTGCAATTGTAATTCTAATTAAACTTTAACCTCTTGTAAATGCGTGGGACTGGAATTCTCTTTTGAATGCTGACCACGGAAAGAAACGGGTCATTTTTTAATTCAAAGTGAGGGCAAAGTGAAGATAACTTTACATCTATGCTGTGCTGTTCCATAGACAAAAGTGGAATTGTTGGTCAAGTGATTTCCTGTTGATGAAACAAAGAGCCAGGCTTTCTACAAAGGACTCTGTTTACATGGCGTGGCTGCAGGCAACTTCCAGGAGACACATTTTCACACCTCCTTAACAAGCCATTCAAATTCAAAGCCACAGGAGCTGGTTGCAGAGCAACATGCACCAGTATTCCTGCATAAGAGCAGTAAATACTTTGGTAATTTACTCACAGATTGTGCAAAATCTGTTTAGGAAGTTTTTGTAAAATAAAATAAATAATAAATCACCAGTTAACGTATTACTAATGCTCAGCCACATGCACCTGAATCACTGTGGGCCTTGTGAACAATGCTCTGGGAAGGGCTCTTTCCCTCCCCCTGCTTCCCTCATGTTTAAAACGGCTTCAGCCCTACTCAGAAAAAGAGGCAGGTGAAGGGGGAAGGGAGCAGTATGGAGACACACAGCAGTATTGGTTCGTTTGAAAAGTGAACATTTTACAATTATTCTGAAGCGCTTTTGATAGTGTGATCATCTAAAACGGCGTACTGGTGTGCATGTAAATCCACCATAGTAAATCGTCTAATCTGACAGTTCTGCATTATATTTTATGCGAGGGGAGAGAGGCTTTGTTAGAAATGCTGCAAATTCTTTTTTGTGAGAGGTTGCCTTAGCGGTGCCATACACAAATGCATTTTAGCATAAGCACAAGATTTTAAACTTGCTTCTGACGTCCATCCACCGAGTGCAGAGAGTAATTTTAGATATAATCCATTTGACCTGATGTGACCAGTGGTGCTGCTGAGTTCATTAACAGTTGTAGTTTCCTGGTTAATCATTGTAGCTGTCAAGATGGTGAGGTAAGTGCTCACTTAAATCACCTGCATTCAGCATGCCGATAGTTTGGAATTCTGGCAGGCCTGACTCAGTCCTTTATCCTTCTGAAATGGGTAAATTGAGTACATTTACAATCTGTTATTATAACACATGTTATTGGAGCACTCCTAAGTGGGAGGGACCCAGTATAAAGGCTATTTAAAAATGTGATATTATTATGTGCAAGACTGATCGTGAGTTCAGCAGTGAAAGCCCTGGGTGTCAGCCCCTTTGTTTTAGTCAGGGAACAGCACTAGATCTAATTGTGTTGGCCAAAGCTTATACTACTAACAGCATCACTTTTACCACCTACCGTAATAACAACTAGGCGATGTCTATACTTCTGCTGAAGACATTTTCGGTGCTTGGTAAGCAATCCATGCTGCTCATACCACTGACCAACGATTGATGTACATGCTTTCAACTAAGACATATTAGGCGTGAATTCCCTCCTTGTGGATAATACATTCCTGAAACTGTTATTAATGTTACCATTGTCTGCCCCCAATGCTAGCACTTTTCCATATGGAAAGTGATCTTAAGCTGGTGAGTTATTTTATTAAGTTGAAACCTATTTTATATTGGGCGGCATTATGGACCTCCCCAGGTTTAGCTTGTTATAGAGATGCTCTTATGTATGCTATGACTCTCAAAAGCTTGTGTTCCCTTCAGTGGCTTAAACATGCGAAATCCTGGCTCCTGGCTTTGAATCTTTGGCACTTATGGAGGTCACCGGAATCCATGACCACTGAAAGCAAGGAAATGATGAAACGAGCGAGTGTTGTTTCATCTTGTCTGTCTATGGAGGCAGCCTGTGCTAATCTTAGCACTGGACGTCTCTATTTGTTGATCAAGCACGATTTTGGCTATGAGGCCTATCTGGATGTGATAAGGCCTCACTTTGCACACTCCCTCTACCTGGAATTCCGTCTTGGCATTTTGAAATTGACATCATTCAAACAGAACTGGTTTGAATATAACAACTGAGTTTGCCCAGTCTGTGGGGCAAGTCCATCATTATTTTCTTGTTTTTTTGTGAGGGGTACAAGGACCTGCAAGAAAAATACCTAGTCCCCATTCTTAGGCTGGTTGGCATTAGTCAGGTTGACTTGGCAACAGTGAACTGTAGGAACACTTGTGGCTTGACAGTAGTTCATTTTGTTGCAAAGTTTATACATGGAACTTGGTTGAAGAAGCCTAAAGTGTTAATGTTATGTTAATGTTAAAGGATATTTGTACCGCGCACTATCACCACTGGAGTGGTCCCCTGGTGTTCTGGCGGCTCTGAAAAAGGGAGGAGGGGGGTAAGTTAGTGGGAATTAGCTGGAAAAGTGCAAGAGAGCAGTGATGTGCTGTTGGCGCTATGTGCTGTTGGCGGCCTTGGGGTGTTTTATGGTCGGTAATCATCATGTGCTGTTGTGCAAGTCTATGTGTGGTTTGTTTTGTTGTAGCAATGTCGTGACATTTGTGTGGATTGCTGTATTTAAGTTTGTGGTTGTGTTTGGTTAGAGTTTGAGAGGTGTGTGCAGAGGGATGAAATTGTTAGTGGATTGGTTAGTTGGCATTGCTGTCCTTGCAATTATGTCTAGGTGTGATGATTGCTATCATTCACCATTTCATCTGAGTGCAGCATTTGCTAATCTTCAACATCCTGTCTAGATGAGAGGCAGACCAGTGACCACAATTCCATCCCAGTGTGGCACTTGTCATTGTGCACAGTATCATTTAAGTGTGGTGCATGCCAACATTCACATTTCTATCTAGATGTGGTGAAAGCTAAGGTTAAGAATTCCATCTAAGTGTGGAGCATGCTAACATTCATAATCATGTCTAGATGCGGCGAAAGCTAAGGTTAAGAATTCCATCTGAGTGTGGAGCATGCTAACATTCATAATCCTGTCTAGATGCGACGCAGGCTTCTCTTGACTGTTCTCTGTGGGTGTGGCACTAGTTAACATTGGCTAGTATGTGAATGTGTAGTGCAATGCAGCATTTACAGTCTAGCCAATAGTGGATTTTGGTTGGTGGTCACAAATCTCAAGTATGCATGGTGTAATTCTATGGCAGTCTACGTTATGGAAAGGTAAGATAGAGTGGCGAGGGCTTTCTGGAGTAGAGTAATTGCTCTACACCCCACCCATGCCACACTTACAGTTTTGTTGGTGTCTGTTGTCTTCCTTTGCTTCCCCAGCGGACACCTGCAGACACGTCTTGGAGCCGCCAGTGTGGGAGCCGCCCTTTGCCTTGGGGCCCTTAGCCGCAGGGGCTGCCGGGCAGAGGGCTGCCCTGGGGGGGGGATCACGATATGGAGAGGAGGGACCAATCATGGTGCGCGGATGGGGTGGTTAATGTTAGTCCCCCAACTGTAATAGTGATGTTTAGTCACTAATTTTGGCAATTTGTGCATGGTTTATTAGCCCAATTGGAATTTTATGTAATGACTTTTATTTTTATATTTAATTGTTGATGTTTGTTTAATTGCTTGTTTTTACAATTTTATGTAGAGAATGTGTTGGGGCTTTCTTCTTTGAATCAATTTGAATTAACTGTTCTATTGTTAATTGTATGTGTTGGAAACATTTATTGCTAACACCCCAATAAAGTTTGAAAATGATTGGAGCAAGTAGCACTCTATTCTTGACTACCCCATTCCTGACTCAAGTTTGGTAGTCACAGAATTAACCTTCTAGAGTTTTACTTGAGGTACAACGTATAGAAAGACCCAGGAAAATAAGCCAGCAAACGTACAGGATTGCTGGAGCCGATTCTCAAACCTTTAATGCTTCCAACATTAAACTTTGTACTAACTTACAATTCTTTAAAATCCCATTAGAAACACAATCCAATAATCACAACAATGTAGGACCTATCTGCTTCCTCCCTTTTCTACAACTATGGGCATAACATGCACATATGCCATCTCGAAACATTGCTACCCTGCTGCATGCCTCCCTTTGAAAGATCTACTTCACACGTTCCCATCGTCTTTTCCTTGCCCGCTCTAATTTCCATTCCTCCAGGAGAATAAGGTCTGGATACCCCTGGTGGGGGCTCATTATGCCACTGCACGGTCAAGCCTATAGGCCTCATTACGAGGAAGGCGGTAGGGGGTTAACGGTGCCAGTAGAGCTGCCAGCGCCGTGAAAGATTTACCCATGGCACCTGGAGATGTGGAAAACTACCTGTTTATCAGGTAAAAACTACAGACCTTTTTATAAAGATTTTTGTGTCCTGATCACCAGGCATCTTATGTCCTCCTATTTACTAGTAATTTCACACATAAAATCTATAGATGCATGACAAACGTATTGCTTCATAATATCTTTTCTATTCTCCAATTGCCTCTCCCTGTTTTGTTCTCCCAGAATCTCTTGTGCACTTTCGCTATTATTGCCACACTTTACTTGTCTTTGGTCCCAGGATTTTGTACCCTTCCCCCCAATCTACTTAGATACTTGGAATGTACAAATGACTGCAAATTGTTACATAGGACTTAATTACAATATTAGCAGTAATTATGGTGTTCATTCTTCCAAATGTAATTATTGTTACCACCCACCTAAGTGTCCAATGGAATTACCATTGTTTTACAGGCCCATGGGCATGCAACAATCGGCCTGGCAGTAACTTTAATTACTTCTTGACGAATAAGTATCAATTGGAAGATTTACCGTTACCACTAGCTGTACATGGAGGAATTACTGAGTGGCAATTCCTCCAAGAACTTTCAACATTAACCCTTGGTATTCCTCCATTGGAAACGGGAAGCTGAGCAGCAAACATCTTTAAAAATAGAATCCATTGAATAACCACCCATTTTCTGATGCCATCTATGGGAGAAATCCACAGCAAACATGTCAGGGGACAAGACCAAATCCAAAATCTCAGAAATTGGGCTGAGGAAGCCAAAGTTTACTGAATGAGAGCTCACTGTAATGACTTAGGAAGATGTGGCTCATGTGCTAGAGGTATTTGTGGCACAAGGTGGAAAAGCACACACCAGAGGAAGTCTGCCATCTGAATATGGCTGCATGAAAAGGTGGTGGCAGTTGGGACGGTGCCAAGGGGTGCAGAGTGTTAGGCAGAATCATATGCAGTACCCTTTGGGAACACCACACACAATTAAGACTACAAGTGACAGTACAAATTCACCTTTGGTACAAGCTTGTACTACACAGTAAAGTGGTAGCGATGGCTGAGCAGCCAGACTTATCTCAAGAGGAAAGTGAGCAGTATCAGAAGTTACACAAAGGACAGCAGTTGCTATGGTTCAAGCAAATACTGACTCAAGGTTTCTGAGTAAAAGAATATACATTTATGTACACCTCATTTGTAAAACAGCTCACTAAAGTAAAGTAGTAGAAAATCACAATCTTAATACACTACACCACACTCAATGAATGCTGGACAAGTTAAGCTCAAAACGAAGTGTGAGCAAAATGGCACTCCAGTAATTTAAAAAGGGAGGGAAAGACAAGGTTATTCACAATTAAGCAGCACCAACAAGTGAGTAGGCAGGGCAATCTAGAAAAGGCTTACTACAATGAGGATTCAAATCAATAGGCCTGGGCCAATGTCTGTGGTTCAGGGTCTTTGCAGAGGATCACACAGTTCAGAGTAGTTTGTGGTTAAGTCTTTGCCAAAAGTTCGAAACGAAATTGGTCAGAAGAAAAGTTACTTGAAAGAGTAGAGAAGGACAAGCCCTCGAATTGGCAAAAGATTTTAGACACTTTCACCGCGGTCGGATGAAACGTTGTAGCTGAGGCAGAAGTTCCTGGCAGATCCTGCAGGCTCACGGTTCCTGAAGCGACTGTCGGACTGACACGAAGAAGGAAGAATGGAGGGTCCTGCACTGCCCAGGGAAGAAACCAGAAGCAGGGCAAAGCAACAAATAAAAGGTGCGCTCTTTAAAACCCAAGCAGGGTCCGGTCCTCCTGGCTATCCGGTTCACTGTAGCTGTGCACAGAAAATTCGACCTGAGGAAGGAGGCCTGGCTTGGAGTTTGGTGAACTGGTTGGTCCCACCAGCTCAAGGGAAGAAGACAAGAGAAGAAGATTCATTGCAGATCTTCTCTGTCGTCGAAGTTTGACGATTCGGAACCGCAGCAGGGCTTCACCTGGAGGTTCAGTCATGGTAGTGGTCTTCTTCCTTCAGCTTCTCTTCGGTTCTCTCGATCCAGTGGCGACTCTGCCTTTCAGTCCCAGAGACCTGGTTTTTATGCAGTTTTCCCCCATTCACACAGCCTGGCTGTCAATCACACAGCACGGTTGGTTTCCTGGTGGGACAGTCACCACAGCCAATCATACAGAGTGCGACATGGGTTTCCAAGGAGACCCTGTGCAGGGAGTCGTAAACCCCTCCCTCACATCCTGTCCCCCTCAGACATTCAGAAGCCTAAGGAGGGCTTCTGTGCTGAAGCCCACCAAAGGACTGCGAACAAAGGAACCAAACCTGGTTTGGCGCGCAGAGTAAATGACCTTTACAAAAAGAAATGGTGAATAAACCCAGCTGGAACCAAAATAAAATAAAAGGGGTCTAGCGGATTTAAGTTTGAGGCTACTAACCTAGCCTAAAACAGTACCAAGGCTATTTACATAGAAAAATAGGGTAGATTCCACTGCCACCAGCCAAATCTTAAAGAAAGGGGAACGAAATAACGTTCCCTGAGAAACAGACAAAAAGGGATAACTATTAACCCTTTCCAGTACTCTATGTAAGATAGTTTGTACTGGGTCTGTGAATATAAAAAGACTAATAAAGTCAATGGCAACTTTACATGTTCTGGGAGACAGTAGTCAGTCCCAGAAAATGGAGTTTAGAGTGGGAAGTCTGAAAAAGACAACCCTGTGTCACTGCACTAAAGGTGCTGTGTGACACACAGTAAAAAGATGATGCCTATGGAGTAGGGGAGACTCCAGAGTCTATGAACACAAAAAACAAAAATGTAAAACACACAGCAAAACAAATGTATGAGTAGGAAAAAGGCTCACACTCTGACCAGGTGAAAAAATGTATCCTAGAAATCCAGCAAAGCTGCTGAGGCACTCAACAGGTAAAGGAAATTAGCCGTTCTGGAGAATTCTCCCTAACACAGAGGAGATCAAGAAACAGTGAATTTATCTTAAGGCCATGGTCTGTGATCTCTTGGCACTCCACCACAAGGAGACCACTAAAGTGACTTACTGGGAGGAGACGTTCAGCAGTATCCTTAATACGGCTTACATGCGGGGTGAAGAATCTGACTACTGTAGGTTGGCAGCAACGTTCATGCTTATGAGTACATGATTGTTCATTTGCAGGTTGGACATCCCACAATGAATGTTACACTGCCTGTTTTCCTGTAGAATATGGCTGGCAATCACAAACACAATGGAAAAATCCAACTATCAAGGCCCACAGACCACGGTAGGTCATATTCAGGAAAGGAGTCAAGTGTAAAAAACACATCTACAAAGAACCTAATTTGTCACATTAAGGGTGTGTCATGTATCCCGCATTGCTCACATTAAATCAGCTCCTTCATCTCTGCTTCAGACATCAGCTACAAATTCCAGGCCCTAGTGCTCACCAACCTGGATGGTTGCCATGCCCCACCCCCACCCGTGTCCCAACCGCTATTCTGGTTCCAGAAAGCCGTCCAGCATGCTGCTGCTTGACTCATTGCAGAACTGAAGAAATTCAGCCACATTTACCCCACTCTAAAGGAACTACACTGGTCTACCCTGAAGCCTGCATCACCTGCAAGACAGCCTACTTCACTTACAAAGCTGTAACCTCCAAAACAACATTATACTTCGCTACAAAGATCCCCCTCTCAGGGTGTCAATGTTAAACCAGAAGCCAAGATATCAGCAGACTGGAATACAAGAGGTGTAGGAACGAGAAGACCAGATAAGAAGAATTCTCGTGCAATGCTACCACAGTCTGGAACAACCTTCTTGCTAACATAAGTCTGGCTCCCTCTCTCCTGCATTCCTGGATAAATCTAAAAATCCTATTCTTCAAGGAACACTTAACTAACCAATGAGTGCCATAGACTGACAAGATGATCCTACTCCACTATGCTCCACTCCCTAAAATAGGTACACACTATATTAATGACCTACATACATACATACAGGTCCAGATAAGGAAAGAATGACAGTTTATCATTTTTCTAAGGCTAATAAAAAAAGTACCCTTGACTTGGTATAACCTTCTAAAAAAACAGTTTAGTTCCTACTGACTGTGCGAGCTACAGACCTATCTTCAACTATTAATTTCTTGTGGAAATGATGAACAAGATTGCCTCCCTTCAGTTAAGAAAGCATTTAGCGCAGTTAAACTAGCCTGGAGATTGCCAGACAGGTTTACGTCCAGGACGAAGCACAGAAACAGCTCTCCTCGATGTCACCTACAGCCTTACTAAATTGATAGCTACTTCGTATAAGCAAGACTCTTCTATCTTTTGGAAGGAACTCAATATACTCAGCTCACAAAATGACATTCATCCTCTTTCAGTGTAGACCTCTAACTATGATAAGAGCTCTCATTATTTACTTTTCATCTTCCCCTCTTTGATTCTTTCTGAGGTATTTGGTACTTAGTGCTTTATAAACATCAATAATGCATATATTCAATGACTCTTAATGATAAATAGGGCAGCAGGTAAGTCTGAAGCAATAGCCAAAAGGACTGAATTAGGAAGCAAGCATTTAAATGTACTAAATTAAGCGGTCAAAATAAGACAATTGTCAGTTTATTACAAAGGACATCTTTTTTTCCAGAAAGGTCCATTTGGGAATGGACACATGTGAAAAAAATGGGTTTTTGAGAAACCTCCTAAAACCACTTCACAAAGAACATTGGGGTAATAGATATACGTGAGCAACTGTATTCAAAGAACAAAGGTCATTGATATGTATATCCAAATCCTAGTCTCATTCTGCTGCTAAAAACACTTCTTAGAAGCCTCCATATTATATTCACAAACTTTGATTTATTATGTAAGCTGGGAATAAATCTCAGTGAATTAAGCACTCGTCTTTGAAATCTGTTTAAAAAATGTGCAGTCACTGGCTTGAATCCCACCAGGACAGATTTAACCTTTCATATTACTGCTGTTGATAAATTGAGCCCAATGGGATTGGGGTAAAATAATATCATCTGTTGGGCAGCACTCAGATGCTGGATTAACATGGTTGGAGGTGCTATTTCAAAATTAAATTATTGAAACATAGGGACAGAAAATGTGATCACTTTCTTTGGATCAAACCTCCCATGCTCTGATATTATCATCTTTCAGAATATGTTAAATAAGTACCTGGCACAAGAATAGTTACTATTTCTATGTTGTGAGAGATGTTTTAAATTTGGACTTAAGTATCTGCCAATATCTGTGGATAAATGTGAGAAACCAATCCCATTGATTGATTCTAATATCTAGATATAGAGATTTGAATCAGCATGCCAATCAGTACCGTCACAAACCATCTTTGGAGATACTTTTGTAATACATTTTACCCCATGTGATGCTAGCTGCACAAGGAACAAGGAGGCAGTGTGTTGCACAGTCCACAAGAGGTTATTTCTGTCACTCACAACCCTGAATATTACCAACAAACAATGTTTGATCTTATTCCAGCATTAGTACCTTCTCTTGTGTTTCAGGGTGGACACGGGACACGCAGGAAATATCACGGTATGCACACAATTCTCCCATCATTATACATATGTATATAAATAATTATGGACATCTTCGAGAAAGAAGTCATACAAAAGTATGCGAGTAATGGTATATTTAATTTAAATGCTTTTTAAAAAATTCTCTCTCTCTCTCTGGAACTACAAGTGCACAAATACTATATAGGAGTTAAAAGTTATTAGCAATATTATTTTTGCAAAGTGGATGGATCTTAGGGTTCACCATAACTGTATATATTTTATACAGCAATGTTTGTCACCCTAAAATAAGGGTGAACCCTAAGATCCATCGGCTTAGATTGCTAATAACGCTTGTCTCTTTTGATGTATCTGTGTGAAATTTTCCAAATATGTTTCCTACCACCATCCCCCTAAAGTTGTTTACAAATTCATCTAACGGTTTAAAAGATGTAAAGCATTGAAGAAAGGGGTGCTTTTCCTCTTTTGCATTAAACAGTCTCAGAACCCAAAGAGCTCCATGGATTTGCTTAAAATACAAAACAGGTTGGGCAGGAAGCAATGCAGTTGTACCTCGTGGTAGTTTGGTACAAATCCATCCAGTATTTTGTTTAAATATGGATATTGGGGTGCTCCTGTATCTGTACATATCTGTATAGAGCGCCTGAGTGTACAGAGCGCCTGAGTGTACAGAGCGGATGGGTGTACAGAGCGGATGGATGTACAGAGCGCATGGGTGTACAGAGCGGATGAGTGTACAGAGCGGATGGCTGTACAGAGCGGATGAGTATAAAAAACAAATGAAGGTATAGAGCGAATGAGTGTAGAGGGCAGACGAATAGATAGAACAGGATTACTGCCTACTAGCGAATGACTTTATAAGGCCGATGAGTGCATGTTGCTGTTGAATGCGCGGGGAGCGGATGAGCGCCGGGGAGCGGATGAGCGCCGGGGAGCGGATGAGTGCTGGGGGGGGAGAGTGCCGGGGAGTGGATGAGTGCCGGGGAGTGGATGAGTGCGGGGAGCGGATAGCGGATGAGTGTTACAGAGCGGATGAGTGTACAGAGCGGATGAGTGTACAGAGCGGATGAGTGTACAGAGCTAATGAATGTACAGAGCGGATGAGTGCACAGAGCGGATGAAGTATAGAGCAGATGAGTGTAGAGGGCAAACGAATAGATAGAACAGGATTACTGCGTACTAGCGAATGACTGTATAAGGCAGATGGGTGCATATTGCTATTGAATGCGTGGAGACCGGATGAGTGCGGGGAGCGGATGACCGCGGGGAGCGGATGACCGCGGGGAGCGGATGAGTGAGGGGAGCGGATGAGTGTCGAGGGCGGACGCGCGTGGAGCGCAAATGTGCGTGGAGAGCTGGTGAGTTCCGGGAGCGAGCGAGTGCGAGGAGAACGTGATTGCGTCGGGTGGATGAATGCATAGAGCAGATGAAGGTATGGTGCATACGAGGGGATAAAGCGAACAAATGCCTAGAGCGGAGGAGTTACATAGACCATGTGAGTGCGCAGAACGGATAAGCATGTAGAACCGATGAGTGCGGAATGCATGCATAGTAGATGACTATATAGAACAGATGAGTGCCGGGAACTGATGGATGAGCGTAGCGGGATGGATGAGCTGAGCGGAAGAATGTATAGAGTGGAGGACTCCATAGAACAGACTAGTATGTAGGGCTGACAAGTATATAGAGCAGACGAGTGCTTATGATCGAAAGAGTGCATATGAAAAAGGGGTGCGTAGAAGGAGATGAGTGCGTAGAGCAGATGAATGTGCAGAGGGGCGGAGTGCGCAGAGGGGCGGAGTGCGCAGAGGGGCAGAGTGCACAGAGGGGCAGAGTGCGCAGAGTGCGCAGAGGGGCAGAGTGCGCAGAGGGGCAGAGTGCGCAGAGGGGCAGAGTGCGCAGAGGGGCAGAGTGCGCAGAGAGGGCTGAGAGCGTAGAGAGGGCTGAGAGCGTAGAGAGGGCTGAGAGTGTAGAGGGGGCTGAGTGCGTAGAGGGGGCGAGTGCGAAGAAGGGACGAGTACGTAGAGGGGACGAGTGCGTAGAGCGGGTGAGTGAGCAAAACAGGTGAAAGCATAGTGTGTGTGATGGCATAAAGAGGACGAGTGCCTGGAGCGAACGGATGCCTAGAGCGAACGAGTGACTAGAGTAGAACGGACGTGTCGGATAGTGCGGAAGAGTTGCATTGAGCGGATGAGTACATAGAGCAGCCGAATGCGTGTGAGGGCATAAAGAGGACGAGTGCCTGGAGCGAACGGATGCCTAGAGGGAACGAGTGACTAGAGTGGAACGGATGTGTCGGATAGTGCGGACGAGTTGCGTTGAGCAGATGAGTACATAGAGCAGCCGAATGCATAGAGCGGATGGAACGAGTGAAGTGGAGTGCATGTGGCAGACAAGAATGCATGCGTGGGGCAGACAGGAGTGCATGCGTGGAGCAGACAAGAGTGCATACGTGGGGCGGACTGGAGCGCGCGGGGCGGACTGGAGCGCGCAGGCGGACTGGAGTGCATGAGTGCGTCGAGCGAACCAGAGTTCCTGGAGCAGATTAGGATGCATGGAGTGGATAGGAGTGCATGGAACAGACTGGAGCGCATAGAATTGCGTGACGTATATAGTATGGTTTGGAATGCAGAGATTGTTTTGAAAAAGCATATAACCCATCATATCTCACCACCATGCTTACTCTCTTCTTTACACCACCACTCAACTAGAACACAGAGATACTATGACACCATTTGGTATAACTGTTCTCATACCAACATCCGCCGCTTACTACACATCATTCTAAGTAAACACTGCTGGTTACGCACCCCCCAGCCGGCGTTCTCCTCAGGCCTAACGCAGCCACACTCGGTCTGGATAAATCCTGCCAGAACGATCACATATTCCTGATCTCTCAACCACCGCACCTACCGCTAAGAAGCAGCTACTACACGAATACCGCACCAGCTGCACACATACCCGGTGCTCACACGCACCGTTGACTCTCTCTCTCTCTACTGATCTGAACTTCGGTTCCCAAGGGTGTTCAACCTACAAGCGCCTTCAGACCATATCAATGGTATATAAGGCGCTATATAAATGCAAAATAACATAACATAACAGAATATCTCCCGTGGTGCGTTGAAGCAAGAAAGACATTTCAGAAATGAAAAGTCACACATTTGTTCCTTCAGTGTGAGAAATTTTCGCAAGAATTCCTGCAAAGACAGAAAAAGAAATATGCTTACAATGTTACTAGGAATGAAGTAAAGGAATGTATTCTTTCAGGGTGGATGAGGAGAGGGTGAAACCGGTCTAATTGGTGAGTTAGGAAATTAAGGAGGATTATGAAATATGTTTAGTTCCTAACTTTTTTGTTGCTTTGTATGTACTGTTTCCACTGCCACTTCACAAAAACTGCAGGGTTCTCACAGGAATTGGATGTGCATCACAAGATTAAACATTCTTAAAATGATATTGGCAGATAGCCTGGTGGCACTTTGCCTTCAGGATGGATCTGGGTAGACAATAAAAGAGGATGTGTGCACATGTAAAGTTTGAGGAGTCTTGTAAAAAAGTATAATTAAGCCAGGTTGTGGCAATTCTCATAGCAATCGGAAAACACAATTATAATCTTGAGATATTTACTTGTGGTTAAATTCCATGAGTAAATCTTGTCAGAATAAAAAAGCGGGACACAAGGAACTCTTTTCTAAATGTCTGCTAGAACACAGCCAGAGGAGCATACACATTAGTCCCAATCACTAATTGCTGCAAAGTGGCCACATTCCATGGCCAATGGACCATGGTGTCTTAATACCACAGGCCGAGTGAGATGTAGCATAACAACACCATTGGAATAAAGACGAACAACTTAACTGTCTCATAACTATAACATTTTAAACAGCAAGATCTGATTGAGGATGAAGCAAACACTTGCTCTTGGTCTGAAGTATGTTGTAATGAATCATGCCCCACACCCATCATGGCAAAATAAAAGGGGTGATGGCTGGAAGGTTTAGAGCTAACCTTCACCTCTGGCATTGCTCTGAGCAACCCCCCAGACCATCTTTCTTCGCCTGCCAAGCCATTACAGAAGGGGAAAGACCATATGCAAAATCGGGGTTGGTGCCACCCCAAAGGGGGCAGTCCAGCCTTAACGGCTTGGTCACATCCCTTCTGCACGAGACCCCAAGCATCTGCAAACATGTTTCAGCCGTGTTGGATCTCATCAGCGAGGAGTTGTTTGGGTCTTTAGGCCCAACAGGCACGAGACCCATGTCTGGGCGTACCTGTCCCACTCACGGTAACTATAGCAGAACAAAAGGGGTGATGGAAGGTTTAGAGTTAATCTTAACATCTGGCATTTCTCTGGGCAACCCTCCAGAACATCGTTCTTCGCCTGCCAAGCCATTACAAAAAGGGAAAGCCAAATGCAAAATCAGGCTTGGCCCCACACCAAAAGGGTCAGTCCAGCCTGAACTGCTTGGTCACAACCCTTCTGCATGAGACAAGCATCCTTCTATTCAAGGAAAGGACCTCATGCCATTAATAACGGACAATGGCATCCCTTTTCCAGAGAGGAACTTCTCTCATGTTCATGTGTGGTGATATCCAGATTGGAAAGGGCTCTTAGATGTTTGCCTCAAGCGCCAGAGTACTTTGTAGGCTCTGACATAGTGTGACAGGAAATAACACATGAAGGACCACAAGGTCTTGACACTATGCACTCAGTTCACAGATCAATAATGTAAACATTACAATATTGCAGTTCTCATTGACATCTGTCCAGAAAGCTTGTTCACTCAAGAGGCTCCACACATGGTTTCCTGCAACACAAAGTTGCCACAAGCTGACAGGAAACCAGTGCCATGCTCCAATGTTTTTTTTAGTCATTGTTTGCCATTGATATGCCTGTTCACTGCTCATAAACCTGGTCTCTGGAGAACAGCCACATCCAGGATGTCTGCAGTGTGGCACACAAAGCGAAAGGGTTTTGAAGATGGGTATTGTGTAATAGTCAAACTTTACCCAATCTCCCAGGTCCCCATTTGACTCAGGTCAATCATTTAACACCCAATCACAGGACTTCAGCCAATTACCCATTGGATAGTGTTTGGAAAAATTGGAGGAGGGAGAGCCACTAGAGGAGGAGAAATAACAGCATGTGTGGTTTGAGGTGAACAGCAGGAGTTGGCTGGAGGTGTACGCATGAGATGGCTGGAGATGAACAAAAGAAAGCGGTTGAAGATGAAGAGCAAGAAGTGGTTGGAGGTGTACAACAGGAGATGGAGGAAGAAGTTGGTGATCAGGAGGAGGCAGAAGTGAAACATTGGAGGAGGTAACAAAGGGCATAGTTATACAGCCTATGAAGGACAGAGTGGGAGATCTTGGCCCAAGGCAGGAGGTAGGGGCAAATCCCAGTCTGAAGGGGTTAAACCCATGGTGAAAGGAGGAATGGTTAAGCAGAGGAGTAACGATGAGGGGCAGGAGAATAAGGCTTGCCATCCGAGAGGTGCTCCAACCCAGTGTTTCTTGACCACATCTGATCTGAGACACTCCACATGTACCTGTTTACTTGGGCAACAATTACAGACAGAAGATCAGAGAACAAAATTGCCTACTGGCAGAATGTGGGAACCCCATTAAAGCCAGATGAATAAACCTTGGCATTGACCCTGTGGTAGGTGAAGAAGTGTGCTTGGAAACTCTTAAGCCCGAGATTGTGATTCAAGAGACTTAACTTATATGTTGTTATTTTCCTTATATTTTGGCTGTGTAAATAAACTTAGTTTAACTCAAGGTGTTGGTGCTTTCTCTTTGTGCATAATCCTTTCACATCACTAATATGACATAGTATATCTATTTTGAAATGTAACTAACATCAAACAAGTGCTACAAATATGTGGTCTACTTTCTGTAGTAGAGATGGTTTATTTGCTCATTTGATGATAGTGGATCACTGAATCTTGACTTATACTACATTGTTCTCTTCTTTCCTGTTATTACGCTCCATACCTCTTGTGACACAGAACTCCTCAACTCGCTCAAAATCTCTGTTGAAAGTTTAACATCAAGATAATCACAAGCTATCAATGCAGAGAAATCAAAACTTAAAACACCATGTTTGCAATGATTTTGACATTACCATTATCACACACTATTCATTTGAGGACCTGATCACCATTACTATCACACACCATCTCAGAGGGAATTTTAACAATATTATTATCACATTCAAGGTATCTGGGGGGATATCAACATTGCCATTTTCAATCACACTGGCTCTGTGAGGGCCGATACACCCTCTCTATGGGTTCCTTCACATCATCATAACCACATACCATCCCAACGTGGACTGTAACACCATTTTCATCACAAAGAATTACTGTGGGGATTTCAACATCCTTATTAACAAACACAATCTCGGTTGGGACTGCAACATAACCAAGAGAAAACATTTTTTGTCTAGGCTGTAACATCATCAATGTCATCATCACCCCTTTTCCAAACCCACACAATTCTATGGAGACTTGTATGTCCTATTTTTAACACACTACGTTTAAGGGAGACTTTAGAATCACCATTATCACACACCATCTCTGTGGGGACCTGAATATCAGTATAAGGACACAGAATCTCTATTGGGACTTTAACATCCCCAACTTCACACAATGTCTATGGGAACCTTAACATCATGAAAATAACACACTGGCCCTCATTACGACCCTGGCGGAAAGCAACTGACCTGACCGCCATAGCGTAAATAGCGTTTCCGCCATGGCACGACAGAGTAAAGTGCGGCTAATTCTGACCCATCGGGCACGAGCAGTACGCCTTGGTGGAAGTGCAAAGTCCGCGATGGCGGAAATGTCCCCAAAACGCCCCTCACCGCCGTCGTACGGCGACCTAGGTGCAATTCCGCCACTGGACATAGCGGTCACCGTAATGAGCGGCAATCGGAAAATACGGTGACCGTAAATATACGGAAACGGAAGCAAAAACATGGTCCCGGAACGGGAAACAGCACGCCGTACACCTATAAAATCAGAATATTCACACAACCATTAAAAATACTACCCTGAGAGACATCCCAACCCGTCATCCACCCTAGTGAAACCAAAACAATGGGAAAAGTAGCGAAAAAAGCGTGCGACCGCAAGCGGCAGGTCCACTTCTCACGTGAGGACCTCACGGTGCTCACAGAGACCCTCCAGGAGAATGCTGCCGTCGTCTTCTCGACGCAAATGACCAGGACGGCACTTGCGAACAAGAAGGCCATATGGGCCCTGGTGGCACAGCGGGTGTGTGCGGTGGGGACCGCACCCCGCAACCCACAGCAATGCAGAAAGCGATGGGACGACTTGCGGATACGCGTACGGAGCATACTATCCGCCAACCGTAACATTGCCACAGCTACCGGGGGAGGATCGGAATCACCCATCAAGTTGACCCCCTGGGAAGAAATCTGTGCCTCCACCATTGGAATGGAGACCATAGAGGGAGTCGGAGGGATGGAGAAAGGAGTGCAGACATCCGAAGAATCAGGTAGGTGGGCCAAATAAAACTATGCTAAAACCACAATGTCCAATCATGTGAAGTACCATGTGTCCACATAGTGCAACAGAAACACATGTCCAGGAGAACATCCACTTACATTGGCCTGATAGCGGACATTAAAAGTCAAATTAAATAAATAAATAATTAAAATTCCTAAAAACACCCTCTACACGTGCAGCAGGCACCCCCTAACTGCAGGCTGCAATACAACTGCACCCTCAATCCACACAAAAATGAAACCACCCCCAAGGCCCTGACCCAAATCACCCTCAGGTACCACCCCAATGCATGTGATACATTGCCATTCCAATTTCCACAGACCCATCAATAACGCTCGCCCTCCTTTACTCCACCACAGGGTCCGATTCAAACGACGAGCTCCAGGACACCCCTACCAGCACACCTGCAAAGAGGGCCAAGACCAACGGCCAAAGACCCTCCACCTCAGCTGCACGCATCAAGACACGGCAGCAGCACAAATCAAGTGGCAGCACACAGGAGGGGACTTCAACAGGCACCCCAGCAGCCAGCATGGCCACAACACCACCACCACCACAGGCCCCCCCAATGGATGCCACAGAAGGCACTGCTTCTGGTGGCAGCAGCACCATAGGTGACACTGCATTAATGGCAGCATGCTCCGACACAGAAAACGGTGATGTCGATGTACGATCCATCCATGACCTGTCTCAATCCCCCTCTTTGTTTCATCCCGTACAACATGAGGATACCACGCAGGGGCACTCACAAGACGACGACTGGCCATCCCCCACAAGCCCTGTGTCAAGGCAACATGAGGTGATCAGCCCCTCTGTGACACCACCGCAAATGGCCATGGCCCAGCAGAGGCAACAGTCCCTCGACCAGGTGATCGTGCAACAGCAGCAACTGGCCACGCTCCTCAAGGACCATGCTGATGAATGTGGGGGTACCAAGGCAGCCATAGAAACATTCACAGAGACACTAAGGGCAGAAATGGAGAGAAGCAACGAGAGCCTGAGAGTACAAATGGTGAGAAGCACCGAGAGCCTGAGAGTACAAATGGAGAGAAGCACCGAGAGCCTGAGGGGGGAACTGCATGCGACGTCCAAAGACGTATGTGCTGAACTTGCCGCTGTGCGCCGTGTGCTCACTGAGCTCTCACAAACCCTTAGGGACATGCATGGACGTGAGCAGGCAGAGACATCATCCGTTGCAAGTTCCGTCCAGGGCAGCCCCCAACGTAGATCTGGGAGGAACCTGCGCTCCACAGGCAGGGGTGCCCCTGATACCCGGAGAGGGGGCTTGCAATACCGTCTGCCCACTGACAATGAGCATCTTTGGACACTGGTGTTCGGGGGGGAGGTAGGAGGGTGGAGGGGGTGTGTTGGGCTTACTTGGGTGGCGGGTTGATGGGGTGTGTAACACAATTTCACATATGCTATAAACATTTCACAATCATCCAATGAGATGTGTGGACATTGATCTTTGTGTACGAGGCCATCATAGGCGTACAGTCCATATTGTGCATGTTCCAGACACACACAGTGCCACAACTCCCGTGTCCATGTATCAACCACCAGGCGTGAGTGCTAGAAGCATGAATCTATGATAATCTGACGAATTTCACGGCCCTCCTGTGCCTCGCGGACTCCTTGAGGTTCTGCCACATCCCCACCCACATCATGACCATATTCTGGTGCTTGCAGTTCTGCGTCAGGGGGCATGGGCACATTTCTACGTATGCACATGTTGTGTAGCATGACACATGCCATGACCATCTTAGCAACCTTCTCATGGCGGTACAGGAGTGCCCCGCCAGACCTGCTGAGGCAGCGGAAACGACCCTTCAGTAGGCCGAATGCCTGTTCTATGACTACACGGGTACGTGAGTGGGCATGGTTGTAGTCCTCCTCATGCTGGTCCTGTGGGTTCCGGAGTGGTGTAAGGAGCCATCTCTTCAGTGGATACCCGGCATCACCTGTATGTGGACAATAAAGGATGTTTGAGGAATGACATTGCTACGTAAGCACCCCCCCCCCTTCCTGGCAGGTCATTGCCGCATCACATACCCCACATTATCATGCATGAAATGAGACTCACCGAGTAGCCAGGATCTGTTCCCTGCATGTCGCTCCATGTAGCGTGGTATTGTAGAGTTCCGTAAGACCATGGAATCATGGGTTGATCCAGGAAATCGGGCACAACAATGTGTAATGATCCTGTTTGAGTCACACACCATTTGTACATTAAGAGAATGATATTGTTTTCGGTTGCGGTACTGGGCCTCCATGGCATGTGGGACAACCAATTCCACATGGGTGCAGTCGATGGCACCAATGCAACCCGGTATGCCGGCAAGTGCATGGAATCCCACTTTTGTGTTCGTAATTTCCTGCTCCGAGCATGGTAGAGAGATGTAGTCGTCTGCGTGCTTCAGGAGGGCATCAAGCACTTGCAATAGTGTCCGTGACAACAGTGGCTGTGAAATGCCATGCAACTGTCCGACTGTGTGCTGGTAGGTGCCTGTGGCCAGGAAGTGGAGTACAGACACCACCTTCAGTAGGGGTGGGATGGCGGTTGGGCTATCTATCATGCTGACAAGGTCAGCGTGTGTCATGTCCACAATGGCGGTTATGGTGTCCCGGTCCAAACGGTAGAGGGTGTGTATCTGCTCATCAGTGAGGTTGAACGGATGTGCTCGGAGGCGTGGGATTGCGGGCTGCCTGCGTGGTGGTAGTGGCTGTGCTGGTGGGCCTTGCTGGCCCTGCCTTGCCCTCCTCCTCCTCCTGCGTCTCCTCTGTGCGGCCGGTTGTTTTAGTAGTTGGTGTTCGTCTTCTTCTTGAAGTTGGAGTACTTGCAGTGCTATCAGGTCCCCCAGGGCCAACATCGCAAGTCCTGCCGGTAGCATTTTGGAGTGGGTGTGGTTGTGGGAGGGGGTTGGGTGTGCAATTTTTGTGTTTCCAAGCTGTATAGCCTCCACCTGTGGTGATTCATTCCACCTGTGCAAGCTGCAATCCCCTTTGGGCGAGCACGTCCCGCACACAACGCTGCAAATCGACGCATGGCATCTTGCTATTACAATCATGTATTTCATCCCGATGGCAGTGAGATATTGCTTCATATGTTAATTCTGCTATGCTCCCATTGTTTCACATACTATCTTTGCAGTCGGGAACAAACTTGTGAAGGGTCAGTGGAATGTAGTACTCGATTAACGGTGGACCCTCATGCAGCGCTGTACCGCGGTTCACCGACGGGCGGGGCGTCCCATTTGTGAGTGTAGCCAGTTGCCATTTTCACACACTGCCGCACTAAATGGATGGATTTGTGATTTCAAGCGGTCACAGATGCCTTTTCGACGTGATGTTGCAAATGAGGAATTCGAAGGACAGCGCTTTCGGTTTCCAGCTAGCGGCGAGGAGACGCCCACAGGTCTGACTGCAGATAGAAAGTTCTATTGTTTAATGTCCTTGGGACAGGGGCCATGCCGAGAATGCAATGATTGATATGAATAGTATGGGATGCGCAATAGCGTAGTGGAGGATAAGGCAGGACGTTCCCAAATACATGTTACTTCACAACACTAGAATTCCGGCCTGGACCACAGTGGATTTTGCAGACTGCATTAAGCACAGATTCAATGGAAATTTCTAATGTTATGTGAGTAAATAATCAGGCGTTTTTATACCGGGATGAGGGAATGATGTATGGATGCATGGACAGATGATTTAATAGAGAGTCTGCCATGTACATGGCTTTTTGGAATCTATCAACTTCCTCTGCGCTATGTGATGCAGGGCTGCCATAGTGGGACCATCGTCTATCTGCCCTTGTTGAACCCTCCCTGTCTCGACGCGCCTTCAAACACTTGTGTCTATGCACGTTACTAATCCCATCTAATGGCTTCTGTTTTAACAGACGCATGCACACAAACACTCGTTTGTAATAGTGTTTTCACCTCGATTTATATAGTTATGATTCACAAGTGATTATTGGGTGCGAATAATCCTTTTGAGTGGGCTAGCATGCATATGGCTGTGGATTTAGTGTGATCTTTGAAGTGAGTAATTCAAATGGAGTTCAGATGCCCATACTATTCTTTTTCGTTTCATTTGGGTGACAGGTATCTCCTCCCCTTTTGCCGCTGCCATCTGTATGCCACTCCTGCAGATGGCTTTTACTCCCGACACCTGCTGCTTCGTGTTAATCAGTGGAGCACCATTACGATCTTATGGGACGATCGCCAATGGCCCACATGCCCTTACGCAGTACTAGTGGCTAGGAGCAACATTTCGAGCTTTCAGCTGGACTAGTGCCTACCTAATGGGACGGCCCTGCGGTTCTAGGCGCTTCCATGTTGCCTTTTTGAACGTGAATGTAGCCCCTGTGTACCATGGAGGAACAGGGCGTCACACAAGAAGAAGCTGGTCATTTATTGCGGATGCAGCCCACAATTATGAGATATGATTTGGAGTTCATGACCTAATAGCTGTATGGCCCGGGTGATTTTGTTGTGCATTAAATTTTGATTATGATATTGACCGTGTAGCGTTATTCTTTGCAAGTAATGTAGCATATTCCTATTTGTGGAGCGATGTATTGTGAGGAGATCTGCTTTGGGTTCGGCCTTCCGAGTATAGTTGCGTGGTACTGTACTGGGCGCGTTTGCATACGAAGGCCAGTAAGGTCAGGGATAGGGGCTGCAATTATGTCTGTTTTGATGATGTCATGCTCATGGGAGGGGGATTGGCTTTTGTGTAACAGATGCCGGTCAGCCAGGTGGATTGGTGGAATGATGTGATTTTCAGAATATGGCTGGTCACAGGTGCCTGTGTTTGCGTGCGTTTCTTGGAGGGAGACTGAGGTCATGTCCATTGGAATAGCTTCTGTATTCGTGCCATCTGTGCCCTGGTGCTCCCATTGGCCCCTCTTGAGATGTGCCTGGCTGCTCAGTCACTCTGCCAACTTGTGTGGTACATGCTTATGCTGCTGGTTGGTTTGTTTACTGGCAGGAGTACAGGGCTGGTGCAGTCTCACTCAGGATACTGCTTTGTATGTTGCCTTGCACTGGTGTCAAGCGATGGGGGGCCTGTTTTTGTTTGTCTCAGTTTTCAGTTCATGTTGCTGTACTTGGTGCTTCACATGCCTGTGCTGCATCAGTACGGCAATGGTGCCATGGCTAATATGGATGGCCACTCACAAGGCACTTGGAGCCCCTACATTCATTTGTTCGTTGGCATGCATGGGTGACTTGTACATTTCACTGGTTGCATTGTGTGACTTCATTGCACCTACGAGGAGTTGTGCAATGTGGCCAGGGAGTGGTGTACAGGCACTCAGTAGGGCCTTTTACGGTTGGTTTGCGATGCCGTACTTCTCACCATGGCGGAATGGTACTTTCCGCCATGCTTGATGGCGTTAGGTACATGTCCGCTAGGGTCAGAATTCCCGTACCGTTGCGCCATGGTGGTAATTACGGTTTCGCAGTGCGCGCGTGCGCGTACTTGGTGCAGTTAGCGTTGGCGTTCACTACGGTGTCGCTAATGGCATCGTACTTTACGGTGACGGGTCATAATCGCAACGGGCGGTATTCGATGGCGGTATTGCATTTCTGCCATCGTTTTTCGATTTCCGCCAGGGTCGTAATGAGGGCCACTGTCTATGTGAGGAAACTAACATCATTATCACACACACCTTTGTGGGAACTTTAACATAAACCTCACACACCATCTATGTGAGGACCTGGACATCAGTATCATGACATACAATATATATTGGTACTTCAACATCACCAACATCAAACACCACATCTATGGAGACTTTAACATCAAGATAATCACACACCATCTCTGTGGGGACTTTAACATCAAGAAAATCAGACATCATTTGAGTGGGGACTTTAATATCATTATTACTACATACCATCACTGTGGGGACTTTAAAGTTATTATAAACACACACCAGCTCTGTGGGGACTTTAACGTAAATAACACACCATCTCTGTGAGCACCTGGAGATCAGAATCATGGCATACAATATATATTGATACTTTAACATCACCAACATCAAACACAACATATCTGGAGACTTTAACATCAAGATAATCACACACCATCTCTGTGGGGACTTTAATATCATTATTATCACATTCCATCTCTGTGGGGACTTTAGCATCAAGATAATCACACATCATCTCTGTGGGGACGTTAACGTAAATATCACACACCATCACTGTGAGCACCTGGAGATCAGTATCATGACATACAATATATATTGGTACTTCAACATCACCAACATCAAACACAACATATCTGGAGACTTTAACATCAAGATAATCACACACCATCTCTGTGGGGACTTAGCATCAAGATAATCACACACCATCTCTGTGGGGACTTTAATATCATTATTATCACATACCATCACTGTGGGGACTTTAAAGTTATTATAAACACACACCAGTTCTGTGGGGACTTTAACATAAATATCACAAACTGTCTTTGTGAGGACCTGGTTATCAGTATCATGACATACAATATATATTGGGACTTCAACATCACCAACATCAAATACCACATCCATAGAGACTTTAACATCAAGATAATCAGACACCATCGTTGTGGGGACTTTAACATCAAGATAATCACACACCATCTCTGTGGGGACTTTAGCATCAAGCTAATCACACACCATCTCTGTGGGGACTTTAATATCATTATTATCACATACCATCACTGTGGGGCCTTTAAAGTTATTATAAACACACACCAGTTCTGTGGGGACTTTAACATAAATATCACATACCATCTTTGTGAGGACCTGGATATCAGTATCACAAAATACAATCTCTGCTGGGACTTCACCATCACCAACATCAAACACCATGCGTATTAGTACTTTATCATCATGTTAATCACACACCAACTCTGTGTGGTCTTTAACAACAGTATTATAAAACAACATAGGAATGCTGTTTTAAACACGATTATTCGTACAAACCATCTCTGTGAGGATCTGAAATCAGTATCATGACAGACAATCTCTATTCAGACTTCAACATCACCAACATCAAACACCATTTTAATGGGGACTGTAACATATTCGTCATCAGACCAATCATAGAGAGATGTTTCAGTGGACAAGATGGTGACTGTGAAACAATGAAACCTGTATTCAAATCTCTGCTTCTCCACCTGACCACATTGTGTGATGCTGAGCCATTCACCTAATATTTCAGTTCCCCAGTTCTCCTTTCTGACACACTGAGTTTTTTGTAATATGGTCGCATGACAGATTTAGGAAATGTTTAGTGAGGTTCTTATGGAAAATACACCACCATTACAATCCATCTATTGTGTATACCTACGGTGTGGGTAGGTACACATATGTAGAAATAGAATTGTGCAATTTACAAAGATGCCTATGAAACAAACATTTAGCTTTTGCATAGGGATACATTCAATTCCAAATAAGAATAATTAAGTCCTCACAAGGATGGTAACACGCGTTCAGGTCCCCACAGAGATGGTACCGGACACGAGATTAAAAATTAGCATTTTTGCACATTTGAAGCTGGATCCTATATTAGCATTTTTTTCTGAATATATTTCTGCTGTTAGCATATTTTTAAAACATTGGGAAAGGTTAGTCCCCACAAGGCTGGTTTCCACACATAGTCCCCACAAGGTAGGTAAAACGTGTATGTGTGTGTGTGTGTGTGTGTGTGCGTGTGTGTGATGCTTTCAATCTACTATTCAGTAGCCTACAGCTCTATACATTTTGGGTTGCACATGTAATATTCTTCCGTAAAAGTACAATTGTACAGCAGCCTCACCCTGTCATATTGCACAAAGGTCTGCTTGTGCATTTCAAGAAAAGGGACTAAAGTGTTACGCTCACCTGGTTCCCACGGGGGCGTCAACCGGAACTGGGCCGCTGTTATTTCCACCAGCGTGATGTGTAGCGCCGAGATGACTGACTGGACTGGCCCGCTCAGCCTAGTTTGTCTGGCTCGCAAGAATATTCTTCTGCAAAGGAGAAGAGGAATTAACCACCCGTGGAATTGAGTGTCAACCCACCTTCCCCACTCCCGTTGTCTTCCCACAGATCACTCTTGATGTCCCCTCCTTAGTCTCACCTGATGGTTTGGAAGGATGAGCTCTCCATCCTGCGTCGACCGCAGGGGCGCGTTGATGACCAGTTACTTCACTGGCATAGAGGAATTGGTGAGTTCCAGTATTGACTCTAAAGTCCAATTGTTCATAAGAGTTCAAATGTCTGATCTTCACTCTGTCCGATTCCTTGCAGGTTGCCGATTAATCCACTCGAAGATTTCCAAATGGCACTCGGTAAGATTCAGGTAAGTCTATTGTTTTTTTCCCCTTAGGGGCCGGGGTACGGCGATGAAGCAGAGTTGACTGTGCCGACCCGAGATGAGGTGAGATCCCCATGGTAATTCAGGTAAGTTTTGTGGGGGGTAACTGGTATTGTCTTTGCTTTCTCCCCTTAGGGGGCGGGGTACGGCGATGAAGCAGAGTTGACTGCGCTGACCCGAGATGAGGTGAGTACCTCCCGTGATAAATCAGGTAAGCCCTGGGGGTAGCTTGTA
Source organism: Ambystoma mexicanum (assembly GCF_040938575.1). Classification (NCBI taxonomy): domain Eukaryota; kingdom Metazoa; phylum Chordata; class Amphibia; order Caudata; family Ambystomatidae; genus Ambystoma; species Ambystoma mexicanum. Next base: position 721,279,537 of record NC_090932.1, read on the forward strand.
TAGCCTTAGAGAGTCCTCTTGCTCACCTTGCTGTCTTTGTCTCCTTAGGTGTCGGAGGGCGGCCGCGAGATGGAGAGAGCGTGATGGAATGCTGAAGTACCGCCAAGCAGGTGAGTTCAGCGCGGCGCCGTAGGATTTCGAAGCGATGCTTCAAAGACTTCTGTCTTTCAGTTCCGTGGCGAAATGGATCAGGATTCAGGTAAGGATTAAAGTTAAAACTCCCATGGCGCCAGGACTGACTTTATCTTTATGAGCCTGGTGCCATAGGCGCCAGGACTGTACCCAAACAGCCCCTAACTGGGGCTTTTGGGCATGCTCCAAGTGGAATGATGCCTGCTTCCGGGGCTGCTGGGCCTGGTCTGGTCTTCCGGGGGCAGGCATCATGACAGCACTCCCCCTCAAGGCCCCTCCTAAAGTCGTTCTCCCCCTTGGCCGTGGTTTGTCTGGAAATTCCAGATGGAACCTCTTCACTAAACGAGGTGCATGCACGTGGTCACTAGGTTCCCAATACCTTTCCTGCGGACCATAACCTTTCCAGTCAATTAGGTAAAAGATTTTTGATCTCACTCTTTTTGAGTCAAAATATTCTTGACTTCGAACTCGGGCTCCCCGTCTATGAGGATAGGTTCAGGTGGAGTGGTTAGCCTAGTTCCTGGTTGCACTGGCTTCAAAAGAGACACGTGGAAGATGTGATGGATTCGCATATGAGCAGGTAGGTCCAACTTGACGGCCACTAGGTTAATAATTGCCTTGACAAAAAAAGGTCCCAAATACCTGGGGTTAAAGGTCCGAGTCCCCTTGAGTGGTCAGTGCTTAGTGGCTAACCATACTTGGTCCCCTATTTGGTATTGAGGAACTTCACTTCTGTGCTGATCCGCATCCTTTTTGTATTTTTCCTTACCCTTTTTTCAAATGGATGGTTGCTTCTTTAAAGGCTTGTGTAATAACAGCGTGGAGATGGTCCACTGCGGGCATCTCTAAATGCTGGGGTGAGTCCAAATCCGAGGTTCGAGGATGGTGCCCATAAATGGTAAAAAAAGGACTTTGTCCAGTTCCTGAGTGTACGGAATTATTGTACGCATACTCTGCGATCCACAGAATGTCTTTCCAATTCCCCTCAGACTGATGTAGCATACAACGGAGGTAATGTTCAAGAGTCTGGTTGGTCCTCTCCGTTTGACCGTCGGTCTGAGGGTGGTGACTGGTCGAAAGCCTAACATCAATTTGTGCCAGTTGGCAGCATTTCCTCCAAAAATGTGAAATGAATTGACTGCCACGATCTGAAATTAACACTGAAGGAAAGCCATGCAGGCGGACAACATTTTCAAGGAATTCCTTGGCCAGGATTGAAGCTGAAGGTAAACTTTTAAAGGAATGAAGTGGGCCATTTTAGAAAAAAGATCTACAATAACTAGAATGGTATTGTAACCTTGGTACGGGGGTAAATCCGTGATGAAGTCTAATGACAAGGTATGCCAAGGGGTAGGTGGTATGTCTAATGGTTGCAATAATCCAGCAGGTTTTTTCTTTTGCCCTTTATTTTGTGCGCAAATGCCACAAGACATGACAAATGACTTGACATCCTTTCGCCAGGTGGGCCACCAAAATTGCTTCCTAATTTTAGCTTCGGTTTTTGCAATACCCTGATGCCCTTCTATTAAGGTGTCATGGTAATGGGAAATAACAAGTTCCTGTAGTTCCTTTTGCGGTAAAAATAGCCGACCTTGGTAATAAGGTAAATCATCGATGACAGAGTACTCTGGACCTTTCTTTGCCGAGTCCTGTAGGGCAATGGAATCAAAGAGTTGGTGGATCTTGTTTTGAATGTCCTCCAGTGTCTGTATGGATGTCAGGCCAAGGATTCTCTGTTCCGGAATTATGGGTACGGGTTCTAAAGTTATTTCTGCTTCTCCCATTCCAATTCGGGACAAGGCGTCTGCTTTACCATTCTTACAACCTGGTCGATAGGTTATTACAAAATCAAACTCGGCGAAGAACAATGCCCAACGGAGTTGGCGCGAAGATTGGGCTTTGGCTGTCTTTAGGTATTGTAAGTTGCGGTGATCGGTGATGACCGTGATGGTATGTCTGGCACCCAGTAGATAGTGCCACCAAGACTTGAAGGCGGACTTGATGGCCAGCAGCTCCTTGTCGGTTATGGCATAGTTTAATTCGGGGGCTGAACATTTTCTTGACCAAAACGCCACTGGGTGAAGCTGGTTAGTTTCGGGATCCTTTTGGGAAAGGACTGCTCCCATGGCTGAACTGGATGCATGTGTTTCCACTATGTAGGGAAGCTCGGGGCGCGGGTGTCTTAATATGGGAGCAGATGTGAATTTAGCTTTTAACTCTTGGAAGGCATTCTCGGCTTCCTCTGTCCACACAAAGCGTTTGTTTTTTCGCAATAGCGTTGTAATGGGATGTACAATGTGCGAGAAGTCCGGGATAAACCTGCGGTAGAAATTGGCAAAGCCAAGCATGCTTTGAACTCCTTTGATTGAACTTGGCGAAGGCCAATTAAGAATGCCATCCACTTTTCGTCTATCCATCCGGATTCCTCTCGGGGTCAGAATAAATCCAAGGAATTCCACTTCCGTAGTGTGGAAGATGCATTTTTCCAGTTTAGCATATCATTTATGCTGGCGTAACTTCTCTGGGACTGATCGGACGTGTTTTACATGCTCAGATTCTGAGAAAGAGTATACTAAGATGTCGTTGATGTAAACGACCACACAAACGTCGATAAGCTCTCGGAGGACATTGTTCATGAAGAACTGGAAGGCTGCTGGTGCATTGCATAGTCCGAAGGGCATCACCTGGTACTCAAATAGTCCGTACTTGGTGCGAAAAGCAGTCTTCCATTCGTCACCCTCTTTGACACATACCAGATGATATGCTCCCCGAAGGTCTAGTTTCGTGTATATACAAGCGCCCATCACCTGGTCTAGTAGTTATGGGATCAAAGGCAGTGGGTATCAATTCTTGATGGTTATCTGATTCAGTGCACGGTAGTCTATACATGTTCTAAGGTCGCCTTCCTTTTTCGGTACGAAAAACAAAGCTGAAGATGCAGGAGATTTGGACGGGCGAATGAAGCCATTAGCAAGGTCCTGGTCTAGGTACTGGCGCAAATGAAGATTTTCGGGTTCCGTAAGGGCATAGATTCTGCTGCAAGGTGGTTGTGCTCCAGGTACAAGATCTATTTGACAATCATGCAATCTGTGAGGTGGTAAGGTGTTTGCCTGTTCCTTTTGGAAGACATCCTGAAAGTCTTGGTATTCAACAGGTAATTGTATGGCTACTGGAATTACTGGGGCCAGGACTGAGTTTTGAGTTTTCCTTGGGTAGCAGGTGTGAGCACATTCTGGGAAGGTTAGTCTCTTCTCTCGCCAATCAATACAGGGATTATGTTTTTCCAACCAAGGTATCCCCAGTATCAGCTGAAACTGTGGGGCCTTGATTAAGTCAAACATCATAGCCTCTCGATGCCCATCTTGACTCAGCAATGTCATCTCTGCAGTGGAATGAGTTACGGGTCCAGAGGCAATTTCTGTTCCATCTACAGTGGTGACAACATCGGCCGTGGTCTTGCGGGTGAGAGATAGATTCATCCTGGTAGCCAATTCCCAGTCCAAGTAATTTCCTATGGCTCCACTGTCTATGTACGCCTTTACCGCGTGCATGCGTGATGGCTGCTCTGGATCTACAAGGACCATGGGTATGGTGAAATGCGAGGTCAGAGTGTCCTTCTTTAAGCTCGGCAAGCGGACCTATACGCTTGCCGGGCGTGGTCGTTTCCCGAGTCAGATTTCACATGGTTTTCGTCGGCTGCTCCTATAACTTTCTTGGGTGGTTTTACAGGGCAGTTCCGAAGAAAATGACCAGTAGTTCCTCAATATAAACATAATTGCAGTTGCCGTCTTCTATGTCTCTGCTTTTGGGTTAAGGGTCCTTTAACTCCCCCGATTTGCATAGGTTCTGAGACATCTACTCCCTTGGAGCTTACGTGGGTTTTAACCAACACCCTGTTCTCAAACTTGGTTCGGTCAGCCTTCCTGGTTTGAAGTCTGTGATCGAGCTGGACCACTAGATCTATATATTCAGCACAGTCTTGAGGCGGGTTCACAATTTGGGCCAAAACATCTTTGAGTTGTCCCCGAAGTCCTCGATGGAATAATGTGATTCGCTTGTATCAGGCCATTCGGTTTCCACTACTAATCTATTGAAAGTTGCAATGTAAGATAAAATATCCTGGTTACCTTGACGTAGGGATAAAAGTTTGTTGTCCAAAGCCTGTCCTCGGGAGTGTCGGGCGAATAGTCTTTCCATGCTTGTTCGAAAACCCTGGAAATCTCGAAGAATCAAGTCATCCTGGTTAACTAGTGGAATGGACCAATCCGCCGCACTGCCGCTGAGATATGACAGTACAAAGGCTACCTTGGCCTGATCGTTTGGGAAAGCTCCAGGTCTACATAAAAAGTGCAAGCGGCATTGATTCATGAATGTTGCAAACCCTTTTGGGTCTCCGGCAAAGCGTTCAGGCGGAGCCAAAGGAACGGCTCCAGGTAAATTTATCTGCACCGGGTTACTCGATGGTACAGGAGCTGGACTTGCCCCAAGTCCTGGTAGAGGTGTTTGTCCAGCCTGGCTCTGTAATAGTTGTCTGGCCAACTTATCAGTTCGTTCTTTTGACACTATCAGTTCCCTTCTGAGGGCATTGGTTTCTTGGCGGGCGGAATGCACTTCGGCCCTTAATTCCCCTAATAATTGGGCCAACTGATCAGTTTCCGAGGTCTCCATGACGCCCAGGTGAGTATTTGTGGGTAGGCTTCGCGTTCTGTTACGCTCACCTGGTTCCCACGGGGGCGTCGACCGGAACTGGGCCGCTGTTATTTCCACCAGCATGACGTGTAGCGCCGAGATGACTGACTGGACTGGCCCGCTCAGCCTAGTTTGTCTGGCTCGCAAGAATATTCTTCTGCAAAGGAGAAGAGGAATTAACCACCCGTGGAATTGAGTGTCAACCCACCTTCCCCACTCCCGTTGTCTTCCCACAGATCACTCTTGATGTCCCCTCCTTAGTCTCACCTGATGGTTTGGAAGGATGAGCTCTCCATCCTGCGTCGACCGCAGGGGCGCGTTGATGACCAGTTACTTCACTGGCGTAGAGGAATTGGTGAGTTCCAGTATTGACTCTAAAGTCCAATTGTTCATAAGAGTTCAAATGTCTGATCTTCACTCTGTCCGATTCCTTGCAGGTTGCCGATTAATCCACTCGAAGATTTCCAAATGGCACTCGGTAAGATTCAGGTAAGTCTATTGTGTTTTTCCCCTTAGGGGCCGGGGTACGGCGATGAAGCAGAGTTGACTGTGCCGACCCAAGATGAGGTGAGAGCCCCGTGGTAAATCAGGTAAGTTTTGTGGGGGATAATTGGTATTGTCTTTGCTTTCTCCCCTTAGGGGCCGGGGTACGGCGATGAAGCAGAGTTGACTGTGCCGACCCGAGATGAGGTGAGTACCTCTCGTTGTAAATCAGGTAAGTCCTGGGTGTAGCTTGTATAGCCTTAGAGAGTCCCCTTGCTCACCTTGCTGTCTTTGTCTCCTTAGGTGTCGGAGGGCGGCCGAGAGATGGAGAGAGCGTGATGGAATGCTGAAATACTGCCAAGCAGGTGAGTTCAGCGCGGCGCCGTAGGAATGCGAAGCGATGCTTCAAAGACTTCTGTCTTTCAGTTCCGTGGCGAAATGGATCAGGATTCAGGTAAGGATTAAAGTTAAAAATCCTGTTCTAACCTTTATCCTTCTTTTCTTCTTGTTTCAGGAGTCCCAGACTGAAGCGGGTGTGGCTGAAGACTGGAGCTGCTGAAAACATGGTGAGCGTTACGCTGCAGCAAGCAGAATAACACGAAACATGTGTGGCTGTCCGGGTGTGGTTTAAATAGCCTTGGAAGAAGATCCAGGTAAGTATTCTTCCACAGCCCCACCCAAGTAACAAATAGTCCCTTCAGTAAAATAGTCCCTCCAAGCATCATTTGGCTTGAGTCTTCATGCAGCATGGTCTGCCTCAGGTGAGTATGCAGCATGGTCTGCTTCAGGTAAGTTATCAATAATGAGCCTGGCGCCCATGGCGCCAGGACTGACTTTATCTTTATGAGCCTGTCGCCATAGGCGCCAGGACTGTACCCAAACAGCCCCTAACTGGGGCTTTTGGGCATGCTCCAAGTGGCATGATGCCTGCTTCCGGGGCTGCTGGGCCTGGTCTGGTCTTCCGGGGGCAGGCATCATGACATAAAGGGTTTTGATCTGTGTTATTTTGAAGTTGTGCAAACCTCTAATTTATAACTAGATTCACAATGGCTTCACATTTCTTTGCATGATATCACATTAGACAATATTGTGTCATAACTACTCTATAGCTGGTGTGAGTCTCTGTCTGGATAATCCAAGGATTCTATTTAGTTGTTCTTAATTTTACATATAGACTCTGCATTTAAGTTGCACAACATACTGTCATGTGTAACCTGTGCCTCTCAATATGACCAAAAAATGGATTGTATTTTAAGGGAATTGTATTTAATGTCATACTCAATATAAACGGGAGACACAGGCCACCATAATTAACACTACACCTCTATCTTTGTCAAATTATGATCTCCCTTTACTTCCCAGACACTTTTATTTTCAGGATGTTACCCTGGATGATATAGGTACAATTTTGATTATCTCAGTGTTCTACTAACTTTTAAAAATGCCCCCCCCCGGTCTTAATGGCTTTTGTGTCCAGTCTGCATAGTGATCAGACATCCTGGTGGGTTCCACTCTGCTACCCAGCCATCTCCAGTTACAAGAATCTTCTTTAATATCAATCTCCCAATATTAATCTCTCTATTCTGTGTGCATGCTACTTTATAAACCTGGGCTCCTCCCCAGCCTTGTCACTAGGTGTGGCTTCTATCAGTGCCATGACTGCAAAGTTGGAATGGAATGTCATATTCCTAATCTTGAGAGGCAATTTTGTTTACATCAAATAACTCAGGATTTGAATGTGAAAGTTCAATAAAATATCGACCACTCTAAACTAGACATCAGGAGAAAGAATTCAAAGCATGGCATTTTACAGTGTATTAAGAATTTTCAGAGCAATTTGTTTTTCCCATTTAGCGCTATATTGTTCCATTATGAATTTTGCCAACTTTGTATGGGTTGAAGCTATCATTTTTAGCTGTAACTGCAATTTATTTTAAGTTGATAGACCTTTCTTTCTAAAGAAATTATTTTTAAAGGATTCCAAACCCACCTACATTATTACATTTTCTTCAGTTTGACATGAAATGCAAATAAATGCTGATTTGGACCAGAAGATGGCAACAGAGGTACATGGGAAATGGGCTCTTTTCACTTTTACTCACATACAAAGCTCAAAATCCCATGGTTTTCAAAGCAGTTGTGGGTTGTCTCGTGACGTCAGCCTGGAAAATCAGTTTCAACATGCTTTACTGGACATGTTATTCTTACTTTAAGTACACATCACTCTTTATGCTGGATCTTGGTCTTATGAGGGCATTCTTTAGGTGGGGGCTGCATTCCTCCAATCCGAATACAATTACTTGTTCAGGCGCGTTCAATTTATACTACAGTGTTATTCAAAGTGAAATACGTGCACAGTAGAAAAACAATGGGATTTGAATGCAGCTTTATTTTTCTTTTAAATTTCACTTTGTAATATTTTAGTCAAATAAAATTGGTATCACAATCAGTGCTTGAACACAAATCAGGCTCTGATAATACACAAATGCAGCTTATTTTCTCTGTATTTGGAATCATGGGCATCAGTGTGATGAAACTATAGACTTTTGCATTTGTGTTGGTTTCTCCAATATATGTTATGCAGCTTACAAAATTATTTTTGGCAAAACACTCCAAAGGTCTAAGCCTTTCCTTTTACATGCAGAACAGTTCCAACTTCCATACGTTTGTGTGCCTCTCTTTGGCGTCAATGAGGCAATAGTTGAATAAATACTTGATTTACATTTCTGTCTTTAAAATATGAAATCAGGATTTTGTTTTCCTCTAATTTAGAGTCTATTCATGTCATCAAAGTCCATAGCATTGACAAGCCAGTCTCTTTATTCATTTAATTGGCCTTAGCAATGGTTTCAGTTTGTGGGAATACACTTATACTGTGTTGAAATATTTCATATTTTACAGTGGCATCCTTTTTATCATGACAGGAGCAAGATGTGTAATCCAACAGAAGGTATACTTTTGTGAATGTTGCCTCTCATGTTCTTTCAGAGAGTCTTTTCTGTTGCTCTCTTTAAGAACAATATGAGCACTGTATTTTCTCCAACAGAAAGGCCATGTTAATGTTTTCATATTTCTGGACCTCAGATAGGATATAGTTGTGGCATTTTAGGCATGTTGTAGTCTTTATGATGATGATGATTCATGTTTATGATGAATAGTCAGTTTAGCAAGTATTCCAGGAAGCCCAATTTGGAATGTCATCTTTCATGAACTGGGTGTTTGTCTTAGCAGTGCACAGTGGTGGCATGACTTATAGTTGCTTAGCTTACCATAACTGGTGTGTTTCTGTTATTGTTAGGTTTACTAATATCATACTTATGCCAATATAACAACATTTGAGTCCAATTTAGAAAGGTTCACCTTAAAACTCTGCCCTTCCACAACTTCTAGCATAATTTTTAACACTTATATACAAGTTTTGCAACTTTTTCCACCGCTTTTGTGTTTGCCAATGTTTGCAAACCTCTACATCATATGGGGCTTTCTGGACAGGGTCACGTGACAATGTGCACGCACAGCATGATGATGTGTTTGGAACTTGTCCACACTTCAGAAACGGGTCTTTACTTCTCAAAAAATTTGGAACTGCATTTTCAACTCATCTAGGAACTTTGAAGCTCAAAATGTACCCTTGCACATATCCTACACCTATTATTATCATTATCCATTAACAATCTATCACACAGCACATACTTGGAAGAATATTAGGAAAACCACTATTCATCTTAAAAATATAATCAGCTATTCCCATCCCTCCTCCCCAAGAGCAACCATCACTACCACCTGATGGAGGACCTACAGAATGAAAGAAGCACAATAGTTCAAAAGACAATCAAGAAGACCAGGGAGAGGAGGTAGTAGTAGTGTCTACCTTTAGCAGCCAGATAGAATTATTGGTGTGGCAGTTCTGTAACAATGTTGGAAATGTACCAAAGGCTAAAGCTACCAAAGTCAAATGCACTCAGTTGCGGACAATATGGGCAGTACTCCTACTGGATCACCTCCATGCACCACCACACCAAATCCGACCACTGCAGTGCTCTCAGAAAGGCTGTTCCTTTCCTAGGAAGTAGTAGACTGTCTTCCTCTACCTCATCTTCCTCAACCAATCCTGTAATCACACAGCCTACTTCTGAGGTATACAAAATCCTACCAGCTACCTTGCAAGTAATAAAAGAGGCTGTTTATCCATATGTTTCAAAAACAACCATAGTCTTTACATACTGCAAAACACCACTCTGCAGGCTGGAGCAATTTCAAACTGCTTTGGAAGCTGTAATCAAGGAGCATAAGGAACACTGTCCTCTACCTTGGATTTAACATGCTTGCAACAACTTCACCTATCCACCTGCCCTTCCATATGTATGGTTGGTGCCCCCCACCTTCCTTTCTGGCCTATCCTGCAAAAAAAACAAAAAAACGTTAAAAGGTTCCTTTAGTAATCACCTTTCACAGTTAAAAAATAGAACTATAAAATTACAGTAACAACTCCTTCTACTTTACATTTTTCAGTAATGTGGTTTGATTCAATAAGATTCTCCAACATTCTAGCAATTTCTACTATGCTAATGGGAATAATGTGTGGTGTGCCAGTAGTGTGTTTCTGTGTTACTGGGAGGAGGTCTTATCTCTTTGAAGCTCCATGACTTTTGCTGTGGAAGTTGCTATATCTTCAAGCAGAGGAGTCCTATTTCTATTGCCACGAATTTACATCAAGTGAACTAGTAGTGTGTTTCTGTATTTGTGGTTTGCGGAGCAGTGGTCTGGATCGGACCACTGGAGCTGACTGTGGTTTGCAGGCGTGCACTGATTCAGAACGGTAAGCCACACATGCTTGCATGCTTCGCTTGTCGACTGGAGGAGAGGCTGTGAAACCACACAGACTTTTGTGCTTGCCCTAATTGTAAAGTATGTGACATTCACTTGCAAGGCAACTTGTGTTTATTGGAAGTCTTTGTTAAAAGTACTTTGAGTCAAGCTTATTGGGACTATGAAGGAAACTCATAAGGACGCGCTGTGTTGGAAAACTCCTCATAAGCGCGCATCGGTAAAGAGTGGGCTTGCATTGAAAGCAGCGCGTGAGCCGGATGATTATTGGTCGGGTGATCATTGTTATCGAGTTCTCAAATTTTCTTAATGGTGTGCAATTATACCAGTACTAAAAGGGATGTGGTAACGCTACGTGAGGATAGTGAAGTGACTGGGCATACTGCGCACGTGACGAAAAGCGTCTTTCGATACCTGTAGAATATCAGGGATTGGTGCGTGACTGTGCCTTGCAAAGCTATTGACCCTCGAAACATCCAGGAGTCCCTGCACATATAGTCCCGCGCTGTGCTAGTTGAGTTAATTGGAGTTTGGGGGTGACTGCGGGCCAAAGTGCCTTGGAGCCCTAAGTGCCTTGCTATACAAAGTGGAATATGTGCAAAATTTAGAGGGAAAAATTGGTTTTGTGAAACTGTGTTGACCTAGATGTGTGAAGGCGACTGGCGGGCTAAGAGCCTTAGAGCCTTGAGCACAGTGAGTGCACTTGGAGTAACATGGTTTTTGGTATCTGAGGTACTATAGGAATTGGGGTGACTGCGGGACCTGGAGCCATTGAGCCCTTGAGTACTTTGGTATATAGAGTGCTTTGAATGCAAATACAATTTGAAAACTTGCCTGTGAATTATACGGACCCTGCTGCTTGAGGGTGACTGAGTCCCTGGTGCCCTAGAGCCTTCTGGTCCGACTGCACAGTGACAATATTGTATGTAGGGTGGTCTTCGGTATCTGTGCGAGGAAGGAACTTGGGGTGTCTGCGGGCCATTGAGCCTTTGAGCCCCAAGAAATCCATAATCTCGGAGTCTACCACTCATACAAAATTTGTTTGAAAATCGCCCTGCCAATCTAGCTTGGGGTATCTGTTGGCCATAGAGCCTTTGAGCCTCCCATATATTCTGATTTGTACTAGTACACGAATGTTATGCTTTAGTGAGTGTTGATCCCAGTGCAAAGTGGTTGTGCTCTGTGCTAACAAACAGTACTGTGGAACTTATTGTTGTTTTTCTGTATTTTTAACCAATTGGGTTATAATTCTGGCTTGTTGGGAAATACTACAGCAACTAACATGAAAACAAGTCTCAGAAATGGTAAACACCTTATGGCAGTTGTTGAAAAAAAGAATAATGCTTCTCTGAAAAATAGAATTAGAGACAGCATAGTATATGTTGTTAGGACCTCAGATGTAACTACAGACCATGTGAAAAGAGAACTTTCCTTTACTATACCATCCATAATGCCTCAATTATCAAAATTACCATATAATGCCTCAGTTACACACATTGAAGAACAAAATGTATGCCATATGCCACATCAATCTCCTCTAGCTTCTAAGAATGAGGTAAAGGTATTATATATAAGTGAATTGAATGTCACACATCACAGCGTAAATGACGCAATGATTAATGGTAACGATCACCCACACGAGACGTCTTTCCGACCTGAAAACATAGGAAATGGTGAGATTGCAGATGTTTCGATGTTATCTCCAGTGATTATGGCTGAATTGGATAGGTGTGTCTGTCTTTCGTCAGGTCCCTCCAGTCCTGTGTCCACACCAAGAAGACAAAGGGATTTTGTACACTTGCATAGTAATAAGGAAGGTGACATATGTTGTAACACAGCGCCTGCAGTCAAGTTTGTCATGGGAAAGGATGTATTGGCAGACATTGTTGTTCACCCACCTCCCTTCTCAGAGATGCCTAAAGAATGGCAAAATAATGCCTATGAAGAGTTTGACCCCTTGAGAAGGGAAAATAATGGAACTACAGAAAATCCCTCTCAAACATCAGGAAGGGGGAATATCTCTCAAAACCTTACTGATGAAACCATGCTTGACTCAAATTAACAGAATTGTCTCACATTTCCTGTATTAACACAGATCTTGAACCTTTTGGACAAAGGTCACAAATTCACACATTTTGCAATAAGAGAAATTAAAGGATCCTTAGCTGAGATATTGGTGAAGTTAAACAAAGTAGAGGAGTTCATGTTGGCATATGAAGGTATGGCATCTTTCCAAGCCAACCTCAATGCAAACATGGCCATTAATACTGTACCACATCTTTCAGCTAATATGTATTCTGGTATTATGATAACACAAGCAACACAGACCATGACAACAGATATTAAAGTACAGAACCCTTGTAACCTGAACGAAAGGACGGGTGGAACCTCAGATACATATTATCCAACACAGGATGAGATTGAAAAGATTGATCTCATTAAGTTAGCAAAACTGCATCATGAGAGACTGACAACTCTCGAAAATTTGGTGGTTAAGGAAATGATGGCAAATAAATTACCCAGTGCTATTCTTAAAAGTGAGCAAAATTAATATGTTATGGGGGTCACAGTTCTTTCCACTCCTGACAGTCCCTCTGAACTTACTGCATTCATGGATCTACAAGAAAGTGCAAAAAGAAGGAGGTGATCGTAGACTCCCAAGAAAATGAGCCTGAAACTAATCAGGGTTGGAAATTGTATGTCTAAAAAAGAAAAAAAACTACATCAAAGAGCAAAAAACGTGAGCAGAAAATAAGAAAACGTAATGACAGTATATCTCCAAAAAAAAAACAGAAATTCAGAAAAAGAGTTTGATTAAAAAAAAGAAAAGAATAGTAAAGTGATATCAAAAGAGGTGTTACATGCAAATGGTTTTGACTTTAGTCAGCTAGATGCTAAATCTTGTGCGCATCTTGAAGTGGAAATTCAAGAGGAACAAACACAGATGGGTAGCATACAATCATAGTATGCAAGCATCGCTGTTAATGTACAAATGGATGAGGATGATTAACAGGCAGTGAAAAGCTCAATACCTGGCAATAGAGACTCTACTAGTTGCACTCACAATACGTATAAGACACAAAAAAACAACATGAAACAATCGAATTTAGCTGGGTTTTATCAGGTAACAAAAAATAAAAGAACATACAAAAGAGACAGTTGCAATGGAGATCAAGATGAAATAATTACACTCACAGGTCCCCAGGCAAAGGTAGAACCAAAAAGCCTGTATATATGTCTGAAACACACCAAGCCTCAGAATCTAACAGATGAAATTCCAGTCATTCAGGCTAGATGTCAAACAGCCACGCCTAATACTATGGAAATTGTTGATACAAGTGGGCCCTCAAGTGAACTTCAAAAAAACAAACACACAGAGGGTTTTGTGGTGAAATACAGCAAAAAGGGGCTCAACCTGGGTGGAAACAGAGTAATACAGGTGGCGCAAAAAATCACCACTCAGATTCTCTAGACATAAAGTCATGTGATGACATTCCTAAGGAAATGCAAATGGTCATCGGATGGAGTAGTGACCTACAAATACATGGTAACGACAGAATTAATACTCTTACCTATTGGATATGTTTAAAAAAAATACCTACATTGAGGAATTTGATCACCCAAGACATTGAATGGATCAAACTGTCCATTGCTAACAATAATAGAATGTTATGTAAGGTTCAGTCCCCTCTAATCGCAAAAATGTTATGGGAACAAAGCGAGAATTTCCAGATGTTGGGCTATGAACTGTATTGTTTTGAAGACATGAATGAGGCGACAAAATGTATAGAATTTCAAATGCACCAAACGCTAGGTTCCTTAATGACAGGAATGAATTTGAGTGTTGATACAGTTATAACACAGAATTTACTAACCTAAATTACCTCGGTAGTCAATGCCATCAAAGGTTTGGCTGGTTTGGAAACTCTATTGAAAGAGTTCCACACAAACTATGCAGAGTCATACATAACACTCATCTATCACGATAATAAGATGGAATTGTTGTGGATTTAATAATCTGCAGAAATGTTTCAAGAACAATTTGATACCACCAATTCCAGCGTTATTATGATCAACTTGTATAGCTGATAGGTGGCTCACATCTTAGCACAATCAAGGAACTAGACGCTATTTTACAAAAGGAATTCTTGAGGAATGAAGACCACGAGGTAATTCTGGGGGGTGATTTCAATTCTACCCTTAGAGACTCCACTCTGTATAAGTTAACAGCAGCAAGTAATCAATACACGGCTGGAGCATTTGAACGTGGGTATTTCTGGTCGAAGTTTCTTCAAAACTGGAACATACATATAATCCCACATGTCAAAGATCAGAGACAATGTAGGTTCAGAGGGAAATTAAGCGTGTTGATTGATTACATTGCGGTGTCTGAAACCCTGTTGAAAATATCTAAGCCTATCGAGGTAAAAAACATGGGCTGCAGTGATCACATGATGCTGAATCTAAATTTAGAAGTCTTATTGGAAACGTACACAAAAGTTAGACATCTAGCACTAATCGAAATTGACAAACAGCCAAAGTTGATTAGATGGAACCCTAAATTATGTAGAGACTTTGCATATTTGGTGAACCGGGACATTTGGTCTAATGAGATCATTCCAGGCCTGTTTTGGAATAAACAGAAAATCATAGACCTGAACACAAATGTGTTAAAACCGCATTTGGACGCCATAGCAAACTCCCAAAAAAAGTGTGTAAGTCTATATTCCTGCAAATTTAGTGCTCAAATTGCGGATATTAAACGCAAACGTAATGGTGATATTAGAAGGGCAAAGAGGGAAACTAAAGACTAAATGGAGCTTACCTTTGTAAAAAAACAGATACAACTATGATGTAGACACGCCATTAAGGTGGTGAAGAGAGCCCAACACCTAGCAGAAAATCAAAAAATTATTAGACTTATTTGCAGACGCAAAATTAAGGATATTTGGGAGATACTACGCTCGCAGTGTAAAGTGACTTCCCCGATTTTCCACTCAGCAATCACAGGTAAAAATTGGACTGGGTATATCTTGAATAGATATGCGCTACTGTTGGGCTTCCACTCTGCCAATATTTCCGCTCTTGCCAATAACATTCCTCTGGAATGTCCATGGAACTTGTGTGATGTCAGATGGGCCATTAAAAAGCTATCATATTCAAAGGCCACTGGACCGGATGGTTTCCCTCCATGTGTATTAAAAGGTGAACCGTATTTTTGGGCCAAAGTGATAAAGGTTACTTTTTATAATGGACAATTGTACACTAGAGAAAAATGAAAAAGCCCAGAAACACATTTCTGTCCGAAATTCTTCTCTCTGGTATACAATTAACACCAGAATCCATTGCCATGTACAACTATCCACAGTCTCTGCATTCCCCTGTCTATCCCATGCTTTATTAGGAAACCCGGATTGTACTTGCACACCATCACACAAAAAAAGCCCTTCTACTCTCTTTACTGTAATGTTTGTAACACCCCCTCATTACCAGCCTCATACCATTCACACATGTATCCACCAACCTCTTAAAAAACTCTACATATAGCCTATCAACATAATACACTTCCATCTACAATGGTCTACAAATCTTTTGCATCTAAATTTCCCATACTTATACCAACAAATTCTACAAAGTGCTCATATAAATGCACATTTGCATTGTGCAGTGACAGAGGTGCATAACTAAAAGGAGCAGTATGAATGGACAAGTGCTCTTGAGAGCCCAGGGGGGAACTGGCAAAGGAACCCACGGTGGGAGGCCACTAGCTAACTGCTGGGCAAGGGGTCCCAAGGGTGGGGCACATCTTAACCATAACGTCCATTTAACAAAGTTTGTTCTGTCAATTGAATACATTTTCATAAGTGAAAATGTTTCATAATGTTATGTAAGTATGTTATTAATAATTCCTCTTTAACATACATGAAACAACTTTAAACCTCCTTTAACAAACATATTATTTGCAACACATACTTATGTGAGTAGTTATCGGGAACGCATACCCCAATAGGCAAATCAGAGTAGACAGTTGTCCTCGCCAAAGGCCAGGCCCTCTGCCCACGGCAGAAAGGTATATCACTATATTTTTTAGTTATGTTTCACATTTTTTTTTTAAATGAAACACAGGCCTGATTTCCAAAAGCATCCTTTCAGATTCTTGCTGATGTTCCTCACACAACTTTACTGCAATCCCGTCCAGCACAACGGGCTGCACCTGCTGGCAGATTTTTTCTTTCTCCCATTTAAACCCACAGATTCAGCCATGCCACATGCCCACATCTTTGCTGTATTTCCGTCCAGCACTGTGGGTTGCAGTTGCTAGCAGATTTTTTTCCCCATTTAAGCCTACAGCTTTGGCCATGCCGGATGCACCAATAAGTAAATCAAAGTAGACATTTGTCCTTGCCGACGGCCAGGCCCATTGTCCACAAACCAAACTTATATCACAATTTTTTGTGCCACTGCCCACGGCAGAAAAGTTATATCACTATTTGTTGTACTTGCATTTCCACACTTTCAAAAAATAAAACACAGGACAGGTTTGCAAAAGCATCTTTGCTGGTCCTTGCTGATGCTCTCTGCGCAAGTTTGATTCAGTCTCGTCCAGCACTCTGAACTGCAGCAGCAAGCAGAATTATTTTTACCATTTCATCCTAGAGCTTCAGCCATGCGGCATGCCCCAATAAGTAACTCTGAGTATATCACATTTTTTTGTGCTTACATTTGGACACTTAGGAAAAATAAAACACAAAACAGATTTGCAAAAGCATGCTTTCAGGTCCTTGCTGATTTGTTGTCGTTGAGTACAGCACTTCAGGCTCAAGCCGCAAGCAAAATATTTCTTAACATTCAAACCTAGGGTTTGGCCATGTTGCATGCCCCAATAATCAAATCGAAGTACATGATTATTAAGTAATTGCAGGGCGGTAGAATGGGTAGGTCACTGTGCTTCATCTAGTACTTTAAACATATTACCCTGCTGCTGGTGATGGGGTTCTTTTGTGAAGGTGCCCTTCCTTCTTCAAGTGTTAGGTTTCAAATAGGAGAGTGAGCACTATTCACCTCAGCACTGGGTTATTCAATAAATAACTGTTGTCATAATGAAACAGTCTTTAAAACCATTCCTGATGGTATATTTATTGTTAGAACTGAGCTGACACGTAATTCGACTCTCTGGAGTCTTTCTCAAGTCCAGCATCCAATCCCAGTATATTGTTCCACTATGGTCACAAATAAGGGTGGGTAATAATTTCAAGGGGTTTCCTGGTAAGTTTGTGGGCACCTGGTTTGGCGTGCCTGGTAATTATCTGCTGAATAGCATTGTGTCAGAGTGTGCGCAGTAATACTTGCGAAGATCTGTTGATGCAATCCTGTGCAGCACTTTGGGCTGCAGCCACAGACAGAATTGTAGCCACGGGCAGAATTTATGTTTCCATTCAAACCTATCCCGATTTTGAAAGACTTCACCACCTAGCCAGTCATGTGGCCATGCCCACTTTAACCCCATTGCCAGTGCCTTGTGGTCATCGCCATTAGCAAGATTATCTGAGTCAAGGTCTTTGGCCTTGATTCTGACAATCTGGCCACTGCCCATTGCCACTGACTATACCTCAGTCACCAATGGTATGTCAGTATTTTTGTTCCTACATTATGACAGTTTAAAAAAAAAACATGGACACATTTGCAAAACTATGCTTTCAAGTCCTTGCCAATGCTCCTTGCACAACTTTCCTGCAAATTCATCCGTTTTTATTTTTTTGAAAAGTGTCAAAACCTACATACATAAAAGAGTCATATAATTTCGCTCTCAGTTGACAAATGGCAACAAAGTTATAACCCATCTAAAAGTGTTGAAGCCCCCCTTCTAATTTTGCCCCATCTTCACAAAATCCCACCAGACTTTGCAAAAACATTTAAATCTGGTCCTTAAATCTGTTTGCAAACCTTTGTGCAGATTCATGAAACAGTACCAAATTTGTAAGCCTTTCGAATAATTTGGGACCCTGCCCCTCTAATTTTGTTCCCTTCTGGCAAAACAGCACCAAACTTTGTAGAAACATTCAAGGTCATGTCTAGAATAATATCACAACATTTCTCACAGTTTAATTGAATGGCGCCAAACTTAAACACTATCCAAAAACTGCTTTTCACCAACCTTGTAATGGAAAAATACGTATGGACGTCCCCAACATCTGAGATGTTTGCAAACATCACAGGGCTTTCCCGAACTGTTTAACCCATTTTTTGGCTTTATATGGCCATATCCCATCTTCATCACAACTCACCACCCGCGAGATTGTTTCATTAGTTCGACAAGTGAAATGTTGTGTTTTTTTAATGTTTTTACTGTGATGTTCGCAGACAACGGGTGCTGTTCACGAATCCAACATGGTTTGCGTTTCCAAAAAATATGATGCACCTCATGCTTTTCACCATCAAATCAGTGGGCGCGTCCCATGTCTGTGGACCATCGGCCGCACTCTGAGCCAATCAGAGGCCCGTCCACGGACCCAACAGGGAAGTGAGTCTGTGGACCGAACCCAAATATCACTAATTATTTTTACCTACTTTTTGGCCGTTTAAAAAGAAAATACAGAACAGATTTACACCATTTACAAAAGCACACTTTTGGGGCCAAGCCACCGCTCCTGGTGTAAATTTAGTTAAAATACTTCCAGTGGTTTGGGCTGTAGGCTTGAGCACATTCTTTTTCCATTGCGCTTATGGGAAAAAACACACATTTTAGGACCTCCCTATAACCGTGCACAAAACCTCACCAACCTTTGTAGAATCACTCTGACGGGGCAATATAATTTTTTTGCAAAGTTTGTTCAGGATTTGCTCAGAGGGGCAAAGTTATAAGCCGCCCAAACAGGGCTCTTCCCATAGTTAACCATAACTGCACAGCTGCTACTGCAGGCCATGTAATATATATATATATATATATGGCCAGAGGGATCTCCTCCATTGAGAGGGAAGGTGATATCACAGCAGTTACTTGAATCAAAGAGAAGGGAGAGGAAAATGGGATATCCACCATTGCACAGGAAAGGCAGTGCTGCAAGTAAAAGTAGAGGTCCAGTATATGAAGTACCTGGAATTCCTCCACTTGGCACAAGGCAGTATGAAGAGGGGAAATTCCCTCTTCACGAGGCAAGTGGACAGAGGAAGGGTCTAAACCATTGTGTAGATAACTGTGGAAGACATACATTATTGCCCCAATTTAGAAGAAGGGGTTAGGGAGGACCCTAAGAACTGCAGCTGTATTGCCCTTCTTAATGTGGGAAACAAGTTGTTTGGATACTTGCTTCTGGAGAGGTTGTCAGATTGGGTGTTGAATTCTGGGATGATAGGGCCTGCACCAATCAGGCTTTGTAAAAGAGGTTGGCTCAAGTTTAAATGTCTTCTTATTCAATATACTGAAATCTCGTTCCATCATAAAGAGGGGGAAGACATATTTTGCTTCTGTCAACCTTGAACAAGCGTTCAGTTCTGTAGACAGAGACATCCTCTGAGCAAAGCTAATAAACTGGGGCTGTCCTTTGGGCTTGGTGCAGGAGATCAGGGCCCTCTACACAGACACCTCACTGAGAGTAAAGATAGACAATATGGGACATTTATCACAAACTATAGCGACTAAACAATGCTTAAAACAGTAATGTCCTCTAGCCCCAACTCTTTTAAATGTATTTATATCTGACTTGGTTGACTCCCTGGGGGATCTTGGATCATTCCCCCCAGGGATGAATGGCAGGCCTGTGAGACATCTCCTCTTCACAGATGATTTAGTAGTAATCAACCAAACGCTGATCGAGCTTCAACATCAACTGAACTCTTTACAGATTTATGTTGAGAACCACAAACTAAGGGTCAACGTGTCAAATGCTCTAGTAGCCCTGTCGGAGGTGGGCAGAAGATCTAAAACCATCACATGGAGCCTTAACCAACAGAACATTACTAAAGTTGAGTCCATTATTTACTAAATAATAGCCAGAACGATGGCCGAAGGATTTCCCATTTAAGAGAGAAAATTACAAGTCTAGCCTCTCAGACCTCACTCTTATTAACGAGATTTTGTAGCTTCTCATTGGAACCAGTGGTGACAGTCTATAAAATGATGGCAGTTGCCATTTTGACATATAGGGCAGAACATGTCTTCTCAACTCCACATACCATATGGCTGGTTCTCAAGGTGTAATGGAGGGCCCAAAATCCCAGCCCTGCACAGACCAGGTAGTCTGATAAATCATGGGCCGAAAAACAGAAAAGTCAGAATAAATGACAAAGGCCTGTTTTTACTAAGCAATTGTAAAAATAGGTGAAGTACTCAAACACACATGTCTCAAAAGCTCTCTAGTTTCATAATATGAAACAATGGTTTAAAAGGCAAAAACGGAGATTCCAAGATGGCCGCCGGCAGTGGAGGTTGCGTCTAGATCACGCTCCCGCAGGGCCTAAACAAAAAAGCACTTAAAACGAGCTTTTTCAATGGTTCCCGCACTGGAATCAGAGCCGCAACACCCAAGAGACAGTGGACACGGTGGCGATCGGAGACAGCCCCGGCAACACAGCCCCCGGCGATCCCGCCGCTGAAAGAAGCAACTGCCCCTCCCCCACCGAAGGCACCCTCGGCGGCCTAGCGGAGGAGGCCGCGCAGCAGCGGACCCGTGAAAGAACAGAGTCCCGGGGAGAGGGCCGCCTACTATCCCGACACAGAGAAAAGAGGAACGGGACCCGGCCCGGCACCAAGAAGAATCCCCGCATCACCGCCGGGTGCGGTGGGCGGCACGGCGCAGAGGGGGGAGAAGAGCACGAGCAGCCGGATCGGCAGCAGCGAGGCACACAGGCACACAGGGATCGACACTCCGGCGGCGAAGAACGAGAGGAGGAGGAGGTACCATCGGGGCACTCACGGACACGGCACGGCGGGATCGAGAGGTGAGCGAGCCCGCACAAGCGCCCCCCCTTCCTTACACTATCCCCGGCACATAAGGCCACGATCAGGCGGGGGCACATACACAAGACGCCTGCCCGGGCGCGGAGGAGTGCCCCGCCCCATAATGACACAAGAGGGGGAATAAGACCCCAATATACTCAGGACACCCCCGCACTCAAGGAGGTCGTAGGGGAGGCAGCAACAACCCCCCCCGATAAGAAAACTCCGGCAGCCCTGTGGGGGACCATACCACCACCAGTCACCCCCTTACAATCAAGGAGGATGTCACGAGCAAAGGGGAAAGGGGCCCCCTCTCAACCCACATCTCAATCTCACAAACAGGACACAAGTCTGCTACAAATGTGGTCCTCAGAAGCCCAGGCAGTCCCAAGAGACAGGTCAGGAGAAGAACTCCCTTCCGACACGTATCTCCCAAACCAGAGCGCTCTCCCCCCGACAAAGGATGATATAAAGGCCTGGTTTGCGGAGCTCCAGGACAAGTTTATGTCCACAGTCCAGGACCAATTCGCCTCAATGAAAAACGAGATGAAGCAGGCGGTACAGGACTTGAAAATAGATGTGGCCAAGCTGGAGGAAAGGACAGACACAGTAGAGAGAATCGTACAAAATATAGAAGAGGAAACGAAATAGAACAGTGAAACACAAGAACACTTGATCCGGCTAACCCATAACCTGGAAATCCAGTGTGAAGATCTGGAGAACCGTTCCCGCAGATCCAACATCCGTATAAAGAATGTGCCCGAATCGGTGACAGACAAAGACCTTAAAACAGCGATACAAGAGGTGTTCAGAGATATAATCGAAGAACAAGAATCAGAGAACATTGGAATAGACAGAGTCCACAGGGTGGGTCCGAGAAGAACAGGCGCCCCACGGGAGAGACCCAGGGACGTATTAGCAGCACTCGCTTCTTACCCACAAAAGAAACTGATCCTAAGGAAAGCGAGGCACCTTAACCACATTAGGATGAATGGAGTGGAAATACAGTTGTACCAAGATCTCGCCTCAGCAACACTCCTAAAAAGAAGGGAAATGGCCCCATTGGTGAAGGAATTGGTGGCGAAAGAAATCAGATACAAATGGACGTTCCCATTCCGCCTAGTATTCGAGTGGGAGGGCAAGCAGAGAAGGGTGACTACTTGCAAGGAGGGGCTCAATATAATGGACAAGCAGATGGAAGAGACGGACACAGGGGATAGCAGGACGAAAAGGGCGACACACAAAAGGTTGAGAGGATGGGAGGTAGTGAGACAAAAGAAGAAACCAAATGGCTGGGGGAAAACAGGGAAACCAGCAGGAGACCACTAGAGATGATCAACAGGGCCACCGGCTCGTCCCCCCTTGAAGGGAGAGGGCGGAAGAAGATTAACTAGAAAACCTCGGATTACCAAGTAGAAGAGGCCCGGCGGGGGAATGGGAGGGAAGTACCCTAGGTAGAGGATGAAGCGGGGTTTAGGACCCCCTGCACAGTTAATCCCGAGCTAGGAGAGGGCAGGGTAGCGATAGGCGCAACGCCCTAGCAACCTTAGGTGCCTGGACCCTCCTCGGGATCGAAGTTGAATTCATGTTAATAGTTGGGGGGGAGTTGGGAAGTTGGGGGGGGGAGCAGGGTGGGGGACAATCCGGAAGAGGGAAGGGATCACAGTATACGGGAACGATAATTGTACAAGCAGAGTAGAAGAGATGGGGAAGATCAGAATTTTTTCACAAAATATAAGGGGGCTGAACTCACTGGTGAAAAGGAAAAAAATGGAGGCCCTGCTGAGAAGGGAAAAGGCGGACATTTTGCTCCTCCAGGAGACACACATTAAGGCACAGGACAAAAAGAAAGTACACCTCAGAGAATATACGATCTGGGCGCAGGCGAATGCTGGGGAAAAAAGAGCAGGAGTACTGATTGCTGCGAAAGGGGGTCTGACGGCAAACCTCATAGACACTCGAGTAGACAGGGAAGGCTATAGACTCACCCTAGCGGCAATATACTCGCCGAACACTGGGCAGGATGGATTTCTCCGGGATACTCTGGGGAAACTGGAGCAATTTGCGAAGGGAGAGATAATCCTGGGAGGAGACTTGAACATGGCCTGGCAACCTCACATAGAGAGGAGTGCGGGGGGAACGCAGCCACATGGGACCCCTTCCAAACGATTAAAGCAAAGGATGGAACAGATGGCACTACGAGACGCATGCAGGGAAATATGGGGACAAGATGCAGGATTCACCTACTACTCGCACGTGCACAACACGATGTCGAGGATTGACTATTTCTGGGTCTTGGTGGGACTGATGGGTAGGATCCCGGATATCGAAAAGGGAGCGATAGCGTTGTCAGATCACGCCCCGCTATGGCTCGACGTACAGGCCCCCGGAAGGGGAAGAGGTCTCTGGAGATGGAGAATGCCGTCAGACATTCTAACGGACCAGGTGCAGGGAGAGGATCTAAGGGACAAAATCAAGGAATACTTTGACCTAAACGACAATGGAGAAGTTCCATTGGGAACAGTATGGGAAGCCTTTAAGGCAGTAACCCGGGGACATGTCATAGCACAAAAGGCAGCCAAAGAAAAACAACATCAAGAATGGGAAAGAACGCTCGAAAATAAACTAACAGACATACAGGAGGAGCTAACACTCCATCCCACAAGAACTCTCAAGAAAGCAATGAAACATGTGCATGGTCAACTAGAGATGCTCCGCAACAAAAAAGCAGAGAGCTCCCTACTATATTTAAAACAGCGACACTACATCAAGGCCAACAAAGCGGACAAATATCTAGCAAGACAACTTAGAGAAAAACAGAAAGCAATGACGATCTTGAACATCAAGGATGCGCAAGGCATACCTCATACAAACTCAAAGGACATAGGAGGGGCCTTTAAGGCGTTCTACCAAGATCTATATGCAACAGAACACCCAGACAAAAAGAAACAAGACAAGTTCCTGCAATCTATTCCCATTCAGACAATACCAGAAGAAGAAAAACAGGCTTTAGAATCAAGGATTACAGAGGAAGTGGTCCTCAGGGCAATAGCGGGCCTCCCCATGTCAAAGGCACCAGGCCCGGATGGCTTCACGGCCCAATTTTACAAAAAATATGCGGACACTTTAGTTCCATTCCTGACGAGCTGCTAAACACATTCAAGGACAGTGGGAACGTCACTTTCTCCATGAATGAGGCAAAAGTCCTTGTGTTCCACAAAAAAGGTAAAGATCCCACTCTCCCGGCCTCATACCGCCCGATAGCCCTAATAAACCTAGACGCCAAAATCTACACTAGAGTACTGGCTGCCAGACTATCACCACTCCTCCCGACCCTAATAAACACAGATCAATCAGGCTTCATCCCAGGTAGGCAAACACACGACAATCTAAGAAGAGTCATCCACCTTATAGAAAAAATAGGCATCACCCACACACCAGCAATCCTACTTTCACTAGACGCCGAGAAGGCCTTTGACCGGGTTGAATGGTCCTTCCTCCTTAAAACGTTGAAGCATATGGGGTTCGGAGAGCAGTTTATAAATATGGTTAAGGCCAACTACAACTCCCCATCGATAAGAATAGCAATAAACGGAGAGGTCACTGGGAGGGTGGAGATCACGAGGGGTACGAAACAGGGATGCCCCCTATCACCTCTGCTATATGCCATATTTTTGGAGCCTCTCCTAATCAAGATAAGGGAAACGGTGGGGATAAGAGGGATCGAGATGGCGGGCAGGCAACATAAAGTTATTGCATATGCAGACGACATGCTATTGGCCCTGGAAGACCCTGTGAACTCCCTGACAAGAGCCATAGAAATATTGGAGGAATTTGGAGCGATCTCAGGCCTGAAGATGAACAAGAATAAATCAGAGATTATGCTCCTTGCCGGAGACAAGGAGACAACAGAAACAGTTGCAGGCATGCTAAGTCTAAAAATAGTGGAAGAGGGTATCAAATACCTGGGGGTGACGCTAACACACAGAGTAGACATGATTTATAAGAACAACTACACACATCTCCTGGCTAAAGTCAGACAGGATCTAGAAAGATGGCCCCGCTTAGGATTTCGTGGTGGGGCAGAATCCAAGCAGTAAAAATGAATATACTCCCCAGGGTGCTATACCACTTCCATGCCCTCCCAGTGACAGTCCCTAACTCCTTCTTCAAAGCACTCTCCAAAGCCATATCCCCATACGTGTGGAACAGGAAACCACTGAGGATCTCCAGAGCCATTCTCACGGCACCTACCAAGGCAGGCGGTATGTCCCTCCCCCACTTCAAAAAATATTATCAGGCAGCCCAACTCTGGATCCTCAAGGAATGGTTGGGGGGGGACCAACAGACGATCTGGGCAACACAAGACAGGGCAGTGGCCAGGACCCCCCTGGAGGACCTACTATGGAAACATAAACAACATAGACACCAGAACCTCAGAGTTAGTGAGGTCATGAAAGCCACCCTCAACGCATGGGACGACCAAACCAGGAAAGGAATCATGACCACCCCACTGGCCCCCTTCACGCCAATCTGCCGAAACCCTCAGTTCCCCCCGGGACAGGAATTCGGCACCTTTGAGAAATGGGAAACAGCGGGATGCAGGAAAATAGGCAAAATGATCCAGGATAATGAAATACGATCGTTCGAGGAATGCAAAAACATGTGGAAACTAACAGAGACCGACCGCTATAGATACGAGCAAATAAAACACTGGCTAAGTACACCAGAGATCTTCCAGGTGGCCACAAGGGACCTTACACCATTTGAACAGTACATAATTTCCAACCCAGGAGACAAAAAACTGGTGTCAACCCTATATACCCACATTAACACACAAGGAGAGGAAATAAAATGGGCATACATGAGGAGATGGGAAGACACGCTGGGGGAAGAAATAACCAGGCAGCAATGGGAAGAACTCTGGGCGGGCATCCCAAAACTCACCAGGGCAGTCCAAACCAGAGAAATGTGTTTGAAAATAACCACACAATGGCACTACACCCCAGAGAGGCTCAAATCAATGTACCCGGCAACGTCGGATCGCTGCTGGAGGGGGTGCCCGGACGCAGGAACTTGGAGGCATATCTGGTGGGCCTGCCAGGGGGTACAGGGCTTCTGGAAGGAAGTGCGACTGGAAATCCAGAAAATGTTCCCAGAGGCAGACCAAATGGGGGAAAGAGTGTGGTTATGCGGATTTAAACACCCACAGGCCAAGAGACTCCACAAAGCACAATGGAGGAGCTTCATGGGTTTAGTCATTGCAGCCTGGGCAACGATAGCAAAAAGCTGGAAGAAACGAGACCCGCCGCTGGTATTCACCTGGCTAAAAAAGGTGTGCTCCCAAATGACCATGGAAAAGATTATGCACCATCTCCAGGACCAAAACAACACGTCCATGAAGGAATGGGGACAAGTCCTAGAATATTTGAAATCAGACTACATGGACCAATGGTGTCCACATAACATTAAAATATCAGACATGTTCAGTACGTAAATGTTCCAGAACTGAAAAATGATGAGGACCCACTCTTCCGGGGAGGGGGGAGGGAAGTTGGGAGAAATAATTGTGTTAATGTTTATTTTTGCATCAGAAAACAATAAAAATATGTTTAAAAAAAAAAAAAAGGCAAAAACCCGTCACTTCTGAAGTCACAATGTTATCTTGGTTAATAAAACAGGCTGGAAGGTGGGATTGGGTTAGTTGTATCAGATACCTATACAATCTATAGTGGTCATCGTTCTGATTGGTTTCATTCTATCTGATGGCTCCAGCTAAGACCACCTATACATTTGATATTGACAGTAATATGTCATCTTCAGGTCTTTGGGTCAGTTTGTGCAACTGTTGCAAAGCAACCTATTTTGAGAGCACTGATTGGTTGGCAGGTCATCAGCGCATGAGCAGCATTTTATGGCAGGGGGATTGACATCTTGGTGCCACTTTTCCCAATAATAACACGCCATTGTCAGGTTGAAGCTTACCCTCCCCAGCCTCCTCCTCACCTGGTCCTTCTGATGAACTATCCTTGGTGTTTGATGTCGTCTTCTTACGGGGCTTCCGGGTCTCCTGCGTCTGCCTTTCCTTCGATTGTCTATTCTTCTTATCGTGCAAGTAGGGCCTGGCTTCCTCGGAGGCCACCTTGACAGGAAGTGGTACCTGCCTTGCGGGAACCCCGAGGAGCCAAACCCCAAAGACCAGGGAAAAAGCCGGTTGGCAACAAAAAAACCTGGTGGTCCTAGTGTTTATAGTAGGACTTTTGAAGATACAGAATTCCACAGTCTGTATAGACTCAGAACAGGAAGAGGAGCAGTATTTACCGGATGATGCTTCTTCGTAGAGGCGGTCTTTATGAAGAAAGACTGAAGAGAAAAGGCTTTAGGTAGGTTTCAAGTTTGTCTTGAGGTTGAGTAATTCAGACGGGCAATAGGAAGTAAGACTGCACAGAGTGAAAGAGGAAAGAATAGCCAGTTAGCTAAATAAACAGAGGCAGAACAGAAGGAATAATCTCGCGGAAGGCTCGCGAAGGATGACCGGTTCTTTTGTGGTAGATGGGCTAAGAGAGAAAGCTACAGTAGGAGTTTACAGAAGGAATTGCGTTAGAGACCACGAAGTATAGCCCAGTTCTTCAGCGCGAGACGGGCTAAGTGAGGAATACAACAGTAGGAGTTATGAGGAAGGAATCGTGGTAGAGCCCGCGAAGTACAGCCGAGAGGAGCCGACAGACAAGGAAGAAAGGTAAACAAATAAACCGGTAAGAAGACTGTAGGGGGAAAAATGCAAACCAACATTTGGAACAGCAATAAGCCCAGAGAAGAGGAAGACAGAAATGGGAGAGAGGCTGAAGGGACAGGCAGGTTGAGAAAAAACAAGGTGCAATTACAAGGGCAGATTCAAGAAAGGAAATTCACAGTGAAGTACGATACCACAGCGCTGGAGTCACAGGGACTGATACAACGCGCTGAGCTGTGGGTGTGGCTTGTATATATACCCATGGCAGCCATCTTGGATGAGAACTAGACTGTAACTCAGACTTCCCCTGAAGGAACTAATATTTCCAAGCATGCCATACTCTCCAAGGACGAATCCTGACAGCCATCTCTGATTTCAAAGGGTGTGAGCCATGGCTTCAGCTTTGAAGTAGGTTCTATCATGTGTCTTTTATTCTGGGAATACGGAGGGAGTGAAGGTCTTGGCTCCTCCATGTCTGTAGCTAATGAATAGCCAGTGTCCTTCAACTCCAAGTCACGTGTTAGGAGACCACCTTTTGAGTTATTGTACGTGGATTTGACCAGTATTTTACCCTATTTTACTGTGGGGATGCCTCTCTGTCCACTGGAGGCATGTTTGAGCTATTCTTCTCTCAATATTAACCTTAATGAATGAGCACTTGTTCCGTCAAGGTTGTTGGTTACTTTAAATAATCTAAAAGAAATATGTCTTGCGCTTGAGAACTGTTTATCACGTGTGCCCCTCTGTATCAGTCCAAACCTCCCTTTGTCATAATAACCTTGTTCATCTTTGTTCCTTTTAGCTAGTTCAGCAGGGTTTGTTTTTCTTGCAACTTCGATGCTCCTTCAAATTTCCCTGTTCATCTGGGTATGGCAGTGCTGTCCATTTTATCCAGAATGTCTGCCCTCATTGTAGTGCTTATGCGTTAAGCAAGCATTATGTGTGTTCTCATGCATCTTGCATTACAGATGATATATTTGAGTATATGTTTTCTATTGCCTATTGCATTTCATGTATGTTCTTTTTATATAAATGTAGGTTGACCTAATATCTGTGTAGCTTTGTGATGAATTTATATCTGCTTCGTGTCTCATGCTAATATCTGTGTAGGTTTGTGATGAATTTATATCTGCTTCGTGTCTCATGCGTCTACATGTATCAGAGGTGGGATGACACTTTTATTTGCTTTTTTGATTCCTTGGCTACAGCATGCCCATGCATTCCAGATCCTGTAGGTTAATCTGTTCTTTGATTGTTGTGGGGTAAGGCCGATAGGGTCTTCTTAGTGAATGACCCCATTTGTGTTTACAGTATGGGAGTGGGGGGAGCAGTCGTGAGAATGATACAATTCTCTCATTGCTGTGATATAGAGGTGGGGAGGGGCCAACGCCCTGTGTAATGCAGTCATCTGCCTCTCGGAATTCCCCCCTCTGGTCGAGTCCTTCTCTTGATAAGGTGTCTTGGGTGTCCATATCTTCATCACCCCACTCAGGTGACATAAATGCTTTATGTACTCATCTACACTCCAGGTCATGTAGCAGCACTTCCCATCAGGTTTTCAGAACACCCATCATCCCACATAATTACAGGATCTTGGGGATAACCAGATTGTGATCCTGAAGGGATGATAGGACTTAGCTTTATGTCCAAATGAGAAAGATCTTCTGTCTGTGTGCATTTGTTTATCATTGTATCCTGGTTTATCACTTTCTGCATCCCTACCACCTTTTTAGCCATCTTCTTGCTTTGATTTATGGCTAGCTCAGAGTGCAGAATCCCAGCAGTAGTACCAATGCTAGTATTGCTATCAGCATCTTGAAAGCCGTGGCCAACCAGGAGGGGATTCAGGAGAACAGCAAGGTGAGCCAGTCATCATTCCCTACCTTTTATACTTTGTGTTCCTTCTATATGTGGAGTTCTATCAGAAGGATTATGACATCTGTGAGGGTCCCGTTCTCACTGTGGACAGTTGTGTAGGAGCAACATGACACACCCATTTGTGTGCATACACCAGCCTCCATAGCTGTGATTAAATCAAGGATATATCTGTTCTGAAGAGTCATGAGCCATATGGCTCTCAACTCTTCCTTTATTGCATTGAAGCCCTTGACCATTGAGTTAATCATTTGCAATAACTCCCATTGGGTTATTTGTAACCACTTAACATGTGTAGTTGCTTATATTCCAGGGAAAACAGAGGCAAAGAACATCTCCATCTTGCTAAATAACCTATGCTCCCAAGGTATCTCACCAAGGGCTGCTTTCATTTTGGTGGAGATATAATTAATACCTCTTCTTGCTCGTTTGAGGTCAAGGTATCTTTTTTTCTCTGGTGTGCATCCATCTTAGGGAACTCTGCATATTTTATAACGCTTTCGGGCACAACCAGAGTGGGTAAGTTTACTAGTATTATGCAGCACAGCCCTCCCCAATCTGGGGACTATTTCATGTATGCCCTGGATCCACATGCCCAGTCATGATCCATTAATACTGAAGTTCCTGCTTTCATTCCTGGAACGTCAACAACTTGTTCACACCCTTTGCCTTTCCCCACCTCTATATTGCCATTATTCCAGAGGCACAAGGAAGCATTTTTTAAGGGCACTATTTGTATGGGTCGCCCCTCATAATCAACCCATGTTTGTAACCTTGTAATGTCGGGCCAGTGGTCAGTGCACACCTTATCTGCATTTACCATAACTTCTTCCTATTGTTCCAGTAATGCTAATGCCTTTCATGCTACTAGCTCATTAGTCCACCACTCAGGTGTGAGCAATGTTCCTTTTATTTGCTGTTGCCCTCTCTCCCAAAATCCAGGTATTTCCTTCCCATCTTTATCATTGCATTGCAAAATGTTATTTTCTTTTAATCTAACTCCTGCTCCAGGTGCTTAAGGTTGTTCATTACTTGTAACCTGGTTTATTGTCTCCTTTTTCATCATTGACTTAATTTCTTGTACAAGATTGTCTTCTCCTTATGATTTTGCTTTATTTACCCATACTAAGGATGCAGTTTGCCCTGGAAATTGCCCTTGGGTTAAACAGAGTGCCAGATGTGTCAGGCAGTGTGCTATTTCTGAAGGTACTTCTTTGGCTATAAAGACCCCGGAAGTGGCCATGGCATAGGGAATGAGAGAACACACTTAGCAGCTCTCATCAGATGTCCCGCTCCCTACCTGGGTCATGTGCTGATACCACATATTATTACTTATTTGAGCAGAACTAGCCATGTGAGCATTTATGTGCTGAGAATTGGTTCCAGTATCTCATCTTAATTGTTTCATCTGTTTAGCAGCCACAGGGAAGGTTTGGGCCTTTGTTTTGACATAGGTATAGGCTTTAGGTTAGTATACACTTTTTTGGGTACAGTATATAGGATCACATCTCATAGTGCCAGGAAGATAACGAGGTTGAGTCAGCAGAAGTTAAAAAAGGAAGCTAAAATCATTGCCGCTACTGTGTCTACGAGTTGCAAGAGTGAACAGCCTTTAGGCGATGTGCGTGCCGTAAGCCTATACTTAACAGAGTTAAAAAGATCCATTTTCTTTGCTTCTTATTCACTACTTTCACTTTGATATTCTGGCCATCGCTGGGTACCTATTGGAAAAATGCATTAGAATTGCTAAAAGAATATTTTAAAAACAGACCTAGTCTTAGGGTCTACTAGCAGTGAAATAAGAAGCACCTTACTTGTCTTGAACACCATGTAGCTATCAATTATAAAAACAAGGATTATATACAGTAGTGTCCTAAGAGGTAACATTTAGTAATGGGGTGTGATAATGTGTTTGATTCTTCTGCTTTATTGAAAGTGTGAGAAATGTTTTCTTGTGCATTTGAGAATGTTTTTCAGGAGGAAAGTTCTTTCCAACTGGTCATTTATTTCTTGTGGGAAGAAAAAAAAATGTCTTACTGGTTTCCCTTAAAAGCTGTCTACTGCTTGTTGCAGATCTTGTCTGGACTCTCTTTCTTCTTCTGTCTCGGCATCTGGGTTTGATGGCGAGTGTGTCTCACCTTCACAGGGTTTAACATCGCTTAAATGGAGCCAGATCTTCTTCCTTGTACTTTGTCGGTGGTGGTATTCACCCCCCTATTACAAAGGGACCCTCATACCATGGTTTATACAGAGTCTAGAAACGTTTCTTATGCAAAAATGACCACCCACATATGGAGGGGTGTTGCTGCAAACTTTGTAGGTCAGACTGTTGGTTGTCTTCATCATTCTTCTTTGACCCCACCTGCCGTGCGTGGATCTGTTGGGGCATAAAAGAAATACTTGCTGTCATTGCAGCCACATTTTCATTCATTTCATTTCCAAGAACAACAGCAGAACTATGGGCATCTGTTTATGATCTAGTAGGAGGAACAAGATGTATGTGCATCCGGCGTCCTGTCACCAGCTCATGAGGAGTCAGGTGATGGTCTGAACTAGGCTTATTTTGTAGCACAAATAAGGCTAAGGGTAGGCAGTGAAGCCATCCTTTGTTCAGGGTAATTTTTTATTTCACTCTTCTAGCTTTGAGAAGGCCACTGAGCCTCTCACAAACCCAATTTGCTTATGGGTTATAAGCAGAAGAAAGTGTGTGCTTAATACCCAGTAGGATTGTGATATGGTGAAACAATTAATTCACAAAGTGTGGTCCATTATCAAACCAAAGACTTCACACACTCCCTATTTCGGGAAAACATTTCTTCCGAGGAATTTAGCAGCACAAGTGGCATCGGGGTGTGTGCATGGACCCACTTCAATCAATCCGGAGAAAGGATAAATGACAACCAACATGTATCTATTACCGTTGCAATTTTGGAGCATATCCACAAAATTGATTTGCAAATGCTGAAAGGTCCGGTAGGATGGGGTATTGCTCCTCTGACTACTCACAGTGTATGCCGTGCAGTATATTTCTGGCACTCTGTGCAAGTTACTATGAACGTGGCAACATGCTCAGCAAGATGGGTCAAAACCAGTCCTCAGAAATCAAGGCTGCAAGACATTCTTGTGTAGTATGTGCAGGATGGTGGAGCTGATCTAATGCTACCTTCAGTAGTGTGAGGGGCATTACAGGTTTAACGATGCTGTCTTGCCACCACGTAGATTTATTTGGGGCTCACAAACACCCCCTTAGTTTCCACAGCTCCTGCTCTTCTTAGGGTGCACATTCCTGTAGTTCAATTATCTGGGTTAGGAGTAAAAAATGAAACCACTCTTTCATCATCATGCTACGCACTCTCGTATGCTTATTAGGTGTCATGTCAAATTCAGATAATTCAGGAAAATATTCAGCTTTTTTGGCTTCTGTGTAAGCAGCCTCATTTCCACAGAAAATGAGTTCCCCACCACTTGTGTGGGCAGCATACTTCACCACTTCAATGGACAATGGGAGTTCTAGCATAGCTATGAGCACGCCCAATAATGGTGCATGCTGCCTGGTGCGCCATTTGCGCAAGGGAAGCCCCTCCTTTTCCACCATGACAGTCCTACATGTACTGTGGACGTCATCTAGGCGGAGTCCAAGCACACTATAGTCTTCTCATTCACATGCATTTCAAGGGCTACAGTATATGCTACTAGCTCTGCTGCTTGTGCTGAAAAAAGGAAGGGCAGTCTCGAGATTGCCACCACCTCAAATTTGCCATTCCGTTTTTTTATTGTTATTTTAACACTTTTGTCCAAGTGTGTCTTTCCCCTGAATCCTGATCAATGGTCGATGAACCATCAATAAAGAGGATCCCCCTCAGAAGGTGTTTTCTCTAACACGGTGTATGTCATCATAATGTTCAGTGTATTTTGTGCAGTCATGTACATTATCTCCTTCCTTGATTGGTTCCGATATGAATGTTGCTGGATTCACTACCTTGCACCTCACTATCTTTAATGCTGGGTTCAAGATATTCCCTTCATACCCTGATGTGCTTTTGGGTTTCTCGAGAGTGGTGAACAGGGCATGCTCCACATACAAAGTGATAGTGGCTGTTTTCTCAAAAGCAAATGCTGCAAGACCCAGTGATTTCTCACAGGGATAATGGCCTCTCATCACTGGGTCTAGGATCCCGCTGTTATAGGCTAATAGTGTGTGTCCCCAGGAAGGTTGATTGGTCAGTACTGCTGTAAGTACCATTCCATTTCAGTGTGAAAATTAGAAGAATTCTGCACTGTAGTCAGGGATATCTAAAATGGGTGCTTTGCATATTGCTTATTTTAATTCATTAAATGTTTCTATTATTTTACCGGTCCAAATTACTTTTTTATAATTCTGCTTCAACATTGTTAAATGGGTGCAAATCCTGGATAAAACTCCACGCCCTGCCCGTCCATTTTTTTAATGGGTATCTGGCTGTGTTACATGGAGATTCAGAGGAGACCAGTATTACCTGCTGCACGAGTACCGAAATTGTCTCATAAATGCCCTCATCTGCTTCCTTTGACATGGGATATTGTTTTACTCTTGGCAGAATTGCTCCTGGTGTTAACCTACTGTTAACTGCCCCTTCTCCTGCTGGTCCACATTGTGTCTGGCACCTTTGCCAAGTCTTCCTTGAAGAATATTTTTTTTTATCATTGTCATCCTCTGCAGCACTTCTCTGTTCTCAATCTGTACCCAGTACATGTGGCTTATGAAGAATATTACTTCATCATCTGAGTTTTTATTTGCAAACAAATCCCCATCTGTCAAGTTAGTCAGTCTGTATCTTTGTCCAAAGCTAATGCTGCTCCCCACGCCTTTCTGTAGTCATCTGTCCCATGTATAACCACCCTTTCTTCCCTTACTGTGACTGCTTCTAGTTCTAATGGAAATACATGTCCATCTTTCTCATCTATAGGAACCTTACACCTTCATTAGTGACAGACAAAAAGGTGGATTTATTTTAGGAATTCCAACAGGGAAACCTCTTTATCTTCAAAACATGTCAACTGTTCCTGTCCAACATTTCCACTCTTCTAATTACAATTTTTCTTTCCACATTCCCCTGCCGTGAGTTCTTGCTAAAGCGATTTGCTCTGTCAGCTCACACTCCAGGGCGGGTTAACAGGGAGACCCATAGGGTGGGAATGGTGGAACAGATCCTGCCATACAACTGGCCAAACCTCCTAGGTGGCCTCAGGCATGCCGCCATTTGCCTTACTTACCTCACCCTAAGGTATAAACACTGTCTAACACTTATGCATAATAGTATAAACATTCTCCTACTTAACATTAACCTACTCTATAGATATTCTGAACTATAAACATGCCCTATATGTACAAATGCACATATACATTTACATATATACACCAGAAAAATATAAACATACAATTTACTATGCCACATGGGGGTGACTGCTGCAGTCAGCTAACCCTTTTCTTTTTTATTTTATTTTAATTTTATTTTTTTTCACTTTTATTTTTATCAGCCGAGGTTCACAGTAGGCACATACATTGAGGCACAGAATGTACATAACAAGTGTACTCTAGAGCAACACATTGGTCACAGTACAGTAATCATAACAATGCAAGCAAAACATCACATGGTAAGAGCAGGGTATAGGAGCTCATGATGTAAGAGTAGTTCCTGATGGGGAGGGGATGATCCAGACCCGGGTGTCCCTCCCCTTGATTGTTACGATAGGTGTTGAATTCAACCCAGATGTTCTTGGGGTGAGAATGGGCAGGGAGCATGGCCAGGTAGTCTTCCTCACAGTTTCGAGACCAAGTGAGCAAGCCCAGCCATTTCTGAAAGACTGGGGGGAGGAGCTTTTCCAACTCTGGAGTATACACTTCTTAGCTATCACACAACTTATGTTCAGAAATGTAGCCATACGTCTAGTGTCATCTGTTCTCCACACTCCAACCAGGATTGCTAGGGGGTCAGGATCAATTACAGTGTCAGCAATTACAGTGGGTGTTTCTAGGATGCTTTCCCAAAATTCACGCAATGTGTTACAGGTCCAGAACATATGTAAGTGATCTGCTTACTCCGCCCTGCAGCGGGGGCAGGAGTGTACAGTGGTATGGGTGAACCTCGAAGTCCTATGTGGGGTATAGTAAAGTCTGTTTAGGAGTTCATACTGCATGGCGCGGTAGCGGAAGTTAAGGGAGACCTTTTGAGTATTTAGGCACATTTTCTCCCAAATCCGTTCGGATATTTCCAGGCCCAGTTCCGCTCCCCACGCATCGCATGCCCTGAGAGTTTGAATCGGGACAGTGTCCTGTAGTATCTTATACAATGAGTAGACGATGCCACGGGCGCCGCCCAAGTTGGCAATGTATGCGATTGCCGGGTTATCTGGGGGCTCATCTGGAAAGGAGGGCCATTTTCTGCAGAATGCAGCCCGGAGTCTATAATATTGGAGGGTCTCCAAGGCGGATCTGGGGTGCCCTGGTTACCATGTATTTGGGTCGATGAACCTGCCATCAGGGTAGAAGTCAGACAGTGCCTGGTATCGCAGAGCCCCCCATTGTCGAGCCAAATTGGTGTCATGCGTTGGTTCCAGACCAGGGAAGGCCCACACAGGGAGCCATTTATAGTATGGAAAGGACTCGGCTGTCGGGTCCAGGCATGAAGGGTTGTGCTAATCGGATCAATAGGAGAGTCAGGTGTATAATGCTGGTGCAGTATAAGGGACATTATGTTGATGCCCGCAGCTGCCAGCCCCTCCATTTTAACATGCGGACGCGCTGGAGAGCCGGGGTACCAGTGAGAGGTGTGTTGGGCCTGGGCCGCAGTCCAATACAGTGTCAGGAGCTGTGAAACCCCCTTATTTGTATGGAAGCACCATATCAGCCCACTTCTTGCGCACCGTGCCTAAGTGCCATAGGAATTGTGCACATAATGTGTGTAGTTTAGTAAAGTATTCCCCCCCAGGCCATACGGGTATGTTACTGAAAGTGTAAAGGAGCTTAGGAAGTAGAATCATTTTAAAGAGAGAGAGCCGACCAGCCATAGATAATGGGAGAGAACGCCATCGTGAGATTTTTGTCTCAACTGTTTGTGCTACCGTCATGTAATTATCGGCAAGCAAGGTGGGTTTGGTTAAGGATATCTGGACACCCAAGTATCTGACACCGTCCGGGGACCAGTGGAGAGGGTATTCGGTGGTAGGTTGTTGGGTAGAACTAGTGAGCGGGAACATCTCAGACTTTGAGTAGTTAATTGTAAACCCGGAGTGGGTGCCAATGCGGGTGATGTCTCTCAGTATGGGGTCGAGATAGGTGGTTGGGTCTCTGATGTATAATAGTACATCATCCGCATACAAGGATATAATTTCGGGGTTGCCTCTCAATCTTATTCCCTTGCGGGCATGGCGTGCACGGACATAATCCACCATTGGCTCTATTACTAGGGAAAAAAGGATCGGAGAAAGGGCACCCATGTCGGGTACCCCTAAAGAGTGTGAACAGGTTAGATGTCAATGAATTAACTCGTACACGTGCCACAGGGGAAGTATATAATAGTTTGATGTACCCAATCATGTTTGGGCCAACGTCCATTTTCTCAAGCACCAGCCACATGTACCTCCACAAGACCGTATCAAAAGCCTTTTGAGCATCTAGCGTGACTGCCACGGCCTGCGCATCCTGGTCAATACGGGACATTACATTAAACAGCCTCCTGATATTATGGGAGGTAGACCGCCCAGGGACGAAGCCTGCCTGGTC
This sequence comes from Ambystoma mexicanum, assembly GCF_040938575.1. Taxonomy (NCBI): domain Eukaryota; kingdom Metazoa; phylum Chordata; class Amphibia; order Caudata; family Ambystomatidae; genus Ambystoma; species Ambystoma mexicanum. The sequence goes on from NC_090932.1 coordinate 721,316,974, forward strand.
CTCATGAACCAAGTATGTCATGATGGGTAGAAAGCAATTCGCTATGATTTTGGCAAAGATTTTTGTATCAAGGTTCATGAGAGAGAGAGGTCTATATGACCCACATTCGTCATCAGGCTTACCAGGCTTGAGCAATACCGTGATGACATCTTTGCGCAAGGAGGGGGGAAGAATAGAAACACAGAGTGACTCGTCCCAAACCTCAAGCAACCTGGGGGCCAGTATGGCAATGTGTTCTTGATAAAATTCTGTGGTGAGCCCATCAGGGCTCGGCGCTTTACCTTTAGGCAGGTCTGAGATAGCCGTAACTATCTCATCCAAGGTGATTGGGGAGTCGAGTTGGTCCCGGGTAGGGGTGGAGATACATGTGGTTGGGATCTGGTCAAGGAGCTCGCGCATGTGTTGTTCGGTGTGTTCAGCGGGTTGGGAGTAAAGGGACCTGTAAAAGTCAGTGAATATGTCTAAGATCTGTTAGTCCGCCCATTGTGCGTTACCCTGCTCGTCCTTGATAGAGGTGATCTGGGCCTGGCCAGATTCCCTTCCTACCAGTGTTGCTAATGTTTTCTCAGGTCTATGCCCCTCCCCATATTTCCAAGCGGCCTGTGGGCGGCTAAAGTATTGGACTTCGTTGGTAGTAAGTGTGTTGTATGTCTGGAGTTCTTTGCTGATTTGGACGAGTATGGCGGGGTCAGCACCAGTGGAGCATTGCAACTCTAGTTGCCTCAGTTTGGCCTCGGAGCGACCGACGGTAGCTCTAATTTCTTTGAGAACTCCTGCTTCCCTGGAGATGGACATCCCCCTAATATACACTTTGAAGGCGTCCCACCTACCCCAGCAGACATGGCCTGGAGGGAGTTGTGCTTAAAGAAAGACTCAAAGTCAGCCAGTATTTCAGCCTTGAACACAATATCCTTGAGGGCTTTGGATTTAAAGCACCAGGTACTGAATGTCGGGACAGGTGTTCCCAGCTCCACAGATAATGTAATTGGGGCGTGGTCTGACAATGTGCGAGGCAAGATCTGGGTCCCCTCAACCCTGCCCATGATTTCATTCGACACCAAGAACAGGTCTATCCTGGAGGAGCTATCGTGCACCGACGAATAATAAGTATATTCCCGCCGTTGGGGGTATAGCGTCCTCGAGACATCACAGACGTTTAGGGTCCTAATGTGGCCGTGTAGCCTGCGTGCAGCACTAGATAGGGATCGGGTAGCAGTCCCAGTTCTGTCCAAAACAGTGTCGAGAATAAGATTCATGTCCCCCCCATATAACCTGGATTCCTACATAGCCTAGTAATATGGTTGCCACAGTGTCAAAAAACTCAGGGGAGTCTACGTTAGGGCAGTAGGTGTTGACAAGCAGATACTCCTCGTTGACCAGCGTGCACTGTAATATGATATAGCATCCTTCAGGGTCTATGTAGCTTCTGTGTAATACAAATTTAATAGATTTATGGACCATCGTGAGAACACCCCTGGATTGGGGGGAGTAGGAAGTGAAGTATCTAGCGGGGCCCCACGACGGAGCCATGGTCCTAGGCATGTAACCCCTGGAGTGCGTTTCCTGTAGAAATATTATTTTACAGCCATGCCTATTAGCATAGGCCATGATCTTACGGGCCTTGGTGTGATTGCTCAATCACTGGACAATTCCAGGACATCATGACAGAAGGCATTTCAGTGTTTAACATCTAGTCCCATAGTACCTGTCTAGTGAACATCCCAGATCCAGTGATTATTTGAGCTCCAGTAGTTGGAATTTTAAGTGCGCTGTGCGCCTTCAATGCGCGTGCCGTGCGACCTCGTGTAACTTTTTTGAATAACACCACATTCCCTCCCAGTCCCGAAGCACAGCAAATGGGCCGTATGGCGGTCTCAGGGGTCCGATCCGGAGCCACATTTCACCACAGGTAACCCTAGATGTCAGCAAGGCAGGGATTACCCTCACCACCAAACCGGAATTAGCAATGTGAACATTACCCCCCCTTACATGTACATAGCTGAGCCTTCCCCAACTTGGCCCAACCTGTACGAGGGACCAACTGGGGCTAACCCACAACACAGGTGTATCTAAGAACAGTGCAATCGCAGTGGGGTGCTCCATTGCCGTGCACTAGCACGCTTGGAACCCAAATGGTTCAGTTACAAAACAAGCAGTTTTAGCGGTCGTGTATTGCTTGCCGCTCCATCTTTAAGTGGGAAATAGGGGTCTACATGTGAAACAGTAAAGCGTTGCAGTTTGAACACTAATAAACAAAAAATATGATCAAGGTAAACAATTCAGTATTACATTAGCTCAGTGGTATGTACCCCAAGAAGCTAGGTGACGTGTGAACAGCCAAAGCTGTGTAACAGGGTAAATAAGGCAACTGTGGTTAATTGTAGGCATGGCCAATGTCCGGTGAGATTCTTAATTCACATATGAGTAGGACATTTGGAGGATACAGACCCAGGCCAAAGCTCAATCATTGTCCATGAGGTCATCAGCGGGAGGATGTAAGGGAACGTGTGCTTCTATGAATTTCACCGCTTCAGATGGCAACGTGAAGAAATACAGTTTGTTGTTGAATATGAACTTCAGGCGTGCAGGGAATAATATGGCATAAGGAATATTCCTCTCTCTAAGCAGTTTTTTAACTCCAAGGAATTGGCAACGCTCCTGCCGCACTCCAGTCGAGAAGTCCGGAAAAATTCTGATCACTTGTGATTCCATCCAAAACTCTCCTTTTTCGCATGCAAGTCGGAGAATCTGGTCGCGGTCTTTAAAACTTAGAATTTTCGAAATGATGGGCCTCTGGAAGTCCACTGGTTTGGGGCACGGAGACAGCACCCTATGAGCTCTCTCAATGGTAAAGAAAGGGGACAGGTCGGGGTTACGGAGTAGATCTTTCAGAAGATTCTCGACTGCCAGTTCGAGCTGGCCCTTCAGCGCGTTTTCCAGAACTCTGACAATGCGTAGATTATTTCTCCATGATCTGGATTCGAAATCATCACATTTGGCTTTAACTGACTTCATATCGGTGACCAGAGTGGACACTGTGCCCTGTAGTTTAGTTATATTGTCCTCATTAGCGCCTAGCCTGTTTTCAGCTTCCGTGATTCTCGTTCCCTGCTGATCTAGTTTAGCTCTAAGTGATGCCACATTTGCATTGATGTCATCTAGCTTTTCATGAAAGGCTGCAAAGTTTCTAGCCATTGATTCCATCATAGCCGTTAGGTTTGTGGCAGGCACATCCGTGGGGAGCGTGTCATCTGGTCGCTTGATGTTTGGGCTGAATCCGGCCTCGGGGTGGCCTTAGCGAATTTGTCCATGGCTCCGGTTTTGTTAGTGTTCCTGGACCTGTTGGACATTGTGCACGATGGTGACTGAGTACTCAGTGCACAGAGTAGGATCTCCTGTAGGTATTTGCACCAGAAGATCGTGTGGCGCAGAGGAGTGGTGGCCAGACAGGTCCCACCAGTCGCACAGTTGGGCAGGGAAACCTCCTTTAGGGGTCTTGGGCATGTGTCAGAGGGGAAGATCCACCGCAAGCACCTCAGTGGGGGCTTCACGTTGTTGAGAGCAGCTCTCTTGTCACTCGCACCAGCAAGTGAACGCAGTACTATCAGGCGAGAGCTGACAGTGCCTGGAGCCAGAGATCAAAGGAGACAATGTAGGGGGAGGCGGATGGAGGCCAGCCGGGGCAATTCACATTAGTGGCACAGTTCAGTTCAGATATAATGACTGGAGCAGAGTAGATATATATCCACAGGGTCCTGGAGCCATGGAAACATGGAGATCAGCCCCTGTCAGGGTGTGGGAAGCAGCAGTAAGATCAGGGGACAGCGGGGGAAATCACTGTGCAGCAACCCCTTTAGCTCCTCACCTGCAGCGTGGTCCGTGATTCAGGTAGCGGATAGTCTGGACCTCCAGCGGGCCTGTAGAAATCACATGTGGGGAGCATATGCGGCCGGGCAGTACAGTCAGATCCAGGAGGGATGGTGCGCACAGGCCCGCCAATACACTACTCTGACCTCCGGGGCCAGAGCAGCACCGCACCAGCAGTAGCGCAGCGGTATGGGCACAGAGTCGCAGGAGGCTCTCTACCCACCAGGCACAGCGAGGGGAGGGACAGGGCGCTGCACTGCAAGGCGGCCTCTGCGGTTGGATGTAAGTGCCGGCACAGCACAGAAGTTTGCCTCGCTCGGGGTGGCCTGGTCCCGCAGGCAGACCGCGCGCAATACGCTCGGCCCGGGCCCCCAGGCGGCCAGACACAGTGAGGACGTCGAGGAGATCAGGCAGGTAAGTGGTGCAAGTCTCACAGGTGCAGGGGCGTAGGCAGCAGCAGGCGCCACGCTGGACCTCCGCAGTCACTGAGGCCCAGCCCCGAGGCACAGCAAGCGGGCCGTATGGCGGTCTCAGGGGTCCGATCCGGAGCCCCATTTCACCACAGGTAACCCTAGGTGTCAGCAAGGCAGGGGAACGGGTAGAAAGGCGGGGTGATGTGGATGACCGCAGATGTCCACGGATGAAAAGCGGCAGTGCTCGGAGCAGAAAAGCTAAGCAGCCATTTTGTTGGCTGCTCAACAGCACCCACATCAGCTAACCCTTTTCAGCACCCTTATGGTGTTGTTATGGCAGTGATTGATGTATGTTTGCTCTGAATAAAATGGGGCACCATGTAACTTGGTCACTAAATTGTCATGGGTGGCCCCATGCCCAGGTGGGAGCCCACTATGGTCACCACTGCAGCCAGTAGCCTTGCTGTTCCCCTTGAGTGGCCCCATGCCTGGGGGACACCCATGATCACCATTGTGCCCACTGTACCATCCTGGTTTCAGGCAGCATACCCATTTCTATGCCATGCTCATTGTGCACTTCTGTTCCCCCTCTTTTCTAAACCAGAGGATCGCTGGGGGTGGGACGCTGTTCTTCGGGCCAGCTGGCTAGCATGCCAGAACTCCTTGCTTAACCTTGCTTAACCTGGTTTCCCCCGACACAGAAGCCTGGGAAAATTCTTCACCTGGGTTGCCCGAAAAAGCAGCCCAAGACTTACCCAGACTCCACCTCATTGGGACTTTTTCTTCTCAACTCCACTCTCTGTGGCAGAGCCGATTTCATCGCTGCTTCACTTTCTACGCATTGCACATGCAGCACATGAGGACTTTTCTGCAGGTCCCACCTTGCCAGCCACAAGGTGGGCCAACAAGGGGCAAGGCTGGGTTGACTGGTTGGTGCCCCCCCACACACGCAACATGGACTGTGCAGCTTTTGATCTTTACCTCGGACAGCACTGAGCATGCTGTTCAGGGAATTTTAACGAAGGACCCATCCCATCTGGCACCCAGCGCGGGCCAATAGCCGTCATAGTTGGCTGCTCTGAGCACACAGCCTGGGCCCATGATAAATAAGCCAGATCGACCAGCAAACGTGGCCTGGCCAAGAATGTTCTACTCACCATGGGGCTGCTCAACAGCCCCCTCCATGTTGTTGTTCTTCTTTATTTCTTCTACTTTCTTGCGCCCTCTTTCCTTTCTAACTATTCCTTTCTAACTATTCCCATCAGTTCTTTCTTTTTTAAACTGTTGCAATCTTTTCTCCCCTGCCAACATATTTTTTGGCAAGGGAGATCTTAAGATTAACTTTTCTAACATTCCAACCAGCCCCATAGCAGACTGGATGGATCAGCCAAGTAAACACACACACACACACACACACACACACACAAACAATACACACATAAATAAGGTGTTTTATTTACAAACCGTGGTGTCTGTGTCTGTGTCTTTATTTCCAAGTTTCCCTTAGGGTACAAGCATGCAGCCCTTTCTAGCCAGGTCCTATTTGGGCCCTGGGCTACATATGTAAGATACAAATTGGTTTCATGGTATCTGATGGTGATCAGACTTGGTCAGATAGTAATAATTATTGTATTATACGAACTCTCAGCATTGGTTTGCCATATAAATGAATCTGGGAAAGTGAAGATATGTTTCTTGGCCTGTTTGGTTGTTGGGGACTTGGCGCTAGCAAGTTTGCATGCTCTGTGTCTGTGTGTGTCTGAAAAGGGAGACATTTTCAATGTTTAGCATGGGGTACTATAGTTTACAAGCCTGGAATGCCTACTCTACCTAACCAGTGCTAAATCATAATTATCAGTGCTGCAAAAAATCTAGGGAATTTGTTCCTTCTTCTCAAGGAGTAGCCACCCCCTTTGGGACTTGTGAGAAACCTGAAAATGTCTCCCTAGCTAGTCCATGGAGATCAGTCATCCAGGTGGCCAGGACACGGTCATCGCTATTGGATCCAGTTCCTGGGGGTAGACCAGTGAGGCAGGATCACCTGGATCGGGGGTACTCGGGAGCGGAAGTGGGACACTGATGGGTGAGACGCAGTATCCTCCTTCTCCAACCCCTTTTCCCCATCCTGCCATGTAGGACATTCAGAAACACCCCCCTTTTCCACAACAACACTTTCGCACACCACGAAAGACAATGGACTAACTCTAGAGCTGTTTACCTGATGTGGCCCAACAAGGGTGAGGCAGCTTCAGGCAATTGACCAGAATCACACACACACCTGATGGCCGTTTCTCTTCCCCTCAGGGATAAAAGGTGGAGCACAAGAGCAGAGTACAAGCAAGACAGACTGCACAATGAGAGAGCTATACAAGCACAGCAGTTCAAGAGGAGGAGAAAGGCAGCGAGTATCGAAGCAGCAACAAGGAGAGAAGCGAACTTGCCCTTTCTGTCCTAGACCCACCAATCCTCAGCAGAAGGAAACATAAGACAATGAACAATAGCCCGAGTGCGTTGCAGCAGATGTCAATAGTACATGGATCGTGCCTACGCTGATAAGCAGGACAGAGAGAGACACCTGCTACCATGTTACCAGCCTTGACTCCAGATAGAGTGAAAAGCCAAGTGGTTCATCACAGCCAGTGAGTCGAAGGGGAACTGATAAAGAAACCGAACTATGTTGAATGAAAGTAGCAAAGTGGCACATTAAGGAAAGTTCAAGGAACTGTAAATTGTCAAGGGAAGACCAGATACAGAGGGGTCCGTCACCACGTGGGTGCTCACACAGGAGACTCTGGTTGATCCCGCGTTGAATGAAACTACTGATACCAGAAGGCCCTAAGGGAGCCGTGAAGGTCAAAGTGGCCATACAGCAAAATCCCTGTACAGTCGAAAGTCTTTGAATGACAAACTACACAAGGGAAGTAAATCCTCATCGGAAGAAAGTAAAGGGAACTGTGAAACGGCAAGAGTGAACCCGGTGGAGGCATGCCAATAAAGAGGGGCGAAGACTAAAGCCCCAAGAAACAGTGTGTTGATAAAAGTGAAACTGGTAGAGGGATGCCCATGGTGTACTGTTTAAAAAGACAATAAGATTTGTGAGTGGTAAAAGAAAAATTGCTTTGTGAAAAGCCGCAGTTGAGCCCAACGGTCGGGAGGAGGCTAATCTTTGAGAGGGGTCTATGCCTGGAAGAGGGGGACCCAGGGAGCGAAGAACCATCACCTCGAGTGCAATCCGAAAGAACCTTTTTGTTTGTTATTTAAACCTATCAGATCCTCTGAAGCAGGAGAGACAACCTCTGAAGATCCTGATATTGATAAGAACTTTTTGAGGGCTCTGCACCTGGAAGAGGGGGACCCAAGGTTGAAACCATCACCCAACCTACATTTGAAACAGAACTTCTTTTGTTTGTTATTTTTGAAACCCATCAGGTCCTTAGGGGGACTAGAGACTTTTTGTAGAAAAGAGACCTAACCACCGAAGGTCCTGATACGTGAACTGGGACTGTTCACTTGTGCTGGGAAAGCTCGAGAGTGTGCTGTGCTCAGGACTCCTGCCTTGTCCCGTCACACAAAACGTGGGGAAGGGAGACCCCCAGCTAAACACATCCAGACTTATCATTTATGTGCGCTTGTGAACCCCATCCCACACTCTTTTGTATTTAGTGTAAGGATTGGCAATAGGTTTTTATTAGTATATGCCCTTTTATTCAACACAATGCCACTAGGACTGCCTTATTGTTAATTGATTGTCGTAACTTGCTCCCATCTTAGATTTCGGTTTAGATTCTGCGTTTTTCTAAGCTACCTATACAGCTTAATAAACACCCTTGAAATGTGATCACTTGTGTCTGTCTATTCTTGATACCATGCCTTCCTTACAGACAAGAGGGGTGAGTCCGCTATGCAACAAACTCACTAGGGGACAGGGCAACCATGCTCTCACTTGGGGTGATCCCCCAAACCCCTCTAGAAAACAAAGCAGTCCTAAACATGGATATTACTGCACATCCATTGAAGAGTCAATTCTCGTTGTTTGTGTTGTATGAGAGTTGAAATATGTTCTGGGAAAGAAAGCCCTTCAATAGGCAGTGGCTTAGTGAATGAACCCCACTATGATGGACCTTGTGCAATAATTGAGGAACCAATTCGGTTTTCTCTCTTGCTTCACAGGAACATAAAATTATGCAGGATCATTCATGTAGAGGAGAAGCAATAAACCTGAGCCAGACCCCACAAAGGCAGCCCATTTACCTTGGAACAGGCGTATCATACCTGGAGGCAGGACCCGATCTAATCCGTGGTGGGCAGATGAATTCCAGAGCCAGTGGAATGGTGCCGTGCCCAGGGAGACATGACACCCAACATACAGAGAGTGGGAGACCAAACCAGATGCAAGCTGAGCACCATGCTCCTCAGCAATGCCACAGGAGAGGCAAGGAATGTGAGGTTGTGGCCTGGCAATCAAAGAAGTCACCACCACCAGTCCCAAAGGATACCACTGACATCCTGGTAAGTGGGTGGAATGGAAGAAAGGGAGGTGGGTGGTAGAACTCCAGAAAGACACTGAAGGGTTAGATGCACTGCAACTCATATACAGCCAAAGAGCCCAAGTAACCCATGAGTAGCTGAGTGAAACAACGACCCTGCCTTCAGGGTGAGAGACACTCTAAATCACATACAGCCAGCAACCCCAAATAGCCCACAGGAGGTTGAGTGAACCAGCGACCCTGAAGGGGATAGAGACACTGTACCTCAGGTACAGCCATTTAGACTGAATCACACATGATACACTGAAGGAACTAGGTATTCCAAAAGAGGCTGCGAAGAGCAAGATACCTGAATAGGCTGAGAATGTTGAGCAGCTGCAGAGACGGCTTCTTCACCTAGGTGAAGAACTTAGTGAAGAGTTTTGCGAGATCACAAGACTCCTGTTCATTGGTTCCAGATGTCCCTTTTAGATGGTGTACCAAGAAGAATACCAAAGTTGTTTTTGAATTGCGTTCAAGATGGCTGAAGGGGACATGAGTTCTTCACTTCAGAATTATCTAGAAACTAGAGACTTTGTCTAGAAGAAGATAGCATTTTTTTTAAAAAACTTTTTTTTTAACATCTAACCAAGCTGGCTAAGGAGGATAAGAATCTTTTTCTTTTGGGACATTTAGGAAACCGAGACTGAAGTTGGTTTGCAATGTGAGTTTTGACAAAGGTTGCAGAGGGAGACAGGAGTCCTTCTCTCCCAAGCATAAGAACCAAGGACGTCTTTATTAGACTATATGCAAAGACTGAGATTCCATGTATAAGGGGGTAAAAGAACCAGGTCTACCAAAAGGGTTCAGGGTCAAGTGCTAGTCATCCCGAATAAGAGGGGAGCAGAATACAACCCTGGGATGATTTGTGTTTCATTATTGTTAGTGGTAATGCAGTGGTAATGCAGGTAATAGGACAATACTAGGTTGAGGACAGAGGATGATTAATTGTTTTCTAGCATAGGGAACCAGAATAACTAGACATAGGGCCAGGATAGGTTTTTATTTTCTTAAATAAAAGCCAAGCAGAATCAAAATGCCTTTGTGTCCGTCTTCTATGTCTGACTTATCACAATGCCTGTTTCGAGAACAACATGTCTGGATGAAAGTGGCTGATATTTATGATTAACAGAGGTCAGAGATGAACATGGTTGAAATAACCCGTTCTTTTGGGTGAACCCTACTCTGGACGGTCTACAACATATTGGCTCACCAAATCTTTCACAGAGCAGATATATCCGTTTGCATATCAGTCTGGTCCCATCAAAAAGGGCAACCCAGCACCGAAATGCTGGGCAATTCTCTGATCAAGAGTACCATCAACAGCAACAGATGCATGTTTCAGCCTTGTTGGGCCTCATCACTGAGGAGAAGCTAAGCCTCCATTAGGTACAGTGAGCAAGGGGTCCACGTCTCCATTACCCCCAAATTTCACAAAATGTACAGAGGTCCGAGAGCCCCTGTACCTAAAATGAACATGGTTTGAATATCCTGCTGTGGTGTGTACTCCACTCAAGAAGGTCTGCAACACCATTTTAGCTCACTGAACCCCCCACAGGTGAGAGAAATAACCATTTGCATATTAGTCTGGTGCCAGACAAAGGGGCAGGCACGCACTGACATTCTAGGCAATTCTCCTCTGGAAAAGAGTGCTATCAGCAACCTCAGACACGTGATTCTATTTGTGGCGCACTGGGGAGGCGTGTGTATCAAGAGTATTGGGGTTTATAGTGACTGTTTCGACAGTCAAAGTTTCGACTGGTGAAAGTTCTGACACAAAAGTGTCGAAAAAAAAGTTTCAAATTCTTTTCTATTTTATTTTATGGGGGGGTCCACCCCAAACTCCTGCTGTTTTTTTTAAGCACCTATTTAACTATACCTGCAGAGAGTCACAGCGCTTGCAAGTGTGAAGTAAATAATTGGTACGCAGCAGCAGTTAATTGTTAAGGTGTGGGTGCATTGCCCTGAACCCAACAGTAGAGAACTTGCTAGACCAGTTGTAAACAATTAGACTGCGCCACACCATCTAGTGCAAAAAGTACAGTTGTACAATATTTTCATTCGTATTCAGCACAGCCTGACACGTGTTTTGAGCTTAGCTCTTCCTCTGAGGCAAACAATCTTGTATGGTCTTGTACGCACTTCTGTTGAATAACCAGCTAGGTAAGTTTGGTTGCTGTGTTCTTAAATAATACTGCTTGTGCAGATGCTCAATAATATGGGTAACTGCCTCTCGGCAACAGACTGAATCATCGGGAGCACTTAAGTGTGTTATAAAGTTACTGGCAGTTCGACTTGTATTCTCTGGTTGGCTATTTAAATCCAGAGACTTCCTGTGTTTAAACATGGTATTGCTACAGCAATTGTGGAATTCTTTAAATTTAACAGGGATTCTGTCTCTCAAGTTGCAATGTTGTGGGAAACCTTCAAAGTGCTCACTTGGATGATTTAAATGTTCAATTAAATTGTCATATATACAGGTATAGGGGAGATGTTAATTAGGCTGGAGGGCTCCAAGAATAATTATCAAAAACAATATGATCAGATACAACACCAGGGTTAATGGAGCAATAGCTCAAATGTGTCATGGTTGTTTGGCACGGCCATCTCAGATAGATGGTATTTAAACAGGCTTGCTGCTCGCAAATACGTTGAGGAGGAGAGTCCTGGTCAGTTACTGACATGGCTGGTTAATAGAGAGTGCAGGGACTCTGGCATTGTTGAAATCCTAAATGACAGTGGTGTCAGGATTGTCATTCCAGCTGAAATAATGCATTTCAGGATTACCGCACTGCCCTCTCTAGTTACAGGACATCATGCACTGAAACAGTGATTGAGAAGTTTTTAAATCCATTGGAATTATCTTCAATTTCACCTGAGATTAAAAACAAGATAGATGCCCCAATTTAGAGAAAATAAATAATGAATGCCATCTGTGAATGGCCACTGGGAAGGCTCCAGGGTCTGATGGGGTCTCATTTTACTTTTATAATGCTTATTCTGAAGGACTGTTTCCCTAGCTTCTCAATACGTATTATGAGGCATTTGAGCTAGTCATGATATGATATATGATAAGTTATTTATAACGTGCTTAATACCCAGAGGTTTCTAAGTGCAGACCCAGGGATCAAACCTGTGTGGCTATGTGTCATCTTGCTTCCAAGGCGAGCACGTTGCCCCTACAAACCTTGCCAATGGAATTGCTAACACGATTTAGACATAGATCACCACTTAGACTTGTCGGGACCAATCGTGGTTCATGCCAAATAGATCTGGAGGCTATTTACCATGATTGTTCCACACCCTCTGTCTCTTAAAACAATAGCTGTTTTCATTGATGCCGGGAAGGCATTTGATTAGGTGGAGTGGAGACTCCTTTATAATTCCTGAAAGTCTTTAGTACAGACGAACTCAGATTTGCCTGTTGCTATTTCATTCTAGAGGGGTACTTATCAGTGCTGCGCTCTCTCGTCTGTAGTATTTGTGTTGAATATTGAGATGATAGCCATCACACTTCGCCAAGGACAACTGCACAGAATCATATGATGACGTAATAATCGTATACCTCTATATGCACGGATGGTATGGCATTATACATCACTGACTCAACACTTAATTTCATCAACCAAAAAATTAATATTATCTCCATACAAGCATATTCCGGAATGACAATAAATCGAGGTACATATGAGCTTCTCCCATTGACTGCATCTGTTGCCAAATCACTGATACTGGATTTCAATGGTGTCTCACTTCTGTTAAGTATTTGGGTATCAACATTGATAGGGCAGCTGGTGACCTTTACAAACGTAATCTTCATTAGTTCAAATACTGCAGGGGTGCGCGGATGAGTGGGCCACCTTGCCCTTATCACTAACAGGACCAGCAGCTATTATTAAGATGATGATATCATTGTAGTGCTTCTTTCTATTAATTTCAGTAGTGCTTAGACAATATTCTTTAATATATTTCTTTTTAACATTGTGTGGGCAGGATTCCTGATGTAAAATGGGAAACGATGACCAGACAAAATGATAAAGGTGGTTCTGCTATTCCTGATCTCTTTTCATACTAGTCGATGTCATTAGCCCACTTTGCTCCCTATTGGTTTCCTAGTGAGGATTATTTCCCCCATAGAGATTTCAAGAAGAAGCTGATAGGGCCTTTTGCATTAGAGGTCTATTTTGTGGGTTCTAATAGTAATGGTCTTCATGTGGATGCCAGTCATGTCGTATTGGGCATTGGAGGAATTCATAGGTCGATCAGAGATAGGATTATGTTCTCCCCAACCCTGGACGTCCGCGGTCTTGACATTTTCGACAGCCCCTGATTTGCATACATTGTGGACATTTGTAGATATTAATGCTTTGTAACAATTGCTGTTTGAGGGATCTTATCCTACCATGGAGAATTTCAAATTACTTGATAAATTCAATGTGTGCATAACACTTCAACACCAACACATTTGCAATATCTTATGTGCCTACATGCCAGACTTTCTGTGCCCTCCTTCAACATGTTCGATGGTGCATATTTTGGCTTCTGTATTATTTTACTCCCATATAATTTATAAACAATTAAAAGCCAACAGTAAATGTTCTGATATTAGGGTGATACATCACTGTAATTCAGAGCTAGATGACCCCTTGGTAGAGGAGGACCTGATGCAAATTGGTGCACTGATGAGAAGCATATCATTGACTCCTCGGCTTTCACTGATTTACTTTAAATATGTGCATCAAATATATTATAACCCATATAATAGGTGAAGGCCTAGGACACAGCTGGTGTCCTTTAGGGGTTCACTCTCCGGCCTGCACATGCACACGCATTGTATATACACCAAAACCAAATAAATGCTTCCATCTCATTTGCATGCTCACCCATACACTACATCATACACACTGACTGCACGCTCATCCACAACACACTGCACACATTCACATGCACACTGTGACAATGTCAGTAACCTCCAGGCTAGAGTCCACCTAGGTTCATCTGGAAAAACAATGTTCGGCAGGACAGAAGCATGGTCAGAAAGCGTCATAGGGAGTATGTCACATTGATTAACCATATGAGTCATGTTAGATGATATCAGCCATTAATCTAAAATGGCGCAGTTATGATGATGGTGCAAATAAAACGTGTAGTCCCTCCGAGCATGGTGTAATGTTCTCCAGACATCAATTACATGGAGCTCATCCATCAGAGAGTCCTATTTTTTGGGGGAATGTGATGTGGGGCGGGTGCCACAATTTGTCTGTCTAGTGCCCGCGAGGGGGCAATATTGAAGTCGCCTCCTATTAGTGTTAGTTAGCCAATGAATGATGCACATGATGATAAAGTGTGTGCAAAGAATCAGGGAGAATCGTCGGTGGAACGGTAAATATTAATAAGTGTGACGCAGCGTTGTTACAGTAGTCCATGGAACAACACATAATGCTCCTCTCTATCCAACACATTGTTCAGGATCTTGAGGGGGACCATTTTATGAACCAGAATGGAGACTCAACGTTTCTTATGATAGGGTGCACGGATCGCCTGGCCCACTCATCCCCTACAGTGTTGCGTTGCCTCTGTGGCATCCACATGTGTTCCTTGAAGAAAGAATATGTCCCCTGCTTAACTCTCATGTAATTCAAAGGTTTGCACCTCCTAATTGGATTTCACAGTCCCTTTATATTAATCACAATGCATGTGAGAGTGGCCATTAGAGTTCAGACAAAAGTGTCCTATACTTTATGCAGCATATCAACAATGCACTACTTTTTCCTCCTTCCGATACGCAACGAAGTAAGGTTGTGTGACATGGTATATGCACAGCACTAATAATAAACTGCTCGTAGATATGGGACGTCTAGTGCAAAAAAATGTTCAGTGTGAAAATAAGTACATAATAATGGGTGGCCTACCACCAGCCCTGTCAGCCCAGAGAATACAATCCTCATGCACGTGTGTGATAAGTCTCAAGTGCCCCCCCCCCTACCCGTCTAATATATAATGTGTCTTCCTCAACTGCATATTGAGTACTAAGTCCCCTTGATTTCTCTTCCAGTGAGGACTGGCAAAGTGTGTGTTGACCAATGTACATTTATATGTATACAGGTATTTTAAGCTTTTTGTTGAAACACTTGGGTTGTAGAGGGTGAAGCTTTGTGATCTAAAGTGGTCTAAACTTGTCTCATAAATTCCAAGCCTCTTATACTTCTGAGGAAGGTAATTCAACCAGAAAGTGAGTATCCTTTTGGGCATTTCCCTTGAGGCAATTTGGAATATCACAGAATATTGTCCAGTATTGACTGAAGTTTTTTCACTGAAGTGATTGCTCAAGTCCCTTCCTATTAAAACCACTGTGGGGTTTTTATGATCAGGTTTTATATAATGGTTTCTCTATGAATCATGCTGTGATTGTATAACATACTAATTATGTCATTTGTTGGATATTAAACTTAAACATTTTAATTAACTTTTGGATTTGAGCATTAATGGTCTCATGTAGTTCTTAAACCACTGTGTCCTGCTGTTAAAAACTCCTACATCAATTAATTAGGGACAGTGACCCACCTCACATCGGAAGGAAAACAAGATTAATAATGTGTTACTAACTGCACAAAAAAACAATCCAATGAACCATTATAAACTTCTGGATTTGTATTTCTATTTACATCTTGAGGTTCTAGTTTGGGGGGAAATATAAGCTGGAGATAGAAGATGCCAACATTTCTGGTCAAATGGGATTACTTGGGAGCGAGACATATGCAGGATGCATGGCACTAAAACAAACCCATCAACCTTTCCTTCCCTGAATCGATGACTCATTTCCCCCTGGGTGAAAAAAATAGATAACAATATTTGCAGCTTAAAAGCAGCTTAGAGGAAACACCTATGAATTCCAAGACATCGATTTGCAGTTCTCCAGTTGCTGCACTGAGCAAAGGACAAAGGATTTGCGTTGGCCTTTTACTTCTGTTGGTGAACTGCATCGTGAATCTCTTACTTCCTCCTCAGCTACCAAGGGAGAAAAGGAACTGGATTGTACCTACACTGTGATACATGGAAACAGAGTATTTACAAATTATAATTAAGGGCTTGGATACCTGCGCCTAAAATGTATGCATGAAAATATACTGCACCATTGTCCCTGGACACACAACATAGCTGGGAATCCTGTGATAGAAAAGTGTGGGAGATATGTTGTCATGGTAACTGGTTGAGACATGATTACTGAAGGCTTACGGAGGTGGCAGTGTTGGAAACGCGCCCGCTCGTTGACATCCACGGCCATGGTGTGTCTTGTCAGCAGCTCTTTCATGGTGTTTATCGTTCAGTGTACAGTAAACATTCTGTCCGTGTCCGGATCTCAGCAGATTAGCGGGGGCTCTCTTCGCGGACTGCAGTCATTGCCTGTCCTCTTGCTGGTCCTATAGCCTCGGTGAGCTTTTTTCTGCCAATAATTTCTCTACCAGCGACTCTGCTTGTGGCTGTGCCTTGCTGGGCGGAAGGTACTACATGAAGGCGGGAGTGGCGAGTCAAAGTGAGGTAGCAGTGGGATTTGGCATAGGGTATGCCTAATGTGATATGCACTCGATTAATGCTTAGCTGAATGCCGTTCATGACCTAGGGCCTCATTACGACCCTGGCGGTAGCCGTGCCCTTGTTATGGGCACAGCTGCCGCTGGTAATGATTTTTTACCGGGTCCAAGAAAAGGGCAATAACCGGGTTATGCCGACCTTGGCGGATCCGGTAATTGCCCTTTTCTTGGACCTGGTAAAAATCAATCCCCATTCCCATTTGAGCCCTCATAGGGCTCAAATGGGAATGGGGACGATGCTATGTTGGGCCCTTTAATGATGGGCCCGTTGTTAGCATCCTGGCCTGCTAGCAGGTCCCGCTTTTCACATCTGGTCAGACCAGACATGAAAAGCGGCACCCGCTAACAGACCTCCCAATAGGGCAGTCCGTATTGAACGGTGCGGGTCCCGTACCGGCACCGTTCATTACGGGAGTGCCAGGGTCCTAACGAAGCCCTTAGTCTGCTTATGACTCAACCTATTTTTTTTAGAAATCTGTATACTTGTTTTTTGTAACCAGTGTGGATAAGGTGCTAGTTGCTATTGCACAACACCCTTTATTGAGACTTAATATTTTCTTGCTCCTGATACTATGGTTACCACAAGGTCCAGTCAAGTAATGATGTCTTCCACATATACATCTGTGTGTGAGGTGGCTGTAGAGCGTTCTTATAAGTTGCCCAAAGGAGTAATACGTTCAGAAATTAAGTCATCCCTGATTACGAAGGGGGACCCATCCTAGCAGGGACGTTATCACCAAGTTCCTAGTTTGGACAGTAAACTCCTACTAGAGTGTCTGATGGTAGTAATTCTGCACCTACTTCTGTATCATCTAGCATGAATGGACTTTCAGAGGTACTGGAGCGAAATGGCAGAAGAAGGCAGAGACTAAATAAGTCTAGATTTGATATGATGGGAAAAGAGAAAGTTGGAGTGTCTCACACTCTGTATGCAGTTCCTGAAACACTGTCAAATTCAAAACCATCACGGAAGTTAGGGATAAATACTGCCATTGAAAGAGTAGAATTGAAGCCTGAGAATATTGGGGGAATCGATGAGAGCCTGCTGGTTCAATCGGCTTCAGAGAATTCCTTTCATGGAGAAGGCATGGTTGGTACAGCTATAATAGCTCAATTAGAGCCAAGTGTGTATCAGCAAATAACAACACTGGTTGAATCATCTTTGTCAGATGCTAGAGGTACAATCAACAATTCCCAGCTCCTTGTCTCAGCGTTCAATGGCTATCCCTGAAAATGTTGCATTGTATTCTCCGTAGGAAGACTGTCAAGGTTATGTGAGTTGGTAGCTCCAGTTATCAAACCTGAAAGATCTACCTCACTACTTTGACTCGCAATCTATGAAAATCATAGTGGAACTCGATCTAGGGGCCAATCTAAAGGAGTTTCGGCATGGGTCGGTATCCATTAGTCTGAGGATGGGTGAAATGGCCGGGATTATGTTGGAAAAACACAGTCATACTAATCTCACAATATTAAGAATCTGCCCAGAGGCTGGAAATAAGACAGAGTTTAGTGGGTAAAGTAAGAATGTATTGTTATCGCAGGTTTTTGGGCTGTCACCATCTCAGACAATAGGGTCAATTAGGGTGGCCGCTCGTCTGGCTATGCCCACTCTTCCCTGGACTCTGGAAATAATCTTAGCTCAAAGCAAAGTCCTTTTACGCCTGAATACCCTTCAGGGGATGTCTGCTTTATAAAAAAACAAATGCCTTAGATAGTTTACCTCAAAATTCGTGAAGTGGTTCAGGATAAAAGGACATTTGTGAATGCCGACGTGGAGAAACCCACTAGCAATGAACGGATGGAAGCCTTGTGCAACAATTTTTTAGCTTGGTTCATGCTAAAATTGGACTTGGGATTGTAAGGCTAGATGATTTGAAAGTTTTAAACAGGGTATAGATTGAAGAGTGGTGTTTCTCGAGCAATAAAGACTGTATGATTATAGGCTGCGGAAAAAGTAACTTACCGGCATATTTTCACGATGCTGAAAAATATGCCTCCTGAGGGCAATTTGGGAATTGTGTTAGACTCAGTTGTTGGATTTATCTGTATTAGGTAAATGAAGTTCCTTGTAGGGTGGTTTTAATGGGGGTTGTTTATTTGAATTATGAGTTTGATGAAAAGCTTATCCGCTTACGCCGCCTTTTTAGTTTTAGTGGCTGTCCTATTGCATTTGTGATTCATTGATTCTTTTATGTAACTGCTGTTCAATGATGATTTTGATAGCCTGACATTATTATAGAATTTTTGTCTTTGTTGTTGTGTATATTTTATTTATTTATGTTAGTTGCAGTACGTTTTTATGTTAGCGTTTCTGATGCCTCCGGCTTTGTGGTGCTATATAAATGAACAATAAAATACAATACAAAGGAGAAGACATAATCCGTATGTTGTAGTCCTGCCAAAACCAGAAATGATATGCATTCAGAAGTTAGGAAAACAGCTTCCTAACACTTCCTGTTCCATTGCCTATCTGAGAGATATGCATGGCCCTCATTACAAGTCAGGCGTTAAGGGTTTAACGCCGCCGTCGGCGCCGTTAACCCTTAACGCCTGATTCACACTTTAACGCCTGCTTTTTGCAGGCGTTAAAGTCCAAGGCGCTAAGCGACCTTGGTGCTAATTACGGCACCCTAATTTATGGTGCCGTAATTAGCCCCTTCCCCATCCCCATTATGCCCTATGGGGCAAAAATGGGAATGGGGAAGGGCAAATGGTGAATGGGGAATTACCGCCCCACTCACCTTGGAATGGGGTGGTAATTCCGCCATCCACCATGCCGGACTCCGGCATGGACCATGGTGCTGACAGCACCATGGTCCAGCGCCAGACTTGTGAATCACTGGTGTATATGGATGGTACGAGCCACTATGGTAGTCAAGTTGTGCATTCTGTCACAATGAGGTCGGCCCTATTTCCCTATGAAGCATAACTAGCTGAATTAATTACCAAAACGAGCTTCCTTTGAGTGACTATGCACCACAATCAGGTTGCAGATCTTATTGGCTAGACATTTGGAGCAATTCTAATTATTGTAGTTTGGATGTTTAACATTGCTACTGCTCAAACAGTTCACTTAAATGCATGCTTCTACCTGTCGCATTTCTGCCTGTGATTTCCCTACCTAACCCATCCCTCTTATCAAACCTACCACGTACAACATTAGGCAGCTTTGCACTGTAATGTACAAGATTGTCTTCTTTAGTTAGTCGACCATGTGTGTACTGTTTATGATTTTGAATTCAATCCAGCTCTATTACTCACTTTTTTCTAATAATAATGTTTGGGAAATGTTAATATGTTATTCCTAAAGCATCAAAGCAAAACATTTTGAATACTTTCATACATAATGCTTACATTATCAATTACGGAACCTTCACTTTCTTCAAACACGTGACTCCCAGGGACATCGCCAAAATAGTACAAAAAATGAAGGCTTGTTCCAAGATTATTTACCTTGGGTCCTTCATCCCCCCTTCCCTGCCATATGCTTGCTTGGCTGCTGTAGGTATAGTCAACCACTCTGGTTACAGCAGCAAAGAGCATGTCCATTTCCTACGATGGTCTGCTTTCCTTCACCCCACAAGTGCAGAATATCACAGGGAAATCCCACCTTCCTTTTCAAATGCTTAAGCACATTTTGCCTTTCGTGAAAATGTCCCATAAAATGGAGTTTTCCAGGGTTCTGGTACTCTCCCATATAGGGTACAGCCTGTACCTTGGACTCTCGAAAGGGCTTACCAAACAGATGCAAGCAATATCAAGTAAAACAGCCAGGCCAATCCTGGCTAAAGCCTAGAGTCTGCATCACACCTTCCCCTTAAACCATGTCATTGGCTAGATACAAAGGTACGGATCACCTTTACAACACAGTGAATCATTAGGCACGTATACTGGTCAAGTAGCCTAGTTTGTGTCCACCAGAAACCTCACAAGGGGTCCTAAGATCTGTGGACTCATTCATTCTTACCATGGGCTGTGCTATGAGGAGGGAATATGGGTGCTGTTTGCAGAACACAGCAGGAGTAGATGGATGGAACAACCTTACCATCACCTTGAGAATAATTATTGTTCCCAAAAAAATGAACACATTTCTGTTCAGGCAATCCTTTGACTCATGAGGCGATGCTCTGATGCTGATCTCTGGGGGCTCTGGTCACCTGTGCATGTTGAACACGTCTGTTATGCTGCATATCGCTGTTACAAAGTTAGGGGGTTATTTTCCATATGCTGATTTACTTTCCACTTCCACTTCTTCACTTAATTGTTCTCACGTGGGCTATTCTGCACTTGCTCCATTAACACACCTCTTGCACTTAACGGATCTGGAATGCTCCAAGCATGAGAATGGTCAAATCCCCTAAATCCCAACCCTTTCCTCCGCCGTATTCCCTCTGATCTTCTTGGTTCTACAAAGTGACTGCATCGACTCGTAGTGCCCTAACAAACAACAAAAATAAATAAATATATATACATTCAAAGCATGTCTCATGCATAACTATGAAGACAGCACCCTCTCCTTATTGTACTAATCCATACAAATTATACGTTTCGTGCATTTTTGCCAAGCCTACTTCCTCCCGTCTTTCGGGGGTGCATGCAGTATGTTCCAGCTCTTATTCAACTGGATATTTCAGTTCTTACATAATATACAAACATCACGGCTCTCGCGACGGCTACAAAGGCAGCTTCACTTTGAGTGTCATCATATTCTGTCCTGAATCAACACTGGGATTTTGCGTATGCGCTGCTTTATGCTATTGTTCGGCCATTACACAATATGCGTTATTGCCACTGTAAATATGTAATCCTTTAATTAAAAGGATTGGCAAATGAGATAACAGGCAGCATTGTGTCCCGAAATAAAATATATTGGAGAAAATAAATAATGGCCAGCAGTGCATGCTGAGATATTGGATCTCGTGATATCAGTTGACATTATTGCTATTTAAAATATTGAGGTAATAATTCACGTGCATCACGAGACATTATTGACTATTAAACTGTACATTACCTGTGCTTTTCCATCAACACATCAGGTAACAGCAATCAGGATGATCTAGCATGCGGCTGGATCATAACATCTCACACAACTACTGTCAATTATGCCGTCAGCCTGCAGCAAATTAGAGACGTATTACATGTTGCCAAGGGACAGGTGCTTCATACATTTAACGCAGACTTTGCCGGTAAATAAACAAAGATGGCAGGCTTTAAGGTGAGCCTCTTAACCCATGTCTATCGAGAGATGATTTGGGCAGTTTACATTGTTGAAGCCAGAGACCCCAAGTATAGCATAATCTCCCAGTATCAGTATTCCCAAAAGGGGAAATATTTTGGGCTAGAACTGATAGGCCGTTTCATGAGTAGAAGAAACATGTCAACGCATAAAAAGGCCCCCGAAAAGACGGACACATGTGCCCCAAGGGGAGGGGGGGTGAGGTGGAGTTACACTGTTTGATGTTACGTTGATATGTAAAACTAATAAACACAAGTTTAAAAAAATAAATAAAAACAACTGCTATGCCAATGTATTATGCTACCCGAGAATGCCATCAAACAAGGCTTTGTGGATACAAGGTGTGTAGGTGTTCGCCTCCATGGTCTTAAGGAGGATTTAGGACTTGACCATGAAAGAATATTCCAATGACCCGATGAGTGAGTGGGGAAAACACTATTTCCTGAGCAGAAAGGCAACTCTTACATTTTAAAACACGTGTATGTAGGACAGCAGTAGGTCCATAACATACCAACATAAATAATGAAATACAAAGAACACGGGTCTGATTATGAGTTTCACAGAAATTCAGCATTAAATAAAGTACCACCAAACTCTTATACTGTTACTGCCACTTGGTCCTGCGGCATTACCACAGGATTATGGCAGTGTAAATGCAAGTATTGGAAGCCCATAGGACACAATGGGCACTTTTATAATGCTTAAGATGATCCTTAATAGTGCACAGTAAATCCGCTAAGTATTGGGAGTATAAATGCTGTGGGTTTGTCCTCCATTTTCCCCAAAACCCATAATATCACGGGACAATAATGCAGCGGTAAAGTGGTAATTTGCTGTCTTGTTTACTGCAGTATGCAATACTGGTAATGAGATTCTGTTTTTGGAATGCAGATCAGACTTCTACACACAGGCACAGGTTTGACATCTTGGATTCCACACATCTCTCAATCATCTACATCGTTTTGTTTTAAATAGGAAAGAAATGAGCATGAGATGAGAACAGGGTCCTGTACTACCAACGTTTGAGGGCCTCATTAAGACGTTGGCAGTATTCTGGTGGGAAACCGACCAGAAGACTGCCAAACAGAATTACTGTTACTGCCAGTTGGTCCTGTGGAATTACTGTGGGATTCCAAGTGGTGGTAGGCATTGTAAGTCCCAATTTTTCAGAGTCCCTGCCAGCAGTAATTCTGCGACCGGTAATCCTGCAGATTTTACTGACTTTTGGTGGTAAAATGGTGAAATTTCCCCCCGTCAAAAAACACTCACCACAAAACCTGTAGTAAGGCAGTGTGGTAATGCATTGGTAACGGAATTACAGCCAAGATCCCACAGTTTTTTATTGCACCATCATACTTGCAATGAGGCCTGTTAAGACTGTGATGTCAATGGAAGGGGGTCTTTTCATTAGGGGGAGAAAAATGGACATGTGGAGATTTCCAAGTCTGAAAGGAAGTCCAATATTGATATTCCTTTAGGGAAAATTCTCATGTTTATCATAGCCAATTGGCAACTTTGTGAATGGATATAGGGAATAATCCCCAAAGTAGAAGTGACCAATGACACATAAAACCATTGAGAGTATTATTGTAAGGATATGCCTGACCAAATAAATCATTCGACATGAGATAACTCCTTAGTAAATAGTTGATAGTGGTTTTCCTACTGTTTAAGCACCTAGGCAAGGGGAACTAGAGGACACCTAAGAACGAGGAAGTTCATACAGACAAGGTATTGGCTGATAATTCATTATTAATCAGGATGGGCAATCAGAATTAACACAGAGCAGAGGGAAATATGGAGCTCAGATGCAGATCCAGTGCCCAGCAGTGGGTGTAAATTGCAAGGATCATTTTTTCCATTCTCAAACTGACCCCGGCTTTGCCAAGACCCGACATATTATCGAGCCGGTGAGAGTCCAACAGGACATCAGGATAGGGGGATACAAGTGAAAACATAGGGATACCAGAAACCCAGCAACATCGACTGAGCACAGTGTCAAATTTAAAAATTAAATTGACTGATCACAGCCTAGGTGAATCCATAATGAGAGATATTAATTGACCATACAGGGTGACTGCCTTTGGGAAACACTACAGTTGTCTAGGTTATCATTGGCAAAGGCAGCATGGTCCTAATGTGTGCTGAGCAGCTGGAACACCCAGAGATTATAAATAGGAAGATCTGTATTGAATTGCTGTTTAATCCAGTTAAAACATCAGCCAACCAACACATTACTCTACCACACTCCATCAATAGCTATGTTGAAATTATTAAGAATAACAATGAATAGGTAATCTTTTCGTAATATCGGTTTGCCAGCTTTCCTATCTAAATCAACACATACTTTTAAGGTTTCCAACCAATTTCTACTCAGGGAACTCATAAAACACAACAAAGTTAACTTCTTCAGATCAAGTGACATAAATCCAACCAGACTTTTCACTGTGACATTTTCTGATGCACACTATTGCAGTGATTTCACTAGGTTTGAGATTGTACCTGATAGCTGCTACTTCAATGTATTTGAAGCAGTAACCAATTTATTTAGCGTTTATGGACTTCAAACAGCATTTGACAAGGTCAACGGGAACAAACTGTGGCTTTTTGTCAGGATCCACCCATGGAAGCTATGGCAGAAGTGGAAGATCACGCTGCGGAGAACCTTCTGCTAGCGGGCCAGCCCTCATCCAACATGGCCACCTTCATTATTTAAGCAAGCCACGCCCCCCCTCTCAGCGCGTTGTATCTGTGTTATTCCTTCGTGATACCAGCGCTCGACTAACTCTGTTTAACCACCTCCTGTGCCTTCTGCAGTTCTCTTCCTCGCCCGCGTACCCTTGCGCTTGCTGGCTTTGCTTTCATTCCCCTTTCCCTTTCACGGCTCTCGTCCGTTTCACATTCTTTAACTTTTCTTCGCTCGGCGTCTTGTCATTCACACTAGCGGCTAGCCGCCATTCTCGCGTTTCTACGCGTTCCTCCCTGTGCATTTCGTGGATCTTGCCGTATCTGGTAAGTAGGGACTTTTCAGCTTTATTCCTATCTGTACCATATCTTCTGGGTTCGGAACGTTTCCCCGTCCCGGGGTTACCCCTCTTCTCTTTTCTCACTAAGCTCCTCTCATTTACCTACGTCCTGCCAATTAACCCACGGATCGGATCCTGTCTCCTTTCCTCAGCCGTATCCATATTGGAGGACGGTCAGTCTTACCTGATCCACGATTTCCTGGTTCACTCCGGATCACGAACAGCCACATCTACCATTGGAGTGCATAATATTCGTCACGATCTCCGGAAGACTACACAGGGTTTTTTACTGTCCATCAGTCTTTTCCCTGTTGTGGGACCTTGGCTCCTCGAGGGCCCCCCGAGACAGGTCCCACTCCCTGTCGAGGTGGCCTCCGAGGGAGCCAGGCCCTACTTGCACGATAGGAAGTCCAGAGACAAGCCCGCAAAGGAAGACACCAGGAGTCCCCGAAGGCCTTCCAAGCACTCCAAGGATAAACCAGAGGAAGCCACAGGTGAGGAGAAGGGTGGTGAGGTTCAACCATCTGACAGAATACAACACCCAGACAGACACATGGCTTCCCTTGAGCAGTATCAAGAGCTGGTTGCAGCATTACAGGGACTAACCCTAGAAGTCCAATCCTTGAAGACCGAAAACGCAGCTTTGCGCCAGCAAGTGGTCCTACACAGGGACGACCAAGGAGACCTACCACCCATGCCTCTATCCTTTGGAAAATATGATGGCTACCCAGGCGGACTAAAGGAGTATTTAGACGCCTGCCACGTATATTTCGCCTTTCGCCCTCACGCCTTCAATACTGCCAGAGCCAAGGTGGGGTTCCTCATAGCCAATCTCACAGGGAATGCCTTGGCCTGGGCCACCCCATTGGTGACAAGAAACAATCCAGCACTGGCTAATTATGACTTATTTGTGGACCTATTCAAGAGCAGATTCGAACGACCTGAAGTTCTGTACACCTCTTTTGAAGCAATACTAGACGTCAAACAAGGGAACACAGATGTACAGACCTATATATCTCGCTTTCTAAGACTAGCGGCGAAGACCGACTGGCCGGAATCTGCAAAACAGACGATATTCCGGAGGGGACTTCAGGATGAATTGAAGGACGAATTAGCCAGGGTTGCTCGACCTTCGTCATTTCAGGATATCATGTCTCTCACTTTACAGTTAGAATACCGTCTCAACGAGCGTCGCCAGGAAAGGAGAAGACCTCGTCCCAGTCAACCCTCATCCAGCCTGACTCCTCATCCTACCAGGGAACATTTCACCCAAGAGGAACCAATGCAGATTGGGGCAGCCCGAGGCCCTCTCACGCCTGCGGAACGTAAAAGACGCAGGGTTTCGGGTCTCTGCATGTATTGCGGCTCTTCAAAACATCTCCTCAGAGACTGCCCTGAAGTTCCTCCAAGAAGGAAGGAAAACTTCCACCCTCGGTCCTTTGCAAGGGAGGTCTCGGGGGAACAAGACACAGTCCTTGCAACCTTACCAGACCAGCAGAACTAAAAGAAGATAACAGCTTGATGGTGTTTAGAGTCAAACTTTGGACGACTGGAACCTCATGTGTAGAGGTGTTTGCCATGCTGGATTGCGGTGCCGCAGGGAACTTTATGGATGAAGGATGGGCTCGAGAGCAACAGATCCCTTTTAGGCGAAAGGAAAGGCCCATTCCGGTTGAAGGAGTCGATGGTACCCCCCTGTCCTCAGGCCCGATCCTATCTGACACGTTGCCCGTACGTTTGGATCTGGGAGAACATCAGGAACTACTGGTATTCGACCTCATAAGAGCAGCCCACTTTCCCTTGGTGATAGGGATACCCTGGCTTAGAAGACACAATCCGCAGATAAACTGGTCTACCAACTGCGTGCGTTTTGATTCTCCCTACTCTGAACAACATTGCTGATCGACCCATCAAGTCAAAGAAGACAAGGACAAAGGAACCCCCCTCCTCAAGGTGGTCTCATCGGTTCCCCGTCAGTACCAAGAATACGCCAAGGTCTTCGAAGACACTACACCCAAACTCCTGCCTCCTCATCGACCAGAGGATTGCGCCATAGAACTTACCCCGGAGTCCACTGTTCCATTTGGCAGGATGTTTCCTCTGTCCTTTCTGAAAGACAGGCCTTGAGAAGATATCTGGATGACAACCTGCAGAATGGTCTTATACAGGAATGAAGGTCTTCAGGGGGGGCTTCTCTGTTTTTCATTCCAAAGAAGGACACCACCGAGCTACGTCCTTGTATAGACTACAGAGGACTAAATCGGATTACTGTCCGCAATCGCTACCCCATGCCACTCATAAGGGACATCCTAGAAGCCGTCAGAGGGGCTTCTTATTTCACTAAACTGGACCTTAGAGGGGCCTACCATCTCCTCAGGGTGAGGAGGGGAGACGAGTGGAAGACCGCATTTCGAACCCCCTTCGGCTTGTACGAATACAGGGTTATGCCCTTTGGCCTGGTAAACGCTCCTGCGGTTTTTCAAAGGTTCATTGACAAGATCTTCTCAGACATGCTGTTTGTTTCAGTGGTCGTTTACCTAGACGACATATTGATCTATTCTCAAGAGCTACGGGACCATTGTGAACAAGTCAAAAGAGTATTACATCGACTCCGAGCAAATCATCTCCTGGTAAAACCAGAGAAATGCCAATTCGAAGTGACCTCAGTCTAGGTTATGTCCTCTCGAAGGAAGGGATCAAGATGGAACCAGGAAAGATAAAGGCTATTCTGGACTGGAAGGAGCCAAGAAGTGTTAAAGAGGTCCAGTCTTTTCTCGGGCTGGCTAACTTCCATCGCCAGTTCATTCCCAACTTCTCTAACTTGATGTTACCCATCACGGGACTCCTTAAGAAGGGGGTTCAGTACTCCTTTGGTCCGGAACAAAGATGAGCCTTCTTACAGCTCAAGCAACTGTTTACTTCCGCTCCCATATTGGTACAGCCGGATCAAGCTAAGCCATTCGTTATGGAAACGGATGCCTCAGGGGGAGCAGTGGGAGCCATTCTTTTGCAAGAAGCAGAAGACGGTCTCACACATCCTGTGGCGTATTATTCCAAAACCTTGACCAAAAGTGAGCGGAATTACTCCGTTCTTGAAAGAGAACTAC
This sequence comes from Ambystoma mexicanum, assembly GCF_040938575.1. Classification (NCBI taxonomy): domain Eukaryota; kingdom Metazoa; phylum Chordata; class Amphibia; order Caudata; family Ambystomatidae; genus Ambystoma; species Ambystoma mexicanum. Next base: position 721,344,744 of record NC_090932.1, read on the forward strand.
TAGCCATCAAATTGGCATGTCAAGAGTGGAGACACTTGTTACAAGGAGCAGCACACCCATTTCAGGTACGAACGGATCACCGCGACCTTAGAGTGTTACAACAGATGGAGTGTACCAACGCCCGACATGCCAGATGGGCATACTTCTTTTCTCAATATGAATTTCACATCTCTTATATACCAGGATCAGAGAACAGGATGGCAGATGCTCTCTCCAGATGTCAAGGAGAAGAAGGCAACCATAATTCAGATCACGATCTCTTGTTTCCCAACCTTAAGATCATGGCAGGTGTCTCACTCTTTTTACAAGAACTTACCACCCAATACGGTTCACTATCTACCGTACCACTCACAGTCAATCTGGCCAAAGATGGTTCGTACTACCATGGTACTGGGTTGTTTCTCCCGTCTAAAGGACTTCAGGAACAGATCCTCTCCTGGTGTCATGATGCCCCCCTCGCTGGACACCCCGGTATCAGGAAGACACAGGACCTCATAAGCCGAAGATTCTGGTGGCCAGAACTCCACAAGGATGTTAAGAGATATGTTTCGGCCTGTCCGATTTGTGCCACCAACAAATACCAAACAGGCAAACCATTAGGTAAATTACAACAACCCTTCCTACCCACCCAGCCTTGGGAACACGTGTCCACGGATTTCATTGTTGACCTACCGAAGTCAGAGGGAATGACCGCAATCATGGTGACCATTGATTCACATAGTAAACTGGCCCATTTCTCTGCATTGGAGGGACTTCCATCAGCTCCAAAAACGGCTTCTGTCTTCCTCCGGGATATAGTACGCTTGCATGGACTGCCTCGAACTATTGTTTCTGACAGAGGTACCCAATTTACCTCCAGGTTCTGGACTTTGTTGTGTCAACAGTTGGGAATACATCGAGCACTGTCGTCCAGCTTTCACCCCCAAAGCAACGGTCAGACAGAGAGACTCAATGCCGGTCTTGAGCAGTACTTAGGATGTTTTTGCAGCAACAGACAAGAGAGCTGGTCTTCCTATCTTGCACAGGCTGAATTCGCCTACAACAACAACTACCACACCTCCACGAGAATGAGTCCTTTCTATTGCACTTATGGGTACCATCCTCAGCAGATGCCTTGGTCCGGAATACAACCCACCAAATCCCCCGCCATAGATGACCGGTTATCGGAACTAAAGAAGGTACATAAGCTGGCGAGAGAAGCATTGGAGGACAGCCAACGTTCACAAAAGAAGTGGGCCGACAGGAGTAGAAGACCCAATCCCGAATGGAAGCCCGGACAAAGGGTCTGGGTATCCACGAGATATTTACCCAAATGGATACACACCGGCAAGTTCGCACCACGATATCTGGGTCCTTACCCTATCCTAAGACAAATAAACCCAGTGGCCTACGAAATTCACCTGCCTAAGCACCTCCAGAGGGTTGACCCAGTTTTTCACACCTCACTACTAAAGGAGTATAAGGAGGATCCCTTCTCACGGAAGCTCCGGAAGACCAAGACTCCGACCACGGTAGAACCACAGGAGTATGAGGTGGAATACCTGGTGGATTCCCGATATCGCCAGAGCAGTCTACAGTATCTCGTCCATTGGAGGGGGTTCTCCCCTGAAGAAAGAACCTGGGAACCCAGGCACCATCTGCATGCCCCAAGATTATTGAGAGAATTCCACCTGAGATATCCGGGAAAACCAGGGGGTTTTCGGAGAGAGAAGGGTTATACTGTCAGGATCCACCCATGGAAGCTATGGCAGAAGTGGAAGATCACGCCGCGGAGAACCTTCTGCTAGCGGGCCAGCCCTCATCCAACATGGCCGCCTTCATTATTTAAGCAAGCCACGCCCCCCTCTCAGCGCGTTGTATCTGTGTTATTCCTTCGTGATACCAGCGCTCGACTAACTCTGTTTAACCACCTCCTGTGCCTTCTGCAGTTCTCTTCCTCGCCCGCGTACCTTTGCGCTTGCTGGCTTTGCTTTCATTCCCCTTTCCCTTTCACGGTTCACGTCCGTTTCACATTCTTTAACTTTTCTTCGCTCGGCGTCTTGTCATTCACACTAGCGGCTAGCCGCCATTCTCGCATTTCTACGCGTTCCTCCCTGTGCATTTCGTGGATCTTGCCGTATCTGGTAAGTAGGGACTTTTCAGCTTTCTTCCTATCTGTACCATATCTTCTGGGTTTGGAACGTTTCCCCGTCCCGGGGTTACCCCTCTTCTCTTTTCTCACTAAGCTCCTCTCATTTACCTACGTCCTGCCAATTAACCCACGGATCGGATCCTGCCTCCTTTCCTCAGCCGTATCCATATTGGAGGACGGTCAGTCTTACCTGATCCACGATTTCCTGGTTCACTCCGGATCACGAACAGCCACATCTACCATTGGAGTGCATAATATTCGTCACGATCTCCGGAAGACTAAACAGTCGGTTTTTTACTGTCCATCAGTCTTTTCCCTGTTGCGGGACCTTGGCTCCTCGGGGCCCCCCGAGACAGGTCCCACTCCCTGTCGAGGTGGCCTCCGAGGGAGCCAGGCCCTACTTGCACGATAGGAAGTCCAGAGACAAGCCCGCAAAGGAAGACACCAGGAGTCCCCGAAGGCCTTCCAAGCACTCCAAGGATAAACCAGAGGAAGCCACAGGTGAGGAGAAGGGTGGTGAGGTTCAACCATCTGACACTTTTGCTCAGGTCCCTCAGTTGCCCATTGGAAATCGTAAACCTGATTGATAAGGACACCAAAGCATATGTGAGGAGTGGGGCAAAAGCACAGTGTACTGAGTATTTCCTGGTCAATGCAGGAGTTCGCCAATGGTGTATAGTGACTCCCCTAATGTTCTCCCTATACATTAATGGGTTCTTTGAGACATTGGTACAAATGACCTCCAGTGTACCAAATTTGGGGAATATGTTCCTTTGTTAGCCTACGCTAATGACACAGTGTTGATCGTCCCAACGCCTTTGCCGTTACAGCACCTACTCACGGCATATACTAAGTCCAAGAACAATTTACCTCTCCAAGTCAGCATAAGTAAATCGGCAGTTATGTTATGCCATCTAAAAAAAAATGTCAGTAATGTATAGTAATACATCACTAATCCAGAGAGTCAAGGAGTTTGATGGCTTGGGAACACGCTTCTACACCACATTGTTGGGGAAACTGCACTTTACTAAGCAAATGACTAGGTTCAAACAAGCCCTAGGTGGGGTAGGAAGATTGATCAATATGTACAAATCAAAACCCCTAGATTTAATATAAAAATGTGTATTTTATTAAAGCAGTGGCCAAATACGTGGCCTCATTATGGGGGTATGAGAATGCAAATGATATGCAAGTTGACAAGAACAACTTGTTTAAAACACACCTGGCATTTGAAGGAAAGACTGTGATCCAAAACGTTGTGCAGCATATGCTGTTTTTACTAACATGGCTACTAACATTGGTACTAACATGTAGCATTAGGAACTGAAAGTGGGTGAATTTGGATACTAGCAGCAAGTATGGGGATGGTTTGTTGGGCTATATTTGTAGGCAACATACTCTGATAGTGCTAACACTGCAGCAAGCACACAAACAGCAATGTCTGTTCATTGCCAGTTTCAAAAATAACGTAGAATAATTGAGAAAGGCAGAGTGGGTGCAGTGCAGCAAAACGGGCATTGGAGATTAAGGTTAATTGACCCGAGTGGAAAAGAGGAAGGAAGAATAAAGTTACATTATTGGGAGGTGTGTGTCGAATAATGTCCAAAGATAATTCAGTCGTGGGCTGGAGAAATATACGAGAGGAAGGCAAGAAGGTGCTGGAATATTCCCAAAGGTTCTGGCACATGATGATGTTGGAAGTGACTTCATGGAGGGGTGGTGACAGCTGATGCCACAGAGGCTGGAAAATGGTAAAGGGAATATACGGGATAGCGCATAAGTGGCAGAGTTCACTGAAAAGCTTAAAAGGGAGTACAAGGCAGAAGGAAGGGGGTTGCTGTTTCTTTTTTACTGGGATAACCTCCTGGGTCCTGGTGTTGGGCTTGCTGATGAAGGTGAGAGCTGACAGACTCAGGCAGTGGTTTTTGGCTGCTTGGGAGTTTTCCTAAAGAGAGGGAGAGCTGATGGGTGCTTTCCGTGCCTCTGAAAGTGTCCTGGGCTTGGAAGAAAGAGGGGGAACACTCCGAGCTGTGCCTTGAGAGACCATGCAGATACCGGTGTAGCTGTGAAAGCTGTGTTGAGCCAAGGACAGTGCTGGCAAATGAGCTGATCATTGTTACTAGCCAAAGGGTCTAGTCTATTGTAAGTATAAATAGGGCAATATTCACTCAATCATTAAATGAGTCAGCTAGGAACCTTTCTGCAGGGTACTATAATTTGTGTCAGTGTCAAACTGACACAGAAGGCACATCTTCCTGAGGAACAGAATGGCCAATGAAGTATCTTATTCTCTAAATTTAGTAATTGGCATGTGTTTCTTTCATGCAGAAGAGGCCACTGTCTCCATTATCTCAAAAACTCTTAGTTTGGCAACTAACCCAACGTTCACTAAGAACAAGGGGAGTAAATGAAAATTGAGGCTATATCTAGAATGCATTTAATTTCATAACCAAAGTGCCAGATGATGGGTCTAAGGGCTGTGATGAACCAATACAAAGTATTTTCTTGTTTTTTTTGCTCATGTGTTTATACCAATTTTGAGATAGTTTGATGGTCCACATGTGCACACTTTCTCTCTGATGATTGAAAATAAAAGTACAGAAAGGTGAACACGTGTGGTGACTGTTATTGTTGTGTCTGGAGTTTATTGTTCAGCCTGTCCAATTCATAATTTCCACTGTTACAAGAACATTGTGTGTGCAGTAGAAAGCTTGCTGGTGTTTAATCAAAGAGCCCGTAGTATAACACAATTGTGGCGAAAAGGGAATTGTCAGGGAATTCCTAATAGGCTTCCACAGTCGGCACCAAATTATGGTATTCACATTGAGTTGGCTACATCATATCTAGCAGGTGACGTATTCGCGCAACCAATTTTGCATTGGCTGAGAATTAGGAGTAATCAAAAGGCAGGGTTGACACAATCTATTTTAATAGAATTACAAGACAAAACAAGAGCATTTGAGATCCCATGTCTGCGGCTTGTTAAAACATTTTTGGCAAAAATAAATGCACAACATTATTTGACTTTGCCAACAATATTGAAGTTGCCTGTAGCCCACTAACTAAAAACACAGATGTTAATGTTTATTAATGTCATGCAGGAATAGCTGTAACTACAAAAGTCAACCAATTGTAACATGTTATCCAAACATCAGGATCGATTAAAAAATACCTAGTATGGACAAACAACTCAAAATAATTATTTATATTTCACGAAAGCAAAATTAATTGCCTCCCTTTGAGGGTGATTACATCGTGATGGTTAGGTAACACTAAAAGAAAACAATGGCCCGCATGCCAAGCTCCAGCGGAAGATCTTCTGCATTTTATGTGTTTTGACCAAAGTACAGCATAATCAGAGCTAGAACTCTGATTCCTATATTAAGATAAGCAAAATTCACTCAATGTTGCCCAGCCCAGTTCAACCTGTTATGAACTGAAACACTGAAGACTAGTTGGTTTTTATTGCTGTACCTAAGGCAGGCAATGGTTAAAAGAAGCGCACTGCTTGCTCTTTAAGAATCCAATAGCAAAATACTAATACATCAGATAAAGAGAATGCTTAATGTATTGCACAGGGTAGCCTAGTTCTAGTTCACTATTTTTACTGTTTGGGCATTGTGAACATTCCGTCATTAGTATTTTATGAATTATGTATTTTATGGATTACGGTTTTATGGATTTAAGGTGTGTTTACCCTCTGATCTTTAATTTAGTTTAGTTTAGTTTAGTTTATTATTTGTATAGCGCCGCCTGGCCCTGGGGCATCCAGGCGCTTTGCGAAAAAAGTTACATACATTTCAATACAATAAATGGTCCGTATGTGACCAATACAAGAGATTATACATTATCAGGCAGTTACAGGTAGTGTACAAGGATATGGCACATGCAGGTCATTTATAATACAGTAAAATGTACAAGTTAGCAGGCAGTGGGCAAGCTAGATTGGGATTAGGAGTTCTAGACTTCTTTGGACAGTAACCAGGATTTAGCGCTATGTCTGAATCTGTGAAAGAAAGGTTCAGATCTGAGGTCCAATGGTAGTGAGTTCCACAGTTTGGAGGCAAGCACGGGGAAGCTTGATCCACCTGCTTTTTGGGATTTGTATCTGGGGATCGTTAGGCTGTGTGTTTGGGCAGATCTGGTTGGGCGAGTTGGGATGTGTTGTGTGAAGTTGTCTGATAGGTACCTGGGTGCTTGGTTAGATAAGCACTTGTGTGTGAGTGAGAGTGTTTTCTGTTCAATTCTCTGGGGTATAGAGAGCCAATGACAAGATCGTCTGGTCTCAGAGATATGTTCATGTTTGGGTATGTTGAGAGCTGCTCGCAGTGCATTATTTTGGATAACTTGCAGCTTGTTGATGTTTTTTTGGCTGGTACCCAGAAATAGAGCTTTACAGTAATCGACTTTGGAGAGAACTAATGATCTAGCCAGAGTGATGCAGTTGGAAGGTGAGAGGTATGGTCTGCTGGCGTTGATAAGCTTACAGGTGTACGCAGAGGCTGATGAGATGGCATTAATCTGTCTTGTCAATTTAAGGGATGAGTCGAGGTATATCCCAAGGCTTTTGACCATATTGAAGACGCTGATGTTGTTACCGTCTATGGTGAATGACTGGTATGAATTGTCTAGTTTGTTGAGTCTGGGTTGGGAGCCTTGGAGAAGTATCCCAGTCTTGTCGTCGTTGAGGCAATGGCAATGCTTGGCCATCCATTCTTGAATAATGGAGTAAATGTTGTTGAGCACTGTGCTGTCAGTGGAATAGTCACCTGTTAGATGGATAAGTATTTGGGTGTCGTCGGCGTAATTCGTGTAGATGACACCCAAGCGGTCCAGTATGCCAAAGAGGGGTTTTGTAAATACATTGTATAGTGTGGGGGAAAACGCAGGAACCCTGTGGGACACCGCATGTGACTGCGGCAGGTTTGGCGGAGGCTGTGGGTGCAAAAACTCTCATGGATCTGTTGTTCAAGAAGGACTGGATCCAAGCATTGGCTTTGTCTGATAATTTGGCAGCTGAGGTTAGAGGTTTACAGAGGATGTCGTGGTTGACAAGGTCAAAGGCAGCTGACAGGGTGAGGAGAAGTAGTAGTGCAAGTTTGCTGTTGTCTTTGATGTTGTCCATTTGTGTCTTGAGGTCAATTAACACAGTCTCATTGCCATGTTTCGGGCGGGAGCCTGATAGTCTAAGTCCTAGTAGGTTGTTTTTCTCAAGGTGGTTCTGTATCTGTAGGTATGCAGCTCTGTCAAGGATTTTGAGGAGGAAGGGAACAGTCGTAATGGGTCTGTAATTGGTGGGGACACTGGGGTCAAGGGTAGCCTTCTTGAGTAGGGGTAGGACCCACGAGTCTTTGAGGTTGTTGGGCACTGTGCTGGATGTGAACGATGTGTTGATGAGAGATGTGATAAAAGGGGAAAGTAGTTTGGCTGCGTCTTTGATGACTGGCACTGGGCAGATATCACCTTGGCACTTAGAGGGTTTCAGCTAGTTGATTATGTCTTCAACCTTTTTGATTGAGATGGTGGAGAATTCAAATAGGATATTGTTGTCCATTTGTGGGGTGTGGGTGGAGGGGGTGGAGGTGTCAGCAAAGGTCAAGCTATCTTTCTTTGCCTCGATTTTGGCTTGTAGCATGGACATTTTGCACAGGATTGCTTCTTGAATGTTTGTACACCAAGAGATATCTTTGGTGCATTTTTTTGGAATAGGGGAGGGGGATTTGAGGTCTCTCAGGATGTTAAAGAGCTCTTTGGTATTTGATTTGGCGTTGCATATTCTTTCATTGTACATATTTCTTTTGGTCTGGATAATTGCTGATTTGTAAATATTGGATGCAAGTGAGTAGGATGTTTTATTATTGGTGGAGGGTGTCTGTTTCCATGCTGATTCAGCTTGTGTTTTATATTTGCAGAGTGTTTTTAGTTCAGGAGTGAACCGGGATATGAGGTGCGCGCTTGGTTTGGCTTTCCGAAGTTTAAGTAGTGCTATAGTGTTTATGGCCTTCAGGATGGTTGTATTGTAGAGCTCAACTAATTCTGTGGGGTTGGTAATGTTGGGTGAAAGGTTGATGATAGGTTGGAGTAGAGGGAGGAATTTCTCTACTGTGAAGTTTTTGCTATTTCTAGTGAGTGTAGATGGAGCATTGGGAAGAGGGCTAGGAGTTTGGGTATCTTTGTTGATGGTGAAGGTAATGAGGTGGTGGTCGGTCCAGGCGCATGGTGTGTGTGAGAGGATGGTCGTATTGCAATTGAGATCAGCTATCCAGTCAAGGATGCAGCCTTTGTTGTGTGTGGGTTGTGAAATGTGGTGGGTGAATCCTAGTTCTGAGATGGTGTTGGCGATGGTATCAGCTTTTTCATCTTTCTGGTCATTGAGACCTAAGTTGAAATCGCCTAGGAAGAGTATTCTTGAGTTGGGTTTGGTATTATTGGAGAGTAGGAGAGCTATGTCGTCATTGAAGAATAGAATGGGGCCTGGTGGTCTGTAGATGAGGTGAGTGGTGATGGTGCTTGTGTGTGTGGTGGATAGTTTGATGGTAAGTAGTTCTGCGTATGGGAGAGTTTGGTTTTGAATGTGCCTAATGTTCAGGGAGCTTTTAGCAATAATGGCTACTCCGCCACCTTTGGCTGTTTGTCTGTCTGTACGATAGATTGTGTAGTCATTGGGTATGGCTAGCGCTAGTGCGGGACCGGAGGCTGGGTGAAGCCAGGTTTCGGTGATTGCTATGAAATCTAGTTTGTTGAGGGAGATAATGTCTGCGATGTCTAAGGTGTGGGCGACTAAGGATCTCGCGTTGATGAGTGCGCCTTTGATTGTTTCAGGGGTGTGACATGGTTTTCTGGTGTGGGTGCGGGGGGAGGAGGTGTTAAGGCAGGGCGTGGTCTGATCTGTGGGTAGCATATGGTGTGTGATGTGGGTGGCTGATTTAAGTTTGGTACAGTTTGTTTTAATGTCTGGCTTGGAGGTGGTTGATAGGATATGTGTTCTAGATCTGAGGCAGTTAAGTCTCGATGTGCCTAGACTGGGGTAAGATATACTAGTGGTGAGATTCTTAGGGGTGTGCATGTCAGAGGTGGTGGTTTGTATTCCTTTTTGTGTGCAGTTGAGCTGTGAAGCTTGGTGTAGACAGATTGGAAGGCGTTTGTGTTGGGTAGGATTGGGGTGGGACAGGGGATGGGATGGTGTCTTTGGCAGGCTTGTCTACTAAGGCCATTGTGGTGGGAGAGGAAGTATGATCCTGTGCATGGGATGCCATGCGAGACCACGCAGAAAGGAAACATGATGTAGAAGATCCAGGTTGGCATAGCTGAGGTTGGATTGTCTATGCCCTCAATAATGTTGTCACTGGGTTGGGGTGCGTGTCTGTACAGTAGTCTGTAGTGCACTCAGGTATTAAGGATCAAGCATGTGAGATCTGTGCAGGAGTAATGTTGTGCAGTTCAGTAAGGAGCTAGTGTAAGGTCAGCTGAAAAGCTGGGGCCAGGTCAGATAGAAAGCAAGGGTGCACTCAATTGAGATGATGGTGCGCATTTGTGTGAGATGTTAATACATAATCAGATATTGGTACATAGTCAGTTGCAATGATGGCCGAGGTTGCTAGAATGCTGAGGCACAGTAGTAAGAGATGCGGACATAAATGTTAGGGCACAATTGGATAACGAGCTGCTGCGCGGTTAGTTGATGAAATAATAACAGATGGAGAATAGATTCAGTGCTATGGCATGAGCTGATATAGTGCTAATACATGATTGATTGAGGTCAGCACAGGTCAGTTCAGATATAGGCTGCAGATATGAGTCACAGTTATATAAGTTGGAATGAACACACACTGGAGTTATTGTTAGCATATAGAAGGTGTATACCCACGTATGCCAGACGAGTTTGCAGTATGCAGGCAATAAGGAGCGTTAGTAATGGTTGTAATTATCAGGCAGTTAGGCATGGCAATACCACCCAATAGCAGTAGGCAGATAATGCATAGTATAATCAGTCATGCGGCATAACAAGTTATGTTAGTAGTTGTTTTTTTATGTCCACTTAGACATTTGCACTTTAGAGAACTAGCCTTGTAAGAAAATTGTGATTTGGTGGGTTATGGTAGCCACTGTCTAAGAACTGTAGGCAGAATGGCTTGTCTCCCAACGAATAGTTGATCTTCTTGATCATTGGGTGTGTTCTTATGAACATTTTAACTAGTCATATGATTATTGCATCAAATTTCCTTAGTGAAAAACTCACATTTAGTATTCTATGAACTAAGTTTTTAAGAATTTGAGCTTTGCTTATTTTGCATTCTTGCTTATTGACACTGTTCTCATTGAAGATTTAAATACCTGCACTTTAACTGCGGGCCTTCATGGAAATTAATTTTTTGTATGCCACGGGAAGCACATTTTAAGAATTGTAAACAGATCGGCTTGCTTTCCAACTATCAGTTCATCTCGATAATCTATGGATATGTTTCTATGTAATATTATGTATAGGTGTATGCACTTTGTGATAACCTTGCATGCAATGTATGTATATATATATCTTGTACACTTTATTGTTGTGGTGTATTTATGGAACAATTGTTACGAAATAAAAATATTTTAATTGAATTGATATTTGCATGACATGACACAAGCTCAAAGCATTTGTGGATACCGAAATCAGACAACACCATCATTCACAAAAGTTAGTCACATTGCTTTGACTTGAAGAAACATGTAAAAAGGTCTGATGTTCTAAATTTAATTTACAATATTGTGTTTCGCTTTTCCATTGCAACATTACAGTGACTTGTTTTTTATTGTGTTTTAGGTTTTATTGGCATTTCTACAATATATCAGTGGCCAAACATCAATAGCCAAATACCTTGAAATCATTTGCCATTATACAGATAATGAGGATATTCTAGTAGCCTGTCTTTCATGGCTCTCAAATGGAGAGAGAGTTGAGTCTCAAACCAAAAAAACATTCACCAGCTAAAGGACACTCTGTAGACATTAAGGACACAAGATTTGCAAGCATAAGACGAGGTGTGGAGAAGATAAAGAAGAAGAAACCTAACCGCTTGACCAGAGATAGTGCTGTGTACATTTTTCACCCCACTATATTGGTTCTATGGTCAAACAGTTTGTAAATAACAGAATATATTATCTAGCCCTGTTTTCTCCACAAATTGTATGATTTCAATTCAGGAATAACATTTTTGTTAGAAAACAGTATATTTGCTGTCGCAGAGTGTGGGTGGGAGTGAGCAAATAATGTATGCCCACATGAGTAGAAGGATGGATAGTGGCTCCACTACTGACACAGCCCTTACACTCCTACAAAACAAGTTTGAGCCCAATCATAAAGGTAAAACAGACACAGTTAAGAGATATATCTCCTTCACCTTTTGTAGTAATTTGGGCTGGAAGGCTATATTCTCAAGAAGGGTGTGAATGGGATCCAGTAGCAACTCAAATACTAAAGTAAGACAGTCCAAAATAAAGGGAATGCCCAATCAAGGCTCTAAAAATAATACTACAAACAATCCATCCCTGTGGGAAGAATAGAGAATATGCAAGGATAGAAAGATGTAGTTCTCTGGTCAATGACACAGGGGGTGAAAGGCAATAAATAACCACAGTGATTTTAAAAAGGATATGTTCTGGTGTGAAAAAGGATAGATGGTGAACTAGACATTCTGTAATGCCCAAAGATTGACCAATAGGCTAGTTACGAGTCAATACAATGTTTTGCTCGTCTTGCCCGTACAACAACGGTGAACCAGGCTTCTAGGTGCAGGTCATGCGGTTCTACACTTCTCGAATTCGGTGGTCACATTGTTCCAGACGGGAACACTTGTCGAGCAGTGGCTGAGCTGGAGCTTGTTGCGGTTCAAAGCAATGCTTGAAGGACAAATCATGGGGTCCACCTAATTGGTTCAACAGCGTAGATGCTGGTGACTGAATGTGCAGTTTTAGTTGGGTGGTACTATGAGGCCTTCAAAGGTCTCTGTTCTGTAAAACCAACAGAGTCAGTTCAACTGATGATGTACATTGGCAGTAAAGAAGCTGCTGGGTCGAACGGTGGTTCAGGTGCGGTGGCTGCAATGATGGCTTTAGGTTTGAGCCAAGGGTACGACATGCTCAGCTGGCATGATGCAGCAGCATACTTGTTCAAGTGTGTCAAATAGTGGCTCCAAGATCGCTCGAGTGTCAAAGGCAGCTCCAAAGAGTCCTCGTGGTTCAAACAGGGTTGAATATCCTTGAATTACAGCTTGCAGAAGTTCAATGGTGAAAGCAGAGGATTCTTGGCTGTCTTGGCTCTCAGGTGCTGCGAGCCCCACTCTGGGGTTTTAGGGAAATGGGCTATCCTTGTCCTAGGGCTCCCAATGCAAGGGAGGCTATCACACACATTCAGGAGTACTTCACAATGATGAGGTCCTTTATAGCCATGTAGCTGGCATAGATGCAGCTCCTGTTCCAGCCGCATGTCACCCCCAAAGCGCCCTGGGGATGGAAAGAGAACAGAGCTTGCATGTGCCCTGGACACTCACTGGTGGAGGGCTTTGAAAACTCAACTATCCCAACAAAGGTCTAACACATTCTTTCTCAAGTGTTTGTATTTTTTATTTTAGGTTTATTGGTAAAATACCATTAACCTATACAACTTGTAGAAAATACATAATTATATGTTTAAAATGTTATTACATAAAAAGGTAGAACAAGAACATTGAATATATTTCATCTTGCAACTAAGCAGTCATAATACATATTATTTACTTGAAAACCTATACAAAATGTTTTGATAAAAATACATAAATCAAGCATTTCAGAAGAAGCTATTTGCACAAAGAGGAATTATCACAAGTCAGATCAATATTCAATTTTTTAAAAATATTTTAAAATGATCTGCCATATATAATAAGTAACATAGTTTAACTTAATATTTGCCCCAGATTAAATGTGCAAATAAAGTTGATCACTCTTAACATGGTTATTAACTAATACATAGTATGTATATCTTTTCTCATAATAGGATTCTAGTTTCAGACATGATGTAAGTAAATGGTGACTAGTCTAAACATGTGACTTACAAATATGGCCATTTCTAAGGGCATACGGATTCTTTAACCACGCGCCTCTATGCTCATGGGTTGGTAATTGATCAAAGCAAAGCCTCATTGTGAATCATCATACTTCTGAATTACTAACCTTACACAAATAATTAAACAGAGTTCTGATAGTAAAGCCCTGACTTACATATATCAAGAAAGGGGATTTATTTTATAGGTATTTAAAGTTACTTATTCTATCCCATTCTTCATCCTTAGTTTTAAGTTTCAAGACCATACAATGCACAAGGCTCAATAACTGCGCAATCTATCTTAACTAGGCCCTCAAGGGAGTATCCACGCCATTTGTAATAAACAAGTGTATCACGTTAAACTTCCTATTGACTTTTGTTTTTATTGTCACAGCCAATTGTTTATGGTCTAGTGAGTCAAATAGTGGAATACACAGTAAGTATAACTTTTCACTGTGTCATTTTGAGTTTCATCCAATTTCCATTTAAAATGAATATATTTACACTTTTTCCATTTATAATCATGATTTTTAGTTTTTTGTAATTTTAAGTATCTCATTCATTTTGTAATATTCATTCAAGGGATCCAGACTCCTTTGAAGCCTAATTGGGGCTTGATGGAAGATGACTATACAATAGTCCATTAATAAACTAATATTATGATGACCAATTTTAGGGGGATTGTTTTTTACTTTACCAAGCGCTATCTCAAAATCTGATATATATAATATTAGGTGCCGATTCATGGAATAAATGTGCGCCGATAATGTGACGCAAGCTGGCGCAAGCGTGAAAAAGGAAGCGCACGCATGCGATTCATGGAAGTCCCTGCGTGTGTTTTTCTTGGGATGTGCACCAAACCCGTGCGTGACGCACACGGGCACACACGTCATTCCAACATCCCGAACGCCATGCGCGACGCGCACAGGGAAAGCGCACAATGTCCGCGCACATACCAAAAAGGGGGCGGGACACGGGGCGTGACGCACGGAATGGGTAACAACGCGTGAAAAAGAAGGCATAACTGGGGAAGTACTGCAGGGAAATACACAGAACGCCCACACGCATGCGAACAACTCGTATTCATGGATTTGAATACGGAAAACAAGCGCACGCTAAAAGATGCGCACAGGCGTCAACACGTCCGCCACAGGAAGGCAGGCGTAAGCATCCCCACGCACAGTATAAAAGCGAGCACAAACAACAAACACGTACATACCGCTACGATGAATGCCCCATTTGTCGCAGCACTGATCGTGGGACACCGCAGGAGGAGGAGAATATCCAGGGCCCGCATTTTTTCCCCCCGGACAAGCCTTTTTGGGATGCCTGACGACCAGGTCTACGGCAGGTAGATGTTTCCACCTCGTATCATCCTAAACCTGGTCAGGGAATGGGAAGATGACCTTACATCACCCACCCTCTGCTCCCAAGCATTGAGCCCCTTGGAGAAGATGCTCAATGTCCTGCATTTTTTGGCCACTGGGTCATTTCAGCGGACTACTGCCATAGTGGGGGGGTCTCACAGGCCACGCAGTCACACTGCTTACACCAGGTGTTGGCAATCATGACTGCGTGCCCCTCAGTCCGCAGGCACATATACATGCCCAGAACACCCGCAGAAAGGCAGGCCATCGTCCATGACTTTTACAGGGTGACACACTTCCCCAAAGTGCTCGGTGCCATAGATTGCACCCATGTGGCCCTACGTTCACCTAGGGCCACTGAGCACATCTACCAAAACCGCAAGCACTGGCATTCCATCAACGTGCAGGTGGTATGCGATGCCAAGGGAATCATCACCTCTGTCTATGCAAACTACCCTGGCTCCACCCATGACAGTTTCATATACAGAATGTCCGCCCTGAGCCGGGCCCTGGAAGCTGGGCAGCATGGCGACACATGGCTCCTAGGTGAGTACAAATGCCTGTGCACATGCATGCATGTCACACACAGACAAATACACAAGCCCCAATAATCACAACCATTATCACCTCTCCAGGGGACAGTGCCTACCCTCTGAGCAACCACATGATGACGCCAATCCGGAACCCCACCACACCACCCCAGGTAAGATACAACGCTGCCCATATTGCAACCAGGGCCATAGTGGAGCGCACATTCGGAGTGCTCAAGTCACGCTTCCGTTCCCTTGACCGCTCTGGCGGCCAGCTACTCTATGCACCCCCAGTGGTGTGCAGGATCATTGTGGCAGCATGTGTCCTGCACAATGTTGCAACATGGCAGGGCGTACCGGTGGACATGGTGGTGCCCCCACATCCCCAACCACAGGCACAGGCGCTGCCCATGGGAGGGGATGGGGCGAGTGGCGAGGCAGCCCGGACCCAGCTTGTGGCCACATTTTTCACCTAAACTCCCACCCCTGCGGAGTGCACACAGGCCTGGCACATACCAGGTGACAATCGATGATGACAAAGAGACAGTCAACTGTCACAACCTTACCACCCTGAGAATGTTGCCATGGAAGTGCCACATTGTGTGCATCCCTAGCTACTCAAACCTAACCAATCCTGTGTGACCAAAAGGTACACATGCACAGTGTGTATCACACAGACTTGCAAAACAGGCCCTGACAATCACGGGTATGTCACACAAAGCCACCAAAACCACAACATGACATGGCAAGCAATAGCAAAACACCAACACAATAACAATAATGTACACATTGACATGTGAAAAATGCAAAGTGGCGTCAGACAATGATGCCTGACATGGAATCAGATGAAATGACTCACCAACAACCTCCCACACAAAGCAAGTCATACCCAAATGCATGACAACAGTTGTAGCTTGAACATAACAATAAATGCCTGTTCACATGCACATTGTGCACGGAAAAATAAACACTGCATAATCCGTGTGCTGTGTCCATCTCCTGCAACACACTGCTCAGCACACAGCATAGTGACCAGTCATTGTGTGTGATGCACACCCTGAGCATCACATGAAAATGACAAACTAAATAAAAAAACAAATCACGCATGTACAGGATCCACAAATGGTCATAGATCATGTGCTGGAGGGACACAGTGGTCCCCAGAAGGCTAACTGTGTGCACATGTGGACATGGAAGGGTGGTTGTACATGTTGTGGATCATAGTGCGAGTATGTGTGTCAGTAGGGACATGCACTCAATACATGCATGTGCAATCAAGTGACCATCAGTGTCCTCATCACATGTGAACATTGCCCATGTGTACACCCCAGCATGTCAAACCACAACTATACCCTCACACCTGAAAGGTAAACACAACACATGAACAGCCATTGATCAGCAGAATACATCATGTACATAGGATACCACAATTACAATGTCATGGTGCCCATCATACTGTGGGGCAAGGCAACTGTCCAACAACAAAATACCCCCCCTCCCTCACATATCACCATGACCCACTGAACAACTGCGCATGGGGTATGTAGCCTTCATCCTTGAAGTTCACCTGGCCACAGGATCACCCTTCCCCTTTGTCTCCATCTTCGACCTTGCGTGTAAAAAGTGTCCAGCACCCTCAGAGGCCACCTTGACCACAAATCAAAGAGAACTCAAAGCAGGCCAGCACATAAGCCAAGCAAAAAGCCTGCAGGCTGCAAAACAAACCAGAAGAGCCTCCAGTAGATGACTTGAAGTAGCAGTACGTCACAAAGCCCAAGTACTAGCACAATGATGGAACAACCAAGGTAGCACAGTAAAACAATGTCACAACAGGATGTGTACCATGTGTGGTACATAATATCGAATGATGCACCATGAACTGATGTCTACTGTCACAGCTCCCATGTACAGTTGCAGGACTGGCACGAACCAACCACCCCCACCATGGTCTGGGTGCCTGCAAGGTCAAACTCACACAGGCCTCTGAGACCCTGGTGGGGAAGGAGGGTCAGGGATATGCAGTCGGGACAGGCATTGGTATAGTGGATAACCGGAATGAGGGGCAGGAGAGGGGAGTAGGATTGACAAGGGAAAGTAGGGAATGTACAAAAACATTATAATCACATTAACACATACACAATCAGACCAAACGTGTACATCATGCACATAGTACCAAATTACTCAAATTGAAGTCAAAGAGAAACGTATCTCTGGGGTGAGTGCTGGCCTCCGGCCTGCGCACTCTCAGGTCCGGTAAAATGAGTAGTTCAATGCTGCAAAGAGAGCTAGAGTCACTAATCTGTGCGTACCCATAACACACACACACCACCATGCATGCCACAAAGTAACAAGATACTCTACAAACTATCTGGTGTGGTGCTTCGTACCCATACGTAAGATTCCCCCCGTGATGGTTCATACACAGTCAATGCAGTAATTAATGCGCCGGTGGGTGTGTGGCAAATGTAAGACCTATGTGTCAAGATTCACACAACATCCAATGTTCCCTGGGTAAGCATCCAGACGCATTTAGCAAGGTACGACTTCAGTACAAGTCATGTTCCAGCATAACCTAAATAAAGTAGGTAGTGCATGTGGCAATTCAAACCTGTAAATGAAATGCACTGCACACAAGTCTGTCCCTCGCTGTCTGTCCCTGTGAGCTGCTTCTTTCCCTGGGCCTCATTACGACCCAGGCGGTAAGTTACCGCCTGGGTCGCACCCTTACCACCATGGTGTAAACTACGTTTACACCATGGTGGATGGCGGATTTACCGCCCCATTCCAAGGTGAGTGGGGCGGTAAATCCCCATTTCCCATTTTACCCTTCCCCATTCCCATTTTTGCCCCATAGGGCATAATGGGAGTGGGGAAGGCGCTAATTACGCCACCGTAAATTACGGTGGCGTAATTAGCACCATGGTCCCTTAGCGCCATGGAATTTAATGCCTGCAAAAAGCAGGCGTTAAACTCACCATGGCGCAAAGGGACCTCTGAATCAGGCGTTAAGGGTCGGCGCCGTTTACGCCACCGTTAACCCCGTAACGCCTGATTCGTAATGAGGCCCCCTGTCTTGAAACGCTACATGGCTAATACAACTGCCTCAATGGACCATGTTGGACCGGAGGATATGTGCCACTTCCCCTGCATGTGCCCCTGACAACTTTCCCATCAACTACTCATTACCCCACCAACGCATTTTAGCTGTACTGTGAGCTTCAACACCAATATCTGTCCAAGCTCGCCGTCAGTGGTGCTACTTAGCATGCATGTGCAACTGTCCTGGTGGACAGTTGTCTGCAGTGTGGCTCCCTTGTGCTGCTCACCTTGCCTGGAGTTCCTTGAAACACGTCAGCTTCTGTATGATGTATGAGTGCAATCCCTGTGGCAATGCCTGCGCACACATGTGCATGTCTGCACCATCGAACGTGGCCAGCTTCCAGACATCCAATGGGCCATGTCTGCTGGGAAAGGTGGTCTGGAGGCTCATCCCCCTGCAGAAAGGGCAGAAAACACATGATTAATGCATGAAATTTCCCTGTGTGTGTCTCCTCAGGCATGTCATGAGTGGACCATGTCAGAGACGTACATCTGAAATCACTCCATCAGTGCAACTTTCCCAGCCAAAGTGTGTCAGCCACTGTGTACAGCATGAATTGCATGAAGCACATGTACAGCAAAGATAAGAAACACACTACACAATATATAGCAATGATTGCACACATGAATCATGAAACCACCCATCTAGCATAGGAAGAACTGCGGTCAAAAACACCCCTATCATCCCCACTAGGGGTGTCAACACAAGAAGTACAGAAGCAGACATGCCACAGATATGACAGTCCTAAGCCCTTGTGTAGTAGGCTGTTACACCGAACCATCCTTGCGAGCCCATGGATAAGGGAAGCAGGAGTGGCATATGTGAGTCAGGACCCCAAGCTGCAAACACATACACGAGACAAGCTTGAAGGGACCAGCTGGAACGGTCAGTGCATGTTTGCAAAAGTCACAAAGCACCACACCGTCACATGAAAGCACAACAGACAAGCAATTTTAAACTATATTAACTAATTACACTAACTATCAAAAACCTACATTACCTAATTAAACTAACTATCAAATAGAAACTTAACTAACTAAACTAAAAGAAAAATCAAAAATGGCCACATACGACCCGGGGGGGAGACACTCAGGAGGGGGCAGATACAGGGTGCTTCTCAACACCCACATGCGATGATGTTGAGGAAAAAAAAAACCTCCATGTGCTCAATGCCTGCACAGCCCGACCTATGTGGGAGATACCTCGTCGTCCGAGTCTGGCTCTTCCTGGAAAGGAGGACGTGTCACAGGATCCTAACCACGCCTAGCCGCAGCTTGCCCCTCGTCCGCAGCAAGTCTACCAGACGGGTGAGCATGGTTCTGTGCGTCGATGACACGTAGGTCTGCATGCAGAACCTCACGTGATACGCGTCCTTCCTCTTGCAAGGTAAGACATGTAACACGGAGTTCCTCCTGCAAGGCCTGGCTGGACAACTGATGCACCTCCCGGCAAGCATGTAGCTCAGCCGAGATGGTACGCTCAAGCTGCGGAAACCTCTCCTCTGACCGCTCCCTCTGGGACATCAGAAAGACACCCAGAGTGGATCTGATAGAAGCATACTCCTCCCTCAGGGCCTCCATGTGTGCCTCTGCGTGAGCAGAAATTGCTTCACGCAGAGACAACATTTCAGCCTGGCGTGCCCTGTCTGGGTCCGCCATGCCCAGCCTGAGTGAGTGGGCCGTGGACCGTGCCCCCTGCTGCTGGAGAAGCACCTGCCTAGCAGGGGAAGCACAGATTGGGCCACACGCTCCATGCTCACAGCGATGTACTCCATTGCTGCCCCCTGGCGTTCAGAATTGGCAGTCATGTCTTGCTCCCACTCAGTATACAGCGGTTGCGCGCGGCAACCGCGTTGCTGGGCTTGACACCTGCAAGACCCAAGGACCGGGCGGCCTCGTTGTGTTGGCACCGCCTGCGGCTGCATGACTACATGCCCCCGTCGATATGATGGCCCAGGCACATCAGTGACTGGTGTGGAGGGTGACCCTGCGTCCCGATCCACCACAGGTGGAGGTTCCAAGACTGTCTGACCCCTCAGTGCAGGTGTCACGGACAGAGGAGTGCCCACATCAGAATCACTCACCCCTGACATATGAACCTGATGCACATCCAACTTGACATGGACGTCAGAGTGGACATCAGGTCTGGACTCATTGACAGCCAAAGACAAGATGGACTGTAGCACATGTGGGTTTTCTTGGCCTACCACCCCACGACCCCAACTTGTGCCGGGTTTCTTTAGTGATAACAATCCTGTGCCTGGAATGACAACACCATCCTCTGGCTCCATTGCGTCATCATCTGAAAAGTAGAGAGAAAAAAGGTCACCACACATGTTAGAAGCACACAACACACACACACATAGACATCACACAGACACCAAACACATGAAGCAGACATGTCACACACAAAATAGAACCTGCCATGCACGCTGGGTCAACTTGACATTGCTTCTGTGATTAGGCATAGAGAAGGGTGTTATATCGCTCTGATGTGGGTCGATGCAGTGCAGCACATTTGTACTTTACTCACTATCCACATGTACAAGTACTTCATGATGTGTATCAGAAAATGTGAAGGCAGTGCAAGGTCAACTTCAGCCATCACGGGCAATGTGCATGCAATGGGTAGCATGGCTACAAGCAAACCACCCCTCCCCCCAAGTGCAAATGCAGGGATGCATTGCATGGCATCAAAAGGATGACCAGAGACCTGCATATTGACAGACAGTGTTGACTAGCATCAATTGCATCATGTGAGTCAAGTGACAACACAGCAGATGTTGATGGGACAGTAAGCAGGACACATGATGAAACCTCAGGAGTACACCCACATGTGAAGAAGACACTACACCAGTTGGACAGAGTCATTGGCCATGAAACAGGCTGCAGCCTGTGACGCACACAGACTGTCACACCCTAAACATGTGTGCGATGCAGGACTGAGCCACAGTGGCCATGGGAAGGCTGAGTAAATGCCATACAATGTAGGTCACCCTGGACACGTACTACAATGATCATCCAGTCAAGGACACATAGTGGCATGCATGGAATCCACATGGAGCATGAATGGGCACTCATGTTCATGCGTGGCATCTGCCCTCTGCACAGTCCAAGTGAGACACCCTGCATCAAGTGCAAAGGATGTACCCCACAGCATATGTCTGGCAGATTGGCTGGTGGAAGTTAGCATGTACACAGGACGCATGAACAGGCAAGTACTCAATGGCATCATTAAAGCAGACCAGTGCAAAGGTGAAATTGGGGTGCAGAGGGGGGGTGGAGGGGCAATGGAGCATGCCTACGTGGAGTACCCGCATGCAGGCAGAGGACACATGCACGTCAATCATGCTATGACATAGTCCTAGGGCTGAGAGGAAGGTCACCCCAGGCTACATGCATAAGGGCCAGTGAGCTGGAACATGGACAGGAGGGGCATCCTGGTGACCAGCATGTGAGTAGGGTGCAATAGTGGTGATGCGGACAGTACCCGTCCGCTCCACATGTCCACCATCCTCAGAGCAGCCATGCATCAGTGAAGCATTACATTACTTGCACATCAGAACCATGTACACATGGCATGTCGTGGCAGTCATGCACAACACATCGCACAAGTAAAACACACATGTCCTCAACAAACACGCAGCAACACTCACTGGACTGGACATAAAAGCCCGGCATCTCTCCCACTCCTTTGAACGATTCAGGTGGTATGAACTCCGCAACAAGTGACTCCTGCGGAGTGAGGTCTTCCTCCTCAGGTGCAGGCCCACTGCCAGTCACCAGAGTCAAGTTGTAATTTGAGGCACGCTTAGCCTTAGTGCTGCGTTTGAGGTCATTCCAACACTTTTTGCACTCTTGCGCCTGCGCACCTCATGGCCGAATGCACTCACATGTTCTGCAACCTGCTTCCAGTGGGTATCACGGTGGGCAGCCGTAGTCTGACAATTAGGCCCCACTAGCATGTCACGGCTGTGGTCCCGCACGTAGTCCACGAGGAAGTCCAGTTCATGGTTTCAGAAAGGCTTCTTCTTCGACATGCAGCAGGTCGTGGCTGTGTGTGGGGTCCCAGCCTGTGCTGCAGGTGCAACCTTCCTCCTCTTGGATTGTGGCGCAGACCCTGGCTGGCAAATGCCGCCCTGATCAGTATGGCCAGTGGCACCGGTGGATTGAGCCAAGGGAGTGGCAGGTGGAGGGATGACCAAAGGTCTGACTTGCATCAGTGGCAGCTGGGTGCCCTCTAATGGACCCTGCGCAGCAACATCCGCTGTGGCAGGGTCATTGACCGCGACTGTCCTGGTTGACAGACTCAAAACCGGGGTGTTGTTGGCTGCATCTGCCCCTGCACTTGCCAACACCTGGCTGATCGGGGCAGCAGATGACATTACTGCCCCAGGGACACGTGTCTCGGTCAGGGCAGCCCTGTCTGCACCTATGGTTTCCCTCCTGCCCTGTTGGAAATCTTCCAAGGACTCCTCAAGTGCCAATGCCGCCTGCGCTGGCAGACCCTGAGCCTGGGTGGTGGTGTCCACAGCTGCACCTGCAGCTACCACTACCCTTGGGCCCGTGGCAGTCGATAAAATGGACTGCCGGATCACACGGGCGCCAGTGCCCGATCCAGAAGCTGCATCACCCGGAACCACAGGGGGGGGTGGCATGACTGCACCGACACATGGAACAACATTGTGCACAAGTGGCGCACACCTGCCTCTTCCCCCTCTGCGGCCACAGTGGACACCCTGGAGTACCCCTACTCCCTGGTCACCCCCCGGCCACGTCCCTGACCACGCCCGCCATGAGGAGGACACCCAGCTGAGGCGCCCCTCACCTTTGGTGGCCTCCCAACCATGGCACAGATGGAGTAGTCCCGGCACAGATGGAGGAGTGCCAATGGGAGGTGTACACCACAATTGTCCTGGGCAATTCGGGTGAAGGGGGTGGGATGCAAGATGTTAACAGCACCCCTGCACCTGCAAGGCTGTTTGTGACCCCGGTGATGTAGTGACGGGTCACGCAACGCTCAGGCACCCCAAAACTGCAGTAAAACCGTGCAGACCACCCCTGCAGCCTATGTGCGTGGCACCCAGTAACACGAAAAACATGTACGCGTCGGACACGCAGTCTTCTATGACCTCGAAAACGGGTGCGATACACAGGGGCACCCGCAGTGGGAAAAATAGCGTGCGCGACTCACGGTCAGACTAGCGTGATGATGAAAAACACGCATAGCCAATAGCCCCGCCAAAAGAAGAGATACGTCCTTGATCCGCTGTGAAGTTGTGATGGCGTGCGAAACAACAGGAAGTAGCAACACACACGTCGGTCTCCACGAAAGGCACGTCCAGCGAATGGCTGGCCCCGTTCACCCTTAACCCGTGCTGAGGGAAATGCCCGCACGAGTCGCGTTACTTACGCACATAGGCCCTTTCCTCCGATTACATGCATTCACACGTGGCCGTGCAGTATTTTCACACGCTGAACCACCATGCACACTTCACAGGGAAACGCCAGCGCACGTAACGTCACAGACGCGCTTACGCGCTAAGGGCATTTCCTCGGATTTCACGCTGACGTGCACGTTTTTCATGTGCCAAATCACTCCGTATCAAGCTGGCCACGCGAAAACACACGGAAGACCACGCTCCTGCCGAGAAGGCCATATTCCTGCCCCACAGAGCCCCGAGCATGCTCCCACCTGCCATCTGCTGCTGCCTGCCTGCCTGCTGCCCACGTGCCTGCTATTTGGTGCCTGCACATCAGCCAGGGGTGCAGTTGCTGTGACCACCCCTGCTGGAACTGAAGACTCCCGACTGGGATACCATCGCTCCACAGCCCAGCCCCAGGACCCAGTTGCCCACCCACACCTGCCTCTGGGGTTGCCATGACAGACACTACACCTTCTGGCAGAGAGGCAGAAGGCCACTAGCTTCAGTGCCAGTGAAGTTGGTGTCCTGCTGGAGCAAGTCCTGGGGCAGTATGATGCCTTCTTTGGATGTTCGCGCGCTGACAATGAAGGACGGAAGAGGATCTGGATGGACATCGTGACTGCCATCAACGAGGAGGGGGTGGCAGTCCGCGAGATCAAACATGTCCGGAAGCGCTGGGAGGACTTCAGGTCCAGGACCCTCAACAAGGCCCAGCGCCTCTTGAAGGCAGCGGATGCCAAGGGGTGCCGGGTCCACCTGACCGACAACCAGATGAGGGTCCTGGAACGCATACGCCCAGCACTCCAGGTCCAGGTCCTTGAGGGGCAGACCCGTCTGGAGTCGAGCGGTTAGTGTACATGCATACTGATCGGACGCTGTGAGTGTTGTGGTGTGCCAGGAGTGTGCAGGTTGCACATATGTCTTTGTAGGGACATGTATGGCTGCGTATGTACAGGGACGTGAACCTGCCACATGTGATTCCTATCAAGTGTGAGACACATCGATGGTGTATGTGTTGGTAAGCATGCTGTGGAAATGTATGTGTGGGTGCACACATGTAATGAATTATGAGTATGTACTGTGGCATGGTTGTGGTGTCACACATGGATGCTGGTTCATGCTGCATGTATCTGCACTATGCACATGTGCATGTGGGTGTATTTGACAAGTGTGCAACTGTGATGCAACATGGATGCATGTGACACTGACATGTAGAAGGCTGAATGCGAGATGTGACATGGATGGCAATCTCATCACTGCGACAGTTGGTGGAGATATACACATTCATGTAAGTCTGGTGGCGGGTGTGCATGTGTTGTGCACTCCCCATGTTTCATGTGACGTCAGGCTCACCTTCGGCTGCTCGTGCAATTGTTTGTGTATGGACGGTGCTGCCTGGTGCAAGATTCCTGTTGATTTGCTCATATGTGTGAGTTGAAATGACATGTGTGTTGGGGAGTGTGATGCCATATCTGTAGTTTTACACTGCCACTCATGTGCAACTGTCATGTGTGTATCAGTCCATTATACAGTGCCCTGATGCCTGTGTTCTATCTCTCCCTGTCTGCAGCATCAACTGATGAAGAGGGAGGAGAGGGTGCTGTGGAGCAAAGCGGCAGGGATTGCACCACCAGCCAGAGACACAAGGCCCGGCTCCCCTCCCACGTTGTCATCTCGTCGGGGAGTGAGGAGTCTGGTGCCGTGTGCCAGGCCGCAGCTGCCGAGGGTATGTCCAAGAGGCGAAGGTCAGAGGTGGACTCCTCGGCAGCAGAAGGGGCAGCTGAGACCCCACAGGGTCCGACGGAGGAAGATGGCATGGAGTCATCCAGGTTGGTGGGGGGGTTTGGTGGAGGAGGAGGCCATGGAAGCTACACACACGGGGTCTGGAGGTGGGGATTCCACTGGTGCTAGTGGTGCAGTGCAGGGGCAGGGACAGGAGGCAGCAGTGGTGCCTGTGTGTAATCCTGTCCCCGATCCTGTGACTGCATCATCCTGCACCAGCAGGGATGCCCACGTCCAGACCCGTTTTCAGGGAGGGGATGAGCACACAACAACTGGCCTTCCTCTCCCTGCGGATGTGGCAATCCGGGACCGGGTTGAGACTGTCCTGGCTGGGATGGCATTGCGTCAACGGGGCATGTGAGGTGACCTGCAGTGTTTTTGTGAAGACACTGCACGTCATCTTGGATGCCTCGTTGACCACGGTGACCTACTGGGATGGGTCACCAGGGCTGGATTCCTCCGTATGCTGGACCTTATTCCGACCCCCTTCTCACCTGAACCCCCTATGCACCAGTCGTCCTCCATGCCATCTTCCCACCCATGTATCACCTGGGTACCCTGTGGAGCTGCCTTTGACCCAGTGGCCAGGCTGGTGGAGGACACATCCCTGCCACAGTCGGGAGTTGGACGTCCAGCAGAGGTGGCCACCACGACAAGTGCACCCCAGCCAGAGGAGGACATGCAGGCAGCAAGAGCCAGGGCACAGGCACAGCAGCTGCAGCAGCAACAAGGAGGGAGCGATGATGGCTCGGGCCATCAAAATCGGAGGGGCAGGCATCGGCCACAGGGCAGGAGGACCCAGGATTGGAAGTGTGTTCCGTGTGGCAGTGGTTGGTCCAGGCCATAGGTGCGGAGAGGCGGCGGGCAGAAGAGGCACAGCTCACAATGGTCAGGGCGGAAAACTCCATGTGGAGGTCACTGAGGCAGGCGAGTGCCTCGAGGCTATTCACAGGGAGTTGGAGTCCAACATGGCATCGTCCCTGCGAACCCTCGGGGCCATGGAAGAGGACCGCCTCCAGGACATTGAGCGGGATTTCGATGATGGCCTGGCCCGGGACATCGGAAAGTGAGCCGTCGGACTAGCCCGCCACCATTGTAAATAGTTTTTAGTGTTAGATTTCATTTTCGTTTTGCTTTATTTTGGGGTGATTGGACTATGCCCCACACTTTTGTATATAGTTCTTTTCATAGGTAGTTTTTTTGGATAGGTTTAATTTCTTTCGTTGGGCTCATGGACCCTGGATGAACTCGGTGTACATAGTTGAACAGTGGATCATATGAGGATTTTATTTTATTAATCACCATGGATCAATGGATTTTTCAATTTACGTTTCCTTTGGATTTCATTTGGTGGACCGTGAGATTGGACACATGTTTATTTTTCATCACTTTGGATTGTTTCTTCATATGTTTTTTTATTCTGTTTCGGACATACATTTCATTTCATCGTTTGAAATATGTTTTATGCTTTCATTTCATTTCATTCATTTTGTTAATAATACATTTTTGTTTCTTACTTCCATGTGTGGCATTCGCTCATTGGGTTACTGCATGTGAAAACGCAGATTTAGACAATCACTTGCACACAGTGTGTGTGTGTGTGAGGGACATGTTTTGATGTACATAGTTCACTTTCGTTTTGTGTCATGGAATAGCCATTTCAGTGTGGGGTGGATTGGGGACTTGATTGCCTCTCAAGACTGGGGTGGCGTGCTGTGGGATTTTGGTGCACATGAGGCCCATGATTGTGCATCTTTATGACGTGTTGGGAGGTAATGCTGGGTGGATGAGTCGGGGCCTGCTGGCAGGTGCCTGTCAATGCTGGGTGGGTGGCGGCACAGGGGGACATGAGTCGGGGCCTGCTGGCAGGTGACTGTCACTGCTGGGTGGGTGGCGGTGCAGGGGGACATGAGTCGGGGCCTGCTGGGAGGTGCCCGTCAATGCTGGGTGGGTGGGGGTGCTGAGGGACATGAGTCGAGGCCTGCTGGCAGGTGCCCGTCAATGCTGCGTGGGTGGGGGTGCTGAGGGACATGAGTCGTGGCCTGCTAGGAGGTGCCCGTCAATGCTGGGTGGGTGGGGGTGCTGAGGGACATGAGTCGGGACTGCTGGCAGGTGCCCCTCAATGCTGGGTGGGTGGGGGTGCGAGGGACATGATTCAGGGCCTGCTGGCAGGTGCCCCTCAATGCTGGGTGGGTGGGGGTGCTGAGGGACATGAGTCGGGGCCTGCTGGCAGGTGCCCCTCAACGCTTGGTGGGTATGGGTGTTGAGGGACATGAGTCGGTGATCACTAGTACAAGGTGACATGTGGACCGGCTGGGGGGCATGCCAATGGTGGATGGGCTGCCTGCAGGACATTACCAGGGGTGCAGGGTAGTCCCATGTGTTGTGGGCTGCCTGCACGGGCTGGGGAGGGGGTCGAGGGCACACCTGTGAGGTCCCACACTGGCAATTCACGTGTGTAACACCCCACGCACCCCACTCGATACATGTACCCTGCTCAGACAGTGAAATCGCGTGTGAAAGTTCCCGCGCACCCCCGAAATACACGTACCCTGCTCACCCAGGGCCAATCGCATGTGAAAGTTCCCGCACACCCCAGAAATACATGTACCCCGCTCTCACAGGGCCTATCGCGTGTGAAAGTTCCTGCGCACCCCCAAAATACACGTACCCCACTCACACAGGGCCAATCGTGTGTGAAAGTTCCTGCGCACCCCCGAAATACACGCACCCCACTCGCACAGGGCCAATCGCGTGTGAAACTTTCCCACACAGCGGGGTACCTGTATTCGGAGGGGTGAGCGGGGAGTTTTACAGATGTTTTCGTGGTTGGGGGCTGTATGCTGGTCCACTGGCCTGTGCGCCGTGTACGGGATTTGTGCGCTGTTCATGGCACACGGGGAGGGGTTGGGGGCGTAACTGGTGCTGCTGCAGGGTCGCTGCGCTACTCTGCGCCACGGCTGGTTATGGATATTGAAATCCATGAATACGCTGTGCGCGGAAACTGATTTTGGTGCACGCGGCTGGCGCAGACTGCCGCACGCGCACCCTGTGCGCCAGCCGCGTGCGCCACTTGTGCACGGGATTCTTTGAATTACCCCCTAAATAGCACTGGGGCTAGTGTGTATCCCTGTTTTAGCCCATAATTGGTGTTAATCGGGTCATGCATTGGGCCATCTAGTGCAATTCTTACTTGTGCCGTAGTATGGGAGTACGCTGATATAAAAAAGTTCAAAATTGTATCATCAAGCCCACATTGATAATAGTTTTTCTCACAATCTAGTTCTATTAACCATATTGAAAGCTTTAGAATAATCAACAAAGCATAAGTATAAAGGTTTTTTTTTTTTTTAACTATGCTGACCAAATTAAATATGAGAAATTCCATAAATGTGCTTCGGTACTTGTGCCTCTTTTTGAAAATCAGTCTGCTGTCTATTTAAAATCTTTTTATTATTAATCCAATTATTTATATATTTACATAAAACGTGGCAGAAGATTTTCACCAAGGAATCTGTCATGGTTAACAATTTGTAATTCTCAGGATTGAATCTGGAGCCTTTTTATGTGTATTGGGACCAATTTCTATATCCTGTGCGAAGCTTCTTTAGATATTCATGCATTTTAAGTTCCTGGGGGATCAGATTTCTTTAGTTCTTTGATTTTTTTTATATATATTTTCCTATTTGCAATTGCCAAATCATGGATTCTAGCTGTGACAGAGTTCCTCTTAGCCAATGATCTCAATGAATCAAGTACATTGATAATTCTATCATAATAGACTTGAAAATCTAACTTTTGAAGATGGTAAATATCCACAAAGATTTCCAGCATTTCAATGTTGATCTTTTTTACAATTCACTCAGCCCATATCAATCTTTTAGCTACTTTATTTGCAGTGTATGTTCCGGGCATCAAATTCCGTGGCTTTTTAGTTTTCTAATTAAAGCAAATGTTTCATGCTGCATGGTTACTATGTGTATTATTAAGGACCTGAAAACTAGTGATGTCCTTGAACATGTAATTAACCACAAAAATATAATCTATCCATGTCTATTTATCCCATTTGGCCAAGTATAAAAAGGCAGCATATCTTTACCTTGATCTAAATATAGTTGTTGAAGTATTAAGCTATCAATCAAAATCTCCAACGGGTTTGAACGTAGTTTCCCACATTTTCTTTGTTGTCCAGGTTTAGGGATACAATTTCATGGCCATTCTTATGAAAAACATAATTATTGTCATTTTCTTTGTTTACAGGTTTAGTGGGATATTTCTGAAAATTAAACTCAACACCTATAATATAGGGACAGAGTGGTTTCATAAGTAGCCAATGGTTGACAATATATTCAACATAAGAAATTATTTTTTAAGAATTAGTTATACTAAGGGGAGCATAGACATTGATAAACAATATTTGAAATTCTATGTCCGTAGTGATTACTCCTGCCACTGGATTCTTAACCATAGAATGTGCCCTAAACTCCTTAACAGAGAGGGTATGTTTTACTCCCATGATCAATCCTTCAGAGGGACAACCGGTTTTATTTGATTTTGCCTTTCTTTGGATAATATTAAAACCATCAAGACTAAATTCGGTAATGAGACAAGTTTCCTGAATAATATAAAGATATCAGAATGTACCAATAGGCATTGAACACAAAGATTTGTTGTAAAAGAATGATACCTCTAGTAGTCCATGATACTAGAGATAGTTGTCCTGATGTGTTAATATTACTTCGTCAGGCAAACTGGTTAGTGTTGTATCTTTGGTTTCCTCTGTTTTTTGCTGCCAGTGAAGCAATCTCCCCTAATACAGATGCTAATTCAACAATAAGACATTATATTTCTTTTGGATCATAACCCTCTTGTGTGTTTTAATGACAGACTTATCCAAGAATTAATTTACTTGTTTGATCTCAAAACCAAATTTTAAAAATTCCAAATGATTAGACATAATTAACTCAGATATAACTGACAATATAATTTGGACTTGCACCCAATTTGTCTCCAAAGATGAACCAGGGATCTCTACCAGAGCCAAATCACTTGAAGTTATAAGGTGCACATGTGGGATGCTATGATTTATGTTTACAATGCATTGAGAATTTTGAAATGCACTGTCAAGAGTAGCAAATTGTTCAATGATTTCTATCTTGTCATTAAAATGATGGAAATATACTTCAGAATAATTGGCTTGTAAATACTATTCTTCCCTGCCAACACTCTTCCTCCTCCCTCTGCTCTTCCTTTTATTCTCTTCCCCTCCTCCCAACTTCCCTTCTCTCCCCGCACCCACATACTAGGTCTCCACATTGACCCACACCTCTCTCTCTCTCAACACATCTCTCTCACTGCCAAATCTTGCCGCTTCCACCTCTACAACATCTGCAAAATGTGCCCCTTCCTAACCGTTCACGCTACTAAACTCTTAGTCACCTCCCTTATCTTATCCAGACTCTTCTACTGCTCCACTCTTTTCTTTGGACTCCCTTCCTCTCACTTCTTCCCCCCTCAAATCCATCTACCACTCTGCCATCCGCTCCCTCTGCCTTCTCTCACCTCACAAATCCATCTCCTCTTCTCTCAACTCACTAGGATGGCTCTCATTTCATTCACAGTTTAAATTTAATTTCCTCTTTCTAGTCTTTAAATCCCTATATGGCCTTGCTCCTCCCTACCTATCCTCCCATCTCACTTTTTATACTCCTCCTCATTCACTCTGTTCTGTGGATCTCTTCCTTCTCTCTCCTCCTCCTCCTCCACCCTGTGCCCCTTCCACTCCTTCCAACTTCTCGCTCCCTTCCATTGGAACCGCCTACACCTCAACCTACTCCTCCTACCCCCTTTCTCACTTAGTCCCTCTCCATCAGCACCTTTCCTCATCAATAATGTAAATTGTTCCTTGCACTGTTTTCTGGTTCAGATTCATTTGCCATGTATTGATTGTTGTATTATGCTTGTTCCTCTTATAAAGCGCTATATAAATAAAAGTAAATACAAATAATTACAAAATACTGATTTGTGGAGGGATGTTAATGTGTCTCAATCACTTGATCAATGTTTCATGTGCAATTATCTCATTGTGATGGTTATCCTCAGTGATTACTTTTCTTGAACTGGGAACTTGTTTTGATAATTGATCTGCATCCTTTGGAGTAATCCAAGTATTAAAAGTGCACTTTGGATTGAGCAAGATGGATTATTTAATAGGATTCACTTGCGGCACACAGGTGGAACTATTTGATGATATAGGATGTGCCACATTAGCAACAGGCTCCTGTGTATTTGCACTAGTCTCCAATGTTGTTTTAATGTAGTCCCTAATTGTGAAAAGATGATGGTATCAATTGGGGGATCTAAAACACTTTGCTATACAATAAACAGCAAAACTCAAAACTGATATGTCTGTGGTTGTAGATGTGTCAGGTGGGGATGACTTTGTTACTGTAGAAGTAACGAAAGGGGGGACTGTTGGCAAGGAGGTAGCACCTTCTTTCATTCCCAAGCGCTTTAGAATTAGGCAAGACTTCTTTTGACTCTTTCTGAGCACTTGCGCACTGAGAGAGTTTTTTTCATGCACATATAATCACACAGAGACATGTGTGGGCACTAACAGAAGGCAGTTAGTATTTAAATATAAGGTGCAAATAACTATTAGCTGAATACATTTGTAAATGTTAAAACCTATGCAGTTCTTAGCATGGTATGAGTCAAAAATACTCCCCCCTCCCTTCCCGGCAAGAATGCAGCCTGTGCTAAAAATGGACAGCAGGCATGGTGTTCGCTAGCTCTGGCAGGCCGGCATATAACTCAGCAGCTGTTTGCTGTTGTCAAAGAGCCCAGGCAGGCTACGGCTCATGCACACAATGCAGAATTATGGAAAACAAGGTGTTGAGGTGATTACAAGACCAAATAAAAAATATCAGTTGAATGAATGAAATATGGAGAGCATGATAGGAAAATTAATGTATGTATAAATGTTCATAATGTATCAAAATGATGAAAATCGGGAGTTAGTGTATTCTTGCATAGGCTAGAAGTATGTTATATAGTATGTCCTAAACGGAAATCTGATCATGAAGGAAGAAAGACTGCAGCACCCCTTGCAGGGAAAAGGGAATGTTTTGGATGGAGCCATGCCCATATCCAGAGGTGCCACTGCAGCAAGCTAACAGTATATAAGCTCCTGCTTGACTCCAGTCTGCAGGAGCTTGGAACAGTTGAGGGACAGAACAGACCATTCAGGAGCAGAGTTCTTTGCCTATCCTAATTTTCTGGAAACAATTAAACTTTGTTATCCTTGCAAGATAAGACTCAAGGCCTTAATTCCCTAGATGGGTGAACTTTAATCTGGTATGAGTCCTTGCCAAGGCCAGCGTGTCATCGACTCCTAAGTGCTATTTGGAAGTGTTTCGCTACGTGGTGCTGGTTGCAGAAGATCAACCCTTTGAGGGTCACAGACCCGCAGATTCTTCCGTAGCGTGGGGGTAGTGCAATCACTCTACCCGGAAAGCCCTACCACTGTACAATTTATCCTAACACTAAGAATGTTTGCCTCCATCATGCATTATAGAACCAATCTGAGTTACCTGTGAGATAATACTGTGGTATTATGAAAGTATTATGAAAGTCTGAAACAATTAGAATTGTCCTTGGTATCCTAATTCACATCCAAATCTCCCCTGAGATATTACTGCGCTGTATTTCACCAATCCCAAACACTGTGAATTGTTCTAGTTTAGCCTGTCTCGCATCTAGATAATGCACCCAACATATGACTGTATTGTACTCTGGCAGTCCTAAACACTTTGAACTGTTCTGGTTTAGCATGTTTCGCATCTAGATAGTGCACCCAAGATATTACTATGTTGTACTCTGCCAGTCCTAAACACTTTGAACTGTTCTGGTTTAGCCTGTTTCACATCTAGATAGTGCACCCAATAATTTAATGTGTTACCTTCTGCCATTCCAACACACTTAGAATTGTTCCTGGTAGCCTAATTCATATACAATGCGCCCCTGAGATATTAATGTCCTGTGTTCCACCAGTCCCAAACACTGAGAATTGTCTTGATTCGGCCTGTTCCCCTTCTAGATAGGACACCTAAGATATCTCTGTGTTGTACTCTGCCAGTCCCATACACAGTGAATGTCCGGATTTAGCCTGCTTCACATCTTGATAGCGCACCTAAGATATTACTGTGTTGTACTCTGGCAGTCCATAATACTAAGAACTTTTCTGGCTTAGCCCGATTCGCATCTAGATAGTGCACCTAATGTATGACTGTGTTGTACTCTGCCAGTCCAAACACTGAGAATTGTTCTACCTTTCTCTGTTTCGCATATTGATAGTGCACAGGGGCGTTGCTAGGGGGGGCTAAGGGGGCTATAGCCCCTGATCTTTTGGTTGTAGCCCTGGATAGAATCTCAGGAGCTACAGCCAAAAGACTAGCTAGCCCCCAGTCCCAACAGTACCGACATCAGCTTAGCCCCGGGTCTTTTCCAGACCTAGCAACTCCCCTGATAGTGCACCTAAGTTATTAATGTCCTTTATCCTGCCAACCCCTCACTTTGTTAATTGTTCCTGTCAGCCTATTTCACTTCCTGAAAGCCACCTGCAATATTACTGTTGTATGGTGTCCAGTCATAATGTCGAACCAATAATGTCGAATTACAAAAATGTCGAATCCAAAAAGTCGAAAACAAAAATGTCGAATTTTAATTTGTTTTATTTATATTTTTTTTTTGGGCTCCGGGGGTAGAAAAAAAAGGGGTAAAAGAAAAAAAAATTAAAAAAAGGGGGTTTGGGGGGGGACCCCCCATTTCGAAAAAAAAAGCAACCAAAAAAAAAAATTCGACATTTTTGTTTTCGACTTTTTGTTTTCGACTTTTTGACTTTCGACATTATTGGATTCGACTTTTTGACTATAAACCGTAAGTTGTATCATATATCAGTCTTCACATTTAGAAATTGCTCCTTTAACCTGTCTTGCATCTAGAAAGTCCCCCTGAGTTATTACTGTGTTTTCTACCTGAAATATGGCTTTGTTATTCTACCTGCGATATTACTGTGTTAGCTTCTGCCTTTCCCACACACTTAGATCTGTTCCGGATAGCCTAATTGGCATCCAAGGCACCCCTGAGAGATTAAGGTACTGTATCCCACCAGTCCCAAACTCTGAGACTTGTTCTGATTCGGGATGTTGCACTTCTAGATAGTGCCCTAGGATATTTCTGTGTAGTACTCTGCCAGTCACAAACACAGTGAATTCCCTTGATTTAGCGTGTTTCGCATCTAGTTGGTGCATCCAATATATAACTGTGTTTTATTCTGCCATACTAAACACTAAGGATTGTTCTAACTTAATCTGTTTCGTATAGATAGTGCACCTAAGTTATTAATATCTTCATCCTGCCAACTCCTCACACTTAGAATTGTTCCAGAGGTGGCAGAGTGGCAGTGCTCTTCAAGCGTCCTTTCTCCGTCTCACTCGTTGAATCCCAGACTTGCACTGCCTCCCGTGAATCCCTTCTAGTAAAACTACCTCTACCACCGAACTTTAACCCACACCTTCCTCCTCATCTTCAGACCCCCTAGATACGACAGACATTTCACCAACAACATATGTGATTCAATAGCTACAATTCAAGTGAATCACACATCTCTTACACCCCTAGGAGTCTTCAATATCTGGTTTGATATCCCCTCTAACCCCATGACTCAACCGCTAGTTGATAGTCTTGATGCACTTAACCTCTCTTACCATACGACTGGTCCAACCCACTCTGGCAGGCACACCCTTGATGCAATTTTCATCTCCCGTGACCTGGTCTACTTATCCCGTCCCAAACCACTCATTTGGACTGACCACTTTGCCATCCCTTTCTCTATCCACACCCCTGCCCCTTCCTCCGCAGCCCTCCTGCCCCCCCCTGTGATCTCAAATGCTGGAAAAAAGTCAAATTAATTCCTGACCTAGCCAAAGCTCTGCTTCTTCGCCCCACTACAATGCTCCACCCTGATAGAGCCTTAAGCATTGACTCCTTTGACACCTGGCTTAATAACTCACTAACACCTCTCACCCCCTTGCACCTCCTTCCTCAAGCAATGGACCATCCCCCAAATGGTTCACGCCCCTCATGAGGAACACCAAAAAATGTAATAACTCCCTTGAACGCATATGGCGAGCATCAAAAACCGAGCTCATCGGATCCACGTTTGCACTGCATCACCAAAACTACAAAGGAGAAATCCAAAAGGCCAAAAAAGCCTATTACAACAAACACATTCTCAACTGTGGCAACCACAGCAAATAACTCCCCATGATCATATCAGAATTTGTCAATCCATCTTGCTCCTCTACCCAATCCACCCCCTCACAATCACTCTGCAACTCTCTCTCCCTACACTTCTACACTACAGCTCTAGATAGAACGACATCTCCTATCACCAAACTGTCCTCCCTCCCCCGGCCCCATCATCGACCCCTCATGATCCCATTGCCCCGATACCCAATTTCCCTATCTTCGGCTCGTTCAAAAAAAATCTCCAGCAACGAGTTCCTTGACCTACTATCAGCCAGTAAACCCTCCGGGTCACCTGTCGACCCCTGCCCAACCTCTGTCCTGAAAGAAATATTCTTGTCTACCTGCGCAGGAGAACATGCAAGAGCAATTCTAAATGAATCCCTCACCTCTGGCATCTTCCCTGATCCATTCAAAATAGTGCATGTCAAGCCTCTACTAAAAAAGGCATCCTTTGACCCACTTGACCCTAAGAACTACAGACCGATCTCCAACACCAAGTTTCTCGCAGCCTCATTGAAAAGACTGCATACTCCCAGCTAAACTCCTTTGTAGAATCCAACTACCTCCTCAACCCCGCAAAATCAGGCTTCCGACCATGATATGGAACAGAAACCACTCTGATATCGATCTGGGATGATCTCAAGGTCATTGCAGACTCTGAAGGCTGCGCAGCACTGATTCTCCTCGACCTCTCCGCATCCTTTGACACGGTCAACCACTCAATCCTCCTTGACCGCCTTCACTCCCTAGGAATCCATTGCACTGGTCTGAAATGGATCACCTCCTTCCTAAGCAACAGGAAACAAATGACCCTCCTCTTCCCTTATGTCTCAACTGCAAGCTCTGTGAACACTGGAGTACCCCAAGGTGCATGCCTCTTTGCTCTCCTGTTCAACTTCTATATGACCACCCTACCAGGAATCATCCGCATGCACAACATCTCCTGTTACAACTACGCTGATGATACCCAAATTATCCTAAGAATTCCCAAGGCAGGCACAAACCCCCTTTCTGACCGTGAAGACTGTCTCTGTAACATTGATCAATGGATGATAATCAACCACCTCCTTTTGAACCCTGCTAAAACTGAAATCATGGTGTGTGGGAACACCACCCTGCTACGATATCCACTCCCATTGCCCCATCCCTTCGCCCCCCCCTCCGATACAGTGAAAAACCTTGGCTGCACAATGGATTCAGACGTGACCCGCTCCCATCAGATCAACAAGGTGTCAAAATGCTGTCACTACCACCTCAAACTTCTCAGACGCATTTTTCCTTACCTTTCCTACCCGAACAGACTGCCCATAGTTATGTCTATTGTGATGTTGAGACTGGACTATGCCAACTCCCTATATCTAGGAGCCCCGGCATACCAATTTAACAAACCACAAAGAGCCCAAAACGCTGCTTCAAAACTGCTCCTTGCCCTGGGTCAAAGAGACCAGATCTCCCCAGCACTCAAAACTCTCCACTGGCTCGCAGTTGGACGATGGACCACCTTCAAGACCCTGTGCATCACTCTCCGTGCAGTGCACAAGACTGGCCCATTATACCTGCAAGAAAAAATAAAACCATACCTCCCTTCCCGCAGCCTGAGATCAAGACTGCCCTCCTTCTAGTGATTCAGACCTGTAATTCTGTCAGGATCAGAGGTTCCGCTTTCTCTACTTTGGCCTTATCTCTGTGGAACTCACTTCCCCCTCATATTCGACTCACCCAAGACTATTTGACATTCCGCAAAGCTCTAAACACGTGGCTCTTTCCATAATACCAACCATTACATTCTGAAGCGATTGAACCATAGCAACCTGATGACCAATGCTGAAATGTGATTCCCAATAATGTCATCACTGAATACGCTCATTTATTCTCTACCAAGCAACTGCATGCCTGAAATACAGAATGGAAATCTCCTTAGATCATAACCCCACGCAAACTCTCTCCTCAATAGTAATTACTTATCCGTGCCAATACCCTGCTGCCTTTCACCAATCAAGGCCCACAACAAAGACATCTGTTTGCTCCCTGTCCACTTCTGGTACGCCTCCCACCCCCATGATGTTCACTATGTACCCCCCCAGCCCTGCTGGTTCCCTGTGTTGTCGCTGTGCGCCCTCTGCCCCTCTAGCCCCCATGATGTTGCTGTATGCCCACCTTCCCCTACGTTCCCGTGTTGTGTACCCCCCTGTTTTCCCCATCTTGTCGCTATGTGCCGAAGCCCTGTCTGGTCCCCCGTGATGTTGCTGTGTGCCCAAGCCCATCTGGTCCCCTGTGAGGTTGTTGTGTTCCCCCCTGCTGTCCCTCTCTTGTCACTATGTGCCCAAGCCCCGTCTGGTTCCCCGTGATGTCATTGTGTGCCCCTGCCCCCTCTGGTCCCCATGATGTCTGTATGCCACAAACCCACTCTGATCCCCCGTGATTTTGTGGTGTGCCCCATCCCCCTGGCCCACTTGATGTCACTGTGTACCTCTAGGCCCATCTTGTTTCCATATTGTTGCTGTGTGCCCCAGCCCCTCTTGTCCAATTTAATGTTGCTATGTGTTCCCCAGCCCCCATCTTGTCGCAGTGTAAACCCAGCCCTCTGGCCACTCATGCTTTGCTGTTTGCCCCCAGGCCCCCTGGTCCCGTAAGGCTGCTGTGTGCCCCCAGTCCCTCTGGTCCCCCGGAATGTTGCTGTGTTCCCCCAACCCCTCTGGTCCCATGATATTATTGCATGCCTCGCCCCCTCTGGTCGCCCGTGACGTCGCTGTGTGCTCCCAACCTTTCTGGTAACTCGTGATCTATGTACCCTGCCACCCCTCTGGTCCCATGATGTAACTGTCTATCCCCCTGTGTGGCCATCTCCACATGTTCCCCATGATATCACTGTGTGCCTCAGGCCTCTCTGGATGCCTGCGATGTTGCTGTATGCCTCAGCCCCTTTAATCCCCGTAATGTTGCTCTGTGCCCCTCGTTCTTGCCCCCCTATGTCCTGCACCCCAGCTTTCCCTGAGCCCTTCCTCCCCCATCCCTTTCTTCCATTCCCTGTCCCATTCATTGCAGGATCTGTCTTGAGTCGCGAAGGATCCACCATCGATAGCCGTTGCCAACGCTTGGATTTGACCTCTGGACACATTGACTCATGGAACACTCATGGAACCTCACCCCCTCTACTCTCATGCTGGACCTCCCCCTGAATCCTGCACTCAGGTCGGCCCTGAATCATGCTCTGCCTATTATCTCCGTGAATCCTTGCCTACATTTCTGCTTCCTTGCAACATTATGTGTTCTACTGACCTCTGCAATTGTATTTGATCTCCCCTCTGCTTCTCTGCTCTTTCCACTGTTTTATTCTCTGTTCTCCTCTCCACCCTCGTCCTTCCCCCTTCTCTCTCTCCCATCCTCATTTACCTTTTCTTCACTTGCTCTGCCTGAGTTGTCTCTTGACCCAGTGTGATGCTTTCATTGTTTGTCTCCTCCTCCCCCGTGCTTGTTACTCCCCCCGGTACTACACTGGGTGTTGTGGGGGCTGATACAGTGGTCACTTGTTTGTTCCTTTCCTTCCTTTGTTCTCCCTGCCCCTCACCTCGTGTGATTGTCCGGAGTTCTCATTAGGCCTAATGGTGGCCTGTCTGTCCTCGTTTCCCTCCTGTCTGTGTCTTGACACTTGCACTGTATGGGGTGTTGCTAGGCTGAGTTTGATGGTTGATCTTGACATTGTTGATGTGCATGGCCTGTTTTTCCCTTGTTCCTTCCCCTGCCACTGGGCACGTTGAGGCGGATTTTGTATGGCCGCAGTGTGGATGGACTACCATATCATATAACTATGCTTACTCTCCACTCTACACCATCACACAATTAGAGTGCAGCTATACCCCGCGATCAATTCGGCCTAGCGGTTAACATACAAACACTGTCCCACGAACATCTTAACATTCTAGTAAAACACAGCTATATCCCTTGACAAAACAGCCTAGCTGCACACATAAGCGTCTCACAGGCCTAACGCAGCCAGAACCCAGTCTTGGTGTCCATCCGCTTGACTGCACACATTGAATCGATATCAATACCTCCACACCTAATGCTAGGATGCAGCCACCATCACTCAATTACATCAGCTACACACTTATCTGGTTCACCCAAGCACCCTTCGACACCCTTCTCTCTCAACTGACCTGGACTATGGTCCCCGAGGGAGTTCAATCTACTAGCGCTTTCAGGTCATACCAATGATATATAGAGCGCTGTATAAATGCCAAATAACATA
Organism: Ambystoma mexicanum; assembly: GCF_040938575.1. NCBI lineage: Eukaryota > Metazoa > Chordata > Amphibia > Caudata > Ambystomatidae > Ambystoma > Ambystoma mexicanum. The sequence goes on from NC_090932.1 coordinate 721,384,698, forward strand.
ACATAACATAATCTCCACATTATTTCCCCTCATTGTATTTCGGCACTTTGCATTAAGGCAAGCTTTATTTCGTCGAGCCTCGATTCTTGTCATTTTTCATTGATTGATTTCCTCTGCCCCCTTCTCATGTTATTTGAAGGATTCGGGCTTTCCTAAAAAACAGTGACAAGACAGTTTTATTGTGAGTTGGTGGACGATTCCTGTGTTCTATCCATCCCATTTAATCCATCTTCCTCTGCAAGATATACCCTAGTTTCTGTAACCATATAAGTAATTATCGGGGAAATGGGGAGATCCGGGATGGTTTCGTCCTCATTCAATTCCAAAATATTTCCCATGTTAATTCCCAAGGAATTTCTTACATTACGATTATTTGTCAGTACTGCATCAACAAGCTTCAGTAGACCAGCTTTCAAAATGTGTTGCTCTTTATACATTGTGCTGCAAAGTGTGAATAAGGCTTTTAAAATAATTCAATTGACGAATCTGAGGAGCTATATGATTAATCCTTATTTGGGGAAGATGCATAACAGCTTCCTGAAATACGAACCAAATCAGGGCACTTTGAAAGGTTAGAGGCAGTACTTTTAATTTTGCCAATAATGTTATCATGATTCAAACCCTCAATAATGTTGTACTCTTCCGTTATCTCAATTTGGCAGCCAAATGAATCATGTTGTAGCCCGAGGATTAAATTAAGCAGGGAATTATTGTCAATTGGATCCGACATTGATTATTCAGTCACAGTGAACATGTTTGATTCTTCTAGTGCTGTATCCGAGTAAATAGGTGCTTTTTTAGGTGCATGGCTTAAGAAAAGAGGTAATTTTACTTTGCTGCGGTCTGCAAGAGGATTCTGCTCTACACAATTCTACTTCTATTACCGTAGCACTTCCATGTGGACTGGCATTAACACATAGCTTGCTGCTGTCTCTTTTTTCAAAACAATCCAAGATGGCCACCTCGCTTACTGGACCACAGGGGACACAGAATCTACACTAAAAGTTGTTGAGCAGAGATGTGGTGTTACGGGTGGAGATAGTGTGCTTCGGAATCTCACAAATCCCTAAACGTTTTAAAAGTCTTATTTAAACACTTATATCATAAGGTTCCCTTTCTGCCTAATACAGTCATGTCTGGTTTCACATAAAAACCAAAGCATGGGTTCTCATGTAACAGAATAATTCAGTTTAGATAAAAGGCTTGCACATAAAGTATGGGAAATTAATTTGACCACGAACCTGCAAGATGAGACTTATATACAAAGTACTGATAACAACGTATGGGTGCACATATTAATTTCCCATGTAATCCCACCTAATAATTTTGTGGTTTATTAAACATAGGAGGTTTTTAAAATGGCCGTTTTTATGGCTCCCCGTACCATCATATTCACGTGAGACTAAGAAGGATATAGAAGAAGGCGGCCTTCAGTAGATGACACGATATGAAATCTTTAATCATCTACTGAATACATCTCCAACTTTAAAAACCTTAGAACAAAGTCAAGCAAACACTAACTTTAAGTGCGTTAGTGTTACTATCAGAGAGACAGGGGAATGTTTTCAGACTGATTCAAACCTAAACATCAGAAAGATTTAATGGACGTTGATCTAAACATCGAAGTTAAGCTGTTTGCCATATCTGTGTCTCTTTTAGTTTCTGTAAACCTGTTTTTCTTAGGTTTATAGACGATAAAGGCTTTTCGACGGGTGTATTTCAATTCTAGGGATGTGCTTAAAGAACTGAGCCATCTCTCCTTCCATTCTAATAGATACAAAGTGGGATGGATGGGCGAGTTCAGTCCGCACAAAAGGAAATATTCAGCGTCAGATCTGCTTATGTGAACTGTTTCTGCCTACCATTTCCAATTTTGCATAAGCAAGATTGAGTTATGCACACTAGCATTCGCCACACGCGAATTGTGCAGACGATCATTACTGGAAGTACATTTGCACAATAAACTTTGCATTGTCAGTGGAATTAAATGTGTACTATAAGGTTAAACTGTATGGTCTTTTAACGCATTCGGCTCACATTGTCTGAGCAAGTGTAATGTAGGAGAGCCGCCTGCCATCAGCTGATCCCCAATACTATTTTCTTTTCAGCAAGAAAGTGTGATATCCCACTTAGGTTAGCACTGACCTCTCTGATCAGTGTGCAAGCGGAAATCATAGGCTTGACTTCTCAGCCCTTCATGCTTCCCACATCAATATTTCTTACAATAAATTCCTTACTAACACCTAAGCACGTATGGCCTCATTAAAGTTTTGGTGGTAATTCTGCAATGTCTTTGTGGCATTACTGCCAAACTCATTTACCATTATCACTAGGGTTGTTGCGCAAATAGTTGGACAGGTTTTCGATCCACAGCCGAATACGCAGCTGAATAGCTGCCTTTTTAATAAATAAATGTATGAATAAATGTATGTGGGCAACAAAAAATACTTACTAAATTACTCACACACTTTAAAGTATGTACATCCATGTTTTTGTTGCATTTCTCTTCTTTGTTGTCTACGCGTGATGTTTGTGGAAACCATGAAAAGAATACGTTATCAGAGAATAAACCTTTAAATAACAACACAGTTTGTGTTTTTGTGCATTAAAGGTATAGTATGGATGTATGTGATCACTGTGAAGGGAGACTGAGATGTGTCTACTCATACTTTCAAATGTTCCTTTTGGGCTACCCATCTCTAGCCTTCAGGCTCCAGCAACCCACTGAAAAACAAAAGGAATGATTACATCAGTGTTAAGACGGATTTCTGAACTCTGACCTGGCGGTCAGATGTTCAGAAGGCCAGCCTAGTTTCTTGGAACAGGGTAACCTCTGGACAAGCCAGACCAATCAAGGTAGCATAGGCAGTGGTCAAGACTAAGTCTCAGGAGGGGTGAGGGTGACTGAAAGGCCTCAATGAGCACACAGAGCAAGGACACTTACAAATTACTTCCAGACAGGTGTATATATAAAAAAAATATAAACACATTTATTACAAGGCCTTTGTAACTGAACACACAGTAAAAGAATCACAGCAATCCTACTAAACCAACACAGCACAATCAATACAAGATATACAAGACCATTGGGGTCTAAAGGGTTAAAGTCACAAAATATGTTCACAACCTAGAGGGGAAGGAAAATAGGCAGTGCAGGTAGTCTTTAGTCCCCTTCAACATCAAACACACACCTAACTAAGAAGAGAGGAGCCTTATGCTCAATAGTACATGTAGTGCAGGTGCACACGGTTGTTCCAATGGGCCAAACGGGGTCTCTTCAGGGGTCTCTAGCAGCTCAGGAAGGTGGGTGAGGCGATGAAGAATAGATTGCCCCTATTCGAGGAGGGCCTCCACTTGAAGCCAGAGGTGACTCCAAGGTTCGGGAATAGTTGGATGGAGGCGCTAGGGGCCACCGGTTAAGGTTAGGGTTACACGGCGGCCCCAGGCACACTCTGGACCAAACATTGTCAGTTGAGTCCACTTTGGTCGCGGCTTCTACTGCAGCAATATGACGGCTCTGCGGCTTTCAGTTCCAAAGATACAGCGAGGATTCCCAAACGGGGCAGTGGCAATTTCTCCGCTCCTGGTGGATGGATGAGGCCAGTTTCACTGCAGCAGGCTTCAGGGGTAAGTAGGTCACAAATGCAGTGCATCTGCAAAGATCGTTACCGCGGTTGAGCAACACGTTACCCGCATTTACTCTGGTCCTGGCGCACTCGTCTCACTTCAGACCTGGGAATGCCAAGTGTTCAAAATTCGGTGTGAGGGTGCCGGAGACAGAGAGTTAGCAGTATCCAAGTTTCGAGGGCCTCCTCGAAACAACGGCAGAGACAGAACAAAGGTCATGCGTAAACTGGTCAGCCCAATGGTTGGCCCAGGGACACTTCCGAGAAGGCTTACTTGCAGGTTTTGTTGAAGGTGCCGGGAATAGTTGGTCCCACTATTCTAATGGGACCGAAGCATCTTCGCAGACCGACTAGGATGACCAGATGCAGAGGGGTCCCACGGGACAACAGCGGGCTCAGGGTGCCAAACCTTCCAGCGGTTCACCAGCGGTTCCTCGACTCAGCTTCTTATTTTCAGGATACTTGGATCCTATCCTTCGTTCAGTAAGAACTCCAGAGATCACATGGTAGAGGAGATTTCGGCCTCCTCTTATCCAAAGTTCCCTTCACGCCAAAACAGAGAGGACCCAATGGGAGATCTGCTCACGAACACACACTCCATACGTGGACCAATTACGGACCACGGTGGTCCCAGGCATTCACAACACTCCAGACTCTCTGGCACCAAGGATGTGTATTAGGGACAGACACCCCAGCCCACATCCTCGAGGCACACACACAAGGCATGCTGAAGCCTGCGAAAGCTTGGTGTTGCGTGGGAAACTGCATGTCCAAATAAGGACTGACCCGGGTCGGCTCGACCTGGAGAGGGAAAAGGGGAAAGATGGCCAAAGGACAGGACAAAGAACCTCGTGGCATAGCCATTTTGGAGCCACACCACCTATGTTTGCCAAAAGCGGTTAACGTGGTTAAAATGGCGGCAAAGAGTTAATTACATACATGAAAATGTATTACATGAAAAGATAAGCTGCCACCAGCCCTGTCCATGACACATCTGCACATGTCCCAAAAAGCCCAATGAGAGTATCTAGGGTCTTTGTAAATGACTTTGAGACCCAAGTGCACTGTACTGTAAGATACATTGTGCACTTGTTACATGTTGCAGAAAAGTTGCAACATTGGAAATGGACTGAGGGAAACAAAGTCTCCCAGTACTGACTGTTTTAAGGGCATGTCAGTTTCCCAGAGGAGTGCTGCAGAAGGAAAAGCAAAAGGTGTTTAAACAGCAGCAAAATGTTTGGGGGTGTACAACTGGAGGGAAAATTACATAGAAAATGAAATCTCTCCTAACAATCAGTTAGCACACGGCTGACTCCTGAACTCCTACTGAATAAACACTTGGCATGCTAAAACCATGCTTTCTACCTGTGTTTCTGAGCAGAGATGAGACTTTTTTGTTTTCCTGGTGGGGTTTTTGGGGTTTTGGGGCATGGTAAAATACACCAGCTAAAAATGTAAAGGGAATGCTGGCTCCTACATGGTTCTCAGCTGACCCACTGGGCAAGGGACATTGCTGATATTCAGATCTTTAATAGGCACGTGCATGCTCATTTTACTTGTTTGCTTCACTTGTACATCCATTTGGTCCCATGTTTCTAAATTGCAAACTTGTATCTCCTCATGTTTATTAGTTAATATAGTATTTTTGTAAAACTCTCAATCTATTGGATGCCACAGTCTTTAGTGACATATGACACTTTTAACCAATTTGAAGGGAATCATTTTGGCAACATGAGAAAGTTGAAGGGGGCAAATGTTTTGTACATCTCTGCCACATGTACAGTTTCCATTGAGCCATCTTTCTTGCCTTATAACCCTGGCCGGCAGGCTAAATACAGTTCTTTCTGCAGGCACACTACCTCCTGAGCTATATCACTCAAGGTTTGGAACATCTTGGGATCTCTGCAGCAGTTCTATTAATCCACTTAATTATATTACTTGGATTGGGAATTGGTGAGATTGGAACCTCTAATTTTCAGATTACTCACACAGGTTATCAGCCAATCAATAAGCCCCTAAACTCCAATACTGACTTCGTAAACTATTGTTCCAACCCAATGGTTTTCAACTGCAAAATACAGGGATGTCTGAGGCATCTGATTGCACATTCAAAGAGTTTTGCTTCAGCTCACCCACCCACAGAAAACCACCAGATTAAAATTGGACTGTCCAGGCATGAAGGGCTGAGACTTTGTTTTCATTTTCACTCCTCTGCTCTGCCTGTCCTCAATCAAAAACAGTGACAGCAGCATTTGCTTAATTGACCTTTTAATGGATTAACATGACATGCCTGAATGGTTCCAGGCAGCAGTCAAAGCAGTACTTAATGTATTTTGGAGGGGAAACTATTCGGCTTCAAGTGAAAATTAAGTATGCGTCCAAAGCTGAATAACTCCTTTTCAGCAAGAATTCGGGTGACTACTTACTCAAAGCCAAATTTCGGTACACCACTAATTATCACACTTTGAACCAGTAATTCACTGTTGGATTACAAGTGGTGTTAAGCAGCAATTCTTTCATTGTAAAAGTGACACTTTTGGGAGGGAAAGGGTAAATTCTCCACTTCAGCTCCGAATTTGGAAGTTGGTGGTGTCGTGAAACTGGCAGTCATTCCCTTACGCCCAAACAAAATGATGATAATGGAATTACTGTCAAAAATGGACTCCACTGAAAAACTCATTAAGTGCAGAGAAAAAATCAGCCTAAAGTGCTTTATAAAACATGTACAATGCTACTGAATTTATTGAATGGCAGAGTGGCCAACACAAGTGTGTGCAGCATAGGCAATGCATGTCACACACGAACACTACTGTTGTTTTTGCTATCAGCATTGGCAGAGATGTCACATCTGAGCTCATTCGCCTGCATGCCTGCACTCTGGTCGCAATCTTCACTGACTTTCCTGCCTCTCTTTGGGAAATCCATGGATTGCAGGCATAGCATAGGGCTATAACACCTCAGCAGTGTATATTGATAGCAATGTTAAACGGTGTCAATAAGCATGCGAGAATGACAAATGGGGTGTGAATTAAATGTCTAGCATACATGCTCATCTAGGTGTGCTGTCACATATAGCATTACCTAAAATAAGAATTCCAGGATGCTTGTATACTTTTGTACTGCTCTATGCTTGTGTACCTGGGAAGCTAGAAGAAATGTGCATACTTGGTTCAAAAGAGTCCAAAGCGCATCATCGTTTTGAGCAGAGGTCAAGTCCTAACAAAAAAAGTGGGGGGACTCAATAACATACCAATTGAATGTGGCATCACCAGAAATTAGAATATCAAGTTGAACTCTGGAAAAAGTGGGGGGACTCCTGAAAAAAGTTGGGGGACTCGGTCCACCCACGTGTACCTTCGACCTGCACCCTGGTTTTGAGTCTAGCAAAGAGAGCAATGGTCTTTCTTCCTTCAACCTACTGCTCTCAACCCCAGTGTCTGCCCATGAAACATTACTTCTGCACTTCTTCAATTGTCAAAGTCACAAGTGGGCTCAGGGTCACAATGGGTGCATGATATCAAGAAGATTAAGAAGCCCAATAGGCTCAAAACAACCAGGAGCAGAATACGATTCCACAACAGACTCACAGAGCCAACCAGCTAAATCAGACTCAAATAAGGCATTGATCTCCACATATAAGTCATTTATTAACAGTGCATTTGCAACGTAAAGTCTGCTCTTCTCTCACCTTCCATGCTACCAGACTTTTATTCTCTTCCCTCATCTTTTCTCACCTTTTCTATTGTTCTTCTCTCTTCTTCGGTCTCCCCTCTTCCCATCTCGCCCCCCTCAAATCCCTCTACCACTCCACCATCCGTACCCTCTGTCTTCTCTCTACCCATAACTCCATCTCCAACTCACTTTCTTACCTAGGCTGGCTTCCCTTCCACTCCCAACTTAAATTTCACTTCCTTTGTCTTGTCTTTAAATCTCTTTATGACCTTGCCCCTCCATACCTCTCCTCTGTTGTCTCATTCTACACCCCCTCTCGCTCCCTTTGTTCAGCAAATCTCTTTTTGCTATCTGTCACCCCACCCCCTTGTGCCCCTTCTCATTTCCGCTCCTTTCAGCTCCTTGTCCCCCCCTACACTGGAACTCCCTACCTCTTTCTATCCACTCCATCCCCACCTATTCCTCCTTCCCCTCCTCCTTGAAATCACTCCTTCTTCACTCCCCACCCTGACACCTTTTCCCCCTTTTACCTTTCTCTCTACCCCTCTAATACCCCTGTCATAGTTCTCTTTATCTTCCCCTGTCTCTCCTAAGTTCTACTCTCTTCCTACTACTCACTTTACTCCCTACTCTTTCTCCCTCTTCCTTCCTTCCCCACCCCCTCCTCTCTTCCTATCCTCATATGCAAATTGTTCTACATACTGTTTTTTTCTGGTTTGATTCATGTATATTATTATTGCTTCTACTGTTCATGTTCGATATATTCCTGTTGTTACACTGTAAAGTGGCTTGGATTAAGGTGCTATATAAAAATAATAAATACAAATACAAACTTTGACTATGCTCAAGACAAGCGGGCAGAGGGAGGTCAATTACCTATTGTCTCTAAAAGCAATATCAAAGTCTTTGGACAATTGATTAAGCACAACATCACCTGAGTATCACAAAATGCACCCTCTGAAATGTTGCCTCCCTCTGGGAGACTTGCCATTCAAAGCCTATGAAAGTCCCTGAAGACACCCCTCATTTTCGTGATCAGTCCAACTACTTCCATCACAACTGCCAGGAGACCCAACCACAGAAGATGGAATGGATATAGTAACCAAATACCCATATTGGTGCATGTGGTTCATGTATTATCCCCCTTTGCTGGAAAAGGCAGTTTAGAACAGGACAGAGAGTCACTGAAGGGGCTCACTGTAGACCAGACCCTCGACTTCTTCACAGACACTTTTGTGAGAAGATGGAGATATATGCAAATATTCATGGGTGGAACTAGGAGAGAAATCAGAAAATACAAGCCTTGAGGAGGTGGCTAGAAATACGTCCCCTTTAAAAGAAAAGATCTGCTGCCACCCATTAAACCAGATACAACTTTCAATTATGCAAACATTTTCTGAAGTGAACACAATCCCATTAGAGAAGAAGAGGTAGTCATTTGACTGTTGTGAACAATGCAAATAATGATGGGAAAGAGAACGTAAGATAATATGCAGTCATCAGAATTAGCAGTGATCCAAAGAGCTCAGCACACAAGGAGTTGCTGTTCTTAATAAATCATGAAATAAAAGAAAGCACAAGACTATGTGGGTAGCTGACAATAGCAGCAAAATGCAATGACTTCTTCAGCAAGGAAAAACTCAGATCTGAAACATAGTGATCCACCAAGTTAGTCCTCATGCATTCCAAATTGGAAAAGAAGATGCTTATTTATGGGCACAACGCCCCCACTCTGTAACATAATGCGTCTACCCTGAAAATGATGCCACTTGTCAAAAGACCACTCCTTAACTAGCAAGGAACAGTAGCAATCTAAAGAAAGTAGCAACCAAATGATCCTTTAAAGTGAAGGTGCCCTAAGGTTCATTAATTCATTTTGACATTTGTATAGCGCCTTTCAACATATTTATGGTCACATTGTGCTGCTGGGCGAATGCCCTTGGATGGACAAAGTCCACAAATATGGGAAAATGTAGAGGTGCTTTTATTTATGTGTCTATTTCTGCCATTAAACGTATAGGATGGCCAAGACTATGCTATTCACCCATGTCTGAATGGTATGTGGATGGTCGGAAAGGAGGTATATTATGACCTAAGCAGGATCGGTGGTGTTTTAGTGGATATTAAAGGATATGAGTACTTACACTGTTCATTTTATGTTCTGAAAGGTATCTACATTCTTATGGCAGAGATGTTGTACAATAGTGTTTGTGTTACATGTGAGTGCAGGGTTTAGGGGTATTTGATCGTATGAGAATTCATCGCGGCAAACTGTTCAAAAGAAAACAGCTGCATTCGATCAATTCTCAAATGATCAAACACCACTACCCACACCTGCCACTCCCCAGGACTCCTTCCATACTTACCTGCTCATTCGCCGCCTGGTCCACTTCAACCCTGCAGTGTCAGACCCGTCACTCTACCGCAGGTCCGATCCGTCGCTGCAGGGTCCCTTTTTCTTTTCTTTTTTTCGTCCCCCGCCTCCAATATCGGGAAGCAGGGGTCACCCTCACAACCCCCCAAGGCCAATACACACCGAACATAGGGAGCGGGGGACACCCACTCTCCACATGTTCCGTATGTACTAGCCAATTTGTTTGAATATATTCGGTTGAATGGTACATGCCAAAACCTGTCAAGTGTACCATTCAGCCAAATATATTCGAACAAATATACTAATACCGAGTGCAGAGATGTGTGGGAGTGAGGTCGTGCCTTCCACTAAGTTATGATGGTGTGGTGTGGTAGAGGTAAAGATTGGCTAGCTGTACAAAAAACAATGTATAATCCCTGGATTGCATCGATGTGCAAAGAGCAGTGCTTGGTCTTACATACAATATACGTTATGTTATATTATGTTATTGGGCATTTGTATAGCACCTTTTACCGTTGGTATGATTCCAATGCGCTGTAGGTTGAATGCCCTCGAGGACCGCAGTCCAGGTCAGTGGAGAGAGTAATGTAGTAAAACATGCTTTGGTGCACTCGATATGTGTGAAGCCAGTGTTGAGTAAGTGGTGTATGGATGTATACTAGTGCTAGGTGTGATAGAGTGGTTGTGTGGGATCAGTAGAATGTGAGCAGGAAGACCAATGGACTTGGGTATCTGCATTCTGGTGGCGCTGGTGTTGGTGAATGCAACTGTGTGTGCAGCTATGCCAAATTTGAGGGGTATAGCTGTGTTCTAAAGAATGTTGAGGTGAATGTGGAGGTGTGTAAGTATTTGTACAGCTAGGCTGAATTAATCGAGGGCTGTAGCTGCATTCTATTGTTTATTGGTGCAGAGGAAAGAGTTAGCATAGTGGTTGTGTGAGTGTCTGTGTGCTTTACAGGGGGACCTTGTACCGTTTGAGAATCCAGTGCCTGTCGAGGGGGTGTTTATCTCCTTTGTGTTCAGGCTGTTAGCCTAAGGTCCTCCCTGTGTCTTGTTGGGTAAAAATGCTTTGGTGAAGACTGATGGGTAGTGACAGGCAGATCTGTCCCAAACTCATGTCTTTACTGTATAGGTGCTAGAGACGTTCTCGGTTGGTAGTTCTGCTAAATGGAACCCTGATAGGTAGTTCTATTAAAACATTCCCCTGATAGTTGGGATTAGCAAAGACTAAGTACTAAAGCGTTCCTTGGTATATAGTTCTGCTCAGGGATTCCAGATGTGTGGGATTAGCAAGCATGGACATTTCCTGCACTGATAGCGTAGTGATTATTTGCAGGGAAATGATCAAGTTCATAGGTGCTATTAGTGCATGGTTTTGTAGTACTGCTATATAGATTCCCAGTAGGTAGTTCTGCTAAAAACATTCATTGATTGGTGTGATTAGCAAAATTAGTGCCAGACGGCCCCCCAGTATCTAGTTTTGGTCTTGGATTTCCAAATGAGTAGGATTAGCAGGCATGTGCCTTCTTGGACTGATAGCGTAGTGCATAATTACATGGCCTTGATCAAACTCTTGAGTGCTATTAGTGCTTGAGTTACGAGTGTAGCACAGTCGGTCCAGATTATTGGCGATAGATGACTCAGAGAATACGGTATTTCTTCGGATGAAGGTAATGAATCAAGTCAGTCACGTACATAGGTGTCACAACGATTTGGGTTTCAAGTCTGGGGCAAAGGCTCCATGTAATGGGGGTAGATATTGTCTGGCCTGAGAGTGTATGAGAGGGTCTGTATTGAGCGGGATACCATGCGAGATTAGTGCTTGTGGTGGTAAGTCAACTGATTCAAGCATTCCCTTATGTGTTTTTAGGCGAAGAGCCAGGTTTTGGGTACCTTCTGGAAAGGCATGCAGTATTTGCTGTGTCTAATGCAGGGAGGCAGTGAGTTCCACAAAGATGGCACCAGGGTTGAGTAGGCAGACCCTGCAATCCTGGCCAACTTGGAGGATGGGACCACTAGGAGGAGGGCAGAGCTTGACCTTAGGGTGCGAGTTTGAACCCTGAGGTCCCTGAGGTCCTTTAAGGTGAGGTAACAGTATCTGAGATGGATGGGGATGCAGATCGTACTCATACATCAATAATCAGACTGCAGACTGACTCAGGAAGTTTGGCAAAAACAAGACTGTTTTAATAACACTTGTTAAAACAGCGAGTACAGCGGCCATCAACGGACGCCGCACAGCATTCTCACTGAAGAGTCTCTCAAAGCATTACATGAAAAAACACTTTATACTGATAATTTGTCATAAGTGATGTCATACTACGTGGCAAAATGAGAAAACCTACTAGGGGATGTGATAGGCTTAAAGGTAACATCTAAGATTACTTTCTATAAGGGCGGGAATCGTGATTGGGTATCTAAGGTCAGGTGGAAAACTAAGCCCACCCCAAGTGCAAGTAATTTTCTCTGGCCGTCTTGTCTCGGGCTGTTTTGTGGAAGTGTTCAGACGGGGAGTTTCAGAGCGTTTATGAGGAAGCAGTTGGGACTGTGGTGCAGGGTGGGTTTAGGAATTCTGTGATGAACCTGTGGAGCTCTTTGCAACAACTACGGCAGTTCAGGCTCTTTTTCTCATGATAGGCTTTTTTGCCATTTGGGATTTCCAATTTGTCATTTCTGTGGTGGTGGGCGAGACACAGTAAAAAACTGATAGATGTTGGTTCACATCTCGAGCATGACTTACTGGCAGGTCTGACCTGTGTGGTCATGTAACGAAATCGCCAGAGAAAAGCGACCCTCTGCTTTGTTGGTTGTACAAGATCTAAAATAAGTGTTTTTATAAAAACCTTTCATACTAATTCCTCCTTCAACAGCATGCACCAACATGACCATGTAGCATGACTAGATGCGTTCCACAATTGGGACTATTCCTTGGCCAGGTGAGTGCAAAAATGGCCTGATTCAAGCTCTCTATATAGACTTGTGCATATTCCAAAATGTCTGACGGCATAAACATGGTTTAGGAACCGAAATAGAAGACACCCTATATATGGCTCAAGCACGTATCCTAGCAACTGTTTGTTGTATGGGAAGAGCGATCCAGATGCCAAAGACCGACATCCTGGAAGGAATCACTAGAACATAAGGTAAACTATAAGCTCCTAGGAGCTTTTAATAGAATAATGTTCACCTGCACAACATTAGGATCAACGGGACCATTTGTAGTACATGTATCAAATTGTAAAAGCAGCATCGATCATTCGAGTAAATCCGAACGCTGCACTTACATTTACAGTCTGTCCCACAGGAACACACTTCGGGTTTGGACATGCTTGTTAAAAGAAATGCCCTGCCGCACTATAATGCACAGGTTTACTCACAAAACCACCCACAGCTATGCCTAAAATCGGCATACCTTACGGGTCCCGTGAGACGGGGCCCGACATGGAAGTGGCTTTACATAAATGCCACTACGAGTGGCGCCGTGGGCCGTAAGAGGCCGAGGCGCAAAGCATGTTATTTCACTGCACAGATATGTATAACCATCTATAGTTATGCATATTTTTGGGACACCACAGGGACACGGGACCCGACAGGCAAGTAGACTGATGAGAAATCAACCATGGGCGGCGCTATGGGAATCAAGAAGAATTCCATTTGCGAAATAACTACAAGACTGCAATAATACTTAGAAGTATAAAATGTATATAAAATCCAATGGCTAGTCCCATTCTTTTTTAGGGGATCCAGGCATTGATCTTTGCATCCATAAGATGTCTCACAGAGAATAGAGAACCAGAGCGTTAAAAGGAATCACTACCCAGAACTCTTCCAGATCTGGGATGAAGGTAATATCTAGGATTCTCAATTCACAACCTTTACTGAATTATGTCAACATGTTGGAAGCGTATATTAGATAATGAAAAGTCTATAAAGCTGTCGGGGAACGGGCAGCAAGTTGGTCCGCAACAGAATAACATTAGATCCAATTGATCTTACAAATAAGGTGCTTACACAATTAAGCATGTAAAAGAAATGTATGTGTACCAGACCCAGGCTACAAAAGTCGTTTGACTCGTTTTTTTTCCTAGGTCGGAAGTGGTAATCACCGCCATATCGGATGGATAAGATGATCTAACCAGGCATACTGAAATCATAGGTCCTGAAGAAGATGGCATACATCAGAATGTCTTTGAAACCGGTCGACCACCTGAAAGGACGATATCCTTAAAACACTTGGGATACGGGACTCAACTATTGTAGTGGCCGATATACTTCCTCCTTTCATTCCTTCAAAAGAAGATAAACGTTTTTCATTTTTATTGTTAATTATAATTGGTTTTACCTTCTAACCCCTGATTGGGTGTCAAAAAATGATAAAAAGAGAAAAAATCATTTTTACATACCACGAAAACACTTCCTGGAAGGTGAATAAAAGTAACATATGGCTAGAGTGCCACAAGGAAATACTTCCTCCAGGAAATGTTCACGGTGCCTAAGTAGATTTGGTTCTGTTCTGCTGCCTTTGCTTTTTTAGCTCCTGAGAGAAGCTCTAACTATATACCTTGTAGACGCAGGGACAGCTATGTCCTCTCCTTTCCTATTAGATAGGCGGCCCATCACAGCTGACCTAGTGACGGACACCCTGCATAGAGGAAGTGTGTTCTTCTGCCTAGGGGCTCTGGTAGCGCACACATTTGTTGTAAAAAGAAGTAAAAGATTACAAAGAAATGTCTCTCCCTCATGGGCTGTGCACCAGAGAGATTGGAGTTAAGGCGGCGTTGCTCCCAAAACCTGCAAAATGTTGTGTTTTGCTGCATTAAACCATCACCTTAAACATTACTACAACTAAATATTTCTCATTGAATTTCAAGGGTGTTAGCTTACAGGACTATTATTGCAATCAATTTGACATTGATTACAAGAGGTGCTCACCTGAAAATCGTACACAAAATCCCTTTGGGAGAGATTTGGGGTTTAAAAAGGAACTGAAGTGACATTGCGAAATTTCAATGACTAGTGGTAGAAACAATGGTTCTATGTCATTTCATCATCAAACATTTCAAAGCCTGTAATTTAAACGTGTTAGACTGTTCATCAAATTTTTCTTTTTTGGAGGAGGGGTTCCAATCACCCCTCCTGCACCTATTTTTAGCCATACCCAAACCCCCCAACCAATTATCTGCCCTTTCCCACCACACCCCCAAAAATTCGATGAACTGGCAAACACGTTTAAACTGCAGGCTTTGAAATGCCTGAAGATGAAAGAACGTCGCACCGAAACAATATCATTCTTGACATCTCTTGTATACTCGGAATCAATGCTCCCTGAAGTGATGTCAAAAGTAACGCAAATACCTAGAACTAAATTATTACAAGATAAACAACAACATAATGATGCTGATGACTGAAATTGTGGCTCTGACAAATAATACATCTTTCAAAATAATCAGTCTCCTTTATCTCTGGATAAAGAATCAGCCAAAACTTTATCTCTATTACATTCAGAAGATCTTCAAACCAATAGTTCAAATTGTGTCCCAGATGTTTAAATCAACAGAAAGACAGTTGACATGACTAGAGCTAGAACCACCAGGCAAATGTGGCTCTTTTAATAGTTGCAATGTGGCAATAAATAGAAAACATATAGTTCAATGCAGTGCTTCTTAAATATTATGCATCAATCAATTAGGTTTCTTGACCCATAAACTGTTCACATAATGTATTGCATTGTTTCCAAATATGATATTGGAAGTGCCATCTGTTCATTAAAAACACGGAGCATGAAACATCTGTTCAATCAAAAACAGCAACAGCAAATATCCACTCCTTGTTCCATGAAATGAACACCATCACGGACACGATATAAACATGTAAAAGCTCATCCAAGAATTGGAAATTGAATATTTGGCTTAGGCAAAGAGAAGCCTGCTAGAAATGTATTATGCATTTGTTGGAACATAATGTGTCTTTGTTTATTTAAAATGATTGGGGTATCACCTCACGCCAATTCCCCTTTATACTCCCAGTAACTACTATTTACCATATAATGGTCCTGTTCTTAAGATTTAATGTTTCATTTGCCTATGGATTGATACATATATTTTATGCTGGATCTGTCAAGCCATCTAAGGAATACAGATAGAAAGGTCCACATATCAGCAACACTCATAACACTTATAATGCCTACTATTAACATTCTGTAATATAATAGTGTGTGCAGCAACAATAATGATAAACAAAGCAAAAGTTGATAATATGAATAAATAATAATATTTCATGAAAAGCATCATGCAATTTTTGGTGACTCTAAATATAAATTGTTTTCCAAAAGCAGCACTGGCATACTGACAACAATACAATAAACATATCAAACAAAGCCTGTTGAAAGTTTATGATTTAATACTCTTGTCTTTTGCCTTTCTGGGTGACAATAAGGACATAATGCAGCTGCTTTTTAGTGATTAATAAGAATAAACTCACATGTTGTATGCTGATGCACCAGCCAGGCATTTCCTCACTCTTCCTTACTTTCATGTGTTGTCATACACTATAGCTGCATCTCTATATCTCTATGCAGTACCTCCAAGAGTTCAATCAAAGACTAAATGAGGTCTGCCATCCAAATGTCTTCCTGTCATGGAAGAGGGAGGAGTGGGGCAGCTTAATGCTATAGATGCCTCTTCCTTACCTCATACCAAAAGGATCAGTCTCCACAACATACATAAATAAATGATCTCACAGCTTAGCAATAGACCATGACCCCCATGAGGTGTTGGTTGAATGGAGTATTTTTTTTCCATTCAGACAGTTGAAAGCTGATATCGTAAAGGACATGTGCCATGTTGTCTAGGGCTGTATTAGGAAACTTGACTCATCCCTCTGGCCATGACAATGTATTTACTGCACCAACTGTGAAAACAAATTTCCTAAAGATAAATGATCTTGCAATGTGCAAATTGATATTTGATAATAAAGTACCTGACCACTGTGCTAATGATAAATTAGCCGACCATGCTGTTGGTAATAGTGACCTGTTGTGCCCTCCAATCAGCCAAGTAACTTACAATGTGATCATGCCCTTATTGACCAGCACAAGGGTACTTGAAACGTCTGACTGATAAAGTTCTTTGTATGAATGAACATAAGCCTGAGACTGGACTCGATGCATTGAATTATCCTTCTCTGTGCCCATCTTCTGTAAGTTCATAGAAATCGTCTGTTGATCTTGGTAGACATACTAACTTAGGTACCCTACTTGATAAGCTATATATTCCATCTGAAAGACATTTCTCAGCTACATCTGACCATGTGACATCTTCACAGGGTGAAAAGCATCCTTCAGTAATCCCAATGTCTTGTCAGACTTGTGCGTGTTCAAACGTTGCTGTAGTGAATCCAAAGAACGTGGTTCACGGGAAAGTGATCCCTGTATTGCTACCAATAAACCATCCAACAGTAGGATGGTGCACTTCAACTCTAAGCTTATGTTGCAATCAGCTATAGATGAGGCATCTGCGGCATCTAGCAATTCTAATAGACAAACTTAGGAGTCTCATAATGTTTTACTAACGTATAGTCTCCTTTATGACTCTATGCCAATTTGTTTAAATCATATGAATATCTTTTTAATTTTGGCTGAAATTACCTCACTGATGGCAATCTCTTCTGCCGACATTGACAGAGTTGCGTTCACAGGTAACAATTATGTGTCACAAGCCTATCTCCATTTATGATGTAAACTGGTACTAGACTTGATTCTAGCAGAAAGGGCAACATTGCATAACTTGGTGTTCTCAATTGAGAGATGGGAGGAAGAAGCCAGGTACGCTTATACTGTAAATCCTAGGGAAAATTCTTATGTGAACTATCTTAAATGATGGAATGGAGATAAGAGTCAGTTGGGCGTCAATGAAGAAGGAGCACATAAACTACAAGGACCTAGTAATTCTGGCTCCTGGCAGCGTTGATGATGAAGACGTGTCTGCAAGTAGTTAAGGCAGTTTTGGATGAATTGAGACATTCCAATTGCCTAATGATTCAAGAATCCTGGCTCACAGCTATTCCCGTAATGGATGGGTATCACTTCTTTTTAAAGCAGCTAAGTCCTGTAGAAACATCAGACCCTACAGTGGTCTGGTTACTGCATTATGATTTGACCTTCCGTATGGGCTCTTAGCAGTTGAGTTGGATTTTCTCTCCCATTTGCTTCATGTCTTCTTCATTAACATTTATTGGTATAAAGGTGTGGGTGAATTGGATGAATTTTTGCAGTCCATTGTCGATCTGGTATGTAAATGGAAAGTGAAAAGTGGTTCACGTCATGTTTTCTTAGCCAGTATTTTGAACATCAAATGTGTCTCCATGTTGATTGAAGATCTCTTGCTCAATTGTAAATCTAACTATTCCTCCTACGACCTGAAATCTAAAGATGGTCTGCATTGGAGCTCCACATTCGCTACCTTAAACCTATATCCCCTGAATGTTCAAGTTGGGAATTGTGTTGATAGCCTCTACAGATGGTTCCTGGCTCTAGTAAAACCACGATTGATTCAATTTTTGTTGATCCACATATGATTGAGATTTGCTCAAATTGTTCTATTTATCCAACCTCATGGAGCGACCACTATATTTTAATACCATCATGTGCCCTACTGAGTTAACGATCTCTGCCCGGGACAATGCTGTTCGCAGAACCGCTCTGAATGTAGACAGGTTGGCTCATGAGTTTAGAGAAACAATGTCCCGGTCAACGCTTGAATGGAAGATTAATGTGGGGAATTTTGAAGACACCATTTATGCCTTTATCTCTGGTGCTATGTACAATCTTAATCCACTTCAGAATTCCGTTTGTAAGAAGCACCAACATGCTACAGATGAGCAACTAGCTCAGAAGAAAAACTGAAATGAGGTCCATGGCAGGTTGATAAACAGTTATTCAATCCCACATGAAGAGAAATTGGCCAAGTGCAAACCATTAAAACAAAATTATAACAACTACTGCAAACACCAGCATGCATTCTTGTTATAGCAAGATTCACAATTGGTGCTGAGAACGTTAACCAAAAAAGATCTGGGCATGTTTTGGACCTTAATTAATGGCCAAGCCCTGTCTACATGTACTGCCCAGTTAAATGCAGTAGATGAATCAACTTGGGTAACGTTTTTTTTCTTACTTGTATGATTTGGGTAATGTCAAATCTGTACATCGCTCAGAAAAATCTAACAATGTGATGGCAAAAGACCTGCCTATTATAATCAATCCAAACATGGATTTCGATGTGATAACTTTATGCAAACCGTCCCGTGCTGGTGCTGCAGGGCCAAATGGGTGATCGCATGCCATTCTAAAAAACAACCTGAGAAACTTGGCTAATGCTCTGGATATTCTAATTGAGGGTGTTATTTCCACAAAAACCTATCCTGCTACGTGGGATATTGCCTTTATTGTCCCCATTTTCAAGAAAGGCTTAAGGTCTGACCCAACGAATTACAAACCTATTTCGTTGTTGGATGTTGATAGTAAGATTTTTTCATTTATTCTACTTCAGCATCTGGAAAAATGGGCCGCTAATACATCAAGACTATCTTAATTTCAGACTGGGTTTCGCAAGGTGCACTGTACATCTCTAAATGGCCTTGTTCTCAGGTACATTAAAAAAAAACACTTGGGCTTCTGCCGATGCCTGTACGTGCACAGCCTCTATTGACTTATCATCAGCTTTTGACCATGTTGATTGTGCCAGACTTTTGGGGAAAGTTGACAAACTGGGGGACTCCTGGTGGCCGTCAGGATCTCATCATAGGTCTCCATGAAAATTCATCAGTCAGGGTTAGACTGAACAGAGATGGGGCTATGTCTCGTTGTATCCCGACCCTGTCTGGTCTCAGGCCGGGCAGTATCCTGGCTGCATGTCTGTTCAACCTCTACATATCAGAGTCAAATAACTACTTGAGCCCAGCTGCGTTAATACCACGTAGGGTGGGTAGTCAGAATGTATCTTGGCTAGCATATGCGGATGACTTCCCACTTTTTGATAAATCATGAGTGGGGTTAAACAGACTCCTCAAGTCTTTCTCTACGTATGCAAGCGTAATGGCCTTAAGATTAACTTAAAGAAAATCAAAATCTTAGTCATGTCACGAAGTATGAGAAGGAGGAACAAGTTGTGGTCCTGGGAAAAACCCTTTAATTGCCTCAGCCTCCTGTATGACATACCTTGGCTATACAATACCTGCTGCGCAAGGATTTTATAATGGAAGGCATATACTAAATCAAAAGTCAACTATGTTGCTCTCTCCAGTCCTGATGATAAACTGAAAATTTGGATCCTTTTCTGTCATTTCAGTTTTTAAATTTTATGTTGGAATGGTGGATATGTAAGTGATTTCAATCCGGCACACACCCAAGTCAATGCCTAGTGTGTAATGCACAACTGAAATCCTTATTTATTTTTGTCTAAAAGTTCTTTATTCTGAAAGATATACCACTCATATCACGCCCCTCTCCTGGAACACCCCAGCCCCCGGTCACACTGAACGAGGAATCAGGCTGGTTTGCAAAGTTAAAATATATATTTAGGTATTTACAATTTAATCACACTATGTTTTAGTATACAATAATCACCAATGGGGTGATGTAACACTGAATAATCTCTTTAATATACAAGGAGTAATAGTGAGCAAAACAATTCAGCACAGAAATAATACTTTTGTGTGTGTTCAGATCCAATAGTACTGTAATTAAAGGTTCCCCCTGCACACCCCTCAACCCCCCAATAGGCAATGTAAAGAGATAGGAGGAGAGAGCAGGTATTCAGGAATGGCAGAATTCAACAAAATATCAATCCCACTTTCCCCCAGCAAACACAAGAGAAAAATGGAATTGACTTTCAAGCTGTCAGAATGACTTTTAAAGTTATCTTAGAATGGACTGGGTAAAACACTAAATATGGTCAAAATTGCTGAAATTGCTATGCATTCTTATGGGAGCCGCATTGTATAGTTGCACACAAACACAAGCGATGATTTAATAGCAACAAACAATTTGAAATCTTAAAATTCAAGTCGAAAGCAATGAAAAGCAGTTTTACAAGTGTCAGAATTTCCGAAAAACGAAATTTGCGGCAAACTTTTCACTGTGCGATAATCGCGATAAAAGGAGAACTGGATTTGGGATGTGGTTTTAGATGCAATTTGAAGCTGTGGATGTTAGCTACAAGCAGAATTCAACAAAATATCAATCCCACTTTCCCCCAGCAAACACAAGAGAAAAACGAAATTGACTGTCAAGCTGTCAGAATGGCTTTTAAAGTTATCTTAGAATGGACTGGCTAAAACACTAAATATGGTCAAAATTGCTGAAATTGCTATGAATTCTTATGGGAGTCGCATTGTATATTTGCACACAAACACAAGCGATGATTTAATAACAAGAAAAATTTGAAATCTTAAAATTCAAGTCGGAAGCAATCAAAAGCAGTTTTACAAGTGTCAGAATTTCCGAAAAACGAAATTTGCGGCAAACTTTTCACTGTGCGATAATCGCGATAATGGGAGAACCGGATTTGGGATGTGATTTTAGATGCGATTTGAAGCTGTGGATGTTAGCTGCAAGCAGAAACTGAGGAAGTTATGGACATTTTAGTGGAGGTCATTTTTTTGAGATAGGCGCAAGAATGGAAAACAGGAATGCACTTTTAAAATGACAAAAAGGATTTCTTACACTAGAGGATGACTATGAACAAAACGAATGCCATACAGGAACACAGCCACTTGATCAGAATGACCTGCAGGACTCGCCTTCTTCAGATGAGAAAATATCAGCGCAAAGATAGTTATAGCAATACGAGTACAGGAGGAAGATAGGAGGGATTGGATAGAGGGTTCAAACAATTAAAAAATACTCCTAACAATGCAGGTTCTGAATACGGGATAGGATGGGTTTAAGATAGGGATTAACTAAGCATGGTACATATGCTAGTGACACAGTTCTTTCTATAGATACACACTAGATATGTTTTTAAACGAAACCGTCAGGATTCTGATCCGTCAAGATTCCGGTCAGGGAAGTGGATCTGGCTCTAGGACAGACAGTGTAGCACATCAGATTGGATCTGCAATCAGCAAGGCGCTCTGGTCACAGCACGGCACAGGACTGGACTGGATCTGCAATGCACTGTGGTCACAGCATGGCACAGGACTGGATTGGATCTGCCCTTCTTGGCTCTGATGATAATTATTTCAGCGGGCAAGCAGTACAGCGCAGCCCGGCTGTATATGATGCATCCCCTTAGGTTTGTGGTGTTCTGGTTCTGGAATTTGAAGCCTAGCTGAAAATGGTTCAGCTATGCAATGGGTTTCTGCTTTGCCAAGTTTCTGGAGTCTGGAGCGAGGAAGATGGAGAGTTCTGCAGCAGTGTGCTCCGCCAGTATCAGGATAGTGGGTGAATCGTTCTGTCCTTTTGAGTGGTGAGCTGTCTCTATTTATGCTATGATAAAGGGGTGTGCGTGCTTGTTTATCCTAAGCTCGCCCCTTTGACAGGCGATTGGGTCAGAGTCTCCTCTCTGCCTTGATAGGAGGAGAGAACCAGGGTGTCACCTTTATGGTGTGATTTTATGAGGCTGAGAGTCCACCCCTAGCCCCTTGAACACAAAATCTACTTTTGGCACCATACATATTTACACATGTGCAACCTCTATAAGACTCACATATACAGATTACATATTTTAGAATGTTGCCCTTTTCATCAGGAACACAATGTCCCATTTATAAGCAAATTTCTACATGTGTGCGCATTTAAAATGGGCATAAGTGTATAAAGTTTCATACTTCTAGCAGAAATACATTTGGTGTAAAATCACATTTTCTGCTCTTTCTTTCCAGAACATGTCACATGATTTTGCTGCCTCTTGAAACGTTCAGCCAAAATTTAGATTCACAAATCTGTTACTTTTATATTTTTCACAATTTTCACTGGAAAATTATAAGTCTTTTAAAAATGTGTCCTTTGTCCTTGTTAAGCAACAAATGGTTGTTTAGCTCCACCCCTTTGGTCTCTCCCTGGGGACCCAGGAGCCATCCCCCATGTTTGCTCCTGGCAGAGGCCATTTACGACTGTCTTCTCACTTCGCACCTCCTGAGCTGGAGCTGTCCATTGCTACCTTTTGCCTCTGTAGACCAAGTTCTTTCCAAACCCTATAATTATCGCTTAGATGTGATTTCCTGCTGGAGGACAAGTCCTCTGTGAGGAAACCTGTTATTCCAGTTTGGTTAGCTTTAGCCAGGCTAGATTTAATTGTTAATTCTGTTGTATTTTTCCTTAGTTTAAAATAATCTTGGGATTTCAAAATAGCAGCTAGAATTCTCATTCTAGATTTTAAACCATGGAATTAAAACAATTCCAATATGGGTTACAATCAGCAACAGGCCTCTTAGATTGCAAACATTTAGTTTCAGTTTATGTACATGTTTAATTTTAATCAAGCAGGCTTCCTGACATCTGTCATCTCTGCAGTCCACTGCTGCACAGAGATTTTGGCATCCACAGTCAGGCCACTTTTGCTGTGGAAATCCCTTTAGGCTTTCAGCTTTTCGGGCCCTTGCAAGTTCACAATGATTTCTTAAACTAAGTGAATTGTAGCACCCAGCAAGAATTTTAGATGTTTGAGGACATTTTGTACCGGCATTCTGTAGTTTTAGCAATAAAGAAAAAGGGATTTAAAGCAAGATTTTGGGTTCATTCATCAAAGCACTGCTTTTTCCTTCTGTACTCCATTTTCACTGGTTGTGGATCCCAGTGACATATTTCCGGAGTGAGATCTCTGTTCCACCACTGACAACATGTGTAGCAGATTGGGAAACCATCTTTTTGTGCAATGCAAAGCGCAATTTCCAGAGGTTTTGGAGCGCACCAGGGTTTTGCGGCCATTTTGCTATTGCTGGCACCATCATAACACAGTGCTGCAGCATAGCAGAGCAGAAGTGGGTTAAAACATCCCACAGAGCCCCCCCTCATGACTTGAGTTTGCCCGCCTGTCAAGGGGAAGTCAGGAGATTGGGATGTTCTTTCTTTCTTTGGTCCAGGTGGAGAAAGTCTTCTGCTTCTGCCATCAGTGCTGGATCAACATGCTCTCCTCGCTGGTTCTGGATGGGAGTATGGAGCGATACTCCAGGCTCCTTAGGTCTTTCCTCCCGGTCCTCGAGTTGTCCTCCTTGGTACTTAGAAATTCTTGGTTCCAATGCTATGAGACAGAACAGAACATGGTTATGGAAATTTCACCACTACTATTCATGTAGTGGGGCAGATGCATACATTGAATACAATTTACAATATTCCCCACCCGGATTTACTAATGTTTTTAACAGTTGGATTCCTTTAGGTATCCAGAATGTCCCCCTCTGGGTTTCCGGTTGGCTCCTCTATTTGCCACAAAGTATGCCTGGGATGGAAACTCTTCAGCTGGTTGATGTGGACCCACTTGTCTTCCCCTTCTGCCAAACTGCCCTTGGGGATGCAGATTTGGTAGGCGACTGGTGAGATTCTGTCTACAATTTCAAAAGGACCCCACCAAGTTGGGAGGAATTTGCGCTGTTTGGCTTGGTTCCTTTGGAAATTGTACAAGTAGACACAGTCTCCTACTTGGTATTCTTTTTTAGTTGTCTTAAGGTCCTATTTGGTCTTCATACTGTCTGCAGATCTTTCTAGATTCCGCTGAGCATAGGCAAAAGAATGATGAAGGTATTTTCTCAGATTTTCAGCATACTCATGAGTTGTCGAGGCATTTATCAAGGTCTGCTCTTGGGTTCTGTAGAGCAGATGCTGTGGAAGCACCATCCTTCGTCCAGTCATCAGCTCAAATGGAGATATTTTTGTTGCACAAGAAGGGGTAGATCTGATGGCCATCAGGACAAGGGGTAATCAAATGTCCCAACGTGGCCCAGAATCTGCCACAATCTTTTTTAATATGCTCACAATAGTCTTGTTGTATCTCTCAACTCCACCACTAGAGGCTGGCCGGTAGGCAATGTGTAGTTTCCTTTTGACCCCAAGCATCTCCCACATCTTTGTCATCACTTCGCTAGTGAAGTGGCTACCTCGGCCTGACTCAATCCTTTGGGGTAGTCCAAAACGCAAGAAGATGTGATTGATCATCAGGGCAGCTGCTATTTCTGCCTTACAATTTGGGGCCGGGAGACATTCCACCCATTTAGTGAACAAGCATGTTACG
This sequence comes from Ambystoma mexicanum, assembly GCF_040938575.1. Classification (NCBI taxonomy): domain Eukaryota; kingdom Metazoa; phylum Chordata; class Amphibia; order Caudata; family Ambystomatidae; genus Ambystoma; species Ambystoma mexicanum. The sequence continues at coordinate 721,409,597 of NC_090932.1, forward strand.
GTCAACATGTACTTGTTCCCCCTAGAGGAGCGAATCATGGGCCGATAAAATCAACTTGTAAATCTAACCAAGGAAGTGCCATCCCCCTCTTTTGGAGGGGGGTACAGAGTGTGAGTGATTTTGGCTGAAATTGTGCACACACAAGACACCCCTTCAAGTATTGGTCAAGGTCCTGCCCCATGTGTGGCCAGTATGCAACATCTCGCAAGATTTCTAATGTCGTATGAAACCCCTGGTGACCGGCTGTGGCCGCATCATGGGCGTGACTTAGCATCACGCTTCAGAAAGAGGTAGGGACCACCCACTGTTCATGGCCAGCTATGGATCTCCTCACCAATAAATCATCTTGGATTTTGAACATTTTTGGACATTTCATAAACACTCTGAGGTCCTCTTTCCCAATGTAATCGGTATCCGTCAGTGGAAAGTTCACAGGGTCCTCAATGTGTTGATAAAACTTACCAATTATTGGATCCCCTTTTTGAGCTGTAATCAAATCAGAATCTGGGGTCTCCTTACTCCATTGTACAGTTGAGAGTTCATTGTGAGCATTTGTCTGGGACCTAGTGACAGAAGTGACCTAGATTTCCCCCAACAGGGACTCGATCTCAAGTAGATCCCCTTGGGTGGCTCCGGTTTTACCCAGCTGATCAGCTAGGTAATTTCCAGTTGGTCTGGTCCCTCTACCTTAGAATGACCATTGATCTTTTTCCAGTAGATGGTCATCCCATTCGAGGTGACCAGATCATCAATATTTTGTATTAATTTTCTGTGATTCAAAGGTTTATTATTAGCACAAAGCATGCCTTTGGGTTTCCAGTTAACCAGGTGCTCCACGAATCAGTTCCGTACATAATCTAAGTCTGTGATTATGACTAGTTCGTGGAGTTGGTGTTGGACAGCAGTGAGGATGACTTGATGCACAGCCATCAGCTCTGCCACTTGACTACTTCAGGGACCGATTTTGTACCCAGCGGAGGCTTCTGGGGCATCATTCACCCATGCATTCCCTACGCCGGCCACAAGTTCCTTTTCCCCGTTGTTGTCAACATGGTAGGAGCACCCATCCACATAGACAATGGGCATTCTCTCACACTGGTCTTCTTCAAAGACTTTGTGTGGGGAATTAAGGTAGGCCTCCATGTTGTCCTTGGTTCTAAGACTTTCGTCCTCAAGACAGTTTTCTCTGGCACAATCATGCAAGTCAGCCAGATCTTGCGCGAGGGGACTCTTCTTGTTTTGGCCATATCTGGCCATATCTGACCTCTACAGGAAAGCCTTGCATTGACAGAATCCAGGAAGTAATTTGGAAATTACTCACATTTCCAGCCAGGATTCTGTCACTTTGAAAATATTGCAAAGGTTGGTGTGGAGTCTCCACAATGATGTTTTCCCCCTGGATAAACGGGTGGTAATTCTTCAATGCCCACACCGTTCCCAGGAGTGCCTTCTCACAATCGTTGAATTTTTCCTCCACAGAGGATAAAGTCTTACTCGCATAGGAGATTACTTTATTGATCTTGTCATGCTATTTATATAATACTGCAGTTAAGCATGTATTTGAAAACACTGTCTCTAAGAAGAACTCCTTGTTTTGACAGGGTAAGTTAGGCAAGGCGCTTGTGAGAGGCTTCTTTTGAGTTGTCTTACTGCCTCGGCTTGTCCTGGACCCCACTTCCACTTGACCACCCTCCTTCAGAAGATGGATCAGGGGTCTTGTGATCTCTGCATAATCCTCAATGAACTTTCTGCTGTAATTAGTTAGTGCAAGGAGGCTCCTTAGCTCCCGCAGAGTTGTGGGGTCTTTTATTTTCTGGAGAGCTTCTACTTTCTTTTCCTGGGGACAGAGACCCTGAGGAGTTATCTCATGCCCCATGAAATTGACACGGAGTTCTGCACCACTGTGCCTTTTGAAAGGAGAGTTTTGCTCTGGCAGCCCTCAACTGTGTCAGGGCATAACGGATCTCCGCTATGTGTTCCTCCACAGTTGAGCTTTTGACTAGAAATTCATGCCCCATGAAATTGACACGGGTTCTGCACACTGTGCCTTTTGAAAGGAGAGTTTTGCTCCGGCAGCCCGCAACTGTATCAGGGCATAACGGATCTCTGCTATGTGTTCCTGCACAGTTGAGTTTTTGACTAGAACAGCATCTACATAGGCCAGGTTACCCCTTTCACCCAGGTCGGGCATGGCCTTATGTAGAAAGATTTTAAATTAATTGCTGGCGTTGATGTATCCAAAGGGAGTCCGGGTCCATGTGTACTGCTGCCCCCCTACTGACAGGGACAGTCCAGTACCCATTGGTCAGGTCAATGGCATTGAATACGTTTGACCCCTGGATCTGGGCCAGCCCTTGGTCAATGTAGGGAAGAGGCCATCGAGAAGTATGGACCCGTTTGTTGAGCTCCCTTAGGTCAGCACAGAGTCTCCACTGGCCGTTAGGTTTCAAAATCCCCAGCACCGGATTATTGAAGGTGCTGTGGACTGGACGAATTATCCCACGGGACTCAAGGTTCTTAATTATTTGAGTAAGGGACTCCATTGATGCGAGAGGCAAGCGATATAGCTTCACAAACACTGGAGTCATGCCAGGGTCTGTGGGAATTGTGTGGATGTTGGTGCGACCACAGTCATATGAGTCCACCGCAAAGAGATCTTAAAAATCTAAGAACACTTGTTTCAATTTTTGCTTTTGCTCCAGAGTCTCGCAGGCATCAGCTAGGTTGATTCTCTCTTCAACCATCTGCCTGAAGCCTGGAAAGACTTCCTATTTGGCTATCTAGGCAGCCTCCTCCAGCTGGGTGGAGAAGTCCCTAATCAAAGTGCTGATTTGGACTAATGGCTTCAGGTGGAGAAGGCAGTCCTTGTGAACTTGAAAGATCACCTTATCCGCCCTGAAGTCACATGACACATCTTCCTTACCACATAGGCAGGAAGTGTACACCAAGAAATTCCCCCCATGCCGGGTGAAGATCCTGTATGGTGTTGTGTCATCTTCGCTATCACTGTCAAAACAGTCCTTGGGGATTGGTCCTAACAGTCCATTACCTAAATCTATGGAAAAATGTCGGTCATCAACCGCCATTCCAATAATGGTGCCTGCGGCCAGAGTGATAATCTTTAGGTCACTGTTATCCACGTCTATTGGAATTGTGTCGTGTTCTATGATGACTAGTGGTGTTGGGTCTACCCCAAACCCTTGCTGTTGGAAATTAGCATTAAGATGGACATAGGCGTCAGGATTTTTCATCTTCTGTCCTCTTTTGATTTTTACTTCAAGTGAGAATTGTCGGGTCCGTTCTGGGATGGTGACTTCCTCTCCAGTCTGAATTTCAACTGCTTATAGCAGCAGTTGAGCTGACCGAAATGCTTTCTCTGGTACATCAAAGTCCATGGGATTACCCGCTAATTGGGACCAGGCTTTGAAGTTTATTAGGTCCAAACTAATGGCAAAGCGATTGCCTAAGTAAAATGCAGCAGGGACATCTCGCACGACCCAACAATTATGGACCATGCTCTTGTTGCCTATTGAAATTTGGAGCATACACCTGCTAGGTAATAGATGTTTGGAATTGGGTGTTTCCAGGTCCATTTCCCTTTTGCCTATCAGTTTAAATGTGGGAATGGCTGGATCTTTTGGGAGTTTGCGGAACATGGCCTCGCTGATGAAGCTCTTACCGTTGTTCACACATACTTGGGCGAGAACAGAGTCCTTCCCCTTATTTAACTGAATAGGGATGAACAAATGCTCGCCAATTTTCTGAATATCAGCCAAGCTTTGAGCTGATTTCTCATCTTCTTGGACTATAGGAATGGGATTTTCTGATTGTGAATTTGTATAGAATTTCAGAGTGTTTGCTTCCAGTGTGGAATGCCACCTTAAACTGGAAGGAAGGTTGATTTTCCGAGATAGGGAGGACTCCCCATCACCAGTTTGTTGTCCTACTGCAATTACTGTCACGTCTGAGATTTTGATTATTCTGGAAGTGAAATTCTATTTGGTCAGGTTTTTGTTCAACCATGTGACATGTGCCAGTTAAACTAACATAGTTGACACTATGTTTCAATTTTACTGGTCGGCTAGGGTGGGTCCAGAGGACCTTTTTTACACAATCTATGAGGGGAGACAACCTACGCAGGATGTCATTCCCTAGTAAACAAGGTGTGCCCTCTGGAGTCACAACTATGACCGGGTGCTTCACCTTGTGTCGCCCAATTTTAATGTCCAAATCCGCAGACCCCTAGACAGGAATTTCCTTCCCATCGAAGTTCTGAAGTTGTCCAGGAAGAGGGGTGAGAGAAATGTGTTATTTCTCCCCCCTTCCAGAATTCAGTTGATCAAAGGCCCTTTTTGACAGAAAGGTAGCTTGGGATCCAGTGTCCACCAGTTCCAAAATTGTACATTGCCCCTATATTTGGACGGGGCATAAAATCTTCCATCCTTTTCCTCAAAGGGGCAAAGTTAATGCACATTTTTGGCCAACTGGTGGGTTAATTTCCTTGCTTTGGATACTGACAGAGAGGTGAATTGGGCAGGATTCTGTTTGGGATCTTGGGAACCTGTAAGAAAAAGGTGACAGCTAGATATGGGGGAAGTTTTGGACTCCCCTGGTTCTAATTCTGGGCTGACCCCCCCTTTTTGGAGGCAGTCACCAGGATGGGTTTGAACCAGGGGGTTTTCGTGCTGGTCATTCTGGGTACTGATGGTGGGCGGTTTTAACTCGGTCCCCACATCTACCTAGTGTGGATTTGGATCTTTTTGGACCCATTTTTCTTTGGGAGGAGTTCCGCCATCCCTGAAGGAGAAGATCCTTTTCCCAGAATCCTCTGAGGACCCCTCTCCTTCAAAATGGAAGATTTGCACCTATTTCACAAAATGGGCATTTTTAGGCTCCTTATTTCTCCTACGCACCCTCTGCTCCTTGGGTTGCACACTTTCGGGGGCAGGAGATTTTGGTTCCGGTTCCTCGGTTTCCAGGGGCTTTTCACAAATGGGGAAGGAAGCTTCCTCTAAGGTTTTACACCCCCCTTCCCCTTGTGCCTCCTCGCTGGGAACTGGTGGGTTGTCGGGGTTCTTCCCCCGTCATTGTTCTGGAGCACCAGACCCTGGGTTTGAGGAGTTCTGGCCGCGATGCTCATCTGAGGGTTCTGTTGAGCCCTCAGCATGCGGCCCAGATCCTGTGCCATGTTCTGGACCTGGCGCTCTAGTTGGGACACCCGCTCTGACTTTTACGGGGTCCTTAGGTCTACCCTGGGTTGATCCCGGGAAGGGTAACTATCCCTTCTCGCAAAATACCCCTGGTTAGGAAATTTTGGGTACCCCTCCTCCCTTGGCCTCCCCTCTCCCGGACTGGGCTGTCTGGGCTCAGGAAAGTGTGGAAAGAAGGATGGGTTGTTTTGGGGGTTGATGTTTGGCAGGTACTGGGGAAAGAAATTTGGTCCGGTATTTGGGGGATTACTGCCCTTCTGGGGGAAGTGAGGAGGGAAGTTCCCTGGTTTTCCTGCTGTCTGTCTAGCTGGGAAGAGGTTTTGAGTATGCTCTTAGTGGGCCTAGTCTCATGGAATTCCCCACCAACTTTTACCACCTGATCTCTTGGTAGGTTATATTTCTGAGGATCCATTTCTCTGATTCTCCCCTCACTGGAGTCTCCCTGATCAGAGAAGGTGGCCCTAGAACTTGGGAACCTACACATAGATGCCAGCCCATCCTTTTCTTGGAGGCGCTGACCTGTTAGACCCATATTTCCCACTGGGTTGAAGTCTACCATTCCCTTGGCCAGTGGACATGGGGGTGGCAGAGTCCATGGAATTGAAAGGATTAAAGTCTTTGGTGCCAGGGTTCCTGAGATTATGCTCAGGGGTTTCCCTCTCCCATCTGACCTCATCCCTCTCAGCCCCTACTCCCTGATGGCATGCAAGAATCCAACCCTTTTGTTCTTCTATTAAGGCTGTACCTGTCTCTATTAGTTGTTACTGCATTGCTATCTGTCTATGGAGCCTGTCATTTTTTTCACAGAGAGCCTCATTGTCTCTCTGTGCTTCCTGTCTGATTTGGGAGTATTTGGCCAATTTTTGCTGCAGGAGGCTCACCTCCTGAGTCTGATCCTTACTAGCCTGATTAATCTTTGCCAGAGCATCTTCCACCCTCCTGGTGTGCTCAAACAGCTTTTCGAAGTCCACTTTGAGTTCACCCAGTCCCTGAAGGGCCAGGTGATTTTCTTCCACCTTGGTTTTTAAATTGTTGACTTCCTGGCCAAGGCTTCCCTTTCCTGAATTAGAGTACCCCTCTGTGCAGCCATCCCTTTGTTTTTTGAATGCACCAGCTTTCTCGTGCTCTTCATCAAACTCTGTTTGGGATTCAAAGTCTTGTCAATCTGGAAAAGTGAATACCCTTCATTTGAATGACAGACGTAACTTGATGGCCGTAGGCCAACCGTCTTATGTACCGAATTATAGAAATATAGACTGTTATGCTTGACCAACAAGCGGCCATTTTAAACGTAGCAGAATCACCATTTTGCTTGTTAACCATTGCTCATTGCTTTCTGTCTAAAACTGCTTTGCAGCTTGCAATTCTTGCGGATTCTGCTTACTCTGCTCAACTGTTAACATTGTTGTCTGAATATGAAAGGGCAAGGTCGCGGGACTGAGGAGTTCGTTGAAAACACCTCATGAGTAGCCCAGAAAGGAATGCCCACGCTCCCTCTCTGTATCCTTGAGGGAGAGCTGCAGGGCATTTAATCACTTCACAGCTGCCAGCCAGTCTCGTACGATGGTAGAATATCTTAGAATAAAACATGATAATTCATTTATTATTTTCCTCTTTTAATTTGTCTATGCGGTTCTCTAAAGTGACCATCTGTTCTGTGCATGCTCTGTTAAGGGTTAATTGCTGTTCCAACTTTTGTTGGCTCTGTTGTAGAGAGTCCAATCTTTCCTGACACTCTTTTTGCTGTGTCAGTAATTAGGTATCTTGCTATACCTTCTCTTGCTGCAGGAGATCCAGATCTTCCTTTAATTTTGTCAGGTACTGTCTAGTTTCTCGCTCTGAACCTTTGCTCTGCAGAGTACAGATCAGTTTGGGTTTTCTCTAGGGATTGTACTTGCCTCTTTGCCAGATCTAGGTTTTCGGCATATTTTTCCTGTATTACTCCAATGTGGATGTATAGGTAAGCTGCTATTTTGGAAAGTTTACATTACTCTTCTTTTATTTGTGGGGCCATATACAATTCACTAAGTGCCTGGTGCAATGGACCCTGGTCCTGCCATGTATATAATTCTATGGCAGTGATTTGTTGTTTGATTTCGTGCAGCCAGACATTTTCATCCTGCTCTACCCATTCACCCCTGACAAACAGTTTGTGCAGTAGGTGTTCTTTTGCCATATTGATTGCCACTAGGGTCGCCATTCTGATAATATTAATTTCATTCTGACTTACTCAGGGTTATTTTTACCTTTGCAAACAGGCCCAACTCCTTTGAGTATTTCTTTTGAAGGGTGTTTTTACAGTGTAGGACAGTATGGTAGCCCAGCAAGGTGTATGTACCCCGTCAATTAGCGTCAGTTAGCATGCTGTGTTAGACTGTCACAAGTGGCATGTCTAATTCAGGATCTCGTGACAAGCCCCCAAGCTGTAAGTGATTTCAATCCGGCACACACCCAAGTCAATGCCTAGCGTGTAATGCACAACTGAAATCCTTATTTATATTTGTCTAAAAGTTCTTTATTCTAAACAATATACCACTCATATCAAGCCCCTCTCCTGGAACCCCCCCGGGCAGACTGAACCAGGAATCAGGCTGGTTTGCAAAGTTAAAATATTTATTTAGGTATTTACAATTTAATTACACTATGTTTTAATGGGTATACAATAATCACCAATGTGGTCATGTAACACTGAATAATCTCTTTAATACACAAGGAGTAATAGTGAGCAAAACAATTCAGCACAGAAATAATACTTTTGTGTGTGTGTTCAGATCCGCTAGCACTGTAGTTAAAGGTTCCCCCTGCACACCCCTCAACCTCCCAATAGGCAATGTAAAGAGATAGGAGGAGAGAGCAGGTATTCAGGAATAGCAAAATTCAACAAAATATCAATTGACTGTCAAGCTGTCAGAATGCCTTTTAAAGTTATCTTAGAATGGACTGGGTAAAACTCTAAGGGCCTCATCACGAGTTGGGCGGTAACGCCGGCGCTGTTAGCGTCAGTGCTAATAGCCCTATCGCCAAACCCCCCTGGCGCTATTAGCGCCGGATCATGGGTTTGGCAGAACGGTTATTGCTCATTCCCCATTGGGCACATTTGGGAATTCATCATCCGCCATTGGGCCCAATGGGGAAAATTTGGGCTATTGTAGCTGGCGGATTTCCTGCTGGTGGTAAACGCTTAAAAAATCGGCAAATTTGCCACAGATTTCCCCCCAGCTCAGAGCTAGGGGGAAATCTGCCAAGGTCATGATCTGGCGGACCCTTAAATGCGGCGGTAATAGCGCTACTGCCGCATTTGAAGGTTACTGCCAAACTCGTGATGAGGCCCTAAATATGGTCAACATTGCTGAAATTGCTATGAATTCTTTTGGGAGCTGCTTTGGATAGTTGCATACAAACACAAGCAATGATTTAATACCAAGAAACAATTTGAAATATTAAAATTCAAGTCGGAAGCAATCAAAAGCAGTTTTACAGTGTCAGAATTTCCCAAAAACGAAATTTGCGGCAAACTTTTCACTGTCCGATAATCGCGATAACGGGAGAACCGTATGGATTTGGGATGCGGTTTTAGATGCGATTTAAAGCTGTGGATGTTAGCTACAAGGAGAAGTTGGAATTTCTAGCACAAAAAATGAGGAAGTTATGAATGTTTTAGTGGAGGTCATTTTTTCGAAATAGGCGCAAGAATGGAAAACAGGAATGCACTTTTAAAATGACAAAAAGGATTTCTTACACTAGAGGATGACTATGAACAAAACAAATGCCATACAGGAACACAGCCACTTGATCAGAATGAGCTGCAGGACTCGCCTTCTTCAGATGAGAAAATATCAGCGCAAAGATAGTTATAGCAATACAAGTACAGGGGGAAGATAGGAGGGATTGGATAGAGGGTTCAAACTATTAAAAAATACTCCTAATAATGCAGGTTCTGAATACGGGATAGGATGGTTTTAAGATAGGGATTAACTAAGCAAGGTACATATGCTAGTGACACAGTCCTTTCTACGGATATTCACTAGATATGTTTTTAAATGGTATCGTCAGGATTCTGGTCCGTCAAGATTTCGGTCAGGGAAGTGGATCTGGGTCTAGGACAGACAGCGGGGCACATCGGATTGGATCTGCAATCAGCAAGGTGCTCTGGTCACAGCACGGCACAGGACTGGACTGGATCTGCAATGCACTCTGGTCACAGCACGGGACTGGATTGGATCTGCCCTTCATGGTTCTGATGATAATTATTTCAGCGAGCAAGCAGTACAGCGCAGCCCGGCTATATATGATGCTTCCCCTTAGGGTTTTGGGGTTCTGGTTCTGGAATTTGAGGCCTAGCTGAAAATGGTTCAGCTATGCAATGGGTTTCTGCTTTGCCAAGTTTCTGGAGTCTGGAGCAAGTAAGATGGAGAGTTCTGCAGCAGGGTGCTCCGCCAGTATCAGGATAGTGGGTGAATCTGTCTGTCTTTTTGAGTAGTGAGCTGTTTCTGTTTATGCTTTGATAAAGGGGTGTGTGTGTGCTGGTTTATCCTAAGATCGCCCCTTTGACAGGCGATTGGGTCAGAGCCTCCTCTCTGTCTTGATAGGAGGAGAGAACCAGGGTGTCACCTTTATGGTGTGATTTTATGAGGCTGAGAGTCCACCTCTAGCCCCTTGAACACAAAATCTACTTTTGGCACCATACATATTTACACATGTGTAACCTCTATAAGAATCACATATACAGATTACATATTTTATATGGCAGCTATCCCTCAATACCCTGTAGCCGTGGGATCTTGTCTCGGCTTTTCATGGAATTTTGCCCTTTTCATCAGGAACACAATGTCCCATTTATAAGCAAATTTCTACATGTATGCGCATTTAAAATGGGCATAAGTGTATAAAGATTCATACTTCTAGCAGAAATACATTTGGTGTAAAATCACATTTTCTGCTGTTTCTTTCCAGAACATGTCACACGATTTTGCGGCCTCTTGAAACGTTCAGCCAAAATTTAGATTCACAAATCTGTTACTTTTATATTTTTCACAATTTTCACTGGAAAATTATAAGTCTTTTAAAAATGTGTCCTTTGTCCTTGTTGAGCAACAAATGGTTGTTTAGCTCCACCCCTTTGGTCTCTCCCTGGGAGCCCAGAAGCCATCCCCTATGTTTGCTCATGGCAGAAGCCATTTATGACTGCCTTTGCACTTCGCATCTCCTGAGCTGGAGCTGTCCATTGCACCCTTTTGCCTCTGTAAGTTCTTTCCAAACCCTATAATTATCGCTTAGGTGTGATTTCTTATTTCCTACTGGAGGAAAAGGCCTCTGTGAGGAAACCTGTTATTCCAGTTTGGTTAGCTTTAGCCAGGCATGATTTAATTGTTAATTCTGTTGCATTTTTCCTTAGCTTAAAACAACCTTGGGATTTCAAAATAGCAGCTAGAATTCTCATTCTAGATTTTAAACCATGGAATCAAAACAATTACAATATGGGTTACTATCAGCAACAGGCCTCTTAGAGTGCAAACATTTAGTTTCAGTTTATGTACATGTTTAAAATAGCAGCTAGAATTCTCATTCTAGATTTTAAACCATGGAATCAAATGTAATTATTTTGTTTTGGAAGACGAGGCAGGGGTTAGTGAGGGTTCTAAGCATTGTTCTGGTGCTTTGATTTAGCCACGTATCTGGGTCTTATCTATTCCAGTTTGGTTAGCTTTAGCCAGGCTTGATTTAATTGTTTTGATTGTTTTGATTTAATTGTTAAGTCTGTTGCATTTTTCCATAGCTTAAAACAACCTTGGGATTTCAAAATAGCAGCTAGAATTCTCTTTCTCATTCTAGATTTTAAACCATGGAATCAAAACAATTACAATATAGGTTACTATCAGCAACAGGCCTCTTAGAGTGCAAACATTTAGTTTCAGTTTATGTACATGTTTAAGGTTAATCAAGCAGGCTTCCTGACAGCTCTCATCCCTGCAGTCCACTGCTGCACAGAGATTTTGGCATCCACAGTCATGCCACTTTTGCTGTGGAAATCCCTTTAGGCTTTCAGCTTTTCAGGACCTTGCAAGTTCACCATCATTTTGTGCTTTGAAAAGCGCGATTTCTAGAGGTTGTGGCACGCACTCGAGTTTTGTGGCCATTTTGCTATTTCTGGTACCATCATAACACAGTACTGCAGCATAGCAGAGCAGAAGTGGGTTAAAACATCCCACAGGTGCCAAGTTATTCTACGGACAAGAAATATTCTTTGACGTAGCTTTGAAATTATTAGATCTGTGGGAAGCTATAATATGGAGAAGAGTTCTGGGGGTACCAAATTGTGTTTCGCTAGCTGAAATAAGGTATGAATAGGGCCTCATTTCTATTCATGTGTGGATGGTTTGGAGTCTCTTGCCCTGTTTAGGAAATTACTTTTGCCAATTCGTGATTCCCTATATGTGAACCTGCAGGAGTCCATGAATGTGATCTCTACTGGTAAATGCACAAACTATGTCAGAGTAACTAGAAACGATTGTGAGAGAATTGAACACAAAATAGGCATGAATATCGACACCTTAATTCTAAATCCAGCTAAGGTAAAAAAAACAGTTATTTTATCACGACTGTATTGAGATGCATGATAGACTACTTGGTTATACATCCACGTCGCATCCCTCTCATCAACATAAAAAGGGGCGTGAAATTGCTCCACATCTTATGAAATTTCATGATAGACACCATAGGAAAACATTTTTAAAGTTTGGATGGAACTTACTGTTAAGCATTGAAATGTGCCTGCTACGTGGTATAATTACATCTGAAGACTCAAGATGCAGCATCTGTAATGTTAAAGGCACTTTTGAATCTACTAGACATCTGCTGTCGTTTTGTAAAGGGTTAAATGAAAAAAAGGTCTTGTTACCTGTGTAAAATGTTTCCTGTTAATCAATGGTTTCAGGAAATGCATATCCGGCACAGATGTTTAAGCAGTAGAACTACCTTGTATACTTTGGCAGTTGCAGACTTTTTTAAATCTTTAGAATTAAGTGAAAAAAAGCTCACCTCTAAACTCCCAGTCACCGCCGACAAGTAGCATGTACCACTTGTATTGAGGATTACATATGAAATTCTGAGATGTCAATATAATTAAATGTTAGCGATAATTTCTTATATCTATGCAAATGTAAAGTGTATGTTTTTTTAAACATTTTGCTAATCTTTTTAATCTTAGAAGGCTGTGAATATAATGTTTTTTTTTTAATTTTTAAACACAAGATATCATGAATTTTCAATCTGCTGACAATAGTGTTCTTACGTGTTTTGTGTGATTTTATGATTCTGTTCTTGTCTATCCTTTTCACTTTGTATTTGGTATTTCTTATTTTGCATTTTTACTTTTATGTGCTTTGTGAATTTTCAAACATGAGTCATAATGAATTTTCATTCAGTTGTTAACATTTTAGGGTTCTTAACTGTTCAGTATGATGTTATGATTCTGCTTTGGTGTAGGTTTTTTCTACTTTGTATTCTGTATTGTTTTATATGTACACATTTGTAAAGGTCATTTAAACCATATACAATAATAAAAAATAATACAATGCTAAGAGGCTCATTTACGAGTTGGTGACACACAGTAGAACAGGAAAACATGTAATGTATACATATTACTTAACATTCACTTTTCTTTCAATACAGAGTGATCATCGTTACATTTTCAAGAAGGACGTTTTGCTTTTTTTTTACTGCATTTCACAGATCTATGAATGAACCCTTAGGAGTTTTCGGATTTCTCCCCCTGCAGGTGAAGTGATAGTGCCTCTCTGCTAATCATTGAGCTGGCAATGTGGTTTTAACCACATATTACTGCCGGGATTCTGAGCCCTCTCAACTGTGGAAGGCTTGTATATTTTCTCAGCCATAGCTCCTCGTCACGTTCTCCCTGCACTGCAGCTTCACCTCTCCTCTTCCACTTCCTCTGCCGGTTCCCTGAGCCTGCCAACCTATGAACAAACATACCTTTACTGGAGTCTCACGTCATTTACTGTCCTCCAAAATGGTCACTATGGGTGAAGGGAGAAGGAAACTACACCTAGTCCCTTTTCCAGATGGCCATTGACACACCAGGGAAGGGGAGGGACAGCAGGAGTGGAGGACATCAGGCCATAGGTACCTAAGTAACTGTTTCATGGAAGCAGTTATCTTTGTGCTTACACATTTCAAATGTATAATGAGTAGGAGTGGGTCCATCTCGCTAAAGAGAAGTAGGCCCACTGATGTCACAGTCAAGGATCACAGCAAACACTCTTTTCAGATGTATCAAATATTTGTGTATTCATTACTTTGTAATCTCAGTAATACTTTCATTTTTATGAACCAGATTCAGAAACTTTTCTTAAAACGATGGCTGATAACCCTTCTTTGGTGTTCTTACAATCCAATCTATGATGATTTAGGATTTTTGAATGCATAAGTATTTTGTTGATTCAATGATACATGATTTGCCATTGTAAAACACCTTCTATGAAACATGAATCAAACCTTATACACCAATGGAGGAGTCAGGCATACACCCAGGATCTATAACCAGGGCCAGAGATGGAATGTTAGAGGAGGTTCTAAAGACTCTTGAAGAAACATTTGTGTGGAGGGGCTTGAGGAAGGCGGTACACAGAGCCTCAAAACCATGAAGACAAAGACCATAACAACATGGAGGCAGGAAGGCCCAAACAAGGCTTCACAAAAAGCAATGCTGTAGAGGACGCTTAGCGATTGCTGACGCAGAGGTCACTTTTGGTATTGGGATTTATTTTTGGCCCGAGTGCCTTTTCAAAATGTAGGGTCCACATGTAGAACCCTGGGAGATGGCTGGAAAGGGAAAATATTTTCAGCAATTCTGGAGCACACCTTTCTGACACCCATGAAGTGGACAGCACATGCTGATGCAAATACTATATGTATTGTGGACAGGAAGGACAATGAGGAATCGTAACTTAAGATTTGCACCTCCTTTCCACTATACAAATGAATATAAGGCATGGCGTAAACTCAATGTGTACAATGTATATGCATACATGTTATGCAGTGAATTTAATACACGCCATGTTCAACACGAGCACCTTAGTGTCTTTGTGAGCTCTAATAAACTATGTATGCACAACATCCACCATGGCCATTACCTATGGGCCAGACAAACAAATAAAAGGTAGCACATGAAATTGCTGTGGTGTAGGGGGCTTTAAAATGCCTTGGTGGTCATTTTGAAACTGTTTAGCTGCAGTGGCTATCAACATGTAAAAATGGCTACTCAGCGGTATAGCCAAGAGTAAACTATGTGTATGTCTCCATCCCACTACTCAAACCACTTTAGAGTGAGAATGCTCTCCAGGGACAAAAACGAGGTGCTCAGGACTCACCCCGTCCAGGTAACTATATGGTCTACTAAGGACAGCGTCCTAAAAATGAGCTGTAGCTGCAGTGGCACCTCGAGAGAAGTCCCTCGAACAGCAAATAGGAAGTCTAGAACTAAAGAGGTTTAGGGGACTTCTCAAGTTACCAAAAAGAATTCTCCACCACACATTGTCCCAAGCCAAAAGGCCTCCAGACCTCCCCTCTCCCACCCTAGATATATAAAGCTATTAGCACTTTGCATGCAATATCCGCTGTATAAAAATGAACTATGGTAAATCAGATGCATTTTATTTTTAACGAGTTGGTAAATACTGTTGTAGATATAAGGAACTGGAACTGCCTCTATTTGCTTTTTCTATGGAGCTCATGTTTATTTTGGTGCAACGGGAATGGAAGGCGAACATTCCTTGAGTAAGGCTTTATGCCCTTCCATTCACGCCATACCACATTTCCAATAATTTGTATGGCGGAGAGGAGGGATGGAAAACAATTTTAGTTTTTGCCACCATCCTTCCTCTCGCCACTATTCAAATGCTCTAGCATTTGTGCCAGCATGGATTTTCATGCTGGCACAAATGCTGGAGATCCCTATGGGGTCCGCCGGCTTTATGCAGAACCACAAAACAGGTGGACATCACAGTGATCCATTGTCCACACACATGGCAGGAAGCGTGTACAATTACAATAAACGCTGCCCAACATGCTTGTATTTAGGACAGCATTTAATTGTTATTGTGAGCACTGCTTACCATACACGCATTGTAAGCAGTCTTCAGAATGACAATGCTGCCCGACATGCAAGCACATCCGGCAGCGTTTAATTGTAATTGTGAGTATGCTGCTTGCCATGCAAGCATGGCTAGCAGCGAACACAATTCAAAGTAACCTCTGCTTGGCATGCAAGCATGGCAGGCAGCATTTACTGACTTTACACAGTGGGATGTAAAAGGGCCGGGCAAAAAACGGTGTGCACATGACACATTTTCCCCTGCACATTTGCAGTACGCCATACAAATGATGACATTTGGCACCAGGGATCCATTTACATTGCAGTGCTAACTTCATTTTAGATTACTGTAATGGGATTTTTTGCATCATTTAAGTTCAAACTGAATATTTATGGAAATTGTTCAACAAAGTTCAATACATTTCATATTTATATGTAAGCTTGAGGGAACTTTCTCAAAAGTAATCTGTGAGGTCCTGCTTCTTGCCTAGTGGCATTCAGGTAGGTTTGCAGGTACAGGCAGAATGTTCGTCTTGCTTGAATCTGCCAGACCTTCCTTAAAGAGCCATACATCCTTAGGGAGGTTTGGGAGACTTTAAGGCCGTTTCACTCTAATTTGTGGGAAACGACACATACACAAAACGACTTAAAGGGCTTTAGAAAAGGAAGAAAGGTTAAAGGAATGGGAGGGGTCGAGGGTTTGGTGAGTGGATTTTGTAAGGGCAAATTGAGCCTTGTGCATCTGTGAAGTAGGACAGCAAATTACATTCTGCAGTAAAATATCTCAGTAGATTAATGCACCTTCTCCAGAGAAATGTGGATAACTTGCATGTCCAAGGTTTGAATCTGGGTAAGAAGAATTTTGCTTTTCATCCTTGTCAAGTTAATGAACTTAGATTGACGTGGGAAATTGCAAGATTGTATGTGAAAAGATAAGAGTCACATGTCAGGGGTGCCTTGGTAGACATTTCATTATTCACACAATGTGTCAATCTCTGGGTTAAAATGTTGTTTACCAGTGAGGTTTATAAAATTTCAAAATAGGGCATTTATAACAGTAATGCAACTCTGAAATGCCTATTGGGCTTTTGGGTGCAAACATTTTGATCACACTGAGTTTGTTTGCATGAGGACTACTGAGGTTGTTTATTGAATAATAGGGAGAGTCCATGGCTACAAATCAGTGACCAAAATACCAAAGAAAGACTTGGGGAGGTTTAACGGCTGAAGGGTTCGCCCCCCAAAAAAGCTTTGCACATAGCTAAAGGACTAAAGAACTCAACTGCCTTTGTATTGTCTCTTCTTGATTTGAACAGCTAACAATAGTTATTCAACAAATATAAAACATGTGTCAACCACAACATCATAAAACATAGAAAAACAATTCTTAAGTACATATAAATGGATTAAACCCATATAAAAACCTGTAAACATCAAACATATTACATACATCTTGTGAAAAGTGACAAGTGCAGTGCAAATGTGAAAAGTGCAAAATTCATTAAAACCAAAATGCAGAAAAAATCTGAATACAGCTGGCTACCTAGAGCCAGTCTGTTGTGCATTCACTTGAATATCATTGGGCAATGATAGATAGCCAGTACAGATAATAGCTACTCTAACTTATCAAACAGGTATGTTTATTTGTAGGTGGATCCTTTTCAAATATTACAGCATCCTTGACAACTCTCAATTCAATGACACCAGAAAAGCCAGCAGATTAAGAGTCAGTCACATGTCAGGCATTCATGATGTAGAATCTCACATTCCTCTAAAGGAATACCATTTAGTTACGTAGGTTTTCAAGGTTATGAGCTCTTCTGGGTTGAAAACAAACAACAAATCTACCATGTATCTATCATAAAAGACCTATGGTTGAAGGGAGTGTCTTACATGCTCCTGACAATCATCTATTCCAGTTTGTCCTTGGTGTAGCAGCAGAACCCACTAGAAACAAGCATGTGACCTTTATGAATAAAGTGACATGCACATTTCTCAAAGTAAGGAAAGAAAGCATAATCTGCACATTTTTTATTTTTGTAACTTTTTGTGAATTTGACATTGTTTTTTCTAAATAATTCTCAGTTGCAAATTAAGAGTCAATTTTGTTTTCTATTGCTTTTTTAAAACAGCCAGATGTAAGGCATTAGTAGTTTAGGCACTTTCTTTGAGCATCCCTGGCTGGAAAGATTCTGAACTTCTGACATATTCCATTGAATTGCATACTTTGCTTTGAACTAGCCAACCCTATGGCAGCCTCCTCTACCATTGCACCCACCCAGGCCCTTTGCTTGGCCCTCGCTGCACACTTTGACTCAAAAACACAGGATATCCTATCCTCTCTCTCTTCCTCACCACCTCATGCATCAACATCTCTTGTACCACCCTTGCCCAGCCCCGTTCCTCCCCTTCTTCTCTCTTCTCTCTCCCCTGTCAGACCTGAGGAGGTCACTAGACAAGTCCGGTCTATGAAAGACTCCTCCAAACAGGTGGACCCCTGCCCCTCCAAAACCATCAAGGACAACATTGACTCCCCGGCCCCAGCCTTGTCCAACCTTTGCAACCACCCTTCGCCACTGGAGTTTTCCCCACTGCTCTTAAACACTTCTTTGTGCACCCTCTGCTCAAAAAACTTTCTGCTGAACCTTCCATTCCGGCAAACTATCGTCTGATCTCCATCACTCCTTTGCTGGGCAAACTCCTGGAGAAGTTGGCTATTTATCAGCTTATCCTCCACACTGAATCTGTTGGTTGCTTCCATGACCAGCAGTCTGGCTTTAGAGCATCCAGAGGCATGGAAACTGCTCTTCTGAACACCTGTGAAGATCTGATCTCAAATCATGATTCTAACTCTCCCTCTGTCCTCATTCTACTCGACCTCTCCTCTGTCTTTAATACAGTAAACCACAACAACCTGATCGCACGTCTCCGTGATACCCAGTGCATCACCGATCAGGCCCTGGCGTGGATAATCTCCTTTCACTCCGACCGCCCAAACCAGGTGGAATTGCGGTCCTTCCTCTCCCCTATCTTGCCCTCTACATGTGCTGTCGCAGAGGGAAATAACCTATACCCTTGGTTTTTCAATAGTTACATGCCCCCCCTTGTCCACATGATAGCCACCTTCACCTCCACATTTCAGTGTTACGTGGATGACACCCAGCTCTTCTTCAGACTACCCTCAGCCTCTTCCTCATCCTCACTCATACCTGTCTGTCTGCTCACAATTCGGTAGTGGTGTGCTGCAAACGACCTCTGCCTCACTGCCAGTAAGTCAAAGATTATCATCATCGGGGCCACTGCCATCGCTTTCCCTCTTTCTCTCTGCCCGGCCTCCGTTGGCCCTGCGCCTTCACCTACCAATGTGGCAACAAATCTGGGGGTCATCTTTGACTCCACTCTCTCGTTCTCATCTTACATCGTGGACATCTCTAAAAAGTCCCACTAGCAACTGCACCTTCTCAAAGGTATTCTACCTTTTCCTACCTTCACACAGAAGCTCACCATCTCCTGAACCCTGGTCCTCTCAAGGCTACAGCCTCTTTCTCAACCTTCACTCTTCTACCCTACGTCCCCTTCAACTCATCCAAAACAGAACTGAAAAAGACTTATCCTTGGACTCAAGCCCAGGGACCCCATCTCTCTGCTGAAATCCCTTCACTGGCGCCCCGTGGATGCAAGGATTAGGTTCAAGACCCTTTTTGGGGCCTGGGCCCACTCTATCTGCAATGCTCTCTTCCTAAATATTCATCTTCCCGAGCCCTCCGCTCGTCTTCCTCCAACTCTCTGCGGGTGAGTTGCTTCTCCAAGCAGAGACTTGGGGAGAGAGCTTTATCCACTGCAGGTGCCTCCCTCTGGAACAGCTTGCCTGCCTCTCTCCGTCTTGAGCTGGATCTCCTTAAGTTCCGGAAACTCCTCAAGACTTTCCTTTTCACCTCCTCCTTCTCTCTCTCTCTCCCCTCTGCTAAACACCTCTTTTGCTCTCTCGCTCTCTCTCCTCTACTTCTGCTCAGTTTTTCTGACTGGCTGCATGGTGTACCTTCAGAGCCTCACAGGTCCCAAGCTCTCCTTGCCAGTCTCCTGCCTTGCAATTGACGCAGAACGACTGCACTTCGGTTACGACCTATGAGAGTGGCATCTCTTTGCACTTAACCTAAGTTCTGATGGGACTGGGCGTACTTGACTTCAATTGTCCCACCACACACTTCCTTTTATGTTCGCCTTCATAATCTGAATGTGCCATGCCTAGTAAGATAGTTTGTTTTGTCTTCCCCTGCCTCACATGGTTGCGCTTTGAAAACACTTGTGTATAAGCGCATAATAAATAAACAATCAATCAATCAACTTGTGCTGGCAGGAACAATGCCTGGCCTCTTTTACCTAATGTTAGCAACAATTAATTTTTATGAAATGTGAGTACCTGAATCATTCACCCGAATCTCTTAAAGGTACGGCGATACTGAATCACACTAACACCGTGGGAATTGAAAGGATTTGGGGTTTGGCCAAATGTAGTCGCCCAGGCTTATTGAGATGACCCATATATATGGCTCTGCGAGTCTAGGAGGAAACAATCCTTCAGTTTCAGGTACATTATATGCACTTTCTGTAACCACGCCATGGATGGCTGCATAGGAGCAGCAACAAGATGGAGTGCTTTACCTCGACCTGATTCTAAGAGGCTTGGGAAAGCTTTGAGAAGCTACCGCTGCTTTCTGTCCAAACAAATAACCAGTTATTTAGGTAGATTGGAACAGCTTCCTATAATCAAATCTACATCTTCCATCTCAGTAATAGGAAAAGAGCAAAGGTTAAAGCAGGTCATGGATTGGTAGATTGGACACCAGCACTTACATAAACATTTACTTGACAACACTATTAGGGCACTAATGCCATGGAAAAGTGCAAAGTGTTTTTTTGCCATGCAAAGTCACTTCGCACTACAAAAAGACAGTTTGCACTACTCCATGAATCAGGGTGTTTGTTGGCAGTGCAAAGTCACTTTTCATCAGTGAAAAGTCTCTTTGCTCAGTGCAAAAAATGCCATGAATCAGGTTGAATTGTCCGAGTTCTATCAGACAAAACCTACAGACTGATGTTTGCTCCCAATTAGATTACGATTCTGTGTGCTTCAAAACAGCTGAATATATAACTTGGTTACATCAGATAATACCGTATGTCACGGCGAGGTGAACATATGCTCAGATAAATATTTTTTCAGCACGAGCAACAGCTCATTCTGTAACAGCCAAACGTGCATTTTGCGAAGATGAAGGGATAAAGGAATAATCCAGTCAGACACCGGAAGTGGAATGCCGTGTGAACGAGAAATATGAAAAAGTAAAGAGGAGGAATCAAGTAGGGAATGAAGGAAGAGCACCGCACATGACGCTCCACTGGGAAAGGAGGATGTCCCCTGTATGTTAACTGCTTGTTGCCAGGGGGCTTCCTGTACTGCACCTCAGAGAAAGAGGGCCCGATTCATGTTGAAAAGTGACTTTGCACTGCCGACACAAACCCGGATTCGTGGACTGTGCAGTGTTTTTCTGCAGTGCAAAGTCAGTGTAAAGACAGGTTTGCAGTACAACATGACTTTGCACTGCAAAAATACACTTTGCACAGTTCCATGAATCAAGGCTTGTGTCAGGAGTGCAAAGTCACTTTTCAGCAGTGCAAAGTCACTTTGAACCGTGCCAAAAAAAGTCCATGAATCATAGTCTGAATGTTGATATGAGGTATCTCTTTCAGCAACAATCTTATCAATCATTGATTGGGGATGTTGAATAAACTAGTTCTTCTTGAAGAGGAGCAGGTCAAGTTAGTGTTCCCTGAGAAAACAAACGATATTTTTAAGATGGTCGTATGATATGATATGATATGAAATGGCATTTATACCGTGCCTATAAACAAGTGTTTCAAGGTGCGACGAGGCAAGGGAGGGGAAACAGTGGGAAGACAAACAGCGATCCTACTAGGCCAGGTGTCATTCAGATCGCGCAAGTGCATGGGAGGGGGAAAGTGCAAGGGAGAGTGGGAGGTGAGAGTGCAGTTCACAGGATAATATACTAATAACATAGTAGGTATGGCCAGCTGGTGGCAAGTGCAAGGGTAAGTGCAGTCATCCGGTATCAAGTGCTGTAGAGGGACTGAAGGGATACAGCGACAGTCCATAATGCAGGGATTGGCAGGAAGGCAGTGCAGGAGTGCGACTGGCGGTGGAGGGGACCTGGGCCCGAGATCAACGGGTGGCCAGGTAACCAGTGCAGTTTCAGCCAGGGATTCAGCAGGGGAGAGGAGGAGAAAAAGCGCAAGCAAAGAGAAAAGTTTTGAGGTGCTTCCGGAACCAGAGATGGTTCTCCTCAAGTTTCAGTGAGGCAGAGAGGCTGTTCCAGAGGGCGGCCTTACCAGAGGAGAGAGATCTACCGCCAACTCATTCCTTGGCAAAGCGACTGACCCTGAGGGAGTTGGAGGCGGATAAGCGAAGAGCTCGAGAAGGAAGATATTTAGGAAGAGAGAGTTGGAGGTATTGCGGCCCCAGGCCCAGAAGGCCTTGGGGACAATGCAGAGGTACAATGTGTGGTTTAGTGGATAGAGTATTTATTTTTGCAGGTGTAACTGTATATGCCCAAGTCCTAGCTCAGGACCAGCCCATCATGTGATGTTAGACATGTCACCTACTATACTTGAGAGCAACCTTTGTGCATATTGGTCTTATTTATTATTGGAAATGTCTATCTCCCCAACATATCTCATAATTATTTTGGCGTTAATGTATCCTGGCTGATACAGCCTTACAAGATGCAGTGTATAATTTCTGCAACAGCTATCTCCTTATATTACAACAGGTGTTATAGGATACACTTTGGGCCTCATTGCACAGAACGCGGTAACGGTTTGCCGGTACCGGTAAGGGTACCGGCACGGTAAACCCTTACTGCCTTACTACGAGGTCCCTTTGCCGGACCCAACCTCAACGGCTGGTTTTATCAGCCGTTAAGGAACGTGCCCGCAAAGAGACCTTGGTGATAATTACGGTACCGCAATTTGCGGTACCGTAATTAGCTCCTTCCCCATTCCCATTGAGCCCTATGGGGGCAAAAATAGGAATGGGGAAGTGCCTTGGTAAATGGGGAATTACCGCCCCCGCTCACCTTGGAGTAGGGCGGTAATTCCGTCATCCACCAAGGCGGACACGGTAAAATACCGGCGGCAACCATGGCGCCAATAGCGCCATGGTTACCGCATACCATGTAATGAGGCCCTTTGTCCACAAGGCACAGAGATGCACCATTTTCGAACACATAGGCATTCAGGAATGTGCCATTCACAAACAGCTGGTGGTCTTGTGGATAGGATATACACCAAGGAAACTCACAAACAATCAGTAGCAGGTGATGTCAGCTAAATCAGTCCTTACAAGTGAAAACATTATTTTTTAGGAACCTGCACAGTACTTTTTTATTTTGTATTTTTCTCAACTCTTGCCATCTAATTGGATGTAATGGGACACAATTTCAGTGAATGCTGTGGTGGATCAGAAGAAGGACGCAGACTATATGGGACATTGTTGAAGTGGTTTTTTTTATGAAAGAATAACAAAAGTCTATCTTTCTCTATCACTATCATCAGCTTCTCTACCTACTTTACCAACTAAGGTGCTCGACAGTCCTGCATAAACGATCAAAGAAAAATAGTCCACCATCCAAAACTAACCTAACTGACCCTACCACTTTCATAATCAACTAAGCAGATTTATCTTGAACTACTGTATACCGTGAAGATGCATTTTGGATTTTCAAACCTATTTTGGCACAAGTGACGAGTAGTATTTGTGCATCTTATCACTCGTGTTCAAAACAGATGCACCCAAATCCGCAAATGGCATCTGAATAGGTACATCTTAGATGTGCACGGTCAGTTTCTATGCTACGCTTCTTTTATGCATTTACTGAAATAAGAGGGGATTTTTACACATGTGAATGGGCATTCCGAAACCACAGATGGGATACACTTGGAAATGCGCAAAAAACAAAACGCCTTCATCAATGCCTGTTGGAACCATTTGCAGGGCAAGGTGGAATGCGTGAGAGGGTCATTTCTGAACCTTGTATGCATTGACTTTGAAGTGTGGAAGCAGCTTTGTGAAGCACTGCTCCCAGTTGCATTTCTATTCTTCAAAAGGAAAGACATACATTTGCATGTGTCACTGTGAAATGCACCCCCAGCACCCAGGGGTGTGTGCTGGGAGCATGTAATACATTAGCGTTGGGAGCACGCTCTGACATTACTTTATTCAAGGGGGTTGGCCAGCGCATCTTTGCACTAGTGTTTAGCCCCCCTGGCATGTACAACTCAAGTTTGAAAATAGGGGGAGTTTCCCATTTGTGCAATGATTGTAAATGAAAAGGGCATATCCTCCGCAATGTTTTCATTTGTGCTAATTTTTGGCAATCTGCCCTATGGTCTTTTCTGTAAACAACAAATGTGAATGAACGTTATATTTTACTGAGAGAGCATCATGTATGTACCCTGGAATTGCTTTACTTGACCCAAAAAGACTCCCAATGTGTCTGCCCCCATCACCTTTGTATTTTTCTTTCTTCATTAGAACTGATTTGTTTTTATTTAGGCCATACACTTCTTTACACGTATGTGAAGTTCATCTTCTGTGTGTGATTGTTGCTGAGGTTTCCAAAGAACAGGTTGTATAGATTCTGAAAAACTGAATTCTAACTTCAGTTTAATTATCTCATAATCCTTGTGGGCTATGGTGGTCAACACTATATATAGGTTTATAACTAGATATTTTGTAACAGAGCAACAATTCAGATAATAGTACCCACCTTATCTTCTATACCAGTGGTGTTTCCGGGTTGTGTACAAAACAAGCTGATAGTAACGTTATAACATACTGTCGGATTAATCAGACTAACATTCTCATTTTCAGTGATGGTAGAAACAAAAGGCAATGTATTAGTTTGCTTGTAAGTCAAACAAACGTGTTCATTAAAGCGTTCCCTCCTTAATGACCTAACCCACCCTCCATGCCTATTCCCTTCATAGAGCATCGACCACATGACCATCAAAACATCGAAAACTTGCAGGCTTGACATTCTGGCATTCCTGCCTTGCTCCTTAAACAATGAGCTTATGTACGCAGACACCACAGTCTCTCTTCACTGTCTATATAACTTATTAGATGTACTTCCCGGTTTTTCCAATGCTACGGATGTAGGTTCTCCACCCCTGTGAAGATGTCTGGCTTCTATGAACGAATTCTCTGAACTTACCTGAGCCAGCATGATCCACTGGCCATAGTCCAACGACCTTGTCCTAGTTACCTTGGAAGTTAACGGGCTCAACGTCACGCGCACATAAGCAGCCCAGTTCATAACAAACAATCATTGCGCACAGCCAGCCAGGGATGGCGTGGCCTAGGTGTGGCCTAGAAAAGTCTGCTAAAAGAGAGAAAAACAATCAATGTGGGGCAAAATATATAACTGACCATCTTTTCCATTTATGTTGTAGTTTTTGCATTTGACCCAATATGGGCTCATGAAGATAAAGCTCTGGTATTTCTTTAAATTGAGTTTCCTTGATCTGTTTAGATTTCTCTTAGCATTGATGTTGTGAAACATGTTGTGAGTAAAATTAATTGACAGTCAATGCGAATCCTTCTTTAGAATGCTATTCAAGTAAGCAATTAAGTAACCAATTTTAATGAAATGTATTATTTTGAACTTAGAATGTTATTCAAGTAAGCAATTAAGTAACTCATTTTAATGAAATGTGTTCTTTTTGTTGTTTTTTTTTCAAACAATTGTTGTATGACATATTTTGTATCTATTTTGAAAGGTTGATTGAATTCAACCATATCAATAAAAAAAAACGAGTGAAAAACATCACAGCACTATGGATAGGGACATAGCCCAATAACAGAGGAAAGGTATTAAAACGCTCCTTTAAAGGACGACCCTGGAAAGAAGTCCTCACCACCCCCACTCATGTTTCCCGCTGTATTTTAGATTATCTATTTATTTAATTTTCAGGGACTTTATGCTACACGAATAGGGTGGTTGCAAAGAACATGCTCTCAAGTATGAATTCTGAAACCTTTCCCACTCTCACAGTTCTCGAAAGCAGATTGCAGACTTTGGAATTGGATATTGTTTTCCCTGTCGACAGCGATGGCACAGGACTATTACACGGCTGATTGACCGGTGCCTTGGGAAGTGGGGATTATAATGGAACGCTTGGTTAAAGCGTTCGAGCTTTCCAGGCAGAGCGCCGTAAGAGGCATTGCCTCTCATACATTATCCATGAATGTCTTGGATTACATCCTGTTTATTACTTTGCATAGTTTTATGGACTTGGACGTTGCAAAAAGATTGTTTCCAATAAAGCCATTCTGCTCTTGGGATACCAGCACATACTTTTCAGATGATATCCTCCTAGAACATAGAGCACTTGAAGCATGAATCCCCGCTGTCCTCTTCATCGGGATTCGGCAGATGTGTCGCTGACGACGGAAAAGAACAAAAACAAATGGAGGAGGCAGCATTTTAACCGCTGTGGGGTCATGTCGCCTACAACCTGTTACCCTCCCCCTGGGAAAGGGGAGGGCAGGGGGCGGAACGGCAACAAGGCGCCAAAACAACCCAAAAGCCCGCCAAGGGCTAAACAAAGGAAGGGGGCTGGGCGAGCTGCCTTATAAGCAGTAGGGTCCTACTGCAGAAACATCTCGCTCCTGCAGCGGGACCCTGCGGACTCGCCGTGGCAGAAGGATTTTGTTTTCCACCCACCCACCCACGAAAGGGCAGGGAAGGAGGGTGACACCTGGACGTCGCTGTCGCAGGACGGTCAGGAGGATGTGCGGCGGTGTTGGTGGTGTTTGGGCAACCAAGCACAAATGATAGACTCTGGATGAGCCAGAAGGAAACCGGAATGGGTCTTCGCTCTTCCGGACCAGCGCCTCTTGGGGGCCTAAATGGCGGGGGTGTATGGTGGTAACGAATAAGGCTCAGCTTCCCCCAAAAAATAGTGCTCTCCCCACCCACGACACCTGCACGGGCAGGATAGGCTCAGGTACAAAGGGTCGGGGGAGTTGGGGGCCTACTATACAAAAGTATAGGGGGAAGCAAGGGAAATCCAGCACGGAGCAAGCGCCACACTTGCAGACTGAAGTTCACAAAATGTGTACAATAATTCTGTTGTTATGGAAATAAAACTGCGGCTAAGTTTGCCATATGAAATACTGTGTCATGCCAATTGATTGTTGAGAATTAGTAAGGCGCAGCTGGGGGCATGCGCAAAGGAATAATTGGCAAGAAAGGCTAAATGGACAAATGCAGTGGTTATATAATGTTGCTCAGTTAAAGGCATCGAGAGCTGATATGGTGCGATGTTGTAACATCGGTGCTAAACTTGCTATGTCTTAGTACAGATCTAAAGGCATTAATGCAGAAGCATCTGTTTTGTTATTGGCCAAAACGGGAGTGGACTCCTCCTTTCACCCCCACCATGCCTCCATGCCTTGTTTTCGTTTACTGTGCCCTTTCACCGATTTCATTTTACATATCTTGTTCCCTGAAAAAAAACATGCTCCAGCACCGATGCCTTTAAACAAACATTTGCCTTAGCAGCACTCTAACAACGACACGACGATATTGATGTTAACGCTCTTCTGCTTTCGATCAAAACTGTCTGTTTGCAAATCAGGCGATTTCTTTAGGGATATCTTTCAAAATAGTTCGGGCAAGACCCAACAACAGGTAGAAGCGAAGCCACCCGAGGACACAGCTGTTGAGCGATACATACAATACAACAGAAAATGGAATTAGACACAGCATAGAACGGCATAGTCATGGCAGACCCTCAGTCCCATTTCTGTTAAAAAGGCTCTCAGTTCCCAATATAAATAACATTGCAACTAACTGTGTGTACTAAATAATATGTCACCCTGAAAAAAAATAGAAACCAAGATCTGTAAGTAGTCTGTTTATTCAGATAGAATGTACCTAAAAACAGAATCCTTTATCATGCATGGCAATGACATCAAATTCCCACTCCTTAACTTCGAAACCTATGTGTGCTGAGGAAATCATATACATGAGAGAACAGCACATGCCAAGTCAACAGAACGGAAATAGATAACGGCGCTACAACATTGTGCACCAGACTCACAGCTGTGAGGCACAGGAAACACTTTGCGCATCTGCACTAATTTCCCATGATGCAACCACATGGGGTAAGTGGCCCCTGACTAGCTCTAGAAGTGGTGCCCCCACTCCCACATAGGCCACACAATGTCCTCTCCCATGGAGACACCAACACGTGTCTCATCAACGGTGCCAATCCTCACATCACTTTGTGCTAACCAGGAGGTGGACTGGGCAGCATTTGCCTGCAACCCTGTCATAAATGAAAGCCGCTTTCTTCCTTCGCCGCCTCCTGGTCCTGGTGTAAGATAGATCCACCGTATCAAGTCATGCGACTAATGTGACTGAATGTGACGGGCCTTCCTATGTGCATGCAAGGGTGTAGTGATGTGCGCATATTCAACATGGACCCTAGGTATGTTGGCTCTCATCTTTGCCTCATTGAGTGCTGCATCACTACTACAGATGAATGCTTTCACACTCACTACTGAAGGGATGGGAATGGCACGTAGGCACCCGTATCTAGAATTCTCTCATGCACATCAGTGCTAGCTGGTGTCTGTTATGCCTGCAATACGTTACTCAAAGCTGGCAACATAAACAGGGCCCTTCCCTGTCCTGCCTTGTTACCTCCTCAGCCAGAATGAGTCCTCTCTTGAACTCAGACATTCTCCCATGCAATGTATTCAAGAGGCTATCAACTTCACTCATTATTTACTGCCTGCCCCTCACAATGTTGGTTAGTGAATGATGGATTCCCCGTCAAGCTCATTGTCTCCCACCCCAATAGCACGTTGTCTACTTCTGCAACCTGGTCACGTTCTTGTCAGGTTGTGTTCCTCAGGGCAAACGTTTACCAATGTTACCACTATCACTAATACACTTTTCAATACCTGTTGACCAAGCAATTGACACAACACTGGCACACTATTCTGCTGGACCGTGATGACCCAGTGGCAATAGAATCAGCAGGATCAGTGTCCTCACTCAGTTCATCTCTGGCACTCATGATGCATTACACCAAGGCTTCAGTGCCATTGGTCGAGTCTTCAGTGCTCCATGAAAGATCCTACATCTCAGACACATCTTCCTCATTGCCTACTATCCCAGGAATGATGTAGGAGTGCGTAGATCTGGCCTCCAAAACCGTGTGATTAAGGAACAAGGAGTTATAAAACCCTTGCAAATAGGCAACGGCAATGCATCACTTATCAAACATTGGACTCGTCAGCTGGAGACATTTTCATTACGGCAGTGCCCTCTGAAAATGTATCCTTCCTGTAACATGTAAGGGTACAATCAGGACATGTTCTGCAGGACCTTCTCATAGCAATGTGTTAGGCTTCTCTGTGACTCCCTCTTCTTTGCTGATTATAGTGGACGTAGTGTTGTAGCATTGGACAAAATAGCTGGATGCTCGTCAACAGCATTGGCATGGTTAGCATCTTTCCTGAAGGACAGGAAGCCGAGAATACATTGGGGCGATAAATTCTCAGAAGCAAACCCGATCTTGTTCGGTGTCCCTCAGGGAGCCAGCTTGTCTCCACTACTTTTTAATCTCTATATGAGAAGTCTCTGTAACCTGCTAGAAAACATAGGCGTGTTCTTCACCAATTACGCCGATGACACGCAGTTGATCTTCGAACTAACAGGAGACTATGCCATTGACAGTGCGAAAATAGAGGAAATATATAAGATCACTGATATCTGGATGCAAAGACATTGGATGTACCTAAACAATACCAAGACTGAACTAATGGTTTTTGGATCACGTCAGGCCAGATCCAAACTCAACTCCCAATACAAGGCTTTCCATATTAAAGAAGCCATCATACCAGTAGTGTCCAAAGTAAAAACTCTGGGGATGATGGTTGAAGCGTCAGTAGGCTCCGAAGCACAGGTTAATTACCTGTACAAAAATAACATGTACTACTTACGTCTTCTAAGAGCCATTAGACCCTTTATAAACGAGACAAACACAGCTACCATTGCAAGAGCAATCTTGTTGTCTTGCTTAGATTATGGAAATGCCCTGTTATTGGGAGTCTCCAAGAGAGAGTTAATAAGGTGCAAAGTGATGCAAAATGATGCAGTTCGCATCATCAAGAAAAAGAAACATAGAGACCATATATCCAACGGAAGAAAGGAACAGCACTCGCTCAGAATAGAGGACAGAGTTAAGTTCAAGGCGTTGACGATAGTCCATAGATGCCTCTTTGGGGAGGCGCCGTCCTATTTCAAAAAACAATTTTCATTGTACGTGCCCCAAAGATGCCTAAAATCAGCAGGCATAGGTCTCCTAAACATACCAGAGGCCAAATGGGCAACTGGAAGGGGGAGATCTTTTCTTATCAAGGCGGAAAAATATTGGAATGAGCTACCTGCTGCCCTGAGACAGGAAGAAAACCATCTTAGTTTCAGGAAGGCTCTGAAAAGATTTTTATTCCATAAGCATTGAAGTACATATGTTTTTTCCACAGTTTCTGCCGGGACACCACGAATCCCGATAGTCCTTATCCGTGAATTTAACACTACCAGTCTCCCCGCGCCCTGATGCCTGCGGGCTTATAGCACGTTATAAGTTCATAGACATAGTCATAGACGTAGGATGGGTTCAGCACAGACATTCTAGAAAAAGAAATTCTAGAAAAGACTAGAAATCCAAATATTCTCAAAAAAACCAACAAACTTCTATACAGTCTTTCTGGCTCCCAGCGTTTGGCATTCTCACTCGTTGTCGCTTTATCTTTCCACTGGCTTGCTTTGTTTCAGTAGGCAGTGCAAAGGATCGCTTTAATAACATGCAGGATGGCATCACAACTTAACACCCATGTGACATATGTTGTGATGCATAAGTAACCAAACAAAACCAAAAACAGGTGAACCCTAATAACTCCCACTGGCATCCTTCTTCCTATCTTTAGCCTACATACCACGTAGTGCACATCACACACACCAACCATATGTTGCTAACCTAATTGTAAAGCAATAGCTCATTACATAAGGACCGATACATTCTCTACTCACCCTCACACAATAGTTGATATTTATCACTTTCACATTTTTCTGTCACCAATGTAAGAATTGCCTGTGAAGAAGACAATGCTGTAATACAACATGCTCTCACCACCCTGCCTTTCACATTTACCCAGAATGAAAATCAAATACCCTGTATGGAACATGATATTTCACTTATTTCAATGTGATCTCTAGAGAAAAGTACTCATTATCTTCTCTCATCCTAGGATGACTACAACAGCCACACTATCATCTGTCAGCACGTTATTGGTTGAACCTAGTAAATCTGTCGGAACGATATAAGGCCACACCAAAGTAGTTTGTCCGTAATGTGTGGATGGATGATAGCCTGCCACACACCAGCACATTACAGAGAAGCCAGCAAGCATCATAAGGCCCTCAAACGAAAAGCTGGCAGAGAGAAGTACACATTAACACTCTCTTTCTATTCAGGGATGCAGGGAATGCAGGAATGCAGGGCTGCTTTGCATTCCAAATGAACCCTGCAAAATTGGGGTGAAGAGCTCCTGCAGCAAGGCATGGCCCTTTGCAGATGGTGAATGGGTCCTTACAGAGAGAGGGTGATCTTTTGCGATCTCCTCGCAGTGCTGCTGACTGTAGCTTTGAGGTCATTACATTTTAAAGTATGTGTGAAGGTAAGCACTTTTGGCCCTTTCTCCCCAACCTCTAGGCACATACATTTGATGTATTTTTTGGTTATACCCCACTCCGAGCTGCGTGCGTTCCAATCCTAGATTTCCTCGCTTTCTCAATTGGCCCTCTGCTCTCCCTCCAAGTCCGCCCACCAGCCGCCTGATTAGTTCATTATCTTGCCTTGCTACAGTTTCACATGCCTTTTCCAACATTACACACACCAATTTAGCTTCTTTATGAAGGTAAGTGCTTTTGGCACTTTCTCCCACAACCTCTGGGCCCATTTATTTGATGTCATTTTTGGTTAAACTGCACCCTGCACTGCGTGTGTTCCAACCCTATGTTTCCCTGGCTCCCCAATCAGCCCTCTCCTCCACCTCCCAACCCTCCCACCACCCACCTGATTGGGTAAGTATCTCAGTTTGCTACAGCAAGGTTTTGCAGGTCTTTTCCAATGTTACACACACCATTTTTGCTTGTGTGTGAAGGTAAGCGCTTTTGGTCCTTTGTCCCCCTAAATCTGGGACCCTTTAATTGATGTAATATTTGGTTAAACTGCAACTCATGCTGCGTGCGTTCCAACCTTAGTTTTCCCCCTTCCTCAATCAGCCCCATCCTCCACCTCTCAGCCCTTCCACAACCCGCCTGATTGGTTAACTATCTCGCCTTGCTACAGTGAGGTTTTGCAGGCCTTTTCCAATGTTACTCACACCATCTTAGCTCGTGTGTGAAGGTATGCACTTTTGGCACTTTGTCCCCCGAACTCTCAGCCCATTCATTTCATCTACTATTTGGTTAAACTGCAACCCGTGCTGCATGCATTCCAATCCTAACTTTCCCCGCTTCCTCAATCAGCCCTCTGCTCCACCTCCCAGCCCTTCCACCACCCGCCTGATTGGTCAGTATCTTGCTTTGCTACAGCAAGGTTTTGCAGGCCTTTGCTAACGTTACCCACACCATTTTAGTTAATGTGTGAAGGTAAGCACTTTTGGCACTTTCTGCCCCAACCTGTATGCCCACTTATTTGATATAATATTTGTTAAGACTGCACCCTGCACTGCATGCATTCCAACCCTAGCTTTTCCCGCTTCCTCAACTAGCCCTCTGCTCTGCCTGCCAGCCCTCCCACCACTCGCATTATTGGTTCATGAGACCCATTTAGCACAACCACACGGGGAAACCTCTGCCCGGGCAGCCCATCAACTAAGAGCCCCAAGGCAGTGGCAGCTCCTGAAGAAGCAGCTCCAGTCTGTGTTTGCTTGTGTTCACCTGGGAAGCCTGCCAAAGTCAACCAGCATCAACCAATAAGGTAAGTGTGCTCTTGTGTTGGGAGTACAGCAATTACTGTAATCCAGTAAAGCCCTACCACTCTTATTATCCTACATAACAAAGCACACCCTAGTAAGGGAGCTAGTAATTAGTTTCCAATCACTGCTTATGTTTCTCAAATGTACACTTTTCTCCTTGTACTGTTGAATCTCAGGTTTTGACGTATTTTCCCACTGCTCATGTAAATGTAGGTGTTTCTCCATGTGCTGTAGAATCTCTAATTTTAGGGGTTTCTCCCACTGCGCATGTATCTCAAATGTAGGTGTTCCTCCATCTACTGTTGAATCTCAAGCTTAGGCATTTGCTCCCACTACTCGAGTATCTCAAATGTAGTTTTTCCTCCATGAACTGTTGATTCTCAAATGTATGCCATTTCTCCCACTGCTCATGTATCTCAAATTATGGCATTTCTCCCAATGCTCATGTATCTCAAACGTAGGCATTTCTCCATGTACTGTTGAATCTCAGATTTAGGAGTTTTCTCCCAGTGCTCAGGTATCACAAATGTAGATGTTTCTCCATGTAATGTTGAATCCCAGTTTAGGTGTTTCTCCATGTGCTGTTTCATCTCAAATGTAGGCATTTTCTCCTACTGCTCATGCATCTCAAAGTTAGGTATCTCTCCATGTACTAATGCATCTCTGCTTAAGTATCTCAAATGTCCATTTGCTGCTGTGTCTCAAATTTAGGAATGTTCCCATTCCCTGTTGAGGCTCTAAGTTAGGCGCCGTCTGCCACTGCTCTCGGATTCCAAATGTAGGTATTTCTCATTCAATGTTGAGCCTCAAATTTAGTTATTTCTCCATTCTCCCTCTCACTGTCATAATTAAATCTATGTGTTTCTACAGCAGTGTCGAAGTTGATTTCTGAGTTTGTCCATTGCCATGTCGTTGCCAATTCTGAGTATCTATGTGACTGCTGCCAATGGTGGATATAGGCATCTCCCTCTAGCTGAATTAGTTGAATTCAGGTGATTATACTGTAGCTGTCCCTCAAACTGTCACAGTTAAATCTAGATGTTACCACTGTAGTGTCATGGTTTGATTTATAATTGTGTCTACTTCTGTGCCATGGTTAATCCGAGGGATGTCCGTCACTGTTGGCAAAGTGCAGTACCATGTTCTGTTTTTGGTGATGGTACCTTCTCTCCCCGCCAGGTCATGCCAGCGGAGGACACTCCACATACACCCCCACCCCCTTTCCACAACCTATTCCCCTCTCTCTCTCAGCAGTCCCCCCATGCAGCCACCAACACTTCTCCACCCTAAGGGCCATGTGGACAGCCCACTGGCGCACCTCTTGCCACATCCCGTACACCTGCCAGGCCCCTCCTCCCTTATCGGTCCCCACCCATGCACCTCCTGTGGTGATTAGCAGGAAGATAGTCTGTCGCTTCTGCTAAAGTACGTACAATACACCACTCCTGCAGCTGCAGGCATGGCTATCTGCACACATAAGTATACAGCAAGGACTACGACAAAAAGGTGGTTGTACTATTCACATAAACTCTCTGCCTACATTCGCCAGACTACATCTCAACCCCTCTAACAGTAGAATGCAGTGCAGACCTATGATAAATTCAGGCATTTGAACACATAGCGAGTCTCTAGCACTAACGTCTGCCTACTCCTTTCAGCACCCATCCACATGCCTAACTGCATGGGTTGCTTCTCTACCAGAGCCTGGTCAGCCCTGCTAAGCATTCTCAGCCAAATGCATCATAATCATACTCCATGACCTCAACACTCTAGACTTCGGTCCTCTGTATATCCTAAGGCAACAGCTCACTTTAGCAGAGCATTCTGTGCCTTCGGCCAGCCTCTACTGTGCATGACAGCATCAGATAAACATACCTCTGGTCTTTTATATTATTAGAGATGTGTCTTTAGGAATGTAAAATATATAAAGCATTGAAAAATACTGTAGTACAACATGACACAGAGTAGGCTAGGGAAGACGTGAAGGGCATTGTTGACTAGTGTTGCACAACATGACTGTAACAGTCTGCATTCAGAAGAACATGGACTGTAGAATGGAGAACTGAGAATAGAGAAGGAAAGATGCAAAAAGAAACAAGCAGTTAAGGTAGTGAGCTTCAAGAAGGGCCGGTGTGGCTTTGAATTGTTACACTGATCATAAAGAACATTTCTTCACTGACCTGTCCGGTACATCATTTCACTTGTGACGAGCATGGCATATGTTGAGCATAATTCTTTGGAACACTAAAGCTTCTGATGCCAGGCTATGATGATGAGCAGATGCAGAAAGAAAAACCTTTTCTTCTTTTGAGAAGGAGTTACTGGCTGCTAAATTAACAATTGACATGTCTGGCACTTTTTGTGGGCTGTGAACTTCATTGTTAGATCAAATCACGAACTATTGAAAGAGATAATAGCTACAAAAGTTTTGGACAAGGTATCTTCAAGAATTAGGAAATGGGTAGTAACAAATAAAGCAGCAGATTGTCTTTCAAGATTAACGAAGGGAGTGATTATGATCAGGTACTAGAATTTAACCAAGATGTTGCCTCAGAAGAGGAATGGCAGGAAGCAATGTTGGAAGATGCCACTTTAAGAGATGTTAAAGAGCAGATTGAGCGTGGAGTGAAGTTTCATCAAATTAAGAAAGGGATTATTCCAAATGCAATGAGGCATGTGTTTGATTATTTAATTATTTAATTGTTTTTTTTATAACATGCTTAATACCTGAGTTAAGTTTCTAAGCGCAGATCTGGGATTCAAACCTCTGTTGCTCTGTGTGGTCTTGCT
Organism: Ambystoma mexicanum; assembly: GCF_040938575.1. Lineage (NCBI taxonomy): Eukaryota > Metazoa > Chordata > Amphibia > Caudata > Ambystomatidae > Ambystoma > Ambystoma mexicanum. The sequence goes on from NC_090932.1 coordinate 721,444,845, forward strand.
TCCAAGACCAGCATGTTGCCCCTGTGCTATCCTCCGATTAAATCCGATGAACTCCTTGTAAAAGGTTGAATGGTTTTGAAAGGAGATACGTTGGTTCCTTTGGATGGAGTGAGAGGACAAATTGTAAAGGTTGTGCATGGAGGCCATCAAGGCATGACGAAATTGAAACTATTGAGAAAACAGGATTACTGGTGGCCAGGAATGGATGTGCAACTAAAAATAATAATCATAAATTGCCAAGTGTGTGAGGATGCCGCTGAAGGATGTATTGCAAGAGTGGAACCTATGACTCTTATGTCTATTCCCTCAGTACCATGGGAACATATAGGTTCAGATATTGTAGGACCAGTATGGAGTAAAGGGACTTAGAAGTATTATATTGTGCTGATGGATATGTTATCCCGTTGAGTGGAGATTTCCTGGGTACCGAATATCTGTACCAAGGATATTTTCAAATGTGAGCATAATTTATTCAATAGGGAAGGCTATCCTTATATTATCATTTTGGACTAAGGTGTTCAACTAGTTTCAGAGAAGATTGAAAAGGGACAGGCATAGAACATAGAACAAGTTCAGTTTATTATCCAGAAACCAATGGAATAGTAGAAACATGTATTGGAGTCATTAGAGATAGTATCAGATATGCCATTTCAGAAGATAAAGATTGGAAGAAAGCTGCTGAAGACACCGTGGTAAGAAATTGGTTCACTCCTCATTCGATGACAGGGGTTTTGCCATTTGATATTCTCAGGGGATGGAAGCCCAATATTAGACGTTGTTCTCCTAGGTTAGGTTGGGTGTACAAGACATTGATTTTCAAGCAGTCAGGGAGAGTATTAATAAGAAACAGATGAGTAACAAGATTTGATTTGATGTTAGATAGTCCACAAAGGAAAATATGGCCAGAAAAGGGGATTGGGTGCGTATCAAACTTCCACAAAACAGGAAAGATGGGGGGGAATGAATTTGCCTGAGACCATGTCGGTTGTAGAGAAGTTACACAGGGCTGTGTAAACTCCAGAAGGTAGAGTTTGGAATGTCAATAAGACATGCAGGTGTGCTGGCATGAGGTCTGTGTGTGAGAACTCTGAGATGGAGGGAGGAGGAGGAACACGAAGAGGCAACAGTCAATAAAGTCACTCAAGAATGTCAGAGCATGGCAGTTCCAGTAAAAAAGGAAAGTTCTAGAAAGGGATGTGATAGTCCTTTATATTTAAGGGGCTATGTTAAGTAGGTGCAAATGCAAACCTTACAGTCAGTTGTGCAAATGCAAACCTTTAGAGTCATATAACATTATTTTCTATGCATTGTGCATAGTATTGTATTCCTTGATTTCACTGTGGTTGCAGATATTAAGCTCTTTGGGCTTCATTCCGAGTAGGGCAGTCCGGTAAAAAAGTGCTGGTATTCATGGATACTGGGACTTTACCAGACCGTCCGACCACAGTTTGCCTGTGGGCACCTGGGTTGCCTCCAGCTAAATGCTGGAGGTAATCCAGGCACCTTACAGGCAAAAGAAGCCTTCTTTACCACCACCTACAATGATGGCAAATTCTCTCCTGGAGTCCTATACGACTCCATGAATGTGGATTTACACCGCCCAACCGGCACTCGTAATCCAGCGGCAATGCTGCCGGGTTGAGTGCCGGTAAAGATAAGTAACAAATGCCAGTATCCTGGCTGCTCTACCACCAGGATACCAGGCTAGTCCGAATGAGGCCCTTTATTTGGTTCTGCTGTTTCCACGGTTTTGGGGTTTTGTAAAGAAGGGAGGTGTGTAACATTCTGCATTCCATAGAACATGGAATGTAGAATGTAGAACTGAGAATGGGGAAGGAAAGATGCAAAAAGAAAGACACAGTTAAGATAGTGAGCTGCAAGAGGAGCCAGTGGGGCTTTGAATGTATATACTGAATATAGAAGTGAAGTGGGAGAATGGGAGAAAAAACTCCCCCCAATCTCCTCGCGCCCCTGGCATAGAGGATCGCGGCCCAGACACCCGCCATGAGATGAATTTGTCTATCTACCAGACGACCAAATACCTTGGTACAAGAACATACGGATGTGCCCACCAGCCTGCCCGCCAGCCTGCCCTACTCAAGCCGACACCTGCGGCATGGATGAACTCGACTAAGCCCTTCAACAATAAGGACATACATCGTTAGAGATGCCATGACGACCTAGCCAACTGTCAGAACACCCGTACAACCATGTACTCTGGACACCCCCGCACCAATCCACACGAAGAACATACTCAGTGCTATGACGTAGGTGACGGACACACCCACTGACGCGCATCTTTATTATTTTTCACATAGGTTCTCCGAAATGCAGAAACGCAAGACGCACATAGCACTCGTTTACATGCTTGCTGACGCTTCTCCCGACCCTTGCATCGTGATGAAAATACAACGAAGACATGATACTGCCTATGAAGCAATGTGACACCGCAACTTATATGCCGTGCATTACACATCCCCACCTATGAACCAGGCCCAAGTAGGCCGCAAGCAAGAGCCTCCATGAACACTGGGCGAGCAGGAGTACAATTGCTGACCCTGCAGAACGAGCCCAGCGAGAACTGACAGCCAAGGGAGCGATGTTGCAACTCGTATGCTACCAGCCGACGCCAAGGTCACACCTGTAAGCAAAACCAGGCACGCAGAGGCAAATACAACTTTAAATGTGCAGAATTCTGTCTCAACCACGGTCTCTCCTCACGTGACCAAGCCAAACCTGACAGGGTGCCAGACCCACGAAGGAGAAGGCACCTGGGTCCCACATTTGGGACACAGGCTGCAACAATGAAATGACCCAATGGACACCCTCAGTGATGGGAATGGTCTGCTCACAGGCATATGAGCAAATCCACGCATTGTCTGCACGAACACATAGTTACATATTGTTGCAAATGACAGGTACACCGCGAGCTGGGAACAACGATGATCCCAGGCTGGGGGGCATGCGAGTGGACCAATCAGAACATGGGGCACTCATCACTGACGCCACTAACATTAGCCAATCATTAGGGGTCTTCGTGTAACAATTTTCAAGTATCTAATAGAAGGGACAACCCAAGTATACCACCTGACTGACCCTTAACCACTAACAACGTTTCCTATACATATGCTATACTAACCCTACCACTCGAGGAACCAATCCAGAGTGGCGATAGGTTTTTTGCTAACTTTCTTAGGTGACGCAAGTAGCGCGTCATACTGAGGCAAAAAGGGGCCTGCGAGCCCCATGAATTCCAAGAGTCTGGACGGACGCGTACGATCCTAGACCCATCCCTGCCATTGTTCAATAAACAGCAGAACCACCTTGCTTCTTGTGTGTGTCTCATACTAATTTTTGGGATACGCGGGAGGAGTTGGGGCCTCCCAGCCCGGAGGTCCGCGGAAGGCCCAGCCGACCCCGGGAGAAACTCCCCGACAGAAGGATCCTTCACTTCCCTGTCTGGTACATCATTTCAATGGCATAATGTATAATATATCAGTACAATGGTTACAATATACACCTGCATACTTAATTTGTAAAATCTAAGAGCTAAACATCTAATAATGCTGTCCTATCAGCATAGTTATCTTCATTTTTCAGTGTTTTGAATCCCACCAAATAAGTGGATGTTTTTTTAAAGAGCAATGCTCAGCAAAATAAGGCACATAATGGAAAAAAAGCATAACATACTAAACAAATGCATATTCTGCAAAACTTAATATGCTGTAAGGGAACGTCAAGGTGGTCTAGTCACTAATCTGCTCACTTTGACCAATTGATAACAACCTAGGCAATTGTAGGTAAATCAATTTGTATGATCATGTTTCAGTTCCTTTACCTACAATGGGAATGCCTACATATACCCTCGAGACCAATATTAAGCAATAAATGCAGGTAGCACCTAAAGGCTGTGCAGTTGTTATAGCTGCCAATACAAGTCATGTCACTTAGCCATGTCTGTCACAAAACTGTGCAAATTCAATACTTTGCCAAAACACAGATTGAAACAGTAATTTATTAGGGACATTTACAGGATATTGCCAAAATATGAAAAATAATTAAATGCAACACAAAACCTGAATAGCAGGATGGAGGGACGTCATTTCACCAAAATGCCAGGGGTAGCAGAAGTGACATCACACGACCCTCGACCTCGAATGACATCACAGGAAGTGATGTCATTGGACCCAGCCCCACATGACATTATTGAAAGTGATAGCACACATCCTTTCACCCCTTGACAAAACAGGAAGTGGCATCACATAGCATTGTTCCTCAGTACACTCGGAATATTATGGTTATGATATCACTGTGATATGATATACATTTCTTGTAAGAATGGATCACCATATGTAGCGCTAATACAATCATAATAATAATAATGTCAGTGTGTATGGGCCCATATCACCAAATGACTGTGAATGTAAACAGACCTTGAACACAACAACCTGGACTATTGTACATCACTCAGGCTAAACTGTAAACAACAGAGCATCTCCAAGAGGCTTGAACCCCAAAGCGCAGACTTCCAGTGCCTAAAGTGTCTGGCCACAGACTTGATAAAGCAACCGACCTTCCAGCCATCACCTTTCTGTTTTGCTTATTTAGTAAGTAACCCACAGTTGTTTCGTTAGATGAGAGATAGAGGGGAAGGATGTGTTGCAGGTCACAGTAATTGGAGCTGCTCCACAATATCACCCTAGAAAAGTTGGCTGAAACATGCCTGGGGATGCTTGTGGTGTCGTGCAGAAGGGATGTGAACTATCAGTTTGGGCTGAACTGCCACATTTGGAGTGGGACCAAGCCTGATTTGCATATGGTCTTTTGCCACTTGTGATGGCTTGGCAGGCTGAACAACAATGGTCTGGAGGGTTAACTAGAGCTGTGCCAGAGGGCAACTTAATGTAAATTAATTATCCCACCTTGTGTCTATCTACAGTGTGCATGTGATGCAGGTCTGGCAGATCTGGGTCAGGTCACACAGTGCCCAGGCAGGATTGGTGGCAGAAGCCACTGGGGCACACCCCTCTCATCACAGGCCCAGTGGCTCACTGGATGTGCAAAGCAGACTATGAGAAACACTTATGAGATGTGTGTTCATCCTGTGCTGTAGGCTGCTCCCAGCTAGCTAAACCTAGCCCCCATACCCTGCCTGTTGCTACAGTACTTGGAAAGAGCTTCAGAGACAGTGCCGCCTCTGAGCACAACCATTCAGGCATTTTTCACTAATGGACTGCCAACCTATTAGTTATGGCGGCTTCATGGGTTTTCCTGCATCCCTGTTATTCCTCCAGATAACATGCTCCAGATTCCATGTGAAAAAAGGTGTGGCACATTTAGCTGCATTTACAAATGTCTTTTTTCAGGTGCAACACAGTTTTCTGCTCTTGGCACTGCTTCTTTGGCCAGTGGCTCAAGGGTCGTGGATTGGGGTTGAAAGCCAGAGATCAAAATGTTCGAGTGAGAAAAGACTGAAGATTATTTCTCCGAAATACCCTTCAGTCTTTTCTCCCCTGAACATTTCCAACTGGCCCCCCCACACCCTCTACCACCTATTTATCTTGCAGCCGCTGTTTGCAGTGTCCCTGTAACACCTGTTCCCTTTCACTTCTGTGATCGGGAACCGGCACCACAGGGTCCTTTTTTTTCTGGGAGGGCGGTGGCTGCGTGGGACACCCCCAGTACCCTCGCTCACAATATAGTGAGCAAGTGTGTGGGACAACCCGCAGCCCCCAGCAGTGAATGCACGATTTCGTCAAACTTTTTGGCCGTTCGGAATTTAGGAACGCCAAAATTCGGCCAAATCACTCATTCAGTCATTTTAAATTGGACTTTTTGGACGATTCTGGGATCGCAAAGACAGGTCTAGGGGTTCAAGAGGGGGAGCCAGGGGTAGCAGCTGCTACCGCTCACAACCCCCAAATGACGCCCCTGGCAGGATGGTTTCTATGTGGGTTAAACAGTTCAATTCATTAGCCTTGAAATCTTAGTCAAAAGGCCAAATAACTGGGTAGATCCTCAGTTTACAGTCACCCACAGTTTCCCAGGACTTCTTTCTTGTCTCTTTGCTCGATGATCTTTCCTCCTCTTCTTCTTGCCCTCCACTCGGGATAGCCACAATATCCCCAGGATCTCATGGTCCTCATGCTCAGTCTAGAACCGGAGGAAGGCAGAGGATCGGGCTAAATAGTACCTGCCAAAGTGACCACTAGGAGGCTTCCACTTGAGTTAGCTTACTGGACCACCACTCATTCCCTCATTCTTCATGTTCTCAGACCCTTCTCCTGAATATGCCATCTTTCACTTTCCCTTTCTCTTCAATCCTCTTTGTTTTCTCCTCTTTCTTCTTCCCTTCAACTTCCCCTTGATATCTCTTCCAATCTTCTTTCTCTCTCAAACATCCTCTGTAATATATCCTCCAACCTCCACTTTTCATCTCTGTCCAACCTCTGCCTTTATAGCCCCTAAAATCCCTTCTTCTCACTCTCTCAACTCCCAATCCCCTCCTTATTTCTTATACCTTCCACCATAGGGTTCTCTCTTCTTTCCACCTGGATGTAATCTTCAGACTCCATCTTGGGACACCTTCAACTCTCCTCTTATGCCTCACCCCTGAATGTCTTCTCCAACGCCCTCTTTATATCTCCTTCCAACCATGTCTATCTTACTGGTGATCTTCTTAACAACTTTTCTCTTTCCACCATCACAGCTGCACCTTTTTTTCTCTCCTGCTCTTCTATAAACTACCCCAATCACCTTTCAAGTGCCTCTTTCCACCACCTCTCCTCTTTTGTCTTACTCTTTTCTCCTGCTCTCTTCCTCTGCCCCTCTCCATCTTCATATTCCTCCTTAGGTCACTTGCCAACTTCACATGTCCCTCAACCCACTCCCATGGCAGCCTCTCTAATTGGGACTCAGCTGCTTCTGTGTGGTCCTATGCAGGGTTTTTGCACCAGTGGGCAATAATGAGTGTATGGTCTACCCTCTCTGCTGCATGTTCTGAATACTCACAAGACATAGTAGGTTCGTCCCCCTCCCTCTTCCCCCTCGGCTCTTAAATAATGTGTTGTAATTGTTGTACTGTATTTCCCACTCTGCTTCCCTCTCTGCCCTGTGGGTGCTTTGAAACAGTATATTCTTATTGTATGAGCGCCTTACAAGCAAACAATAAATAGATAAATACATAAATTACTGACTTCTGTATAATCAGTGAATGTTATAGTGAGTAGCAACATAGCCAGAGCATTCTTTAGGCTCTTTTACCATTTTGGAAATATTATGTGGAATCTCCTCACTGCCGTATGTACCGTCCATGTGCAACTATTTGCCTTCTAACCACAGTCAGGTCAGCATTACCCAAGACCCAACAGGCAGGCCTCTACAAGCTTCACTGACATCAGTAAGACATTATCGTCTGCTTCTTGATTTTGACATGGAAATCATAGCACACCCCACATCACCTTACTTGTAGCACAGCCACATTTCTTAAATTGTCAGGGAATTGGGAAATAAAATTACTGTGCCAGTTGTCTACCTTAAGCATGGTCCAATGTGGGCTAGTCTGTGGGTTACCATGAGTAGCGCCAGGACGGGTGGTGGAACCAGACCCGCATGGCTCACTATGGTCGACAGGCAGATGCAAGGGACTTTGACAAATGTCGCAGCATGATATGACTTTCAGGAAACTATTATAAATATACAATATTGCGCCTCATTACACGGAAGGCGGTAAGGGTTAACGGTCACCGGTAATGCTACCGTTGACTGTTAACCCTTACCGCCTTACTACGAGTTCCCTTTGCGGGACCCGACTTTAATGGCTGGTTTTACCAGCCGTTAAAGTAGGGAGCCGCAAAGGGACCTTGGGGCTAATTACAGTACCGCAATTTGCGGTACCGTAATTAGTGCCTTCCCCATTCCCATTATGCCCTATGGGGGCAAAAATGGGAATGGGGAAGGGCCTTTGTGAATGGGGAATTACTGCCCCCGCTCACCTTGGAGTAGGGCAGTAATTCCGCCATCCACCAAGGCGGACACGGTAAAATACCGGCGGCAACCATGGCGCTAATAGCACCATGGTTACCGCCTACCGTGTAATGAGGCCCATTGGGTCTCATTACGACCCCGGCGCTAAACCATGGTGCTATTAGCACCATGGTCCATGCCGGGGTCCACCATGGTGAATGGGGGAATTACGGCCCAATCCAAGGTTGGCGCGGCGATAATTCCCCATTCACCATGGGCCCTTCCCCATTCCCATTTTTGCCCTATAGAGCTCAATGGGAATGGGGAAGGCGCTAAGTACGGTGCCGCAAATTGCGGCACCGTACTTAGCACCAAGGTCCCTTTGCGGCACCCTACTTTAACGACTAGTAAAACCAGCCGTTAAGGTCGGGTCCCGCAAAGGGACCTCGTAATCAGGCGTTAAGGGTTCAACGGCGCCAACACCTTTTTACGGCACCGTTAAACCCTTAACGCCAGGGTCGTAATGTGGCCCATTGTCTTCTCAACTTTAGTTAGGCGTACTACAAAATTGTGCAATTCAATAGGAAGCACATTCAATGATGTCTTCGCTCATACAAGAGTGAGTAAAACAAAGGTATTTATTTCTGACTGGATAAAATAGACTGGTGCTGAAACAGCATGACATGTGTACAGCTGTTACACAATATTTGATGGACTCCCTCTTTGCGATCAATCTTTGCACCTTTAAACCTTCATAAGATTCTGAATTCAAAGCAATAATATCAAAAGCTTGGAAGAATGTACCGTAATGTTCCTCATCAGATCTGACTTGCTATATTAGTAAAAACACATTTGTATTATTTGGAGGCTCCAAGAAACAAGGAAAAGTGTAACTCTCGACAAACTTCCAGATCATGAGGAGGTCTCTGCAAGTTGCAAATGTAGTGGGTGAATGGTCCTCTTAATGAGGTGGAGATTATTCATAGTGTCTGTTGCCACCATCCATGTGGCCCGTGAGCCCCCCACCTCCGTACACACACAGACGGGGTGTTTCTGGTGCAGGTTCCCCGGTCGCTCTGCGGTTGTCGGGAACGCCCACTTTATTTATATGGCACGCGACGGAGTGATACATCACTCCAGCGCGTGTGCCCGCCCTTAAAAGGGCAGCGCCACACTCCTCCTTTTCCATAACAACAAACACATGAAAAAGGAAGCACTAGCTACCAAACATCACAGCACACTATATCAACACGTCCCCGGGTGCATCAGATGCCAGAGAAGCCTCCAGGTGGATTCCTAATGTTTTCACTTTTTTGAGGACAGAGATACTATTTGAGCCAATTTGAAATTTAGAGTATTCCAGGTCCAATTGTGTCTGTGAGGCTAGTGATGCAAAGGTCATTAGCTATGTTTTATCCCCGTTTATGCAGAGCCAGTTGATAGGTCTCTATGAGATGGTATATAGCTGCTAATAAGGCAGCATTTTTTTTATAATCTCCTGTAATTTCAATGACCACCTTTGTGTCGTCTGCATAGTTTGTGAAAAACATACCCATGTCCTCCAGAAGGGAGCATAGTGGCCTGATACAGAGATTAAAGAGCAATGGGGACAGGCTTGCCCCCTGAGGAACACCACACCAGATAGGAGACTTGGGGGATCGTGCCTCAGCCCAATGAATTCTAGCCTCCCTGTCCGAAAGGTATTCGAGAAACCATTCCAGAGCTTATTCTGAGCATTGGCCTAGGTGTTCAAGTGTTTCCTTCAAAATGCTGTGGTCCACTAGGTCGAATGCGACAGATAGATCTAACAAGGTCAGCATGCCCACCTACCTTCCTCAATAAGTTGAAGCATGTGCGACTGGAGATCTATAAGGGTAGTCTCAGTGCTGTAGTTTGGTCTGAAACCTGATTGTTTGACATGCAGTATTTTTTCAGCTTCAATAAATGCTTGATATTGTTTATACGCAGCTTTATCCGAGATTTTAAGCAGGATATTGCAGTTTGTAATCGGTCTGAGGTTTTTAGAGTCCTTAGGATCTAGATTTGGCTTCTTTTGTGTCTGGGTGATTTCAACCGTTTTAATGCCGGTAGGCACCTTTCCATCACAAAATACTGCATATGGGAATCTAGTAAGGAAAGGTGCGAAAATGTCCTTATAGTTGAGCACTATTTTAGAGGGAACAATGTTTTTGGAACATGCTGTGGGTTTCATGGCTTGAAGTATGTTTTCCATGTCCATAATCTCTAGGTTGGCAAATGTAAAGATGGGGCATGCCTGACTTGGAATATTATGCTCTTTCTGGTGTATGGTGTCACCTTGTGTAATATTCAACTGCAAGATGTCTTGGATTTTTGTACAAGATTTTGGAATTCTCTCATTAAAAGTGGCCTGAACTGTAATGGTGTCTTCTGTAGTGGGTACCAAAGGTACCAGGGGAGCATTAGGTTTCTCTAGGGACGGGACAATCTCAAACTGTTTCCCAGAGCTGTTAGATGCCTTTTCAATTTCTTCATTAAAAAAAATCCTTTTTATCTTAGTCACCCTATTTTTGTAAATGTTTTCTGGTTGTTTCCAGGCCTCCTTAGCCAGCTCAGAATGGCATTTAATCCAGACGGATTCTAATCAATGTTTCTCTTTTTTAAGGTCTCTCAGTTCTTCGTTAAACCACTTCTTGTATGTCCACAAAACATTCAACTTTTCAGAGGTGCGACGCAGTCTACAAGAGTTGTAATATGTTTGTAGTATTGTTTATAAAGATCTTCAGCTGAGCCGCCTACTGTTGTAGCCTTCATGATGGAATTTAGGCAGGACGAAAGCTATGCTGAGTCACATTCTTCGTAGTTCTACTACTGTTTAGTTTGGCGGGGTTAGGGAGTTTTTTGTATTCACTAGGTAACTGTAGATCCCATTCTATGGAATGGTGACCCGACCATATACATGGTAGGGGCTGGGCCACTTGGGTAGTTACATTTTTTGTGCATATCCAATCAAGAATATGATTTTTGTTGTTTTTGGGAGCGTTGTTAATAACAGTGTATTGGGCGTTGTTTAGGTCCCTTTCCAGTTGTATAGCTTCTATATCGGCATTGTCACCTTTCCATCTGTTAAAATCCCGAAGGAGAAGTGTGGCCCTATTAGTGCCTCCAATAGTGCTTAGGATGTGCATCAGTTCATCATTAAAGTTGGGCATTGGGTTAGGTGGTCTGTAAAGAAGAACAATGTTTGGGTTAGGTTTCATTTTAGCCAAGAGTATCTCGCAATCTTGGCAGGAAATGGGCAGGGAGAACAGGCCTAGCTCTATTCTTGCTATTATGGAGACCCCCCGCACCCCCAGTTCCAGATTATCGTTTTTTAGAAGAGAGGATGGAGTATCCAGGTGGAACCGCCATGCTAATTGCTGGACCACTAGAATTTTGGATCCATGTTTCTGTGAGGCATAAGATGTCCAGATTTGTTTCCATGATCATGTCATGAATGTTGGTGGAATGATTATTCAGTGACCTTGTGTTTAAGAGAGCCATTTTCAAGAGTGCGTTCCATCGCTTTGCAGCAATGACTGGGAACCTGGAGTTGCCTGATTTGGCCTGTTTTTACTTAGGAAGGACATGTCTGTGGGTGTAGGGGGTGCTGGTGGGTCTGCACGAGTGGGTTTGGAGATCCTCTGGACCAGATATGGGTGGCAGATTTGGATATGTATCTGTGGGTGAAAGTGAGGGTCTTAAAGGCAATCCTTAATTTGACAGGGAGCCAGAGGGCAGCGTTGTGGGCAGCAGAGATGTGTTCACGCTTGGGGACATTCAGAGTAGCATGGAGGGCATTTTTTTGGATGGTTTGGAGATTTTTAAAGTTAAGGACAAAGGTGCCTATGAATAGCACATTACAATAATCCAGCCTAGTGCCCACCACTGCACCAGCAATTGTCAGGCAACTATCTGTGGAGAGGAAAGGTCTAGCTGCATTTAGGAGTTTCTTAGAGTGGGCTGCTGAAGAGGATTTGGTGTTTACTTGTATGGTGAGTGAGAGAGTTGTGTCGCGATAAACTCCAAGAGTTTTTACCATTATGGATCCATCAATTTTAAAGGCAGCATATTTTGGGTCAAGTTTTTTAAGAACTACTGGGGGCCCTACGATGAGTAATACAATTTTCTCATCATTCAAACGGAGGACATGGGTTGCCATCCATGCTTGAGTTGGTGGCTATCAGCGAAGCATCGACGTTGGTGTCAATGCCAGAGTGGCGGAGGAGGATTTATGTCTCATCAGCATAGATTGTGTTTGCTATGTTGAGGGTATCCAGGAGGTTAAAAAAGTGGCTTTGTGAATATATTATAGAGGGTTGGCGAAGTCGATAGGAGCTAGCACTGCATAAGTATTCTCAGAAAAAACTCTCATTACTCTGCCTTCAAGGAATGAGGCAATGCACAATGCTGCTTCCTGTGAGAAAAAAGCTGAGACGGTAAGGTGATGGCATAGAATCCTGGAGTCAAAGGCTGCAGATAGGTCTAGAAGGAGCAATAAAGTGAAGCTCCCATCATCCATTTGATTTTTCAGGTAAATAAGAGTAGATTATGTAACATGCCCTGGGCGAAAGCCAGATTGGTGGGCTAGTCTATGCAAAAAGGATGAGTATACTCATCCTTGACTTAAGGGTTAGGATTCCAAGTGTTGTTGTATTTGCCTTCTTGAAGAACTTGACCTCGATGTCCTCGGTCTCACTGAGACATGGTTCACGGCCAGCTCTGTCACCAGGTTTGACACGCTCCTACCTGACGGCTACAAGATCCTCTCCGTGCCCAGGCCCAACCGCTCTGGTGGGGGTGTAGCCCTTATCTTCCCTGAGTGGATTCCTGCCTCTCTCACTCTTACTCAGACCTACTCCTCTTTGGAATGTCTCGTCTGCAGGCTCTCTCTCTCCCTTAGTCACTCCCTTACTGTGGCTGCTATCTATCGGCCACCTGGTCAGATTTCTTCCTTTCTCTCTGAGTGGGCGGATCTCTCCTCCTCATTCCTGGCCTCAACCACCAACTCCTCCTTCTTGGAGACTTCAACATTCACCTGGATGCCTCTGTCCACCCTCTGGACTCTTTTGTGAACTCTGCGACTCTCTCTCACTCACCATTCTCCCCTCTGGCCCGACTCATTCTGAAGGGCACACTCTCGATGTTCTGATCTCCTCAGACCTTCCCCTCTCTGTCCCTTTCACCACTCCTCTCTCCTGGAGTGATCATTTTCTCCTATCCTCCCACATCACCCTCCGTACCCCTCAGGCCAAGCCACCTCCATCACTGCCACCCACCTTCACGGTCATCCGACCCATGAAGCCTCTGTCAGTTGAGGCTTTCGCTGCCAACTTCTCACTCCCCCTTTGGCTGACTCTCACCATGACACAGCCCTCTCCACTCTCCACTCTTCTATATCTGATACTCTTGAAATACTTGCTCCTGTCATGACAATACGCCTGAAGCCCAAAGCCAAGTGTAACTCCTGGTATGACTCAGACCTCATATCCCTAAAACGCAAGTTCAGGGTAGCCGAGAGGAAATAGCGTGCTTCATGTTCATCCTCTGACAAACTGGCCTGCCGCCTACTGCAAAGGCATTACCAGCTCTACGTCCTCACCAAGAAGAAAGCTCATATCCAAGCCTGCATCTCTGCGGCATCTAACAACTCGGCTGAACTCTTTAAAATCTGCAAGGAACTGGCTAATCCTGCTGCAGTCTCTACCTCTCCTGTCCCTTCCCAGGCCCTCTGCACGGTACTGGCGTCTCACTTCATTTCAAAAACTCAGGACATCCTGACCTCACTCTCCTCCTATCGCCCCCCCCTCTACTCCCTGCTCTTCCTCCAGCCCTTCTGCAGCCACCCCCACGCCCTCCTTCTCTGCCTTTCCCCTTTCTTCTGCAGACAAGGTTTCTAAACAAGTCCGATCTATGAAAGTCTCATTGAAACAGGTTCACCCCTGTTCCTCCAAAACTATCAAGAACCACATCGACTCCTTGGCTCCTTCCCTGGCTGATTTCTGCAATCACTCCTTCGCCACTGGAGTCTTCCCATCCCCCCTGAAGCACTCCCTTGTACACCCTCTTCTTAAGAAACCCTCTGCCGACCCCTCCTGCCCAGTTAACTATCGCCCAATCTCCATCACTCCCTTCCTGGGCAAGCGCCTGGAGAAACTGACCATCTCCCAGCTAAATCTTCACACCAAATCTGTTGGTTGCCTTCATGACCATCAGTCTGGCTTCAGAGCTGCCAGAAGCACGGAACTGCACTCCTGGACATCCGTGGAGACCTGCTCTCCAACCTTGACTCCAACACCCTGTGTGTCCTCATCTTAATTGATCTCTTGTCTGCCTTTGACACTGTCAACCATGCCATCATGCTCAACTGTCTCCGTGATTACCTGGGTATCACTGGTCAGGCTCTGGCGTGGCTGAATTTGTTCCTCTCCGACTGACCCTCCCAGGTCCAACTTGGGTCCTTCCTCTCTGATATCTTTTTCTCTACCTGTGGTGTCCCCCAGGGATCTAACCTCTCTCCCTGGCTGTTCAAACAGTACCTGGCACTCCTTGCCCACCGCATCGCCGCTCTCTGCCCCAACTTTCAGTGCTATGCGGATGATACACAGCTCATTTTCAGGCTGGCCTCAGCCTCCTCCTCTCCTTCCCTCATCTCTGACTGCTATCCAGGAGTGGTGTGCTGCCAATGACCTCTGCCTTAATGCCAGTAAGACTGAGATTCTACTCATTGGCACACCCACTCCCTCCTTCCCTGCAGCTCTCTGGCAGCCTCTCTTGGCCCTCTTCATGCTCCCAATTGCAAGACTAAAAACCTTGGGGTCATCTTCGACTCCACACTCTCCTTCTCACCTCACATCTCGGAAGTCTCTAAGAAGTCACACTACAAGCTGCACCTCCTCAGAGGTATTCTTCCTTTCCTCTCCTTCCCCCAGAAGCTCACCGTCTCCAGAGCCCTGGTTCTCTCTAGGCTGGAGTATTGTAACAGCCTCTATCTAAATCTGCCTGCCTCTACTCTCCGCCCTCTGCAACTTATCCAGAACAGGACTGCGAGACTTGTCCTTGGCCTCAAGCCCAGGGATCGCATCTCTCCAGGACTGAAATCTCTGCACTGGCAGCCCCTGTACCTGGGGACTGTTTTCTGTCTCCCTACAGTCCCCCTACCAACAATTATGTCTGCACTTACCTTGCACTTGCCACCATCTAACCATTCTTATTTATCTTATATATTCTACTATCCCATGTACTGCAGTTTCCCCTCTCCCTCCCCCCTCACACTTTTCCCTTTCCCCCTTCACTTGCACTTGCGTGATCTGAATATCACCTGGCCTAGTAAGATCGCTGTCTGTCATCCCTTTTTGTTCCCCCTCCCTTGCCTCGTCGCGCCTTGAAACACTTATGTATAGGCGCGTTATAAATGCCATATCAAATCATATCATATCATATAATTTGAATGTAAGCTGCTCGATCCAGTATCTTTAGTAGGAAGATAACTGTGGTGATTGGTCAGTAATTATTAGGTGAAGTTGGGTCAAGAGTAAGTTTCTTTAGGAGGGGTAAAACCCAAGCTTCCTTGAGGCTGTTAGGAACCACCCCAGTTGCAAAAGAGTAATTGATGACCGCTGTGATGGACGGTGCTAGAGCTGCAGCGCAGTCTTTGACCGACCAGGGGTGCTGAGCATAGGTCCCCTTTACATATGGAGGGCTTTAGGCCTTTCAGAATGTGTAGGGTCTCTTTGGTGGGGATATTATGGAAGGTGAACAGAGGAATGTCTGGGGCGTTGGATAGGGTAAAATTAGGGGCCAGGTGGCATTGGGTGATGATTGCTTGTTTGGCAAGAATGATTTCTTTTAGCAGTACTATTTTTTGCAGCATGGCATTTTGTATACTGGTGCACCAGGCATGGTCTTTAGTCAAGAGGGAAGCTTGGGGACAGAAGTTTCCAGTTCCCTAAGAATGGCAAATCATTCTTTGGTGTCTGAGTTGGTGTTAGCTATTCTTGTATTGTAGGTGGTAGCCTTAGCAATGATGAACGCTTTTTTGTATTCTAGAGATAGATTGGAGAACTTTAGCTTAGCATTTTCTGAGGCATGTCTTCCAATCGGTTTCAGCGAGTCATGTCTGGCTCTGAGGGCAGCAAGGTCCTGGGTGTACCAAGCGTTGGGGTGAGCAACAAGTTTAGCTTTTTTGGGTGTTGGTGGGGCAATGATGTCGATTGCACTGGCCAGTGTTTTGAAGTAGAGATCTACTAGGATCTTAATGTTAGAGGTTTCCATAAACACAGGATTAAGACTTTCTAAGAATGGTTGAAGGTTATCTTTGGTTAGTTTACGGGAACTGCAGGCCAAGGCGGGTGGTAATATCTTTGTGGGTGGTTTGGTGGGTGGGATGATAGGGATGGAGAAGGAGATAACATAGTGGTAAAACCATGGGCATGGAGTGATGTTTTTGACCATGAAAGAGCAGTTGAGATCAGCAAGCCAATCTAAGGCCAGTCCTTTGTTGTGCGTGGGATTATGGTTGCTATGGCAAAAACTGTGGCCGGCTAGGGAGTTGGCT
This sequence comes from Ambystoma mexicanum, assembly GCF_040938575.1. Taxonomy (NCBI): domain Eukaryota; kingdom Metazoa; phylum Chordata; class Amphibia; order Caudata; family Ambystomatidae; genus Ambystoma; species Ambystoma mexicanum. The sequence goes on from NC_090932.1 coordinate 721,461,385, forward strand.
AGAGACATGGACTGGTGGTCTGTATGGTCATTCAGCCCTAGGTTGAAGTCGCCCAAGAGGAGCATTGTGAGGAAGGTTTGATATTGGGGCTGACTGTATGAAGAAGGTCCTCTTTGAAGGTTAGCGAAGGACCAGGTGAGCGGTAGTCACATGGATTGTGATCGTGTTGGTGGGGGAGGTCGACAATTTTAGGGATAGGATGTTGCAGTTGTCGTTCAGGGAGCTATTCATTTTCCTATTGTCTAGATGGTCTTTGGCTAGAACGGCTACTCCCCCCTCTTCTAGAGTTCACTCTGTCATTTCTGTAGATGGTGTACCCGGGAGGAGTTGCACGGGATAGGGCTGGTCCAGAAGTTGCACATAGCCAAGTTTCACTTATGGCGAGGGCATTGAGTTTGTTTACTATCAGGTGATCGTGGATATCAAGAATGTGTGCATGTAGAGAACGAGCATTAACCAGGGCTAGGTTCATTGTTTTTTTTCGATGGCTTGTGGAGGTCGTTTGGAGTATTGGGATGTTTTGCAACAGCATCAGTAGGGCAGTTTGCAATGGGGGCGGCAATACATTTCACAGCATCATCAGGTGAGCAGTTTGCAATGGGGCCGGCAATACCTTTCCCAGGATCATCAGGTGAGCAGTTTGCAATGGGGGCGGCAATACCTTTCCCAGGATCATCAGGTGAGCAGTTTGCAAGGGGGGCGGCAATACCTTTCCCAGGATCATCAGGTGAGCAGTTTGCAATGGGGGCGGCAATACCTTTCCCAGGATCATCAGGTGAGCAGTTTGCAATGGGGGCGGCAATACATTTCACAGCATCATCCAGTGAGCAGTTTGCAATGGTGCGACATTACATTTTGCAGCATCATTAGGTGAGCAGTTTGCACTGGGGCGCCCAAAAATTTTGCAGCATTATTAGGTCTGATGGGCGGCAATACGTTTTGCAGCATTATCAGGTGAGCAATTTGCAATGGGGGTTGCGGAAATGCATTTTATGTCAAGTGTCAATGTACGTACAGAAGACTTATTACCCGATTGAGCTGGCAGTGATGCTCTGTTGGGAGGCAGCGAGGACGAATTGCAGCGTGGACAAAGTTTGTCAATGTGATGCGCACAGGTTGGGAGTTATGAGCGCAGATCATTTTTACTGAAGAGGAGGGAGCAGGTTCCAGCTCTGGGGGATGAGGGACGGAGATCAAGCAACCCCCAGGTCAGTTTTTCACACGATTTTGTAGCGGACTAGGGCAGTGTTTCATTCTGCTACCAATAATGGTGTTTTGGGCATTAGTTCTCATGGCTTTTTGATGCAACGGGGTTCCGGTAGGGAGGTGGGCTGTGAAGCGCAGATTTCTAGCGGGGGCCGGGCATGGGGTGGTTCGACTAGAGCGTGAGGGTGGTGGTAAGACAATGGGCTCCAGGGGCTTGCTCCTACAGGTTTTCAAAGGTGCTGGCAGAAACAGTGTTGGGGGATGGCGATGTGCAGCAGCATAGATTTCGGTGTGAATAGGGTGCGGACAAGGTCATGAGGAATCCGTACTACACTGATGTGCTGGATCAAGGGGGCAGAGCCTTCCCGGATCCTGACAGGTCCAGACAGGTGGAATTGCTGGCCCTATATGAGGGCCTTTGGTAGGAGCCTGCAAAGCCAACCGGCTTTCAGGAAATCGGTTCTTTTTTGGTTGGGCAGCCTATCAAGGCGCACTGGAGGCAGGCAGTGAACAGGGCCTGCAGCTCCACAGTGATGTGATGCCACAGGGGCGGCCAGCTTCGCCTGTTGTGGGTATTCCATTTCAGGTAGCCCGGCAGCACTCAGCAACATTTCAGGGCAATCCTTGGTGGTGGGGAAGGGGGTAAGGAGGCATTCTGGTGCCTAATTCTCCCTGCAGGTCCAGAAAGGTGGAATTGGTGCCAGACGTCGAGCCAGCCTCACACCATGGAAACAGCAGTGATATTCCTTTCTTTTTCTTTCCAGAGTTCATTAAAAAGCAGTGCTCATGTATCTGTCAACTTCTCGTCAGACCCAGGCAGAGGTTGTCAGTGACTGAAGCCTTGTGTGTGGTGGTGGAGGAGCTATTACTCACAGTGTCTGTTGTTCTATGCCATTCAGATCACGTTTCCAACATTCAATGGGTGAAATGGATTTCAGATCTTCTCTTCACAGGAAACGCACATTCTTCTGCATAACACCCCAGTGGGAAGTCAATGTTTTCTTGCCTGCAATTCGGAGGCACTTCTGCCAAATATGTTGCGTTATTGTCAGTCGCAACAAGGATTTGGTAGACGAGGCACTTAGCAATTCCCTTCATAGTCTAGATATTGAAATGACCATTGCAATGTCCACATCTTTGTGGATTTCCTGTTTTGGTTCTTGGTAAAACCTTGCAATTCCCAGATCATTTTTTCTTGTAATCCATCACTTCATTTCTGCTAGCTTAGACAACATATTTTAAATCTACAAGCCTCATGCTCCCCCTATAACTTGCTTATCACATCCTCTAAATCTTCTTCTGCATGCATGGGATCCAGTTTCTTATGTGAAGCATTTCTGATCTTTTGTCCTTTATTCATTGGATTGGGCATGCCACACTGGGTGGGTGTGTTCACTTCTAGAGTGTTTGTAAGATCTTAGAACTCAGAAATGGAGGAAGGAACGGTGCCCAGGAATTTCCTATTGCTGAGCAGCTGTAGATTTGGGTGCTTTGTTGTTCACAGCCCAGGGACAGTCTTAATGTCTATTGGCACCACGGTGCCATATGAAACCAATTCCATATGGATTTCTGCCCTTCTTGCTGCTGTTTAGCAAGTCACATTGAACCAGAAACATCACATTTCTGGAATACACTGATTTGGAGTCGGGATGTAGCTATAGGTCTTAGGTACACTCCAGAGCTGAAATTAAGTCTCCAGCTATTAAACTGAGGGAGACATGCAATGTTGAATGAGAGGCATTTTTAGAAAAATCGGGTAGTGGAAACAGGAAAGAAACTCAGTTTGGACAAGAAAATATTTACTATAGTTTTACTCTAGACTAGAGCAGGCAGTCTAGAATACCAAAGAGGGATACAGTAAGCTCTGGAGTTTATTCATGACATCAACCCCAGATCCCCAGTGCCCGCTCTGGTGAAACTAGACCGACCACTTGAAGTAGGATTGAAAGTTTAGGATTTACACAAGGTAAAAATGACTAAAGAAATGGTGCTTAACAAGAAAAATCAAAGACAGGATTGCAATAAGGATTCTGACAAGATTACAAGTTATTAAGGTAAGATTAGGATGGTTTAGAGATTGGGATAGGACAAGATAAGGCAAGGTATGCTATGGTTTTCTATGATTCCTATTAATGCTTACAGTCCACTTTAATTTAGGATTTTGGAAAATCAAGGGTTCTGGTCATCACATGGATCGGGTTTAACCAAGGACTGCTGGGCAAATCTGGTGGGATCAGGATCAGCTGCGTGGTTCTGGTCACCGGACTGTATGGACAGGCCCTTCTGGTTACTGGATACTACAGATCAGTGGGATGGCGAGTTTGGAGCCGGCATGCATCTAGTAGTAGCAAGTCAGGCTGGATCAGGATGCTTCCCTTGGGTTTTTTGCGATTTTTAGAATTTGGGGCCTAGCTGAAAAAATGTTCAGCAATGCATAGACCTTGGCTTTGTAATGAACATATGGAATCACGATCAACTAGGATGAAGAAATCAGGAACAGGACGCCACGCAGGAAATCAAGAAGAAAGTCAGGAATCAGTATGTTTTGTGTTGTAAGGTGCCTTTATTTATCTTGCCAGATGACATCACTACAGTATATGGTAGGAGCAGGCTTACTACCCACACCCATAATTCTAGGATTGGGCCAGAGCATAGCTTCCGCCTTGCCCACAGCTGATTGGATCACAGAAACAGGGTGTCATGTTTATGGGGTTACTTTTACAATGTCTAAAAACTTCCCCTAGCTACTGGAACCAAAATCTAATTTTAGCCTAAATACATATGTAAGAGAAAATAAGATACCCAGGTTACATATTTTGTGTGTCATATTTCAATCCAAACCCCAAGTCTGTGGGACCTGGTTTTGACTTTCTGCTATATTTTGTCAATTTTAACCATGAAAGATTTAGCCTAAAATTCCCTCATGGGATGTTTGAACAAAATATTATGTTCACAACATCAATACTTTCCACGCAATCTGTCATTTTTTACAACTTCTGTTCCTTATGCAGTAGTGAGTTCTACCTTTCAATGAAAGAGCATAACATTAGATTTAGAACCACCAACTTTTCATATTTTTCCCAATTCGTGCTGCAAAGTTAAATGTCTTTTAAAGTTCAATTACAAAATAACCTTTAAAACCAAATGTCACTTGATCAGTTTTTTTTCTCTTCCTCCAACTGCAAGCATCTGTCAATTCCTTTGAAGCAGGATGAGGGGCCTCTCTCTTGATTGCATATTTTATTTCCCTGCACACTTCACAGGTGAGAGTCTCAGCCTGCTATTGTCCCACCCTGGAGCAAAGATGAATGTCTGATGAGCTGGGGAAGTCCCCTTTGTCCTGGTCCATTCAAAGTCCTCCAAGTTAGCAATTAGCGCTTTCCTGTCCAGAGGTTTATGAGGTGTCACCCTTTCTCAGGGCTAGCAACTGGCAGACCAAGTTTTTTTAATTATATAGTTTACCAACTTAGCCTACGAGTTTTAACATTTTGATTTAAACCTATGGAATCAGAACAGTTCATAGATGTACTTTTACCAACAACAAATCCTTTTACATTTCTAAATAAGCAGGCCTTTACACAACAATGTACTTTTAAATAGGCGATTCTCTCTCTTCAGTCAGGAAAAGCACATTTTACTATTTCTTTAAATTCGGTTTTCATCTTACAAACCAAGTGTCCTCTCGATGCCCCTGCCACTAAGCCCTTGCAGACAGGTTCCATTTGACTTTCTCACACTGTCACTGTCAACCCAAGCCCACCCCACTCTCTCTCCCTCCCTCTCTAAAATGGATACATTTTGTCTAAGTACGATGAGAATTGGCCGAATTGGGAAGCGGATAGTCTGTAGTCTCCACTAGTTACCATAAGCAAGGTGCTATGGGTAATGGGAGACAAGAACATTTGGTTTGGGGAAACAGCAGCTTGACATATGAAGACACCTGTCCCTTTTTCAATCTTCTTAGTATGTAGGTTGACTGAATGCCATCTCAGGCCTCACTCTAACTTTCTCTGGTGCTGGGCTTTGTGATCAGCTGCAGTTTGTGTGTGCACTCATATCATTTTAACACAAAAAGTGTCTCAAGTCTCTGTTGTCCTCTTTTCATATCCCACTTACCCTACTATGGGATGAATTTCCTCAGGTGTGCTATCTTATACAAGAATAAAAGGAGGTCTCTAAGTATGCTTCTGCAGATCTAGGGCCCGATTCAACACCTTTCTGGTCCAAGTGGTGAAAGGCGCTAGAACGTCTGCCTTATGTGCAGCAATAAAACGTTGCACTGTCTTCACATAGTACACCTTAATGTCCACATCATAGATTAGCATCTTCAGAAATCCTCTTTCAGACCCTTGAGCAATTTCGAAAAGCAGGGTGCCCCTGTTCCCATTTGAGCAGGCACACTTGAATGTGCAGAGAATGGCTCTTTCATACTTTATAACAAAAAATGGAACAGAAGTGTTATGCACCGCTTCTGTTTTACTTGCATTTACATCCCTCAAACTGGGATAGAAATGTTTTTTTTTCCTTTTCTTTACATCTTACAATGACAGTGAACGGAGGATAGCACAGGGGCAATGCCCAGGTCTTGGCAGCAAGACCACGCAGAGCAATAGAGATTTGAAACCCGGATCCGCATTAGAAACCAAACTCAGGTACTGTATTAGGTGCATTATAAAACAATAATTAAACAAGCCCTGTAGCGGCATGTCACCGTGAAAATGCCCTCCCAGCACCCACGTAGATGCTGGTAGTCAGGGTAGTCAGCCATACATTAGTTTCACTAATGCACTCCTGACGCTAACGTATGCAAGGGGACTGGTCAGGACATGACTTGGGTTTCTGCACAGACCTCTGTAAATGAACAGGTTCCGTTTATGGATAAGATGATCTGTGCATTTTCAAAAACAACACTACTAATATAAGCGCTTTCGGTGCAATATGTTTAGTTGCCCTAATTTCTGTGAATTTTGTTCTCATCTCTCATCTGTACAAATCTCCATTGCTATCAGGAAACAATACATTTGTTCTGGTATGTGGAACAGATGTTTGGTTACAACTTCTTTAATACGGAGAGTGGTTGTAGTATTCAGCTACATTTCCACGCCAGCTCTTTATGGAGATTCCAACTATGGGGAGAATTCCTTGAATTATTGGGAGACAGCCATCAAGGGCATTAATATCCTGAATGGCCTCCCTGAATATTTCTCCGCCTCTCTTCTCCAGTCCAGGCAAATCAAAAGCCACCTGGGTGGTTGGATGCAGAACGTCTCTTCTGGAGCCCGTCCGTTCTGCATTCATTCACTTGGATTCCCACAAACATGAGATTATTTCTGCATGAATGATCCTCTAAATCAGTCAGATTTGTGTCCATATTATCAACCTAACCATGGAGCTTTCAATCATTATCGACACAATTGTCATCCAGCCTTCTGAAAATCACCACCAATCCTTCAAAGTGATGGTACTGTATTAACTGTTTTTCTGCAAAGTCAAACAGTGTTTTATTAGTGCTTGCCAGTCAATGGTCCCCTGTTAATGCAGCACATTCATCATTGCTATTAGCCAATCTAAGGTATTATTCTAGCTAGACTGGAATTCCAGGTATGTGCAGACCAACCATGCCAATTATGTGGGTCTGTTTTTTATTGTGTGAAATGCTGTGCACCTCTTAGTAGCCTCTTAGATCTTCTGTGACCAATCAGGCACTGGAGTATTCCAAAGTGTATTCCAGTGTCACCCGCAATGTCATCCTGCAGCTGTACCCCCAACTCAGTTATAGCAAACTTGCTATCCAAGAGTGTCTACATAACTTCTGATGTCAAGCAAGACTTTCCCACAATATTTCTGGATTGAACCTGGATAAAAGGGTGATTATGGTTTGGTCACAAATCTATTCCTCTTCTGATGGTTAAGGTTGAGTGAAGTTCCTGGCATCCGTCATGTTGTATGTGTCATGCTCACAAATGGTGGGCTTGTAAACCAAGATATTCACTTCATGAGGTATCCCAAGTAAATACAACTAGTCTTGTCATTGGGGTATTTGTCCGCTGTGGAAGCCATAATGTCTAAGAACAAATCAGCATCCTAAGCAATGGGATCCTTTGTTTAGTTTAGTTTAGTTTAGTTTAGTTTATTTATTTATTTGTAAAGCACAGCCTAGCCCTGAGGTATCTGGGCGCATTCAACTTAGTGCATAGAACAGGTTACACATACAATAACAACAAATAGTTTACAAGTGCAGAGTATATATACAGCGTGAAGACCAGCTACAAAGTGGTCAAAGCCGGGAGTCAATGCAAGCAATACAAGTACATTAAGTGGAAGGGAGCTCGTACTATTATGGCTACGGCGATGGTGAGACTGAGAATTAGATTATTAACCTTGCTGGGTGAGGAGCAGGTCCTTTACCTTGGCTCTAAAGGTCCAGAAAGCAGATTCAGCTCTTATGTTTGAGGGGAGCGAGTTCCAGCATTTTGCTGCTAGCACAGGGAAGCTCGCTCCACCCGCTGTTTTCAAGTTAAATTTGGGGATGTTCAGTTGGTTAGAGTACAGGACTCTCTGGTAGGTCTGGTGGAGAACTGCCTTGAGAATTTGTCAGAGAGGTATTGGGGCACTGACAGGGCTAGGCATTTGTGGGTGATGACAAGGGTACGTAGTTTAATTCTATCTCGTATAGGGAGCCAACGAGCCTCCTTTCTGAAGGTGGTGATGTGGGTGTTGCGTGGAAGGTTGAGGGCACATCTGAGAGCTTTGTTCCGTAGAACTTGGAGTCTGTTTAGGTTGTGGTTAGTGGAGCCCAGGAATAGTGTATAGCAGTAATCCAGTTTCGACAGAATCAGTGCCCTCGCTAGAGTGAGGCAGCTGTGAGTAGACAGGAAGGGTTTATATGCGTTGATGAGTGTATTGGTGTAGGCCATGGTGGAGACAGTAGAGTTGATTTGCTTTTTGAGGGAGAGGGTAGAGTCACGGTAAACAACCAAGGTTTTGACTTCTTTGGCGACTTTAATGATGTTGCCATCAATGGTAAATGACTGGTAACGGGGATCAAGCTTATTTAGACAGGCCTGAAAAGATCAGCATTTCAGTTTTGTCGTCGTTTAGACAGAGATTGTGTGTAGCCATCCATGCCTGGATTTCAGGATAAATTTCATTGAGTTTAGCAGTATCTTTTTCATAGCACCCAGTGAGGGTGATGGGGATCAGGGTGTCGTCTGCGTAGTAGTTCGATTATGTGACACCCAGATCGGCAAGACAGTCAAAGAGGAGCTTAGTGATGATATTGTAGAGCGTGGGCGAGACACAAGACCCTTGGGGAACTCCACATTGGATAGGGACTTGGTCAGCCGCAGTGGAAGGTGCAAAGACCCTGTTGTTCTATTGGAAAGGAAGGATTGGATCCAATTAAAGGCATTTGGTGAGAATGCTGCTGCCGAAGTGAGGTGTTTCGTTAGGATTTGATGATCGACCAGATCGAAGGCAGCCGACAAGACCAACAGGAGCAAGATGGCCAACTTGCCCTTGTCTCTGGCTTCGTCCATTTGGATTTATAGGTCCAGGATGGCTATTTCAGTCCCATGCCTGGGTCTAAAGCCAGATTGTCGCAGACCTAGGAGTTTGTTGTCTTCCAAATGTTGTTGTATTTGGATATATGCTACTTTATCTAGAATCTTCAGAAGAAAAGGGATTGTCGTTATAGGTCTATAGTTGGTCGGGATGTTGCGGTCAAGGTTGTTTTTTTTAGCAGTGACCCAGGCTTCTTTAAGGTTATTAGGAACTGAAGAGTTCTCGAAGGCTTAATTAATCAAGTTGGTGATAAAGGGAGCTAAGTCTTTGGCCCCTTCCTTGATAATGGAGGCTGGGCATGAATCACCTTGACAATTCGAAGGTTTGATACTTGTGATTATATTTACAACTTTGTCCATAGAAACTGGGGAGAAGTGGAAGGGAGGACAAGAGGGTTGAGGATGGCTAGGACTATTATGTGGATTGGTTTTAGGCGTAAGGATAGCCTTTTTTGTTTCTATTTTAGCTTGCAGGAGAGCTAATTTGTTTGATAAGACTTATTGTATGTTCTCACACCAGGCATTATCCTTGATGCAGTCATCCGACCGCGGCGCCAGGGATTCTATAATACTCTTAAAATAGAAAAGAGTTTTTTTGTGCCAGATTTAGCATTCTGAATTCTGGTGTTGAAAATCTCCTTTTTTGTGTTAGTAATGGCAGCTTTGTATGTACCAGCTGCAATGGAAAATGTTTGTTTGGTGGGGGAGGAAGGAGATTTTCTCCAACTAGCTTCTGATATTCTTTTAATATTACGAAGCGCTTTTAATTCTGCAGAGAACCATTTGTTTAGGTGGGTGATCGGTTTAGGCTTTCTCATTTTTTGTGGTGCAATCTGGTTAAGGGCTTGCTCCAAGGTAGCGTTATATAGGTCAACCAGGGTGACTGAGTCTGATGTCTGAGAGTAGGTGAGTGGGTTGGTGATTGGCTGAAGTTGAGGTCTCAGGTTTTTTAGTGTAATGTTGGGTTTGTTCCTGGACAGCACCTGCAGAGCATTAGTGGTAGGTATGCTGAAGTGAGTATCTTTGGGTATGCTAAAAGTAATACAGTGGTGGTCTCTCCACGCACAGGCACAGGGTATAATGTCAAGTAAGGAGATATCACAATTGGATTCAGCTAGCCAATCCAATGTCCTACCTGTGGTGTGGGTGGGCTTGTTGATACGTTGAGTAAATCCCAGTTGGGTGATGTTTTAATCAAGCAGGGAGGCATTAACATTGTTCGGGTCATGAAGACCTAAATTGAGGTCGCCCAGTAAGATGATTTGGGTGCTGGGTTTGGTATTGGATATTAGGAGATGGGAGATGTCTTCCTCGAAGAAGGAAATATCTACTGGTGGTCGATAAATGAGGTGAAGTAGTATAGAGCAGGTGTTAGAGAGGGATAGTTTGACTGAAAGCAGTCCAGCTGATGGTAATCCTGGGTTGGGAACTTCTCTAAGGTTCAAATGTGATTTTGCTATGAATACACTCTTCCTCCTTTTCCTGTATTTCTATCTGCACGGAAAATAGTGTAATTCTCAGGAATGGCAAGAGATAAGGCAGGGCCTGCAGCTGTGTGTAATCAAGTTTCTGTGACCGCAATGAAGTCTAGATGGTTGGATGTAATTAGGTCAGCAATGTCAGGGGCATGTGCAACTAAGGAGCGTGCATTACTGAGGGCTCCCTTGATGTTGTGGTTGATCGTGGCAAGGTCTCTTTGGGGGTTATTGTGAGATGTGAGGGGGCTAGCGTCATTGTGTAGGCTAGAAGGTGTAGGGAGATGCAATGTGATGGACTCACTTGCACTGTGTAGTGCAGGAGACTTGCGGGACTTAGCCCTAGAACAGAAACGCGTCCCTAGTCTTGCATTTCTCAGAGTTGGGGGGGTGGCGAATCGGGTGATCTATTCTGTGGGCGTGAGCGGTGATTCGATGGTGATGAAGTCTGGTGGCAGGGAAGATAGAGGAGCTTGAGACAACAGGTCAGGTAGGAAACTAGTGGGTGCTATTTCCTGAAATAGACGCGGAATAGTTGCCATGGTGATGGTAAGCGTCATTCCCCTTAAAGCAGTCATAGCTGGCCGGCACAATACTAGGCAAGGGTGTCAAGTGCAGGAGGTGGGCAGAGTAGTACTGATCTGGCAGCAGTAGGTAGCCACAGTGCTGTCCAGCCTCAATATAGATCTAGCAATGTAAGAGACAATAACACATCACTAGGTAAATGATTGGCACAGGTTAACCAGGGACGTCATTTAGGGGTCGCCAGAGGTCACAACTGCGACCTCTGAGGTCTCCCTTGCGACCTTTGTGGTCTCCCTTGTGACCTCTAAAAAACGTTTAAAAATAAATGTTTTTTTTTCTTTTCTTTTCATTTTTTTGTAATGCAAGCCCCTGGGCTGTGGCCAGCACCATGTGGCTCTTTACTTCTGGAGTGGCTGGGTTTCTTGTTCAGGCCCTTACAAAAAATAAGAAAAATAAGAACAGGAGTGCCAGAAGTCTAACACTTTCAGCACTGACCCTAAATAAGAAAGAATAGGAATACCAAATAATGTGTCTTTCTGGAATTCTATACAATAATTGCTAGACTCATTAAAGGTTTATTTCAGGCACACTTAGGAGGATGAGTCACTGATTTAGTCTATTCTTAAACGCCTCAACTCAGCCTTTCATTCTTCTGAGGTCGATAAATGAGTACCAACACAGGTTGGGTGATATTGGGTGTATATTTTTTCTATATAAAGCGCTTAAGCGTAAGTGCTATATAATAACTCATCATTATCATTTGGTCATGGACGTCTGCTTGCATACACAGTAATTTGGTAATATGGGCCTTTACACGCTGATCTTAATGATACATATGGCGATCCATTCTTGTTTGAAATGTACATCACATTATAGTGATATCATAACCATATTTTTCATAGTGTACAATGCTATGTTATGCCACTTCCTGTTTTATCAACGGGTTAAAGGTCATGTTCCATCACTTCCCGCTTTATCACTTCAGGGTGGGGTCAAATGACATCACTTCCTGTGATGTCTTCAGGGGTCAAGGGTCATGTGATGTCACTTCGACTACCCAAGGCATTTTGGTGAAATGACGTCCCTGAGGTTAACATTAGGTAAGTCAGAGAATATTGCTCAATACGAGTCACTAGGTAGACCAGCAATCAATTTGGTTTGAATCATGACGCGCAGCAGTATTGTAAATGACATTCACACAACACTATGACATTTCACACAATTCACAACACTAAAGCAAATAATTTACACAAGGTTTGCACCAGTTTAACATATTGAGCTGTTACACATCGTCGGCACGAAGGAGGGCATCAATAAGTTGTGACCTTTAGGCAGTGTAAGTCACTAACATGGGTCAGCAGGCGAATTGGAAATGAATCATAAATGTTAGAGTTTTAGCAAAGGTGGTCAGGGAGCAAGCAGTGAGATATAATGAGATACAGTGCGGGCAGCAATAGCGAGAGGTGAAACATAAAATAATGAGAGCGAGCAAGTATTGCAAGTCGGTTAAAGTAGTCAACGGGCTTTGGGCTGAGGTGATATGCAGAGGCCAGAAGCAAGCGTTTCGTCTAATTGGAGAACATACAGGGCGATGCATTTATAGCCGTGTGAATAAACATGTGTTGAGGGTCAGGTACAGGTCGGCGCTGCCCCAGGGTCAAGCAGGCCGCGTGTGATGCCTGTGCAATGCGGTAAGGTACAGAACATCAAGAGACAATACCAAAGCGAGTGGTGGTGCGTTGTAGTCTGAACAATTCCTGACTGCAGGAAACATGTCCATGACATTAGGAAAAAACTACTGGATGGGCATGAGGTTAGGTAAATGTAAGGGTCAGTCCCCCGCTACACAATGAGATAAATCCATCCAGTAAATTGGACAGACAAGGGAAACACTTAAGAGTTGCTTATGTCATCTGGCTGGCTCTTGATAGATCTGCAGCATTAATTCCTCATTACTTTCCAATTATAGACGTGAGACTCAACTCCTGGCCAATGGCCGAGCAGTTGATAGGCTAAAGCATGCCCCTATAGTTGTCACTGTTGTGGCATGCTTAAGTTTGCTTCCTGACATTAAAGCATGAAACAATGCATGCAACGAGAGTGAACTGTGGTGTGGATCCAGAGGACAAAGCATCAAGCGGCTGTACTCAGGGGCTGATAGAGACAGCCTATTTCTCCCAGCAGGGTTGATATGCACAGTAGCTGACACTGGAAGAAGCTCGTGATAAGAGTGACAAAGGTCAAGGACCTTGAGATAGTGCTGAGAAGTTTAAAAGATGCTTAGAATGTGAGTGGTCATTTGAAAGGTTTTAGAAATCGCATAGAGCCCAAAGAACCCTAAGCATTTGGGGCATATCTGAAGTGCTTAGAGTCTGGGGGTGACACTGAGAACCCTGAACAATGCCTATTGACTGATAGGGGGTGATGAGAAGTCTGAAAATGTCCTGAAAGTTGAGAGGATGATTGTTTTTGGGACTGCATTGAGCCAAATAGGCTGAGAAGCCTGAAATAAACACTTGTCTGAGACGGACACTATGAAGTTTAAAACGTGCTTAGAGTCTGAGAGGAGTGCTAAGAGCCCCAAAAGACACCACCACTAGCCTGTGAGGGGCCTTTCGAATAAAATAAAAAATACTGCAGCCCGAGAGAAGTGCTGAGAAAACCGAAAGTATGTGAACCTGAGAAGGAATTACTATTTTTAATGTCTTGAAAAAAATGTAATGCACAGGAATGTGTTGTCTGTTCGTTGACAGTTGGCAAATTCCACCTTAACTATACATATCCTTAGAAACTGCCCTATGTTGCAATTTTGTACTTGAACCGCATTATGCCCCTCTTTCTCTCGTATTACTTCACTTTAAATGTTTCTGTAATTATTATTCCAACATAAAATGTATGTGACCAAGTTAAATTATTTATATCTTTTTCTTATTAATATCGTATCCTTCTTCCATCAAATATGTTACAAATTAAAGTGCCCAAGCTGTTACTCATCTATCCAAACCCATTAACAAACTAGTATATGATTATATATCAATATAAATAGCAGAGATGTTATTCGTGGAGAGCCCTGCACTGGACACATCAGTGATTGTCTGTGTTGCAAACTGCCAAGCTAAAGATCCTTCTCTGGATACGGCCCATAAACCTTCTTTAAGAGTGAATCACACACTTGGTTTAGCATTTGTGCCAGTTGTAATTAAATGTTGGTAATATCTTGTTTTCCAGTCGATATGCTTGGTATCAAAATGTAATCACAACACAGGGGCTGATTCATGGAACAAACGTGCACCGAAAATCCCAACGCAAGCAGGCGCAAGAGGCGCAAGTGTGAGAAAGCAAGCGCACGCGCACGCGTGCGATTCAAGGAAGGCGCTGCGCTACTTTCCCACTGGTTGTGCGCCAAATCCGTGCATGGCGCACGCTGGCGCACACGTCTCGAAACAGCGTGCGCTAAGCGCACAGCGAAAGTGCACATAGCGCAGCTCACGCAACAAAAGTAGGCGGACCAGGGGGCGTAACACGTGGAATGGGGAATAACGCGTGAAAAAGAAGGCGTAACTGGGGAAGTACTGCTGGGAAGTACACGGAACACCCACACGCGCATGAACCACACGTATTCATGGAATCGAATAGGGCAAACCCGCTCACGGGCAAAGACACGCACAGGCCTAAACACGTCCGCCAAACGAAGGCAGGCGGTAGTATCCCTGCACATTACAAAAGTGTGCACAAATAAAAAGCACGTATATACTGAGTGGGGTACGTGTATTACTGGGGTTCGCGGGAAGTTTTAAATGCGAAAGGGCCCTGTGCGAGTGGGGTACGTGTATTACTGGGGTTCGTGGGAAGTTTTACACGTGAAAGGGCCCTGTGCGAGTGGGGTACATGTATTACTGTGGTTCGCGGGAAGTTTTACACGCGAAAGGGTCCTGTGCGAGTGGGGTACGTGTATTACTGGGGTTTGCGGGAAGTTTTACATGCGAAAGGGCCCTGTGTGAGAAGGGTACGTGTATTACTGGGGTTCGCGGGTAGTTTCACATGCGATTGGCCCTGTGCGAATGGGGTACGTGTATTACTGGGGTTCGCAGGAAGTTTTACACGCGAAAGGGCTCTGTGCGAGTGGAGTACGTGTATTACTGGGGTTCGCGGGGAGTTTTACATGCGAAAGGGCCCTGTGCAAGTGGGGTACGTTTATTACTGGGGTTCGCGGGAAATTTTACACGCGAAAAGGCCCTGTGCGAGTGGGGTACGTGTATTACTGGGGTTTGGCCATTTTCCTGCCCCCAGAGCCCCGAGCACGCTCCCACCTGCCATCTGCTGCTGCCTGACTGCCTGCTGCCCACGTGCCCTGCTATTTGGTGCCTGCACGTCAGCCAGGGTTCCAGTTGCTGTATCCACCCCTGCTGGAACAGAAGACTCCCGACTGGGATACCATCGCTCCACAGCCCAGCCCCAGGACCCAGTTGCCCACCCACGCCTGCCTCGGGGGTCGCCATGTCGGGGCATACACCATCTGAGACCACTGGCAACCCCCAGACAGAGAGGCAGAGGGCCACCAGCTTCAGTGTGAAGGACGTTGGTGTCCTGGTGGAGCATGTCCTGGGGCATTATGATGCCCTCTTCGGAACATCACGCGCCAACAAGGAAGAACGGGAGAGGATCTGGGACAACGTAGTGGTTGCCATCAACGTGGAGGGGGTGGCAACCCGCGACATCAAGCACGTCAAGAAGCGCTGGGAGGACTTCAGGTCCAGGACCCTCCACAAGGCCCGGCGCCTCGCAGAGGGGGGCCGGGTCAGCATGAGTGACATCCAGATGAGGGTCCTGGAACACGTATGCCCAGCGCTCCATGCCCAGATCCTTCAGAGGAAGGCCCGTCTGGAGTTGAGCGGTAAGTGGCCAAGCATTGGTGTGCGAGACAGGGCATTTTGCAGTGTGCTGGTAGTCTGATACTTGCCTGTATGTGTGACATGGGCCATGTATGGATGTGTGTGTGCAGGGACATCATGGTCATGCATGTGAGACCAGTAATGTGCGAACCACGTGGTTGGTGCATGAGTTCCAATGCTACATGGGGAGCTCTATGGCAAATGCACACATTAAAGCATGCCAGTGTCTGTTCTTGCACATGGTGGGGGTGTGAGGGGTGGGTGCTGCTGTCATGTACATGTATGGTGCACATGTGTGTGTGTCTGAGAAGTGTGTCTGTGACTTTGATACGCTATGGATTCATGACACATGTCCGTGATGATGTGTAGATTCACTCATGCAGTGCGGTCACCATTGTATGCACTGTGTCTATCCACTGTGTCTGTGGTGTACAAGGCATGATGCATGACCCTCCGGTGATGTGTGTGCATGGGATCAGTGTGAGCCAGGATGCATGTGAGTTTGAAGGCAGCATTTTGATTAATAGAGACCCTTGTACATGGATGCTGATGTTGATTGCAGGCGCCATGCCTGTTCATGCATGTGTGTTGCGTGCATTCACCCATGTGTTGTGGAGGGACAGGATGGAAGTGACGTTAGACACTGCCACTCAGGTGTTATTGCTTCCTGTCTAGGGGAATATTGTACTGTACCCTGATGCTTGTGCTCTATGTCTCCCTCTATGCAGCGTCAAGTGAAGAAGAGGGCGGAGAAGGCGCTGTGGAGCCAAGCGGCGGGGATGCCTCCAGGGGGCGGCGACGCAAGGCCCAGCCACCCTCCCAGGACTTGCCATCAGCTGGGAGCGAGGGGGCTAGTGCCGCGTCTGCCACTATGGCTGTGGCGGAAGGGCCGGGTGAGCCCCCACAGAGGCTTGCAATGGCAGAAGATGGTACAGAGACATCCAGGTTGGTGGTCTCCACAGAGGAGGAGGAGCCCGCTACTGAGCCGCACATGGGGCCTGGTGGGGGTAGTACCACTGGTGCAAGTGGTGCAGTCCAGGGCCAGGGTCAGGAGGCAGCACAGGTCACCGCCGAGGGGCCTGTGCATGTCCCTGTCTTTGAGCCTGTGACTGCACCACCATGCACCAGCAGGGAGGCCCCGTCCCAGGCCCGTCCGCAGGTAGGGCAGAGTGTCATGTCATCTGCCTCTCCACTACCTGCGGACGAGGGGTCCCATGAACGTATGGGCTCCGCCCTGATTGGTGTTGCGTTGCGCACGCATGACATTCGTGATGACGTGCGTTCTTCCTGGGGAGAGAACGCACGCCATCATGAAGAGCAGCGTCGCGACGTGACACTGTTGGGAGGGGCCCTGGTTGGTGGGTTCCTACATGTGACGCACACTCTGGCGGACCTCTCCTCTCTGTGGAGACTATGCGCCAGTCGTTCTCCCTGCCGTCTTCCAGCCCAGATTCCACCAGGGCCCCCTGTGGACCTGGCCTGACCAACACAGCCAGCTTGGTGGAGATCCCATCCCTGCCACAGTCAGGAGTCGGCGGTCCAGCAGGGGTGGACACCACAACTGGAGACCAGCTAATGGAGGATGTGCAGGCATCATCGGACAGGGCACATGGACAGCAGCAGCAGCAGCAGGAGCAGGCTCTAGGTGGGAGCAATGATGGCTCGGAGCCATCGACATCAGGGGGGCAGGCATCGGCCAGAGGGCAGGAGGACCCTGGAATGGATGTGTCTTCTGTGTGGCTGCGGTTGGGCCAGCGCATAAATGCGTAGCGGCGGCGGGCGGAAGAGGTGCAGCTCACCATGGTCAGGGCCAAGTTCTCCATGCGTTGGGTGTTGAGGCGGGCAGAGTGCCTCGAGGCGACTCGCAGGGAGTTGGAACAGGCCATGAGTGCCTCCCTGCGAGACCTCTGGGCGAGGGCAGAGGCCCGCCTCTGGGACATCGACATGGAGTTCAATGATGCCCTGGCCCGGGACACCACAGAGTGAGCCACAGGACTTGCCCGCTGCCATTGTATATAGTTAGATAGTGTTAGGTTTCCTTTCCTTTTCTTTTTTATTTTGGTTGCGCTTGGACAATGCACCACGTTTTTGTATATAGTTTTTTATTAGGTAGTATTTTTGGTAGGTTTCATTTCATCAGTTGGGCTCATGGACCCTGGATTGTTCATTTGTACATAGTTCACCATTGCATTATTCTCATTTTTTTTATTTTCACCATGGCTCAATGGATTTCTTTATTCCCTTGGATTTGCTTTGTTGGACTGTGACTTTGGACACCATTTCTTTTGGATTTCTTTGGATTATGATTTCTTGTTTTTTATTCTTTTAAGGACATGCAGCATTTCTTTAATTATTCCCATTGTTGTGTGTTTTCTTTTAATTACGTTCATGTTGTGTTTAATACATTTTTTTCTTCATACTTTGATGTGTGGTATTATCTCATTGGTTTCATGCATGTCATGATATGGGTTTTCACATTCACTTGCAGCCATTGTGCGTGTGTGACGGAGATGTGTTCATTTACATACTTGCCTTTGGGGTTGTATCATGTAATTGCCTTTTCTATGTGGGTGGATGCAATTCTTGGTTGGGTCTTTGGGCTGGGGAGGCTGGCTATAAGGACCATGATTGAGGATCGTCATGACGTGGGGGCAGGGGGACATGAGTGGGACATGAGTGGGGGCCTTCTGGCAGGTGCCTGCACTGCTGGGGGTTGGGGGTGCAGGGGGACATGAGTGGGGGCCTGCTGGCAGGTGCCCCGCACTGCTGGGGGGTGGGGGTGCAGATGGACATGAGTGGGGGCCTGCTGGCAGGTGCCCTGCACTGCTGGGGGTGGGGGTGCAGGTGACATGAGTGGGGGCCTGCTGGCAGGTGCCCCACACTTCTGGGTGGTGGGGGTTCAGGGGGACATGAGTGGAGGCCTGCTGGCAGGTGCCCTGCGCTGCCGGGGGGTGGGGGTCCAGGGGGACATGAGTGGGGGCCTGCTGGCAGGTACCCCGCACTGCTGGGGGGTGGGGGTGCAGGGGGACATGAGTGGGACATGAGTGGGGGGCCTGCTGGCAGGTACCCCTCACTGCTGGGGGGTGGGGGTGCAGGGGGACATGAGTGGGGGCCTGCTGGCAGGTGCCCCGCACTGCTGGGGGTGGGGGTACAGGGAGACATGAGTGGGAAATGAGTGGGGGCCTGCTGGCAGGTGCCCGCACTGCTAGGGGGTGGGGTTGCAGGGGGACATGAGTTGGTGAACAGTAGTGCAAGCTGACATGTGGCTTGTCTGGGGGGCATGCCCTTGGTGGATGGGCTGCCTGTGGGACATGACCAGGGGTGCAGGGTAGTCCCCTGTGGTGTGGGCTGCCTGCAGGGGCCGTGAACGGTGTAGAGGGAATACCTGGGAGGACCCACACTGCCAATTCACGTGTAGGACTCCCCGTGCACCCCCAAAATACACGTTCCCTGCTCATATCGTGTGTGAGACTTCACGCGAACCCCAGTAATACACATACCCCACTCGCACAGGGCCAATCGCATGTGAAACTTCCCGCGAACCCCAGTAATACACATTCCCCGCAAGCCATGCTGGTACAGGGTTAGCACAGCCCTTTGCGCTGGATTGGGGACTTTGATGGCTTTTCCCTGTGCGAGGGGCGTTGTTGGGGGCGTAACTGGCGCTGCTGCAGGGTCGCTGCGCCACTGTGCGCCACGGCTGGTTTTGGTAGCTAAAATCCATGAAATACGCTGTGCACAGAAATGGATTTTAGCGCACGCGGCTGGCGCAGAGATTCACACGCGCACACTGTGCGCCAGCCGCATGCGCCACTTGTGCACTAAATTCTATGAATTACCCCCACAGTCTTTTTGTTCCAACCACTTATAGGTTCAATCTCATAGGGCCTTATTACAAGGTTGGCGGTAACCCTGTAACAACATTTCCGCCACCTGAGATCCCAGGATCTCAGGTGGCGGACATCGTAAGTCCCTATTCCCATAGAGTCCTCAATGCACCGCCCACTCCCCCCGCTCATTGGCAAGCATTTTTAATCACTATTAGCAGTCGCAGGGGAGCATAGAGTGCCTCTGCAATGCGGCATCCCCCAGCCTCATCAGCGAGATTGCACTTCCTTGCCAAGCTCCAGACAATTTCAGTGCTCAAAATCACTTTGAGACAACTTAATGTCAGATACAGCCTCTATCACCCGTGCTCCTTCAAGGTTACCGTTAATGGTAGAACATCTGTATTCGATGATCCTGCTGACCTCAAGGCTTTCATGCATTCACTCAAACCTGAAAGTATTGACACATTGCTTACTTTGAATCTGCCGACAAACATTATCTTGAACTTATTTATGAATTGATTTTAAGCTCCTTTCTCTGCATATATATGGGTGGTGATGTCACTTGTGTTCCTGCTCTTCCCTGGGCCTCTTTGTATAGGCACTTCTGGTGCCACCTAGTCCTTGGCTTTCTTCATCCTTTCTTTTCTAAACTTTCCCTATTCCTTACTTTTTTATGTAAATTGTTATATTTCCCCTCCCTGTTTTGTGTCTTTCCCTTTTATGTTGTACATTCTACGTCAGGTGCAATGCCTTAATTCCTCTGTTATTTCTATGTGGGTTCAGATACATGATTAGTCATTATCTTTATTGTATAATACTCATAGGTTTATTTATCCTGGTCCTCAGATACTGTTTGAACCTTTACAATGGTGTTTAAGTATGTGCCATGGAATTTAAGGAAATCAACAATCCTTTTTAAAAATCATAAGATAATTTTGCATTCAAGAAACCAAACTATGCCTGCCCGAGTCCTTAAACTTCTAACGTTTTGGGTCCAGGAAGCTATAGCTATGCCTGCTGACAGGAAGAAAAATGCCCATCTTGGGATGGGCATTTGTACAGAACAAGATACCCTTGGGTCATAACCGTGCTTTACAAAACTTGAAAATAAATAGATACATCCTTATGAACTAGAACCTACCTTATAGAATTATTCATAAAGAATCTGATATTGGTGGAAGATGGGTTTGGGTAAAATTTACAAATGGGATTGGAAGTTGTATCTATTATGAATATTTATGGACCCACTAACCCTGACCCAGTGTTTTGGACAACTCTTCAATCTACCCTCACAAATCTCATAGTTTGCAGTGATTTTAATTATGTTATAGGCGACTTTATGGATAGGAGATCTAAATGTGTTTT
Source organism: Ambystoma mexicanum (assembly GCF_040938575.1). Taxonomy (NCBI): domain Eukaryota; kingdom Metazoa; phylum Chordata; class Amphibia; order Caudata; family Ambystomatidae; genus Ambystoma; species Ambystoma mexicanum. The sequence continues at coordinate 721,482,240 of NC_090932.1, forward strand.
TAAACGTTCTAGGTCTTATGCAAGAACGGGTTTGGTGGACTCCTGGTGGCTACCTCAGCCTTCCCAGAGGTTTCTCTATGGGGCTATAATCGACTCGAAAATAGGTAATATTATCATATTTGATCATGTCTCAGTTATCACCACTTTTGACCTTTTAGATATTAAAACGAATTCCACTAGATGGGGATTCAATAACTTCCTATTGCAAGATAAATTGTTTGAGCAGTCTCTCCTCACCTTTAAACTGCATTATTTTAAAAATAATCTGGTTGAAGACACATCTAAGGTCATTGTGATTCCTTTAACTCAGCTGTAAGAGTCCATGCTATTGCTTATGTGAGAAAAGAACAAACAAAGGATATGGGTGCATTGTTTTGGCAGCTCACTTGCTCAGAGAAGCAATATTATCAATCCCCTATGAATTTACATATCAAAAGGTTTTGTCTTTGAGCTTCCAAAATAATAAAAGGCTAACACAACAAGCATCTGGTGTCATCCTGAAAAATAAATCTAAAATTTACCAAATATCAAACATAGCCAGCAGAGCACTTGCATCCTATATCAAAGCTAGAAAATATAGATCTTCCATCACACATATTAAAGATGATACCTGTGCTACGGTTATAGATACCAGTACAATATTAGAAGTCTTCAAAAGTTTTTTATAATAACCTCTATACGCCTGAATCTGTTTTCCCTTCATCCAAGCGTAAATCATTTTTTGAGAATATCAGCAGATCCTCTTACCCGAAGCTAGACCATAAGACACTAGATAATGAGATCACTAGAGATTATTACAATTATAATTGGTTATGTATAACATGCTTAATACCCAGGGGTTTTAAAGCACGGACCCATGGATCAAACCTGAGTTGCTCTCCATTGTCTTGCTTCCCAGCTGAACGCATTGCCCCTGAGTTATCCCCCCAAGATCAATGAGATTTCTTGTGCCATCAAGGACCTATGCAGAGGGGAGGCCCTGGTCCAGATGGTTTATCCATTGAATTTGTAATACATTTCTCTAAATGTGTAAACCCTATGCTTGGAGCAATCTTTGTTTGTTTTTCTATGAGCGGTTTCTCATCTGTTTCCTTTGCAGAAGCACTGTTAATTCTCTTTCCTAAATCCCAGAAAGATGCTGATCTGCAAAGAATTATAGACCCATTTCCCTCATTAATTTTGAATGTAAGATATGAATGTAAGATATTTGCCAAAGTTCACTAAAATGGAGGTGAAACTTTCCTTCCTAAATGAGTCAAATTAGTCAAATCAAATCAGATCAAGTGGGGGTTATTTAAGGGAGAAATATCACTTCTAATGCAAGATTATTATTGGATTCTTGAATGATAAAAAAGACAGAGACGTTTGCTATACTACACTTGTAATTTACCCGCTGATCGCCTTGTCATGGAACAGCTTGGCACCTGTATAAGTGTACCGGGGAGGGTGGGGAAGGGGGGTATGTTGATTGTTGGTAACTGATGTTAAGTGAAATGCCAATAAAGAGAGTAAAATAAATAAATAAATAAAAAAGAAGAAGATTTGTTTTATCGCAATTTCATTAGATGCTGAGAAGGCCTTTGACACTGTGGATTGGAACTATCTGTTCCACGCATTGCGGTGGAATGGCTGTGGTAATGGCTTTATTTTGCTTGTCAATCTTTTTTATTCAGACCCCTGAACATCTATGTTCATCAATGGTCAATCTTCATTTTTTTTCTTTTTTAAAAGAGGAATGAGACAAGTGTGCCCTCATCCCCCATTGTATATGTCATGTCTGTTTAGAAATTATATACATATTCCTGGAGTCAAAATTGGCAAACATGAGACTAAAATTGCAGCTTATGCTGATGATGTTCTTATACCTTTAAAGACCCCCATAATCTATCTTCCTGGCTTACTGATTACATTGGATCACTTCTCATGAGTGTGAGGGTACAAACTCAACAAAGAAAAATCTGAGGTTCTGTCCCTTAATCCTTTGACCTCAAAAGGTGTGCTAAATCTTTCAAATATTTAGGATGACAATTCACCAAGTCAGTTAGCATTACAATTAAACTGGACACAGATGTTTTGCTGGGTCAGCTCAGTGATTTGATGTCCACCTGGTCCCCCTTATACTTGTCTTGGTGGGGATGCTTGGAGACTATAAAAATGATGTTATCACCTATCATTCTTTATTATTTACAAATGCTTCGAGTCCCTCTCCCATACTCCTTTAAATCTGTTAACTCAATTCTGATCATGTTTCTATGGGACCCCAGGATGAATGAGAGAATTTCCATCAACAAGCTTAAGGTGCCATACGAAAAAAGGGGGGGTCTGTTTCCTGGACCGCAAATACTATGATGGTGCATTCTTATTGAAACAAGTGTATATATGGTTCTCGTTCACTGACAATATTGATACCCCAAAATGGCTCAGCCTAGAAAAACACATGATTTCCCCAATCTGTTTACATGATGTGATTTTTATTTAATTTCTCCTCTAGATTTTTCAGCCCCATTAGGGATTCGTCTAGTGCCCTACAGGGTTTCCTCTTCCATCTTACAGAGTCTCCCACACATTGTTTCTCACCTTACTTGTGTCATAATAAATTGTCAAGGGTTTTGACCCATGTTGAATCAATAGACTGGGTAGATGTGGGGATGAGCTGTCGCCGCCCATTATTCTATCCCAGAACAAACTAAATCAATAGACTGGGTAGATGTGGGGATGAGCTGTCGCCGCCCACATTCACGCCAGAATCCAGGAGAACCGCGCAGTTTGCGCACACCAAAATGGTCACCTAATCTGCCACCCATCAGTGCAAAGAAAGATGGTTCTGTTCAAAATATGTTTTATTGATGTCAAAAAGTTGATATAATCATGGGCACAAGACCACTCTAAAGATACAACCTTCTTGTGGGGGGTTCCACATCACCACTCTACTGTAAGGATGCCATCAAAACAATGTTAAGCAAGGATCCTATACTATCAAGCAAAAGACCACTCTATTGAAATGCATTAATTCAAATGGGTGCAGTACCAGCTTTGTCCACAAACCGGCGCTAGTGGTCTAAAATCTGGCAGGAGAACCTCTACTTCAGAAGCTAATCAGCCTCCTGAGACAGCTGGAAACTTCAAAGGCCCGCTGGTTAATTAAAACTCTTAACCACCTCCTGTTCACAGGGACAATCTGATTGCATTAACAGGCCAAGAGGCTGGGAAACCTTCTCACCTCAGAGACCCACACAACAGCCCAGGAAATCACCGGTTCATGCTAACCAAATGCAGAGTTGCCCCCTGGCCTGCTGACCTCAGCCGACACACTAGACTCTTGCAATTGAATGGGGTATGTTGATTTTCAGTGTGGACTGTAAACAGAGCCCTGCCTGGGAGAAGAGAAACATGTGGTACTCCCAAGTTTCTGGGGGTGGACTCAGACACTTTTGTGGAATCATATTGCAGCAAATATATCTTTAAGTTAAATGCTTCTAAAATATTGTATTAAGCTCACAAAAATGTGCAATTTGGAGAACCTTAATCTAAGAAATGTACCCACAATTCAAGACTTGATCCAACTCTGTACCATGTTCTAGGACCAAACCCCGCTATTTATTGATATTACAGACACTGGGTTTATGCTAGAGACCTAGTAAAGTACTGGAATATGTGTAGAAGGGGGGGTGTACATTTTTGTGTAATTTTTGATAAAAAACCAATGTTGCAAAACCCAATAAAAACAAAAATAAGTTGCCATTTCTTAATCCAAGCGCTTAGAAACATCAGAGTTGGAACAGAGACTACCTTATGTGATATATGATGTGTGTATGTAATGTCAACCACTTGTGTATTTGGGAAAGGTGCTTAGTTATGAAAATGATTTTCCAAGCAAAAGTAAAGGGGCGATCTTCAATAGAACATAAATTGCTGACATCACTCTGACACTCCATTTCCTTCCCCCAATCAAGGAAGAGAGGAGGAACTGGCCAATGATAAGTTGAGAGGGTTGGGCATGCAGAATTAGCCGACCCACCCACTTTCTAAACACATAAAAAGAGCCACTGGAAGCCAGATAGGACTTTTCTTTTTCACTTTCTGCAGAGCATTTTGACTTCAGACTTCACATCCAGAGATCCAGACTTCAAATTCATCAATCTCCAGAGACCAGAAATTAACTACAGAATGTGAAGCAGAGAGGCCTGAATCCACAAGCTGAATCCTTTTTCAGCAGGCCTGCAAATCATTTGCAAACTAATCAACAGTGAGCTGTTTGAATTTTTGCCAAGAAATTTTGTCAGAACCAGAGACCAGACCGCCGTGCAGTGCCGAGAACTTTTGTCAGAACCAGAGATCCAGAACGCTGTGCAGTGCCGCTAGCAGAGCTGACCCAGAAGGTAGAATTATCCAGTGAGCAGAACCAGGCAGAGACCGTCCGTGGCGAGGGAACCGCAGTGCAATCCTGACCCGATCCGTGGCGAAGTCGCATTCCTGTCCAAAATATAGTGTGAGTACCGCCAGAACTGTGCAAAATCCAATCTCTTAGTTTAAAATAATATAATCCAAACTATTTTCACCTATTTAGAACTGCCTCCTAGAATTGTGTCATTCTGTCATCTTTAAACCTGAAAACTGTCATCTGTCATTCTGAGCTTTAAAATTTCAAATCCGAAAAACTACCTTTACTAAATTGGCCGTATCTCCGGAACCGTTTGTGATAGAAGCGAGATTTAACTTTTATTTTGAAGCTGAGCTTCTAAGCTTTCCAACAAGCTCTAAACCGACTTATACTCCCTCCGTAATTGCGCTCGACGCACACGACTAAATTGCCGCAATTTGACATTTTGCTTAATTTCAGCCACGTGTAAAAATATTTGTCCTTGCTTTCCTTTGCTGAAATTTGTTTGCAACCTGACAATCATTCATAGAGCATTGCTAAAGTGATCATGAACTAATACCAAGTAGCTGTCACCCACCCTGAACCTCTAGAGGGAATTAAAAGCAATTTTAGCTAATTTCTCTCTTCATTGTCATCACATTCAAAGCATTTTGGGCCTGTGTTTAAAACTTCTACCTGTTTTCCTCTAAGCTTGCTAGGGGGGAACTGAATTATATTTGATTGCATTCCTGAGAACTGGTGTGCTCTCCTTCCATCTCTTAACCTTGCATAAAGGGTGGGGGGGGGTGAATTGTCAAAGAAAAGTGATTACATTGTCTTTTGTTGAAGTCATATCAAGTTTATTTTCTGTTCTGCATTTTCATTCGTCATTGCATTGTCCTTGAAGCCATAAAAGCATTCTCAGCTACTTTATCCTCTCTGTATCACTTCTAAGCCATCAAAAGAGTGTACCACTGTAACATTATCCATTCTTGATCACTATCATCTTCACAAGTGTGCTATCATATATTAATTTATTATAAAAGTGTGATATATATATATATATATATTGTTTAATTTTCAAGTAAACCTTTTAAATTTGCAAAACAAACCTACTTCTTGGCTCAGCAGGGTCAGGGGGATTCTGAGAGAGGGGTGTTATATAAGGGTTGTCATCCAGAGTAAACAAACTGGACATAAAAATACATCAATAAGGGATTCCATCAGCATCCCAGACTAGGCATTGACTTAGCTGTAGTGTTGAATTGAATCCGCTTACAAAGTGGGGGCTCGTAGCCGGGCATTCTGGATTGGGTCTATCACTTGTGCAGATTAATACAGTGTACCAGCTGACAGGATACATATCCGGTTAGATCACCACGCTGTGTTACGCTATAAAGCACTCCTCAAAGGAACGCTCTAAGGAAACGGTCTGTTTTGCAAAATAAAATCCAAACTTCTGTAAATCAGGAAGGAACTCAAATTCCAGAATGACGACACTGGTAGACATCAAAATAGCCAGAGAGCACTTCTTACATAAGCTATTTGTGAGAGGTGAATGGACTGAGCAGGGCCAGGATGCGTGGTTGCAGGCAATCACACAACAGGTCACTGCAACTGGGTTAGGTATCTGGAGAGATCAGGGTCCCTTACATGTGGCCCTGAGTGAACTATACATGGCTCCTAAAGCTAAAGATGAACACGACAAGATGGTTAGGATAGCGGCATATTTGTATCTATATATAGGAGCCATGCAGGACAAATGTGCTGAAGGCCAAGATCTGGCAAATAGGCAACAGATCACGTTAGAGAAGGCTCAATCTGACCTGGTCTCTTCGGAGCAGAGGATGCACAGAAGCCAGGAGTCAGAAAATGAGAGCAGACAGTATCTCCTTAAAATCAAAGAGGACATGTGTATCCTGCAACAGGAAAAGTCTGACCAGGATACCAGATTTCTGGCCTTGCAGAAGATGTACCAAGAAGGTTTGGACTCCCTACTGCAGAGCCAGAAAAAGCTGGAGCAACAATTAGATTTCAATAGGGCATGTGCTGAGCAGGTAGTTACCCTGCAAAGCCACCTAGATAGGGAAAAGGCAGAGAGCAATAAACTGATCCTGAAAGACCTGGATACCCAGGCAGAGTTTAATCAGGAGCGCCAGAAAGCTTGTGCCTTTCACAGGCAAAGGGACGACCTGGCGGCACAGATGCAGACTCTTAGTCAGGAAAGGGACACCTTAGGCCAGGAAGTCTGCCATTTAAAAAGAAAAACTGAAGAAAATCCCTTGGCCCTCCAGGGGCTGGGTGATCTCCAAAAAGAGCATCAGAACTTGTTAGAGCACACCAGGAGGGTGGAAGAGGCTCTGGCAAGAAAGGAGCAGGCCAGTAGGGATGGGACTCAGGAGGTAACCCTCCTGTAGCAAAGACTGGCCCAGTACTCCAGGACCAATCAGGAGGCACAGAGAGAGAATGAGGCTCTCTGTCAGCACAATGATAGGCTCCAGCAACAGGTAGCCATGCAGGAGAGACTGATAGAGTCTAGTAAGGCCTTAAGTGAGGAACTGAAAGCACGGGCTCTTGCATTGCAACAGGGAGCAGGGGCTGATAGAGATGAGGTTCGCTGGGAAAGGGAAACGCCTGAGCATAACCTCAGGAGCCCTAGTACCAGAGGCCTTCATCTCTCCCAGTCCCTGGACTCTGCCACCCCCATGTCCCCTGGTGCACATGAGCACAGGGCCACAGGGATGGCAGATTACTATCCAGCCAAAAGAATGGGGCTCGTAGGCCAGTACCACCCAGGAATGGATGGGCGGGCATCCGGGTATGGGCACCTAAGTACAGTGCAATTTAGTGGGGAACCCCAGGAGAGTAGGCCTACTAAGGGCATCCTGAAAACCTCTGCCCAGTTAGGTCAGTGGGAGGGGTACCCATCAAATCCTGGTAGCAAGGAGGGATCTGAAGACTCCTCTGAGCATCACAGTGCACAGGAGACCAGGTCCCCACATTCTGCCAGCTATTCCCAGGCTCGCAGAATCCGGGAAAACCTGGAAGATAAGACGGGCACCTCTGGGAGCAGTGCTTCTGAATCAGAGGATGAATGGACCAGGGTTACCCAAACCAAAAAGGCCAATAAGGTGAAAAGGGCCTTGCTTAAGGACCCCTTAAAACAGATTAAGGCAATCAGGAGTGTCATCACGCCTTATCATAAGAACGCCAAGTATTCTGTTTGGGAGCACTTGGAGCTCTATGAGCAAATGATGGAGAATTTCCATTTGAAGGACAGCAGTAGCTGCATCCAGTACGTCAAATGGACATTCTCCCCTGAATACTCCAGTTTCTTTGCGGGGCTGGAGGACCAAAACCATTCAAGATGGTCCACATATAGGGCGGCCATCTTGAAACATTTTTCTGTACATAGAAATCCCCAAGAGGCTAGCAAGGCAGCCTACAATTTGCAATGTGGGGAGAGTCAGGCCCCACAAGAATTTGTGCAAGAATTGCAGCGTGCTTTTGCGCAGACCACCAGAAGGGTGCGCACGGACAGCAGTGAATTCATCAACACATTTTTCCATGCTCTTCCCAAGTACATAATGACCCAGCTCGTGAGAGATTTTCACGAGAAAACATCTTTAGACTGGGTCATTGAGCAAGCCACCCGGATCTATGAGGTGCAGAAGCCCATAGAAAATAAAAGTAAAGCGCAGAAAAACCCCAAAACCAACAGCACCTCTGCTGCTGCCAAGGTGGCAGAGGTAAAGGTTGCCCCCGTTTTAGATTTGGAGATGGGGGGGCCTAAAAACCTGCCTGCGCCAAATAATTCACAGCCCAGAAGGCCCTCGGCCCAGTCACAGACAGGGAGTCGAGGAGGTAGTCCCACAAATGGGGTTCCTCGCTCCCCTGATTATATAAGTCCCCGCTACAAGGGAAACCGACCCATCCTGGGTTATGTGTGGACTCCTCCAGCCCAAGGGGGGGTCCAGTCAAGCACCTAACCCAGAGAACTTCCCTCCAAACTTCCCACAGGAGGGCAGAAATTCACCAAACCCTGGGCCAAACTTTTTCCCCAGGTATCCACAAGGTTTCTAGCCCCAAAATCATCCATCCTTCTTTCCCCAATTCCCTGAGCCCAGACAACCTAATCCAGGAGAGGGGAGGCCAAGGGTGGAGGGGTACCCAAATCTTTCCAGCCCAGGGTATTACTAGAGAAGGGATAGCTACCCTTCCCGGGATCAGCCCAGGGGAGAAAATAGAGCCCCGTATTAGCCTGAGCGGGTTTCACAACTTGAGCGCCAGGTCCAAAACATGGCACAGGATCTGGGTCACATGCTGAGGGTGCAAAGGAACCCTCAGATGAGCATGCCACCGCAGAATGCCCCAAACTCTGGACCTGGTGCTCCACAACAATGACAGGGGCAGCACCCCGATAACCCACCGGTTCCCAGGGAGGAGGCACAAGGGGAAGAGGGGTGTAAAGCCTTGGAGGAAGCTTCCTTCCCAACTTATAAACAGCCCCTGGAAAACCAGGAACCGGAAACAAAATCTCCTGCCCCTGAAAGTCTGCTACCCAAGGAGCAGAGAGGAGGTAGGAGAAACTAAGGACCCAAACAGACCCATTTTGTGGAGGAGGCACAGGTATTCCAATTTGAGGGAGAGGGATCCTCAGAGGATCCTGGGAAAAGGATCTTCTCCTTCAGAGAAGGGGGGACTCCTCCCTAGGAAAAATGGGTCCCAAGAGATTCCAATCGAGACTGGGTAGATGTGGGGATTGAGCTGTTGCCGCCCATCATCCTATTACAGAACCAACAAAACCAAAAACCCCTGGTTCAAACCCATCCTGGTGACTGCCTCCCAAAGGCAGGGGCGGCCCAGAACCGGAACCGGAACCAGGGGAACCTAAAACCTAATCAATAGACTGGGTAGATGTGGGGATTGAGCTGTCACCACCCATCATTCTATCCCAGAACCAACAATACCAAAATCCCATGGGTCAAACCCATCCTGATGACTGCCTCCAAAAGAGGCGGCCCAGAACCCGAAACCATTTCCAGTTGCCAACTTTTTCTTTCAGATTCCCCAGGCTCTCCACAGAATTCTGCCCAAATCTCTTCTCTCGCCATATCCAAAACCAGAAAGCTAGCCCACCAGTTGTCCAAAAATGTGCATTATCTGTGCCCCCTTGAGGAGAAGGAGGGAAGATATTATGCCCCGGTACAAGTACAGGGGCAGGGTACAATTTTGGCACTGGTGGACACTGGATCCCAAGCTACCCTCTGTCCAAAAGGGCTTTTGATGAACTGAATTCAGGAAGGGGGGAGAATTACCGTATTCCTCTCACTTCTCTTCCTGGACAACTGCAGAACTTTGATGGGAAGGAACTTCCCGTCGAGGGGACTGCAGACTTGGACATTAAAATTGGGCGACACAAGGTGAAACACCCGGTCATAGTAGTAACTCCAGAGGGCATCCCTTGTTTACTAGGGAATGACCTCCTGAGAAGGTTGTCACCCCTAATAGATTGCGTAAACAAGGTCCTCTGGACCCAGACTAGCCGACCAATAAAATTAAAACAGAGTGTCAACCATGTTAGTTTAAACAGCACCTGCCACATGGTTGAACAAAAATTTGACCAAGTCGAATTTAACTTCCAGAACAACCAAATTCAAGACGTGACAGTAATAGCAGCAGGACAACAGACTGACGATGGGGGTCCTCTCTATTTCTGAAAACCAATCTTCCTTCCAGTTTAAGGTGGTATTCCACACTGGAAGGAAATACTCTGATATTCTTTACCAATCCACAATCAGACACTCCCACTCCTATAGTGCAGAAAGATGTGAAATCAGCTCAGAGTGTGGCTGATATTCAGCAAATTGGAGAGCAGTTGTTCATCCCTGTTCAGTTAAATGATGGGAAGGACTCTATTCTCGCCCGAGTGTGTATGAACAACGGTAAGAGCTTCATCAGCGAAGCCATGTTCCGCAAACGTCCAAAAGATCCAGCCATTCCCACATTCAAACTGATAGACAAATGGGAAATCTATCTGGAAACACCCAATTCGAAACATCTCCTGCCAAGCAGGTGTATGCTCAAAATCTCCATTGGCAACAAGAGCATAGTCCATAATTGTTGGGTCGTGCGAGACGTCACTGCCGCCTTTTACTTAGGCAGTGACATTCTTAATCGCTTTGCCATTAGTTTGGACCTAATAAACTTCAAAGCTTGGTCCCGATTAGCGGATAATCCCATGGGCTTTGATGATCCAGAAAAAGCATTTAGGTCAGCTCAATTGCTACCTTATGCAGTTGAAATTCAGCTTAAAGAGGAAGTCACCATCCCAGAAAGGACCCGACAATTCTCCCTGGAAGTGAAAGTTAAAAGAGGACAAAAATTGACAAACCCTGATGCTTATATTCATCTAAATGCTTCTCTCCAACAGCAAGGGTTGGGGATAAACCCAACACCGTTAGTCAACATAGAACATGACACCATTCCAATAGAGGTGGATAACAGCGACTTAAAGAGTATTACTCTAGCCGCAGGCACCATTATTGGAATGGCGGTTGATGACCGACATTTCTCCATTGATTTGGGAAATGCACTGTTAGGACCAATCCCCAAGGACTGTTTTGACAGTGACAGTGAGGGCAATACAACACCAGACAGGATTTTCACCCGGCATGGGGGGAACTACCTGGTGTACACTTCTTGCCCTTATGGTAAGGAAGATGTGACTTGTGACTTCAGGAGGGATGAGGTGATTTTCCAGGTCTATGAGGGCTGCCTTTCCCACCTGAAGCCTCCAGTCCAAATCAGCACTCTGACCAGGGACTTCTCCACCCAGCTGGAGGAGGCCGCTGAGATAGCCAATCCAGAAGTCTTTCCAGGCTTCAGGCAGATGGTGGAAGAGAGAGTCAACCTAGCTGATGCCTGTGTGACTCTGGAACAGAAGCAAAAGTTGAAACAAGTTTTCTTGGATTTCCAAGATCTCTTTGCGGTAGACTCATATGTCTGTGGTTGCACCGACATCCACACACCAACAATTCCCACGGACCCTGGCATGACTCCAGTCTTTGTGAAGCAATATCGCTTGCCTCTCGCATCCATGGAGTCCCTTACTGAAAAAATTAAGAACCTTGAGTCCCGGGGAATACTCCGTCCAGTCCACAGCACTTTCAATAATCCGGTGCTGGGAATATTGAAGCCAAACGGCCAGTGGAGACTCTGCGCCGACCTTAGGGAGCTCAACAAACGGGTCCATACTTCCCGATGGCCTCTGCCCTACATTGACCAAGGGCTGGCCCAGATCCAGGGGTCACAGGTATTCACTGCAATAGACCTGACCAATGGATACTGGTCCGTGCCTGTCAGTAGGGAGGACCAATACAAACTGGCTTTTACCTTTGGGGGCAGGCAGTACACATAGACCCGGACTCCCTTCGGATACCTCAACTTCGGCAATGAATTCAACAATTTCCTACATAAGGCCATGCCCGACCTGGGTGCGAGGGGTAACCTGGCTTATGTAGCTGATGTCCTCATCAAAAGTTCATCTGTGGAAGAACACATAGCAGAGATCTGTTATGTTCTGACACAGTTGAGGGCCGCCGGAGCAAAACTTTCCTTTCAGAAAGCACAGTGGTGTAGAACCCCGGTTAATTTCTTAGGGCATGAGATTACTCCTCAGGGTCGCTAACCCCAGGAAAAGAAAGTGCAATCACTTTAGAAACTGAAAGACCCCACCACTCTGCGGGAACTAAGGAGCCTCCTTGGACTGACTAATTACAGCAGAAAGTTCATTGAAGGCTACGCAGAGATCACTAGACCCCTGATTCATCTCTTGAAGGGGGTGGTCAAGTGGGAATGGGGTCCAGAACAATCAGAGGCAGTAATACAACTCAAGAGAAGCCTCTCACAAGCGCCTTGCCTAGCTTACCCTATCAGAAACAAGGAGTTCTTCCTGGAGACAGGGTTCTCTAATACGTGCTTGACGGCAGTATTATACCAAAAGCATGACAAGGTCAATAAAGTGATCTCCTATGCGAGCAAAACTTTATCCTCTGTGGAGGAAAAATTCAACGATTGTGAGAAGGCACTCCTGGCAACGGTGTGGGCATTGAAGAATTACCGCCCTTTTATCCAGGGGGAACACATCATAGTGGAGACTCCACACCAGCCTCTGCAATATCTCCAAAGTGACAGAATCCGGGACGGAAATGTGAGTAATTCCCAAATTACTTCCTGGATTCTGTCAATGCAAGGCTTTCTTGTGGAGGTCAGATATGGCCAAAACAAGAAGAGTCCCCTCGCGCAAGGTCTGGCTGACTTGAATGATTGTGCCAGAGAAAACTGTCTCGAGGACGAAAGTCTAAAAATCAAGGACAACATGGAGGCATACCTTAATTCCCCACACAAAGTCTTCTGTCTATGTGGATGGATGCTCTTAGCATGTTGACAACAACGGGGAAAAAGAACTGGTGGCCGGCGTAGGGAATGCATGAGTGAATGAGTCCCCAGAACCCTCCGCTGGATACAAAATTGGTCCCCGAAGTAGTCATGTGGCAGTATTGATGGCTGTGCATCAAGCCATCCTCATTGCTGTCCAACATCAACTCCACAAACTCGTCATAATCAAAGATTCAGATTATGCACAGAATGGGTTTGTGGAGCACCTGGTTAACTGGAAAAACAGAGGCATGATATGTGCTAATAACAAACCTTTGAAACATGGGAAGTTAATTCAAAACATTGATGATCTGATCACCTCGAATGGGATGACCCTCTACTGGAAGAAGATCAAGGGTCATTCCAAAGTAGAGGGACCAGACAAAACTGGAAATGACTTAGCTGATCAGCTGGGCAAAACCGGGGCCATCCAAGGAGATCTAATAGAAATAGAGTCCCTGTTGGGGGAAATCCAGGTCACTGCTATCACTAGGTCCCAGACAAATGCTCACAATGATCTTTCAACTGCACAATGGAGTAAGGAGACCCCTGATGCTGATTGGATTACAGCTCAAAAGGGGGATCCAATAATTGGTAAGTTTAACCAACACATTGAGGACCCTGAGAACTTTACCCTGACGGATACCGATTACATTGGGAAAGAGGACCTTAGAGTGTTGATGAAATGTCCAAAGATGATCCGAATACAAGACGGTTTGTTGGTAAGGAAATCCCAAGCTGGCCATGATCAGTGGGTGGTCCCTACCTCATTCCGAAGCCTGATGTTAAGTCACGCCCATGATGCGGCCACCGCCGATCATAGGGGGTTTCATACAGCACTTGAAATCTTAAGAGAGATTGCATACTGGCCACATATGGGCCAGGACCTCAACCAATACTTGAAGGGGTGTCTTGTGTGTGCACAATTTCAGCCAACATCCCTCACACACCGGGCGCCTCTCCAAAAGAGGGGAATGACACTGCGATGGTCAGATTTCCAAATCGACTTTGTAGGCCCTGTAATTCGCTCGTCTAGAGGAAACAAGTACATGTTGACCGTCACATGCTTGTTTACCAAGTGGGTGGAATGTCTCCCGGCCCCAAACTGCAAGGCAGAAACAGCAGCTGCCCTGATGATTAACCACATTTTTTCCCGTTTTGGTCTACCTCAAAGGATTGAGTCAGACAGAGGTAGCCATTTCACCAGCGAGGTAATGACAAAGATGTGGGAGATACTGGGGGTTAAAAGGAACCTACACATTGCTTACAGGCGAGCTTCTTCTGGAGCAGTAGAGAGATACAACCGAACCATTATGAGCATATTTAAAAAGTTTGTGGCAGATTCTGGGCCAAGTTGGGATATCCGATTACCTCTGGTCCTAATGGCCATCAGATCTACCCCTTCATCTGCAACTAAAATGTCACCGTTTGAGCTGATGACTGGACGCAAGATGGTGCTTCCCCAGCATTTGCTCTACAGGACCCAAGAACAGACATTGATAAATACCTCCACAACTCATGAGTATGTGGAGAATTTAAGGAAACACCTCCAACATGCTTTTACATATGCTCAGCGGAATCTAGAAAGATCAGCTGATAGCATGAAAACCCACTACGACCTGAAGACCACCAGGAAGGAATATACTGTGGGAGACCGGGTCTATCTATACAATTTTCAAAGGAACCAGGCCAAACAGCGAAAATGTTTGCCTACATGGAAGGGACCGTTTGAAATTATAGATAAGGTCTCCCCAGTAGGGTATAAGATCCGCATCCCCAAAGGCAGTCTGGCGGAATGGGAAGACAGTGGGTACATATAAATCATCTAAAGTGTTCCCATCCTAGGCACACTCTGCATCAACTGGAGGAGTCCTCTGCAATACCAGAGGGGACCACTCCAGATGAATTCAGTTCCACACTAAAATATCCCACATATAGTCTCCAAAATATTATGATTCTTGTATGCAACTGTCTTTGAATTATGTCTTGTTTTTCAAAATAAGAATGCTATGTCTCTTGATTTATAAAATGTACATGCCGCCCCACTAGATCAATAGGGGGGGAGAAATGTCTACGAATAGGTATTGCCGCTTTTGCTTTCTCATCCTAGGAGAGATGAAACCATGGAGACTGACCAAGGAGGACGACCGGGGCCCGGGAACAGAGATCCGAGGGGCCCGGGGTACCGCCCAATATTCCCATCAGGACCGGCGAGGAGAACCGATCGATCCAACCGGATGGAGGAAAAGATGCTGAACTGTGCCATCTACGGAATTAGAAGAAGATGATGCGGACATACCAGCGCGTGGATCAAAATCATCCTTTGCACCCGACTCCCCCTCGACTCCAAATCGAAGCTCTTTCGGGCGGGGGGGCTTGTCAAGGGTTTTGACCCATGTTGAATCAATAGACTGGGTAGATGTGGGGATGAGCTTTCGCCGCCCATTATTCTATCCCAGAATAAACTAAATCAATAGACTGGGTAGATGTGGGGATGAGCTGTCGCCGTCCACATTTACGCCAGAATCCAGGAGAACCGCGCAGTTGGCGCACACCAAAATGGTCACCTAATCTGCCACCCAGCAGTGCAAAGAAAGATGGTTCTGTTCAAAATCCGTTTTTATTAATGTCAAAAAGTTGCTAAAATCATGGGCACAAGACCACCATAAAGATACAACCTTCTTGTGAGGGGTTCCACATCACCACTCTACTGTAAGGATGCCATCAAAACAATGTTAAGCAAGGATCCTATACTATCAAGCAAAAGACCACTCTATTGAAATGCATTAATTCAAGACAGATCCCAAAAATGGGTGCAGTACCAGCTTTGTCCACAAACCGGCACTAGCGGTCTAAACTCTGACAGGAGAACTGCTACTTCAGAAGCTAATCAGCCTCCTGAGACAGCTGGAAACTTCAAAGGCCCGCTGGTTAATTAAAACTCTTAACCACCTGCTGTTCCCAGAGACAATCTGATTGCATTAACAGGCCAAGAGGCTGGGAAACCTTCTCACCTCCGAGACCCACACAACAGCCCAGGAAATCACAGGTTCATGCTAACCAAATGCAGAGTGGCCTCCTGGCCTGCTGACCTCAGCCGACACACTAGACTCTTGCAATTGAATGGGGTATGTTGATTTTCAGTGTGGACTGTAAACAGAACCCTGCCTGGGAGAGGAGAGACATGTGGTACTCCCAAGTTTCTGGGGGTGGACTCAGACACTTTTGTGGAATCATATTGCAGCAAATATATGTTTAAGTTCAATGCTTCTAAAATATTGTATTAAGCTCACGAAAATGTGCAATTTGGAGAACCTTAATCTAAGAAATGTACCCACAATTCAAGACTTGATCCAACTCTGTACCATGTTCTAGGACCAAACCCCACTATTTATTGATATTACAGACACTGGGTTTATGCTAGAAACCTAGTAAAGTACTGGAATATGTGTAGAAGGGGGTGTACATTTGTGTAATTTTTGATGAAAAACCAATGTTGCAAAACCCACTAAAAACGAAAATAAGTTGCCATTTCTAAACCCAAGTGCTTAGAAACATCAGAGTTGGAACAGAGACTACCTTATGTGATATATGATGTGTGTATGTAATGTCAACCACTTGTGTATCTGGGAAAGGTGTTTAGTCATGAAAATGATTTTCCAAGCAAAAGTAAAGGGGCGTTCTTCAATAGATCATAAATGGCTGACATCACTCTGACAGTCCATTTCCTTCCCCCAATCAAGGAAGAGAGGAGTAACTGGCCAATGATAAGTTGAGAGGGTTGGGCATGCAGAATTAGCCGACCCACCCACTTTCTAAACACATAAAAAGAGCCACAGGAAGCCAAATAGGACTTTTCTTTTTCACTTTCTGTGGAGCATTTTGACTTCAGACTTCACATCCAGAGATCCAGACTTCAAATCCATCAATCTCCAGAGACCGGAAATTAACTCCAGAATTTGTAGCAGAGAGGCCTGAATCCACAAGCTGAATCCTTTTTCAGCAGGCCTCCAAATCATTTTCAAACTATTCAACAGCCGTGCGAGCTGTTTGAATTTTTGCCAAGAACTTTTGTCAGAACCAGAGACCCAGACCGCTGTGCAGTGCCGCTAGCAGAGCTGACCCAGAAGGTAGAATTATCCAGTGAGCAGAACCAGGCAGAGAACGTCCGTGGCGAGGGAACCGCAGTCCAATCCTGACCCGATCCGTGGCGAAGTCGCATTCCTGTCCAAAATATAGTGTGAGTACCGCCAGAACTGTGCAAAACCCAATCTCTTAGTTTAAAATAATCTAATCCAAACTATTTTAACCTATTTAGAACTGCCTCCTAGAATCGTGTCATTCTGTCATCTTTAAACCTGAAAACTGTCATCTGTCCTTCTGAGCTTTAAAATTTAAAATCCGAAAAACTACCTTTACTAAATCGGCCGTATCTCCGGAACCGTTTGTGATAGAAGCGAGATCTAACTTTTATTTTGAGGCTGAGATTCTAAGCTCTAGAGGACTTGCTACTCCTCATACTCCCTCCGTAATTGTGCTCGATGCACGCGACAAAATTGCCGCAATTTGACATTTTGCTTAATTTCAGCCACGTGTAAAAATATTTGTCCTTGCTTTCCTTTGCTGAAATTTGTTTGCAACCTGACAATCATTCATAGAGCATTGCTAAAGTGATCCTGAACTAATACCAAGTAGCTGTCACCCACCCTGAACCTCTAGAGGGAATTAAAAGCAATTTTAGCACATTTCCCACTTCATTGTCATCACATTCAAAACATTTTGGGCCTGTGTTTAAAATTCTACCTGTTTTCCTCTAAGCTTGCTGGGGGGGGGACTGAATTATATTTGATTGCATTCCTGAGAACCTTGTGCTTCCCTTCCATCTCTTTACCTTGCATAAAGAGGGGGGGGTGAATTGTCAAAGAAAAGTGATTACATTGTCTTTTGTTGAAGTCCTATCAAGTTTATTTTCTGTACTGCATTTTCATTCGTCATTGCATTGTCCTTGAAGCCATAAAAGCATTCTCAGCTACTTTATCCTCTCTATATCACTTCTAAGCCATCAAAAGAGTGTATCACTGTAACATTATCCATTGTTGATCACTATCATCTTCACAAGTGTGCTATCAAATATTAATTTATTATAAAAGTGTATTATATATATTGTTTAATTTTCAAATAAACCTTTTAAATTTGCAAAACAAACCTACTTCTTGGCTCAGCGGGGTCAGGGGGATTCTGAGAGAGGGGTGTTATATAAGGGTTGTCATCCAGAGTAAACGAACTGGACATAAAAATACATCAATAAGGGCTTCCATCAGCATCCCAGACTAGGCATTGACTTAGCTGTAGTGTTGAATTGAATCCGCTTACAAAATCCATTACTGTTAATGGAAGAACTTTGTTTTGAGGGCCATGGCTTAGCAAGGGTATAAATATGTTCACGAAATCCTTCCTGCATTAAATGTAAAATCATTTCATTATCTTAAAGAAGAGTTCTCACTTCCTACTGATAACTTTTATTTCTACAATAAATGTATTAATGCTTGCCTTAACTGTTTTAATTTATATATCAAAAGTGAAATAATTTCTGATCCCAATAGATTGCAATTATTGGCGATGGCATCCGACGTAAAGGCTGCTAAACTGTATAAATTGATATTTCAAAATAGACCTTTGAATATGAAATGGGTGAATAGAGGGTCCCAGTTCCCATCAAACACCAGGCATCCATGAATCCTTCCTCAGGGACAAAGACAAAAGAAAAATCAGCCGCCCAAAAGATTTTCACAGCAATCTTTACTAGTTGTAGTTGCAAGATACGTTCTAGAAAAAGCTCTCCGCACTCCGCACATTATGCCTTCAACCTTCTTATATAGGCTATTTGGATGATGCAACATCCTTATGCAAATTACTACCTTGGTTAGGGTATGTTTCTGATAGCTCCTCTTAGCCAGAGAAAAATACTCACTTCACTCTGAGTGGATGACTTATCTGGTGCTCACAAACCCACATTAGCAACATTGGCATACACTATTTTCACTGATAAGCTTATTTTTAGACTTGGCTGGAACCATTATGACAGTTCTCAAACCCTGCCAACAACCTCTTCATTACACCAATGTCTACCCCTTATCTGATTTTCAAGGTCCTGCCAAGTTAGTTAGTGTATTATATTGTGGAAAAATAGATATGCTCTATTATATGGTGCCAATTAATACAGCTGGTTTCTCAAAATAGTCTGCAGAAAGCACATTGTGCTCTTCTCATTATGACTCGTGTCTGCTTTTCCTGCCAAGTTCCATTTTTGGTTAACAAACCCAATTATCTCACTACGAGAGGCTGCCAAAGACTCTCTAATGTATCAGCCTTTGTTGCTTGTCTGCATGAGTCATAGTTTTTCACATCTGGCTTAAGAAGTTGACACCATTTTGTACTTGATTCATCCATTTTGAAATATATTTGTGTCTGTCATTGTATCAATTCCTCAGAGAGCTATTATTTATTTATTTCAGTATGCCTCACTTTGTAGCCTTATTCATGATATATATATATATATATATATATATATATATATATATATATATATATATATATATATATATATATATATATGCATATATACACACACTCATGGTATGTGTGTGATATTTAAAGCACCCTTCACTTCCTGGGCCATTCTAACCCAAATATGCGTGACACCATGTGCACTTTTTACCTTAAATAAAGCCACGATAATCCTGATTTCTGCAATGCTAGAACCATTCAATCAGCCTATCATATTTTCTATACTCAGTTGTGGGGGGAGGGGTTGTCAACTCCTATACATGGGCCTCTGATGCCCAATACGAAATGGATTTCAGTACTGTGCTTGATGAAAATATATGTACATGAATTTGGTCTGAAGAGCAACTTACATCTAGCTCAGCCAACATCTCTCAAAGTATCTTTTTTTTACATACAGCATTTATTACCCCAATTAGAATTCATAGGGGTTACCTGAGATTTGATGTTAATTGTTGGTCACGTAAAAACACTGTCGGCTCCTTTAAACATATGTTTTTATAAATGCCCATATGTTTGTAAGTTTTGACAAGATGTTTGGGCTCAGTTAAGAAATATTTTTTCTAACATAATATACCTTTATCTTTCACAAACATCTTATTGGACAATGTTGCTTTCGATATTGTTAGTGGGGGTGGACCAGGCACTCTCTATGATTTTTTCATAGTTATTGTCATTAAACTAATTACTGCAAATTGGAAACAAATTCAAAATGTATTTACTAAAAGCTGGTGGTATAAGATTTGTAATGTTCATAGACTGTAATATTGCATGGCCAAACGTCTCAATTTATAAGCGAAACTTGATTTCAAATGGGTCCATTTTACGAACTACCAATATTTCCATAACTTGTCTTTCCATGACATTTGACTTTTCTGTGAAAAATTAATTATAACGTTTATGATATGTGGACCGATATCTAGATGTGGTTTTTTGCATCTATATACTCTGTATATTGGATCACTCTACGCTCCCTTTCTCTTCATGTTTTGTCTAGTTTGTCTCAGTCTTCCCCTGTCTCTAGGTACATTATTTAGGCTCTATTGCAGTAGATTCTGCTGTTATGTATATACAAAATTGCACGCACAGATTTTACATTAGTTATATGCCATTCTTGTTCTCTCACACTTTTCTTTTCTTTTCTTTGGGTTATTGGTTTATCCTTTATTTATTTATGTATTTATGTATTTATTTATTTATGTATAGTGTATAACTATGGTGATATGTTTTATACATTGTACAATTAGCTTGGTTTCATAATCCTGCTTTTATTGCTTTTACATTAATATACACTACTGCTTGTTTTATCCTGATGCTCGTATTTCAATAATCTCATAAAAAATATAGTAAACAAAAATGCCTTTGTGGATGAACCAGAAACCAGTGAAACACACAGGTGTCATTAGCAAAGTCAAATGATGTTATATATCCACAATTCTCACCAAATGATAGGACAAGGAAACATAAAACTGCCTCTTTCTGTGACCAACAGGTAAGATAGTTTAGGCAAAAGGAAATGGTTAACCCAATGGAAATGGGTGTGGTCTCTGAAATTGATAATGACATTTTCTAGCAAGAGCAATTGGTGCCAATCACTCTGAAATATTATTCTCTTCAATAATTCAGTATTTCAAGACTCTAACCCACACTTGCATGACCTCTTCTTTCAATCTCTGAGGTATGGGCTGCACTGGGTGCACCATGGTAGTTGTCATGACCGCAGCCTCCATGGAGTCAGGTTTAGCCCAACTACCTCGGAAGCTGGGTCACAACTTCATTTCCAGGCACCCATCGGCTCCCATATGGGCCTTATGGACCTTGTCCTGGCGCCAGTGGCGCCAGGCTCATAAGGGGACCCAGTCCCGGCACAGGACGTGCCGGGCTCATGATGTAAGGAATGGTGCTTGGGTGGACCTACCTGCTGCAGACCATGCTGCTCACTCACCTGCAGGATGAAATCCTCATCCATCCATGGCTGGAACTACTTTACCTTCTGGGTGTGGCCAGCACCACTCCCTGGGACTGGATACTGGAACTATTCTGGAAGCTGGGACTTCTTACCTGGGCGAGGCTGCTGTGGAAGGAGACACCTAAGCACTCCAGTAAGCTATTTAAACCACGCCCGATCAGAGCAACGTGCTTCGCGTTATCCTGCAATAGCAGCAGGACGCTCACCGTGTCAGCTCCAGAGAATCTTCAACTTCTGCATCTGGGGAAGAGAAATCCGCAATCTTCCCTTCCGAAATACCATCTTCGTCTTCAGCAGCATCTGAAAAGGGAAAAGAACACCAGGTTAGCACGAGATAAAAACCAGCGCAGCACTTACCCAGTCCATCGGTGCATCTCAAGCCACGGGCTGCAGCTTTCCATTTTTCCGGCACCCTGTGGAAGCAAAGACATTGGTTAGTAAACCTCCGTGAAACTTTCCTTACCTGCGCTGCATTCTTCTCGCCTCCGCCGACGCTGCTACTTGTATCTGCAAAACAAAAGGACATTATTAAGAAATACAAAACTCCATCTATACGCACGTGTTTTGGGCAGCGCTCATCTTTCTCACTCCTCGGTGCATTCCTCGACATCCATTTTTCTACCCAGCTGCTTCTGCGACCTGAAAAAGGAAAAGAGACATTAAGAAGTGCTTTTAACTTCGAATTGACATTTTCTACTTACTTGCCTGCAATACCTTCGCCATTCCATCGCTCTCCGGACCTCCATATTCAAGCAACCGCCGTTCGTGCTGCTAACAACGGCCTAGCTCCAAATCTTCAACCTCTGCAACCAAGAGGCTGGACAATTAACCAGTGAAGTAACTGGCTTCGGCGCCCCTGCACAGACGCAGGATGGAGAGCTCCGCTTTCACCTACATAAGGTGAGCACATTTAGCCTACGAACTACTTGGGAGTACCAGGAAGGGGAGGCAGCTTACCCAGTCAGGCCTATATATCCATATTAACCCCTTGCTCTCATAATTGCAGACACCTCACCCTTCAGATCAAGATCTCAGTGAGGAAAGGGCCTTTCCAGGGTGGCATTCGAGGCCTGCGCGTGACCCTAGAAGACTCCGAGAACCCCCAGCCCAGACCTGCGCCTCCGAGGGATTCAGGTGAGCGTTACAGAACGCGAAGCCTACCGCAATTTTCCCACCCAGGCGCAATGGAAACCTCGGACACAGATCAACTGGCTCAATTGCTTGGGGAACTAAGGGCAGAAGTACACGCATCTCGCCAAGAATCAAACGCTTTACGAAGGGAGTTGATCATTGCCAAGGAACGGACGGATGATCTGGCCAGACAGTTGCTACAGCCTCAAGCGGGACAGACGCCACTGCCTCCCTATGGAGGGGGCGGCACTCCTACAACCTCAAGTAATCCGGTGCAAATTAATCTGCCAGGGAATGTGCCTTTGGCCCCGCCCAAACGTTTTTCCGGTGATCCAAAGCGATATGCAGTATTCATCAATCAATGCCGCTTGCACTTTCTGTGTAGACCTGCCGCATTCCCAACGGACCAAGCCAAGGTAGCGTTTGTACTTTCCTATTTTAGCGGTAGTGCTGCAGATTGGTCCATTCCTCTTGTGACACAGGATGACCCGCTCCTCTATAACTTTCAAGACTTTCAGACCAGTATGGAAATGTTGTTCGCAAGACATTCACAGGGGCAGGCCTTGGACAATGAACTCCTGTCACTCAGACAAGGTAATCAGGATCTCCTGGCTTACATAGCGTCCTTTAATAGACTGGTGGTTGAGACCAGGTGGCCTGAAGATAAGAGAATCACGCTCTTCTACAGAGGTCTACGTGGGGAACTTAAAGACGTTTTAGCACAGGTGGTTAATCCGCCGCAAGACTGTTCAGATTATATCGACCTAGTAGTCCAATTAGATCATCGGCTACAGAACAGGAAGACCGATCGATCCAGATTTGAAACCCGGGTACTTTCAAGACCTCAGAGCTCCGCTAAAGGGAATGACTCCGTGGAACCAATGCAAATAGGAGTAGTAAAAGGACCATTAACTCAGAAAGAACGGGAAAGAAGAAGGCAATTACAGCTGTGCCTATACTGTGGGAATTCTGGACATTTCCTTCGTGATTGCTCAGTGAAACCGGTCAAGACGACCGTAGGAGTTTCTGATAAAAATGCTGAGAAACTGGAATCGGGAAACGACCTCGCCCGACAAGCGTAGAGTTCCGCTTGCCGAGCGTTAAAACCAGTTCCTTGACCTCGCATTTGGTAATGCCTATGGTCCTCATAAATCCCAATAGACCAGATCGCATGCATGCTATCAAAGTATACATTGATAGCGGAGCAATCGGTAATTATGTGGACCAAGACTTGGCTATCAGGATGGATCTTCCCCTACGTCCCAAGATGGTAAAGGACGTAATCACTACAGTGGATGGTACTGAAATAGCTTCCGGACCAGTTTCTCATACCACCATGGAGGTAACGTTGTTATGTCAAGACAGACATCGGGAGAAGATTGTGTTTGATGTAATCAAGGCCCAGCAGTGTCAGGTGATTCTGGGAATGCCTTGGTTGGAAAAGCACAATCCTCAGATAGACTGGCGAGCCAAGGTAATTCGGTTTCCAGAATGCGCTTCAACCTGTTATCCTCAGCCCGAAATCAAGCTAGCAGCCATCACTTCCGAGGACCCCCGATTACCTCTGGAATACCAAGAGTTCAGCGACGTCTTTCAGAAAGATCAAGCCAACACCCTGCCTCCGCATCGGTCATACGACTGCCAGATAGACCTAATACCTGGGTCCACCCCTCCGTGCAGTAGAATATATGCCCTCACTGAACCAGAAAACCTCCATCTCAGGCAATACTTGGACCAGTACTTGGCTAACGGATTCATCCGCCCCTCGAAATCCCCGGCTTCCTCAGCTTTGTTCTTCGTCCCGAAAAAGGAAGGTGACCTAAGAACTTGTATCGATTATCGCGCCCTGAACCAGATTACAGTCAAAAACCGATACCCGTTGCCCTTGATTCCTGAATTATTGGACCAGGTAAAAGGCGCCTGCATATACACAAAGTTAGACCTCAGAGGAGTTTACCATTTGGTACGCATTAAGGAGGGCGACGAATGGAAGACGGCCTTTCGCACTAAATATGGATTATTTGAGTATCAAGTAATGCCCTTCGGACTATGTAACGCACTGGCCGCTTTCTAGTTTTTCATGAATGATGTCCTCAGAGAACTTATTGATGTGTGCGTAGTCGTTTATATTGACGACATCCTGGTATACTCAGCCTCAGAAACTGATCATCGTAGACACGTCACAGTGGTTTTACAGAGACTTCGCCAACACCGCTTGTTTGCTAAACTGGAGAAGTGCACCTTTCAAGCAAAGGAAGTGGAATTTTTAGGGTTCATCTTGTCACCCAACGGAGTTCACATGGACTCAAGAAAAGTGGATGCTATCACCAAATTGCCTTCCCCAACTTCTGTGAAAGGTGTACAGAGCATGCTGGGCTTTGCTAATTTTTACCGAAGGTTCATTCCTGAATTCTCTCGGGTAGTCCAACCTATCACGGCTCTTCTGAAAAAGAATAAAAAATTCGAGTGGACTCCAGAAGCGGAACAAGCCTTCCAAGAATTAAAAGCCAAATTTATCTCTGCTCCAGTCTTAAGGCATCCCCGTCCAGAACCTGCCTACATCGTCGAGACAGACGCTTCCAGTCTTGCAATGGGGGCGGTGCTGTCACAAAGAGACCCCGAAACGCACCAGTTACACCCTGTAGCCTTTTGGTCTCGCAAATTTTCGGCTCCTGAGATCAACTACACAATTACGGACAAAGAACTCTTGGCAATTAAGTCCGCCTTTAAGGCCTGGCGGCATTATCTTTTGGGAGCCCGGCACACAGTAACTGTAATCACGGATCACCGTAACCTCCAGTACCTGAAGTCAGCTAAAGCTCAATCTTCGAGGCAACTACGCTGGGCTTTATTCTTCACAGAATTCGATTTTGTAATCACATATCGACCAGGCGTTAGGAACGGAAAAGCAGACGCCCTTTCCCGGATAGGGGTAGACGAACTTACAGCCAATCCGCAGCCGGTGCCAATAATTCCTGAACAAAAGATACTAGGAGCAATCAACACACTATCCCTCAAAGAGATTAAAGCAAGGATCAATCAACTCATAACTCCCTAAGATTCATCGAATTGGCAAATTAAAGGAAAGGATTTTACAATAGATCAGAACCTATTGTATTTCCAAGGAAGACTATTCTTACCCTGCGTTGACTTACAAAAACAGGTCATCACCTGCTACCATGATTCTCTAATGGAAGGACATCCTGGAGTTGCCAAAACCTCAGAGAAAATTAAAAGGCATTTTTGGTGGCCATCTTGGAGGAAAGATGTTAAAAAGTTTGTAGCTTCTTGTGGTATCTGCGCACAAAACAAGAGTCAGAAGGAAAAACCAGCAGGATTACTACGTCCAATAGACATTCCACCAGGCCCTTGGCACACGCTCTCGATGGATTTTATCACGGATTTACACCCTTGCTCCGGATACAACACAATTCTAGTGATCGTGGACCTTTTTTCAAAAATGGCTCATTTTATCCCACTGAAGGGTTTACCTACAGCTTCCATTCTAGCCCGAGAATTTCTTGAAAACATTGTCCGGTTGCACGGTTTCCCTTCAGTACTAATCTCTGACCGAGGGAGCCAATTTATTTCCCATTTTTGGCGGAGTTGTTGTCGTTTAGCACAAATTGATGTACGACTTTCCACCAGCCATCACCCTCAAACCGACGGGCAGACTGAGAGAACTAACCAAACTTTAGAACAATATCTGCGCTGCATGTTGCATCAATCCGAGGGTACTTGGAAGGATGTCCTTTGGATTGCTGAATACGCTTACAATAATTCAATCCATTCTGGGACGGGAAAAACCCCTTTTTTCCTGCTGTATGGAAGTCATCCTCGAACCTCAAATCTGGACCCACCTCAAGCTCTCGGAACACCTGCTGTTGACCATCTGCATTCGACGATAACTCAAGCATTTAAAGAAGCCACAGCTCATCTTCAACGAGCTAAAGAATCATACAAAAAAGGAGCAGACCAACATCGAAAAGAGGCTCCTCAATATCAAAAAGGGGATCAAGTCTGGCTGTCCACTAAACATTTATCTTTAAAAGGGCCACGCACCTTGAACCCAAGATATTTAGGACCCTACTCGATCACGGCCGTGATTAACCCAGTGGCTGTCAAACTAGAATTACCTACTCGAATGAAGATACATCCTGTCTTCCATGTTTCTCTCCTGAAAACTGTGCAACCCGGAACCCGTTTGACTAAACCTCCTGAGCCAATCCAAGTTGACGGAGAATCCGAATTTGAAATTCGAGACATCTTGGACTCCAAAATTTCCAAATCAAAACTATACTACTTGATTGATTGGAAGGGATATGGACCCCAGGAGAGATCTTGGGAACCCTCAGAATATGTACATGCACCTCGTCTAGTCCGAAAATTTCATCGGGCTTTTCCCAACAAGCCAAAACCTCCGGAAAAGACAAGCTTGGGAGGGGCCTTGAGGGGGGGTGCTGTCATGACCGCAGCCTCCATGGAGTCAGGTTTAGCCCAACTACCTCGGAAGCTGGGTCACAACTTCATTTCCAGGCACCCATCGGCTCCCATAGGGGCCTTATGGACCTTGTCCTGGCGCCAGTGGCGCCAGGCTCATAAGGGGACCCAGTCCCGGCACAGGACGTGCCGGGCTCATGATGTAAGGAATGGTGCTTGGGTGGACCTACCTGCTGCAGACCATGCTGCTCACTCACCTGCAGGATGAAATCCTCATCCATCCATGGCTGGAACTACTTTACCTTCTGGGTGTGGCCAGCACCACTCCCTGGGACTGGATACTGGAACTATTCTGGAAGCTGGGACTTCTTACCTGGGCGAGGCTGCTGTGGAAGGAGACACCTAAGCACTCCAGTAAGCTATTTAAACCACGCCCGATCAGAGCAACGTGCTTCGCGTTATTCTGCAATAGCAGCAGGACGCTCACCGTGTCAGCTCCAGAGAATCTTCAACTTCTGCATCTGGGGAAGAGAAATCCGCAATCTTACCTTCCGAAATACCATCTTCGTCTTCAGCAGCATCTGAAAAGGGAAAAGAACACCAGGTTAGCACGAGATAAAAACCAGCGCAGCACTTACCCAGTCCATCGGTGCATCTCAAGCCACGGGCTGCAGCTTTCCATTTTTCCGGCACCCTGTGGAAGCAAAGACATTGGTTAGTAAACCTCTGTAAAACTTTCCTTACCTACGCTGCATTCTTCTCGCCTCCGCCGACGCTGCTACTCGCATCTGCAAAACAAAAGGACATCATTAAGAAATACAAAACTCCATCTATACGCATGTGTTTTGGACAGCGCTCATCTTTCTCACTCCTCGGTGCATTCCTCGACATCCATTTTTCTACCCAGCTGCTTCTGCGACCTGAAAAAGGAAAAGAGACATTAAGAAGTGCTTTTAACTTCGAATTGACATTTTCTACTTACTTGCCTGCAATACCTTCGCCATTCCATCGCTCTCCGGACCTCCATATTCAAGCAACCGCCGTTCGTGCTGCTAACAACGGCCTAGCTCCAAATCTTCATCCTCTGCAACCAAGAGGCTGGACAATTAACCAGTGAAGTAACTGGCTTCGGCGCCCCTGCACAGACGCAGGATGGAGAGCTCCGCTTTCACCTACATAAGGTGAGCACATTTAGCCTACGAACTACTTGGGAGTACCAGGAAGGGGAGGCAGCTTACCCAGTCAGGCTTATATATCCATATTAACCCCTTGATCTCATAATTGCAGACACCTCACCCTTCAGATCAAGATCTCAGTGAGGAAAGGGCCTTTCCAGGGTGGCATTCGAGGCCTGCGTGTGACCCTAGAAGACTCCGAGAACCCCCAGCCCAGACCTGCGCCTCCGAGGGATTCAGGTGAGCGTTACAGTAGTAGAATCATCCTTTAGCACAATTCCATTGAACTCACACAGTTCATCACTGAGAATATGCCTGGTATCCTCAGCCAGACATGTGGGATTGCTGGCATTGAGGTTCATCAACATATATACTCATCTCTGAAACATAGATATGAAACTTTACATTTCTTACCACTGAAATCAATCAATGTCATCAATGAAACTTCCCACTTAATCAATTAGTTAAATAATATGTTGGGATCAATAGTAGGTTCCATCAGATTTCTCGCATCTTTAGCAAAGCTTCTCCTTTTAATTTACTTTGAAATTATAGTATATGTTGACCCAGTGCCAAACTTCATCTTGAGCTCACACTTGCTCCCCATTTTACAGGGAGGACACCTCAAAGACATGATCATTGCTTACCAGCCCATACTCGTCCACACATTTCACCGCCTTGTAAGATACTGTTTACTTACACAGTAATGCAAAATGCCCACGTTGTTTGCACTCTTGATATACCAAACCCCTTGCTCAGCAGCATGCACAAGTAGCTGAATGGACTGGAATAACACAGCAGGAGCACTTTGCCTCTTTATTGCCACTAACCCTCAAGCCAGAACCCTAGATACACTTTCTTTAAATGTACACACCTCTCCTTAATCATGTTAGTCAAGATTAATTTGGCAGACATAGTCAGTAGCATGTTTTATACTTTGAGAAGTTGTTGGTCCCTCTTCTAATAGTGCATTCTTAGTCAGCAACAGCTTCTGCACTTTAGCTCTAGTTGTCTCACCAATTTGTTCCTAATAACCAAGGAAGCTGGATAGCAATATTCAGGCGTTATTCAACTCTCTAAGCACAATCACATAATTTACCACTGGTGCTTGGGGCCTTGACCGATAATACAGCATGTATGGCACTCAAAAGCTATGTTTGTTTTAGGTCCAAAAACTTTTGTAGTTTGTGCATGGTTTGCTGTAACAGTCTACGCATTCACTCTCTTCTGCGAAGTATCATATTCAGTACTTTCACCATTTGTGATATGATACCACCTAGCAACCAAATAATGGAGAAGCATGGTTCTTCTGGCCCCAAAGACTAGAAAGGCTGCCATGTTGGATTTGGTGTCTGGATTCTTATAGTCATAAACAAAGCACAGGCAATGGCAAACATAAAGATGAGAAACTACTCTGAGATCAAGATGGACTTAGGATACAAGAGCTACCTTGATGACATTTCTTCACCATTTGCTTGATCAATATTTTTAAAGTTAATGCTAGATATTCAACCTGTTTCTGTCATTTCTAAATGACAGAAGCATTTTCTCACAGACGTGTGCTGTGGATGTGAGAAGGGTGATTGAGGAATAACAATGAGTTCTAGGCAGATTCCGCTAATTGTGACCCCAAGAAAGATTCTACGGAACATTATATTAAATAGGATACATATCTGGATTGCTCAAGAATAACAAATTAGGAGCAGTACATTGGGTTAGTGTGATGGCAAACAAATATTGCCAATTTTGCAAAGGGGAAAATGTGGTCATCAACCATGTGAAAATGAATATCACTGTTTTCAACCCTGCAAAGCTAAAGGTTAAGCAGAGATTTATGGGCAATTAAGAACCACTAAGAATCAGCTGGCCCTGACAGATTTCTAGAAAGCTACATACACACCCCTATTTCGGAGTGCATACATTCTAATCACCCATTAGAGCACTCACAAGTCGACTTCAGACCTGCCAGAATGATGGAATCAGCACTAACATCCATCTGGCAATAACCCAAAATAGCTGCAGTCTTAAACACCCCATCAGAACTCATACATCTTGACATCTCAGCATCCTTCTACACCATCATCCACAGTACATGAGTACGCTGTCTCAGAGAAACTGTGCTTCATAACACCCATTAAATGGATGAGATCCTTCCTAACAAACAGAACTTAAAATATATGGCTTTCTCCCTTCAGTTTCCTCAAGTGTTGAGTCTTTAACTGTTCCTCTTCAACATATATACAATATCAATATGATATATCCTCTTGACACACACAATCCCTGGCCAATGTATGCATACACTGCAAGCATGTTGTTCCTCCCCTCAATGTTACTATCACATAACACAGGCACACGGAGCTCAAGGCACTTAGATTATGCACTTAGGTTATGCACCACCAACACAAAGTATTGCAATCTTGTATTTTACTGCTTCCCTCCCAACTGACCAAACCCATCCATTCTCTACCATATCTGCCGGACCACCTGGAAACCATGCAAATGGCAGCAGTGTGGTGTCCAAATCCTAACATCATGACACAGAATTGGTTAAGACATGCCAGTACTTAGGAGGGAGATGCTTGCATACACTTAGTTGGAAGAATCAGATTGATCACAGCAGCAGGTCATTTTTGCAGACTTTGGGAAGCATCATTAAATCTAGCCTGTGCTTAGGCAATGTGTCAATGATTGCATTCTTAGGGCTTAGCATGCAACATCAGTGTCTAGTGTATTAGATGGTGCAAAGCTATGGGGATTTGTGAATTGCCTTAGACTAGATGTTGCAAAATATATTCTCCTAACTGCTCTGGTGCAGATAGGGCAAGGCATGTCAATGCTCCACTTATGGTGTAAGCTGGGCATACGCCTTATTTTTAAAAACAGCATCCTTTACATCCTTGCAGTTCGACCTTCCGCTGTGGTTGAATCGCTATGCTGAGCTTTTCGGGTTCCAAGTACAGTAAGTGAGAGTTTTGGATAGGACTCAGAAGCCCCCCTGGTATGCATATATTCACTTCCGGTTCAGGGCCTCAATTTCAAGTGCATTTGGGATACCCCAAAACTAATAGTAAGAAGGGATATGATCTTTGTGAAAGTTATTTTTTTTTGTGAGCACAATATGCAGCCCAACTGGAACAGTAAAGAATACTAAATAAGAGACGTTTTACTTAGGGTCTAAAATAATCTGTGGGTAGAAGCATACCTGGATAAAATGGCTCTCCTTAAAAGAGAAGGCTACATATCCAGCTGAAATTGACTTGTCTTCCAGCTCAAGGCCATCAACAGCTAATGGCCAAAGACATATAAGCAGCTGTCATCCCCACCTTGTCAATGTGACTATCTGTTCCTGGAGGCTCAGTTTTCTGTTCTTTTTTCTCATATATGACGTATTTAGGAGAACATGGGTGACCCCAACCTTTAGGCAAGCAGGCATTAGACTAGGTAGATCCGGCCTATTTTGAGACCTGCATCTCACTGGAGGAGACATTGCTGTACAGTGTTGCACAATTCCTATGGTATGCTTGATGAAGGAGAAACAAGGGCTCCAAGATGTCCTATCTCCCTGCACCTAGGTCTGGGCTTACATACTGATTAATTAACTGAATGTTCCAGAAATGGCACAAGTGTACCAACCAATTGTATTAGTCTGTATAAGGAAGGACCTTATAGCTTGTAAGACCAATGAGAAACTGTGTATCTAATGTCACTGAAAGTACATGTTTTAAGGGGTAGGCATAAGTTGTCCACCTGATATCGGACAGCCAGTAACAATCCTAGCTCCTATATAAGTGTATGTCTAGAGGTTTGCCTTAACCAATCCCGACGCTTGATAGGATTTTCACTATTTCCACGTACTATGATGTCACTTTGATGTATTATTGAGTATAAGTATTGTATTTTTTGGGGAGCTCATTGAGAGACTGAGCCTATGTCTGTTGATGTTCGTTGTAGCCTCTCTCTTTTAGATAATTGTTAATAAAACAGTAACTTGCTCCAGTTATTTGGACTCAGAATTATTCCAGTGTAATCCCATCCATTGTATATGCACGTTTCAAAGGGCCAAAACCTCATTAGGTGTACATGGGGCTATTCATAGAAGCTCAACAATTACACAAGGGGAAAATAAGTAACACAAAGGCCCAATTCTCCACGATTCAAAACTTCTAATTAAGGTTTTTTTACATGCAACATTTGTGTGCAAATGAGTTAAACATGTCCCATACACATTGCATTGTCCCTGTGAATAAATTGCTATCCTTTTCTAATTTGACAGGTATACACACCACATGCCCATGTTTGTGTCCTGATGAAAATTGCCATTTTCTGTACCTTTGCTCATCTGGCAAGTGCATAACGGGAAAACATGTTGCATGGCAAAATTGCTTTAATAATTTGCTTTTGCTATTTTTTAAGTACTAAAGTTTGTGTTTCATGCTGCCACATACAGTTGTCAGAAATGTTACATACTCAATAGTGTCCTCGAAGAAAAAATGACATTTTCCGATATTTTGCTATCTGGCACGTGGATAAAGAGCAAATGCATGACAAATTGTCATAAAGTAATTTGCGTACGTCAGATGTAAATCCAGCAAAGTTGGTTAATATATTGTAATGAACAGCGACATTAGTGCTAACAAATATCAAAGTAATGCATCCAACCCTTTCTGCAAAGTGATTTTAAAAGTTGTGACCAATGTTATTGGCCAGATGTCCTTAAAAATGGACCACTTCCACTATTTTTACTTTGAAGATAGCTCAAAAGAGAGCCCCAAAATCCTTCAGTAAAATATTCTATTCCTATCATGTTTTGACCAATATAAGAGGTCATGTGTGCTTTAATAAAAGCAGTACCAACACTACATGTCACAGGAATCCATAGGGGGAACACTCCCCCTCAAACATCAGCAAAGTGAGCTTTACATCCTATCACCTGTGACCAGTTTTACTCGTTTTGTAAACACACAATCTGCCACAATAAATCTGAAAATTCCTTATGGTAGAACCATACAATCCACATGTAATTTAGGTTTTAAATGCTACAACTCATGCCCGTGATTTCTGCCCAAATGTGCTTGATTAATGTATGCAGCTGTGTGCAGTTTTCAGAGCCTGGTAGCCGCAGAGTCCTGTTTTGGAGTCTGTCTACTGTGCCTCTTGCCTTGGGGCGTGACATCTTTAAAGCCTGCACTTGGCACAGTACGCATGGGGCGTGCAGCTGTGTGCAGTTTTCAGAGTCTGGGAGCTGTGGAGTCCTGTTTCAGAGTCTGTCTACTGTGCCTCTTGCCTTGGGGCGTGTCATCTTTAAAGCCTGGACCTGGTGCAGTACTCTTATGGTGTGCGGCTGTGTGCAGTTTTGCAGGTCTATAGTCCTGTATTTGTATTTGTATTTATTAAGTTTAATATATCGCTTTACTCCAAAGCGCTTTACAATATAACAACAAAATTACATTAGAAGTATGAGTAACAAACTAGAGTCAAACAATCGAGAACATTATGCAAAACAATTTACTGAGAGCTAAGAACTAGAAAAAACAGAGGAAGAAATAAGGAGCTGTCAGGGGGGGGGATGAAGGAGACCGTGACCTGTGCCCTGCCGAGTTCTACCTTGCCACCATGTTGATGCTGAGTATTTTCCTGAGGATTTGATAACTGCCGCCCGCCCTTCACTTTGTAAGTTCTTTCCATTGCAAGTGTATTTGAAGACTTTGTTTTGATTTTGCCTTATCTGTGTTTTGTCCGATCTAGAGGAGTGACCGCTGGCATATCTTGCTACTTTGCCCATCCCCCCCTCGTTGGTAGGGGGGCCCTTCTTTCATCAATTATGATGTGAAAGTGAAGGCCCTGTGCCAGGAGTCCTACTGCTGCATGCCAAGTGAAGAGTGTGGCTATCTGCCAGTTGAGGGCGGCAAATATAATAGACATAACAGCCACTCAAGTTCTGTCTTGCTCGCCCCTCGATGAAGAGCTAGAACCTGCTGACACTGTGTTACTTCCATGGACTTCTGTAAACGCATTGGAAGGAGGTATTCTGGACATCCCCATGGGCACTCCTGCATATAACACCAGACACCCGTTCGTGCCTGTCCTCAACATACATTTAAGCTGGGCCAGGTGGGACAGAGTTCTGCCAAGTGGGGGGGGTTCCCCAATTAAAAAATGATGACAGATTTATTTTCTTTGGTTAAAGACGTGCAGGATGTAACAGCTGGAATATCCATCGATTGTGACGCTATCGCTTATAGCCAAGAGTTGACTGAGGACTATTCAGTATCACTCTACGGCGTGGGTTTTAAAGCTATTGCAACTGTAGTGAAAGCTCTCATGTCTAACCCTGACCCACTCGAGTCATCTGGAGCTGCAGCTGCACCGCAACAGGCATGTGTTGGTCCAACTTGCCCATCTGGAGTCTTTCAAGGCTTGCATCAACAGGCATCTGCCGGGACTAATAAGGCTACTTAGATGAGACCTAAGGTGAGCTTGACCCTGGAGGAGGCACCCCACTTATCCATTAGTGCACCATTGTTGTTTACGCAGGCTTACATTGACTCTGACCATATGGAGTTCAAAAGGCCTAATTTGAGAGAGTGGCTACCTTGTCTCGAAGGGCAGCCGAAGTAGCTAGCCAACATCCAATCTTACTGTTTCACTCAAATGGCCTTGCGTGTCCGCCTGCTGATCATTCATTGACCAAGCTTGACTTAAGCAATGCAAGCAGCTCCTCTGCTGCCATGTTTACTGCCATGTTTACTGTATTTGAATCATTACTCACGGTCTTGCTGAGAAATTGTGAAGCTATTGTAGGAAAGTTGAACTTGAAAGGCGAGTGTGTTGTCCATGTTGTTTCCCTGATTCACTGAGGAGCTGCAGTCTATCTTCTCTTTCTACTGGCGTGGAGGTGGAGCGACCAGTACAAAACATTCATTCACACGCGGAGCGTCGCAGAGTGCGGCGAGTGTGTTGTCCGTGTTGTTTCCCTGATTCACTGAGGAGCTGCAGTCTATCTTCTCTTTCTACTGGCGTGGAGGTGGAGCGACCGTACAAAACATTCATTCACACGCGGAGTGCGGCGAGTGTGTTGCACGTGGACACGGGGGCAGTGAGCTCGGAGCCCTGATGGTAATTCAGTATAAGCCACATTCCGGGAACGGAAGCATTCCTGCTTTACAATTCGTATCTATGCAGGGACCTAGCACCTCTGGTCTAGAACACACGGCATACAACGAAGCAGTGCTGATTCAGAACACGAGTCCACATGGTGGAGTTCATCCACTAACACGGCAACAGCGACAAATGTTAGCCGCCGGAGGAAAGGAGTCACCAGAGCAAATGGGCCTGACCCCACCGGTAAGTGCCCGTGTTGTACGAAAAAGGACTTGTGTCTCAACCATGTCCACTAACTCTGATTTTTTTTAGACTGCTTGGGTAACAGCTTCCCAGTATCCTTGACATCCACCCCTGTGGAAGTGGAAGTGGAGACGATTAAGTCGATTAAGTCGACCAGTCCAACTTGCGCTGGCATCACGCGGACTAAAGACACAACTGGTCTACCCTTAAGCAACGTGGTAAATGCTGTCCAAAGCATCCCAACTCTCCAATCCTTGGCTTGTCAAGACGCTGTACTTACCAACAATTGTGACATCAGTGGCACAAATGTGCACGGCCCTGAGACTGAAAAGTTGATAATCTCCCTTGACCTACCAACAGGAGATCTGAATTGGAAAAATGTAACGTTGGAAAACAAAATGATTCAAGGAACTGAGCCTGACAACTCCCTTGATGAAGGCAACAGCTTTCATCCTCTAAGTGGAAAATCATCAACAGATCAAGCAGGAAACCTACAGATTTGCCCTGATTGGGATAACGTGAACTGCCTGTATGAGGAAGCGGGCAGCCTCACGACTGGTGCTAACAGGCGTAACTCTATTGTGGTCGTTGACAAGGTTTTCAGCGACCTAAAAGAGCTCAATGCAAAATTTGGAAATTTGCATCATCCTGAACCAAACTTAGAACAACCTACAGAACAACCTTCAGAGTACCCAAATGCAGACAGCCCACATGATCAGTCATGTGGGGCTCAAGGTACCAAACCTATGAATCTAGCACAACTACAAACTCCTGATATCAGACAGGATGAGAAACTGTATTCGTGGTTGCACCCCCTGGCAAAAAGGAAGAGATTTGAATCTTTAACGGAAGAGTATGTACCGCATTCACGAAAGAGAATAACCAAGGAACCACAAATTGGATCTCCTTCCCTATTCTCTGCTGCTAATGACTTCTCTGAGCCACCAACAAAGTCCCAGACATTCTGGGGAGCAAGATTTAAACGGCCATGCTACAAACGCCAAAAGCCCACCCAAACATTAGCACAAACTCTTGCTAAAAAAATAGCTGAAAATCTGAACACCATAATAATGGCGGCTAATATCATATCCTTGGCACCTTATATGAAACTTTATGAACATCTGAACAACAATGCCAAGGACCAGACAACTCTATTAGCCATGTGAACACCAAAATGATGGCAATAGAACAAGAATTAACGGCGACCAAACAAATTTTGGCCAATGAACATGCAAAATCTGATATGAATGTAAAGGTAATACTGGAGCATACCAAAAACAGTGCAACAGACAAGCGCCTGTTTGCTGAAGTTGCCAGAGAAGCAATTGCCCTGCTGAAATCATCTAATGTGAAAATGCCAACACTGGATAAACACCACGCAACTGACGATCAGAGAAGAACCGCAGGTGAAAAGATGGACACAAATCCCAAAGAGAGAACAACCACAACTGAAGGAAATTATGGAATTGAATTAAGCTCTATGGCTGGAAACATTAACGATACCTTACCTGCAAACTCTATCACCATTGCGCCACCTCAAAAATGCAAACAAAAGGTGAAATACAGTAAGGAAGTGGAAGACAAACGATCATCAAAAGAGCAACATAGTGGAAGTAGTACACACAAGGCGGTTACGGGAACCTTGCCGTCTGAACAAGCGGCAGATGAAGCAACACAGTCCACACCTTCCAAACATCTACCCATTACGATCTCAGATCTTGAACTGAGTCCGGGTGCACCAGTAACAGGAGCGAAGGGTGACACTCCCAGTCCAGCTGATACGGCAAATCAAACAGGCCATAATAAGACTCAAAGCCTACCCACTCAAGGATCAGCCAACGAACATGACCATGTGGAAAATAGTGCAAAGGATATCTGTCTCATAGAAGAAGTATTTTCAATCTTCAACCGAAACAAACAGAATGCTGCCACAAAGAGTGGCTCAAATCACATACTGACAGAAAAGAAATCTAAAAACATGAGAAAAAGGAAACCCCAGCAAAGATCACAGGTGCGAACGTTTTTAAGAAACATCAAAGGCTTCAGTATTACAATAACCTGTGATAAGATACATAAAGGGCTAACAAATCCCAACATGGAAAAGAGTGAAAAAACGAAAGCCGATGAACAACAAAAAAATCACGATATGCCAGGTGAGGATCATTCTAAGAAAGACGATTGCATCCCTGGAGAGCTGCTAAATGTCTCGACTTATGAGGATTACGAAGAAGATCAAAGCGAAACGATACCGGCCACAGCCACTGACACACATGCGGCTTCTCAACCGCCCTTGGCAAATATAAATATAGATCTACGTTCACCTACAAACGGCAACAGGGAGTCGGCTGAGTCACCACAAAACAAGTATCCAGCAATAAAATCGACTGCCCCGGAAACAAGGGCATTCACATCTAACAACCAAAGGACAGTAACTGTCGATGTAAAAGAGCAGGAAGAAATCATCTCGAAACCTTTAACCATTAGCTGTGACAAATTCCTCACCTTAGAAGCTAAAAGAATTTGAATCGCTAATGATAAAAGATCTATGATCAATGAACCGGATGGAGTATCACCCAATTACGATGCAAAGAACGATAAACAAGAATTCCTTACATTAGAGTCAAAAAGAACTCTGACTCATGCAGTGAAATTTCAAGAAAGCCCAAACGCACGAGCAATGAAGCATAACAGCGAATCACCTAAGCAGGAGACAAACACAAGAAGGACTGGCAAATGTCACTCCACAACAAGAAAGATAAAATTTGATTGCTATAAACGAGGGGCAGAGTCATCAGATGTACCAGCCAACAAACAAACAAATCGTAGACCCGAAATAGATAATGATCGGAAGAAATTGGGGAAATACCTTATACGGCTTGAACAAATTGAAAAAGAAAAAGATGCTCTGATATTGAATCGGAAAAATGTGATGCTGTTACTTCACCAAATACCGCAATTGAGGACGGTGGCCTCTGAGGACATTCAAATTGTGGAATTTGAAGATGAAAGTGAGCATGACTGTGTTATTTTACACATAGCATCAAAAGTTATCTGTGACTCACTATTAAACAGTAGCATCACTTTGAACTCCCTGTGGTTTGATATCACCGAAATTAATAAGAGCAATGGGCCGGAGGAGCCCAAGAAATGTATATGTCCCTCAGATGGCAGCCTACTTGCAATCAAAAGCCCCCTCAAGTCAGGGGAAGTATGTAAGGCTACGTGCAAGATAAATGAGTCGCCCCATCGTGTGAGTGAGGACAAGCAGATCTTTCAAGATGAGCAGATCAAAATAACGATCAGTAAGATCGACAAAGTCGTCCAGCTAAGCTGTCCCAAACCCACAGAGGAACAAGTCTGGACCTGGGTTGCCCAAACCATCAACTGTTGTAACAAGAGCTAATGCCAGAGACCATGTCAACAGGAGGAGATCTGTATTGCCTCGTGGAACACTAGAGGCCACAGACATTTGTTCGGTGAAATTCCAATGAACTTAGAAGACGTGGATATTCTGTGCCTACATGAGACCTGGCTCTTGCATCTGCCTGTAGCTGACGGCTTCGAGATTGCTTTTAATACTGCAATCTAAGGAGCCAAAGGACGTCCTATGTCGGGGCTGCTCACACTTGTTAAAATTGGAAGTGGCATACGTATTTTATCTGCAAAAAATGTATCAGCATGTATACAAGTAGTTGAGATTAAATTGCTGACACAGCAGCCTAGAAATACAGATCAATTAACACTGATAAATGTCTATTGGCAACACACTGCTATGTGTTGCGTAGCAATTTCAATTGTATACGCATGCACGAGCCGCAAAGAGGCTCACGCATGCGTAGTGAATAATAAAGGCGGTGCGCCGGCAGTTCGTGCCGGCGACCGGAGCAGACACACGTCTCCGGTGTCCACTCTCTGTATGCCTGCATGCATGTGTGTGTGTGCGAGCGGGGCCCAGGCACGCCCCAAGGCCCATAACACTGGCGACGAGGGCGAACATGGAGCCAACCTCCGCTCCGACGGCATCGGAGTGAAGGAACGCTGCTGCATGTGTATCAATCGGATGCACACGGACCCACGCGCACGGCCGGCGGCTATTTTCTTTTTCTCTTCTCTACACGCGGAGTGCGGTGGTTGTGGCCAAAGAGGGTGCTCGTGCACCATCTGCCTCCTGCACTGCTCCAGAGAAATTTTTGGAACCACCACAGCCCGGATACCACAGGGTTGTGGTAAAGACAAGAAAGAGAGTGTGATTGCACTCTGAAGACCACCAGTTACCTCGGCTCTTACCAGAGAAGGACCACTGTGAGTACACCATGGGGGAAGAAGGAGAGGAAGAAGAAAATGCTGTCGCCCCAATTCCTCGCAGAATGCACAGTACTCTAGCCCCTATGCCGGAATTTGACACCACGGGCCCACCATCCAAGTTAGGGCCGAAGTGGATCACATGGGTTAAGAAGCTGGAAATGTTTTTTAGAGCCTCGGGGGAAACGGAAGATGAGGAGAAGATTGCCATCATGGTCTATTCTGCAGGGACCGAGGTTCAACGCATTTATGACACTCTCAATATTCCAGCAGCGAATTATGATGCGGTCAAGCAAGCTTTCCGTGACCACTTCCTTCCTATTGCGAAAGTTGACTTCGACAGGTTTGTCATGGGTGCGGAGAAACAATTGGAAGAGGAATCACTGGACCAGTGTTGCGCTCATCTGAGACAACTAGCGAGCTCCTGCAGATGGGTCAACGAGGAAGAAATGGTTCGTAACCAACTGCTGCAGGGTTGCTGCTCAGGTAAACTGAGGAGACAAGTGCTAAGAGAGCCCGGACTGACTCTGCAGCAAATTCTGGACATGGGGAGAGGGTACAAACTGGCAGAGGCAAGAGGGGCGAAAATGGACGCTGCTACACGCTCCAGGAAGGAGGAAGAGGCATACGCTATCGGACGCTCAGCCATGGGGAAGGCAAGATGGACACCAAAGAGAAGTGAAGGGCCCACGACGCAAGGGAATGTCTCATCATGTTCATACTATGGATACGATCTGCCGCATGTGGGAGAGTGCCCAGCAAAGGCAAGGACCTGTGGTCGATGCGGCACACCGGGACACTATGCGAGAGTGTGCAGGGCAACAACGCCAGTTACAGTCTTGAGAGGACCAGAGAGAGTCGGCGGAGGTGTCACTGGAAGAGTAAGGAGCGTGTCCTCTGTCGAACAAGGCATGCAAGATCTCAATATCTCGGAAGAGGAGGAGGAAGATGAAGAGATATTTTTCATTTCAAGCATTGCGCAAGGCCCTGGGGACTGTCGACAACCCAAATGCACCGTCAACATTAGCGAGATGCCAACTCCGGTCCTCATAGATACTGGGGCGTCCGTCTGTGTACTTGCAACAAAACATTACAATGCTCTTCCTGGCCCACCAAGGCTGACGACTTCCACAGCGCGAATCTATGCATTCGGAGGGGACACACCTCTTCCCATCCAGGGAGTGTTTGTGGCCCCGGTCTCTCATGGTCAAAACAGAATAAAGGCGAGGTTTTTCGTCACCAGCGTAAGCCCCCACTCCCTCCTAAGCTGTGCCGCGTCGGAGGCGCTCAACATTGTACACTTCTACCTTGCTGTGTACTTCACCGATCTGGACCACCTACTACAGCGTTTTGAGAAGATATTCATTGGCATCGGAAAGCTCAAGGCAGAGCCAATACGGTTGCACATAGATGAGTCCGTGAGGCCGACTGCGCTTAAACATCGGCGCATCCCTTTTCATCTCAGGGAACAAGTGGTGAAAGAACTACAGTCACTGGTGGACAAGGACATTATCGAGAGGGTAGATGGACCCAATCCCTGAAGCCGAAACAACCAGGGGCAGTACGCATCTGCGCAGATATGAGACTGCCCAATGTAGCGATCAAACGAGAACGCCATCTCACACCAACCCTAGATGACATTGTGGGAGAGCTCCAGGGAGCCAGGGTCTTCTCGAAGCTGGAACTGAGGTCAGGCTACCACCAATTGGAACTCCACCCCGAGTCCAGGTATATTACGACCTTTACGACCCATGAGGGGTTGTATCAATACAAAAGACTTAGCTTCGGGATCTCGTCCGCAGCAGAGGTCTTTCAAAATGCCATCAGGGGGGCACTATCAGGACTAAAAGGGGTCATCAACATGTCAGATGACATCCTAGTGTTTGCAAAATCAGAAGCGGAACACCTGAAGCGCCTCGAGCATACCCTGGAGAGACTTTGCAGTGTAGGTTTAACCCTACATAAGGAGAAATGCGAATTTCTGAGGGACAGGCTTGAATTTTTCGGATTTATATTTCACGCTGGAGGGATTTCCCCGGATCCGGAGAAGGTGAAAGACATCAGAGATGCATCCCCACCAGCGTCCCCAGCCGAAGTAAGAAGTTTCTTAGGGATGGTCAATTATTGCGGCAGCTTCATCCAAGATCTAGCCTCCCTATCGGAACCACTGAGGGCACTCACCAGAAATGAAGTGGCATGGACATGGACAGGGAAGGAACAAAGAGCGTTCACCGCCATTAAAAATGCCCTGTCGGATCAAGAAACAATGGCGTACTTCCACCCCGGTCGCGAGTCGGAGATTGTAGTTGATGCTAGCCCGGTAGGGCTGGGAGCAGTCCTCATGCAAGCAGACCAGCAAGGGACCATGAGGCCCATCGCCTATGCCAGCAAGGCCCTGACCGACACAGAGAGGCGTTACTCCCAAATAGAGCGAGAAGCCTTGGCCATACTGTGGGGGTGTAAACATTTCAGAATCTACATTCTGGGGAAGCCAGTTGTGGTGGTAACTGACCACAAACCCCTCATCCCCATACTGTCTGGAACATCGTCCAAACCACCTCCGCGCATAGAAAGATGGATGTTGGCCCTCATGGAATATGGGGTCAAATTGCTATATCAACCAGGGACACACAACCCGGCTGATTACCTGTCGTGCCATCCGGGCACCGGGAGTCCCAGGGACTCACTGGAGGTGGCGGACTGCGTGGAAGCTGTACATCTAGTTGTGGAGGCAGCCCTGCCTGTAGCCCTGACGCGTCAGGAAATTGCAGATGAGTCCAATAACGACAAAGCATTCCGGAAAATAAAAGATGCGGTGGACACAGGGGAATGGCGGGAGGTCCTCCTTGACAACGCCCGAAGGACCGCGGTAGCTCAAAGAGATCTACAAGCACTCTGGAAGTCACGCCACGAAATGTCGGTGGCGGATGACGGAATCCTGCTAAGAGGGCACCAGATCGTAATACCAAGAGTACTGGTTGAGAAAGTCCTACAGCTAGCACACAAGGGACACCAAGGAATGGCCAAGATGAAAGCTCGGCTCAGATTGAAAGTTTGGTTGCCAGATCTGGAAGGAAGGGTGGAGAAATTTGTGAAGGCCTGTATCCCATGTCGAGCCGCCAGCCCTGTGGAGAAGGCGCCACCCATTCAGGCCATAGAGAGGAGTGACCGCCCATGGGGGACAGTTCACGCAGACTTCAGGTCCACGGGCCGAGGCTTATACTTTCTGGTGGTGACAGACCAGTGGTCACGATACCCAGAGGTGGAATTGGTCGAATCCACATGCAGCGACCACACCATTCTGGCCATGGACAAAATATTCGCCACACATGGGTTCCCTCTCGAAATTTGCTCGGACAACGGGTCACCATTTCAGGGCCAGCGTTTTGCTCAATACTGCGAGGACATGGGGATAAAGCATCGCAAAGTAACACTGTTATGGCCGAGAGCAAATGGCGAGGTGGAGCGATTTATGCGAACGCTCAACAAAGTGTTCCGCATATCAGTGAATGGGGGAGAAGATCTCAGGCCAAATCTGGTTGAGTTCCTAAGAGAATATCGCACAACCCCACATCAGTCCACCGGAGTGGCCCCCGCAGAGGCCCTTTTCAAAAGAATACCAAGAGGCCTACTACCCGAAGTGGAAGGGAGGACACCAGGAGAAATCGACAACAGCAAAGTGCGCACAGCGAGGGCCACTCTGAATGAGAAAGAGACCGCACGGCGGAGACTACCCGAGAGGGCAATCGCAATAGGAGACACCGTGCTGGTGCGCAACAGGAAGCCGGAGGGGAAGCTATCACTGCCATATGAGCCACAACCATTGGGCGTGATCCATGTCAAAGGGTTGATGGTCATGGCCGCCAATGCAAGAGGGACTGTGACCAGAAATGTTTCGTTCTTCAAGCACATAGAACCTGAATCCCCTGGAGCAGCCGTTAGAGATGATCCCGACCCGAGTACGGGAGTGCCGGTGGAAGACGATGGCCCGCCAGAGGCTCCGGCGGCACCCAAGGACCCCGACGCCGGAGCACGCAGGTACCCGAGCCGGGCGGGGCGCAAGCCACCGCTGAGGTTCAAAGACTTCATCATGGACCCTACCTCTTAATCAAGG
This sequence comes from Ambystoma mexicanum, assembly GCF_040938575.1. NCBI lineage: Eukaryota > Metazoa > Chordata > Amphibia > Caudata > Ambystomatidae > Ambystoma > Ambystoma mexicanum. The sequence continues at coordinate 721,526,078 of NC_090932.1, forward strand.
CAGAGATATTGTGAACGTTATGATGGGCCCGTTGGCCCCACGTTTGAAAATGTTGTTTTGTTTTGCGGGGAAAAGGAGGGATGTTGTGTAGCAATTTCAATTGTATATGCATGCGCGAGCCGCATCGAGGCTCACGCATGCGCAGTGAATAATAAAGGCGGTGCGCCGGCAGTTCGCGCCAGCGACCGGAGCAGACACACGTCTCCGGCGTCCACTCTCTGTATGCCTGCATGCATGCGTGTGTGTGTGTGCGAGCGGGGCCCAGGCATGCCCCAAGGCCCATAACACTATGCAGACAGAAACATTCCTGGACCTAGTCACGGAAACAATCTCGAATATCAAAGACAATGGGACAGAATCCAAGATTCTGATCTGTGGCGATCTTAACATAAACTGCTTAAAAGATGACACTAAAAGTGACTGGGCAAATGGGAAAGAGTTTATTGATCCAACTGTCTCCGCATGGTTACAAGAAATGAAAGCATGGAATGTGAAGATTCTTAATGGTGAAACGCCAAGTGATATTCCAGCACATTTTACATGGAAAAGGGACCAACAACAGTCTACCATCGATTACATGTTTGTGTCAGAGAGAATGAAACAGGATGTTGCTCACTTGGACATTATTGAAATGGAGGCGAGCGATCACTGTATGCTAAAAACAACTCTGAAGATTCACCGTGTAAAAGAGAAAATCTCCTATCAATGTACAAACCTGACTGTGGCGCCAGGGCGCAATCAATTAAAGCTTACCCAAAATAAGTTAGAAAAGCTGAAAAAATCACTGGAGAATAGGTCTGCCACAGGGAAAATTGAATATGCCTCTCTATTGGAAACATATCGAGAGAAGCAAACTGTGAAGCCAAGACCTGACTTTATAAAATCACATACTTGGGACCGTGAGATTGTCACCAAAAAGAAAGAGCTAAGCAAAGCACTAAGAAAGCTGAAAAGAACCAATACTCGTGCTATTTGCGAAAGAAAGACAAAACAAATGAGACAAACCTACAAGAATTGGTTGATTAGTCATAAACATGTTATGCTACAAAGAGATGCAGAAGTAATGATGGAAACAATAACCAAAAGGAACACGAGTGCATTTTGGACCTATTTGAACAACATAGCGACACCACAAGAAGCTATAATAAAAAACATGGTGTCGGAGAAAGATTGGGTCAAACACTACTCTGATACATTTTACAACAATAACATAACATGCAGCAAACCATCCAATCTGAGCAATGGCTGGTCTATCAAAATAGATAAAGAAGACATACACAAAAATATCATGAGACTCAGCACATCCGGAGCCCCTGGACCGGACGGGCTTACAAATCAGATGCTAAAACAACATCCTGACTTATGGACAGACTTGTGTCACACTTTATTTTCCTCCATTTTGCAGGAGAAAAAGATTCCGACCACTTGGCTAAGCGCTATTATTGTACCAATTTTCAAAAAAAGCGCACGCACTGATCCAAGAAACTACCGCCCAATAGCCCTCCTAGATGTGCTGGGGAAAATATTCGCAACTCAACTCCAGATTAAACTGCTTAAATGGATTCAAGAATCTCAAAGTTATGATGTTCGACAGGCGGGATTTGTCAAGGGTGTCGGCTGTGGCCTAAATTTGGCAATCATGCATTTCCTTAAAATGGAAGCCATCGATCAAAACAAGAAGATCTATATTGCGTTTGTCGACCTGTCCAGTGCATTTGACACCATCGATCGTGGAATGCTCTGGGATAAACTGGAGAAACGGAATTGTCCAGGAAACTTATTAGATCCTATTAAAGAGCTACACACCGACATGGAAATTAAAATCAGATTAGATGCTGGGGGGACGCTCAGCGAATCCATAAAAACAAACCAAGGAGTAAAACAGGGTTGCCCGTTGGCAGCGACTTTATTTGGCTTCTACCTGTCCGGTATCGGAGAATCCATCGAGCAGTAAACTCCAATCCACTGAGAATTAATGGAACAAGTGTAAACTGGTTGCTATATGCAGATGATATTGTACTGCTCGATTTAACACCTATTGGACTGACAAGAAAACTAAAGAGTCTGGAAGAATATGTGGAGAAAAATAAATTGAAAATCAATCCTGCAAAATCGGAAGTCATAATTCTACAAGATCTCACACGAAATAACAAGTCAAAAGAAATAATTTGAACTGGAAACTGAACAACGAAAAATTGAATTGCGTCAAAAAGCTAAAATACCTGGGAATGTGGATTAACAGCAACATAAATGATGCTCTGTGGGCCGAAAACGCAAAGCAAAAATGCAAACACTAGCATGTCAAGGACTGATAATAAACAAAAGATATGGGAAGTTTTCCTTGCTACCTGTTTTAGCCCACTACAACCAAAAAGCAGTCCCAACATTGATTTATGGAGCAGAATGCGCTCTAGGAGTTGCCTTGAATCTATGGGGACAACTAGAAAATCAATACTGGAGGCGTGCCCTTCAACTACAAAAAGGCATTCCAAGCGCATGTCTACGGTATGAACTAAATCTAATATCCATAAATGCTTTGTGGAACATGCTGTCGACCTACAGGAAAATAATTATTGACGAATGTACACCACAATTTGTAATATTACGAGACGCAATGGAAGGAAAACAGGAATCTGTATTGAAAAAATGGATTGACGCATGCCAAAGCCATCTTGCTGAAATAGGCACTAACTCGGAAATGCTGAAAACTAACCCAAACTATGTGAAAAAAAAGCTATGGGTACGAGATTGGTGTGCAACAGTGGACGATAGAAATCGCCATACACTGATGAAAGATGCGGCAACTGAAGCAAAGGACCAAAAAAAACAACTGCAATATGTGGTAAAAACAGCTAATGCCAGACACAGAAGGAGGGTCCTAAAATTCAGGTTAAATCTGTTTGACACAAGATCAAGTTTAGCCCTGAGATATCGGAAGCCTGATGTGATAGAGAGTTGTCGATTCTGTAATGACCACTCTGAGACATTAAAACATCTCACGTTATCTTGCTCTGGTCTAACAGATTTGAGAACTGTGCATCTGAGCAAGGTAATTAACCAATACGCAACCCTATCAGGAGAGGAGCTTTGGTTGAAATTTGCAAATCCACTACAGAAAGACGTTTTTGGCCTGACAAATTTCCTACAAAAATTGGAAATCTTATTATCAACGGAAAATTAAGAGATATTATCTCAAAAATCGGAAACTACAAAAAGGCAGAGATGCCGAAACAGCAACCGGAGAGACTAACTGAAACAACATCCACTGATGTGCGTACAGTAGCTGTGATCAACGTGGATTGAATTTTACTCCATCGTGAATAGCCTCTCTCTTTTAGTCTGCTTCTGACACCTTTCTATGTGATGAATGGAACAAACTGTGCTAACTTGGGCCAATAGGGCTGTTTGCGAAATCTCTGCCTTTTGTAAATGTATATCGAAGGGAAAATATTTCAAAAAGTTTGTATAAACTAAATGAAATAATAATTAAAAAAAAAAATTAAAAAAAAGGGGACCATTTACTTAAAACTTCTGCTTTGGCTAACTCATTCCATAGCCAGTTTGCTAGGCAGATGTCATCCCTGACCAATGTCCGAGCCCTTGTTCTTTTTTCCTTCTGCAACTTCACCGGCTTTCAACCCTGACAAATCACTGCTGGCTAGATCTTCGCCTCCACCAACGAAACCTGCTGCCCCCATGGTACACTGATTTTAGAAGGGGCAGGTAAAAAAACTGTTGGCCAGGCTTTGATGTATGAATCTTTGGACTCAAAAAAGAAAAGAACAAGGAGAGATCATCCGGCCCCTAACGCCATAGTAAGTGATGTGTTGGCAATTGATATGTCTGCCACTTTATACCTGTTTTTCCAGTCCATTATCCCTAGAGATTCCCAGGAAAAGGTGATCTGTACTTCCCTCCCGGCTACTAATTTTGCGATACATAATGGGTGGACTGAGGGAGTATGGTCTACAATCTCTGGCTTCGACCATGACGTTACATGCTCCTCACCACCACTTCACCTACCAACAAGAAGGTTGCCCACAACTATTACAGCTACTGGGGAAAAGTCCATGACTAAGCCCACTGCACCAGTGCTTATCTCAAAGGGCAAAAGGGTCAATTTTTTGCCACTCAGGGAAACTTATGAAGAGGGAAGGTTGAAATCCAGTCCTGGCCCCTCACCCACAAGAGACTTGAACTGGAAGAAAAACCAAAGACAGCCTGGTCACCGATCGCACAAGCTTGCACTAATCCCCACTGCGCCTACAATGGACAAATACAATGAAAAGCATCATCTCAGTCAACCTTAAAACCCAAGGGCAGTGCCGACCTTACGCAAGGTAGAAAAAGACCTGCAGGATGAAACAAAAGAAAATTCCATTGACAGTTTCGGATAAGCGCCAAGAAACCATGCATATAGTCATTAGATACAACATGATCTAGCTGCATTAGTCATGAAGAACACGTGCCAACTGCACATCGGGACACAATCACACACCCAAAAAACACAAAAACCATATGTGTACAGTTCTATAAATTGGAGGACAGTAACATGAACATACTGACTACATGTTTATTATTTTGTCATTAGCTTGTCGCAGCAACGCAGAAACCGCAAGAAGACAGAAGATTGTGTGTAAATGCTTGCAGATGCTCATTTGTAACCAATCCTGCAGAATACATGAACATTTGAGGGACCCAGCAAACGGTGCCCACTAACCTCTGGATACTATGGTAGAAGCACATACAGTAGAAACCAGACTATGGCTCAGAAAGTTGCAGTAGACCATAACGATCTCAGAAAGCTAAGGCTAAGCTCAATACAGGCAGACCAGAGAGCTTCTGTGTGTGGAACAGGACCACTGCCAACATCGCATTGTTGCAAGTGATATTCTTCTCCCTGAACTGATGTAACACCAGCGCGGCAGACCTGAATATTTCTCCTAAGATTCAACTAATTCAGAGCTCCAGGAGCTCACAAACGCGGTCTCGGGACATGTGGTCCGGCAGAGCTGATGACGAGCCAAGAATTGACGGCTGAGAAGAGCAGCAGTCTCATAAGCAAGACAGTGGCAGACTCCAAAGTTGTTACAACCAGAGCCAAAGTTAGACGATGGGAAAGGAGCACTCTAATAGTAATGGTGGTTCACATACGGGTATTATGCATAAACATAGTTGCATTTGTTACCTTGAATAGGTACACTCCGAGCTGAGAACTGATTTGGGTCCCAGACCTGGGGGCTAGCGGCTCAACCAATCACAATTATGGCCCTAGGGGTGGGTAGCAGGGCCGACCAACCAATCATTGAGTCCATACACTGTATCATTTCCAAAGTAACCTTTTTTCAGGGATGGTCCAGGCCTGACACCTGACTTGGGAAGAGCCAATAAACTAACCTCTATAGGGACCGTTAAAAGGGAACTACTACTCAACACCCAAGCATAATCGGTGATAGGTTTCTGGAGAAGGGCCCAGACTATGACGTTGTTGTGATGCAATGGTAATACAAAATTGGCTGTGAGCCAGTATTTTCTGAATGTGCTTGGACTTTTCTCCATGTGCTAATCCCTGATGGTTTGTTGGCTGTAATAAACCACAGTTGAACTTGCTTCCTGTCTGGACTTGCGTTCCTTTTGGGAAAGGGAAGGAGTTAGGCCTTCCATGAGTTTGGTGTCCGCAAACTCTTAGTAGCCATCCTGCTTGCCTGGGAGTTATCCCCTAACAAGTTGATAGCAGATGATGGTTCATGGCATCAGCCCGGCCAGAAGCTGCCTCCTACGCTGCTGGACCTTGAAGGATGTGGGACCCTCGCAGGTATTGCAAGACAACCAGGAAAGCACTAACCAGAGAAAGGTCATCGGGAGCCGTTTGGAAATCATCCCGCCTGCAATCAGTGTATGGTCCAAGGAAGACTAGAAGGGCGATGCGAGTAGTTGACGGGCAACCATCCCCCGAGCAGCGTCATTGAGCACTGAACGTAAGTATTGGTCCAGACAACGAGCCAATGCGGCCATACGGTTGGGTGTTGAGTAATTGCTGGGAGGTGGCAAGTATTGTTGGAAGTATTAATAGTGTGTTTAGTATTGTTAGTAGTGTTATTCAGCAGGGAACTGAGGGTCCCTTTTCTATGTCTAGGGAGCATTCGGTCTTCGAGGTAAAAGGTTCTGGTGAGCAACCAGGACTATAGACTTGAACGGCTTTGATTATAGAAGTATGTGAAAAGAGGATACCTGTCAATTGGGCATTGTAGTTTGGAGCATAGATGACGGTATTACCACGCGGGTTAGCTGGACCTATCCTAGATTGCGGAAGGTGTATTAACTTGTTCAGTTTCCTAGAGAGAGGCGTTTCACACGTTAGGCGATGCAACGGGTGCAGTTAGTCACAAGAAAATAGAACTATACTCTACCCTGGAGAGGTAGGAAGACAGCTGTAAGGTTGCAGGGTTGTTGGGAAATGTGTGTGGGGGAGGGAGCAACGGGTCATTTGTTGTGTGTAGTGTGAACTATCATTCCATTCGGTCCGAGGTTTAGCTTGGTGACGTCACCCTCAGGTCGGCGCATAGGACAGAGTGTTTTGGACGGTGAATAGCTAGTGTTGTGGACTTTGGATTGGTAGAGAGGTGAACGGGCCGCGGTGCGCGGAAGGTGAAAATGTGCAGGTTTGTGGGTGTGTGCCAAAGAAGGCAGTAATTGTGAAGCAGGGGCTGTACGTGGATTATGCTGTGCAAAGTGCAGAGCAAGCAAGGCTCGTAGCAATTAAAATATACCTCCATTGCAGTGTAACCCTTTTCTTTGACAGCAAATTATCGGAACACTTGATTAGAGGTCAGGTAAACCCATAATGAATCCAATGTACAAGGGAATTATTGGTGGAATGACCCCCATTCAACACATTTGCCAGGCCTTGCCACCGTACAAGGATAAAATCATGAAATATAGTATAAAGTGGTCCAAGAGCACTGAAGGGAAAGAAACGAGGCCATGGCCGCCTAACAGCTGTTTTTCCAGGGACATGCAGCAATCACTACTAACACACTTACAGGATACCTTCAATCGGAATAAGTTGGCGAAAAGCATGGCCATATTTGAGTTATGGCGCGTATTCCAAGAGGGGGCGGGAGGCTGGGTATGGATGATGAACCAACAGGAGGTAAAGGAAGAACCTTCTGCACCTCCTCCTGCCCCTCCTAGCATATGATCTGATGACACAGATGATGATCAGGGAATATATCCATTAAGGGAACTACGGGCAGCAGAGGGGTACTCAAACCCAACATATAAACCACCACCATATACTCAAAAGGAGAAACTCTGAGGTACAGGGCAGCACGACAGTAGCTCTGAGGTAAACAGTTAAGGGCTGCAGTGCGCAAAAGCAGAATTCAAGGGCATAGATATGGAGGAGTGGATAGCAGCAGAAATACTCCTGAAACTTAAAGGGAAGACAACAGGGGAGTCAGAGGGGGCAACAAGGGCCATAGAGGGCTTGGGAAGGGAACAGGGAACACCTGACTGGGCCACGCAAGTAGAGGAAGAGGAGCAATGAGAGAAGGACAAGGAAAAAAGGCTAGAACTGGAAGAAAGGGAGAGGGAAAGGAAGGAAAAATTGGAAGGAGAGGAATGGAAACTGAGGAAGGAGAAGGAGATAATAGAGCAAGAAACACACAAGTTTGAAGAAGGAAAACAGAGGAAGTTGCATCTAGACAGGCTGGCGAGGGAACAAGCATGGAATGAGGAGGATGAGCGAGAAATAAGGGTGGCTGGTGAGCAGGCTGCACTAGAATGGGGGAGGAAAAGGCAGGAGGAAGAGAGGCAAACAGAACCAGATAGCTCATATGTGCCTGCAAACAGCTCAGTAGGACATGGTGCAGTATGCCTAGTATTATGGAAAGGGGAGAATAGATACAATTTAGTAGACACTGATCTTGACGTGCAACATAACCCAGAGTCTACATCACACACATTGAATTTCTTAGACGATTTCTGTAGCAACATCGATGAAGAGTATGACGATGAGGACAGACACAACGGTGATGAGAGAGGGGAGTATAGCAAACACTATCTCTCGAGAACAGATGAAGGGACATCATGGGAATGCAGGCCACAGGGACAAAGGGGGGAGGGTCGGATCTGGACGAGCAAACACCACACACTCCTGACAGGTGCGCCACCCCAAACCATAAATTACCAGACTAAGGGGTATTCCAGGGCGCAGGAGGGAGGAGACAGCACTGGCAAATTCCAGGGGACAACTGTCTAGAGCACATGAAGAGACAAGGCGGATACCCATACTAGAGCCCACGGATATATGCACAGACATTGAGGATGAGAGAGGGCCTATCCAGATCAGGCAATACCAGAGAACACCTGCGGAGAGAGTGGCATATTCATAGGTGCCCCTATTAGAAAGTGAAGGGGCAAGGCCGCAGTATGTACCCTGGAAACATACAGACAAGAAAAATGTTAAATGCATGTTACCCTCATTGAGTGTAGGAGCTGGCAAATGGATATATGAAATGGTGAAGTTGACAGCGGGTCACAGGTTGGCAGTGGGTTACATCAAGGGGTTATTGGTATTGATATTGGGTGACGCAGCTGACGGCATATGGAAGACAGAGGGGTTCCCAGGGATGACTGTATAGAACACTGCACATGATGGGGCACCATCCGCAAATTTTAGAGCAGTGGTGTGGCAAGCATTATGGACACAATATCCAGACATGTCAGACATAGGGGCAAATACGTCACACAAAATGCATGATAACGAAGATCCTGTGTAATATATTTAAGCGATTCAAAAGCTTTTGTGCCTTGAAATTCGAGAGCCATGAGTCAAAACAATAGGGCTGCAAGAGCCTGTACAAAAGAGTTTGAAGAAATTGGTGGGGATGGAAGCAAAGGGATGGCCAGAAATACAGCTTACAATAGTTCACCATTGCAGGCTGTGGCAGGAAAAGGTCCAACAGAAGGTAGGCCGATGAGACTAAGTTAATTCAAAAGAAATTATCAAAATATGCCATAGAAGGGGCGGTAATAAACAGCCCCACACCACAGGCAGAAACACCAGCACCACAACAAAAGTATCAACAGTAGCCACCACCACAGTACGCACCGCCCGTGGGGGGAGGTTACATGGGGCGGGACGGGTTCCAACAGGGATTCAGAGGAAGGGGAGGATTCCAAAGGGGGCGTGGCTTTGGACCACAGATGCACCACAATCAAGGGGGTTTTAGGGGACATGGGCAGCAGGGACCACAGAAGGCAGGAGACTTTTTGGGATGGCTTCCAGGGACAGGGGAGGGAGCCACCACAGTGTTGGGCCTGCGGGCAGCTATAAGATACTTAAAGAAGTTTCGGTTTGGGGGGCTTCAACAGAACTGGGGGGATCAGGGACAGCAGCATTACATAGTAGGCGAGGGAGATTATGGAGCTCAGAGCCAGCAGCAGCAGGGACAAGTGCAGGGCGCATTTCAATAGACACCACAGGCACCAACACAAGCACCACCACCACAGGTGCAGACACAGACACCACAAATGACAGCACCCTGACCCCAGTACCTACAAGCATCACAACCCAGAGGGACTGTGCAGCTGCTAGCACAAATACAGAACACTAACACCACAGAACCCATGGATACCATAGCAACAGCCCTGGTCAGACAGCTGGGAGGGGTCACCATGGTGGTAAACAACCCTTTCACCAGGAACAGACTATTTATGTACCCACAATAGGACAGCCCACAGACAAACTTGATGTGTCCCATCCTGTAGGTTACACCCAATCCTGCAGAGGAACCTTGCATAAGGGTGATGATAGGTGAAAACACTTTTTCCTTTCTTGTTGACACTGGGGCGACTAGGTCATGCATTCGGGGGGGGGACATTTGCGTTCTCAGGAGATGCCATGAACACTCAAGGGGCTCAAGAAGTGGTTCCTTTCACTGATAACATCTCTTTATCTTTAGGAGATCATGACTTATCTTTACCTTTGCTCTACTCTAGACAGGCACCCGTAAACCTGTTGGGACGTGACATCATGAGCAGGCTAAACATGACCATCTCATTCACTGACAAAGGCATAATATGCTCCAGACCACGTATACACATGCTGAATATAAAACAGATTGTTCAGGTATATTGTGGGAACACAGTACAGAGGGGGGTGCCATTGGACCCATAAATGTTCCAGTACGGGACAGACATGACAATTTCATGGATGCCAAGCATTATACGGAAAGTATGGAGAGTACCAGGCAAGTATCTATTCAGACCAGAAACACCACTGGATGAGCCAGAAGGAACAATAGTGCCTGTAGACATGGAGGCAGTTTTGGCAAGGGAGGATTGGATTGCAGAGCATGCAACAAATGACAAAGTGAGAGCGTGGAGAACAATAATTGGAGTGGCAGAAGGGTGCAGGCTAACAACAGTGACAGACGAAGAGCTCTATCGGGAAGAGAGATTGGAGATAGAAATGGTGTGCAAAATGAGTGTAAGGTTTTGGTTCCAGATCAGTTACAGAGAGGTTGCACAAAGAATGGCAATGGCACTAGAGGCACCACCATCATTTTGGGAGGAGGACATGGCCAAGGTACCCGACAGCTTATGGACCATGAGCCCCTATTATGTATGGTGCATAAGGAGTATAGGGGGGGTGAAGATAAAACTAAAACCTGGAGCAGTTTTACTGCGAGTGAAGCAGTACCCCCTAAGAAAGGAAGCAGATGAGGGCATTTATCAAACAATTAGCACCCTCATTGAGAGAGGCATCTTGGTACAACCAGAATCTCCATGCAACATTGCAGTGTACCACGTACACAAGGCGACCGGGGGGGTCATGTAATTTTATTCAGGATTTACGCCCTCTTAATCAAATTGTAGAAGCAGAATATCCAGTAGCAGCAAACCCGGCAACAATACTGTGCAGCATCCCAGAGGAAGCCACCTGATTCATTGTCATTGATTTGAAAAACACCTTCTTTTTGGTTCCACAGACTAACAAGACTTGGCCAGTTTTATGTATCGCAACCAGAAGTGGAAACATACTTGTTTGCCACAAAGGTACTGCAAATCACCATCTATCTTTAACCAAGTGATCCAGATGAATCTAAACAATATTTAGATAGAGAGCAAAGTGCTAGAATACGTAGATGACATACTGATTTGCAGTGAGACAGGAGATCAGTGCAGGACAGACTCAGTACACATGTTGACAGTTTTGGCTGACAAGCGATACAAGGTGGACAAGGCCAAACTCCAGTACTGTCACAAGGAAGTACTGTCCACTGGACAACTGATATCCAAAGACATCAGGCATATTGCCCCAAAGAGAGCACAGACATTATGCAGCACACCCCAGCCAAAAACAATGAAATGCAGATATTATTGGGGCTGTGCAACTACTGCAGAGCATGTTTTTTTGATTACAGCAAATACACCAGGCCACTCTTAACAGCACTGAAGGAAGCACAGAGAGGAGCAAAGTCACTGACCTTGACACAAGACATGACTGAAGCATTCATTGAACTAAAGGAGGCAATATGTATGACTCAAGTGCTAGGGACCACAGACTATTAAAAATAATGTTTCCTTTTTTCGCACATTGATTGGGTGATAATGAAGGTGGTTCTGACACAAAAGACATGCATGGGTCATAAGCCACTTGCTTACTATAGTGAGCAACTCGACCCAGTGATGAGCGGACACTATGCATGGAACAATCTCTGGCAGATGCAGCCTTTGCAGTAGAAAGAGCATCTACAAAAACAATGGGGTGCACCAGCATCTTTACGTGGAACATGCTTTGTTTGCCATATTGCACAAGCCAAAGAGCCCATTGACCACACAGAGAGCATCAGGATATGAGATAAAGCTATCCAAGGCAGAATTAAAGATAGCTAAAACTGCAAACTCAGCACTGTTCATGTCAGATGTCTATCAACCAGGGGAATGTGCTCATGATTGTGCCAAGAACATAGAGAAATTCAGTGAGACAGGCAAGGTGGAGGAAGATGCACTTGAGGGGGGAGTTGTGCTTTATATTGATGGTTCTTCAACAATTGATCAAACTGATGGAGTAAGGAGGACTGGGGCTGCTGTAGTAAGATAAAAGGAAGACAGGACAAGTGAAGCAGTTGCAAGTGTCCGGTTATCATCTCATTATTCAGCACAAGAATCAAAACTAGTGGCCCTTATATTGGCCCTACAGCACAGTGCAGGCAAGAGTGTGACCATTTACTCCAACAGTCCCTACATTACATCAACAGTACATTCAGAATTGGCACGATGGCTCAGAACAGGATACAGGAGAACAGATGGGACCCCAGGCGAACTGATTGAAGTAATAACATACCCACAGGAAGTGGCATTGGTGAAGTGCCAAGCCCACACCAGAGGGTAAGACGCCATCTAGAGGGGAAACAAGGTGGCTGACTATGAAACCACATATGCCTCATATTCTGGAGAATTATGGGAACTGAAGGAGAGGCCCAATGCCCCGGGATGGGTGAGAACAATGTTGATGAAAGAAGGGTACAATCACCTACCAGAAACTCAGATTATGGAACTGCAAGGAGTTGCACCCAAGGAGGAAAAGGAACTATGGGTAAAAAGAGGTTACCGCTATATGATAGTGGTTGCCTGCCCATTCTCAAGGTGGATAGAGGCTGGGCCGTGTTCACATGCTAACTCGCTGCAGGCAGCAAGATTCCTGGTCTGGGAAGTATTCCCAAGATGGGGTATGTGTGAGGTCCTGCGTCTAACAATGGCCCTCACTTTGCCAACAAAATGTTCCAACATATCACTACCTTGCTAGGAATCAACACAAATTTGCATGTGTGTACCACCCGCAAGCAAACAGAATGTGTGAATGGCTCAATGGCGTCCTAAAGGAGAGCATTGCCAAAACTCAGCAGAACACCAAGAAAAAATGGCTTCACTGTTTACCTTTGGCACTTTTCGAATTGCGAAACAAGTCAGGGTCCGACCACCATTTAATGAGCCCACGAGGTGGTGACAGGATGGCGCATGCATTTCCCATCGGCTCCTCCTGCTAGAGCACTAAAATACTGTGAAAATAATGCTGATATTTCGGGTCAAGAGATGTACGAATATGTTACTTCACTGGTTTCTAGTGCTTCTTTTATCTCTCGCCAGATACAAAGGAACCAGGGCAAGCCCGAAGACGATGAGCCAGAAATCTCTGACGACACAGTACAAGAGACAACAAAGGAATATTTAGTGCAAGTGGGAGATCTATTTCTTCTCAAGAATTTTGTAAGGTACTGGAATGCACCAAGATCCACAGGACCTCATAGAGTGGAGGCTGTGACTGATCAAGCTGTTCACTTAGAGGGCAAGACAGCCTGGGACTTCTTGCAAGGTATCAAGTCCTACAAAGCACCAGCCTCGCCCAGAAGCACAACTGCAGAGATCAACAGGGCCAATGCTACTATTACCGATGATCCACAGGACTGTGCAAATGCCCATGGACTAGAGACTACCAGCTCACCCCATGATCAGATGCTATTACTTAGTTGGAGTAGCTACAACAACACAGGTGCATCTTGACCAGTGGAGAGCATTGCCATTGCTATCCTTCAACATCCATAAAGTGCTAAGTTGCTACTTGAGCCATTCTCGCACATTCGACAGCTGCAACACATTTTATGACCTAACCCCTTTTTCACACATGCAGGTTGTGAAGCAGTAATTGATGTTTTGCACACCAGACAGCTGTGACCCTATTTTGTTCTCTCTCTCTTTTCCTTGCACTTGCAGGTTTTTACATACATTATTAGAATTGTAAGGGAATTAACCTGATGTTACCTCCCATCACCCCGAAGCATTTTCCAACCAGTTTGTCCACTCTACCAGAAGACCCAGGCGTCTCAGAGCACAATCCCCTGAAGTATATCTCCTTGCATTTATCGAATACATAGCCCACACTTTTCCCCACCATGAACACAGTGCATACCCCGTTTTACCGACACTAAGAGATCCATCCTTTAGAAAAGTTTGGGAGGAAGTATTTGTCTTTGCCCTAAGTGATTATTTAGTTTGCTGAGCGTCAAGGTACTGGCAATTACTAAACCAATAACGCTTTTCTTGCAATATTCAGGCAGCAAACATTATCATCCCATCAGCTGCTTGGACTAAGTAAGTGGTCACAATGGATAAAATAAAAGGTATATTGAGTGTTGTGTGTCCTGATTCCCACTGGAATACTGGGTACTGTCCTATGGCTGTTGTATTTTGCAATGCATGCTACCGCTATGAACCCTACTAACGTTCCCCCAACCCAAGCAGCAGGAACCACCATGTCAGGTGGAGGAGAAGACACTGCTGATAAGGTAAGGAGAGGAAAGCACAGTTTTGACGGAGACATGAAGGGAGTTGACACTCATCTCACAGACACAGCACGAGTAACAAACAACATGTGGAATAAACACAAGTTCAAAGTTGGTAGGGATACCACCGGGGAGAGCTGTTAAATGTGCTCTTTAATTCCCCATGCCATCAGTGCCTCCAGAACCTTAGTTGCAACAGAAATACCCATAGTACAAGCCCAATGTCTGATGTACCTTGCGATTTTCCAGACACAAGGAATATTCCAAGGGAGAATAGCAACATTGAGGTTGATGCCCAAGAGGAACTTCCCTTATGTAGATAGCTACATAAAGACACTAGATATGATGAACAACGACTGGTAGCTCCATGAAGGACTGCAGTACATAATGGACGGACCAGACAAGGGAGAAACCAAGACAATCACATTGAAAGACTTGCCATGTCCATGGACAAGAGTAAAGGAAATAGGAGGAGAGTCAGGTTGCTGGGAGAGACCGCAAATACTGATCTATGGACAAGTATATACTAACAATGTTGGGAAGATTGAGTAGTGGAAAGTAAGGCACTGACCCTAGTAAAGTCAGCAGTGAACAAGGTACAAGAAGAAAATCACAAGTGCCTGAAAGGGTGGGACAGGAGTGCAAAGCTGGTGACCTGGGTGGAGAATGAAGCTGGACCAATGCCAATAATTCTCCTGAAAACACTGGCCCTGAAGAGGTCGGCGAAAATGAAGGATGCAAAAGAATTGAAATGATTCCGGCTCATGGATCTAAATCATATGAGAAATTACCACCTGACTGGGGAGGACTATGATCCCTGGTACACATCAACATGCCCTCTCTAGTAGTATCCAAAAAAGACGTGAAGATTGATGACCTCCCAAAAATGGAATACAACACGAGAAGAAAGAGGTCACCCATCGGGTAATGCAGATACACAGAAAGGACTAAGCAGAGTGAAAATAGAGGGGAATTATTTCTGCATCAAATAAGAAGCCGCATTGGATGAAGTACCAGCATCACACAGGCTGTTCAGCAGAATGCAAATGGTTTTTGCACGCTGATCACTGGAATACAAGTGTACACTAATGCAAAATGGTTACAGATCACTCGCTGAGAGTTGATGGTAACCATAAACTCAACCGTGAAAGGGTTCAATGGCATAAAAGAAGAACTCAGAGCAATAAGACTGGTGGCGCTCCAGAACAGATACGTCCTGGACCTCTTCACAGTTATGGAAGGAGGTGTGGTGCAAAGATAGGGAGTTCATGCTGCACGTTCGTATCTGCAAACAATGAAGATAACGGAACACTGTCAGACACAGTAGCACATTTGGGCCAGATGCATGCAAAGTTGGAGATAGAAACATGTGGAGCTGAGAAGGATAAAAGCTGGCAAGCATACTTCTGGTCATGGATGCCATCTTGGCTGGCAGACGGACTGAAGGAAATAGTTGAGCTCCGGCATTAGGAGCAGCATCCCTGTCTGGATCAAGATATGTATCGGAAGATGGAAGAAAACAGCAGAAGAAGCAATAAGAATGTAAATTCTTCTGGAGATGAACATTGAGGGGACAATGGATGATATCTTGAAAGAAAGAGATAGACCGAGAGACAGAATAGCGATGTGGGACCTATTTCCAGTTGGAATAGAGGTGGACAATCCACGTAACCCAAGAAAATATGAAGGGAAATGGGTATGGTGCAAGCCTGAAGGAGGATGCGCTTACATGTACTGGTCGTTCGACGATCATGTGAACTACTATGGACAGCTCACAGGAATTATGAACATATGGCTTTGATAGACGATCCACGGTTTTATTGTGATGTGGTCAACAAGTCCACTGAAGGAGGGACTGAAGAGGGAAGGTTGAAATTCAGACCTGGTCCCTCACCCGCAAGACACTTGAACTGGAAGAAAAACCAAAGACAACGTGGTCACTGATCACATGAGCTTGCACTAATCCCCACTGCACCTACAATGGAAAAATACAATAAAAAGCACCCTCTGAGTCAACCATACAAACCAAGGACAGTACAGACCTTACACAAGGTGGACGAAGACCCGCAGGATGAACCAAAAGACAATTCCATTGACAGTTTTGACTAAGCGCCAAGAAGCCATGCATCTAGTCATTAGAGATAACACGATGTAGCTGCATTCGACATGAAGCACACATGCCATCTGCACATCAGGACACAATCACGCACCCAAAACACATGAGGAACATATGCGTACAGTTTTATAAGTCAGAGGACAGAAACATGCACATACTGCCTACAAGTTTATTATTTTGTCATTAGCTTGTCGCAGCAACGCAGAAACCGCAAGAAGCCAGAAGATTTTGTGTAAATGCTTGCAGATGCTCATATGCAACTAACCCTGCATAATACAGGAACACTCGTGGGACCCAGCAAACAGAGCCGACTAATCTATGGTAACTATGGGTAAACCACATACAGTAGAAACCAGACTATGCTCAGGAAGTCACAGTAGGCCATAACGATCTCAGAAAGCTAAGGCTAAGCTGAATACAGAGCAGACCAGAGAGCTGCTGTGTGTGGAACAGAACCACTGGTCACATTGTTGCGAATGACATTCTTCTCCCTGAACTGAAGTAACACCCATGTCACATACCCGAATAATTCTCCTAAAATTCAAACTAATTCAGAGCTCCAGGAGCTCACGAACGCAGTCTCTGGACATGTGGTCCGGCAGAGCTGACGGCGAGCCAAGAATTGATGGCCGAGAAGAGCAGCGGTCTCATGAGCCAGAAAGTGGCTGGCAACAAAGTTGTTACAACCAGAGTTGAAACTAGACGATGGGAAAGGGGCACTCTCATAGTAATGGTGGTTCACATGCGGGTAGAACCCAGACACATAGTTGCACTTTTTACCTTGAACAGGTACACTCCGAGTTGACTACTGATTTGGGTCCCAGGCCTGGGGGCTAGCAGCTCGACCAACCAAAAGTTATGGCCCTATGGGTGGGTAGCAGGGGCCGCCAACCAATCATTGGGTCTGCATACTGTAACAATTCAGAAGTAACCTTTTTCAAGGATGGTCCAGGCGTGACACCTGACATGGGAAGAGGCAATAATCTAACCTCTATAGGGACCGCTACAAGGGAACTACCACTCAACACCAAATCATAATCAGTGATAGGTTTCTGGAGAAGGGCCCAGACTATGACATTGTTGTGATGCAATGGTAATACAAAACTGGCCTTTGAGCCAGTATTCGCTGAGTGTGCTTGGAAATTTCTCCATGTGCTAATCCCTGATGGTTTGTTGGCTGTAATAAACTACAGTTGAACTTGCTACCTGTCTGGACTTGTGTTCTTTTTGGGAAAGGGAAGGAGTTAGGCCTTCCATGAGTTCAGTGTCCGCAAACTCCTAGCACCCACCGTGCTTGCCTTGGAGTTAGCGGCTAACACCGACCAGGCCTCTAACCAGGAGCCATCACTAGAAAACCAATTGGTCATTGAACATTCTATTGTGAATGCCTCTGTTCAGACTGACCGTGGTCCTGGCCCTTACCCCTGTGGGCAGTATCCTAGGTTTGGGCTGTCGGGCCTGCTTTTTTACCCTCTACTAGACATAGAATGCAGGACCAACCTCTAATCGAACAGCGCCATAGTCCAGTATCGCCCACTCAGAAGCGAAGCTGCTATATGCATGATCTTCAAATACAGAGCCTCTTTAGTGCTGGCAGTGGCTTGACCTTAATCGGGTTTGTGTGTTGGACCTATTTCACAACATAATTCTTCTATGATACATCCAGAATAATGACTTTAAAATGGGTGCTATCTGTGAGAATGTCTCCGGGGCTACATCAATAGCATTTTTTCATGTGAACAGTACTTTAAAATACATCCCTGAGCATGTTGACTATTTGAATTGATTGGGTTATGAATGTTTCTCTGTGGATGCAGAATATGTCAAGAGATTTTGCCCGGCAAGCCTGGAGGGGATGTTACATATTGAAAAAACATGCAGTGGAGATTCCTCTTCTGATCCTAGCTTACGGATTGGAGCAGGGTTGGAGGATGAACTACGGGGGAAAGACACCCATTGGGCTTGGATGGCAAATTTAGTAGCACAACACGAGAAATGGGGATCTTAGCTTCCAATAAAGGGCAATTCGCACATATAGTCTGCTGGAATACTCGTGGCAACTATCATCTTTTTGAGGGAGATGGTCTGATGAAACAAATTGATCATTACTACCTAGAGGCCTTAGAGGAGACATTGCATACCAGCCCCATTCTTGTAGACAGCGGGCACTTTCCCCATAAATTGGCCATGCAGGGTGAGCGGGGACGTCCTATGGGAGGATTGTTATTGGGTGTCAAGAAACCCATGTGTCTGGAGGAACTCGATACAAATGCTCCAAATATCTTGGCGGGTAGGGTCTTTGGACCAGTGGCTCACAAAGGAGGCACTAATGAGTTCATCATTGTTAGCATTTATGACCTGCCGCATATGCTGGCACATGGGTTCATTTTAACAGAAATAGAAGCCGTGATTGATAACCAACTGGGATGCCTCCTGTGTATTTTATACAGAGACTGTAACTCCAAGATTCCTAAGGCCATTGACTCTATGGATTGGGATGTCACTTCTGTGCCGCTGCTAAGGAATGGCAACCCATTCTCTAAATACTGCATGCGGGGACTGGAGTGGGCAAGCACCCTCTATTCTGCTGGATATAAGATGGTCAATGGTGCATTCCCATTGGATTCTCCCCCTCAATTCACTGGTATTGGACATAAGTCCTGTAACATCTTGGACTATGCTTTTATGGCCAATGCTCCTTCCTTGATCATTGACATTGCCATAACACTTAGGAGCGAAAGTCACCATTTGCCTCTTGTCCTCTGTTTGAACATAGTATTGCCTCTACTGCCTCTTATTACCACTGGGGTACTGGGTGTCAATGCTGCACTGAACCGTATCTCTTGGAATGATCAACGACTAGAGGAGGTTTTCGGCCAACATGCAGACAGCAGTGGTATCTTACATCGAATGCAGTAAAGAACGGGTGATTAACACCTCCCAAATTTCACAAGAGTCCACTATTACGGACTCTGGAGACTTTTTTGCAACAATTATCTCAGCGACTTTTCTTAAAAGAAATACCAGAGCAGGTCAGACCATAAGAACTTCTCATAGCCATCTCTTTGATCAGCTTATTGTTACGAAGAGAAGGAATCTGCGGGTAACCCTGCATGAATTAACAAGACTACCTATGGATCGAGATGTACTTGCACCCTGCATAACTCTTACAAAGCGTAAATATCGCAAATGGCTGAGGTCCTACAGATACCACTTAGAGTGTGCCTACTGGTGATCCTTGGTTGGGCTTGCATTAGATAAGGATGCCTGGATATTTTGTAGGGCCATGGAAGGACATTGCCTGGCACCACGTGCCATCATTGGTGTCCGGGAACCGGTATGGATTACATTCCTCACCAAAACTCTGGGAAACAGAGGGAACATTCCATCTATGCCATACCTTCATCCAGGTAAATGTCACCACTTGACATCCTGAAGCTGATCAGGGGAAGTAACTCCTCAAGAGCTCCAGGGCCGGGGAGTATTTGTAGCTCACTGATTAGAATGGATGCTACCCATTGGGCCTCTGCCCTTGATTTGCTTTTTCATTGGATCGAAGAATGCCAACTCATTCCACCATCATGGCGTGAGAGTGTTATCTTACCTAACTGGAAGAACGGTAGCCACGCAGAGCCTGGAAACTATTGCCTGCTCGAAACTATCGCCTGCTTGCGATGTTAGATGCCTCGTCCAAGATCTTTTCTTGATTATTGTTAATCAAGTTATGGAATTGGGCAGGAGGCGCTAACCTTATTCCTTTAAACCAAACAGGCTTCCAGAGGGGACTAAGCACAACCACTAACTGCCTTGCTCTGATGACAGTTGTCCAGCAGGCATGGAGTATTTGCCGGGGGACAGTTTATGGGACATTTATCAATTATAATGCAGTCTTTGATTCCGTGAACAGGTGTCGGCTCTGGAAAAAAACTGCTGGTTTGGAACATCCCTGTTGGCTTGCTCTCTATGGTAATTGTTTTCAGGAGGGCACCAGAGTCAAGATCTGGTTGGATCAAACTGGAAGGACATCAATTTGGATTCCTACTTATCAGGGATTGAAGCAGGGATGCAACCTGTTGCCCCTCCTCTTTAATTTGTACTTAGTTGACATGGGAGCAGCACTGAGTAACCCTACCTCGATTGCTCTGAAGCTGGGTACCTCTTTGCTCAAGTGGATCGGGTATGCTGACGATATCGTGCTGATGGACCTCACCCCGCCTGGCCTCGAGGGTTCCTTGAATCTTCTGAAGACCTTCTCTGATTCTAACTCTTTGGTCATTAACATCAATAAAACTAAGGTTATGGTCTTCAATTCCCCTCACTGTAAAATCAAACAGCTGGGATGGAGCCTAGATCAGAGCCTGTTGGAAGTGGTCAGCCGACGTAAATCTTACTTGATTGTAATTTATATGTTTCCCGTCACATGGAACATCTTAATTTGAAGGGTGCACAGGTCATAGGACGCCTGAATAAACTGGCTTTTAAGGGTTGGGGTTACTGCATGGGTATTCTGGCACAATTGTATTCAGCCAGGTTATCACCTATTCTTATGTATGGTGTGGAAAGTTGGGCCTCTGCATACATCGCTCAGCTCTTTAAATTAGAGGGTGTTCTGCTGAAGAAGCTGTTCCGGCTCCTGACACCTTCACTGGTGGAAATGATCTACCTTAAATTAGGCATGGCATCATGTGTAGCAGGAGTTCAGCTCTCTTGTCTCCATATGTTATGTTAATTTACAGTCACTTGTATAGCGCACGGTCGCCCGAGGGAATCATGGCACTGGAGAGGCAAGTGGCTGAATAGACAGAACAGAACACGTAAGCCAAAAACACTGCAGAGTCAGAATTAATTCGTTTTTAAAGCTTTCCTAAATAACAGAAGATTGGACAGAGTTTTGATGGACAATGGCAGAGCATTCCACAACTGAGCTGCGGCGATGGAGAACGCACACGCCCCCACCCTTGCAAGATGAAAGGTTGGCACACATAACAATCCAACTGCTGCAGAACAGAAGAAACGATTAGGAATGTAGCACATTTCATACCTATTGGAAATTTGCTAACACCCCGATTGGTAGCTTAAATCACATCATCTTTAAAGCCGTGCAGACAATGATTCCTATATGCCACATAGCAATTTGGCTAACATCATGACTGCTTCTGCTAAATGGCATTCTGTGGCTTCAGGTGACCCTTTGAAGATCCAATTCAAGTGCTACAAATCTGACATGAGAAAGAAGGTTGTTGCTTCTCATCGTGACTTGAAAATCATTGAACGTCAGACTAAGAATAATTGCACTCAATTTCTTGAATACATCATGACTAGAGAGAGCCCACCAGGCTGCCTCCAGCAGTTTGTCAGAAATTCCCTGGTCTGGGATTATCTGAGGCTAAAAATGAATGTGGTCCAAACTTTTGAAATCACTGGAGTGTGGATTAGCACACTGCAAAACCAACGCTCTTGTCGCTTATGTGGAGACCACTGTCTGGAAACTGTCAGACATTTATTGATGAGGTGTGATGCCCTGACTGCACTGAGATCGACTGCCTTAAGGGTCACCAGAATTAGGCGCAATCTAGGGAAGGAAGAGTTGTGGTCATTACTGATGAATGGCAATGATGAATCCTGTATTGTATTCTTCACAATATTGTGGAGAAAGCAGTTTCGATCTTGAAACTCCTAGGTGTGTACTAAGTGGGTGGAGTGGGTAAATGTAGCTGTCGGGTGGGGAGATTGCAACTTGCTTATCCTGTTATTATTAGGGAGGGGTGATTGGAGAAATGTGTTTGTGGCTCTTGTGGGGACTTGTGGGAGAGATGGGGTGGATATTGTTTGTTTTTTGGTTTGTCGTGCATTGAAAAGTTGTCTTTGGCAGCTGTGTAACACACATATATATATATGTGTGTGCCACTAAATGCCATACATTTGTCTTATGGGAGAACTTCAAGCACTCTGTAATGTTTAGGTGTAGCCATGTTTTTGAACACTTGTACTGGCCTCCAGTCTCTACAAACATCTTGCTTGCGACTTCATTTCTTAAGCATTCATTGTAAACACAAACTTTGGGCAACATGGAGTTAAATGCCATTCTATATTGCACTTGGTCTAGATTACTGTTAATTCCTTCACATTAACATAGCCTTTAAGCAGTATTAAGTTTATTTAAGGTATGATTTGTGTTGCAATCGTTTTTCCGCCAACAGAACGCTGATATGTTCCATCGAACTACAGATGTAGCTCAACGCTCCATTTGATAAACGCATTTTGCTCCTTGTCTACAAAGGTTTGGGGACCCTTGCTCTATAGCCACTCCATCCATTCTAGGCAATGGGCAAAATAACAACTCTGCACCAAATACAGGAGAAATGGGTTTTCAAATTCCACACTCCTCCAAGTGAAAACTCAGCACCTCCACCCACTTGCAGTGTTCAGAATCATTTCAAAACATACTGCAGTTGGACGAGCAAAGGAGCAGCAAACAAGAAGGTCGCTGCCCTTTTAAAGACTTCCTTCAGAGTGGTAGGCATGGTTAAACCTGCCTCATGATGCCTCAGACAAATCAGCACAGGGCCATTTAGCCTATGCCGTATTTAAAAGCTAGGTCGCAGGACAATTCAGCAAGTGCCCACTGCATCGCCGCCCTCTGCCCCAACTTTCAGTGCTATGCGGACGATACCCAGCTCATTTTCAGGCTACCCTCGGCCTCCTCCTCTCCTTCCCTCATCTCTGACTGTCTGTCTGCTATCCAGGAATGGTGTGCCGCCAATGACCTCTGCCTTAATGCCAGTATGACTGAGATTCTACTCATCGGCACACCCACTCCCTCCTTCCCTGCAGCTCTCTGGCCGGCCTCTCTTGGCCCTCTTCCTGCTCCTACCTGCAAGGCTAAAAACCTCTGGGTCATCTTCGACTCTACACTCTCCTTCTCTCCTCACATATCTGACGTCTCTAAGAAGTCACGCTACCAGCTGCACCTCCTCAGAGGTATTCTTCCCTTCCTCTCCTTCCCCCAGAAGTTCACTGTCTCCCGAGCCCTGGTTCTCTCGAAGCTGGACTACTGTAACAGCCTCTATCTTAATCTGCCTGCCTCCACTCTCCGCCCTCTGCAACTCATCCAGAACAGAACTGCGAGACTTGTCCTTGGCCTCAAGCCCAGGGACCGTATCTCTCCAGGACTGAAATCTCTACACTGGCTCCCAGTGGCTGCGAGGATTAAGTTCAAAACCCTCTGCATTATCCACAAGGCCTTCTGGGGCCTGGGGCCAAAATACCTTCAACTCTCTCTTCCTAAATATCTTCCTTCCTGAGCCCTTCGCTCATCCGTCTCCAACTCCCTCAGGGTCAGCCGCTTCTCAAAGCAACGAGCTGGGGGTAGATCTCTCTCCGCGGCAGGGGCCTCCCTCTGGAACAGCCTTCCTGCCTCCCTGAAACTTGAGGAGAACCATCTCTGGTTCCGGAAGCACCTCAAAACCTTCCTCTTTGCTTCTGCTTTCTCTGTCCCTCTCCCCTGCTAAATTCTACACTGAAATTGCACTGAATCTGCAACTGGGCCACTGTCACCGACCTCGGTCCTGGGCCCAGCCACTCTCCACTTGCACTGCCTCCCTGGCATCCCCTGCACTGCAGGACTGTCTCTGTATCCCTACAGCCCCCCCCTTCCCAGCACTTGTCTGCACTTACCTTGCACTTGCCACAGCTGGCCCTATTTATTTATTTATTTTTATTCTACTTACTTGTACTGCACTTCCCCCTCCCCTTCCCCTTGCACTTTTCCCTTCCCATACCCCTGCACTTGCGCGGTCTGAATGATACCTGGCCTAGTAGGATCGTTGTCTGTCTTCCCCTTGTTCCCCCCTCCCTGCCTCGTCACGCCTTGAAACACTTGTGTATAGGCGCGTTACAAATGCCATATCATATCATATCATATCATATCAAGTGTGTTTTGTGGTAGGGAGCAGGTAAGTTGCAGTGTTAAAGAAGAGGAAAATTGCTGAGGTGGAAAACAAGATTGCTGGCAATTGAAAGACGTGGAAAGAAGAGGCATATATTAAAACCTGGAAACTGAAGGACAGTAAAATTCAAAAACCAGAGTTAAGTGATGTGAGGAACACAATGAGGAGACTAGTGGGGCGTGAAATCTGAAGGCCAGATGAAGGTGGAGTAAAGAATAAAACCCGGAGACCACAGAGTAGTAAAATCCAGAGCCCCTTAATAAAGGTGAAGTGAGAGGAAAAACACAGACACCAGAGAAGAGAGGCCTTTTCATACATTATGTTATGATGTGTGATATTCAGTTATGCTATGCTATGTTATGCTATGTTATATTATTTTATTGGGATTCGTACCCCACACCGCTGTCAAGTGCATGTTCCCCCGGCATTCACAGGAATCTGAAACTGAAGGGGTATGGAGAGGTTTGGTTATGGGTGGAGTGACAGCGAAGACAAGAATTTGTACTTAATTGTTGTGTGCATGCAGAACCAGGGTCTATAATAAAGAAGACATTAGTCCCCAGCTCAAGGGAGAGAGAGAGAGAAAAAGTCTGACGCCCAGACCACAGAGAAAACGAAAGCTCGGATGAAATTAACTGATCTGCAGGAGTACAAGTGTCTGTAGTGGCTTAAAATACCTACTCAGAACCCACACTACACTACAAACAAGCAGTGATCCTAATCAAAAACGGTAAAACCGGCACAGCTACAAAATATAACTCGTTTGCTAGCTGTGATAACGTGGACCTAGAAAAGGCTGTACTTTAAAACGGGGTGAGACTGTAAAACAATAGCAATCCAAACACCAGTAACACACAGTTCCAAGATAAAATAATGTTGAACCAAGGTTCTTTCAAATATATACTTTAAGTACACAAATCAATTGTGCACTTAGCTGTCAGGCAGGAAATGCATCAAGGAGTTCAAAAGAGATATGTTCTTGATGGAAATAGGTACAAAACAGATTTAACCAGTATCTATGGCCCCCAATGGTGGGCTTTGTGAAACGGTAACTTCAAAGAACCTGATGTTTGGTACTTCAACTGTGTCAAACTTGGCTTTGAGGTGCTGCAGTTGCTGGTCGAAGCAGGATCGGGTGCAGCAAGTCATACTGGTCAAGGCACTGTGCAGAAGTTCAGTGGTTCAAAGCGGTTGATTGGTGCGGTTCAAAAGTGGCATCAAGTAATGCAGTCTGGATGGCTCACTAGGATCAGTTTGAGGTTTGAGTTGGTTTGAGAAAGTAAATGATAGTTCAAGTTGACAGGTGACACGATGATCCTTCAGTTTTAATCGAGGTCCGGCGGTTCGAAGCTGTGACCCTGATGATCCACGCCAATGTTTGAGTGGCAGCGGTTTCAAGTGATCCACAGTGGCAAACTAATTGTTCGAGATGAATGTTTGATGTGCTCTACCTGGCACGAAGCAGGGGAAAGTCAGTTCGAAGGTGCTGCAGCAGTTTGGTGAGTGTCAAAAACAGTACAGGTAGGTCTTTCTGATTCTAATGCAGTTAACATGGCTTGAATGCAGTTCAATTTGCTTGATGTAGTGAAAACAGTGATCCTGGCTGTTTTGGTCTTCATGATGCTGTGAGATACTGCCGGCGGGCTCAAGGAAAAGGTGAGTCCCTTTGGGTTCTGCTTTCCCAGCAGAGAGAGGTTTGCAAGCATGTTGCCAGGCTTTGGTCCTCAGCAAGAGCCATGCCAATGTCGCCTGGGAATAGGTAGGGAGCAAAGGCTGCCTCTGCCCTGAAACACTCCTTCTTCACCTCAATGATAGAGGGCTTTGGAAATAGGTCCAAATGAAATCTTCCTTAAGTCCTGTATGGTCCAAACCAAACGTGAATCAAAGAAAGGGGTGTGGGTTCACAGTTTTATAGACAAAAGGCCACACAAGATTGGAGGAAAGCAAGCCTGCTGTAAGGGTTATTATCCCTGTCCTTGTGTCAAGTGATCGTTGCTTGGTTGGATCCTACCGATAGTGCTTTGTGCCAAAGGAAGTTTAAGAGACAGGAAGGAGAGGAGCAGAGAAAAGTAAGATGGTTGAATCCTGCCCCAGCTTTGCTGTACTCCCTCTGGCTACTCTAACACTACTCTTCTCATGTTCATAGCATCAAGGGCCCTTTGTTATACAAGACTGTGGAGTGATGCTAGTTCTTTTGTTTAGGCTATGCCCTTTGAATCCTGTTTCCCAGGACAGCTCCTCTTGAGGAATGTCCTGCTGGAGGGAGGTGTTACAAGAGCTCACAAATGTTTGAATATTAAACTGCCACCAGGAGAATAGTTTGTCATATTTATGTAGTTTTCTAACAGACATGCAGATTGTAAATGCAGCATCGCTGCTGCCGTACGTTTGATGCAACCGAAGCTGTCAGAAAGGGCACCTTTGACCTCAGAACCTGCTCTGTGCCACTGAAGAGCATTCACTGCACTTCAGGATACTGACTGATGCAGAAGGGCATTGGTGGACACTATGCTTTTACCATGGAGTGTGTTGAAAGGTGGTTCGGGTTAGCAGGCCCCCCTTTCTGAGATGACATTTCTTGCATCATTTCATTATTATTAACAATCAAAAACCAAGGGCTTTCTTATCTTTGCCAGATGGCAATCCTTCGCACAAACATTCCAAAGGAATTCAGGGGAAAAGAAGAAAAGAAATTAGCCCTGTCACCTGGGGACTAATCCAGGAAACAAAAAAGATGATGGTTTGTTCATTCATTCGTTATGCTAATAAACTAATTCAATAAATCATAAAAGCCATGCATCACAGAATAAAAAAACATATAAAATGCAATTGATTACACAGCTTTACCATTTGTTAGAAACGGTATCCAGATAAAGTGCAAGGTTATAATAGTTGTGCACATTATGCAGAAAGTACATGAACAGGTGCTATGCAAAGTAAGCAAACAGTTCTAAATTTAAAATGTTTGCATGTCAAATCAATCAGCAACATTCAAATACAGTTAAAAAGTAAAATATACAATCGATAGTTTTGGGCAATAGCAATGGAGAATTTTCAATATTGCACATGCTTTGATAACCTAAAATGTTACATTCCTGCCTAGGTAACAACCTAAGGGGAGAGAAAACCACCATAGTCAGCATCAAGGCAACCACATAAACCAACTTCCTACATCACCTGATAATGCAATGTACCAAAAAAGATATGCCAGACTGTATCACAATTTAAGGAATAGAATACCATCCATGATCTCTTTCTTATTCTACTCATCCAATATTTTATTCGACATAAAAAGACAAAGAAGCACACCAAATTACAATAACTATTAAATAACAAGAATACAGTAAGAAAAGGGTTCAAATTTATATATAAGAGCAAAACAGAGGAGATAAAGCTCACAACCTCTGAAGTGCCCAAGGCCTAGAAGAAAATGTCAATTTTCCACAAAAATCTCTCAGCTAACACAGCACCCTGCTTCCAGTGTCATTAGATACCAGAACTTTCGCTCTGCGCAACCCCGGCCACCTGAAAACACTACATGCTGCTCAAGGGAGCTTTTAAAGAATAACAAGGCATCTGCAGTAAATCGAAGGTTAGTGGCTCTGATAACCCGTCTTAAGTACCGGCCTCTTAATGCATGCACCAATCCAGAAATTAGCAAAAAATGGGTTACAGTTGCATTGTCAGCTCTGCATAGAGGGCAGGCACCCGGCCCGTTGGGTCTTCATGATTTGTTCAAAGAGGCTAAGGGAAGAGTCCCCTACCTAAATCGAACATACAAAGATCTCCCAAATGGTGGGGCAATAACGTCAAGGTAACATTCAGGGCCAAACCCTACTTTGCATGATAAATAATCTTGCCCCAGTTTTGACCTTTTGGCTGCCTCAACCAAATTCTCCCTGCCTTTAGCAGTTGCTGCTCTCTTGATCCTGAGTAAGGCTGATTTATCTGAATTCTGAGGGTTCTCTCACAACTCACCCTCATTTAGTACAGTCAGCACATGTATTTTACATGAGCAACCCACAATGTACTTTTGCCGTCTTCCAAATTCAATAGATGCCTCAGCGCATCCCAATACTTTCCAAGGCCCCCTGTGCATAATAGCCTTACACAATACAGGACTGGTTTCAAGGAGACTAACTCTCCTCCTGCCCAGATGTTGAGCTCCAAATGCAGGTACACTTTGGGGTAATAACAGCTATTTCAAAAACGCTTTTTCCATCCTATCTAGTGCCCGCTAGCTGCGATAGCCCCAGATTTCTGCCCAAAAATAGACGCTGGTATTTCCTGCTTTTTGTATAATTCTATAGTAGGCAGAAAAGCACCACTCCCATGTTGAACAAAAAAAAGTGTGTGCACGATTTTCCAATCTGGGCTGATCATCCTCCATTCTCGTGTAATCTGACACCCAGATAATCAAAGAATGGAACCTGTTCCAGATTAGAATTGGTCACCACGAAGGATAGAGCACTGAGCTTAGCAAACTGGGGTTTGAATACCAGGGCGTTTGTCATCCTGCTGTTTAAATTAAAATCAAGATCCTTGCACTTACTCAGGAAGATGTCCAGAGTGACCTTAAAACCTTGGGGAGGGGTAGCCATAATTACAGCATCATCTGCTTGGAATAGGGCCGGGTATTTATCCTAGCCCATCCTAGGACAGTCCATGCACTTCAGCAGTAACACATCAATTATCTCTTCAATGTAGACACAAAAAGCAGGGGGGCGAGCATGCACCCCTTTCTTATGCCCTTTTGCACACTGAAGAGTGCAATGGTCTCACCAGCAAAGCCGCACCGAACAACTGCTTGGTTTTCAGAGTACAATGCTTGTATGAAAGAAATCAAGTGTTGGGGCATATTTCTATCCTTTGATATGCACCAGCGGGTGGTCCGGGAACACAGCCTACAGCTTCATTTTCAGCAGCACAGTGTATTTCTGGATCAATAGGAACAGCCTAAAGCCCTGATCTACTGTGCTTTTTCGTTTTTGAAGCCCTGCCTGGAGGTCACTGATTATTCTATTATTATCAGCCCAGGTTTGTAAATGGGGCAGAAAGGCCTTCCCAAATGTCTTCGCAGTGCGGTCGAGCAGTGACACTGGCTGGCAATTTGCAGGAGAGTGCCCGCATCCTTTTTAATATAAAGGTATGATAACTGTGTTTTGCCAGGAGGCAGGTGCTATGCCAGATTTGATAATTGCGTTAAAATATTGACACAAAATTGGGCCCCAGATCCTAACATCGTCCTTATATAGGTTGATTGGTACATTACCCAGGCCCGCTGCCTTTCCACTTTTTTGGGACCTTATGGCTGTTGTACGAATCAGCTAGGTGACTACCTCTGGTAGAAGAACAGACATAACAGACACTTGTAAAGCGCCTGTGTCTTGGAGCACCTTTAAAGATGCCCACCACCCTGGCTTGGCAATACAACTACATTAAACTTATTTTTGTTGTTGTGTTATTTGTAACAGTTGTGTAAATGAGAGCGTGCATATGAGAGAATAGGAGAAAGAGGGAATGCGTTTGTGATTGTGAGTGTGTGTGTGTGTGTGTGTGCGCGCGAGCGCCGGTGAGTGTGTGCATATAAGTAAAAGGGGAAGATTGTCTATACGCATTTGGGTGTCAGCATCTTTTTAGTCTGTTTGACAAACTTACTTTGATGTACATTTAAAGAAAAAGAATTTGACAAAAGATTTTGGATGACCCACTGAGACTCACATGGGAAATATAGGATGAGGGAAAGGTCAAAGGAAAAAATTGAAAAAGAATATGTAACAAAGAAGAGAGGACAATAGAAGATATGGGACCGAAAAAACAGGAGGAGGGATGATTGTTAGGGGGAGTGTTGGTGCTGCAGAGAAGGATTATCCCAGATTAGAACCAAATAACAGCAAATATATTCAAAATGATAATCAAAAGAGAGAGTTTGATCAAATGCATTACAAAGAGCAAATCACCACTCTGGCATAGAGCTGTGGCTATGTAGATGGATGTTCTTCAGAGCATGGTGTTTCAGTAGTGGACTAACATAAGGCCATCATGTGGTACACTTCTGAAGTACATATACGTCTTAATTTCCCATATGACAATATTGAAGACCAGTAGGGAAGATGATAAAATAATTACTATGCGCTATTGCAGAAAGGAAGTGTTTTCTTTCAGTCATTTTTTTTCATTGTTCCTGTGACACTAAGACCTTGATGGATGCAGCCTCATTTTATTTAAAAACATTGCTACCATGACCATCCTTCTGGAAGCCGTGTTCATGTGATAAACCTATTTCGATATCAGTCCTAATGTTTGAACCGCCAAACAAAACCATGTTAAAATTATTGCGTAGAAGTCTGTTGTAACCCCAAGGCCTTTGTGCATTCTATGATTTAATGGCATGAGGCATGCTTTTAAAAGTACGGTTCAATTAAATTTCATTACTTGAGCCCAGTTACTTTTCTGATTGGCTGACAGTCAGTCGTTCCATTTTGAAAATCAGAAGAAGCATGTTCTTTACAATTTAATTTTAGTTAGATAGTATGATTCGAAGTGTAAACTGAAATTGTCAGTGCCACAAGCTACGATTTAGCAGAAAACTATTCAGTCCCAACTAAAGAGATCTTCCAATAAACTGTTGCTTTGCCCTAAATGTTGATTAACAGTGTGTGTACATATGGGAGTAAAATAATTGACAATTCTCTATACTCAGGGTTCGCGGTTGAGCAGCCTACAAAATGGCTGCTGCATGCTGAAATCTGTGACTCACCATTCCTCATTTGCTACCCCAGACCCTTAATCTCGGCCATCCAGCCCTGCAAAATACACTTTCTAGCACTCGATGCTGGAGGGCACACCCAGTCTAAGTCTTGGGGATGTGGGCCCGCTGTAGCCTGTGTGGTGGAGGCCAATCCACGCAACCCACTGGGAGTCCTAAGGTGGCTGGGCTGAAAGGAAGAGAGCAATGCGGAGCCTGCTGGCTTCCGCCCTCCAGAGCTGGCTCTGAATCGACCTGGTGGCTGCTGTGGCTGACAACCTGCCAGGACACGTGTATAGCATCCCTGAGATTATAGGGAAAAGCTGGCCTGCAACGGGTGTGGAGACCCGGTAAGCGCAGCTGGTGGCACCGTGACACACAGCGGGATGGAGCTGATGCCAGAGCCAACCCAGCACCCTGGTTGCAAACATGCTCCAGTGGCCCACAATGTCATGCTAGTACTCGTAGTACATGCTGGGCTGGAAGGGGGCCCCCTGATGGCATCAGGGGGGCTACTGCTGGCAGAGGCACTGGTATTTTCTGAAGGTGGCCCTGCCCCCAAGGGGAAAGAAAGGTACACACACTTCAGTTGGGCGACTGCCCCAGGAGTGTTGGGGCGTCCCTCGGCTGAGGGGGCCTTTGACAGTGTGCTGGAACCTGAGATTTAACCTGCCAGCAGTACACAATCTGAGGCAATAAGAACCCAGCTGCACACTGTGCTGTAGATGCTGGTACTGGTGAGCCACATGAACATTGTTTTTTGCATTCTAACTGCCCCCTCTACCATGAAACATAAGATTTGAGCTCTGGGGTGCTCATCTTGGAAATCGCATCGAGGCACGCATACTGGGGCCCTGGACTGGGCCTGGCGCTCCGGGGTGGTCCCCCATTGAAGGATTATGTAAAGCCCATGGCCGTCTATTCTGCCAAACATGCATTGAACACTTACTGATTCCTAAGGCTCCCTTCCCTGCATCCACTGCAATCATGACAAAAGGTAGCGTGCCCGGAAAAGACAGAGCAATATAGATGTTTTCGCTAAACAGGCAAATAGACCCATTCCTGATGTAGAGAGGGATCCTTGGGAGGCCTTGGGGGCCACTGCCTCCGACGTGCCGAACTTGCGGCAGATCATGGACAATACGCAGACTGGGTTTGCCGTGGTCAGTGATACATTGGACTACATCACTACTAATAATTCTACACTGGAACGGGAGAGTGCTAGAGTGACAGAGACACAATCCTGTATTAGGATGGCAGAGGATGACATAATGGGAATTAAGCCCCAAGTATCCTTAATATCCAGAGATCTCAAACAAGCCTTGCAACAATGCAATGATTTGGAATCACGGTCCAGGGGCAACAACATCCGTATGATCTCACAGCCTGAGGGGTTTGACAAGGGCCCCATGGAGCCAGCTGTAGAGGCCGTGCCCAGGGAATTACTTGAGGACCCGCCATTCTCGACCTCCTTTGTGATGGAAAAAGTCCACTGGTCACCGGCAATGAAACCCAAACCTGGAGCCCCACCAAGACCAGTGATAGTACACCTGGTAAATTATAGGGACTGCAATCTTGTACTGCACTTGGCTAGGGAGAAAGGGCGCCATTGTTATGACCCAGCCAATATGTATATATACCCACACTTTTCCATTGCAATCCAGGTCAAGCGTAGGCACGTTTCGTATTAGAGAAATTACTGAGGGACAGGTGAGTCCAGTATGTGATGCTCTTCCCAGCACGACTATGATTCCAACATGGCA
Organism: Ambystoma mexicanum; assembly: GCF_040938575.1. Taxonomy (NCBI): domain Eukaryota; kingdom Metazoa; phylum Chordata; class Amphibia; order Caudata; family Ambystomatidae; genus Ambystoma; species Ambystoma mexicanum. The sequence continues at coordinate 721,559,005 of NC_090932.1, forward strand.
GGAAGACACTTTTCTTCACAATGCCAGGGGAGGCAGTGAAGTACATAGAGTCGAACATTCCTCTCCCTCGTGTGAACAATGGAGACATTGTTGTCAATGCCCTAACTGCCTGATGCTAATAGTGAAATGCCTAGCCCTACTACCAGTCACAGAGGATTATATGATGCAGGATTAAGGCGAGGGCTCTGAATAGGCCAGTCTTCTCCTTCTGGATGCCTACTAGAAGGGGGCTGTGGTGTGAGACCAAGTGCATTTACCCTGACAATTAGTGGAGGGCATTGGTAAGGTGAGTGGGCAATGTTCAAAAACAGATCCTTCATGCAAAGCTGTTCTCTGGCTTGTGTTAGTTTTGTTTAGATCTGCAATTTTTGTTGTGGGATTTGCAATGATGGGCACGGGAAGGTAGAATTCGCCCTCATTGGGAGGGAAATGAGGGAGGGAGAGACGGGGTTTGTTTCGGGAGTTAAGTTCTAAAAGTTGTCTTGCCTGGCAAGAGTCAATAAAAAAGTGCATTGGAACAAGGATGCAGGAGGTATACCCATTAGGCAGGGATGGAGGGCACCAGACATTTAATACGTGGATGGGATGATGGCAATTAATCTAAATTGGAATGGTAGGGGACTGGGTAACTATACGAAAACCAGACAGATAATGGCCAACAGGCATAAAATGAATATCCTGTTCCTACAGCAGGAGACACACACTACAGCGACTGCTAACATAAATGTGGCTGCATCTTGGGGAAATACCAGGTTTTTTCTGTCCTACTCAACCCAATCCAGGGGGGTCCTAACTCTGGTTTACAAAACACTCAAATTTACACAAAAGGGTACTTGCATTAACCGGGAGTGTAGATATGTCATTGTGCATTGTTTCATTGAGGGGATGGAAATACTGCTAGTCAATACATACAGACCTAACACTGACTCCCATGTCATAACAGTTAAACATTCACAGTGCATAGGTATAGTAGAAATAATTTCATGGTGTGCAATTAATTAATACATTAATAAAAAATATACCACTTAAACATGTGCAACTCTACTTAGAAAAACAGGTTTAAAAAATAAAAGATATGTTGGACATTGTGTAGTTTCATATCTGAGGCATTTCAAGACACAGGCCCTCATTACGACCCTGGCGGAGTGGGTTTACGGCAGCGTTATTCGCGGCGGACCCGTCCGCCCTACTACGAGTTCCCGTAGCGCCATGGAACGTTTTCCGCCTGGTTTTTCCGGGCGGAGAAATCCATGGCGCTACGGGACCTTGTTTTTAATTACGCCACCGTATTTTACGGTGGCGCAATTAACGCCTTCCCCACTCCCATTATACCCTATGGGGCAAAAATGGGAATGGGGAAGGGTAAAATGGGGAATGGGGATTTACCGCCCGCCAAGGTCGGCATGGGGCGGAAAATCCGCCAACCCCCATGGCGCTATCGGCAGCTTTCCGCCGTGCTCCGCGGTGCATTTAGCACCGCGATTTCCGCCAGGGTCGTAATGAGGGCCACAGTCTTTAGGGCAGACATAGAGGATGATACATGCACCTATTTCACCAATAACACTCCGGATACTACATCACACGGCATGGTGTGGTAAGCATTTAAAGACATGTTAGAGGAATGGCCAGAATTTGGTGTCCTCAAAACCATTAGGTATGATTTAGAGTGCTGAAAAATGTGTCTCAAAGACTTGAACAATTCTTATTCCTCCACACCGGACCTGGCCATTATGGCGAATATACATGCTAAGCTTGATCAATTTCATACTCATGCGCAGAGAGAAACCAAATATTTTGCAAATCCCTCTGCTGCGAGGCGATATGGGGAAGGGGACTGCCCAGGGAGGAACTTGCTCAGCAGATACATGCAGAAAATGGCCGACCACAATTAGACTGTATATTGGATGGGCGGGGAGAGTGTAAATGCACGGATCAGGAAATGCTTGAGGCATTTGGGCACTTTCATGGATCTCTCTATGGTGTCAGGCCGCTTCAAGGGGATCAGGCTATACACTCCTTATTAGAAAATATCCCAATATCCAGGCTGTCGGTGAGTGCTATGTTGCAGAACTGGAGTACTACTGAGGACCGTATGGGAGTTTTCAAAGACTTCTTTAGGGGCAAAGCACCTAGCCCAGATTTGCTGACCACAGAATTCTACTTCGCATATGGGACAATTCTGGCACCCCACCTAATACGAGTATGGGAAAAGGCATTGGAAAACTCTGTCCTTCCTGAGTCATATTGTGAGGTCACCATCACGATTCTGCTCACACCAGGTAAACCTGCCAACGAATGTGAGTCATATAGACCCTTGTTGTTAATTAATGTAGACACTAAAATATTTGCTGCGATTATAGCAAATAGGTTGCTCCTTCTTATGCCATACCTGGCCCATAGAGACAAGGCAGGATTTACAATAGGAAGTTCCACTGCACTTAACGTCTTCATTCATTCAACATCATGTCCTGCCTATCTCCAGAAGCTTCTGCCATTGCTGTCACACTTGATGTGCAGAAGGCCCTTCAAATGGTCTTGTGGGAGTTCCTGTTTGTAACACTAGATAAGTGGGGTTGGGAAGAATATGATACGTTTCATTAAACTCCTTTATTCATGACCCACACTCTCCTGTGAATGCTGTTTGTGGTGTGGGGTAATATCTCAGAGTTGAACATTAGATCCTTTCTCAATATTTGATTCCTAATTGCCCAGCCTTGTGTATTGATGAAGTGGAATGATGAGGGTCCACCGCTAGGCAAGAACTGGCTGTTTGACTTAACATGGGCTGACAATTGAGAGGACCTCTATTTAAACACAAGCTGTCCAGCACGTCCAAGCATAACGATATTTGGTGCAAATACCGGGTCTACTTAGCACAAATCTTACCCACCTCAAATATTCATATATTGGAATTGTAGGGCGTGGTGCCCTTGCCTGGGTAGACTGCTATACCATGCATGCTATTTAATGTTGTCTTATTCATCAAGCGCTGCATGCCCTACATCGGGTTGATTTTTAATGTGTGGTCCAATGAATATGAAGACTTTTTATTGAAAAAAGTTTGCCTGGGTCTGCAAAGAATAAAGTTTTTAAAATCAAAATCAAAATTGCCTTTACTCTTCATTTTAACTCGGAGCTTTGAGAGATACAAAACACTCTGCAAAAACCCTTTGCAGAAGGTGTTTTATGATGGATTACAACCTGCCTTCTCATTAGCAGATGGAAATGTAAGGTGTATTCCAATGGAATCCATTTGTTTTAATTTCATGCAGAAATCAAAATGTGAAGGCTGGAAGATTTTGAATCAACCATACCCACTGGCACAGCTCTGGGCAACACTGCAGAGCATTGTTGTTCAGCCTGCTGAGCCATTACAGAATGGGAAAGACCATATGGAAATCAGGTATGGTCCCACCCCAAAATGAGCAGTCGAGCCCGAACTGCTAGGTCTCATCCCTTCTGCACAACATCACAAGCATTGCCAGACATTGTTTGGTCTCATTGGGTGTTATTGTTGTGTCACAAACAGTGCCATTACACATGCAACATTTGGGAGCTAATACAAAGAAGGATAAAAGGTAGGAAAGCAACTCTGTCACAGAAAAGGGAAGGATAAAAACAAATTAAAAAATAAAACATATTCAAAATGGGCAAAGAACTCGACAGCTCCCAAAAAGTAGAGGTTCATCCCCTATTATGTAAGCACTGAGTTTGAAGACTACTTCTAGAACTGCTAAACTGCAGCTAGATTAGTTGGAATGGCCACCTACCCCGTCATAAAAAAAATGCCTTTTGCCAGAACCACCATCTTGAAATGAGTGGTCAGATAGCACATGAACATCTGAACATTGTGTTGCCTGTTGCTGGATACTGAGAGAATTTAAGACAAATGCAGCCCAACAAATGCAATTAACTATTTAATTTCACACAAACATTGGCTAAAGAGCATTAGGTTTTAGGGACAATGGTGGTAAATTATTCTGACGTGTGTATATTCATATGTCTCATAGGCATGTTTGTGTCACACCAGTGTGCCTGGGGAGTTGGAATTAGTTAATGGTAGTTGTTGATCATGTCAAGCTATCCAGACTCTTCAAAGCCACAAACTTTGATGCTAGCTGTCATACCCAACAGCATCCGTCCCTACACCAACTAGAGATTTACTGAACCAACAAGGGATATTTAAATTACAACAGTAAAAATGTAATTACCAGAATAAAATGAAATATCGGCCTGCTTTCAAGGGATCTTCCAGAAAATGCAATTTACACACTCCAATAGTAACCATTAAAAATAGTGGTATTGTAAGCAAATCCCAAGCTGCCATGAGTCGACCTGCCGTAACTTTATGATCGAACTTAAATCACACTGACAAGCCAACCCACAACAGATACATCTGCATATGTGACACACAGATGCAGTGTAGCCGCCACCCACAGAACAGATGCTTACAGATATCGCAGGAATCTCTTAACGCCAGGGGCACACACACACCTTTCAACCATGTGACGACTACAACACAAATGGGGTAATTCATAGAATTTCGGGCACAAGTGGCGCACGCGGCTGGCGCACAGTGTGCGCGTGCGAATGTCTGCGCCAGCCGCGTGCGCTAAAATCGATTTCCGCGCACAGCGTATTCATGGATTTTAGCCTCCATAACCAGCCGTGGCGCAGAGTGGCGCAGCGACCCTGCAGCAGCACCAGTTATGACCCCAAGAACGCCCTCGCGCAAGGAAAAGCCATCAAAATCCCCAATCCAGCGCAAAGGCTGCGCTAACCCTGGACCAGTTTACAGGGCTGCCAAACAGCAAACGCCAAGCGGGAAACGTGTATTACTGAGGTTCGCGTGAAGTTTCACACGTGAAAGGGTCTGTGCGAGTGGGGTACGTGTATAACTGGGGTTCGCATGAAGTTTCACATGTGATTGGAGCAGGGTACATGTATTACGGGGGTGCGCAGGAAGTTTCACACACGAAAGTGCCTGTGCGAGTGAGGTACATGTATTCCTGGGGTTCGCAGGAAGTCTCACACGCGATTTCAGCAGGGTACGTGTATTTCGGAGGTGCGCAGGAAGTTTCACACGCGAAAGGGCCTGTGCGAGTGTGGTACGTGTGTAACTGGGGTTCGAGGGAAGCTTCACACGCGATGGGAGCAGAGTATGTGTATTATGGGGGTTTGCGGGAAGTCTCACACATGATTGGAGCACGGTACGTGTATTTCGGGGGTGCGCAGGAAGTTTCACACGCGAAAGGCCCTGTGCGAGCGGGGTAAGTGTATTACTGGGGTCGTGGGAAGTTTCACACGCGATTGGAGCAGGGTACGTGTATTACGGGGTACGTGGGAGGTTTCACATGCCAAAGGGCCTGTACGAGTGGGGTACGTGTATAACTGGGGTTCGCGGGAAGTCTCACACACGATGTCAGCAGGGTACGTGTATTACGGGGGTGCGCGGGAAGTTTCACATGCAAAAGGGCCTGTGCGAGTGGGGTACGTGTATTCCTGGAGTTCGCGTGAAGTTTTACACATGAAAGGGCCCTTTGCGTGTGGGTTACGTGTATTCCTGGGGTTCGCGTGAAGTTTTACACACGAAAAGGCCCTGTGCGAGTGGGGTACGTGTATTCCTGGGGTTCGCGTGAAGTTTTACACCCGAAAGGGCAACGCCCGTGCGTGATACGTCACAGACGCGCTTATGCGCTAAGGGCCTTTGGTCCAATGAAATCACGTACGTGTGCTGACCCGCTTACGCGCTAAGGGCCTTTCCTCAGATTACACACTGACGCGCAATTCTTTCACGTGCCAAATCACTCCATATCAAGCTGGCCATGCATACACACACGGAAGACCACGCTCCTGCCCTGAAGGCCATTTTCCTGCCCCCCAGAGCCCCGAGCACGCTCCCACCTGCCATCTGCTGCTGCCTGACTGTCTGCTGCCCACGTGCCCTGCTATTTGGTGCCTGCACATCAGCCATCTGCAGGGGTCCAGTTGCTGTGTCCACCCCTGCTGGAACAGAAGACTGGGATACCAACGCTCGACAGCCCAGCCCCAGGACCCAGTTGCCCACCCACTCCTGCCTCTGGGGTTGCCATGTCGGGCACATCTCCATCTGGCACCACTGGCAACTCCCAGCCAGAGAGGCAGAGGGCCACCAGCTTCACTGCCACCGAAGTTGGTGTCCTGGTGGAGCATGTCCTGGGGTATTATGATGCCCTCTTCGGAACATCACGCGCCAACAAGGAAGGACTGGAGAGGATCTGGGACGACGTAGTGGTTTCCATCAATGCGGAGGGGGTGGCAACCCGCGACATCAAGCACGTCAAGAAGCTCTGGGAGGACTTCAGGTCAAGGACCCTCCACAAGGCCAGGCGCCTCACGGAGGGGGGCCCGGCACGCATCAGTAACATCCAGATGAGGGTCCTGGAACGCGTAGGCCCAGCGCTCCACGCCCAGATCCTTTGGAGGCAGACCCGTCTGGAGTTGAGCGGTAAGGGGCCAAGCATTGCTATGTGAGACAGGGCATGTTGCAGTGTGCTGGTAGTCTGATGCTTGCCTGTATGTGTGACATAGGCCATGTATGGATGTGTGTGTGCAGGGACATCATGGTCATGCATGTGAGACCAGTTATGTGTGAACCACATGGTTGGTGCATGTGTTTCAAAGCAACATGGGGAGCTCTATGCGGAATGCACACATGAAAGCATGGCTGTCTCTGTTCCTGGACATGGAGTTGGGGGGTGAGGAATGGGTGCTGATGTCATGTACATGTATGGTGCACATGTGTGTGTGTGTGCCTGAGAAGTGTGTGTGTGACTTTGAAACGCCATGGATGCATGTGACTTTGAAGGCAACATCTTGGTTTACAGGGGCCCTTCTACATGGATGTTGATGTTGATTGACGGCGCCAGGACAGTTTCTGCATGTGTGTTGTGTGCATTCACCCATGTGTTGTGGAATGACAGGATGTAAGTGACATTTGACAGTGCCACTCATGTGTTATTGCTTTCTGTCTAGGGTATTTTGTACTGTACCCTGATGGTTGTGTTCTATGTCTCCCTCTACGCAGCGTCAAGTGAAGAAGAGGGTGGAGATGGCACTGTGGAGCCAAGCGGCGGGGATGCCTCCAATGGGCGGCGACGCAATGCCCAGCCACCCTCCCAGGAATTATCAACATCCGGGAGCGAGGGGGCTGGTGCTGCATCTGCCACAACGGCTGTGGCGGAAGGGCCGGGTGAGCCCCCACAGGGGCTTCCAATGGCGGAAGACGGTGTGGAGACATCCAGGTTGGTGGTCTCCACAGAGGAGGAGGAGCCGCTACTGAGCCGCACATGGGGCTTGGTGGAGGTAGTACCACTGGTGCAAGTGGTGCAGTCCAGGGCCAGGGTCAGGAGGCAGCACAGGTCACCGCGGAGGGGCCTGTGCATGTCGCTATCCCTTACCCTGTGACTGCACCACCATGCACCAGCAGGGAGGCCCCGTCCCAGGCCCGTCCGCAGGTAGGGGAGAGTGCCATGTCATCTGCCTCTCCACTACCTGTGGACGAGGGGTCCCACGAACGTATGGGCTCCGTCCTGGTTGGTGGGTTCTTATATGTGTCGCGCACTCTGGCGGACCTCTCCTCCTCTGTGGAGACTATGCGCCAGTCATTCTCCACACCGTAATCCGGCCCAGATTCCACCAGGGCCCCCTGTGGACCTGGCCCGACCAACACAGCCAGCTTGGTGGAGCTCACATCCCTGCCACAGTCGGGAGTCGGCAGCCCAGCAGGGGTGGACACCACAACTGGAGACCAGCTGATGGAGGATGTGCAGGCACCATCAGACATGGCACATGGACAGCAGCAGCAGGAACAGGCTCTAGGTGGGAGCAATGATGGCTCGGGGCCATCAACATCGGAGGGGCAGGCATCGGCCAGAGGGCAGGAGGACCCAGGAATGGGAGTGTCTTCCGTGTGGCACCGGTATGGCCAGCAGATAGGTGCAGAGCGGCGGCGGGTGGAAGAGGCGCGGCTCACCATGGTCAGGGCGGAGTTCTCCATACTTTGGGCTTTGAGGCGGGCAGAGTGCCTCGAGGCAACTCGCAGGGAGTTGGAACAGGCCATGAGTGCCTCCCTGTGTGGCACCGGTATGGCCAGCAGATAGGTGCAGAGCGGCGGCGGGTGGAAGAGGCGCGGCTCACCATGGTCAGGGCGGAGTTCTCCATACTTTGGGCTTTGAGGCGGGCAGAGTGCCTCGAGGCAACTCGCAGGGAGTTGGAACAGGCCATGAGTGCCTCCCTGTGAGACCTCGGGCCAAGACAGAGGCCCGCCTCCGACAAATAGACATGGAGTTCGATGATGCCCTGGCCCGGGACACCACAGAGTGAGCCGCTGGACTTGCCCGCCGCCATTGTATATGGTGAGATAGTGTTAGGTTTCCTTTAGTTTTTTCTTTATTTTGGTTGTGCTTGGACAATGCACCACATTTTTGTATATAGTGTTTTATTAGGTAGTATTTTTGATAGGTTTCATTTCATCAGTTGGGCTCATGGACCCTGGATTGTTCATCTGTACATAGTTCACCTTTGGATTGTTCTCTTTATTTTTTATTTTCACCATGGAGCAATGGTTTTCACTTTTTTTCCCTGGCCCATGGTGACAAGGCAGGATTTACAATAGGAAGTTCCACTGCACTTAACGTCTTCATTCATTCAACATCATGTCCTGCCTATCTCCAGAAGCTTCTGCCATTGCTGTCACACTTGATGTGCAGAAGGCCCTTCAAATGGTCTTGTGGGAGTTCCTGTTTGTAACACTAGATAAGTGGGGTTGGGAAGAATATGATGAGGGTCCACCGCTAGGCAAGAACTGGCTGTTTGACTTAACATGGGCTGACAATTGAGAGGACCTCTATTTAAACACAAGCTGTCCAGCACGTCCAAGCATAACGATATTTGGTGCAAATACCGGGTCTACTTAGCACAAATCTTACCCACCTCAAATATTCATATATTGGAATTGTAGGGCGTGGTGCCCTTGCCTGGGTAGACTGCTATACCATGCCTGCTGTTTAATGTTGTCTTATTCATCAAGCGCTCCATGCCCTACATCGGGTTGATTTTTAATGTGTGGTCCAATGAATATGAAGACTTTTTATTGAAAAAAGTTTGCCTGGGTCTGCAAAGAATAAAGTTTTTAAAATCAAAATCAAAATTGCCTTTACTCTTCATTTTAACTCGGAGCTTTGAGAGATACAAAACACTCTGCAAAAACCCTTTGCAGAAGGTGTTTTATGATGGATTACAACCCGCCTTCTCATTAGCAGATGGAAATGTAAGGTGTATTCCAATGGAATCCATTTGTTTTAATTTCATGCAGAAATCAAAATGTGAAGGCTGGAAGATTTTGAGTCAACCATACCCACTGGCACAGCTCTGGGCAACACTGCAGAGCATTGTTGTTCAGCCTGCTGAGCCATTACAGAATGGGAAAGACCATATGGAAATCAGGTATGGTCCCACCCCAAAATGACCAGTCGGGCCCGAACTGCTAGATCTCATCCCTTCTGCACAACATCACAAGCATTGCCAGACATTGTTTGGTCTCATTGGGTGTTATTGTTGAGTCAGAAACAGTGTCATTACACATGCAACATTTGGGAGCTAATACAAAGAAGGATAAAAGGTAGGAAAGCAACTCTGTCACAGAAAAGGGAAGGCTAAAAACAAATTAAAAAATAAAACATATTCAAAATGGGCAAAGAACTCGACAGCTCCCAAAAAGTAGAGGTTCATCCCCTATTATGTAAGCACTGAGTTTGAAGACTACTTCTAGAACTGCTAAACTGCAGCTAGATTAGTTGGAATGGCCACCTACCCCGTCATAAAAAAAATGCCTTTTGCCAGAACCACTATCTTGAAATGAGTGGTCAGATAGCACATGAACATCTGAACATTGTGTTGCCTGTTGCTGGATACTGAGAGAATTTAAGACAAATGCAGCCCAACAAATGCAATTAACTATTTAATTTCACACAAACATTGGCTAAAGAGCATTAGGTTTTAGGTACAATGGTGGTAAATTATTCTGACGTGTGTATATTCATATGTCTCATAGGCATGTTTGTGTCACACCAGTGTGCCTGGGGAGTTGGAATTAGTTCATGGTAGTTGTTGATCATGTCAAGCTATCCAGACTCTTCAAAGCCACAAACATTGATGCTAGCTGTCATACCCAACAGCATCCGTCCCTACACCAACTAGAGATTTACTGAACCAACAAGGGATATTTAAATTACAACAGTAAAAATGTAATTACCAGAATAAAATGAAATATCGGCCTGCTTTCAAGGGATCTTCCAGAAAATGCAACGTACACACTCCAATAGTAACCATTAAAAATAGTGGTATTGTAAGCAAATCCCAAGCTGCCATGAGTCGACCTGCCGTAACTTTATGATCGATCTTAAATCACACTGACAAGCCAACCCACAACAGATACATCTGCATATGTGACACACAGATGCAGTGTAGCCGCCACCCACAGAACAGATGCTTACAGATATCGCAGGAATCTCTTAACGCCAGGGGCACACACACACCTTTCAACCATGTGACGACTACAACACAAATAGGGTAATTCATAGAATTTCGCGCACAAGTGGCGCACGCGGCTGGCGCACAGTGTGCGCGTGCGAATGTCTGCGCCAGCCGTGTGCGCTAAAATCGATTTCCGCGCACAGCGTATTCATGGATTTTAGCCTCCATAACCAGCCGTGGCGCAGAGTGGCGCAGCGACCCTGCAGCAGCACCAGTTATGGCCCCAAGAACGCCCTCGCGCAAGGAAAAGCCATCAAAATCCCCAATCCAGCGCAAAGGGCTGCGCTAACCCTGGACCAGTTTACAGGGCTGCCAAACAGCAAACGCCAAGTGGGAAACGTGTATTACTGGGGTTCGCGTGAAGTTTCACACGCGAAAGGGTCTGTGTGAGTGGGGTACGTGTATAACTGGGGTTCGCATGAAGTTTCACACGTGATTGGAGCAGAGTACATGTATTACGGGGGTGCGCAGGAAGTTTCACACACGAAAGGGCCTGTGCAAGTGAGGTACATGTATTCCTGGGGTTCGGGGGAAGTCTCACACGCGATTTCAGCAGGGTACGTGTATTTCGGGGGTGCGCAGGAAGTTTCACACGCGAAAGGGCCTGTGCGAGTGTGGTACGTGTATAACTGGGGTTCGAGAGAAGTTTCACACGCGATGGGAGCAGGGTACGTGTATTATGGGGGTTTGCGGGAAGTCTTACACATGATTCGAGCAGGGTACGTGTATTTCGGGGGTGCACAGGAAGTTTCACACACGAAAGGGCCTGTGCGAGTGTGGTATGTGTATAACTGGGGTTCGCGGGAAGGTTCACACTCGATAGGCCCTGTGCGAGCGGGGTAAGTGTATTACTGGGGTCGTGGGAAGTTTCACACGCGATTGGAGCAGGGTACGTGTATTACGGGGTACGTGGGAGGTTTCACACGCCAAAGGGCCTGTACGAGTGGGGTATGTGTATAACTGGGGTTCGCGGGAAGTCTCACACACGATTTCAGCAGGGTACGTGTATTACGGGGGTGCGCGGGAAGTTTCACATGCGAAAGGGCCTGTGCGAGTGGGGTACGTGTATTCCTGGGGTTTGCGTGAAGTTTAACACATGAAAGGGCCCTTTGCGAGTGGGGTACGTGTATTCCTGGGGTTCGTGTGAAGTTTTACACCCGAAAGGGCAACGCCCGTGCGTGATACGTCACAGACCCGCTTACGCGCTAAGGGCCTTTGGTCCAATGAAATCACATACGTGTGCTGACCCGCTTACGCGCTTAGGGCCTTTCCTCAGATTACACACTGACGTGCAATTCTTTCACGTGCCAAATCACTCCGTATCAAGCTGGCCATGCATACACACACGGAAGACCACGCTCCTGCCCTGAAGGCCATTTTCCTGCCCCCCAGAGCCCCGAGCACGCTCCCACCTGCCATCTGCTACTGCCTGACTGTCTGCTGCAAACGTGCCCTGCTATTTGGTGCCTGCACATCAGCCATCTGCAGGGGTCCAGTTGCTGTGTCCACCCCTGCTGGAACAGAAGACTGGGATACCAACGCTCCACAGCCCAGCCCCAGGACCCAGTTGCCCACCCACTCCTGCCTCTGGGGTTGCCATGTCGGGCACATCTCCATCTGGCACCACTGGCAACCCCCAGCCAGAGAGGCAGAGGGCCACCAGCTTCACTGCCACCGAAGTTGGTGTCCTGGTGGAGCATGTCCTGGGGTATTATGATGCCCTCTTCGGAACATCACGCGCCAACAAGGAAGGACTAGAGAGGATCTGGGACGACGTAGTGGTTTCCATCAATGCGGAGGGGGTGGCAACCCGCGACATCAAGCACGTCAAGAAGCTCTGGGAGGACTTCAGGTCAAGGACCCTCCACAAGGCCAGGCGCCTCGCGGAGGGGGGACCGGCACGCATGAGTAACATCCAGATGAGGGTCCTGGAACGCGTAGGCCCAGCGCTCCACACCCAGATCCTTCGGAGGCAGACCCGTCTGGAGTTGAGCGGTAAGTGGCCAAGCATTGCTATGTGAGACAGGGCATGTTGCAGTGTGCTGGTAGTGTGATGCTTGCCTGTATGTGTGACATAGGCCATGTATGGATGTGTGTGTGCAGGGACATCATGGTCATGCATGTGAGACCAGTTATGTGTGAACCACATGGCTGGTGCATGTGTTTCAAAGCAACATGGGGAGCTCTATGCGGAATGCACACATGAAAGCATGGCTGTCTCTGTTCCTGGACATGGAGGGGGGGTGAGGAATGGGTGCTGATGTCATGTACATGTATGGTGCACATGTGTGTATGTGTGCCTGAGAAGTATGTGTGTGACTTTGAAACGCCATGGATGCATGTGACTTTGAAGGCAACATCTTGGTTTACAGGGGCACTTCTACATGGATGTTGATGTTGATTGCAGGCGCCAGGACAGTTTCTGCATGTGTGTTGTGTGCATTCACCCATGTGTTGTGGAATGACAGGATGGAAGTGGCATTTGACAGTGCCACTCATGTGTTATTGCTTTCTGTCTAGGGTATTTTGTACTGTACCCTGATGCTTGTGTTCTATGTCTCCCTCTACGCAGCGTCAAGTGAAGAAGAGGGTGGAGATGGCACTGTGGAGCCAAGCGGCGGGGATGCCTCCAATGGGCGGCGACGCAAGGCCCAGCCACCCTCCCAGGAATTATCATCATCCGGGAGCGAGGAGGCTGGTGCTGCATCTGCCACAACGGCTGTGGCGGAAGGACCGGGTGAGCCCCCACAGGGGCTTCCAATGGCGGAAGACGGTGTGGAGACATCCAGGTTGGTGGTCTCCACAGAGGAGGAGGAGCCGCTACTGAGCCGCACATGGGGCTTGGTGGAGGTAGTACCACTGGTGCAAGTGGTGCAGTCCAGGGCCAGGGTCAGGAGGCAGCACAGGTCGCCGCGGAGGGGCCTGTGCATGTCGCTGTCCCTTACCCTGTGACTGCACCACCATGCACCAGCAGGGAGGCCCCGTCCCAAGCCCGTCCGCAGGTAGGGGAGAGTGCCATGTCATCTGCCTCTCCACTACCTGTGGACGAGGGGTCCCACGAACGTATGGGCTCCGTCCTGGTTGGTGGGTTCTTATATGTGTCGCGCACTCTGGCGGACCTCTCCTCCTCTGTGGAGACTATGCGCCAGTCATTCTCCACACCGTCCTCCGGCCCAGATTCCACCAGGGCCCCCTGTGGACATGGCCCGACCAACACAGCCAGCTTGGTGGAGCTCACATCCCTGCCACAGTCGGGAGTCGGCAGCCCAGCAGGGGTGGACACCACAACTGGAGACCAGCTGATGGAGGATGTGCAGGCACAATCAGACATGGCACATGGACAGCAGCAGCAGGAGCAGGCTCTAGGTGGGAGCAATGATGGCTCGGGGCCATCAACATCGGAGGGGCAGGCATCGGCCAGAGGGCAGGAGGACCCAGGAATGGGAGTGTCTTCCGTGTGGCACCGGTTGGGCCAGCAGATAGGTGCAGAGCGGCGGCGGGTGGAAGAGGCGCGGCTCACCATGGTCAGGGCGGAGTTCTCCATACTTTGGGCTTTGAGGCGGGCAGAGTGCCTCGAGGCAACTCGCAGGGAGTTGGAACAGGCCATGAGTGCCTCCCTGTGAGACCTCGGGGCCAGGACAGGGGCCCGCCTCCGGCAAATAGACATGGAGTTCGATGATGCCCTGGCCCGGGACACCACAGAGTGAGCCGCTGGACTTGCCCGCCGCCATTGTATATGGTGAGATAGTGTTAGGTTTCCTTTAGTTTTTTCTTTATTTTGGTTGTGCTTGGACAATGCACCACATTTTTGTATATAGTTTTTTATTAGGTAGTATTTTTGATACGTTTCATTTCATCAGTTGGGCTCATGGACCCTGGATTGTTCATCTGTACATAGTTCACCTTTGGATTGTTCTCTTTTTTTTTATTTTCACCATGGAGCAATGGTTTTCACTTTTTTTCCCTGGCCCATGGTGACAAGGCAGGATTTACAATAGGAAGTTCCACTGCACTTAACGTCTTCATTCATTCAACATCATGTCCTGCCTATCTCCAGAAGCTTCTGCCATTGCTGTCACACTTGATGTGCAGAAGGCCCTTCAAATGGTCTTGTGGGAGTTCCTGTTTGTAACACTAGATAAGTGGGGTTGGGAAGAATATGATACGTTTCATTAAACTCCTTTATTCATGACCCACACTCTCCTGTGAATGCTGTTTGTGGTGTGGGGTAATATCTCAGAGTTGAACATTAGATCCTTTCTCAATATTTGATGCCTAATTGCCCAGCCTTGTGTATTGATGAAGTGGAATGATGAGGGTCCACCGCTAGGCAAGAACTGGCTGTTTGACTTAACATGGGCTGACAATTGAGAGGACCTCTATTTAAACACACGCTGTCCAGCACGTCCAAGCATAACGATATTTGGTGCAAATACCGGGTCTACTTAGCACAAATCTTACCCACCTCAAATATTCATATATTGGAATTGTAGGGCGTGGTGCCCTTGCCTGGGTAGACTGCTATACCATGCCTGCTGTTTAATGTTGTCTTATTCATCAAGCGCTCCATGCCCTACATCGGGTTGATTTTTAATGTGTGGTCCAATGAATATGAAGACTTTTTATTGAAAAAAGTTTGCCTGGGTCTGCAAAGAATAAAGTTTTTAAAATCAAAATTGCCTTTACTCTTCATTTTAACTCGGAGCTTTGAGAGATACAAAACACTCTCTGCAAAAACCCTTTGCAGAAGGTGTTTTATGATGGATTACAACCCGCCTTCTCATTAGCAGATGGAAATGTAAGGTGTATTCCAATGGAATCCATTTGTTTTAATTTCATGCAGAAATCAAAATGTGAAGGCTGGAAGATTTTGAATCAACCATACCCACTGGCACAGCTCTGGGCAACACTGCAGAGCATTGTTGTTCAGCCTGCTGAGCCATTACAGAATGGGAAAGACCATATGGAAATCAGGTATGGTCCCACCCCAAAATGAGCAGTCGGGCCCGAACTGCTAGGTCTCATCCCTTCTGCACAACAACACAAGCATTGCCAGACATTGTTTGGTCTCATTGGGTGTTATTGTTGTGTCACAAACAGTGTCATTACACATGCAACATTTGGGAGCTAATACAAAGAAGGATAAAAGGTAGGAAAGCAACTCTGTCACAGAAAAGGGAAGGATAAAAACAAATTAAAAAATAAAACATATTCAAAATGGGCAAAGAACTCGACAGCTCCCAAAAAGTAGAGGTTCATCCCCTATTATGTAAGCGCTGAGTTTGAAGACTACTTCTAGAACTGCTAAACTGCAGCTAGATTAGTTGGAATGGCCACCTACCCCGTCATAAAAAAAAATGCCTTTTGCCAGAACCACCATCTTGAAATGAGTGGTCAGATAGCACATGAACATCAGAACATTGTTTTGCCTGTTGCTGGATACTGAGAGAATTTAAGACAAATGCAGCCCAACAAATGCAATTAACTATTTAATTTCACACAAACATTGGCTAAAGAGCATTAGGTTTTAGGTACAATGGTGGTAAATTATTCTGACGTGTGCATATTCATATGTCTCATAGGCATGTTTGTGTCACACCAGTGTGCCTGGGGAGTTGGAATTAGTTCATGGTACTTGTTGATCATGTCAAGCTATCCAGACTCTTCAAAGCCACAAACTTTGATGCTAGCTGTCATACCCAACAGCATCCGTCCCTACACCAACTAGAGATTTACTGAACCAACAAGGGATATTTAAATTACAACAGTAAAAATGTAATTACCAGAATAAAATGAAATATCGGCCTGCTTTCAAGGGATCTTCCAGAAAATGCAATGTACACACTCCAATAGTAACCATTAAAAATAGTGGTATTGTAAGCAAATCCCAAGCTGCCATGAGTCGACCTGCCGTAACTTTATGATCGAACTTAAATCACACTGACAAGCCAACCCACAACAGATACATCTGCATATGTGACACACAGATGCAGTGTAGCCGCCACCCACAGAACAAATGCTTACAGATATCGCAGGAATCTCTTAACGCCAGGGGCACACACACACCATTCAACCATGTGACGACTACAACACAAACGGGGTAATTCATAGAATTTCGCGCACAAGTGGCGCAGGCAGCTGGCGCACAGAGTGCGCGTGCGAATGTCTGCGCCAGCCGCGTGCGCTAAAATCGATTTCCGCGCACAGCGTATTCGTGGATTTTAGCCTCCATAACCAGCCGTGGCCCAGAGTGGCGCAGCGACCCTGCAGCAGCACCAGTTATGCCCCCAAGAACGCCCTCGCGCAAGGAAAAGCCATCAAAATCCCCAATCCAGCGCAAAGGGCTGCGCTAACCCTGGACCAGTTTACAGGGCTGCCAAACAGCAAACGCCAAGCGGGAAACGTGTATTACTGGGGTTCGCGTGAAGTTTCACACGCGAAAGGGTCTGTGCGAGTGGGGTACGTGTATAACTGGGGTTCGCATGAAGTTGCACACGTGATTGGAGCAGGGTACATGTATTACGGGGGTGCGCAGGAAGTTTCACACACGAAAGTGCCTGTGCGAGTGTGGTACGTGTATAACTGGGGTTCGCAGGAAGTTTCACACGCGATGGGAGCAGGGTACATGTATTTTGGGGGTTCGCAGGAAGTCTCACACATGATTGGAGCAGGGTATGTGTATTTCGGGGGTGCGCAGGAAGTTTCACACGCGAAAGGGCCTGTGCGAGTGGGGTATGTGTATAACTGGGGTTCGCGGGAAGGTTCACACGCGATAGGCCCTGTGCGAGCGGGGTAAGTGTATTACTGGGGTCGTGGGAAGTTTCACACGCGATTGGAGCAGGTTACGTGTATTACGGGGTACGTGGGAGGTTTCACACGCCAAAGGGCCTGTAAGAGTGGGGTACGTGTATAACTGGGGTTCGCGGGAAGTCTCACACACGATTTCAGCAGGGTACGTGTATTATGGGGGTGCGCGGGAAGTTTCACATGCGAAAGGGCCTGTGCGAGTGGGGTACGTTTATTCCTGGGGTTCGCGTGAAGTTTTACACGTGAAAGGGCCCTTTGCGAGTGGGGTACGTGTATTCCTGGGGTTCGCGTGAAGTTTTACACACGAAAAGGCCCTGTGCGAGTGGGGTACATGTATTCCTGGGGTTCGCGTGAAGTTTTACACCCAAAAGGGCAACGCCCATGCGTGATACGTCACAGACGCACTGACGCGCTAAGGGCCTTTGGTCCAATGAAATCACGTACATGTGCTGACCCGCTTACGCGCTTAGGGCCTTCCCTCTGATTACACACTGACGTGCAATTCTTTCACGTGCCAAATCACTCCATATCAAGCTGGCCATGCATACACACACGGAAGACCACGCTCCTGCCCTGAAGGCCATTTTCCTGCCCCCCAGAGCCCCGAGCACGCTCCCACCTGCCATCTGCTGCTGCCTGACTGTCTGCTGCCCACGTGCCCTGCTATTTGGTGCCTGCACATCAGCCATCTGCAGGGGTCCAGTTGCTGTGTCCACCCCTGCTGGAACAGAAGACTGGGATACCAACGCTCCACAGCCCAGCCCCAGGACCCATTTGCCCATCCACTCCTGCCTCTGGGGTTGCCATGTCGGGCACATCTCCATCTGGCACCACTGGCAACCCCCAGCCAGAGAGGCAGAGGGCCACCAGCTTCACTGCCACCGAAGTTGGTGTCCTGGTGGAGCATGTCCTGGGGTATTATGATGCCCTCTTCGGAACATCACGCGCCAACAAGGAAGGACTAGAGAGGATCTGGGACGACGTAGTGGTTTCCATCAATGCAGAGGGGGTGGCAACCCGCGACATCAAGCACATCAAGAATCTCTGGGAGGACTTCAGGTCAAGGACCCTCCACAAGGCCAGGCGCCTCGCGGAGGAGGGCCCGGCACGCATGAGTAACATCCAGATGAGGGTCCTGGAACGCGTAGGCCCAGCGCTCCACGCCCAGATCCTTCGGAGGCAGACCCGTCTGGAGTTGAGCGGTAAGTGGCCAAACATTGCTGTGTGAGACAGGGCATGTTGCAGTGTGCTGGTAGTCTGATGCTTGCCTGTATGTGTGACATAGGCCATGTATGGATGTGTGTGTGCAGGGACATCATGGTCATGCATGTGAGACCAGTTATGTGTGAACCACATGGTTGGTGCATGTGTTTCAAAGCAACATGGGGAGCTCTATGCGGAATGCACACATGAAAGCATGGCTGTCTCTGTTCCTGGACATGGAGGGGGGTTGAGGAATGGGTGCTGATGTCATGTACATGTATGGTGCACATGTGTGTGTGTGTGCCTGAGAAGTGTGTGTGTGACTTTGAAATGCCATGGATGCATGTGACTTTGAAGGCAACATCTTGGTTTACAGGGGCCCTTCTACATGGATGTTGATGTTGATTGCAGGCGCCAGGACAGTTTCTGCATGTGTGTTGTGTGCATTCACCCATGTGTTGTGGAATGACAGGATGGAAGTGACATTTGACAGTGCCACTCATGTGTTATTGCTTTCTGTCTAGGGTATTTTGTACTGTACCCTGATGCTTGAGTTCTATGTCTCCCTCTACGCAGCGTCAAGTGAAGAAGAGGGTGGAGATGGCACTGTGGAGCCAAGCGGCGGGGATGCCTCCAATTAGCGGTGACGCAAGGCCCAGCCACCCTCCCAGGAATTACCATCATCCGGGAGCGAGGGGGCTGGTGCTGCATCTGCCACAACGGCTGTGGCGGAAGGGCCGGGTGAGCCCCCACAGGGGCTTCCAATGGCGGAAGACGGTGTGGAGACATCCAGGTTGGTGGTCTCCACAGAGGAGGAGGAGCCGCTACTGAGCCGCACATGGGGCTTGGTGGAGGTAGTACCACTGATGCAAGTGGTGCAGTCCAGGGCCAGCGTCAGGAGGCAGCACAGGTCGCCGCGGAGGGGCCTGTGCATGTCGCTGTCCCTTACCCTGTGACTGCACCACCATGCACCAGCAGGGAGACCCCGTCCCAGGCCCGTCCGCAGGTAGGGGAGAGTGCCATGTCATCTGCCTCTCCACTACCTGTGGACGAGGGGTCCCACAAACATATGGGCTCCGTCCTGGTTGGTGGGTTCTTATATGTGTCGCGCACTCTGGCAGACCTCTCCTCCTCTGTGGAGACTATGCGCCAGTCATTCTCCACACCGTCCTCCGGCCCAGATTCCACCAGGGCCCCCTGTGGACCTGGCCCGACTAACACAGCCAGCTTGGTGGAGCTCACATCCTTGCCACAGTCGGGAGTCGGCAGCCCATCAGGGGTGGACACCACAACTGGAGACCAGCTGATGGAGGATGTGCAGGCACCATCACACATGGCACATGGACAGCAGCAGCAGGAGCAGGCTCTAGGTGGGAGCAATGATCGCTCGGGGCCATCAACATCGGAGGGGCAGGCATCGGCCAGAGGGCAGGAGGACCCAGGAATGGGAGTGTCTTCCGTGTGGCACCGGTTGGGCCAGCAGATAGGTGCAGAGCGGCGGCGGGTGGAAGAGGCGCGGCTCACCATGGTCAGGGCAGAGTTCTCCATACTTTGGGCTTTGAGGCGGGCAGAGTGCCTCGAGGCAACTCGCAGGGAGTTGGAACAGGCCATGAGTGCCTCCCTGCGAGACCTCGGGGCCAGGACAGAGTCCCGCCTCCGGCAAATAGGCATGGAGTTCGATGATGCCCTGGCCGGGGCACCACAGAGTGAGCCGCTGGACTTGCTCGCCGCCATTGTATATGGTGGGATACTGTTAGGTTTCATTTAGTTTTTTCTTTATTTTGGTTGTGCTTGGAAAATGCACCACATTTTTGTATATAGTTTTTTATTAGGTAGTATTTTTGATAGGTTTCATTTCATCAGTTGGGCTCATGGACCCTGGATTGTTCATCTGTACATAGTTCACCTTTGGATTGTTCTCTTTTTTTTTTATTTTCACCATGGAGCAATGGTTTTCACTTTTTTTCCCTTGGATTTGCTTTGTTGAACTGTGACTTTGGACACCATTTCTTTTGGATTTCTTTGGATTATGATTTCTTGTTTTTTATTCTTTTATGGACATGCAGCTTTTCTTTTATTATTCCCATTGTTGTTTGTTGGATTTAGATTACATTCATGTTGTTTTTTAATACATTTTTTTCTTCATACTTTGATGTGTGGTATTATCTCATTGGTTTCATGCATGTCATGATATGGGTTTTCACATTCACTTGTACCTATTGTGTGTGTGTGACGGACATTTGTTCATTTACATACTTGCCATTGGGGTTGTATCATGTAATTGCCTTTTCTATGTGGGTGGATGCAATACTTGATTTGGTCTTTGGGCTGGGGAGGCTCGCCATAAGGGCCACGATTGAGGATCGTCATGACCTGGGGGCAGGGGGACATGAGTGGGACATGAGTGGGGGCCTGCTGGCTGGTGGGGGTGCAAGGGGACATAAGTGGGGGCCTGCTGGCAGGTGCCCTGCACTGCTGGGGGGTGGGGTGCAAGGGGACATGAGTGGGACATGAGTGGGGGCCTTCTGGCAGTTGCCCTGCACTGCTGGGCAGTGGGGGTGCAGGGGGACATGAGTGGGACATGAGTGGGGGCCTGCTGGCAGGTGCCCTGCACGGCTGGGGGGTGGGGGTGCAAGGGGACATGAGTGGGACATGAGTGGGGGCCTGCTGGCTGGTGCCCTGCACTGCTGGGGGTTGGGGGTGCAGGGGGTCATGTGTTGGTGATCAGTAGTGCATCAGTAGTGCAAGCTGACATGTGGCTTGACTGGGGGGCATGCCCATGGTGGATGGGTTGCCTGCGGGACATGACCAGGGGTGCAGGGTAGTCCCCTGTGGTGTGGGCTGCCTGCAGGGGCCGTGGAGGGTGTTGAGGGAACACCTGGGAGGATCCACACTGCCAATTCACATGTAGGACTCCCCTGCACCCCCGAAATACACTGAAATCGCGTGTGAGACTTCCCGCGAACCCCAGGAATACACGTACCCCACTCGCACAGGCCCTTTCGCGTGTGAAACCTCCAGCGCCCCCACTCATGTCCCCCTGAGCCCCCACCCCCCAGCAGTGTGGGGCACCTGCCAGCAGGCCCCCACTCATGTCCCACTCATGTCCCCCTGCACCACCACCCCCCAGCTCTGAGGGGCACCTGCCAGCAGGCCCCCACTCATATCCCCTTGCACCCCCACCCCCCAGCACTGAGGGGCACCTGCCAGCAGGCCCCCAACCATGTCCCACTCATGTCCCCATGCACCTCCAACCCCCAGCACTGAGGGGCACCTGCCAGCAGGCCCCTACTCATGTCCCCCTGCACCCCAGGAGTGAAATGCCTATCTCATGACACAAACCAAAAGTCAACTATGTACATCAACACATGTCTGTCACACACATACACTGGTTGGCATTGCTTGTGTAAACCCACATTTTCAGATGCATCAACCCAATGAGCGAATCCTACACATGGAACTAAAAAATGAAAATGTATTATGTACATGGAATGAAATTAAAGCATACCAAAATATGAAACATGAAATGAAAAGCATGTGAAAAAGATGATTGAATGAAAATGATAACCAATCCAAAAAAATTTGAAAGAAAAACAGTCCAAAGTCACCCTCCAACAACGCAAATCCAAAGGAAATGTAAAAAAAAAAAATCTCCATTGCTTCATGTTCATAATAAAAAAACAAGAGAAATCAATCCATAGTCCAACTATTTACAATCCATTGTCCGGAAAAAATAAATCCATTGCTCCATGTCCATAATGCAAAAAAAAAAAAAAAATTAATACTTGATGAAACTATATACAATCCATTGTCCAAGGATGTAAATGGTACATGATCCCAACCAAACAAATGAAACCTATCTAACAAACTACCTAAAATATAACTATATACAAATTTGTGTGGCATTGTCCAATGACCACAAATAAAAGGAAAACGAAAAGGAAACCTAACTCTAAAAACTATTTACAAGGGCAGCGGGATAGTCCGACGGCTCACTTTTGGATGTCCCGGGCAAGGGCATCATCGAACTCCTGCTCAATGTCCTGGAGGCGGTCCTCTTCCATGGCCCGAGGGTTCGCAGGGACAATGACATGTTCTCCTCCAACTCCCTGAGAATTGCCTCGAGGCACTCGGCACACCTCAGGGCCCTCATGAACATGGAGTTCTCTGCCCTGACAATCGTGAGCCGTGCCTCTTCTGCCCGCTGCCACTCCGCATCTATAGCATGGCCTAACCGCTGCCACACGGAAGACACTTCCAGTCCTGGGTCCTCCTGCCCTCTGGCCGATGCCTGCCCCCCTGATGTCGAAGGCCCCGAGCCATGATGGCTCCCACCTTGCTGCTGTTGCTGCTGTGCCTCTGCCTGTGCCCTGGCTCTTGCTGCCTGCACATCCTCCTCCGGCTGGGGTGCAGTTGTTGAGGTGGCCACCCCTGCTGGACGTCCGACTCCCGACTGTGGCAGGGATGTGTCCTCCACCAGCCTGGCCATAGGGTCAGAAGCAGCTCCACAGGGTACCCAGGTGATACATGGGTGGGAAGATGGCATGGAGTACGACTGGGGCATAGGGGGTTCAGTTGAGGAGGGGGTCAGAACAAGGTCCAGAAAACGGAGGAATCCGGCCCTGGTGAGCTGTCCCAGTAGGTCAACGCAGTCAACGAGCCATTCGAGAAGACTTGCAGTCTCCTCATGAAAAGACTGCAGGGCACCTCACATGGCCCGTTCACGCAACGCCACCCCACCCAGGACAGGCTCAACCCGGTCCCGGATAGCCACGTCCGCAGGGAGAGGAAGGCCAGTTGTTGTAAGCGGATCCCCTCCCTGAAAACGGGGCTGGACGTAGGCATTCCTGCTGGTGCGGGATGATGCAGTCACAGGATCGGGGACAGGATTACACACAGGCACCTCTGCGGTGGCCTGTGCTGCCTCCGGTCCCAGTCCCTGCACTGCACCACTAGCACCAGTGGAATCCCCACCTCCAGACCCCATGTCTGTCCCTTGCACGGCCTCCTCCTCCACCAAACCCCCCTCCAACCTGGATGACTCTGTGCCATCTTCCTCCGTCGCACCCTGTGGGGTCTCAGCTGCCCCTTCTGCTGCCGAGGAGTCCAACTCTGAAATCTGCCTATTGGACCTTCCCTCGGCAGCTGTGGACTGGGATGCGGCACCGGACTCCTCACTCCCCGACAAGATGACAACCTGGGAGGGGAGCCGGGCCTTGCGTCTCCGGCTGGCGGGATGATCCTTGCCGCTGTGCTCCACAGCACCCTCTCCTCTCTCTTCTTCAGTTGACGCTGCAGACAGGGAGAGATAAAACATAGGCATCAGGGCACTATACAATGGACTGATACACACATGACAGTTGCACATTAATGGGATTGTTTAACTACAGACACGGCATCGCACTCCATGACACACATGTCATTTTAACTCACACACATGAACATTTCAACAGCAATATAGCACCAGGCAGCACCATCCATACACATACAACAGCATGAACAGCCAAAGGTGAGCCTGACATCACATGAAACACAAGGAGTGCACTAGACATGCACACACGCCACCACACTTACATGCATGTCTACATCTCCTCCAACTGTTGCAGTGATGAGATCGCCATACATGTCACATCTGCCAGTCATCCTTCTGCATATCAGTGTTACGTGCATCCATGTTGCATCACAGTTGCACACTTGTCAGATACACATACATGCACATGTGCACAGTGCAGATACATGCATTATGAACCACCATCCATGCCACAACCATGCCAATGTACATACATGGAAATTCAAACATGTGTGCTCCCACACCTGCATTTGCCCCGCATGCTTACCAACACATACACCATCAATGTGTCTCACAACTGAGAGTACTCACATGTGGCAGCCTCACGCCCATGTTCATACACATCCCTACATGGCCCTACATAAACTCATGTGCAACCTGCACACTACTGGCACACCACGACACGCACAGCGTACTATCAACATGCATGTACACTTACCGCTCGACTCCAGACGGGTCTGCCTCTCAAGGATCTGGACGTAGAGTGCTGGGCATATGCATTCCAGGACCCTCATTTGATGGTTCTACAGCTGGCCCCAGCGCCCCTTGGCATCCGCTGCCTTAGCGAGGCGCCGGGCCTTGTTGAGGGTCCTGGACCTGAAGTCCTCCCAGAGCTTCTTGACATGATATAAGTCGCGGACAGCCACCCCCTCCGCGTTCATGGCAGTCACGATGTCCATCCAGATCCTGGTCCATCTTTCATTGTCGGCGCGCAAACTTCCAAAGAGGGCATCATACTGCCCCAGGACTTGCTCCACCAGGACACCAACTTCGGTGGCAGTAAAGCTGGTGGCCCTCTGCCTCTCTGGCTGGGGGTTGCCAGTGCTGCCAGATGGTGTTGTGCTGGACATGGCAACCCCAGAGGCAGGAGTGGGTGGGTAAATGGGTCCTGGGGCTGGGCTGTGGAGCAATGGAATCCCAGTTGTGAGTCTTCGGTTCCAGCAGGGGTGGTCACAGCAACTACACCCCTGACTGACGTGCAGGCAGCAAATGGCAGGGCACGTGGGCAGCAGGTAGTCAGGCAGCAGCAGATGGTAGGTGGGAGCGTGCTTGGGCGCCTGGGGGGCAGTAATTCAGCCTTCTGGGCAGGAGCGTCGTCTTCCGTGTGTTTTCGCATGGCCAGCTTGATACGGAGAGATTTGGCACGTGAAAAAATTGCACATCAGCATGTAATTCGAGGAAAGGGCCTTAGCGCGTAATCGCGTCAGCACACGCACGCGATTTCATTGGACCAAAGGCCCTTAGCGCGTAAGCGCGTAAGTTACATTACGCGCGCAGGCGTTTCCCTCATAGCATGTGGTGACAGAGCACACGTGGAAAAACTGCACGTTCGAGTGCCATCACGTGTAATTGGAGGAAAGCGCCCACCTACAGCGTATCTGATGTGTACGTGTGGGCCGGTTTAAAAGCTACATGTAGGACGCCATTTCCTTGTACGTGCTTTTCGTGGAGAGCGAGTGGGTGAAATCTGTTGTCGATTCACACGCGATTACTTCACAGCGTTTCTAGTTCGTACTCGCTGTTACCTCTGACAGCTCTTTTATGAATTTTTGTTGGGCCTGTTTCCTCAAACAGAGTTCACTTCTCCTTTTGTCCTGTCTCCTCAGACAGCGTACAATTCTTCTTTTGGCGGGGGTGTTGCCAACGCGCACACACGCGTATTTTTCATGTTCTTTTTCCAGGCAGATGGTGAGTTCCGCAATTACTTAGCAACTGTGCTTGCACCGTGTGTCGCGTTCCCCTTCAGAGGTCATTGTAGGCTGCGTGTATTACGCGTACGCTTAGTTTTGTGTTTCTGGGTGCCACAGCATAGTGCGGGTTCATTTTTTCATGCACGTGGTCTACGAGGGGTTGCGTGCACATTAATTTTTGATTTTGGGATGCCTGTGCGTTGCATGACCTGTCATCTTCCCCCAGGGGTCACAGACAGCCTTGTTAGAGCACTAGGGTACGAATTCCATCTGGTACCCTACCCATTTGACCCACAATTGCCCAGGACAATAGTTTACTGCAACTCCCATACGCACAACAACATCAGTGCCATGGTTGGGAGGCAACCAAGCGGTAAGGGAGGCAAAGGTGGCCGACCTTCAAAAGGTGGGCGTGGTGGGCACGGTAGGGGACGTGGACGGGATTTGCAGGGTGCCCCTATACCCCCATGTGTGGAGGAACAATCAGGGACACCCATACCCCCCCCATGGTTGAGGTAAACGTGACTGACACCATCCCAGCTCAGCCCCTGTTGGACCAGCCCATTGTGGCACCTGACCTGGCACAAGATGACTCCCTGGCTGACTTCCAGGTCAGCAAGTCTAGGCCACGTGTGGTGGTGCAAGTTGTTCTCACCAAGCCATGTGGATCTGGGGCAGCTATGTCAACTGCTGCCCCAAGTATGCAGGGTGGGGAGGCTGCAGGGGCAGCTGCAGCTCCATCCGCCCCAGCTCTGACTCTCCCAGCCAGGACAGTGTCAGTCCAGGTCCATCAAACTGACGTTCGCCCTGCCAACACTACCCTGCAACCAATGCCTGCATCAAGACCTATGGTCATTGTGCATTCCCACACTCCTACTACCCAGTCCACCAGTGATTCTGCCCCTACTGACCAGAGCAGCATAAGCCACTCTGGCTCTGCTCCACCTTTAAAGAAGAGGAGAAGGGTGCTCTGGCACGATAGGCTGAGACCCCAGACACGGATACACACTCCGGTACCCCAAGGAAGCCTTGCTTTAATAATACGGTACTTGATGCACTTGTGGCCTATGTGGCAGCACATAGCCGTGAAATGGTGGTGACTGCAGGGTGCAAGACCACACCTGGTCAACGTAGGGCACACTGGCAGACCATCGCGGACCGCATAAGTGCCCTTGGAATTGTGAGGCGCACAGCTGATGATTGCTACAAGCGGTGGAATGGCCTGAAACGCAGAGCAAAGAACAAGCTGGCCTCAAATAATGCCGCTACTCTGGTGACTGGCGGTGGGTCTCCACAAGAGGACAACAAACTTACTGAACATGAGTCTGTTGCTGGGGCCTTCGTCACAGAGGAACAGATCCAAAGTGTGGGAGAATTACCTGATTATGATGCATTGTCTAGTGAGTGCCCATGCATGTGTTTGTAATGCATGTGTATGTTGTTTGGGTTACGGGTTCTGATTGAGTGCCAGGTGAGGGTGTGTGTGCCTGAGTGGTATGGGCCACCCATGTGCTTCATCCAAAACATTCAGCGGCCTTGGATTTGGGTGTGACAGTATCCCTTCTGGCCACAGTAGTAATTTAGCACAACATTACAGCAGTTTCCCTTGAAGTGGCATCTTGCAACAACATTGTTTGAATTTTTCAGTGTTCGTTCAGGCTGATTGTTTCAATTCTCCCACTTTTGCTATGCATTCCTCAGCCCTATTGTCACATTTGTGACATGCTTCTGTTATTGATGAACCCCACATTGGCCCACATGTGTTATCTTGTTAGGTGAATGATTTGACCATTCAGGCTGATTGAGTATTGGCCTGATCACATAAATGTTTGGGGCCTGTTTGAATGTGGAACATGATAGTTGTTTCCTGTCATGTTGAAGTGCACAACCATTGATGTGTACATCGGCCTGCAATCACTGTATTTGTGTACACTGGATGTGTTGCAGTGTGTGGCACATGCCTATTTTGTCACACTATGTAGCATTTTTCATCTCATCATGTCCATCTCACATGGATGGCTGACAGTATTCATTCACTGACATATGGATGTACTTGTGGAATGTACCATGGCTATGGTACATGCCATCTGTGTGATGGCATGTGTCATGTATGTGTATTGGACATGCCACTCACAGGCCAATGTGTGATAGCAGTGCTACCCAGCATGCAGCAAATGTGTTGCTCTTCCATCTTGGTGTCATCAGTGTCTGCCTTTTGCCTCCCCTTCCAACTCAGTGACAGTGCATGCATGGGAGGGTTATAGTCATGTGGGACATGTGTAAATCATGTACTGGTTCTGTAGCTTGTCAGGCCTATTTTGGTGCTATGGTGCTAATGCCTGTTTCCATTATTTGTCTTTCATGTTTTTGCAGGGGATAACGCACTTGATGCTGTTGAGGTTGAGGAGATGGTGCAGACCCAGGAGGGATCTCAGGCACGACCGGGCACCAGTGGGGGACGTGGTGTGGTGGTGTGTGAGAACCCAATCTTGCTGCAGACCATTCTGTCCAGGGGTGTCTCTGGGTGCACCTCCCCAGACCTCTATTCAGGTGCTGATTCGGATGATGAGACCTATGTGGCGTCGCAGGTAAGTGTTTCTGGCAGGGATTCTGTTCTGTCCAACCCACCTGCACCAGGGGTAGAACCCTCTATGGGGATGTCAGTGTTGGTAAGTCCGCCTTTGGCGGTTACGGATGCAGGGTCACACTCCACAACATCTGATCCTGTTCCTGGGCCAGCAGATCAGAGGGGGAATGCAGTCCTGCAGCCTCAGGCAGTGCCGGCATAGCATGGCGCACATCGCCTTGCCCCAAACAGGTGTGGTGCCCGCCGACGCGGTGGCTGTACTCCACCCGGCAATACCGCATGGGAACAATCCATGTACGGTATGGCAACCCAACAGGCAGCATCAGTTGAGATGATGGCTCAAGCAATGGGGAGGGTGGCCACTTCCATTGTCCCCCCTGAAAGGCAGATGGAGCAACTACAGCAGGCAACAGACTCCATTTGCCAATCACACAGGGAGGACATGCTGGCATCCAACAGGGACAGACGGGCAGCACTGGAGACTCTACGCCAATCGATATCAATATAGTCCCAGGGCCACAGGGAAGCCCTGAGGGTAGAACTCCATCACATCATGGACACTCTTGTTGACCTTGAGGCTTCCTCTAACTTGAGGACAGAACAGCAGCTGGAGCGGCTCACACGTTCGCTCTCAGCTGAGATGCAGGCAACTCGGGAGTAGATCCGGGCATCACGTCAGGTGGTGCATGGGGATCTCCGCACTTAAATCCTCCAGAACGAGACCTTCCACACCCGCATGCTTGCTGCCATGGAGGACCATACCAGGGCTTTGCGTGGGCTGCCTCCCATAGCGCCACCACCTCCTGTGGCAGCAGCAGAGGGTGATGAGAGCGACAGCAGCAGTTCCCCCACATTGGCATAGCTGTTCAGGCCATGAGCCCATGGAGGTGTTTTTTTTTTTTTCGCAACATCCACACAGGTGGCTGTTGGTGCGCACCCTGTCCTCGGACCTCCTCGGTGGCCTCCCCCCCCTGACCCCCAATGGCCATTTTTGATTTTTGATTTTTTTTTTTACAGTGTGTTGCCTTGTGTGGCTCCCGTGGGCATCCACTGTATTCCAGCTGGGCACATGCAGGCTTGTCCTGAGTTTGGGTTAGATGCTTGTGTTCGTGAGACACACACCCCTCCTGCTTCCCGTTTCCATGGGCTTGCAAAGGGTGTGCCCAAATGACAGTGACTTAAACAGTGACGTTGTACTCCCATGAGCTGTGTGCACAGTCTGTAGTCAATACTGTGTATATATTCCTAGTGGATATTGTTGTTGTATTGTACACTGCATGGTCTATTGATATGTGCTTGTGCATCCATGTCTTCCTCCTAATTTGCAGGCTCATTCCTCATGTCTTCACAAGGCCGCCTACTTTGGAGATGGAGTTCATGTTGTAAGCAATGCACTTACACATTTGTGAGGCAGCAGCACTGTACAGTTGGAAGTGGTTGATATGCTGGCATAATCAGGTTGTAAGACTACCACTACTTTAACTTAGTACTGTCATGTTTATGCTATGTTTGAGGTTGTGTAGCTGCATTGTATTGTTTGTATGTATTTGGTCATGTGTGTTGTTAGTTCTACATTACTGGGAGCATATTGTGTGTGGCCAGTTTCCATTAGGGACACTGTACTTTGTGACACTTGTGTCATGTTTTGGGGATTGCTTTGTTTGCTCTCACATAGCATGACATGCCATGGTGTGTTGGGTGGCAGTGCTGGGGAGGGGGTGGTTGACATGGCACTGTTGTCATGTTGTATTTTGCAAGGGGGTAATGAATTTAGCAGCATAGAAGTGTGTCTTTTGATGACACAGCATTGGTGGTGTTTGTATAGGTAGGGATGCACACAATGTAACACTTCCAGGTGACCAATCTCAAGGTTTGTATGGTTGTGACAGTTGACTTTCCCTTATGTCATCATCATTGATTGTCAGATGGTATGTGCCAGGGCTGTGTGCACTCCACAGGGGTGTGATTTTAGGTGAAGTAATTAGCCACCAGCTGCGTACGGGCTGCCTCACCCCTTGCCCTTTCCCCTCCCAGGCGCAGCGGGCGTGCATATGGTTGGGGATGTGGGGGCACCACCATGTCCACGGGCAGGCCCCGGGTGTTGCAACGTTGTGCAGGACACATGCTGCCACTATGATCCTTCACACTACTGGGGGAGCGTGTAACAGCTGCCCGCCAGAACGGTCAAGGGAGCGAAAGCGTGACTTGAGCACTCCGAATGTGCGCTCCACTATGCCCCGGGTTGCAATGTGGGCTGTGTTGTATCTTACCGCGGGTGGCGTGGTGGAGTTCTGAATTGGCGTCATTGTGTGGGTGCTCAGAGGGTAGGCACTGTCCCCTCGGGAGGTGGTGATGGGTATCATTAGTGGGGTTGTGACATTACTCAGTATCTGACCTGCATGCATGTGCTGTGGCATTTATACTCACCGAGCAGCCATGTATCGCCATACTGCCCAGCTTCTAGGTCCTGGTTTAGGGTTGACATTCTGTAAATAAAATTGTCGTGGGTGGACCCTGGATAGTTGGCATATACTGAGGTGATGATTCCCTTGGCATCACATACTACCTGGACGTTGATTGAATGCCAGTGCTTGCGGTTTCTATAGATGTGCTCTGATGCCCTGGGGGGACGTAGAGCCACATGGGTGCAATCAATGGCACCCAGGACTTTGGGGAATTGTGCCACCCCGTAGAAATCCTGAACGGCAGCCTGCCTTTCTGCAGGTGTTCTGGGCAGGTATATGTGCCTGCGGACTGATGGGCGTGCAGTCATGATGGCCAAGACCTGGTGTAGGCAGCGTGACTGCGTGGCCTGTGACACACCCCCACTATAGCACTTGTCCGCTGAAATGATCCAGTGGCCAAGAAGTGCAGTACATTGAGGACCTTCTCCAGGGGGCTGAGTGCTTGGGAACACAGGGTGGGTGATGTGAGGTCATCCTCCCACTCACTGACCAGGTCGAGTATTATGTGAGGTGGAAACGTGTACCTCCCATACACCTAGTCATCAGGCATCCCAAAAAGGCTGGTTCTGGGTGTGAAAATTCTGGGCCTGACTATCCTCCTCCTCCTCCTGCAGTATCCCACGACCACTGCTGCTAGGAACGGTATATTCATCCTGGCGTCTAAGCTTGTTTGTTGTTTGCACGCACTTTTATGCTGCGCGGGTTCACGTACGCCTGCTTCCTGCTGGCGTATGTGTTTCCGGATTAGCGCAACTTTTTTGGCGCACGCGTTAGCCCCGTTTGAATCCATGAATACGTGTTTTGAATGTGCGTGTGGGCATTCCGTGCATTTGCCTCCTGTACTTCCCCCGTGACGCCCACATTTTCACGCATTGTTCCCCATTCCACGTGTCACGCCCTCTGTTCCTCCTACTTTTGTTGTGTGCGCCGCGCTATGTGCGATTTCACTGTGAGCATAGCGCACGTTGTTTGGAGACGTGTGCGCCAGTGTGCGCCACGCAGAATTTTGGTGCACATCCTGGGATTTCCACGTGCACAGACTTCCATGAATCGCTGTGCGCGGGTTTCGCTGCGATTTTCGCATTGGCACTGCGAATCGCACGCTTTCGCACGCTTGCGCTGAAAATTTCAGCTCACATTAATTCCATGAATCGGTCTGAAAGAGGTGCCCAGAACAAACACATGTTGAAAAGATCCCAAAGAGCAGCTACCTGCAAACCAGAGGAACGACAACTGCAACAACCCGATAACTGCACTAAAATTACAGTTTTTCACTTGCTAGTCTTTCTGTTTTTGCCAGGAGAAAAGTACAGTGAGAGATTAAATTACTAAACAAACTGCACATTCTGTTATTTACAAAAATCCTGTTTAATCTGTAAAAAATAAAAAATGTTGCTCTAAGTGCCTGTACCAGCACATGGATAACGTGCATTCTGAGTGGGAGGAGAGTGCAGTCGGCACTGGTATCTGGTTGGGAAACAGTCTGTGTGGGAACCTTATGATTTGGCTCTAATAAGGCTGTAACTACTTCCCCGCCGCACAGGTTTAAAATACTGGAGCAGTACGTGTAGTGCCTATTTATTTATTTATTACATTTGTATAGTGCACAGCAGCCCTTGGGCATCGAGGCGCTTTTACTTGAAGGGAACTTGGTTACAGGGAGCGAACACATGGAGGCAGCAGTTATACATTGAACAGAAATAGAGCAAATATACATTAGGATACATATATATATACATATAAGCATGGTGCATTTATGTGAAAAACAGGTTTTGCTGTAAATTATGGCGTACTTCAGGGAAGAGCAGAGTTTTCATGGCTTTGTGAAAAGTCATGAGGAATGCCTCGCCTTGGAGGGTGGGAGGTTGGGCATTCCAATGTGAAGGTGCTAAGTAGGGGAAGCTAGAACCCCCGGCTCTAGATCTTCTTACCATAGGCACACAGAGTGTGGTGGCGTAGTGTGTCCTAATTGGCCTATGTTGTGAGTGTGAGTAGAGTGCAGTCGGCACTTTTTAAAATTTATTTTATTGTTTTTAGTTCGATTAACATACTTTTACAACAATTCTATTGATATTTATACACATAAACTCAGTCGACACTGGTATCTGGCTGTGAAACTCCCTGCGTGTGAACCTTATTATTTGGCTCTACTGTGGTTTTAGTTCCTTCCCTGCCTCGCAGGATTCAAATACTGGAGTGACGCATGTAAGGTTGTAAATGCGAGGAGAGAGTATTCGGCACTGGCATTTGGCTGCCAAACTACCTGTGTGGGAAAAATATGAATTGGCTCTAATGTGGCTTTAATTACTACCTCACAGGTTTCAAATACTGGAGTGGCGCGCATAGAGCGCACGCATTGTGAGAGGAGAATGCAGGCGTAGTGAGTGGTCAACCCGAGAAGAAGACGCTTGGTGGCTAGTAAGATCTTTCACATGTTACAATTTTCATATTCCTGCTGTATTATCATGCCCAAATGGGGAGGACAATACCATACTAGAAGCAAGGTCTGCCTGGACACTTTAAAGGTTACAAAGCCAGTGGATCATTTACCGACCAATTATCTGTGCATGCATAATATTGCCACTTCGACCATGGTTCTGGAGTCCATTGAGGTGATGAACAACGTTGGGAAAATTATAATTTGTTTTGCTGTAGCATCAGTTCTGGGGGGAAATGTACCTACTCCCTTGACCAGTACATCAAACGCCAAATCAAAGGCTACGCCTAAAGCGACTCCTATGCAATCCAGAGGCGAAAACTCACAAGGAGACTCTTTGAAGTCGCTACCACGATTGACAATAAATCCCTCGTAAACGTATGTTATAGTCTCCATTGAGAAGCTGCAGAGGTCGGTCAGTCGGAAGTGCAGGCTGATAGATTGAATCTGCACCCCAATATAATTGGTTGCTGTCTATCTGCCACTCCTGATTTGGAAAAACTAGTAAAGCCCCGTAGCCATAGTGGTCTCTTAAGTGAGTGTGCAAGTTCTGGCGATTCCCCAACTGAGAAGTATACAACAGATATGGATGAACTGTGCTCATTACTAAAAGCACTTTTATCGCTCTATACAAAGATATTTAAAGGTCAAAAGAACAACGTAGTTATACTCAAATCTATTGATGAGGCAACTATGATTTCTGATGGTTCACTCCTCTACAACGGTTGATAGCATGGTTGAGGTCAATTTTTAAGACATTGAAAACAATAGCACATGCATCGGAAATGAGGTAGACCTTGTGCAGCTACAACGCCATCCTACTAGGGAGGAGGACCACACAGCACCGAATGACGTTGATCAACCTGTCGCGGTGATGCTGGACAGCTTCCAGAACAAAGATCAGAATCTGATGCTGATTTATTACAGTTCAGAAAGAACAGGCGATGCAGGAAGAAAATATCAAAAACTGGTCGCCCTACTAAAAAATATTGGGCAAGGCAAGTCACCCATAGAAAAACTAATTCCATGCACACTTGTTTTTCTACAGAAAATAACTATGAGTTGGTCGAAAAAAAAATGGTACAAAAGAAAGAAAAAAGAGCAGAACTAAACAAAGAAAGGCTAACAACAAGGGGACTTTGGACCGTTATGTCTGTTCGCTTACAAATGACCTCGTAGAACCCATAGAATGTAAATCCATCAGTGAATTATCGTGTTCTGGTTCTGGTAATTCAGTGGTGATTGTGGATATGCCTCATAACAATGAGGAGAGGATGGTGGAAGGAACAACCCCTTTTAAGGACCTGCCTGTGACTAAGCGATGGAAGAAGTTAGCGGTCAAACATTAGTAGCAAGCCCTCATCTAGGTCGCCCTCCAGGTGTCCAGATCCTATGAATGAACTGAAGGTTATGATTACAGACCTATTTACATCAATGGAAAGTTCTTACTTAAATTGACAAGACGCCCTGAGACTTTTACACATCTTACAGCAACTGAGGATAATTACCACCAATGATGCGGCTTTGGTAGATTTACATGACTCAGGCTGGATGCTAACTGGGCGTGTCTGCAATTCTATAACAAAATAACTGCGAAATTATTAATGGATCTGGCCCTTCACTTTTTAAGGATGCATTATTCTTTTCAATTTAGCTCTCCTTGTGCTGTCTGTCGAGAGGAAAGATTACAAATAAATGATAAGACCCTCTTGAAAGCATATAGGAACCATGCAATACACAAAGGCAATGCTGTATTCCCTCTGCATGGTGGTACTGCACAGGGGGAATGGGGTTGGAGACCGTTTGTGCTAACAGGAATAAGTGAATGTTTAACCCCTGTGAACTACAAGGATGGTTTCTTATGACTAATCATTTGGCATACTAGAGGTCATGCTCATTAGACACGTAGAGATACTGCGTTAGCCAAATTGGTAGAATGTGATATTTTCCTCCTTCAGGAAACTTGGCTAACCACATTGCTAGCCTTAGATGGATATGAGTGTAGGAATAAGGTTGCAACTAAAGGTTTCATAGGCAGACCCTGTAGTGGTCTGCTCATTGATGTAAAGAATGATAAGCATGTTAAAGACCTAATGTGTATGCTTTGTGTGCTCTCTTGCATAGTAGTGGAAATGAAGCTGTCAACAATGTTTTGTTGTTAAACATCAATGATCCTCTGGGGGGAATATGAACTAGGGAAATCATGGCTTTTCTCACAGGGATCCTAGCAGAATGGAACTGAAATAATCTGAAGGGAGGAGTCATAATTTGTGGGAACTGAACACCTATTGCAAGACGGCTAGTGAGTGTTCTGCAGGTAGTGCATGAGGTGATAAAGCTGTTCACTTAAAGGCACAGAATTCCTTCCAGAATAAGCAAGGAACAAAGTGGTTACGTTTTAATGAAAGCACACAGCCTTCATTACCTCAATAAGGAAGAAAGTAAGAAGACTAATGTCAATTTCACTTAGTCTAATGGAATTACAGGTAGTTGCTTATACTCTATTTCTATGGTGTTTGGGACTTTAACATATCGCCCACTTCCATTAGTGATCATAAAATATTAAAGTTAAACATTGATAGACTAAACACTAACCATCATGACCAATTAGAAGGGTATAATGAAATCAACATACAGGGCAATAGTGCTGTCTGGAATTAAAATAACGTTGGTCTCTTAAACAATCCACTGCCTCTAGATCAAGTGGCCACTATAATAGCTCCTAATAATGACGCTGATAGGGCAGTGGGACTTTTTTCTCATTATGCGTATCTTTATGGTAATCCTTCTCATAAATGTCATCCTTGTAACAATGACAACGTATTTCTTACAATTATTTCACACAAAAAAAAGCATTGCAACGTAACATCCGCTCCATGACGACACTGGTCAAGATACGAGACCATACTAAATCCCAGAGATGGGCTATTATTAAAAATCTGGACGCCAAGTATAACAACTGGCTATATACATGCAAGTATTCTATCCTGATGGCGAATTGGCAGTTAATATTTAACATCTTGAGAACAAATGACAGTGAAATATTCTGGCATTTTGTTAGGTCATTTCTGAATTATTCCCACAAGAAATACATCCACCCTATTGTCGAAGTAGACTGGCTGATTTAAATTAAACAAATTATATTGTAAACCTTTTGGCCTAAGTGGGGGCACATCACTACAGGACGAGAGGCATTAGAAGCCTGATCTTATTTTAAAAGTAGAGGACATGTATGAGTTAATTATAAGGTTAAAGCTCTCCAGGGCGCCAGGCCCGGACGGTCCATCTAATTTAGTATTAAAAAATGACAGGTGGCTTTGGGGCAAGTTATTGTATGATTTGTTTTAAGAGGTGCTGATAGGGGGTTGCATTGTCAGCTCTTAAAGAAAGTTGCTACTAATTCCAGTGTATAAGAAGGGGGTGGTCAGAGAGGATACTGCCAATTATAGACTCTTGGCTATGCTGGATGTTCCAGGGAAACTCTTTTGTAACATTCTTTTAGAAGCAAACCAGTTTCTTCAGGGGCATGGGCACATTTCTCAACATTTGGGGTATGCAACATCTTATACGCAACAAACTCAATGATAAGTCTGAGTCCCTGTATATTGGATTCATTGATATGCGAGTGCCCTTGATTACGTGTCTCGCAACTGGCACTGGGGAAAGATTTATAACTGGGGAATAGATTCTGGACTCCTTAAATGTAGTATTCAGTTCTACTGTGACATCTTGGTATCTATTAGGTTGAACCAAACCAGTCAGCTATCAGATTATTTTCTGACTAGTAATGGGCTAAAGCAGGGCTGTGTACTTAACCGCCCAATATTCAACCTCTAAGTAGCAGATTTGCACATTGCCATATGTATGTGTACATAATTATCCACCAAAACTAGGTGCACGGCACATCTCGTGGCTATTCTATGCCGATGATACATTAATCATTGAGAGAACACCTACAGGACTGCCGAGATCATTATCAGCTTTTTCATCCTATTAAAAAGAGAATAACTCAGAGATGAATCGTACAACAACCAATATGATGTTCATTGGTAGAAAGCAACCGTATAGAAACTTCAGGTGGAAATTAGATGGAAAAGTGATTGAGGTAGCAACCAGCTACATGTAACTAGGTACACTATTGGCCACATCAGTACCTTCGGCCTTGTTAAAGCAGTATATTACACCCAAGGTCATGAACACATTCAGGATAGCGAAGAACTGTATATGTACCAAATCTGGTTAATCAATGGAGGGTATGTTGAAAGTATTCACAACAAGTATTGCCCCCGGCATCTTGTATGGACTTGAGACATATCCTGAATGGTAATTAGTGTGGTTAAAAAGCCTGGAAGAAAAACTCTGGAGATATACCTTAGGCCTCCCTAAATCGTTATCAGTTGAGACAATCCGGATGGAGTTAGGGCTAGTCTCCCTATGAACAATAATTAAAATCAAAAGTAGTATTCTCCTATTTAGAATGTTGACAGACAAGGGGGGATCCCTATTAAGTTGGTATGCGGATTCAACAATAACACATGCTGACTCCAACCTGGAAATGAAGGTGATGGTTGCGTCGTGCAATGAGTTTCATAATGCCATT
The DNA here is from genome assembly GCF_040938575.1 of Ambystoma mexicanum. Lineage (NCBI taxonomy): Eukaryota > Metazoa > Chordata > Amphibia > Caudata > Ambystomatidae > Ambystoma > Ambystoma mexicanum. Next base: position 721,596,939 of record NC_090932.1, read on the forward strand.
GGTTGGAAAATTGGTTTAACTGACAAGGTTGCAGTGGCAAGGAAATCTTTAATAGAAAATGCCTATACATGGGATAGAAGAAGTAACATTGATTATTTATTGATGGAAAAAATCTCTTCATCAAAATGCAAAACAATATTTTCCATTTCTCCTACCTTTTGATAATTTAATATTGATCAGTGATAGAAATTTGAGGCAATATATGATGAAACGAAGGCTAAAGCTATTATCTTCATTAATGGTCGTTTGAGCCAGAGAGTATACCCCTACTGAGGAAAGAGTGTGCAGAACCTGTGGGAGGGAACTGGAAACTACTAAGCACATGCTAACTCAATGTTTTGTTATGTCATGTTATGTTAAAGGATATTTATACTGTGCACTACCACCACCGGAGTGGTCTCCTAGTTCTCTGGTGTATCTGAAAAGCAAGGGTGTAGGGTAAGTTAGTAGGACTTAGCTGGAAAAGGCTCCAGGTAACTGTGATGTGCTGTTGGCAGCTTCAGTTCAGTTTGCACTGTTCGCTGACCGTAGGTGTGATTTTTGAGTTGGTAACTGTCATGAGCTGTTGTGAGAGGATATGTGTGCTTTGTTTCGCTGTTGCTGTGTAGTGAAGTGTGTGCAGTTTATTGGGCAGTATAGTTATAGTTGTGTTATGTTTAGAATGTGAGAGGTGTGAGCAGAGGAATAAGGTTGTTAATGGGTTTGGTTAGGTTCGTGGTGTTGCTACGTCATACATCCTAGGCTATGGCCACCTGTGATACGCGAACCTGCTAGTGTTACATATTGTGGTGCTCTAGGGGGAAATAGGAGGTACAGAATTGGTAGAGGTGCATAAAATGTGCTATCTGTATTTTCTGCAATATGGGGAAACAATGCCTGGAAATAAATGTTGATGTTATGTCGGTGGTGCTACTTCAAGAGTTATTTTAAATACTGTTTTTTTTCCGAAGTGTAGACATCTTGAAAGAATGCTTGGTAAGGAAAGGCAGTGAATCTTAATATATATATATATATTTATTTTGATTTGTTGACCTGGTTGAGGTAGTGATTTGATAATATTTGATCTACTATCATAGTATTGTTCTCTACGTTATTCGTATTTTAATAGTGTCATTTGTTGTTTTTTTAAGATATTTTTGTATAGTGTATAATTCCCTGTTCTATGGAATGTCTTCCACTCATGAGGATCTACAACCACGTTTTAGCTCACTCCACCCTTCACAGAGTAGCAATATAAATTCACATATCAGTTTTTGACCCACCCACAAGGGCAGTCCAGCACCGAAATGCTAGACAATTCTCCTCTGAACAAGAGTACCATGAGCAGTCACAGACACGTGTTTCAGCCTTGTTGGGCCTCCTCACTAAAGTGAAGCTGAGCCTCTCTAAGGCACAGCGAGCAAGGGGTCAACGTTTGGATAAACCTGGGTTACTTAGGGTGAAACCCCACGTTTTACAAAATTGAAAACTGTATATATTGTATATTTTGTAACTTGAGCGTTTGTTTATTCTGAAGTGAAAATGTTTATTTAAACAAAAACACTTTTAAATAAAATAAAAAAGATAGTTACTTATGTGATCATATATGCATATAATACCGTGGCATAGAGAAATGACGACTTTAGGCCTCAAAACTGCTTGAACCAGAAAGAAAGGCCCAAGTGCTCCATGATCTCCACTCCATTTTCACCACCAAGCAAATAACGGCCAACGGAAATATGTTCAGAGAGGAAATATATCAAGTGAAAACAAGCAAATGACGTAGTCGTGAGAATATATGAGATCTCTGAACCTATTTTTGACAAGAAATATAAGCGGGCAAAGGAAATTCATATACCCAAACCTACCTTGTGGCGAAAGGTGTGTACTAACTCGGCATGCCGTGCAGAGTGTCACCCAGAGAAAAGGCTTCTCGCACCGACCCCCTTTGAAGGATTTCATGCTGTTCCACCAGAGGTAGTAGGATCCAATTCACGTTAAGCCCTATCCAGTAGATATTTAATGTGACTTCAGAGGTCAGGCACATGCCCACTCTCACTTGTTTGTAAATAGCAACATATCTGCTTACCAACCCAGGGTTCACAAATACAAGACTGCCAGGTATCAAGAAGCAGTGGTCAAAGTGTAGGAAAAGAAGTACTGGAACTATGTTCCTTGTTGGCCTGCGCTCGCTCATCACAAGCTTCATCGCCACACCCTCTCCCAGGGACAATACAAACACCCAAACACCCTTTTTTTAAAAAAATTATACCATTCTGAAACAGTTTCTTTTTAAAATGAAAGCATAGGAACAGTAAAACATATTTACAAAAGTAGAGAAGCACCCCTCCCGACCACTCCCGCCCACTTTGAACACTGTCAGGAAGGCATTTCGAGAACTGTGAACCACACGAACAGCGCATTTCAGATTAGGCTTATTTTACATCATGAAATAACTCTAATCTCATAAATAGGACAAAAGGGAAAACACAGACATGCTACTACTTTCTAATTGTAAATTTCAAATATTGTTGATAATATTTTTCCAGTATGATGCCCTACAGAGAATGAGAACACTGTCAAGTGACCACGTACAAAATGGAAAAAGTTGTTTGTTTCGTCAGATTACTGTCATAGTTTATAGACAACACACGTTATATGTTATGTTGCATATCATATGGTCCCAATGATATGTGTATACATAAAACTAGTAAACCTGGCCTGTGGGCATACTACACATGCAATTGAACGAGCCCGACTGAGGAAGCCATAAAGTCTCTGGCTGCTGTGTGAAATGGTTGCTTGCACTGCATGATATTCGAAAGGGAAAGCACAAGGTGACACAACCATTATTTCCATGGCACCCGAAGCGGCACGCTGTCTTGCAGTGAGGTTCACTTACAACTTATAAAGGAGTCCCTTATGAGCTTTGCCGGAATGAGAGCCGTGGGTACCCACACTTTTGTGAGCACAATCTGGAGCAATGAGCGGTACACCGTTGCAAAACCTGCAGCATGATCACTCATCAGAGCTCTTTCAGTCCTGGGTTTTGAAAGCCACAACAAGACGAACCTTCCCACCCCCTATAACTTTATTAGGCCCTCATGCTGTTGCATGTTGCGTGTCACTGGTATGCCCATCCGGCCCTTGTGAGCCCCCCGGCCACAGAGCACACTGCACATGGTGCTTGTTCTCCAGGTTCTACAGTCGCTCCGGCGTGGCCGTGGCAATGCCCCGTTTATTAACAACACATGCAGCAGAGTTGCCTCACTCCGCCACGTGTGTGCCCTCAAAGCGGCAGGCACAACACTTCTCCTTTTTCAAACTGGTATCACTATGTGGTCACCCCTGAGCAATAGCCCTGACTCAATAAATGTCAGCTCTTCCTTTACTCTCCACAGTTGTTCCAGCGCCAACTGTGCCTCCTGGGTCCTTTGCGCCAGCGTGTTCATGAACGACCTCCATGACCCTTGCTGAAGGGCCGCCTTTAGTATTAGGAAGCACTCGACCTCAGCCACTGCCTTTTCTAGCTCTTGGAGAGGCACTGAGTTTGGGGTTGCCGCCTCTACAATTAGCCTCACATGTTCGTCAGCCTCCTGCCCACTGATCCTTCCATGTCCTTCCGCCTCGCCTTTGGGATGCCTAGACGGATAATCTGCAGCATTGTTACTGCCCAGCAGATACACCAATGAGACCCCATATTCCAGGAGCGCCAGCATCCATCTTTCAATCCGGGCTGGAGGTTTGGAAGATGAGCCAGCCATGATCAGCAGCAGGGGCTTATGGGCAGTTACCCCACCATCACCGGCCATCCCAGCACATACAGGCAAAATTGCTGACACCCCCCCCCCCGTGACTGCCAGGGCCTCCCTCGTGATCTGCGAGTAGCGCTGTTCTGTCTCCGAAAGTGCCTTGCTCTCATAGACAATCGGCCTGATTGTCGTCCATTTGGGTGAGAACGATATTCAGGATTAAATTAAGGGCAACTAAAATCATTCTCTGACTGGTCCTAATTTTAGGCCTATTCCAACTACAGCTGTATTTGAGTTAAAAGTTTCCACCAGTGTTGAGGTTACAATATTATTATTTGCCTTGAAGCCTACTTATCAGAATGGAAACAACCTTGGTCACTGTTCGACATGACATTCCATCAATTGCTGACAAAGGGTTCGAGTCACTTCTGTAATGTTGAATCTCTCAACAACATTCGATACAGTCAACCTTAAGATTCTAACCTGCCATGTTTTGCAAGTTGTGGAGGTATCTGAACAAATCATAGACTAGAGTCAATCTTTTATTTTTGCAGATACCAGTCAGTGAAACTTGGCCATTCTTGTCAAATCCCACATTGGTCCCTTGTCTGGTTCCACAGCCGTTCTAGCTGCCACTGCTGCTGTTTAACATTTACATCTATCCGTTTCTCTCCCATCTAGGCAATTGTGGCCTTATTTGCCATTGTTGTGCAGATGACACATAGATCAACCTAAAACTGAACACACCTCTGATGATATTTCTCAATTGAAATTAGGTCTGTGTGAAGACAGGCATTGGATATTACAAAATGATATCCAACAAAATCAGTCTAAATAGCAGATTATGCATTTGGGACCCAAACATGCCCTCATCGATTCAGTCAGACATCCTCCTTCTTTGACTCTTTTAGTGGTTGATCTGAAATTTGCAAAGTCAGCAAAAATGTAAGTCTACTGGAAAGCTGATCTTGGTGCAAATCATCTGGTTAGTGAGATAGTGAAGAATGCTTTCTATAAAGACCATCTTCTCTGGGAAAGTTTTCCCTATTTTCCTAGGCCAGAACCTATTATGGTGGTAGGTGCCCTCATGAATGGTAAACTACTCTATGACACTGAGCATTCATGAGCCTCACCAGGACCGCATACAAGCAGTTCAGATTGCTGTTATGGCTTTACTAAAACACAATGGGGGTCATTATGACCCTGGCGCTAAGGGGTTAACAGCGCCATAAAAGGCTGCGGCGCCGTTAACCCCTTAGTTCCTAATTACGAGGTCCCTTTGCGGGACCTGACCTGAACGGCTGGTATGGACCAGCCGTTAAAGTAGGGACCCGCAAAGGGACCTTCGAGGTAATTACGGTACCGCAATTTGCGGTACCGTAATTACCGCCTTCCCCAGTCCCATTGAGCCCTATGGGGCAAAAATGGGATTGGGGAAGGGCCAATGTTCAATGGGGAATTACCGCCCCGCCAACCTTGGAATGGGGTGGTAATTCCCCATTGAACATTGGCGGACTCGTTACAACACCGGCAGCAACCATGTTGCTAATAGCGACATGGGTTACCGCCAGTCTTGTAATGAGGGCTAATATATTTTTTATTTTTTGGGAAAACCCATCACTGGCTTGTGGGGCATCAAAGGTACATTTTAAATTCCTTTGTGTTGTGTATAAATACACACACGGTCTGGAACATTTGCGCATAGCTAAGGCAATCTTCATACACAAGCCCAAGCATGTATTGATTTGCTGATAAGGCTATGCTATGTGTTCCCAAAGCTAGATGCAAGATCCAGGGGGGTCATTGATTTGCTGCAGCAAACTCTGTTTTTGGAATTCCCTGCCCAGTAAGATCCAGGACATCACTTCTCTTAGTTAATTTCAAATAGTATTAAACACTCAGCTTTTTCACTGTTGCTTGATGGTTTTTTGTGTTTTCTAAGTACACTTCACTGGTATAATATATGCACCTGCATGCACTTTAGTCTGCTTAAGTTACACGTGAGATATTACATTGTCAGAATAACTCAGTCAATCAATCAATCAATCAATCAATCAATCAATCACTCAGTCAAGAGGTGTCGTTATAAGTCTGTAAATGATAGTAGAAAACAGCCAGGCAACAATTCTTAGTGCCCAAAAACCAAAATAAACAAAAAAATATATAAGTGCATAGTGTAAGGCCAGTTATGCAATTTTTTGGGCCAAACAAATCACAACCAAAATATGAATTCACTTTTGGCAATGGTTTGTACTTGAAAATTAAATACTGATTGTATACCAAAAGTTATAGACAGTACATCCAAAACAATGTTCAATACGTTAAGTCCGACCTTCATGAATGTGAGCAAAACACCATGTCATACATGGTTATTATCAGACACAGCAAGGTTTTACAGATGTGGTAATTGTTGCACTAATTAAAACCAAAGAATGATCTGCCTGAAGTAAAACGTATCAAAATAAAACCATTATTAATTGCAAACCGTTATATGTGTTCTGTGTCATCTACTGTATTTTCAATAATGCAAACAACAATCAGAACCTTTATGATTGGAATGAATGAGCGCAGTTGTGAAATATGCCATTCTGACCTCTAAGGTGTAAAAGATTGCCATTGTATCTCTATTAATACCAAATTGGAGTGAGTCATTCTGTTTTAGAAAGTTTGCTCTGATATCCAGACATCCTTTCATCAAACTCCATTCCAAAAGCATAATGTACACCTCGCGCCTGCTGCATCAGTATCCTGATCTGTATTGTGGCACAGAGCAGGTTCAGAGTTCACAGGTGCCTTCTTGACAGCTAGGTTGACAGCAAAGTCAATTCAGCACAAAGGTAACATTTAAACCTGCACCTCTGCTCCAAAACCATGTAGATATGAGAGGTACTATCCTGGTGGCAGTTGTAAACCTTACATATAAGCCATATCTGAGTTAGCGTATGTTTGCTGGTATTTCTTATAATAATGAAACCATATAGGTATCATATCCATGTCAGCCCTGTGAGCCCAGGTCAGCAATGGACAGGCTATGTGCATTCTCCCTAGACTGGCTGACTCTGTTCTAACCAACAAAGCAGGTAACAGTGGGAGTTGCCTCTTTTGATCCTTTGTGAGGTCGAGTAACACCATCCTCCAGCAAGACAGCCCCTCAGCGCTGGCTGCACTGGTAATATTAATCAAAGAGCACACCACACTCAAAAGGACACACCTGAAACCACGGTTTAGAATATCAAGGGTATTTGCTGTCTCTGAGAAGTTGTTGGAATTCGTATTGTCAGAGGGAGTGCAGCACATTTGGGGAAAGTTTCTACCGTTATATTCATCTCTATATCTATTTATCCTTCCTTAGGAGGGGTAAGTCTAGAGTCTGGTAGGCCAAACAGAATGCAGCAACAACAGAAAAGATGAGAGAAGAAATTAAAATCTTTTCAGCATGGAAAATAAGCAAGGGCCAAGCCTTACGCATTTTAAAAACATAGGCTCAACAAGAGCAAGAAAGTAGGGGCTTATGAAGAAAAAGACAAATGAAGAATCTAAGTGAAGACCAATAATGTGAGCAGAAGAAGAGATGGGGTGAAGAGAAGGGGGAAGGATATAGATAGAGGAGATAGGGTAGGGGAATAGTGACACTGGGAAGGAAATTAACTTCTGTCTTGAAAGAATTAAAAACAAGATGATGATCGGACATCCAAGATTCGATGGCCAAGAGATATGAAGTTAAGGTAGAGTGTATAGGAGAGGAAAAAGAAGAGTAGAAACACAGTGAATAAGAAGTGTTCCAGGGTAGAGACAGGCTCTGCTCCCTAACCACTCCAAGGGTGGACCTCTTCTCGAGGACGAAGACCGGTCACTCTACAGCAAATCATCAAAGGCTCGGAGAGCAGAAAGAGCTTAAAGTATCCTAGAGCCCCTACAGTGGGTTTTACATCATGCAGAGTCAAATCAGCCATTAACCCTGTTCTACCACATTAAATTAGTCAAACTGCATTTGAACCACGTTCACCACACCCAAACCAGAGGGACTAACCAGTGCTGCTTTTAGAATGGCCACTTCTTTGCACCCGTTCAACTGGCTCCCCTCTGCATCATGCCAAGTGATGTCACCTGCTAGGCTGAAATAACCTGCTCACCACAGTGGATAAACTTGAGCACTGCCACTTCGTACTCTGCATCGGATATCCACGGTTACTGCATCAAATTGATGTAACTCAACTCGAACCACTGGAGCATCGCATCACTCACTATCATGAACTAGCGGTTACTGTCTTAAACTGACTTGACCTGTCCTTGCTGAGCCATGCAAACCGTAGGACCCCAACGCCACTCTTGACTGTACCAAATTCCTGATTTGAGCTGACTAGATGCTAACTCTCCACTTGGCCCTGCAAGACTTGTGCCACCGGCACAGTTCAAAGCCTTGCTCAATGCTGTCACAATGCTGCACATCTGGTTAAGGTACTTTGAACATACCCTGTCACCCTGGTACACCTTTAGGCACCCTGGAGACTAGCGCAGTCCCTTTTTGCACCGTTTTCAACTAAAAACATATCCTATTTGAATTCCTTATTGCATTTCCTGCCTGTTTTTCATACTTTCTGAAAGAGTGCTGCTCTATTGCATTCTGTATTTCTCTGTCATTCCTTTACAGGGGTGGGTTTTTATTTGTATTTGTACATGGTGGTGTTTAAATAAAGTATACATAATTTATAGAACCCTGATTGGACATCCCTTTTATTTGGGACTGTTGTAATTTGTTGTCTGTGTTACTACTGGAACACATTCACATCTCTTCTGCAAGTATAGCCTTCACTCAGCCCATGTAACGCCAAAAGAGGCATGAGGTATATCTCCTAACTGTACCTGATTTACCCTTATGATTGGGATCACTGTTGGTTTGCAGAAGTGTGGGCGATGAGTAGGCAGTGTTGCCACTACTCATCCTTATACCTCTAAAGAGCAGAAATAATGTCATCACCCAAAGCAGATGACCGCTGGCACTACCTAAGTTCAAAGGTAGCAAAGTCTATGTAACCAAGAACATGCAGACCAGAGAATAGAGCACTGAATGCATGGCTGTGAGTGTCCCGTGCCAGACCTGCCAAAAGGGGTCCGGTGTTGCTCAGGCTATTGTATCTGATTACTTGAAATGAAGCATAATTATTTTGAGGGCAACTATGAAAAGACCCCCAGCCATAGCCAGCACACCACCACCGATGAAGGCTTATTCTCTGCTTCCAGTCACATGCTGAGAAGTAGGCAGAGGGTGTTTACTATGCTATATGGGTGTGCATGGGTTAGCACGGGTGATTGTCTGCAGGAGGGTGATTGCTGTATCATAATACTCCGATTAGCCTTTGTGCTGCTACTGTACTGTTCTTAAACCCCACTACTGCTATTTTTAAACTATGAACGTGGAGGTGAGGAGCTCTCTTCAACAGAACTGAGAGTAACCTTGAGTTCTCCTTTGCTGCCCACTGTATAATGTTAATTAGGTGTATTCTTTTACTACAAGAGAGCCACCAACATGATAATTATGTGGGCTCCACAGCTGCATGAGAACCTTCAACATAAGATGTTTTGGGGTCTTCCCCCACTACACGTGAGAGACATAGACACACCTTTTTTGTCAAAGTCTCCCTACTATGCACTGGATGTAGTTGGGCCTTTTTCCCATGATCACCCATTCTTCATCATTGCAAGGAATGACCTGCACCTTCTTACCTGCAGCGGGAATTCTCCTCTGCACCTCTGGAGAAGCGCATTGTGGTAACAGGGAGAGTGGATGCCACATGCCTCTTAAACCTCTGTTTATGACACTTTTGAATGTGGTTATAGATCACAGATGTGTCCAACGCATATTTCTCACTCCTCTTAACCTACCGCACACTCTTCTAGCAGGGCCTGCACACAACACTATACTTCTATGTATGTGTCTTACCCCGAGGTGTGGGTGGGGGAGCGGGAGGGTACTGCGGGACGAAGTTGGAGCATGTGGTTGAAAGTGTTCAGGAAGTACCGTTTAATTTGCCCAGCCCTCTGGTCCATCTTGACCGCTCCAATGAATGGGATACACCAGGGTCAGTTTTATCAGCCTCCTACTCTCCCTTCTCTCACTGTCCCACATCCATGTTCTTTCCATCCTTCTCCTGCCTTGCAATGTACCATATCATGCTGTAGATCTAAGTACTGGCATCAAGAAACATTTGCGCATCTGCACCATACCCTGGATTTTTTATTGCCATAATGACTGATGGTTCAGAGTGAGTCGAAACGATTTGAGCCGAATTAGACATTTACCGACTCTGCTCAATTCGACTCGCAGGCCTCTCCATGGAAGGTCAATTGGCTCTCCACCTCTAGTTTTAAGAAAATGCAAACTGCATATTCGGTTTGAAAGGATATAGAATTGTTAGAGTGGGCAGCTGCCGATAAGTCTTTAACTATATATTTTTTAAAATACTATTTCCCTGATAGGAAAATAATCTATCGGAACCTGGCTTTGGGTCCAAGAGGGCAACATATTTCCTCTAACATGCTGTACTGTTCCATGGGAACATTAAACAATCTATTATTTTGGTTACCAAGTATCCTGTGAACTCTGAAACATGTGTTATTGGTGTGTCCTATAAATAGAGCAAGCTGGGAAGGGGCTCCAGAGGTCATGAGTCGAAATTTCAAGCTGACTACATGGAAGGATGTGATTTATTGATGTTCACCATCTACAACAAGGCCATCATCACGAATGGCACAGCAACGATAGAGCTGGTGGTATTTCCGAATCCTGCCCGTTTTGCCACTTGCATGACTGTAGGTTTCCGAATCTAGTGTCAAAACCTGCAGCATTGACATGAAGGTAAAAGCCCCATGTCAAACAGGCAGTAAAGGTGTACGGGTAATGCCTGCATGCATTTATTTCGATGATCCCAATTGGGTAATGGGGAATAACCATGATTTGAAATCTTTGGAATTACCGCAATTATAGGCAGTGGTCCTGGAAATCAAGTTTGGCAGCAGGATCCCTCATCAAATCGAAATTCCATCAATGAGAGCCAAGGGTCCTGATTCCTGGAATTGCTTTGCACTATGCAAAGAATTCCATGAATCAGGACCTTTAAAGTGTTTGCAGTACAGGTCAGGTTTTTATGGGCAGCATCAATTGCACAGGACACAGCATTGCAATGACACAGCTGCTTCATATATGCCCTTTGCTATCTATTGCTCACTGCTTATGCCTACAAGGTGATCTGTACCACACCTCCACTGCCCTTTACTGCCCTTGCCTGTAAGGAAGGCGATCTGTACCACACCTCCACTGCCCTTGCCTGTAAGGAAGGCGATCTGTACCACACCTCCACTGCCCATGCCTGTAAGGAAGGCGATCTGTACCACACCTCCACTGCCCTTGCCTGTAAGGAAGGTGATCTGTACCACACCTCCACTGCCCCTGCCTGTAAGGAAGGCGATCTGTACCACACCTCCACTGCCCTTGCCTTTAAGGAAGGCGATCTGTACCACACCTCCACTGCCCTTGCCTGTAAGGAAGGCGATCTGTAACACACCTCCACTGCCCTTTCCTGTAAGGAAGGCGATCTGTACCACACCTCCACTGCCCTTGCCTGTAAGTAAGGCGATTTGTACACCTCCACTGCCCTTGCCTGTAAGGAAGGCGATCTGTACCACACCTCCACTGCCCTTTCCTGTAAGGAAGGCGATCTGTACCACACCTCCACTGCCCTTGCCTGTAAGGAAGGCGATCTGTACCACACCTCCACTGCCCCTGCCTGTAAGGAAGGCGATCTGTAACACACCTCCACTGCCCTTGCCTGTAAGGAAGGCGATCTGTACCACACCTCCACTGCCCTTGCCTGTAAGTAAGGCGATTTGTACACCTCCACTGCCCTTGCCTGTAAGGAAGGCGATCTGTACCACACCTCCACTGCCCTTGCCTGTAAGGAAGGCGATCTGTACCACACCTCCACTGCCCTTGCCTGTAAGGAAGGCGATCTGTAACACACCTCCACTGCCCTTGCCTGTAAGGAAGGCGATCTGTACCACACCTCCACTGCCCTTTCCTGTAAGGAAGGGGATCTGTACCACACCTCCACTGCCCTTGCCTGTAAGGAAGTAGATCTGTACCACACCTCCACTGCCCTTGCCTGTAAGGAAGGTGAACTGTAACACACCTCCTCCCCTGCTTTTCAGGGTCTGTGTACTATGTCTGTAACCATGTACCTAAGTAAAAGCGCCCAGATACCCTTGGGTGGGGTGCGCTATACAAGTAAATAAACTAAACAAATACTTCCATGTTTCTAGGGCATGTGGAGTTCGGCTCTGCGAGCAATCAATAGCACATGAGCAGGATTGATATTTGTGTTTGTACAAAATGTAATTTATGCAAAAAAGAAATTAAGTTTGTATCGTGTTCTCCCTGTGTTTTATATAATGTTATGTACTTTGAATTTACTTTTCAAATGTCGTTTATGTATTACAGATATATTTATGAAAATACTTCGTACATAATATGATGTTTTGTTATTGTTTTTCTATGATACAACGACTACTGCCATGAAATAAAAAGTATGGCAGTTGAATCAGTCCTTTCTCTTTTAAGACTGGACTCTACCTCTCAGCTGTGGCTCGTCCCCAGGCACATGCACGCTGGCATTTTTATGTACTTGCGTGCCCCAGAAGGTGTGGCGCCAAATTTTGATTCACCTCACCCAAGAAATGGCTCAACGGTATGGTAAGTTATTGCAAGTCTATGCCACAGTGAGGTCATGTTGCACGGAGTAACACAACACAATGTCCCTAATTCTGGGCACAGCCGATGTTGAGAAAAAATGATGAAGACATATTTTGCTGTGTTTCCAGCGCATCTGCGCATGCTCTGTGGCAATAAATGACCACAAAGATTCACTGACTGCGCACCACACCAAAGCCATTGACCCCATGCAGTGCCTGCCCCAGGTCTGCCAGCACTCTATGCAAGCTTTTTTCGGTGCTCCCCAACATCCCCCAAATGCAGAACAGTTCTGTTGTTCGCCTGATACTCAGAGCTGAGCCCCCTGCTGTTCTTGAAAAGTGTGTTTAAGGGCCCCACGCGGCTTGATTCCTTAATAGGCTTTGGGCAAGACTGATACTTAACTTTACATGTCATGTAAAGTTAAGTATCAGTCTGGCCCAGCACCAATTAAAGTGACTGATCTGGAGGGAGGGAGCCTTTCATTTGCTGGGTGGGGCGCCCTTGTGCGGCCGCACCACCGAGCACACCTTGTGCCAGCGCTGACGCCATGGTTGACGGCATTCTTATTTTTGAAGGTGCATCCAAACGCGCACACAGTGAAGATCTCCCAGATTAGTGCCATGTTTGTCTTGAAGGGCACAGAAACCAAGAAAGATCTTAGTTTTCATTGGTCGCCACCTGCCCACACAGTGATTGATTCTTCTCTCTCTGTCATGTGATCAGAATCGACGGGAAGACCCCAACTGAGTGGTTGCGTGACAATAATTGACATGATGCTGCTTCACCCCTTGGAATACGGCAGCCTGCATGTCCCAGTTAAGGAAAGGGTCAGCACATTGTGACTCATACATGGTACAATCCTTGCAATGAGAATACAAGTCACATAATATGTTAGTATTCATGTTGTCCTTCAATTTACATGTATGAGTCATTACCCCTTCACCCGGCTTCCTCGTCACAGTCCCTACATCTATGAGTCGTTTCCTCCCTTGACAGACCTTCCAAACCACCCTTTCCCACATCAACATGCTGGATCCCAAGGAATGCTCTAGTCCTTCCTTCATGTTTATGCATGTTTGGTACTTTCCTTTCACCCTACTACAAGTTCCCTCCCACCCCAACCCTCGACCTCGTCATCCCAAGTCATCTGAAAAATCCGGGCAGGGTGGGAGGGAATTTAGGACTGTCACGAGGAAGATCTGAACTCGAAGTAATGAAGATTAACGGTTAGTACTCCTACCATTAACAAAATGTATGAATCTGGTGGACATTTTAATCATTTTTCTCTTTGTTACATTTCACAGTTTATGAAAAAAGAGGACATTTTACTTTAGTTAAGGTCATTATTTCCAAGCAAGGTTTGTGCACAGTCATTGTTTTTTTAAAGAACTGAAACATCTGAAAGAACAATAGGATTTGAATCCTTGTGATGTCAATCGATTCAATTTATGTATCGTACATAAGCAATTAAATATATATATATATATACACACACATATATATATATATATATATATATTCAGTAAAAAAAACTTAGTTCAAGGGACGTTATGCTTAAGTTGTGCTACTAAAAACCTTTGAAATTCAGTAAAAAACGTGGTTAAAGGGATGGTATAGTTCCAAGTAAAACCCAAAAACCCCTGAAATTCTCCAGTTATGGTAAGCTAAGCAACCATAACTCGCGCCACCACCTTGCACTGCTTAGACTAACACCCAGGACATCAAAAATGACATCACAAATGTCATTGATGACATCACTGATAACATCTCATGTCTAGCTCCCTCTTTTTTTGTTCACTGACATATCTAAGCCAGGTGGCTTTCTTCACTGTCAGGAATTAAAAAAGTAAAAAGTGCTATAGTTGTTGTCCTTACCCTTCTCATATGTTCTTACAATACTTTCCTTAGGGTACAGTTACATCATATGATACATATACATAGGAGAAGAAGGAATCCTGAAACACAAGAATCTTTTCTGTGCATGAAGTTAATTAGTTCGGTTATGAACACTTTCTGGTAATACTGCAGTTTTTTGTTGTCGCTTACTTTACGTTCCCTGTATATGCTTCTATTTGTATGCATTGTGGTCTCTTTATATTTTGTCTGTGATAGTACAATTATGCAGTAAGGGAAGCATTCGTAGATGCGTATGTTTCACAGTATGCAAAATTCTGTAATGGAAGCATTTATCAATTTAGTATCCTACATGGGAAGATTTCAAATGTTGCACCTCTATAGCGCATGCTGCAGACAATGCCTACGTTTCTTCATGAGGTTGTTCATGTACTGAAAAAACTCAGTAATTCAATGGAATTTTTTAGCAATGCATTGCTTAATGAACTATTTGGCATATGATAGTTCCTCAATGATCTCTGATACTTTTCTGCCAATATTATAATGACAATCCCTTGTGGAGACTCTGCATGAAAACTAAATGCACATTTGATGTCATCAGTGATGTCATCAATGACATTTGTGATGTCATCTTTGATGTCCTGGGTGTTAGTCTTAGCAGTGCACGGTGGTGGCGCGAGTTATGCCACCTGGAAGAGGCTCAAAAGAATAGCCAGCATCAGGGTAGGATGGAAGTGCTCATAGAGCTCCTCCTGCCGTACGCAAAGGCAATGCAGGATGCCATGCATGGGGCGACAAGGATGAATAGCGAGGGAAATGTCACCTCAGTGCTGAAAACTATTGGAGTTTACAGTGGTGAATACTGTGGTGTGCCAGAGGGTGCAGAAACTTACAGAGGCAATGTCATGTGGCCTGCAAATTTTGCAAGGGACACCTCTCCTCACAAAGCAACATGTGGGACCTGGAGTCTGTCAGTTCTCCCTCTGTTACCCCCACAGAATGGTCACAATCAGCGAGTCCCTGTAGGGGAATGTTGCACACTGCCCTTCAGACATCAAAGGCAGCGTCTGGCCTAGAGAAGTCCCGTAAACAATAAATTCCTGACACCAAGCTGACATTGGGGATTGAGGAGGGTGGGATGGCATACCTTTTGGGGATGGAGCGAGGTGAAATTACATGTGTGTTGGGGATTTAGGGAGGTGGGAGGGCATGAGTTTTACAGACTTGTAAATGGAGTTTGCATCACAATTGAAGATCGGTAGTCTTTTGCGTCGTGTCATAGATTTGAATGCAGTGATTGACTATAGTGTGTATTGTGAATATTGTTTTTAAAAACGATGGTCTATTACTTCTTGATACTGCATGCATACTTGATTGCTTCCATCTGCACGGCCATCCTGTGCTGATAGGCCAGCCATGTCTTGTCACCCTCCTCCTATGAGTCTGCTTGTGCTATGACATCAGCAGCCAATGGTATATTCCTCCTGATGCACATATTATGCAGCACTACACACACAAGGACTATCTTTCTACCTTCTCTGGACTGAACATAAGTGCCCCTTGAGTCAGTTTAGGCACCGGAATATACCTTTCAAGAGTCCAAATGTGTGTTCTATGCATAGCCTGGTCCTTGTGTGTGCCTAGCTGCAGGTAATGTCATGTGATGTCCCAGGGTTCCTTATTGGGGTCATGGGCCTTGGTAGTAGTGGGTAGCTAGAGTCAGTCACCTGCATTAAATAAACCGGTTTTACCTTCAAATAGTTAATGTTTGTACTTCCCTGTCCTAATTTCTGAATGCTTTTCACTTCCAAGCAGCTATTTGAGTACACTCTAGTGCCATTGGGGTGTATCTGCCTTGCATTTGACAATTCACAGTTACTTATGCCCATCCTGCACTGCAGTTTATGAATGTGCCCCTACAGTCTTAATTCCCTAATCGTCCCTGCACATCCCAATGGTTGCTTTGCATTTTGTGGCCGTTGCTGCCTTTTGGTGTATTTATGTGTGCCTGTGAAAGTGTGTTTGGTTGGCATAGTATACGTCTACCGACTGTTGTGTGCTACAGGGTATGGAGGGGTGCCATCCTTTGAGCTGCCATGGGTAGCCACCTCGTCATGGCCTCAGTACTGAGGAGAAGCCGAGGGGGCACACTACTACAAACATGTATTTTCAGTTATGGTGTTCTATGCATTCAGGTACTTGTGATCCCATCAGCCCAAGTGCTTTAGAGGGGAGGCGGCAATGAATGTGGGGTTTGCAAAACCATATCGATCATGCCACAGAATACTTTGTGCTACATATGCATTTTGTAGGAGATTTTGTCTTATTGGGGTAAATTCAGGATTTGGCAGTATTTTCTTACCGTAAAAATATTGGTGGTAATTTCACAGTAAACTAGTCTTACATTTAGAGTGGATCTGATATCACACTATTTTAGTGACCATACATTGTTAGCTTGTATTGGTGGTCATTTTAGTGGTATCTTGCTTTGCGATATTTTCAGAATTATCTTATTCCTGTGTTATAGTGGTGAGCATGGTTTCTTTTTATACTATAACCCCATCATAAAACACATCTTTCCTTTCTATTAGAATGCCTTCTAGTCGCCTGTAGAGAGCCCCAGACTTAAAACACTCCTGAGAACCCAATGAATTTATTCGAGGCTCCACCTATAGTTTGTGGCTGGCATTACTGGTTTATGTACTTCCAGTAATCTATGTGCCAGATTAGGCATTACTGGTTTATATGCATACAGTAATCTATGTGTCAGATTAGACACCACTTCCCATCAGCATGCAAGGAAGGTCACGCTCATACATTGCACACACATCCATTATCTTGTAGATAATTAATACAGACTTTCTGTTATTTGCTATTTCAATTATAGTGGTAAATTGTTAAATGCACTACTGCACTGATATAAACCTCCCCTCTGTACTTCACTGATATAAATGATTCACAGATGCATGAATGACACAAAAGTCTCAATTGTTTTTATATAGATTTTGTATTGCATATCATTTATAAATCACCAGATGCTTGCCATGTGTTATTTACAGCATCATCTGCAATATGAAAGAACAAATAGAACAAGCAGATATTTTGCAAACATGAATTAATGTTCCCACACTTTGAATATAGAGAATGATACACATATAATATCCCTAACCTCTCTACACTGTAATAAATCTTAGCCACACAAACATACGCCATACAATCTGTTCCTCACTTGGCACAAGTCTCTTACCAAGGCCAGTAATCTGAGATTCCCGCACGACCTCGCTGTCTTTTGCAGTCCCAGTGTCAGCGCAAAACTCCTTTGTAAATTTGTGTGGGGGAGCACCAACTGATTAGATTCAGTCAGTGCTCGACCCCCTTGAGACAGCCCTGTCCGTCTATCTCCTGAACCCAGCATGAACTGCCAACCCTCCTCCTTTCTCTTTCTTAGGAAAACTTTTACTCAGCCCTTTATTGACGTGGCTGTTCTGCCTACAATTTCTAGCAACCGTGATAAAAAGAATGTGCTCTGTGCCAGCCTTTGTTTTCAGAACAATGACATCTTGATTTCCAGAGTTACTGTTTCGATTTGCTTCCTGCATCTTGCATATTTTCTGTTCTCCACAAGCTGAAGAAAACGCTAGTGCTCATTTTCTCATGTAAAAGTGAATTTAAAACAGTGCACCCAACACATGTACTCTACCTCATTTTGCATAGAAGACCATATTATCATGTTAGAAATTAGAGCACTTAGTACTTTAGTTAGGTTAGTAATGTTAGTTATGTATTCTAATGTAGTTTTCACACATGAAGCATATATTGTGCACCTCATTATTTGAACCTGGCAGCACACTACATTTTTCTATGTGTGCTCTGAATATCTGCAGTTTCAAACTGGGCCTGGCTGTGTACCTTGTATGCTAGCAATAACGCTATATATTATATACTGGCAAAATTGTATTATATGCTGGCAAAATGCTATTATATGCTGGCAAAAATGCTATACATGTCCTTACAATCTTTACCCGCCCCTTCACGTCCACATGCACCTTTGTGGATACATACCTAGGATCCAAGTGTGCTGTCCTCTGTGGGTCTCCATGTATGCAGGAAGTGTGCTGCTTCGTAGAACCATGGCGTCATGACTTGAACCTGGGAATCGGGCACAAAAGTGGGTCACACTGAGGTCTGCATCCCATGCACATTGCACATTCAGTGGATGGTACTGTTTTGAAACACATGCTCTGATACTTGGACTGCCACCAATGCCACATGCATGCGGTCCAGAGCTGCTATTCCATTGGGGAAGTGGGAACTGGGCATTACTGATACCAGCTTCAGCAGCAGTGGTAGGGCTGTTTGTATGTTTATGGTACTCTCAAAGTACTCTCAATGTCCATTTGGATAAGTCTCTGGAGGTATGCAAATGTTAGGCGGTTGAAGTGATACAATGTTATCAACTGTGCATCTGTGAGTCTCCAGGGCGATAGTATGACTCTGCATATGGGTGCCCTCCTTCTCCTTCGCATTGGCCCGGGTAGGTTCCGTTGTTGCTGCTGGTGTCCTATCATCTCTAGGTCAATATATATAGTAGGCGTCCATGGATTTCATAGCTGGCAACTGCCTTGGGATGCATGGTGCTTGCAAATGAGTTTGGGGAAGGTGTGTCCTTTCATTCCATTTGAGTCAGTTAGGTGCACCTGTGACTTCATTTTCTCCACCTGGATACATTTACCTACACCTGCTTGATGGCGGTAACTGAGCCCAATTTATGGCAAAATCAAAACCCATTTTTACTGGTATTTTGGCAGTATTTTCACTTGTGATAGGGTGGAAATACCATTTTTATTCGTTGGTGGAATTAGAGCTGGGGCTAATTACACCGGATTTCAGCAGTAATACCGCCGGTGCTAATTCCGCTGGTGCTAATTCCATCAGAGGAGTTAGCACCCATTTCCTGGAATGCATATTTTGGTGAAGTGGTATAAGTGGCAGTAACAGAATTACCACCACTTGTATAACTTACCGCCCTACATTTAATGATGCCCATGATCTTTAAAGAAACTATTTCTCTGATCGGAGGAAAAATAACTGGTCATGACTTCCTCAGAAGAAGCATTGACTCTGCAAGGTTGAGGCAATGGAATGTGGCATTTGACTTCTGAATGAAAATTGCCTCCACACCCTTCACCTATTAGACAATGTTTATTGATTCCCACCACCACTACATATTCCTCTTTAAGCAATTTGAATCATGATTACTTGCAATGAATGTAATGCATCATGAATCCCTACACATTAAAAACTAAATTGATTTACTGTGCATGTCTACATCCATGTGTTTCTCCTAATTATAAAATCGGCTCCCATTTTATTCAGATTTACATAATGTATGGTACAATGTATTGAGTAAGATTTAAAACATTATTAATACGGCCTGGCCACATCACACAAAACTGATGGAACAAATCAACATAACAGCACCTAGTGAGTAAAATACAGTCCACATGACTGAGCGTGATTACATTTTGGATTAACCTGATTGAACATATATTAGCACCAGTGGCAGGGTAGCTATCCCACAATCCAAGTCTACGTTCTGAGAAGCCTGAAGGCTGCTTCCCTGCCGCGCCATCTTCCCCCCACTCTCACCTCCAGTTACTGTTTTCTTCCCTCCCCACCTCCCTACCCCACTCACCACTTCAGTCTCGCAGGCCACCATGGATAGAGATGAGGGGCTGATCAGGGAGCCTCATCTTCCAGCTCCACTGTGGCCATCATAGGTAAGTATTTTTTATGAACGAACGGGATGCTATGAGCTTGTCCCATTCATTCATACAAAATGCATTGCTATAATCACCCCGGTTTTCCAGATTGGAAACCTGGGGTGCTAATGTCAATATCGTTAAGGCCCTCACTGCACTCATGCCTATTTCTTGGGCCCGGGCCATTACCACCCGATCCACCCCACCGTATCGGCTTTTATTGCCATAGTAAGGATAAGTTCTTACTGTCACTAAAGATATGAGTTGGACTGTAATGTGTATTTTGAGGCTTGGGCAACCAACGATTTCTTGTAAAATTCACCACTACTCCCAAATCATGCTGAACCTGTGTGGAGTACAGCAGGTGCGATTCAGCTTGATAGGCCACTATGAACCACCATAGATCTCAAAGAGATTATGTAGGTCAACCAGAGCCCTGGAATCTTAAAGAAGGTTTAGCAGTCATATAAAAGGCCTGCTCACTTCCTGTTCCTCTCCAAGTTAGGCTTGGTTCTTAGACTGAGGAGCAGGGCTGATCCACACGAGGAGAGAACAGAGGAGCTTGTGCTTTACCCATTTAAGACCATTGTTTTGTCTCTTGCGGACATGTGATTCACTGTGTGTAACATATTATTATGTACTGTGCTAATTTGAAATCTCCCTTAACTGTTCACTCCCCCTACGTGAAACCCTTATAGAAACCCTTTGTGAAAAGCTTTGTCACACCCTTTGGGAACGATTTTTTTAACATTTCCCTTTACTCATATTTGTCCTTCTCCACTCCAAAAATAAAAAGCATATACGCTTGTAAAGCCCTTTGTGAAACCATTTGGGAAACCCTTTTCTTTACATCCTCAAACTCATAAAAGTAAAAGAAAAAATCCCCAATTTACTTTTGCTGTTCACCTGTTTCCTGCTGCAACTTTGGGAGAGTGTCTGTACAGATTAATTGAAATAAAGTCACACTGGATCTTTTTAGGATGATGCTATCTTTGGAAAATAAGGAGGAGTGGATATGGGGAGCTATGTAGTTTGATATTGTGCTCAGCAGAACAGGAAATAGGCTGGCACAAGATCTGAGGTGGAAGATATAGCTGCCACCAGCATGGAACATGAAGTTGCTGTGCATCATTTTATGAGTTGTGTTATTCTGTGACATGGTTGTAAGCCACCGAGCATGGACAGTAAAACAGTAGAAGGAGGTGGGAATGGTGGAGGTTCATTGCAGTGTGAAGTCGCAAGGAGAGCTAATTTAACTGATTTGGGAGGATGTAGTGGCAGTGACCAAGTGTATCGTTCAAGAGATGGTGGCTGTCAAGCAGGAGGAGGCAACAATTATGGAGATGTTTCAGAATGATGGCGGTGGGCATCAGGAAGAGAAATAAAAGGTTGGAGATGTAGAGGTAGTGAAGGTGGAGACGGAGCTGCTGAAGTGGATAGGGAAGAGCAAAGTAGAACACACAAAGGCAGATGTGTGGCATGAGCAGGGGGAGAAGCAGAGTTTGGCACATGATATGAGCCAAGAGGGGATGAGGAAGCTGTTGAAACACAAGGAAGTGGGCAAGGGATGCAGGAGGTGATACAGGATAAGGCATTACAGGATAAGGCATATGTGGGGCTGGAGGAAGAGAACCAGGAAGTGGATTTGAATTGATTTGATTTGATGGAGGCAGTGATGCTGACAATGCTGCTGCTGATGACTCCCTTCCTGTGGATGTGGCAAGGTAGGAAGCTGGTCACTTGGATTCTTTCCTCGCCACTAGTAGACATATGGCACACTCAGTTACATCCACTCAGTATAATCAGCTGCCTTTGCGAACTCTAGAACTTTCACCTCCTTAGTAGTCACTGACAACAAACATCTTATGAGTATATTTCCTGCCAGGTGGTCACTGGGATCGTCCCCTGCCTACAGTCAGAAAAGGATGCACACTAAGCTGTTGCCACATAATGATGTACATAGAACGTAATACAACTCTGAGATGTTCTCCTCTCTGGTATTCCCTCCTTACTTGCACTTACAGAAAGATGGCAGACAGTATAGTAGCCACCGCATGTTAACTCCTAAAACCAACTCTGTGATTACACAATAAACAAGCTATCCAGTTTCAACATCTCCCTCAACAGCGCCAGTGTACCTCAGAATAAATGTTCTGCTCTAGCTGCCGACACTACAAAGCTGACTGCAACCTGCATCATTAGCCTGCAAGACTGATCATGCACTGCAGCTGTGCATGCCTTTTATAACGTCTAAAGCAGGACTCACCAAAACAAACCGGCTTGAACTTCACACAAAGTTCCAGAAGGTTCGACCTGCCTGAATCAGTGGAACATTGGGAGATCCATAATGCACCATAATAGGTTCAGCCAGACTACTCATTTCCACGTTAAATTGCTATTTTGTAATATGGTAAAATGCCAAAGATAGTCTTTAAACTGTTCTATAATGTAAAATATTGTGATGTGTAAACAAAAGGTTATGAGCCTCATTACGACCCTTGTGCTCCTGGAATAAAGGGGGCCGGCACCGGACCGGCCCGCTTCATTCCAGGAGCGCGTGTTATGAGGTTCCCTTCGCGGGACCCGGATCAGACGTCTGGTAAAACCAGACTTCTTTTCCGGGTCCCGCGAGGGGAAGAGGGAGGTAACAACGGGACACTTATAATGTGCATGTTGTTACCTCCATCCCCATTCCCATTTAGCCCTATGGGGACTCAATGGGAATGGGGAATGGTTCCTGCAAGGAGGACTTACCGGGTCCTCCTATGTCAGAATGACCCAGTAAGTACCCATTGCAGGAACCTGGTAAAGGAGCTCGGTTTGGCAGCAGCCATGGAGCTATTGACTACCTCCAAACTCGTAATGAGGCCCATGTGTTCCAAAAACTTTGTATTTACTGAATAAACATTTCAAGTCAATGTATAAGTTAATGTGTTCATGTAGGGAGAATATAACGAGGCTATAACATTATGTTAAAAATTAAACCTAATTGTTTTTTAAAGAAAGAGATAACAAGAATAAAAATAGCTGATGAGATTTGCAATCCCTGCATATATGCATAGTAAAGCGTAAACAAAGGGGTTAATGCAACTTTCCAGATGCTCCTTGATTAATACATTGGTGCCCACTGATGTATGTGTAACGAAGTGTTTTTCCATCACGTCTTCCTTTCATCTGTAGGGCTAGACCTTGACAGCAACCATAACAACAGCGTTTAATGTTTCTGGCTCGCAAATTGAGGTTATTGGATTTAAACTAGTGCTGCTTTGGAGCAGCATTGTGAGCCTGAAGGCAATTTTTCCATTATTTCCCCTGATGCCTCTGACAATTTTCATTTACAGTATTGAGATGGAAGTAGTGTATTTTTCTCTGAGTACAATAGCAACAATAGGAGGATGTAGTGCAGAGCCATCCAAAGGGAAATCCAAATAAAATTGCACACTAGAGCAGTTATGTGTTGGGGTAATCCCATATTTCACGTGTCCCGACTAACAAAAAAGCTACCAAGAAACATTTCATTGTGTTCCACATGTTTAAGGGCATTTCAGTCGTCAAACAGTATTAATTAACAGGAAGTGAAAAGTAAGACAATGGGGTACGTGACAGCAAAGAAATGAAGGGCTAGATAACACAAATTGAATGGATGATGGGGAATTTAGCATCATTGATCAGTCATTTGGATCCCATCTGTGCACAGAACAAAACATACAAAATGTGCTTCTTGCTTCCTTTAATCAGCGCATGGCAGTTATAGCGGCATCAGTCCCCCCGGGCTGATTCTGAGCTCCATGTTCAACAAGAAAAAAGGTCATACTGTTCATATGTGCTCCATCTCCTGTATGTACAGGAGGGCGGCAGTTGCCACCCTATAGTTAAAATGAGTCTGACTCCTATAGCAAACTCAAAATATTCTATTGCTAATAACTTTTGATTTGAGAAAAGGGTTTGGCCGAAATCTTGAAGTTGGTAATGGATGCGCAGTCTTCTCCCCCAAGAATGCAGAGTTTCGTAAAGATTTGATAAAACATAAAAAAGTTATTAAGTAGACATTAAAAAAAAGAAATTGCAAAGTTGTGGGTTGTGTACTTTGCATTAATTTTCCCATAGACAAACAAGGTCCATATTTGCCAGACCGCACAGCCCAAACCGCTGCATGGAGTTGGACCAGGCCTGAAACAACTTGGGCACAAAGCATGTAAAAGAGGCCATTTTGTGATTTGGGTTTATTCCGTGCATTCGATTTTTTAAATATTTGCCAGTGAAGGGGTTGCTCCCTTCTCAAAAATAGATAGCTTAATTTTGGATAAATTGCCAAAACCAGGGCTTTTTAGAAAAGAAAAAAACGCCATCTTTGTTTTTGCTCAATGCGCGAGATAGCCGAGGTTATAGCCGAGGTTGTCGGAAAATAAATGCTGGAAAAGAGCCATTTGCAGGACAAAAAACATGCAAATTCCATCAGTCTAGAGGTGGGGGGTGGCTAGAGGGCACCACATGAAATTTGGAAGTTGGTGGGGTCTAGGAACTGAGTTTGCAACACAAAGCTGTTCTGTTACCTTGGCTATATCTGTGAATAGCCGACATCTCAAAGCAAACTGCGTCACAGAAGCAGCATGTGTTCTGGGGAGGGGGAGAAGGCAGGGGAGGTGAGGAGGCCATCTGGGGAGTGGGGGAATCTGGCACAGAGGATGAGGGCACTTGGTGAGGGCGTGTGGGGTCAAGAAAGCATTTCTTTTTCCGGTCGTTTTGCCGATATTCATGGCTATAGAAAACTACAGATAAGCACAGCTATCTGTAGTTCATACATAAAATTACTACAGATCGCCAAGTTTATCTGTATTTCTGTACCCGCGGCTTTAGAAAAAAAAGTTCAAAAATATAAAAAAAGGTATGTTGACAGGTACAGTGACATCACGTGTGAAAAATCACAGGCCATTCAGGCAGTAACTGGGACTGACCCTGCTTAGCTTCAAAGCAGGGTAGTGGCTGGCACCCTCAGGGCATGTGCCTAATAAATGAGCACAAGTTAAAAGGTCACTTAGAGCAACGTGGCCTGCGGAGGCCGGCACCTTTCTTGCTTTGAAGCTAAGCTGAGTTGGTCCCAGTTACTGCATGCGTGGGAGACAGTCCACATTTCCGGACGCCATGTATTTTCTTAGTTTTAAATATCTCATAACACACTAAGAAAACACATAGCATCTGCATCATTTCTTTTAAAAATGTGCTAATATCAGTTGTTGGAAATATTGCACTTAGAGACTATTCTTTTGTGTTTTTTCTAAATTGAATTCCATTATTTGTAGTTTCCAAGTCAAGATGGGGGGAACAATGCCACAATTGTTAACTTTCTGCCTAACATAGTTCGATAATGATTTACATATTTGAGTGACAATATGGTATGTGTACTTTTAAAGTTATCTTTATAAAGCAGAGTATTGTGTGAAGTCAGACATGTGGGTGGACAGCGTAACTTTTTTCAGTGGGCGAACTCAACCTGTTGTTCAAGTATTTGGCTCCCAGGAGTTCACTCAGGTGAACATGTTTCCAGTGCAGTCCCAGTTACTGCATGAATGGGAGACAGTCCACAGTCAGGAGTTGTGTGTTTTCTCATACGGCATACACATTAACATTATGCAACAGTCACTCATTAAAAGTATGGCACTCAGAGAGCCTTTTTTAGATTTTGCTGAATTGCATTCCGGTATTTGCAGTTTCACAGTCAAGATGGGGGAATCATGCCACAATTGCACACTTTTTGCCTAAGATAGTTCCGTAAGGATTTATATATTGGAGGACACTGTGGAATGTGCCCCTTTCCAGTTATATTTATAAAGCACAGTATTGTTGAAAGCCAAACATGGGGGTTAGAAGGGGAAATAATGAGAGGGCGAGTAAGTCATGAGTATTTGCCCACAATGTGGCAAGAGAGTGTGTAATCTTGGACACTGGTGCAGTTATTCTCCCCTGATTGTGACTGCTTTTCAGGGCACAAGAAAAGGACACATGTGGGTGAAGAGTGTAACTTTTTTTACAGAGGGTGGACCCAACCTTTTGGGCTTTTTGAGGTTGGCCAGCTTTCTCAAGTATTTGGCTACCAGGATTTTACTCAGGGTGTCATGTTCCAAGGGCTTACGCATACCCACAAGACCACAAGCACTTGTTTCGTATTGGGATTTTGTTTACCAGGATCTATTTCACGACAGAATGCTGGTGAGCACATGTTATACTTTGCCAGCATATCTACTGGTACATTTCCTTTCACAGGCTATTTTTCTGGTGTTAATTACTTTTTTTAAAGTCCAATGCTATTTTGTCTTGCACACTTTCTTTTAGGGGGAAGGTCAAATGAAATACATTTGTACATTTCACTTTAACATATATGTTCACTTACTGTGCGTATATTCATTGGTCCCAGCTTTTGATTTTAGCTATGGCCACAAAAGTACCTTGGCATATGTTATTTTTGCAACCAGTCCTTTGTTCCCTTTTCCATGCTGCTTAAATGCAGTTATTTGAGGTTTTTGCGATATATCTCACAGTTACCAAGATACCATCCATACAACAAGAGGATTGGAACACGCTGCTTAACCAAAGTGTGTGGTCTTCGGACCATGGAAAATAATTGAATCTCACTGCGCATTGCATAAAAACATTGTGAGTATTCAAAGCCTGCAAATATTTATAAATAACAATATCACTGTCAAATCAGTTCCAAATCAGGTTGTGATTGATGAACGTCTCTCGGCGATGGGTATCAAGTGTTTTAAAATATAGAGTGGCCGTTCCCATTGGCCATGGCCAAAGGCCATGGCTAGTCGTCTGGTAGTGTTCTAAAAATCTATGAAATAACAAAACCCTTGACATTTAAGGAAAACACTATAGTTACAGGAAACATTAAGTGAGCAATACATTGCAACAAAACCTTTGAAATGCAAGGAAAAAACGTCAGTTGTAGGGACGTTAAGGTGAGAACTTAATGCCAAAAAAACCTGAAATTCATCTAAAGCCAACTTAACACTGTGCCCCCTGTTGCGCAGCCTCTGGCAACAAAGATGACATCACTGATCACATCACTGGTGACATCACTAATGACATCATCTATGACATCACTGATGGCATCATGGATGCATCACTAAAAGCATCACTGGTGACAACGCTAATAGCATCACATATGACATCAATGATTATTTTACCAATAGCATCAGACATAAGATCACTCTTCATATTTACACATGTTTAGGCCACCCTTATATTTCTACAAATGTGATATTAGCATTCTAGAATAGTTCATAACAATGAGTGCATTCTTTAAAACAGTAAACAGCTACACATGCATCATATCACTACCTGTGAAGCTTTCCTTTGTAGTTTGTTGGTAAAAGAGGATATCTGAATTCATAAATAGTACACTGCTTAGAATGTTCCTGTTTGTGCTAAATATATCAGACATGTTCACTATAATATATTCTGTATCTACATTTACAAAAACAATTTGTAGAAACAAATAGAAAGCAACCCATGTTGAACCCTAATCATTTACGACATTTTAAAATAAAAATATGTATGTACACGTATCGTTTTCTAAATGACATGAGAAGTGCTTTAAAACAGGGAACAACTAAGTATTAGGATATATTTCAAGAATGTTCATACATGGTTATAGAAAAAAAGGGATTATTACTCTAAAGTTATATGCGTATAGAAAAGATATGAGGTTTTAAAATTCAACATTTGCTTGAAAACATGTACTTAAATGTATATATCTTGATGTGTGTCTTTTGTAAACAATTAACATGGTAACATTGAAATACAGCACATAATGTACAAAGTAAAAGTATTTTTTAAATGGTATCTAATTTTTAAATACATTGGCTTGTATGTATGTCACTGTGATGTCATCTGGGATGTCATCATTATGGTCATAGTATGTAGATTGATCTTATGTCTGATGCCTCTTGTCGCCTCCTTCGCCCCCTTCAACTAATCCAGAATAGGACTGCAAGACTTATCCTTGGCTTCAAGCCCAGGGACCGCATCTCTCCAGCCCTAGGATCTTTCTGCTGGCTTCCCGGTTGCTGCTGTACAAGACCCTCTGCATCATCCACAAGTCTTTCCGGGGCTTGAGACCCCACTACATCCCACTCTCTATCCATAAATACTATCCCTAATTACCTCCCTGCTAGAGCCCTTCAGTCTTCTTGCTCCAAATCTCTGCAGACCAGGTGCTTTACTAAGCAGAGAGCAGGGGGTAGATCTCTTTCCTCCGCAGGTGCCTCCCTCTACAATTGCCTCTCTGCCCCTCTCAGACTTGAGCCGGATCTCCTTTCAGTTCTGGAATCTTTTCAAAACCCTCCTTTTCTCTTCCTCCTTCCCTCTCCACAGCTAACGTCCCCTTCTGCCTTTTTTGACTGGCTGCCTGGTTCCTACAAATTCTTATAGGGCACCAGGCCCTCCTCGACCAATCTACCCCTGCACTTGGTATCCCCCAATAAACCCCTTCCACACTGCACTTGCCCTTCCAGGGTACCCTCACCCTGCACTAGCCTGGCTGGGCCTGTACCCCAATGAGCCCTTCCATCCCTGTCACTCACGCTTAGCACATTAACCTTCTTTCCCCTGCACTCTCTGCATTCTCCTGGCACTTGTCCACCTGGCCTACCCTTGGCCCTCACAGGCAAGGCCTAGTTGAACTGTTTTTTGTTCCCTCCCCCGACCCTCTTGTCTTGTTGCGCCTTGACACACCTTTTTGTTGTATTTGCGCATTATAAATACCAAATAAATAAATAAATAAATAGGCTGTGCAACAGGGGGCATGAAGTTAAGGAGACTTTTGCTGAATTCCAGGGGCTTTGTTGTGTTAAGTTCTCACCTTAACGTTCCTGCAACAAAAGGTTTCTCTTTTAATATAAATATGGGCACGTAGTATTGAGCAGGTAAGAAAAGTGTTGTTTCATTGCGTAATTACACTTTTATTTTTTTACATGCGGTTGAAAAATTGGGCCCTCAGTTCTATACCATTTTTACACTAGTTTGTACGAATGTCATGGCTAAATTGTCTGTCACTGTTGTCCTGCGTGTGCTCCTGGTCTATGTTTTGTTCGGCGTCGCATGTGGTTTTACTTATTTTTAATCAATACAGTCAGTGCTTAATTTATGGGAGTGTTTGCCAGGGCTCAGAACTGGCACTTATTTTTGAGCCCTGGCACTTATTGTCTCTTGACTCATGGCCCTATTGTAGCCTCAAATATGTCAACACTGTGGTGAGCAGCTATGGGTGGTGGCTGCAGTGATGGAGAACTGACCATCAGCAGTGTCACAGGTGCGCTATTAAATATTTGGGTCCTGGCACTTATTTTTTTTTTTTTACAAATTAAGCACTGAATATAGTGGTTACAAATATGCATCCCAGATTTGACATTGACAATTATTTATGAGAACTATTATTATACTTGCAGCTTTTAGAATGTTCACCTTTCTTAAATGGGGATTTCTTAGAAGGTAATGTCCATTGTAATATCTGCTGCCATCAGTGTAAAAATAGCATTACAAAGAAAAGCTGAGCCCAAGGAGTGTGTCTGGTGCTAAAGTACCTAAGTCTGTCATACCGGAACGAGCACTAGCTACTTAGTGGAATAATTAGCATTTGGCACAAGAGGGTGCTGTCAAATATGAGTGTTAACTGGAAAAACATGCAGTAATGGAAATACATTCTGTTTTCTTTCAGTACGTCTAAAGTATAAATTGGAAATCCATACAAATTGAGCAATTACCACTGGCAGCAATTCCTCCAATCCCTAATGACGTCCTATGAACTTCTGAATGGGGAATACGTTAATGTGAAAATGTGGTGAAATTATCACAGTTACCAATAGCAGTAAATCTAAATCAACAATGGGGTTTCCATCACTGCAGTAACTGGGACAAACCCTGCTTAAAGTGAAAGTGAGGGAGGGGTCAGCCCGCTTAGGCCATGTTGCCTAATATATGAGCCCCGAAGAAAATGTATAGAAACATAGCTTAAGGGGGCTGGATCCTTCCTCGCTTTGAAACTAAGCAGGGTCGTTCCGGTTACTGCATGGATGGCAAACAGTCCACGTCCTGCCGTGTGTTTTCTTAGTTTTAAATATCTCATAACACACAGCATCCACATTTTTATAAAAACGCAAAAATGTTATTTAAAAAAAGGACATTTATGCTGAACACTGCTATCAGAGAACCCTGGTCTTAAGGAGTTTGAGATTCAGCACTTAACCATTATACTACAATAATGCCATTGTTAAGATTTTCACAAGTTTCATACCTAGCCTTTTATGTTATGTTATGTTACTTTGCATTTATATGCGCCTTATGTACCATTGGTATGATCTCAAGGTACTGGTAGGTTGAACGCACTCGGGAACCGTAGTTCAAGTCAGTAGAGAGAGAGAGAGAGAGAGAGAGAGAGAGAGAGAGAGAGAGAGAGAGAGAGAGAGAGAGAGAGAGAGAGAGAGAGAGAGAGTCATAAGGTGCGTGTGTGCACCAGATATGTGTGCAGCTGGTGTGGCACTCGTATGAATAGCTGCTTTAAGCGGTAGGTGTGGTGGTTGGGAGATCAGGAGTATGTGTTCGTTCTGGCAGGGTGATACCAGACTGATTCTAGCTGTGTTAGGCCTGAGGAGAACGCCTAGGCTGGCTGGTGTGAAGCCAGCTGTGTTTAGTTAGGATGATGGGGAGTATGTGGCTGGTGTTGGTATGAGAACAGCTATACTGAATGTGTCATAGTATCATTGAACATATTAAATTATAGGCTATGTATGAAATGTATGCCCCAATGGAGCACCAAGCCATTGTGGCCTAGTGGTTAAATGCTGGGCCTCAAATTGTGGCAGACCAAGGTTCAAGGCTCTATGTTTTTTTTTAATTTAATTTAATTAAAATAAAAGCAATGCGATTGGGAGGTAGCAAGTTTTGTTGCAGTGCAGTCCTGTTTTTTCTTATTTAGCATGAGGACATTTAGACGTGGCTGCAATGTCAGCATTGTCCAAACATCCCTTGCGCCATAAAAACAGCACTGGAATGGCTTTCTTGCCAAAAAGTGCACGCTGAAATGGGCACTGTGGTGGAATGCCTGTGCCAAATAGGCCCGCACCAAAATTATGTCGCAAAAATGGGTGTACTGCTTGGAGATCGGTGCTTAACCAAAGTGTGTGCTCCACGGTAAATAATGTAATCACACTGTGCATTGCCTAAAAACATTGTGAGTTCTCAAAATTTTGAATATCTCATAACACAAAGCATCCGCATTATATTTCTTAAATCCTGCTACTGTCAGTCCTTGAACGTTCTGCAGTCAGAGACATTTTTTTTTGCCTTTTGCTGAATTGCATTCTGGTATTTGTAGTCTCACAGGCAAGATGGGGGGAATAATGCCACAACTGTACACTTTATCCCAACATTGTTCTATAAGGATTTATATATATGAGTGACACTATGGTATTTTTCTTTTGAAGTTAGCTTTATAAAGCAGAGTATTGTTAAAAGACAGACATGGGGTTGAGGAGGGGAAATGATGAGAGGGCAAGTAAGTCATTTATATTTGCCTACAATGTGGCAAGATATTTTGCAATCCTGGACACTGGTGCAGTTATTTTCCCCTGATTGTGGTTGCTTTTCAGGGCACCAGTAAAGGACACATGTGGGTGGACAGCGTAGCTTTTTTTCAGAGGGCGGATGCAACTCCTTGTTTTTTTTTGAGGTTGGTAAGCTTGCTCGAGTATTTGGATACAAGGATGTTACTCAGATTGTCATGTTCCCAGTACAGACGCTTACCCACAAGACCACAAGCACTTGTTTCATATTGGGATTTTGTTTCCCATGGAATATTTCACTATAGATTGCTTGGTTTAAAAGAAAAGATGAGCACTTTTTATACTTTGACAGCATATTTATTAAAAGATTTCCTCTCTCAGGTTATTTATCTGGTGTTCATTACTTTCTTTAAACGTCCAATGCTATTTTGTCTTGCACACAATTGAACTACATTTGTATAGTTTACTTTAAAATATGTAGCCACTTATTGTGCGTATATTCATGGGTGCCTGCTTTTGATTTTCGCTATGGGGTGAAAAGTACCTGAGAATATAGGGAAAAGTACCTGGCAGAAGCTGTAAGGCAGACTGTACCTTCAGCCAAGGTCCAAATGAGTCCTTCTTCTTACTCCTTTCAAAGTCATCGGCTGATCTGCCAAAAGTGGGGTTCAACCCGCTTTTAAAGCTAAATGGGCCCCAGTGATTGGTGCAGGCTAAGACTACCTTAATGAACCAATCCTGGGTCCCCAGCAAAAATCTTCTGTTATGCGTGAGGTCTTAACCAGAGTGCTTCGCAACAGGAAAAGTAAGGGGTGTACTACTAAGTCCCACCCATCATCCTGTCTGTTGTGGATCAAAGTGCCTTTCCAGTTAATTGAGCTCTCTGACTCCTGATCAAAGCGCAGGTCCCCCTTAAAGTTTGTGGCAAGAACAGACTTTCTGTCTCTATCAAATCACATACTTCCTCCCTCCTTCTTCTTACTCCTTTCAAAGTCGTCGGCTGATCTGCCAAAAGTGGGATTCAACCCTCTTTTAAAGCTAAATGGGCCCCAGTGATTGGTGCAGGCTAAGCCTACCTTAATGAACCAATCCTGGGTCCCCACCATCAATCTTCTGTTATGTGTGAGGTCATAACCAGAGTGCTTTGCAACAGGAAAAGTAAGGGGTGTACTACTAAGTCCCACCTATCTTTCTGCCTGTTGTGGATCAAAGTGTCTCACTAGTTAATTGAGCTCTCTGTGACTCCTGATCAAAGCGCAGGTCCCCTTTTAAGTTTGTGGCAAGAACAGACTTTCTGTCTCTATCAAATTACATACTTCGTCCCAGACCTGACATTCACTGCCCTTCTTACAGAGGGGTGGGAGCTAGCTTGGTGTTGACACATTGCATATCAAAGAGGTGTTAGTTTCCTGTCCCTTGTGTTAGTTCTATGACCAAGCCTCTTTGCAGGCCTGCTTTCATTTAAGTCTCATCCGTGTGTGCTGCCACCACACAGAACTTAGACAATAGAACAGGGCATATCCATGGAGCCTTTGATATTTTAGTTAGGATGGCCATGGCTGGAGGAAGGTGTTGCCTTCCCCTTCTTGAGATAAGTTGATGTACCCGTGGCTGTCACATTCCACCTGAACATGACCAGAGGACTGCACCGTTAAATTGTGACCCCAGAGTACACTTGACTATGTGTTTGTTGTGCAGCGAGCATAGGAAAATGTGTGCGGATTTGCCCCACACATTTTCTGAGGTTGATCTGCCATCACTCCATTTCTTACAAAATTTCAAAAAAGCACAGGTGAGGGCACACTCCACGTGCGGATGGTCGAATTCCTCACAATGATTGTGATGTTTTTCCATGTGTGGACGAGGCTTTGATTTTCAGTGAGGAAAAGGTGCATCCTAAAAGCCTTCCACAGGTCTGATTCATACTGGAATGTGACTGCATGGACTGGCCTGGTTCTGTATGATATTGGTGAAATATAAACCGTTTTGGAAACCTTATTTATTTCATTACACTGAAGAACACTTCCCACATCTTGTACTACTGGATACATTTATCAATATACCTTCAGTTTTAGGATATTTGGGGAAAGCACTAGATGAGGAATCAATTAGGATTCAATATTGTTTTTAAAAAACTGCATTTATTTCACTGATATTATCAGTGGGTACCATATTGTTTCTGTATTATTTTTAAAGGCATCACTCTCTTTCATGTGGATTTTCCTTTATATTTCCAAGAATGTAATGATAGCCTTCGCTTAAACATTATCAGTGGGTTGTAGGCTGTTGTTTGTGGTCATATGGCATTCCCTTTGGTTTTGGAAAAAGCAGAAAACGAACATCCATCTGTGCCTGAACCTTGAAAATTAGTTTGGCATGCGCATAGTGGTGCGTTGTTGGTGCTATAGTTATGTGCATATTGCGGTCCTTCTCCTGGTGTAATTGGTCATGTGGAAGCATCATTGCCAATAGATTGCATTTTTTAAAGAGGTGCTTTGAAATCAGATGTATTTGTCTAGCTGTGCTGGAAGGTGTGCTGAAAGAGGTGCTGTGTTTGTGACGTTGTTGAAGTCACCATCCATGTCATGTGGAAGAGAACACAGGGCTCAAGGGAAGGGGAGGGGCGGGGAGTGGAAGTTAGTCTGAATTCGGAGTTGAAGGACTAAAGAAGTATTTTAATTCCTCCTCTGTTGTCCGCCTCCTCTTTGTGTGCGTCCTACAAATGGTAGGGCTGTGTGGGTATACTCGAACAGACCATGTCTGGTCTACTCGGCCCTGGGGACGAGGATGGGATCGACTCACGTGGGTCATGGTCCCATCTGGCAGAAGTGCGGCCAGTCGAAGCAAGGTGGGAAGATAGGAATTATGGGCATGTCGGTCCCGCATGTTCCTCACAGGCACTTGAGGATTCATGGTTGTGGAAGCCCCGCTGGCCCTACCTCTGCCCCTCACAGGGAGATATCGCGGGTGCGGATGTCCCGCTGGCCATCACACCATTCCTCACAAGGTGTGCATCAGCCGCAGTGGAGAAGGCACAAGAAGAGACAAGCCAGAAGCAGAAGACTGCACACATGGCCAGTAAAGCCACTTCAAAGCCACTTCAAGGCCACTTCAAGGCCGAGCAGCACGAAGCAGAAGGAGCACACGATAACAAGAGGTCAGCCAAGCTACTGGAGGCCCCCGCACACTAATCACAATACCAGCCCAGCAGGACCATGCTGAAAAGCAAATAAAGAAGGACCGAGAGGTGCCACTTGGCCCTCCCCATGACCAGTGCTACAGCCCCATAGAACAGCAGACACTGCGCAAAGGTCAGAAGGGGATAATCTCACAGTGCCCCTCACCCCAGCAGCGACCCTAACATCAAGAATACAAGACAGCCTAATCACGCAATTGCACACACACTTTGACGTATCAGAAACCAGCAGTTTGGGCCCCCGAATGGAAAAGGTGGGTCAGAGATTTCGAGGTGTTTATAAAGGCCATTGGGCCTCTGGAAGAAGACAAAAGCACAGCCTCCTCACACTATCCATAGGCCCCAATATAAGAGACATTGTGGACAAATTCCCGACATGAACAACAGACATATACGACAATCTCAAGGCAACTCTCACAGACTATTTCACGTCGCACACTAATGTAGATTACGAAAGACATATCTTCCCAACCACCAAACAAATTAAAGGAGAATCAATGGACACTTTTGTCATGCGCCTGAGGTCAAATTTAAAAAACCGTGAATTCAATAACTACTCAAACGAGGAGGCACTATGGTCACAGATCATAGCCGGCTGCGAATGCGGCTACTTCAGAAACAGAATACTACAGAAGCCTTGTTCCCTGGAAGAAATATTGTGCCTTTCACTGTCAGATGCAGCGTTGGTGTCTCAAGTGGAGGGGCGAAGTGACATCAAGATTTCTCATGGAAAATTCGAGAATCTACACAAATTAGACAAATTATGCAAGCAAAGGAAAGGGTGAACCTTTCTGCTACAGGTGCGGATACGAATTTCCCCGGTGGTCAACAGTGCTCGGCATGTGGAGGCGACAACCATTTTCAAGTGGTATGCAGCATGTACCGCAGCCAAGCAAGAGGTGAAGACAATGGAGGACGACTCTCATAAGGCAGAGAGAAACAAACACAAAGTCCCCCAACAACAACAATTCAACCTTATGAGCCGCCTCATCGAAGGCACAAAGAAGAAAGAGACAAAAGGAAGCCACAAGAGAGACATCAGGAGAATGGAGATCAAGCAAATGAACAACATCAAGATCCAGGAGAAGACCCAAAAGATATGTGCAGTACCTCGTCAAACAATCACAAACAGACAGTCGGTCCAGTGCATCATCAGAATAGGACTCTAGGTGAAAGGAGAGATCCAGGGAAGAGCCAAAGAAAAGAGGATATCTATATGCACTGGGTAACCCAACAGCAAAATAACAGAGTCCAGTGTTACTCATCCAGATAAACCAAATGGCGACTGAATTCCTAGTGGACAATGGTTCCAACGTAAATGTCATAAGTGAAGAGGTCTACGACAGCCAACCCCATATTCCATGACTCCAACGAGCAGAAGTACGCATCTACCCTTATGGGTCAAAAACACCACTGCCATGCAAAGGATACATTATGGCATCATGCTGCTAAAACGGGCAAACAAAGAAACTACCCATGCATGTTCTTGAAGCAGCAACAGAGAGTGGCTGCATACAAAGCCTAAAAGCCGCAATTGCCATGGGCCTCATACATGTGCTGTACAGAATCATGGCACAGACATATCTGGACCCTTCTGCAAAAATAGAGCACCTGTTCCCATCATTGTTCAAAGGCTTAGGCAAACTCAAAGGCTGACAGATTGACCTACATATTGACCCCCTTGTGCCACCAGTAGCTGTTACACTCACCTGGTTTCTGCTGAGACATTGGGGCACGGTTGCAGCCCTCCCTGGAACTGGCTCCTCTGGGTCTCACTTCTTCCCCTGCTCCTGTAATGTGGACTGCGCTGGTTGTTGGTACTGCACCTGCGAGAATACGAGAGGCTGTGAGAATGCTGTGATATGGCTGTGGTCTCCCTCGAACCCTGCTTCCCAAATTGTGGTGAGCATGCGCCTACCCATAGAGTCTCACCTGTTTAATTATGATGGCAAGCTCTCCGTCCTGCTTCTCACTGCAGGGGCGCTTTTAGTTTGACCTAGTTTCTTCACTGGTCCATGTGCGTGGCAGCCCAGACTGGCTGTGGCTGAACCACTTCAAAGGTAAGTATCCTTCGATAATGATTATTGTTCGTATTCATTTGTAATGTCTTTTTCCTTGATTATTGTCCGTAGCTCTTGTAATGTCCTTCCTTCTCCCCAACAGGTGTTGTGAGGCCTAGCGGAATGGCACTGCAACAAGCGAGCCCAATGGAGAACAGGAGAGTTAACGATGTCCCAACAGGTGGTAAGTTTGGTTCTTAGGTCAAGCGCGAGGATTGGTTTGCGCGCAACCTTAGCCTAATGTCTTTATAGTTTCTCTAACCTTGTTTGTCCTTTTCTCTTGCAGGGATGGCCTGGCAAAGTCAGACTGGAATGCTGTTATCCGAAGATCTGCCGGTGGGTGAAGGATGCCTGGATCCGCGAGGATGCTAGCCGGAGATGGACTTACAACTAAGTGTCGAGGCTGGAAGCCGGGATCAGGTAAGGATGCGCTCCGACTGGGGTTGCTACTGGAGTCAGGTAAGGATGTGCTTCAGGTGATGGTAATTGCTGGAATCAGGTAAGATGCGCTTCAGGTGGCGTTGAGCGTTACGCTGCTATAAGCAGACTAACGCAAAGTGCTTGCCTGCAGGCGGGGCAGGCCTAAATAGCCTGGTCCCAGCCACGCCCATTTGTTCTGACTTGTGGCCCCATCCTGCCACTCCCAGAAGATGCAGCCCAATGCACCCCTATGGCCACGCCCGACCTGGAGGCATGTGAAGGTCCTGCAGGGGAGAAAATAGCATGTGCACCAGAATAAAAGTGTGCAGAGGTCCAGGCGCCAAAGGTGCCAGGACTGCTTCCAACTGGACCCTTTATGTAGTGGAGCTTGTGGTTCTTGCCCTGTGGCCATGACAGCACCCCCGTCAAGGCCCTCTCACGGGTGCTCTTCCTCCTGGTCATGGCTTGGTGGGGTTGTTACGTTGGAATTGTCTGATTAGTCGTGGGGCATGGACGAATTCACTAGGTCCCCATGTATGGTCTTGAGGTCCATAATCTTTCCAGTCTATAAGGTAGTACAGTTTAGATCGCACTATCTTGGAATCCAGAATGGTTTTGACTTTGTATTCCAGTTCTCCTTCTATGATGTCGGGCTCGGGTGGTGCCTCAATCCGAGTGTCTGGTTTCATTGGTTTCAAGAGAGAAACATGGAACACCGGATGGATCCGCATGTTAGATGTTAAATCCAATTTCATGGCAGCAGGATTAATTATGGCTTTGATGCGGTAAGGTCCCAGGTACCTGGGACAGAAGGCTTGTGGTCCTTTCAAGGGAATGTTCTTGGACGCCAACCAAACCTTATCCCCGACTTGATAATGCAGAGCCTATCATCGGTGTCGGTCTGCAAATGTTTTCTGTTGTTCTTTGGCTCTGGTCAGGTTTTCAGCTGCTTCTTTAAGGGTTTGGGTGATAGTCTTGTGCAAGGTTGTAACTGCTGGCATTTCCAATTCGTCAAGGGAATCAAAAGGGGACATTCGAGGATGCTGACCATGCACTGTGTAGAATGGGGTCTGCCCCGTGCTAGTGTGGATGAAATTATTGTAGGCGAATTGGGTCAACCAGAGAATGTTTTTCCAGGACTCCTCAGTTTGTTGTAACATACACCTCAGGTATTGCTCCAAGGTCTGGTTGGTCCATTCGGTTTGGCCATCGGTTTGGGGATGATGACTCATGGATAACCAGAGGTCAATTTTGGCTATTTTGCAGCACCTCCTCCAGAGTGTTGAGACGAATTGTGTTCCACAATCTGAGATCAATACCGATGGGAAACCGTGAACTTGACAATTTGCTCCAAAAACACGGTGGCAAGGGCGGAAGCAGTGGAAAGTCCCTTCAATGGAATAAAATGGGCCATCTTGGAGAATAAGTCTAAAATAACCAGGATCGTGTTAAACCCATTGCAGGGAGGAAGATCGGTGATAAAATCCATAGACAGCGTATGCCATGGTGCTGGTGGTACAGTCAAGGGATGAAGTAACCCTGCAGGACTTAACTTCTGAGATTTCAGTTGCGCGCAGACACCACAGGTTGCAATGAATTGGGCAATGTCTTTTCTACAGGTTGGCCACCAATAGCCCTTTTGTATTTAGCCCGACTCTTGGCAATCCCTGGGTGTCCTTCCACCAGTGATTCATGGTAGTTTGCTATTATCTGGTCTTGTAATTTCTTGTCCTGAATATATAGTCACCCTTGAAGATAGGGTAGATCATTTTCGATGGAGTATTGGTCTCCTCTAGCTAGCCACTCCTGTTGTGCTGTTTGGTTCATCTGAGATCGGATATCGGTTTTCAAGTCATCCAAACAGGTGGTTGCAGTGATTTGGTTTTGGATCCGCTCTTCGGGAATGATGGCCACAGGCTCAGATGTGGTGAAAGCTTCTTTGTCCTCACCCATGCGTCGCAGAGTATCTGCTTTCCCATTGCGTACTCTTGGTCTGTAAGTAATGACAAAATCGTATTCTGCAAAGAAGAGAGC
The DNA here is from genome assembly GCF_040938575.1 of Ambystoma mexicanum. Taxonomy (NCBI): domain Eukaryota; kingdom Metazoa; phylum Chordata; class Amphibia; order Caudata; family Ambystomatidae; genus Ambystoma; species Ambystoma mexicanum. The sequence continues at coordinate 721,636,306 of NC_090932.1, forward strand.
CCAGCGAAGCTGGCTTGAGGATTGGGCCCTGGCAGTCTTCAAGTATTGCAGATTACGGTGATCTGTGATAATTGTGACCGTGTGTCTTGCTCCCAGAAGATAGTGTCTCAATGTTTTGAAGGGTCCTTTGACTGCTAGCAGTATCTTGTCAGTGATTGCATATTTCAATTCTGGTTCAGAAAACTTACGGGACCAAAATGCTATGGGATGTAATTGCCCAGTGTCCGGGTCCTTTTGCGATATTACTGCTCCCATGCCTACGTTGGAGGCGTCTGTTTCGACCACATATGGCAGGACCGGTCGAGGGTTTAGAAGAACTGGTGCTGAGGTGAAAGCAAGTTTCAGTTCCTGGAAGGCGTTTTCTGCTTCGAGGGATCAGAAGAATTTCTTAATTTTTCTCAGTAGGGAGGTAATTGGATGAACTATTTGTGAAAACCTTGGAATAAACCGATGATAAAAATTGGCAAATCCAAGCACACTCTGTACTCCTTTTGTGGATGTGGTGATGGCTATTGAAGGATAGCATCCACCTTGCGTGTGTCCATGTGTACTCCTCGTGGTGTGAGCATGAAGCCCATGAATTAAACTTCCTTAACATGGAAGAAACACTTTTCTAATTTGGCAAACAGCTGATGCTGTCGAAGCTTTTCCAGAACTGCTCTTACATGGCCAACATTATCGTCATTGGATGTTGAGTAAATAAGAATGTCGTCTATGTAGACGAGTGCCCAAACGTCCAATAATTCATGAAGCACATCGTTCATAAAGAATTGGAACACCGCTGGAGCATTACATAATCCAAAATGCATGACCTGATACTCGAAAAGTCCATATTTGGTTCGGAATTATGTCTTCCAGTCGTCTCCCTTTTTAACTCTCACAAGGTAATAGGCTACTCGTAGGTCCAGTTGTGTACATTTGAGCATTCTTCACCTGATCTAGAAGCTCCGGGATGAGTGACAGGGGGCATCTGTTCTTTACCGTGATTTGGTTCAGTGCTCTATAATCTATACCATTTTTTAAGTCGACCTCTTTCTTTGGTACGAAAAAGAGAGCTGAGGAGGCAGGAGACTTAGACGGGTGGATGAAGCAGTTAGCTAGGTACTGGCCCAGGTAAGATTTCAGATGCTGGTTTTCCTGCTCTGTTAGAGCATACATTTGACTGCAGGGAATTTGTGCTCCGGACACCAGATTGATCTGGCAGTCGTAAAGTCTGTGTGGAGGCAGGGTGTTTGCTTGCCTCTTCTGGAACACATCCTGGTAATCCAGATATTCAGGGGGTAGGGAACCAGAGAGTCCCAGGATAGATTTCGTCTTGAGTTCCCGGCTCTTTACATTTTTGTGGTAGCAGATGTTAGCGCATTCTTGAGGGAAGGTCAGCACTCGTTTTCGCCAGTCGATCCTAGGGTTGTGGGATTCCAGCCAAGGCATTCCTAAGATGATCTGGAACTGAGGAGCTCCAATAAGATCAAAAGAGATGTCTTCCCGATGACCATCCTGACACATCAGCATGACTTTTTCGGTATGTTGCGTCACTGGGCCAGATGACAACTGAGAACCATCCACTGCTGTGACGTTTTCCAATTTTAGCTTTAGATGGAGAGGAAGCCCTATTCGTGCAGCCAGATCTTGATCAATATCATTTCCCACCACTCAGCTATCAATATATGCCTCCAAGGCATGTACCTTTGACGGTTTTGGTGGTTGACCAAAAGTACCGGGATTATCAGATGTGAGGTCTGTAGAGATTCCTTCTTTTCGTTCGACTAGTGGACCCCTATGCTTGTCGGGCGTTGGAGTTTTCCGGGTTTTGTTCCTTTTCATTGTTCCCATTGTCCGTTGCACCAACTATCTTCTTAGGGGGTTTTACCGAGCATTACCGGAGGAAATGTCCTGCTCTTCCGCAGTATAAACAGAGTTGTTGTTTTCTTCTCTTTTCCCTCTCCGCCTTGGATATAGGAGCCCGTAATCCCCCGATATGCTTAGGCTTGGTTTGTTCGTGGGTTTTAGTTTGGTTGTCCCAGGGTGGTATATATACCAACCTCCCTTCAGTCCTTGGCGATCCATTTTTTGATTTTGCAACCTGTGGTCAAGCTGCACCATCAGATTGATGTATTCCACACAACCTTCAGGAGGATTGACCACTTGGGCTAAACATCCTTTAGTTCCCCGCGCAATCCCTGATAAAAGAGTGTGTTCCTCTTCTCTTCTGGCCAATTTGTCTGTGCTATGAGACGATTAAAGGTAGCGATATAGGTCAGACGATCTTGGTTTCCCTGCCTGAGTGACAATAGTTTGTTATCCAGGGTTTGTCCTTGGGTGTGTCTAGCAAACAATGTTTCCATATCCCGTTGGAATCCCCCAAAGTTTCGGAGTAGAGAATCATCCTGGTTTACTAATGGTATCGACCAGCCAGCTGCGCTGCCTCCTAAATATGAAAGAACAAAGGCGACTCTTGCGCTATCATTAGCAAAAGCCCCAGGCCGGCACAAAAAGTGAAGGCGACATTGGTTCATGAATATAGCATACTTATTGGGATTGCCGGTAAAGCGTTTGGGCGGGGCCAGTGGCACTGCACCTGGAAGCACCACTTGAACTGTTGGCAATGGCTGCGGCATAGGAGGCTGTGCAAGCCCAGGTAATGGAAGCTGACCTGCGTGGGTCTGAAGCATCTGGCTTGCCAAGTCGGCAGTTCGTTCTCGAGCTACAATAAGGTCCCTTCTTAAGGCATTGGTTTCTTGTCTGGAAGCATGAACTTCTGCCCGTAGTTCCCCCAGAATTTGGGCCAACTGGTCTGTTTCCGAGGTTTCCATAACGCCCAGGCAGAGATTCGGAGAGGCTTCGCGTTCTGTTATGCTCATCTGGTCTCTGCAGGGACTTTGGGGCACGGTTGCAGCCCTCCCTGGAACTGGCTCTCCTGGGTCTGGCTTCTTCCCCTGCTCCTGTGTTGTGGACTGCGCTGGTTGTTGGTACTGCCCCTGCGAGAATACGAGAGGCCGTAAGAATGCTGTGATATGGCTGTGGTCTCCCTCGAACCCTTCTTCACAAAATGTGGTGAGCATGTGCCTACCCATATAGTCTCACCTGTTTAATTATGTTGGCGAGCCCTCCGTCCTGCTTCTCACTGCAGGGGCACTTTTATTTAGACCTAGTTTCTTCACTGGTCCATGTGTGTGGCAGCCCAAACAGGTAAGTATCCTTCGATAATGATTATTATCCATATTCATTTGTAATGTCTTTTTCCTTGATTATTGTCCGTATCTCTTGTAATATTCTTCCTTCTTCCCAATAGGTGTTGTGAAGCCCAGCGGAATTGCGGTGCAAGAAGCGAGCCCCAATGGAAAACAGGAGAGTTCACGATGTCCCAATAGGTGGTAAGTTTGGATCTTAGGTCAAGCGCAAGGATTGGTTTGTGAGCGACCTTAGCGTAATGTCTTTATAGTTTTTCTAACCTTGTTTGTCCTTTTCTCTTGCAGGGATGGCCTGGCGAAGTCAGACTGGAATGCTGTTATCCGAAGATCTGCCGGCGGGTGAAGGATGCCTGGATCCGCGAGGATGTTGGCCGGAGATGGACTCCAGAGTAAGTGTTGAGGCTGGGAGTCGGGATCAGGTAAGGATGCGCTCCGACTGTAGTTGCTGCTTGAATCAGGTAAGGATGCGTTCCGACTGCGGTTGCTGCAGGATTCAGGTAAGAATGCGATCCGACTGCGGTTGCAGCTGGAATCAAGTAAGGATGTGCTCCGCCTGCGGTTGCTGCTGGAATCAGGTAAGGATGCGCTCCGACTGCGGTTGCTGCTGGAATCAGGTAAGAATGCGCTTAAGGCGATGGTTATTGCTGGAATCAGGTAATTCAGGCAGCGGTGAGCTTTACGCTGGTATAAGCAGACTAACGCGAAGCGCTTGCATGCGGGCGGGGCAGGCTTAAATAGCCTGGTCCCAGCCACGTCCATTTGTTCTGACTTGTGGCCCCACCCTGCCACTCGCAGAAGATGCTGCACGTGCAGCCCAAAGCACTCCTATGGCCACGCCCGACCTGGAGGCACGTGGAGGCCCTGCAGGGGAGAAAATAGCACGTGCACCAGAATAAAAGTGTGCAGAGCACACTTTCTCATGAGCCTGGCGCCAAAAGACTGGGTCCAACTGGATCCTTTATGCAGTGGAGCTTGTGGTTCTTGCCCTGTGGCCATGACAGTAGCTCAACATTACCGCAGAATCCCAGTAAACATACAAAAACAGGTGGAGGAAGAGCTATACAAACTACTAGAAGCAGTCATCATAAAACCAGCGGATGGCCCTTCCCTATGGGTGTCACCCATTGTCCCAGTACCCAAGGAGCACTCCTCTAACATCCGAATATGCGCAGTCATGCGACGACCAAATGAAGCAATGCTAAGGGAACATTACCAGGCCCCCCGCATCACCGACATGGTACACTTACTGAACGGTGCTACAGTATTCTCGAAGTTGGACCTTAACAAGGGATACCACCAACTTGAACTAAGCAAAGCATCATGCTACATAACCACGTTTGTCACCCACCTAAGACTTTACAGGTACAAACGCCTCCGCTTTGGCGTGCCATCAACTGCTGACATTTTTCAGGCAGAAATACATAATGTCATAAAACATATCCCCAACTTCCTGAACTATAGTGATGACATCCTCATTTTCGGACAGGATCAGGAACAGCATGACAGCACTCTTACTCGTGTATGCATGGCCCTGGAAGAAGCCCACCTCACTCTAAACAAAGAAAAATGAGAGTTCAGAAAACGCACCCTTCACATCTTTCGACATTTGTTCTTAGCTCAGGGCATGGCCTCAAATATGGAGAAAGTAACGGCCCTCACAGAGGTGGAATCACCATCAAACATTTCAGACCTACAATCCATCCTCGGTCTTGCAAGCTACTGCACCCGATATATTCAAGACTTTGCGTCCGTAAGCGAACCCCTTTCGAGCACTCACGAAGCAGCAGGTGAGCTTTGAGTGGACAGGGGAGTGCCAGCAAGCATTTCAAAAAATTTACGAAAGAATATCAGATGCCAAAAACATAGCATACTTCAACATCTAAAGGGAAACAGAACTAATACTTGATGCAAGCCCTGTGGGTTTGGGTGTTATCTTAACACAGATCGACCCAAAAGACAACAGCACGTGCCACATTGTCCCATATGCCAGACGGAGCCTATCAAAGACAGAGCAGGCATACCCACAAGCTGAAAAAGAAGGTGGTATGGGCTTGCAAGCACTTTCACCTTTTCCTATTTGGAAAACCATTTACTGTGGTCACCGACCACCAGGCCTTACTCTTCATATACGGAAAGCCCCAATCAAAAATGCCCCCTAGGATCGCCAGGTGGGCACTATGACACCAAGATTACAGCTTTTGCATTATCCATCGCCCAGGGAGAGACAGCAACCCAGCAGATTTTCTATCACAATACCCTTGCAAGGAGTAACAGCTCACCCACTCCATATCGGACCAATACATACAGTATATAGTACATGAAAACACACAGAGACGGTTAAGCCCCCATCAATTTGCACAAGAGACTGAAAATGACCAGGGTCTACAAGTCATCTTCAGATGCCAAGAAACAGGATGAGGGAAACAAGCCAAACAGACAGGAGGAGTCACTAGCACCGATACTCAGCAAGATATCAGCAGCCTTGTGGCTGTAAAGGAAGAGTTGGGCCATACTGGGGAAGGACTCTACAACTGAAGTGTTCGAACTAGCACATGACGGACACTGCAGCATCATGTCCACCAAACGGATGCTAAAACAGAACATATGTTTCCCTCAGCTTATTTCCCAGGTAGGCGAACTGCTCAAACAATGCCCCACGTGCACAGTCATCAATCCCAGCACACGCCCCGAGCCACTGCACATGATGGACCTCCCCGAAAAGGCCTGGGATGAGATTGCCATAGACTTCTTTGGACCCCTAGAAGGTGGGGGATACATAATAAAGAACCATAGATGAATATTCTCGGTTTCCTGATCTACAGCTGGTACCATCCATGTCAGCCTTTCACACCATACCTGCGCTGGACCAGATGTTTACCACCGACAGTATACCTAAAGTAGTGAAATCAGACAATGGTACCCCCTTTAAAGGACAAGATTTCAAAGTATTTGCGGAATACATGGGTTTGGTGCACAGAAGAAACACACCGCTCTGGCCACAAGCCAATGGCACAGTAGAACGCTTTATGAGTAACATCAAAAGAAATTGCATTGTATTTCATTGTATTTTGTTATTTATATAGTGCTCTTTCCCCACTTGTGTGGCCTCAATGCGTCTTTCCGGTTTGAACGCCCTCGGTGACCGTAGTCAACGTGGTGAAAAATTCTAAGGAGTTTAGCTAAGGAGATGGATGTGTGCATGTTGCCCGTCTAGGACTTGAGTGGCTGGCAAGGCTCAACTAAGCAGCCCAAGGAGAGTCCAAGCACGTGGGTGGGCTCTGTTGAAGGTTTGCGATAGATTACTATTGTTGAGAGAGTCGATGTGTTGCCAGCTATACTGAGTTCCTTTCCGATAATAGTCACTGTATGCTAGTGCCAGAGGTGTTGAGGTACGTCAGGTGTTTCAGTCTGGACGGGTATATGTGATGCTAGACCGGAAGTGCATAGCCATTGCAGAATTCTACCGTGTATGGATGCTTGGCCGTGCTTGCGGCCTGTGTCCACACTGGTATTGTGAGGCATACGTACCGTAAACTTCGAAATGGTTTGGCTGGGGCGATCTTTATCCAGTGCAGCAGAGGAAACAGGCCTAGATTTGAGAGTCCTATATCATAGGGGGAGGCCTAGGTTTTGAATACATTTTGTTTTACAGTATAAAGGCAGTTATTGGTGGATAAGATTAGCTTAAGGGACCCTGTATTTAGGTTTTCACGTTAAAATTTAGGTAAAGTGGCTATAACTAGATTTGAGAGTCATGTATAGTGGGAGAGAGGCCTAGGTTTCACAGTGCAGAAATGTGCAGATCACACGACTAACAGGAGAACATGCAGAGAAGGTCATATACCATTTGCTGCAGGACTACCGCAACACACCTCACAGCACAACTGGCAAAACACCATCTGAGGTGCTGTTTTTAAGGAACATAGGCACAAGAACACCACATGTCACGAGCATGGATGAGAGATACAAGGGAGATGCTGCGATGAGAGAACATGACACAAAGAGCAAGGAGAACATGAAAAGGAGACAGTTCAGAACAAGAAGGCATGGGAAAATGATCTTGAAGTAGGAGACATTGTAATAGTGTGCCAGCCACAAACCTGGAAACATGTGCCTGCATTTGACAAAGAACCAATGACTGTGACACACGTGAAGGGATCTCTTGTCACAGCTGAAGGGGAAAGAAGAAGCATAACTTGCAACTCTTCACATTTCAAAAGGATGCTAGGAATGATCACGTCCTGGCCGTCGACTGAAGAAGCCGAAACTCAAGGGTGGGACCCCTCCTATGAGTGTGATGGCAAAGATTCCAGTGAAGAGCAGATGCTCTCACCTCAAAGAGAGAGAGAGAGGCCCATCCAATTTTGCACATGACCGAGAGGCCACAGAGGGCCAGAAATCGACCTGAGAGACTCATAGAAGAAATGAACTGAGGTATGACAATGTGTTAAGTACCGAGGGGGTGGGACGTTGTTGTAGTCACCAATCATGTCAGATGGAAGAGGACACAGGGCTCAAGGGAAGGGAGGGGTCGGGAAGGGAGGTTAGTCTGAATTCGGAGTTGAAGGAAAAAAGAAGTGTTTGAATTTGGATTTCCCCTCTGTTGTCCACCTCCTCTTGGTGTGCGTGCTACGAAGAGTGGGCCGTGTGGGTATACTCAAGCGGACCACGTCTGGTCAATTTGACAGTGTTGTTTGGAGCTAAGTCTTGTATTTGCAGGTTGTTTGTGTTGTGCCCTATGTGGAATTCTTTCCTCAATTGATGTAGTAAACTTTTCATGTTTTTTAGAGTGTTGGTAAACACAACTTTGTTTCATCGTAGTCACAGTCTGCTCTAAGTTTGCTTTTCCTAAACCAGGCACAACATCTGCTTATATGTATACATCCTGGGCCAATCAATTGGTTTCATTTCATTGGGGATCATTTTGCAAATCCTCGTGATTTCTCAGTGGGAAGCCATTATGTGACCACTTCAACGTAAAGGGTTCCCCACCGCCAAATGTGGTCATTTGCATGGCAGAGTGCAAGGGTAAAAGGCAGCGCACAAGCATTCATGCCGTCTTTTGTTGTGCACATTTGCACTCTGACGTGCAAATGAAATAAACATTACCTGCCATATGCGCCTGGTAGGCAGCATTTACAATGGATCTCTATCGAGTCAGCCTGCTTTGTGCTGGCACATAAAGCCTGCGGGCTCCATAGGGATCCCCAGCATTGGCACTGCAATGAAAATGCATCCCAACGCAAATGCTGGAGCATTTGCATGGCGGAGAGGACGCGGAAACGCAAGTTGTGTTCTGACCCTTCTCTATGCGATACAAACGGACAAAAATGAGCCGTGGTGTCAACGGAAGGCATTTTATGCAAGGCTTTTGAGTCTTCCATTGACGTCACGGCTCAGATGAAAATGAGCCCCCTTACATTGAAATTGCTTCTGTTAGACAATGCAAATGGCTTACGTGATTTAATGTTGGACACTATCTGAAATAGTTTGGGGTGTTGCTAGGTCTGGAAAAGTTCAGGGGCTATGCTAATGTCGAGACTGGCCGGACTCTGGGTTTGGGTCTATCCGGGGCTACAACCATAAAACCCGAGGCTATAGCTCCTTAAGCCCCCCCTAGTAACGCCTCTTCAACATCTGCAATTGATAATCTGAAAATAAATCCTGTTTCAAGTCAAGTGCCAATTACTGCCCTTCTCACAGAACTAGTAATTGAAAAAAAAAATTATGTCACGAAATGACACTGTTTATGCTTTGTCGCAAATACAAATCGAGATTTTCTTTTTCATGTCAAGCGCCCGCTTTACCGGTAACAGCCAAACACATTGACAACTACTTTATCTTCATATGCAGACAAAGACTGTAATTGTATCTAAACCATCCAACTGTGTAACCTGATCTAATGTACCACATTTGTAGTAGAGTTGATTGGATTACTAACAAAAAGAAAACAGACATAATCGCAGAACGTTTCCCTGGTTGAGCATGTATTTTATTTATTTCACCATTAGTGTTACATGTACTGAGACAATATTGATGTCGATGAGCAAGGGAACATCTTAGCCTCAGGTTCGTGAGACTACTTCTAGATCACAGCTTACCAAAAACCAAAAGGAAGGCAAGCAGAATGAAAAAAGGAGAGGACGGAAGTAATGAAGAGATGAAGAGTATAAGAGAGGCAAAATGATCAAGAAAGATGACTATGTGTGAAAGAAACGGAGAAAGGAAGGAAGGAAGGAAAGAAGGCAAGCAGAAAGAAAGATTGTGTGTTCGCCTTCATTGCTTCAGGTTTTGACCCACCGGGTATTATCTTTGTTTTGGCTGGGCAGATCTCTGGAGGCACATCTTGTAGGCACCAAGGTGGGAATCACCACCTATATAATTCAAAGTGCGCCCTCTATTGGCACACTGCAGCTTGCTTGTGGCTTTGTCCATCCCCATCTTTGACATCATCCTGTTGGCTCTTCCGCCAACATACCAACATTAAAATGGAGGAAGTCACCCCATTCAATTCTTACAGGAACCAGACAGGTCCTTAAAACAAGAATATACTGGGCATCATTTACTGGGCATCATTTAGAGTTTGTCAGAGGACAAAATCCACCGGTTTCCCAAAGACGGGAGGAAGCCTACCTAAAGTTAGTACTTCACCAGCTTACATCGGTTTTCTGCAGGTGAAAAGCTAGGGGGACATCTGGCAGTCCCCGTTGCAATGCATGGAGAACAGCAGATTTTCTGTTATCTTCTCCATACTGTAGATGAAGCCCCTTGCCTCACAGCCCTGAAGGTTCAAGCATCATCTCCAGGGCCCAATTGATCATGTTTAAAGTTTTAATCAATATTTTAAAAAATTGTCCAGAAAAATTGAAATAGGATTTTTTCTTTTACTGTGGCTCCAGTTGATTACATTTTTTTAATGTCCCTATGAGTAATTTATTTTACTAGAGAATACGATTTTTGTTGTAAAGTGTCCTCCTACCCACAAGAAAAAGAGACATAATATCAACATTACAAAGGCAGATAAATTGCCTCTTCAAATGCTTGTTAACTTAAATAATTAATCTTTTGTAACGAGATAAGCGCAGGACCGGGATTCGAACCTGGGCTTTTCTGCGTTTTCTTGCTTCCAAAGCAACGCGCTGAGCTATCCTTCTTGCCCTTGTGCTCTAGGCTAAGGAATTTGGCTCACCTGCAAAAGGGCTCATACCAATTGTATTGGGGTAAGTGCGGCGCAGGATGCAGCATGCAATGTTCTGACTGTCACAATATGTTTGGTGATCCTCCTGAGCGTCTCACAGCTGTGAGAATCCGCACACAGTTCAGTATTCTCCTCTCCCCTTGCCATGCCAGGCTCCCCAGCCCTGCTGTCTTTGGCAGTGGAGAATGGGGGATGGGTTAGGCATTGGACGAGAAGGGATGCTTGACCCCTCTCTCATTGCAGGCAGTGAGAAGCAAGCGAGCTAAATCGTATTCCTACTCTCTACATGCGTCTTGCATCAGTGTACCTTTGTAGCAGATCGGGTGAGACACCCCACTCCACTGCTGCTGAGGTAGGCATTCCTGCGTCCCCCTCTACTGCACGTGTTCTGATTGTCTGCATAGATGAGCCTGTGATGGAGGCCTGGCAAATAGAGCCTGTATATGGATTTCAAAATTGACACATCAGGTGAGTACTGGGGAAAAATAAGGCAGTTACCTAAACATGGTGTGGGTACCTTGGAGTTTGATGACACAATATGCCACAACGACTGTGTGACTAGGCATGTTACGGTTAAACTCAGCATATATCTATAAATTCCCAGCCATTTAGTGGCAAGGCCAAGCATCTGGTATGAATTCCACATGATATCAAAATCTGTCAAATTATAGGAGAAGCTTGCTTTTTGATGCCAGCAATCTGGGAGATGGTGGAAGTAATTGGTCAAGGCGAATACTACAGTAGCTGTTACATGGTGTTAGTGCCTGGGCATACAATGGCATTAGCTGGCACATCGACTGTCTGTGTCCATTCTAGTTATATCTCTGACACGGTTTGGGTACCTGGACATATAATGCCCTTACTTGCAAAAGAGGGTGATATTCAGCAAATGATTCCTGTAGCTGGGAAAGGGATGGACGTATCTGGAAAACAAAACGGGATTTTGGTCATGTGGTTGAAATATCTGGAATGTGATGTAGGCGCTGCATTCATGATGTCATTAGATGGTATGTGCTCGCAAAACCTGCCATGTTATGTTAGTACTTCGACACATGTCAAGTCTTACCTGGGAAAATAGTGAAGTGCCACCGCTTATACATGCAATAACTGGCATATGATGGCGATGCCTAGAAAATAACAATGTTGCTCGGTCATTTGATGATGGAACATTGCCTATGGTGTGAGCACTTCAGCAAATGACGTCAAAACCTAGAATTTACTAGAAGTACATTGACATATGTCAGCATTACTTAGCACATGGTTTAAGTACCTTGGCACAATGGCTATGATAGAATTATGTGGGATTGCCTGAGCATTTCATATGGAATACCTGACTGCTACTATATGGAATGTGGCGGAATTACCTGGCAATCCTTAGTCGTTTCCATTGCTTGGCAAATGACAACGTTTAATTCGTATCCATCTTGTCACTATTCTCTTAATGGTATTTGCCTGTATTTCCATAAATGCATAATTACTCATTTATATTTTTGTCTCTTTACTGGCACACGAAGCAAGCCGACAATGTTAGAAATACTGCACTTTGGTTGAAGAGAAATGGTGTCAGAGTGCAGAGGCTGTAGTTGAATGTCAGAAGAAGTAGGTTAAGGAACATCAGGGGGAAGTTGGTGTTAAAGAGAGAACTAAGCAACGTTAAGAGAAGGTTGGAGTCGGGCAACAGGCAGAGGTTTGAGTGGGATATTAGAAGACAGTTGAGGGGGCTGGTAAGGTTGCAGGCAGCAAGAAAGGGAATTTCCTAAAGGGCCTGTCAGGGGGTTTGGTTGAGACAGTGTGGCAGACCTCCTGACAACACAAAATAAATGCAACCCTCAAGGGAAAATAGCTCGGAACACATTTTGCAAGGATAAGAACGTTTTTACTTCACAAAAGAAAAATACATGTCAGCAGGGGCATTCAAACCCTACTACCACGGAGCGCACTGGTTAGTTCAAGGCAAACAAAGCATTTTAAAGAACAACAACATCACTCATGACGCAATTAGCATATGGTATAACCTCATTATTATCATTGGTGGGGCACCTATGTACATGCAGTCGACCGCTTATTGACCACAAGATGATTAGCTGCAATTGCTTGTGTTGATCTTCGTCCATGTGGTCCTTGGCCTTGATGAGTTTACACCCTAGCAACACAATTGGTTCTATTCGCGTTTCAACCACGTTATGTCTACCTGGAAAATAGGCATGAGCCCAGTGGATACTCTCAAAGTCAAGATAGCTCTCAAAAATGTGAGGAGCTTCATTTGATCCCAGACACTCTGGCGCCCCCACCATGCCTCTCCGTCATTGGCCTAAATTTGCTATCCTCTCCCTGCACACCTCTCAGTACAAATCACAGGGCATTCAGTTTGTGCTCCCCCCTTGGCATCTGTCCCCTCCCTAGGGTGCCTATTGCGGACACACTAATCAAGCGACTATTGAGGGATTTAGGAGTTTGGATAGTGGACCTCCCGTAGTTCAAATAGAATGGCTGGGGGTTTGGGGATATGGGTGCTCTAAATCTGGGATCCATGTTTTGGCAGCTTCAGGCCTCTGCCCTGCATCTCATGAGATCGTACTTCAGAACCAGGCCCTACCCACGCTTTGCTGTGCACATTCCTTTCAGATTACATGGGCCTACAGTGTGAGACAAGAATGGACTCTGTTACTAATTGATAGAATAAACTTCTAGGCTATCACCTGGGATGGGAGCAGGTAAGGGGGTGGGTTTTCTTGCTGAGACCTACAGTTATTCTCTAGTACTAGGTCCTGGCCTTGTGGGGCCTCTCTTCCAAAATGGCAGCGGTTCAGTGTGCCTTTGCCACTTAGAAAACCTAGCATCTACAATATCTCTATTTTCTGCACACTTCTACATCCTATTGTCCCATATATATATATATATAGTATTCATTTTTCCTCATGAATACTAATGGCTAGCCTTGGAAGGTGGGCATATATATATATGCCCACCTTCCAAGGCTAGCCATTAGTATTCATGAGGAAAAATGTGCATACATTTAGAATCATTGTATGCAAATTGATCTCATGAATATTAATGAGGGGTATCCTAAAAACCCAGCATGGATCCAGACCACAAGGCCTGGATTTTGAAAACCCTGCATTAAGGTGAGGCACTAGTGTTTATTGTAAGGCACCCCCTGTGACCCACGTCTTACCCTCAGCCCCATCACCCACTGTCTTCCTGCCTCCCACGTCCCCGTGCCTGAACCCTCTTCAACATTCCACAATACACACCCCCCTGCACACATTTTCTCTATTCCTGTTCTGCCCTGCATAGAAGACCCCTGCTTGAATTGCATTGCTCGGAATAGAAAGAGCAATGTACATGGACAATACACATTGAAGTGAGGCCAGCTATTTTTGTGTATCAGGGCCTTTATATGGCAGTTTTAAAAAAAAATGATCTAAGAAAGAGGAGCACAAATCTATAGCTTGATGTCTGGTGAGATAGCTCAATGCATTAAGTGCCTGCTGTCGCGATGTGTGTAATTTGCAGGTCACAGGTTTGAATCACGGGCACATGCCTTTTATCCATCTGAGGTTAGTAAGCTACGTGCCAACCTCGGGTGGGTAATATTAATTGTACATAAACATATTCTATTTAAGGGACATTGGTGAAAGTGCTATGTAAGGAACATGTTATCATTAAGTAGAACCGAATTTTCTTCTTGTAACTCTTTTAAAATGAATTCTGAAAAAAAATACAACAGAAATGCAATGCCCCAAACGCAGTGTGGGGGCTTAATAATCAAAGCATTATATGGGACACGATACATGACAATGTATGAAGCATAAAACAGAGAACTAATGAGAAAGCAACGTGGCTCTGAAGAACAGGGAAAAGGCAGAACATAGTGTGTTAACCTGTATGGGCAGAGTCCAGAATCCTGCTGAGATCAAGTATTAAAACAGATATACCAGCTGAAAGAACAATCACTGTATAAGACTACAAAAACACGTGGCAAAAAAAGCATGCATAAAACGCTTTTGGAGCTAACACTGTTCCTTGTTATCATGACTTTGGGAGCCTAATTGCAGAACATGTGGTTGGGCTATCACCTGTGGTAAGTGTTACATGCCAACAGTTGTAAAGTACTGGTAAGTACAGATCAGTAAAGTCACACTTGCCTGTCAAATCTTCTTTGATGGTTTACAACTCAGGAGTAAAATGGCTGCCAAATTTAAAAGCATTACCACAAGTGATACCATAATGGAAACAACATGATGTCATGAAATGGAGGTAATGTTCCACTGAAAATACGATCTCCTTTCAGCTCTCAAATGGCTTGAAAAACAGTCATACTAGTAAAATGCTGAGAGACCGAAGAGCAGGGTGTTCAGCTCTTTCCTGAGCTGCAGGAGAGGTAGGCCCATCCTGATTGCCACTGGTATGCCATGGCATAGGAGCAGGCGGACTGCATCCTGGTCTTGTCCCCGTGGCCCAGTTTAGTTTCAGTATAAAAATGGTCTGGCTCGTGTCAGAGCGCGTATTGCCAGAGGCGTTACGTCTGTCTGCAAGGTAGACGGCCGTCCGGTCAGTGGTTGCATTGTGGATGCCATGGGCAATTTTGAACAGGATCCTGGCCAGGAGGGAGAGCAGTGAGTTCATGCAGGATGTGGTTGATACAGATGATTTTTCTAGAGCTAGTGGTAAGGAGGGCCGCAGAGTGATGGACTGCTTCGAGGGGAGCCTGGTCTACGAGGGGGAGCCCGGCAAGAAGGATGTGACTCCTTTCAGTGTGTGCAGTCATGAGAGGCTGGAGGGGAGGTAGGAAGGTTTTAAACTTGTGGAGCAGCATGATCTTGTAGCACGTCGTCTAGGCGTTCTTATTGATCCGCCGTTGAAAGGAGATGCTGCTGTCCATAATGGACCCACATAATTTGGTGGACGGAGCAAGTTGGTCGGTGAATCCATCCAAGTACATTTAGTTCAGACATCCTTGGATAGTTTTCTGTTTGGAGGGGTGACCAAGGAGCACAGCTTAGATATGAGGTGGATTGAGTTTTAAATAGCCACTTGTTATCCACGTTTGAATGGTGGCAATTCATTTCCCGAGGCAAGGGATGTTGTGGGATCAGTGTACTTTAAGTTCCAGCTAGATGTCAGCGTACTGGTGCAGGGAGATGTCTTAGTCATCAAGGAGTGATCCCAGAAGTTTGACGTACAGATTGATGATCACCAGTAGAAGATTTAAGCCTCTGGCACTCCACATAACTGTACTGGGTCAGATCTGAAGGTGCGTGTCTCGGAATCCTCATAACTGTCACAGAGGGAGAAGGAGAACCAGTTAAGCATGGTAACAATGAAACCCATTCTTTGTCTGAGCATGGTGATCAGAGGCTGGTGTGTCATAGTACAAAAGGGAAATGGATGGGTTCAGGAATCCCGTTTTGTCCGTGATCTGGAGGTCTTCACTGATGACCTGGATGGTTGCTGTCTCCCTGCTGGATTTAGCGTGTAACCTAAATTGGTAGTCGTCGAGCAATGCTGACCAGTTGATTTTCTCAGAAGTTGGCTCGCCACTAGCTTCTGAATTAATTTACCAATGAATTGAAGGCTGTTCATTGGTCATCAATTGGCACAGTCTTCTACAGTGTGAGTTTCTTAAGAAGAGGGTGAATTAGACCTGTATATAATCAGCTTGGAAAAATGCCCTGGCTGATGGAAGTATTAGCAATCTGAAGGAGCATGATGTGAGAATGACACAAGATCACTTTTAGAATGGCAGGAGGTGGGTTGTCATCATTATAGTAGGTTGGTTTTAGTGAGACAAGTATGTTGGTAAAATCCTTGGTGGTGAAGAGGGCAAAGTCATTTCAGGGTAAATGAGCCTGGGTGGGATAGACAGTGGTGGCAGAGATGATTTGGAGTCATCAATATGATGTTACTTGTGTCTATTTTGAATTGATGGCATTTCATTTCTCTAAGGACTCTGGATCTTCTGGGTCTGGTAAGGTGTTCTCGGTGGGTTTGACTATTGCATATAAAATGGTCCTATTAGAGGTTGCCACAATTATTGAGGAGTTGGACGATGGTTTCGTTTTAATAATCAGGACACGGCATGCTGAATCTAAGGATTTAAGAGTGAGGAGGGCATCATGTTTGGGCATTTTTCATGATGATTTGGAATGTACTCTCATGGCGCGCTTCTTTTCTACCAACAACTGGTTGTACCATGGGACAGAGCGCTTTGCTCTGTTGCACCGTATTTTTAAAAGGGCATGTATGTCAAATGTTTTCTTTGAGTTATTTTTGGAAGATTTAAATTGGGGAATTTACATTGATGGCGGAAAGGTGGTTGGTAATGTTGATTTTCAATGCTTCCATCAGGACGTTTTTGAAGGAGCGATGTGCGAACATGGCCGTTTTGCCCTTTCCTTTATGGGAAGAGTTGGTATCTGATAAAGTAAGGTGAAGGTAAAGTGGCCAACATATCTATGTCTCATTTCTTAAAAGTTGGAAACCATATACTGATATCCTTTTGTTTATGGTTGTGACAGAATGTCATCTACTTGGGAAGGCATTCCCAAGCTTTTTTTTTATTTTGTAACACAATGCTGGTAACTCGTTCTCAGAAAATGAGGGCTGCTAATTAGGCCCGACTTTCTCAATGCTCTAAGCAGAAAAGTATAGTGAACAAGTGTTCTCTTGGTTGGTCCCTGTCTAATCACACACCATCAACTGCCATGTGGTTAGGAAATATGGCAGCGACAGTGAAAAGTGTACATTCCTGACAAATGGCCTGCTGCAATAAACATTAAATCCAGTCATGGGCAGCCTTTAATTGTGAGATCCTATGGCACAACCAAATTATATATAAGTGTGCATCCCAATGGCCTGGTGGCAGATTCATTGGTAACACATATACATAAAGCTGTATCTGGTTGATATTTAAGACCCCACTGTTCACTTATTAAAGACATAGGGCCTCATTACGAGTAATTTTGAAAAGTTCCAGTGTTACTGTGATGGCGGTCCCACCGGTTCAGGCAACGAGCTCCGCTGGAAACAAGGTTGCATTACGCCTTGAAGATTGCGTGCCTCCTGGATTTGCAGGACCTGTGGGACCGCTATCACAGTAGCACAGGTGGAGATGGTTGCACCACCACCAGGGTGGGCGGTGCATCTGCTTCTGCCGCGTGCATGCCAGATGTACCGACACCACGGAAACACTAGAACCAGAAATTCCATAATCGCTGTGACCAGAAAGATGCTGGCAGCCATTTCAAAAATCACAATCCACTCTAATCTGCCTGTTCTGAAAGCCATTCACCCCTACTGAGTGCTGGAATCCAGTGAGAAAGATGACTTCACGCATCCCACAAACCCACAAGCGCAAGCCACGCTTTGGAGAGGTGGAGCTGAACATGCTTGCCAACTGCATAGTCGCGCATGCCGGGGAGCTCTTCTCACCAGACCAGTGCCGCAGCACACAGCTGAGGAGAAAGGCCATATGGGAGGAAGTGGCACAGAAGGTGACTGCCGTGGAAATGACCCCACTTAGTGTGAAGGACTGTCACAAGCGGTGGGACAACCTCTGCTTGCGGATACGAACATCATGGCAGCACATCGCAGACACTGCACGTCAACAGGCAGCTGACAATACTCCCCTCAGAAGCTGCTGCACTGGGAGGAGAAGTGCAGCAGTTTGCTGCCTATGGAGGGGATAGTGGGAGTCAGTGCAGCACAGGCCAGAGCCGGGACACCTGTTGAGGCTGGTGAGTACACAAAGTGCCCCAATCTAGACCACACACCTGCCCCCCCGTCCCTCCTGTACTACCACTGCACTGAAATGGCCATAGCACTGGCCACATCACCCAGATCCGAGCCATCACTAGCATTGCTCCCCCCACCAATTAGAAATGGTGCAAAGCAAGTCACTGGTCCTGCCTTCCATGCATGCCCCACAACCACATGACAAGGCACCACATGTTGGCCCACATCCTGAGTGTGGCAGTCCCGAAGCAAGCGTGCCTGTATGGTCACAGCCACATATGTCACTGGACCGGCACACACATCATGAGGACTCATCACACTGTGCACTGCCCAACAGGCATGTCCCGGATCTGGCATGGAAACACCAGCACCGCTAGCAAAGCTGCTGGCGTCTCAAAATCACCATTCCATAAGTCTGCCACCTGAACACCTGCGTTGCCGTGACTACCAATGACCCTATTGCATCGGGAAGTCAGGCTGCAGATCCACAGTAAAGCCACACCCTGCCCGAAGCATCAGCGGAATACGGGCAACAACTCAATGAGGCGCAGTGTCGCCTGCACACTGCATCACACACATGCCCTGAAGGCACCAATATACACAGCCGCTGGTCCATGTATTCACAACGAATAACTCATTGCGACACATCAATATGCCAAAACACACATGTGGAAACACTGTATGAAAAAGCACCAAACACCCCCCCCCGCCTCCTAGAATCTACGACTGGTGTAATAATATAGTCTAACTCCAGTCCTAGAATATGTGTGGCAAGGTACTGGATACTGCATTTTTTTAAAAGTCGTTGTTGTATAAGTGTTGCCATATACATGTGTCGTGATAAAATGTACGACATGTACACTGTATACCCACACTTGCATCGTCACCATGGGCACTGTCATGTCCATACAGCCAGGCCCCCCGAAAATATCCTGCACCTGATGACCCTGCTCAACACCTCATAGGTACCCGGTACTGGCAAGTTAACAAATCATAATCCCTGATGCAGACACTGGGAACCCTTGCACTGAGTACTGCATGTGTGCCTGCTGTGACGCCACTGCCACCACAGCACAACATTAGTAGCCCTCACCTACATGCACACGTGGCCACCCACCCATCCAATGTGGAGGGCATGTCCCTTACATGACCCTGCCGTCCCTACCACAAACCCAACACTCACATACTGGGCCTGCAACTGGGTCACCCATAAACTCCAGGCATGCCCATGATGAACACCCCCTCAACTCCCCCCTCATCACAATGCAACAACCTACACATGGTCAGACCAGCCTGCCACTGCTGCCAGTCAAATGCGGTTGTACACACCACCAGTCTTAGTACAGCTGTGTTGCATGTGACATCTTCACAGTCCCTCCAGCTGTGGCCACACAACTCACGCATGAGTGTGGCATACCATGCTGCACTGCATGTCCACACCGTGGCAAGCTGCATGATCACCATGTTGCATGAAACTATCCAATTGCTAGCCGTGCTGGTCACTGACATCATGCCTTTCATTAACCCACAGGCACATCATCTGACACTGACAGTGGACAACCGGGCACGTTAAGGGGCATCAGACATGCAAGGCAGATGAGACAACATACATCCACATCCCGGGACATGTCCACTGCCACCATGGCCGCCACAGCTGCCACAGTCCAACAGGCAGCTCTCATGGGGGACACACCAGCTGCCACAGTCCAGCAGGCAGTGAGCACTGTACAAGGATTACCCACAAGGCCAATTGCAGGGGGAAGATTACAATCCCCATCCCAGCAGCCCACATACCATGTCACTGATTCCAGTGATGGGGGTGCAGCAGGGGATGCCAGTGTCAACATGGGGGACAACACAGACCACACCCCGGATGTGCCAGATGCATTCAGCCCCATTGGCATGTCCAGCCCACATCGTTCACCCTACCCCTGCATCAGGGAAATGGACGGGCATCTAAGACGCATAAGGAATGGCAGAACACACTCACTGCCCTGGTGCAGTAGCTCCTAGAGGAGGCCCACCTCATGAGGGAGAGTACACAGGCCACAGGACGTTGCACTGCTCGTGCACTTGGGAAGTCAACTGTTGCCATAGTTTTGTTGGCCGTGAGAGTCTGTGATGGGGACAGCGTGATGTCCACAATTCCGGAGACAATGGCACTGGCCCTCCAGACATGCATGGACAGATGGGGCAGCGGGCAGACACTGTCAGCCTCCACCAGCACCACGCCCGCAAGCTCCCAACAGGGCTCCACAAGGAGATAATCCATGCACCTGTCAGGCATGACACCCAGTTTGGGCCATGTTATCAGCCGTCGGCACAAGTAGGGCTACCTTATCCAGATGAGATGTATGTCACATGGCCAGGGAACTCTTGGACTACGTGTGAATAGTTGGGGAAGGGAGATGGGGGGAGTAATAGTTGGAGAAAGGGCTGCGTGAGGGATAGTTAGGGAGGGGGAAGGACAGTTGGGGAGGATGATGGGGAGGGATAGTTGGGGAGAGGGAGGGGGCAGGAATAGTTGGGAAGGGGAATGTGGGAGTGATAGTTGGGGAGGGGGAGGGAGCTGGATAGTTGGGGAGGGTGTTTTTGGCCTGTTGCAGTTACATTACTTGAGTTTAAATACACTTGGTGTTGCATACCAATCATGACTGGAGATCCCTTCTTATTGTGAGTAAAATGTGTTTTATTTTCATGTGCTGTGCAGTTTGTGTCACCAGTCCTACACCACGTGCTCTGAGAAGTGTTCAAAAATTATGATGGATGAGTGCATCACGTCCATCATGCCCATCCATGCCCTCCCGGCGAGGTCGCAATGGCATCTCATCATCGTTATCATTGCCATCATCCTCCTCAGCAGGGACCATGTCCGGGGCAGTGGAATGTTGCATCTTATACACATGTTGAGCAACATTGCACAGCCCAGGATGATCTTGCCCACCTTAATAGAGCTGTACACAACCGCTCCATAGTGCCCCATGTCCGTATATATGTGCACGGTTGTAGGCCTCTTCGTGCATGTTCTGTGGCCGTCTGACATGTGTCATCAACCATTGGAGGGACACAAGGGGGATGTAATCATTGTGGTGCCATTGTCATGTCAGTGAAGTGTGCATTGACTAATTTCATAAATACCAAGACACACGACATAGCTAATGTCACAGATGATCCTAGTGACTGGTGCAATGTCCTAAGTAATGGCTATCCGAATTCAAAAGGTTGGTCAGTCATTTCATCTGAGACTGATCTTTGTGCTCACTGTCTTTAGACATACATGGAAATGGTCTTGAATGCTGCTACGTGTGCCTATGTTGGTATGGATAGAAGTGGATGCAAGGGCGCGCAGCTGCCTACAATCAGACTTGTATCTGGTATGATGCTACAAATTAGGCTACCGTAGCTGCAGCCCCCAAGAGCTTTTTCCCTGCTGGGCGCTGTGGCCCCAGTAGGCTGTGTGCTCACAGGAGCACTATCAACGTTACCAACGGTGCTGATCCTTCTGGGTCCACCTTTCCAATGCGTACTATGGGACTCCATGGTAAGGGGGACTTACCTTTTTCCGGTACCTTGCTTTCCGGCCTGCCAGGCATGTAATGACCCAGTGGCACAGTGCTGCAAGGTGCCAGAAAAAACATTGGCGACAACCCACAGCGTGCACCAGCAGGGTAAGCGCCAAGGTTCGTAATGAGGCCCATTGTGATGTGAATCTTTTTGGGATATGGGTACATGCATGCTGTGATACATTTCACGTTGATCACTCATGATGTAGCATGGGTGTGATTGTCAATTGTCAATATTGTGTACTGTTTCAGGTGGGTATATGCACTGTAATGTGCAATAGGGCCTTGCTGTACAGTTGTGTAGGGGTTGGTGGGATGTTGTTTGGCATGGCAACAATTGCCTTGGTCCCTATCCAGGGTTGTTGACTGGGTGGTTTTGGGTCACTTTTCCATCACTGATTCTTACACACCTTGCCATGTTGGCATATGCCTTCTGACCCTCCTATGCCCATTACGTGAGCACATACTGTGTCTATTTACATGGCGTACATTGGTCATTGCTACCATTCAATCCTGAATGCCACACACTGGTTTGCATTCATGTCACGTTCATATGGGTATGTGCTCCTGTGACAGGCATGTATACTGGCTACATGCTGTGGGGTTCACTGCTGGTGGTGAGCAGGATTGCATTCAATTGACTTGTCTGTGATGTAAGCAGTGGGGATGTGCCCAGTCTTATTGCAGGGATTTTTACAAATAGTGGCATGCATTCTGGTACATGTGGTACTTTTGAGATGCCTCTCTGACTTTACAATGATTGGGATTGGGTGTGATCTGTCTGCCCATTTGATACATGTGTCCCATGTCATTCAACTCAAGGATGCTTTTTGTGTGTATTAGGTTGCATTAAGCACATGTTCGGGTGCCTGTGCATGTACCTCCGCCCACTACACAGAACATATGAATTGTGCAGTCTACTCACCCAACAGCCGGGTGCAATGTAGTGAGTGTGAATTTACCCCCCCACTGCACTGAGCTCATGCATTGGTCAGTCTGCTCACCCAACAGCCATGTGCGCTCTCTGGTGTACTGTGCCATGTACCCTGGCAGCGTGGAGTTCCACAGTACCAGTGAGTCATGGGTAGATCTCAGAAACCAAGTAAAACAATGGGTGATGAGGTGTTCAGCATCACAGACCATGTGCACATTCATTTAGAAAGTGGTATAGTGTCCGGTTTTGGTACACTACCTCAATGGCATGTCCGGCCACCAGCTCCACATGGGTGAAATCCAATGCACCAATGATGTTGAGCATGCCTGCCAGGGCATGGAAGGCGACTTTGGTGGAATTCATCTGGGCAGGGGTTCAGGGTAGGGCAATGTGGTCAGGACACTTGAAAAACAGGGTTGGGACAACCCGTGCAGCTCACCCACGGTATGTTGGTAGGTGCTGATTGCCAGGAAATGCCGTACCAATACTACCTTCAGCAAGGGGGGTCCATATGTTTATCAGGATGTCTAAGTCGTCATGTATCAGGGTGACAATTGAGGTTATGGTCCCCCTGTCAAGCCGGTATAGCGTGTGTATTTGGCTTGGGGTCAAGTTCTACAGCATTGTCCTGATGCAGGGATTTAGTGGCTGCCTGCGGGGTGCTGCCTGCTAGACAATGATGTTCTGCATGGTCCTCTAATTCCTCATTCACCTCCTGTGCCTCGCCACCTCAACTGCCTCTCTGCTGCTTCCTCTTCTATCCCTCCTTGCAGGGCCCCCAACCAAATTGCTGCTACTGCAACTGCCAGCGGGTTGTGTTGGGAGGGGGGTTGCACACATGGCACTGTTTAATGGCTGATCTGCGGTGCCGGTATTCCAGGTGCTGTCTTCACAGTGCTAACACCATTTTTATGGCAGTGTTTCCATGAACTTGGAATGTGCCAGTTTTACCGATGTGCTGGTGCTTCAGGCACGTCCAGCAGCACATTCTGCTGTTTTTGTGCTGCCGGATGTGGTAGTACCATGGCTGTAAGTTTGCGGTAACAGTGTTTCCGCCATTGTGACTCGTGATGTGCCAGTCCGGAAAACAGTGCCTATATGGTGCTACCGGCACCGCTCTTTCCGGACCGGCATGCTTGTAAGGAGGCCCATTGTATTTGCTGGGAATGCGGAAGGATTCACGTCCAGAAACCGTACTCCAGTATAGTCGGCTACCACATTCTGTCCCAACACCATTGTGCCTTCTGGTGCCTGTGCTGGTGCTTCTGGTATGCTTGGGGGTGTCCCTTGGATGCCAAACTGCGATGCCGGTGTTAGGGGCTGCACCTGTGGCAGCTGTGATTGACCCTGCAGTTTATGTACTTGATGGGGCTGTGTCTGCGGCAGCTGTAACTGTTGTGGGCTGTATTTGCTGCATGATCTGGCCCTTCTGTTGGGCAAATTGATAAGCGTGTGCTTGTTTCCCCCAAGGGGAAAGTGCATATGAAATATCCCAGGTGCCAGCATATGAATCATGGTATGAGAAACCAGAATCCTGCACCTCTATATATCCCCCTCTGCCCCTAGGTGAGTACCTTGTTCCCTGTGGATAATATCCTGTAGGCAGGTACACCTCCCCTTGTGGGTATGCCCCCTGTGGCTGCACGCCCTGTGGAACATAATGTGGTGGTCTGTATCCTCCCTGCTGTGGCGGATACCCTACTGGGTACCCTCCCTGAGGGGCGGGGCCACTGCTGCAGTGTCAGGCATAAGCATTGCCCCTTCCATCACAAACTTGGCAAACTTCTTTTGTACCAGTTTGTTTTCTGCCTTTGCTTTATTTTCGGCAGGCTGCCTCTCACCCGCCTGCTTCCTCTTGGACTATTGTAGCCTGTATTTCTGACCATCCCTTTGCCTCTATCCCCACTGCTTTATCTAGGGAGGCCTGGACATCTGGGGGGAGTCCTTTTACCAATATATGCTAGAGTAGAGCTCTGAAATCATCCCACGGTTTCCACGTCTCTAATGTCTAGAGCTCCTAGACCTGTTGGATGTATTCTGCAGGATCATCGTCTGGTTTCATCTTACGAGTCATGACCATCACTAAATCTGTGCTATCCAGATACATACTTGTTAAAACGTTCAACACATGTTCACAACAGTTTTTAAATGGTGCTCCATTTTGCGCGTTGGTGCTTAACTTCATCCTGTTATATCCCGTCTGTTCCCATATTTTGTCCCTACGCTCCCCTATTATTGCTGCAAACAAACTCTTCATGTCCCCTATAGCTAGCGTCACCCCTGTTGTTTCTTTTTCGAGCATGTAGATCCACTTGCTATCCCCTGCCATGAGTGAGGGCAGGCAAAACATGAGATTGCCTCTGTCCATTGTTTGCCAGGGCACATACTATGTGTCTCCCCCTCCCTTCTAAAATAGTGTCAATTGTGTTACCCAGGGTCCTCTCTTTTTTTACCTGTGCCAACCCTGTCTTCAGCTTCTCTTTCCAGTTGCAGAGAATAGTAGACCAGTTTCTACTGGGCTCCCCCTCGTCGCATGTCCTCCCCTGCTTGCGTCACCTCCCCCTTTCTTTCTCTGGTGTCCACAGTTCATCCTCTTGCTCACTATCCATCCCATAATCGCTCTCCTCCTCCTCCTCATGCTCCTCATTATCTATTTTAAATGGTATTCTTCCGGATGTTCACCCTTGTCCTTTCTCTGTCTCCCCCTTTTTCCTTTCCTTTCTTCACACCTCTGTCTCAATTACTCTCTCTGCTTCATAGAACAGTGTGTCCATATGTAGTTGTGTGCTCCTTTCTATGTCCGCCAGGTATTTCTTGTCTCCCCTGTTATACTTTTACTCCTGTATGCCCATCTCTCTGCTTTTCTCATTCCCTTTGTCCTCTTCCCTTCTGTCTGTAGAGGCCTGTCATGGGTTTGTATACCCTGCTGTAGGGCATAATGCCGGGTATGCCCTGTATGTGAGAGGCGGGGCGCTAGGCTTCTCGGCCACATCCTCTGTCTTGTTGCCCAGTGTCGCAGTATCCTCCAATTTCTCTTCATAGAACTTCCAAAGCCCTAGAATATTCTGCCCATTCTTAAGCTTAGAACTTTTGTATTTTGTTAATAGGTATGAGAATATGTGCTCTATTATCTTGCTATCAAACATTCCCTCCGCTGCCCATGCATGGAAATACTCCCTGCAGTGTCCTGAATCCATTGAACATTATATTTAAGTATTTTATTGCAATATTTTAGAACCTTTTCCCACATGTGATTAAAGGGGCTTTCCTGAAAAGCCATTATCAGGACCTCTATCCTCTATTCTCTGTGGTATTCCCTATGTCCCTCTCCCCAAATTGTACTCTTGCCGCCCTTTTTGCTCTTCTCCCCTTTCACATCCTCTCTTTCATTCACCTCTCATGCATACATACTTACCCCTTCTTCTCCTTAAACCCTATTTACAATCTCTGACCCTCTCGACAGGCCTACCCATGCACACCCACCATTCACTTTGCCCCTATTCTCAGGTCTGTGCACTCACTTTGTGTTAGTATATCACCAGCCCTCTTAACAGGCGGCTGGTTTAAATTAGTATAGGTGAACGCCAACCCACTCCCGTCTTCCAATCTGGCGTCCACCACTATTATGCCAAGCGCAACATTGTACACCCAGTAACATAGGCACCAACCTTAATCACTGACAACCAATACTCATATATGTACCGACATAGGCCACCTAGTAGTGATTTTCCTTCAACACAAAAAGTAAAAACAACACACTTCTCTCCCTAATGACGCAACTATACAATCACCTGCACTACACGCAACTCCTGTCTAACAACGTCCGTCACTTTTTATGCACCTTTATGCTCTAATGCCGCCATGCCCACCACACATCCACTCCCAATTGGGGCAGATTTTACTAAGACCTACTGTTAGTACTGCGCACGCTGGTCCTCCCCTCCTTGAGGATGCGTCCTAAACACTGCAAAAGAAAAATACTCCCATTGTGGGAATGTGACCATGGCACAGCGCGCTAATGCACTGGTATACTCACATGTCGTAGAGATCCTTGAGATCTCTCTGTGCCAAGCCTTCAATGCTGGCTTGCTCCTCCTCCTGAGCATGGGTGGCACTCGGGAGCAGGCAGACCTTTACACATTATGCATCTGCAAAACCTCCCTGGTGTTGCGCATAGAACTGGTCTGCGGTTACCGGACCAGCACCCGCCAGACGACAGCCGGTATACGTTCAGTCAATCAAGGGAACTGATGATCTCCCTAGGGCCTCCAAAAATGTATCACGGGTCCTCCATGAACACATAGTCAATTGGACATCAAAAGTAATGCAAGAAGAAGCGTACACTAAGCAAGAAGTAATGCTGTTCATTACAGCTGGGTAAGCACAAATCAAATAGCACAGTGGAAAATAACTGGTTGATAGGAGCCAACAAAACCACCCACTGCAGTCAAATATTTTATAATGGTACATGTTATTTGCATAGTCAAAAACAGTTGCGAGCATTGGTGCAATTATTAGACATTCTACGAAGCTGATTGGTAAGACTATGTCAGTCTCCTATAGATAGACATATGTTAATAAAAAATGATAGGAGGAAATGATCTTTACTCCTCTGTTCATTACCGCCATCACATACCTTCCCACTCCACCCCAGAAGTTACTTTTTTGTTGTTAGCAAAACATAATTGTGCTGACCTCCGGGACGGTAGTCATCTGCCATTGGTCAGCACACATAGAAAAACACAAGGCATCCTGAGCTTGTGGGAAGGGAGACACTCACACGGCAACCGACCAATGAGGTGCCTGGCTGACAAAGCGAGAGCACAATGTGCTTGTTGCATTTCAAGGACACCAAGACTAACCTTCTGATTGGTTCCTTCTCGTATCAACCCCTCGCCCCACATCCTTCATCCCAGGCCTCTGAAACTGCCAACCACACCATAACTGAGCCTCCCAGAACATGTTTTGTTTTGCAAGTTTATTTTTCCCTGGTCCAACAAGCCCAGGTCCCAGGGGACTTGCTTGTTGACCTTGTATGTTTCTGCTGGCTCCCGTTCCCAGAGACTACTGTGTCCTGGGAACAGTCAGCTGGCATTGGTCCTCCTGCACCCTGTTGCTACAGAGTGCTCATGCAATTCTTATGTTTGCACATCATATAGGGCCTGTTAATGTTAAACCCATTGGGCCTCATTAGGACCCAGGCGGACTTCGCGGTGCTAAATGCACCGCGAAGCATGGCGGAAAGCCGCCGATAGCGCCATGGGGGTTGGCGGATTTACCGCCCCATTCCGACCTCGGCGGAGCGGTAAATCCCCAATCCCCATTCTGCCCTTCCCCATTCCCATTTTTGCCCCATAGGGTATAATGGGAGTGGGGAAGGAGTTAATTACGCCACCGTAAAATACGGTGGCGTAATTAACAACGAGGTCCCGTAGCGCCATGGTTTTCTCCGCCTGGTAAAACCAGGCGGAAAAGGCCGCCATGGCGCTACGGGAACTCGTAGTATGGCGGAGAGGTACGCCATGCACTACGCTGGCGTAACACCCTCTCCGCCAGGGTCCTAATGAGGCCCATTGTATTTACTGACATGTGGCCCTCGCCTCATAAGAGTGGGTAAGTAGTTTCTCTGTGATAGGTTACCCTATGTACATTGTTCTCATATTTCCTACTACCAAGGCCCTCGCATATCCGCCTTGAATACCCCTTATCCCTGGACTTCTGAAGCTGTTTGTGCGCATTAGACACCTTTATGACAGCTGTCAATGACATCCTATCCTACCCAGAAGTGCCATGTCCCGCTCGCATCATTCCCACAGCTGGTAGGTCTGCTCCCCCTTGGCAGCGCTGAATCAGCACATTCACTGCACCCTCATCTACCATACTCAGTGCTGGCGAAAGAATAATATGGCTGCTAAAGTCAGTGAAGTTCACCCTCGAGGACGCTGCTCTCTCAAGATCTGCTTCGCGCATATACTTGTAATCAAGTGTCAATGACTTCTCACCTAATTTCCATGTGTTTGAGGTGGTCTATCTCCTGCTACTCATACATTTAGCATTCCCATGTCTAGATCTGTGAGAATTTCAGCCAAGCAGAGACCGTGTCTGTTGAAAGCGATGTGTCTCTATCATTTAGTGTGCTATGGTTCATTGTTCAACTGCCAACATGTATTATGAAGACAACAGGCATTTAACCCCTCCCACCCATGATAATAATTTCATCAGGATTATGAATCCGTCTAGAGGTAATAGCTTGGTACACATACAACTGAATTCATTCCGTATGGTCTCCCCTTGTGGTTCATAGATTTTCACAATTAACATTTTTATTTTAGAGTCAATCTCGATTCTCACGAACATTACATTAGAGTCACCATCACCATAAATACACTCTTCAGACTTAAAAGTATTATGACAAGCCATAAGTAAACCTCCCTGGGGTGCCCAAGGGGACCTTGACTGGCCTGTCTGTGATAAACAAAGTATCGATCAAGCACTATATCTGTATTGAGCCGGGTTTCCTGCAACATAATAATATCTGCTGTACATAATAATTGAATTGAGCTACTATTTTCTTTCAATAGTTGAGAATGCCCTCCATATTCCATGATTTTATTAAAATATATGTCATGGTATCTTATCTGGGAAGGCTGAAGGAAAGAGGTTAGACATGCCCATTGGTTCTGTTTCTTGATGTCACCCTTGACTCCACCCCCTCATTTGCTGACGTGAAAAGAAATCCGAGCACCCTCCCGCATGCGCCGCTATTTTCATCATGGTATATACATTCCTCCCAGACACCTAGCCATGGTGATCTAGATCATATCCCACCTCGAAAAGGGAGCAGGCGTGCTCTTTTATATGTTTAACTACTTCATTCGCATTGCAATGGACGCTGGTCGTGGGAGTTTGGGTAGTGTCCAATTGCTCGACATACTCAAAGTCTCTACTCTCCAGAATTCTTTGTGAAGGAATATGTGCCAGGAGTTGCAAGAGATGAGTTCTATTCAAAAGGGTGTTATCTCACTCTGGAAAAAGTCTGCTGGGAGAGTTATGGATTCCTGCCTTATTCCCTACTCGTGGCCTTTGCAATTCAATTTTAGAATTTGCTAGGTCCATGTGGAGCTGGGAGCCAGGGGATCAGAGGCATATCGAGCCATATGTGTCCACTAGCTCCATGGATGCAGAGTGATCGTGGTGCACTGAAGCAATATCCTCTTTTGGTGTGTCCTTCGGTCTAATCATCGAGCTTGCTAATTTCCCAAGGTACTTTACTCCTCTTTTTAACTTTCTATTGGCTCTTTTATATGCCTCTTTGTAGAGTTTGTTTTTTAAAAGGTTCTTAGCGCAGTAGAGCACTAGCTTCACCAACACCTTACACACCATCAGAGTTGGTCCCTTTGCTCTCCTGTTTATTAGCCTTTTTGAGATGTTGCTGTTCTTTGCGCGATATATATTAGTCGTGAGCGAGACCGCCTTATCAGCTACTCCATTCTCTTCATCTACTTTCGTAGATCCCAGCGTGTCAGTAGTAAAATGAGCCACTCTACCAGGATAAGACAAAAAAGAGGGGAGGCACGTCACCTAACCGGTCAGTATTCAAATCCATTGGTTATAGGTGTGCCGAAATTGGATAACCATTTTTCCAATCCCCCCAAGGTGATCGAGTGTCGCTGCACCTCTTCGTGTATTCTGCTGGACGCCTATTTTTAAAACGAAGTTTACAGCTTCCTGGTGGACTGAATTATCATTCGTCTCCTCTTCCGAGCTGGTAAATGGTTATGCTCTTCTGCTTCACATGCTCCAAATCAATGTGGCGTGGCGCTCAGGCTATCAATCGGTTTACAGGTGGTGCGAGCTCTGCTTTCATTGCAGAGCTATTAGCCAGGGTGAGCAGGTCACGTGATGGTAAATGTTAGATTCATTTTGCGGTGAATAACATAGATTCAGCAATAAATTGTTATGTATAGATATTAAGGCTGACGCCAAGAGATTTGTTCAGCGCAGTTTGTTTGATGGATTACTTTGACAGGGTTTGGTTGGTGAAAATACTTCATAATTTTCCCTTTATGCAACAAACTGCTTGTATCAGTATGTTTACCAGCTCTTGCCTCGTGATCATCCATAGAAGTCTCTGCAATGCTGTCTGTCAAAGCCATCTCTGCTTTGCTCATCTCCCCCATATCTTTACTGCTTACGTTGTAATTTCTCTTGGCCGTTTTCCTGGTCATTTCACCAATCACTTGTGTGGACCTAAGGCCGTTTAGAAGGGCAGGCACCAATCAAACAAATACATTTAAATGTCACAAGGGCGCAAGCTTTTCAAACGAAAGCCAAGGATAGCCGTTCAGAATTAGTCTGCCTTGACCTGGACACCCAGTCCGACCAGACCGCTAAGACCATAACACTCAGAGACAATCTGTGCGGTGCTCCGTGCATGCTGTGGTTGATATTGGGAACTGTATTGCACAAATGGTAGTCCGTGCTGCAACTTCCACCACAAGCCAAACAAGGTCCACTGCATTGGGAGTCCGTGCTGCAAATTCTGTCACAAGCCAAACACGGAACAGGCCCAGGTCCGCAACACTCAGCCACCCTGCGAGCTTTGTGTTCCGTGTGTAACCCAGGATCATATTGGGAATTGTGTTGCGCAATTGGTAACCCGTGCTGCAACTTCCACCACAAGCCAAAAAGGGTCCACCACCAAGACCGCAACACTCAGCCACACTCCGATTTCATGTATCAATATATCAGGTGTTAGTGAGAAGAAGAATGTACCTTTATATCTGGTTACTGTACAGACAGGAGTGGACTAGCCTGCATGGAACTCTGGAGATTTACGAGTAGGTCTCTGCACCCGGGGCCTCTTTTTTGTGTGTAACCTATTTCATTTCCAAATGTTCTCATAGGAGAAGGGTTGGGCTTGCTGGAAATGTGTCATATAGGGCCACTTTAAACATTATTTCCAGGGCCTGTGTTTGTTCTCAGTCCAGACCTGTGTACAGAATGTTGTTTTACTGTCCACGTTGGGTTAACTGTAGGGATGTTATGAAGTACTAGTGATTGAACTTTGCCACAGGACAGCAGTCCCTATCTAGGCAGATTGCAAGTTTCTTTCAGAAGAATGCAATATCATTTAGATGATTTCTCTCTCCTTTATTTTACAGCAGTTGCAATTAAATATCAGTGTTTCCTTCGAAGGTCACTTGGTGGAGCTTTTGTCTCTGGACGTTCTGTTCTTATTACGTGGGGCATCTCACCCACTTTGAATGCTGTTGAGATAATAGTGGTGCATTTTCTGCCAGCAGGGCTGTCGGCAGGCATGCTTCCTTAATGGTGCATGGGTCTCTTTCAAATACCTTAGATTGGGTAGAGGGGAGGGGGGTAGTCACGTGTCCTCTCATGCCTTTTACCTCACAGCCAGTTCAGCAGTAAGTATCTAATGGTCTGCGCCCTTGCTCTGTAGTAAACACATAGCATGGTATACATTTCCATGGGCAGACTCGGGTCTACTCCAGAGGTGTTAGTTCATAACTGAAGTAGGACTTGCAGATATTGTTCTGATGGTAGCATACTACTGTCCAGGTCTACACAAAGCGTGATCGTGGATTTGACTTTCAGGATATTTTGAGATGGGTTGCCGCCATTGGCACATGTGGAGATTCTAGAGCCTTGCTTACTGTGACAGTCTGTTCCTGCACTTAATGATGGCAACCTCCCTTTGTTACACATTCAGCACACTAAAGCAGGCATTAAGGGAATATCTTGGTTGCGACTCACCTTCTCATGCTTAACTTTTCTCTTTGTTCTTGTCCAGATGTTTGATGTCTTGTGGTAAGAAGGCTTTGGAGTTATCTGGCCACTGGTTAGTGTTAGGCATGGTCCCAAGTATGGTTGCTGTGTATGTTATGGTTGGTGGCTTCAGATGCAACATGCAGGTCCCATTTGCAACTGTTCAGCCAGGACAACGTAATGTAGGTTTCAATTGGCATGAGCTTATTGCCACTCACTAGAATTGGAGGACTAATTATGGCTGTTTACCACTTATCTCCCCCTAGTGTTTTTTGCCATTTTGGAGGACTGGGTGCAGTCATATTAGTGTAGCTTATCCAGACCTCTGTGGATGTAAGCTTGGTTTGTGTTTTCCTTCAGATGGATGAGTCTCATAGTGGGGACCTAGACATTTATGGGAATTTCGATGAGTGCTTGGCTCTGGCTTGGACAGGCTGTGCTCCTATGACATGATCTGGTCTGAGCAGACAAGTGTCAGGAGTTGCTTGCTATACTTCAGGTTGGCTTACATGATTCTTTCAGGTCCAAAGCTGTAAAACCGTGCTTGAAGGGGGGAATAGCACTGTCATTTTCTGACTTGAAAATCAATGTCATAATATTCACGCATATATGGGATGCCCACAGGAATTGTGAGTGTCCCGTTCTAGTAGTAACTGAAAACCCCAAGGAGGAACCAGACGTAGCAGCTCAGACAGGACAGAGGGGATTTTCCTTTCTTATAGATATGGGGGCAATTAGATCATGCATCAAGGATGAAGGATTTCCATTATCTAACAAAAGTTTGGACACACAAGGCTCTTCAGGGACAATTTTAAAAGTTCCTCTGACAAACAATTTACCACTGACAATAGGGACACTGCACATCATAGCACCATTACTGTATTCAAAAGACACACTCATCAACATTCTGTGGAGTGACCTACTCAGCAAATGAATGCCACAATTTCATGTTCAGAGAAAGGGATGTGTGCACCAGACCCAGAATGTATCCAGCATGGTTGGCAGCACTGATTCAGACATACTATGCACACAGCACAATGAGAGGGATTAGCACACGCATGGAGGTGTTTTTTATGAGGTACATGTGTTGTTGGGATGGCTGCCAGGGATTGAAGGGAAGGTGTTCTGACTGTCCAACACATTTTTGTTCAGACCCCGGTGTCCCTCCTCGGTTAGTTCAGGCACACACCCAATTCTGAACCTGGAAGTATTAGTACGGAAATACATGATCATACTGGTTGCTACTGATGCGAACAACACTGAATGGTGATCAGCTTTATGTATTGAATCCACACTGATGGGAATAAGAGACACAGAATTGTTTGCAACAAAAGAAGATGAAGAAGGAGAGGTAATGTTTGAGCTGAGCATACCTTGTCCAGTATGCATAAAAGAAAGGGCAGTGCACCATATGCCTCAGATAACAAAAAGGTAGGCTCAATATTTGCAGGAAGATTTGATAAAGGTGCCCAAGAGCTTGTGGGCAACAGGACCCCATGATGTAGGAATACTTAAAGGGGCAGGGGAGGTTCATATCAAGTTAAAAGAAGGAGCACTATTGCTATGAGTAAAGCAGTACCCACTTTCACGAGAAGCAGATGAGGGTGTTTGCGAGACACTGCAGGCCCTATTGCAGCAAGGCATTATACAAGTGAGTTCATCACCTTGCAACACAGCTATCTATTCAATTAAGAAAGCAAAGGGCTGGGAATGGAGTTTTATACAGGACTTGCACCCTCTAAACCATATTATTGAGGCAGAGTATGCTTTGGTCTCTAATCCTGAGAAGATATTTTGCAGCATTCCCACACAGGCAAATCACTTCACAGTAGTTGACTTAAAAAACACCTTCTTCGCCATTGCACTACATTCAGACTCCAGGTATCTCGCCACTTTTAAATATCGCCGGCTCAATCTAAACATACTAGAATGCCTTAGGGGTACTGTGAAGGGCCTAGCATCTTCATCAGAGTAATACAAATAAATTGACCAATTTGCTGGCTGCAAGTACAGTAATACAGTAGGCTGATGAATTATTGGTGTGCAGAATAACAGAACAGGAGCGTAGAAGGGACTCAGTGACACTCCTGACTTTGCTGGCAGACAAAGGATACAAAGTGGACAGAGAGAAATGACAATATTGTTAAAAACAGGTGGTATATTTGGGTCAGATTGTTTCGACAGTGGGTAGGAAAATAACACCAGAAAGAGGAAGAGGCCATACACAAAACTCCATGACCAAAAATAGTGAAAGTGATGCATCATTTTTTGGGCTTGTGCCTTTACTGCAGTGAATGGGTTTTTGATTATTCTACATACACCAGGCCATTGTTACAAGCACTGCATTTTCTATTGAGAAGGCTTTGACGATAGCTATGGGATTCCCAGTATTTTTGTAAATGGAGCATGCATTATTTGCAGTACTGGAGAAAATTAACTCAGCACTGACCACTCAGAGATCTTTAGGGTATGTGGTAATGCTAACCAACCCTGCAATAGAAGTGGTGAGATGTAGGACAATAAACCCAGCCCTATGCATTTCAGAAGAAATAGAAGGGGACAATATACATGACTGCACAGTATGCATAGGCACGAGTGAAGGAAACCCCCCTAGTTAAGGAGGAAGTTATAGAAGTGGGGGACATGATTTTCACTGACAGAAGTTCCAGCATTGACTAGACCACAGGGCAAACACATTCAGGTTGTGCAGTTGTGGCGCATAGACAAGGGATACACAAAGGGGAGGAGTTGATCTTGTACTCGCAGACACGACTACCAAACCCTTACTTTGCACAAGCAGCAGAGCTGTGGCCTTGATTGAAGCACT
Source organism: Ambystoma mexicanum (assembly GCF_040938575.1). NCBI lineage: Eukaryota > Metazoa > Chordata > Amphibia > Caudata > Ambystomatidae > Ambystoma > Ambystoma mexicanum. Next base: position 721,671,545 of record NC_090932.1, read on the forward strand.
AAACATGTCAGAGGGCCAAGCAGTGAACATCTTCTCTTATTCAGCCTATGTCACTTCCACAGTGCACCCAGGGTTAGCATGATGGGAAATGAGAGGGTTTAAAAGAAGTGATGGCATTCCTGTTCAGCATACTGAATTACTGAGTAAACTACTTGAAATGTTGCCGCTACCAGTAGAGTTAGCATTAATAAAGTGCAAAGCCCATACAAGAGAGCAAGATTTTATGTTACTAAGAAACGAAAGAGCAGACAGAACAGCAAAAGAAGCAGTGTATCTGCCAGAGGGGGCACATGTGCTGTTCTCTGATGAAAATAGAAACATTCCTGCTAATAGCAGTGTTAAAAGTGAGCAAAGAAAAATATACATTGCCAGAAAACTTTAATGCAAGCCCAATATTACACATGAAGAATTTGCAGGGAGAAGCATGAGTTACTGAAAAAGATCTGTGGAAGAGGAATGGATGTTCTCTGTTCCCAATTGACTTGGTCTGGTGACAGGATAGCACAGTCATGCTGAAAAGGCTGTTACAAGTAGCATTGGAACAGCTTCACTATCCTGCCCACGTATCATGTTGCTGCACGGAAGACTGTTTCATGTCAAATCTGTATGAATATGTCTCTGAGTCCATAAATAACTCCATGACCTGCCAGAGGTTTCAGCCAGGTCACACATTAAGAGGTGTACAGGGAACATTGCTGTGATTGGAAGACCACTTCTGGCACTTGCATATTGACTATATTGATATGCAAGAGAGATGCACTTCTTACAAGAACATGCTTGTAGTTGTATGTACATTCTTATGCTGGCTTGAGCCAGGGTCCTTTGCCAATAATGACGCCCGCTCTGTGGCTAAATTTCTTGTGAGGGAGGTGTTCCTGATGTGGGGGGATTCCAAATGAAATTCGCTCTGATAATGGGCAATATTTTGCTAATGATTTAATAAGGGAAATAAGGACACTCCTGGGGATAAAGCATAAGATATGCATGGTTTAACATCCTCAAGCCAAAGGTTTGATAGAAAAGATGAACAAACGCTTAAAATGCGACTGGCAAAGTTTACGAAAACAGTTGAAAAATCATGGATACACTGCTCGCCTCTTGCATTGTTTGTGCTGAGAAATACGCCTGGAGGAGATCATCACCTGACTGCTCATGAGATTATTAAAGGGCGTATGATGCATGTGCCTATTCTGCCATTGCGTACAATCTCTGACACTCACTCTTCCTCTGCTATTCTGGGGGGGGGGGATTTGACTTGTACCTCAAAGAACTTACCAAGTCCCTTAAATATATATCCTTTCAAAGGAGCTCTAAAATCGAATATGGACAATTGAGTGATGCAAAAGGACACTTCCCTGAGGCAGCACTTCTTTACCCATGCGATAAAGTCATTCTGAGGGACCACATTTGGAAGTGGAAAAAGGAGCAATTCACCGTCCTGCATACCGTCATTTATTGAACACCAATTGCGGTAAACCTAGAGGGTCGGCAAAGATGGGTCCATATCACCGACGTTCACAAAGGCAAGCTTCTCAAGGAACAACATAATGGGGATTATCTCAGAAATGTCTTTCAATTTTTTCACAGCCATTCATATTTACAAGAAAACAGCAAAAAAGGTGACTAGGGTGTTAATCAAAAAAAATTTGCAAAGAAAAAGAACTGTTCAGTGTTTTGGAACTCCAGCTTTTTGGAGCGTGATGATGTTAATATGTTTTAGTGTAGGATTAACACTTTTCTTTTATTTTACTTTTAAAGAAAAAGGTGAAACACAAATGAATGAGAAATGAAACAGGAAAAAAGAAGTATGATGAATGAGGAGGGCTTCTACCATGGCACTGAAGAAAAGCATAAATCATTAATTGGGAATGTGTGGTATGATGAAATTATGCATCTGGGAAGAGAGAGAGTTAATGGCACATGCTATGTCTGCTCTCTTATTCCACATGTACTAGGAACACCCAATGTTTTCTTGCCCCAAGCAGTGTCTTATGAAGAGGCAGGATGCCTGATGCACTTGTCCCTATGCAAAAACAGAAGTCGATTTCAAGGTAAAAAGGTAATAGTTCAGTGGGTGGATGAAGGGGAGCAGATATTTGAAGATACTTTTGTGAAATTATCAAAAATTATGGAAAACAAGGAAATGCGATATAAGGTAATGGAACGTGTGACTACAGGTCCTGAAGAGGGGGAGTTACAAATAAGAGACAATAAAAGACTGCAGTGCACAACTGAAGAAGGGCAAAGTGTCCCCTAGTGTTGTACGCAGCCACTGATGAGAATAGAGAGAGCAATATTGTATAGGCACACTTGGGAGGGGGGAATAATGCAATGTCGTACTGAGGGACTGGTGGGTTTTGAACAGAATGTGGCACCTAAAGAGAATGACAGCTGCTAAACAATTTGGGGAAAATATGTGCATGCCTTAACAAGGCAGATACCTTGGGAGAGATACTGGGTATTTAAGGGTTGGAGGCATCGTACCTAGAGAAAAAATATAATGCGCACTAATGATCCCAACACCATTCACTAAGGAGGGGTAGGAACAGTTATCTACTGGTATGTGGAGTAACAGGATGTAGGGAACATCTAGTGTTGCATTCAGGCAGAAGCATTGGACTAGGTGCCCGATTCTTAAGGTCTACTTTGTAATCTGAAGTCAAAGTGAATTGCTAGGACTTTCAGAGACATGTATCTGGTCTAAGGCTTTAAGTACATGCCTGGTGGTAGGGTAAAACAGACTCCGGCCGGGAACATACAGCCCTGCTCTAAACAGCTAGGGGAAGCTCTGGACAATGCATTTGGAAACTACCTTGCCAGTTGGATTATCAGCGTCTAAGCTCCTATTGGTCCCTTCCATGGAAGATTTAGTCATGGCTGCATCTAAAGAAGATTGCAAAAAATATTTCAGGACTTTCAAGGTTTTCAGCTGCTTCGAAAGTATAAAGGGCCTCATTACACAGAATGCGGTAAGGGTTTACCGGTACCGGTAAGGGCACCGGTACCGGTAAACCCTTACCGACTTACTACGAGGTCCCTTTGCGGGACCCGGCCTCAATGGCTGGTTTTACCAGCCGTTAAGGAACGGGCCCGCAAAGGGACTTTGGTGCTAATTACGGTACCGCAATTTGCGGTACCGTAATTAGCTCCTTCCCCATTCCCATTGAGCCCTATGGGGGCAAAAATGGGAATGGGGAAGTGCCTTGGTGAATGGGGAATTACCACCCCCACTCACCTTGGAGTAGGGCGGTAATTCCGCCATCCACCAAGGCAGACACGGTGCTAACAGCACCATGGTTACCGCATACCGTGTAAAGAGGCCCAAAGTCTAAACACTTTCCTGGTTTTTATGCTTGTACTATATGTAATTTGCGACATACATTAATTGATATTCGGGGAATTACCACCCCCACTCACCTTGGAGTAGGGCGGTAATTCCGCCATCCACCAAGGCAGACACGGTGCTAACAGCACCATGGTTACCGCATACCGTGTAAAGAGGCCCAAAGTCTAAACACTTTCCTGGTTTTTATGCTTGTACTATATGTAATTTGCGACATACATTAATTGATATTCAGTGACATAGACAATTGATCTCCTTGCCAAATGTAATGGTTGCTGAATTTTTAAATCTTGCCAAAACGTGTTTCAACCTTGGGTCATCTTCAAGGCATTACATTGTATATTCAAGCTTGCTCATCAAGCTTGTTTTCCTCTTATATTGTTCTTACGTTGGACTCCCAATTCCCTGTATTCAATATAGAATGTTTATCCTTCTATAGCTGTTCGATCTGTTCTTTAAATAAACATCATACTATCGGATATTCTGTAGAACAATTGTTAAGGATTACCCATAATTTGGAAAATTCAATACAAAGACCCTGAAAATCGACCCAGACGATTCAATATCCAAGTTAAAAACCTCCCAGAATTGGTGTCGGATTCAGAATTAAAAGATGCAGTCAAGCAGATTTTTGCAGACCTCATTGCAGGTGAAGAGCCTATGACTATTCCACTAGATCCACTAGATCGTATCCACAGGACGTGACTGAAAAGGACAGAACCAGGGGAACGTCTATGTGACGTATTGGCAGCATGCGCACAGTATCCGCAAAAGGAACAAAAATTGAGAGAGGCAGGAAATGCATATTGATCACATACAATGGGGAGGAGATCCAACAGTATCAAGAACTTTCACTGGTAACTTTACAAAGGTTTCGAGAAATGCAGGAGGTGGTAAAACCTCTCCAGGCACGTAACATTAAGTACAGATGGACCTTCCCATTTGGTTTGCTTTTTTCATTAGATGGTAAACAGCATAGAATCACATCCACAGAGGAGGATATTCAGCTGCTTCAAATTGAGGAAGAGGAAGCCACAGGAACAATGGGAAGAGCTGAGGAAGCAACGGGACATCATACCAAGTGGACTGCATCTGGCAAATGGTCCTCAATAGATCGGCAGAGAAGGAAACCCAAAGGTGCACAAAAGGAAATGTGGTGGACCCGCCTTAGAGGACCTAACCTTAAATCTTCTAATAAGGTGTTGTAAAGTAACTTTTTAGGGAACAGTTAAAGAAATGGCAAAAGGTACATTTAAGATAGAAGAGATGGTGCGTGACATTTTTGAATCTATCTGCTTGGGTAGCAAATGGGGGTGCTAGGACATCCCGCCCTTTGCCCCGGGATAGAAGGAGATCCACTGCCAGTGGTTTTTACCCCGGGTAACAGTAGGTTCTGTGTTTTTCACCAGGGGACCTTTGGGGGGTTGCGGTTGGCTGGGATCAGGGGGGTTCTGCTGTGCAGGGGGTGATTTGAAGTTTAGTAGTGGGATGGGGGACACACTTATTGGCCCCAGGACAAGGTGAATAGAGTGCACTTAATTCAGGTTTCTATCATTGAGTATCCAGGGTTTAATATATCTGCTTAAGCAATGAAAACTGGTGGGTTTGTTGAGGCTCCACCAACCGGATTTGGTGATGCTCCAAGAAACCCATATTCGGGGCGAGGACAGATGTATATTGCGTCTACTGCATTACCCGACTATCTTACAGGCAAATGCAGAGGGGAAGGCAGCAAAGGTGCTCAAAGAAATCACGGCCAGAACCAAACTTGCAGTACAGCACACATAAGTGTATAAAGAGGGCGATATTTATTTATGATTTTACAATTAAACTCCCTTCTATTGATGGTAATCATGATATATACCCCCAATACGGGTCGGAAAGCTTTTTGAAATACACCCTGGGGCAATTAGAATCCTTCAAGGAGTGGGAATTGTTGCTTTTAGGTGACTATAACATGTTGTGGTATCCAACTCGGGATCGGAGTACACAGACACGATTTGCCAAAGCTCCTTCCTCTGTCACTCTACAACACAAATTTGCACAATTGTCCCTAGTGGATTCCTGGTTTTCACTTAAGGGAATGGACAAAGGGTATACCTTCTACCTGCATTTTCACTGTTCATTGTCACAAATAGACTATTCCTGGGTGTCTATCCAGCTGCTAGGATGTATTACACAGATTAATATCCATACGATACAACTATCAGATCTTGCACCCATAACGCTGGACTTAAAGGTCACCAATTGTAATCAGATTCTTTGGGCGTGTAGATTTCCATTAGACACATTGCAAGATCAATTTATCAGGGAAAAATAGCTATGCAAATAAGGGAGTTTTTTTACCTAAACCAGGTAGCGGGGACCACATTCAATGTACTATGGCATGCCTTTAAAGCTGCTCTGAGAGGGGTATTGATAGCAGAGGAGGTAATTAGACAAAGCCAGAAAATGGCTCTCAAAATAGAACTGTAGGAGGAACTTCGACAGGTAATGAAAAATATGGAAATGAATACTGGCCTAAGTAAGCAGAAAGTGTTTTGGGCCGCTGCAGGTAGACTTCACCCTTATCAAACTAAAAAAGCGGAGAAATCCCTGCTTTTTCATAAACAGAAATATTATATTAAAGGGAACAAGACAGATCATCTTTTGGCCAACCAACTCCACCAGAAAGCGGCCTCCCGGATCATACAGCAGATTTGGATACCCTGGGGAGAGATGATCTCTGAAACATCCCACATCCTCCATTCATTTGTTTTATACCAAGTTATATCGGTCAGAATTTCGAGAGCAGCACTCTCAACAGGAATACCTGGACTTGGTTACCCTTCCATGCTTGACACAATTGGAAAGGGAGCAGCTCGAACTTGGCATAACTCAAGACGAGGTGCTTTGTGTGAATTGTGCCCTTCCCCTAAATAAATCAGCTGGTACGGATGGTTACCCAGCACTTTTTTTTATAAAACATATGATACTCTATTGGCTACCAAATTACTTCAATTATATAATTCCTATGCAAACTCTGGCAGGGCCACTTCTACCATGGAGAAGGCAAAAATAGTAATATTTCCCAAGCCAGGCAAAGACCCAACACATTTCTTTTTCTCACCTTGGTAAAGATGGGGTTTAGCCCTATATTCATAGACAAAATTGGAGCTAACTATAGCCATCCTATCACAAGACTATCAATAAATGGTCATTTGTCCCTACCTATCTCCTTGGAACGAGGGACTATACACAGGGGTGTCATTTATCACCATTACTGTATGCTATTCATTTGGAGCCACTATTAGCCAAGGTAAGACAGACTGAGGTCATAAAGGGACTCTATTTTGGGTGTTTTCTCATAAAATCAGGGCATATGCAGACAATATGCTTTTGGTGGCCTCAGATCCCCTAAGTACTCTACAAACAGCAAACAAATAATTTGTGAACTTTGGGAAGGACCCAGGCCTGAAAATAAATAAACAAAGTCAGAGGTTCTGAATCTGTACAGATGGAGAGTGCGGTGGGGGGTGCCCGACTAGGGGATAAACTATTGTAGCCTAATCACGACCGACCCCCGAATATGCATGTGAGCGTGATTACGTGTTTGGCAGATGTCTGCGATACAGCAGTGAAGAAGTGCCAACTGAAAATTCTTCATTCTCCCTTAACCCCATGTTTTTTAATCCACAATTTATCCCAGGTCTTGAACCCAATGCATTCACAGAATGGAAACTTTCAGGATGTGAGAGGTTTAGAAATATGTTTCAGAGTAATTATCCTAAATCTTTTTTACAATGTAAGCAGGATTTCAGTATTCGGGAAACTGTTCAGTTTCAATACTTCCAAATTAGACATTGGATCCTAGTCCCACCGGTTCACAAGGCGGTGGTGAGAGATTTACAAGGAAAATCCAAATAAGGGAATTTGGTATAAGTTAATAGTGCAATGGCACTATACTCTGGCTCACCTAAAGAGAATGAAACCCTACATTTCAGACAAGTATTGCAGGGAGTGTGGAGGGGTGGGTGAACATATATGGTGGAGTTGCCCACGGCTAGAGAAATACTGGGAAGAGGCTTTATAAATGTATGGTACCAATGTTTAGTTTGCATGAACCTAGATCCCCGATATCCTGTCTTCTGGGTGTACTGGAAGAACATTTTAAACAAAGCCCAAAACAACTGTCAAAGGCATTTGTTATACTACAGCTGGCAGCCTTGTTCCTGATTGCGCAAAAGTGGAAAACAAAAGAACCACCTCACATAAACAAATGTGGCTTAGAATGGATTATGTACTCCATAGAGGGGCAACAAGCCATATTCACAAAAAGACTGGAACTTGGTGCTGAACTTTGTGTATGATGATTATAATGTAGCCTACTGTCCTCAAAAACATAGTATATTGGGAATTGCTTGATGGAGTTTGTGAATTTTGTCTGATATTATTTAGTGGTCTGTTTCACAGCCTGTTATTTAATGTATGCACAGTGGAAAGACAAGGGCGACCACGGGGGGCGGGGCTGTTTGTTTGTTATTAATACAAAAGGCCAATAAAAAAAATAATAAAGCGGTAAAAGCTATGATGATAGCTATGTCTCCGAGTTATTGGCAAGGTCCTCCGCTTTCTCTACTGAAGGAGAAGTATTGTTAATGTCTAACTTAAGCAATTGGGAAAGCTCCTCCAGTTAAAAAAACACCTTATACGAACAGAATTACATGGGTCCATTATGATCGAATATCTTTGTTATGGTACACTACCACAAGGGTTGATTGTTCGTAATGAACCGAGATTGGTTTGAATAACAAGAATTTTGTTATCCAATGTAGTTACATAGCGAACAAGTGTGGCCGTGATTGGGTGATAGTCTTTATTGATACAGCAAAAGAGATGTCAGATAAGATACTGAGTGACCTCGTGATAATGGAAGACAAAATAAAAAAATTGGTACCGCTGGATATTTTAAAGAAAATATTAGATGAAATACTCAAAGAAATTCTTGAGTTCAAATAATTTACCACTCACGAAACACATTAGGCGTATGAAGAAAGATCTCTCTAACTTTTCTCATGAGAAAGCGTTTAAATACACCCTAGATGGTTATGATTAATTTCTGAATCAACATGTAGCTCCACAACAACAAAAAAGGGTTTATTTTGGGAATACCTCATATAGTTCTGCAAGCTCTGGTGATGATAACACCTCTAACACAGGAGCTTAGAGTGATACTAGAAATCAAGGTTGTTTTCAAACTAGGTGGAGAGGTAATTACAATAACCGAAGGAATTCCAACCACTCTAATCGAGGCAGGCGAGGAGCTCCACCACAACAACAGCAGTATTTTTAGCCCAGGACTTGACGAGAGACGATTGGGATTATGCACCATGCCAAACACAGAGTTATCAGATTTATAAATTAATCTTTCAAATTATGTTCCCAATACTGACAAGCTGTCAGTTTAGAACAAGGGTTTTGGGTTTGTTCCTACTACCTACTATGAGAAATTCAAATCACAAACTGAGATTCACCATTTGTTCAGAAAAATGTATCTTAAAAAATGTTTTCAAAACAATATCTATGAGGCGCAACAAACCCCCAGTGGTTTACGTAACCCTTCAACTTTCTTTTCTTCCAATGCTAGCCACAAACCTGAGTCCATTGTGTTTGAGAAGAGAGGCTTACAAGCTTTGGAATTACTTGAATTGACTGAGAAACATAAAATCTTTCAAAATTTGTCAAAAAGGGAATGTTTAGCTATTGAAAGCCTGGTGCACAATAATGATTATTTTGTGAAAAGCAATTAAAGGTGGCGCTATCCTGATGCTTGCATCAAGCTTATATTGACGAATGCAACTGCCAGCTGAATGATGTCTCTTTTCATGAAGATTTTAGGGAAGATCCAATTTGAAGTTGACAGCTCTTACTTGACATGAACTCATTTGTAAAAGACACCACTGAGGTCATCAATATAATAGAAGAATATCTGTTTGATACTGAGACTAAACTTTTGGTGGGTCTGGACATTGTATCTCTGTGCACTTGCATTCTGCAAGCAGCAACTCAGTCTATGATTGAGGAACTGTTTTAAATAAACAGACTTTTGGTTTTACCACAAACAGTTTCAATTTGTGGTCTATAGAAATGGCACTAAGAGAGAATTATTTTGTATTCAACAAGATGTTTCATCAAATTCACAGTACTGCCATGGGGTCCTCAGTAGCTCCATCTGTGGCAAACATATACGTTGAATCATTTGAGATATAAGAAGTCTATGCTGAGACGACTCCGTTCTTGTCTAAAATTTAGTTGTGGAAAATATATATCTATGATATACTTTTAGTGTGGAATGGTGACGCTGCCTCTTTTGAAGATTTTTTGAAGTGGATTAACCATCAAAATCAATTATTTGAAATTCACTGCAAGTTATAGCTCCTCTGAAATACATTTTTTAGATATCCTGGTCTGGGCTTACCTGACAGTCAATTTACTTAAAATTCAACTATACCATAAAGCGACTGATAGGAATTCCTTACTTTTATACAACAGTTGCCAGCCACAACATAGAAGAGAGGACCTGCCTATAGGACAATTCCTCAGACTTCGACATAACAGTTCAAGTAAAATGGTTTCTGAGTCTACTACTCTATGCTCAAAGCTGCGAGCAAGAGGGTATCCCAATACAATTGTCAAAAAATCATGCAAGAGCGCCATTAATAATGACCATGAGGTCTGGTTGGAGTACAAGGCTAACAGCCTCATCACAAAATTGGCGGTAACCCTTAAATGCAGCGGTAATGCTTTTACCGCCACATTTAAGGGTCCGCCGGAGGACTTGGCGGTAACACTATTAGCCTGGTCGGTATCCTGGTGGTAATACCACTGGGATACCGGCCAACTTGTGATGAGGCCCTAAGACTAACAAAAATGAGGATATTGTGTTTGTGAGCATGTACAATCATCTATCTAATAAGATAAATGATACTGTAAAGAAAAACTTGAAACTTCTTGATGGTGGGAGCTTGCCCCTAAATCGTTCCCCTCCGTGCATTTAAACTGGGCAAATCTTAAAGATCTTTTGACAAAAAATTATGTCTATTAACCAAATGAGAACCAGATGAGTATCCCTGAAATGTGGGGCTTAAAGAAACCTTTAGGTCATACCGACTGTAAGTTATTAAGTTGCTGTCCTCAAACTAAGAGAATGAAAGAAGTAAATAGTGGTCTGCCTAGACAGTGGTCCCAAAAGCAATTTACAAATTGCAATTTGAATATGGTGGTTTACGCCATATGGTGACCCTGTGATAAATTATATATAGGAAAACCTGAAAGGAAAGTCAAGATACGTATAACAGAACATAAAAGTTGCATTAAAAAGACTGCATTGAATGCTCCCTTAGTTGGGCATTGTCTTGCAATGGGCCATGCAAGTGATACCTTAAAATGGACTGTTCTAATGTAGATTTCATCAAGTGGCAATTTGACTAATGACAAAAAACTTTATGAAAAAGTGCAACTGTTGATTTTTCTATGTAAGAGTGTAGAGTTCGGTCTCAACGCGATGATAGATTGGGATAGCATTTGAGTCACTACTCGGTAAGCATTGGTATTAGAGATTTTTAGTCCACGCCAATATGGCAGAGCTCTTAGACTACAATCGTATGTTAGTAGCCACAGTGGCTGATGACTTTTACATGTGTTTTTCGATCCATTTAAATTAAAGAAATTGTTCCACAATCCTGTGCATTGTTTCTACATACGCGGTTAATAACGTAGCGATATGTTTAGAGATTTACAACTTTCAAGTAAAGTAAGTGCTGTAATGTCTGTCTGCCGAGTTTAGGTAATCAAACAGTCATGTATCATCTCGTTAATGTGACGTGAGTCGGTTTTGAGTTTGTCTAACTTAGCCTTCAATCCAATCCAAAATGGTCCAGATCTTCGACTGCAATTGTTTGGTATCAGCCACAGTGACCAATGGTTCTGCTGTTCAGTGCAAAGTGTTCATATGTGTGGTTGATTAGGAGCAGCATGTTGAGAGATACACAACACCCAAAGAAAGTAAGTACAGTAACTTTCAGCCACTTTGTTTAGGTAGTAAATCAGTCACGTGTTAGCTCATTTATTTTGACGTTAGTCTGTTTCGGGTTTGTTCAACAAATAAAGCCTGCTGCTGGTGTTTATTCAGAAGCAAAGTTACTTATCTTCGCCCCGGCCCAGTTTCACTGTCTAATAGACTACTTGTGAGTGTATTTGTTGCCTACTTCTGCATTAACATGGATGTGAGTAATACTTACCAAAAGCATTAATTTGCTATTTCACATTTTGTGTTTTGTCTTTATATCTTGCTGCTGCTTCATGCTGACCAATATTTGGAATTGAGTCATGGAAGTAAGCAGTTAACATATTGAGGTGACCTACGGTTGCAGGAATCATTTGATCAAAGTGAAAAAGACTTTGCGTTGACATAAAGGTATGACTATTTGAATATCTTTTCACTGCGTTCTTTAGATCGCTGACATTTGTAATGATGATTTTTAGCATTGTAGCTCTGGCTTGAAGAGTGAGTGAGTATAATCACTACCCTTGGTGTTTATCTGTATTCACAAGCTGATATCTAGTTTCACGGCACTTGACTCTCTGCTTTTGATAAAATGAAAATTCGGTGTAAGTGCACCTTGAGTCATTTATTTTCTTGAGGTGCGCCAAATTATTAACCAATAGCACTAATTGAAGCTGTGTTTTGTGGTTGCACTGTTTCTTAGGTGAATCTGCACTACAGTACTAGGAACGTGTTTCTTCTTTCCATTGTTGAGAGCGTCTAATGAAAGAAATATTACATATGAGAGCTGATTTTTACGGTAAAAGAAATTAGTCCCCTGAAGAAGTTCTGTTACCTTTATAAGTACATGTTGAAGAATGAAACATGTTGGGGTCTGTATACTGCATTTGTTAGCAGTGGTTCCAACATTGCAATAATGTTCATAGGAGCTGTATATTAGCATGCTCTAGAATTATTAGATCTTTTAGAAAAGTACGATTTAGGACTATTGCATACTATTTTGTCTAAATTGGCATGTGATGCAGTACATTACTGCATGTCTAGGTTCTCTGATGTATGTGATAGGTGTTTTTGTATGTTTACTATAATGTTGTTATACACAAATCACTTCAATCACTGGCGCATTACACTTTTAGTGAATTTAAAAATGTATTCTTACTGATTTTATGCTATGAATTTCAATAAAAATATTTTCATATAATGTGTGGTGCGCTCTGGTTTAAGAACCATGTTATTTTCTGCTGTGAAGTTTAGACATGTGTGTTATTAATTTTGCATCTGTCAAATATCGATGTAGATAACATTTATTGAAACAGTGCAGTGATGTTGGGATCATTAGTGTGTATTATGCCTTAACCTGGCTACATGAAAAGCATCAACCAGTCGATATAATGAGCTTTACACAATTCTGTTTGTGTTTCAGGTCAAGTGGGTCCATTTTCCTGGGGACTCATTCAGGCTGTGCCAAAGTTGTGAAGAATGCATTTCTGATGCCGGGTCAGCTGCAGTGATGGATATTTGGTGGGCCTGAGGTTCAAAAGCATATGTTCAGCTAACGCTTGATTGAGTGGATTTTGCACTCTCTTTCCCTAGCACAACCCTGCACTAGTGGTGCCTCGACATAGCACTGCCATGAAGATTGCACTGCAGGGAAAAATGGCGCAGCAAAATGAGCCGCAAAAAAACACGAGCAGGAGGAAACAGGAAAGTAATTATTTCTCAAAAAAGAGCGTGGAGAACTTGGCTGCTATCCCGGATGAGTTTTGTTTATTCTCTACGGCTGCTACCTTTTTCACTTTACTGTTGCTTCCAGGAGTGCAGACTGCAGCAAATTCTAAATGGCTGCAGCTGACTAGGTATGAGTTACTGCAGCTGGGAAACTCAACAGCAAAATGTTTGAACGTAATTAAAGAAGAGATGGGAGCTTTGCGCTTGGTAGCCCTTCAGAAGCGCTTTGTGCTGGACCTCCTAACAGCCATTGAGGGTCGTATTTGCACCAAGCTTGGGTACAAGTTGCAGTACGGCCATACCTGATGGTGATATTTCAAATGCTACTCTAAATGGAGCCATAAAAGAGATACAGACACTCCGATCGAAGTTAATGGAGTGCAAGCAAAAGGCTGGCTGGACATCATATTCACATGGGTAGCCACCTGGCTTTCTGTATTGTTTCGAGTGACAGTCCCTCTGTTAGTGCTCATTTTCATCACCTTCTGCGTTATTAAGAACATTCTTAAAGTATATTTTAAAAAGCAAAAAGGACACCGCCTGCTGATGCTGAAAGTTACAATGAGTTCTGGATACAAAGTCTAAAGGAGGGGACAGGGTGTGTATGGGTGGGAGAAGTTTTAAATGGTTGAGAGGAGACTCAGGGAAACACTGGAAAAATGTGGCTACACAAAAATGAAATTGCTAAAAATGAATGGGAGGACTAAAAATATTTAGTTATTACTAAATTAATAAAAGGGGGAATAATGTAATAAAGATGCAAGTCCAAAGCGGTTAAAAGCAACGCACTTTTCAGCTGCGAGAGCAGCACCGTAAAAGGGGAGGGGGCTAATTCTGATGCTTCCCCTGGGAAAAGGGTTAGTGTCCCCAATATGCAACATTTGTGTTACAGTGCATCCGTGTTTCAAGGCTCTGGCGGTGACCTGGTGGGTAGCTCTTCCCATGTGAACCAGGATGAGGCCACAAGGGCAGTTCATTCAAGTTCTGCTGGTCATCTCAAATGTTTCAATGTATTAACCCTGTGCTGTGGGACATGGGGGTGTATTGTGACATCACATGGTGTAATTGAGGGTGGTGTGGGAAAGTTCATGGGCCCAATTATTGAAGGTGATGTACGTTTTTCTACAAGGGTTCAAAGTGCAGCACCTTTTCATGCAGTTTTTCTATAAGAGTTCAAAGTGCAGTGCCTTTTCTTGCAGTTTTTTTTGTAAGTGTTCAAAGTGCAGAGCCTTTTCATGCATTTCTTTTCCACGATCTGTTTGAATCTCCTGTCCGAGCTGCCTCTGGTGCCCTGAACAAAACTGAGTTACTTCTTGCACCGGCGTACACACCTTTTTGACAACTAGTGTAATTTCTTTGCAAGTTTTTCGAGAGGCAACCCGTGACTCATTATTTAAAATGCACTGAAAGCATACATTGCCAAATTGTAGAAATACTTAGGAAAAATACCACAGTGTCCTTTTCAGTTTATTTAAATATAACAGAACAGTCTGCATGGATATGTATGGAATGCACCGAGAGCAAGCAGGTTACAGTGCATTGTTAGAGGTCACTGCCTTATTGGCACTGGTTGCTAGACATTCGAATTAGGGGTGCACAGTGCCTCAATGCATGTAACAACTGAAGAGCATGCCACAAAGCTACCATGTCTGTGTGTACAACACAGAGTGTGCGCCATACAGTGCATGGTCCCCATTTCACTCATGATTTCTCCCTTTCCAGTGGCATTGGGATGGGTTAAAGAGGATACTAGGGAACGTAATGAAATTCTCAGTTTGGGATATGCTAGATGCAGAGTCATTTACCCTTCACCTGTTGTAACAATTTGTAATGCATGTTACTTAATGCCAGCCTGGTTTCTGCTTCCTGTACAATTGATTGCAAAAACAATCCCCAGTCATTATTGACATAATTGGTAAATACAACAAGAAAGAGGAATTGCCTGGTTACATTGGATGATTGAAAGTAACCCCACTGCAGCATATCTTAAGGTTTAGAAGAAGGAGAAACTTTCTCTGAAGAAAATGTACCCCAACAGCAAAGGGTGCATGTATTGGTCAAAAGAACGACGAGATGAGGCAGGAATGGTGGCCATGACTTTAACATGAATTCATAGAGCTCCAATGTCCCCCCATGCTTGTACTTGAAACACTTATGTACGAGCGCGATAATAATAAGATATCAATATCAATAATTCATATGGGCAATGCTGGGTAACTGTAACCTCTTTGACCTCAATGTCGACCCTGCTCCGAACATCAGCAAACAACAAATGCTTCCAAATGAGAACTTTCAGTGAATGTCACTGCCTGTGACTTCTGCTGAACCTTAGAGAGGTAAAGTATGCAGTCCATAGCTCTGCCGAGGGTTCCATTTAATAATGCCCCGCAAAAATGTCTCCTGACAAAAAAAGTTTCTGTTTTTTGCGGAGACATTATTACATTGAATATTTGGGGGACAACCCTGCAATCCTCGCATTTAATTTTTTTACAATGGGAGCAGGGGACATCCCCGCAACCTGTCACTATATATATATTGTCACCATATATAATGTCGCCCATGGCTCTTCCCAGAGACATTTTGTATGGGGACATTATTATCTGATGTCCTGCATAGACAGTCTATGTTGACATGTAATAACTGTGTTAACCTGTACTTTGCATGACTCACTCCACTCCAGAATGCTAGGCCAACGCCACCGATAAGCAAGCAGAAAAAAGCCGAAGGACGCCATTCGAATATGTCGGGAACAGTCTCCAGCCTCTATCCAAGGACCTGAATACAAATACTGACACTTCCGTAACTCGGAATTAATGTGAAAGGTTTTTATTCCGCGCACTTTGTTGCAAAACGTATTCCCACAATGTGACTTTTACTGATGCAATATTTTGCTCTGGTCCTTGAAAAGCTAAATAAAAAAACCATGGCTATTGCTCTACGTTAAAGAGTTTTTTCACTATTCTAATGTTCCAAAAAAATCCTTATACAGCAGTCTAGACAGGGAAATTAGTACGTTGCAGAAACCGTCTTCTCTAAAGTTAACATTAGATGTCCATTGGAAATGTTAGTGTTGCGTACAAGGGAATCGTAATGGTGTGAAGGGTTTTATCTATTTCATTGTGATCCAGTTTGAAATTATTATAACTGACATGTGGAATGCTCTCTGCTTCTTGCCTTGTAAATTGCCTTTGTCCAGCTTGCCTATAAAAATGCACGTGCGTCCATTTTAGGCTCCAAATAAATCACTCAACCAATAAAGAGCATTACCCCATGCAATGCATTTATATATGTTTCAGTCAGCACCTAGCTGACAAAGTGTTTCTGAACTCTGTACTATACTTATAACCTAATGCTGAGGCCTAAGCAAGATCTTCATCACGTTATCATGTGGAGCTTATATGTTAGATATCGCTTGCAGGCTGATTTTGCTCCTCCCATGTGTGTGCAAAATAAAACCGGCCATGACAACATTGACAGCGAGACTGCAAGCACTGGGGTCCCTTTACATGATCAGCCAAAAGATGTGCAAAATGCATTGCATGGCAATTGGTTGTGGACACCCGCCGCATTCCCACACACACAATCTACCTTTTAGTTATGGCGTGTCAGTTTGCTTTTACACATGCATGGGTGCAAATATTTGATTATGGCCAGTAGCTTGAGATGCACCAGCCTCAAACCTACCTAGAATTATACAGCCCACGATGATGTACCAAAAGAAAACAAGCATTGGTAAAGCCATTCGTTTTGGCATTTGCTGCTGTGCTTTGCATTTTGCATTTTTGGGCACCAGGGTGCAAGGAGGAGAGTGCAAAGTTTCAAAGGAGGAAGTGATAAGGGGAGCAGGTGTGCAAAAGAATGAGAACCAAGGAGAAAAAAGCAAGGGAGGAAACAACTGAGATAGGGTGCCATCAATGATGAACAAATGGAAATATGATTGAGAAAGGTTGAGAGTGAGATGGTAAGAAATAAAGTGAGAGTATGAGAGGAAGGTAGAGAGGGTGCAGAGAGTGGGGGTGGGGGTGAAGATGGTGGGGACAGTGTAGGCAGGGGTAGAGAGAGTGGGGTTACTGTGGGTGTGGGTAGGGAGAGTGGGGGTAGGGTGGGTGGTTGGGAGTAGGGTGTGTGGTTAGGGAAATTGAGCATGGGGTAGGATGGGTGGATGGCGGTAGGATGGGTAGACGGGGTAGAGAGTGGAGGTATGGTGGATGGGTTGGGTAGAGAGAGGAGGTAGGGTGTATCGGTGGGGGTAGAAGGTGGAGGTAGGGTAGATGGGTGACAGTGGAGAGAGTGGTGTTAGGGTGTGTGGGGTAGAGAGAAGGGGGTATGGTGGGTGGGTGTGGTTAGAGAGAGCGGAGGTAGGGTGGGAGGGATAGAGAGAGTGGAGGTAGAGTGGGTGGGTGGGGTAGAGAGAGTGGATGTAGAGTTGGAGGATAGGGATAGAGAGAGTGGGGGCAAAGTGGGTTGGTGGAGGGAGTGGCGTAGTGTATGGTTTGGAAAAGAGAGAGCGGGGGTAAGGTGGGTGTAAGGAATTGCCATCTGGCCAGGGTGCAAAGCCCTGGCTGTTTTGATTTTTATTAGTGCATAAAATGATTTGGACAATTTCTTCTCATAAGGGATAATCTGCTAATCAGATCCCCCTTTGTCGAAACTCCAAACCAAAAGCATTGTGTATGTGTGCCCTGCTGCATCAGTAGTCTGATCCGCAGCAGCCAATCTGCTCATGGCACAGAGTACATTCCAAGGTCACAAGATGCCCACTCGACTGCTGCAGCGACAGCAAAGTCATTGCAGCACAGGGGCCACATTTAAGATATGCATCCTGCACCCAAATTATGCTGATCATGAGTAGCCCATGCTGGTGGCAGGGTAATCTGTAAGAATAAGCTTTAGGCATTGTGCATAGTGATACTTATGATCATGGCCACCATGTCCCAGTGGATATTACACCTGTGTCAGCTCCTGTGAGTCAGGGATTCTGTATTCGGGTCATGCGAATTGATGCTGCCACACAGCTGGACTGATGCCCGGAAGGCACAGACTCTCTTGGATTCTCTTTGTGAGGGCCGGTAACCCCCTCCCCCAGACACAACCACACAGCAGGCTGCTGTCCTGGGCCCAGGTATCAAAGGAGAACACCCATTCAGGAGCAGTAGCCTCACACCAGGATGCTGCATATCCAAAGAGCTTAGTTGCCAACAGGAGGAAAGGCAGTAGGAGTAGAACAGGCAGAAGTGCTCTGGACACTGGAACAAGCCTTCTGCCATCTTGTTTCTCACAGTCTCTCTTTCCCCTTCCTGTCTCATCCACTTCCTCTGGAACAAAGCACTTCAGATGCAAGATCAACCGGGCAATGTCCACACCAGCAGTGATTGGTCCCCTAAATCAGGTTACCTTTAGACCAATCACCTGAGGGCTTGTGCCTTTAAAAGAAGGAGTCTCCCACCCCTTCAACAGAATTGCCTCAGTTCCTCAAGGATGCTTTAAGGGCAAAGAGACATTCTGAACATTCTCACCTTGACTTCCTTTGGGTCAGTTGAACTATACAAAGCGCTCTGTAGGAAGTAAAAATTGAGCTGTTCAGGAAGAAGGATGATATGTCCACTAACCACTCCCAGAGAACATCGGGAGTGACCTGTGCTGTGAACCAGGACCAACAATTCTGCAATGGATCTTCTGTGCCAGATGAGCAGACCCTGAACTGGAAAAGCCTGTCCTTGAGTCCTTTTCGAAGGCCTCACATTTAACCAGCCGCTCTTTATTTCCTGCATCCTGAACAATAGGGAACATGCTGGTGCTGGTGTCTGTGGTCATCCAACCAGCCGAACTATTTCACTGCATCTAAACCAGCTTGACACTGCATTGTGTCCTGGTGAAGCCCATCTTCTACTAGGCTTGAAGCGTCTGCTCAATACCGGAACCTGAACCAAATCTCTGGAGAGTCACTCACTGACTCTACCTGAGGTCCATGACTCAGCCCAGCAAGCCTGAAAAGCTCCAGCTCATTGGCTGCACATCAACGCACCCTTGATTACCACTTAATGACCATCACCTGTTGACTCTAACAACTGCACAGCCACTCATCGACCTCTCCCAATGGCCTAATCCAGACCTGTCCTGGCCAACTGTGAAGTGTTCTGTGGACCACCCGACCTGCGTCACTGAACTGCCATCATTCTACCTCACAGAGCACCTGCATTCACCCCTATGTGCCCGACTGAGCCTGATCAGCTCCCATCAATGTTCGAACCCGGGTCTGATGCGTCATCTCACCAAGAACAGAATCCAGGTACTTTGACAATGAACTTCCCCCATGGCCCACTTGGGCCCTAGAGACTGATTAGATCACAATCACTCCTTTTTTCAACCCAATATCTTTTTCATGATAGTACCATAAGTGGGCCATGTTACTCTTATTCATCCTTGCACTCCTGCGAGGCAGAATCCAATTCATCACAGTCGATAGGTGGGGGTAGAGAGTGGTGGTTGGGTGGATGGGTGGGGTAGAGAGAGTGGAGGTACGGTGTGTGGGTGGGAATAGAGAGAGTGGAAGTATGGTGGGTGGGTGATGGTTAAGAGAGTGTCGGTAGGGTCACTGGGGGTAGAGAGAGTGGAGGTTGGGTGGGGGTAGAGAGAATATGGGAGGATGGTTGGGGAGGGAGAGTGGAGGAACAGTGCGCTAGTGGGATTAGAGAGACTGTTTAGGGCTGGTTAGAGAGCATGAAGGAAAGTAGAAAGAGTGGAGGTAGTATGGGTGGGGTTGAGATGGTGAGGGATGGGTAGGTAGGTGGGGTTAAAGAGAGTGTGGTACAAAGGATGGGAGGTGTTAGAGAGGGGGTGCGCAGGGTTAGAGAGAGTGGGGTTAAGGTGGATCGGTGGGGTTAGAGAGAGTGGGGGTAGGGTGGGTGGGTAGGGTGGTGGATGGGGTAAAGAGAGTGGGGTGGGTAGGTAGGTGAGGTTAATGAGAGTGGGGTAAGGTGGGTGGGAGGGGTTAGAGAGAGTGGGGTAGGGTTGGAGAGAGTGGGGAGGGGTGAGAGTGGGGTGGGTAGGTAGGTGGGGTTAGAGAGGGTGGGTAGGGTGGTGGATGGGGTAAAGAGAGTTGAGATAGGATGGGTGGTGTAGAGAGCATGGAGATAGAGTGGGTGGGGGTAGTGTGGGTGTGTGGGGGAAAAGAGAGTGGAGGAACAATGGGTTGGTGGGGTAGAGAGACTGGTTAGGGTTGGTGGGTCTGGTTAGAGAGCATGGAGGTATGTAGAGAGTGTGGGGGTAGTGTGGGTGTGTGTCAAGAGGGTGAGGTAAAGTGAGTGGGTGGGGGTAGAGAGAGAGGGCGTTAGTCCAAAGGTGGGCTTAGAGAGAGTGGGTGTATGGTTGGTGGGTGCATGATGGAGAAAGTGGGTGCAGGTTGGGTTGTTGGGGTAGAGATAGTGGGGTTAGGGTGTGTGGATGGGGGAAGAAAGAGTAGAGGGTGGATGGGGTAGAGAGAGTGGAAATAGGGTGGGTGGGGATTAAGACAGTGGGGGTAGGATGGGCATGGTAAGAGTGTGTGGAGGTAGAGTGGAAGAGTAGGGGAAGAGAGGGTGGGGGTAAGGTGGGTGTGTGGGGGTAGAGAGAGGGGGTAGGATGAGTGGGTGGGATAGAGCAAATGGGGATTTGGTTGTGGGCGGGAGTAGAGAGTGTGGGGCTAGGGTGGATTGCTGGGTAGAGAGATTGGGGGTAATACAGATGTGCAGGAGTTGAGAAATTGGGGGGGTAGAGTGGTGGGGTAGAGAGGGGAAGGGGTTGAGTGGGGGTAGAGTGAGTTGGGGTAGGGTAGAGTGGGTGGGTGGTGTTATAGGGAGTGAGGGTAGGGGCAGGGTGAGTGGGGGTAGTGCAAGTGGGGTTAGGGTGGTTGGGTGAAGGGTAGAGAGAGTGGGATATGGTGGTTGGGGTAGAGAAAGCAGGGGTAGGGGATGGTTTTGGGTAGAGCGAATAGATGTACTGTGGGTTGGTAGGGTAGGGAGGTGTGGGTATAGGTTGGGTTGGTGGTGGTAGACAGGAATGAGGGAGAGTGGGGGTAGAGAGAGCAGGGATTGTGTGGGTGAGGGTAGAGAGGATGGGGATCAAGTGGGTGTGGTAGAGAGGGTGATGGTAGGCTGTGCAGAGGTAGTGGGTGTGGAGGTAGGGTGGGTGGGCGGTGGGAGAGTTGGTGGTGCTGGGTGAGTGGTGGGCTTAGAGAGAATTGGGATCGAGTGGATGGGTGATGGTAGTTGGCTTGCGGCAAAAGACATGAAGAACAATGCAGCCTGTAGACGACTTGTCAACAGTCACTCAAAATAGCCCAAACAAAACCCAACCAGCACACGTAATGGGTGTGGGTATGTGGGTGTGAATAGAGATATTGGGGTGGGTTTGGGTAGAGAAAGGGGGTGAGGGTAGAGAGAGTGGATAAAACAACAGATCTGCTGTCAGAAGTTCCCCAGAAATAGCCAATTGTGCACAAAAACGAGTCCACAGTAGCCCAATAAGAAATCAATGCACAGCTAGGAAATAGAGCTGATTATTCGAGCAAATATTGTTAGGGGACTTCGCTTTGGGTAGTACAGTGGTGGAATTTGGAAAAAGAGATTTTAGTGATTTGGCAGTTGCATGCCATGGCATTGCCCATTGCTATGCCGACCAGATATTCTCAGTTCAGAACCCCCATTCCCTTTCTCTCTCTTCTGCAACAATGGGTTTGGCAATGTTATGGTGAAAACACCACAAAAATTCGTTAATCCAAAAAAGTGCAGTGAAAGGTGAGAATCATGGAGTGACATTTTGTCTGAGATCAGGTGAACAAGTGTGCAAAATAAAAGGCTGCATGCCTATGCGCATTTAGGGCACAGTGATATTTTGAGAAAATGCCTAGGCCGTTTTCCAATTGTACATTTTCATGAATTATTCTGGTCATTTTGGAAAAAGAAAAAAAAATGGAAAACAGTAAGAGTAAGTTGTAAAACAAGGAGAAACAGATTCCCATATCCCTTTTCTCTGGGAAAACATTGTAATCATGGCCCCAGCAGCTTGAGGATATTCTCCAGGGGCACGATAAATATACCATATGCCCTGCACCTACAGCAGGCACTTCATTACTGTTGCATGGGAATTACAAGATGACAGGCACGCGGGTGTCATGCTAATGAGGGCCTACTAGAAAAACATGCATTGGCCTTCCCAAAATAATCCCGATTTTACACACACGTCTCTGCATATCCTGTCCGTGAGAACATAAATGCGTTTTTTTAACTAGGAGCCTATCAGTTTTCTTTTTTGCACATTCCATGGCAACTCATGTATTTGTGTTCAAACCAACACAATACTTTTTGGTGATTTTGACTCAACAAGTCATTAATCCTCTCAAAAACAGAGTGAATCAATTACTTGCAAGATGAACCAAAGTACGCCAGCACTTCATACAGTGTGATTTATAATGGAGTTAATCATTCTAAAACTTAACAAGTTCCAAATGTTTCCAAAATGAAATTCTCTTTCCATGAAATTTAATCAGATGTAATATTACATACTCGCCTTTCCTCAGAAATCCTGAAGGCAAAACATCCAAACAATGGGCCTGATTCACAGAAGAGTTTTATAATGGTGGAATCCCACAGGAAAACGTTCTGTGAATAAGGGCCAACATGGTTAAATTCCTCTACTAGTATATGGGTCCCAGAGCATGCAAATTATACAAGCGCTATTTTTTATAGAAAATGTACATTTTACATCAAAACCAAGCACATCACTATATTATACATCAGTATCGAAAAAAAAGATACAAATCGCTTAGTAGAAATGTAGAAATGTTGCTATTAAGGTTCTCGACATTATATATTACCTGACCTTTCTTTGATCTAGAAAGGGAGGGCTTAATTTGCAAATGCTGCACAGTGTAAAACGGTTTTCTGCGTCACATTATATATTATAGAGAGTGACTGGAAACAGCAATAAAAGGCAGATATTGCATTTCATAAATTCAATAAAAAATGGATTCTGTCGCTGCAAACAAAATGGTATTGTTGTAATTGATATTTAGTTGCTTGACTCTTACCTATCTGGCATCAACCATCCCAGAGAGAAAAACACGCTGTACCTGGTTGCCCTGTGGTGGAGTTTCAAGGGGGGCGCACTGTGCTAGCCCCAAGGACCCCACACACTGACATGCGACTGAAGTGTAAACACTTTTTGAACCATGAACATTTAATTACATTTAATAACACAAATCAGTGTTAGTACAATACACAGAGTTATTGTTTGCTTGTTTGTTTGTTTGTTTGTTTGTTTATTTATTTGATAATGCGCTCCAACCCTTAGGTAACTGGGCGCAGCAGAGATAAGTAGACTTCAAGCTTGATTACAACAGATACAAAATCACAATATGGACACAAAATCAAATATGGACAACAGACCTTAGTCACCTAGTGCCGGTTACAGGTGCAGTAGTGCTAAGATCACAAAAATAGTGGAGACAAGGGCATGGTGGCTTCATACTTAGGTTACTATGGATACAGTAGATACAGGGGTAATGGTCAAGAGCAGGTGAGGCAAGTGAAGGAGTCTTCAGTACCTGCTTTGTAGTGGGAGCAGAGTGGCCTCGTATTAGTGGCCATGTAGTCGTAGCCATTTAATCATGTTGTGTTTGAATTTTCGGTAGGGTTGTGCAATTCTCAGGTCTCGGGCAGTGCATTCCTAGGAGATGACCGCTTCGACTGGGAAGCTGGAGCCGCCCGCTTTAGTTCGTTTGAATCTAGGAATCTCCAGGAGGTGTGCATTGGTTGATCTGGTGAGTCGTGTTGAGGTTTTCCTGTTTATTCTTTCTGTGAGGTAGGGAGGTGCTATATTATTCAGACATTTGGAGGTAAGTGAAGCTATTATGAGACAAATTCTGTCACTTATTTTTAGCCAGTGTGCCTCTCTTCTGAAGTTAAAAATGTGCTCTCTGTTGGGGATATTTAGTGCTGCTCTTAAGGCGTTATTTTGGAGCCTCTGAATTTTGTCTAGTATATATTGGTTGGCACCTGAATATAGAGCATTACAGTAGTCCAGTTTGGACATTAGTGGAGCGTTAGCTAATGTCAGTCAGCTAGTTTTAGATAGGAATGGTCGACAGGATCTAATAAGTTTACAGGTATAGGCTGTCGAGGATGCCAGGGAGTTGACCTGGTTTTTTTGTGTTAGGGTGGAGTCTACGTAGAAGCCTAGTGTTTTAACTACAGGCAT
Source organism: Ambystoma mexicanum (assembly GCF_040938575.1). NCBI lineage: Eukaryota > Metazoa > Chordata > Amphibia > Caudata > Ambystomatidae > Ambystoma > Ambystoma mexicanum. The sequence goes on from NC_090932.1 coordinate 721,695,895, forward strand.
CACCTTGATTGTGTTGCCGTCTATATTGAACGCGGTATAGCTGGGACTAAGTTTGTTTATGTTGGACTCTGTGCCTAGGATCAAGATCTCAGTTTTATCGTCATTCAGGCAGCGGCAGTAGGATGCCATCCATGCCTGAATGAGGACGTGTATCGTGTTTACCAAAGCCGTGTCCTCAACAAAATTGCCCGAAAGGGGAATAAGGATCTGCGTGTCGTCTGCATAGTTCGTGTAGTTGACACCCAGTCTGTCCAATTTGTCGAAGAGGGGCAAAGTAAAGATGTTATACATAGTGGGTGAGACACAGGAGCCCTGTGGCATGCCACAGGAGATTTTGATGGGATTTGCTGAGTTTGAGGTGAAGAAGACTCTCATCGTGCGGTTTGCTAGAAAGGACTGGACCCAGGATATAGCATCACTTGAGAAATTGGCAGCTGACTCCAGGTGTCTGCATAAAACTGAATGATCCACCAGGTCAAAAGCGGCCAATAGGCCAAGGAGGAGTAGCATTGCTGTTTTCCCATTATCCTTCAGCTCATCAATTTGGGTCTTCAAGTCTATTAATGCTGTTTCCGTGCCGTGTTGGGGACGAAAGCCGGACTGGCTGGATCCTAGGAGATGGTTAAGTTCCAGGTACTACTGGATTTGGATGTAGGCTACTCTATCAATTATTTTAAGGAGGAAGGGGACAGTGGTAATCGTTCTGTAGTTAGTCGGGAGGGCAGGATCTAAGGTTTGCTTTTTCAGAAGTGGGAGAACCCATGATTCTTTCAGGTTATTAGGCACTGTATTTGTCTTGAAGGAGGCATTAATAAGCTTAGAGATAAAGGGGGCTAGATCTCTAGCTGCATCCTTTATGATTTGTGCCGGGCAGTTGTCGCCCTGGCAATTTGAGTGCTTCAAGGATAGTATAATTTTCTCGGTCTCTCAGATAGAAATTTCAGTGAATTTAAAGGGGGGGTTGGAACTAGCAGGAGAAGGCGGAGAGGCAGGTTGTGGGTCAGTTTGGGTAAACACTGACTTTTTTTTAGCTATTTTCATTTGGCGGGTTACAATTTTGTTTGCCAAGGCATTTTGAATATCGGTGCACCATTGCTTGTCTTTGAAGACATTGTCTGTAGGGGGGATCGGGGCTTCCATTTCCCGGAGGATGGTAAATAATTCCTTAGTGTTAGAATTAGCCTTTGATATTCTGTCATTAAACACATTTCTTTTAGTCAGGATTATATCTTTTTTATACATGTTAGAGAAGTTGGTTAGCTTTGCTTTGTTTTTGTGCGTGGGAGAGTGTCGTCATGTGGCATGAAGTTTCCGTTTTTGGAGTCTAAGTTCTTTAAGGTGGGGTGTAAACCAAGCATTAAGGTGATTTTTCTGTCTGCTTTTGCAGAGTTTGACAGGTGCAATGGTGTCAAGGGCCTTTATCATGGAATTATTGAAGGTCTCCACTATACAGTTGGGGTCAGTGTCACTGGCAAGGGCATTGATGGAGGGAAGGAGATGTGGTAGCAGTTTTTCTGCTGTAATGTCCTTTTTGCTTCTGGTTGGGAGAGGGGGCATCATAGCAATAGTTTTGGAGCTGTGGAGTTCAGGTATAGAAGAGAAGCAGATGAGGTGGTGGTCGGTCCAGGATTGCGGGGTAATGCTGGTAATGGAAGTATTGCAGTTTAACACGGCCACTCAGTCAGGGATACTCCCTTTGATGTGAGTCATGGTGAGGACTTTTTGGGTGAGGCCATGATCCGTTAGTATGGTTGCTATTGATTGGGCGTGTTTATTTTCAAGGTTGTTGAAACCCAGCTTAAAGTCTCCCATCAATAAGGTCTGTGAGGACTCTTTTGAGTTGTTGGCTAGAATGCTAGATATGTCCTCCTCAAAAGTTCCTGAGGGGTTAGGGGGTCTGTACACCAGATGAATAGTTAGTGTTCAGTGATTGGATAAAGGTAGCTTGGCTGTAAGCACCTCACATGACGGATATACCAGTCTAATGGCAAGGTGATTTTTGTACCTCGCCTCCTTCTTCATTTGGTATCAGAGAAGATCTTTTTACCTTCCGTTGATGAGCAAAAAGTTCACTGGTTTTGCAGGGGCCAGTGCTATACCAGTCCCCCCACACCAGGTCTAGGGAGGGCACCGGCGCAGCCCTCAACCATTGGTGTGAAGGCTGAGCCGGGTCAAACGTGGTGCGTGAAGGAGGGGCTCTGCCTCTGGTTTCATCATGCCAAGTCTTATGGGAACCAGGAAGTTCTCCCAGCTTGCTGGTTCCTATCGGCCTGCAGCGCACAGGAACCGGAGGCCTGGAGTGATGATGCAGACCGGTAGCCGAAGCTGCAGCGGGTCGCAGGTATAACCATTTTGATTCTTTTGAAATATGTAAAAGTTTGTAATATGTGTATTTTGCATGTGGGTGGTGCATGTGGGATGGGTGAGTGACTGGTGGGTGAATGAGTATGGAAGTGATTATGTGTGTGTTTGAATGTTCTGTGTCTGTGCCCATGTGGCAAATGCAGTGTGAGTGGATGTGAGAGAATGTGTATGAGTGAGTGACTGGTGGGTGAATGGGTATCAATGTAATTGTTTGTTTGTTTGTTTTTTTATTTGGTATTGCGCGCCAAACCCTTGGGTGGCTGGGCGCAGTAGTACAAGAAGTCTTATAGCTTGGTTACAGTGCAAAACAGGTGCATACGGTAAGTACAACAAGTGGATAAGTGCATATAATACAGAGCGTGACCTTGGAAGGCCAAGGAGACAGACATATATAATAATATATACATACTCGCCTATAGTACAGTATGACTCAGCTGGTACAAGGGTCAGGTGAGAGCTAGTAGTAGTAGGAGTAGGGTGCATCAGGTTATGTGTCGTTGGTGTGCAGAATTGTGTGTGTGAATGATCAGTGTGGGTGTATGCCTGTGTGGAGAATGCAGTGTGAGTGGATGTGAGAAAACATGCACATGTGAGTGGCTGTTGGGTGAATTAGTATGGCTGTGATTGTGTATGTGGATATTCTGGGTGGGTGGGTAGCTGTGTGGCGAATGCAGCGTGAGTGTATGTCTGAGAAGGTGTATGGGTGATTGATTGCTGGTAAATGGGTAACATTGTCATTATGTGTGTTTGTTAGTGTGATTGTTCTTTGCCTACGAGGATAATGCAATGTGAACGTCTGTGAGAGAAGATGTATGGGTGAATGACCGGTGGGTGAAAGGGGATGACTTTGATTATGTGTGTATACAAGGCTCTGGGAGGGTGGGGATCACTGAACCATTTCTGACATTTCCTTAAGTGTCGTGACATGTGCTACTGAACCAACACAAAAAGATTGAAGCGCAAAAGCCTTAATACCATGTGCTCACAGGATTCGTAGGACAAATGCACTGAAATAAGTACTGTTTAAAAGTCAGGAAAACCATATGCAAACATTATTGTATTGGTGAATGCAAATGTTAAAAGCAATAGTTGAACCGAGGGAAACAGAAAACATGGCCAATCCCTATCCTTCTCCAGGGGCCCTCTATAACAAACATGAAAAATACTTTAAAAAAATGCAAAAGGGAAATAAAGCAGTAAATACAAACCAATAAAAATGAAAAATAGACCCACATTAATATGGTGTAGGAAAACAGAGTTCCTGGATCAATATGGAATATATACAAAATGCAGTACCAATGTTCACACATTAATATAATGTGAGAACACAGAGCCCCTGGATAAATATGGAATCTATACACAATGTAATATAATAAACAGGTGGGGATTAATACCTGTCTTCTCTATTGATTACCATGCAATTAAATCGTAGACACTTGCTCACTGAGAATCTAACACAGAGAGATAACCATGTAATGTGATGACTGCATACATGCAGGATAAACAGATAGATTAAAATGTCACGACACGAGACTAGTGTCTACTGGTCAGTAAATTACCTCAATGTGCTGCAAGAGAAAATATTGTGCAAAAGGGCACCATTACAGAAAGGTGGACAAAATTACAAATGTAGAGAGATTGGTGCTAAAGCTCCAAACCGAATGTGCATTATGAAATGAAAAAGTGTCGAGCAAGAGTGGAAGCGATTACTGTAGGAGGGAAAACATTCTGATTGGGGTGTCTCTGGAAAGAGCAGTGATTAACAATTGATCAGAGGGGAGGTCTAAAAAAGGGGAAACTGTAGCGTGGTGACAGCAGTACGCTGATGACATGTGATACTGGCCTTTTAGCGCAAAGCCAACTTCATCTGTGTTATTACAAGGCTAGACTAGCAATTTTGTGAACCAGTCTAGCCATATTTCACTGTGACATGACATTTATTCCTCAGCATCTTTGATAAAACAAGCATGATAAGTGGTATTACATTGCATATACTGGCATATGTTCTTATACAAGAATACTGGCATATATTGGTGTAGCCAGCATGAAAATATATGGGCACAACCAACTTGAAAATGTTTTTTTATACTGACATATATTGCAGGGAAAGGCATGAAAATGCAATGGGAAATGCTCCTGTGCACTTTTCGTGACTTGTATCTATTGGATTTCTTCATGAGTAACACTACAAATCCGATTGCACATTTTTTGGCCTTTTACACAATTTTTCACAGAAAGTGTGCTATAATGCACCATTTTAACACATTATTCAAAACATGTTCTCTGAGTGGGGAAATCCCCCAACCCACCGAACCCATTACCATTGGTTCGGGTTCCCACGCTACACTTGGTCGCATACTTGTGGAAAATATTTTACACCCTCCAATAAAACAACTCACCAGTCACCACTGGTGACTGGTATATTTAGGGGCCAGGAACCACCCCCTTCTTTCTACACTAGGTGAAACATTTAAGTTTTGATTAAAGCTCATACTTACCTCTTTCACCTGCAGCAGTGAGCGTCACCTGCAGCGGCATGATTATCATGAAAATTGCACACATGTGGTGGACGGGGCTGGCCAGGAGTGTAGCATGCCCTGTGCTTTGTTAAAGAGTTTGGGGGGAGGGAGGGCTTTGCATGGCTCGCATGGTGGCCAAATAAAATGTGTGCTACTGAAAAAGGTGGCACATTTTGACTGAAAAGATCCTCTCTTTTCACTCATTTTATATTGCTTGTTCAGTTACGGTTTGGTCTCTGCCCCCTTCTGGAAACCCACTAGACACTAAGGATTTGGAAAAAGGCAAGTGTTTGGGCCCAAAATACAAATAGCAAAAGTAGAGAAAACAGTCAGCTTCACCAAACTAATATCACAATATACAAAAGTTATTAATAATCTTTAAAAAACATCATAAAAAACATACAGATGTTAAAAACTCATAAAATATAAAGAGCAAGTGACACCAAGCAAAATGCTAACAAAATAAATTGTAACAATTCATCACTAGTCTTTAACTAGACTAGGGCACAACTCCTGTTTACACCTTAGTATGAAATATACAGGAGAGGAAAGAATTCTTGGTCGATGAAGACCTAAATACACAAACCAGAAGATCTAATAACTGGTGTAATGCCTCGACATGTTTCAGTTTGTATATTTTCATTTGAACTTTCTTCAGAAGGGTGTTTTTGATCCGTCACTTTCCCTTTATCAATCAATGTGGCACATTAACATTATAAAGTGCCCAAACCATGTTGGTGCTGCTGAAAAACATTTTCATAAAAAACACTGTGTGAGTCTAAATATTCACTACAGAGAAAACAGATTTAATCTATTCTGGCTTAACAAAAGAGAAACAAATACACCTTTTACCTAGCATCAGAGTGGAAGTAGTACAGGGGAAGGCTGGGTATTATTCCCACTTCAAGCACTTAGTGCACACTTTACAGTTTTCAATATCTGTGGAGATACATACAAATTGTATCAAAACTACTATTTAGAGCCTCTAACTGCCACGTGTTAAAGCATGAATGTGCACCAATGTCCAAATCAACATATGTTTTCTTTTCTTAAAAAGCCAAATGGGTGTTTTGAAAGGCTAAAATCTCCTCTGTCCTTTATTTCAAAATAGTCTCAATTGTTCAAGAAAGAAACCACAATGCTGTGATGCCTCAACAGCTATGAGCTTAAACAGAAATAATGCCGTGGTTAATCGGGAAAGAAGATATTAAACAATCGAACTCTTACCTTGTTATCAAGGTTATGCAGCTGAAAAATTATTAGGGTAGTCTCTGTGGGCGTCGCGATTATGGCGTATTACAAATGCAGTCCTTCACTGAGATCAGCAAGGAATCAAACCACCAGAAAGGGGGCAAGCATCCACTGGAGAAAAGTGAATTAAATGAAAACGGATGTCATTAAAAAGTGTGTACAGTGGGAACACTGGGCGCACAGCTGTAAAATGAGGGTGACATACAAATGTCCTAGCAGCATAATGCTGTGCATGTCCAGATAGACTTACCATCACTGTTGCTTATAATTTAAGCGTCTGGCGAGTGTCGCAGTACAAAGTCGCTCCTCAGGGAGTTCAGCTTGTGGTACAGTATAGGCGCGTTCCCTTGCAAGAGAGGCAAAAATGCACGCGTATATTAAAAACAAATTACACTCCCGGCAACCCACGGGGAAAGAAGCATGCAAACGCCATCGGCCATCCAGAGGTAGTCAAGTCAAGGAGGGGAAAAGGAGATTTGGAGTCCCTTGTTTGTGCCCATGCAGAATCCTTAGTCTGCTAATGACGGTATCCTAGTGGTGGGAAAAGGAAATGCAGGGTGGACATATGAGTATTTCACCAAGTGGTAGCCCAGTCAGGTTGCAAAAATTACCACAGAAGAGAGAGATATTGGGGACAACTAATTGAAAGCAGTGGTGTGGTGGAACCACGGCAAAAAAAAACAATCACTCAAAGGGTCAGGAACCCAAAAGAACTGATGTGACAATATATTACCTGAAAACTAATTTAACTTTGTGCCACTCAATGGCATCATTTAACCCATAAAGGTCACTGCATGTTTGAAAAATGAGTTGTTGTTCTTTCTGTAAGAGTTTCTGATTTTGAATAACCAGGGTATCAGCTTTCACCACCAACAGCACTGTCCAGCTAAAACTCTCAAAACCATGTGCGTTATTGACAAAATGTTTTACCATCGGAGCTTGGAGTGTTTTGTTCTTAATACAACTCTTGTGTTCATTAATCCGAATTTTTATCTTGCGATTGGTCTTACCAATATAATGGAGACCACAAGGACACGTAACCATGTACACTACATGGTCAGTGTTACAGTTCAAAAAAGATTTCTGGGTCCAAATTATATTGCGACCTATTTCGACTTCATGGGATCTGGATGTCGTTTTACAAGCTACACATTGTCCGCAAGGGTGATGGCCCGTGACAGGTGGAAGGCCTCATTGACTAGTAATACTAGTCATGGGCACTGTGGGATTGCAAAATCTACTTTGACTGACTTGATTACCTATAGAGGCAGATTTAGTGTAGGCAAAAAGAGGTACAATGGGATCAGACCTGGTGGTTTTTAACACTTTCCATTGTTTAGAAATAATCTTCTGAATAGCCAAACTATGATTAGTGAACGTGTTCATACACACTATTCTATCTTCAAGGCTTTTTTAGGCTTATCTTCCAATAAGGCTTGTCTATTGTTATTAAAAGTGCGCTTTGCCGCCTTTCTAATGAGTCTCTTCGGATAGCCTCTATTCAGAAGGTTCGCCAAAAACCATCTATTACAAGAACAGGTTATCATGCCATGTTCTTTCTAGAGAGGGGCGTCTGCTACCTTTTTTGTATTTTTGTAAGGAACTTGGTGTTGGTCACCCTAAGTTACCTGGGGGAACCCAGATGTGGACCCCCTGCTCACTGTGCTCAGAGAGGCACAGCTCCACCTCACTGATGAGGCCCAGCAAGGCTGAAACACATGTATGGTGTTGCTGTTATTACTCTTGTTCAAAGGAGGTTTGCCTGGCATTTCGGTGGTGGACTGCCCTTGTGGGCGGGACAAAGACTGATATGCAAATGGATATTCCTCCTTTGTGAAAAGTACAGTGAGCTAAAAGTGATGGCTGCGGACTCTCAAAGCGGGTAAAAACCACAGAACAGGTTATCATGCCATGTTCTTTCTAGAGAGGGGCGCCTGCTACCTTTTTTGTACATTGTTGTTGGGTCACCCAAGGACCATTGGCCTATGCATAAATCTACACCACCCAATTATCTTGAGCGTCTGGATTGGATAAGGCGGGTCCTCCCAGGTCTAGGACTCTGTTCTGTACACAGAGCTTGGTGTACCTTTTCAATGTAACAGGAAGGGCTATATGTCCCCATTGTTGCCACTGGCCCAATCACCTATCCTGAGAGAGTGCCTTCAGGTTGCAGTTTTGGTGGGCAACGCATATATTAGTCTTGTCTGTTTTACTGGGAAATGCTTCTTCTTCTCACAATAAATAAATGGCCATTGTTCAGCGTTGCTGGCTCACATGTGTAGAGACCGCACAATCAAGCCTTCCTGTCAGCAATTATAAGGATTTTATTCTGCAGGTGACACACTGCACCGGGGATCTGACATTTTCCATCCGCCCTTGTCCTTGGCTGTGAAAACCATCTCTGTGCTTCATGCTTTGGTGACTGCATCTCTCCCTCCATGCAATTGGGGCCTGTGGCTTCTTGTGTATCCACTACAGTCATTATATAGTTTCCCTTTGTGTTCTAATGTCTTCTGAGAGATTACTCACAATAGAGCCCTATAGGTTTCTTATATGTTACCATAGCTCTTTATGATAGTTGCAATAGGTGTAAGCATGTTCTTCATGTATGCTTGTGTGTGTCTGCGTATCTTCATGCAGAAATGAAAATTTGCTTCGTAACTAATGCTGCTATGTCGTGTTGTCACTAGTGACATCATCACAGCTGGAACATGTCACTAGGCAATTTGATCCATCGATGAAGCACCTGTCTCCCCATGAAGCCGTCAATTGGATATGGTTTGAAGGGCTGCCTAAGAGAATATCTCTTTTCATATCTCTGACATACTGGAGCACCTGGCGGCTGGCCGAACAATGAGTTACACCTTTCATTCTTTATTCTGCAGGTTGATGTTCACATAGGGGACATGAGGTCCATTCCAGGGACACTCGCTTCAGTCCCTCCTCTGGTCGACCTGTTGACCACTCCTCCAAATGTGTTTATCTTTAATTCCGGGAGCCAGATATTTGTCACTCCTCCTAGGTGTCCATAGAACTTTACATGGTCATCCAAACTCCAATCGACATAAGAGCAGTCTCTTCCAGGGTTGCACCAAACCCATTTTGCCCAATAGTCTCGTGTGTGGTGTGGGTCCTTGAACATTACCCCAGCTGGGAACAGAGGACAGTCTGTAATTTGGGCTCTCTGGGTATCTCATCTCGAGCTACTATTATTTCACCATCTTCTGGGAGAGTAGCAACTAGTACTTTCATCCCTACAGTTTCTTTTTTTTCATGACATTGTTTGATGCATATTTGGATGACACAGAAAGTCAGTAACACCAGTACTAATGCTGTAAGTAATATTTTCAGTCCATTGGCCATCCACTTTGGTATGCATGAGAAGATGTATGACAGCCAGCCTTCATCTTTTCCTGCAGCATTTGTCTATGCTTCCTTTTTGGCATGCATTTCTGATACTCTGGTAACTGCTTCAGTGAGTGTCCTGTTGTCCTCATCATCAGCTGGAACGAATGTAGAGCAAGAAGATCCAATTATCGCACAAACTCCTCCTTCCATGGCTGTCAAGAGGTCCAAAGCATATCTATGCTGGAGCACCATCAACCTCACTTCTCAGAACTCTTCTTTCATAGCATTGAAGCCCTTGATGGTTGAGTTTATCATCTGCATCAGCTCCCACCTTGTGATCTGGAGCCATTTTGCGTTGGTGCTGGTCTGTGCTACAGGTACAATGGATGCAAAGAACATTTTTGTTCTGATGAACAGTCTATGCTCGGGTGGTATCTCATCCAGCGCGTCCTCCATTTTCAAAGTTATATAGTTTCCCCTTTTTACGCTTGGTAGCTCTGCAGATCTCTTCTTTCTTCTGTTAGAATCCATTTTAGGAAACTCGTCAATCTTGATATCCTTCTGTAGTAATACCGGTGTTAGTGTGTTGATGTGTACTAGTGAGCATATTCCTCCCCAGTTGGGTGGTTATTTCACATATGTCTTGGATCTGCAGACCCAATACTCATCCATTAATACTGCCATTCCAATTTTCATGCCTGGAACTTTCATTGTTTGCTTGCATTCTTTGTTTTCTCCAACTTTCATTGGACTGTTATTCTGGAAGCATATTGCTGCTCCTTGAATTCGTACTATGGGCATGGGCCCAGCTTCATTGTTTACCCATGTTAGCAACTTGGCACTTGCTTCCCATTCATTTAGGCATTTGTCATTTTTTTCTTGCACTATGTGAACTGGAACTAGAAGAAGCGTGTTGGCCTTGGTCCCCACCACTTCTTCTTTCCATCTGTTTGCTGTGTATACTTGACCATACTCGAGCAGCTGTGGTCTTTTCCAGCATCCTGGTTCTCCCCCTATTTCTGCTGGTCCTCTCTTGGGACAGAGTAACTCCTTTAATGTTATTACCCTTGTTTATTTATCCATTTTGTGGGCCGTCATTTATGTATTCTATGGCTTGATCTTTCTTCCAGTAATCCTCCATCATGTTTAGGGTCTTTATATAACTGTCTTCATAGGGCAAAGTCATCTTAGACATCCACCTCAAGGTTGCCGGCTTCCTTGGAACCTCCCTCTTGTGATACACATTGATAGGTACATGAGGGACTGTGTTCTTGCTGCTGGTATTTCAGTTGCCACAAATGTTCTGGAGGCACTCATGGCATAGGGGATGAGGGAGCAGATGTATCAGCTCTCTCCAGTGGTTTGTTTGCCTTCCTTTGTCATGTGAGTGTACCACATGTTATTAGATACTAAGGCTGTATCAGTTAGATAAGAATCACCCCTCCGATATCTATATCAGCACTGTGCCTACCCCTCTTTGCCATTTTGGCACTGCTTATTGCCTAACCTGACATGCTAGCCATACCTGCCGGAACTGGGGGCACATTAGTAGGGGTTACAGCTTGTTCATCCACTACAAATAACATTCACCACAAAATGAGGGTAAAGGTGGAGAGAGGCAAGAGAATCAAAATTATTATTATTATTATTATTATTATTATTATTATTATTATTATTATTATTATTATTATTATTATACCTCTAATGATGCTACCCATAACTTACTCCGCTTCAGGATCTTGTGTAGCTCCAAAGGTAATGATGAACGGCCTGGAATTTGCTAGAAATGCAGTATTATTTTGCTAGTATGTATCACCTCAAGCTCCGCAGGTGTAATAATGTGCGAGTGCGATAAAAAATATTCGTTCAGACACAATGCAGACTCCAGGGCCGCAAAGTAGTCAAGTACTGAGGGTCTTCCTCGTTGAAGACATGGATAGGTTTGGGCCAAATTTACTAGGAAGGCATGAAATAATACATTGGGAGATGGTCTTCTTTGTAGTTCAGACCTTCTAATGATAGGGACAAATTGACCTTGATAGGTTGTGCAATGATGGTCCTGGGGAATCACAATTGCTACTTTAACAATTAATACAAATTTGTAAGAAGGAGTGTGTGACTTTACTTTGGATGTGTAGGAAGTCCTTTCCCTAACTCTTTTGCTCTAGAGTGGGTGACCATTGGCCGAACCTTATTGGGTTGTAACTGTGTTAGCTGTGGATTTTGTTCTTTTTCTTGTACGGTGTTGGCCCCCTGCTCTTCGCTGCTAGGACAGGCCACTGGTTGACAGGGTTTCACGTCCCTGATGAAATTTCAAGCTTTCTTTCCATGGGTTTTTATCACCCTATCAGTTACTTCCACCACAGTGTGTAGCCCTGTGAACCTGGGTTTATACCAGGTCCTGACGAAATTTAGTGGCAACACCGAATATCCTGTGGTGGCTTAAAATGATTTTCCCTTATGTCTTTACTGTTATCTTCCTCGCTCTTCTTGGACCCCTCCTGTAGTGCCTCCAGTTGATGATAAAACAAAAACGCACTAGCCATCGAGGCAGAAGTAAAATCATACATTTCTTTTCCCAATACATTAGACATGGACTCTGCATCAGTTAGTGCCCTAATGGGAGGAGCCTGGGGAAGTCACACGCACTGCCCGGTTAACACCTCATGTGGGATTAACTGGTGGTCAGACCCTGGTTTATTGCGTAATTCGAATAAAGCTAAAGGCAAAAAATGGAGCCAACATTTATCCAAATTTGCTTTTATTTTCGCAACCATCTCCTTGAGCAGCCCATTGAGGCACTTGCACAATCCGTTTGCTTGCAGGTGATATGCACAAGAGTGCTTAATCCCTAACAGGGTTGCGATGTGTTGAAACATCTCATTGGCGATGCTAGGGCGTTCTCAGACCGCAGGTCCTCACATATGCCCCATCCCTAACTGGGAATTTTGCCACTCAAAAGGTATCAGGATGGGAACAAGGACCAGCTTCGATCTAACAAGACAATGGGCACACAACCACTATCATGTAGCGGTAGCCCTGACAACATAATCGACATGAAGGTGTTGCAATGGACCCAGTGCGTGAGGTATGGCTCCTATGTTTAACATATGGCCTGCGGTGAAACTCTTACATACTACACAGTTAATCATAAATTATTCTACATGGACAGCCAAATTGGGACAAAAAACAGTCTTCTCCAATGTGAACAACAAGTACATCCCTGCCCATATGGGCAGGATGATGTAGATGTGTCAGGGCATTGTGTAGTAATGAAAATGGTATCACTAATTTGCCCGTGCTTTCTTGTTGCCATAGGGCATCCGAGGGGGATATAGAAGATCCCCTCCTTACCCACAACTCCTTTTCTTCTTTTGGTGAATTCCCTTGCAACTCCATCATTTGTGTCACTGGTAGCGCATTGTATACTTCCTTTAATATTATAGCCTGTGCATATTTTCACCCTCAGGGTTGGGGTATCCATGTCAAGAATATTCTTGAAATATGCCACGGGTTTCGCTTCTGTGTCTGCTGCTTTCATTGCCCCTGGAGAACGGATCCTCTCCCCTCGTGTGAGCCTGGCACTTCGTGACCTCTACGCCTATTTGGAATCTGAGCGCTTCTATTAGTCTGCCCGATAAGAGTGCGTGTTGCACTGGTGTGCCTTCAGCACATCAGAAGCCTCTCCTCAGCCAGCGTGCCAGTCTAGAGTGGACACGTAGGCTGAAACAGAATACACTGTTACTTCCTGGTTTTTGCTTCGCTCTAATGCCAATATAAGAGCTACTAGTCCTGCAGCCTGTGCTGAGAAATGTGATGGTAACCATGCGCTTATTATTACCTCACTCGTTCTGTCTTTTTTTAACTTTACTACTGCTGTTCAAGTATGCCTTTATTTATGGTTAAGTTGGCTTTCCCATAGGAAGTGCAGCTTTTGTGTGGCTTATAACACTGGCACCTTTAGGAACATCCACACAAAACGTTTTTTGCAACATTTGGTGTGGTTTTATTAAGTGGGTACAGAGTCTTCTGTGGGGTTGCAACATTTTCGAACTCTGGATCGACTTGAATAAGGAAAGAAATGTTGCTTGTGGCTGCAGTCCAGCCCAAACCACTGAACGGATTTGCACCAAACATTTATGAGGAACAGTGGCCTGAAGGCCATTGTGCAGCTTTTATCAACATATTTACCATATATGGCTCATATGCCCCGTTGCGAGTCTATTGTCCCATGTGGGATGCTTGAAGATTGGAGACTAGAATGTGAGCATTCTTACATAAGCGCAAGGCTGTTGGTTAGTAATAACACATTTTCAAATAGATCCCAAAATTCTCTGTATTATTCAGTAACCGTTGACAACATTCTTGTATTGGGTCCAAATACCCTCTGCGTCACACACTAAGTGTGAAAACACGTGTCAGGTGACCAACTTTGAGACTCTATTAGAAGAATTTTGCTAAGGACATGCTGATTTAATAACTATGTCAACCAATTTTCTTACTTAAACTCAAGTAGCAGAGCGTGAGACAATCCAATCCCCACCACAGCTCACCATTATCCAATCAAGGCCTTTTTGGGCCTTTTTGGGTGGACCTTGGGGAAGGAGAGACGCAGCTTGCCGTCACATTTAATATAGACTGGTCATAGTGCACTGTACAAGGATTCGCACCCATACACTTACCTTCTGTATTACACCTCTGTAAGCTGCTACCCATGGCTCCCTCTCTGCTACATCTAGACCTGTCCTTGCGACCCCTGAGCCACTGGACAAAAAGGCAGTGCCAAGAGAAGCTATCTGTGTTGCACCTGAAAAAAGGCTGTTGTAAATGCAGCTAAACTTGCAACAGATTTTTTCACCTGGAATCTAGATCCCGTTAGTTGGTGAAAAAACAGGGATGCAGGAAAAGCCATGAAGCCGCCTCACTAAGAGGTTGGCAGTCCATAAGTGATGAATACCATAATGGTAGGGTTCAGAGATGGGGCTGTCTGTGCAGCACAAACACAGTACTGTAGCAACAGCAAAGGTATGGGGGCTAGGTCTTGCTAGCTGGGAATGGCTAAGAGAAGCCTGCAGTACTCGGTGACAACACAGCATGAACGCAAATCTCATCAGTGTTTCTTGTTGTCTGCTTTGCACATCCAGTGAGCCACCTGGCCTGTGTTGAGAGGGATGTGCCCCAGTGGCGTCTTCTACCAATTCTGCTTGGACCCTGTGTGACCTTACCCAGATCTACCAGACCTGCATCACGGGCACACTGTGGATAGACACAAGGTGAGATAATAAATGTACATGAAGTTGCCCTCTGCCTTTAAAGTAAACTATCTGTTGCTTCCTCAAGGAAAATATATATTTGTAAGGATAGCTCAGGGACAACGCACTTGCTTTGGGAACAAGAGGATGCAGTGCAACATGGGTTCAGTTGCTGTTCCCATGCTTAGAAGCTGGAAAAGGCTGACACTAAGCAAGATATAGAGCACCAAAGAAAATTATACTGTGGGCCTTTTCCATGGGAGACATCATCGAGCTGCTTCTTCGACCTGCAATACATCCTTCCCCTCTATCTCCCTTCTAACAAAATAAAGCTGTGGGTTACTTACAAAATAAGCAAAACAGAAAGGTGCTAGCTGGAAGGTTGTAAATCATTCCTAACCACTGGCACAGCTCTGTTGAACCCTCCAGACCATTGTTTTCAGCCTGCCTGGATTTTGTGTTTTCACTGTTTTTGGAGTCTGACAAACTCCATAGGCATCTGCTTTTTGTATGGTGACACACAGCACCTTCAGTGCAGTGTCCCTGAGAAATCCTTTTTATGTCTCATAAGGTTTAAATACCTTTTCTTGTGTGAACTACAGTTCCCAAGAATAGTAAAATGAAATTGACTTTACTTACCTGTTCTCTTTGTAGGTCCAGCACACACCATCTTATGTGGAGTGCTGGGGGGTTACCTAGTAGCCACTTAGCCTACTTTCCCATGTAACATGTTTACGTTACCCGGACTAGCTTAAATGGCTGGTGGCAGTAGTTTACTGTTTCCTACCATTGTGCTTTTCTACCGCAGGCTGAACCCTCAGCTGCAGTACAGCACCCATGGGTGAACATTTTCTCAAAAGGGCCCCTGTCTTCTTTTTCAACATTTTCTGTTTGTGAGGTCTTTCTTGGGTTTTACTCTGTGTGTTGAGACAGGTTTGAGCCCTTTGTTTGCCTTGCCTTGGCGGCCTTGATCCCTGAAGCCCGCCCCTGGCTCCAGTGTGTCTGGAAGGACCGGGTGTGATGTGAGGGAGGGTCCCGAAACTCCCCTGTCCTTTGTCTTTAGGACTGCCTGAATGCAACGGACAGCCACCCTGCTCTGTGAATGACAGCCTAGGCTGTGCATGAATGGGAGAGACCTGATTAAAAGGCAATGATTTTGGGACTACAGGCAGAGTCGACCACTGGGAGAAACGCCTGACGAAGAAACTGTGAACGAAGCTTGCTGCAACCTCTTGGACCTTTTAATTACCAGATGAAGGTAATGATGATGATCAAGCAGCGCATATCGGACGCCAAATATATGGCACACTTCAACTCAAAACGGGAAACAGAATGCCAGCCCTGTCGGCCTAGGCGCTATCTTAACACAGATTGACGAGAAAGACAACCAATCCAGACACATCATATAATATGCCAGCAGGAGCCTATCAAAGACCGAACAAGCATACTCGCAGGCCGAAAAGAAGGATTAGCAGTAGTTTGGGCCTGTGAGCACTTTCATCTATTTTTACACAGGAAACCATTCACAGTCATGACAGAACACCAGGCACTGTTGTTCATCTTTGGAAATCCCCAAGACAAGATGCCGCAGTGCATTGCAAGGTGAGCTTTAAGACTGCAAGATTACAGCTTCAACATCATCCACAGACCGGGCAAGGATCACAACCCATCCAATTCTCTCTCACGGCACCCCTGCAAGGAGTCCCAGTCAAGAACTTCAATTGCAGACCAATACATTCGATATGTAATACAAGGAAACGCCCCAAAGGGTCTTGACCCTCACCAAATAGCTCAAGAGACAGACAACGACAAGGTGATACAAATCATTATGAGGTGTCTAGAGACTGGACACTGGAAACAGGCCCCCCAAGCGGGCGACAATGCAAGCGAGGAATCAAAACAAGATATGAACTGTCTTTTGACAGTCAAAGAGGAACTAGCTAAAACAGAGGAGGGTTTGTTGCTAAGAGGCACCAAACTAGTGATTCCCAGGACCCTACGCCGGAAGGTATTGGAGCTTGACCATGAGGCACATTGAGGCATAATATCCCCTAAGAGGATGCTCAGGCAGAAACTCTGGTTTCCACATCTTGACGCTCAGGTAGAAGACCTGCTGAAACATTGTCCCACATGCACGGTCGTCAGCCTGCACACGAGACCTGAACCCCTGTGCATGACATCCCTGCTGGAAGGAGCATGGGATGAAATTGCAGTGGACTTTTTCGGGCCCCTTGATGGAGGTGACCACATCCTAGTAGTGGTCGATGAATATTCCTGATTCCCTGATATCCAGCTGGTGCCCTCCACCTCGACATTCCACACTATTCCGGCTCTCAACAGGATTTTTGCCAACTACGGTATTCCACGGGGACTGAAGTCAGAAAATGGGCCCCCGTTCACAGGGCAGGACTTCAGAACATTTGCTGATTACATGGGTTTACACCACAGGAGAATAGCACCGCTGTGGCCACAAGCCAATGGCACAGTAGAGCGTTTTATGAGCAACATAAAAAGAAACATCTAAATTGCTCGACTCACGAGGGAGCCTGTGGATAAACTATCATGCCAGCTACTAAGGGACTATAGGAACACACACCCCACAGTACCACAGGGAAGACACCCTCTGAGGCCATGTTCGGGACAAACCTAAGGACCAGGATACCTCACGTTATCAGCAATGATGACAAATACAGAGGGGACCGGGAAATGCAGGACCAAGATTCAAAGAGCAAAGAAGAGATGAAGAGAAGGGTAGACACAGGGCGGAGATCCAAGGACAATGACCTGGAACCAGGAGACGTGGTCATCGCCCGACAAGTGCA
The DNA here is from genome assembly GCF_040938575.1 of Ambystoma mexicanum. Classification (NCBI taxonomy): domain Eukaryota; kingdom Metazoa; phylum Chordata; class Amphibia; order Caudata; family Ambystomatidae; genus Ambystoma; species Ambystoma mexicanum. Next base: position 721,713,451 of record NC_090932.1, read on the forward strand.
AAACCGGAAAAGCATGGCTCCTTTTGGGGAAGAGCCGTTAACAGTGGTCCAAGTAAAAGGGTCTCTCATCACAGCAGAAGGTGATAGGAAGATGATAACCCAAAACTCATCTCATTTTTGGTGGATGAGAGGGATCGTCCAAACTCAGAGTCTCGCTCCAGACGTTTCTGATCCTTTGTGGGACTCCCCCTGTGAAGGGGATGGAGAAGACTCCTGCGAGGAGGCACTCCCATGACATCAGGAGGTCAGTGGAGCACACCCCGCCCCAAGGCCCCAGCGAACACGGAAGAAACCCCAGAGACTAATTGAGGAGATGAACTAGTGTGAACTTTGTGTTTAGTATCAGGGGGGTGTGGTGTCGTCAGAGTTCCCAAAGACTCACATCACTTGACGAGGGACAGGGTACCACGGGAAAGGGTGGAGCGGGAAGCGGGAGGCAGGACAGTTCAGTTATCAGTTGGGAGTTGAGAAATAAAGAAGTGTTGTACACCTCCTCCCGTCTCCGCCTTGTATGTGTTTGCTGCACATAATTGAGGCTGTGTGGGTTCACGCTGCAGTCCCTGCTGGACTGTACATACCCCACACAGCATTTAACACGGTATCTGAAAAGGGTGCCATCTTGCTGAAAGTCTGGTGGTGCCCATGCAAGTTAACTCTGCGGATGCACCCTAGAACCTTTATTCATTCTACATACGCTTTTGATGCCATCATAATACAACGAGGAAATGATTGATCCTCTTGCGTATTTATTTTTTCGATTGCTTCCCCTTGGCTGAAGGCCCCAGAGTACATTTGCTCATTCACTAATATGTAGTCTTTGCTACAGAACGCTTCACATCGTGTAGGACAAGCAGCATCATTATCCCTAGCGAACAACTCATGTTTGTAGCAAAAGATACTGGAAGCAAGCCAATGCATTTTTAGTCCATGAACCTTGTCCTACACATGACTGGAATACATCCAGTTATTCATAGCTCTCCAGATGTGCTTGGAGCTGAAGGTCAGTGACCCTTTCCCGCTTATTTTGCAGTTTTAGGAGTTCCAAGGGGTCTGGAATACCTAGTGAGTCCTAAGGGGCCTGGTTTACAAAAGCCTTGTTCACTGGATAAATGCCGTCGAAAAAAAGCTTTGTACGTCAGGCCCTAGGTCTCTGAAGTCCTAAGAACTGCGTGATGGGTGCTTTTTAGTTGGTTGGGATCATTGACTTCTGAGAGAAAGGCGTTAAGAGGTCGGTCTGTTTGATAGTTGACTTTCTGTGAGCAAGATTAAAAAAGCTCAGAAAATGTTGGCCGGGGCCAGTCAGTTCCTGTAGAAAGGTGCAGGTGTGCTAAATGCTGATGGGGCGTTTCAATGAAACTGTATTTTGTGACTGGGTTTGTGCAGAGCTCAGATTGTATGGTTCAGTATCCAATTTTTCAGCATGTTAGCAAGGAAAATGCTTGTTTTCACACGTTCAGTGCATGCCTAAAATATGGGACAGCCTTCACTTTACAAATTTAAATCACAGGGCAGGTCCAGTTCAGCCCTTCATCCGTCCAATGTAGATATATTGATAACCATTAAAGCACTCAGAAGTGGGCACACATTTTAATTATTAGAATTGTTTCTTTAATTATTGCTGATAGTATCACACAATCACACATCATCGTAAAAACAGCTGTAGAAAGAGACACATTTACCAATTTCATAATCCAGTAACGTCCCCTTAAATCACTTTCAGCACTGCCATGTACAAGATCAACACGCACAATATAGCAATACAGCAAGATAGCACATTTGGACATATCTACACAAAATAAAATAGATCAGTGCAATTATACAAAATGTAATGAACAAACAGAAATATATTCAGAACGCCGAGGACATTAGAACATTAGGAAAAGCACAATCACGTAGGCGAGTGACTTCCGGTTGGGCATCACAGTTCCAGAAAGTGAAGGTTTAGCTGTTGATACTTTCGGAAATGTCCGAATTTCTGAACAGAGCAGATCCCTACTCTTTGAGAGACTGCCACCAGAGGTTTAGTGCATTGTCATTGCACTTGATGTATGCATGCTACAATACACTGACAACCCAGCAAGTTGAACGGGCTTACAACAGGAGTGATCTGGTTGCTGGGGTTGGAAGTGCGCACTGAATAATGAAATCCAGGTAGCTTTTCGGTGTGACCAACCACTGCATGCATATCATCAACTGAACAGCATTCTGCTACGCTCTCCGAATGCTTACTCACTGTGGATATCCTGACAATCATGCTGGATTCGCTTTTCAGTGGATTAAAACGCACTGTTATGAACAGCAGCAGCAAGAAACTCTGCCTCTGCAGGCCTTCATTCTAAGGGGGAAGAGCCCAACTGATACCACTACTGACCTGTCCTTCACAGTCTTTCTCCACATTCTGCAGAAACGAGCGAGGAACGCCCCCACCCTTCTCACACACAGGTGTTGCCTGTTTTGCTTGATCCTTCTACCTTGCTGCCCTCCCCCTTCAGTCTACTTCTGCAGGAGTACGTCCTGATACATGCTGGTTTCACCATCACCATCTTGTGGCCAATGCTGGACTTGACATGTATGGACTTCATTGTTTCACGGTGCGTCACCCTTTCTCAACTCTCATGCTGGACTTCCTTTGCATCTTGTACTCATGGTGGCCCTGAATCATGCTGTTCCCATCTTCATCTTGTATCCTGGCTGGCAACATTATGGGTCTCATTAGGAGTTAATAAGGGCATGGCTACCTCCAAACTCGGGTTTGGGGTTCCCTGAATAGGGAAATACCGGGCCATTCCGACCTTGGAGGGCCCGGTATTTCTCCATTCAGGGAACCTGGACCATCCCCATTCCCATTCGAGCCCCCATAGGGCTCAATGGGAATGGGGTGGGAGCTAACAACGGACCAGACATCCAGAGCGGGTCCCGCAATGGAACCTCGTAGTAGGGCGGTATGGGTTTCACGGCGCCGGCACTTTTAATGGCGCCGTTAAACTCGTACCGCCAGGGTCCTAATGAGGCCCTATGTGTTACTAATGACTTCTGCAATTGTATTCACTCTCGCCTCTTGCTTCTCCACTCTTTTTGATGGCTTACTCTCTGTTCTCTCCTCCTCTCTCTTTCTCCCTTTTCCTATCTCCTCCCCTCCTCCCCTTACTTTCTTCTATGCACTTACTCTATCAGAATTGTCCTAGGTCCTAGTATGATAGCAACCTTGTCTGTCTCTTCCCCCCTCCACTTGCTTATCCCCCCAACCCCCAGCACTATCTGAAATGTCATCAGGCCTAGTACGATAGTCACTTGTTTTGTTCCCCCCTCCCTTTCTGCACCCCTTTTGTTTTTTTCCGGCTCCACCATAAATCTACTACTCAGCACTCTGTCCTCCCTTGGTTTCGAAGGCTCTGTACTCTCCTGGCTCTCCTCTTACCTCTCCAACCAATCCTTTACTGTCTCCTGGGGCGGCCGCACCTCCTCCAACTTCCCCCTGATCTCTGGCGTTCCCCAAGGTTCTGTACTCAGACCTTTCCTCTTCTCTCTCTATACCTCCCTTCTCGCTCCCATCATCTCTTCTTATGGCATCTCCCACCCCTTCTACGCAGACGATACCCAACTCTTTCTCTCCTTCTCCTCCTTCACCTCCGATCTCCACCAGACTCTCTCTTCCTGCCTCATGGCCATAAAAAACTGGTTGTCATCCCACTTTCTTTCTGTCAATTCTGACAAGACTGAAGTGCTTTTCTTCCCTACTAACACCCTCTCACCATCCCCTCCTCCTTTCATCCACTAATCTCCCCGTCTCAACCCATGCCCATAACCTTCGCCTCCATATTTACTCCTCTCTCACCTTCTCCACTTACGTCTCTCTAACCACTCGTACCTGTCGGCATCACTTCTTCAACATCCGCAAGATCCGCCCCTCCCTCACCTTTCACGCTTCTAAACTCCTAATCTCCTCCCTTATTTTCTCCCGTCTCTTCTACTGCTCCTCTCTTCTCTTTGGCCTCCCTATCTCTCACCTGACTCCCCTAAAATCCATCTACCTCTCCTCTATATGTACTCTATGTCTCCTCGAACCTCGAGACTCTATACCTCACTCATCCAACTCGGCTGGATCCCTTTCCTCTCACAATTGAAATTCCAATTCCTCTGCCTTGTCTACAAATCTCTCCATGATCTTGCCCCCCCTATCTTTCCTCCCTCCTCTCATTCTACTCTCTCTCCCGCTCTCTCCGCTCAGCTGACCTATACCTTCTCACTGTACCCCCAGCACCTTGTGCCTCCACACGCTTCTGCTCCTTCCAACTCTTGGCCCCCCTCCACTGGAACTCCCTACCTCTCCCTATCCTCTCCACCCCCACCTACCCATCTTTCCGCTTCTCCCTGAAAGCCCTTCTTCTCCACTCCCCCCTGACTCTCCTTCCCTACCTCTCCCCCCAAAAAACCCTCCCCCTTGCCTCCCCCCTCCCTCCCCTCCTCCCGATGCCCTTATATTGGATGCTGTAACCACCCGTGGGCGTCAAGACCATCTAGGAACATCCCCCACCCCCTTTTCAGTAAATTGTTCTATGTACTGCACCACTGGCTTGTTTCAAGTTTGTAAATATGCTTCTTTCTTTTGTACTATTGTTATACTGTAAAGCCTTTGGAGTAAAGCATTATATAAACTTAATAAACTGTCGTCAGGCCTAGTATTGTAGTTACCTGTCTGTTTCCATTTCCTTACCACTCTCCCCTCCCTTCCTTATCTATTTCTTAGCTCTTGCACTCTCTGAAATGTCCTCAGGCCGAGTACGATAGTGATTTTCACATCCTTACTGTTCATGGCCTCTAAGAATGTAATTGTATTTTCCCTTGTTCCCTTCCTTGTCTTGAAGTGCTTTGAAACATATTATGTGTAGGCACTATATAAATAAACGATCATATCACATCATATCATTTGGAAACTTCCTGAAACACTGCCTTCACAGGCCTTCATTCTAAGGGGAAAGAGCCCAACTGATAGCACCAGTGACCTGGCCTTCACAGTCTTTCTGCACAAACTGCAGAAACGAGTTTGGAGCGCCCACATTTAACTTCTCATTTTCCAAATGTGCGTCTACATGCTGGCGGTCTCCACACTGTTCAACTCGAGTATATCTCAGGGAATACACACAGAACAGAGATGAGCTTTATATCCTCCATGTCAACCACTTCCACTCAGCAATGGCTTTTGATGGAATGCACCATGTTTCAGCTGGTGCAGCAAAACTGTCCACAATCATATTAAATTCACTCATGCCATGGCCGTCAGAATGGACATGCATCTCAGCCTTAAGTGCCCCTGCACATGTGGTGAGAGTGTGCATACTTGCGCAAGGATATATTAGTGACAACCAGGCTTCGAAAGAGCCGGTGAGTGTCAAGGGTGGGCATAGAAAGCAAACAGGACAGAACTTCAAAAAGCTTTGTTTAGTTACTAATTAAAGTTGCCATACATTCAATCCAGGATGCAGCCAATGATTCGCTGTAATAGCAGAACTTTTCTCATGATTGTTTCTGAAGAATAAAGCAAGAGTAATCATGGTTGTGTTCAACTCATATTGCTATTTCAGGTCAACTATGGTACTTCTTGCAATCTATTGAAATACACTAGCTCCAAAAATGCATTGCTGATTTCCTCTATCAAGTCCTTCTCAAACTTAACCCAATCACGTAGTCTCAAGTTCCCGCGATAGTCCCTGTTTTTGATGATCCCAAATCTGTAAATTGCCTTCTCATAAAAGCACGTGGTTACTACTTAACCTTCCCAAAGCATTCCTATCTTGAAATAGCAGCTGGGGCAATATTATAACAGCATTCAACTGGCACAAGTGCAATTCTGAAAGCATTTGCACTGAGGCAAAACATGTCTTAATAAGTAGCAGCAGTTACTGCAGAGTGTGTCTGCAGTAAACAAGCTTGAGCAGATAATACCAGGAGAAGGGCCTCTAACTAAACAGTTTGGACATGGGAATGGTAGGGGGATTGAGTGGGCGGTCATAGGTGGCTTATCGGGGGATTTGAGGTCACCATCTAAAGTGTTTCAGTTATTTTTATGAGCCATTTCTAATTGAGACCAGGATTCTCAACCGTTTGCACCTAGGAATATTATATAAAACCGCACTGCGGGCCCTGGCACGGCACTGGTCTATCTTGCTCTGGCAGAACTGTGGTGGAAAAAGAATTGCATAAATAAGTCTCTCCTCGGTTTTTAAAAGTACCCTGCTTCGCAGCAACCTTTCTACATATTGGTGTTGTTTTTTTTTTGTTTTTTTTATTATCGGACGAATAGGTTGTTTTTTATTAAAACATGTTAGCACACATGCACACATGTTTCCCTGATACAGGGCAGACGCAGTCTGGCAAGACACTATTTATCATTCCATACGTTGGTGGATCCTTGCTTTTCAACGGCGGTCGAAGCACCTGCATCCTCCAGCCTGTTGAAAAGGAGGAAAGTGTGGCTTAGTCATCCTCTCAAAAACATAATCATTCAGCCACCCGTCAATGCCTCTTCAGGTAGGGGACTCCCTCAATAATCATCTGGGCGCCAGGTTCTGATCCTCTCCCAAAATGTTATTTTTTTTTTTTATTTTTTTTTTTTTTATTTGTTTTAATCAAACTAATGATTTTTACAAAACTTTTTCTGCTGTCGTTGTGTCATGTTGGTTTCTTAGTTTAAGAAGATTAAAAGTTAGTTTGTTCAGTTTCTCTAGAGTCTTCAGCCAGCTAGTGGCCCTTTTAAAATTTGTCGTCCTATGCTGGATTGGTTTCCAATTTGCTTAAGGCGTACTGAAGTATTTTGGTGGTAGCGGTTTGCCAGGTTTGTCTGTCTCCACTTATCATCCTTGACCACCAGCATAGTTCAGGTTCAAGCGATAGGTCGGACGTAAAATGTTGCATATAGCTGAACCTGACCTTTCCAGTTTCTGTGCAATTGAGGAGAAGGTGCCTTACTGTTTCCTTTTCGTTTGGCTTCCTACAAAGTCGACAGTCGCTGGTATCTGACAAACCTCTGATAAATTTTATCTCGTTTGTAGGAAGTAAATTTAACCTGGCTCTTAAGAGACAGTTTCTAGCTTGCCTGTTCGGAAATTGGTTTAGATAGGCCTGCAGTTCGTTCAGTTTTTTTGAATGAACTCAGTAAATAGTAACAAGGACATTTACAAACAAGTTATGCACTTGCGGCTTTCATTTGTCCCTTGCTTTTTTTTCTGCGTGTGTTTTTATCGTGGGATGCAAGTGAATCCATGTATCATTTGTAGTTATTTATGTAATTGGTAATACGCGGACCGAACCTCTGTTGCCCCGCATCGTTTTGCTTCCAAGACAGCGCGTTGCCCCTGAGCTATACTTCTGAGAGAAACGTATGGGATTCTTACTTTTGAGTGATATAGTACATTGTAAAGCTGTTACTTGTCTGTAACAGGGAGGCACAATTAAATACAGTACATTTTGAAAGGCCCCTGGCCGAGAGAACTAATTGCATAATGTGGTACAGAGTTTACCACGTGTTGACTGATATAACACATGTTCATTCTAACTACTGTTACTAAAAAGGAAATTCCCAAATCAAGACAAAAGGGCAAAACAAACCTGCAATGGGTTTACTTTGAATGCGTGTTGAAGGGCCATGCTGCCAATCGGTAGCGGACAGTAAGGGGGCCATTACCATGTATCTTGGCCTATGCTCCAGAAGAGTCTCACAGCTGTATTTCTTTTTCCCATTAGAGATCTAAGACTACATTTCCCATAATAAATGGGGCACATTGGCCGGTGCTATTCAAATCACGTGCATCCTAAACTGGCGTAGGCTGTTAGACATTCATTCCATACTGCACAGAGAAGGGATCTAACCTTCTTGATGGACACCCTCCCCCACACTACCAGCTTCAAGATGTTTCAACTGGAGCTGCACTGGAATGGAAGTGAAAAAGTAGACAGAATTCAATGGAAAGCCAAGAGAGAATGGAGGGATGATGAAATGTAGGTATGTGAGAAAAGGAAAGGGGTGCATGAATTTGCAGGGTTAAAGATAGAAGAGGAGCAGGCTGATAGGCAGGTGGTTCCATTAGTAAGGCGGATCAACAGACGAGACTGGCAAAGATAAAGGCACAGATCAACAGTCTAGTGGCATTATAGAAGGGAAATTGATGACTTTTATGAATATTAAACAAAAGTAATTGACATGATCGAGTAACTTTCAAAGTAGAGTAGTGTACAGTGAAAACAGCACATGTTCAAGAACGGACCCCTAAGGAGCACCACATTTCAGAGTAGGTGAGGGTGAACAGTTACTGGCACAGGAGACAGACAAAGCGAGGTAAGGCATGTTGAACCTTAACCATTGGAGGATGAACATGGGTAGCCCAAAGAAAGGTGTGTCATAAGAAGGTAGATTAGAGTGGCTTGCAGATAATAGTGAGTTTGAGATGTAAAGTAAGACAGTTTCAGTGAAGCGCAAGGGAGGCTAACCAAATGTAGATGGAGGTGAGAATGATAGTCATGAGAGGTGGAAACTTGATAGTAGATGACGTGCTATAGGTTTTAGATATACATAGGAGACGAGAACTAGTATGGAACCTAGAGGGAATTAAAGAGACAAAGAATTCCTTTTTTCTTAAGACAGAAAGTATAATAAAATATTTGAAGTCAGTGCATCAGGCAGATGTAGAATGAGAAAAATGAAAGAGAGCAGTCAAGAAGTATACCACACGGTAAAATACCCTAGGTACAAGAGGCAAGGCGGTAGGATTGGCCTGGGCAAGAAAGACAGCAGTGGCAGAACCACACCAGAGAGAGAGGGACTGAGAGGAGGAGAAGGGGTCGACGGAGATATTGAGGAAAGATTTGAAGAAGGAGAATAGCAAAGTTAGAGAGCATTGTTAGAGAAAGAACTGGCAAAATCTGAGGGCGAAGGGGCGGGAGAGAAAGAAGAGTCAGGAAAGGGGGGATTAAATGGTGGAAGAGTTGGCGGAGATGAAGAGAATAAGACAAGATCAGAGAATAATTGTTTTTTTGGCAGCAAAAAGAGTGGAGTCATAAGAGGATGGGAAGGGATGAGAGTTGAGTAAGTTCAGAATGGGAGTGAGTATCATTATCGCGAAGAGAAGAACAATCCAAATGAAGATGACAGTTGAGTGAAGGTTGCAGAGGTTTATGTGAGAGAGGAAAGGGATTGGAAGTGTGGAGGCGATCGACAATGGAACAAAGGACAGTATTTAAAATAGGGAAGGCGGGTCTGTGCACATGAATGGAGGTTGATTAATGCTTTGTGTATGACCCTGTTGCAGCAATGGGTGTTTTGCTCATGAATGATCTTTCCCTTGCCTTGTTGCAATTACAGACACAGTCACACTATTGCCGTTAGAAAGAAATGTGTCTTTGTTTAGAAATGGAATGTGCAACCTTCCCATAGTTAGTATATGGGGGATGAGAGGTTAACTAAACAGGAGATGTGGTTGCTATGGTTAGGAATGTTGCTCCCATGTCCTGAGAGCACCACACGGGCTTAAATGTTGTTTGTTGCAGAAAACATTTGGAGGATTCTGAGTGGTTCCGCTAATCGGCAGTGAGATCTAGGAATTGATATGAGTAACTACTGGACTTATGTTTCTCCAGTAGTGTTGAATGATATATTTGAAGTATGTGATGCGAGAGTTTAGCTAAGAGAACATGGTAGCATGCTAGATGGTTCCACTTGTGTGCATAAAATGGGTCTAGGAAATATGAATATTGTATTGTAAATGTATTTTGTAGTTGCCCTTAGAAGTTTATGAGCTAATAAATGTACACATGTTTTGTTCCTGCTTAGGATGATAACGTGCTCCTGCATTTATGAGGAATTTGCATAAATAGGTGTTTGCAAGCCTGTAGGTGGGTAGGTGTGTGTGCATGTGTTTAAAAAATATATATTTTAAAAAACGTTTACCTGAAATTTTAAAATAGAACAGGCCATTTCACTAAACAAGTCACAGACAGCACAGCAGCACCCAGTAGCCTTCCTAAAAGTCCACCTCCAGCATCACTGAAAGTTCAAACTCATCATAAAATTGATGGATTTTGCAGAACCCACCCCGATGCTCCAATCACAAGGATGCCATACTATACAGCAGTGCTCATGCCAAATGCGATTGAGACGTACTTGTGGTTGTCTGAATTCTTGACAGCTCTCTACCTTTGGTTAATAAAACCTATGTGTAAAATACTGCTGTTCTATGACAAAAAGGCAACCGTAGATGGAGCAAAATACATAGGTTATTACTTAAGCATTTCCTTTTCTCACTTTCCCCCAGAAGCTCAAAGTCTACAGAGATCTGGTCTTCTCTAGGCTGGACTATTGCAACATTCTCTTCCAAAATCTTTCTGCCTCTACTCTTCGACCATTACAGTTTGTCCAGAAAAGGACTGCAAGAATTGTATCTCACCAGCTCTGAAATCTCTTCACTGGCTCCCCAGTAGCTGCAAGCATCAACGTCAAGACCCTCTGCATCGTCCACAAGGCTTCCTTCGGCCTAAGACTGCTCCACCTTCAACTTTCTCTTCCAGAACATCTTCCTTCTCGAGCTCTCCCCTTATCCACCTCCAACTCTCTAATCTATCTCTTCGGATGGGGCCTCCCTCTGAAACAGCCTCCCTGCCTCTCTCAAACTTGAGCAGAACCACCTCCTAATCCGGAAGCAACTCAAGACCTTCCTTTTCACTTCTGCTTTGTCTCTTCCTCTCCCCTGCTGATTCATCTGGCTGTTCCGCACACTGGTCACCTGGCCACCCTCTGAACTCAAGCCCGGGCTCCTGCATGTCCAGTTGCCCGTGCACTGCCTATGGGCTCCTCAGCACTTAAGGGTATGTATCTGCCACCTTACAGTCCCTTATCTCTGCACTTATGAGCCATCCCCTGGCTGCACTTCTGAGTTAACTGCACTTCCGCCTTCCTTTCCCCTCTGGCACTTCTCTCCTTCCCTTTTCACCGCACTTGCATCATCTGAATGACACAAGACCTAGTAAGATTGTTATTTATTCCTCCATTTATTTCCCCCTCCTTGTTTTGTCACACCTAGAAACACTTGTGTACAGGTGCGTTATAAATGCCACATCATAGCATATCATATAATTTGATTCCACTGTTTACTGTGTACTGGCCAGGAAATTCAAGTATTCTTGACACAGGATTCAAGGAAACAAGTGTGACAACATTTTCTCTAAATGTACAGAACCGCAGAATGGCAGCATACATTAAGGTCTTTCTGCAGCAACCCATCATCCCTGTTTCCACAGTTTGAATTTGTGGGGAGAGTGATGAGTGCATTTCAGTTGTTAATTCGTCCAGCATCTCCGTCCCAGAACAATGTTGTGTCTTACCCATACAGTGGATGAGACAGCTTTTGGTGCAGTAGGGAGGGTGGTGGGTGACTCCTGAGGATTCAAGATCAGTCATTGGCAGCGGAGGGCTATTAACATGTCCACTAAATTAGTGCACAAGAGCGAACATAATGAGGGGTCTCTAATTAATATTTAAGGGCCCTTTGGAATTCTGTACCAAAAATATTTAAATAATGTGTATAAGTGGTGCATTTTCAGCAAACCTTAAATGCACCACTCCTACCCATTATTTAAACATTTTTATTACAGGATTCCCAAGGGCCCGCAAGCATTACTTAGAGACCGTTCACTGTGTTCGCTCTTGTGCACTAATTCAGTGGAATCAATGCCAAAATCAGGACTGTCAAACATGGGGGCAATTTTACAGATATGGTGGAAGGTTGCTGGAGGGAGGCCCTGTGGCCTGTGAAGATGCTTGTGAGTTTTCCTTACTGAATGACCCTGCAGTGATAGTTCTGTGCCTTGGGGGAAATACGTGTTTCTAGTATCATTTAAAAACTGGAAATCGCTTTGACAGTGATGGTTAGGTTGTTTTTTTATTTGTTTAAAGGTTTTTATTTAAATCACATCATACAAGGCATAAAAGAATCATGTTGTATCTTGTATCAATTCAGAACATTCATGGAAGGGTCTGCGCGTGGCTTACCGGGGAGCTGTGCCTAATCCACGCCTACCTCACACGTCACTGTGACATTCCGAACACCGTGAGCGACACGCAGAGTGAAAGCGTACAACGTGTAGTGCAGAACACGTCCGCCACACGAAAGCAGGCGTAAGCGCCTCCGCGCAGTATAAAAGTGTGCGCAAACAACAAACAAGCATATAGAGCTATGATGAATGTCCCATTTCTCAAAGCAGTGATTGTGGGACACCGCAGGAGGAGGAGATTAGCCAGGCCCCGAATTTTCATGGCCAGGACCAGCCTTTTTGGGATGCCTGATGACCAGGTCTATGGCCGGTATAGGTTTCCACCTCATATCATCCTAGACCTGGTCACTGAGTAGAAGGATGACCTAACATCACCCACCTTGTGCTCCCAAGCACTGAGCCCCTTGGAAAAGGTGCTCAATGTACTGCATTTTTTGGCCACTGGGCCATTTCAGCGGACAACTGCCATAGTCGGGGGCGTCTCACAGCCCATGCAGTCACGCTGCCTACACCAGGTGTTGGCAATCATGACTGTGCGCCCCTCAGTCCTCAGGCACATATACATGTCCAGAAGACCCGCAGAAAGGCAGACCATGGTCCAGGACTTCTACAGGGTGGCACACTTCCCCAAAGTGCTTGGTGCCATAGATTGCACCCATGTGGCCTTACGTCCACCTAGGGGCACTGAGAACATCTACCACAACTGCAAGCACTGGCATTCCATCAACGTGCAGGTTGTATGCGATGCCAAGGGAATCATCACCTCTGTCTTTGCAAACTTTCCAGGGTCCACCCATGACAGTTTCATATACAGAATGTCCAGCCTGAGTCGGCACCTGGAAGCTGGGAAGCATGGCAACAAATGGCTCATTGGTGATTACAAATGCCTGTGCATATTCATGCATGCCACACACAGACAAATACACAAACCCAACTAATGACAACCATTATCACCTCCCCAGGGGACAGTGCCTACCCTCTGAGCATCCACAAGATGATGCCAATACGGAACCACACCACACCACCCCAGGTAAGATACAACGCAGCCCATATTGCAACCAGGGCCATAGTGGACCGCACATTTGGAGTGCTGAAGTCACGTTTCCGCTCCCTTGACCGCTCTGGCGGGCAGCTACTATATGCGCCCCAAGTAGTGTGCAGGATCATAGTGGCAGCATGTGTCCTGCATAACGTTGCAACACGGCGGGGTGTACCGGTGGACATGGTGGTGCCCTTACATCCCCAACCACAGGCACAGCCACTGCGCATGGGAGGGAAAAGGGATTGTGGCGAGGCAGCCAGTACCCAGCTTGTGGCCACATTCTTCACCTAAACTCCCACCCCTGCGGAGTGCACATAGGCCTGGCACATACCAGGTGACAATCGATGATGACAAAGGGACGGTTAACTGTCACAACCTTACCACCCTGAGAATGTGTCCACGGAAGTGCTACATTGTGTGCATTCCCAGCTACTTAAACATAACCAATCTTGTGTGACCAAAAGGAACACATGCAAGGTGCATATCCCATCACCCCCCTGCAAAACAGGGCATGAAAATACTGGTATGTCACCCAAACCCTCACAACCCCCATGACTCCCGTCCGCCACACCATGCCATGGCATGCAACATCAAAACAGCAAAACAAATGCACAACACATGACACAATCGTCATGAAGTTCCACATGAGAAATGTAAACAGGCACAAGACAATTACACCTGACATGGAATCTGATGCAATTACTGACCAAAAGCTCCCACCCCTACAAAGTGTGGCACAAATGCATGCCACCCGCGGTACAAGCAACAAAAGTCCAAATGCCTGTTGGCATGCACATCGGGCAATAGAAATGTCCTAATAGAACCACTGTGTGCTGCGTGTGTGTCCCCTGCATTACACCGCTCACCAGACAGCGCAGTGAGTGGGCTTTGCATTGGGGAAACCCCTTGAGCATCATGAAAAACAAGTAAAATCAACCAAAAGTACACTGTGATGCATGTACATGTAATTGAGAGTGATCATGCACTGCAGGGACACAGCATGCCTGAGAAGGCAATCTGGGTGCACGTTGGTGCATGTTGTTGTAGTTGTTGGTGTGGGGGTGCGTTTTCCAAGTGTTTGTGTCAATAGGCACACGCACTGAATACATGCATGTGAAATGAAGTGACCCTCAGTGTTCTGTACACATCACATGTGAACATTGCCCTCGTGGACCCCCCAGTGTGTTAAACCACACCAATCCCCTGACACCTCAAAAGTAAACCCAACACAGGATTATCCTTTGACCAGCATAACAAATCATGTACAGAGTACCTCACATCGACAATGTCAGAGAGCGACCAATCACTGTAGCCCAAGTGTCCCAATGTGACATTGTCACCACACGGACCCCTCCAATCATCAGTGTGTGTTTCACAGCCAAAGGGTACACGGTACCGCCTACAGCAGGAAGTCCATCAACAATATAGACAGGCAAGTCATAAAATACATCACAAGCAACATGATAAAATGCACAGTCAACAAAATACTCACCAAAATGAAGTGCAGACATGCATTGGAGAAACCAATCCGGAATCCCCACTAGGGGTGTATACACAAGTAGGACTGCAGACTGGCCACAGATATGACAGAAACCCAATGCCCCTGTGTAAGATCCTGTCACAATGAGCCATCCTTGTGAGCCCATGGAAAGGGGAAGCAGAAGTGGCATATGTGTCAGGGCCCCAAGCCACAAACACATACACGAGACAAGCCTGTATGGGCGAAGCTGGAACACACGGTGGATGCTTTCAAATGCCACAAAGCACCACACTGTCACATGAATGCACAATAGACAAACAATAATAGAAAACAAAAATAAAAATGGCCACAAACGACCGGGGGGGAGTTGGGGCACCCAGGAGGGGGGAGGTACAGGGTGCACCTCATTACCCACATGTGTTGTCGTTGTGATAAAAAAAAATCCTCCATGGGCTCAACGCCTGCACGGCCCAACCTGTGTGAGAGTCGTCATCATCACCCTCTGGATGTAAATCAGAAGGTGGATGTGGCACAGTTGCCTGACCACACCTATCCACAGCAAGCCCCTCCACGGCAGCAAGCATGCGGGTCAGGTAAGCCCTGTCCTGCATGGCTATGGCATGTAGGTCTGCATGCAGCACATCGCGTGATACACGTGCCTCCTCCTGCAAGGTCTCACGTGTATGATGGAGTTCTGCCTGCATGGCCTCACATGACATACGGAGCACCTCCTGGCTTGCATGAGTTCAGCCAAGATGGTGTTTTCAAGCTGCTCCATCCTCTCTTCTGACCGCGTCCTCTGGGTCATCATGACCACACCCAGAGTAGATCTGAGGGATTGGTGTTCTTCCCTCAGGGCCTCCCTGTGTGCCTCTGCCTCAGCAGCAAGTGTTTCACGCAGAGCCACCATTTCAGCCCGGCATGCCCTGTCGGAGGGTGCCATGCCCAGCCTGAGTGAGCGGCACGTGGACCGCGTTGCCTGCTGCTGAAGCTCCACCTGCCTCTCAGGGCGGAGTATGGAATGGGCCACACTTTACAGGCCTTGAGCCATCATCTCAACAGCTCCCCCCTGTTGCTGTGCTATGGCATACATGGCATGCTCCCATTCAGTGGTCCCCAGTGGCGCACAGCCACCGCTTTGCCGGACACTACACCTGCTGGGCCCAAGGAGCCGTGGTCCTTGCTGGTTTGGCACTGCCCGTGGCTGCAGGACTGCATCCCTCCATCAACCTGATGCCCCAGGAACATCAGCAACTGGTGTGGAGTGTGACCCTGCACCCGAAACCACCACAGGCAGACATTCCAAAACTGCCTGGCCCCTTGAGGGCACTACCCTCACTGCAGGTGTCACAGACAGAAGATCATCCACTGCAGGATCACTCACCGGCGATGACACGTCATGATGCACATCCAATTCAACATTGTGGTCAGAGAGTTCATCAGAGCTTGACTCATTGTCAGCCCTGGACACGATGGTCTGGAGCAACAATGGGTTTTCGTGGTCTACCACCCCGCTACCACCACTGGTGCTTTGTTGTTAACGTAAACCCACCACCTTGTCTGGAATCACATCCTCATTCTCTCCCTCCATTGCCTCATCACCTGTAACGTAAACAAACCAAGCATGAGCACATATGTTAGAAAAACATACCACACACATACATATCACAACATCGACAGCCAACACATGAAGCAGGCATGTCACACACAACTCAAACTCCAACATGCATCCAGTGGCATTGCAATGGAAGGGTATCCCGAAAGCAGAAATGGATGTGTGTAAAATGTGAAGCCTACACATTGCATATCACCTGCATCACACACAACCTCTGGCAGGCACAGAACCAAGGCAGACATGAGAGATAGCAACAAAGGGATGGCACGTAGCATAAGCATGGCAGAACACCCAAATTGCCACAGCTGCAAGTGAAACCAAACACACCATGACACATGTAATATGCATGTTGACATGCAGCACTCAACAGCCATCACCAATACAGAGTACATGTGTGACAAGATGCACCTACGCTAGTGCGTTTCAATACAGTGAAGAGATGAACAATGGAACATACATGCCAGGTCACTTTGACATAGCAGCATTGCGTAGGCATGTTGAAGGGTGGAACATGGTTCAGAAGTGGTTGGGTGCAGTGCATGTGTACCACCTCAACTTCCAACATTAACACGTACGTAGTGATGTCAATCTCTTAACATGATGGCAGTGTAAGGGCAAGTGCAGCCATCATGTGCAAAGTGCATGCACTGGGTTGCATGGATACAGTGAACCCCCCACCCTTTGGGGAATTGCAGGAGGCAGTGCATGGCAATGAAAGGTTGACCAGAGAACTGTGCATTGGCAGACAGTGTTGGCATGAGTCAATAGCATCTCGTCAGTCAAATGACACTACAGCAGATGAGAAGTGGACATTAAGCAGGGCACATGAGGAACCATCAGTAGTACACCCATGAATGCAGAAGCCACAACACCAGTTGAACAGAGGCAGGGGGCCTGTAACAGGGTGAGGCCTGTGCACGACACAGACGAGGAGACCCTAAACGTGTGCGTGATGAGGGACTGACCCAGAGGGAGCATTAAATGGATGACCAAATACCATGACACTTAAATAATCCTGGAGACGTACTACGATGATCAGCCCGTCAAGGACCCATAGGGGTATACATGGAATACACATGGAGCATGAATGGGCACTCATGTCCATGGGGAGCCACTGCCATCTGCACAGTCCGAGTGAGACGCACTGCACCAAGGACAAAGGATGTACACTACAGTACATGTTTTGCATGTTTGCAGAGGGAAGTGTGCATGTACAAAGGAAAGTGGAACAGGCAAATGCAGTAGTCCAACATGTGACTCACCAGCGCCATGTTGAAATTGAGCTGCAGGGGGTTTGAGAGTCAAGGAAGCGTGCCCGTGAGGAGGACCACCTTGCAGGCTGTCCACACATACACGACAGTCATGTGATGAGATAGGCCGAGTGCTGGGTGCAGCAACACCATAGGCTACATGCAGACATGTGAGTGAGCAGGAACATGTACCGGAGGAGCAGCCAAGTGACTTGCATGTGAGTAGGGTGCATGTGTGGTGATGAGGACAGTCCCTGTGTGCATCACATATCCTGCATGCATCAGTGAAGCATTGCATGATTCACACATGACAACCACACATACACAGCATTTAGTGGCAGTCAAGCACAACACATCACACAAGCAAAACACAAATTTCCTGGACAAACACGCATCAACAGTCACCGGATGATGCATCATAATCCTTCATCTCTCCCACTCCATGGATTAGTTTTGCCTCGATTAACTCTGCAGCGATCTCCTCATGCGGAGTGAGTGTATGCTCCTCTGGTGCTGGCCCACTGCCAGTCATCTGAGTCATGGCATAATTGGAGGTACAATTTTTTTTTGCACAGCGTCCTATTGGTGTCGTTCTTGCCAGTGAATTACCAATGGTATCCTTGGGTTCTGGCACCCCATGGTCCTTAAAAGTTCTCTAATCTGTGCACGCACAACTTATCTGTAAATACAGGACAGTACTGCAGCGTCTAAATATAGGCCATGAGATGAGCACCTTCCATTAACTTTCAAGATTTTTTGAATTTCCCAATACTAAGTTCTTGTATTCATTATTATTAGGTGGAATTAAAGACTGTGGATTGGATATATAGGTGCTGTGCGCTCGTGACCACTCTCAAAATTCAATATTGAAACCATACAATAGTAATATTTAAAAAAAAAAAAACTTTAGACAACAATTCAATCACGATTTCTAATGTATCATTCATTTCTTATCTGACTGGGTGATGTTGGTGGCAAACGCAGTCTGCCACATTTTTTCTTGCACTTTCTTTTGGGGTATCTTGTCCCGTATTACTGATAAATGTTATCTTGAATTTTTAGTGGGATGTATTTTTTATATTAAACAAAGACATTTGGTTGAAATAATTTTCCTTTACCATTATGGTTTTCTTTTTCTCCCCCCCCTTTTCTCATGCTATGCAAATACTGTGCATCATTTGCTTGACCTCCTCATCAACAACTCCAACAGTGGTATGTTCTGTTTTTTTGATTATTAATGATGGGAAACTTGCAACATTGGATTTTAACATGTTTGTTAAAATTGTGGTTAGGGATGTATTTACTGTATTATGATAATGTGAAATGTGATAATACGAATCATATTTTGTAACTTTGTACATTTATGATTTGTAATGTGGGATTGATACAGCCTTGAGAACGACCTGCAGTTCGAAACACGTGTCGGCTGTCCAGTATTGAGAAAAAACATCAAGCTGATTTGAAGAGCGGTTTTTCTGGAATAATCTAATGTTTATGCTGAATGGCTCTTTTGTTTCCTTAATCAACTTGAGCGTGAGTCACCCTTCCCACCCCAACAATTTTGATCCTTATTATTAGATGGCTGAGTTAATTCAATATGGGGTGTTGGGCGCGGTATCATGCATATGCTGATCAGGTCATTTAGGGAAGACATACACTTGCAGGATTGCTGCTTTCTCATGCTTATATTATGATTTTTTTGGCTAAAATCCCAAATTGAGGTCTTCGTGTTGATCTGCTGCTACATTTGCTTTTATATTATAACCATCATTTATCCTAACTATGAATATATGGTAGGTTGTTGGAGTGATTAGATAGGGATGTTAATAACCCGGGGAGTTGTGCCTTGGAAAGAATGGTCATACAATTGAGATGCTGATATTATACTTTAGTCACGTTGGCTGTGGCATATGCAGAGACAGTACCAGCGTCTTTTTGAACCATTTCTGGATTTACTGGGAACCCTTTTGAGATTGGACTGTGACTTGGGATTTGGAAAGGTTGGTCACATTAGGCATGTCATGTGATCCAGTGCTTGATGATGTGTTTTAGTCACGTTGGTGATGGTATACGCAGAGGGTGGAGCAGCCTCCTGGTTCTATAATTTGTGA
Source organism: Ambystoma mexicanum (assembly GCF_040938575.1). NCBI lineage: Eukaryota > Metazoa > Chordata > Amphibia > Caudata > Ambystomatidae > Ambystoma > Ambystoma mexicanum. The sequence continues at coordinate 721,732,988 of NC_090932.1, forward strand.
AGAATTGTGAATTCTCAGTTGAATTCAAACTTGAGAATATTCTTGTGGCATATTTTAACATACACATGGAAACTAGGAGTGTAGTGGGTACATGAGTACAATGAACAGCGGGGCAGAGGTTTTAATGTGGAAGTGATGTAAGTGATGTTACCCGTTTTACGTGTGACGCCTCCATAGGTACATAAGGATGCATGATCAAAATGTCAGCTACAGATACAAGTGGAATGCTGCACTAAAACCCACTGGGGAGTTGGGCGTAAACGACCTAACAGACACGAAGTAAGCTTTTTCATAGTAGGGGTGCTAGGAATGGAATATAGTTATAATCTTGAAGATGCAGTAAATGTATATGTTTTCTTATCTTTCAAGAATTCTAAAAGGTATCCAGAGATTATTATGAAATTTACAAGGATATGCTTTTTGCGAGACCCATTTTTGCATGGAAATGCCAGAGGTATGATCTTTTACATAGGTTTTGAGTGGTCGACCCTACGTTGAATAGATGGGTCACAAATTGTAACTTGAGAGGCTTACAGGCTGTTACCTTCATTTTCTGGTTTTGATTGCAGCAATTGGCCAAAGAAACAGGAGCTGATCTTAGGAATTTCATTCAATATCTCTATTTGGCTAGCAGCCACAGCACAGATTAGATAATGAATGGTTCATTCAAACCTCTTATGGGAGCACGGTTGGGCTTGCGCTTATAAAGGATTGTTGAATTTAAAATAGGATATTAAATGATCACACCTTATAAACTAATACATTTGCGCTTTTTGGCATGGGTGCAATATAATGGTTAAGGTGGCATTATTTGTTGATTTTTTTTTTAGGCATAAATGATAGCAAACAATTATGTTTTGAGTAACATGGAAACTAGTAATGGCATTAATCAGCTCATTTATTTATATATTTTCTTTTTTCCCCTTTTTGTCCCTTTCTCCCACTTTTGTTGTCCTTTGGTTATCTTGTTTTCACCTAACAAATGTTTTTTGAGGAAACTGATTATTTTGTACACAAATTATTTTGTTGTAATTGTGCATTGCTGTATCATTATGTCTCTTTGTATAGAGCATTAAGGCTAGCCTTGCTAAGGACCACAACATGATCAAAACACGTCTAGGCTTTAGGGCAATATATCTCCTACTTTTGGCATTTTAAACATTACAATTGCCTAACTTTGGATACTTGAAAACCATTATTTGTATCCATTTAAATACTTTTAATAACTAGTGTTATTTGCCATTCTATTGTTTGATTAATAAATCTGCTCTCTCATAATCAGGGTACATTATTGTAATTCTGTTGTGTAAAGACTGGTGGGGGCTATCTGTACTTCTGTCCTCTATATGGTTGGCACAAAGGCACAGAACAACCCAAGCCAAGGTTCTCTATATGGTAGAAGGGATGCCCAACCAAAGCTTAAGCTCTCAGTAGGTGATGAAGGCAGCTTCCTAAGTACAGTGAATCCTGTAGGATATTTTGTGGAGATTTGGGGCCTGACGGTATTTTATTACCGCCGAAAAAATAACTTAGCAACAATCACTCCTTGTATTCAGATTGGGCCATGTACAACAATAATACAGTGGACATGCATTATTTCAGCACCCAGACATGCATATTTGGTATGGGTGGTTGGTATGCGTGGTTGGTGGTATTTTGGTGAGCATAATTCCCTTGTTTTATTTGTGGCCCCAATGTCCAGAATCCCTTATCTTTGCTTAGATTTTTCGTGTAATCACTAGAGAGACCTCAGACCTACATTTCAGGAATACCACATTTTCAGTGTTAGTGTTAGTGTGCCACCATGGGCGATCTCACTGACTTATTTACAACAGAGAGCTATATGTGGTAATTTTGTGGTAATTTCCACGACCTTATATACGGTAGGGAACTATGTTCAGAGAGTCCCTCTTCCCGTTGGCTCATGTACTTCCAATGAGCTATGCTACAAACAGTCACTCACAACTGTCCATACTGAATATGATCATGCACACATCTGTCTTAAAATGACAATTGCACTGTTTAAAAATCTCCCCACATCATCAGCACTGTATTGGTAAATATAAAACACACCACCCGTCTGCTTTCAAATATTTTTCTGTATTATAAAAGTTGCATTTAAACACGATCTCACTCTTTACAGAAATAAATAAAATAGCACAGTAATAGCATTGTCTGTGATACACTGAAAAGAGAGTGGCGGAGAAAAGAACTCAATTGGCAACATTAACATGTGATTAAGGCACAGGAATCTCCTTTCCTACACTGACTGAATATTCTCGTACACACTCAGCTCCCACACTTATGTAATTACCTTATCTGTTCAGCCCGAGTTTTCTTCAGCTGTTCTCTTTCTGAATGTGGCTCCCTTGACGATTAACCCCAGTGAAAACGAGCGCCTTTCGTTCTCAAACCGGGGTCATTGCCTGGAACTCTCAGCTTTTTCAGCAGAAATGCTCCAACCAGGAAAAAACAGGTCCTTCTCCCAGCTCTCCAAATCTCCACTGACCTCCCTCTCTCTTCAAACTCCCCCCAGCAAAACCCTAATCACTGCCTCTAGCATGATACTTGCTATGATGCTGCTCCAATCAGAATCAATCATGCCATCTCCTCCCTCTCTACACAATGGCTCATTTTTATAATAATACTTTGTAACCAACTGATTTCCTGTTCTTTCGAGCCCTTTTGCTTCCTGTAGTTATGTGGACAGAGCAGCAGAGAAAACGAAAAAAAAATGAATGTGCGTTTAAAAGTTCACTTTCAGAGTAGGCCTATTTCTGCAGGGGAGACACATTTTTATTAGTGGGTTATGTTAAATTCAGTTTTATTAGTCAGGTTATTTATGAGTAATGTTAGTTATTAATTTTCAAATGTGTCTCTTGCACCATAGGCATTTCAGGTGAAAAATAGTGTGCATTTTTGAATGTGCACGTGTGCTTTTAACTGTAAAAATAGATTTGCATCTTATATGTTAAAATCGTTTTTGACTGAATAGCCTGTCTTTCCTTGTTAATCTGGTAACACATATAGCAATGCACCGCACCCTTGTGGTGGTGCTGCATAAAAAAAATTGCTACCTGTGCAGTAGTGCTGTACTCTGTGCTGTAACACGCCAAATATCCTTACAATCCCAAGCCCCCACAAAGGAATGTCCACCCCCTATGTTAGGTAATAACACAGCTTCTGTCTATAAAATAAGGTTGCTACTCAAATATATTCATATTAATAATAAAACTTTGTACTCTGGAGAATACTATTCAAAGAATGGTAATTATATGCAATCTATGTGGTACCACATAATACGTAAATTCAGCAATAAATTCAATAACTGCACACAGTTTTAAATACACACGTGAATTCTTAAGCGAGGTGTAAAAACATAGATTGGGGAAAAAAGGCAGGTTAGTTATGAACAGTGGCAGAATTCAATTCTGTGTGAGGATTGCCCACCTGGGTAACCTACAATGAAAAGTTAGGGAGTAACACATTTTTACAGCCTAATTCTTCAATAACGCTCTACTTTTTTCTTATAGGCTCTACCACCCCAAAGTACCAGAGGAGAACAGGATCCAAGTCGAATATGGGACCCTTGGACGATTCCTGAGGCTAGAAGATGCTCTTCCTCATCACAGTACCTTTGGTGGCTTTGCATTTGCACTGGCAGAGTTTCTTGGTTTCACTCAACACTTCCCCTGGAGGATGGAACACCTTTGGAAGAAGGAGCCACTGGGATGCTGAGTTCAATAAGAAAAACTGAGCCAAATACTTTCTGAAGTGCAGCAGTTTTGCTCTTCACTGTGCTCTGCGTTGGTCGACGATTTCTCTGACTGTAGAAATACTGGGAAGATGAAACTTGCTGAGGGCTAATTAAAGGATTGGCAGATGAGAGTAAGACCCCTGCGACCCTTCAATGACTTCTGGTGGCAACAGGTGCTTAGGTCACTTTTGGTGTCGGGTTTCGGAATATTCTGGGTTTTCCACTTTTGTCTCTTAGGTGCTGCAGCCACAGCATGAATGTCTGGATGGCTTCTGACAACCTGGTCTCGACCACTGGAGTGGATCACAAACCCTCACCAAGTCTGGACCCTTGGGACGTCTTTGTTGTATTCTGGTGGCAGGAAACCCACCAGCGGACCTTCCTCTGCACTCAGTGGCCCTGGACATTCGTCAATGGAAAAAAGTATCCAGTGATGATGGCAAGGATGCCCCATGAAGTATTCTTAGGCAGTTTGGAACTTTCACAGCTCCGGGTGTCCAGCAGCACTATGCCAGGGTACCCCCTCTTCTGGGCGGTAGACAGCAACGGCTTTCATGAAACACTCCTCTGGACATGGAGTGACACCAATGGACTTCTTTGGCTCGAGATGTCTGGGCACTCCTCTTCAGAACTCACAAACACCCCTCTAGCAGGCATACAGGACATTGCTTCCAGTGCACTTTGGATGAAGAGTAGCAGGTTGCACGATGGTGCCTCGTAGCTCAGAATGAGGGCTCCTTTGCAGATCCTCTCAGTCCTTCGAAGAATATGGCAGCTTTTGGATTACACACAAAAAATGCTGCAGCAGCCATCTCCTCCAGCTGGGCTTCAAGTAACAGCTTCTTCTTGCTTCAGCTTCGACTTCAGCTTCTGAACAAATTGGTGAGTGAGAGGTCCCTTTTTTGTACACATTGGTTCCCATTCAATCAGGCTGTGCCAGGCTAAGTCAACTAATCATGCAGAAAGGCATTCATGCATCAGGCAGCCAATCAGGCTCAAAGGCATTCACACCATTGCCTCCACCCAGACACCCATAACAAACAATGTGGATGAGGGTAAGCACCCAGCCTTTCAACACACTACACTGCATTCATGTCAGTTTCAGTCAAGGCTGTCTCAGACATTGTGTAACACACAGAAACCAGACACCCATAACACAAAATGTGAGTTCACTTCAGACTCCATTCACACAGGTCCTAGCCCTAGGGTGTACCCACAACACACAGCCCCTGAGAAGGCACCAGTCAGTCTGAAAGGAAGCAGCCTCGGAGCCATATATTGTATTTCCACCCAGCAGCCAGTCAGGAGGAAGGGACAGAGTCAGGGCTTCCCAGGACCTTGGGAAACAAGGTAAAGGCAATAGAAAACAAGAGGCTACAGGGGCCACCTTGCCTTCCTGCAGGAACCCATTGATTCCTATGGCAGGGCCTAGGTGTCCCAAAATGGAAGAGATTCAGAGCCACTGCCAAGTCAGCATGTAGCTGCCACCAGCCCATACCCTGCTCTGTGGGCAAAATATGAGTACCCAAAAACACGCATATGTGGTACAATGGTGTACCCCCACTCATGGATACCCTAAGGGTATCCCATGGGTGTTGTTCACCAGAGGAAGAACATGAGGAGCTGCACTGGCAGAGGTCCAGGCTGGACCTCAGTGGCCGAAAAATAATGAAAACACACACAGAGAAGTGGTAGGACAAGGACTAAGAGTCAGTGTCCCTCCATAATGCATTTCCAGCATCACATATGGTACCTATCGTTTCTACAGGACAAGCACATGAGTTTATGGTGTATCACCATTGCTTTCTAATTGTGTATAGACTATGGGCTAGGCCTATACACCCTTATCTCCAACAGCAGTCCACCTGTATGTCATTCTGTTAGAGCAGTGGACCGAGTCTGCCCATTCCTCGTGTGTATACTCTTTCATGTGAGTTTACTTAAGCTGAGTGGTATCTGGTAGAGAGCATTTGATCTGAACTATAGTAAACTTCAAAATAATGTATATCAGAAAATGTTATTGTAGTACGTACACTTGGTAAACATGACCAACAAAGGTGTTGCACAGTGTTAAACCATTTTAAACAAAGACTTATTTTTCAATGACCTAATTTGTTTTAACAAATGCGGCCTTAGGAAACCATTGCAATGAATGGACTTCTTGCAACTGGACAAACAACATTTTAACACCAATTTCAAGTTTCCAAATCATTATTTTAATATTATTTAATTCTTTAGAATACCAGGGATTACAACGTTTTTTTTTCAATTTCAACTATAGAAGATAAAGCAACCCAGAACTTCTTTAAGCTTAGAATTGAAAGAGTCATGGGGGATAGTAACATAACATGATAGTAGAGAATTAGCTTGATTTGAAAAAGCATCCCGCCAAAGCATGTCCGTAAATTGCAAAGTTCTCCACTGCTTATGATGTCTGTTTTTTATCGGCCAACATGATATAAGGAGTGTATAGAAAGTTCGAAGGTAAGAAAAAAGTGATCAGTCCAATCCTGCCATTTGTCAGCATTACAGTTGATTAACAAAGAAGAAAAGAACACAGAATCGAGCATATTCCCAACATCTTGTTCTGTCCTTATTTCTTTAAATGTTGAGTTTTTTTATTTTTTGTTGGTTGAAAGTGAATAGTTGAAATTCACTGTCTGCATTATTGTCTAATATTTGAAATGCCTGTTTAACTAGGAAGTTAAAAAAAATGGATTAATAAAAAATGAATCAGCTGCATTTTGAGTGTGCACAAAAAATTAATGTGATGCTATTTCAGACTGCGGTGGGGTCCAGATGAGGTGAAAAATAAATAGTGGCACTAATACAGTGATTAGTTGTCAAATAATTGATTGTGTGCTAAATAATATCTACAATTGTGAGGCTGGAAACAAATATTTTAAATATACATTTATATATTTTAAAAGACCAATTCAAAATGACACTTTCAGAGCGAACATTTCTAATTCTAAAATTATGATTCTAAATTATTTAAAGCTCAATTCTAAGTGTTTCTTCAATAATCAAATGATATTTTTTAAATACAAGTTTCCCTCAGCAATCCCTATGTCCGCCAAACGTTTTCAGTCCAAGATTTATTTCACAATTCCAGACTTTACTTATGCAAAAAAGAGTACAAGTGTGAATTTTTCCTTCAATTTCTCATAATTAGTTAGTGGCTAGATAAAGACACAAACAAATCTAACCTTCTAATTATCTACCAGAGTTCGGAACAGCTGAAATTCCTGTGTGATGCTGGGCTCTTAGGGTGGATCCTGTCTCGCAAGGACTTTGACATCTACATGGAGCACCTGATCTGGTTTGTGGGATGGACCTTAAAGAGGATAATTGTGCCGATGACACTGAGATCAATTTTAGGATGCCCTTTCCGGCTGTTGTCCTACACCTGCGGGATTGTCTCAGTGTCGTCGAGCACCTGGCTACCCTCCTTTTCTTTAAAACTGAACCCTTTAAAAATTGACTTTCTTATGGTTTCTTCTTCTTCTGCCTCAGAGGCACTCCTCAAGGAGTGACCTGCACTCTCTTCCCTTGGTATCACTCTTACCATGTGTACTTGGTAAACTATCTCACTGTTAATTCTCATATTTCTCATTTGGCTTATTACTGGTTTTCGGATAACTCTTCTTCAGAAGATAACATCAATTTGAGCTCCTGCTGCAATGCGGTTAAGATGCTTGTATTGTCTCAATTGGATGAAGGTACATTCTTATTCGTCCACCTGCCAGCTTCATATTTGGTTCCTCTAAAGACAGTCTTACATTCTGCCACCTGTAGAAAATCTGGAAATTCGAAATATTATCACTTCACCCTGTTTTTTTTATGAACAATTCAAGATTTGCTGGTTTACTTACAGGGCCGTTATGATGGGTCATCCAGCTTAACTGGCAGCTATATTGTTCATCTCTAGTAGGTTGGGAGCTACCTGAAGTTTAGATATTTTAAGGATCAGCCTTCTTCGCCTAAAGAATCAAAGCTATTCTGCCCAGTCTATTTCTGCTGTTTCTCGTGGGTTGGACTGCTCTACACACATCCATTTGCCTACTTCCCACATTGCTTTCTTATCACAAAAACCTTAAGACAGACCCAAGGTTTTCTCTTGTTTAGCCTTCATGTCTAAATCTCTGTTTATTCTCTATTATGAAGTTATGCAAACCACTCCTGTTTGCACCCTATTTTGTCAGGTTGAAATTATACAGCCACAGAATGTTTGTACTGTATTGTTATTTTATTGAACTGATTGTAGTTTTGTCTTTGACTTCTTCATCTTTGATCATATTTTATTCTGTGGAACACGCATGTTTGCTAATTTCTTACTTTGTATATTCTAACTGAAGTATCCACAGTATTGTTATGACGTGTTTTGGTTTTAGTGAATTGTTTGCTTTCTTGTATGCATTTTTAAAAATGTGCCTATTGAACAATGTTCTGCTACCTTTTGGTGAGGATGTGCCTTATACATTTTAAAAATTAAATAAAACAAATATATGTATATAAATAAAAGTTCTGGGATTTTTTCTTGTTAGCCTTCTCTTCTGAACAGGGAACCTTCAAAATAATAACAAGGGTCTTACTAAAGTGGATAAAGGGAAATTGGTCTGCTTCTATTAATTGTCGCATAAGGCTTTTCAGCCTGGAGGTATTTATTTTTGTATACATGTTCGTGTCAACGCTTCTATATTTGTATTTGTCATTGGAATCATTGAGAGTAAATTTAGCAATAAGCATACATGTAAATCTTTGTTTATTCTCTGTTGGTCACCATAATTTTGACATTTCGCTGAGTCGCTGCCTGACATCTAATGTGGCCTCTACGTTGAAATCTATGTCAGGGATTTTCTCTGGTCTAGAGGGTTGAAGCGGGATACTGTGGCCAACCTAGGGAAAACTGATCTTTGATGCTGCCTTTGCTCTGCTAGATGTCGCAGTGGTTGAGCAGAGAGGCAACAGTTTCAACTCACTGATGATGCCCAACAAGGCTGAAACACGTGTATGGGGTTACTGTTGGTACTCTTGTTCAGAGGAGAATTGCCTAGCATTTCACTGCTGGACTGCCCCTGGGCAGGACAAAGGCTGACATGCGGGGACATTTCTTCTCTGTGAAAGGGACAGTGAGCTAAAGACTTGGTAGAGTCTCTCCCAGGGGTTATTCACCCAAGAACAGGTCATTGGGCTGTGTTCGTGCTGGTAGAGGGATTCCCAGACCCCCCTTTTTTTGCATAAATTAACTTTGGGTCTCAACCTAAGTTAACAGGGCGATCCAGACGTGGACCCCTTGCTCACTGTTCTTTGACAGGCAATAGTTTCACCTCGCTGATGATGCCCAACAAGGCTGAAAAACGTGTATGGGGTTACTGTTGATACTCTTGTTCAAAGGAGAATTGCCTAGCATTTCGGCGTTGGACTGCCCCTGGGCAGGACAAAGGCTGATACGCGGGGACATTTCTTCTCTGTGAATGGGACAGTGAGCTAAAGACTTTGTAGAGTCTCTCCCAGGGGTTATTCACCCAAGAACAGGTCATTGGGCTGTGTTTGTGCTGGTAGAGAGATTCCCAGAACCCCCCTTTGTTTTGCAAAAATTAACTTTGGGTCTCACCCTAAGATAACAGGGTGATCCAGATGTGGACCCCTTGCTCACTGTTCTTAGAAAGGCAACAGTTTCACCTCACTGATGATGCCCAACAAGGCTTAAACACTTGTATGGGGTTACTGTTGGTACTCTTGTTCAAAGGAGAATTGCCTAGCATTTCGGCGCTGGACTGCCCCTGGGCAGGACAAAGGCTGATATGCGGGGAAATTTCTTCTCTGTGAATGGGACAGTGAGCTTATCACGGATGGCACTCTATTAGGAGTGGCACAGGACACCCAGGAAGGATTTGGGTGGTTGTGCCAAAGTAAGTGGACAGAATAGTTCACACACAGCTGAAAGAAAGGAGAGCGAAGATTAGGCAAGTGTAGTAAGGAAAAAGGTATAGAATGGATTCCCTCTTGGGGTGTATGCAGATATAGGAAAAGAGTATTCCACGAACCTTAGGAAAACTCTAGCCTTCTGCACAGTTTGCTATAACAGAGGCCCACGCTGTTTGCTCATGGCTTGGAACAACAGCTATGGGTGTCTGTAACGTAGAAACTAGACAAGAGAAGGGGCAGAGGTTGCCTGACGGAAACCGACAGACAAGCTCTGTACAAGGGGTCTACAAACAGAACAAGAGAAGACACTAACAGATAAATCCAGGGAAAAGGAAGTCGAATATCAAACTAGCAGAAGGAAATGAAAATAAAGCCGTATAAAGGATTGGATAGGGAGAAAGAACTGAAGGTTGAAAACAAGGAATAAAGCAAGGGAGCAGCAGTCAGGAAACAGAGAAACTGTAATAACTGAAAGTAAATAATGAAGGTAAACTGATGTGGATAGCAGAGGACGGTAGGGTACAAGGTAGAAAGCTTAGAAAAGCAGGGAAGCAATGGGCAAGCCCAAAAGGAGCAGGGCTGTAAGGAAGGAAGCCCCGAGGGATAGGGCTTAGTGCAGCGGAGTGAAGCAGGCTGCACGGCAAGGAGCCCAGAAGGGCCGGGCAGCAAGGAGTGAGCCCAGAGGAGTAGGGCCGCTGACTATAGAAGGGTGCAGGAGGACTGTAGAAGGCTGCTAGACTGGAAGCCCAGCGGACGAAGACTGTAGGTTGAAGGCAGTGGAGCGTGATCTGCTGTAAGGCAGGAGCCTGGAAGGCAAGGGCGGAAGGTAGCAGCGGAGCGTGATCGGCTGCAAGGCAGGAGCCTGGAAGGCAATGGCGGAAGGTAGCAGCGGAGCGTGATCGGCTGCTTGACTGGAGCCTGGAAGGCAATGGTGGAAGGTAGCAGCGGAGCGTGATCGGCTGCTTGGCTGGAGCCTGGAAGGCAAGGACGGAGGGTAGCAGCGGAGCGTGATCGGCTGCAAGGCTGGACCCTGGAAGGCAAGGACGGAAGGTAGCAGCAGAGCGTGATCGGCTGCAAGGCTGGATCCTGGAAGGCAAGGACGGAAGGTAGCAGCGGAGAGTGATCGGCTGCTATGCAGAGGAAACGCGTACAAAGATACGTAGCTAGAAGCAAAAAGGTGCTGGAAGGACTCTTAATGCAAGAAACTGAGCCCCTGCAGGCAGCAGCTTTTATACTGCCCAGCCCAGCACAGAGGCAGGCTAATTGGTCGCACCTGGCTAAGCACACCTGCAGACAATCGGCCACCTCCCTCTCTGTTCCTGAGCGGGTGGAAGCAGAGCAAATCCCTAGAGCTTCTGGGGATTGTAGATGATGACCAATAGGAATATCCAGGAATAGATGGTTATAGCCAATTGCATTGTGGTTATTGAAGTTTGTTGGAAGAAATAGAAAATTACCATAATGATCGCCAATGTATGCGCCCATAGCGCAGGCATGACAGAGCTAAAGACTTTGTAGAGTCTCTCCCAGGGGTTATTCACCCAAGAACAGGTCATTGGGCTGTGTTCGTGCTGGTAGAGAGATTCCCAGACCCCCCTTTGTTTTGCATAAATTAACTTTGGGTCTCACCTTAAGTTAACAGGGCGATCCAGACGCGGACCCCTTGCTCACTGTTCTTAGAAAGGCAACAGTTTCACCTCACTGATGATGCCCAACAAGGCTGAAACACTTGTATGGGGTTACTGTTGGTACTCTTGTTCAAAGGAGAATTGCCTAGCATTTCGGCGCTGGACTGCCCCTGGGCAGGACAAAGGCTGATATGCGGGGAAATTTCTTCTCTGTGAAAGGGACAGTGAGCTAAAGACTTGGTGGAGTCTCTCCCAGGGTTATTCACCCAAGAACAGATCATTGGGCTCTGTTCGTGCTGGTAGAGAGATTCCCAGACCCCTCTTTGTTGAGCAGTCAGTTTAAGCTAGAATGAGTGGAATGGGATAGTTCAAGTTATTGGATGACACATAAGTAAAAGGAATATCCACACCAGAGTAGGTTTTAAATATGTCATATAGTTCAAATGAACATAGAATAGGTATTTGCATTAAAAAGGAGGGTCAAGCAGTAAAAACCGTAACATGTCTGTGAACAGGCATTCAAGAGTCACTAACTGTTAAGGTAAGGGTCAACTCTGAGATCTGATCCAAATGATGGCTAGTGTGCTCCGCAGGAGATGCAGACCTTGGGTAAAATTGGTGTCAATATTGAGTTATGTGATCGCATGTCTTGGTTTCGGCTCACCCTAACTTGTGGAAATCTGAGGCAAGTTAGCTAGATTCATGCATAACTACATATGTATTCCTCACACACCAAAACTGAACAGTGTATGATTACAGGTCACTGGGCTCAATGTAAGAAAGTGTGAGGGAGCCCCATGTGTATCCTTGCAGGGAGCAGCTATCCTGTACTCTATGAAACAGTGACTCAAGGGGGGATGTTTACTGTACCCAGTCAATATATCTCAAATATTACTGAGTGGTACATTTCAGAGTGGACCACAATACAAAAAAACACCACAAACATTAATTAAATAAAGGGAAGTGGGGTAAAGGGGTTGAACTGGGTAGTGATGGGGTTGGAGTGCCATGTTAAGGGTACAAAAATGGGGGGCTTGTGGGTGGACCCCACATATAAAAACTAAAATACAAATTCTGGTATTTTCTCTACCATGAAATTTACCACTCTGTAATTGTGGTCGGTAAAATCACATGTAACCGATGTTTACATGTGGAGAATGGGAGTATATTGATTGGATCCTGCTCTCAGGAATCTGGGATCCTTTAGGGGTTCATAAAAACATGTATCCATGTTGAACTCTTGGGGAAGACCTCAGCAGGGAAAAACTGTGAATCACTCAGGGAAATCAGAAACATTACAGGAATCCTGCAACAGAGTCAAAGCTTGGAATAGTGAACTGCTAAGAATATTGTTCAGTTTCTCCACTTGCTTAGTTAGGTTTTCGAGCTCATTATATGAATGCCAAATACATCCTAGTCAATGACAACAGGAATATAGTATGGCATGCAGACTCAAGTTCTGAACCTTATCTCCAGACCGCAGGTCGATCGTGTTGACAAAACCAAAGCACGCATTTGCAGTCTTTCATATGTGGAAAACTGGAACGCACTAGCAATACATGTGTTCATGTAGAAAAATATGCATAAGTGCTACATTTGTCAAATGTCCCTATGATGTAGTCGACTGCGTGTCGTGTCTACAGCACTCAAAAACAAAACACATAATCTTTAGGACCTGCCTACTTTGCTTTTGTGAGTTATTTGTATTGTATGAACCAACTCAGAGGGCCTTTCTGTATCTAGGATACGAGGTAAATATATTAAGAACAATGATGTCATGCATTTTTGGGACACCCACTTGAATTACCAGCACTATTCACATAACTAAATATGGAAACCAAGAAAATCAGCAGGTAGTCTAGCTTTCTGAATTGCATAAATACCTCGTCACTTAAACAACTTTGGACATCTCAATGTGACCATTTTCTTTAAATAAAACGGTAGACTGGCAGAATATGATGAAAATGTCTCACCAGTCTTCTGATACTGGTTCTCAGGTCTAAATATGGAGCCAGTTTTCTTTGGAAAAATTGCTCTGAAAAACAAGCGCAATTAGTACTGATATCAGCAAATTAACATTGGTCAGAGGTTGGTGAGAGAAAAATGAAAAAATCTATATATATATTTGTGAAAGTGTGTTTGTATGTTCGGAATTGGTTCAAGACCCATAACAGTTGGCAGACTGAAATTCTGCCCCATGGTCGTCATACGAGTCTGGGGTGTAATGGCGATTGTGAAATTTGACCAACCCCACCCATTCACCCTGCACAGGGTGGAGTCTGGCCATGTGCTTCCAGTATAGGCCACTTCAGGAGATTGCTGATTTTGAGACTTTTCCAATAATAGGAAGATAGGACACAAGGCTGGCATGCAAAATATCTGCTGCTTTGGTATCGCTAGTGGCCCAACGAGCAAGATCAACTTCAGCTTCATACATTCAGCACTGAGCCCTAGGCAGAGGCGTTGCTAGTGGTGTCTGAGAGGGCTATAGCCCCGGGTCTTTTGGTTGTAGCCCAGCATAGAAGATCAGGGGTTACAACCAAAAAGGTTAGCAAGCCCCTAGTCCCAACAGTCCCAAAATTAGCATAGCCACATATCTTCTACAGACCTACCAACACTCCTGCCCCTAAGCCACAGCCTCTGTAACAGGACTTGCCTAGTCATCCACGGAATGGAGAGTTTAATTTAGCCAACAATGAAACTAGTTTCCACACGTTCTCCTGATGTTTGGATCTCGGAATAGGCCCAGTAATCATGTCCTGATTGTACCTGTAACACGACAAGTGCCTCAAACCTTCCACAATAGATGCACAAACGTATCACTCTGTCAGAAACAGCACATGCACAGGTCCGACCTTTAATAATCAGATTGGTTGGCCACGGCTCATTATTCAAAAAAGTTAAAATGCCACCCACCACACATACTCTGTTCTTAAGAGGAATTCACACCATCAGGGCATGTAGTGCTCTATGAAGTAATGTCACTCTCTTGAAGATTAATGATAGAATCTGTAGTACCAAGAGCCGTAAGTATAAAATCCTGAGGGACCTCAGTTAAGGAAGCAATAAGCCCAAGCATTGCCTCCACCACTTTCGAGGCCTTAAGGTGTACCACCAATTGAAAATGACAGTGTCTACTAAAGCATGAAATAAAGAAAATGTACTCACAATGAACATGTCCACCAGCCTTGGAAGGCCAACCTCGATAAAATAACCAAGAGTTCCACAGAATTATGCAATGGGCGGTATAGAAAGTCAAACAGCGAGTTTGTAACAAGGTTGGGGAGATATTCTGTAATGATATCCTGACTGCAAGTCACACCTTCAGTACTGAAAAGGACAGGGCTGCAACATCCCTCAGGTCACTGTTAAGACGGATTTCTGAACTCTGACCTGATGGGCAGAGGCTGAGAAGACCAGACTTGTTTCTTGGAACAGGATAACCTCTGGACAAGCCAGACCAATCAAGGTAGCATTGGCGGCGGTCAAGACTAGTTCTCAGGAGGGGTGAGGGTGACTGAAAGACCTCAATGAGCACACAGAGTAAAGGACACTTAGAATCTCCTTTGCGCCAAAACGGAGAGGACCCAATGGGAGATCTGCTCACATTCAGGCATACCATACGTGGACCAATCATGGACCATGGTGGTCCCAGGCATTCACAGTGCTCCCAAGCCCACATCCTGGAGGCGTGCACACAAGACATGCAGAAGTCAGCGAAAGCTTGGCGTTTCGCGGGAGAATGCATGCCCAAATAAGGGCTGACCCGGGTCGGCTCGACCTGGGGAACGTGAAGGGGCGAGATGGCCAAAGGGCAGGACAAAGAACCTCGTGGCATGGCCATTTTGGAGCCAGGCCACCTGTTTGTGCCAAACGCGGTTAATGCAGTTTACATGGCAGGAAAGGGTTAAACATACATGAAAAGATAAGCTGCCATCAGCCCTGTCCGTGACAAATCTTCACATCTCCTAAAAAATCCTTCGAGAGTATTTAGGGCTTTTGGAAATGACTATTAGACCCAAGTGCATTGTACTGTAAGGTACATTGTACACTTGTTACATGTTGCAGAAAAGTTACAACAATGGAAAGGTCTAAGGGAAACAAAGTCTCCCAGTACTGACTGTCTCTACTGTCTCTAAGGGCATGTCTGTTTCCCCATAATAAAGTGAGCAAAAAGCCCAGGGGAGTGCAGCAGAAGGCTGGGCTCCTCTGGTAAATTCAGACTATGGTGTTTAAACAAAGCAAAAAGTTGGGGGGTGCACAACTGGAGGGAAAATTACGCATGAATAGAAATATTTCGTAACAGTCACCTTATTCTAAAAATGGAAGTTGGGACAAATGCATACATCCCCTCCACAGTCCTGCAATTGTGACACTTTCACCAGAGTCTCAAGATCTTCAGTGCCAGTTCTGAGGTTTTGCACCCTCCCACCCAAAGCAACACCAGTTTTGGAAATGTAAGACCTCTCTTCTCATAACTGCACTGCAGAACAGTAGACCACACTCTGGCCACTATTAGCTGAAACAAGCTGTCTCATCTGTTGTTCGAGAGAACAGAATGCCCCATTTCCATTGGCAAAAACATACAGATTTCTGTGGCAGGCAACCATTTTCAAAAGTGCTTTCCTACTCATCATGGACAATGGTTGTCTAAAGCAGTACTCAACACCTAAGGAAATGTCATTAACTGTGTTATGATATTCTATTTGCAAAACAACTTAGTTTGTGGCACAAGGAACACATCCAGTTATGGAAAACCAGACAGGGCCCAGTAGAAACCATTAGCCACATGTCCCTCATGTCAACGAACGATGGCCAATTAACCTTCAAGCCCGACTTCAGACCGAATTGTTCACTAGTGCCAGCTATCTTAGGTAAAGCCTGTCTCCGGTTTGTCATTATCAATAAAGCCTTAACATTTTTAGCATGCCACATCAAGTGTCTGATCTGTTCTCCGTGCTATGGTAAAACACTTCTATCTCCACACTTGGGGTAGGAAAACACTTGCATAGGAAGCTTTCAGTCAGCTGTGGATGAGACAGATTTAAATATTGCAGCTGTATATCATTTCCAGCGACCTTAGAGTATTTAAATACAAAGAGTCCTTGATACATATGCAGCCAAACTGTACAATATTAGTCTAATCATGATTCATGGTTAAACCTCTCTTAAATGGCTAATAGTTTGATGGTATCTGAAGCTCACAGGGCGTTAAACCACAGAATTATCTGCTTATAGTACGATGTTATATATCCTACTGCCAGTTTACAATTGACAGATTGGATTTGAAATCTGACTTGTAGACTATAAATAAAGTAGCAACGGGTGGAGAATCCCTTCAGACAACGTTCTACGTTTTAAATCCTTTTTTGTGCACATTTTATTGCAGTGAGTGAGCCATTGTAAACCACCTAAATAAGTTCCAAAACCTTTTATCTCCATGTGAATAAAGGACAAGAGAACCACAAAGTCTTCCTCTCCAAAGAATGAAAAGCTCTAGATAGCTAAAGGGAGATCCCAAACAAAAGCTGCTATTGATCCCTGCCTACTTCTGTTACATAGGGCTGCATATCAGCAGTAAATCTTACAATTTGTCATCACTCAGTCTGGTGGACTTACTAAAGGATTATGAGTGGTGGCACGGTGGTGTTAACCTCCATTTTTGGAGTTCATTGGAGGACACATTGGGAGCTTTGGTTGATTTTAATTGATTTTATTTTAATTGTTTTTTATAACACACTTAATACTGTACTTCAGTTCAGTTTCTAAAAACTGATTTCGGAGTCAAACCTCTGTTGCTCTGTGTGCTCTTGCTTCCAAGACCAGCACGTTGCCCCTGTGCTATCCTCCCTCCACTACCACAAGTGTTAATTCTGCATGGGTAATCAACCAACGTTAGGCCTGGATGTGGAGGACTTACCTCCAGCCTTTTGCTGGGGGTAAATCCTCCACTTGTTTGTTTGTTTGTTTATTTGTTTATTTATATAGCGCAACCAAACCCGGAGGTATCTGGGCGCATTACTAGTAAGTTTCAGTGTTCAGGTTGCACATAGAAATCGTTGCAATAATTATATACAAAAATACAACAAGGAACAGACAATATGGTACATAAGGTAGGTACATCACAGCAATTTACATAGCAAAATACATTGTTTTGATGTGATAGGACATCCGCAAATGTTCTGGCGAACATCATAGGTCCTGATAGAATAGCCAGCTTTTGGTGTTTTTCCTAAAGATAAGGAATGACTGGTCTGTTCTTAGAGAAGGAGGGAGGGAGTTCCATAACTGGGCAGCCATAACAGGAAAACTGCTACCTCCTGCTTTTTTCAATTTAAATCTAGGGACTGTAGGGCAGAAAGAGTTGGTGGTCCTCGTCGGACGTGTTGAGGATTTTTTGACAATTTTTTCCCTTAAGTATAGGGGGGCAGAGTTATACAGGCATTTGTGTGTGATGGAGACTGTTTTGAACTGAATTCTGTCCTTGATTGAGAGCCACTTGTTCTTTCGTCTAGCATCCGAGATATGTTGTCTCCCGGGAATACTTAGGGCCATTCTAAGTGCATTATTTTGAAGTATTTGATGTTTATTGACAATATATTTGTTAGCACATAGGTAGAGGGCATTGCAATAACCGTGTTTAGGGAGAATTAAGGCTCTCACTAAGGTGATGGAGCTTTCTGTGGAAAGGAAAGGTTTACAAGCCTGTATCAGTTTAAAGGTGTAGGCTGTTGCTGAGCAGTGGCATTAACTTGTTTGCTTAGGTTAAGAGTTGACTCTAAGTAGAAACCTAAGGTTTTTACCTCCTTTATCACTTTAATGTCAATGCTGTCAATGTTGAATGAAAGGTATTTGTTGCTAAGTTTGTTTAGGTTGGTCGGTGCTCCTAGGTTTAGGAGCTCTGTCTTATCATCATTCAGGCCCAGGCCATGTGAGGCCATCCACGCCTGAATGATGAGATAGATTTTGTTCACTAAGGCCAGGACCGTATCATAGTCCCCAGTAAGTGGTATGAGGATCTGGGTGTCATCTGCATAATTTGTGTAGGTGACACCCAGATGGTCAAGGTAATCAAACAGTGGCTTGGTGAAGATAATGTACATTGTGAGTGATACGCAGGAGCGTTGAGGTACTCTGCATGTTATTGGCGTAGGGTCTGCGGAGGCCAAAGGCAAGAACACTCTCGACCTGTCGTTGAGAAATGAATGAATCCATGCTATGGCTTCCTGCGAGAAATGAGCCGCAGTGGACATGTGTTTGCATAGCACTTTATGATCCACTAAATCAAAAGCGGCTGATATGTCTAATAAGTGTAAGAGTTTCCTATTGTCTTTAAGTTCTTCAGATCTAACAAAACTGTTCCTGTGTCATGTTGGGGTCTAAAACTGGACTGTCAAAGCCCTAAGAGATTGTTGGTTTCGAGGTACGATTGTATCTGGAGGTAGGCTGCTTTGTCTATGAAAACTGGACTGTTGTAATCAGTCTGTAGTTAGTTGGGACACTAGGGTCCAAGGAGGTTTTTTTTTAAGAATGGTGAGGCCCATGCATCCTTAAGGTTAGTGGGGACACTACAATCTTGAAATGAGGCACTGATTAATTTGGTAATGAAGGGAGCCAGGTCTCTGGCTGCTTCTTTGATTATCTGGGCTGGGCTGGTATCTCCCTGGCATCTTGAAGGTTGAGCAAAGCAATGATCTTTTACACCTCTTGGGTAGTGACTTGGGCAAATTTGAAATGCTGAGAGGGTTTAGGAGAGTGATCTTGTGCTCTTTGATAAGTGCCAGTTTTAGGAAGGTTCAACTTTTTCTCAGAAATTTTGTTTTGGAGTAGGAAGATGTTGTTGGACAGTGTGTTTTGAATATTAGTGCACCATGCTTGATCCTTTGAGCAAGTGTCCACAGGGGGGATAGGGGCTTCCATTTCTCTTAGGATAACAAACAGTTCCTAAGTGCTAGAACTAGCTTCATTGATCCTGTTATTAAATGTCTCATGTTTGGTTAGGAGTATTTCGGTTTTGTATTTATCTGACATTTTCAGAAGGTTACTTTTATTATCTTGGTAGGGAGATTTTTCCACAGGACTTCCATTTTTCTTTTTTCTGCCCACAAGTCTTTTAGTTGGGGTTTAAACCACGAATTCAGATGGGCTCTAGGTTTACCTTTGTGCATTTTGAGCGGGGCAATGGTATCTAAGGCTTGTGTGATAGTAGAATTATATAGATCTACTAGCATAGTTGGGTCAGGAGTAGCCGGCATGAGCTTTAAGATGGGGAGCAGATGTGGCATTAACTTGTCTACTGTAATGTTACGTTTATTCCTGGTGAGAAGTGGAGGAGCCTTTAGATTAGTCTTGATAGTAGGCATACTTGCTTGTATGGTAAAGGACAGTATATAGTGGTTTGTCCATGTCTGAGGTTCAACGGAGGGTGTTGTCTCACAATTACGATCGGCCACCCAGTCTAGGGTTCTGCCTTTATCGTGGGTAGGCTGATTAGCTCTTTGCTGAAGGCCTAGTTCAGTAAGGGTGTTCGACAATGCAAATGCAGGCTGGTCATTAGGGTCGGTGAGACAAGGTTAAAGTATCCTAGCACTAGTATTTGCGAGGTAGGTCTGGGGTTTGCAGATAGTATAGTTGTGATGTCTTTCTCGATGGAGCCAATGGGACGTGGAGGTCTATAGATTAAGTGAGCAGTTAGGGTGTGTGAATTAGTAACAGGGAGTTTCACAGTGAGCAGTTCACAGGACTGGACGTGAGGTGATGTGGATACTCTGAGACCCAGAGTGGATTTAGCAATGAAGGCAAGGCCACCACCGCTGAAAACGTCTCTATCTGCTCTCAGGATGGTGTAGTTAGACCGTCTTCCCACCCGGAGAGGTAGATGTGTAAGGACATTTATGCGTGGTGCCAAACAGCCAGTCTAGCAATATCTTGTATGTTGTATGTTATATGTTATATGGCATATGTTTGTTTGTTTTACGTACTGTTAAGAAAACCAATAAAGAGTTTAAAAAAAAAGGTATAGCGAGTAGAATCGAAGGACCAGCTGCTGCATGAAGCCATGTCTCAGATATTGCTAAGAAGTCTAGTTTTTCAGAGATGGTCAGGTCAGTTATGTCTATAGCATGTGCCACCATGGATCTCGCGTTGATTAGGGCGCCTTTAATAAGCGTGGTGGCAGTGTTAGAAGAGTTGGTAAGGGGGTTTCTCTGACTAACTTTGTTTTTATTTGTATAGTTGGTCTTAGTGATGGAGTTGAGACTGAGTTTGATGGGAAGGCTGGTCTGTAGAGAGTAGGTTCTGGTAAATCTAAAGTCAAGCCTATCCTTTCTAGCTCCAGTAGAGCAAGGTTGGTTAGGTACTAGTCTGGAGGCAAAGCGTTGAATCAATTGGATGAGAGATAGGGTACTATCTGAGCCAGAAGAAGTGACGACATCTGTGTTCAGATGCTTAATTCCCAGATGTAGCTCTGGTAGGAATATGGTAGTTCTAATGGTTATCGACTGGAGGCTGTGTGCTTAAGGTGTGGCACGAAATTAGTAGGCTTAATCCATAGTGCTGGCAACTCTATATCTCACTTCAAGATCAAACTGGCAATTCGACAGTGTGGTAAAAAGAGGTGACAATTGGAACACTGCAGTAGCAGGAGAAGCACAGAGGTCACACAATGCACAGTGAGCTAAGACTAATATGAATGCATAATCATCCTCTCTGTGCCCATCCAACTCTGAAGGTACACTATCGCAACCCCAAGGAATCAAACTGCTGTACCACCTCCACAATATGGGTCACAGGCACAGCCATCTGCATTGCCACATAACCCATCATTAGCAGTGGTAGACTAAACATGGCATGCAGCAGATTATCCAAATCAAAACACAGAGATGGCGTCAGGTTGCTTCTAAATTATACTTTCGAATGGAACCATTCGATGGGCCAATAGCACCCTAAAATGCTGGCAAACCAAAAGGTGCAGACTTTTCATGGAACATTAAAATACTGAAGGGTTGGGTTAATAGGAAAGAACAAAGAAGGGGCATACGCGGTTGACAGAGCAGCCCCAGGGAAGTTGCTGTGAGAACCAATGACCCTGAAATCCAGGAACAACTTTAGGAAGTTAAGACATTTTATTTCTATACACTTAAATATTGTCATTACACTTATATATGCATGCTATGTTTTTATATGGACCGAGCATATGTATGCAAGTAACTTAGGCTAAAAGGTCATACGTAATGATGTTAATACTAAATCCTGTGCACCTTTAGTTTCAAAGAAGATGATGACTACAGCATGTTTGGTTTTATTTTTAAATTGTATATTTCTAACGTTTGTAAAAAGCTGATAAATTGGCTAAAATAAAAAGAAAAACAAAAATAATAAAGTAAAACCATATTTGTTCACAGTTTGTTGTTTGGTTTTGCAGCAAGTAACATGAACAAATGTTGTCTTTTATTTTCCCATGAGTCTGTGATATTGCTCAGTATGTTCTATTCTCCTTCTTTGAACACAATAGGGTTATAAAAGCAGGGGAGGGCTGGCCTATAGGGAACTATGGAGATTTCCCTCTAAACCTCTGCACACTGAGCCTCTTTTGCGTGGTGTTTCCACATTTTCCCATAGGAAAAGGGTTGGCTTGCGGAAAATGTGTAGTATGGGGCAACTTGAGAATTATTTCCATGGGCCTCTTTTGGTTCCCAGACCACCCCTGTATAAAAGGGTAACGACACTGGCAAGGAGAGTTGCTTCAATGACAAAGTGTCCATGCCTTCAGATATATTTAAGTATAAAATGATGTGTTACGAACAGTTTTGCTAGTGTAAATCGAATGGTGCTCCTCCGACTGCTCCAGAAAGTGTATCCATTAGCAAAGTTTTAACCCCAAACTATATTTATGTAATAATGTATGCTTGTTTTAAATGCTTGCTGAAATAGTGAATAAACTATTGTGATTAGTTAATCGTAAAGTGTGTATGTATTGTTTAAAACGAACTCACTGTTTAAGTGTAAGCAATTCACTGCAATATAGTTCAAATTTCACATGTTTTTTCGACCCTCATGCCCTCCACACCTCAATGTTCTTCCACCTTTTGCTTTAACTCCCATTAACTGCCATTTGTACTCACTTTTCTGACATGACACCATCAAGACTACATCTATCTCATATTTCCCACCTTCCAGTACATGGCAGCCATGAGTCTGTACCGTTTGGCGCACTCTTTTTCCCATATGCATTACCTCAAATTGGGGCCAACAAAGGCATACAAACTGCATGCACTCAATCCCACTGCCCCCACTTTCTCACATCTCAGCAAACTCCCAGACACATCTCCCCTCATCATGTAGGAGTCAGGTATTGACTGGCAAAAGGTGCCGCGTGGGCCACACACCACACACCACATAACGCGTCACCAAACAACACCCTTTGCTGTGCACACGCATATATACCAGTAACCTCCACCCCAGCTGTTGAAACTGTGGAATTATCCGAACCATCTCAAACTGCGCTCTATCCCAGACCTTCTGCTCATTCACAGACCTTGCCAAACACACTTTCCCCCTCACCCTCCCACCCATCACACTCGCACAGACAACACTCTCTACTTCACATCTGTAACTGCCTTCCTGTTGTGTAACATATCTGATGGTAGAAATTCATAACAGCCATCACAAATGAACAGTGTGCACACTCCGCTCATGGCAAGTCTCCATTGACAGGTCTCCTGCTCATTCAAAAGGAGGTATGCATGAAAATCCCTACACCCATATGTCCACCATCTTCCAATTAGTATCAGTGAATCAATCGAGTCCCTTCCCAGATCTGGGACTACAAGTTCTATAACGCACGCATAGGGCGACCTTGCAAGGGCGACCTTCAAAGTAAGGAATCCTAGCACATGGGGTCAGCTGCTGCAGTCACATAGCGCCCACAAGAAGATAGACATGGATGCAGAGACGTCCACCTCAGATTGGGGTAGAGATGCAAAGGATTGGGCGGCCATGTAATCCATATCTTGCGATTTACCAATACAAGGCAATAGAACAGACATGTATGAGCTTCACACTCCAATGCTGTCTGTTTATTCAAATGTGGACAAATGATTTGTGAAGGTTATGTGATTCTTCAAATGTGGTGCTTTGAAACACAATTCAGCTGTATAAAGCACCTTACAAATGCTCAATAAAAGAAATAAAAAATAAAAAAAATAGCTGCACATGCAATTATCACTGGACCTGCTGTAGTGTACAATGACAAATGTGGCACTCTCAGGACTTATGCCCAACAATTGAGTTCAGGTTCAGCAAGCCCATCACACATTGAAATGCGGGTATTCCAAAATATCCCATTATGGCTATGGCACCTGTGCACTGCTCCGTTGCACACTGTGTGCAGAGGTATACGTGTGTATCCACGTGAACATGTCCGAAGAAGGAATAGAATAGGAAGGCACACGCAGATTTTTCAAACATGAAACTGTAGAAACCACAACTATGTGTAACAAAAGGCCAAGACACAGCTCAGTTACACGCAGGAAAACTACATATCGGGCATCCCCAGAATACACAACACAGAACATCTCACCTTATTGCCAAAGTTTCAACCAATATAAAATAAACAGGGTATATTGATTCACTTGAAAACCAGTACTCATTGCGTACCCAATACAATCAAAGGTTAAGAATGTCCTCCCCACCACAAAGTTCACTGTCTGGGGAAATGTTGTAATCATTCTTTACAACCCATGAACTCTGCATGCACCATCCATTTGTGAATGCCAATGTTGGCAACCATTGCATCCCTCCCCTTCTAGCTTCTGTAGTGCCAATCAATTACCACTGAGTGTACTGCCAACACTGTCAGGGTTGTCTGTACTTGTCATAACCATTCACTGTACCCCTCTATGACCCTCATTTGCCATGGGTGAAATGTTGTACCCTCTTGAAGCACACATCCCTTCACATACATGGCTGACATCACTCAAACTTCAGATGGCTTGGTAGTTAGTAATCAGACACGTTTGCCTTGTCACATAACAGCACGATTTCACAACACACATACTAATCCTGGCAGGTTAGATGACTCAGTTTCCATTACAAGCAGCGGTCCCACAACACAATGGGCCTCATTATGAGTATGGAGGTAGCCATGGTGCTATTAGCTCCATGGCTACCCCCATACCGCATACCGGGTCCGGGTTGACTGAATGGGGATATACCGGGTCATTCCAACCTTGGGGTATTTCCCCATTCAGGGAACCCATCCCCATTCCCATTCGAGCCCCCATAGGACTCAATGGGAATGAGGAGGGGGCTAACAACGGGCCCGTTAGTAACGGGCCCGTTGTTAGCTCCCTGGTCCTTTAGCAGCTCCCGCTAAGGGTGGCTGGTTTTACCAGGAGCCCTTAGCGGAACCTGATAAGGGAGCTCGTAATGCGGCGGTAAGGGGTTAACATCACTGGCATCCTTACCGGCGTCGTTAAGCCCTTACCGCCGACCTCGTAATGAGCCCCAATGTCTGAGTAACCCGTAGGCCTACAGAAAGCACAGCGCCCATTACAGCGCATGTGCAAATACTGTTCTCGTGGCTTTAGCACTGCATTCCTGCAGGGGCACAACGCACCTCACCTAGGAAGGCCTGCATTCGATTACATGACTTTATACGGAAATCTTTTATATTGAATGAACATATATCGAATATTTTATAACAAACATTTTTATAGAGAATGCCCTTTTTTTGGGGGGTCCCCCCAAAACCCCTGTTTCCCACCCCTTAAAACCCACCCCAACCGTTTCCTGAAAATATGTAACCCTTTACCCCACCCCTAAATGCATTCACTATAAAAATGTTTGTTCTAAAATATTTGATATATGTTCATTCAATATAAAAGATTCGATATAAACACTGTATAACCCTGCATTCTTAGGAGCAATGACCAAAGGCAGGAGCAGTATGACCTTCATTGAGCAGATAGACAGAAGTGTTGCCATTCATTTGCATTTCAACCGGATGGTCACTGACCTGCTTTTCAGAATCCTGCTTTTCAGATTGAGCTCATAATCAATTGTGAGGTGGCTTTGTGGTGGTGTCCTACTAGTACCAGAAAAGAAAGAAAATCTGTAGAGGACTGAGTACCTAAGTGACAGCCTGATGCCAGTGTAGAGGAGGTCCCAAATAAAGCTTGCACTCCAGTCGCCCATTTTGAAGTACCAGGAACATTCAAACCGAAATACGTGACATATGATGAGCAAATAAACCAGCAGAGAGCCACAGTAGGGCACTGCCCAGTACCTACAAGGAGAACAATACCTTTTGAAGTACCGATAACCAGACAATCATGGACAGTAAGGTACCCATTAAGAAAACCCTACTAGCAAATGAAACGAAATGAAGACTGCTTAAGTACTGTCCAGGAAGAAACCAAAAAGTCTTTAATGGAAGACGAATGGAGACGTCACGAGGGCCTGGGCTAACACACCCATAGAAGATATGACGACCCAAGGATGACACAAAGAGACAGAATGCCATGCATAAGGATATCGCGAAACTGAAAGAATAGAACGTTGATGAAAGACAAAGGAGCTTAAACTGTAAACTGGATGAAGATAATCAACCCGCTTATGCCTGTACATATGCTTCGAACCACAAGAAAGCTAAGAAAACAGTGTGGCTTGCTATGCTAAGTAGAAGAATAGAGCGGCAAGCGCCATTATACACAATCTACCTCAAACGAAGCATGTTATATAAGTGCAAGTCCACTTTACACAAAAGCAGAATTAACTCAGGTGACTAGAGGTCAAACAGGACAGGATTCGTATTCCAGCTAAAACGAGAAGGGATGGCTGAATCGAAACTCAGCAGAGGCAACTTGAGCCAGGAAGAGCCAAGGTCAGACCAATAGAATGAGCGAACAGTAGCTTTGTGGAATCGAAACTTAAGAACAGAATAGCCTATCTCAGGAAGGCCGGGATAGGAGGCCCAGGCCGAATAAGAATTAAATGCACAAATTGAAGGAAACTAGGTAAATTCACGGTGTGACCATCCGAGCAAGAAGAAGCACGGGTTCACACCTACACCTGGCTGTCACCCAGACAGAGATATCATAACTTTTTCTGACAAGAAGATACAGTTTCCAGGCCGACCACAGCCAACTAATTGACACATAGCCACTAAAGTAATGATGGGTTGAGGGAAGGCAGGGTGAATCTGAGGGCACCCTGTACCTGGCTGACCATTCTGTGTGCTGCTAAGTAAAGTGAAGATGTATGCATGGGGTTGAAGCCAACCCAATCACAATGGACCAAATAATCTAGGGTTCTATAGATAGTAGAGCCAATGGGATGTCGTACTCATAGTGACGTCTACTAGAGTAATGTTAGAAGGAAGGGCTTAGACGCCCACCTGATAGTGTTTATCCAATCCTCTTACTCCGTTACCATATACATATATAGTACCTATAGTAAAGTTACCTTTTCCTAACCAATAGAATTGCATGTTAATTTTTGAGTGTTACATGTCAATGATGACGAGTTTTGGGTATAAATGTTACTGTTTGTATGAAGTTTGAGGGAGTTATTGATATTGATATTTTATTTCTATCGTGCTAGTACACAAGTGTTTCGGAGCGCGACAAGGCAAGGGAGGGGTACAGGGGAGAACAAAACAGCGATCTTACTAGGCCCAGTGAGATTGAGAACACGCAAGTGCATGGGAGAGGGGGAGCGGAAAAGTACATGGAAGGGGGGAGAAGTGGAAAGTGCAAAGCAAAGGAGAAACAGATAAATAACAATAAATAATTAATAAAGGCAACAAACAGTGGTAGTGCAACCAGTAATTTGCAAGAGCTGGGTTTAAGGCAGCAGACACGGTAGGTCTGATAAGTGCAGGAAGAAAAAGAGGGGGGCTGTGTGGGTACAGATACAGACCCCAGTGCAAGGGGTGGCCCGGAGGCAGTGCGGGAGGGTGGCAGGGTAAGCAGGTACCTGGGCCCGGAGGACAGAGGGTGGCCAGGTGCACGCTGCCAAGAGAGAACAGATCAGCAGGGGAGAGGGGGAGCGAAAGCAGAAGAAAAGAGGAAGGTCTCGAGGTACTTCCAGAACCAGAGATGGTTCTCCTCAAGTTTTAGAGTGGCATGGAGGCTGTTCCAGAGGGAGGCCCCAGCCGAAGACAGAAATCTACCCCCAGCTTGTTTCTTTGAAAAACGACTGACCCTGAGGGAGTTGGAGGTAGAGGAGCGAAGAGCTCGAGAGGGGAGGTATTTGCGGAGGGATAGCTGAAGGTATTTTGGACCCAGGCCCCAGATAGCCTTGTGGACAATGCAGAGGGTTTTGAATTTAATCACTGCATCCATTGGGAGCCAATGGAGAGATTTCAGAGCTGGAGAGATACGATCCCAGGGCTTGAGGCCAAGGACAAGTCTTGCAGTCCTGATCTGGATTAGTTGCAGAGGGCGGAGAGTAGAGGCAGGTAGATTTAGAAAGAGGCTGTTACAATAGTCCAAGCTAGAGAGAACCATAGCTTGGGATACCATGAGCTTCTGGGGGAAGGAGAGGAAAGGCAGAGTACCTCTGAGGAGGTGAAGTAGGAAATTTGACTTTTTAGAGACCTCAGAGATGTGGGTGGAGAAGGAAAGGATAGAGTCAAAGATGACCCTGAGGTTCTTAACTTCACAGGTGGGGATAGGAGGAGGGCCAAGGGAGGCCGGCCAGAAAGTGAGGGGAAAAGATGGTGAAGGTGTGCCAATGAGGAGGATATCTGTCTTGCTGGCATTCAGACAAAGATCATTGGCGGCATACCAATCTTGAATGGCAGTTAGGCAATCAGAGCTGAGAGAGGAAGAGGAGGTGGCAGCGGGCAGCCTAAAAATGAGTTGAGTGTCATCAGCGTAGCACTGGGAATTTGAGCAGAAAGTTGCAATGCAGTGGGCGAGAGTTGCCAGGTATTGGCTGAAAAGCCAGGGCGAGAGGTTAGACCCCTGGGGAAAACCACAGGTAGAGAGGAAGATAGATGAAAGGAAGGACCCAAGTAGGACCTTGGAGGGTCGATCTGAGAGCAAAGAGGTCAGCCAGGCCAGAGCCTGATCAGTGATACCCAGGTTTTCACGGAGACGATTGAACAGGATGGTATGGTTGACCGTGTCGAAGGCAGAGGAGAAATCGAGGAGGATGAGGACAGAAGGAATGTTAGAGTCATGGTTGGAGAGCAGATCTTCACGGATGTTCAGGAAATCAGTTTCGGTGCTTCTGGCAACTCTGAAGCCAGACTGGTGGTCATGGAGACAGCCAACAGATTTGGAATGAAGGTTCAGCTGAGAGATGGCCAACTTTTTCAGGGGTTTGCCCAGAAAGGGAGTGATGGAAATTGGGCGAAAGTTAGCTGGACAAGAAGGATCAGCTGTGTTTTTTTCGAGAAGAGGATGCACAGTTGAAGTGAGACGGACTATCGCATCACTGTTGATTTCCATGTTTCCCCATTTTTTGTGCTTGTCATTAAACAGACTCCCCTTTGCCAAACCATTGAGTTGTCCTTATTGATTGGTGTTGGAGTAAGAAAACCTGCACCCCCATCCACCTCAAGGTGCAGCTATTTTGTCTTAAAGTACTCTGGAGCAAACCCCAACTCTATGGGCCGGCCGGGGGTCTCCCCAGTACACTAGGTACCTGGAAGGCAATTCCACCCAGATCCTTTCTCCCTGGTGATTTTCCAGGTAGGCAGACAGTAGGCCAATAGTAAAAACACCAGGATCATGATTTCTGCAGCCTCATATGCGTAAATTACTCTGTACTTCCAGGTTATTTACTTGTGACCTTCAAATTGCATATATTACATGACCTGCGGTAGCGGTCGTGTAGTTATGGTTAAGTTGCTAAACCCATAGGAAGAGCACTTTTTAGGCAGCTTATAACTTTGCGCCCCTTGGACGAATCCTCACCAGACTTTGCAAAAAAAGTATATGGCCCGCTCTGATTTCTTTTGCCAAGATTGGTGAGGTTTTGTCAAGGGGGGCAAAGTTATAGGGGGGACCCAATTTTTTTTTTACATAGACAAAATGGAAAAAACTCTGCTCCTGCCTACAGCGCAAACCACTGGATGGATTTTCACCAAATGTGTGGCAGGAGTGGTGACTTGCTGCCTAAAGCGTGCTTTTGTAAATTTGGTTTAAATCCGCCCAGTAGTTTTCTTTCAAACGGGCTAAACGTAAGTCAAAATATTTGTTATATCTGGGTTCGGTCCGCTGACCTATTTCCCTATTCCGTCCGCAGACAGTCATCTCATTGGCCTAACGGGCGACGTGAAGTCTGCGGACATCGAACCCACCCTCTGACCGAATGGGGAAAAGTGTGAAATGTGTCAGTTTTCTTGAAACGCCTACCATGTTGGATTCACAGACTTTTGCCGGTGTCCACGGACACTGCGGTAGAGAAAAAATATAAAACCGCAACATTGCACTTGTCAAACTCAAGAAACAATCTCTGGGGAGGTGGGGGTGAAGACGATGGGATGGGATATGGCCATAAGAAGCCAAAAAATCCCTGAAGTCTGCAAATACTCCAGATGTCCCAGGACAGTCCTGTGGTATCTGCGGACACTTCCTAGGACATCTGTGCCTATGTCTGCATTGCAGGATTGGTGAAAAGCAATTTTTGGATGGCTTATAACTTTGACGCCAGACAATGGACCTGCATGTAATTTGGGAATTTTATTCTAGACCTAATTCTGAATGGTTTTGCAAAGTTTGGTGGGATTTTGTTAAGAGAGGGCAAAATTAGAGTGGAGGTCCCAAAATATTGTAAAGGCTTATAAATGTGGTGCCATTTGAAGAATCTGCACAACAGTTGGCAAAATGATTTTGTATCTAGATATAAATGGTCTTGCAAAGTTTGCTGGGATTCTCTCAAGAGGGGGCAAAATTAGAGGGGGTCCCAAAATAATGTGAAGGCTTATAAATGTGGTGCTATTTGACAAATTTACACAAAAGTCTGCAAAAAGATTTTATATCTAGATATTAATGTTTTTCTAAAGTTTGGTGGGATTTTCTCAAGAGGGGGCGAAATTAAAGAAGGGTCTCAACATTTTTAGATGCCTTATAACTTTGTTGCCATTTGACGAATGTCTACAAAAGTTTTGAGAAAGATTATAGACCCAACCTTCAATGTTTGTTTAAAGATTGAATGGATTTTGTCAAGTGGGGGCTAAGTTATATGAATATTGTATGTACATCAATTTTGACACTTTTGAAAAAATAAAATATGAGCGGATTTCAAGCAAACTCGTGTAAGGAGCATTGGCAAGGACCTTAAAGTATGGTTTTGCAAATGTGCCTATGTTTTATTTTTTGACAAGTGTCATAATGTAGGTACAAAAAATAGTGATGTAGCTTTGGTGACTGAGGTATAGTCTATAGCCATGGGCAGTAGACAGATTGTCCGGGTCATGGTATAAGGTCATGACCCGGACAATATGGCTACTGGCCATGACCACGAGGGACAAAAAATGGTGTTAAAGTGGCCATGTCCACCTCCGACCGGCTATGTTGTACAGTTATTCGAAAGTAGGATATGTTTGAAAGGGAAAAAAATGTGCTTGTGGTAATATGGTCATATGGTTCTGCAGGCTGCCATTTAAAGGGAAGAAGGGCTCTATACTGTGCCCTGCCTTCTCTTTCCACAATGGCCATCTTGGAAAAGGATTTTCCTACCTACAGGAAGAAAAATCTATTTCTTAGCACCCCAGGTTCCTGCTTCGGTAACCAGGGTGCTAATGGCCTTTATCCCCCATTGCAGGGGCTGCAATGGAGGATAATGGTCCAGAGCACTATTTATTTATTTATTTATAATTCACTGAAGCCCACAGGCATCAGGGTGCACACAGACACACTTCGCTTGGGCTGATAACTTGGGCTGCCAGGCCGTTATCCACTGTTCCGGTCCCTGGAACGGGGGATGAATGTCACATTATTCCCATTAGTATAACACAAAATGCTAATGGAAATGTTGGAAAACGTATTGAGTCTATGTACTTTACTGAGAAATGTAAAGTAGCTGGAGTCTATAAGATTTATTTTAGTTCTATTTTTTAACTGTGAAAGGTGGTTTCTAAAGGAACCTTTATTTTGTTGTTTTAAAAAAAAAAGTTTGCAGGAGAGGTTAGAACGTAAGGTGAGGAGGGAAATGAGAGAAGGGGCACCAAACACTAATATTGATGGGCAAGTGGACAAGCGAAGATGTTGTGCGTGTGTTTCTTCTAAGGTAGTGGGCAGTGTTTTTCGTTCTCCTTGATTACAGCTTCAAACGCACGTCGAAATTGCTTCTCCCTGCAGAGTGGTGTATTGAAGTATATACAGAGGACTTTTGTCTTCCAAAGACATGGATCAACAGACTCTTGTATTGCTTGCAAGGTAGCTGGTCGGATTTTGTGGCCCACAGAAGTAGGCTGTGTGGTTACAGTATTGGTTGAGGAGGAGGAAGGCGGCCTGCTACTTGCTAAGAAAGGAACAATCTTTCTGAAAGCATTGCGGTAGTTGGATTTGGTGTGGCTGCGCATGGAGGTGGTCCTGTAGGAGTAATGTCCAGGTAGTCCGCGACTGAGAAAGAGTTAACCTCGGTGCATTTCACTTTTGTATCTTTAGCCTTTGGTACATTCCCAACAGTGGTAAAGAACTGCCACGCCCATGATTCTTTCTGGGTGCTAGAGACGGGCACTTCCTCTACCTCATCTTCTTGGTCCTCTTCATTGTCTTTGGAAATACTGTGCTTTTTTTGTTGTGTGGTTCCTCCAGCTTGTGGTGGTGGTGGCTTTTGGGGAGGAGGGATTGTTCCTTTCTTAGCATGACATTTGTGATGTCATCTTTGATGTCCTGGGTGTTAGTCTTAGCAGTGCACAGTGGTGGGGCAAGTTATGGTTGCTTAGCCTACCATAACTGGCAAATTTCTGAGGTTTTTCGGTTTTACTTGTAACCATAACGTCCCTTTAACAAAGTTTTTTCATTGCATTTCATAGGTTTTTATTAGTGCAACTTAACCATAACGTCCTTTTAACAACGTTTTTCATTGAATTTTATAGGTTTGTATTAGTGCAACTTAACCATAACGTCCCTTTAACAAAGTTTTTTCAGTGAATTCTATAGGTTTTTATTAGTGCAACTTAACCACAATGTCACTTTAACAAAGTGTTTTCATTGAATATATATAAATGTAAATAAATAAATATATATATATATCAATGAAGCAAGTGCAGCAAACTACTGAGGTCCAAAAAAATATATTGGCACAGGTTCTCATTGATGTGTTCCACAAGTGAAGGATACGTGACATCATGAGAGAGTATATGTGAGAAGTTCTCCTCTGAGATGCAAGTGAAATGGTTTTGAAAAGGTAAGGCTCCATGGTATGGATATGTTCCTGACGTCTATCATTGACCTGGGAGCCTTACAGGCTATGATTTTCCATGTCACCTGTACTGTTAAAGAAGGGGACATTCCATGTCATTATGTTACTTGTCCCCATATGGAGTAGTCCTGTATGAAATGCTAGATCCTGTTTCTTCTGAATAGTAATACCAGCAAACCCAGCCATATTTTACCCTTGTGCTCTGATGGTATGATTTAATGCAAGGCTGTCCAGAGCCATACCAGGGCTTATGAATTATGCTATCATACATTGCTCGTACATTTCTCAGGAAAGCTGAGTTTATTTGAACACGTAAGGCCTAGCCAGTGTGTTCCCCACAGGCAGGTCCTTGTGATGTAATTTCCCATGATGTCGCTGCCAGTGAAGTCAACCCACATGACATTACATGGGGTCAGGGTTGTGCCAATGGGCTTTCCCGCCCCATGTAACGAGAGAACTTTGCACTCTTTTCCTCAATGTTTGTTTTGTCAATGGTATGGAGGTGCCAAAAGCACAACGAGAGCAGTGTGTGCACAACCATCTGGACAGATGTTTCAGGGACAGCCCTAAACCCAACATAATGTTGTACCTGATTGTTTCAATAATGCACCACTACATGTCATCTTACCTGTGTGCACAGTTTGTGTAGCAGCCAGACACTGACACAGAAGCGAGGCGAGGCTGGCTATTCATTTTATCGGTGCATGGTCTTTGTGGTGTGACATAATCACTATTTCATCTGTGTTGTGTCATACAATTGTGATTCTTTTTGTGTTGGGGCTAGCTGCACGTTAAGTCTATGGGCTGGACTTAATTTTCCATATGTTGTCTCACACACCAACGACAGTTTGTTAATGTTGGGTGTGCCCCGTCGGTGGGACTTGGTATGCACGTGTGGAGGAGTGACATCACCAGGTTTCCCATTGAGAGCCGGAAAATAGTACTTTGATTAAATGCTAAATAAAATGCAGCATTGCTGTCCTGATGTTTCAGATTGCAACGCCCAGGATCCCTGCAACTTCTGCAAACACCTTTGCCATCTTTGCAGACTCAATGGAGAATTGATAGAGCAAGGTTTACTGTCCTTGGCCAGTCTTAAATTCATATCTGCTAGGCATTGAATTCATACTCTACATTTCCCTGAGCCAACTCCACATCCAGTCAACTGATGGTCTTTTCGGCTGTGTATTCTCCACATCTGTGCGCAGGTGTGTGTTTTGAGGGTTCCATACATTACCATGCTCGCCACTTTGCAAATGTGTCCCTGCATTGAAACAAAGTTGTTCCCGTTGAGTTCAGGAAATGACAGTTGACAAAGCAAAAAGTTATAGATAACAATGACACTACATGACGATGGAAGACATCTAGGGATCTCAGCTTGGTGGTATGAGAAGGCGAGAGTGGGAACTGTCGCAGTGTTTTCCAATGGGACAGGATCTGACAGAGGCACTTTGACTATGTTGCCTTTGCACCATTCATGATTAGAAATATATACTTGCTTTGGTGTTGATATTTTAGTGTTTTATTACTTGTTTTGAGTAGGGTTGAATGTATTTTCTTGTGTAGGAAGGGATGGGCATTAGGCCCTCGCAACTGTGGGTGGGCCCTGTATGTGTGGCAATGATAACTTAATTTGCCATGATTCACTATGGCATTGTTGTTCACATGACTAGCTTTGTCAGGAGTACACACCTGTCAAGGCTCCCCCAGTCCTCCCTGTCGAAGCCATTATTTAAGTTGTATTTTTCATCAGATGTGAAGTAAACTATTCTATGACTACAAGTTCACAAATTGATAGGGTGATGAACATTTAAGACATACTTTCTCATGCACGTCCAGTGCTTCAAAAAGTGTGGGCGAGTGATGGTTTATCTCACGTGCATAGGTGTCAACAAATGGTGGACTCTTGCCAGCACCTGTGATACTACAAAGAGCACAAAACGCTGCAGCAAAACTGCTACTAGCGCTCAGCCCGAAAGACCACATCTCCCCAGCCCTCAAAACTCTACACTGGCTTCCGGTGGCCCGAAGGGGACCTTCAAAACCTTATGCATTTCTCACCGAGCACTGCATGAAACCGGACGTCAATATCTTCAAGACAAGCTAAAATCCTGTCACCCTCCACATACGCTAAGATCTAGCTCAGCCGGCCTCCTAGTCATACCTAAAACAAACTCAGTCAGGTTAGGCGGGTCATCATTCTCAGCCTTGGCCCCCACGCTGTGGAACACACTCCCACCCCATATCCGCCTAACTGAAGATCTAATGTCTTTCCGCAAATTACTGAAAACTTGGCTCTTCCCCTAAAACCAACCCTGTACTCAAACTGAATAACAGCATCACAACAACACCAACTCAGCGAACTACTAGATCTTGGATAACAATAAGACAAATAGCAAAACAACATCAAGATCCAAGCGGGAAATCGACAACTAATAATCACTAAGGTAAACTAAAAGGACATTCAGAATAGAATGAGGAAAGTAGATTCAAGCAGTGAAATGGATAAAAAGAATAAATCGCACGAAAACAGTAATTGCGGTATAAATTAATAAAATCGATGTAATGATTACAATGTACAAATGAACAAAATGAATAAGGTGAAGACGATGGAAAGATGAATACGGGAGAAGGATGAGTACACAGACAGATGACATAGAATGTATGAGTGCATGGCATAAATAGAAAGTACAAAATAGATGATTCAAGTACATGAAAAGGGTGTAGTGCTTGAAACGGAGAACACGGAGCGGATCCAGTGCGTATGGCAAGTGAAATGGCCTGAACGATAATACATGAGGAATGAATGAAGTGCATAGAGCGGATGAAATCAGTAGAATGATTAAGTGCGTGGGGTAGATGAATGCGTTGAGAAGATGAGTGTGTAGATTGGATGAGTGTGTAGATCGGATGAGTGTGTGGATCGGATTAGTGTGTAGATCGGATGAATGTGTAGCGTTGATGAGCATATAGAGCGGACGAGTATGTAGAGCGGATGAGCATGTAGAGCGGATGAGTGTGTAGAGTGGATGGGTGTGTATAGCGGATTGGTGTATAGAGTGGATGAACGCGTAGAGTGGAAGGGTGCTTAGAGCGGAAGGGTGCTTAGAGCAGATGAATGCATAGAGCGTACGACTGTATAGAGCGGATGAGCATATAGAGCAGATGGGTGCGTAAGAGCGGAGGAGTATGTAGACCTGCAGGAGTGCATAGAGCAGATGAATGTGTAGAGCAGATGAATGTGTAGAGCAGATGAGTGTATAGAGCGGATGAGTGTATAGAGCTGATGATTATAGAGTGGACGAGTGTATGGAGGGGATGAGTGTATAGAGCAGATGAATGTATAGAGAGGATGAGTGCGTAAGAGCGAAGAACTGTGTTTTGCAGATGAATGCATATAGCAGATGAGTGCACGGAAATGATGAGTGCATAGAGCTAATGAGTGCATAGAGCTGATGAGTGCGTTTAGGGCCTGAGTGCGTGGAGCGCATGGGTGTGTAAAGCAGATGTGTGCGTAGAGCGAATGTGTGCATAGACCGGATGGGTGCATAGAACAAAGGTGTGAGTAGAGTGCATGAGTGCGTTGAGCGGATGAATGCGTTGAGCAGATGGGTCTCTTAAGCAGATGAGTTCGCAGAGTGGATGAGTGCGCAGAGCGGATGAGTTGTATAGAGCAGATGAGTGTGTAGGAGCGGACGAGTGTGTAAGAGCGGACGAGTGTGTAAGAGCGAACGAGTGTGTAAGAGCGGACGGGTGTGTAAGAGCAGATGAGTGTGTAAAAGCGGATGAGTGCGTAAGAACGGATGAGTGCGTAAGAGTGGATGAGTGCATGGAGCGTATGAGTGCGTTGAGCGGATGAATGTGTTGAGCAGATGAGTCTCTTAAGCAGATCAGTATGCAGAGCGAATGAGTACGCAGAGCAGACGAGTTGTGTAGAGCGGACGAGTGAATAGGAGAAGACGAGTGTGTAAGAACGGACGAGTGTGTAAGAGCGGATGAGTGCATAAGAGCAGACGAGTGTACAAGAGCGGACGACTGGGTAAGAGTGGACGAATGCGTAAGAGCGGAGGAGTGTGTAAGAACGGATGAGTGCGTAAGAGCAGATGAGTGCGTGGAGCGGATGGGTACGTGGACCAGATGGGTATACAGAGCAGACGAGTGTACAGAGTGTACAGAGCGGATGAGTGTGCAGAGCGGGCGAATGTGTAAGAACAGACGATTGAATAGAGCGGGTGGGTGCATAGAGCGGGTGAGTGTGTAGAGTGAGTGAGGGTGTAGAGCGGGTGAGTGTATAGAGCGGGTGAGTGTGTAGAGCGGGTGAGTGTGTAGAGCAGATGAGTGAGTAGATAAGGTGAGTGAGTAGAGTGGGTGAGTGCATAGAAAGAACAAACGCTTGGAACGGATGAGTGCGCAGAGCAGATGAGTGCATAGAGCGGATGAATGCGTGAATGATGGAATGGGGGAAGTATGTGGATGAAAAGGTGACATATGTGGATAGAACGAATGAGATATGTGGATAGAACAGGTGACGTATGTGGATGGAACGGAGGACGTATGTGGATGGAACGGGTGACACATGTGGATGGAACGGGTGACACATGTGGATGGAGCGGGTGACGCATGTGGATGCAACGGGTGACATATGTGCATGGAACTGTTGAAGTATGTGCATGGAACGGGTGAAGTATGTCGATGGAACGGATGAAGCATGTTGGAAGGTACGGGTGAAATATTAGAAGGTACGGGTGAATTATGTGGATGGAGTGCATAAATCAACTTAGACTACACGGAACGGATCAGAGTACATGGAGCAGATAAGAGTGCACGGAACGAATTCGAGAGCATGACACGGATTGGAGTGCATAGAATGGGTTGGAGTGCGTGGAACAGATTGGAGTGCGTGGAACGGACTGGAGTGTATGGAACGGATTGGAGTGCATAAAGCGGACTGGAGTACATCGAACGGACTGGAGTGCATGGAACAGATTGGAGCGCATAGAATTCCGCAACATACATGGAATGATTTGGAGTGCATAGAACGTTTGAAAGAGCATGTAAACCATCATATCACATCACCACGCTTACTCTCTTCTTTACACCACCATTCAACTAGAACACAGAGATACTATGACACCATTCGGTATAACTGTTCTCATACTAACATCAGCCTCATACTCCCCATCACTCTAACTAAACACTGCTGGTTACACACCCTCCAGTCAGGCGTTCTCCTCAGGCCTAACGCAACCAGAATTGGTCTGGATTAAACCTGCCAGAATGAACACATACTCCTGATCTCTTAACCACCACACCCAACGCTAAGAAGCAGCTATTACACGAATGCCACACCAGCTGCACACATATACGGTGCTCACACGCACCTTTGACTCTCTCTACTCTCTCTACTGACTTGAACTTCGGTTCCCGAGGGCGTTCAACCTACCAGCACCTTGAGACTATACCAATGGTACATAAGACGCTATATAAATGCAAAGTAACATAACATATCATATAGAAATGATTTGCTTAAGGCAACTGCAGGTTTTCAATGTCTGCTGACATAGCTGCACTTTTCTGCACAATAGAGAATCAATGTTTCACAGCTGTCACTTAATAGCCACCGAGTAGTCTCAAATGCATGGGGTGTAATGCCTCTGTTTGCTAGCATATCATCTATTTACCCATCAGACACTGCAACACCTGAAAATCTGATGAGATTTCCGTTGTCATGTGCTTTTTTCTGGTGTTAGGACTGTTTTGTTCTCGGTCTTTCTTGCAGTAAAATTCAAACACTAAGATTGTGTTTGTTGTAGTTTTGAAGCTGACTTGATGAGGCAAAACTGAGGGCCTAAAATGTTCAAGAGATGTGAAGTCCTGTGTTATTGGTGACCACAGATGTTTGAGCAGGACATTCATGTGTCTCCAAACATTTCACCCCCATAGATTGGTTAAAATGTTTCTGGGCCTGTGTTCCATGGCCTTTGAGACAACGCCCTGAATCAAGTGGGTAAAAGTATTGGGTAGCTTGATAAATGGCAATATGTGGGTTACAGCATTTTTTTGGCATGCTGGGGAGCCATTGAACTTGCCTTTGTTCATCATGACCCAACAGTGTGGTGCCAATCTCACATAATTTGAAGAAAAGCGTCTTAAGTATCGCACCGGGTGCGCAGCACTTACACGAGAGTTCGGAGCAGAGTTCAGTCACACTTCAGTGACCTGAGAGCGGAGAGAGGCTGGGATCAACTTTTTTTCCCGACTGTGTGGTTCTTTCATTTAAAGAAGAGCTGCTTAAGATTCCATCTGGGCCTGAAGCGTCGGAGCGAGAGTTCGGAGCAGAGTTCAGTCGTGCTTCAGTGAGCTGAGAGCAGAGAGCTGCAAGTAGCTGGGATTTCCTTTTTTTATTTTCCCACCTGTGTGAGTCTTTAAATTTAAGAAGAGCTGCCTAAGCATTGCCCTGGTGCGAAGCGCCAGTGCAAGAGTTCGGAGCAGAGTTCAGTCGTTCTTCCGTCAAGCGGCAGGAATGCAGCAGAAATAGGGGTGCACTCGTACATGTCCATGTATTCATGAAACACACATTGGGCCTCATCACAAGTTGGGCGGTAATGCCGGCGCTATTACTGCCGGCGCTATTAGCCCTACCGCCAAATCCCCCGGCGCTATTAGTGCCAGATCACGGGTTTGGCGGAACGGTTAGTGCCCATTCCCCATTGGGCCCATTCGGGAATTCCTCATTCCCCATTGGGTGCAATGGGGAAAATTTGCGCATGCGTTAATAGCGCTGAAAATCGGCAAATTTGCAGCAGATTTCCCCCCAGCTCTGAGCTGGGGGGAAATCTACCAAGGCCATGATCTGGCGGACCCTTAAATGCGGCGGTAATAGCGCTACCGCCGCATTTAAGGGTTACCGCCAAACTCGTGATGAGGTGCATTGTATTATGCAAAAGAACCTGCATCAATTTTGAAGGCAAATAGGCTGGATTTTAGTACAGAAAAATTCTCCCAAATCCTAACGGAGACCCAAATTGTCTTTTACATCAACCATACTCACTGGTTCGGCCTATTGGACCCCTCATCCCACAACCCGGGTAGCAAAATCACATAGTCCATCTTAGTTCAACATTTTGTTCATGGTCCGAAAAATGTTTATAATCCATTGTGTAGGCCCGTGTCAACAGCGCCCACAAAATGCAGCACACAAATAAACACACAGTATAATCACCACTCTAATCTTCATGACACCATTGGACATTATCAATAACCCAGTTCATAGCTAACATTAACACTGTAAGCATAAGCATTTTGGAGGGTTGGTTGTATCTTCCTCTGAGGCACGGGTGGCATTGGGAAAGAGGATGGCAATGGAGCACTCCCCCTTGTATATACCACTGCCTCACTGGATGCAGGCAAGGCAGTTCCTCACCTTCAGCCGCCATGTCCCTCCCCATTGTGCCTCTGGAAGCCACAAACACAGAAGATCAGAGGCCCCCAGCATGGCCTATGTGGCAGCCCCCAATGGTGCCACTCTTTCAGGGCCATGGCCGCACCACTATAGGGGTGCACTCGTATATATGCACATGTCTTCATGAAACACACATTGTATTATGCAAAAGATACCACATCAGTTTTGGAGGTAAACAGGCTGCATTTTATTGTATAAAAAGTATCACAAATCCTTACGGGGACCCCACGTGTCAATTAACTCCACCATAATCGGTTACCATGAACTTGACCTTGACCCTAGCAGCCCTGTTGACCAGCCAGCTGCCGGTTCGGCCTATTAGCTGTCTGAGCTGTCCCAGGGTTACTTGCAGAATACCATATCCAGCTGTATAGTCCAGCACCCAAGCCTGGGCTACATTTCCACCCAATGGGCAACCGAAGGGGACACCCCTACTGTCCGCACCATTTTGGCCTTTTGGATGTGAGTGGCCCCTCAACCCACAACACGTATAGCAAAATCATAGTTCTTCTTAGTTCAACATTTTGGTCATGGCCCGAACATTTTCATAATCCATTCTGTTGGTCCCCTTTAACAGTGCCACAGGGCTGATTGGGCTACTGTCCGAAAGCCCTCCTCCAATGCCAGGGTATATGCACCTATGAATACCCCCCAGCAAAGCATGAATGAAACCATCAAATCCTTCTTATGAGAGATGGACACCACCCCTGTGGAAAAAAAACTGGGAAGAGAATCTTAATAATCCATGCCTAAGGCTGCATTACATAGGAGAGTGATTGAACTTTGCCAGTTCTATGTTCAACTTTACTGACTTGTTTATAGCTGTGGGGTTCAACCCCTTCCCCCAATCCTACCTCAGGATCATCTCAGACCACAATAAGACCGTACCCCCAAAGTGATGTGCCAAGAATGAAAACTCACCCAGTATAAATTGCCAAACACACTGCTTGCCCCAAAATGACATTCTGTTGCCCCGTATATGCTATACTAAAACCTCTGGGTGAGGAAAATGGCCCCCGTACAGGGCATCCAGCAAAACTTTATGAAGCCGTCTCAGCCAAAGGTCCCCAGCTCCCAACCAGTAACATACAATTCCGTTGTACACACGCTTCTCATGCCATATCGGATCCTTCAGCCTTGCAACAGATCTTGACACAAATGAATGGCCCATACCCATGCCACTTTGGTGCGTGCCTCACTCCTGCATGAAAAAATGCAGAGTTAGCGCAAAGCTTACTTAATGCTGCACCATTGGCCGTAACCCTGGACTAACACAGCGTTGGAAACATTCTGACTTCCACTGCCCTAACCCCTGAAGTGCCGGCGAGGGTAATCCAAAACATGCAGCTTTGTGGCAGCCCATATGCGGAAGGAGTGGGAAGTGAAACCCGCAGTGACAGACCCAAAACTTGGTATGCTTTCTGCATCACCCTAGTAAATTGGAATTCGGTTAAGGGACCCTCCAACCCTCTGCATGGACTAGCAGGTTCTGATGACCCGCACCAGATATCATATTCCAATACTGCTCCAAAAGGAGCCTAAGGCACCAAGAATGGTCAGGGGCTGCAAACAGAGCGACCCACATCCCCTTACTGAGCTGGTCTGTGTTGGGCTTGGCAACATACAACCTCACATGTTGGGGGTAAAGATGCGTGTGAGCTCATTTCATCCCCCCAACTGATCTGCTCTAGATGATGCCACCAGTTCACTCACCTATTTCTTTGCAAAAGCCAAAGACTATCCCTGGTCCCTCAACACCTTCAAATAGCATGCTATACCATAACAGTTGCCCATCTCCCCCATAATGGTGATCAATGCATTATCCCTCCAAAACTTCCTCCAGTCAGTCTCACT
This sequence comes from Ambystoma mexicanum, assembly GCF_040938575.1. Lineage (NCBI taxonomy): Eukaryota > Metazoa > Chordata > Amphibia > Caudata > Ambystomatidae > Ambystoma > Ambystoma mexicanum. The sequence goes on from NC_090932.1 coordinate 721,775,004, forward strand.
CACTCACTCACTCACTCACTCACTCACTCACTCACTCACTCACTCACTCACTCACTCACGTACAACCAAATTGGCACCACCCTCTCAGTCTCGACACCTTACCTTCACTCTTTCAAAACACTCCAACAGTCTTCAACTCCTCCACCTGCTACACCCTCCTTGCTGGTCTCTTGGTTTATCTCCTCATTTTCCGACCTCACCCCAACGCCTTAATTTAAAACTGCTGGCATTGTATAGCCCTTCAATTCCTGCTTATGATCTCCCCCTAGCTCCCATTGCTTCCTTACATCAGATGTTTCCTTGGACCAATCTCTATCAGATCTATACCCTTGGCTGTTTAGGACCTCCCTGGGAAGTCTTCAAAGAGCTCTTTAGCCTCACCACTTTCTCAGACTCCATTTTCCTGCAGCCACCCATGAAGTCAGGAGAGTAGTCTGCTCTTGGAATATCTCCTGTCATGGGGGATTCTCTTTACAAACAGGGTTTGGAGAGGGTGTCCTCTGTTTGCGTGTGATCCCTTGTCAGTTGTAGCTTTTCTGCCACTGTCCCACTGATCCAATGTTGTCTGTCGTGGGTTTGTGGGGTGGGGGTTTGGTGTTCCATTCAACTTAGGAAGGGGGAAGGCCAATCCATTCCCATTTGGGAAATTAGTGTGCTCCTCCTGCTATAGGCTCGGTGTTCTCCAATAAAGCTCAGGTTCTTGTCATGTTTGCAGTCCCATTTTTCCTTTCTTTTGTACTGCCTCTCAGGGCTCATAATTCACACCAAGTTCCCCTCCATGTTATTGTCACTAGCAAGAATGGAGTGCCCAAGAGAGCATACGTTTAGCAATGAGCCGTTGTTGTCCAAGAACTGCAGCGAACAATACAGTTGCGGGTCTGGTTCAGCAATCTTATCTGCATGAAGGTTGATTACATACATTGCAATCAATAATTAGGTCCACAAACCTTCCCACACTGCCCTCATTTATACTCTGTGAAGTCACAATCCACCCCCAATTCCCACAGCACAAAGTGAAGTCATTGAAACATTTGAGATGACCAGCAGAACTTCCCGCCTTGGGCACCTCATACTGATTCTCAAGAGAATGGCTTTCCACGACACCACCAGAGCCTTGAACCACGGACATACTGCTATACAAATGTCGCATATTGTGGACACTATCTCGTTTACCAGGGAAAATGTGCTATGAGGAAATTTGAAACCACTGTGGTTCTTTTCAGCTCCATTACAAAATGATATTTCATAAATGATGTTGAATTATAAAATGGTCATGTATTACTTATTCGTTGGCAAAACCTGTGAGCTCTAATCTGTGACCTTGAAAAATAACAACCATTGTGTACTTCTCTCAGCGCTGGCCTGGAATCACAGACTCTGCACTAAAGCACCAGCCACAGTGGGCTTTACTGCGCACAAAATGCTAACACAGGTTTAAAGCAAAAGCACATTTTTAAGGCTTATTTACCGCATATAATTCTAGCACTAAGTTTGAGTATACTGACATGTGTCCCTATATTTATGGATTAGTTTAATTAAGGATTTTATTTCACAGGTATCAGAAAGAGCCCCCTCCACTTTTACAGTCCTACTCTCGCAGCTGAGAAGTGTGTTAAAGTGCTTTGAACTTGCATCTTTATTACCGCCAGATGAAATATAGTGTTACCTCAGCATCTGCTCTACAGAACTCAGGATAAGACGCTGATTAACATGCCCTCCACTCATGAGTACATCGAGAACCCAAGGAGGCAGATCCAGCATACTTTTACTTATGCCCAGCACAACATAGAAAAGTTGTCTGAAGGGATGAAATCCTACTTGATTTGAATACTAGGAAAAACGAAGTATGAGGTAGTACACAAGGTCTATCACTCTGATTTTCAGAACAATCAAACCAACCAATGGAAATGTCTTCCATCTTGGTGCAGCAGTTTTCAGATTGTGGATAAAATATCACCTGTTGCCAGCAAGATCTGCATGCCTAAAGGAGAACAGATGGAAGAAAAGTGGGTCCATATCAATTGGTTAAAAAGCTGTCATCCCAGACTAGCTTTAGGAGTGATTGAGGACTCCACGGAAGGTAGAGCAGATGAGCCATCTGAGGAATGTAAGGAAGGCATGATATCAACAGTAAGACAGACACAAGTAACCACAGTTCAAGGGTGTTAATTGAACTTCAATTGGGTTTTAAAAATGCCTATCTAATCCTAAATCTAAAATTGGGAGCAAGCTAGGACCAAAAAAATAATAATAATGCAGTCCTGGCGGTGTATTGTCCAAGTAAAAGGGCCTATACGAATATGCCTATTGCCAATCCTTACCTCTAAATACAAATAGTGTGGGAAACAATGTTATACAAAAGAAAAGTGTTCAAGAAATGATATGTCTGGATATTAAAGCCATTGGCTTCCCTTCCCCACGTTTTTAGAATGGGACAAGGTGGCACACACAAGCTTAGCACAGTCTCTGGCTTCTCTAGCAGGAGGGTGCAGTTCAAAATGGCAACATCATGGCCTTCTGTGCCAAAGTCTCTTTACCATTCAAAGTCTCTTTCCATAGGGCCTGATGCAATACGACAAACAACAAAGTTCCTTTCTCCTTAGGGTTTCACATATACACAATTTTCTTAGAGATTTACTATTCACCTCAGATCCCCCTCCGCCGAGCTCAGATCCACTTCAATACAATGTTCTCTGGATCTTCACGCATCCTATTTTCTCGCGTGATTCACTGTTAAAACCGGATCCCCCTCTGCTGGGCTCAGATTCGTTTTGACACAAAATCTTTGATCAGTCTCCCTCTGCCGGTCTCAAACCAATTGATCTACTTTAACACAAACTTGCTTTAACCCAAAGCTTTCCATTGATCTCCCACTTCTGGGCTCGAACCAACTTTCTCTACTTTGTCATGAACTTTCTTTACTGTATCAACATTGCTGTTCTTCGATTGTGCGCAGGATTTTGCTTGACCCATCGCAAGACCACTTTGATTCACAATCCTTTGCCGCTCTTTCACTTTTGTCGACTCTCAGCTGGATAGTGTGCTCTCGTCCTCTGCCTTTCATCCCTTTAGGGAAGAGTAATGGAAGTCAGGTCTGTGTGATGTTCAGTAATTGCCTGACCTTGCCTGACCATTGTATTGGGACATGTCAGGTATACGGCTCAGGTGTTAGTCCATTTTCTCTCATAGGGGGTTGCCTGTGAGAAAACATTTATGTTGTAAAAGAGGGGTTGAGTTCCGAAATAACCTACCTGGAAGGATGGTGTAAAGGTGTTACAGGGAAGGGGATACCACATCTCACCATCCAGTGTCCCACTCCCACTCCCCGAAGACCCGTCACCCAGATGATCCTCCTGCACTGGTCCACCCCAAGGAACTGGATCCAAAAACGCTGGTCTTGTCCTGGCCACCCGGATGAAAGATCCTTGGGGGCTAGTGGGTGAGACACCTTCTGGTTTCTCACAGGAATGAAAGGTAAAGTCAGAACCGCAAGACGGAAACTAAAATATATAATCAGCGAGTAATTGATTTAAAATTTCATCTGAAATGTTGGACGGAAATTAAATAGTGTCTTGTATTGACAATCTTAAAAGAGAAAATGTGTCTCCAATTACCTGCAATGTTATCTGGGAAAATTATGTTTAAACATAAATTCTTAACAATTATTTTTACTCCTCTTTTTAGAAAACTAAGAAGATTTTCCATTTGTTGATTTATTAATTTAATTATTTTTTTTCTCTCTTCCTTTCCTTTTCCTGCCTATTACACTATTTATAAAAATTGTGTAAATATAATGTTATGTTGTTTAAATGATGTTTACTTACAAAAATGTTACGTTTCTATCTTCTTCTTGTTAAAAATGTCAATAAAGAAATTTTAAAATAAAGAAAAGTAATGTAAATTCCTTCCAGCATGGGGACCCAATGAGGAGAACCCCGGAAAGCAGAAAAGGAAAAGAAAGGAGGGGAATCCAGGAAGGGGGTCCCTTCCATACCCCAGAAACCCAAAGAAGAGATGAAAACTCGATCACCTACTCCCGGATGAAGAATGGAGAATGGGACATTCCCCATCGTAGAACTTGATTTGTGACTGTTAAAAAAAAGAAAACAAATTATAGAAACCCCACCCTCCGCTGCTCTTTCACAGTAGTTCAAACGTCAGACAAAGAGCAGTGGGGCAGGTACTTGTGGGATGGGGACTTGTGGGGTATTTTCAGTGCCAGGATAGAAATGCACTGCAGCTACTAAGTAAGCACAAAGGTGTAGGAATGTGGAAAGTGAATTGTTGGTTGCCAGACAAAATAGCCAGCATGTAACTCGCAAATGCAAAACATCTAAATATTATCTTCAAAAAAATGAACATAAAAAAAATTATTGTGCCTTGTGTTCAAGTGACAAGGCCAAAAGAAATTAGGCCTACTTTGCATTACAGGTGACATATGGCCTAAAGTGCAGATTTGCTCAAACAGAGACCAATCTGTGCATTAAACATGAAACACCATTCCCAGAATATAAGTATAAGATTGGGCATTGATGGCATGGTTCAAGAGAAAAATCTATATGATGTGATGTAAAATATGAAAGCAGATCTCTTGTAAAGAAAGAAAAATGCAGAATTTAAAAGCACTAGTTTCTGTTCATAGGAACTGACTTCAGCCTGTGCTGGAACACCCAAATAAACCATTGCCCATCAGATCACAAAAGTCAAGCACTCCTTAACCTCTCTATCTGTAAATCTTTCGGAGATCGGCAGAGCCAGGAGGGGGACAGAGCTTGTGTTGTTGGCAGACATTTATTGGGGTGAAATGATGACCACTGAATAAATAAAGATGCATCCCATGGATGTTTGAACTCTGTAAAATACTCAAAATGAAATTCCATTTGTAGTGAGGTCCTGGGTTGGCTGACAGTTTACATGTAGCAGGGGAATGTCATGTAATTCAGGGGGCAGGGTTATACCCCTCTGTTCAAGCAGATAAGGAAACACATTCTCTGGTCATTAGCCTTTGAAGAATGCTTAAGTGTTTTATTGCAGACTAGGTCCCTAAAAAAGCCAGATGGCTAAGCCACATACAGGGCTGGGAACTGACACCTGCTTTTTTATTGAATTAAAAATATGCATATAATTAAAGGGTCTGATAGGATCATATGGGGAATCATATTTTGCTCATAAACTGGACAATCATAATAAACACAGTGTTGGTTCAGATGTCTTTGGAAAGCACATGAAGAGCCCAATATGTTGCCAGGAATCCTCTCAGAATTCGACCTTGGGAACTAGAGTTATAAGTTAAAATGGGTTTGTAGCTTCCCAGAAAAAGTTACAGGTCAGAGAGTCAGGAATATGGTAGTTTATAGAATCAGATACCGGTCTGCACAAGATCACAATTTTCATGGAAGTCCTTTTTGGGGAAATCGAAAAAATCTATAATTTGCAATGAGTGCTGACCCTTATCTTTAAATTGTAGAAAAGTGTCATGTAGAAGATTTCTAAATTCATATCTGAGTTGGTCAGAAATGCAATTTGGAGCAAGAACTCCCAGAAATCGGGTTTAGAGACCTAAGAACCAATCAGGGGAAAGGGGATAGGACTTCTTAGGGGGAAGAACAATCAAAATCCAATTGTAATAACAAGGCAATAAGCTAGTACATCCTAATGTATATATTGTAGGGTGTGGTTAGCAGGGTTAAAACCAGATACACACAAAATAAAAAATTAAAATCAGACAGAAACGTGGAGATCAGGAAAAACTGAATTGGACACTGGGAAGCAGCAGAAAAGACAAGGAGACACTGGGATGAGATTTTGAGAGAAAATCATATGAGCAGATAATAAGACAACCAGACAAGGAGGAGACAAAAAGGCAAGAGGGAAGGTGGAACTAAAATTGGTAGAGAACCAGGGGAAGGGTTGGGGGACATCCATAACAAGAGGCTGACAGAAGGATTGAGGATAGGGTCCATTGATAACCTGAGACAGAAGGGCTTTTGGAGTAGCATCCATAACCAGGTCCCATTGCTTCCCATGAGATGATCCAGGATGCCTGCTGACTTCTCCTGCGCACAAACCCAGAGAGATTCAAAGTGAGTAAATTTGTCAAACAGAACAAACCTTTGGTGGGGATCTGTGTGAATTAATATTTTCCTCCTATTAATGGAGCTTGCATACAGAAGTAAATCCCGAGCATTTCTTTTTATTTAATAATGTTATTGACTCCCACTTAGTCAACAGACACTGGGGATATCTTGGGGAAATTCAAAATCTTCAACATCTTTGCAAGTGTGAATAATGATATGGTTGTTAAAGTTGAAGTGGACCATCCAAACCAAGGAAGAAGATATCTATAATCTCATTAAAAAAGCAAGCAGCTCGAGAGCTCCAGGGCCTGATGGCCTGACAAATGGCATTCTTAAAAAGGAACCGGAACTATGGACAAAATGTATGGGGCTCCTCTTTGAACGGGTAAAATCGTTGAAGCAAGTGCCGACTTCTTGGAAAAGATCTATAGTCATCCCATATTCAAAAAGGGCGATAGGAAAAACCCCATCAATTACTGTCCCATTGCCCTGCTGGACATGATGGGTAAGATCTTTGCTAAGTTGGTTTTGGGGGCCTTAGATGTATGGACATTATCTTCAGAGCAAATGAACAAATGGAGGTCAGGTTTCGTTAAAGGTATGAATACATCATTGAACGTGTTCATACTTAATCTGCTGAAAAAGCAGTGCAGCTGCCATCCCAAGAAGAGGTGTTTGGCCTTCATTGACCTATTACAGGTTTTTGATTCAATAAATTGAAACATGCTATGGAACAAGCTGGCCAAATGGGGTTTCCCTTGGGACATATTAGAAGCAATTAAGGGCCTTCATACAGGCACGGAACTACAGATACAGATGGACGAAAGGGGGCACCCTGTCCCGTTCAATAACAACAAACAGAGGTTTAGAACAGGGTTGCCCATAGGCTCCTTCTTTATTCAATATTTACCTGTCGGATCTTACAGCTGCACTGAAAAAAGTTAGGAGCTTCTCCCCTAACATTGCTGGGACTGCTATCGACCACCTAATGTACGGAGAGGATTTTGTCCTAATAGACCAAACCCCGGTGGGATTGCAGCGACAAATAAACACCCTGAATTCATACATACAAGAGAACGGCCTGAAAGTCAATGTGAGTAAATCAAGGGTCCTGATGTTCCATTCAGCAAGATGAAGGAAGTTGGGTAATGGAGCATGGTACATAGAGAAAATGAGGCTAACGGAAGTAACACCATTGATATACCTGGGGAGCTGCATAGGTATATTCATGAGAGAAGTACATCAAGTAAACATGCTGAGATATAAAATGCAGACAATGGCCAATCGAGGTAGCCTGAATGAAAAGAAATTTAGCAAATACTCGATCATTCTGACCCAAACCTTCTAAAAAATTAAGGTTGCTCCGACAGTGACCTTTGGGGCCGATGCATTTGGGAAATTGCTGAGAAAATATGGGACACTTATGGAAAAAGGTGCTGAAAATCAAAACTGTATGCCAACATCAGTAATAAGGCAAGAACTAGGCCTGATCTCATTGTACAGACAGGTTACCTGGAAGAACCTGAATCTATTCCGTAATTGCATTTTGGATATTCAAGTATGAGTTTTCGGAGCATTAAATGAGGGAATGATGAGAGGGTGGGATAAAGATCTACAAGACTGGAGAAGAGCATGCAGCAAAGTCCTAAACAACTGGGCATGACTGAGGACCAGTTACAAACTAATCCAAACTCAATAAAGATCAAACTCTTGAGACAGGATTGGATCTGGACCCTAGAAAAAGAAAGTAGGGTGACATTTTGCCATAAGGAAATCATTGCTGATAGGCCCTATAATGTTCTACAAAACTATTTGATAACATGCCTGAGAACGTGGATTAGATTTAAATTCAAGAGACTTTGCCTTAACCTATATCCCACCTTGGGACCACTAGCCATATGTGGAGAGCATGGCACAATAAATACTGATTATGCAGATTATGAAGATTATGCAGGATAAAGAACAAAAAGGAAACACTTAAACATCTACTATGGACACTGACTGTGCATAGAACGGTGATGCTAGGAGAGTTCTTTAAGTTGTTTAGAACACGCAACAGCAATGAGTGGTGGCAAGTCTGCATGCAGGGGGGAAAGGACACCACTCATAATTGCTTTGGTCTCCTGGATAAAGTTTTTCAATGTATCAACAAAAACAATGAAGTACATCTGAGAGAGAAAGAGAAATTAAATGGCACTCAATAGGTCAATTATTTGGGATATGACTGTTCAAAAGGTTGGAACGTTCATTGTAAAGGTTAAAGACTGATGAAAATGTTGTAATACCTTTTTAAATAAAAAGAAAAAAAATGATGATAGTTGTTAAAGTAATTGTGGATCACCTGTTATCCTTTTGCCAAACCCAAAATTCCACTAAAGGAGAGGGGTGCATTTAAAAAATGAAATTTCAAATTGTTAAACACTCCCTGAACTCTGCATAACAGCCGAAGGGGGCCCAAATGGTAAGCTGAATCTATGGCTCTGTGATGTGTAGAATATTGTCTCGAGGGTTAAGTAAATGGAAAATAACTGATTTAAAAGCACACACTCTCTACAGAGAGTGACTGATAAGAAACTCCAAAGTGAAGGGGGACATTTTCGCTGCATAGTGACTAAGGAAAAAGTTTCATCATGCATTGAGAAAAGTATTCAGTTGAATGATGGTTGTGGCAAAACATTGCTAGAAATGGAAAGTGCATAGGGATATCAGAGAAAGGCACTCCGAATGTCTATTCTTGTGCCCAATAGAAATGTGCTACATTGTATTTCAATTAGACCCCATATAAAGGCACAATTGTACTTTAAGATCCTAGTGTGCTGCATTAATTACCCTTACATTAGGAGTATTCTTAGGAGTGAAACAAAGCCTCGGAAGTATTCCTCAGAACGTTGTTTTCTTCTTACTTGTGACCAGAGGGGGGATGAAATCAGAACTGAAATCTGTACATGTTGTGGGGCCTTATATTTTCTATTTTCTGTGGTTTTAAAAATGTACATGTGGGTTTAACTTGTTTGCAATGAGGAATAGTGTCAAAGAGGAAAGGATTTGTTCAACGAGTAGAGTGCTTCTTGATAATTATTGTATACCTATCTGGATATTGTCTATTAATTAAATGCACACTGGCCTGACTTTTGGCTTGCCTATTGCAAAAGTGGTGATGGGATCTAGGGGTGTTATATGAGTCAACAGCTGAGTTAGTCACGAATCCCAGTTATTGATTAATTGGTTTGGCACTTTTGATTAAGGGGGATTGAATCGCTGCATTAACCTTTCCCCCCTAAATATATCCTACTGCTTCCCTTTACTCCAATCCTATCCTTCACCCCAAACCTCATAAATAGTCATTCAGGGGTTTCCTGAATTTTGATCGCTATTACCCCAGACAGGAATATGTGTGTTTATCAACCATCACTCTCTAATAGTCACTCTGAGTACTTCTGCCTTGCCTAACATATTCACATATAAAGTTGAGGGATGCATTTCAAATTGTATTTGCAAATGGGTAACACTTTTAAAAGTGTTTTTACATGTTAAGTTAAATATAATAAAACAATGACTGAAAAGCAGCTCTCGTTTCCTGTCCCTGTTCCTGTTTAGTCAGTATCTCTCAGATTTATTGTCAGAATTATTATCAAGGGAACTATCCCAACAAAAATTCAAAACAAGTTAACAAAATCTTCAAATGTTTATATTATGTTTTTTTTCTTCTTTAAATGTTATGCGCATAAATTACAGGATAACTATTTTTATACGTGGAGTTACAGTGAGTTACCAGAATGTACAACAATGAGTGGATGAACCAAGTGTATATATTTCTGAGATAAACCACCTGATTTGCTTTGGGCACAGATGGTAAGAATGGGGCCAGCAGGCATATATTCTTTAAATATGCCTGTAATATCTTAGTACATGAACATGCATTTAGTTAACACCTTTATATGTAATTGTGGGACAGTGATGTAATAGAAGAGGGAATATAGAATGTGGAACCCAGGAGAAAGGATGATGATCTGAGTGAACTGAGAGAGGAACTGTTAGCTGTGGTGGAGCCGGTGGGTTTATCTATGGATCTGAAATAAACCAATTTATCTACAATACTGTGTGGGCCAATACTTCAGTGGCGACGAGGATGGAATGTTATTTGGCTTAGAACAGCAAACCCTCCGAGTAGCTGCTCATTCACACTGGATGTATCACTACCTGCAAGCCAGGTAACATTGGTCACCAATTGGAATAAACAGAACTCCAGGAAAACCACCATTGAACCGATTGTGAAGTCAAAAGACTGAAGAGCAGAAACTATCACACTACCTGTGTGAAGGATGAAGTACAGAACATAATTCATGAAGGCCAGGAGTCTGCAATCACAAGTGCCACTTTTTTTAAAAAAGGACAAGGAAGTTTACTTGGATATATAACTGTCTTTAATAGACCAACGCTTGCTCAGCAATACAATCCGGTGAGAATTTTATCAATATTCAAAGTGGGATAATAGAACTAATTTGGAACATGAGCGGATGTATGATTATAATTTAACACTTGCATATATAATATAATAATATTTGAGCAACGTATTTCTAGTTGTTTTTAAAGACGATTGGACTTCTAAAGTGCACGGAGCAAAGCATAAAGCATACGAGTGCCATAGTAAGGAACATCTAACTTTGAGCAATGTGTTGCTAGTCATTTTTAAAGATGATTGGGCTTCCAAATTGTACGGAGCAATTAATAATGAAATAAATACATTATTGCTGAACAAAGGAACATTCAACCTTGAGCAACGTGTTGCTAGTTGTTTTTAAAGGTGATTGGGCTTCCAAATTGTACAGAGCAATTAATAAAGAAACTAAAACACTATTGCAGCAATTGTTAAACTTCCATCACCATCATATTATCAATTATATCATTACAGTCAGCCACATAACAAAATTACAAGAAAGAGAAAAAACATATATATTGGGAACATCACATCTGTTCCACTAATAGAGGTAACATTTCATTGCAAGAATATAAAGGATCAAGAAGGACCACGCATCTCACATAATATAAACAAATATACTATATTCAGATTTTTCTCAAACCTCATTTAAACAATTGTTATCAGCAACCTCTGCCAGTCATGCAAGGCATACCACCTCCTAATTACTTTTTAGACACAAAAGGTGAAGCTCCTGTGCCATGGAAACGGTGGAAGAAGCGTTTTGATCATCATGTGTTAGCAGCGCATGGTCCCAATTTCTCCAGTGAGAGGAAGAGGTGTATACTTATTCATTGTTTAGGAAACTATGGTCAGGAACAGTTTGAGAACCTGCCTGCACTATCTGATCAGAAATCTGTGGGGTTGATGGACTATGACAAGTGTATAAAAATGCTTGATCTACCTTATGAAAAGTCCATTAGTGTCATTCTTGAAAGATAGCATTTCGAGAAGCGAAAACAAGAAAATAGAGAAACAGTAGAACAATTCATCGCTGCTCTACGCGGTTTAGCCACTACATGCAATTTTAGATCAAATTTGGAAGAGCGCCTCCGTGATCAGTTTATGTTGGAATGTAAGGACAGTAAAGTAAGAGATGCCTTATGGGCCAAAGGCAATCCTTCATTGGATGAACTTCTCAGGATTGCAAAGGAAGTGGAACATACAAACAGATGTGTAAAGGAACTGAAAAAAAGAGAAGAAACTGATAACAAACTAAATATGACTAATGTTCCAGAAGTACTGTATACACAAGAAGTCAACAGTAAAACTACTAGAAACAAACAAAAAAAAAAAAAAAAAAGATCAAGTATATGAAAGAATAAAAGGGCCAAAATTCAAGGAAAGAAGAGATGAAAAAAGGGATGTGAACGATCATAAGAGGAAATGTTTTAGATGTGGTAGAATATATCATATTGCTAGCAGTGATAAGTGTCCAACGTTAAAAGAAATGTGCAAAAGGTGTACTAGGAAAGGACACTTTATGAATTGTTGCAAAACCAAAGCAGAAAACATTGAATGTGTTGATGAGTTATGTGATGATTTTGAAGAATGTGCCTTTATGATTGAGAATTCAGACATCAATATAGTGGAACATTTTGATGCAGATTTAGAAAATCCTATGGCTGACATACAGATTTGCAATTCAGTTGTTAAGATGGTCATTGACACTGGTGTCAAGTATACATTGTTACCAAGAGTTACCAAGAATAATATTTGATAGACATTTCAAAGATAATATTGCATTAACAGATATTGATGTGAAGCCCGTTGGCTATGGGGGTTAATAAATTGAATTAGAAGGCTGGTTTTGGTCGACCATGAAATTTAAAGACAGAACAGCAAAGGGAAAAGTATACGTGTCAAAAAGGGGTCTTCATCCTTTGTTGAGCTGATCTCATCAGAAGATATTAAAAATAAGACTACACCCCAGTGCAGATGAAATGGTGTATGCTATAGATCAAGAGGTACAATTTGAACATCTTGAAAATCATCCAGTTTTCAGCAAAGAACTGGGAAGTTAAAGAAACTTTAGACATGAAATAATAATGAAATGCAATGGTGTTCCTGTTGTACATAACATAAGACTAGTGCCAATGGCTATCAGGAGTGCTGTAAAAGAGAAATTGGAAAATATTGTAGAGCAAGGTGTTATTGAGAGAGTTGAATCTTCTGAAGGGGTGTCGCCTCTGGTTGTAGTCCATAAACCTAATGGGAAACTAAGGCTTTGTATCGATTTTAGGTCAGTAAATAAATGCATAGTTCCTGATAGACATCCTTTGCCAAATATAGCAGAAATGTTGGGTTCAATTATGGATCCAAAGGTCATGAGCACGTTTGACCTCAAGTCTGCGTATCATCAAATTGTGTTGCACCCTAAGTCTAAGAATGTAACAGCTTTTATTACAAGTGAAGGTTTGTTTCAATGTAGGAGAATGCCCTTTGGGTTAATCTCTGCAGCTGCAGTGTTTCAACGTATAATTTACAATTTATTCCATCATATGGAAGGTGTCCTATGCTTTCAGGATGATGTTTTAGTTTATGGGAAATACAAAAAGGAACATGATGATAGATTGCACAAAGTGTTAAATATTTTTCGAGAAGCTGGTCTTACGCTCAGTAAGGAGAAATGCAAATTCAACAGATCACAGATACAGTATTTGGGACATGAAATTTCTGAGACAGGCATAAAGCCCAAACAAGATTTGGTTAATACTATTCTAGGTTTTCCAATTCCAGACACAAAAGATAAAGCCATATCATTTTTAGGAATGGCAGAATATTATGCCACATTTATTCCAGATTTAGCTAGAAAGAGTTTCAATATGAGGAAGTTAGCAAAAAAGAATGTAAAGTTTGTATGGGATGAAGAATGTGAGTTGGAATTCAAAAAGATCAAGAAGGATCTCAATGCTGCACCCATTCTGAAGTCTTTCAATCCCAATAAAGGTGGCATTCTCACCACTGATGCGAGCAATTAAGGTTTAGGTGCAGTATTATCACAGGTTGAAGGGGGAAGTGAACATCCATTTATTTTGCTTCCGGAGTACTCAAACCGGCAGAACGCAATTATTCTACAATAGAAAAGGAATTACTAGCTATAAAATGGTCCATTGAAAAATTTAGATCCCTTTTTTGGGGCACCAAATTTGTGGTGCGGACAGATCCCAAACCGCTAAAAGAAATTTTAACAATCAAAGATTTAGATAATGTGTCGGCCAGGATTAGGAAACGGGTCACACATTTGCAGGAATACAATTGGGATGTTGAATATCTTCCAGGAGATAAAAAAAAGTGCACAGTTTGTTTATCTAGATTAACAAATTATGTAGACTCTGATGAATGTGATAATGATGATGAAGAATTACTTAATATGACTCAAGAAGTGGTATCTGAAGATGAGCGGGAAAAGGCAATGGAATCAGATGAAGTTTTATGCAAATTGAAAAAATGCATTTGTGAGGGAGTCAAGAGTAGCGCAGTCAGGAAAGGGTATTTACCAGATGTGGTCAGACAAGTATATGATGAATTTCATATGAATGACAAATTTGTAATTAGAGGTGACAAATTGTTTCCACCCACAAGTGTGAGATGTAAAATTTTGGAGATAGCACACGAAGGGCATCAGGGTATGACAAAAAACGAAACAGTTGGAAATACAAGACTATTGCTGGCCTGGCATGGACATTGAAATAGAAAGAGCAATCAGATAGTGCTGTGCATGTGATGATTCTGCAAAGGGATACATTAATAGGCAGGAGCCCATGGCATTAATGTCTGTACCTACCATACCATGGGAGAGGGTGGGTCTGGACATTGTGGGACCAGTAAGGAGCAACGGTAGCTTGAAATATTGCATTGTTTTAATTGATATGCTTTCCAGGTGGGTGGAAGTGAAATGGGTAATAAATATCTGCTCCAGAGATATCATTATATTTTTTAATGACATATTCAAGAGGGAAGGGTATCCCACTACCATCATTATGGATAATGGGGTACAATTGATATCACAAGAAATTAAACATTTTTTAAAAGAAAATGGGGTTGAGCACAAAATCAGTTCCATTTATCATCCAAAAACAAATGGAATTGTGAAAAGGTTCAATAAGGTCATCAAAAATAGTATTTGGTGTGCCTTGAAGGATAAAACAGATTGGAAGAAAGCATTTGAAGACACTTTAGTCGCACACAGATTCACACCTCATACTACTACAGGGATATCCCCGTTTGAGATGCTGAGAAGTAGAAAGCTCAATACAAGAATTTGTCCACCATGGTTGGGCAGAGCATGCAAAAAGGAGCTTGACTTCAAGGAGATTGAAAGGAAGATCATGAATAAGCAATTAGTCAACAAGGAACGCTATGATGTGAGAAAAGCAGTGAAAGTTTGTGAAGTGAAGGTAGGTGATTTAGTGAGAATAAAACTGCCTTCCAAGGGTAATTTGGTGAAATGGTCACCTGTAACAAAAGTTGTGGAAAGATTCCATGGAGCAGTGAAAGTTTCAGATGGAAGTGTCTGGAATGTAAAGAAAGTGTGCAAGGGTTCAAAGGAAAAAAGGAGTGTGGGTAATGTTAGTAAAAGTTGTGTGGGAAATTCTAAAGAGGAAAGTGAGGATAGTGGCAAAACACGTTGTGGTGATGAACACAATACACACTCTAAACGGGTCAGCAGGAGACCTGTGTATTTGCAAGACTGTGAAGTAGGAATGTAATTAATGTTTGTATCAATACTGTTATTGTATGTAAACCTACATTGAAATAAGAAGAGTGTAAAGTAATTTTATGTTGATTCTATGTTTTATTGTTCATTAATTGAAGCGTTCAAAAAAAGAAGGTTGTGTAAGAAAGGGAGGTGTGTAATATCTTAGTACATGAACATGCATTTAGTTAACAACTTTATATGTAATTTTGGGACAGTGATGTAATAGAAGAGGGAATATAGAATGTGGAACCCAGGAGAAAGGATGCTGATCTGAGTGAACTGAGAGTGGAACTGTTAGCTATGGTGGAGCTGGTGGGTTTATCTATGGATCTTAAATAAACCAATTTATCTACAATACTGTGTGAGCCAATACTTCAATGCCCATTGTACAGTGGCAATGATGGCACATAGTGTTGGTCACCAGAATCATGAAAATCATGAACATGTGATTTACAGGGGAAATATTGGTGTATATACTATTAGGGCATGGCAGGGTTTGTCATTTGCTTTGGCTAGAGGCCACATGAAAGTGGGCATCACATATTGTGAAAATATGGCAAATGGCATATATTGTGAAAAGCCCCATTATTTGCTTTGTGTACAATGGGGCTTTGTGTACAATGAGCATACATAGGGGCAGAGGAGCCATGTCATGTCCTATTCAGGT
The DNA here is from genome assembly GCF_040938575.1 of Ambystoma mexicanum. Lineage (NCBI taxonomy): Eukaryota > Metazoa > Chordata > Amphibia > Caudata > Ambystomatidae > Ambystoma > Ambystoma mexicanum. Next base: position 721,790,927 of record NC_090932.1, read on the forward strand.
TCAAACAGCTGAACTCAATAGAGGTAACCTGATAACGGTATAACAAATAGTGAGCCTCGAAACAGATAACAATAAACAACTACTCCAACCCCCTCATTTCTGTCTTTATCAAGGGGAACCTTGGGATTCCTCCTCTCCTTAACCGCTATACAATCACCACTTGTCTTCCCTGTCCCCATGCCTGTAGACCTGAGTGCGGACCCACGTCTGTGATCCTCATTCCAGACATCCCTGAAGTGCTGCTGAACTCTTTAGGTAAGAAAAACACCAAATTAATCTGCATTACATCTTTCCAGCAGGGCAATATGAAGCCTTTTTTTTCATTCTGAGGATTGTCGTTATGAATGACACCAATATAAACGTGCTGTTTGCAGATGAATATTTATGCTGCAGTACAATGTGTTGAGAGGGCTCATGGTCTGCTTTGAGCACAAGTAGTGTGAAAGTATGTTTTAAAGAGCCCAAGTAGATGGCATTCTTGTTTCACTGTTACAAAAAGGAACTCGAAAAAAATGCTAGTTCGAGGTATGCTCACACTGTGCTCTTGAAAAAAAAAGCTGTAGTTATTCGTGTTCAATTTCTCACATAGGGCCTCATTACGAGTTTGGAGGTAGCCATGCCCTTAAAAAGTGCATGGCTACCCCCAAACTCGGGTCCGGGTTCCCTGAATGGGGAGATACCGGGCCTTTCCGACCTTGGAGGGTCCGGTATTTCCCCATTCAGGGAAGCCGGACCCGGTACATCCCCATTCCCATTGAGCCCCTATAGGGCTCAATGGGAATGGGGAGCATGCTAACAAGGGGCCCCTTAATGATGGACCTGTTGTTACTGCCTCATTACGGGGCCGCTCGCGGGACCCGCTAAGGACGTCTGGTGAAACCAGGCATCCTTACCGGGTCCCGCGAGGAGACCTCGTAATGAGGCAGTAGGGAGTTAACGGGGCCGGCATCTCTACTGGCACTGTTAACCCCCTACCACCAGGATCCTAAAGAGGCCCATAATTTGTTCAGTATTTCAATCAGGCGATGTACCCTGGTCTCAGCCTAGTATGCAGCGCACAACCAAAATATATGTAGGTTCAATATTTTGAGTAATACACCATTCATATCACACCCCATTTCAAATACCCCAGGTCACGATGGACCAGGAATCAGGCTGGTTGGTAAAGGTAATATTTATTTATTTATTTAAAATTCTAATGAAACATATACTTTTTAATAGGGAGCAGCAATCACCAATGTGGTGACAATAACGGATAGGAGGTATGTAATGCACTGAAATCCACTCTTTAGCAACACAAATGGAAAACACCAAAGAAAAGAACACTTTTGGCTTGTTTGGAAAGATAGCATTTAAGTTAGGCATTCCCCTCCAATATTCCTCAACCCACAAATAAACAATTCTAAATATATATAAGGAAGCAGCAGGTAATCAGGAATAAGGAATAATACACAGAATTCGAATCCAACCTTCCCTCCCCAAACAAGAGAGAAAAAGAAGAGAGAAATAATTTAGAATGAAAATAACACGTGTAAAAATGTGCAAAATGGTTGATTCCCGCCTAAAATTAACCAAATGGTTATTAATAAAAAACATGAAAGTATTTACTATAATTTTACTCTATACTGGAGCATGCAGGCTAGAATACCAAAGAGGGACAAAGTAAGCTCTGGAGTTGATTCATGACTTCAACCCCAGATCCCCAGCGCCCGCTCTGGCGGAACAAGACCGACCACTCGAAATAGGATTGATAGTTTAGGATTTACACAAGGTAAAATGACTAAAGAAATGGCGCTTAGAGAGATAAATCAAAGACAGGATGGAAATAAGGATTCTTACATTGCTACAAGTTATTACGGTAAGGATAGATGGTTTAGAGATAGGGATAGGGCAAGGCAAGGTATGCTATGGTTTTCTGTGATTCCTAATAATACTTACAGTCCACTTTAATTTAGGATTTTGGACCGTCAAGGGTTCTGATCATCACACAGATCGGGTCTAACCAAGCACAGTGGGCAAATCTGGCAGAACAGGATCACTTGGCCTGTTCTGGTCATCAGACTGCACAGGACTGGCTCTTCTGGTTACTGGATACTACAGATCAGTGTGATGGCAAGTTTGGAGCTGGCATGCATCTAGCAGCAGAAGGCCAGCTTGGATCAGGATGCTTCCCTTGAATTTTTGGGATTTTTAGAATTTGAGACGTGGCTGAAAAGGGCTTCAGCAATGCATAGGCATTGGCTTTGCAATGAAAATCTGGAATCAGGATCAATCAGAATGAATAAATCAGGAACAGGACGCCACGCAGGAAATCATTAAGAAGTCAGGAATCAATGTGTACTCTGTGTGCTGTCAGGTGCCCTTATTTATCCTGCCAGATGACATCACTACAGTATATGGTAGGGGCAGGCTTACTACCCACACCCATAATGCTAGGATTGGGCCAGAACATAGTTTCCGTCTTGCCCAGAGCTGATTGGATAATAGAAAATGGGTGTCATGTTTTTTGAGGTGATTTTTACAGTGTTTTAAAACCTCCCCTAGCTCCTGCAACCAACACCTAATTTTGCCAAAAACATATAATTATGCAGTTATAACCTCTGAGAAAATCAGATACACAGGTTACATATTTTATGTGTCATATTCCAATCAAAAACCCAAGTCTGTGGGACCTGGTTTTAGATTTCTGCTACATTTTGGCAATTTTAACCATGAAAGGTTTGGCCTAAAATTCCCCACTTTTGTACACAGATGCGCTTTTTACCTCTGGGATGTGTGTGCAAAATGTTATGTTCGCAACACCAATACTTACCCCGCAATCTGCCAATTTTTACAACTTCTGTACCTTGTGCAGTAATGAGTGCTACCAGGTTTTCAAAGAAATAGCATAAAATTGGATTTAGAACTTCACATTTTTCATATTTTTCCTCATTCTTGCTGTAAAATGAAATGTCTTTAAAAGTTCAGTTACAAAATTACCTCTAGAATCAAATGTCACATGATCAGTTTGTTTTCCTTTTCCCCAACTGCAAGCAGCTGTCAAATCCGCTGAAGCAGTATCAGGGGCCTCTCTCTTGATTGATGAGCTGGGGAAGTCCCTTTGTCCCGGTACATTCAAAGTCCTCAAAGCTAGCACTTAGCGCTTGCCTCTGCCAGAAGTTTATGAGGTGTCACCCTTTCTCAGAGCTGGCAACTGGCAGAGCAAGATTTTTTATATAGTTTGTCAACTTACATGTTATATCTTGACTTAAATCTATGGAATCAAATAGTTTATAGATGTACTTTTACCAGCAACAAATCATTTTACATTTCTAAGTAAGCAGGCCTTTACACAACAATGTACTTTTAAATAGGCGATTTTCTCTCTTCAGTCAGAAAAAGCACATGTTACTATTTCTTTAAATTTGGTTTTCATCTCCAGTAAATACACACTTTCTGCAGCTATAGTTCCTTTCTTGAGTGCTGGAGTTGTTTTGCAGCATGGATACATTTCACAGGCATCTATTTAGAGTCTCTCTCTGAACAACTGATTCTTTATACACTTGCAAAGAAAATAGATGTATTTCCCGTGTAAAATGAAAACAAAGCCCCTGGTTGATTTTTCAAAGGTACTTTTGACAGGAGATGACCCGGTTACTCTGAGGCCAATGAATGATCCTGGATCACAGTGGTTCAGGGTAAATGGGTGGATTTAGTGCCAAGCAGCACTTTAAAAGTTGATAAAATGTCATTTTAAAGAGGCATTTTGGGTTTTCAGCAAAGTAATGCTGCCTCTTTACTTCACTCCATGTTAAATGTTGCAGAGCACACTGGCATATTCCTGCAGTGAGTACTCTGTTCCACCCCACCTGAAATGTGTGTGGCAGGGTGGTGCAGCCATTTTCTGGTTGTTGAAAAGCGCAGTTTGGAGATACTGGCGCACACAGTAAAATGGTGTAGCATAGCATAGCTGGGTGGGTCAAAATATCCCAAAGATTCCCCCTCAACTTCATCTGGACTTCCAGTCGTGTGGGAGTCAGGCAAGTGGGATATGCTTTTCCTTGAAAAAGCAGGTTCAGTTGGGCATGAATTCTTCTTCCATCATCGAATGATGTGACACACTCTCCTCGAGGCCTCTGGTTGGAATGTAGAACGGTAAAAAAGAAAGCCCTCCTGTCGCGCTTCTCAAAAATATTGACACAGGGTAAGTGAGTTTAAATGAATAAAGAATGTATTTCATTTGTTTTCGTGGGTATGAACATATATAAATCAAAAGACGAGTTGTGTCGCACTCATGAGAAAATGAAAAACAAGCTTAATATATGTTTGTCTAAGTAAGATCCAAGCAATGCAGGTTGATAGTCACCTAAATTGCTTTCACTCGGTCTTAGTGCTTGGATCAGAGTTCCATATGGTACAGATTAGTTTCTACCTTAGTTGTTTTCACTAGGTCTTGGTTCTTGAGTCAAGGTTTCAAATAATATGGATAAGTTGTGTCCTTAGTTGTTTTCACTAGGTCTAGGTATCCATTATTGTGAAAAGCAAAGTCTTTTAAAGAACGACGTAGAGTTACAAAGTTTGATCCCAAGAGCAGTTTGCTCTATGGTTTGAGTAAATCCTTTTGAGGTTGTAATCCCAAAGTTAGATTCCAAGAGCAGTTTGCTCTATAGTTGAAGTAAGTCATTTTGAGGACAACACAAATATACAGGAGTAATCCTCAATAGGAGGAGTCCTATGATTGGCAGAACTTGGAAGCAAATTTGTATCCTCAACACGTGTTTCCCCACCGCGTGCTCGTGGTGGTTCTTCAGGAGGGATATATCATATGTGGGTAAAGAATTTGTCTGAGAGGAAGAGAAAGAAAAAGAAAAGGAAAAAATAGGAATGTAGAACGGTACCCTTCTCTCAGGTTTTCTTTTCTTTTGTGGAGCAACACCCCATATTTCCTTGGGTTTCTCCTTCTGAGTCCCCGAGGAGATCCTCCTTGGTACTGACAGTGCAATTAGTGCAAATCTATAAAAGAGAGCACAAACCGGTTATGACAATTTCCCACTAACTGTCCTCCAATCGGGATGACAGAAGTGGGATACACATGCATTCAATGACAATTGAAATATTCCTATGCTTCAGATGTATCCCCTGTTGGGTCTTCTATGGACTCCTCTATTCACTGCAAAGTGTGCCTGGGGTGGCAAATCTTTAGCTGATTGATGTGAACCCACTTCTCTTCTGTCAAGTCACCCTTGGGGATGTGGATTCTGTAGGCAACTGGTGAGATTTTGTCTACAATTTCAAAAGGTCCCTGCCAGCTAGGCAAAAATGTGCGCTCTTTGGTTTGGTTCCTTTGGAAATTGTACAAGTAGACCCTGTCTCCTACTTGGTATTCCTTTTTGGTTGTCTTTAGATCATAGTGGGTCTTCATGATGTCTGCAGATCTTTCTAGATTCCGCTGAGCATACGCAAAAGCATGTTGAAGGTGTTTTCTCATTTCTCAACATACTCATGAGTTGTGGAGGCATTTATTAGTGTCGGCTCCTGTGTTCTATAGAGCAGATGCTGGGCTAGCACCATCCTTCATCCAGTCATCAGCTCAAATGGAGACATCTTAGTTGCAGAAGAAGGTGTAGATCGGATGGCCATCAGGACAAGTGGTAATCGGATGTCCCAACTAGGCCCAGAGTCTGCCACAAACTTTTTTAGTATGCTCACAATGGTTTTATTGTACCTCATAACTCCACCACTAGAGGACCGGCGGTATGCAATATGAATTTTCCTTTTTACTCCAAGTATCTCCCACATCTTTCTCATCACTTCGCTGGTGAAGTGACTACCTCAGTCTGACTTAATCCTTTGGGGTAGTCCAAAACGCGAGAAGATGTGATTGATCATCAGGGCAGCTTCTGTTTCTGCCTTTCAATTTGGGGCCGGGAGACATTCCACCCATTTAGTAAACAAGCATATTACGGTTAACATGTACTTGTTCCCCCCAGAGGATGAATCACGGGCCCCATGAAATGTACTTGTAAATGTGACCAAGGCAGTGAATTCCCATCACCAGTTTGTTGTCCTACAGAAATTACTGTCACGTCCGGTGTTTGGTTGTTCTGAAAATGGAACTCAATATGATCATGTTTTTTTTCAACCCTCTGGCATGTGCCATTTAAACTAATATGGTTGACACTATGTTTTAATCTTATTGGCTGGTTAGTCTGGGTCCAGAGGACCTTGTTCGCACAGTCTATTAGGGGGGACAACCTTTGAAGGATGTCATTCCCCAGTAGACCTGGTATGCCCTCCGGAGTCAGGACTATGACTGGGTGTTTCACCTTGTGTCGGCCAATTTTATTTTCCAGATTTGCAGTCCCCTCAACAGGAATTTCATTCCCATTGAAGTTCTGAAGTTTTCCAGGAAGAGGGGTAAGAGGGATCTGGTATCTTTCCCCCCTTCCTGAATTCAGCTGATAAAAGGCTCTCTTTGATAGAAGAGTTGATTGGGATCCAGTGCCCACCAATGCCGGCACTGTACACTGCCCTTGTACTTGGACCCGGGCATACAATCTTTCCCTCTTTCTTCTCAAGGGGTCAAAGATAGTGTGCATTTTGGGCAAGTTGGTTGGTCAATTTCCTGATTCTTGACTCTGACACAGGGGTAGTTTGGGCATGATTCTGTGTGGGAGCTTGGGGATCTGCAAGAAAAATGTGACAGTTGTATATTTGGGGAGTTTTGGGCTCCCCTTTTTCTGATTCTGGGTACCCCCACCCTTTTTGGAGGCAGTCACAGAGTAGGTCTGGACAGTGTGGTTTCCTTAATTTCATTCTGGGGTTCAGTAATGGGCGATTCTGACTCAGTCCCCACATCCCCCCAGTCTTCATTAGGATATCTTAGGACCCATTTTCTTTGGGAGGAGTTCCCCCGTCCCTGAAGGAGAAGATCTTTTTCCCAGAGTCCTCTAAGTATCCGTCCCCTTCAAATTGGAGGAACCTAATCTCCTCCACAAAATGGGCCTTTTTGAGTTCTTTATTTCTCCTACCCACTCTCTGTTCCTTCGGTGGCAGGTTTTTGGGCACAGGAGATTTTTGTTCCGATTCCCATGTTTCCAGGGGCTTTTCATAAGTGGGGAAGGAAGCTTCCTCTAAGGCTTTACACCTCCCTTCCCCTTGTGCCTTCTCCTCTGGAACCGATGAGTTGTCAGGGTGCTCTCCTGTCGTTGTTCTGGAGTACCAGACCCTTGGTTTGTGGAGTTCTGAGCGGCAATGTTCATCAGAGGGTTCTGTCCACTTGTCTGGAGTGCTTTTGTGACAATTGATATTTATATGGGCTTGGGTGGGCGTTGATGTTATGTATTAGGGGAAGGGAAGATATCATGACTTTATACTGTCGTTACTCCTTTGTTAGGTAGTGGAACTGTCTGCAGACATCACACTGATGTGTGACTTTATTGTCATGAGGTCATTTGTAGAAATTTCATCTGGTTCACTTTCCATGCTTTATGGGGTTGACTATATGTTTGAAGTTGCTGTTTTTTTTTTACCTTACCAGGGTGGTTGGGGTTGTGTGTGAGAGGGGAGTGGTGCGTGTTGGTTGCTTCATGTGTAAGGGGGGAATAAGACTTTAATATTCTTTTACATTGGTGGTTTCCATGGTAGCATGACATGTCCTCATTAGTTCATGTTATTATATGTTTGGGTCTTCTTTGGATTTGACCTAAGGTGGTGAGATTATTATATGCATGCTGTGTCTGCTTACATTTAGTTTTGACATTATAAGTTAGTCAAGGGGGTTCTCAGTCTATGCTTTCTATGTTTGACTGGTGGGGCTGATGAATGAATGCGGGAAATTGATGTGCAAGGGGTGCCTTTGTGGCGGGCGTGGGCGCTATGTACTGGTCCTTGCCGATACTTGAACATTGAAAATTGTTGTAATGCATTTAGATATTGTAGTGCTTGTCTCACTTTGCTTATGCGGTTAGGGGTGAACTTCACTGATTTTATTTGAGGGAAGATAGATTGGTGGGGTTCTATTTCAATAGGAATTTGGCGTGTTAGTGGTTGGGTTAACATGGGCCTTGAGATTATTGGTCTATGGGGTTTTGTATATTTTTTGTGTTTAATGTTCTGAGAGGCGGATGATTCGGGTTGGGTTTAGTTGACATTTGTGTTGGTAAGTTAGATGAATGGTTGTGGGGTGAATTGTATGGTCGTGATTGACGTGAAGCATTGCATGTTGGATATATTTGGTGAGTAGATATTTACTTGCTATGGACATGCATTATTAGTGGAGTGAAGGGATTTGCATGGTTCATATTAATATCATAGGGATGATATCATTGTAATATTTATAAGTTTTGGGCATAGAGTTTTGTTTCTGGTGGGCATGGTTCAGAATGTTGTACTTGTTGTTTCTATTTATGCGTATTTTAAGTCTGCAGTTTTCCAGCCTGAAATTTTACGCAATACTTTTGCTTTATGTTTCTTGGTTCGTATGTGTGTCTTTGTTGTTGTGTTTCTGTTTTTTTTTTTTTTTTTTCTTGGAGCCCTGCTTTTGGCCTCGTTGGTTACTGCATACACTGTTCTCACCTGTATTGAGAAGTTATGGTGTTATGGTTGCGCGGACATTTGTCTCTTGGAATGTTAAGGGGATCGGAAATGTTGTGAAAAGACACAAGGTTTTGGCGAGATTGTAGAGAAGTAGAGCTGACGTGGTTTTCCTTCTAGAGACCCATCTTGATGAACAAACTGAACAATACTTGGCCAATTCGAGATATACTATGGTTGTCTCGAATTGCTAGGATTCTAGATCTAGGGGGGTGAGTATATTGTTTAGGAAAGGCCTAATGGTTACGATTGAAAAGACGGTTGCGGATGAGGAAGGTAGGATCCTGTTGCTTGATGTCCTCCTTGATGGGAAAAAATTGACGATTGGTTCAGTTTATGCACCGTGCTCGCCAACAGTATCTTTTCTTAATCAATTAGGCTTTTTGCTGGATGGTTTGGAAGGTGAATCGTTTGTGTTGGGTGGTGACTTTAATCTAGTGATGAATAGTGGGTTGGATCGGAAAGGGGAATGTAGATATTATAATGAGAAGCTTAGTGAGGAATTGAAGGCTTTCGTGTTTAAGTACAATCTTATAAATATGTGGAGGGAACTTCATCATGATGAGGAGGAGTTCTCCTTTCATTCACCTGTCCATGATTGTTTCTCCAGAATTGATTATTTCTTTATTACCTGACCTTTAGTCAGACAGTGTCGACAAATATACTGCAAAGGGGTATTTCTGATCATGCTTTAATGGACCTGCAATTAATTTTGGACAATGTACGTGCCAAATCAAGAAGATGGCGAATGCAAGCCAGTGTACTGAAGGATGATGTGTTTACAGTGGGTTTAGATGCATTTATTGGACATTACTTTGAGGAAAATATTGTCTCGGCTGATATTAAGTCTGTTTGGGATTGTTTTAAGGCAGTCTTGCTGGGAGAACTGATGAGTAGGTCTGCCCACATGAAGAAGAATTTTCCGAAGTTTATCAGTAATCTAGAGACAGAGATCAATGTTTTACTGAGGTTTTGTGCTACTGATGGTTCCGTTTCGAATAAGCTAAAATTGCATAAATTAGAAGCGGAATTGAGGACTCATGTTCAAAACCTAGCAAATAAAAGTTTGTTTTATTCGAGACATAAGTTTTGGGAATCAGGGGATCGGAATGGCAAACTGTTGGCTTACAAGCTTAAGGGATTGGTGTCAGATTCCTGTGTCTCTTCTATTCAAACGGAGGGTGGCATCACATTACATAGGAATGGGGATATTTGTGGATATTTTAAGGATTTTTATGAGTCACTGTATAGGGAAGATATTTACCCTACTGTTGAACGATTGGAGGCGTTTTTTGAGAAAATGTCACTCTCCAAGCTAGCTCTAGAGAAGCAGACTTTACTTGACTCTGAAATTGAGGTTGCTGAAGTTAGTGTGGCCATTTCACAAATGAAAGAAGGGAAATCGCCGGATCCTGACGGTATTGTCTCGGAATTTTATACAAAAATTGATGTTCAGTTGGCACCTATTTTGTGTGACCTTTTTAATGAGTTTATAACATCGGGAATGATGTGTGATTCGTTGAAGGAGGCGTTGATTGTGGTGATCCTGAAGCCTAATAAGGATGACACTAGGTGCGGGAATTACAGACCTATTTCAATGTTGAATGTGGATCTTAAAATTTTCACTAGAATTTGGGCTAACAGGCTGAGATTGTATGTGGGGGATCTGGTGGATGGGTCCCAGGTGGGTTTCATTCCAAGGCGTTATGATTATGATAATATCAGAACTATGTTAAATGTGGTTGGTGAGCATTTTGGGAAAGATACAAATGAAGTCATTGGGTTTTTTGATGCTGAAAAAGCCTTTGATAGGGTTAACTGGAAGTTTCTGGAATTCGCTTTACTGAAAATGGGCTTTGGCCCAATTTTCATGAAAATGGTGAAGTGTATTCATAGAGATGTTAGAGCCTGAGTGTTGGTTAATGGGGTAATTTCAGACTCATTTCAGTTGTTGAGGGGCACGAGACAAGGCTGTCCCTTGTCACTTTTCTGGTCGATTTGGCGTTAGAACCACTTGCTACTTATATTAGACAATGTGAGACTATCGCAGGAATTATGGTTGGGAAAGTTGAAGTTAAAGTTTTATTGTATGCTGATGATATGCTTCTTATGTTGTCAAATCCTGAAGTATGTGGGGACGTGATAAAGGAGATGTTTCAAGAAGTGGATGACTTATCAGGGCATAATGTGAATTGGGATAAAACTGAGGTGTTCCCCTTGTCTGGCCAATGTGAGTGTGATGTTTTACGTTCTTGGAACTGTAAGTGGTCACCAGGGGGTGCTAAGTATTTAGGGATTCATATTAATGGGGATTTAAAGAAATTGCCACAATTTAATTTGGTTCTGGTAACTGCAAATTTGTCACTATTGATTAAGAGATGGGAGAGATTGACATTGAATCTGTGGGCAAAGATCAATGTGATTAAAATGGTTCCTTTACCAAAGATCTTATATGTTCTCCAGTCGATCCCGTTGTTATTTAAAAAGCAGCTATTCAAAGTTCACAAACTTTTCTCTTCTTTCTTGTGGGGTCCTGGGAAAAGACCTTGGGTTCCAAAATATATGCTAGTACAAAAGGTTGAGGATGGGGGATTTGGTTTCCCTGATTTAATAAAATATTATAAGGCCTTTTTACTCAAAAAGAGTTAATATTTCTTTAAGGATTGTGATGTAAAGGAACCTATTTGGTTGCGCATAGAAAGGGATGCTTGTGCTCCGTTTGACCCCGAGACCATATATAGTATGGATAAATTACTGCATAAGAAATTGAAGTTGATTCCAATTGTGGCAACTAGACAGGCGATGGAGGTATGGTTTAGAGACAACGGTATGAGTTATGGTTTCAGTCCTGATGCTTCAATATGGCATGATACAGCACTACAGATTGACAATAAATGTTTGAATTGGATTAGTTGGATAAAAAAAGGAATTCTGAGGCTGGCTGATGTGATGGAAGGAGACCGGTTGTTGAGTTTTGTGGAATTAAAGGATAGGTACGGTTTGATGCAGAGTGAAATGAATAGGTGCTTGTCTTTTGTGACTATGATAAATAGTAGGATAGAATTGGGTGATGGTTCTATTGGGAAAAAAATGGAGATTAGTAAGTTGTTAGAGGATCAGGAATATAGTGTACGTACCTATAAGCAATTTATGCCTATTGATGAGAAACTCCAAGGTGCATGGTCTAGATTGAGGGATGTTTGGTCGGATGATGTTCAGGATGATATTTCTGAGGGGGATTGGAAGTATGTTCTGAGGGTTGGTTTGAATTTGGGACCTGATATGGGTTTACGTTTAATTCGACAGAAGGTTATTGGGAAGTTATATTGGACGCCGGTTAAGATGTTTAAATTGGGGCTACGGCCTGATGATTTGTGTTGGTGTTGTAATGTTGATAGTGGCACATTATTGCATTTACTATGGGATTGCCCGAGAGTGTAAGAGTTTTGGATGGCAGTAATTGATAGGATTGATTTGATTTTTGGTGTGGTTTTGCGGAGGTCGGAAGTAAATATTATTTTACTTTCCCCTAAATACAGAGGTGGTAGAGCTAGGAGGCATTCTTGTTGGATTGACAGGACCATAATGGTGGCGATTAAGCTAATACTCAGGGTTTGGAAGACGAGGAAGAAACCTAAGGTTGATGATTGGCTGACGGAATTGCATATTTTGGCACAATATGATAAGGTTTCATTTCGTAATATGGATAGAGATGAGGATTATATGAAATACATTGAAAAGCACTCATAGCCAGTGGCTTAACGCAGGAGATTCAATTGACACAGGTAACATTAAATTGTGGCTCAAAAAGAAATTGGCTATTTTGGCTTTTCATCATTATATGAACCGCCTTGAATCTTTAACATCTGCCAAAGATTTTTGCCAATATAGACGAGTACGTGAAGCCACTCCGAGATATATATTGGCATATCAAGGTCGTAATACATTTTGGGTCTATCTTTTGTTGAAATTTAATACATCTGTGGCATTATCACCTAAAAGTTGGTTGAATAAAATTGAATACAACCATAAATATTGTAGATTATGTGGCAATTTACTATAAGAAACACTGTTTCACCTATTAATTATATGTGAAAGCTTAAACTGTCTCTGTCTGCAATATTTTAAATCATACACCAATGCTGTCATCATATCTGATTTTCCTCGATTATGGTATGAATTTCTACAAGGCAAAGACATTAATTTGATCTATTTTATTGTTAGATTTTAGATGCACATTGTTGAGATGTTTAAATGTTTATACTGAGATTAGCTGTAAAACGACGTAATGTATTCTAAGCTGTTAGCAATGATTTGTACTATTTATTGGTTAACTGTAATGAGTGTGTGTTCATTTTTAAATCAAATGTTATACAAAGCTTTGTGCTATATGTATATTCAATAAAATTTCATTTCATTTCATAAATGAAGTTATGGGGACAGTTTATGGCTCTTTTGATTGATGTGCAGATTGGGTTAGTACATCTGGTGGGGCTCCTTTGCCCCCTTTTTTTTTCTTCGCTTGCTTTTCATCCCATTTGTGGTGTCCTTCGCGTTGTTTTTGTATTTGTGTTGTCTTTTCTGAATTACTGCTATTGGTTGATTGAGTTTCACTAGGATTGGTCTTTTATGGTCTGAACTGTTTATGATGCTTTTGTTATGCTGTATAGTTTACTCTTTTTGTTGAATGTGGAACATTGTTACTTTTACTAATGTTATTTGTGTTTTGTGAAAATTAATAAAGTGTTTTTGAAAGGAAAGATAGCACTTAAGTTAGGATTTCCCCCTGCAATATTCCTCAACCCACAAATAAACAATTCTAAATAGATATAAGGAAGCAGCAGGTAATCAGGAATAAGGAATAATACACAGAATTCAAATCCAATCTTCCCTCCCTAAACAAGAGAGAAAAACGGATTTGAAACCCTACTGTTTAAAATGACATTTCAGAAATGGCTGAATAAAACACTGAAAATGTGCATAAATCCCTAAATCAGTACATATTTCTATGGGAGCAACATTGGAAAGATACTAGCAGTCATAAGCAATAGTTTGAGCAAAAGTAAACAATTTGAATTTGAATGGAAGGTAGAAAATAATTTAGAATGAAAATGATACGTGTAAAACTTTGCAAAATGGTTGATTCCCACCTAAAATTAACCAAACGGTTTTTAATAAAAACAATTGAAATGAAGTCTCTAGCTATTAAAATGAGGGAGATATGCAATGTAGAATAAGAGGCATTTTTAGAAAAATCGGGTAGTGAAAACAGAAAAGAAATTCAGTTTGGACAAGAAAGTATTTACTATAATTTTACTTTATAATAGAGCATGCAGGCTAGAAATCCAAAGAGGGACACAGTAAGCTCTGGAGTTGATTCATGACTTCAACCCCACATCCCCAGCGCCCGCTCCGGAGGAACGAGACCGACCACTCGAAAAAGGATTGATAGTTTAGGATTTACAGAAGATAAAATGACTAAAGAAATGCTGCTCAGCAAGATACATCAAAAACAGGGTGGCAATAAGGATTCTGACAATGTTACAAGTTATTACGGTAAGGATAGGATGGTTTGGAGATGGGGATAGGAGAAGGCAAGGCAAGGCATGCTATGGTTTTCTATGATTCTTATTAATACTTACAATCCACTTTAATTTAGGATTTTGGACCGTCAAGGGTTCTGGTCATCACACGGATCGGGTCTAACCAAGGACAGCGGGCAAATCTTGCAGAACAGGATCAGGTGGGTCGTTCTGGTCACCGGACTGCACAGGACTGGCTCTTCTGGTTACTGGATACTTCAGATCAGTGGGATGGCGAGTTTGGAGCAGCACACCAGGCTGGATCCAGGTTCATGGCAATGACCAGTTCTGTGATTTTCTGCAGCCAGACATGTTCATTCTGTTCTGACAACTCAACCCTGACAAAAAGATTGTGCAGGGGGTGCACTGGGATCGCCATTTTGGAAATATCAATTTCTTTATTAATTATTTTGGGGTTGTGTAAATGCATGTATAATGTCGTGTAAGTATAATGCAGAAGTTAGTCGCTCCTAACTGGCACTCTCATAGATATTTAGCTGAAACCTGCATGTCTATGAATAAGTGAATCCCGAACCAAAGAAATGTTTTAATACTTGGTTATACATCTACAAATTCTATGTCTCTCTTTTGTAATAACACTTCTTAGTTACGGGGCATGGCCAAGAGGGCCATGTGAAGAGACGTGGACTGAAGGAGCTCCTCCGATCCGGCATTGATCCTGTGGCAGAAGTGCAGTAATGAATGCTCGTTTATGCCTAAAACTGCAAGGACGGATGTGTGAATAGTGCGGCCGTGCCCGCTGAAGTTTGCAGGCATAGCAGTGGAGCCGCGACAAAGACAATTGTGGTAGAAAGTATCGTGAGCCAGAGGGACAAAGGAAGCAAGATGGCCACCTGAACACACGGACAAAGGAAGCGGCCGGCCACAGTGGGAAAGAACGACCGCAGCGGACCGAAGGGTCATGGTTGTGCCCCTGGTGAGAGCTTATGTGCCCGCTTTGATCTGAGCATTTGCAGCGTGGTGGGATGCTCCTGCCTGCGCTGAGGTATTCCTGCTGTATACGCCGATTGGGCTGGTTTGAAAATACACATGCATGGACTGGAGGCGGTCGGAGCATGGGAGGTTTGCTGTAAACTCCACGCGAGCTGAAACGCCAAGCGGATCGAGAGCTGTGTGACCTGGAGGAGGGATCGGTCCTGCGACGGGGTAGAAGAAATGGCGGACGCCTGCAGACAAAGCTGGACACTGGAAGGAGGAGCTGTGCGTGGGCAGTGACCGCGGTGCAGTGTAAACAAGACGAGCGAACCCATTTCGGAACTGTAACTCTATCCATAGCTGGGAGAGCTCGGCCTCCAGCTGACTATCAAACCACGCGTGCTGTAGTGATCCAGCATCACGCGACCTGACAACGCTACATTGTTGCGCACTGCAGACAGGGCTTCTGCCGAGTACAGTTGGAGGGGGAGTCATCGCAGCGTGCCGGTGTCTACTGTATCAGGGGGCCCTGGCACGCGATCCGACTTCATACCATCGCGGAGACAGAGGGCATGGGAGCCCGGCCAACTAGCGCGAATAAAAGGAGTGCACGAGCCAGCGCTGGCTGGTGAGGTGGATGAGGTAGATGAACACGCACAATAGAAGGTCCCTGAAACACGGGGAAGCCAGGGAACACCTGCACACAGGCAGTGTGTTTTTGGGAACAGTGACCCATAATCAGGTTTAGAGCCGCGCACAGTTGCCGGCATGTAATATGGCGGCATGAAACGGCGTGATTGACCTGGTGCAAGAAATTAGAAGGCACGCAGAATAGTGCCAGGATAATCCTGACTGCAACCGGGGCACTCTTAGGGTGTGTTGGTGACAAGAGAGTGCTGTCAAGGATCCGGACAAGTGTTGTGGGATACCCCCGCGGAGGAGTTAGTTACCTGCGTGGGAGAGCACAGTCCATTGCAGCACATGGAAATAGTCTTGGTGCGCTGGTGTGGGGGTCGCCTCCGACACGGATGACAGCAGCGGGCCGCCCCCAGGAAACTACGTGAACAGGATTGAGTCACCACTGCATTCAAGGCAGAGACTATGGTGGGTGCTCGGCACCGTACACTGTAAGCGGCGGTAGGCGAGTCTACGACACCAAAGGGAGGACACTGAAGATACATCTCATACTGGTGTGCATGAAAGCTGAGAGAGTGCGGCACGGAGGAGGCTGGAAGAGCTTTTGAGGGTCTGTGGCCCCCCATGCTGTGGTAGGGCATTGGACATTGGAACGGAGCGTGTGCCCATCTTCCCCTGGTTGCGGAGTTGAAGCGGTGGGTGGACCCACACACATGACTGCTGCGTCATGTCTAACAAGCCGATATGACAAAAAGTGAGGCAATCTACGCTGGACGAATTTTTTCAGGACGCCGACAGGCCCGGAAAGTGCTAGAAGTAAAGATAAACCTCCCGCAGGTGGCATGGCCGCCGCGGGTCCAATTCAAGAGGTTCTGGCTGCAATTGCGGACTTAAAAGCAGATTTAAAAGCGGCCTGGGAGGCTAAGCTTGAAATAGTGGTGGCAGAATTGAAGACTGTGTTGGACCTTAAAGTTGGTGAAGTGCAGGAGGAGATGAACCTACTCCGACAGGATGTGAGGTCCCTGGCGGAGCGCACAGAGTGCTTGGAGAAAGAAGGGAGCTCGAACACAGCGGATTGTGCTGCACACAAATCAGAACTACATGCCCTTGTGCAAAGAGTGGGCAACCTGGAGAGCAGAGCAGAGGAAGCGGAGGGACGCGCCCGAAGGAACAACATCCGTATTGTGGGCATACCGGAGGGAACAGAAGGCCACAACCCCACGGAGTTCATCGAAAACGTGTTGTTGCAGGAGATCACAGGAGGAGTTCTGTCTCAGGGATTTGCTGTGGAACGAGCGCATAGGGATCTGATGAGGAGGCCGCCGCCAGGCAATCCGCCCAGGCCAGTGATCGCCAAGATCCTTAATTATCGGGACCGGGAGAGTATTTTGGAACACTTTCGCAAAGGTGGAACAATCAAGCGAGGAGAGGCAAGCATAACAGCTTACCCGGACTATACCCTGATGGTGCAGCGGAGCCGAATGAACTTCGGGGCTGTCAAGAGGAGACTGAGGGAGGCGGGCCAGAAATACATGTTACTTTATCCAGCTGCTACAGGAAACGGTGGAAACTGAGGGGCGTTTGGCCATGATGAGAGGAGTGGTGGAGAATAAAGAGGTGTGCATTGTGAACACGTACGCCCTTAATCAAAACACGGCGGAGTACTTCCGGACTATGTGCACCAACCTGAGCTTGTGCGCGGGTAGTGCGGTGATCTGGGGAGGGGATTTTAACTATGTGCTGAACCCCGCAGTAGACAGGTCGGATGACAAGATGGCCAGGCCTGCCCCAGCAGCTAGAGCATTGCAATCGTTGTTAGACGACTTTGGACTGGTGGATGTGTGGAGAACTAAACACCCTCATGATAGGCAGTATTCACATTACTCGGCACCGCAACAGTTACACACTAGACTTGATCATGTCTTTGCCACGTCCGATGTAATGATAGAGATCGCTCATATAGAATACAAGGCGAGGGTCCTGTTGGATCACTCGCCCCTGGTCGTGGGGTGGCAATACTGCACCCCTAGGTCACGGATACCGATATGGCACCTCCGGGCGGAGGCGCTCGAAGATCCGGCTTTTCGGGAGGATATGAGAGATGAAATCATTAGTTATTTCGAGGTGAATACAGGCAGTGTGGACTTGGCGGGGACACTGTGGGAGACCTTCAAGGTGGTGATACGGGGGATGGCCATCTCTAAATCCAAGGGCTTGCAGGATGGGGTCCTGGCTGATTTACAGAGAGCGGAAGGCGAATTAGAGAGGGAACTAAAAAGTGAATGCATAGACACTGAGCTGGTGCTTAAGCTACAGCAACGGTGCACGGAACACTGGGAAAGGCTCTGCAATCTCAACTACAAATATTACATTGAGAGACAACATGCGGGCGGAGATAAAACGAGCCGTCTTTTGGCGTGGCTATGTAAAAGTGAAACCCCGAGGCCCCTGATTAGGACAATAACCAGAGAATATGGGGAGGTGGCAGACACCCAAGAGGGAGTTAACTGGGAATTTGCAGATTACTATAGAGAATTATATGGAGACAGAGGGGGAGGCAGCAGGGAGGAAATGCTGGAAACTCTGCAAGACATTGGATTGCCTAAAATAAGCACAGAAGAAAGAGAGGAACCAGATGCTCCGATTACATTGGAGGAACTGGAGGAGGTTGTTAGGCAGCTACCTACTAGTAAGACGCCGGGAGCAGATGGTCTACCTAGTGAATTTTATAAAGCATATGGGGCGGAAGTGCTCCCCCCGATGTTGGAAATGCTCAACGAGGCATTTGAGGTGGGACGGTTGCCGGAGTCGCTCAGAGAGGCGGTCATAATACCACTCCCCAAACCTAATAAACCGGGACATAGCTGTGGATCATACAGGCCGTTGTCAATGTTGAACCAGGACAGCAAGATATTAGCGGCTGTCCTGGCGAATAGATTGCAGAAAGTAATTGGCAAACTGATACACCCAGACCAAACGGGCTATGTTCCGGACAGGAATATTACTCACAACCATAGGCGACTCCATCGAGTGATCGAATGGGGCTGTGACGATGAAGGAGAGATGGCAATCGTGTCCTTGGACGCGGTAAAAGCTTTCGACTCGGTCAGGTGGGCGTGGCTGCTCGTGGCCTTGGGGGAGTATGGAATGGGACCGGGATACATTAGATGGGCGGAGATGCTGTATAGTGCTCCATTAGCCAGGGTGTGAACAGGGAAAGTGATATCTGAGAGATGGCAACTTAGCAGGGGCACCAGACAGGGGTGCCCCTGGTCCCCGATGCTATACATTCTAGCTCTGGAGCCTCTGGCACTATACCTGAGGCAGCAATACGATGAGATAGGTATCATGGTTGGGGGGGAAAGGCACCTGATATCCCTGTATGCAGATGACTTGTTATTATATTTGAGATACCCGGAAGAAAACCTTCAGTATATTCTGGAGGTGATGGAAAGGTATGCGAGGTTGTCCGGTATAGCGGTGAATCCCCAAAAATCTAGCATTTTCCCGCTGGGCAGTTACAAAGGGATCCCTGTGGAAAGGTTACCGGTGTTGCAGGTGCCGTGGACTGTGGTATCTTTCCGCTACCTTGGGATAGATGTGTGCCATACGGCGGAGGAGGAACACAGGCGTAATACTGAGATGGCCGTTGCGAAAATCCGTAAGTGTATGAGGTTTTGGGAGAAGTTGCCCTTAGCGATGATGGGGCGGGGTGCGATGCTTAAAATGGTGGTTCTGCCTAGACTCTCGCATTTCTTTAGCAATATCCCGTATATGATTCCTAAGAGGTTTTTTTGTCCAATTGAATGGTGTGTGTAGAGACTTTCTGTGGCATGGTACCAGGAACAGAGTAGCGCTCTGGAAGTTGCAGAACTTTCACGTAAAAGGGGGCGTCAAGCTACCTAATTTTGAGGCCTACTATATAGCAAGTCAATTACAGTTTGTGGCCAAATGGCTCTCTGACGAACCGACCAGTCAATTTAGATTGTTCGGGCATGACTGTGCCCCGTACTACCTGAAAGAAATGATCTGGTTGCCTGAGGCAGAAACTAAGGAGACCCGAGGATGATGAGGCTTGGGTGGAAAATGTGGCGACGAGCATGTATAATGATGGGGGATCCGCTGCCGTGTTCCCCGCAGGTACCTCTAGTTGCTTTGGCGGGTGGAGATGAGCAACTGAGGGTGATTATTAGAACCTATTGGGAGTCGGTGGGACTGGTAACGTTAGGTGATATATGGCAGGAGGGGTCCATCAGAGAGTTTGAAGGACTTGGAGAGGAGGTGGGATTACATGGGGGCCAATATGTTACATATCACAGGCTCGTGCGGAAGATTCGGATAACGTGGTCTGAGACGGTGCTGGCGGAGGAGCCAGACGCCATTGTGGGGATGATATATGACACAACTGAGGGAGGGCATGAGATCTCTAGATTGTATGAAATGGTAATGACTAAGGTTGGGAAAGAATTGACACATTTGAGATTGGATTGGGAAACAGAAGTGGGAGCCCAAATGGATGATGGGATGTGGGAGCGGGCCCTGGGATACCATAATAAAGTATCTAGGAATGCCAGACTGCAGCAAATACAGTTGTATGTGACGCATAGAGCGTATATGTCCCCGCTGAGGATATCTAAATTCCGGAATGCCGGGAGACAGGCGTGCCCTAAGTGCGATGAGGAGAATGTGGATATGACACATATGTTTTGGGCGTGCCGAGTGATTGAGGGTTTCTGGAGAGAAGTGGCTCAAAAGCTAGCAGAAAAAGGGGTCACTCTTGCCGTTGACACGGCTTGGGCCTGTCTCTTGTGAGGTTTTCCTAGGCCACGGAAGCTGAAGCATGTTGGGAAATTGAAAGACCTGGCGTACGTGCTTGCAAAGCGAAGGATAGCTATGGTCTGGAAGAAGTGTCATAAGCCACGGGTGGAGGTGTGGTGGAAAGACTTACAGAAGTGGGCGGAGGCTGAGACGGTGGTGTGGCAGGAAGCAAGTTGCATGGCTTGGGAGGAAGAAGTGGGTACCCTGATGGCATGGAAAACATTGATATCTGGCTTATTTGGGACAATGTTAGACCCAGAGGAATCTGATGAAAATGACGCCCAGCTATGTGCGGCAGATACTGGATGTGAAGGAAAAACAGGCTCGCGAAGGGGGGTGGGAACAGAGGGGCAGTGAACAAAGACCAATTGATGCTAATGTATTGATGGTGGATTGCACTGCGTGTTTTGTTTGAATTGTTGGTTGTATTGGAAAACTAATAAAAAAAAATTTAAAAAAATAAAAAAAAAAAAACAATTCTTAGTTACATAAAGATAAAAGCATATATCGAGCCTATGTGACTCAAGTGCAAAACAGCCAGCCACGTGTTAAAAAGCTGTATGTTAATTGTATTCTGAAAGGCCTAGAGCCATTGTATAGTGTGGGACCAAACAGCAAAGGGGGCCTCAACTCGCCCCAGTTCATCTTGTTGTCAACAGAGAGTTAGTGATGTTTGGACATTCAGACCCTGAACCCCCACAATGAAGTGCATGTTTATCATGATATGTACCTTTTGTAACCCGGTCATCCTAGCCATATATTCTGAAATTCCCCTTGTTCATGCTGAATGGATACCCCCGACCATACACTGACCCCTTAACCTCTACCCCTTGCCTAGTATATTCCAAATATGTTTGGACAGGGGAGTAATACCTGATCGATCAGGTCCAGAGGGTCTCGGATCAAGGCGGACACCTGAGTATCAAGTGCAGGTGATATTAAAAGCATGGGTGGGAGTCAGATTGGGAGGTCTTGGGATAAACGGCATAATTTTGGTAAAGCAAAAAAGGGTGTGGAGGGTTGCAGCAAGGGGGGATAGAAGGGGTTCTGGGAGTCTGGGTCTTTTCTATATTCCATACTATTCTCATTCTATCGCAAATGGCCATTAGGACAGTGATGAAGTATAAGGTGAAAAGAGGTTGACAGGGATCCTATCTCCGTTGGGGGATGGAAGGTGGCGCCGCATAGTGCTATCTCAACTAGTACAGGATATATGGGTATACAAGCGTCAGGTAAGGCGTATTGAGAGTAAAAATACAATGGGTGCAGAAACGCCCCTTACCCATACCCGTAAAACTTTACCAGGTTATGCGGAAAAAATCGATAAATACCACGACCAGTGGTTCGTGGAGTTGAAGGGGGAAGGATTACCCCGAGTATGGCCTGAAGGAGGGTCTTTTGATAGGGCGGTGTTAGACATGGTTGCCACCTGCTTGTTTATTAAATATAAGGGAAATCAGCTGCAGAGTAGGAGAGAGATACTAGAGCAGCAGACTTAACACATCTCCCCTGACAACAGCTGGCATCACAGGGCTGCCCCCACAAGATGAGAAAGTAGTAGCGGTCACACGTGTTTATCCCTTATTGTCAAAGCCAATGCCTGCAGAAGGATATAGTGTTCCTGAATATGTAGCACGGCCCACAGCACCCCCCACAATTAAGCCATCTAGCACAGCGCCACCCTGTACGAGAGCCAGGGCACAATTAAACAGGTAAGTACCCCCACAATCGATATCAAAAAACGTACACAAGATTTAGATTCACGGCTCACAATGGCTCAAGCTGAGTTAGGCAGAGCAAGATGGGAGGAAAAAAGGCGAGATACTATTTTGAATAAATGACACCCGCACGCGAATCATAGAAATACACACAGCTGACAGTGAGCGAGAAATAGAAGAAGGAGGGGTAGTGCCAGATTGAGAGGAAGAATATTGGAGTGACATAGAAGAGCAGGAGGAAGAGGGTAGAAGGCCGGGACTAGCCACTGATGGGGTCTCGATTGGAGAGGGGTTGTCCCCCATGGAAGAGTGGAGAGGGAGGTTAAGGAGCAGTACAGGGCGTATGGCTGTCATCGGGAAGAAAGGGAAAAAGGTGAGTACTAAAAAGGGGGGAAAGAATTTGCAACTGCCACTAATACACAGGGGGGTGGGAAGGCCGAACTACATACCATAGGCACAAATGGACAAGTCTAACTTACTCAAACAGCTATCCCCACTATCCATAGGTGCCAGCAAGTGGATATTTGCTTTTGAAAACACACGGCAGGGGTGCCCTTGGCAGTGGGGGATGTTAAAAGCCTGCTCGTATCAGCAGTGGGAGACCAGGCTAACAGGGTCTGGGCAAAGGCGGGGTTCCCTTTAATAACATTAGATTGCGACCGCCATGATGGGGCTTCGTTTAATACAGTGCAAGCGCGCATGTGGGATGCGCTGAGGGAAACATTCCCAGATACTCCCGACTTACAGTCAGTGATGCAATGCACAATGAATGATGAGGAAGATGCAATGTCCTTCATTTTCTGGGTCCAAGATATGTTGAGAGTGGAAACGGGTACGGCCTGGGACCAATCAACATCCCTGTTTTACTTCATTATAAAAAGGGGGCTCCCAAAAGAAGTGCAGGAGGCCCTTGACAAAATAGCTGGGATAGAAGCCAAGGGGTGGCCTGAAATTCAAAGCATCATAGTGCACCACTGCAAGAGGATCAAAGTAGTAGGAAAAGGAGATAGCTCAGCGGCGGTTGGCAGATGAAGCTAAATTAGTGCAAAGCAAACTATTGAAGGTCAGTACAGTAGCTACAACCGGCGTGGCAGGAAGGGATCGGGAGGAGGAAGATGGGCAGCTGGGTATACCAATTCAGTTGGTGGCAAACTGAACAAGTAACTGCCAGGACCAGTGGTCAGGGGAAAATCAATATGAGGGACCACAGTGGCCAACGAGAGGGGGGTGAGGTAACAGAGGATGATTCAGGGGATCAAGAGGAGGGGGTGCGGGGTATGGAGGGCCCAGAGGGAGAATGCAAGGGCAATACTGGAATTGTGGGAGGTGGGGTCATTTTATGAGAGAACGTCAAAACAAACCCAATACTTCACACCCAAATGAGCATCAGGTCGGACACCCCCACCCGGGAAGCCTCTATGGGCTACCAATGGGTGGAAAAAGACAGGATAGCCAAGCCGACCCAAGATACATGAGTGAGCGTCCATTAGCCCCGCAAGACGCATCTCCACACCCCCAGTGTCATGGCAATAACGCCCCCATGCGCAACAACGCTTATGCCACCACAGCGAATGGGGCACCAACCACACTGTGTAGGAGGACAGCAATGGTAACGGGAAATGTTTTTGATGTAGATGAACTCCCATGGCATTCAGCATAGGACAGCCCACAGAGAGCACTTGCGTGTCCAGTACTGTCGAAGACCCGTAATGCAGCAGAGGAACCACTCGTTGGGGCGGCGATAGAAAAGAAACAATTCATTTTCATGGTGGATTCGGGAGCGGAAAAATCATGCCTCAAAGAAGGCAGGTTCCCGCTTTCTAATCAGACTTTTGAAACGCAGGGGTTCTCTGGGGCAGTGGTCAAGGTTCCATGCACTGAAGAGCTAGATATAACGGTGGAAGGGAAGACTGTATGTGCCCCCATGTTATATTACGAGGAGTTGCCCATCAACTTGCAGGGAAGGGACCTTCTCAGCAAGCTCAAGATGACAATATCTTTTACTGACAGAGGAATAGTGTGCTCGACACCAGGTATATGCACAATCCGTGCCTTGTTAGTAATACACACCCAGGCAGACTTCCCACAAACACGTGGCAAACAACCCGACATGTTCATACAGGAGTTGAGAATACTGGCGCAAGAAGTACATGAATTGAAAAATAAAAAAATGGAGGGTCCCCACGGAGTTCATTTTCTGTTCAAAAGCAGACCCAGAAATAGTGCCAGGGTCCAGCATGTCCCTGGACATACACGCAGTGCAGATGTCAGCTCAGAGAATAGCCGTGATAGCAATGGACATGCAGGGATGTCAGTGGAGAACAGTGCTGTACATCAACGCTAATAAGGCCCTGCGAGAGTTGACAGATGAGGAACTTTTTTGTGACATGGAAGGTGACGGGAAAATAGTAATGGAAATTGTAATCCCCTGTGATGTCATGATCCAAAGGAGAGAGGTACCGCTACCTCTCATGGCACTGATAAAAGCTCCACCAGCATACTTTGAGGAAGACATGTCCCTAGTGCCACAGCAGCTGTGGACCACAGGCCCACACGACGTAGGGCTATTACACAAAGTGACACCAGTACAGATCAAGCTCAAACCCGGGGCCATTCCGCCATGGATGAGACAATACCCCATATCGAGGGAAGCTGAAGAAGGAATAAAGGACACAATATATGCATTAATGGTACAGGGCATAATAGTTCCATCTAATTCCCCCTACAACACGTGCATTTACCCAATCAAGAAAGCAAAGGGAGGGGCGTGGAGGATGATCCACGATTTACGTCCACTTAATGACGTGGTGAAAAAGGAATTCCCTCTTGTCCCAAATCCTGCCTCAATTCTATGCAGTATTCCAATGGAAGCCACTCATTTCACAATAGTGGTCCGAAAAAACGCATTCTTTTCGATACCACTCGATCGGGGTTCTTGGTATCTGGCAGCATTCACGCTAGGGGGGGGGAGGTATGAACATTGCAGACTGCCCCAAGGGTAGTGCGAGAGCCCCAGCATCTTCAACAGAATATAGCACGAAGACCTTGGAAATATACGCACAACAAGTCCCATAATTCAGTACGTAGATTATTTGTTAGTCTGCGGGAAGGATGAAAAAGCGTGTAGAGAAGACTACATCACCCTGCTAACACATCTTGCACAGAAGGGATACAAGGTAGACAGACAGAAGCTGCAATACTGCTTAACAGAAGTACTGTACCTAGGACAATTGATCTCTAAAGATGGTAAAAGAATCATTCCAGACAGAGCAGCAGCAATAAGAGCAGTGAAAGAGCCCAATACAGTAAAGGAGATGCAGAAGTTCCTCGGCATGTGTAATTACTGCCGCGCATGGATACCAGACTATGCATCATACACTAGGCCCCTGGTCCAAGCACTCAAGGAAGCACAGCGAGAAAACACCAACCTACAATGGACACAGGAAATGCACACAGCCTTTGACACACTTAAGGAACTGATATCCATTGCCCCAGTCCTTGTGGAAGAATTTTACGTATTCTCACATTGCAATGGTACACTGATGACAGCCGTGCTGACACAAAAGACGTCCTTGGGCCATAAGCCCTTGGCATTCTACAGCGGGACACTCGATGCAGTGATGCAGGGACATTTCACGTGTGAACAGGCTCTCGCAGCTGCTGCGTTCACGATCGAAAAGAGCTCTACACTCGTGATGGGATGCTCCATCACGTTATATGTGGAACACTCTCTCTTTGCTATCCTCGAAAGATCAAAGAGCACATTGACCACTCAAAGGGCCATAGCATATGAACTGATCATTTCTAGTGCTTATATCCATATTGTGTGATGTAAAAGTGTAAACCCAGCAACCGTCATCACAGAAGCAAGCACTGTAGAAGACATGCAGCAGCACGACTGCGCTACATATGTGGGAGATGATGATGACACACCTAAAGCACATGAAAATGCACTGTCAGAAGGGGAAGTTTACTTCGTGGATGGGTCTGCCTCTATAGATTGTGAAACAGGAGAAAAGCATGTAGGAGCAGCAGTAGTGCGGGTAGAAGATGGGGATTTTGAAGTAATTGTACAGAAGAGGTTGCCCCCACACTTCTCAACCAAAGCAGCGGAGCTAGTAGCACTCAAAGAAGCACTTCACGCAGCAAAGGGATGTATGGTCACCATTTATGCAGACTCTGCCTATATGGCGACAACAGTACATGGAGGACTAGCACGGTGGGGAAGAAGGGGATTTCGAAGAGCAGAGGGGTCCCCAGTGCAACATGCAGCATTTCTAGGAGACTTGAGTGATGCCTTGAAGGAGCCTACACTTGTCGCAGTCGTGAAGTGCCAAGCCCATACCCGAGGTGATGATGTCATCTCATTAGGGAACGCGGCAGCAGACGCTGCCCCAAAAGAAGCATCATATTTACCAAAGGTCCCAGCAGGTGAGAACATAATGAAAAAAGCAGTAGAGGAACGCAACCGGAGGGCTTTAGGTCCTTACCAGTCTCTCAGATAATTGAGCTTCAACACAATGCGTCTAGCGAAGGAGATGTGGGTAAAGAGGGGGTGCAGTCAATCACCCACTGATTTACTATGGACACAAAACAATACCAGCAAGGTAGTGATGCCAACAAAATTGCTAGAGGTAGCATTTAAACAGTTACATTTCCCAGCTCACAATGCAAAGCAACACATCATTGCAGAAATACAGGAAAATTGGTTTGCCCCCGGCATACAGGAACATGTGACAAGGTTAATAGTAGAATGCATTACCTGCCAAACATACAATTCCGGCATGACATTACGAACCCTCAGAGGAACGTTGCCAAAACCAGAAGGGCCTTTTAGAGAGCTGCACATAGACTATGCAGACATGGGAGAGCGGTGGAACAGGGCTAGATATTTGATCGTTGTCATATGCCCCTTTTCCCGGTGGGTGGAAGCAGGACCTTGCACTCATCCGGAGGCACAGTGTGCTGCCTGATTCTTAGTGGGAGAGGTGTTTCACCGCTGGGGCATCTGTGATGTCATACGTTCCGACAACAGAACACACTTTGTGAATGACATGTTTAAGCATATCACTGCAATGCTAGGCATAACCCATAACCTCTGCACGATTTATCATCCACAATCGAATGGGGGTGTGGAAAAAATGAACGGATTGCTCAAGAGTATATTGTCCAAACTGTACCACACACTCAAAGAGTACTGGGTATATTGTCTACCCCTGGTGCTTTTTTAAATGAGAAACCAACCCAGCAAGGACCACCACCTGTCACCACATGAAATAGTGACAGGCCGGAGGATGCATACAGCCCACTAACCCTTGCGCAGACAATCAGATGCACATCAAAGCGCCACTGTCCTAGGGGAAGAATTCCATGAATATCTCAGAAATTTGACAAAAGCAGCACGAGCAATAGCAAAGCAAATAGCACCCCCATTCACACAAGGCAACTCTACTGACACAGTATCCCCAGCTACAGGAAATGCAGACTGCCAGCTGATTACAGGTGACATAGTATACATAAGACATTTTGTGCAGATATGGAACAGGCCAAGATTCCATGGCCCCTATAAAGTGATCTTTTGCACACCCACATCAGTTAAAGTACAGGGACTGCGGTACTGGGTACATTTGACCGATGTGCGTAGAGCCATGGAAACATAGATGGTTCAGACACCAAAGAAGGTGAGGGCGAGGGTAGTACACAAACTTAGCAAATAAGAGTGTCCAGAAACCGGTACCAAATCGAGAATGAAGAAAACTCAGGAATGGTAAAATGTGTAAATAATTGTATAGTGTAATAACGTTTTGATGCATGCATGACAGAGTAAGTTACTGGTGAACTGCCTATTATTTCTCCATTTCTGTCCTCTCCCTGCTCATCTCCATGGTTTTATCTTTTTTTTACTGAAACATGGGTTTGAAATTAACATTTTTCCCTCCTCTAGCAATGAAATTATGTGACTGTATTTTGCCTCCCTCGGTTCCCTTCCCCCAGATTTAAGGTGTGCGGGAGGGAAACGGAAGGACGCGGTAAGAACAGAGAATGTGTAAATATAAATGTGACTATGAAGCTAACTATGCATAAGATGATAACCCGGAAAAGGCAAATTAAAATGTAAAAATTAATGGTTGTAAACAACGCACGCAAAGGATATGCATGATTAACAAGTGCTTATATTTTGTTTATTAGGAGCTTCAATGGGCATGGACGAGCTCCCAGCAGCAGCAAGCAGTAGTGTAGATAGGAGTAGACGGAGAAGGGATGCATACCCTAGTTATCCATATGAATGCACGCTGTTTGTGTGTGCAGTAGTATTCTTTTCAACATTTTTTGGCCTGTTTCTATACTGGATAATTGTTTACATTTCAATTGATGCCGGCCAGGGGGGTGTGGGCATGGAAACAATTAAGAAGGGGACCCACTTAATTTGGGATGGAGCAACTTTAACATGGGGCCACGAAACTCCTGAGGATGAACATAATAATGACAATACCACAAGAGTCCCCCACATCACAACAATGCAAGCCACTCTGCAGTCCACGGGAATCCCCATTTTAATGTGTACACAATGAATGACAGAACCCCTTCAGAACTCACGTGGGTCCAGAATCATCCATACCCAACAACTGTGTCAATGTCAGAAGTAGCATTGTCCAATGGCCCGACCACCGGAGATGGGGGTAATAGGAGCAAACCCATGTCAAATACTTATTACAATTTATATACCCAATGGGATGACAAGCAGGGCTGGGGGGCTGAGGGAGATGAGCCCAGGAGAAAAAGGAGAGAGACGGTAGAAGATAACTGGGAAGAGCATTATCCATTTGGCCTAGATTCAGTTGATGATCCACAGCACCCCCATCAAACAAATAAGTGGTATGCAGACATGACCCACACATCAAAACAAACATGAGAGCTGCTATGTCTGCTCACTCATACCCCATGCCTCAGGCACTCCCAAGGTACTATTACCACAAGAAATTCCATTTACAGAGGCCCAATGTCTCCTACATCTCGCGCTGTGCCGAATTAAAAATAAGTTTCAAGCACACACAGTTTCTTTCAAACTTTTGCAGAACGAGCGAACATGTTACTTCCGGCCGCAAGGAGTAATTTGTATGAAAGAGCCTTTTTGGTAATAAAGGGGACATTGCATGTGGACAATAAGTGGCAGAAGGAAGAGATATTGTGCAAAGCAGAAGCACTGCAAGGGTTGTCTTAAGAAAAACTCTCATGGGTAAGAAAACATGCACTCCCATATGGACTGAACACATAAGCAAGCTCATGTGGGTCACTGCCATCGAGAAACCCTTCAAGTTACAGAAAAACATTTCATAAAAACTATGCTTCCGTGGAGAAGGAAAGAGGGACATGGGGAGCAACAAGAACTGTAGCAAAACCCTCATAATCCCGGTTATGAAGAAGGGAACAGCAGCACTAATGGACACGTATTGGGTTTGCGGCAACATGGCATACCTGCATCTTCCACAATCATGGAAAGGAACGTGCTCCTTGGCAACATTGCATTCCACACTGATGGTAATCCCTGAGAGCCATGTCAATGGAGGGAGCAAGCATGCGGCAATCCAAGATTAACCATCCCCAACGCCGCTCGAGACGGGACCTGCATATGGCATAGATGAAGAAGGGGTCCAAGATCCACACCGGAGAAAGAAACGATAGTCCAACTACATCTCAGCCAAGTCCTCTGAACTTTTGGCCCAAATACCCAACCACTTTCGACTATTCAGCTCTGTGGAGACATTCTTTGCGTCCCTCATTCCTGGTATCCAGGCGAGAGCAAACGCCAAGTGGCTCCAAATAACCAGATGGGAGCTCATCCAATTAGACAATGACACAGACGAAGGTTTCAACGTCATCAAAGTGGAAATCAGAGCCTTGCGGTTAATGACAATGCAGAAGCGATACGTATTGGATCTGCTAACAGCTATCAATGGAGGTGTTTGCTGAAGAATCGGGAGCGCATGTTGCACATTTTTACCTTCAGCAGAAGCGGAGAACGGTTCGCTCTCACACATGATAGCAGCAGTGCACGACCTTGGCGAACGGATGAAGACTGAAGGAGCACAGCCCAGCACCTGGTTTGCCAATCTTTTTTCATGGGTACCCTCCTGGCTTGGAAAGACGGTAAAGCTCCTCATACCACTCATCGTCTTTTTTCTCCTACTTTTTTGAGTGTGTCAATTAGGACTCAGATGCTGCGCAAATACAGTACCAAATGGTGCACTGATGATGGTAACAATGGGACGTGCAAATGGTGTGGCACAAATCAAACATGAGGCAGAAGTACAAACTGGTGATTGCACAGAGCCCAAATACAGGATGACTGCCGTATACAACACAGGACATATAGTAGTTAGTTTATATCACACAACCATAAAAGACCCCAGAGAGTTACAATGGTATGAGGAGGCATGGGTAGACCTGGAGGGCGAGGGAGGGTGTATCTATCTGAGCTGCACCCCGGATGACTACGCTAGAAGGAGACACAGTCTCAGAGCGGTATGCAGGGCATGGATGCCAATAAAATGGACACCTGCATGGGACTGAGCAGTGGCAGAAGAGGAAGAACGTAAGAGATTGAGACAGTTACTATATTCAGTACTTAAGTAACGAAAGGGGGGAATGAGTGGAAGGAGGGGGCACTTGAGACCCCCCTCCCTTATTCCTATGCTTCCTTGGTAGGCCCAGCCACGGCTGCTTTGGGTCCAGAAACCCGGCCCCAGGGCACTCATGCGGGAACACCTTTAGGAACCTTGAACCCTTTTGTATGGGAATATCTCTGGGTGCTGCAATACCCTCGCAGACACCCTTGTATAGCAAAACCAGGGGTGAATAAGACTCCATTTTGTAAATCACTGACTCCATTTTACAATAGTAAATGGCTAATAATATTTCATTCCAGCCTGCAGCCCTCCCCGTCGAGCGCATACAGCAAGTGAGATCCTCCCCACCTCCTCCCCTCTGCCGTCCACACAACTAACTTCTAGTTTTCCATGAGAAGGCTGGCTGCGAGAATGCAACAAAATCCTCACTGTATCACTTGCCTTCCGACTCCCTTCACTGACTCAGATACAACCCAGAGCAAGGGCTATCTGTCTCTGTAAACCTGCCCCACACCCCAAAGACCCTGGCCATAAAAACATAATCCCTGTACACTCTAGGACAAAGTCAACAGTTGGAAAAGACCCTTGAGCCCGCAAGCCTTTTCTCCCTTAACCCAGATAAAAGCAAG
Source organism: Ambystoma mexicanum (assembly GCF_040938575.1). Lineage (NCBI taxonomy): Eukaryota > Metazoa > Chordata > Amphibia > Caudata > Ambystomatidae > Ambystoma > Ambystoma mexicanum. The sequence continues at coordinate 721,822,447 of NC_090932.1, forward strand.
CGCACTTCTCTTCTTATGCAAGCACATACAAACCTGATGGTGGAATGAAGAGGCCTATGAATAAACAATGTAAATGCAATGTAGATACATGTACGTGTGTGACTGGAAGCTCTTATGGTAACCTGTTATGTGAAAGCACAGTGTACGTCTACCTATGATTCTGAAATGCCCGTAACAAATAATTGCAACTTCAAAATGTTTAACCAAATATAAATCTGTACGTCCTAGCACAAGCTACCTCATTTTTGACAAAGCTGAATGTAAATGCATGTATAATGTCGTATAAGTATAATGCAGAAGTTAGTCGCTCCCAACTGGCACTCTCATAGATCTTTAGCCACAACCCGCACGTCTATGAATAAGCAAATCTTGAACCAAAGAAATGTTTAAAACTTGGTTATGCAGCTACAAATTCTCTGTCTCTCTTTTGTAGTAAAAATGCTTAGTTACATATAGATAAAAGCATTTTCCGACCCATTTGTCTCAAGTGCAAAACAGCCAGCCACGTGTTAAAAAGCCATACGTTAATTGTATTCTGAAAGGCCTTGAGCCATTGTATAGTATGGGATCAAACAGCAAAGGGGGCCTCAATTCGCCCCAGATCATCTGGTGTCAACAGAGAGTTAGTGATATTTGGACATTCAGACCCTGAACCCCCACAATGAAGTGCATGTTTATCATGATATGTACCTTTTGTAACCCGGGCATCCTAGCCATATATTCTGAAATTCCCCTTGTTCATGCTGAATGGACACCCTCAACCATACACTGACCCCTTAACCTCTACCCCTAGCCCAGTATATTCCAAATACGTTTTAACAGGGGATTAATACCTTTGATAGGGGCAAATAATTCATGACCAGCAATAAATAAGCCTGCCTTAGAACCCTGTTTTCACAAGTGTTAAGATACAGGCCTTGTCTCTGGACGAACAGGTCAGACTTCTGAATGGATGAGAATGTGTGGCCACAAGGGCAAAATGTTGCGAAGATAGGATGTCAAAGAATCAACATGAAATACCAGGCTGATGAGCCCAGCTGAACGTTTGACCCAAAGCACTGTGTCATCTCATCAGGTGCCCGTGGACCAATCAGCCATCGCCGACCCTATAGCACCTATAGGTGCCTACTCTTAGTGTCCAATCCCGATTGACTCTGTGCCCTTTAGGCCTCCCCTCTCTTGGATGACAAAAACTGTATAAAAATGAGTTGTAACATGTTTCTAGGTTCCCATGAGAAGGCTGGCTTGAGCAGAGTAGATTCTGTTTGCCCTAATTTTAGATAAAGCCTTTAATCGCACTCTTACTTGGTCTTGGTCTTATTCCCTCCTGGGATGTACCTTTATTGACATTTTTGGGTGATTTGCCAGCAGTATTGTGGGTATCTCACTTTCCGTTGGTTTAATTTTACTTTTACAGATAGGCCTGGTTTTGGAGTATTTGTTTTGGGAGGCGCCTATACAGTGTAGCACAGTACACCAACCAAGCAAGGTGTCACTACCCTGCAGCTTAATTTGCTGTTCCAGAATGCCACAGATGGTAATCAAACTCAAAATCACGGCACAAACCCCCAAATCTGATAAGTATTTCAATCAGGCGATGTACTCTGGTCTCTGCCTAGTATGCAGCGCACAACCAAAATGCTTATTTTATTATATGTATATAGTTTCAATATTTTGAATGATACACCACTCATATCACACCCCTTTTCAAATACCCCAGGTCATGATGGACCAGGAATCAGGCTGGTTGGTAAAGGTAATATTTATTTATTTATTTAAAATTCAAATCAAACACATACTTTTTAATAGGGAGCAGCAAACACCAATGTGGTGACAATAACAGATAGGAGGTTTGTAAAGCACTTAAATTCACTCTTTACCAACACAAATGGAAAACACCAAAGACAAGAACACTTTTGGCTTGTTTGGTAAGATAGTTTTTATTGCCCCTCACACTTGACAGGTGAAAGTCTCAGCCTGATATTGTCCCAGATATTGTCCCAGACTGGAGCAAAGATGTCTGAGGAGCTGGGGAAGTCCCTTTTTCTCGGTGCATTCAAAGTCGTCCAAGCTAGTACTTGGCGCTTGCCTGTGCCAGAAGTTTATGAGGTGTCACCCTTTCTCAGGGCTGGCAACTGGCAGCGCAAGTTTTTTATATAGTTGGCCAATTTACATTTTACATCTTGACTTAATTCTATGGAATCAAAGAGTTTATAGATGTACTTTTACCAGCAACAAATCCTTTTACATTTCTAAGTAAGCAAGCCTTAACACAACAATGTACTTTTAAAAAGGCAATTTTCTCTCTTCAGTCAGAAAAGCACATTTTACTATTTCTTTAAATTCGGTTTTCATCGCCAGTAAATACACACTTTCTGCAGCTATAGTTCCTTTCTTGAGTGCTGGAGTTGTTTTTCAGCATGGATACATTTCACAGGCATCTATTTAGAATCTCACTCTGAACAGGTGATTCTTGATACACTTGCAAAGAAAATAGATGTGTTTCCTGTGTAAAATGAAAACAAAGCCCCTGGTTGATTCTTCAAAGATACTTTTGACAGGAGCTGTAATTCAAATGAGGCCCCGTTCCTCTGAGGCCTAATGAATGATCCTGGACATTGCGGGGCCTTTTTAATCACAGTGGTTCAGGGTAAATGGATGGATTTAGCATGAAGCAGCACTTTTAAGGTTGAAAAGGTGTCATTTTAAAGAAGCATTTTGGGTTTTCAGCAAAGTAATGCTGCCTCTTTACTTCACTTCATGTTAAATGTTGCAGAGCACACTGGCACATTCCTGCAGTGAGTAATCTGTTCCACCCCACCTGAAATATGTGTGGCAGGGTGGTGCAGCCATTTTCTGGTTGTTGAAAAACGCAGTTTAGAGATCCTGGCGCACACAGGAGACATCGCTGCCATTTTGCTGTTTCTTGCACCACTACAGCAAAGTGGTGTAGCATAGCATAGCTGAGTGGGTCAAAATATCCCACAGATTCCCCACCTGACTGTGTCTGGACTTCCAGTTGTGGGGGAGTCTGGTAAGTGGGATTTTATTTTTCCTTGAAAAGCAGGTTCAGTCGGGTATGAGTCCTTCTTCCATCAGCGAACGATGCGACACGCAGTCCTCGCTGCCTCTGGTTGGAATTAAGAACAATACCCCCAGCCTTCTCTCTGGTTTTCTTTTCTGGTGTGGAGTGACACCCCGGATTTCCTTGGGTTTCTCCTTCGGGGTCCCCAAGGAGGTCCTCTGTGGTACTGACAGTGGAATTAGTGCAAATCTATAAAAGAGAACACAAACCGGTTATGACAATTTCCCACTAACTGTCCTCCAATTGGGATGACAGCAGTGGGATACACATGCATTCAGTGACAATTGAAATATTCCTATGCTTCAGATGTATCCCATTTTGGGTTTTCTATTGACTCCTCTATTCACTGCAAAGAGTGCCTGGGGTGGCAACTCTTTAGCTGATTGATGTGGACCCACATCTCTTCTGTAAAGTCACCCTTGGGGATACGGATTCTGTAGGTGACTGGTAAGATTTTGTCTACAATTTCAAAAGGTCCCCTCCAGCTAGGCAGAAATGTGATCTCTTTGGTTTGATTCCTTTGGAGATTGTACAAGTAGACCCTGTCCCCTACTTGGTATTCAGTCAAACAATTTTATTTGAATTAAAAAAAATCCATCAAACAACTTAAAATATATACAAGCAGCCAAAAAGTTACAGAATTAATTAATAATTTCTAAATTACTGTGCAGACAAACTAAAAATGGTGCATAATGAGATAAAAACAATAGTTGATTCATGATCACTGATCCATGGAGTCCAATGTTAGGCTTTTCATAATTGGCTTCCGTCTCCCTGAAACCTCATCAGACTTTTCCTAAAATACATTGCTCTTTTTAAAAATGTGAGCAAAGCCCATGCCGTAAAGAAAGTGTCGGCACTCAGAAGAAAGGCGAGTGCAGCTTTATAGTGGCGTATCTCAGACTTCCTTAGTGCTGGTAACAGAGTTACGCTACGAATGCCTGTATAACCCGGACAAAAAAAACAATAAATGAGCCAAATCTTCCAACTGATGGCCACATACCGGACAACCAGCCGCATCTGGGAATCCTTTCCAACTTGCTGTGTTCGCTTGCAAGAGGAGGGAATCAAACCGTGCCCTTGTAATTAGCCACCTATCTTGTTTGTAGGGACTCCAAGTTAGATAAGGTTGGATCCCAGAGGGCCTACTGATCATGGAGTGGAATTCAGCAGATTTATTACCATATTCAAGGACTGTTCTTTTCGTCACTATTTCCTCACTTACCACAATTTTGTGGCTTGACCCTTCAGTCTTGGTTATAAGTAAGGCTGGCAGAAAAAGAGCACTGAGGTTGCTCTCCCCAAGGGCATTAGAGATGTAAGCAAGCCAGGGAATGTTTTTGCCACCCCACTTTGCCCAACACAGACCGAATAATAAAATGGCACAAGGATGCAGATTTGTTGGTCCACAGCCGGATCCAAAATAAAATCGGGGCCAATGCCACTGGTCCTACCAGAACTCCATTGCCAGTTCTCGGTGTATTGGTACAGGCTGCTGAGTTCGGGAGCCCTAACAGCTGTCTCAAAAATGTGTTCTCTTTGATTTGGATTTCTGCAGCCCTTTGAAAACCCCATATAGGGGCACCATGCATAGTGACGGCCAGGCTTTGGGCACCATAAATCTTGGTAATCACTTCTAGAGGCTGGCCCTTACAACTAGACAGAAATCGAAAAATACCCCCAGTTTGCTGGCTCATTTTAGCTGATTGTTTAGCCACATGTGCCCTACCAGTCAATGCTTCCGAGAAACTGATGCCCGGGTAGTCAAAGGCCTTAACTCGGGGTATGATTTCACATGCACATATCATCGGTTTCATAGCCACTGGCCGCTTTCTACCCACACATGTCATCACTGCCAATTTTTTAGTATTGATTTTTAAACCTAAATCGCACATGAAGGTTGTGTGCATTGATCAGGATCTGTAGTGCTCTAGGGGTTCTTGCTAACAAAACTGTGTCATCAGCATAAGCTAAAACTGGGAACCCCCGTCCATCCGTACTAAGAAATCTGCCAAGATATTAGCAAGATCAAGTGATAGGCGATTGATGTAGAGGCAGAAGCAGATAGGGGACAACACACAGCCCTGCCGTACACCGCACCCCACGCCTCATAATCTGTGTGTTGATCAACCAGTACCCTCAGGATATCCCCTGGGCACCCCAAGGACCCAAGCACGTCCCAGAGCTTTGCCCTATCCACCTTATCAAAGGCTGTGCTTAGATCCATAAAGACCAAATATACTGCCTCTCCTCTACAATAAACCGAGTTGGCCACCAGGAGATAAAGGTTAAGGCTCTGTTCTATTGTACCAATCCCTGGACAGAATCCAAACTGAATATCCGAAAGGATCGATGCTTCCCGCAGCCAGGATTCAATACGAGCCAATAGAATTCTCCCAAAGATCTTAAAGGAGGAGTCCTGCAAAGAAGTCGGTCTATAGGCACTAGGACTGGCCATATGACCTTTTTTAAAAATTGGGAAAATAATGGCCCTTTTCCATGAAGGGGGATAATTTCCTGATTGCATACAGGCATTGAAAACCACCGTTAGTAGAGGTGCCCACATGTCAAGTGGGTCTTGAAACAAATCAGAGGGGATCATGTCTGGTCCCGGAGCCCGATTATTGGCTTGGATGTTAATGGCCTTTCTAACCTTCTCCACCTCATATTTTAGACCAGGCGCAGCAAATTCAGCACAAACTTCAGTGTTAGCCACCCTAAAGAGACTCCCAAAATGTTTTAAGCAAGCCCCTTCCTCCACGTATGTCCCACTATCCATATTGGTCCTACACCCCTCCGAACCGCCCTTTACAAATTCCCAAAATGCCTTCTGGTCTCTACTAATTGCAGCGTTTAGGAAGCCCTCCCAGGCCACCCCTTCAATTTCCAGTTTTCTTCTTTTTATCTCCCACTTGTATGCAGTTCTAGCTTGCGCTATCGCTCTTCTGCCAGATGTTGGGACCTTGAGTATTGACAGCAGGGCTCGTTTGGCCTCTTTACAGGCCAAATCAAACCACCCCCTCTGCGTTGATCTCCCCTTGACCTTAAAAGTAGTCGTAAATTTCAATGTAAGAGCAGCCACCAATTCTACAATTTTATCAACAACCGCCCTGGGTGGTAGACTGTTCCCCAATATATCCACCAAAAGGGGTTCATTCTCCCTGATTGCATTAACATGTAATTCCTCCTCTAAAATGGTCCCCCATTTGATTCTATGGGAGCCAGTGGGCACACCCAACATTGGGCAGGGGGTGGTGACCGTAGAGACCTCCACCCCCAACAAACCCCTTAGCAATAGACTGATATGGTGGTGATTGCTATGTACATCGGCGATCACCTCAAAACTCACAGTACTCTCCCATAGGGTTACAGAAATGCAGAAATAATCAATTGTGGAGGAACCCAAGTGGTTGTTAAAGGTCACCTTACCCGGTATATCCGGAGCTAGGTGACCATTGACAGTACGTAGAGCCCATTCATTCAGCCACAAGCTTATTTGCAGGCCCTTTGGACACACTCTCACATCCCTCATACAGGGTGCCGGGATATTCACTAACCAGTCCTCCCACGGATCCAAAGCTTCCCTAGAGGCTACCATTCCCATTTTTACATTGAAATCGCCCCCCCATATATACGATTCATTTTCATTCCTTCCTTTGTACACTAGGTTCTCAATGAACCCTTTAACTTTTGATAATCTGTCTATCTCCGAGATGTGCGGACTGTTATAGAAATGAATAATACAGAATGACTCACCCTTTGCTGAGGACAAAAAAAACACCTGTAAAAAGTCCATGCCTGTAAAAATCCCCTTAGTCCTACATTCGAGTGAGGATTTAATCATAGTACACAGACCCCCAAAGCATCTACCTCTCGGTTTTTTCTTAGCCGGGATGCTGTATGAAATAAAGCCATCAAGTTGCGGGGGTTCCAAGGCCCACATTTCCTGAAGTAGGACCACTGCGTTGGCTTGCAAAAACTCGATCACAGGCCCAAGATTCATCTTATTAGTTGAACCAGCAATGTTCCATGAGAGCAGATGGAATTCAGTAGTCATACTCACCGAAGCACCGCGAGTTGAAATGGAGACCAGCAGCTTGTCTCCCAAGCTGATCACCAGGGGCTCACTGCCCTCTGGTGCTGCCTGTAGTCAATCTACATCCTCACATGAGGTTAGGATCTCATATTGATTGTCCAGGGGCACAGAGCTTAAAGAGGCCTTTTCTCTCGCAGTGTTGGGCACTCTCTTCATTGGTATCCTGCTCCAGCCATCCCCCCGGTCGTTATTTGGAGTGGGCCGGACAGGAATGATACCTTTCACTGCAGTGCCACCTCGTTCCCTTCTACCGGATGGCTGGCAGCACTGCACCTGCCCCCCCGTTCTCACATATAAGTAGTCCAGAGGGAGCATCTTACTAGTGAGTGTATTTCCATTAGGCTTAAGGACCCGAGCTAAGTTAGTGTTCAAAATGTAGTCTGCTATCGATGCGTCTGAGAAGGTTACCACGACACAGTCCCCAGCCAGATTTTTAGGCCGGTTTCCAAGCCATCCCACTCTTCTTGGCATGCGGATGATTGTAGGGTCAATCTTGGCCCCCATCAGGTTAGAATTGGTCCAATGTGACACCTTGTTGACTAAAGAGAGTGTTGATTCAAAACTGCCCTTAGGGAGCCCAGGGAGACCCGTGATAACCCCCACATACGGGAACGCTTCAGGCGGTAGGTTCAAAATTGTCTGATTCTCTTGCCCTTGTCCAGAAACTATTTCCTCAGTGTCCTCATTCACTATGGGCTGCATGAGCACCCTCTCCACATTTTTGGCCCCTGCTAAATCTCCCACTTCCACCAAAACAGCAGCAGGGGGCTGCCTACAATGAGTTTCCACAACCATGGCGCAGCAACTAGAGTGACCACCCTTTAAAGACACACATAGTGCACAGGACCCAGCAACAACCTCCCCCTCCTCCCCCTTTTTTATCAGTTCACACAATTTTAGGGAGATGGCTTTGATGGAGTCATCCATAATTGCTAAGGTGTTGAGTACCCCCTCCTTCAACCCCCTCAGGGAGTCCAACAATGTCTGGAGGGGTTTTAGCTTTTCAGCAAGTAGGGATTCCAGCCATTCTTTGTCCCCCTCGCTAGCAAGGGGGGAGTCCAAAGTCAGGCTGTCTTGATCCTCATCGGTCAGGTTACTTCCCCTCGGAATGGCTGCCATGGGGGAGCACCTGTTCACAGGCCAAGCCCCCACCCTCCCTATCCCCATCCCCAACCAGAACCGCAGGCCTCGCCTCAAGAGGCAAAGAGCCTGAACCAACCACTCCCATGGTTCCTTTGCTAAGGCTCTCCATCAAAGGAACTGCCTCTCTAGAGGCAGCTTCCGCTGCATTCATGCAATTTACAATTTTATTAGCCATGACATACATGTAAGAATCTAGTGATCTTTGACAGGTATTGGATGCAGATTTTGGCGGGGGGTTTTCCAGTTTCGTTGGGTTTGGTAGTTTTAACATTTTTGGGCTTTTTTCGCCCCCTCCCAGGGCAGCCTGCTCCCCCTGATCTCCCCTCATCCCCAGCTTTTCTTTTGCCTATGATGCAAATTTGTATAGGCCTTATTGTCTGTTTGCGTAGTTACGCCTAAAAGGGTCTATGTGAGTAGACGTAAATATGGGAGGTGTGGGAGTACCACGCTTTAGAACTAATGACAATAGACAATAGCTGATGGCAGTAGGGGAAAACAGTATAGTAAAGTATACTATAAATAGATCAAAACACTGTAAGTGGCCCCAGCCTTCAAAGCTTCGGCTCTCTTACCACACCCATAGTAAAAAACACCTAAAAGCCCCACACATATAAAATATGACAACAGTAGCAAAAACACTTATTAAAAATAAATGATTGAACATAAAAATGTTATAAAGAATAGCTAAGAGACACTGATGCAATAATTGTTAATCAGAAAGTCAAATAACTAGCTGGGGGGGAGATTTAACTCGCAACCCCCAAGATCACTGGATTTGTGCAAAGAGGGGGAAAACAACTTCGCAGCAACTTCGCAGCCCCCTTTGTTAATAATAATAAGGTCCCATTGAGCATGAAAAATAAGGATAAAGGCAGCAAAGTCAGCAGAGCTCCTTTAGCAAGTCTCCATTAACAGTCAGTGAAGGTGCCACAGTTGTAAGGGGAAAGTACAATGTCATAGTGCGGGGAACGCCCGGCAGCTTGAGGAACTGCCAGAGTCCAACTCTCCCCCCTGCCCTTGGTTGGAATGAAATGGAAGCAGGAATAATATGGAAGGGGATCAACTGCCGGCACTGGCATCTCACCAGATAGGCTGGATTCCACCTTCCTTCCGTCCTTCCTTCTTGATTAAAACGCGGCTCGGTTGCACAAGTTTCTGGGGTTCTCACCCGGAAAGATATCACCATCCATACATGAGACAGAGAAGTCACAGCTAGCAGGGTGCTTCCTCTGTGCTTCCGGAGTGCGAAGGACGCCAAGGACTTTGTATTCATTTTTGGTTGTCTTTAGATCATAGTGGGTCTTCATGCTATTTGCAGATCTTTCTATATTCCACCGAGCGTACGCAAAAGCATGTTGAAGGTGTTTTCTCAGATTCTCAACATACTCATGAGTTGTGGAGGCATTTATTAGTTTCTGCTCTTGTGTTCTATAGAGCAGATGCTGGAGTAGCACTATCCTTCGTCCAGTTATCAGCTCAATGGAGACATCTTAGTTGCAGAAGAAGGTGTAGATCTGATGGCCATCACGACAAGTGGTAATCAGATGTCCCAACTTGGCCCAGAGTCTGCCACAAAATGCAAGAAGATGTGATTTTTCATCAGGGCAACTGCTGTTTCTGCCTTGCAATTTGGGGCTGGGAGACATTCCACCCATTTAGTAAACAAGAATGTTACGGTTAACATGTACTTGTTCCCCATAGAGGAGCGAATCACAAGTCCGATGAAATCTAATTATAAATCTGACCAAGGCAGTGTCATCCCCCTCTTTTGGAGGGGAGCTCAGTGCGTGAGTGATGTTGGCTGAAATTATGCACACAAAAGACACCCCTTCAAGTATTGGTCGTGGCCAGTATACAACATCTTGCATGATTTCTAATGTAATATGAAACTCCTAATGACTGGCTGTGGCCGCATCATGGGCGTGACTTAGCATCAGGCTTCGGAATGAGGTAGGGACCACCCACTGGTCACAGCCAGATATGGATCTCCTCACCAACAAACCGTCTTGGATTTGGAACATTTTTGGACATTTCATCAACACTCTTGATTTTGGAGTTGGGATTTTCCAATTGTGAATTAGTATAGGATTTCAGAGTATTTCCTTCCAGTGTGGAATGCCACTTGAAACTGCAAGGAAGGTTGAGTTTCATAAATGGAGAGGAATTCCCATCACCAGTTTGTTGTCCTACAGCAATTACTGTCATGTCCAGTGTTTGGTTGTTCTGAAAATGGAACTCAATATGATCATGTTTTTGTTCAACCATGTGGCATGTGCCATTTAAACTAATATGGTTGACACTCTGTTTTAATTTTATTGGCCGGTTAGTCTGGGTCCAGAGGACCTTGTTCACACAGTCTATTAGGGGGGAAAACCTTCACAGGGTGTCATTGCCCTCCGGAGTCATGACTATTTCCGGGTATTTCACCTTGTGTCGCCCAATTTTAATTTCCAGATCCACAGTCCCCTCGACAGGAATTTCATTCCCATCGAAGTTCTGAATATGTCCAGGAAAAGGGGTGAGAGGGATCTGCTATCTCTCCTCCTCCCTGAATTCAGATGATCAAAGACTCTCTTTGACAGAAGGGTTGCTAGGGATCCAGTGTCCACCAGTGCAGACACTGTACACTGCCCCTGTACTTGAAAAACGTAGTTTAGAGATCCTGGCGCGCACAGGTGTCAGTGTGGTCATTTTGCTGTTTCTTGCACCAGTACAGCAAAGTGGTGTAGCATAGCATAGCTGAGTGGGTCAAAATATCCCACAATACTACAATTGTCAATACATAGATTGAATGAAAATGTTCAGTTTTTAAGTTTTTTTATTGCTTAAAATGCAATAGTGCATCCAGATATCAAGTGTGGCCATTGCAGTGTGCCAATGCATTTCATATCGAGTCCGCTAGGACACTGAGTTGATTAACAGTGTATGGTAGCAATTTGTACATTGATTGTAATAAAGCACAACATAATGAATCAATATATACATACCATAGTGAGTCTGAGTCAGCAAGTGCATACAATGAGACACAATAAGGCAAATAATTAGTTTGTGCATGTTTAGAAATCGGTGTTGATCTAAATACATGATTTGAGTGCATGTTATTAATTTGCACATGATAATTACCCTGCTGAAAGGCCATTTGGCTCGTCTCAAATAAATACGGCAAAGCCTTATGGTATATCTGAAATAGACGAGTGAATGAGGCTTAGGGTTAAATTATCTTTGGTACGATCATTTTATGAAAAATTATGTGTCTGCGCAAAAACTAAGAGATTGAAGATTCAAAGTTTGGACCATGTCCTGGAGTCTGCGTGTTTGCCCTAAATGGGGTTGTTCACAAAAGAGCAAAAGGATTGCTTTGTTAACATTCTCGTAGTTGGGGTAAAGATATCTAGAGGTTCAGGGTTCTCAGACATGTGTCTTACCTTAATAGTCTGAAAGGACATGCACTAACTGGATGGAATCCAGCATGCGTCTGAGCTGTGGATTATTTTGATGTTTTGCGGTCACCGTTGCTAGGCGACATGACGCTCCGCATCCTGAGACGCGAGTATATCACATAGGCCTCATATCCCGCTGCCCCTGTCTCCAGGAGCAATGGGAAGGTGGCCATGGCAAGGTCTTGCAAAGTTGAAAATCTGCCAGAAGTATGCTTTGTACAAGCGATATACATTGAGTGATCTGTTCAATCAGTTGGGGTAGAAAGTATCTATCCCACTTAGTGAGTCATTTCCATAATTTAAAAGTGCACTACTACATTAGTGGCTAATGAGGTTGTATCGCAAAGTTGTAAATCTATTAGCAGTACACCATTTGCAAGCGATGTATGGTAAATAATCAATCGAAGAAGGAAGTGGGTGTCTCACTTCGTATATCATCTTCATAAATATAAAGCGCATATAGAATAATCAGTCTCATCGATCGGAGACGGAAGTATCTATCCCTCTTAGTGAATCATCTACATACCATCAAAGAACATTACTACGTTGGCCGCTAATGATGGTTTATCGCAAAGTTGGAAATCTATTAGTAGTGGGCTGTTTACAAGTTTTGTGTGGTAAACAATCTATTAAAAAAATCGATCAAAGTAAGAGGTGTTGCTTAATGTGTTATCTACATAATTTCAAAATGCATTGTTACCTTAGCGGCTAATGATAATATATCGTGAAGTTGGAAATCTACTGGCGTTATGCTTTATGCAAGCGATATATGGTGAGTAATTTACGTGAATAATCGTTTGTGCTTGGTAGATCATCTTCATGATGTCAAAGTCCATTACTGTGTTAGCAGCTAATATACGTTAGTTGCAAAAGAACCACTCATTCCTTGTGAATATTGCCAAATAATGTAGGAACTGGTACATTACGTAAATTCTCTGTTTGCCTTCATGAGGACAAGTTTGTGATGTACTAATGTTCTATGCCTCTAGAATTTGTATACAGGTCAATATCAGTTCTAGTCATAGGTAGTAGGTATAATTTATCATTTTGTTAATTCCACCTGGAGTGAGAGAATCAAGTTGGTCTATCCAGTAGGTTTCTCTCTGGTCAAGACGAATGGTGATATTTCATGTGTGTTGCGTTTCATGACCACATCCACTGTTTGGAACCGTATTTGGCTGACGGGTGACATAAGTGGATGAAATGGGTGACATCAGTGTATGAAACATGTGAAATAGGTGGATGGACGGATGAATTATGAAGATGTTACGGGCGAAATTTGTAGACGGAGTGCATAAAACAACTTAGAATACACTGAATGGTACGGATGAAATATGTAAATGGAGTTCATAAAACAACTTAGAATACACGAAATGGATTGGAGTAAATAGAGCGGCTTTGAGCGCGAGTGGTGGACAGGAGTGCGAGTGGCGGACAGGAGTGCAAGTGCCTGACGGAAGTGCTAGTGGCGGACGGAAGTGTGAGTGGCCGACAGGAGTGCGAGTGGCAGACAGGAGTGCGAGTGGCAGACAGGAGTGCGAGAGGCAGACAGGAGTACATGCATGAATGAGGCCGACAGGAGTGCATGCATGGGACAGTCAGGAGTATTGGGGCGGACTGGAGCACGTGGGGCGGACTGGAATGCATGAGTGCATTCTGCAGACCGGAGTGTGTGGAGCAGACTCGAGTGCATGGAATGAATACGAGTGCATGGAACAGACTGGAGCGCATTGAATTGCGTGACGTACATAGTATGGTTTGGAATGCAGAGCATACAACCCATCATATCACATCACCACGCTTACTCTCTTCTTTACACCACCACTCAACTAGAACACAGAGATACTATGACACCATTCGGTATAACTGTCCTCATACCAACATCCGCCACTCACTCCCCATAATTATAAGTAAACACTGCTGGTTACACACCTCCAGCCAGGCGTTCTCCTCAGGCCTAACGCAGCCACTTTCGGTCTGGATAAATCCTGCCAGAACGAACACATACTCCTGATCTCTCAACCACCACACCTACCGCTAAAAAGCAGCTACTACACAAATACGGCACCAGCTTCACACATATCCAGTGCTCACATAAACCTTTGACTCTCTCTACTCTCTCTACTGACCTGAACTTCGGTTCCCAAGGGCGTTCAACCTACCAGCGCCTTCAGACCATACCAATGGTATATAAGGCGCTATATAAATGCAAAATAACATAACATAACATGTTGTGTTTCTTCTTGTGCCAGTGACATGCTACTGCCGAATTAGTGTTGTTTGTCCTGGTGCATGATCTGTGATCATTCCACCGTAATTTTCCTTGGCGTTTGGATTGTCCGACATACGCTGCACGAGCATTTCATGGTGTAGATTATGTTAGGTGTATCACATGTGGAGAAACAGTTGATCCTCATTTTTTCACATGTGCCTGGATGATTAATAGTGTCAGATTTAGTCACAAAGCCACAGTTGCTGCAAGTAGACAGGGAAACTTGCCTTTTTCGTGATGTTGACGGTGGTCTAATTGTTGGTCTAGTTTTGACTAGACAGTCTTTCATTGACTGCACATTTAGAGAAGCAGGTACAACCGACCACCTCCTCTCACCCCCCTAAAAATCAGGGCTTTTTCCTTAATTCAATCCCCACACTCCGAGCATGCTGGATACATCCTTGCTTGTGGGGTTTCTTTATTTTTAAGTGGGCAGGGTGCCAGAGATCTCTGTGTTTTAATACTACAAACTGTTTCCATAATATACATTGTACATTGAGTGCTTGAGACATTGGTCATCATTACGAATTTGCCGGAAAGATGCTGGTGATTCCGTCATGTCAGTAGTAATATTTCCAGCTACCTAAGTGATGGAATCACTGGCATATTCCAAACTCTTGGGTGCGCGCATCCCTCACTGCCAGAATCGTTCTTACTGGCATGACAGAAACACAGGCAAAACTGGGAAATGCTGGTGTTTATGTGAACAAACATGCCGGTAACAGCGATTCCAGCGTGTATGTGCCACCAGATGCCAGAAACACAGGCCACAGCAATAGCAGAACCGGAAACAGTGCCATCGCAGGAACTGGAAGTTTTCCGCCTGCCATTTTGGAAAACTCAACACATTTAAAATCAGGCACTTCCTGTTGCCATCCACTCATGCAAACACCAGCAGCATGGCAGGTACCACCAACTCTTGCCTACGTGAGGTCCCGCAATGAAAGCCCTGCTTCACTGAGCCAGAACTGACTGCATTGGCAGACATCATTGTGACCAATGCAATGAACTTTTCGAGAGTGACAATCGACAAACAAGCCAGTGCTGCAAGACCGCCACATGGGAAGAGGTAGCCCAGAAGGTCACACCAGTGGGTCCCATCCCCTGCCCACCCAGAGACTGACACAAGAGGTGGGATGACCTGTGTCTCTGAGTCAGATACATCCTAAAGGCACAACAGAGGGAATCCCTGGTCACCGGAGGCGGGGCGGCCTCACCCCTGAAACTAATGCCATGGAAGGAGACCTGTAATTCAGTGATGCACATGGACGGGATCAAAGGAGAAGGATCAGCAGAGGTCGGAGCAGGGACTCAAAGAGAGGGTGGTGAGTACAACAAGCCATATCAAAATGCCAAACATGAGACGTATGTGAAATGCACCATACACATTAGGGAGACATTTCCAAGTAAATGTGAACAACACTTAACAATTACATCAATATAGCCCATGCAAAGACAGATGCTGGGGAGGTGGGGACAGAGGAAAACATGCACGAACATCATACACAAAATGCATGGACAAACACATGGGCACATGAGTACTTCTCATGTGTGCAAAGGGGCAACATGACAATTAGCACATCAACGATTCACACACCACTACAAGCCAGCATGACAGGACAACAACCAATATGCACTCATACCACACACAAATGCAAGCATGCATAAGAGCAGATTTGACAACCAAAAATCATGTCCAGGCCAAGTCACACACAATGTTGTATCTGTGTAATGGAAGTTCATTTAACAGGCAAATCCTCTGACAGTAACAATGCTGGACCCTCCTCAGCCCTGGAAACCTCACACAGGATGGGAAAACCACCACACACCACCACATCCCAGCCAATGCCAGCTGCATCAGTATAGCCATCATGCCCAGCGACACAGCCAGCCTACTGCACCACAGCTATCCGGCCTGCCAACGTGACCAGATAACGCACCCACAAGCACTAGCCACCGGCCTATCCCGGCACCTCAACTGATGTATGGATGGAGGCAATAGCACAGAAGGCTATTAGGACCACACTCCTTACCACAGCCCTACCTTCAGCCCCTTAGACCTGCACAGCTCCCCTCCAGTACCAGGGCTCTGCAAAAGGGAGACGGACAGCCCCATACATAGGCTTGAGGTGAGGTATGACGAGATGGCTGACATGGTGACATGGCATCTAGAAACACGTGTACAGGGGCGTTATAAAAGCCTTATCATATCATATAATATCATGGCATGTCTGCAACTGGTGGAATCCTGCATGATGTGGGAATGCCTGCAGGCCTGCAGCCAATCCTGTGTGCATGCCCTGGGCTGCAAAACCACTGCCCTAGTGGTATTGGCACTGAGGGTCCGGGAGGGAAAAAAGGGGGTGTCTGCACTTGCAGAGTCACTAACGCACACCCTGCAGGCCACCCTGGATCACATGCAGGTCCAGGGATCTGCCCCCTCCCCAATGCTACACCCTGGCAATCATCCACCAGGGCAGTCCAAGGCTCCGCTCCCATCAGCTTTCGGGCTCACCGACCCATGCCAAGGCCTGTGATACGAAGAAGCATAGGAAATGACATTGATGCACAGCATACATGACACTTTGTTTTTGGGGATGTTTGGGGAGGTGGAGGGGGTGTGGGGAGGAGGCGGCTGGGAAGGTGGAGTGAGGTGTGTGGGAAGGTGTAGGGAGGTGTGTGGGGAGGGGTCTGTGGGGAGGGAGTTCCGTGGTGAGGGTGTGTGTGAGGAGGGGGATGGGCACAGGGTGGTTGTACTTCTGAAATAATACATTTTATTAAGCACTTGCATCAATGAGTGGACATTCCTTATTCATGTGCCAGGATTTATTGAGTGTGCGCATCATATGCAGTGATGGGCATGGGTTATGCACAGTGGAGTTGGAGTCAGAAGACGTTTTCAATGAGTTCTTGATGGGAAACATGCTGTTCCAAGGCATCCATGCTCACTTGATTGTGCGTGGCTGGTGCTGCCTCCGCATCTTCATCACCTACTTCTGGTGTGGCATGTACAAATCCAGGGCCTGGTGTATCTTACGTCTGATGCAGATGTTATGCAACATTCCACAGGCCAGGACTATCTGTCCCACCTTCTCTGGCCTGTAAATGAGTGTACCCAAGACCAGTGTAGGCATCAGAAATGTGCCTTCAATAGCCCAATTGTCTGCTCAATAGTTGTCCTATTTCGCACATGTGCACGATTGTAGGCCATCTCCTCCTGCATATGGGGATCATAAGAGGGGTCATCAGCCATGGAAGCAGCAGATATCCAGAATCACCTGGAGGATGCAAGACGAGCATTGTCATGCATGTGCCAGGACAGTGTATTTCACATAGCCCATTTGTGTGTGTGGTCTGGCCGTGTCTCGGGCACTCTGCTGCACCCTGGGACAGCCACTGTGTGAAACACTGTGTAGGGTTTGGGTGCCTGAGATGGATTTCAGGGGATGGGACATGACTAGCCACTGATGAGCCCCAGTGGGAGTCACCAGTATACCTGCGTGTCCCAATTGTCCGGTGTGTAGCTCACCGTACCCCTACCACAGCTCTAACTGTTCACCCTGCATGACACCCGTAATGCAGACCAGACATTATTTGGTTTACCGTTTTGGACTCACTGAAGATGGCAATGGCACAGCATGGACGTGAAGCCCGTCTCCCTTCCATTACCCCTGACTTTCCATTTCTACTCTGCTCACATTGCAGACCCACCTGAGCACAAAGTCTACACCAGTGGCAACAGTGCGCTATATGAGTACCATTGACTTTGAGTTGATAATGACATTTGAAGTGTGTGAGTGATGGTGCATGACAGTGGCGTTGCATGTGACTGCAGATTCTATTAATTCAGTATGTGCATGCATACACCATGTCTCACCAGCACATGCGTTTCATGGGCCAAGGAGGGACAGTGTACTGGCACACTTGAATTGGTGGAGTGGATGTGTTGCATTATGGTACCTATGGTGCATTGCATGTTAATATCCTTATGGGTTAGGAAAGGGTTGGTCATTCAAAGATACTACTCCAGTCTTGTGTAACTTATGTGAGTTGTGGGTAGTGAACTGGGAATGCACTTGTTGGTCCTGCATTTGCAGAGTGGCTGTGGGATGCGCATTTGTGCAGCACCCCCTGCCCCCTTATCCTGTGACCCATACAACAATGTGTGTGTATTTGTACATGTACTCACCCAACATTCAGGTCCTTTGTCCTAGATTCAGCATCATTGGTCACCTGGACATTGAGTGGATGGTACTTCTTCCGTTTCCTGCACACCTCCTCCGAGGCATGGCAGGCCACCAGCTCTACATGTGTTCAGTCCAATGCTGCCAACCCATTGGGCATGCCTGAAGTGGCATGGAAGTGGGACTTTGTAGTGTTTATCTGTGCCTGGATGTTTGGGAGGGCTATGTGCTGGTCCACATGGCTCAGGAGGGCTTCCAGTTCCTGCACCAGATCTCTGGAGAATGCAGGCTGTGATATGCCATGGAGCTGGTTCACAGAGTGCTGGAAAGGGCCTGTGGTGAGGAAGAGCAGGGCTGACACCAGCTTCAACAGGGGTGATATGGGTATCCAGATGCCAATCCTGCTGCCATTGTCATCCTGGATGAGGTCCACAGTTCCAGTATTCTCTCCCAGTTTAGACGGTACAAGATGTGTATCTGCCCGTCTGTCAGGGCACAGGGTGCAGCCCTTGTGTGGGGTATCAAAGCACACCTCTGCCTCGCCACTTGCATCGCATTCATCCTCATCCTCCTCCTTCTTCTCCTAATCCTACTCCACCAACCCCTGTATGTCGGGTGCCACTAGTGCAGCTCCAGCTCAAACAGCTGCACTCCAGTATGCAGTGCCTCCTTGTCCATAGCTACAACGAGTGGCAGCAGGGTTGTGTTTGAAAGTGTTCCTGGGGTGGGTGTGGCCTTTTGTGTTGCTCCTGTGTGTATTGTGTGCACCTGGGTGGATTGTGAGCACCCGTGGCCTTTCTTTCCCACCTGGGTTACCAGCATGAATTTGCCGGTAGTACCAGCATTTTTCTGCCTGTAGTACCGGCAAGTCCATGCTCATACCTTTACTGTGTTTCTGTTATGCCAGTGTTACTGGCAAAAGCCCAGGAGGTGCTGCTGCTACTGTTGCCTGTGCTTTTGGCAGCACAGTGTGCAGTGTAACTGGTGCCGGTGTTACTGCCAAAACAACTCTGGATGATCTGGTCAGTTACCAGTCATTTGGTCGAAAAAAAAAGTTCAACAGGACAAATGGTCGACACCATTTGGTCGAAAGACAAATGGTCGAATTTTTCTTTTAGTATTTTCACTTTTTTTTTTTTGGGGGGTGTTCCCCCAACCCCTTTTTTTTCCAAAAAACACTTTTTTTCCCTAAACGAAAACCTAAAAAATATATATATAAATAAAAAAAAAATTGGACCATTTTCTTTCGACCAAATTCCGTCGACCATTTGTCTTTCGACCAAATGTCTTTCGACCAAATGACTGGACACGATCTGGTCTGGTAATCGTGCCGGTTGATGGTGTTACTGATACTTCAACGGACTGCACACTTGTAATGACCCCCATTGTCTTTGCGCATTTTTGTAAATCTGGCAATATGCATAATTTGGGCACAATACAACTTGGCCCTTTTTTAAAAAGGAAATTTCAATGCCAGGCCTCAAACATATGCCATGCTGGCAATGCCCAATGGAAGCATTGTTGTATCCTAGTTAATTGCTCAATAAGGTATCAAAGTGCTACGTTTTTCAAATCCCCACTAAATAGAGGTTATCTCCCCTCATGTGGCAGAGGGAGCAGAGGGCAAAATAATTACGCAAGCAGTGCAGATATTTTGAGATGCTGCTTTTACTTTCGACTGGGGTGGACAATGAGTGTTGTGGTGGCCTGGACTTGCTGGTTTAAGGTTCATAAGGGAAGTAATTGGCACAGGCAGCCTTGAAATCAGGAATGACCATCATCTATCTCGAAGACTCCTCCAATCAGTGGCAGGCCTTCAGTGCCTGACCTATGTGGGTCCCCTTTCACTTCCAATCAGCCTAAGACTGGTAAAGAGTCACCTGGCTACAGTTCACTTCACAATGTGCAGTGCCCACTCCGGTGTCTAGTCAAAGGATCGAATCTAAAGATCAGGTGAAAGGATCGACACCAATGGGTCGACAGGTCAAAGGATCACATTTTTTTAAAATTATATATATTTTTTTAGGTTTTCGTTTAGGGAAAAAAGTGCTTTTTAGCAAAAAAAGGGGGTTAGGGGGACCCCCCCTCAAAAAAAAAATATGTGAAAAAAAAAAATCGATCCTTTGACCTGTCGACCCTTTGGTGTCGATCCTTTGACCTGTCGACCTTTCAGATTCGATCCTTTGACTGGCAACCCCCACTCCTACTCTGATGCAATGGAATTCCTGCCTATTCCCTGACCTGACAGCGTCTGCATGTCTGCGCCACTGCCAATCCATATTTCATCCCTCCACGCTGAGTAGGACAGACACAATGGGCCTGATTCACACAGCGTTTTCCAACACAAAGGCCCTGATTCACTGAACGTTTTTCAATGTGGGCTTCCATTATAAAATGCTTCTGTGAATGAGGCACACATTTTTTTTTCCTTCAAGTGTCCACTTGGGGTTGGTATGTACTGAAGGCAATTTGGTGCATTGCACAACTGCAGTTTTGAAATCACATGAAGGGGCTGAGAAGCAACCCAGATGCCTGCACAACACTCACCAACAGCTGCTTACCTGCCTAATCTCTGCTGTTAGGAATGCACCTGTTAGGCCAGTAAAGCTGAATTGTACTTCCGGGACTCCTACGCATGCTGGCCGCCCACGAATTGAGTATCCCCGGTGCCTGTCTGCTGTTGTTTTCATGAGAGCTGGGTTGCGCATCATTTGTAAAAGCGCAGGGCACAGCCCATGAGATAATGCACATGTCTCCTTGGCAATTGGGTGACCTCTGCATTAACAAACACCAGGAAGCTGAAACAAAGCACTTCGTGTTTGTAAACTACTAGTGAATTGGACCCAGGACTCTAACGTTTACTCAGCAAAGGATGAGAGCTTGTTCCACATGAACAGGAGCAGGGGTGGACTGTCCTATAGGGAAGATTGCACAGCGGGTTGAATGCTCACTGCTGCGATCTGAGCGTGATCTGCAGGTCGCAGGTTCTAAACCCGGCAAGTCCAACTCGGCCTTTCATCCTTCTGAGTTGATAAGTAAATACCAATTTCAGTTGGGTGATATTGTATGCAAATATGTGCTCTGTAAAACGCTTTGGAGAAAGGTGCGATATAAATAACACATCATTATCATTAACTCGGGAGAATTCCTGGTAGCCTCTGCACCCTGGGTCTCTTTTGTGTGGTAACATATTTTATTTACAAATGTTCTCATATGAAAAGGGCTGGACTTGCTGAAAATGTGTAAAATAGGGCCCTTTTGAAACTTAATTCCAGGGCCTCTTTTGGTTCCCAGTCCACCCATGAACAGGAGAAGCAGCATATCCGTTTGTGATGACTTTTTTAAAATAAAGTATACAACTTTATGTGAACCATAATGTCTTCTCTTAGTTAGAATGTTCTCAGTGTCAAAGAACATTTTTGCTTATGGCACAGTGACAAGGTACATGTAGCCTGGATATCTTCAAGGCTCCTTAGATCCCCTGTATAAAGAGAAAAGGCCCTTAGGCACCAATCTTTGGCAAGCTTACCTTGTGGGCTGTGAATTACCCAAACACGGTATGTCTGTCTGCTCGTGTAGCGCGATAAATACATTGATGTCACTCTGAAAAGGGACAGAGGCCTGGTTTATTTTCACTTGGCATTTTAACGGGTTTTTATCTCAGAAGTGAGTTGAGTTCACTTTTGGCAAACACACTCCCAGTGAGCCTACATTTCTCATATTACTGCGTGTGATGTAAAGATATTTTTCAATTGTGATTCCATCAATACACCCCTACCCCCACATGGAACACAAATCACCAGTTTAAAATTTTGAATTAGATATATGTTGTGCAAATACACTTCTTTAACCTTGCACGCTCATTCGATAATGTGCAGTTTGTGGTGTTCAGGGCCTGCATACTAATTGACACTATGCCATGATGGAAATCATGGTCTATTGTATTTTCGCAGACATTAGATTTACTTCTCTATTTAAAACAAGTATTTCTTTACATCTTTTAAATGGCACCAAGCTTTTTTTTTCACTGGGGTTTTCTCATTGAAAAACACCTTGTGAATCAGGTCCAACATCAGTTTGCAGTGTCAGCAATTGTGCCCTAGACAGGTGGTAACAACATATGCATTTGTTGTCCAGATTCACCTGCAAAGCCAATTGTCAACAATTCATTAAATCATTGATTGATTGATTTATATACCAGAAGAACAATGCTCTTTTGATCACAAAAGAAAGCACAATAGATAAGAAATCAGATTTGACAGGAAGCAGGGAGCTTCTTACAATGGGGTGAGTTTGAGTGGCGTTTTGACCAGGTTGTGGAGGGGGTGAATGGAACAGTCACCAGGGACAATACATAAGTGGAAGTACATCGATTAAAGACAACCGACATTAGACATGTTTTAATGTCTTTTGCTTTACAGTATTATCAGAATATAAATACATGAATATGAACAGTAGCCCTTTAGTGACTTACATCTATCTGATTCATCCATGCAAACAACGACGGCTGTACAGAAAAAGAAAACATATTATGATTGGTGTTCTTCTGTTTTAACGAAATATACAAATCAAGATGTGTGACAGTCCTAAATCACCGGTATCAATACAGACAACACTGACATGAGTTCATAAGTACACATGTAGAACCGAACTGCCGACACGTGTTTCGACCCTGAACAACGGGTCATTTTCAAGGCACAGCGTAGTTTGGCCATTAGCCATTGTTGCCGGAATACTTCAAACGCATCAGGGATTCAACCCCAGTATTGCAGATTTCGATTCTTTGACCGTGGCTGGGAACGACCCAATCTTCCAACCTGCCCACCTCATATGATTCCTACTTTCTCAGATTGTGCTCTGTCATTACGGCTCCATTTTGTTATCGACACCACCGCCAATGAGGCAATTCATCTTATTGCGTCTCACTACACTGCCTGACTGGCTGCATCATGTGTGGCAATTGACAATTTGCTCCATTACCAAACTACGCTTTGCCTTGAAAAGGACCCGTTGTTCAGAGTCGAAACACGTGTCGGCAGTTCTGTTATACATTCCACTATAAACTTTTGAACAAAGCATTTGGACTTATGACTCTTTTGATCAGCTTAATTTGGACTATTGCTCTCTAACAACGACATTGAACTGGCATATTTGTGTACTTATGAACTCATGTCAGGGTTGCCAAATTATTAATTGCCAATCATGTTGTCTGTATTGATACCGGTGATTTAGGACTGTCACGCATCTTGCATTAGCCGCTATTTGTTGAGTTTCGATTCCGCTCCTTCTCTTGCCTTTGGCTGGGTTATTAGACTTGGCCTTAGATTGCACTACAATCTGGTGCAGGAATACATTCAATCCACTTCGACATCAAACATGTCACACTTAAAATCTAACAGTGTCCTCTGCTCAACCTTTTTAAAGGGCCTACATAGTCGATTTGCAAATCTGACCATGGGAGAGTTAGGCCTCTTTTCATCAATGGTGCTCTATGCATTGGTGAAGCAGGTTTAAATTGGGCGCATACTAGACATCCTCTAGTATATAATTCCACATCTTGGGACATATGTGGCCAGTAAGCATAATCTTTCAGTATTTCCAATGTTTTTTGTGAACCTCTGTGGCCTGCAGTTATTGCATTATGTGCATGTTGTAGCATTAGCCCTCTGAATGAAAGGGGTACCACCCACTGTATCTGTCCTGTTATGGACTCTCTAATCATGAGTCCATCTTGTAATCTAATTCGTTTTTTATTCTTTAATAGTACCCTCAACTCTTCTTTTCCCATACAATCATTTTCTGTTAAAGGGTTTTGTTCAGGATCTATCAAATGATTATAATAGATTCCCAAAATTCGATCATTCTTTTGTGCCTCAATCAAATCTTGGTCTGGCGTGTCATGGCCCCATTGCACCACTGGTTGATCTACTTCCTTTGGTGCTTTAGAACGTGTTACTGCATCAATCTGTATTTCACCCAGTAAATCATCAATAGGTAGCAATTCTCCCATCACAGCCCCAATTTTAGCCAGGTGGTCTGCCTTATCATTTCCCTCCTTATCCTCTCCTGGTGTTTTTAAATGCCCACACATTTTTCTCCAGTATATTGTTAGATCATTCTCTGACACCAATTTGTCTATGGCTTGTATCATTTTTCCATGTTTAAGTGGCTTTTTGTTGTATGTAATCATTCCTCTTGCTTTCCAGCCAGCTAAATATTCCACAAAACTATTCCGTGCATAGTCAGAATCAGTCACCAGGACAATTTCACTGATCTTTCTATCAACTGCAGTAGTAATTGCTTTATAAATGGCTGCCAATTCCGCCACTTGACTGCTCCTAGCTCCAATCCTCACCCCTATACTGAGGACTCCTTCACATTTCAACCAGACATTTCCTATTCCTGACACTAATTGTTTATTACTGTCATTTTCAATGTGAAAAGCACAACCATCCACATATACAGTTGGCAAATCCTTGCATGTTTTTTCATCAAAAGCTTTGTGTGGTGATTGTTCAAATTCCTGGCAATTAGGTTCCACTTCAATTTCATTTGATATTTGTTCAGCTGCGCAGTCATGTGAGTCAGCTAACCCTTGAGCAATTGGGCTCTTTTTATTTTGTCCATATCTCACTTCTACAGGAAAACCTTGTAATGCCAGCATCCATGAAGTGATTCTGGACTGTGCTAGATTACCTGACCTAATTCTTTTACTCTCTAAAAACTGCAAAGGTTGATGATTTGTTTCAATAATCACCTTTTCTCCCTGAACAATGGGGCGGAAATGTTGTAGCGCCCACACAGTAGGTAATAGGGCCTTTTCACATTCATTAAATTTCATTTCAACTTGGGAAAATGCCTTACTTGCATAGGCAATTGTTTTGTGATTCAAATCATGTTTTTGTGATAACACTGCTGACATACAATGTTCAGAAAACCTATTTCTATATAGAAATCCCTACCTTTTATGGGATATGCTAAACATGGTGCCTTTACCAGACATTCCTTCAGTTTAGTCACTGCCTCAGACTGCTCTTTTCCCATTTCCAGGGAGTATTCAGTTTAAGCAGTTTAGTCAATGGTTGAGTGATTTCAGCATAATTTCCAATGAATTTTCTGTTATACCCTGTCATTCCTAACAAACTTTTTACTCCTTTCACATTCTTAGGATCTTTTAATCTTTGTATGGCCTCTATCTTCTTCTTTTGTGGATTTAGCCCATGTTCAGTCACTTCATGGCCTAGAAAGTTCACTTTTTTCTTGCACCATTGTGCTTTTTGCAAAGAAACTTTGGTGCCTGCTTTCTGCAATTGGCCAAGCACATGTCTTATTTCATCAAAATGGCTTTTCAGGCCTTCATTTTTTATCAAGATATCATCCACGTAAACTATGGTTCCTCTTTCCGCTGCATCAGGCATGGCCTTTCTCAAAAATATGCCAAATTCACTCCCACTATTGATGTACCCGAACGGCGTTCTAAGCCAGGCGTATTGAGTCCTGTCAAATGTAAAGGAAAATAAATTCTGTATCTCCTCTGCCAATGGCACGCACCAATATCCAGAGGTGAGATCTAATGTGGTAAACACTTTTGAACCATGTACCTGAGCTAAGCCCTGATCAATGAATGGCAATGGCCATCTGGACACTGGTACTCTTTTATTTAACTCTCTCAAGTCTGCACATAGCCGCCATTGACCATTTGGCTTTAACACACCTAAAATAGGTGTATTGGATGGGCTATGAATGGGCCTGATGATTCCCCGCGATTCCAAATTTTTAATAATCTCTGCCAATGATTCTAAACATGCCAGCGGTAGTCTATACTGGCGTACACACACTGGACTTCTGCTACACCCTTCTGGTAGTGTGGCCACATGTAAATCAGTTAAACCACAATCATAAGCATCTTTTGCAAATACATCCTTAAACTCCATAAATATCTCCCTCAGATTGTTTCTATCCTCATTGCTGTCACACGCATCTGCTAAGGAGATCTGCTCTTCTACCATTTTGGAAAATCTTCTGGTAATGGAATATCAGCGCTTTCCTCTAACTGTGTGGCTGTGTCTTTTTGTAAAGCTGCCACTTTTAAATATTTTGGCATATCAGCTTCCGCTTCAATGGGCTGATATTCTGTTTCATTTTCATTTAAATTAAATATTATGCAATCCTCTTGATGGCAGCACACTGTCTCATTTGAATCGTAAGGATGCACAGAATGAATTTTAAATATTCCTTTGGGCTGAGAGTCCAGGTGTTCTGGCAACTCACCCTTGGCATCTACATACTTTTCAGGAATATTTCCAATCACCATGTTATTTAAATCTGCCGTATAATGTGATTTTTGTATGGCCATTCCTAATGGGGAGTTTTCCTCTAAATGAATATCCTGACAACCTTTATTATTTACCATAATTTTTACAGATCCTTCACCAATATCTACCAATGGAGTGTATTCATAATCCAGGCCTTGCTGTTTTACGGATTCATTCAGGCATACAAATGCATCAGAATCTTTCATCTGCTGTCCATTTTTGCATTTCAGTGTTATTGCAAACTGTTTTGTAAATGCAGGAATAATAGTATCTTTCCTCATTTGTAATTCGATTGCATAAGGAACCAGTTGTGCACAATGATAAGCCCTTATTTTGTCGTCAAATTCAGGTGCCGGGCCACCTAGGCGTGACCATATTTTGTTGATTAAGGAAATCTAACACCATACACATTCTGTGCATGATGTCATTGCCCATGTAAAATTCATTTTGTGCTCCACTCTCTATCCATACATTATGGTAAATTGTTTTCTGCCCAATGCTAATTTTAAGCATGCATCTGCCTGCAATTCGGTTTTAAAAGTCTGGACTGTCCAACCCAGTAACATATTGGTTTTTAATACTAAATTTCGGGATTTCCTCCCTCTCCATTATTTTTTGCAACAATTTCTAATTAATGAAGCTCCTCTCCTGTTCAAGCGCTGAAGTGGCTTTTATTGTTTTAAAACAGTCATTTATACCAACATGAACCCATGGTTGCTCATCTTCCATGTGTATTTCTGCAAGAGTGGTAATGTGTTTTTCTGAATCTATTTTAGAAGCAATATTCTGTTTGATTCTTTTCTCTTTTAAATAAAAACGTAATGTGTGCTCATCTATGGCAGTCTGCCAATTTTTCCTTGGGTCCAAGTACATTTGTACAGGTAGTCCTTCATTGTCGCTCTGCATTTTGTCTTGACACATTAATATAACAGTGACACTAGGTATGCAACTATTCTGGAGATATACCTCCACAACATCATTTGTTTTGGCAACGGTGTGACATTCATTTATGTTGCTGTTTTGTGATTTTACTTTCTTAGGCCTCAATGGTTTTTTGGTTAAGGACCACAGCACTCCATTCACCCCATCTATGAGAGGAGACAATCTTTTCAGGCAATCTGTCCCCATCAAAAATGGAATTTCACAAATAGATGTGATCAATACCTCTTGTTTCATTCTGTGCTTTCCTATTTTTATGTCAACCTCAGTTACACCTATGATGGGCACCTCCTCCCCATTAAAGTTATGCACTGGACCTTGATTTTCCTTCACCGTGAAATGACTCTGTGGGGGTCTCCCTTCATTGATACTCTTTACCAGCTCATTGGACATAATTGTGGCCTGTGCGCCAGTGTCAATCATAGCAAATGTGTGGCATATTTCTTCTACAGTGATGGGTGCATAATATCTGTCCTCAACTTCCTCTAATACTTACTGATTTCAGGGCTCACCTTTCTCAGGCCTTTTTCACTTTTGGCTAAGCACATTGGTAAATGGAAAGACATTTTTCCCTCCTTTTTACCCATTTCTGCGCGAGAGACTTTATTCATTTCTCCATGATGAGAGGTTTTTTGGAGTGTGGCCACTGTTCGCCCATTCATCTGGGTAACATCAGAGACCACATTACAACCTTCCAACTGAACATGTGTAACAACATCATTCAGCAATTTGTCATTGTTTAATTCTGTGCATTTGTGATCATTTAGTGTGATACCAGCCCTTTTAGCCTCTTCAAAAATATGTGGCTCAAAGAATTCTTCAGGTGATTGACCCGTACCCTCCTTTTGAGTATTTCCTTTTTCTACTTGTGTTTGGTCATTGTTTTGCTTGCCCAGGGAAGGAGCTATAGCAACCCCACTTACTCCCTGTTCACTGGTATTCCTCATGCATGAGTCATTTTTCTTAAATCTGTCTTTTTGTTCTTTTGGAATTCCAGGTGTTTCTTTTTTATTTGCACAAATCTTCAATGTTTGATTTAGTTCTAGGTTAAACCATACCTCTTTTTTAGAAGTATTTGCATTTTCTGTTACATGCTCATTTATTGGTGCTTTCACTTTTAAATCATTAGGCATCTCAGAGTCATTATGCAAAATTACATCAGGGCAATCTGTCTTTTTGGCACTGCAGGTGTCATAAGCACTTAGTCACTTCTCAGAAGCCCCCCGGTCATTGCTAGGGCCATCAGCCTCCTCTTTGGATGGTTGTTTTTGTGCTGTATAGAGCTTTCCTATTTGCTCAGCTAACATTTTCACTTGGGCCTCAAGGCACTGGAACCTTTCCATCTCTCTACAATCCTCTTTCTGTGGCCTAGGTCGATATTGGTTGTTTTCCCCCTGATTGGATCTATTCTGATACCTCTCAGGTGATTGATGTCTGTTGGGATGGTTTCTGAACTCTTGATTCATTTGTGGAGGGGAGCGGGGTGCACCCATCCTTTGATTATAGTCCCCTGGTGGGGAATCATTGTACTGACGTGGATTGTAGTTCATGTTTTGCCTCATGTCCTGTCTCTCAGATTGTGGGTACTGGCCCCTATGTTGATTTCCATTATCAGTAAATCGATCCACATATTGGGGTCTATCCTGATTACCATATATCATGGTGTTGGGATCAAATCTGCTCTGTGTCCCCAATGACTGGTAGGGACCATAATTTCTTTGATCTTGATTTTGTCTCTGGTTATTGTTCATACCTGCCATATCAGGCCGATATCCGACCCGGGGTCTGTCCCCTAAATACCTAGGGCTGATGTAGCTCTCCCTATCACTAGGATCATGTGATTGGAACATTGGTACAGGAAAGGGCGATCTTTGTTGATTACCCCTTTGTTCAGGTGTCACATTATTTTTACCTTGGCTTTGAGCAGACTCAAGGGACATTTTGGCTGACCTGATTTCCATTACTGTGGCTGAGGGTTCTTTAGATTTAGGTCTAGTATCTTTTATTTTATCACTTTCTCTACCCTGACAATAGAGTACCTCATATAGTTTTGTGCTTCGATGTACAATCCATTCAAGGGACTTGTCACAGTCAAATTCACAGACCAATTGGGATATGATGTCTTTCTGTAGCCCATGGAAGTATGCAGTTTTTAACTCATTGGAATTTGGGTCAAAAGATACATCAAAGCGAGAAAATGCTCTTTTTAAGTCTTGTAAAAATTGGCGGGGGGATGTATTAGGTCCAGCAGTGATTGTGTAAGCGACTTTCTTTGCCTCCTGCAATGACTGAAAAGGAGAAAAATGACACCTAATTTCTTTTTCAAACTCCACCCAGGTCATATTCTGCTGTTCATTTAATCCCCTTATGATGCTGGCCGTCGGGGCATCTAAAGTTAAATGAAAATATTGTCTGTACTGTTCCTTAGGTATCTGGAGTGCTTTAAAAATGTCATGCACCGCTTCTAAGTGATCCTCAATGCAGCATTCACCTCCCTTTTTAAATGGTTTGATCAGGGCTTTAATAGATTTCATTTTTTATGGGGCTACTTGTTGCAATGCATGGAATTGCACTACTTTGTGATTCAATACTGTTTTCATGTGTATGAGATTGGTGGCTGCCCCCAATGGGAGTATCAAATCCCCCAAGGGCGCTGCAACCAAGTTCAGTCACCGGCCCAGTCACTGGAGCACTAGCTCTTTGGGCAGAACTAGAATTCACCTCCACTCCATTGAATGTGCCGGTGACTGAACTTGGTTCAGCCGCCTCTCCTGGGACCTGGGAATGCACATTTGCTGTTCTAAGTCCTTACACTTTTTAAGGTGTCTGTTTGCTTCATTTTGCAAATAGTTGTTCTCATCACTCATCTTATTAATCACCTCCTGCATGTCGCACATTTGCATTTGGCATTCATTGAACTCTTTATTTCTCTTGTCTCTTTCTTGAGTCATTTTAATAATTTCTTGTTCTGCACTTTGGAGATCACATTCTTTTTTGCAATGTTCTTTTTGTAAAATCTGCATTTCTGAAAAAACCTCATCTTTATCCTGTCTAATGTGGTCCACTAAGACTTTTAAGTGTACCAATTCTTGCTCACTATCCTCAAATTGTTTCTTGCTTTTGGATAACTGTGCATCAAAGTCTCTGCATTTTAATTGCATGTCTTTTTGGCATAGATCCAATTCTGCTCTTAACATTTCCTGATTTTTACTTGCCCCATCTAATTCAGTCTTTAACTTGTTAATTAGCTGGGTATCATTTTCCTGCATTCGCAGGGACCTATTCAAAATAAACCATATTTTGCCGCATAGCCGTATTAAACAGTCTTTCTCTGCATTTTTATCGGCTGCATTCAATAATCTTGTAAGGCAGACCTGAATTATGCTGCCTTCTGCAAAAATATTGTCTAGTTTTTCTTTCTGCACCTCATCCTGAATGCGGTCACGCCATTCTAAGGTACTGTTCGACGACCACGTCCCATGTGCAAACAACTTTGCCTCTAAATATTGCACTAGGTCTGAAAATGTGGTTTCCCTTTGTGACATTCTGAAATTCGTTTTTAGTAACACACTGCTATTATAAAATGGGTTCCCCTTTAATGTACCCATGGCAGTGTGAGACACACTTGCCACGCCCAGTGGGTGCTTTGTGATCACTTTCCCGGTCAGCAACGCACCATAAATATGTTAGGTATGTTTGTGGAGCTTTGGGGCCTGACAGTATTTTCTTACCGCCGAAAAATAATTTAGCAACAATCACTCCTTGTATTCAGATTGGGCCATGTACAACAATAATACAGTGGACATGCATTATTTCAGCACACAGACATGCGTGGTTGGTATGCGTGATTGGTGGTATTTTGGTGAGCATAATTCCTTTGTTTTATTTGTGGCCCCAATATCCAGAACCCCTTATTTTTGTTTAGATTTTTCGTGTAATCACTAGACAGACCTCAGGCTTGCATTTCAGGAACACCACATTTTCATTTTTAGTGTGCCACCATGGGCAATTTCTCTCTGTCTTATCTACAGCAGCGAGCTATCATGTGGTATTTTTCACTATCTTATATACGGTAGTGAACTATGTCCCGGGCCTGCCTTTCTGCCGACTCATAGACCTCCGGCAGACTACAACACTCACAGTTAGTTATAATTGCTCATATTGAATTACATTGTGCAAACAGCTGCAGCCAAATCTTATGTTTAGCTACCTTGAAAATGACAATTGCACTGTCTTAACATCTCCCCACATCATCAGCAGTGTATTGGTAAATATAAAACACACCACCCGTCTGCTTTCAGATATTTTTGTGTATTATAAAAGTTGCATTTAAACACGATCTCACTCTTTACAGAAATAAATGAAATAGCACGGTAACAGCATTATCTGTGATACACTGAAAAGATAATGGCGGAGACAAGAACCCAATTTGCAACATTAAACACGTGAGTAAAGCACAGGAATCTCCTTTCCTACACTGACTGAATATTCTCGTACACACTCAGCCCCCACACCTCAGCAAGATAATTACCAGGCTTATTCAGCATGTAACTGCTTTGGCGGTTCGCCTTCTGGAGGTGTTCACCCAGCAAGGACAAGCATCTGCTGTCACTCGAACTGGGACTTGTTGACTGGAAAAGCCAGTCTCTGCAACCAAGTTGAATCTGCTTTAGGAATCAGGCATCCCCAGCTGTCAACCCCGTCCTTCTTCGAGCTGTGTCAAGATGTCTCTGCCTTTCTTCCCCCAGATTCTGCAGCAAAGCACTAGCCACAGCCTCTAACATGATGCTTGATGTGACGTGCCCCAATCAGAATCAATCATGTTCTATCCTCCTACTTTTAACAATGGTTCTTCTTGTACAGTTGCAACTGTAACAAGCTGATTTCCTGCTTATTCGAAGTCTTTGCTTCCTGCAGTTACTGTGGACAGAGCACAGAAAGGCAAAGAAAAATAAAACTTGACTGTGTGTTTAAAACTGATTTTCAGAGTCTGCCTCTTTTTGCAGTGAAGACACATTCTTTTATTAATGAGTTATAATTATCAGTCTTGTTAGTGAGGTTAGTTTGTTAATTACCAAATGTGTCTCTTGCAACATAGGCATTTCAGGTGAGAAATGGTGTGCATTTTGAAGGTACAGATGTGTGCTTTCAACTGTGAAAAATGTATTTGCATTTTATATGTAAAAATCGTTTTTGACTGAATAACCTGCCCTTACGTATATGTCCATGTTACACTGGCAACACATAGCTTGAAACAACTGCATCATAGCAATGCACCAAACCCATGCAGTGGCGCCGCATAAAAATGCTCAATAACACATGTCTTGCTGTAGCACATTATATCAATGCACCAAACCCATGCAGTGGTGCTACACTTAAAAAAAAAAAACATGCTATACATTGATCCTGTGCAGTGGTGCTGTACTCTGTGCTCCCAAAACACGCTAAACACTCCTACAGGGCAGAAGATACAGCAGATGGGTTTGCAAGTTCGCTGCACCTTTTGTAGAGTTCAGCTGTGATGCAAAGCACAAGAATACAAGTACACACATACTCACCTCTTGGTCTCCTTGCAGGATCATGCTTGCTGCATCAATTCACAGAGGCCCATGTCAGAATGGAAGGCTGTCCAATGAGGCAACTGCCATGGAAAATATACGCAGACAACACAAAGCAATGTGATACAGCAAGCAAGGATAAATGCATGCTAAATGTAGGATGCAAACAAAAAGTGCATGGTCATTGTTATTGTTAATGTTAAAGGATATTTGTACCACACACTATCACCACCGGAGTGGTCCCCTGGCGCTCTGGCGGATCTGAAAAGGAAAGGTGGTGGGGTATGAGTTAGTGGGAATGAGCGGAATAAGTGCAAGAGAGCAGTGATGTGCTGTTGGCAGCTTCAGTTCAGTTAACACAGTTCGCTGAGCTTGGCGTGTGCTTTCTGGTCGTTAGCCATTGTGTGCTGTTGTGAAAAGCTATGTGTGGTTTGTTTTGTTGTTCTGGTTTACTGAAGTTTGTGTGGTTTGTTGTGCTTTAGGGTTGTGATTGTTTTTGGTTAGAGTTTGAGAGGTGTAAGAAGAGGGGTGAAATTTTTAGTGGGTTGGTTATTGGCCTTGCTATCTATAAGTGATATGTGCTAAATTTCCACGTTCTTTCTAGGTGTGGTGCATGAATATCTCTGCATTTCTTTCTGGATTCGGCACTGGCTTATATTCACAATCCCGTCCATACATGACGCAAGCCAATATTCACACAAATATCCAAATGTGACACTGGCCCACCTGTGAAATCCTGTCCAGATGCGAAGCAAGCTAGCATTCATAATTCTATCTAAATGTGGCATTGGTAATATTCCCAATGCAATCTTAATGTGGCGATGGCTAATGTGCGCTATTCTAACTGGATGTTGCACTGGCTGACATTCACATTCCCGTCCAGATGCGACGCAGGCCAACGTCCACAGTTCCATCCATGTGTGTCACTAGCTGACATTCACAATTCTATCCAAGGTTGGCACCTGCCAACATTTACAATTCTAATTGTGGCGCTTGCTAACATTCATAGTTCTAAGTGTGGCACTTGCTAACATTCACAATTATATCCAAGTGTGGCACTTGCTAACATCAACAATCTTATCTCGATGCGAAGCAGGCCAATGTTCAGAGTCCCATCTAAATGTGGCACATGCTAATAATCACAGCTCTAAGTGTGGCACTTGCTAACATTCGCAGGTCTAAGTGTGGCACTTGCTTACATTCACAGTTCTAAGTGTGCCATTTGCCAACATTCACAATCCCATCTCGATGCGACGCATGCCAATGTTCACAATTCTATCTAAGTGTGACACCTGCTGACATTCACAGTTCTGTCCAAGTGAGGCATTTGCTAACCTTCACAATTCTATCCAAGTGTGGCGCTTGCTAACATTCACAGTTCTACGTGTGACACTTGCTAACATTCATACTTCTAAGTGTGGCACATGCTAACATTAACAATTATATCCAAGTATGGTACTTGCTAACATCCACAATCCTATCTCAGTGTGATGCAGGCCAATGTTCAGAATCCTATCTAAATGTGGCACATGCTAATAATCCCAGTTCTAAGTGTGGCACTTGCTAACATTCACAGTTCTAAGTGTGGTACTTGGTTACATTCACAGTTCTAAGTGTGGCACTTGCCAACATTCACATCCCATCTCGATGCGACGCAGGCCAATGTTCACAATTCTATCTAAGTGTGACACTTGCTGACATTCACAGTTCTATCTAAGTGCGGCATTTGCTAACCTTCACAATTCTATCCAAGTGTGGCACTTGCCAACATTCGCAATTCTATCCAAGTGTGGCACTTGCTAACATTCAAAGTTCTATCCAAGTGCAGCATTTGCTAACCTTCACAATTCTATCCAAGCGTGGCACTTGTCAACATTTGCAATTCTATCCAAGTGTAGCACTTGCTAACATTCACAATCCTATCTCGATGCGACACAGGCCAACGTTCACAATTCTATCCAAATTTGGTACTTGCTAACCTCCACAGTCCGATCCAGATGCGACGCAGGCCAGTGTCCACAATTCTATCTAAATGTGGTACTTGCTAGCCTTTACAGTACTATCCTGATGCGATGCAGGCAATGTTCAGAGTCTATCTAAATGTGGCACATTTTAAGAATCACAGTTCTATATGTGACACTTGCTAACCTTCATAGTCCTATCTAGATGTGATGCAGGCTAATGTTAACAATTATATCTAAATGTGGCACTTGCTAACCTTCACAGTCCTATCTAGATGTGATGCAGGCCAGTGTTCAGAGTCCTATCTAAATGTGGCACATGCTAATAATCACAGTTCTAAGTGTGGCACATGCTAACCTTCATAGTCCTATCTAGATGTGATGCAGGCTAATGTTCACAATTCTATATAAATTTGGCACTTTCTAAGCTTCATTGTCCTCTCTAGATGCGATGCAGGCCAGTGTTGTGAGTCTTATCTAAATGTAGCACATGCTAATTATCATAGTTCTAAGTGTGGCACTTGCTAACCTTCACAGTCCTATCTATATGGGATGCAGGCCAGTGTTCAGAGTCCTATCTAAATGTGGCACATGCTAATAATCACAGTTGTAATGCAGACTTCATTGTGACAGCATACAATTGGACAAATACTGCATTCAGTTTAATGGCGCAGTACCATGCACCCAGCTGTGTTCAACTTGAAGCTGCAAACTCCATGGTGCAGCATGCATGGGACATGCATTTGAAAACAACAATACTGGTAAACGTAATGTGCTTGTACACAACATAGCATCCCAAAAATGTGCATCAATGTTCACATGGTTGTGACTTGCAACTGGTACTGCACACACCATAATTGGGGAACCCTAAGCAAGAGAAGCCAAATGTGCTGTCGATCCATAACCCCACAAATATGAAGTGTCGCTCAGAACACATGGTCAAAGTGCAATGAGACACACACCAGCACAACCACCAATACCTGTCACAGGCCACAAACAGCCGGCCCTGCAACCCACTCCCAAACACACAAGAAATTAGCACATACGTGGAACTTCCACGATATATTATATGAAACCAATTGCTTCACCTATACATAGAAAAAAACACCATGCCCATACCTATCACCAGAACCACACCCTGTGAAACATGCATCCATTAGGAAGTACTGATGACCCACAAGACAAGCCAATCCCAAGTGATCACAAACAGTGCAAGACTCCCGGGGAAACACCACACAAGTGTATGCAAATGCCCTTCACTTACCTTCACAGGGTACCCACCTGCCTTGCATACAATGCACACCATCGGGGGACGCTTCCCCTAAATCCAATGACATGCATAGTAATAATAGAAAGAACATGCAAATACATGACAACACATGAATTGATACTGAAAATATGCACATAGCACCCACTGCAGAAGCACCACAGGGAGCAAGAGGGTAACAGGACATAAATTGCGATCTACCCATGAGTGCAGCATACGACAACAGAGAGCGGGAGAGTGAGTGATGCTGAGAGGGAAGTCCTAGCAAATGCCACATCAAGCAGCACACTGCCTGTATTGAAGATGACCAATGACATGCACTACACTACAGTATGTGTGTCCATAGATGAATTAACCAAGGTAGGCAACACAGTGACACAAGTACCACTTTAATAACCATACCGGCATGTTAGCATACAAAGCACATATAGGTTAAGAAACACATGCAGCAAACATGGTAACAATGACGCATGCTCAACATGTAAGACAGTGCTAATGTTTACCCTCTGTCTGTGTCAGCATGGTGTGAATCCTGCATCCCGTCACCTGGAACTGTGTCTCCAAATTAGGTATAGGAGAGATAGTGCCTGGTGGAGGGCATGGGGAGCATGGACGTCAAAGGGTGCAGGGTGTCTCCCCCAGGACAGCAGTCACTGCTAGATCACAGATTACTGAAACAACATGGGAGAAGACATTACAACAGGCATAGTGAAGTACCATTCACACAGCACACATGTGCAAGGGAACACTGAACCCATAGTTACCTGCACATGCCATCCTGTGCACCACCATGCAAACATGCAAGTTGACTACACTATGCATGCCTGCATGGCCACCACTGCAAATGTCATGGCCTTGAGAGGTTAACATCAAAACTCAAGGAAAAAATAAGTGAAATAATTGAAATAAAATCTGGAAAGGGCAACAAAAAAATTAAATGCCAACATCCGGGCCTGGGGTCAACTAAAGTATTTAAAATAATTGTTTACAATCAATAATGTCCATCATGGACCGGGGGGTGGGGAAGATCCACCCAGGAGGGGGGATGGACAAAGTGCTCGTCAACTTCCACATGGGTGGAAGTAAAAAAAAGAAAAACATTAAATCCCCTCCATGGGCTCACGGACGGCACGGCTATGGTGGACTGGGAGGCATGTCCCTGCTGGCACCACCATCCTGCATTGAATCAGAAGGTGGAAGTGGTGCTGGAGGCTCACCATGCAGTGCCCTGGACTGGTCCTCAGTGGCAGCGGCCATGCATTACACTGATGAATGCACCAGCAGACTGGGAGCTTGGAGGTCACCATGCACAACCTCACGAGTTGCACAGAGTTCCTCTGCGATAGTCTCCTTCATTGATAGCATCTCCTGGCGGAACAGTCTTCTGGTGGCTGCCTCTTCCTCATGAATTGCAGCTCTGTGGGCCAACAACTCATGCCTCAGGGCTTCCCTGTGTGACCGACCCTCTGCAAGCAGGGATGCCTGCAGAAACCTCAGATCTGCCCATTGGCCCTTGATGTTGGCCTCCATGTACAGCCTGTGGGAGGGGCATGTGGACCACATGACCTGCAGCTGTTGCACCACCTGTGTTGCTGGGGGGATCATGTACCTGGCTACCCTGTCCATGCCCTCAGCCAAACTGTAGGCAGCACCCTGTCAGTGTATGGAATGCAACATCGGCTGCTCCCACTCTGTCTGCCCAGGCTGCACAAGTCATGTGTGGGGCCCACGCCTACCTGACCCAAGGGAGCATGGCCCTTGCTGTGATACCACTGTCTCTGGCTGCAGGACTGCAATCCTCCCTTGGACATCTGCCACAGGACCAGAAAAAAATGCAAAGAGTGTGCCCTTGCAGCTGTAACTACTACAGATGGGCATGACACTACTGCCTGGCCATGTGAAGGTACCTGACCCCCTGCAGACTCACAGGCCCCAACTGCTCCACCCATTGGTCCACTCACCTGCGCCAGAATTGAGGACACACCAGTGTTGACCTGGCACAAGGTCTGTACACAATGGGAACATGCCATAAGTGTGGAAAAAAGGAAACAGTCCCAGTTGATGTATGTCTGTAAGAGTACCACCTAGCAAAGGTTTGTGAAGTGGAGAGAGTAAGTAAATGGAGTTGCAAATAGGAACAAGGTACAGTGACCCACAAGAGGGACAGGGGCATGGACCCATGGAGTGTGTGCTGAGTGTCGGAGGGTACAGGGATCAGGCCTCGCAACTATTCGACTCAGGAGTCATTTCCATAGCGGCAGAAGGGATGTTCACAGTCTAGAAAAATGCAGACTCGCTCAGGGCACGCCGTAAGCTGTGTTGGTTGTCATTGTGGATGTGCTATGTTGCATGGAAGCACCTATGGACATGTGTGAATAGAAAATCTATACCCTGCAGGCCATGAAGTGTAACTTGTTTTTCAGACACAAGCACATGTCTAGCAGAGCAGAGTCACTGACATCAAGGGTGCAACTAACAAGAGGGCATGTTGTGGTATCGTGTGGCAGATTTTGGGTTGGTATGCTAGTGGGGGATGAGGACTGTCGAACGGCCGTGTTCAACTGATGTAGAACACATGGATTGTATCCACTCTTGAGTACATTGGACAGGAGTCAGTACATCACGGCATGGCTCACCCGGGACAGTCATTCAAATGCAGCCAGATGCGCACGACAATCATACATCTTGGTGATGCTTCACTACACATACTCAGGATGCACAATCTTGGTCACCCATCGGACGTGCCCTCTTAATTTGGCAGGCCTCCCACACCTTGCACCTGCTCCAGTAGAATGAATTGGCTCATAGCCTCTTTACGCTCGGTAAGCGCCTCCTCCTCTGGGGACCCCCCTTTAGTTGCCAGAGCAGAGGTGAGGTTGGCACCCAGCTTGAACTTGGTGTGATGAGTGAAGTCATTCGAGCGCTTCCCTACCTGAGCAGCAGTGCACTTCTCAAACCCTAAGGTGTTGATCCCATCTGTGACATGCTGTCAATGCACCATACAATGAGCAGGTGTATGTTTGCTCCATGGTTGCTGGCACATGTGATGGTGGTGCATGGTCACGTAGTCCATGAGGATCTGGAGTATTTCATCATGGAAGTTCCTCTTCCTCAACGTGCCAGTGTCCTGTGCGTGTCATGGGGTTCAGCCTGTTCCTGCTGTGCAGGTTTTGCCTTCTTGCCACGTAGTGTTGGTGTTGACCCTGTGTGGCTGGGACCACTCTAGGCTCTAGATGCTGGACCACTAGTGGCCTGGGGCATGGCATTACCCCCTGGGTCTCGGGCAGATGCTTCCACCGCACGTCCCTTACCCTCGTGGGCAGTTATAGCTGCTTTAGCTGCATGTCCCTTACTCTTCTGGGCTGGGACAGCTGCTTCAGCTGCACATCCCTTACCCGTTGGGGATGGGACAGCTGCTTCAGCTGCACGTCGCTTACCCTTTGGGGCTGGGGCAGCTGCTTCAGCTGCACATCCTAGACCCTTGGGAATGGGACAGCTGCTTCAGCTGCACATCCATGGACCCTTGGGGCTCGGACAGCTGCTTCTGCAGGACGCCCCTGACCCCGGCTACCTCTGCTCCCTTTCCCTCTTAGGGCCTTTCCACTCATGTTCCAGGTGTAAGTGGAAAATGGAAGGCACACCAAGCAATTGTCCTGGGCAATTAGAGTGATGGGGCAGTGTACGTGATGGAAGACGTACTTCTGTGGTCCAGCAATGCTCAAAAGTACACCAGGTGTCATAAATATGGTATGTGCAATGCACAGGTACCCCAAAAAATTGAAAAATATCAATACGCAAGACCAGGATAGTTTCCGTAAAAAGAAAAATGCGGTACGCAATGCTCAGTGGCACCCATCAACACAAAAAATGTGTATGCGAACCCCGGAAAGCTCATCTGAAAATAAGAATAGAGGTACACGATAAAGAGGGACAACCAGAGAAGTAAACATGCATACATGACTCACCATTAGCCTCGTAAAATACAAAAGTAGAGGCGTGTGTGCGCAGAGGCAAATCCCCCACCAAAATAAGAAGTTTGTACAGTCCCTGAAGTGAACGGATTGCGTGGCACCCCAAAATACACAGTACTCCACTCATTGGTCTCCTCCCCTTCGTACGCACGTTCAGAGTTGCTTCTACACGTAATTATGTATCCCTGAATATGCCATGGTCAATGCCTGCGCACATCGCGTGTCACATAAGTTACACGCTGAGGGCCTTTCCTTGGATTTCACATGTCCACACTCATTTTTTATGAGCAAAGTCATGTCACTCTGTTTCCGGCTTCCATCCGAGATATGCACAGAAGACCCACGCTCCTGCCTCCATGCCATTCTACCTGCCTCCTAGTGTCCTGTGCTGCCTCCTACTTAGCCATCTGCTGCTGCATGTCCAGTATGTGTGTCTGCTGATCACCTGCACTGTGTTTGTAGTGCCTGCTGTGCAGCCATTGCCAGTGCTCCTGTCCTTGGCTCTGTGACCACCTCAGCTGCTTCATCAGACTCCCACTGTGCCATACCACTACCACCGCTCCACAACCCAGCTCCAGGACCACCTTGTCCATTCACACCAGTGTCTGGGGTTGCCATGTCTGCACCATCATCTTCAGACCTGTGCAGCATCCACATGGCAGCGAGGCAGAGGGCTGTTAACTTTACCGCCAGGGAAGTTGACATCCTGGTGGAGAAGGTCCTGGAGAATTATGATGACCTCTTCAACCCTGTGATACAATGCCGCAAGGAAGGACGTCAGCAGATCTGGGACAGGATAACGGATGCCATCAACGTGGAGGGGGTGGCATCCCACACCTTCAAGACCATGCACAAGTGCTGGGAGGACCTGAAATCCAGGACCCACAGCAAGGCACTGCGCTACATCCAGGCCAGTGCCATCACGGAGGTACACCGTGCGCGCAGGTGCTGGCTGTCAAATACCAACATGCAGGTCCTGAAGAAGTTCCACCAGGCGCTGCACACCCAGGTCTGCGAGATACATGAATGTCTGGAGCTGACTGGTGAGTATCCATGTGCTGCAATGCTCTACGGTGCATGTGCATGTCACAGCATGTTGGCAGTTAGCCCCTTAGGTTTGTAGCAAGTATGCTTCTGAGACGGATGTCTGCATGCTTGCCCCAGACATTGCTCTCCATGTGTGCATTCAGACGATATGTATTTTGAATGAGTTATCACTAGCATTGTGTGCTGTAGTGCTGACTTTCAGACCATGCACATGCAATGTTACTTGTGCATGAGACGTGCCATTGTGACAAGTGTGACAGTTGAGGTGGTGTTGCTCGCATTATGTGCATGCATAATGTCCATGTGTATGTGCCAAAGATGGGAATGTGTGACTGGGCATCACTCACGCCTGAATGCTACACATGTATTTGGATGTGTGGCTTAGTCACATAGAGGTATTACAGTTCATGGGACCCTGATATGATTGGTCATCACACTGTTTGGGGCCTCTCAGTTGATGTGTGTGCATGACAAATGCATGTGCTTGTTGCTGTGG
Source organism: Ambystoma mexicanum (assembly GCF_040938575.1). Lineage (NCBI taxonomy): Eukaryota > Metazoa > Chordata > Amphibia > Caudata > Ambystomatidae > Ambystoma > Ambystoma mexicanum. The sequence goes on from NC_090932.1 coordinate 721,864,221, forward strand.
CATGCTGACATGTGCAAATGATGCATGTGTGTGGAGCATACACACTTGTTTGGTTGTGACAGTGGGAAGTAGCCTGACGTGAATGTCTGGAGTGATGACCAGGTATGTGTCTGCATGGATGTGGATTGCATGTCCATGTGTGTGTGTGGGTGTAGAGGTTGATGGCTATTCCCTTGACTAGTCATGTTCATGTGAATGTTGGTGTTGCCACACATGAATTGGTGCAGTACACTGATGTTTCTGTTCTGTGTCTCCTTTTCCACAGTCACATCTGATGAAGAGGGCAGTACCAGTGCTGTGGAGCATGGCAGCAGGGATGCCTCCAACAGGCAGAGGTGCAGGGCCCAGTCACGCCCCCATGAAAGCACATCTCCAGGGAGCGATATGGCTGTGGCAGCAGCAGCGAAATTGGGCATGGCTGATGGGGGTAAATTCAAGAAGGTGAAGGTGAGAGCGTACTCCTCAGCAGCGTTGGGGACAGGTGATGCCACACAGGGTCCATCCATGGTGCAAGAAGCACCAGAGTCATCCAGGTTGGCGGAGGGGGAGGTGGAGGCAGTGGCCGTTTCAGCCCAGCCCATGGGATCAGGTAGGGGTGTTGAGATGGGTGTGCCTACAACAGTCCAGGCATGAGGCTGTGCAGGGCACTGTGGAGGTGCCTGTGCAAAATCTAGTCCCTGGGCCATTGGATGCAGCAGTATGCGCCTGCTGGGATGCCTCCACCCAGACCCACCACTCGGTGTGGGCTGATGTGTCCACCCAGACTAACACCCTCTTACCATCTGGTGTTTCCATTCAGGACTATGTGCTACCCCTGCAGGCCGGGGTGGCGAGGTGGACATCTGTCATTTGCGATGATGTGCAGGCTACACAAAGTCTGCTTGTATATCATCATAGTGAGGTATGCCACCTCATGGGCTGGCTTGCAACATGCCTGTTCCGTGTTGTGCTCCATGGCATGTTCACTGCTGCAACCCCTCCTTGTCTTTCTGCTCTGTGCGCCATTCGTCCTCCAGGGTGCCTTCCAGCCTGGATACTACCAGTGCCCCCTGTGCACCAGTCCCACCCACATTGCCCAGTCTGGTGGAGCCAACATCCCTGCCGAATTGGGAGTCCAGTGCAAAACAGCTGAGGTAGTCACCGTGCCTACCCAGGCACCAACAGGGTCACCGCCAACAGAGGGACAGCAGGCACCCAGAAGCAGTGCACATGCCCTATGCCCCCGGGTAGTGTCATCAGCTCAGAGAGTGTACACACATAGCAGGCACTGGGCACTGTGGCAGCAGGTAGAAACAAGGAGGAGGCTATCTTTTTCAGGACAGAACATTGAAAGTGGGCAGGTGCGCGGTGTGAGGTGGGAGGCACACATGCATGTGAGGGAAAGGATGTCTTCCCTGTTCAGAGGATATAGGCAGCAGATCAGAGCAGAGCTTGGGAAGCAAGGGTTGTATTGGCCAGGGCTGAGATTGCGCTGGGTCGAACGAAGAGTCGTCGCTGCCATCCTGGAGGACACTTGCAGGGAGGCCGAGGTGATAGAGACACACATGCTGGAGACCCTGCAAGCCCTCCAGGCAAGAACGGAGGGCCAGATGAGGAGTGAGGATGTGGCACTGGACTCAGCCCTGGTGGAAAGGCTAAGTGAAATTGGAGAGGAGGAGTTGGACTAGCCTGCTGCCGGGGTAGATAGTTCTTTAGGTGTAGGTTCCTTTCTTTCTTTATTATTTTACCCAGACTTTGAAGACATTCCTTCCCCGTATATATTGTATATAGTTGTTTAGGCATAATATATTCATTTTATTACATATTTACCATGGACTACTTTGCACTTCATTCCAAATTTAGTTTTGGACATATTTCTGTTTGTTACAGTCCATGCTTCATGCAGTTCATTTGTGTTTCGGCCTCTTTGATAGTTCTATTTTCAGCCAGTGCTCCTCTCCATTGCAAGTCATGTGTCTTGTGGCTTGCATGCTTGTGTGTTGCTGTTGCTGTGATTGTTGTGGATGACAGGATGTACATGTGCCTGACATGTAGGGGTGTGTCCATCAGACAACTGGGTCTTCACTGTATTTTTCCATTAGCATTTGCCTGTGCAGCATCACTGTGTGTTTGGCATCAGTGTGGTTTGGGTGGAGGGAGGTGGACTCACTGTGGGAGTGTTCCATGGTCACATTCATAGCACATTAGTTTGTCATTCCTGTGTAAAACCCATGCTGTGCAGACACATTCACCAGCATGTACAGTCACACCATGCCTTCTCTCATGTGTTCCTCAACCTCTATCGCTGGAATGCAATAGTGGGCCACGTTTGCTCTTCCAGAGTGGTAGCCAATTCTCCAGTCTCTGTGAGTCAGGCGCTCTCTGACTGCCCTACCATCACCCATGGATGGCCCTGTCATCCGATTGTTCCTTGATAGGTATTTTGTCAGCCAGGCCACTCATGCTCAGGCTGTGACATGCCTGGTCATTGTTTGTGGATCTTGCAACAACTTTGGATAGGTTTGCTTCAGTCGTGGGCACACATTCTGTCACTATGCTTTGATGCCTTGACAACGTGCCATGGGCAATATGCACATGTTTTTTCATTCACTTCGCAATGTTTTTGCATTCACAGTCAGACATCCTCACGGGTATCCTGATTCCATTCTGCAGCGCTGCGCGCTTAATGTAAGAACTCTCTACTCACAAGGGTAGGCTCTATATGGTCATGACTCTTGAGCTGTAACACACACACTTGAGTAGTTACCAGCTTAACCTTGATTTATCCTCTCTCTAGATCCTGCTCTACTCTAAAAGACCAGCAACTATTTGCCCAACATTAGTTGGCTTTCTTCTAAAGGTCTCTTTCCGCAGACTTTTGTAAGTCAATATATCGCCATTTTTTTGATTACATCATCACTTTGTGTCTACTAGCCACTCATTTTCACTCTCTGATTCTGCATACAAGACCTTGTTTCCAGTATGGAGTGAGTTAAAGCATTATTCTACACATGAGTGAGTCTCACATCCTGGAGATAAATGCAATTGTTCATATACAGTAGTATCCTGTACAGTATTTTACCGGAAAAAATCACAAGGTTAGATTACCTAATTTTCTACTCTTAAATCAGACATAGACATACGGATCACATCTTAGTGACCTATTAGGCTCCTACTTCTAATGCACTTCCCCAGCTGCTCTAGACATAATATGACCAATGTTTTTTTTGATTCTGATGGATTCTGATGGAGAGTTTTTTTTCTACTGTACTAAAATGCATACAAACAATACACTGTAACAGTAGTGCTATGAAATCATCACATTCTGAGGTCTAAGACTTAGTTGAGGAATTGTAGAATGTTTATCTAAAGATGCTTTGATAAAATGCAAGGTTTGATTTGAAATTATTTTGTCATACTGAGTGTAAATATTGTATATAATCTTTTCCCAGAAATTGAATTGCTCCAGATGAAGAGTGTGTAATACTCAAAATGCGTTGGGCCCTCATCGACTACATCATCATGAATAAAATGAAGATGGTTTCTTGTGACCCAAACTGACTGAATTAGCAGCATCTCAAAATCGCTTTCTTTCTAATATATGTAATACTACATGGCCACGGTAATGGCCGTTTAGTTAAGGTTAATTTGCTGTTTCCATAGGAAGAGCACTTTTTGGGTGGCCTATAACTCTGCTCCACCTGGAGTAATCCTCAACAAACTTTGCAAAAGAAGTATATGGGCCACTCTGAATTTTTTTGCAGAGTTTGGTGATGTTTGGTCCAGGGGGGGAAAACTTATAGGGGGGGTTCCAAAACGTCTTTTTTCCCTTAGACTGAATGGTGGAAATCTTTGCGCATGACTACAAAGCAAACCGCTGGACAGATTTGCATCAAATTTACGCCAGTGGCAGGGCCTTGGGCGCGAAAGCATGATTTGTAAATTTTGTGACAATCCATTCAGAAGTTCCCTGAAAAACCAACAAAAAGTATGTATGTAAAAATTAGTGATATATATGTCCGCTCCGCGGACACACTTCCCTGTTCGCTCCATGGACAAGATTGCAATTGGCTATTCCGTGGCGTGCTGCCCGGGACCATGTTGCGCTTGCACGGATTATTGGCTGTGACACAGCGTGAAGTGCGTTGTAATCTTTCGATATGGCCGCCATGTTTACTTCATTTCCTGTTGAACGCAAACATCGGCGGTAACAAACCTACCCTATGAAGACAGCAATGCACTTGTTGCACTTATGGAACACTGTTTGGAAAGGTGAGCTTTAGAGAGACATGGTAGACAAAAAAGAAATATGGAACAATTATTGTTAGCACTGTCATAACGTATGGTGCGCCTAACAACTCATTCTACGAAATGAACTTATTGCGTTCCTTTTACAACACATACGCATCATTACTGCAGTCAGGCTGGCATCCAACTGTTTGAAATCTGAGACTGCCACCTGCACTATTTCGTACACACAGCCCTTCTGCACGAGTCGACGATTAGCTGTTCTCATGAATAGCCACTGATATGTTGTTGCAAAATGAGAATGTATTTGCATTCAGAGTGAAGGCCACTGCGTTTTCTGTTTTCACTATGAGCTCAGTACGGCTGCATATTTGTCGACACTCATAAGGGTCCCTTGTTTTTTAACCTTGACGTACAGGGAAAGAGTAGAAAGAATTTAGGGAGTAACAGTTTGAAAAACATATCGCTTGATACGGTTATGCTTCAAAAACATTTGCTCCAAGCATGCAAAATCAGTTCCCGAGCAGCCACTGAACCCCGCACACTACTGTTTGCCTGCAGCGCATGCAATGGTTGCCGTCCAAATCATGTAAGTCTCTCTCTGCCAACTATATAGCATACTTACGGTATTTCTTCACTTTGCCCGCATAAAAAAAAAAATCCATAATGATTTACAAGATTAATGTTCTGGTGTACATTGTTGACGTTTGTATGATACCACTACATTACCCCAAATTATAATAATTTTTACTAAAAGAAGTATGTGTTCAGATTTTGTTTTGTAGAAAGGCTGCGTGGTGATACATATTTTGTTTGGTATTCCACCACGCTGCTACCTCCAAAGAATAATTTTATTATTAATAACGACATTCCAGCTTTCAATACCGTTCCATTTTCTAACCCTAATATGGACATTGCACATTGTCGCCTTGCATAGCGTCCCACTGCATTTCAGCCTATTGAATTACATTTTCAATAAAAATGTTATGTGTCATAAATTTAGTTTATCCAAAGGTTGCGTATTCATACATTTTTTTCCCCTTTTTCCCCGTCAGATATTTCCTTCCCTATTGTCATTGTCACGGATTACAGCTACCGAGAGACAGATTTTGCACCTGTCAACTTCAATTGTTCATCTCCGGTTGTCTCAGCGTTATAATTCACTGGGATGATCCTGTCGGCCCTCTGTGTCCGTACGCTTCTGTCGTCATCGGAAGTAACATTCCATCCTTGCCGCTGGTGTAGATCAGAACGGTTGACGTCGACTTGCACATCAATGTGGGAGCAAAACGACTACTTTGGCAGCACTGCTTACTTTCTGTCTGTGAAAAACCAATGTGGCCTTTCATATTTTCATTGTTACCGAAAGAGACATGCTTCTGTCATCATAAGAAGTAACATTCCATCCTTTCCGCTGGTGTACATCAGAATGGTTGACGTCGTTTTGCACATGATTGTGGGAGGGAACCGACTACTTTGCCAGCACTGCTAACTTTCTGTGTGTGAGAAAAGAATGTGGCCTTTCAAATTGTCATTGTCACCCAAAGAGACAACCATTCTACTTCTATGAAAAAGTGCACAGGGCGATCATTTCGCACAGGTCATTGTGAAACCAAACCATTTTACTAATTACATAGAGTGATAATTTCGCTCACTTTATTGTGAAATAAAACTTATATGCTAATTCTTATATGTTTGTTTTTTTCTTTACAAATTTACTCTCTGTTTTTACAATGTGGTATGCTACGTTGCACAACGTAATTTGTTCTTTTATAGTTGTTCCATCACGACACGTACATCCACATGGACGCATTTGTTTAAGCAGCCAAGGAACATTATTGAGAAAGTTACTGTGACCACTTGCACTGGGTGTGGGAGGGTCAGACCCATCTCATATGCTTTAGTGCCGTCCGGCCATTTTCTGTCACCATCAGGCCAATTTCTGTCACGCAGATGCCCTATGGTCAGAAATTTTTGTGAAATAATACATGGTTACATCCTCAAAATACACATATCTGCACACCTTTCGACTTTTTCCACTTACAACATTATATGTGGAAAGGTGATTGGTAATGGTGTTGCTGCTAGTAGTTCTGACGTCATTATCCTTCACATCACACAGTTTCTTTGGGATTTTATGTTAACTTAAGTACAGTACTTCTTTGTGTTTTTTACATTCCTTTTTATAGAAAAAAAATTACTACATGTACAACACATGCATGTTAAGGTCATTGAGCATGTCATTGTGTTCTCATTTTTAACAATTGTCATCGTGTACATAACAAGTGAACGGTACAGCTTCCGTCTCTGAGGGGGAGTCCTCAATGATATTTGTGATGTCATATTTGATGTCCTGGGTGTTAGACTTAGCAATGGACGTAGATGCTGTGAGTTATGGTTGCTGAGCTTACCATAATGGGGGAATGTGCAGTGTTTTTTGGTTTCACTGTGAAGTGTAACATCCCTTTAACAAAGTTTTTGTACTGAATGTATGAATGTACATATATATATGTGGCAGAGAACGAAAACAAAGGGCTAAACATGTGATGTGATGTCGTCAGTGATGTCATCAATACCATTTGTGATGCCATCTTTCATGTTCTGGGTGTTATTGTTAGCAGTACACAGTGGTGATGGCAGGTATGGGGGCTTAGTTTACCATAACTGGCGAATTTCCGGTTTTAATTTGACCCATAATGGAGAGGTAGACTTTTTTTTTTTATGAAGTACACAGGTTTTTGGTAGGGCAACTTAACCATAACATCCCCTCAGCAAAGATTTTTTTGTAGTATATATATATATATATATATATATATATATCTGTCATATCGTGAATTGAAAATATGAATTACTGGTCTGGTATTACAGACAAACAATAGTGTGCAGGGGACGTGAGTTCCCGATTTGGAAACTTGTTTGTTTTCTCTGTATTTAGCTCAACCTAGGTGTCAAGGTTGCATCTCTAGCCTCTGCACCTTAAACTTATTCCGGAATTAGTAACTTATCCGGCAAATATTATCTTCATTACTTTAAATCTCTGATAATAGGGTGTGCTTTTACTGTCCACATTTCTCTTTGCATTCACTTGTCCCATGCTTATGGTGGGGGATGATTAAGGCCTGGAAGGGTGTGTGAGCAGATGCTCCACTCATCGATGGACCGCCAGTGATTCCAGCAGGTCCGATTTGCGGACTACATGTTGGTGTTGCAATTCATGGTGCTGTTAGACCACGGAAGTTCAGATGATCTGCAAACCTGCATTGTACTAGTATTATCTGAGACTGTTAGGGTGTAGCCTGGGGGGTGTCACAGGTGAGGGCAGCTGGGGGGTGATGTCCAGTCTGGAGGGGGCTGCCTGTGGGGATTGTCACAGGTGAGGGGGTTTAGGGGTTATGTCCAGTCCGGAGGGGGCTGCCTGTGGGGGGTGTCACAGGTAAAGGGGGCTGGGGAGTGGTGTCCAGTTTGGAGGGGGCTGCCTGTGGAGGGTGTCCAGTCTGGAGGGATCTGCCTGTGGGGGTTGTCACAGGTGAGGAGGCTGGGGCTTTAGTGTTCAGTCTGGAGGGGGCTGCCTGTGGGGGGTGTCCAGTCTGGAGGGCACTGTCTGTGGGTGGTATCACAGGTGAGGGGTGCTGGGGGTGATGTCCAGTCTGGAGGGGGGCTGAGGGGTGGTGTCCAGTCAGGAGGGGGCTGCCTGTGGAGGGTGTCCAGTCTGGAGGGGAATGCCTGTGGTTGGTGTCACAGGTGAGGCATGCTGGGGGTGGTGTCCAGTCTGGAGGAGGGTTGGGGGTTTGGTGGCCGGGCTGGGGGTGGTGTCCAGTCTGGATGGGGCTGCCTGTGGGGGTGTCCAGTCTGGAGTGTGCTGCCTGTGGGGTGTGTCCAGTCTGGCGGTGCGCTGGGGTGGTGTCCAGTCTGGAGGGTGCTGTCTGTGGGGGGTGTCCAGTCTGGAGGGGGCTGTCTGTGGGGGGCATCCAGTCTGTAGGGGGCTGCCTGGGGGGTATCCGGTGTGGAGGGGGCTGCCTGTGGGGGGTGTCCAGTCTGTAGAGGGCTGCCTGGGGGTGGTATCCGGTGTGGAGGGGGCTGCATGTGGGAGGTGTCCAGTCTGGAGGGGGCTGCCTGTGGGGGGTGTCCTGTCTGGAGGGGGCTGCCTGTGTGGGGTGTCCAGACTGGAGGGGGCTGCATGTTGGAGGTGTCCAGTCTGGAGGGGGCTGCCTGTGGGGGGTGTCCTGTGTGGAAGGGGCTGCCTGTGTGGGGTGTCCAGATTGGAGGGGGCTGCCTGTGGGGTTTGTCACAGGTGAGGGGGATTGTGGGGGTGGTGTCCAGTCTGGAGGGGGCTGCCTGTGGGTGGTGTCACAGGTGAGGGTTGCTGGCAGTGGTGTCCAGTCTGGAGGGGGGCTGAGGAGTGAATCCAGTCTTGAGAAGGCTGCCTGTGGGAGGGTCCAGTCTGGAGGTGGGCTGAGGGTGGTGTCCAGTCAGGAGGGGGCTGCCTCTGGGTGTTGGCCAGTCTGGAGGGGGCTGCCTGTCAGGGGTGTCTAGTCTGGAGGTGGCTGCATGTGAGTGGTGTTACAGGTGAGGGGTGCTGGGGGTGTTGTCCAGTCTAGAGAGGGGCTGGGTGTGGTGTCCAGTCTGGAGGAGGCTGCCTCTGGCAGTTGTCACAGGTGAGAGGGAGTCTGGGGGGTGGTGTCTGGATTACAGCGGTTGATGTGCAGTAGGGGGGTATGTGGACATGATGGGTGCCGAGGGTGTAGGTGGGACTCAATTATTTGTAGGGTGCCTACACTTACAAGGGGGGACTGCTCTATCACTGGGGTGCAGACGGGGCTTGCAAGGGAGGGCAGGTGTTTTCTCGGGGTGTGGCCTGGTATTATGAGGTGAGGCGTGCAACTTTTCTGGGGTGCGGTTGAGCTTGCGAGGGAGTGCACACATTTTCTCTGGGGTGCAGCAGGGTATTGCGAGGTGAGGTGCACAATTTTGATGGGGTGTGGCCTGGGCTTGTGAGGGAGGGCATACATTTGTTTCTGGGGTGAGGCCTGGGCTGGCATGGGAGGGGACTTGTTTTCTCATGGGTGTGGCCTGGAATTGCGAGGTGAGGCGTGTGAATTTGCTGGGGTGCGGCCTGGGCTTGCCAGGGAAGGCACATGTTTTCTCTGGGGTGCGGCCTGGGATTGGAGGGTGAGGCATGCGATTTTGCTGTGGTAATGGATGTCCAGCCAGGGGTGGTGCGGAGGCTTGCGCCGTGTTTTAGCTTGATTTTTGGTGTGCATAGTGGGGTGTTGGTGGCGTTCCTTGTGCACATTTTTGTTACTTGACCAACGTGTAGTAATGCGTCTTGAAATATATGTATACGCGGGGCAAGCAATATTTTTTCTATGCCACGGCTCATGCAGGGTGCTTCTCCTGCACCATTTCGGCACCAGATTCCATTAATCGGGCCTGTTGTCTCCAGTTAGTGCCCCTCTTCCCCCTTTGCAGCAGGCTTCCATGGGAACCCACTCAAAGCAGGCAGTGCCAAAGCCTGATCATTTCCACAGCAATGCGTGACAGAGAGGCATGCAACAGACTATCAATTTCAATCATGTCCTGGTACATGTCCTCCCCCAAAGGCACCATGTCCCAGTGTATATCCTACCTCAATGCACACATCACCTGGCAAAGATCTCCAATGTCTGTAATCCACCACATGGCCCATCTCAGTGATCCTCACAGACAACTCTTCCAAGATCTGTTGCTGTTTGCCACTTGCATGCAACAACTCCTCCTCCCAGTCAGATTGGCTGACAGTCAAGCCATCCACACGTGAGCATGGCCTATGGAGGTCTGATGATAATGGCCTTCTCTGTTGTAATGAGCCTACACCCATTGGATGGTGGCATGTACCTGATGTTTCTGTGCTTCAAACACTGAGGACTCCAGTGATGTTGGTGCCAATGGGGCTTATCATGATCCAGCCTTTCTAGCTGTGGACACATCAGAGCAAGGCAAATTAGTGTCTTGCCTCACATGTGCCCCAATGTTCTGGGAACCCCCAAAAGTTCTACCCTGTTGTGGCATAGTGTCATCAGCTGAGGGCCAGTTGGCCTAGGTCTATCCCTCTAACCTAGCCTCAGACATGAACTGGAGATACTCTTCCTCCTCCTCTGTGGTGGAATTGGGCCCATGTAGGAATTCCCCAAATATGTCACCCACATTGGTAGCAACTGTAACGATTTATTGGACGACCATCCTCAACACGGAGAGCCCCTTCCCTAACCAGTCAAGGTGTTGTTCAACAAGCTGTTGAACAGATTCCTATTTTGGTCGTGGCTCAACACAATAGCATCAGAACAGAGGTGACTTTCTTGTGATAATGAACTAGCTGGGATGTCTCTCAGAAGGATAACTCAGGGGCAAAGTGCTCGTCTTGGAAGCAAGACGACGCGGAGCAACACAATTTCAATCCCCGGGTCCAGGCTTAGAAACCTCTGGGTAGTAAGCACGTTATAAACAACCAATTATAATAATTAATAACATTTCAATTGCAACAAACACAGGTTTGCTTTTGAATCAAATCACACATTGCATTTCTGGTGCTTTACACATGGGGTTTCTCTGCACATTAACACATAGGAAATTTGGAAAAACACAGACTGTTGGTATACCCCTTGTATGCAGCCCCCTGGTTCATTCTTTATCTCAAAGTAGCCTCAAACCTTTCTGCTATGAGGGTCACTTGATCACTCCCAGGAGAGAGTTTATATTCCTTAACTGGTGAATGATATGATAATGATATGATATTATAGTTTGTTATGTAGCGCCTATACAAAATGTGTTTCAAAGCGCTTCACGGCAAAGGAGGGAACAAGGGAAAAGGCAATGGCATTCTTACAGTCCATGAACAACAAGAATGTGAGATTAACTATCGTACTCGGCCTTACGACATTTCAGATAGTGCAAGCGCTAAAACACAGATAGGAAGGAAATGGGAAACAGACAGGCGACTGCCGTACTAGGCCTGAAGACATTTCAGGTAGAGCCGGAGATTAACAAGAAGTGAGGGAGAGGGGAGAAGAAAGAAGGGAGAGGAACAAAATAAGCAACTTTCGTACTAGGCCTGACAACATTTCAGATAGTGCTGGAGCGGGGGGGGGGGGGTAGGTAAAGAGAGGGAGGAGGAGACAAACATGTGTTGCTATCATACTAGGTCCAGGGACAATTCTGATTGAGCAAGTGCATAGAAAAAAGTAAAGGAGGGCGAGAAGAGAGAGGGAGAAGGGAGAAGGGAGAGGATGAGAACCATGCTTGGTTTAATTTACTTGACAAAATACTCTTCTCTCAGCACCCAACCTAGGCATCAGTTATACGTGACACCCCGGGGTTTAAAGGCAAAGTTTAGGGAGTGGGAATACATTGGGAATTCCGTTTGGGTTAAAAACAACTTTTTATTTTGAACGGCAGGGTTCGGGACCATGGATAGGATAGGGATTTCCATTTTGGGAACAATGGCACATTCAAATGAAAGGTAGGGTTATGGGAAATAGAATCAATGGGTGAATTCGTTTTGGGACGCATCACATTCAATGAAAGGCAGGGTTTGGGGATTTTTGTTTTGAGACTAGGGACATGCCTCTTCTGTCAAGAAGTCTGGATTTACAGGAAAATAGTGTTACCCAATTACTTTTTAGGCTATACTGGTGAAAGTACACTGGGAAGGAGATATGTTAATTTCAAATGTTAACAAGAATTCTCCTGTGATCTTTTCTATAGGGGAATTCATTAATTATTTTTAATCAAATGTACTACGGGTATATGCAGTTTGGCTCCCCACCCACATTTAATGGATTAAGGCAGGTAGATTTCCCCACACATTTAATAGAATTAGGATATTTCTCCTTACATGGGTGATCTCTGCTATTAGCTCAAGAGGCCAGCCAGCCAGGTATTAAGACCCTCTTTTGGGAACAAGTAGGAGTCAGCGCACACCTCAGGCAAGGATAGCTCTGCTATGCACAGCAGGGCCCAGTCAGGTTTTATGCTGTCTCCCTCAGGTCGTACTTCTGCCTTCCATTTAAAAGTCTCCAGCAAAAGAGTTCAGCAAACTCCAGCAAGTGTCCCAGTTTCATAGGCTATTCACCTTAAACAGGGCTTATGATACCATGCACATTATGAATATTTATGCAGTGCCAACCCATTTTCCCACACATCGGATTGGACATTCATTTTCCTCTCCCCCCAGAAGGCTATCCTCTGCCAACCAATAGGACAAGGGATTAATAAAATGTAGATTATAGATGATGAGGGGAAAAGAGAAGGGATTGTCTAAAATGACAATTTTAAACTTTGACAGCAGCAATTTCAAAAAGTCACAACATGGCAATGCTTTGTTATTTACAACTAAACACAATAATATATATATTTTCTGATTTGACTACTCTTTCTGGACGTAGACAAACAAATTTGGTCTTGGCATGACCGTCCTGTTATGTTATGTTATGTTATTTGGGATTTGTGTAGAGCCTTATGTATCATTGGTATGACCTCAAAGCACTGGTAGGTTGAATGCCCTCGGGAACCGCAGTTCAAGTCAGTAGAGAGAGGGAGAGCTGTATAGTGCATGGGCGCACCGGATATGTGTGCAGCTGGTGTGGTTGTTGCATGAAAGCTGCTTCTTAACGGTATGTGTGGTGCTGAGGAAATCAGTTGGATGTGTTCAGTCTGGAGGGTGGACACGCAGACTGAGTTCTGGCTGCGTTAGGCCTGAGGAGACACCTGAGCTGGCGGTATGTGTTCAGCTATCTGTGTTTTATTAGGATGATGGAGATTTTGTGGGTTCATGTTAGTATGAGGACAGCTATACCGAATGTGTACCGAATGTGTCATAGTATCGCTGTGTTCTAGTTGAGTGGTGTTGTATAGGAGAGAGTAAGTGTAGTAGTGTGATATGGTGGTTATCATTAAAGCGCATGGGACCAGGCACGGGAGCAGGACAGGGTTGTACATAGCGTCATACATATACAAAGGAACAGGATGGATAGGGTAAACATGTGATACGGATAACATGGGGATACAGGTACATAGAATATACAAAGGGTACAACATAAATAGGAGATACTGGGATATATCGAGGTATATCCACACCATCCACTCAGTCCTTTCTATCCACTTTGTTCAACGGTCCTTTTCCATCCACTCGGTACACTCTATCCTTTCTTTCCACTCCATTCAACTTTTTTCCCTCTGTTCCATCCACTCCATCCACTCCGTCCACTCTGTCCTCGTCATCTACATTGTCCACTCCATCAACTCTATCTGTTCCATCCGTTCCATCCACTTCATACGTTTCATCTGTTCCATCCACTTCATTCACTCCGTCCGGTCTATCCAATCTGTTCTTTTTATCCACTCCATCCTTTCCATCCACTGCATCAATTCCGTATATTCCATTTTTTCCATGCACTCATCTTTTCCATATACTCCATCTTTTCAATACACTCTATCTTTTTCATACACTCCATCCTTTCTATATACTCCATCCAATCTATCCCTTCCATCCTTTCCATCCACTCTGTTTTTTCTATTAACTCCATATTTTCCATCAATCTCCACATTTTCCATCTACTTGATCCTTCTTGTCCACTCCATCATTCAATTCACTGCATCCATTCTATCCACATCATCCACTCCATCCGTTCCGTCCACTCCATCCTTACCATCCACTCCATCCTTTACATCCACTCTGTCCGTTCTATCAGTTCCATCCTTTCCCTTCTTTTCGGTGTTTTCATCTAGTTTGTTCACTCCATCCACTCTATCGATCATCCACTCTATCTTTTCCATCCACTCCAGTCCATTCCTTTCACCCATTCCATCTGCTTCATCCATTCCATCTGCTTCATTTGTTTCATCGGCTTCATCCATTTCATCAGCTTCAACCGGTCCATCCGCTTTATCTGTTCGATCCGCTTCATCTGTTCTCTCCACTTCATATGTTCCATCTGCTTCATGCGTTCCTTCCGCTTCATCGCTTTCACTCGCTTCTTCTGTTCCATTCTCTTCATCCATTCCATCCACATCCACTCGTTCCATCCACTTACATCCGTTCCATCCACTTCATTCGTCCATCCACTTCGTCCGTTCCATCCACTTTGTCCGTTCCATCCACTTCGTCCATTTCATCCACTTCGTCCGTTCCATCCACTTCGTCCATTCTGTCCCCTTTGTCCGTTCCATCCACTTCATCTGTTCCGTCTACTTATCAAGTCTATTCACTCTGTCCACTCCATCCACTACATCCATCTAATCCATCTACTCATCCATCCATCTATCCATTCCATCCATCCATGTATTCACTCCATCCATCTATTTATCCACTCCATCCATCCATCTATTCACTTTGTCCATCTATTCACTCCATCTTTTCTATCCGTTCTATCCACTTCATCCATTCCATCCACTTTGTATGTTCCATCCACTTCGTCCGTTCCATCCACTTCATCCTTTCCATCCACTTTGTCTGTTCCGTTTACTTCATCTGTTCCATTCACTCCATCCGTTTCATCCACTCCATCAGCTCCATCCGTTCCATCCGCTCTGTCCGTTCCATCTATTTCTTCCACTCCATCCGTTCCATCCACTCCATCCGTTCCATTCACTCTATTCGTTCCATTCTCTCTATTCATTCAATCCACTTCATCCATTCCATCTATTCGATCTACTTCATCTGCTCTATCCACTTTGGCCACTCCATCTGTTTCGTCCATTCCATCCACACCATCCATCCATTCCATCCACTCCATCTATCTATCTACTCCATCTACCTGTCCACTCCATCTAACTGTCCACTTCATCCTTTCGAACCATTCCATCCACTTCAACTGTTCCATTCACTTCATCCGTTCCATCCACTTCATTCTTTCCATCCACTTCATCCGATCCATCCACTCCATCCGTTCCATCCACTCCATCTGTTCCATCCACTCCATCCTCTCAATCCACTCCATCCATTCCATCCATTCCATGTGTTCCATCCACTCCATCCGTTCCATCCACTTCATCTGTTCCATCCACTTCATCTGTTCCATCCACTTCAACTGTTCCATTCACTTCATCCGTTCCATCCACTTCATCCGATCCATCCACTCCATCGGTTCCATCTACTCCATCTTTTCCATCCATCTCATCCTCTCTTTCCACTCCATCCGTTCCATCCATTCCATCTGTTCCATCCAGTCCATCCGTTCCATCCACTTCATCCGTTCCATCCACTTCATCTGTTCCATTCAGTTCGTCCATTCCATCCACTTCGTCTGTTCCATCAACTTCATCCATTCCATTCACTCATCCATTCCGTCCACTTCATCCATTCCATCCATTTTGTCCATTCCATTTGTTTTGTCCGTTCCATCTGTTTCATCCGTTTCATTTGTTCCATCTACTTCAGTCTATCCGTTTTAGTTACACTATCCGTTTTAGTCTTTCTATCTGTTCAATCGACTCCCTTTGATCTTTTGTTTTCTTTGTTCAACAACCTTGGGTTGCTGTTTTTTGTGGCTATTTATTGCATGTGTTCTAAGCGTCGGTTCTTTAAGGGAAGAGCCATGTTTTCAGTAGTTTACGGAAAGACATGTAATCTTCGGTGAGTCGAATATGTGGAGGCCAAGGATGAGAATGATGATCCTCCTAACCTGACCGAGTTGGTGTTTGGTATCACTAGGAGGAGGGCAAAGCTTGATCTTAGAGTGTCCGGTCGGTGGTAGGGTTTTAGCTTGTCCTGTAGGTATAGAGGTTCAGTTTTATGCATTGCTCGGTGGGAAGATACATAAGGTTTTGAAAGTCACCCTTCGTCCAACCACGAGCCAATGGAGAGTTTTGAGAGCTGGAGAGCGGTGACCCCTTGGACCAAGTGCTAGAAGCTATTTGGCTGCAGCGTTTTGAGCTCGTTGTAGTTTAATAAGGTGGAATGCTTGGACCTCGAGGTAGAGGGAGTTGGCATAGTCCAGTCTTGACATTACAATAGATTGGACAACGGCGAGTCTGTTGGGAAAGGAGAGGTAAGGAAAAATGTGTCTAAGAATTTTGAGGTGGTAGTGGCAGGACTTAGAGACGTTGTTGATTTGGCGAGAGAGGGTTAGGTCAGAGTCGAGAGTACATCCAAGATTTTTTACTGTGGTTGAGGTGGTCGTGGATTGCCCATGGATGATGGCCAGGGTAGAGGGTTGGGGAGAAGCTTGGTGTTGCCAAACACAATGATTTCAGTTTTAGTCGGGTTTAAGAGGAGGTGGTTTGTGGTCATCAAGCGATCAATGTCAAGGAGGCAGGCAGCGAGTTTGGGTTGACAGTTGGGGTTTGAGTTGAGGAGTTTTAGGATTAGTTGGGTGTCATCGGTGTAGTTATAACACAGGATACTGTGCAAGTGGATTATTCTTGGGAGGGTGGACATATAGAGGCTGAACAGGAGTGCTGATAGGCACGCTCCTTGTGGAACTCCGGTATTGACTGGTCGGACGGCAGAACCAAAGGAGGAGAGGAGGGTTATTTGGTTCCTATTGTTGAGGAAGGATGCTACCCACTTGAGAGCATTTCCACGGATTCCTAGGGAGTGGAGGCGGTCAAGGAGGAATGACTGGTTGATTGTGTCAAAGGCGGTGGACAGGTCTAGAAGGATTAGTGCAGCGCATCCGGCAGAGTCTGCAGTGATCTTAAGGTCGCGACAGATTGATGTAAGAGTGGTTTTGGTTCCGTGTCGAGGTCTGAAGCCTGATTTTGCAGGGTCTATGAGATTGTTGGCTCCAACAAAGGCATTTAGTTGGGAGTATGCGGTTCGATCGATGCGTTTATCCAGGAACCTGGTGTTTGAGATGGGGCGGTAGTTTTTGGGTTCGAGAGAGTCGAGGGAAGGCTTTTTTAGAAGAGGTTTGACATGAGCAGTTTTGAAGGCATCGATAAAGATTCCCGAGGAGGGGGAGTCATTTATGATGGTTCTTGCGTACTCTCCTGCGCAGGTAGACAAAAATATTTCTTTAAGGATTGAGGCGGGGCAAGGGTCTAGGTGGGAGCCAGATGGTTTCCGGGCAGGGAGCAGTTTGAGAAATTGGTCTCTTGATATTGGTGTGAACGATTTCGAAGGTGGGTTGGATTGTCGTTGCTGTGGCAGACGGGGGGGTGACTGGTAAGGCAGGTGGGTTACTTGGTGGGGAGATGAGGGCCAGTTTATTGTTGAGAGAATTGGTTCTTTTGAGAGCAGGGGAGTAGAAATGGAGAGTGACTGAGATGGGGTTTTTTGGGTGATCGTGCAGGCTGGTTTTGTGAATTTGGAAACAATTTCATGGAGTTCTTTGCTGGGGTTCTCACAGTTGAGAATTCGAGAGTTGTAGTGGACTTTTTTTGATTTTTGGATTTTGGCTTTGTAGTAGAGATGGTGCCGGGTCAGGGTGGATCTACTCAGGTTGGTTTTATCTTTCCACCATTTGCGTTTGAGGGATTTATACAGTTGTTTTACAGTCTTCAGTTCTGGTGTAAACCATTTGGGATAAGGGCCGCGGCAGGCGGAGGATAGGCAGGTGAGGGTGAGAGGGATTACTGAGATATTGAGCCATGAAGGAGAAGGTGGTTAAGGGTTCATTACGTGGGATGGATGGGGAGGAGTTTGAAGCAGCGCATCGGCTAGGTCAGGTAGGATTTTTAGTTTCTTCCAGCATTTCCGTTGCTTTGGGGGTTCTCGTTCGAGTATGGGGATGGGGGCGGGTGAGCAAATGGTGAAAGGAACAATGAAGTGATCAGACCAGATGATAGGTGTAGGGGGGCCTAGATGTATCTGGTCGTGGGAGCTAAAGATGGCATCAAGGGTATGTCCTTTAGAGTGAGTTGGGCCATTCATGTGAAGGTGGAGGTTAAGTGCATCAAGGCAGTCGACCAGTGAGAGGGTCATGGGTGTGGTGGGAATGTCCTGCCAGATACTGAAGTCCCCTAGAAGAGTGAGGGTTGGATGGTTTATTTGGATGGTGGCTATTGAATCGCAGAGGTTGCTTGAGAATTGTCTGTTATAGCCAGGGGGTCTCTAAATGATTAGGAAGCTGTAGGAGAATGATCGGGGGAAGGTAAGTTTGGCAAGAAGTGACTCGCAGGAAGGGATGATTGTCTGATATAATTGAGGCAGAGTAGTGTGACTTGAAGACGATTGCTATTCCTCCTCCTCTTGAGGGTTGGTTGAGTGGGATGCGGGAGTAGTACGGGGGGGAGGCTTCATGGACGATACAGGCAAAGTCGTCAGAGAACCAGATTTTGGTGATAAAGACTAGGTCTGGTTTGTCTGAGGTGAGGAGGTCAAAGATGCTGTGTCTGTTTTTTGCTACAGATAGGGCATTAAAGAGGATGCATCTTACTTTGGCAAAGGGGGGTGAGGTGGAGGTTGTATGGGTGATGGTTGAGAGGAGTGGGTGAGTTGCTGGGAGGGAAGGTGCGGTGGGGGGTGGTGGGGAGTGAGGGGAGTGAGTGGAATCTGGGAGGTGAGAGTGGGGATGGTGGTTGGGAAGAGAAGGCAGAGGAGGTGGGTGTGGGGAGGATGGAGTTGGACTGGTGTGTGAGGGTGGTGGGTTGGGAAGACAGATTTCGGGTTGGGGATTCAAGGGCGAGGCGTAGGGGTTTAGGGGTTCTTGATGTGGTTGGTGAAAATTCAAGGGCGAAGGGTTCAAAGTGGTTTGAGGTAGGGGAGGAGGGTGGTGATGGAGATTGAGAGATTGAGTGGTGGGTCGAGATAGGAGGGGCGAGGAGTAATGGGAGATTGAAGGAGACCAGGTGCATTTCCTTTTTTTCAGGGTTTTCGATGCAGTTAGTGTGTGTGCGAGGGTAGGGGGGTCAGAGGGTGATGGGGATTATGCTACAGTTCTTACCAGGGTGAGACGTGCAGTTTTAGGGAGGGGAAGGGGTGAGGTTGGTGGTGGATGTTGGAGTGGGTTGCGGCAAGGAAAAGGCAGGGGGTGGTGGCAGGGCGGGAAGGGTCTGGGAGGGTGGCTGGGCGGTTTGTTGGTGGGGTAAGGGGTGTGGGCATGATGGGGTGGGTGGGTGGAAGGGGTGGGAGGCGCAGGGGTCTTAGGATGGTTGACGCACCATTGGGCTCCTCTGGTTTGGTGTTTGGATAGGGTAGGGCACGAGGGCGCGGTGGAGGGTTGGGTCGATTTTGATGGGCGGGCTATTCTGGCTTGAGAGTTGGATGGGGGTTGGGCTGAGAGTATGGCGGGGGTTGGGATGCTTTGAGATGGGTGGGGAAGGGGGTTGGGGAGGGAGGCACACCGGAGTGGGGCTCTTTCTCTGGATCTAGCTGGGCAGGATGCACTCATGGCTTGGCAAGGGTGGAGTTAGTGCTTGGTTGAAAAATCAAGAATCAGCTGTGCCAGTTTTCTATGTTCAACTTTAGTACAGTGATGATATTGAGCACACTTTAAAAGTTCAGCTATACCACAGTTAAGCTATTAGGTGGACTTTCTAACTTCAAATATGCCACAGTTATGCTATTAGGCACACTTTCTAAGATCAGCTGTACTACAGGATGTTATGCAAACTGTCTAAATTTAACTATGCCACAGTTACGCTATTAGGCACATTTTATATAAGTTCAACTATACTACAGGATGATATTATTCACACTTTCTAAGTTCAACTATACCTGAGGATGATATTGTGCACACTTGCTAAATTCAATTATACTATGGTTACGCTATTAGGCACACTGTCTGAATTCAACTATACCACAGGATGGTATTAGGCACACTTCTAAGCTGAACTATACCACAGGATGATATTAGGCATACTTCTGAGCTTAACTATACTGCGGTTACGCTATTTAGGTACACTTTCTTAATTTGGCTGTACCACAGTGTGATATTATTTACACTTTCTAAGTTCAAACTTTGGCACAGGGTGATACTAGTCACACTTTCTGAGTTTAACTATATCACAGTTAGGCAGACCTTTTATACCACAGTTAGGCACACTTTCTAAGTTCAACCATACCACAGGATGATACTAGGCACACATTCTAAGTTCAACTATACCAAAGTTAGGCACATTTTCTAAGTTCAAGCTTTGGCACAGGCTGATGCTAGGTACACTTTCTAAGATTAACTATACCACAGTTATGCTATTTCGGCACACTTTCTGAATTTAACTATACCACAGGATTATATTGTGCACACTTTCTAAATTCAACTATAGCACAGTTATACTATTAGGCACACTTTCTGAGATTACCTATACCACAGGATTATATTGTGAACACTTTCTAAGTTGAACTATACCACAGGATGGTGTTATGCACACTTTCTAAATTCAACTATACCACAGGATTATATGATGCACACTTTCTAAATTCAACTATACCCCAGTTAGGAACACTTTCTAAATTAAAACTTTGGCACAGGCTGACACTAGGCACACTTTATAAGCTTAACTATACCTCAGTTACACTATTTAGGCACACTTTCTGAATTTAACTATATCACAGGATGATATTATGCACACTTTCTAAGTTCGACTGTAGCACAGTTACGCTATTAGGCACACTTTCTGAATTTAACTATACCACAGGATTATATTGTGCAAACTTTCTAAGTTGAACTATACCACAGGATGCTATTGTGCATACTTTCTCATTTCAATTATACCACAGTTACGCTACTAGGCAACTATCTAAGTTGAACTGTACCACAGGATGATATTATGCACAGTTTCTAAGTTCAACTATGGCACAGGAATATGTTATGCACACTTTCTAAGTTCAACTATAGCACAGTTACACTATTAGGCACACTTTCTAAGTTGAACTATACCACAGGATGGTATTATGCACACTTTCTAAATTTGACTATACCACAGGATTATATTATGCACACTTTCTAAATTCAACTATAAACCAGATGGGGAACAGTTTATAAGTTCAACTATACCACAGTTAGGCACACTTTCTAAGTTCAAACTTTGGCACAGGCTGATACTAGGCACATTTTCTAAGCTTAATTATACCACAGTTATGCTTTTTAGGCACACTTTCTGAATGTAACTATACCACAGGATGATATTATGCACACTTTCTAAGTTCAACTATAGCACAGTTACGCTATTAGGCACACTTTCTGAATTTAAATGACCACAGTATGATATTATGCACACATTCTAAGTTCAACTATACCACAGGATATTATTATGCACATTTTCTAAATTCAACAATACCACCGTTGGGCACGCTTTCTAAGTTCAACTATACCACAGTTGGGCACACTTTCTAAGTTCAACTCTACCACAGTCCTGGAGCATGTTATGTTTTCCCCTTTAGACCAAAACTAACATAGTTGGGACTATGAAACTTCATAATCCGAACATTAATTTCACGTTCTATAACCTCACCAACTTTCAGATTTCTATCATTTATAGGAAAACCAGAAACACATTGTTATGTGTAACTCAAATCCCATACCTTACATGGTGCTGATATTCACATAGAACTGACAGGCTTGTTGTAATCTCTGTAATTACCCCTGGATGAGCTCATAGTGATAAGGTCAATGATTTGTCCAATGTTACTCAATAGTAATGCATTAATATAGGAACCCTTTAGTTTCAATTTCTTGAAAGACACATGGCATGAAACATCTGCTTCTTAAGCTGGCACTGATGTTCATGTAGCAGTAACTTATGTCCATTATGAGCCCTGTTTGAAGCTAAGCCTCGGTTTCTTTTGGTTGTAAATACCTAGTATTCACTAGCCACTGTCGCCAAAGATAAGTCCTCCCTCTGCTATCTGCAGTGACCATAAATCCCATATAAAAACTGCGTTTGTCTTTGGATTTTGCAGTCCCAGGCCAGCTCTGTGACCCTCCAGCCAGGTTGTGTCCTGGTATGCATCAGCCATAGGTCTCTGAGGTCAGGGATAGATAACACAGTCCAGCAGTCCAATGGGAGATGCTGCAAAGCAGGCTACATGTACATTCTGAAAGAAACAACCTTTTAAAATGGGTAACGTGGATTAATCATGTAAAGTCTTTTATTTGATTCACCACAATGGCGGACAGAGTTCAAGATTCTGGGCCTCATTCCGAGTACGGCGCTAACCAATGGCGCTATTAACGCCTTGGTTGACGCCGTACCCGGACCGGCAGCGCCTTGGTAGATGGCGGAATCACCGCCCCATTCCAAGGTTGGCGGGGCGGTAATTCCCCATTCACCAAGGCTCTTCCCCATTCCCAAATGAGCCCCCATAGGGCTCAATGGGAATGGGGAAGATGCAAATAACGGTGACCGTTCATTACGGTCACCGTTATTGGCTTGGAGGCCCCTTTGCGCCCTCGACTTTAACACCTGCTCAAAGCAGGCGTTAAGGGCGAGGGCGCAGAGGGAACTCGGAGTATGGCGGTAAGGGAATACCGCCACCGGTCTGGTTACCGGTGTCCGCTATCCCTTACCACCATACTCGGAATGAGGCCCTCTGTGTCTTGTTTTTAAATGCGTTCATGGATTGGCCCCTCTGTATTTGAGCTCTAACATCCTAAATTAGTACTTAGAAGGTTTGAAGGGATAGAAGGTGTAGAGTCAGAGTTCAGCAAGATAACTAATGTATTGAAAAGTCTGCAGTTGCTAGAAGCCGTGTTCAATGAGGGAAGGTGTTCCTTTGAGACAGCCCATCATACATACACTGTTGTTTTTTACCCTCGTCTTTGGAACTCACCCCTGCAATCTTTGCGTGAGATTAAATCTTTTTCCAGTTTTTGAAAACCTCAGAAAATGTAATTGTTTGAATGAGAGTTCCTGGTTCTATTGAATATAGCTGTCTTCTATCCTGTTAAATTACAATAACAATACAGCTTTCACTTGTGCCAGTTGCAGTTCTGCTAGGTTCCTACGTAATAGGTGCCTTATAACTGTACACATCTGATCAAATCAAATTAGGTAGTTCCTTTAAAAACTCCACTGCCAGTCAAAACACATTAAACTGTCTGGTTCCTGCCTGAACTATAAAATGAACATCTGTCTCAGTCACTAAAACAAAATCTACACATGTATTCTTTCCGCGAAAACAATCTTCTACCAGCCAACCCAGTTGCCTGCCCTTTCCAACATATTCTGTTCCTTTTCAACAGTATTTGCCCCTGTTCTCACTTTGTCAATTAATGTAACAGGGGTGGCTGTGGAGGGCACAACTGCTAAGTTAAGCAAATTACAAACCACAAGTGAGTGGTTATTTCTGGGGCAGATGTGAGGTATCAAGCAGCACTCCCAGGTGATTTTACTTCCCAAACTTCTCAATGTGTCTAGTCGCAATTATATCCTGCCCATGCACCAGGTAGTATCCTGCTGGCTATGGCCTATAGACCCTTGATTGGGCCTTTATCGGTGAAGGTGCAGTCTTTTAATATGAAGAACTAATCACTCTACTGCCAGAGGTTTCTCCAGGGCCACAGGTATTTTGGCACTCCTAAATTATTTCCCAGCATTCTCAGCCACATTTTTCAGCACGTCTTTTCAGATGGTGATCAGTTCAGAGTTTAAGTAGTTTTGCACCTCTTCACATGCCATATCCAACTGCAACTTGATTCCTGCTGTCAGTAGGCTTTTTACATCAACTTCTGCAGGGATTCTATGATCAATTGACTGAGCGTGCTTATAATGTGCAGCTCACTGATATTCATGTTGGCGTTGGAGAATTTTGCCACAGATATAAACACGGTTACTTCTTCCAAGCATCTATACGACCACTTACATTGTGCCCATTATAGATACCAAAAGCTGCAATTGCTGTATTTGACACATTCCATGCCTTATCTACTACTTCCCTTTTCTGTCATCCTCTGCCCATCTCCCCATTCTGCTGCTGGAGACTGACATCTGAACCCTCAAAGCAATAAGGAAAATGCGGAATAACCTGAAAGGCAGATAGGGGCAGAGTAAATATAATGGTAGTCAATGTTGCATTCAAAACAAGGTACCTGTACCCTGACCTATCTAAGTTAGTCACTGTGTATATCAATGAACATGACCATGCACTTCAGTGTATTTAAAACATTCACTAATCTTAACTTCAGGGTACATCAGGTTGTAAATTAACGTACACACCCTATTGTCTAAGTTTCCAGTAAATTGACAAAAAGCATTCAACAAATTAAAAAAATACTTTCATCATCTCAGTATCATTCCTAGAATCTATTATAGCCAATAACTGCAAGGAGCGCAGAAAGCTCATCCCAAACAACACACTTGGATCTTCAATTTTACAATACCGTGGAGATATAACCGTGCATCACGAGAGGCAAGTTTACCATATCTGCAGGTTCACTCTCATTACCACCTCGCATTTCCCTTGTTATTACGCCCTAGTGCCTGGTATTTGGGCATGTCAACAGATGGTTTTGGGAATCACTTGATTCACTTTCCTAGTAAAAAGATCGGAATTACAGTATCAGATTTAGCAGGAAACCTGGGATGGTTCTGGGTACATTTAAGATGTATCAAATGCCTCTGTTGCATTAATGACAACACACTCAGGTTTAGTAAATACCTCAGATACCAGGGTTACTGTTGTGGTCAGTGCTGCAGCATTCAACACTTGGAGATACTTCTCATTACTGATCCAATAAGGAAGAGCCTCACATAGATAAGGAACAGGTCCATATGGGCACTCAGGTGGCTGTGGGATAGCCCACAACCATAATTCAACCCCACATTGTCAGACCCCACCTAATCCACAACGATGCCCTTGCCAGTGGTCGATGTAATGCTGTTTATACCACAGCCAACCTTGAATCTCAAAAGGAGTAAGCATGTTAGTTACGTTATACATCTATGCAGACTCTACAGTAGAAGCATTAGATACAGTAGAAACCAAAAAGTAATATAGCAAGACAAAAAGACAGAATATAAATATCTGATACTTCAATCTGCTAGGGCTACCATCATTTGGCAGTGGGATACATAACCCCACCTTTAACTTTACGCCTGAGTTCAATGAGGACTAAATAGGGCTGCTTTCACCAGTGGGCCAGGGTAGGCTTCTGCTGATGAATCTTAATCTAAACTCAGTTTCCGGTCTGCAATGGGTATCCCATGGCAAGTAGTTCTCTGATCACAGACAAGATTAACAAAGGAGTTTAAGAACTTCACATGCTCTAATTTTCAGTCATCTGTCAGGTACAAGTCATTAGATACAGCTTTAACAGATGGGGTACAGTTAATCACACATAACGCCCATACAGGACTTCAGATATACTTAGCCCTGCTTTCCTGTTTTGGGTACTTCTTATCCTAAACAGCATCAGTTGCAAGGCCTCAATCTAGTCTCATGACAGAACTTTGCTAACTATTAATTCAACACCCTGTGCCTTCTCTCTACTACTCCGGTGGATTGGGGTTGGTGAGGACAGTGCAAATTGTGCTGAACCTTCAATGTGGACAGAAGAGGTTTTATAACATTATTAATGAAGTCGGTGCACTGGTCAATATTAATACTGATGGGCACTCCATATCTCAGTACAAAGTCCTTCACTAAAGTTTTCACAACAGTTTTTGCATCTGCCTTCTTACATGGATACGCTTAAAAACCTACCTGGACAACACATACCAAGAAGATACTGCCAATAATTATAGTGCAAAAGCTGCAAGAAATGCAAATGAAGACCCACAAATGGGTCATGAGGAGGAGGATGTTTTCCCCGTATAAACTGTACAGCCATTCCCACATTTATCTGAAAACAAATTACACATTGCTGAGAATATTTCTGAGCCATCTTGGCAAAGTGGGGAAAAACACGAATGGCTCAGAGTCATAACCATTCCATCTCATGATATGATATGATATGATATGATATGGTATTTATAATGTGCCTATACACAGGTGTTTCACATGCTTCATAGGAAGGAGACACAATCAACAAATCTACCTATTGAAATGGTACAGACTTTCCAGATAACTTTATTATACATATTTTATTGATTTGGTTGAAATAACAACCTTTCAACCGTTAAATTACACAGATGGTTTACATTTAAAACAGAGTATTAAAAAGTCATCAAATGGTAATAATAAGTACAAATTACACAGAACATTAGAAAATACACTAATACTAGCATACATGTGAATTCATACCACATTGCAATTAAAAATAGTAGAAAAAGAAAACCTGCAAGGGACATTTTTATTCACAACATCAAATGAAAAATGTGCCTGGCCATAATACAATCTGATGAATTGAAACACCAAGATGTTGGGAGCCACCAGCTGACCTTGGTGATCTTTCAACAGAGAGCCGTCATGCAATCAATGCCTGTTTCTAATGCAGTTCTTTTTTTACTAAAGGGAGCATTCTCCTATATCATGGCCAATTCTTCAAAGGTTATTTTGGTTAGGAGGGTCATGACTAGATTTGAGGGGGAATGTATGCATTCTCTGTATCGAATGAGGCCACTAATCTGGTGATTTGATCAGCAAAATTGTTGCCACTTCATGATGGCTATCTTTTTAGGCAGCATGAGCACATCCAGCAATGCCTTTACATAATGTCTATTCTTTATAGGAGTTGCTGCTGATGTGTAAAATCCTTGCAGATAGGCAGGATTCAATTTTTCAGACTTGGCTAAACTCGTGGGCCACCTGAAAGGCATACCGCAGGTTCGGTACAGATGTTAACTGACTCTTGCACAGCAAAACAACATGCTCTTGTAGGGCTACCAATTCTGCCACCTGGTCAGACCTGGCCTGAGGCAACCTTCACTCTTCACTAAATCCCCCAAGGCACTCACTGCATACCCTGCAACCAATTTCCTTTTCATATCCCTATAAAATGGGCCATCAATGAAGTATAATAAGTCTAGTACAGAAAAGGTTCTGTATAAAGTGTCAATAAACAATCAGTGGTAGCTACCTATGCAGATATGTGGGATAGTATCATGTGGTTCTCCTTCTCAAGTGGTAGGGAGAAGGGGGGCAGGATTTGATGCAGAACATCTAGCTAGCGCAATATTAGAAACCAGAAGATGGATTCCATATTTTTTGCCCAGTAATAGTGAAGTTACAGCATTAGGAACTGCTATCTCTCATGGGGATCCTAATACAATGTTCTCACTCTGTTCTACTGCTGATGTTGATGTGCAACTGATCGCATGAAGGAAAGCATCCATGCAGCCGCAAGATCGAGTGTCTTACTGTAATAAGTAATATGACTATAATGAATACTGTGCTTCTGAGTAAGCACAGCCAATACAAATTGATACTTTTCAAAACAGTGCAAAGTAAACCCCTTTTTCTTATCTGTCAATCTTGATGCAGGAACTTTGACTAGACATGATTTTATTTTCCTAAAGACTTCCTCAGTCTTGGGAGTACATTGTAACAGCTCCAGAGCATTAATTCAAGTATGTTTTAAAGATGTTTCATTTCAGCCTAGCCCAGAAGCCCAGAGCCATTGTCAGTTGTAACTGACTACCCCTAGAAATGCTCTAATTTGTGTGATGGTTTGAGGCTCAAGAATGTTATAAACAGCCTCTTTCTGGGAGTAGAATTTCAGCCGATAACTCCATAATGTCATTTTGTAGTTAATGAACTCTCTTTGTGCTTCGTTGTAACCTTTGCATAGAACCTTGTGCCCTTTCCCAGCCAGTGTTGTCAGCAGTACTTGGGTGTCTTGCTTACATGCTTCATATGAAGGAGACAAAACCAACAAATCTACGTATTGAAACGATACAGACTTCCCAGATAACTTCATTATACATATTTTATTGATTTGGTAGAAATTACAAACTTTCAACACTTAAATTACACAGAAGGTTTACATTTAAAACAGAATTTTAAAAAGTCATCAAATGGTAATAATAAGTACAAATTACACAGAACATTAGAACATGCACTAATACTAGCATATATGTGAATTGCATACCACATTTCAATTAAAAATAGTAGAAAAAGAAGAAAACCTACAAGGGACATTTTTATTCACAAGAGCAAATAGAGATCTGAGCACAGTGGCAAAAGAGGAGATACGTTAAATAAACTAATGTGAACTAAGTTAAAAAAACTATTGTTATTGAGCATAATATCATAACATTTACCAGTTATGCAAGCATAAAATAATCATAGGGATTTAATCAGGCAATTTTAAATGTAATAAATAATTTACAACAGCTAAATTTAAGGACATGTTTGATCATTAAAAATCATGTTCCAAATTTGATGAGATGTTAAAGTAACAAAATCAGAGAAATATTTATAAAAATGTGCTTTACTGAGAGCTATCAAGTTGAGGCAATGAACTATAAGATGTTCAAGTGTTTCTGTTTCGTTAGATTGATGGCAAAATCTACAACAATTCGATATCATTAAGGATTTTGATGGAATGGATATAGTTTTGATAGTTGGCCATAAATTAAATCGGAATCTCTTGAAATTACTACGGTATTTAAGATTAGGGAATTTCTGAAAATAAACACGTATGTGATGAAGTGGATTCATTTGAAAGTCGCCTTTTAAAAAAAATATATAGTGGGTACATTCATCCCAGGTAGCTCCCCAGTCATAGTACCAACGTTTTCATTTTGCTCGGTCAGGATTATGAATAAACAAATGACAAATGTGTATCAATATTAACTATAGCCATTAGAGTGGTAAAAAAATTATCTCCAATAGATGACAGAGTTTTTTTTTCTTTTTTTTCTTTTATTTTATATGGTTTACAAAAGAAAACCTTTTAAAACAGAAAACAAGATACATTTCTTCTTACTTCACCCCACTGAACACACGCTATTAGAGGATTTGACAATCGTTCCCACCTAATGCCGGAATCGGCTCTTTTAGATGGGTTTTCAAGTCCTTCAAAAATTGAACTAAACCAAACATAATTTTTTGGTCAGCACCTTCAAGCATAACTTTCCACCAATCTTCAGCCGTATAGGTGCTGCGTGCCTCAAAAAGGGGTCTGAACAACTTTGTTTGCAGCGAGCGAAACTCTGGACAAAACAACGTCAAGTGTTTTAGTGTCTCTATCGAATGCTTGCAAAAAACGACAGATTAAATCAGGAGGTTTGTTAAGTGACCAAGTACTTGTATGGTCTTTGGTCATAAAAAGGTTAAGTCGAAAATGCAAGTATAGTAATCTTGAGTTCTGATCGGGAGATTGTAACAGGTACAGTTGTAGTTTGTCTAGCTCTCTTGCTTCTGGTGGTACATCTCTTAGGAGGCGAGAACTAGATCTGTCAGTGCAGGTTTGATGCCAGTCTGCACTCCATAGTTTACGTTTAGCCTTATTGGGATTTCCAAGTAAAGTAGTAATGTCGATATCGTTTGCATCCAGAATTTCAGAACATTGCTGATTCCATTTGGCAAGCATTGTGTATTCGGGATCTAAATCCGGCTTGTGTAGTATTTCAAATGGAGGGGCTGCATTAGAGAGCTGCTACTTCCTGTATAAAGTTAAAGCATTCCAACAAACTCTCGCTTGTATGGATGTCAGACCCAATTCAAATCTTATGTTACTGGTCAGACATCCTTTAGAGATGTGTAACGCTCTAGTCCAAAAATTATTTTCAAGTGTGTTCCATAACTCGTGTGAGCAACCAAACATATTTTCAGCACCATAAATCAAGGTCGGTATTACTTTTTGTCTATAAAAATTTATCACAGGTTTTATAGAGAATTTTCCGAATTTTTTGTTTATGATCATGGCCTGGCAAGCCAGTTGCTGACATTTTCTTTTGGTGGCCTCGACCCAAGGATTGTCGTTTATGTTAGCACTTATTAAGGATCCCAAGTATTTTATGTGAGTAGAGATCCGAAGCGGTATTTTTTCCAAGTGCCACACATATTGGGTTGATCTCTTTTTATAGGCTGTCAGGTTGCGCAATATCAAAACTTCACATTTTTTCTTGTTTAGACAGAGCTTGTTTTTCGTTACATATCTTTCTAAGGTGTCTAATTTTCGTTGTAGACCGACCGGTGTAACATCCAAGAGTAGTAGATCATCAGCATACAACAAATAGCCCAACTGAGAGCCATGAAGTTTAGGTGGAAATGCTGTTACCTCATTTAATGCATCGCCTATGTCAGAAATAAAGAGATTGAAAACAATTGCAGCCAAGGGGCATCCTTGTTTCACTCCTTTAAAAGTTAGAATCAAGGGTGAAAAGGAGCCTCCTTGGTCGAGTCTGACTTGCACGGTGGTATTAGAGTGGAGCTCTTTTATTGCATCTATAAGATCCAATGGGCACTTCCAAGCTTTGAGTTTCTCCCACAAAATGTGGCGATCGACACTATCAAAAGCGTGTGAAAGATCAATAGATGCAACATAGATGGCAATGTTAGTTCGTATTGACTCCATTTTTAAGAGATTCAGCAGAAGGGTATTAAGACCGCGAACCTACGCCCTTGACAAATCCCGCTTGTCGTGGGTCATTACGGTGGTTTTTAAGTGCCCAAGATTTTAACATTTGTTGCAATTGAGTTGCATAGATTTTTCCCATTACATCTAACAGGGCAATAGGTTGATAGTCTCTCGAGTCCAATCTGTTCCCCTTTTTGAAAATTGGAACAATTATAGCATTTTTCCAAGATCTAGGGGTAGCATGCTTAATTTCTATTCTTTCGAAGAGGAGTAGACAGAGCTTCGCCCAATCTTTCGGATTTTGTTTCATTGAGTAGTTCGTAAGGCCATCCGGCCCTGGGGCTCTTGACGCATTGGAGTTCTTAATTGAGTTTGTAATGTCGTTTATATTGAACTCCAGTACCCAAGGGGTTCTGGCCCTGCTTGTACTTTTATCTTCCACTTCTACCGTGTTAAACAAGTTTGTATAATGTTTTACCCAAGTTTCTTGAAGAATTGGAGATGCTTGCAATGCTACTTGTGGGGCGGCAAAATTGTTTATTACACGCCAAAATTCAGCTGAATTTTTGTTCTTAAGATTACGCATCATCTCTTCAGAGTCATTCTGCAAGATTATAGCATAATGATTTTTTCTCCAGTTTCTATATTTTTGTGTTATACGTTTTTTGGATGTGTAGTATAACTCTTTGTTACCTCTTGATATCATCCTTATTTCTTTACGTAGAGTTCGTTTTTGTTGCAACACCTGTAGATCGAACTTGTGTTTATGCTGTATTTTATGTTGTTTAAGGCCTTGTTTGCGTTCCACAAATTGAGTCAACAAATGTTGATATTCAGTCTCGCCTGGAGTGTCCTCCAAAGCAGATGTTACCGAGTTTATATCTTTTGTTTTGAAGTTGAGACGAATTCTTCCAGATCAGTACGTAGTGTCGTGAGGCCATGATTGTTGGGATGGCTGACTGTAGGCGTTGAACGACATCTTTAGCATGTCGTGATCACTATGTTTTATTTTAGTGATCTCGAGCCGATGTACTTTGGCTACAAGATCTTCAGACACAAAAAGATAGTCTATAGTTGAGGATTGGTTTTCACGTCTCCATGTGGGATGTGCCGGAATATCACCCGGTGTATTCCCATTCAAAAGTGTAAGGTTTCTCAAATTCATTTTGTTCATCCAGAGATATCCCATTTTTTCATTGGCCTTACAAGTCAAGGAATTTATTTTAGACACAGTGTTCAGGACCAAGCAGTCTATATTAAGATCACCACAAAGAAGAATAGATGCTCTGCATGAGTTTTCCATTATGTTGTCCAAAATAGAGGTCACCTGATCTATAAACTTGACAACGCCAGTTGTAGTGTGATTCCAATAAAGAATGATTATGTATATGGACTCTGATTTGTCGAGGGTGGAAAGACTCACTTTGGCGATTTGTATGTATGGTGAAACATTTTCTGTCTCAGTAATTCTGAGTCCGCAATCTTTTTTGACCGCTATCAAAAGGCCAGACATCGGCCTACCTTTGGGTGGTTTAACCGCTGGATTTACCACTATCTCAAAAGCAGACGACAGCGGGCAAGTTGTCAGCCAAGTTTCTTGTAAACAAATCAGATCTAGATTACTCATCCAGGGGGAATTGAATAAGTGAGCAAAACCCTGTGTGTTCCATGATCCAAGATTAAGGAGATGAGGCGAATTCCGATTTAAACATTAATCATAGTTTTTGTTGTTTAGGTTTGCAGCCAACCATGCCCAATTTCCATTTTCTGCGTCATTCTTTTGAATAGACAAGATATTTTTATTCAGACCTTCAACAGTTATTTGAATTTGGTCATTTTTGTGGAACTGAATTACTTCTGTATCCTTGAGATTAGTCTCAGTTCTAGTTGATGTCGTGCGTTCCAGACTTTGCACTCGTAGTTATTATTTTCTTTAGATTTTTCTGGCTTTTATCATACATATTGCTTGAAGAAGACTCAGGAATTTTGTCGACTAAGCTCTGTGCATATAAATCAAAACCTAGGGACTGAAATTCTGGTACCGCGTCCAACAGTATCTCTCAAATAATTTTGGATGCGAGGTGCAGAGTCACCATGTCGTTTCTTTCTTCACAGTGAAACTCCACTATTTTCACATCTTCAGAATTGAGTGTTCGCAAACTCGGTATCAAATAAAATAATTTAGACAGATACTGCCGATTTAAAATCAAGTTGTCACAGGAATCAAGTCTTTCCAGAATTAGTTTTTCAAATGAAGATTCCTTTTTTATTGTTTTTGAATTTGGCATCATGTTTTTAGGACTTGATTTAGTTTCGTCTTTAAGCTTTCCGTGCACAGATTGACACTGATAGGTCGAACGTCCTAAGCTTGTCAAACCAATTTTTCCAGTTTTTGTGGGCATATCAGAGACCTTCGATTGACTGGTATCACAATCGGAATCCTTCAAACTCTTCGACACCAGCTTAAGTCACCTTTCAGCCAGTGTTACAAAAGGTGAGTCTGGTTTACCGTTCGCTTCAGAAATCGTGGCGGCAGCGTTTTTGTGGGCATATGAGAGTCCTTTGGTTGGCATGTTTCACGTTCAAGGTCCTTAATGCTCATAGCCACCAGTTTGAGTCGTCTTTCAGCCATTGTTACAAATGATGAATCCGGTTCATTGTTCAGTTCTGGAGTCATAGCAGCAGCAATGACAATAGTACATGTTCCTCGTAGCTTTGATGATTTTTGTGCACCCAGTGAGACGGCGGGCCGAGACTTCTCAATACAGCAGCCCAGACTAGTGGATTCTACTCCTACGTGTTGTGAGAATAGGCTCTTGTTTACAAGGTCTAGATGCTCGTCTACAGAGTTTTCTTCGTCATCCTCATATGTAGATAGGTTTACCAAATCAAGATCATCGTCTAGAGTTATTTCGGGAGAGGTGGTTTTAACATTAGTATTTCCAATTTCTTGCAAAGCGTTTGAGTTGGCAAAGTTGGAGGATTTACATCCCGTACTAGAGACTGTTAAGTTTACTGTTTTCAAGTTCCACAGAAATTTCGTGGAGCCATTTACGCGTCTCATTTTGTTGAGCGGTAGATTTTTAGTCTTTTTCTCACAATTAGCAGGCTTCCCAACAGTGAGTGTAGATGCTGGCATTGACAGCCGTTTGGGTTTTTTAAAGATGTCGTATACCTCCACACTAGCAAAGGCCAGCACGGTGCTCAAACTTGTCGATGTTTTACCATCATTTAAGCCTTTTAGCTGGGGGAAAGGTTTACTTCTTGAAGATGATGCCAATTGAGGGTCAGCAATTGCAGGGTTGCATGATTGACAACTAATTTCAACCATCTCATCGAATGTGGCTACCATTTGCAAAGAAGAGTCTTTGTCACATACTTTAGGCACTGGAACAATGCTCTCCTTCTGTAAGTGTGGACCTCCAACCCTGTCTGAGTTCTTAGCCAACTGAGTCGTTGTAGAGAGGTCCATACTTATGTTTTGCTTTTTGGTGACAGGAAGGGAAGTCATCCAGCTTCAGTTTCCTTGCGTTATTGTGAAGTTTGAGGCTGTTACCACTCAGTCTGTATCATTAGGCGCCTTAACTGAGGCAGTTGTTTCCAAGTTTGTGTTACACGCAGACTTCACAGGGTGCTCTTTGAATACTTTTAAAGCTTCACGAGCTACTTCTGCCAACAGTTTTTTGTCCTCATTATTGTTTGCAGTAAAACTGCAGACAGAGTTTAGAATGTGGTCAATTTTGTCATTTGTAAAGGTTAAGTTAGTTTGATATTTTGTTTCTTTTCTTTCTAATTCAATTATTTTTGTGTTAAGAAGCGCAGTTAAGGTTGAAAGGTCCTTTATGTTTTCGTTCATCTGTTCGTACAGTTGCAAAAAAGCCGCAATAGAAATTCCCATAGATGCTATGATTACAGCCTGTAGCTCTTTGGAGATAGGTGAATTTCGAGGGACCTCTTGCATGCTGGTCACACGTACTTGTTTTGAAAAATTGGGGCGTCTGCTAGATCTAATTTTGGGGTAAGGGCGCTCCATAATCGAAGAATCAGACGAAGAGGTTTCTGAGACGGAAATGTTTTGAGAGTGTTGATGTTTAGCGGCTTTGGAACGTTCAACATGCTCTGATGAAGAGGACCCGTGACTTGTTAGGCCCTTGCAAAATACTGATTTGGAGGTAACTTTAACTTTTTTACCTGAGAGCAATGCAGCGGTGATAGGCTATCTGTATTAGTCCAACTGCGTTTTGCTCCAGCGGTGACTCTACCTATAGCGTTTTGCGAGCCGCTTTGACCCGCTTCTTGCATCACTTGTCCTGGCCGTTCGTTTGTATATGCCTTACGGCCTTGGGTCACTTTTTCGGCATGCCGGTTTTGTTGGATTTTAGTCATTAATGCTAAATCAGTGATTAGCTTGTTAGCAATATCTAATGAGTGTCTACGGATCCCCGATCCCTGTGTGGTAGATACCTCAGTGCAAAATTCAGAGTTAGGTAATGCAGAAAGAGTTGGTACCTCTCTGGTCAGACCATCTCTTTGAAGAACTTCATCACATGAGGTGTTTGATGTT
Source organism: Ambystoma mexicanum (assembly GCF_040938575.1). Classification (NCBI taxonomy): domain Eukaryota; kingdom Metazoa; phylum Chordata; class Amphibia; order Caudata; family Ambystomatidae; genus Ambystoma; species Ambystoma mexicanum. The sequence continues at coordinate 721,899,333 of NC_090932.1, forward strand.
TTTGTCATTGGTGTGATCGGCACATCGCTGCCAAAAGAGCAGTCGTAGTTAATTAAGGCTGCAACAGCTGTAGACATACAACAAGAAGGTAATGAGCTCGTGGTGACACAATCCCATCCATCACTTCCAACCATAGTCTCAGGGTTCATGCATGTTTCACGAGATTTGCTGTTGCAGTTGTCTAATTCCATAAGGTTAGTTACACCAATCTCGACGGTGTTAATGTCCGCAGACCACAGTATATTCGAACGACTTCCATCATTTTCGCTGTGTTTTTTGGTATGGTCATCGACCGGCGTTGACACAAGTACCTCTTCGATAAGATCAAACATTAAGTTTGTCATTGGAACATGGTTAGCGTGATGGGCGGTTTCCGTGGGGCTGTCTAAACAAACTGACCCTATAGTAGGGTTACTGCTGTTTGTTAGAATGTACGATGGACACAGCTCAAAAGCCTTAGACGCCAACGAATCAGTTGCAGATTCAACATTTATTACAACATTGTTAGCATCGACCTCGACAGTGGGGCTAATGGCGTCACCTATCTCAGCGATAGCTTGCGTGCTTGATGTACTTACAAGTGCTGAGTTGCGCTCCCCGCAAAGAGCTGCAGTCATCTTCTCGGAGACAGGGTGTACATCCATAGAAATCCATTTCTTGGTTTGTGCGCGAGTCTTAACAGTCTAGAGATTGTCGGTGTTACCAGTTTGCACACACACCTCCGTCAGAGACTCGACGTTCATCAGGGCAGCAGCAGCAGTAATGTTTAACTCGATCAATCAGACAGCACCTCCACCGCCTTCTCCGCAGTCCACGCAGAACAGCAAAACAGCACAGTACTCGCCCTTTCACCGAGGGCTTACGCCGCAAGGGCGTGAAGGTGGCTCTTTTATAGTCAGCTGATCCTGTTGCTGACCTAAAGGTACACGCACCTCCAAAAGTTGTTTTTTGCAGTTTAAACACACCCTTTTTCCGACGTCCTCAACAGCTAGAACATAGGCACGGGGAAGGGATTCCACAATGTGTTCCGCAGCACAGGAATTCAGGAATCACCAGCAAAAAGGCACAGTACTCGCCCTTTCGCCGAGGGCTTACAGAGTTATCACTTAAGTCATCAAAACTTAGGGAAAGAGTGGGCAGAAGACTTGAGGAGTGGAAATGATTTATTATACACTTTAGAGAGAAATAGTTTGCCAGACTACAATCATTCTTAAGGATATTAACCCCAGTTCAAAACTAATTATTTGAACAGGGAAACTCTTTGAAAGATCCAAGACTTTCTTCCAGTAGAGCCGCTCTAGGAAATCCGAGTTTGGTTGGTATTTGGGAAATGTGACTTATGTGTGACAATGGGTACTGCTTTTTGTTTATAAAGTTTTATAACAGGAATACAAAACATTTTCCATATTTATAATTAAGGAGTGTAGCGTGGGCTGCCATAGTCTCCATCTTTTGTTTGATTTCCAGTTTAGATGGAGATTCATGCTTGTTGGAATTAATATTCTGAGCCAGGTATTTATATTCTTTTACAATGTGAAGTTTTTGGCTATTTATTGTTCATTGAAACCAATATCTCGCTATAGATTTAGATAGAGGGAATAGAAGAATGTTAGATTTGCCTATATTAATGGTCAACAATTTAGCTAGTGCATATTGTTCTAAAGCACATAGCTTTCTCTGGAGTCCAATTGGGGTCTTATCTAGAAAAAACTAAATTATTTTCATAAGGCACCCAAGATATACAAGTATTTCCTATTTTCTGAGAGAAATAATGAGTGGAATCTAAGTAAATATAGAGATCTTTGATAAAAAAAAATTAAGAGGACAGCTGCTAAAATACAACCTTGTGTAAGGCCTCAAAAAGTAGGTTTTACACAAATCCAAGTACCTGAATAATATTGGAATAATACATTGAGAAGAAATGGGGGCAACCAGCTTTGAAGAGTTTATGCCATAACAGATCACTTGGGACCAAATTGAATGCCTGTTTGAAATCTATAAAGGCTAAATATGCTGGCTGTCCCATTTGAATCATACATTTCTTGATGACTGAGTGGATTAATAAGTTAACAGGTGGTATAAAATAGGAACAAAGCCAGAATGATGAATATCAAACTGGGATGAATTAGTGAGCCATTTATGGAACTCTTTTAAGACTAACCATGCAAAAATCTTGCCAGGAATATCAAGGCGGTCTATTGGGGTGAAAATGAGTTGGAACAAATCGATTGCCCATCTTGTATATGGGAATGATTATTGAGAGCATCCAGGACGAAAGAATGAGATGTGTAACAATCACCTGATGAAAAATCAAGCAAAGAGTAGATGTCCACCGATCAAGTTCGGATTTTAACATTAGATTAGTAAAGCCATCGGGGCATGGAGCTCTGGAAGTGGTCAATTTCTTAATTTCAAAAAGTTAATGATCATGGTCAAAATTTAAACGATCAAGATCACTGATAGAAAATTGGGGGATAAATGTTGGGGGGATAGGTTGGCAAAAAGCATACTAAAACGTTGGATCCAAGTTTGTTCATTAATTGGATTAATCAAAAATGAAGAGGTAGTATCACTGGTATCCGACTTTAGGGGCAACCAGATCTGGGCACTCAATTTTGTGGCTAATCCTGCTAAAATTGCTTCACTATCCTGGTGATGCTTGCTTTTTTTCGCTGTTTGAACCAGTTTCTATACTTGCTTTCAATTGCTCGTATCATGTGAGCTTTATTTAAAGGATTACCAAGAATCATGTCTCTGTTCTCTTCTAGAGGCAATTTTCATATTTTGCACTTTTTGATCATAAGTATATTTATGAAGAAAATGCAGTCTCAGGCCTGCCTGATTTTTTTCAATAAAAATATTCAAGATTGAAGTGTAAGAAAAATGCTCCTGCGAGCTAGCTTGCTAAGAGGATGCAACTAAGCGTTCCTTAAAGGAATAGAGTTTTGTCTCTGACCATTTTTACCTTTTTCGACCTCCCTCGAGAGCAATATTATATTTGTAATAATTCTGAGTTCTATATAATCATTTGTTTTCAGGATAATGTGAGAATATTATGATCACTCGTGAGAGTTGGAACAATCACAAGAGTTTACATAATGTTCATGGAATGTTTGGATACGAAGATGTAGTCAATCATGGCAACTAAGGTATCACAATGCCAGGTGTGTTGCAGGGGTATTTCTCCATTTACGGCACCATTTAGCATAGTAAATCCCCTGTTATCCATGAGATTCATCCAGCATTTAGCTCTGGGGGTAATAAGAGTTTAAGGAATGTCAAGACATTTTATATTGAGAGCTCCCGCTATCAAAGTGGTGTTGATACTTTCATGGCTCATGCTTAGATCTAGCATATTTCCTACAAGAGTTATAAAATAATCATCTGAAACCGTAAAGACATTCCGATAGAGTTTTAAAATGGCAATATTATTTTAAGGGATATGACTTATTTTAGCAAAACTGAGTTTGGTTAACTGAATAAATGGATGCGGAGAGGCCCAAGGGCCCAATGTAAAACCAAAATTACTTGTTGTTGCTGTTAAAAGGCCTGCAGATGGCCGTCCTTTTGGATGTTTGATTGCTGGAATCCAGTAGATTTCTATCCGGCTAGCCATGTTTTTTGTAACAGAAGTAAATCATAAGCTGCTAGAAAGTAAAGGTCAGCGGAAGAGAGGAGATGTTTAAAACCCCTAATATTCCAGACTGCAACAGAGAACGTGGTGAACTTTTTGTTCTCATGGCCCTAGTGCATATAAAGTTTCTCACTGCCATTAATGGCTTCTTGTAGCGATGACCATTTTGACTCTTGAGGTGCTTGGTCAAGATCTCGAATTGCTACTTTTGTAGAAAGTTGACCTTGGTTACCAGAGGAAAGAATAGATAAGGGTTCAAAGATTGAGACTGTTTTTGTTTTAAAAACCGATTGATCAATTTGTGACCTGAATACAGGTCTGTGAGGATTCATTTCCCCGGGTACAGAGCTATGAGGGATTGTGTCCCTTGATGCAGATTTGTGAGAATTTGTTTCCCTATTAGTTTTCAGTCTGAAACCCTGCTGCCTAAGATGATCTTTAGCATCCCATAGAAGGTTTCTCACAATTTGAGAGGATATTGTTAGTTTTACTTTGTTGCATTTGTGATAATTCACAAATTGGATATAATCAATATCTTGCGATTGAATAGCTTTCAATGATGTAATGGATTTCCAAATGGTTACAATTGTAGACCTGTTTGAATATGGATTATACCGTTGCCTGTCCTTCATTAACAAAAACAGGCAATCTAAGGGAACTGAGCTGGTTGAGTTTGCAAGCCAAGACTGTGAAAGTCTCTGTTATTTTCCGAGGGAGCTTTAAAGGTGCCTGCATTAGCAAGTAAGCTTCCCGATATAGAACATAGTTGTTCGATTCTGGGTCTTCTGTCTCTTTCGTAGGGAAGTTTTGAAGATCATGCTTGATTTGGAACACACCAGATTGCTGAACTGGGTGGGTTCATATTTGTCACCGGAAAATAGTTTGTAGTTTGTAGTTGTGGTTAGGGTAAGCCACCTTTTTTGCTCAAGAGTAAGAAATTCGATCTCTCTCCCAGAGACTCTATTACCTCCGACTGGGTCTTGGTCTTTAGAATGAAAAGCTAAAGTGTCAAAGGCTTTTGAAAAAGGATTTAACGGGGCAAGTGGAGGAAACAGAGTATGTGGATAAGTTCATTAACTGCATCATCAGAGGGGATGTCCAGTGTTTTTCAATTCAGATGAATCAATGAGGGCTGGTGCCAAGGTACAGTCACAGGAGATTGATGGTCAGTATTTTTCGTTTTTCCTTTGCCTTTAGGAACTTGGCTAGAGGGCCGTCCCTGACAGCTGGAGTGAATTAAAGTATTACCTCTTCTTCGAGGAGTTGTGAGGGAGCATATACATTTTCTAGAGTGGCATGTTGCAAGTCTTGGTGGCACAGATTGATTCTTATATTTTTTTGTTTTTGTTTTTATTTGTATTATTATTGGTAGCATTTGCACTATTTGATTTGGCCTTCTTTTGCCGTTTTCTAATCTCAAACAAATCAAATACTGGCTCTTCTGATTGTTCACTGAGTATTATAGATTCAACAGCGGTAGGAAGGATTGGTTCATGAATAGAGGTCGAGTGAATTTCTTCGATCATAACATTATCATTGGTGCACTGCGATCCAACCTCGATTGTTACCTTGGGCTGAACATTGATTGGAAGTATGATATTTTGATGTGAATTAGGTTGAGTCATAATTTGATCACTAGCTGGTGGGTGAGATTGGCTATCCGATAAGGGTTGTAGCAACTCCACTTTCTGTAATAGTTTGGTTATAAGAAGTGTTTGATCATCGGTTTTCCGTTCTATGATTGCAAACAAATTATTTAAAGTCAGGAGGTTATTGTTCATTGCTGTCAAAGTGATTTCATATAATGAGTTAATCGTTGGAGGCAGCCCAAAGGAAGGTCTCGGGGCTGGTTTTGCAAACAACATTGGAGTGCCCACTGAAGAGTTTAAAGATGAGTTTGATGGCTCAGGGTATTGGATTGGAGAATGTGATAAATTAAGAGGGTGCAGATGGGGAACTTCTCCTATTTGTGTTTCTTGAACTAGTTGCAAGGTGTTATTTAGTATCGATGCTATTCGACAAGCAATTGAAGGCCTACAGATAATAGAAGGTTGGGCCATCAGTGAGGAACAATGATCTTGGAGCTGGCTTGAAACTTCAGAAGATAAGTGGGCAACTTGTGAGTAAAGCAGCAGAATCGTGGATGGATCTTTTGTATGGATTAATACTTCTGTAATTACAGAGCACTTAGTATCCCCCACTGCAGGCTGTCTGGGGATTTCAGGTATAGAGTTAGTAATCACAGATTCCTTTCAAGCGGCAACAATGGATAAAATCAGCGCCAAATCACTCCCCTGGTTTTGATTCATTAGGGTTAGTTCTGCTAAAAAGATCACTATCTAGAGTATGAGGAAGATCATTCAGACAGGCACCTTGATGGACTTGAGAAGGCAGAGAAGTCGATTGGTGATCCATAGAAGTAAAATGTCCTCTCATTTTAGGGTGATTTGAAATTGCTGCTGGCAGCACGCCATGTTGCCAATAATGCCTAATGAGATTTAGATCAATAGTGTTTCTTTGAATGGAGGGGGGGTTCTATAAGAAAGCACCGCCGCAAGTGTCCCACTCAGTGCTGGCTGACTGTGCTTACCTGTAGTGGCTGGCATGGTAGACTTTAACATGTACATAAATAGTTAAAAAAGTAACAGGCATGTAGAAATCATAGAGCAGTCAGCTAGGATGCCAATAACCAGATAAATAAATGTAAAAATACTAACATACACAGAACCACAGGGTATATGATATATACCTATACAAATGTAGGCTCAATGCTTTAGCTTCCTGCTGAACATCTTAACAGCAGAACAGCACTATATGTGCACTCCTTTGATGCGTGCACGCTGATGTGTGGGCTCGCCAAATGTATGGAAGCAGGCGGAAGGGGAAGGAGCCAACATTAGCAGGTTGTACTTTACAAGAAAAAACATTTGTAAATCAAATCGCAGAGGGTTTCTGAAGGAACAGTCACTGGAGCAGAAGTCAAGCGTTGTATGCCAGCTGAAAAGCACTCCATGTGCACTCCCTCAATATGCATGCGCTGAGGTGCGTGCTCGCCAAATTTATGGCGGCCAGTCGGAAGTGGGAGGAGCCACAGTTAGCAGGTTGTTTTTCCCAGGAGAAAACGTTTGTAAATCAAATAGCAGAGGGTTTCTGAAGAAACAGTCACTGGAACAGTAGTCAAGAGTTGTATGACAGCTTAACAGCACTTCACGTGCACACCCTCAATAACTTTACATCATGCAGATCTCGCTTTAGTTAATGTGCAAAAAGGGTAGGAGATCTGGTATTCCCCTGGGGTAATCTTGTCCAGATGAAAATGCGATCAAATACTGACAATTCTTATGTATAGGAACTGAGAAAAATGCTAAACAAAGATCGACTAATGAAAAATGGTTTGCATTGGGAAGAAGACATGAAAGAATAGTTGCAGGATTTTGGAACAATAGGGAACGAGGGGACCACTACTGCATTAACAGCTCTCACATCTTGGACAAAATGATAAGAGCACTATCCAGGCTTTCTCACAGGTAAAAGTGGGGTGTTGCATAGGAACTATAATTCCATGACTCAAGAATGATTTGATGACCCAAGAAATGCCTGATTCAGCTGCAGGCTTCAATGGCCACTGAGGTATATGAGGTAATCTCTTAAATGGGTCTACCTTAATCCTTTCAGGTTCAACTTTGTGAATAGACCCTACCTCATTATCATATAAGGAGAGAGGAATGGTGTCAATCAATGACTTCAAATCATCCATCCATCACTTTGCCCCTCTCGCCAATTCCCCTGTCATCTCTACTTGGAGTGTAGCAAGAACTGCTTAATTATTAGCTGAGTGTTCACCCAGAAAATCGATAGTACATCTGAGCTTACATAAAATATCCCTGCCTAACAAATGTAAGGGTGCAGCAGAGATGAAAAGGAATGTATGTTTATCATTAATGGGCCCCAAAGTGATGGTGAGGGGCTCGGTGACTGGGAGTATGATGGAAGTGTTCGATATGCTATCAGCTTTCACCATTCCTGGGACAAAGGTGCATCAGCGGAGACAACCATGCACAGGGCTGATCTGTTGGCTACTTTGCCCACTAAACACAGTTCTTTAGTTGCCTCCACCTGACACTGAACCTATGGGCCATCTTGTTCTGCTGGGATCAACAGGCTTTCCAAAATCCCTCCCTATTTTGGTAGTTGGAAAGGTTCCAGGCAAATCAGGGTGGTGTTCAGTGTTCCAGGGGTAAAATTAGTAATATTTAGATGGGAAAAAGAAGGTGGACCACCTTGGGCCTGGTATGAGAATGGAACTGCGTCCCTCGTGGGGGAGACTGGTCATCAACCTGTTCTGTGTTCCCTTAAAGGCATGATCATTGCAGCCTGTAGGGGAATTTGTTCTTTTAGTTTCCTGTATATTTACAACAGTTGCAAACTAATGGGTTTTGTGAGGGCCCCTGCCGTCCCTGTGGATTTGCATAGTCCCCTTGTATTTGTTTTTTCACTTGGCCTCCCTATCTATCCTGTCCGACAGGCCCCACTGTTTCTGGTGAGTGGGTTGTCTGGTGTCACCACAAACCTGCCTCCTTGTAGGATTTCCCCCTGGGAGGGCTGATCTGACCCCTATATTGAGGCCTGTACCACCTTTCAGCAAGTTCCTGTGGATTCTGCATTTTTCCCTGCACCTGTCCATGCAAACACTGCATCTGAAAAGTAATCAATTTCTTCCCAACGGTTTAATTCTTCTGTTCCTGATGCACGACACAATGATTTGGAACGCCACCAGCTCCGCTATGGTTTCAGGCTGGCATCCGATATTTATATGTTTTTGAGTTGACCTTTGGTAACAATCCAGTAACAAAGTAATTGGCTATAGCTTCCTGAGTGGTCTAATCTGAATGCTGACTAAATACCACTTATAACCTATCTAAATAGTCAGCCAAGGATTAGCCTTTATTCTTCTTACAATTTCCTATCTTGGTCCAATTGGTCTTCTCTGGGCAGATCTCATGGATTGAAATTATTATCATCTCCTTGGATTGGACCAACGGATCCCCTGATCCCAGATCCAGAGCCAGTCAAGAGGTTCATTCCACTAATCTCTGTCATACCTTAGCTGGCATTATTATCCTCATGATCTAACATCCACCCTGGAGGTCTTATACCATTGGAACCATCTGCAGCTCTTCCACAACAAGCTGTGGTTCTTCTCTGATATTCGGTAATATATTAGCCAGGTTTCGCAAATCACTCTGCATCCATGGTACATCTCCAATAATGAAGCTTGGCTGGTGCTCCCTTTTTTCCCCTTCATTACCCTCTGGCACATGCCCAAGAGGTGCCAAGAGGACCCAAGGGTCTCTACCATATACTGTGCATCCCCTCATTATTGATGGGGTATATGACAGGGAGGAGCACTGATCAACATTTGCCCCCCTGCTGCTCCCTCCACTTGGATCAAGCTGTACAGGCACGGTTGGTTGAATTAGCTGGTGTGCCTGTAATTCAGAACCTTCCTGTTCTTGCAGCCCCTGTTGGGTCTGTCCTTGCTCTGCTCTTATTGCTGCTCTCATACTAGTAGAGTATCCAACAATATCCTCAACTGATTTGCTGTCCTCACCTTCCTGCTCTTTCCCAACTTTATCCATTTTCTCATCCATTATCTGGGTGCACAAGTGCTTACTTTTGCCTGTAGCCCCTCTCGATTTCAAAAATTGTATCTGCCCTCACTCAAAACCTATCACTAACTTCCCTCAACTTTCTGACCTTACAATCATTATACTGTGCCATTGCCTCCTTTAGCCATGTCTCAAAGGCTCCCCACTGCTTTGGGGTTAGCTTTTGTTTTTGCTCCAGCAATGCCCATCTGTGAGCTCTGGGTTTGCCTAAGTTAAAGGTCCAATGGGTACATTTGTTATGAAAGGAAACCCTGTTGGCATCCTTTTGCCTGCTTCAACTGTTCTTTGCCAATTTCTTTTCCTTCCCTTTGTCGCTCTCCCAATTACCTGTTGCCTCACTTACCCATGTACCCCTACACCATTCACACTTTGACACCACCCCTTTGCGTTCCTGAGAAGGGAGCAGGCTGAATAACAAGAGGCACTGCAGAGTGATCATGACAGGGAAATTGGGCACTCATCTACAATTGTTCACCTGTCCCCATTTATTCAGCCTTCAGTATTTCAAATTCCCAGTGTTCACTTTTAGTGTTCCCAATGCTAGACCAGTGACACAAAAAGAGATTATATGGAGAGTTTTCTTAAGGTGCAAATGCATTCAGTCAACTATAAATAGAAATCAAAAACAATCTAACTAGTTAATTGTTCCCAGTATTTTGCCAGATCTTTTCTGAAATAATACATTATTGCTAAAATCACAGCAAAGAACAGGGACACCCAATGGCCAACATGATATATCCAACCCAGAACCTCCATTCCATTTTGGCATAGCCCCTAAAAGAGCCCCTGTTTGCCTGTTCATCCCTATGTCTATGAAAAGCCCTCAGGTCCCTTGTGGGCCTTGCATGCATGCTCAACGGCACTGGTATCCTCCTCGCGAAAGCCCCCCTTGGGAGTTTTTAACAATGACTCCATACCTTATTCTCGGTGCCCGTGGGGGTCTTCAGGACGTAGCCCAATGTCAGATGGTGTACTGCATTGCAAGACAGATTCGAGTCACGGCACAATCTATCAAAGTGGCGTTAAATCAACCTGATTAGATCTAAGAGAGTGAACAGGCAAAGATGTATTAAGATCGTTAACTTGCAAGAAAACAAACAGCACCCCATCTTAACCCGTCAGACTCAAATAACCTGCTCCTCCCTCCAGGTCAGCTTCCCTCATCCCCCTAAAGATCCTCGACCCCATAACTTTAAAGTGTCCTATGTAGGCCTTACATCACAATACTCCCAACTCCATAGAAGAAGGAACACCCTGATATTATAACAGAAGTCAATCATTTATCTTCATACTCCCCAGATGTCACGTGATGACACTATTCTAGTTCAACTGAGCAGACACATCGACTTCTGGTGCAGGCCCGCTCGGGTGTGGGGTGTAGATCCTCCACCCCTTGACAAATTTCCTGTCCGCAATGAAAAGCCCATTGTCTAAGGCTAAGCTGGCGAGAACCGGCATATGCCAATCATGGTGGTTAAATCTTCTTCACCCACCAACCTGAGGTGTCCCAGAAATGATAGGCTTGGCACCACTCATGGCACTGAGCCTATCATGGTGCATTGTTGGCAGAGTCATTCACAGGTGTTGCTGTATGCCAATAGGTCATGGGGAAACCCTCAACCAAAGTCTGTGACGATTTAAGGAAAAATAATATGAGCTCAGGCCAGTGATATATAGGCACGGCGAAGGAATCCAATGGGGAAAGTTGGTTTATAAACTAGTAATCCATCCCCTGCACACTGTCAGGTGACCATCCCGACATATGTGGGGGCAGCTTGCCGGGACTGAGGGTATCATATTAGGGCAAATGTATATTATTTGCCAGCCGATAACAGAAATTTCAAAGACAAGTATTGGAAGGACACATCGGAATCCAGTGCTAGCGACGCCTTGGGGTTGTGAACACTGGGGACCGAACTGGGGCACGAAGCAATGGATGCTGTTGGGAGTGTCCGCGAGGGTTCAGAGGACGTGAGATGGAGACATTGGGAGGTGCCGTAACCATGGTCCGGTGGGTATAAGAATCTTGAGAGCAAGCAGGAGCAAAGATAAGGAAGAGTGGAGATTAGGGATGCGATCAGCCGGCGCTGGGCACCGTCTTCATCACAGAGACCGTGATTGACACCAAGGCCCCTCTAAGGTACCCTTCCAAAATATCTTCCAGAGTGGTGGTGCTCTTCACAGCCACATCTAAAAATGATACATTTCCTTCCCCCTTACAGCCATAAAAAGTATCCGGTTTTCATGCTCCTAGGACTAAACACCCCAAGCAGGTGTTATGTCCCAGCTGGATATAACAGCAGGATCCGGTCAGCAAATGGCGGAAACGATGTATTAAGTTATGAAAGGTCAGGAGATCCAATTTTGGTCAATTAAGCACTTGTACTTCTTTCCTGTCTAAACGCGTTAAACCTTAGCATGGACGGCATGTAAAGGCGACGTGGCGACCAGTTTGATTTCATAATGCTTTAACTGTGCAGACTTAATGAGCCCCATTCTGAGGTGGCGACACGGGTCTTCTGGGCGACAATTTCCTGCCTGGCTGTGAGTTAATCTGATTACACAACGCATAAGATTAATCGGGTGTCTCTGGTGTTGGATTAGTTTTGACAGAAGGACGCTTCAGGAGGAGTGTAATATTCCGAATCGGTGTTTCCCCCTCCGTTTCTACAGTCGTGGGATGAGACATCCCTCCCACTGTTTCAGAATGGCAGGATGGGGACCCAGCTGGTAAACAAACCCCGCACTATAAAAGCTGGGCGAGTGAGATGCACGGCAGATAACGCGATAGGAGAGCTGGGGCTCCAGGGGTTGGGGACTCAGGCAGAGCGGAACGGGGGAGCGAGAGGCACGGAGGTACAGCCTCTCTTCGCGAGGCAGGCTTGCGCGGCACGTCTCACTTCAGTGAAAGTTTGCCTTGCTGGCCGGGAGACAAGATGCCGCTCTTCGAATGAAACACGACCCAGGTTGCATGTGATATACAACCGATTCGTGGACCGTTTGGCAGACTAGATGCTGAGGACTATTAGGGCAACTCGCCAGCAGAAGTATCACTCAGGCGCCCCCCAACAGAAGGCTGCAGCGTGAAGCACCGGCAGGCAGCCTCGCTCCACCGCCCAGGGACCGCTGGAAGACCGCGCTGCTCTTCCAGCTGCGGTCACCCGGCACGCCTTCTCTGCAGCCACATCTGTAAGCACTTATGCTCTTATTTGCCTTCACTGTCGAACGTTGCTGGCTCCCCAGCCCTGGCGAGCCCTTCTCGGCGAGCAGATCGTGCTCGAGTGGACACGGGGACTGTGATTGCGTGAATGATTAACAGTCATAGCCGCCCTCACAGCCATCTACCTTCTCCGCCTGGGTAAGTTGGACATTGTTACACCATTGCAGATTTAGTTTAATGAGCTTTCAAAGTTTCAGACCCTCCTAAAGTACTGGTCAGAGTTATCATTAGAAGCAAGCATCCCACGGCTTGTGCAGATTCGCCGTAATGAGGTATAGAAACCCAGCGACTGCATGTTGATAAATGGTACTTTTCGCAATCCGTGTGTCCCATTCTGCTACTTCACAAACATACTGTGCGATTGTCTCTCTTTGTGCATCGGCCATTTAGGGCATACATTTTTCGCTAAATGTTTGGTCCCATTTTTGTGTTTTGTTGATTTATACCACACGCTGCTACCATTCGCATGGTCTCCAGGTGCTTACCTGGCTCTGTAAGTGGGTTGGGTAGGTTAGTGAAGGAAGAGGGATAGGCTAGAGTTCTGCTCTTCTGTTGGTGCTTGCGGAACCAGGAGAAACCGGCGTCTGTGCGTGTCGGCTTTCTGAGTGTGCTTTGATTGTGTGCACTCACTTGTGTCCGGAGGGGTAAGGCTCAGTGTCTGGGTTGTTTGTCGTTTGCCATAGTTTGTTGTGGTAGATGTGTGGTTTGTGTGTATTTGTATAGTGTGACTGGCCCTTTGGGCATGTGTGGTATTTGGGAGGTTTTACGGGAGAGAAGCAATGAGCAGGGGGGTGGTTAGTACAGTAGCGAACTTCAGAGTGCACTTAGCTTTCAGCGCAGTGGCGCGATTCAAAGAGCAGCAGCACCCTATTGAATCTAGTAGCTATCCTCAAAGTGTACCTAGATTCAGTACAGTGGCTATGCTAAAGAATGCACATAGATGTTATGTTATGTTGATTTTTACTGTGGACCGCAACCACCCAAGGACAGTCTCCGGATGCTCACGTGGCTGTGCAAGATAAGAGGGGTGGGTGTGTTAGTGGAGATAGGATGAGAGGGTAGGTTCAGAACCCGGAGGAACTGGCATATGTGAGCGTTGTCTTGCGTGTGGGAGTTAGTTCTGGAGATCCCGCGTGTTGTAACCGAATGGGTAGGACTCAGTGCCTCGGATGTTTTCTAGTGTTTGCGTTGGGTGTGTGCGTTGTGTGAAGTTCGAGTGGGGTGTGTGGATGGGCGCACTGGTTAGATGTACCCATAAAGGATCCAGAGTCATGGATGACTGATTAGGTGTTTGAATATATTGTGTTGGTCTGTGTGGTGTCGATGGATTTATGGACTATGTGTGAGGCTGTTCCTTCTAATGTTTCCAGGGTCTCAGAGAGTTGATGGGTGCAAGCATTAGATTCGTTCCTGGTGTGCCTATGTGCAGTGTGGCAAGCCCCTAGTCGTGTATAATGGCTTTGGTTATGTTGGAGGAGAAGGAAAGGGAGAGGGTGTGTTAGTAAATTGGTTAGTTTGACAATGTCTCTGGCGTGAGTCTTTGGCTGCTGCTCAGTGGCATCTTCCAACATTCTTGGTTGTGGTCCGTTGGCCAATCTCGCCTCCTCCTCAATCCTGGAGGCTGCCTTCCCCTATGGGTTTGAGCGCTGGTTGGACCTAGTGTGTTCTTGGTTACTCGGACCGGGTTTCGTCGTAGCAGAGGGGTATGGACCTGATGTGTGTTGCCCTCAGTTACATTTCCTTCACTTTTATATTAAGTTATGGAAGAAAATGAAGGTTTTTAGTAACTATTGATGATAGTGATGCTGGCAACCAGGCAAGATTTATGCAGGATTTTTATTTTTTTTATTTCAAGGTTTACTCTCAACAGTATTATACTGAACCATACAGCCCTATGCTGCACCATACTGCACCAATGCAACAACGTATGTTGCAAACTCATTGGAAAGGTGATTGGGGAGATTGTGGATCGCTGTAAAACATTCGTGTTAATGCTACCAAAAATAGATGTACAATCTATCATACAATCAGAGCAAAAGTTGTGTCACGTTGAACATTCTTGGGCGGGCATTGAATTTCTTGTTAACATGAAAAACAAAGGGGGTTGTTTACTACAAGGGTTAGGGGAGTCTAATAACAGACAACCTGTAGCTCTGTTGTGTACATTGGCAACCTGTAGTCGAATTTGAACAAAACAATTGTGCGATTGTCCAGAAATCTCGAATTCCCACACTGCTGCCTCGATTTGCACCTCTGATCTGGGAGGAAAGCTTATGCGTTACGCACTCGCCTCTGACATGAGGCCAACTTTGACCCTTTATGGGTTGGAATCTCAGAGGGGCTGACTCAGCTCTTCATCCTTCTGGGGTCGGTACAGTCAGTACCATTGAATTGGGTTACCATAACAGATTATTATTACAGTTCCCAGAAGCCAGTGATGTCTGGCATGAAGCGCTATACAAAAACAGAAGTTATTAACACAATGGCATGTCCCAATGACAGGCTCCCATCACATCCTAGTTGTACAAAGCATGCTCTGGTGCTCTCTGCACAGCTCCTCGTGTTCGAGAAGCTGCCTCTACAAAGGGAATGCTCTCGATAGGATGCGAGCTATTTCCATTCACAAGGAAATGTCTAAAATAAGGCACATGTTGATCAATGAAAAGAGGGAGTTCGGTGGGAGATGCTCTGCTCATCTTGAAAACCCAATGGGTAACCGTGTATTATTGTCCCATAATACCATTGATGAGTTGGGTTGGTTGGACTGGGACTAGAAGCACAATAAGACATAACGTTTTGCAAGTATAACCTGAACCGCGAAATAGTGTTCTTGAATCACAATATGCATTTGACTCATTAAGTATTGTTTATATTACACAATAAAACAACGTGTATGCTTCATAGTGGTCCAAATTCTCTAGAGTAGTGGCTTGTCATTCACAACTAACCTTCACCATTTACTTATGATGAATAGTTTGATGCGCTGCGACATGACACATACATTGTCTCGGGAGGATAGCTTAGGGGCAACGTGCTCCCCTTGACAGCAAGACACACGAAGCAACACAGGTTCGATCCCCAGGTCTGCGCTTAGAGACCTCTGGGTATTAAGCACCTTATACACAACCTATCATATCATATTTCAAGTGGGAAGTTGTATGCTATTTGGTAGAAAGCAGTAAGTTAAACAAATGCAAACATGTCTTTTCTCAAACAGGAAAGTGTTTTGTTACCCATTTTTTTAGTAGAACACAGGAAATAAAATATACATTGTACTTGTTTTAGGGTTTAACTGAAGTCATGTCTCCATTTTCATACTGCAGATTTTGAATGCATTCTGTTGTGCTGGAGTGCAGGGTTTTGCCAGCTGACCTCTGCACTGGGTCTCCAGCATTGCAACACATTCATAATTAGACTCGGTGGTTTGTTTACATTTTTGGGGGGGAGTTGGGGTGCTGAATAAACACAATAATTGTTTACATTGGACAGATCTCCAGATCGCAATATTTAGCAATTTAGTATGAGAGCTAATCCCATCGCGCACTGGACCCGATTCCTAAACCTGTTTCACAATGGTGCAATCCCATTGAAGAACGCTTTGTTAACCAGGCCCACTGTTTTTTGATTATTTCAAGTGGTTGTAATGACAAAAGATCAACGGTCTAATTGACTAGGTTGTTCTTCTTGGCTTTCCATTGGTTAAAAACCATACTTCATGGAAATGATATAGCTCCTGTGAATTATGAAAATGCATTTCCAGCTCTCTTGTGAATTTTGAGTTCAACAAAAATAAATATCATACTCTTACACCATAAGGCTTGATGATTTTAGATACGTTTGGACAACCTAAATAAATCGTAATGGAGTTAATAGTACGTTATTGTTCTCCTGCTCAAGGTCTTATGCGTGATACATATAAAAGGGGATGGAGGGTGTTAATTATTAAAACAGACAGAGACAGCGAATGGAAAAATGAACGCATCTGTAGAAAGTCTCCCGTGCGATCTTCTTCTTACAAGAAGCGGGCGGGACACAAGGATGCCATCCTAGCCAGAAACTCAATACTAGACCAATACAGCCAACCTGACTGAAACCTATACATGAGACAGAGGTGGACTGCAGAGAAAACATCAATGCACGATACCATCAAAATGGCTCTGTTTGCTGAGTCACACCTCAAGCTGGATTGCATCTAGATATATAATGGAATCACAGGATGTAACACCAAATCTGCCATTAATCGTCCGAAGGTCAATACATTGTGTTCTGTTAACTTGGCTAATACTAACTCATAGTATTGCAGCGTTTAGAAGCATGAGGAATCTGCCATGAAGCGCTTTGCAGAAACCAACATTGCTGTTATCTCAGCAGCAAGCATTTAACTCTCTGAGCTATCTATCCGCATGAGTTGACACATTTGGTGCTCCATGTTTGAGAATACCCAAGTGAGCAGTTGACGAACGAAGCAGCAGCGGCAGACTCCTCAGAGGAGGAAAGCAGAGGAAGGATAATGAAATGCTACCAAGTGTGAAAACATCTCAGGAGCGGCCAATAGTCTAGCAAAGCTTAGGCCACAGGCTATCGAGACATGACATCACTGAGAGGCAGCACGCTAGCTTAAATACCTGCGGGTGAGTAATAGCAAGAAAGATCCCAAAACAAACAGGCAACAAGCGGGTAAGACAACGCAAAATGGCACCTACATCAAATGCTTTAGCACTAGCATGCCATAGAGGAACATCTTATCAGGCCCGCCTGCCAAGTATTGCTGCAACGCCACACAAAGCCATAGCAAGCTAAGGAACCCTTACCCAACATCTCCCCCGTAACCTTGTGCAGTGAAAGAGACCCTAACATGTCAGAATCAACACAGCATTCACCAGAAATAACCCAACTCTCTGACAATTTCATACCCAAACCACCCCCACTCACCACATGCCCATCATCTCCACTGTCACAATAGCTAGATGAAAGCATCACCAAAAAGCACCATCTGCATCTCTCGAATAAGCGTCCAAGCCTCTCCCACTTGCCAAAGTGCCCTGACACTCAACCGTTAGAGCTCTCCCATCTGCATATTTGATGCCTCTGGTACACACACACACATATCCGCCTTGAAAACACACCCACACAGATGCCAGTTGCTCCTGGCTCTACAAGTATGAACAGTTAAAGACAGATCCTTGGGGGTCATTACAATTTCCCCGTCCCGGTAAAACTGCCAGTAAAAGTGCCGGTAAAGCCAGTACCGGGACTTTTACTGCACCAGGGACACACAGGTTTGGAGGTAAATCGGGCCCCCACTGGCAAAATAATGCCAGAATTACTGACATCGGTAATACCAGTGTCGGTAATTCTGGCAATCCGCTCCATGGAGTCCTACTGGACTCCGTGGAATGGGTATTTCCCGCCATTGCTGGATATCAGGTGCCAGTAACGGTAGGACAGTTTCCCGGTATCAAGCGGGATACCAGGAAACTTGTAATGAGGACCCTTGTCTTTTACCTCTCCTTCCCTAACCAACCTTGCCACCGTCGTTCCCTTTCAGATCCACGAAATTGCACGGATACTATTCAAAAGGAAGAAGTGTGTAGTACGAATCCAAGTAACATGACACTTATGGCATCAATACCAACTACCCCGATTATATGGATAGGGAAATCCACCAAGGAGCTTTCTTACCTAATAGAGGAACAAGGACGAAGGGTGAGTTTCTTTGTCAGGTCATAGAGCCCCTAAGTAACTTGTGCAAACCTTTTTACTTGCAGTTGGGGTATGTTATTCCTTCTTATGCATGGCATCACTGTCAACTCCTTCATTACTTGATTTCTTGCTCACTCTAATGCAGTAGATCTTCCAGGTGTTGATTCAGGTTTACAGGTTTGAAGACTCCCGTAAACCAAGCCTCTTGAATCTCACAGCGGGACACTCTCTAAGGGTTTCCAGGAGGACTTGGTTTAGGGAGATATTGCAAACAGTCCTGAGACATTTCTCGGGCATTGGTGTAAGTGAAGTGCCGAAGACTGAAGTCGAATTCCAACTTGCTAAAATTGAGACGATAACTCGCTATCAAGACCGGATATTATCCTTTGTCTAATTGGCTCTACAGCCCAGGTATGTACAATACTCGCCTCAAGGACAGTTTGGGGAGACACCACGGGGTTATCTTACTAAGATGCACTCTCCTGGGCTGGTGCATTTTATCCTTTATTTAAGGTTTGATGTTTTGCCAGTATTGGGCTATACCAGGGCCTGGCTAGGAATGCCTAGAGGGATGAGACTGCAGAATGTGCGGGAAAGTGATACAGACCGCACAATACATCCTAACGCAATGTCCTAGGCTTCGCCGTTTGTATGATAAAGGATATGTCAAGTTCAGAAATGTTCAACATGACCAATTTTGGAGTTTGTTATGTGGGGCTGAATCGCTTTTGTAACCTCAGGGGTGCTCCATATCTGGAATATTGTGAAAACTAGATTGCTGGTACGAGCGGGTCAAATGCCATTCTTGTGAGATTACATTTGTGTATTATATTCCTGAATTGTCCTGAAATGTGCGAAATTTAGATGAATTATCTTGTATTGCCTTTAATGTATGTTTTATATGTAGTGTCAAAGGTTAACTAACCAAATGCACTTAATAAAAACAATAACATAAAACATGATGCAGGTTTTCAGTGTAGAATCTTGTTGGGTGAAAACAAACACTCATATGCAGCTCCTAAGGTGTTGCAAAACCATATTCTAAGCGGTTTTGCAGTTGGAAATGAGCGACATGTGCAGCTAGATTCTTGTTCTCCTCTGTTAAAGTCTAGCAGTGCATACAACAAACATACTCCCATAAGTAGTTCGGTATCAATTAAAGCCTATAAACCATCCGAGAAATGTATCTTAGATGAAATTGATCTGAAAAGGTAGTGGCGGCTTTATTTAAGTGCTCCAGTGGCAGCTGGAATTCTGCTGCCTGCCGGTCCCCACAGCAGGCATTGTGACACCACAACTCAACTCTAATATGTGATAACAGTCACAGTAGCAATTTCATTTTCTCGTCATAAGTGAGCACTGATGTCCCTAGTGGAATATGTGGGATAATACATTATGAGCATATTGCAAGTCGCTGATGAGTTTTGTGACCAAATAGAGGAACAAGACCAAACAAAGCCTGAGTTCCATCTTCAGGTCACGGAACTGTAAGGTGACTTGCTATATCCATTTCATGCATGGTAGGGGGTGTTTTTATTCCCTATAATACATGGCCACACACTGCCATTCCCTTTAATTCCTTGTCGCTTGCTTAATATCATGTGAGAGGGAATGCTGATCCATATACTCAATATAGAATCCGTTCGGATTTTTTAAAAAGCAAACACGCTGCTCCAAATGTGCTTCAGAAAATGAGTTCAAGCAGTTTAATAAGATGCATTGAAAAATAATTTCAGGTTGTGCTGTAAAGCAACTAATAACATGCAGATTCGTGCTCACGTGAGTTAAACTCCAGCAGTGCACAAATGAAACCTTCTACCATAAACAGTTCCCTACCAAGTACTGGCTGCAGTGTGTTACAGAAAACTGCTCCGCACGCAAGGAATTTGGAAAGCTTTTTGCGGCATTAACCAAGTGCTGCAGTGACAGCTGGAATGAGCTCTGCTGGCTCAAGCAGGTGGCAGCGTGGCATCACAACCAAGGCTCAAGTCGGTGGATGGAGTCCACCCACATTTTTCAGAGGGTGGACTCAGCCCCCCCCCAACTAAAATGAGAAACATTGAAAGTTTTCCTTGAATTTATGAACTTAAGCCACCCTCAGGGATAGAACCACAGTCACGAGGTTTGCAGACTGGACACTTCACCCCTGCACTATACAACCTGAGGTAAACTAATAAACAACTGCAGGTGAAATGTGCCATATCGGTAGTGCATGTTCCAGGGAAAACATTTGTATTGGGACTTGGACTTAAAAACATGCTCACATTTTAACGTTTTCAAAAACACTGTTAGAAAGGCAAATGCCATTCGTGCTGTGCAATTTGGGTGGTTATGAAAAGCCAATTTGATGGAATGTGCATATTTCAGCTTGATATGGTCATTTCTGGTGATGTCGCATCCCATTGCGTTTGTTGATGAGCCCCCCACTTTAATTTTTAGAACTTGACTCCTGAACTTGACTCCTGATCTCAACTCAAGCGTAATAACTGATTGCAGAGCGGTTGTGATGTCATTTCCTTATTACAGGCCAGTTGTGATGTCACAATTAGACTGTAATAAGAGCATTATTATTATTATTATTATTATTTTATTGAAACTTCAGTACAACAGACTTTAGTTGCAATCAACCAAGAGAGTTGAACTTTTGTTATAAAAGGCCTGTAGAAAAAAAGAAAAAAGAAAGAAAAGGAAAAGAAAAGAGAAACCTCCTATCCTTCCAAGTAAAAATAGTCCAAAAGACATAGGGGCTAATTAAACCTTGTCTTGTCATGTAACCGCCCAACAGATATGTGGAAATAAGAAAAAAACAGAGTAAAACAAAAGAAGAAAGAAGAAACAAAAGTCCAGCAATTCAGCAGAGTTACATCGGATTAAAATTGTCTTTCAACTTTATCGAATCCATGTAATCGACAACATTGTGACCAGAGGATGCATACGCCCACAAGTTTTGCATGTCGTTGTCTACAGGTGCAAAGCCTCCGAGGTGACAGGACCGCAATACGGTGGTAGCTGTACAAGCTGTTAATAGATGTTCTATTGTTTCGGGATCTATGTTACAATAGCGGCAAAGATTGTCTTTAATTCCATGGTCATGGCGAAGCCAAAGCGTTTCCTTTGTTGTTCAGCGCATTTAGCCGTAACCTCATAAATTGGTCACGATGATGACGCGACAGACATTTTGTCAAGTAGCCACAATGGACATTTAATTTGTGGGCGCCTATGCCCGATTTCAAAGTCGTAGGCATTTTTTGACGTTGTTCTTGGTTCGTGATCCAGCACCAGGCCTCAAGTTTCTTTTTCACAACTTGCGGATAGTTAATCAAGTCAGATGACGTTTGATCGGCATTTGACAAGATGTCGTCCAGGAGCTTCTGTCAGGCAACCAGTAAACTCAATCTTCCTCCTCCTTGGTTGCTTGTGAAAATTTGGTATGCCAAACTTGGGGAGTTAAGGCTCATCTTGCGCATAGCCATCAAAGATTTCCATATGACCCCTGAATGCAGGGAATTCAAAGACAGTTCATACCGCAGTGCTATCATAGAAATATACAAGGGTAAATTTAATACTCGTCGCCAGAATTGGCCCTCTAGCTTTTGCCAAAATAGGACATTGATGTTCCAGTATGCTTCGGCACCAAAGGTAATAGCCGGGACTACTTTTTGTAGGTAGAATGTGAGGACCGGTGCTAGTGTGAATTTCCCAAAGTTCTTGTTTATCATAGCACCTTGTATGCTGAATTGCGTCATTCAGTTGACAAGATCTTGCTTCCAGTGATGTTCGTTTAGCGAGATGTTAAACATGACTCCAAGATATCTGATGGAAGTAACAGAGCTTAATGTGTTGGTGTCAATTGTCCACCTGAAAGATTTCAGTTTTTTTGTACCAGAATCTCCAATGGTCATTATCTTTGTCTTTTCAGTGTTTATTTCCAGGTCGTTCAACTTTAGGTATTCATAAAGTTTGGTTAATAGATGTTGTAAACGATCCATTAACACAAGGTCGTCCGCATAAGTTATGCAACTGATCGGGGTGTTATTTAATTTTGGTGGAAAGCATCGCACTTCCTCCAGATGTTTCGGCGAATCAGAAATGAATAACTTAAACAATTCGGCGACAAGGGTACAGCCCTGTTTGACCCCTTTTTTAGTGGGGATTTTTTTTGATAGCTTGCACAGGTTATTCAGGCGAATCCGAATCGGTGTGTCTGAGTGTAAAGCTATCACTGGTTCGAGTAAGTTTAAGGGACAATTCCATTTCAGTAGTTTTTGCCACAGCTTGCCTCGATTGACTCGATCAAATGTCTGCCGTGTGAGAAGTCTTTAGCTTACATATTGCGTTGTCGGTATCTTGCAAGGCTATGATTACATCCCAAGTCAGTTGAACATTTGCTGTCGAGGTCTTTAAATCACTTAGGGGTTTACTATAGATTTGTGTGAAATGTGTTTCCCAATTGGCCGCTGTAATTTGGTTAGAAAGAGAAGCAAGACATCTAGAGTGACCTGCGTTCAATAGGGCCCAGATTTCCCGAGAGTTTTTTGATATTAGGAGTTTTATCATGGCTTCAGCTTTGTCTTGTTCGATTATGATTTTATGGCATTTTAGCCAAATTCTGTATTGTTGACTGACGTCCATGTCTGATTTCAGAGTTTACGTCGCCACAGGCTTTAAAGTGCCTTTTTTTTCTCAGCATTCTTATGTCTTGTCGCATCGCTCTCTTTTCAGATGAAATAATTTTACTTGATAGATGCTTATGTGTGACACCCATGGAAGAGCATTATTTCCAGGCTTTTATACTGATATTGCAGACTGCCAGGTGGTGTAGGGATATGTTGTACAGTTGTGTTATATGGATTTTTCTGACAGACATATATTTTAGGGCAATACATGGTAGGGAAAGAGATGGCATTTGAAAATGAGAAAATCTGTGACTTTATGCCAAGAATCGGTTATTTTGATACGCTGCTAACCTCTGAAAGTGCACTGCAGGCTGGGTGCATTTAAGAGTAACATTGCAATAGTATGTGATTGGGCCAAAGAGTATAGTGCGTGTTTTCACATTCTGGCATAGACTTTCGTGTTTGAACTGTGCCACGCTTTCATTGTTAAGACACGCAGGAATACATGACTAAAACCTATCGTGTCATCATTTGGCTGCCGTCCATTTTGCTTCTAATATTGCCCAGTGGAGGACTTTGTGGACCAGAGTGATTTATTTGTTATGCACATGTTTCTAATATGAGGCTGCGTAAGGATCAAACTCTCATGCGAGCCCACTTTCTGATTCCTCTGCCTGCTTCCATTTCCAGTTCTCATTTGTCTCCCATGATAGCTCTCTCGCAATAAGACGTCCTCCTTCGCTGTAATGCTGACTCTCGGGACCTCGGCAAACCCCAAGTGAACGTCAAAAATATTTATCCCATCAAAATGGGATCTCCAGAGCCAGCTATCTGTTGAGAAAACAGGCAGGAGTTCAGCAATGTCAAGTCATGCGAAGGCCGGCGACCGGCTGTTCCTTTTCCCTTCACGATTGGCGCACTTTTACATATGCCGGACTCTCTGCGCTCCCAGAAGCTTTCCCAGAAGAGTTTTGCCTACTCGGGAAACCTGATGGCATTCAAAGGTAAAGCAAGACGTGCCTTTGGAAAAGCTTACTTTATGGGGTTTGCCTCAGCTCAATGCGAGTGGAACGTATTGCAAGTCTTTTTAATTGAACCTTATGTAGGGTGACCAGATACATTTAAAAAAAAAAAAACAGAAAAAAACGGGACAGGCCATAGACATAGAAGTGGGACTAAAGTGAACACAAATACAACTGTAGTCCTACCTCTGTGTCGCTGGCCTGTTGCTGTGGGTGGAGGGGCGTGCTCACAGGCATTCTCTCATTCCAGGAGAGCGACCGGGGAGGGTAAGGGGGAGGAAATGGGGGCGTAAAAAGCATTCATGCACCCATTCACGTGAAGGAAGAGTCGGGCCGGGCGTTATTTCAGGAATTCGCAATCAGGTCCTGGGAAAAACCGGGACCATAGACACCCACCCTTCCAATCCCGGCACAGAGTTTATAAAATTAAAAAACTCTTGGGACCCCGGTACAGGGGATGATTTCCTGGGACGTCTGGTCACCCTAACCTTATGGAGTAAGCTGTCTGCAAGAGAATGGTTAGAACTCCTTTCCAACAAACATTGACAAAGAAGTGCTTGGGCCTTTTTATAGGCATTGCATGGTGTTTGCTAGGTACCTACCTTTTGCCTACTAATTGAGTTAGATGCACAAGTTGGGCAGAAATTGTGAACCTAAAGGGTGAGTTAGGGGTTTAAAAGATGCCTTCAGAGCTGCTGTGTACCTCCACTACTGATGTGGAGTGAGCACAGCCTGCTATCCTCATTCCACGGCGTATGTAATCCTTTTTGAATGGACTATTCTGTATGTGAACAGATTGACACATAATCAGGGCTAAAGTCGAGGGTACACGCGGGTGGACGGAGTCCCCCCACTTTTTTCTGAGGGTGGACTCAGCCCCCCCTACCTAAAATGAGAAACATTGAACTCTCCCTTGAATGTATGAATTAAAGCCGACCTCAGGGATCGAACTGCAGTCATCAGGTTTGCCAGCTGGATCAACCTGATGGAAAATAAATGAACAACTAAAGGTAAAATGTCCCATTTCGGTACTGCATGTTCCAGGGAAAACCTGTGTATTGGTTCTTGGAATTTAAAACATGCACACCTTTTAACGTTTTCAAAAATACTATTGGAAGAAAATATCCTCTCTTGGTTTTTTGGTGTGTGGGTTGTTTTTATGAAAGGCAATTAACATTCATCCTATGCAATTTGGGTGGTTATGCAAAGTCAATTTAAAGAAATGTGCATATTTCACCTTGATATGCTAAATCTTGGCAATGTCACATCCCATTGCGTTTGTTGATGAGACCCCCACTTTTATTTTTTGGACTTGACCCCTGCGTGACATAATGCAATGCATGGAATGGAGAACTGAGTCCAGTCAATCCCCCCATCCCTCTAAAATGTGCGTGACAACAGTTTTACGTTGGTGGGTGCACCGCTGACAAGCCAAAACTAAAAATGTTACTCAAAGCCCAATTATTTGCTTTCTCAGTCCAAGAAAAAGTCTGTACATTGCAGCTAGTGATGACTTTTATTGAACCAACAAAGATGGCGTTGTAGGCAACAGGGGTCTCTTTAGTCAATCAGAATTTCCAAAGAAGGGACCCATGTTGTTTTTGAACTTTTTCTTTTCAATTTGTCAGTCAAGTAAGGTGCATCCTTGTGTACAATGCGTGAACTGTGTCACTAAATCAGGCAGCCTCGCGGATCTCTGACGTGAATCCATCAATGTGTAGAATACCTCTTGGATCCTGGCACCTCCTAATTACCTGATTATCCATCGAGTGGAATGTAACTGCGGCTGTGTGCCTTCTACTGTCCTCATTTGCAACTTGCAGGTCCTGAACAAAAAGCAGAGCACGAATGCTCTTGAAATGGGCCTGACTTTTTTAATTTTTTTTTTATCAAAGTTGCAAGAAAATACGCACATTTCCCAGCTCATCGACGTTTATTAAACCTCAACACCTTCTCTCTTAATTTCAGGAGGGTTGATATTTATGAGTGAGCCCCAAATGGCAATGCTGGAGAGGTGGCAATGTCCTGAGAGCCCAACGGAACAGTTAAAAGATGTCTATGAAAGTGAAAAACAGGAGATGCCACCCTTAAAATGTGCATTTATTCTCTGCCTTTAATTCTCCCTGGTTTGAGGACATTTTGATATAGAAGAGAGTTACGGAAAGTCTGTGAGAATGTGGGAAGAAGGTTGTATACGCTTGCAAATGTGTCAATGTTTGCATTTTAAAAGCGATTTATGTTACATTTCACTATTAAGTTCTATCTTCATACAATATATAAAACAATTGTCATACTGCCCCTCTTCATAAAGAAAATGTGAGCTGTGTCAGAGGATTAAAGAACGTTTGAAACCTTCAGAACACATTATTACTATTATTATTATTATTATTATTATTATTTTTATTATTATTATTATTATTATATATTATGTACTATATTGTGTAACAGGAAATGGTCATCTGAGGAAACTGCATGCCATGTTCATGTCATAGCAATTCAGCGTTTGGGTGCATGATAATATTCATAATATCATACAAAAGGAATGTTAGCAACAGGTATTTGTGTGCTCTATGTGAACTCTTCCTTTGAATATGTTTTCTTTCTTTAATTAAAATGTTTTGCGGTTTGTCACAAACCTTCAACACATACAAACTATTCATCAAATATTACATAGAAAAACAGAACTATTAAGAAGATATTTCCATTTAGTTAAAATCTATCTTTGTTAAGAACGCCACTCAAATATGAAAACCTGCAGTAAGTAGGAGCATGCTTCCCCTGTAACAACTGATGCCCAAAATTCATTCGATCCAATGATCCCAATTGCATGAACATAGAAACTATAACCAACAATATAACTAGGCAAAAGCTTTGGGCGCAGTGAGGCAGCAGAGTGTTGCAGACATCGCAGACCCGGAGATCCTGAGACTGAGGACAGTCTTTCTACGCTCTCTAATCTGGTGTTTGGCTGTTTTCTGCTACCACTCTATTTAACCACCGGGTGGCCACGGAGTGAGGCAGCAGAGTGTTGCAGACATCGCAGACCCGGAGATCCTGAGGACAGTCTTTCTACGCTCTCTAATCTTGTGTTTGGCTGTTTTCTGCTACCACTCCATTTAACCACCGGGCTGCCGCGGAGCGGAGTGAGGCAGCAGAGTGTTGCAGACATCGCAGACCTTTCAGTACCACGCGGTATGCGGTCGGAAGAGGGAGATATCACTAATGAAAGATATGGCCGTCACCACGGAGAGGCAGCAAGAGGCCACCAGAGGTAAGCAAGTGGATGAGTACCTACTGGCACCCCCCTGCCTGCTCCTCCGTTGGTTCTTTGGGTGGTCAGGGATCAAAGACTAGGGAGGGATCTCCCACTTAACGAGTTCTAAGACCTTTAAAAGACTCTAAAAATGTGACTCACCCAAAGATACAGGCAAAATTAAAATGGCCGAATGCTAAAAGATTGGCGAGCCCCCAAGTTTCGACATCAGCTACAATGGGCTTGCTGGACCGGGTGGTGCAAACTTCTAACGTGAGGGAAAGTATAATGGAGCCACTAGCAGTAAAACCAGCACAGCCCTCGGAGCACAGGAAACGCTCAATTAAGACGAGGGCGCAGGTACTGGGATGTTCTGACCCAGAAGTGGACATGTGTGACTCCATGAAAAATAAAGCTGCTCCACGAGAAGTTTTAAAAAAAGTACAACTCTTACCTGAGATGGGGGAACTGCTGTGCACGGAGGCCCCATCGCGGCATGGTGTGGAGACGCCAATCACGGAGGGGACGCGGGCGGGGGGCTGCGGTCACCTGTGGAGCGTCCCGAGCCTGGGGAACTGGGTGGAGCGATGGATGCCGCCGAGCCGCCCGGGGAGGGGGGCCCCGGCGGCGTGGGTGTGCCGTGTGAGGAGTTCCCCAGCGGATCGTCTGGGCCGGGGAGGGGTGGGGCCTCTCTCCCCATGCCGGCAGCCGAGCTGGGTGTGGGCGCGGTCATGACAGTCGTGGAGATACACACGGCTGCTGAGCAGGAGGTCAGTCTTGGCCCTGTTGAACATAATGGCTCCAATGAGGCCAACATTGAGGATGCCGCGGGTTCTTGTGCAGAGTGATGATGGCACAGAGAATTCTCAATGGCAAGAAGGCAACAGGGACCTGGAGGATTTAGCAAATAATATTTTCGATGCAAATGCAAGTCTGGACAAAAAACAGACAAAGGACAAGGAGAAATGGAAAACAGCATTAAGCATCGACCAGAAGGCAAAGAGAAAGAGAACGTTCTTGGTCAAAGTGCCTAAAAGTCTACGTACAAAAATAAAAACTCCATTAGTGAAACCTAAAATGAAGAAAGCAGATATTAACAGTGTCTGGGCCAAATCAAACACAGTGAAAAACGTATTTCACCCCAAACATACCTTAAAGGAAATATCAGATGCATATTTGTTGGACAGTTTGCTGCAAAATGAGAGTGCCCTTAATCCAAACATGATACAGAGTTGGGCGCTTACAAGCCCATTTACACTCCAGGAATCCAAATAGGCACCAGTTCTACACCTATAAAATGGCACTACAGGCAACTCAACAAACATTCAAACATTCAAATAAGCCATCGGGTGATCAACAGTTGCCGATCAGGCAGGAAGTAACTGAAGAAACAATGGCAGCTCGCTGTTCTGATATATAGAAGGAACAGCAAACATCAGCATCAACTCAGAAGGCCACCAATGATCTTGAGGGAAATTACATTGGCCAGAAAAGTAAAGACCAGACTAAAAAATCTGGCGGAACATCATTGATAACACAGTTAACATCTGTGGGAACACAACGGGAGTCACAAATCAGTGGATTCCATCGGTCAATGAAACACCATCGTCCCTGGAGACGGTGGAGGGCAAAACAAAAAACGGGGTGGAGAGTAAAGAATGTACCCTGAATCATTGGCAAAAAAACTGCAAGAGGCAACAAATAAAAACCCAATTAAGTTTTAATACATCTGGCCGTCTAAGACCATTAAGTGAACCTACTCCACCAGCTACAACGGAAACCCATCTAAAAAAGAAACCAGATCTAATGACAATTATGTCCACAGTGACTATCACTTTGGCGCCATTTAATAAACTGTACAAGGGTTTGAACGACACAATGAGAGATCAAACCTCTTTGATTGCCTTGATGCACACAAAAATGACATATTTGGAGGGCTATATATTAGCCAAAGAAGCAAACCAAAATAAGCCGGCTGGAAGCTCATCAGAGGGAAGCCCTGTTGCTATACATCAGGACAACGAGAGAAACAATCAAAAGAAGAATGTACTCACCCAGACAAATCAGGTCCCAGAAACAAGGAATATGGGTTCACAAACCCAGACGTATCAACCTATAGTAGCATCGCAAAAGGTAAAGTCCAGTGCCCTGAATTTACCCAAGGTCAACGAGAAACAAGGGAAAAGTAATAATCTCTTTACATTTGGGATTTTTAATCATCAAAAAAAGTCAATATCTCCTGTTTTTAAAAGGTCTGGCTTGACTAAGGATCCAAAGTCTGTATTACCTTCAAACTTGAAAGAGAATCAAATATCAGACAAAGCAAGAGTAAATCCGTGTATTCAACTCTTGTCGGACTGCATAGAATCTGACAGCGACATAGATGAATGGAGCATATCTACTGTGGACGAACTAGAAGCTTCAAGCAGTTCAAACCAACGATTTAAAAGAAAGTCAGTAGTTTTGGATCTAACAACCACAGTGCTGGAGCCTAAGAAGAAAAAACAAACTTTGGAAGGTAAATTAACCCAGGATAAAAAGAAAATTGACCAGGAATTTGACAATAATAAAGGAAGGTCAAAGATCCATACTGACTTGAATTTAGGAAATTCAGAATATAAAGCAACAGATGTAGAAGGAGTTGACAGAAAAAAAGGAAATCATTGGGAACATTTAGATATGAGATACGGGCAAAGCAAGAACAGAAAGGAGACCCCAAGAGTGTCAACAGTAAAAAAGTGCAGATTTTTGTCAATAAAGAAACAAGATATTAGTCCTCAAATAAAGGAAATAACAAAAGTTTATCTACCGAGGATCAAAAGTGCATATACCTTCAGACTGAAACGCATCAGGAGGGAGAATGACAGTCTGACCCTTAATAGGAACACAATCAGAAAAATATTCAAGCAGGTCCCAAGTCTTCGACAGCTGCAGAGCAGTGATCTGTGGATAGTGGAACCATGTGAATCAGGAAGGACTGATGTTTCATATCTACACATTAAGTCTCCGGTAATTACCGAGATATTATGGAAAGAAAAAAACAGTTTGGAAACATTAGGTTATGAACTTGCCGTACTACAGCCAGAAAATGAGAGTGCACGTAGTGACCATAAGAAAGTTCTAAGAAGTCTGTGTAGTTCGGAATAAAATGGTCGAAATAGATCTGGGAATTTGGATGGTGATGCCAGAAAACGTAAGCAACAACAGAATATATTTAATCAAAGGGAACCCATGGACCAAGGAGGAACAAAACTGGACGCTCAGAGGGATCACGTTTTGTGGCCCAATCGTAGCCAGGAAAATTTAAATGGGTCCAGAAGACCTATGGCTAATGATAACAACAGATTA
This sequence comes from Ambystoma mexicanum, assembly GCF_040938575.1. NCBI lineage: Eukaryota > Metazoa > Chordata > Amphibia > Caudata > Ambystomatidae > Ambystoma > Ambystoma mexicanum. The sequence goes on from NC_090932.1 coordinate 721,929,798, forward strand.
AGATCAGATGACGAAACAAACCATCCTTGGAAGCCAAAGGGCCCCTCCTTCCAGCGCAACAGCAAACAGGAACTGTGTACGACCATAAATAATCAGGAAAGACAAATCAAGAAACAAGGAAGGGTATAACCACAAAACCCCCAGATCAATGGACATGGACTCCGACGGCGCAGTATACAAAATCCCGGAATTAGCAATCAAACCAGTATGCCCCGGAAATGCTTCGGGACACTATAACCAAAGGCCTCTCTAACCAGATCTCATTTAAGAACTACATTGATATGGCATCCTGGAATACTAGAGGCTTTGGGCATCTAACAGTAAAATCTGATGTCAACCCGGGCCACTGGGATATCCTCTGTTTCAAGGAGACTTGGCAAATTAATAAGCCTGAAATGGACGGATATGTGACTTTTAATATACCAGCTAAAAAGGGTCCGTTGGGCCGTCCAAACGCAGGTTTATTGACAGCAATTTGATCAGGATGCGGTTTGGAAGTGATGGACCAGATAAAGTCATCACATTTAATTCAAGCGTTGATAGTCACCTGGAGACATGTAGATTTAGCAACTAACAAAGAAAAAGAAGAAATTATATTACTGGTCAACGTATATTGGAACCCTGAAGTAATTTCAGATGATGCTTTTTGTGAATCATTGGAAAGCATCATGGAACAGGCAAATGACACCTATAGACATGATCATACAATAATAACTGGGGACTTCAATGCAATATGCCCAGAGATCGGGAATCAACGAGTGCATCTATCGAATAAGTCTACGATCCTGGAAAGAGGGACGAAACTAGAGAAAATGTTGATGGCAAGAGACCTTCACAACCTGCATTGGTTAAGAAGAGAAATCAATAGATCGATTCCGTCATGGCAAAGAGAATCCCAATTGGGGACAATCGATCATACATATGTGTCGAAAGAACTCTTAGGCTTGGTTGTTAGCTTTGCAGTACTGAAGACTATAAATAGTGACCATAATTTACTATCTACAAGGTGGATGACACTACAGAAACAGCATCTCGGCTCTGAACATGAGTTAGAAGTAAATACAGGGGGAACCCGACTAAAACTGTCAGAGAAGGCACTTAAATCAATTTCTGAAAGCTATATAGTGCCAACAGCAAAAAACATCACTAACCAAGAGAATAAAATTGGAGCAGTGGACTATACCCCCCTGTTAAAAAAGGACACAAAACCAGTACACAAATCTAATCCGCAGTCTGCCAACTACCAACACACATACAATGCTGAAGTCGCCAGCAAGCGACGTCTAGTAAATAAACTTAGAAAACTAGCAAGGATGTCGGGACTTTTGGCTCATGTAGAACGCTGGAAAACAGCCCAACGAGAATATCGAACATGGATACTGCAAAAGAAGCATTGATTATATCAGGCAGATGCCGAATTGATGCTGAAAACAATATGTGGAAAGAAGACTAGTGAATTTTGGTCCTTGATAAGAGAAACTGCAACGGCAAACAACAACGCCCTCCAAAATAGTGTAGGAGAAGAGGCATGGCTGACTCGTTTTTCCAACTGGTATAAACCAGTGGCGCAGGAGAAAGGAGACCAGACTGCGACAAAATATGGTAAAACCGGAAATGGACAGACATGGGAGATTCCATGGGACGGAGATACATTGAGAACTAAGATCTTACAATTGAGTACGTCGAGGGCCCCAGGACCCGATGGAATTTCTAATAAAGACTTGAAACAACAGCCGACACTATGGGCGGGCTTCATCAGTAAAATATTTCCAAACTGAAACTAGGAACAATCCATTCCGCCAACATGGCATACAGCCACAGTGATCCCGATTTTCAAACGAGGGGACAGAGAAAACCCAAATCACTACCGGCCAATCTCACTTCTAGACGTGATTGGGAAAATCTTTGCAGGCTTTGCCCTTGAAGCATTCCAGGAATGGCTGGCTTCAGCAAAATGTAGCGACCCATTTCAGACGTGTTTTGTTAAGAACTCAGGAACAGCGGTTAACATCATAACGCTGGGTACAATAAAGGCTAAAGATTTTAACAACGGCCAGGCGACTTACATGGCTTTTATTGACCTGGCCCAAGCCTTTGAACAGGTCAATAGGGCTCTTCTGTGGCAGAAACGTCAACAGATGGGATGCCTGGCGAACATCACAGCCCCGATTCAAGAACTTTATCGGGACACATCAATGAAAGTAAGATTGAGTCAACAAGGCATTCTGTCGAAAGTGATAATTACGGAGAGAGGTGTAAAACAGGGGTGCCCATTGGCACCAGCACTATACAATACCTATGTCAGACTATGCGGACACAGAAATTACAATCAGAATGTTCCCACCAAAACTAGGGGGAACAGAAGTTTCCCGTCTCCTGTATGCAGATGACATCATTCTCTTAGACAGGACACCGGTAGAGCTCCAGCGTCAGCTGACGAACCTGAGTGAGTATCTTAAAGCAAACAATTTACAACTGAACTCCTCAAAAACAAAAGTAATGGCATGGGAACCACCGGGTAGTAAGAAATATCCTCAGGCCAATTGGTTTGTTGAAGGATTGAAACTGGAAAGAGTAAGTTTCTTCAAATATCTAGGAGTTATGATAAGTCATTCAATGAAAGAAACAGAAATGCAAGACTTGTTGTGGTCCAAAATAAAGATCTTAGCAAACCAAGCCAAAGCAGTGGACCGAAAATACAGAAGATTTTCGGCAGTGGCCGTACTTAATTTTTACAAAGTGAAGGTAGTCCCAGCTGTCCTATATGGGACCGATGCTATCCTTTCACTTCCAGAAAAGTTGTGGACGGATCTGGAGAGTTTTTTCTGGAGAAAAGTATTAAGTCTGGCAGAATCATCACCAATACCGCTCATTAGACGGGAACTATGTTCGAATTCATTGAAGGCTATCAAGAGCGAAATACATTGAATCTATATCGAAAACTCCTCTTGGATTCTAAACCAAAAGCATTAGACCTGGTCAGCAAAGAGATGGAAGTAGAAAATATCTCTGCTCTAGAGTCATGGAAAAACTGTAACTTGAAAATTTTAGAAAGTATAAACGCATCAGTCGAATTACTTCTGATAAATCCTGATAAAGTAATGAAGAAACATTTCGAGTCGGTTTGGATACGCACGGGAGAGCTGGCAAACGAATATAAGCTGACAAAAACTTTTCCGACTACCCAGATGAAGAGAAATGCTGTAAGAAGCTATTTGGAAAAGTTTCTGAACAAAATTTTAAGCAGGCTTTTCTTGCGCTTTCGTTTGAACCAACTGAAAACAAATGAGGTATTGTTTATACGAAATCTATCCTCGACAAATAAGTGCAGATACTGCAACATTTAGAATGTGGTAGAAACAAGCAGACACCTCCTCCTTGGTTGTAAAGGGACCTACAGTGCGAGGGAGGCTGCTCTGGGAAGAATTCTGAACTCATTTACCACATTAACAGAAGATGACTGGTTGTCAGCCTTGTCGAGTGGCGATGACACTTATTATGTGATCGGAGTGGCCACATTTATCAGATACATTGACCTGGAGCATCGAGGATTTGAAGTGACAGAGGATATGGGGAGGGTGGAGAAGAGTTAAAAGTAACAGTAATAAATGCCAGAGGGCGCAAAAAGTATATGATACATTACATGCAAGAACTCCCCATATATATATATATATATATATATATATATATATATATATATATATATATATATATATATATATATATACTGTTAGGATATGGAACTGATTATCTGGCTGTTATTTTGTAAAAATTCTTTTTCAATTTAAAGCAAAAATAAAAAATTAAAACATTTAAAAAAAAAGCTTTGGGCACCTTGCTAAAACATGCCAACCATTTTCGATATCAGAATTGCATAATCTGCAGAATGTACCAGCAGAGGGAATACCATTCCAAGCTCCGAAAATGTCTTGAGTGGGTAACTGATTCACTGGCATTCGTAAAATCAAATCCCCAATCGTTTTATTCTTCCAGTTCATGCTATATTGAAAAGGATAAGGAAAACAATGCATCCACGACTTGCCTTCCCAGGTGTCTTTAGATCACAGGGTGAAACACGTTAACCCTACTAAAAATGTCAGTGCATTGAATATGCCTGGCCAAGAGTCCCAAGTTGCCATAGTCATCTAGCCTGCCTGAATTAGGTAATGGGTCTGCACCACAGACCCTGCTTGATTTTCTTTAATGGAATGCCAGTCCTTACTTTTTCGAGACTCTGACGACACTCCGAACTACAACAATTTCAGTTATGCATTTTACAAATGACATGAAAGATACTAACATAACACCTATTATCCTGCTGTGAAAGGTGCCTCATTCATGAATCTGTTCTGGGGCAAATTGATGTGTTGTTTGACAGGTTCTAATGCAATGCCTCTTGGGTTTTTAAAGGCTTTGTGAATGTTTTTTTTAAATGTATCAGCTACCCAGTTCTGTCCTGGGAGCCATGTTGCTAAACTTGCGTTCGGCAGCGAAGAACAGATTTTACTTACATGACATGATAGTAGATCTAAATCTGGATTTCTTATCTATGATGGAGACTTGGCTAGCGGAGCACTCAATGGCAGCATTGAATGACCTGGTCCCTGCAGGCTATTTAGTTACTACCTGGTGGGCCGTGGTGGTGTGGCTGCTATAATTTACAGAGAGTCTCTAAACATAATTATCAAAGGTCCTTTGACTGTAGATTTCTCTGAGATTCTACCCGTTAAATTTCTTCGCAATGAGGTCCCCTCAGTGGATATGCTGATTGTGTATCGTCCTCGAGCGTCCGACTCTTACTTCGAGACACATTTTGCAGATGCAGTGGCAAGATTTATTATGTTCTGTTTGTGCTTTTTATTTGTGGGGGATATTAATCTATGGATGGATGAGGCATAAAATGCACGGCTGAGGACCTTCTTGGATTCTCCTGCAATCCTCGGCCTGACTCAATTTGTGTCTGCCCCCATCCACATAGCTGGAGATACTTTAGACAGTATTTCTCAGAATTCTGATTCTTTTGCTGTATATTCACCAGTTCCTTTAACTTGGCAATACCATGCTCGAACCTTTTATTTTTATGTTTAAAGTCATACATCCAACCCCCTGGCGGACGACCTGTCCGATAGCATTCATAAATGGGACAATATCAATACAGAGAACATACTGCCCTTTTTGTGGACCTATATTTGGGCTCTGTCTCCTCTGATTCATCTCAGCTTCTGGAAAAAATATATTCTAAAGTTTACATGGCGGTTAACATTCTTGCCCCTGGTTCCACGAAGAGCCGTAGGGCCGTAGGTAGAAAGCAGAATTAGTGGTTCTCCAGCACACTCAAAATTCAAAAAAGCAAATTAAGTGTTCTGGAAAAGGCCTGCAGAATGAATTACGATGACCAGACCAAATTGAGCGTATAAGCGACACTTGAATATATATACAAACAAATTATCACTAAGGTAAAATTGAGTAATTTCCTTGCTCGCGTTTTCTCTGCCTATAATGTTGCACAAGAACTGTTTAAGGTGTTGTCTGAGCTTCATTGCCATCAGCCTTTAAGAAGTCTGTCACTCATTCTTTAATTTTCTATAAGGAGATGGCACACTTCTTTGTAAATACAATATATCAAATCCAAGAGGATTTCAATGAGATCGATCCTGGGATTAATTCCATCTCTACTGTGGGAGTTCAGCAGATGGTGATAGTTCCAACAAAACTGTTTTCGTCTTTTAATCCTGTCTCTTGTCTCCTCCTTGCCTGAGGTTATGGGGGCCTGTTGATCATCTAGCACACCACATGACCACTCTGGCAAAGATCGTAAAGAATGCTCCTACTATGATTGTTCCTGGCCTCTTTCTTTTGATAAACAGCTAATTTGACACAGGCTTAGTTCCAGATCTACTTAAGATGGCTGCACGTTAGACCCCAATCAGTTCCCCAACTACTGTCCTATTTCTTTGCTTCTGTATCCAAGCAAATTGCTGGAAGCAGTAGCAAATGCAACTGCAGATCTAAGTAGAATCCCAGAATCTGCTGGACTCATTTCAAGATGGGCTTGGACCTGGTTGTAGTACTGAAATGGTAGTGTTGGCAGCTATAGATGATCTAAAGTGACTGGTCAACCACAGAGTTGCGGGGTACTGATTTCTTTGGACCTCTCAGCAGCCTTCGACATGGTGGACAATTCCATTCTTTTATCTCGTCTCAGTGAGTAGGGTGTCAGAGATAAGGATTTAGCCTGGATATCCTCATTCCTGAATGACAGAGTACAGTCTGCGGTATTACTGCCATTCTAATGTGTCGCTAAGCCGGTGCATTGTGGTGTTCCCCAGTGTTCAGCTTTGCGTCCGCTCTTGTTTAATCTCTATATGAGAGACCCTTAACGGACCCTATCAGATCATTTGGAGTCAGGTTCTATATATACATACACCAATGACACCCGACTAATTCTTCATGTGGGAGAGACCGGTGGCTCTCTATGGGATAATATTAAAGTTTGCCTTGAACAGATTAGTGGGTGGATGATTCAAAACTGGCTTAAATTTAACATCCAAAAAACTGAAATGTTGGTGTGCTCCCTGCTATGTCTATCTTTCGGTCTTCTAAACACAAAGACCTCCCAGCATCAACTTGTCGTCCTTAGTTCTGGCCTCCTTCTCTTGGCTCCTGCGGACCCCTGTCTCCAAGGTCAGAAACTTGGGGGTGTGGCTAGATGAGTCGCTATCTCTTGAGACCAACATTTCCTGAGTCTCTAGCGCCTGCTTCTTACATAAGCGTTCTCTAAAGAGCCTCCTGGACTATTTTGCTTTCCCTCATAAGATCCAACTGCTAAATGCTTTACTACCCAGCAGATTGGACTCTTGCAATGCAATCTCTGTAGGATTGCAAACACTAGCCATTCAGAGCCTGCAGAGGGTTCAAAATGCAGCTGCCTCTGCCCTTCGTTCTTTGTATCGGCTCCAGGTAGACCCACGTATAAAGTATAAGGCCCTCTGTATTAATCATAAAGCCTTTTTTAGCGTGGCTCTGATTTTCTTGAATATTATGCTCCTGATGTATCATCCTCCCAGAGCGCCTCCCTCTGCCTTAGCGTGCCTTCTGGCTGCCCCCAAATTCAAAGATGGAGGGCTGTTCCTTTTCTAACCAAGGTCTGGAATTATCTGCCATTGGCACTTCGGGCCATATAAAAGCCTTTAGACTTTCTGCGTAAATTATAAATCTTCTTGTTTCCAGCCCGATGAATGTTCTCCTTTTTCCTGCATGGGTTGGGGGATTTCTCGGCTCTGGCATCTTCTCTTGTTTCGGCGCCATGATGCCTTTTCTGAGGTGTAGGGCTGCGCTTTATATGCGATTTAACCTACCATACCACTTGCCAGTGGAAAAAGCGGTATACTCTGTGAGTCCATTTGGGTGAAAACACAATTATGTTTCTATCACATTTGCGTCACTGTGGGCATGTTAAACTCTCCTACTCCTCGATCCATTTCCAGCATACTGGCAAAACACGCCGTATACAGAGGTCCAGTTTAATCCTGCACAAGGTGCAGGGTGTGAAGTAAACTGAGCTGTTTTACCAAATATACGTTTATCTGACTTCACCCTGCTGGCACCTATTAACTAAGCAACTGCAGTTAAGTGCAGTGGTTGGAAAGAGGTGACATCGATACAAATGTGTCCTAGACATTGCATTGCTCCAGGAATCCCCATAGGTTTTCAAGTAGTGCTCCCATTTTTGGCGGCACTGTGTGCGCGTTTGCAGGCAACTCTCTGGAGCATTTTGCGAGTCTGCTGTGATAAGTTGTTTATAAAACGACATGTTTGTTCTGTTTTTTCTTACACAATGGCGTGTAGCTGAGTAAGAGTAGTACACTGAAGGATGAGGTCAAGGGTTAAGTATGCTGGTGGCAGAGCTGGGAGCTCATCAAGGCTCGGAACGTGGGCTGTCCCTTCTGAATACAGCCCACATTCCGAGCATTTTCATTGGTTGACGGTGACTTGCAGGGCGCTAATGTAGTTTATTGGCCTAAACGTTACCCACAGAAACATTTCACACAGCAGGGTGAAAGGCTATAATCTTTCATTCTGCAAGGGAGACAGAATTTCAGACCATACGGAGGGAACCACGTGCATCCTAATCCCCTCGCCTTCCCTCTATTTTCCATTCAGATTCGCCATCATCTGCTGTATCACACAGTCCCTTCCTGGTTTAGCGACTCTTGGCCTCTGGGTTTGGCAATCCCAGTATATCTGTTCTGCAGTTTGTTGAAATTAACATTTCCTGGGCACCTCTATAGGGTATCACATGGTCACAAACAGCAATGTTTAGTTAAAACCTCTCTGCTCCTACAGACTTCCTTGAATTTTCTCCCTACATTGTCTGGATTCCAGATCCATGACCCATATTTTCTGGATCCACATAAACCTAGACATTCACAGACTTAATTCCTCACCCTTTAATGTGCCTCATCTTGCCTAGAATATGTTTTATCTTTCCTCTCTTTCCACTAACCCTACACCTCTATCCATGTTCCTCTTCCTTTGCACTCTAAGGTCTGGAACTACAGGTGGGGGCACAAAGGGATGACTTCTAGACAAACCTCTGTGCTGTGAGACCAATGCAGTGGTGGTTGGTTAGATGCAGTATAAATACTTCACAACGTAACATATTCTTCTTTCCCTCTTTATAATCTATAAATGAAACCCATCACTTAACCTCATCTCTTAACATACGCTGTGTACGCAAGATCATTGCTTCATAATGCTCTACTAAGCGTTCGGACCTTCCAGAGGCACAGGATACCCACGCACCTCATCTGGTGAAGATTACGCAAGCCCAACTCCTCAATTCAGGATAGAGTGTCAACTAACCAATACCACTAACGATTTCCTCCTCTGCATTCACCCCTCAAACTCCAAACCAAACACAACCACAAACCTCCAGCACAACAAACTGCACAAACTTCACTACACTGCAACAACAAAACAAAAAACACACATAGACTCGCACAACAGTGCACGACGACTACTGGCCGCAAACACCCAGGGCCCAGCAGACGGACCCACCGGGCTGAGGCCGCCAACAGCACATCACAGCACTCTTGCCTTTTTCCAGCCGCCTCCCACTAATTCACCCTCCCTCCCTCTTTCAGGTGGTGATAGTGTGTGGTACAAATGTCCTTTAACATTAACATTTAACATTGAATGCCTTTGTGTTGTTATCTGCACCCTCAGACAGGGAAGCATCAGTGATTTTGTAAATGCAGAGAATATTGATGCCATAGTGAAATTATGTCATTTTATGGGTGATATCATCTGTGATGTTATTGATTATGGGATTTGTGATGTTATTTGAGCTCTCTTCATTCTTATCATCAAATATCGATGGTGGCAATGCCCTTTTGGAAGGTCTTCTGGTGTCTACTCCTGGTATCCCTGAGATGTGCCCTGCATTCTGCGCATGACTCATCAAATGACTCCGCAAATTCGATCATAACCCCCTGACCTTCATCAAATGGCACTGGCTCCTGGTGCAAGGCAGTATCATCTTCAAATCCTGATGCATCATCTAAAAGGCTGCCAACCTGCAGTCCACAGTGAGAAATAATTACAAGGATCTCCAGAAAGATTCACCTTAATCTTGGAGCTCACCCCATTCTAGAACATAAATATAATCTTATTGCCAGCAGTATTAGTCTAAAGGTAGAAAAAGGGAAACAATGGAATGGGATTAGGTACTGTTGAGCCACTTCTTATTGTGTTGCTGAATTCCAAAAAAGTACTAACCCACCAAAATGCACCTACAATCTATACTTGCCTGCTCACAGTCATCTAGAGGCATGAGTATCTAAAACAGAAAGATCCTGAAAAGTCTTGAAGCGACTTCCAAAATGGCTGCTCTCATAAAAGGAATGTAACGTGTTACAATGACGTCACATGACCCCCAAACGTTTCGTGGTATCTCATCAGATTTACTGCCAAGATACCACCAAACTCATAATGATTCCCAAAGTGCCATTATTAAGCTTAATTGAACTTTTTAATCACTGCAGGTAATGTGGCTGTAGCTGTGATGGAAATGCACACAAACATTTATAGTCTAATGTTAAATGTTGCAGTGTGTTAAATGTAGGAGGACAAGTGAGGCGTAATACTTTTCTAGCTCCATTTAACATCCTGCCCCATTTTACAGCAGTGTCAAGGTAGTGGAACACGGAGGGAAGATGCAATTTACATCTTGAAGTCCTCTGCCTTGTCAGCGTGTCTCATTGTACGTCTGCATGAGATTTATATGCAGGCAAACAACAAATGGATTCCTATGAAATCTGCCCTGTTTTGCACCTGACCAAAACCAGGTGGATTCCATATGAATGTGTATGCAGGTGATTTTCTAATTTTGTTAAGATAGGCCTAAAATATAGTCATAAAAGAAATAACTCCATAATCAGAGTATCTCCAGGTGCATGAGAAAACCCAGCTTTATTCAAAAACAAATGGCTGCTGGGAGAGTGCATGAACATGGCAAATGGCAAAACAGGAACAACAACTTTTTAAATTCAAAATGCGTCATAAACGATGTCACAATTAGATGTTATAATAAAACATCTGTTCTAGACCTGGATTGGACTGTATGATATAGGATATATGGTTATCTATAAAAAAAACAAATTAAAATTGGTTCTTCTATAACGAGTGGCTCCTTCTAAGTTCAACCTCCTACACTGACACATTTCTACTTAGCATTTAACTGGTTGGCACTATACTGCATTGGTCGATAAGAAAAACACAAGGTGATTGGACAGGTCTTAGCTCATCGGCCTTGGCACCTTCAAGCGGTGCCAAGTTTCGTGGTGAAGAAGGAGAGCTGAGTGTGTGGCTATAATCTAGTTAAAGAAGATACTCCTCACTTGTTCCCAGGCCTGGCTTTTGACTATCAGTCTTGTTCATTTCCTTGGCATGCTGGCTCTGTGTCTGGATGTGCTAAGGAAATGGCAGGTGGGCTATCTAATTGGCTCTAGCATAAATTACCATTGTTTCAGTCACGTGATAGGGGACCACTATTTATAGCTCAACCTCATCTATTTATTGGTTTTCTACTATTTTATGGTGTGTGTGCTTTCCTTTGGCAGCTACTCGTGGTGCTCTGTAGTCATTAGTTATGTGAGCAATTGGCATGGTTTCTATTTGCGCCAGGCATTCAAGGATATGTATGTTTCTCACTGCTGCCAACTGAAACTAATTGACTTTAATAATTGGGCTGTGTGACCTAGGAAATTCTATCTGGTGAGGTTTCATCTTGCTATTGCGAGCTCCCTTCAGTACACTGACCTTGGTTGCTGGGGTCTACGGTCTGAGCTCCATGAGGTCTGAAAACTCTGTGTTATGCAATTTTGTCTCAGGGTACAATATTACAAAATTGAGGCCTTGTTGAATTTAATGTAAAATGGTAGTACTTCGGATCACTTTCCGCCATGTTGTCTCTTACATGTTGATGTTCTTCGTGTCTTCATACATGTGTTCTTCATGTCTATCTGTACATATTCTTCATGCCTACATGCACGTGTTCTTCATGTCTGTGTGCAAGTATTTTTCATGTCTGCGTGCTCTTCATGTCTGCATGCTTCTGCATGTCCGTTATGTGTACTTAGTGTGTGTGTGTGTGCTGCCATTTAATCATTCCCTACCTGTCTATATAATAAGTGCATTACCTGCCACCCTGCTTGTGTCACACTATCTATTCTACTCTTAATGGCAACTACATTGCACTTAATGTTTTGTTAACGGTCTACTGCACTATTCTTAGCTTATATTTCCATTTTTGATCGTGATGGGGAACAGGTGGGGCTGGTTGGGCATTGCAAATACTGGTGCAACTCTCATCTCCATTACCATAATTTTCAAGAGCCGGAGGCTAAAATGAAAATGTCAATGAGTTTGCCCTGCATTTTACTCTTTCCTTCACCCTGCCACATTGTAAAGATTTAAATTGCATGCAACATACCTAACAGCATTTAAGTGCTACCGTTGGTGGTCCCCTGCAAGCAATTTAGATTTTTCTATGAAATGGCCTCATTTATTTTAAAAAACTGAAGACGTTTTGCAGAAATAAGATCTGAAGCATACCTTTAAATATCTTTGGAATATGAGTGACGTGATGCAAAACAACACACCCTGTTTTCAGATTGTGTCATGTCATAGGAGCTATGTATTTTACATTTGTATAAAAAGGAGAGTGTGACTCATCAGAAAACTATTTCCACTCAACAAGCTAAATATTTGCATCATTCGTTCCTGAGCAACTGGAAGCTTGGCTAATGAGTTCAGGGTAGTTTCTGCTACCAGACATGCTTCCTCAAAGGTTTAGGGACCAGCCTAAACAGATTCCTAATCGAAATTCTCAGAGACCAATCAAGATCCCAAAACAGCCCTCCCTTACATATGGCATTTTTGGATTTGCATGTGGAATTTTTGGATTTGCATACGGCTTTTGACTGTATAGATAATAGGTTATGAAACAAGTTGTGGAATTGGGGCATTCCAGCAGGGCTCCTAATAATTATTATGATACTGCATAGCAATACGTCAATACAGGTCAGATTAGACATGGAAGACAATTTAACAAAGGACATTAACACCAAAGTAAGCTTAAGGCAGGGTTGTGTGTTGGCCTTCTGCCTTCTAAACCTACAAGTCAGCAATTTGGCTGATGAACTTGACAAAATAAGATCATTTCCAGCTAAGATTGGGCAGAAGTACATTCGATGTTTAGCCTTTGCTGATGACATCTTATTGTTGGATACAACTATGGTTAGGCTCCAAAGATTGCTAGATGGTACTGAAGTATATCTAAAAATTAACAATTTACAGATTAACATCTCAAATATTGCATTCATGAAACTCAATGCAGGTTAAAATGGGCTGGGTGCAGTTTGTATGTGAACAATAGCAAAATAAATACCTTCAAGTGTATGACGTATGACATACTTAGGCTATCTCATAGTTAATTTATTTAACAAATGAAAAGTGATAGACAACCTTAGGAGAAAATTAATACCCCTATTATCCCATTGAAAAGAGTCCATCAGAAATGTTTTAAGTTCACACTTGTGCTATTAGTGAAATTCTACGAACAAATGTAAATAACATATGGTATAGAAATTGTAGATTTGACAAGGGATAAAGTTGTAGACATTCTTGAAGGAATTGCAGGAAAATGAATATTAGGTCTTCCAAAATGCACACCCATAGTAGCGGTTAGGTTGGAACACCGATTGCAATCTCTTTCCTCTATGGTTAATTACAGAAAGATCATGATATTGCACAACGTGTTGAACCAACCAAAAGGCTCTATATATGTAATTTTAAAGGATATTCTAGTAGGAAATTCATCCCTGCTGCTAAGTTACTGTAGAAAGGACTGTGTAGATGCTCTAATAGAAGCTGGGTGTGACGAAGATCTTCTGGTGAGCAAAGTCAAACAAAAAATGCAAGAATCAGACTGGGTTAAACATTGTGATCTATTGAACTAATAGGGTAACCTGAAAGATTATGCGGTAACCATAAGGAAATATGATACAACTTTGAACTATTTACAATCTTTTTCTGATCATAATTGCTGTATGGCATTCATGGGAACAAGGCTTAATCAACTACAGGCTCCCGAGGTTTGGGACCAAAGGAGAACGATGACAAAGGAACAAAGATGTTGTTGTCAATGCAAAACGCAGGGTGTAATAGAGGCCTAGAGACACTACGAATTGCCCTAAAACTTGTCATATGACACCTCCATCGTCTCCAAAAATGTCTCAGAAAGAGCATTCCTATTGACAGATGAATTTCGGTGCCTGTTGTTAGTTGGAAATCAATTGAGGATAATTATCACACTTGTTCACTTTATTAACAAGATCTGTAGTTTACTCTGCAAAATTTGGTCTTTAATGAATTGCTAGTCTGAGAATGACACTGTCAAAGAAAATGTACTGTAATGGATCTGACCGAGATAGGCTATAGAGATTGTTTTGGCTATTATAATATGTAGCATCTGAATTGATTTTCTTATTTATTGCAATGCAAACTATGATGATAATGATGATGGCTTGTTTAAATATTCCGTACAAAGATTTTAGTTTAAAGGTTTATATAAACCAAATATATGGAATACATTTTTTTTTTTTTACAGTACATTTTTTTTTTACAGTTTTGGCTACAATTCTTTAAAAAATATCATGAATAATTTTTAGAAATTACTGGATGTTAATTTAATGTTGCTTATTCGGAATTGTGAAAATATCACAGAGAAAATAGTTTTACTGACTAAAACAGTTCCTTTGATTGACTGAAACTTGGCTTTCCCTGTCTTATTCCTCCATCCCGGTGTCTCTCTTTTCTTCCACTTTCTCTTTTCATGTCATTCCCCATGTCTTGAGACAGTGGAGTTGGCTTTGTATATCATTCTTCCTGCCTTCTTTCTTCTCCTGCTCCAGATTTTCCACTATTCTCCACATTTGAGTATCACAATTCTATTTTCTGTTGTCCTATGTCCTTAGCATTTCTCACTATCTAGTGTCCACCTGGCACAGTAACCAATTTCTGTGATGATCTGGACTTGTTACTCACTGTCACTCTTCCTACAGATTTTCCTCTAATTGTTCTTGGTCATTTCAATTGCCATCTTTTGAACACACATGCTTCAATTCCTTTTCTATTTTTACTACACTCCTGTTACCTTTTACAAATCCCATTCCCATTCTCACTGTTCTGGCTCTTCACTTGATCTGATATTCCTTACTGTTCCTTTTTCCTCCACTGTTCAGGTGATCCCAATATACATTTCTCTGATCACAATATACATTTTCTCTGATCACAATATACATTTCTCTGATCAATTTCTTCTCCTATCCGCTTGTTATCTACACTCTTTCGATTTCTTCCATTGCTGCATGACTTCTGTACTACTGTGTCCTCTTCCTCTATTCGTACTACTTTCTGATTTGATTTGAGTCATTTATAGGGCACAGCACCCTGGCAGACTTAACTGCATTGGGGCGGAGATGGATCAAAGAACTCCGATATATAATTCAGAACACGAACAGTCACTACATAAAGGTATGCTTAGCATTATTTAAAAAAAGATGGGTCCTTAGGGATTTGCCAAATTGTATATGCATTTTCATAGTCTTGAGTTCCCATGGCAGACTGTTCCAAAGGCTTGAACCATGCAGGACAAAGCACCGGTCTCCTCTAGCTACAAAGCAAGAAGGGGGATCACCAGCACTAATTTGTCAGAGGAATGCAAGAATCTTTATGCCTCGGTCCTATAATCTGCTTAGGGTCTGTAGTGACAACCGGCCCTGTTTGTGTCTCAGGCCCATTCGCGCTGCCCTGTTAAGGCTAGTAATGTCCATTATAAGCTTTGACTGGGCCAATATAGCACCCACTCACCTAGAAATGCGTTCGCAATGTGATGTCCTGCATAAATGGGCAGCGGGTCCAGCTAACTGCCCAACCATCCCAAACAGGCCTAAACAGGCTTTGCGTCAGCGCTTCGCAGTAACGCAGGCCAGTTAAGGCCTATGGCCCTTCCTGATAGTGTCACGCTGATGTGCAATGCACGGACTGATGGGAAATGTAGTACCCACTCTCTTAAGGTAGAGTAATACCAGGAAGTTGTTCACACTTCATCCTTAAAACATGTAACTACCTAACACACTGTTCATGAATTAAATGAAACCCAAAGAGAAAAGGCTAACATGCTAATATGTACAATTGATACAAGCTATCATTTAAAACAAGCAACGACGTATAAAGCTATTCAAATATAAGCGCTAATCACCAGTATAAATATGTGGCTCTAATTTCGAGTTTGTTCATTCGCAGTTAAAGATCGTTCCCATCCACTGACTGTTTTTACTTCCTCTCATAAACCTCCTCAGCCCTGCATTACTCATTCTATCCACTCTTCCCTACTCTCTCTTTCAATTTCCGCCCTATTTCCTTAATCCCATTTATATCTAAGTTTATTGCACATACTGTCTACATCCAAGTTTCTGCTCATTTAAATTATTTCTCTCTCTTACCTAAACTTTAATCCAGCAGCCACATCATTTGACAGAAACAGCTCTATTCTATGCCAGTAACTCTCTGTAATATAGCCGCTATTTTTTATAAATTATTTACAATGCACTCTCTGCTATATAGCCGCTATTTAAAACTGTCTTCTCGCCTTGTTTAGCTTGACATGTCTGTAGCTTTTGATACTTTACACCACTCTGTTCATCTGTCCACTGTCTCTCCACCCCAGCTCCTGCAATTCTGTTCTTGCTTGTTTCCGTTCCTGTCTTTCTAACCGCACCTATTCGGTTTCGTGGCTAACTCTACTTCCTCTCCCTTTCCTCTTCCATTCTGGCTCAGTCCCTCATGGTTCGATGCTTGGTCCCCTCCTTTTCTCCTTTTACACTATTCCACTTCCGTCTATAATCACCTCTTTTGGTCTTTCTCGCTATTTCAATGCTGATGATACACACATTGTTTTCTTCTTTTCCTCTCTAAGTGATTTGCTTCTTACTTCTCTTTCCAGCTGTCAGCTAACTATCTTCATCTTATTCCAAAACTGAGGTTCTTTCCTTTCCTTCTTCCTTTATTCTTCTTCCAACTCCATCTTCTTCCATATCCTTTCCTCCTTCTTTGTAATCTTTATCTGTATCTTGGTATTATTCTTGATCCTTCTCTTTCTTCCTCTGCTCACATCTCTTCTATTGCTTGTTCTTGCACTATCAACTCTTTAATATTCGGAAACACTCCCCTATCTGTTTTTTTTTACGGGACTAAGCTCTTAATGTCTTCCGCTCTGGAGTTGATATTTGTTCCTCCTTTCGTTTAGGCCTTCCATTTATCAGCCTGACCCCTTGCGTTCTGTATACGACTCCTCTCCTCATCTTTTTGGTATACCTGCACGTAGCTCTATTTCTGCTGCTGTCACTTCATTTCATTGGCTGCCTTTTGAATCTTGCCTCATCTTTCATTTTCTGTGTATTCTCTTCAAACCTTACCATGGACTGGCCCTACTCTATCTCTCTGCTCTTGTTTCTTTCTACCCTCCCCCTCATGCTTTAAGATCTCAAGCTCAGTTTCTTCTTTCTGTTCCTCAACCTTCTTGCACATCCATAAATTTCCGCTTCTCGCTTCTTGCATGAAAACACTGGAATACTCTATTAGATCTCTTTCCTCTGTCTCACATTTCCGGTCCTTTTTGAAGGACCACTTACTATCCCTCTCTACTGTTAAAACCTACTGGTAATTTGTCATCATGTACCTTCATTTTTTGTACTTTTTTATTTTTTAAAGAGCTTTGGTGAAAAGTGCTAGATACGTTAAATGACACACAAATATAAATACTTGTTCTGTTGAAGCTTTGATTGTGTTGTCCTCTTCATGATATTGGGCTGTGACACAGGTTTGATGGCAAGAAAGGCAATACCAGATTTTGATTCCTGGCAGTGAGAGGCAGCTGATATGAACAAGCTTCAGATGGCGAGCTCTATGTTTTTAATCATGTTAATGAAGACGATGTGTGGTGGATCAGGATTTGAGGTATGCTACTGTTCATTGTTGATCGTGAAGAGCTCAGTGACAGGGTTGTTAGTTTGGGAGATGTGGCCGTGCAGGACGTTTTTTCTTGTCTGGTGGATGATCTCGGCATGGAAGGCTTTCAGATGGAGACATGTGTTCTTGTCATCTGACCAAGCCTGATTTGCATATGGCCGTTACCCTTTTGTAATGGCTTGGCAGGTGAAGAACAGTGGTCTGGAGGGGTGCCCAGGGCAATGCCAGAGTTAAAATTCATTCAAAACCTTCCAGCCATCACCTTTTTTGATTTGTTGTGCTCTTTCAATCGACACTCCAGCAAAGGTACCCCAATATTATCTGTAGCCCATAAAAGTATGTTCCATTCCCTATGCATCCCGCATTCTGTTTGTCTTCTCTTTACTAAAGGTGTGTACACAGTTAGTGCTCTGTGCATTGCCCAAAGCTCTTTGTTTATCAATAAAAGAAACACCTATTACTTGGACTCAAGGAACTGTTCATGACAGGTGAAGGAGATTTGTCTCATATGATCCCACCTCATTTCTGACAGCTCAAACATAAGGGACTGGCATTGAGACAAAACGAATTGGGAACATGGCGGGGTCAACTGCAATTCACGTCTTTCAGACTTCACACCTTAGTCATAGAACACAAGCAAAGGATGAGAGTGTGAAGTAGTAGGATTGGTAGTTGGAGGACACAAGATCCAATCACAGTGGGCCTCATTACACGGAAGGCGGTAATCCAGGGTGCTATTAGCACCCTGGACCATGCCGGTAAATTACCGGCACCGCCTTGGCGGAAAGGGGATTTACCGCCCCATTCCAAGGTTGGAGGGGCGGTAAATCCCCTTTCCGCCATTGCCCTTCCCCATTCCCATTTCAGCCCCATAGGGCTCTATGGGAATGGGGAAGGCGCTAATTACGGCACCGCAATTTTGCGGTGCCGTAATTAGCTCCGAGGTCCCTTAGCGGGTTGGTACTTAACGCCTGCAAGAAGCAGG
The DNA here is from genome assembly GCF_040938575.1 of Ambystoma mexicanum. Lineage (NCBI taxonomy): Eukaryota > Metazoa > Chordata > Amphibia > Caudata > Ambystomatidae > Ambystoma > Ambystoma mexicanum. The sequence continues at coordinate 721,948,378 of NC_090932.1, forward strand.
CGTTAGTTCCTCCAACCCGCAAAGGGACCTCGTAGTACGGCGGTAAGGGTTAACGGTCACCGTTGCCATTAACGGTGACCGTTAACCCTTACCGCCGTCCGTGTAATGAGGCCCAGTGTCTTTGCAAAATGCCATTGGCAAAAAGAAATTAGAATGCCTGTAGTTTCCTGCCCATTCAAAAGGTGATGCCACAACTTACTTCAGACTTCCAATACCATGCCTTGCCATTATGCAAAGTGAGGGTGCCTGGAAACTTTTGCAGTTTTGTCAAAACCTTCATAAGGATCAAACACCACAAAGAAGTTACAGGGACATATAGGGCCTCATTACGACCCTGGCGCTGACGGAATGAAGGGGGCCGGTACGGGACCGGCCCCCTTCACGGCCCCCTTCATTCCGTCAGTGCCGATTACGAGGTTCCCTTTGTGGGTCCCGGATCAGACGTCTGGTAAAACCACACGTCTTTTCCGGGTCCCGCAAGGGGAAGAGGGAGGTAACAACGGGACACTTGTAATGTACCCGTTGTTACCTCCCTCCCCATTCCCATTGAGCCCTATGAGTGCTCAAATGGGAATGGGGAATGGTTACTGCAAGGAGGAATTACCGGGTCGTCCTATGTCGGAATGACCCGGTTATTCCTCATTGCAGGAACCCGGTGATGGAGCCCGGTTTGGAGGCAGCCATGGAGCTAATAGCACCATGGCTATTAGCTCCATGGCTTAATAGCTGCCTCCAAACTCGTAATGAGGCATATAGACTTTTCAGGCACAACTTGCATCTAAGCATTCCCAATCACGGCAGCTCAGGGACATACGGCAATGCACCCAGGTAGGGACGATCTTGATCTATTAGTAGAAACCAGATAAGATGGGCAAATCAGACACCAATTCACATATCCTCTATGACATGGGTAATAATAATAGTATTATTATTATTATTATTATTATTATTATTATTATTATTATTAGTATTATTATTAACAACAACAACAGGGATGCAAAATAGAATACAAAGACTATACGTTCATAAAATCTCAGAAGACAGCCTTCATTATTTCCACTGACAATGTCGGCCATTTTGTAATGATGGTATCAATCTGAAATGACACATGCATATACGCACATCAATGCATTGTGCCAAATACCAACGTAGTTAGTTCTATCACAGAGCAATTGCTTCACATCCGTTGGCACTGATTTTAAAGGTCTGTGTGTGACAAGTGTGCATTTAAGGAGTGAAAAACAAGAGATGCTGTTTGTGGTAGGTGTCACAAAAGTTAAACTGCTTGAATGAATGTCTTTTTGTAGCAAGTCTCTTGCCAACCCCAGAATGGATGCTGCAGAGTAACGGTTGAGTGCATTGTTCTGCCCCCCGATAGAAACGCTCATCAAGAGCATGAGCATTTCTATAAAATATGTAAGTGTATAGCCTGAAAGAGGTCGGAAAATATCATGAATTCATTGGCATTAATAGCTTTTCTATGACCCAACAGTGGAAATGTGCACCCTGCCCTCATGTGGATGCAGTTGATCTGTGCGGATGCAAGTGTCGGGAACATTCCTGGCACTTATATATGAATTTAGGACCAGGCTTTGTGTCCCTTGTGCCTGCAGTCATTTACTGCTCCTGCATGCTAGCCCCTGTGAGAAAAAGGGGGCTTGCCTGGAAAGAATTGCAGGAGTACAATATGAGGGGCACCTTTTGTATAGGCCCCATTGAGCACAACACGTGTATGGACAAAAGGGCAACCAGTACATTGAGGATCTGCCAGTCAAAATGTTTCCTCCTACTTACTTTCATGAATTGGTTGTTGTGGTAACACAAATAATTCAAGCACAAGATGCTCAGTTCCCCTCAAGCCTTAACGCCTGGGCTGACCCATTTGTTAGGAGAACCAGAGGGGGTGTACAGGATTACAATAATTCTCAATTCCCAGCATTTGTTATTGCTTCATGATTTATTGCACACTCCCCATACATCGCTCCATTTCTTGCCAATTAGATGTGCACAACATATGTTCCTATATACATGCAGAGATGCATACATGAACACATACATATATGCGCATACATAGAAACATTATACATTATAATGTATTTTGAAATTTAAAAGAAACGTTGCATGAATGTAATGCTCATGTAAACATACTAGTGTAGACCACAATGAAGTATCAGAAGTGGCAATGTAATGGCCTTACAATTAAATAATACACTTTTAAAGCTACACTTCTGGCCATAATCCATGATCCATCTAATATGCATACTATCTTTTAGATTTGAGTGAAATGGTGCACAGAAGTGGTCTGTGTCAAGTAAATACAATTCTAAAATATTCCAGTGTTTATAAGAAGCATTGGCATTTTTTCCCCCAATCCAATTAGCCTTTTAGAGTTCGAAAGGTTATCAGTCACTTTACATTTAACATCATTTTGAGACATGGAAAATTATAATTACAGACGGTCTTAAACTTGCAACATGGACGAATCTGTAACTCTTGGCTTGGATATTTTGCTGAGTCTTAGAGCCACAGCCAACAAATCAGATGGCTTCTAGCAATGTGAGTGAAGCCAGGCACAGTATGCTGACACATATTCATTTACATTCTAGTTATGTTCAGGTTAACTTTATTCGAAAAACACATTTCCATTAATGTATATTAGTAACATACAGACCATGTTATATAATAATAAAACTAATGAAAACATTTAAAATGCATAACACGTCATCAATTCTATTAGCGTTTAGCTTTCTAATGAGAAACCCTAACCAGTCTCTTGTAAGCAAATATGTAACAGAGCAGGCAGTGATCACCACAACAATAGTGATTCTTGCCAGGTTTCTGTCCTCATAACCTAGTTTTCAAACGCCCAATCACATACTTGTTGAAAGAGTTGGATTTATCCAATTGATCATGAAACACCACAGTCGCAACTCGGCTGACCGGCATATTGAATTTAATTGATTTTTTATTTGTATAATGCCTATACACAATGAGCCTCTTCACGAGTATGGAGGCAGCCATGCCCTTAATAAGGGCCCTTAATAATAATGTCCTTAATAAGGGCCCTTAATAAGGGCATGGCTGCCTCCATACCGGGCTACAGTATGGTTTCCTCCAATGAGGACTTACCAGGCTATTCCAACCATGGAGGACCTGGTAAGTCCTCATTGGAAAAACCCATCCCCATTCCCATTTGAGCCAGCATAGGGCTCAATGGGAATGGGGAGGGAGCTAATAACGGGTCCGTTATTAGCTCCTTGGTCCCCTCGCGGGACCCGGAAAGGACGTCTGGTTTTACCAGATGTCTGTTCCTGGTCCCGCTAGGAGACCTCGTAATCAGGCATCCTGTAATGAACGGTGCCTTCATTATGGGAGCGCCATGGTTATAATGATGCCCAATGTATTTCAAAGATGAACTCAAGATTAGTCGATGAGGATGATACTATCATGGTAGAAAGATTGACTAAGATGGGTCTAAGGCCAAAGAACTAACAGAATGGGGATGGAGAGAAATATCAACCAAAGGGCCAATAATAGTTATCAAGCACCTTGTCGTCCAAACATAAGGTTGCTGTCCTTTTCTACTGGAAATTAGCTAACATTATCCCATATCTTGTCTACGTGTCTGACAACAGTGAAGAAAGTTCCCATATGTTAGAAAGCATTTTGGGCTTACAAGTTCGGTGATAATGCAAAAACGCCACTAACATTGAGGTAATGGAATTATCTTACCACTTTCCAATTCCACTGCACTCCGAGTTTGCAAGTGCAGTGGATAATGTACCTCCAGCATGAATCTGGAGGTAAATACTCCACGGTACCTTAAAGAAAAACAGCTTATTTACTGCATTGGAATAACAAACTAAAAACAAATCCCCATGGAGTCCTATGTGAATTAACACCACTGTACCACCACTCCAGCAGGAAATCCATTGGACCGAGTGGTGATAATGGTAATGGTAAATGAGTTTTGTAGTAATATCCATAGACAAATCATTTTAAGTACGCCAGCATGGTCAAAACGTGCTGGTAATTCCATTACTATCATTTTTTGGGTGGCAAACAAATGACCACCTAGAAATGACAGGCACAAAATGCCTCCTGATCAATGCACGTCTGTCTCCAACACTCCTCTGACACATTAAATCTTCTCTGGAAGACCAGATAGACTTTCTCTTCACCATAGAAACTTGATTCTCAGATTATCAGTCCCTGGTTATCCACAAGAGCCATTAAGATCATCTATGCTAGTCACAATAATAGGAGAGGAGGTGGCATAGCTCTGGTGCACAGAGATTCCTTCTTACTCTCAACACCCTCCATTGACACCTTCCCAGACTGTACATCACTCACTCTGACCTGCTCCATCTCTCCCACAGCTACACTAAGCTTCCTATTAATCTGCAGTCCCGCCTCCTACAGCTCTCAATTTGCTGAATAACTCACTGCTGCCACCCTGTCCATAGATTCCCAAATGCTAACTAAACTTGGAAATGTCAACACCTGGTTCGAGAAAGAAGACAATGCTATTATGCTGTCATTTTGAGTGAGCCTCACTGCATTACACCTCAAACCGATGGTGGAGCATTCCCACCAACATAGCTGGACACACTCTGGATAGCATTTTTTGTAATGAAAACATAATCAGTGTCTGCTCCCCTGTGCACCTCCCCGGGGAGATCACTTATCTACCCTGTTCACAATATTCTCAGAGACACCACGCCTCGCAGGATCTTCAAAAGAACCATTTACCATCACCAGACCGTGGAGAGAAATACACATCAACTCTATACTAGAAAGACTAAAATCAACCAAATCTACTGTACCCGTAGGTGGACTAACAACCACAATGGATGCAAAATCCACCACATTCTTAACTGGATTATTTCTGCATTGGACTGCAGAAACCCTATAAAAATCCTTTCAAAAACTCTCAAAAAAGAAACAAGCTAAATGGTTCACCCCAAGACTAAATCACGTAAAAAAGGGAAATCGGAAACTGGAGAAAATCTGGAGGATACACAATCTACAAACTGGCAAATTTGCCTACGATCAACATTTATGCTATTTCAGGGCTGAAGTACTCAAAGGAAAGAAAGCACACTACTCCAAACGCTTTGATTTGGCACATTGCAGCAAAAGGGAAATGTATACGACCATCAGAGAAATAAAACACCTGACAGCCTGTAACGCATTCCCTTTCCCTACACAAGAGCTCTGTGGCCAGATTGCTGCATAATTCGGCCAAAACATCCTAGATATCCAGGATCACATTCACAATGAAAATGTTCCACCAACACAGCAACAACAAGAGCCCATCATCACCTCCCAATAGGATCTCTCTATTTTCTTTCTGTTTCTGTCTGCAGAGGACCTACAAGACATCATTGACTCATGCAACCCATCAAGATCTCCACAGGGTAAATGTCCCACAATCTTTACAAATCAATCATGAAATCCCCAGATTTAGCACCCCTCTTCCTTTCCCTCCTCAATGACTCCATCAGCACTGGAAGAGTCCCAGATCAGTTGAAATCTGCATATATCAGACCTTTACTTAAAAAGGCCAGAGCAGATCCATATGACCGATCTAGGTATCACCTCATCGCAAACATGACTTTCATCAAGAAACATCTGGAAAAAATCAATATATCATCAGCTCTGGGAAATTATCTAAATAAATCAGCTCCTGAAAGGGGCACAGCATGGATTTAGACCTTTTAGGTTTGGCTCTATTCTCCATCCTAGATACACACACAAAAAAAAAAAAAAATGAGGATGAAAAGTCAGAGGAGCTCATGTTATAGTGGCCGAAAATGACTGAAAGGTGTAAAAGCCTTGATTAAGGATTTAATGCCTTTCAATCACGCCACGCCACATATTCATTCATTTGTATGGTGGAGAGGAGGGGAGTAATACAGCTTGCATTTAAGCTCCCTTCCTGTCCACATACAAATGATCCAGCATCGGTGCCCGCATGGATTTTCATGCTGGTGTAAATGCTGGAGATCCCTATGGGGTCTGCCGGCTTTATGCACAATCATAAAGCAAGCAGACCCAATAGGGATCCATTGTACACACTCCTTGCCATGGTTGCATGGCAGAGAGAGTGTACAATTGAAATGAAACCCGCCCTGACATGCAAGCATCTAGGACAGGGTTTACTTTCAACTCGGAGCACTGCTTACCATGCGAGCATGGTAAGCAGTGTTCTCAATTGAAATTAAACCCTCCGGATGGGGGAGGGTTTCATTTCAATTATAAGTGCTGCTTGCCATGCAAGCATGGCAAGCAGTGCTCACAAACAGAATTAAATTCTGCCTGGCATGCCAGGCATCATTTACTCACTTTGCACTGCGGATTCCAAATGTGAAGTGTAAAAAATGGCATACACGCTGAAAATGTGGTGGTGAGGATCCACTTACGTTAAAGCATAAACATAACTGCTCCCCTCTGCAATTTACTCATTTATAGAAAATTGAGCCCCAGAGAGTGCACTCATCCTGCTAGATATCTCAGCCACTTTTGACATCATCAGTCGCAGGATCTTCCTCAAAGGACTGGAAGATATTGATATTAAAGAATCAGCTCTACAACTGGATCAACTCCTTCCTCACAGGTTGAACGGAAACCACAATCTTGAGTCCCACAATTCCCAGCTTCACTCACTTACCTGAAGAGTACTAGCAGAAGGATCCACACTCTCACCTCTACTCTTCAACATCTACATGACACACCTAATAGACATCATCAGTACATCTGAGATCTCCTGCTACAACTACGCGGATGGCACACACATAATCTACACACGTGTGAACCACCCATCACCAAACGCCCCAGACATAAAAAATTGCCTAGCAGAAGTGGACAAATGGATGACAGCAAACAGACTAAAACCCATCCCTAGCACAACATAGCTGATGCCCTGTAACCCTATAGATTCTCACTCGAACACAATCCCTTGGCCTGATGAGATGGGTTACAAACTTGTACCGAAAATCGACAGCACCCTCACTCTTAATCCACAGGCCAAATCTGTTATCAGAAGCTGTTTCTACCAGCTCTGTATGCTATGCACCATTTTACCTTACATAACATTCACCCACAGGTCCTCGGCAATAATGTATCTAACACTATCCGAGCTAGACTATGCAAGCAGCTTCAATCTCGGACTTCCTGGTTACCTAATGAGGAACCTTCAAAGAGTACACAATGCAACAGCAAGACTACTCAGAATTAAATGATTTGAACATATGATGCCAGCATTACATACTCTACACTGCCTGCCCATCAAAAAAGACCTTGTGCATCACCCATCCTTCATACCACAGAGACGGCCCCTCCTCCTTCAGAAGTAAGTTTCAAAACTACGCTTATTCCAGAATGCTTAGATCCAGCACTGCAGAACTAGAACACGTCCTGCACTTCAACATGAAATGGCAAGGAGGATCCTCTTCTTCAGTTCTGGCCACAAAACTGTGGTACACCCTACCCAAACCTCTCCACCTGGGGGAGAACCACCAGACTTTCAGGAAACAGCTCACAACTTGACTTTTTAACCAACAACTGTGAAAGAAATGAAAAATAATAGCCACTGAGTAAAACCTGTGTAAGTCCATAGTATCATTTCCAATTATTTCCCCTATAAAGAGATTCACGGTGAGCTGGTTGCAATTCAAACTCAACCACCTCATTACAAGGGCCTTTCTTTAACAATTATATTCCTTAAAATATAGTCTCAGTAGAACTAGTCATTGTGCTAACAAAACCGAATTTGCCCATGTATTTTGCTTTTCCTTAAAAGCATACTTGCATTTCCCCTAGAAAAACCTACACTATCATCCTATAAAGAGTCTTCCTTTCCCCTCAGTATCTGTAACGCTCACCTGATTCTCGCAGAGGCGCCGGTCTTGACTGGGCGACTACCGTATCTTCAAAGGTGATGTGTAGCACCCGGTTGGCTCTTTGGGCTGGACCTCTGTGCACTGTATGCCTGACGTGTAGAGTAAGATGTCTGCAGATAGAAAATATGGGGTTAATGAACTGGGGTTATTGGGGTGTCCCTATCTCTTTCCTCTTCTCCTCTCCTGTAGACCCCCAAAGGTTAACGCTCTCACCTTAGGTAAGTGAATGCCGAGCTCTCCATCTGCCTCGGGGCAGGGTGCTGTAACCAGTTTCTTCACTGGATAGGTAGCGCAGGCCTCTTGACTTCAGAGGACTGCTGTCCGTCGTTTACTGCACGAACGGTAAGTTTGGAGTCATTCAAATGTCTTTAAAGTCTTTAGTAATGATGTCTCTTGTTTTGCAGGGTTCCGGCGATGGCGGATGACGGGCTGAAGTGAGTTGAAGATGGAGCCCGTGTGATGAATAGAAGCGCCTGGAAGCACGTAAGTAAGCGCTTGTTGCCTGCTTCACGATGCACTCTAACTGTCTTTTTATTTTGCAGGTACGAGTTCGGAGCGGCTGCAGGGTGCCGGAATACCCACTGGATTAGATGTGGAAAGGAGTAATGGCACGTGAGTATTAAAGTTCCCCAATGTCTTTAAACGCACCTTGTTTTGTCTTTCAGATGCAGGATGCAGCGCCGAAGGCCTCCGGAGCGTGCGAAGAGTTGGTAAGCTTTTGTCTTTCAGATGCCGGAATGCAGTGTGAAGACCTCCGGAGCGCACGAAGAGTAGGTAAGCCTTTGCCTTTCAGATGCCGGAATGCTAACCTGTTCTTTCTTGTCTTTATAGGTGTTGCTGAAGACTGGATTCAGAATGGTAAGCCTTTGCCTTTCAGATGCCGGAATGCTAACCTGTTCTTTCTTGTCTTTATAGGTGTTGCTGAAGACTGGATTCAGGATGGTAAGCCTTTTTCCTTAGGCCCAGGACCGGATGCAGAAGACACGATGAGCGTCCTGCTGCAGAGGTTGCAGAATAACGCAAAGCAAGATTCATCCACCGGGTGTGGTTTAAATAGCCTCCTGTAGTGCTTAGGTGTCTCCTTCCACAGCCACGCCTAGGTAAGAAAAGAGTTCCTGGTAAGAAAAGAGTTCCTGCCTTCCAGAAGAGTTCCAGTGTTCTGAATCTAGGGAGTGGCTCCAGCCCCACCCAACAGGAAAAGTAGTTCCAAACAGAAGAGGATCAGAGGCTCAACTGGCAGGCAAGTAAGCAGCATGGTCTGCTGCAGGTAAGTCCACCCAAGCATTATGAGCCCGGCGCTTCCAGCGCTGGGACTGGGCATATTTATGAGCCTGGTGCCACTGGCGCCAGGACTGGGTCCAAAAGGTCCCAATTGGGACTGGTTGGCACTCGTAACCTGGGTTATGGATCTGCTTCCAAGGGAGTTGGGAAAACCCTGACCTTTTGGAAGCAGAGATCATGACAGTACCCCCCCTCAAGGCCCCTCCCAAACCGGGCTTCTCTGGGGGTTTTGGCTTGTCAGGAAATGTTCGGTGAAATCTTTTGATTAGGCGAGGAGCGTGGACATATTCAGCAGGTTCCCAGGATCTCTCTTGGGGGCCGTAGCCTTTCCAGTCAATTAGGTAGAATAGTTTAGATTTGGAGATCTTGGAGTCCAGAATGCTTTTGACTTCAAACTCGAGTTCTCCATCAACTAGGATAGGTTTTGGAGATTTGGTTAGTCGGGTTTGAGGTTGCACGGGTTTTAATAGAGAGACGTGGAAGACCGGATGTATCTTCATGTGCGGGGGCAAGTCCAACTTGACCGCTACTGGGTTTACTATGGTAGTGATGGAATAGGGACCAAGGTATCTTGGGTTGAATGTGCGTGGCCCTTTTAGAGATAGATATTTGGTGGATAACCAGACTTGATCCCCTACTTGATAGTGAGGGGCTTCCTTCCAATGTTGATCTGCTCCTTTCTTGTATTGTTCTTTAGCCCTTTGAAGGTGAGAAACAGCTTCTTTAAAGGCTTGGGTGATTGTAGAATGCAGGTAGTCTACTGCTGGTGTTTCAAGATCTTGGAGGGGATCCAACTCCGAGGTTCGAGGGTGACTGCCGTACAAAAGAAAAAACGGGGTTTTCCCAGTTCCCGAATGGACAGAGTTATTGTAGGCATATTCGGCTATCCAAAGGATATCTTTCCAAGTTTTTTCAGTTTGTTGCAGCATGCAGCGTAAATACTGTTCCAGAGTTTGATTGGTCCTCTCAGTTTGTCCGTCGGTCTGAGGGTGGTGACTGGTCGATAGTCTCACATCAATTTGAGCCGACCGACAGCAACTTCGCCAAAAATGAGAAATAAATTGACTACCTCGATCCGAAATTAGAACCGAAGGAAAACCGTGCAGTCGGACGATGTTTTCGAGAAATTCTCGGGCCAGAGTTGCTGCTGTTGGCAAGCCTTTGAGCGGAATGAAGTGCGCCATCTTGGAGAATAAGTCCACGATTACTAGAATCGTATTGTATCCGGAGCATGGAGGTAGATCGGTGATGAAGTCCATAGAAAGCGTATGCCAAGGGCGAGGTGGGATGTCAATAGGGCGTAAGAGGCCTGCTGGTCTTTCCTTTTGACTCTTGTTTTGGGCGCATACTCCACAGGACATTATAAAGTCTCTGATATCTTTCTTCCAAGACGGCCACCAGAAGTAGCGCTTGATCTTTTCTGAGGTCTTGGCCATACCGGGATGACCTTCCATTAAAGAGTCGTGATAACAAGAGATTACTTTTTTCTGTAAATCTGTGCTGGGTAGGTATAATCGTTCTTGGAAATACAATAAGTTGTCCTTTACTGCAAAGTCCTTTCCCTGCAGATGCCAATTCTGTATGTCTGCTGGAGTTACAAGTTGCCTGGCTTTATCCTTAACTTCCTCTATGGATTCGGTGGCGATTACACCCAGAATTCTTTGTTCGGGAATGATTGGTACAGGTTTAGGGTTGATCAAGTGTTCTTCCACTCCCATCCGAGAAAGGGCATCAGCTTTACCGTTCTTTGTACCAGGTCGATAGGTAATTATGAAGTCAAACTCGGCAAAGAATAATGCCCAACGGAGTTGTCTAGAGGATTGGGCTTTTGCGGTTTTCAAATATTGCAGGTTTCGGTGATCCGTAATCACAGTAACGGTGTGTCGGGCCCCCAGCAGATAATGCCGCCAAGCCTTAAAGGCAGACTTGATAGCCAGAAGTTCCTTGTCAGTAATCATGTAATTGATTTCAGGAGGCGAGAATTTGCGGGACCAAAATGCCACGGGATGCAACTGATTGGTTACCGGGTCCTTTTGTGATAGAACTGCCCCCATGGCAAGGCTTGAAGCATCAGTTTCCACGATGTAGGGGAGTTCGGGGCGAGGGTGTTTTAAGATTGGTGCAGAGATAAATTTAGTCTTCAAATCCTGGAAAGCTTGTTCCGCCTCAGTAGACCATTCAAAACGTTTGTTTTTCTTTAACAAGGCAGTGATGGGCTGGACTATTCGAGAGAATTCGGGGATAAACCTGCGGTAAAAGTTAGCGAAGCCTAACATGCTTTGCACACCTTTTACGGAGGATGGTGATGGCCATTTGAGAACTGCATCGACCTTCTTTGAATCCATACGCACTCCGCCAGGTGATAATATGAATCCCAAGAATTCAACTTCAGTCACGTTGAAAACACATTTTTCCAATTTAGCGAAAAGTTTGTGTTGACGCAATCTTTCGAGGACCATTTTCACGTGTTTCCGATGTTCAGATTCCGATGAAGAATAAACGAGGATGTCGTCAATGTAAACAACAACACATACATCTATGAGCTCTCTGAGGACATTGTTCATAAAATATTGAAAGGCGGCCGGGGCATTGCAAAGTCCGAAGGGCATGACCTGATATTCAAATAGCCCATACTTGGTGCGGAAGGCCGTCTTCCATTCATCGCCCTCTTTTACTCGTACCAAGTGGTAAGCTCCTCTAAGATCCAGCTTTGTATATATGCATGCTTTTCTGACCTGGTCCAGGAGTTCAGGGATCAGAGGTAACGGATATCTATTCTTAACGGTGATCTGGTTCAGGGAGCGATAATCGATACAAGTTCTAAGGTCTCCTTCCTTTTTTGGAACGAAGAACAAAGCTGAAGAAGCAGGGGACTTGGAAGGACGAATAAACCCATTTGCCAGGTATTGATCCAGGTATTGTCGAAGGTGAAGGTTCTCAGGCTCGGTGAGGGCATAAATTCTACTACAAGGAGGAGTAGATCCAGGTATCAGGTCTATCTGGCAGTCATAAGACCTATGAGGAGGTAGAGAGTTAGCCTGATCCTTCCGGAAAACATCTTGGTATTCTAGGTATTCGGGAGGTAACTGGGGAGTCTCTGAAGAAATTGCGGCCAGTGCAACACCAGGTGGAGGGTGACAAGTAGAGACACATTCTGGAAACTGGACCGTTCTTGCTCGCCAATCGATCAGAGGATTGTGTTTCTCTAACCAAGGTATTCCTAGAATAATCTGAAACTGAGGGGCCTTGATCACATCGAACACGATCTTCTCATGGTGTCCATCTTGACTTACTAGCGTCACCTCTTGAGTGGTATGCGTTACTGGCCCGGAGGCTATCTCCGTACCATCCACCGTAGTAATGACGTCCTTTACAGCCTTGGGACAAAGAGTTAGATTCATCCTCAAAACCATTTCATGATCCACATAATTGCCGATAGCACCGCTGTCGACGTAAGCTTCAATTGCATGTAATCGATCCGGATTATCAGGGCTAATGAGGACCATAGGTATCACGAAATGCGAGGTCACGGAACTGGTTTTCACCTCGGCAAGAGGACCTCTATTCTTGTCGGGCGAGGTCGTTTCCCTGCTCAGAGTTTGTAACTTTGGTAACTGCAGCTCCTACTGCCTTCTTGGCAGGTTTCACCGGACAGTCTCGAAGAAAGTGCCCTGAGTTTCCGCAATATAGGCATAATTGCAACTGTTTCCTCCTTTCCCGCTCCCTTTGTGTTAGAGGACCTTTCAGACCCCCTATTTGCATGGGTTCCCCGGAGTCTACTCCTTTGGAAGGAGTTGGCGGTTTGGAAAATACTCGAGCATCAAACTTGGAACGATCGGCCTTCCTGTTCTGCAGCCTGTGATCTATTTGAACGACCAAGTCTATATAATCCGAACAGTCTTGTGGGGGATTCACTACTTGGGCTAAAATGTCTTTGAGCTCTCCACGTAGACCTCTATAAAACAGCGTAATCCTTTTGTCCTCAGGCCATTGACTTTCCACTATTAGTCTATTGAAAGATGCAATATAAGCCAAAAGGTCTTGATTACCCTGTCGCAACGAAAGAAGCTCATTGTCCAAGGCCTGCCCCTGTGAATGTCTTGCGAACAGTTTTTTCATACTAAGCTGAAAGGCTTGAAAACCGGATCATCTTGATTAACTAGAGGGATCGACCAGTCTGCCGCATTGCCACTAAGGTACGAAAGTACAAAAGCTACTTTTGCTTGATCAGTTGGAAAGGCTGCTGGCCGGCATAAGAAGTGCAACCGGCACTGATTGATAAATACTGCAAACCTCTTTGGGTCACCAGAAAATCGTTCGGGCGGAGCCAGAGGTACATTCCCAGGTAGGTTGATCTGCACTGGATTCATAGAGGATGTTGAAGGAAGATTTGCCCCTGATGCGGGTAACGGGGTCTGTCCGGCTTGTGACTGTAGCACTTGTCTAGCAAGATTGTCTGTTCTCTCCTTGGAAATAATGAGTTCCCTTCTTAGAGCATTTGTTTCCTGACGAGCTGCATGCACTTCTGCCCTTAGTTCCCAGAGTAACCGGGCTAGGGGGTCAGTATCCGAGGTTTCCATAGCGCCTGGGCGAGAGTTTTGCGGTAGGCTTTGCGTTCTGTAACGCTCACCTGATTCTCGCAGAGGCGCCGGTCTTGACTGGGCGACTACCGTATCTTCAAAGGTGATGTGTAGCACCCGGTTGGCTCTTTGGGCTGGACCTCTGTGCACTGAATGCCTGACGTGTAGAGTAAGATGTCTGCAGATAGAAAATATGGGGTTAATGAACTGGGGTTATTGGGGTGTCCCTATCTCTTTCCTCTTCTCCTCTTCTGTAGACCCCCAAAGGTTAACGCTCTCACCTTAGGTAAGTGAATGCCGAGCTCTCCATCTGCCTCGGGGCAGGGTGCTGTAACCAGTTTCTTCACTGGATAGGTAGCGCAGGCCTCTTGACTTCAGAGGACTGCTGTCCGTCGTTTACTGCACGAACGGTAGGTTTTGAGTCATTCAAATGTCTTTAAAGTCTTTAGTAATGATGTCTCTTGTTTTGCAGGGTTCCGGCGATGGCGGATGACGGGCTGAAGTGAGTTGAAGATGGAGCCCGTGTGATGAATAGAAGCGCCTGGAAGCACGTAAGTAAGCGCTTGTTGCCTGCTTCACGATGCACTCTAACTGTCTTTTTATTTTGCAGGTACGAGTTCGGAGCGGCTGCAGGGTGCCGGAATACCCACTGGATTAGATGTGGAAAGGAGTAATGGCACGTGAGTATTAAAGTTCCCCAATGTCTTTAAACGCACCTTGTTTTGTCTTTCAGATGCGGGATGCAGCGCCGAAGGCCTCCGGAGCGTGCGAAGAGTTGGTAAGCTTTTGTCTTTCAGATGCCGGAATGCAGTGTGAAGACCTCCGGAGCGCACGAAGAGTAGGTAAGCCTTTGCCTTTCAGATGCCGGAATGCTAACCTGTTCTTTCTTGTCTTTATAGGTGTTGCTGAAGACTGGATTCAGAATGGTAAGCCTTTGCCTTTCAGATGCCGGAATGCTAACCTGTTCTTTCTTGTCTTTATAGGTGTTGCTGAAGACTGGATTCAGGATGGTAAGCCTTTTTCCTTAGGCCCAGGACCGGATGCAGAAGACACGATGAGCGTCCTGCTGCAGAGGTTGCAGAATAACGCAAAGCAAGATTCATCCACCGGGTGTGGTTTAAATAGCCTCCTGTAGTGCTTAGGTGTCTCCTTCCACAGCCACGCCTAGGTAAGAAAAGAGTTCCTGGTAAGAAAAGAGTTCCTGCCTTCCAGAAGAGTTCCAGTGTTCTGAATCTAGGGAGTGGCTCCAGCCCCACCCAACAGGAAAAGTAGTTCCAAACAGAAGAGGATCAGAGGCTCAACTGGCAGGCAAGTAAGCAGCATGGTCTGCTGCAGGTAAGTCCACCCAAGCATTATGAGCCCGGCGCTTCCAGCGCTGGGACTGGGCATATTTATGAGCCTGGTGCCACTGGCGCCAGGACTGGGTCCAAAAGGTCCCAATTGGGACTGGTTGGCACTCGTAACCTGGGTTATGGATCTGCTTCCAAGGGAGTTGGGAAAACCCTGACCTTTTGGAAGCAGAGATCATGACAGTATCCTATCTGTTATGTGCCTTTGTTTCCCATCCCAAAAACCGATTTCCGTT
The DNA here is from genome assembly GCF_040938575.1 of Ambystoma mexicanum. Lineage (NCBI taxonomy): Eukaryota > Metazoa > Chordata > Amphibia > Caudata > Ambystomatidae > Ambystoma > Ambystoma mexicanum. The sequence goes on from NC_090932.1 coordinate 721,963,728, forward strand.
TTTGACTGCTAAGCCCAATTACTTAGCTGTTTGCCAGTTTAAAGCCTTTGTAAACTAGGGAATTGCAATGCTGCCACATGTGATTTATTCTGCATTGTTTTCCTTCCCAAAATCGATTTTCTCACATGTGTTCAAGTTGCTTTAGTGCCCTGCTGAGTAGCCTGTAATCTTCCTTGCCTCTTTAGTGTAGCCACACACATTTCTGTTCTAGCTATACTACCGCAAATGTAAACTGATTTATAAGTAACCAGTAAATCCGAGTATGCCATTTTGCTCATTTTGAGTTTTTTTTTTTTGACCTCCCACTCTGAGGTGGTGGGTTGAATTTTCAATCTGATTTTTCCCTCTTTCTGACTGCTGCTTTCCATCCACACCGAATTTAGTCAGCAGTTGTTTGGGAGAAGTGTTGCAGGGGGAGTGCATAACCTCAATGCCATCTGTGATTGTGAAGAGAAGTAATTGTATTCCCATTTTTCTTGAAGGTGTGTGTATATTATCTTAAAAGTTGAATTAACTATATGATAAGACTTTGCATTTATATTGCCACACCATGGTGGCTGCTGCCCTAAATTTTGTTTGCTCTGATTTTTCATTTGAATTCTAAAAATAAATAAATATTTCATTGTTACACACAGGCCTGGTTCATGGTCCATTGCGACACGGGTTATCTGTTAAGGTGGGTGTGAGACGGGCTGGGTGCCTTCTGAAGAAAGTACCCACGGTTCAAACAAAAATAAAAAGGTGTTTTTTATTGTGTGCCACCTTCAGTGTCAGTGGAAGAAGTCCCTGATTTCCTAAAATCCGTTAGAATGCGCAATGTCATTATTGATATCCTTTCTAACTTCTGTTCAGGTGAATAGTTTCACACCAGCGGCACAGAACATTCTTCAGTGGAGAAGCATATACACAAGAACAAACAAACCCAATAGCCATATTAAATGATGGACTAGGCTATGAAGTGCTAGCAGACACCATTATGGCAAAAGAAACCTTAATAGAAAAATCTGCCCCAACAAACTTTCAAACAAATATTCCTTTTGTCCAAAGAACTCGTCCAGTGTACAAGTGGACGTTCAGCTCAATATGCAATGTGCACCAACAGTAGTTCAAATATTTATGACAATTCCTCAGTCAGGTTGTTAAACTAAAAGACAACAATAGAATTACAACTTTACAAACTATGGACTCCTGCCCAGTGTGCCTTCAGATGGGACTACTAGAACATTCATTAGCCTGAATTTCAGGACCATCCTGTAAAAGCACTTTTCAACATACAACATTTTTTGCAACACAGCATTCTGCAATGTCCACAGATCCACAGATTGTACAAAGACCTGCTTTAGAACTGCAGCAATTAAATAACAATATCCTAAATGGAACAGCCAAAAAACTCCTAAGACAAATAGAACCCATACAAAATATATATATTTTTAATTTGAAGTAGAGTTAGAAAATACAGTTACTATACAAAACATCAACCAGCAATTTACCAACAGTAACCTCCTTACAAACACTTACAAGAAAGTAATAGCAAAGTTTCAAAACAAATCTGCTGAAATTCCAGTCCAAGCATGTGTCTGTTGTCGCATAACGTTTTATGAAAAGAGTACTAAAATACTACATATGGACAACAAAATAGAAGATAATGAGGTATCCTAATGGTTCAATTAGCTTTATATATAACATCAGACAATTAATATTATATAACAAACCCCTTACTAGTTTGCACATACTGCAATACTAAGCTTGATCATTACCAAATGCCATCACAGGCTATCTGTATGAGAGCATCATGATTCAAGCAGTACACCCATTCCAAGCTATAGAATGTCTGCAACCTAAAGCTGCCACATTGCCCCATCAGACTTACTGAAAGGCATTCATGGCAAAGTAGTGTATTTACCATTAGACCTTAATTAAAATGTAGAAACTCTAGGAGTAGATCGACCACTACAACAATCTTTGTTTGAACTAGTCAATAATGGGCGATCAAAAGGCAAACAAATTTGGCAACAACTAGTCAGCTTAAATAAAGTTAAGCAAGCCCAGAACATCTTAAAGAAAACAATGAATACTATAAATATGTAACCATAGAGGAAAACTTAAAAAGAAAGCACCGAAATATTTGGGGATGTGCCACAAACTGGTCAAGTTCAACTTGTTGATCCTATTGTTGCGAACAACATGTTAGACCTGTATACAATTTAGCCCACTACATTCCAGAGACACCGTGGAACATGCATTAGAAATATATCAAATGCATCAAGCCAAAGGGTTTGCAATGAGCACATGTGAGAAAAGTGTAGAAATGCAATGTCTTTCACTACTCTTTTCCACAGATAAGGGAGGAAGACACAATGAAAGAGCCACATACATCAAATCAGTGCATCAGTATATCATTCTTTACGAATATATTCTGAAGACCCAAGATTCCGGCAACATGTTGAGTACATTTCAAAGTGAACTAGCAACTCTATATTCTGGAGTTGCACACACATTAAAAACAGGCTCTCATTTCTTAAACATGTCAGCTGCTCAACTCCTTCAATAGGTAATGGACAAAGATGATGTTTTGCAGACAAATATAATGCATCTCTTAGCAAACATGCCTGATACAAAGGAATACTGGTTCCAACATCATGCTGATGTACGTTGTATGTTAAGGAGCCTAGGCATGCAATTACTTGCATGACTTTCCACACAATGAAAATCCAGTCAATGTTTGACAATACTTTCACCATTGTTTCACTGCATGTTGCACTTCATCTGCAATAAAAATGTCCCTCCACTCGGAGAAGTAGAACACTTCTTCTGGAGATAAGAATATCAAATGAGAGGAGCAACACACATCCACATGCTTTTGTGGATAAAAGATGCTCTCAAATTTGGCCATGACAGTGATGAAACTGTTTTACAATTTATTGAACACTACATCTTCTGTGACATCCCTTCAGAAGACACACAGTGACCTACGGATCACATTTTATGCTTTCAGAGACATAATTGTGGTGAATACTATCAACGTTGTTACAGACACAAAGGAAAATACTACACCATATGTTGATTTGGCTTCCTTAGACCAGTTTGTACCAATGGTTAAGTAAATAGTTGTATGTCCTCTGGTAGGCAAAGTGTAAAAGTAAAAACTCCCCAAAACACCCACAACATTAAAAGGGATGAGGCATCCAAGTACATCCATGATTACAATACTATCATTGCCCTCTTCTGGAATGCCAATATAGTCATTCAATACATTTCAGACAATTCAACTGCTGTTGCAAGGTATGTCACTATAAAGACTGGAGGGGGGTATGTATAAATATGTCCTCTACATGGTTGGGACAAAGGCACAGATCACCCCAGCCAAGGTTCTCTATTATTATAGAATGGATGAGCAAACAAGACTTAACCTCTCATGAGGTGATGCAGGCAGGCTCTTAAGTACAGTGAGTCCCCAAGCCCCACAAAGGAATGTCCACACACTATGTTAGGTGATAACACAGCTTCTTTATATAAAATAAGGTTGCTATCCACATATATACACATAAATAATAACACTTTGTTCTTGGAAATGCTTAGTCAAGGAATAGAAAATATATGCACTTTACGTGGTACCACACAATACTTAAATTCAGAAATAGATGCACTAACTGCAGACAGTTTTAAATAGGCATGTGAATTCTTAAGTGAGGTCTATCAGCATAGACTAGCGAAGAAAGGCAGGTTAGTGTGAACAGTGGCAGAATACTTTCTTTAGACTAGATATTCAATTCTGTTTGAAGATCCCCCCACCTGGGAAACATCTAATGGAAAAGTTAGGGAGCAACATATCTTGTCTTTTAGAGCCCAGTCCAATACTGTTCAATGACTTTCTTTCTTTTAAAAGGTTCTACCACCCCCAAAGTACCTGAGAGGCCACAAGAGAACAGGATCCAACATGAATCTGGGACCCCTGGATGATCCTGAGTCTAGAAGATGATTTCCTCGTAACCTTGGTGACTTGGCATGCGAAGTGCCAGAGTTTCTCGGTTTCACTCGATGATTCCCTCTTAGGATGGACCCCCTGTTGGAAGAAGATGCCACTGGGATGCTGAGTCTATGAGAAAAATAGAACCAAAGCCTTTCTAAAGTACAGCAGTTTTACTATTAGCGGTGCTCTCCTTTGGTTGACGATCCACTGCAGAGGTTCGGTGAAGATGAAACTTGCTCTGGGCTCCTTAAAGGCTTGGCAGATGAGTGGAAGACCCCTGCGACCCTTCTATGACTTCTGACGGTGACGGGGGCATACGTCAATTTTTGTGTCAGGTTTTGGAATATCACAGATTTCCCAGAATGTGAGTTCATAACACAGAATGTGAGTTCACCTCAGACTCCATTCACACAGGTCCAACCCCGAGGGTGTAAACCCACACAAATACAGCCTCTGGGAAGGTTCCAGTCAGTCTGACAGTAGGCATATATGGCATTCCTACCCAACAGCCAGTCAAGGGGATGGAACAAAGGCAGGGCTCCCCAGGACTTTGGAAAAGCACAGAAAAAGGCAAAAGAAACCAAGAGGCCACCATGAATATTCCTATGGCAGGGCCTGTGTGTCCGGAAAATAGAGGACACTCAGAGGCAATGCCAAGTTACCATGTAGCTGCCACCAGCTCATAACCTGCTCTGTGGCCAACACACAGGTACCAAAAACACACATAAGGAGTACAAGAGTATACCCCCACCCAGGGTGCCATAAGGGTATCCCATGGGTGTTGTTCACCAAAAGGAAAACACAAAGAGCTGCACTGCCAGAGGCCCAGCTGGACCTCAGTGGCAGAAAACATAGAGAAAACACACACAGAGAAGTGGTAGGACAAAGAATATGGGCCTATTTTCAGCATCACAGTCACAGCCTATGACTGAGCTAAAAGACCTTTGGGATGACATTTCATATCAAAAATAGTACAGTTTTGGTATCAAAATGCTGTTACACAGAGAATGTGGGTCCTATGGCGCTGCAGATCATTTAACAGGTACAGCCTTATATGGTAAATCTGAAAGTATTCTCTGGTTGAAACTTGGTCCAGCTTCATCGTGAAAAAGAGTACTTAAATTGTATCAGGAAATTGAAAATATAACCCCAAATGGTCACAACAGCTAAGATATTGACACATACTATTCAAAGAGAAGGACTGTTTTGGAAAACATGTACCTATACGACATAGTCCAAAACTATTCCTACAAGAATAATGTTATGCCAGATAAGACAACTGGCAAATAATCCTGGTAAGGCTTACCAAACCCAGTCTCATAAACCATGTAAAGGTGTCCTTTAAATCTCCTCACCAAAAAGAACTATACTACATGACCCTTGTGCAACTATTCAAACATTTGAGAAAGGAGGAAGAACTGTTAGATGACCATGAAACATTCAAAGCAAATGAAAGAAGTATAACAAATGACAATTTTAAACAGCACAAAGAATGTTGGATAATGAGCACCAACAAGAAGAGAAAGACGGTCCTGCAGGCAGTCAGCCTTCTGTTACAGGAATCCAAGGAACACTTGGAGAACCACGCATTCAAAACAAAGCATACATAGCAATGAAAGAGGTAGAAAACACCATGTATCAATCCAAACAATCTAAAGATTTGTCAGAGCTAAAATCACAGCTAAATAGTGAACTCACTCAGTCACTGAAGAAATTGATGATGGACTAAATTATGAAAATACAACTTGCAGCAGTGAAAGTAACAAACCGTTGTTCTTGTATGTAAGTGGTGAAGCTGGTTATGGCAAACCATTCTTAATTAAAATAATGAGGCAATATCTAGAAGAAGTAACAAACAACAACCTTTCTGCTGTGCTAAGGGCCCCCATAGATCTCGCTGCATACAACATATGAGGTGTAACTTTGCACTGATTACTTCTCCTCCCAGCAGAACACCAAAGCGATTATTACAAATTATCAGCAGAAACTGCAACTGAACTGCGCAGAATTCTAAAACCGATGAAAGTCCTCTTAATGTATAGCATGGATTCCAACCTCAAGCTGGCTTTAATTTATCTAAGAATGCAGGAAGTCCTACAAATTGTTACAAGGAATTGTTTGGAAGAAAACATGTTATTATTTTTGTAGACCTACATACAGTTAACACCCATGAATGGCCATCCCCTATTCAAAACATTAGCACACAAAGAATTCGGTAATAAACATCATTGGCAATGCAAATTTGTGGCATCATTTTTGCTACAGAGAGCTAACCCAAAACATGCAACAGTCAACAGATCTGATATATGCTCACATTTTAAAAAGCATTAGAAATTTTCTGCTTACTGAACATGCACAATCTTCCTTACAAACTAGATTAACACAAGAGCTGTATGGACAAAACACATCTGTCCCAGATGTAATGGAACAGTTAAATCAATAACTTTTAAAATGCATCTGTTTAATGCAAACCCTTGCAAGCTGGTGCCAATTCAACAAAACAATGTTGAAAAAAGAAATCTAAACTTTAGTGCACATCAGCTCCTCAGACAAACTAGAAATGTATGGCATGACACTCCCTATGTGGCAACAGCACGACTAAATAGCCTAGAGAAATGTTTCTCCAACACAGATGGATTAGAAAAAACTGTTAAATCTCTTTCTAAACTGTAAGGTGATGCTAAAATGTATCCTTGACATAAACAAGGTTTAGTCAATGGACCACTTGGTACAGTTGTTGACTTCCAAACATATGGACATGACACCAATATCCAGTTTGTCAACATCCATTTTGACAAATTTATAGAACCAAATACACCCAACAGGACATTTCCTTCTTTTCAAAGACATGTACGTGCACAGACACCAATTCTCTCTGTCTGCTGCATATGCTGTCACTATTTACAAGGTCTAACACTCAGCCACTCAGATCTTGACATTGGCAGCACAGTCTTCAAAAAAGCTATGAGTTACAGAGCACTGTCCCATGATTGGACACGCAATTGTCTATTCTTAGTTACCTTTGATGCACAGAAAGGTCAATTCTGACATTCCTTGCACCCTGGAATACAACAGACTATGTGCTCTGTACACTCCACATCTGGATAAGTGCCCTGTACCTGAAAAAAGTATCCTTTAAAATGGAAAGTAGCAGAAACAGAACCCATAGCAGATCTGCCCACTATCCCAATAAAGAAAGAAGAAATAACTTCAGGACCATCAAATGACACAAAGATAACATTCTCTGGTCCATTTAGATTCAGTAACACACCTGGAGTAAATTGCTATGCAAATGTAGCAATGAATCTTCTCCAATTGCCACCATTTGTGGACAGTATTTACTTAGACGACTCAGACCAGTTGTGTTTGCAAATACTTCTCCTACACAGAAATGTCACTATTAACCAGACCATACCTACAAGGTGTCAGGTATAAGGCAGGAGTTGGACTACTGTGCAGGAATGGTAACATTCACCATAACACATAGGGAGATCCACACTAATTCATAATGTACTTACTTACTCTAAGTACTAGAAACAAAGAACATACCTATACATGAAATCTTCTAGATTTCACACATGTGCAAACATACGTGAACTCTATGCAACCATGTTTCACAAGAGCACATCCCTAATGAACGATTTGTGTATGTACAATGCATGGACAGAATTAAGGCATATTTATAGTAAAAGCCTACAAAAACATTTGTGATATTACATTGTTTATATGAACACTTATAATGTGCTCCAATGACACGCTTACTACACATAACATTTAGATGTACGAAAAGTGCTCTCACACTCACCTAGTACACATGCACCTAGGACACATGCTCCTATGAGACGTGCTCCTACCACACCCGCTCTTACCACACACTCTCCTACCACATGATCCTATGACACACACTCTAATAAACACACTCCTACCATGCATGCATATACGGCATGCTGTGATGCTTGTGCAAAATGCGAGTTAGAACAACATGGCATCGGTGTGCATCCATGTTGCACACTCATCTCCCATCACGGTAATAAAAGCCTGCATCTATGCGGGCCTCACAGAATAAACCAGCATTTTAGTAGTGAAAGCAGAGCAAGGTCACATAACTACATAAATATTGTTGCTGAGTAGACTTGCTGTGGAGAATAGTTATGATATTGACCACTGAAGTACGAATACGGGAAGGTAGTTGGAGCGTCCTGCAGGTGCATCATAAGGGGTTCTGGGTATGAATGCGAGGAGAGGGGAGCTGGGTTTTTCCACTCATGACTGTTTTTTTTCCACTCTCTGCCCCTTCCACTTGTGATCTGCTCTTCGGCTGAGGGCAGACACAACTGAGAAGGGCGGCGACATGCCCCCATAAAGCTGAGGGCATTCTGTGGCAAAGTTAGTTAGAACTTGGACCCCCGGGGGATGCAGTCTCGCTGAGAGGGAGGACGCTCTGCCTCAGACTCCGTTAGCACGAGTGATCTCTTCGCCTACCTGCTCAGGGACTAAGCAGTGCTGTAGTGGGCAAGATGGAGATGTCTTCTATGTCTTTGCACATGGTGAAGCAATTTATATTTATATTTCTATATATCTAAGTGTGTGTTTGATAATGTATGCTAAGTTCATATATACATATATTGTGTGAATAAAGGGCCTATAATGAGCAATTTTCATTTGGTTTTATTAGAAGTCTATGTGTGATTTCTTGCCTATCTGTGTCCAATAACTTGTTTTGCCTGGGGCCGGGGAAACGTAAGTATAAGTGTTCTCCTCACATGGCTAAACCAAACAAAACATATGCACAGCTATAACATGCACTTCTACAACACACACTGCTATAATACATGTTCTGGTGATAAGCACACCTACTACACATGCTCTGACTACACATATTATGCTAATGTATGACGTGCTCTTATGACACATGTTACAACCAAAAACATTGTAATGATGCATACTCACCACACACACTTCTCAGATACATTTCTACAACACCTGCTTTATGATACATGCAGCTACTATACCTGTTTCTACTATACACACATTCCTATGACACATGCTCCTACAAGCTGCACATTCTTACAACTCATACTCTTACCACACATGTGCCTGCCACATGCACTGCAATCATCCACAGAGACCATTAGAGATTTACAGTTGGTACATTACAAAATTAACATCTTAAAACTCACATCAAAGGCAAGTCATACGAACTATTCACAGACCGTATTCATTTTACTGTTTGCATATTGCACAATTAACATGTATGAAAACTCACATCACAAGGCAAGTAACAGTTGATGTTGATGTCAGTTTTAAAGTGGTGGAAAAAGGTACACTTTTCATGCAAACTGTACATAGGGTATATGAGTTTTACATTTCATACATTACACAATTCACAACTAAAAACTCACATCAAAGGCAATTGACATCTGAATTTGGTGTCAGTTTGGAAGTGTTGGGATACATGCACACTTTTCATAGGAAAATACACACTTTAGGAGGCATACAATGCATGAGCAGAATAAAGGCACTTCTTATATTAAAACCCTACTCGTAAATATGTGATATTAACATTGTGTCTATGAACATTAATAACATGTTCCTATGCCACACACACACCTGATACACACACACTTACTAAACATAACATGTATACATACGACAACTGCTCTCACATGCACCTAGGGCACATGAACATACAACACATGTACCCACAACATGTACACCTACGCTACGGCACATGGTCCTACCACACATGCTCCTACCAGACATGCTCCTATAAAACATGATCCTACCACGCACATTCTTACCGCACACAGTTACTGCACATTCTGATGACACCCACTCTAATGACAGACACACAGACACTCCTATGATACATGTGACACATGCACCTACAATACGCAGTGCTATAACATTCTCTCATAAAATGCACACTTCCATAATACATGTTTGGATGACAAGCATGACTATTACACACACAACTACTACAAATAGCATGCTCTTACAAAATCTGCTCCTACAAAATCAGTTCGTACAACACATTATCCTATGCCACACATTCTTACAACACATACTCTTACTACACAGGCACATACAACACATGCTTCAATCACATACGCAGAGCATATGAGTTTTACAGTTGGTGCATTAAACAATTTACATCTCCTGAAAACTTGCATCAAAGGCATGTCACAGCTGACTTTGATGTCAGTTTTAAAATCATGGAATAAATGTACATTTTTCATATGAACTGTATACAGAGCATATTAGTTTTACAGTTCAAACATTACAAAATTAACAACTAAATCTCACATCAAAGGTAAGTGACAGCTGCCTTTGATGTCTGTTTTAAAGTGATGGAATAAATGTACACTTTTCACATGAAAATGTTCACTTTTCATACGGAAATGTACACTTTAGGAGGCATAAAATGCATGAACAGAATGGAGGCACATTTTATGTTAAAAGCCTGCATGTACTATTGCGATATCAACATTGCGCATGTTAACAATAATAACACAAACTTTATGCACCCTCTTACAACACATGCTCCAACTACATACTCTTATATTATCTGCACTTTTACAACATGTGTTCCTACACACTCATTCATATGACACTTGAGGCTACAACACACAGCCCTAGGATACTAGGATACACTCTTATGAAACATACTCCTATGACACACACACCTATTACATGCATTGCTATTACTCCCACTCTTACAATGCACACTGCTATCACCCTTGCTCCTGACACATGCTGTTTTAACATGTGGACCTGCAACGCATGCGCATACAACCAGGATAGCTCAGCATTTGTCTTGGAAACAAGACAATGCATAGCAACACAGGTTTGAATCCCGGTCTCGTGCTTAGAAACCGTCTGAGGTATTAAGTGCTTTATAAAAGAACAATTATGATTATAACACATGCACCCACAACATGTACACGTACAACACATGTTCCTTTGTCACATGCTCCCATAATACAGCGTCTGATGACATGCACTCTTATGACAAACACTCCTACAACACATGCTCCTTCCACACACGCTACTTAAACACATGCTCATAATCACCTACAATGCACACTACACAAAATCATATGGCATACACTTTTACAACACAGAAACTTACAACACATGCACTTATGACACTTATGCCACGCGCTATGTGATGTGCTCTTATGATAAACACACACTTATACTGCATGCTCTTACAACACATGCTAGTATTACAACAAACACAATCAATATTCACATAACCATAAAAAAGTTGAAATTATTTGAAAAACAACATTTTTTTACAAAAGATTTAAGGTTAAACCAACAAAAACATAATGTTTACAAACATCAGAAATAATACTGTTAAGTTAACAACATAATAAACTTTATTAATACATTAAAAACAATTATAATACAATCAAATATCATGGTAGCCTTAACTCACCCACACACTTAAAAGCATACACTATTACCATAAAATTATAACAATTTCACACATAAAAATAAGTAATTGTATAAAATGTAACATTGTTCAAAAGTACATTCAATGTAGACCTACAATATGTCAAAAGAAATTATAACATTTTTGTAATACAAAATTACAACACAATAACAAACTTAAAATAAAATATACCCAAGCAAATTCCTCAAAAAAAGGACATGAAGAAATACACCAAATATTTTTTTAAATCTATACCCATAAGCATTAAGCATGTCAAAACTTTACATATACAACAATATCAATTAATAAGGTACATGTCATCATTGGTAATACATATAATTTACACATAAAAAGTAGTGGTATTGGCAAGACAAGGGTACATGCTTCACGAAAAATTTGGTAAATTCTCGTTCCGACCAATTATCACATTTTACAGGAGTAAGGTTATTCCGATCCTTAGATACAGAAATGAAACACTACTAAATTTTCCCGGAAATATATGGCCTACATTGGAAACGAGTTTCTGGCGGAAAATAGTGAAGCTGCCTAAATCTTTCCAAATAGCCCGTGTTCGAGCTGAAGTAGCAGTACAATCACTTTCGTCTGTGGTACGCTGAAAAAAACTTGATCTTTACCAAAAAATAACATGGGAACAAAACGTGCCAGCATTAGAAATCTTCAAGTCAAAATCGAATCCTATAAATGCAAGGGCATTATTAAAATGGAAACAACAAAAATTAATAGCATTGAGAAAGGAAAATATAACAGAAGAAATACTACAAATGAGGCCCCAACATGCCAAGAAACAATGAATGTATAATGAATGTATAACCACGAATGAACATATAACCCGGTATAAAGAAAATCAGACAAGTAAAACAGAGACTAGAGCTATCAATGAATTACCATTGTATCTGTTTATATTCCCTGATAAAGAAATAAGAATGTTCTTTGTGAAATTTCGCTTGAACATATTACCTACCAGGGAAAGAATAGTAAGAATTAAACAGCAAGTAAATAAAGAAATCTCTTGTCGGAAACAGATGGAAACAGAAAGCTTGTATCATCTGATCATGTCCTGTCCTGCTCTCAAGCAAGAGAGAAATGTATGCCGATCCTACTTTGAGATTGCACATAAGACAATGAACACGGCGGAAAGATGGGCATGGATAATGTTAGGGACTGAGAAACGGATGATTTATATAATTTTTCATTTTTGGAAGAAGATTATGGATAAAATCGAAAATGAGATTGATTGATATGTATAACTGAAATGAAAGATGTTTTGATAAGACAAAATGAAAAGTTTATTGTAAACTGTATCATTTTAATAAAAAAAATTATTTACTAAGCAATAAACAAAACATTATAAGAAATAAACATATACTAAACATCAAAAAAGGCATTAAAATATCAAACACAGTAAAAGCTTAGTAACATTTACTTCAAGAAATAATATGTACACATTTATAATTATTATTCTATGGATACAAAATCCAAACATGTAATGTGTAGTAAATTCAACTGAGTAAAAAGGTCAACTAATTACTGACAAAAGCAGCATCAATGTAATAAACAATTAAAACAAAAATGCCTGAAAACAGTTTAACATTCGTATTAAAAGCAAATATTCACAAAACACATTACATTACTTTCACTATAAAGTGGTTTAGAGCAAAAATCAAAACAGTGTGAGTAAAGGTTACTTGATATTTTATTTTAATATCATATTTTGTGTGTATTAATAAAGTGTATTATGTTCTTACCTTAAAGTTATTATTTCTGATGTTTGTAGGCTTGAGGTTTTTATTGGTTTAACCGTAACCCTTTTGAATAGGAATGTTTTCAATGTCTATATGTATATGTATATATGTACAGACAAAATAGGGGTTGTAGGGGAGTGACTCTGGGTCCCATCTGCAAATAGATTGACAGTCCAGCAATATTCTCCTACAAGTGGACTTTAAAGCATCAGCAATCTTCCGGGAGGCAGATCTGATTCAGGTGTGCAAAGTTGAGTCACATACTTCAGTAAAATTTACAGACAAAATAGGGGTGGCAAGAGATTGACATCGAAAACAGATCTGCCTCCATGAAAACTGCTGAGGCATGACAGCAAACTTAGAGGAGAACATTTCTGGACTGTGAAGCAGATTGCATCTGAAACCAGAGTTGCGCCCCTGCAACATCTCTTATCGAATGCAGCCTCTATCCTTTCCCCAAATTTTGCAGTCATTATAGCGAGTGTTAGATGAAGGGTTGCCGGCTCTGTGAGAACAAGTTAAAATTAAGGTATATCTTGTAAATCAATTGAAACACCTTAGAGTTTCTCCTTCCTTTATTACCACCACCTCCTTCTGCCCCCCTCACCTCCTGATGTTTCTCTCTTCTTTAATACCAGCACCTACCTCTCAGCTTTCACCATGCCATCTTGCTTTCATGTGAGCCTACTGCTCCTGTAGCAGGCACTCAGCAATTGGGGTTGGTTGTATGTATACTGTGCTCTTACAACCTCTGGGTAGGTCTTTCACTGAAGGTATGAGCTGTAATTATTAATGAGGTAAGGACCGACACTGGGTAGCATACCCGAGTCTATCTGTGAGTGATTTGGTGAACAAGTTATTGGGCCAAACCAATATCTGGCCTGTTCTCTATCCAGGAGGCTAATCTCTCAGTGACTTTTCCCTGTGCTGTTTGTTGTATACTGAGAGCCCCTGTTCTGCCAGGGTTTGCATTCAATACAAGAAAAATACAAGGTAAGCTCTTCATACTCCTTGGCTTATTGACTAATCGTTGGGCTCAGGAAAATGCAACATTAAATTCCCACTAGAGGCTTCCTCCGCCATGGGGAAATGCTCTGTAAATTTGTTTGGTCTCTCATTCATTACCCAGTTCCTGAGATGTTGCATCTGTGGGACTCCCTGACTCATTAAACACAGGGATGTCATTTGGGGGTCACACGTCTTGGTCCGAGGCTGTGACCTCTGTGGTTAGCTTGCGACCGCTGTATTTTCTTTTTTTTTAAAATGTTTATTTTTTATTTTTACAGAAGCTCCAACTCCTCCCGAGAATCAGCGCAGACTCTCCCATGACCTTTTGATGGACGCACAGGCCCGGGCCTGCAATCTGCGGGCGTGTGGGACCCCAGGGAAGCAGTCATGGATTTGCCGACCTCCCCTCTTTGATCAGCACTTTACGGCACTAAAAAGCTGTTTGCTCTGCACCTAAATAAATAAATATTATAAACTGAGAGTAGGTTGCAGGATTTCCTGCCCCTACATCTCAAAGCTCAGCGAGCGACACCCCCCCTTGCTCCGGGCTCATGCCTTCCATTCAGATTTTAAATATAAGATTGGATTATTTAAAATAGTTATTTATCCACCTTTAAAAAAAGCCTTCGTGCAGCATTTTTTGATTGCAAAACACTGCTTCAAGGCGGTATAGATAATATGCATGCATGTGATGTCATCTCAACGGTTCTCAACGCACGCACAAGGATCTTAGCAGCTAGAGCTGTTTTAATGAACAGTCAATGGAAAGCTTCCAAGGGGCGGCCTGGTGGGACATTGGAGGGTATGTGTGCGGGGAATGCAGCCACGTCTGCCGTCTGCCAAAAGCCAGTGTCGGTTTGCCCCTTTGTGGGTAGGGAAGGCTGGGCTCCAGTTAAAGCACCGTTTTGCCATGACCAGAAGCACTTGAGTGCATGATGGACGCTGGGCATGGGTGCATGGTCGCCCAGTGAGCCTGGCAGTGAACAAGCATGTAAGACATCCATGTGGGACAAACAGCTGGCCGGCGAGTGGGATTCAATCAGGCTGTTAACTGAGGGTTATGGATTACCATTTTGGTATCAGAGGAGGGCATCCCAAGAGATGGGCAGGAGGGAGGCGGAAGACGTCCTCATGAGAAACTGCCTCGATCTGCCCTCTTGCCCTAAGGTGCCACATTGGCTAGATGGAAGCAGTGAAACCATCTGTGTGCTGTTTTTGTGATAGCAATAGCTGGTAAGATAGCTCAGTGAGTGTTCTCAGTGCTGCAATGTGTCTGTGATTTGCAGGTTGCAGGTTCGACTCCCGGCATAGTCAACTGAGCCTTTCAACCTGCTGAGGTTGATAAATTAGTACCAACACAGTTTGGGTCATAGTGTATAAATATTTGTTCTATATGAAGCGCTTAAGCATAAGTGCTACATAATAACACATCATTATCGTTTGGCCTTGAACATCTGCTTAAAATCATAGTAATTTGGTAATATGGCCTATATGCAGTGATATTAACGATACATATGCTGATGCTTTCTTGTATACATGTATATCACTTTACAGTGCTATCGTAACCATATTTTTCGAAGTGTACTTAGAAACAATGCTATGTGATGTCACTTCCTGTTTTGTCAAGGAGTGAAAGGTCGTGTTCCATTGCTTCCTGTGATGTCACTTCGGGGTGGGGTCAAATGACATCACTCCCTGTGATGTCATCAGAGGTCAAGGGTCGTGTGATGTCACTTCCGCTACCCCTGGCATTTTGGTGAAATGACATCCCTGATTAAAAAAAATCCATTTTAAATTTTGCAATGATTTCTCTGATGTGCTGAAGGGATCTTAAACAATTTGACACTGCACTTTACCAGAAAAAATGTGGTCCCTTAAGCTAGAGCAATACAACATTTTCTACACAGGAGTTGGAGGTTTGTTTAGAGCGAGCTGTAGGCTTTCTCAACGGTGAAGGGGTTGCCTTATCATGACATTGCAGGTTATTCTAGTGGTTTTGATTAGGGTTTAAACCTTTAGGACCGGTCTGGCTTGATGGATTGGTGGGGTGGGGGAGGGACTGGACCCTGGGTTCTGGCCCAGGCTGAGGCAATGTGACTGTGCTTTGACATGTGCTGGAGACCAGGTTAAAGTAACCAGGGGTTCTTCCCCCATGATCAACATCCTCTTGCTCACAGTAATACCTATCTCTCTGAGTCACTGCCTTGGTGGTTTCCAGAACCATGCAGTGGACTTTGTCCCACATCACATCCAAATTCTGAGTGTGTACTATCAAGTATGATTCAGAAGGAAGTCAACTGCACAAATAAAAAAGTGGACCTAGATTAAAACCAATGATGTGTTCCTTTTGTGAGCAACAAAGCATTGTTTCATTTTGCATGCTGCCCACTGAATCTGCACATTTGTTACAGTATTCACAAACACTAATAATTAATAGAAAATAAAAAAATATCAAACCCTGCAGCTTGGGTCTCTCTTCCGCCAGGACGTCTCTTAAAATCCCAGCATCTCTCACAGAGTATATCTGCATCCACCGCGCCTGCCCTATACAGGCAGTGTATGTAATGGTAACATTACTGCCAAACACGTGCCAGATCAATGTATGTAATAGCATGCCAGGCACGCCTTTGCCTTGGGACATGCCCATGTTGCTGCTGGACTCATTCTACTTTCCACCATAAAAAAGACAGCACCCCACCCTTCAAGATATATTTATGTTTTCTCTGCTCACAAAGTCATTAGAAATGGTCGGGGTGGCTGCAGCAAATGCCCTCCTGACAATGTGACTCCTCCCCTGTGTGGGGGGGGGGGGAGAGAGAGAGAGAGAGAGAGAAAGAGAGAGAGAGAGAGAGAGAGAGAGAGAGAGAAGAGAGAGAGAGAGAGAGAGAGAGAGAGAGAGAGAGAGAGAGAGAGAGAGAACACAGTGTGAGAGACAGGGCGAGAGAGATCACCATAGACAACTTTGTTACTGCTATTTTTTAAACATTATTATTATTATTAATGTTATTAGAACAGACGAGCTGACATCAATTGCATATCCAGCAGAATGTTAACACGGATGTGCCTGTTGTTACCAATATTAAGGCAATTAGGAATGGTTGTTCAAAAGTCATTATGCTAGCAAGGCCTGGCATGGCAACACCACAAAAGGTAAACAGGGGAAAATAACGATATTGATAATAATAATAATCCAAATAATAATAATATAGATAACAATAATCGTAATAGTAACACAAATAATAATAACACGAAGGAAGTAACCTTTTGCAATGTGTTGTTGGCCTCACTGCACTTGGCTCTGTAATGAGAGAGGAAGTGGCATAGTGGGGGAGACAGATGCAGACATGTGTAGTATGGATTGGTACAGGTCGTAAGTAACCAGGGACCTGCGTGTAGGTCGTAAGTAACCAGGGACCTGCGTGCTGGTATGCTTTGATATGTTTGGCAGAGACCCGTGAGAATATTTTGCCCGCAGGGTGAGCGTAAGATCTGTGATGCTAAACATGCTTTAGGTAATCTTACCCACTAATGTGGAGAAGTACAATATGACTTACGCCGGGAGCTCAGTAGTAGCTCCATAATGTTCATGTGATATCAGCTAGGACTGTGATATCGGCTGTCTGTAGGGGATTTGGATTAGAAGTCTAAGGTGATAGGAGACATTAAAGGGGAGTTGCTTAATTGAGTGGAGTAGACAATCAACAATATAAGCAGTTGTGGAGAGAATTAAAAGTTGGACACTCTTCAGGAGAGAGTATGCACCTGCTTGTCAAGTAAGTAAATGTTAAGTCATATGTTCTCAGTGGTAATCATTTGATTCTGTTTAGGTTGAGCTGTGTTCAATCCACTTGAGCCCATTTCTCATAGGCTCATTAGCGGGATGCATATGTGTTTTTGGAAATTAATATCATTGAAGATTTTTTTGAAAAAGGGTTCTTCTCTGTGGAGAGGTAGAGGCAACAAGGGTATTCTGGCGCTGGTCTTGCAATGAAGCTGTTTTATGAATCTTAGGTGATCTCTGTACAAAGGTTTTTGGTTGAAGTGCTACACAGTGTGGTTGCTATAATGGATACAAATAACCCTCCATGTCAATGCAGCTTCAATTATGGTACTCATGCATCATTGCATAGTGTTTTGAAGTCGATCCATTTTTGATTGGGAGCCAATGAAGTGTGGGCTATTCAGGCGATCTATTTGCATCTTTTCATTTTAATAATTGAAGTGCTTAAAGCCCATGTTGCTGATGAGGTCGAGGAGGTTTGTCATGTACATTAGGAAGAGAAGAGGTGAGAGACTGGAAAGTTGGGGATCACTGCATGTCGGGATGCATGGATATTGCATAAAAGGGGCCATAAGAAGAGGGAGGCAGCCTGCTTCCTGATGCTTGGTGTGACCTGTGCAGGGGACTGGCAGACTTTGCAACAAGGGGTGCTTAGGGCAGTGGCACTAGAGAAAACTCGGTGCAAGCGATGCAGTAATTGCGTTTACAGGGCGGCCACACATGAAGGCACCACAAAGTACACATCCGCTAGGAGTTAGGTGGCATCCAGAGATAGGATCACCTTTACATCTAATACAGGGGACAAACAAGGGGGCGGCAACAGTGAGAGTGTGCCTTACAAGAAAGCTATAGTGACAAACCACTATAGCATGATATAAGATAGAGATTTAAGATAGAGAAAGGAGAACCCCAAAGAAACACCAGAGCAGAGTAGTACCTCTCGGAAGCTTGACCAGCCAAAGGGAAGGACTCTGGCTTAGAGCTGTGGCCTTATACAGCAGATCGCCTTCTGTGCCTGTTTAATGTTTTCTTGTTAAAACATGCTGCTGAAGTCTTGAGTGGCAATAAAGGAGATGGCATAGCCTCTTGTTGTTAATAAAATTATAATTCTTTAACATTAGAGCTAAAATCCATATCATGTGTCAAAATGGAAATGTATCCCTGAGAAAAAATAACTTTACTCTTGGTGCAGCTTTTGAATGTATCATTAGAATACCCTCACCCTGCCTAATTTGTTTTTTAAATGTGGTTTACGTCTGTCAGGAAGAGACTATATGCTATCACCTTTGATGTGTAGGCTCTTTTCATAGTATCCTAGTTTTTCACTGCATTATGTGAGGCTGAAAGTGGCAACCTGGGCTTATCATGGGTCCCCATGTCTACCACCTCTCCCAATCTAGTGCAATCTCCCCTGTGAGTGGGAGCATGCGCAAAAGAGACTGCCAATGGTATCCACCACAAAAAGACATGGTGGCCACCAATACAATGGGTCCCTATGGACATTGCCTTAATGGAGCAACATGTCTGCCTACATTTCTCCCTTTGCTTATATATGCGATTTCCAGGCAGAGTTATGTAATTTAAGAATATATGATAACCTTTGCCCATAACTTCAGCACCATTTGGAATATGTTCTGTCTGTTATATGCCATGAAGGAAAAGTAGCAACACAGAACCTCACTCTGAAGATGGCGCTTGCTATTGATATCAAGGCGACAATGCATTGGCTGATTATTAAGCATGAACTCGGCACATTGCTATAAATATCGAAGCAAATACAGCTTTGCCCCATTATTTAGCATGAGCCTGCATGGCGCTCAGTGTGGTTAGCAGTGTCATGGAGGGAGAGACCTCTCTCTAGTGGTGCCTCCATGATATGATGTGTTTGGCAAGTGCACATTTTTTTGCAGTGTGGCTGCACAAGCAAAACCCAAGTACAATCTGAACCGTTCTAGATGGATTGATTGCAAAGGCGACGACGGTTGCAACAATGGCAGCCATCATTGGTTTAGATCAATGGACAGGATCTTCCTTTTAGCAATTCTGCCAGGCTCAGAAAAGAACTGGTAGTGTAAAGCTACGATGACAATTGGAACAATATATCTAATTGTCTAACTGACATGGAGCTTTCATGATATCCAAGAATCATAGACGACTCCAACCTACACACCGTTTTCTGATTTTTCAGAGTTTTCAGTGCATGTGTTCTGGAATCCTTTTTAGCATGTCAGCATACTGCTTGTTGTTGGCCAAATGAAGTCAGTCCTCCTTAAAACCAGGGACGACCTTAAGGAGGAGAGGAAGGACATGGGCACAGGGGTGAGGGAGGAAGTGGAGGGGCTACCAGAGCCCCAGCACAGAAGCTGGAGAGGGAGAATAAAGGAAGGGCAATTTTTGAGTGTGTGGTCCCGGAGTGCGTGAGGACACGGTCACCTCCCCTACTGACTCAGTAAAGGACAGAACAACCAGCAACAAAGAAGGAACAAACTCCATATGTGAGAGAGACACCTAGATGACTCGATGTGCACAGAGACAGAGAGGCCAGTGATCCGACTCCACTGGGAGGAGGAGAGGCCCCACAAGTGCAGATTGCCCAGGTAAAAGAAGACAATGAAACCTAGAAAAATGGAAAGGAGCACGAAGAGGTACACGTGGGAGCCTGGGTGCACTGGAAACTCAGAAAGAGGGCTATCCGCCCAGTGTGAAAAGGACAATTTGCCCAGTGTGAAAAGGGCAATCTGCCCAAGGTGAAGAGGGCAATCCGTGCAAGATGAAGAGGGCAATCTGCCTAAGGTGAACAGGGCAATCTGCCCAAGGTGAAAAGGGTAATCTGCCCAAGGTGAAGAGGGTAGTCTGACTGATTTTTTATTATTGAACTTGGAACTAAAATTTGAGAGATATTATTTAATTTGGCCCGGTTCTATGTTCTTTCATCGCCAGTCCTTTCTACGGCTGGCTTTTAAACAAGTACAAAATTACAAAAAATGTCATCAAATGTCATCCATTTTTTTGTGGGGGGTTACCTCCCCAAGCCCCACCTCCCTCACTGATCTTTACCTATTCCCTACTCCAACCCCTTATATGCCCTTTCCCACCCCCTAAACATTTTGTTTACCTTTTCATAATTCTGTACCCATTTAAAAGCCAGTCGTAGAAATTACTGGTGATGAACTGACATTATACCCTCGGTTCGAATGGGCAGGAATACACCCCGGATTCCCCTCAATAATGGCTTGGATCAGCAAGAAGGTCCGAGCTCACCCGTGCAAATGCATATTACTAACATTTTAAATTGTTTTCCTTAATATTTTCAAGAGTCATAATCTTGTTATACTGAACAAAGCACATTATCAAAACCTAGAATAACCATGCATATTATGTTTTGAAAAAGATCAAGGAATTTGCAGACTAGAAATGTGTTAATGTGTCAATTGACCTGATTCACAGGTTGTTATCCAAAAGGATTGTGCCATTATAAACCACTTCCAGTCTCAAAAAAGTACAAGCCCCAATAAAGCCAAATCTGACTCCACCCCTCATAGTAAGTCTTTGACCTTAAAATGCTGTCTCCTCAATACCTGCTCTCTTGTCAAGCATTCAGTTGAAATCGCTGACAAGATCATTTATAAGATAGCATGCGTACAATATCAAAAATGTGTTGAAAGTAACAACATCCTTGCAGAGGAACAATCTGGCTTTCGTGCCAATCATGGCACTGAGACTGCTCTTTTGGACTTTCAGAATAATATTGCTTCCATTATAGAGAAAGGTAATCGTGCATTGCTTCTCTTGTTGGATCTCTCTTCAGCATTTGATCTGATTAACCATGAACTTCTTGCCGAAACACTCACCACAGTTGGTAGATGCTCCCAGTCCGCGGCTGACTGGTTTGAATCTTTCTTAGGTCCTAGATCTGCAGCAGTCGTAAAGGGGAATTTCTCCTCCCTATTAATCCCACTTTTATGCGGAGTCCCTCTGGGATCATGTTTGTCACCATTTTATTTAACATTTTCTCCAAATTACTGTGTGACATGCTATAAACCATGGGTGTCAGGTTTACAAATGATGCCGATGACACACAGTTGGTTTTTACTTTATCTGGAGACTATGAACAAGATGCTCACAGAGTAGGAGAGGTCTTTTCAGCTGTACAAGTCTTGATGGCTTCTAATTCATTAGCTCTTAATGAGGGCAAAACCGAGCTTATGATAATCAGTACACCCCAGAGATTAAAACAAATTAGATGACAACTATCAAAGCTTTAAAATCATCAACAGTAACATCTTGGTCACTGACCATGTAATAACGCTAGGCGTTTTTATGGATTCTCATCTCTCTTTCAAAAGTCACGTCTCCTACCTTAAGTCCACCTGCTCCTTTTTCTCCAATCTTCTCTGGCAAATCTGCCCATATCTCTCCAATCCCTATCTGGCTGTTATATCTGGTGCTATAGTTAATTCTAAACTTGATTATTGCAACAGCTTGCTGATGGGCACCTCTAAATCGAATATAAGTAAACTCCAAACTATTCAGAATGGAGCAGTTAGAGCAGTTAATGGCTTCAGTAAGTACTCGAAGATATCGGCCGAGAGAAGGAATCTTCACTGGCTTCCAGTTGGTCAAAGAATTAAATATAAACGTGCTGTAATGATCTTCAAATGTCTATCTGGTACGGCTCCGAAATATCTCTCTGACAAAATACAGAAATCACCTATTAGAAGAACTCTGTGATCCAATAACAATCAGGAGCTAGTCCAACCTCGCCAACTCCTAAAAAGAGTTGATGGCATTAATTTTAGTGTCTGGGCTGCTAAAACATGGAATTCATTGCCCCTGTCTATAAAAACTGTGGATCCATCAATACCTTCAAAAAACAGCTCAACACTTGGTTATTTGATGACGGCACTAAGTAAAATCCTCTTTCTCTCTCGTCTCATTCTTTGGCACTCCGATTCTCCAGCTGTCTGCCCTTCATGTTTCATGTCTGTCTCTGTCTCTGTGAGCGCTCTGAGGCCCTTCGGCGATTCAGCGCTATACAAAAACGAATATAGATAGATAGACTTCTGTGAATCAGGCCTACAGTATTGTCATACTGCCTTATATATTTATTTAATCTTGCCTTTTTCAAATCCTCACTTCAGAAGAATACAATGTCATACTTGGATGGAGACGGGCACTCCCTCTATTCAATGCATATCAAATATCAACATGTTGGCATTCCTGCCCAGATTTAGCATGTAGTCTTCTGCATAATACATTTAGAAATAATTTCAAAATTTCAAATGTCGTTTTCACACACTTCACACCATATACGGTTATCGCTGGCCCTTGCACTCTGTTAAAGCACATCCAAAAATAACCGCACAGTTAACCTATCAACACAAATACTGCATTTCATTTGTGTGATGTAGTTTCATACATGCTTCATTTCTTTGTGTCGTAAAAGCACTGCCGAGGGCGCCATTCAACTCTGTTGCCGTTTCAAGCATTTACCAGATTTTTAAATATCCTACAAGTGTTTTTATTTTTGGCAACTGCTTTAAAAAAAATACAAAGCATTTCAATTCCCATGCATTTAAAAAAAAATACAATTATGTTGTTCGAAGGGCCAGTGAAGGCAGGTCAGTTATTACATCGCTTTGGTGGATAAGGTCTGAATGTTGAACTTCTGCAGCAGGGTTGCTTATTCGGGATTGGGGCAGACTGCTGTGCTTTAATGAGCATCATCAGCTTGCATCACTGTCACAAGCTAGGGGCCTGGCCCAATAATGCTGAACTGCCTTCAAAAGGCATTACACACCTATTGAGGCCTAGTAAAGGATAAGCACGGCGTGGGAAAGCATGCTAAGTTAGTTTCACAAACCCATAAAAGAAACTGAAAAAAAGACGAATGGTTTTCTGAGAACTGGTCAGTTATTCATAATAAAGAAGGCACAACGAAAAGGAACACAAAAAAGGGAGGAAAGTAAAGCTGGAGTGGGGAGGAGGGCTGAGTGGGGAAAGGTGTGAGCTCAGAGGGTGTATCCACACAATACCCCCCCCCCACCAAAATGCCAAGGAACAAGGAGGATTTTGCTCTGTGTCATCAGCAAAGACATAACAGATTCACGTCATAGAACCACGTGAACCCTATTTGTTGGCAAAATACACTAACCTTTAAAGCTCCATTTTGCCTTAAAACCTCATTCCCATTAAACAGTGCTTACTAAAATTAAGGTTGCTCTTGTGTGGAGGATTTTATTACCAGTATGTGTAAACCATCCCATTTCGCAAGCACAAAATGAATGCTCTAAGCAATGTAGTTCCTACGTAGGATTGACAACAAAAATAGCACACGGGATTATTCCTTCAGTCATTATTCTACTTAGTCTCGCTCACTCCCTGGTAATTATTTGTCTTTTAAACATATTTTATTACAATTTCGATTATAATGTCAATAATACTTCAGGTGCAGAACAGCTGTACAACAATACAAAGGGGGGAGGGAGCAAAGAAGAAAGTAGACAGAAAAAAAGAGGGGAACAGGTGTTGTATTATTATACACACACATAATTGAAAACACCCAAATCCTATTAATCTGATTTGGTTTTCTTTTTAAACCATTTTTATTTTTCTCTTGCAGACATTGTGATCAAACTAATTAATCAATATTTATGAGAAGGCCTTGCAGCATTTTTCCACAATTGAAAGACTTGTTTGTTTAGCCACAATGGCTTCTGTATAGATACATTGTTTGTGTTCAATCCTAGGATTTATAGAATTTGACCTAACACAAAGGAGATAGGGGATCTTACGTAGTGAGGTCCAAAATTAAATCCACACTGTGAAGCACTTCATTCCAAAATGTGTTCCACTAATAGACCTAGAGGACCAGCAATTGACTATAGGTAACAGTTTATTGGACCACATTTTCCATGGTGACCAATACACATAGTGCATCATCCTCTGCTGCATTCATCTCAGGCCTATGTCTACTTTCCAGTAGGATGGTCCAGAACCCATATGAATCCAATCCTCTCTGGATATACTCTGCCCCAACTCAGATTCCTAGTTGTTCTTGTCTCTTAATCCTGATCTCTTAATATCAAAAAGTGTGATTTGGAGTGGTACTGAATCAATATATAGTTGAGGCAGCCAAAATGGGCAGATTTAGATAGACTGTATACTCTGCATAATTCATGTACATGTGTGTTCATTGTGTTCATTGTTATAAAAAGGTAATTTAACAGGTTTTGGAGTTTACTCACTGGATTTCGTGAGTAGATGATTTGTATTTACATTTCAGGAATCCAAATCTAACAGCTTGTTCCCTTCCAAGATTTGGTCCAGTACTCAAATCCCAGCTTGCTGGCAATATTTCCATGACATTATATGATTATCAATCTTTAATGCTGGGTTCTTCCACAGGCAATATTCTCTTGATAGAAGCCATTTTTCTCCCTTAACTATGTTAGTATCCTTCCATTTCTTTATTACATGTCTAATCAGTGGTGGTGGTGTAGATACTTGGAGCCATTACTGTCGATTTTTTCTAATACCATTTCACCTAATGAGATTTCACTGAATTAATTTCACCAAAAATGGTAGAGGAAATGGTATAAGTGTAATGCATAATAGGTGGGGTGTGGAGTAAAGGTATATGTTAGGGTAGGTGGGTGAGCAGGGGCTGCGGGGGGTAGAAAAAGTAAAAAGTAGATTTAATTTTTGGGTGAAATGGATTCAGTGAAATCTCCATTAGGTAAAATATTTTTGAAGAAATCACACACATCCACTTGGAGCATCGTTCAGGCTCATTTTGAATCAGTATTATCCAATAATGAAGCGTACGTGGAGAATTTGCTCTATGATACTCTTGCATCTTGTGGAATCCAAAGCCAATCAGTTCAACAGGACCATGACACACATCCAAGGGGATCTTTGCTTTGTTCCCTCGCCGCAAAATGTGATGAATACTTCATAGTCTTGAGATATTACAGTAAAATACTAAAAAGATGCAACAATTCTGTAGGTCATTTTAATTACACCTATTTTTCCCAAAGTGGTTATGTGAGCTTTCCCCATTTTTTGCTCAGATTTCGAATTTCATACATCTTCAAGTAAATGTTAAGAGTTAAAAACGAATTCATATCTCTAATCATAGTACTTTAATTCCCTATTAGCTAAATGCAATTTAGTATTCCAAAACAATCCTCTATAATATGAAGCAGGCAGAGGGGACATTTTTGTTTTTGATTTGTGCACTTTAATATCAGAAATGTTTAAAAATCTGTTAAGTAGCTCTATCAGCCTTTGGAAGAACCTTAACCGGTCATCTGGATACATGAGGGTCTTTGATATACAAATCACACCTTTAGACCATTATGAATTTGGATGGCCAGGGGTTCAATGAACAGAGGAGATAGTGGACATCTCTGTCTGTGTCCCTTTTGAGTGGAAACTCAGCTGATGTACATCATTCACTGATACTCAGGCTTTTGTTTTGTATGTAGTGCATCAAAAAGACTTCAACAAGTTGGTCCAGAGCCAATTTGACATAAAATCTGTTGCAAATATGTCCAACGTACTCTATAAAAAGCTTTCCCCGCATCACTACTCACAGCTGTACAGGATACTGCAGATGATTCATGAAAGAATATTAGTTCCCTTAATTGTCTCAGGTATTATGCCCCAATCTGTCTGTTTTTTATGAATTAGGTAAAGCAGAATTTTTCTTAACCTTCAGGCATAGATTTTGGCCAGTAATTTAGGGGCCGATTCATGGAAGTCCCTGCGCGTGTACACCCCAGGATGTGCGCCAAACCCGTGCATGGCGCACAAGTCACTGCAACATCCCGAAAGGCGTGCGCGACGCGCACAGTGAAAGCGCACAACCTCGGCGCATACACCAGAAAGTGGGCGGGACACGGGGCGTAACGCGCGGAGTGGGGAACAACGCGCGAAAATAAGGGCGTAACTGGGGATGTACTGCAGGGAAGCAGACGGAACACCCACACGCACTCGAAACACACGTATTCATGGAATCGAATAGGGCAAAGCCACGCACAGCCAAAGACACGCACAAGCCGAAACACGTCCGCCACACAAAGGCAGGCGGTAGCGTCCCTGCGCATTACAAAAGTGGCAACATACAGCAATTGGGCCTGTGCGAGCAGGCTACGTGTATTTCAAGGGTTCGCGTGAAGTTTCTCACGCGATGGGGCCTGGGGGAGCGGGCTACGTGTATTTCAGGGGTTCGTGTGAACTTTTTCACGCGATCGGGCCTGGGGGAGCGGGCTACGTGTATTTCAGGGGTTCGCGTGAAGTTTCTCACGCGATCGGGCCTGGGGGAGCGGTCTACGTGTATATCAGGGGTTCGCGTGAAGTTTCTCACGCGATCGGGCCTGGGGGAGCGGGTTACGTGTACATCAGGGGTTCGCGTGAACTTTTTCACGCGATCGGGCCTGGGGGAGCGGGCTACGTGTACTTCAGGGGTTCGCGTGAAGTTTCTCACGCGATCGGGGCTGGGGGAGCGGGTTACGTGTATTTCAGGGGTTCGCGAGAACTTTTTCACGCGATCGGGCCTGGGGGAGCGGGATACGTGTATTTCAGGGGTTCGTGTGAAGTTTCTCACGCGATCGGGCCTGGGGGAGCGGGCTACGTGTATGTCAGGGGTTCGCGTGAAGTTTTTCACTCGATCGGGCCTGGGGGAGCGGGCTACGTGTACGTCAGGGGTTCGCGTGAAGTTTCTCACGCGATCGGGCCTGGGGGAGCGGGCTACGTGTATGTCAGGGGTTCGCGTGAAGTTTCTCACGCGATCGGTCCCGGGGGAGCGGGCTACGTGTATGTCAGGGGTTCGCGAGAACTTTTTCACGCGATCGGGCCTGGGGGAGCGGGATACGTGTATTTCAGGGGTTCGTGTGAAGTTTCTCACGCGATCGGGCCTGGGGGAGCGGGCTACGTGTATATCAGGGGTTCGCGTGAAGTTTTTCACGCGATCGGGCCTGGGGGAGCGGGCTACGTGTACATCAGGGGTTCGCGTGAAGTTTCTCACGCGATCGGGCCTGGGGGAGCGGGCTACGTGTACATCAGGGGTTCGCGTGAAGTTTTTCACGCGATCGGGCCTGGGGGAGCGGGCTACGTGTACATCAGGGGTTCGCGTGAAGTTTCTCACGCGATCGGGCCTGGGGGAGCGGGCTACGTGTACATCAGGGGTTCGCGTGAACTTTTTCACGCGATCGGGCCTGGGGGAGCGGGCTACGTGTACTTCAGGGGTTCGCGTGAAGTTTCTCACGCGATCGGGGCAGGGGGAGCGGGTTACGTGTATTTCAGGGGTTCGCGAGAACTTTTTCACGCGATCGGGCCTGGGGGAGCGGGATACGTGTATTTCAGGGGTTCGTGTGAAGTTTCTCACGCGATCGGGCCTGGGGGAGCGGGCTACGTGTATGTCAGGGGTTCGCGTGAAGTTTTTCACTCGATCGGGCCTGGGGGAGCGGGCTACGTGTACGTCAGGGGTTCACGTGAAGTTTCTCACGCGATCGGGCCTGGGGGAGCGGGCTACGTGTATGTCAGGGGTTCGCGTGAAGTTTCTCACGCGATCGGTCCCGGGGGAGCGGGCTACGTGTATGTCAGGGGTTCGCGAGAACTTTTTCACGCGATCGGGCCTGGGGGAGCGGGATACGTGTATTTCAGGGGTTCTTGTGAAGTTTCTCACGCGATCGGGCCTGGGGGAGCGGGCTACGTGTATATCAGGGGTTCGCGTGAAGTTTTTCACTCGATCGGGCCTGGGGGAGCGGGCTACGTGTACATCAGGGGTTCGCGTGAAGTTTCTCACGCGATCGGGCCTGGGGGAGCGGGCTACGTGTACATCAGGGGTTCGCGTGAAGTTTTTCACGCGATCGGGCCTGGGGGAGCGGGCTACGTGTACATCAGGGGTTCGCGTGAAGTTTCTCACGCGATCGGGCCTGGGGGAGCGGGCTACGTGTACATCAGGGGTTCGCGTGAAGTTTTTCACGCGATCGGGCCTGGGGGAGAGGGGTACCACTCACCGTCTGCCTTGTGTGTAGAAGAACACGTAGCCAACACCCGCTGTGAAGTAATAGTGTGTGAACCCCAACGGATGGAAAACACACGCACCGCACGAAAAGCACGTACAGAACAGTGTAAAGGCACGCGGGATCTCCAAGCCCTGCCAGGGCAACGCCCGTGCGCAAAACATCACAGACGCGCTTACGCTGTAAGGGCCTTTGGTCCAATGAAATCGCGTACGCGTGCTGACGCGCTTACGCGCTAAGGGCCTTTCCTCGATTTTCACGCTGACGTGCAGGATTTTCACGTGCCAAATCACTCCGTATCAAGCTGGCCACGCGAAAACCCACGGAAGACCACGCTCCTGCCCAGAAGGCCGAATTACTGCCCCCCAGTGCCTCGAGCAGCCTCCCACGTGCCATCTGCTGCTCCCTGCCTGCCTGCCTGCTGCCACCGTGCCCTGCCATTTAGTGCCTGCACATCAGCCATCTGCAGGGGTCCAGTTGCTGTGTCCACCCCTGCTGGAACAGAAGACTCCCGACTCAGATAACATCGCTCCACAGCCCAGCCCCAGGACCCAGTTGCCCACCCACTCCTGCCCCTGGGGTTGCCATGTCGGGCACATCCACATCTGGCACCAGTGGCAACCCCCGGCCAGAGGGGCAGAGGGGCACCAGCTTCACTGCCACCGAAGTTGGTGTCCTGGTGGAGCAAGTCCTGGGGCAGTATGATGCCCTCTTTGGATCGTCCCGCGCCAACAAGAAAGGACGGGAGAGGATCTGGGCCGACTGTGTGGTTGCCATCAACGCGGAGGGGGTGGCAACCCGCACCATCCAGAAGGTCAAGAAGCGCTGGGAAGACATGAGGTCCAGGACCCTCATGAAGGCCCGGCGCCTCGTGGAGGGGGGCCGGGGCCGCATGAGTTCCATCCAGATGGGGGTCCTGGAACGCGTACACCCAGCGCTCCACGCCCAGGTCCTTGAGAGGGAGACCCGTCTGGAGTTGAGCGGTAAGTGGCCAAGCATTGCTGTGTGAGACAGGGCATGTTGCAGTGTGCTGGTTGTCTGATACTTGCCTGTATGTGTGACATAGGCCATGTACGCATGTATGTGTGCAGGGACATCATGGTAATGCATGTGCGACCAGTAATGTGTGAACCGCACGGTTGTTGCATGTGTTTAAATGCGACATGGGGAGCCCTATGCAGATTGTACACATGAGAGCATGGCAGTCTCTGTTCCTGGACATGGGTGGGGGTGAGGGATGGGTGCTGATGCCAGGTACATATATGGTGTCCATGTCTGTGTGCCTGACCTGCGTGTCTGTGACTTGTGGATGCCATGGATGCATGACACATGTCTGTGACAATGTACAGATTCACTGATGCAGCCTAGTCATCCTTGTATCCACTGTGATTGGGGTGTACGGGGCCAGATGGATGTGACTGAGGTGAAGTGTGTGCA
Source organism: Ambystoma mexicanum (assembly GCF_040938575.1). NCBI lineage: Eukaryota > Metazoa > Chordata > Amphibia > Caudata > Ambystomatidae > Ambystoma > Ambystoma mexicanum. The sequence goes on from NC_090932.1 coordinate 721,994,158, forward strand.
TGTGATAGGCATGACCCATGATGCATGTGAGTTCCATTACATTGTATGTTTCGAGAGTCCATTGGACATGTATGGAAATGTCCATGGCAAGCACCATGACTGTCACTGTGTGTGTTTTGCCTGGACTGACACATGTGTTGTGGAGGGACATGATGGAAGTGTACTTTGACAGTGGCACTCATCTGCTATTGCTTCCTGTCTAGGGGACCATTGTACAGTACCCTGATGCTTGTGTTCTATGTCTCCCTCTATGCAGCGGCTAGTGAAGAAGAGGACGGAGACGGCGCTGTGGAGCAAGGCGGCGGGGATGCCCCCACGGCTGCAGCGGAAGGGGTGGGTGAGCCCCCACAGGGGCCTGCTACAGCGGAAGACGGTGAGGAGCCATCCAGGTTGGTGGTTTCCACAGAGGAGGAGGAGGCCGCCACTGAGGCGCACATGGGGCCTGGTGGGGCATCCCTGCTGGTGCAAGTGGTGCAGTCCAGGGGCAGGGGCAGGAGGCAGCACAGGTCACTGTGGAGGGGCCTGTGCATGTCGCTGTCCCTGACCCTGTGGGTGCACCACCATGCACCAGCAGGGATGCCCCGTCCCAGGCACGTCCGCAGGTAGAGGGGATGTCCATGTCATCTGACTCCCCTCCACCTGCGGACGAGGGGACCCCTGGCCGTATGGAGAAGGTCCTGATTGGGGTCGCGATGCGCACAGCTGTGATTCATGATGCCGTCCGTGCTTCCCAGGAGGAGCACGCACGTCATCACGAAGAGCACCGTGCCGACGTGGCCCAATTGGGATCGTCCATGTTCGGGGGTTTCCTGCATGTGTCGGCCAATCTGGCGGCCCTCTCCTCCTCTGTGGAGACTATACGCCAGTCGTTCTCCTTGCCGTCTTCTGGCCCAGATGCCACCAGGGCCCCCTGTGGACCTGCCCTGACCAATGCAGCCAGCTCGGTGGGGATCCCATCCCTGCCACAGTCGGGAGTCAGAGGTCCAGCAGGGGTGGACACCACAGCAACTGTACCCCAGCAGATGGAGGATGTGCCGGCATCATCAGGCAGGGCACGTGCACGACGGCGTCGGTGGATTCCATCAGCCTGGATGCCGTCGTGCTGGCAGAGGCAGTGGCGTCGGAGGCAGCAGCGGAGTCAACGTGGGAGGCATCATGGCTCGGGGCCATCAACATCGGAGGGGCAGGCATCGGCCGGAGGGCAGGAGGACCCAGGACGGGAAGTGTCTTCCGTGTGGCAGCGGTTGGGCCAGCATATAGGTGCGGAGCGGCGGCGGGCGGAAGAGGCGCGGCTCACAATGGTCAGGGTGGAGAACTCCATGCGGAGGGCCCTGAGGCGGGCCGAGTGCATCGAGGCAATCCGCAGGGGGTTGGAGGAGCAGATGGCGTCATCCCTGCGGACCCTCGGGGCCATGGAACAGGACCGCCTCCGGGACATAGACGAGGAGTTTGATGATGCCCTGGCCCGGAACACCACAGAGTGAGCCGCTGGACTTGCCCGCCGCCTTTGTATATAGTTCTTTAGTTTTAGGTTTCATTTGTTTCTTCTTATGATTTGGAGTCGACGGACACAGCTCCACTTTTTGTATATAGTTGCATTTTAGTTAGGGTTTTTTGTAGGTTTCCTTTGTTCAGTTGGGCTCAGGGACCCTTGGATGTTTTGTACATAGTTCTTCATTGGATTGATTTTATTTTTAATGTGACTTTGAACAACTTTTTTTTGGATTTGGATTTGTAGTTTTGATTTTTTTGGACGGACATGCAGCTTATCTTTTTTTCATTGCCATTGTAGTTTGTTTCATTTCATTTGCATTCAATTTTTTTTAATACAATTTTGTTTTCATACTTCACTGTGTGGTATCATCTCATTGGTTTCATGCATGTCATGTTGGGTGTTTTCCCATTCATTTGCAACCATTGTGTGTGACGGACATGGGTTCATTTGCTTTATGAACATTGGGGGTGTAACATGTAATTTCCATTTCCATGTGGGTGAATGGGTTACTTGGTAGGGCCTTTTGGCTGTGGAGGCTGACCATAACGCACATGATTGGGGATTGTGAGGACCTGGGTGCAGGGGACATGAGTGGGGGCCTGGTGGAGGCTGCCCCTGGTGACTGGGGGTGGGGGTGGTGGGAGACATGGGTGGGGCCTGGTGGCAGGTGCCCCACAGTGCTGGGGGGTGGGGGGGTGGGGAACATGAGTTGGACATGGGTGGTGGCCTGCTGGTAGGTGCCCCACAGTGCTGGGGGGTGGGGGGGGTGGGGAACATGAGTTGGGCATGGGTGGGGGCCTGCTGGCAGGTGCCCCACAGTGCTGGGGGGTGGGGGTGCTGGGAGACATGGGTGGGGGCCTGCTGGCAGGTGCCCCACAGTGCTGGGGGGTGGGAGGGCGGTGGGGAACATGAGTTGGGCATGGGTTGGGGGCCTGCTGGCAGGTGCCCCACAGTGCTGGGGGGTGGGGGGGTGGGGAACATGAGTTGGACATGGGTGGGGGCCTGCTGGCAGGTGCCCCACAGTGCTGGGGGGTGGGGGTGCTGGGAGACATGGGTGGGGGCCTGCTGGCAGGTGCCCCACAGTGCTGGGGGGTGGGGGGGTGGGGAACATGAGTTGGGCATGGGTGGGGGCCTGCTGGCAGGTGCCCCACAGTGCTGGGGGGTGGGGGTGCTGGGAGACATGGGTGGGAGCCTGCTGGCAGGTGCCCCACAGTGCTGGGGGGTGGGGGTGGTGGGGAACATGAGTTGGACATGGGTGGGGGCCTGCTGGCAGGTGCCCCACAGTGCTGGGGGGTGGGGGTGCTGGGAGACATGGGTGGGGGCCTGTGGAGGGTGCCCCTGGTGGCTGGGGGTGCAGGGGGACATGCGTTGGTGGGCAGTAGTGCAAGTTGACATGTGGGTTGGCTGGGGGGCATGGCCATGGTGGATGGGGTGCCTGCAGGACATGTGCAGGGTAGGCCCCTGTGGTGTGAGCCACCTGCAGGGGCCGTGGAGGGTGTAGAGGGAACACCTGGGAGGACCCACACGTGCAATTCACTTGTGGTGCTCCCCGCGCACCCCTGAAATACACGTACCCTGCTCGCACGGGCCCAATCGCGTGTGGAAATTCCCGCGCACCCCTGAAATACACGTACCCTGCTGATATCGCGTGTGGAACTTCACGCACACCCCGAAATACACGTACCCTGATGGAATCGCGTGTGGAACTTCCCGCGCACCCCTGGTATACACGTACCCTGCTGATATCGCGTGTGGAACTTCACGCGCACCCCGAAATACACGTACCCTGATGGAATCGCGTGTGGAACTTCCTGCGCACCCCTGGTATACACGTACCCTGCTGTAATTGCGTGTGTAACTTCCCCTGTACACTGAAATACACGTACCCTGCTGATATCGCGTGTGGAACTTCACACGCACCCCTGAAATACACGTACCCTGCGGAAATCGCGTGTGGAACTTCCCATGCACCCTGAAATACACTTACCCTGCTGATATCGCGTGTGGAACTTCACGCGCACCCCGAAATACACGTACCCTGATGGAATCGCGTGAGGTACTTCCCGCGCACCCCAGTGATACACGTAGCCCGCTTGCTGTGCTGGTACAGGGTTAGCGCAGCCCTTTGCGCTGGATTGGATATATTGATGGCTTTTACCTGCGCGAGAGGCGTTCTTGGGGGCGTAACTGGCGCTGCTGCAGGGTCGCTGCGCCACTGTGCGCCACGGCTGGTTTTGGTGGCTGGAATCCATGAATACGCTGTGTGCGGAATTGGATTTTAGCGCACGCGGCTGGCGCAGGGATTCGCACGCGCACACTGTGCGCCAGCCCCGTGCGCCACTTGTGCGCTGGATTCTATGAATTGCCCCCTTAATGTCTGCATTCAATAGAGATATTAGACTGTAAATAGCACAGTCTTTGTGGCCTTTGCCCAGTTTTGGAAGTACCATGGAGCAATTGAATTTCCCTTTACTACAACAATATATTTTTTTTGAGGCGTGAAATAATGTCTCTACTGAATTTTCTATAGAACACAATGGCTAGGACATCAGGCCCTGGACTTTTCCCTCCCTTCATAAGATTCAGGGCTTCAATGAACTCTTCTGAAATTATTTCTTTTTTTAGATGTTCTTATTCACTTATTAGTATTTCGGGGATTTCTGTGCCTTCCATAAAATTCTATTTTCCACTCAGTGTTTTTTTCTAGAGAATATCGTTTTTTGTAATAAACACTGAGTGCCTCACAAATGTCCGCCTTTTCACTCCAAATTACATTCACTTCACCATTTATCGACAAATATAGCTTTGTTTCAATGTTTATGTTTTCAATGAAGGCAGCGTCAAGCAACTGTAGAACATTCCATCTCCAGCAACTTATGCAACTTTGTCCAACAGAGAACCAACTGAGGACCTATCTAAGACAGTCCCTATTGCAGCATGGCCTGATAATACTATATTACCTATCTCCACAGAGAGAGACTCCCTAAACACAGTTATGGAGATCTAAAACAAACAATTTGTGACAAAGTTCCATGTGGTGGAGAATAAAAAGTAAAGTGCTTATCTGTTGAGTTTAATTTCCTCCTCACATCCATTAGATCCCAGTACAATGAAGATCTATTATACCTTTCCTAGCTTTTTCCTTTGAATGAGTTCTGCCTCCTCTGAGTTACCTAAATTATTATCTAATGATGTATTAACATTCCCTCAAGCACTATTTCATGAGAAACTAAGGATGACATTACCCCATGTACTTCCCCTAAAAATATGTCTTTGGATGTATGAGGAGCATATTTACATCGATCAACGTCAGTGGCCTATTTTTCACAGTAACATGATCACCGACAAAGCATCCTACAATATCTCGCTTCACCGTATTGATAGACACTCTTTTGGAACAATATGCATACTTTTCTGGACTACTCCCGTAACAGCTGGAAATGTATTTGATGTAAGTCTTACATAATATATATTCCTTATCTTCTTCTTTGAAATGAGTCTCCTGGAGGAAATAAATATCATCCTTTTTGTTATTAATGAAGGTGAGCAACTTAGTACTTTTCACTGGGTTGTTCACACCTTTCACATTACAACTCAATAATTTATTTAGCCCTCCCACCACGTACGTTTGGTCATCAGCAGTGCAACATACCTTCCCAAAGGTTGGCAGATCGTTCTCTGCCTGTTACACTTTAGTAGGGGGTAGCATTGTTTTCCTTACTCTACTCAAATGATCACTCCAACATTATTTGTTTGAATGACCCAACCAAATACACACTACATAGAAAAGGGTGGTTAGAAAATAAATACAATATTGTGCATTTAATGGAGGGTAAACATTGCCCCAACTTATTTAAACAGAGTTTCAAAATGAAAGGCATTAGTCCATAAACAGTAATGTTGTGCCTAAAAACAAACCACCAATTATAATTGTTCAATAAGTGATATTAGCTAGTCTGCAATCAGCATCTTTCATAGCATAAAATGCACACTCTGACATATAACTCTAGCCATTTCTCTGTTTTTTTTCCACTGATCCCCTTCTTTTAACATTACATTACCCATCCACAAATGTGACGAAAGAATTTTTTTTAGCATACCTGAATACACAATGACAAGGTAAGAAATGGACAACAATGTCGTCTTCCAGCAATCTACAGATTTTAGTATCTATTTTTTATAAACCTTTTTTACCTTGTTGGTAATGCTGAATTAATTCTATAGTATTCACTTCATTAGGACCCTCACATCCACGACAATCGAAGCACTAGAGTTGTTCTTACTGTAACTTTTTTCTTTGGAGAGGGGCATTCAACTAAGCACACTGAGGTTGTCAATACAAGCCCCCCTGCAGGTGGGCCACTCACAACTGTCTCCTCCCCCCATTTATTTTATTTGAATCGGAACAAGCGTGTGCCGTGACTTAAGGAACCAGCCATCTCCCTCGTGCTATGCTTCAGAAAATGTTTCTACCAGGGAACCCATCATTTGAGTAACATCAGTACATCGTTGTGGTCATGACGTACTCGAGAAAAAGGTCCTAAGTACTGCTGCTCAACTGAATATTTAATCCTTCAATCATCCATTTTATCAGCACCATCTCAACCCTATTTGAGTCAATAGAAACTAAATAGTTGAACAACACAAATGTTCAAAAGAATTATTCAACACCTTTTGGGGTTTTTAAGCAAGTCTGAACATACCAACTAATAAAGTACAGTATATCTCTTTATTTTTTTGGATGCCATATACTTTTTCAACATTTATGTGGTTAATTCTTATGAGAGCAAATGTTTGCCTTTCTCATGGCCTGTGAATGCATGAGTGATCCCCTCAATCACTATCTTGAAAATAGCTCGATAGACCATATAGTATGTGAGTTATCCTGCTCTGGTGAGTTGTGTTGCCTCATTAAACATTTTCATCTGTGCCACTACTTCTTTACCATAGTCATAAAAAAAACAAATCAAGTCCTTCATTTTATTATCTCAACTAGAAACCTTAGGAACTTGACCACAAAGGCTTTAGGAGGTTGATTCAGGCTTGGTTTGGGAGCAAGGGTGCAATGAGGCGTGTCTGTCACTAGAGGTTTACCTCGAAGCAGGTCCAGCAATCTTGGTAAGGTTTTCTGAAGGAATTCAATAAGCCTCTCTTTCTCCACATCTTCAGGGAAACCCATAATCCTGACATTATATCTTCTTGAAAAATTTTCTTGCCCCATGACTTTTTCTGGCTGCACCCAATTACAGAGTCAAGTCAAAGGACTTTTTCTCTAGTGATACTATCCTGTCTTCAGTGTTTAAATCTCTTCCTTTCAATACTTCTGTATGCTGTTTTACAACTGCATGGTCTAGTCTGTTTTCAAATACAGTTTGTTTAATTTTCCAAATAGAAAGGACTACTCTATGGAGTCTATACATGAGACAGCCCTCTGCTGTTTGACCCTTAGCTCGGGCTTTGAGGATTAAAATCTCTTTTCTGACCATTCCTTTTTGAAGGCTTATTTTTAAAAGGGGTGTCTCTGATCAACCCCATTTTCATCTTCTCCTTCTCTGGTCCATCTTGTTGTTGGCAGATAATCCTTTTCAATTGATTGAGCCAGGTTTTGGAATTTTTATCAGGATCATTGAAGGCTGCCAGAACTTGCCTCCTAAACTGCTGCCACTGCTGCCGAATCTGCACGCGTCATTCTTAATAGTCCCATAATTTCCATAATCATATGTTAAATCCTTCTACTCCTTAAGAGTTCATATATCTTCATAAACCATTCTTTTAACAACAGGATTATAAGTCTACTGGTGTATGCTCCATAATTACACTCTCGTTATTTTATTACACTAAGCACAGAATAAAAGTGAAACACAGGAAGAGAGAGCACAGTTTAGCATGGGGCTAAGAAGGGCAAACACACCAGAGCGAGACAGGCATCCATGTGCCGTTCCAAGCAAGCCTTAGTTTCTAGCAGGTTACATGTGCAGTATGATGAGTTTGAACAACCTGCAGAGTAAGGCCATCCGATTGCAAGCACAGCTCCATTTGGACATACTACAAAGTCTTGGGGCACAATGAAAATAGTGTTGGACAGCTTTTTTAGTCAGTGCTTTAACCTCCAATACCCCCAATCTTCCATCTTTCTTCTGTGTTGAGTCACAGGTTTTGAGGGGCATCTCAGAACAAAGCACACATTTTATCTAATTAGGACCTTGCTCTATCTTAACAGCTAATAAGATTGCTCAGAATGCAGGCTTTATCTTCTAATACAGGCATCCATTCTGAGCCATCTGATGGATGCACCCTCCACGCCCCTCATTTTCACTGCACCGATTCTTTTTTTTACGTATCTGTCAAACTGTCTTCCTCTGTTGTCTCTCCACTACCCATGCTATTCATCGTGAATGCAGTAATTGTTTTGAAAGAACTCACTTTCTTTATGTGGCTGCTTTGTCTTGTTTTCTTTTTTATGAAGAATTGATTGTCCTCTGAGTGATTTGTGCCTAGAGTGTATTACAGGTCTTCAAAAAATATACACCCTCTTCCACAAGCAACCCGAACATTTGGTCCAGGGTAAGGATAGTGATGACCATCTATGTGGGTGGGCCATAATGGCTGGCAGCAGTGTTGCAGTGTTTGGTAATGGCCCTCACGTCACTCAGAACTAATAACTTGTGCTGGCAGACCTTTACGAGGCAGCAGGAACCGCCAGCCGGGGGTACTACTTAAGCAATAGAACCCGAGCGTTTGGGGCATTACCAACTCAGGTAATGCCCCGGGGCCCATAGGTAAGGACCCGAGCGAAGGGAATTAAAAAAAAAAAACGTACCCGAGTCCCCCGCGGGGGGCGAAGGCAGCCTCTCAGCCGCAGGGAGGCTCGGAGCGGGGATGGCCCCGCTTTGAGCCTCCTCATTGGCTGAGCGGTTGCCACGCACCCCGCCGGGCACAAAGGCCGTGGAATCTCGACGGAGGGATTCCCGGCCAGGTAGGGACCTGGCGAGAGCCAATCAGAATGCTTGTTGCATTCAGATTGTCTCTCGCCGGGTTACTAATAAATAACAAGTTTTTGTTTTTATAGAAGAGATGAAATTATACTAATGATCATGAAGAATAGGTGACCTCTCTATACCATGAATACCTCCAATCCTGAAAAAATGACTAGATCATGTATATTAATCATGAAACAAATATAAATGTGTTTTAATTAAATATTCATGCAATTGGTTATAAAATCTTCATAGTTACTAAGATAAGCAACTCCAAGTATTTACGCAAATATAAGTCCAACATACACATAGCAACAACACAACATTAATTAGTACTTCAAAAAGAAGTTGATACCAAATATAACAATAAACTGCCCTCAATTGTGTCTTCACTGGCCCGAAAAGTTTCTGTCCCTCTAACACAACCTAAATGTATTGGACATTCATCAAGGGATGAAAGCTGGGAGCAACGTGAATGAAGGGCACTTGTATGAGTATGACAAGACGACTTCCAAACAAACTTAGTTTCCATAATCTGCATCCTACGCATGATATCCCCTGATTTTCTGAATATCCAATATCATGTCTTTATCAATAAGACACCAGTTAAGTCACTGACGATGGTCACGCTGAATGCTGCTCTGCTTGTCACTATATTCCATGCACTATAGAAGAAAAATGTCAAAGTAACAAGCAAGGAAAACAACATTGAAATTTAAGTGTGTGGATGTAATCCCTCTGCATCTGAACTCAAGGGGAAACAGACTTGCCAAGTTTGGCATATTTGACTGGTCAACTATTATTGTTGTGTTGTTGCAATGTGTATGTTGGACTTTTTTGTAAATACTTGGAGTTTCTAATTTCAGTAATTATGAAGTAACTATGACATTTAACTATGAATATTTAATAAACACATTTATATTTTTTCATTATTTATATACATGGTCTAGTCCATTTTTTTCAGGACTGGAAGTATTAATGGTATAGAGAGGTGACCTATTCTTCATGATCATTAGTATTATTTCCTCTCCTGTGTTTTATATATATAGGTATTGTGGTGCACCCAGGAAGTAGGAGAGACACGTGTTCTTAACACCTGGTGCTTTCTGTGCTCATACCAATTTGTAAAAAAACAATTACTAAATAACATGCCATACTACTTTCTGTATCTGTACTTTTTTGTGATGTACAGTAATATACAAAATAAATGATCACTTAAACTAGTGTAGTTAGGAACAACCAAAGGACCAGACTATATTTTACAGCATGCACGTTACCTAGCAGCACAGTGAATACAAAGAATTAATGATTTCATAATATTAATGATTGATGTTAATTAGCTCCCTAGAAACATATCACCTGGCTCACACAAAGTGGAACTGTGGTGGCTAATGTAGGCCAGTTGACAGGCCCTGTTGCATCGACTTGCTACTTGCATGTAACTGAGTGACAAGTGCTGTAATAAAATGACTACTGCTTTGCAGGCATACAGGTATGTATAGTGAAAAAAGCCCTTACTCTGCCCGCCCCTATTACTAAAATGAGCACTGATTGCAATCATAAAGATGAAACAGGCATGACCTGAGTGGTACATCTGCTTTGCCTAAATCGGGTAGCATGGGCATAGGGATCTCTAAAGCTTTTAGGAGGGGTGTGAGCTAGCAAAGAAAGATTCAAAGACAATAGTACTGGGGTACCAACATATAAGAATATCCAACCAATGTTCTTTATAAATGGGAGACTTTAATTAAACTATTAAACTAAAAATACAGATACTGTAATCAAACACAATATAGTCCACCATTGAAAGAGAAGACACAGAATGGCCATACTTTATAATAAAGGAGGTAATCATTTTAGCAGCAATGTTCAAGTTCAACACAGATGTCTTTAAAAGGGAATGAATGGGTTCTTAAATGTCAGTAGGGCCCTTTATAGCAGTCCAGGGAGACAGACTACTACGCATACCTTTAAGGCTTGTTTTCGAGGATTGACAGCATCGAGACATATGTCAAGGTGCTTTACAATGGGTCACATCAGCATCTAGAGGGTTGGGTCAATGGTATCCAATGGATCAAGTATGTCAATATGCTTGAGCCAGCTCGACACAGTCTAGTGATGCAATTCTACAACAGTGATTGCCTAGAATTGGGTGAAGAATAGGCAGGCAATGGTCGAGTCATTGTCTAGAAGCAGTCAAGTCAGTTCGCTGAGGACCAACAATGTGAATTTTCTTCCACAGGGACTGGCTACAAAGCAGCTGGACCACAGGCAGACATATGTCGGGTCAGCGACTCAATAGCTTGAGACTGATTGAAAAGTGGGAAGAGCAGAACAAAGCTCCCAGAGTGCCTGCAGAATCTCCAAAGTGACTCAAAAGTGGCCGAGAGAGCTATAAATTGGATTCAGGTGGGGAGAAGAGCTGAGAGCTGTTCCATGACTCCTGGTTTGCTTGGGGACCCTGTCTGCTGTCCCCAGGAATAAGGGGAGTTCTTTTTCATCCACATCCGACCATGAAGGATTCCAGAGAGCATGTGCAGGTACTGTCACCTCCGGTGAGCAGGTTCCTGCTACCAGTGTTCAGGCAGCAGTTAGGCCTTGCGCACACAGCATTCACCCCAAATGTGCCTCTAGAATGGGTGAGGGATGGCGTTCCTCACCCATGAAGTCTTTATTTCCACTTTCGTAGCTGTAGGCACTTGACAAACTGTACCTCTATACAGGTCCAGGTGTAATTCTCCTTCTTCTGAAGTCCAAAAATGATTCAATTAAAGAGGTTGTCTCACCCCTTTATGTGGCCAATCTGTCACAGTGGAATGGTCCTTTTCAAGCTTTCTATAAGATTGCCTGTTATGATTAGTGTCTTTTCCTGGTGATTTCAGTTCCAGTGTACTTTGTCTGCAAGTAGCGGAAAGGGAACAGAGGATGTGTGGGAGCGCAGGGAGATTCTAAAAAGGTGGGACCTCTTTCTATACCTCATGTACTTGCATGGTTACTGTACCTTCATCCTTTCCCCTTTCTGCCTGCTTTAAAGAATCTTTAATAATTACCAGGGAGATTCTAAAAAGGTGGGACCTCTTTCTGTACCTCATGTACTCGCGTGGTTGCTGTACCTTCACCCTTTCCCCTTTCTGCCTGCTTCAAAGAATCTTTAATAATTACCAGGGAGATTCTAAAATGGTGGGACCTCTCTCTGTACCTCAAGTTCTCTCATGGTTACTCTACCTTCACCCTATCCCCTTTCTGCCTAATTCAATGATTCTTTAATAGTTAGCACCCTGGTTTGACTTCCCTCTTGCTGGCAGAGCTTGTTCTTTAAAGTGTAGGTCCACTCCCTACACCCTTGGGGGCACATCGAGTTCTCCTGGAAACTGACAAGTCTTCCGAGAAAGAACCAAGGCTTGTCTAGGGCCGAATCCAAATGGTATGCTTTGGGTTGAACTCAGTTCCAAACAGCTGAACACAAAACCTCTGACTGGGGAAATGAGCCACTACATACCAAGCTGACAACAACATCAAAATAATATATTTTGGCCAGTGTAATTGTATATTCCCAGAGGCCACAGTGAGACATGTCTATGTTTGAGTTATTAATCTGCCACCAGGCCCTGGGACCACACAATTATATCATTTTGGTCAAGGCTGCATATGGTCAAAGGTAGAACCTGGAGGTCGGAATTTTGGATTACATCAGGCTGTTTGCAGGAATGCACAGTTTACTCTGTAACTGCCATGTCACCAACTTACAAGGCAGCTGCTCAGCAGAGCTACTTGTCAATACTATACATTTCATGATGGAGCAATCAATACAACAGTGAATCTGTTAAGTAGAGTGCCCTTTCAGAGGCAGAATTACCAGCATTATTTTGGGTTAGGAAAATCAAAAAAGCTCAGGCAAGTACACAATCACAAATGGCATTCTGTCACAAGTGACAAAACAACATCTGCACTGTGACTGACTAGTGCAGTAACTCTTTTTTGTACATGTTGGCCTGTTCAAATATTGGTGCTAAAAAGCCTTTCTCCAGTGAAAACGGAACCCGTCGTTACTGTAGCTTATGTGGTTCAACTCATGTAGAGGCCCTTTTATTAATGTGAAACATTGCCATAAACTATGAGGAGAATGATTTAATATTGTGCAAGTCCTAACCATGTATGCTCAATGGTTGTATGTCAGAATTCAGTATTGCCCTTTTTCATTTTTCCCAGAAAAATTGGCAAATTCTTTTAATGTTTTTAAGTACCTTTTTGATGGGGGTTCCTCATCTAAGCCTGCTTTATACCCACCTCTACCTCTGCTCTGCTTTACTCTTCCCCTTCCTTACGCACACTTTTTGTCTTTCTTTTACCCTATTTTCCTCCTTTTACTCACCTTTTCAGTCCAGCCCTTTATTTATATGATTGTATGGAAAGAAATCTCAAGGGGGACTGGACATTTGGGCTCAATGTGTCTTTTTCGGGTTTTCTGACTGCAAGTCAACTTCAACATATGATATGATATGATAGTTTATTTATATAGCGCCTATACACAATGTGTTTCAAAGCGCTTCAAGGCAAGAGAGGGAGCAAGGGAAAATACAATGACATTCTTACAGACCATGAACAGTAAGGATGTGAAATTAACTATTGCACTCGGCCTGACTACATTTCAGATAGTGCAAGAGCTAAGACAGAGATAAGGAAGGGAGAGGGAGAGTGGGAAGGAAAAGGACACAGGTAGGGGACTACCGTACTAGCATTGACATTTCTGGCTGAGCCTGAGAAAAACAAAAGGTGAGGGACAGGGGTGCAGAAAGGGAGGGGAGGAAAAAAACAAGAGACTATCGTACTTGGCCTGACGACATATCAGATAGTGCTAGGGGGGGGGACAAGGGGAGGTGGGGAGATAGATGAGGTTGCTATCATACTAGGTCCAGGGACAATTCTGATAGAGTAAGTGCATAGAAGAAAGTAAGGGTAGGAGATAGGAAAAGGGAAAAGGGGAGGAGAGAACAACAGAGTAAGCAGTCAAAAAGAGTGGAGAAGCAAGAGGGGAGAGCGAATGAGCGAATACAATTGCAGAAGTCAGCAGTAACATATCCTCTAAATCAAGTCACTAGTGATAGCCCTCCATTAAGTGAATATCAACTACAGCTAATTAGTGATGTGTGCCCTTGCGTGTTCACAACTTGCTCTGATTGAATGGGTTAGCATGTGAAAACATAACAAACCCGAGCTCAAAATGCATGCAGCAGTTAAAGAGAAAATATTACTGTTATTAGGTCATTTTAATATGTCTGGGAAAATTAAATTAAGAATTCAATAACCACACTTTTGAAAAAAAGACTTATGAATGCAAAGGGTAGGTTGGCCATGTACTTTGTATAGTGATCATTTTCCTAAACTTTAACCAAGTGCTAAAGACATGTATTAAAATGTATGTTATCTAGATTACTAATTCTGTGTTTGGCGATACATCATAGTCAAAACTTTGAACCTACATTTTATCGGTCATTGATGGTGTCTATTGCCTTAAAACACCAGCCTAGATCACATGAAATGCAAACATGTAGGACATTTTAACCTCGTTGATGGGTAGTTATGCCCAGCTGACTTTCAATTTTGAACCGACATTTTCACTGATGTACCTGTGCAAAAAGGCAATTGAACTGAGAGACCAATGCAGAAACAGGATATGCACAGTCTAACAAGCGCAAGAACCACCTTTAGTACTTTTTGATCTATTCAAATATTGATGCTTGTCCCTGGTTCAAAGTGGCCAGCCATCAGTTCAATTTATGTGATCCGGCCCCTGCTCCTTATTCTCTGGAGAACGGAACAGAAGGACCCTCGTGCTCCAATGCCACACAGTGGCCAGTCTGAGTACTGCACTGCCCCATGACACAGTGAATAAAAATATCCCTCTTTACCAATCAGCAGACCTTTGGATCTCATTGATAAAATCCAAATAGATATGGGATTGACTTGCAGTCAACACAAATATGCAAACTGGGCAGGTGTTAAATGTCCAGATGTGCACACACACATCTTCCACAAATTGCATGGTACATGAGTTGCATGTGCCAAATGTTCCTCGAGTACACACATGGATTGTATCATGTGGGCAGGAATGATATGGAATACTGCCAGAACCCTTTCTACATATGCACTGCATTACGTGCAATGGATAGTAGGGTTGAAAGTAGTGGCCACGCTCAGGCAATGTAAATAATGGCTACTTAGTCAACATCAAGAGGTGGTTTGTGATTCACAAAACAGGACCAACTGATGTGCGTATGACAGGTCTTCCCAGAGAGCAACAAAGCTTTTCTAGGACTGAACACAAATGCAGGGACGTCATGCGATGTCCCTTGTGACCTCTAGATAAAAAAACATAAACAAAAATAGAAACTCCTAAGCAGTGTTTGTGGATGTGTGTAGCCTGGGTCTCTGTTAGATGGTTTACCCTACTCCATTCCCAAAGCTCATCTTGGTGTAATGGCCCATACAAGCCTTATCTCCCTTCAGTCCCTCCCCCTTGTCACAGACCTGTCACTTGTAGCCCTGCACAGCCTCTGGAGTGAAGGGGTTTCAGGTTTGCAGTGGAGATAAGAGACAACGCGTGCCATTTCCACAATTGCCAACCCTACCGATTTAGGCGGTAGGATACTGCTTTTTAAGCAGTCCTACCGCCTACCGATTTTTTGGCAACAAATATCGATTTTTCAAAAAAAAAATATATATATATATATTTTTTTTTTTAATTTATTTTTTGGCCACGCCAGCTTGGGGGAGTCTTTCAAGGGTTCCCCGAGCTCGCATAGCGGGAGAAGGCACGGCATGCAGGCTTTTGATGTAAAAGGCGCCCACGGCGGCGGGCTAAATGCACCCCTCCATTGCGGGTGCCTTTGACAAAAGGCGCCATTAGCAACCCACCACACCAGCTCTGGGGAGTCTTTCAAGGGCTCCCCCGAACTGGCGTACCGGGAGAAGGCGCGGCATGCAGGCTTTTGATCTAAAAGGCGCCCATGGCGGTGGACTAAATGCGCCCCTCCGTTGCGGGTGCCTTTGAAAAAAGGCACCATTAGCCCCCCCCCACGCAAGCTCGGGGGAGTCTTTCAAGGGTTCCCCGAGCTGGCGTAGCGGGAGAAAGCACGGCATGCAGGCTTTTGATGTAAAAGGCACCCACGGCGGTGGGCTAAATGCGCCCGTCCAATGCGGGTGCCTTTGACAAAGGCGCCATTAGCCCCCCACCACTCCAGCTCGGGTGAGTCTTTCAAGGGCTCCCCCGAGCTGACATACCGGGAGAAGGCACAGCATGCAGACTTTTGATGTAGAAGGCACCCACAGCGGCAGGGTAAATACGCCCCTCCGCCGTGGGTGCCTTTGACAAAAGGCGCCATTAGCCCCCCACCACGCCAGGTCGGGTGAGTCTTTCAAGGGCTCCCCGAGCTGGCGTGGTGGCAGAAGACGTGGCAGGCGACTCATTGTCATTGAATGCACCCGCAGCAGAGGGCTCATTCAATGACAATGGGCTGCTGACATGCCCTATTCCTATCATTGCCTCCTCGCGTGACTATTTTTGAAACTTTAAGATTCCTACAGATTTCTGGTCACAGAATGTTGGCATGTATGCATTTCTGCATAAATGCTAGAAAGGTAACAAAATAAACATCAAAAGTGGATTAAGCGGCCGATCCATGGCCCAGAGCAACAAAGGCAGGGAGCTTAGAAAACCTACCCCCGGGGTCGGGCCCCGCAGGGGGACTCACAAGAGCGGGCAGCACACATTTCCCAGGGCCGTAACCCAAATAACCATTACCGAACAGTCATAGCAGAGCACTCTGCATTCAAAGGAAACACGTGTGGTGCAGAGACGTCCCTGATTAAAGTTGCCCATCGCGGTCTGTCATTGAGCTGCTTCACCCCCACCGCACCCTGTTATGTTTCATATTAACAGTGAGTGGCTATTTGGAAGTTGTTTATTCAACTCACAATAATGTTATTTTGTATGTGTTTATTTTATTATTCTAGTTTGCACATTACAGCAGTGGGTGCCTGTTGCATGCCTGCACTAGATTTAGGAATCTTAATACTGCCTTATTTAATCGATGAATTGGCTGCCATCATTTCCATGTATGTGATCCGGCCCCTGCTCCTTAATCTCTGCAGAATGTACCAGAAGGACCCTCGTGCTGCAATGCCACACAGTGGCCAGACGGAGTACTGCACTGCCTCATGACACAGTGAATACAAATATCCCTCTTTAACAGTCACCAGACCTTTAGCCCTCACTGACAAAAGACAAATTGGACAGATGTTAAATGTCCAAGTGTGCACACGCAAAGCTTGCATAAATTGCACGATATCAGAGTTGCATGTGCCAAATGTGTCTCCAATATACAAATGGATTGTATCCTGTGGGCAGGAACGATATGGAACACTGGCAGAACCCTTTCTACATATGTCTTTTTTATTTTACTGTTGTCCTATGTACTGAACTGCCCCCTCCACATTCCCCCCGCACCGCCTTGCACTTGCGCGATTTCATTGTCACCTGGCCTAGTAGGATCAGTGTCTCTGTCTTCCCTCTGTTCCCCCTCCCTTGCCTCGTCGCGCCTTGAAACACTTGTCTATAGGCGCTTTATAAATGCCATATCATATTACATCATATGTACTGCTTTGCATGCAAAGAATAGTAGGGGTGGAAGTAGTGGCCAAGTTCAGGCAATGTAAATGATGGATACGTAGTCAACATAATGGAGTGGTTTGTGATTCATAAAACAGGACCAAATTATTTGCTCTTAACTGTCTCCTAATGTCAGCATGTTATGGAATTTTAATAGGGGTTAATGTGTACGGGTTCCTTTGTTTTTTCATTGGCTTTTTCCTAAAAGAGGACCGCTTCCCACACTACGATTGTTCAGCTTCTGTTAAGGAAAGTGGAATCCATCCTTTACAGTTTTCCTTATTAGCTAGTGCTTAAGTGCCACCCTACATGCCAGAACTATTGCATTGGAGGCAGTTAGGAGAGTGATGACGTCATTAGGGACACACATTTTATAGGTGTTGTCTGGGTAGTCGCCCACCCACTGACTGCTCGTGGCCATTCTAGACTTATGGCAATTCTCTCCCAATACCTGCCCAACCCCGCCTAAAAGGCATCCTGCTGGGATCTCTTTGAGCTAACTTTACCAAGCATACCATCAAACTGGGGCCTGCCAGTGTTATTTCTTAACAGTCTAATGACACTTAATGGACTATTTGAAGCTTTAAATGTGCTACTGGTGTAATACAAATATATTGACTGAATGTGCCATTAGCCACTTGATATATATATATATATTGAAATTGTTTATTTAATATACGTATAGCACAAAGCTTTGTATATCATTTGGTTTAAAAAAAGGTTAAAAGGAAAACTCGCTCAATACGATAAAACAATTAAAACAAATCATTTGCAAGCAGCTTAAAATACATTTCATCATTTTTTTCAGTTAATCGCAATAAAGACATTTAAGAATCTCAACAATATGCATATAAAATCTAACAATAAAATAAATCAAGTAAGTGTCATCACCTTGTAGAAATTCATGCCATAATCGAGGAAAGTCAGACATGATAACAGCATTGTTATGCGATTTAAAATATTGCAAACGAAGACGATTTAGACTTTCACATACAATTAAAAGATGAAACAATGAATCTTCCAACAGATTGCCACATGATCTACAGTATTTATGGTTATATTCGATTTTGTTCAACCAACTTTTAGGTGATAATGCCACAGATGTATTAAATATATATATATATATATATCTGCTCCTTGCAATGGAAAATAAACATGAACAAAGGAAATAGTTGTGGTTTGACTATAAGTATTAAATAGCCATTTGCCAGGCACTGGTAATGATAAGATAATGATTTGTTATTTATGTAGCGCTTACGGCTATGCGCTGAACTTAGAACTTATTTCCATACATCATCCTCATTCCAACTGAAGTTGGCGCTCAGTTATCCACCTCGAAGGATAGACTGAGTTGGCCCTGCCAGGATTTCAAAATGCGACCGGCAGATTATAGCAGTGAGCAATGAACCCGCTGAGCTATTTTAGCAGCGTCTAATGGTGAGTGTGTCATCTTCCTGCTGTTACCATCTTATAGCCACGTGTAGCAGTGTCTGGCAAATGCTTGTCCCATGCCTGCACAAAAGCACATCTGTGTGCTTTGCCAGTGCTTGTTTCAGACAGTCTTTAAAGTGAGCATGTTCCTGCTTGTGACTTGCACCAGATGCCATGTGGTGCTATGAATGTTTGCAGACTATTTTTTGCCGGCCTACACTTTCGCCAAATCTTTTTTACTGATCCACTTTTTTTTATCGCAAATCCCCCACTTACTATTTCACATCCTTACCCCCATCTATACCTTACCCCAACTTGCCATCTGCATTTTGCGGCAAAAAGTGGAAACACATTGGCAGAATTGCATTTGGCGAAAGTGCAGTTCGTCAAAAGAGCGCTAGACTATTTTTCTACCTAAGTCACAAACATAAGAGTGAGAATTTTTCCCAAATGATCATTACAGAGAATTTTTCATTAGGAGGTGCACATGGAGCTATTAGCTACATTTTACGTATTTGTTTGTAAATCGCAAAAAGGACTAGCAGAGTTACAGTTGAGGACAGTGTTTCTAACATAGGATAAGAGACGAGCACATGCATATTTTGCTAAAAGACCAAAACAAAAACACGTAAAGTAAGTTGGTAGCAGAACCCCTTACCCTGCCAGAGGGCGAAAAGAGTAAACCCGCCAAACAGTAGAGCGTTCTTTCCCTAGCCAGCTCTCTCCAAAGGTGCATGCCATGCCAATTGCAATTAAAACAACCTGCTCCTGTATTGTTATAAATGTGCATAGCTGTATAGTGATGTCACCAAAGCGCTGGACACAAACAACGTGTAAATAAAATATGAGTGCAAAAACAGCGCACGTTATGAAGAAAATGTTAATTATATGTGTCTTATGACTCTTCTGAAAATATATTTCCCTTTTCAGCAAATCAAATGTCTATATTTGTTGGGGACACATCGAAGACAGTGAATTTTGGATTTCTCCAGGATTTGCATTTGAGGCCATATAGAGGCACATGGGGACTCTTTTGAAGGTTTGAGGTATGCTTTATATCGCTTCAGGGTCACAACAGCAAGCACCTCTCAAATCTTCCTTATCAAAGGCCTCTACCTTTAAAGTTTGTTACCACTCTCGGAAGAACCAGTCCCACCTGTACAATCCCATCAATATGCCAAATTCATAATTGTTTGGACAATTCCTCTTCATATAAGCATAAGCTCAAAATGAAGTGCGGAGAAGAGTTCCATAATGTTGCTAGGTCTTTTCTGGGCCAACTCTGCCTGGACATCCACAGTCAGCTGCAACAGCATCGGGGGTGGGTGGGGGTGGTGGGGGATGAGAGAGAGAGAGAGAAAGAGAGAGAGAGAGAGAGAGAGAGAGAGAGACTACACTTGACCTTTATCAAGGAATGTAAAACAAGGGCAGTTAGATTTCACTGAAGGACTGCCCGCCTCCTCAATTCATACAATGATTTTAAAGGAGAGAAGCTGCTACAGACAGGCATGTGGTTGGAAGTGTAAGCGAGTTTGGTCGCAGGGCAATTTTACTAAGTGATTTAAATGAATAGAAGTGCATGGTGGCAGCAGCTGCCCTCATTTGACTTTAGCTCCAGAGCTTCAGATAAGTCACCATAAAGGCTACACAAGTCCCTGCGAGTTTCATACAGGAAGGTGAATATGTTTATGTCTACAGAATGGATTGATGTCTTAAGATGATACTTCAGCTTCAGAGATTGTGAGATAGGAGGCTACAGTAGTCTTCTGTGTGCCAATGAGATGAACACACCAGAGGCTGTGGTTGGCCAGAGCAAAAACTGCCAGTTGGTACTTGTAGGTCCACAGATCAGAACGAAGCTGAAGATGTTGCGATAAAAGACGTGTGTCAGGTAGGGGATGAAGTTGATCAAAATACGTTGGGCCATGGTTACTCAGAATGATGCCCTCCATATATGATGGACTTCAGCTCTCTCTACCCATCACCGAATAACCAGTGGTGAAGGATCATGGGTGCTTTAGTCCAAAACAACTGAAAGGCCCTGCGGGAACACACATTCTGAAGGCCCCCTTCCTTCAGAGATTGGTATGGTAATGTATCAATGCCCCTTTGATGACTATTGCCAAAAAAGCAGGCATGTCATTTGATAACACGGTATAGATGCACTGTTGTCACATCTGTACACTCTCACATTGTCCATCTATGTCTACATTGTACCATCGCTACAGACTATGCAATACATTAAATTGCAAAGACACAACGAAAGTCAAATTAGATAAACAAAGGAAAATGTCAGTTGATTTCAATTAAGAAAACAGTCTTTGATTATGCAGCAATGGGAAAATACATATGAAATGGAAAGTACAGAAAACTGGTTATGAGAAAATCTGGGCTGTATTTAATTTGGAAAAATCGTATGATAAGTATTGCAGATAACAACATATAAATCATTGATTAAAGGATACGATGCTGAGTATGTAAAGGAATGTAATATGATGTGTTCCTTTATTTGCAATGTGTTTTATTGAAAAACTAAGGAAACACTAACACCCACTCCTGTAAAATCTCATGTTTCAGTGTTAGAGACATTGGTCTCTAGTTTGGACATAACCTTGAGAGTTTAAGAGTGATGATGGCAACGAGAGCCAATGGTATTCAGTACAGTCTGCAGTCCAGTTGATGACAATGAACAGAACGACAGGCTAATAGTGCTTCTCCATTTTGTAGCGTCTGATCCTGAGAAATACGATGCTAAAATGGCAGGGAATCCGGTGTGATAGAATTGCACTTAATGTCACATACCCCACCATTGTTTGCTACGCTCCTGTAGGCCTTCATATTTCATGTAGGTCTCAAGCTTTAACTTTCATTTTGGGGATGAGAATGATGGTAAACTACTTAATTATGAGTATGTGTACTCATTGAAGAACCAGCTGCCATTTTGAACAGAAATAACTTACACAGTGCACAATAAAGGAGAGCATAGAAAATCCTAGGGTAAGGTACATTTACATAAGTGCATTGTTTGATTAAGTGATGTATAGCCCGTTGAAGGGGTAAGAGTGAGATTATACTAGGGACAGGGACTAGAGGACATATTTTTTTTTTAACAAAGAAAACAAACAAAGCCAATATTAACACAGAAAGATCCTGAGGGCACGGTGCAGGAGAGTTGGGTCAGTGCTTGGTTTGGAAAGGAGGGTGGAAGGGTTTGGGGGAACCTTCTATCATTAGCATGTGGACTTTCAGCCATTTTGTGAATAATTCCATGAATGGGATGGCTGTGATGGCCGGGGGGGGGGTAGAATTCATGGGGAATGTGGCAAGGAATTTATTTTGATTTCTTTACATTTTATATTATTTGCAAAGCGTTAAAGACTTAGCCTGGAGGCATAGGAGTGCCACCAAGACAGACAAAAAAACAGATAACAAAGGCATGTTGTAAGTTCAATGGGGGAGCATGGAAGACAAACAGATAAATCACAAAAGCAGATCAGATTCTTAGTCAAATAAGAGAGCATTCGATCTTGAACCATTCAAAAGAGACAGAGCCCCTTAGGTCTAGGGGTAAGGCATTCAAGTATTTGGTGGCAACATGGTGTAATGCCCCCTGGTTAACCAAGGTCAGTTTTGATCTAGTTATGATAGGTTATTTATTATGCACCTAATACCCAGAGTTTTCTAAGCACGGACCCGGGGATCAAACCTGTGTTGCTGTGTGTCATCTTGCTTCCAAGGCGAGTATGTTGCCCCTGACCTATCCTCCTGAGACAACTGCAACATGTGCGTATTATTAAACCTCAATGCTCCTTGGTCTGGTTAAACTTAATCCTGGCTTCAATTGGTGGCCAATGTAAGGATCTTTTGACCAGGGATATGTGTTCTCTCTTGCCTAGCACATTGACCACTCGCATAGCAGAATTTTGAACGATCTGAAGTTTGGAAATCACAAATGTTCCTGCTCCCTACAACAGCCTCTTCATTCGATGGGCAGCAACGGCAATCATCAACTCGGTTTTTGAGTTGTTGGGTGCTAAGTGATTATCCACCATCCATTGCTGGATTAGCTGGGGAGATGGAATGAACAGTATCCATATCTTGAGTATAGTTCCCAGTGAGAGGTATTAGGCACTGAGTATTGTCAGCATTGTTGCTATATGTGACAGCGTTGGTGTCCAGAAGTTCAAACAGTGGCTTTGTGAAAATGTTGAAAACAATGGGAGAAAGACATGATCCCTGAGGGACTCCACGCAGAACTTCACAATCATTGGACATGGCATCACAGCAAAAGACTCTGGTTAGACAACCAGCCAAAAAGAAATTAACCCAGTTGGCAGCCATAGATGTAAAAAGGGGTGAGTGTGTTAGTCTTTTAACCAGCAGGTCATGATCCATGAGATCAAATGCTGCGAACAAATCCAAAAGCATGAGCAGTGCCATACTGCTGTTTTCAAATAATTGGAAGATGTTTTCTTTTAGATCTAGAAGTGCAGTTTCAGTGCTATGGGCAATGCAAACGCCCACTTGTTGATGGCCTAGAATGCTATTAAGGTTCATAAAAACCTGAACTTGAATGTACACAGCGCGGTCCAAGATTTTGGCTAGAAATGGCACATCCGTAATTGGTCTTTAATTTGTTGGTGTTTGAGGATCCAGAGTTGGTTTCTTTAATAGAGGAGAAATACAAGTCAGCTTGATGCCTGATGGTACCAAACACAAGATGTATTAATGAATTTGCTAATAATAGCCACAGTAGCGGGACAGACATCCCCTCTGCAAGAAGTGGGTTTGAAACGAGCAATAATGTTATTAACTCCTGACTCAGTAACTGATTTAAACTCAAAGTCTGTTTCAGGACTCATAGCCTTAAAGGTAACTTTCTCCCAACTTACTCTATCAACATTGGCTCATTTGCTGATGATATGTTTTATAGTCTTAACTTTATTGATAAGTGTGTGTTGAATGGCAGTAAACCAAACCTTATCCTTAGTGATTTTAGACATTTGTGGGCATGGGTTCTTAAACTCTTCAAAATTTCAAAAAGTAATTTTGTTTCAGAACTAGCATTTTTAATTCTGATATCATAGGCTGACCTTTTGGACTCGATGTTGGCAGTTTTATAGACGTTAGATGAATGATTATAGATGCCTCTATATATTCAGAATTGAGTTTCATCCATAAGTTGAGAACTTTACATTTAGCTTCCTTCAGGACGTGTAAATCAGGTGAATACCAAGGCTTAGATTTATTTCTGAATATATGTTGCGTTTTCAAAGGGGCAACTACATTGACTGCTTTGCCTAGCATATTTTGCTGCTATTTCTTGGGCCATATTATATTTGTCAAGATTTAGAGTGGTAGTGAAAGAGAGAGAGAGAGAGAGAGAGAGAGGGAGAGAGAGAGAGAGAGAGAGAGAGAAAGAGAGAGAGAGAGAGAGAGAGAGAGAGAGAGAGAGAGAGAGAGAGAGAGAGAGAGAGAGATAGGTGTGCAGAATGAGGGATTTTTGGGTGTCAGTATTTGCGTCTTTAGGATTCGTCTGACTATGGTTGTTTTGCAGCAGGATGGAATATATCAATTGATAGAGAGGTTGAATAATGTGGAGAGGTGAGTGGAAGTGCAAGGTGCAAGTTTCTTAAGAACATGTTCAGCAAAGGGCTCAATTACAGTACAAAATGGATAGGCAGAGGAAACGATGTTTAGATGTTCAGTGGGAGAAATAGGGAAGATGTGGGATAAAGAGGAGAGCTTGGGAAATGTGGAAAGAGAGGAGAATTAGGGAGGGCAACTGAGAGATAGAAGAGTGGACAGAGTGTCCCATAATTTGGTGTTTTTAGTGGAGAAGTAGGAGGCAAAGTGATTGGCAGAGAGAGAGGAGGAAACATTGTAGTTCTTATTGAGGGAAACCATGTCCTGGAGGGGCCTTGATATTTTGTGACGGTGCAAGCAGAAAGATGAAATGAGTAGAGGTAGGCAACATTTCTGCCTGCTAAGTGAAAAGTGCAACATTTGCACTGGAATCCGATTCCTCCAGTTCTGCGAAATCAGCATTACGGTTCTGCCGCCACTGCAATTCCATCCGGATTTGTGCGGTTTTGCATGGAGCGTGGTGTTTTGTTGTCATGTTGGGTTCATGTGGCGACACAAGAAACTTTGCACAAGTCTTTTTTTTATCCATGCTAGTTTCGCTCAGTGACACAAGAAACTTTGTGCAATGTTTTCTGAACCATGTTAGTTTTTGCAAAGCACCACGAGAAACTTTGCATGTTTTTTTTCGATTTGTGCTAGTTTCTTGCAGCATCATGAGAAACTTTGCATTTTTTTCAGCAGTCCGTGCTAGTTCCACACAGTGACACGAAAAACATTGTGTGGGTCTTTTTCTGAACCGTATTAGCTTTGCGCAAAGTCATGAGAAACTTTGCATTTTTTTTTCAAACCGTGCTAGTTCACGCAGTGACACGAGAAACTTTTCGCAGCACTTTTGTGCTAGGTTTGTGCATTGACACAAGAAACTTTGCATATCTCGTTTCGATACGCAGGCATGATGGAATAGCAGATCAAAGTGAACCTGATACAAATCTGACAGATTTTGCTTTTGCGGCTGGCGAAAGAGAATCTGACAATTTCACCCAGCTCTAGAAATTAGATTTGTGAATTGGGGGATTTGGTTGTGTCAGTGGCTGCAAGCAGTGTCAGTAAAGATCCCTTGTAGGTAGCAATGAAAGTGGTGGATCAGTCCTTATGCCAGCCGCATAAGCAATGACACAGCGTTTTCCTCCGCAGTTGGATGGCTGGAGAGATCCATTGTTGATGATGTGGGCTTGAGGGGTAATTTAGTGGTAAGTCTGATGATCAATGTAGGAGGTGGACAGTGCAGACTTGAATTCAGTAAATGCGAGTTCAGTGGAGTGAACAGATGGGGCAGAGTGAGCGTAGAGTGCTATATTGATTTCGTCAAGGTAGGAGACAATGGAATTAGGCTTCAATTTACATTTGGTAATAGGTAAGGGAGGGAGATCAGAGAGGAGGGTACATTCATTAGAGAGTGGTCAGAGGGGATGGGTCAATTGTGTAAACAAAGGAAACCAGGAGGGCATATAGCAATTTGATATATAAAAGAAAGAGTTGCCTTGGGTTTGGGTTGTAAAAAGTATGTAGGTTGACGAGTGAGTTGTCAGAGAGAATGGCATGAGTTTGGATCTGTTGGACATTAGATATATTAGAGTGGTGGAAGTTGCCCATAAGGACATCACCTGGGAACATTTTGAGCAGGAGGTCAAGATTCGAGAGTAAGCAGGTGAGGATGACCAGTGGCTTGTAGATATAGAAGATAGTAAGATGGTCACAAGCAAGGTGTTTATGAAATATGTGTCCATTGACACTGATTATATGATCAATGAAGTTCTAGAAATGCACTCCTCAGGTCAGGTTTGTCTAACGGGAAACGGGATGGTGATAATGAACGTGCATCCACATTGGACAAGTGCAAAGGAGCACCATGGACCTGGGCCAACACACTTGTGAATATGCTATTTCAGGGGAAAACAGGGAAAGGGAGAATAACACTTTGGCAATGTGTCACATGGGCAGCACCAGTAACAAACACCATCTGCCACACCCAATCAGTCAAAGTCACATGTTGTTGTTAAAACCCTGATGGGTAGACTTAGCATTCCAATGAGGTTGAATAGTTGCTCAAGAAGAATCGATGTACAAAAAACACCTCATGGCTATTTCTATAACAGAGGACCTAGCCCGCTACCTTCCAAGGCGCACCCTGCCTTCTGCTTCTGCTGATTTGCTCTGTGTGCCTGTCATCCGCTGTTTACGGATTGGTGGCTGTGCCTTTTCTGTAGCCGCCGCAAAGTTATGGAATTCTCTTCCTCTAGCACCAAAAAAACTGCCTAATCATCTGGCATTTAGAAAGGTGTTGAAAACACGCTTGTTCTAGTCGACTGTTGGGGACTGACCCATGCTTTTTGTCCTTCCTCTCTAGCGCCATGGTGCCTTTGGGCGACTGTGCGCTTTACAAATACCAATCACATAACATAACTGAGGATCTTTAGACTGAGTCCCCTCCTGGGCCTGATAGCTCTCTGGGTGGTTGTTCTGTATGTGTTTCAGTAGTGAAGAGCTGCTCTGATGTGATGCCACCTTCTTCCTCCGCAAATTATAAGAGAGATTGTGCAATGTTCAGCAGATGCAGTCTCTGATATGATATGATAGGTTTATAACGTGCTTCATACCCAGAGGTGTCAAAGCGCGGACCCAGGGATCGAACCTGTGTTGCTCCGTGTCGTCTTGCTTCCAAGGCGAGCACGTTACCGCTGAGCTATCCTACCGGGACAACTGCTGTTGTGGAGGATGGCGAGGCCACTCGAGCCGGCCCTGTTGGTGTTAGGGGACATCAGCACCTTGAAGGCCCAGTGCCTCAAGGGTTTGACGGGGAACACCCGGTCTTAGATGGGAGCAGGGCGGAGCATGTCCAGCACATGCGGATCCTGGCCACCTTGCTGGAAAGAGGGCCCCATGGCAACATGGCCTGCAGGCCCATGCTCACACAGGGTGGGCCTGCAGGCCTAACTGAGATATGGACACAGTCGTTCCTCTTTGGGTGTCTGTATCCATTACGATGCACGTGCCTGCAGGGTCTCCTTCTCTTAGCGTGGTCCATGACACAGTCATGGTCCATCTTAAAAGGGCAATACACGTGGGAGGGACACACATTCCTAAAAGGGCAATACACGTGGGAGGGTCAGACATAACACCTGCTTCCCCACCGTAGAATGCTCCACATGCAGAGCTTTACTTTGGGAGACCGGGTAGGGTCAGAGAAAGAGGCACTATCTTGAGTATCTCACTGATAATTTTGATTTCACCAGTTTGTGTCCAGTCGTGCAACCCACTCTCTCATTCTCAAGAGACTTACACTGCAGTTCTCGCTCTCTTAAGCATTGGATATTACCCTCTCACTTCAGCTGGCTCTTTGGCCCTCTCATTCTCTTTTGCATCGTATTCTCTTGCAGTCTCCTCTGTCAAACCTTGCCAGGCCAGAGTTGCTCCAACAGCTCATACAATAGTGAAAAGAAGTAATCATTGCTGAGTTTCTTCCTCCGCTTGGTTTTGCAGCTCTGTCGGAATGGGAACAGTTTTTCTACCATGGCACTAACCAAACCACTGTTACACCTGCTGATGTGATCTGGATGGCCACTGGGAGCAGGTTAAAATGGCTGGAAAAGGTGCAGAGTGGACCAGTGGCAGACTAGCGTACAGGGAAATCGGGAGATTTTCTGATGGGTCACTGGACCAAAGGGATCTTTTGTTTGGGGGCCCTGGTTTTCTGCTTCTCTGGCCCACTCTCTTAGTCCCCCCAGCTTCTGCCTTCCATCTCCTCTTCCGACACATCTCTTTGAAGGAAATAATGTTTTAAAAAGCTTCCAGTATGTTACTACTTACTTTAAGAAAATCAGGATTCTTTCTATGTTGAACTACTTTTCTCATCATATAATTGGGACGAATGTGCTTTAAAACACACAATTTGGGTGATTCTTTTCCAATTGTCTTTGGTAAGAAACACCCGCTCCCGCCCCAAACTATACTTAGAGGTATTGCACTTGCTCGATACATTTGATGAGTGCATATTGTTAATTGGGTCACTTTGCAAAGCATTTGCAGGGCCACTTTTCGATCCAAGCCCAACTGTACCTGGATACAGCTTCCCATAGCTCTCTTGCTGCTTTCACTTCTTATCTTAAGATTGGCCATTCTTACAGCTGTTCCCTCCTTGTAGTTCAATGGTCCATGTGTTTTGGTTTGCGTACACTCCCATTGCTTGATTTTGCAGCGCTATAGCCTTGTCCAAAGAGGCAACTCACTATCCGACAGAAAATACTGTTTGTTTACTCCTTGGGAATTACATTGCATATTTAATAATGCTTAATCATTTATTCCAGCTGCCAAAACAAATTGTGTCTGTACTCAGGGTACAGAGGCATAACTCTAAAACAGCACTTTCCTCTGGTCTCAAATTACCTCGAGCACATTCTATCAACTGTTCTTACACCGTTGAGGCAGGCCATGGAGCATGAAAATGCCCTACGCAATCGGGAACGAAACATAAATAACAGAAGCCTTTTCTACCCATGGGAAAGTTTGGCTTTCTGGAGAAATGGGTTGAGTTTTCTGTAAGAACAACTGCAGAAAGAAAATTAATGATCCCATCCACCCTTGCCCTTGAGGAGCCTGGCCAGGCTTTTCTCATCTGCAATCGTTTCTGATTGAACATGTTAAAATTAATACCATGGTATTACAATTATTCCTGGCTGTTTTCACCAGAAGCGGTAATTATGTGCACTATTGATTTTTACACAGTGTAACATTCATCTTGCTGAAGGCCCTATCCAAATGCTCCCCATAACGCATGTCATCCTTAAATGTAATGGCAGGACTCTCAGTATTCCTGTCAGTGTGCAAGCAGAGGTACCTGGTACGGTTCTCCTGGGCAACAACCAAAAGGCCTTAGGTGTTGTCTCAGACACAGCAGAGCCCCCAAGTTGAATCTGGTCAAAGACAGAAGGCTAGAGAGGCCACCTTTATGGATCTCTCCCCAGAGACTAAGAAGAAATTCAGTGTATCTGTAGGGCACACAGGCAGTAAGCCCAATGTTTCCATTAGGAGAAAAGTTCCTAAGCCCAGAAAACATAAGGTCGCTGCTCTGACCCCACCGCGAGCTCTGGCTGAGGTACAAGAACCCCCAGAAGATCCACCTACTGGTGACATAGAGGTGGAGGATGTTCAGGATTGTTTGGAGGATCTGGATCCTAGAGATCATCCTGATCTTCAGATGTTGCTTGCAGAAGGTGGACCATCTAGGGCTGATTTCAGCAAGGGACAAAGACAGCATCCCTCTCAAGACGGTTTGTGCAGGTAAGCTGCTTCACAAATTGAAGGCCAAGATCCTGGAAGCACAGGCTCTACGGGGAAGACGGGGTCCTCTGTAGTGAACCTGTAGAGTCCACTCCAGTGGACCACAGAAGGCTAGTGGTTCCCCAAGCAGTGAGACATCTTCTTTTGTAGTTGGTCCATGAGTTGCCTCATTCTGGTCACTTGAGTACCAAGAAGACAAATGAATGGCTCTCCTTGCATTTCTACTGGCTAGAGCAGAGGTTTTCACTCTTGTCAGTTATCTGGCAAACAGTGGATCCATGAATCTGGCACCCTTGGTGCCTCTCCCAGTTCTGAGAACACCCTTTGAGAGGTTTGAGGGTTGGGATTGACATGGTTGGTCTCAGTGAACCTCCCACTTCCTCAGGGAACAAGTTTATCATTGTTGTAGTGGACCACGCCACTAAGTATCTTGAGGCATCACAATGAGAACGATCACTGCTCAGGCAGTTGACAAGGCCCTACTATTATCTTTACCAAGGTAGGATTTCCCGAGGAGGTGATCCCTGACAGTAGGACCAACATAATGTCCCACTTCATACAAGCCATGTGGAAAACCCGTGAAGGAAACTACAAGTTCTCAACAGCCCATCATCCCCAAACCAATGGGTTGGTAGAGAGGTTCAGCAGAACTTTGATGAGCATGATGGGAGCTTTAGAAGAACCCCTTTGCAGAATGTGGGACTGCCTACTGCCATGCATTCTTTGTGCTTATAGAGAAGTACCTCAAGCAGGGGTGGGCTTTAGCCCCTTTGAGCTTCTCTATGGACATCAAGTCAGAAAATCTTTGGCTCTGATAAAGGAGGAACTGGGGGAGTCTCCACTTTACAAGCCAGTAACGCTCACTGACTATGTGCTAGGCCTGAGAAAAAAAGGATGGCATAAATGATGTCTGAAGCTACAGAGAACCTGATAGCTGCTCACACCCTGTTGAAACACTTGTATGACCAGAAGGCTAACATAGTGGAGTTTACTGCAGACCAGCAGGTTCTTGTGATGGTCCCAGTAAGGCCCAAAGCCCTATAAGATAAGTAGACTGGACCCTTCAAGGTTGTAGGCAAACTTGGAGAGGTACATTATTTGGTGGACTTGGGCAACCCCAAGGAGGACCTTAGGGTCTTTCACAACAACCGTTTGAGGGGTTATATCCCCAGGGCAGAGATAAGTGCTTTGCTTCTAGCCTCTGACCAAGAAGAAGAGGAGAGTCAACCTCAGCCTGATCTTCTGCATGAACACCCTTCAGTTGATACAGTAGAAGGAGTACAACTCTCATCTTATCTGACACTGGAAGAGCAGAGGAAGTGAGAGGCTCTGTTAAATCCATTTGCCTCCATGGCTTCTACTAAACCTACAGGCATGACTACTTGGAGCCAGCATGACATTGGTACTGGTGATCGTGTCCCTGTAAAAAGCAGGGGTTACAGGATGTCAGGTACTGTGAGAAACACATCAAGACAGAGATGAACAAGATGCTTGACTTTGGGCTGATTAAGCAACTCAGCAGTCCATGGTCTTGCCCGGTGGTGCTGGTACCAAAGGAAGGAACTAAGGAGCTTAGATTCTGTGTGGACCATATGGCCTTGAAAGCAGTCACCCAGACTGATGCCCATCCTTTGTCCAGAACAGATGAGCTAGTGGATAAACTGTGATCAACCAGATTCCTCAGCACATTTGATCTGACTCAGGCTATTGGCAAAAAGCTATGACATACCATGCCAAGGAGAAGTCTACACTTCCTACCCCCAAAAGGCCTTTATCACCTTAAGGTAATGCCTTTTGGGCTGGAGAATGCACCAGCCACATTCCAAAGATTGATGAATCATGTCCTGAGTGGGCTAGAGAAGTTCTGCTTGGCATACTTGGATAACATAGCAGTGTTCAGTCCTAGAAAGGAAGTATCTTTCACATCTGGGACTGGCGTTGCATGCTCTTCAACATGCCATTCTGACAATCAAAGCAAGCAAGTGCCAGGTTAGTCAGAGCTCAGTTGTCTACCTTGGACATGAGGTAGGAAGGGGTGAAATCAAGTCCTTATTTATTGTATTTATTTGGTACTCATAATGCGCCTATGCACAGTGTGTTTTTCGAGACCTGGCCCTTTAAAGTACAGGCTGTACAGGACTGGGATACCCCCACTACTCAGACCCAGGTGAGAGCCTTCCTATGACTCAATGGGTAGTTTTGAAACTTTTTTGCTGACTATGGGCACCACTGACAACCATTTCCTCTCCAAAGTACCCCAAGAGTGTAAAATGGTCCGATGAGTGTCAGAAAGCCTATCAAGGCCTTGACATGATATATGTTATTATAACACGCTTAATACCCAGAGGTTCCTAAGCACAGACCTGGGGATCGAACCTGTGTTCTTCTGTGTCATCCTGCTTCTTAGGAGAGCATGTTGCCCCTGAGCTATCCTCCCAAAAGATTCCTTGTGCCAAGCTCCAGTTTTGAGATCTCCAGACTGCTCACAACCCTTCCTTGTGCAGACAGATGCATCAAATACAGGAATTGGGGCAGTCTTAACTCAGATGGAGGACAAAGTCAGGGAGCACCCTATCTGTTTTATCAGAAGAAATTGTAAAGATGCAGTGATAAGCTGTACAACAATTGAACGTGAATGTTTCGCGACTGTGTGATCTCTGAAGCAGTTTAAACCATACTTGTATGGATCTACTTTCAAGATTCAGACAGACCACCAAACTCTTAGATGGCTGATGAACATGAAGGGGGAAAATCCTAAACTGCGCAGGTGTTCAATGCGCCGCCAGGGTTTGAACTCAATATAGAGCATAGGTCACTGTCACGCCATAAGAATGCGGATGGACTCTCCAGAAGGCATGATCGACTGGAAGAAGAGATCCATCCAGGAGTAGATTAGATCCTCATGTCTCCTGGTCTGGGGGGTGAATGTTAGGGTAGATTTCTCTCTTTGTGTGAAATCCCCACTCCTTGTGAGTCCACCAGCTTTTTCTGCTGGACACCCAGATTGTTTGCTAATTCTCCTGGGTGAGTGGGAACCTTTATTCACACTAAACTCTCTTTTTACTCTGATCATGGGAACTTTTTTAACCCGTTTTTGGGATTTCTTTTTGGAGTCCTGCTTTCCTCCAAATTTTAGGCATCTGCTTTTTACTAAAGCAGCACACAGCACCTACTGTGCAGTGTTGCTAGAAGCCCCATTAGCTTCTTTTTCATTGTTTCTTTTCTTTCCCTGACTAACTCTTGCAGTTACCAGGGCAGGGGTTACTTTTTATCCTACCACTTTTTTTATTTTTGTGAGATCAGCACACGCCAACTTCTTCTTCTTCTCCTTCTTAATTGTGGGGTTCTAAGGGGATACAGAGTGTCCCCTTTATCGCCTCTCCAGTAATTTTCTGTGTTACTGTGATAAGCCCACCTGTTTAGGCTTGTGGCAGTATACCTTTACCTACCCTTTTCTATACTTTTCACTGGTGGTTGTTGTCACAGCTCCAATGAATGTACATAGGGAACCTCATACCAAAAATGCAGGCCTTACTTTTTAAAGCCCTGAATAAAATGGCTTATACTTTCTGTTCCCTTCTTCTACCATGTTAGGTGGGGAGGGTCCTCTTGTCCCTTTGTATTCGCTGGGCTTCCATTGCAAAGCCCGCAAAGGCTCTTTGAGTGCCTGACAGGGCAGGAAGTGAGGGAGGTCAAATGAAACTGCCCTGCTTCTCACTCTGCAGTGTGCCTGGCTGAAACCAGTTCAGACTGGGAGGTTGTCTGTCCCCATTGGACACCCATCTACAAGTTTGAATGGTGCATAGGACATGATTAGTGGACTCAGCCGGTGTTCCTGTATACATTCCGAGGTCCTGGAGCAGAAACCTAGAGTTGACTGTTAGGAATGATTTCTATACCATGGCCTGGTGGATAGATGTATAGGAAGCTGTTAGGGATTTTTACAAAAGTCCACCAATTGCAGGACTTGTGAAGACTCACACTTGGGACACAGGGCTCCAACTCTTAGTATGAGCCTAAACAGCACAGGTTTTGTTGGTGGCAATGGCTGAGCAGCCGGGATTAGCTGGGGAGAAAGACGGGGCTGTGGGTGTTATGGGGAACTTAGAGTAAACCAGAGAAACACTGACACACTAACAGTCATATACAAATAATGGTTTATTGCATATATACGCTAAGGTTAAGGAAAAATGTGAGCACTATAACACAAAATAAGTAACTTAGAAAAATCAATGTATCATTTAAAGTAAGCAAACCACTTAGTTATACTTTTAGAATGGCAGTATGAAATTCAAAGGTAAGTAAAACATATGTAATAACTTTCACAATATCTGTTTCAGGAAATAATGGATAAAAGAAAATCAACATAAAGCAGGTAAATACCTATCTTGTTATGAGTACCACAGAGTAAGATTGGAGGCCAAACAGGTAAGGCACACCCTGTAGAAAGTTCAAAAATTCAAGAGGAAGTCTTCTGTAGCAAGTGAGTAACAATCTTTGTTGGAAAAAGGATCAGGGGTTTCAGAGAAGACTCCTTGTAGGCTCACAGGTGTTAGGCCTGGGTGAACGTTTATGGACAAACTCCCAAACACACAAATGAGCTCTCCAGCAACACAGGAGCAGCAAAGAACAACTCTAAGTAAGTTCTACCAAGAGTCTGATAATACCTTAGGAGTGAAGAGGAAGTTGCAGCACCCATGATGCAGCAGCAGACCGGGTCACCAGATTCATGGAGAGGCAGACAAAAGAAGGGACACTGGAGTGGATCTCGCAGCAACAGTTTAGTGAAGAGGCTTTCAGCAAAGGATTCTTCTGGATTCTTTGATTTTGGCAATTTTGGGAAGCAGCTGTGAAGAACGATCACTGCCTGGTCAATTCCTCTCGCTATCTCGGTACTCCACTCTGGTGATGGGACTTCAAGGAGTGGAATATTGCTTCTTGAGGTCCAGAAGGAGTCCACCAAAGTTTCAAGATGATCTAATCTTTGTAAAATGATGCTCTGCACAGTGGTCGGTGGTCCCGGGCTATTGGCAGTTTGCAGCCTGTGAAGCTCACAGCTCATCATGTCGTAGCTCGAATTTAAGGTTGTCTCAAGACTGATTGGTTTCATTAGCCAAAAGGGGAGAGTCATTCTCTTTGGAGTTCTTCAGACACTTGGAAGAAGGTCTTAGACAGTAGGGATTACACAGAAGACATCTGTTGTTGTCTGAAAATGGCTGTGGACATCTCTTCTTCCTTGTTGATTCTTATGTTCCAGGGTTCAGCTTGTCTTCAGCCTCAGCATCCACGCCTTGTATGCAGGAAACCAGCCAAGTAGTGCCCATTCACCATTCAAACTCTGGGTGGTTGGAAATGGTTCATGGTAGGTGCACCATAAGATGACGAACAGAGGAGTTTCAGAGTCCGCCTCCAATTCTTGTCCTCGCAGACACACTGGAGCCTCAGTGGGCTTCACAAAGGATTTCCACCAAAGACAAAAGTCAAATGAGGTCCTCCTCCACCCAGCATGGCATAGAAGGAGCAAGAAAACAAGACATGGTGAAAAAAGAATGCTGTCACATGTTAGGTCAATTGTGATCCCTCTGTGCACTACTGTGTCTGTAAGTACAGCCTGGGAGTCAAAATTTCACAAAAGTAGATAGGATAAACTCACTGTCACCAGCCAATCAGATTGGCTTGTCACTGCAATCAAAAAGTTACAGGATCATTGAGAAAAGGGATACTATGTGGCTCCCCAGAACTCAACTTAAGGTGGGATGTGCTGATCTCACAAGAGGAAACGATAGGAAGAATACAAATATCCCCCTATAACAGAAAATAAACAGGGAAGCCTAACACTGTGATGGAAAAGTCAAAAACAGATGCTTCAAAAACCGAAAGAATGTATAACTCCAAAAAAATGTAAAAAAAAGAAATACAAACATATCCAAAGGATAGGGTAAAAGAATTAGTGAGTGTGGAAAAATGTTTGCACTCACTCAGAGGAACAGACCAAAAATCCAATAGTCCAGTAAAAGGTGCTCGGGGACTCACATATAGAGGAGATTGTGCATACAAATGAAAATCTACCTAACGGGAACCGATCTAGTTAGTGAATAGGGGTAACTCTGGGAGCTGTAGCCAAACTAAGCAAGGTAGCATGGAGAGGTGGTCAAGGATAAGGCTCAGGAAGGGTGAGCCTGGTCAAGGGTATCAATGAGTCCACAAGGTATGTAATCGAGGATTATAATTAGACAAGTAGTTATAAAAATGCTATATTTTTAATGGCCAAACACTATAAAAATGACTATAAGCAAGTAATATTATCACAAAACGTATAATAAAGCACACAGCCCCTGTCACTTCCACCCTACAATACTGAAAGGAGAGCTAAAGGTTAGATTAGCAATGGCAGTTCACAAGAGGCCAACCCTAACTTTAGATGGCCAACCCTAAGTTGACTGGGGCCTTGTGCCCTGAAAGTTTCCAGTAATTTTGTGAGCCAGGAAAACGTTAGGAGAATGGTCTTGTGAATGGGGAAACAGTTCCATGTAGAAACTGTTCCCAGCTTTTGGAGTGTTTCTGTGAACAAGCAATGGCAAAGCCAAACTATTGTTCAATTTTTAAAAGCATGAAAAACATGTTCAGTAACTCACCCCCATACCCTGGTTTCTCTTGGGACTTGGCAGGTCTTCATAGGGTCACCAAAGTTCCACCATTTCCTCCAGACCTCTGTGCCTAGAAGTTGCAGGTTTGAATGAATCCCCGGTCAGCCACAAATGCTGGTGCAACATGTTTCAGGTGAGGAATGCAGCTCGCTCAGGCCTCCTCTCAGTACATGACTGGATGCAGGAAAGAAGTTTCTGGCAATGGCCACCAATACATGGCGACAGCAGTGTACACAGTTGTCGCTGTCAGAGTCGGCTTCGTATCTCAGGTCCCTTGGATGCTGGAACACGGACATTTAGCAAAGAAGACTCTTGTAGGACAGGTTGGCGGTCCCCAAAGTTCCAGGCTGAAACTTGGAATTGCAACTTTGAGCTGGTCAGGCACTGATTGGCTCAGGGGCACATCTGAAGGCTCTGGATCACAGGACATCGAGCAGACATCTGGAATGGATATTGCCTCTGCTCCAGGGCAAAGCTCCACTGAGGGACTTCTAAAGATCACTTGCCAGACAGAGCTCTATCGGTACAGCAGGGGAAGTTGGTCACCAGGCCTTTTTTTGGACAAGTCGATGGTCTCTTCACTCATCTTCAGCAATGCAGAATACTTGGCCCTTTCAGGATTTCTCAAGGTTCTCTGAGGCATGGCTGCAGGACTCCACTTCTTATCCAGAAACTCATGTGAATCAGAAATTCAGCTCACCCAATGAAAGATCTGCCCCTAACTCACACCCTAGAAGTCGTCTAATCAGGACCACTGATGGTGAAACTCACGCAGATAGTCTCTAGACATAAAAAGAAACCAGTTTTTGTATTGGGACCAGACAGTCCCAGCCCACTCCCTGGGAAAAACACATGCATGGCTCTGCACTCGTCCGCGAAGAACAAGGCTTACCCGGACAGTGCATGACCATAAAAGGAGTTTCCT
Organism: Ambystoma mexicanum; assembly: GCF_040938575.1. Classification (NCBI taxonomy): domain Eukaryota; kingdom Metazoa; phylum Chordata; class Amphibia; order Caudata; family Ambystomatidae; genus Ambystoma; species Ambystoma mexicanum. Next base: position 722,031,224 of record NC_090932.1, read on the forward strand.
GACTTTGCAGGTTAGGAAATACACCACAGGACAAGATGGCCAAAAGAACATGTGAAAACCCTGTTGCACGACCATGTTGCGACACTAGCCCCAGTTAGTAGCCAAACACGATAAACGCGGCAAGACTAAAGAAAAGTATTGCTAAAATAGTCAAAATGCAACTGCTGCCACCAGCATGTCTTTTTGTGACCATCAGGCCCTATTTGTGGTTCCTGCTTCATCTTCTGTGCTTGGTGCAGCAGGTAAGTGGGCTCACACTCGCTCCCCCACCCTCTTAATCATTTATTTTCCTGCTCCCCTCCACTCCCCGCAGCCTTTATTTATTTTATTTTGTTCTCCTGTTCCCCCTGCCTTTAATTAATTATTTTCCCACACTCCCCCAGCCCATTTATATATATTATTTTTAAAATGTTTGTATTTATTTAATAATTATCCCTGCTCCCCCGGCATTTGATTGCCTTTTCTCCCGCTCCTCCTGCCTGCTTCCTCCCCTGTCCCCTTCTCACCCTGCTCCCAGCCACCCTGCCCGTGATTGGCTGAGTAGCCCTCATCAATGAAGACTCCAGCAGCCTGTTAAGGGCCAGAGGCAAAGAGCATCTCCCCTCTTTCAGCTCCTAACCCCATTTGCCCCTCTTAGCCCATGGACACCCGACAAGTCATCCAACACCGACAACCAGGTAAGGTGGCACAGGAAGGGAGCACAGCCATTACTGTGATCCAGAAAACCCTGCCACTCTTATACAACTACTATTGTGTACTGTGCTGCACTCCATAGTTATCCACTGTGTTGAACTGTGCTGAGCCCTAAGGTTATCCGTTGAACTGCACCCTTTAGTTAACCAGTGTGTTGAACTGCTACACACCCTTTGATTAGCCATTGCACGGCACCCTATAGTTAGCCATTGTGCTGGATCCTATGGTTATCCATTATGCTGAACTGCGCTGCACCCGATAGTTAGACATTGTGTTGAATTGTGCTGGGCCCTATAGCTAGCCATTGTGTAGAACAGTACTACGCCCTATGATTAGTCATTGCACTGCACCTTATAGTTAGCCATTGTGTTGAACAGTTCCCTATAGCTATCCATTTTGTTGAACTGTGCTCCGCCATATAGTTAGACATTGTTTTGATTTAGATAGATTTGTGAAGAATAGCCATGCATCAGATTTAGACAGACTTCAGAAGGTTAACCATGTGTCACATTTAGACAAGATTCAGATTAGCCACGCATCAGATTTTGCCATATTTGTGAAGATTAGCCTTGTGTCACATTAGTTGTTTAATCTTGCTGTGTCTGGTATTTATTGCTGCGCAGAGAGGAGCTAGTGGGACTAGCCAATGTTTTTGCATTTAGAGGAATTTGTGGGACTGGCTAGTGTGTTGAACTCTGAGGGGTGGTGGGAGTAGCCAGTGTATTGACCTTGGATATGAGAGGGTACCAATGAGTTGCAACTCGATGAGGTCTATGGACACACTTGGAAGAACTTTGAGAGCAGCCAATGTACTAACCACCCAACTTTGTGCTCCTCTCCAACATACCTCCCAGGTACTACACGCGCCCTAGGGGCTAGCCAAACACCACACAAACACACACCAACAAGACCAACATTTGCATACAACAAACAATCCCAGGGACTGGACCATACCCCTACGGATATGACAAGCCAGTGCACACTGTAAGAGGATTCAATTCAGCACTACAGCCAAGTTAACGCCTAGTCTAGAATACTGAATGAAAACCCTTATTGATATATCTTTAGGTCCAGTTCATGCGTTCTGGATGACTACCCTTGTATAACACCCCTCTCTTGGAATCCCCCTGACCCCACTGAGCCAAGAAGTGGTTCTGTTTTGCAAGTTTAAAAGTTTAATTGATAATTTAAACAATATATATATATCACGCTTTATAATAAATTAATAATTGAATAGCACACTTAATCTGATATGATAAAGATTAGCAACGGAGAATCTGGCACTAACACACTTCTTATAATCACTAATGAGTGGCCATGAAATGGATAAGGTAGCACACTGGTAAATAGGAACAAAAGAAGAAGGTGGTACAAAATGCTTTATAGAGTTCAAATGGATGCAAGGTTGAATGAATGAAATACAGTATAGAAATACTCAATATGATTTCAACAAAACAATGTAATCACTTTTCTCTGGCAATCCCCTCCCCCCCTTGATGCAAGGCAAGGAAATGGAAGGAAAACACACAGTTCTCAGAAATGCAATCAACTGTAATTCAGTTCAATCCAGCAAGCTTTATACAACAGAAAACAGATAGGAGTTTTTGAAATCACAGGCCCAAATTCTTTGATATGTGCTAGCAATGGATGAGAAATATGCTGGAAATGCTTTTGAATTCCCTTTCAGAGGTTCAGGGTGAGTGGTATCTAGTTAATATTAGTCCAGGCTCACACTAGCAATGATGCAGGGATAGTTAGCAGGTTAAACGAATTTCTGGCAAATGGAAAGCAAACAGCAGCAGTTTTTACATGTGAAGAAATTGCAAATCGCGGTAAAATTCGCGGATGCGTGTTCCGCGATTGCGGTAAAACTATAAGGGCTAGGAATGCGGTTCTTGGTGCGATTCAAAGCTACGATTCTAAGCTATCAAATAAAAGTTATTGCAAGTCTCTAGCTCAAACGGTTGCGGAGATATGTGCGATTGAAGAGAGGTCGTTTTTCAGATTTGAAATTTTAAAGTTCCAAAAGACAAGTGCAGCTTGCGACTAGAAATGACAAGTGACAGCTTTACAAATGACAGGTGACAGTTAGGAGGCAGTTCTACTTAGATTAAATAGATTGAATTAGATTAATTTAAACTAAGAGATTGGATCTGCACAGTTTTCTAGGTACTCACACTATATTCTTGAGTGAAATGGGCCTCGCCATGGATCTGGTCAGGGTTTTGGACTGGGCTCTGGTCTGGTCTGGCCTCTGCACTTCACAGTGATCTGGGTCAGCTCTCTCTGCTGGTCTGGGTCTCTCTCTTTCTGGAACTCTGGTCTCTAGTTCTGGATAGATTGAAGTCTCTAGTTTGGCTCTCTGGAGGTTTGATGGAGGTAAAGTATGGATTTTTCCGACAGAGCTTCCAGCGGCAGATGGATTTTGAAAAGCCTCTATGTGTCCTGACTCTCTGCTTTTATCTGTTTCTTGAGAATGGGTGTGTGTGTTACATCACTAGACTCGCCCCTCTCAATCGTCATTGGTCCAGCTTTCATCCCTTACTTGATTGGGGAATGAAATGAAGTGTCATCATGATGAGGTCTGTTTATGATACAGAGAACCCACCCCTGTCAACTTTACACACAATCTATATCTGACCTAAAAACATATTTGCACAGGTACACATTTGTTTAAAATTACATATACATGGTGTGGCTGAATTTAGCCATGTCTATGTCCAAATCTGCTCATTCTCGGAGCTTGCATTCAAAGAGTGTACATAATTGACTTTTTAACTGCTTTTTCAATTCCCGACATGGACCCAACTTTACATACATGTGTGCAGGGGGTAGGGACATTAACTGATGAAGTTTCAGATTTTTAACATGCACACATTTAGAGTAATATCCACTTTTCCGCTAAAACCCCCCTGAACATACCACCGGTTCCTACCACGTCTTAAACTGTGGGCAGAAAAATCACGAGAATTATGGTATCATTTATAAAATTTTCACATGTCCGCACTATGAATTATCCCCCTTTTTATAAAACCATATCCTTGCTGCAGGGGTGTGTCTTTTCAGGTCACATGGTACAGAAACCAGTCTTTCCAGTTTCTGCCAAGCCAGCTTGCTTCTCACAGGCAGTGCTCCTCCCAGCTTCTCCGGGAGGAAGCCACTTTTTACGACGTCTGTAATAAAAAACCTTTGCCTGAGTGGAGAGGGCTTTGTTCACTCTCTGGCAGAGCACAGGAAATTCAATTATCAGATAGATGGCATATCCTTAGCTTGGGCAGCAAAAGGAAGGTTGGCCTGGGAACACAGTGGTGACTCAAGTTTCACTCCTGATGGGTAGTTGCTAGGCAAAATCAAGTTCCTTAAGCCAGACCTTCAGCTAACTTTTTGTTGCTTTTAAAATAACTTGTAATTTTACACATGCAGCTAGAATGCTGGTTCTAAGTGCAAAACTATGACATTTCAACAGTTACAAAGGCATGTGACACCAAACATAGGTCACTCATTTAATTTAACATTTTCGATTTTGGTGGTTTTAAATCCAGTTGCAGTTAGGCTTAAGCTGCTGACTCCATAGCATTTTTGTTATAAGCATTGTTTTTGGGCTCTTCATTTCCCAGATTTTGTAGGCACACAAAACTCCATTCTGCCAAATGTCTGCTGGTGTTCAGTAAATATTTTGCACATATTGCGATGTTTGAAAATAGGCATTTTGACTTGCCTTCAGAAAAACACACAGTGGGTTTTAAAACGCCGGCTTTTGGATAGTGGTGAGTACTGGTACTGCACCCATTTTTGGGATTTTCTTGGATTAATGCATTCTAAACAGGAATGGTTCTTACATGGTAGTAAATCCTTGCTTAACATTGTTTTGATGGGGCTCCTTACAGTAAGATGGTTATGTGGAACCCCACAAAAAGGGTTGAATCTTTAAAGTGGTCCAATGAGTCACGATTTCAGCAACTTTTTGACATCAGTAAAAGTGGATTTTGTTAACAAAGACCTTTCTTTACCCTGGTGGGTGGCAAGTTAGGTAACCATTTTGGTGTGCGCACAACTGCGCAGCTTTCCTGGATTTCGGCGCACATGTGGGTTTTCCGCCATCTTGAATTTCCTAAGCCCACAGCACCAAATGTTGTAGCAGGGTAGCTTAAACGTGGGTCAGGACACCCTACAAGCCCCCCCACGTGACTGCACTTTGAGTTTGGGTCGATGGGGAGTCGCGTGCCCAAGGGTTTTGACCCACGCACCGGTCTGTCCGCATAATCTTCTTCCTCTTCTGTAGATGGCACCGTTCAGCATCTTCTGTTGCTGATCAGTTCTCCTCGCCGGTCCTGATGGGAAGATTGGGCGGTACCCCGGGCCCGTTGTGTCTTTGCTCCCGGTCTCCGGATCGTCCTTCTTGGTCATCCTTCATGGTTTCATCTCTCCTAGGATGATAAAGGAAGAGCGGCAATATCTACTCATAGACGATTTTTTTTCCACCACTGTTGAGATAGTGGGGCAGCATATGCATTTCATCGTAACGAAATATTACAATCTTATTTTGAAAAAAAAAAACAGCATCACTAGAGACAGTTTCATGTAAATCACAATATTTTAGAGACTAGATGTGGTAGGTTTTATGATTGGAACTGAATTAGTCTGATACAGTACCCGCTAGGATTCCAGAGGATTCCTCCAGTTGTTGCAGAGTGTGCCTGGGATGGCAACACTTTAGCTGGTTTATGTGGACCCACTTGTCTTCCCCCTCTGCAGAACCGCCTTTGGGGATGCGGATCTTGTAGGCCACAGGGGAGATCTTATCGACGATCTCAAAGGGTCCCTTCCATGTAGGCAAAAATTTGCGCTGCTTGGCCTGGTTCCTTTGGAAGTTGTATAGATAGACCCGGTCTCCCACCTGATATTCCTTCCTGGAAGTTTTCAGGTCATAATGGGTCTTCATGCTATCAGTCGATCTTTCTAGATTCCGCTGAGCATAAGCAAAAGCATGTTGGAGGTGTTTCCTTAAATTCTCTACATACTCATGAGTAGTGGAGGCATTTATCAGTGTCTGCTCTTGGGTCCTGTAGAGCAAATGCTGCGGAAGCACCATCTTGCGCCCAGTCATCAACTCAAATGGTGACATTTTGGTTGCAGATGAAGGGGTAGATCTGATGGCCATTAGGACCAGAGGTAATCGGATATCCCAACTTGGCCCAGAATCTGCCACAAACTTCTTTAATATGCTCACAATTGTCCGGTTATATCTCTCTACTGCCCCAGAAGAAGCTGGTCTATGAGCAATATGCAGCTTTCTCTTGACCCCCAGTATCTCCCACATCTTTGTCATTACTTCACTGGTGAAGTGGCTACCTCTGTCTGACTCAATCCTTTGAGGTAGACCAAAACGGGAAAAGATGTGGTTAATCATCAAGGCAGCTGCAGTTTCTGCCTTGCAATTTGGGGCTGGGAGACATTCCACCCACTTGGTAAACAAGCATGTCACCGTCAACATGTACTTATTCCCCCTAGCCGAGCGAATCACAGGGCCTACAAAGTCGATTTGTAAATCTGACCATGGCAGTGTCATCCCCCTCTTTTGGAGAGGCGCGCGGTGCGTGAGGGATGATGGCTGAAATTGTGCACACACAAGACACCCCTTCAGGTACTGGTCGAGGTCCTGCCCCATGTGTGGCCAGTATGCAACCTCTCTTAAGATTTCCAATGTTGTGTGAAACCCCCTATGACCGGCAGTGGCCGCATCATGGGCGTGACTTAACATCAGGCTTCGGAATGAGGTAGGAACCACCCACTGATCGTGGCCAGCTTTGGATTTCCTTACCAACAAACCGTCTTGGATTCTGAACATTTTTGGACATTTCATCAACACTCTTAGGTCCTCTTTCCCAGTGTAATCGGTATCCGTCAGGGGAAAGTTCTCAGGGTCCTCAAGGTGCTGGTAAAATTTACCAATTATTGGATCCCCCTTCTGAGCAGTAATCAAATCAGCATCAGGGGTCTCCTTACTCCATTGTGCAATTGGAAGGTCGTTGTGAGCATTTGTCTGGGACCTAGTGATTGCAGTGACCTGGATTTCCCCCAACAGGGACTCAATCTCAATTAGATTCCCTTGGATGGCTCCGGTTTTGGCCAGCTGATCAGCTAAGTCATTTCCAGTTTTGTCTGGTCCCTCTACTTTGGAATGACCCTTGATCTTTTTCCAATAGATGGTCATCCCATTCGATGTGACCAGATCATCAATGTTTTGGATCAACTTCCCATGTTTCAAGGGTTTGTTGTTAGCACATAACATGCCTCTGGTTTTCCAATTAACCAGGTGCTCCACGAACCCGTTCCGTACATAATCCGAATCTGTGATTATGACCAGTTCGTGGAGTTGATGCTGGACAGCAGTGAGGATGGCATGATGCACAGCCATCAATTCTGCCACCTGACTACTTCGGGGACCAATTTTGTATCCAGCGGAGGGTTCTGGGGACTCATTCACCCATGCATTCCCTACGCCGGCCACCAGTTCTTTCTCCCCGTCGTTGTCAACATGGTAAGAGCATCCATCCACATAGACAGTGGGCATTCCCTCACACTTGTCTTCTTCAAAGACTTTGTGGGGGGATTTAAGGTATGCCTCCATGTTGTCCTTTATTTTTAGACTTTCGTCCTCGAGACAGTTTTCTCTGGCACAATCATGCAAGTCAGCCAGACCTTGCGCGAGGGGACTCTTCTTGTTTTGGCCATATCTGACCTCCACAGGAAAGCCTTGCATTGACAGAATCCAGGAAGTAATTCGGGAATTACTCACATTTCCGGCCCGGATTCTGTCACTTTGGAGATATTGCAGAGGCTGGTGTGGAGTCTCCACTATGATGTGTTCCCCCTGGATAAACGGGCGGTAATTCTTCAATGCCCACACCGTTGCCAGGAGTGCCTTCTCACAATCGTTGAATTTTTCCTCCACAGAGGATAAAGTTTTGCTCGCATAGGAGATTACTTTATTGACCTTGTCATGCTTTTGATATAATACTGCCGTCAAGCACGTATTAGAGAACCCCGTCTCCAGGAAGAACTCCTTGTTTCTGACAGGGTAAGCTAGGCAAGGTGCTTGTGAGAGGCTTCTTTTGAGTTGTTTTACTGCCTCGGCTTGTTCTGGACCCCATTCCCACTTGACCCCCCCCTTCAGGAGATGAATCAGGGGTCTGGTGATCTCTGCGTAGCCCTCAATGAACTTTCTGCTGTAATTAGTCAGTCCAAGGAGGCTCCTTAGTTCTCGCAGAGTTGTGGGGTCTTTCAGTTTCTGAAGTGCTTCCACTTTCTTTTCCTGGGGACAAAGGCCCTGAGGAGTAATCTCATGCCCCAAGAAATTAACACGGGTTCTACACCACTGTGCTTTCTGAAAGGAAAGTTTTGCTCCGGCGGCCCTCAACTGTGTCAGAACATAACGGATCTCCGCTATGTGTTCCTCCACAGATGAACTTTTGATGAGGACATCATCTACATAAGCCAAGTTACCCCTTGCACCCAAGTCAGGCATGGCCTTGTGTAGAAAAATGTTGAATTCATTGCCGGAGTTGAGGTATCCGAAGGGAGTCCGGGTCCAGGTGTACTGCTGGCCCCCAAAGGTAAAAGCCAGCTTGTATTGGTCCTCCTTACTGACAGGCACAGTCCAGTATCCATTGGTCAGGTCTATTGCAGTGAATACCTGTGACCCCTGGATCTGGGCCAGCCCTTGGTCAATGTAGGGCAGAGGCCATCGGGAAGTGTGGACCCGTTTGTTGAGCTCCCTGAGGTCAGCGCAGAGTCTCCACTGGCCGTTTGGCTTCAATATTCCCAGCACCGGATTATTGAAGGTGCTGTGGACTGGACGGATTATTCCCCGGGACTCAAGGTTCTTAATTATTTCAGTAAGGGACTCCATTGATGCGAGAGGCAAGCGATATTGCTTCACAAACACTGGAGTCATGCCAGGGTCCGTGGGGATTGTTGTTGTGTGGATGTCAGTGCGACCACAGTCATATGAGTCTACCGCAAAGAGATCTTGGAAATCCAAGAAAACTTGTTTCAACTTTTGCTTTTGTTCCAGCGTCACACAGGCATCAGCTAGGTTGACTCTCTCTTCCACCATCTGCCTGAAGCCTGGAAAGACTTCTGGTTTGGCTATCTCCGCGGCCTCCTCCAGCTGGGTGGAGAAGTCCCTGGTCAGAGTGCTGATTTGGACCGGAGGCTTCAGGTGGGAAAGGCAGCCCTCATGGACTTGGAAAATCACCTCATCCCTCCTGAAGTCACACGTCACATCTTCCTTACCATAAGGGCAGGAAGTGTACACCAGGAAGTTCCCCCCATGCCGGGTGAAAATCCTGTCTGGTGTTGTATTGTCATCACTGTCACTGTCAAAACAGTCCTTGGGGATGGGTCCTAACAGTTCATTTACAAGATCAATGGAGAAATGTCGGTCATCAACCGCCATTCCAATAATGGTGCCTGCGGCTAGAGTAATACTCTTTAAGTCGCTGTTATCCACCTCTATTGGAATGGTGTCATGTTCTATGTTGACTAATGGAGTTGGGTTTACCCCCAACCCTTGCTGTTGGAGAGAAGCATTTAGATGTATGTAAGCATCAGGGTTTTTCAACTCTTGTCCCCTTTTAACTTTCACTTCCAGGGAGAATTGTCGGGTCCTTTCTGGGATGGTGACTTCCTCTTTAACCTGAATTTCAACTGCATAAGGTAGCAATTGAGCTGACCTAAATGCTTTTTCTGGATCATCAAAGCCCATGGGATTATCCGCTAATCGGGACCAAGCTTTGAAGTTTATTAGGTCCAAACTAATGGCAAAGCGATTGAGAATGTCACTACCTAAGTAAAAGGCGGCAGGGACGTCTCGCACGACCCAACAATTGTGGACTATGCTCTTGTTGCCAATGGAGATTTTGAGCATACACCTGCTTGGCAGGAGATGTTTGGAATTAGGTGCTTCCAGGTCCATTTCCCATTTGTCTATCAGTTTGAAGGTGGGAATGGCTGGATCTTTTGGGAGTTGGCGAAACATGGCTTCGCTGATGAAGCTCTTACCGTTGTTCACACACACTCGAGCGAGAACAGAGTCCTTCCCATCATTTAACTGAACAGGGATGAACAACTGCTCTCCAATTTGCTGAATATCAGCCAGGCTTTGAGCTGATTTCACATCTTCCTGGACTATAGGAGTGGGAGTTTCAGATTGTGGATTAGTATAGAATTTCAGAGTGTTTCCTTCCAGCGTGGAATACCACTTTAGACTGGAAGGAAGGTTGATTTTCAGAAATAGAGAGGACCCCCCATCACTAGTCTGTTGTCCTACTGCTATTACTGTCACATCTGGAATTTGGTTGTTCTGGAAGTGAAATTCTACTTGGTCAGATTTTTGTTCAACCATGTGGCATGTGCCGTTTAAACTAACATGGTTGACACTCTGTTTTAATTTTATGGGTCGGCTAGTCTGAGTCCAGAGGACCTTGTTTACGCAATCTATTAGGGGTGACAACCTTCTCAGGAGGTCATTCCCTAGTAAACAAGGGGTGCCCTCTGGGGTCACAACTATGACCGGGTGTTTCAACTTGTGTCGCCCGATCTTAATGTCCAAGTCTGCCGTCCCCTCGACGGGAATTTCCTTCCCGTCAAAGTTCTGCAGTTGTCCAGGAAGAGAGGTGAGAGGAATTTGGTAATTCTCTCCCCTTCCTGCATTCAGTTCGTCAAAGGCCCTTCTGGACAGAAGGGTAGCTTGAGATCCAGTGTCCACCAGCGCTGAGATTGTACCCTGCCCCTGTACTTGTACCGGGGCATAATATCTTCCCTCCTTCTCCTCAAGGGGGCACAGATAATGTACATTTTTGGACAACTGGTGGGCTAATTTTCTGGTTTTGGACATCGCTGGCGAGGAGATTTGGGCAGAATTCTGTGGAGAGTCTTGGGAATCTGAAAGAAAAAATTTGCAACTGGAGATCAGAGCCATTGTGGGTTCCCCTGGCTCCGTTTCTGGGCCGCCCCCCCCTTTTTGGAGGCAGTCGCCAGGATGGGTTTGAACCAGGGGATTTTCTTGCTGTTGGTTCTGGGATGAGATGGTGGGCGGCGGTAGCTCAGTCTCCACATCTCCCCAGTCTGGATTTGCATCCCTAGGGACCCATTTTTCTTTGGGAGGAGTTCCCCCCTCTCTGAAGGAGAAGATCCTTTTCCCAGGATCCTCTGAGGATCCCTCTCCCTCAAATTGGAAGATCTGTACCTCCTCCTCAAACTGAGTCTGTTTGGGTCTTTTGTTTCTCCTACCCCCCCTCTGCTCCTTAGGAGGCAGACTTTCAGGGGCAAGAGATTTTGTTTCCGGTTCCTGGGTTTCCAGGGGCTGTTTACAAGTAAGGAAGGAAGCTTCCTCCAAGGCTTTACACCCCCCTTCCCCTTGTGCCTCCTCCCTGGGAACCGGTGAGTTATCGGGGTGCTGCCCCCGTCATTGTTCTGGAGCACCAGGTCCAGAGTTGGGTGCGTTCTGCGCCGGCACGCCCATCTGAGGGTTCTGCTGAGCCCTCAGTATATGACCCATATCCCGCGCCATGTTTTGAACCTGGCGCTCTAACTGGGAAACCCGCTCAGGCTGATACGGGGCCCTGTTTTCTCCCCTGGGCTGATCCCGGGAAGGGTAGCTGTCCCTCCTCTGGTAATACCCCGGGTTGGGGAGATTTGGGTACCCCTCCACCCTTGGCCTCCCCTCTCCCGGATTCAGTGGTCTGGGCTCAGGGAATTGGGGAAAGAAGGATGGATGGTTTTGGGGCTGGAAGTCGGGTGGATATCTGGGGAAAAAGTTCTGCCCAGGGTTTGGTAAATTTCTTCCCTCCTGTGGGAAGTTTGGAGGGAAGTTCCCTGGGTTAGGTGCTTGTCTGGATCCCCCCCCTTGGGCTGGAGGAGTCCACACATAACCCAGGATGGGTCTGTTACCTTTGTAGCGAGGACTTACATAGTCAGGAGAGCGAGGGACCCCATTTGTGGGGCTGCCTCCCTGGCTCCCTGTCTGCGACTGGCCCGAGGACCTTCTGGGCCTAGCATTATTAGGTGCAGGTAGGTTTTTAGGCCCCCCCATCTCCAAATCCAAAACGGGGGTGACCTTTACCTCTGCCACCTTGGCAGCAGCAGGGGTGCTGTTGGCTTTGGGGTTTTTCTGGGCATTGCTTTTATTTTCTATGGGCTTCTGCACCTCATAGATCCGGGTAGCCTGTTCAATGACCCAGTCTAAAGATCTTTTCTCATGAAAATCTCTCACGAGCTGGGTCATTATATATTTGGGCAAGGCATGGAAAAATGTATTGACAAACTCTCTACTATCTGTGCGCACCCTTCTGGTGGTTTGCGCAAAAGCACGCTTTAACTCCTGCACAAATTCTCGTGGGGCCTGATCCTCCCCACATTGCAAATTGTAGGCCGCCTTGCGAGCCTCTTGAGGATTTCTGTGAACAGAAAAATGTTTCAGGATGGCCGCCTTATATGTGGACCATCTTAAATGATTTTGGTCCTCCAGCCCCGCAAAGAAACTGGAGTATTCCGGGGAGAATGTCCACTTTACATATTGAATACAGCTTTGGCTGTCCTTCAAATGGAAAGTCTCCATCATTTGTTCAAACAACTCTAAGTGCTCCCAAACAGAATACTTAGCGTTCTTATGGTAAGGCGTGATGACGCTCCTGATCGCCTTAATCTGCTTTAAGGGGTCCTTAAGCAAGGCCCTTTTTGCCTTATTGGCCTTTTTGGTTCGGGTAACCCTTGTCCATTCTTCCTCGGACTCAGAGGCACTGCTCCCAGAGGTTCCCGTCTGTTCTTCCAGGTTTTCCCGGATTCTGCGAGCCTGGGAATGGCTGGCAGAATGTGGGGACCTGGTCTCCTGTGTCCTGCGCAGTTCAGAGGAGTCTTCAGATTCCTCCTTGCTGCCAGGATTTGATGGGTACCCCCTCCACTGACCTAACTGGGCAGAGGTTTTCAGGATGCCCTTAATGGGCCTACTCTCCTGGGGTTCCCCATTGAACTGTACTGTACTTGGGTGCCCATACCCGGATGCCCACCCCTCCATTCCTGAGTGGTACTGGCCTATGAGCCCCATACTCTTAGCTGGATAGTAATCTGCCATCCCTGCGGCCCTGTGCTCATGTGCGCCAGGGGACATGGGGGTGGTAGAGTCCAGGGACTGGGGGAGATGAAGGCCCCTGGTGTTAGGGCTCCTGCGGTTATGGTCAGGAGTCTCTCTTTCCCAGCGGACCTCATCTCTATCCGCCCCCGCTCCCTGTTGCAATGCAAGAGCCTGCAGTTGTGCTTTCAGTTCCTCTGTTAAGGCCTTACTCGACTCTATCAGTTTCTCCTGCATCGCTACCTGTTGTTGGAGCCTATCATTGTGTTCACAGAGGGCCTCGTTTTCCCTCTGTGCTTCCTGGTTGGTCCTGGAGAACTGGGCCAGTCTTTGCTGCAGGAGGGTTACCTCCTGAGCTGTGTCCCTATTGGCCTGCTCCTTTCTTGCTAGAGCATCCTCCACCCTTCTGGTGTGCTCTACCAAGTTCTGGTTTTCTTTTTGGAGGTCACCCAGTCCCTGGCGGGCCAGGTGATTTTCTTCCATTTTTATTTTTAAATGGCAGACTTCCTGGCCTAAGGCGTCTCTTTCCTGACTAAGAGCCTGCATTTGTGCCGCCAGGTCGTCCCTTTGCCGTTGAAGGGCACCAGCTTTTTGGCGCTCCTCATCAAACTCTGCCTGGGTATCCAGGTCTTTCAAGATCAGCTTGTTGCTCTCTACCTTCACTCTATCTAGATGACTTTGCAGGGTGGCTACCTGCTCCGTGCATGCCCTGTTAAAGTCTAATTGTTGCTCCAGCTTTTTCTGGCTCTGCAGTAATGAGTCCAAACTATCTTGGTGCTCCTTCTGCAGGGCCAGAAATCTGGTATCCTGTTCTGACTTTTCCTTTTGCAGCACATCCATATCCTCCCTCATTTTAGTGATGTACAGTCTGCTGTCATTTTCTGACTCCTGGCTCCTCTGCAGCCTCTGCTCAGAAGAGACCAGGTCAGATTGGACCTTCTGTAATGCCAGCAGTTGCCTACTCGCCAGATCTTGGCCTTCAGCACATTTGTCCTGCACGGCTCCCATATGTAAATATAAATACGCCGCTACCCTGGCAATCTTATTGTGTTCATCTTTGGCTTTAGGAGCCATATATAGTTCACTCAGGGCCACATGTAAGGGACCCTGATCTCTATATATATCTGACCCTGTTTCAGTGACCTGTTGTGTGATGGCCTGCAACCACGCATCCTGGCCCTGTTCGGTCCATTCACCTCTCACAAATAGCTTATGCAAGAGGTGCTCTCTGGCTATTTTCATGTCTACTAAGGTCGTCATTCTAGAGATTGGTCTCTGTCCTGACTTACAGAAGTTTGTATTTTATTTTTGCAGAACAGAACTTTTCTTGGAGTGTCCCTTTTGAGGAATGCTTCACAGCGTAATGCAGCGTGGTGATCCGACCGGATGTATGTATCCCGTCAGTTAGCACACTGTATTAAGCTGCACAAGTGGTAAATCTAACCCAACGTCTCGGCTCGAGCCCCCAATTTGTAAGAGGATTCAATTCAGCACTACAGCCAAGTTAACGCCTAGTCTAGAATACTGAATGAAAACCCTTATTGATATATCTTTAGGTCCAGTTCATGCGTTCTGGATGACTACCCTTGTATAACACCCCTCTCTTGGAATCCCCCTGACCCCACTGAGCCAAGAAGTGGTTCTGTTTTGCAAGTTTAAAAGTTTAATTGATAATTTAAACAATATATATATATCACGCTTTATAATAAATTAATAATTGAATAGCACACTTAATCTGATATGATAAAGATTAGCAACGGAGAATCTGGCACTAACACACTTCTTATAATCACTAATGAGTGGCCATGAAATGGATAAGGTAGCACACTGGTAAATAGGAACAAAAGAAGAAGGTGGTACAAAATGCTTTATAGAGTTCAAATGGATGCAAGGTTGAATGAATGAAATACAGTATAGAAATACTCAATATGATTTCAACAAAACAATGTAATCACTTTTCTCTGGCAATCCCCTCCCCCCCTTGATGCAAGGCAAGGAAATGGAAGGAAAACACACAGTTCTCAGAAATGCAATCAACTGTAATTCAGTTCAATCCAGCAAGCTTTATACAACAGAAAACAGATAGGAGTTTTTGAAATCACAGGCCCAAATTCTTTGATATGTGCTAGCAATGGATGAGAAATATGCTGGAAATGCTTTTGAATTCCCTTTCAGAGGTTCAGGGTGAGTGGTATCTAGTTAATATTAGTCCAGGCTCACACTAGCAATGATGCAGGGATAGTTAGCAGGTTAAACGAATTTCTGGCAAATGGAAAGCAAACAGCAGCAGTTTTTACATGTGAAGAAATTGCAAATCGCGGTAAAATTCGCGGATGCGTGTTCCGCGATTGCGGTAAAACTATAAGGGCTAGGAATGCGGTTCTTGGTGCGATTCAAAGCTACGATTCTAAGCTATCAAATAAAAGTTATTGCAAGTCTCTAGCTCAAACGGTTGCGGAGATATGTGCGATTGAAGAGAGGTCGTTTTTCAGATTTGAAATTTTAAAGTTCCAAAAGACAAGTGCAGCTTGCGACTAGAAATGACAAGTGACAGCTTTACAAATGACAGGTGACAGTTAGGAGGCAGTTCTACTTAGATTAAATAGATTGAATTAGATTAATTTAAACTAAGAGATTGGATCTGCACAGTTTTCTAGGTACTCACACTATATTCTTGAGTGAAATGGGCCTCGCCATGGATCTGGTCAGGGTTTTGGACTGGGCTCTGGTCTGGTCTGGCCTCTGCACTTCACAGTGATCTGGGTCAGCTCTCTCTGCTGGTCTGGGTCTCTCTCTTTCTGGAACTCTGGTCTCTAGTTCTGGATAGATTGAAGTCTCTAGTTTGGCTCTCTGGAGGTTTGATGGAGGTAAAGTATGGATTTTTCCGACAGAGCTTCCAGCGGCAGATGGATTTTGAAAAGCCTCTATGTGTCCTGACTCTCTGCTTTTATCTGTTTCTTGAGAATGGGTGTGTGTGTTACATCACTAGACTCGCCCCTCTCAATCGTCATTGGTCCAGCTTTCATCCCTTACTTGATTGGGGAATGAAATGAAGTGTCATCATGATGAGGTCTGTTTATGATACAGAGAACCCACCCCTGTCAACTTTACACACAATCTATATCTGACCTAAAAACATATTTGCACAGGTACACATTTGTTTAAAATTACATATACATGGTGTGGCTGAATTTAGCCATGTCTATGTCCAAATCTGCTCATTCTCGGAGCTTGCATTCAAAGAGTGTACATAATTGACTTTTTAACTGCTTTTTCAATTTCCGACATGGACCCAACTTTACATACATGTGTGCAGGGGGTAGGGACATTAACTGATGAAGTTTCAGATTTTTAACATGCACACATTTAGAGTAATATCCACTTTTCCGCTAAAACCCCCCTGAACACACCACCGGTTCCTACCACGTCTTAAACTGTGGGCAGAAAAATCACGAGAATTATGGTATCATTTATAAAATTTTCACATGTCCGCACTATGAATTATCCCCCTTTTTATAAAACCATATCCTTGCTGCAGGGGTGTGTCTTTTCAGGTAACATGGTACAGAAACCAGTCTTTCCAGTTTCTGCCAAGCCAGCTTGCTTCTCACAGGCAGTGCTCCTCCCAGCTTCTCCGGGAGGAAGCCACTTTTTACGACGTCTGTAATAAAAAACCTTTGCCTGAGTGGAGAGGGCTTTGTTCACTCTCTGGCAGAGCACAGGAAATTCAATTATCAGATAGATGGCATATCCTTAGCTTGGGCAGCAAAAGGAAGGTTGGCCTGGGAACACAGTGGTGACTCAAGTTTCACTCCTGATGGGTAGTTGCTAGGCAAAATCAAGTTCCTTAAGCCAGACCTTCAGCTAACTTTTTGTTGCTTTTAAAATAACTTGTAATTTTACACATGCAGCTAGAATGCTGGTTCTAAGTGCAAAACTATGACATTTCAACAGTTACAAAGGCATGTGACACCAAACATAGGTCACTCATTTAATTTAACATTTTCGATTTTGGTGGTTTTAAATCCAGTTGCAGTTAGGCTTAAGCTGCTGACTCCATAGCATTTTTGTTATAAGCATTGTTTTTGGGCTCTTCATTTCCCAGATTTTGTAGGCACACAAAACTCCATTCTGCCAAATGTCTGCTGGTGTTCAGTAAATATTTTGCACATATTGCGATGTTTGAAAATAGGCATTTTGACTTGCCTTCAGAAAAACACACAGTGGGTTTTAAAACGCCGGCTTTTGGATAGTGGTGAGTACTGGTACTGCACCCATTTTTGGGATTTTCTTGGATTAATGCATTCTAAACAGGAATGGTTCTTACATGGTAGTAAATCCTTGCTTAACATTGTTTTGATGGGGCTCCTTACAGTAAGATGGTTATGTGGAACCCCACAAAAAGGGTTGAATCTTTAAAGTGGTCCAATGAGTCACGATTTCAGCAACTTTTTGACATCAGTAAAAGTGGATTTTGTTAACAAAGACCTTTCTTTACCCTGGTGGGTGGCAAGTTAGGTAACCATTTTGGTGTGCGCACAACTGCGCAGCTTTCCTGGATTTCGGCGCACATGTGGGTTTTCCGCCATCTTGAATTTCCTAAGCCCACAGCACCAAATGTTGTAGCAGGGTAGCTTAAACGTGGGTCAGGACACCCTACAACACAACCATGACACCCAGCCAAACTACACATGAAACATGCAAAACACGCACCTAACATAACAAACACCTGCATACAGCAAACAAACCAGACACTGAACCTTACCCTTACGGATACAACAAGCCAGTGCGCACGATCAAACTACCGGCCAAACTACACATGAAACACAGAAACACACACCCAACATAACAAGCACTCACATGCAACAAACAACCCAGGCATTATGAGTCACCCTTACGGATGTAACACACTAGTGCACGCAATCAACCCATCGGCAAGCCAACACACACACAGCTCCCATGTTCTCCTGGTTCTGAACCTATCTTATCATTCTACCCTCACTAACCCGCCCCTCCCTCTTTCATGCAGAGCACGTGAGTGGCTGGAGACCACCCAAGAGGTGGTAATTGTGCAGTTTTTTTTAGATTGATTTTTTTATTGTATTTGGTTCACAACAAACCTTTAAAAAACTGTATATTTAAATAATAGTTATTTTAAAATAATACATAAAAATCCTAACATCAAAATGCGTATGTCAGCATAGAACAATGCAATCATTGAACTAAACAACAGATAGATCAAATTGAGCTGTCAAAATAGAATATTAAATTAGATACAACTTTAAACAAGCAAATGAAAAAATACAGTCACAAAATAGATGCCTCCAATAATCACATTTAACAGTCTGAGATGATTACAAAATGCACAACTAATTAACATATGTAATACACAATGTGATATACAATTGTGCATACTATAAGTCAAATAACATCGTTTTTCAACCAATATTTTTTTAAGTTGTGTTGTGACCTTTAATTAGACGGCCTAGAGACGTCCACAGTCACAGGAAATACATACCCGTGATGCAGAAGCGTGTACTGTTAAAGGATTACCAGGCAATCGTTGGCTTTGAAGACCAAGCGCGATTAAATAAAGGCGAAACCTAGCAGCAATGTGTGAAAGCAATTTGCAAACCATCCGAGATGTGTCCAGCAATTCTATATTGGGAGCATGCGGTCAGCAACACAAAGGCCGAGCCTAGGCCCCCAACAGTACAGAAGATGCACCCTCACATCTGAAAAGAATAACACGCATAGTCCAAGGAACAGAGGTTAAAGGTCCCTGTCACGTTCAAGTAGAGATGGGACTCTCGTCGTTGTGAAATCTGTACCAAAACAAGGACGCGGCGTTCCCGCTGCAAAAGGTCAACGGAGCCTTTCATCGCTGTGGGGAAAATCGCTGAGTTCCACTAGTAATGGGTTGCTAATAGCATTTCTGACGTCCTTGTGAGGCCTCTGTGCAAGAGGGATGTGACTGGTGTCATGGCTGTGCACTTTTCTGCATCTTTCAAAAGCATCAGATTAGTTTCCATATGGGACTAGACCTCACTGACGCAGTCGCTATATGTGTCATGTTATTGAACTCGATGTAACTGACTCGATAACATCGGACCAATGAGACCAACGAAGAAAAAAGGCATTTCTCAGGTGCAGAATCAAATGCAATAATAATGATAATAACAATAACAGTAATACCATCATAGGCCCGACATAGTTATCCTATAGAACAACATAGGTTAAGGTATGGCCCACATGCGTAGTAGCTGCCATCAAATAGCATGTGTTGTGTAGCATCACATCCAATAAAGTGCTGTCATTTAAGTTGTGCGTCACACGCGTTGCCTTTTCCCAGGAAGGCACCTGCTGCATTTGCGCATACCACACTCTTCAATCCAACCAATAAAAAAACTGTTTTTTAATCTGCGTGTTTCCATATAATCAATATATGTTACCGAAGTAAGGCAGAAGGAGAACCTCCTTAGTCCCACTTGCAGTTTCTGTGCATTTAAACTGCGTGACCAGCAGCACCTCCCCACTATGCACAATGAAGAGTGATGGAGGGAGTGGCAGGCGCGCGTGCAGGAAAATAGCAAGAGAGGCGGAACATTCCGGAACGTGCCGGGTGCTGAGTGCGGTCCCACGGGCAGAGAACCAGAGAGTGGTGCGGTGTGCGGGCAGAGAGACACACACCACCAGCAATCCTTTCTGCACAGTGGTTCAGGTGATGCATAGACAGCCAGTGTGAGCCACAGGATTCCAAGGCAACCATTTGGAAACAGTCAACCGGAATGTCTACCAAGGTATCCAACTATCAGGTGAACACATGAGACAGAAGAGACACATTACATACATGCAAGCAGATCTCAAACAGCTCCGTGGCAGGCAACTGCTAAGTATGGTTTGGGCCATTGGATTATACACATATGCCCAGCTAATAAACAGGAACGATTCCATTCAGAGAATAAAACCCTCACTGGCCCGGCCTATGGCCATTTCCTAAAGCCCTGTTTTATCAAGTTGGATCGGGTTAAATTCCAACAACTGACCACAATGAAATAACAGACTGTTGGGAAATATTTGGTAGTAGAACCCTTCTTCAGCGAATTAGTGCACCCATATAATACCATGCCTGCCATTGAAGATATAACTCGAGCTAAACCAATGGCAATCAAAGATGCAACATTGTCAAATAAACCAAGACTTATTTATGCATGTGTTTTTATACAGAGGGAAGAACAATGCCCTTTGGATCACAAACGAACGCACAAAAGATAAGAAATCAGATTTGACAGGAAGCAGAGCGTTTGAGTGGCATTCTGAGCAAGTCGTGGAGGGGAGAAAATGAACACAGTCACCTGGGACAACATATGGGGGGGGCATACATAGATTAAGGACAACCAACATTAAACATGTTTAAGTGCAGGTAGGCAGCAATGCCAGCTCTGCCATGGATGTGACCATGATGGGTGAAGAGTGGAAGCAGAAAACGTGAGGGACAGAGGCAGGATAGGGGCGAGGGAAAAATGTTAGCTAGGAGGCAGATGCGAGGTAGGTTAAGGGGGTACCTCAGAGTTGAGGAGGTGTTATAATGCATTTCATTCCTCTCTGTGCTTTCTTTCTTCCATCCAAAAGTCACGCAAATGAAAACAACTTCAAAAGGGTTTACTAAACAAAATCCTCACCTATTAGTGCCAGTTTTTACACTTTAATGCTGCCGCGTTGTAACGTAACCAATCACAACCTTGTTGTCATATTTTTAAAGAACGAAATCAGACTATTTCAAAGTCAAAAATATTACTGAGCAGTACTTTTTATTGAGTGCCAATGGCTCTGCAACACTTTTCAAGAGCACCTTTCGATAGTTCATTTGGCAATCGGCTGATTTTGTCTATGTACAAATGTTTTCTTTACAGTAAAGACTTAAAGGATAGAGTTATACATATCAAAGCAGTTAAGAAATACATGGAAGATGTATTACATGTTAGAAACAGTCAACGTCTAACACGTCTGCAGATAGTAAGGTATACTTCAAGATAACAAAAGAGGTACATTAGATAATGCCAAAAACAAGCATACCCAACAAATCACACTTCGTAAATCAGAATGACAGCATAAAAGGATGAAAGGCGTGAACTGTTGTGTTGTCGGTCGCAAATGCCCACAGAGTATTTGCATTCTGGTGGCGGGAACATGGCCAAACCACTGCATACATCTATCCCCAGAGAAGGATGTATATGATTTGGCGCAAAGACAATTTTGCCGTGGCCAAATTGGCCCAAACCTACACCCCCCACAACCCCAATACACTCTCCCACCCACCCCCTACTTACCTTTTTGAGGTCTGCTCAACTTCTGACCCTGCAGCGTCGGATCCGTCCCTCCTACGCAGGTCAGATCCAATGCCGCAGGGGCCACTTTTCTTTTCTTTTTCTTTCTCTTTCTCTTTTTTTTAAACTTTTTTCCCATCCCCCGCCTCCAAACTTCTGGAAGCAGGGGACACCCACGCCACCCCCAAAGGCCATCACTACCGACATGTGGAGTGGGGGACACCCCCGCTCCCCATGTTTGGTAGTGATTACCCAAGCTGATCGTTTACAATCGATCGAATGGTACTGGCCGAATTTGGCCAGATTTACCATAGGATCAATTGTAAGCGATCGGTTTGGGTACTACCTCAGAGGATACTTCCTCTACCCTTATTATGCATTGCATTTATTTATGGCTAAAGTAGATGTTGTTTTTCAACACCCTTGATCCAAAGCCTAAACCAGGAGTAACAGATACAGATGTTTATATCGTTCTATGTCATCTGTACTGTTCAGCCAATGTGTCCGTACCATTGGTATGAGCAGCAAGTTGCCCAAAAGCGCCTCCTCTATTGTGCTGACTGATGTGATAAGTTCCTCCTTTTTATTCATAGCTATGAAGTAAGCTTATAACCACAATCTATTTTTTTAACTTGACTAAAAATATGCCATCTATGAATATGATCTACTTTTTTATTTCTTAAGAAATCATCCCATGAACCCCAAATTCCCAAAAGAGGGAGTACCTAAAATATTTGCTGAATCCCTGTCTAGATTCATTCCTGGCCTCCCAATAAATAGTTTATGTATTTTTTAATTGAGTTTGACACTTATTGAATTCTTTTTTTCCCATTCTGTGTTTGACCATTAATAGCATTACATATCCGCACACAGGGAAGGGTGCTCAGCCAATCAGGTAGCTGGCCACATGGGTGAGAACACACAGTGTACAACCTGTGTTTTCCAGCCACCTGAGCCCTTCCCCAGGTGCCACAATCTTGATTGTGGGGAGGCCACAGGGAGCGTCTCCCTGTGGCCTCGCCCCCACACCCTCCCACACTCCCCTATCCCCTCTAAGACACCCCAAACCCTTCCCCCGCTGCTGCTTCCCTCCCACTTACCTGCAGGACTGGATCTTTGTTCCTCATCCCAGTGCTCCTTCCTGCCTGCGGCCGCCACAATAAGAAAAGAAAAGGGACCATGTTCCTTATCTATGTAAATGGTACTATGGTGACAACCATCTTTTTTATGGGAGATTGGGCTTTCGCAGTACGCATGGACTCCCTCTCCCGGTTAAAAGAATAATGTAACTATTTACACCAAGACGAACCCGGCTCTGTGAATTGCAATCACCCTCGCTTAGGAGGGTGTACAGGGCAGTAGTGGCCTTGAGCCATCGCTGAGGCCCTTGCTTCGCTCAGACGTACCTAGACTCAAGTTTGTGGGACATTACCGGCCCTGTACACCACCCTAAGCGGGGGTGATGGCTACAATCACTACAGGACAGACATTGTTTCATACTGCATTGAATGTAAGATGCCACTGTGACACAAAACACACAGTGCATTACAGGCTACTAACAACAGGGATCTCGTTAGCTAGATTCCTACATAACCCAAAAGACCATAGTCAAAAGGGAAATGGAACTATCTTAGGGACAACTGAAATAATTATTCTATATGGCCTGTTTCACTGCAGGATGTTGGCAGATGGCCAGCAAAGTCTGAAATCAATAGATGGCGGCTTCACCTGACCAGTAGGCATGCATGATGTACAATGACAACCTTTTACAGGAAACACACCTGGAACTTGACCGGTGAATTAGTCGCTGGCAGTGGGTAAGCACAGTGCAACGCCATATGGCATAGTTAATGTCTGTCCAGGCTTGACCGCCAATCTGAAATAGGTAACAGGAACAGAACAAAAGTAAGAAAGAAGGGTTTTTAAGTCGAGAAGAGAAATTACCATGTTCCCTGTGGGAGGTCAAATATCATAGCCATTTATAGACACATGGAATCAGAAAGCAACAAAGATCAAGATCAAAGCGATTGGAGCCTAGTTCCCAGAAGCATGTCAGCAAATTCCCATAAAGGCAGGGCGCCATTGCCAGTTTCCCAGAAGAGGGTTCTTTTGCATTATATGAGACAGAGCTGCAGCTGAAACATCAAAGAGAAATGGCAGTTTAGCGAATAAAACAGCCCTGCAGGTTTTGTACATGTTAGAGCAATATTGTGTGTCCTTTAACTTGGACATTGTGGATTTAAAATTATTGTGCACAATAAATGATGTCCAATACCAGTCAGCAGTGGATCCACACATGTTAGTTTTTTAACATATGAATACACATGAGAAAAATGATCATACTTTATGAATTAATGTATGCAAATTAATTGCTTAAATATTCATTATGAGTATCCTAAAAGCCTGACTATTTCCATTCCATAAGTACAAGAACTGGACAATTTGATATTTATTTGTATATTGTGCTCTTTCCTATTGGGCAGCTCTTGTCTGTTACCGGCACATTTTACTTACCTGTTCTCAATTTATCCCAGACACACGCAAGAGACCAACCCTTTGGGGACGCTGTTTTTCATTTCTCCACTAGGTGGCTCCCTGTCATTCAACCAGGGTCAAACAACTGCACCTGCAAGTCCTGGCCACAAACACACAGATTCACTCTGAGGAAGAGGGGAGTATGATGTAGACGTCCTTCTGAGCACATAGGCGCTCATGCGTCCACCGTTCCCTTGATTTTTGGTGAACCTGAGTTTGAACATGTGCCTAGAGTATACGCTATTAATGCAGGGCAGGGTTTAAACCCACTGAACCCCTCATCAACTGAGAGCAGCCTTCAGTCAACTGGGCGCCATCACTGTAGACAGCAGACACTCCTAAGAATACTGTCTTTTGTGTGTATGTATCAGAGGCGTTGCTAGGGGGCGGGCTAGGGGGACTATAGCCCCTGGTCTTTTGGTTGTAGCCCCGTGATAGAATCTCAGGAGCTACAACCAAAAGTCTAGCTAGCCCCTGGTCCCGACAGTTCTGACATTAGCGTAGCCCCGGGTCTTTTCCAGACCTAGCAACACCTGTACTCCATGCTTTTGTTGGGATCACTGTGCAGCGTTTGGTATCCTCTACCCTTGCAACGTAATAAGCTATAAGCACGGAACCCACAAATTACAGTGTTCATTATGTATAGCTATGTATTCATTAATTAAGCGTTTTTTATGTATTCTTGCTTTTTCCAGGTTACTGCGCCAGTCTGACATTTGGTGAAATGTTATTTCACTGTGTTGTTATTCTAAATCAATTCCCCACTAGGATATAAGCATGGAACTGCAGTGAAAGAGTTCAGTAAAGAGGGCAGTGATCACATGAGCCATCACATGTGTTGGATCATTGCCCTGTATTATTCTTAGTTTGTGGATGTCCTTGGGCTTTGCCTTCAGGGCTCTAGTGGTGAATCTAGGTTCGATATTAGCCTTAGTGGTCGAAAACATGTTTTTGTTGTAAAGATTAGTCAAAATCCAAAGTTGGAAATGTGTGATTGACGTAATTGATTAAATGTTTAATGAACCTTCTTCAGATTGTCCACTTTGTTTCTTTGCTGCTGAAGATTCACAATGCGTATGGGTATTGCCACTGATCGTTATGCACTTAATTACATTGGTAGATTCATAAATGTCTGTGTGAGCACTACTTGGGAACATATCTATTAAAATGTATTCTTCTAGCCCGAAATTAATCAAATAACACATATATTTTGAGATTGAAGAGATCTGATGAAAACTGCCCTTTGAGCGTTTGTGTGCTCATTGAACTTGCTTACTTGGTTTTGGGGGCTGCAGATAAGAAAGAACACAAACACTGAAATGGTACGACGTTGTTACATCGCTGGTATATTTTTTAATGGGTTTTTTGCCAAAAATAATTCAATGAAAAAACGAATTGGAAAATATTGGGGTGTGGGTAAGGGGATAGAAGGGGTTGGTGGTGGGTAATAGGGAGTAAATAATAAGAGAGGGGAGGGATTGGGGGAGATCCCCGAATATAAAAACATGTTTTAATGCATTTTTTTCAAAAAAGTAATTTCAGCAAAAAACGAATCGAAAAATAACTGCCAATGTAACAACATAGAAACCAAGGAAATAGCACTAGACCCATTCAAGAGAGGTTGCAGGTTGGATCCGATGTGAGCGTTTAAAAATGTGGCACTAAAAATGGAGCACGAGGGAGTAGCATGTTGCAAATGCGATTAATGTTGGCCTTCTGGTAATACTGCTTGCTTTTCTAATGATGGTAATTGTATTCCATGTTAGTCAAATCACCTTCTTGCCAGTAGACCGAAAAACGACACAGATGCTTGTTGACAGAATGTAACACGCTCCGGGGTGTTGCTAGGTTTGTAAAACTTCTATGGCTGCACTCATTTGGTTGTAGCCTCTGAGCTTCTATCCAGGGCTATAAGCAAAAGACGCAAGGCTATAGTCCCCACAGCCCCCCCAGCAAGCCCCTGAACTCGCTAATCAGAGACCAAAATAAAAAACATTTTCTGCACATTGGTGCGTATGTTGCTGCATCTGGGAGAAGCCGCCACCTGGCGAGAACTCCAGCCATTCTGTGTTGGAATGTAACCAGAATACAATTTAAAATGTGAAGAATGGCATACTCAAAGACAGAACTCTTCTGCATAGCCCCCGACACTCCCATCTTTTCCTTTGCCCTAGACTCAGGGAACAATCTATTTCAGGGAGCATGAATGCATGTCCCCAAAATTACTGTACTCTACAAAAAAAGTGCATATTAGTCAGTGGTTGAGGGTCAGCTTCATGGAGAATTTTTCAGTGGAATTGCGCCATTATAAAGTGCTTCTGTCCATAAGGGCCTGAGACTCTTGCTTGCCGTAGCCAGTCATGTGGTTCATAGTTGGTGCTTTAGGAAATGGAAACTGGATTATGCTAATGCTATTTCAGCGGGCATGCCTCAAACTCCATTGTCTGGGTTGCAAGTTGTTCAAAATGCAGCTATTAGATCCAATTTACGTGTCCCAAAATCTGCCTCGTTCTCTCGTTATCACGTCTCTCTTCATTGGCTGCCCATTAGAGGATTTTGTTTAGGATTGTTTGCCTGGTTCTGAAGTGTAGAGATGGTTTGGCACATCTCTACCAGTCCGCTGAAATGCAACACTATCGCTCGGCTTATCATTTGCTATCTGTTCAGCAATGACGAGGGTGCCTACACCTAGTTGTTGGAGCTATGGAGGCGATAGACACGTCTCTGTCTTGAGTCCGCGTCTGTCGAATTCACTTCATCTGTCATTTACAAAAAATGGTATCAGGTAATAATGTCCCTATGTACATGGTCGATGTACATAATATCACCAGGAAAAGTTTGTGGTGACATTATGTGGGTGACCATATATATATAGGGACAGAAGAGTGGGGGTTGCGGGGGGGTGTCCCCCGGGCCCCTTGAAAAAAAAAAAGGTTTTGAGGGTTGCAGGGGTGTCCTCCGCATATTCCATGTAATAATATCTCCGCAATAACAGCAATTTTTCGGTGAATTCTTTGCATGGCAACATTTTTGTGGGGACATTATCACATGGAACCGAAAAAACATCCTCTGTGCTGAGAAACTGCTCAAGACCTCACCTTTTAAATAACTTTCCCCTTTCTCTCTGATTATCTCAGTGGTTGAAGTGAGCAGGAGGGTTTGAGAGCTGTGCTCCTCTACTTGAAAAAACAAAGTGTTACTGTTCCTATACGTTTATTTAAAAAAAAAAAACTGTTCCGGAATGGTTTACTTTTAAAATAAAAGTGTAGGATGAAGTTTAAAATTGCACTTCAGTGCACTGCACTCAACAGTCCCTTCAACAGCAGGTGTGTTTGTTTTGGGGCTTGGAATGCGCATGGTTATGGGGTTTGTGGAGAGCGGGAGCAGGCCAGCAGGGAACATAGTTCCCCTACTTCTTGTACTCTGCTTCCCCTCGAGTATCTCATTTGGCTCTCTTATCTACTCACCTGCAACCAGATGACAAATATTTATGCTCAATTTAGTGTGTTATACACTAAAGGGAAATGAGAAATGCATTACAGACATAGGTGGAGTTCTGTCTCTTCCTCATGCAAAGTCTGCTTTTAAATGGGCATGCTGTTTGTAATCCGCTTGGAAACGCAGACTTCCACTTGCTGCATTGATTCAAAAATGTTTTTATTGACTGTAACCCTTTTTTTACTTGCTGTTGTTACATGTTACATGCACAGGGATAATGGGGCACTGAAATATTTTTAACTGATGAACCCCTGTTAAGGAAGTAATCATTTTATCTATACAGGATTTCCACTTCATGAATTGTATTATTTTATGAACTTTGTTGTTTTATGAATTGAGCAAATCTGAAAGAAACTTTTTTAAAAAACATATTTTTATTATTTTCCAAGTACAACATATAGCATAACAATTCCACTGAAACTTTCTCACTTCCCTCCCTTTCCCCCCAGAAGTACATTTGCCTCATGCTTTCCTTTGCTTGGTCTTCGTGAGTCACCATATGCCCAAAATTCTAATCTTATGCGGGCACCATCGTACCATGTAGTCACTTTGCAGGTATGTCAGAACTGGGCCCCATTCGTGTTTGAATTTCTCCTGGTCCCCTTGGATTTTGTATGTTTCCAGTACTCCAACAGTTCTGGGGGAGGTCAGGAAACAGATGCAAGAAATATAGCAGGGATTGGAGCTTATGGGGGACAAGACATGGTTGTGTGCTATGTGGGAACCGGGAACGAAAATACCCTAGAAATAAACCTTTTCGACTGAGCTTTCTGCTATTGCCCCTTACAGGAGCCAGGCAGTACCAAGCAGAGGTTCCTGCCGATCGTAAAAGTCCTGCCCATGAGAACTTCTGCTTTGCGCGCCGGGGGAGCAGAGCAAGGGGGCTGCGTTAGCTGGCAAGCTGTCAGCACCATCACCCAATAAAGTCAGCTCAGAAGACTAGTCCAGTATTATGGAGCCAACAATCGATGGTGCAAATTCAACACATTTTAGTTGAGCTGGTCTAAAATTGGGCATTATTTGCAGGGGACATTAGGTTGCTGAGGGGCGATGACTGGGTGCAAAAGAAAATGATCTGCTTGGCCCTTTTTACAACCTGCTCAGGTGAAGTGGGATTTCTTTATGTACAGTCTTTTGCCACCGGTGGGATTAATTACTGTCCATCTCAGCAGAAAAGTGTTTTATATTGCGGCCCTGTTTGCTCACAAATAATGATTAACTTGATTATATTTTAAAATGTTCTCTTAATTGCTTGTGAGTGACACCACTCCCATCCTCACGCATTTTGAGACGTCCGCAATTTAAAAAAATACCTGGAACTTAGCAATTGTTCAATAGGACCATACAGTAATGTAAAAACAAGAAGGGGCGAGGCGCGCACGCCAGTTCCTAGCCAATATATTACCTGAAAAAAAAGTTAATGGGTCAAATCCCCAAATGTCCAGTACATTCACAGGGTTGAATCCCTTCTTGCACTGCTGTTCACCTCCTAGCGCTTTTGTGTCGCCAACACTCTTCAGGGAGGCTGAGTTGCCTTTCTGTTCAGGTGAATCCAATATAATTGCTGGTGCAGTCTCTAGGAATTGTGGTAACTGTAGTGAAACCGTTTTAACAATTCAGGTGACCAGGAAAAGACTCCCCTCCAAAAACACACATCTTACCCTTGATAGGGGGAGGGGGGAAAACCATAATTATGGCTCTCCAATGTAGGTCATAATAACCCCGTTGCTGCAGCCTCTGGAGTCTGGATCTCCACAAAATACATGAAAAAACAATAAGGGGCGAGGCGCACACTCTGGTTCCTAGCCAATATATTACCTATTACCAGAGGCTGCCCCACCAGGGTTATTATGCACTACATCGGAGAGCCATAATTATGTCTTTTCCCCCTCCTTTTTTCAGGTGATATATTGGCTAGGAACTGGAGTGCGCGCCTTGCCCCTTCTTGTTTTTCCATACAGTAATGTAGCCTCTGAATTCTTACACATATTGGGACCCTCTTTTAAGAGGGTCCCAATGTATACATTACATACATTGGGACCCTCTTACATGCTTTTTAGGCATTTGCAACAGACATGTACCCAATGCATATATCAGTAATACTCCCCACAAAAATGTACAGAATGCTTATGCAAATCTGGCATTGGGCCCTGCCCTTATTTAAAAATGCCTTAATTGTATTACGACACATCTGGCAGTGAAAGACCGCCTAGCCCAATGTTTTTACACCATTAGTTTATTGCTCACGTGCATTTGCTAGAGTTTATATCCCGGCAGGGCCAACTCAGCCTTAAATTGAGTACCATGCAGTGGGATAATAATAACAACGGTTATTGCAGCGCTTAGATAACTGCAGGTTTGTAGCGCTATTTACAAACTAGTTATTATTATTATTATTATATACTATTGTATTAAACTAGAAAATGAAGAGTGAACGAAATGTGCGTAAGTATTTGTGACAAATGTGCATATTTACACCATTTAACAAACCTTAGAGGGAAACTGGAATATATGAGAAGTGAAGCGGGTGCAAAACTCTGGCAGTTAATCATGTATGTGTTTAACATGTCTGTTCCCCAGAATGGCCATACCTTGCACAAGTTAATATCTAAATCATGAACCTGGTCAAACTCAAAAGTGACATGAGCAAGTACATCCAAGCAGATTACCCCTGCTTTAATTGATTTACATTTTGATCAAGTCCTCTTTTCTTCAGCATTTGCTTTGTATCATTTTACCAAATCAGATTCTACAAGACAAAGCAAACTCAGCTGGTCCCTCAGTGTGCATAGACACACTATGTTAATGCATCTATACTGCACAGCAAAATAAGCAAAGCAAACTCAACTGCTTCTGGGCATCTTTGATATTAGCACAGCGATACAATTAGAAAAAGTAAACAGTTAGAACTAAGACCTATTAAAAATATGGGTTTTCCACGACTTACAGAAGAACAAGAATGACACCTGTCTATGAACAGAAATCGGAACAGAACTGCAGAGACGAAGGGCAACAATGGCAAAGCCCTCTTCTCTACTGGTCTTATATCTTTATGTAATCCATAGGTACATTACTTATAAGAACATGTAAGGGTAATGGTGCCAAGTTAAGACACTTATGTGTAGCCTGCAAGTCATATTTTTCAATCCTACTAAGAAATCTCAGTGGGGTAAGGCACCATATCTCGAGAGTAGGTATTATTGAAGAAGCAAACTCGAACCGGACGCTGTGTCAGGGATTTTGCTAGTATCCATAAGTGCAATTGCATGTGTAAGCAATGAAAACTAAGGGCCTCATTACGACTGTGGCGGTACAGTGAAAACGGCTCTAGTAGTGCTACCGGCACCGTTGTTACCGTACCACCACATTACGAGTTTTGCTCGAGGGTGCCCTTGCAACCACCTGGTCTGACCAGGTGGCCGTACCGGCACCCGCAAGCAGAACTAGATGGTAGCAATGGTACCATTGTGAACGGTACCGCTGCTACCATCCTCTCCATCCCAAAGAGCCCTATGGGGGCTCAAATGGGAATGGGGACGTACTGGCTCCGGCTCCCGTGCAAGAGGAATTACCGGGTCCGCCGAGGTCAGAAGGGCCCGGTAATTCCCTTTTTGCGGGAGCCGGATCTGATTTTTGGGGTAGCCATGCCGATAAACACGGCATGGCTACCTCCAACCTCGTAATGAGTCCCTAAGTCTTGTCACTGTGTATATTGAAGGTGACTTAATTAAACACTTATGCCGACACGTGTTTCGACCCAACAGGGGCCTTTTTCAAGGCTGTGGTGTTAATGCAGTGTGTAAAATACATTGTGATTAGGGTGTCATTGCCCATGTGGAAGAGTCCAAGTGAGTGTGTAAACCAAATTCAAAGTGGAGAAGTGGTGGTTATGTGACATTCGAATGTGCAGTTCCACAGTGTGATTTAGACAGTTATGTTCAAATCCACATCATACCTAATGATTAATGTGACCAAATTAGGTGTTGCTATATTCCTTCTGTCCTCCTTGACCTTCCCTCTGCCTTTGACGCGGCCAATCACACCATCCTGATCAAACGACTCTGTGAGAACCTGGGCATCACGGTTTCGGCCTTGGAGTGGTTGACCTCCTTCCGCCTGGACTGACCCTCCCAGGTCCAACTTGGGTCCTTTCTCTCCACCACCTCTCTCTCCATATGTGGTGTTCCTCGGGGCTCTATCCTCTCGGCCTGGCTCTTCAATGTCTACTTGACCTCTTGGGTCCACCTGATCTCTACCTTCTGCTCTAACTGTCAGTGTTAGGCTAATGACATTCAGCTCTCTTTCAGGCTCCCCTAAGCCTCCTCTTGTCTCTCGCTCATTCCTGACTGTTTATCTGCTATTCAGGATCGGTGCGCCTCCAACGATCTCTGCCTTAATGTCAGTAAAATGCAGATCCTTTTCATTGGACCCTTTTCCTTCGCCTTCCTGTGAGGCTTAAAACGTTGGTGTCATCTTCGACTCAAATCTCTCCTTCTCTTCTCACATCACAGACATTGCCAAGAAGGCCCACTACCAGCTGCACCTCCTCATAAGTATTCTTCTATTTCTCACTTTCCTCCAGAAGTTCACTGTCTCCAGAGCCCTGTTTCTCTCTAAGCTAGACTCCTGCAACAGCTTCTTTCTCAATCTGCCTTCCTCTACTCTCCGCCCTCTGCAATTAATCCAGAACAGGACTGTGAGATGTGTCTCTGGCCTCAAGCCCAGGGATCTTATCTCTCCATCCCTGCAATCTCTCCACTGGCTCTCAGTGGCTGCAAGGATCAAGTTCAAGACCCTCTGCATTGCCCACAAGGCTTTCTGGGGCTAGGGCCCACACTACATCCAACTTTCTCTTCCAAAATACCTTCCTTCTAGAGCCCTTTGCTCAGCTACCTCAAACTCTCTGAGGGTCAGATGCTTTTCCAGGCAGAGAGAGGGGATTGGTCTCTCTCCTCTGCAAGTGCCTCCCTGTGGAATGGCCTCCCTGCCCCTCTCAAGCTTGAGACAGACTACCTCAAGTTCCGGAAGCAGCTCATGACCTTTCTTTTCTCCTCTGCTTTCTCTCTCTCTCTCTCCCCTGCTGACCTACCTCTCTCCTGCACCTACTTGTTGCTTGGCTACCCACAGAGTCTAGTGGGTACCAGGTTTCGTCCATGATCAGTCTCCCCTGCACTGCCTCTAGGTCTACCGCACACTTAGGGGCTGTAACTGTTTACCCACAGTCTCCTGCCTCCTTGCACTTACCCCGACTTGCGCTCCCCTGGCTGCACTTACTCAGAGCAATGCTGCCTTGATTGCACTTCACCCCTTCCCTCTCCCTACCACTTCCCCCTCCTGCCTTCTACCTGCACTTTACATCATTGCACTTGCACGATCTGAAGGACACAGGGCCTATAAAGATAATTTGTCTTGTCATCCCTCTGTCTTCCCTCCCTTGTCTTGTCACGCCTAGAAACGCTTGTGTACAGGCACGTTATAAATGACATATCATATCATATCATATACAGAGTTGCCAATTGCACGATCAAAATTAGACATTTAGGATTTAATGACAGCAGAGTATTTTACAGAAACAATTGAAATCATGGGAAAGATCATGCATGCAAGTAATGTTCACTGCGTATTTCAAACAAAGAGAGCACCAAGGAAAAAAGAAGAAAGAGGAAAAAAAAGGGAACCGAGTTGGAATGAAAACGAAAATGTCGTTAGTTGTTGAGGGTGTGGGTACCAGGCTGTGTGGAGCCAAGTAAGATGGATAAACTCTTAATGTTGTTCCTTTCGGTGTGTTAGATAGCGAGAGTAGTGTGTGTAGAGGGTGAGCTCTGATTCATGGGATCTGTTGATTAAAACCTGTGGGGTGAACATATACATATATTGGTAAAGTAACAAGGTGTTCCAGTGGGGGCTGGGAGGGGGACCAGGTGCAGGTTCTGTCTAGCTGTCTAGTAGGGCAGGTGCTATTTATTGAACATTTGTATGGCGCCTATACAGCAGAAAGTATTTCCAGGCGCAACAAGACCAAAAACTCAATTTTCATACATTGGATATCCTGTTTACAATTTTATTCCACATATGGTATAACACAACATTTAAAATGGTTCTTTGTCCTGAATACATAAAACTCCATGTTTGGTATGTTTGGTAATCCTCAATCTTAAATTTAAAAATATGTTTGTATGGACACCCTGTAATTAAATACATTTTGGGAGGAGTATGAATGTTTCAATCTCATCACCACACAATCTACAAAGTCTCATCTCATAGTCTATATTCATCCATGATCCAATACTGGATAATGTGGGTAGTAGCTCCAACCTCAGCAGAACAACTCTTCTGACCCATGATTAAAATGGTGAAAGCCCTGTTTAACATAAAGCATATATTTCCTTTGTTTCCCCAGCACTGTTAATCGGGCATCTCTATCCCATACATTTGCAACATTCTTGAACCTTTTCTCATTTTCTGAAATCGGTAATTCATTCTTAAATTCATAACCTATTTTCTCAAAGAAGGTATTCACTTCCAAATCCCATTTTGACAAGGCATTCCCCATATCGCAATTGTGTAGCATACTTTTATAGCTTACAAGTATAGATTCACAAGAGACATTGCCACTTATCAACTGAATGAAGAATATCCCCTTGGAGATCTTACATTGTGTATTCAAAGAAAGAGGTAGTACCCAATTCAAAGTTTATAGCCTCAATCGCGGCATTCTGGGGTAAACCTAAGACTCTTTTCCATAATTTCCCTTCTAATTCTCTTAATTCATTTAGTTTTCCTCATTGTGTAGATTTCTAAACCATAACAGATGCGAGGGATCAAATAAGTTTGTTAGAGTTTCAAAAAGCCCTCTATTGAATAACCACATTTGCTTTTAATGAAGTTCAGTATCATAATGAATCTTCTTTCCAGTTTCAGTGATACATATATTTTGTTTTCCTACATTTGCATTGTGTCAGAAATATGCATGCCCAAGTATACATAAAAAACCACCACTTCAATGGTCTTTTTCCACATATTCCAATTCCATCCAGGGTTTCTCCTTTACCCTGGTCGAATTACCATAATTTTAGTTTTCTGATGATTTATAATCAGGCTATTTCTGATGGAGTAGTCGCATAATAAATCTATACTTCGCTTTAAGTCTATTTGTGTCCATTAAGAGAGTATCATCTGTGTATCCCAACCACACAGTTTTTGTTCATTTATTTCAGAGGGCAAATTATGACAGACGTCTATATGAGGACTCATGTCTGAGACATACACATTGTATATGGTAGGTGCCAACGGGCAACCCTGCTCCAAGCCAAAATTAGTATCTGTTTCCTCACTCAACAAACCCTCCTGATCCAACCTAATCTGTACTTGTATAGAATTTCTTGATAAAATATAGTGTCATCGGGTTCATATTTAACTTTTCAAATTTTGACCATAGCAGGTTACGATCAAGCATATCAAAAGCTCATTTGAAATCTATGAAGCATATAAACAATGCACCTTCTTTCTTTCTTAAGCAATATCTCATTAGGTAGGTCAAGAACCAAAGATTAGATAACACACCCATATTTTTCCTGAATCCACTCTGTTGATTTGAGAGGGGATTATTTCTTTTTATCCATTTTTGCATTTCTTAGAGTAATAACGTAGAAAATATCTTGGCACAGGCATTCGTCATGGCTAGCAATCTATAATGTGCTAAATATGGGGATTAATATTGAAGCTTTCTAGCAACTGGTATCAATCCCGCTAGGACAATATTTGTATAAATATGTCCCAACGTAAAAGCCCAGTAGATAGGGTCTTTTTTATATGCCAAATTAGGTATCCCATAAAGGCCAGGTGCTCTTGACGTTTAAAATTAATAATAGTTTTTTCAACATCTTTATTATGTCAAAAATTGCTACTCTCAGTGAATTTTTGGTGAACCACATGTGTGTCAAATGATCCATCCCTAACATAACAGTTGATAAATATATGTTTTCCACCCATGCTCAGTTATTACATTTATTTCTTTTTTCCCCCACTTCTGTTTATGGTGAATCTTTATTTTTCACTCAGAACCGACGAAAGTCAGATCCTCTCATCATATCCCACATAACAAACCAATTTCTAGCAGAAACAGAGGCTTAATGGCTCCTAACAAAGTTCTTATTCTTGTTTTAATATTTGCCATCTTCTTTGATCTTAAAACAATGTCCATACCTTCCTTTTTTAAATTCCATATCTCCTTACCTACTAATTGTTTTTCTTTGGCTATTATTTCATCAAAAGCTTTATTTTAAAAGGAGCTTTTTTTCCAACCTTTTGATTTTTCTCAATAACCTGTCTAACTGATTTAGATAGCCAGCATAAATCTTGAACCTGCATAATACTAAATGGACAATGTCTATTAATGAGGTTCTCAAAGCACAGTCTATACTTATCTATATTTTTCATGACCAGTGTATTCTATTACTGGCGCCATTATCCATTGTTTGTCCAAATGTTGCATCCTTAATGTTAGTTTCCTATATCAAACTAAACTTATTAATAGCATGATCGCTTAGAGTGTTATGAATCAAGACCAATTTGCCAATTATTTGGAATAAAGGTGCAGGGAAAAATATATAATTGATCCATGACACATTGCCACCAGTGGACCAGGTAAACTGCTTTGAAGATTTATCACTTTGATTTGTGAACAGCTGGTATAAGCAATTTGAACTAATACATACAGACCATCGGTCATTCACCAAATTACAATCATCCATATATGAATCATCGTGCAGCCTAAATCATTACATGATAGCAACATCTGTTCTAAAGCACAATCAATCTTTTTATTAAATCTCTGATAATTGAGATCTCCCATTATTAAAAACAAAGCCTCAGGATGGTTCCACCGCCAAGCATCAAGTATTTTTTCCAATGCCTCTATAATTTCCACAGTGCTTTTGTTATTTGGGGGATTATTCACATCAATAATCAATACCCATTGATTTCGAGTGACACCACTTAGTTGCACAATCGCTGTTAATTTTGACACCGAAAACCAAACCCCCAAATGGGCAACCTCTTTCACTTTGCATGGGCTTTTTCTGTAATATACAGTATTCATCAATTGCCATATTGCTCATTAACCATGTTTCTTGGAGTGCAAATATATCCGCCTCCATTAGATACATCAACCCCTCTTTTCTTGACAAAAATGAGTGGTGACCTCTATTGTTCCATGATATGATTTCCGGCTCCTCATTGGATATAGTATTTTGTCAATCTAATTCATCTGTAGCATCAGTGTATTTGCTATGTGCGAGTCCCTTTAAGCTAATTCCTGAATGTATTGTGAGTTCTCCCAAGATACATTCAACCAACTTTTCTACATCAGGCATGTTCTCTTCCTTAAGTTCCTACCTGTTTTGCTAAATTTTTTTTGTTTCATTTCTAAATACTTTAGTGTTAATCTTTATATCCTCATTGCCCAGATCCCTTATCTCCTGCGCATATATCAAAATAGGTTCTGCAATAATGGGTGAGACCAAGAGCAATATTACCCAATTTTCAGATCCTGTGCAGACATTGGTAATTCCACCACAGCTATATCCCTAATTGTTAATACCTTTAACTCAGGAATTTGATGCAATAATTCTAGGACATTATGTCTATTTAGGAAAGGACTACAGGAGGAGGCAAATGCATCAGTCATCTTTACGACCGACGTATTCATTCAGTGCACATTAAAATGTCAGTCAGCAAAATACAGCATATAATATGTTTATGTTCTCTATAGCTTGTTTTCCATGTAGTTAATTATTCACTGTTTCCCAATCTTCAATTTGTAAATCATCAGTTTGCTCAAAGCACATCTCCTCCTCGCCCTCCCTATCATCTAAGCGGGTAGTCCAAGATTGTTTACCCCCACTATTTAACTTTCTCGGGCCCCATGTGTCGAATTTTTGCTTACAACCTTTTTTATTTGTTTGTTGTCTTTTGGAACATTGTTTATTTCCTACCAATTGATAGGTCTTGGGCAATACTTCACACCTAACAATCTCAGAAGAAATGGCTAACGACATAGCTTTTTTTTATCTGCCTTTTTTGTTACTCACAATATTCACATGCTTTTTCTTATGTTTGCATTTTCTTCCCTCATTATGATGATCTTTCGGAGGCAAATTCATATCACCCTCATTCAAAATATCACAGGAGGTTCCCATATCTCTTCTTCATCGTTATGCAAAGTATGTATTGAATCATCTTCATTTACCACCTCCCTTTCACGATCTTATTTACTCACTGTTACATCCAATTTATTCACTTGTTCATCGTACTCCTCATCCCCAAAGTTTAACTTACTATTTGTAGTAGTACATATTACATCCACAAGCATTGCTAAGCTCTCTTTAATTACTTTTTGTTCATTATACATTGTATTATACAAATTGAACAGTGCTTTATTTATTTTAATATGCTCTAGTTCATAAGGACTTTCTTCTTCAGAGGATTCAGAAGATGAAGACAACTCCTTGCTAACAGGTTGTACGACATGTGTTCTATTTGCTAATGCTGTCAGATCAGGTGATCCTTCCATGTTCGTCTAAGGAACAGTCTCTTCATTTGGGCCCACACCTTCCCCCCCAATCACATTACTCTACCCCTCTATAGTGTTATCTCTAAGTTTTAACACCATGTTTAACAAAGAATTATTATCGATGGGGTCCAATTCCACATTTTCCTCCCACTCAGACGGATCATTGCCCTCCATCACTAGAGATTTCTTGTCATAATGCTGAGTTTACTAATTTGTTTCAGGAAGGTTGTAATTGTTTTCCTGACCCATCCTTGGGTCTCCTATCTCCTCCCAAACAGCCTCAATGATCCCAATCTCCACTCCCTTATATTTTAGCTGGGCACTCAGTTTATTATTTTTTATCTTTTTTATGTATTGCACTTTTTTCATATTTCTTATAGCCACCAAAGATCTACATGCACATGGACTTTTCACCCCACTTCTTAGGTGGTATTTCTTTGTGATTGCAGGCATACCCCAAATATTCAGATGGAACCATCAATGCTATATTTCTCTTTAGTGGATACTTCCATCAACACATGGAAATGCCTCTCCTTACCGAGCTCTTTAAAATTCCTTGTCGATCCTACCATACAATGTACTGAATATAACACCACACTACACCACTCACCAGCAGCTGAACAGCCCAACCGCACTCACCAGAGCATTCCACAGGTGCGCATATATTTTTATAACGTTTTTGGTGGGTAGGGGAATTGCCTAATGTGGGTGCGATTTCTCGCCGTCACCATAACCAGTACAATGAGGGACCCTGCAATAACTCAGACAGAAAAGAGCCAAGTAAACATTACTTTATTAATGCACAAGCATTCGCGAATGGGCCGAAGTTCAAACGTCTCGCTAAGCAAGTCGTCGAAGTGCCGCGCCTTCCTCTACACATCGTGCTCTTTTATACTTTTCTGTTTACATTGCCTTGCACATAGCACACGTCCACCCCAGGGCGGATCTCCAGTTGGCGTTTATCTGAAGTATCCAGTTGGAGTTTAACGAACAACCATTGCACATTTGCTATCGTGGTCTATCGTGGTTTCCTGTTATCCCGGTCTTCACATTCTTTCGTGCCCCTTTGTGCCCGTATCTCTGTGCTCGAGGCCATGCTTACTCATTCCTTCCCCCCACCCGTATTCTGCAGATAGTTTTAGCAGGCTCAGCATGCTTCGACATACAGTGACCAAACACAATTCTTCTGTAAAAAACAAGTACAAACTCCAAGTGTGAGCACAACGTTACAAATGCATGCGTACCTTCAATCCACCCTTTGCTCACACTTGAGCATCAATCTAAGCAGTCCTAGCATAAGCAGATGGCAGGAAAGCAACATCATTACATAATGTATGTACCATAATCTTCTCCAGGCCTCCCATGTCAAAAAATTCCTGTTGTACATGGCTTTTATCCATTGGATTTAGGCACGTTATGCTGGAAGAACACATGGAAACACAGCACGACACATACCGGGAAGCATTGGATGCAGAGACAAATTCCTACAACTATTGCCGCTAGAACCAGTATGGGCGTAAGGAGCTGCCACCCAATTTCTTTTAGGAGCTTCATCCACCAGCTATCTCCTGACCCTTCCTCCTGGTGGATACTATCCGCTATTTTATGTAGTTTGTTTATTCCATCTAAGATTCCTGTACTTTCTTCTGGTATGTAAACACAACATTGGGACCCCACCATGAAACAGACCCCGCCCCTTTCTGCAGTGAGTATGCCTAAGACATACCTATTCTGGAGAGCCACTAGCCGAATTGCTTTCATTTCATAAGTGATGTTTTCCATTAGGTCTGCGGATTCTTCGATTACGAACTCAAGGGCCCTGCTTAGCTTTTGGATTTCTTGACTGTTCATAAAGATGCCCGCTGGAGGAACCAGGGCCCCCATCAGATCTATAAACGTTTCCCATCCTGTAGGTTGATACGTAGGAATTTTTGGGTTTACTGCTCGTTTATTTCTGCTGTGTATTTCTTTATGCAGAGTAGACGGGGCATATACCATCACAGCCGGCATTATTCTGGCTATGTAACATACCCTAACAAAATCTTTCGCTAACCACAAGTAAGCCCTCTTGTTACAGACGTAGGCATGTCCTTCTATATGTAACAATCCCTTCGTGTAGTTATTTAGATTCACCATTTGACTGCACCCCGAGATCATTCTTTGATTACCTCTTGCGTTTCTCTTAAAACATATATTCTTTAGCCTAAACTCTTGTGTGATGGTGATAGGGGGAGGAGGTTCTCTTACTATCTGTACCATAGCAGGTGCAAGCCCGATTCCCTCAGTTTTGATTTTATAGCGTATCTTTTCCATTAGAAGGGTTTTGTTCTCTCCTCTAACATAACAAGCGGTATTCGGTATCATGTATTGCTGTGCTGACACTATTGTCATGTAAATTAATGTACACCCGGCATCCTCAGTAACTGGCGACGCGTACACTGGGATGCCTTCACTGCTATGTCGGGGCATGTGGGTGCAGATCCAGCAATCAGTTTTATTCACTACCCCATATGTTGTGTTTATTATCTTCACGTATTCATTTTTAGCATAGTCTTCCGGGTCGTGTTGGTCATAGGCATCTCGATTCCTGCTCTTGACCCGATCTATTCTCCCTGTTCCGTTTGACACGGGTAACAAGTTCTTTAATTCATATCTAGATGGATGTTCCAAATACCAGAATAATATGGCGAACGCTATGAATACTACTATCGAGCATACAAAAAATAAGATTTTGTTCCTTGTGGTGCAAAGTGGTGTTTTTCTCTTACCTTCTGTGTTTGGGGAGCATACATTTATCTGCTCAGGGATTAAACCAGCATATACGGGTGCAGACATAATTCAGTATGTGGCTCAATTATAGGTACGTATGCGTATCAGATGCAACCTAGCGATATAGCTGTATTCCCTATTTAAAGCACCAGTGTCCTTATTACTCTAATAGTAGTAGGTCTCACTGAAAACCTTCATCCGATCTGTCCCACGCCTCGTAGTGCCTGTCCCATGAGGGGAATGCCGGAGGCCCTTCAGGCTACAAGCCCGTTGTCTTCAGTAAGGCACAATCCTGCTAAAACCAACAAGAGAGTCCAAATGTTCATCTCCCTAATGATCAAAGTTCAAAACAGTGTCCTTACACGTTGCTTGGCACATACACGTCACGGGATCGGAGATGATGGGCACACCTACTAATGGCGTCTGGCAGTACTGTTGCAACCTGGGGTTGGTTGGTTCCCTTTTCTGGAGGAATCAGTAGTGGAAGCGTCTTCTTGACGTGATTCACGTGGTACCAGTGCGATTTGCCATCAACTTTTACCGCAGTTAGTGTCGCGAGGAGCACTTGAAACGGGCCCTTCCATCTGGGTTGCAGTCCGCTGGTGCGATCGAAGGCTTTTATAACAACCCAGTCACCGGGCTGCACGTCGTGACCTTCTCCTATCAGAGGAGATGGAGCTACTGCGTTCACCTGTGCATTAATAGAAATCAGTCTATTAGTTAACCCAATACAGTACTGTTGTAATGCAGGCCATGCTTGCTCAGACAATCTCTTAGGTGATATGGGGGTCCCAATACTTGGTGGATGCCCCATAACAATTTCGAAAGGAGATAAACCATGTGTACGCTTAGGCATAGTACGCATACTCAATAATGCAATAGGCAATGCATCCGGCCATTTCAGTCCCGTTTCAGCACAAGCCTTTGCCAGTTTGTTCTTCAGTACCTTATTTGTGCCCTCTATAATCCCAGCTGATTGAGGATGAAAAACTGCATGGAAGCGTTGATCAATACCAAGGGCCTTGCAAACTTTGCGTACTACTTCAGCAGTAAAATGAGTCCCATTTTCAGACCATAGATATCTGGGGACCGTATACAAGGGCACCCAGTGTTTCAATATGCATTGTGCTGTGGAGGTGGCGCTATTGTCCCGCAGGGGATATGCTTCCACCCATCCTGAGAACCCACATCTCATCACCAAACAGTAGGAATGTTTATTTACAGGCTCCAGCTGTATAAAGTCCATATACACCACCTCAAAAGGGCAGGTGGGTAACTTACTGTGGCCCGCCGGGGCTGGTACACCTTTCCCCAAATTGTATAGAACACATATTTCACATTGTTTTGCCCATTGACGACAATACATTCCCAATCTTTTGTTGTACCACACAGCACTCAAAACTTCTTCCATAGTCCTTGCGTTAACGTGAGTTGGACCATGAGCCACACTCACTATCACAGGTAAGTATGCATCAGGTAGTACCCAAGTATTCGTATTGGTATGTGCCCATAGCCCATCTACCGTCTCCTCGTATTGATCATCCTTGTGCCAAGATAGTCTTTCTTCAATGGTTGCATCTGCTTGGATTTCCTTTACGCGCTCCTTCGTCCCTTCCATAGTCACATCCCTCCCCACTATGAGTTGTCGGGCCTCCCACCGTGTATCCCTTGTGGCAGCTAGTTTAGCCATCTGGTCGGCTAAGGAGTTTCCTTGCTTGACATAATCTAGAGTCCTTTTATGCGCTGGGCATTTCACTATGGCCACCATCTTGGGCAACGTAAGGGCTTGTAATAATTCAGCAATCAATTGGGCATGTTTAATAGTATCACCTTGGGAGGTTAAAAACCCACGCTCTCCCCAGAGTTTACCAAAACTGGAAACCACCCCATGAGCGTAGGCTGAATCAGTATAAATTGTCACTTTCATACCGCTGCTTAACACTAATGCTCTCGTTAGCGCAATCAATTCTGCTGCCTGGGCCGATTTTTCACACACTTTCCCACTCTCAATCAACCGCTCCCCTGTGGTTACAGCATACCCTGCTGTTGTCTCCCCATTTGGCAGTTTGAAACAGGAACCATCACAGAATAATATACCCTCATTATCAACCAGCGGGGTGTCTTGCAGGTCTG
This sequence comes from Ambystoma mexicanum, assembly GCF_040938575.1. Classification (NCBI taxonomy): domain Eukaryota; kingdom Metazoa; phylum Chordata; class Amphibia; order Caudata; family Ambystomatidae; genus Ambystoma; species Ambystoma mexicanum. The sequence continues at coordinate 722,073,885 of NC_090932.1, forward strand.
CTCTACCCTTAGTGTGTTCTTCCATTTGGATCACACAATCATGCCTAATGTCATTAGGTGAGACGGGCAAAGGAAGCAGTGTCGCTGGATTCAAAGTGTTACATCGTTCGATTTTTACATTACTGGCAAACAGAATCATCTCATACTGTGTGAGTCTAGCTGTGGTCAAATGCTGTGTATGCACTCTATTCAGGAGAACGTCCACCGCATGTGGGACTTTTACTGTCACTTCGCTCCCTAGGATGATACCTGCACTTTGTTTTAGGGCTGCCGCTGCTGCGGCCACTGCTCTCATGCATGGGGGTAGGCCTCGAGCTACTGAGTCCAGAGCACTGGAGAAATATGCACATGGTCTCTGTTTACCCCCTTGTTCCTGCGTTAAGACTGACACAGCGCAACCTTCCTGTTCATCAACGAAAAGGCAAAATCTCTTGGTATAATCAGGTGTGCCTAAGGCCGGTGCGTGGCATAGAACATCTTTCATAGCTGTCAGGGCTTTTTCCATCTCAGGTGTCCATTCTAATGGTCCGTTTTCTTGTACTTCTTTTAAGGCTTTTAGCATGGGCTGGATCAATACAGAGAATTCAGGAATCCAGTGCCTACAATAGGATAAAACACCAATTATCCTTCGGAGACCCTTTGCCGTGTCGGGGCCTTTTATGGACTGTATCAAAGCAATGCGATCAGTAGACAGAGTTCGCCCCTCTTCGGACAACTCAAAGCCTAAATAATGGACCTTTTGTTTTACATACTGCATTTTGGCTAGGGCTACCTTGTGTTTATTCTCTGCTAAGTGCATTAGCACCAATCTGGTCACATAATGGCATTCCTCTTCGGTGGCTGCACATAATAGCAAATCATCAACATATTGTATCAGAGCAGTGTTAGCGGGTAGGGCTAGGTTATCCATCTGTGTTTTTAGTGCTTGGCTGAATATGGCGGGACTTTCTGTATATCCCTGCGGGGCTCTAGTAAATTGGTACTGTCTATCTCGAAGAGTGAAACTGAACAGGTACCTGCTTTCTTCGGCAATAGGAATGCTGAAGAAGGCATTTTTCAAATCAATTACCGTAAACCATTTCGCTGTTTTGGGAATTAAAGTGAGTACACTTGCAATATTAGGGACAACTGGATATCTGGGTTCTACTATTTTGTTTATCTCCCTCAAATCAATAATGAAACGATAGGGTACCGCTTCATCACCTTTCTTGTGTACTGGAAGGAGCGGAGAGTTACAAGAGCTATCATTTGTTGGCTCTACCACCCCTAACCGTATCATATCCTGTACTATTTGATATAGTGCCTGCTCTCCCTCGTGTGATATGCGATATTGTTTTATCCTGGGCAACCTGGCACCGGGCTTTAGTTTGATTACTACTGGGGAAACATCCAACACCCCTACATCATTCCCATGAGTGGCCCATAGTTCATTCGGGATGTCTTGGAGTTCCGGGGGCAGGGTTTGCGTTACTCCTATCATACCCATAGGTTTGCTTATAGACATTCTCACCCCCTGAGGGGAGCAATATATTGTGGCCCCTAGTGTCTTTAATGCATCAATACCTAACAAGTTTTCTGGGCAGTGATTGGTCAATAGCCACCCATTCTCCCATTTTACCCCATGAAGTTCCGCTTCTACTATTTCACTTACAGGAGTCTTTATTGGATTTCCCCCAAATCCAACTGATACCTTGCTTTTATCCGATAATGGGACAGCGGGGACAGCTCTGATATTCACAGAACTGTTTCCAGCTCCCGTGTCTACCAGACATCTCAAGTTTCGGTGGGGGCCGATCCTAATGGAGGCATAAGGCCCCCTCTGATCTATAGGTACTTGTACCACTCCCGCTGTCTCATTTCGGCCTCCTCAGGACATATCACTTGTGTTATCCTGGAAGTCGTCATTATAGTATACCCCTTCCCCACATCCTTCGCCCTGGCATACACCTTGTACTTGTGTTGTTTGTCGTGGTTGATACAGTAGATTGGGGGAGGCGGGGCCGGCCAGGGAACATCCCCTCTTGCTTGTCCGTGAAAGGCATTGGGTTAGGGGGTTTAAACATTCTATTGTCTTGGTTGCCGTACCCACCAGTCCTATTTCCTGGGGCAAATGTTGTCTGTGAAGGGGGCCGTACGCCCCTTCCTCTCCCACCACTCTGGGGACACTGGGATTTCCAGTGTCCGGGTCTCTTGCAGAAGGCACATACATCTTGGGGTAGCCCATCCCTCCTCCCATATAGCGCACCTCCTTGCACTGTACCTCTACCTGTCCCTTGGCCCCCTATCATGTTGCTACTATAGCCCTGTGACGGGCCATTATTATTGTAGTTATACCTGCCTTGGGGCCCTTGATGCAACTGTTGCATCAACACTTTGGTTTTTAGATCCTTCTCTTGTCGTGCCTTTTGTTGTCCCTTTACTCTTTCCCCTCTTTCATAATACCTGGCCATTTCGAGGAGATCCCGGGGGTTTCTAGTCATCCACGTACTTTCTGCCTTCCTAATGTTCTCCTGGATTGGCCCGTGGAGCCCTTCTATAAAGTTTGTGGCAAAGTACCGTTGGCCCGTCTCAGACCCTATCTCTAGCCCACTGTGTGCTTTAAATGCTGCTTCGTAACGCAGGAAGTACTGTGCTACTTCCTCACTTGCGCCCTGTATCACAGCAGACAGTTTCTCCACATTCACATCAAATGGGGGTAATACCTTTTCTAGAGCCCTCAGGACTGCCATGCCATGCCCCTTTAGGGGTTCGGGATATTCCTCATGCAGTTTCCTATTTTTACTCGCCTCCATTACATCTTTCCATTTTATTGTATCATTGTCTTTGGCACGAAAGGGGGTCCATATTTCCTCTGGGACAATAGCTAACAATATGTTATCTACATCCTCTACAGTAAATAACCCGGGTCTGAATAGCTTTCCTACTTCTTTGTAGAATCCTGCCGGGTCTATACGGGGGTCGGGGATGGACTTGGTGATATGCATCAATTCTATTCGAGATAAGGGGACATACACATAGGTGCGCATCATGTTACCAGTAACTGCATCTATGGTGGGTTGACACTCTCTCATTGGCATTGATAGTAACTTTTCCATGTTTGTTTGTTCACTTACAAGGGCCTGCACTGGTGATGAAGCAGAGGACTGGTGACTAAGGTTTTTCTCTTTTATTTTTTTATAATCTTTTAACAGTTTCTCCACCTTAGACATTCTCCATTCTTCCGCCCCAGAATCATCCACTCTTATATTAGGTAGCAGTTTCTTATCCAATTCCGTCTTAATCCTATTCCACTGGGACACATATCTAGGCTCCTTTTCCTCTTCTATATCATCCACCCTAATAAGAAGATATTTAATTACGTTTACTTGTATAGGCCAGCCAAGGCCCTCCATCAGACTCACCAGGGTGGACATGGACTGCGAGTGTATGGATGCTATCATACGATTAGCTACATTTTGGCCCACCTGGTCTGCATCTTTGAGTTTAGCCTCTCTTTCCCTCACCTCTCTTTCCCATGCCCTCTTTTCCTTCTCCCATTCAACACCGCCCCTTATGACTTCCGCTATTATGTCGGACATACATCCCCATAACTGAACACTGGACGCAGTCACTGGTAGTAACGCGACAGCGTCCTGATATGCTGAGGGCAGATCCGCAGTACTCTGTCCTCTCAATTTACAGTTACCCTCATGAAAGGTATATAGTTTAGTGGCCACTGTCCTAAATTCCAAAGGTGTCAAACGCCCCAATTGGTCCCGTAGGCTGTCATTGAGGGGTGTGCCATACAGCCCGGTCATAAGGATTTGCAAGTCTCCATCTCTATCCTTTTCTACAGTAGTCGTTCTCCTATGGTCTATCAACCTATCTGGGTCTCCATACTTCATTGGGAATTCCGCCCTCTCACCCTCACCTTCTCTCGGAGGAGCCGTAGCCCCTGGAAATAACAATTCAGTCGTTGTTTGTTCTGCTTCTAGTCCTATCACATCTTCATACCGAGGCACCGGCAAGGCAGGATATATACCCCCGCTATTCTTAATCATCATACGTCTATCTAACTGGTCTAGTTTCTCATCCTTCTCTTTTATCTCTAGGTCACGTAATTTTTGATTTACTGTTCTCTTCTGCCCCTTTGCCTTTTGTTTGTTCTGAGCATTGCGCCTGCGCATTGCTTCTACCCTCCATAGTCGTATAGCCTCAAACTGTGCGGGTCTGACCCGTCTTTTTACTAATTCTATTTCTACTTTGGATATGCGGTCCACATCAAAGGACCAGGTGTCTGGCCATTTATGCTCAATCGAATCTTTTGTATATTCAGACCACTCCCTTAAGAACAATTTTGAATTCAATCCATGTTTAATCAACATATCAAATGCAGGGGTTCCTTCAAGAGGGGCATAGTGTCTCTTGCCTATACCACTCTTGCTGGAAGCCGCTTGACCCATTTTGTTGGTATACCGCAATTGCCTAAAAACACTGACCTTTCCCAAATGTGCATTAATAGGCTAACATTAACAGTACATCCTCCTGACATATATCACCATACCAATATCAATACATCACCGTTTCATCATTATTATTACATAGACGGACATACCACCGTCCTCTTCATGAACCCTAAATCGTTATTTCCTTATTCCATCATGCATCCATCCATACCACTTACCTTAAGGGTCCCGCCAGAGTGTTCCGGACCCGAAGGGCGACAGCCTGCTGTTCCACCGCCGACGGAGCCGGAAAAACAAGGATGACGCGTTGGTTGCAATCAAAGGTGCGGATTCAGTTGTTGGGGCCCCGTGATCAATTCCTTCTCCGGTTCCGCCGCGGCGTTCCTCACCCAGTGACGGACTGTCGCTCCTTCGCATCCCACTTCTGACACCAAAATTGTGGGTGCGATTTCTCGCCGTCACCATAACCAGTACAATGAGGGACCCTGTAATAACTCAGACAGAAAAGAGCCAAGTAAACATTACTTTATTAATGCACAAGCATTCGCGAATGGGCCGCAAGTTCAAACGTCTCGCTAAGCAAGTCGTCGAAGTGCTGCGCCTTCCTCTACACATCGTGCTCTTTTATACTTTTCTGTTTACATTGCCTTGCACATAGCACACGTCCACCCCAGGGCGGATCTCCAGTTGGAGTTTATCTGAAGTATCTAGTTGGAGTTTAACGAACAACCATTGCACATTTGCTATCGTGGTCTATCGTGGTTTCCTGTTATCCCGGTCTTCACATTCTTTCGTGCCCCTTTGTGCCCGTATCTCTGTGCTCGAGGCCATGCTTACTCATTCCTTCCCCCCACCTGTATTCTGCAGATAGTTTTAGCAGGCTCAGCATGCTTCGCCATACAGTGACCAAACACAATTCTTCTGTAAAAAACAAGTACAAACTCCAAGTGTGAGCACAACGTTACATATGCATGCGTACCTTTACTAATTCAAAACCAAAAAAGTTCCTTTTAAAATGTCCAGCATTGTCCACTAGAAGTTCAAACGCGTTTAGTCCTTTGACTTTAGTAATGTCTCCAACTTTAGAAGATAAAGCAAGTCTTCTGCTGTACCTTTCTGGTAATGCGTTCTCCCGCACTGCATACACAGCCCAACAGCACTCACCATGGCACTCCACATTTTTATGGCGTTTTCGTTGGGCAGGGGCATGGCCTAATTCAAAATGAAAAAGGTTCCTTTTAAAATGTCCAGAATTGTCCACAAGAAATAGTAGCTCTTTCTGGTAATGTGCTCAAGCATCTCCTGCACAGCATACACAACCCAACAGCACTCACCGGGCCACTCCACACATTTAAAAGCCATCAGTATAGTAACCTGAAGAGAGATGTGCCCACCTTTTATAAACTCTAGAAGTTCCCATGACAGTGAATTGTTATAAAAAGATAATTCAGAAAAAAAGGAATCTAAATTGAAAAGCTAAAGATTCCGTTAAAACAAATGGTCCGGCCATTGTTTCTCATTGTTCCCTTACGTTGTTCATCTCTTGCTCCTTGTGATGCAGTTGTCGAAGTGTGGAATGCATGTAGAATCTGGTTGTAAAAAACACACCGGCATACAGCTTGCTATGTGTTTCGAGCAAATACTTTAAGCACCTTACATTAATTTAAAAGCTGGCTTTGTGGTTTGGAATACGTGATAACATGAAGCTAGAGATCCTATGATGCTTTTCTATACTTCAGAAGTGCACAAAATAGTCATGTTTCCAATTTATAACACGGTAGTTCAGAATAAATAAATCTGATCTCAAAAGCTAGACACCCCTTTAATTAAATGTGTTTGGGGTAACTGCATATATAACTGCCCTTTCATAGCTTGGGATGCTCCCATAGCAAGCATTGTGATGTCACAACTTAATTAATTAGAGCTGGGTACTGATGTCACTTTTTTCTTGCAGGTGGGCATTGGTGTCATAGGTAGAACGTCATGAGAACATTACCTACAGCTTTTTATACAGTTTTGTCAGATATCTGTGTAATATTTCCTTGATTATATTTTCAGATACATGTTCACTTCATGATACCACATTGAAAGCTCGCTGCAGCTGTCAGAGTTTTGTCATATTTGAAACTAAGGGCCTGATTAATGGAATTCTTTGCACCAGTGCAAAGTGACTTTGCACTGGTGCAAAGTGACTTTGGACTGCCAACAAACAGCCTGATTCACAGATCGGTTTAAAGTGTATTTTTGTAGTGCAAAGTGACTTTGCACCCGTGCAAAGTCAGTGCAAAATACACTTTCCACTGCTCTGTGAATCAGGGTGTTTGTTGGCAGTGCAAAGTGACTTTGCACCGTGCTAAAAAAAATCAATGAATTAGGCAGTAAGAGTGAATGATGAAACAAAGCAAGCACACGTCCAGTGTAAAACTGCTAGGAAGGCCTTGCCTTTTCTTCTTCTCTTGTTTAATCCTCGCCTGGGATAATGCTAATTTGCAGCATCTGGTAAATCCTCTTTTGATTAATTGCAAAGGTTTATTTAGGTGTTCTAAAAATGTTTCCCACTCTAGGAAAACAGTAGCCAAATGCTTTGAAGTGTTGTAAGTGTGCGGCTATTTTTAGGGTGTCCATGGAATAAGAGTGATAAGATAAAGCAGAGGCATTAAAGGCTTAACTGGAGAATGCACGCTGCTGGGACATTCATTTCCACTGCAATCCACTCTAGAAATTACCACTCACACTAAGTTAGCCCCAGAAGGCTATTGTGAGGATATACAACTTAGAATTGCTAAGATCGTGTCCCACATGTACAGTGCATTTACGTAGGGAACAGGTGCAATTGAGTTACACATTGCATGGGCGTTCAAACCACTCAAAACATGTCCCACAGAAATTGTGCAGGTCACTGAGCCAGAGATTCATCGAGCCATGAAATTCCACCACATTTTAGGTTGAAACACAGCCCCCTGACCTGGAAACTTCCCTCTTGGTCTCCCGCCCCAAAAGCACTCTGGAATCCACAGTAAAACAACAATGTCTTAAACCGTTTTCTTGTTTTTCTAGCACAAGAGCAATGGAAATAGAAACCAACTTTAACATGCCCCACTGGCATGCAGCTGCCTGCTATTAGGGCAGTTGGGTATGTTATAAGGTTCTCTGTGGGAATGCCCTATTTGTAATTCCTGGGTTACCTCAGGCTCCCCTGTACGTATACCCGGGGGAAGTTGTGAAGGTTGATGGGACTGGTGGCAGCCCATCTCTATGGGCGAGTGGGCACCGCCACCTCCTCTGAGTAGCAGGCATTGCATTCCCCCATTGCCTTATTTGCACAGGGCACTGTCTTGTCTGTCTCTGAGTAGGGGCACATCCCCTGTTAAACATTTTTTTTTTTTGTATACAGAGCCGTTTGGGGTCCAAAACAAACAAGTGCAAAGTAATTTGAGGTCTCAGGCATTGGAAACCTGGCCACTATGGCTCTCCTTATTGCGCTTATTATCTAGTCCCCCTTGCAGTATGGTGCTTGTAGATTGTGCAAGAGGGTTAGGTAAGTGGGTTCTTTTCAATGCATGTATGGATTGTTTTCATGCATATATGCTGGTGTGTTTGTTTTTATGAATGCGTGCAGGAAAGGATTTGGATGAATGGTGTGGGAATGCGTGGGTGCAAGCATAGTTTGGGTGAGTTTGTGTATGTCACATTACAGCACCACATTTAGCGCACCCGTTCGGTGGGGCCCTGACATTTGGAGGTGAAGGCTGCTAGGAGCATGGCATTCCTTTTTGCTTTACCTTTGAGGCAAAGTAATGTGCCTCAAGGGTAAATAAAACATGAAAAGTGACATTTTATTTCATGGCTAAACTGACCTATGCCAGTTTATCTAAGTAACAACACTTAAGTTTGCTTTGCCCTTAATTCACAGTTACTGTGCTTGATGGCTAATGCAAGCATAGCAGTCATATTTGTTTCACCCTTGAAAAGAAACATGATATGTGTTATTACCTGGCTAGAGTGTGCTGCATTGAATATAGGCCAGTCAAGCCACATAATAACGGTCATCTTTGCTTTACCCTTAGTGCCCTAATAATAATAATAATAATAATAATAATAATAATAATAATAATGATTATAATTATCACTTGGCTAGACTGGTTTACATTGGTGGTTCCATTCTACCCATACCTTATTTCCGTGTCATGGCATGTTTGTACTTTGCATCAAGGATAAAAACAAACATGAGTGTGGTCACCTGATACACTGGCCTATCCTGCTATAGTCAGTCTGATTATACTTTCTTTCTGTGGCATGGTACATTTTACTGGCTGGGAGTCCTTATATGGTTATACTGAAACATATTAGTGAACATGCATGGACATGTATTGGCACAGACAGCATGAACATGTTTTATATATTGGCATATGTTGTGGGGAAAATGCATCATGAAAATGAATTGGAAAATGGTCCCAGGCACTGTTTGTGCCTTGCATCTATTGTGTTTTTTTCATGTGCTACCATACCAAATTGATTGCAGACTGTGTGGCTTTTTACACAATTTTTCACAGAAAGTGCTGTAAAAAGCATCATTTTCACCAATTACGTAAAACATGTTCTCAGTGGGAAGCCCCGCCCCCAGACACACCATGTTTGGTTTGGGATCCCTTGCTGCGCTCAGTCACCCATGCATATTAGGTGGATACATTTACCCCCCCCCCCGCCTCCCCCCAGTTCAAAAAGTCAACATCCTCCAGTGCGTGAGAATCAAAATACTCCAAAATTCGGGAGGTTAAGCTTTGTCATGACGGTCTCACTCACTACTAATAAAAAGCATAATTTCAACAATGAACTAGAAAAACAGCTAAATGTGGAACTTGTGCTTAAAGGTGTTGTGTTCAATTCATGGCTTTGTAGGCACAATCTGTCTAGGCGACAGAAATGTGTTTTGCAAACTATGGTTTTTCAAGAGAAAATATAATAGGAACTATGTCGCGTCTCTGCCGAGTTGTGGTTAAAAAAGCCATTTAAACCACTATGGTAAGTAGTAAAAAAAAGGTACTCAGACTGGAGACAGCGCCAAATCCATTGGTGAAAGAAAAGGTTTTTATTACATTATGCCCTCTGTGCTTAAAGGTGGTTGGTACTTAACTAAGTCAAGTATGGATGGGTGGCCATCACTAATTACCGAGATCAATAATACAGGACATTTGCACATGCATAAACGTTCTTTGCACACAGGCAAACAATGTTTACTCCTGAACACTCACATTAGCACTAGTGGTTTGGGCACTGTTATTTATTCAGTATTTGTGAGTGTTTATTGTGTGTATTGTGTATATTGTGTGTTTTCATTGTGGGTACTGTGTGTAGAGTGCCTTGAAACTGTTTTTGTGGTAGTTTTCTGGTGCTCAATGCATACTTTTAGTACTACCCCTAGTGCAAATACATCTACACTGTATTTGGCTTGGCACTAATATGATTGTGAAAGCGAAAATAGTGATTGCAGATGGGCAAGCGTCCCATTATATTGCCCTCCCCCCTGTTACATTACTGGAAACAAGTATGCAATACAACTTTTGCTACAAATCAAGAATGATGTAGCAGACCACGGACCCTTGCAGAGGGAAGGTTGGAAATGAACAAAGCACCCATGACAACAACAAACCAGTGGCATCTGCATATGTTAAATCACAATAAACATAGGACTGGGCCCGGCTTTTTGAGATTCACTCATGCTATGGACATCACTCTTAGCTATTTTTTTAAATGAACCCTTGTATGCCCTTTATAAAATGAAATAATGCTAGAGGCATTTGTGTACTCGGCAAGAGAGTTGGTGCTGACATGGTAAAAGTAATTGCAGTAGTCAATTATTTACATGGTCATTTCTTTATTGGTAATAACAGGTTCCCAGTCCAGGGCATGTCCAGGGCATATGACTAAGGCAAACCCATTAATCACAATAGGGGACTGAAAGAAGAGGAACAAATGACAACAGTGATGGTCAATCACACACATCCTCTGCAGGAAGGACAGCAACGAGATAGATTAATGTTGCTGAACAGCTACGTGTCACTAGAGACAAAAAACCTGTACTGGGATTTGATTTTACAAATAATTATTTTCTTGTAATTTCTTCCAATCGGTTACCTTGATGTGAACTACGTTTTGACCGCCAGGACACATTAGGCTGTTAAGTGCTATCCTTTGACTGGAGTAGAGTGTCACACGTGACATCTAATCCCTCAACCCTCATCCCTCAACCCTCATCCCTCAACCCTGCATAAGAGATTAGCTGGGGATGTTCACTGATGAGAAAGGTAACTGCATGAGCGAATATGATATTTCATCCCTCTCACCGTAAGATCTTGCGTGGGAGTGTTGTTTTGACTTTCCTATACTTAGACATTAGTTGATAATACATGTAGTTTTAATCATTTAATTGCTATTTTGGCCTGGTGGAAATGTAAGCCCACAATAAACTGGTACGTTTTGGGATAAGGACGATGATGCACAACATGGTCATGCCGATCCAGGTCTTCATCATTCTAAAGTCGATCAATGGAGTACCATTGATGGGTAATAATAAGCATACCAGTTAATATAGTGCGTAGAATATGGAAGAATCCGATATCAAACCCAATACAAATGTCCAAATTATTATTATTACTTTAAATATTCGCCATGATAATTTGTTGAGATAGCTCACTGAGTTAAGCACTCACCTCAGTCATCTGGAAGTAACCTGAAATTAGAGGTTTGGGCCCTGAAAGTGTAATTTATCCATCTAACGTTATTAAACAGAGTACCGATATGCTTCACAATCATAAGAGCTATTTTTACAAGGCTTAGAAGTGGCAGGAGTAAGGCTTGAATTCATTTAAAAAATACTGATAAACGTGAGCATGGTCTGATGTGTTGCACGTAGGCCTACCCTGAGTTCCTCAGATTCTTCCAAGCCATCCAAAAAACCTATTCATATTGCCTGCGACAGCTTCACCCTCATCTCTGCTCTAAACCTTTCAACAATTGTCAGACACATTATGCAACGAACATGGTCAGATGCTCCCGTTCCACCTCACCACAATATCTCTGTAGAAGCCTTCCTAATTCTGGTAGATTGCATACTAAGACATATGACGTCTTAGGTAGAGATTCAACGCGTGTTAAATCCATGTTGGAGATCAAAATCCAACAGAGTAGAAGTGAATACATGCTGCCACGATTATATCAATCCTCTTAAGAAGTGTGCTGGAGATCTGGAAAGATGTTGAAGAAAAATCAAATGTCCATCAGGCAGCACGAATGAAGAATTCACTGTTTAGACTCTAAGAAAAACATAAGAAGACCCCACACACTGCACTTCCAAAACTGGATCACTCAATCCAATAACTAAACTAAGGGCCTCATTACACGGATGGTGGTGAACCATGGCACCTAGCGCCATGGTTCATGCCGGTAAAATACTGGCACCGCCTTGGTGGAAAGGGGAATTACCGCCCCATTCCAAGGTTGGCGGGGCGGTAATTCCCCCTTCCACCATTGCCCTTCCCCATTCCCATTTTTGCCCCATAGGGCACTATGGGAATGGGGAAGGCGCTAATTACGGTACCGCAAATTGCGGTACCGTAATTAGCTCCACTGGTCCCTTTGCGGGTTGGTTTTTAACGCCTACAAAAAGCAGGCGTTAAATTCCCCAACCCGCAAAGGGACCTCGTAGTAAGGCGGTAAGGATTTACCGGTACCAGTAAAATACCGGTACCGGTAAACCTTTACTGCCTACCGTGTAATGAGGCCCTAAGTATCTATTTCGGATCTTCAAAGGGCTTTCATGCCCTCTTCAGTTAACCTTCTCCTCGTCCCTTGCTCAACAACTCTGTGATGACTTGATGCAGTTTCTGCAAGAACACACTTTCAACCCTTTGTCCAGCATGCCCTACGAAGTGGTGTCAACTCTCTGCCCTGTCGAAACCACGCCTCATACCACAAATGTAACTTTTCGTTTGGGCTTTTAAGAGGTGCTTAAGTGTCATCTCTAAGCCAAAATAATCTCATTGGAGTGCAGCCTGGTGGGTATGAAATATAAGATGAGACACACAGACAGCTCATGGGTGTTGTTTGTTTAGTTACCAACCCAATAAGTGTTGATGCCTTGCTAATCCCTATGGACATTCCTATCCATCATCTGCCCATCCCTGTCCAAAACACAATCTCCCGGGATCCCTTTCAGCTAATACTATCGAGCAGTAACATCCAACGTTAGCTTGCATTGCTATGACTAAGCTATTTCATCAGAGGGAAATGCTTCATTGCAGCTGTAAATTAACTATTGCTGCAAAGAATAATGTCTTAAGCAAGTGTGACTTGAGCCTCTTCACTTACATGTGTTCCTTGCAGTAAAGTCCTGTAAAAAATGAGCAACAGTTTTGTCTTGTATTATTTATTATTATTTTTTTCATTTGTATTTGGTTAACTTAACCTTTTACAATGATACAAACACAAACCCTCAACAAACAGTTCACATTGGCAAACATACAATCCTAAATCATAACACAATTCAATCAGACAAGAAACACCTAACACACTAAATATTTAAATATGGTATGCATTTATGCACTGATATCATATGCCCAGGCACTCACACCATGTTCCACCTGGTGCCATACTATGACCAGACAGTCCCAAATGGCAGTGCCTGACAAATGTCAATCACATGCCTACACAACATCCAAATCTATTGGTGTTGCCACTGCTTGTTTAGAGTTCTCATCAGTAACTATCAATAAAGTTACCAAAATGCGGTTATCATATAACCTTCCATGCCTTCCTATCACACCTGCAATGTCAAACTATCCAAGCTGAGCATATAAGTAATTGCCCCCCCCGTCACCACACTCCTTATCAACATGGCATTGAGCTAAGGTGTGATTTCCCATGAACCCAAATATGAGGTCATCACCCTGCATCTTAAAAACCTGCTTCATATTCTATTGTGGCTTTTAAATTCAGACTGATGTGGAAGAATTGTTATGCTATGCTATGGTATGCTATGCTATGGTATGCTAAACTAGGCTCTCTCATATATTTAGGCCTCAGATCCTCCATGTTGCCTTTCCCTCTGCCTCCCTCAGCCTTGCTCTGCCTCCCTCTGCACTCAGCTACGCTGACATGCCCAAACCCGTGCCTGGTGCAGTTTGGAACTAGACCCTATAACGAGGCAGAGGGACACGTCAGACCGTCTCTTCCATTTGCTCTCCACAAGTATAGCATGAGCACGATATATTGTAGATAACCATAGTGTTTCTGCGAACACTGTTTATCCATATGACAACACCATGTACCCAGCTCATGTCTCTGCAAGGCTTCGTCATAAGGTCACAAATAAGATGTTGACAGCTATTGCCAAATGTCTTCAATTTCATGCCAAGTACCTTTCACCATTGTGCATACACTATGATACATTAGTGATTGCATAGGATATGCTATATAAACTGCGCTCTAAGGGCTGTCCCATGAAAGCTCTGAGTGCCGACTGCAAGCCACTTGTCTTGTTGTATTTTCCTGCTCGTCACTCTGTATGCTGTGTATTTTCTATCTACTACAAGAAGCTTGGTTTACCCATCTGTCTATGACTAATCTCCTTATTTGCTGCATGCCGAAAATGAGGTCAAAGTGACTCTTGGGGAGGGGCCTCTTTAGCTACCACAGATGGTGCCGTGACTCAGATTCGAACTGAGGTTGCTGCTGCCACAACACAGAGTACTAACCACTATATGGATCACAGATGGTCCCCGTGACTCTGGACTACTTGCCCCAGGGTTCTCTGTGGGCTGCCCTCGACCAAGATCGCATGGCCAAGTACACACCCCGGTCCTCACCATACCACAGGTCGCTTTTATAAGCGTAGGCAACACCTGTTGACTACGAAGTTGCTAAGTCTGCAGTGGGGGTTGAGAGGTGGGCCATAGAGAATCTCCAGAACAGCGCACAGCTGTGAACCTGTCTCCGGTGGGTGGCCCATCGCTCTCACAGTTTGCTACATCTGTCTCCTACTGGTGACCCTTCACTCTCAAATGTTTTTGCTACACCTGTCTCATTTGGGTGGCTCTTCAGTCTGAAATGTTTGGGCCACCAAGCAGCTACAATAACGCTGCAAACCTGAAATGTAGGTGCATAAATCCTACAGTTTAAGGGGTCTGGGGCCTGCTGAATGTGTCCAGTGCCTCAGCTGATTTCTTCCAGTTCTACTCGTCTGTCATCTTCATTCTTGCGGGTTACCTGAACTTTGCAGCATCATCTCTCCTGTCTACGGGGGTCCTGTAAAGACTGACACTCTTTGAAACTTTAGGGCACAAGGCCCCATTCTCCACAGGGTTGGATTGATAAAGCTAGGAATAACGCTGCTATTGTATTATTCGTCTCACTGGACTGTTCCATTCTGCATGGTATTTTAATCATTGTTGTTATAATTGTCACCTTTGCAATGATTGTTTTTCTTATTTGTTGCCTTCTGTTATTCTGTGCTAAACAGGTGTCTCACTTGCCCGCTAAGGCCAGGCTGCTGCCACTCAAAATAGAGTTACCTCTAAATAAGGAGGACACCTCCATAGACTCCTCAAGTGAACAGGAAATGGTAGATGTGTCAGGACAAATGCCTGGTGCCGAATTGTATGCATTTTTGAATTGGGACCTTAGAGGCAGACAATCTATGTCTCTGAAGCAACATCCTTTCCCTGTTCCTATCCACACTACCCCTATGTCACCCGTGTCCCTGGGCATCTTTGATTGATGCTATGCCCTAATCCTGCTCCCTGTGCTATATGCCCTATCTCAGGGACAACCAAACGGAGGGTTGATGTGGCAGGATTGTTATGCTATGCTATGTTATGCTATGCTATGCTATGTTATGCTATGCTATGGTATTCTACATTAGGCTCTCTCATACATTTAGTCCTCCGATCATCCATTTTGGCTTTCCCTCTGTCTCCCTCTGCCTCCCTCTCACTCCCTCTGCACTCTGCTCTGCTGACATCCCCAAACCCTGCCTGGTGCAGTTCTGACCAAGGCAGAGGGACACGTCCGACTGTCCGACCGTCTCTTCCATTTGCTTTCTACGAGTATAGCATGGACACCATTTATGGTAGATAACAATAGTGTTTCTGCAAATACTGCTTATCCATATGACAACACAATGTTGTCAGCCCATGTCCCTGCAAGGCTTTGTCACAAGGTCACAAATTAGAAGTTGAAATCTATTGCCAAATGTCTGCAATTTCATGCCAAGTACCTCCCACCATTGTGCAAGTGCAATCATATATCAGTGATTGCATAGGATATGCTATATAACCTGCACTCAAAGAGCTGTCCATTGAGAGCTCTGAGTGTCAACTGCCCACCCCTTGTCCTGCTGTATTTTCCTGCTTATCAGCTGGTCACTCTGTATGCTGCGTATTTTCTAACTAATACAAGAAACTTTACCCATCAGTCTGTGTCTAATATCCTTATTTGCTGCACACTGAAGCTGAGGCCAAAGTGACCCTTGGGGAGGGGCCGCTTTAGCTACCACATATAGCATCACTGTGCATAAATGACGGCAAATGCTTGTGACAGACCAGTGCCAGTTTCAACAAACTTTCAGATACAGGATGCACTCAAGGACGTCCATTCGAATGTATGAAACCCACTCCAGTATCAAAACCAACCTGAAGAATATATGTGAAAA
Organism: Ambystoma mexicanum; assembly: GCF_040938575.1. NCBI lineage: Eukaryota > Metazoa > Chordata > Amphibia > Caudata > Ambystomatidae > Ambystoma > Ambystoma mexicanum. The sequence continues at coordinate 722,090,037 of NC_090932.1, forward strand.
ATCATTTCACACCTTAGGTTAAGGTATAGCAAGTGACTTGATCCTACAGATCTATCTGTGGCCATAATCCCCTGCTATCACATCGAATTGATTCCATGGCTTTCAAAGGCAATGCTCATAAATGGTTCACTTCCTTGCCCATGCATGTCCTCTATTACTAAATACAGCTGTCTTGTGAATCAATGATCAGTGCTTTGAACAATTCTATTTAATATATATATATATATATATATGACTTGTTGGCACAGATTCGTAGTAGCTATACATTTAGCTTCATCATGTAAATGATAGCATCTGGCTACATCTGAAACTAATTGAGGACACAGGTGGCCGGCAGTACTCCTCTGATTGTCTCCTCTGCATCCACAGCTGAATGTCCTCATACTTCCTTTGCCTTAAGTCCTTCAAAAATCGTATCCTGCTGATGGCACCCGTGGGTCCATCTTCCTCATCAATCCTGCAGCTTCCTACTTTGAGCATGCCCCGGCTTAAAACAACACGTTTGTAATCTAGTGTCACTTTTGATTCTAAACTGTCCGTCCCATACTTGAGCATGTGACCATAAAAGTGATGGGTGGAAGTTTTTGAATGAATCTGTACCACTGGCATTGCTCTGGGCAACCTTCCACACCACTGTTTTTAAGCCCGTCTGCGCCATTGCAAAAGGGGATCAGCCATATGCAAATCAGTCAGGTACTGCCACCAATGGTAGCAGCCCAGCCCAAACTGCTAGGCCAGGTCCCCTCTGCATGGAAACACAAGCAACCCCAGACATGTTTTGGCCTTGTTGGGCCTCCTCAGTGAGGTGCAGCTTGGTTCCCTATGGCGCAGCGAGCAAGTGACCCACGTCTGGGCATACCCTCTCTCACATAGTGAGACAAACTGTGACCACAAAAGTGATGGGTGGAAGGTTTTGAATGAATCTGTACCACTGGCGTTGCTCTGGGCAACCTTCCACACCACCGTTTTTTAGCCCGTCTGCCCCATTGCAAAAGGGGTCCAGCCATATGAAAATCAGTCTGGTACTGCCACCAATGGTAGCAGCCCAGCCCGAACTGCTAGGCCAGGTCCCCTCTGCACGGAAACACAAGCAACCCCAGACATGTTTCGCATTTTTGAAGTACCCTGGTCCTGAGTGTGGATCTGCTTTCTATTGGTTTGATGAAGACAACTGGGAGTATGTGATCTGATGGGGAATGCCCAAGATATGATAGACTACAATATTCCCGGTCTGGTTAGCCTCTAATGTGGAGGAGTGTGATATGACTAAATAAGGAACGCTCAGTTATAGCTCGATTGGTATTGATGTGCCAATGGCAGACCTGTGGTGTCACAGTGGATTTGTCTATGTAGTGTAAAGCGGCAGGAGTTCTTAGAGAGTAGTCAGTTGGAGAGAGGGAAGAGGAGAGCAGGACTAAAAAGGCAAAATAGCCTGGTTTTCTCTCTGCACTTCTCACACTGGCCTTTCGCTTAAAGATCTAATTGTATTTTTTTCACATTGCCACTGTCAATCTCCCTCTCGCTCTCTCTATCTTTCTCTCGCTCTTTCTCTCTCTTGCTCTCTCTCTCTCTCTCTCTCTCTCTCTCTCTCTCTTTCTCATCTTTATATGCAATGTACCCCATCAATGTACCAAACATCTCTGGGGGTTGGTAATTGGGGAAGAGACAAGCCTGGAGACTCTATGGTGTACCTCAATTTATATTCTAAGGGTTATGTGAGGCCAGAACCTTTAATTACAGAATGGTCTGCTTTAAATATGTGGACCCCAGGCCCCCATTTCACTTTCCTTCCTATGTTAGTTGAAATGCTGAGACCTGCTTCAAACCGCATTCTTACCTGCAAAGTTGCCGTACTCAGTGGCCAACTAAGACTTTTGTGTGTTGGGGCACCACGTATCAGGGCAGCAGATGGCATTCTTCAGAAGAATGGGGCTTGGGCCAGAATATGGACACTCCAGTCCTCTGCACACCTTAATACTGATAGATCAGCCAAAAAGTTAATTTATACTTTGACCAAATTGAGAAATAAATTCAAGGCAGTGCCTCATAATCCAAATTCCATTGAAGTCTTCCAATTTTCTTTATTCAGTGTTCTTTATGCATTCAAATCACAGCCAGTAGTACTCTACACGTTTCAGGGATATATTCCCCTTCTTCAGGAGCAATATTCTGCCGACAGAAAAACACGCAACCCATATTTTGTTACTGCTTTGTGTCAGGGCTGGTATTCCTCCCTGCACTCATACATTTATTGCGTTTTTGTCTTGTGGTTAAGATTAGAAAAATTTACCCGGTCAGCACTAAGTGATGTAAACTTGGCTGGGGCCAGAATCCCCATTTTCTGTTTCTCCCCGAGTTCTACCCTAGTGTTTCTCACAAGCCGACTACCACTTATCAGGTGTGTAGGCAGCTCCATAACTTATTTTTCCGAATTATGCTGTTACTCTGCTAGGAATTGCTACTTCAGGGATTCCGTTTTTTGTTCCTTTGCATAATATTTATTGATGTCTTTAATTAATGGTGCCCCCAACATCCACCAATTTAATGTAATCACTGAGCTATTTATTTTTCTGGCCCAGTCGCTGATTTGCCATAATTTCTGCAAAGATTGGCAACTTCGTGTCGTTATGTACAATGTTGTAAAAGTCATGCTTGTCATTCATAAAGCGATTCAGTTTACCCTTCAGCTCCTTCTGAGAGGCCATGCCAGTCCATTGCATTCCATACATTCAGATTCAATTCATAGGGCTTCATTACAAGTTTGCCGGTCTGGAAACAAGGGTGCCGTTAAGCTCACCGGCACCCTTGTTTCCGGATTGGCAAATATTGAGTCTGCCTGCCGTGGCCACTGTGCCCGACAGGTCTGAATCTGCCAGGCGCTGCAGCCACGGTAGGCAGACTGTTCACTGTGCGGGTGCTTCCATGTCCCCACTCCAATAGAGTCCCGTAGGCATGTGTCTTTTTGCATGTGTGGGGTGGTGGTGAATGCAGAAGGTTTCCAGGCCGCATTCACATCACACCCGCACTGAGTGTCACCGGTTGCTATTCCTGACTGCACAGGGTCAGCTGTCACTTATGAGCAGCTGAAGGGTGGTGTTGATTTGTTTCCAGATTTCTTCTCTTGCAGCACTTAAAGGCAGTGCACTTTCCCCACTAAACAATCCATGTGCGCACATTGCCATCAGAGTCGGGCTCTGTTGGCAACAGCCAAGTATTCGCTGATGTGACTGTGAGATCAGATAATCGATCAATCAGTCAAAATACTTTATTCAGCAGAGCGCCATTAAAGAAGACAAAGCAATATTAATAATTATAATAATAATAAAAATAATAAACAACTGCGTTAAATTAATTAATAGAGAGAATTTGATTCAGTAACAGAATTTTGCTAAACTCTCAGTTAGTTATTTGTTACAATTATCCTAAAATCAATCATTAAAATGCTTCAACTAGCTGAATGCACAGCACATGCTTAGAATGGGGGTCAACAAAAAAATAACTTGAAGGGGTCAAGGCAGTCATTATTTGGTTTGCAACAGTCCTAGCTGAAGTGTATCATATAACTAAGGACAATGGCCGTCATTACGACCCAGGCGGTAAATTACCGCCTGGGTCGTACCCTTACCACCATGGCGTAAACTACCTTCCAAGGTGAGTGGGGCGGTAAATCCCCATTTCCCATTTTACCCTTCCCCATTCCCATTTTTGCCCCACTTTGCACAGTCCATCAATCAGGGTTTGTGTCGAAAGTGCAAAGTCACTTTTCAGCATTGCCAATTCACTTTGAACCGGGCAAATGTTCCATGAATCGGGCCCTTAATCTGTTCGATAGCAGCATGCCAGCTCCTCTCTATAAGATCTTACTCCATACTTCAGAAACATGGGTTTCAAGTACCATTTCCTCAAATGCAAATTGGACCCACAGAATAAAAGAAAATGCAAGGTATTTTGAATTGATGCGTTGTCACAGTAACACTTATTCGACATGCTTTGGCCCCAATGGTTTCTTAGATCCACCAGTGGTAGGATCCCCATCCAAAACATTACATAAGGTGCACGTGCCTTATCTTATCTAGATACCGTTCAGCCCGCATGTGCATTTCCTTTCCCAATAGGAGTCTAGGGTTTGCGAGTTCATGACCCTGAGTTTGATGTTCTCTTCATTGATAAGCCTATACAGTCTTTTCACTGGGCCCTTGGTGTTGTTATTCATGGTTTTCAGTCTATGTCACAAATCCTCATACTGGTATTGGCAGAATGCTGTTTTCATATAGCGACACCATTTTCCTGTTTGGCTGCCTTCCTGAGACCCGCAATGCCTCCTTACATACTGAACTCCAAATGGTAACCCAGAATAGGAGCGGGTTCTGTTTTGCTGCCTATTCTATATCCTGCATCTACCATTCTCAGATTGCTTTTGCTGGAGCACAGTATTTATGTATGGCACAGAAAAGGTGCTCAGAAGCAGGGACTGTGACAGCAGTTGGGATAGCACCCAAACCCTCAACAGCTTAGCAAGTTCAGGCAAACAGGTGTACTCAACATCTTACTGGGTGGCTTTGGAACACCAGCAACGTCAAGGAGACTACGTCAAGTGTGTCACACCTTTCCATTGTCTAAACACTGTCACTAGAGCCAGGCATAGGGCCTCCCATAGGAGCAACTCTCCAGCATCATTGCAAAAGTGGCGTAAACAGAGCTGGATGGTGTAGAAGAGGGAATGCCCACAGAGTGGCATTCATGCTGTCATTACCATCTGGGCAGTGTTCGTTTGGTGATACCATGGAAGTTAAACCTTTACATTGACACTGGCCAGGGGGTACACTCCACTCTTGCCATCCTCGTTGCTTCATTATCTAACCTGTTCCTGATCCGCCTGTCCCACTTTCCTGCCATCCCCCATCTTCTCTGTAGAAGCAGACCCGGCACCTCTAAAAGATGTTGTCTGCTGTTCTGCCCGGCTGTGTTTGCCTCTTGCCAGTTATTATTTGGAAGGCCGTAGAACTGCAAGTCATGGGAGGCTGGGTCAAAGCTTACACAAAGGTCCAGTGCAAATAGTATGGTGGAGAGGCAGCAGCAACATGTCATTTTGCCTCAAGAACAACCGTTATTGCATTGCCCATGAACCCTCAAAAGGACACACTTATGAAACTCGCAATTCAATGGTGTTCTTACTTAACAAAGGTGTGAATATTACTTTAAAATATGAATTGACATGGCCTTTATCTTGTTCTAAAAGTGTGCTTTGCGAACATACTTACAACCTATGGCCAATCCACAACCATTTGCATATTAATGCAGACCAGGTGGTAACTGACCCAATATATCAAAGAAGCTTGAGTGTAGTTCGAGGAACAAAGGAGGTGGATCTGCAACCATGTTCGATTTTAGAGAAAGAGTGGCAAAGTAGCAAAGTGACTTTGCACTGGTACAAAGTGATTTTGCACTGCCAACAAACAAATATAAAAGGTGACAGATGCAGGCAGTATTAAAAATATGTGAAAAGAATGGTGGAGACAAATAAGAAATAACACCGCCCAAGATTTCAGGCTGAAGATGAAAAAGGGAGTGAAAAGGGAGGAAAAGAAACAGTATGTGGAGACAAAGGTGAAGGTAAAGTGAAAACAGGAAAAAGGGGGACTCCAGTTTTTTGTGGTATTGAGGTGAAGGCCCCTAGTATTGGATGACAGAGAGACCGTTAGAAACAACAGTGTGAAAAGTGTCAGAGGAGGCAGAGAAAGAGAAGTAGATTTGAGAATTAACAGCATAGAAGTGACAAGACAGATTTAGAGAGAAGATAAGAGCAGAACGAGGAATACTATAATGGGAGAACAGCATTGGTCCCTGTGCAGAGTCTTGATGGATCCAAAGAGATGAGACAAAAATATGTGTCGAGCCCAAGAAACAGAATAACTCACAGGAATTAAACCATTGAAGATGTAAGCCATATAGTCCAATACAAGTTAGTGAGGAAATAAAAGTAGAATGATCAACATTATCCATGGCCATGAACAGATCAATGATAATCAGTATAGATGATAATTTAGCATGGTGGGCAGAACGGAGGGAATTAGTGATGTGGAGAAGCGCAGTCTCAGTGGAATTTGAAGGTTGGAAATCAGTCTCAAAGTGGAGGAAAGAGTGAATGGATATTCAAAAGGAGGAGACCTGTGCATAGAGTGCTCTATTAATGTATAAAAGAGGAAGCAGCGAAATGGGGTGGATTCTCCTGGGGATGGTATGATCAAGGTTTTTTTTGAGAATGCGAATAACAACAGCCTGCTTAAAACAGGAAAGAAAGCATGAAGTGTAAGGAGAAATGTTGAGAAGGCAGGTGAGGTAGATAATAAGTTGAGGGTAGAATTAAGGCATAATATAAGATAGAAAGGTGCCAAGAGGGAAGTAATAGGGTGAGTTTGAGTCATTAGAGAGGCAGTTTCGCAGTCAGTAAGTAAGGAGAAAGATGATAGTGAAGAAGAAGAGAGAGAAGGAGATGGATCAATAAGGGGCAGAAGTGAAGGAAGAACATAGAGAGAAAACCTTCAAATTGAAGTAGTAAGCACAATCCAAAGAGGAGAGCACAAAGATGGGAGATACAGAATATTGTTCAAAAGTTATAAAAGACAATGAGGATGATGTGAAAGAGAAATAGTATGATCAGCGAAATAAAGATTTGTTCCAGCTGCAGAGAAGAATAATGGGAGGAGTGAAGAGATTACAACATTAATATTGAGGGGCGATTTTGATTTCTTCCAACACTGTTCAACTTTGAAAAGAGAGTTCCGAAGGACAAGGAGAGAAAGGGATAGAGAGGTCTATGGAGGTTTGGGAGATGATGAAAAGGGAGGGAAATAAGAGCGAGTCAAGTGTCGAAGGAAAGGGGTATGAAGGGTGGAGGCAGCATGATCAGAACGAAGATAAAGAGGGATAGGACGAGAGGGAGAAATCAAAAGAAGGAAATGATCAGAGAGGGAGAAATCAAAAGAAGGAAATGATCAGAGGAATGATAAGGGAAGCAGATATGGGAGTATACGTTTAGACAAAAGGACAGAAAATATCAAGAAAAGAGCCCGAAGTATGTGAGGGGGAGAAGGAATCGGAGTTAAATGATAGGAGTCAAGAACAGAAATAATAAGAGAAGTAGAGTGGATAGTGGTAAGATGCAGATTAAAATAATTCAGGAAGGGAACAAGAAGTAGTGAGACAAGGGAAATTAGGAAAGAAAATCTAAGTTATCATAGAAGTCGAGAAGAGGGCGGAGTAGTCTATAGCTAGTAAAATATGCTAACAATAGGAGTCTGAGAAAGAAGGAAAAAGGCAATCCAATGAGGAGAAACGTGGGAGGTTAGAACAGGGAGAGGAGTCAACCCAGGACAAGTGATAAAGAATGTCAGTGCCAGAGGAACAGAAAGTGTGGTAGACATGTGTGATGGAGGTAAAGAGAGAAGTAGGGATATTAGTATAACATGGGGCAATCCAAGTGTTGGTGAAGCAAAGAAACTAAAGATTAAGATAGAGAAAAAAAGTCAAGAATAGAGTGTGAAGCATAGCATATAGATCTGGCATTCCATAGACCTATGGTGACCAAAAGGAGTGGGCTAAAAGAAATGAGAGAGAAACAGAGATTAAATGGGTTGCAGGAATGATTAAGAGTGAGAGAGGGAAAAAAAGCTAGATGAGAGTATATTAGGAATTGGAGAAGGTATAACATCAGGGATCAGAGGGAATATAGGAAAGAGGAAGAAGGGCTAGAAGAAGAGAGCCAATAGTTGGTGCATTGATATGCACGAAAAAGGGACGTTTTGGAATCAGTAGGCAGAGGTCTCTTTCTCCAGCATCATCACCATGTATCTTTTGTGCCATCAATGAAACTGACAAGGATCAGCAATGAACACATATGAGTACATTTCATCATCTTTGCTAGTGTTGGGAGGGAGATGGCTTATTCTGCCCCCTCACCACTCCCACATGCATGGATCTCACTTGTGCAGAAGGTGGGCGACGTCCCACCTTCCGCCCAACTGTAATCTGTGTTCATTACTTATTAATTACTAACAAGGAAATCATGCAATTAGGGCTTACTAATGCATGAAGACCCCATTTTAGGTAACTCACCAGACACCATATTTTACTAGGCCCGAAAATGATCTCTAAAAGCCTGTCTCTCCCTTGATCCCACGCTGCACACCACGAGCCCAGGCACCCACCCCTCTGCCTCCTACCAGCTTCCCACAAACCCTGTTCTCATGGAAGTTTAGCTATTCATTGTTTCAACCTTTAGTGCTGTCCCAGAACAGATGAGCTCACTGCTCTGTGTGAGACCATCCGCCCCATTAACCTGCTTGTGCACCTCTCGACCCCCACCCTGTTAAGCTGTATACTACCAGGCCCCAGCCCGTCTGTTCTTTGATACAGATACACATCTGGCCCCCCTGTAGTGACCCAACAAAGACACTTTAGAGAGCCCCGACTCCAAACCCACATATACATCTTTCTAACCATAACACTTGTCTATTCGTACCATGAGGCAATAGTATTTCAAAACCTCCAAGGTGGGCAACTGGTACAGGGATTCTAGGTTTATGGGTACCGGGGTGCAGAGGGTACAATGCCTGCCTATAACTTGTGTAGGAACTGTGAGAAGCACCCATATTCCTACCTGACTTTACGAGTGTCATTTGTCTCATGCTTTCAAATACTGTTTTGCAAGATAAGTTAGTCAGGGAAAGTGTCATTTTGCCGACCTGACCGTCACCTCACAAAGATGAGCCCAGCTGACCCACGTGCTGCAGGAGTGACGTCTAAGCACCCACCAATCCCATGAGGTCAACACATATGGATCCATACTGCACAGATGATTTGACCCAATGGAGCCGCGGGATTGTATACTGTAATGTGATGTCATTTATAATGCTGGATGCCTTTTTAATGTGCTGCCTGTGTATCTGTGGGCAGAGTGCTCTCCGGGCAGCAGAGTTATCTGCGTGCACAATTTATGAACTTTGTTCTACTTGCAAACTTTCGTGGCCTCATTCCCTACTGGGGTGTGTCCATTATTCTGATTTTGGGATATTGTGTCAGGGAGTGGGCATCCTTCATTTGGTAACCCCGACGAGATATTCCCTCATGTTTCTGTACTGCGGCGAAATCCAGGGCTTCCCCGGAAAGGCCGACCCCTAACTATGGCTGACCAGAGTAAACAAAAAAGCATACTCAATGAGGCAGGTTTTGTGGGTCCCGGGTTTGCAAATACCCAACTGCTCGCCGGGCAGGTGCCACAACGGGGAGGCCCCCACTTGTGGATAGACCGCGAACAGGGGCTCTCGGAATACCATGGGCATATGAGTATTGGATGCAAGGGAAGTAAAGGAGGGAAAGTGAAGGTGTGGAGCAGATTTATTAAGGAGAACACGCAAAAAATTGGGTTTAGTGTGACTGAATGGAATGATTGTTGAGACCGAAGCATTCTTTTTCTTTTTTCATGGCCATTAGGTTTTTATATAAAACAGTAAGAAAATAAGAGGCAATATGTGAACCTAGCTGCTGCGGAAGGTGGCACTGATTAGTTTTGTCAGGCGATATTTCTGCATACTAAGGCTTCATTATGTACACTGAGAACCAATGTTCTCTCTAACTATTTTTCTCTAAGTGTGAAGATGGTTGGCTTTTGTATGCACATTATTTACCCTGTGTGCAACTGAGTAACGAGGAAAGCCACTGTGCGAGCATACATACTCAGTGAGCTATTATCTACAAAGAGAGCTTGGAAGGGAATTTCCCCTTCCCAGTCACTTAAAATCTTTACAAATCTGTGTGCCAGGGACATCTTAATGCACTTTTTCCAAATATCTAGGTTAACAAAAAATTATTTTATAGGTGATTATAAAGAGAGCTCATCAACCAGTCCAAGATCTGCCGTAGTACCTAGGAAAAATATATCTGTGCAGAGACAAAATGCTTGTATGCACCTAAAAAAGCAGTGTATCCTCACTATAAACAATAGTTTTAGTTGTGGGTATTCATGTGTTTACACTGCTCTGAGACAATGCAGAAAGTGGTTTATGCAACTGGAAAAAACTAATTCATGTGTATAACCAAAAACAAATATCACTTAACATAATGTGGCTGGTGAAGAATTCAGAAAAAATACAATATTTGCCAATGGAATAATAGCAACTAAAAGGAATGTGACCGGAAACATGCCACTAGGAAGGAGTTCATGTTCTAATTTAAAGAAGTAATTCTAGGGCCAGGAGAAAATGCCTCTCATAATTTGTGCAAGGCTGATGATAGCATCAGAATAACTGCAGCTCAGCATATGATAATCAGAGGTTCTGTGCCTGTACTTACTACCCACATTACATGGTTCTGTCATGAGAGCTGTGTCAGCACTTACTCAAAACTAGCCTAACAGCTAAGAAGAATACACACTACCTATTTTTGCTCTCTAAAAAGAAGAACATCAGGCCAACACAAATGCAAACAATAAACATATAGGAGCTTACCCTCTGCTTCTACCCACAAAGTGCCACTGATATTTTTAAATTAGTGACCAGAAGAGGAGTGGCATAGGAAGTAACTAAGTATATTATTGTTTGGTCTCAATAGGTATTTTAAGGGGAAAGAACATCTTTTAACCCCTTACCTGCCATGGGTTCCCCGCTCGCCCAGTGCCAAGGCCTTTTTTGGTGAATTTGGTATGTCGCCATTCAATGCCTTGTAATCTTTTTTTTACATGATATATCTCACCCAAGTTTGGCCCCTTTTTTTCCCCACATGTAGGCAGTCGTAACGGCACCAAAGAATTTCAGTTTGCTATAGAGGGGTGAAAGAAAATAACCAAAAAGTAGAGAAAATGTTTTTTTTTCTCCAGAAAATGGCAATAAAATGATGTACATAGAAGACTGTGGGCCTTATTACAAGTTCCGGTCTGGAATTAACGCTGCCGGTATAACCATACCGGCACCGTTTCCGCGTCCGCCCAATCATGACCCGCAGCCCCGGCAATAGCACCTCCCCCCACCTCCACCGCAGAGTTAAGGGTCCCGTAAAGTCCACCTCCACGGAAACCCCTCCGTTACCGGCAATACGAAACACCGCGAGCATCACAACTAGCGCGGACACAGAAACACCGCCAGAAAAATGGCGTTAAAACCGTGATCATGGTGGAGGTACCGCCACCAATGCAAACATGACGTTAAACAGTGCCTGCTGAACTGAATCAGGGCACAGGTGCACCAAATCAGCCCAGCTGGACCCAGCAGCACACTGGGAGCCTACAAAAGGGCCACACCCAGGCCAACACAACACAAAACCATGCAGGCAGCAGCTCTAGAAGCACTTGGACTAGGCCTACTCAACCAACAGGCAGCACTGCACATGATGGCAGTAATGGTGCAGAGGAGGAAGCGGAGGCGAAGGAGGCGCATGCGCCAACCAGCCAACCCTGCACGTATGGCAAACCACATTGTCCAGCCGGCACAACCCCGCAGGCAGCCTGCAATACCATGCATCAGGGCCTCACCCTGGAACCTACCCCAGGACAGATCCACACACTATACCGGCTGGACCGTCCAACAATCCTGTACATCACTGCCATGATTGAGGGCAACATCAGCAGCCACATAGACACCCCCACCACCATCCCCCCCTCCTGAAGGTTGTGTCTGTGCTGCATTTCCTTGGCACTGGCACCTAGCAACACACGGTCGGTGAGCTGCACGGCATATCACAACCCTGTTTTTCAAAAATCCTGGTACAGGTACTGGATGCCCTGTTGCGTCATGTGTCGGAACACATGGCCCTACCCCGTACCCCGAGGTCATTGCCACCAAGTTGGCCTTCCATGCTATAGCAGGCATGCCAAATTGTATAGGTGCAGTTGACTGCACCCACATTGAGCTGACAGTACCACGTGCAATTGAGATGGTGTTCGCAATAGGAAACAGTATCACTCGTTGAATGTACAGATGGTATGTGATGCCACGCTACTGATTACACACTGCTGCGCACGTTTCCCAGGCTCAACCCATGACTCAATGGTACTGCGGAATTCCACGTTGCCACGGTACATGGAACGCTATGCTGGACAAAACACATGGCTATTAGGTGAGTACAGCTGACAATGCTCCGACCCTGTTGAAGTGGTGTGTGTGTCTCCAGGCCAATGAGCAATGTGAGTGTGCCGCTGTGAACGCACATGCATCACCCCCCCTGCCATCAACCAAATAGACAGCAGATCCCAAACATCACAAAGGAAGACATGACAGGTCAACACAGTGTGCCCATACACACCCTGCCACATGACACACACAGCCGATACTGTCACTGTCCCATACACCTTGTGCCACTGCAAACACCCACCCACAAATGGAACACTGCCTTCCCAATGCACATGATGCCTGTAAATGAGACGTCCTGCATTAACTACTTCATTACAGTGGAGTGACTCTGCCATGTGTGCACATCAGTGCACTATGCCATACTCACAATCAAATGTCACCCGCAGGGCAGAGTACACATGCACGTAAATGTGTAGGTCAATATACATTTGGCTAAATCCACTGTGATGGCCGATAAACACTTCCAACCACTGCATGGCACACATGCATGAATGAACAATGATACAAAATAACACAGCATCAGATGAAGACATGATACAACAAACACTGACATGTCCCCCCATCTACATCCCGTGTAGGTGATGCTGCATATGCACTCACTCCATGGATGATGACACCTGTACGGAGACCAAGGAACAGGCATGAAGAGGCGTACAATAGGGCACATGTCCGCACACGTGGACTGATTGAGAGGACATTCGGACTGCTGAAGGCCCGGTTCCGCTGTTTGAGTAGATCTGGCGGATCACTGCTGTACAGCCCAGTGAAGACGGGTAAAATCACGCTCGTATGTGCCATGATGCACAATCTCTGCCTGTGCAGGAACATCCCAATGCTCACAGACACAGATGAAGAAGATGGGGATGGAGATGGGGATGGAGATGGAGATTGGAGATGGAGATGGGGATGGGGATGGGATGGGATGGCACCACCTCCCCCTGGGGGTGCACTTGATGGCCAAAGAGCACGGGATGAACTGATTTGCATTTACTTTTGAGACACAGCACATTCACAGCAATGCATGGACATGCTGATGACAATAAATGATTTGTTGTACTGCAAATGAAATGATAGATGTCCACACGTGTATGTTTTGATTTCAAACAATGATATATTGATGAATTAACAACAGGGAAGGAGGTGCAATGGTTAGGGAAGCTGTACACCCATGCCCGCCCACCACCCAAACGTACCCACCCCCACCCATGCCCCAATGTTCAAACACCCAAAACAACCTCCCCCACCACCCAAACGTACCCACCCCTCACACCCTTCAAGTCCATGTGTCTCCTGCAGTGCTCCACACACATGCCATCACTTCTGTGTGCGCTTCTGTGCCTGTGCATCCTTGTCCGAGAGCCCCATTAGCCGACTCGAGTGCCTCCTTGGACTGGCAGTAGTTGAGCTGGATGGCGTGGTGGTATTGGATGGCACAGAATCAGGTATAGATGGCATACGTGCAATATTTGCCTGTTGCCCAATCAACATGGACTCTATGAGACTGGAGGTGTTGTCATTACCCTCCCGCACATGGCGTGCCAGGGTGACAATAGTGCTGGCAAAGCGTCCAATGGACCTTGATAGGCGACGCACTGACATGCTGTAGCACTCCCTCTGCAGCCTAGATTCCTCGAGCTGCCTCTCCACCAGCTGGGTGAGGGTAGCCTGCTGCTCCTCCATCCGCTGCATGCGGGAATTAAGCTCTGCCATAGATGGGGTGGGTGACCTCATGGGACTTCGGAGTGATGTGGGACTAAACTCCAGCTGATGGAAGGATCCCAGGTCATCAAATGTGGGCATCTCCCCCTGTGGCCCAGTATCAGAGTGCTCTGCCGGGGCACTGTTGTCACTACAGGCCGCCTCCTCTGCAGTGCAGCTGCCTTCTGTATTGGTTTGGGTGGGCACGATGGGTTCCCGTGGCATCTGTGTTTACTCAGGCAGCGTGGAGACGCTGGGGATGTTGGTGGTGGTGGCCGGCACATTTGTTGCAGTTGGTACTGGGAGCAGAGATGCCGAACTGCTGGCAGCATCCTCTTGTGCAGGGGCGGTGGCTTGGACACTTGCCGGTGCAGATTGCCTGGCCTGTTGTGCAGTATCACTGTCTATTGACACGGCTGTGGGGACACAGAGGACCTGCAATTGGTGGTGGCTGATGGGTCCATCACATGCATCATACAGGTTGATCATTCAATAGTGTTAGTTACATGCATCTGATTGTTGGGGGTATGCATTGTTGTGATATTGGTTGCCATATAGATGATGATGGGTCCTTTTGCCCAGTCATGCACTGCTTGGGGGGGGGAGGTTGTTAATGGGTCCTTTGGCCCAGTCATGCACTGCTTGAGGGGGGGGGGGTTGTTAATGGGTCCTTTGGCCCAGTCATGCACTGCTTGGGGGGGGGTGGGGGGGTTGTTAATGGGTCGTTTGGCCCAGTCATGCACTGCTTGGGGGGGGTTGTTAATGGGTCCTTTGGCCCAGTCATGCACTGCTTGGGGGGGGGGGGTTGTTAATGGGTCCTTTGGCCCAGTCATGCCATCAACATATTCTCATGTGGCATTCATGTTCACCACTTACCAGCATCTGCAGGTGGGCTCACTCCTGCCTCATCCTCCCCGATCCCATGGATGCCCTCAAGGTGGAGGACACTGCTGCAACGCTCCACCCATGCTTGCAGCCTCAGTGGGGAAGGGGGTCCTCCACCTGTCCCACTGCTGCGTTGGCGGTGTGTGGAGATCAGGTTCCGAACCCTCAGCCTGAGGTCGTCCCACCGCTTGTGGCAGTCCTTTATGCTCCTCACAGTTACGCCCACAGCAGTGCACTTGCGTGCTGCTTCCGCCCACACTTCCTTCCTCCGCTGCTGTGTGGCACGCCGTTGATCGGCACTGAACAGCATCTCTGCATGCTCCACTATATGCTCCACCAGAACAGTTAGCTCTGCCTCACTAAAGCGCTGTTTGCGCTGCCTCTGAGCTGGAATCCTGGAAAACAGGCTGGTGGTCCCTTTTGCCTTCTCACAGTGTGGATTCTGCTTGTGCTGACTCTGGATGGCAATGGATTGTGCTTTATATGATGGCCGCCTCTCTGTTTCCTGTTTTGGCGATCATGGTATTTTCGGTTCCGTGTCCGTGGCGAAGGAGGCGGACACGGTTTTTGCACTACTTGTGGCAGCGCTATGTCCATTTCCGTGGCTTTTTACGTGATGGCGGTAACAATGTTTCCACATCCGTGTGGTGCGCGCGACCGACAGCATGTAATCGGACGGTCTTTCCGCAACCTTGCGGACACGGAAACATTGTTACCGCCGTCATGGAATCACTGCGGTCCAAACCTGACAGGTTGTAATGAGGCCCTGTGTTTTTTTCTTTTTAAGTGCTAGGAACAAATGGTTTGCTCTGCTGAATTCCCCACGCTATTAAGAACAGGTGGAGTGGAAAACAAAAAAAACATATTTTGATACAGTTAGCAACTGTTTTGTGAGAGGAAGGAAATGTTGGCCTTTTCTTCCAAGAGGACATGTGTGGACAGAATGGAAGAAAAGGGTAGGAAAGCTGAATGGGAGGACAGAAAGGCATACATTTCTGAAAAGTAGACAAAATTTCAGGTTTAGGAAGGGGTGATTTTCGCAGGTCAGGCAACAACTAGGTAGGGAAAAATTCCATAGTTTGGGGAAAAATCGGGAAAATTACAGAAAAACGGAATGTGGTGGACATGGTTGGCCTGGTAATGCAATGGCTTCTGTGAATTTTGAGAAAAGCAATGCTCTGCTAAATTCCCCCGACTCATCCAGTTTAGGAAATCACACATTTTTTGTAAAGTTTCACAAAACAAGCACTACCACAAGCCAAAAACGGAGCCATGGTACACAGGAGTTTTATGCTTATGGCTTAAACAGACATACTTAGCATGTGTAAACAAGGAAAACAAATATGGTGATGAAGGGCAAGCATACATTATTTGAAAGAGCAGAGGCAGACCTTTTAAAGGGTAGGTGACTTGTGCAGGTTACAAAATTGTATAGTGCCTAAAGCAGCAACTAAATGTAGGTCACATTTGGGAAATGAAAGGGTTGTCTAACAAAGGGCAGCAGCAAATGGGTCGAAACATTATGAAAACCATGCAAACACAACAATAGTCATACCTTCCCGCATTCCCACAGTTGTCCCAACATAAACAGTACCTCACATGTGTGGGTGCACCTACCTGGGCGCAAAGGGAACAACCTAAAACACTGGTAACCCCAAGTCTTTCCACAGAGCAGATTTTCTGAAATTTTGCTCATCTGGACAACCTACAGATTTGGGCCTAGGGTGCCGAAGCCACCAAGGAAAACAGGGAACCCCATGCATTTCCGAAAAGAAGACACCCATGGGAATCCACAGAGGTCTAACTTGGGTGAATCGGCCCAGAACGTATTACCCACAACCCCGTCGAAGTCCGAAATATGGTGAAAAAGAAGCAGTTTTCGCACATTTAACTCTGTTCACCCAGCGAAACACGCAGCCAACAACATATGGCCTACCATCCCACATTCCCACAGGTGTCCCAACAAAAACGGTACCTCACATGTGTGAGTGCACCTACCTGGAGGCAAAGGGAAAAGCCTAAAACACCGGTAACCCAAGTATTTCGGCAGAGCAGATTTTCAGGAATTTTACTCATGTCGACAACCTACAGATTTTGCCCTAGGGTGTCGAAGCCACCAAGGAAAACAGGGAACCCCATGCATTTCCAAAAAGAGGACACCAGTGGAAATCCACAGAGGTCTGACTTGCCGGAATCGGCCCAGAATGTATTACCCACAACCCGCTGCAAAGTCCAAAATGTGGTGGAAAAAACACATTTTTTGCACATTTCACTCTGCTCACCCAGCGAAACATGCAGCCAAAAACACATGGCCTACCATCCTCCATTCCCACAGGTGTGCCGACGAAAACAGTACATCACATGTGTGGGTGCACCTACCTGGGCACAAAGGGAAAAGCCTAAAACCCTGGTAACCACAAGTCTTTCGGCAGAGCAGATTTTCAGGAATTTTGCTCATGTGGATAACCTGCAGATTTGGGCCTAGGGTGTCGAAGCCACCAAGGAAAACAGGGAACCCCATGCATTTCCGAAAAGAAGACACCCGTGGGAATCCACAGGGATCTGACTTGTGCGAATCGGCCAAGTATTTATTGTCCACAACCCCCGGCAAATTTTGAAATGTGGTGAAAAAAACACAATTGCGCACATTTCCCTCTGCTCAGACACCGAAACATGCGGCCAACAACAGATGTCCTACCTTTCCACATTCGTACAGGTGTCCCTATGAAAACGGAACCTCAAATGTGTGGGTGCACCTACCTGAGCGTAAAGGGAAAAGCCTAAAACACTGCTAACCGCAAGTCTTTCGGCAGTGCAGATTTTCAGAAATTTTGCTCATGTGGACAACCTACAGATTTGGGCCTAGGGTGTCGAAGCCACCAGGAAAAACAGGGAACCCCATGCATTTCCGAAAAGAGGACACCCGTGGGAATCCATAGAGATCTGACTTGCACGAATTGGCCCAGAATGTATTACCCACAACCTCTGGCAAATTCCAAAATGTAGTTAAAAAAATTCAATTTCCACACATTTCACTCTGCTAACCCACCGAAACACGCCACCAATAACACATAGACTACCTTCCTGCGTTCCCACCGGTGTCCTGATGAAAACGGTACCTCACATGTGTGGGTGCGCCTACCTGGGCGCAAAGGGAAAAGGCTAAATGACTTGTAACCCCAAGCCATTCGGCAGAGCAGATTTTGCTCATGTGGACAACCTACAGATTTGGGCCAGGGTGGTCAAAACGTACTGTCCCATTCATTGGGGGGCCATTCCAATGTTTCTGGTGGCTCTCTCCACCACACCCAAATTGATAGGGGGGCATCTGCCCCCAGGGAGGGCTACATGAGATGCCCCCCTCTATTTGGTGTGGGTGGCAGAGGGCCACCCCCCTTTCCACTAAAACCATCCATGGTGGTTCAGTGGCCCCCTCACACCCACCCAAATCAAGTTATGATTTTATTTGCCACTTTCCTAGGGGCAGATGGGCACATTAGTGTGCCCATATGCCCCCACATTGGGAAAAACAGACTGTCCCATGCATTGGGAGGCCATTCCAATGTTTTCTGGTGGCCTTCTACCCACCCCACCCCAAATGGCTGGGCAGGCATCTCATGTACTCCTTCCTAGAGGCAGATTGCAAAATCAATCTGCCCCCAGGGAGGGCTACATGAGATTCTCCCGATCCATTTGGGGTGGGGGGAGAGAAGGCCACCCCCTTTCCACTAAAAACATCCACGGTTGGTTTAGTGCCCCCCCACCACCCACCCAAAACAAGTTATATATATTTTTAAAATTTTTGTTTTTGTTTTGCCCCTTTCCTAGGGGCAGATGGGCACATTAGTGTGCCCATCTTCCCCCATTGTGGGTAAAACGTACTGCCCCATGCATTGGGGTAATTCCAATGTTTTCTGGTTGCCCACTCCCCTCTGACCCCAAATGGCTTGGGTGGCATCTCATGTACTCCTTCCTAGGGGAAGATTGCACTAGCAATTTGCCCCCAGGGAGGGCTACATGAGATTCCCCCATCCATTTGGGGTGGGGGAAGAGGGCCACCCCCCTTTTCACTAAAAACATCCATGGGGGATCAGTGCCCCCCACACCCACACAAAACAAGTTATATATTTTTTATTTTTTATTTTTTATTTTTTGTTGTGCCCCTTTCCTAGGGGCAGATGAAAACATCTGCCCCTAGGGTGGGGCAAAACCCCAGGGTGGGCAAAACGTACTGCCTCATGCATTTGGGGGACATTCCAATGTTATCTGGTGGCCCTCTCCCCCCCCCACCCCAAATGGCTGGGGGCCATCTCATGTACTCCTTCCTAGGGGCAGAACAACACATTTACCACCTTGAAAGATTTTATCCAGGTTCCTCCACTTTGGAAGAGGAAGAAGCTGTTGGAGGAGAAGGTGAACGTTTTTGACAGGGAAATCAGTCTTAGAAAATGGGCATTGAAGAAAGAAATAAGAGAGATTAAAAAAACAAGAGTCTCATCACCAAAAGGGCCATCTTCTTGGCAAAGGGTGATAATCATTCCGATTCAAGAGAAAGGCCTGAGGAATAATCTGACAACCTACAGACCTATCTTCCTCTTGGATATTTCGTCGAAGGTGTTAACCAACTTTGTATTGAAAGATGTGATCACACAGGCAGAATCAACTGGGAGACACAATCTGCTTCAGATGGTTTATAGAAAGCAGACCACTACCACACTTTGTGGCTTGACATTACGGTCCTCCGTAGCATACGCAGGAGTCTGGACATCTAGAATCTTATATGTAGCAGTATTTTAAATTTCATCGGCCTTCGACCACATCAATAGGCCCCTAGCATGGGCAAAACTATCAAAATGGGGCATGCCAGAAGGCCTCTTAAGAATGCTGCAACTATTTTATGAAAATAACACAGTGTGCGTTAGGTTAGGTTGAACACTGAAGATGACATCTCCAGGAACATCAGGGTTAACAAGGATGTTAGACAGGGATGCGTCTTGGCTCCAAATCTGTTTAACCTCTGTATGTCAGACCTGTGGCAGAACTGAAATGAAAGCTGTGGTTACCCACCTAAATTTCCCAGCTTGGAATGAGTTGCATAGGCTATGCCGATGACCTTATAGCGAGTACTTGAGTGAGTGTTAACCTTTTTAACTAACAATGGTCTAACACTCAACCCTGTCAAATCAAGGATTGTGACATTCACCAATAAATATTCAACACAAAAATAACTCAGGTTAACTCTTTTATATTTCTTGGTTTTCTCTTGACAAACTCAAAAATGCATTTACAATTGAACTTAAGAATGTATGACAAGCTGAGAACATGCATATCGATGATCAAGGTTAAAGGTCACTCCAATATTCTTGTATGGAATCAAACTAAGGGAGTTTAAAAATAGAAAGTTTCTGGACACACTAGAAGACCACATTTTAAGAGACGTTTTAGGTCTGCTAAGGCTTGTTTCCATCAGCATCCTTAGCTTAAAATTGGGGCTACAATCGTGGTTGTCTATGTACCTATACAAAAGCATTAGGTTGTAGGACTACATAATGGAAGGAGAACAGATTGGAATATCATCTTACTTAAAGTGTTTAACACTATCAAACTCCAACAAGGTAATTATGAAATTTGAAAACAAGATGCATGACCTTTATGAATGAAATGGACCTGGAACACATTGGGAACCTGGGCGTTCTGAAATGTACTGTGAAGAAATGTGTTAAGATATGGGATACCCAAGATCTTCAAAGCTTAGGAAAATATAAACATTGGGCCCATCTATGCATACCTAAAAAAACACATATCTGATGAAGCTTCCTTGTTCTAGGTTCCGTCAGTGGCAGTTAAGATTCAGATTGAATTGCATACCTACTCCGGAGATCTTAGGATCTCAATTGAATATACCCATAGAGCTTCAAAATTGTCTACTGTGTAAGTCTCAGTCTGTAGAGACTCTGTCATTTGGTTATTGAATGTGATGCCCTCATGAAAGAAAGGATTAATGCTTTTGAGCCATTTATACATTCAGCAATGGCTGTGATAATTGAATCATTGTGGATAAGACTGATGACAGGCACACAGGTCTCACTTCTTTTATCATTAGTACAATTGTTAATGGTTGCATTTGAACAGTTATCCAGTGTAATCCAAGAAGGGAACTTATTACTGGAAATGTGTTTTTAGATTGTAGTAGAAGTCAGTATGAGGAGTATTTCTTGTTTGAAGGTCCCGCCTGGAATAAAGTGCTAGGTGTCAAGTAATTGAGTGAAATTGTATCTTCTTTTAATATGTTTGCATCTTAGTCGGAAGACACAAGAAAAGACATAAGGAAGAGTGCACCATTTATGTCTTTGTTTTTATATATATATTTGTTGGTTTTATCTTTTTTGTATTTGGAGATGTTGTATAAGGTATCATATATACAAAAAAGCAACAATAAAAAAAAATGATGTACTGTCTGGAATTGTTGTCACCAAACTAAGAAGTGTGGCTGACCTTATGCTAATAAATATCTACTTGGATTAGGATTCACTTCAAATAAGTCTGGTGGGGCGGGTGAATTTGAATTTCCTACTGCTATCTGAACTCCCTCTGCATTCTCAGTAGAAGTTCCTGCTCCTCTATTACTATTGGATCCATCCACGTATGCCTTAGTTTGTAGTTGCTTGATGTTATCTACCAAGAGGTCTAATTTGTCCCTTTAAGTCTTTAGTTCTACCTGTATTTTTTGAATGGCTTCTGCCATTACTACCAGGTGTTTTTTTATCAGGATACATTTCTAAAGGGAGAATAAAAAGCTTAGCTGTTTGTCAAGTAGTAACACCTTCCTCTGGTGATGAGTCACGGTAGGATATACTTCCTTGCTTACCCCAGGTATTATTACGTATGATGCTAAGTTCTTTAAACCTACTATGTCCCTGGCGGAACCAGGAATTGAGGGTTTAGACCCACAGACAGGCACTAGTATTCCTGATATTATAAGAGAAAAGGATGGTATGTATCTCTATTCCAAACTAACAGCTACTATGCAAAGAGTAGTTTGTTGTTAACCACACAGAGCATACCCTATTCTGAACCTGTGGAAAATAAGTAATAAACCCTCAGCACCAGTGGTCAAAACTCTATGGGAAGGTAGAAATAGGAAGAAGCAAGTAGGCATCCCACTCAGAACAATGAAGCTAACCTTGTTGGAGATTTGGGCATGGAAAATGAAGCCGCAGGAAAAATAGCTCCAATGAGGATTGTGGGTAAGGTCTAGAGCTGGAAAGGGAATTGGCATCAAAAGGAGAATGGGAAGCTCAGAAGAACGAAAGAAGCTTGTAATAGCCAGTGGACAAAATAACCTGCTAATTGAGTTTTATGCATGTAGCTTCAATTTCTGGTAGATCCTTACAGTTGACTAGTCCTGCTTCTTACTAGCATGACCTAAAATTTGCAAGCAAACTAAGGTGAGGGATTCTCATTATCTTACCATAGAAGAAGCTGGCTAACTTGAGAATTACCTATTTCTCTCTGCTCTCTCCCTACTTTCCCCAGCTCTTCTTGTCCCATTACTGCCAACATGTATTTTGTTTCTCTCTTTTCAATGTCTTTTCCCTATTGATCCTGGCATAAAACCTCCTATCAAATGTCAGTCTATCTTACAGCATGTCTCTCTTTCCACAAAGTAGTAAGCAATTCCCTAAATTTTGAAAATAGACAGACATCATCTGATTTCTGCTCTGCAGAATTGTAATATTAAATGTGTTTACTGGAATAATTGTGAGCAAAACATGTTTAAAAAAATATATGTTCTATTTGGTTGATTTACAAAAAACCTTAACAAAACAAAGATAATTACAAAATACATATCATTACAAAACAAGATAATTGGTACTAATTCACTTTAAAGGATGAAATACAATTCATAAGCATATATTTTTATAGTTATTTTTATGTTTTATTTTATTACAGTTTTTTGCAAACTTTTTAAAAGTGAACAGAACAGAAATTTGACAAAGGAAAGTAAAATACAAAAAGACTTGACCAGCTTGCATTAGCACCATTCTTTGTTAGATCAAGCAAGGTTATACATCATTTACACCAATGATTAATGGTGTAACTAGCCTATTCAATTGTTCCAAATAGAAGGTAAGTGCAAAAGTCAGTTTTTTATCACTGCGTTCTGCCATCAGTGTCCGCCAATCATCTCCCCTTAAGGACAGTCTTTTTTGCAATTTCCAGGCCGAGATGTTTCGTTCTTAGAGTTCTCAGCCCTAAACAGAATTTGGTCAAGTGCTTTAGCGTTTCATTGGTGTTGTTACAGAATCTGCAATTCTAGTCAAGTGTTTGATCTTACATTTTGTCTTTCTTTTGTATCAAACTGATTTAAGCGAAACTTCATAAAAAGTTATCTGCAATATGCACCAGGAAACATTTCTAGATAGTTTTGCAGCATGTTATAAGCCTTAGTTTCTGACACAGCCAATTGCATACACTTATGCTGGGCTCCCTTCTCCAATGTTTCAACCAATCCTGCTGCCACCATTTTTTTAAAACTAAATTTGGGTTATTTTGTAGCATGATGTTGTCAGTGTTCAGTTGTGTTATTATATCTTTGCAGCGTGTCTCCCATTCATACAGCAGTGAATCCTTTTTACCACTGTTCTCTGTCTTTAGACTGTTACATTGTGGAGGAGTGTCAATGCAAATCAATTTTGATAAAGGTTGAGCGTATTCCAAGTTACTTTTGCATCTATAGATAAGAGCCCAAGTTCATACCAGATGCATGCAGTAGGGTCCCTTATGGTAACTGTAAGATTTTTCACCAGAGCACATTTTCACACGCTGCCCAGGTGGAATAGGGACATCCCAGAGCACCAGGTGCAAATGCATTTACATCACACAGCGTTTCCGTGAGGTCAGAGATGAACAAGTTGAATATAATACTTGCCAATGGACACCCCTGCTCCAATCCCATAGCATTTCTTATCGGGGCAGACAAGGATCCTTCTTGATCAAGCCAAATTTGGATCGCAGTTTCGTAATGTAGTTCTTTAATCACCATGACAAGGCTTGCAGGGCACTTCCAATGTAGGAGCTCGGTCCACAAATGTTCACGATCTACGCTGTCAAAGGCATGGGCCTAATCAATGAAGGCAAGGTAGTTTTTTGGTTCTGTGTTTTATTGCCTCATTTTAAGCAAATGAATCATCAGAAGATTTAAGCCGCAACCCATGCCCTTAACAAACCCAGTCTGTCTCAAATCAAAATTACTAGATGTTTTTATCCACTCTGCCAGTTGTCGTTGCAGTTGGGTAGCAAGCATATTCCTCACCACGTCTAGTAGAGCAATTGGCCTGTAATTTGTGGGGTCTGTTCTTGTGCCCTTTTCAAAAACAGGTACAACAATTGCTCTTTTCGACGACACAGGTGTTACTTGGGCATTCAGTATGTTTTTCGACAATGTGTGACACAACTTTACCCATTCATCTGGATGTTGTTTGACCATTTTATTGGTAAGCCCATCTGGGCCAGGGGTCAGAGATACACTAATTTGCTTGATATTGTTCAGAATGTCCTCTTTGCTAATAACTATGTCCCACTGTTGTATTTCGGGGGGACCCCAGTTCTTCAATGGGGCAATTTTTCATGAATAAGTTGGTGTACTGAGTGGTCCACTGTGCTTCTGATACCATGTTACATAAAGTGGATTGCTGCGGAGCCACAGTGTTATTTATGATTGACCAAAAATCTTGTGAGTTTTTTCGTTCCATGATATCAAGAATCTTCTCTGCATCTGGATGTTCCATTGTCAATTTATGAGAGATTAGCCAGTTATTATATTTCATTTTCACTGTCTTTTTTTCAGCAAAATGATTTGGATTATTTTCCTTCATATGGGCTCTCATGGTTTTTCTAAGCTCTCGCTTCTTTTTCACAATTTCAACGTCAAAGACATGCTTATTCTTGAAACTCGGCTTGTTCAATCCCCGGCATGTTTCTGTATATTATTCCAGCAATGTACAGTAATCAGTTTTGGTGCAATTTTCAGCATTTGTCTCATTCTCCAAAATTCTGGTAATGTTGTTGATCTTGATTGGATTCAACTTCAGTCTATTTCGACATGGTTCGAGACTACCATCTTGCTTCCAGGTTCCTGTATTGGATAATTGCTGATCCAAGAAATCGAAAGGTGATTTCTATGAGATTATGGTCGCTCTGGGGCATATTGACAACTCGTAATCTAGTTACATTCTGTCCCATTTTTTCCAAAGCAAAGAAGTAGTCAAGGATAGATTTATGTAGTCCTCGACTCCATGTTGCCCGTGGCGGGATATCAGCCAATGTATTTCCATTGAGTACTAGCATGTGTCGGCTCTCCATTTCTTGCATCCATGTGGCCTTGGTTTGATGTAGACTTTGATATAATAGATTCCAAACTTCCATCAGTTTTGCAGCATTATATTTTCCCACCAAATTACTAAAAAATTGTCAAATGCTGTGTATTGAAACATTTGTAAAAAATGTAGATTCAAATGACACAAATTCATTAGTGGTACATGATTCCCGAAACACAGCCATTCCATTGTAAAATCACAGAAAAATATATCTGCGCCCTTTTAAGCCAAATTTAAAGATTTCAAAAATGATGCAACTGCAATTCCATCTGAAATATTATGTATACCAATACATTTTCACCAAAGTGACTCTTCTTCCAACCAATTAATGGAGTACAATAATTTCCCCAACAGGACTACTCTGTGCCTTTAAAGCACCACATTTCAGTAGGAGGTGCTTAATAGTGTCTAAGGTATATATCTCACCAGAGAAGCGACACGCAACATCCATTGGTGAAATTATTCTTCTTTTCAACAAAACCTGTGTAGTTAATAACAAGTTCCAATGTAGCCTTAGCAGCAATGTTTTTAATTGTATATAGCGCGCGTTCATCCACAGGCTACATGGCGCTCACCAGACAAAAAGATGTAGCAGGATACAACAGGTAAGATTCAGAAAAGTCTTCAAAGCCCTGTGAATAAGGAAGATGATCAAAGGTGGCACGCAGGGACAGCGGGAGTGAATTCCAAGCCTTGGCTGCTGCTACCCAAGAGGTACAGCCAGCCATACACGAAAGTCTAACCCGAGAGATATGATTCAGGAATGCCGATTGCGAACAAAGGAATCTCGGGGGAACATAAGGATGGAATTTGGTTTACAAATATTCAGTGCCACATTTATAATAAAAGCTCTTTGCACAATACAGAGTGACTTAAACAGGACAAGTTTCTCGACCGGAGGCCAGTGAAGCTGGCAGAGAAGGTGCGACATATGAGCGCCGAAAGGAGGGCGAGTTACTGACCTAGCTGCTGCATTCTGAAGAAGCTGCAGATGGCGCACAAGATAAGCAGGATGAGCCAGCAAAAGCGCATTGCAATTAAGCAATATGCACTGAGCGGCGGGGGCATTACCGACTCAGGTAATGCCCCGGGGCCCATATTTATAGACCTGAGCGAAGCGAGGGCCTTAACGAAGGCCCCGGGGCATTACCAGAGTCGGTAATGCCCCCGCTGCAAGGGGCATATAGCTATTAGTACCCTGGCCCGCAAAAACTTCATGACCGGGGCAGTAAAAGCTGCAGCGTTTCAGGAGAAAAAAAAAAAGACATCAAAGAAAATGGCTGCCATGGAAAGGGCAAACGGAGTCGGTTTCCCCTTTCCATGGCGGTCATCGGGAGCGGACGCGCTGGAAACAGAAGCGTTTCCACTGTGTCCGCTCCTAAAAAAAAAAGAAGGTAATTGCGGTTTGGAGTGCGGTTCAGGGATTAGGGAAAAAATAAAACCTGCCTGGGTCCCCAGCAGGGGATGATAGAAGCCTCCAGCCGTGTGGAGGCTCGGAGCGGGGATGCCCTGCTCCGAGTCTCCACACGGCAGGAGGCTGCCATCGTCCCCCACCTGGGACAAAGGATAGAAGGTAAGTATGGTTGGAAGAGTAGGGAGGTGGGAGGAGGGAGGGAGGAAAAAAAAAAGCCAAAGCTTTACCTGAGTCCCCGGCAGGGGGCGAAGGTAGCCTCTCAGCCGTGGGGAGGCTCGGAGCGGGGATGGCCCCGCTTCGAGCATCCTCATTGGCTGAGGGGCTGCCATGCCCCCCGCCGGGGACAAAGGCCGTGGAATCCCAACAGAGGGATTCACAGCCTGGTAATGACTCGGCGAGGGCCAATCAGAATGGCTCTTTCATTCTGATTGCGCCCTCGCCGGGTACTAATAATCAATATTGCTAAGCATGAAGGAGGCTACCACGGGTGCCTGAAATTTCAGAGGAATGAAAGGCAAGACTTTCCGTAAGCTTCTAAATTTGAAATGGCCGGATTTACAGACAGAAGCGACCTGGTCACACATGGTAAGAGAGGAGGAGATTTTAACACCCATATCCTTCAGAGAGGAAGCAGGGGAAGGAAATGGGCCATGAATAGCAGGCCAGAAGTCAGGGGTACAGAAAGACAGAGGGCTGGAGGTGCCAACAACCAGAACCTCCGTTTTTTCACAATTTAGCTTCAGCCAATACTCATCAATCCCTAAACCCAGGACCTCAAGGGACCCCTTAAGCCGTGTAGCAGTTTCAGGCCTGGCAAGATCCAGACTAAGCATGATTTGCATGTCATCGGCGTAGGAGTAGCACAAGAAGCAATGGCAATGGATAAGGTGGAGAAGCGGCTGAATATGAATGTTGAACACAGTGGGAGATAGGGCAGAACCTGCGGGACTCCACAGGACAAGGAGAGAGACCTAGAGCAAAAGGGAGCAAGAAAAACAGATTGGGAACGGTCAGCCAAAAAGGTAGAGAACCAAGCCAGGACCTGGCCAGACAGACCCTCATACGACAGCCGGGAGATCATGGTGGGGTGGTCAACAGTATCGAAGGTAGCTGACAGGTATAATAAAATCAGCACCCCAACACCACCGTGATTAACCAGGTGAGCGAGGGTGTCTTTCATGGACACAAGAAATGATTTGGTGCCCCTTCCATGGTTAAAGCCATATTGTAAAGAGTCAAAGAGACTAGAAGATTCAAGAAAAGAGGAAAGTAGGGGAGAGACCAGAGACTCAAGAAGCTTCATAAGAAAAGGGAGAAGCGAGGTAGGGTGCAAATTAGAAAGAACAGAAGGATTTGGAGAGGGTTTCTTAAACAATGGAACTACTAGAGCATTTTTCAGGGCACTGGGAATAAAGCCAGAGGAGAGAGAGGTATTCACTGCAGATGTAATCAATGATACAATCTCCCCCGAAATCCTCTTGAGAAGACCAAGGGGAAAAGGGTCAAGAAGTGAGGCAGATTTAAGCTTATGAATAGCAGTCAAACCATCATGATCAGAAAAAATAGGAAAGACAGACCAATTAGTATCAGAAGTAGAAAGAGAGGGGAGTAAGAGAGAGCCACAGACCGCAAAGCAGTATTAACAATTTTCTGATCGATAATGTTAATCTTATCAACAAAAAAGTCACAAAGAGATTCACAGAGATCATGAGAAGGCAGAATCTGCAAGCTAGCTTTGATAAGGGAGGACAGCGAGTGAAGCAAATTGAACAGTGCTTAGGTTGGTTTATTGCTGCCTCAACTTTCGCGCTAAAAAAAGATTCCTTAGCTAAAAAGATGGACTTCTGATAAGTAGCATTGGCTAGGCAGAAGAGAGTCTTATCAGCCACACTGTAGCTAGCTCTCCACTTCCTTTCTGCCTGCCTACAGAGACGTTTATAAGCCTTAAGTCCATCCAAGAACCAGGGTTCTGAGGGCAGTTGGAAAGAAGGTGTCAGTTGCATTTAAAAAGGTCCTGTCTGACCACAGTGGAATAGCAGCCAGATGTAGAATGTAGAATGGCACAACAAAGTGATTGGACCAAGTTACAGGCAAAGAAGGAGTAGTGGTAAGAAAGGTCTCAAGAGCAAAAAATAAAATCGGGGATGTTGCCCAACTGCTGGGTAGTGTCAATGACCTGCTGGGGCAGACCGAGGTCTGACATGGAAACTAAGGAAGTGGAGACCTGCAGAGCACTAGCCACACTGAGAGGGATATTAAAATCACCAACAACCAAAAGGTTGGGGTACTTAAGCTGTAGTTTGGACACAAAGGTAGGAAACCCAGCACAAAAGATGCCATCAGGGCCCGGAGGCTGATAGACCACAAGAACAGAGAAAGTAGATGAAACCGAAATGTGGACTAAAAGGCTCTGCATCTTCAAAGTGTGGTCCACCACAATATAAGACATTTTAAAAATGGCTTTATGAATTAAAGAAACTCCTCCCCCAGGATGATTGAACGTATGGTCCCAATGGACAAGCTCATAGTTAGGGGGCAGGGCTTGAATTATGGACGGGCCGTAGACGTCCCGGAGTCAGGTCTCAGTCATGAACAGAAGATCAGGTTGAAAAGTATTCAGCAGATCATGACAGTCCAAGGCATGAGCTACCAGAGAAGAAGTATTCAATAGGAAACATCATAAAGCAGAGGATTTGAGTTGATACTTGGCCGAGGGAGATGATTTGCAGAATCCAGGAGGCTGTACAGTCTCATTGGGGGCAAGAAGCAGGAAATCACTGCCGGCCACATAGCTGGAGGACATATGGAAAGAAGCATTACCTTTGGGATGCGCCCCTTGCCCAGTCTGCGCACGAACGATCACAGACGGGTTAGACTTTGACGCCACTTCGACATGCGAGGCTCTAGCCCGCTGAGCTCATCCGCTGTGCTGACTGAAGGTGCGTCCCTTTTGACAACACATGGTATTGCGTTAGCCAGTCCCGTCCCACACCCCAAAGTGAAGAGGGAACACAGACCGCAATGCGTGTCTGCAAAGAGGAAGCCAGGAACCTTCCAGCCAGAGTTGGCGTGTCCAAGGAAAACAAAGCAAACAAAGTATTAAAAGACAAATGAAACAGTAAAATAAATGAACACAGTGTTCAGTCACCTGCCGCGCACGCAAAGCGTGCTAAAAGGAAATTATTAAAGTCAAAGCAAGTGAATAAAACAAATAGAATTCAGTCAACAAAGCTGGCGGTACCTGGTGGTTGTCATAGGGAAGGCAAGGCTGACTGCTTAAGAGCATGAGATACCAAGCCCCTCCACATCCCAGAGTGAAGAGGGATGACAGACCGCAATGCGTATCTGCAAAGAGGAAGCCAGGCACCTTCCAGCCGGAGTCGGCGTGTAAATGGAAACCAGAGCAAACAAAGTATTAAAAAACAAACAAAACAGTAAAATAAATTAACACAGTGTCCAGTCATCCGCCGCGCACACAAAGCGTGCTAAAAGGAAATGAATAAAATCAAAGCAAGTGAATAAAAGAAATTGAATTCAGTCAGCAAAGCTGGCCATACCTGGTGTTTGCCTGGGGGGAGGCAAGGCTGACTGCTTAAGAACAGAAGATGGCAAGCCCCTCTCACACCACAGAGTGAAGAGGGAAGACAGACCGCAATGAGTGTCTGCAAATAGGAAGCCAGGCACCTTTCAGCTGGAGTCAGTGTGTACAAGGAAACCAAAGCAAAACAAGTATTAAAAAACAAACAAAACAGTCAAATAAATTAACCGGGCGTCCAGTAACCCGCCATGCACGCAGAGTGTGCTAAAAGGAAATGAATAAAATCAAAGATGCCAACATGCTAATTAATCAACAAAGTTAGAGGAAAACAACTGACACATTTTTTTTTTAATTATGGACTTATCTATTCTTGAGATGCACTCTCTTTCTGTTATGTCTGTGTTAACAAGTTTTTGTATTAACGTAATGAAAGTAAATAATAAATAAATTAAAAATTAATTTAACAAAATAGGTTAACTTTAATATAGCACGTTATAAATGTTCCATTTCTAAGCATCATACTCTTAACTTTTGAATGGTACACTGAAGTCTGCTTATGCATTATATTTTGCTATGTATACGTTGCACAAACAATAACTTATGTACCTGCCTTGGGTTTGCCGGCATCAGCAGGCTTAAATCCCTCTACCAAATGGGCTAGCGGGCCTATGAATACATGTGTGCCTGGTATGTATTTGATCCTAATGCACAGGTGGGAATGGGTTGTGTTTCATTTAGCCCCTCATTCCGAATCTGGTTTCAGTAGAAATAATATGAACAATGGTGGGGGTCCTTCGTGTGAACATTTGATTCCCTTTGGTAGCAGGTTCCCACACAGGTGTCTCACACCTAGTCCTAACGCTATCAGAATCTGGCAATCCTATGCCCAACTTTCAGTAGTTACAAAAAAAGAAACCAATGCCTCACAGGTGATTTGTCAAGTTGAAGGACTCGGTGCCTAGTTTAGTGCAGGATCTGGATAGGCTATAATGGGTTGCTAGGAGAATTGGCTAAAGGTGACCTGAGGCCAGGTATTTTTGGGTGTTCAGGCTTGTGAGCGGATCAGAGAATCTGTGAAGTCGGGATAGTGACAGAAGATCAAACTTTTTTAGGGTGGTAAGATGGACAGACATCATTTTGGATGCAGGGTATAACAGCACTAGGCCAGTGTATATTTTGTTTGCAGAGAAAAGGGGCGAGCACGAGAAGGACTAGAAGGGTGGCTGTAAGCCATGTATTTTTTGTATGTTCAGGACCAAGAGGCAGAGCATGAAGGTGGTGGTGGGGGGGGTTGCAGTAGACCGTTTTATTAACTGTTCATGAATCTGGTACTCCCATGACATAGCTTTTTACCCGAAGCACTGCTAGGATATATGGCACATCAATGGGACAGAAAGGAAGACGGGGCATATCAAGATACAATTAGTTGAGCAGGAGCCAGGAATGGGATGTTCCATTCGTGCAAACTGTGTGTTGTTTTAATACCTACCAATCTACAGTTTTACATTTAATTTCAATTGAGATAGAAATGAAACATGCACATGCTGTTTTTCATGAAAAATATTTCTTAAAGTGTTTTTTCTTGTGGTGTACAGGTAACACCTGAAAATAACGACGGTAACAATTAATAGTTACATACTTCAAGTGTTTTTTTGAATACCTAAAACAAAAAGCAACCATCAACTTGGTTCTGAACATGTGTCCTAAGAAAATGTAATTAGAAATGAATACCATAGGGGGTATTTACTTGTGCTTAAATGTGTGTATCTAACAAATAGGTGCTAGCTAAATAGATAGATAGAAAGATAGATAGATAGATAGATAGATAGACAGACAGACAGACAGACAGACAGACAGACAGATAGATAGATAGATAGATAGATAGACAGACAGACAGACAGACAGACAGATAGATAGATAGATAGATAGATAGATAGATAAGCAGATGCTTGCACTTTCAATGTTTGCATATACATTCACAAGCGAATCAGTGAATTCAGAAATCATACCTGCTTTGTATTTCTTTTTCTTTCTAGATCAACTTTTACCATTGGTGGATACTCACAGCACAAGGTGAAAATGAACCTCAGTCACCCACTTGAAGAGCAAATTGAACACATCCATCTCAACTGTTCCAATTCCGGAAGGCATACCTATATATATATTTTGGTTCCTATCGTGTACAGCATCATCTTCGTTTTGGGCATTTTTGGAAACAGTCTGGTGATTTTTGTAATTTATTGGTACATGAAGTTGAAGACAGTGGCTAGTATCTTTTTGTTTAACTTGGCCCTGGCAGACATGTGCTTTCTGCTTACTGTGCCTATGTGGGCAGCATACACGGCGATGCATTATGAATGGATCTTCGGCAACTGCATGTGCAAGCTGGCATCTGCTGCCATATCCCTCAACCTATACACCAGTGTCTTTCTACTCTCGTGCCTCAGCATGGACCGCTACATGGCTATCGTTCATCCCATGAAGTCCCGTCTTTGGCGCACCATTCCCATTGCTCGAATTGCATGCGTCACAATCTGGGTGATGGCGTTCTCAGTCAGTTTGCCTGCTATTATCTACCGCGAGGAAAAGTTCCTTAGTGCACACAACATAACAGTATGTGCTTATTTCTACAACAGCAGCAATGACGGCATTCTTATTGGTGTGGGCTTGACAAAAAACATCCTTGGTTTCTTGATTCCTTTTCTGATCATTTCCACGAGTTACGCATTGATTGGAAAAACCTTAAAGGAGGCCTACCATATTCAGAAGAGTAAACCAATGAGTGATGACATCTTCAAGATGATTGTAGTCACAGTCTTGGCCTTTTTCTTCTGCTGGATCCCTCACCAAGTGCTCTCTTTCCTGGATGTATTGTTTCAGCTCAAAGTCATAACCGATTGCCGAATTCAAGACATCGTGGATTCCGCCATGCCGATCACCATATGCCTCGCATACTTTAACAGCTGCATGAATCCATTTTTCTATGGCTTTTTTGCAAAACAATTTAGGACACACTTTTTCCAGTTACTGAAATACATACCCCCGAAAATGAGGACCCACCAAAATCTGTCCACCAAAATGAGTAGTCTTTCATATCATCCATCGGAAAACATATTTGCTGCAAGATCTGTGGAATCACATGACCTTTAGCGGTAGACCACATCATAGAGCACTCCTCCTACTATTTCAGACTGAAATGAGGGTGCGCCATGGAATTCAGATAGCATTTGTAGAGCCTCTTGGTCACTCCACTGATGAAACAGCAAGCAGCAGAAGTCAGAAATGTCTAGGAAAAGAAGGTGAGACGGGGTGCCACAGTGATCCCCGTAAAGCAATCTTCTTCATCACTGCTGCCATAGGGACCTTGAAAAGGATCAATGGATTACCATTGGATAAATGGATAAAAGCATTACCTTGACTACGCTGGCTAACAAAACAGGAATGAAAGTGTGCCTCATTGAACTCTTTGCTGAATAAAGGATTCTAACAGGTTTAGTTGAATTACTGTTGCAAGTTAGCAACAGAGCAAGAGGTAGTTGACATTATTTGATAATTCACTGATAAAAATGCAGGTTTGTATGTTAGCATCAAAAAATACCAGGCGCTAATTGGTTTTGTTACTTCCAGAAAAAAAAAAACAGCCTTCAATGAGAAAAAGTATCAGCAGTTGACAACATAGCGATGACAGGTGGTCCAACACGTTTTGGGTTCTTTGTTTCAGTACAGCGCAATCTGAACTATTTTCAACGACGAATGTTTTGACTGGCCCCAGATTAGTGCAGAGCCATCTTAAATGTGGTGGCGAATGTGGAACCCTTACAAGTCAATAGATGCACTCATTGTCCCCTAAATGTACCCCAGAGACACTACATGGTGAAATGGAATGGCATGCGTTCATATTTCTGAAAATCTTATGCTGAATTCTGTACAAAACATGCTTAAAATAAGATTCAGAACTTGAAGTATTTGATTTCAACGACTTGGAACTAACGTGTTCAGAATATCTAAATATGGCCACTGTGCAAAAATGGAGCAAATGCATTTAGCACCCATTTTGTTTCTTGTAAAGAGGGAATAGACAGAGGGCCTCATTAGACGGGTGGCGGAGAACCATGGCGCTATTAGCTATTAGCTATTAGCACCATGGTTCATGCCGGTAAAATACCGGCACCGCCTTGGCGGAAAGGGGAATTACCGCCCCATTCCAAGGTTGGCGGGGCGGTAATTCCCCCTTCCACCATTGCCCTTCCCCATTCCCATTTTTGCCCCATAGGGCATAACGGGAATGGGGAAGGCGCTAATTACGTACCGCAAATTGCGGTACCGTAATTAGCTCCCTGGGTCCCTTTGCGGGTTGGTTTTTAACGCCTGCAAAAAGCAGGCGTTCAATCCCCCAACCAGCAAAGGGACCTCGTAGTAAGGCGGTAAGGATTTACCGTTACCAGTATTTTACCGGTACCGGTAAATCCTTACCGCCATCCTTGTAATGAGGCCCAAAAAGTTCAACAGAAACTGTATCATCTAAAATGGTTGCAATAGGGCAAGAATGAACTAGACAATGGTTTCACTGTTTGATTTGAAACATAAAAAGTAATGTATCAAAGCCATTCTTTTTATGGTAATCAGAAAACATAGTACAAAAACAGTTTGCTTCATTGTGCCCTTATGCATACGATTTTAGATACTATGATTGTGATAATGTTTGTATCATTCCGTATTACCTAAGGATAAAATGGGTGCTAAATGCAATTTGAAAGATATTTAGCATCAACACAAATCTTAGATAATATGTCCCAGGAGATCTTTTTTCCACACATACTATAAATGCATTTCATCATTAAAAAGGGAATGGCCCAAAAAATGAAATGTAAACAAACAGGAAGATATTGTATTTAATGTAGTTGAGAGGTTGTGGCAAGTGTGAGCCCTTAGAGGGTGTGCAGGCGAACCTACCGAGTACAATAACTGGTATACACAATGGCTGTTAGAAATAAGAAGGTCCTCAGAACTAAACAGTGTTTGTTGACAACATTTAACATAGTTATGAGCTAAATGGGTCGTTTTAAATGGCTCTGTCTAAACCAGACATGTAGACAGCACACCCTTCCATTTCCCATCAGTCTCATTGCTCATATAAGGGTATAGAGTGATCCAGTCTATATGTGTTCTCTTGCTGCCCAAGACTAACCTTTACCAGCATGAGTTGTCTGAACTCTCCGACAGTCTTTGGTCGCTGTACTACTCCCCTGTATTGTCTCCCCAAGTGCAAGCAGTGATTATAAAAAGGTTATCCTGGGGTTGGATCCCAGCTGCATAGGTGAGGCGTTTTCAAAACGGACATACTTCATGTAGACTAATGGTTGTTAGCTATGTGGCTTAGAAAGACCTAGAAAGGCATTTGCCTTTTGAAATGTTCTACCTTCGTACACAGTGCAATTGTAAAACCGTATGCCACATTCATATGAAGTGCATTCTTGTGAAAAATCTGTATGTTCCCATCATGATATTGACTTCATGTACCTCAGTGTGTGTAATGCATTGATCTTTGTACTTATGTAGTCATAGAAATGACAAATACTTATTTGTATGTGTTTACTGTCTTGACGTTTTTAAGCTTAATGATAACTTTCAAACGTTTCTATGGGAGAGATCTCATGCCATCTTGTTTTATCATGGATTCGTTATTCTCTTGTAATCTAAATTCAGTGAGGGATAGTTCCTTCTAACTGCTGAATTTCAGAAAAATCAAAAAGGTGCCTGCTTTCAATAACTCTAAAATGAATCTCTGTCATGCCCACTTAAGGTAAGCAGAGGGATGGCATATTAAAAAGTGTAAGGGGCACTTAAGAGGGAAACAATAACTGCTAACAACTTTACCAGGAGAGTGGAGTGCTTACAGAGTAAATATTCCAGCAGTCTCCAAACATTGAGTCCTAATCATGAAGAAGTTACTCTGGCCCCCGTCTTAACCTGCAGAGGTCTATATGAGTCACAAAGAAGTTACCATGAGTACCTCTGAATTACTTGTGACTTACTCAGTTACTCATAGTACTTTTTTTGTGAATCAAACAGCTCTCTCCTGATTTAGGTGAGGAGCAAGTCAGAGTAACTCTTACGCTGTAATGACTTGTTTGTAAATTGGCTCTCATGATCTTGAAATGAGTAGGGTAAAGGGAAACATCCTTGCTATTGTATGTTGCATATCCCGGAATTAGAGTCACTGAGGAATCTAAAGAACTAAGGGAAGCCATCCTTTTTACTAGTGTCCTTGAGGTCACTAGCCTCTCACGTATCTGTTATTGTTAACTAAAGGTAAATGTAGATTTGATTTATATCACTTTTTTAGATGGATGGCCTCTAATGTCTCTTACCTTTATTTTACACTGTAGGGCAATTCTACTTATGCCATACCTTTATATCCACATGTATTTTCCTCTGTAAACAATTTGATAACTATATCTTGTCACAAAAATGACAACCTAAAATGTTTCAATCAATGCAGGATGCACATTTATTGTATATAGAAAGCCTATGAATTTTGTTGAATAGTGTAAATAATATACCTCCACTTTTATCAAGTGTATTATTGGCCTGCTGTATGTAAAGTATGTTTGTCCTGGACAATGGTTCATGCTTCATATGCATATTTATATTAAAAAAGCACGTTAAGACATACATATTTATGCTAATGTACTCTTTATCTGTCTCAGATTTATGTTTTGCAGTTCTTAGGCCGTCATGCATTTGCTTATAATTTATTTTTGCTTAACACACATTTCTATAGTTGACATTCTGCATGGTGTGCGATCAGATTTGACTACCCTTGGAACAGCCTCGAAACTGTGGCACCGTTGACACATCTCAAATGCCACAGATGTTGGATTACTCTGGATTTGCAGCTGTGAAAAGGATCATGAATTCTGATTGTCTGCGATTAAAAACTGAATAAAAAGTTGTGGGAATGAGAACTTGAGATTGTAAAAATAAATAGCCTGATTCATGGAATTATTTGCGTGAAAAACGCAGATTTGCGCGTCTTTCTGACCGAAAATCCCTGTTTGAAGTATGGGGATTTTCGGGCAGAAGGGCGCGCAAATCTGCGTTTTTCACGCAAATAATTCCATGAATCAGGCAGAGAATCTCCAAAATTCACATTTTTCGCAAAGCACTAACAAATACGGTATCAATTAATATTCAAAAGAATGTTATTTCAGTTGTGTATGGCAAAAATGTCACACCTATATATTATAGTATGGAGTTCAGAAGAGCATCAGCTTCAACATTTCCATCCAGTCACCTGTTACACACAATTCAGAATTTGTATGTTGCAGTACCACATGTTCACTTTAATTGCAGTCTTTTGTCTACAAGAGCCAACTCTTTTATAGGCTATTGTCAACCCACAATGCTCTATTGACTCCCATTTGCTTAGAATGCCTACATATGCAAAATGTCAGAAGCTTTACAGCTTCCAGGACACAGCAAATACTATATAATGGCATTAATGCAGCTGATCTTTTCACACCTCTGGTATGATATCTGATTTTGGTAAATTGAATTACAAGAAAGCCACTTTGCAAAGTGTCACCATTTGAGTCCCCTTTTACTCCTTGTACTCTTCACAGCAAAGTTGTAATTACAACTATATTTTTGGGAATGTCCCTTATACAGTACTCATTGATTTGGGATATTCAGCTATAGAAATTATTACACAGAGTGGAATCATGAAAAGTGTGCACCTGGCATATCGCAGTGGAATCATGAAGGTGTTCATCTGGCATATCGCAGTTGAATCATGAAAGGTGGGCATCTGTAATAAATCGCAGTGGAATCATGAAAGGTGGGCATCTGGCATATCGCAGTGGAATCATGAAAAGTGTGCATCTGGCATATCGCAGTGGAATCATGAAGGTGTGCATCTGGCAAATCCCAGTGGAATCATGAAAAGTGTGCATCTGGCATATCGCAGTGGAATCATGAAAGGTGGGCATCTGGCATATCGCAGTGGAATCATGAAGGTGTGCATCTGGCAAATCGCATGTGGAATCATGAAAAGTGTGCATCTGGCATATCGCAGTGGAATCATGAAAGGTGTGCACCTGGCATATCGCAGTGGATCATGAAGGTGTGCATCTGGCAAATCGCAGTGGAATCATGAAAAGTGTGCATCTGGCATATCGCAGTGGAATCATGAAAGGTGGGCATCTGGCATATCGCAGTGGAATCATGAAAGGTGGGCATCTGGCATATCGCAGTGGAATCATGAAAGGTGTGCATCTGGCATATCGCAAGGCATGAATGTTAAACCTGTTGTCAGAGGAAAATGGGGACCCGATCCAGTGTCTCTGTGATTTCATATAAGAGAAGGGTGCATGTGCAAATCACCAGGCACGCATATAATCAATGAATGGACAGTTAACTTTTCACATTATCTGGTAGAACCCATGTGTGAGAACTTGAAAATACTCTCTTTTATTACCTGACATAACAGTGATGTATGTGCACATAAAACAAATATGTAGACAGAGCCTTGCTATACGCTGGAAGCAAGGTTTTTTGTACTTTTAATAGCCAAAAATGCTTATGGCATTTCAGAAAACCTTGAATTGATGTGCGAGTAAACAATCTTAAACCAGACCACAGTTGGTACCCCATTACCCCTCCTCTATAATCCTGTCCTCCTCACTCATTCTCCCTCTCAGAATTGCTTTCACAGTTCATTGGTTGAACCCGTGTCACTCTGCAAATGGACAATCCCTCCTGCACCCCTCCAACCTTCTTTGCCCCGAAATCAATAAAACCTACTTTCCACTCATACCTTTCTACCTTCTAGCCTTATTTTAAAAATGTGTTGCCACCTTGGCACTAAAGTAGACGTCCAATAGTCCCTCTAACACCTACAACTCCACCCGGACCTGCCTTGAAAACGTGTCTTCAACTGACTTTCCCAGTCTCAGTGCATCACATCCAAGAACCACTAAACACATCTACAGTTTGCCTTTCTACAGAAGCAATCCATGGAAAGGGGGTTTATCGACATCTTTAACTTTGCAACCTCTGGTCTCAATAACCCCTCCTCAATCGCCATACTTCTTGACTGTTCTGTCACATTTGAAGATGTGGTTCATAACATTCAGTTGACAACTATGCCACACTTGGCCATTACTGGCACTCCAATTTCCTTCAACCTCAACTGACTGTTGTGCTTCCCCAACTCAATGCCCACCTCTTCACCAGTAGGCGTCCATTGAGTCTCCATCGTAGGCCTTCACCTCTACTCCTTGAATTCCAACTCTCTGAGCAACTTCCCTATGAGGTGTTCTTTCCTGTAGAGAGAATATTATGACTATTCAATGACACTAACATTTTTTTTCTCAAACATCTCTAATTGTGTTGGTTCGCCTCAGCTCACGAACTTTGGGCCCGATTCATGGAATTTTTTTGCGCGGTTCAAAGTGACTTTGCACTGCTGAAAAGTGACTTTGCACTGCTGACAATAACCCTGATTCATGGAACTGTGCAAAGTATATTTTTGCAGTGCAAAGTCAGTGGTTAGTCATTTTTGCAGTACAAAATGAACTTTGCGCTGACTTTCATTAATCTAATTAACAGAAAAATCCTGTTGGGTTTTCAGACTGACCAATAAGCATGCAAATAAATGCTTAAAATTCATAATAAGTACGTTTGACTCATGTCTGTTCATGCTGATCATACAGGAAGCCAGAGTAGTCATAACTCTCCAGTGGCTGCTGGATCCCATCCTTCTTTAAGCAGTCTATATCACACAACATCAATGCAGCCTCTGTCAGTGAGTTAATTACTAAATAACTTGCAAAAAGACATTTCTAATGCCAATACATATGAGGGTGGTCTATGAATTAGATGTGGCAATGGTTGTAAATACACATGGAAAATGCAGGGTGAGCTTGGTTCACTCATTATATTTACATCACTGAAAAAATGGATTGTAAATGCGATTCATGCCGGCTAGTCAGCATTTACATGTATTTCTATTGAATCCGCCAGCTCACTACAGGTGCTCAAAACCAGGGACACCATTTGGGGGTCGCCAGGTGTCGCAACTGTGACCCCTGAGGTTTCCCTTGCTACCCCTAAAAAATAAAAAAAAATAAAAGATTTTTTTTAAATGTTTTTTTTATATTGAACCTCCTGGGCTGTGGCCAGAGCCATGTGGCTCTTTGTTTTTTGAGAATTGGGAATTTATGTCGAGGCCTCTTTAAAAAAAACAGGGGGTCCACAAGTGTAACACTTTGTGTAGTGATCCTAAATAAGAAAGAATAGGAATAACAAATAATTTGTCTTTCTGGAATTCTAAACAATAATTGCTACACTCATTAAAGGGGTGAAAGGTCATGATGTCACTTCGGAGTGGGGTCAAAGGACATCACCTCCTGTGATTTAATCAGAGGTCAAAGGTCATGTGATGTCACTTCCCCTACCCCTGGCATTTGGTGAAATGATGTCCCTGCTCAAAACATGTAGAGCCCTTGGGAATCCACCATATCTGCACCCGCAGTGAAATTGGATGTGAGCAGAGACGTTGTCGGATTTGTCACACAGAATGGAAGGGGATGGCAGATTATTTA
The DNA here is from genome assembly GCF_040938575.1 of Ambystoma mexicanum. Taxonomy (NCBI): domain Eukaryota; kingdom Metazoa; phylum Chordata; class Amphibia; order Caudata; family Ambystomatidae; genus Ambystoma; species Ambystoma mexicanum. The sequence goes on from NC_090932.1 coordinate 722,130,680, forward strand.
TTTACAATCTGTGGCTCGGCTCCACCTCACAAATCTATCAACGTGACACAGTGTAGCTTATTTTGTAGTTATGTGTAAATGAACAGCGTTTTTTAAGTTTGCTTTGTCCGTGTCTGACACAGGCAAACACAGTCCTAATATGTTCCTCTTGTTGAAATACTTGTTTTCTTTAGCAAAGCATTTTGCATTCCCCCTGTACTGCATGTTGCATATATTATGTCTGCATGAGAATGACAGCATAGAGCTCATGCGTAAAGTCAGATTCATTCATAACTGAAAAAGCGTCATTGTTTTGACTTCTACATTCTCTTACAAATGTCTCGATCAAGACTCTCTAGATCCCCTGATCTTACTTTGTTCTTCCTAAACGCATAATTATAACCCAGCCGTAAAAGGTGGCGGCGCCGTTAAACGCCTGATTACGAGGTCCCTTTGCGGGTGGCACTTTAACGCCTGCTTTCAGCAGGCGTTAAAAAACCAACCCGCAAAGGGACCTAGGAGCTAATTACGGCACCGTAATTTACGGTGCCGTAATTAGCGCCTTCCCCAGTCCCATTGAGCCCTATGGGGCAAAAATGGGAATGGGGAAGGGTCATGGGGGCATGGGGAATTACCGCCCCGCCAACCTCAGAATGAGGCGGTAATTCCCCATTCCGCCATGGCGGAGTCGGTAAGTTACCGGCATGGACCATGGTGCTATTAGCACCATGGTCCAACGCCTGGGTCGTAATGAGGGCCAATGTGTTAATATACACTGAGGTAAGCGTAGGGCTCTTTTCTTTGTAACTGGTTTGCCTGGCGACTTCTTTATTGTTGCCTTTTTCTATACCTGTTTATTAGTCTTCTTCCTTGTCGTGTCTCAAAAGTGTATGACAGCGAAAGGCCAAATAACCGCTCCAAAACATAAATCTATGAATACTCAATGAAACCATGTGCCAAGGTTTATCACCACCACCACATTGTATTGGTCTAGTCATGTGTGCCCTTCGGATGACACGTGTTCTTTTATGATTTCTCTGGTGTTCTCATAACTGAATGGGTTACATCCCAGTTTCTCTGCATCTTTGTCTACAGCGCAGTAGACAAAAGATGCAGAGAAAGTGGGATTTAACCCATTAAATTATGGCTGTCCATTGCAGCATGACAGCCACTCTAGAAACAAAGAGCCACATGGCACTGGCCACAGCCCAGGAGCTTCAATTTGTAAAACAATAATGTATATATATATATATATATAAAATTGTTTTATTATGGGTCGCAGGTGCAACCCCTTGCGACCCCAAATAAACGTCCCTGTCTGCTGTCTCTTCTGTCATCAAGCGGGGAATATGGTTGCATCAATACCGATGCATGGTGTACCAGAAAATCAAACGATCAGAACCCTCCCATTATCCGGCTGCCACATCATCACAATCTTCAGTGGGATCAGTAAATGATGCATGCTGAAACTTAAACAAATAAATATTATGGGCCTCATTCCAAGATTGGAGGTAGTCATGGCGCTATTTGCGCCATGACTGCCTCCAATAACGGTACTGGCACCGGTCTCGTTCAATGGGGACTTACCAGTGTAGTCCGACCTTTGCGGGACCAGTAAGTCCCCATTGAAAAAACGATTCCCTATTCCCATTTGATCCCCCATAGGGCTCAATGGGAATGGGGAAGTAGCTAATAACGGTACCGCAATTTGCGGTTCCGTTATTGGCTCTGATTTCCCTTAACGGGTCCCATCCATAATGCCTGGTCAGACCAGGCGCTAAAGGAGGGACCCCCTAAGGGAACTCATAATAGGGCGGTAAGTGATTACCGGCACCGGTCTCCTTACCAGTGCCCGGTATCCCTTACCGCCCTACTCGTAATGAGGCCCATCTTTTCATTCCCTATAGTGCATTTCCCCTTCTCATTATGCACAAGATGAGAGTTTACCCCTCAGCTGCCATCTTAGTTGCACTGTGCATTGCCCTCTTGGAATCTGAAAACTCAAAAAGAAGTTGCCTATATTCAAGCTTTCAATTGCTTAACAGAAGCATGGCTGTTCCTGATTGACTACCCAAGTTTCTCTGGACAAAGTAACCAGAATTTGAAAAGCCAACTTCACCAAGGATCCCCCAGAACTTTTGAGGTGTGTCCAGGCTGAAGAGATTGTCTGCCTGGTGGAAAAGATCTCAGAAACCCAATAAGACCCTAAGGTTACAGACAGTGTTTGCATTCCCTAGAAGACAAGCATAACTCCCTTTCGACAGACACTTTGTGATGTTTTCCAGGATTCAAATATTGTTCCCACAGAAGGCCAGAACGTTTGGAAAGTTATGAGCCAATCTCACAAAGGTTCTATTGAGGAACCAGTAAGGGTCCTTACTCCACCATGAAGATCATGCGACCTCTGCTGCCACAGCAAGCCCCTTGAACAAAAAAGTTGAATAAGGCTTAGATCAATCAGGAAAGGTGTCCAACTTTAAGCAGCCCTAGTATTGCCACAGCAACCACGAGGTACCTCTGGCTTCTGCTTGTTGGACATTGTCATTTTTTCAAGCTGCAAAAGACCTTGACCATTCAGATGAGAAGAATGAGCGAGATGGGCACTGGTCCAGGCAATATAACCACATGGTCTCAGTTTCTTCCTGTTCTTGGACTGTGCCATAGCTAAGTCACGGAAAGCCCTTTGTACCACCTCCAAATTTTTGAAACGGTATGGTGGGTTGGCACCAAACAGGTCCTTAAGCAACCCTTAATCAGCGACCAAAGGTTTAAGTTCCTGCTGACACTGACCTTCAGACACTCAAATTTCATTTTTGATTTCCTGAACTATTAATTCTTCTGAAGTCTGTTTTTCTCCTATGTATCTGGATTTGTTTGAGATAGCCAACCTCCTGGAGCCCCTTTCAGCTACAGCCTCTGAGTCCAGTTTGATAGTAAGATTTGGGCTCTATAATTTTCATTAAAGTTTAAATATATATTATTAGGCTGATATCTACTGGGTGTCTCAAATCAGTTGCTCACAGCACAGCCACTTTATTTGGCTGAAATTCCAGCAAAGTACTTAGTACTTTTGTTTCCTTTTACTGATTAGATTTTTTTCCTTATTGTATTTTTTTTATGTACTGTTTGAGAATATTTTACTTCAAAAGATGGAGAAGAATACATTTTAAAACGTAATCCAATTTTTTTCAAGATGATTGTAGTCACAGTCTTGGCCTTTTTCTTCTGCTGGATCCCTCACCAAGTGCTCTCTTTCCTGGATGTATTGTTTCAGCTCAAAGTCATTACCGATTGCCGAATTCAAGACATCGTGGATTCCGCCATGCCGATCACCATATGCCTCGCATACTTTAACAGCTGCATGAATCCATTTTTCTATGGCTTTTTTGCAAAACAATTTAGGACACACTTTTTCCAGTTACTGAAATACATACCCCCGAAAATGAGGACCCACCAAAATCTGTCCACCAAAATGAGTAGTCTTTCATATCATCCATCGGAAAACATATTTGCTGCAAGATCTGTGGAATCACATGACCTTTAGCGGTAGACCACATCATAGAGCACTCCTCCTACTATTTCAGACTGAAATGAGGGTGCGCCATGGAATTCAGATAGCATTTGTAGAGCCTCTTGGTCACTCCACTGATGAAACAGCAAGCAGCAGAAGTCAGAAATGTCTAGGAAAAGAAGGTGAGACGGGGTGCCACAGTGATCCCCGTAAAGCAATCTTCTTCATCACTGCTGCCATAGGGACCTTGAAAAGGATCAATGGATTACCATTGGATAAATGGATAAAAGCATTACCTTGACTACGCTGGCTAACAAAACAGGAATGAAAGTGTGCCTCATTGAACTCTTTGCTGAATAAAGGATTCTAACAGGTTTAGTTGAATTACTGTTGCAAGTTAGCAACAGAGCAAGAGGTAGTTGACATTATTTGATAATTCACTGATAAAAATGCAGGTTTGTATGTTAGCATCAAAAAATACCAGGCGCTAATTGGTTTTGTTACTTCCAGAAAAAAAAAAACAGCCTTCAATGAGAAAAAGTATCAGCAGTTGACAACATAGCGATGACAGGTGGTCCAACACGTTTTGGGTTCTTTGTTTCAGTACAGCGCAATCTGAACTATTTTCAACGACGAATGTTTTGACTGGCCCCAGATTAGTGCAGAGCCATCTTAAATGTGGTGGCGAATGTGGAACCCTTACAAGTCAATAGATGCACTCATTGTCCCCTAAATGTACCCCAGAGACACTACATGGTGAAATGGAATGGCATGCGTTCATATTTCTGAAAATCTTATGCTGAATTCTGTACAAAACATGCTTAAAATAAGATTCAGAACTTGAAGTATTTGATTTCAACGACTTGGAACTAACGTGTTCAGAATATCTAAATATGGCCACTGTGCAAAAATGGAGCAAATGCATTTAGCACCCATTTTGTTTCTTGTAAAGAGGGAATAGACAGAGGGCCTCATTAGACGGGTGGCGGAGAACCATGGCGCTATTAGCTATTAGCTATTAGCACCATGGTTCATGCCGGTAAAATACCGGCACCGCCTTGGCGGAAAGGGGAATTACCGCCCCATTCCAAGGTTGGCGGGGCGGTAATTCCCCCTTCCACCATTGCCCTTCCCCATTCCCATTTTTGCCCCATAGGGCATAACGGGAATGGGGAAGGCGCTAATTACGTACCGCAAATTGCGGTACCGTAATTAGCTCCCTGGGTCCCTTTGCGGGTTGGTTTTTAACGCCTGCAAAAAGCAGGCGTTCAATCCCCCAACCAGCAAAGGGACCTCGTAGTAAGGCGGTAAGGATTTACCGTTACCAGTATTTTACCGGTACCGGTAAATCCTTACCGCCATCCTTGTAATGAGGCCCAAAAAGTTCAACAGAAACTGTATCATCTAAAATGGTTGCAATAGGGCAAGAATGAACTAGACAATGGTTTCACTGTTTGATTTGAAACATAAAAAGTAATGTATCAAAGCCATTCTTTTTATGGTAATCAGAAAACATAGTACAAAAACAGTTTGCTTCATTGTGCCCTTATGCATACGATTTTAGATACTATGATTGTGATAATGTTTGTATCATTCCGTATTACCTAAGGATAAAATGGGTGCTAAATGCAATTTGAAAGATATTTAGCATCAACACAAATCTTAGATAATATGTCCCAGGAGATCTTTTTTCCACACATACTATAAATGCATTTCATCATTAAAAAGGGAATGGCCCAAAAAATGAAATGTAAACAAACAGGAAGATATTGTATTTAATGTAGTTGAGAGGTTGTGGCAAGTGTGAGCCCTTAGAGGGTGTGCAGGCGAACCTACCGAGTACAATAACTGGTATACACAATGGCTGTTAGAAATAAGAAGGTCCTCAGAACTAAACAGTGTTTGTTGACAACATTTAACATAGTTATGAGCTAAATGGGTCGTTTTAAATGGCTCTGTCTAAACCAGACATGTAGACAGCACACCCTTCCATTTCCCATCAGTCTCATTGCTCATATAAGGGTATAGAGTGATCCAGTCTATATGTGTTCTCTTGCTGCCCAAGACTAACCTTTACCAGCATGAGTTGTCTGAACTCTCCGACAGTCTTTGGTCGCTGTACTACTCCCCTGTATTGTCTCCCCAAGTGCAAGCAGTGATTATAAAAAGGTTATCCTGGGGTTGGATCCCAGCTGCATAGGTGAGGCGTTTTCAAAACGGACATACTTCATGTAGACTAATGGTTGTTAGCTATGTGGCTTAGAAAGACCTAGAAAGGCATTTGCCTTTTGAAATGTTCTACCTTCGTACACAGTGCAATTGTAAAACCGTATGCCACATTCATATGAAGTGCATTCTTGTGAAAAATCTGTATGTTCCCATCATGATATTGACTTCATGTACCTCAGTGTGTGTAATGCATTGATCTTTGTACTTATGTAGTCATAGAAATGACAAATACTTATTTGTATGTGTTTACTGTCTTGACGTTTTTAAGCTTAATGATAACTTTCAAACGTTTCTATGGGAGAGATCTCATGCCATCTTGTTTTATCATGGATTCGTTATTCTCTTGTAATCTAAATTCAGTGAGGGATAGTTCCTTCTAACTGCTGAATTTCAGAAAAATCAAAAAGGTGCCTGCTTTCAATAACTCTAAAATGAATCTCTGTCATGCCCACTTAAGGTAAGCAGAGGGATGGCATATTAAAAAGTGTAAGGGGCACTTAAGAGGGAAACAATAACTGCTAACAACTTTACCAGGAGAGTGGAGTGCTTACAGAGTAAATATTCCAGCAGTCTCCAAACATTGAGTCCTAATCATGAAGAAGTTACTCTGGCCCCCGTCTTAACCTGCAGAGGTCTATATGAGTCACAAAGAAGTTACCATGAGTACCTCTGAATTACTTGTGACTTACTCAGTTACTCATAGTACTTTTTTTGTGAATCAAACAGCTCTCTCCTGATTTAGGTGAGGAGCAAGTCAGAGTAACTCTTACGCTGTAATGACTTGTTTGTAAATTGGCTCTCATGATCTTGAAATGAGTAGGGTAAAGGGAAACATCCTTGCTATTGTATGTTGCATATCCCGGAATTAGAGTCACTGAGGAATCTAAAGAACTAAGGGAAGCCATCCTTTTTACTAGTGTCCTTGAGGTCACTAGCCTCTCACGTATCTGTTATTGTTAACTAAAGGTAAATGTAGATTTGATTTATATCACTTTTTTAGATGGATGGCCTCTAATGTCTCTTACCTTTATTTTACACTGTAGGGCAATTCTACTTATGCCATACCTTTATATCCACATGTATTTTCCTCTGTAAACAATTTGATAACTATATCTTGTCACAAAAATGACAACCTAAAATGTTTCAATCAATGCAGGATGCACATTTATTGTATATAGAAAGCCTATGAATTTTGTTGAATAGTGTAAATAATATACCTCCACTTTTATCAAGTGTATTATTGGCCTGCTGTATGTAAAGTATGTTTGTCCTGGACAATGGTTCATGCTTCATATGCATATTTATATTAAAAAAGCACGTTAAGACATACATATTTATGCTAATGTACTCTTTATCTGTCTCAGATTTATGTTTTGCAGTTCTTAGGCCGTCATGCATTTGCTTATAATTTATTTTTGCTTAACACACATTTCTATAGTTGACATTCTGCATGGTGTGCGATCAGATTTGACTACCCTTGGAACAGCCTCGAAACTGTGGCACCGTTGACACATCTCAAATGCCACAGATGTTGGATTACTCTGGATTTGCAGCTGTGAAAAGGATCATGAATTCTGATTGTCTGCGATTAAAAACTGAATAAAAAGTTGTGGGAATGAGAACTTGAGATTGTAAAAATAAATAGCCTGATTCATGGAATTATTTGCGTGAAAAACGCAGATTTGCGCGTCTTTCTGACCGAAAATCCCTGTTTGAAGTATGGGGATTTTCGGGCAGAAGGGCGCGCAAATCTGCGTTTTTCACGCAAATAATTCCATGAATCAGGCAGAGAATCTCCAAAATTCACATTTTTCGCAAAGCACTAACAAATACGGTATCAATTAATATTCAAAAGAATGTTATTTCATTTGTGTATGGCAAAAATGTCACACCTATATATTATAGTATGGAGTTCAGAAGAGCATCAGCTTCAACATTTCCATCCAGTCACCTGTTACACACAATTCAGAATTTGTATGTTGCAGTACCACATGTTCACTTTAATTGCAGTCTTTTGTCTACAAGAGCCAACTCTTTTATAGGCTATTGTCAACCCACAATGCTCTATTGACTCCCATTTGCTTAGAATGCCTACATATGCAAAATGTCAGAAGCTTTACAGCTTCCAGGACACAGCAAATACTATATAATGGCATTAATGCAGCTGATCTTTTCACACCTCTGGTATGATATCTGATTTTGGTAAATTGAATTACAAGAAAGCCACTTTGCAAAGTGTCACCATTTGAGTCCCCTTTTACTCCTTGTACTCTTCACAGCAAAGTTGTAATTACAACTATATTTTTGGGAATGTCCCTTATACAGTACTCATTGATTTGGGATATTCAGCTATAGAAATTATTACACAGAGTGGAATCATGAAAAGTGTGCACCTGGCATATCGCAGTGGAATCATGAAGGTGTTCATCTGGCATATCGCAGTTGAATCATGAAAGGTGGGCATCTGTAATAAATCGCAGTGGAATCATGAAAGGTGGGCATCTGGCATATCGCAGTGGAATCATGAAAAGTGTGCATCTGGCATATCGCAGTGGAATCATGAAGGTGTGCATCTGGCAAATCCCAGTGGAATCATGAAAAGTGTGCATCTGGCATATCGCAGTGGAATCATGAAAGGTGGGCATCTGGCATATCGCAGTGGAATCATGAAGGTGTGCATCTGGCAAATCGCATGTGGAATCATGAAAAGTGTGCATCTGGCATATCGCAGTGGAATCATGAAAGGTGTGCACCTGGCATATCGCAGTGGATCATGAAGGTGTGCATCTGGCAAATCGCAGTGGAATCATGAAAAGTGTGCATCTGGCATATCGCAGTGGAATCATGAAAGGTGGGCATCTGGCATATCGCAGTGGAATCATGAAAGGTGGGCATCTGGCATATCGCAGTGGAATCATGAAAGGTGTGCATCTGGCATATCGCAAGGCATGAATGTTAAACCTGTTGTCAGAGGAAAATGGGGACCCGATCCAGTGTCTCTGTGATTTCATATAAGAGAAGGGTGCATGTGCAAATCACCAGGCACGCATATAATCAATGAATGGACAGTTAACTTTTCACATTATCTGGTAGAACCCATGTGTGAGAACTTGAAAATACTCTCTTTTATTACCTGACATAACAGTGATGTATGTGCACATAAAACAAATATGTAGACAGAGCCTTGCTATACGCTGGAAGCAAGGTTTTTTGTACTTTTAATAGCCAAAAATGCTTATGGCATTTCAGAAAACCTTGAATTGATGTGCGAGTAAACAATCTTAAACCAGACCACAGTTGGTACCCCATTACCCCTCCTCTATAATCCTGTCCTCCTCACTCATTCTCCCTCTCAGAATTGCTTTCACAGTTCATTGGTTGAACCCGTGTCACTCTGCAAATGGACAATCCCTCCTGCACCCCTCCAACCTTCTTTGCCCCGAAATCAATAAAACCTACTTTCCACTCATACCTTTCTACCTTCTAGCCTTATTTTAAAAATGTGTTGCCACCTTGGCACTAAAGTAGACGTCCAATAGTCCCTCTAACACCTACAACTCCACCCGGACCTGCCTTGAAAACGTGTCTTCAACTGACTTTCCCAGTCTCAGTGCATCACATCCAAGAACCACTAAACACATCTACAGTTTGCCTTTCTACAGAAGCAATCCATGGAAAGGGGGTTTATCGACATCTTTAACTTTGCAACCTCTGGTCTCAATAACCCCTCCTCAATCGCCATACTTCTTGACTGTTCTGTCACATTTGAAGATGTGGTTCATAACATTCAGTTGACAACTATGCCACACTTGGCCATTACTGGCACTCCAATTTCCTTCAACCTCAACTGACTGTTGTGCTTCCCCAACTCAATGCCCACCTCTTCACCAGTAGGCGTCCATTGAGTCTCCATCGTAGGCCTTCACCTCTACTCCTTGAATTCCAACTCTCTGAGCAACTTCCCTATGAGGTGTTCTTTCCTGTAGAGAGAATATTATGACTATTCAATGACACTAACATTTTTTTTCTCAAACATCTCTAATTGTGTTGGTTCGCCTCAGCTCACGAACTTTGGGCCCGATTCATGGAATTTTTTTGCGCGGTTCAAAGTGACTTTGCACTGCTGAAAAGTGACTTTGCACTGCTGACAATAACCCTGATTCATGGAACTGTGCAAAGTATATTTTTGCAGTGCAAAGTCAGTGGTTAGTCATTTTTGCAGTACAAAATGAACTTTGCGCTGACTTTCATTAATCTAATTAACAGAAAAATCCTGTTGGGTTTTCAGACTGACCAATAAGCATGCAAATAAATGCTTAAAATTCATAATAAGTACGTTTGACTCATGTCTGTTCATGCTGATCATACAGGAAGCCAGAGTAGTCATAACTCTCCAGTGGCTGCTGGATCCCATCCTTCTTTAAGCAGTCTATATCACACAACATCAATGCAGCCTCTGTCAGTGAGTTAATTACTAAATAACTTGCAAAAAGACATTTCTAATGCCAATACATATGAGGGTGGTCTATGAATTAGATGTGGCAATGGTTGTAAATACACATGGAAAATGCAGGGTGAGCTTGGTTCACTCATTATATTTACATCACTGAAAAAATGGATTGTAAATGCGATTCATGCCGGCTAGTCAGCATTTACATGTATTTCTATTGAATCCGCCAGCTCACTACAGGTGCTCAAAACCAGGGACACCATTTGGGGGTCGCCAGGTGTCGCAACTGTGACCCCTGAGGTTTCCCTTGCTACCCCTAAAAAATAAAAAAAAATAAAAGATTTTTTTTAAATGTTTTTTTTATATTGAACCTCCTGGGCTGTGGCCAGAGCCATGTGGCTCTTTGTTTTTTGAGAATTGGGAATTTATGTCGAGGCCTCTTTAAAAAAAACAGGGGGTCCACAAGTGTAACACTTTGTGTAGTGATCCTAAATAAGAAAGAATAGGAATAACAAATAATTTGTCTTTCTGGAATTCTAAACAATAATTGCTACACTCATTAAAGGGGTGAAAGGTCATGATGTCACTTCGGAGTGGGGTCAAAGGACATCACCTCCTGTGATTTAATCAGAGGTCAAAGGTCATGTGATGTCACTTCCCCTACCCCTGGCATTTGGTGAAATGATGTCCCTGCTCAAAACATGTAGAGCCCTTGGGAATCCACCATATCTGCACCCGCAGTGAAATTGGATGTGAGCAGAGACGTTGTCGGATTTGTCACACAGAATGGAAGGGGATGGCAGATTATTTATTTACAATCTGTGGCTCGGCTCCACCTCACAAATCTATCAACGTGACACAGTGTAGCTTATTTTGTAGTTATGTGTAAATGAACAGCGTTTTTTAAGTTTGCTTTGTCCGTGTCTGACACAGGCAAACACAGTCCTAATATGTTCCTCTTGTTGAAATACTTGTTTTCTTTAGCAAAGCATTTTGCATTCCCCCTGTACTGCATGTTGCATATATTATGTCTGCATGAGAATGACAGCATAGAGCTCATGCGTAAAGTCAGATTCATTCATAACTGAAAAAGCGTCATTGTTTTGACTTCTACATTCTCTTACAAATGTCTCGATCAAGACTCTCTAGATCCCCTGATCTTACTTTGTTCTTCCTAAACGCATAATTATAACCCAGCCGTAAAAGGTGGCGGCGCCGTTAAACGCCTGATTACGAGGTCCCTTTGCGGGTGGCACTTTAACGCCTGCTTTCAGCAGGCGTTAAAAAACCAACCCGCAAAGGGACCTAGGAGCTAATTACGGCACCGTAATTTACGGTGCCGTAATTAGCGCCTTCCCCAGTCCCATTGAGCCCTATGGGGCAAAAATGGGAATGGGGAAGGGTCATGGGGGCATGGGGAATTACCGCCCCGCCAACCTCAGAATGAGGCGGTAATTCCCCATTCCGCCATGGCGGAGTCGGTAAGTTACCGGCATGGACCATGGTGCTATTAGCACCATGGTCCAACGCCTGGGTCGTAATGAGGGCCAATGTGTTAATATACACTGAGGTAAGCGTAGGGCTCTTTTCTTTGTAACTGGTTTGCCTGGCGACTTCTTTATTGTTGCCTTTTTCTATACCTGTTTATTAGTCTTCTTCCTTGTCGTGTCTCAAAAGTGTATGACAGCGAAAGGCCAAATAACCGCTCCAAAACATAAATCTATGAATACTCAATGAAACCATGTGCCAAGGTTTATCACCACCACCACATTGTATTGGTCTAGTCATGTGTGCCCTTCGGATGACACGTGTTCTTTTATGATTTCTCTGGTGTTCTCATAACTGAATGGGTTACATCCCAGTTTCTCTGCATCTTTGTCTACAGCGCAGTAGACAAAAGATGCAGAGAAAGTGGGATTTAACCCATTAAATTATGGCTGTCCATTGCAGCATGACAGCCACTCTAGAAACAAAGAGCCACATGGCACTGGCCACAGCCCAGGAGCTTCAATTTGTAAAACAATAATGTATATATATATATATATATAAAATTGTTTTATTATGGGTCGCAGGTGCAACCCCTTGCGACCCCAAATAAACGTCCCTGTCTGCTGTCTCTTCTGTCATCAAGCGGGGAATATGGTTGCATCAATACCGATGCATGGTGTACCAGAAAATCAAACGATCAGAACCCTCCCATTATCCGGCTGCCACATCATCACAATCTTCAGTGGGATCAGTAAATGATGCATGCTGAAACTTAAACAAATAAATATTATGGGCCTCATTCCAAGATTGGAGGTAGTCATGGCGCTATTTGCGCCATGACTGCCTCCAATAACGGTACTGGCACCGGTCTCGTTCAATGGGGACTTACCAGTGTAGTCCGACCTTTGCGGGACCAGTAAGTCCCCATTGAAAAAACGATTCCCTATTCCCATTTGATCCCCCATAGGGCTCAATGGGAATGGGGAAGTAGCTAATAACGGTACCGCAATTTGCGGTTCCGTTATTGGCTCTGATTTCCCTTAACGGGTCCCATCCATAATGCCTGGTCAGACCAGGCGCTAAAGGAGGGACCCCCTAAGGGAACTCATAATAGGGCGGTAAGTGATTACCGGCACCGGTCTCCTTACCAGTGCCCGGTATCCCTTACCGCCCTACTCGTAATGAGGCCCATCTTTTCATTCCCTATAGTGCATTTCCCCTTCTCATTATGCACAAGATGAGAGTTTACCCCTCAGCTGCCATCTTAGTTGCACTGTGCATTGCCCTCTTGGAATCTGAAAACTCAAAAAGAAGTTGCCTATATTCAAGCTTTCAATTGCTTAACAGAAGCATGGCTGTTCCTGATTGACTACCCAAGTTTCTCTGGACAAAGTAACCAGAATTTGAAAAGCCAACTTCACCAAGGATCCCCCAGAACTTTTGAGGTGTGTCCAGGCTGAAGAGATTGTCTGCCTGGTGGAAAAGATCTCAGAAACCCAATAAGACCCTAAGGTTACAGACAGTGTTTGCATTCCCTAGAAGACAAGCATAACACCCTTTCGACAGACACTTTGTGATGTTTTCCAGGATTCAAATATTGTTCCCACAGAAGGCCAGAACGTTTGGAAAGTTATGAGCCAATCTCACAAAGGTTCTATTGAGGAACCAGTAAGGGTCCTTACTCCACCATGAAGATCATGCGACCTCTGCTGCCACAGCAAGCCCCTTGAACAAAAAAGTTGAATAAGGCTTAGATCAATCAGGAAAGGTGTCCAACTTTAAGCAGCCCTAGTATTGCCACAGCAACCACGAGGTACCTCTGGCTTCTGCTTGTTGGACATTGTCATTTTTTCAAGCTGCAAAAGACCTTGACCATTCAGATGAGAAGAATGAGCGAGATGGGCACTGGTCCAGGCAATATAACCACATGGTCTCAGTTTCTTCCTGTTCTTGGACTGTGCCATAGCTAAGTCACGGAAAGCCCTTTGTACCACCTCCAAATTTTTGAAACGGTATGGTGGGTTGGCACCAAACAGGTCCTTAAGCAACCCTTAATCAGCGACCAAAGGTTTAAGTTCCTGCTGACACTGACCTTCAGACACTCAAATTTCATTTTTGATTTCCTGAACTATTAATTCTTCTGAAGTCTGTTTTTCTCCTATGTATCTGGATTTGTTTGAGATAGCCAACCTCCTGGAGCCCCTTTCAGCTACAGCCTCTGAGTCCAGTTTGATAGTAAGATTTGGGCTCTATAATTTTCATTAAAGTTTAAATATATATTATTAGGCTGATATCTACTGGGTGTCTCAAATCAGTTGCTCACAGCACAGCCACTTTATTTGGCTGAAATTCCAGCAAAGTACTTAGTACTTTTGTTTCCTTTTACTGATTAGATTTTTTTCCTTATTGTATTTTTTTATGTACTGTTTGAGAATATTTTACTTCAAAAGATGGAGAAGAATACATTTTAAAACGTAATCCAATTTTTTTCTGAAATGGTTCTGCTAAGTGGCTATTACAATTTTGCCTTTAAACTAAATTGGTAAAAAAAAAAATTGTTCCAGCCCTTTGTATGCAGTGGCATTTTGAGGTTTTGAACATGTTTTCACCTCTCAATCCTTTTTATGAGTACACTTACCTCAGGGCAAGACAAGGAGTACTGAGAAGGGCTGTTGGCTTGCATATGAAGAACCTAACTCTTTAAGGGGACATTTTCTTGCACAGGGAATGTCAGCGTAAACTGCTTTAAAATGAGGGTTGTTGGGGTATTTTGTGAACCCCAGAGACACAGGACTACCTGATGCTATTTTCATATTCGGATCAAGAGCGGCAAGCCAAAAACCGGACCTTGTGCGCAGTAGGGCACAATTTCTCTACCTTAGTGGTATTGCATTGGTGGTATTTCATAAGGTGGTAGAGAATTAGAATAGACGTACCCGGTCCCTGGAAACTGTGATATGGGAGTCAGCTCCTTATTATTTGAACCAGTTCATAGTGTTTTTTGTGTACCTTACTCTTTAACACGGGCAGTAGTAGGAATACCTCCATAGCTTTGTACCTGTCTACGCGTTATCACAAGTGATTATGGCACACAATAAATAGGACATCCAGAATGCCATGGCAAATAAACTGGATGGTATCCGGGAATCTATAGCCATAAAAAAAGTGTTTCTGACACACAGGGCACTCATCTAGTCAGTAATACCTTTACTAGGGATCCCAATATCCTCATTTTTGATTTCACACTCATATCAGAAGAGGAGTTAGCCTCTATTATTAACAAACTTAAGGCAACTAATTGCACTGGGGATTCATGTGCTTCTACAATCATCAAAACATGTCCCCCAACTCTTGTACAGGCCATATGTAAATGTGTCAACGCTTCTTTGCAGAACTGCACGGTCCCAGATGATATGAAGCAAGCTTGGGTTACCCCTTTATTGAAAAAACAAAACTTGGATCAAAATGTTCCCACTAACTATAGGCCAATAACCAATACCCTGTTCCTACTAAAGATATTGGACCGGGTAGCCTATATTCAAATAGCGCAACATCTAACTCCCACCCTATTCTCAATCCTTTCCATTCGGGTTCAGACAAGGCTTTGGTACTGAGACCTCGTTATTGGATCTCAAGTCACAACTGCTCCAAAGAATGGACACCCAAAAGGTTTCCCTTCTTATTTCTCTAGACCAATCGGCAGCGTTCAACCTGGTCGACCATGCCATACTAGCAGATAGGCTTATGTCCGTAGCCAACTGCTCGCAGCCCGCTACCAACTGGCTGCTATCCTTTCTATCCAATAGATCTAGTAGGGTATGTGCCAACAATGCCAAAGCACCAGCAATCCAGATACTGTTTGGAGTGCCACAAGGCACCAGTCTGTCGCTGTGCATTTATAACATCTTCATGATTCCCTTTTTTGCCCATCTTGCCCAGAAGGGCATACTTTTTCCAACTATGCTGGTGACACCTAATGTGTCATCCCTCTTACAGGCCAGCATGACAAGGACGAAAGAGAAATTAACTGCATCTTCGCCATTATTGAACAATGGATGATGATGAATAATCTTGCACTTAATCGCGGCAAGACGGAACTCATGGTTGTGGGATCTGATAGCATTATTGCCAAATTAGACCCAGCCTACAAACAATTCCAGCTGGGAGACGCCTTCATCTCTACTCTTCCCAAGGTAAGGATCCTGGGTGTGGTTTTGGATCAATCACTCAACATGAAATCCTATGTGGCCAGCACTGTATCCTCTGCCACCTACTATATTAAACTGTTGTCCCATATGCAACCTTTTATTTCTCAATCTAATGCAGAGACCATTGCTCGTGCCATTATAGGCTCAAAACTGGATTATTGTTGCAGCTTATTAGCAGGCTCTAGTAAAAAAAACATCAACCGTCTCTAGGTGGTTTAAAATGGAGCGGTTAGAGTGGTATCTGGTCTCGCTTACAGGGCACATGTATCTGAGGCATGGCGAGCACTGCACTGGCTGCCTGTGGACTCATGAATCTCCTTCAGACTCATGGTTATACATTTAAATGTCTCAAGGGCAAGATGCCCTCTTATCTACAAAGGTATATAGGAATAAATTCCTCCTTTAGAAATCTTCGTTCCAACAATCCGAACCTGCTCCAGCAGCCTAAAGTGAAAAGCAAGAAAGCACAATGTGGCGCCTTTGCTTTCGCAGCGCCTGCTCTCTGGAACACCCTGCCAGATCAATTGAGAAACTCAGCAGCCCTGAGTATCTTCAAGAAGGGCCTTAAAACCTTCCTCTTCAAATAGTAGTCCTTTAGTCTGTGGTTCCTTCCTACGGATTCCCCGGCTTCTTCTAATCTTTCTTTGTCCTGTCTGCGCCCTCACACCTATGGGTTTATGGTTGCACTATACAAATGTAATAAAGTAAAGTAAAGAAAGTAAAAGGCCAAATTGATCTACTTCTTGCACACACTTTATAACAATTGAAACTCATGAGTAACACAACAGCATATGCAATGTAATGAGTTCAACATGACAGTTTTTGTGATACAGAAATGAAAGCACACATCGCTATCTCACATTTCCCCTACTTGTGATAGCAGATTCCACTTTTCAGGCCAGAACAGAACTGTGGGCACTCTTCACGGTAACTACCTTCCCCACGACAAAGCCCTCTTTTCCACAATAAATTCCAGTTACACTTCTAGCACTGCAATCCAAAACACTGCGGAGAGTGTTGCAAGAGTGTTCCCTGGTGCTGGTGTGAAGGAAAGTCTTTCTACTCTCCCTATTGGAGGTGGCAGCAGCACCATTCAAAACACTCTCTGCAGGCACAGAGTGTCGCAGAGAGTATTGTGAGAATTTTCACTGGTACTCCTTGTGCTTCCTGGCTTTGGGCGTCAGAGAAAACAACGTGGTACAGACACCAAAACAAAAAAATTGACGTGCAATTTTGCATCATTTTGCATATAACGAAATTACTGTCAAGGCGAGACTTCAGTAATTGGCACACAGCTCACACCGGTACATGGAACTAAAGACTGCCAATGCTCAAACGATGAGCCAAGCACCTCTGATGGCTGACACAATAGACAAACCTTTCTCAGCAAAACCTACATCACTTCCCCCACTCTACAGTTGGTGGGGAGATTCTGAAAAAGGCGTGGAATGTGAACATTTACACAAAGTTTTTAAAGCCAGAAAATTGACCCCAAGAACACATCAGTGATTACACCCTATCCACAGACTCCTAATTCATACTTATATGACATTTTAGATTAACAAAAGGGCTTGGACAGGCTAGCGAGCATGCCTCAATTATCGGGCTGTAAACCTCTGGAAGAGAAAACAACCCATGTGGCTTATGATCTGACAGACGCAGAGATTTTGGCAATCCAAACCCTAGAGCGCAAAGGAAAAAAGGATACAAATGAACCTGTAGTCCTTCGTGAGAAAGAAGACCTGTTGAATCCCCAGGAGCGAGCTCCAGACACCCGGCCCATGAACTTCTCACCTCACAATGGAAAATAATATAACCAGAAAAAAGTGTGCAACGTCGAAGACTGCACCTTGGTGCAGGCACATGCACCGAAACCCCACAACAAAAAGATTACACAACAAGACTTCAAGGAGGAGAAACCCGCAAAGGTGGAAAGGTTTGAACAAACTGCCTTCACAACAAGACATCAATGAAAAGAATCCCGTAAAAGGACTGAAAAATTGTCGGCAGCACCAGAAAAGGAGGTCTGCGGAGGAGCGTTACCAGAAACAATAGCAAACACAAATTCAATTCATGTTCAAGCAAGAAACTCCTCGAAGAACCATCAAATATGAACACTTTGTGAGAGTGTATGGAAGTGCCTTGGAGAAGTGAAAAAAACATGAGCACCGTCTCCAACAACCACAAGAAAGGGGAAAGAAATCCATCACTAGTCTAGACAAGCAATTGCTCCAAGATAAATTATTTTTTTTTTCTCCAAAATAGACATTGGAGGTAAGAACATCAAAAACCCAGTGTTTATTTCATCGACCGCCTCCCTTTATCATTCTGTTTTCTCCCCACAAAGCCCATGGATTTAAATCACACTTGAAATCCATTAAATTCAACCCCATTCCAAACTCACTGCAACCTGATGGCAGCCTTGAACATTTTGTTGGCCCCATTCTTAAAGCTATATGAGGTGATAAACAAGAACTATACAGATCAGGCAACTCTTTTGGCAATGATCCATTCAAAGTTAATATTTATAGAAACATTCATACCATCATTCCAATCAAGAGTTGACCAAGAGGCAGCCAGTGCAGCCAAATGACAAAACAAGCTTCAGGATTCTCTCAATGCTCAGAGAACAGAAAGAAATCTCCTATTAAGAACACTGCTGGAAACATTAAAGAAACACAAAAATATAAATTTGCAAAATGGGAAAGAAAACCATTATCACACAAATCCAACATCTGTGAAAACCACAAGCTCTAGTAAGAAACTGATACATCATATTATACAACCAGAAGGGCTGAGTACAACTCTGAAACCCATTTTGATTACCACTACGGCCAAGAGCACGGAAACCTGAAAAGCTTCTTCCAGCTGTGGAAATAAAAACAAGACAATTTATTTTATGTATTTTATCGTGTGACATAGCTTCAAAATGTAAAACTTTACATACATACACAATGGATACAGAACAAAACACAAATAAAATCACAATAGCATTCATTATCGTTAAAACAGATACAGTTAAAAGATTGTTTTACAAAAATTGAGCACTGCAATAATAAATTGATCACTGGGTCTTGACAAAAGGGTCCACCACAAAGATTCACATGATGAAAATAGCCTGGTCCTAAAATAGGATTTAAACATTACTTCACGAAGTCCGGAAAGGGCTTTGCAATCTATAATTGAGGGGGTCATTCATAGAATTCAGCGCACAAGTGGCGCACGCGGCTGGCGCACAGTGTGCGCGTGCGAATTTCTGCGCCAGCCGCGTGCGCTAAAATCAATTTCCCCGCACAGCGTATTCACGGATTTTAGCTTCCAAAACCAGCCGTGGCGCAGAGTGGCGCAGCGACCCTGCAGCAGCGCCAGTTACGCCCCCAACCCCTCCCCGTGCGCCATGCACAGCGCACAAATCCCGTATATGGCGCACAGGCCCCAACCACGAAAACGTCTGTAATACTCCCCGTGTACCCCTCCGAATACACGTATCCCACTGAATGGGGAGTGTCACACGTGATTTGAACAGGGTACATGTATAAAAGGGGTTCGCGGGAAGTTTCACACGCGAAATGCCCTGTGCGAGTAGGGTACGTGTATTCCTGGGGTGCACGCGAAGTTTCACACGCGATAGGCCCTCTGCGAGTGGGGTACGTGTATTCCTGGGGTGCGCGGGAAGTTTCACACGTGATTGGAGCGGGGAACGTGTATTTCGGGGGTGCGCGGGAAGTTTCACACGTGAAATGCCCTGTGCGAGTGGGGTAAGTGTATTCCTGGGGTGCGCAGGAAGTTTCACATGCGATAGGCCCTGTGCGAGTGGGGTACGTGTATTCCTAGGGTGCGCTGGAAGTTTCACACGCGATTGGAGAGGGGAACATGTATTTCGGGGGTGCGTGGGAAGTTTCACATGCGAAATGCCCTGTGCGAGTGGGGTACGTGTATTCCTGGGGTGCGTGGGAAGTTTCACACGCGATAGGCCCTGTGCGTGTGGGGTATGTGTATTCCTGGGCTTCGCGCGAAGTTTCACACGCTATTGGACCTGTGCGAGTGGGGTACGTGTATAACTGGGGTTTGCGGGAAGTTTCACACGCGAAATGCCCTGTGCGAGTGGGGTACGTGTATTCCTGGGGTGCGCGGGAATTTTCACACGCGATAGGCCCTGTGTGAGTGGGGTACGGAATAACTGGGCTTCGCGGGAAGTTTCACACGCGATTGGCCCTGTGCGAGTGGGGTACATGTATAACTGGGCTTCACGGGAAGTTTCACACGCGATTGGCCCTATGCGAGTGGGGTACATGAATAACTGGGCTTCGCAAGAAGTTTCACATGCGATTTTGCTGTCAGAGCGGGGTACGTGAATTTCGGGGGTGCGCGGGGAGTCCTACACGTGAATTGGCAGTGTGGGTCCTCCCAGGTGTTCCCTCTACACCCTCCACGGCCCCTGTAGGCAGCCCACACCACAGGGGACTACCCTGCACCCCTGGTCATGTCCCACAGGCAGCCCATCCACCATGGGCATGCCCCCCAGCCAAGCCACATGTCACCTTGCACTAGTGATCACCAACTCATGTCCCCCAGCACCCCCACCCCCCAGCAGTGAGGGGCACCTGCCAGAAGGCCTTCACTCATGTCCCACACATGTCCCCCAGCACCCCCACCCCCAGCAGTGAGGGGCACCTGCCAGCAGGCCCCCACTCATGTCCCCCAGCACCCCCACACCTCCTAGCAGTGAGGGGCACCTGCCAGAAGGCCCTCACTCATGTCCCACACATGTCCCCCAGCACCCCCACCCCCCAGCAGTGAGGGGCACCTGCCAGCAGGCCCCACTCATGTCCCACACATGCCCCCCAGCACCCCCACCCTCCAGCAGTCAGGGGCACCTGCTAGCAGGCCCACACTCATGTCCCCCAGCACCCCCACTCCCCAGCAGTGAGGGGCACCTGCCAGCAGGCCCCCACTCATGTCCCACTCATGTCCCCCTGCACCCCCACCCCCCAGCAGTGAGGGGCACCTGCCAGCAGGCCCCATTCATGTCCCACACATGTCCCCCAGCACCCCCAACCCCCAGCAGTCAGGGGCACCTGTCAGCAGGCCCCCACTCATGTACCACAGCACCCCCACCCCCCAGCAGTGAGGGGCATCTGCCAGCAGGCCCCAACTCATGTCCCCCAGCACCCCCACCCCCCAGCAGTCAGGGGCACCTGCCAGAAGTCCCCCACTCATGTCCCCCAGCACCCCCACCCCCCAGCAGTCAGGGGCACCTGCCAGCAGGCCTCCACTCATGTCCCACTCATGTCCCCCAGCACCCCCACCCCCCAGCAGTGAGGGGCACCTGCCAGCAGGCCCCCACTCATGTCCCACACATGTCCCTCAGCACCCCCACACCCCAGCAGTGAGGGGCACCTGCCAGCAGGCCCCCACTCATGTCCCCAGCACCCCCATCCCCCAGCAGTGAGGGGCACCTACCAGCAGGCCCCCACTCATGTCCCCAAGCCCACCCACCCCCCAGCAGTCAGGGGCACCTGCCAGCAGGCCCCCACTCATGTCCCAAACATGTCCCCCAGCACCCCCACCCCCCAGAAGTGAGGGGCACCTGCCAGCAGGCCCCCACTCATGTCCCCTAGCACCCCCACCCCCCAGCAGTCAGGGGCACCTGCCAGCAGGCCCCCACTCATGTCCCCCAGCACCCCCACCCCCCAGCAGTGAGGGGCACCTGCCAGCAGGCCCCCACTCATGTCCGCCAGCACCCCACCCCTCAGCAGTCAGGGGCACCTGCCAACAGGGCTCCACTCATGTCCCCCAGCACCCCCACCCCCCAGCAGTCAGGGGCACCTACCAGCAGGCCTCCACTCATGTCCCACTCATGTCCCCCAGCACCCCCACGCCCCAGCAGTCAGGGGCACCTGCCAGCAGGCCTCCACTCATGTCCCACTCATGTCCCCCAGCACCCCCCCACACCCCCAGCAGTAAGGGGCACCTGCCAACAGGCCCCCACTCATGTCCCCCAGCACCCCCACCCCCCAGCAGTCAGGGGCACCTGTCATCAGGCCCCCACTCATGTCCCACACATGTCCCCCAGCACCCCCACCCCCCAGCAGTGAGGGGCACCTGCCAGCAGGCCCCCACTCATGTCCCCCAGCACCCCCACCCCCCAGCAGTGAGGGGCACCTGCCAGCAGGCCCCTACTCATGTCCCGTACATGTCCCCCAGCACCCCTACCCCCAGCAGTGAGGGGCACCTGCCAGCAGGCCCCCACTCATGTCCCACTCATGTCCCCCAGCACCCCCACCCCCCAGCAGTCAGGGGCACCTGACAGCAGGCCCCCACTCATGTCCCACTCATGTCCCCCAGCACCCCCACCCCTCAGCAGTCAGGGGCACCTGCCAGCAGGCCCCCACTCATGTCCCCCAGCACCCCACCCCCCAGCAGTGAGGGGCACCTTCCAGCAGGCCCCCACTCATGTCCCACTCATGTCCCCCAGCACCCACGTCATGACGATCCTCAATCATGGGCCTCATGGCCACCCACATCACACCCCACGCCACCCCAGCCCAAAGACCCAAACAAGTATTGCATCCACCCACAGAGAAATGGCCATCACATGATACAACCCGAATGGCAAGTATGTACATGAACACATGTCCGTCACACACACACAATGGGTGCAAGTGAATCTGAAAACCCATATCATGACATGCATGAAACCAATGAGAGAATACCACACATCGAAGTATGAAACAAAAATGTATTCAACACAACATGAATGTAATGAAAAAAAACACTAAATAATGGGAATAAGAAATAAAGTGCAGCATGTCCGAAATAGAATAAAAAATAAGAAATCAGAATCCAAAGAAATCCAAATGAAAATGTGTCCAAAGTCTCAGTCCAGCAAAGCAAATCCAAGGGAAAAAAAATATCTGAAATCCATTGCGCCATGGTGAAATTAAAATAAAAAAGAGAAACATCCACTGTTCAACTATACACAAATCATCAATCCAGGGTCCATGAGCCCAACAAATGAAATGAAACCTACAAAAAACACTACCTAATAAAGAACTATATACAAAAATGTGGTGCATTGTCCAAGCGGCACAAAATAAACAAAAATAGAAAGCAAACCTAACACTTTCTAACTATTTACAATGGCAGCGGGCTAGTCCGATGGCTCACTTTTTGATGTCCCGGGCCAGGGCATCATCGAACTCCCGCTCAATGTCCTGGAGGCGGTCCTCTTCCATGGCCCCCGAGGGTTCGCAGGGACGACGACATGTTCACCTCCAACTCCCTGCGAATTGCCTCGAGGCACTCGGCCCGCCTCAGTTCCCTCCGCATGGAGTTCTCCTCCCTGACCATTGTGAGCCGTGCCTCTTCCGCCCGCTGCCGCTCCGGATATATGGCGTGGCCCAACCGCTGCCACACGGAAGACACTTGGAATCCTGGGTCCTCCTGCCCTCTGGCCGATGCCTGCCCCGCCGATGTTGAAGGCCCCGAGCCATCATTGCTCCCACCCTGTTGCTGCTGCTGCTGTGCCTGTGCCTGCGCCCTGGCTCTTGCTGTCTGCACGTCCTCCTCTGGCTGGGGTGCAGTTGTCGTGGTGGCCACCCCCGCTGGACGTCCGACTCCCGACTGTGGCAGGGATGTGTCATCCACCAGCCTGGCCGCTGGGTCAGAGGCAGCTCCACAGGGTACCCAGGTGATACATGGGTGGGAAGATGGCATGGAGAACGACTGGTGCTTAGGGGGTTCAGATGAGGAGGGGGTCGCAAGAAGGTCCAGCACACGGAGGAATCCAGCACCGGTGACCCATCCCAGCAGGTCAACGTGGTCAAAGAGGCATCCGAGAGGACGTGCAGTCTCTTCGCGAAAAGACCGCAGGCCACCTCGCATGCCCCGTTGACTCAACGCTATCCCGGCCAGGACAGGCTCAACACGGTCCCGGATAGCCACGTCCGCAGGGAGAGGAAGGCCAGTTGTTGGGTGCTCATCCCCTCCCTGAAAATGGGTCTGGATGTAGGCATCCCTGTTGGTGCCAGATGATGCAGTGACAGGATCAGGGACAGGATTGCACACAGGCACCTCCGTGGCGGCCTGTGCTGCCTCCTGTCCCTGCCCCTACACTGCACCACTAGCACCAGTGGAATCCCCACCTCCAGACCCCATGTGTGTCCCTTCCGCGGCCTCCTCCTCCACCAAACCCCCCACCAACCTGGATGACTCCGTGCCATCTTCCTCCATTGGACCCTGTGGGGTCTCAGCTGCC
Organism: Ambystoma mexicanum; assembly: GCF_040938575.1. NCBI lineage: Eukaryota > Metazoa > Chordata > Amphibia > Caudata > Ambystomatidae > Ambystoma > Ambystoma mexicanum. The sequence goes on from NC_090932.1 coordinate 722,154,805, forward strand.
CCCTCTGCTGCCGAGGAGTCCACCTCCGACCTCCGCCTCTTAGACCTACCCTCGGCAGATGCGGCCTGGGACGCGGCACCAGACCCCTCACTCCCCGATGAGATGACAATCTGGGAGGGGAGCCGGGCCTTGTGTCTCCGGCTGGTGGTGCGATCCCTGCCGCTGTGCTCCACAGCACCCTCTCCGCCCTCTTCATCAGTTGATGCTGAAGACAGGGAGAGATAAAACACAGACAGGGCACTGTACAATGGACTGATACACACATGACAGTTGCACATGAGTGGCAGTGTCAAACTTCAGACATGGCATCACAGTCCACGACACACATGTCATTTCAACTCACACACATGAGCATTTCCACAGCAATATTGCACCAGGCAGCAACATCCATACACATACAACAGCATGAACAGCCGAAGGTGAGCCTGACATCACTTGAAACACAGGGAGTGCACTAGACATGCACACACGCCACCACACTTACATGCATGTCTACATCTCCTCCAACTGTCGCAGTGATGCGATCGCCATACATGTCACATCTGGCATTCAGCCTTCTTCTTATCAGTGTCACGTGCATCCATGTTGCATCACTGTTGCACACTTGTCAAATACACACCACACATGCACCTGTACACAGTGCAGATACATGCAGCAGGAACCACCATCCATGTGTGACACCACAACCATGCCTACGTACATACACAGAAATTCAAACATGTGTGCTCCCACACCTGCATTTGCACAGCATGCTTACCAACACATACACCATCGATGTGTCTCACACCTAAGAGGAGTCAAATGTGGCAGCCTCACGCCCCTGTTCATACACATCCCTACATGGCCCTATGAAAACACATGTGCAACCTGCACATTACTGGCACACCACCACTCGCACAGCGTCCAATCAGTATGCATGTACACTTACCGCTCGACTCCAGACGGGTCTGCCTCTCAAGGACCTGGACGTGGAGTGCTGGGCATATGTGTTCCAGGACCCTCATTTGGTGGTCGGACAGGTGGCCCCGGCGCCCCTTGGCATCCGCTGCCTTCAGGAGACGCCAGGCCTTGTTGAGTGTCCTGGACCTGAAGTCCTCCCAGCGCTTCTTGACATGTTGTAAGTTGCGGACTGCCACCCCCTCTGTGTTGATGCCAGTCACGATGTCCATCCAGATCCTGGTCCGTCCTTCATTGTCGGCGCGCAAACTTCCAAAGAGGGCATCATACTTCCCCAGGACTTGCTCCACCAGGACACCAACTTCCCTGGCACTGAAGCTGGTGGCCCTCTGCCTCTCTGGCTGGGGGTTGCCAGTGGTGCCAGATGGTGTTGTGCCTGACATGGCAACCCCAGAGGCAAGAGTGTGTGGACAACTGGGTCCTGGGGCTGGGCTGTGGAGCGATGGTATCCCAGTCGGGAGTCTTCGGTTCCAGCAGGGGTGGTCACAGCAACTGCACCCCTGGCTGACGTGCAGGCAGCAAATAGCAGGGCACGTTGGCAGCAGGCAGTCAGGCAGCAGCAGTTGGAAGGTGGGAGCGTGCTCGGGGCTCTGGGGGGCAGTAATTCGGCCTTCTGGGCAGGAGCGTGGTCTTCTGTGTGTTGTTGCGTAGCCAGCTTGATACGGAGTGATTTGGCACGTGAAAATCTTGCACTTCAGCGTGTAATTCAAGGAAAGGCCCTTCGCGCGTAAGCGCGTCAGCACACGTACGCGGTTTCATTGGACCAAAAGCCTTAGCGCGGAAGCGCTTCTGTGACGTGACTCGCGGGGGCGTTTCCCTCGTGACGTGGGCATAGTGGTTCAGCGCACGTAAAAAAACTGCACTTCCGCGTGTGAATGCGTGTAATCTGAGGAAAGGGCCTACGCGCGTAAGTGACGTGACACGCGCGGGCGTTTCCATCAACACGGGTGCATGTTCATCGTACACGTCCAAAAACTGCAAGTCCGAGTGTCAGCTCGTGTAATTGGAGGAAAGGGCCTTAGCGCGTACACGCATATGTGACGCTGTACGTGTGGGCCGCTTTAAAAGGTACGTGTAGGACCCCATTCCCTTGTACACGCTTTTGGTGGAGAGCGAGTGAGTGAATTCTGTACTTCTTGTCGGTCCACACGCGATTACTTCACAGCGTTTCAAGTTAGTACTCCCTGTTACCTCTGACAGCGTTCTTAGTTTTTTTTGGGCCTGTTTCCTCAAACAGCGTTCACTTCTTCTTTTGTCATGTCTCCTCAGACAGCGTACAGTTCTTCTTTTGGCGGGGGTGTCACCTACGCGCGTTTTTTTCACATTCTTTTTCCAGGCAGACAGTGAGTCGCACACGCATTTACCAACTGTGCTTGCCCCGTGTGTCGCGTACCCCTTCAGAGGTCATTGTAGGCTGCGTGTAACACACGTACACTTGTTTTTGTGTTTCTGGGTGCCACAGCGTAGTGCGGGTTCATTTTTCCATGCACGTGGTCTACGAAGGGTTGCATGCACGTTACTTTTTGTTTTTGGGGTGCCTGTGCGTTGCGTGAACCGTCATCTTCCCCCAGGGGTCACAGACAGCCTTGCTAGAGCACTAGGGTATGAATTCCATCTAGTACATGACCCTTTTCACCCCCAATTCCCCAGGACAATTGCTTACTGCAAATCCCATACGCACAACAACATCAGTGCTATGGTTGGGAGACGACCAAGCGGTAAGGGAGGCAAAGGTGGCCGACCTCCAAAAGGTGGGCGTGGTGGGTGCGGTAGGGAACGTGGCCATGATTTGCAGGGTGCCCCTAGAGCCCCATGTGTGGAGGACCAATCAGGGACACCCATACCCCCCCCCATGGTTGAGGGAAACGTGGCTGACTCCATCCCAGCTCAGCCCTTGTTGGACCAGCCCATTGTGGCACCTAACCCGGCACAGGATGACTCCCAGGCTGACTTCCAGGTCAGCAAGTCTAAGCCACGTGTGCTGGTGCAAGTTGGTGTCACCAGGCCACGTGGATCGGGGGCAGCGATGTCATCTGCTGCCCCAAGTAGGCAGGGTGGGGAGGCTGCAGGGGCAGCTGCAGCTCTATCCACCCCAGCTCTGAGTCTCCCAGCCGGGACAGTGTCAGTCCTGGTCCATCAAACTGACGTTGCCCCTGCCAAAATCACACTTCAGCCAATGCCTGCACCAAGACCTATGGTCATTGTGCATTCGCACACTCCCAGTACCCAGTCCACCTGCGCTTCTGCCCCTACTGACCAGAGCGGCGCAAGCCACTCAGGCTCTGCTCCACCTTTGAAGAAGAGGAAGAACCGTCCTCTGGCACTACAGCAGAGACCCAGACATGGCTACACAGTCCGGCATGTCAAGAAAGCCTAGCTTTAATGACCCCGAACTTGATGCACTTGTGGCCTATGTGTCGGCACATAGCCGCAAAATGTTGTTGACTGCAGGGTGCAAGACCACACCTGGTCAACGTAGGGCACACTGGCAGACCATCGCGGACCGCATAAGTGCCCTTGGATTTGTGAGGCGCACAGCTGATGATTGCTACAAGCGGTGGAATGACCTGAAACGCAGAGCAAAGAACAAGTTGGCCTCAAATCATGCCGCTACTCTGGTGACTGGTGGTGGGTCTCCACAAGAGGACAACGAACTCACTGAACATGAGTCTGTTGCTGGGACCTTCGTCACAGAGGAACAGATCCAAGGTGTGGGAGATCTACCTGATTACGACGCATTGTCCGGTGAGTGCCCATACGTGTGTGTGTAATCCATGTGTATGTTGTTTGGGTGACGGGTTCTGATTGAGTGCCAGGTGAGGGTGTGTACTCCTGAGTGTAATGGGTCACCCATTTGCTTCCTCCCATACATTCACGTGCCTTGGATTTGGGTATGACTGTATCCCTTCTGCCCACAGTTGCCAATTAGGCCCACATTAGTGCACTTTACCTTGAACTGTCATCTTGCAACTATATTGTTCAGATTTTGTAAGTGTTCATTCAGGCTGATTGTTTCCACTCTCCCATTTTTACTACGCATTTTTCTGCCCTATTGCAACATATGTGATATGCTTTGGTCATTGATTACAGCCCACACTGGGCCACTATTTTTACCTGGTTATGTTAATGATTACACCATTCAGGCCGATGGAGTATTGGGCTGAAGAATTATTTTCTTAGGGCCTGTTTGCATGTGGAACATGACAGATGTTTCCTGTAATGTTAAAGTGACCAACCATTGATCAGCCCACAATGACTGTATTATTGGACACTGGATGTGTTTCAGTGTGTGGCACATGCATATTTAGCAACACTATTCAGCATTAATCTTCGCATCATGTCGATGTGACATGAATGTGTAACAGTACTCATTCACTGACATATTGCTGTAGTTTTGTAATTTACCGTGGCTATGCTACATGACATCTGTGTGGTGGCATGTGTCATGTATGTGTATTGGACATGCCACTCACAGCCTGATGTGTGATGCCAGTGCTACCCAACATGCTGCAAATGTGTTGCTTTTCCATCTTGCTCTCCCAGTGTCTGCCTTTTTGACTCCACTTCCAACTCTTTGACAGTGCATGCATGGCAGGGTTATAGTCATGTGGGACATGTGTAAATCATGTACTGGATCTCTGGCTTGTCACGGCCTATGTGTGTGCTATGGTGCTCATGCCTGTTTCCATTTGTTGTCTTTCATGTTTTTGCAGGGGATGACGCACTTGATCCTGTTGAGGTTGAGGAGATGGTGCAGGCCCAGGAGGAATCTCAGGCATGACCGGCCACCAGTGGGGGGTGTGGTGTGGTGGTGGGTGAAAACCCAATGTTAGTGCAGACCATACTGTCCAGGGGGTCTCTGGGTGCACTTCCCCAGACCTCTATTCAGGTGCTGAATCGGATGATGAGACTTATGTGCCGTCGCAGGTAAGTGTTTCTGGCAGGGATTCTGTTCTGTCCAACCCACCTGCACCAGGGGTAGAACCCTCTATGGGGATGTCAGTGTTGGTAAGTCCGCCTTTGGCGGTTACGGATGCAGGGTCACACTCCACAGCATCTGATCCTGTTCCTGGGCCAGCAGATCAGAGGGGGAATGCTGTCCTGCAGCCTCAGGCAGTGCCAGCACAGCAAGGTGCAGATCGCCTTGCCCCAAACAGGTGTGGTGCCCATTGACGCGGTAGCCGTGCGCCACCAGGCAATACTGTATGGGAAAACTCCATGTACGGTATGGCAACCCAACAGGCAGCATCAGTATAAATGATGGCTCAGGCAATGGAGAGGGTGGCCACTTCCATTATCCCCCCTGAAAGGCAGATGGAGCAACAACAGCAGGCAACAGACTCCATTTGCCAGTCACACAGGGAAGACATGTTGGCATCCAACAGGGACCGACGGGTGGCACTGGAGACTCTGCGCGAATCCATATCAATAGAGTCCCAGGGCCACAGGGAAGCCCTGAGGGTAGAACTACATAACCTTAGGCAGACTCTGGTTGAACTTGAGGCTTCCAGTAATTTAAGGGCAGAACAGCAGCTGGAGCAGCTCACACGTTCGCTCTCAGCTGAGCTGCATGCAACACGTGAGGAGATCCGGGCATCATGCGAGGCCATGCGTGCAGAAATGCAGGCAACCCGTGATGTGCTGCATGGGGATCTCCGCACTTTAATCCTCCAGAATCAGACCTTCCAGACCCGCAAGCTTGCTGCCATGGAGGACAATACCAGGGCTTTGCGTGGGCTGCCTCCCATAGTGCCACCACCTCCTGATGCAGCAGCAGAGGATGAGCAGAGCAACAGCAGTTCTCCCACAATGGCATAGCCGTGCAGGCCATGAGCCCAAGGAGGTATTATTTTTCTCGCAACACCCCCCCACCCCCACATGGTCATTTTTGTTTTTTGATTTTTTTTTTTACAGTGTGTTGCCTTGTGTGGCTCCCAGGGCATCCACTGTATTCCAGCTGGGCACATGCAGGCTTGTCCTGAGTTTGGGTTAGATGCTTGGGTTCATGAGATACACACCCCTCCTGCTTCCCGTTTCCATGGGCTTGCAAAGGGTGTGACCAAGTGACAGTGAATTACACAGTGACGTTGGGCTCCCATGAGCTGTATGGGCAGTCTGTAGTCAATACTGTGTAGACATCCCTAGTGGATATTGTTGTTGTATTGTACACTGCATGGTGTATTGATATGTGCTTGTGCATCCATGTCTTCCTCCTAATTTGCAGGTTCCTTCCTCATGTGTTCACAAGGCCGTCTACTTTGCTGATGCAGTTCATGTTGTATGGAGTACACTGAGACATTTGCGTGGCAGCAACACTCTACAGTTGGAAGGGGTCGATGTGCTGGTGTATTCAGGTTGTAGGACTACCACTACTTGAACCTAGTACTGTCATGTTTTTGCATTTTTCCATGGTGTTTTGCAGCATTGTGTTGGTGGTAAGTATTTGGTAATGTGTGCTGTTAGTTATACATTACTGGGAGCATATTGTGTGTGGGCAGTTTCCATTAGAGACAGTGTACTTTGTGACATTTGTGTCAGGTTGTGTGCATTGCTTTGTTTGCTTTCACATTGCATGACATGCCATGGTGTGTTTGGTGGTGGAGCTGGGGAGGGGTTGGCTGACATGGCGCTGTTCTCATGTTGTATTTAGCAAGGGGGTAATGAATTTAGCAGCACAGATGTATATCTTTTGATGACACAGCATTGGTGGTGTTTGGGTAGGTAGGGATGCACACAATGCAACACTTCCAGGTGACCAATCCCAGGCTGGTATGGTTGTGACAGTTGACTGTCCCTTATGTCATCATCATTGATTGTCAGCTGGTATGTGCCAGGGCTGTGTGCAATCCACAGGGGTGTGATTTTATGTGAAGTATTAAGCCACCAGCTGCGTACGGGCTGCCTCACCACATGCCCTTTCCCCTCCCATGCGCAGCAGGCGTGCATGTGGTTGGGGATGTGGGGGCACCACCATGTCCACCGGCAGGCCCTGGCGTGTTGCAACGTTGTGCAGGACACATGCTGCCACTATCATCCTGCACACTACTGGGGGAACGTATAACAGCTGCCCACCAGAACGGTCAAGGGAGCGAAAGTGTGACTTGAGCACTCCGAATGTGCGCTCCACTATGCCCCGGGTTGCAATATGGACTGTGTTGTATCTTTCCTCGGGTGGCGTGGTGGGGTTCCGAATTGGCGTCATCATGTGGGTGCTCAGAGGGTAGGCACTGTCCCCTGGGGAGGTGGTGATGGGTATCATTAGTGGGGTTGTGACATTACTCAGTATCTGACATGCATGCATGTGCAGTGGCATTTATACACACCAAGCAGCCATGTATTGCCATGCCGGCCAGCTTCTAGGTCCCGGTTTAGGGTTGACATTCTGTAAATGAAACTGTCGTGGGTGGACCCTGGATAGTTGGCATATACTGAGGTGATTATTCCTTTGGCATCACATACTACCTGCACGTTGATGGATTGCCAGTGCTTGCAGTTTCTATAGATGTGCTCAGATGCCCTGGGGGGACGTAGAGCCACATGGGTGCAATCAATGGTACCTAGCACTATGGGAATCATGCCACCCCGTAGAAATCCTGGACGGCAGCATGCCTTTCCGCAGGTGTTCTGGGCAGGTATATGTGCCTGCGGACTGATGGGTGTGCAGTCATGATGGCCAACACCTGGTGTAGGCAGCATGACTGCGTGGCCTGTGAAACCCCCCCACTATAGCACTTGTCCTCTGAAAAAATCCAGTGGCCAAGAAGTGCAGTACATTGAGGACCTTCTCCAGGGGGCTGAGTGCTTGGGAGCGCAGGGTGGGTGATGTGAGGTAATCCTCCCACTCACTCACCAGGTCGAGTATTATGTGAGGTGGAAACCTGTACCTCCAATACACCTGGTCATCAGGCATCCCAAAAAGGCTGGTTCTGGGTGTTAAAATTCTGGGCCTTACTATCCTCCTCCTCCTGCGGTATGCCATGACCACTGCTGCTAGGAACGGTATATTCATCTTGGCGTCTGAGCTTGTTTGTTGTTTGCGTGCACTTTTATGCTGCGCGGGTCCACGTACGCCTGCTTCCTGCTGGCATACGTGTTTCCGGATTAGCGCGTCTTTTTTGGCGCACGCATTAGCCCCGTTTGATTCCATGAATACGTGTTGTAGACGCACGTGTGGGCGTTCCGCGCATTTGCCTCCTGTACTTCCCCTGTGACGCCCACATTTTCACGCGTTGTTCTCCATTCCGCGTGTTCCGCCCCTTGTTCCGCCTACTTTTGTTGTGTGCGCTGCGCTATGTGCGCTTTCGCTGTGCGCTTAGCGCACGCTGTTTGGAGACGTGTGCGCCAGCGTGCGCCACGCAGAATTTTAGCGCACATCCAGGGATTTACACGCGCACGGACTTCCATGAATCGCTGTGCGCGGGTTTCGCTGCGGTTTTCGCACTTGCGCTGCGATTCGCACACTTTTGCCGAAAATTTCAGTGCACATTAATTCCATGAATCGGCCTGTAAATATCTCAGTGTTTCACATGACATCATACAGAAGCGACAAAGACGATCTGCACTAAGGACCCATTTACGAGCACCCAATGTATCATTTGTTGTAAATAGATTAAATTTCAGCAGCAAGAAATATCTTACCTTTTTGGATAGGTGTCTAGTCAAATATTTCTGCAATACATTATAAGGTTTTACATCCATGGCAAAGTGATTCACAATCCAATCATTTTGGTATATTTTGTTTTTAACCTTAAAATGAGTACATAAGAGATGCTCCAGCATTAACAAATTAAGCTCAAGAACATGTAGAGAGTCATTGATCCATTGGATAAGAATATGACAGTTATCCCGGCCAACAGAGATGTTCAACTGTTCAAACAAGGTAATCAATGGGGGATATAAAACATTTCTTAATAACTGAACTCTTTGCCAAGACAGCCTGGCATCCAACGAAATTAAGCCCAGAATTACGTGGAACAGCAGCCAAAAGAGTGCATGGGAGAAGAGATAAAACAAGCTTCCAAATTATGGATTCATCTTTAGACCGGAGTGGACTATCCTCGCTAATCTCAGCATTGTAGAGCAACCTAGGAACCAACATTTGGGTGTACATTTTAAACACGGGCTCAAGTGAAAATCACCCATATTTTTGAGTCGGGTAGCAGCAGCAATCGCCTTTAAGAACCTGATTTGCTAAGCCCAATGATTTCTTTTCTTTAAACACTACACCCAAATATTTAAATTCTGACACCTCCTCCAACCTTTGGGCATCAATATACTAACCAAATGTAGGTCTTCCAGACAATGGCTTACATCGGTTCACAGTTAGGACCAGCAGTTAAAGATCATTGTAGCTCTACTGCAGTGTGATCCAAAAAAACAACATCATCTGCATACAGTAAATACTGCACTTTGAAGTATCCCTATCTAGGGGAATTTGCAGTAATAGTTCCTAAAACCTCTCTCATTCAAAGGATATAAATGTTAAATAAGAATGGGGCTAACACGGATCCCTGTCGAAGACCACCTGCCACGTAGATCCAGTTAGTACAATATCCCCCTTGATCGAATCTGACCTTTAACCGAACCTTTGTGTGCAGTTTTTCCAAAATGCTTACCAGGTGGTCAGGGCACCCCAAGCCCTTAACATCTTCCATAAAAGGGCATGATCTGCATAGTCTGATGCCTTTGTAATATCTAAGAAGGCCAAGTGGAGACTGTGCTTAAGTAGTAGGCCTAGTTTGGTAAGCAGCTGAATAAGAAAACAGTTAGGGGATGTGCTAGTGCCCCTTCTAAAACAAGATTGGTTAATATCCAGCATACCAGAGCTCTCAGCCCAGCATTCAAGAGCTTTCAATAAAAATCTGCAGAAAATCTTAGATGAAGCATCCAAAAGGGAGATAGGGCGGTAATTGGCAGGATCCACTCTATCTCTTTTTTATAGATCACCACAAATATTGCCTCCATTCAGGTTGGAGGAAACTGACGACCAGCTAGAAAATTGCAAAACAGTTGAAGCAACACATTTGCCCAAATACGAGGAGCCGACTTTAGAGTTACATTCGTTAGCCCATCAAGACCTGGGGCATTACACTTTTTCGCCCTTTTAATAGCACACATAATCCCCTCAATGGCTATCTCTAAGGCCTCCCATTTAGTTGAAGACAATGACACTATTTCCTTACCAAAAGAACAGTCATTGTGGGGTTTGGGAGGGGAAACAAGTTACGAAAATAATACTACCATTGAGTTCCAGATATTTACTGTAATTGAAGAGACATTTGAACAAGAGGTCCTCCAATTAACCTCGATGAATTGGACAAATCACTTGATCTTAAGACAGACAGCATGCCTTCAGCTTCCTTTTTGAATAATAAGTACCTATAGTGTTTTACTTAGATAATCAAAAACAAAATTTCAGGGTGAGAGGTCACACAACTCCAGCATTCTAAACATATATAGCAATCACTGGAAATACCTTTTTGTTTCACATAAATGTGTTTTAATAGAATCTGGATAAGACTGGTAGGGATAGAGCACCCAGGGGTGTTTGAGAAAACAATACAAATAAGTGTGATCCATTGGACTGAACTGGATCTCAATGAAAAAACAGTAACAGCAAAATGCTACTCTTGGTCAATCATAATACTTGTGTGGTCACAGGAAAAGAACGTAAACTCAATTTCATGAACATATATACAAAAAGTCACAAAAAACAAACAATGCTTGAACTGTGCACATTCCCAATCCTGTGTTCCAAAAGACTGAGAATAAAAAATCCAACAACCTGACTAAGTAGACCAAACAGACAGAGGAAAACACTAGGAGGCCGATTCATGGAATAATTAGCGCGGCGCAAGTGGGCAAAAACGTGCGAATCGCAGTGGAATAGCGAAAATCGCAGTGCAAGTGCGAAAATCGCACGAAAAGCAGCGCACGTCGATTCATGGAAGGCCGTGCGTGAGAAAACCAGCGGATGTGCGATAAAAAAGTGCGCGGCGCACGTTGGCGCACGTTGGCGCACAGGCCATCTAACAGCGTGCGCCAGGTCACAGCGAAAATCGCACAGGCCACAGCGAAATTCGCACATAGCGCGGCGCACGCAATAAAAGTAGGCGGAACACGGGCGTAACACTCGGAATGGGGAACAACTTGCCAAAACGTGGGCGTCACGGGGGAAGTACAGGGCACAAGTGCGCGGAACGCCCACACGCTCGCCTACAACACGTATTCATGGAATAGAATAGGGGAAAAAAGCGCACGCTCAAACCAGCGCACAGGCACAAACACGACCGCCACAAGAAAGGAGGCGGTAGCGTCTCTGCGGCTGTAAGAAATGTGCGCCAAAAGGTGCGCCAACAAATAGCACCTATATACTGCCATGATGAATGTCCCATACTGTGGGCCTCCAGGAAAAATGACGTGCAAAGGGGTACCCACAAACACGGACACCCGCTGACAAAAAATACGTGTGCATGTATACCGGGGTGCGCGGGAAGTGTCACACGCGATTTGCAGGGTACGTGCATCACAGGGGTTCGCGTGAAGTCATTCACGCGATCGGGCCTGGGGGAGCGGGCTACGTGTATTACAGGGGTTCGCGTGAAGTTCCTCACGCGATCGGGCCTGGGGGAGCGGGCTACGTGTATTACAGGGGTTCGCGGGAAGTTCCACACGCGAATAGCCTGGGCGCGTGTATTTCAGGGGTTCGCGGGAAGTTCCACACGCGAATAGCCTGGGCGCGTGTATTTCAGGGGTGCGCGGGAAGTTCCACACACGAATAGCCTGGGCGCGTGAATTTGAGGGGTGCGCGGGAAGTTCCACACGCGATCGGGCCTGGGGGAGCGGGCTACGTGTATTACAGGGGTTCGCGGGAAGTTCCACACGCGAATAGCCTGGGCGCGTGTATTTCAGGGGTTCGCGGGAAGTTCCACACGCGAATAGCCTGGGCGCGTGTATTTCAGGGGTGCGCGGGAAGTTCCACACACGAATAGCCTGGGCGCGTGAATTTGAGGGGTGCGCGGGAAGTTCCACACGCGATCGGGCCTGGGGGAGCGGGCTACGTGTATTACAGGGGTTCGCGGGAAGTTCCTCACGCGATCGGGCCTGGGGGAGCGTGACCCTGGTGGCTGGGGGGTGGGGGTGGTGGGAGACATGAGTGGGGGCCTGGTGGAGGGTGCCCCTGGTGGCGGGGGGGTGGGGGTGGTGGGAGACATGAGTGGGGGCCTGGTGGAGGCTGCCCCTGGTGGCTGGGGGGTGGGGGTGGTGGGTGACATGAGTGGGGGCCTGGTGGAGGGTGACCCTGGTGGCTGGGGGGTGGGGGTGGTGGGTGACATGAGTGGGGGCCTGGTGGAGGCTGCCCCTGCACTGCTGGGGGGTGGGGGGGGGTGGGAGACATGAGTGGGGGCCTGGTGGAGGGTGACCCTGGTGGCTGGGGGGTGGGGGTGGTGGGTGACATGAGTGGGGGCCTGGTGGAGGGTGACCCTGGTGGCTGGGGGGTGGGGGTGCAGGGGGACATGAGCAGGTGTGCAGGGTAGTCCCCTGTTTTGTGGGCTGCCTGCAGGGGCTGTGGAGGGTGTACAGGGAACACCTGTGAGGACCCACCCAGCCTAATTGCGTGTGATAATTCCCGCACACCCCTGTAATACACGTACCTGGCCAAATCGCATGTGAGAATTCCCGCGCACCCCTGTAATACACGTACCCAGCCGAATCGCGTGTAGAACTTCCCGTGTACCCCTGTAATACACGTACCCAGCCAAATCGCGTGTGATAATTCCCACATACCCCTGTAATACACGTACCCTGGCCAATCGCGTGTACAACTTCCCACGCACCCCTGTAATACACGTACCAAGCCAAATCGCGTGTGATAATTCCCACGCACCCCTGTAATACACGTACCTGGCCAAATCGCATGTGAGAATTCCCGCGCACCCCTGTAATACACGTACCCAGCCGAATCGCGTGTAGAACTTCCCGTGTACCCCTGTAATACACCTACCCAGCCAAATCGCGTGTGATAATTCCTGCGTACCCCTGTGATACACGTGCCCTGGCTAATCGCGTGTAAAACTTCACGCGTACCCCTGATATGCACGTTACCCGCTTTGCGTTCCTTGTTTGGCAGCCCTGTGGACTGGTCCAGGGTTAGCGCTGCCCTTTGCGATGATTTAGCGATTTTGATGGCTTTTCCTTGCGCGAGGGCGTTCTTGGGGGCGTTACTGGCGCTGCTGCAGGGTCGCTGCGATACTCTGCGCCACGGCTGGTTTGGGAGCCTGAAATCCATGAATACGCTGTGCGCGGAAATCGGTTTTAGCGCACGTGCCTGGCGCAGTCAATCGCACGCGGACACTCTGCGCCAGCCGCTTGCGACACTTTTCTGCGAAATTCTATGAATTACCCTGTAGATGGCTAGTGGGCTATTAAAATGGTGATACTCGATTTTGGCAGGACTACATACCTCTCAACGTGTGCAACCATTTTTTACGAATTCTGCTTTCCTGTCTGCCCATGCCAGGTTTAGGTTCTGTGAATCATACTGTGCACTTTTCTGGTGTGAGTGACCTAGGTATTTAGATCGGCAGGTCGAAGAGGATATGATCACCCTCTCTGATTAATTCAGAGCCCCTTACAAGCCCTACTGTTAGATTTCTTAGATGAAAAGCTTTGACGCTATGAATATTCAGAAGAATACATGTTTCACCCTCATTATTATGGATGTGGATGCAGAGAAAATCAGTGGAAAAGATGGGTCACGTGACCGCTTCCCAAACCAGTCTGCAGAATCCTCTGTCCACCGAGGATTACCATTCTGAACCCCTGACAGATGGCGGCGTGTTCAGCGACCGTCCGAATTTCTGAAAAATTCCCACCCCTCAAGTGTGCTGGAGGACCGGCTAAGTTCTACGATTTGTGAGCGTGTACCACAATAGTGCCCATGGCTGCAATTGAGATATTCTCCAAACATCTTTTTTCTTGGTATGATTGCTCTATCCTCTAATATGATGTGTGTCTGCTAATTCGATGTATGTATTTTGTATTTTGTTTCTTTACATTGCTGTGCTTTCCAAGTAATATAAACATAATTATACTGTTATACAACTTTTCTATCACTGAGCTATGGGCATGATCCATTACCACAGCCCTAAAGCCATCTATGTAACATCTACTGAAGGCATGTCTTATGCATTATTAACATATTGCTTGTGTTCAGTTAAGAGGTTTGCACCGCCAGTCTTGTGTCATTGGGCAAAGCTGCAAAGTCTCTCTAAGCATATATGGATGGCAAAGATATTCATCAGTCAGCACATCATGTAATTGTAAGACAGAAGAGTGTGGTTTGTAGGGGAAGACGTTCTGGCCATTGGAATGGATTTTCACACATATTTCTTCAGATGAAATGTGCATAAAATTGAAATGAAAAATGCAAATGCCTTACTGGGCTAAGATTGTGGCATGGACTTATTTTAGAAGCAGATATTTTTGGATACTTGCCAAGTTTGGTCCTCTCTGGCTTCAAACCACAACCTAGGGCTGAGCAGATAACTCCGGATGAGCTACAATCAAGACATTACAAAGGCATCCAAAGGTAGTTTTCGTCAATGTATTGCTTTTGGAAAAATTGTTTGAACTCCCACCTAGGGCTGTTTGCTTGACTATTTGTAGCACAGTCCCAACATGGTTGGGGGATGGTATTTCTGTAGTTGCGTGTACCTTATTCTGTTAAATGGAGTCATCTCTAAGTACTGAAAATGCAGCATGAAGATTTTCCAAGTTGTATCTCTACCACATCAGGCATTGTAAGGACATGTATGACATTTTGCAAAATGTAGTGGCTTTTTTGTTGCCAGCAGAAATATAGCATTTTTATAGCCAGTATAATATAGCCTTATTGGTAGTATGCAAAATACAGGATTTACAACACAGCCAAGCCCAACTTGAAACTGCAGATAATGAAATGCACACATAGAAAAGCTTAGTGCATTTGCCAGGTCAAATAATGAAGTGCACCATTTTTTTATTTTTTTGGGATGCCTCATACATGGAGACTACATTAAATTATATAACTGACTAACATAATCAACACTGCGAAAATACTAATTCTATCTTATTTAACATTATAATGCATTCTCATTTGCAAAATTAGGTGAAAAGCTATGTTTTAGTGGCACTGCTGAAATTCATTTTTAAATGCACACTGGTGTTTTATTCAGCTTGTGGAGAACAGAAAGAATGCTGCAGCAGGAAACAAAAATGAAACAGTGATTCTGGTCTGAAGCTTCATTGTTCTGAAAACGAAGGGTGGCGCAGAACACATTCTTTTTAACCTGATTGGGAGAAAGTGTCGGCATACAAGAAATGTCAAAAGGGGAAGGATAGGAACTTTCTTGGTGACAAGAAATGCGAAGAAGAATTAGTTCATGCTGGGCTGAGAAGACTGACAGAGTTCCAAGGGGTCAGAGCGCTGGCTGTGAGAGATATCTCGCTAGTGCTCCCCACACAAGATTACAGAAGCATTTTGCGCTGACACTGGGCTTGCATTTGCGAATATAGCAAGGTAGTGCTGGGAACTTCAAAGAAATACTAATCTGAATTGCTGTATAAGTGGCTGAGGTTTATTACAGTGCAGGAAATCATTGCATGATTATTTTTCGTCATGTTCAGAATGTGGGAACATTAACCCATGTTTCAAAAGAACTGCTTGTTCTGTTTTTTTTTATTGTTTTTTTTTATTCCAGGTGACGATGTAATATAATATATAATAAGTATATATGAAAACAAATGGGATTTTGTGTCATTTATGCATCTGTGAATTTATTTACATCAGTAATGTATACAGGGGAGGCTCATATTAGTGCAGTAGTGCATTTGTCAATTTACCAATGCAGGTAAAAATATCAAACCAGAGAAAGCTCAGAGAAAGCTCAGAGGTCTGTGTGTGGTGTGCCTTCCTTGCATGCTGATGGGAAGGTGTCTGAAGGGACATATAGATTACTGGATGTCCATAAGCCAGTAATGCCTAACGGCGCGTAGGTTACTGGATGTCCATAAGCCAGTAACACTAGCCACAAACTGTAGGTGGGGCTCTGAATAAAATCATTGGATTTTTCTGAAGTGCATAGGTCTGGAGCTCTCTACAGACAACTAGGAGGTATTCTAATAGAAAGGAAAGTTTTGTTTTATGATGGGGTTATAGTACAAAGACGAAAACCATGCTCACCACTATACCACAGAAATAAATACCACAAAACAAAATACCACAAAAAATACCACCAATATAAGCTAACAAGGTATAGTCACTAAAATAATGTGATGCCAAACCCAATCTAAATGCAATACTAATTTACCACCAAATTACCACCAATATTTTTATGGTAAGAAAATACCGCCAAATCCCAAATTTACCCCAATAAGACAAAATATCTTACAGCATGTACTTGACACTGACAAAAGTCTTGTTGGTCAAAGCGTACCAAAATATTATGTGTAATTGGAACGTGGAATGCAAAATCAAGTCAGTTTTGCCATCCTACATGTGAAATAAATTCTTTATCATGTAATGTAAATTGATTTTGAAAATGTGACATTAATGTGCCATGCAATGAAGATGTCAGACAAGCTGTGCATAATTAGACAACCTAGGTTAGGTTGTACCACTTTTACCTTGTTCTAGGAGGATACACAGTGGCTTACTGTTGATTATGTTCCAGTGGTCACTGGGTCCCTCAAGGGCACGTTTATCTTCTGTTCTCTCCCTTATCTATTAGAAGCTAGGGTAGGGCAAAAGGTTCCTTTTATCCAACAGTCATCATGGTAGCTGCTATTGGATGATTTGCTTGTCTCTCCCCTTTGCATTTTCTTATTGTACCTTGGAGCTAAGCTCTGCATTCTCCTGCCTTCTACTGCTACTCTGAATTATGGACTGATGAGGCTAGGTTATTTACTTCAGACATAAAACATGGCATATAAAGTCACCTCTCACACTTCATCCAAATGAAAGTACTTGTATGTGGTCACCAGCCACATTTTTACATGATAGTGTGTCTACCACACAGCAACTTAACAGCAATTGAATGAACAGGGGTATCTATTGTTTCACCAACATGTCACACTACACAAAGTTAAGGTCATTTTTGTTTTTATCACACAGAGATATGAAACAGCATTTAATACAGCTTTGCTATCATCAATGTAAAGAGAATACACTCTTATTTCAGGATAGCGCTTGCTGAATTCAGAGACAATGTGAGAAAGGAACAGGCTTGTCTCAAATGTAACGTTCCTTTAGCCAAACCGCTAGCAATATTCACACCCAAGGTGACAACCCGATATGAATGGTGAGTCACATTTTACAGTGCCTCTTCATTAAAACCAGGGCTCAAGTCGAGGGTACACGCGGGGGGCTGAGTCACCCCACTTTATTCAGAGAGTGGACTCAGTCCCACCCAGCTAAAAGAGAAACACTGGATGTCCTCTTTGAATTTGTGAATTAAAGCCGACCTCAGGGATCAGGTTTGTAGGCCGGACACTTCACCAATGCACTATATACCCTGATCAAAAATAACAAACAACTAAAGGTAAAATATCCCATTTCGGTACTGCAAGTCCCAGGGAAACATTTGTATTGGTTCTTGGAGTTTATAACATGCGCACATTTTAATGTTTTCAAAAACACTATTAGAAGAAAATATCCTGTCTTGGTTTTGTGTGTGTTGATTGTATGAAAGGCAAATTACATTCGGCCTGCTTTTTATTTATTTATTTATTTATTTATTTACATTTACATTTAGATAGCGCACAGGCAGCCCAGGGGCATTGTGGCGCTGTTACTTGTGAGGGAACTTAGTTACAATGGTTACAGGTTGTGCCTTGGGTTACATTAAGGCAGGATCCTGTGTTAAGCAATAGGGAGTATCATACACCATAGTACATCATACATGTTAGTCATGTGAGTTTATGGGTGGTTATGCAAAGCTAATTCAATGAAATGTGCATATTTCACATTGATATGCTAATTCCTGGCGACGTCACATCCCATTGCGTTTGTTGATGAGTCCCCCCACTTACATTTTTAGGACTTGACCCCTGATTAAAACGAAATCCTTTTAGGAGAGCATATTCATGAGGCTGATGAAAATCATTTTCTTTGTGTTAAAATTACATACTTTGCCAATCAGTTATGTGCAAGATTAAGTCTATCCCTCCAACATTTGCAATTGTGTCTTTCGACCCTTGCCATCAATTTGGCCCAGGTTAGCTTCTCCCATCCTCTCTGCTACTCATCAATAGCCCACTCCACACATCCACTGCCTGGGCAATCACATAGCTGTTCCTCCCTGCTCTCAGCACTTGGGTTGTGTCCTCAAAGACTTCATGAGCAGACCAGGGGTTGGCAACCCATCGCCTCATAGCACAGGACTCTTTTTGTAGTATTAGCTGAGAAACGATTGACAAAACACCAAACCAAAAACTAGTCCCCCCCTTATTATTTTCTCACACTATATTTAAAACGTTCCTCCTTGTTATACCCATCTATATATTTTCTATACCAGGAGTCCAACACCTCCTGTCTCTAATGTCTACAGCACCTCCTCTCATGAACACAAGCTTTCTCTGTAGCTTTCATTCCGTCAGCCATCCATTCTCTACACCATCCTGCCCTGTCTTCTAATAACAATGTATCATAGCAAAAATTAATCCCTTTAGATGTTCAATAGCGGAAGCATTGGATACATTGGGCCTCATTACGAGGTTGGCGCTAGTCATGGCGCTGTTAGCGCCATGACTAGCACCAGTAACGGGACTGTGTCCGCCCTCGTTCAATGGAGACTTACCGGTCCAGTCGGACCTTGGCGGGACCGGTAAATCCCCATTGTAAAAGCCATTCCCCATTCCCATTTGAGCCCCCATAGGGCTCAATGGGAAGAGGGAAGGCGTCAATAACGGTACCGCAAATTTTCTTTTTTTGAAGCGCAGACCTAGCTCAAGAGAAGCCGAGCGCTGTGTAGAGCTTGGGAAGCCAGCATTTGTGCAAGCATCTTTTAACAGTAATGCAGTATTGTGAGTTGAGGTCTGTGCAGAGGGCTGTGTATGCATTGGAATTAGCCCTTCCTCAGGTGTTGTTGAAAAAGCCATATTTTGACAGATTTGCGAAATTGGAAAATAATGTGGAGCAATCCGAGCCGACACCAGGATCGAGATCCAGAGGGTGTGTGTGTGACAAGAGTAGGATTGTTTGTGGGTCTTCTCTTTGCAGACAAGTTGTGATTCAAGCAGGTTGGTTGATTTGCTGCAGGAGGAGCGTGTGCCTCCAGATAGGTGGAGCTCAGCCGGCAGGCACGCTGGTGTGCTACTTGTGATTCCTTTGTAGACAATACATGCAGTGTTGAACAATTTCCTGGCCTGGAGTGGAAGCCACTGTAGTTTGCATCGGACAGGGGTGATTGGGTCAAATGTCTGTGCACCCGTAACAAGACATGCTGTAGCACGGTGGACTGCTCTTTGGGGAGCCAAGTGAGCAGCTGCGATCCCCATCAGGAGTGCATTTCCCCCATCAACATACAAGACCACAAGGTCCTGCACAATGGTCTGGGTGTACTGCAGCATAATGAAGTGTTTGATTTTGCGAAGGGTGGCGATTTGGGATCAGTCTGTTTGAGATTTCTTATCTATGTGTTTCTACAAGGACAGGCTGCAGTCAATTGTGAAGCCTCAGAATTATGCTGAGCCTGTGAATTGTGGATCAAATCATTCTAGTCACATATGATTGAACCATTGATGGACAAGTTGTTATTTAGTTGGTGGGCCAATGAGGACAAATGCAGACTTCGATAGGTTTAGTTTGAGGTAGGTAGTCGATATCCAGGAATGAAAAATTGCTAGGTAATCACTGAGATGAGTAATGTCCTGAGCGCTATTTACTCTCATATACAACTGTGTATCGTTTTAGGATTGGTGGATGCCTATATTGGGATCTTTGTGGAGAGAGCCCAGAGGCTCCATATAAATGTTAAAAAGGATTGGTGTGAGGATGGATCCTTGGGGGAGACTTCAGGACACCTGGACGCGGTTATAATGCAACAAGTTCATCTGGATGCAATGGTGTCTGTCTGAAAGGTAGGAGATAAACTAATTGAGGACAGTGCCAGAGTCCCATCTTCTGGGCACCGAGGGAGAGGAGGACGCATTGATCGACAGTGTTGAATGCAGCTAAGAGATCAAGGAAGACCAGGGGGCATACATCACCCTTATCCATGGCTTGGAGGGCATCATCCACCACCTGTCGGTGGCTGTCTCAATGCTACACTTGGAGAAGTACCCTATCATGTAGGAGGTGAAGTTGTTTGATTCTGGTGAGTAGTGATGTAGTGACTATTTTTGCAAGATTTTGCCAATAAACGGGAGGTTGGTAATGGGCCCGTAGTGGCCAGATCATCGGGATCTGGGGTTGGTGTTTTCAAAACATGTTGCATGAAAGCAATCTTGAGGTTGTCCGGGAATTACCCTTCTGTGATGAGGGTGAAGTGGGAGAATGGAAGACCAGGCTCCCGTCCTTCACCTCTCGCGCTTGGCCTAGAGGGTCACGGCCCAGACACCCGCCGCGAGAAGAATTTGTCCATCTACCAGACGACCAGGTACCCTGGTACAGGAACATACGGATGTGTCCACCTGCCTGCCCAGCAGCCCGCACTGGCCATGCCGACACCTGCGGCTCGGATCAGCTAGACTAAAAACCACACGTCGTTAGAGATGCCATGACGACCTAGACAACGGGAAGCACATCTGTATAAATATACCCACTTAACATTTCCACACCAATCTACACGAAGAACATACTCAGTGCTCTGACGTAGGCGACAGGCATATTCACGGACGTGCATCTTTATTATTTTTACATAGGCTTTCAGAGTGCAGAAACGCAAGACGCATCATGAACTCATCTATAACGCTTGCTCACGCTTCCCTTGAAACCCGTTACCACCATGAGAGGTATAATGGAAACACGATATTGGTCATGGAAATATATGCCACTATAATCTAAAGCACCCATGCACGAAATGGATCACTTATGCACCAGGCCCAAGTAGGCCTCAAGCAAGAGTTCCGTGGACATTAACAAAGCAAAAGTCAGGTTGCTGATCCTGCAGAATGAGCCTGGTGGAGCAACCAGCCAAGGTCGCAATGTTGCAAACCCACATCCAAGAACAAATCATCAAAGGCACGATGTTGCAACCTCGCACTCCGCGTACCAACGTTAAAATCATATCTACAAATTAAACCAGACACACAGTGGAAAAACAATATTAATTGTGCAGAATTCTGCCTCAAACACGGTCCCGCCTCACGTGACCAAGCCGAAGCTGACGAGATGCCAAAACCCAGGAGAGAAAGGGCGTCTGGGTCCCTCACTACGAGACACAGGCCGGGACACTTGAAAGGCTCAATGGACACCTGCTACAGTGGGAACGGTCAGCTCCCACCTATGAATAAATCCTCACATTGTCTGCATGTACCCATATTGAAACATTGTTGCAAACACAGGTACACCGAGAGCTGGGAACAACGGTGGTCCCAGGCTGGGGAGCTCACGGATGCACCAATCAGAACATGGGGCTCTTATCTCAGACGTCAGTAACATTAGCCAATCCTCAGGGGTCTTCATGTAACAATTCTTATGTATCTAATTGAAGGGACAACCCAGATATACCACCTGACTACACCTTGACCACTAATATCATTCTCTATATGTGTACTATACTAACCCTACCACTCGAGCAACCAATTAAGAGTGGCGATAGGTTTTTTGTTAACTTTCTGAAGTGACGCAAGTAGCGCGTCATAAGGTAGTAAAAAGGGCCTGCGAGCCCCACGATTGTGTGTGTGTCAGGACGAACGCGTACGCTCCTTGACCCATCCCTGCCGTTTTGCATAAATAAACAGCAGAGTCGCCTTGCTCCTTGTGTGCGTCTCATACTCTATCTCACACCTGGGATATACGGGAGGTGTTGGGGCCTCCCTGCCCGGAGGTCTGCGGACGGCCCGGCCGACCCCGGCAGAATTTCCCCCCGACAAGTTGGAGGCACTGCTGAGATCTGTTTAAGATCAACTTTTATTTTTAGTTTTCCAGGCACTCCCGTTGCGAGGAGGCCCGGCGGCGCGGCCCCCTCTGCCGTTGCCCCCTTCTGAGGACTACAGGACCATCGCGGAGCCGCGAGAAGACCGGACAGCGCAATCCGGATATTGGCCCTCGGGAGCCGGTTGAGAAGTATCCCGCCCGCGGTCGGCGAGTGTCCAGACGTGGTCCAGACGAGGGGAGGTGGCGAGCCGCTTGGAGGGTGCACGCAGTCGAGCGGCCCTGCATCGAGAGAACTTGGTGAGCATGACACGCACAACAAGCAATGCGAAATTGTGAGGGAGGGGGAGGAAGTAAATAAGGGAGGGGGGAGGTATTGTAGAGATGTGCGGCGAAGGTTTAACTGAGGGTTGCAAATGGAATGAATGGTAGCGAAACGAGTGCGAGAACAGTGGGCTAACGTTACGCGAAAGAGGGGGGCGGGGCACGAAAACATCACGTGCAGCCGCTCGTAACAAGTGAGCTAACGTTACGCGAAAGAGGGGGGCGGGGCACGAAAACATCACGTGCAGCCGCTCGTAAGACACTGATGGTCTAAATTGCGATTAAGTGTGAGGATGGGTGTGTGTGGTTTCCTACGACTTGACATTTATTGATCAATGAGTAGATGAGGTTCCCTATTGTTCGAGCAAGAAACTCGATAGGTAGATGACGTTTCCCTGTGGCCGGTAGCTAGTCACATAGTTGCCCAAAACGGAAGATAATTGGCTGGTTAAGCCCTCCTGTCGAGGGGCGTATCACACGCGAGGCGACGCAGCGTGCGCAGTCCGGTTATAATATTGATGAGATTACCTTGTTCCAGGAGAGACAGGAAGACAGCTGTAGGGTTAGCGGGGTAGATTGTAAGTGTATTTTGAACTTAAAAAACCATAACAAGAATATACCAGTAGCTCGAAGAAATCGGTGACGTCACCAGTAGGGATTTAATAGGATATAGCGAGCACAAGGAATTTTGGGTTTTAGAGTGGTGGGGAAGAGAAGCATGATAAAGGAGCAGGTACGGAGATAAACTATAAACCAGTGGATCGAAAGAAGAAGGGGAAAGGGGCGTGGCTGCGCACGGAGAACGCCGGCCACGGCAAGTGTAAAAGGGGGAGGAGAACGGAGAAACAGGACGACTGTATAAGATCGTCGTAAGGGGTACGCAGCTGCAGGGGGCTGCGTGCGCTTCGGCCGCAGGGGGCCGTAGGGGAAGGAATATAATATAACATCATATCTATTATTATTGCATAATTTGTCAAAGGATTATCGTAAGTCCCCACACTTGCGGGGCGAGGTAAGCAATACAAGGTTGTATATTGTAAACTGCTAAGTAAGGGGAAGGGTAACACGGGGAGTGAAATTATGTCATACGGGAGAGGGTCGGGAGGGTGGGGGAACACCCTCACTACCCCACTACAGCACATATGCACCACACTGCCACCACATAGGGAGAAGTTAATTAAGTACAGCATAGAGTGGACCCAGGGGACAGACAATAAAATGTTAACACCATGGCCGCCTAATGGCAGTTTCGATCCATATGCCCAACATTCACTACTAAACCATCTGCACAATACATACAAGGGGAAGAAGTTAGCAAACCATGTGGAGGTGTTTAACTTATGGAGGATGTTCCAGGGGTCTCGACCAGGACCAAATGGAATGTTCACTATGGGGGAAACACCGGAAGAAGAGGAGATTAAGAAAGAAGGAACGGGTGGGGAAAAGGAGTGCGAAAGCACAAAGAATACGGGGATCGAAAGACAGGGAGGAGAAAAGATTAATAAATCAGACGACATAAAAAAGGAACCGAGCAATGAGATAGCCATAACACCGGGTGTGAAAACAGAGGGAGGAGGGTTGTACCCTTTAAGAGAATTAGGAGAAATAGGACAGTTAAGGGCGGCTGAAGGATACTCAAACCCGGCATACAGCCCTCCACCATATGTGGCTCATGGGAAGATACCAATGGGGGACAAGAGGATTAGAGAAGAGCAGACTGTAGAGATAGGAAACGATGAGTGGGTAGCTGCACAGATATTGTTGAAATTACGAGGCTCACTAACTGGAGAAGAAAGGGAGGCGGTAAAGAGAACAAACGAGGATAGTGCCAGAGAGAGTGAAATGAGGGGAGAGGAGCTACTACGGCAGAAGGAAGAGATTTTGGAGGGAAGATTAGCAGAACTAAGGGATGAGCAGAATGAACTGGTTAAACAACTTGAGCGGGAGGAAAGAGAGAGAGTGAGGAAAAGGAAAGAAGGTAAGGACGAATTGGAAAAATTAAGGGAACGAAGTGAGGAGCAAAAGAGAGAAGCTGAAAGGGTAAAAGGAGCAGCAGATAGGATATCAAGAGTAGTGCTGAGAGAGAAGAAGAAGGAAGAAGAAGAAAAGGAGAAAGAAATGGAAATATGGAGGAGGAGGATAATATCAGAGGCAACTAAGAAATATGAAGAGGGGAAGGTAATAGAGAGTATAGTAGAAAGAGAAAGGGTGAAATGGGAAAGGAAGAAAGAGGATGAAAGGATATTGGAACAGATGAGCAACGAAGTAATGGAGGAATTGAAAAGGAAAAGGGAGGAAAATAGTAGGGAAATGGAGGAGAGGAGTGAAGGAGGAATTGAAGAGAGGGGTTGGGAGAGTGAAAGATGGGGAGATGTATATAAGAATAGAGAGGTAGCAACAACATCAGCACTAAGGGGAACAGTTGGTAACAACGGAAAGGGAGAAAGAGACCTAATAGACTTAAAAACAGTAACAATAAAAGGAAAAAAGGCAGAGTGGGGGGTGCCATTTATGAATGATTTTTGCAGTGAGGAGGAAGGAGAAGTGGAGAAGGATGGAAGGAAGAGTGAAAGGGAAAGCTTAGATAAACTATACCTTACTAGAACAAACATAGATTCGCCCTGGATGAGTAGAAGATGGGAGGAGCTGGAGAGAAGTAAGGAGGAAGTGAAAAGAATAGGGGAAACACAAACCAATGAAACCACGCCACCCACATCACCACCGCGCCCTCCCACGTCACGCCCTACATGTTCAACCACCGCGCGCTCTCTGCACAGAATAAAGCTCGCGCCCTTCATGAATGAACTTACACCTTATGCATGTCGGCTTAGGGACCTCCCTAGTCGCAGGCAAGACAGACAAATAAACATACCTATATTGAACACAGGAAATGATGGAAAAAGGGGAAAGGAAGAAGAGGGAGGTAGGAGCAGAGGTAGTAAGGAAGAATTTGAAGTAGTAAAAGAAATGGGGGAAGAGGAGGGGTGTGAAGACTCAACATTATGGAGCGTAAAGGGTGACGCAAGACAGAATTTAATGCCACTGCTAGAGAGAGGAGGGGCTAGACCACAGTATGTACCTTGGAAACATACGGATAAGGAAAATATAAAATGTAGGCTCCCATCACTAAGTGGAGGTGCGGGTAAGTGGATATATGAAATGGAAAAACACACCGCAGGACAGAAACTAGCAGTAGGAGACGTGAAGGGCCTGTTAATATCAATATTAGGGGATAGAGCGGATGACATTTGGAAAAGAGCGGGATTCCATGGGGTAACAATAACGAACACATCGCATGATGGGGCACCATTTGCAAACTGCAGACATGCGCTATGGCAGGCACTGAGAGTACAGTACCCAGACACATCAGACATAGGAGCCATTACTTCCCGTAAGATGGGCGAAAATGAGGATCCTGTTGATTATATCCAAGATATTCAAGAGAAGTGGCGCATGGAAACTAGAGAACAATGGGACAAAACACCAGCCATATGTTATCATATACTAGTACAAGGGCTCCCAGAAGGAGTTCAAAAACAACTAAAGAAAGTAGTGGGGATGGAAGCAAAACCATGGCCAGAAATACAACTGACTATAGTACATCACTGCAGAACATGGCAAGGAAAAATGAAACAAAAGGAAGAGAATAGGAAAACAGAAGAGGCCAAATTAGTACAGAAAAAACTTACTAAATACACAATGGAAGGGGCACTAATAACTACGCCCACACCAATGGCCCAAAGCCCAACGCAAGTAGTGGCTGCACAAGATCCCGCTCAAATAGCGCCTCCACAAGGGGTAATAGAGCAAGTGCCGCCTCTGCAATTACACGCACCAAACATGGGAGGAGGGTACCCAATGCAAGGAACTGGGTATTATAGTTATAACAGAGGGAGAGGAGGGTTTATGAGAGGGAGAGGATATGGATATAATACCCAACAACAGGCTGGGGGACTCAGAAATAACTACCCCACAGGGCAACCCGTATACCAAGACAACACAGGGAGCTTCCCATGGCAAAACAGGGAACCACCCGTGTGTTGGAGCTGCGGACTATTAGGGCACATGTCACGTACATGTAGGGTCAGGCCAGGAACACCAGCATGGAATGAACAAGCACAACCTAGGACATCACAAGAACAGCAGGGCATACAACAGCAGCAGATGTCACAACAAGGGAGTGGCCAACCACAACAACCACAACAGCCACAAACCTATTCACTGCCACAACAACAAATAACACAGTATCTGCCACCGCCACAACAACAAGTAGCGTTAATACAACCACCACCACAAAATGAACGAACACAATTGGGTGGGGTGACGGTGTTGGGACACAACCCTTACACAGGGAATGGCCAATCATTGTACCCCCAATAGGCCAGCCCACAGACGGCCTTGGTGTGTCCCATCCTGTCAGTAACACCTAATAGTGCGGAGGAACCACGCATAGAGGTAACGATAGGTGACAAAAAATTATCATTTCTTGTTGACACCGGGGCAACCCGGTCTTGCATAAAGGAAGGTAAATTTAAGATGTCAGGCGAAGCCATGAACACCCAAGGATTTTCTGGGGCCAAAGGGTTGGTTCCATTCACTGATAACGTTCCGTTATCTATTGGAGATTATGATCTGTCAGTTCCACTTTTGTATTATAGTGCCTCACCAGTAAATATACTGGGGAGGGACATAATGAACAGGTTGAACATGACGATCTCCTTTACAGAGGATGACATAATTTGCTCTACTCCAGGGATTAACATACTCGCAGCACGACAGATTTTGCAAGCATACTGTGGACAGACAGCGATTAGGGCGGAGCCAGTAGATGGCGAGATATTCCAATATGGCACAGACATGGCATTTGCATGGATGCCAGGGATAGAAGGGAAAATATGGAGGAGACCAGCAGCCTATCTATTCCGACCAGAAACACCAGCTAATGAACTAGAAGGGAAGGTGTTTGTAGTGGACATTGAGAGCATTATTGCAACGGCTGATTATGTTGCTGTGCACACCCAAGATAAAGAAGGGAGAGCATGGAGGGCGGTGATAGCACTAGCAGAAGGATGTAGGCTGACCCAGGTGTCAGATGAAGAGCTGTTCTCAGAAGAAAAGGAAGAAAATGAAATGGTGTTCATGATGAGTGTAGAAATATGGCTAAGAGTGGCTCACAGACAAGTAGCACAGAAAATTGCAATGGCACTTGAGGCACCCGCAGGCACCCCAGTCCCATTTTTTAAGGAGGATATGTCAAAGGTGCCCAAATCATTATGGACTATTAGCCCTTATGACGTAGGATGCATAAAAAGCATAGGGGGTGTAAGGATAAAATTGAAAAAGGGTGCCATACTACCAAGAGTGAAACAGTACCCATTGTCAAAAGAGGCAGATGAGGGCATATATGAAACCATAACGGCCCTTATAAACAATGGCATATTGGTCCCCTCAGAATCACCATGTAACACAGCTGTGTACCCGGTGCGCAAGGCTAAAGGGGGGTCTTGGCGCTTCATACAGGACCTCAGACCCTTGAACAACATAGTAGAAGCAGAGTATCCAGTAACAGCAAACCCGGCCACAATATTGTGTGGCATTCCGGCAGAAGCATCACGATTTACAGTGATTGACCTTAAAAATGCTTTTTTCTCAATACCATTACACCCAGACTCACAAGATTTGACAAGCTTTACTTACCGAAATACAAAGTGGAAACATACCAGATTACCACAGGGGTATTGTGAATCACCCTCAATTTTCAATAGAGTAATACAGATGGATTTGGGTAACGTTGAGGTGGAAAGCACAGTGTTACAGTATGTGGATGACATAATAATTTGTAGTACAAACGAAAGTAAATGTAGAGAGGACTCCTTAAAAATGTTGACGATACTGGCAGAAAAGGGGTACAAGGTAGACATGGAAAAGATACAATACTGTCAGGAACAGGTACTTTACATTGGCCAACTGATATCCCAACATGGAAGAAGGATTGCACCACAAAGAGCACAGGCCATCTCAAGCACTCCCGTGCCACAGACTGTGAGAGAACTGCAGCAATTTCTGGGGCTGTGCAACTACTGTAGAGCATGGGTATTTGATTACAGCTCATACATAGGACCCCTGCTTGAGGGTTTGAAGGAAGCAAATAAAGGGGAGAAAAAGTTGGGATGGACTATGGAAATGAGGGAGGCATTTGACGAATTAAAAGACGCAATATCAACTGCTCCAGTACTGGCATCCCCAGACTATGAGCGGCGCTTCTTTATATTTTCACATTGCGACTCAGCAGTGATGAAAGCAGTGTTGGCCCAAAAAACTAGCATGGGCTATAAACCAGTAGCATTTTACAGCGGTCACTTAGACCCTATAATGTTAGGCCACTTCTCTTGTGAACAAGGTCTCGCTGCAGCTGCTTTTGCAGTAGAAAAAGCATCAGCAATAACTATGGGGTGTCCAACTACACTATTTGTGGAACATGCACTATTTGCGATATTGAATAAACCTAAGTCCACATTAACGACACAGAGGGCATCAGGTTATGAGATTATTTTGTCTAAAGCTGAACTAGCAATTGTTAGATGTAGCACGGTTAACCCTGCAAGGTTCCTAGCAGAAGTAATTGAAGAGGGAGATTACGCCCACGACTGCACCCAAGTAACTGAACTATACTCATGTACTAGGAAAGTTGAAGAAAACGCACTAGAGGGAGGTGAGCTTTTGTTTATTGATGGGTCATCAACTATTGATCAAGGAGATGGGATACGAAGGACTGGGGCAGCAGTAGTAAAAATGATGGAGGCGCCGGTGTGTGTGGCTATGAAGTGTGTACAATTACCACAGCATTACTCTGCTCAAGCGGCGGAACTCGTTGCACTCATATTGGCATTAAAGGAAAGTTTTAATAAAAGAGTAACTATATATTCCGACAGTGCATATGTTACATCCACGGTCCACTCAGGGCTATCAAAATGGAGAAGAAGAGGGTTTAGGAGAGCTGATGGCACTCCAGTACAACATGCCCTCTTGTTGGCTGAACTAATTGAAGTAATAAACGATCCCCAAGAACTAGCCCTAGTAAAATGCACCGCACACACCAATGGAGAAGACTACGTCTCAAAAGGAAATGCAGCAGCAGACGCACATGCGAAATATGCTGCATATTTTGGTGAGATATGGAACCCCACCGACTCACAGAGAGGGAGAGGGAGGGGAATAGCGAGGGAGATGTTAATAAGAGAAGGGTACACCCATCTCCCAGCCACACAGATTATGGAGCTACAAGCGGCTGCACCAATGGCCGAAAAAGAAGTATGGGTGAAAAGAGGATGCACAATGTCACCAACCGACGCACTATGGCGCCAGGGTGGCACTGGGAAAGTTGTAATACCAGTGGCACTGTTAAATACCGCCTTGAGCCAATTACATCACCCTGCCCATACAGGCAAGGAAATAATTGCAGCACGAATTAGAGAAGATTGGTTTTGTCCCGAGTTAACCTCTCATGTGTCAAATTTTATCAGCAATTGCCTAACATGTCAACAGTTTACGGCCGGTCATACTCTAAAAGTGATAAGAGGTACCATACCCCGGCCAGAAGGACCTTTTCGGCACCTTCACATTGACTATGTTGATATGATCAACATCTGTCAAGGCAATAGGTATATGATTGTAGTAGTATGCCCATTTTCTAGGTGGATTGAAGCAGGGCCCTGATAACACCCTGATGCGTTTAGAGCAGCCAAATTCATAGTAAGGGAGGTCTTCCCCAGGTGGGGAGTGTGCGAGGTGTTAAGATCAGATAACGGCCCCCATTTCGCAAATGAAATGTTCCAGCATATCACATCCCTGCTGAACATTAAACACAAATTTGCATGTGCATACCACCCACAGGCTAATGGTGTATGTGAACGCCTGAATGGCCTATTGAAGGAGGCAATTGCTAAAATACAACAAACAACAAAGAAAAGTTGGTTGTATTGCCTTCCGTTAGCATTGTTTGAACTCAGAAACAGGCCAGGGTCCGACCACCACCTCACCCCTCACGAAGTGGTTACTGGACGTCAAATGCGCCTTCCCCTAACACCAACGTCAAGGGCATTCACCGACAACGAAAGTTCAGCGAATGTGTTAGGTGATGAAATGTATCAATATGTGTCTTCTTTGATTACTAGTGTCGTGTTTGTGTCTCAACAGCTCGAGCGCACACGGGGCGGGTCTACCAGCAATCAAGAAAAAGACGAAAGTACGGAATTGGGAAAGGAGAACTCGTGCAAACTTGCCAAAGGTGACCACGTACTACTTCGCAATTTCAATAGAAAGTGGAACCAGAAGAGGTTCACTGGCCCCCATCTGGTAGAGGACGTATCAACAAGAGCAGTAAAACTAAAGGATAAGCGTGCATGGAACCACCTACATGACGTAAAGATCTACAAACTGCAGACCCGCCCCAGCGCCAACGACAGATCCATTGGAAGAACAGCAACAACATCGCCGACAGCGGAAGAAAGTTCCACCACAGACGACGACCCAATTGTTCCCTCGGAGACAATAACTGACGAAGAAGGGGGTGATCCCCATACTGCCCACCCCATGGTCACACGCTCAAAGAGTAAAAATACTTCCGCCATCTGAGCGCAAACCCCCCCCCCATTGACTGCTAAGTACAGTGGTAACTAAAACTGAAGGACATTGCTTGCACCAATACACATGTAAACACGTGAATGTTCTCTTTTTTTTCTCTCGCACATACAGGAACTGCGTAATATTGTATTGTTAAGAAAAGCTAATTAACAAATTCAGTGTGCAGGTGTAGATGGTGCTGCCAGACGATAACTACCCAGAAGAATTGTCACACCAATTTGTATACGAAATAAAGAGGCCAACATACTTAAAAAGGAGAAGGGTACGTGTATACTACACAGCCTTCCTCCTGGCCATAGAATATCACATGCCCCACCTCCACCCATACTTGCCAGTCCTAAGAGACCCATCACTTAGAGTAGCGTGGGAGCAGCTCTTCGCCTGGGCACTGAATGACTACTTGATAGGGAGAGCTTAAAGGTAACAAAACTAACATCTAATAACCAGCACTTTTGAGAATTTTCAGGCGGGCAACTATAACGTCGCAAGAATAAGCTGCCAGGACCGCAGCAAGGTAAGAGCAAAATGCCGGTGAAATTAGCATATGTAATAAAAATAATAGGGATTTTTATGATCACCGGGTTCTTGGCTGCTTCTGTCTGGCAGTACAGCTATGCTATTGATTTTATTGCTGCACCCAAACTTAATATACCCCCGTCCCCTGCTGCAACAGGAGTTACGTCAGGTGGTAATAGTAATTTTGCACCCAAGCAAAATAGAGTTAAACGCAGCACATACTCAGACAATAAAGGTATTGATAATTATGTACAAGATTCGGCACACGTCACAAACAACATATGGTACCAGCACATGACCCGCATTGGTAAGCAGACAACTGAGGACAGCTGTTACGTTTGCTCATTAATACCATACGCCATGAGCGCTTCACGAACATTTGTTGCCACAGAAATAGATGAAAAAACAGCACAGTGCATAATATATTTGGCCCTGTTCCAAACGAAAGGAAGATTTCAAGGAACAGTAGTGCACATGACATGGAAAACACGAGACTCATACCCATATGAAAACAACTTCCTCAAGACCTATCTGAGTTATCACAAGACCAGTTTACATGCTGAAGCATTCAGGTACATAACAAGTGGCCCTGCAAAAGGAGAAACAAAGAAGGTAACACTGCAGTATCTACCATGTGATTGGTACGCCACTGAAGTTCCGGGTAAACAAGGATGCTGGGAGAGGCCGCTACTGACGATATCAGGAAAGGTGTTCCTGGGCAACAGCTGGGAGATAGGAGTGATTGGCAGCAACATGGTAACAAAAGAAACTATCTCAACTATCGAGACACACAATCATCGATGTTGGACGACGTGGATCAAGTATGTACCAATGCTCACATGGGTAGAAGAAGATGAAGACCCGATAACTATACTACCATTGACTGCGCCCAAAGTATGCTACCAGCATAAAGGAGAGGTGGACGTAGGATATAACACCAATTGTGCAAGCGTGATGGAGTTACCTGAGGGGGGAGCAGGAACAGCAGTAATAATGGACCATTATTGGGCCTGTGGAGAAAAGGCATATCATACACTGCCTCCCCTGTGGAATGGTGTGTGCACAATGGTACACGTCAATGTACCATCACTAGTGGTACCTAAGAAGCATGTCGATGTGGCGAAATTTCCTAAAATGGATGAAGGGGATAAGAGAAGAAAGAGATCTGCACCACTCCAGAAGGAGCAAGGAAACAGGACCAACAGCAATGATACTGTCCTAAATAGGAGAAAAAGACAAGGAGAGCCATTGACAGGAAATTACCTGTGGGGAAGGTCGGAAACGGAACTAACATCAATACCGCCAGAACACAGACTATTCAGCAGAGCAGCAATGTTCTTCTCCTCAATAATACATCCGGGACTGCAGGCATACGCAAACGCAAAATGGCTCCAAATAACCAGGTGGGAACTAATGATGACCATCAATTCAACAGTAAATGGGTTCAACGCAATTAAAGAGGAGCTGCGAGCTGTAAGGATGGTAGCACTCCAGAACAGATATGTATTGGACCTCCTCACAGCAATGGAAGGAGGAGTTTGTGCAAAGATAGGACAATCTTGCTGCACGTTCATACCTGCCAACGATGCTGACAATGGTACACTGACAGAAGCAGTTTCACAATTGGCCCAGATGCACTCCAAAATGATGGACGAAAGTAACGGTGTAAACAAGGATAAGAGCTGGTTTTCACTATTATGGTCATGGATGCCATCTTGGCTGTCAGATGGACTGAAAATAATAGTGGGATGTGCTATTTTGGCTGGAGCTGCCCTGATCATAATTAGATTTTGGAAGGCCCGGAAGGCGCGCACGACTGACGAGTTGCTGGAAATGGTGGGAATGCACCCCTTGATGCCAGCAGATAACGGCCAGCATACAGGTGTGATAATACAAGAAAGGGAGAAGTTGCGCACCCAAATCATCACCAATCATCTAGACCCACCATCAGTGAAGATCGAGAACCCAAGGAACCCCAGGAGCTACATAGGAAGATGGGTATACTGTACTCCTGGAGGAACCTGTGAATACATGTATTGGTCATTTGAAGATCATGTAAATCATTATGGACATCTCGGCGGGATAACTAAGATATGGAGGGTAAGAGGAGATAACGAGAAGGATATGTTTGTGGTCGACAAGTCGACCAGAGGGGGGACTGAAGTGGGAGAATGGAAGACCAGGCTCCCGTCCTTCACCTCTCGCGCTTGGCCTAGAGGGTCACGGCCCAGACACCCGCCGCGAGAAGAATTTGTCCATCTACCAGACGACCAGGTACCCTGGTACAGGAACATACGGATGTGTCCACCTGCCTGCCCAGCAGCCCGCACTGGCCATGCCGACACCTGCGGCTCGGATCAGCTAGACTAAAAACCACACGTCGTTAGAGATGCCATGACGACCTAGACAACGGGAAGCACATCTGTATAAATATACCCACTTAACATTTCCACACCAATCTACACGAAGAACATACTCAGTGCTCTGACGTAGGCGACAGGCATATTCACGGACGTGCATCTTTATTATTTTTACATAGGCTTTCAGAGTGCAGAAACGCAAGACGCATCATGAACTCATCTATAACGCTTGCTCACGCTTCCCTTGAAACCCGTTACCACCATGAGAGGTATAATGGAAACACGATATTGGTCATGGAAATATATGCCACTATAATCTAAAGCACCCATGCACGAAATGGATCACTTATGCACCAGGCCCAAGTAGGCCTCAAGCAAGAGTTCCGTGGACATTAACAAAGCAAAAGTCAGGTTGCTGATCCTGCAGAATGAGCCTGGTGGAGCAACCAGCCAAGGTCGCAATGTTGCAAACCCACATCCAAGAACAAATCATCAAAGGCACGATGTTGCAACCTCGCACTCCGCGTACCAACGTTAAAATCATATCTACAAATTAAACCAGACACACAGTGGAAAAACAATATTAATTGTGCAGAATTCTGCCTCAAACACGGTCCCGCCTCACGTGACCAAGCCGAAGCTGACGAGATGCCAAAACCCAGGAGAGAAAGGGCGTCTGGGTCCCTCACTACGAGACACAGGCCGGGACACTTGAAAGGCTCAATGGACACCTGCTACAGTGGGAACGGTCAGCTCCCACCTATGAATAAATCCTCACATTGTCTGCATGTACCCATATTGAAACATTGTTGCAAACACAGGTACACCGAGAGCTGGGAACAACGGTGGTCCCAGGCTGGGGAGCTCACGGATGCACCAATCAGAACATGGGGCTCTTATCTCAGACGTCAGTAACATTAGCCAATCCTCAGGGGTCTTCATGTAACAATTCTTATGTATCTAATTGAAGGGACAACCCAGATATACCACCTGACTACACCTTGACCACTAATATCATTCTCTATATGTGTACTATACTAACCCTACCACTCGAGCAACCAATTAAGAGTGGCGATAGGTTTTTTGTTAACTTTCTGAAGTGACGCAAGTAGCGCGTCATAAGGTAGTAAAAAGGGCCTGCGAGCCCCACGATTGTGTGTGTGTCAGGACGAACGCGTACGCTCCTTAACCCATCCCTGCCGTTTTGCATAAATAAACAGCAGAGTCGCCTTGCTCCTTGTGTGCGTCTCATACTCTATCTCACACCTGGGATATACGGGAGGTGTTGGGGCCTCCCTGCCCGGAGGTCTGCGGACGGCCCGGCCGACCCCGGCAGAATTTCCCCCCGACAAGGGCATTAATGGTGCTGAGCAGTGTGTTGAGCGTTAGGCCCGTCAATTGTTTAATGATGGAAACCAGGATGATATCATCAAAGTAAGAAGTTGGTTTGAAGGAGGCAATGGTTTTAGGAGATCCAGGGAAGTGAGAGGAGAGAATTTGGTCCAGAGGGGTAGTGTGTGTGTCTGAATTTAGGGGGCACTAATGCTGTGAGACGTTGAGTCAATGGTTTCTAAGATTTTGTCTATTTTTTCTATAAAAAGCTACTAGCTCTTGATGTCATTGGTGGTAAAACGTTCAAATGTTCCTGCTGGTTTATACCGTAGTTCTTTAGTAGTAGCTTCCAAAGCCTCCATATAGCATCCTTATATGTCATTTCTGTCAGGTAATTATAAGGCTGCATTTATGCAAGCCAGGCACTAAGGAAGGCGAGCTACAAATGTTACCTCTTTGCTGTCACTTCCTTCATGTACTGGACCACAACCCAAAAAAAACAATGGGCAGGTTTATCTGCCAGGTGTTTTTTTTCCTTTTCAGTTGGAAATATCACATATTGAGTCACTTGTAAGAATGTTCTTTGTTCCAAATTTGCATTGCGGCATCAAGCAAAAGTCACCCGTTGTTAAGATGAATTTCTGGAATCTGCCTGTTGGACAGATTTTAGGAGGCCACCCTAGTTATAGTGAACAGGGTAACTCTGAGAGGCTAGCCAACACCCATCAAGGTAAGCATGGCGAGCAGTTAAGGCTATTCTCAGGAGCCCACAATGAGTCCACACAGTGAAGCATACAATAATTACATTTAGACAGGAATGCATTACAATAGAGTATTTAGTCTAGGCCTGTAAAACACACACAAAAAAATTAAACAAGCAGGTGATAATATTGCACAGCAATCCATAATAAATATATATAAAGTCACCATAGGTTCTTAAAATGATTTCAATTACATAAATCAATGAAAGAGATAGGTAAAGTGATGCAGCAAGATGGACCCAAGTCACAAATTATTTTCCCTAGCTTCCGCAACCCAATCACTAAGACTAGTCCGGTCTTGTTCCCAAAAGTCACACTGCCTCTCCCCAGACAATATCTGATGCAGGTATGTTACTTGCGTTGGTGATTTATCAAATGAAGAGCTGCAACAATGTTACTGGGTAAGTAAAATGTGTTCTTATCTTTCAGGTTTTACTGCTCAGGTGCAATAACCAAAAAGCAGTGGAATGGAAGGTTACAAAGAGACCTGTTCTCAATGTTATCCTATGGAGGACAGGGGGAGAAAAATGCTTTCCGTTTACTTACCTACCTGACTATGAATTTCCCAGAGGATACGATAGGTCGACTGTGGGCACTGTTGGTTCTGGCGAGAGGTTCCCAGAAGTTGCTGGCGCAAGAATTCTTCCGGCCACATCTAGGAGCAGAGTGCAACCCTTGGTGATGGAGAAATGCTGAATTCACCAATGCAGCCCTCTTCAGGACACTTCACATAATGGGGGAAGGTAAGTTCCAGTGACAGTCACTGCACACAGGTGACAGCAGGTATCCTTCTAGTTATGGTTGTAGAAGTCATTCCAGAGCAAGAAACCTTGAAGCTGGGAGTCTGAAAATTCAGCAGGAATGCGACTTATACAAGATGATGATCACCAATGTTCTGGCTGAAAATTCAGAACAGCAATGCTTCTAGTGAGGTTGCCCACTGCAGAGCTAGTTAGTCGACCTGGTGAACCAGGGACACCTTTGGAGACTCAGCATGGCTGGATCCTCGAGAACATGTTGAGGCTGGGTGCTCCCACCAGTTCCTGGGTTGAAGAACCACAAAGATCATAGATCAAGTAGTCCAACAGGGCTTTACCGGATGGGATGCAAGAAGGGATG
Source organism: Ambystoma mexicanum (assembly GCF_040938575.1). NCBI lineage: Eukaryota > Metazoa > Chordata > Amphibia > Caudata > Ambystomatidae > Ambystoma > Ambystoma mexicanum. The sequence continues at coordinate 722,191,890 of NC_090932.1, forward strand.
CTAGGTCTCTCCAGGATCTTCAGTCAGCTGTTCTTCTATGCAGGATTCTTGGCTCCAACGCTGATCTAAAGAAATGGTTATAGGAATCCTCCTGTTATCCCAAATCTAGCCTGGAAGCAATTCGAAGCTCACTAATGGAAAAGAGCTGCACCATTCTAACAGCCAGTAGTTGTCTAATCAGGGGCTATTATTGGTTTCACTCATGCCCCACACCTAGACTTACTGGCACTATGGATGTGGAGTGAGACCAAACAGTCTCACCCACTTCCTAATGCCACACACACACATGCATCAATAATAGCCTGCAGATGCTGCAGCTTTCCCTGTATATGGGATGTTTTGACCTGGCAAGCCTGGAAGATGGTCAAACAATAATATGGCCAAAGAACAGGCGAAAATCTTGGGGTTTGGCCATTTTAGGATGTTAGCCAGGTTTAGTAGCCATACGCGGTAAACACAAATGTGCATACTAGAAATAACATACAATTGGTTATAAATATATTTGCTGCCACCAGCTTGTCTTTAGGCACACATAAAAGTAACCAAAAATCCCAAGTATTAAAAACTAGGGTGATACAAAAGTATCCTTATTGCACTGCATTGTAAGATGCTGTGTACAATGTTAAAAAGTTGCATAAAGTAAAAGACCAAAAGGGAAATATAGTTTCCTAGTACTGGTAGTCTGAAGGACTGATCAGCTTCCCAGTAACAAATGAGCAAAAGGCCAAGGGGGTGAAGCTGAAGGCTTCACTTCCCTGCAAAAGGTATGGGCAGGTTAAAAAACAAAAACAAAATGGTTGGGAGTCCATAGAAACTATGGAGGGAAAGTTGTTAAAAGAGAAATCTTTCCTAAGACCCCTTTCTTCACACTGAGATGGGTGCAGACAGAATGGCTCCTTGCACCGACATTTCACTCAGCACAAAGAGCTGATCAGAACTATGGTGTAGTTCCCTTGACATTTTGTGAAGTTAGGGATTAGTCAACATTGAAGTCATTCATGCAAACCCAAAACATTTGAACTTTGGTCACGTTCACAGTTTGCAGAGTTTCACAATTTGTCCACTGGTTATGGTTGGCCGTTGCTTCAGGAGTGATACTTGGAGCAAAACATGCATTGGCACTTCAGAGAAATGTCTTCCTGCAACTGTAACTGAAATCAATATGTGCATTTAAGAGACTGTATCAATGATTTTCTCTTTACTGTTTTCCACTAAGTTGAATGCTAGCTGCAGAGTTGTGTGTGTCACTTACTAGTCACAGGTTTGGATATTGGCACAGCTTTTATATTGCCTCTAAGCCCTTTACACTGTATATATTGTGTCACCACCGGTCAGATTCCAACCTGAGATGTATACATTTCATGCATGTTTTTGTGGGAGACAGATAGCACAGCTAATTCTAAGTTCTGATCTTACACAGGTCTCAGGACTTTCCTATTCCTCTCAACAGCTCCAAAGCAAAGCAACTAACAGAAAACAATGAGCCTCATCACATGTTTGTCAGTATTATGGTGGTAAATCTGCAAACAAAACACCAAACAGAATTACCATTAGAGCCACTCGGTCCTGCAGAATTACTGTGGGATTACAAGTGGTTGTGGTTGTAGACAGAATAAGTCCCCATTTTTTGGCATCCATGGGACACCATGTGGACTTTGGAGGAATTATTGACAGATCTCATTTTGACGGCAGTATCTGATTTTTTTGTTTTTTGGTGGTGATGTGGAGGTTTTACTTCAAGCAATCCTCCACCTTACCACCAAAGTTGCAGTATGTTTTTTTCCACACTGCCGTACTCATAATGAGGCCCAATGTGTGCGCATAGGATTGACTGTGTTGCCCTATACTAGGTGGTTCATATTGGATTAAAACTTGCAGGAAGGCTTCCGGAATTTCTTTAATGTTGTTTTCAGTGCCAATCAGAGGGCAAGAGGTTATGTAGGATATTCAGAAACATATTTACTAGAAAAGTCACAGAGAGGCAGAGTATGTGAGAGTGGCTCTACAGGGTCACTACAGCCTATGTTATGTAGCTACAGCTAAAGGAAAGGTCATACGTTCTTCACCAGAAGTAACTCTACCAATACTTGACTGCAAGATATTTGAAGGAATTCCTGCACAGTAACCAATCACAAATACTGTTAATCATTCCTTGAAAATAACATTAAACAGTTGGGATTGTATTTATGGCATGGAGGGGAATATTATGTAGAGCCATTTTCTATTTCTTTACAGCGGCAAATAAAAAGAAAGCCCTCTGCCCTACACCCTATTAGCCACTCCACCCACCGCTCGTTGTTGAACACTGAGCACTCTATGTGCAGCTGGTGTTGCATCCTGCACAATGGTAATGGGTGTCCCATATCATTCATACATGCGAGAATGCGCTATGTGGTAAACAACTGCTCCCCCCTTTTCTGGCCTTGCGTTTGGTATTCTAGGACAATATGTGTTGTTTCTTCTGCCTCTGCCATCTTTTCAATCTTTATATAATTGTCCTCACAGATCAGGTCTACCTCGTCTGCCTATTTTGCCTGTACCCTGTGTCCTTGAAACAACTCTCACACCTTGCAAAATGCCAGGTGTATAAGACAATGGGCCTCATTACGACCCTGGCGGAAAGGGGTTTGCGGCAGCGTTAGCTGCGCCAACCCCTTTCCGCCAATTACGAGTTCCCTTTCCGCCATGGCGGTTTTTACACCTGCTTTTAGCGGGTGTAAAAAACCATGGCGGTAAGGGAACTTGGTGTTAATTACGCCACCGTAATTTACGGTGGCGTAATTAACGCCTTCCCCACTCCCATTATGCCCTATGGGGCAAAAATGGGAATGGGGAAGGGTAAATGGGGATTGGGGATTTACCGCCCCGCCAAGGTCGGAATGGGGCGGTAAATCCCCTTACCGCCATGGCGTAAACGTAGTTAGCGCCATGGCGGTAAAGTCACGGCCCTGGCGGTAACTTACCGCCAGGGTCGTAATGAGGCCCAATGTGCCATTTCTACTGGCACTTACTGTGGGAGGAAAAGGTTGGTATTCCCGTGGAATGTGAGATGAGAGAGCACACGTAACATGTGTCATTTGCTCTCTCTCGGCTTACCGCCTTCATGTGGTTATACCAAATGTTGTCAGAATCAGTTGAATGCTGCTTCCCCATGCTGTCTACAAACAGACCTGGATTGAATGTGTCTCTCTTGGTTCGAAATACTAATACATTTTCAGTTCCTGTTAACCTACTATTACTCTCGAAGGGTGTAAAATACCTCTCTTTTACTTTAAACCAAAGGAAAGGAAGATCACAAAACAGAAATATCACCATACATTCTAACCAACATACATTGCTTCATCTTTACTGTACTGATGCTAGTCCTCCATTTTGTGTTACTGCAAAAGAAATGTTAGATCTCTGAAACAGGTGACAAGAGGACAAAAAAGTCAATGAAATGTCTGCAATAATTCCCTTCACTTGCACCTCCCTTCTACTCCTGGAAGGGGGCTGTTGCCATGTCTTAGCATACGTCGGATAGATGAATCCATGCTCGCCTGCCCTCTACCTTTACCACCAATGGGGTGCAGTTGGTGTCTGTAAGGGGACCCTCAAACCTGGTCTCAGACCATTTCCTCATAAAGTTCTAAATGAAGATTTGATCGCCTGGGTAGTGGATAGGCTGTGATAATAAATCCCCTGTGGGGATGGTACCTCGCAGAAGGCAGTAAACTCGTTTTGATGAGGCTGTAAATGCTGTGCAATATATTTCAGGACGTTAGTAAGCTGTTTAAGGTATGCTTGAAACACATCCCCCAGAACCAGCACAGTGCTGTGCCTCCTACCTGTACCTATTTTTTATGCAGGGTGAGATGGTGGTCAGAGCCAGGCGTGTTACGTAACTCAAATAAAGCAACCAACAGATAGTGAAGCCAGCTCGTTTGAAGCGCTCCTTTAGCAGGTTGTTTAAGTCCTCTACAACACTGTTGTCCTCAGGGTGGTATGCAGACCAAAACCTGTGTTTGATGCCCAATAAAGATATAATTTCCTGGAACAAATCATTGGCAGTGTGGTTTGTTATCGGATCTTGGTTCTTCACACACTCCCCACCTTGGAAATACTTTGTGCACTAAAAATGTGGCTGCATATTTGGCATCATTGTGAGCGCATGGACCCGCCCCAAGCCAGTGTGAAAATGGGCATGCAATAAGAATTACACCTCAGTGTCATTTCTATTTAGTCTATGTGCAAATGTTGAAACAGTCGTAGAGGAGCAGCTGCATGATATGATATGATATGATATTTTATTTATATCATACTCGTACACAGGTGTTTCAGAGCATGACCAGGCAAAGGAGGGGAAAGAGTGGAGAACAAAAACAACGATCTTACTAGGCCCAGTGACATTGAGAATGCGCAAGTGCATGGGGAAGGGAAAAGGGGGGAAAGTGCATGCAAGGGGGGGTCAATGGAAAGTGCTGAACACAGGATAGAGAAAAATAAATAGTAATAAGTCAAATAAGAATACATAAATAAGGGTAAAACACAGTAGTAGTGGAGCCGGAAAATGGCAAAATGCTAGGTAAGTCAGATAGGGTGTATCTGATAAGTGCAGAAAAAGCGTGGGTGGGAGACTGTATGGGTACAGCCACAGGCCCCCTTGCAAGGGGTTGCCCGTAGGCAGTGAAGTGGTGTGGCAGGGTGTGTGGGTACCTGGGCTCAAAGGACAGAGGGTGACCAGGTGCACAGTTCTGAGGGAGAAAGCAAGTCAGCAGGGAGAAGAGAAGCAAAGGCAGAAGCGAAGAGGAAGGTCTTGAGGTGCTTCCGGAACCGTAGATGTTTCTCCTCAAGTTTCAAGGTGGCAGCGTGCTGTTCCACAGGGAGGCACCAGCCGAAGATAGAGATCTACCCCCAGTTTGTTTCTTTGAAAAACGACTGACCCTGAGGGAGTTAGAAGTAGGATGGTATTTACGGAGGGATAGTTGAAGATATTTTGGACCCATGCCCCAGAAAGCCTTGTGGACAATGCAGATGGTTTTCAATTTAATCCTTGCATCCACTGGGAGCCAATTACAGGATTTCAGAGCTGGAGAGATACGATCCCGGGGCTTGAGGCCAAGGACAAGTCTTGCAGTTCTGTTCTGGATTAGTTGTCAAGGGCGGAGAGTGGAGGCAGGTAAATTTAGAAGGAGGCTGTGTCCAACCTAGAGAGAATCAGAGCTTGGGAGACAGTGTGCTTCTGAGGGAAGGAGAGGAAAGTCAGAGTACCTCTAAGGAGGTGCAGTAAGAGTTTTGACTTTTTAGAGATGTCAGATATGTGTGCGGAGAAGGAAAGTGTGGAGTCAAAGATGACTCTGCGGAAATCCCGGCTCCCTACATCCCTTATGTTGGAAGCCTGAGATCGTGCTGTGCTTGACACCAGCAGTTATGCCAATACTGCAGCATATATTTGAAAGAAGGTACCCATTCAGACAACCCTATTGGATGTATCCCTGAAGGGACGACAATCTGAGGGAGGAATTCTCAGAAGCAATATGAATAGAGCTGAGAAAAGAAGCCTGGGACATCATTAGAGAGTATGAACGATGTCTCAGGCTAATGGTTGGACTCATGAAAAATTGAATTACTTGGAACACCTGTCACTATTGCACTGTTCAGCGCAGTGAGACTGAGAACTGTCTGTGTTCATTTAGGTTCTTAACTGTGGGTGGCATCTGGCAGTGCTGCCACACCCCTCAGCCACCTGCAGCTTTAGTGCTTCCCTAATTTCTTCAGTGTACAAGCGTTGTGGACTTTGACTTGTTCTGCCAAACTAATGGTTGAAGAGGATTTACGGATTTTATAGAAACTAATCATGAAGTAAAGAATCAAGAGAACTTTTAAATAAGAAAAAGACTACATGAGCACAAAGTGCTGCAGAGAATCAACCGTTCAATAATTGCACTGACACTGAAACACAAGGTAAATTAAGTCTTCATAGAAGCTGGATATATGTAGTGAATAGAATGCAGATGAAGCTGCCATTGTATAGAAGCTGGACATAGATATCATGATTTTTTAGTAAACCAGGACCCATTAAGAGGAGAGGGAAAATTGTTTCGCAGCAATAATAAACTAAATCGTGGAGGTGCATGACAAGGTTTTCTGGCCGGGAGTCAAGATTAAACCAGCCAAGGTCAGCTATTTATTCTGGAAAGGAGTGAACATGCAAAGGATGAATCATACCTTGTTACGGTGCAAAGAAAGAACATCAAGACTGACAGGTTTTATTCATATAAAGCCTACAAAATGGACCAAATCGTGGTCTCCTGTCACGTGAGCCAAGGATCAGAATAGAGTTTGGACTTGGAGTTCTGCAATACAATAGTGAGTGCTCTGAGGTGTGCACAGACCACGGCAGTCTGCTTTCCGGGTTGAGGAGAGTCTTTCCTTGCTGTTTTCTTGTGTGGGAGGACCCACATAAACCCTAACTGTACCGCGGAGTGGTATGCGTAGTTGTGCACTGAGGTGTGTGCAGTCCACGGCAGTCCTTGGAATGGACTGGATAGAGCCGAGGGACTCTGCCGCCGCCGACATGGAAAAAGAGTCAGACGCTGTGAAGTCTCATCTGTCTGACACGGAATCAGGAGGTCGTCGCCTGAGAAGTCACAGAACTCAAGCCAACAAGAAGTCACCGATTAGGAGAGGTAAGACTTCTAACGCCCCTGATCCCAACAGAGACTCCTTCAGAGATGGCTTTTCAATCTCCACTCCCCCTGGCGAGCGGCCCTTACTCTGTCCGACACTCTGTTCGACAACTGAGGATCAGATCTGGATCAATTTCATACTTCTCTGACCCAAAAGGGAGACAATCCACAAACTGACAAAGCTCTGCCCATTTTCTGTGGCATTCCAGGTCTGGTTCCGGGATCTCTGGGAGTGGGCTCAGACACAGGGCTGTCCTGTTCCATTGTGAGTCTTTTGCCATCGGTCCTAGTTCAACCGGAAGCACCCGCTACACCCGTTCCGACTGCTGATCTCTCCTCCTGCCCCCCGCACCACTAGACTCCCGCTTCAGTGAGTGGTGGTCCGACCGAGGTGATCAAAGGATGGCCTTGGCCGGATCCTGTTCTGGAGGCGAGGATGGGCGTCTGAAGTGGAGTGAAGACCCCAATCAACAAAGTCAGGGACATGGGACTCAAAATCAGCAGGAAATGAAAATACCAACAGCCTGTTATAGATGTAGCCATCTCTATTAACAGAGACCCCTTCTTTTTGCCCAATCAACCCCAGATGGTTTCCGGTTCCCCACATGGTGAAAGAGTGGGCCCAATTGCTGGATTTGAAAGCTGCAGTAACAACACAATGGCTCAAGTGCATGCTGAGCCAGGGCTGGCGTCTTCAGCAATCGTTCCACTACACCCATTCCATCAAAAGGACTGGGGTGCATCTCTTAAACCAGCCAGTGGAGATTTTGAAGCAGGAAAATGTAGTCCGGAGCGGGATCCTCAAGAGGACACACAGACAACTAAGGACAGAAGTTTGGAAACTAAACCCGGATCCTACAGGGCAGCTATTAGAGTCATCAGAGACACACATCGCTAGACCCAGGGGCTCGACCATGCTTCCACAGAAAAAAACATCTTTAAAAAAAAGAGGGAAAGAGAAAATTCATGCGATTCCTACCACAGAAAAGAATGGAACACGGGAACCCAAAAATGAGACCTGAAAATTATTGTGCAGAATCCAACTTGGGCCAAATAAGAAAAATGAAACAGGGAAGAAAACTCTTCACAACCTGCTGCTCTCAAACGCCCAAAAGGACTTTTTCAAGAGACAATACAAGCGTAAACTGGACCAGGACACTGACCTTTCAGATACTGAAATACTGGAGGCCATACAAGATACGCCCTCAGCCAATAAATCAAGGAAAACTGACGCAACCCTCGGCTGGACTGGAAATTGGCCGCCAGCACTAAATCTGCAAACCCCAATACAAAACAGTCCTTCGAAGGTTTCCCAACTGAGGAAGTAACAAGACAATAAAACACCGGCACAGGAGACTATACAAGTAGTTAAAACACCCATTGTGCCAAAAAACACAAGCCAGGAGAAGGGCAAGGAATCCGTGGTATCGGTCCCCTGTTCTGCAAATAATTTTGCAGGAGCGAAGGCTGTACCAACAATGCTCCCGGGCCTTGGGAGTGAAAAAGATCTTGAAATCAGTAACCAACGTCACGTAGGGGACAAAGCACTGGAGAGCCCACCGCCAACAGACGGTGACCAGAATATAAAACCGGGCAAAATTCGAGACAGCTCCCTTGGCAATTCACGAGTGGTAGAAGCACCATCACTGCAAGTGCAGAGTCCTGATGTGAGAAATTTGGTGGATGATTTAACCTTTCTCGCATCTTCAGTTTACCAACGTACCCCAATTGTGCATACACCACCGAAAAACAGAAGACTCAGCAAAATACCATCAGCATCCCAAAAAGATTCTCCAACTAAAAAGCCTGATCTTCTTACAATCATGTTGGCAGTGACAATAGCCTTTGCACCATTTGAAAAGCTTTATAAGGCTATAAATGACTCTATGAAAGATAATACAACAGTGTTGGCCATGATGCATTCCAAACTAATTTTGTTGAAGGCATTATAACAGCAATAGAGCAAAGAAACATACAACAGCATGCGGTTTGGGAATCAAGGCTAGCCCTACTTGAAGAAAAACTAAATTCTAACAGACCGCCCACCTTAATTCAAATAAGTAGAACAGCTAAAGAAACGCAAACACCTGCAGAACCTTGCCACCGACAAATGGCTTCGATTTATGTAAAAACTACCAACAAAGTGACTCGAGCTACGAGTCCACTTTCAAAATAAATCGACCATACCACGAGCAAAGACATCATTAGAACGAGACATCAACAAAAAGCAGCAAGTGTCATTGCAATTAGCAGGAACTAGCCTTCGACCATAAAAAAAGCGAGCAATATCAGTGCTCAGTCCGCTACGAAAGATCCTAATAAAAAAACTTGCATCAACTCCTCAGGCCCGTGAGAAAAACAGCAGGCCAATCCAAAAGTGATGGACCTGAGCAAATTACCCACCACAGTTGAGGACTTTATGGCAAGTAGTTCCTTGATGGATATAACTCAACACTGGGACTCAGCAGACGGTTCAGAAGACGTGCTGGAAGCCGCCCTTCGTACAGCTGAGTATGTAACAAGGCCTGCATCTTCAAGATCGACGGAGGAAAGTAAAAGCAAAGTTTCCATCCCGGCAACTGCACAAAGTCCTATTCGTAGCAAGTCCACGTCATCTAAGCCTATAGACTATGATCTAAAAGAAAACGAGCGACAACTGGACCGCCAAAAAAGTACAAGCAGTGAAACTGCTAATCTAACGGACCGCCTCTAAACCCGAAACAGCAAGCTATATCTGATAGCCATAAACCACACCTATGGCCAAGTATCGCCGGCCCATCAAAGAGACTCACCTGCATCTTTAAACTAGAGCAGGCATCGAGCAAAGACAAATATATGGTCCTAAAGAGGAAATCATTCTTGAAAATACTGGCTAAAGTAGACAATCTCCGATCTCTAAAAACAGAGGACTTCACCTTGATTGAGCCCTATCACAGAGACAAAAAAGCCAAAGCATATCTACACATCAAAGCTCTAGCATTACATGAAGTGCCACAGGAAGTGTACTTAGAACTTGCTCACATGGATTTCCATCTTTCGGAACTAAGAGGGTCATTCTTGGAGACTGAAAAAATAAACAAAGACTGAGACATGACGATAAAGAAACATCAGTATACATCGAGAACTGAAGATCTCTATAAAAACAAGAGATGGGAAAGAAGGTCTATATCCCCTGAAGGCAACCGCTATAGATCAAACAGGCGACAGTCGGAATGGTCAGAAACCACTAAACACCATTCATATCACTAAAATGAAAATAGAGGAAGTGAGAGACAAAAGGCGGATAGAAAGCTTGCCCGTACAAGAATAACAAGTACCCAGCTGAATTTGCCTCAGACCTATGACCCTGTTATCATGACTAACACAACTGCATGTGATCCCCAGAAATCAGCAACAAAAGACTCTAAGTGGGAATCCACTGACGGAAAGCCACAGAGGCGACCGTGGACATTGTTTCAATCAGCTCTAAGCACCAAGTCTAAGAGATAGCAACCATTACAGGACGATGCATCATCATCACATCTACTTTAACAGTATTCTGATACCTTCTCAAAGAAACCCTAGAATATGGGTTAGTGGAACACCAGAGGCCATGTCAATCTGACAAAACCGGATTGCCATGACTTGGGGGCCTACGACATCTTGTGCCTCCAAGAGACCTGGTTGGCGGAGAAGCCTTCTCTTGACGGCTTCTCTATTGAAATATCTCCTGCTTCGAAAGGTCTGCTGGGCCGCCTGTCTTCCGGCCTGCTAGTAGCGATCCATTCTGGCTCAGGGATCACTGTCACGAAAAAACTGATCGAGTCCTATGAACTATTGCCAGTCCTACATCATGGTGCCACTTTGATCTGGATTCCAAGTCCTGTACCACCACACAGTTGGTAATTGTCAACCTATACTGGAATCGTCAGAGAACTACGACCGCAAAATACTGTGCATCAGTGGCGAACGTCATTGACAACATTTTTGTAGAATATAAGACACCCTACATCATCATCTGTGGGGATGTAAACGCCAAATGCATGGACTCCAGCACAAACTTGAACAAACCTCCCCCCAGTTCCTCAGCTGAGGAGAGAGGTACGGCATGGATGAGGCTAATGAATTCCTAGAACTTTCATAATGCATCATGGCTGCAAGGTACTCATTCCCTGCTACCAACGTGGGAACGCGACAACTCTGCAGCAACGCTTGACTATAAATTAGTCACCCACACGCTGCTTCCATATTTAACGACCTTTGTGGTAATTAGAACTAAAGAAAGTGACCACAATTTGCTCAAGATGTTTTGGACCTCTAGTTGCCCCCCAAAATAAACCTACAATTCGAGCATTGAGGTAAACAGCCAGCAAACACGGCTTCGCCTGACAGCATCAGATATCCGTAAATCTTAATGTCTGGTGAATCTATTCAAAAAGCGATCTACAGATCAAACTACATGCCGCTCCTATCGACATACTAAAAAGGGAAGTCGGGTACAAACAAAGTAAAAACAAGCAATGGGCAGGGCATGCATATAATAAGACCTTGGTGCTCAAAAGGTGGATTTTGAGAAAATTGAAAAGAAAAACAAATACCCTCAACACTGATGAATCCTGGACTGCTTTCCGCCTTGAGACAAAGAAATACAAATCATGGCTCATAAATCACAGGACAGTTCTCTATCAGAATGACGCAGAGGAAATGTTAAAGACACAAAGCAGTAAGAAGTTGCGTGACTTCTGGACATTAATTAACAAAATAGACTGGCAAATTGATGAGCAGCTCTCAAAAACAGTATCTGAAGCAAACTGGGTAAGCTACTTCTCATCGCTGTGATATCAGAAGCAACGTGGACAGATTTACCAGAAGAAGACGACATTAAAAGAGTTATACTCAACCTTAAATCATCAAGAGCTCCAGGGCCAGACGGCCTGACAAATATCCACTTAAAACAACATCCTGAGGAGTGGACATCCCTTATTAGCAAGATGTTCTTACAATGTAAGGAGAAAAAACTAATTCCGGACTCATGGACTCAAGCAGTGGTCGTCCCAATCTTCAAGAAGGGCAACAGAGAAGACCCAGCCAATTATCGCTCAATAGCTTTGTTAGACATTATTGGTAAGATTTTCGCAACTCTAATGCTTATGCGATTTCAAAAATGGGCTAGTGCTTCACCTAGCGCAGACCTTTTCCAAACAGGTTTCCAGAAAAACGCAAGTACGGCGGTGAACATCCTACTCTTAAACATAATAAAAGGAAATGCAATGACAGGTGCCCCGCATGTTTTTTTAGCTTTTGTCGACCTGTCGCAAGCTTTCGACAAAGTCGACAGACAAAAACTCTGGACAAAACTCAAGGCTTTGAACTGTCCTCTCTCAATTTTGGAGCAGGTGATGGCTCTGCACACGAACACCAACTTACGTGGGCGCTTAAGCCAGCAGGGCCTTTTGTCAGAGGCAATACCGTCGGAACATGGAGGGAAACAAGGCTGTCCCTTGGCCCCAGCTCTTTTTCTCGCCTTTTTGGGAGATTATAAAGACTCAGAAGCCAAGGTAAGATTGTTCCCCCAAAAGTAGGTAAAAGTTCTGTCTCGTGTATTCTATCCGCTGACGAATTGATTTTACTGGATCAAACTCAGGTCGGCCTCCAGCGCCAGTTAGATAACCTCGTCCATTATATAAAGGAGAATAACCTCGAAATCAACAAAGCAAAGACTAAAATACAGATCTTGGAAAGATATCAGAAAAAGAAAAAAGAGAAGCTACACCGGTCGTTGGATAACACCAAAATTGAAATCGTCACCTCCTTCAAATATTTGGGAGTCCAAATCGACAGCTCTAAGAAAGAGGCGAAAATGCAACTTGCACTTTGGGAAAAAACAAAAAATGGAACAGCCCAAACTAGAGCGTTCGACAAAAAATGTGGAAGATTTTTCTCTACTCCCGGCAATTGAGTTTTATAAGGCTAAAGTGGTTCCCTCCCTGGTCTACGGGATGGATGCGACTCTGACCATTCCTGATTCATCATGGCCAAAATTGGAAGGCTACCTATGGAAATCAGTCCTTGGGATTCCCAAATCCACCTCATTTGCAGCTATTAGCAGATAACTTGGCCTACGCTCCCTGGCCGCAGCAGTTGAGAAAAATACTATGCAACTATTTAGGAAGACCCTGATGCCAGACAGCTTATCTATATACCAGCTGATCGCGGAGGAAATTAAAAGTGGACACAGTAACCTGCTAAATGAGTGGTGAAAGTTCAAAGAAGCAAATTGAGCGACATAGCCTGCATCGAAGAAGACTTGATATATAATCCTCAAAGAGTGAAAACTAAAATGGAAAGCCAGGACAGGATTACAACTAACGACAAAGCAGTATCCAACAAACTGCTAAAGCATCTTCCAATGACCTTTAACAAACTAAAAGTTCCTTAGGCACATTGTGCCAAATTTCCCGATAAATCTATGAGGAACATTTTCATGAGAGTGCGTTTAAATCTGCTGCCAACACAGGAAATTCTGGGCATTAGGGCGACTAGTGATTCCAACAAATGCAGACTGGGTGATGACTTGAATCAACCTGAAATGGTAAGACATCTTTTGATGGTATGTCCACAAATGAGAAAATGAGAAAGGAAAGAGTCGCCTATTTGACGCCACTTCTTGCTGGTTCGACGCTCACTGAAGAGGAGGTATGGTGGAACCACTTGATTTCCACCGAACAAACGAGATGCCCTATTGCAATAGCAAAGCTTTTGGAAATTGCCTTGAACAAGATTAAATCCCACCCAGAGTTGAAGATATCCCCCTTTGAACTTATTTTGGACCAGGTGCAATTTGGGAGGAAATCCTAAAGTTTTATCTACACGCCCCAGCGGTCTTTTACTTTTACTTTTACATGTACCTTTTCTACTGCTTCTCAGACCTTGTAAAAATCTCATTGATTATACACAAGTAAATAAAAAATAAAAAAAATAGTGAGTGCTCGCACTCCCATATAGTCTGAAGACAAGGATACTTTAGCAAGGCCAAGTTCAAAGACAATCTTCGTGGCAGAAGGCTTGGGTGATGAGAGATGCTGAGCTAATTGGGTGGGGGGGTAGAGTCAGGCACATCTCCTTGCACCTGGGTCTAGTCTTATGTGCTGCTAAGTGAACCAAATGTTCCAGACATGGCACAGGCGTGCCAACCAATTGTAGTGGTCCATATAATGTAGGACCTTATAGTTTGAAAACTAATGAGAAACTGTTTATCTAATGTTTCTGAGATGACAAGATTAGAGGTAGGCATATTATTGTCCACTTGACAGTGGGCAGTCAATTACAATCATAGTTCCTATAGATAATATACTTAGATGTTCCCCTTGAGCCAATACAGACCCCTACTAGGTTTTTCATTATTTACCACCTAGTGTGACGTCACCTCAGATGTATTTATTTGTTTATAACCATGTTTTGATGAAATGATTGTTGAGAGAAATCGAGTGCACATCCGATAATGTTCGTTGTAACTCCCTCTTTAGATAATTGTTAATAAAACACTACTTTGCCATCTTACTGAGTTGGTTTGGTTATTTGGACTCAGAGTTATTCTATGAACCCATTCATTGCATGCACGTTTCTAAAGGGCCCTAGCTCACAGTCCTGATGAATGAGGTAACATCGCTATTATTGTCTTGAGAGTGTGACCCGCGTTATAATGCTGCCACGTCAGACAATTGTTCACAAATTGTGTCACATGCTCCTGTAAGTTAGGTATGAACCATTACTCTTGTAGCTCTACAGTGACATATTCCTAAGAGGTGTGCACTGGGTAATGCAATGTTTCCAGTGCTACGTGAAGCAGAGTCAGGGGCATCATTGGTTCCCCTGTGCTATGCTGTTGCCATATCAGATCTGTGGGTGATAAGGAGCAACCTCTCCTGGTCCTTAGCTCCTGTTCCTCTAATGGATCACCCCCCTGCACATCTATGAGTTGGGTCACAGACAAAGAGTTGTAGTGCACCATGTGTGGTGTGGGTGGGCATGCTATTTGTACAAGCATGGGTACTTTTTGTTGTGAGGCATATATTCTCTTGTACCCAATGGCATGTGTGCTGCTTCTTTGGCCGCAACATCTGCTCTGTCGTTCCCTTTGGAACTTATGTTTGTTTCCCATTAGTATGGGTGGTGCATTTCACCACTTCTAATGCTACAGGAAGTGGCAGTGCCTCTATCAATCTTGACAATAACTCAGCATGTTGTACTGGGGAGCCATTTCTCCTCTGGAAATCCCTTCCTTTTCCACCTTGCTGGTCTTTAATGCACAGTAGATGGGACATATGCTGAGTCAGCGTAAATGGTCACAAAGTGACCCTCTGACATTTCCACTGCAGTTATTAAGTGCTCCAGCATCACCAAATCTAGGAGACTGCTGTAGAAGGCGAAAGGTTTTTGGCCTTGATTTTTCTTCTTTATGAGGACAACCATCATCAATTGGCCATTTAAGTGTGCAACCAAATAAAACATCTGTTTATAATATGACTTTGCTACAAAATGAGCACTACTAAGTGCTTCTTTTAATTCCCTGAATAAATGACTAATCTCCTCTGTCCAGACAAAGCAGCCTTGTTCCTTCTATACTTCCTTCAATCAGAAAGGGTGTTTTATATGTGCAATAATCAAATTTCCACAGCCTACAATAGTTGCATAATCTCAGGAATTGCTGGATTTCCTTTACTGTGTTTGGTTGTGGGTTGTTCTCTATTGCTGGCGTCCTTGCTGGTGTGACCCTCCTACCTTCTGCTGATATTATCTGTCCTAAATCCACTATTTCCTTTTTACAATATTGCAGCTTGTCCTTGTCTACCTCGTATCCCTTTTCGGACAATAATTTCAGTAGTGTACTCGAATCCTCCCTACATTGGTCTTCTGTTGAACTAGGCACCGAAAGATATTCAACATATTCTAATACTGTGCTATGTACCTGCAATTTACTGAAGTGCATTTGTTGTACCCTGTTAAAGACACTCAGGGATTCCCAATGCCCTTGTGGTAAATGGGTGTTTTGGAGCAGTATGCTACGATAGGTAAACACAGTGAGATACCGTGAATATGGATGTTTTGGAATTGAAAAGAGTGCATTTCTTAAGTCAATTACTGCAAAACAACCTGCTTCAGTGAGAATTCTACACAAGATGATGGCCGGATTCAGTACGATGGGGACTATGCTATCCAATGGGTGGAGATCCCGGATCTTCCGCTACGAACCTCTTCCCTTTTCATTTTTTTTGACAGGGTAAATGGCTGTGTACATGTGGATTCTGAAGTCTTGATGATGCCCTGTCGCACACAGGGCCAATATTGTTTAATACATTTACTTGTCTGCCTCTCTAGACAGGGGATACTGTTTTACCCAGGGTTATATTGCTTCTTCCTTTAGCTTTATGCAGACCACCCCCGCCCCTTTCAACAACAAGGTTAATTTTCCTTGGAGGATAGCTCAGGGGCAATGCTCTGTTATTGGAATCAACACAGCAAAGAACAACACAGGTTCGATCTCCGGGTCCACGCTTGGAAACCTCGGGATACTAAGCGTGTTATAAATACCCAATTACAATAACAAAGAAAACAAGCCTACATCGTGGGGGCCACTCGTCCATATTTTCACTGGTACCTTGCTCAAATCTGCTTGTGTGTGTGTTGATATAATTCCCATAATTTGTATCTTCTGGGGGACCTCCCTATACTTCCCCTCCTCCTGATAGTCTGCAAAAAGATTTTCGTATGTCAAGTCTGTCAAACGTTGGGTTCGGTCAATGCACAGAACCATGTGCCACTTCACTCACTCCTCATCTGTTCCTTTTAAGAGTACCATGTATTTCCTTGTGAGTGCTGCTTCTACATGTATGGTGATAGTGGTACCTGACACTATTTCCATCTGTACTGCTGGTCAAAATAATAATTCTGCAGGCGGTCGAAACGTGTGATACTTGATCTGTGGCACCATCCCAACAAAACTTGTACCCCATATAATAAGTTGTGGGTGCAATGGTATGCCTTGCAGAGTAGTGTGAGCACAAAATTCGTGCATGAGTGCTATAACCTGCTTGTAATAAATGTCTGATGTGCAGCACAGGATGTCATCCTCTGTGAATGAAATAGTCATGTTCAATTTGCTCATAATGTCTCTGCCTAATATGTTGATGTGAGTGTCCTTTGAACATAACAAGGGTGCTGCAATTTATTGTGTGCCTATGGTAAGAGACAAATCTTCAGTTAAAAGAACCCTGTTACTATTGCTCCAGAGAATCCCTGTGTGTCCATTCATTTGTCTGACAGGGAAAAGGTTCCTTCTTAATACAGGACTTGGAAACTCCCCTGTCAACCAAAAACTTGTCATATTTCTTCACTGCTACCTCAGGGTCCCCCTTGGGGTCTGCATTTACTGAAAGGACTGGGCTATTGGGTATTTGTGGTTAACCCTGGGAATGGAAAGGGGTTCCTTCTGAACACTCCTGCCCCTGTAATGGGGCTGCATTTTGTGCAAACAGGTTACTGTCCCACTTCTGTGGTGCTGCGTGTGATTGTACCTGATCCTGTAGGGCATTCAGTTGTCACTGCTGGGGCACCTGCTGTGGGTGATTAACTGTCTGTAGTGCCTGGGACACCACCGTTTGCTGCAGCATTCCTGAAAATGGCGCTTATGTCTGCATGGGCTGTAACTATTGCTGTGGTATTTGCATCTGAGCCTGGGGGGTCTGCATGGGGGTCTGGTACATTTGAGGCACACCCAAGACATGCAGTGTCTGCCGCATGCTCCTAGATTCCTGTGCACAGTTTCCAATCTGACCACAAAGAAAACATGGCCCCTTACCTCTTGGTCCTGGCCCTCCATATCAATAATCCACCCCCCTTCATCTCGGTGAAAACCTCCTCCCTTGTTGATAAAATCCACCCTGTTGACCATACCCCCCCCTGTCCTGTTGGAGGAACCTTGTGCTGAAACATTCCCTCAATGTGGATAATACCCTTGTGACTGGCTATATCCTGCAGGTGCTTGTAACTGGGAGATCCCTGTGAATGCTTGTGGATGGTCCATCCCCACAGGTCTCCCACCCCCATTGATGCATGGGCTGTGGCTGTCCTGGTGTTGAATACATTAATACTGCTCCTTCCAGACTGAGTTTGTCTAATTATTTTCTGTACTAATTGTGCTTCAGCTTGTACAGCATTATTTTTGGACTACTTATCCTTAGCTTGCTGTGCTTTACAAAAGTGTATGCTTGTTTCTCGGGCCCCATTTTGCTATCCCGACCACCTTCTTTAGCACTTTCTGTATGTTTGCAGGATGCCCCATAATCAATATGTGGAAAAAAGCAGGAATATTTGCATCCCATATGTGTCCTGTCTCTAGTGTCCACATCTCTTGGATCTGTTGATGTATTGTGCAAGGGCTTCGTCTGGCTTCATTGTGCGCATTAAAATAGCCTGCATGTCTGAGGTGTCTGGGTAATTGTCTTCAATAGCCTGCATGTCTGAGGTGTCTGGGTAATTGTCTTCAATACCTTCCACATGTGCGCTCTGCAGTTATTAAATACTGTGCCATCGTGCACATTGTTACTTAGGGTAACACCATCATATCCTGCCTTCTCCCAAATTGTGTTTGCCTGTTCGCCCACCAAGGCAGCAAATAAACTCTTCATATCATCTACCGCTAGGGTAATCCCTGTCACTTCCTTTTCTAAGGCATAAATTCACTTGCCCACCCCTGTCATGATGGGCAGCAAGCTGTACATCAAGTTATCCCTGTCCATGTCAGGTAGGCCCTCCTCTAAGTATAGGAAGGTATACCAGGACAGGCAGTTGAACTGGTCTTGCAGATGACAAATTCTTCCTGCCAATGTACCCCTCAAGTGTTCCAAATACAACAACCTGAAGGATCTATTGACCGAAAGATGTGTTGGACGCTCCCGGGACACTACTGGCGGAAAAGGAAAAGTCCAACGTCAAAACTAAGTCACAATTACCAAACTTCTGTTGTTAAGGAATTCTCTGGGGACTAACCTGTTCAGGGCTGTGTGCAACAGGTGATTCCTTAGCATGTAACCCAGATCTGGATCCCCTCAGACAAACCAGAATGGTAATGGCCCTGTAACCAGACAGGTGAAGTTAACAATTTAGGCTTGAGAATACTTGCAAGAGAATAAACCATAGAAGGAAGATGTTTCTTACCAAAGGAGGTTGTTCAAGTGTCCAGAAGAATTTACAGTAGGATGAGAGAGTGATGTGCAGATGATGACTGAGGAAACGTGTCCAGGCAGCATAGGAATCCCCTAACCCGCCAGCACGAGGAAGACTAATTCTGGCAAGTGCAGTGCTATGATGGAAATCTCTAGTCCTAGCACTGTCTTGCCTACACAGTGTCAGGATCCCCTGACCCGACGGCACAAGGACGACTATTTAGTACGGAGTTAGTGCTTAAATGAAAGTCTCTAGTCCTGGCACTTACTAGAACCAAAATCCAAATGAGAGCAAACGCAAAATCCAAGGAGAGAATACGGGTCGGCAATTTACGGGCAGCAACGTTCCAAACTAGAAGCAGGAGAAGTCTGATGAAACGTTCCAAGTCAGCGTTGAGTTTGCAGTGACTGTGCAATACGTGAGACAGAAGCAATCGAGGAATTAACGTTCTGCGTCAAAACAAGAGAATTCCAAATCAGTACCACGGGTGAGGCGAGGCAAATCCAAATAAGTAGACAGAAAGGGCAAGGCAAGGGTTCAATAGCAAAATAATACGAGACAACAACACGTAACTGCTGAATGAAGACATTTCAGAAGCACCAAGCCAGAAGTAGGTGGTGCTTAAATGTGATCACTTGATCCGCTGAACGTGGACCGGATGTAATGACGTGACATGTCTCACATGAGCAGGATACCATCTTCGCCGAGGCAACCCCAGCGTGCTTGAAATGACAAATCGCGCTTGGAGAATGCTATGGCTTGAACACAAGATCGTAACCAGCCTTTGCAAACCGGAATCATCGTACCTCTGGAAGACACAGCCTTTGGCATGAATGATGGGAATACGAAGACCAGTACGTGTTAAGCGCTTGGTGTAAAGTAGCTTCTTGGAAGCATCAACATTGCATCATCCTGCAGAGGATGGTGCTTTTTAGCTGATGGGTTCCTGACAGTCCATGATGGCTCAAGGTATATACTGGGGTCCTCCTAAACCCTTCTGCAGCAGGGGCAACTGGAACTGTGGTTTTGATACCTTTTCACCTTTTTCGAGACTCATGACCGCCATCTTCCTAATTCTACTCTGGAGTGTCTGGGGCCAATACACTCTACCATCTCGTTCCCAGGGTTGTCATTTCACCAAAATGCCAGGGGTAGCAGAAGTGACATCACACAACCCTTGAACTCAGATGTCATTTGATCCCCATCAAAAAATGGCATCACGGGAAGTGATGGCACACAACCTTTCACCCCTTGCCAAAACAGGAAGTGGCATCACATAGCACTGTTCCTAAGTGCACTACGATAAATATGGTTATGATATCACTGTAATGTGATAAACATTTCATACAAAAATTAATCATCATATGTATCATTAATATCAGTGTGTATAGGCCCATATTACCAAATTACTGTGATGCCAGCAGACATACAATGCCAAATGATAATGATGTGTTACTATATAGCACTTACGTTTAAGTGCTTTACATAGGACAAAATATACATACAATAGCACCCAACCTGTGTTGGCACTCATTTATAGACCTCAGGAGGATGAAAAGGGAGTTAGCCCTGCCAGGATTCGAACCTGCAACCTGCAGATCACACACACACATTGCAGCAGCGAGCACTCTAGCCACTGAGCCATTTTAGCAGCTATTGCTACCTTACCAACTATAGAAAAATCAGCAATTACATGTCTGAATGTTCTCAAAGTCAGAAAGAAAATGACACTCTCAAGTGGATACCAATAAACTGATAAATGAGATTTAACAGTAGGCCAATTCATCTACATGTCTGGTGCAAAGTGGGCCACATGTCAAGCCTGCGTGGATCTACTTTTCAGGCTTCAGAGGATGGCAAAATACATACCATTGGGAGGGTTCATAATATTAAAGAATTTAGTGTAGCGCAGGGAAAGCAGTGCATTCCCATGGCATCCCATACTTTGGCCATTCATTACCTCATACATGCAAACAAACATCCTGAGCAGCATGCCATGGAGATAGGAAAGATAGACACATAACAACAAAAATGAATTTTGTGGCACAATGAAATCAAGGGCTTCTTGATGTGCTATGGTCAAACATACACTGTACACACAAGGATTTTGTCACGTGACCGAGGACACCGAGAAAGAATGTCTTGTGATGATCGTAACAGAGACAAAAGCAGAAAAAAACATGCTATAAATGCAAATTGCGAAAAGCAAAATACATATAGTTTTTGTCTATATTGTGAATTTGAGGTGTTTAAGAACAGACTAAATCCGACTAAATCAGTGACTTACCCCCGAAGTGTGCCTAAAATAAACCTTTAATCAGTCTAGCAATTACTGTAGAGAATTCCAGAATGACTATTTGTTATTCCTATTCTTTCTTATTTAGGGCTACTGCTCAATGTATTACAGTAGTGGAACCCCCTCTTTTTTTTAAGAGGCCTGAACAAGAAAGCCTGCCACTCCAGAAACAAAGAGCCACATGGCTCTGGCCACAGCCCAGGGGCTTCCATTTAAAATAAATATATATTTTATTTTACATTTCATTCTAGGGGTAGCAAGGGAGACCTCAAGGGTCCCAGTTGCCACTTCTGGTGAACCCCAAATGACATCCTTGCTCATTCCCTCTCCCTCTCTCTTTCCTTTTCTCTTGTTTTCTATCTTTTCTTCTCTTCCTCCCTCTTTCTCTCCAGGTCCCTCTCATCGTCCTCTTCACTCGCTGTTGCCGCACCGTAATCACTGGCGAATTCACTGTCTGCCACCCCTCCTCCTGTGAGGTTGGCCTCTGTACATTTTTTGCAATGTAATTTAAACAAAAATGTTCCAAACGTCCATGCGTCTGAGGTTATTGCAGCACATCACTCCCCCACCCGTTTCCACACTGACTGTTCTACCTCCTTCTCCACTTCTTTGAACACATCCTCTATCTGTCTGCAAATGCCTTCTTATATTTCTGTTAATCATGTGGTTTTGCCTAAGTCTATCGGACCGTGTGCAGTACTACCAGTTGTCGCTGTGTTACTCCCACCCTTTCTCTTCCTTACTTCTCCTTCAGTGTCCTCCACTGGAGGTACTCGTCGTGGGTGAGTATATCCCACTGTTGGTTGAAAAGTGGGATAGAGTATGTATGGGGCTGGGGCAGATGGGGTTGTACGCGCCTTGAAAAACTTGTGTATAGGCGCGTTATAAATACTGTATCATATCATATCATATCATACCCTGGTCTACAGGTGTGTTAGTTTCTGTCTGAATTTGCTTATTTTCTTCCTCAAACATGTTCCACAGGGCCGAAATGCTCTGTCTATTCTGTCATTTAATTCCCGTGTGTTTGGATAACAAATGAGAATACATATTCAACTATGTCGCTCTCAAATATACCTTCCCTGGGCCATGCCTTAAAGCATTGCCCTCCCGTATTCTGCACCCATTCAAAATTTTATTTAACTATGTTATCTCAATATTGTTGCAATTTAGTACAAAGGTGCTCCAAGGGAATCTCAATTTTTCCAATCAGCTCCATCCCCTCCCCTCTGATTATACTCCGACACTGCTGTAACCAAGTCTTTTACTCCGTGTTGTCAATATAACCCCTACATTTAGCAAATATGTCAATCACAATTCTTTTCACTTGTACAAGACTAAAAAAACGTGTCTTCTAAAACATAGATACAAGACATATCAACACCTCAACACTTCGCAGGGTTGGTGGTACTGTGCGTAGGCGGGAAGAAAAGAGGAGGACAGGACAAAATGAAATAGCTAGACCTAGTGAAATCAAGGTTGTTCAAGTGCGCAGACAGGAAGTGGGAGGGAGGGAGAAGGGGGACAAGTGCACCCAGCCCATCATGGACTCGGTTAAGTGTAGAAGAGGGTGCCTCTCACATGGAACGTATTCTGAGTGCAGAAGTGCGAGGCACAGTGCAGGGGTCCGGAGGCAAGTGTAGGACTGGCAGGGGAGCCTGGGACCTGTGTGGCTCTGGAGGTGCACAAGGCGACCAGTCAGCGGACTGAGCAGAGTTGGGGAGGAAAGCAAGAGAGAGGAGAAGAGGAGGTTAGTAGGGGAGAGAGAGAGAGAAGGAGGAAGAGAAGAGAGCGGTCTTAAGGAGTTTCTGGTACTTGAGGAGATCCAGCTTAAGATGAAGAGAGGCAGGGAGGCTGTTCCTGAGGGAGGCGCCTGTGGAGAATAAAGTTCTACCCCCCAAATCTCTGTTTGGAGATATGGCTCAAATGCAGAGAGTTGTAAGAGACTGAGCGGAGGGTTCTGAAAAGGGAGTATTTAGGGAGAGAGTGTTGTAGGTAGTGAGGGCGCCAGCCCCAGAAAACCTTGTGGCTATGCAGAGGGTCTTGAATTTGATGATTACAGCCCCTGGGAGCCAGTGGAGAGATTTCAGTGCTGGAGAGATGTGGTCCCTTGGCTTGAGGCCAAGGATAAGTCTTGCGGTTCTGTTCTGGATAAGTTGAAGAGGTCAGAGAGTAGAAGTAGGAAGATTTAGAAAGAGACTGTTGCAGTAGTCCAGTCCAGAGAGAACTAGGGCTCTGTAGACAGTGAGCCTCTGGGGCAAAGTGAGAAAAGGTAGAATACCTCTGATGAGGTGCAGCTGGTAGTGGGACTTTTTAGAGATATCTGGGATATAAGAAGAGAAGGAGAAAGTGGGGTCGAAGATGACCCCCAGATGTTTTGCCTCACTGGTGGGTGAAGGTGCAGGCCAGCCAGAGTGCAAGTGGGAAAGCGGGAGCAGGGGACCCAACGAGGATGATCTCTGTCTTACTGGCATTAAGGCAGAGATAATTAGCAGCGCACCAGGACTGAAATGTGGACAGAAAGTCAGAGATGAGAAGGAGGTAGAGGGTAGCCTGAAAGAGAGCTGTGTGTCATCCGCATAACAGTGAAAGTTTGAGGTGAAAGAAGAGTTCATGTGGGCCCATGGGGACATGTAGGCATTGAAGAACCAGGACGATAAATTGGATTGCTGGAGAACACCACAAGTAGAGAGAGTGATAGCGGAGAGAAAGGACCCAAGTTCCACCTGAGAAAGAGGATCTGAGTGAAAGGATGCAAGCCAAACCAGGGCCTTCTCTGTGATGCTGATGGTCTCCCGCAGGCGAGAGATCAGGATATTGTGGTTTACCATATCAAAAGCAGAAGAGATGTGAAGAAGGATGAGGATAGAGGGAGAGTTAGAGTCGCGATTTGAGAGCAAGTCTTCAGAGGTGTTTAGAACTGCTCCATGCTTCTGGATGCTCTAAAGCCAGACTCATGGTCATGGAGATAGCTAACAGATTTAGTCTGGAAGGTAAACTGGGAGATAGCAAGCTTCTCCAAGAGTTTGCCCAGCAAAGGGATGATAGAAAATAGTTGGTACATTAAGGACACAAAGCTGTAGCATGTTAAAACATATGTCTACCATGGGCCACAACTTTACAGCGCTCCGAAATCCTCACTATACTTTGCCTATGTTAAAGCGAAGGCTATGGAACGATGGCTGCTATTGAGGGGATTTATCAAAAAAGTTGGTGGAGATTCAGTAGAGGGATTGCTGAAATTTTAAACCAAAGCAATTGCACAATGTACATTATGTAATTTAGAACCTGTTCCTGACAATTATGTGGGTTAGCTAGATAAGTTACAAGGGAAAATACTTAGTTCACTTTTGAGTTTAACCAAGAGTGTTTCTGTGGCTGCCTTGAGAATGGAAGTAGGCACTACCTTCTTATACACTATTAGGAAACTAACTTGTTGCAAGTTATTTTTAAAAATAAGCCAAGTTAGTTCCACAACAGACATACCTGATATATTTACTATGTCCAACTGACATTTCTATTACCAAATGGGTAGTAAGGCTCATTTTAAATTGGCTTACTTTGTACAATATGTGGAGAATATTGTACTGCCTCTGTTAGAGGCAGCAGGCATTGGCGTTTTCTTAAATAAATCCAAGCTTAAAATACACGAATGGGACCGTGTGAGATCTATTGGTATATTAGAGAACAAACGGCATTACAAGTAGTATGTTAAAAAAAAGCTTTGAATACCATAAGCTGTGCGGTTACGTGATTAAGTCATGTACCTGAGGTTAAATATCTTAATGTTTTTAGAACACACCGGTGCCTGGCAGAATGTTAAATGGGAAACAGAATCATGCCATTTGTGTGCCGAATCTATAGAAACTAGTAGAACATCTTGACAGCATGCAAGAAGTTAACTGACCTTTACTCCAAGGGCTATAAGCGTTTTTGCACATGGAATGGCAGTTTTGTAACAGATAAGTTTTAGTCTATGATTGTGGCGGCAGAGTCGCTTGTGATTACTGCAGCTGCAATGCATGTTTGGGAGTGTACACAAGACAGATTATTAATGGACACTCCTAAAACGAAAACAAATGATACGGTTAATTCTACAGAATAAGCATGGAGTTAGACACAAGTCATCCTTGGCCCTTAGCATATTAACTTCAAAGGTAGTTTTTACTTTGAATAATGTAAACTATATAGGCATTCACTAATGAATTATAATATACATTTTTTGCATATGAATTGCTGATGTGGATTTTAATAGTGTGGATTTTATGTGTAACTTTTTAATTGAAGTTTTAGTTGTTTTGTATTTAGTGTGATGATATAAATGCAAAAGGCTTAATTAAACAAGAAAATAAATACCACACACTTCTTACTCTCCCACCTGCATCACCCCAATCCACCTCTTTATCTAATTCACAACCCTACATCCACACTCCAAACCCCAATAATCTCCTTCCACAAATAATACTCACATAAACTTCAATACTATATACAGGATTTGGCCTGCACTCATCCGGTCGACACAATTTGTCTCATCACGAGTCTGGCGGTAACCATTAAATGTGGTGGTAGCGCTATTATCGCTGCATTTAAGGGTCCGCCAGATCATGCTTTGGTGGATTTCCCCCCAGCTTTGAGCTGGGGGGAAATCCGCAGCAAAATTGCTGATTTTCAGCACGATTACCGCCGGTGGGAAATCCGCCGGCGGTAATAGCGCAAATTGTCCCCATTGGGCCCAATGGGGAATGAGGAATTCCCGAATGGGCCCAATGGGGAATGGGCAATAACCCTTCTGCCAAACCCGTGATGAGGCCCAATATCTCTAAATCTATGCCATGCTGTCCTTGCTCTACCGAGGAGAGCCCTACGTTTATTTCTAACCACTGGACATCCTTTTCTCTCTCAAGCTGTTTCCACAACACTTCAACTACAAATGACATCACCTTTCCTTTTTAATTTAAAAACGACAGTGAGGAGCAACCTTACACAATTAATAAACAATGCAACCTTTCCTCTTGCGAGAAGATACCTTATAGTACTACTTTGGCGTTTGGTCTCCTGATAAATACCAAATTCCATCAAACTCATCCTCAATACAAGAACCTAAAATGTCAAAAACAATAACACCAACGCACCGCTGCATTTTTCATGCACTGGTACACTCACGTGCACTAGGACATCCAAAGCCTCTTCTTGCTGAGTCTATCCTCACAGGCTTGGACTTCCCGCAGCAGCAGTTGGCCCTCCCAGGGTGAGGCAGACATTTCGGGAACTCCGTCGTCTGCTGGACCTTCTCGTTAATGCCCTTTATCTGGTCTCGAAGGGGACACACTGCTCCGCCATATAGTGCAGCAGAGAGCACTCTCGGACCTCGGAGAAGACTGGATATGTTGCTGGGGCTTCCAAATGTAGGCTAAGGGTCTCCAGTCGTGATCCAAGAAAAAAACAAAAGTAATCCCAAGGAAGAGCACACATTGCAAGAAAAAACTCAGCTTTATTAAACAGTCGACTGGGAGAACAAACCGCTCCATGGACCTGAACTGTAATACATTCTCAACTCCGCCCGGAAGGACTGCAATATTTATACAAGGAAATCTCACATTAGCACACTTTGTCAATTGTTACTATTTTGGGGATGTGCTAATACACAATTGATGGGTTGTCACAGAACCCTTACAGGGTTATATATATAACATGTCATGATTGAGTAGACACATTTCCTGGAACATCACTTCAACACCCTTGCATGATGTCATGCCCCTTAAGCGTCCCTACTCTCAATGATATAATTATCTGCTGACCTGCAGAAACTCTGGCATGCCATTGGTTGGCATCCACTAAATTACAGGTTGATAAATCCCTCAATGCACGATCGGACCCCCTTCGTTGGAGACAGTGCGAGCCACAGCATTCCATCAAATCAATCCAATGGACTTATGAGGGAAAAGCAAAACGGTCAGGGGCATTATTTAAGCCTCTGAAACACCATATCCCAGTCCCTCAATTGGTTCCCCAGTGCCCTCGCCACCCTGCACCTGTTTGCTCCCCGTCTCCTCTCCTGCACTGTGCCAGCTCTAGATAGAAAAAACTGTGCCTTATACTGTTGGTGAAACCCAATATCTCGTATTTAATTCTTTTGTACAAGTGTACTTGCTACCTGGGCACTTGGTACTCAGCCCAACGATCTTGCAAATAATTGTGTAGGACTGCAACTATTAATAGGCTACTGTGGGCTTCTTGGTGTCTCACCCTTGGTGAGTTGATCTAACATTTCTGCAAGTGTCAGCAGAACTTCACAATAAGCTACAGTCTTTCAAAACAACAAAAATGTTGTTTCTGTCTAATTTTCCTTGGGCCTACCAAAATATGGATGTACGTGAATATTTCCAATACGAAAATGCTGAATTTATAAAATCATGAATTTGCCATGCTCGTAACGCAATTATCACGTACATCAACCCCTGCTGTTATGCCCTACCCTCCACCCTCCTACCACCCATACTTACCTCTGCCGATGACTTACCTGCTGCCCCTCTGCATGGCTCTATCCATACGGCTCCATCCCCCAAACTTAATTGGTCCCCTGCTTCCCTTTTTTGGGATTCGAGGGACACACCCGCCACCCCGCTCCCCTTACTCAACATTTTTTTAACGTTGTTTTCAACAGTGCCGAATTCGGCATTTTCTCTCGTTCTGGATTTTATGTTCGATCTTTCTGTTGACTTCCCTAAAATATAGCCAAAATGTTCATTAATATACGTAGCCCTTAATTGCATCACACATCTAAATGACCTAACCTAGTTACCTACTAGTTAAAACTACATATAAGCTGTGTGTTGTCGCTTGTATCCTTCTCTGCGCAGCGCCCTATTCCCTAACTGTGGCACACTAGGTATAGCCTAGGTGTGATATAGGTGCAGTAGTGTGCATCATGACATCACTCTTCACAATACTTTTTGCGTTACTGCTTTGCTTTTTTATCTTGAATGTGCGCCCCCCTTATGAGTGTTGGATTTACATAATCACCCTATATCTAACCCAAATGCAATGGGCCTCATTACGTGGTAGGTGTTAAGGGATTACCAGCACTGGTAAGGGCACTGGTGCCGGTAATCCCTTACCACCCTATTCCGAGGTCCCTTAGCGGGTCTCTTCCTCAACGCCTGGTTTTACCAGGCGTTATGGAGGGACCCGTTAAGGGACTTCAGAGCTAATAACGGGCCCGCTGGTAGCGGGCCCGTTATTAGCTCCCTCCCCATTCCCATTGAGCCCTATGGGGGGTCGAATGGGAATCGGGAATGGTTCCTGGAATGGGGATTTACCGGGTCCTCCAAGGTCGGAATGACCCGGTAAGTCCCTATTCCGGGAACACGGACCCGGAATGCGGTAAGGGGGTAGCCATGGCACTAATAGCACCATGGCTACCTCCTACCGCGTAATTAGGCCCAATGTCACACCACAAAAAATATGTGACAGCCACGTCATATCAGGGGTCTAATACCTTGCTAAAAACATTTTCTCAATGTATACTTGCCCACAATTGTGGGACTTTGGACTTAAATATTTAAAGGGCAGTCCTGTGTTCTGGTTATTTTAGATGAGTTTTTGGACTTGTGCCAGATTGTATTTGTATTTTTGGATCATTCTTTTTCTGATATGAATTTCCTGTGTGTAAGAGGTGCTGATGGTTTATGTCTGAAGGTTTGTTTTTTTCTCTGACATGTACACTAATGCTGGTCTTCAGGGTGTACTTGGGTATTTCTAGAATGCCATTGCAGTCCTTGCAGATTGTGTCCTGTTAGGGAGGAGGGGGGAGGAGGAGGGGAGGCTGGTGAGGTCATCAATGAATGGTTCTAAAGGGAAGTCTTTGAAGGAGTGGCATGTCTGCTCGATTGGATTAGGGTGTTTGGTTTGGGTGATTAGAGAAGCCCAATAATCCTTGACAAACGTTAAAGAGAGATCTGTGGAAGGGCGTGAGTTTGCTTCAGTTCCTCCCTGATAAACACAATCCTTGAATTTGGTACCTAAAGGGTGGCTTCATTCTATTTGGTCACGGTTCCCAGAAACTGCATAGTCTGTGAGAGAAATAGATACGATTGATCGTACTTTTTTACAAATCCCAAATATTATAGACGAAAGACAGCCCACTGAAGATATTTGTATTCCTAATCCTGGGAATGGACCTTAATTAGGATGTCATCTAAATGTACCAATGGATGTCTTGCGAGGAATTGCCATCTGGAAAGGATGTGAAAGCCCTGGCATTTTCGTTTTTTATTAATTCAAAAATGTGGGAAATTCTGTCCAAAAGCATAGTGTGTACCTGTGTCCTGCTGCAGCTGCATCGGTATGTTCATTTCCAAGCCTGCTCTACTAGCGGCAGGGAGCAGGTTCAGAGGCCACAGCTGTCCATCTGACAGCTGCAGTGATAGACAAGTCTCTTCAGTGCATTAGCTGCATTTACGGATTGCACCCCTGTACCAAAGCTATGGCATGATAACCTTTAAATATAAGCTATGACTGAGTTAAGACATGGTGTATGCCACTACTCATGATCATTGCAACCACATCCAATTCATATGACACATGTGCCAGCACCGGTGATCTAAGCTTAGCTGTGGAAGTTGTTGTGTAGTCTTTCCAGTGAAGGTTCTGCCAGCTCACTGGCAGGAGTGTAGCCTTGGGGGATTGCCTCTCTTTGTTCCTTTGTAAGGGCAGTCAACATCCTTTCCCGAGGGACAGCCACCCCACAGGAGGCTGGTTTGGGAAAATGAATGATAGGGCACACCCTTGCACAAAGGACTAGGACTCACATCAGGGTGCTGACTTTTCAAAGGCCTTTGATTCTATTGAGAAGTGAATGGGCAGGGTTGGTGTAATCAGGGAGACATCTTTACAGTTTGGGGAAGATTCTGCAACCTTCTTTCTCTCTGCCTCTCTCTCTCTTTCCTGTCCCCTCAACTTTCTGTAGCACTTTGGGTGTGATGTCAGACGGGAAAAGTCTACTAATTTCAAGAGCAGGAATTGAACACCTAAAGCAAGCTAGCTGAATCATATTGTAATGATATTCTGGACTCCACATCTTGAAGAAAATGTCATTTGGACTCTGCTGGGAGAGCAGTCCTTTCCATGGTCCTCCAATTGTGAGGTGAAGGCAGGTGTTCCAAGGCAGAGGTGAGGTCTGCCCCCTAACCTTCCACAGGGATCATTGGGAGTGAACCTGCTGCTGGAACAATACCCGCCTCTCTGCCAGCCAGTGTGGTACCCAGGACCTTACCATGTTGATAGACCTTTGCATTTGTGTGCAAGCCTCCCCCATGGTTGGCAACCTGCAAACAAGGACACTACTTGTCCCTAAATCTCATTAGTGGGACTCACAGCAACCTGAGAAGTGACCAGTTGCTGTAGCAAGTACTGCCTCTCTGCCAGCCACAACGGTACCCAAGAATTCACATGTTGAAGGACCTCTGAAGTTGTGTGCCAGCTACCCCCGTGTTTGGGAGCAGAGGGAAAGGACTCATGTTGTCCCTGAGCCCCTGAATGGGTATTTACAGCACACTGAAAGCTAAAACAGCCGCAATCCTAGTGTTTTTCACCATTGAACTGCTTGGAGATGTGTTTGCAGTATCTTTCAATACATTTAAATAACCAGGAACCTCTGTTACTGCCTTTTTGTCCAGCCAACGGTGTCCCAGTTAAGGGTGGAACTGTGAAGGCCGAAAACCAGCTGTCTTTGCCTCTTAGCCTATGAACCTTTGCTTTACTGTGTGCTTCTACATGTCCGTAAGTACCAATTATTGCTTCTTCTCAGCTTCAACCTCACCCTGTGCTTCTCATGCTACCTCTTCCATTCCCTTCTACTTCTCTCTTCACTCTCCTCTGCTCAGAAGCATCTCAACTATCTTCCCATCCCTATCATCTCTTCTTCTCAATGTAACTCCTCTTCTAGTTCCACTACTGTCTCTATTCCCAAAACGTACTCGAACCCTTACTTTGATTACACTTCCTCTTCTTACATCTACCTCCAGCATCTCTCTATTTCTCAGATTTAATGTTGCTATGCTTCTACATCTCACTCTCTTTCTATTACTCTTTGGAATGCACAGTCTGTCTGAAAAACAACCCCCCTTACCTCTGACTTCTTCATTTCTCATTCTCCTGACCTCATTACCCTTACTTAAACCTGGATCGCTCCCTCTGACTCTGCAACCCATGTGACCCTTCATGGCTCTGCCTACATCTTGACTCACTCTCCCTGCCTCAATGACAGAGGTGGTGATTTAGGACTGTTTTCATCCTCCAAGCTACCTATCTCTCCTACTCCCCTATCTCTAGCTAATTCTCCTTCAATCAAATACACAATCTCCACAATCACTTCCCTCTATGATATACATATTCTCTCAGTGTTCCGGCCACCTGGTCTGGGAGGTCAATTCTTCAACCCTATCTCCCAACTAATTGTCTGTCTCCTTCACGATCACCATCTTATTGTCATTGGAGACTTCAAGCTCACTCTCTTTGCTGCTCTATCTACTGACTTTATTTCTCTTCTACTTAACCACTCACTCTCTTCTGTCAACTCTCTGTCCACCATTTCAAATTGAAACTCCCTTTACCATATTCTTCCATCCTCTCAAGTCTCCGCCTCTAATATCTCCAAGGCTCCTTCTCCCTCTGATCACTCTGTCATCTTTCCCTCAATCTCCACCCCTGCTTCTTCCTCACTCTCTCCATCTACAGCTACCACTAAGCACAGGATTCCCTCCTCCAAACTCCCTAACTATCTCTCTGACCTACACCACTTACTGTCCTCCTATGCTGAACTCACCTTTCCACCCAGTGAAGAAGCCTTCCCTATCTTTAACGCTGCTCTTTATGCTCCATTCTTCACTGACTACCCTCTTATTACACTCACTCCTAAATCTTCCCCTCCACACTCTCATCTGCACCCTGAGAACAACAATGCCGAAAATGCTTCCCACTTGGCAAAGGCCAATGCACTCCTCCAAATCTATCTCACTGCTCTGCAAAACTATTCCTCTACTCTTCACTCTGCCAAATGTGACTTCTCTCTCTCACTTCATCTCAATCCTTCCAAACTTGACACGTCCAAAAATCTCACAACTCAATTCTTGCACCTCCTAAGCCCACCTCCATCTCCTCTACTCTATCTGTGAATTATCTTGCTGTGCTTTGGTTCTAAAATGTCTACCATTCACAATACCCTTGGTACTCACCTTCTATCCTCTCCTCCTGCTTATTTTTCTCCACCACTCCTACTCTTCCATCCCACTGCTATGTCTTCCTTTGCTCCTCCCAACAATGATGAGATTATTGCCCTACTCCTCAAGGCTAATGCTTCCTGTTTTCCCACTGACCCGCTGTCCCTGCACATTATGAAGAACATAGCTCCCA
This sequence comes from Ambystoma mexicanum, assembly GCF_040938575.1. Lineage (NCBI taxonomy): Eukaryota > Metazoa > Chordata > Amphibia > Caudata > Ambystomatidae > Ambystoma > Ambystoma mexicanum. The sequence continues at coordinate 722,224,470 of NC_090932.1, forward strand.
GTGTTGCTACACACCTTGATTCCCTCTTCAACTCCTCTCTTGACAATGACACTTTTCCCTCATCCTATAAGACAGCTACTGTCATCCCCTCTTAAGAAACCTGTTCTACATTGTAACTGTCCTGACAATTATCAGTCTGTGTCTCTTCTACCACACTATTTCTAGACCAAGTAGTATTCAATTGATTCACTGAGGTCCTTGATACTCAGAACCCATGTGACCCATTTCAATCTGGCTTCTGACCTCTACATTCTTCCAAGACAGCTCTTCTCAATGTCAACAGCGTCATCTATTTTGCTCATCATGCAAATCTTTCAATTATTCTTATTCTTCTTGACCGTTCTGCTGCATTCAATACTGTTGACCATTCTGACCTTCTCTCTACATAATCTCTCCTTGGCATCAGAGATAAAGTCCTTGCTTGGTTTGCTTCATACCTTCCCCCCAGACACTTTCAGATGTCCTGGAACAGCCTTACCTCCCCACTAACCCCTTTACTGTTGGAGGTCCACAAGGGTCTGCCCTTGGTCCACTACACTTCTGCTCTTGGCACCCTGATCTCCTCTTACGGATTTTCATATCAACTCCTCGCTGACAACACTTAGATTTTCTTCTTTCACTTCTTATGTAAAAAGCTGTTTCTAAAATGTCAAACTCTCTTTCCACCATCCAATATTGGATGGTGTCTCACTCGTTCATGTTCAACTCCACTAAGACTGAGGTTCTCTACTTCTTAGGCAAACAGGCTATCTCTTCCTGTCCCTCTCTTCTTATCTTCTCTCCTGACTACCTTCCTTATTATTCTTCCACTCGTAACCTAGGCATCATCTTTGACCCATCACAGAACTTCTCACTCTTTATCTCCTAATCTGACACTGCAGCCAGACTCAACCCCCTCAATATCTTAAAATTCTCTCATCTTCTTCCTTTCAATACTGCTAAACAGCTAATCTCCTCCTTAGTCCTTTTTAAATCTGACTACTGTGCCAGTCTTCTCTATGGCCTTCCCAACTATGCTTTTTCACCTCTGGACAAGGTCTTCAGCTTTGCAATCTGCACACTTTTCAACCTTTCTTGCTTTACATCTACCTTATCGGCCCATCATCAGATTAGCTGGCTATCTATGAAACAAAGGGCTTAGTATAAACTCTTCTCGTCCTCTTCAAAACTATCCACAGACTCTCCCATCCTACCTATCTGTTCATCTCACTCCCTATTCTCCTCATTACTCCTTACAATCATCCTCAGCTCACCTCCTTGCCAACATTTGAGCCCCCTCTGCTCCCTCTTGTTTCTGCTTTCTCGCTCTCCCCACTCCCCTACTCTGGAATGCTTTTTCTCTCCCTCTCTGTACTACTCCAACTGAACCACTATCAGATACAACCTCAAATCTCGCCTTTTTTTTTAATAACCTGTTTCCTAGCACTCTACACTACTGCATCATCCTATTTTCCTCTCTCCCTACCCTTCATGGATAACAATACAACACTTTTCCATCACCCCTCCATCCTTAATTCAGCACTTCCTCCACAATCTAATTCCCATTTCATTCTGTCCTGTCCTTATCCCTGGTTTATGTTTCCACCTTCCCCTGCAACATCTGGTCTTAAAGTCACATTCTCTCACCCCAATGTAAAGGACCAATGTCCTCTGCTCTGTTATGACTGGTACATTTTGGAAGTGTTTTTGTGCCAAAAATGCATTGTTCTCCCTGTGTATTTTGTGGATATAAATACATACATTTTGCACTCTCCAGACCATGACAAAAGCCCCAGGAAGTCTGGTTTGGTGCAACTGGACCACCAAGAACTGAAAAAAGGTAGTATTGACTGCTACCTGCACCCGGGCCGTCTCTGGGCCCCAGAGACAGGCTGGGTCATTTAATCCTTTTTTGCAACCCCAAGAACATATGCTTTGAACATTGTGGTCTAGTCATTGCCCTTTCTCCCCCTGTCTCAGTACCCACAGTGTTGCATCTATTCTATCTTTGCACATTCTCGCTCCCTTCTACAGAGGTGGATTTCCACAGTGGTTTCTAGTTAATTGTGAATGCACACTGTGTGCTTGATTAAAGTATATATTTCTTATAGAACCTCGATTGGACATTCATTCATCAATACGTGTATTCAGAAACAAATTTTCCATAAACAACAATGCAATATAAAATACAATACAAAACACATGACATAAGGATAGAAACGCATTGGATAAAATGACAAGATTTAAAAAGTGCCTCTGTGTATGCGATTAAAATCCTCCAAGGGGGGGCGCTGTTGAGCAGCCTGCAAGATGGCTGCCTAGCTTCCTCGTTCCGTGCCTGACTGCCAAATATCCGTCTTTATCAGCGGCTCTCTCTGCCATCCAGCGCTGGGAATGAGCGTAGTGTGTTGGTGAAGCCCAGAGCAAAACATAGATTCGCCTCGGGCGAAAACGGACCTCCACGGCTGAATCTGGGCCTCTTCTCCTTCCGGGCCGGCTGTCTACTTTCTGCGCCCTGCCGGGCTGCGTGTCGTCGCCACGGGCCCGGCCCTCCACACACTGTCTGACTGCGGACTTCATTGCTTCCACGGCCGGCTGCATACCTGTGGTGCCCTGCCGCCGCAAGCCCAACCATCTGGACGCCGCTGGATCTGCGGACCTGCTCTCCTCCCCGCCCGGCTGCCTACCCGCTGTATCCCCCGGGCGCTGTGGAGACTGCACTCCCTGTCCTGGCCCCATTCTCTTCGAGGCATGGTGCACCTGAGTCTGCTGCTACGCGGGGCTGCTAATCCGTGTTGGCTCGCCCTTGGTGCTAGGTTGGAGCGGCGGCCGGAGCTGCCCGGATTGGAGCCCGATTGACTTGTCCTGCGCGGCGGGGGCTGCTGGAGTGGCCCCGCTGCTCTGCTGGGAGTGCAGCCTCCCATCTGCACCTATCCCGCTGGTCCCCGCTCCGCCGGGGGTGCTCGGGCGGCGGGGACGGCCGGCTGTCCCCAGCCGTGATACTCGCCTCGGCGGCCTGCCTGTGACTATCCTCCTGTGGGCCTGGGGATGGGCCGTGGCGGCTGGGGGCAGCGGCCACGCGTGGGGCCTGGAGCCGCCCCCCTGCAGATGAGGGGTTGAATGTAACACGCCATGTGCCCCCTAAGCGCCGGTGGCATACCTGGCCTGGCTGCGGGGCCGTCCCAACTGGCCCTAAACATCCCACGCATTCTACCCCACCTGGGACCCGCATGCCAGGGGCAGTATACTAGATTTGGCGGCCCCCCGGGCCTGGGGTTCGGCATGGCGCCGTTCCCCCCGTAGGGCCCTATACACCGTGGCGAGATCTGCCCACCTCCTCTAAACTCAGGGCCCACGCCTGGGGCGTTGTAGCGGCTTCCCCTGATCAGAGTGGGCAGCGCCATTGTGTACCCTGGAGACCTGCTGCGCCCGCATCTTGCATACCACCTGGGGGTTCACGCGCCTCGCAATCCATCTTCTTCATCTAACCTACCGCCTTGAACTGCACTGCCTGCCGCTTCTGATATTGGCGGTCTGCGGCCCTCCTCTGCCTCACAGTGCACCCCATCTATCTGGTCGGCCCCCTGCTTGGCTTGTGCTGCTTCGCTGGATGGGGGGATGTGCTGAGCCTCCCTGGACAGCACCACCGGCACCCCAGAACAAGACAACCCTATAGGTGGCTCACCCCCATCCCTCCTGTGAGCTCAGCCTTTCGTCGGACGGGGCAGTGTGGACCCTCTTCCCTGCCCCGATACAGATACACCCAAGGAGTCTAAGAGCCACGGACCATACGCCTTGAATCATTCCATTACCCTTCATATAAATTGCGTGGGGCTAACAAGGCGGGGGCAGTGTGGCCTTCATGAGGACCAAGCTTGTTCAACACGGAACCAGACTGACAGAGACTGAGACTAGAATCAAAGCGAAATACGATGACTTAGAGTCCAGATCCCAGAGAAACAACATTCGCATTGTGGGGGTCCCGGAGTCCGCCCTCAAGGGCAGAATGGAACACACTGTTGAAAACCTCCTTGGAGACCTTCTGGACAATCCCCAACTCTCTCCGTTGTTCACGATTGAGCACGCTCACTGGGCGCTGACCCCCCGCCCTAAGCCGGGCGACTTCCCTAGGCCGATCATCCCTAAGGTCCTTAGCTATAGAAACAGAGAGTACATCCTACGACTGAACCGTGAGTCTTTCCGGACTTTTCCTTTAGTGTGCAAATGGAGCGCTGGCAGATTAAATGATGTGAAAAAGTTGCTCAGAGAGAGGAAAATTGAATACGCCATGCTTTTCCCGGCCTGATTGAAACGTACTCATCGCAATAAGCTATATTTTTTCACGGTGCCGGATGAAGCGGTGAAGTTTATCGAATCCCACATCCCGCTTGCTGATCCGGTGAATGAGCCAATAGATAACGCCTGAGGGGGTGTGCGGCGGCCTTTATAGGTGGGCCCTATTGGGCACCACCACTACATGCCCTGTCTAATCTCCCTCTTTGAACTCATGGACTTTTGCATCCTGTCCATCCCTTGCTAATGTTAACTCAATACACTGGTTCCCTTGAAATTGTAATGTCATGTATTGCTGCATGATCTATGGTGCACTACACCAGTCTCTCACTCAAGTTGGATTAACGGCAGCGGCGACCCCCACTGCAGCTGCAATGCCATGTTGGGCAGGTTATGACCTTTGGTTGTGCCGGAGTTGGGCATATAGGCAGGTGTTGCCTTATTGGGTATAGCATGCCTGCGTCAGGTCTTTGGGTGGGTTTTCTTGCACTGCTGGGTTGGGGTGGGCAGTGAGGGGGGGGGTAAAGTTGTGGGACGTTATTTCAAAAATGGCAAGGAGGCTGTGGCTGGGAGGGCGGAAGGGTGCGCCATTGCATCGGCAACTACCACAGGGCCAACAGGAAAGGCCACGCGGTGCTGGGATATCCCATGAAGTAGCAATATGGCCATTAGGCTAATGACATCCGGGGGCTCAGCAATTTCACAAAGGCCCGCAGGATAACAGCATACACCTAGAGGCACGGGGTCAAAATACTCTTGCAAGAAACCCACGCTCTCGCACATCTCTACATCTCTCATCCTCCCTGGCACCGACATGGGGCTCCAATCAATTTTACACTGCCTACTCCTCTCAGTCCAGGGGGGTCCTAAACTTGATTCATAAATCAGTGGAATTTTCCTTACGCACAAGCCACATAGATCAAGGGGGTAGATATGTGATCCTTCACCACCTGCTAGCTAATACAGAGTGTCTATTGGTGAACACAATACGCTCCGAACATTGATACCCCCGAATTTTTTGATGACATCAACACCCTGTTTATGAGATACATTGGGGACCCCATCATCTGGGGGGGGCATGAACCTTATACTAGATAGCAAGCTGGATAGATCAGGCACTGCACACAAGACGATGTTCAAAGTCGCATGCCGACTCCATGCACACATGGCCCCTGCTGGCCTTATCGATGCCCGTAGAGCGCTTTACCCACTTGTTAGGGAGTACACGTTTTACTCTTCTGTACATGACAGCCATTCTAGAATTGACCTATTTCTCCTGTCGACTGGGCTAATTGGGAAAACTCTCAGCATGCAGATATTACCGCGCACGCTCTCGGATGATTCCCCAGTGACACTGGACATTGCACTGAGACCTGCCCTCCCTCACCATTCCAACTGGCGCTTCAAGTCAGAGGCATTGCATGACATAACTTTTAAGGCTGACATCCTTGCAGATATTAATTCCTTTTTTGATAACAACAAATGCCATGACACAACCCATGATCCATCGCGGCGTGGAAAAATGGTGAGGGGGAAAGACTGTGGCGAACCCTGGCCAGGCTAGCCCAGATCGAGGGAGGTAGAACCCGGATCAACAGTATCAGGGACAAGAACAGAGTGCAGCATTGGTCTGACCAGTCCATTTTGAAGACCTTTGCAGAATTCTACGCTGCTCTCTACGCCCCTCAGCGCGAGCACAGCCCGCAAGGCCAGAATCTCCTCCTGGACTATATCCCCATGTCCTACATATCCCACGCCACTAAAGAGCAGCTGGACGCTCCCATCATCCCCGATGAGATAACCGTGGCCATCTCCGCCCTCCCTAAGGGCAAGGCTCCCGGCCCAGATGGCCTAACCGCTGAAATCTATCAAGAACATGTTGCCCTACTGTCCCCGCGCTTACATGAGGTGTGGACCGAGTCACTCCGCCTCGCTACCTTCCCCCAGTCCCTGCGTGAGGCCATTTTAACCGTGCTTCCCAAGTCGGGCAAGCCCCTGGAGGAGTGCGGCTCCTACAGACCCCTATCCCTTATAAACACAGACACCAAAATATTTGCCAAGGTCATTGCGAACAGGTTCCTCCCCATTATGACACACTTAATCCACCCGGACCAAAGTGGCTTTGTCCCCGCCCGCTCCACTGCTTTAAATATCCGGTGACTATATAATGTCATCTCTAGAATTGACCCTAAAGCTAATGCAGTTGCTGTGACACTTGATGTCCAAAAGGCGTTTGATATGTTTTCATGGCAATACCTTTGGGCGCTACTGGAAAAAATGGCAATTGGTCCACGCATGCTCTCCTACATCAAACTGCTGTATACAAATCCAGTGGCCAGAGTCCTGGTTAACTCTTGTACATCAGCTTCCTTTACCCTCCATAGAGGAACGCGCCAGGGATGCCCATTCTCCCCCTTACTATTTGCGATGGCTATTGAGCCTATGGCGGATAGTGTAAGAGACAAACACACCCGCAAGGGGATACGCCTGCGCGACAGGTCCCCGAAATCATATCGCTGTACGCAGACGACGTGCTTCTGTATGTCAGGGACCCCTCGGTCCATTTAGACCCAATCATCCACGAGATAATTAAAATAGGCACATTCTCGGGCTTCACTATAAACTACACCAAGTCAGATATCTTCCCTCTCACACCCGCAACTCCCCAACCGACGTGTGATTTCCCATTTCGGTGGGCCCCAGAAGGCATCACGTATCTCAGGGTCCAGGTATCCCTGTCGAGATCCTCCTTATTAGTTGATAACTATATTGCTGCTGCGCAATATGCAGAAGCTAGAATGGAGAGGTGGTGCAACCTCCCCCTGTCCCTCTCGGGAAAACTGACGCTAATCAAAATGATCATAGTTCCAAAGCTCCTATATATATTCGCTAATGTCCCACTCTGGCCCGGGAAACGCTATTTCACAGATCTGCATGTGGGGTGCACCAGGTTCCTATGGCATTCTGGCACCGTCCGCAGGAAGTGGCAGCATATGACTCTGCCCTATAAGAAGTTGAGTTTTAATGCCCCGGATCTAACCCGATACTGGATTGCCGCACAAGCCCAACATGCAACACACTGGTACATGGACCCTCCTCCTCATGTCAAACTTGAGATCCTGGCAACCGAGGAGGTGAATGTTATGTCCCTGATCCTCTTCCACTCATATCAATCTGACGCCCTGGCTGACCCAGTGGCCACCACGATCATGGCATGGAAACTGATTCTGCAATCCCACTCTGAACACCGCCCGTACTATAAATGGTTGCCCATATGGTCATTTCCAGGCCTCGCCCCCACACAGGATAAACTCCTTATGCGATACTGGCTGGACCTGGGGTATCGGGCGCTCTCCGACTTGTTCCCCGAGGGGGAATTCATCACCCCGCAGACATGGAGGCCAGGACACTCCAAATCAGCACTGGAGTTACTGTACTACTTTAGACTTAGAGCGGCTGTGCAGGACATGTGGCCTTCATACCCGGACGAACCCCCTGAATCCCCGGAGATCTGCTACATTGCTAATTCTGCGGGGGGCAGGGGCATGACATCTGCCCTGTATAAAATGTTGATGGCACAATCTGGAGAACCATCCCACAAGCTTTGGGACGCATGGTGCCATGAATTGGGGTTGGCAATCACTGATGACATGTGGGCGAAAATGTGCATACACACACGCAAGGTCTCCCTCAACTCTAGATTTAGATGCGTGCAATATAAACTCCTTAATCACCTGTATTATACTCCTCACGTGGTGGGGGAATTCACGCATAATCAATCCCATGTCTGCCAGAGATGCAGATCTAGTGAGATGGATCATGCCCATATGTTCTGGTCCTGTGTGGCGCTGGCCCGGTTCTGGGAGGCTGTGCTCGAGGCCCTCTCAGAGATGGTTGGGTTCCAGATTAATCCTGACCCCCTGGCTGTGCTGTTTGGACTGTAGGAGGAAACCGGGGCAAAACGGGTTGCTAAATATTTGAATGTGGGGGCTATAGTGGCTAAAAGATGCATCTTGCAGTGCTGGAAGCGGCGCTCCCCCCCTTTGCTGGAAATGTAGTTAAAGGTTCTTACCTGGACGCAGGTGTGTGAGGAGGACTATATCAATACACTACCTGTGAATGCTCGCCCCAAAAATGTGTGGACAGAGTTTTGTAGCTATTTGAACAGTAAGGCTCACTTGGAGCTTCTTTCCTTGCATTCGTCACCGAATAGAGCGGATGTGCAACTATGCGACTATGAGCAGCCTCACTAGACCTGCTTTGCTCTCGGAGAATGTGCCTGTTGGATTACCTATGCACTGCTTACCTTCTTCATTTCTTTTTCCTTTTCTATGTTCTTAAGCATGAAATGCGGATTGTCGATGTAATGTATAATGCACCTGCTACTGTTCCTTGCCAATAAAGAAAAGTTTAAAAAAAAAAATCCTCCAAGGGTATGCCTGCGTAATCATTAAATTATCAGTGTTCAGTCAAATTTTGAGAGATGATTTTAGTTCTCCGATGCCAGGCCTTTCTCAAATAGTCCAGCGAGCCCCAAGCCAAGGGCAATGGTGCAGCTGAAAAAGTAAATAGCAAAGGGCTGGCCTGGCTTAAGACATTCCAATGGACCTCAGTAATGGCAAGAGTGTTTTCCTCCTTGAATCCATATATGTTGGACAAAACAGCACAAAATGCAAAAGGTCCTCCACAGGGCACTGACAGCAAGGACAAGCCTCAGATTGAACATTGTGAGACCAATTTTTAGTTTGGGCCCCCAGCCATAGAGAGTCAAATCACGCTCTTGTAAGTGCCCAACCGCCATAAGGTTTGTTACTGTGTAACAAATACGGATGGATAGAGTCTGCAATGGTTAGAACAACATGCCTTCTATTTGCACTAATGCCTAATGCAGAGGACTCTCGGTTTGACTCAAGGATGGATTTAAATAATTGCTTGTGTGCCAAAAAGGCAGGAGGACAGATGAGGCTAACACAATTTAACTGGCTCACACATTTCTGAATGTAAATAGGCCACAGTATTTCTTTGCAGCCGAACGTCTCACCACTGCTATTAAGATTTTATGTGAAAGAACAGCTTTGTGGTACGCGTTATGATAACCATGTTAAAAAGGGCCTGGAATACACGTTTATATATAAAGCAAAAAGGACTGGTGCCACAACACAGCCCTGGCGGACACCCAAAAAGGTCTAAAAAAAAAGCTGTGCATTGTCCCTGGTCACCAAATCTCACACAGGCTGATGCTCCGGATAACCCATGGACCTGAGCATGGCCCAGAGCATTTCCCTGTCCACTTTATCAAATGCGGTGCTCAGGTCCATGAAAGCCAAATATAGTGACTCACCCCTAACATGTATTGATGAGGCGCCCACCAAGTATAGATTCAGGGCCTGGTCCCTAGTTCCCAAACCTGGACGTAAACCATATTGGGTCTCTGCGAGTACCCCAGAGTCGGAAATCCATTGTTCTAGCCGTGCCAAGACTACCCTACCAAAATTTTTGAATGAGGTGTCCAAAAGGGAGATCGGACGATAGGAGAGAGGGCTACCAGGGTCGCCTTTTTTAAAGATGGGAAAAATGATAGCCTGTCGCCAAGTTGCCGGATAAGTACCCAGTTCTAAATATGCATTAAAGGACTTGGTTAATAGTGAGGCCCACAAGTCCACCTCATTACAAAAAATATCAGCGGGAATGGCATCAGGTCCAGGAGCATGTTTGGGGAGTTGCTTGCTTATGGCCAACTCTACCTCTTTAATTGTGAAACGCAAAGGAGAGCCACGTGGGCCATCATAACTAAGAGATGGAGGAACTTTATATAAGGTGCTAAAATGGTCAGACCAAGCCAGGGCACTTACAGTGTTCTCTTTGCATGTTTCCAGTCTTTTGTGGGGGGGGGCATTAGCCACATATTCCTAAAATGTTTTGGAGTCTCTACTTAATTGTGAATGCACATTGTGTGTTTGATTAAAGTATATATATATATTTTTTTTTTATTTGTTTATAACCTCATAGGTTTTTACAAAACATATTTCGAAATTCGCATTCCCTGTTGCGCAGTTTGTTTACTACCTAAGGACACCACTCCTGAGGACTCCTTTCATTACTCTAGACTCGAGAGCAGGCTTAACGTGGGTGCCTCCTCAGGGGCTACCTGGAGGCTCTTGCAATTAGGCCCATTAGCTCTTTGCAGGGCGACAGTCAAAAATGTTGCGGCTGTCCTGGACCATTTAGCCGAGTCCCTGGCTATCAGCCGTGACCAGGAGGTTTCCTCATCCAACATCTTGGCTTCGTTGAAGAGTGGTTTCAGATAGGATTGTCTCTCATAGGATAATGCTGGACAAATCATTAACAGATGTCGGAGTGATTCTCGATTGTCCGGCACACTGCATAGACGGCACTCCGCTGATGGGGACAGCGCTCTACTAGATAGAATTTCTCTAGTAGGCAGTAAGTTCAGCCGTGCCCGCATAAAAGTTGGTCTTAGATTTTTTTCCGGGAACTTGTCACAGTACTTTAAGGGTTCCTTTAGGCGATTGTGCGAAGGAGGTAGGTGCTTTAGTGATTTTTAAAAAAGAGCTTTTTCGTTTGTACAAATCCAATCTTGCTGCTCTAGCTTAGTTTTGACACGGCATGGATTTGAAATCAGTATTTCTTCATCACACACTACCGCCTCCATAGCGATCTTGATTTTTTTTTCCCAATCTACCAAGGCTTTGCAGTTCCGTCCTTGTAATTCAGCCGCCACGATTTTGAAAATCAGGGAGGAGCTTTGGAGCAGGATTTTCCTGTATAGTTGCGTTGCAGATATGGTCACCACCGCTCCAAGAGATAGCAAACCTAAATCTCGACGGATTGCTGGAAGGGGAGCTGACTTAGGCAAGCCTAATACTGATTTCCAAATGAAGCCTTCTAGACGCGGCCATAGTTCATCCGGGAGATTGAGGTTTGCCGCCACGCCATAAGTAATGGTTGGAACTACTTTCGTTTTGTAGAATTGTAGGGTGGGGAACCACGAGAATTTTCCAAATTTCCCATCGACTGCCCGCATTTGAGAAGTTAAGTTTCGCACTTTTGACCAGAGCGAGTTTTGGAGTGAGTTTTCAAGGAGCGTGTTGTCAAGCATTACTCCGAGATATTTATATTCGGTTATGACTTCGATTTTAGTTTGTCCCAAAGCCCAGCTGAAGGTTGATTTAGTGCTCTTTGTTGATTTTGAGAGTATCAGGATTTTGGTTTTCGTTTTGTTGATTTGCAGATTGTTCGTGCTCATGTAGGCCGCCACATTGGTCAACTGACGCTGAAGGCCGATTGGTGTTTGGTCCAGTAGAACCAGGTCATCGGCATACCAAAGCCTGGACACTTTCTCCCCTCCTACTTTAGGAGGGAATGCTTGCACCATTTTCTCAGACTCTTGATAGTCCCCAATAAATGCAATAAACAGGGCCGGGGCCAGGGGGCATCCCTGTTTGACTCCCCGTTTGGTGTAAATCATGTCGGAGAGGGCCCCTTGCTGGTTTAGATGGACCCTTAACGATGTTTCCGTGTGGAGTGCCAGGATGGGGTCGAGAACTGGTCGCGGACAGTTCCATGCTGTCAGTTTGGCCCATAGCTTAGTACGATCTACTGTATCGAAGGCCTGCGAGAGGTCTATTAGTGCCATGTAAACTTTAGTAGCTCCCCTCTTTGCGTTGGCTTTGATTATACTCAGGATCAGAAGATTAATTGCCGTTCCTGTACATTTTTTGGAAACCTGCCTGGAAACAGTCCGTGGCTGGGGAGATGGCGGCCCAGTCCTTGAAGTGTTGTAACAGCAACGAGGCAAAGATTTTGCCAATTATATCTAGAAGTACAATCGGTCTGTAGTTAGCCGGTTGGTTTCTATCGCCCTGCTTAAAAACTGGGACTAAAATTGCCTCTGTCCAGGATTTTGGAACTTGCCTCTGGGTCTGGCATTGGGTAAAGAGTTCGGAAATTGCATTTGCCCATGCTGATGGATGCCTTTTAATATCCACATTTGTCAGTCCATCCGGGCCCGGTGCCCTTGAAGTTTTTAACTTGGCAATTGTTCTTAAGATATTTTCCTGATTTGCTAAATCGATCCATGGGTATTCCCCTCCTTTTTGAATCTGGTGGGGCGAGTCCCCTGGTACGCGGTATAAGTCTGAGTAGTGGGAGATCCAGTTTTGTTCAGATACTGAACTCGAGAGTGGTGGCGTTTTTTGGCAATTTCTATTTCTGAGCAATGTCCAAAAATCTTTGGTCTTTCTCATCGCCCCAATTACCAGCATGGCTTCCGCATCCTTCTGGTACAGTGCTTGGCGATGGTGTTTTAGCCATGCCTTGTAAATCTTCTCGCCAGTGCGGTATTCAGTCCATGCCTCCCTCTTCCCTGCCTTGATCGCTTTCTTTTTTAGCTTTCTCAGCTCCAGTCTTTTTGTCACCACCTCTTGGTTGAACGTGTGGACATGATTGGGAGGGTTTTTCACCTTGCCTCCAAAACTAGTTTTGTAGGGCACAAGCAGCGATACATATTCAGGTCTTCCCTCTATTAGATTTTCCGGTGGGACCCCCCCTTTTTGCTTTAGAGCGATTTCCAACCCTCTCACGTTGTTAGATGAGAGACGAAGTTGGTTTTGCTGCATATTCGAGCTTACCACTGGTAGGTAGTGCCCTCTTTCCTTCATAAGACCGCCCCAGGACATCTGCAGCAGATTGTGGTCACTTTTTGGTGTCCGGTATACTGTGAAGTCCGTCAGATACGGGATGAAACCTTTGGTGATGAAAATGTAATCGAGAGTAGCCTCCGCACCCGACCTTTCCCATGTTGGAATTTGGGATTTGTGCTCCACCAGTTCTGCCACATTGTACAGCTTACGTGATTTCATTAATTCTGACCACGCTTTACCTCTTTCGTCGGCCACGGGATAGGAAGGCTTATCATCTTTGTATTTGCCGGTCCCACATTTTGCGTTCAAGTCGCCGCATATTATTACGTGGGGGACCTTTAGGTCGATTGTAATTTTATCGATGATATTCGCAATCTCCGTACAGAAGCCCTCAGTGGAGACTCTATCCGGGTTCCAGTATAGGTTGATTATTGCTACTTCTGATGTAGCGTCTATGGCTAGATCCCGGGGACGGTGATTCCAAGATACAAAAGTTGTTAACATGCCATAATCTTCAGCTACCTTCTTTATACTCGAGATTCCTGAGCCTAACCGGGTTGCCGTCAGTAGGCCAGCCGATGGTCGTCCCTGTAAGGACCTTGTTGCTGGGGAAACTTCAATTTCGTAGCCGTCTAACGCCGGTTTTCCCAGGAGCCAAGTTTCTTGAAGGCAAATAAGATCGAAGGCTCCTAAGTTAGTCTCACTTTCGGTCATTAGATGGCGATGACCTATTGTGTTCCACGATGCCATATGAAGGGGTAGTTCTTTTTGCTTAGTGGGCGGCATTTCCTCCCGTCCCATAGTGGCGTTGGAACACGATGGTGATTGCTATGCTTTGGGGGGTGAGCAATAAGGTCTTGAACCCACTTCCACGGTTTCAATTGAGTTCCCTCTTTGTTCGGCACTGTTTTCGTCTGTTTGCCTAGTTCTTCCTGGTATTGCTTCTCGTCACTTATTCCTTGAGCTTTCGGTGGATCTGTGGGTCGACTGTTCCTGTAATTACTGTGTTCTTTATTTTCATAATGGTTAGACGGCCTGAATTCTCCCCTTACATTTGTCCTTGAGGACCACTTGGGTTTATACGGTGTCTTTTCTGCGATGTATTTTGCGGCATGATGTAAGGTCGTGCCATTTTTCTCTCTCTCGTGGGTTTGGTGTAAGGGCATTGGGATTCAAAGTTTTTCTATTTTCAAGCCCATACAGTGGAGATCCTTTACAACTTCTCTGGAGAGATCGAAGGCTGCCTTACTATTCACATGGAGGTAGGCTTTGGCTCTGTGGTCCCGGTGGTATGGTTCCACAAGTATAAGATCGGCTGATCTTAAATTTCGCAACGTGCTTATCTTTCGCAGCAATTTCAGGACTGTGCCTCGGTTCAATACTAGATAAGTATCCTTTGCAGAGGTTTGCTCTAATTTGAAGAGTATTGAGTCGTGTAACTTTTCTTGTATCTTTTCCTTTGACTTTCTGTGACTACCCATCGATTTATGGGATTGTAATCGAGTTTTATCCTGGTGCTGCCGTTGATTTGGCCCGCAGCTTGTGTCTTGATCTGGTTTGCGTGTTCTTGGTATTTCTTGTTCTTTAAGGGTTTTTAAAGCCTCCAGGGCGATGCTTGGTGAATTTGCCGGTGAACTATGAGTACGAGACCTTCGGCCCCCCCATTAGTGTTTGTTACCTTATTCGGTTGTGGGGTCGGTTTCCCCGATGAGGGTTTTTGCGAGCTTGTCGTTGGGGAGCTGATTTTTTCCGATGTTGAGGGCCTCGCCTTTTCACCGACAGAGTGTTGCGAAATGTTCAATAGATCCTGATCGGACTCATTCCCACTACTTACATCAAGAGTCAGAACTGGTCTCAAGATAGTTGAAGGTTTCTCTGGCTGTTAAAGTATATATTTCTTATAGAACCTTGATTGGACATTCTTTTATATTGGGCAGTTTCGGTTGCTACTAAAACACATTCACACCCCTCTAAAGCATATAGACTTCCCTCCGCCTATGTTATCACAAAAGGAGAAGGAGGTATATTTCTTAACTGTGCGTGTTTCAACTTTATCATCGTGTTGGCACTTGGTTTACAGAAGTGTGGGGGCTGAGTGTGCGTGTTATCCTCTACTCATCCTTGTACTCCTGCAGAGCAGAAGTCAATTTGTGCCACACTCTTTCCATTTGTATCTAAGCACTACTTGGGAGGAAGTAGTATATTGGTGTCAGATGGGGTAGGTTGAGTGCATGCCTGATGCGATTCAACCGTGTCCTGGGCTGCTCCTTTCTTATCTGCCAAACAAAGCAGCCAGGAGGTGGGAGGGAATGGCTCTCTTCGGAGGGTCAGCAAAGCTGTGAATAAAGAGACCCTGCAACTTCTAAATCACCCCCTGCCACTACCAAGAGGGAACATTGCTCACTTTGATCCCTGCTGGGTGGTTTTGGAACCTCACTGGGACTGATAAACATTCAAGCCAATGAGCTGCAGCTGAAGATTTCCACTAAGGCTAGCGAAGGCTCCAATCCATTATATTAAAATTTTATAAACATCTGGCCGCAATTTGAAACTATTATAGCATCACTAACTGAACACTTAAGATTTTCTTTTCTGCTTAAGAAATGAAGTCAATTTTTAAGGCAGAACTTTTGGCCAGCATAACATCTTGTCATTTTTTTCCGTTCTTAAAGTCGCTATAGGTAAAACAGTAGTTAATAGAGCATCAATATAAAATCGCCCTGTGCCCCCTGCAGTGTGCATTTGAAGATTCAGGCTTGTGTAGTATTTTGAACAGAGCTATGAAGGCTAATGTAAACTCAGAGGATTATTACTTGCTGGCAAATTATGCAACTGCAATTTTAGGTGATGGCCTTCGGGGTTACTAACTCAATTATGTTCCTAAAATCATAAAGTCTGTACCATTGTAAGGGCATCTTTTTTCAAATAACGTGACCTTAATCACGTATAAGGACGCTCATTTTTCCAATTAAGAACGAGTGAATGCAAGTAATATGCCCAGAATCACACCCTTTGGGGGAAACAGTGAATCATAATTTGTAACCCGTCTTTCCAATGTAGGCACTTGATTCCATAACTTCCAATGTTTACTTGGTGCACATATCAGCTTTTGAAGGCCTACAATAATACCATCTTATAAGGTTTATTTGCAAAACGCACACATTGAATGGCAAAGCACCTTGCAACCTTTGAATCATTATAGAAACATATCAAACCAAAAGAAATCATTGTTAGCTTTATGTTCCTTATGTTGAATGGAAAAGTATAATTCTCAGCATGCTAAATGATGCAACCCTGAAAATCTCCCATTTACCCACTGTTTTTTCAGCACTTTAAGACATTCACCAAAAGAAGGTGTGCAATAACCTCAGCTAGGGAGATTCTTTGTCACAAAGAGTCCAGTTTATTATTATGTATAAGGTCAAGAACATTTGACTATCGACATTTGTGTTTGCATGTCAAGCTAGTAGACATAATGGCTATGCAAACATCTCTAAAAGGGAACTTCAGTTTAGCACTTACTTTGAGACTGTTACAGAGTTGCCACCTAACTCGTACTGAAGTGCAATATTTCAGTTGGAAATGTCCCATCAAGCATAAGAAAGGCACAGCTGATAAAATAAATGTTAGTGAAGTCATTAAGTTGCTCGCTGCACAGCCTAAAGGGGGAAAGGTGTGTGTGTGCGTGTGTGTGTGCTGAACAATGAGCAGTGCTTGATCCTAGGATTCAGCTTCTCTCAGTGGAAAGAAAATGAATCATGGCCGCTCTATGTGATTCTTTAATCTAAAGGTATGCGCTTGAAAAACAAGATGAACTTGTGGTATGGCATATCATTGATTTATATCACACTTCCACCTCATATATCTTGACATTGAAAGTATGTGTTTGTAATATGTATCCCTTAACACATTTGTCTTGACTATGTACTTGGTAACCGATGTGCACTCCTCAACCTGAAAGCCTTGCTTAACCCTTGTGGCTGGTGACTTTAATTTACAGCTTGAGCCGATAAAGGAGCTTAAGGACATATGGGAGGACCAGGATATAGCTTGGAACATTCCCTGTTTAAATGCCTCAGGCCCTGCATGAACTCAACATTTGGCAATAAATACGGCCTGTATTTCATACAACATCAGTTTGAGAGCCTGTAATGGGAGATGTGCCAAGGATCAGCCGGCAAGGATCACCTTTCACAGCCACAATGGTACCTCATTAATCAACTCCCTGCTGCAAGGATGTAGCAATGCAGGGGATACAGGCGCCCTCTTCCATCGCAGTAACTTTCTCAGACTTTAACACTGCGCTGTGTTTTCATTGTCATTCTCCAGCCTATGGCTCCTTGCAGGGTGTACTGCTGCTGTACCAAGGGAATGTGGTGCTGCGGAGCAGCGGTTGGTAGGATTTCCTGTGGTGGTGCCCAGGGGAGTTGAGAGGGATACAGTCTGGCTTCACAGCAGCCAGGGTAGTTGCAGTGATCCAGGAACTGCCAAAACCTGCCTGAGACAGTGCTCAGCCCAGCACTATTGAAGTTTCCTCCATATGCCACTAACCTACATTTGTAAAGAAGCCCAGACACATGATTGCCCCCTTACAGATCCCTCTGTGCACTCTTTCTGATCGAAGCTCTGCTATATGTTCCAGAAGAGAAATCAGGTTCCCTCGTTGATTTTTCCGTTTTCTATCGGTGCTTTCGTTTCTCCTGTGTGTTTGCTTACATTGTATTGCGAGCATCCCTGCTGTGTCCATTCTACACTTCTAGGCAACTGACTTATCTATATTTTGTATCTGAGTTTTGGTCATTGTTCTGTCCACTATGTGCCCCTCCTCCTTCTGTGTCCCCCCATCCTAGTGTTTCCCCAACTCTTGCATGCCCCATAGCTCTCCCCCCTACTCTCCACCACCCCCACTCTGCCCTCCGCACCCTACATGGTGCTCTCTGTCTCTCCTGTCTTCTCGAACTGTTTTTCTATCGACTATCCTATCCTTCTCAGTAACACTACTAGGAAGAAGTTCAAAAGGGATGTTGTGGTCTCCAACCCAGGCCTCTCTATTGCTGATGCCTACACCAGTGCTTCCTCCAGACAGACCCTTACCAATGTCCTCTTTGTTGTTCCCTCTCCGCGCCTATGGACACACCATACGGTCTCTGTTCTTTTTCCGTTTTCCTCTTCACCCATTAATGGTGGCACCCGGTGGGAGGCCCTCCTGGCCCATTCTACTCTTCCAACACCATCATTAACGTTTACCTAAATGGCACTGTCTTGGTCCAAGCCCCTCAGGCCAACCTCCTCCTTTTTGATAGATGCTTTCCACGCCTTATCAACTTTCTTCTCCTGCTGTCACTTCATTCCCCTCTCAGCTCCTCTGCCTCCTTCAGCCTCTGCCACCTCTACGGCTGCCTCGGCTGCTTCTCTGACCACCCTATTGCCTCTTTCCTCTGCCACCCCTCTGGCACCCACCTCCACTTCCTTGGCTACCTTGCCCTCTCCTCCTTCCCCCTCTGCCCATCCTTGGGTTCATTCAACACTTCCTCAGGGCAACCCTCTGACTAGTACCCCTCCACGGAAGTCTTTCAAAGGTCAGGACCTGCTCCACATTGCCACTCTCAACTCTCGATCAGCTGTCAAACACTCCTTGGACATCTGCCATCTCCTGGAAGAAATCAGTCTGGATGCACTCAGTCTGACCGAGTCGTGGTTCATGGCCAGCTCTGTCACAAGCTTTGACACTCTCCTTCCTGATGGCTACAAGATCCTCTCTCTGCCAAGAACTAACCGTCCCAGTGGGGGTATAGCCTTGATCTTCTGAGAGTGGATCCCTGCTTCTATCATTCCTCTGCAGGATTAATCCACCTTTGAATGCCTGGTCTGCAGGCTCTCTCTCTCCTGGTCTTTCTCTCACCATGGCCACTATCTACTGGCAACCCGGTCAGGTAGCTTCCTTCCTCTCTGAGGGGCAGATCTCTCCTCCTCCCTCCTCACCTCAGCTTCTCCTACTTGGAGACCTTAACATCCACTTAGATGATTCTTGTCATTCTGAAGGGCTCTTTTGCAACCTCTGTGACTCCCTCTGTCTCTCTATTCTCCTCTCTGGCCCAACTCATTCTGCAGGGCATACCCTGGATGTTCTGCTCTCCTCAGACCTCCCCCTCTCCAACCCTCTCACCACTCCTCTCTCCTGAAGTGACCACTTTCTCCTTTCCTCCCATCTCTTTGTCTCTACCCCTCAGGAGAAGTCGACTCCAGCTTTGCTAGCCACCTTCTCAGTGATCTGACACATGAAACTTGTGTCAGTGGAGGCTTTTGCTGCTACTTTCTCTCCTCCTTCTGCACCTTTGGCTGACTCACATCCTGACACAGCCCTTTGCCACCTCCATCTTTCTATCTCTGACACTCTTGATGTACTTGCCCCTGTCATGAGGATCCACTTAAAACCCTAATCCAAGTTCAACTCTTAGTATGACTCCGACCTCGTCACCCTCAAACACAAGTACAGGGTGTTTGAGAGGAAGTGCAGGGCTATAGGTGCACCCTCAGACAAACTGGCCATCCCTGCTGCAGTCTCTAGCTCTGCTGTTCCCTCCCAGGCCCTCTGCACAGCCATGGCTTCTCATTTCATCACTACAGGAGGTGATAATGGATCCAGACCCTTCATTTAATGACCCGACCATGGGAATGGATGCCCGCCTTGCTGTGGCTGCTCTCCTCCCCCTCATAGCCCCCCTATACTCCGTGTGCCCTGGCTCTGTTGTCCTGCATCTCAAGGTCCAGGGGCAGCATGAGCAGCTGCATGTCCCAGTTTGCAGCAAATAATGGCAGTTTGGTGATGGAAACAGTGTTTTGGGCCTAGGTGTTTTGGGCCATAGCTTCTGGTGTGCATTGCGTTCGCCTCTGGCTTGATTTCTGGCACCTGGGTTCATTTACCTGCAGCTGGAGGGTGTAGGTAATTCTCATTTGCATTAGCGCCAGTTTTCGGCACTAATACCGCTGTGCATGCACTTGTAATATGGCTGTAATTGCGCTTTGTGTTGTCAGCGCTATTAGCGCCGGCTGTAATAGCGCTGGCTGTAATAACGCTGGCTGTAATAGCACCAGCTGTAATAGCGCTGGTATGTTTTTGGTTCGGCTGTATTTGCGCCGACTCGTGATCCAGCGGAGCGGTATTGGCAGTGCTAATATCATTTCTGCCAGATTTAAGGGCTACTGACCAACATGTGATGATGCCCTTTGTCTCCAACATTCAACAAATGGCAACACCGATCTCAGACTTTAAAATGATACAATGTCACTCTCTACAAACCTACTGTTTGGACTCTGATGTTTGTGTTTTCACAGCCTCTGGCTGCTGGTTTTTTCCTTTGACTGCTATCTTTTAGAAACCCCTGCAGAATATCAGTCCTGTTCAAATGATGGCAGTCAAGAAAAACACACTTCTTTACATGATTTCTCCAACATAGCTGACTTGCCACATTTGTAAAATCAATCCAAAACATGTGGACTGTTAGAGGTATTTTTGGTGGTAATTTTGGTCAGTGGTATAGTGGTGAGCCCAACTTTAGAGTACCACCTGATAATTGTTCTTATACTGGGATCACTTACTATAAGTAAATACTGGACTCAGTGAACTCTCAATTATGACTTTATGCCCTTGCAGTATTTTATTTACAATACCACAATATGCCCTTTTGGGTTGCATCTCAGAATCGGTTTACCATATAAATGAAATATGAACATTCATTAATTTAGAAGAACACAATTTACAGGGACTAACTTTGATTTGCATTTCACAACATGTGATAAATGAAAGAAAGCTTGTGGTAAAATGTACCACCCACTCTGCATCTATTTGTACACAGAATAAGTACACTGAGACTATTTCAACTTTATTCTTGTATGCTTTATCAGAAGTTAAAAATATGCAAAATACAGAATGACATATGCAATGCACGATATCCAAATTATATTTCAAATTTATTTCAAAGATGAAAAGGGATTGAATAAGCACAACTCATTTGCAGATACTTTCCCCGTGATGAATGAATGAACTTCAAAATGCTCTGTTGTATAAAACAAAGACTTTCCTGCAATGGATTTCAAAACATTTTATTTGTGATATGCCCAGAGTTCTGCCAACATTAGCCTTGAACTTTGCAACATAACTTGGCAGAGTACAAGCTTCTATCACTTCAGAATGATATTGCATTAATGGAGTAACATGAACACAGCTATCTACGTTTAAAATTTACAGTGCAACACCTAAAAAAATATTTACCCACTCTACACTATCTGTTCACAAATCACGTACGTCCTGAACTGCTCGCGACCCCAGTCTAGTTGTAAAACAGAAGAACTCTATATCTGGTCCACTCAATTTGTGCTTGTAAGGAGCCCAAGGAGTGCTCTGCCAGGTTTTCTGACATACACTTCTCACAGAGTCAGCCAAAGGATAAGAGCATCCGAGACTTCAAACTCTTCTGAGACCACTGCTAGCCCAGGAACCCGAGAGAGTGTGTGAGAGTGAGTCCTTCCTCCTGCCAGCCTTTTAAAACTCTCTGACCTAAGACTGCCCACCATGTAGGTCCTACTTACACAAAATACTGAATTTCCTTCCTTTCTCTGAGATGTCACCTCCCATTGTCATCCAGCCATCCCTCTAGAAAGTTCTGAAGCACATGACCAATCTGGCGGCTTAAATTTGCCCTGTTTCCTGCTCTGAAATTCTTTTAAACAATAACTAGTCTTTAGCAGAATGGATTTCCTTCTGCATTTCTTTTCATTGCATTTCCAAGCTAGCCTTGCCCAGCCCAAATGCCTTGCACGCTGGATTTATCAATCTGCACCAAGTTTATCTAAAAGGCATGAATGAACTTGCACTGATTATTAGTAGGAGAATATGGAAAAGGTAAACTAGCATATGTTAGTCTCATATTTTTATTTTTAGTGAAACTCAGCCCCCAACAGTGGTGTAGTGGTGAAAAGTGATAGCACCCTGTTATGCAATGCCCAATTCAAAACCTTCATTTTTCTAGCATGTGTTCTGTGCATTCCCGTTATTGACATCTTCTAGATTCAGCCTGAGTCTCACACCTGATTCTCACAAGCTTGCTCACCATTGGGATCAGTCTTTTACCCTTGTTGAAATGTGGAGCCCTAGTTGAAATGTAGACCTATGCTAAAATGTGGATGTTGAAATGTGGAGCCCTAGTTGAAATTCAGACTACATTTCCATACAGGACCCGATGAGGCTCTAGGTTGTGGCCATTACCAGCATATCTTATGTGAATCTACTGTCTGGGGAATTCTATTTGTGTTCGAGGTCTGTTCTGCTACCCAGCACATTAACTATTAATGAGTTGGAAATGAGTCCACTGTCCACACCTGCCAGCAGTTAAAATGATTGCACTAAAGAAGAACTGACTTTTAGTGATTAAATGATCCTAGAAAATGTTAGTTGAAACCTGGCTGTGCTTTGGTCATGTTTGATTTAGTGGGTGTGTAAAGATACTGTTAGAGTAGGGAGAAACAAAGACAATGTTTGCATGGTTGGAACCAAGCAGATCATATAAAAATAGATCTATTTTAAAGTAAGAGTTTCCATGCTAAAAAGGAAGATTCCAAGAGTCGTGCCTGAATCCACAGTACTGTACCAATTCATAACAAATTCTCGGTATCATACATTCGGTAAAAAGGACAGGTTTGTCTATTCATTTAGAGATAAACATAGGGAAAAGGCAAGTAATGTACCAAATGTTTTCCATTTGAAATACTAGAAACCAATGAAAAGGAAGAGGTACAATAATGGTGAAGAAAAATAACACATTTTGTATATCCATTGGTTGTATATCCATACATAGTGTAGATGTACAAAAGTGAGGAGAGACAGGGTAGACAGAAGTCTGACAATGGTTTGAGAAGGCCTTTGTGCTCTAGTTAATTCAAGGCTTTGTGGCCTGTCTCTTTTATCAGCTCACGGTTGCGTAGGAATGCAAAGAGATACATTGTCCAGCATCTCATTAGGATGACGTCTCTATTTGAGCTCTATCCTTTTATTTGGATTTGATACCGCATTTTATAATAATAATAATTTGAATTTATATAGTGCTACGAAACCCTCAGGTATCCGAGCGCTGCTTATTATTACCCACGGTATGTGTTGCTCATTTATTGATGTCAGAAGGATGAAAAACTGAGTTTGGCCTTGCCGGGATTCGAACCTGCATCAACAGGCTTTGCATGGATATCAAAGCAAGCATTTTTTTCACTGTGCTATCTGACAGCTTATATCATGTGGTTTCACCAGGCCCTACACTATTATGTGGTCAAACAGCACTTTTTATTTTCCTGTATCTGTTGATTCCTAGGTAGATGATTTCTCACTATGTGCTATAGTGAAACTTGATGTATCATAGATTCGCGAATGAAGATTCTGGCTATACACCATCAATCATTTTTCAAAAACATTCCATCAGTACAAGTGCAATTAGCACTAGGTCAAAGATTGCCTCATTTCAAAAACATATTCTTTCAATGCATTTTTCCACCAAGTCAAATGACTTACAATAGGGAAAACTTTGCTCTGGTGCAACAAATCATTGAAATACTATATTCAATTCTCAAGTCATGGGTTTTAAAGGGGATGTGGATTTAACAGGACACTATCATGATCAGGTGTTATTTCTTGCTTTATTCAGAGTATTGCAGAACTACACAGTTCTCTTAGCTATTATAACTAATCAGATAATGCTCCCAACCGCATTACAAAGGCAAAACAATAACTAATGTTTTCACAGCTGTCTGTTGTTAAGACGGATTTCTGAACTCTGTCCTGGCGGCGCAGAAGTTCAGAAGGCCAACCTAATTACTTGGAACAGGGTAACCTCTGGACAAGCCAGACCGATCAGGGTAGTGATCGCCGCAGTCAAGACTAGGTCTCAAGAGGGGTGAGGGTGACTGAAAGCACGCAATGAGCACACAAAGCAAGGACACTTACAAATTACTCCAAACAGGTGTTATATTAAAAATATATACACATTTATTCCAAGGCCTTTGCAACATTGACCGTAGCGAGAAATCACAATAAAACTCTAGTAAACCAACACATATCAAACCAATACAATATATATACAAATACAAACCAGCCTAAAGCGTTAGATGCACGAAATGTGTAGTCCACCTAGAAGGGGAGGAAAACAGGCAGTGCGAAATAATGATTAGACCCACTCCGCCTTCAGAGGCACCTAACTAAAAGGAAGTCCAAGCCCCACGAAGAGTGGAGCCTTGTGCTTAAAAGTACCTGCACACGCTGGTGCCAACGGGCAAAAAGGGGAGTCTCTTCGAGGGAATCAGGCAGTTCAGTTTGGTGCACAAATGAAGAAGAACAGAGTTCCGCGACTCAAGCGCAGCCTCCACTGCGGGCAGAAGCAGAGCGCGAGTACGGAAAGGCGTGCTGTTTGACACAGCGGGGAAAAGCTATGGGCTCCTGCAGGAGGGCGACCAGTTCCTAGCTATGCTACTCACCGGTCCCCGATGCAAGCAGACCCAGGCTTCTCCGCGTCAGTTTCAGTGCTGGCAGGTTCAGGGGAGCAGGGGACGTCTCGTCTTCGTGTAGATTCTGCAGCAGCAGAGTTGAGTTAAAGATGTCCCAAACGAAGTGAACCCGCACAGATTGTTACCACAGCAGGGCAACGGAGCGGCCGTGTGTATCTCAGCCAAATGTACACTATTCACTTCAGACCTGGGAATGCCAAGTGTACGAATCATGTGAGAGTGACAAGGACTCGATATACAACACAACCTGGCGGTGGTTACAGAGCAAGACTCCTGGGTAGGCTGGTCAGTGTGCTGGATGGCCCAGAGATACTTCCGAAGGCTTACGTGCAGGAGATGGTGAAGATGCCGAGAATAGCTGTCCCCGTTATTCCAAGGGTCGAAGTACCAGTACAGGCCTTCTGGTTCGATCAAAGGTAGAAAGGGTTTCACAAGGCGACAGCAGTGCAGAGGAGCAGTCCTTCAGCGGGTCACCAGTGATTCCGCAGGTCACCAGTGATTCCTCGGTTCAGCCTCGTGGTTGCAGGATACTTGGCTCCTGTATTCCTTTGTTCGTGAAAACTCAGGAGATCGACATGGTAGTGGCGTTTCCAGCCCCCTCTTATCCACTGTTCCCTTCGCGCCAAAACGGAGGGGACCCAATGGGAGATCCGCTCATCAACACTCACACCATACGTGGACCTATCACGGACCACGGTGGTCCCAGGCATTCACACCACCCTAGACTCTCTGGCACCCAGGATGTGTACTGGGACCAGACATCTCAGCCCACATCCTGGAGGCACACACAAGGCCTGTAGAAGCCTGCGAAAGCATCCGTATTTCGCGGGAAAGTACATGCCCAAATAAGGAAGGCCCCGGGTCGGCTCGACCTGGGGAAGGTGAAGGTGGCAAGACGGTCAGCGGACAGGACAAAGGAGCCTCGTGGTCTGGCCATTTTGGGAGCCAGACCACCATTTTGGGCTAAGCGCGAGAAACATGCTTAAAACGCCAAAAGGAGCTCAAAACACAAGAAACGATCGCTGCCACCATTCCCGTCCGTGATTCACTTGCACCGATCAGTTACAATCCAAAAAGAGTATCTAGGGCCTGTAGAAGACTAGAGACGCAAGAGAGCAGTAACTTAGCTTACAGTGCCCTCTTGTGTCATGTTGCACGAAAGCCGCAACATGATAAAGAAACTACGGAAAACAGCGTTTCCTGGTACTGGCTGTCTTAAGGGCATGTCAGTTTCCCCGTAAGAATGGAGCGAAAGCCCAGAGGAGTGCGGCAGAAGGCTGCACTTCTCTGGCAAAGTCTAGATCATGGTGAAAACAACAGCAAAAAGTTTAGGGGTTGCCACATGGAAGGAAAATTACCCACAATTACGGAATCTTTCCTAACATCTGTCTTCACATGCATTTGATTGTTCCAGTTGCTCATTTAATTTTGATGGGCCAACTTAGTATTCATCTTACCTTTTGTATAATCCACAGAAATAGGACCAGAACAAGGCATGGTTTTATTGGGATGTTGACAACTTTAACCATTTAACCATGATTGAAGTGCCACCATGGAAGTAACTAAATGATGAGTAGCATGGCTATTTGAGGAAACGGGTCAACTTGGCAACTTATTATATCTTTATGTTGAAATATAGAAGTAAATGAATCCTACTTTCTAGAATTTGCAGGACTCACAACAGGAATAATAGCATCTACATTTACATAAACAGTTGGATTGTCTAAGGTTGGTTCTTGCTTGAAATAAGCAGTGCTGTGTCCCACATTGTGGTTGGCATTGTGTTAAATGTAATTTCAGTTAGCTCTCTAAAGAATATATGGGACTCTCTAGGCTCCAAAGATGGCCCGGGGATCCATTAGGGGGCTTCCTTTTCCCTGATCACTAGCCACATTCATTTAATTTCAAGGTTTTCTGGACCTTCTAAGATTTTTTTTTTCTATAGACTTTGGAATATTGGGATTATGTCAAAAGGTACGTGAACGTTTGAATCCCTTTTCATCAGATCCATTGTTTTCTGGTGGAATTATGCATTTGTGTTAAAACCCTTAATATTGTTTTACAATGTGCTTTTTAAGTGGTGCTCTAGTCTCATCGATACACAATATTGGCATATGAGCACAGCCAGGAGGGAGTTGTGATATGAGGTAAGACACACAGCCTGTCTAATGTGGTTTGGCACATCACCAACATATCGACAACACATAGCTGTGCTTATTCCTGTGGCAGTTTATACCTATTATCTGCTCATCGGTGCCCAAAGCACCACTCCTCGAATCTCTTTGAGATAGTGCTATCTTGCATTTTTATTTGTAAGCAGTCTCATGAAAGATAATGGCTTCTTCACAGCCTTAAATCAGCTGCTGGTGTAATGTAATATGACTTAAGCAAGTGTGACTTCAGCCACTTTATTTATAATGTGTGCCTTCCTGCAGCTAGGCCTCACTCAAAATCACCAATGCTCTTTTACTGGGACACATTGCTTGCTACTGTTTAGTGATACTGTAATGCTCATACACGGGCAGCTGTGGAAACTAGGTTGTTATCTTTCAGTGAATAACGGTTTTCATTTGTTCAGCGCATCTCACCTGCATGACTTTCATTTTGAAATACAGGTCGACCTGCAAGGTGACTGTAGAATGTCTCCTTGCGAAGTCAATGTTTAGGTTTAATAAATATATCCAAAGTGAAACATAAATCCAAAGCGCAGTCAAGGACAGAAAAATCAACCAAAGCACATGATTGTTTATTGATCTTGAAATGTTAATTATTCACATTTCTTACTAGTGCCAGGTCTACCTCGTTAAATCTATTTGATTGCATATGCATGTAGGCATCCTGTTTAAGGTTTAGTGTATACTAGAGTCATGACACATATCAAGATTCTACACTTACATGTCCTTATTTTTGCAGGGTTCTAATTGTGTAGGCTCGTCTTATTTTGCCAGCACACCAAACCACCTTATTTGCAGAGAAAAACTACTTGACAAGTGACAAGCAAAACTGCAAAGGGGCCATCATTGAGCCAGTTATTGCTTTTCCATCAGCACCATTTTGAATTCTGGGACTTGAGGTTTAGCTGTACTCGTAAGACAAATGTGCCAATTCCTACCATCTAAGGCTCTGCAAAATTTCAGGACTGATTCAAGATGTCACATGACATAGCTACATTTACCTTCTTGTCAAATATGTGAAAAGCTATTATTTTTATTTGTTTATTTTTATATTGACAATACAGTGCTATTCATACAAATGTTCTACTGTGACTGGTCCCATGTAGTCATCCTGTTGTTCACGTTTTTAACAGATCATAAACTTTTTCTCTTGTTTCGAGATTTAGTATATCCCAGTTCTGCATTATTTTAGTCCTGCATTGTGTCGTTGTGAGTAAGAGAATGGTAATTGTAATTGTATTTTAGATTTGTATTTATGAATCTTGTACTATATATTGTATATTGTACATGGCATTTCATAAACTATTTTATAAGTTATACTACTATAATATCATGATGAAATGTATGCCAGTTTTCGTACAAACTGAAAGATGTCGATTGACAAACTGGAAGTATATCATGTATTTTATATTATGTTGTTTGTAACAATTTTTTTAACCATATAGAAATAAATAAATGAATACATACATTTTCTCTTTCGTATTTGAGACTACTGATGTGTGTTTTTAACCGTGTAACCTGGCCTGTTTTTTCACAGGAGGAAACCAAGGTAATCACTTCTCAGTGGAAATAATATTCTTCTCCTATATAATTCTTCTACTGATGGCATGCCCATTGATTTATTTACTAAATAACTATCAGCACGCTTTCTGTGGTATGCCATTCTCCCTCTCCTGACCATTCCTGTGTTGCCTCCCAACTCTGCCTTTCAGCCATCTACCGCTCTTACCTGAGCTCCCACCTCCACCCCTTCCCACTTTGCACCTGTCCGTTCTTTTTTGCCGCTGAGGGTTGTTATTGTCAGAAAACATTTCTCTGGTTGTTACAAGATCTTTTAATTCTTGACATATTGAGTTCCTTTTAGTTTCACCATAAGGGTTATGCCTCCACTAAATGTTATTGGTGCAGGTGGGTGTGACAGCAATAGGAGAACCTGGCATGTCCATTGATGCCCCATATTTCAGTTTTTATTACTCATTTCACCAATTATTACAAAATGTCTGCTTTACCTCTTCGCAGAGTCAAAGATGGCTCTGGGTGTTATGTTGCAGGCAAGATTGTTCCACTGATACCCTACAATTTGATGTGCTTCTATAGAATTGTTATTTTCCTTTCCCACTAATAACTTTGTGTTTCAGTTTAGGAAGCATATTTTATATTCTATACGTTACATTAAGGATGCATGCAGTAAATGAAGAAAGTCAGTGTTAACTGATTGTGAAAGGTTCATCATCTACATTGCCTTTTGTCTGTTTCTTCTGCTTTTGTGCATTTGTTCTATGCAGGCAGACATCATATGCGGATGAAGCATGCATTGGTTTCTATGTTTATTTTCCCCATTTTGCATTGTTAAGTATATAGATATTCTATGTTTGCCATAAAGCCTGTACAAGCAATACTTGGCACATAACAATTAACAGGGTAATTCATAGAATTTCGCACAAAAGTGGCGCACGCGGCTTGCGCACAGTGTCCCCGTGCGATACAAAGCACCAGCCGTGTGCGATAAAATCCATTTCATCGCACAGAGTATTCATGGATTCCAGCCTCCAAAACCAGCCGTGGTGCAGAGTGGCGCAGCGACCCTGCAGCAGCGCCAGTTACGCCCCCAAGAACGCCCTCGCGCAAGGAAAACCCTTCAAAATTCCCAATTCATCACAAAGGGCTGCGCTAACCCTGGACCAGTTCACAGGGCTGCCAAACAGCAAACGCCAAGCGGGGAATGTGTATTTCCGTGGTTCGCTGGAAGTATCACACGCGATTGTCCTGGGTACGTGTACATCAGGGGTGCGCGTGAAGTAACACACGCGATTCCATCAGGGCACGTGTATTCCAGGGGTGCGCGGGAAGTATCACATGCAAAATCAGCAGGGTACGTGTATTTCAGGGGTGCGCGGGAAGTATCACACGCGATTCCATCAGGGTACGTGTATTCCAGGGGTGCGCGGGAACTATCACACACGATTCCATCAGGGCACGTGTATTCCAGGGGTGCGCGGGAACTATCACACGGGATTCCATCAGGGTACGTGTATTCCAGGGGTGAGCGGGAACTATCACACGTGATTCCATCAGGGCACTCGTATTCCAGGGGTGAGCGGGAAGTATCACACGCAAAATCAGCAAGGCACGTGTATTTCAGGGGTGCGCTGGAAGTATCACACGTGATTCCATCAGGGTACGTGTATTCCAGGGGTGCGCGGGAAGTATCACACGCAAAATCAGCAGGGTATGTGTATCTCAGGGGTGCGCGGGAAGTATCACACACGATTTCATCAGGGTATGTGTATTCCAGGGGTGCGCGGGAAGTATCACACGTGATTTCATCAGGGCACGTGTATTTCAGGGGTGCGCGGGGAGCACTACACGTAAATTGGCCTTGTGGGTACTCCCAGGTGTTCCCTCTACACCCTCCACGGCCCCTGCAGCCAGCCCAAACCACAGGGGACCACCCTGCACCCCTGCCCATGTCCCGCAGGCAGCCCATCCACCATGGCCATGCCCCCCAGCCAAGCCACATGTCACCTTGCACTACTGATCAACAATGCATGTCTCCCAGCACCCTCACCCCCGCACTGTGGGGCACCTGCCAGCAGGCCCCCACACATGTCCAACTCATGTCCCCCTGCACCCCCAGCACTGTGGGGCACCCTCCACCAGGCCCACACTCATGTCTCCCTGCACCCCCAGCCCCCACCAGTCAGGGGCACCCTCCACCAGGCCCCCACTCATGTCCAACTCATGTCTCGATGCACCCCCACCCCCCAGCATCCAGGGGCACCCTCCACCAGGCCCCCACTCATGTCTCCCAGCACCCCCAACCCCCAGCACTGTGGGGCACCCTCCACCAGGCCCCCACTCATGTCCCCCTGCACCCCCACCCCCCAGCATCCAGGGGCACCCTCCACCAGGCCCCCACTCATGTCTCCCAGCACCCTCACCCCCCTGCATCCAGGGGCACCCTCCACCAGGCCCCCACTCATGTCTCCCTGCACCCCCACACCCCAGCATCCAGGGGCACCCTCCACCAGGCCCCCACTCTTGTCTCCCAGCACCCCCACCCCCCTGCATCCAGGGGCACCCTCCACCAGGCCCCCACTCATGTCTCCCTGCACCCCCACCCCCCAGCACTGTGGGGCACCCTCCACCAGGCCCCCACTCATGTCCCCCTGCACCCCCACCCCCCTGCATCCAGGGGCATCCTCCACCAGGCCCCCACTCATGTCTCCCAGCACCCCCAACCCCCAGCACTGTGGGGCACCCTCCACCAAGGCCCCCACTCATGTCCCCCTGCACCCCCACCCCCCAGCATCCAGGGGCACCCTCCACCAGGCCCCCACTCATGTCTCCCAGCACCCTCACCCCCCTGCATCCAGGGGCACCCTCCACCAGGCCCCCACTCATGTCTCCCTGCACCCCCACCCACCAGCATCCAGGGGCACCCTCCACCAGGCCCCCACTCATGTCTCCCAGCACCCCCACCCCCCTGCATCCAGGGGCACCCTCCACCAGGCCCCCACTCATGTCTCCCTGCACCCCCACCCCCCAGCACTGTGGGGCACCCTCCACCAGGCCCCCACTCATGTCCCCCTGCACCCCCACTCCCTGCATCCAGGGGCACCCTCCACCAGGCCCCCACTCATGTCTCCCAGCACCCCCACCCCCCTGCATCCAGGGGCACCATCCACCAGGCCCCCACTCATGTCTCCCAAAACCCCCACCCCCCAGCATCCAGGGGCACCCTCCACCAGGCCCCCACTCATGCCTCCCTGCACCCCCACCCCCCACCAGTCAGGGGCACCCTCCACCAGGCCCCCACTCATGTCCAACTCATGTCTCCCTGCACCCCAACCCCCCTGCATCCAGGGGCACCCTCCACCAGGCCCCCACACATGTCTCCCTGCATCCCCACCCCCCACCAGTCACGAGCACCCTCCACCAGGCCCCCACTCATGTCCATCACATGTCACTTTGCACCCCCACCCCCCAGCATCCAGGGGCACCCTCCACCAGGCCCCCACTCATGTCTCCCAGCACCCCCACCCCCCTGCATCCAGGGGCACCCTCCACCAGGCCCCGACTCATGTCTCCCTGCACTCCCACCCCTCAGCACTGTGGGGCACCCTCCACCATGCCCCCACGCATGTCCCCCTGCACCCCCACCCCCCTGCATCCAGGGGCACCCTCCACCAGGCCCCCACTCATGTCTCCCAGCACCCCCACCCTCCTGCATCCAGGGGCACCCTCCACCAGGCCCCCACTCATGTCCAACTCATGTTTCCTTGCACCCCCACCCCCCAGCATCCAGGGGCACCCTCCACCAGGCCCCCACTCATGTCTCCCTGCACCCCCACACCCCAGCATCCAGGGGCACCCTCCACCAGGCCCCCACTCCTTCCTACCACCCTCCCCTACCCCCCAGCAGTGCGATTTGCCTGTGTACGTGTATATCGGGGTTGCGCGTATAGTCTGACACGCGATATCAGCAGGGTACGTGTATTACGGGGTTCGCGGGAAGTTCCACACGCGATTGCCCTGGGTACGTGTATTTCGGGGTGCGCGAGATGTTCCACATGCGATTTCAGCAGGGTACGTGTATTCCAAGGTGTGCGGGAAGTTCCACACGCGATTTCAGCAGGGTACGTGTATTCCAAGGTGCGCGGAAAGTTCCACACGCGATTTCAGCAGGGTACGTGTATTCCAAGGTGCAAATGAAATTCCACATGCAAATCCAGCAGCCTACGTGGATTCCGGGGGTGCCGGACAGTCCTACAGGTGAATCCGCCGTGTGGGTGCTCCCAGCTGTTCAACCGACACCCTCCACGGCCCCTGCAGGCGGCCCACACCACAGGCGACTACCCTGCACATGTCCCACAGGCAGCCCATCCACCATGCCCATGCCCCCCAGCCAACCCACATGTCACCCTGCACTACTGCCCACCAACGCATGTTTCCCAGCACCCCCACCCCCAGCACCGTGGGGCACCTGCCAGCAGGCCCCCACACATGTCCAACTCATGTCCCCCTGCACCCCCACCCCCCAGCACTGTGGGGCACCCTCCACCAGGCCCACACTCATGTCTCCCAGCACCCCCAGCATCCAGGGGCACCCTCCACCAGGCCCCCACTCATGTCTCCCTGCACCCCCACCCCCCAGCATCCAGGGGCACCCTCCACCAGGCCCCCACTCATGTCTCCCTGCACCCCCACCCCCCACCAATCAGGGGCACCCTCCACTAGGCCCCCACTCATGTCCAACTCATGTCTCCTTGCACCCCCACCCTCCAGCATCCAGGGACACCCTCCACCAGGCCCCCACTCATGTCTCCCAGCACCCCGAACCCCCTGCATCCGGGGGCACCCTCCACCAGGCCCCCACTCATGTCTCCCTGCACCCCCACCCCCCAGCACTGTGGGGCACCCTCCACCAGGCCCCCACTCATGTCCCCCTGCACACCCACCCCCCTGCATCCAGGGGCACCCTCCACCAGGCCCCCACTCATGTCTCCCAGCACCCCCACCCCCCTGCATCCAGGGGCACCCTACACCAGGCCCCCACTCATGTCTCCCAGCACCCCCACCCCCTGCATCCAGGGGCACGCTCCACCAGGCCCCCACTCATGTCTCCCAGCACCCCCAACCCCCTGCATCCAGGGGCACCCTCCACCAGTCCCCCACACATGTCCCCCAGCCAACATGTCTTCACAATCTAGATCCCTGGCCCTTATGGTCAGCCTCCAAATGCCAAACACCCACCTGAGTATTGCATTCACCCACTTAGAAATGGCAATAACATGATAGAACCCCAATTGCAAGTTTGGAAATGAGCACATGTCCCTCACATACACACAATGGGTGTCAGTGAATGTCAAAACCCATATCATGATATGCATGAAACCAATGAGATGATACTACACATTGAAGTTTGAAGAAAAAATATGTATTAAAAGCAACATAAATTGAATCAAAAATAAACAACCAAAAATGGGAATTTTAAAAAAAAGCAGCATGTCCGTGAAATAATGCAAAACCACAAATCATAATCCAAAGGAAAGGTGTCCAAAGTCACAGTCCACAAAAGTAAATCCAATGGAAAATTAAAATCGAAATCCATTGCTCCATGGGTAAATCATAAAATAAAAATGAAAATCCAACAGTCAACTATATACAGATAAACAATACAGGGTCCATGATCCCAACAGAAGAAATGAAACCTATCTAATAACACTACCTAATAAAAAAAACTATATACAAAAATGTGGCCCATTGTCCAAAAGGTCCAAAAAAAATGCAAAACCAAAGGAAACCTAACACTAACTACAGAACTATTTACAAGGGCAGCAGGCTAGTCCGACGGCTCACTTTGGGATGTTCCGGGCCAGGGCATCATCGAACTCCTGCTCAATGTCCCGGAGGCAGTCCTCCTCCATGGCCCCGAGGGTCCGCAGGGCCGTCGACATGTTCACCTCCAGCTCCCTGCGGATTGCCTCGAGGCACTCGGCCCGCCTCAGGGCCCTCCGCATGGAGTTCTCCGCCCTGACCATCGTGAGCCGTGCCTCTTCCACCCGCTGCCGCTCCGCATCTATGGCGTGGCCCAACCGCTGCCACACGGAAGACACTTCCTGTCCTGGGTCCTCCTGCCCTCCGGCCGATGCCTGTCCCTCCGATGTCGAAGGCCCCGAGCCATCATGGCTCCCACCTCGTTGCTGCTGCTGCTGTGCATCTGCCCGTGCCCTGCCTCCTGCTGCCTGCACATCCTCCACTGGCTGGGGTGCAGTCGTTGATGTGGCCACCCCTGCTGGACATCCGACTCCCGACTGTGGCAGGGATGCCTCCTCCACCAGCCTGGCCGCACCGTCAGAGGCAGCTCCACAGGGCACCCAGGTGACTAATGGGTGGGAAGATGGCACGGAGGATGACTGGCGCCTAGGGGGTTCAGTTAAGGAGGCGGTCTGAGCAAGCCCCATCAAACGGAGGAATCCGGCCTGGGTGACCTGTCCCAGTAGGCCGACGCGGTCAACGAGCCATTCGAGATGACGTGCAGTCTCCTCATGAAAAGACTGCAGGTCACCTCGCATGGCCCGTTGACGCAACGCCACACCAGTCAGGACAGGCGCAACCCTGACCCGGATAGCCACGTCTGCAGGCAGAGGAAGGCCAGTTGTTGTGAGCTCATCCCCTGCCTGAAAACAGGTCTGGACGTAGGCATCCCTGCTGATGCAAGATGATGCAGTGACAGGATCAGGGACAGGATTGCACACAGGCACCTCCACGGCGGCCTGTGCTGCCTCCTGTCCCTGGTCCTGCACTGCACCACTAGCACCAGTGGAATCCCCACCTCCAGACCCCATCTCTGTTGCTTGCACGGCCTCCTCCTCCACCAAACCCCCCACCAACCTGGATGACTCCGTGCCATCTTCCTCCGTTGGGCCCTGTGGGGTCCCAGCTGCCCCTTCTGCTGCCGAGGAGTCCAACTCCAACCTCTGCCTCTTGGACCTCCCCCCAGCAGCTGCGGCCTGGGACGCGCCACCGGACTCCTCACTCCCCGACGAGATCACAACCTGGGAGGGGAGCCGGGCCTTGCGTCTCCGGCTGGCGGTGCGATCCCCGCCGCTGTGCTCCACAGCACCTTCTCCGCCCTCTTCATCAGTTGACGCTGCAGAAAGGGAGAAATAAAACACAGGCATCAGGGCACTGTACAATGGACAAATACATGACAGTTGTACATGAGTGGCATTGGCAAACCTCAGACATGGCATCACAATCGCCAACACACATGTCATTTCAACTTGCACACATGAGCCATACCAGAGCCATATCGCAACTGCCACCACCATCCATACACATACAACAGCATGAGCAGGCAAAGGTGAGCCAGACATCACATGCAACACAGGGAGTGCACTACACATGCACACACACCACCACACTTGCATGCATGTGTACACCTCTGCCAACTGTCACAGTGTTCAGATGGGCATCCATGTCACATCTGCCAATCAGGCTTCCACATCCCGCTGTCACATGCATCCATGTTGCATCACTGTTGCACCCTTGTCAAATACACACACATGCACATGTACACAGTGCTGATACATGCAGCTGAAAACAACATACATGTGTGACATCACGAACATGCCTACTTACATACACATTCATCCAAACATGTGTGCCCACACAACTGCATTTGGCATGCAAGCCTACACACACAAGCACCATCCATGTCTCACACATGACAGCCCTCACATGTGTTAGCCTCACGGCCCTGTACACCCCCACCCATACTCGGCCCCATACAAACAGATGTGCAACCTGCACACTACTGGCACATCACCACACGCACAGCTTACAATCATGATGCATGTACACTTACCGCTCGACCCCAGACAGGTCTGCCTCTCAAGGACCTGGACGTGGAGCGCTGGGGATATGCGTTCCAGGACCCTCATCTGATCGTCCGACAAGTGGCCCCGGCGCCCCTTAGCATCCGCCGGGCCTTGTTGATGATCCTGGACCTGAAGTCCTCCCAGCGCTTCTTGACATGTTGGAAGTCGCAGACTGCCACCCCCTCC
Source organism: Ambystoma mexicanum (assembly GCF_040938575.1). Lineage (NCBI taxonomy): Eukaryota > Metazoa > Chordata > Amphibia > Caudata > Ambystomatidae > Ambystoma > Ambystoma mexicanum. The sequence continues at coordinate 722,260,698 of NC_090932.1, forward strand.
GTGTTGATGGCAGTCACGATGTCCGTCCAGATCCGAGTGCGTCCTTCCTTGTCGGCGCGCAAACTTCTGAAGAGGGCATCATACTGCCCCAGGACTTGCTCCACCAGGACACCAACTTCGGTGGCAGTGAAGCTGGTGCCCCTCTGCCTCTCTTGCCGGGGGTTGTCAGTGGTGCCAGATGTTGCAGTGCCCGACATGACAACCCCAGAGGCAGGAGTGGGTGGGCTACTGGGTCCTGGGGCTGGGCTGTGGAGCGATGGAATCCCAGTCGGGAGTCTTCGGTTCCAGCAGGGGTGGTCACAGCAACAGCACCCCTGGCTGATGTGCAGGCAGCAAATGGCAGGGCACGTCGGCAGCAGGCAATCAGGCAGCAGCAGATGGCAAGTGGGAGCGTGCTCAGGGCTCTGGGGGGCAGTAATTCGGCCTTTTGGGCAGGAGCATGGTCTTCCGTGTGCTTACGCGTGGCCAGCTTGATACGGAGTGATTTGGCACGTGAAAATCCAGAACGTCTGCGTGTAATTCGAGGAAAGGGCCTTAGCGCGTAAGCGCATCAGCACACGTACGCGAATTCATTGGCCCAAAGGCCAACAGCGCGTATGCGTGTCTGTGACGTGCGTGCGCGGGTGTTTCCCTGTACACGGGTGCATGTTACACGTCCAATGACTGTACGTCAGAGTGCCAGCGCGTGTAATTGGAGGATGGGGCCTTAGCGCGTACACGCGGAAGTGACGCTGGACATGTGGGCATGTTTAAAAGGTACGTGTAGAACGCCATTTCCTTGTACGTGCTTTTCGTGGAGATCGAGTGGGTGAAATCTGTACTTCTTGTCGGTTCACACGTGATTTACTTCACGGCGTTCCAAGTTCGTACTCCCTGTTACCTCTGACAGCTTTTTCTCTTCTTCTCTTTTTCTTGGGCCTGTTTCCTCAAACAGCGTTCACTTCTCCTGTTGTCCTGTCTCCTCAGACAGCGTACAATTCTTCTTTTGGCGGGGGTGTTGCCAACGCGCACACGCACGTATTTTACACGCCATTTTTCCTGGCAGATGGTGAGTTGTGCACGTATTTGACATCTGTGCTTGCCCCGTGTGTTGCCTACCCCTTCAGAGGTCAGTCTAGGCTGCGTGTGACACGCATACGTTCATTTTTGTGTTTCTGGGTGCCACAGCGTAGTGCAGGTTTTTTTTTCCACGCACGTGGTCTAGGAGGGGTTGCGTGCATATTATCTCCCTTTTTCGGGGTGCCTGTGCGTTGCATGACCCGTCATCTTCCCCCAGGGGTCACATACAGCCTTGATAGAGCACTAGGGTATGAATTCCATCTAGTACCCTACCCCTTTGACCCCCAATTGCCCAGGACAACAGTTTACTGCAACTCCCATACGCACAACAACATCAGTGCCATGGTTGGGAGGTGAGCACGCGGTCAGGGTGGCAAAGGTGGGCGAGCCACAAGAGGTGGCCGTGGTGGATGCGGTAGGGGACGTGGCCAGGACTTGCAGGGTGCCCCTAGCCCCCCATGTGTGGGTGACCAGTCAGGGACACCCATGCCCCCCCCCCTGGTTGAAGGTAACGTGGCTGACACCATACCTGCTCAGCCCTTGTTGGACCAGCCCATTGTGGCACCAGACCTGGCACTGGGTGACTCCATGGCTGACTTCCAGGTCAGCAGGTCTAGGCCACGTGTGGCGGTGCACGTTGGTGTCACCAGCCCACGTGGATCAGGGGCAGCTATGTCATCTGCTGCCCCGAGTAGGCAGGGTGGGGAGGCTGCAGGGGCAGCTGCGGCTCCATCCACCCCAGCTCTGAGTGTCCCAGCCAGGACAGTGTAGGTCCTAGTCCATCCTGCTGACGTTCCCCCTGACCACATCACACTTCAGCTAATGCCTGCACCAACTCCCATGGTGAGTGTTCATTCCCACACTCCTAGTCCACAGTCCACCGGGGCTCCTGCCCCTAGTGTCCAGAGCGGCGTAGGACACTCAGTATCACCACCACCTTCCAAGCGGAAGAGGAAGAGTGCTCGTCCAGTACAGGCTGATGCCCCAGACACGGCTACACAGTCCGGGCCACCAAGGAAGCCCTGCTTCAATCAGGTTGAACTTGATGCACTTGTGGAGTATGTGTCCACACATGACAGCGAAATGGTGATTATTGCAGGATGCAAGACCACACCTGCACAACGTCAGGCACACTGGCAGACCATTGCGGAACTCATAAGTGCCCTTGGATTTGTGAGGCGCACAGCTAATGATTGCTACAAGCGCTGGAATGACCTTAAGCGCTGGGCAAAGAAAAAGCTGGCCTCAAGTCATGCCGCAACTCTAGTGACTGGAGGTGGGTCTCCGGCAGAGGACATAGAACTCACTCCACATGAGTATGTTGCTGGGACCTACGTCACAGAGGAACAGATCCAAGGCGTGGGAGACCTGCCAGATTACGAGGCATTGTCCGGTGAGTGCACATGCATGTGTGTGTCATCCATGTGCATGGCGTGTGTGTGAGTGCTTCTGATTGAGTGCCAGGTGAGGGGGTGTGTGCCTGAGTGGTTTGGGTCACCCATGTGCTTCATCCAAAACATTCTGCGCACCAGGATTTGGGTGTTGCAGTATCCCTTCTGGCAACAGTAGACATTCAGCCCAACCTCACGCCAGTTGCCCTTGAATTGTCATCTTGCCACAACATAGTTGCATGTTATTCTGTGTTCATTCAGGCTGATTGTCTGCATTCCACCACTTTCACTAGGCATTTCTTAGTCCTATTGTGGTATCCAGTCAACTTGTCGAAAAAAAACTGGTCGACTGCAATTTGGTCGACGCAATTTGGTCGAAAACCAAATGGTCGAATTTTTTTTTATTTATATATTTAATTTTCGGGTTTTCGTTTAGTTAAAAAAGGGGTTTTTAGAGAAAAAAAGGGGGTTGGGGGGGGGACCCCCACCAAAAAAAAAAAAAAGGGTTAAAATAAAAAAAAACAAAATTTCGACCATTTGGTTTTCGACCAAATTGGTTCGACCATTTGTCTGGTCGACCAATTTTTTTCGACGAAATGTCTGGCAACCTCCTATTGTCACATGTGTGACATGGCTAAGGTACATGCCATCTATGTGATGGCATGTGTCATGTATGTGTATTGGACATGCCAATCACAGGCCAATGTGTGATGGCACTGCTAGGCAGCATGCAGCAAATGTGTTGGTCTTCCATCTTGGTGTCATCAATGTGTGCCATTTGCCTCCCCTTCATACGCAGTGACAGTGCATGCATGGGAGGGTTATAGTCATGTGGTACATGTGTCAATGAAGTACTGTTTCTGTTGCTTCTCAGCCCTAATTGTGTTCCATGTTGCTAATGCCTGTTCCCATTTCTTTTCTTTCATGTCTTTGCAGGGGATGACGCACTTGATACTGCTGGGGTTGTGGAGATGGTGCAGACCCAGGAGGGGTCTCAGGCCCGACCGGGCACCAGTGAGGGACGTGGTGTGGTGGTGGGTGAGAACCCACACTTGCTGCAGGCCGTCATCTCAAAGGGTGTCTCTAGGTGCACCTCCCCCGAGCTCTATTCAGGTGTCGATTCGGATGATGAGACCTATGTGCCGTCGCAGGTAATTGTCTCTCGGAGGGATTCTGTACTGTTCAACCCACCTGCACCAGGAGTAGAACCCTCAATGGGGATGTCAGTGTTGGTAGGTCAGCCTTTGGTGGTTACGGATGCAGGGTCACACTCCGCTACATCTGATCCTGTTCTTGGGCCAGTAGATCAGAGGGGGAATGCAGTCCTGCAGCCTCATGCAGTGCCGGCACAGCAAGGCGCAGTTCGCCTTGCCCCAGACAGGTGTCGTGCCCGCCGACGCGGTGGCCGTACGCCACCTGGCAATACCGCATGGGAGCAATGGCAAACCAACAGGCAGCATCAACTGAGATGATGGCTCAGGCCATGGATAGGGTGGCCACTTCCATTGTCCCCCAAGAAAGGCTAATTGAACAACTACAGCTGGCAACAGACTCCATTAGCCAGTCACACAGGGAGGACATGTTGGCGTCCAACAGGGACAGGCGGGCGGCACTGGAGACTCTGCGGGAAGCCATTTCCATTGAGTCCCAGGGCCACAGGGAAGCCCTGAGGGTGGAACTCCGTCAGCTCAGGGCAACTCTGGTTGAGCTTGAGGCTTCAGCTAACACAAGGACAGAACAGCAGCTGGAGCGGCTCACACGTACGCTCTCAGCTGAGATGCAGGCAACTAGGGCGGAGGTCCGGGCATCCCGTGAGTTGTTGCATGGGGACCTCCGCACAATTATCCTCCAGAACCAGACCTTCCACACCGCATGCTTGCTGCCATGGAGGACCAGACTAGGGCTTTGCGTGGGCTGCCTCCCATAGTGCCACCACCTCCTGATGCAGCTGCAGAGGGTGAGGAGAGCGACAGCAGCGATTCTCCCACAATAGGGTAGCCGTGCAGGCCATGAGCCAATGGAGGTGTTTTTTTTTCGCAAGATCCACACAGGTGGGTTTTGGTGTGCACCCTGTCCTGGGACCTCCTGGGTGGCCTCCCTCACCCCACCATTAATGCCAATTAACGCCCATTAATGGCCATTTTTGATTATTTTATTTTTTTATTTATTTTTTAATTTTTACTTTTTGATTTTTTGGACAGTGTGTTGCCTTGCGTGGCTCCTGTGGGCATACGCTGTATTGTGGCTGGGCACATGCAGGCTTGTCCTGAATTTGGGTCAGATGCTTGGGTTTGTGTGACACACACCCCTCCTGCTTCCCGTTTCCATGGGCTTGCAAAGGGTGTGCCCAAGTGACATTGACTTACACGGTGACGTTGGACTCCCATTTGATGTGTGGGCAGTCTGTAGTCAATACTGTGTATACATTCCTAGTGCATATTGTTGTTGTATTGTACACTGCATGGTGTATTGATATGTGCCTCTGCATCCATCTCATCCTCCTAATTTTCAGGTCCATTTCTCATGTCTTCACAAGGCGGTCTAGTTTGGGACTGGAGTCCATGTTGTAAGCAGTGCACCTACCCTCTTGCGTGGCGCTAACACTGTATACTTGGAAGTGTTCGAAGTGCTGCCATTATCAGGTAGTGAGGCTACCAATTTTTTAAGTCCGTACTGTCATGTTTATGGTAGGTTGGAGGTTGTGTAGGTGATTGGTATTCTTGGAAAGTATTTGGTAATGTGTGTTGTTGGTCCTGCATTACTGTGAGCATTTCATGTGTGGCCAGTTTCCATTAGGGACACTGTAGTTGTTGACAATTGGGGCATGTTGTGGGGATTCATTTGTTTGCTCTCACATTGCATGACATGCCATGGTGTGTTGTGTGGCTGTGCCGAGGAGGGGTTGGGTGACATGGCACTGTTCTCATGTTGTATTTTGCAAGTGGGTATTCATTTTTGCTGCATGGAAGTGTGTCTTTTGATGACACTGCATTGGTGGTGTTTGTGTAGGTAGGGATGCACACATTGTGACACTTCCAGATGAACAATGTCAGGCTGCTATGGTTCTGACAGTTTACTGTCCCTTTGTTCATCATAATTGTCAGATTGAGTCATCATTGATTGTCAGATGGTATGTGCCAGGGCTGTGTGCACTCCACAGGGGTGTGCTTTCTATGTGAAGTAATTATCCACCAGCTGCATACGGGCTGCCTCACCCCGTGCCCTTTCCCCTCCCATGTGCAGTGGGCGTGCATGTGGTTGGGGATGTGGGGGCACCACCATGTCCACAGCCAGGCCCCGGCGTGTTGCAACATTGTGCAGGACACATGCTGCCACTATGATCCTGCACACTACTGGGGGAGCGTATAACAGCTGCCCGCCAGAACGGTCAAGGGAGCGAAAGCATGACTTGAGCACTCCGAATGTGCGCTCCACTATGCCCCGGGTTGCAATATGGGCTGTGTTGTATCTTACCTCGGGAGGCGTGATGGGGTTCCGAATTGGCGTCATCATGTGTGTGCTCAGAGGGTAGGCACTGTCCCCTGGGGAGGTGGTGATGGGGTTCATTAGTGGGGTATTGGCATTACTCTGTATCTGTCATGCATGCGTGTGCTGTGGTATTTCTACTCACCAACCAGCCATGTATCGCCATGCCGCCCAGCTTCCATGTCCTGGTTTAGGGTTGACATCCTGTAAATGAAGCTGTCGTGGGTGGATCCTGGATAGTTGGCATATACTGAGGTAATGATTCCCTTGGCATCACATACTACCTGGACGTTGATGGAATGCCAGTGCTTGCGGTTTCTATAGATGTGCTCAGATGCTCTGGGGGGACGTAGAGCCACATGGGTGCAATCAATGGCGCCTACCACTTTGGGGAATTGTGCCACCCTGTAGAAATCCTCGCTGACAGCCTGCCTTTCTGCAGGTGTTCTGGGCAGGTATATGCGCCTGCGGACTAATGGGCGTGCAGTGATGATGGACAACACCTGGTGTAGGCACCGTGACTGCGTGGCCTGTGACACCCCCCCACTATGGCACTTGTCCGCTGAAATGATCCGGTAGCCAAGAAGTGCAGTACATTGAGGACCTTCTCCAGGGGGCTGAGTGCTTGGGAGCACAGGGTGGGTGATGTGAGGTCATCCTCCCACTCACTGACCAGGTCGAGTATTATGTGTGGTGGAAACCTGTACCTCCAATACACCTGGTCATCTGGTATACCAAATAGGCTGGTTCTGGGTGTGAAGATTCTGGCCCTGACTATCCTTCTCCTCCTCCTGCGGTATCCCACGGCCACTGCTGCTAGGAACGGTATATTCATCCTGGCATTTGAGCTTGTTTGTTGTTTGCGCACTCTTTTATGCTGCGCGGGACGTGCGCCTGCTTCATGCTGGCGTACATGTTTCAGGATTGGTCCTTTTATTTTTTGGCGCGTTGTAGGCGAGCGTGTAAATCTTCCCGCCCACCCCAGGAATACATGTAACACGCTCTCCCAGGCCCAGTCGCGAGTAAATAATCCCGCCCACCCCTGGAATACACGTACCCCACTCTCACAGGCACAGTCGCGTGTGTAACTTCACGCGCACACACCGAAATACACGTACCCTGCAGATTCGCGTGTGAAACTTCCTGCGCACCCCGAAATACACGTACCCTGCTGAAATCGCGTGTGGAACTTCCCGCGAACCCCGTAATAGACGTACCCTGCTGATATTGCGTGTCAGACTACTCGCACAACCCTGATATACACGTACACAGGCGAATCGCACTGCTGGGGGGTGGGGGGGTGGTAGGAAGGAGTGGGGGCCTGGTGGAGGGTGCCCCACAGTGCTGGGGGGTGGGGGTGCAGGGGGACATGAGTGGGGGCCTGGTGGAGGGTGCCCCTGGATGCTGGGGGGTGGGGGTGCAAGGAAACATGAGTTGGACATGAGTGGGGGCCTGGTGGAGGGTGCCCCTGGATGCAGGGGGGTGGGGGTGCTGGGATACATGAGTGGGGGCCTGGTGGAGGGTGCCCCTGGATGCAGGGGGGTGGGGGTGCTGGGAGACATGAGTGGGGGCCTGGTGGAGGGTGCCCCTGACTGGTGGGGGGTGGGGGTGCTGGGAGACATGAGTGGGAGCCTGGTGGAGGGTGCCCCTGACTGGTGGGGGGTGGGGGTGCTGGGAGACATGAGTGGGGGTCTAGTGGAGGTTGCCCCTGGATGCAGGGGGGTGGGGGTGCTGGGAGACATGAGTGGGGGCCTGGTGGAGGGTGCCCCTGGATGCAGGGGGGTGGGGGTGCTGGGAGACATGAGTGGGGGCCTGGTGGAGGGTGCCCCTGACTGGTGGGGGGTGGGGGTGCTGGGAGACATGAGTGGGGGCCTGGTGGAGGGTGCCCCTGACTGGTGGGGGGTGGGGGTGCTGGGAGACATGAGTGGGGGCCTGGTGGAGGGTGCCCCTGACTGGTGGGGGGTGGGTGTGCTGGGAGACATGTGTGGGTGCCTGGTGGAGGGTGCCCCTGACTGGTGGGAGGTGGGGGTGCAGGGAGACATGAGTGGGGGCCTGGTGGAGTGTGCCCCACAGTGCTGGGGGTGCTGGTGCAGGGGGACATGAGTGTGGGCCTGATGGACGGTGCCCCTGGATGCTGGGGGGTGGGGGTGCAAGGAGACATGAGTTGGACATGAGTGGGGGCCTGATGGAGGGTGCCCCTGACTGGTGGGGTGTGGGGGTGCAGGGAGACATGGGCCTGGTGGAGGGTGCCCCACAGTGCTGGGGGGTGGGGGTGCAGGGGGACATGAGTGAGGGCCTGGTAGAGGGTGCCCCTGGATGCTGGGGGGTGGGAGTGCAAGGAGACATGAGTTGGACATGAGTGGGGGTCTGGTGGAGGGTGCCCCTGACTGGTGGGGGGTGGGGGTGCAGGGAGACATGAGTGGGGGCCTGGTGGAGGGTGCCCCTGGATGCTGGGGGGGTGCAAGGAGACATGAGTTGGACATGAGTGGGGGCCTGGTGGAGGGTGCCCCTGACTGGTGGGGGGTGGGGGTGCAGGGAGACATGAGTGGGGGCCTGGTGGAGGGTGCCCCTGGATGCTGGGGGGTGGGGGCGCAAGGAGACATGAGTTGGACATGAGTGGGGGCCTGGTGGAGGGTGCCCCTGACTGGTGGGGGGTGGGGGTGCAGGGAGACATGAGTGAGGGCCTGGTGGAGGGTGCCCTGGATGCAGGCGGATGGGGGTGCTGGGAGACATGAGTGGGGGCCTGGTGGAGGGTGCCCCTGACTGGTGGGGGGTGGGGGTGCAGGGAGACATGAGTGGGGGCCTGGTGGAGGGTGCCCCGCAGTACTGGGGGGTGGGGGTGCAGGGGGACATGAGTGGGGGCCTGGTGGAGGGTGCCCCTGGATGCTGGGGGTGGGGGTGCAAGGAGACATGAGCTGGACATGAGTGGGGGCCTGGTGGAGGGTGCCCCTGACTAGTGGGGGGTGGGGGTGCAGGGAGACATGAGTGGGGGCCTGGTGGAGGGTGCCCCTGGATGCAGGGGGATGGGGGTGCTGGGAGACATGGGTGGGGGCCTGGTGGAGGGTGCCCCTGACTGGTGGGGGGTGGGGGTGCAGGGAGACATGAGTGGGGGCCTGGTGGAGGGTGCCCCACAGTGCTGGGGGGTGGGGGTGCAGGGGGACAAGAGTGGCGGCCTGGTGGAGGGTGCCCCTGGATGCTGGGGGGTGGGGGTGCAAGGAGACATGAGTTGGACATGAGTGGGGGCCTGGTGGAGGGTTCCCCTGACTGGTGGGGGGTTGGGGTGCAGGGAGACATGAGTGGGGGCCTGGTGGAGGGTGCCCCTGGATGCTGGGGGGTGGGGCTGCAAGGAGACATGAGTTGGACATGAGGGGGGGCCTGGTGGAGGGTGCCCCTGACTGGTGGGGGGTGGGGGTGCAGGGAGACATGAGTGGGGGCTGGTGGAGGGTGCCTCTGGATGCAGGGGGGTGGGGGTGCTGGGAGACATGAGTGGGGGCCTGGTGGAGGGTGCCCCACCGTGCTGGGGGGTGGGGGTACAGGGAGACATGAGTGGGGGCCTGGTGGAGGGTGCCCCTGGATGCAGGAGGGTGGGGGTGCTGGGAGACATGAGTGGGGACCTGGTGGAGGGTGCCCCTGACTGGTGGGGGGTGGGGGTGCTGGGAGACATGAGTGGGGGCCTGGTGGAGGGTGCCCCTGACTGGTGGGGGTCCTGGGAGACATGAGTGGGGGCCTGGTGGAGGGTGCCCCGGATGCAGGGGGGTGGGGGTGCTGGGAGACATGAGTGGGGGCCTGGCGGAGGGTGCCCCACAGTGCTGGGGGGTTGGGGTGCAGGGAGACATGAGTGGGGGCCTGGTGGAGGGTGCCCCTGGATGCAGGAGGGTGGGGGTGCTGGGAGACATGAGTGGGGGCCTGGTGGAGGGTTACCCTGACTGGTGGGGGGGGGGTTGCAGGGAGACATGAGCGGGGGCCTGGTGGAGGGTGCCCCTGACTGGTGGGGGGTGGGGGTGCTGGGAGACATGAGTGGGGGCCTGGTGGAGGGTGCCCCTGGATGCAGGGGGTGGGGGCGCAAGGAGACATGAGTTGGACATGAGAGGGGGCCTGGTGGAGGGTGCCCCTGACTGGTGGGGGGTGGGGGTGCAGGGAGACATGAGTGGGGGCCTTGTGGAGGGTGCCCCTGGATGCTGGGGGGTGGGGGTGCAAGGAGACATGAGTTGGACATGAGTGGGGGCTGGTGGAGGGTGCCGCTGACTGGTGGGGGGTGGGGGTGCAGGGAGACATGAGTGGGGGCCTGGTGGAGGGTGCCCCTGGATGCAGGGGGGTGTGGGTGCTGGGAGACATGAGTGGGGGCCTGGTGGAGGGTGCCCCACAGTGCTGGGGGGTGGGGGTGCAGGGAGACATGAGTGGGGGCCTGGTGGAGGGTGCCCCTGGATGCATGGGGGTGGGGTTGCTGGGAGACATGAGTGGGGGCCTGGTGGAGGGTGCCCCTGACTGGTGGGGGTGGGGGTGCTGGGAGACATGAGTGGGGGCCTGGTGGAGGGTGCCCCTGACTGGTGGGGGTGCAGGGAGACATGAGTGGGGGCCTGGTGGAGGGTGCCCCTGACTGGTGGGGGTGCTGGGAGACATGAGTGGGGGCCTGGTGGAGGGTGCCCCTGGATGCAGGGGGTGGGGGTGCTGGGAGACATTAGTGGGGGCCTGGTGGAGGGTGCCCCTGGATGCAGGGGGGTGGGGGTGCTGGGAGACATGAGTGGGGGCCTGGTGGCGGGTGCCCCTGACTGGTGTGGGGTGGGGGTGCAGGAAGACATGAGTGGGGGCCTGTTGGAGGGTGCCCCTGACTGGTGGGGGGTAGGGGTGCTGGGAGACATGAGTGGGGGCCTGGTGGAGGATGCCCCTGGATGCAGGGGGGTGGGGGTGCTGGGAGACATGAGTGGGGGCCTGGTGGAGGGTGTCCCTGGATGCAAGGGGGTGGGGGTGCTGGGAGACATGAGTGGGGGTCTGGTGGAGGGTGCCCCTGACTGGTGGGGGGTGGGGGTGCTGGGAGACATGAGTGGGGGCCTGGTGGAGGGTGCCCCTGACTGGTGGGGGGTGGGGTGCAGGGAGACATGAGTGGGGGCCTGGTGGAGGGTGCCCCTGACTGGTGGGGGGTGGGGGTGCAAGGAGACATGAGTTGGACCTGAGTGGGGGCCTGGTGGAGGGTGCCCCTGACTGGTGGGGGCCTGGTGGAGGGTGCCCCTGGATGCAGGGGGGTGGGGGTGCAGGGGGACATGAGTGGGGGCCTGGTAGAGGGTGCCCCTGGATGCAGGGGGGTGGGGGTGCAGGGAGACATGAGTTGGACATGAGTGGGGGCCTGGTGGAGGGTGCCCCTGACTGGTGGGGGGTGGGGGTGCAGGGAGACATGAGTGGGGGCCTGGTGGAGGGTGCCCCTGGATGCAGGGGGGTGGGGGTGCTGGGAGACATGAGTGGGGGCCTGGTGGAGGGTGCCCCTGACTGGTGGGGGCTGGGTGTGCAGGGAGACATGAGTGGGGGCCTGGTGGAGGGTGACCCATAGTGCTGGGGGGTGGGGGTGCAGGGGGACATGAGTGGGGGCCTGGTGGAGGGTGCCCCTGGATTTTGGGGGGTGGGGGTGCAAGGAGACATGAGTTGGACATGAGTGGGGGCCTGATGGAGGGTGCCCCACAGTGCTGGGGGGTGGGGGTGCAGGGAGACATGAGTGGGGGCCTGGTGGAGGGTGCCCCTGGATGCAGGGGGGTGAGGGTGCTGGGAGACATGAGTGGGGGCCTGGTGTAGGGTGCCCCTGGATCAGGGGGGTGGGGTTGTTGGGAGACATGAGTGTGGGCCTGCTGGAGGGTGCCCCTGGATGCAGGGGGGTAGGGGTGCTGGGAGACATGAGAGGGGGCCTGGTGGAGGGTGCCCCTGGATGCAGGGGGGTGGTGGTGCTGGGAGACATGAGTGGGGGCCTGGTGGAGGGTGCCCCTGGATGCAGGGGGGTGGGGGTGCTGGGAGACATGCGTTGGTGGGCAGTAGTGCAAGGTGACATGTGGGTTGGCTGGGGGGCATGGCCATGGTGGATGGGCTGCCTGCGGGACATGTGCAGGGGTGCAGGGTAGTCCCCTGTGGTGTGGGCCACCTGCAGGGGCCGTGGAGGGTGTAGAGGGAACAGCTGGGAGGACCCACACGGCCAATTCACGTGTGGGACTCCCCGGCACCCCAGAAATACACGTAGGCTGCTGGATTCGCATGTGGAATTTGCCACGCACCCGGAGTACACGTACCCTGCTGAAATTGCGTGTGGAACTTCACGCGCACACCGAAATAGACGTACCCTGCTAATTCACGTGTGAAACTTCCCCCGCACATCGAAATACACGTACCCTGCTAATTTGCGTGTGAAACTTCCCGCGCACCCCGAAATAGACGTACCCTGCTAATTCACGTGTGAAACTTCCCCCGCACACCGAAATACACGTACCCTGCTAATTCGCGTGTGAAACTTCCCCCGCACACCGAAATACACGTACCCTGCTAATTCGCGTGTGAAACTTCCCGCGCACCCCGAAATAGACGTACCCTGCTAATTCACGTGTGAAACTTCCCCCGCACACCGAAATACACGTACCCTGCTAATTCGCGTGTGAAACTTCCCGCGCACCCCGAAATACACGGACCCAGGGCAATCGCGTGTGGTACTTCCCGCGAACCCCGTAATACACGTACCCTGCAAATTCGCATGTGAAACTTCCTGTGCACCCTGGAATACCCGTGCCCAGGCCAATCACGTGTGGAACTTCCCACGAACCCCGTAATACATGCACACGCTATTTTTCACACAGCGGGTTTCCGTGTTTGTCGGTACCCCTTTGCACCTCATTTGTCCTAGAGGGCCACTGTATGGACCATTCATTATAGCTGTATATGGGTGCTTTTTGTTAGCGCACATTTTGGCGCTTATTTATTTCAGGCGCAGCGACGCTACCGCCTGCTTTCTTGTGGCGTACTTGTTTGGCCCTGTGCGCGTCTTTCACCGTGCGCTGGTTTGCGCTATTCGATTCCATGAATACGGGTTGTAGGCGAGCGTGTGGGCGTTCCGCGCACTTGCCTTCTGTACTTCCCCCGTGACGCCCATATTTTCACGCGTTGTTCCCCATTCCGAGTGTTACGCCCCATGTTCCGCCTACTTTTGTGATGTGCGTCGCGCTATGTGTGATTTCGCAGTGGCCGTGGCGCACGCCGTTGGATGACCTGTGCGCCGGCGTGCGCCGCGCACTTTTTCAGCGCACATCCAATCTTTTTCTCGCGCACGGACTTCCATGAATCGATGTGCGCTGGTTTCCCTGCGATTTTCGCAGTTGCACTGCGATTTTTGCACTTTTACTGCAAATCGCACGTTTTGGCACCTCTGCGCAGGAATTTTCGGCGCACATTAATTCCATGAATCGACCAGTAAAGCTTCAAACTGGCCACTGTGAGCCAATGCTGTCTTTTCAGCAAACAAATCTTTGCATTCTGGGGCGTGTATCTCAACTGTCCTACCTACAGTAGGCTATTGGATCTAATTGAGAGAGCTTTGACTGCATGAGCATCATTCCTTTGATTGCATTTTGTGCATGCAAGAGGCGATTCAGTGAATTTCCTTGGCTTGAATAATTGTGACACTCAAACAGTTAAGGTGCATATAATCTCAAGCTGTGGAAATAAGTAATGTGTGCAGGTAGCCAGATTTGGTTTACATTGGGCTACTAATAGGGTGTCCTCTCATTTGCTCCTTGCACTGAATTCATTTAGGTCTGGAATCTGGGAACACATATATAAACCTGGTAAGCATCTGTGCTTAATGTAAAACATAAGAGTGATAGCTCGAAGATTTGGAATACATCACAACCAGTGATGTTTCTCTTTGGCCAGCCATGCCAATACTAAGGGGAATGACTAAAAATATATCATATGTTTTATCATCCCTAAAAAAAGGAGTCTGTCCCAAACTGCTGAGCAGCGGTGCATCCAGAATGTTTCCATAGGGTGAGGTTGCACCATATGCATGTGGACTTACACCATGCATCTCAATAAACGAATGGAGATATATTTACTTAATTGAACTGCTTGTTTTTGTATATTTCTGTGACTAGGCTGACATTTTAGTTTTTATAGGTTATCTTCACTGCATTTATTTAGGATAGGTCAATATTGCACAAATAAATGGTTCTCATTTCATCAACTGTTTAAGGGCCACTGTATTCACCCTTGTTGTATAGTTTTACCTTGCTTATTTGTATGTATTTATTTTATTCTCTGTGCATTTGTAAGGCACTTATATATCAAGTCAATTGTGTTTCAAAGTGCCCACAGGGCAACAGGCAGGGAACATGGGAATGAAATGCAAATATAACAATGAGAGATAGAGGCGGCCCTATTAGGCCTTGTGAGCATTCAGAACATGCAAGTGCAGTGATAGAGAGACAGAATGAGGCAGGGGGGTTAAGTGCTAAGAGTACCACAGAGGGAAGTGCTAGGGAGCACGCAGCTGTTCAGTGACTTGGTGGGAGTGGTCAGCTGCCAATAATTAAGTGCAGACCTGTGGTAGCACAGGCAAGTGGATGCCAAGGCAAGTGCTAGGACCAGGCAGAGACTGATGTGTTTGGTTGTGGGAGGCTAGGACCAATCTCAGCAGCTGTGGGGTTTAGCAGAGGAGGGAGAGAGGGAAGGAGGAGGTGAAAAGGAAGGTCTTGAGGAGCTTCCAGACTTTGAGGAGATCTGGCTCAAGATGAAGAGGAGCGGGGAGACTGTTCCATTGGAGGGAGCTAGCCGGGGAAAGAGATTGGCCACCAGCTTGCTGCTTAGCAAAGCGCTTGACACACAGATAGTTGGTGCCGGAGGAGCATAGAGATCTGGAGGGAGAGTATTTAGTGAGAGCCAGTTGGAGATAGCATGGTCTCTGGCCACAGACAGCCTTATGGATGATGCAGAGTGATTTGAATTTGATCCTTGCAGCAACCGGGAGCCAGTGGAGAGATTGTAGGGCTGGAGAGGTACGGTCCACAGGCTTGAGGCGAAGGATAAGTCTTGCAGCCCTATTCTGTATTAGATGGAAGGGTCATAGAGAAGAAGAGGGTAGATAAAGGCTATTGGAGTAGTCTAGCCTGGAGTGAACCAGAGCTGTAAAGAGATTGAGCTTCTGGGGGAAAGTGAGGAAAGGAAGGATTCCTTTGAGGAGGTGGAGTTAAAAGTGGGCCTTCTTGGCAATGTCCTGAATGTTAGGGAGGAAGGAAAGAGAGAAGTCGAAGATGACTCCAAGGTTTCCGGCTTCAGATGAGGGAGAAGTGGGAGAGCCCATGGAGGGTGGCCAGAGTGAGGGGGCGAAATAGGGAGCAGGAGTCCCGATGGGTAGAATCTCAGTTTTGTTGGCATTGAGGCAGAGATCATTGGAGGCACACCAGGACTGGGTGGCAGAGAGGCATTCAAGGATGATCATTAATAACCAAAAGAAGTCCATCCCAAACATTTGAGCAGTGGTGCATCCAGAAGGTGGGGTTGCAGCATATGCATGTGGACCTATATCATGCATATCCATAAACTAATGGAGATATATTTACTTAATTGGACTGTCTGTTGTATATTTCTATGGTCAGGCTTGAATGTGAGTGTTAATATTGCCCTAGTAGTTGGGACACATTTCAACAACGGTTTAAGGATCCAGAATGTTTCCATAGGGTGGGGTTGCACAATATGCATGTGGACCTACACCATGCATCTCCATAAACTAATGGAGATATATTAACTTAAATGAACTGCTTGTTTTTTGTATAATTCTGTGACTAGGCTGACATTTCTGCACAGTGCTTCCTTGTTTGGTTACTAGATCTGAGCTTTGTAAAACTGTACATAACTGCACACATTTATTGGAAAATGTTTCTCTTCTTCCACATGTTATTGTTATTATAAAGTAATATGCATTTACAATACCTTCTGAATATAGGCATTCTAAAGCCAGCAATGCAGACAAACCACTGCCCACTTTAATCATCTAATTACATCACTCACACTCTTGTTTCATAAAATGGGATCGGGGTCTCTCGAATTCTGCAAGCCCTGGCATTGTTAACACATGCCATGTTGCATTCCTGTGCAGATGAATAAATACAGAACAAGTACCAGAATGCAATATGAAGTGAGGCTGAAAGTAAAGACTTTTTGACTATGTCCCACATGGCGTGAAACACCTTGGCATCCTGCCCAGTGAGTTTGTACTACTTTGAAGAAGTAGATACCACGACATATTCAATGTGATAATACTGCATATGTGTAGTCATTTTTGGCAAAGGCCGACTGCTTGTTTTTATGCATGACTGGCTTAACATTTGCAGTCTCAGAAAAATATTTAATTGCACATCAAACAACGGACATACATCCCATCAGTTATTAGAAACAACTTACCACAGATCAGCTTTTGCCAGAACTGAATGTGGTACCCTAGAGCAACGGGGTACGGTTTGTCCACCATTTCCCAACAAGTCTTCTCCCAGTGTTCAAGGTCACATCCCTTTGCATCATCCATAGCTTCTGCCCCTTCCCCGGCCCAATACTGCCCAGGTAAGAAATGTTACTCACTGAGGCAACTGCACATACGGCCCATATCTCAGAGAGGTACAACAAGAGATGAACATGATATAAGCTAAAGATGGCAAGAATAAACGAACTAACAATGAAACAATACATGCGCATGCATTTGACACAAAGGAAATGTGCACTCAACATGAAGGACACGAAAATGATGTAATATATGCATTTATATATGAAGAATATTAATATGGCATCCATAAGACTGAAGAATACTAACATAAGCAATGTATAAGCCGAATGCACCATACATATACGCAAATATAGGGGTATGCAGTGATTCTAACGATTCACAAAATAACTAATCTCATTACAACAAACCGAAAATAACAAATTCCAAAATAACGAATTTGTAAAAAAAACTAAACAAAGGGATGGGGGTGGTAATAGTAGTTTTGGGGATAGGGGAAAAGTATTAGTAACAAAAAAGAAGGTCTTGGGGGGAACCTCCCCAAAAACAACAAAAAAAGGAATTTGTCATTTTGGAATTCATTATTATGGTATCAGTTATTATGGTATTAGTAATCTTGAATTTGAAAAAATCACATTTAACCGAATATAGCACACAAACATTGAAAAGCGAGAGAAATGGGCAGACACTTTTTCAAATATGCAAGACACAACACTCTTCTAAGTAATTGAAAGGCCCAAGATTCATGAGAACTCAAAATGCTGAAATCACAGAAGTTTTAAGCTAACTTGCTCAGCAATTGAATATTTTGACAACATATTGGTGAAATAGCTGTGCAAGTGCAAATACTGTTTGTTCAGCCCTAAATGATGAAATAAAGACACAGGGTGGTTTTCTGACTCTTTTGATGAGAGGATGTGATATGATAAGAATGTAATATAAAGTTTGTAATAAACTAAAATTTTACAAGAAAATAAAGAAATGCAGGTCTGTGCAGAGCTCAGGCACTAGCTAGCAACCCAAGCCAAGGTTACTGAGAAATGATGGATGGTCCAAACCTACGGAGAAGGCGCGTGATAATAAATACCAGCACAAAAATAATACTCCCCGTCTAATAGTATGGAAGAAGCACAGCCAACCATTGTGAGCTAGGTGCGAGCGAACCATAAACCTAAGAAAACTCCATGAAGAGTAGATCAAGAGTGTCCCCAGTGGTAAAAGGAGCCATATTACTCACACTAATATTAGCTAAAATCCCAATAAATTCAGGGTGAAGTTATTCCAAACAAGGTCTCATCACATGTGGGCCATAATTGAAGAACACAGATAGGACACCTGTTTCACTCCTCGTGCATATTTCCAGACATGAGTCGTCACATAAGGTTGAATACAAAAGATTACCCTGGCCCATGGTCTAGGAATAAGGGATGGTATTTTCTTTAATTCAAAGGAAAGCAGTCCATGGACCTTTTTCCCCCTACTCCTGTCTGGCTCATGTCTTGACGACCTGCCAGTTGTCCAAAGTTGTTCAGTAGAAAGCCAACCAATCAAAACCCCCAAAGTTATGCCGCCCAGTACATAATATGCCAACCAATAGTGTATTGCAGAAATTATGTCTTATTATTGTTATCAATTTATAAGTGGTCTTGGCCATCAGATTGTTGGTACCCAATCAGAAGTTTAACCCTTATGGAATGTATATGTAGACAATCCCCTTAACTAGTCCCCATAACCCATAGGTTTTGTAAACTGAGATGATGTTATTCGGTCAGTGATGACACATTTGCAGGATTAAAGCAACTGTTTTTGATAAGAGTGCTGAGAGCAACAACCTGTTTTGCTTGTATGCTGCTTTATTTTGGATGTTGATAAAGCTGGGTGTTGCCTTTTACTTCATCTATTTCTGTTAGTGAGTCCAGGTTTCGGGGTTTCCAGGCCATTTTAACACCTTCTGCATGAGACAACATGCTTAATGTGTGCTAGGTGAAGGTGAGATTATGTCAGACATTTTCCTTCCATCCTGGGCAATTCCTTATCACTCACATTTCCTTCCAGTTCCAGGTACCCCTCCTTCCCCATGCCAAGACACACAGCCAAAGAATGACTATGTAGATTTCCAAGATAGAGGAGAAGATGCCCCAGAAACACCTACATGAACTGTGCACATGTGTGTAACTCCGTAAGAATGGAAGGATGTGTGTTGCAGCCCTGATTCATCTTTTGACTTCACAGTCTCAGTTTCCCATGTTTCAATGTACCATAACCTCTGTTGCTTGTTATCAATTGTTTCCTTCAGCTGCCTTGCCATGTGTTGGTTCTCTGGTCTCCTGCTTCACATTATTCAACCTGTCAATTATTATGTACATGCTCATTTGCTAAATTAAAATGTGTTTATTAGAAATGAACTCTTCTGGAAAATGTGAAATTGATAGGAGGCTTGGTAGAGAAAGGATAGGATTCCACTGGGAAAGCAGAATGAAAGAGGAACCAGAAAGTTGGGTCTAAATGCTTTTCCAGTGGTCAGGATGAAATTCACAAGAGTCATGGTATCCTACTTTGGACCTTCGACCAGGTTTGTTGGGCCAGCATTTATCACAAACTGCTTTGGTTCTACCTGGTTTCGGAATGTTAACCCACCTGCTTACTCTTCTTGCTTTCCAATGGGGAGCAGTTCGGTAACCTTGGTTGCACAAGTCATCAGAATGTCCCAACCAGAATGTACATCCCTGACCATCTAAACAGTAGAGCAAGATAGTAGCATATCCTGTCCATTGCTTCTGCATTACTGTTCCTCGCATCATCAAGGCATCTGATAACAATTAACTACAAAATGAACATCGCTGAGGAGCACCTAGAAAGAGGAATGCCATCAATGGATGTACAGGGATTTCAGCTGAGGTCTTGCTGATTATTGATTATAAAATATCCTATTTTAGTTTGCAAACCCTCATCATGTCTACCACCTATAGAATATCTTTTGAACACAGCGGAATTAAATGGAAAATGTAGTGACTGTGATTAACCACCATTTGCTGACATCTTTAGAAACTTTTTATGTTTTATCTGACTGAAAATAGTCTTTGTCTGCACTTGAGGTGTGGACAGGCTAGGGCCTGAGTGGGCAATGCCCACCCAAAATATGTAAACACCCACTCAACAGCGCTGTGTGGGCATTTACAGATGTAAATGTCAGTATGGTGGGCCCAACTACATTAGCTTCAGGGCCCACTTGTTAGACAAATCTGGCAACACCTTAGACACACTTTTAAACAAAACATCAGAAACATGAAATTGTTGAAGGTGTACTCACCTGAAAGTCATAGCAATCCCTCCTTCGACAGGAAGCCCGAACTCAAATTGGCTTTTGGAAGACTTTTTAAAAAAAATTATTATTATTATTTTTGCCATCATCACTTTAAAATATCCATGTTCAATGTTTCCTCTAAACCAAACAATGCTCACATTCACTGTTATTACCCAATGAGACTTACGGATCTACCTTATAATACCAAATCCCAAAAGCTCGAATTACAAATTGCAAAACTCACTTGATCGCATTTTGTAATTCCAGATTTCAGGATTTTGCTTTTTTGTCCCCGCTGGGCATTTAATGTATGCGGGGATACCCCTGCAACCCTCGTCGCACATAATACTTAACTAGGGGAGCGGGAGGAGCCCCCGCAACCCCTGCTTCCCTTGTTCGGTATTATGGGTTTTAACCTTTTCTACCAGGCCGAATGTGCACTAAATGTGCATTCAGCCTTTTTTTCTGGTATTTTGGGGGTAAACCCGAGACTTATATGTATGTATTATGCCTAAGTTATAGTTTGGAATTGTTTCGGGTTTTTCCAAGTGGAAAGGTTTACGATGTATTATTAATCTTGTATTTGCTTGTAGAGAGATGCAGCTATTTGTTCTAAAATGGTTTCTCTATTGTTGTATCTTTGTTGTCACTGGTGAGGGCCGGAAGGAAAGCTCAGGGGCTACACGTTTGTCTTGGAAGTAAGACAACGCGCACTCATTTATAATTATGATCCTATTTTACAATCCAGGAGGTAGATTCTCCTTTTTATTTCATGGGCAATTTGCTAAGAGACAATGGTTCCGCCTTTGCAGCCTTATAGGCATATCCTGCAGAGACCGAAGGATTGTTCTTAATCAAATCAAAGAAGTAAATCTTTCCACTTTGAAAACACTTGAAACAATTACAAACTACACCTGTAATGGACAATGTCACAGTGTACATGAATGAATGGCACAATTCCTGTTCTGAGATCAGCTTAATTAATGAGCCTTGATAAAGCATTGATAAAGGTGAAACACGAGCATGTGCACCAATGTTAAGTGTCAGCTTTTACAGCACCAAATGCATTGTGTATTTATACAACTGTTATTAAACATAGTATTTATTGCAGACCCAAATGTATTGTATATAATTATGCAGGATAATGAAAAATTGTGGCTACTAATATTGAAGGTTGATTATTTTTTCTAAAATTCTGCGCATATGTGCCACGTGGACATTGTTTGTTATTATTGTATTCGGTTATTAGATGTCAAATAACCTCCACAATCGGTACAGGTAGCCGAGTCGATTGTATAATTATTTTAAAAAAATGCATGGCCATGTTAAAAAACGTTTAACCAGTCAAGCTCACACTTACAGCACAGCAGGTGCAACGTCTGCCACAGTGTCTAACTGCTTGTTATACCCACTGGAGTCTTTATATACTAGCAGCATGTTCTGCAAATACATCCCTCTATCCCTCTCCTCCTGCAACTAAATGTACAGCAGCAACATCGGATCAAACTATCTCAAGAGTCAAATCGATGCCTACAAGAGAAAGGGCAGTGGAGCCAATAGAAAGCCCTGATAGGAAATTAAGGTGGGTCTCACTGCCTGGGCCCTGTTTTGTTACTGCTGTGTTATCACTGTATAGTCTCTTCACAACTTCAAGGAAGGGGTTTGGCACACCCAGATGTGAAAGCAATTGCCAGAGCACAATGCTCTTCACACAATCAAGCGCTATTTAAAAACAAAAGGAAAACTGTAAGGGCCTGATTTACAAAAATGTTTTCAATGGGATTTTCCCATGTTAAAACATTTCTGTATACCAGGCCCTAAATCTGCTATTAAAAACATAGGGGGTCATTACAAGTCGGGCAGTAAGGGATACCGGGCACCGGTAAGGAGACCAGTGCCGGTAATCCCTTACCGCCCGATTCCGAGGTCCCTTGGAGGAAACCGTAAGGAACATGGTGTCTGACCACACGTCCCTTACGGGCCCCATTTAAGGGACCAAGGAGCTAATAACGGGCTTGCCATTCGCCAGCCCGTTATTAGCACCCTCCCTATTCCCATTGAGCCCTATGGGGGCTCAAATGGGAATGGGGAATGGTTTGTTCAATGGGGATTTACCGGTCCCGGCAGGGTCAGAATGCACCGGTAAGTCCCCATTGAACAAGACCGGACTCGGACACTGTATGGGAGACAGCCATGGTGCTCATAGCACCATGACTACCGCCCATCTCGTAATGAGGCCCAGAGACTGAAAAAGAATCATTTATAAATCAAACACCTGCTCTATCATCCCTCTTCCTCTTCTAAAACCAGCCTGTGTATCCATAACGATATTAATAACAATGACGCAAACTTTTAATAGGGACAACTGTATGTTAATATATGTATTTACTAGGGCATCTATCAATGAGATTGGTCTGTAATCAGTCTGGAATTATTTTTCTCAAACCACGCCATATTTTAGCCTGCTTCCAGGACTTGGGTACACACCTTAACTACTTTAAAAGGTAATGTTAAAAAGGGACCCATGCTACTGGTTCTTCCATTAAACGATCAAAGGGGAGATTATCGATGCCTTTGCACATTATCCTTTCTTTTTTTCTGCACTTCTGACTCCGGCAGACACACCATTGCTGCTTGCAATATTTTCTTATGCAGTAATGTGCAATCCCCAATGGAGTCATTTGGGACCCCAAAATAGGGAATCACTATAAGGTCCCTGTGACTATGAATCAAGAGGACCCTTCCCATTAATGGATGCAGTAATGCTAATTCTGTGTTGTGAAACTACTGACAATCGGTTAATGAGGACCTAAATTATATTTTCATATAAAAGTAGTAGCTGCACTATTGGAGGAGATAATCAAGGAGCGTGTGGCTTCAAAACAAAATACTTTTTGTGGTCTTATATAGCAGCTTCATGCTGGATGTCTCCCACTTATTATTTTTTTGTTAAAACATGTTTTCTTGAGGATAACCATACAATGAAAATCACGAGCATAATATAATAAGAAGTAATATCATCTTAACAACTGATATGTACATTTTGAATTGGTTGATGTAAGTTATTATAGTGAAAAATATTGCATTGTATTGATGCTATGTAAATTTTAGGAATGCATTTTAGTTTTTAGGGAGAAAGCATGGGGGAGAGACATGTGAGACATACAAAAAAATTGACATGAATTAAAGGGGGAGGGATAGAAAGGAGTGAAGGGAGGGGAATAAGGTGAGGGTGAAGATTAGTCAAGTGTCTTAAGTTTATCTAAAAGCATTATCAGTATCTGAGGCAAGAAAACCAGTAAACATTCTTCATTTCAATACATAATTTGAATACAATGTGAGTGTTGAAGCACTGCCTCTCTCAATACTTTGTATGTTACACGTAGAGTTCCACCATATTTTATGGTTAATGAGTTCAGATTTCTTCCAATGGGAAGTTACTCCCTGGATTGAGATTTACATGCATGCGGATGTAAATGGTGAAAGAATGCACTAGCCAGAAATAAAATCTTAAAGTTAAAAGGTTAATTTAACTTGAAAATACATTTAACAGAGTGCCACACTTTATCCCAAAAAGCTTCAAAACATTTAGATTCAGCAAACGTGTTTTAAAGAGTTTTCACCTTCTTTACAGTTCCAGCATCTGTTCTCGAAAGTAACCTTACACCTAAAAAGGTTAGCAGGGGTAATAAAAAGTCTATGATGGAAGAAGAAGAGAGTTTGGGCCAAATAAGCAGCAAGAGTTATGGTTGAAGACTTTTTCCAAAAGGGCGGCCATCCGTGATGTTCTGAAGTGATTGAGCATTCTTGTTGCCAAAGTTGTTGTGTTTTCCATTGAGGACTAATGTTGGAAGTACCTCATAGGAGTGGGAGGCAGAAAACTGAGAATTATGCATATGCCTTTTTCTTAAATCAATGACTTGACCAGCGGTTGTAGTAGGAGCTGTAAGTTGTCTGCGATTGCATTCATTAATATTGAGCATTGATTATAAAACGACTGAGGAATGAGGAATTCCGTTTTTAGATCATTAATGGTATACCCTGCTTGAAAAATTGATGCACACATTTAATTCCCTTGAGAACCCAGTTTTTCCAGAAGATAGCTTTACTATTGATCTTTATTAGTTTATTAAACCATATAGATTATGGTAGGAACTCAGATGAGTTTGGAGAGAGAAAAAACCTTCTAATCAATTTAGATGTAGATTGTACATTGTGTATATTGTTAGCATAAAACACATAACAGTCAGCAAGAGAGAAAGGCCTAACCAAATTTACTTCCACACCAACCCATGTAGGGACAGAAAATTGTTAATTCTGATGAAACCAACATTGCGTTCATTTTGTTTTAATCTAAAGGCTAAATGGTACTTGGCATAGTCTGGGAATCATACTCATCCAGAGTTGACACTTATCTTCAGTTTACTAAGAGACATCCTATACTTTTTCTTACCCTATAATAAATGAGTTATGTATGAGTCAACATCTTTAAAGAATTTACTGGGGATATGGATCGGGAGCATGAATAATACATACAGAATAATTAGGGATATCATCATCTTAATAGACTGAAGGAGATCCCACCAGGATCGAAATAATTGGGACCATGACTCTAAGAGGGTTTTGATTTTGATCAAGATATTGTTAGTATTGTCTTTAATAATATCCTTAATTTATGAAGACATTTCGTTTGTAACCTGAGGCTAAGGAAAAGTGTGATACAATGTCAGTTATACTTTGCAGACTTGTCTCAGGGTTTTTAAGGAATAGAAGGATGTCAGCCGCATATGCAGCCAATTTGACATGTAGATCTCCAATGGTAATTCCATGAACTTCAGGGTGTGTTCTGATAGTTTCTATGAAAGGTTCAAGGGCTAAAATGAACAGCAAAGGGGAAAGAGGTCAGACACCCTTATCATGTGCCTCGTCCTATAGGAAAGAAGGAGGACCTCTGGTCATTGATCAAAATAAATGTTTTGGGGTTAGAGTAGATAATTTTGATCATGGATATAAAAGTTTCATGTAGTCCAAGTCAGCGCAGTGCATCAAATAGATAACCCTGTTCAACCCTATTAAAAAGCTTTTTCTGCATCTAAGACAATGGCCCTCATTCCGAGTATGGTGGTAGTCATGGCGCTATTTGCGCCATGACTGCCTCCCATACCAGTACCGACTCCAGTTTGGTTCAATGGGGACTTACCGGTCCATTCTGACTTTGGAGGGACCGGTAAGTCCCCATTTACCAAACCATTCCCCATTCCCATATGAGCCCCCATAGGGCACAATGGGAATGGGGAGGGCGCAAATAACGGGCCGGATTATGCCAAGCCCGTTATTTGTGCCCAGCCCTTAACGGGTCCTGTCCTTAACACCTGGTCAGACCAGGCGGTAAGGAAGGGACCCACTAAGGGACCTCGTATTAGGGCAGTAAGGTATTACCAGCACCTGTCTCCTTACCGGTGCCCGGTATCCCTTACCGTCCTACCCGGAATGAGGGGCAAAGGCTCCATAAGGCTCAGTTGAGTGGTTAGTGATGTTCAAAGCATTCAGAACCATCCTAATATTATATGCCAAATATCTATCTTTAACATAGCCAACCTGGTCTTGCTTGATTAGCTTGGGCATAAATGGAAGAAATCTATTTGCTAATATTTTTGGAAATATTTTACAATTGGTATTGATTAGGGAGATAGGCCTGCAGCTTTGTGGCAGTTCCAGATCTTTATTAGGTTTGGAAAAGTGAAAAGCATAGCCTCAGTAAAAGTACCTTCTGATTTGGAGTTAGACACAAAGTGAGGAAAACGTTCGGGTAAATGTGGAGTAAGTATTGATTTAAAGTGTGCATAAAAATCAATTGAGAATCCATCAGGTCCTGGTGCCTTACCTTTATTAAGGCCTTGAATGGCTTTGATGATTTCATTTTTTGTTAAGGGTGAATTGAGTGAATCAACGTTAATCATAGGATAATTAGAGAGTGTGAAATTTTGAAGGAAGGCCACAATATTTGGGTTATTGGGGGTAGATTCGGAGTAGTACAGTTGATGATAAAAATTGCTGAAAACATTGATGATTTCTTTGTCTTTATATTTTCGGTTTCCAATGAATCTTTCATCATAGTAGTTTTAGTTCTTTCTTTTTTAATTTTGAGATAGGAGGATAAGGATTTACTAATCTTATTGGAGAATTGATAAACCTTTGATTGATATTTTAGCTGATTAGTACAAGAGTAATCTGATGTGAGTTTATTGTATTTAATTCTTAATTGTATTATGCTTGATTAGATATCCTGAGAAGGATTGGTGAAATATTGTTTTTCAAAACTTTTAAATGTCCTTAATATTTCTTCAGATTCTTGCTTTAACTGTTTTTTCTATTTTGCTACATAGGAGATTATTTCTCCTCTGATTACTGCTTTATAACAGTACCAATTGTTGCAAATCGATGTATCTTCTCCTTTATTTATCGTTAAAGTAATTTTATTGGATTTTAGTTAGAAGTGCAGTACATTTTTCATCCTTTAATAGAGTCAAATTAAATTTCCATTTATTTGATTTAAAAACTGGATTGGTATATCTTAATTTAATGTGAACTGGGGCATGATCGGACAAGGATATGCAATAAATATTAGACTCAATTAGGTTAGCAGATATAGATTTAGCTAGGAAAATATAATCTATTCTGGTAAAAGAGTCATGAGGAAGGGAGTGAAAGGGTAAGTCCATATCTGATGGATGGTGTAATCACCAGGAATCCAAGAGACCGATTTATGAGATAAAGCTCAAAAATTGTTTGTGGGATTCTGAATATTTGAAGGGAATGTTAAGCGACTTCAATTCAGCACTCCAACTAAGTCAATGCCTGGTCTGGGATGCCCAAGGGAAGCCCTTATTTATATATTTTTATGACAAGTTATAATCTGGATGATAAACCCTTATATAACGCCCCTCTCTTTGAATCCCCCTGACCTCGCTGAGTCAAGAAGTAGGTTTGTTTTGCAAATTAAAAGATTTATTGAAAAATTAAACAAGATATATATCACACTTTTATAAATAAATTAATATTTGAGAGCACACTTAAGAATATGACAGTGATCAACAATGGATAATATTACAATGGTACGCGCTTTTAATCACTTAGGAGTTGGTATAGAAAGGATAAGGTAGCTGAGAATGCTTTTATGGTTTCAAGGAAAAACAATGATGGAAAGAATGCAGCACAGAAATAAACTGATATGGTTTCAGCAAGAGATAATATGATCACTTTTTTTTGACAATTCACTCCCCCCTATGCAATATAAAGAGATGGAAAGGAGAGCACACAGTCTTCAGGAATACAATCAAAAGCAGTTCAATTCAGTTCCCCCCTAGCAAGCTTAGAGCAACAGGGATGATTTTAAAACACAGGCAAAATACTTTAAAGGTGATTTGCAAAGAAGTGAAAATATGCTAAAAATGATTTTAATTCCCTATAGGAGATTCAGGGTAGGTAACAGCTACTTTGAATGAGTTCAGGTCAACACTAGCAATGATTCATGAGGGATTATCAGGTTGAAAACAGATTTCAGCAGTTGCAAAGCAAAAGACAGCTATTTTTGACAGGTGAAGAAGTTTGAGCTAGTTTTCAATTCGCGGCACTTTTTCCGAATGCGTTGAGCGCGATTAAGGAAAAATTATAAGGAATAGAAAGTCGGGTTCGTTGTTAAACTCGTTCCTAGCACCTGCGTTTCCAAAGATACGGACAATTCTGTGGAGGTAGATTATCAGAAATGAAAGAATGATTCCGAATGGCAAATGACACTTTCGCAGCCTTTAAATCACAGAATGAACACGCGATTTCTAGTGCAGTTCTAGGCGATTGAATTGGATGGGATAAGCTTATTTTAAACTAATAGATGACTATGCACAGTTCTGGCTGGGTACTCACACTATAAATTTGAAATAGGCCATCAAGATCTGGTCAGGATGGCTGCGGTTCTCTCGCCGCGGGACGGTCTCTGGCATTGGTTCTGGTCACAGCGATCTGGTCTGGGTCTGGTCTGCGGTTCTGGATCTCTGGTTCTGGTCTCTGGAGATTGTCTGGATTTGAAGTCGTCCGGCAAAATGTTTTGCAAGAAATCAGTTTGAAATGGAAAGTGAATGTCCCTACCTGGGTCTCAATGACTCCGTTTATGTCTTTAGAAAGTGGGTGGGAAGGCTAACTTTCTATGCCCAACCCTCTGAGGATCGTGATAGGCTATAGGATTTTATGTGCTCTCACTGGAGAACAGAGTTGTGAGTCATCCAGTGCTACCATTTTACAATCTATTGAAGAAACGCCCCTTTGCTTTTACTGAGAAAATCAATTTTACCCAAAACACATATTTCCCAGATACACAAGTTGTTGAAAATACATGTACACATGTTGGATGAATTAAGACAGGTCTCTGATCAAGCCCAATGTTCCTGTGAGCTTGGGTTCAGAAATGATAACATTTTGCGCTTTTTAGTAGCTTTTGCAACATTGGTTTTTCCTCAAAATTTACACAGAGGTACACCTCCTCCCTGAGCACATTACAATAAGTTGTCAATTCTCTAGTGTAAGCACAGTGGCCCTCATTACGACCCTGGCGGATTTTTTCCGCCATCGGCGGACTTTTCCGCCATGGCGCAAAGTCCCTTTACGCCATGGCGGATGGCGGACTTACCGCGCCATTCCGAGGTCGGCGGGGCGGTAAGTCCCCATTGACCCATTTACCCTTCCCCATTCCCATTTCGGCCCCATAGGGCTCAATGGGAGTGGGGAAGGTGTTAATTACGCCACCGTACACTACGGTGGCGTAATTAACACCGAGGTCCCATAGCGCCATGGATTTTTACGCCCGCGGGCGGAAAAATGACCATGGCGCTATGGGAACTCGTAGTTGGCGGTAAGGGGTCGGCGCAGCTAACGCTGGCGCAAACCCCTTAGCGCCAGGGTCCTAATGAGGGCCAGTGTCTGCAATATTAATAAATAGCGGGGTTCGGTCTTAGAGTGTCAAACAGAGTGGAGTTTAGTCTCAAATTGTAGGCACATTTTTCATATTAAGAATCTCCAAATTGTACATTTCTGTAAGCTTAATACAGTATTTTATGAGCAATTCAATAACACATACATTTGCCCTTAATGGAATTCACATCTGAGTCTGGGTCTGCCCCCGAGAAGCTTGGCTTGACTCAGAGATCAGATGTCTGTTTCTCCCAGAGCAGTGTTGACAGTTAACACCCAAATCAGCATATCCTATTCAGTGGAAAGTGGCTATTGTTCTTTTCTGCCAGGCTGCAGGAAACTCCCCTCCTAATTTACATGTCAAGGCGATATCCTGTACTGTTGGTGGTAAGAGCAGGTGTGGAGACTTCCCATCCTCTTGAACTTTTAATTGAATCAGACTGTCTTCTTGTGAGGAGTTCTGGGAAGAGTAGGTGTTAAGAATTCTCATTGATCAGCAAGCCTTTGAAGTTCAGGCTGACTCAGGTTCCTTTTGCAACTCCTGAAATACAGGTCTTCTGCCAAAGTTTAGATCGCTAGCGCCGGTTAGTGTCAAATGCCGGTACTGCACCAATTTTTGGGAGCTGTCTTGAATTAATACATTTCAAAAAGAAAGGATTTTACTTTATAGTATATGATCCTTGCTTAACATGGCATTGATGTGGATCTGCAGTAGAGTAAAGTAGAAAACTCAACCAGAGTTGGATTTTTGTTTGGTGGTTTCGTGCCCATGATCTTAGCAATTTTTGACATTAATAAAAACAGATTTTGAACAGAACCATCTTTCTTTGCACTGGTTTTTGCTCTGCTCGTACTGGTGGGTGGCAGGTCAGGTGACCATTTTGGTGTGAGCAAAACTGCATGATTTTCCTGGATTCTTGCGCAAATGTGGGCTTTTCCACCATCTTGGATTTTCTAAGCCCACAGCACCAAATGTTGTACCATAATAGTTCAAACGTGGGTCAAGACACCCAACAAGCCCCCCCGCCTGACTGCACTTTTATTATTGAGTCGAGGGGGAGTCGGGTGCAAATGATGTTTTGATCCACGCGCTGGGATGTCCGCATCATCTTCTTCTGATTCCGCAGATGGCAAAGTTCAGCATGTTTTCCTCCATCAGGGTGGGTTGATCAGTTCTCCTCGCTCGTCCGGGTGGGAGTATGGGGCGGTACCTTGGGCCCCTTGGATCTTTGCTCCCGGTCCCCGGGTCGTCCTCCTTGGTGAGTCTCCATGGTTTCATCTCTCCTAGGATGACAAAGCAAAGCGGCAGAAACATATTCGTAGACATTTCCCCACCACTATTAATGGTGGGGCAAACATATACATTTTATACATCAGGAGACATTTGCATTCAAGAATCATGGAATTTATTAGGCTATATGTGGGATATTTTAGGGTTGGACTTGTATTACTCTGGATCGGCCCCCTCTGGGATTGCAGAGGACTCCTCCAGTTGCTGCAGAGTGTGCCTGGGATGGCAACACTTTAGCTGATTAATATGGACCCACTTGTCTTCCCCTTCCACCGAACTACCTTTGGGGATGCGGATCTTGTAGGCGACTGGGGAGATCTTGTCTACAATTTCAAAAGGTCCCTTCCATGTAGGCAAAAATTTCCGCTGTTTGGCCTCGTTCCATTGGAAATTGTATAGATAGACCCGGTCTCCCACATTGTATTCTTTGCTGGTAGTCTTCAGGTCATAGTGAGTTTTCATACTCTTGGCTGATCTTTCTAGATTCCGCTGAGCATAGGCAAAAGCATGTTGAAGGTGTTTCCTTAAATTCTCAATCTATTCATGAGTAGTAGAGGAATTATTCAGTGTCTGCTCTTGGATCCTGTAGAGCAAATGCTGGGGAAGCACCATCTCGCGTCCAGTCATCAGCTCAAATGGTGACATTTTAGTTGCAGATGAAGGGGTAGATCTGATGGCCATTAGGAACAGAGGTAATCAGATATCCCAACTTGGCCCAGAATCTGCCACAAACTTTTTTAAGATGCTCACAATGGTTCTGTTGTATCTCTCCACTGCACCAGAAGAGGCTGGCCCGTAAGCAATATGTAGCTTCCTTTTAACCCCCAGTATCTCCCACATCTTATTCATTACTTCCCTGGCGGACTCGCTACCTCTGTCTGACTCAATCCTTTGGGGTAGACCAAAACGCGAAAAGATGTGGTTGATCATCAGGGCAGCTGCTGTTTCTGCCTTGCAGTTTGGGGCCAGGAGACATTCCACCCATTTAGTAAATAAGCATGTCACTGTCAACATGTACTTATTTCCCATAGAGGAGCAAATCACGGGGCCTATGAAGTCGACTTGCAAATCTGACCATGGCAGTGTCATCCCCCTCATTTGGAGAGGCGCACGGTGTGTGAGGGATGTTGGCTGAAATTGTGCACACACAAGACACCCCTTCAAGTATTGGTTGAAGACCTCTCTTAAGATCTCAAGTGTTGTATGAAACCCCCTATGACCGGCTGTGGCCACATCATGGGCGTGACTTAACATCAGGCTTCGGAATGAGGTAGGGACCACCCACTGATCATGGCCAGCTTTGGATTTCCTTACCAACAAACCGTCTTGGATCCGGAACATTTTTGGACATTTCATCAACACTCTAAGGTCCTCTTTCCCAAAGTAATCGG
Organism: Ambystoma mexicanum; assembly: GCF_040938575.1. Taxonomy (NCBI): domain Eukaryota; kingdom Metazoa; phylum Chordata; class Amphibia; order Caudata; family Ambystomatidae; genus Ambystoma; species Ambystoma mexicanum. The sequence continues at coordinate 722,292,100 of NC_090932.1, forward strand.
TATCCATCAGGGGAAAGTTCTCAGGGTCCTCAATGTGTTGGTAAAACTTACCAATTATTGGATCCCCCTTCTGAGCCGTAATCAAATCAGCATCTGGGGTCTCCTTACTCCATTGTGCAGTTGAAAGATCATTGTAAGCATTTGTCTGGGACATAGTGATAGCAGTGACCTGGATTTCCCCCAACAGGGACTCAATCTCTATTAGATCCCCTTGGATGGCCCCAGTTTTGGCAAGCTGATCAGCTAAGTCATTTCCAGTTTTGTCTGGTCCCTCTACTTTGGAATGGCCCTTGATCTTTTTCCAGTAGAAGGTCATCCCGTTCGAGGTGACCAGATCATCAATGTTTTGAATTACCTTCCCATGTTTCAAGGGTTTGTTATTAGCACATAACATGCCTCTGGTTTTCCAATTAACCAGGTGCTCCACAAACCCGTTCCGTATATAATCTGAATCTGTGATTATGACCAGTTCGTGGAGTTGATGTTGGACAGCAGTGAGGATGGCCTGATGCACAGCCATCAACTATGCCACCTGACTACTTCGGGGACAAATCTTGCATCCAGCGGAGGGTTCTGGGGACTCATTCACCCATGCATTCCCTACGCCGGCCACTAGTTCTTTTTCCTCGTTGTTGTCAACATGGTAAGAACATCCGTCCACATAGACAGTGGGCATTCCCTCACACTTGTCTTCTTCAAAGACTTTGTGTGGGGAATTAAGGTATGCCTCCAGGTTGTCCTTGATTTTTAGACTTTCGCCCGCGAGAGTTTTCTCTGACACAATCATGCAAGTCAGCCAGACCTTACGCGAGGGGACTCTCTTGTTTTGCCCATATCTGACCTGAACAGGAAAGCCTTGCATTGACAGAATCCAGGAAGTAATTCGGAATTACTCACATTTCCGGCCCGGATTCTGTCACTTTGGAGATATTGCAGAGGCTGGTGTGGAGTCTCCACTATGATGTGTTCCCCCTGGATAAACGGGCGGTAATTCTTCAATGCCCACACCTTTGCCAGTAGTGCCTTCTCACAATCGTTGAATTTTTCCTCCACAGAGGATAAAGTTTTGCTCGCATAGGAGATCACTTTATTGACCTTGTCATGCTTTTGATATAATACTGCAGTCAAGCATGTATTAGAGAACCTTGTCTCCAAGAAAAACTCCTTGTTTCTGACAGGGTAAGCTAGGCAGGGCGCTTGTGAGAGGCTTCTTTTGAGCTGTCTTACTGCCTCAGATTGTTCTGGACCCCATTCCCACTTGACCCCCCCCTTCAAAAGATTAATCAGGGGTCTGGTGATCTCTGCGTAGCCCTCAATGAACTTGCTGCTGTAATTAGTCAGTCCAAGGAGGCTCCTTAGTTCCCGCAGAGTTGTGGGGTCTTTCAGTTTCTGAAATGCTTCCACTTTCTTTTCCTGGGGACAGAGACCCTGAGGAGTAATCTCATGCCCCAAGAAATTAACACGGGTCCTCCACCACTGTGCTTTCTGAAAGGAAAGTTTTGCACCGGCGGCCCTCAACTGTGTCAGAACATAACAGATCTCCGCTATATGTTCCTCCAGAGATGAACTTTTGATGAGGACATCATCTACATAAGCCAGGTTACCCCTCGCAACAAGGTCGGGCATGGCCTTATGTAGGAAAATGTTGAATTCATTGCCGTAGTTGAGGTATCTGAAGGGAGTCCGGGTCCACGTGTACTGCTGGCCCCCAAAGGTAAAAGCCAGCTTGTACTGGTCCTCCCTACTGACAGGCACAGTCCAGTATCCATTGGTCAGGTCTATTGCAGTGAATACCTGTGACCCCTGGATCTGGGCCAGCCCTTGGTCAATGTAAGGAAGAGGCCATCGGGAAGTATGGACCCACTTGTTGAGCTCCCTAAGGCCAGTGCAGAGTCTCCACTGGCCGTTTGGCTTCAATATTCCCAGCACCGGATTATTGAAGGTGCTGTGAACTGGACGGATTATCCCCCGGGACTCAAGGTTCTTAATTATTTCAGTAAGGGACTCCATGGATGCGAGAGGCAAGCGATATTGCTTCACAAACACTGGAGTCATGCCAGGGTCCGTGGGAATTGTTGTTGTGTGGATGTCGGTGCGACCGCAGTCATATGAGTCCACCGCAAAGAGATCTTGGAAATCCAAGAAAACTTGTTTCAACTTTTGCTTCTGTTCCAGAGTCACACAGGCATCAGCTAGGTTGACTCTCTCTTCCACCATCTGCCTGAAGCCTGGAAAGACTTCTGGTTTTGCTATCTCAGCGGCCTCCTCCCGCTGGGTGGAGAAGTCCCTGGTCAGAGTGCTGATTTGGACTGGAGGCTTCAGGTGAGAAAGGCAGCCCTCATGGACCTGGAAAATCACCTCATCCCTTCTGAAGTCACAAGTCACATCTTCCTTACCAAAAGGGCAGGAAGTGTACACCAGGAAGTTCCCCCCATGCCGAGTAAAGATCCTGTCTGCTGTTGTGTTGTCATCACTGCCACTGTCAAAACAGTCCTTGGGGATTGGTCCTAACAGTTAATTTCCTAAATCAATGGAAAAATGTCGGTCATCAACCGCCATTCCAATAATGGTGCTAGAGTAATACTCTTTAAGTCGCTGTTATCCACCTCTATTGGAATGGTGTCTTGTTCTATGTTGACTAATGGTGTTGGGTTTACCCTCAACCCTTGCTGTAGGAGAGAAGTATTTAGATGAATATAAGCATCAGGGTTTTTCAATTTTTGTCCTCTTTTAACTTTCACTTCCAGGGAGAATTGTCGGGTCCTTTCTGGGATGGTGACTTCCTCTTTAATCTGAATTTCAACTGCATAAGGTAGCAATTGAGCTGACCTAAATGCTTTTTCTGGATCATCAAAGCCCATGGGATTATCCGCTAATTGGGACCAAGCTTTGAAACTTATAAGGGCCAAACTAATGGCAAAGTGATTGAGAATGTCACTGCCTAAGTAAAAGGCGGCAGTGACGTCTCGCACGACCCAACAATTATGGACTATGCTCTCATTGCCAATGGAGATTTTGAGCATGCACCTGCTTGGCAGGAGATGTTTGGAATTGGGTGTTTCCAGATCCATTTCCCATTTGTCTATCAGTTTGAATGTGGGAAGGGCTGGATCTTTTGGGAGTTGGCGGAACATGGCTTCGCTGATGAAGCTCTTACCGTTGTTCACACACACTCGGGCGAGAACAGAGTCCTTCCCATCATTCCTCTGAACAGGGATGAACAACTGCTCTCCAATTTGCTGAATATCAGCCAGGCTCTGAGCTGATTTCACATCTTTCTGGACTATTGGAGTGGGAATGTCTGATTGTGGATTAGTAAAGAATTTCAGAGTGTTTCCTTCCAGTGTGGAATACCACCTTAAACTGGAAGGAAGGTTGATTTTCAGAAATAGAGAGGACCCCCCGTCACCAGTCTGTTGTCCTACTGCTATTACTGTCACGTCTGGAATTTGGTTGTTCTGGAAGTGAAATTCTACTTGGTCAGATTTTTGTTCAACCATGTGGCACGTGCTGTTTAAACTAACATGGTTGACACTCTGTTAATTTCATTGGTCGGCCAGTCTGGGTCCAGAGGACCTTGTTTCCGCAATCTATTAGGGGTGACAACCTTCTCAGGAGGTAATTCCCTAGTAAACAAGGGGTGCCCTCAGGAGTCACGACTATGACCGGGTGTTTCACCTTGTGTCGCCCAATTTTGATGTACAAATCTGCAGTTCCCTCGATGGGAATTTCCTTCCCATCAAAGTTCTGAAGTTGTCCAGGAAGAGAGGTGAGAGGAATTCGGTAATTCTCCCCCCTTCCTGCATTTAGTTCATCAAAGGCCCTTTTGGACAGAAGGGTAGCTTGGGATCCAGTGTCCACCAGTGCCAAAATTGTGCCCTGCCCCTGTACTTGTACCGGGGCATAGTATCTTCCCTCCTTCTCCTCAAGGGGGCACAGATAATGCACATTTTTGGACTACTGGTGGGCTAATTTTCTGGTTTTAGACATTGCGAGAGAAAAGATTTGGGCCGAGTTCGGCAGGGAGTTTTGGGAATCTGAAAGAAAAAGTTGGCAATTGGATATTGATGCGGTTTTGGGTTCCCCTGGTTCCGGCTCTGGGCCGCCCTCCCCCTTTTTGGAGGCAGTCACCAGGATGGGATTGAACCAGGGGTTTTCGGTATTGTTGGTTCTGGGATAGAATGATGGGCGGCGACAGCTCAATCCCCACCTCTACCCTTGGGACCCATTTTTCCTTGCAAGGAGTTCCCCCATCTCTGAAGGAGAAGATCCTTTTCCCAGGATACTCTGAGGATCCCTCTCCCTCAAATTGGAAGACCTGTACCTCCTCCACTTAATGGGTCTGTTTGGGTCCTTTTTTTTTCCTACCTCCTCTCTGCTCCTCGGGTGGCAGACTTTCAGGGGTAGGAGATTTTGTTTCCGGTTCCTGGGTTTCCAGGGGCTGTTTACAAGTGGGGGAGGAAGCTTCCTCCAAGGCTTTACACCCCCCTTCCCCTTGTGCCTCCTCCCTGGGAACCGGTGGGTTATCGGAGTGCTGCCCTCGTCATTGTTCTGGAGCACCAGACCCAGAGTTTGGGGGCATTCTGCGCCGGCATGCTCGTCTGAGGGTTCTGTTGGGCCCCTAGCATGTGACCTATATCCCGTGCCATATTTTGGATCTGGCGCTGTAACTGGGAAACGCGCTCAGGCTGATACAGGGTTCTATTTTCTCCCCTGGGCTGATCCTGGGAAAGGTAGCTATCCCTTCTCTGGTAGTACCCCGGGTTGGGAAGATTTGGGTACCCCTCCACCCTTGGCCTCCCCTCTCCCGGATTAGGTTGTCTGGGCTCAGGGAATTGGGGAAAGAAGGATGGATGATTTTGGGGCTGGAAATTGGGTGGATACCTGGGAAAAAAGTTCTGTCCAGGGTTTGGTGAATTTCTGCCCTCCTGTGGGAAGTTAGGAAAGAAGTTCCCTGGGTTGGGTGCCTGGTTGGATCCAACCCCCTTGGGCTGGAGGAGTCCACACATACCCCAGGATGGGTCGGTTTCCCTTGTAGCGGGGATCTACATAGTCAGGGGAGCGAGGGACCCCATTTGTGGGACTACCTCCTTGATTCCCTGTCTGTGACTGGCCCGAGGGCCTTCTGGGCTGAGAATTATTCGGTGCAGGCAGGTTTTTAACCCCCCCCATCTCCAAATCTAAAATGGGGGCAACCTTTACTTCTGCCACCTTGGCAGCAGCAGGGGTGCTGGTCGGTTTGACACTTTTCTGGGCATTGTTTTTATTTTTATGGGCTTCTGCACCTCATAGATCCAGGTGGCCTGTTCAATGGCCCAGTCTAGTGACCTTTTCTCGTGAAAATCTCTCACTAGCTGGGTCATGATGTATTTGGGAAAGGCATGGGAAAATGTATTTACAAACTTCTTGCTGTCCGTGCGCATCCTTCTGATAGTCTGCGCAAAGGCACGCTTCAATTCCTGCACAAAATCTTGTGTGGCCTGATCCTCCCCACATTGCAAATTGTAGACTGCCTTGCGAGCCTCTTGGGGATTTCTGGGAAGAGAAAAATGTTTCAAGATGGCCGCCCTATATGTGGACCATCTTGAATTGTTTTGGTCGTCCAGCCCCACAAAGAAACTGGAGTATTCTGGGGAGAATGTCCATTTGACATACTGAATGCAGCTACTGCTGTCCTTCAAATGGAAACTCTCCATCATTTGCTCATAAAGCTCCAAGTGTTCCCAAACAGAATACTTGGCGTTCTTGTGATAATGTTACCTTCACTTAAGGGGTGATGACACTCCTTATTGCCTTAATCTGTTTTAAGGGGTCCTTAAGCAATGCCCTTTTTGCCGTTTTGGCCTTTTTGGTTCGGGTAACCCTGGTCCATTCATACTCTGACTCAGAAGCAATGCTTCCAGAGGTGCCCATATGATCTTCCAGGTTTTCCCGGATTCTGCGAGCCTGGGAATGGCTGACAGAATGTGGGGACCTGGTCTCCTGTGTCCTGTGACGTTCAGAGGAGTCTTCAGATTCCTCCTTGCTACCAGGATTTGATGAGTACCCCCCCTACTGACCTAACTGGGCAGAGGTTTTCAGGATGCCCTTAGTGGGCCTACTCTCCTGGGGTTCCCCACTAAATTGCACTGTACTTAGGTGCCCATACCCGGATGCCCGCCTATCCATTCCTGGGTGGTACTGGCCTATGAGCCCCATACTTTTGGTTGGATAGTAATCTGCCATCCCTGTGGCCCTGGGCTCATGTGCGCCAGGGGACATGCGGGTGGCAGAGTCCAGGGACTGGGAGAAATGAAGGCCTCTGATACTAGTGCACCTGAGTTTATGCTCAGGTGTTTCCCTTTCCCAGTGAACCTCATCTCTATCAGCCCCTGCTCCCTGTTGCCATGGAAGAGCCTGTGCTTTCAGTTCCTCAGTTAAGGCCTTACTAGACTTCATCAGTCTCTCCTGCATGGCTACCTGTTGCTGGAGCCTATCATTGTGCTGACAGAGAGCCTCATTTTCTATCTGTGCCTCCTGGTTGGTCCTGGAGTACTGGGCCAGTCTTTGCTGCAGGAGGGTTACCTCCTGAGTCCCATCCCTACTGGCCTGCTCCTTTCTTGCCAGAGCATCGTCCACCCTCCTGGTGTGCTCTAACAAGTTCTGATGCTCTTTTTGGAGGTCACCCAGTCCCTGAAGGGCCGAGTGATTTTCTTCAATTTTTCTTTTTAAGTGGCAGACTTCCTAGCCTAAGGTGTCCCTTTCCTGACTAAGAGCCTGCATCTCTGCCGCTAGGTCATCCCTCTGCCTTTGAAAGGCACCAGCTCTCTGGCGCTCCTGATCAAATTCTGCCTGGGTATCCAGGTCTTTCAGAATCAGTTTTTTGCTCTCTGCCTTCTCCCTATCTAGGTGGCTTTGCAGGGTGACTACCTGCTCTGCGCATGCCCTATTGAAGTCCAGTTGTTGCTCCAGCTTTTTCTGGCTCTGAAGTAGGGAGTCCAAACCTTCTTGGTACTCCTTCTGCAAGGCCAGGAATCTCGTATCCTGGTCCGACTTTTCCTGTTGCAGGATACCCATGTCCTCTTTTATTTTAATGATATACTGCCTACTATCATTTTCTGACTCCTGGCTCCTCTGCAGCCTCTGCTCAGAAGAGGCCAGGTCAGATTGGGCCTTTTCTAATGCCATCTGTTGCCTATTTGCCAGATTTTGGCCTTCTGCACATTTGTCCTGTATGGCTCCCATATATGAATACAAATATACCGCTATCCTAACAATCTTGTTGTGCTCATCTTTGGCCTTAGGGGCCATGTATAGTTCGCTCAAGGCCATTTGTAAGGGACCCTGATCTTTCCAGCTGTCTAACCCAGTCACATTGACCTGTTGTGTGATCGCCTGCAGCCACACATTCTGGTCCTGTTCAGACCATTCACCTCTCACAAACAGTTTATGTAAGAGGTGCTCTGTAGCTATCTTCATATCTACCAATGTCGTCATTCTGGAAATTGATTTCCTTCCTGATTTACAGAAGTTTGTATTTTATTTTGCAAAACAGACCGTTTCCTTAGAGCGTTCCTTTGAGGAGTGTTTTTACAGTGTAATACAGCGTGGTGATCCAACAGGATTTATGTATCCTATCAGTTAGCACACTGTATCAAGCTGCACAAGTGGTGGCTCTAATCCAGATGTCCCGGACGAGCCCCCACTCTGTTAAGCAACTTCAATTCAGCACTCCAACTAAGTCAATGCCTGGTCTGGGATGCCCAAGGGAAGCCCTTATTTATATATTTTTATGACAAGTTATAATCTGGATGATAAACCCTTATATAACGCCCCTCTCTTTGAATCCCCCTGACCTCGCTGAGCCAAGAAGTAGGTTTGTTTTGCAAATTAAAAGATTTATTGAAAAATTAAACAAGATAAATATCACACTTTTATAAATAAATTTATATTTGAGAGCACACTTAAGAATATGACAGTGATCAACAATGGATAATATTACAATGGTACACGCTTTTTATCACTTAGGAGTTGGTATAGAAAGGATAAGGTAGCTGAGAATGCTTTTATGGTTTCAAGGAAAAACAATGATGGAAAGAATGCAGCACAGAAATAAACTGATATGGTTTCAGCAAGAGATAATATGATCACTTTTTCTTTTGACAATTCACTCCCCCCCCCCCCTATGCAATATAAAGAGATGGGAAAGAGAGCAAACAGTCTTCAGGAATACAATCATAAGCAGTTCAATTCAGTTCCCCCCAGGCAAGCTTAGAGCAACAGGGATGATTTTAAAACACAGGCAAAAATACTTTAAAGGTGATTTGCAAAGAAGTGAAAATATGCTAAAAATTATTTTAATTCCCTATAGGAGATTCAGGGTAGGTGACAGCTACTTTGAATGAGTTCAGGGCAACACTAGCAATGATTCATGAGGGATTATCAGGTTGAAAACGGATTTCAGCAGTTGCAAAGCAAAAGACAGCTATTTTTGACAGGTGAAGAAGTTTGAGCTAGTTTTCAATTTGCAGCACTTTTTCCGAATGCGTCGAGCGCGATTACGGAAAATAGAATAGAAAGTTAAATCTCGTTCCTAGCACCTGCGGTTCCAAAGATACGGACAATTTTGTGGAGGTAGATTTTCAGAAATTAAATAATGATTCCGAATGGCAAATGACACTTTCACAGCTTTAAAATCACAGAATGAACACGCGATTTCTAATGCAGTTCTAGGCAGATTGAATTGGATGGGATAAGCTTATTTTAAACTAATAAATGACTATGCACAGTTCTGGCTGGGTACTCACACTATAAATTTGAAATAGGCCATCAAGATCTGGTCAGGATGGCTGCGGTTCTCTCGCCACGGGACGGTCTCTGGCACTGGTTCTGGTTACAGCGATCTGGTCTGGGTCTGGTCTGCGGTTCTGGATCTCTGGTTCTGGTCTCTGGAGATTGTCTGGATTTGAAGTCATCCGGCAAAATGCTTTGCAAGAAATCAGTTTGAAATGGAAAGTGAATGTCCCTACCTGGGTCTCAATGACTCCTTTTATGTCTTTAGAAAGTGGGTGGGAAGGCTAACTTTCTATGCCCAACCCTCTGAGGATCCTGATAGGCTATAGGATTTTCTGTGCTCTCACTTGAGAACAGAGTTGTGAGTCATCCAGTGCTACCATTTTACAATCTATTGAAGAAACGCCCCTTTGCTTTTACTGAGAAAATCAATTTTACCCAAAACACATATTTCCCAGATACACAAGTTGTTGAAAATACATGTACACATGATGGATGAATTAAGAAAGGTCTCTGATCAAGCCCCATGTTCCTGCGAGCCTGGGTTCAGAAATGACAACATTTTGCGCTTTTTAGTAGCTTTGCAACATTGTTTTTTCCTCAAAATTTACACAGAGGTACACCCCCTCCCTGAGCACATTACAATAAGTTTTCAATTCTCTAGTGTAAGCACAGTGTCTGCAATATTAATAAATAGTGGGGTTCGGTCTTAGAGCGTCACACAGAGTGGAGTTTAGTCTCAAATTGTAGGCACATTTTTCACATTAAGAATCTCCAAATTGTACATTTCTGTAAGCTTAATACAATATTTTATAAGCAATTAAATAACACATACATTTGCCCTTAATGGAATTCACATCTGAGTTTGGGTCCGCCCCCCTGAAGCTTGGCTTGACTCAGAGATCAGATGTCTTGTTTCTCCCAGAGCAGTGTTGACAGTTAACACCCAAATCAGCATATCCTATTCAGTGGAAAGAGGCTATTGTTCCTTTCTGCCTGGCTGCAGGAAACTCTCGTCCCCTCGTAATTTACATGTCAAGGCGATATTGTGTACTGTTGGTGGAAAGAGCAGGTGTGGAGACTTCCCATCCTCTTGAACTTTTAATTGAATCAGACTGTCTTCTTGGGAGGAGTTCTGGGAAGAGTAGGTGTTAAGAATTCTCATTGATCAGCAAGCCTTTGAAGTTCAGGCTGACTCAGGTTCCTTTTGCAACTCCTGAAATACAGGTCTCCTGTCAGAGTTTAGATCGCTAGCACCGGTTAGTGTCAAATGCCGGTACTGCACCCATTTTTGGGAGCTGTCTTGAATTAATACATTTCAAAAAGAAAGGATTTTACTTTATAGTATATGATCCTTGCTTAACATGGCATTGATGTGGATCTGCAGTAGAGTAAAGTAGAACACTCAACTAGAGTTGGATTTTTGTTTGGTGGTTTCGTCCCCATGATCTTAGCAATTTTTGACATTAATAAAAACAGATTTTGAACAGAACCATCTTTCTTTGCACTGGTTTTTGCTCTGTGCGTAGCCCATCACGCTCGCACTGGTGGGTGGCAGGTCAGGCTACCATTTTGGTGTGCACAAAACTGCGCGGCTTTCCTGGATTCTGGCGCAAATGTGAGCTTTTCCGCCATCTTGGATTTTCTAAGCCCACAGCACCAAATGTTGTAGCATAATAGTTCAAACGTGAGTCAAGACACCCAACAGGAACCTTGGATTTTTTGTCAATAAAAGGATCCACTATCTTGTTACAATCTCTGCATACAATTACATGTTGTATTTTGGAACGGAGTACATGTTCTTTAAGTGTTTTCCAGAATAAAGGATCTGGTGTATTTGGTCCATATACGGTTAAAATAGAATAATATGCGGAATTAAAGAAGCTATTCAGGAGCACCCATCTGCCTGAGCCGTCAGACTGTGTGCTTAAGATCTTACAATCAAACATTTTGTTCACTAATATAATGACCCCATTTTTCTTTGCCTACCCAACGCTTCTTTAGTTTGGCTGCTTCCTCACATGAGAAGTGGGATTCTTGTATACATGCAATAGAAGGTTTAGATCGATTTTAATATGTGAGAACCTTTTGTCTCTTAATGGGAGTTTGGAGACCCTTAACGTTCCAAGATAATATATTTATAGACATACTGAAGCATACATGTACAAAATAAACCTAAAATAGAGCGATAGTTGTAACTTTAGAGGGCAAGCCTGAAAACATTTCCATACAAATATGATACTTATTTCAATTCTTATGTATAAAACATTACCCTGGGGGAAAGAACAGGAGGAAGAGGTGCTACATATAGGAAGAGGGGTGACAAACAACAACATGGAAAAAACTGAACATTGATTATTACTCTTAACTTAATATACAAAAACAGAGTGGCTAACAGGATACATCCAAAAAGTTCCATGTTGAAAAAAGGAGAAAAAATGCAAGGGTGGGGTGCCCGAACAAGACTAGACTAGTTAGGGTCCCACTCACACCCATATTATGCTTGAGAAGTGAAAGAAGTTCATTAGAGTGATTTATTATGGCATAATGATAGAAGAGGACGGGCCTGCGGTGTCCATACCTTCCAACCCATGCGAATGAATAAAATGTGTCAGATCTACTGGGCTGTCAAAAGAAGTCATTTGATCATTGAGAGTCACTTTTAGGATTGCAGGATGTACCATTCCGTATTTGGCAATAATTTGTTCTTTCCTTCTTGCAGCCGCTGTGTTTGCAACATACTGGGAAATGAAGATGTTGTAACCATTCCAGGATAAATGTTTGATGAGCTTTGCTTTTTGCATTATAATCTGAACATGTTTAAAATCCAAAAGAGCAAAAATCAGAGTTCTAGGAGTATTCCTGGTGTTAGTTTGGGGGCGAAGAGGTCCAATTCTATGGGCATGCTGGATGTTGAGGTTTAGTGAAGAGGATAGATCCAATAATGTTGTGAGCATGTTGACGAGGAATACGCTTGTTTCTGGGTCTTCAATTCCTTCAGGAAGGCCTACAATACATAGGTTGTTGCTGCTATTCCTCTTTTCTAAATTTTCATAATGTTTCTGGGGAGATTTTATCATGTTTTCCAGATGTTCCACTCTGTTTGTGATATCTTATGCATCATTGACCCTGCGCTCCACTTCAGATATTCTTGAGTCAAAAGACAACCATTTTTCGGCTAAGAGTTGCAAGTTATTATTGGTTGCTTCGATGAATGGTTTTAAAGCTCTTATTTCATAATATGGCAAGCATGGCAGGGTCCATGGCCTGTTCATGGGTTGGTGAGTTAATTTTGTCCCTCTTCAGAGTGACTGAATCTTTACTAGGGTTTTTCATAGAAGTGGCAATAATGTATCTTGAAGGTATTGTTAGGTTGTCAGATAATGAATGAATGTATCACTTGGCTAAGAAAAACAGTTGTGCCCAAACAATGCACTTATAAAGTATCTTTATGTGTTTTTCTTTTTTGGAAAATTAATTGGAATACTAGATAGTGCTTAATTCAGGTGTCCAGTCATTTGGTCGACAGACAAATGGTTGACAAACAAATGGTTGATGCAATTTGGTCGAAAGACAAATGGTCGAATTTTTTTTTTATTTATATATTTATTTTTCAGGTTTTCGTTTAGGAAAAAAAAGGTTTTTTTACCAGAAAAAGGGGTTTGGGGGGGGGGGGGACAAAAAGTGAAAATACAAAAAAAAAATTATTCGACCATTTGTCTTTCCACCAAATTGCGTCGACCATTTGTCCTGTCGACCATTTATTTTCGACAAAATGACCTGTAACCCTTAATTCAATAAAATTTCAGCTGGGAAATTAAGTCTTCAAAGATTTCCAAAAAAGAGGTTAGAACATAAAGGGACGATATGTTTATATCTGCACAGACGGAAGTCCTGCAGTACTTGCTTTCATTAGAGTTTATATTAGTTCAAAGTCACTTTACCTTTAAATGCACTGTGTTGTGCAAAGGTGAGCCTCCTTAGAAGATGTGTTGTTCAGAACGTCCGACAGTCGACCAGCTGACAGGAAATTCAGCTGCACACGTACTACAGCACGCTGCGTCGCAGGCCCTGCCTCTCTGTTTCCTCTACTTATCAGTCCATGAACAAACTGCTTCAAATATCCAGATACATCTTTCTCATTCCAGAGGTATTCCGCATGTGTTGAAAGTAAGTTGTGCGACTTTTGATGTATAAAAACGTATATTAAAATGGATGCTAAGTGAGGAGCTGAAGGCTAAACCTCCATCCCATATGGCAAGAAGGCATGCCCCCCGCATGTCTCTCACTTATAAGTGCTGAAATAACAGCTGTGATTATTACCCCATTCAAGGCTAACTGATTTAAGGCCCTCTAAAGGATAAAATGCTAGGCCGGCTCTTCTGCTGGATTTTAGCTTGTGAAGTAGAGGCTAAACTCATATAAGATACCAGTGGTTTATTTGTGAGCTATCCACCCACTCTAGTAGTGGTGAAAGCGATTCTGGGAGTGAAGTTCCAACAGTTAGGCTTTATTTTTTTCTTGAAGCTAATTAAAAAAGTGAAAGCAGAAGTGCATAATCGGAAGACACTGTGATGTTTATAGATTCATGACATTAAGGACTCGATTCATGGAATTTTTTGCGTGCTGAAAAGTGACATTTCAGTATGCAAAACTCCTTTTACTGATTCATGGATCAGACTTTGCGTGTATTTCCGTGGCTTTGCACGGGTCTGTCATGTTTTTGGGTGCAGTGTAGTGTTTAGCGCGACACTCCATGCAAAGTGTGGGATAGGTCTACTCAAAGAAATAGTTAGGGGCTAGAACATGTATATTCCCCATTGTCCCTGGAAAATAAGGAAGAAAGAGGAATAACGTAGGTGTGTTAAGGGACATGCCATGTAAAGAAATCACACGCCGAGTCAAGCGCAAGCACAACCAAATCCATGGAATATAACGCGCCACTTCACGTCTGGATGAATCAAACGCAAACCTCATGATCTAACCACCACATGATAGGAGACGCAAAGTACAATGGACAAAAGTTCCAATGCGTATAAAGCACGCAATGCACACCATTCAAACATCGCTCTGCCACTATGAATGCAGGTATACTGGGAGCAATCATACATGGACATAGAAGGAGGATGGCGAGGGACCTGCCTGACAACCAGGTGTATGCAAGGTACAGGTTTCCACCCCGTGTCATCCTAGACCTGGTCAGTGAGTGGCAATAAGACCTTGCATCACCCACAATCTGCTCCCATGCCCTCACACCGCTGGAAGAAGTGCTGGCAGCAGTCTGTTTCATAGCCATAGGGATGTTGGTGGCATATCTCAGGCCACACAATCCCAATGTCTCCACCAGGTTTTGGCCTGCATCGCATCACGTGCGTATGTGCTTCGGCACCTATACATGCTGTGTACACTGCAGGCAAGCCAGAGACTGTGCCAGGAGTTCTATGCTGTTGAACACTTTGTATGTCTACTTGGAGCCATTGATTGTACACATGCTGCACTACAGCCCATCCGATTGACAAAGCACATTTACTGCAACTGGAAGCATTGGCATTCCATCAATATGCAGGTCATCTGTGATGCAAACTGAGTGATCATGCAAGCCAATGCCAATTTTCCTGGAAGCACACATGGAGCTACATTTACCCCCAGTCATCACACACACTACCAGGCCCTGGCATTGGGAACCTTTGGCAACACCTGGCTCCTTGGTGAGTATCAACTGTCATGCACATGCATGCATTCACACAATGAACAACAGAACATGACAATCAATGCCAATAACAGCCATTCACACATTTGCTGGGGACAGTGCCTACCGGCTATCAACATTCCTGCTCACACCATTCAGGAATCCTGCCACAGCAGCTGAGGTAAGATACAACACAGCGCACATAGCCACTAGGGGCATAATGGAGCACACATTTGGGGTGCTCAAGTCACGTTTCTGCTCCCTTGACAACTCTGGTAGGGGTACTGATATCCTCACCAGTATTATGTAAAATCATTGTGACAGCTTGTGTCCTGCACAATGTTGCCACACAGCATGGCATACCAGTCGATCTGCAGGCGGGACATTGCCCTCAGTCACATGCAAAACCCTTGCCCTTAAACGGCCAAAGGGCACAGGTAGAGGCAGCACACAATCAGCTTGTGCAAACATACTTTTCATGAAAACCAGCCCCTTTGGAACACACACACAGTGAAGCCACATCTCTGGTGCCATTCAATGATGAATATCAGGGACAATCCTCTGTGCCCATTACAGCACCCTAAGAATGCGTGTCTGGGAGAGGCAAATTGTATGTGTCCATAGCGATACCATCTACTGCACCAAACACTGGAACACTCATAGCATGTGGAAACAACAGTGTTCATGTTGCTCTCAGCACACAACACAAGCAACGGAATCCCTGACCTCTCTCACATGGACACCACCAACTATTGTGCATGCAGACCCCCAACAACACACAGGAGAACACAAGTAGGAAGGCACAGCCCAGAATGTAAACATCTACTAACATGTGTGAGGACTGCCCTGGCAACCCTATGCATGTGTCACAACAATATACAGGTGTAGCGGCCACCCCATTCTCTGACAAGTACGCTCACAATACCCATCTACATTAAAATAGCCATGCTGACTGAGAAATTGCAAGTTCACTTCAAGAAAGATGCACATCTCACCTCACACCTCTCCCCTTGTGAGCCTGCTCCAGCTGCACCCTGCAATGTATTGATTCACCCCTGTGTAGGTGTCCAAACCAGCCTACTCTGCCGACGTGTTGTGTGCAGGCATCTCACAGCACTGTCCCCTTGAATAGCAGCAACCATCTTCCCTTGCAGAATGCCTCAGTAGAGAAAAATAACACAAGGTCAGAGCAGGTAAAACATTGATGCACCCAAAGACACTGCACACTGTGCCAACCTGGATGCCATGCTACAACTGCAAACAATGACTTGCCAGCCTCCCATCACCATGTGTTGCTCCACCCATGTAGACGGACCCACTCACCTCAGGCCAATGCAATATAAAACACCCCACACAGTGATTGTCTCCCTGCCACCAATTATGCCACAACCGGTCCCCTGTGAGTGATATGCAACAACTTCAAGCAATGACTCGTCAGCCTCCTATCACAAGGTCTCACCTGCACCCATGAAGTGAGACCTGCTCACCCCAGGCCAATGCAATTAAAAAAAACACACAGTGACACCTTACCCACCCACAATACTTACACGGCCTGCCCCCCTTGGTGACATGCAGTGAAGCACCAGGTTCCACTTACCCCTTGTTCCAGTGAGAGCTCATTGCGATCCTTCAGATCCGACTGCAGTCTTAATGACACTGAGAGGACTCTCGAATAGATATCACTGAGAGGGTGGACGTCCTCCCAATGCCACAATTTGGCTTCCCCTGATTAATAACGCGGTTTGAGGACAGTGTAGGAAACACTGGCAGGGGAGCCAATGATAGAATGTCCAAGATGATGGAATACAAACTTCACAGCAATTGCAGTTAAGACAGAATCCGGCAGAAGGGAGCTGGGCATTTATGCAGCAGTCATAGAGGAAGTCAGGGCACAGAGGCAGCTGGCAGAAAAGAGGCAAGCAGACGAGAGAAAGGAATGTGAAATGGTGCTTAAGGAGACTGGCACACAAAAGGGAGCAGTGAACAGGCAAGAGGGAAGGAAGGCAGAGCTCAGAGTGACTGGAGTGAACTTGGACCAATGAGCTGGAAACTGAAGAGAGCGTTGGGATGCACTGAGCAGCTGTCAACAGGTGGCAAAATAGCTGCTGGTTTACCATGCATGGTACATTTCACCATGGCAAACAACAAAACCAGGCCCATGGTTAATGCCTGGTGTCTGGGGGGAGCATGGCAGCCTCCACATGGCCTGCAATGCTGTGCTGGGTGTGGAGCTGTCCAGGGAGTGCACCCTCAGACAGAGCAGAAGCTCCAAGAGTGAACTGGCTGCATGGGTAGACACGTGAATGGGGTGCTGTGTGGCAGCCATGACACATGCAAAAACTACAAGCAATTACTCGCTAGACTCCCCTCACCATGTGTCCCTACACCCATGCAGCCAAACCTGAACACCTTAGGCCAAATCAATTGAAAAGACCCCATACAATGACATCCTCCCTCCTACAAATTACACCACAACCAGTGCCCCCTGAGTGCCATGCAAAAACAGCAAGCAATGACTCAGCAGCTTCCCAACACCATGTATCCCTGCACCCGAAATGCTGGACCTGCCCAGCTCAGGCCACTGCCACAGGAAATAACACAATATAGTGACAGTTTCCCTGCCACCAATGACATCTCAACCAGTGCCCCCCCCCCCCCCGAAGTTCCTTGTACAGACCTGCACAATGTACCCACCTATCTCGTATGGACAGCATTTCACCTAAAACAACATTCTTAGCTTGCAAAGACATGCATTGCATGAAAGTAAACAAACAGGACAGCCATGTTCCCGAATGGATCAAGGTAACTTGACCACAATGGTCCACACAGTTTCAATGACAGGATGGTAAAATCACAGAGCATGAGCAACAATGAATACAACAAAATAGAAAATGATTGACTGAGTTATCAATGGCAGTGAAGCAAACACATGTCCACCTCAGTACGAAATGCACTCTGGACACAGGGGTTAGTCTGCCCTGGGATGCGGGCACAAGCTGGGCTATTGATTGCAGGCATACAGGTTGTATACACCCACCTTCACTTGTCACGTGTGCCTTTGGGCAACTCTTGGATTCAGGGGTAGGAAAGGGACACCAAGTGAGGAGGTGAAGGTCTGGGGAGTGGAAGTACAAGTGAAAGATGTGAAAGATGAACGAGGAAAAGAGGGAGATAGGAGACAGAGAGATGAATGTGCAGCTGCAGAGTGGAGTGGAGCGAGAGAGAAATAGAGATAGAGGAATCGGGGAGCAAGGAGGAGTCTGGCTAGTGTGGAGATGAGGAGAGAGATAGGGCTGTAACACTGGGTGAAGGCAGAGAGAAGGGTGAGAGAGGAAGACAGAGATAGAAAGACAGGAAAAGAAGGAAGCCGGGCCAGAGAGCCTAGAAGGCACATGGATGGAAAAATAGCACAGGTTGAGGGAGAAGAAGCACAATAGGGGGTTAAGGTGAAGGGCAAACTGGGAAACAAAGACCACCTGTGAAAGGGCATTCCTTTAATTAACATAAAAGAAACAATAAGCACAACACACCATGGCATGCAAACCAGAAAGAGAACCCTGTATGCAAATTCCATGCAAATAAGTCCCTTCAGCCACAACTCCAGACTCTGCACCACCCACCAACTGCCCTAGTTGGACACCACACTTCCTGGACAGGACATCACTTCACAGCTGTTGCCACCCCCTCCAAGAGATCACACACCCTGTACAAGCCATTCCCAGGAATGGTGCGTGGATCTTAGTGTGAACTGGAAACACTTACAGGGACAACAGATGAACAGTAGCTGTGGGGAGGAGATGATGTACCACATACAAGTGCCAACAACGTACGTACACATACAGTGCAGTCACCCACATTGCTTGATTACAACAACTAGTCATGGAAACAAAAGGAATGCAATACATTCTGGAGCATATAACATACAGAAAACAATGATCAAACAAGTGACTTGATTGGGGAACACAGGTAAATGCTGTCATTGGTCCACATTTGCAAACCAGTACAAACCTGGATGCACCAGGTGTGCCAAACCTGCATTGTGGATTGCATGGAGATATATGCGCACATCTGCATTTCCAGAGGCAAGGTCATGAAGTGGCGCAGCCACGGTCTTGGTGATCTGTGAACGGATGTGTGTGCAAGACATGTAGTCATAGCAGGGCAGGTCATGTGAGCAGATAAGTTTGTGGATTGGACCCTGGAACAGGTCAAACAGTAGTCTGGACACGGAGTACACCTGCAGGACCCTGTATGACACATGGGGAGGAGGAGGCGAAGGGTGGTAGGAAGAAGACCACAGAACAGTCAGTGATGCAAGAGGTGAACAATCAGAATGCAGTGTCCAGATGTCCCGAAATTAGAGGATAATGCTGTTGTTGTCGAATGTGACAAATACTGCCAGTGGCTCAAGTGGGATTATGGCTACATATACTCCGGAGTCTGCTGTCGTTTGTGAAAGTGCAACCTGAAACCCAATCCATATGCATGGATGTTCAAGGAGACATACACATACAAACATGTGGACAAACACACATATGCACTGACCTTCGCCATCAAAAAACACATGAACTGTATAAATCCAATGTATGCAACTGTATGCAGCTATTGTGGTGCACACTGAAACAGACATTGGCATGATTGTCAGTTCACATCCTTCCCTGCTGACAGAGCCACCCTGATGTCATTCCCAGATCACCTCCACCAGAAACTGTTCCTCTGCATATGTGGATGGAGGGCCAGTGCCAGGCAGCGGGCATGGGAGTTGGGAGGTGAAAGGGTGCTGGCTGGAACTGTCATGGAGTAAGGTTACTGGATGAATCCGGATCACTTCAACAACATGGGACGTTGCATTTCACCAGCCATAGGAGTAAATCATGCAGACTGCACATATGTTCCAAAAGGCATTCGGCTGATCGTCACCTGCACATGTGATCATGTTGCAATCAAGTGAAACATGGCAGTTGACACCACTGTGCATAGCTGCATCTCCAGTATTATACTAATAAATTCCTTGAGAGAGCAACAACACACCTCTCAAAAAAAAAGAAAAATAGTACAAAAGGAAAAAAAAAGAAAAATAGTATAAAAGAATTTGCGTCCATCCTGGATTGGGGTATAAAAATAACAGAATAATGTGTCCATCCTAAACATGATGCGTGAAAAAAGAATTCAGACCACCCTGGTCCGGCTCAACATTTTTAAAAATGCCATCTTAGACTAGGGGAAAAACGTCCACCCTGAAGGAGTGGAGTGAGATGGAGGGTGTGTGTCCATGTCCAGATGAGTGGACCAAAAGAAATTAACACCAAAAGGACTGCCATCCTGTGGTGGATTATCAAGTGGTGGCAGTGGTGGTGGTGCATCCTGTCCACGCAGTGCCAATGCCTGGTCTTCATTGGCCAGGGCCACCCATGATACAGAGGCATGGACTAGCATCCCAATGGCTGAGTCGTCACAATGAACTTCCTCCTGAATAGCCAGAGATTCTGCATGTGTGCTCACTCATGATGTATCAATTTGCTGGCACAGTGTCTGCCTCAAGGCGTCCAACTTCTTGTGGAGCTGTGACCTTGTGGCTGTAAGTTCATTATGCAGTGAATCCCTCAGGCTCTTCATCTCATGGCAATTGAAGTCTCAAGATGCCAACATCTCCTGCTTCAGGGCTTCCGTATGTGACACTTCAGATTAGTTTGTGGCCCTTGATGTTGACCTGCATGCCCAGTCTGGGGGAGAGCGTTGAGGACAGTAGCTCAGCATGAATTTTCGTCTCCATGCTGGACCAGAGTCACTGCTGTTGTTCATCCTGGGCCACTGGTGTAGACATGATCTCGACCAGGCAGTCCATGCCCTCTGGATGTAACATATTGCCATGCCGGATGGCGGCATGCAACATCTGCTGCTCCCACATTGTCAATCCAGCATGCACACATCCACCACGTGTGTGTGGCCAATGATTGTGTGATGCAAGTGACCAGGCCCCTTGTTTCGGGGCCCCTGTCATTGGCTGCAGCTCTGAAACCCTCCATTGGGCATCAGCCCCAGAATCTAACCCCAACTCATAGAAGGGAGATCTAGAATCCATAACCACAGTGGATGTGGGGATTACCACTGATTGGACTCATGAAACCTGGTGCACTGATCCAGACTCAATGGCTCCATCCAACCTGCCCATTGGGGCACTCACCTTGTCCCTCAATGTGTCATTCACACCTGGTTCTGCATCAGTACCTGCAGAGTCAGAAGAGTCTGAAGATTCAGGAGCACAACTGATGATCGCCTGTAGCACATGTGGATTTTCATGGCGTACGACAACACAGCCTACACTGGTGGACTGATGTGCAACCTCCTCCTCCTTCTCCTCCTTGAAACTGCTGCATCATCACCTGCACATGGACATGCAATGACATTTAAGTCATGAGTTTCCTGACAAACACGCACAGGCGCATTAAAGTGCATGCAGACACAAAATGGCTTGACACACATACATCAGACATGGTTACTTGGCACAATGTGAGCTGAATATCAAAGATGCACGGCATTTGCTGACATGCGCAGTCATCTCTGGGCATATCACACAGTGCAACAAGGCATGGTCTCCATGTGCAAAGGTAAATACATACCCCCTAACATGACTGGCAGAGAGAAACATGAGTGGAAGGATAGAGGTCTGTGTATCATCAGTGATCCCATGCACGACCCAGTCAATCACATGTGGCAACATGTGGAAGTGTGACTTATTCCATAAAGGCATTTGTGTTTGCATGATATCCCCATACACAATTGCAACATGGCCTCCCACAAGCTACATGGATGGATAAAGTCACATACCTTGCACGTCCACTATACCAATTACACTCCATATGTGCAATGATCTACACAGTGACAACTATTGGGCATGCACATATATTCCCGTCAGGAAGAGGCCCTCAAGCGTCTATGCACAGACATTATTGCACAGTCATGCCCACTTGCTGGAAGGGCAAGGTATTGTAAGACTGTACAGAAATGCACAGGAATTCATGACACTACATGAGTCGTGATTTTCTCACCCACTGGGCAAAACACATGCAAGACACTGTAAATGTGTACAGTCACATGTGTGCAGCATGCAAGTGCAACACGTACAAGCTGCCCCATTTCATGCATGGGCCATGTGCTGGTTGCCATTTCCTTGGAAGCAGACCTCAAGACACACAGGTGTGGATCCAGGAAGCTTTGGACCCAGACACCTGAGTCTGAGTACACCGCTAGAGAAAAAGAAATGCATACTCATGTATCCAACATGGAGTGCACATGGAGAACACTGACACTGAGATGCTCTGAATACACACACCCTCTGGCCTGCCTGCCCCCTCCCCCCTGGGTCCAGTCCATGCTGTTAGTACAGACACAGCCGTACAATTGTGGCCTACTTTTGACTAATGGGCCATGCAACAAGCATATTCTTTCATAACCCAGGGACATGTACTGCATGTGAGGCATTGTAATGCTGATAGCCAGCACAAGGCATCCGTTAGCTGGCCAAATCCACATATACTTTCCAGTAAAAAACATGACAGACATTACGTGATTCCAACTATGTACTTGATTACCAAGTCATGTCAATTCCTGCATGTAGACTGTTCATTCAATTAATTTCATTGCTACATATGGCGAATGCCTGAGAGGTCAAACTGTGATGTCCTTGCCAAAGTGTTTCATTGGATGCATTGGGACATGGCCCACTGCACCCCTTTGCCATCAACATCCTTTCCATCCTCCCAACATGCCAACCACTGTCATATGTCTCGTAAATGTGACTCTGCACCTTGATCAGGAGAGCAGGGTCTATTGTGTAATTGTGCAGACCATAGTCCATGTACAATCAATGACTTGATATGTGTGCAGCACTGATTAGTGCGCTGGCCAAATCACAACCCTCTCAGTCAAGGCCTCCCTTTGCCGGGCCAAAATGTCACTACACATGCAACAGTTACTGTCTAATGAGTCACATCAATGACAACCCCAGGCTTACCAGCACCCTGTGTCTGAATTCATGTGGGTGTGAGTCCCCTGAGGTATGCCTAGCGCAATTCCTGAATAGGCATTGTCAATATACAGTGTGTTTGATGATAGCGCCCTGTGCATGACATTGTCATATGAAGTGTCAGGCAAAGACTGTCCATGAGTGAGTGACTGGCAGTCGTTGACTGTTGCTTTGAATGACACTGTCATGTAAGGGGCGGTGTCATTTCACGCAATGTGAAATGACACTTCCCATTGTGTGTGTTGGCTGTGTACTATATTCACTGTGGCCGTGAAACCTTAGTAGTTCCTTGAGCCACCTCTTTGTCACTTCTACATACAATAGTAAAGTAACCAAAGGTAATCTAGGCGTTGACCTGTTGCTCACTGTGCCTTAGAGAGGCTCAGCTTCACCTCACTGAGGAGGCCCAACAAGGCCGAAACACGTCTGTCTGGGGTTGCTGATGGTACTTTTGTTCAAAGAAGCATTGCCTAGCATTTCGGTTCTGGACTGCCCTTGTGGGTGGGACAAAGACTGATATGCAAATGGTTATTTTTCCAATGTGAAGGGTGCAGTGAGATACAATGTGATGGTAGACCCTACTGAGTGGAAGAAATTCCATAAAACAGGGTACTTGACCCATGTTTGTTCTCAGTAGAGGGGCTCCCACACTCCTTTGGACATACAATAGTGCACTGGGCACACATTACTCTCAAATGTGATGCTCCACTGTGCCAAACCCACTTTTATCACTTTACCAAAGCATGATGTGCACTGGCTGAAGGCCAGCACTAAGTAGAGATGCTAATGCCAGTACTGTCAGATTATGCATGGTCCTGCTCTGTCATGCAGGATTCACCCATGAGGCATGCTTAGTGGTGAGGAGGCAGTAGCTGTGAAAATGTGGACCCCGTGACACATCAGGAGTCGGTTTTGTCATTCATACTGCTAAGGTCATTGATGGTATGGCAAATCTACATAAGTGGAACAATCATACCCTACATTCATACCTCCCATTTGGGGGGTTTGGTGGGGCATCAGTGCCTGTCTATGAGCATCATCCAGCAAAGATGTGTTTGAGAACCAGCACATCATCATCTTCAAATCCCATGACTTAAGGAGCAACAGAGCCCTCATGCCACATCTGAGTGGGCGATGTTGCTGCCTTACCATTCCATATCAAATGGAATCTACAAGTAAGTATGTCTCAAGGACACAGACGGGGCAATGTTTGGGTGAGTATCGTCGACAGATATGCGAGCAACAATGCATGTATCTGTCATGTATTAACTGATAACCAAATACAGGCCTTTCATGTCAGACTGGTGATTCCAATTTTGAGCTGTATGATTAAATGTGCAATTAGAACATTCACATGCATGACATGTAAAGCAGACAGGCAGACTCATTGGTGTCATTCATCCCCATAACCTTTGTCAGGGGTTGTCTGCAGACATTAATAGGATAGTACCAGACTGCCCACCTTGGAATGATGACTCACCAACAGCTGATTCTACCTATATTTGGTCTAGTGTCATCCCTTGAAATATGCAAATATGCAAGCCATGTTGTTCATACAAACCACCTGCTACACAGGGCAGTAGTCTGTTGGCACTCATACTCCGGCAGGCTGGTCACACCAAAGGGTGTCATTAAAGGCAACTTGGACATTCATTCTGACAAGGCGTTCCGTAAGAGCAGGTGACAGAACAAACATGCACTTCAGCAGTAATTTCTGAGTGCCGACAACATATATTGCATGTACTTGATGTACAATACAAAGAGACTGGCCCCATGAGTGTGGAAAAGATTTATTTATGTGGATGGGGTATTTTTTGGAGTGACACATCAACAGGTCTTGCAATGTGCACATATTTTGGTCATGACAACCCTGCATGCAAGTACTGCCACAGCTTGAAGCTCAGTAGCAGAGTAGACAGTGATGTGTATTGTCACACAAACATGTGCCACATATGGAAACATCCCAGAATGCAGCCCATGTGACAGAAGTGTACACAGTGGAAAACATGCGTCAGCCAAGGATGGCTGACAACTGCAGCTGACTGTACTACTAAACATATATTGGTTGCTCAACCATGATTGTCTACAAATACAATGCACACAAATGGCACTCACCAGATGTGTCCACATAGGTCTCCTGGCCTCCCACGCCTTGCACCTGCGCACTGCTGATGAGTGTACTTGCAGCTGCTTCGCCTAGGGTCAGCTGCTCCTCCTCTGCTGGCCCTGCTGCAGTGGCCTGTGCAGAGACCAGGTTGTCACTGAGCTTCTGCTTGGTCCTTTGTGTGAAATCATTCATCCACTTCTGGACCTGTTCAGCAGTGTGCACATGTCGCCAATGTGCCAATCGTTGTGCAGGAGTATAGGTGTGCCCACAAAGGGGTACATCCCTTCACAGTGATCCGTCACATAGTCTACGAGGATCTGAAGCTAATAATTGAAGCACTACTTCCTCTGCGGATCTTTCTACCATGCCGTGTCTTGGGGTGGAGCCCCCACTGCTCTGCAGGGCATCCTCTCTTCAACCTAGTGGCCCTAGGTGGTGCTGGTTGACCTGCTACCCTCCGACCATCTCCACATACAGGTGCCGGGTCACCTGTGGGCTGAGGCACACCACGTTCTCTAGGGCATGGGTCACATGTGTACTCACCACATCCCCATATCTTCCTTTCCCTTTTGGGGCCTTGACACTCATGGTGCAGGCAAAATGGATGAATGAAATGCACACCAATATATTGTTCAGGGCAAAATGAGAAAGGGAACAGTCTACGTGATGTACTACTTAGATGTATGGTCCAGCAAGGCTCCAAGCACCCCAACAGCAGAAATATGCAGTATGCAGTATGCAGACACCTCAATAAAATATGTTACGTACGCGATACCCAGAAATGAAATGAAATGAAAAAAGTGGTGCACGATATGCAGTGGCACCCTGAAAAAATCTGTATGTGATACGCTGTAGGCCAATGGACAGAAATCCATGCGTGTATGCGCAGAGGCAACCCCCCGAAAAGAAAAATGCAGAACACATTACTTGAAGGAAATGGATTGCGTAGCACCCCCAAATTCATCCGTCTTTGTACCTTCTCGCGCACAACCAGTGATGTACGTTGCACCGCTTAGATATCACTGTCATTGCTGTGTACAACGTAAGCTGTGTGGACTGTGTAGGCATGCTGCATGCAGAGCATTGCACATCATTTATGCACTAATGGTCTTTTCTCTGTATTCAGCTGCCTCAAATGCGAGACACGATGACACACCTTCTCCTGCCTCCAGTGCCATTTCAATTGCCTCCTCCTACCCTGTACTGCCTCTCACCTTGCCATCTGCTGCTGCCTGCTGAGAGTAAGTGCCTGCTGCCCACCTGCACTGTGTTGGAGTGTCTTCTGACGAACCACTGGTTGTGCTCCTGTGTCTGGCCTGTCAGGCCCTATGACCACCTCATCTACTGTCTTAAACTCCCACCTCTCCATTCCACCAGTACTGCTCCAAAGCCTATTTCCAGGACCTAGTTAGACAGCCACAGCTGCCTCAGGGATTGCCATGTCTGGTCCATCCTTCTGACCACTGAGTGACATCCCCATGGCAGAAGAGGTAGAGGTCTGCCAGGTGCACCTCCACTGAAGTTGGCATCCTGGTGGATGGGGTCTTGGAGAATTATGATGCCCTCTTCAACCCAGCAATGCAGATGGATAAGGAAACACATAAACAGATTTGGGGGACCATCAAGGATACCATCAACACAGAGGGGGTGGCAGACCACTGCCTGAAGACCATGCAGAAGTGATGGGAGGACCTCAATACTCGTACCCACTCCAAGGCTGTAGCAGCCCTGGAGGCAGGTGCCGCTGTGGAGGTGTACTGTGTGAGCTGCTACAGGTTGTCATCAGACAATTTGTGGGTCCTGGAGTGGCTCTACCCAGAGCTCCATAGCCAGGTCTGTGAGTGGCAAAAAAATCTGGATGCTGCTTGTGAGTAGATATGTGTTGCACTGCTCTACAGTATGTGTGTGCTGTGCATGGGCATGCATGATTGCAGTTATTCCCTTCTTTATGCAGAATGTGTGGTTCAGTGATCCACAGTGGCATTCAACCTCCAGACAATGCTTGCCATATGTGATGTCAGACATATGTTGATTGGGCATGCGCTGGTATGTGAACTGTTGTATTTTGGTGACTTGGGCCACTCATGCACAAGCAATTTTAGTTGATGGTGACACATGCTCGTACAGTAAGGATGCCAGATTACGATGTTATGGCCATGTGAAAGACATACATGCATGACTACTTTTTGTGTAGTACGTTTTAAAGTGAAGTCATCCACACTCAACATATGGAGGTGGCACATGTGTAGGGATGTTGGTGAATGTCATGTTGGTGCATCGGCACCTCAAGGACGTTGGTATGATTTGTCATTCCACTGCATGTGAAGTCAGAGTTGAAGTATGATCATGCCAAGTGTATGCGCTTGGGGCAACAGCATATGCTCTTGTACATCTGCAATTTGTGCATATATGTGTTGCATGCTTACAGGTCAGGCTGTCAGGGAGGCATGTTGCGTCATGTAATTGTGTGGACCTATGCCCAAGTGGTTGTTTGCATAGTACAATCATGAGTGTCTTGTGGGATCCAATATTCAACTGGGTGTCTTGTCAACTATGTTTTTCCAGCAGGACCTCAGACCATCCATCCTTCCATGCATTCTGTGGTTGTTCAACATACCAAGTGACTCCCTGTCCAACCTTGTGCCCTGTGCCATGACTCCTGCGGCAAGGCTATGGTTGGGTCACTTTGGCATTGCCATAGTGCCATGCCATGTTTCTTGCAATGTGTTTGTAGACCACCTTCTATGTGCTGTGTTGACATGTGGATGTGTCACTCATGACTGTGACTCATCATTGACCCTACACTTGTGTGTCAGTTTACAAGGAAATTGCATGGGCATGTGTGTGTGTGTGTGTGTGTGTGTCTGTTGCTGGTTTACCCATGGTGACTTGGTGTTACTGTTCATGTTCTATATGCCACACATCCTTTAAAACTGATGTTGATTATTTGTCCGCTTTCCCACAGTTGCTGCAGCTGACAAAGAGAGTGGAATCCGTGCTGTGGAGTAAGGATGCAGGGACCAGGCCTCCAGACCAAGGTGCAGACCCCAGACATTGCTCGTGACAGCTCCTCTTTGGAGATCAATGTGGCTGAGGGAGCACCGGGACATCAAGCAGTGGGACATGGTGATGCCAAACAGGGACTATCCAGGGGGGAAGACACCCTGCAGTCATCCAGGTTGACGGAGGTGGAGGTGGAGGAGGAAGCCATTGCAGGCCAGCCCATGGGGTCAAGTGGGGGCATTGACTAGGGTGTGCATATTGCAACCCTGTCCCAGAGGCATGAAAATATGCAGGCCACTGTGGAGGTTCCTGAACAAAATCCTGTACCTGGGCCATGTGATGCAGCAGTGACCACCTTCAAGCATGTCCCCTTCCAGACCAGCATCCCGATGCCAGCTGATGTGTCTGTCCAGGATCATGTGCTGCCCCTGTTGTTGGTATCATGAGGTGGTCTGCAGTTATTCGTGATGAAGTACAAGCAACTCAACTTCAGCTTGTATTTCATCACAGTGAGCTGGGCCACCTCATGGCCATGCTGGCCACAGCACTGCTCTCAGATGGGCTCTGTGGGCTCTTCACTGTGGTGCCCCCATTCACCACTTCCTCCTCTGTGCACCAGTCATCCACTGGGGTGTCTTCCAAGCCACATTCCAGCACAGCCCCTCTGCACCAGTACCACCACTGCTGCCCCATCTGGTTGAGCTTCCATACCTGCCGAGGTGGGAGTCCCTATGAAATCAGATGAGGTGGGCACTGTGCCTACCAAGGCTCCAACACAGTCACATGCAGTGGATAGTCAGCAGACACCTGAGGGCAGTGCAGGCGTCGTATGCACCCGATGACAGTCATCAGGTTGGAGGGTGTACCGCCATAATTTTCACTCTGCATGGTGGCAGCAGGTGGCTACCATTAGGAGGCAGAATGTTACAGGAGTTTCCACCCCGAGGAGGCAGTTGGCACCAGTGTGGCAGGAAGACCAAAGAGGAGCTATGCAGGCTTTGTCGTCAATGTTTCAGAGGTATCAAATGCAACTGGTGGCAGAGAGGCAGCAGGCAAGGGAAGCAGTGGTGATGGTATCCAGGGCTCAGGTGGTACTGAGGCAAGCAAGGAGGCAGGCTGCCATCCTGGAGGCTACTTGCAGGTCGGTAGAGGACGCAGAGCAGCAGATAGTGGCCACCATGCAAGCCCTCCAGGCAACAACGAGGCCCGCTCATGAAGGATGATGTTGCTTGTGAATCAGCCCTGCCCCAGGCGTTGCCAGAGATCGGAGAGGACTAACCCACTGCCTGTGTATATAGTTCATCAGGATTAGATTTCATTTTTGACTTTTATTTATTTTATTTCCCTGGACTATTTTGACATTCCATTCATTTTATTGTGTATATAGTTCTATTTTAATACAGGTTTTGCATCAGTTCATTCCACGCATCATGCAGTCTATTTGACTATGTAAACATTACATGTTTTAATGTTCTGCCAGTGCATCTGTTCATTGTCAGTCATGTGTACTGTGGCCTCACTTTGTGTGTCATGTTGATGCTGTGATGTTTGCTGGAGGAGTGGTGCACATGTGCCTGACATGTAGGAGCGTGGCCATCAGACAGCCTGAGGGTGCACTGGATGGAGTGTTAGTGTTGCTGGCGTCAAGGCTTTACTTGTGTGTGTGATGGTGTACATATGTGTATGGTTGTGGTGGTAGTGGATGTCTTATGATGGTTTTTGTAGTCTCTTATTGGGGATGGATTGCCACCTGGTCATGTGTATTGCCACATGTTTTCATTCTGTTTTGTATCTGGCGTCATGTCTATTGCCTCTCCACAGTTTCTGCAGTAGATGGAGTTTATTTTGCATTGATTTCATTTCAGGTCCACTGTTGTTTAGATGTTCTCTTGGTACGTGCGTGGGATTGTGTATGTGCCCACACTTCATTCACTGTTGTGTGCATTTGGCATTGTGGGTGTTGCTGTGAAAAGTGGCCTCACTGTAGATGGGTGGCCTGGACACATCACTTGTGCATTCGACATTTGATTGCTGTCACTCCCATGTCACGGCCAGCCACCGACACACATCTTTTTTTTCTTTTTGTCTTTTGTCATTTGGTTAAAACGTTAACCTTTAACACATGCTTTATAAATAAAAAAGTACTGTTTTAGACAAAAGTAAAATACTCAATTCAAGCAATTAAAAGTCTTAAGTCTCAGTTGGACCATATTTGATTCAAGACAATGTAACATCAGAGATATTATCCAAATTCAATTCTTTAAAAAATCTGACCACAGCTATCATAGATTATGTAGTTGATCCTGTGAGACATGGGCTCTAGTTGATCCCGGTTAATCATAGAATGGAAGAATCAACCAATGTGAACCAGGAGTTTATCCACTACATGAGCCAATATACATTTTCCATCAATCGACTCAAGTATTCAAGGAGTTAGCAAAGGATACCAGGCCGGTCGAAAGATGGAATGCGATTGAAGTGCCTGTCGCATGATGTGCAGACTGCTCAGACTGCAGCACCCAACTCAGGCCAACTCTGCCCAGCTCCGCTCAGCTATGTGGCTCCAACAAGTTTTTATGGGTAAACTCCTCATTTCAGGAAAGCACGACCAGTCCACGAGACAGAAAGAAAACCAGTGTCGACTGCTCAGACTGCAGCACCCAACTCAGTCCAACTCCGCCATCTGCAGTCACGTACTACCTGCTCTCATGTCATGCACCACCTCTGTCACTGGAATGCAGCTGAGTCCCATGATTGCTGTTTCAGTGTGGCAGCACACATTTCCTCTCATTTCCTGTCATTTCCTGTATCACTGAGTCGCACACTCTCTGACTAGCTTCTCATCTCCCATACCAAGGCCTATCATGATTATGACCCTGACAGGAACTTTGCCACCCCTACCACCCTGGCTACATTTGCACGGGCTGAAATGCACACAGTCATTCTTTGTGGATATGCACAATCTATGATTCTGTACATTTATGTCCTTGACAGGTGGGTGGCATCAGGATTTAGGGGGCTGCCAGGTGGTAGTGGCAAAGGTCAGTGGTTTGTGGAGAAGAGGTGTACAGTCAGGTGGCTGCCTGGGCCAGTGGCAGAGGTGAAGGGCTGGGTGGGTGGTGTCAGGACTTGAGGGGGCTGCCTCAGGGTAGTTGCAGAGGACAGGGAGGGTGGCAAATGGTGTTGGAACTTGAGGGCTGCCTGGCGGTAGTGGCAGAGGTCTGGGGTGTTTGGGGAGGGAGGTATACTGTCAGGGGGCTGGGTTAGTACCAGAGGTGAAGGGGCTGGTGGGTGTTGTCTGGATTTAAGGGTGCTGCCTGGGGGTAGTGGTCGAGGTCAGGGGTGTGTGGGGAACGGGGTGTACAGTTGGTGGGCTGCCTGATGTAGCAGTGGAGTTCAGGATGGTGTGGAGAGGCAGATGAACTGTCAGGGGGCTACCTGGGCTAGTGACAGAGGTGACGAGGCTGGTTGGTGGGGTCAAGACTTGAGGGAGCTCCCTGGGGGTAGTGGCGTAGGTGAGGGGGCTGGTGGATGGTGTCTGGACTTGAGGTGGCTGTATGGGGGTAGTGGCAGAGGTCAGGGGTGTGTGGAGAGGGGGGTGCACTGTTAGGGGGCTGCCTGGGGTAGTGGCAGAGGTCAGGGGGGCTGGTGGGTGGTGCCATGTCTTGCGGGGGCTGCTGTAACTCAAGGGTGTAGGCCAGCAGCTTGGGTACCTTGAGAGCAGTTTTGATGGGGTGCAGCCTTGATTTAGGGGGGGACTGAGCGTGCTTTCGCCAGGCTGAAGACTTGACTTAGGTTCATTTTAATGTTAAAGGAATTTATACTGAGCATCGATACCAACGGAATTGGACCCCAGGCGCTCAGGTGGATCTGCAAACAAAAATGCGAGGGGTTGGTAATCAGGTGAAGAGGGAGTAGGAAAGTGAGAAAGGTGATGTCCTGTTGGCAGCTTCAGTTCCGTTACAACTGTGTGCTTAGTTTGGGTGTCAATATCGGATCGATGTGAGTCCTTGTGTGCTGTTGGTGCGAGTTATGTGTTGTTTGTTTGTTGTTGCGGTGTGGTGAAGTGCATGCGGTTTGCTGTTATTCCGGGGTGCAGCCTTGACTTACGAGGGGACCACACGCACTTTCAATGAGGTGCAGTCTTGACTTACGGGGTACAGCGCATGCAGTTGTAAAGGGGTGCAGCATTGACTTATGTGGGGACGGCACACACTTGACTTTTGGGGGATCACATGCAGTTTTGCTAGGATGCAGCCTTGATTTATGGGGAATCGCCTACACAGTTTTGAAGGGGTGCAGCCTTGATTTACGGGGGACCGCACACAGTTTTGTCGGGGTGCAGCCTTGACTTATTGGGGACCATCCCTGTAATTTCAAAGGGGTGCAGCCTTGACTTATGGGGATTGTTTCGTGGGGGTGCAGCCTTGACTTACATGGGACCGTGAGCAGTTTCACCAGGGTACTGGATGATGAGGCAAAGGTAGATGCGAAAGTAAGCACAAAGGTGTTTCTTTGGCAATGGTTCTGGTTTACGCGGGGGAGTGTTGTTGGCATTCCAGGTGCAACCGGGTTTTCTTTGTCCATCGGGTTACTTTGCGCTTTGAAGTCCATGAATACACAGAACACGCGAAGATACTTTCATGCGCAAGTAGGCGCAATGTTGTTTAATGCGCAAAGTACTTTGCAGGGTCTTTGCACTTTTTCTATGAATTGGCTTCTAAGTTGTAACTTCTATGAACTATCGAGGTTTCAACCCTCTCTCCACTGCCCATCTTTCACTCCCTGCTGTTTGTGTACATGTCCTTTGACCTCGCCACTCCTGTACCATTCTCTTGCGGCCCTCTCCATGACTTCACCTGCTCTGTGTCCTACTTCTCTCCCAGTTCCCACAATCTTCACTGGCTTTTACAAATGGCATCAGAGAGATAGCTGATACTTCACTGTTATTCTTTATGACGTACTTGCAACCCCACTGTGGACAAGATGCCCTTTGCTTCCAACTAGAGGTAAAGCTCTATATATACTTGAATTGGGAAAGCAATACTGACGTGTTCTCAAATAACACAGCATTTGCCAACGAAGACAATACAAAGTGGATAACATTCCCAATTTGCTAGAAAAATGACGAGCATTGTTATGGTGTATGGAGGGATTTATAATCGTATCATTTGTATCCGCCTATGTTGGCAATTGTATATTTTGTTGTCTTTTGTGTTGCTCTGTTTTTCTTAACGTCTTAATAATTATTGTTATTGCGTTTTTGCTTAAAAGACAAAGGTCAGGCTCGTTACAATGATTGATGATTGTTTTTGAGGTTAATAGGAACTTATGTTTTTCTCTGAGTGTTTTTTGTGTGTTCTAAATTGTGTACGTAACCAATTCACAAAATAAATACGCACACAAACAAAGAGATTAACAATTTCTCGCAGACTGAAAAGGCAACTACTTCACATAAAGTAGAAACTAAGCAAACTATGACACAATTGAACGGGCCTGGACACCCAGCAGTCGTTCTTCATTCTTCATTCTTTATTTCAAAAGACACATAAATAGGGCGATTAAAACTTCTTCATTTCGGCCTCGTAGACATCTCCACAAAATATAATGTACTGTTTATTAATATATTTTCCCGTGGCATTCACATGCTCAACTTTGAAGGTCATGGGAGGGGAACTACTGCAGTGCTGATGTTTATATGTATCTGAAGTGCATGACTTTATATTATTTATCTTAGAAAGCTCCTTTTAATTTTTCGATTAATTGATTACATTGATTACACCTTTGGAGCTATAAAGGCAAGATCTCCTGTGCTCCCTATTGTTTGGGTTGGTGTGAAAAAAAGTTAACCTTTTAATTGCCATGGCTCCCTCCCCCCTCTCAGTGCCAAGGCCTTTTGTGGTGATTTTGGTATTTCGCCATTTAATGCCTTCTAATGTTTTCTGTTTCATTAACCCCTTAAGTGCCAAGGACGAGTTATCTCGTCCTTGGCAACAGGGTGGTAATCCCAAGGACGAGATACCTTGCCCTTATTTGTTCCTAACAGTCATCAAAAGCTACGCAATAGGCTGAGGACGTCTATGGTGGTTTTGGCAGCAGGTTTTCTAGGGAGTAGCAGAGCCACTTTAAGATGACATGAAATCCAACAGATGCCAACGTCATAGGGCCTGATTTACAAATGGGCTTTCAATGGGCTTGCCCCAGTGTAAAATGATTTTGTAAATCAAGCCCACAGTATTCATACATGCTTTGCCAGTAATTGTTGAACACCTTTAGCAGAACAGGAATTACAAGAATTCCAACATACTGTGGACGTTTTATGTAGCACTCTATAATATAAACAGTTGTTATGCTAGTGAGAGCATCAGGCTGTGATAGATGGATAAACATTAAGGGTATTGTCAAGACTGGACTCCTCTTCCCCTTTCTCCTCCTCACCTGGGTCTTCTTGTATCTCCTCCAACCTTAATGCTTCTGTCTTCTTCCTAGTTCTTATGCTTTCTCCTGTCTTCTTCTCTTTTTTCTGACGTAAGTAAGGACGCGCTCCCTCGGTGGCCACCTTGATCTGGATGTTTTACAGATCTTGGGGAAACCCGAGGAGCACGCCCTTCGTGCTGGGAAAAAGCCCAAAGGCAAAAAACCCTGAGAGATCTTAACTGTCCGTCTGTAGATACGGTGAGTGTTTGAGAGTATCTTTCAATTGTCCTTTGGAAACAGTAAACCAATTCTCCAACAATTCCTTTTTTGATTTAAATTTGGGTTGAATATAGAAAAACAGATTCCAGTAGTTTCAACAAAAGAAAGAAATAGGTCAGAAAAAGATAGAGAATAGCGGGAAAGAAATAGAATAAGACAAGACTTCCGATACAGTGGACGTCAGTAAATAAAGAGAAAAAGCTGAGAGAGGTAGCCGATGTAGACACTTATAGGGAAATAGCGGCAGACACAAAGGGAGGTTAGCGCTACGTGTACGAACGAATAGCGAAACAGAAGCAACCGCTACCTTACCTAAACCTGTAAACACCCACGTGAGGGAATAAAGGTGAAATACATACAGAGAGGGAAGAGGGGGAGAGAAGGAGCTCTGAACCGCAAGTCGCCTCTGGAAACGAAACTGGCAGCGTACGTAACAAAGTCGATACAACGCGCTAAGCGCCAGATTGTATTGGTGTTTATAGTTTCCGGCGGCCATGTTGGAAAAACACTAGACCTTCAACTTGGAACTATCAGAACCATGTTAGTGGTATTTCCATCTATACACGAATTTCCAGGGCTGGTGCATGACAGTATGCCCCCTTCTATACCTGCTTCCACCAGGCTTCCCCGGATTCCGTCGGTGGAACTGTTGAACCAGTCGAGGGGCATGTACATGGGATCTAGGTTCCCATGTTCTTTCAGCAATCGGATATCCCTTCCAATGGATCAGGTATTGAAGAGTTCCCCTTCTATAACGAGAATCAACCAATCTGGCCACTTCATACTCCTTTGGTTCTTCGGGAGGGGCAGTAATCGGGCTTCTTCTTGTTCTTTTGTAAGGATCGTCCTTATGAGCCTTTAGAAGAGACGAATGAAAGACCGGATGAATTCTTCTTAAGGCGCTGGGTAGTTGTAACTTGAATGCAACTGGATTGATCCTGGATAGAATGCGATATGGACCTATAAATCTGGCTGCAAATTTACCCTTATGGATCCAACGAGGTAAATACCGAGTAGAGAGCCAGACTCGATCTCCTGGTTTCCATAATGGAGTAGGGCTTCTTTTGGTGTCGGCTGACACCTTGTACTTCCTCCTACTGTCTTCTAATGCTCGCAATGCTTCTTTGTGTGAGACCCTGAGATCCATTAACATCTCTTCAATGGCTGGTGTGGATATCTTAGATCTTGGAGTTATGATTCCTGGTAAGTGATGAGGATGGTACCCATAGGTACATTTGAAGGGACTCATCTTGATAGCCGTATGATAAGTGTTATTATAGGCAAATTCTGCCATGGGTAGCAAAGAAGCCCAGTTATCTTGCTCTCTATTGCAAAAGCAACGGAGGTACTGTTCTAAATTGGCGTTCAGTCTCTCCGTCTGTCCGTTTGATTGAGGATGATACCCCGAGGAGAGGGCTCGTTGAACTCCAAGTTGATGACAAAGGGAGTCCCAAAATTTTGAGGTAAATTGGGATCCTCTGTCAGAAATTATGGTTCGGGGTAAGCCGTGTAGTCTCATAACTTCCTTGAGGAATATGGTAGCCGTTTCGGAGGCAGAGGGTACTCCTTGTAACGCTACAAAGTGGGCGAGCTTTCTGTAAGAATCAATCGTTACCAAAATTGCTGTTTTACCATTTGAAGTTGGTAACTCTACTACAAAATCCATCGAAAGGTCTTCCCAAGGACGTGTCGGTGCCTTGGCTTGATGTAAGAGTCCTAATGGTCTTTGACGAGGTGTCTTATACATAGCACAGATGGGGCAAGTAGAAACATAGGAGGTGATATCTTTTCGCATAGATGGCCACCAAAAACTTCTGGATATCAGTTCATAAGTTGCCTTTTCCCCCTTATGTCCTGCCAAGGGTAGATCATGACAAAAGCGGATGGCTTGGTTCTGAAGAGTTGAGGTGGGTAGAAATAGTGCAGACTGGTGAAACCATAATCCGTCAATGTCTTGCAATTGATAGGTTTCTCTTACTTCTTGTGTAAATTCTTCCAATCCACTATGAACTTCTTGTAGAAAAAGATTTGCGATCATAAAAAAATGATGCTTCGGTAGGATTCTTTCCTTCTGTAATTCTGGCTTCTCCTCATTCTCCCAGCTTCGGGATAATGCGTCAGCCACACTGTTCTGAGATCCAGGGATGTAGGTGATTTGGAAGTCGAAATTGGAAAAGTAATATGCCCAGCGAGCATGTCTCGAATTCCTACACTCCAATTGTTGGAGTACCTTCAAGTTTCTATGATCCGTGCGGATCGTGAACGGTTGCGCTGCCCCTTGCAAAAGGTGTCTCCATTCTTGACAGGCAGCTCGCATAGCCAATAGCTCTCTCTCGAGCACAGAATAATTCCTTTCACTTCCCGTCAAGGTGCGGGAATAGTACGCTATGGGGTGTTCTTCCCCTTCTTGATTCTCTTGTAATAATACTGCCCCCAAGGCACCTCCGGAGGCATCTGTCTCCAGGACAAATGGTTTAGTCTGATCAGGTTGTAACAAAACTGGAGCAGAAGTGAAGTGTTTCTTGAGGTTCTTGAATGCCTCCTCTGCTTCTGTATCCCAGTGAAAAACTACTCCCTTTTTAAGGAGTGAGGTTAAAGGCAAAACCAGGTCCGAAAAATTTGGAATAAACCGACGATAAAAATTTGCCAGACCAAGGAAGCGTTGTATCTCCTTAACAGAGGAAGGATCTGGCCATCGGTCTATTGCCCGGATCTTGTTAGGATCCATTCGTACCCCATTAGCTGACAACAT
The DNA here is from genome assembly GCF_040938575.1 of Ambystoma mexicanum. Lineage (NCBI taxonomy): Eukaryota > Metazoa > Chordata > Amphibia > Caudata > Ambystomatidae > Ambystoma > Ambystoma mexicanum. The sequence goes on from NC_090932.1 coordinate 722,329,145, forward strand.
AAATCCGAGGTATGAGACTTCGGAAGCGTCGAAGACGCACTTCTCTGGCTTAGCAAAGAGGTGATTCTCTAGTAGTCTCTGTAGAACCCTATTAACCTGAATTCGATGTTCTTCCAAGGATGGTGAGAAGATCAATATATCATCCAGATATACCACGACGGATGTATATAGAAGATCTGCAAAGATCTTGTCCACAAATCTCTGAAATATCGCCGGGGCGTTCACTAGTCCGAATGGCATCACGCAGTATTCGAATAACCCCATTGGTGTTCTGAATGCAGTCTTCCACTCATCCCCTCTCTTAATCCTTAACAAATGGTAGGCCCCTCTTAGGTCGGGTTTGGTGAATACTCTGGAGTTCCGGACAGCTTCGAGGATATCTCGAATAAGGGGCATTGGGTATCTGTCACGGATAGTCAGGCTATTTAAACCCCTGTAATCGATACATGGGCGTAACTCCTTTGAGTCCTTTTTAGATATAAAGAACAATGATGCTCCTCCTGAAGACCTTGATGGTCGGATCAATCCGTTCTCCAAGTTGGTATCTAGATAATCTTTCAGAGTAGACTTTTCTGTTAAGGATAAAGGGTACATCCGTCCAAATGGAAGAGAGACCCCCTCTTTGAGGTCTATACTACAATCTTCTTTTCGGTGAGGTGGGAGGAGTCTAGGGTTTATATCTTCAAACACTTTTGAAAAAGTCTGGTACTGTACGGGGATAGAGGAAACAGAGATGTTGGATAGTCCTTTGGGAATGCTAGATTGGACTTCAACCTGGAGTCCCTTCATGCAATGTTCTCCGCAATAATCAGAATCAAAGCTGAGTTTGTTAGCTGTCCAATCTATTCTGGGGTTATGACGTCGTAACCAGGAGATACCTAGTATCAGAGGGAAATGTGCCGCTCTGATGACATCAAAGCTAAGGTTCTCCGTGTGATGTCCCATTCCCAACGAGATAGGAACCGTTTCCATCGTAATAAATCCGGAAGATAAAGGACGTCCATCTACACCTTCAACCGGGAGAGGGGTTGTCTTCTTCTGGAGTGGAATTTGGTTTTCTTGGGCCCAGTTGACATCAATGAAATTTCCCGCAGCTCCACAATCTAGCATGGCTAGTACAGGGATATTCTGTTTCAAGTTGTAGGAAAACAAGACCTGAAATACCATTAAACGGTTGTCTTCTATTCCTTCCTGACTGAATCTGGTAAGATTGCAAGGGTTTGAGCCGTTGTCCCCACGATCTCCCTTGCATAGACCTGGGGTCTGTCGTTTCCCTGTCTTCTGGAGGGAATTTCAGAACAGTCCTTGAGGCTGTGTCTAGAGGATCCACAGTACATACAGAGGTTAAGTTCTTGTCTTCTCTTCCTTTCATTCTTGGTTAAGGGTCCTCTGGTAGATCCTATCTGCATCGGTTCCTCTAGGGTTGGGCGCTCTCTTCTTCCTTGTGGAGGACTATACCTTTGGACATAGCCTCTTCCTCTCCTTCTCTCCAAGCGTCTCTCTTGGATCCGAAATTCGATCTGGAGGGAGAGGGTAACTAGTTCACGAAAGCTGTTGGGACGAGCTACGCGGGCCAATTCGTCCTTCATTTCTTCGTTCAATCCCCTTCTGAAGATTGTTTGTTGCGCTGTATCTGGCCAACCAGCGGATACTGCTAGACTCTGGAATTGCGCGATGTAAGCTTGAAGGTCCTGATTTCCCTGCCTTACATCGAGGAAAGCTTCGTATTTGGTATACTGGACCTCCAGACGTTCAAAACGGTCTTTGAAGCCTTGTATGAATACAGCATAATCATTAACCAAAGGATCCTGGTTAGTGACCAGGGGGTTGCCCAGGCCAGAGCACTACCCGCTAAGTTAGCAATGATAAATCCTATCCGAGCCCTTCCAGACTCGAAAGCTCTGGGTCTGAAGGAAAAATATACAGCACAGGCATCTAGGAACTCCTTTATTGTCTTGGGGTTTCCTTCATATTTACCATATGAGAATGGCATAGGTGGTAGATCATCTCTACTCTCTGTTCTAGCTGCCGCCTGTTGACGAAGTAGAAGGTTCTCAGCATGCAGGGTTTGCATCTCCACTCTGAGTCCTTGTATGGCGTTACACATCTCCTGTATCTGTTCCGGAGACGCCATAAGTTTGATTGGGCGTTGTATACTGTCAAGACTGGACTCCTCTTCCCCTTTCTCCTCCTCACCTGGGTCTTCTTGTATCTCCTCCAACCTTAATGCTTCTGTCTTCTTCCTAGTTCTTATGCTTTCTCCTGTCTTCTTCTCTTTTTTCTGACGTAAGTAAGGACGCGCTCCCTCGGTGGCCACCTTGATCTGGATGTTTTACAGATCTTGGGGAAACCCGAGGAGCACGCCCTTCGTGCTGGGAAAAAACCCAAAGGCAAAAAACCCTGAGAGATCTTAACTGTCCGTCTGTAGATACGGTGAGTGTTTGAGAGTATCTTTCAATTGTCCTTTGGAAACAGTAAACCAATTCTCCAACAATTCCTTTTTTGATTTAAATTTGGGTTGAATATAGAAAAACAGATTCCAGTAGTTTCAACAAAAGAAAGAAATAGGTAAGAAAAAGATAGAGAATAGCGGGAAAGAAATAGAATAAGACAAGACTTCCGATACAGTGGACGTCAGTAAATAAAGAGAAAAAGCTGAGAGAGGTAGCCGATGTAGACACTTATAGGGAAATAGCGGCAGACACAAAGGGAGGTTAGCGCTACGTGTACGAACGAATAGCGAAACAGAAGCAACCGCTACCTTACCTAAACCTGTAAACACCCACGTGAGGGAATAAAGGTGAAATACATACAGAGAGGGAAGAGGGGGAGAGAAGGAGCTCTGAACTGCAAGTCGCCTCTGGAAACGAAACTGGCAGCGTACGTAACAAAGTCGATACAACGCGCTAAGCGCCAGAATGTATTGGTGTTTATAGTTTCCGGCGGCCATGTTGGAAAAACACTAGACCTTCAACTTGGAACTATCAGAACCATGTTAGTGGTATTTCCATCTATACACGAATTTCCAGGGCTGGTGCGTGACAGGTATTCACTGCTACACTTACAGACATAATTATGTTCTTTTGCCAAGTTCATTTTCAGAATTCACAGGCATTGCAGGCCAGAGTCCAGCAAAGAAGTTAATACAGCCCTTCCTCCACCCCCCTATTTACAGTGGCCCTGCAAATGCAATGAGAAGAGTCACTTGATGCTCTCAGTTGCGAACACAAGTCAACAATACATGTGCAAAACTAGATCCGTTAATATTTTAGAACCTACACAATCTGCTTCCATGTTAGCTCTGTTCTTTCTGATGGTGTCCAATTTCTATTTTCCATGATGTGGTATGTGTTCTAAGTTTCAAAAAGGGGTTTCAGTGTTTGCGTTTTGTGAATTCTGTCATTGTTTCCCATAGCCTTCAAATCTGTGTTTATCACTGCATTATTAATGTGTCTCCACATGTGGCTGAAGTTCGTGGCTACAAGTGTGTGGCTGTCTTGCTATCAAAGATCGCTGGTTTGCCCTCCTCTGAGTTTCACAAACTCTGATTCGAACGGCCGTCTCCGCACTGATTGGAGAGAACGATTTTGGAACCGCCCCCTGCCTCAGCCAAGCGCCTTCAAAAACACTGTGCACGCGCGTGAGCAAGCACGTGTGCTGAAGTGTGTGGCTGCAAGTGTGTGGCTGTCTTGCTGTCTAGGATCGTTGGTTTTTCCCTCCTGTGAGTTTCACAACCTCTGCTTTGAACGGCCGTGACCGCGCTGATTGGAGCGCATGGTTAGAAGAATCTCTGGCACAAACTTACTGCCAGCACCTGCACAGACGAACACTGAGAATGCTGAGGATTTCTCTAAAGAGTGCTCCTAATACTCCTCCCCTTGTGTTTCGTTTCAACCAGATTTTGGAACCACCCCCTGCCTCAGCCAAACACCTTCAAAAACACTGTGCACGCGTGTGAGCGCCCACGTGTGCTGAAGTGCGTGGCTGCAAGTGTGTAGCTATCTTGCTATCTAGCGGGATAGCGTGGGCCGGGGCGGTAAGTCTGGAAATCAGTAATCTATTTACTACTAGTAAAATCCAAGTCCTGTAATTTCCATTTGGAAATAATTATTTTATTTCATCTGTAACATGTTTACTTTAAAAACTGGTATGCCGCAAACCTTAAAGGACAGATCTGTTACAGAGGACCTTTTGCAACTGAGAAAGAATACCCTAGCTCACAAGCGTAAGGAAAAGAAAATGGCGACCGGTCAACGGTCAATTTCCCTTACCACTGATATTCGATCTTTTTGCTTGCTAGAGTCAACTAGAACAAAGGGCATGGTTATTCCTGCGGTCCAGCAAACTGAAGTAAAGAACATGCCTGACCCAGAACCATTGCCCAACCAATCGGTAAATATTATATGCCAATCTAGCACAAGTATAAAGAATGTTGAATTGCCCACGAGGATTGAAGTAACAGATAGAATGCTTGAAAATGTGTGTGAGACAGGGGATATATGCTCAACTCAAGCACCTCTTGAGTTATGTGCAAGCCAAATTAATCTTGTTAAAACTCAGCAAGATTGTTATTCATCCCCTGAAAAGCCACAAATATGCTCGGTACAAGCTCTGCATGATTTGAGATAAGAGTATACAAGGTTAACTATAACTGGGGAAATCAATGACGAAATCATGGACTTCATGAATAGTTCTATTGATCAGAACGAAAAATCTCATGGGGTAAAATACATCTGTTTTAATACGGGGGACTTAAGACAATTTGATCAAGATTTCACTGTTATAGATGAAAATAGTAAGGATCAGGTTGTAATGAATACAAACACAATGGGCCTCATTACACGGAAGGCGGTGAGCCATGGCGCTATTAGCGCCATGGCTCATGCCGGTAAAATACCGGCACCGCCTTGGCGGAAAGGGGATTTACCGCCCCATTCCGAGGTTGGAGGGGCGGTAAATCCCCCTTCTGCCATTGCCTTTCCCCATTCCCATTTCTGCCCCATAGGGCTCTATGGGAATGGGGAAGGCGCTAATTACGGCACCGCAATTTTGCGGTGCCAGCTCCGAGGTCCCTTAGCGGGTTGGATTTTAACGCCTGCAAAAAGCAGGCGTTAAATCCCCCAACCCGCTAAGGGACCTCGTAGTAAGGCGGTAGGGACTTACCAGTACCGGTATTTTACCGGTACCGGTAAATCCCTAACGCCATCCATGTAATGAGGCCCAATGTTTCCGTTTACAAAGGAACATGATCTCTCAAAGTCACCCATCATGTTTGACAAATCAGAGAGGAGTGGCTCTTGTAGATCATTACCTTTTGTTGCCCCCACCCCGAGGAGAACGCATTTTGAGGCTCCCACCGAAGAGCAACCGTGTTTTATTAGAAATCAACAAACTACCATGACCACAGGGCCTCGATTCTCGTTCCCCGAAGCTCCGGCGTTGAATAACACTCTGGGAGCTATGAACACCGCCCTTTTTTCAATGGCTAAATTGTATGAAGCTTTGGATGAAAAAATAAACAATCATACTTCCATGCTTCAACAAATTATGACAAAATTGCATGACCAAATGCCATTAATGAATAATCAGTATGTAAACAAGTCTATAAATAATGACTCTGAGTCAGTGAATTTTGTAAATAATCTAAATATAGATTCAAAGGTTCAAAGCCATTTAGAAATCAAGGCTGTAAAGAAGGGTAATGACAGGGTGACACAGGTGTTAATCGTAGATAAAGAGTCCTTGCCATCACCTAAAGCCCAACATGACTCGCCAAATAAAGGTATTACTCCTTTGATCAATGGCAACAAACCTGATACTTTAGGACATGAGGTACCGCTGGCTCGCTCTATACCACCTGAAGTTAGCACCCAGGAATTATCAATGACTCCAATGATTTTTGTAGCTCATAATAACAAAAACTGGCTAACTGTCAAACCTACCACCGAAGTTCCCATGTTGGGAAAAGAGTTGTTGCGCCCTTAGTCCCAGGTATCAAGAAAATCTACACTTGCAGCGATTGCAACAAGAAAAAAAAGATTGATGAAAGCCATAGCGGTTTTCAAATCAGCTAAAAGACCACCCAAAGAGCTCTGGATGATCTGGTAGCTGAATCGATGGCTGGTCAATCTGATTCTGCATTGATTCATACAGAGAAAAATCTGATCATATTACCTAAGCTAGATGTAGACCTGGGACCTGCATCCAAAGATTTGTGCAAAGTTCAACCAAAGAGCTTGTCTACCCAAGAGGCCCCAAATGAAACATCGGCGATGAGCACCACATTGCATAATTCACAGCCTGTGATTTTACAACCCCTTTATAACTCCATCAATGATTTACAAGAAGAAATACGAGCCTCATTTGCGGCCTATAACAGTGATAGGCAAAGTTTAAATCAAACCGCAATACAAGAGACCTGTGGTAAACAATCATTGCCTCATACCTTCAAGGAGGTTACACGACTCTTAAGATGGCCGGGTGCAATACAAGATCGGCTTAATTATGGGGGCATGAATCGAGAACTGCAACCTGAGGTGCCCCAACTGGGTAAGAATGATATGTATCAATCAAGGACAGGCACAGAGAAATTTACAGATAAGCGATGGGCCCCCTATAAACGTCATCACTGCTTAATAATATCATGAATGCTCCTTCCATTTCCGCAATACAATTTAAATCGAACAAGTGTCTTGAATATTTGTATGCATGTACCCATGCTGGCCAACTTGAGATCTTCTGACATTAGCTTACAGTTTACAAAACCGAAGGTTCAGGTGAAGTAAGACTTTCTATACAGTCTGGGCTAGTCTGGAATACTCTATGGGCATCGCATACCGAGTTTTACAACTTAGGGTTTGTTATCACCGAAGAGATGCCCCATAATCATATTTATGGGTAAAACCCCAGTTCAGCCAAGCCTTCACATATATGGTGGCAACAAAAATCAAGGAGGTCAGGCTACCCAATTTAGTGGAGTTGGTGGGTGGGCAAACCTAAACCAGGAGATTAATTCGTAACAGCCCCAGTCATGGGATATGATTAAGATTATCGAACACCCTTCAGTAGCCTTAATATTGAAATTAATGCCGCGATGTATCATCGCGACATGGATTTCGATTCAACAGACATTCAACACCATATAGGCAATTTGAGTAACTCCAGAGCAACTGGCCCAGATGGGCTTCACAATTCCATGCTGAAAAAAAATCCAAGTCAGTGGGCGGAAATATTAAAAATCATATTTAAAAATGTGATAGAAACAGGCCTTGTATCTGACTCATGGAAAACATCAATAATACTTCCGATTTTTAAAAAAGGCTCACAAAGTAATCCAGCATCATACAGGCCCATAGCCCTTTTGGACTCCCCGGGCAAGTTATTTGCTCGTCTGGTACTGAATGAATTTAACATCTAGCTAGATACAAGAAAATTGCGTGATCCACATCAAACGGGCTTTATATCTGGCCTAGGAACCGCAATAAACTTGATAACTCTAACCGCTTTAATATCACAACATAGAGAGACCATTCAACCCTTATACCTTGCTTTTATTGATTTTCGTTCAGCTTTTGATTTAGTACCTAGGGAATTACTGTTAAAAAAAATTATGTGATCAGAAATGTCCATGGTTTATACTGAAGTGGATTATAGCTTTACGTAGGAATACATCCATCCAAGTGCATTTGAGGAATGATGGGTGGTTCTCCAACCCCATTGATACATCATCTAGATGCCTGAAACAAGGCTGTTTGCTAGCCTCCGCATTGTTTAATTTTTTTCTAGGTGATATTGGCCAGTGTTTTGAAAATCTTATAACTGATCCCCTGAAGTTACAAGGCTTTGCAATAAATTGGCTCTTACACGCGGATGACATGATCCTCATAGCTAAAACACCAGTTGGTCTTAGAAACCTATTATTAGCCCTGGATAACTATGCAAAAGTTAAACTTCATTAGTATCAACACTAACAAATCCGAAACAATGCAGTTTAGTAAAGTTAACCACAAACAATACCAGTGGCAATTACAAAATACCACCTTATTAGCAGTCAAGACCTACAAATATTTGGGGGTGTGTGTTCATAACAGTTATAATGATAAGCCATATGAGGATTGCATGCGAACTAAACAACAAACTGCCATTTCTCAAATGTGTATAATGAGTGCAAATTCCCTATGTCCCTGTTAGTAATATACTATAAACAAAAATATGTACCAATCATGCTAAATGGTGTGGAAACTAGAAAGTGCCAAACATATGAATATTGGCAACATTATGAAGTATACTAGTGGAAAAAAGCTTTAAAACTACCAACATCTGAATCAATGGCCATAGTTCGGCATGAATTGTGTTTAGTATCTCTCTATGCTATCTATAAATGGAAGCTCTGTCAATTGTACAGGAAATGTATTGTTAAGGAGAATGATAATGGCCTGTTAAAAATAATTGCAAAACATGTATTACAGGGAAAGGAGGTTTTTGCCAAAGGTTGGCGCACTTTAGTCCCCAAATCCCTCCAAGGCGCTGGGATAACAGAAAACATGCTAATTCAAAACTCAGACAAAGCCAAACAAAAACTATGGAGGTCTGATTGGATTAAGACGCGAGCTGCATGCATGCAACTTCAGGAAATTCAAATATATCAGTTTGGTCTAAAATCGTATGGTCAAGTGGAAGCAGACCTACAGCGATCACCTTCTCCAAAACAACGAACAGATTATCTGCGATTTCGGTTGAACATTTGGCCTACCAAGGAAATTATGATAAAATGGCGTCAAATACCTATACAATCTATAGATTGTCGATTTTGTAATCAGTCCCGGGGACGTTGAAACATTTATTGGTTGCATGTACTAATCTTTTGACAAAGAGAATTTTTTACTTGAAAAGTCATTTTATGGATAATAGGTACATGACTGAAGAATCATTGTGGTATGAATTATTCCATACGAACAGGAGATGTGTAAGATACGCAATAGTAGGATTCTTAAATAGTTTTAATTTAAAGACTCCTTTGATATAATACTAACTATATAGTATGCAAGTGATTAACATGTTATAGCCACTAACGTGTATACTAACATTGGCTATACAGTAGAGTAGCCATCTAATGATGGGATATGTATCAAAGTCAACAAAGTATCTTCCTTTGCCTTTTTCATTGTTTGTTTTAATTGTATACTATATGATTACTAATTTCTTTTTAAAATGAATTTATGTTAGGTTTTATTTAAATTTTGTTTATATATTTATTAGCACAATTTTGTCCAAAAAAAATTCTCTTTCTTGTTTAATATGTTTGTTGAAAGATCGAACTTTTTGTTTTGATCAAAACAACAATAAATAAAAAAAAATAATAATAATGGGTCCCCATTATACATTTCAGTGCTTTACAGGTTTTAAAAAGAGTATTTTTTGGTATTACTGAACGTAGACTACGCATATTTATTTCGAAGCACTACTGCAGCGTCACTCGTAGTATTGAAGTACTGAAAGTGTATATTTTTAAGAGCGTTCCTAATAGTGTGGATTCTAAAATGTAAAGGTGCTCAGGGTGATTGCAAAGCAGGGGACTTTGAACAGGGATGGATCAGGCCCCTTTTTAGATGTACACCCCTATGGAGGCTCTGCTATGGCCCTACAAGAGCAGCGCCATTAGGGGCTGCCGTGCGGGCCTTGGCGGGTTGTCTTTGATGTCACTTCTCTACTGCTGTGGATTTCGGCAGGGGGCAATGGGGAGGGGCGTGGCGGCGGAAGGTGAGGGTCTTCCTTACTTGCATCCATTGAGGCTTGCAGGTATATAAGGGCAGAGAGCACCGTTTTCAGCCTCTTTCCTGCCGCTGCCTATACCTCATGAGAATATAGCCCACCCTCCCAACCCCTTTTGCTTGCCGTGTTATTGTTACCTACAAACTGGGTTATTGATCATGTACAACTATGTTATGAAGATCCAAGTGTATGATTATACTTTATGTTTATTTCTGTGTTGCATTTTGTTGGCGTTGTTGACGGGGACCTACACAATGGATTATGTAAATGTTCGAGCCATGACCAAAATATTGAACATCAATATGCCTAATCAGCATGGACAGTTGGGGTGGCCCCTTGGGTTGCCCATTGGGTGGAAATGTAGCCCGGCCTTAGGAGTTGGACTGTCCGGCTGGACATCGGATTCTGCAAGTAACCCTTTGACAGCTCAAACCGCTAGTAGTGCAAACGGGCAACTGGCGGGTCAGCAGGATTGCTAGGGTCAAGGTCATGGTAACCGTTTATGGTCGATGTAAAAGACCTGTGGGGCCCCCATTAGGATAATCAAGAGTTTTTCTGTAATAAAATATGGCCTGTTTTGCTTCCAAAGCGAATGTAGTATCTTTTTTTATAATATAATGTTTGTTCCATGAAGACCTGGGCATATACGAGTGCACCCCCTATTACTTACATTGACACTTTGACCACAGTGCACTTTTAGAACTGGAAAATGCTGCCAGAGGCCATTTGTTTAGCAAAGCGATTGCCATTTGGCTCGACTCCCGGGAATGATTTATGTTTAGCAGTGGCGCCCACCTAACTACCACATGTTGAATAGGGACATGTGCAATCATCAAATGATCTAGAGGTCTGAACCTTTCCCATGTCAGGTGCAGTAGTGCTGCCCATTCCTTTGCATTATCGCACCTCTAGTCCCAAATGTATAACACAATAGAAAGCCACCCAACCGAACGGTTTCTGCCATATTTTGTCTGGGCAGCTGTGTCAGGTGGCTATGCCAGCTGCCATCTGCAAGAGTATTAGAAGAATGGCATAGAATGAAAAGCGACAATGTAAATGTGAAGTAGTATGGCTTCCATACTGTAGTGAGGCTTAGGAATGCAAACATGCCACCACTTTACTGGGCGGCTACCTTAGTGATAATGCAGAAGTAGCAAGCAATGCAAGGGAAATGGGCCTTACATCAAAAACAGCACATTTCTGAGTGCAGATAATTACATCATGATTCAATACGGTTGATCATTCAACACATACTGATCATGATATCAAAGAAGAGGAAACAGAGTGAAAAACATCTTAACGTAAACATTTTTATTTGCCCGTGATTATTATATAGATGTGATACTTTGAGATCATGGCACAGTCGAAGCAACATACCCCAAACTATGCTGCGCTCTAACCATATCCAGAGAATTATTCATTGAGGGTCACAGTCGTTGTGGAGTAATTCGTCTGTCCTTATTTTTTCGATACACTCCCTGGGTCCTGCCATCCTGAGCTCACTGCCAGAGGCGCAATGCTCCATATGCCCCCTGCCTCTCTCTGGCTCGCTTTCTTTCTCTAGGATCTGTGGTGGAGGGAGGCATGGGGACTTCCAGGGACATGCTTGGCCCTAGACATGCAAATGTGTATATGCTTATATATGTAGATCTTTAGTAGCAGGCCTACTTTGCACCTTGAGGCTGAAATGTAGTCCTATAGTTTGTGTAGCCAATGGGACGTTGTGTATTTAGTGACGTTCATAGTGGCCATTTTGAGGGGAGGGCTTAGTTGCTCCACCTGATGTTAAGAAACCTATCACTTTCACTTATTATCCCATACTAGTATGGATCATATTCTTAGATGTTCACTCAGAGCCATATTTTTTAATAGGTTTTGTAGTTTGTCAGGTAGGATGATGTTGGTAGTGACGTAGGTCAATGTCAATGATGATGTGTTTTCATTATAAAAGTTTTTTTTTTATGAACTGCATTGAGTAAGAGGATCGAGCAAATTCGTTGATGTCTGTTATGCTCCCTGTTTTAGACAATTTAAAATAAAATAGTTCTCCTTTTTACCAACTAACTGAGTCATTTTGATTGTTGATGTTGAGTAACTTCTGCATCCTCATCCATTTCCAGCGTAATTGCTACTCATCTGAAAGGGCTGAGGTTATTCAGTTCATAAGGAAGGCATTTTATCGAAGCAAGACAGAAACACAAGTGTCACAAGATCATCCCTTTCCTGCAAGGAAATGCTGTACTACAGCCCAGCCAGAGCTCCAGGAGGGTTGGGGTTAATGTCCCCGGCCTTGGCGGCTGTCCCTCATGTGGGTTGAACGTCAGCAAGCCCAGCAGCGGTTCCAGGGAGCCTCGGCAGGGTCACCTGTCTTTCCCATTGGGAGATGCTGTAACACAACCCTGCCAGAGCTCCAATGGTTACGGTGATGTCCCAGGCTTTGTGCACCCTTCTCCCATTTAGTTTGACCATCCCCAAGCCCAGTCTGGAGCTCTGGCTGGGCTGCTTTACAGCTTTCCCCTCCAGGAAGGGACAGGACCATGCCGCGTCTCCTCAGGGCTGCCGTTGGATTTGGGTATGTTCGACACTTTTTTTTTCCCTACCAGGTAGATGCACCCACACATGTGAGGTCCCGGTTTCATTGGGACACCGACGGGAATTTGGGAAGGTAGGACATGTGTTGTTGCTGGCGTGTTTCAGTGGTTTTCTGGTGGCAAATGTCTGAAAATCATCTTTTTCCCCCTACATTTTGGACTTTGCCAGGCCTTGTGGGTAATAAATTCTAGGGCGATTCACGCAAGACAGAATTCTTTAGATTCCCACAGGTGTCTTATTTTCAGAAATGTATGGGGTTCCCTGTTTTCCTTGTTGGCTGTGACACCCCACGTCCAGATCTGTGGGTTGTCCACAAAGCCAAATCCAGTCTTCCCCAGGACGTTTGATATACCAGTGGTTTAGCCTTCTCCCTTTGCGCCCAGGTAGGTGCAGCCACAAATGTGAGGTAACGTTTTGTTGGGACACCTGTGGGAATGTAAGAAGGTGGGACATTTGTTGTTTTCTCTTGGTTTCGATAATGTTTTCATACGTCGGACCACGTTGCAGGGTCCTTTACTTGAATCATTTCTTCTGGGCTTCCGCAATAACCGTCATGTTGAACAGCTGACGCTCCTTGATGCACAATTGCTCTGATGCTCCACCAACGCTGTCCAACATTCTCTTGCATCGCCAACTCCCTCTGCAGTCTAAATGACGTCACCATTTAGTTGGAAACACAGAGGGAAACAGAGCTCCAGGCACCAATGGACAGCGCTATCCCCACGCCCCGCTGGCTTCACAGTCTCACCCCACAAAACTCACGAGATTCAGCTCCAGCAACACGGCAGCCCGCAAACAAATGATGTTGCCTGCCACATGGGGTAAGATTTCCTTGTGTTGTGTCTCTAACTCTATGATCCATTTGCCTGATAGTTGTTACTGAGTAAACTTTCAAAACGGAACAGGCTCATTTTAACTGGTACCAGACTCCCAGTTCTACCAGATCTCCTCATATGCAGCGCAAAAGTCCCACTCTAATTCAAGCACTCTTGGGATTCCAGTGCTTCTCTCCTGGTTTCAATCTCCTTATAACGCTGCAACGGCCCCCAGGACCCTCCTACAACAGCATTCAACTCTCAAACACTTTGTACATGAGCCAATCCCTTAGGGTGCTGCTGCAAATGGGCCACAGGCCCCTTTATAAGGACATCTCTGCACCCCCAAAGTGCACCCACGGGCTGCCTCTCCCTCATTCTTACACTGCACTTTGTAACACAACCCTTTCATTTCCCAAATGTAACCTATATTTAGTCGGTGCTTTCAGCACTGTACGCTTTGTAACCTGCAAAGTCGCCTATCATTCAAAAGATCTGCCTGTGCTCTTTCAAAAAATGTATGCTTGCCATTCCTCACCACATTTGTTTTCCTCATTTTCACATGCTAAGTACGTCTTTTTAGGCCATCAGCATAAAAATCCAGGTTTCCATGGCTCTGTTTTTGGCTTGTGATATTGCTTGTTTTGTGAAACATTATTAAAAATGTGTGATTTCCTAACTAGAAGAGTCCAGGAAATGTAGTGGTGCATTGCTTTTCTCAATATTCACAGAAGCCATTACCTTACAGGTCCAAACATGCCCAGCACATACCTTTTTTTCTGTCATTTTTCAAATGATTTCCCAAACAATAGAAATTGTATCTACATACTTGTTGCCTGACCGGTGGAAATGACCCCTTCCTAAACTTGGAATTGTGTCTACTTTTCAGAAATGTATAACTTTCTGTCTTCCCATTCAGTTTTCCTACCCTCCTCTCCCATTCCATAAACGTATGTCCTATTGGAAAAAAATGCAAAAATCGCCTACCTCTCACAAAACTGATGGTAACCTTATAAAAATATGTTTTTGGTTTCAACTCAACCTGTTCTTGAAAGCCTGGAAAATGGTGAATTCAGAACAGCAATCCATTTGTTCCTAGCTCTTGCAAGAACATAACATAGGCTTTTTTGTACATTATTTCATTGGCATTTCCTGAAAAAACATAAAATGTGCTCTCCTTTTTGTTATTTTCTATCACCCCCATATCGCAAACTAGGATTCATTGATGGCGACATGACCGCCTACATGTGGCTAGAAAATGAGCCAAATTTGGCAGGGATATCTCCAGTAACAATTCAGGAATTGAATGGGATCTTGCAGCACGCACCCTTACAGCACGTAGAGAGGGGGAGATTTCATTTCGCAGGGGCTGCAAAACTATTCCGCTCCCTGGAGATTCTATTTCAGAAAAAAGTCTCCGTGGGAGAGTTTATACGCGAGAGGATTTATTTTGTGACACCGGCATTAAGGGAGATGACATCATCTAAACGTGGCCAAGGCACAAGAAGTGAGTAACCGGAGGAAACGTGGGATGTGTACAAACAGGAAAGAAAGTTAGGGAAAAATGAGAATAGAATGGAAGTTGAGGGCAGTTATTGGGTCCTGCCCCCCAAAAAATTAAACAATAAACAGCTAAATTACAGAGAAACTGAGAAATTTAGGAGACGTTTTTTGCTAAATAATAGAAACATTAGGTAAACAAAGTTATTAAAAGCAGAAATGATGCAGGGAAACAATTGTTTTGGTATAACAAAGTACTTTCTTCCAAATGTTTTATGCCAATTTGTAACGGAATCCACGTGTTTAAATTCAGCACCTGAGAGTTTCGTCATACATTATTGTAACAACTGGTGGATGCCTAATTAGGATGCAATGTGTTTATATATGCACAATTTTGCTTTTTGATACTTTACCAAGTGTTTTGTTTCCTCTGCTCGATCACCCTCATGAGTACCATGCTAGTATTTATTCAGATCGTAAAAGGATTGAAAACAAGGTACATTTCCAGGCAGCTTACACGCTCAATCCATCACGCATGCTATTATTTAATTCTCCCCACATTCTTCCTGGGGCCAAACATTCCGTTACCCTCTCTAACACACTTTTGTGCATGTTTTCACTTAACATACTCGCAAGTATGTGTTCAATTCTCGTGGGCAACGTCTGCTCTTCATTTCTGAAAACGCTCGGGCTCATGCAATGTACCATGGGAGCTATATAAAAGATGTGCGTGCCAGGGGCACCGACCCTCCGCCTAATTAAAAACAAAATACTGGTCAGACTTCCACAAAACCAAGAAAAGGCATCACTCGGTCACTGTGTACATTCCCAAAACACATTGTATGCACATTTATCCATCGTTTTAGGCTGTGCGGCAGTCGAAATACTGTGGGCTTGATTCACAGAACGTTTTCCTATGGGACTGCACCATTATAAAAAGCTTCTGTACATTTTCCATATGGGAAAACACAAGGCAACAAAAAAAATCCATCTTTTTGAACTATTGGATGCTTGATGTAAAGGTTATGTTAATGAGGGACCAGGACAAGGATGCCTGCAGTAATGAAGGACAGAGTCAGGATGCAGCAGTAATGGTAATGAAGGACTGGGAATAGAATGCGCGAGGTGATGCTAACTAGGGACCCGAGTGGGCATGCATATGGTAATGGGGGTGAGAGACCGGAACATAGACACGTGTGGTAATGAGGGACTGATGTGCACACTAATGGTAATAAGGGTCATTGATGAGGATGTGCACTACAATGTAAAGGAGGTACTGGGACATGCATAAGCAGCGCAGTCATGTTTACATGTGACCGTGCCAAGCATGTGCACAGAAATGGCAATGAGGGACTAGGATGAGGATGCACATGGCAGCAGGGAACATGGACCAGGCTGTGTGCAGTAATAATGATGAGGGATCTGGATTAGAATGCATGTCGTAAGGAGGGTCAAGGATGAGGGTGTATGTGGTAATGATGGTCTGGGGCGTGGATGAAGTAGTAATGGGGGACTGGGATTGGGGCGCATGAGGGAATAGTAATGAGGGTGTGGTACAAGGATGCGTGCAGTATTGAGGGGCCAAGATGAGGATGCACACAGTAATGGTAATGGGGGAACAAGAATGGGAGTAGTAATGGTAATGGTAATGATGGGTGCGGATGTGCTCATTAATGAGGCCCACTGACTCAGATTTCAGGGGAATGAAAGACAAGGAAGTGTGCACTGGTTGTAATTGGTTGGAATCTCTGTTTTTTGTGTGTTTGTCTAGACCTTGCACTTCCATGGCTGAGGGCTCTGTTCCAGCTCTTTAGAAAAAAAAACAAAAATGTGGAACAGGCATGAGGGTGTACACAGTAATGGTAGTGTGGGACCGTGATGAGGATGTTGTGTCAAGGTAATGAGGAACCAGAATGAGGTTGCATGTAGTAAGAGTAATGAACGCCAAGGACAATGATGCGCATGATGATGTGAACTGAGATAAGGATGCATGAGGTAATTAAGGACTGGGATGAGGATGAGTGTGGTAGTAACGGACTGAGATGAGGATGTGCGCGTTAATGAGGAAATGGGATGGGGATGTGTGTAGTAATGGCAGTAAGGATCCAGGGTGGGGATGTGGTTGGAATGGTAATGAGGGAGCAGAACAATCATTCACGTAGTAATGGTAATGAGGGATTGTGGTGGAGATTCACACAGGAATGTGGGACAGGGATAGGGGTGTGCATCATAATGGTAATGGGGGACGAAGACGAGTATACTCTTAGTAATGAGGGACTGGAATAAGGATGTGAAAGATGCATGTGGTAATGAGAGGCAGGGAGGCTGATTCATCAGGCAATGATTATGAGGTACCATCATGAGGCTTTGTGTGGTAATGAGGATCTGGGAAGAGGATGTGTGCAGTAAGGAGAGACCAAGATAAGGATGAACATGGTAATGAAGGACCAATATAAAGATATGCGTGTTAACGATAATGAGGGGCCAGGACAAGGATGCATGCAGTAATGAGTGTCCAGAATGAGCATGCGCATGGTAATGGTAATGCAGGACCTGGACTGGGACATTCTCAGAAAGGAGGAACAAGAAAAACAATGTGCACACTTAGGAAATACCAGGATGAGGATGTATGAGGTGATAAGGGATTGGGCTAAAGATGCGTATTGCAATGCCAATTACAATGAGGCAATGGTATATGGATGCACATGGTAATGGTAGTGAGGGATCAGGGCACGGGTGTGCATGGTAAGGCTAATGAAGCGCTGGGATGAAGATGCACAGAATGATTGCAATTATAGACCGGGCACGGATGCACAAGTCAATGGTAATGAGTGATGAGGATGCATGCTGGAATGGGGGTCCAGGACAAGGATCCTGTCCCTTAATGAAGGGTCAGGATGAAGACTCGCACGGTGATGTGGTACTGGAAGAGGATGAGCACAATAAGGGTAATGAGGGAGTAGGATAGGAAGTGCATGCTAAGGAGTAGTGGGACGAGGATGCGTGCACTTTTTGTAGAGAGGGACCTGGCAAGGATGAGCAATGAGGGACTATGATGAGTGCAGTAATGGTAGTGAGAGACTGAGCAGAGGATGCACAAAGTAATGTGATACACAATGAGATGGATGCACTTGGTAATGTGATACCAGGATGTGGGTGCACACTTTAAAGGGGTACCGAGACGAGGTATGCATGTTCTCACTTTGCATTTTGAATCCTTTCAACATTCAGTGTTAGCTATGCTCCTTCAGGCGGATATATACGGTAGTTCTACTGTGTAAAGCACACAGCTAGTCATCAATGTAAATCAATGACCCATCGGTCCAAGGTAGCCCAACTTTCATCCGACCTTTCGTGTTTGTACTCTGAACTATCCAATCGCAGAATAAAAGCGCGTGATGATGTTTATCCTCGTGACACTAAGTACCTGTTATTGCAATGTTCTTTGATTGATGGCTGATTGTACTATGCTCCTTAGCCAGATGCATCTGTTTAGTGACAGAAACTGCAGCAGAGAAAGGGACCGGGCAAGAGGGGATACATATGCATTTGCCATACATCGACCATGTTTTCCTACCAAAAAAACAACAGAGAAATATGAGTGGAAAGAATCAATATTATAACAATAATTTAGCATTCATATAGCGCTACGAACCCTCAGGCATCTGGGCCCTGCTTATTATTACACGCGTGTGTGGTGCTTATTTATCGACCTTAGAAGGATGAAATTCTGAGTTAGGCTCTGCCGGGATTCGAACCAAGTTCTGCACTATCCTCGCAGTGCTATCAGACCGGCAATTGCTCTCTGTAAAAAAAATATATGATGCTGGGACCTGCTATGAAATTGGGTTCCCAGCTTCATGCAATCATATCTTGAGGTGTGCTCAATTGCAAAGTAAGAAAAATATCATTTGGAAAAAGAAAATGTGATACATTTAGCGGAACACCCCACTATAAAACCGATGTTACACATGTCTTACAAATGCCTTGTTTTTAATTTGAGTTAATATTTCAAACTTCGTTTGAC
This sequence comes from Ambystoma mexicanum, assembly GCF_040938575.1. Classification (NCBI taxonomy): domain Eukaryota; kingdom Metazoa; phylum Chordata; class Amphibia; order Caudata; family Ambystomatidae; genus Ambystoma; species Ambystoma mexicanum. The sequence goes on from NC_090932.1 coordinate 722,347,850, forward strand.
CGCATGTAGACATGATCTTTGTTTAAGCTTGTTAAACATTCCAGGGATCATTATGAGACTTCTTTTCTCTCAGAAATACCAGATAATTCCTTTAATAAACCACTAGCTCTATTCTGAGGGGTCGGCAGGCATTACCACTACTAAAGCAGCATTGGTGACGCTCAAATGATTGTTGCATGCCCAGTCATAAAGGGGAGAACATGTGACCATCAGATACATTCACATTCCTACTTACTCTGTGAAACGCCGGCATCTTTTTTGAGTGTAAGAGGAGGGGCTGGGCTAGTGTGTTCCTTAACTTATGTGACAACATGTATTGAGGCGCAGGGAGGCAAAACCAATATGCTTGTCCACCTTTCGGGGGGAGGCACAATTATGGACAAATGGCACTGAATTTTGGGAGGCATTTCAACCCCTAATCATGTGGTACAGAATGCAAGCCGGCCAGTATTCATAACATGGCGACTACGTTGACGATTGAGTATGGCTTCTGGTGACCAAAAATGTTATCAGATAATTCCTTCGATATTTCCTGGTACCAAACTGAGTCTCGGATGATACTTTGACTACCTGAGTCTTTGCCCTCAAATTGCTTCAGAATTTGGAATAGTCTACTGGAGCTAGATCTGGAGTTACTAATTCTAGTATGGTAATGTTTAGATCTCTCTTCCGTGACAGCACTCTTGACATTTTTCACCCAGTCCTTTTAATTGTTCAGGGTGTGCGTGCAGGGTTTTTCATGCTATTCCCTTTCCAGGGCTCTTTTCTTGAGTCTCATCTGGAGAACATTGTCATCGAACCAAGTGTTCTTTGGGTTCTCGGTCTTCATCTCTTACATTTGTTCTGGCACTAGAACCTCTAAGGAAGAGGATATGGCAGAAGAAAGATGAGATGTCAGATCATATTCTCACAGGAATCAAGTGGCAGTAACTTAGATTCAAAGAGAGCCAAGAGTTTACTTGGTTCTCATTTGACGCAAATCCATCCAACGGTTTGGGCAATGCGCGTGAGCAGAAGTATTTACATTTACCCTTTGGGAAAAAGAACGGAAAAGTGAAAAGCACACCCCTTTTTGACTCTTTGCATTTCTTTTCACTGTGACATGAATTTGCATGACACTTTACAGTCCTGAGGGTCCTGGGCCCTAATGTAGGCCAAACGCTGTGCTGATCTGTCCTACGGCTCAAAAGTTATTAACCATAGATTCTTAAATTTTCCAATGGATGATAAGTTTCACTCTTAACTATAGGGCGGCTTTCGCCTTCCTATAATTACAGTTTTGAATATTAGTTTTATGAAAAAGCGTTCCCTGATCTAACATCGCACATCATGACAATCCAAACCCCAAAATTCTGGGGAAATCTGAATCTGAATATTCATTGTATTACGCTAATAAATCAAAATGATTAATGGTGGCCCCCTACCTTTAAATGCTGGATATGTCACCTACAATATTCCATACAAATACAGGCTGCTTGTCTAAAGAAAAGATACACAACTTCTCTGTACATTTTCTGAGACACCATGTACATTTCTTGGCATCAGAGAAACATACACATGACTACACATGTCACTTCATTTTCTCTAACGCAATGGACAAATACTGGCATAAGATCCCATTCACATATAACTTTCTTATTGTAGGAGTGAATCTTCTTCCATAGGAAAAATGTATTGTTGGATTTTAATTTGGACATGTATATAAAAATACAGGGGTATGGTATGTTTGGCTAATTTGTCTACACGTGTGGATTTAAGAGTGAAGCTTTTATTATAAGTTAATTGTAAGTGTTGCAAAAACATTCGAGATGGAAAATGAATCAACACTTCCTTTTAATTGGCCTAAGGAGTCCACTTAAAGCAGAGCCCTTTCTTGTCTGTCATATGTTATTTAGAAAATGTGCAATGGTTATTTAAATAGTCATAATTTTCTTGTGACTGAAGGGGATAAAATAACCTCCTTTCGATTAGACTTTAACTGGCAAGACTCGATTTAGGATTTCCTATTTGTTGTAAACTATGGTGTTCACAGGTCAAGGAGTCCATCAATTGCTGTGCATCTGTGAACACGTCGTACACCATGTCAAAATCGCAGATATAAATTGCCAATGTGAAAACTCAGGAATTAATTTATTTGGCTACTGTCAGAAAATATGTTCTGAACAATCATGCATTTTAGGCCACGCTATTTTAAATATAAACTTAACGTTTTGATTCCAGCCTGGCCCCATTCATTGGAATAGCCTGTAAAGGATTCCTAGGCCTCAGACCACTTAACTGTACCATTTTTTTCCATAAAGACCACCTCATTGACAAGACTGATTAATATACTAAACAATTCTGCATTATAGCTCACACTCCCTTAAAAACACTTAATGAAGGTCAAAAAACATGGTGCCATTATTTAAGAAATTCCTTATTCACATATATCTAGCAAATATGGATATCCCACTGAAACATCGACATCTTGGCAAATTAGCATTATCCCTGATCCTAAAGCTGTATCAGTCATCCATATGTTCTTATTAGGGCTGGGCAACATTGTTAGATTCTGTTCCACCAACCACAAGACCGAAATCTGTCCATGTTCATTCTGCTTCGTACTGGAGTAAAGTTGGGGATACTGCTGAGCTGTCCGTGTTTGGCTGATTGTTGATGTGCTGCAAGACAGTTGTGGAAACAGTGGCACTGCACTGCAGTTGGTTGGTCAATGGGTCTCCTTGATGAGATTGTGAAGCCACTGGGCAGAAGTGAGAGTCCTGGAGATGAGAGAGGGGAGCAGTGACTGGCAGAAAAAGCATGGTGATCAATTGGTAGCCAACTCATCATTCTGAGAGTCAGTTGTGTAGGTTTACACGTATCCTTTAGAGCTGTGATGGGGAGGGTGGGAGTGATTCAAGCAAGTTACAATGGTTGTAAGCTGGCATGGGGACCAAACGGTTTACGGGACTATAATGGTAGACCAGGCCTCTGCTGAGAAACCCTATGGGATGAGGGAGACAGTGTAATTTCAGCTTAAGTGCATAGTCTTGGGTTTCGGCCTCCAGTTAGTATTGAGTAGTTTCAGAAGTTATGTAAGTGAAGGTATGCATCTGGTGAATGGAACCAAGTTGAGATGCAGAATCTGAATGAAAAGTTTGATAATATTAATAGAGTGAGGCCAGAAGAAAATAGAAGTTTCTGTGTCAGGTGGCCATGTTGGAATCCCCTATTGGAAGTCCACTTTAATATTCCCTTTCTAGTGTTCTGTCCATTTCTTTTTCTGTTTGCTCTGTCAGATTCATGTACCCAGTGTAATTTTCATTTTCATTGATTTCTATCTGCACTACTAGTTATTTACATGAGTCACTTTGCTTAAAGAATCCATGGGTTTGCATTCCAATTCTATCTGTCTCATGATGCTCTTTCAGCAGTTTTCCTCCAACTGTATTTTACTGATTACACATTAAAGGCTAAAGGGTGGCATGACTGGCAATACATTGAATATGTGTAGTGGTACATTACTGCTTCCAACTGAGCTTTTATTCATTTGAATCTAATGTGATTAGTAATTTTTTATGTATTTGTATGATTTACAGTTAAAAATGTATGCAGAAGGCTTATTGCCAAGGACGTCCATTAGGGGTTGCCAGAGGTCGCACCTGTGAACCCTGAGGTCTCCCTTGCTACCCCGAAAACAATGTTTTATTATTTTTGTATTTATTTTTTTTGAATTGGGCTCCAGGGCTGTGGCCAGCAGCATGTGGATCTTTGTTTCTGGAGTGGCTGGTTTTCTGATAGCTAATGCCGGTAAGATAGCTCAGTGGGTTGAGCGCTCACAGTTGCAATGTGTGTGTGATCTGCAGGTTGCAGGTTCGTCTCCCGGGAACGTCAATACAGACTTTCATCCTGCTGAGGTTGATACATGATTACCAACACAGGCTGGGCGATATTGCATGTATATTTGTTCTATATGAAGTTCTTAAGTGTAAGTGCTATAGAATAACACATAATTATAGTTTGGCCTTGGACGTCTGCTTGCATTCACAGTAATTTGTTAATATTGGCCTACATGCACTGATATTAATGATACATATAGTTATCCATTTTTGTATAACATTTATAACACTTTACAGTGATATTGTAACCATATTTCTCGTACTGTACTTAGAAACAATGCTATGTGATGCAACCTCCTGTTTTGTCAAGTTGTGAAATCACTTCCTGTGATGTCACCAGAGGTCACGGGACATGTGATGTCTTTTCCTCTACCCCTGGCATTTTGGTGAAATGACATCCCTGCTTGTTTTTTTATCCAAAAGCAGCAATACAAATATATATATATATATATATATATTATTATTATTATTATTATTATTATATATATATATATATATATATATATATATATATATATATATATATATATATATCACTGATTACACATCAAATGTGATGCCACTTAATTGTCTACCGGTTTTACTGTGGATGTTACTGTAATCAAAATCAGAGAGCCCTTCTGATACACTGGGATCCACTGTACTCCATTACCTTGAATACTTGGTTTAAAACAAGAAAGAAACACGCCTGTATCATTAGAGTTAGGCTCTTGGTATTCCTAGTTTTACAAAATGCTGTTTCAATTAACGGAAACCCATTGACTTGGAGAATGTCTGCATTGGACCACCCACCATATATTTTTTAGGAGTAAAGAATACTTACAGCTATTTGCTTTAAACTGTCGCCATTTTCATTTTCTTTTTTTTTCCTGCAGTGTTTGTTCAGAAATGATTTATTAATTCATCATGGCATCAGCATAAAGTCTTGTTTTACTGACCTCCATCTGTCCTTTCCTAAAGGCATACCCCCCTCCCGGCTCAAACTACTCCCACTCTCCACTTGGAAGTCATACGTTGTATGGGTGGAGGAGAGGCATTCTTCCTTGTGATCGGCACTTTTAAGTCTATTGCCAGTCATTGAACCATATGTGAATATAATTTGCAATAATGCAACAGATATATTCCTTATCCTCATATACACCCGTCAGGTCCGATTAATTATCATTTAAGAAAATTTTAATTGTGATTGATACTTTATTAGAACGATCCTGTCACACATAATCCATACAAATTAGCGCGTTCGGGAGTGCTGCACATGTTGAATATTTTCAGTATCTTGCAGTATGTTCAGATAGGTGGCAACATGTCTAATTCCATTCGGGAGATGCAAGTCCAATCCTAGTGTATTCTCTGAATTCGGAGACTTGCACTGCTGAATTTAAAGTGGAAATATCAAAGACTGCAAGAACCCCAACCACAGAATTCAGAGAAAATACCAAGACTAGACTAATATCACCCCAAAGGAATGGGGCACGTTGGCATGTACATACATGGAAACCTCATGTGCCATCCCACAAATCAGTCTTCTGGCAAATTTGACGAATGGTTACAAACAAGTCAAAATAGGAATCAAAACGACACTTGGGCACAACTCATACAGATGATTAACTAAAATGTTAAAATCATCATAACCCCGTTCGGCAAATCCAGGCCAGACACCCTGCAATTTTCAGTCAAGCCGTTTGAGTATGCAGAGGCCCTATGTAACATGTTTACCAGCTCCCTGTACTTTACCATCATAGTACATAGGAACTGGGCATCACACCCACGTGGTGCTGAGAGGATGCTGACATTATTCTTATAGTATACCCTCACACTTCCTTGGCTGACCTTGAAACCTGTAGGTCGCTTGCCTCTTGATTTTCTATACTGCGGGCACTGATGTAAGTATATCTTGAAGATACCTCTCTTGTCCTTTAGGCTGCTTTTCCGGCTCATCGTCGCTAACTATTGAGTGTGAAGTACATTGAAGATGTGGACTGCCGACTCTGTAGTCCATTGTACAGTTGGAAACCATTCTGCCTTCCACATGATCATCTAAAGTTGAAGTCTTTTTACTATTTAACTGAATTGTCTTAAGTATTGGCTGCTGCCATATGGGCCCAAAAGTGATACTTTCCCCCTAAGATAAATGTTGGCGGTCCACCTCTACCAAAGGTGAAAGCCAAGGGAGGAAAAAGCTCTCTTTACTACTGTAATTTACTGTGCTGTGCACTGAGTTGTTTTCCTGCCCCTTCTTATGTTACAGTATAAAATTGTACATGTACCCTCCCTTTCTACAGTATGTCAAATGGAAGGGTTTGATAAAGGGGTGACAATACTTCATGTTGTCTTCTCTTCATTTACGAGTTTCTTTAATTTTCTATCAGTTTTGGAAGTGTTTGATATGTCGTTCCATAACCTTTTGTTATGTTGTGTTCTCTCCATGTGTGAGGGTCCATCCAATTACTATGCTGTATGTTTGTGTTCTTTTGTGTCAATACCTGTAGGAAGAGAGGACTCCGATTTTAGCCAAGGCTTTGAATTTTAACTAAGGTTCCGAATTTTAACAAGGACAAACATGAAAACTGACCCCACTTGCCAACAAGAGTTTGAGATTCAGGTGTGATAGTTTAGGCTGCATTTGGTTTGAGTTAGTGTTGTGAGTGCATCGAAAACATTAAAGGTGAAGGGGGGGTTGAGTTCACCATTACACATAAGCTGGTATTTTCATTTGGAGACTATACCATGGGGTTCAATATGCACTGAATTGCAAAACTAACAATGTAATTATTCACTAACAACCTAAACTACAAATATATCCCCACACAAATGTGAAAGGCAACTCAGTCCAAAGATCTTTGGTGCAAACATTGGTACAGAACTATGGTATTAGCTGGCTCATTTTAAAAGAGTATAAATGGGCGGAATGAAAGCTGTTTTCTTGCAAGGAAGACTTGACAAGTTGGAGATGAGGAATGTGGAGAGACACATTATCAAAGTAGCCAATTATGCATTTTCAGAAAAGAAAAACAGTGCAGAGTAGTGTAACACTTTTGATCTGTTAAAAGCACACAAAATCAAACATTATTTTTGGTAAGATTATAGTAACAATTGAGGTGCATGTTGATTTGCCTTGCAAGTGCATTTTGCAGACAGTTGCAGCCATGAACGTTTTGGTCACATTTATAAACGTAGGCATACAATGTGTCAAACATAGCTTGTGTATATTCTATGAATTATAATCTTTTATTAAGCAAAGAAAAAGCAAGATGAATCACTCTCAGGCGAATTATTATGTGTTCTGATCTCTTATGGCAAAACATAGACAGATGTGAACCAGATGGTAATTGCATATTACTGCAGCTGTTAATTGTATTTTACCGCTTGTGGTAAAACACATAACAAAATTGGTCACTGTGAATAGGGTCTATCTGAGGAGCTGTATAGATGAACAACTGCATTCAGGTATCCTGGTAAGTGTATGCTGGTTTATCACCAAAGCGGTATTGTAGATAAAATCCCACCGTATGATGAAATTATGATCTAGGGTGAACCAGGTCCGATTTTGGTTTACCGTTCATGATCGCGATATAAAATAATGTCAGGTAGTCTTATGAATGTATGCTCACCACTATACCACGATACACCCCAAAAAGCTCACCAAATATACTGCAAAATACCTTTGACACACCCCAGCTGCAAAGTCATTTAGCTTCAAACAAAAGAGCCTGGAGTCTGCTGGGCTGTCTCTAGCCCCCATTCCCTGAATGATTTCAAATGGACTGTGAAGCTATACACCTCCTAAGAAACAATGTGGGCTTTTATACAGAAAGTGCCCAAAGTACCAATGGGGGCTAGCTGCACAAATCAAGCAACTGGCAGCCATTTGTATGTCCAAAGTTAAAATGGCAGTTTAGGATACAGGATCACATATTCCTCACTGCCTCATACATTGAAGCAACCAGAGATAGGAGATGAAGGGAAGAACTCTGTGCACAGAAGTTTATTTAATTAATCTTACAAGGATAAATGCACATTAATTCATTGAACCTTTAGGGCCCGATTCATGGAATTCTTTGCCAAAGTGACTTTGTACTGCTGAAATGTGACTTTGCACTGCTGAAATGTGACTTTGCACTGCCGACAGACACCTTATGCATGGACCTGTGCAAAGTGTATTTTGGCAGTGCAAAGTCTGTGCAAAGTCATTTTGTACTGCAAAAATGACCACGCACTATCTTTGCACGCACTTTGTGCTGGAAAAATACACTTCACACAGTTCCATGAATCAGGGTTTGAGTCAGCAGGGCAAAGTCACTTTTCATCAGTGCAAAGTCACTTTGAATCATTCAAAAAGCTACATGAATTGGGCACATAATGTATTCAAAGATATACACATAACTCCAAATATGATGAGATGCACAATTTAGTTACATCATATTTTTGGGAACGGGATCAGAAATTCACTATTATGAATTTCCTTTCAACGGCCACTTACAGGGCCTTTTTAACTAGTGCAAGTCACCTGTGTCAAATGCCTTGTGAAAAAGCCTCAAACCAAAACATTGCAAAATTATCCCGAGAGGTATGCAAATACTACTGCAAATGGATTTCTGTTTTGAGATTCAGTAGAAGTCATGGCCCAATGAGGGCTATAGCTTTCTCTTAATCCAGCATGTTCGGCTGTGCTGTACCAGACAAGTGCCCTCACTTCTAAACTACCATGCTGTTGAAATATTCATGTTATCATATGATATGATATTTTATTTATAGCATGCCCATACACAAGTGTTTCAAGGTGCAACAAGGCAAGGTAGGGGTACAAGGGAGGAAAAAAACAACGATCTTACTAGGCCCGGTGACACTGAGAACACGCAAGTGAAGAATAGAGAGATGGGGGAAGTGCAAGGGGCAGGGAAGGAGTGGAAAGTTCTGAACACGTGATCAAAACAACAGGTAGTGGGGCCAGCAGGTAGCAAGTGCAAGAATTTAGTGCAGACAACGGGTGTCTGATAAGTGCAGGTAAGAGGACTTTAGGGTTTCAGATACAGACTCAAGTGCAGGGGTTGCCAGGAGGCAGTGCAGGTATGCAGCTTGGTGCAAAAACAGACAGGTCAGCAGGGTAGAGGAAGAGAGAAGGCAGAAGCAAAGAGGAAGGTATTGAGGAGCTTCCGGAACTAAAGATGGCTCTGCTCAAGTTTCAGAGAGGCAGGGAGGCTGTTCCAGAGGGAGGCCCCATCCAAAGAAAGAGATCTGCCACCAACTCATTGCTTGGAGAAGCTACTGCCCATGAAGGAGTTGGAGGTGGAGGAGTGAAGAGCTCGAGTAGGAAGGTATTTCCGAAATGAGAGTTGAAGGTATTGCAGACCCAAGCACCAGAAGGCCTTGTGGACAATGAAGAGGGTCTTGAACCTAATCCTTGCAGCCACTGGGAGCCAATGAATAGATTCCAGTGCTGCAGTTATACGATCCCTGGGCTTGATGCCAGGACAAATCTTGCAGTCCCGTTCTGGATGAGTTGCAGAGGGCGGAGAGTAGTAGCAGGCAGATTTAGAAAGAGACTGTTGCACTAGTCTAACCTAGAGAGAACCAGGCCTCTCGAGACAGTGAGCTTCTGGGGAAGGAGAGGAAAGGAAGAATACCTATGAGAAGGAGCACTTGGTAGTTTGACTTCTTAGAGACGTCAGAGATGTGTGGATAAAAGGAAAACATGGAGTTGAAGATGACCCTGAGGTTCTTAACCTCACAGGTAGGAGCAGGAAGAGGGCCAAGGGAGGCCTGCCAGAGAGTGACAGGAAAGGAAGGTGCTGGAGTACCAATGAGGAGGATTTTTGTCTTACTTGCATTAAGGTAGAGGTCATTGGCGGCACACCACTCCTGGATTGCAGACAGTCAAAGATGAGAGAGGGAGAAGAGGTGGCAGAGGGGAGCCTGAAAATGGGCTCAGAGTCATCTGCATAGCACTGAAGGTTGGATGAGAGAGCAGCAATGTGGTGGGCGAGGGGTGCCAGGTATTGGTTGAAAAGCATGGGAGAGACGTTAGACCCCAGGGGAACACCACAAGTGGAGAGTGAGATAGAGGAAAGGAAGGTCCCAAGTTGGACCTCAGAGTGTCAGTTGCAGAGGAAAGAGGTCAGCCAGGCCAGGGACTGATCAGTGATACCCAGGTTATCATGGAGGTGCTTGAGCAGGATGGCAGGGTTGACCGTGTCAAAGGCAGAAAAGAGATCGAGTAGGATGAGGACAGAAGGGAGATTAGAATCAAGGTTGTACATCAGGTCTTCATGGATGTTCAGGAGAGAAGTTTCCATGCTTCTGGCTGCTTTGAAGCCAGACTGATGGTCGTGGAGACAACCAACAGGATCAGTGTGGAGGTAAACTGGGGGATGGCCAGCCTTTCAAGGAGTTTGCCAGGGAAAGGAGTGATAGAGATCTGGCAATAGTTAGCCAGGCTGGAGGGGTCGGCTGTGGGTTTCTTGAGAAGAGGGTGCACAAGAGAGTGCTTCAGCGGGAGGTGAAGGCTCCAGTGGTGAAGGAGTGGTTGCAGAGGTCGGCAAGGGCAGTAGTGGAGGTGTTAATATGGTCCTTGATGGTTTTGACGAGACTTTCATAGATTGGACTTGTCTAGAAATCTCATCAGTGGAGAACAGAGGAAAGGAAGAGAAAGAAGGAGGAGACGCGGCTGCAGGGGGGCCGGAGATGGGAGAAAGAGAAGCAGGAAGAGGAGGAGAGAATGAGAGGGTGGACAGGATGTCCTGGGATTTACAGATGAAATGAGAAGCCAAGGCCCTGTAGAGGGCCTGGGAGGGGACAGGCAAAGTAGATACTGCGGAAGGATTTGCCAGCTCCTTGCAGATTTTAAATAGTTCGGCCAAGTTTTTAGATGCTGCAGAGATGTGGGCTTGGATGTGGGATCTCTTCTTAGAGCGGACAGAGAGACGGTATTGCCTTTGGAGTAGGCAGCAGGCCAGTTTGTCAGAGGTCAGAGTTGTACCAAGAGTTGCACTTGCCTTTGGGCTTCAAGTGGATCCTCATGACAAGGGCAAAAACATCGACAGTATCAGAGAGAGCAGAGTGGAACTTGGAAAGAACTGTATCAGAATGAGAGTCAGCCAGAGGTGGATGAGGGGGAGAGAAAGTGACAGGGAAAGTCTCAACTGACACACACTTCATGGACCGGATGACCAAGAAGGTAGGTGGCAGTGCTGTAGCTGGTTTAGCCTGTGGGGTATAGAGGGAGAGATGGAAGGAAAGGAGAAAGTGATCACTCCAGGAGAGAGGAGTGGTGAGTGGGTTCGAGAGGGGGAGGTCTGAGGATATGGGAACATCCAGAGTGCGCCCTGCAGAGTGAGTCAGGCCAGAGGGAAGAATAGGAAGAGAGAGAGAGTCGCAGAGGTTGTGAAAAAGTCCAGAGGAGGGACAAGAAGCATCCAGGTGGATACTGAGGTCTCCAAGGAGGAGGAGTTGAGTGGTTGAGGCAAGAAGGGAGGAGGAGAGGTCAGCCCACTCAGAGAGGAAAGAGGTAGTCTGACCTGGTGGCCAATAGATAGTAGCAATAGTGAGAGAGTGGCCAGGAGATAGAGAAAGCCTGCAGAAAAGGCATTCACAGGGGGAGTAGGCCTGCAAAGGAATGACAGAGGCAGGAATCCACTCTGGGAAGATCAAGGCTACACCCCCACCAGGACGGTTGAATCTGGGCGAGGAGAGGATCTTGTAGCCATCAGGGTGGAGAATGTCAAAGCTTGTGACAGTGCTGGCCATGAACCATGTCTCGTGAGACCAAGGACATCGAGGTTGAGTTCTTCACGGAGGTGGCAGATGTCAGAGGAGTGTTTTACAGCCGAGCGAGCTTTGAGAGTGGCAATATGGAGAAGGTTGCCAACCTCGAAAGCCTTCCGGGGAGAGGTAAAAATCAGAGGTACACCCTGCAGAGGTGGAGCAGGAGCCTGAGGTGGGGCAGAAGAGGAAGGAGGAGAGGACAAGGTAGCCAGGGAGGAGGCAGAGTTGGGAGACAAGGAAGCTGGAGAGGAGAGAGAGGGCACAACAGGAGAAGGGAGAAAGTTGTTGAGGCAAGGGAACCATCTATCAAAGAGGAGAAGGTTGGCCTGAGGGCCTTGGACCAAGACGATGCCATTCAGGTAGACATTAATGATTACCTTAGAGCAGTGGAAAGGGTCCAGGAGGGCCTCCCACTGGATGCCAACATTAATGGGAGACGAAGGGAAAGGAGGGAGCACAGAGACCATATGAAGAGTCCATAGGTCTGGCGAAGGAACGATAAAGAGAACGTTGGTGAGGGTCTGTCTGGAGGATGCGCTGGTGTAGGTGTCAGCAATAGGGAGACCAGCATAAGACACTATGTTATCCTTTTTGAACTTCTTCCTACCAGACTTAATGCGAAGGGTAGGATAGTCAATGGAGAAACAGTTAGAGAAGATAGGAGCGACAGAGAGTGCCATAGGTGATGTGGAGGAGGTGGAAGAGGAGAGAGAAGGGGGGTGGAAACACAGGGGGAGAGCGCAGGGGGGCCAAGCACAAAAGGTAGAACAAGACAGGAACAGCAGGACAGAGTAGAACAATGCAGTCACTGGGCACAGTCACAATAAAAAAAACACACAGTACAGACACAGGGGCACAGCAAGACCCAAAGTTTAGCAAAGGTTGAAACACAGTACAGCCACAGGGCACAGCTAGATTCAAAATGTATCAAAAGGTGAAACACAGCCTCAGGGCACAGCTATATTCGAAATTTAGCAAAAGGTGAAACACATTTCAGCCACAGGCGCATAGCTAGATTCAAAGTTTAGCAAAAAGGTGAAACACAGTACAGCCACAGGGCACAGTTAGATTTGAAATTTAGCAAAAGGTGAAACACAGTACAGCCACAGGGGCATAGCTAGATTCGAAGTTTAGCCAAAAGGTGAACACAGTACAGCCACAGGGCACAACTGGAGGCAATAGGAGTGGGAATCCAGGTGAGATGGAGTGAGGGTGGGAAAGTCAGAAGGGTAGGAGCATTTGCAGGTGGAGGCAACTAACCCATGGTGCAGTGGAATGGAAGTGTCACAATAGTTCAAGCTTCTCCGAGGAGTGTAGGAACTCCAGCCCCCAAGCGCTAGTGAGGGGTGCAGGAAGACCTCCCAGATCCGACCAGGCAGCAGACAGGGAGCAGACCGAGCCTTAGGAAGTGGGCCTTTGGAGAGGGGGGGGTCGGATAAACCTGGTCGGTCCCTAATAGGCCAATGTCCTGATCACCAAGACTAATCTGCTTTAAGTAGGTGGGGAAAGGAGGACTCTGGGTGTCTTTCTACCGGCAGGAATATCGGCCTCCATCTTAGAAACCCCCGTGGACCACCAATCAATGGGCCAAGTGTAGGCCATCTACCTGGGCAAATGCTTGACCTTTTATTTCACTTGGTAGGCAGCAATGAACAGCAAAAAGGAAGTGCCAATCAATGAAGCACTTAAAGGAAAAAGTTAGCGATTTTTAAAATGTTGCATTTTTCAATGAATTTTCCTCAATAAAGAACTTATCTTCAAGGTCCTCAGCTGTCTTAATCCACTAATTTGCATGCAACGCCTGCTTCTCCTTGTTTCTGTCATGTGCATAGGTGACAGCCTAGAATATAACACACCACACCATTAATAAACATAAATAAGGCATACAAACACACAGTTGGAAAGATAGCATAAGCATAAGGTGACTGAAGATGAAACAGTCTATTCAGGTTTGCCAAAACCCTACCAGACGTCTGGGTTACCCATTGCTAACTGCCTATAATGAAATACAGTTGGGTGGTTATGGCAGTGAATTCTGGGGCACAAGGAAGGTTGGAGATGCTTCAATGCAAGGAGAATTCTTTCCTCTCTTGCTTATTGGGTATACCCCCATCCACAGCAGCAAATATCAAGCATCTTGAGACTAGACAGGCTTTTATTTTTGACATTCTGTTCCTCAAATCCATCTTGTTTTGGTATTCACTGCGGCTATGCCACAACGATAGTCTAACACAGGTCCTTGCTAAGACATATACTTTCTCTGGGTAATGATCAAACGATTGAGTGGTTAGCCTAAATTAAAAAGTCCCTGGGAACTGTTGGTTTGTTGTGATCCTGCTTTCATAACTGCTCCAGTCTTGCCACAGTACCCATTGGAGCACTCAAGATGAAGTTCCTGACAGTTTGCCGTTAGATAGCTCAGTGGGTTTAGCGTTTGCTTCTGTGACCTGAGTGTGATCAGCAGTTCACAGGTTTGATGCTTGGCATGAGCCAACTCAGTCTATCACTCTTTGGAGGGCATCAGCCTGTCATCCTTTCAAGGTCGATGAATGAGTACCAACTTCGGTTGGATGGTAATTGTATGTAAATATGTTCTTTGTGCATCGCATTGTCAATAGGTTCTATATATATCACAAATCATTATAACATAATCATTATCATTTGGGCCAGCATTAGGGAGGATTCTAGCATTCAGATGTCTTCTGTTTTACAATATCGCTCACTTTCACTTTCTAATAGGATGGCTATGTATTTATTTATTTATTTATTTACATTGTTATAGCGCACAGCAGCCATGCGGCATCGTGGCGCTGTTACAGGAAAATCTGTTACAGGTAACAGGAACAATTCATCTCTGGTTACAGTGGAGCAAAAGCTGTTACAAGGAGGAATCGTGATATGCAGGCACAGTAACATCTATTTATGCATACCTAGTGACAGTCGTCAGTGTCAGGGGAAAACAGTTTGAGACATCGGAGGGATCACTTGAGAAAGGTGGTTTTGAGGCCTTTGTGGAAAGTGGAAAGTGGTAAGGGAGGTTGCAGCTCAACCTAGTTACCAAGCTAGTACCTCAACCTAGTTACCAACTTCTATCAGAGATTGCTAGTGACCCGTAATAGATTGAATGGCTTACAGGTAAAGGCTGTAACTTGTAAATGGGCTGTACTGCAGTCTGTACCTGGCACATCGTGCCCCTCTGGTGCCAATGAAACCATTGTCCATTTGGTTCTCTTCTGTCCCTGGTACAATGATTTGCAGAGAGATCGCCTTAATCTTTTAAGGGATGTTGGCCTTAATCATTGGCGACCCGCCTTTTTTCGATTATTGTCACCATCTGATGAAAACAGCGCGTTTAAATGTGCCTGTTTTTACAATCTTCATGGAAAAGAAGAGCTATTTTTTTTTTTAGATAATTCCGGTATTTTTATATGATTATTATGAATTTTAAATGCATTGCAGTGATATTTCTGCCACAAGCTCCTATGTGAATGTTGTTTTATGATAATGTTGTTTTATTGAAGTTGTGTGTATTATATATAGTTTTGTGTGAGTTTATGCTGTTCCACATTAAAAAAAAAACGGAACTGAACGACTGCCCTTTGCATTTGTTTAACTCTCTTTCAGTCTGTTCCTGGGAGTTCCTGACCCCGATATAAATGCATTACTGTTATTGCAGCTGCGTTCGTGACCAGGGCTGAAGAACCGTGCGTGAGAGTCCAGCGCCGGTTGCTAGGTACTGCAGCCAGAAGCATCAATTCAGTGAACTGCAAATTACTCGGTCACTTGCAGTATCAGCAACACATTCTCTCCAACACAGGCAGGAAGCAGTGAACAAATACACGCATAACTGAACAGCTGGCAATGATTGTCCTCGAAGACCAATGAAGCCAACTCGCATGATCACACACTAGCTCAGAATCGGTCTATGTTTGCTGAAGGGAAGAGTACAAGGAAGTGAGCAAAAGGCATTGGATCCCAGCAAACCTAATCGGCTTAGAGGGACATTATTTCTTGCATTGTTTTAGTGATAAAGAACGTTAGGAAATATGTGACACTTGAAAGACATTTTTAAGTTGAACAGTTGTATAAATCGAGTCTGCAAAATGAAATTCAGAGTTGTGTTCACATAATTGATTGTGCATGTAAGTAGAACGCTTGAATCTTTCCTAACTTTTTTGAGCATCTAAATATGTATGATTCCACGAAGTGGACAACGAGTGGCAGTCTTGCACCTGCTTACCTGCTAGAACCCCTGGTGGCCAGAGTACAGAGCCTTTCCACTACCTCTATCCAGTGGGTGGACCCAGTACAGAACCAGTACAAAGGCTGCTTGCAGCCACAGCAGCCACGGAGTGAACGACGAGTGGTATTCTTGCATTCATGTCAGACAGCGCTGCCAGGACTGCCGATGTGGCCAGCGCGTCCAAAGAAGATGAGGAAGGGTGCTGTTTGAGGAGCTTGTGACCACGAGCAACAGCGACCATCCCCCATCAAGAGGAACACTGCTTGCTCACAGCGTTTGTCGCACCACTAACCCCCAGTAAGCAGAGAGGGGGGTGGCCAGCCAAGCAGCACCAAGATCATTGACGCTGCTATCTGAATATACATAGGTTGCTCCAACAAACCTGCTAAACCCACGCACCAACGTAGTCACGAAGTCGCAGACCTCACAGCAAACTGTGCAAAGCTCAACAGCATCTTGCTAAAAAGTACAACATCATTTACCCCGACATCGCCCCTGCAGTCCTTGCGACCTGCCCCTCACTCACCTCAAGCCTCGGCCCGCGCTTCGGCACCCTCCAGCATATGCCAAGCTCCGGTGAACCCCAGAGGGGAGCCACCGTTCGAGCGGGCGGCTGGTTCTGGGCGGAGCGACGAGCCACGGTCCCCGAAAGCATGGGTGGAGCAGCTGGTTGAGAGCGCAGCAGAGCGGGCAGGCCTGCCGCCAATCAGTGGAGAGGAACCGAGCAGAGCCATGCACATGGATACACAGTGCGACAGTAACCTAAACTTCCAAAAGAACGAAACAATCATCGTGTCACAGGTGCACACTGCGCCAACATCTTGGCAGTAGGAAACTGAGGAAATTGAGGACTCCTACGGAGCAAACAGCTGGGAAGAAACAACGGAACCACTACCCAAGTCACAAAACCTCACGCATACTATTAACATTAAAAAAGGACAAAGGCTAACAGAAATTTCAAGTCTTGAACAAACCAAAAACCCAAGGCCAACAGAAAAGTGGACACAAGAAAAATCAGCCCTAGGGAGGTGGCCCACACAAGCTTACATCAAGGGCACAGGGCCAACATAACCTAACCACTCCAAAATCTAGAACAAGAAAAACGTGAAAGAAACAAGAAATCCCTTGACCATTTTTTTCAAAAAGCGCTTAAACTCTCAAAATGAAAGAAGATTTGCCCCATCAGAATTTACGGACGCAGAAATTCTGGGGGAAGTTAAAGAATGTATCCCCCTCGCCAAACAGCACAGAACGGAGAGCGCACTAAGAAAAAAATCCAAGACCTCCATGTCTCACCAAAGTAAACAAAGGAGGCCAAGTGACAAATCACCTGACCGACCAGAAAAAGGAGAAGAGGGCTCTAACCCGGCGGCACCCTTAGGAAAGGAGTTGTAATTGGCATCCCAGGAAATGGGGAAGCAACCTTCACCAACTAGCCATCCAGCCTCAAAGATACCAAGTCCACAGATTGACTTGGACTCCGACACCAAAGCGCCGGAACAGAGTCACCCTAATCCAATGGACCAGAAGTCCCCCTCAAAACCCGGAAAGACCACTACTGAGAAAATGCAACCAACTGGTGGAGGAGAAGAACAATCCCCGCTAAGCAACCACCAAATAACCACTGAAGAGGTCTATAACATAAACACTGATCCAATAGGACCCAAATCGGTCAAGCAACAAAGACAGAATTCATACTTGGGACCAGACCACCTACCAAACAAGTCAACTTGAAGACAATATACCACCGCCTCCACAGTCAAGTGCGACTAGAAGATATTTGCTAGATACATATAGAGCAAATTCACACCGATCGGCGATCACGGCTCACCAATCAGACTCACCTACCAGAAGACCTCCCACAAACTCACAGTCACCCACTCAAATGGAGACCCCCACAAATAAACCAGACATTTTCTCAATAATGTCAGCTGTGAATGATAGACCTAGCCTCTTTTACCAAGCTCTATGAAGCTGTAGCAGATACCCTAAAAGACCACACAACCATACAAGTGATGACCCACAGCAAGCTAATCTTTCTGGAAGCTTACACCATGGCCCTGGATGCTAAATCCAAACACCTGCCAGTCCAGCAAGACCAACTTTCAACGTCAACCCATGGGACTCACATAGAATCAGGAACACAAACAACAACATGGATTGATCTGACCATCACCAACCAAAACTCCCAAAGCTCTGCCTTTGCTTTGGCAACAACTCTCCTATCATTCTCGCCCCTAAACAACTGTGAGAAAGCAACTGGCTCTCGAAATGTTGATGTGACCAGGGAAAACCCCGAGGTGCACAAACCTCTGTAGAAAAACAGACCCACTAACTTAGAGACAAACATCTCATCACACGTGATCCTAAAAAAAGCCTAACAGCCAAATGATGGAAACAATCTTTCAGCTTCACAGTTCCTCGACGAGAGCCTTAGAACGAATAGCTCAAAGTCCGATATGCAAAACCAGAAAAGTGGAGAAACCAAGCTCAAAAATAGTCTCAACTCAAGATAAATTATCAATTGAGCAAATTACCACCTGCTCCATATAAGCTAGGACAATAGATGACTTCCTAGAGAACGAAGTCCTGATGAATCTTAGCCAACACCTGACAGACCAAACTCACCTCATGACGAGAGAGGAAAGTATCACAACAACACCTAAACTGCAAACTAAAAGAGAACCATTATGATATCAACGATCACACAGCCAGCCCCTTCTACAAATTGGAAGCCACTCATAACAAATTAACTAAGAAAGATAAATGGAGGACACATGGTCCCCTCCATTCAAGAAGAGATACTTATGACCCCACGTCAAACCATACCTCCAAGGATCTAGAACGACACACAACAAGAAGAACCGAACAGACCATCTTACCAAGGTGGCAAGTAGGCAGGAAAGAAAGCAAGAAGACCCCCCAGAAAATAGAATCGCAAAGAAATCACTCCCCAAAAGAAACGAAGACCACGGGAATCCACTACCGATCCAAAACCCAAAGCTACAATGAAAAAACCCCAGAAAGTGGGAAGCTGCAAAATGGAGACTACATTTGGAACAAATTGAGGACAACGAAGATGACATTACACTAAATCGCAGCTCAGTGCTAATACTTTTTAAGCACATTCCACAACTTTGCCACCTTAAATCGCCTAATAGTCGAGCCAAGCCACAAGCATCAGAAAGCAAGAGCCTACCTTTACATCACATCAACTACGATAAAGAACACACTAAGTGATAGAACAAATGACTTTCTAAAAATGGGGTTTGCCCTGACGATCTCCCCAAGAGTCTGCCAAACAGAAGAAAAAAACCAAGCAATCATAGCTTCTCTATGCGAGGGCTAAAATCCCTTTGAATCGCCACCCTGTCCAACCACACATCTACCCGAGCTGGGATTCGACATGTGCAACATCAAGAGAAACCACAGTAAAGCAGAGCAGCATCAAACCGCAGAAGCCAAACAGTTTGTCCCTTGTGAGCAACAATAATAAGGACACGACCAGAGGATGCCAATCCTAAACCCCTACCACAGACTCGAAGCTCTGCCCTGAGCAGGACTACGGGTCCGGAAACAACCAAAAAAGGCAAAACTACTAAAAAAATCAACATCAAGAGATCCATCACGCAAACAACGTCTGGGAATCAGACTACAAAAGACCCATCAGTCAAAAGCACATTACCACAAGGACTGTGGTCCTGGCTGGCGAAAGTCTTAACAATGCAACGCAACAAAAAGCAATCTGCCTTCCCGGAGCACCACGCCCACGTCTCTCATCGACTCAACAAGACCTCAAAAACGATAAGGTTGTGCTCATGGAATACCAAAGGTCATACCCACCTTCAAGCAGCAGGAGACATAAAACTAGGCGACTATGATCTACTGTGCCTACAAGAGACCTGGCTGACACAACAACCAACTCTAGAGGAATATGACTCTATCCTGGCGCCAGCAAAAAAGGGCACACTAGGCCGTCCCTCATCCGGATTATTGATCACATGTAGAAATGGATACGGAATCTCCTTGGGAAAAACATTAGACAGTAACCAAGCACACCTGATGATTATTATTATTATTATTATTATTAAGGTGGACTGGACAAATGTAGACTCCACGAAGGACACCAACAAACAGTCAACGTTAATAATCAAAAACACATACTGGAACCCAGCCTCTATGGACACTCCAAATGATATGGAACTACTAGAAGAAGCGATCGACGAGGCCATGGCAGTTTACCTGGCACCATACGTCCTGTTATGCAGAGATTTTAACGCAATATGCCCATAGCAAGTAAAAAACATCTCCTCTGCCTTTAGACCATCAGCAGCAGAAAACAGAGGTTCAGCACTGGCGTCCTTGATGGAGTCAAGAGACCTGCAAAACCTAAACAAGGTATTCTCAGATGACAACAGACCCCTGACTTGGAAGCCAGCAGAATCGAAGGCTACCATAGACTACATATTCGTCACAACATCTTTACTAAAAGCAATAAAAACCTTCGAGCTCACAAGAGCCAAGGCAAGAAACCATAACCCATTGTCAGCAATGTGGGGCACAACCGCACCCCCTGTCACCAAAATGCAAGCAGAACTAGAAGTCAACACAAAGTTGGCTAAAATTAACATCAAAATCAATAAAAGACATAGAGCCTCATCATGACTTTGGCGGTAACCCTTAAATCCGGCGGTCGCGCTATTACCGCCGGATTTAAGGGTCCGTCAAATCAGGACTTTGGCGGATTTCGCCCCAGCTCTTGGCTGGGGGAAATCCGCTGAAAATTTGCGATATTACCGCTGGCGGGAAATCCGCCAGCGGTAAGAGCGCACATTTTCCCCATTGAGCCCAATGGGGAATGGGGCATTCCCGAATGGGCTCAATGGGGAATTACATTACCGCCAAACTCGTGATCCGGCGCTATTAGCGCCGGGGAGTTCGGTGGTAGGGCTAATACCGCCTGCGGTAATACCACCGGCGTTACCACCAAAGTCGTGATAGTCTAGATACACCATGATGATCCACTCAGTCCAGTCTATACAAATTGACTACTTACCCTTGCTAACAATTTACAAGAAAGCGATGTCTCGAAAACATCAGCCGGCTATACAACCAAGACATGTCTATGACAAAACCGTAGTAGACAAGCGACGTGAACTGAGAAAAAGTAAACGGAGAGCAAGAACCTTAGGCACGGCAGAAGCACTTCTCGAGACAATCGCAGCAGCAAAAAAATATAAAGCATAGGTGAAAGGCCATCAACTCAATCTCTACCAGCAAGATGCCGAAAACATCTTAAAAGCCATAAGCGGTCACAAGGCTAGAGAATTCTGGACGCTTATCAAATATGCATCTCTGCCCCTAGAAAACACCATGACCAACAGCATTGACGAAGAAACTTGGATATCGTATTTTACTAACCTCTTCAAGAGTCCGCCAAATATCCAGACCTCAACTCCAAGCACAGAACCACAGTCATGGGCGAAGCTAGACGACCCAGCAAACATCTTAGAAAGAATAAAAAAACTTAAACCCTCCAGAGCCCCAGGTCCAGACTGGATAACAAATGTGGACCTAAAAACCTGCCCAATCGAATGGTCAAGACTACTAAGCAAAATCTTTCGGAGATGTGCAGACTTAAAATCTATCCCGCCGTCATGGAAAACTGCAACAGTGGTTCCGATCTTTAAAAAAGGAAACAAATGTGACCCAGCGAACTACCGCCCAATAACGCGGCTGGACGCTATAGGAAAAGTCTTTGACGCCCTGCTACTAGGTACATTTAAAGAGTAGGCTAAACATGCACTATGTGACGATTTCCTACAGACATGCTTTAAGAAGAACTTGAGAACAGCGGCCAACATCTTCCGATTAACGTACTAAAGAACAAAGTACTGGAAGGAGGACCAGGCATATTCTTAGCCTTCATAGATTTGACTCAAGCGTTCGACAGAGTTGATAGATTGTGTTTATGGTCCAAACTAGCGGCATGGAATTGCCCGCCGACACTCCTGAACCCAATTAAGGCCCTATGTACAGACACCAGCATGAGAGTCCATTTTGACCAGCACTGGGTCTTATCAGCAGGGATCCCAACATGCAGAGGAGTGAAACAAGGGTGCCCTTTGGCTGTGGCCCGCTTCCTGGCATTTCTAGGAGACCTAAAGGACTCAGACACGGCAGCACAAGCATTTCCCCCAAAGATGAGCAAAACATCGATTACCCGTCTACTGTACGCCAAAGACTTGATTTTACTAGATCATACGCCAATCGGCCTACACCGCCAGCTCAACAACCTACTCCAATATACCGAAAGAAACAACCTAGAAATCAACGAAAAGAAGACAAAGTTCCTGACACTGGAAAAAACCAAGAGATAAAAAGAGAAAATTTGTCTCACTCTAGACGGGAACCCCATCGAAAAAGTCCAAGACTTCAAATATCTGGGTGTCATAATAGACAGCTCAAAGAACGAAACAGCAATGCAAGAGGCACTTAGAACAAAAGCAAAATAATTGGCGATGCAAGGAAAGGCCATAGACAGAGAGTTTGGCCGTTATTCCATGGTGCCTGTGTTGGAATTCTACAAAAGGAAGGTGGTGCCATCACTAACATACGGGGCTCAAGCAATCCCAAACATGCCCACGAACACTTGGCCAAAAGTTGAAGCTCTATTTTGGAGAAAGTTCATAGGCTTACCAAACTCAACGGCGATCGCATCTATCTGCCGTGAACTCAGCCTATCATCACTCCAGAATACGGTCAGATATGCAACTTTGATGCTTTACGGAAGATGCCGAATGGCAGATCCTCCTTCAGTTTATAACTTAATGAACCAAGAAATAGAGAAATCTTACAGCAAATCACTGTGCGCATGGAAATAGACCAACATCGCGGTACTCAAGAGACGTTGCTACACAATCCAGTGAAAATTTAAAAAAAACTCAAAGAACTGGATGGGATATGGACACTGAAAGCCACGGCTGGGAACAAACTGACAAACCATCTCCCAAGTAATGTGAGAAAATTAAATGAACTGCAGCCTTACATCGAAAAATTCCCTAGCAAGCAAGGCCGTGACTTCTTGCTAAGAGTTCGACTAAACCCGCTACCAACCAACTAAATCCTGGCAGTCAGAGGCCTTTCATCCACCAGCCTCTGGCGCTTTTGTAACAAAGTGAGTGAAAAAGAAACAATTCGACATCTCCTGCTCCAGTGCCCGAACAATCAACGGTTCAGAGCCCACTATCTGAAACCCATCTTCTCAGACTTCACGCAGATGGACGAACCAGCGTGTTGGGCGCGATTGATCAGTGGCAATAAAACAAAGTGCAAAATTCTCCACCACCTCAACTTCCCAACCAATCAAAAGAGTTCATCTGTAACACCATGAGAAACGCAATTTCCAGCTCTCCCCTCAAGTACTTTCTTTTCTTTTTCTTCAGTTTGCTATAACTGTAGAAATCTTAATGATTATACATAAATACAAAAATAAAATAAAAAATATATGTATGATTACAGTGGTCGGAGAACACAATAATTCCAATAAACAGGCCTGTCAAAACGACCGGTTGTGGCTCTTTTTACGCATTAGGCAGGCACTGTCATCGTTTGCACAGAGACTTTGCTCTTTGGCAGCTGCTGGCCCCCGTTAGTCAGGTGGTAATGTCAGGTGGTAATATCGTTTGCCAGACATTGGCAGTGCGGTCTCTGTGTGCAGGTTGGCGGTTGCAACACTTCAGTAAACCCAAAGGTGCAACTAGGCAAAGTATGGCAAAGCTTGACTTACATGTAAGTACCTGGGCATGTCAATGCTGTATGTAAGATGCAGCCTCATGTAGGAAGGTCCTGAAATCAAATGACAAGGGCAGCACAAAATGCCCCGATAAAACCATCATAGGCCCTACATAGTGACTACGCTTAAGGTATAGTGCTCCATGCTAAATCAGGATTAAATGGCAAGATAATAGCAACATAAGACTGGCATAGTCACCATATGTAAAGCTCCAGATGTCTAGGTGCTACCAATGTACGGCAAGTGCAGGCTGATATGCCCCACTAATGCCATTGTACATGCATATGTGAAGGTGCTAAAAACAAACGAGGAACTATCTGCATATAAACTGGAACGAAAACACGAACGAAAAGCTAAAGGAAGGAAAGAAGAACATCTTGAGAATTGCTGAGATTCTACATGAATGGCACATCCACCAAAATTGGCTGAGCAACAAGCCTCCTCACTAAGATGTTACCATTATGTCTATCTAACCACTGCGTATCTATGCAATTGCTCAATGCCTCCTGCTTATTTATGCTACTGTACATCATCTCTGCTTTCTGACCCACCTGTAACTGAGGTCCCATTCGTTGTCTCCTGACTTGACTGTAATGTTCTTATTTCACCATGTATGTACCCTCCAGGTTTTTCACGTGCCCAGTTACCTCAGAGTTTGGTGCGCGATATAAATAATAAACAAATACAAATGTACACCTCGCCCCCTTCCCAAGAGAGTGCAAGGAAATAGACGGGAAATGGATACGCCACAAGATGGAAATAGCATAATCATGTAATCCTATTAGTTCATGATTTCTCAAAAACACATATTAGTCAGATTTAAGTGATTCATGAACGCAAGTAAAGAAATTCATTTTCTGGAATCAAACTTTAACCGTACACGTATTCAAGGAAGTGACAAGCCACTATCAAATCTATATGTGACACATCCCGGGTGGTTTACAGAGGCTTTGCATTGCTGAAATTGCTATTAGCACTGCTTTTAAAAGTGCCCTAGTACAAAAGGCAAAAACTGTGAATGCGTTTTTGCAGCAGGGAAAAGGTTTAGGACTGGAGCAAAGATTCCCTTATGCAAAAGCAGTGAAAGAATATATTTCTTGCGCTCAAGCAATTGGTGGCCTAGTGCTAATTGCACTTGCACTGGTGTAAAGTTCATCTCATAGCGTGTCCAGGGCCTGAATTACAGAAAGATCTGCAAATTGCATGCACTAGGATTGCATGGCGCAAATGCATCGCGCGAGGAAGCGATTTACAGAAGTAAGTGCAAGCAGGGACCTACAGTGCAAAGAAAACAGGTTTGCACCTGACATGCCCACAGCACACATGCAGAGCAAGGACCCATTGAAATAGACAGTTTTGCACACATTGTGAGCCGTGTCATAAGATGCAGTAAAATTATCACAAATTGAGTGGTGATTGCTGACATGTAATCAACATTACTTGCACCGATATCAACCATTAACAGTCCCTGGAGTGTCACAAATCTGCACCCCCTAAATACAGAGTGCACCTACACCCACCATTCCTACTCCCTGTACACCAGCTGACCTGCGCCCCCCACATGCAGAGTGCACCTACTCCAACTATTCTCACTCCATGTACACCCACCATTCTGAGCTCCCCACATGCAAAGTGTGCCTACACCTAATAGTCCTACATCATGTACACCCCCAAATTGGAGGCCACCAAATACAAAGTGCACTCACACCCACTATTCCCACTCCCTGTACACCCACCAATCTGAGTACCCCACATACAGAGTGCATCTACACCCACAAATCATACTCTCTATACAACCACTAATCACCACACCACACACATAACCCCACACCCACCCATCTCCCTCAAAGGACTAGCACACAAGGTGCACCCCAAATTCTCACCACTCTGCACTCATGCATCCCCCTCCAAGTACAAGCACCCAAAAGCAGCACCCCAAATTCGCACCACTCTGCAGCCACACATACCCCTCAAAGTACAAGTACCCAAAAGGAGTACCCCAAATCCTCAGTAGTTTTGCGTTGGCATTGGCATTGGCATTGACAGATGTAGGAGTGTCAGGGTCGTAGTATCTCTTCTGGGCATAGTATTTTCTGGGGAGAGGTCCACCACCAGTTGTCATAATAGTTGGGAGAAGGTTGTTGATTGCAATGTCATGCTAGAATGAGGTTGTTGCTGTTCAGACAGACACGCAAGGTAAGGGTTACTTCATAAGGGAGTAGGCATTTAGAAAGATCATGGGCCTCATTACGACCCAGGCGGTAACTTACCGCCTGGGTCGTACCTTTACCACCATGGCGTAAACTATGTTTACGCCATGGTGGTTGGCGGACTTACCGCCCCATTCCGAGGTTGGCGGGGCGGTAAGTCCCCATTAACCCATTTACCCTTCCCCATTCCCATTTTTGCCCCATAGGGCATAATGGGAGTGGGGAAGGCGTTAATTGCACCACCGTAAATTACGGTAGCGTAATTAACAACAAGGTCCCTTAGCGCCATGGATTTTAACACCTGCTAAAAGCAGGTGTTAAATCCTCCATGGCGCTAAGGGTCCTCGGAATCAGGCGGTAAGGGTCGGCGCTGTTTACGCCGCCGTAAACCCCTTACCGCCTGGGTCGTAATGAGGCCCCATGATTATTATCAGCAAGTAAAGCTGTCAAGTATGATTTACGTATTGAGGGTTGATGAGTCAGTACAGGTAATGTAAGCAGGTGAATGTGGCAGGATGTGGCAGGCTGTTTGTTTGACAATGTTCCATGAGTCACGTCCATGTTACTTCTTCTGTTAGTCTGTGAGGCAGAGCGACCCTGTTATCTGTATCTAGATTTGACATTTTTGTAGAGGCTGGAAATCGATGAGTGGTGTACTCAGGAAAATAGGGACTGTGTCCTGTTTGGATGTGGGCCGAGCAATCTACATAGCAACCTTAGTGACTGTAACTATTTGCCCAGAGGTTCATCATATTTAAAATATATAGTTCACTAATTTGAAATAATGTTTCTCTCGATGAGAAGGCTGTTTTTGATGTATGTACTTTCTTTACTTTCATTGTGATAAGGTGCTTAACTGTTATTTTGTATGTTAGGTTCGGTGTTATCTGTTGTAGGTACATTTTTTGTTTTGGCGCTCTGATGCCTGCGGGACTGCAGCACCTTATAAATATAGAAATAAATACATAAATGTGCATGCTTGGGAGAGTGACTTTGAAAAATCAATATGAAATACAAATGGGTCTGCCCTTGTTTTCTGCATTTTATGTGAAGGATGTGGATGGAGGAGATGTGTGATTGTTTGAGTATGAGGCACACACCACATGTCGACCCTGGACAGCTATTATCAGGTTATTTATGTGCCAACTGTAGTTGCCATGTTTTTTCATTGAAGGCCATCAGGGATGTAGCTATATTGTGTGCCTGTCACACAGGATGTCATTCATGTGAAGTATGTCTGGACAAGCTCATTGCTGTCCCCTCACCCTTCGACCAGCTAAGGATATGGGTAGTATCTGTTGCTGCGTACGCAAATGCTCATGCACCCCTATTGGTATGCCACAACGTGTGGCTTTATTATGCAAGATCCAACATGGCAATATCATTTTGCATACAACAGGTGGTGCATACAACAATACTCTACCTGACTGGTCGAGGCAGCGGAACCGCGATTTGTACACTCCAAATGTGCGCTCCACTATGCCTCTGGTAGCAATGTGGGCTGCATTGTAGCAAGCCTCAGCGGGGATGGTGGGATTTCAGATAGGGGGTCATCATGAATGGTGATAGTGGGTAGGCACTATCCCATGTATATGACAATATTCAAATTTTGTAATGGTATGTAATTTTATAGTGGTTTGTACTGGATGTGACCCTATCCGTGTGTTTTGCTGTGTGTGCTTGCTGATACTCACCAATAAGTCACGTGTTGCTTAATGTTCCCGATGCCGAGTGCCTGGTGGATGGGGGAATGGCGTAATATGTTTCTATTGTGAGTGCATCAAGGGTAGTCTGCATTCACATGAATGATGTGCCCCTTCGCATGACAAATGACCTGCACATTGATTGAATACCAATTTTGTCTATTCTGATATATATATTCTTTGGCTCGTGTGGGGTTGAAGTGCAACATGTGTGCAATCAATTGCCCAAAGTACCGGGTTGAATTGGGCAACTGTATAGAATTCTTGAGCCACTCTTTGCCTTGCCCGAATAGTGCGCAGCATGTCTATGTGGCTGTGCACATGTGCCATGATGCAGCACATGACAGGGTGGAGGCAGCATGATTGTGTGGACTGTGAAATACCCCTGACAAAGGCAGTGGTCCATTGGAGTGTGCCAATGCACAGGAAGTGACGGGCAGATAGCATTTTCAATAGGGGTGGTATTGGCTGTGAGCTCATGGTTGGGGAGACCAGGTCATTCTCCCACTCCCTGGCAAAATCAAGGATAACATGTGGGAAAGCAGTATGTGTCATGCACTACCTCATCTGGCATACCGAATATGGCTTTGTCGTGGTTTATTATGCATTAACACTCAACTCAGGGAGCCCTCCCCCAAGCAAGGTGGCACACAATAATGCACTATTTCTTTCAGGTTCACTTTGGTGAAGCCTCCAACCCGTCTACAACCCACCCGAACAAATACCCTGTGTATCCAATGGACTAGGACATACAATAATTCTGATTTAAATTGAATGGCGATGAATGGGTAATGTTGTGTTGCAACACATATACAGATGAGATGCAATGCTTTGTAATTCTGATTTAAGATGAATGGGGAATTTCGTTTTGCAACACATATTCAGATGAGGTGCAATGCTTTGTAATTCTCTTTGAAAATGAATGGGGATGAATGGGAACTTTTGTTTGCATCCTCCACACTAACTTGAAAGGCAGTGTTTTGTGGATTACCTCTTTTGGGATTCAGGAACCCCCCCACCCTTCTGTACAGGAGTCATAGGTTTCAGACAACAGTCAACAAAGTCTTTATAGGCTATACCAGCTCTAACAAACTAGGCATGAAGTGTGTTAGTTTCGAACTCTAACACAACTCATCCCATGATTTTCTGTATGGGAATTTGTAGATTTAGTTTAATTAAATGTACTAAGGGTCTACACAGTGTATCCCCCTTCTCATAATTTGAATAAAAGGATTAAGGTGGGCTGCTCGCAACGTACTGCAATTTCAACCGAGAGGATGGTTTTCTATGGGGAAATAATTTGAATGAGATTTAATAAATTGTGCGATGGGCCTACCCAGTTTCACCCCCCCCCCTTTTACCCATTAATGGAAAGAGATAGAGGCAGGTGGCTCCCCACGCAATCGATGGCTTTGGGATATGTCCTTACATTGGAGCTCTGCTCTTTGCTCAGGTAACTAGCCAGATTTCTAGGACTCTCTTTTGGCAGGCTGCTCACACCAGGCCTCTCCCACAGCAAGGTCCCTTCAGATAGGCCTCTCCCAGAAAGGGCTCCCAGATTTTCTGGAAAGGTTTACCCTGATGGCCTTGGTAGCTCTCCTTGCTTCTCTGCTAGTTGTTCCTTGCAAGAGTCCAGCAGCAGGCTGTCTCCTGGAATACAGTCAACATTGTTCTGATGCAAATATACCCTTTTATAGCATGGATGACACTCCAACCTTGTCATAATTGCCACAGTCAGGATTGGATAGCCCACTCTCTTCACCTCCCCCAACACACCCCCTGCCTGCTGATAGAACCAGGAATTGAGAGGAGTGTATGATGCAGGCAGAGGAAGGAGAAAAGATACAGCATTTCAAATGAACAGGGATATTCACATTTTGTGTTCTGAAAAATCTCATAAGGTGACAACTCCATTGGTCTTTCAGATAAATACATGAATCGAGGTATTTTGGAATTCTATATTTTATGGTGAGTCAGACAATACTTATTTTATTTTGGCATGCCCTTCCTGGGCTGAGCTACCATTTTTCGCTGTTTGCTGCTGCGCCGAAATAGCCAAAAACTTGACCATTTCCAATTTAAACCTTAATTTCATGATCTATCCCTTTGCCAACTTTCCCATTTCTCAGGTGTATGAAAATGGACGAATAATAATTTTTCCAATAACTGAGTTTGTGTACATCACAAAAATTCATTTTTACAGGGTCCTGTCTGGCTTTCATCCCTTTTAATTTGAACCCGGTGTGGGCTCGATAGGACACACTGTGTCCTTTTATTTAGGAAAACTGTATTCAATGTTTAATTAATGGCAGGGCATAACATGACCCCTAGTTTCACATTCAGATCAGCCACAACCAGTTTCCATTCCCCTTAAACATGTGACCAGCCATCTTTTTTATGCATGTTTATCTTAACCTTTTTCCTCCTTAGGTTCAAAGCACTGATTATGGGAAGGCCTTACCTTAAGGTCACTTCTGCGGGACATGTTATCAGCAACTATCAATCTACTTCTTTGTGTATCTTAGCATTTAGTTTGAAAGCCAGACCTGTTTCCTTGGTGGGCCCAGCAAATGGTCATGAGTTCCAATTTTCAAAGGGTCTTTGTTCAGAGCTAACACACCTTTTATGTGGAAATTTAACTGTGAGGTTGCTTCTGTTAATCATGTTATCAGCAATTCACCAAAAATTCGATCTCTTTCTCTGTATATTTAAACAATTACTTGAAACTAGCCTGCATCCCTGGTATTCATCAAACCAAAGGGATGCGACGTCAGGATCCAGATAGGCTATTCAGTTCACTGCTCAATTGTGGATTTCAGCTCTGAGAGAACAACATGTTGCAGTTTACCATTCTGGAAGCATATTACATTTGCCCACCATGTATCTGTAACTTGTAATGCTGCACCAGGACCTATTCTCTATAAATACAATCTTTCTTTACATACTGTATAAACAGAAATCTATCCACACAAACAGGCCATAGTTATATCAGGAAGCAGTATTCAAATCTACACCAAATGAAATAGGCCTCTCTTACAAATGTATTTTTAATGTGCTGAAACCGAGTCTCTTATTACTGGATAAAAACTGTCCGCCATTCAACTTTATTTCTGAATTGAAAATGCGTTATTCCTCCTTTTTGAGCTTCCAAATGCACAACTATTTCTTTTCCTCCCATATGCACCACTGCAGTTTTTGAATCTGTCCATGTGTAATGTCTTTCTTTAATATAACACACGAAACAACATGAGAATCCCTTTGGTATTGCCCATGCATAGGCCATTATTTACTATGGGAAATCGATGTCCCCTTTAATACTCCAAATAGGCCTTTCCAAAATGTCAATTAATTTATGAAAAGTAAGTGTCTTTGTATTGGCCTGAATTTTCCAATGGATAGCACCATACAGCTTCACCCTTAAATACTGGCCTGGCATATCCTCTTTATTTCTGACATTCTTTATTTTACCACGCAGATTTCCCCATGGATCTTTGATTCAGGTGACTCAGGGGAAAGAGTAAGGAGGGATTGTTTAAAAGAAAAACATTTTATTTTGCTTTGGTTCATTCCATTCCATGAATTTCGTCGTCGGAGCACATCCACTCTTTTCCCGACGTGAGGGAGTGATGCTCTGGTCTGAACTTTTTTTCCCTGCACCCCTCCCTTTCCGGTAGCTCCACCGCTGGGCTGTAGAGGCAGGGAGTTATTTAATCTGCACAGAGTAAAAGAGTAAAAGAGGGTCTCCGTATTTCATACAGTGCTTATTTCCCTGGTATTATCGATGTACAAATTGACTGCAAAACAACAAGTTATATATTGCTTTTCACTTGACATATACAATTTACAAACTTCTCTAATTAAAATTTTGATACGTTCCAAGTATTAATTGTTTTACCCTCTGTAAATGTGTGATTTTCTCCATCCGGGTTTCCATTCTTACCTTTCATTCTTCTGATGCTTCATGTGTTCTACACTGAATGGACTCTTCAATCAGTTGTAGTGCCTGTCTGGGGTGAAAGCTCTTCAACTGATTTATATAGAACCATTTCTCTTCCGTCTGTTCTCCTTTAGGATGCAGATCTTATGCTCAAAGGCACCGCGCAAAGAGGGGATGAACTCCCACTCTTTGGTCTGGTTCCTTTGGAAATAGCACAGGTAAACCCTGTCTATCACTGCATACTCCTTTTGTGTAGCCTTTAAGTCGTAGTGGGTTTTCATCCCGTCTGCTAACTTTTCTAAATTTTGCTGAGCGTAAGCAAAAGTGTGCTGAAGGTGTTTCCTTAAATTTGCAATGCACTCATGGGGCATGGAAGCGTTCATCAGGATCTGCTCATGAGTTCTGTAGAGCAGATGCTGAGCTAGCACCATTTTCTGTCCAGTAATGAGCTCAAACTGAGACACTTTGGTTGCAGAAGACGGTGTGGACCTGATGGCCTTTAGGACAAGCAGTAATCGGATGTCTCAACTAGGTCCATAGTCCGCCAAGAACTTCTTCAAGATGCTCACAATTGTTATATTGTACCTCTCAACTGCCCTGCACAAGGCTAGGAAGTAGGCAATGTGGGGTTTTCTCTTTACCCCTAGTATCCCCCACATCTTGGTCATCACCTCGCTGGCAAAATGACTTCCTCGGTCTGACTCCATCCTTTGGGGAAGGCTGAAAAGAGAGAATATGTGCTTGATCATTAGTGTGGCAGCTGTCTTCATGCTTACAATTCGGGGCTGGAAGACATTCAAACCTCTTGGTAAACAATCATGTCATGGTCAACATGCACTGGTTTCCTCTAGAGGAGCGATCACTGGCCTGATGAAATCGACTTGCAAATCCGACCAATGCAGTGTCATTCCCATTTTCTGTAGGGGAGTTCTGTGTGTGAGGGAATGCGGCTGAAACTGAGCACACACAAGACACCTCTTTAAGTATAGGTCGTGGTCCCAATCCATGTGTGGCTATTTTGCAACCTCACGCACGATTTACAATGTTGTATGAAACCCCTATGATCGACAGTGGTGGCGTCATGGGCGTGACTTAACATCAGGCTTCTGAATGCGATAGGCACCAACCACTGGTCACATCCAGATATGGATCTCCGTACCAACAAACAGTCTTGCATTCGGAACATTTTGGAAAACTTCATAAACATCAGGAGATCCTCCTTCCCCCTATAATCAGATTATGTCAGAGGAAAATTCACAGGGTCTTCAATATGTTAATAACAGTTCCCAATAATTGAGTCCTCCTTTTGGGCAGTAATCAAATCCGGGGTTTCTTTACTCTACTGGGCAGTTGAGAGTTCATTTTCATCATAGATTTGGGACCTGGTGACAGCAGCAACCTGGATTTCCCCCAACAGGGATTCAGTTTCTAGGAGATTCTCGTGAATGGCTTCGATTTTGGTCAGCCAAGTGATTTCCAGTTTTGTCTGGTCCCTCTATTTTGGAGTAACCTTTGATATTTTTTCAATAGATGGTCATCTCATTAGAGGTTACCAGATCATCAGCTGATTGGATTAATTTCCTGTGCTTGAGCGGTTTATTATTTGCACACAGCATGCCTCGATTTTTCCAATTAATCAGGTGCTCCACGGGCCCATTCTTGACATAATCTGAATTAGTGATTATGACCAGTTCTTTCAGTTGGTGTAGCACGGCAGTGAGGATGGCTTGATTTACCACCATCAACTCTGCCACCTGACTACTTTGGGCACCTATTTTGAACCCAGCAGATGGTTCTGGGGCATTAGTCACCCAGACATTCCCAATGCCAGTCACTAGTTCTTTTTCCCCATGATTGTCAACATGGTAGGAGCACACATCCACATAAACTGTGGGTATCCGCCGACACATGTCTTCCTCATAGGCTTTGTGCGGGGAAGTAAGGTACGCCTCCAGATTGTTATTGGTACATAGACTTTCGTCCTCCAGAGAGTTTTCTTGTGCACAGTCATGCAAGTCTAGAGGACTCTTCTTGCTTTGGCCATATCTGACCTCCAGAGGAAAGACTTGCATGGACAGAATCATGGAAGTAATTCTGGAATTATTCACATTCCATGTTCTGATTCTGTGACTTTGGAGATATTGCAAGGGTTGTTGAGAAGTCTCCATGATGATGTGCTTCGCCTGGATGAAAGGGCAATCATTCTTCAATGCCCAACCCATTGCCAGGAGTGCCTTTTCTCAATCATTGAATTTTTCCTCCACAGAGGACCAAGTCTTGCTCGCGTATGAGATTACTTTGTTGACCTTGTCATGCTTTTGTTATAATACTGCCATTAAGTGCTTTGAAACACATTGTGTATAGGCGCTATATAAATAAACTATCATATCATATGATATCAAGTATCTGAGAACCCTGTATCCAAGACAAATCCCTTGTTCTTTATGGGGTAAGCCAAATAAGGGGCGTGGGAAAGGCTTCTCTTTGGTATTACCAAAATTGATCATTTAAAAACTCTTGTATGGCAAATCTGGCCGAATTCGACCAGTACCATTTGATCGTTGGTAAACGATCAGTTTGGGTAATCACTACCAAACAGGGGGAGCAGGGTTAACAAGGGTGTCTCCCGCTCCCCATGTTTGGTAGTGATGGCTTTTAGGGGGAGCTAGGGTGTCCACCACTTCCGGAGGTTTGGAGGCGGAGGACAGGAAGAAAAAAAAATAGAAGCTGGCCCTGTGTCGTTGGATCCGACCCGTGTAGGAGGGACGGATCTGATGCAGCAGGGTTAGAAGATGAGCCGACGGCAAAAAAGTAGGTAAGGGGTGGTTTGGAGAGTATATGGGGGTGCAACGCGAGCAAGACTTTGTCTTCTGTGGAGGAAAAATTCAATGGGCCTCATTATGAGAAGGGCGGTAAGGGATACCGGGCACCGGTAAGGAGACTGGTGCCGGTAATCCCTTACCACCCTACTACGAGGTCCCTTAGCGGGTCCCTCCAGTAACGCCTGTTCGGACCAGGCGTTATGGACGGGACCCGTTAAGGGACCTTGAAGCTAATAATGGTACTGCAATTTGCAGTACCGTTAATAGCGCCTTCCCCATTCCCATTGAGCCCTATGGGCCCTATGAGCCCTATGGGAATGGGGAATGGCTTTTTCAATGGGGACTTACCGGTCCCGCAAAGGTCGGACTACACCGGTAAGTCCCCATTGAACGAGACCGGATCCGGACACGTTATTTGTGGCAGTCATCGCGCAAATAGCGCCATGACTACCACCAATCTCGTAATGAGGCTCAATGATTGTGAAAAGGCACTCCTGATAATGGTGTGGGCGTTGAAGAATTACTGCCCTTTCATCCAGGGGGAGCGTATCATCGTGGAGACTTCTCATCAACCCTTGCAACATCTCCAAAGTCACAGAATCCGGACAGGGAATGTGGGGGGATTTTAGTTTGGGCAGATTTGGCCATGACAAAATTGGCTATGTGGCTGAATTGACCACGTTCAATTCCGCCGTGAACAATTGTTCCATGGCCAAACCATATACATCCTTCTCTTTATCTGATTAACTGCCTCAGATTGTTCTGGACCCCACTCCCACTTGACCCCAGCCTTTAATAAATGGACCAATGGTCGTGCAACCTCTGCGTATTCATCAATGAACTTTCGACTACAATTAATGAGTCCAAGAAGGCTTGTCAGTTCTCACAGAGTAGTGGGGTCATTCAATTTCAATAATGCTCCCACCTTTTTCACCTGGGGACTGAGACCCCCAGGGGTGATTTCATGCCCTAAAAAGTTCATGTGGGTCTCACACCACTGTGCCTTCTGAACGGACAATTTTGCTCTGGCTTTCTGCAACTGGGTCAGCACATAGCGTATCTCAGCAATGTGTTCCTCCACAGTTGAGCTCTTGGTTAAGACATAAACTACACAAGCCAGGTTTCCTCTTTCACCCATGTCGGGCATGTTCTTATGTAGGAAGATATTAAATTAATTTCCAGAGTTTATGTATCCAAAGGGGATTGCCCCCCAGAGGTAAAGGCACACTTGTACTGGTCTTCCCTTCACACAGGTTCTGTCCACTAACCATTGGTCAGGTCAATGGCAGTATACACCTTTGACCCTTGGATCTGGGCCAGTCCCTGATCGATGTAGGGAAGGGGCCATCTTGCCATATGGACCTGTTTATTTAACTCCCTAAGGTCTGCGCAAAATCTCCATTGGCTATTGGGTTTAAGTATCCCCAGTACCGGGTACTGTGGATTGTACGAATTATCCCACGGGATTCTACATTTTTAATAATCTCTGTGATGCCATGGATGCGAGACGTAACCAGTATTGCTTCACAAATACTGAAGCCATCTTGGGATCTGTAGGTATGGTGGTTGAATGTATCTCTGTGCATCCACAATCATAAGAATCACTGCAAAGATATCCTGAAAATCCCCAAACACCTGTTTCAGTTTCTGCTTTTTCTCCTCTGTCTCACAGGCATCAGTGAGATTGAATTGTTATTCGACCATCCGCTTACAGCCTGGAAAGACCTCACGCTTGGCAATTTCGGCGGTATCCTCCAACTGGGTGGAGAGATCGCTTGTTATGGTGTTGGCCTGGACATGAGGTTTCAAGGATGGGAGGTAGTCACTTTTGACTCAGAATACCACCTCATCCTTTCTGATGTCACAGGTCACCTCTTCTACACCATAAGGGCAGGAAGAGTACACCAAGAAATTCCCCCCTTGCCTGGTGAAAATCTTTTCCGGAGGGATATTGCCATTAAAATTGTAGCAGAGCAGAAAGGAAGGGTGTCCATGGGCTGTGGAACCCTCGCGTTCCCTGCACACTCAAATTTCTATTGAAGGACACACAAAAAATAAACGAGTTTCAATGAGTTAGTTCACAGTAATTTTGATTATACAATTTTGGAATTACTTACTATTTATAAAAAAAGCAATCAATTTCGGTCAATGAGCGAACAACACATATTTCTAACAATTTTTCAAAAGATTTATGATCAACAACTTTCAAAATAGTTCACAATTTATTCATACATGTTGCAATCACTGTATCTCTAATTCTTTTTTCAATTAGACAGTCATTTGTAATAGTCCATGTTTTTACAATATTCCCTTCATATTGTAATATGCAGATGTATTTCTCTGTATATGGTTATTTTGAATATTGTTGTGACAACTCAATGTGTTTTGGGAAAAACTCTCCCATCTTCAGGAGTAGATGCGTGAATTTACATAATTTACATCAGTTAAAAATTCTTCATGAGCATCTATGGAAAATAACATAGAAAATATCGAAAATCAATGTTTTTCAAAGAGTTTATAGGAAAGTCAGTGTTTAACATTACTTTATCCACCAGTTCTACAATGCCATAACTTGCATTAGTGCCCCAAGGTCCTCTCTTATTTCTGTGGTTATAAGAATCAAGTCTCGGGTTCTGTTAGTCACACTAAGGATCACCTGTGATGATGATTTCGATATGTTAAATAATGCTTGTATTAATAACTAAATGAGTTGCTACCATAATGATACTCTATTCAATTATCTCAGAGACTAATGTGAGCCTACCTCCTGAGAGTGACTACTCCGAGATAACAATCAGCCTCTGGTATTATTAGGCAAAAACTCTTTCCAAGGTACACTGTAAGATGTGGTCACCATGCGTCTTGTCTGTAAAAGATATAATGTTGCTAAACATGTTGCTCATGTTTATCATATGTAATCTACTGAACTATTCACCATGCACTCCTATTTTACACTGCTCTTTTGAACATCGCAACCTAGGGTTGTGTTTTTCTCCTCTGCACCTCCATACTTTAATTAACGTTCCACAAATTACATATATACATGTTTAGGTGTGCAGCTGTGTTTTATTTTTATTTTCCTATTAAAATTGTAGCAGTCATTTGAAATTGGTCCAATGATCTCATTACCTAAATCAATAGAATAATGTTGGCCATCAACCACCATTCCAATAAAGGTGTCTGCGCTCAAAGTGATACTTCAAGGGTTGCAGTTATGCACCAGAATTCGAATGGTGTCATGTTCTAGGTCAACTAGGGGTGTCGGATGTAAATCCAGGCCTGGCTGTTTGAGATGGTCATTTAGATTTATATAAGCATCCTTGTTTTTGAGGTTCTGTCCTCGCTTAATTTTGAGGGGAATTGTAAATTGTCGCACCTGTCCTGAGATGGTAACCTATTCTCTCACTTGGACTTCAACTGCATACAGCAGCAATTGCAGAAATGCTTTCGCAGTGTTGTTAAAGCCCATGAGGTTACCCCCCAGTCGGGTCCAGGCTTTGTTTTTAATTAGGTCCAAATTAATTGCGAATCGATTGAGAATGTCACTGCCCAAGTAAAAAATGGAGGGGACATCTCTCACAACCCAACAATTATTTTCTATGCTTCTGCCACCAATGGACATTTTAAGCATTCACCTGCTAGGCAGAAGATGTTTGGAATTTGAGTTTTCCAGGCCCATTTGCCACTTATCAAGCAATTTAAATGTGGGAATGGTCTGATCTTTTGGGGGTTTCCTGATTCATGCTTTGCTGATGAAGCTTCTTCTGTTATTCAGGCATACTCTGGCGTGAACAGGCTCCTACCCCTCATTTACCTGGATGGGGAAAACCAGCTGTTCACCGTTTATCTGGATGTCAGTCAAATTTTGAGCTGGTTTTTCATCATCTTTTGTCATTGGATTTGGGGTTTCTTCTTATTGTGGATTGGTATCAAATTTCAGAGTATTTCCTCCCAGTGTTGAATACCACTTAAAACTGGTAGGGAGGTTAATTTTAAAAAATGGAGAAGGGTTCCCATCATCAGTTTATTCTCTTACAGAGATTATGGTGATGTCTGGGACTTGATTGTTCCTAAAATGGAATTCTATTTTATCTGACCGTTGTTCAATCATGTGACATGTGTCATTCAAACTCACATAATTTGTACTTTGTTTTAATTTGATTGGCCGGTTAGTCTTAGTCCAGAGGACCTTGTTCACGCAGTCAATCAGGGGTGATAAACTCCGAAGGAGGTCATTCCCCAGTAGACATATTGTGCCCCCTGCACTGACGACTATTAACAGGTGTTTCACCCTATGTCACCCAATTTTAATCTCCAGATCCATAGTCCCTTCAACGGAAATGTCATTCCCATCAAAGTTTTGGGGTTGTCCAGGAATAGGTGTGAGGGGAATTTGGTTACTCTCCCCCCTTCCTGAATTTTGATGGTCAAAGGCCTTTTTGGACAAGAAGGTGACTTGGGATCTAGCATCCACCAACGCTGATAATGCACACTGACCCTGTACACTTACAGAAGCATAAATTGTCCTTCTCTCTCCTCAAGGGGGCAAAGAAAATGTGCATTATGTGCCAGCTTGGCAGTTATTTTTTTTTATATTGAACTCCGACACTGTGTGATCTTAGACAGTTTTCTATGTCGGAGTCCCGGAATCTGTAAAGAAGATTTTGCACCCAGAAACAAGTTAGATTGGGAAGTTCCCTTTTCCACTGATTCTTTGCTGCCCCCCTTTTCCTGGAGATAGTTACTCAAACCTTTTTGGGGGAAGGATACCTCAGTGCTCTCAGGGTCATCTGGGTGACATTGTTGGGGTTTACGAATTTGTTGCTCTGGGTCAATGTCCATACTTATCCAGTCTAAATCATGGTCTTTTTGGACCCATTTTTCCTTGGGAGGGATCCCCCATCCCTGAAAGAGAAGATTTTCTTCCCTGAATCCTTCAGGGATTCTTGTCCCTTGAAAGGGACGATGTAGACTTCCTCCACAAAGTGGGTTATCTTTTGCTTTCGATTTCTCCTACTAACACTCTGTTACCTAGGTTCCAGCTTTTCGCGGTAGAAGATTTATGTTCAGGTTCAGAGGGTTCCAGGTTTTTTTTTTCCAGTGGGAAAGGAAAATTCCTGTAGGGCTTTGCAGCTCCCTTCCACCCGGGACCCCTCCTCTGGAGCCTGTTGGTTGTTGGAGGTTTGTTCCCGTCATTGTTTGGGGCACCAGACCTGGATGTCGAGTTATTCTGGTCAGCAGTTTCCAGTGGAGGGTTCTGCTGAGCCCTCAACATGCAACCTAGGTCTTGGGTTAATTGTTGGACCTGTCACTCCGGTTGTGACAATTTTTCTGGTTGGTAGGGCGGTCTGAATTCATACCTTTGCTGCTCCCGGAAAGGGTAGCTGTCCCTTCTCTCTGAGTAGCTCGGGTATTGGGAGTTTCTCTGAAAATCTTCCATCCTAGGTCTCCCGTCTCCCTGATTTGGGAATCTATTTTCCTGAAAGCGGGGTGAGAGAGGAGGGTTGTCCTGGAATTTAAGGTTTGAAGGGTATCTTGGAAAGAAGCTTAGGTTGGGGTGGAATATTTCTTCCCTCCTGAGGGAAGGTCTAAGGGAAGTTTTGAGGGAGGTTTCCTGGGGCAGTACTTACCTGATTTGGCACCCTCCTTGTGCCGGTGGGGGGAATATACATAACCCAGGATGGGTCTGTTACCTTTGTATCCTGGACTGATATAGAGGGCAGGGTCAGATGGAGTGTTTGTCTGATACCCTGCCTGGCTACCCCCTGATTGGGTTGTATCTGATGGTCTCCTCTGCCTCTCATTCTGCATGTTGGTGTTAGTGGGGGGAGTATTTTTAGCCCTCCTCATGTCCAAGGCCAATATAGGAATATTTTTCACCTCTGTTACCTTTGCAGCAGCGGGTGTGTGTGATGGTTTGGGGTTTGTAGGTTTGTTTTTGTTTTCAAAGGGCTTTTGGACCTCATAAATCCAGGTGGCCTGTTCTAGTTCTATCATCCAATCCATGGTCCTATGCTCCTGGAAGTTCCTTACTAGTTGCGTCATTGTGTATTTCGGGAGCACATGGGAGTAAGTGTTGATGAACTCCCGGCTATTAGTGTTCACCCACCAAAGTGTTTTAGGATGGTCGCCTTGTAGGTGGACCATTTCTGGTGATCTTGGCCCTCCAGTCCTGCAAAGAAGCTGGAGTATTCTGGGGAGAGTGTCCATTTCACAAACTCTATGGAGTTTCTATCATTCTCAATACCAAATGAAGTCATCGTTTGGTCATAAAGCTCTAGATACTCCCACACTGAGTACATGCCATTCCTATGCTAGGGAGCGATAAAGCTCTTCATGGCCTTTATCTGCCAAATTGGGTCTTTCACAAGACCTCTCTTCTGTTTGGCAGACATTCTTTTTCCTTCTGACTCAGAGCTGCTGCTATTGGTGGTCCACACCCTGTCCTCTAGGTGCTCCCTACCTCTATGAAACTGGGAATCCCTCTCAGAATGACAGGGACTGGTCTCTTCTCCCGTGTCGTGCTGTGGGCTCTCTGGCTCATTTCCCTTGTACTCCCCGTTTTGCACTGCAAACCACTCATCCCTCTCATCCCTCCTTCTGGGTATGGTGGGGAATTCCCCCCACCTCCCTGAATGGGTGGAGGTTTTTAAAATACTCTTTTGAGGCCTAGACTCTGGTTCTTCTCTGTCTGCAACATGGACCAGGTGGTCCGTTTGTAACCTCAATTTCTGCCAGTCCAACTCCCTGATCTTTTCAATATCGGAGCCCTCCTGGTTAGAAGTACAATATGGGGTATTTTTAAATTCCCAGAGCCCACTGGCGACCTTCCCATCTGCTGGGTAAGGATGAATATTCATCAATATCTGATAACGACTGGCCTTCTGGGTCAGTTGGACTAGGCCTGGTTGGGTCCAGCTGCCTCATGTTTCCCTGTTCTTGAAAACTGGTAGGTATAAAGTTAACAGCACCCAGTACACATGAGGTGGTGAGTTGGCTTGAGGTCGCTGGTAGAGAGGTCATCACTCCCTGATCAGAGGGTGCTTTTCCATACCCTGACAGGTCGGGTGCCTCAAAGCCTGTTTGTATTTGGTTATTTAATTATCCAACTACTCACCTTTGTTTATCTCAGTGCCTATCTCTTGGTGATATACAGAGGCGTGAGTTTTCAATTCTGACACCAGTGCTTGAGTAGCTTCTAGCACTTTATTTTGTGCTATCAATTGGTCTCTGAGTCCCTTGTTCTCCTCACAATGGGACTCATTTTTCTTCTGTAAGGCTTGTATTGTTTGCACATATTCAGACTGCTTCTTTTTCAGGAGACTAATCTCCTCACTTGTGCAATTTTGGCCTGCATTACCTGCTCTATGTCAACCTCTGCTTGCCTCACATGTTCCATTAATTTTTAATTTTCTAGTTTCATGTCAGTCAGTTCCTGAGAACATGACTCAACTTTCTCCACCTCTGTCCTTAACTGATGCATTTCCTGAAAGAGGGCACTATTCTATTGGTATAATTTGTTATTTTCTTCCCTCAACTGCTCTCTCTGCTGTTTCAAAGTGTTCAGATCTTGGTGCATCTGATCGAATTCACCTTGAGAATTAACATCCTTAATGACTAACTGGCTGTTTTCAGCTTTCAGTTGTTTAATCTGTGCTTCAAATGTGAAAATGTCCTCTGAGCAGGCTCTATTGTGAACAACCTGCTAATTTAATTTGTTTTGACTTGCGGTCATGTTTTTAACACATTCATTACACTCCCCTTTCAGTAAAGAAAATGGAGCCTCTCACTGTGCATTAGCTGGCCGTTGTGTCGCTAACTCATCTTTTAGCTGCTGAATAATATTTTCTAATTTTGACTCTAAATTTTGGCCCTGTTGCGCTTTTTCTTCTAATTTTTTCAACTCTCTCTGGGCTTGAATGAAACGCTCAGACTGATCTTGCGCACCGGCTACACTATCCTGGCATCTTTCTTCCATGATCATCTTATTGATTGATTGTTTGATTGTTTATGTATATAGTGTCTATACACAATGGGCCTCATTCCGAGTATGGAGGTAGCCATTCCGCTTTTAGCAGCATGGCTACCTACATACCGGATACCGGGTCCGGGTTCCTGGAATGGGGAAATACCGGGCCATTCTGACCTAGGAGGGCCCGGTATTTCCCCATTCCAGGAACCCGGACCCGGTACATCCCCATTCCCATGAGCCCCCGTAGGGCTCAATGGGAATGGGGAGGATGCTAACAATGGGCCCGTTAATGATGGGCCCGTTGTTAGCATCCTGGTCTGCTAGCGGGTCCCGCTAAGGATGGCAGGGTTTAACAGACGTCCTTAGCAGGACCCGCAAGCAGCCCTCGTAATGAGGCGGTAGAGGGTTAACGGGGCCGGAAGCTCTACTGGCACCGTTAACCCTCTACCGCCAGGGTTGTAATGACCCCCAATGTGTTCCAAAGCGCTTCACGCCAGGGAGGGAACAAGGGAGAACAGAGTGACATTCTTAGAAGTCCTTGATACATTACGAATAAGAAATTAACTATCATACTTGGCCTAGCGACATTTCTGATAGTGCAAGAGCATTTGACAATAATAAGGAGGAGAGGGGGGGTGGTAAGGAGAATGAGACAGACACATTTCTACCTTACTAGGCCTGATGACAATTGAGGTAGTGCCGGAATTTAACAAGAGGTGGGGGTGCATATTTGCGTATATGTACATATATGCTGTGAGCTGAGCCATTTTAATTAGCCCATCTTTGCTGGTCTGTGTCATGTAAAAGTTGGCCTGGTTCTGATGTAACAGCCCATTTCCCTGCCACATATCAACAGTTGCAGAGGTAACCACCTGTATCATTCTAGATTGCCACAGTTCATGTTCTTGTTCTACCCATTGACCTTTAATAAACAATTTGGATAGGATGTACTTCCTGGCCATCTTGATATTGATTTCTACGATGCTCAGTCTGAAATGCATTCTGCACTTGATGTACTCGCTATGCAAGGGCAGAAATATCAACCCAGTTCCTGCTTAGTTTCCACTCACAATGACAACTCAAAATCAAAACTGTCCCAAATGAATAGTCTGCTGCTACTGCACTGTCACAAGTAAAGACTCTCTACCAATCCCTGGCCACGAGCCCCCAGCTTTGTCGTGGTTTATTACGAGGTCAGAAACAACTCAGGGAGTCCCCCCCCAAGGAAGTTGGCGCACAATAAAGCACTATTTCTTTCAGGTTCACTTTGGTGAGGCCTCCAACCTGTCTACAACCCACCCCAACAAATACCCTGTGTTTCCAATGGACTAGGAACCAGACCGGTGTATAGTGAGAATATGTATTTATTTAAAGTTTAACAAAAGGACTAGCATCTGAGATTAGCCACCAAAACTGTGGCAACACCCAATATCACAATAATAACTCCGTTATTCAAACAACACAGGTACAATTTTTAAATATGCAGTCCCCTTTACAACATATTTAATTTCAATTTAACCAAGGAAAACATTTGCAATACAATGAAAAATAGTTTTTCAACACACATTCAACGGACTGGCAATGCTTTGGGAATCTAGTTTTGGGAGCGAAGGGCATCAATTGGAAAATGTGTTTTAGGTTTTCATTTGAAAGGCACAGTTCGGAAAAAGAACTCAAAGGGAAATCGTTTTTCAACACACATGGAAATGAAAAGCAATGCTTGAAAATTCTGGTCAGAGAAATTGAGAACAAAGGGGAAATTTCATTTTGCAACACATATACAGATGAGAAGCAGTGCTTTGTACATCTGACTAGAAATGTATGGGGATGAATGGGAAATTTCATTTGCACCCTCCACACTGACTTGAAAGGTGGTGTTTTGTGTATTACTTCGTTTGGGTTTCAGGAACCCCCCCCACGCCCCACCTTCTGTACAGGAGTCAGCGGTTTCAGAAAACAGTCAACCAAGTCTTTATAGGCTATAGTAGCTCTAACACACTAGGCATGAACTTTGTTAGTTTCGAACTCTAACAAACCTCATCATTTGATTTTCTGTATGGGAATTCATTCATTTAC
This sequence comes from Ambystoma mexicanum, assembly GCF_040938575.1. Classification (NCBI taxonomy): domain Eukaryota; kingdom Metazoa; phylum Chordata; class Amphibia; order Caudata; family Ambystomatidae; genus Ambystoma; species Ambystoma mexicanum. The sequence goes on from NC_090932.1 coordinate 722,392,247, forward strand.
TTTAATCAACAGTGTCTACCCCTTCCCACAATTTAATGAAAATTATCAAGGTGGACTGCTCCCAACACAATGCCATTTCAACAGAGAGGGTGGTTTTCTATGGGGAAATAATTTGAATGAGATTTAATAAATTGTGCAAAGGGTCTACCCAGTTTCAACCCCCCGTATACCCACTAATAGAAAGGGATAGAGGCAGGTGGCACTCCATGCAATTAATGGCTTTGGGATATCTACTTACATGGGAGCTCTGCCCTTTGCTCAGGAAGCCAGCTGGACTTTTAGGACCCTCTATTGGTACACAGCTCACAACAGGCCTCTCTCAAAGCAAGGTCCTTCCAGATAGGCCTCTCCCAGATAGGGCTCCCAGGTTTCCAGGTAAGATTTACCCTGATGGCCTTGGTAGCTCTCCTTGCCTCTCTGCTAGATGTTCCTCGCAAGAGTTCAGCAGCAGACTATCTCCCGGAATAAAGTCAGAAAAACCCTTGTTCTGATGCAAACATACACGGATGACACTCCAACCTTGTCATAATTCCCATGGTCACGATTGGCTAGCCCACACTCTTCACCTCCCCAACCACACCCCTGCCTACTGATAGGACCAGGAATTGAGCGGAGTCTATGATGTAGGCTGAGGGAGGAGAAAAGATATACCATTTCAAATTGACAGGGATATTCACATTTGTGTACTGAAAAATCTCATAAGGTGACAACCCCCTTGGTCTTTCAGATAATCACATGAATATAGGTATTTTTGAATTCTATATTTTATGGCGATTCAGATGATACTCATTTTATTTTGGCATGCCCCTCCTGGGCTGAGCTACTTTTTCTTGCGGTTTGTTGCTTGCCTGAAACAGCTAACAATTGGACCATTTCCAAATGTAATCTTAATTTCACGATCTATCCCTTTGCCAACTTTCCCATTTGTCAGGTGTATGACAATGCCAGAATCATAATATTTCCTATAACTGAGTTTATATACATCACCCAAATTCCATTTTTACAGGGTACTGAGTGTCTTTTCATCCCCTTTAATTTGAACCCGGGGTTGGCTCAATAGAACATCCGATGCTCCTTTTATTTAGGAAAAACTGTATTCAATGTTTAATCAATGACAGGGCATGACATGGCTCTTAGCTTCACATTCAGATCAGCCACAAGCAGTTTCCATTCCCCTTAATGTGACCAGCCATCTTTTTTATGCATATTTATCTTAACTGTTTCCCTCCTTGACTTCAAAGCACTGTTTATGACAATGCCTGACCTTATGGTCACTTCTACATGACATGTTATAATCAACTCCCATAGCTATCAAACTCCTTATTTGTGTGTCTTAGCATTTAGTTTGTAAGCCAGACCTGTTTCCTCGGTGGGCCCAGCGAAATGTCTTGAGTTCAGATTTTCAAAGGGTCTATGTTCAGAGATAATGCACTTTTTATGTGGATATTTAATCTTGAGATCACTTCTGTTGATCATGTTATCAGCAATTCACCACAAATACGATCTCTTTATCTGTATGTTTAAGCAATTACTTGAAATCAGTCCTGCATCCTTGATATTCATCAAACTAAAGGGCTGTGAGGTCAGGATCCGATTACACTATTCAGTTGATAGTTCAATGGGGGATTTCAGCTCAGAGAGAACAAGTTGCAGTTTACCATTCTGGAAGGCTAGTATATTACATTTGCCCACCATTTATCTGTACATTGCAATGTTGCACCAGGGCCTGTTGTCTATAAAAACAATATTTCTTTACATACCGTATAAACAGAAATAAATCTACTCTATCCACACAGATAGACCATAGTTACATCAGGAAGCAGATTTCAAATCTACACCAAATGAAATAGGCCTCTCTTACAAATGTATTTTTAATGTGATGAAACCAAGTCTCTTATTTTTGGATAAAAGCAGTCCCCCATTCGACTTTATTTCTTTTCTTGCCATGTACACTGCTGCAGTTTTTGAATCTGTCCATGTGTAATGTCTTTCTTTAATATAACAGTTGAAACAACAGAAGTATCCCTTTGGTATTGTCCACGCATTGGCCATTATTTACCATGACAAACTGATGTCCCCTTTAATACTCCAAATAGGCCTTTCCAAAATGTCAGTTCATTTGTGAAAAGTAAGTGTCTTTCGCCACTTGCGCACTTGTCCATTTTAGTAGAGTTTAACTAGTCCAATTCTTTCCATGCCACTTGGCCTTAAGTCAGAAAGAGAAGTTTTTTGGACTGACCTGCATTTTCCGAAGGATAGCACCAGCTAGCTTCACTCTTAAATCCTGGCCTGGCATTGCCTCTTCATTTCTGACATTTAGGGGCTACATTATAACCCACATTTGTGTGTGTATGGTATATTCTGACCCTCCTCATCCTTCTCCTCCTCCTTCCATAAATAAGTTTCTCCTCCTCCTTCCGTAAAGTAGTATGTATGTGAGCAATGCAGGAACGGGAATGGTCACAACGTTTCTCTAGTCTTGCATGTTGTTTTTTTAGTTAGGATTGCATGGCGCAGTCCTATTTTGCGGCTGGTAACTGGTGGCCATTAAACCGGAGTCCTTCACAGTTTGTGAGCTGCACATTTGAATGTGTAAATACAAGTCTGTTTGCACTTCATGGGGCGTGTTTGTATATGTACATGGTACCTATCCCTCACTTCCCGACTTTAATGACGATGTTTGCATATTCCGCCCCTTTCTTCTTCTTTGCACTGGTCATTCCCCCGCGCATTGCGCAATGCACGCAAACATTGCACATTGTGCCACGAATCAGCGCAAAAGGAGTTCTGTAAATTGGTGGATACAGTTTTGTGCAGCGCAGAGTCCACTTTCTTGCCGCAAAGTGCATTTGTGCCATGCACAATTATTTGTACATCAAGTCCCAAGTCTTTATTCATACCTTTCAGACTAAGGGCCTGATTTGCAAAGTGTTTTTCAATGGGACTGTGCTACTGTAATACGCTTTGGTAAATCAGGCCCTAATTGTCTGTAAATGTACAATCTCAAAAGCATCATGTTGAAACACAACTATTGATTATTTTCTCCTATACTGTGGATTGAATCACCTGCGAAATCGGAATGCAAATTCAAATACCAGGATGCCATATTCTAGACATGTCTTATCAGCAAAGGATCATATATCATTGGTACAAAGATTTGGTTGATGTTCATTTCATCTCTGGAAAATGATTTAAGAAGCTATGCAAACATAGTAAAGCCAAGATTGACATGCAATAGCATAAATGCAGCTGTGCAGCAAGGCATTATGTAAAAAAGCATCCTTCTTTCCAACGTAAAGAAATATTGTTACAGTTTCTTGGAGGAGAACAAGTGATATGGTAATAGGGATACCAGATGCTGATTATTCAATAGTTGTTCTTGTTAAATCATTATTTACTAACAGTCAATCTGCATGAATGGATATAAGAAAACGGTTCACGTCTTTACTGCTTCTGCGTTCGCTTCACCATAAATTCACTTCATCTCGTTTACCTCGTCATACCTTTACTTCTTCTGGCTTTCACTTCTTCAAACATGTACTTTGTCATTACAAGGAGAGGGCCCCTGTACCCCCATCATGTCTAACCATATTCTTCCAAATTTCTCCACCTTGACCCAAACCCTAGCCTTACAGCTAACCTTACCACATCCATTGATACCTTAAAATGTGAAGATGAAGACTAAGTAAAGGTAAGAAGAAGTAAATACATGAATAAGTAAATTATGCACAATTATTTGTACATCAAGTCCGAAGTCTTTGAATATGACATGAGCACGTATGCGCCAAGTGCCCACGATTACATATTTGTTTACAAACAAGTAGGAACATGATGACATCACACACAGTGTGTGGCATCATCATGGGCACGCTGCCAAATTGATTGAAATGGTGGCTGTGAGAAAGCAACTTGTGGCACGCTGAGGGTGATTCCTAACAGGACACCCATACAATTCTTTGAAGAGGAGAATCTCCATACAAACTGTACGTGCGGCAGAGCACTTTGACAAATTGTTCTTTGAAACAATGATGAATTATACTAACTGACAAAGAAATAAGATAGTTGTAATTTAAATAGCTCACATAACACAGATTACAATGTTTGCCCATTTATGCAGATATTGGTTAATCTACACAACTGAACTACTTTCAAATCAAGAATTGGATATAAAATTGACCACGTGGGTGAGCATTTCCCTCAATTTATTTTCATGTTTAAAAAAATATTTGTATATATAATCAGATGGTGACCAATGGAACCCAATAACACATTGTAACATCAAATTATAGGTATTCAATTAGAATCAGAAACAACTACCTGCTTCAACTTAACAATATGTGAGTCTTTATGATAATACTGACATCGCCATGCATGGCTACTAACACTTGAGGGACACATTATAATAGAAGAGGTAATTATGTTACATCTAATTTCTCATGGGTGTGGGTGACCAATTGCTCTTTAGGAATTATCAGAAAAGGTTAAGCTCACAATTGTGTTGCCTATAGAATTTCAAATATTTGATGATCCAACCAACAACTGCATGTTGATACACCACATCGAAGCATAATCTTTGGTTGTACTATAACCATCATATTGATCCCGACATTGATTGATGCTCTGTTCTTGCTATTTCCTTTGTCTTTTTATTCATATTTTTTTTTCTTGATTTTTCTTGTGTCATATTTTGGTGTGTAATACTGCTGATATTCAAATGTTATATCAAATATGCCTGAACTGATACCCTTTTATCCATGGTGGTTTTGTAACTTTATTTCAAATATTATCAAACAGATATCCGTATTTCATGGCAGAATTTTGTCTGATGAATTTTTCGTATGTTATCTCATCTGTTGTAACTTTGATTGACGTCATAACTTTGATGTTTATACCTTCAAATGGGTTTGAACAATGGTTATTGATTTGTTTTAAAATATGATGTAATATTATGACTTTGTTTTGGTATCAGCATGCTTACTGCTGATATCTCCTCTAACCGCTGACTATGTTTAAAATCTGATGTTACATTTTCATGAATGGATGATGGTGTGCTGTTGATTTGATCACATTTATATATGGTGTAATGTAATCGAATATGAATAATTGACATACGTTTGAGTTTAAAACGTGTTAGAAGATAAATCTAAGAAAAAAGCACTGAATGTTTTCGAATGTTTAGAGATGGGGAGAGTCTCTGTTTCAATAGGCACTGCAGCTATCTAATGACAAGGATTTAGGAATCGATTCCAACTCAATCCTAAACTCAACCACTACCCAAGCAACCCTCAAATCTTGTTACTTCCTGTTGGGTGCCACTCTGTGGGAAGCATTATTCTATCCTTCCCTGTTTTAAGATAGTTTTGTCAGGATCAGGAAATCTCTTTTTGAGACGAGGAACCTGACAGGTTTTCCAGTATAGGTGCGGGGAAGAAGTTGGCATCTTCCATGGCTGCTCTGCATCCGCTGTACACGCATTGAAGATTCTAGATAAAAACTGATTAATAGGAGCTCACGACCACCTACCACTGCCATTCAATTCACTCTCCAGTTCCGTCTGGCTCTGTATGTATTTTGTAATCTCCTGTGAACTGTTTATATACCCTTATGCCTCTGCCTTTGTCTGCTCTCCCTGAAGGGAAAAAAACCATGGATAGGCATCAGGAGGATGGAACAGCCGAAGGTAGGAATCTGGCAGCGTGAACAGAGGCAAAATGGGAGGGAGCCCGTGCAGGGTGTGTCAGACAAAGACATACAAAAACAGAGGACGGGGCAAAGCTTCCTATGCTTGGGATCACATAGGGGTGATAAGGTAAAGAGGAGGTGGACTTCTGAGTGAACTACTAGAAACTCACCACATAAAGGGGGGGCGGGTTCATGAATACTGAGTCAGTCTGAAAAGAAGCAACTTCTGGGCAGCTGATACCAAATGGGGCAGTTTAGGCAATCTCCAATCTTTCAAATTTGGATAGATATTTTATTTATTTATTTATTTATTTTACTTTTAACGGTCATGGTAATGACATTTGCTTTGATTCAGCTTGCAAATGTTGACTGGTGAACGAATAGCTGCATTCATCATGCTATTTGTAACTGACTTTAACATATTTTTGTATCCCATGAAACCAAATGATTGATGACATTTTCTCCTCTTTGAAGCCAAGAATTACGAAATGTTTGAGGCAGGCCATGAACACGAAGACATGAAGGCATTATTGTTAAAGACATACATCAAAAAAAATGTTGAGTCATTTAAGCATTATCATGCTTGCTACGGCCTTGATAACATGTGGCAATAGTTAAACAGCATAACCCAGATTTTGAAAAGGTTATTTTTATTTCAAGAATGAGATGAGCAGACTACAACTGCACGGTTTACAGATCAAGGTTTGATCAATTGATGAAAGAAAGCACATGTCGATGTGCTTCCAGCTTAATGCAAGCAATTAGTCCTTTTCCATGCCAACAGCAGAAACATGAAAACAATTTGAAACAGGTTGCCTACTTTACGAAAAGTTGCAATTACATTCGCCTGGGATCTGGTTCATTTTCACATGGTTCTCATTATAAACCATCTGCAAAGCGGATGGAGGCTTAATACAAGACATTAAACTATTTGTCACTGATTCCCTTTCTAGATCAGATTTCGTTTGTTTATCGGTCGTTATAGTGAAACAACTGTATTACAATTGTAACTTAAATGTGCATCCTAACGAAAAGAATTCCGTGCTATGTTTGTCATGCCTTTTACACTATAAGAACAACTGTTGAAAATTCAAATTTAGGTACTTTTAGTGCAGTGTGTAGCTTAAATGTACAGATCTGTTTTGCCCCTCATTTACAGTCTTGGCAGTAACGTTAGCATGTAGCCTCACTCTGAATTCACTCAGGATATATGTAGGCACACAGAATATGCTAGGAATTCGAGTATGCAAAAAACGTGGAGGCAATAATATGCTTGGAATCTATCTAGGCCAACACAGACATTACCCTTGGAGTACCTCTGCATGCACAATACCCAAAAACACACACCTCACGAAAACATACCACAAACACAGCGCACAAACAGAGACACATACTGACACCACACAAGAATGCACTCATAATATGTCAATGCCGATAGAAGATGCTCGGAATTCCAGTAAGGCCAGTATGCACATAGAACGTTTTCGAAATCTAAGTGAGAACAAACAATACACTTGGAATATGCATATGCACAACCAACATACTCTGTATGAACATGCATGCACCGTTCCATACAATGCACACACACACACATACACCAAAGGTAAACACAACACACTTCGAACATACTCACAAGTACAGAAATACTCTCTGAAAAAGCGTCCACATATAATATTCGTATAAAAGAAGTCATCATAACACTAGACAAGAAATCGGTACATATTAATGGTTCAGAATACGCACATAGAATGCCCTCAGAATGTAATATACCCTGGAGATCTCACTTGCAATATGCATATACATAAAGCATACACTCTAAATGTCTGGCACAATCACTCACATACACACTCCAACACACTTACAGCTCATATACTCTCCATGCATACACAACCATTTCACAAACTTCAATGTGAATAATTGCCATTCGGTGAGGGCAGGAAAGCCTTCGCTTTTTTTGATTTTTGGTGAAATAACATGACTTGGGTAAATCCATCCCATGACGGGTCGCTGCACAGCCAACAAGACATTGGACAGAAAGACTGTGGATCTCTTTGAACCATTCTGAGGTTGGGTAACAACTCTCTAAAGCACAGGATCCACCCGGGGGGATTCCTCAGAACTCAATTTCAAAGAGCACACCATAAACAAAAGGACCAGACTTTTCAAAGCAGAGGCAAACTTTGTTCCCGACCAATTCCCAGGGCACATTTGGGGTAAACTGCTTCTGGACCAAACCTGCCTCTCTCTACCAGCTGCACTGACAGGCATGCATCTAACTGTAGGTAAAGGACACCTGCAGGTGCTGGCGGCTAACCTCCCCTATATTGGAGGGAAAGAGAACAAGGACCAACAGTTTCCATGAGCCTCTGTGTTGGGATTTACAGCAACAGAAGAAGCAAATAATCATGGGATTCTGGCATTGTATACCTTTGAACCACCATTACACCATGGTCCAACTGTGTTTAACATCTTCAAACAACAAGGAACTGCAGTGTGGATTTTCATATGTCTTGGAACTCTTGGAACTGCTGTTGCTGCATCTTTCAACTGGTTTGCCACTGTAGATCATGTTCCATGTTCAGCTCGAACAAACAGTTTGATGCTGCGGACAACTTCAAAGGGCATTCTCTACGAACATCACTTTGAACCATCAGGAAGACGACTCATACTTATCTAACAACTCATCTGTCATTGACCCAAACCAGCGGCAGCCAATGTCCCAAACCGATGCAACTTTTTGAACTGACCCTGTTGAGCCATCTGAACTGCATCACTTGAACGCTGCCTTGGAACCCATATTGAGCACCCAATGTGAACTGACCTGATGGTAGCTCACAGGTCTGACCAGTATGACTCCCAACACATGAACCTGGTTAAAACAATATCTTCAACATCCAGAAAACTGGTTCAATCTGTTGAACTGCCAAGAACGAATTAAAGTAATGTTGAGAGCCCCTGACCCCATACCACCCATGGTCCACTGTGGGGGCCTACAGACTGCTAAGCCACCTGTTTAACTTGCATACTTTTATGCCCGTGCTACTTCAGATGAGATGTGCCAATGAGAGCATTTTGTTTGGACGTGTGTTCAAGCTTCATAAATGCACACACTTCTACCTGACTGTGCCAAATGTTGCTTTTGCTTGTGTTCATAGAAAATAGTATATGCAAAGACATAACCTTTTGGTAACATTGTTGGTGATTTATTGTCTTTCTGTGACAAATTCTGCCCGGCAGGAGTCCAAGAATGAGTAGGAGAAAATTGGCCCACTCAGCCCTCAAAATTTTACAAACCAAAGCCCAACTCAATCATAAAGGAAAAACAGAGACAGATAAGAGATATAACTCCTTTGCCTTTTGTGGTAAAGTGGGCCAAGGGAACGCTATTCTATTAAGAGGGGTGTGAAGGTGAACCAGTAGTGACGCAAACAACACAGTAACACAGTCCAAAATAAAGGGCATGTCCATTCAAGGTTATATACAAATATATACGGTAGAGGGCGTGTAGTTATGGTTAAGTTGCTAAACCCATAGGAAGACCACTTTTTTGGTGGCTTATAACTTCGCTCCCCCTGGAGGAATTGTCACCAAACTTTTCAAAAAGGTATATGGCCGGCTCTGAATTTTTCCGCCACGTTGGAGGAGGTTTCGTGCAGGTGGGGCAAAGTTATAGGAGGGGTCCCAAAACATTTTCTTTCCATAGACTGAATGGGCAAAAATGTTTGCACATGGCTGCAGGACAAACGGCTGGACGGATTTTCAGCAAATTTGAGGCAGGAGCGGGTGCTTGGGTCAGGAGGGTGTGCTTCTGTGTGTTTGGTGGAAATCTGACCAGTACTTTTGTTGCAAAGAACTGAAATGTACGTCCCAAAAAATTAGTGATATGTGGGTCCGCTGCGTGGACCCATTTCCCTATTCGCTTCGTGGACCGAAGTCTCATTGGCCCGCGGTACGCCGTGCTGTCGGTGAACATTGGACGTGGCCGGTGGTTGGCTGGAGGGAAGCGTGCTGTGCATCAAAGGTTTTGGGAAACGCTGCCATGCTGCATCGGAGGATAGTGTTGTGGTGTGTGTGGCAAGGCTCTATGCCATTGTGTGCATGGGTGGGCCTCTTGTATGTAGCAGTGTGTGGAGTAAAATGAGTCATATCTGGCTCCACTCCGGCATCCCATTTCCCTGTTTGCCGTGCGGTAAAAATGTTGATTGCAACACAGTGTGCAGTGATGGAATGTGTGTTAAAAGTGTTCCATGACGGCAGCATGTTACATCGGAGGACAATGTGGCTGTGAAAGGGGCTGAAAAACATAGTGTACAGCATCTGGAGGTGGGAAGAAGGGATGGAAAGGGTGCAGGAGTGAGAAGTGCTTCATGTGATATATCTCATTAGAAGAAGAAGGTGGTGTGCCAGCGCTGCCCATGCATGCTCCGACAATGCATGGATACCTCAACAGGCAACAATATTATGTGGTCATTGCAGGCAGCCTTCGTTATGGCATGGCATGGCAGCTGCAGCGGTGATGCCTGAGTAGTGGCAGGCACATTTGCAGAAGGGGAGTGCATTCCGCGAGACATGAGGATTTAAACATTGCGTGTACTATGGTGTGCTGAGTGAGGTAAGTCCGTAGCCCCAGTGATGTATGGCTGCAGTCCTAGCACAGAAAAGCATGTCCACTGGTTGAAAAGGTATGTCCACTGTTTGAAGGCTTTTTGTGTTGTTCGGCTGCAGTGCACACAATGTTGGTTGCGTGGGTGTGGTGATTGGTAGAAAAACCTACAGTTGACGGTGTATGGGTAGAGATGCTGCCGTGACCAATGGAATAGTGTACATATGGAAGAGGTCACAGCGCAACTGGTTCTTATATGTGCTTGCGTAGTGTGCATTGCGCAGATTAGTAAGTGTTGCAGTGCCCTACACACCATTGGTTCTATGCACGTACTAGAGTGTTGGGAGCAGGCACAATGTTGTGCAGATTGTCTTGTTTGGTTGGCATGCTTATAATGCTTTGTGATTGGAAGTGGGTAGCGGTTCGAAAGACAGCAATATGTTTCTGCATTACGGTAAGTGGAACATGTGTCCTTGCCTCCCTGCTTAATGGTGCGGCGGTTGGGTGGAAGTGCTGGTGCGTATGTTGACTTTGTGATTTCTGGCAGATGCCTACATGGTCGCCTGCATGGCCCTGTTATGTTGTGGTGAGTGTGCCCAAGGCCTAGAATGTTGGGTGCATGGCGAAAGGCTGTAGGCCATACACCCAACAGTCTAGGCCTTCATCACAGCCATTACAACATAATGCAGTGCTGCAATTGTCACTCTGCATGCATTTGAAGTTGGTGAATAGCACACAATGGTTGCGGAGGACATTGTACACTTGGTAGTACAGCAGAAGTGAGCTTCTATGCGTACATTAGCATATGGTGTTCACCATTGCACCTGTTGCACAATAGGGATAATACAATAAAGAGTAAGATAACACGTCTTGTTTTACTTACATCCAACCCCCTTTCACAGGAACTCTATAAGGTTTTCCGGCATCACTAGTCCTGACAAAATGGACCGTCTGCTATGATTGATTAAAAAATGTGTATAACAAATTTTTATTCAAATAATTCGAACTGAATTTAAACATAAAACACTACCCTCACCTAACACAGTGTACTAAACACTAAAAAACAGTTACTAAAACATGAAATACAAAGTTCACTTATTTGCATGACACAAAAGATATCACATAACATAACACAAAAAAATCTCAATGTGTCTCTAAAACAACAACCATCCCAACATGTTTCTGTTCTTCACTGCCCAGTTCGGGCGAACATTCTTCAGGGGAAATTTTTTTAAAAAAAGCATCCACTAATCTCTTCAACACCGTGCTGAAAGGGTAGATTCAAACTTCTATACAGGCAAAGGAAGGAAAGAACCTCCGAGCCTGTAAGAGTAAAAGGAAAAACTAATGAGTTCCAAAAAGAGGGAAAGGAAGTACTACAAAATGTAGAAAAAGAACATGGCATAGAGGTTATGCCACACTCACACGGGTCCCAACAGGGCACCCACAAATTTACCTTTAAATGGTGAAACTTCAAAGCGCGTCACAGGATGACAAATTCGCTGGTTTCTCGCCAAATGAGAGACCACTACTTCACAAAAGCGTCATAGTCCGCTAAAGTATCGCCACACCTAGAAGAGACAAAACCAATACACAGAGACCACATGCTCTGTTATATCCAGAAAGGGGCTTCAAAATGCAATTACACATGAAAACAGGGCTCCAAATATCATAAAATAAATTACCTTCACAGATGTAGGGATCAAGACTGTAACAAGCAAAGCAGCAATCAACGTGTTTGCAAAGGAGAAATCCACACAGTCAAGCCGTAAAGTATCAATCTGGAAAACAATGGATGCATGGCAATGAACACCATATGTCTGGCATCACCCTTCAACATGTACCGATGGGAGTGCTTTTATTTCACCCTCGTGATTAAGACTAAGTGCCCGTACAATATATAGAATGCAGAAAAAACTTCCATGCTGTCCATCCTACACAACGTGGGGAACCCATGGCAAAAGATAACCAAACTACCCCACGCGTACAGGAAGGGAATGTAACGGCAGTGGGAAAATTATCACACACAGAACCACAATGCTAATGACTCACCTGTACACTTTAAAAAAATTTCCCCTGAAGAATGTTCGCCCGAACTGGGCAGTGAAGAACAGAAACATGTTGGGATGGTTGTTGTTTTAGAGACACATTGAGATTTTTTTGTGTTATGTTATGTGATATCTTTTGTGTCATGCAAATAAGTGAACTTTGTATTTCATGTTTTAGTAACTGTTTTTTAGTGTTTAGTACACTGTGTTAGGTGAGGGTAGTGTTTTATGTTTAAATTCAGTCCGAATTATTTGAATAAAAATTTGTTATACACATTTTTTAATCAATCATAGCAGACGGTCCATTTTGTCAGGACTAGTGATGCCGGAAAACCTTATAGAGTTCCTGTGTAAAGGGGGTTGGATGTAAGTAAAACAAGACGTGTTATCTTACTCTTTATTGTATTATACATATTGATATCCCTGTCAGTAGAGTAGGATGTTATTATAGGGACTGTTTATACCTATTTGAACATACTGCACAATAGGGAGCCACATGTCCTCATTTGTGTTTGCAATGGTTAGGCCCTTATAAGAACCTTGCTTGAGAAAGTGTTTGACCACATTGCCCCATGAAAGGAAGCCGCAGCATCAGAAAATTGCAATATGTACAATGTACAGAGGCACGCACATACCGTTCAGCACAGGCAACCGAACGTCATGGAGCCATGCATGCAAAGACGTAACCAGGGTGAAAGGTGGCAGGCGCAATTGCAGATGGGTAATGCATTACACATGACATGAGGAGTACAACATGGGGCAGACTAGGGAGTGCTGTGTGTGGTGAGGGCCTAGCATCTTGGATGCATGTCTGGAAGTCTTACACGAACAGCTATGTGGGTTGCTTGCAACTACTCCTCAGATTGTTGTGTTTCATGTGCGGTTTGTGAGTTGTGCATATATGTTGATTGCATTGGTGTGCTCATTGTTCGTACATGGTACATTTGCCAGTGCATGGCAGGAGCTTATGGAGTGACCAGTTCTGCAGTGTGTCCACTGAGTGCTGTGGTGATAATGTGTGTGTGTACCAGTGCATAGGGTTCAACTTCATAGTGTATGTGCTTGAGTAGTGTGCATTGCGCAGATTACTAACTACTGTACTGTACTGCACTTTGAAGTAATTTATCATTGGAGTTGGTGGAGTAATGGGGGTAAAAAAACGATGGCTACCTGCAGTTCATGGTGCTGGGTGCCGCCCTGGGTGAATGTGGACTCTGAAAGCGTGCATCGGTTTGGAGAGTTGTTACCTGGAGGTGCTTTCACATGACACAAGACCTTTCACATGACACAAGACCTGTACTGTGAGTGTGTAAAGGTACGTCTGCAGTGCATTTCAGAAATTATAGTGTTTGATGCAGAGGTTTTGGAAGGGAATGCTATATGCGTGTATGACTATTGCATACTCCCTCATGCGGGAGTATTGCATATACAATAGTGAAAATGCAATAAGGAGTGCCTGTGCTTTACTGGTGTGTTGCTGTCGCTGTAGCTGGGAAGGCACGCATGCTACAATATGCCCTTTTGAGCATGGTGCCTTTGCAAATGGAACTGTGTGGATTATCCAATTAGTTGTCGAGGGTGTGCGTCACAGGAAGGGGTGGTGATATATTTCCCCAAACCTCGATGCAGTGAGGTTGACAGAGATGGACAGACGCAGAGTGCTCATTGTGGGTAATACCTTTGTGCAAGATCTGCACAGGTATTCAGTGGAAAGAGGCTTTGATACTAACTTTCAGTTGGAAGGAGTTGAGGATTTTTGGGGCCCAGTGTATGAGTGGAGTTTCGGTGCCATGGTTCTCCTTTGTACATGTGTGGCCTCTGTTTGCAGTGTGGATGTTGTGGTCGTGCATTATGGATTGCTACATTTGGGGTACGTGTCATGCTCACGTTTGCTCCATCACCTTAAGAAGTTGATGACATCAGTGATGCAGATTTTTCCCACCGCCCAGGTGATTTTCTCCTCCATACCAGCAAGAGGTGCATGGGACCATGCCGGTGTCATTTGCCAACATCCAGAGGTTAGGAGGTGTTTCATACACAGAAGCATGTGTGACTTTAAGCGCAGTGCTGGGATGTTCTGCAACGACTATGACAGCATTAATGAGCAAGATTTGCATTGGTTCCAAGGAAATGGCATTCTTTTTACCTACATTGGTAATGCTGTTTTGTTTGCCAGTTTACATGCAGCATTGCAGACAATCCTGTACAACTGTAAGACAAGCGTTGACGTTCAGTCCGTACAAATGTGAGGAGGAGAAGCAAACAGAAAGTAATCAAAAGAGATTAAAAAAGAAATTGTATGCAAGCACGTAAATAACAAAAACAGGACAATTCTTTCTTTTTTTTAAACCTTTGGTTTTCTAAGACAGTTCTACAGACCCAAACCCCTGCCCTGTTTTACATTTACCCCTTAACTCCCTAACCCCTTCCCCCCTTAGCATGAAAACTCAGTAGATTATGCTGTACTTTCACGCTTCCACATGCCACACCCAGCCATTTTCTGGATGGGAGCCATGGAAAGGAAATTATGGAGTGAAAGACACTGCTCTATAAGGTTGGTGGGTCTGGTGTGTACGCAAACACTGTGCCAGAAGGTCTCTTTGAACAAAAAAGTGCAGAAGGGTATGGTGGAAGTGTGCAAAGTAAGGGCCAGGCATCCTGGGTGTATGTATGAACTACATGTATTTATTTGCAGTTAACATGCAAGCTGTGCTGCGTGTGTGTGATATTTTTTGAAAAGTGTGCAGTAAGTGGGGTAATGCAGAAAACAAAAAACAACTTTGCAGTGTACAAGGTAAGTGGCAGGCATCCTACTGTGGTGCAAGCATTGTGTGTATGATATCATATGATGTGCAATTGTATGCTATGGCATTTGTAATGCGCCTACACACACGTCTACCAAAGCGCAACGAGGCAAGGGAGGGGAAACAGAGGAGAGACGGAGACAACGACCCTACTACACCAGGTGTGACTTACATCACCCAAGTGCATGGGTGGAGGGAGGGGAAGGTACAGTACATGGGAAGAAGAACAAATGACATTAAGTAAAAATAAGGGCCTATTGTGCCAAGTGCACAGATAAGTGCACACAACAGGTGGTGGATACAGAAAACAGTCCTCAAGTGCAGGGTTTCCTAGAAAGCCAGTACAGGGGTTTGCCTACGTGGGGAAGTGACATGGGCCCGACATCATAGAGTTGCCAGGTAAGTATTGCAGAATCAGTTTACTTAAGGCAGTTATACACACACATACACACGCAATCACTGAGACCCCCAAACACACACACCTATACTAGTACACAATTTACAAGTATTTTGAAACCCACCACAATGAGGAAAACATACATATATGTGCACACACGCACACAGACACACATACACCCACAGACACATACACTTCAAGGCGCACACAATCAAACACACAAAAATGAAACAATTAAAAAGATTGGACATTTTAAAGTCGCTAATGGTGCAGAGATGAAGTTCACAAACCTTGCAAATGACAACTTTAACGGCCACACGCCCTGTCCAAATGAAGAATTAACATAATACAAAATCCATCACAATGCAAATGTAAACTCAAATCACTTGGCAGTACTACCGCAGAACACTTAAATTGCTAAGTAGCTCACTTGAAGTTAAAAGTGAGTCTTGTGGATCATGCTGAGGCATGAACAAAGTTAATATTTGTAGAGATTTCTGTTAGCGTTTGTCTTATTTGTGTTTGTATGATGTTAGGCGTGTTTACCACTTCTAATTGTGTGAGATGTATTGTTTTCCTTTAGTCATTGCACGTTTTGATTTGTCTCCGTTTTGATGACTGTTCAGTCAGAAGATGTTGTTTAAAGTGTGAAAAAAGTATTTGGCGCATAATCAGTTAAAGGATTATATGCAGCTTATTGAAGAGTAAATATGGACAATGCACAATGAATAGACTGGAGTCTGACATTATGACTTTTAGCGATTTTGTTGCAATGAAAATGGGACATGTTGATGTTAAAACCTTTACATAATAATCAGCAAGGGCCATGAATAAATATCTAGTTTGTGTGGCAAACCCAGATGTATCAAGTTGCTGTATGTTGCAGTATTGGAAATAAAGAAAAACTATGTTTATTTTAGAGGTACTGATCATCCCATCAATCTCTCATTTCGGTTTTACTATGTCAGTGCTCTTGAAAGCAGAAGGTCATATTTTCTTACACACGTCTGAACGCCAGTGGTTTGTGGATGCCTGGGGTCCACAAATAGAGTTTTGAAGACAAACTATGTTGTGCGTTTACATTGGCTCTTTGAGAAAAATGTAACTTACATTGCATGTTGGTATGTGCAATTATGGTAACTGTGACTAAGTATAACAGTGGCATGTGCGACCTTTGTAAACAGAACAGAGTGCCAATGCGGTGTGTAATATTAATGAGGTATGTTTTCTCAGTAATTTGAAACTGAGTTGTTACTGGTGTGTATGAGATATCAGGGCTTGGTGGTCAGTCACCAATGTGAAATTTCTTTCAATAACAAAGTGAGGAAAATGCCCCCACATGGCTGATCCGGGAGTTGTTCCCTACCTTCTGTGCCAGGATGGCCCCGTGGCCCACCAGGCTGGTGTCAATGGTGATATATGTGTGCCATGCAGGGTTGAAGTAAGCTAAGTCTTGAACAATTGCTACATTCTCCTTGATCTTGGTAAATGTGTGTTGGCATTCTGGACACCACTGAAACAGCTCCTCCTTCTTTAACAATCGTCTCTAGGGCTCTGTAAGGATGGTGTACCCCGGAATGTATCTTGCACAGTACCCAGCCATCACTAGGAATTATCTCTCAACAGCCACTTGCCAGGGCACCAGTAGGTCACTGATGGTGCTCAACTTATCCGGATCGTGTTGCATCCCTTCCACTGAGAAGATTTGGCCATAGGTCCTGGGTTTCCACTTGTTAATATTGCATTTATCAAAGGTCAGTGTGAGTCTTGCCTTGCTTAGCGTCTCACACACCACCACAAGGGCCTGGTCATGCTCCTCCTAAGACGTCCCACAGACCAGCAGGATATCGTCACTGTAGTTGAACGCTGACTTGATGGGTATCAGCAGTTGTCTAATTGCCTCCTGAAATATTTCTGCAGCTGATGAGATGCCAAAATTAAGGTGCTTGTACCTGAAGAGGCCCTCATGTGTCACAAATGTTGCGATGAGCTTTGACTTAGGATGTAGCTCCAACTGATGATAACCTTGATTAAGGTCGATGTTAGAGAATCTGTCATTTCTGTTCAGCTGCACAATCGTGTCTTCAATCTTGGGCCCCGGGTGGCATTTTCTCTCTATGGCTGTGTTTGCAACCCTCACATCCATAAACAGTCTGCTCCTGCCACTATCCTTGAGCACCTCTATGAATAGTGATATCCATTGTGTCAGGCCCACAGCCCTCGGTATGATCCCATTGTCCAGCAGTTGCTGTAGCTCTTGCAACACCGCTCTCTGGAGGTGGAATCCAACCCTCCTGGGGTGCTGCAGCACAAGTCGCACAGACTCATCGATGTGCAGCTGTACCACTGTCCTTTGTAGACTTCCTAGGACTTCAAACAACTCAGGGAGCTTTTGACGTAGGGTTTCTTTTGACATGGATGCTCCGGATATGTGGGCAATGACTCCATTTTTCTACCGAAAACATCTCTGGAACTCACCACCTCATCACCCTGATAGCAGACATCTACCAACTCCAGGTATTTTGCCATCTGGTAGCTCAACAGATGCTTCCCATAAGCAGGTCTTCTGATCACATGAATCATGGTGTCCCTTTGTGTGATAGAGTGCGGCAGAACTGACCAATAGATGTGAATCGCACATTGGCACCCCACTCGGAAATGCACACCATGGAATGCGACAAGCTGTTCCGGTCACCCGACTTTAAACATATCTGCTCTCTATAATTTTGACAGTGACACCTGTGTCAATTAAGAAACAGTGAGAAGCTCTGTCTATCTCGACCATGACGTTTGGCCATGGATTCCTGTTCTCCCTGCAACAGGTTTACAAATTCGTCTATGTACTTGAGTATGGGTCAAACCAGTCTCCTCATAGTCCTGGTACATCTCTGCTGCATAGTCATATTGTTCCGGGTGTCTCGTTTACTGTGTCATCTGTGCTTCGATTTGCAGCTCGCAATACGCAAGGCCCAGCTCCATCGCTCTCACCGTGGGATCTATGCGTGGATTGCTGGTGGTCTCCATGACATCTACATCGGCAGTCTGTTTGGGTACCTCCATGGTTTCTGCAAGGTGTTGCACCTGATGGGAAACAGCCGGCCTTCCAGGCACACTCTGTGGAAGTGGTCCTCTTGACCCACACATGGAGCATCTCTGGTTCACAGCTCGACAAATCGCTGAGTGCAGGAAAGCTGACCCACACTGAAAACAAATCCTGTTTCGTCTGTTTGTATCCCTCTCCACCGGGCCCTCTTGTCATAGCCTGTAGGCCTGTGTATCCTTTGGGTGCTGAGCCGGCTAAGTTCATAGCTGCTATGGTTGCGTCTTTGTACATTTTCGTATTCAGAGTTTCCATCGAGATGGCTTGTATCTCAACCCTTTCATGTACTTTGGCAAGTTCAATTACCTCATCAATCTCAAGTGGTTTCTTCAGTCATTGCTTCCGGAAAGCTGACGATATACATCTCTCAATAAGACACAGTCGTATGGCTTCATCATCTGAAAATCTTGAGTATTGACAGTGCACAAGCTTCTGCCTCAGTCAAGTAATGAATTAATTGAAGGTCTTTGTAATTGTAATCATAATTGTTTATTTGTAAAGCGCTTATACGCAAGTGAAGTGCTTGTGTGGTAGCCGCAAACACTGGCTGAACACATATCATTCATAATCCCTGTTAGGCTGTATCACCAGTTTCTTGGCCAAGGCTACCACAAGGTCCTCATGCAACACTTTCTCAGTATCCGGGATGGTCTTAATGACAGGTTGGTGAAGTTGTTGCTGATGGCGGGTGACTTTTTTTCCTCTACAGCCTTTATAAAGTGATCAAACTCCTCTACTCATTCAACCCATCGGGGTCCTTTGTCATGCTAGGTCTGCAATGTGAATGGGGATGGCTTCATGCGGAATCCAGCTCTTGTGCTGAAATGCTGAGTGACAGGTTGATCCAAACCCAGATCTTCCATGGGGGCTCGTAACGGTGGTCTCGACTGCTACAAACGGTGGTGACTGCAGCCTCCTATGCGGCAGTGTTCTAGGGGTGGTGTTGTTCTCACAGCAGTGTTAATGATCAAGACCCGCTGTGTGCAGCAGTCAATCTGCAACTGAGATGCAGTGGTTCAGGGAAACAGCAAGGAACATTCTTGAGTGCACTATTCAAGCAGAGGCTAGCAGGATGGACAACCTCTTGTGGGTTTTAATCAACGCAACAGTATATTAGTTACATACTCACAGCTCCATGGGTTGGCACATCTCCTGCTCCAGCAATGCTTGTGGCTCACTTCATGTGAATGGCATGTGCTTGTTGTGACCAGCCCAGGTGGGTGCTGCAAAACCTGCATGTGGGTGCCTGCTCCAACATACTCTGTACTCCAAAGGTGTCCCCATGGCCTAGGAACCATTATACGCCTGACATAGCAGGCACTCTTCTCCATGACCCGCTGGGGAAAAATGAAGCTGCAGGCGGCGAGCGATGTGCATCTGCAACGCGGGAACTTCAAACAGCTTCTGGATGGTGTGATGGTGTTCATCCACCTTCTGAAGGCAGAGGCAAACTCAATGGCACGAATAGCGTGGCAACAGTGTTCTCTGTCCCCAGACAGCAAGGGCAATCTCAGACGCAATCTCAGACGCCATGGGAAGTGGCAACTGCAAATGCTGGATGCTGCCACCTCTTGGAGCATGGCTGACGGTGTGAATTCCATGGATATTGCAAGCTGCTTCCCAAGGATGCTGCTGAATACAGCCGGACAGGACGCTGCAGACATCAGCAGGAAACAATGCACAGCGCGAGCCATCACCCTTCATCGCCAGTTGTTGGACTGGCCTACAATTTAAAGGAGGACACAGAGCCAGGTCTGGATTCAACCTCTTTATTCTTCATACTGCTTTTTGCCTTTTCTTACTCCTCCCCTTCCCGTTGCATGGGTTGCCCCTTAAAAGGGTCCTCACACTGCCCCTCCTTTAACCCATAACACATGGTACGATACACTTTCACAGATCTGTAGTACTGAGAGTACTTTAACCATTGAGGGTGCTACAGTTGTTATATTGCTTCTTGATTTATACATCAGCTGGGATTATAAGATGTGTGTGGTCAGGGCCCTGAGGATGCAGAAGGGCCCTGCACACCAGTGAAGCTACTGTGTGATTAGCAGGGGAGCGAGAGAGTGAAGGAAGAGGTAAAGAGGAAGGTCTTGAGGATTTTCCAGAATTTAAGGAGGTCCTGCTCAAGATGAAGAGGGAGCGGGGGCTGTTCCAAAGAAGAGCGGCTGAGGAAAGCTATCAAACACCTGCCATAAGTTTTCCAAACCGCGTCACATGCAAGGAGTTGGTGCCAGAGGAAAGCAAGGGTCTAGAGTGGGAGTATTCGGTCAGAATGAGTTGCAGATGGAGTGTTCCCAGACCCCAGACAGCCTTGTGGATGTTGCAGAGGGATTTTAATTTAATCCATGTTGCAATCACGAGCCAGTGATGACTTTGTAGGGCAAGAGAGATGCAGTCCCTTGGCTCGAGGCCATGGATAAGGCTTGCTGCCCTATTCTGGATTAGCTCGAGGGGTCGCAGAGTGGATGAAGGTAGATTAAGGACGTATTGCAATAGGTATTGCAATAGTCAAGCCTATAGAGAACCAGAGCCCGGGTAACATTGAGTCTTTGGGAAAAGGCGAGGAAAGGTAGAATTCCTTTTAGAGGGGAAAAGCTGAAAGTGGGACTTATTGGCAATGTCCTGAGTGTGAGGGAGGAAGGAGAGAGAGGGGTCGAAGATGACTCAGAGGTTTCTGGTTTCCGAAGAGGGATCAGGGGGAGAGCCTATTGGAGGAAGGCTACAGTGAACGGAAGAAGTTGGGTGTGAGGTCCCAATAGGGAGGATCTCTGTTTTGCTGGCATTGAAGCAACGATCATTAGAGGTACACCAGACCTGGATGGCTGAGAGGCAGTCAGGGATGAAGGAGGGTGCAAGGGCATCTGAGGAAGTTTGAAGAAGAGTTGTGTGTCATCAGCATAGCACTGGAAGGTGGGGGAGAACGAGGAAATGAGGTGTTCCAGGAGAGTAAGGTAGATGTTAAAGAGCCAAAGCAAAAGAATGGAGCCCTGGGGGACACCACATGTGGAGGTAGAAATAGGAGAGGGCAGGTACTGTTCATTTGCATCCTTTTTCCAAATTTGTTAAACTGTCATTCTTGCACTGGACTACAGACATACTTTTGCATATCCTACTTTGTCGCTAACTGCACATTTTCCAATGCCTTAAAACATTGGTGCATTTGATGGATCTCAAGATCACTAAAATGGATGTCAGCCTATTTACCATCTTTTCAGTTAACATCAGACTTAAGATTTCACTGTGAAAGTGTTGTAACTCCACACATCATCCCTTAAATCAATTACTTCACCAAGGAACAGGTTAATCTGCGTATTTCTTACATCATTCCTCATATCTTTTTTTTGCCTACCACAATGCCATTTTTATTATTTTTCATATTTATTTTCATATATCCCCATCTTGCACTTTTTTCTAACACTGTTTTTTTACTCACAGTTATAGTTGGGTTTTTACTAACCATTCGTTTGCAAAAGTATATCATTTTCAAATATTGATCTAGACTCCACTGAATTGTTAGATATATGATTTTTTTATTTAGTGTAGTAACAAATAGTATTCATTAACGTTCTTTTTTAATCTTTTCTAGTTAACAAGGACAACACATGTGCACACATTTAAATCTTTTAATTTTACTTTCACGAATTACTCAGATTTTATCTTAGGGAAAAGTTCATAAAATCAATTACTTTTCATTATATCCATTGTATTATTTTTCACTATTTTGCTTTCCATTTCCATTTCTGAGGTTGTTACAGCATTTCCAAGCTCAAAGCTTTTAGTAGGCCATCAAAATAACTTTTCGCTCACCAATAAATACAGCATGTATATGTACCCCAAACTGAACAGGATCAGCTAAATTATTGTTATTCCTAAAATATTCTTTACACTTCTATTTTAGTACTTTATAATTATTGGGACGTGTGATCTAACATCGTTCTTTTAAACGTATGTGCAGAGTATCTACTAGAATGTCTCCTCTTACATCAGTGTCATCTGAGAGATGCCTGGTTCATATTTTATTTGCCACTAATTATACAGAAGCTATACCTATTATCATATAATCACAGACATGGGTTGTACTTGTTATAAAAAATAAACATATTGGCCCCCATTATGAGTATGGTATAAGTGGTAAAAGTGGAGGTAATTGAGTTACCTCCAATTTTACCACTAAGCCAAATTATGAGTTTTGGTGTTGTGTGGAAAATTACCTCCAGCAAAACCCTGGAGGTAAATCTTCTCACTCAACGCCAAAAAATCAGCAGAATTACTGCGGGGGAATTACCGCAAAAAAATGCCCCATTGTGTCCCCAAAATAAATGGGGAATTACACCACCACCACCACTTGTAATCAGGCGGAAATTCAGCACGACGAAGTGGTGGTAAAGGTCATTTGTTTACCACGGATTTCAGGTGGTATTACGCCTAACTCATGATCAGGCTCATTGAGTTGTTGGTAGTACTTCTTGTGTCTTGTGACAATATCGCTTGCCCAACTTTAGTGGTGGATGTTTGGGTTGCCAAGGGGGTCAGGGTGCTGCCACAGGCCAGGATATGCAGCCCCCAAGGTCACTTTGGCTACAGTACCCTGGCTATCCCCATCATGCCATGTGATTGAGGCAGGGGCTTGTCACATTTTTGCCTTTGAAGCTCATATCAACCATGCTGAGGGATGGTCCTCCAGAGGTGGCAGCGCCTGAACACTTGTCTCCCATTGCATGGATACACCATTCATATAAAAAACCACAGGGGAAAAGACCATGACACCGACTAAGACAGGAATTCAAGCAGTGAACCATTCGCATCTCAGGGTCCCCACAAACATCCACATGCCACCTGTTAGGCTAATGGAGTCCTCCCAGAGGGTGGTTGCACAACAAAGCCGCAAATCATCCACAAGGGTGGGGCCCAAACATGAATCCATATCCACTGAATAGGGAGACACACCTGAGCTCCCTTAAGAGAGGTTCAATGGTAGGATCAACCTATAAAAGAAAGGGCCCGGGGGGAAAAACATGAAGGGGGGTGTGGAGCAGGAGCACATTTGATGACAACTGGGAAAGAATGCAGAATGATCTACAACAGGAGATAAAATGTCAGAGGCAAGACCCAGTGAGCTGGAGAGAGAAAGGCCCTGGAGGTGGAGAGAAAGAAAACCATGACTCTGTGGAGGGGGAGAGACCCACGAAGCTGTTCAGAAACACCCATGTAATGACTTCAATATAGTGAGTATATTTACATTTCTTTTTTTTGGTTCTTTAATGCAGATATGTCCCTGATTTAACACCCCCGCCACAGCAATACACCACATAATCTGGGACAAGAAATAGGCTGTTGCTATATATTCTGTTTTATTTAAAATAATAAGGCAAGACTTAAATAAGGTCTCCTAAATTTCAGTGCTTGGGAATTAACCCACAATATCCCATGTAAATACAGGCAGCATGTCTACGGAAAATAAACACAACTTTCCTGCTATTACCCTGCTTATGTTAACATTCACAAGGGATACAGACATTGATTCATATAGAAACAAATCTGAATACTTTTCTAGATAAAAGAATAGAATCCTTTACAGCATAAACATACCAACTATCACTGGCATTGCATTTCAAGAAGACAAAAACATTACTGGAATAAACCCTTCAATTTATACTGCACCTAAAACGGTCACAGAGAACATCAGCAATAATTGGCATTAGAGAAAATATTGGGTTCCCATATGCATTTCCCATTCCATGGTTGCTTCAAATTTATTATGTGATGGATTATTGGTTTCTAGCATATATATATAGGCACAAGAATATTTGACAGTGTTAATTTGCCTAATTTTTCTACAGGCCTATGTGTACCTGGTATTGAAGGGTCACCCAAACAAGAGATCAAAAACTGAAGTATAAATGGAATATGTAAATTCACTTTATTTGGCATTAGTAGTCCATTCAAGATAGAAAGTTTTCTTTTCAGTGCAATGTTATTTGGAATAACAGTGTTGGTTATTTAAATTGACATTATTATCCTAGGAATGATGCGGAGGAAATAACCATCATCCGATTGCAATTTGTGGAGTAACACTATTTTCCTTTTATGTAAAATGTGTTTTTTGCAGGTCAGGAAATCTATCAATACCCTGCAAATCGTTGTGTCATGTTGTGTACCATGATCACAAACCCAGATATAAATTGCACCTGTGAAAACTCTGGTAATTAATTCATGCTTGGCTACAGTCATATAATAATATGCCCAGTGCAATTAGAGTCTAGGGTATTCTATTTTAAATATGCTGTCACAAAGTTCCATTTACCGGTCCAGTCCTTGCTTAGTGACCTAGATTGTAAACAGGGTTCCTCCAATAGACTTTAAATTGCCATCTGGGATTTAACTAATTCTTGGTACATGTATCTAAATGCACTGGAGTTATTGGGATTACTTTTGGTTCATCTTTCAAAGGCCCATAACAGGTTGGGACATCAACTGCTCCAGGTCACCCTGCCAGTTCAGCTTTTCCTTTCAGTCTGTCACCTACTCCTAAATCCAGCTCAGGCGATATGGTTCTGTTTTTGAAAAGGACTCTATATTTGGTTTCCTCTGGAAACAACCGTCCTAATGATCATTTTGATCATATATATCCGAGAAGAAATCCAATTAGCTCTTCTTACGCAGGCATGTACTTTCTCTTCTTCTTTCCCCTAGAACTTGCTCAACTTCCTATCTTTTTATTTTTAAACAATCCACAAACTCAGCCATTCGGCAATACGTTGGCATTGCAATTTTTGGTTGCCTGGGGCCTGTGATGGTTCCCTTTATTTACTAACACCAACCAGAATCCTCACCTTTGCTTCAACTGGCCCAATGTATTTTGCCATGCCACTAAGGGATACATTGCACTCCTCCCGTCGTGAAGTTGGACTGAAATATAACTTTACCTCCTCATTTTCTGCATACACTGTACACAGTTAAATTCAATTCACTTCTTGAAATGACGGATACATTATTGCTTACAACACCTTCAAGCATATTAATGTTGAATAAGACCTGGCAACATTGCATATATAATGTAAAATGTACTACTTCCATTTGTTAGTAATTTATTTTTCACAAAAATATCAAACCATTTTCAATAAGAAAGCAGATTATACATACGTCATAAGTAAAAAATGCTGCCTGCCATATATCATACTCCATAACCATAGTAAACATACACATCTACCGTGCGCCAACACATGTTTCAATGTACGGGAGGTGAGTGAAATGCTCGGCCAACTTCACGAGGGGAAGAGTGCAATTTATCCCTTGGTGACATGGCAAAATACATTGGGCCAGTTGAAAATGAAATTTAAGAGAAGCTGTGATGAAGGTCCCTTAATTCGAGCAGAAGAGAATGTAGATAGAATGTCCATACAGGAATTATTGGAAGGCAAAGTTTATTTTTTTTTTAAATGGCAATCATTTTGTATTTGTAACAACGTTTTCACAACAGAGTAAACAAAATAAGAAATGCATAACAAAAATCTGGAAAAAGTTACACTCTGATTCAGAGTTACAAAAATGTTTTAGCAAATTGCCTGTCTTTGCCTACAAGAAAAGCAACTTGTTGAGAAATGTGATTGTACATGCAATGATTTGTCATGATATTACAGGTGATGAGATATATAAAGGTATTATTCCATGCATGAATTGTTTAATTGTAACAACATTATGAAAAAAGGTAATGTAATCCAATATCCTTACACTGGTAGGAATACAAGTTGGGACATCAACTGCTCCAGGTCACTCCCAGTTCAGCTTTTCTGTATTTTTTCCGTATGTTTTCACTATACCATACCTCGACTTGTGTTACATAGGGGCTGATTTATAACAAAGTGTTTTTCAATAGGATTGCACTTGTGTATAGGGCTTTTATAAATCATGCCCTACAAATATTCTATGGCATCAAATACCCTTGCAAACTATTTTATTTGATGTGACAAGAAAGGCAAAAATTAAATGGTGTGAAAACAAATAAAATATTTGTACAAATAATTGCTCATCACCTGTTACCTTACATGTTTTAAAAAATGGTCACGATACTTCACAGTTATGCTTTATCACATTAGAACAAAATCTCTAAGAGAGGAGGTGAGGTCATTCAAACCAAAGTCTTGTACAAAGAGAAATATTTTGGATTAAAAGATTGGACTGTATGACACCTAGAGGTATGAATCAAGACTGTTATTGTTCTTGTTTCCTTTAAATACTAAAAAAGTATACTTGCTTGCAACCATTAAATGCAATATGGATTGGACAGAGTCATATTTTTATATGGCTTGTTTTGAGAAGGACAATTTTATGTATAGGGTGAACATGTAAATTACATGTAAGGATTGGAACCATTCCAAGATGGCCCCTGTATTGGTTTTATTCAAGTTTTAAAACACGAGTCATATTTGTTTTCTTAATTTGTCTTATCTACATAGATTTCCTCTAGATTTTCGACTTCAAGGTTAATCTGAATAGTCTATCAGGACTTATATAATTTAGCAGCATATTCAATTTTATGTCAAATGTCAAACAAACAATATAACCACATTTTAATATAATGCCATAATTCGACAAGCCATTTTTGAGATTGTAGTCAGGGGGGATGAAATGTGATGATGTCACAACAGCGACACCTAAGGATCTCTCGTGCTTGAGAGTAGGGTATATAATGCATAAACTAGAGTGAGGTAAGTTTCTTTGTCGCACTCAGCAAAGCGCATCAATAAGAAGGGCAGCAGTACTGTCATTAAGATGAGATTGAACATGCAGGTGTTTGTGATAGTGTTGTTAGGGATACAAAAGTTGAATCACTACTGAATATTGTTTGATTTATGTATAGATTGTGTGTGTGGACCATCAGTTAACAGATGGCTAGAGACATCTGATCACTTTTTTGAAGAACAGCAAACTCTATAATGAGTTATGTTAACTCCCTAGTGAACATTTTGAAATGTTTTACTTCAACATTAATATAACCTTATATTGTTTTTTTTGGTCTCCCTTTACTTCCTTGCGGAATTGTTATGTTTTTGAGTAAAATAATCATTGGGAATCTGAACCCAGTAAAGTAATTTTAAATCTACACTATCGCTATCAGATCAGTGGTACAAAGTTGCAGTTTGATGTGTATACTTTATCTTATAAAATGGACATTATATTAAAAGAATGTCATTAAATTGTAGAAGATATGATGAGTAACTTCCCAGATAAATAACACGTTTGTATTCGAAACGCATTGACCTAAAAATACAGATCCCATATGATTTAGTGAGAACTCATATCAATATGGAAATATATATGATATGATATGAAATATCAATTGAAACGTAATTAATTGATAAAAAAGAGCTTTATGTAGCTCGTTATAGAGTGTGGGGGGCCAACTCCCGACTTAGGAGTCGACGGTTGAATAGTTTGTTGAGATATTTGGGGTGGCTAGATCCCTTGTTTCCTCCAGCACCATAAACAATTTGATATTTTATTGAAATTGGTCGAATGCTGAGTGCACCAAAGCGACTATATATTAGAATGAAAAAAAGGTTTCACCAGCTGTAATGGCAGGAAACGTTCACAGTAACCATTAAGAAAAATCATGCATTTTACAATATTTGCATCTATACTGGCATACATTTGTTGCAGTGGCAAGCATGTAGCTCCTTTATTCTTACGCATCCCTCACATTAATGCACTGCAAATCCCCCAGCTCTGCAAGAGCAGGCCACTGACAGGTGCGTTTTTATAAAACTGCCTATCAAATAATATGATGGTATATTCTCTATTTCTCACATTCTTTAAATAGTGCGATATGAATCTTGTATCCCACAGCACACTTAAACTACTGAAAAATTGAGCAGAGAATACATTTAGAAACTTGCTTAACTAGAACCTGAGAACAAAACCATCCTTATTCTCAATGGGACGAATGTGGAAGAAAAGCACGGAAAAGGCATTCCGCACCTTTTGTTGTGTCTGCCTCATTCTACTGTTGTGGTCATCCTGGGGATTCCACACACAGTAGGCCTGATTTACAAAAACCTTTTACAGTGTGTAACCCCATTTGAAAACGCTTTGTAAATCAGGTCCAGTGCCTCTCCACTGCTGCACTATTGTGAATTAGGATTTCTAAGCATGGTTCTGCAACATCAAGGACATATTCAAGCTGGTCTGCAAATTCCATGCATGGTTCTGCAACATCAAGGAAATATTCAACTGGTCTCCAAGGATTAGTAATCTGATCCCTGTGGCTAATTCTAATACCTACCTACTTAGCCCACTTTTCCTGCATTCGGCTAAATCAAGTGCAGCCCACATACATCAGTGGTGCAATGACAGCTGACAAGTTTGTTATGGCAACGGGCATTGCAGATTGTCACTGAGCACATGGGAGCAATACCTCTCAATTCACTGCACCCTGTATTGAAAGGCACAGGCCCCTGTGATCTGCCTCTGTCAAAAGTGACAAAAGTGTGTTTTACCGCAGGATGCAGTAAATGATCAGAATGAGGGTGAAGAAGCCAGAGAGCCAGGATTATATTTCATCTTCATTCCCCATGGCAAACAGAATGGCATCATCAGATGTATTTGCTAAAACAGTGTATCCATCATTGCAAAAGATTTTTTTTCTATTCTTGTTATAGAAAGAAATGACATCTGTTCCCTATGAAAATGCACTCTATTGTTAAGATGTGTTTGCGGATAGCAGTAGTGTGGAAGCTGGTTTGAGATTCGCCTTCCCTCAAAAACGGTCTGTATTGTATTGTATCGTATTGCATTGTATGGATATGTGTAAAGTGCAGACTAAGGCCAAAAAGCATCTAGGAGCTGATTGAAGTATAGAGATGAGTGCTGATCAGAAGGGCAGGATCAAAAGGTATGATTTCAGCCAGCACTGAAAAGACTCTTCCCCTGCAAGAGCCCTGCAAAATCTAGGAACACGGAGCAGAATTTACGAGGAGGAACAGAGAGTTCTAGTGGGTGTATTCAGGGTCAGCAATGCACCAAGAAACTCAGAGTTATAAATGTCATGGTGCACTAGTTAGAGGATCTTGAACGTGATCTGGCTTCTAATAGGAAGCCAGTGGAGCTAACAAAGCAAATCCTTAAAGTGTGGAAGTATGGGGGCCCCAAGGGCCCGTCGAGTTGCTGAGTTCAGGAGAATTTGAAATTGATACAGCATAGACGCTGGTTGCCCAAGATAGATACCACTGCAATAGTGAACCAACCCCATAATGAAGTGGCCACCTCAACTCTGGACTCTAGAGGAAGAAATGGTAGGACCCACTGTCCCATACTTTTTACTGTTAGGACTGGTTTGGGACAAAGCCCCAAAGAGGCTGGTCAGTAGCCAGAAATCCACAGAGCCCCATCAGCAGGGGAATCAACCATGAGAGCTCTGTTCTATTCCCATTACGTTTGAGCCAGTTAGAGGCCATCCAACTTCCAACAGGTGAAAAAGAATCTGCGAGTCATCTGCGTAGGAGTAAAAATACAACCCATGTTCTGCAATCAGATTAGCCAATGGATGCAAATATCAGTTGAATAAAAAAAGGAGATAGGGCAAAGCCCTGAGGGACACCACCTGTCAATGGTGAAGGTACAGATTTAAAAGAGGGAAGTGATACTGTTTGAAGGTGATCAGCCTAAAAAGAGGCAAACCAGCAGAGTGAGAGGCTAGTCACCCCAATTCTCTCTAAACTCTAAAGCAAAATCTCATGGTCGATGGTGTCAAAAGCTGTGGAGAGGTCTAGGAGAATCAAAACCCTCACCTCTCTGTGGTCTTGAAGCAGAGCAATGCTATTCATAATTGTGACCAAGGCAGATTCTGTACGCATACACAGCCAAAAGCCAGACTGAAATGGGTGCAAAGGGTAAATAGATTCTAAAAATTCTGAAAATTGAAAATTCTGAAACTCCATCAGTTTCATGAGAGCTGGCAGTAAGGAGATGGGCCGATAGTTCTCCACCACTGAAGGATCCAAATGTACCTTCTTCAGCAGTGGAGAAATTATCCCTGTCGAGAAGGAATGGTTTAAAGCTGCAGTAAATAATGTGATAGATTTTTATGAAATAGACTGAATCACATGAAGAGGAATCGGGTACATGGGAGAAGCAGATTTAAGTCTCAAAAGCGAGACTAAGGCCATGCTATCAGTCATTGATTGATATTGAAAAGCACTGATCTGCCTATCCTCAATGTTAGGGGTAACAAGGCAAGGGTCCCGGGGGTCAGACCTTCCAGTCCCAATCGCCTGCCGAATATTCCTAACTTCAGAATAATTCATTATGCTAACAGCATGTTGTATTTTTTCTTCTCATTATACTGCTGAATCCCCTCTCATTTGGGAGTCCATATAGCCTTATAGAGATTCTGGTAACATATCATAGACTGTGGATCACACAGCATCCCATGTAGACAAATGTTGATCATCTGTAGCTAAAACAACAGCAGATAGTTTGAACCTAATGATGTCCACTAAATAATTCCTGATTTCATTGTGCCCCAACATATCAATTATATGCCCTAGCGTAACGTAAGAAGGAAATAACATTCAATTCATCTAAGTTCTAAAAACAATCGACACAAACCTGATGACTCTACATGCCTCATTATGGGTCCAGCAATAACCGTGCGGGTGCTACCGGCGAGTTGCCGCGGAACCCGTAATGAATTACTGGTGCCTGACTTCCCAGTGCCAATGGGCTATTCCAAGTCCGGCGGCCGGTAAATCAGACGCTGGTAATTTTATTAATCCCCTTTCCCATAGAGTGCAATGGGAGTGGGGACATGGAAGCACCGGCACGTCTTGGCCTAGCGTGATGGCTGTGCCCGGAAGGATCAGACCTTTCGGGCACAGCGGCTCTAGCAGGTACACCCGTAGTTTTCTGGTATGGAAACAACGGTGCCAGTAAGCTTACCTGCACCATTGTTTCCGGACCGGCAAACTTAGAATGAGGCGCTATGTGTTTTAGGGAGGATTGATTCTAGAGGCAGTTCTTAGGATTTTGGAATTCACAGCCTCCCAAGCAAACAGGTTACATCATCTGAAACTAGAACAACAACTTGTGACATTGTGATACCCATGACGTCATACGATATTTCGTTAACACAAGCATTTCATTTATCGGCCCAACATTTTTTGCCTCAATAGCCAAGCCCTATGTATACATGTTGATACTTTGTAGCCCCTTCCTGAGTCTTCATTCGATTTACATAGATCCAAGGCTTCAGTGTCTGTATGGACTTCAACTTGTATCATCAGTGACTTTAGATATAGCTTTCTTAATTCATGGGTGGCAGGGCAGAAAATAAAGTGTATGACGGTTTCTTCACTTGCATTGCACAAGAGGCACTCGCTGGTGTTTCCTGGCCTCCATGAGGTGGTGAATTTGGACACCTTCAAAGAACCCATTCTAAAGTTGCTAAAAAGTACATGGGCATACAGTGGTGTAATCCAGTACATACATTTTTCGAAACCGTAATCTGCCTTGACTACAATATATTCTGGTGCAGACTTTAAGTTCCTACATTTTGTGACCATACGCCCTCTGTATAGCTCTTTGTGTATCCTGGCCTTTATACATTTTCACTTTGATGTGTTTATCAGCTGTGGTTGGGATTATGCTTCCTGCTCATTTAAATTGTGGAGAGTTTTACTAACATGTGTCAGCCATGGCAATTTCCTTGCTCCCTCCTGCCTCATCAATTGAATCATACCTGCCCTGAATAAATCTAGCTCAGGCATCCCCCAGAGCCAGAGCCAATAGAAAAATGGGGCTGGCACTGACAATTGCATTGATTGGGCATGGGTCTAATTCGAGGTGCAACAGCACATTAGGCATAGATGAAGGGAGGCACAATTGTCTCTGCAAAAACTTATTTTCTACCGTTCTCTATGACTTCAGGTCAGCAAATCCCCACAATTCTATCCCGTAGAGGGCAGCTTCCGTGGCCTGCTTCTTATACCAGTCCAGGGCAGGGGAGACGGCACCCCACCCGTGATTGTTGAAAAAAGCATGGGTGCCACCACTGTACTTTTACAACGTGACTGTGGCTCTCGCAAATTGACTTGTCCAATTGCCCCTATCGCTAAAACGTATGCCCAGGTAATCATAATGTCTTACTTGTTCTAATGGCTGCCCCCTGCATTGATGCCAAGATTTTCTGTTTTACCAAATCTGGGTCTAAATACCATTGTTTCTGTTTTCTTTGTATTCAGAGACAGTTTTAGCACATTACATTTGTTCAGAAAAGCTAGCAATTACTGTTTTAATCCCTGGGGGGAGGTTGACAGAGTTACAGCGTCATCCCTGAAATACAGACCTGGGTATCTCAAGTTCCCCAGCTTTGGCGGATCCCTGCCTTCGTCTAGGAGATGTTTCTCTACATCCTCTATGTAGATACAGAACAGAAAAGGAGCCAAAGGGCAGCCGTGCCTTAGTCCCTTAGTGACATCAAATTTGTCAGTGATCTCGCCTCCCAGTCCCACCCTGACTATGGCCTTGTTCTCTTTATACAAGGATTTGATGGCCCTTAACAACCCTCTGGCAATCCTCTTTCCTGTAGGAACTTCCCATAACAATTTGTGCGGGACACAGTCAAAAGCCGTCCTTAGGTCCACGAAGGTGGCATAGAGTCTCATTTTCCTAAGGACACTATATTTCTGGATAATATTATAGAGACAGAAACTCTGGTCTATTGTGCCCTTCCCCCTCTGGAACCCTGCCTAATGTGTGCCTATGTTCTGGTTCTCTGTGGCCCATGTCTGTACTGGCCCTGAGAATACCTAGGCAAAAATATTGCCTGCACTGTCTAACAGGGAGATTCAGCTGTAATTGAAAGGGCTTTCCTTGCTCTCTTTTTTGTAGATAGGCGCTATTTCTGCCATCCGCCATGAGTCGAGGACAGAGTCAGTGGTGACGCATGCCTCAAAGAGCTTCCAGAGGATTGGTGCCCATATAACTGGTTCTTCCCTTTATAGATTTGTCGGTGCTTTATCAGGGCCTGCAACCTTCCCAGCCTTCTGTAATTTAATGGCTATTGCCACATCATTAATGCTGAATGAGAGGCCATCATCATCTCGGGTCTCCATGGTGGCACTTATTGGTTCTTCCTCCCTCTCTCCCCCATATAGCCGGGAGAAATGGTCCAGCCATGCCTCTGCTGCTATACTGCACTGCATCTCTACATTCCCTCTCACCTCAGCGCCCGACACCAGCTTCCAAAATGTGACATAGTCCCTCCAGTCGAGCACACCGGCCAGAGACTCCCATTTGTTCCTGTAGAAAAAGGTCCTTTTTTAGCCCGACCATTGATTTGTATTCAGACCATTTTTTCCAAAGCAGGGCTTTATCCATGGCATTACCTTTTGCCAGGGCATTTACCATCTCTTGTTTCACTATTACGCAGTCCTGATCATACCATTCGACCCTGGATAAGGCTTGACGTTTTATTTGTCGGATGGTGCTTGTTACAAAAGTGAACATTCCTGTAACCACTTCCCCCAAGTTCCCTATCACCTCAAGAGCTTCAGCATCATTTAGACTGATCTTTTCTAGATGGGTGAGGAAATTGTCATAAAGACATGGACTGAAATCCCCTTGTTTCAGTTTCATCCATTTGACAGTCCTATGGTCGTGACCAGCAGTTGAAATAGCCTGGTTTCACGCATTCTTGTCTGATGATGGTAAGGCAAGGCACTCAGCTTTGAGGGTCAATACTAATTACTAAGGGTCTATGGTCAACCTCAAAGTTACTTATTTTGGACCATGCATTAACTGAGACAAATATGGAGTCAATTATTGGAGAGCCCATTGGACCCACAAAAGTTGTGTTTGCAGGGCAGTCATTGATAAAGCGCCCATTACAGACTCTTATATCCAGCTCAGATAATTTCCTGATGGTGTCCATGGCAAGTCTGTGAGTTTTCTTATGGTGGGGAGCTCTTACGTTTGGAATGTCCCATGCCTCATCCTGATCATTCCATATACCTTCCAGGTGTTTGGGCCCAGCCCCCTGGCTTCCTGTTGGTGTTGCCAGTCCATATACTTCCTGGAGGACGACCAGACCCATTGTCTGGTGTACAAGTTAAACATTGAGATTTCCTGTCCTAGCTGTATCAGAGCAGGTGCTACATTTGCATTCTAGTAAGGTATCAAAGGGTCTCAGTTCATAAACCCTGGGGCTGATGCAAGAACATGCCAGGTGTATACTGTGGCGAAGGTGCAAGATTCACTGACTGAGGTATTTTGCATCAAATGGACGCCATCAATCTCTTGCCTCATTTCGCCCAAATTACACATGAAAACCCTCAGTCACAGAATAAGCAAAGGCAGTAAGCAGGTCATCTTTCAACCATTTATGTGAGTACAAAGAGGGCCGATTTGACCCTTTCTCCTATATTAAAATCCTCATCCCAGAGAACGATGGTCAGAAGGTTCACAAGCCCATCCCCTTCGACAAGTATAAGGCCTCACGCTTCAGACTGGGGGGTCATATCGCAGCATAAAAATAGTAGCCCTACTTAGTTGATTACAAAGGAAACCTACATTTAAGTGTAAAAAAAAGGTCCGTTTTTCCTGTGCGTTATACAAATGTTCATAATATAATCGTAATCAAATTCCCAGAGTAATTTTCGTACTATGGCAAAATCACCTTAATGCAGGAGATGCAACTTGTTGGCTATTTTTAGCGTTTCCTAGATGATTTTAGAAATGTACCCCAGAGGTTCTGTAAGAGCAAAATAATGCACGCTGCCACCCGGCGTGGAACAAACATATGTAAATATTCTCAATACTTTTTTCACAGCTAAGCAAATGAACTTCCTGCCGCCCACCTTGCGAGCAGAAGCATCCGTTACTGCGTTTTTAGGAAATCCCTTAAAACATGGCTGTTTGCCTAGGTTGTGATAGTCTCCAGATCTCAAGTCATGTAACTAAAGTGCTGCTCACTCGACTGTCCTTGTTCTGCCTATTGCAGGTAACTGGTACCGTAACAGCGCATCAATGCCTTTGGGTTGTTTGTGCGCTTTATAAATGAAATAAACAAATAAAATAAACAAAGTACATACACTGTACTGTACCTGTGTGAAGGGATGAGGATAATGCTGCCTGCCTGGCAGTTTTTTAATGGACATGTAAATTCAGTGGGCCTGATTTACTAAAGTATTTTGAATGGAATTTTCCTGCGGAGAGACGCTTTTGGAAACCTGGTCCCATCATGTGGCATGTATTGAAATCATTGTTAGCCTGTTCTTCATCTGTTCTATCTCTTCCTATACTTGAGCCCAGGGAAATTGTACTTAATGGCCCCCTTCTAATCTCACCCCACGGGCGGAATTTAGAAAATGCTGTATCATCAATGGAAATCTAAAAATCCCATCCGCTTGCAGTGTTGTTTAAGAAAACACCCAGAAGAGAAGGAATTAGGTTACCAGCTGGCATATGTCAGTGAAATAACAGTTGACATTGGCTTACATATGCCCTACATAATCATGCAGCTATTGCATGCTATCATCTAAAATGTCAATGCTATGAAATCACAAAGAATGGAGGGTGGCAGTGAGTCATGAATACATGTGCAATTATTGACCAAAGGAATGGCTACCAGTCTTACAGGCTCGATGTGACTCTCAAACGCCTTTAAATAAACATTGGACCTTAGAGTAAATGGGATCACAAGCCTGATGTGTAAGAGATGCACGCTATATCCAAATGCATAGGCTGAGTGCATTAAAATATCTGGCCAATTACACTTCAACCTTATAAAGCTTGAATGGCTAACATGCCATAGTTGTCTTATGTACTTTGGAGCCTAGTGATAGTAATCTGTGGGTGGGGAGACACAATGGGCCTCATTACGACCCAGGCGGACTTCGCGGTGCTAAATGCACCGCGAAGCATGGCGGAAAGCCGCCGATAGCGCCATGGGGGTTGGCGGATTTACCGCCCCATTCCGACCTCGGCGGAGCGGTAAATCCCCAATCCCCATTCTGCCCTTCCCCATTCCCATTTTCGCCCCATAGGGTATAATGGGAGTGGGGAAGGAGTTAATTACGCCACCGTAAAATACGGTGGCGTAATTAACAACGAGGTCCCGTAGCGCATGGTTTTCTCCGGCTGGTAAAACCAGGCGGAGAAAACCTCCATGGCGCTACGGGAACTCGTAGTATGGCGGAGAGGTACGCCATGCACTACGCTGGCGTAATACCCTCTCCGCCAGGGTCCTAATGAGGCCCAATGTGTTTTGCCCTCTCAATTCTGCACCTCCGAATCTCAATTCATGAGTCACGGATTCATGTTGGGCCCTTGGGAGGTGAAATGAGGCGGACTGCAGGGGAAAACAATCCACATCCAGCCCCCCCCAACCCTGCACACCAATGCCTTTTAAAGTGTTGGTAATGCTCCTGAAACTTGATAAGCTCCGTTACCCCAGGAAGAGGGGGGGAGGGGTTGTTATCAGCCTCCCACACAAAGAGGGCCAGTGAAGACATTTGATATGCTGTGCCTTTGGGGCCTGCCACTGCAAAAGCATCTTTTAAATTTCCATCTCCGTTTGGGAAGGTGTAAATGTAAAAAGAAAACAATTAATTCTTCTAGAAAGCATGAGCGTTTCTATTTAGACAGATCAATGATGCTTGGGGTTTTATCAGATCATGGGCCGCATTCCTCTTTCTCCTGTGCTTGGCCTTCAAATGTGCAGACATTTGACAGACAGGGGAAAGACACACAGATCTTGTTTAGATCAAGACACATCTAGGTGTGATACAAGATAAGATGCACTTTTTTCTCTGGCAGACTCGTCCCTTCCAACTTTCTGCGCTCAGCCGGATTCACAAAAGTGAGACTTCACCAGCAAAAGTATTTTCTGCATGTAGGTTTACTTTTGTGAATCAGCCCAGTTGCAGAAAGCTATACTCTTCTCCACTGTGTTTGCCAATGTTCACATAAGCAGAAACATCTCTAGTGAATCTGCCCTGAAGCCTCGGGTCATCAGATGTCATGGACACCTAGTCTGACCTTGTACATATTGATTGTTTCAACCCCAATATGTTTTACCAGAGGTACATTATTTGTCTATTATTACATAATTACATAATAGTATTGGCTATGCTATTATGTTTTGGCTCTCTTCTGTTAAAGGCTGTTTCAAGTGATTATCAGAGACCCCATGTGGTAAGGAATAACCCAACATCTGCCATCATGTCATGCGGACCATCGACTATCTTAATAATGTGTCTTATAACACTTCCAAATAGATAAATAAATGTATGTGTAGTCATGCATGGAACCCTTGAGTAAGATCTGATACACACGAGTGACCTTTCCCCTGGAGCATCTTTGCCGGTTGATCTATCATCTCACCTACAACCCATGATGGCACTCACTTTTTAAACTTTTGTATATCTATAAAATGCCAAGCGCTCAAATAATATCTGTTATTATCACCCTGTCGGGGGGAAATTCTCCCGGGGTCGGCTGGGCCGTCCGCGGACCTCCGGGCAGGGAGGCCCCAACTCCTCCCGTGTATCCCAAAAATGAGTATGAGGCACAACCAAGAAGCAAGGTGATTCTGCTGTTTATTAAACAAACAGCAGGGATGGGTCAAGGATCGTACGCGTCCGTCCTGACACTCTCTCTCTATTCGTGGGGCTCGCAGGCCCTTTTTACCTCAGTATGATGCGCTACTTGCGTCACCTGGGAAAGTTAGCAAAAAACCTATCGCCCTCTGGATTGGTTCCTCGAGTGGTAGGGTTAGTATAGCATACGTATAGAGAACGTTGTTAGTGGTTGAGGGTCAGTCAGGTGGTATACTTGGGTTGTCCCTTCAATTAGATACATGAAAATTGTTACATGAAGACCCCTGAGGATTGGCTAATGTTAATGGCGTCAGTGATAAGAGCCCCATGTTCTGATTGGGCCACTCGCGAGCCCCCCAGTCTGGGACCATCGCTGTTCCCGGCTCGCGGTGCACCTGTCATTTGCAACAATGTATGTGCAGACAATGCGAGGATTTGTTCATATGCTGGAGGGCAGACTACTCCCACTGCCGCAGATGTCCATTGAGTCGCTTAATTGTTGCTGCCTGTGTCTCAAAACGTGGGATCCAGGCGCCTCCCTCCTCCTGGGCCTGGCACCCTGTCAGGTTCGGCTTGGTCACGTGAGGAGAGACCGTGGTTGAGGCAGAATTCTGCACATTTAATATTGCATTTTCCACTGTGTGCCTGGCTTAGTTTGCAGGTGTGACCTTGGCTTCGGCTTGTGGCATGCGAGTTTGCAACATTGTGCCCTTGACTGTCTGCTCTCGCCGGGCTCATTCTGCAGGGTCCGCAATTGTACTCTTGCTCGTTCAATGTTCATGGAGGCTCTTGCTTGCCGCCTATTTGGGCCTGGTGCATAGGTGGGGATGTTTGATGCACAGCGCTTTAGGTTATGGTATCATATTGCTTTATCCCCAGTATCATGTCTTTGTTATATTTCTCATTGCAATGCATGGGGTAGGAGAAGCGTCAGCAAGCATTTTAGATGAGTTTGTTGTGCGTCTTGCGTTTCTGCATTTTTGAAAAACCTATGTGAAAAATAATAAAGATGCGCGTCAGTGGGTGTGTCCGTCACCTACGTCATAGCACTGGATATGTTCTTCGTGTGGATTGGTGTGGGAGTGTCCAGTGTGCATGTTTGCACGGGTGTGCTGACCGTTGGCCAGGTCGTCATGGCATCTCTAACGATGTGTTCATTTACTGTTGAATGGCTCAGTCGAGTTCATCCATGCCGCAGGTGTTGGCATGGGCAGGGCAGGCTGGTGGGCACATCCGTATGTTCCTGTACCAGGGTATTTGGTCGTCTGGTAGATGGGCAAACTCCTCTCGTGGCGGGTGTCTGGGCCGCGATCCTCTAGGCCAGGGGTGTGAGGGGATTGGTGGGAGCCTTTTCTTCCATTCTCCCACTTCAGTCCCCCCTCTGGTCGACTTGTCGAACACAAACATATCTTTTTCCTTATCTCCTCTTACTCTCCATATTTTGGTTACTCCTCCCAAATGTCCATAGTGGTTGACATGGTCTTCAAATGACCAATACATATATACACAGGTTCCTCCAGGTGTGCAGTATACCCATTTCCCTATGTAGCTCCTTGGG
Source organism: Ambystoma mexicanum (assembly GCF_040938575.1). NCBI lineage: Eukaryota > Metazoa > Chordata > Amphibia > Caudata > Ambystomatidae > Ambystoma > Ambystoma mexicanum. The sequence goes on from NC_090932.1 coordinate 722,432,037, forward strand.
TTTCTTGGGTTTTCGAGCTTCACAGATGGTGGGTCCAGGTGGTTGGTTGATGATCTGTTTGCGCAGTTTTTCTCTCTCTTTTATTATTGTGCCTATGTGCTGGCCATCATCTGCCGGCATCAAGGGGTGCATACCAACCATTTCGATCATTTTGTCTGTGGTGCGTGCTTTCCGGGCCTTCCAAAATCTTATTATGATCAGTGCAGCTCCAGCCAGTATTATGCATCCAACTATAATCTTCAGTCCGTCCGACAGCCAAGATGGCATCCATGACCATAACAGTGAAAACCAGCTGTCATCCTTCTTCACTCCTTTACTTTCTTCCATCATTTTGGAGTGCCTCTGGGCCAGTTGTGATTCTGCTTCTGTCAGTGTACCATTGTCAGCATTGTTAGCAGGAATGAATGTGCAGCATGATTGTCCTATCTTTGCGCAAACTCCTCCTTCCATTGCTGTAAGGAGATCCAATACATATCTGTTCTGTAGTGCTACCATCCTCACTGCTTGCAGTTCCTCTTTTATTGCGTTGAATCCATTTACTGTAGAATTAATTGTCATCATTAGCTCCCATCTAGTTTTTTGGAGCCATTTTGCGTTTGTGTAAGCTTGTAGTCCCGGATGTATTATTGACGAGAAGAACATTGCTGCTCTGCTGAATAGTCTGTGTTCTGGTGGGATTGAAGTGAGTGCTGTTTCCGACCTTCCCCATAGGTAATTTCCTGTCAGAGGTTCTCCTTGTATTTTCTTTCTATTCAGGACATTGTTGTTGTTGTTGTCTTCGTTCTCTGGCCCCTTCTGAGGTTTTACAGATCTCTTCTTCCTCTTGTTTCCTTCATCCATTTTAGGGAAGTTTGCCACGTTCACATGTTTCTGGGGCACCACTAGTGATGGTACATTAACGTGTACCATTGTGCATAAAGCATTCCACAGAGGGGGCAGTGTGTGGTATGCCTTGTCTCCGCAGGCCCAGTAATGGTCCATTAATACTGCTGTTCCTGCTCCCCCCTCAGGTAACTCCATCACGCTTGCACAGTTGGTGTTGTACCCCACGTCCACTTCTCCTCTATGTTGGTAGCATACCTTAGGTGCAGACAGCGGCAGTATGGTTATTGGGTCTTTATCCTTCTCTATCCACATTAGCATGGGTATGTACTTGACCCAAATCGTCCAACATCTGTCATTGTGTTCATTAATAGTTGTAATATTTTCTCTTGTTATCATGTTGCTGCCAACCACTCCTATGTCCCATTTGTTGTCCATGTACACCTTCCCTGTTATTGTTACCAGTGGTCTTTCCCAACATCCTTGTTTACCAGGAACTTCAGTGGCGTACCAGTCACATGGTAGGTATTGTAGTGTTACTTTCTTTGTTCTCCCTTTTCAGGGCCACTTGTCATATATCAGCATGCAAACTGGTCTTGTGGTAACTCAAATAAGTCTTGAGGAAGTTGTTTTCGTATGGATATGTGTCTCGCTGGTTCTCCACTGTCCCTTGAAATCTCCCTTTTGTTTGGAACAGTGCCAAGTATACTATACATCGTGCTGTCTTTTCATCTATTTCCGTGGCAACGAATGTTCGAGAAGCGCTCATGGCGTATGGGATCAATGAGCAGACGTAGAGGCTGTCTTCGGTTGTCTGCTTACCTATTTGGGTCATGTGTTGATACCACATGTTGTTCGAGGCGTGTGCTGAATCTGATATGTAGTTGTCAATACCTTTATTATCTAAGTATGTGCTGCGTTTAACTCTATTTCCTTTATGTGCAATCTTGCTAGTACCACCTGACGTAACACCTGTTGCAGCCTTGGGTGTGGGTATATTAGGTTTGGGTACAGCCAAAATATTGATAGCATAACTTTTCTGCCATACAGAGGCAGCCTAAAACCCGGTGATCATCAAAATCCCTATCATCTTTATTACAGAGGCTAGTCTCACCAGCATTTTGCTCTTACCTTGCTGCAGTCCGGCAGCTTATTCTTGCGACGTTAAAGTTGCCCTCCTGAAAATTCTCAATATGCTTGTTATTAGCGTTAGTTGTTGTTTTCAAGCTCTCCCTATCAAGTAGTCGTTCAGTGCCCAGGCGAAGAGCTGTTCCCACGCCAATCTAAGTGATCTATCTCTTAGGGCAGGCAAGTGGTGGTGAAGATGGGGCATTGATTGTTCTATGGCCAAGATAAATGCTGTGTAGTAGACACGTATCCTCCTTCTTTTTAGGTACTTTGGCCTTTTTATGTGATAGACAAATTGGTGTGATAGCTCTTCAGGGTAGTTATCGTCTGAGGGTAGCATCTACTCCTGGGCAATGAACTTTGTTAGTTATCTCTTTCTTAGCAATACAATAATACGCGGTACCTGTATGTGCGAGAAAGAAAGAAGAGAACATTCAAGTGTTTACATGTGTATATGTGCAAGACAATGTCCTTCAATTGGGTGGTTACTGTAGTGGGTAGGGGGTTGGTGGGCAGAGGGTTTGGGGCTCAACTGGCGGAAGTCTCTTTACTCTTTGATCGTGTGACCATGGGGTGGGTGGTATGGGAATTACCAGTTTCTATTTCAGTAGTTGTCTCTGGGGAATCTGGGGGGTGGCAGGGTATGGAGACACTTAGGTCATCAGCTGTGGTATAAGTCTCTTCCTCCGTGGGTGATGCTGTTGCTGTTCTTCCAATGGCCCTGTCGGTGACGCTAGGGCGGGTCTGGAGTTTGCAGATCTTTACGTCGTGTAGGTGATTCCAAGCACGTTTGTCCTGCAACTTTATTGCTCTCGTAGATACCTCCTCTACCAGGTGGGGGCCAGTGAAGTGTGGGCTGTTCCACTTTCTATTGAAATTGCGGAGTAGCATGTGGTCACCTTTAGCAATTTTGCACAGTTTTTCCTTTTCCAATTCTTTATCCGCGTCTTCTTGTTGATCACTCTTAGACCCGCCCCGCGTGCGCTCGAGCTGTTGAGAAACAAACACTACACTAGTAATCAAAGAAGACACATATTGGTACATTTCATCACCAAGAATAGTTGCAGTGTTTTCATAGTCTGTGAATGCCCTTGATGTTGGCGTTAGAGGAAGGCGCATTTGTCGTCCGGTCACTACCTCATGAGGAGTGAGGTGGTGGTCGGAGCCTGGTCTATTCCTCAGCTCAAATAGAGCTAGTGGAAGGCAATACAACCAACTCTTCTTTGTTGTTTGCTGTATCTTTGCAATTGCCTCCTTCAGTAGGCCATTCAGGCGTTCGCATATACCGTTGGCCTGTGGGTGATATGCACATGCAAATTTATGCTTGATGTTCAGTAAGGATGTGATGTGCTGGAACATTTCATTAGCGAAATGCGGGCCATTATCCGACCGCAGTACCTCGCACACTCCCCACCTAGGGAAAACCTCCCTCACTAGAAATTTAGCTGCTCTAAATGCATCTGGATGTGAGCAGGGTCCTGCCTCAATCCACCTGGAGAATGGGCATACTACTGCAATCATATACCTATTTCCTTGACATACGTTGATCATATCAACATAGTCAATATGGATGTGCAGGAAGGGTCCCTCTGGCCGGGGTATAGTACCTTTTATCACTTTCAGCATGTGACTGGCCGTAAACTGTTGACATGTGAGACAATTGCTGATAAAATTTGTCACATGGGAATTTAACTCGGGACAGAACCAATCTTCCCTAATTCGTGCTGCAATAACTTCCTTGCCTGTGTGGGCTGGGTGGTGGAGTTGGCTCAGGGCGGTGTTCAATAGTGCCAATGGCATTATCATCTTTCCAGTGTTACCCTGGCGCCATAGTGCGTCAGTTGGTGACATTGTACATCCTCTTTTTACCCATATTTCTTTTTCTGCCATTGGTGCAGCTGCTTGTAACTCCATTATCTGTGTGGCTGGGAGATGGGTGTACCCTTCTCTTATCAACATCTCTTTAGCTATCCCCCTCCGTCTCCCTCTCTCTGACTCTGGGGGGTTCCATATCTCACCAAAATATGCAGCATACTTCGCATGTGCGTCTGATGCTGCATTTCCTTTTGAGATATGATCTTCTCCATTAGTGTGTGCGGTACATTTGGCCAAAGCTAATTCTTGGGGGTCATTTATTACTTCAATTAATTCAGCTAATAAGAGAGCATGTTGCACTGGGGTGCCATCAGCTCTCCTAAACCCTCTTCTCCTCCATTTGGACAATCCTGAGTGGACAGTAGACGTGACATATGCGCTGTCAGAATATATAGTCAATCTTTTGTCAAAGCTTTCCTTTAACGCCAAGATCAGTGCAACCAATTCTGCTGCTTGAGCAGAGTAATGTTGTGGTAATTGTACGCATTTCACCGCCACACACACCGGTTCCTCTGTCATTTTTACCACTGCTGCCCCAGTTCTCCTTATCCCATCACTTTGGTCTATTGTTGATGACCCATCAATGAACAAGAGCTCTCCTCCATCTAGTGCATTCTCTTCAACTTTTCTAGTAAATGAGTACATTTCGGTAGTCTGTGTACAATCATGTGCATAGTCTCCTTCCTCAATTACTTCCGCTATAAACCTTGCAGGATTAACTGTGCTGCATCTAACAATTGATAATTCTGGTCTAGATAAGATGATCTCATAACCTGACGCCCTCTGCGTGGTTAGTGTGGACTTAGGCTTGTTCAATATTGCAAATAGTGCATGTTCCACAAATAGTGTGGTTGGACACCCCATTGTTATTGATGATGCTTTCTCTACCGCAAAGGCAGCTGCCGCGAGACCTTGTTCGCAAGGGAAATGTCCTAACATCACAGGATCCAAGTGACCACTGTAAAATGCTACTGGTTTGTAACCCATGCTTGTTTTTTGAGCCAACACTGCTTTCATTACTGCTGAGTCGCAATGTGAAAATATAAAGAATTGTCGTTCATAATCTGGGGTGGCCAGTACCGGAGCCGTTGATATTGCATCTTTCAGTTCATCAAAGGCCTCTTTCATTTCCATTGTCCACCCCAATTTTTTCTCCCCTTTGTTAGCTTCTTTTAAGGCCTCATGTAGGGGTCCTATGTATGAGCTGTAATCAAATACCCATGCTCTACAGTAGTTGCACAGTCCCAGGAACTGCTGCAGTTCCCTCACTGTTTGGGGCAACAGCGTTTTTGATATGGCCTGTGCTCTTTGTGGTGCAATCTTTCATCCGTATTGGGATATGAGCTGACCAATGTATAGTACCTGTTCCTGACAGTACTGTAACTTTTCTTTGTCTACCTTGTAACCCTTTTCAGCCAATATTGTCAGCATCTTCAATGAGTCCTCTCTGCATCTTTTTTCGCTTGTGCTGCAAATTATTATGTCATCAACATACTGCAAAACTGTGCTTACCACTTCAATGTTACCCAAGTCCATCTGTATTACTGTGTTGAAAATTGAGGGTGACTCGCAGTACCCTTGTGGCAATCTGGTGTGTTTCCATTTTGTGTTTCTGTACGTGAAGCTTGTTAGATCTTATGAGTCTGGATGCAGGGGTATTGAGAAAAAGGCATTTTTGAGGTCAATCACTGTAAATCGTGATGCCTCTGCTGGAATGCCACACAATATTGTGGCCGGGTTTGCTGCTATGGGGTATTCTGCTTCCACTATGTTGTTCAAGGGCCTGAGGTCCTGGATGAAACGCCAAGACCCTCCTTTAGCTTTGCGCACTGGGTATACAGCTGTGTTACATGGTGATTCTGATGGTACCAATATGCCATTATTTATAAGGGCCGTTATTGTTTCATATATTCCCTCATCTGTCTCTTTTGATAGTGGGTATTGCTTCACTCTGGGGAGTATTGCACCTTTTTTCAATTTTATTCTTACTCCCCCTATACTCTTTATGCACCCCACGTCATAGGGACTAGTAGTCCATAATGATGCTGGTACTTTTGCCATATCCTCCTCAAAGAAGGGAACTGGGGTGGATGTGGGTGCTTCAAGTGCCATTCCAATTTTCTGTGCCACTTGTTTGTATGTCACTCTTAGCCATATTTGTACACTCATCATAAATACCATTTCACCTTCTTCCTTTTCTTCTGAGAAGAGCTCCTCGTCTGACACCTGGGTGAGCCTGCATCCCTCTGCTAGGGTTATCACTGCCCTCCATGCTCTTGCTTCTCTGTCTTGGGCATGTACTGCGATATAATCAGCAGTTGCTATAATGCTCTCTATGCTCACTGAAATCACCTTTCCTTCTGGTTCATTGGCTGGTGTTTCTGGTCTAAACAAATAGGCTGTTGGCCTCCTCCAGATCTTTCCTTCTATTCCTGGCATCCATGCAAATGCCATGTCCGTTCCGTACTGGAACAGTTCACCATCTACTGGCTCAGCCCTAATCACTATCTGTCCACAGTATGCTTGCATAATTTTTCATGCAGTGAGCATGTTTATTCCTGGAGTGGAGCCAATTATGCTGTCCTCCGTAAAGGAGATCGTCATATTCAACCTGCTCATTATGTCTCTCCCCAGTATGTTTACTGGTAAGGCCCTAGAATATAAAAGGTGGACGGACATGTCATAATCCCCTATTGATAAGGGAATGTTATCAGTAAAGGGAACCAACCCCCTAGCCCCAGAGAATCCTTGGGTGTTCATGGCTTCACCTGACATCTTAAATTTCCCTTCCCTTATGCAAGACCGGGTTGCCCCGGTGTCAACAAGGAATGACAATTTTTTGTCACCTATCGTTACCTCTATGCGTGGTTCCTCCGCACTATTAGGTGTTACCCACAGGATGGGACACACCAAGGCCGCCTGTGGGCTGTCCTATTGTGGGTATAATGATTGACCACTTCCTGTGTAAGGGTTGTGTCCCAGGACGTCACCCTTCCCAGTTGTGTTTGCTGTAGTTGTGTATTGGTAGAGGTTATGTTATGGTCTTGAATTTGGGCAGGTTGCTGTACTGCCTGCACTTGGGGTTGTTGTGTTATCTCTACCTGTTGTTGTGGCAGTGAATATGTCTGTGGCTGTTGTTGTGTTACTAGTTGTTGCTGCCCATATCCCGGTTGCAATGCCTGCTGTTGCTGGATGCCCTGCTGTTCCTGTGTAGGCCCTTGTTGTCCCTGTTCTCCTCATGATGGTGTGCCTGGTCTCATTCTACATGTGCGTGACATGTGCCCTAGTAACCCACAAATCCAACATACCGGTGGTTCCCTGTTCTGCCATGGAAAGCTCCCTGAATTGTCCTGGTATGCTGGTTGCCTGGTGGGGTAGACATTTCTGAATCATCCCCCTTGCTGTTGTGTGTTATAGCCGTATCCCCTCCCCCTCATCATTCCTCCCCTTCCCCTGTTGTAATTATAATATCCAGCTCCTGGCGTTGAGTATCCTCCTCCCATGTTAGTCGTGTATAGTTGGGGTGGTGGCAGCTGTTGTGCTACAATCTGTGATGATTGTATTTGGGAGGGATCTTGTGCAGCCACTACTTGTGTGGGGTTTTGAGTCATTGTTGCAGGTGTAGTTATTAGTGCACCTTCCATCGTGTATATAGTAAGTTTTTTCTGTACCAATTTAGCCTCTTCCGCTTTTCTATCCTCTTCCTTTTGTTTCATATTTTCTTGCCATGTCCTACAATGATGTACTATCGTCAGTTGTATTTCTGGCCATGCTTTTGCTTCCATCCCCACCACCTTCTTCAGTTGTTTCTGAACTGCTTCTGGGAGCCCTTGTATTAGTATATGATAGACTATTGCTGGTGTTTTGTCCCATTGTTCTCTAGTTTCCATACGCCACTTCTCTTGAATTTCCTGGATATAATCAACAGGATCTTCGTTCTCACGCATCTTGCGTGAGGTAATTGCTCCTATGTCTGATGTGTCTGGGTACTGTACCCTCAGCGCTTGCCATAATGCATGTCTGCAGTTTGCGAATGGTGCCCCATCGTGTGATGTGTTTGTTATTGTGACCACGGGGAAGCCTGCTCTCTTCCAGATGTCATCTGCTGCATCCCCCAATATTGATATTAGAAGGCCCTTTAAATCCCCCACTGCCAGTTTCTGTCCTGCGGTGTGTTTTTCCATTTCATATATCCATTTTCCCGCACCTCCACTTAATGATGGGAGCCTGCACTTTATATTTTCCTTGTCTGCATGCTTCCAAGTGACGTATTGTGATCTAACCCCTCCCCTCTCCAGAAGTGGCATTAAGTTGTGTCCTGTTTGACCCCCTGGGTTCCACAAAATCGAGTCTGTGCACCCCTCCTCTTCTTCCGTTTCTTCTACATCGTCAATTGGGTCCATATTTCCCCTGCTCGTAACTGTTTCTCCTCCATCTCTTCCCCTTCTTTTATCATTCCCTTTATTTAATGTGGGCGTGTGTATTCGGTCTCCCTGCCTGCGTCCAGGGAGGTCTCTAAGCCTGCATGCATAGGGTGTCAGTTCGTGGGGGAAGGGTGCGAGTTTAGGTGGGCATGTTGCACGTAATGAGCGTGAGGTAGTGGAGCATGTTGGACGGGATGGTGAGGGTGTAGCTGTACGTGTCTGCCTTTACGCCATTCCTTGCTCTTCCTCCTCACTTCCCTCCAGTTCTTCCTTTCTCCTGCAGATCCATGGTGATTCTCTATTTGTCCGGGTGATGTATAATTTATCTAAGCTTTCCCTTTCACTGTTTCTTCCTTCCTTCTCCATTCCCTCTCCTTCCTCACTGCAAAAGTCATCCAGGAATGGCAACCCCCAATCTGTCTTTTTCCCCCTAATCGTTACTGTTTTTAAGTCTATTAGATCCGTTCCTCCCTTTTCTTCTTTACCAATTGCTCCCCTTTGTGCTGATGTTGTTGCTACTTCTGTGTCTCTGTATACATACCTCCTTACTTCACTCTCCCCTCTCCTATCTTCTCTTTCCCCTTCATTTTTCTCCGCTATTTCTCTACCAATTTCCTCTCTTTTCTTTTTCAATTCCTCCATTACTTCACTACTCATCTTTTCCATTATCCTTTCTTCTTCTTTCTTCCTTTCCCATCTCGCTCTTTCCCGCTCTAATATACCCTCTATCATCCTCCCTTCTTTGTATTTCCTTGTCGTTTCTGATAGTAATCTCCTCTTCCATATTTCCATTTCTTTTTCATTCTCTTCCTCCTCTCTTTTCTTGTCACGCAGTGCTGCTCTGGATATCCTTTCTGCTACTGCCTTCACCCTTTCGGCTTCTCTCTTTTGCTCCTCAGTTCGTTCCCTCATTTTTTCCAACTCATTCTTGCTTTCTATCCTTTCCCGTGCTCTCTCTCTTTCCTCTCTCTCGAGCTGCTTGATCAGTACATTCTGCTCATCCCTTAATTCTGCTGATCGTTCCTCCAAAATCTCTTCCTTTTGTCGTAGCAGCTCTTCCCCCTTTATTTTCCCCTCTTCCCCTTTCATTTCACCCTTCCTGGTATTATCCTCGTCCATTTTCCTTACTGCCTCCTTCTCTTCTCCTGTTAATGAACCGCGTAATTTTAATAGTACCTGCGCAGCTACCCACTCATCATGTCCTATTTCCGCAACCTGCTCTTCTCCAGTCCTCCCCTCCCCTGCGGGCATCTTCGTACGAGCTGATCCCGTCGTACTAGTCTGCTCCCCTCCCGTGTGGCCACCTGTAGCTGTATATGGTGGCGGGCTGTATGCCGGGTTCGAGTACCCCTCAGCCGCTCTTAATTGTACTATTTCTCGTAGTTCTGTTAAAGGATATAACCCCCCTTCCTCCTTTTTCACTACCTTCGCTAGGGGCATATCGTCGCTCTGTTCCTTTTTTATTTCCTTTTCGTTTAGGTTGTTACTCTTTTCTCCTCCCTCTTGTCCGTTCCCCGTGTTCTGTGTGCCTTCACTCTCTTTTTCCCCATTCTCTCCTTCCTCCTTAATCTTCATCTCTTCCGTTGTTTCCCCCATAATGAACATTCCGTTTGGTCCTGGTCGGGACCCTTGGAACATCCTCCATAAGTTAAACACCTCCATGTGGTGTGTCAGCTTCTTCCCCTTGTATGTGTTATGCAGATGAGTTAATAGTGAATGTTGGGTATATGGATCGAAACTGCCATTAGGCGGCCATGGTGTTGTCATTTTGTTGTCCGTCCTCTGTGTCCATTCTATGCTGTATTTGATCAGTTTCTCCCGATGGGGTGACAGGGTTTTACATATGTGCTGTAGCGGGGTAGTGAGGGTGTTCCCCCACCCTCCCGATCCTGTCCCGTATGACATAGTAGCACTTCACTTGTTATCCTACACCTATCTGGTAGCGGTTATCTTGCTAACAGTGTACGCTATACAATCTTAGATCTTTACCTGGCCCCGTAATTTTGGGGACTTGCGATTGTCCGCTAAGGAAAAATAGTAAAATATACCATTTGCATTTGTATACTCTTTTCTTTCTTTTCTTCCTTTGCCGAACACCTTTACGGCCCCCTGCAGCCGAGGCGCACGTAGCCCCCCGCGGCTGCGTGCCCCGTGTGACGTTCTTATACAGCCGTCCCACTTTCTTTTACCCCTCCTCTTCTTTCTTCACTTGCCGTGGCCGGCGTTCTCCGTGCGCAGCCACGCCCCCTTTTTCACCCTCCCCCGATCAACTCGTTACCGTTTATCTCCGTCTCCACTCCCTTACCATAATTCTCTTCCCCACCACTCTGCGAAAGAAAAATGCCTTGTGTTCGAGATATCCTATGAAAGCCCTACTGGTGACGTCACCGATCTCCTCCAAAACTACTGGTAAGTTCTTCACATGTTTTTAAAAGTTCAAAAATACGCTTGTAATCTACCCCCGTTAACCCCACAGCTGTCTTCCTGTCACGCCTGGAACAAGGTAATCAACAATATAATCGGACTGCGCACACTGCGTTGCCTCGCGTGTGATACGCCCCTCGACAGGAGGGCTTAACCAGCCAATTATCTTCCGTATTAGGCAACCAGCTAGCTACCGCCTACAGGGAAACGTCATCTATCTATCGAGTTTCCTGTTCGATCAATAGGGATCCTCATCTACTCATTGATCAATAATCACCAAATCGTAGGAAACCGCACACACACACACCCTTACACGTGGTCGCGACCTAGGCCAATCAGGGTCTACGAGCGGCCGCACGTGATGTTTTCGTGCTCCGCCCCCTCCTCTTCCATAACGTAGCGGACTGCTCTCGCACTTGTCCAGCTACCATTCACTTCACCGTCAACACTAATTTATCAAACTTTCGCTGCGCACCTGTGTAACACCTCCCGCCACCCGTATTCTATTCCTCCCCCTCCCTCACAATTTCACATTGCTTGTTGGGCGTGGCATACTCACCAAGTTCTCTTGATGCGCGGCCGCTCGACTGCGTGCACCCCTCCAAGCGGCTCGCCACCTCCCCTCGTCTGGACCACGTATGGACACTCGCCAACCGCGGGCGGGATACTTCTCAACCGGCTCCCGAAGGCCAATATCCGGATTGCGCTGTCCGGTCATCTCGCAGCTCCGCGATGGTCCTGTAGTCCTCAAAAGGGGGCAGCGGCAGAGGGGGCCGCGCCGCCGGGCCTCCTCGCAACGGGAGCACTCGGAAAAATAAAATAAAAGCAGATCTTAAACAGATCTTAGCAGTGCCTCCAACTTGTCGGGGGAAATTCTCCCGGGGTCGGCTGGGCCGTCTGCGGACCTCCGGGCAGGGAGGCCCCAACTCCTCCCGTGTATCCCAAAAATGAGTATGAGGCACACGCAAGAAGCAAGGTGATTCTGCTGTTTATTAAACAAATGGCATGGATGGGTCAAGGATCGTACGCGTCCGTCCTGACACTCTCTCTCTATTCGTGGGGCTTGCAGGCCCTTTTTACCTCAGTATGACGCGCTACTTGCATCACCTGGGAAAGTTAGCAAAAAACCTATCGCCACTCTGGATTGGTTCCTCGAGTGGTAGGGTTAGTATAGCATACGTATAGAGAAAGTTGTTAGTGGTTGAGGGTCAGTCAGGTGGTATACTTGGGTTGTCCCTTCAATTAGATACATGAAAATTGTTACATGAAGACCCCTGAGGATTGGCTAATGTTAATGGCGTCAGTGATAAGAGCCCCATGTTCTGATTGGTCCACTCGCGAGCCCCCCAGTCTGGGACCATCGCTGTTCCCGGCTCGCGGTGCACCTGTCATTTGCAACAATGTATAACTATGGGTATGTGCAGACAATGCGAGGATTTGTTCATATGCTGGAGGGCAGACTACTCCCACCGCCGCAGATGTCCATTGAGTCGCTTAATTGTTGCTGCCTGTGTCTCAAAACGTGGGATCCAGGCGCCTCCCTCCTCCTGGGCCTGGCACCCTGTCAGGTTCGGCTTGGTCACGTGAGGAGAGACCGTGGTTGAGGCAGAATTCTGCACATTTAATATTGCATTTTCCAATGTGTGCCTGGCTTAGTTTGCAGGTGTGACCTTGGCTTCGGCTTGTGGCATGCGAGTTTGCAACATTGTGCCCTTGACTGTCTGCTCTCGCCGGGCTCATTCTGCAGGGTCCGCAATTGTACTCTTGCTCGTTCAATGTTCATGGAGGCTCTTGCTTGCGGCATATTTGGGCCTGGTGCATAGGTGGGGATGTTTGATGCACGGCGCTTTAGGTTATGGTATCATATTGCTTTATCCCCAGTATCATGTCTTCGTTATATTTCTCATTGCAATGCGTGGGGTAGGAGAAGCATCAGCAAGCATTTTAGATGAGTTCGTTGTACGTCTTGCGTTTCTGCATTTTTGAAAAACCTATGTGAAAAATAATAAAGATGCGCGTTAGTGGGTGTGTCCGTCACCTACGTCATAGCACTGGATATGTTCTTCGTGTAGATTGGTGTGGGAGTGTCCAGTGTGCATGTTTGCACGGGTGTGCTGACCGTTGGCTAGGTCGTCATGGCATCTCTAACGATGTGTTCATTTACTGTTGAATGGTTCAGTCGAGTTCATCCATGCCGCAGGTGTCGGCATGGGCAGGGCAGGCTGGTGGGCAGGCTGGTGGGCACATCCGTATGTTCCTGTACCAGGGTATTTGGTCGTCTGGTAGATGGGCAAACTCCTCTCGTGGCGGGTGTCTGGGCCGCGATCCTCTAGGCCAGGGGTGTGAGGGGATTGGTGGGAGCCTTTTCTTCCATTCTCCCACTTCAACCCAATTGAGCTCAATGTATCAGCCTCAGAAAGTTGAAGGTCAGAATTGTCCTTGTTTGGATGTGATGTGCAGTTTGGCCCCATGTCATAGGCAAGCACTTTTCATTTAAACTACCTACCCGGACTTCACAATAAATCAAAATGTTTACCACAGCAAACAATCAGAAGACATTTATCCCCTTATTTCCTGTTGACCTACAAACTAAATTGCATGTGTTTTGGCATGTTTTTGTTATGATCTCACTTTTATTTTTTGCATTTGCCTATGATGAAATTTTCAAAGAGTGCCTTGTAGCAGAGTCAAGGCAGTAGTGGGTTATGACTATTGTGAGAAGCCTGACGGTATTCTCCCACCTACTCCCCCGGAATCTTCCATTCAGGTGGCCAGAGTAGGCCCATCTCTTTTGTATCCCAACCCTGGGGGTGGACAAGCGAGGGAGGATCACCTGAGTGGAGGGTCACTGGGGATTGGGAAGAGAATACCCAAGGGCAAGACATGGTATCCCCCTTTCCTAATTGCCCAGCAACCCACTCTCCCTCACTCTTCATGTGGTAATTCCACTCCCACCCCATCTCCCCCTCCCCGTTTCTAATAAGTACTGGGACCAGGAATAGAAGATGGGTTGCAATGAAGGTTAACCATGAACACAACATAGGGTTACAAGGGGAGGCCTACCATCTAACACCTTTCAATTAGGCCACTAATAGAGTCTGACAAGGTCAGGCACATTACCTCAATTGTGCACACCTGACTCCAATTGACTCTCACCTGCAATATAAAAAGAGTAGTTCTGCTAGAGTCAGAGAGTGAGCTGGGGCTGCTGACTGGACCAGAGCAGCCAAGAAGTTGAAGGCTGCAGGAAGAGGACCACATAAGGACGGGAGGAGTGCAGGATGCCGAGATGCTGGCCTGGTGTGTGGAAGCGGCTGCAGCGTGGCTAGGGAGTCATGTCTCTAGAAAGCCAGAGTGGGATGGAAGGCAGTCTGCTGGCCCTGTTCAGTTCAGTGCTCATTCCTCTGGGATGTGTGCTGGTCCCAGGGGTAAGTGAGGGGCAGGCGCTGAGACCCTAACCTCGGCCCAAGAACCCTTTGACCTGTTCGCCAGCACTGCGCTACTATCGGTCAGTTTCGTAAGCCAGAAAGAAACTCAGTAGCGTGCGGGTGGCTGGAGCGGGAGCAGGAGCACTGAGAGAAGTGAACAGCCCGGTGAGCGAAAAGCTGGAAAAAGCAGAGCGAAGCAAGAAAAAGGGAAAAGGCAAAGCAAAGTAAGCAAAGGCAAAGCAAAGTAAGTTAAAGCAAAGCAAAGCAAGCGAAAGCAAAGCAAAGCAAAGCTAAGCAAGTGAAAGCTGAAAAGCAGGAAGAAAGCAAAGCAAAGTAACAGGAAAAGGCGCTAGATGTGTGGAAATGAAGAGAGACAGAGCAAGTGCACTGGTGGTGCGGAAAGAGCCAATAAAGGGGGCAAGTGACCCAAAACCAAGAAAGACAGCTAAGAGACAGAGAGAAGGAAACCGAACAGCCAAAAGAGGAGCAAGTGACCCGAAAATAAGAAATACGGTGCAAGCAACCCAAAATGAAGTGAGAAAATGAAGGTGCAAGAGAGCATGACGAAAAGCAAAGAGGAGTGTGTAGGAGGTACATGAAGGTGAAAAGTAAGGAGAGATGTGCAAGAGGCACGGAAAGGTGGAAAGAAAGTGCAAGTGTGCACGATAGGAAACACAGGTGTACAGGATGTACAGTAAAGAGGAAAAAGAACAGAGTGGAAGAGGCACATAAGGTGCCACAGAATAAGGATAGAGGTTATGGATCCGAGTGGTCGTGCCTGGGAGCAAAGAACCCGTAGTTCCCAAAAGTCTCTTATACTACCCCATGAAAGTACTTTACAGAGAAAGGTACATCCTGACAAGAGGAACTTTTTGTTTGTTTTTTGAAGTGTGTGAAGAGGGGCCTAGTCTTGCAGAAGGGAACCCTAAAAGACTCACTAAAGACATTCTTGAACTTTGTGAAAGGAGGCCTAGAGTTGGGAAAGGGAACCCTGAGAGGCCTAATAGGAACTGTGTTTTTTGTTTGGTATTGGAAGGATCAAAGCTCGGGCAAGGGAACCACAAGAGACCCAGAGACATTGTGAACTCTATTGACTTGCTGCAAGAGCCTTATGTGGAAGGTTCCAAGGGCAATCCTGTTGAATTGAACTACTTTGAACTTGCAGAACTACACCTTTGGGTAAGACGACCTGAAACCAGCTATGTTTTACATTTCCCTTTGAATCTCCCTATCACATTTGACTTAAGAGTGAGGGCAAGCATAGGATTGGACACAGACAAACTTTGGTTTTGGATTTACAGACATCCACAGCCCTTAGAATCATCAGTTGAGGGAACAATCCTCTTAGAGTTAGGGCCAGGTAGGCATTACACCAAAACCACAAAGCTTGATAATAAAAGTTTTCAAACTGTTTCTTTTTAGTCTGTGTCTCTCTTGATACCATGCCGGCTCACATTATAAATACTATGTCAGCGGGAAACAGTGGTGAGTAGCGAGAAGAAAATAGTGGGTCTCCCAAGACAATATGCAGATTCACAGACAAGGAGATGCAGGGGATGCAGTGCACAAGGAGGGACATGTATCCCCACTAAAACGTTCTGCACAGCCATCATGTAGATGTACTAATACCCATATGTTAGCAACTGAAAATGGGAAAACATGTAAAACATGGTTTACTTTTTGTTGCAAACAAAAGGGAGATTTATGTGACTACGAGGTAACTTATGCAATTTAAAAATGAATTCAGATCACTTTTGGGTTACTTCAGGTTACTTTGAATTACTTCATATTGCATTTGAATCACTGTAATTTAAACTATTCTGGATTACTTAGGATCCCATTGGATCACTTTGGATTCCACTGCAATACTTTAAAGTGATTTAGATTAGTTACTTTAGAAAATGTATCCGTCTACATTTTCTAGGCTTGAATCAGTAATTATGGGAAAACGAGGATACTGCAGTACAAGACAATACCATGTCCATGCCCATCTTCCCTACAATGATCCCATTCTGACAGATACACAGAATCAACAGTTGAACATTTTGTATAAATATTTTCACCTGTAATAAAACAACCTCTAAGTATTTTAACTCCTGGATGAAGGTTCCCCCTGTGAACTCGAATCTGCTGAATGGTGGGTAATTTGTCAAGGATGAAGCTTGGACCAACTTTCTGGAAACTTGAAGAATGGCTTAAAGAGAAAACATATGGTGGGAATCCTATTCAATCTCAGGCAGCTATGAGTGAGACAGCAGAAGCTTGTTGCTGGAACCAGGCTTAGAATATGTATTAAGTGCTTCATTAATTGGAGTGCATATGGAGTAGTTAAAGGAGGAGATGTAGGGAGCCGTAATGAGTGACCGGCACCCAGAGAGACAGTGAGATTTTGGGTTGGTTTTACCTATGCAGTGCTGTCTGACACATTCAGTGTTTTGGAGTGGGTGGTCAAAACAAGTACTATCACCGATGTTTGGGAGATAGGCGAGGCACCAGTCAGTGTCCGTCTCTCGAAGCGAGAGCGATATCTGGAAGAAGGGGTAGGAGGAGATGTGAAACTGTGAGGACATCTTGTGGAAGAGGCATGCTTACCTGATTTTGTTTAAATGGAGCATCCCAACCTGTGATTCAGGAATGTAGGTAGCACAATAGTAAGTGCCCTTCTCTTGAAGCAACAAGGTGAGACATGGGACATTGGGTGACACCTGGGACAAGGAGTCTGAGTAGCTGGAAACCCTGAGGGCAGCTTGTGGAAACGTCACACTCAACTGATTGTGCTGGGCGGGACCAGCAAAGATGTGGAAAGTTGGGTGACGCACCAGTAAGTGTCTCTCTATTAAGAGTGAATGTGTCACATGGCATAGTTTGACACCTAGGAGGAGCCATATATCCCTGAGGGCAGCTTGTTGGACGGGCATGCTTGCATGATTTTGATGGGAGGGAGCAGCATATAGTTGGTTAGGCTGGTGACACTCCCATCAGTATCTGTCTCTTGAAGTGAGGGGACGAGACACGTGTCATTTGATGACACATAAGAGTAGAAGTGGGTCGATAGAGGAATCCTTGAGAACAGTTGTGGGAGAGTCATGATCTCCTTATTTTGCTCATACGGAGCACCAAATATTTGGTGAGGCAGGTGACACACACTTCAGTATCCATTTCTTGAAGTGAGAGACAAGACAGGTGCAATCGTGTGTCAGCCGAGAGGAGCCAGGGATACCTGAGCACAGCTGGTGGGAGAATCAGACTTGCCTGATTTTCCTTGGAGGGAGCAGCAGAGGTTCAGGGAGGTGGGATAAACACGCATTTGGACAAATTTGGAACAATATTTTAGCATCCAAAAAGGTGAGAGGCAAGGGAAGATGGCTTCTTCTGATCGTTTAACTGCTGCAACAGCACTTGCTGTGCATTCTGGTGAGGCCACAATTGGACATGGTCATTTGAAGGTATCATTGAACCCTTGTTCCATGCACCTTCACATCAAAAGTCACTCTGCGGTATATGTGCCAAAAGAGAAAATGCATGGATATTTGACCATGACAATGCATATCCACTGAGACTGACAGAGAAGTGTGTACTTTTACGTTCTGACAATGATCTCAGGGGCAGGAGAGGGAGGTCTGCAAAAGTCAGCTAGTGAAGATTATGGAAGAACAACAGACAGTGTACTCAAACAGTCGGAGGAGATTGAAAATCCCAGGTCTCTACCTCACCTGACACTAAGGTTCTCCAGTACTTTTCATAGGGTGCTGCTACCATCTGAAGTTATCTGGCTCTTTCACAGGGTGCTGCCATCCACTAAGATTGTTGGTCTCATTCATTGAGCCCAATCACCCTCTTATAATCTGTGATGCTCTCCATTTCAGTGCACAAACCCAATAAGGTTCTCAGGCTCTTTCACGGGGTGCAGCCACCCACTAAGGCCTCCCACAGGGCGCAGCTACCAACTTAAGTTCCCGGCTCTTCCACAGACTACTGCTGGTGGGTAGTCTCCCTGTGAGTCTAGTCCCTCCCTGTTGCTGCCTCGTTCCTTTCCTCTTGCACAACACTGTGCAGGAGGAAAGGGTGGTGGAGCTTCATATGCCACATCAGATTTCACACCATCACTTCATGTTAATTTGCCCCATCTAGCAGAAAGCCTGCAATAAAGTCAGTAGGTCTTTCCATGCCTCATTATGTAGCTCAGGGGTTCCTGCAAGAAAGAAATGTCCTGCTGGTGGAATAATGATCCCAGACACTTGATGATGTGATGCTGGCAACAGTTGCCTGACTCTGGACACAGTTGTCATTAGCAAAAACTGAGAAATATGGATGGGTGCAAGCATTCGGGCATGTTAATCCCAATGTTTCCACTGTGCTGCACCAAAGCCCTAGGATGTTCTAGGACCCTCTCCTACCCCCTAACCACCAGTGAAGGGCACAGAAGTGGCTTCTTGGTAGCTATCAACCACAGGGTAGACTCAGAACCTGTGCACCTATAACACCTCCTTGTGCCATCAGGCACAGACCTTGCCCTTTCCCTACTGCCACCAATTTACCCTTTTCCCAGAGCAATCCAACATGCAGAAGACCATAGGCTCCTCCCCCATGGCAATCTTCATAATGAGTCCCACACCCAGGACCCTGTGAGCTGTGTATGGGGGCTGTGGTCACCAGTCCCTGGTGTGTCTGCATGGTTTTCTTCCTGCAGCAAGGCAGGTGGAGGAAGAGGTTCCTCCTCCAAAACCTCCTACTTTTCCCTCTTAGGTTGGTCCACCACCTTTATTGGAACCCCAGTCTGGCCCTCTCCCTGGGCCTCCTCCTCATCCTGACAGCATCCTCACCCTTCTGAATGGTGACCACTTGTTCCTCAATTCCCACAAACAAGACACAAGCTATATCATGCTCCTTGTCCAGGGTGTCTGCATTGGCTCCCCCTCCTCCCACGTGAGGAACATGCCCACATGCCCCTGCATTGCCCACATTATTTTTTTTGAGGCTGTCCAAATGGTATTTTCGGGCAACGCCAAGTTCATGTGTGTCATTAACTGGCTACACTGGCATTTTGGTACAGCCTGTCTAGCCATTGCTTACTGTGGCATGACATTTATTTCTCAGCATCTTTTATAAAGCAAGCATGATAAGTATAATTACCTCACTAGACTGATGTTTTGGTGTAGTGGCCTGTATATTCCTCACTGTAACTTGACTTTTTATTAACTGAGCATCTATGATGAATCAAGGATTTCAATTGATTAAAAAACATATTTTCTTCTATTACTTGGAGTAGTGCATGCCCCTGCAGTGGCATAATCATCATGGACATTGCGCACACGTGCTGGTCCGGGTCAGCCCGGGTGTGGAGGGCCTTATGCTTTGCTAAGGAGCTTGGGGGGGAGCCCTTCAGCATGGCTCAAATGGCAGCCCCAGATGTTGTGATATGCCACTGATTGAGCTCTGCTCACCTTGAACGCATTCAAGTTTGATGTAAATGGTTGAGAGGGGCCGCAAACTCAACCTGGAACCTGCTCTGGTGCGACACTTTTAAGAAAATAAGTATTGGACATGGAGTCTCAGAAGATCGAGAGCCATGGAGCAATCCACCCCTCCCCACTCAACTTCCTTCTTGGAAAGGGCTTTGTGGAATCTTCATTCACAGGCTTGTCCTGGGGTGTCGGGGTCATTGAATAACACACCTCGCACATAGAGCTCTGAAAATCGTAGATGCATTGAGCCCCACTCTTGAGGGAAGTGGAGCCTCCCACACCTCAAAGCCTAGGACATTAAGGTGGTATGTTCGGCTCTGAGTTGTGGGGGATTGCATGTGGCTGCTTATCACATAACTTAAAGATAAATGCACATAGAGACAGATGGCCTCAGCTTACACCCGAACACTAGGTTTTTTCTATCATAGTGGTAGCTGACTCATAGATACATTTATAAGCAGGGAGTTTTAATGATACTAAATCCTGGTCAATGATTTAATTTTCAGGCCTTGCTCGTGCAGGAATTTGCTCCTGGGTAAATAGACAGTGCACACCTCCCCAGTTCAGTGGTTTTTTGGCTTGTTTAACCCATCAATGCCACAGATAATGAGTGCTTCTATGTCCATTGATCTATAGATGTTTCATACATTAGCTGTCGACTGCATTACAGATTTCCGTTAACCTGTTACAAGTACTGCATTATATATGTTTTACATATAGGGTTCACAGCGAATCTGGAAAATGACATTCCCCAAATGTGTGATTGTGGACAAATCTCGCCTCCCTCTGTGCCTCGGTTCTTATATGTCTCTGAAATTAGAGCATGTGGAAACACAGGTGTTAGACACATCTGAAGGTTGTGTGCCATCACGTCCAGTGATGTCACTTGGGGGGCGAGGTCAAATTACATCACTTTCTTTGATGCCATCGCAGGTCAAGTGCTGTGTGATGTCACTTCCACTACCCCTGGCATTTTAGTAAAATGACATCCCTGCACTGTAGATCACCCAACCCTACTCTCTTTCTTCTCTTTCTTCTCTCAGCATCTCTGGCTCTGTCCATTACTGGTTTTAATCTTATCTCACTGGTAGTTTCTATTCTGTGTTCTTGGCTGGCGATCTCTCCTCTCCCCGCCCTCTTCTTTACAGTGTGCCTCAAGTAGTCCATCCTTGGCCCACTACTTTCTTTCCTCTATACTGTCCTGTTCTCTTCATTTATCTCTTCTTTAAACCGACACAGATGACTCTCAAATCTTCTCTTCCTTTTTTGAATTTACTGTCTCCCTTCACTCCCAAGTCTCTACGTGTCTTTCCGCCATCCGATCCTGCATGTCATTCAATTTCCTTCTGCTTAACCCCTCTAGAACAGAGGTACTCTTTTTTCATCCATCTTCTCCACCTCCACTTTCCCCTCCTTCTTGTCTCTCTTTTCCTCCCTCCCAGATCTCCTTCTCTTGCTCAGCCCATAATCTAGGCTTCAATTTGACTCTTCTCCCACTTTCTCCTCTCATATTTCTCTTACTGCATGTAACTGTCATTTTCTTCTCTTTAACCTTATTCGAGCTTGACTCTTTCTGTTATTTCATGCTACTTACTTCTGCCCTCATTTTTTCCAGGAATAACTACTGCTTGGCCCTCCTGATTGGGCTCTCTGCATCCCGATTTACCCCCTTCTCTCCATTGGCAACTCCTCTATTCATCTCCTCTTCTGCCTTCCTCCTCACACGTCCATTACCTCCTCACAACTTTCTGCTTCTATCTTACCATTTGAATTGTGACTCATCTCTAATTATTTAATGTCTGTCATCTTGAAATGTCTTCATGATCCAGCACCATCTTATCTCTCATCTTTAGTCCCTTTTTACTCAACTGCTCACCCACTTATCTCTCAAAATACCTTTCATTATGCTGTCCCCAAACCTCCATGTGCTTCCCTTGACTTTCGCTCCTTCTTCGTACTTTCCCACAGTCACTGGAATTCTCTCCCTCTTGCTATTCGCTCATCTTCTACCTATTGTTTTTTCCGGACCGGTTTCAAAGCTAATTTTCTATCCTGCATGCCTGATTCCAAAAAAGTGACTTGAATTATTGTATTGCCATTGGTGAAGTGCTCTTTGAGTTCCAATAATGACCAAATACAGTTGTGAATCTGAATAAAACTTAGGTTGCTGTGCCAGACTAACCTAGGAGATTTTGGTTCACTTCTAAGCTGATCAACTCCTCCTTCTCTACAGGAATCATCCCCAGCAACCTCAAAGAGTCTTGGGGTCTCCCTGTACTCAAAAAGCAATCCTTGGACCCCTCTATACCCTCTATACCCATAAAAAACAGACCCATCACTACTGTCTACTTCCTACTCAGAATTGTAGACAAGATAGCTTACCATCAAATACAGCAATACCTAGAGCAAAACCACCTCCTGGGAGTCCGTCAGTCCGGCTTCAGACCACAACATGGAACTGAGACACCATTGATCGACCTCAAGGCACAAATCAACACTCTCAGAGACAATGGGAAAGCTGCTTTACTACTACTCCTTTACTTATCAGCTCTGTTTGATTTAGTAGACCATAAAATACTCTGCAACCACCTACACTCTGCAGCCCACTTCTCGCAAGAAGCGATAGGTTGGATACAATCTTTCCTTAGCAATAGGATCATGCATGTCTTCTCTACCTCGGCTTCCGCTGACCCAATTCCCATCACCTGCGGGGTGCCCCAGGGATCTTGTGTTTCCCCCACACTGTAAACAATTTTCACTAATTCCCTTTTCGATGATCTCGATGGTCTTGGTATCACCTACACCAACTATGCTGATGATACTCAGATCCTCATACCGCTGATGCGAGATTACGACAAGGATTTGGCCTTGGTGAACAGGGTGTACCTCATCATCCAGGCATGGATGGCATCTCATGGTCTATGCCTGAATGATGACAAGACCGAGCTCATCATCCTAGACACCACCCTTAACATCAACAAACATAGTCCTAAATACACAAGCTTCATTATAGTTGGAAATACTATTAATGTAGCCAAAGAAGTCAAAACTCTAGGCTTCTACCTAGACACCACCCTCTCCTTCAACAAACAGGTTAGCTCCATGGCCTCCCTACAGCCTATACCTGCAAATTAATTAGAGCAGCCAAACCCTTCTTCTCTACCATTAGTTGCACCACCTTGGCCAGAACCTTAATTTTGTCAAAACTGGATTATTGTAATGCCCTATACTTAGGAGCCAACAAATATATCACAAACTAAATCCATATTTTGCAAAGTAACGCTCTCAGAGCAGCACTGAGCATCTCCAAAAATTCACACATTTCCGACACAAGGATAGCCAACAATTGGCTCATCACAACAGACAAAATCTCACTAAAAGTAGCTTCACTTACACACAAGTGCTTTAATAACGCCGCCCCTCATTACATTATAGACAGATTCAAGAGATACTCCCCTAACCGACCTACTAGAACTGCGAATTCAAACGCTCCAAAACCGGAGGTAATATCTTCCCCGTGAAAGCTGCCCAACACTGGAACTCCCTTCCGCCTGCCTTAAGGGTAGACCAAACATACCTGCACTCTAGGCGCAATTACATTAATTGGATCAAGGAAAACGACTGCTAACTCTACCCATGCCTATCTGTCCATACCCACTATATGACCTGAAGCTCCCTCTCCATGTGTACATATTGTAAACGGCTGATGCTCGCATTTGTTTTGTATTTTGTACTTTGCATTATCTTTTCTGTATATATATGTATACTAATGTACAGCAATGTAACCAAGCTGAAAATATCCTTATTGCTTTCTGCACCCTGATACCCCTGGGACTGGCGAGCATTACAAATGAATAAACAAACAAACAAACAAACATGAGTGATGGGCTGGATTATCGAACCCTAATATCTATATGATGAAATACATGGCTAGGTTTGGTCAGCACGCAAGGGAACAGTGATGCTGCAATGATAGATGGCTGCATTTCTCGAGTTCTCTGTGTTTGTCATACAGAAGAGGTTAAGTGGATTGGGATGAGTTAATGTTGTATGTCTTTTATGATGGATGCATTGGTGATATTGAAACAAGCCTCAAGAGCAATCCTGTTAGTGCTATTGTTCATTGGTGGTTATTCAGATGTCTGGAGTTCAGAATTCATGCTGGTGTGTGTACATTCGTCCGGTCTTTGGAGGTGAAACATCTGTTTTAAGAAGAACTGTTGGGTATAGAGTGACCTTATAAAGTCAGGGTGCTCTTCCACTGGGAAGCACTGCCTTGATATGGTTTTACATTGGTTTCCTGCAAGTATTAGGATGGGATTCTGGCTTGGACCTTTTGGTTCAAGTGTGAAACTATTACTTTAGCCATGCTGCTAGATTGCTGCATTCAGAAAGGTGTATGGTGAATTAATTCTTCTTGATGGTCCATGGCACCCTGATGTGGAAGGCAAGGTGGACAATGCAAAGAGTTTTAAATTGTATTCTGACGTTGTCTGGTAGCCAATGGAGTGTCTGGAGCCACAGTGATGGTTCAATCTTCCAATTCTTATGAACCTAGCTTTTGTGTTTTGCACTCTTTGAAGGAAGTATTGTAAGTGTTCAAAAAGGCAAAGTTAGATCTTGTTGGCATAATCCAGCCTTAAGAGTATTAGGGTGATGAGTGCCATGGCTATCGGTGGGAAGGTCTAGTCTAGCATGGTGCACTTTTCAGATCATAGTTGAAAGAAGCATCGGACAAGGAAGTATATCAGGGGTTCTTCACCGTTTCTGTCAGCTGAGAGCAGGTTGCTATTTCTTGTGACCATGGAATATTTGTGTGTCATTGTGCTTTAGAGCCGCACAGCACTGCTTTGTTTTCTTTTGGATGAGTTTTAGTTGATTTTTCTTCCATGAGTCCATGCATGAGAAGCAGCTGCCAACGTCTATATTATGTTGGGATGAGGGCTACATATGTTTGCAGATAATTTTTGCATGCTCAATATAGTTGTAATAGGTGAGGTCATGTAGATATTGAAAAGTAGTAAAGGTACTCCACAGATGAAACTGCAGTAGTCAATTTGAAGGGGGACATGTAGGTAGTCTTTGTTTTAGCCAAAATGAAGGACATCATCCAGCAGAGAGTTGTTCCCTCCATTCCAATGTTCATGAGTTTTTTTAGGAGGATTTCTTGACTGATGGTGTCAAAATATGCCAAGACATCCAGAAGGATGAGTACACCTGATGTGTTTGCTTCAGCAACTTTTTTAGTTTAGGTCATCTTGTTGAAAGAGTTGATTCTGGTTTCCTCATTGGTCTGAATCCATACTGTGATTCAAGCATGATGTTATTAGTCTCCACACAATCCAAAATTGCTGGTTGATGAACCTTTGTAGGATTTTTGAGTTGAAGGGATTTGTTGAGATGATACAGTAGTTCACAGAGTTCTTAAGGGATAGCTTGACATATGTGGTTTAAAAAGCTTTCATGATGGTACCTTGTCCTCGCTTAGTTGAGGAGTTATTGGAAGAGAAGGGTGAGTCCTTTTTGCTGAATTAATTAGAACTTTGTAAATGTTAGCAGGGCACAGATCTGTGTACGATCCAGCTGGGCTTTAGGCATGGGCTGTCCTCATAAATACTTTCGTGAGGAATCGTCGTAAGGCTCCCAGTTTCCATATGGGAGCATTGTTTATTGCTGTTTCCTTATTGTGGATGATATAGCTGCAGGGCTTTTTATGTTCTGTGGTCTTCAAAATGTACAATTTTGTCAATGAAGGGAGCAGAAAATGAATCACATTTGTGGTGATTAGGTCAGTGTAATATGTTCAAATTCTTTGATTCTGAACATTTCCTTCTGAGGGTACTTTGCACATTCTACGTCTTGCATGTAATATGCTTTTTGGCTTTCACCATCTTTGCCCTTTATATTATGAGCAGTTGGTAATACGCGGCTTTATCTGTCTCAATTTCATTTTTTCTCCAGCTTTGTTCCATCCTTCTGATCAAGTTTTCCACCCAGAAGCTTTGATCTTTTGATAATTTTTGAACGTCTACTTTGGGGTCAGCATATCAAGGTATTTTTAGAGAAAATCTTTGGAAATTGGATTACTTGGCTTGGTGTTCCTAAATGGTTTGGTAAAGTACAGTGGGGTATTAACACTTCCAGTTTTGTGAGCTGTATATGCAGTCTGATATCCTTTTATTGCCAGCTAAGTTTCAATGGGACTGTGGTGCTTTGCACCTATACATAGCCAGGGTGATTATACTGAAGGATATAGTGAGATGGCCACGCTAGTGAAGGACGAAACAGATGCCCATGTATGTATTTGTGTAGATTTGTATTAAAAAATTCAATTTGGCTGGTGTCTGGCTAGTGTTTGCCAGTTAACTCAACAGCCTATTTTTAGAAACAGGCAGTGCGCCGTGGATGTTGTTCTGTTAGGACACTGAGGCAATACTGCTTTATAGACCCGTGTATATAGCACCATAGCTACGTGATAGGGAAATTAATAAACATTGCGCAATAAGGAGCTGCGCATCACTCAAAACAGCAGATCCATTCGACTGCAACCCTACCGGGATAAGAACCAACAAGATAACCTTAAAATAAGGTTACATCTAACCCCAAGACAAAAAAAAAAATCAGAACCCAGATATTTAGATCTCCTTGAAAGACACAATTCAAAAGCGAACCATCTGAAGAGACTGTGAACTTAACAGACTTCACCTCATTAGACAAAGAAATCTCTTTGCCTGAATATACACATGGGGTTTGAAAAGATAACAAACATGTCGTTAAACCGGCACAGATGGCCGCAACTGACCACAGATGAATAGTCCTAATGTATAAAGGGACAACATCCACGAGAGACTAAAATTACGCTCAAACAGTTACACCATATTAAGGAAATCATCCAACTTTCACCATTTGTCAACTGTGTAAAATAGGCAATATGTTTGTTTTAAAGTCATCACAACTAATGTGACCATCCTCCTGACGAATGTTCCAACACCAACCTGTGAGAACAGAAACATGTTGAGTTCTAAGCTCAAGTATACTGAGTAACTAGATTGAAAAACTAGACTCATCTTCAGAGTATGTTAACAGAAAATTTGCAAATTTGTTGCATGTTGCTTATAAATCTGTTTTGTTTATTAATTCAACACTTGTCTTTATTCAAAATGACACTATGGGCCTCATTACACGGATGGCGGTAATGGTTAACGGTCACCGTTAATGGTAACGGTGACCGTTAACCATTACCGCCTTACTACGAGGTCCCTTAGCGGGTTGGTGCTTTAACGCCTGCTTTTTGCAGGCGTTAAAAACCAACCCGCTAAGGGACCTTGGTGCTAATTACGGCAACGCAAAATTGCGGTGCCGTAATTAGCACCTTCCCCATTCCCATTATGCCCTATGGGCAAAAATGGGAATGGGGAAGGGCAGTGGTGGAAGGGGGAATTACCGCCCCGCCAACCTTGGAATGGGGCGGTAATTCCCCTTTCCACCAAGGCGGTGCCGGTATTTTACCAGCATGGACCAAGGTGCTAATAGCACCTTGGTCCATGTGCTAATACCGCCATCCGTGTAATGAGGCCCTTTGTCACTATTAGGATTGTGTTTTAGTATGTTTTTACTACTATACGGACAACCCGAAATGTCTTTTAAATCAATGAATTGATCTTTAAATAAATGAATATTTTGTACTTTGACTTATATTAGACTAATTGTATTTTTTGGTCTAACTGTTGCAAAACTAGCTAACTACCTCTGTCTATACTTTATGACCTGTATGCACAACCTTCAGTCAATGCTCTTCAAATCAGGTATGTCTCTTTCACATTAATTGGCAGAAAAGAATGCTACTATTTAAAATAAAACAGAAACACACAGGATTATGTTTGAAATTTGTCATGATTCACCGTTTTAGCCCCTTCTTGACTACGTGGTCCATAAGGCATTGCTACGCTCCCTCTAAGGCACGCTCAACATGGCTGACGTTAGTGCATGAGTACTGCACTAGCGTTTCCAGGAGTTCGCCAGTCCCTTGAAAAAGGACACGACCCGCGGCGCTTCGCGTCTCAACGCTAGACTTCCTAACTTCGGCAAGTGTGTTCGTATTTTCCTGTGCTCTTACCCTCTGTCCAGGATCTTAGAACTTCTCTTTCCTAGACTCCTTCAGTGCTCCCCCTTATCGAGGGCCTTCGCCCGAAGCGCTCGCTTCTTCCATTTATTCTTCTGGTTCCTTCCTGGTCTCTCTCCTTCCGGGACCTTAGTTATTTGTGCTCCTTCATGGAATTGAATGCAGACTCCCTCGGCCAGAAATATCTACACACTGGCGACAGAGGATTCACACCCGTGTCTTTACAAGTCCCGAGCTGTCCATAAAAAGGAAAAGAACCAGTCCAAGACTTTGAAAGACAAACAGGTGAGATTTCAGGCAAAGTATAACAGTTTCAGACGCCAAGGATTGAATATTGATTCTACAATGGAATCTGCCTTCCAAGACCTCATGAGAGGTATGCAAGAGCTGACAACTGAAGTACAGAACTTAAAGGCGGAAAATGCCACCCTGAAACAACTCTTTCTCTCCAGGGACTCTGCCTTCCAAGAAAGCGCCATAGTAGGGGGTATTGTGGACAAATACAACGGAACCACCAAAATATTGCGTTCCTTTCTCGACTCGTGTTTGCTCCATTTTACCTTCAAACCCTACTACTTCTCAACACCCAGAGCCAAGGTTGGCTTTATAATTTCCCATCTTTCAGGAAACGCATTGGCCTGGGCAACACCTCTAGTAAATGCAGGGGACCCACTTCTGGACAACTATGAAGGATTTGTGGATGCCTTTAAAAATATGTTTGATCGACCTGAGCAAGTTTACAGTGCTCAAGAAAGGCTATTGGAGTTTCAACAAGGTTCTCAGGATATGTTGTGATATGTCACCCGTTTCAAACAATTGGCCAAGGAGGCTGATTGGGCTCCGGAGGCCTGTTTTACTCTGTTTCACCATGGATTGAACGACGAAATCAAGGATGAACTGGCCCAGGTAGCCCGCCCAAGCTCGTTCCAGGCTTTATTGGACTTGTCATTGCAAATTGATTTCCGCATCCAGGAAAGAAAATCTGAAAAGAAAAAGACACGTTCCCTGCCAACAAAGGTTCCATTGGAATATCCCAGTCGTAAGGAGACGACTCCCAGTCCTCAGCCAGATCCTGAACTGATGCAACTTGGCTCCTTACGGGGGCCCATTTCTCCACAAGAAAAAACCCGTAGGATAGAGATGGGGCTATGTATGTATTGTGCATCAGACAAACACCTAGTAAGAAATTGCCCAATAGCTCCTCCCAGGCGTTCGGGAAACGCCAGCTCCCGTTCTTGAACGGAGCCCAGCTTTGGGAGAAAGATTTGTGCTCCAAGTCTTCTCCAAGTAAACCCTGTCAAACCACAAGCAATCTGGTGATTCTTCAAGTGTCTCTATCAGTGACCAAGGATGAAACATATTCCGTCCTGGCTCTGGTGGACTGCGGAGCAATAGGGATATTCCTCGTTCATGAATGGGCCCTGAAACATCATATTCCCCGGGAAACCAAGGACATCATCCAGGCGGTCGAAGGTATCGATGGAAGTCTGTTATCTTCAGGACCCATAACCCAACAAACCACAGAACTATTACTGTCCATAAACAACCACCAAGAGATGCTACACTTCGACCTAATAAAGGCTGCCCACTATCCGATGGTACTAGGCATACCCTGGCTTCAAAGACATAATCTGTACATTAACTGGACCGCGGGATCCTTGATCCTGGGATCAGAGTATTTTCTCTCGCATTGTCTGACTCAAAAGGCTCAACCTTGTGTCCAGGAACCCCAGGAGACTAAGAACCCACCCATTAGTGTGTCTACTGTCACCCAGATACCTGAGTTTTACCAACGATTCTCGGATGTATTTTCTTCAGAAATTGTGCAAGCGTTACCTCCTCACAGACCCGAAGACTGTGCCATTTAAACAGATGACTCCACAGTCATACCATTCCGAAGGA
The DNA here is from genome assembly GCF_040938575.1 of Ambystoma mexicanum. NCBI lineage: Eukaryota > Metazoa > Chordata > Amphibia > Caudata > Ambystomatidae > Ambystoma > Ambystoma mexicanum. The sequence goes on from NC_090932.1 coordinate 722,461,627, forward strand.
TGTTCATACTTTCTGAACCTGGAAAGAGAGCCCTACGTGAATACTTGGACACTAATCTATCCAACGGAACCATTTGCCCATCGAAATCCCCAGCAGGAGCATCCTTATTTTTTGTGCCTAAGAAGGATGCTAAGGAACTTCGACCCTGTTTGTACTACAGGGGGCTCAACCAATGTACTCGAAAGGACCGTCATCCGCTACCACTCATCTCAGATATCCTAGAAGCGGTCCGAGGAGCTGTGATCTTTACCAAACTTGACCTTCGAGGAGCCTACCATTTGATCCGCATAAGAGAAGGTGATGAATGGAAAACTGCCTTCAGGACACCCTTCGGGCATTTCGAGTACTTGGTAATGCCTTTCGGGTTATCTAATGCACCAGCAGTGTTTCAACGGTTCATGGTTAGAGTGTTCTCCAACATGCTGTTCCTCTTTGTCATCATTTATTTGGACGACATCTTGATCTACTCCAAGGATCTGACAATACATCAAGAACATGTTTCTAAGGTCCTACAACGTTTACGAGAGAATAATCTACTTGCTAAACCGGAGAAATGCATCTTCCATGTTCCAACGGTTCGTTAGCTGGGGTTCATCCTAGGTCCTCGAGGAATCGAAATGGATCCTGCCAAGGTCGACTCAATCCTATCCTGGCCAGTCCCACATCTGTAAAACAGATACAGTCCTTCCTGGGTCTTGCCAATTTCTACCGGAAATTAATTCCTACCTTTTCTGCTATTGTACAACCCATAGTCACCTTACTAAAGAAAGATGTTTCTTTTAACTGGACTAAAGACCAAGAATCAGCCTTCCAGGAGCTAAAACAAAGATGTACCCGGGGTCCCATCCTGGCGCAACCTGACATTGACAAACCCTTCCTGGTGGAACCAGATGCCTCGGATTACGCCATAGGAGCTGTTCTGAAACAAGAATTGGAAAACAAAAAAGAACATCCCATCACTTATCTATCCCGGACTCTAAATCCCAGTGAAACCCACTATTCTGTTTTGGAGAAGGAGTTACTAGCCATCCGACAGGCCTTTACAGAATGGCGCCATTTGCTCTTGGGGGCCAAATTTCCGATCCAAGTCAGGACTGATCACAGGAATTTACAAATTCTTCAGACCTTAGAGTGTAGAAACAGTCGTCAGGCTCGCTGTGCCTTTTTTTTGCTCAATATCAGTTCCAGATAAACCATGTTCCTGGGGTGACCAACATTATCGCTGACGCCTTGTCCAGACGACGGACTATGAACCATAGGAAACTTGTGCCCTTCCTAAAATGTTTCCCGATTCCATCTTTTTTGCCCAGTCGAATTCTTTAATGGGTAATATTCGTTCTGCTACACCTTCATCAGATCTCTGGAAGGAATTTCTTCAGACAAATAGATGGGCACTCTCAGTGAAAGATGGATACCTGTTCAAAGAAAAGAGTTTAGCGATACCTACACAAGAGCTGAGATTAAAGATCATAAAACTCTGCCATGATACCTTCCACTCAGGGCATCGAGGTATATCAGCGACTCTCAGGCTCATTCAGAGGAACTTTTGGTGGCCCAGAATGGCCAAAGATGTAAGAAATTACATCCGAGTTTGCGCAACCTGCTGCCAGAATAAGCACGAGAATAAGAAACCAGCAGGGCTCCTATATCAGCCTGCATTACCTGACCGTCCCTGGGCGACTATTGCTACTGACTTTATCGTCAAACTGCCTCCTTCCAAAGGCTTTACGACCATAATGGTGACTCTCGACCTGTTTTCCCATATGGCCCATTTTACTCCCTTGGAAAAGCTACCTTCAGCACAAGAAATGGCAGGAATCTTCATAAACCACATCTTTAGACTTCATGGCCTTCCTTCCAAAATCATTTTGGATCGGGGTCCCCAGTACATCTCCCAGTTCTGGAAATATCTGTGCAAAGTGTTAGGCATCCAATGAGCCTTGTCCTCTGGATATCATCCCCAACCCAATGGAATTACAGAATGAGTTAACCAAACACTCGAACAATATCTACAATGTTTTGCCTCCCAGGTCCAGGAAGATTGGTCTGTCTTGATTTCCGTGGCTGAGTTCGCTTACAATAACTCCGATCATGCAGCCATTAAGACCAGTCCGTTCTTCTGCTCCCAGGGATTTCACCCTTCAGTTCTACCTACTGTGCTACCTCAACCCACTCCTGTTCCATCAGTTGATTCCTGGATAGACCATTTGGTTACTGTACACAAGGATGTGAAAGGTCATTTGGAAAAGGCCAGGGAAAATGTAAAACGATATGCCGACTCCAGGAGAAGACCAGGGTCTAAGTATGTTATCGGGGATAAGGTCTGGCTTTCCTCCAGGCTCTTACCTAGATATCTGAGACCCAACACGTTAGCTCCACGTTTCTATGGACCCTTTACGATAAGAGAAATAATCAACCGTGGCCTTCAGGCTTCAATTGCCCCAATCCTGGAAAACGATCACCCAGTTTTTCATACATCCCTGTTGAAACCTTATGTGCATGACACCAGGACCTCTCCTCGACCTACCCCCGTGATCAACAATGACCAGCTCGAATTTGAAGTTGCCAGGATTTGTGACTCCAGATACAGAAGGGGTCACCTCCAATATTTGGTGGAATGGAAAGGATATCCACCTAGTGAGCGAACATGGGAAGCAGTGTCCAACATGAATGCCCCTCATTTGCTACGACGGTTTCATTTAACCCATCCGGGCAAACCAGGAGGATCGCAGTTTAAGATGGGGCATGCTGTCATGATTCACCGTTTTAGCCCCTTCTTGACTACGTGGTCCATAAGGTATTGTTATGCTCCCTCTAAGGCACACTCAACATGGCCGACGTTAGTGCACGAGTACCGCGCTAGCGTTTCCAGGAGTTTGCCAGTCCCTTGAAAAAGGACACGCCCCGCGGCACTTCGCGTCTCAATGCTAGACTTCCGAACTTCGGCAAGTGTGTTCGTATTTTCCTGTGCTCTTACCCTCTGTCCAGGATATTCTCTTTCCTAGACTCCTTCTGCGCTCCCCCTTATCGAGGGCCTTCGCCCGAAGCGCTCGCTTCTTCCATTTATTCTCCTGGTTCCTTCCTGATCTCTCTCCTTCCGGGACCTTAGTTACTTGTGTTCCCTCCTGGAATTGAACGCGGAATCCCTCGGCCAGAAATATCTACACGCTGGCGACGGAAGATTCACGCCTGTGTCTTTACAAGTCCTGAGCTGTCCAGAAAAGGGGAAAAGAACCAGTCCAAGACTTTGAAAGCCAAACAGGTGAGATTTCAGGCAAAGTGTGACAACATTAGACAGGTGCAGAGGCAAAAGTGGCATAAACATTGGATAAAAAGAAATCCAAAATATTGGGATACAGTAAACCTGGTGGGATATTTAAAAGTGAAACACAAACAGTAGTTTATTTTCTAATTATTTTACATACACTCTGAGAGGCACAGCTCCACCTCACTGATGAGGCCCAACAAGGCTGAAACACCTGTATGGGGTTGCTGTTGGTACTCTTGTTCAGAAGAGAATTACCATAGCATTTCGATGCTGGACTGCCTATATGGGTGGGACAAAGTCTGATATGCAAATGGGTATTTCCTTTCTGTGAAAGGTACAGTGAGCTAAAGTGTGGCTGCGGACTCTCAAGTGGGTACCTTTCCAAAGAACAGATAATTTAGCCGTGTTCGTTCTAGCAGCGGGGTGCATATAGACTATCCTTTCTCTCTTCAAATCAGGTATGTCTCTTTCACATTAATTGGCAGAAAAGAATGCTACTATTTAAAATAAGACAGAAACACACAGGATTATGTTTGAAATTAGACAGGTGCAGATGCAAGAGTGGCATAAACATTGGATAAAAAAAATCCGAAAGATTGGGATACAGTAAACCTGGTGGGATATTTAAAAGTGAAACACAAACAGTAGTTTATTTTCTAATTATTTTACATACACTCTGAATTAAATAAAACATAGTTTTATTAGCAAATATTATGAGGGCTTGAAGAAAAGCATGTTTGACCAATATCAAGAAGATCTGTGATGAGTCAGAGTGAGCTGACTCACCACAAAACCTACCCTTCTCATTCTCACCCCATTCAATGGGGGCAAGAACCTGTAACGCAGATGCCCCCTCAAGCCCTCGACTTCCACCCTGCAGCCTGGCTTGCCCTCGCCCTCCGCCTTCCTTGCATCCTGGCCTGCACTGGTCTCCCCATAGCTTTCAGTGTGAGCGACACCCCCATACTGCTGTGCACATGTCCCAGACCACGCCCTCCAAATCACCAGTGCGTTTCACTTATCTGTCCTTGGCATCTTGTAACACCCTATCCTACATGTCCGGGGCCCCCTATATCCTCTGCCCCCTGCTGAATATTGCCAGCTGCAGCTCTTTGACTTGTCAGCAGCCATGCAGCGGAATGGGCAGACACCAATCATGCTTTTCTACATTTTAAAAACTGCTACTTGAAGAGAAATACTCATTGTAATGAAGGGATTAGTTAACAAGAAATTGTTAAAGTTCACTGTTAAAGTTCACATATTCAAACAAATTTATTTTTGGTCAACCTAATTTATCTGTTAGGTACCTAGTGTTTTCATTCTGCTCCTTGAATCGGTGATGTTTCCCATACACTTTGAATCTACCGTTCTTCTATTCTACTATACATTGGCCACTGCTCACCAAAAATAGATGCAGCCTCCTTTGAAATGCTCTCTCAGTCGTCAAAAAGGCTATTAAAACCATATGCTATTAAAGTCTTAAGGATTGATTCCCCACCACAAAAGAGCACATTTCATGTTTGTTATTACTGGTTATGCATACCATTGCTGCAGATTTTGAAGCATTAAATGTTAGGTCAAGATTCATCATTCGCACCCGGGTAGAGTGAGCCAACCAATCAGGTGGCCAGAACAGGGGGAGAGAATACGCAATCCCTGCCTGCTGTTCCAGCCACCCAAGGCTCTTCCCCGGGTGGCGCTTTTTTCCTAATGTGGGGAGACAATACCCGATTCCCTTTCCCACCCCCCACTTATCTGCAGGACATGAGCCTTGCGCTCTGGTCCCAAAGCTCTTCCTGTCTGGCCACCATTGAAATAGAAAAGGGACTTTTCGGATGTCAGTGGCCATTTTGGAACATGTTTTCCATGGATGCCGTCATCCGAAAAGGGACATAGTGCCTTTTCCATTTTAATGGTTGTGGCAATTTCTGTACATTTTATTTTCCCTGCCGGGAGATGGGCTTGTGCTGAATTGATCTCCCATCAAATGGGAAAAAAAGAAAACTATCCGCTCCCTGATAAATCTGGCGGGTGCGGCTAAATTTCACGCTCCAACTGGGGGCGGACATGGGCTTTAACGGCCAAACCTCGGGCTGGTGGGCTGTTAAGGCCCATGTCCGCCCCCCAACCGGGGAGTGAAAGCTATATGAAATCACAAATAACAGCTGGAATATTAATGGAGAAATGTTGGGGTCCTTGGTACTAAATGTGTGTCATCTGCAAAGCGAGAACTGTTAATAACTGTTAACGGCAAACTATTAATAATTGTTTTTTCCCTGAGACTAGAACAATCAATTTCAAATGTATGTCTACACAATTCCGTTTGCAGGCACAGTACCTCTTTTGTGACATGGCTTGTAAACAGGGATCAAGCAAAATGCTTGCAATGGTCATCTGGAATTTAATGCATTCTTGGGACATGTAACTAATGCACTGGGGTTAGTCTACTCACATTGGTTTGTCTTTTAATGGCTTTGGACCATTTAATAAGAGTGGTGATACAGAACTGGACAAAAACAAATGGTCAAATAACGAGCAAGAGCAAATTTTACTCACACATAGTTTTGAAAGAGGTCTGAATTAAAGTGTGGAATGGTCTAAAATTGCAGGCTGATTTTGCAGGCTAGATAGTGCTATCGGTGTATGTATCCCACATGTAGCAGATCTGCTCCTTTACTGTGGTGCTTTGGCTGCTGAATCAGTAGATATGCGCCTTTGGTGTTAGAAGTTGCATCAGCTAGGTAACGAATTAGACCATGTTGATTATGCGCCCTGACTACACGTCTTACGTGATGACTGATTGTGGCAGGCAGGCTTAACAATAAACGCCCCTGAAAGTACAAATCTGAATATGCGATGCAGACATGAAGGAGAGAGGACAGGATGTCCATCTGCAGCATGTAAGCGGTATAATAAGCTGTCTCAAACGACTTCAGAGGAGCTTGCAACTGTTGTGGAGGTAGCAGCCATGTAATTGAACATGTGTGTTTTGTAGGCATGGATGTCCTATGATTGAGGCTGACGGTTGCAACCACGAGTGTTGACAAGTTTGCATCCTGAAGCGGATGTGCTTGATGAAGTAAGTGGACATTCATGTGGGATAATGATCTCAAAGAATGAGGTGAGTGTGATGATAGAGGACAGTGTGTGCTATACCTATTTTTTAATGGTAGTCCAATTGAAGTGTTCGGGACATAACCTGTGTACTGACATGTATACTAAGGGTGTTATACATGTTGAATGTTAAAACAGATTTTATCTGAATTTTAGATTCAGGGATCCTCAAAATGCTCTTAATTGTTATCTGAGATTTAATGCATTCTAGGGGCACATATTTAAAAGCACTGGGGTTAGATTACTTACTTTGGTCTGTATTTAAACGGTCAGGGACAGGTTTGGACATCAGCAGCTCAAGGCAATTTTGGCAGGTAAGCTCTTCCTTTCATTCTGTCCGCCTGCTCTCAAATCCCTCTCTTGCAATCTGGTTCTGTCTTGGGAAAGGCTTCTGCATTCATCTTACTTTGAAAATGACTTTTTAAGGAGCATTTTCATCAGTATCTTCCTGGTGGAACCCCAATGAACATTTCTCCTGTCGGACAGGCTCTCTTCCTTTGTTGCTTTCCCAAAAACTCTAAACCCATGACAAACTTGACCAATGCATTATCATTTGATGCTTTAATTTTGGATTGGAGAGAGTCTGTGATAGGTTCCCTTTACTTACTCATACCGACTAGAACCCTTGTCTTTGCTTTGATTGGTCTAGCGTAATTGCCATGTTATAAGGGCATATGTTTACTGTTAGCCCCCCACTCAGAAATAATGATCAAATTGGATTGAAAAATGTCATTGCCTGATAATGTCAGAAATGGCCCTATGTCATCAATGAGAACGAATTACTCAGAACTGCAAGAACAATCGGAATTCAGAGACATCCTCCATGTTTTTGCAGGCATAACAAAATTACTAAAATGTGTGAATGTATTAGTGATTTACACATTGTAATCACTATTTTTTATATGTTTGTGAACTGGACCGCTTCACTGAGTACAAATCCAGTCTTGGTTTAAATCGAAAAGGGTTGAAAAATAATTGATAATGTATTTAATTATTTGTCGCTATAAACACATTTCTCTTCCAATGCTGCACATTGCATGTTTTCTGGGATCGTGAAATTAACCGATGCCATCTGAAATAATTTTCATAGGGTGCATTTCATGAACCAGACACATAATGGATTATTTATTTATTCATTGTTCACGTGTTAGGTGCTTATACAGCACGTACATTCTGTTTCAAAGCGCCCACAGGGCAACAGGGAGTGGACAAGAGGATGAGAAACATAAAAATACTTCAAAAAATATTAAATACAGTGGTGGCGGGAGAACAAACCTACTATGCCTTGTGAGTGTTCAGAATGTGCAAGTGCAGAAGGGAGGGGGAATGGGATAGGTGATGGGGTGCTCATGGGTGAGCAACAGGTGAAGTGCAATGTATGGTAAGTGCGAGCCACAAAGTGGAGCGTGTGCCGAGGCAAGTGCTGAGGATAGACAGAAGCTGGGGGCAATTCGTTTTGAGAGGTCAGGGCCCCGAGGATGGATAAGGGCTCTGGACACCAAACAAGCAACTGTAAGATTACCAGAGAAGAGAGGGGGGAAGGAAGAGGTAAAAAGGAAAGTCTTGAGGAGCACCCTGATTTTAAGATAGTCCTGCGAAAGACGAAGCAGGAAGGGGAGGCTGTCCCGAAGAAGGGAGCCAGCTGAGGAAAGCGATCGACCTCCTGCTCTCTGTTTAGCGAAAAACGTTACACGCAAAGAGTTGGTGCTAGAGGAGTGCAGAGGTCTAGAGGGGGAATATTTAGTAAGTGAGAGTTGCAGATAGTGTGATTCCTGGCCCAAGACAGCCTTGTGGATGATACAGAGGGATTTGAATTGAAACTGTGAAGCAACCAGGAGCCCTTGAAGACTTTTTAGGGCAGGAGAGATGCGTTCCATGGGTTTGAGGCCAAGGATAAGTCTTGCTGCCCTATTCTGGATTAGCTGTAGGGGTCGCAGAGTGTAAAAGGTAGATTCAGGAGGAGGCTATTGCAATAGTCAAGCCTAGAGAGACCAGGGCTCGGGTAACATTGAGCTTCAGGGGGGATGTGAGAAAAGGTAGAATTCCTTTGAGAATGAAGAGCTGAAAGAAGGTCTTCTTGGCAATGTCCTGAGTGTGAGGGAAGAAGGAGAAAGAGGAGTCAAATATGACTCCAAGGTTTCTGGCTCCAGTGGAAGGAGCAGGGGGAGAGTCAATGGAGGAAGGCCAGAGTGGAGGGAAGAAGTTGGGAGCAGGGGTCCCAATGGGAAGGATCTCAGTTTTGCTGGCATTGAGGCAGAGCTCATTGGAACTGCACCAGGTCTAGGTAGCAGATAGGCAGTCAGGGATGATGAAAGGTGCAAGAGGGTCAGCAGGAAGTTTGAAGAAGAGGTGGTGGTCATCTGCATAACAATGGAAGTTGGGGGAGAAGGATGAGATGAGGAGTGCCAGCTTAGTAAGGTAGGTGTTAAAGGGCCAAGCTGAGAGCATAGAGCGTTGGGGGACACCAGAGGTGGAGAAGGAAGTAGGAGAGGAGAACGTGCCCAGAATGACTTGGGAGGAAATGTCAGTATGAAGGAGGTCAGCCAGACAAGTGCCCGCTCCACGATACCAAGGCTGTTGTGGAGCCTTTGTATGTGGATAGAGTGGTTGACTGTGTCAAAGGCAAAGGAGAGATCAAGAAGGATGAGGACCGCTGGGGAGTTGGAATCCAGGAATGCAAGCAGTTCTTCACAGATGTTCAGAAGGGTGGTTTCCATGCCTCTGGATGCTCAGAATCCAGATTGATGGGCATGGAGACCACCAACAAGTTCAGTGTGAGAGTTGAGTTGGGGCAGGGCCAACTTCTCCAGCAGTTTCCCCCAGAAGCGGGGTGATGGAGATAGGGCGCTAGTTGGCTGGACAAGTAGGGTCTTCTGACGATTACTTTAGGAGGGGGGGTGCACAGGGGAGTGCTTGAGGGAGGAGGGGAAAGAACTAGTAGCAAAGGAGTGGTTGCAGAGATCAGATAGTGCAGGGGCAAGACAGCCAATATTATCCTTGATGGTTCCGGAGGAGCAAGGGGAAACCTGTTTGGAAGAGAACTTCATGCAGCAGCCAACTCTGGTGACTTCTTCAGGTGTGGCAAGGATGAAGGAGGAGAACGAAGAAGGAGGAGGGTGAGTGGCCAAGGGAGGCAAGGCGGTGAGGGATGGGTTGGGAGGGTGAATAACAAGGCGGGTCAGGAGGTCCTGCGTTTTGGTGGTGAAGTGAGTGGCCAGTGCATTGCAGAGGGCTTGAGAAGGAATAGGGGAGAAGACTGCAGAAGGGTTGGCTAGTTCCCAGCAGATTTTGAAAAGTTCAGCTGTGTTGTTGGATGTGCTGGATACCCGTGTCTGAATGTGGGCACTTTTCCAGGCACAGCTAGAGAGTCTGTATTGCCTTTGGAGCTGGCGGCATGCCAGTTTGTCAGAGGATGAGTCTTAAGTTTGCCACTTCCGTTCCGCAACTCTGCACTTTCATTTCAGGGCTGCAAGTTCAGAATCGTACCAGGTGTTGCACTTAGAAGTGGGTTTAAGGTGGATCCTCATGACTGGGGAAAGAATGTCAAGGTTGTTGGTGATGGACAGGTGGAAGTTGCTGAGAGCAGTGTAGAGTCTGAGTTGGGGGCAAGGAAGGATAAAGGTGGAAGAGAAGGAGAAGCTGACACTCGTTTCATCAGGCAGATGTGCAGGAATGAGGTTGGCAAGGATTTTGGAGGTGCGGTCACAGGGCCATAGGGACCCAGGTGGGAGGGAGAAGAGAGTGGTCTGAACTAGAGGGGTGACCAGAGGAGTTGAGACAGGGAGGTCAGAGTGGATGAGGGCATCCAGGGTATGTCCAGGAAAGTGGGTTAGGCCAGAAGGGAGAATGGAGAGGGAGGGAGGGAGAGGTGCAGAGGCCAATGAAAAGAGTGGATGCTGTGCCAGGGGAGTCCAAGTGGATGTTAAAGCCACCCAAGAGGAGCAGGATGGAGGAGGTTGAAAGTAAGGGGGAACATAAATTAGCCATTCAGAGAGGAATGGGGAGGTAGCACCTGGAGGCCGGTGAATTGTAACGATGGTCAGGGTGGAGGAGGGAGAGATTACCAACTTGCATACCAGGCTCTCAACGGAGAAGTAGAGCTGAATGGGTAAGATGGAAGAAAGAACCCACTCAGGGAACATTAAGGCAACCCCACCACCAGCACAGTGAGTTTGTGGCTTGGTAATGATCTTAAAGCCATCAAGTAGGAGGGAGCCAAAAGCATTGACTGAGCTGGCATTGAACCATATCTCAATAAGGACAGGAATTTCAAGGTCCTTCAAGAAGGAGGCAGATGTCAGCAGAGTGTTTGTTGGCTGAGTGGGCATTAAGAGTCACCTGGTGGAGCCAGTCTCTGCCTTTGAAGGTTTTCTGAGGTGGACTACAGGGGTGTGGTACTTCTGTCAGGGGGGCAGAGGGAGTGGTAGGGGGAGAGGCAGGGGAAGAAAGTTAAGGGGAAGAAAGTTAATGCGGGATGACAGGATACGGTCAAAGAGAAGGAGGTTGGCCTGAGGACCATGAACCAGGATAGTGCCAGTTTGGTAGACATTAATGATGCAGCGTGATGTGAAGAAGCCTGCCAAGAGGCTTCCCACTTAGTGCCACCATTAATAGAAGAGGATGTGAAAGAGGAGAGAGTAGAGATGAGATGAGAAGTCCACAGGTCTGGAGAGAGGACAGAGAAGAGGATATTGGCGAAGATCTCTCTGGAAGATGCACTGACATAGGTATCTGCGATGGGAACGCCAGGATTTGAACCCAGGATGTCTTTTTTTGATTTTTTACATCCAGATTTCATGAGAGAGGGAGGAAAGGTGATAATGTAGCAGTTAGAGAAGATTGGAGAGATGGTAAGTGCCATCTCAGTGGCAGAGGATAGATGAGAGAAGGAAAAAAGGGGGCAGCACTGCACAGTCCTGGCCCTTACTCCAGGAGGCCTTCCTCATCTTCCAGATCATAGTTCTGGGCCAGCAAAGACATCTGTTCCTATGAAATTGCCATTACTGGCTGGCCATGCATCTATCGATGACATTTCAGTGAGGCCATCCAACTAAACTTAACAACATAATCCTATGAAAGTCCTGATGATGGAGCCTCTTTAGCTTTTGTTCTGGCTATACACAGCTGTGTCTATTAATATATTATTTTATTGGCTATGTCAGTAAGGGTGAGGTCTGTTTCACAGGAATCTGACACTTACATTGCTTGCTTGAAGAGGGCTAACCCCTGGATATACACACATCTCAAGTTTAATCAGAGTTAAACTAAGTTGACCATTTCAAGGTTACATGTAAAAAGGAAAAATAATCTTTGTGTAATTCTTATAGGTAGTGACAATTTCATAAGTGTAGGACTTATCGAACAATTCAACTCAATCTATATAACAGACAATGTACATTCTGTCTATCATCTCCTCACAGAATATTAAAATATAATTTTTATAAGTATGCTTGTTATTCATGTAACATGGCTACATAATAAATAGAAACGCTTTTTCATTGACAAATTTCATTTTTTTAAATTTATTATTAGTGTGCTTAGTTTGTATTGAACTTTTCACTCAACATCAAATACAATTTTACATACATCAATAAGCATATCTCATACTACACTAAATTCATTATACAATGTATAGTTTTTATTCCATATAATAATAAATAATGTAATTCCTACATTCATTTCTAAAAACCAAGGTATCTAATTAAAACCTAATGTAAACATGCCACTATCAGTCTCCTTACCACTTAATCCTGTTTACCAAATGTATGTCTCACTTTCATTTCTTTTCAAAACCAACCACAACCTCCATAAAGCAATGATCAAAGAAGATGGGTGTGCCCCTGCAAGGAATCAGCCCCAAAATGATTTAGTTTGTGTTTATTCAGAACTGTGAACACATTTTCCTAAACATAGCACATATTCCGTAGCTCAGGCTGCACAGCAGTTGAGAACATATCTGTTGGTTTCCAGCATACCCGGTATCTTACAATGTCTACAATATCTCTCAACTTCTGGCAAATACATCTAATGTAGGAAGCTGATTTAATCTTAATGATGGATAATTTCATTTTTTGAAAGGCAACAGTTATTCCTGTGATATTTGACAAGTTCCAAGAAATTTAAAAACAAAGTCACTTAAAATGCACCTTGCTAAAGCAACTCATATGTTTGGCAAACATTTTTTCATTGACACATTTTACCAAGTCGTCCATCATTGAGATGAACACAGCATTTCTATTGGTTCAACTATCTATCTAAAAAGTGGATTTCAAGAAAATGTGGAAGAGTTGTTATTCTCCAAAAAAGAGCTTGAACAATTTCCCAATACATAAAGGCCAGACTAAATGATATATTTAACACAATATTTATTAGGGAATGTTTCAAAAGTGGGCCAAAATAACAATCAAGGTGCTCTCAAACCAAAGTTGTCAGGATGGTTAATGTCCTAGAAGCACACAGTGCTTTGGGAAAAATGTAAAAAGGAAATGTACCTCAAGGAACTTGAACAGTGCCCAGATAAATGTTCTCTCCATTCTTTTCAAGCCTGGTCTAGCCCCTCTCTTTGACTTAACATTATGAACCAGATCTGGAATATGCAGCTCATTTTAACAATCAAAAGTTCCAAGTGTTTCTCATGATTCCATTTGTGACTTCTCATGGTCTTGCTCCAATGTCCAATGGTCTCAGAACTGTCTTAATTTCTAGTCATTGGCCTGTGTTGCCAATGAGAACTAGGAAGGTCTCCTTATCACAGATCTGTGGACTGCACAGGACTGATAGTTATTCTGCAATCCTGAGTACCTCGGGCTGATGTTGCTCGGGCCAGTAGCCACATATAGGATCAATAGGCTGGACAAGACTCTATTTGGAGTTCAATGTGGGCTCTCCCAGCTTCCGTCCTTTAGGGCCTTGAGAACCAGACACTCCAACTATCTAACCCCACCTGCTTTTTCTCTTGGATGTCTCACTTCAAGATTACACCCAGGGATATTTCCCATAATGTTCCTGATCCTGGTGTATCTCCTCATCACCCCTCTGTATGTACCATCCCTTACCCACCTTATTACACTATATATGATCCTCCTCCTTATTAATATTCCTCCAATCCTGTCTTACCTCAGTCACTTCTTCTTTCTTCCTTGTTCGATGGATGTTACTCCACTCCTCTTCTACTTTGACCACTCCTACTTCCCAATCATTCTTATTGCTCAGCATTTCCTCTCCTCCTTCTTCTCGTGCCTCCTCTTTCACCTTTTTCTTACTGTGGCAAGTTTCTTCTTCACGTGTCCATGTCACCTCAGTGTTCCCCTAACACATGTTTGTCCACACCCCTAGTTGTGTCAATAATTCTTCCATCAACTCGTTTTCCCTTTTCTCTATTTCCCTCTCCTTCTTATCCCATCTCCGGCACCCTCTACTCACCTCTCCAGCTGTCCCAGAATTAGCTCTTTCCCATAATTCCTAAAGTGTTCCTCCACATGACCATCATTTCCTAGCACCCTGGCCCATCTTCCAAGCCTCCATCTTGTAAGAGGATTCAATTCAACACTACAGCTAAGTCAATGCCTAGTCTGGGATACTGAATGGAAACCCTTATTGATATATCTTTACGTCCAGTTCATGCGTTCTGGATGACTACCCCTCTATAACACCCCTCTCTTGGAATCCCCCTGACCCCACTGAGCCAAGAAGTAGTTCTGTTTTGCAAGTTTAAAAGGTTTATTTGATAATTTAAACAATAGATATATATATCACACTTTATAATAAATGAATAATTGAATATCACACTTAATCTGAGCAGTAATCAATAATGGATAGTCCGGCACTAGCACACTTCTTTATAATCAATGATGAGTGGTTATAGGATGGATAAGATAGCAACAATACTTTTATGGTTTCAAATGGATGCAAGGTGGAATGAAATTGCAGTACAGAAATACTCAATATGATTTCAACAAAACAATGTAATCACTTTTCTCTCGCAATCCACTCCCCCCTTTATGCAATGCAAGGAAATGGAAGGAAAGCACACAGTTCTCAGAAATTCAATCAAATGTAATTCAGTTCACCCCAGCAAGCTTAGACTACAGAAGTTTGAAACACAGGCCCAAAATGCTTTTATATGTGCTGGCAATGAAGTGAAAAATATGCTAAAATGCTTTTAATTCCCTCTAGAGGTTCAGGGTGAGTGGTATCTAGTTAATATTAGTCCAGGCTCACTCTAGCAATGATTCAGGGATGGTTCTTAAGAAGCAAACGAATTTTTAGCAAGGAAAGCAAGGAAGCTGCTGTTTTCACACGTGGCTGGATTTTTAACCAAATCGCAAATCGCTGTAAAATTTGCGAGTGCGAGAATCGTGATTACGGCAACAGTATGAGGAGTAGGAAGTAGGTTCTAGGCTTGTTGAAAAGTTGAGATTCTAAGCTTTCAGAGGAAAGTTAATCCAAGTTCCTAGCCCACACTGTTCCAGAGATACGGACGATTAAATAAAGGTAGTTTTTCGGATTTGAAATTTTTAAAAGTTCAAAGCGACAGGTTACAGCTTGCAGATAGAAAATGACAGGTGACAGCTTTGCAAATGACAGGTGACAGTTAGGAGGCAGTTCTGGTTAGATTAAAATAGATTGAATTATATTATTTTAACTAAGAGATTGGTTCTGCACAGTTCTGCTAGGTACTCACAATATATTTTTGAATTAGGCCTCGCCACGGATCTGGTCAGGTTTTGGACTGGACTCCGGTCTGGTCTCGGCACTTCACAGTGATCTGGGTCAGCTCTCTGGTTCTGCTAACAGCGGTCCCCGGTTCAGCTGCTCTCTCTCTGGATACAACACTGCTCTCTGGCAAATGGCAAGAGTTCTTGCAAAGAATTCAAACAGCTTGCCTGGCTGTGAATAGTGGCAATGATTTGAGGTCTGCTAAAGAGGGATTTAGCTTGTAGTTGACCTCTCTGCTACAAATTCTGAAGTAAAGTCTTGGTCTCTGAAGGTGGATAGATTGAAGTCTCTGTGTTGGCTCTCTGGAGGTTGATGGAGGTAAAGTATGGATTTTCCCGGCAGAGAGTCCCGCAGCAGATGGAATAGAATGTCCTCTCTAGCTTCCAGTGGCTCTTTTTATGTCTTTTGAAAGTGGGTGTGTGTGCAGCATCACTAGCCAGTCCCTCTTTCAACTTGTCATTGGCCCAATTCTCCCCTCTCCCATGATTGGGGAAGGAACTGTGAGTCAGAGTGATGCTGTAGGTTTTATGGGTCAGAGGATCCTCCCCTGGTCAGTTTGCCCACAAATCTATATTTGATTCAAATACATACTTCCCCGATAGACAGTTGTTTGGCATTGCATACACACATCATACATTTACTGATGGTAGCTCCTGTTCCAATTCTGTCGTTTCTAGGAGCTTGGGTTGAAAAATGGCAACATATTTCACTTTTTGGTCGGGTTACCAATATTGGATTTTTCCCCGCATTTACACAGATGTGCCCATGGTGTGTGGGCATTAGGTGGTGGTGTGTCAGATTTTTAACATACATACATTTAGAGTAATATCCTCTTTTCCGCTAAAAAACCCCCTGAACATACCACCGGGTCCTAACACGTCTTCAAATGTGCACCGAAAAATCACAAGAATAATGATATCACTTATAAAATTTTCACAAGTCCGCTCTATGAATGATCCATCTTTTTAGATTTATGTTCTGGCCCCAAAGGGGTGTGGTTTCCCAGGTCACATGGTGTAGAAACCAGTTTATCCAGTTTCTGCCAAGCTAGCTTGCTCTCACAGGCAGTGCTCCTCCCCTTTCCTTCCAGGAGGAAGCCACTTTTACGACCCCCCCCAATAAAACATTTGCCTGAGTCAGGACAGGGCTTTGTTCAATTTCCTGCAGAGCCCAGGTAATTCAATCAGAGAAGTGTCATATCCCTTTTGGTGGGAGCAGCAAAAGGCAGCTAGGCCTGGGAACACAGCTGTTGTGCAAGTCTCAACTCCTGTCGGGGGTAGCTGGTGGGCAAAATTCAGTTTCATTAAGCCAGGTTTCAGATAAAATGTCACTTTTTGTTCCCCAGTTTAAGTCAAGACAATTTTTACATATGCAGATAGAATGCTGATTCTAAGTTCAAAACTATGACATTTTAACAGTGACAAACTATGTGGCAGTCACAAGTCTGTCCCTCAGTTTATTTACACATTTCGATTTTTGGTCATTTTAAATCCAGTTTCAGTTTAAGCCGCTGCAGACCTGCAGAGCACAGCCAGTCTTGTTATAAACCTTCAAGTCACTTCAGAATATAACTTTACATTGTATCCACCTCTTAGTAAGTCTTTCTTTGGCCTGCTTTGGGTTCATTTATTCAGTTTTAACCAAATGTCTGGTGTTGTTTTAAAACGCCGGCTTTCTGATAGTGGTGAGTACTGGTAATGCAACCATTTTTGGATTTAAGAAATGAATTCCCCACAGTTCTAGGTTGCTTTTGGCAATCAGCATTGCCATTCCCAATGGTTTCAGGCTACTGTGTGGGTAGTCCAATGGTGGTTTTAGGCAGTGCCCTTCTGTGCCCATAACATCGGCAAAAATGGGTGGCAGACTATTCTTCATGCATTTCCCTGGGCATTTTCTGGGAAGCTCTGGCCATCATGATGTTTTCAATGCCAGTACTGCACAGTTTTTGTGGTAGGGCTCGGATGCATGAGTAAAAACATCCCACAAGCCCCCCTCTTGTGATGGCCATTCTGTTTCACTGATGGAACTCGCAAGATCTGGGATGTTTCCCTCATCTTCTTCCGGTAGATGGCACAGTTCTGCATCTTTTCCTCCATCCGAACCTGATCGATCGGTTCTCCTCGCCGGTCCTGATGGGAAGATTGGGCGGTACCCCGGGCCCCTTGCGTCTCTGCTCCCGGTCTCCGGATCGTCCTCCCTGGCCAGTCTCAAGGTTTTCTTTCTCCTAGGACGACAAAGAAAGAGCGGCAATACCTATTCATAGACATTTTTCCCCCACCATTGATATAGTGGGGTGGCATATAAATTTATAGTCAAAACATATGAACATATTTTAAGTTAGAACTGAATTAATCTGAGACAGTACCCTCTAGGATTCCAGAGGATTCCTCCAGTTGTTGCAGAGTGTGCCTGGGATGGCAACACTTCAACTGGTTAATGTGGACCCACTTGTCTTCCCCCTCTGCCAAACCGCCTTTGGGGATGCGGATCTTGTAGGCCACAGGGGAGATCTTGTCTATAATCTCAAAGGGTCCCTTCCATGTAGGCAAAAATTTCCTCTGTGTGGCCTAGTTCCTTTGGAAATTGTATAAATAGACCCGGTCCCCCACCTGATATTCCTTCCTGGAAGTTTTCAGGTCATAGTGGGTCTTCATACTCTCAGCTGATCTTCCTAGATTTCGCTGAGCATAGGCAAAAGCATGTTGAAGGTGTTTCCTTAAATTCTCCACATACTCCACTCATGAGAAGGGTGCAGACCACCAGAAGGGTGCAGACCACCAGAAGGGTGCGCACAGACAGCAGAGAATTTGTTAATACTTTTTTCCATGCCTTGCCCAAATACATAATGACCCAGCTCGTGAGAGATTTTCATGAGAAAAGATCTTTAGAATGGGTCATTGAACAAGCCACCCGCATCTACGAGGTGCAGAAACCAGCCCAAAAACCCCAAAACCAACAGCACCCCTGATGCTGCCAAGGTGGCAGAGGTAAAGGTTGCCCCCGTTTTGGATTTGGAGATGGGGGGGCCTAAAAACCTACCTGCACCTAATAATGCTAGGCCCAGAAGGTCCTCGGGCCAGTCACAGACAGGGAGCCAAGGAGGCAGCCCCACAAATGGGGTCCTTCGCTCTCCTGATTATGTAAGTCCCTGTTACAAGGGAAATCGACTCATCCTGGGTTATGTGTGGACTCCTCCAGCCCAAGGGGGGGGATCCAGCCAAGCACCTAACCCAGGGAACTTCCCTCCTAACTTCCCACCGGAGGGCAGAAATTCTCCAAATCCTAGGCAGAACTTTTTCCCCAGGTATCCACCCAACTTCCAACCCCAAAATCATCCATCCTTCTTTCCCCAATTCCCTGAGCCCAGACAACCTAATCCGGGAGAGGGGAGGCCAAGGGTGGAGGGGTACCCAAATCTTCCCAATCCGGGATATTACCAGAGAAGGGATAGCTACCCTTCCCGGGATCAGCCCAGGGGAGAAAACAGGGCCCCGTATCAGCCTGAGGTTTCCCAGTTAGAGCGCCAGGTCCAAAATATGGCACGGGATCTGGGTCACATACTGAGGACTCAACAGAACCCTCAGATGAACATGCCACCTCAGAATGCCCCAAACTCTGGACCTGGTGCTCCAGAACAATGACGGGGGCAGCACCCCGATAACACACCAGTTCCCAGGGAGGAGGCACAAGGGGAAGGGGGGTGTAAAGCCTTGGAGGAAGCTTCCTTCCCAACTTGTAAACAGTCCCTGGAAAGCCAGGAACCGGAAACAAAATATCCTGCCCCTGAAAGCCCACCTCCCAAGGAGCAGAGGGGGGTAGGAGAAACAAAGGACCCAAACAGACCCATTTTGTAGAGGAGGTACAGGTTTTCCGATTTGAGGGAAAGAGATCCTCAAAGGATTCTGGGAAAAGGATCTTCTCCTTCAGAGATGGGGGAACTCCTCCCAAGGAAAAATGGGTCCCAAGGGATGCCAATTCAGACTGGGGAGATATGGAGACTGAGCTACCGCCGCCCATCATCTCATCCCAAAACCCACAATACCAAAATCCCCTGGTTCAAACCCATCCCGATGACTGCCTCCAAAAAGGGGGGGTGACCCAGAACGGGACCCCGGGAACCCACAATGGCTCTGATCTCCAGTTGCCAACTTTTTCTTTCAGATTCCCAAGGCTCTCCACAGAATTCTGCCCAAATTTCTTCTCTTGCAATGTCCAAAACCAGAAAGTTAGCCCACCAGTTGTCCAAAAATGTGCATTATCTGTGCCCCCTTGAGGAGAAGGAGGGAAGATATTATGCCCCGGTACAAGTACAGGGGCAGGGTACGATTTCAGCGCTGGTGGACACGGGATCTCAAGCTACACTTCTGTCCAGAAGGGCCTTTGATGAACTGAATGCAGGAAGGGGAGGGAATTACCAAATTCCTCTCACCTCACTTCCTGGACAACTCCAGAACTTTGACGGGAAGGAAGTTCCCGTCGAGGGGACGACAGATTTGGACATTAAAATTGGGCGACACAAGTTGAAACACCCGGTCATAGTTGTGACTCCAGAGGGCACCCCTTGTTTACTAGGGAATGACCTCCTGAGAAGGTTGTCACCCCTAATAGATTGCGTAAACAAGGTCCTCTGGACCCAGACTAGCTGACCCATAAAATTAAAACAGAGTGTCAACCATGTTAGTTTAAATGGCACATGCCACACGGTTGAACAAAAATCTGACCAAGTAGAATTCCACTTCCAGAATAACCAAATTACAGACGTGACAGTAATAGCAGTAGGACAACAGACTGGTGATGGGGGGTCCTCTCTATTTCTGAAAATCAACCTCCCTTCCAGTTTAAGGTGGTATTCCACACTGGAAGGAAACACCCTGCAATTCTTTACTAAGCCACAATCAGAAACTCCCACTCCTATAGTCCAGAAAGATGTGAAATCAGCTCAGAGCCTGGCTGATATTCAGCAAATTGGAGAGCAGTTGTTCATCCCTGTTCAGTTAAATGATGGGAAGGACTCTGTTCTCGCTCGAGTGTGTGTGAACAACGGTAAGAGCTTCATCAGCGAAGCCATGTTCCGCCAACTCCCAAAAGATCCAGCCATTCCCACATTCAAACTGATAGACAAATGGGAAATGGACCTGGAAGCACCTAATTCCAAACATCTCCTGCCAAGCAGGTGTATGCTCAAAATCTCCATTGGCAACAAGAGCACAGTCCATAATTGTTGGGTCGTGCGAGACGTCACTGCCGCCTTTTACTTAGGCAGTGACATTCTCAATCGCTTTGCCATTAGTTTGGACCTAATAAACTTCAAAGCTTGGTCCCGATTAGCGGATAATCCCATGGGCTTTGATGATCCAGAAAAAGCATTTAGGTCAGCTCAATTGCTACCTTATGCAGTTGAAATTCAGATTAAAGAGGAAGTCACCATCCCAGAAAGAGATACACAGGTGGGTTTGCTCTGACAACTGGATTTTGGGGGGTACTCTTTTAAATTATATAGTGCCCATTGGGTTATTTAGTCATGACACACGTGTTCAATCATGTGTAATAAAAGTGGAATCTAAACACAAATAGACTTGCGGATTAACATCTTCATATAAAGTAAAGGTGCATTTATTCATTTTGCATTTCAACATAAATATTTGGTTTTTTGCTTTTACATTTAAATTTTTATAAATTCAAAGAAGTTTTTGGCAAACATAATTCAATTTGGATGCCTAGGAGTTAAAATCGTAACCACCACCTACTGGTGGCAAGTGACAAACAAGTTAAATTTAAGTAAACATATTCCAACCAATGTTCAAAACAGTATAAAGAGCTATTGGTTTTCTTTAGCCAGGCTTGGGGTGACCTAACACGTGGTCCCACCCCAGAAAGGACCCGACAATTCTCCCTGGAAGTGAAACTTAAAAGAGGACAATATTTGCAAAACCCTGATGCTTACATACATCTAAACGCTTCTCTCCAACAGCAAGTGTTGGGGGTAAACCCAACTCCATTAGTCAACATAGAACATGACACCATTCTAATAGAGGTGGATAACAGCGACTTGAAGAGTATTACTCTAGCCGCAGGCACCATTATTGGAATGGCGGTTGATGACCAACATTTTTCCATTGATTTAGGTAATGAACTGTTAGGGCCAATCCCCAAGGACTGCTTTGACAGTGACAGTGATGACAATACAACACCAGACAGGATTTTTACCCGCCATGGGGGGAACTTCCTGGTGTACACTTCTTGCCCTTATGGTAAGGAAGATGTGACTTGTGACTTCAGGAGGGATGAGGTGATTTTCCAGGTCCATGAGGGCTGCCTTTCCCACCTGAAGCCTCCAGTCCAAATCAGCACTCTGACCAGGGACTTCTCCACCCAGCTGGAGGAGGCCGCTGAGATAGCCAAACCAGAAGTCTTTCCAGGCTTCAGGCAGATGGTGGAAGAGAGAGTCAACCTAGCTGATGCCTGTGTGACTCTGGAACAGAAGCAAAAGTTGAAACAAGTCTTCTTGGATTTCCAAGATCTCTTTGCGGTAGACTCATATGACTGTGGTCGCACCGACATCCACACAACAACAATCCCCACGGACCCTGGCATGACTCAAGTGTTTGTGAAGCAATATCGCTTGCCTCTCGCATCAATGGAGTCCCTTACTGAAATAATTAAGAACCTTGAGTCCAGGGGAATAATCCATCCCGTCCACAGCACCTTCAATAATCCGGTGCTGGGAATATTAAAGCCAAACGGCCAGTGGAGACTCTGCACTGACCTTAGGGAGCTCAACAAACGGGTCCATACTTCCCGATGGCCTCTTCCCTACATTGACCAAGGGCTGGCCCATATTCAGGGGTCACAGGTATTCACTGCAATAGACCTGACCAATGGATACTGGACCGTGCCTGTCAGTAGGGAGGACCAATACAAGCTGGCTTTTACCTTTGGGGGCCAGCACTATACATGGACCCGGACTCCCTTCGGATACCTCAACTCTGGCAATGAATTCAACATTTTCCTACATAAGGCCATGCCCGACCTGGGTGCGAGGGGTAACCTGGCTTATGTAGATGATGTCCTCATCAAAAGTTCATCTGAGGAGGAACACATAGCGGAGATCCGTTATGTTCTGACCCAGTTGAGGGCCGCCGGAGCAAATCTTTCCTTTCAGAAAGCACAGTGGTGTAGAACCCGTGTTAATTTCTTGGGGCATGAGATTACTCCTCAGGGTCTCTGTCCCCAGGAAAAGAAGGTGGAAGCACTCCAAAAACTGAAAGACCCCACAACTCTGCAGGAACTACGGAGCCTCCTTGGACTGACTAATTACAGTAGAAAGTTCATTGAGGGCTACGCAGAAATCAACAGACCCCTGATTCATCTCCTGAAGGGGGGGTCAAGTGGGAATGGGGTCCAGAACAAGCCGAGGCGGTAAAACAACTCAAAAGAAGCCTCTCACAAGCGCCCTGCCTAGCTTACCCCGTCAGAAACAAGGAGTTCTTCCTGGAGACGGGGTTCTCTAATACGTGCTTGACGGCAGTATTATACCAAAAGCATGACAAGGTCAATAAAGTAATCTCCTATGTGAGCAAAACTTTATCCTCTGTGGAGGAAAAATTCAACGATTGTGAGAAGGCACTCCTGGCAACGGTGTGGGCATTGAAGAATTACCGCCCGTTTATCCAGGGGGAACACATCATAGTGGAGACTCCACACCAGCCTCTGCAATATCTCCAAAGTGACAGAATCCGTGCTGGAAATGTGAGTAATTCCCGAATTACTTCCTGGATTCTGTCAATGCAAGGCTTTCCTGTGGAGGTCAGATATGGCCAAAACAAGAAGAGTCCCCTCGCGCAAGGTCTGGCTGACTTGCATGATTGTGCCAGAGAAAACTGTCTCGAGGACGAAAGTCTAAAAATCAAGGACAACACGGAGGCATACCTTAATTCTCCACACAAAGTCTTTGAAGAGGACAAGTGTGAGAGAATGCCCACTGTCTATGTGGATGGATGCTCTTACCATGTTGACAACAACGGGGAGAAAAAACTGGTGGCCGGCGTAGAGAATGCATGGGTGAATGAGTCCCCAGAACCCTCCGCTGGATACAAAATTGGTCCCCGAAGTAGTCAGGTGGCAGAATTGATGGCTGTGCATCAGGCCATCATTACTGCTGTCCAACATCAACTCCACGAACTGGTCATAATCACCGATTCGGATTATGTCCGGAACGGGTTCGTGGAGCACCTGGTTAATTGGAAAACCAGAGGCATGTTATGTGCTAACAACAAACCCTTGAAACATGGGAAGTTGATCCAATACATTTATGATCTGGTCACATCGAATGGGATGACCATCTACTGGAAAAAGATCAAGGGTAATTCCAAAGTAGAGGGACCAGACAAAACTGGAAATGACTTAGCTGATCAGCTGGCCAAAACCGGGGCCATCCAAGGGGATCTAATTGAGATTGAGTCCCTGTTGGGGGAAATCCAGGTCACTGTTATCACTAGGTCCCAGACAAATGCTCACAATGATCTTTCCACTGAACAATGGAGTAAGGAGACCCCTGATGCTGATTTAATTACAGCTCAGAAGGGGGATCCAATAATTGGTAAGTTTTACCAGCACATTGAGGACCCTGAGAACTTTCCCCTGACGGATACCGATTACATTGGGAAATAGGACCTAAGAGTGTTGATGAAATGTCCAAAAATGTTCCGAATCCAAGACGGTTTGCTGGTAAGGAAATCCAAAGCTGGCCACGATCAGTGGGTGGTTCCTACCTCATTCCGAAGCCTGATGTTAAGTCACGCCCATGATGCGGCCACCGCCGGTCATAGGGGGTTTCACACTACACTGGAAATCTTAAGAGAGGTTGCATACTGGCCACACATGGGGCAGGAACTTGACCAATACTTGAAGGGGTGTCTTGTGTGTGCACAATTTCAGCCAACATCCCTCACACACCGGGCACCTCTCCAAAAGAGGGGAATGACACTGCCAAGGTCAGATTTGCAAATCGACTTTGTAGGCCCTGCGATTCGCTCGACTAGAGGAAACAAGTACATGTTGACCGTTACATGCTTGTTTACCAAGTGGGTGGAATGTCTCCCAGCCCCAAACTGCAAGGCAGAAACAGCAGCTGCCCTGATGATTAACCACATCTTTTCCCGTTTTGGTCTACCTCAAAGGATTGAGTCAGACAGAGGTAGCCACTTCACCAGTGAAGTAATGACAAAGATGTGGGAGATACTGGGGGTCAAAAGGAAGTTGCATATTGCTTACCGGCCAGCTTCTTCTGGGGCAGTAGAGAGATATAACCGAACCATTGTGAGCATATTAAAGAAGTTTGTGGCAGATTCTGGGCCAAGTTGGGATATCCGATTACCTCTGGTCCTAATGGCCATCAGATCTACCCCTTCATCTGCAACCAAAATGTCACCATTTGAGTTGATGACTGGACGCAAGATGGTGCTTCCGCAGCATTTGCTCTACAGGACCCAAGAGCAGACACTCATAAATGCCTCCACAACTCATGAGTATGTGGAGAATTTAAGGAAACCAGAAGGGTGCAGACCACCAGAAGGGTGCAGACCACCAGAAGGGTGCGCACAGACAGCAGAGAATTTGTTAATACTTTTTTCCATGCCTTGCCCAAATACATAATGACCCAGCTCGTGAGAGATTTTCATGAGAAAACATCTTTAGAATGGGTCATTGAACAAGCCACCCGCATCTACGAGGTGCAGAAACCAGCCCAAAAACCCCAAAACCAACAGCACCCCTGATTCTTGTGGGGCCTGATCCTCCCCACATTGCAAATTGTAGGCTGCCTTGTGAGCCTCTTGAGGATTTCTGTGAACAGAAAAATGTTTCAAGATGGCCGCCTTATAGGTGGACCATCTTAAATGATTTTGGTCCTCCAGCCCCGCAAAGAAACTGGAGTATTCTGGTGAGAAGGTCCACTTTACATATTGGATACAGCTTTGGCTGTCCTTCAAATGAAAAGTCTCCATCATTTGCTCATAGAGCTCCAAGTGTTCCCAAACAGAGTACTTGGCGTTCTTATGATAAGGCGTGATGACACTCCTGATTGCCTTGATCTGTTTCAATGGGTCCTTAAGCAAGGCCCTTTTTGCCTTATTGGCCTTCTTGGTTCGGGTAACCCTAGTCCATTCATCCTCTGACTCAGAGGCACTGCTCCCAGAGGTTCCTGTCTGCTCTTCCAGGTTTTCCCGGATTCTGCGAGCCTGGGAGTGGCTGGCAGAATGTGGGGACCTGGTCTCCTGTGTCCTGCGCCGTTCAGAGGAGTCTTCAGATTCCTCCTTGCTGCCAGGATTTGATGGGTACCCCCCACTGACCTAACTGGGCAGAGGTTTTCAGGATGCCCTTAATGGGCCTATTCTCCTGGGGTTCCCCACTAAATTGCACTGTGCTTGGGTGCCCATACCCGGATGCCCGCCCATCCATTCCTGGGAGGTACTGGCCTATGAGCCCCATGCTTCTGGCTGGATAGTAATCTGCCATCCCTGTGGCCCGGTGCTCATGTGCGTCAGGGGACATGGGGGTGGCAGAGTCCAGGGACTGAGAGAGATAAAGGCCTCTGGTACTAGGGCTCCTGAGGTTATGCTCAGGAGTTTCCCTTTCCCAGCGAACCTGGTCTCTATCCGCCCCTGCTCCCTGTTGCAATGCAAGAGCCTGCGCTTTCAGTTCCTCAGTTAAGGCCTTACTAGACTCTATCAGTCGCTCCTGCATCGCTACCTGTTGTTGGAGCCTATCATTGTGCTGACAGAGAGCCTCATTTTCTCTCTGTGCCTCCTGATTGGTCCTGGAGGACTGGGCCAGTCTCTGCTGCAGGAGGGTTACCTCCTGAGCTGTGTCTCTATTGGCCTGCTCCTTTCTTGCTAGAGCATCCTCCACCCTCCTGGTGTGCTCTAACAAGTTCTGGTGTTCTTTTTGGAGGTCACCCAGTCCCTGGAGGGCCAGGTGATTTTCTTCCATTTTCCTTTTTAAGTGGCAGACTTCCTGGCCTAAGGTATCCCTTTCCTGACTAAGAGCCTTCATCTGTGCCGCCAGGTCGTCCCTTTGCCTTTGGAAGGCACCAGCTTCCTGGCGCTCCTGGTCAAACTCTGCCTGGGTATCCAGGTCTTTCAGGATCAGTTTATTGCTCTCCTCTTTCTCTCTGTCTAGTTGGATTTGCAGGGTGGCTACCTGCTCTGAGCATGCCCTGTTGAAATTGATCTGTTGCTCCAGCTTTTTCTGGCTCTGCAGTAGGAAGTCCAAACTATCTTGGCGTTCCTTCTGCAAAGCCAGAATTCTGGTATCCTGGTCTGTCTTTCCTGTTGCAGTATATCCATGTCCTCTTTTATTTTAATGATATACTGCCTACTATCATTTTCTGACTCCTGGCTCCCCTGCAGCCTCTGCTCAGAAGAGACCAGGTCAGATTGGACCTTCTCTAACGCCATCTGTCGCTTATTCGCCAGATCTTAGCTTTCAGTACATTTATCCTGCATGTCTCCCATATATAGGTACAGGTATGCCGCTATCCTAACCATCTTGTCTTGTTCATCCTTAGCTTTAGGAGCCATGTATAGTTCACTCAGGGCCACATGTAAGGGACCCTGATCTCTCCATTATCTGACCCCGCTTCAGTGACCTGTTGCGTGATGGCCTGCAACCAAACCATGCGGTCCTGGTGAGTCCACTCACCTCTCACAAATAACTTATGTAAGAAGTGCTCTCTGGCTATTTTCATGTCTACTAAGGTCGTCATTCTAGAGATTGGTCTCTGTCCTGACTTACAGAAGTTTGTATTTTATTTTTGCAAAACAGACATTTTCCTTAGAGCGTTCCTTTGAGGAGTGCTTTACAGCGTAACACAGTGTGGTGATCCGACCGGATATGTGTATCTGGTCAGCTGGCACGCTGTATTAATCTGCACAAGTGATAGATCTAACCCAAACGTCCGCTCGAGCCCCCAATTTGTAAGAGGATTCAATTCAACACTACAGCTAAGTCAATGCCTAGTCTGGGATACTGAATGGAAACCCTTATTTATATATCTTTACGTCCAGTTCATGCGTTCTGGATGACTACCCCTGTATAACACCCCTCTCTTGGAATCCCCCTGACCCCACTGAGCCAAGAAGTAGTTCTGTTTTGCAAGTTTAAAAGGTTTATTTGATAATTTAAACAATAGATATATATATCACACTTTATAATAAATGAATAATTGAATATCACACTTAATCTGAGCAGTAATCAATAATGGATAGTCCGGCACTAGCACACTTCTTTATAATCAATGATGAGTGGTTATAGGATGGATAAGATAGCAACAATACTTTTATGGTTTCAAATGGATGCAAGGTGGAATGAAATTGCAGTACAGAAATACTCAATATGATTTCAACAAAACAATGTAATCACTTTTCTCTCGCAATCCACTCCCCCCTTTATGCAATGCAAGGAAATGGAAGGAAAGCACACAGTTCTCAGAAATTCAATCAAATGTAATTCAGTTCACCCCAGCAAGCTTAGACTACAGAAGTTTGAAACACAGGCCCAAAATGCTTTTATATGTGCTGGCAATGAAGTGAAAAATATGCTAAAATGCTTTTAATTCCCTCTAGAGGTTCAGGGTGAGTGGTATCTAGTTAATATTAGTCCAGGCTCACTCTAGCAATGATTCAGGGATGGTTCTTAAGAAGCAAACGAATTTTTAGCAAGGAAGCTGCTGTTTTCACACGTGGCTGGATTTTTAACCAAATCGCAAATCGCTGTAAAATTCACGAGTGCGAGAATCGTGATTACGGCAAAAGTATGAGGAGTAGGAAGTAGGTTCTAGGCTTGTTGAAAAGTTGAGATTCTAAGCTTTCAGAGGAAAGTTAATCCAAGTTTCTAGCCCACACTGTTCCAGAGATACGGACGATTAAATAAAGGTAGTTTTTCGGATTTGAAATTTTTAAAAGTTCAAAGCGACAGGTTACAGCTTGCAGATAGAAAATGACAGGTGACAGCTTTGCAAATGACAGGTGACAGTTAGGAGGCAGTTCTGGTTAGATTAAAATAGATTGAATTATATTATTTTAACTAAGAGATTGGTTCTGCACAGTTCTGCTAGGTACTCACAATATATTTTTGAATTAGGCCTCGCCACGGATCTGGTCAGGTTTTGGACTGGACTCCGGTCTGGTCTCGGCACTTCACAGTGATCTGGGTCAGCTCTCTGGTTCTGCTAACAGCGGTCCCCGGTTCAGCTGCTCTCTCTCTGGATACAACACTGCTCTCTGGCAAATGGCAAGAGTTCTTGCAAAGAATTCAAACAGCTCGCCTGGCTGTGAATAGTGGCAATGATTTGAGGTCTGCATACTTCCCCAATAGACAGTTGTTTGGCATTGCATACACACATCATGCATTTACTGATGGTAGCCCCTGTTCCAATTCTGTCGTTTCTAGGAGCTTGGGTTCAAAAATGGCAACATATTTCACTTTTTGGTCGGGTTACCAATATTGGATTTTTCCCCGCTTTTACATAGATGTGCCCATGGTGTGTGGGCATTAGGTGGTGGAGTGTCAGATTTTTAACATACATACATTTAGAGTAATATCCTCATTTCCGCTAAAACCCCCCCTGAACATACCACCGGGTCCTAACACGTCTTCAAATGTGCACAGAAAAATCACAAGAATAATGATATCACTTATAACATTTTCACAAGTCCGCTCTATGAATGATCGATCTTTTTAGATTTATGTTCTGGCCCCAAAGGGGTGTGGTTTCCCAGGTCACATGGTGTAGAAACCAGTTTATCCAGTTTCTGCCAAGCTAGCTTGCTCTCACAGGCAGTGCTCCTTCCCTTTCCTTCCAGGAGGAAGCCACTTTTACGACCCCCCCCCCCAATAAAACATTTGCCTGAGTCAGGACAGGGCTTTGTTCAATTTCCTGCAGAGCCCAGGTAATTCAATCAGAGAAGTGTCATATCCCTTTTGGTGGGAGCAGCAAAAGGCAGCTAGGCCTGGGAACACAGCTGTTGTGCAGGTCTCAACTCCTGTCAGGGGTAGCTGGTGGGCAAAATTCAGTTTCATTAAGCCAGGTTTCAGATAAAATGTCACTTTTTGTTCCCCAGTTTAAGTCAAGACAATTTTTACATATGCAGCTAGAATGCTGATTCTAAGTTCAAAACTATGACATTTTAACAGTGACAAACTATGTGGCAGTCACAAGTCTGTCCCTCAGTTTATTTACACATTTCGATTTTTGGTCATTTTAAATCCAGTTTCAGTTTAAGCCGCTGCAGACCTGCAGAGCTCAGCCAGTCTTGTTATAAACCTTCAAGTCACTTCAGAATATAACTTTACATTGTATCCACCTCTTA
The DNA here is from genome assembly GCF_040938575.1 of Ambystoma mexicanum. Taxonomy (NCBI): domain Eukaryota; kingdom Metazoa; phylum Chordata; class Amphibia; order Caudata; family Ambystomatidae; genus Ambystoma; species Ambystoma mexicanum. The sequence continues at coordinate 722,491,096 of NC_090932.1, forward strand.
GTAAGTCTTTCTTTGGCCTGCTTTGGGTTCATTTATTCAGTTTTACCCAAATGTCTGGTGTTGTTTTAAAACGCCGGCTTTCTGATAGTGGTGAGTACTGGTAATGCAACCATTTTTGGGATTTAAGAAATGAATTCCCCACAGTTCTAGGTTGCTTTTGGCAATCAGCATTGCCATTCCCAATGGTTTCAGGCTACTGTGTGGGTAGTCCAATGGTGGTTTTAGGCAGTGCCCTTCTGTGCCCATAACATCGGCAAATATGGGTGGCAGCCTATTCTTCATGCATTTCCCTGGGCATTTTCTGGGAAGCTCTGGCCATCATGATGTTTACAATGCCAGTACTGCACAGGTTTTGTGGTAGGGCTTGGATGCATGGGTAAAAACATCCCACACTCTGGTGTAACAGAGCTGGGGAGTGTTTCTTTAGGCAGGTGGGGTAAGGATTTACTGATTGGCCCCTCTCCTGGGGATGGCTGCCAGATCTGATGTTGGACTTGGGGCTGGCTTGGGGCTGGCTAGTCTCTCCATTTGGGTGTTACTCTCTAAGGTTCTAAGGTTGTCACACCCTGGCCCTAGTGTCCAGCCTATCTCGGTTGTAAGGGAACTCAAATGTGTTCTTTGTGGCAGGGGGGGTAGGGATTAGCTGATGGGCTACACACCAAGGGATGTCCAGTTGTGAAGTGGGACCTTTTCTCTGGTTGCCGAATCCTGGCCCTGCCATAGGGTTGGGCTCATTTAGGCTGCCTGATCTAAAATATCTGAGAGTGGTGATCTTGAACAATCACTGGTAGGCTGCCTCTTGAATTTTCCATTCTGGTTCATGCCCGCTATTTCAAAATGCTGATTTATATAAAACATTCACATTTAGATGAGGGGAGACGGGTGTTGCCAAATCAGTGGGACAGCTGATCCTGATTTCCTTCACTGGCTCTGAGTGTCTAAAGTTGAAATGTGATAACCCGATGCCACCTACGCAATCTCCCCAAGCTGGGCTCCGGGCCAAGAATCACCTAGCTTGTGGCAGCTCCCAGTCCCCTTGGCGACCTGACCATCCACCAGCAGGTTCAGTTAGGGACTTTGTCACAAGCCTTGCTAGCACAAGGGATGCTTTGCCATCTCTGTGGCTTTCTGCGCTTCTGCTGATCTTAGGCTTTAAAAATGGCTTTGTTTGCACCTACTCCTTGGACACTACAACCTCGTCTTTGTTGGTGATGTAAACAATCTGTACTTGAACAATCTCTGAAATGTAAACCTGTGAATTGCACCCTTTTTCTCGGCTATGCAGGGATGTGAAACATTTTCCCTGTGTGTGCATCCTGCATTAGTGTCTGCTTACTTGCTGAGTTGCAACAGATATATGGTCACATCTAATCAGGATTGACATGCTGCACAATCAGGATGACTGTGATGACAACAGAACTGTCATGATTGTGCAGTAGTCCTGGGACCTTATGACCCACACAGACCAATGTGAAAACCATTTCTAAATGCATGTTTGGCCTCTCTGTTGGATTTCTGGGATATAAGAGCCACACCTGCGCCTAGAGCATGAAAAGAAATGCATTTGCTTGTGTTGGATCTCTGTGTTCAACCACTGTGCATGGCTGAGAGAAAAGCAAAGACACTGCACGCATGAGTGGCAATCATCGCTAGGTGCTACAATGAATCATTATTCTGAATCTGCAGGGAGTGGATTCCGAGAAGAATCTGACACGCTTCGCCCAACCAGTGACATTGGGAGCGGTTAGGCTATTGCCAGTGGAATCTGCTCCACGTGGGCCATGAAGACCCCAGCCTTTACCAAGATTCACAAAATGGCTGTTAAGTCTGAGGTATATAGTTTGTTGGTTACATCCCCTTAATACCGGTAAGGAAATATAGAGATGTGTTTTGTTTCCTTTAAGACTGCTATGCTACATTGGTCATAATCTGCTAAACAAAATGTCCACAAATCTGGAATTCATAAATTCTTGTATTACTGGTATTTTTTTCTGAAACTGAACTAATACTGAATTTGCTCTGTTATGATAATATCACGAAATGTAAAAGGGAATGGAACTGTACATATTTTGGACATAATGAATAAAAACGTGTGGGAAATAGTTTGTGAGTATAAACGTCCTTCCCATGGGATGTGCTGCATTTCGCTCTATCCAGTAATGTCAGATAGACTGCAGTAATAATATATATCGCTCTCACTGGAGAAAACATAACTCACAAAGGGTGGCTCTAAGTTACTAAGTGCACAGGCCAGAGGGGCAACATGTATTGTGGCCTGTTTATTCATGCTAGCAATAAAGTGGGTTTATGTTTAGGAAAAGAGTTTCATTTGAAGTATCTAGGGAAAATGTATAGCAGGGCTGGTTAGCAACAAGGTTATGAGAAAATGTTTAAGGTCGCGAATGAAGTAGCATATGGCCATGACTCAATTTCCTCTTGCTTGTCAAAGGTTGTGCCCGTGGAAAATTACGAAAGGTTACATGCTCCAGTCAGTAAGTTCATATGCATAGAGTTTATTCATAAATTGGCATCATTAAGATCATTTTAAGGTTATACAAGAATAGATAAAGGTTCCTCACGTGCCCAGGTACTCTCACATGCAGGTCAATCGAGCTATCCAACTTCCTGGAACAAGTGACTGTAGTCATAGTTTCTCATCAGCTATGTTTTCCAGTTGTTCTCGAACGATTCACACTCAATGCCCCTTATTCATGGAATGAATTAGCGCTGAACTGGGGGGACTTGCGTATGCAAGTGTCCGTTTGTCGATTCATGGAACACAATGCATGGGGCTTACCAGAGACTTGTGATGGATCCGTGCGTGTCCAACATGTCACTGCGACACCACGAAGGCCTTGCGCGAGACTCCCAGGGAAGGCGTGTACCATCTTGCGCAGTCACCTAAAAAGTGAGCGGAACACGTGGAATGGGAAACACCAAGCGAAAATGTGGGAAGTACCACAGTAAAATCCTCGCAACACCCATATGCATGCTAACAACACGTATTCATGGAATAGAACAGGGCTCTCAGGCGTGCGGAAAAAGATGCGCAAATCCGGAAATACGTCTGCCACCATAAAGCAGGCATAAGCGTCACCGGGCATGAAAACCAATGCATAAAAAGGCAGCGCGAACAACCAACACACGTATACAGCCACAATGAATGTACCATTTCTGACAGCAGTGATCGTGGGACACCACAGACGGAGGAGGATGGCCAGGGCCTGCATTTTCTAACCCAGGACCAGCCTTTTTGGGATGACTGATGACCAGGTCTATTCCAGGTATAGGTTTTCACCTCATATCATATCATATTAGACCTGGTCAGCGAGTGGGAAGATGACCTCACATCACCCACCCTTTGCTCCCAAGCACTGAGCCCCTTGGAAAGGTGCTCAATGTACTGCATCATTTTTTGGCCACTGGGTCGTTTCAGCAGACGACTGCCATAGTCACAGCCCACGCAGTCACGCTGCCTAAACCAGGTGTTGGCAATCATGACTGCACGCCCCTCAGTCCGCAGGCACATAAACATGCCCAGAACACCGGCAGAATGGCAGGCCGTGGTCCAGGACTTTTACAGGGTGATGCACTTCCCTAAAGTGCTTGGTGCCATCGATTGCACCTATGTGGCACTTCGTCCACCTAGGGCCACAGAGCACATCTATCGCAATCGCAAGCACTGGTATTCCATCAACATGCAGGTTGTGTGCGATGCCAATGGAATCATTACTTCTGTATATGCAAACTATCTAGGGACCACCCATGATAGTTTCATATTTAGAACGTCACCCCTACACCAGTCCCTGGAACCTGGGTGGCATGACAACACATGGCTCATTGGTGAGTAAAAATGGCCCTGCAAATGCATGCATGTCACACACAGACAAAAGCACACCACTGACAAACCTTGTCACCTCTACAGGGGACAGTGCCTACCCTCTGACCACCTATACGATGACGCCAATACGGAACCCCACCACACCACCCGAGGTAAGATGCAACACAGCCCATATTGCAACTCGGGCCACAGTGGAGCGCACATTCAGAGTGATCAAGTCACGCTTCCGCTCCCTTGACCACTCTGGTTGTGAGCTACTATATGCACCACCAGTAGTCTGCAGGATCATTTGGGCAGCATATGTCCTGCACAATGTTGCAACATGGCATGGCGTACCGGTGGACACGGTGGTGCCCCTGCATCCCCAACCACATGCACGGTGGCTGCGCATGGTCAGGGAAAGGGCACATGGCGAGGCTGCCGTACCCAACTTGTGGCTACATTTTTCACCTAAAATCCAACCTCTGCGGAGTGCACACAGCCCTGGCACATTCCAGGTGCCCTTCAATGATGACAAAGGGACAATCATCTGTCCCAACCATACCACCCTGAGAATGTGTCCTTGGAAGTGCTACATTGTGTGTATCCCTTAGAACTTAAACTAATTCAATCTGGTGTGTACAAAGGAACACATGGAAGACAGAGTATGCCATTAACACCACGCCAAACTACACATATAAATGCCGGTATGTCACATAAACCCTCCCACTCGTCGTGTAAAATGGTTGCCACACCATGACATGGCATGCAATATCAAAAGAGATAAAGGGCCAACACATAACACTACTGCCACAAAGCGCTCAACGATGAATGGAACAAGTTCAGAAATAACACACGCACACACATCAAAATAATAATACAGACAGGAGCATAAATTGCCCAGTACAACATACCAGAAATACTGGACCCAATAGTGAATCTGTCTGACAGTGACTCATCATATTTGCACAAGTGCCTAAATGTGTTGTAATTTGCACTGGGCACTCTTGTAGTTTTTGTGTGGCTCTGCTAATCAAAGGGGACAGATAAGCGCATACAGCAGGAAGGCAAACAATACTAGAGATAGGCAAGGTAATTCATAAAGATGGAACAGGAACAAAGGATGGATCTCAATGTCCAACACAAAAGGATGGATCTCAATGTCCAACACAAAAGGGACGGAAACCATGTAGTGGACAAACAATGATGAATCCCACTAGGGGTGTATACACAGGTTGGACTTGAGACTGCCCACAGATATAATAGAAGCCCAATGCCTCTGTGTATGTTACTTTTACATGCAGCACTCCTTGCAAGCCCATGGAAAGGGGAAGCAGGGGGGGCTTCTGTGTCTGGCCCCTAAGGCACAAACAAGAAGTGTACTAACACGAAACAAGCCGGTATGGGTCCAGCCGGAACCTACAGTGGATGCCCTTGGATGGAACATAATGCAATTCACTGTCTTATAAATTCACAATAGATCACAGGGAAGACAAGGGAAGGGAAGGAGCACAGATGGCCTGCTGGTAACTCCAGCAATGTAACTCGAACAAAGGACCAACATATGCACAAGTGAGGACACAAGAATGCCAACTTAAATAAGCAGGGTAAAATAGGCAGTAAAGTCACCAAGGTTCAGAAGGGGAAAAACAAGTAAACAAAAATCAAAAATGCCCATGGTGGACTGGGGGGGGCACCCAGGAGGGTGGAGGAGTAGGGTGCACGTCACACGTCAACACCCACATGTGTGGACGTTGAGAAGAAAAAAAAAACACCATGGGTTCATGGGCCTCACGGCTAGCATGGATCAGGAAGGCTGTCGCTGCTGTCGCACCTTCCTGTGTAGCATCTGAAGATGGTAGTGGTAAGGGAGGTTCACCACACATAGCCCTGGCCTGCTCCTCCAGGGCAGCGGCCAGGCAGGACTGAGATGAATGCATCTGCAACATGAAGCCTCAGAGGTCTGCATGCAACACCTCACAGGATTCACAGAGTTCCTCTGAGATGGTACGAGTCAACAGTTGTATCTGCTGTTCATACTGTGTACTGCGGGCTGCCGCTAGCACTTCCAGTGTAGCTCTGAGGGACAGAAACACTTCTGTGGGCCCGACCCTTTGCAAGCAGGGATGACTGCAGGGACCTCATTCTGCCCAGTGGCTCATGTTGCTGACATCCATGTGCAGCCTGTGTGAGTGGCATGTGGACCACAATGCCTGCAGCTGGTGCTCTACCTGCATTCCTCGGGGGATCATTGAAGTGGCCACCCTATCCATGGCCTGAGCCAATATCTCATAGGAAGCACCCTGTTGTTGTGCACCAGTATACATGGACTGCTCCCATACGGTATTGCCAGCCGCTACACGGCCACAGCGTGTGCGGACCCCACGCCTGCCTGACCCAAGGGAACCTGTCCCTTGAATTGATGCCACTGTCCGTGGCTGCAGGACTGCATCCCTCCCTTGCTCAGCTGTCCCAGGACCAGGAACCAATACTGTGGAGCATGACCCTGCAGCCGTAACCGCCACAGATGGACGTGACAACACTGATTGGCCCTGTAAGGGGACATGACCCCCTGCAGGCTTTTGGGCTACAACAGCACCAACACTTGATGCACTCATCTGTGACAGCATAGAGGAATCCAAATCTGGTTCACCACCAGAGCTACAGGTTTCATCAGAGGGTAACTCATACTGAGTCAGGCCCTAGATGGACTGCAGCAACAGTGGATTATCATGGGCTGCCACACCACGTCCTTCACTGCTGCTCCGTGACAGCTCAGTATCCAGTTCCTCCTCAACCTCCTCCTCTGCATCCAGTGCCTCATCACCAGCGCATGGACAGAAAGAAACATGAAGAGCCATGTAAATAGCATAGCCCACACACATAGGTATCACAATGGTGTCCTGCAACACATAAACATCCTATGTCACTCTTGGCACAAAGTCCTGTATGTTGCCAGTTTGAATGGAAGGCATGGGTAGCATGAAACCAGCCATTGACGTGTGTGGAAAGGCTTAACACCATATGCAGTGCATGGTGTATAGCACCTGCTTCAGACACAAGCACCTTACTGGCATAGTTGAGTCACTAACATCACTGATGCAAAAACACAGATGCCACGCAGCATAGCCATGCCTGAACTGTCAAATAGCATGAGACAGTCGTTGATGACTGCTGTCCCAGAGCCATGTACAGGGGCAGTGCAGTAAATGGGAATGGCATCAAATAAAAATATAACAACATAACAAGTAAGTAAAATGCGGCAGGCTGGTGGCAGTGGAAGGGTAAGTGCAGACGTCAAGTGCTGGTAGTGCGTTGTAGAGCTACAGTAAACAGACCCCAAGTGCAAAGGATGGCAGGGAGGCAGTGCATGGGTGCAACTGGCAGCTCAGAAGCCTGTGTCGGAGATCAGAGTGTGGCCAGGTGACCAGTGCATTCTCAGTCAGCCAGAACTACAGCAGGGGAGAGGAGGCAAGGAAGCACAACACAAGAGGAAGTATCAGATGTGCTTCCAGACCCAGGGAAGGTTCACCTCAAGTTTCATTGAGGCAGGGAGGCTATTCCAGAGGGAGGCCCAAGCAGAAGAAAGACATCAACCACCAACTCTTTCCTAGGAGAAGCAACTGACCCTGACGGAGTAAGACAGGGATGATTTAAGATCATGAGAAGGAAGATACTTAGGAAGATACAGTTGAAGGAATTGGGGCCCCAGGGCGCATAAGGCCTTGTGGACAATGCACAGGGATTGTGAACTGAACAGTCGTAGCCACTGGGAGCCAGTGCCAAGATAACAGTCCTGGGGAAATACAATACCTGGACCCAAGACAAAAGGACAATTCTCACAGTCCTGTTCTAGATGAGTTGCAGAGGGAAGAGAGTTCAAGCACTCAAATTAGTGAAGAGGCTGTTGCAGTAGCCCAGCCTAGGAAGAACCAGTTCTCTGGAGACAGTGAGCTGCTGGGTGAAGGAGAGGAACGGAAGAATACCTCTGAGGAGGGGCAGCTGGTGGTTTGACCTGTCAGAGATGTCAGAGATGTGAGGAGAGAAGGAGAGTGTGGAATTGAGGATAATCCCAAGCTATCCATAATCACAGGTGGGAGCTGGAAGAGGGCCAAGAGAGGCTTGCAGAGAGTGACAGGAAAGGAGTGAGCAGGTGTGTTTCTGAGGAGAATACTGGTTTGCAGTACATTGGTTGTGTGCAGGACAACAAGCACAGGTCAGTACACCATGACATGGTTCACCGATGGCAGTCATGTGAATGCAGGCAGAAGTGCCAGATAATCATAACACTTCATTCAAGCAACATACACATATTCTGGATTCACATGCTTAATCAATTTAAGGACATTGCCTCGTAATCTGGCAGGCCTCCCACACCTTGGATCTGTTCCACATCAATCAACTCACTTATGACCTCTTCATGTGGTGTGAGATCCTCATCCTCTCGTGGTGACCCACCTCCAGTCACCAGAGAAGAGGCGAAGTTGGCACCCAGCTTCTTTTTGGTTCGTCGCCAGAGGTCATTCCAGCACTTCACAACCTCACGAGCGTTGCGCCTCTCATTGCCCAAGACGTTGATTCTGTCTGTGACTCGCTGCCAGTGGGCCATACACTGAGCAGGCATATGTGTGCTCCCTGCCTGCACGAGCATGTCACAGTAGTTTTTGCGCACGTATTCCATGAGGATCTGGATTTCTTCATCATTGAAGCTCCTCTTCCTCGACGTAGCAGTCTCATGTGCCGTGCCTTGGGTTTGAGCCTCTTCTGCTACTGCACCCTTCGCCTTCTTGGAAGGTTGTGCAGACCCTGTGTGGCTGGGACCACTCGGGTCAGATGGGGCTCTTGCAGGTAGCCGTACCTGTGTACTGCTGCCAGGTCCTTTCACTGCACGTCCCTTCCCCTTGGTAGCAAAAATGACATCTGCACCTGCGTCTCTGTGAACCTGGGCCATGACCACTACAGGCCTGGCTGGGGGACCCCGAGCCTGGGTGGTGTGGGCAGCAGATGACCCTGCAGTTCCCGGACCCTGGTTGCTGATGCCAGGCCCTTTCACTGCAAGTCCCTTCCCCTTGGACGCAAAGATGACATCTGCCCCTGCGTCTCTGTGGACCTGGGCCGTGCCCAATACAGGCCTGGCCGGGGGACCCTGAGCCTGGGTGGTGGAGACTGCAGCTGCCCCTGCAGCTTCATGACCCTGGCTGGTGTGGACAGCAGATGACCCTGCAGCTCCCGGACTTTGGGTGCTCCGGACCTCAGCATCACCTGCATCTCCCTGACCCTGTTGGGTGGGGGGCATAGCTCTTCCAGCACATCCCTGACCCCAAACACCTTGGACACCTCAGACACCTCACCCACCTCACCCACCTCTGCCACCCTTCCCACTTGTTGCCATCCCACTCATGGCACAGATGTATTTGTATAATGGGAGGCGCAGCAATCAATTGTCCTGGGCAATTTGAGTGAGGGGGCAGCGTACGTGATGTAAAACCTACTAGTGCGGTCCAGCAAGGCTCAATGTAACCCCTGGGGAAAAATAATAGGATGTGTAAGGCACAGGCACCCCAAATATCATAAAAAATGTGTAGGGGACCCCTTGGTAGCTCACGTGAAATGAATAAACATTAAGCGGTATGCTGTGGCGCCCAGCAACACAGAAAATGCATACGCAAAGGACAAGTAAGGTACTGTGATGTTAAGAATGGGGGTACGCAACACACAGGGGCACCCAGAGTTTGAATAATGCATACACAACTCACCGTTAGCCTCAGAAAATAGGGAAAAGTACACGCGCATGTGCACAGAGGCAAATCCCCCACCAAAACAAGAAGCTTGCACTGTCGCAGTAGCGAACAGATCGCGCGGCACCCCAAATATCTACAAAATCCACACGTCCATCTGCTCTAACTCGCACAAGCGTGTGATGTTCTCCTATGCACTCCTTTATCCTGAATCTGAACGCGAAGACCCACGCTCCTGCCTGCAAGCCTTTTGCCTGCCTCCTACTGCCCTGAGCTGCCTCCTACAAGCCATCTGCTGCTGCCTGCCCACTGTGTGTGCCTGCTGCCCACATGGCCTGCATTTTGAGTCCCTGCTGTCAAGCCATTGCCAACGTTCCTATTATCAGCCCTGTGACCACCTGAGCTGATCCAGAAGACTCCCACCGTGCCAGACCATCACCACTGCTCCACAGCCCAGCCCCAGGTCCACCTTGCCCACCCACACCTGCCTCGGGGGTTGCCATGTCTAAGCAAACATCTCCAGAGGCAAGTGGCAACCCCATGGCAGCGAGGCAGAGGGCTGTCAGCTTCTCAGCCAGGCAAGTTGACATCCTGGTGGAGCATGTCCTGGGGCATTATGATGCCCTCTTCAACCATGCAACGCAACTTGCCAAGGAAGGACAGAAGCAGATCTGGGACCAGATCGTGGGTGCCATCCGCAGGAAGGGGGTAGCACCCCGGGACTAACACCATGTGCGCAAGCTCTGGGAGGACCTGAAATCCAGGACCCACAACAAGGCCCCGCACTTCCTCCAGGCTGGTTCCAACCAAAGGGGGCGCCTGGGCCGCTTGAACACCACAGACATGCGGGTCCTGGAGAGGTTTTACCTGGCGCTGCACACCCTGGTCTGACCTGATTTGCAGCACCGCCCGGAGTCGTCAGGTGAGTGTCCATGTGTTTCTGCCATCCACTCTGCATGTGCATGTTGATGTATGGTGGGAGTGTACACCCTGGCCTTACAGCAATTATGCACCTTGTACAGATGTCTGTGTGCATGTCCCATACAGTGCTCCACATGTGTTGTATGAAGCATGCGTCATTTCAACTGTATCATTTTAAATGTGTGTTATATTGCTGCATGACACAACGTGCACATGGTTTCTTACATGTGTCTGAGAGGTGCCCGTGGGTGAGCTGTGACACATGGGTGGTGTTGTGAACATCATGAGCAGGCAAGGTGTACATGTGTATGTGTCTGAGATGTCACTATGTGACTGGCAATCACTCCTGGATGGATGCATTTCAATGTGTGCCCTACTCTTGTTGCCTGATTGACCTTTAGGGGACTTTGATGTGATAGCTCAGTGCACTGCTTCGGGACTATCAGGTGATGTGTGTGCATGACATGTGCATGTTCCATGACGCGTGTGTGTAGCATGCACAATTTCCAGATGTTGACAGTGCCATGTCCAAGGATGTGATTGTCTGTTATGAGGGACAGACATGTGTGTGCATGTATGTACATTGCAACTACCTGTGTGTTGTGGAGGCTGATGAATGATGGGACATTTGCCAGTGTACTTCATGTGCATAGGTTTTGTGCAAAACACACATAGGTACAGTACAGTGATGTTTTTGTTCCATGTCTCCCTATCCACAGAGGCGTTGGAAGAAGAGGGCGGAAAAAGTGCTGTGGGGAAAGGCAGCAGGGATGCCTCCTCCAGGCAGAGATGCAAGGCCCAGTCACGCCTCCTGGAAGCAACATCATCGGGAAGCAAGGAGACTGGTGCCGTGTCCTAAACATCGACCTCAGCTGCTGAGGGGAAGTCTAAGTGGGCGAAGGTGGACGTTGGCTCCTCTGCAGTTGGGGGGTACAGGTGAGGTCACACAGGGGCAATCCACTGCTGAAAACACTGGTGAGGCATCCAGGGGAGGAGGAGTAGGAGGCTGTATTAGCCCAGTCCATGGGGCCCAGCAGGGGTGTTGAGGTGCGTGTGACTGGTGCATTATTGACTCAGGGGCAGGAGGCAGTGCAGGTCACAGTGGAGGTGCCTGTACCAAATCCTGCCCCTGGGCCAGCGCCTGCACCAGTATGCACCTGGCCGGACCCATCCACGGGTGTCGTATGTTTCCACCCAAACCGACACCTCAATGCCTGCGGATCTGGCCATTCAAGACAGAGTGGAACCCACGCTAGATGGTATTGTGAGGCATACAGCCATCATTTGTGATGATGTGCAGGCTTACAATCATGGGCTTGCACCTCGTCACAACGAGGCATGGCATCTCCTGAACTGGCTAGCTATGTTTATGGTACTGAATTGGCTGTGTAGGCTGGCCACTTTTATGACCCCCTCCTTGTCTTGCTCCTCTGTGTGCCAGTCAACCTCCCAAGCGCATTCTGGCCCAGATGCCACCAGGGCCCCTTGTGTACCTGTCCCATCCACGTTGGCTTGTCTGGTGGAGATCACATCCCTGCCTGAGGTGGGAGTCAACGTTCGATCAGCTGAGGTAATGATAATAATAATGATAATGATGTGTTATTTATATAGCGCCTTAATCCAAAGCGCTTTACAGAGCACATATTTACATACAATATCACCCAACCGAAATTGGTACGCATTTATCGACCTCGGAAGGATGAAAGGCTGAGTTGGCCTTGCAGGGATTCGAACCTCCGACCTGCAGATCAGGCTCAGATCGCAGCAGCGAGCGCTCAACCCGCTGAGCTCAACCATGACGATCCCAGCTATGACAGGAGCTCTGGCAATGAAGGGTGAGCAGGCACCCAGGAGCAGAGCACCTGTCAGACGACCCCGGTAATTTCATCAGCCCGGAGGGGGCCATGTGACGCAGGCACCAGGCAATAAGGTAGCACTAGGCTCTGAGTAGGAGGCTTCGTAACTCAGGGCATAACATCGAAAGGGGGAAGGTATCCGGGATCCGGCAGGACGCAAATGTGGACCTTCAGTTGAGGATGTCTTCCATGTGGGAGCGATATGGGCAGTGAATCTGGGCAGAGAGGCAGCGGGCTCCGGAGGCAAGACTCACCATGGCCAGGGTGGAGACTGCACTGCGTCGGGCAAGGCAGTGTTGCCTCATCCTCGAGGAGGCTTGCAGAGACTGTGAGGCCAGGGAGAGGGCCATGCTGGTGGACCTACAAGCACTCGAGGAGGCAACAGAGGCACGCATCGTGGAGGTAGATGCAGTGTTCGGTGATGCCCTGGCCCAGACATTGAGCAACATTGGTGAGGAGGAGGACTAGCCCGCTGCCTTTGTAAATAGTTTTTTTGGCATAAGTTTCCGTTCATTTTGTTTTTGTTTTTTTGGAGCATTGGGACATTCCTCAGTTTTTTGTACATAGTTCTTCATGTGTGTTTTCCTTTTTTTTATTTTGTGTGGACTTTGGACATTGTTCCAGCATTCAAATGTTTTCTTTTCCATTTTTAAAGTTTTATTTACAGTGTGTATGAGCAAAATACAATTGATAAATATAATTTATTTTCTTAGCACAGTCAGTGTTTCTCACATTTATTTTTTGCAGTGTGCCGATTTGTTGTGCCGTTTAGTGTCCCTGGTTCTGACCAGCGTTGGTCATGTGTGTGGTTACTTGCATGCATGTGTCATGTTTGCTATCCATTTGCGTGGTGAATTTACACATGTGGCTGACTGGTGGAGGAGTGTGAAGGGTAAGTTTGTGTGTGCACTGTAAAATGGCATTTGCTTTCACATGTGCAGCATCACTGTGTATTGGCGCTCAATGTGTTTGCGAGGGAGGTGGGTGGGATTACTGTGGGAGTGTTACATGTTCAGGTTATTTGCACATGATTTCATTGATGCTGTGTAACACACATGTCATGCTTTCCCCTTCACCAGCATGCGTTTGTGCAGTTATCATTGTCTCTTGTGTTGGTCTACCACTTGCACTGCCATGCAATATTGGCATTACTTTGTATTGACACATTGGCAGAGCAATGCAGCAGTCTCGGTGCATGGCACACTCTCTGATTGCCATGTACTCTATCTGAACTCAAGTCATTCCTCTTTGCTTGTGCTTTCTGTCCTCCTCTCCCCTGCTGAACTCCTGACTGGATCTTCAATGGTCAGCTGGCTGCCCTATGAACTTGTGCCAAGGTCCCCTTGCCCACCACTTGCACCCCTGCACTGCCTCCCTTGCATCCCCAGCACTTGGACTGTGTTTCAGTATTCCTACAGCACCCTACCTGCACTTGACATCTGATGTCTGCACTTAGGCTTGCACTTGCCTCCAGCTGCCCATACTTTGATGATTTTCATTGTTTTTGTATTTGTTATGATGTCCTTCCCATGTACTACACTGCCCCCTCCCCCGGCACTTTTAATCTTCCCCAATTCCCATGCACTTGCACCATCTCTATGGCACCTCGCCTAGCAAGACCATTGTCTCTGTCTTCACTCTGTTCCCCCTCCCCTGACCCATTGCGCCTTAATGCACTTGTGTATAGGCGCATTATGAATGGCATATGATTTCATAGGATTTCATATTATGTGCCTCACACATGGGAGGAATAGTGATGTGTTTTTTATGAAATATGTTCTAGTAATAGCAGCTCATTGAGGCTCAGGCTGTGACACGCTTGGCCAGTGTCTATTCATGTGGCACACATTGAGGCTGGTTTTGATTTTGTCATTGTCGGACTATTGGTCCATGGGAATTTGGGACATGACATTTTTGCATGGTCAGCATGGCCTGACTTTCACATTAACTTGTTACATTTGTATGTTGGGAGATGGTTTTGGACAGCAATTGTGTTTTGGTAGCTGCCACACTCATGGATTTGGCCCGCATGTATGCATTTTTTTTTGCAGATTTAATTTTCAAGTGGATATTCGTGGTGGTGTCAGAACACGGCAGTCATGACGCATGACACATCAGCAATGGAATGATGAATTGTCACTATGCCAGCATCCAGCATGCAGGGAATGTCCTGTCTGGAGGGGGCTACCTGCTGGGTGGTGTCACAGGTGATGGGGGCTGGGTTGTCCCATGTGGAGGGGGCTGCCTGCAGGGTGGGGTGGCAGATTCTGGGGTCTGGGCTTGGGGTGTCCCATGTGGAGCAGGCTGCCTGCATGGTGGGGTGACGGGTGATGGGGATGAGGTGTCTCATTTGGAGCAGGCCACCTTCAGGGTGGGGTGACAGGTGATGGGGGCTGGGTTTGGGGTGTCCCATGTGGAAGGGGCTGCCTTCAGGGTGGAGTGACAGGTAATGGGGTCTGGGCTTGGGGTGTCCCATGTAGAACAGGCTGCCTGCAGGGTGGGGTGACGGGTGATGGGGGCTGGGCTTGGGGTATCCCATGTGGAGGGGGCTGTCTGTAGGGTGGGGTGATGGGTGATGCAGTGTCCCATTTGGAGGGGGCTGCCTGCAGGGTGGGGTGATGGGGGCTTGTATGTCCCATTTGGAGGGGGCTGCCTGCAGGGTGGGGTGATAGGTGATGTCGGCTGGGGTGTCCCATTTAGAGGGGGCTGCCTGCAGAGTGGGGTGATGGGTGATTGGGGTGGGGTGTCGCATGTGGAGGGGGCTGTGTGCAGGGTGGGGTGACGGGTGATGCGGGCTGGGATGTGGGTGTCCCACAAGGAGTGGTCTGCTTCCAGAGGATTGCAAGGTGCAGACGCACTATTTGGCTGTGGTGTGGCCGGGGATCGCAGGGTGTTTTGGAGAGATTACGCTGGGGTGCGGCAGGGGAACGTGCAGAATTTTCACACGATTTGGCAGGGGTGCAACTGGGGAACGTGCAGAGTTTTCACTTGATTTGGCTGGGGTGTGGCTGGGGATTGCGCACAGTTTTCAAGCGATTTGGCTGGGGTGCAGCCGGGATCATGCAAAGTTTTTACATGTTTTGCCTGGGTTTCAGCCGGGGAACACGCAGAATTTTCACGTGATGTAGCAGGGGTGAGGCTGAGGATCACACAAAGTTTTCACGTGATTTGGCTGGGGTGTGGCTGGTGGTCACGCAAAGATTTAATGTGTTTTGGCTGGGGTGCGGCCGGGGAACATGCAGAGTTTTCACACAATTTGGCAGAGGCGCAGGCGGGGATAGCGCAGAGTTTTCATGTGATTTGGCTGGGGTGCGGCCGAGGATCGTGCAAATTTTTCACGCATTTTGGCTGGGGTGCAGCTGGGTAACACGCAGAGTTTTCATTTGATTTGGCAAGGGTGCAGCCGGGGATCACGCAAAGTGTTCACGCGATTTGGTGGAGGTGCAGCTGGGGATCGCGCAGAGTTTTCACGCGATTTGGCTTGGGTGCGGCTGTGGGTTGCGAGCGGTTTTCACGCGATTACTCTGGGGTGTGGCCAGGGATCGTGCTATGTTTTCACGCAATTTCGCTAGGGGGTCTGTTTGCTGGTCCAGGGATGGCATATGGCCTTGCGTCGAGTTAGGCATTTCACTTGTTTTTTACTGCACGTGGGGTGTGTTGGGGGTGTGACTGGCGCAGCTTGATGTTCCTTGCGCCACGGCTAAGGATGCCTCAGGAAATCCATGAATACACATACGGTGCAATAATTTCTCTGCGCCACAGCTGGTGCACGCTCCTTGCTCATTTTCTGTGCAAGATTCTATGAATTGAGCCCAATATGTTTCTAGTGTTGCTGTTTTTTTTGTTTTCGCTTAGAATTAACCCTTAGTTATCCACAAGTATGTGAGTTGTTGTTTGGATTCACATGAGCAAAGTTAATTGCTTCATGGCATGTGCCTTTTCTAGAAAAAAACTAACACCGATAAATGGATGCTCATGAGAGCTCATAACCTGGAGATAAGATACTTATTTTCAAATGCCTTCACCCCCAAGGTGACCTTATATTCTGAGGGAGTATAAAGATACATATAGCTAGTTTGGGGCATCGTCTTCAATACATATGAGGATCATGAAGAGTGCCTTTCAGAAGCAGCCATTTATGTGTTTACTTAAAGTATGATCATTTATTTGTCCGGATGCATGTCATATTGTGTTATTCTGAGTGTTTTGCTATCATTCAATGTATTTCAAACTGAGGCCCTCTTTTGTACTGTTCTTTCAATCCCGTTAATAGACTTTTTGATACAATATGTTAACATTTCCATGTGTGTTACATGCACATCCAGACAGTGCACGACAAAGTCATAGGTACTTCAGCAATATAGGCTGAATGATGGTCCCAACAAGGCAACTGAAATACCCTTCCTTTCTTCCTTCTATCCTTCCTTTCTTGATTCCTTTGTTTCTTTCTTTCTTCCTTTGTTTCTTTCTTTCTTTTTTCTTTCCTCCTTTCTCAAAATTCGGAATGTACTGTTTCCTTTCTGCCTTGCTCCATCGCTACCTTTCTTTTACCAAAATATGCCATTGCATAACTGTCAAACATTTGCAAATATTGCGTCATTACATTTCTCTGTGCAGGACCAGCACAGTTTGTGAGCATTCCAGACCCTGGGGCAGGGGTCTGCAACCTTATACAGAGTTTTCAACTACTCTATCAGTGTTCTGCCAGTAAATAAGTTGCCATGGGATCATCAGTATCTGTGTAGCTGAGTAATGTGCATGTCTGATAGAATACACAGCACTGATACTCAACGTATAAAGTAGAAAGGGTCCCCTTTTACACAATGTAAAATGTTGACAGGTGGTCACACCCCCTTCTTTCGGTCCTTGTCTCTCCCCTTTTTATGTGCTTTGATATAAACTTAATATAAATTTGATATGACAATGATATAAAAAATGTTTCGTATCGATTTTGTATCAAATATATATTTGATATAAAGTGTTTTCTAATTTATAGCAGTTTTGATACAAAGTGAATACACATTTTATATAAAATCTATATAAAGATGGGAGCAGTATACAGCAATGTTGCTCGGTCAAGCGCCAAGAGTGAAGTGAGCTCTGAAGACAGGGACTGTGAATCCAGGGTTTTTCAGAGTCGCACATTGATGATGTCACAGAGGGGTTCCCCCTCAGGGTGATTGGAAGCAGATATACATTTTATATCAAATTGATAAGCCCCCCTAAAGTTTTTGATAGCAAGTTTAGTGAACCAAATAATTTATATATAAACTTTATAGAAAGTGGAAAATGATATCAACCAATGTTGCTATCTTTTTGATATAAAAATATATATAAAAAATAATATGACATATTTTTGACATACACATTTATGTACAAATCAATATAAAAAATCATAATTTTTGGTATAAAAATGTATATACAAATTAAGATTAGAAATCATATTTTTTATATTGGAATGTATATAAAAATTCATATTAAACATATTTTTAGGGAATGTATATACACATTAATTTGTTTGATATAACATATTTATTTAAATAGTTTATGCAAACTTCCCCAAACATTTTGATATAAAAAATGTTTCATATCAATTTTGATATAAAAATGTATTCCAATATCATATGGCTGGCTACAAAGTGTAATTAATGAAAAGCAGTTTGCTTTATAAGTAAAGTGTGCTTCCCAGAACCTGTACAAAAGTCAAACTATTGTTTTCATGGGGTCTACAGCATATTGCGCATGGCTTACATGTATTCCTCTGCCACACTGTGACCCAACAAAGAGCTGTGAAGCAACAATGCTAGGGGTTTTTATCCATGACAAGGCCTGTGGAATCCCAGGAATGTGATGACTCACATAGCAGTATTCTATCCACTTCAGCCGAAAGCACAGGGATATTTATATTTAGCTTACCAGAATACAGGATGTTTTACTACAGCTGTATAAACACACCACCCATGAAAATACACACAGACATGGTTTATCAACTAAAACTAATGGTGGTTAGCTTATGACTAAAGGATGGCACAGGAAACATCTGCAGGCTGAAATTAATTTTAGATGTTGCTATAAGGATACAGGAAGCTAACTATTCACACTCTTCAGTAACACTCTCTAAATCTTGCTGAGTATACAGGAAATAGAATGATGTGCTTCTGTTGATAAGAAAAATGTCACTGGACCCAGGGAACTTCTTCAGGCTGAGGTTAATTTTAGATGTTGCTATAAGGATACAGGACGCTAACTATTTACAATCTACGGTACCACTCTCTAAATTATTGCAAAGTAAACAGAAATTCATAAATCTGTGCATTGTTGAAAATAAAACAACATTGAGCTTTAACCCTTTAAAAAGGGGTCTCTGACTATTGTATTGTATTGTCAACCCCATTGGCAGAGCGCCAGCCTGATGATCCCCTACAGTGTCAACTAATTGACTTGAAAGAGCTGATTGCAAATTGCTGGGGAAACCTTGCTTTTTGGCTGGATTTGTTTGTGGGTCTGTCGACAGGCCTGCTGTTTAATCAGAGTTTATTTCAACAACATAAAAAAGGTGTGTTTGGGGGGGGTTCAAGAAAGCTTTAATGTATTGTTCTTTGTATTTTTCTAATAATGTACAATATGTGTGATTGTATTCAAGTATTCAACTAAGGGCATGTGTTTATGTATGTATTGATATTCATGCTCTTTCTGAGTTAGACCATGAGGCATGACATGAGGCAGGCCATGAGGTAGGCCAGGAGGCAGGCCATGAGGCAGATCGCGGTTAAGGAGGCACTCAAAGGCATTAAGCTGTGCATTTTTAACTAAACAGCTGTCGGATTTTAAAGATGTTTTTATAAATGTACAGTTTACTTAGAATGCTCTGTGGTTATACTTGTCAGCCAGGACAGGACATAGATGTTGGTAGTTCAACATGTGTAGAGGGTTTTATACGTGTTTAGTAGTCTTTAAAGCACTGTGACACAATCAGACACTCACACAATCAATCAGACACTTCAATATCAAAGCTTGGAACCCCCCACCCATACAGCCATTCCAAACATTAATGTAAACATTAAATAAACCCTGACTGCGATTTGGTGCACTTTTTTTGTGATGCAGCATATTTGCATGCACACAATGGCTTGTTTTAGTTTCACAGCGCAGATAAAGTTGATGAAATATTTCAAATGAGTGCAATGTGACATTAGTATTTGAGTTTTCACCAAAGATCGCACATGTTGCGCAAATGCTATCGCCAAGATGTATTGGTACAAAGTACGAGAGTTGACAAAATGTTTAAGGGTGACGAGTGTCAGGGTGCTACATCTTACTTCAGATGTGTGTGTTTGTGTGTGTGTGTTGTTTTTGTGATTTTGACTACAACATTTTGGAGGAAGTTAAAAATGGGTAAAGGGTTTTATAAGTGTTTAGTGTATATAGTTCTGCTACACAATCAGTCAGACACTCACACAATTAATCAGACACACACACAATCAATCACACACTTCAATATTAAAGCTTGGAACCCGCCATCCTTATAGCCATTTCAAACATTACATTAAACATTAAATAAACCCATACTGCACATTTGGTGCACTTATATTTTTGTGATGCAGCATATTTGCACACACACAATGCCTCGTGTTAGTTTCACAGTGCTGATAAAGTGGATGAAATTTTTCAAATGTGTGCAATGTGATGTTAGTATTTGAGTATTTGAGTTCTCACCAAAGATCACACATGCTGCTCAAACTCTATAAATGAGATTTATTGGTACAAAGTACTAGAGTTGATGAAAACGTTAAGGGTGGCGAATGACAGGCTGCTCCATCTTACTTGAGATGAGTGTGTGTGTATGTGTGTGTGTGTGTGTGTGTGTGTACTTGTCTTTTTGTGATGTGACATATTTGCAACCGCACAATGCAGTGTTTTAGTTTTACAGCAACGATAAAATATTTCCAGTGTGTAAAATATTTTGCAAAGAGGGATCAGTATGTGGCACAGATCACACATGTTGTGCAAATGTCATAGCAAAGATGTATCGGTACAAAGTACTTGAGTTGATGAAATTAATTTTTGGCAGATCAGGCATTGTGGAACTCGAATTTTGCAGCAGTTTAGCTGAGATGCTTTTATATTAACAGATTGAAATTTCGATTTCTCAGGAGCCCTGTACTTGATTGCTACAATGGATTTATATGCTAACTCTGGCATTGAGACACATTGGGTGGTGCTACAATTATAATATTTCTGGTGACTATTGTAAGGCGCTGATGCTTACTGTGTAAAAGATGCCTTATTCTGAATCTATATTTTTCTTGTATTTTTAGTGACCTTATTTATACCAATAGATGGATGGCACAGCTGGCAGAGTCGCTGGTTCTGGATTGTGGCAACCAACATCGAGCAGCCTGTGGATTTATGGTGAACGATTAATCTAATCCAACACGCCCCATCTGGTTTAGGGGTCCACAAGACCCAAGATGATGGGGGTCAGCCAAAGTTTCAGAATGACCTATGGTGGCACTTTAACACAAACGGGGCAGTTCAAATATGGAGATTGTTTTTTTATTTCTCAATGGAGCTCAGTAATCAGTATAGCAGGGATGTCTTGGCATATGGATGTAGACCCAAGTAACCGCCACAGATTACACTGCTTTGTTGTCACAAGGGTTTTTTTTTTTTATCCCCTCGCAGGATTCTCAAACTTAGGTGGCCCGGTACCTAATACGCATTACTGTTTGCTCTGAACTGTGGTAAACTAGGGTGTTTTTCTCCCCTCGCAGGATTCTCAAACTTAGGTGGCCCGGTACCTAATACGCATTACTGTTTGCTCTGAACTGTGGTAAATTAGGGTGTTTTTCTCCCCTCGCAGGATTCTCAAACTTAGGTGGCCCGGTACCTAATACGCATTACTGTTTGCTCTGAACTGTGGTAAACTAGGGTGTTTTTCTCCCCTCGCAGGATTCTCAAACTTAGGTGGCCCGGTACCTAATACGCATTACTGTTTGCTCTGAACTGTGGTAAACTAGGGTGTTTTTCTCCCCTCGCAGGATTCTCAAACTTAGGTGGCCCGGTACCTAATACGCATTACTGTTTGTTTGCTCTAATTGTGGTAACTTGTGCCTGCCGCTCACTTCCTGTCTGCGTGCTCTCATTTCGTCTGTCTCCCCCCCCTCCCTCCTACTCCATGGTGCTCTCTGTCTCGCCTATCTTCTCTAACTGCTTCTCCATTGACTATCCTGCTCTCCTCACTAAATCTGGTAGGAAAAAGTTTAAAAAGGACATCCTGGTCTCCAACCCAGGCCTCCCTATCGCTGACACCTACACTAGTGCCTGCTCTAAGGAAACTCTCACTGACATCCTCTTCTTCGTGCCTTCGCCTGACCTATGGACCCTTCATATGGTCTCTGTGCTCTCTCCTTTCTCCTCTCCCATTAATGGTGGCACCCGTTGGGATGTCCTCTTGGCCCCCTTCCGCTCCTCTAAGGCCATCATTAATGTCTACGCTAATGGGACCATCTTGGTCCAAGGCCCTCAGGCCAACCTTCACCTCTTTGATAGACGCTTCCCACACCTCATCAACTTCCTCTCCTCTCCTGCTGTCCCCCCTCCTCTATCCTTGGCTACCTTGCCTCTACCCTCCCTCCCGGCCCCCTCTTGTGCTCCTTCTTCACCGCCTTCTTCAACACCTCCGCAGGGCGTACTTCTGATCTGTACCCCTCCCCGGAAGTTCTTCAAGGATGGCAACCTTCTCCACATTGCCACTCTAAATTCTCGCTCTGCCATCAAGCACTCCTCTGATATCTGTCACCTTCTTGAGGAACTGGACCTCAACGTCCTCTGTCTCACTGAGACATGGTTCACAGCCAGCTCTGCCACCAGCTTTGACACACTCCTACCTGACGGTTACAAGATCCTCTCCATGCCCAGGCCTAACCGTGGAGGGGGTGGTGTTGCCCTTATCTTCCCTGAGTGGATTCCTGCCACTGTCACTCCTACGCAGACCTACTCCTCTTTTGAATGTCTTGTCTGCCGACTCTCTCTCTCTCCTAGCCATTCCCTTACCGTGGCTACTATCTATCGGCCACCTGGTCAAATTTCCTCCTTCCTCTCTGAGTGGGCTGACCTCTCCTCCTCACTCCTGTCCTCAACCACTCAACTCCTCTTACTTGGCGACTTCAACATCCACCTTGATGCCTCCAGTCCCCCCACTGGTCTCTTTCGTGACCTCTGCGACTCTCTCTCACTCTCTATTCTCCCGTCTGGGCCTACTCACTCTGCTCAGCACACTCTTGATGCTCTGATCTCTTCTGATCTTCCCCTCTCCGTCCCTCTCTCCACTCCTCTCTCCTGGAGTGATCACTTTCTCCTATCCTCCCACCTCACCCTCCCTACTCCACAGGCAAAGCCACCCTCTTCACTGCCACCCACCTTCTTGGTCATCCGACCCATGAAGCGTGTGTCAGTTGAGGCTTTCGCTGCTACCTTCTCGCCCCCCCTGCCCCTTCGGCTGACTCCCACCCTGACACAGCCCTCTCCATGCTCCACTCTGCTATATCTGTTACTCTTGATATCCTTGCCCCCGTCATGAGAATCCACCTGAAGCCCAAAGCCAAATGTAATTCCTGGTATGACTCGGATCTCGTCACCCTAAAACGCAAGTGCAGGGTTGCAGAGAGGAAATGGCGTGCTTCATGTTCATCCTCTGACAAACTGGCCTGCCGCCTGCTCCAAAGGCAGTACCGGCTCTCCGTTCTCACCAAGAAGAGAGCCCTTATCCAAGCCCGCATCTCTGCGGCATCTAACAACTCCGCCGAACTCTTTAAAATCTGCAAGGAGCTGGCCAACCTTGTTGCAGTCTCTACCTCTCCTGTCCCCTCCCAGGCCCTCTGCACTGCACTGGCCTCGCACTTCATCTCTAAAACTCAGGACATCCTGTCCTCGCTCTCCTCCTTTCACCTCCCTCCCTCCCTTCCCGGCTCTTCCCCTGGCCCTTCTGCAGTCACCCCTCCTCCCTCTTTCTCTGCCTTTCCACTTTTCTCTGCTGACGAGGTTTCCAGACAAGTCCGATCTATGAAAGTCTCGTCTAAACAGGTTCACCCCTGTTCCTCCAAAACCATCAAGGACCACATCAACTCCCTGGCTCCTGCCCTGGCTGACTTTTGCAACCACTCCTTCGCCTCTGGAGTCTTCCCTTCCCCCCTCAAGCACTCCCTTGTGCACCCTCTTCTCAAGAAACCCTCTTCCGACCCCTCCTGCCCGGCTAACTATCGCCCTATCTCCATCACTCCCTTCCTGGGCAAGCTCCTGGAGAAACTGGCCATCTCCCAGCTTAACCTCCATGCTGAATCTGTTGGTAGTCTTCATGACCATCAATCTGGCTTCAGAGCTGCCAGAAGCACGGAAACTGCTCTCCTGAACATCCGTGAAGACCTGCTCTTGAACCTCGATTCCAACACTCCGTGTGTTCTCATTCTGCTCGATCTCTCCTCTGCCTTTGACACTGTCAACCATGCCATCCTGCTCAACCCTCTCCGTGAAAACCTGGGTATCACTGGTCAGGCTCTGGCGTGGCTGACCTCTTTCCTTTCAAATCGACCCTCCCAGGTCCAACTGGGTCCTTCCTCTCCGACATCTTTTTCTCCACCTGTGGTGTCCCCCAGGGATCTAATCTCTCTCCCTGGCTGTTCAACCAGTATCTGGCACTCCTTGCCCACCGCATCGCCGCTCTCTGCCCTAATTTCCAGTGCTATGCGGACGATACCCAGCTCATTTTCAGGCTACCCTCAGCCTCCCCCTCTCCTTCCCTCATCTCTGACTGTCTGTCTGCTATCCAGGAATGGTGTGCCGCCAATGACCTCTGCCTTAATGCCAGTAAGACTGAGATTCTACTCATCGGTACACCCACTCCCTCCTTCCCTGCAGCTCTCTGGCCTGCCTCCCTTGGCCCCCTCCCTGCTCCTACCTGCAAGGCAAAAAACCTTGGGGTCATTTTCGACTCCACACTCTCCTTCTCTCCTCATATTTCTGACGTCGCTAAGAAGTCACACTACCAGCTGCACCTCCTCAGAGGTATTCTTCCCTTCCTCTCCTTCCCCCAGAAGCTCACTGTCTCCCGAGCCCTGGTTCTCTCGAAGCTGGATTACTGTAACAGCCTCTATCTTAATCTGCCTGCCTCCACTCTCCGCCCTCTGAAACTCATCCAGAACAGAACTGCGAGACTTGTCCTTGGCCTCAAGCCCAGGGACCGTATCTCTCCAGGACTGAAATCTCTACACTGGCTCCCAGTGGCTGCGAGGATAAAGTTCAAAACCCTCTGCATTGTCCACAAGGCCTTCTGGGGCCTGGGTCCTAAATACCTTCAACTCTCTCTTCCCAAATATCTTCCTTCCCGAGCCCTTCGCTCATCCGCCTCCAACTCCCTCAGGGTCAGCCGCTTCTCGAAGCAACGAGCTGGGGGTAGATCTCTCTCTGCGGCAGGGGCCTCCCTCTGGAACAGCCTTCCTGCCTCCCTGAAACTTGAGGAGAACCATCTCTGGTTCCGGAAGCACCTCAAAACCTTCCTCTTTGCTTCTGCTTCCTCTCTCCCTCTCCCCTGCTGAACAGCTAATATCCTTCACTGAAACTGCACTGATTCTGCAACTGGACCAGTCTTAACGGCCGCGGTCCTGGGCCCAGCCACTCTCCACTTGCACTGATGCACTGGAACCACTCTGCACTGCGGGACTGTCTCTGTATCCCTACAGCCCCCCCCTTTCCCAGCACTTGTTCTGCACTTACCTTGCACTTGCCACCAGCTGGCCCTATTTATTTATTACTTTACGCCACTTACCTTGTACTGCACTCCCCCCCCTCCCCTTCCCCTTGCACTTTTCCCCCTCCCCCACCCCTGCACTTGCGCGATCTGAATGACACCTGGCCTAGTAGGATCGTTGTCTGTCTCCCCCTGTTTCTCCCCTCCCTGCCTCGTCGCGCCTTGAAACACCTGTGTATAGGCGCGTTACAAATGCCATATCATATCATATCATTATACATTTGAGACAGTGTTGCAACCAGAGCTCAATCATGGAACGCTATAGATAGTTGTATTAAGCCCCAAGCAGTGCTACAGGGTGTGACAGATGCCACAACAATTTTTAAGTGTGAAGCATTGTCCTGTAAGTTTCAGCCCCCTTCACTATTTCACAGCGCACCGTCGTTTCGACCTTTAAATAATCTTGGTCACACAGGTGATGCACCCGTCATAGCTGAGTGTTTGAGAGCTTGTTGTTTCAATCTGCATGTTTATTCTTCACTGCATTACACATTTTTCTCTCTGCATTGACCTGATTATGCACAATCTTTTTTCCTTTCTGTATTAAATATGTCCTTTGTGATGAAATGTAACTTAAAGGTTTTTCTTTCTTTTGTATCAAACTGATGTTACATTAAAATAAAAAAAAAATATGTCCTTTTATATAAAAAGAAATTTGTTCAAAATCATAAAATGGTCTGGTTCTTTATTACGTTTTCTTTTTTATTATGTATAATAAAAACCATTGTTGTTTGATTTTTAAAAAGTTATTTTATCCATAGGTGTAATACTAAAATGTGGTGGGGGCCAGTAATCTGATACTGGCTAGAGAAACAGTTTATATGTTTTAAATCACACTTTGTAAATTAAGACAGAGTAGAACTATGGTGCTGTTCTAGATGCTGGCTTTTATATTTTCACAGCTGATGCAACAAGCTCTTAACAAGCTTCCATACCTGTCAATGTCCCTTTGTCTTAATATATCTCCAACAACCTCATGCCAAGGCATGTTCTCCCATAACAGCTTTACATAGAGATGCAAAAGGTGTTATAAACAAATAATTCTTATTTACATTTAAAAGAACCATTTTTACTCAGATTTTGTTCACAATAGTTTGGGTTATCAGATGTTGTACAATGATTCTGTCAGCTACAAAATGTGTGTTCCTCCGGCACTTTAATTTTAACATTTTTAAGAAGCCAACCTTTATGGGAATGTTATTCCTCATTCATCTCACTAGGCTGCAAACTGAGAACTCTAGAGTTTTAAAAGTATCTGCACATAATAATGGGTGCATTATGTACAGGCTGTTGCTGAGAGATAATTGTGCATAAGTACACATCCGCGTACACATGTAAATGTTTCTCACAGCATTGTGACACAGTAACATGCTTGGGGCAAGTGGCCTGGGGTTAAATGAAATAACACCTAGTAATTATACATTTACAGTGTATATATATATAACTCTTAGGATGTCTGAGCTATGGGTGTTGGGCATGTCCACAATGAGAGCCAGGGCATTTTATTCTAAAACTCTGCAGCCATAGAAAGCAAACACAATAAAATATATCATAACCTTTTAATCTCATATGCAAAACCTTGTGCTCGTCAAATGAGTACAGGTGGTCATGGGCGTGGTGACAAAAGTGTATAAAGCTAGGGAGAGTGCTGTGCAACAAACGAAATGAACACTAACCTATAGTGTTAAAGTATACAACTCTCTTAGAAGTGACTATACATGACAGGCCGAATGACGCCATGTTCCAGGGTAACGCCTATGTTCTATTTATTAAACATATTGGTGTTTTGTACAACACCCATTGCCAAAAAGAGTTACAGCATCTGCGTGCTTGTGGGTGTAACTTTGTTGCTGAAAGGGATGGCACACCCCAGAGCAGCTTCTTTTCATAGGGTTTATTTACAGTTTGTTTTCAATATTGTGATTATAAAAATCACTCTGAATTATTGACGTGCACTGTCTGTGAATATACATGTGGTGTGCATGTACCAAAACAGCTACTTCTCTTAATACCCTTTAGCAGCAGCCACACGGAATGATCACATTTTAATAATGATGATGCTGCCGCTAATCCACAGCTTTTGTCTACTCATTTAAGTGCTTTACAATGGTATCAAACAAAACCGACTGTGCCAGGAGTTTAGTAATAAATTGTGAATTGCATCCTACACAGTGACTAGAAATTACTGAGGAAGGATTAAAATTCTTTCTGCGGACACTGGCTTTGTGAATAACACAAGTCAGGGTTTTGCACGGAATTAACACAAAGCATAGCTCAAACATCTCACTCGTTTGGTATGTGAAACATGCCAGAGTCATTTGAAACCAGTCTCACAAGTAGACCAAGGACATCTGATGGCTCTGACTGCCACCTACCACAGCGGTTGACAAATACACCCAGTTGTGAAAAATAATCTCTGAAGGTCTTTATTGTGTGGATATTCAGGACTCGAGACACATTCTGAGCATAACTTTGTGCCTTTGTTCCCTGTTAAACTTTGTTTTATCACTACATTATACACAATCATTTGGCTGGGTCCATACTTTATAAATATTAAGTGGCTCAACTGTCCCATGTGGTCCTAATGCTCCTAGTGTCCCTTGTGGCCCTGGTGTGCCAAGTGGTGCCAACGCTCATACACACACACACCACACACACATGAAACGAAGACACAGGTGCCACTTTGGACATCAGGACCATGAGGGCCATTAGGAGCATTAGTTCAGCCTGCAGATGCTTCCTGTGCCATCCATCAGTCATAAGTTAAAAATGAGAACTTCCATTGGTTTTAGTTGATAAACAATGCCTGTGTGTATTTTCATGGTTGGTTTGTTTATACAGCTGTCGTATAACATCCTGTATTCTGGTGAGCTAAATCTAAAGATGTCTGTGTGTTCTGCTGATGTGGATATAATACTGCTATGTGAGTCAGCACATTCCTGGGATTCCACAGGCCTTGTCGTAGAGAAAATCCCCCAGCAGTGTTGATTCACAGCTCTTTGGTAGGTCACGGTATGGCAGAGGGACACATGTGTGCTGCACACAAGATGCTATAGACCCTATAAAAACAATATTTTGAGTTTTGAATGGTTTCTGAGAAGCGCAATTTACTTGTAAAGCATACTGCTTTTCACTATCTACACTCTGTATCAAAGTTAGTTAATATAAGATTGGTATACATTTTTATATCCAAATTGATATAACACTTTTTTGAAATCAACATTTTCAGGGAAGTTTATATAAAAAATGTAAATACATATTTTATGTCAAACAAATATGTATTTGCATATGCATTTCTATATAAAAATATGATTTTTAATATTCATTTGTATATGCAGTTCTATATAGAAAATATGACTTTTTATATAGATTGTTATATACATTGTTATATAAAAATATATTTTGTATAATTTGTATATGCATGTTTATATCAAAAAGGTATCAAAATGTTTTGATCGAATTGTTTGCTTTCTATAAAGTTTATATCAAAATTATTGGGGTTCAATAAAATTGCTATCAAAAACTTTGGGGTGGTTTATCAATTTGATATAAAATGTGTATCCGCTGTCTATCACCCCAGGTTGGAACCCCTCTCTGATGCCATCAACACATCACTCTGTAAAACCCTAGATTTACAGTGCCTGTCTTCAGAGCTCACTTCGCTCTTGGCTCTCGAAGGAGCAACATTCTTGTGTGCTGCTCCTAGCTTTACACAGATTGTATATAAAATGTATAATCACTTTATATCAAAACTGGTATAAATTAGAAAACACTTTATATCAAATACACATTTTATATAAAATCAGTTTCAAACATATATATTACGTTTATATCAAAGCACATCAAAAGGGGGAGGGACTTAGACCCGAAGCAGGGGGTGTGACCACCTGTCAAAATGTAACATATTGTAAAAGGGGACCCCTTCTACTATTAACGTAGATAATGGTAAAATCAGAAAGAAGGTGGGTGAAGGCACTACAGGGTTTGCTTGATGATCCATTGGTTACTGAGGTATTACTTGACATATGACTATACTCACAAGACAAATTAGAGTACTGGTGTGTTGTGATTTAATCCTTTTATTTATCAAACAGTAAACCCTCCTGCCCACCATAGATGAGGGAACTTTATTGCATGTATCTGCTGGTGACCAGGAGAGGGGGAAGTCATCACAGCTATAAAGATGCATGTATTTCCATAAGCACATAGTATTTCTGTGTGGATTTCTGTAGCTTGTAAAATGTGACTCCATCAACCATGTACATTAGAGGCAGGTAGAGGCAGCCAATCTGATCCCCTAAAAGGCAAGGCAAGGCCAGCAATACTAAACAGCATAGCATGATGGTGAAATACAAGTGATATAAACTACACCACAGATAAGGCAAACCAGGTATTGGTACTTTTAATTAATGTAGGAGTACAGTTTATATCGCCATAGGGACTATTGCACAACTGTAATATAGGTTGTATTCACACAATTATTTGAGCATTTAACTGATGAATGGCATCAACGTATATTCCAAATTAATTTCCTAGATGGATTCCTGACAGCAAAAAATGAAATACTTAAAATAGTGTTTCATCATTGCCTTCCCTTCACAGTGCTTTCGGGAACTAATTGACACAACATGGATGCTAACAGAAGTGGTTCTGTCCACATTCCTTAAACACTTAGGAGCTCATGTTACACCTAGCAGTAATTTGTCAGCGAGGACCTGGTACATTTGCACTCAGGCGTAACCAGGCCATTTTGTCACGTTGTGCTAAGCCTTAGGCCATCAGCCCCCACCACCCTCCCTTGATGATGAGACCCATCTTACTGGTATTCAGGCACCTGTAATTTTCCTGCAATTTCTTGCCAAACTATTTGTTTTGTTTTTCCTCTTTGCTCCTCTAAGATGTAGGATGACCACCCCCCCCCATAGGCAAGCAGATTTTGCCCATACCCTCCTTAACTCCCTACTGTTCTCTCTCCTCCCCCGCCCTCTTTTGTCTCCCCACAGCAGACACTTGAACACCCAGTTCAGCAAGTCTGAACTACTCAATTTGCTTTGATACCCTAAACTACGGGCCTGAAGAAGATGGCTCAACCCACCTACTTCATTGAAACCGGTCGACCCCTGTGGTCATGAGGGCTCTCATGACCCATTTTAAAATCTCCCACCAGAGTAGAGAGATATTGCTGTACAAATTACTTGCTTGCACACTCATATGGACAGAGTGAGCTGGTTTTATAAGAGCCATTTTTTAGCCCTTCAGCTTCTCAGCTGGTTTTTATTTTGCTTGCCAGTAGGCTGTTCCTTTTGAACTCATTGCATTTTTACTATTGCGACCTACAGGTGAGATTAAAGTTGAAACATACAATGAAATATAATCAGTTGACCTGCTTCCAGGTTGTTACCACTTAGATCAGGCAGCTGCAGAATCTAATCCACAGTTCTGTACACTGCTGCAAATACCTATGTGGAATTGCCTACAATATTTGTTATCATTATTATTTTGTGAGATTTTTCCTCTCAACCAGACGAATGCCACTAGTATAGAAGGTTAGGGACAGTCCTCTCCTCTATCACTTTTAGATAGGCATTACACCATGCGACACCTAGGGACAGGCACCCTCGCTAAGGACTGGGTGTTCTTCCCCAGGGTGAGTTACGCATAGCCGGGTGGCCCTCCTTTCCATCCCATGTCTGAGCATCATATAATTAGTTCTTAACTTGCGAATGCTGTTGAATTTCCAACCTCCTAAAAAAATGTTATTTTTGTGCTACCGTAAACAGGTCGTCACCATCAAATTTGTGTCATTTGGACTTCAGGGTGCAAATGTCAAGGGCAAAAGGTGTATGCCGCAGTTTGCCCTTCACATTTGCACTCTTCAGTGCAAAGTGAGTAAATGCTGCCTAGCATGCTGGCAGGACAGGCAGTGATTACTTTTGATTGTGAGTGCCACTTGCCATGCTCCCAAGCGGTGCTCCCAATTACAATTAAATGCTCTCTGACCTGCTCACATTTCAGAGAGGGTTTCATTTTCATTTTGGGAACACTGATTACGAGGTGAGCATGGTAAGCAGTTTTCACAATTAAGAATAAACTCTGTACAACATTTGAGCATGTCAGACAGCATTTATTTGTAATTGTAAATGCTGTCTACCTGCATGGCAGACAGTGTTAACAATCGATCCCTATGGAGTCAGCCTGATTTTTGCTGGTGCAAAAGGCTGTTGGGATCCCTAATATTTGCACCCACATGAAAATGCATGCATGTGAAAATGCTGGGGTGTGTGCATGGTGGCGAGGAAGGCAGCAGGGGAAACGCAAGTTCTGTTCCACCCATCCTGTCTGCAATTCAAATTGAAGAAAATGGGGTGTACCAAAAATGCAATGCATATAAACCTTATGCAAGGCTTTTACACATTTCATTTCCGAGACAAAGGGCCGAAAATGAGCCCCTTACATTTTCTAACATACCACTGCCAGGCTCCTTATTCAGACTGTTGCACACACCATTTGTTGGTTCCTGTGGAGAACTTAAAAGGTGGAACACAGTGGCACACCAGCCACCTGGGATGTACCTGTTAATATGACAAATGGTGACCTAAACATTGATGCACCTAAGGAACACCTTTTGCTTAACATGGACCCAGCAGTGACAGTCTATGGACCCTCATTATCCTTAATTTGCTGTGATGCACAACACTAATAAATGCATAAGTGAACACATGCAGATGTTTAAGAGGTTCTAGACTACTCTCTTTGATAACAAAATGGCATTGAGGGATGATTTGGGGATCTATGGAAACCTTTACCCTACTTGAACGAAATAATGAGGGCATGCTATGGGAGAGTCCATGGAAAACATTCACCTCGTTTACCACAACTAATTAGGGGATTCTTTGGTGGGCTGTGTAATCCCTCACCCTCAGAGAACATAAAGCAATTTACTAACTTCTATTTCAGGGGATTAAAGGGCTTCTGGAGCCATACCTCTTAATCAATCACCACAGTTTACTCTTGAGTCCTTCCCCAGTTAGCTCGTCCAGGATTTACTTCCAAATCACTGAAGCCAGAATTTCATGAGAGGCTATAAATAACTCATTAGTATCCTTCTTCTTGAAAGCATAAACAATGTACTATAAGCTGTATAATTCAGTATGGTTCAATACTCTATGTTGGGGACACCCCCCACCTGGTGCGACTTAGCTGTGAGAGTATTAAAAGGAAAACCCTCTTAGGGAACATAATCAGTAACCCCCTGCCCAGAATCAACTGTAAATTCTCTGTCTGAAGTCACCAACTTCCACCAAATGCCTAGCCGTTACTCATACTGACACATCCTGTCAGATGCTCTTGTGAGATTAGTTCTGGCACTTGCACACTTACTATGAGAAAGCCGGGTTACAAAGCCCTCTAGTGCCGGCCTGAAACTTGAGGTTAAGGATAGTTCACTGAAGTACAGGCAGGCTTACAGATAGGAATCCATGAAGTCACATCAGAAGGCCCAGGATGTTTATGTGGGGAGGTGAGAGGGGTGCTGCGTGTGTGTGCCAGTGCCAAGAAATTTGGTGGGCTAAGCAAAATGTTGAATACCCTCTGTGCTGGTGGGAGTTAAAAGACTGTTGGATACAACCACTCCCAATATATAAGAACAATGTTCAATTAGTCCCAAATGAAACACATTTTTCATTCGCTTTGTTTAAATAATTCTCTTCCAAGACTACAAAGCCTCTATGTTAATGAGTGGAAACACAATGATAAAGTCAGTACAAATTCTTCATTAGCTTTGTTTAAATAATTCTCCTCCAAAAGCCTCTATATTAATGAGTACAAAAACAATGATACATTCGGTAGATTTCAAATATAGTTCAAAACAAATTATGAAATTTCAAACTAATACATTTAATTAAAACAACTCTAGGCACCTCTGAAAATGGGGGCAGTTGTGATTCATAAGGCATTGAAGGGAGAAGCAAAATGTCTTTGTAAGAACAAATGTTTTGTTAGCCCTTCATTGCATAAATAGAAATGCAGGATGTGTGGGAGGGCGCAGACTGAAGAAAAGGAGATTTATGTTGTCATTCATCATGATTGTGAGGGCCTTCATCTGTTTGGTTGTCCAAAAGAGGTACTGGACTTGAACTTTATGAGTTGACTTTTCAAAACTGTGGCAGTGTCTGAATAAGTCTCCATGTCAGCACCAGTCCCAAGTGGCTTTCTGCCTTCTGTATTTTATTCAAAGATTGTGAGTTCCTTATGCCTGCATTTACTGTCTATCAACATAACACTGCCTTGCTACTGACATGGATACCATCTTGGAGATATGCAGGAGTTGGTCAGATAAAACTGTTGTAGCCAGCCCATTCTATGGAGCTGTTCCAAAGGAAACTTCCAGTCAACCTGCAAGATTTGTATGGGATTTTCAGACCATAATCTCCTCCCAGCTGTAGAGCAGGAGAGTGCCGTCTTCCACCAGACTGGTTCGCATGATGCCTTGATCCAAATCTTAATCACCTTTACTTGGACCTATGAAGAACCTCATATTCCTGTGAGAATTCAAGTACAAGGAAGGATGTTTAAACACTTCTCTGCCCCTTTTTGCTTCTCCACATGTTGCTGACAGTGTTTATGGTTACACTTGAGGTTTCGGGTCTAGTGCGTTTTCCTTAGCCACTTGGTTGCTTCACCCCTGAAACACTTACAGGGCTATCCTTGGACAAGACACTTGTAATGGCTACTGGACCAATAACAGGAATTTTACTATACAGCTCACCACAAGTTTGAACATGTTTGATTTGAACTCCAGGGAAACATTTCCGTTTTGCATCCATAGTTTCTTGAAATGGGGTGGTGGTCTTTTACTTTACAAGGTTATACCAATGCCGGCAACAGTTATAATTTTGGATACTTCTAATGGATGTACAGTTAGTTACCCTTGAAAAATGTCTGAATATGATGACAGAAGCATCTAGGACTGACTATCGTTGCTCTCCTGCATGAAAAGTATACAACAAGGATCAAGAGAACTTTCAAAACATTGTTCATAAAGGATAGTCCAGACTTGTATGTTTTATGTGAACTGAGGGCTCTGTTCCCCATCTTCCATCAAGCACCAGAAATCTATGAACACTCCTCAGAGAGAGACAAGAGAAAATCAGACGTCTGGGAGCATTTTATGATAGCCTTTATTTGTTGGATTAACAAGACACACTTAAAGATATGTTTTCCTTAACCTGCTTTTATACTCTTTTTGAATTATGCAACATGTTTATGCATATGACTACCTTGCACATGGTATGCTTCTAATAGGTCCCCTTAGTCAGAGAAAAAAACATTCTTCAGCATCATTGGATAGCATAACTTCTGTGTACACCAAGCCCACGTTAGCATAGCTGGAATCCACAATTTTCTCTGACGCACAAAACTGATAAGATTATTTTAGACTTGGCTGGACACAACTATGACAGTGCTCATCTTTTGCCAAGAGCATTTTGATGCACCAAAATCTAATGATTATCTGATTGCTGAAGTCCTGCCAGGTTAGTTAGAGCTGTGTACTCCCTTAGAGCATATTTTAATGCTGCCAAAATAATACAGCTGGCTCTCAGAATAGTCTGCATGACACACATTGTGCCCTCTTCAATAAGTACATAGATAAATGTATCTAAGCTTCCTTACTTATCCGGCCTCATCACAATCTTGCCTGGCTGTCCTGCAAATTGCCATTTCTAACCTAACAAACCTAATTACCTCACTGTGAGATGCTGCCAAAAACAATTAATTTATCAGCCTCTGTTGCTTGTCTGAAAACTCTTGGCATCGTTCATAGTCCCTCACACCTGGCTTAGGCATGGAAACCATGTTGTACTTGAGTATCTATTTTGAAATTTATTTTGTCTGACACTGTATTTATTTTTCAGGGAGCTATTATTTATTTATATAAACATTTCTCACTGTGTATCCTTTATTCATAATATATCTTTATCCACTTATAGTATGTGTGTGATATTCAAAGCACCCTCACTTCCTGGATCATTCTAATCAAAATATGCGCAGTGCCATGTGCTTTTTTTACCTTTAATAAAGGCAATATAATCCTGATTTATTCAATAATGGAACTATTTGATCTGCCTATCATGTTATCTATATTCAGCAGAGGGTGAGGGTTTGGCACCCCTTATACATAT
Source organism: Ambystoma mexicanum (assembly GCF_040938575.1). Lineage (NCBI taxonomy): Eukaryota > Metazoa > Chordata > Amphibia > Caudata > Ambystomatidae > Ambystoma > Ambystoma mexicanum. The sequence goes on from NC_090932.1 coordinate 722,526,417, forward strand.
ACGTTTGTATCTATTCTGCAATTATGAGCATGCAATAACTACCAATTTTTGGCAGTTCTATTACATATGTTAGTTTTGTGAATGTTCATGTGACATTGTTGGTGTCTTGGGCTTTGGTATTACTGAACACTGATTAACTCAATGTTTGGCTTTCTGCCAGTGTTTTCTTTCCAATTGGAAACTGTAATATAACATTGATTATTCAGATCCCTCATTGTTTCTGATCAACTGTGTTCTTTCTTCATGCATAATGTTCTTTTTTACCTTGCCCCTCTTATACCCTTCTTCTCCTTTTTTCATGCCCTGAAATGAATAACTTTGTATATGTTGGCAGCCTGTAAGTCACGGATAACATACAAAAATACAATAGAAACATTTTCTCAATTGGGCAGCTACAAATCCAACCTCTGCATGAAAAGCAGCAGTAGAAAAAAAGTGTTTGTTTAGGGTGTGGGTACCATTGGGGACGGAAATGTTTCCCAAATATCTATCATTCATACACAAACACTTCTCTGTTGTACACTAACAATCACAGTCACACTTTCATTAAGCCATTTAAACAGGGATGATGAAATGTGTCACATTGTGCCAAGGAACTATAATGACAAAGATGGACCTGAACCGCAGGGTGCAGAGAACCACATGTCACCGGCTATTTTATGTAAGGTTTCAGGAACTAAACCACTCATTTTCTCTGTCGCAGAGTCATTGCAACACAATATAATTAGATTGTACAATTTGTAACATAGGACATCAATGATCAAGATGGACTCCAACAACAAGCACTGTCAGTTTAGTATTTTTATTTGGGGACGATGTATAATTAGGTGGCAATTGAAATGCCAAAAGGGAAGAATCTCCCAAGAAGGAACAATAACGCCAATGGTTTGGACATCTGTGTCGGCATGGAAAAGGCACTTGCCAGACACTGCTGCAGTGATGTTAACTGGCCATTGATGGTAGCAGGTGCAAAATTGTGGAGTACCTGTGCATCTAATCGCAATGCCCCGCAAATGCCAAATACTTACACATGAGCAAAAACTTTTGGCTTTGCCAATGCTTGTTTTTAACAGGACTTCAATAAAGGACATGCATAGTGCTTATACATCGAGTGGCCGAAGGCAGAGCTGGTTCAGACATTTTTATCACACCAGTAGCTTGTTTACAGCACCAATGAAGTCATTAACTCGCAGACGACTGCTTTGAAAAAACACTGGCAGGCACTTGAGAGCAAAGTTTGATTGGAAGACTTGATTAAATTGAGCTGAAAGATTACTCATGAGGAGGTGTTTTGAGGAGGGAGGTGCAGAAATTGGGCAGAAATTGTCATAGGAATTAGCATGGTCATGAACAGTCAATGGGGGCAAGAAAAAACAACTGTCTGATGGCCACAAAGACACAGATGCTCAGCTGCCTTAATCCGATAGCCTGTCGTCAGTTTCAGTGCAATCAAATGGAGCGTGACAAAACACCTGTGGCTACCAGAGACCACAGCAAGGATGGAGAAGGCAGCTGTGAGGAAACTGGAGAAGTGGGTACCGTGGAAGGCATCCAGTCATCAGGATGGCTTGACAGCATTTATTGCTCGGAAGACCTGCATCCCTATTGGCTGTCAGAATGTAAACGCTATACTCTTTGTGCTAAGAATCTTTAAAGAACATATCGCAAAACAGCATAGATATCAAACCAAAATTATAGAGCACAAAAAACAATTTTTCAGAAAATATGAGCTATTGGAACTCTTTCAATTTAATTGCCAGCCAAGGCAGCCGATTGCAACCAAGGCGCCCACACAGAGCATCCACCTTTTCAGCAAATCACAATGCCAGAAACAATCAAAAGGTGAGACTAATAACCCATCACTAAGGTGAAGGTGTATTCATACATCAGCCACTATCCACACCACGTGGCATCCGTCTCATAGACACTAGGTGTCACTAAAACAAAACCTTAAGAGTCAAAGCCTCAAAAACAATCCTAGCAAATGTTTCCCAATGTATGCCCAACAAACAAGAATCCTAGAGACCTTTTTTCATGGCAAAAAGTAGATAAGGAGCAGAAATCATGAACCCTACGCCGTCATCTCAAGCCTCATCGAGGTCTCCTTACCACAACATAAATTCTCAGATCAGCTCTGTATATATTATGTCTGTACCTTGACAACCACTCCACAGTGCTAGGGAAGTGTGATGGCTTGTAGTAATAGTGGTAGATGTAGTGGTATTATTGCTATCATCAGTAGTAGGGGAGTCCCATTTTGTGAAATGTGTATTGTGCTAGCTCCTTCAAAATGGATTTGGTTATTTGACATTTTGGCGTGAAATTAGCCTTTGCTACTAATACTGATCGCTTGTGGATGGAAAATATGTCCATCAGACTTGGGTGGGTGTGTCTATCAGCTTCTTGGTGATTGTCCGCATCTGATCTGGGTTGATGTGGGTTTGCGGGGTCCTTAACTCAGTTACTCGGGCCTGATCCATTTGTGAGGATTTGAAGAAGGGGTCTGCAGCCCCAACAGCAACGTTTTCGTAACAGGCCCTTACCATTTCCACATTTGTTTCAAGGTTGACCTTTACAAGCTGGGCAGCATTAATCTCTCATGTGGTGACGCCTCTGGGATGATAATTGCAGAAACCTTGCACTGGAGCAACTATTTTGCAGTATATTAAACCTATTGTTTAGTGCATTTTTGTGCCACGGCAATGTTTTCCATACTTGCAATACTGAACAGTATTAGAACAGGACCAATCTTTGCCCTGGTGCAAAAATATATGAAGTTGTTTTGACCAAAGGCAATTTTTGCCCTAGCATTAATACCTTGCTAAATTGCACTTACATCAGTGCAAAGTTTATTTAATACGACCCCAAACACCTGTCTGAAGTCTGAACCTCCAATGAAGTTGGCGCGCCTTGGCCCCCTTTCCCTTTCTAAGCAGAAGGAAGGGTCTGAGCTTCCAGTGGAGGCACAAAATAATAGGTGTTACCGTGACCCAATTCTATGCCCAATTAGCATTTAACTACCAAAGATGAAACAATGAGAGGACGTGCTGGATAGAAAGAGAGAAATGGGTGCATGAACCAGCCCAGATATGGGCTTGTCAACCAGCCCCTATATGCTCCTTGAGCATAGAAGTTTCACGACACAGCACCTTGCAGGTGTGCAGCCTACTTGAGGAAGGTGATAGGCTCGTCACGATCCTTGTTCCAATCCGAGGGGCACCTCATAGTGGCATGATTCCCGTCCTGCTCTGGTACCTGTGTTGTGGGTCCCCACTGCTGAGACCTGAAGCCCTAGTTCTGGACCCCGAGCACCAGCCACCAGACTCTGGACCCAGAGTCGCTGAGCATGTGTTCTAGAGCCAGCAGAATCTACGCACTGGAATCCTGACAGTCTCGCACCAAGGCACGCTGACATGCTCAGCCGCTACACCTCAGCAGGCACCATGGCAAGGGGAGACTGCAGCCAGTCAGCAGGCAGGAGCACCAGGAGAGGCAGTGGAGAGGGTGCTGGGAGAAGCGGCTGCACTGCTGGCCATCTCCTCCAGAACAAGAGCCGTGCCACGATCGACCGCACGCTTGTGGTGTACCATGCTAGCAACCTTAGCAAATCCACAGCCCACCCTGCGATGCCTGGCTTCAGGCCCTGCAAAATGACCTAATTTCTGGCCCATTGTCACAAGCACAGCTGGGAGTTTCGTGTGCTGTTGTTACCCTTTACTTCTGTGGTTCATGCTTCTGTGGAGGACAATCTGCTGCAATAACCTCAATGTTATAATTTGCAGCTTTCCAAACTAACAGGTTGTCTTTTAAATACTTTGTTACATAAGTATGCAGTGAACATAGGACGCACCCATTTTGTAACCAAGAAGTAGATATCATACAGGAGCATGTATACTTTAGCTATTTTAAAACATGTATCATTTTTATTTGGAAGATGCATGGTATAGTTCCTATTCAAAGATGGTTGCTAGTTTTGGCTTGTTTCCAGAGAGCTTCTTTAGAGACAGTCATCCAAAATGGCTGCCTCCATGGAAGAACTGAAAGAGTTCCTAGATGGGCCTGAATTGTAGGGATTAGCCATAGGGATTCGCATGACTAGGGGCAGGGAATGGAAGGTATTCAATAACCTAACAACATCAAATACACTGTGTATCCCTCCTTCCATTGAAAAGCATTACAGACTCTCATTCAAAGCCCATATTTGAAGCTCTTATGTTAAAGCTCTTATTTTAATGACAATAGTTATGGCTTAATGGCAGCTCTTTCAGCACCACCTATCAGCACACATTAAACATCGCTACTCTCCTTCCAAGGAAATGCCTTTTCTCTCGGGGTATCTGGTTCGGGCTTCAGGCCTCTGAGCTAATATCTGAGAATGTATAGTTCCTGGGAGGAGGTTACTTCCTCTTCCCTCCTCTGGTATTGTAGGCTTTCAGGGGCTCCAAGCCTCATTCTTTCATCTTTCTAGTTGCAGCATTGTTGGAGTGACATAACTCACAACTGACTTTGCCATCAATGTTTGTAAGCAGATGGGTGTGCGATCAAGGTACGCAGAGAGAATTAGAGAAGGGTCTCTAGGCCGGGGTGCTAGGTCCAAGATCATAAACTTCATCCACTCACAGCTGACTTTACCTCGCTGTTCCCATCTTACTCCATCTCTTATCCTCCGGTTGCAGTGGGCTAGGATTATATTGCCTGCTGGAACATTTCCATTCTCATTTCAGTCTTTGGTCTTCTTCACATCCCTGGTATCACTTCCATGTCAATCTCCTCACCTGAGGTGACTAGGTTTGTATCCTTGTCCTACTCATATATCCACACCTCCAACTGTCTCCTTGGTTCCACCTCTCTCACTTTGACCCTCCCTTCCACTACCTCCTCTATGTTGGCGTCCTGGTGTTATCAGCTCATCCTTCAGTCCTATTTCCTCTTCAGATGTTACCACTTCCTCCTTGAGTTCTCTGGCTACCAAAACCTCTTCTTTGATATTTCTTGCTGCAACCTCCTTCTACTCATTTTCCATCCTTAACTTTACCACCACCTCCCGGCTAACAACACATCCTTTGCCTCACCTGAACCTCTGATGTTACCATCTACCCCCAGGACTCGCCTACTACAACCAGCTTTGTCTGCTCACTCTCCACATATGGTGTTACCAACTCCTTCTCATACCTTCCTGCTACCACCTCCAACTCCTGTTTACTCTCCATGCCTGATGTTACCACCTTCACCTGGGTCTTTCCTACTATTACCCAAATTAATGAATCAAAACTCTCTGTGTGCATGTGTGTGTGTGTGTTTGTGTAAGAGAGAAAGAGTGCACGAAGGACAGAGAGAAATATAGATAGATATAGCTAGATGGATAGACAAACAGATAGATATAGCAAGAAAAGGGGAAATAAAGGTGTTTGGGATAGAGAAAGAGGCAAGAAAGTCAAAGAAAGAAAAAAAAGAGGGTTTGTGCACAGGGGGGTGAAGGGAGAGTGAGAGAGAAGGCATACGCCTTATGCAGCATGATGTGGAGTACAGATGGTTCTCCAGGAAGTAAATCCTCGAAACTGGCTTCATTCTTGAGACTGGAATACCTATAAAGGTGCAGGTGTTTTCACCTCTAAGGGCCATACTTACTACACCAGCGAAGTTGCACTCCCTGGGGATCAATAATGGGTTTCTTTGCAATCTGTTTAGTTATCCACTGGCCATAATCAGAACGTGCTATTCTACCTATCCATGCATGTAGGAAGTTATGCTCTGCTTAGGGGCCCACACTTTACATCAGAGGTCTTCAAACTGTGGGACACGCCCCCCACCCCAGAGGGGGTTTGCAGCCGCATGCCAGGGAGCTGCGAGAGCCCAGCATGACACGTAAAAAAAACCTTTTTTTTCTTTTTTTAGATTGGAGGAAATGTACAGGGGTGGCTCACATGGTTCGACTGGACCATAATACTGTCTCAGGCACAAATGTAAAAACGTCCCACAGTTGCAAATGGATATTCATTCCTTTAGTCACAGACTGTTTGAATAATACCCAAGGGGATGTTTTTTGTTACAATGTAAGCAAATTGTGACATTTAAAGAATATTTATTCAGCAACAATTGCCAAAACTACCAGCTGCATAGTGAAGTAACTCATCAAACTGGCCCACATTGGCCAGTGGCCCCTTTTGAGTAGCCTATACTAGCATTTTGCATTTATGGTACAGGCATTGCCCTATTGCCTTATAGGCCAGTCTGAGCCTGGTGGCTCATCCATAATGGGTGAGGGGTTATCCAACCAGTGGCCCCCTCTCCCATTACGGAGGAGCACAGGAGCCAGCCCAGTGAAACACTGAGCACTACCTCAGCTGCTTTTTTCAGCTGAGGGATTGCTCCTGGGCTGGCTGAACTGTCAAAAGGAAACACTATTTCCCTTTGGCAGTTCAGTTCCCCAGCCGCACATGCTCACTGAGCCATGCAAGGCTGGGGGCATTTTGCTTCGCCAGCCTTGCATAGCTCAATGGAAATGCTGGCTGGGGCACTGCATGTCTTTATATGTGAGGGGGAGCTCCTGCGCCTCCTCGCACATACGGACACAACAACCTGGAGGGGGGAATTTCAGCACCCACGCGCACGCCCCTGCAGAAGGTAAGTTTATGTTAATTTATTTTTAATTAAATATGTGTGTGGATGCGTGTCTGCTGTGTTATGAGTGAGTCTATAGTGATGGGTGCTTGTATGAATGATGAGTGATTGCTGTGTGAGAGTGTGTGTTGTGTTGTGTGTGTGTGTCTGTGTGTGTGTCTGTGTTTGTTGTGGTCCGTTGAGCTGATTTTGGCGAGTGGGGATAGAGGGGGGAAGGAGGGTTCTACAGCAAAGGCATTTTAAAAATGCCTTTGTTGCACAATCCCCCTACCTACCTGCCAAAATCAGCTCTCCTTCTGAGGCGCTGTGGGGCCCAGGGGACAGGGATGGTATTTTGTTTACTGGTTATCTATCATAGAGATCCAGTCTAAAGTACCATGTTTTCCCTCTTCCCCCTCAGCGCCAATTGCAAACTGTTCGGCCCATGTTCTTTTTTAAGTATGCTCTAAAATGCAACATTTTAACACGTTATTTAAAACGAATTCACGGGGATTTGGTTTGGGCTCCCTCGCTACGCTCCGTCGCTATGCCATTTTTGTGGGAAATATTTATGCACCTCCACTTAAAAGATTTGACAGCTCCCACTGGCCCCCAGACTGTGTTGGGAACGGGGTGGGGGAGCCCAGGGACTGTGGTGGGAGCAGGATGGGCAGGAGCACTGGGATAGTGGTGGGAGCAGGGTGGGGAGAGCCCGGGGTCTGAGATGGGGTGGGGAGAAACCCAGGGACTGGATGGGAGTGGGATGAGTGAGCCCAGCAACTGTGATGGGAGCAGGTGGGGGAGCCCCGGGACTAGGGTCTGGTGACCGCGCACAATAGTTCACTGCCATTTGTACATCCTGTCCATTTGGCATTTTTAGGGGGGCCTGGCCTGCCCAAATTTTGCTTTCGGGGTGCTACAGGACAAAAAAGTTTGAAGATCACTCCTTTGCAGAGAACCTCAACCGTGACCCTCCCCGTTCACACATATTCATTGAGATGTTCTTTCTATTATTGAATAGGACACATATAGGAACTATATTGCATATTTATATCAAAACAAATATCTACCATTTTGAGGAAACGGTGACACTTTTAAGCAAACACTCCTCAGTTCCATAAGCCATTCTTTGCAGGCCAAAGGTCACAGTCAAACATCATGTCAATGTGGATGGGCCATCATGTACACACATTTGTTTACCGTTTAACTCGATTACATTTCCCTAATACACTCATTATTTTAGGCAGTGGTCCTTGGTGTCTGAGTACTTGGGATGGATTAGAAACACATTACAATACAAACATTGCATTTTACACCTGGACACCCTGCTAGCAAGGCAGGGTGATATTGCAATGTTTGCCATCACAAGGTAATGATTGACTGTGTTAAGTGTGTTTGCCTTTTCTTTTCCACGCAGTCACACCGGCAATCTTCAGGGGCTGACTAATGTGTGTGTGCACACACAGGGACACGGAGACTCCAGTTGGTGCATGCTTTTGCCATGTTGCTGTCTGATTCCACCTGAAATGTATACCTCACTTAAACATAATACCAAGAGTAAGCCATTTGCAACCTTAGCACAGCCTTATGTATCAATTCAGAGTGGGTTAATTACATCATTTGCATTCTTTCTTGGGACACTGACGTGCATGCCGGTCATGCATTAAGTGTACAGGTAAACGTTTGTTGTCATGTATTTCTGCTCTTTAAAAGGACACCACCCAGAGTTCGTGTTTGCCTGTGATGACACATTCCAGGAAGAGGTTTTGAGATCGTTGATGTGTAGCAGCCGAAAGAACACAAAGCCACACATGCACAATAAGCACGTCAAAGCCGGTGAGAAGCCTGTTCCCTGTGAAGGTGCCACTATGGGCTGTGAAAGAACTCCGTCCTCTAAGAATTTGAGTGGCCAATGGAAGCAACCAGAGGCACATGCATAGATGTGCACACGCCTCCCTGCCATGTATTTGCGAGGTGCACGTGTGCTGCTACCTGTGTTCAAACTTCAGGTCACGGATACTAATCCGAATTAGGGTCGTCACGAATTTAGGACCATCAACAATGACAACAGGAACACTTGCTATTTCCAGCACTATAAAACGGCAAACCAAAGGGTGGAAGGGCTATATAAAACACGTTATTGTCATTTGTAATGCTACCCACATAGCCTCGACGTCATTATATATGATTAATCCTGCAAAATCTCACTAGAAGGTGTCTCGGAGCCGGTCTGTGTACCACCCTCACGCTTTCGCCTTCCCCTGATGTACTTGATCCTCATAGTCAATGGTTTGTTATTGGCTTAGCAGACAATCTGTGTCAAGGACACATAGTTATTGTGAAGGGGTTAATGTGTCACTATTTAAAAATCTAAAAAGTAAAATATCCACGGCACCCTTCGTTGGCACCACGGACATCCCATGTCAGAATATGTGGTTTATGTTTCCCATGAACTGGGAACATAATTAGATGCATGACCTTTAAGCAATGTTTATCACCCCTGGGTAGCTTTATGTGGCTACCAATAACTGGGCAACGTTTGACCTACTCATCAGTGTATTCGACGCCTGCCTTAAGCCCTCCAGCAGAATTGGGGATACCAAGTTTGTGTTTTGTTCTCTTGCAGAGGAAGAATGAAGATGATCTCCACGCCCTTGGTGTGCCAGCTTCCAATTTCAGTCTAAGGATATTGGGTACATTATGCCACTTGGCCCAGCGAATTACCAGGAGCTCCCCAAAGTTTTCCACTTTCCCACTTCAGCATCGCCTATGAAGAATTTTTCTTTTAAAGGTTTTTCCTTCTTGGTTTCTTTTTTACAAATCTGTTGTTTTGCAACGGTCTCTTTCCTTCTACATGGGGGGACTCAACCTCCATAACCTGCCGTTACCCCCATTTAACTCTTGCCCTAATACCCCATGTATATTGTGTGATATTGTTAACATTACTTTACAAAACCAATTTCTGACTAACGAAAACCGTGTACATCCGTTGCAGTCCCCACAGGATAGTGCATATTTATCTTCGACTACGGTATCCCTGCCCTTTTCTCAATGGGTGCCACTTTCCCATTTCAGGTCTAGGAAAGGAATCCCTTTGCATAGTGCCTATACACATGGGGCAGAGTATTCACACGCCCTTCCACAATTGGGCCCCTTTCCCACTTGAAACTAAGGATCTTCTGACAGTGGAAATAATTAGCCTGTTTTTATGATCACTGAAAAACACGGCTTTTTCTGATTTCTCTGTGCCCTCAGGAATGACCATGGTTTAATTGCTTTAAATGGGCCAGTACTACCCTGCTCCCATTACCAGCACTTCCCATGTTTTGCTAGTATTGCATACCAGCACTTCATCAAGCAGAAGCAGAGCAATCATAGTTGCCAAGACGTTCTATTCGAATCCGAAGGTGCTTCTCCAGTCCTGTTTTTTCGTTTGTATTCTGGGACCTGTAGTTCTGCTTTTCCCATTATAGAACTCTGACTACAAGTACCAGAATGCAAAGGAAAAGCCAGGAGTGGATAAGCACCTGCAGATTGGAATGGAACATCTTGGCAACTATGTTATGTGGCAGAGTACTATGTGGCTGCCATTAGGTGAGAAGGAGCAATATATTGTCCTCAAGACTAAGGTGATAAATCGAGACCTGAACAATTGTTTCTTGAAGAAAGGGAAGGCAGCAGAGGACACGTAATACAGATAAAAAGAAGCAAATAAGAAAAAATACTTTCTCCAAAAATATATGTAAATATGTATATCCCCAAAAATCTAAGTTACTAGGGGAATCCAGACGCGGACCCCTTGCTCACTATTCTTAGAGAGGCACAGCTACACCCTACTGATGAGGTTCAACCAGGCCGAAACACGTGTCTGGGGTAGCTGTTGGTACTCTTGTTCAGAGGAGAATGGCCTAGCATTTCGGGGCTGGACTGCCACAGGGCAGGACAAAGACTGATATGTTTGGGATATTTCTTCTCTGTGAAAGATAGTGAGCTAAAGACTCTGGGTTGGGCTCTTGTAACCAGGACTCATGTCTGGGTGAGAGTCTCCCATGACCCCCCTTGTTATATGCAGCTGAGTTTCTTTACAGATTTAGGCAATGTGCCTCCTTCATATCCATGTCTTACAGTCCTGACTCTAGCGCCCAATAACTTGTTCCTGTTTACGTCCATGATGATTCACTATAGTCTCAAGACTAAGGGGACCCTTGCTGTACCTCTTATTTTCACATAACTTTCCTTTCTCGTTCCCATCTGCTCGACGCGTTGCCACATGATTGTACCTCCATCCCTCATGCATGCACATCCTGGACCTGTTAGTGTATCTGAGCTTCTTTTCATTTTGCTTGATCCTATACTCTGACCTCCTTCTTAAAACACTCCTCTTTCTCTTCTTTGGTGTCACCTCCATACTTCTCATGATTTCACTGCTCCTTCACCTGGAAGTTAGTTCCAATCTCCACCCGGAGGTACTCTTCCCTCTTCACTTTGATGTTTCCAACAACTGTCTATCTGCTCCTTTCTGTTTGAAAGCACTTCAAACGTCCCCACTGCACTCTCCTTCTTCTCTTTCTCCTTTAGCTCCCCCACTCTGCTCACTTTATGTGATGTTCACCCTTGTTTGTCTGTTTATTCATTTATATTGCACGCCGGACCCAAAGGTATCAGGGCGCAGAGGTTACATGAAGATTCGCAGGTTGAGTTACAACGGCACAAATACAAAGTATCAGTCCAAAGAAATACAGTAATACAGTTATGTCATGTCATAGAAGAATTCTGTTACATAACAACACAAAAGGGAAGTGTCATACAAAGCAATCAGAGGTCTACTATAATACAAAAGTCAGTCTCAGGCCTTACTGGTCATGGGCTTTGAACCTGTTGATGAGTTTCTGTCTGAAATTCATATATGGTTGGTCTGCTCATAAAGGTGGTGGCAGAGAGTGCCAAAGCTGAGCAGCTTTTACGGGAAAGCTACACCCCCCAACCTTGGATAATTTAGCACTTGGGACAGTGAGGCAGTTCAAGTTAGCTGTTCTTGTGGGCCTGGTGGAAGATTTTCTAAAGAATCTTTCACTGAGGTAAAGAGGGGCAGCGTTGTTCAGACATTTGTAACTAAGTGAGGTAGTTTTAAGCTGGTTTTTGTCGCTTGTGGAAAGCCAATTATTTTGTCTTCTGAACTCAGAGATGTGCTCTCTCAATTTAATAGCCAGGGCAGCTCTGAGGGCATTATTTTGTAGAGTTTGAATTCTCTTGGTGATGTATTTACTGGACCCAATGTAAAGAGATTTACAGTAGTCCAATTTAGGCAGGATCAGTGTTCCCGCACGGATAATGCAGCTGTCTTTAGATAAAAATGCTTTACCTGCTCTGTTAAGTTTGTACGTATATGCAGTTTGCCACCTCACTTCTTTCCCTCCTTCTGGTGCATTTATCCAAAAACATAATTCCCCTGGCCCACCTCAATCTCCTTCCTTTCCATCACCAACTCACACCAAATCTTCTGGACCATCTCAAAACACAAACATTATTCTGCTAAAACCCATGGACTATGTAGCACGTTGGCGTCAATCACTGGGAACCACCAACACCTAACAGGACTCAGGTGTTCATCTTTATTAGGCTTTGTAACAGGTGTGTACCACTGTGTTTGATTACAGGTTTTCTGCCTCTCTTGTGGCCTTCACCTTGCATCGCGAAGATGTGGCCTGAGCTTTGGTTAAGGCCATCTTGTGACTCTGCTATGCATTCCAAGAGAGTTTCTGCTACCGTAGCAAAGCACCAAGTTTGTGCTTTTGTAAGGTATTGCTCAAGTATGTAATTTGTTGTCTGGCCTCCGGTGTTCCATGACCATATGTCTCATTGTGGTCCGGATTTGGTAGCACTCCTTCTCTGGAGGTCCCAGTGCAACCCCTCTGCGATTAATAGTTCCATGTAAGAATACTTCATGGGAGATGGCGGTCTCATGATCACTTTACAGGGTCATGTTTTTGGGAACAGTTGCATCCACAAAAGCATTTATGGCTTGATTGTATTATCCATGTTTGGAAGCTCTTTAAAAGAGCAGATGCATGTTCTGGCCTAAAATGACAAGCACATGCCAGGGCGACTGGGGAAAGGGGGTAAGCCAGGGGATCATTCCACACCAACCCAAGGCCCAGAATTATTTAGATAGTCACACCTGGCTCCGATTGCCTCACCACCCTCTATTTCTAGAGCAGTTGTCATCAAACTGTGTGGCTGGCCCCCCTTAGGGGGACCAAACTATGTCCAGAGGGGGAATGAGGCTCTTCAAAAAGGGATTATGGTAATTGCTTTTAATAGAATATATAAGCAGATATGGCATCTCGTGGGTTTGGCAACAATATTTGTACTCAAGAGGGTGCTCAGCATAAAAGATTTGAATACCACTGCCCTACAGCAAGGCAGGGTATATTGTCAGAAGGTGCATGCCCACTGGCCACACTAAATCAAAAATGCTTGCAAGAATGCCTCCACTGTGAGCTCATTCACTGCAGAGCTCCTACAGAGAGCAGAAACTGTGAGCGCCTTAATGCAGGATCCTTGGTCTGTATTTGCAAAGAGTGCCCACTTGCTTTACACACTACTGGCCCCATTTGCAGGCTTGTGTTTGATTGTCTCTAACAATGCTATGTTCAGCTCCCAGGTGCAATATGGTATTAAAGGGTACCTAAAGCTAAGTGGTGCCATTTTGGTCCACTCCATGCTTGCTAATTGCGAAGCACACTTATAGCATGCAGATGTAATTTTTCATTATACTCAGACGTGACAGTAAGGACTAGTTGGAGTAGGAGCAATCCTTGCAAGATTGCTTAGCTGGAATGCAAGGTGCTTCAAGAATATATTGAGTTCTTCATTCAACAAAACCTTGAGGTTTTCTGTTTCATAAAAATCATGCAAGACCAGCTAGACAGTTTGGAAGTCCGTCTTCGCAGAACCCATACTGACAGACAGTCCTTTGTAACAGTGAAATCTGGAAAACACTACCTCAGTTCTGCACTCTCTAACTAGTAGGCCGACAGATAAGCCTGAAGAAATGTGCCACACTACCCTCCCCCAACCATCACCTACACAAGAGTGGTGATGTCACATCTCCTATAGGCTAATTCTCCTTTTTGGAACGCTAAAAGCAGAATTTATCAGAACGTTTACACGGACAGGCCTCCTGCCATTTACCCTGGAGAAAGTGTATGAGGGGGATTCCAGTCCTCATTCCCCAGCGGATGAAAGGTCATATATCAAGCTTTCTTTCTCAGATGGCTCTGGTGGTGAGACCCATTCTTGCAAGGAATGGCACTTACATAGTCGCATCAGGATTTAGAAAAAGGCACGTGCCAGTAGACCTGCGGAACTCCATGAAGAGGAAGACCATGAAAGGGACATACCTTGTCTTGTGAATTCACAACATCCGTGCTCTACGAAGGGGACTTGATGTCCCAAAGTGGCTGAGTATTTGCACAAAAGATTCTGCCAAACCGTGCAGAATGAGACCAGGAACAAGCTGAGGGTGGAATTCCCAGGACCTTGTCCGATGTACAAAAAAATCTCTCACCTGGACCTGCACTCTTAGATGGACAACTTCATAGTCAAAGATCAATGGAATCATAAAAAAGAGATTGGGCCTCATTACACGGTACGTGGTAAAAAACGGCATTTACCGGCATGGCGCTATTAACGTGTCCGCCTTGGCAAGAGGCCGCTAATTGCGTACCATTACGAGTACGCGGACACGAGCATAACGCCATGCCGGTAATGACCCAACCGCCATGCCGCTAAAGACCCCAAAAAAAACCTTAGCGGCACCGACGAAAACACTGATAGCACTTCTGAACTCCCGCACCACGCAAATAGCGGTCACCGCTATTAGCGGTCACCGTTAAATAGCAGAACCAGAAATAGCGTCATCGCACAGGAACGGGAAAGAGCACGGCGGCCATCTTTAAAAACACCATCCATTGCCATCCTCTGCCCCCAGGACCTGTTTCCACACCAGTGCCATCCCAAAGCCTCATGGTTCCCCTCACCATGCCAAAGGCCATAAAAAAAAACACAGACCAGCAGCGTAAAGAGAAATTTACGAATGAGGAACAGATAATGCTGACAGAGACCCTTGCAGCAAACTCTGATGTTGTATTTGCCAATGACATGCGGCGGGAGACCCTGATCCAGAAAAAGGCCATCTGGGCAGAGATCGCCCTGAAAGTCAGTGCGGTGGGCACCACCACCCGCACTGTTAGGGAGTGCAGGAAGCGGTGGGACGATCTCCGCCTCCGGGTCCGCAGCATACTGTCTGCGAACCGCAAGCTGGCCATGGCCACAGGAGGTGACGCTGATTCACCAATTAAACTCAAGGAATGGGAGGAGACCTGTGCCAGCACGATTGGCGTTGAATCCATTGAGGGAGTCGGGAGCATGGAGCATGGTGTGGCCGCAACATCAGATGGAGGTGAGTGTACACATGAAACAATGCACTGTGAATGGTGAGGCACCCCCCAAATGTGAGCCCAGATTCACATTCATGGTTACGGCCACAAACATACATGCACACAACCCTGTCCATGTGAGTGTCACACCCCAAAACACACACATGCACGCATCACCACAGACAAGTGCCACACAGACCCATGCATAGATGACCCACTCAACAGCCCCATGACCTGAATGCCCACTAATGAAGTCCCAATGCACAGAACAGCATGATGAACTGAATCTGCATGAAGCACGTTGAACCATCACCAATGCCATCCCCCTCTTTGTCCCCCACAGGCTCACATACCGACAGCGAAGAACCTGCCACAGTGACTCAGGCTCCCCCTGCCAAGAGAAAACCCAGGGCACAGGAGACAGGGCACACCCCCACCACATCAAGGGGCACAGGGTGGAGTGTGCACCTGCAGAGGGGCAAACATCGCAAGAGCGCCACTGCACCAATACCGCAATCTACGCTAGCAACAATTGCCACACCCTCTGATGTGAACCCCCCAACACAGGTTACACCCACGGAGGGCCCACCCTCTGCTGCCACAAGTTCAACTGGTGAGGCAGCAGCCACCGCGCCGCTGTCAGATGTGGAGGACCCCAGTGAGTTCACCATGCAAATGCTAATCCTCAGCCCCCCAGGAAGCCCAGAAGCAACTCCACGGCCATCAGCAGGATCCAGTATCCATGGCCAGTCTGCCAAGGAGAACACGGGAGGGTGCTGGAGCCCACCGGTGGCCTCACCTGATGGCCGGGACATAGAGGAAGGTGCAGCAGCCTCACCACCAGCTGGCCACAGTGGCCATGACCTGGTCACAATCAGGCTGCGCCAGGAGGACATTACAGTGCTGGTTGGGCAGCATGTGGAAGAGGCTGCCCGTCTCAGGGAGGAGGTCACAGAGACTGCTAGGCACTCGAGGCTGGCGATGGAAGCCTGTAACAACATGCTGTGCGGGAGATTGGCCAACTGAGGCAGGTCCTCACGCGCATAGCAGACGCGATGGACCGCCAGTTCCCACCACCACCACCACAGTGACAATCAGCCACCTCATCATCTGCAGGTTCAAGGCAGACAAGCCCCCGCCACCGCTCCATGCGCACCACGAGGCGCACACCCTCCCAACCTCCTAATGGTGGTGGTGGCAATGGGAATTAGGGACAGCAGGGTCTAGCTGGCACGTGTGCAGCAGGACACCAACATTGTGCAAGCCACACATGGGGTTGTTGTGGGGGGAGGGTGGAAAGGGTGTTTTGGGAGTGCTGTGGGGGGAGGGGGAAAGGGTGTTTTGGGAGTGTTGTGGGGGAAGGAGGGTGGGGAAAGGGTTTTTTGGGAGTGTTGTGGGGGGTGGGGTTTTAGGGTGGTGGGATAGTTGGGGACATGCACTTTTTCATCTCATTATACCTTAATACACTGGTGACTAGTTAAAACACAGGCTTGGACTTCGTCATTGTGTATGTGTACTTTATTGGGGACAGGGTCCATTGTGCACTTCACCACAGACACCAGGGCACTAATATCCATATCCATCCTACAGTGTTGAATCATGTGTCTCAGAATATTTGGTTGATCAGATGCTGTCGCACATTGCGTCCCTCCTGGGCATCGCCTCTTGCATGTCCAGCATCCCCGTCCCCTCCGTCCTCATCACCATCATCATCCTCATCAGGTGGTTGCATTTCAACGTCAGGGGGCAGTGACACATTCCTTCTGATACACATATTGTGCAGCATGACACATGCCATGG
Source organism: Ambystoma mexicanum (assembly GCF_040938575.1). Lineage (NCBI taxonomy): Eukaryota > Metazoa > Chordata > Amphibia > Caudata > Ambystomatidae > Ambystoma > Ambystoma mexicanum. Next base: position 722,543,258 of record NC_090932.1, read on the forward strand.
TGATCTTGGCCACCTTCTCATGGCCGTACAGGAGAGTCCCACCCAACCTGCTTATGTACCGGAACCGTGTCTTCAAAAGGCCAAATGTCTGATCAATCACGACGCGGGTACGGGCATGTGCATGATTGTAGTCCTCTTGGTGCCTGTTCTGTTGGTTCCGTACAGGGATAAGGAGCCACCTTTTCAGGGGATAGCCAGCATCACCTGTATGGGTTGAAGAATGGGGACCTGTTACTGTTGACCTCAAGTGCGGCCTGCACATATCACACTAATCGACTTTGCATTGAGATTGACATCCAAGATTCCCATCATGCATGCAGACGATCTGTGTTACTGCAATGTGCAAAGGTGAGCTCGTCCCTGCAAGTGGACATGCCCCAAGCATGCCTCCGACAGTCATTGACATGTCCTGGGTGCGGCCAGGTCTTAGGTGTCCCTGGGCCAGGCAAATTTGGTACCACACTGCTAGTGTACTGCCATTCTGACACCGATGTTGCCATGCTGTGAAGAATCACTTCAGTGGTGCTATAGGTGTGTGGTTCAGTGCTATGGCTAGGAGTGATCCCTTTGAATGCATTCAAGGGCACATTGCTGTATTGATGTTGTGCTGCGCTAATTCTGTATTACTATCTTGACGCCATGTTGCTGATTTGTGTAATATGCGGTGTGGCATGATGTGCAATGTTGTGGTGGATGGATGTGTCATATTTGGCAACCTGGATTGTTCTCAATGTTGTGCAGCTTCAAATTGCATGTGGGTTCTTCTCAAGTACATTGTAGCCTTCCCTGATGTACATTGGCGTACATCTGTATGTCCATTTCTCCTACGGACGACAGTCAACACCCAGTTGGAGTATGTATCTCTCCCCCACCAATCACAACCAGTAGGAGTATGTATCTCTACCCCCCCAATCACACCCAGTTGGAGTATGTATCTCCCCCCCCAATCACAACCAGTTGGAGTATGTATCTCTCCCCCCACACAATCACACTGCCATGTGCTTGCCCTGCTACTCACCAAGTAGCCACAAACTTTGTCCGGCTTGTCACTCCATGTAGCGTGGTATGGTTGAGTTCCGCAGGACCATTGAGTCATGGGTTGATCCGGGATATCAGGCACAACAATGTGTGATTATCTTGTTTGCGTCACATACCATTTGGACATTGATAGAGTGGAATTGCTTTCTGTTTCAGTAGACTACTTCATTGTGATGTGGGACCACCAATTCCACATGGGTACAGTCGATGGCCCCGATGCAACTTGGGATGCCTGCCAGTGAATAGAAGCCAACTTTGGGTGTTTGAGATCTCCTTGGCAGTCCGTGGCAGGGACATGTGTTCACGTGCGTGCTTCAGGAGGGCATCGAGAACCTGGTTCAGCGTGTGTGAGAATACTGGTTGTGAGATGCCATGCATCTGCCCTACTGTATGCTGGTAGGTGCCTGTGGCCAGGAAGTGGAGCACAGTCACCACCTTCAGTAGAGGGGGGATGGCAGTTTTGATGTCTATGAGACTCACAATGTCGTCATGTATCATGTCCACGATGCTGGTGATGGTATCCCGGTCCAGACGGTACAGGTTGTGCATCTGCTCAGGGGTTAGGTTAAATGGACTGGCTCGGATCCTGAGGATTGGTGGCTGCCTCTGTGGTATTTCTAGGTGCCCTGGTGGTGCTTGCTGCACCTGTCTTGCCCTCCTCCTCCTCCTCCTCCTCCTCCTGCGTCTCCTCTGTGCTGCCTTTTGTTGTTGGTGCTGCACTGCAAATCATGTCCTCCAGTCCATGTAATGCTGCTAGTATTGGAACCATCTTGGTGTGGGAAGGGGTGTGTGAAGGGGTGTGGTGTGCCCCTTTTCTGCTGCCACAGTCTCCATTGCCTCCACCTGTGCTGATTATGTCTACCTTTGGCAGGTGGGAACACTGCTCAGTTCTCTTAATGGGTGGTTCGCGATGCCGGTATTAGCGCCTTGCTGGTAAGGGTTTTTTGGGGCTTTACCATGCCGCTATTAGCATGTCCGCATGGCTTGTGATGGTGTGCTATTAGCGCCATGCCGCTATTTACGGGATGAAGGGTCGCGTGCCCACGGACTAGCCGCTATTAGTGGCACCGTACTTAGCAGTGCCCCTAATAGCAGTTATCCGGGTCGTAATTGGCATGGGTCTTTAACGATACCGGTATTCCCTTACCGGTAACGTTAATCCCTTACTGCACAACGTGTAATGAGGCCCATTGCCTTTTCCTGGCTGGCCAGTCTAGATAGCATGTTGAAAAAATGTCAGTCAATTGATGCACGTTCTAGATCATGAAGGGAGGTCAGAGGACAATGGGGGCTTTTGATACCACTGTCCTTTTGAGAGTCAGCCCAGTGTGCTGTTTGCCTTTCCAGGGAAATATGCTGGAGTGGCCTGCTCATTAGGCTCCATCAGAGGTTCTATCTGTCGACGAGGAGGCTTGTCACAAGAACCAGCCATTACAGCAGTTTAAGTTTTCCTCGCATGTGGTGCTCTTCTTGGGGGGCGTGGCATCATTTGCCGTTACGTATGTCTGCTGATAGTTACGGGTTTCACATAAAGGTGAGTATTGCAGGTTGAAGCCCTCTCCCTAGTAAAATGTTCCAAGGAAGACACAGAATGTATTGATGATATGAAGGTGATGACTAATGTGCAAAAAGGGAGATAGTCCCCTCCACTCTCTGAGGTTCTTTGAGCAATATATTTTTTATATCACAATAGGGGAGGTCTGACTGCTTATCAACCTAAAGCATTTTCTTTTTAAGTGGTTGATCCACTATAACTTCAAGATGGAAGGGATACATTTACTTATAGATGTTTTGAGGAAAGGGGCTTTCTTAGTCTATCTTGTCTTGATCGATCTATACCTGGTTTTACCAATATACAGGCTACTTAGGCAGTTCCTATAGTTTGTCTGAGAAGTTCAGACCTAGTATTTTTTGTGTCCCCCTTTTTAGCTGCAATGTACACCATAGTACATTACAAAGGTACTGACGACAGTGGCAGAAACACTCAGGGAACATAGATTACGAGCTCATATGTATTTGTATGATATACTAATACTGTCTTGGGAAGCGCAAGTGCTGAAAATACATGTATAGATGGAGTCAGATCTCACATAGAGCCTTAGCTTCCTTGTCAACTGGAAGATACAGAAATGGCTGCACTACTGTTGCCAACTCAGAAAGTCCAGGCTGTCAAAACGGTGATTCATAGCCGTGTTTTGGAAGGGCTGTGTTTCTTTCATGAAACAAGCCAAAATGGCAGGTCTGCTGCCGGCTTCTATCCAGGACATAATGCTACAGAATTTTCTTCACAGATTGAAGAGTCAGCATTTCTGGAAGAGTGTTTCGTACACTCATAAGGTTTAGCTTTTGAAGGATGTGACTGACCAATTGGGTTGGTGGCTAGAGCACCTGGATGCACGGAATGGAAGCGCAACAATTAGATCTTTCTCAGATGTGTTGATAATCAGATGAGAGTCTTTTTGAGTGGGCACTACATGCTGTGCTATATCTCCGGGATGTATAGGAGGTACATAGCTTGCATATAAATTGCTTGGAAATGTTGGTCATCTGCTGGCATCTCCTAGCCCTTCTGTGAAATGAGGTGTAGTGCTATATTCTGATCAATGTGGACAATAAATCCTGAGTATAACACATAAATCCCCTCTGGTAAACAAAGTCAAGAATGCTAGAAGAAGTAGCCAAAGATTCTTGACACTTCTGTCTCGGGAAGAATTTGTCTGTGCCAGCAGATTATTTAGCAGGGCTAGAGAATGTAGTAGCCAACAGGAATGCACTGTGAACCTGTGATATCAGCATATAGCACGCGGTTTTAGGTGTTTTCCATCCCCTGATGGACCCTCCTGGTCTGTAACTGATCATTGTTTTAAACTTTGTGACAGAACATGTAGCTTTGCATATTTATTAGCTGGACGATGAACCTGTGCATAATCACAACAGGGCTTTTTCTCCAGTCTTGGGTGCCAAGCACAGACCATGCTATTGTGTTTTTTCTCTTTTAATATGATATCAGATACCTATCAGATGTGAGAGCCTTAGACATCACATTAAATTTCCTCTCATGAGGGGGACTTTTTCTGTTATGAGTGGACCAAAAGAGCAACAAAATCTGCATTCTATCGCACCTTTCCCTAATGTACTGAATTGTACATGGTGATGTGCATGGGTTCAAACGAGGTTGTTCCTCAGAATGTCTGTCCTCTTTGTGGAAATCAGTTGCTGATCTCTAAGAGGGGGTTTATAAGACAGTATCTTTCCCCTCCTGGGCCAAATGGACTCTGAATCAAGCTTCTGTAGACGTTTCCAGACATAGGACAAGAACTCATGGGACACTTGGGGTGCACAAGGTTAAGGATAGATTCAACAGATCCACTAGAGACAAGTACAGAAAGAGAAGAGAAATCTGGAAATTAACAAGTGTAGCTGTTGCTGGGCAGTGTAGGAAAAGAGGCTCTGAATGTTAACTAAGACACCGAATTTCAACAAAAATGAAAACTGACGCAATTTGTGAATAAGAGTGTCAGACAAGAGTTTGAGGCTCTGGGCTGAACCTGGTGTAAGTCAGTATTGTCAATGCACAGAGCACATACCGAAAAAGGGGGCTTGTATTTGGTACTGCATAAAAGCTGATGTTGTCATTTTGCAACACACCACAGTAATATGGACTAAGTTGCAATGAATCATAAAGACTAACAATTATTAACCCCTAACCATTAACATATCCTCTTACTAATATTCAAAGGTGTTCAGTCCATAGCTCTTTAGTGCAAAACTTTGGTGCAAATTGGTACACTAAAAGAGATGGCAAACACAGGCTGTGCAATGTAAATTGATGAAGAATGAACATTGCTTTTACAGTGAAGATCTGGGGAATGTGATCTGTAGAATGTAGAGCCTGTTTGCTGAAAGTAGTCCCATTGTTCATGTTCGCCCTGCAGGAAACTAATGCAGAGATATGTAACTTTTCTTGCATCTGTTGGCTTCTGCCTGAATCACTGTCAAAGGTACAGGCTGATCAGGTGCACTCTGGAATCTTCTAGAGGTTTGACAAAGGGAGGTGTTTCTTTTTTATGGGCATATGACATCACTGTCAGGGTGGTCATTCCCTATACTTTCTTTAAGCAAATTTACATTTGTGGGCAGATCAGAGACAGAGGATTTAAAAAGGGCTGTCCGAAGGAGGGGGGTTCCTTCACTTCTTCTTTGTGAGCCAGGCTGGCTCTGGGTCGGGGAGTGCTGCATTTGTTGGCAGGCAGGCAGGCTGGCTCGGAAGGCTTTGCTGAGTTCATTCATGCAAACTGGGGCGAGAGGCAGATAAGAGATTTTCTGTTCAAGCACTGTCCAGGCAACTGGGTGGACAGAGGTCCTGACCTTGGTGTCCGAGGGGGCACAGAATCAAGTATGTTTTGGTGAGTTCCCGAGTAAAAAATTGAGGTGTGTAATCTATGGTTTGTGAGGTGCATTTTACAAGCAATTGAAGGCTGTGGAATTCACTGCCCAAGTAGCAAGCTTTAAATATAACCGAAGGCATTGAGCTGCACAAAGCAAATACTATGGTTCAAAGTCTTTAGATAGCCATGTTTTGAACTGCAACACGAAAAAGGGTGCTTGAAGTCCATTGCAGGGAAAAGCTCATTTATCTCGGGGGAAGCAAATGCAAATGAATTGTATTTGTGAATATTTCATTTTCATTTGTGAATCACAGGAAATGTCTTGCGAAAACACTGTGCATTGCACGTTTTGTTTTTTGTATTTTACATCATTCTAATCTCTTAAAAAGCATAAGAAGAACGAAACAAGTCAGCCTCGGTTTACTTAATATGTGTCCTAGTACCTTGTGTTAGCATACAGATAAACGTGAAGCAGGTGGTAGTTGCATTTTACGGCAGGTGGTATCCTCATATTACCAGATGCGGTAAAATACAAAACAAAACTGGTCACGTCTGTTTGTAAACTAACACAAGGAACTAGGAACTAGTAACCTCTGGGTATTAAAGGCATTATAAATAACCAATTTATGTAATTTATGTTGTTGTGGCATGAGGGTAATGCAAGCCCACCAAAATGTTCTCCAAATGACTAACAACATGCCATTACATTTCCAACAGCTACACTGATCACGGACAGCGACCCTTGACCCCAGCCACTTCAACTTCCCCCCACCCCTGCACAGGCTAAACCACCCACCAGCAGGATCAAGCAGCAGGGCAGTGCACCAGCACAAGCACCGCCACCACCTTAACCGCCCACTGCTGTCGAGATTCCATTAAGCCCTTAGGGGGATATAGCACCCATGCATAGGTCAGTGACCCCCTGCATCTGCACACCAGCATCCCCATCACATGGAGTGCAGCCCCTGGCACTTTTCGGCAGGGCCCATGTCCCTTCCATTGAAGGGCAACAGGAGGAGTATGAGGGTGACATGACACCTGACGTCAGCCACCAAGTCTGTACAGTCCACCTCCACTGCCTGGGTCCAACTTGCAGGCAATACAAGCAGGGCTGGACAACAACGAGAGGCAGCAGGTGGACATATATGCTCTTGCAGACCAACAGCGCCAGGAAATGCAGGCAATGTGGGACTGCCTGCAGGGAAGTACTCAGTGTTTGGTGCGCTCACTGGGCCATGTCACCGCCGCCACAGTGACTCTGGGCCAAAGGGTGAGTGAACACACTGATTTGACATTGGCCTCAGCAGAGTCACTGAACGAGAAAGCACAAGGAGGTGGTGTCTCACGGGAAAGCAACATAAACATCTCTTATTTTATTTCATTACGTAGTCCATTTACACTGTATTATGTATGGAGGAATGTATAGGCATGAAGGCAGATCACCATCCTGATTACTTTGGATCATATCAATGTTATTTATTTTAAAACGACACATATAGAGATAACATCCACAAACAGAACAATTCACAATATACAATAAATATAAAACCAACAACATTAATCAAGCATTGTGCAAACAGATGGCAATAAAGTGCAACAAAGGACAAAAGCATACAAATGTATATAAATTCATGTATGTGATTATTATACGTAAACCTTGTTTAATGTGCAACATACATCATAATAGTGCAAAAAACAGTCAGAACAACACGTAGGTCAGAAAAATTAAGATCACATATTAGACCATATGTGATCATATGAGAAATATCAATGGTTGCTGTCAGCATTATACTACTCTGCATGGTTTAATGTCAAACCATTCATGGTGTAAAAAAAGCATCAACTACGAGGTGGTTATAAGAACACAGGAAAACGTACTTCTCTAAAGTGCCCTACCATGTATTTGTATAAAAAAACATCCTTCAAATATATTTTCGACAGACACAGAGCTAATCCGTCCAAATGTGTCTGTTTTCTTCAGGACAAGCAAGGCCACTCAGTCTCTTCCTGTGTATTATTTTACTTCTCGATAGAGATGTTGGTTCATGGGAGCACACAACAATGTTTCTCCCTAGTTCAAAATGATCTCCAATTGGTTATAGACGTGGTCGGCCACCATCACCAACTATTGTTCAGTCGGCAGTACAGAGACCAAATCTGCCAAGTCTTAGAATCCACTGGCCATGTCCCAACAGAGGAAAAGGTCATCAAGTCTCCATTATAGGGATTCCTTCACAGAAAATATCAATGTCTAAATGCTAGAAATCATCCTTTCGAGAATGCCGATAAATATCAAGTAATTTACAACCACTTCAATTATACTATGGTGCAACTTTAAATTTAGACAGCTCTACCCAAGGCCATGGTCTGGCAGCTCTCGTGGCAATGTTAGCTGCATATAAATGCTAGATAAAAACCTTTTATCGGTCCAACAGCTGAGTGGGCGACATAGAGGCTCGGCTTATAAAAACTCATTCAAGTGGGTGATACGTGACTGCCTGCAAAGATGTACTCGGAGTATGGTGTGCTCACTGAGCCATACCACTGCCGCCATGGTGACACTGGGCCAAAGGTTGCATGAACACACTGATTCGACCTCAGCCTCTGCAGAGTCACTGAACCAGGCAATTCAGTTGACTCTGCAATGCATCTGTGTCCAGGGGTCTGAGCCGTCCACCTCTGCAACACCCACTGAGGACTCACTCCCAAGAGTCCCAAGGTGCCATTCACTGTGACACCTCCCCACCAAGGAGCAAGAAAAGGCCCCCAATTCCAAGAGGCCACGGAAATAACACCTTAACAATGCTTAGGTGAGTTTGAGTTTGTGTGTTTGGCGATGGTGTGCTGAGGGTAGGTGGTTGGGAAGGGTGTGTTGAGGGTAGAACATTAAGCACATTCACTTAATGCAATGAGTGAATGTGCTTAATGTGTGTTATGAATATAAACTTCACAAAGGTGCAAGGCTAGTGAAATGTTGTGTCCTCATAAAAAGAAGTTGTCAATGAGCTTCTGGAGAGTCACTCTACCAAACCTGGCCCTTACATGCTCAGTGTGTGCTTGTGTGCCACCCGCAGCCACTGCATCATCCTTCTCAGGGGGTGGCATGTCCACATCAAGGGGGCAGGGGTATTCTGCGTTGGATGCATATGTTGTTCAACATAGCACATGCCAGCACTATCTGGCCCATCTTGTCCGGCCTGTTCACGAGCACACCCCCCGTCCGGTTTAGATGTCAGAAGCTCGCCTTCCACAGCCCGAAGGGGCGCTCAATTTACTCTCTGGTCCTGATGTGGGCCCACTTGTATGCCACTTCCTGTGGCGTCAGGGGATTCATCAGTGGAGCCATCAGCCATGGAAGCTGCAAGTATCCTGAGTCACCTGCAAGAGGAGAGGCATAGGTGTCAATCATGATGATCTGTGGATGAATTTCCTGTAACTGCAGCATCCTAATAGACTCTGTGCATGCATGTTACATGTGTGAGCCCATTAAACTAATTCACATTCCAGCCTTTGCATGTGGAGTCGACTACTCAGAAGGGGAGGATTTGATCTGTAATGTCACATCGAGCACAAATCCGACACTCGTAGCTTACATGGCCGGTGCTTGACAGGTCAGGTCAGAATGTCATGTTGGGTGGTTTAGGCCTGTGTATTGCTCCAAGGTATGGTTCATGATGGCGTCTGGTTTACATCTGCATGTGGTCTGTGTGGCTCAGTTGATGGATTCAGTTACATGGTACCCTGATTACATGCCATATCAAATCTCTGGTTTACATCTGCATGTGGTCTGTGTGGCTCAGTTGATGGATTCAGTTACATGGTACCCTGATTACATGCCATATCAAATCTCAGTGTTATATCCCTCAGTTGCAGTTTATCAGGGTGACATTATATGTATGGCAGTGTACTGCAGGCATTGACATGATGGACACCCCACAGGATCTATTGGTGTTGTTGACCGATACCCCTGGTCGTTCTCCCACCACTCAGCTTTCACCAAGGGTGTCTGGGTAGTCCATTCTAACTTCCAGGGTGCAATAGTCCAAGCTACTCTACTTGTATGTAAATTGTGATGTGTGGTACGACTTTGCATGGGCAGTAACCTTGGTCATTGGGTATATTGCCATCTGTCATCTTTGCACTTCTTTTGTGGCTTTTGAGGCACCCCATGGTCATACTTTAGACACCCGTAGGCAGGCCAGCACCCCATTGCAAACCTTGCATGTAGTGGGATGTGCAATGTTGCATTCTGGTAAATGTGGGCCAGCGTGTGGGTGCTAGCCTGTTGGGGTAGCATGTCTTTGCCTTTCACTGCTGCATTGTGAGTCATGGCCTACTCCGGTGGGTTGCAGCATATCATGTGTAGGTTGTGTGGGTGTGTCCTTGTCAGGGCATGTAATCTCTATGTGTGTGGGACCGCCGCTGCATGCCATTTTTACAGTAAGGTTAGTGTAATGGAACATGTACTCACCCAATTCACAGCTACTTTAGCCCCAATGCTCCTCCATGTACGCTGGCAGAAAGCTGTTCCTCAGGACCATGGGTTGATCCACGGAACTGGGCACAACAGTGTGTGATCGTGAGTTCGGCATCCCAGGTGTGCTGGACATTAAGTGAATGGAACTGCTTCCGGTTCCTATAGACTTCCTCCAAAGCCTGATGTGTCGCCATCTCAACATAGATGCAATCTAGGGCTGCCACCACATTGTGCATGCCTGCAATGGCATAGAATCATGCATTTCTGGTGTTCACCTGTGCCAAGGTGGTGGTGAGTGCAATGTGCTGTCCCATATGCTGCAGGAGTGCGTACAGCACCTGGCCAAGCAGTTTGGAGAATGCAGGTTGTAAAATGCATTGCAGCTGGAACGTGCCTGTGGCAAGAAAGTGCAGGACCGACACCAGATTTACCAACAGTGGTATGGCTGTGCTGATGGCGATCCTTCTCCCGATGTCTTACTGGATCAGGTGGAGGACATATGCAATGCTTTCCCTATCGAGCCTGTACAGGGTGAGGATTTGCATGCCAGTGAGGGTCCATGGTGTGGCCCTTACATGGGCTATGAGCGCATGCCTTGCATGTCATCTCCTCCTCATAATCCTCCTCCTCCTCCTTTACTCTCCACTGCCTCTTGTTCATTCCCTATGGTGGTCCTCCAGCCCCTGCAGCTCTATGTTGGCCTGGTGCAGCTGCATGTCGATGCTGGCTGCAATCAGTGGCAGCATGATGTGTAGGGAACTGTGTTTGTGGAAGGTGTAACCTTTTTGTACTCTTCTAGGGTGCACTGGGTGCACCTGGGTGCATTGGGTGCACCTGTGGCCCAGTTTTCCCACTAATTAATGCATTTACTGGCTGCTTTCAGGTGGAGATTTCGCTGCCTGGCTTTTACTAGCAATACCAGCAAATATCTGCCAGTAATACCGGCAAATACAGCTTCAGAATATGCCAGTGATACCATTGTGCCGGTATTACAGGCATGTCCGGTATTTTCAGTGTCAGTTATACCGGCACCAGTAATTCCAAATGTGGTGATACGGGTGCCGGTTATTCTGGCAACTGTGTTCAGGCACACCCGTACTTGGGTGGTCTGGTAAAGGTGCTGGTAAATGTTATTACCTGCACTTTTACCGTTAACCGACCAACTCGCAATGAGCCCCATTGTCTGTATATTACAGAAAAAGAGATGTGCTCCTCTCCATTTAGGGCCACAGCTGATTGACACATAAACTGGGTGGCCTCCATTACAACAATATTACACGTATGACATCATAAAGGCGCCATGTTGGCAAAACATTCTTGTGTTCTAATCAAAGAAAAGCAATGCAGAAAAAAATCACAGCATAAAGTGCACACATAATGACAAAAAGTTTTCTAAAAAGGAGATTATTTGTAATTTGGTTCTGTCACAGAATAAACTTGATATAAGAATGTAAATCATGATGTCAACACGTACGTGTGTGATGTATATATAGACGTCCATGACTAAACTAGCCCAAATGTATGCCAGCTAGAGAGAATTAAGCAGACAAAACTGGATTGTATCCAAATTGCAGGGAAACATGTTTAAAAAGTGATGATTAACCAGTCCTTTCAAATCATCATCTGACACATATAGCGCCATTGCATTATACACGTATGCAAATCATGACGTCAGTACATGTAATTGGCCCCAATGTATGCGGGCTAGAGAGATTAACACCCACTGCACTCGAGTGCAGGGAAACATGTTTAAGAAGTGATGGTGGCACGAGTTATTTCAAATTATCATCTGAAACATATAAAGACACCATAGCATTAACATGTGTGACATGAGAAGTCACATCTATGCCCGAATGTCACCAATATTAGAAAATCCAAGAGAGACAGTGCAAAATATTTAGTCTGGGATATATTGAATAGGTCAATACGTCACAATGACTTGATGATTAATGTGTGATTGGTTACATTAAAACAGTAGCTGTGGTAGGACTACAGCTTACTCAAGTTGTTGAAAAAGAGAGGGTCCAACTGTGATCAGTAAGGGATAAAGTAATCCATACATGTACGGATGCGTGCGAAAAACATGTACATGTTATCTACGTATGTAGTAATTAAATATGCGATGGCACTGACATTATCTCATGTGCCTCCATGCCTCCTTGCCAATTAATATACTCTGAGTAATTAAATATTGACAATCATTATAAAAAGTCATCAAGTTTGTTGTTTGTTTTTAGCCCTTGTGTTGTTGATCTCAGTTTGAAGATATAACGTGCTTCCATTCTTCTCAAATGATTGTCCTTGTTGCTTCCTCTTAATGATAGTTGCACTTGATCAATGGCTCCAAATCTGATATAATTTGTACTGTCCATTTGGTGTTCAGTATTCCAATGCATCGCCAGCGGTAATCTCGGATCTTCCTTGCCTATGGAGTTCAGATGCTCGCACATTCATTTATGCAATGTGCAGATGGTGCTCCCAACATACAGTCAGCCACATTTACATGTTATGATGTAGACAACGAATTTACTATCTTCTTCTTCTTAATTATCGAAAGCGTGGGCGGACCCACGCAGGCGCTTCCCCATCCTATAGGATGATGTGCACCGTACCCACTAATGATTATTTGGCTCCATTTAAGCTCACAACTCCTCCCACCTCCCCGTCTGCCTCACAAAATCCATGCAAATTTACTATCACAATTTAACAAGTATTTGATAGTGAAATCCCCCAGTGCACCTCATTTCAGCTCCTGTGTTTTACGGAGTGCAAACAGACACATACTGCAAAAACCACATTTATAAAAGCCTGAAATAGGGGGAACTGATGTTAGTCAACTTCCTTGTTGTCTTATTGGCTGCATGTGCACGTAACTGGAGCAAACTTTGTTATGAATGGTTGGTGCCCTTCTATATGTTATGTTCAGTTTAGTGTCTATTTAGGTATTCAAAGTCTTGTCCATAGCGAGTATATGCCAGTGTCTATTGAGTAACTTGAATAACACTGCACTGTCCTTACTGTATTCTGTGATGAATCTCATTTTCTCACTTTTGTCAAGGGGTTCCTGTTGTCTGGTATCATAGTTGATTAATGCATGCCTATTTTTCTGCCTGGCTTTATTGGCAAAAATATTTTTAAAAAATTCAATATAGACTCGCAATCTAAACCTATTTTTAACTGTTTCCATTTCTTTCTCTGCTTGGTGTAGTTTGCTACAATTGCCCTAAAAGCCCTAATCAGTTTGTAAATAGGGATATTATTAATCATAATCCTTTAATGATAACTCATTGCTAATAGTGTTGAGTTTTCCTCTATAGGCTTATGGAAAGTACATGTTTCAAAGATGTTATTTTTGATGTAAATGTTCAAATCCAAGATTGTTAATTGTGTATCCTCAAAGAGTCCCACAAGTTCCAGTCCAAAACTTAGGCCTCATTTGGAGGTTGGTGGTAGTCATGGCGTTATTTGCGCCATGACTGCCACCAATAACGGGTCCGGCACCGGTCTAGTTCAATGGGGACTTACCGGTGTAGTCCGACCTTTGCGGGACCGGTACGTCCCCATTGAAAATGCCATTCCCCATTCCTATTTGAGCCCCCATAGGGCTCAATGGGAATAGGGAGGGCGCAAATAATGGGCTCGCGTATGTCAAGCCCTGGTCCCTTAACGGGTACCGTCCATAACACCAGGTCAGACCTGGCGTTAAAGGAGGGACCCGCCAAGGGACCTCGTAGTAGGGCGGTAAGGGATTACCGGCACCGGTCTCCTTAGCGGTGCCCAGTATCCCTTACCGCCCTACTCGGAATGAGGCCCAATACTTTCTTATTACTTTTTTGCACTATCTGTAATATTACCTACTGATGATTTGTTGTCATGAATGTATCTTACCTGGTACAGAGCATCACTTGACCCATTTTTGATACAACCCAATAGGTTTAGTCTTTATGCTATGACATCTACATAGTCTGAGACCTAGTACTTTCTCTGATAAAGCATTGTGTAGTTATATTTTCAGCACAGTACATAGCAAAGACAGCAACAGGTGATGTACTTTCATGAGAAGTTTGATCTGGTAGACATATATTGAGTTAAGTTCAGAAATGTATTTGTTTGTGAGCTATGTTTTGTAACATTTAGTTGATAAACTAGTACACAGAGTGACTTTGCTCTCTATCTTATGCCCTATACATTACAATACGGATGATGTAACACTATCTGGTACGCATGTACGCACCCGACCTTCACTGTTTGGCCAGAAATATCATTTGACAACAGCTTTTTTTTTGTTCTTTACTTTTCACACATCAGGCTTTGCGCCCTTAGATTACAGGAATTGTATGAGGCTTTTCTGCTGCCACCCTTGAGCAGATTATGTTTACATTACCATGACAACACAGTATTACAGCCACAGTTTTACATCTTTTACATTTTGTTTACACTTGTTTACCATGATGTCACAGTGCAGATGATGTCACGCTGCATGTGAAATCAACATGCACCCAGCATTGTGCTGCATTTTGCCTCAAATTCACAACACTTCAAAGGGTGCAGCCAGTAGATAGGTGAACCGTTTTTCAGATGCAGTGAATACACTATAGGCACAATCTTTCTTGGTACGTTTCTGCCACTTAGATAATAAGAAACTCTCTAACTAAAACTTTCATTTATTATTTTCTGTTGGTTTTTGTTATATTATTTTTCCTTCATTGAGACTAGCATATGAAACAGTAAATAGAGTGTTTAATGTAGGATTCACCATTAACATTATTACACTGACATTTAGCAACTCCTTTTGGAGAAATACTATGGACGGAAGTAACCAGGGAACATTTCCAAATATATTTCTCATTATCACTTGATTTGTAATGATGCTATATGATGCTATATGTTGGATGATTAAGGACATTTTATGTTTTCTTTTTCTTTTCTTTTCTTCCTTTGATTTTAACTTTGTCTGTGTTTTGTTATGTTATGTTGATTTATACCAGGCAACGCTACCACCGAAGGGCAGTCTCCAGACACTGAAGTGGCTCTGCAAGAAAGAGGATGGAGTTGGTTAGTGAGGGAAGGGTGGCAGGATAGGTCCAGAACCAGGAGAAACTGGTGTCTGTGTGTGTTGGCTTGCAGATGGTTTCTTGTGTGCACTAGCTTATTATATCCGTACAGGTAAGGTCCAATGCGTGTGTTGTTTCTATGTGACTGTTCTTTATGGAGGAGTCTGTCTGTATGGGTTATGTGTAGATTGGATGGTATTTCAGGTTGTGTGCACTGGCTTGGTGTATCCGTACGGGTAAGATCCAATGCCTGGGTTGTTTCAATGTGATTGTTATGTAGCTGTGTGTCTGTGTGTTTTGTATGTAGATTGGATGGTATTTCAGGTAGTGTTTGGTGGCTTGCTGTATCCATATGGGTAAAGTCCAGTGTGCTGGTTTGCTCTTGTAAGCGTGTGTTAATTGAATGGGTGTGTGTTAGTATATAGGTCGGTTAGCCCATTGGGCATATAATGTTTGGTGGTGTGTTGGGGGAAGCAGGAGCAGGGTGGTTAGTACATTGGCTACTCTCTAGGTTCTTCTATGTGGTTAATCTACATAATTCTATTTAGTGATGTGCATTGTTATTTTCACAATCTATCTAATGGTGTTTCGTGGATTATCTTCAACAAATGTATCAAAAAGTGCAGCATGGCTAATATTCACAGATCTATCTATATGTGCCACATGGCTAAACTTCACAATCTATCTAAATTTGATGTGTGGCTAATCTTCACAATTCTCTCTAAGTGAGACGTGAGAATTGCTAAATGCAGAGTGTCGTTACTTGACACAATTGAGATAACAGCAGAGACTTGCTACATGACACAGTTAGGCTAAAAGCAGAATATGACTGGCTGGCTCAATTGGGCTAACTGTATGTAAGCATATCATATTAGTTGACTACTTTATTGTTGTGTCACCTGCCCTATTGTTGAATGATGATTATTATTCACATGATGTTAGATTTGTTGCCATGTCGACAGATCCAAGTCCAAAATGCATTGGCTGGCAAAATCAGAT
Source organism: Ambystoma mexicanum (assembly GCF_040938575.1). NCBI lineage: Eukaryota > Metazoa > Chordata > Amphibia > Caudata > Ambystomatidae > Ambystoma > Ambystoma mexicanum. The sequence continues at coordinate 722,559,214 of NC_090932.1, forward strand.
GAGAGGTGTCTGTTCGCTCTGGCATAGAAAAAGATGAATTCAAGAAGGATCTGTACACATTATGAGCTGTTGAGTTCATAACATATCTCTTTGTTCTCATCAAAATTGAAGCTTTTGAAGCCAATTTTTGAGCACACAGCTTTCTGGAGTGGTTTCTCACAGTTTCTTTTTGCATTTCTATATGCCCGATGTACTAAGGGCATTTCACTGCATTGCTCCTTGAAGTATGAAGAATTATAAGAAATATTCATACCATGTTGATACAACTAGGTGGTGCCCGCCTACCTCATTTATATGACAAATGAAGAGTGACACACATAAGGAGTTAGTGAAAATACAAGCAGGAGATTAGTAAAGAAGGGAATATCAGAGGCTGAGAAAGTGGCCAACGGATGCTACAAAAACATTAATGGAGGTGTATTGCAGGAAAATAATGTTATGTGATATCATGGCTGAATATCATTCCTGCAAGTTAGACAGCAGTTATACACAAGGGAGAGGGCTGATATGCCCTAAGGTACTGTAATAATTGGTTTGTGTTTCCAAGGCAGATTTGAAGATTTGTAAGTTAGTATTCAATGTAATGTTGAATGAAGGAGTGACTTCAGATTGTGTTTGGGCAAGCCTGGAAGTTTGGTGGCTTATTTGACTGGATACTTCTGTACTTTTTTGGGGTTTGGAACCCTGTTGTACAATGGCGCTGACTCTGGTGTTAAACTGTTTTAGTTGTTGTACTCAAAGTTCAGTCTTCAATGATAAATGACACCATTTTGTGCTTTGAGATTGGATGTATTTATTATACCATATGATTAGTTGTAAATTATGTCAGAAAGTAGTTGCCACATGTGTGACGTGCATCTCTGAGTACATTTGGATTTATGTCATAATCTGTTTGCTTGTGCTTACATTGCCAACACGTGTTTCAACCATAGGTTTTTCTCAAGGCATGAACATAGGTGCGTCTGGTCCCGTAGGGGTTTTGGACATGTAGGGTCCTATGTGGGTAACTGTATAGCTTCCGTGTCCGGTGGGGCAGTGAGTGTGCTTCTTTTTCTCACAGTGATCGTCTGTTTACCTCTGTACTTTACCCACAGGTCACACTCAAACATATTCATTCACTGACATCTGTGGTGCAGACCCCTAATTACCTCAGCCCAAACCAGGTCCACCACCTGAGGAACAAGTACATGTTTCATGCATAAAGCACGTTTTATTGTACAATTATCCAGAGAACAGTTAGATGGTATTGTAGGACCAAACTAACCCAAGTCCGAACAAACCACAGAAGTCCACATCTCATACATATTTTTGCAACAGTTAAAACACTCCCAGATTCTTTATTACAATCCACCCCCCACATATGATTGGACAACAACCTCTTCATAAAACTAGCCAATGAAAATGTAGGAAAAGATGGCTTTTCCCTATTCCTACATTTTCATTGGCTAGTTTTATCTTAATTGTCATCTTCAGATCATATGTAGAACACTTCCCTTCTTAGGATTCGTCTGTGGTAGGTCATGGTATGATATGATAAAGCATTTATAACGCCTATACACAAGTGTTTTGAGGCATGAGGAGGCAAGGGAGGGGAAACAGAGTGAAGACAAAGACAAAGATCTTTCTAGGCTAGGTGACATTGAGATTGTGCAAGTGCAGGAGAGGGGGGAATGGGAAAGTGTGGGGTTAGGGGGAGGCAGTGCAATACATAGGATCAACAGTAAAGAATAAATAAAATAAATAGGTAAAAGTGCTGCCAACTAGTAGCAAGTGCAGGAGTAAGTGCAGACATCAAGTGTCAAGAGCTGGGGGAACTGTAGGGATACAGAAACAGCCCCTTAGTGCATGGGTTGCCTGGGAGACAGGGCAGGTGTGCAGCTGGTGGGAAAGGGCACGTGGGTCCGAGATCAGAGGGTAGCCAGTTGACCAGTGCAGTTTCAGTTAGGAGTACATGGATAAAATAGGTATTGAAACATAATTCATTACTTACAATAACTGACCGAAGTTCGTTAGCCTTAACATTTAATTTGTACATGGTTTGCGTAAATATTTCAAACGATATGAGGAAGGCTAGGTAAATAATTTCTCTTTGAGTTAGCAATACTATTTCATTCCCCAAGTCACCGTTCAATTGAAACTTTTCAATTTACAAAACTGCACTTTATCACACAATTGAAACTCCTGGGTAGTCTTGGGCATTGGCTTACCATGTACTTTACTGCTGACCAACATAAACTAAACCCCTTCTGTCACACTCTCAGGCACCAGGAGATTACATCTAAATATCGGACCATACAACTCATGGCTAGTTCCTGCAGCTGTGCTTACCGCAAAGGTTGTGAAGTTACGTATTCACCCATCCCCTGAATTCTAAAAATTCACAGAACGAGTTTCAAATTTCACTTTGAAAAAGGCCCCTGAGTACTGTGGTTTTGATTAATTTGTGAAAAGCCCACTCTATCGAGATTCATTAATTCCCCATGTATTTGTATTAATGTGCATATATGTTTTTACATGGGTGGGTGTGACATTACATCTTTCTACGTGCGTGTAAGCTAGTGTGTATCAATTGTAGACAACAGTCACACTAAAGTAACATATCCCATCCATAATTAACTATACTTTGAAACATATGAAAAGGCAACATTGCAGCGAGTTTGCCGCCACCCCCAGTTATTAATATGGCATGTGCATCATAAACCCCTCATAATCATGGAGACCTATCCTGACCACCCCAGCATTCCCCCCTTTAGTTAATGCTTTAACTAACAAATCATAATCATCATCTACAGCCATCACTCACACCGGTCTCAATGTGGGCATACTCCTTCGCCAAACTATCCCAACTCTCCCCATACCATTTCTGCAATCTATCCGCTGCTCCACACAAGCATGCCAATTTGGTGGAGGACACAAGAGGGGTGAAGTGGTGGTGACCCTAGCCTTGGTTAGTGTTACAGACATCATGACAGCAGGTGTCGGTACCTGGGCAGAGCAACATCATAAGAGCATTTGACAGGAACAAAAAAGAATGAAAAAAAGTTACAAATAGGCAACAGAATTCTCACAGTGATGCTCAACCAAGAGGGTACCCAAGAAAACAAGTTGATCTACGAATCATTGATGGTCCCAGCCTCAGTCTCTATGGCATCTCCCCACCCTGCTCCCACCACAGTCCCATGGCTCACACACATCCTGCTCCCACCACAGTCCCTCTGCTCCCCCATCCTACTTCCAGCACAGTCCAAGGACCAGTGGAGACTGGTGAATTTTTTAAGTGGAGGGGCATAAATATGTCTCCCAGATATGCCATAGCGATTAAGGGTAGCGAGGTAGCCCAAACCAATCAATGAGGGTTTGGGGATTTTACCCCAGGATTTATTTTTATATAATGAGTTAAAATGTTGCATTTTAGAGCATACTTAAAAAAAAAATTGGGTAAAAAGCCAAACAGTTTGCAATTGGTGCTGGGAAACCCAGAGGGCAGGCATGATATTTTTGAAAGGACATCTTTGATAGATATCCAGTAAAAAAAAAAAACATCCCTGTCCCCAGGGCTCCAAAGCACCTCAGAAGGAGAGCTGAATTTGGCAGGTGGGTAGGGGGATTGTGCAACTTTTTAAAATGCCTTTGTTGTACAACCATCCTTCCCTTTACTCCCCCAAATCAGCTCAACGGACCAAAACAAACACACACACACATTCACATGCAATCACTCTATCATTCACATGAGCACCCGTCACCATACACTCACTCATAACACAAGCATACACGCATCCATTCACATATTTAAATGAAAAATAAATTAACATAAACTTACCTTCTGTCCCGGTTTCCTCCCCAGTGCTCCAGCTCCTGCATCATGAGCAGGAATAATGAAGCACAAGCTGCCTGATGGGATACAGCAAGAGAGAGACACATTTTGCAAAGATTGGGGAATGATATTGGAATTCCTAGTTGGAGACTATATGCAACAATGGTGTCACCAAAACTTGAATATACTGGACATAATTAATCCAGCTTGATCTGTTCCCAATAGATCCGGCAGAAGGGGTGTCAGTCTCTTTGCTAGAATCTCTTTATAGATTTTTACATCCAGGTTTAGAAGTGCTATGGGGCGATAGGATTTGCAATTCATCAGGTCTTCATTTGGTTTGCTAAACGCCACTACAATTGCTTCAGACATTGACTGGGGCACTGAACCTCTCTGGCTCATTGAATTGAAGAGGCAGCTAACCTTGGGCTCAGTTATTCCGGAATGTTTTGTAAAAGCATGCTGAAAGCCCGTCTGGACCCGGCATTTTGTTTATCGGCAGACCTTTGATTATGGCTTCCACCTGTTACTTAGTGATTTCTTCTTCTAATCTTTCCCTGTCAGTGTTCGCTAGCTTACGTAGTTGGGATTTCCCTAGATATTGCTGTATTGCTTGTAGGTCAAGATTGTCTGACTTGTATAATGCCCCATAGAATTTTTCAAGGAGCCTACTATTGTTTCTGTAGCTGTAGCTATTGACCCATGATATGATATGATATGGCATTTATAACGCGCCTATACACAAGTGTTTGGATGTTTCATAGCTGTTATGGTTCGATTTGCCTCGGCCCATCTCATTTGTCTGGCTAAATGTCTGTTTGCATTCATATAGTTGCGCTGTCTCGTGTTTAGTAGGTACTTTTCTGCCCTGCATGATCTAAGTAGTTCTAATTGACCCCTGAGTTCCTTCAAATTTTTATATGCAGCTTTACACTTTTTCTTAGTTAAGTTAAGCAGGGTTTCCTGTAGTTGGGATTCTAAGCTGGTTTCTATTGCTATTCTTTGTTCCTGCCTTTGAGATTGGAGGGCAATGAGTTCCCCCCTCATTAAAGCTTTGAATGCTTCCCAGATCCCTTCTTGTGTCATTTCTTAGTTATTCTTGTTTGCGAAGTACCCATCTATCGTATCTCCCAAGCGCTTTACCACCACCTCATCTGTCAGAATCTCCTGGGCAGTGACCAGGCCCACAGCCCTCTATGCCATTCCCATCTTTTTAAGGTAACTATCAATGGTGCATGATCAGAAAGTGATATGGATCCCAGCCTTATCTCTCCAACCTCTCCCAGGAGGGCTGCTGACACCCATATGTAATCGATCCTGGAAACGGTCTGGTATACATGCGAGAACATGTGAAACAAACTTCACCCTCTTTCTTCTCTCTCCAAAACATCCTTGAGGGCTATGTTTTCGAAAGCTTCTTTCAATTGGTTAGATGGAGGGCTTCCTCCATGGCTACTCCTTGAGCTCCTATACTTAGTGTCCCATGCCAGGTTCAAGTCACCAGAGAGGATAACTTCGCCTATTGCACATTTTTTTAACTTTAGGAGCACTTCACAAAGAAACCCTTCTTGCCCTGTATTAGGTGTGTAAAGCGTTCGTAATGTCTCTAAGACCAATCAGGATACCCGCCTTTTCCACCTGTGAGTTTGCCTGATAAAGTTGTGTGAGTGTTGAAAGCGGGGAATAGCTCTGTCAGATCAGATAGTAGTTTTGATCATTGTTGCAGAATAAATATTCTTTAAATACCACAATATCACAATTTGCTTAGATTTTAACAAAAAAACACTGCCTTGAAAACTATTCAAACAGTCCATCTCTAAAGGAATGAAGGAATGAATTGCCATTTGCAACTGTGGGCCACTTTTTCATTGGTGCCCGAGACAGTTTCATGCTTCAGTCCGACCCTGTGAGCTGCCCATGCCCATATCCTTCATTTTAAAGATTATTTTTTCCATTTCAGGCTTAGCTCTTGCGTCCCTCCTGGAATGTAGCGGTGCACCCCACAGTTTGAAGACCTCTGCTCTGTGATCACTTTCATTTTATGCAAGGCCGCTATAGTTGTTATGAGGATACCATTTTCTGTGTCATTGGGAGCCCCAAAACGTGCATCAGGTACTCTCGATCTTCTGGTACACTCCTCCCTTGCTGTGATAAGGTCCAGAATATACCGGTTTGGCAAAGTCTGAGTACCTTCAATTCTACCCTAATGGCATTGAACGCCGACTCATAAGTGTTGACAAAGAATAACAGTTCATACCTGGTCACCTGGAACCATTTGTCATTGGCCGCTTCTTGGGCACCAGGTGCCAGGTGGGAGGCAAAGGACTCGGTGTGGCTAAAAATCTGCTATCCTTCAGGAATGTCTGCTAAAGCCTGTGATTATGCTGCTGAAAGGTAATTAGATCTTTTCCTACATTGCGACTGTTTCTGATTTTCACCATCAAACACATTTTTTAAAGTCCATATAAGCTGAGGAAAGGGACGCAAGGGGCACAGTGCACTGAGGTGGAACAGATGTGGCTTAGGGCTTTGGACGGGCCAAAGCCAGGTGTTCCTCTGGGATTATGAGAACAGGCACCTGAAGGGTAAAGAGACTGCACACACCTCGCCAGGCTGGAGGCAACTGCCTATACGCATATGGTCCACAGGTCCAAAAATGATCAAGAAAAGCAGCCATACCTTTTTTTATTTTTTTTATTTATATGCTTATAGCTAAATGTTTTTTGCACCAATAAAAAAAAAAAAAAAAATATTTAATTGTATATGTATTGAAATGGGGCAAAAAGCTTTTAGCTATAAGCACATAAATGAAAAAGAATTAAAACAGAAAAACAGCTGTACCTCCAGCCAGATCTGTGATGTGAAGCGTGCAGCTGTAGTTCCCATTCGTGCCAACGGGCACCGTGGCATTGCCCCTAAAACACAGAGAAAGATAGGTGTCTGTATCTTAACAGGTTTTCCTGGCTCCTTGAGCCACACCAGATACTGCAAATGATTTCTCCACACTGTCTCACGCTCTTGATTTATTTCTGCCACCCCTTCTTCTGAGAATCCCCTTCCAAGATCAATTGGGCTCTTTAAATACAACTAATATTTTTGTGCTCTGTGCGGTCGGCAACTGAACAATCGTTGTCAATTGGTATGAGTGATGCCGTATTGACTGCATTTCAAACTGCCCTCTAACCCTAAACAGGGCTAGGTTGCACTAGACATAGCATATCTGCTACTTCTACCTCACTCAGGATAAATACCCTTGGAATGCCAGAAGCATGGGGGATGAAAGAGCAGATGTATCAGTATGCTATGCATCTCTTTATCCCCACCATTCTCATATGGCTATCTGCTGCAAAACCATGTGCATCCATTGTGGGATCTAATTCATCATCATTATCATAGAGGTCATTGTTAATATTTGGTTTTACTCTAATTATGTTCTACTCAGATTTGATCAAACTAGACAAATGTACATTTTCTGCATTTACACTAGGTGTCATCTTCAGACATGATGACATAAAAACCTGAGAAACCATACAAAAATTAATTTTCACAAAATGTACAAAGCTAAACATCTCTTTTTTCTAGACAAAATAATTAAAATTCCAGATCTCTATTCACACCCCCCTTTACACTGACATGAACGGTGAATCCTTAGAGTGTACTTAACTTTCATGCCTGCCGCGGTGCCAGTGGTGGGCTGCCAGAATGCTTTTGAGTATCACTAATGTGAATCCAGTTTTTGATGCCCTTCATCTTCACAGCTGTCGAAGTCGCAGAGATTACTTGGTTTGGCTCATGGAAACGTTTCTCGTTCCAATGACGCATGAAGGTGGGGATGTAGATGTAGATGTGGTCCCGAGGGAGAAGCTGTGTCTTGTGCTGATTGAAGGTAGTCTTGCTGTTTTCTCCTGTTGTCTTTTGCTGAGAAGACACAGCCTGTGAAGATATCATCTTAACACTTTTTGTTAACATTGTAAGGAACTCTCTAAGCTCCTCATGTAGGATCGCTGCAGTCTTGTGTGCATCTGATCCCATTCGTGTAGGTAAGAGAGGTATATGTAATCTACTCCCAGTCACGATTTGTGAGGGCTCAAGTGGTGGTCTCATCCTGGCTGTTTCTGTAAATAAAATAGTGCCAGCGGAAGGCATGCAAACCATGAGTTATTTAATTCTGCACAGTTTGGCTAATCAGGCCTTAAGAACCCAATTGAGTCTCTCCATGGTACCTTTGGCCTGTGGTTGGTACACCAAACACAACCTATATTTTATTCCCACCAGCGAAGTAATCTCTGCGAACAAGGCATTAAAGAAGTGGGTTCCATTATCGGATTTTAGAACCTGTAAAATTCCCCATCTTGGAAATACTTTGCTCACCAAGAATCTTGCCCCTGATTTTGCATCAGGATGTATGCAGGGATCAACCCTAATCCTTCAGGAGAATGGACAAGCAACAACAATTATATATCTAGTTGCTGCACCTCGCGATGATGTCCAGAAAATTGATTTGGATCTCCTTGAATGGACCAGAGTGCCTGGGCAAGACCCCCCTCACTGACATTATAGTATTTCCGGGATTGAACTCCTTGCACACTACACAATTCCCTATGAATCTACTTAGCTGCTCTTGAAAGTTGGGATGAACCAGTCCTCCTGGAACTCTGGTGCGATTGTCATTGAGAAATATGCAACGGGTATTGTAGTTGCTCTAGAGCCAAGACAAGTATCTCTACCTTCCCCACCTCCTCCTGTCTCCAAAGCAAATCTGTGCAACTCTCTTTTTCCAGAGCTCCTGTTCTTCTCTAGGGGCTTTCCCTTGCATTTCTATTATCTGAAGCACTGGGACTGTGGTGTACAGGGCTGGCAACTATACCTATTTGGACATGGTTTCCATTTTCTGGAAATCTGTGAGAGATAAATATGCCGCTTTATTCACCACCTTGTCTGGGGCATCATTCCCGAGAGCTATTGAGTTAGTGCAGTTAGTGTGTGCAGCACATTTAACTAACTCTATCTCCACTGGCAAGGTTAACGCTTCAATTAATCGGGATAGCAGTGCTGCATGCTGGACAGGGTACCCGTCAGACCTCCTGAACCCACTTCTCTGCCATTTAGATAACCGAGAATGAATGGTGGAGGTGACATACATCTAGTCAGAATAAACAGTGACTGCCTTCCCCTTACTAATTTCCTGTGCCTCTATGAGTGCCACTGGTTCCACCGCTTGCACAAAGAACTTTGTTGGGTGTGGCCAGATCTTTAGATTTCATGATATTGCATAGCCTTAAGATTAACGAATGGTGTACCCAGGAACACAAGGGCTGTTTTCTGATCGGCTGTGGGACAAGTAACTTGCCAGCTTTCCTCAGCAAGTGTAAATATTTGCCCAAAGGCTTATCTAAGTTGAATCCTATAGTGATCTAAAGTCTGAATTTTAATCCTTTGTGAAGAATGATTTAAGATGACAAAACTATTCTATTATATTTCCTGTTGTTCTTTCATGTGTATGATTTATGTTTTATTTGTTCGTAATGTCTTGTTTTGTTGTAGCGTTCTGATGCCTGCAGGTTTTCAGTGCATTATAAATAACTAAATAAATAAAATTATAAATAAAGCAATGAGAAGACAATAGTCTCGTCAGTCTGACCCTGTACTCCCCATCCACAAGACCCATGACAGCTTTACCCATATGCCTCTCTCCCGTCTCCTTGTTGATGGTTGAAGAATCATCAACCAAAATCACCTCACCCCCCTCCAGGGAATTTATTTTCACATTCCATCTCTCTTCCTCTTCTGCTTCATACGTGTCACAATCATGAACTATGTTCTCAGGCTGCACTGGCTTGGTTACAAATGTCACAGGATTGACTGGGTGACATTGTACAGGATGAATCAATGCATTTTACAAAATGACCTCATACCGTGAAATTCTCAAAGATCATAACAGCTGCTTGGTCCACGTACAATGTCACTGGGGAACCCATAGTAATGGTTGAAGACTTATGAATCGCAAAAGTCACTATTGGTAGTGCTTGTTCAAAAGGGAAATGTCCCCGCATCACTGGGTCTAGGAGTACGCTATAATACTTTAAAGGTTTGTGGCCTAGCATTGTTTGCTGGGTCAGGACTGCTGTCATAATGTGCTGATTTGAAAGGGAAAACAGAAAGAATGGCTTCTTGTTTTTCAGGGTTGCCAAGACCAGAGCATTGCTGATCGCAGCCTTGAATTCGTGAAAGCAAGTCCCCATTTCCACAGACCACTCTATCTGAACTTTGACCTTCTGTGCTTCCTTGAGACCCTGTGGTAAGGGCATCACATAACTAGAGTAATCAAATATCCACAATCTACAATAGTTACAGAGCCCTATCCTGGACTGCTGTGACTCTCTTCGGCATTACCTTTATCCCTGCAGGTGATATAACTTACCCTAGATATACTACCTCTATCTGGAAGTACTGCAATATTTCTTTGTCCACTTTGTACCCCTTCTCCATGAGCAGGTTGTGGAGTGTTATTGAATCTTCTCGACACTGCTCCTCTGAAGTGCTACAGACTAATTGTTCGCCCACGTACTAATTTATGGTACTGAACACATGTAAATTCCCCAAATACATTTGAACCACCCTGTTAAAGATACTTTGAGATTTGCAGTACCCCTAGAGCAGCCTCATGTACTCGGTTCTATGACCACAATACGTAAATGCAATGAGGTACTGAGAATCGGGGTGTAAGGGAACACAGAAAAATGCATTTCGTAAGTCAATCACTGTGAAGTGGGTCGACGCAGTAGGGATGTTACAGAGCATGGTGTCAGGATTTGGTAACACCAGAAATTCTGCCTCAACAATATTATTGAGGGCTGCAAATCCTGGACCATCCTACAATTGGACCCATTCGCTTTCTGCACTGGATAGATGGCCGTATTGCATGGGGACACATATGGTTGCATTATGCCTTGCTTCAAAAATTCCATAATAGTCTCATAAATCCCTTTGTCTGACTCTCTAGACATGGGGTTCTGCTTAACCTGTGGTAATATTGCACTGTGTTTCAATTTTATTCTCACTGCTCCACCATTCTTTAGCAACCCCACATCATGAGGATTGCAGGTCCTCAAATTAGATACAGCAGCAACATCTGCCTAGAACCTAAACCATACACAAGGAAAACACTCAGTGGATCAGATTTCTCTTGCTTAGCCATTAACCTTTGGAACTCCCTCCCCATAGAAATATGAACCATGAAGGACCATCTAAAATTCAGAAAACCTCTAAAAGTCTGGCTCTTCAACTCCGAATGGGATGAAAACGACTGAGCAACACCCAGACCCCATGGAATGAACATACAACTGGAAGTTGCAGGGAAGTAGAGAGGCATCTAAATGGGAGAGATACCCAGGTGTACCCGTTCCCATAGAGGGTCCTACTGGAAACAAAGGATTGAGATGGAACAAACCTAATTGAATCACAGATCGAAGGAATTAGAATTAAAGGAGAGATAGAGGCGACCCACACTCAGAACAGAGGGACCATGGGGCACAGGGAGCTTAAGGGCACAGGGAATAGGTGCCCCCTGGCGATGCCCAGTAGAGGTGATGGTTAATGCCAGGGGGTGAAGTGATGTGGACAGCCATTAGTCTTAACATGGGGGTGGAGAGGGTACCACCACTAAATATCCCTGTTAACGACCCACACCTCTGCACAGAAAATAGGAGTGGGCGTGTTAGCACACCTCACTGTATGACATTGGAAGAGATATGTCCTGCAGACAGTAAAAAGTGAAGGGGTACGATAAGGTATTGCCAGTAACTAACCCCACTAAAAAAACTCATCCTTCTTCATACACTTCTCAAATTCTACAGCACAACAAACCAAATTCACTTCACTACACTTCACTTGCATTTCACATTTTGGCAACAGGTGAGCATGTGTTGGTGACCCACTGGCCCCCCTTTGTACCATCATGGCAGAATTTTAATTTCGGGACCCTCGCGTGCTCCCCAGCCATGTTGGAGTATCCTTTCCCCTGTCCCACCTCCCGCACTCTCCCCCTGGCCTCTATTGGCCAATTCCATCCGATATGTTTGTTGGTGGTTAACTTGCAGCACATCTGCTCCCTGTGCCATTTCCCATCTTGGCTACAGGTGAGCATGTGCTGATGATCCCCTCCCCCCTTTTTACCATCATGGCAGTGTTTTAATTTTCGGGACCCATACGAGCTCCCCAGCTGCATCGGACCTTCCCTTCCCCTATCCCGCCTCCCACGCCCTCCCCTTGGCTTCTATTGGCCAATTCCATCCTGTATGTTTGTTGGTGGTTAACTTGCAGCACATCCGCTCCCTGTGCCGTTTCCCATCTTGGCTATGGGTGAGCGTGTGCTGGTGACCCCCTGACCCCCTTTATACCATCATGGCAGTGTTTTAATTTCAGGACTCTCGTGGGCTCCCCAGCTGTGTCAGAGCATTCCCTTCCCCTCTCCCGCGCCCACGGCCTCCCCTTAGCCTCTATTGGCCAATTCCATTCGGTATGTTTTTATGATTAACTTGAAGCACATCCGCTCCCTGTGCCATTTGCCATCTTGGCTACAGGTGAGCATGTGCTGGTGACCCCCTGCCCCCCTTTGTACCATCATGGCAGCATTTTAATTTTGGGACCCTTGTGTGCTCCCCAGCCGCGTGGGACCCTCCCTTCCCCTGTCCTGCCTCCCACACGCTTACCCTGACCTCTATTGGCCAATTCAATCCTGTATGTTTGTTGGTGGTTAACTTGCAGCACATCCACTCCCTGTGCCATTTCACATCTTGGCTACAGGTGTGCATGTGCTGGTGGCCCCCTGCCCCCCTTGTACCATCATGCCAGTGTTTCAATTTTGGGACACTCCGGGGCTCCCCAGCCATGTCAGAGCATCCCTTCCCTGTCCTGCCTCCCATGCCCTCCCCCTGGCCTCTATTGGCCAATTCCATCCGGTATGTTTGTTGGTGGTTAACTGCCAGCATATCCGCTCCCTGTTCCATTTACCATCTTGGATACAGGTGAGCGTGTGCTGGTGTCCCCCTGTCCCCGCTTTATACTGTCATGGCAGCGTTTTAATTTCGGGACCCACGCAGGCTCCCCAGCTGTGTCAGAGCATCCCTTTCCCTGTCCCGCCTCTCCACGCCCTCCCCCTGCCTCTATTGGCCAATTCCATCTGGTATGTTTGTTGGTGGTTAACTTGCAGCATATCCGCTCCCTGTGCCATTTCCCATCTTGGCTACAGGTGAGCGTGTGCTGGTGAGCCCCTGCATCCCCTTTGTACCATCATGGTGGCGTTTTCATTTCTGGACCCTCGCGTGCTCCCCTGCCGCGTCGCAGCATCCCTTCCCCTGTACTGCCTCCTGCACCCTCCCCCTGGCCCTTAATGGCCAAATCATTCCTTATCCTGGATCAGATCTGGGCAGCCCTCTGCCCAGCAGCCCCTGCAGCTAAGAGCCCCAAGGCAAAGGGCAGCTCCTACATTGGCAGCTCCAAAAAGTGTCTGCAGGTGTCAGCAGGAGAAGCCAGTGAAGCCAGCGAACAGCCGTCAACCAGCAGCAACCACCAAAGTAAGTATGGCATGGGTGGGGAAACCCTGCCACCGTACATTACCTTACCTCAGAACTGTGAAGGTTGGCAAGTGCCACACTTGGACAGGACTGTGAACATTAGCCTGCATTGCATCTAGATAGGACTGTGAAGGCTAGCAAGTGCCACACTTGGATAGAATTGTGAACATTGGCCTGCGTTGCTTCGAGATGAGATTGTGGATGTTGGCTAGTGCCACACTTAGAACTGTGAATGTTGGCTAGTGCCACACTTAGAACTGTGAATGTTGGCAAGTGCCACACTTAGAACTGGGAATGTTAGCAAGTGCCACGCTTAGAACTATGAATGTTAGCAAGTGCCACACTTAGAACTGTGATTATTAGCATGTGCCACATTTAGATAGGACTCTGAACATTGGCCTGCATCACATCTAGATAGGACTGTGAGCGCTAGCAAGTACCACATTTAGATAGAATTGTGAACATTAGCCTGTGTTGCATATAGATAGGACTATGAAGTTTAGCACATACCACATTTAGAAGGAGTTGTGAACATTAGCCTATGTTGCATCTAGATAGGACTGTGAAGGTTAGCAAGTACCACATTTAGATAGAATTGTGAACATTAGCCTGCGCCAAATTGAGATAAGATTGTGAATGTTGGCAGGTACCACACTTGGATAGAGTTGTGAACATCGGCCTGCGCTGGACCCAGGCAGAGTTGTAAAGGTTAGCGAGTGCCACATTTAGATACTTGGATAGAGTTGTGAATGTTAGCAAGTGCCAAAGTTAGAGCTGTGAATATTAGCAATATTAGCAAGCGTCACACTTAGAATTGCGAATGTTGGCTGGTGCCACACTTGGATGGAATTGTGAATGTCAGCTAGAGCCACACTTGGATGGAGTTGTGAACATTGGCCAGCGTCACATCTGGACAGGATTGTGAATGTCGGCCAGTGCCACATCCAAATAGAATAGCAAATATTAGCTATTGCCACATCTAGACTGCATTGGGAATATTACCAATGCCACATCTAGACTGCATTGGGAATATTACCAATGCCACATTTTGGATACAATTGTGAATGCTAGCTTGCTTCGCATCGGGACAGTATTTCAAAGGTGGGCAGTGCCACATTTGGATATAGTTGTGAAAATTGGCATGCATAATATGTGGACAGGATTGTGAATATTAGCCAGTGCTGAATCCAGATAGAAATCCAGAGATAGTCACGTGCCACATCCAGAAAGAACGTGGAATATTAGCACATACCACTTCTATATAGTGAGGCCAATAACCAACCCACTAACAATTTCACCCCGCATACACCTATCAAACTCTAACCAAACACAACCACAATCCTAAAGCACAACAAACCACACAAATGTCACTAAACCGCAACAACAAACAAACCACACATAGCTTTGCACAACAGTTCACGATGACTACTGGCCGGAAAGCACCCCAAGCTCAGCGAATGGTGTTAACCGAACTGAAGCTGCCAACAGCACATCACAGCTCTCTTGCTCTTTTCTGGTGCTCAGTTCTACTCACTTACCCCCACTTTAGCCCAGGTCTCCCTTCCCCATGTTTTAAGCACGGGGTAAGGTGGGATCTTGGAGCACAGTATTCTCTGAAGTTTTCCACAGCACAAGATGACAGTTCAGCTTTCGGCTCTCAGGGCCGTCTATGGCCTAGTCTCATCTCTATTGAAGGTCTCTTGCCTTCAAGGGCCTGACGTGTTCGAATAGCAAAACAAAAAAATCCTTTAACCAAATGAAAAGTTCTCTAGGGTGATAAGGGTTCACCCTCTGGGTAACCCTCTTCTGGGCACTGACCCCTTTGTTGCACCAACTTCAAGTGCTGTTCGGATAGTAGTGGGGTGATAACTATTCACTGATGGGTTCCCCTCTTCTGGGCTTAGACCCCTTATGATTCTTATCCAGAGTTCACGTCTGGGGATGACTTCACCCCTGGGTCCCACTCTTATGGATGCTGACTCTTCATGTATCGTGTTTCAAACTTTATATAACAGTTACTTTCTCAATGAACTTTGGGTGATAGCTTCACCCCCTTGGATCTCCCTCGTTCGGGCTCAGACCCCTCTCAAATCTCTGGATCCCTCTCTTCTGGGCCTTGACCCTTCTCAATTTTTAGCCATAGTTCACACAGGTTGGTGGCTTACCCCTCACGTATTGTATATCACAATTTATGTATCAGTTCTTGTCTCAATGAACTTTGGATGATAGCTTCACCCCTCGATCTCCCTCGGTCGGGGTCGGACCCCTCATTACTGTCAATTGTTGGGTGATGACTTCACCCCTGGGTCTCCCTCAGTTGGGCTCGTACCCTTCTTCTCTTTAACAGGATTCACTTCCCTTACTTTTACACAGTTTATAGATCAACGTCTTTCAATTGTACCGGGGTTTTGCTTGGCCCTCAGAATGACCACTTTGACCTATTTTGGTGGCCCTCCTATGACCTCTTGTTATCTATATGCAGCCATGCATGAAATATGCATGAAACAGAAGGGAATGTGCTCCAAAATGGACTAATAGGGAAAAGAAATGGTGATCAGGGTATCTTATACACCAGCAAACCCTTTTAATACAAAATGTGGGAATACATTTATGCCAGAAATATAAATTTGACATTTTTGCAAGTCACTACAAAATTAGCAAAATGTACAGTTTTCACTTTGGCAATATTGTTTCTTTATGATATGTTATAACGTTTAAATGTTACCCGTAATCACCACTATAGTAGTCACAGAGCACCTAGGATTGTCCTTTTATGCAAAATGTTTTAGGACATATCAACATCTCGGTCTAAGGAGTGGTCCGGCTTTTAAGTCTTCCACAGTGCCAGTGTGTCCTTGTGCGACTTGACATGTTGAAACCAAAAGAAAACACGAGAGCAAAGCTCTTCTACTTGCTCCTTGAATTGCCACAAATGTTGAGGTTCTATAGACAGGAAAGTTGGGAGGGACAATGGCACACGAGGGTGTGTTTTGAACCATGAATCCTCTGGGAGCAAAGATCTGGCCATGGCTTCCTGGGAGTTTTTGAGGCCTACTTGGAACTTTATGAGGTTGGCCTTAGTGGTGTGTGTGGCATGACCCACTTGGGCCAAGCATGGGGCCATCTGGGAGTTAATCTGCATAATCCAGTCTTGTCTATCCTTCTTGGCGTGGGCTGCAGTTACCTTGTCCCGGTAATGGGTGGCAGCATGCAAATCTTAGGTTCAAACCGGGATATAGAGTCTGTTTTACCAGCTTAGATTTGCAGGTCTACGGTTATGGCACTGTTCACAACTGGAGTGCCACTCCTGAGTATTGTGTATTCATTTTGGGGTTTTGGGTATGCTACCTGGCACCTAACGACTGCTTTAATATGCTTGACATTAGGTATTAATCAATGCTAAAGTTTGTTAATATATAAGACAACTGGTAAAGTTTAACCTGTTTTGAGAGGATAACATATTTGCTTACGTTTAAAGAATTAAACACATAAGAATTTCTCATTATTATTTAACTATATGTGGATCATGTGTATTGAATGTTTAATATGTATATATGGAACCATTAATTTGCTTATACAGTTTGTATAAAGCAATACACAATCAAAAAAATAAAAATAGACATTAATGTGAAAAGGTCTAACGAAGCATGATTTAAGACAATCTGATGCAACATGACCTAACCAGCTAGTATAAAAAAACTAGCATCAAGTCTCGACCAATAACAAGAAGGGATACACAGATACATCAATAATGAAAATATAAAAACAAACAAAACTCCCTTCAAAAGTGAGAAATTAAATTGCAGTTACAAGATTGCCATTGGGAAGGGAGAACTGAAAAGGAAAAACACAAAGATGGAGGAAGATTAGGTATTTAGATGCAGTGAGGGAGGGAGTGGAAGTCCAAATATGTGTGTGAGAGGGAAGAGCACCCACATAACAGCAAAAGGAAAGTTTACATTCTAAGCATAAATTCAATTTAACATGCATTTGATGTGATAGGATAGGATATGATATGGCATTTATAACGTGCAAGTGTTTCAAAGCGCGATGATGCAAGGCAGGGGAAAAAAAAGACAACGATCTTACTAGGCCTAGTGACATTGAGATCACGCAAATGGAGGGTAGGGGGGAGGGGGAGGATGGGAGAGTACAGTACAAAGAGGATAACAGCAACAAGTTGGGCAGCCAAGCAGGTGGCAAGTGTGACTGTTAAGTGCATACAGTAGGTGTCAAATAAGTGCAGATAAGGGGACTGTAGGGTTGCAGATATAGAGCCAAAATGCAGGGGTTGCCAGGAGGCAGTGGGAGTGTGCAGCTGGGTGAGCAGGGACCTGGGCCCAAATTCAGAGGGTAGCCAGGTGACCAGTGCAGAATCAGACAGGAGATCAGCAAGGGAGAGGAAGAGAGAAGGCAGAAGCAAAAAGGAAGGTCTTGAGGTGCTTCCGGAACCAGAGATGTTTCTCCTCATGTTCCAGAGGGAAGCACCAGCTGAAGAAAGAGATCTACCCCCAACTCGTTGCTTGGAGAAGTGACTGACCCCCAAGGAGTTGGAGGTGGAGGAGAGAAGAGCTTGTGTAGGAAAATATTTCCAAAGAAAGAGTTGAAGGTACTGCGGTCCCAGTCCCCAGAAGGCCTTGTGGACAATGCAGAGGGTCTTGAACTTGATCCTTGCTGCCACTGGGAGCCAATGGAGAGATTTCAGGGCTGGAGAGATACGATCCCTGGGCTTGAGGCCAAGGACAATCTCGCAGTCATGTTCTGGATGAGTTGCAGAGGACAGAGAGTAGAGGCAGGCAGATTTAATAGGAGACTGCTGCAGTTGTCCAGCCTAGAGAGAACCAGAACTCTGGAGACAGTGAACCTCTGGGGAAGGTGAGGAAAGGAAGAATACCTCTGAGGTGGTGCAGCTGGTAGTTAGACTTCATAAAGACATCAGAGATATGAGGAGAGAAGGCGAGTGTGGAGTCGAAGATGGCCCCAAGGTTCTTTGAATGTATGAACAAATCTCATTGACCCTAAGAGACAAACATTACAACCATGTCCCTGCATCTTTACCATGACAGTGCACAGCATAATGTAACAGAATGTAGCACAACACACCTAAGAAAGCATAGCATCCCAAAGCATGGCAGAGCATTGCAACGATAGCTTAGCACAGCCATTTAGAAAAAAAAACATGACATAGCTAAGCAAAATAATATTAATAAAGTAATCTGGCATAACAGCACTGCAAATATAGCATGTACCTAATGATGCTATAGACACACAATCAAACACCACAGACACACACAGAGCGTGAAAACGAGGATCAGACCCCCCTAGAAAAAGGGAATTTGGGTAGATCAGGGACAAGGGAAATGCTTTTTTGCTACAGTGTTTGCAAACTGGAATGTCGGATTGGGCGAGAGATGTTTTTGAGTGAATAGAATGAAAATGATAAGCCCTTCGTCAATGTTTTAGTCAGGTGTATGACGTACATCATCAGGGTAATGTGAATGGTAAGTGGGTGACACAAAAATAGATTTAAAAAGATAGGGGCACAGACAGGGAGATAAACAGAAAGGGACTCCCAAAAACAGTAAACGTTGATAAAATAGTGAGTGTGTGACAACCATAGCGGGACACAGAGAAAATGAGTCAAATAGCGAGTTGTACAAATAGACCCTAACACAAATAGAGAGTTAGGCAAGTGCACAGAGAAATAAATCGAGCAACACAAATAGGCTGTGAAACAAACAGAAAGGGACATGCATAGGAAGAGATAGTGAAGTTATTCAGAGAGAGTGAACCTCAAATTGGAAGATCATGCCAATGAGATGGAGATGAGCGTGGAGGAACACCGGAAACACGAGAAAGAATGTGTTTAAAGAAGACAGAGAATAAGAGAGGGACAGAAGCAAAGAAAATCCAGAAAGAGAGATTTCTTTTTTTTTTATTTTGGTATATTTTTTTTTATTTTGTACTAGTGACTTGGGTTACAAATAAAACCTTTTCACTATATCCAAGCATTAAAACATGTATACTTAGAGAGCTTAAAATAGTTTCAGTGAAAGATAAGGGTGAGAGTCAAAGAAGTGAAATAAGAGTAATTCAGAGAAAGAAAGGCACAGTCTGAAGGAAATGCCTCATGCAGCACATGCAGACATCTCATGAATAATAATGAGCTGGCGCCATGTCTTGAGATGCCAGGTTGTTACATTTGGTGGCTTGGAAGACGAGGAAATCAGGCAGCCGAAGAAATCCCATAATGCGGCCTACTGAATCATTCTTAACACATCTGTACCTTCTTGGCTTTTACATCATGCAGGGAGGATGCAAAACACGCATGTGCAGAATCAAACTGCACGCTATCCACTGTCCAACATTATAATTGTTATTTTATAACTGTATTTTAAGAGCAGGATAGGGTCTCAACCGTTTGCTGCTCTGTGTTGTCTTGTTTTTAAGACAAAGCGTTGCCCCTGAGCTATTCTTGTGCAACAAAATGAACAATTAGCAAGAGAACCTACACTACACAGAGGCAGTATTGCTATTTGTAGCAAAAACACATGGGGCCTCATTACGAGCATGGCACCACCTCCCGCGATTGGGCAATAACCGGCTCATCACAATATGAAGGGGACGGTAATTGCCCATTCGCGGGAGGCGGTAATGCTGGGCTCCTGATACCCATTCTGCCCCATAGGGCGCAATGGGGGTGGAGAGCATGGATGCACCGGCACCATTGATAACGGTGCCGGTGCAATCACGAGTTCTGCTCGCGGGTGCCGCACAGCCCACCACGTAAGACCTGGCGGGCTGTCAGGAACCCGCAAGCAGAACTCATAATGCGGCGGCCCGGTATGAACGGTGCCGGTGCCTTACCGGCACCATTGATATCGTGGCCACCACAATTGTAATGAGGCCCTTGGAGTCATTTTATACATTATAATCAGTTTTTAATAATGTGCTTAATATCGAAGAGGTTTCTAAGCATGTGTTGCTCTGTGTCGTCTTGCTTCCAAAACGTGTTGCCACTGAGCAATACTACCCTGGCCGAAAGAAAGTTGTATTTGCACATTAGTAATTACCAGTGTAAAAATTGACAAAATTGCCAGAACACCTCCTTTTTCACTTCGTTTTGCAAAAACTGGCAATGCCTACTGCCATTATCGCAAGGCAGACATCATTTACAATTAGTTTCTATGAAACTTTCTAAGGAATATTTTACACTTGCATGAATATGTCATGCCGGCATGAAATCCCTTGGTATTTGAAGAATGTATGGGAATGCACAGCTAGAATGTATATCCAGTTGTCTGTCCATAGTCCTCCTTCAAACAGAAGGAAAATCCCGCAGAATTTAAAAGCAAAGTGTAACTGCGTATGCCATGGTGTTATTGTAATTACTTTTACCCTTGCAGACTTAGCAAATTGATTCCCACATTATCTAGATGAGATAATACCATTATCAGGCTGACTTCTATTTTAGTTTTCTAGCATTCAAAACTACATTGGGGGTCATTTTCTTATAGCATGGAGGGGATAATGCACATGTGCCCTTGTGTGCACAAGGTCCCCTCTGTACAATGTTGAAGATTTCCACCATGTGGTGGAAAAGTAAAGTGTAAAACAAAGAGGAAATCACCTTTACGCCTCAATTCTCCACTGCATTTCAGGAAAAGTGTCAATGTCTCTCGCAATTAACGATTATGGGAGGCATTGCCAATGGTTTCTAAGGCAATCTGCATGTTTTACCAGGTTTAGAAGTCGGGTGGATTCCGCAGGAATCCATCAGTTGAACAACAGCAGCAATACACATGTGCATTCATGCCTCTCTTAACACTCTCCTTAACGATCTGTGGGACTTGCAAAAGGAGCCCTGTTGTCTCTCCCTCAACCACTTTGTAGGCAGAGACTGTGAGAACTGCTCTAAGCTTCATAGTCGCTCATAACTTGCATAATTGTGAGCACAGTCATGTGCCATCATACCGGAGGAGGGCTTGAAGGGTGCAGGCAGAAGGCTCTTGGATCTTTTAAACCAGCACTGATCTGTCATTGTAAAATGGTGATTGTTTCAGGAGTTTAATTGCTCCTCTATCACGTGGGAAAAAAGGTCACCACCATATTCTAATTTAAAATAGGATTTTTTTTACTGCATGCTGTTATGTTCCTCCAGAATTTCAATTAAGGTTTTTGCTTTGCTCTGGGTTTGTGAATTTACAAAGATGGGAACCTTGTTATAGGGCAGCGGTAACCGCCCTATAGTTAAGGTGAGTCGGAGACACAAAGGAACCCCTCAAAATTCTATTGTTAATAACTTTTGATTCAAGTAACGGATGTAGCCAAAATTTCTAAAGTGATTAAAAGTCTGCGGACCCTCCCACCCCCCAGTTTGCAAAGTTACATAAAGATTTGTAAAAAAAATCAAAAAGCTTATTAAGCGTAAAATAAAAAGTAAATTTCCAAAAGTGCAGCCTACTTCCCATTGATTTTCCTATAGACAAAAAGGTACATTTTTGCTAAAGCGCACAGCCCAGACCGCTGGACGGATTTGGACCAGGTCCAAAACATCTTGGGCATGAATCGTTGTCTCACACGCCATGCATATTTTGGGGTTATTCCATGCTGTGGTTCTTTTAAAATTTCATGGAGAAAGGGGTGCCCCGTTCTCCAAAAATTATAGTTGTATCTCCAATGGTGCATTGCAGGATCATGGTTTTCCGAAATGAAACGACCGCCATCTTGTTTTTTTCTCGATGTGAGAGATATTCGAGGCTATAGCCGAGGTTATGGGATAATTAAATGCAGTAAATAGCTATTTGCAGGTCAAAAAAGATAGAAATGCCATCAGAGTAAAGTTGGGGGGATGGCTTGAAAGCACTGAGTGAATTTGGGAGTTGGATGGGGTCCAATTGCCTTGCACAGTTTAGGAAAGAATTGGCTGTTTCTTTTTCCTTTCTTATTCTGTCTGCTGTTAGATAAGCAGCACATCAGTGATACCTAGTATTAGCAAACTCCCAGGCAGTTTTAGATAGACAATCATGCTACCTTGTGTCCTCTTTGAATGTTTAGCAGGTAGGGGTAGCCTCTTTTTCTACATCTTGATGAGTATGAATTTTGTTGCAAGAGAGAGCAGTACAGATTCAGGGGGTACTAAGGTCCTGATTCACAGAGCATTTCCCTATGGGATTCCACCATTATAAAATACTTCTGTGAATCAGGCCCTTAGTGTAGAACTTTAGCACATCAGGAGTACTGTTTTGATGTTATGAAGGAACACTGCATTTCCTTCATCGGTTAGGTGTACTCCATCATGCCTAAAGAAATTGGCCACGTAGAACTGTATGTTGTTGTTAGCAATCCATAATTGGTTGTGGTCTGTCATGAATGCTTAAACCGCTTTAGTAACACTTCTCCGAGATTTCTCAAATTTACCATTACATCTGGTGGTACGTCTCCATTTTTCCCTCTGAGTGAGATTGGAAAAGATAAAGATGGTGTGAGGAAATAGTTTCATTCATTTTCCCATGTCTTATTTCATAATTCAATTAATGGACACCTCTTGTACATTCCCCAAATCATTGCCTCCACAATGCATTAGTATGACGTCTAGGTGCTGTATACTTCTCAGACTTAACAATTCTGGAAAAACCTGGAACCAACGCATTCCCCACAATCCAAACCATTTAATCATAAAATCGTCAAACCTAGGTTCGTGTTAATATGTAGTTTCTCACAAAAAGCGAGCGACCAAAACAGCCAACTGTCTCCAATAAGCCATACAGTTTTTAAAACAACCATGATAGCTGCAGTATTTCTCTGTTTCCAGGAAAATGATTCCTAGTGTTTTGTGGGATTGTAAGACACTAGGGGAGTGGCTGAGGACTATGAGGAGTGGAGGGGTCCTGGTAGGCATGTTGGGGACAGTTTATGGAGTTTGTTGCAGTGGAAATACAATTTTGAATTCAAAGTTTTTGTGAATAGCCGCGGCTACCAGAAGGCATGTGGGAGGGGCTCTAGAATAGTTCCATCTATAAAAATCATGTGCATAGGTGCATCAATACTATCCTGTGTTTCATTCAACAAGGATGGAGCTGCGGGTATATTTAAAGCTGCATCTATAAATATACATTTTCTGTGCAATAATCATATGTTCATGTGCATGATACAGTACAGCATTGTATTTGTGTGTGTTATTTTATGTACTTAGTTGTTCACTTATTTGATTTGAAGTTTTGAAAGGCAATTTAGTTTGATTTGGTGCTTGTAGGAAAATGTGCATCTAGCCGTGGGTACAAATCAAGATCTGTACCCGCGTCGAATAACCACGGCTATGAAATATGCTAGGTGGGTTTGTGTTAGTTTCATTATTTGTTATTGGTTGTTGTTACTTTTGCATTTGTGTAGGGCTTAGTGATCGGTTGTGCTGAAAATGTGTCCGCCATTTTAGTAGTTTTATTGGTATATAGTGCTCTTTTTTGGTGTTTGTTTTGGAAAGTATAAAAGCCACCATTTTCTGCAGTTTTATCCTTTTGATTCCTGAACTCTGACTGTGCACAGGGCACGAGTGTGTCTGATGTGAAAGAAAGTGTTGCTCTGTATTTACAGATTTGAAGGTTTATTTGCATTATTGTGTGTTTTAGTTGTAGTGACCATTGCTATCAGATAGTGTTGATTATTATTTTATGAATTTGCTGTGTTTGATTGGCAAGTATTTATTACTGTATTTTTTAAGTTTGAAAAATGTGGACATGTAGCTTTCGTACTTGTTATTAGGGACTGACGGTTTCTTTGATTGTACCTCTTGTACTTCTACTGTATTTTGAGTTAAATACATTGCTTGTAGGTGTTTCAAGTGTTTTATGACGTTATTCAATTGGTGGTGTTGTGCAAGTTCATTTTTGTAATGTGCTTATTTTTGTATTTTCGTGTAGCGGCATTGTTATCAACATCCCAGTGGACTTGCACTAGATGTTGTACAGTTAACTCCTGTGAAAGGTCAACCTATGTTCAAAACATAGTGGTACTGTCAGAGATGGGAGCAGCACATCTGTAGACTGTTCATGAAAAGCCTCCTTTGTGACCTTTCTAGCATTTTTGGATGATTCTTTAAATGCAGTGGTTAAGGTGTTTTAAGACTCTAGCTGTTGGTGGCAGCACCTTCAATGTGTGGTGGTTGATTTTGTACAACCATTGCTCACAGATCCAATGATGAGGGGTCGGTAAAAGAGGAGTCTGTGCATTTGATACCGCTGTTGACATTGTTGGATTAGTAGATGGAAGTGCTGCAGGTAGTGCTGATCTCTGTCTATGTAAGTAATGGGACCCATGCATTTTCTTTTATGATGGATTAATCGTTATTGATGTTCCTAGACTTTGAGATGGAATATTAGAAGGTCCACGGCGTAGAGTTTTATTGTAGAAGATGAAGAGTACCTGCTCTGACGTTTTTTTGCACAGTGTTTCTTGACTATGAAGAAGTGCACACTGTCTGATGTTTTTTTCATTCATGTGGATTGTTGGTCCAAATTATGACGTTGTCAGTACTTTTGCTCCCATGTTCAGACATATTGTAATGTTTTAGTGGGGAGGAAAATATAAAATAATGAAAATGACAACATGTAAAAGACACTGGTGCCAAAAATGAAAACGTTTAAAAAAAGTAGTTTGATAAACTATATTTGTGTTTTACGACTTGTTCTCCAAGTTTATTTATCCTCCCATATTTTCACTTGTTCTACAAGTTTTCTCAACTTCCTCATAATTTGTTCTGCATACTACCGGTATATTGTTCTTTGTTTACTTTCACCCACTTTTTATCCGTGTTTGTTTTTTGTAGTGGTGTTTTCTTATAGTTTTTTTTATATTGTTGTATGGATTTTTTAATCCAGGTTGAATTATTTTTTACCAATGACTCAATGATTAGTAGGTGCAAAGAGAACAACAGTGCGCAATGCACTAATGTTGTGTCTGTTACATAGTGCCTGTGATGCACTGCATATAAAATATGATGGTCATAAAAATGTGTGTATTAAATTGTGTTTATTAAAGTGTGATGTCATTGAACTGATACTGTTTTCTTTTTTCAGATAGAAGGATATCATTATTTGTTTAAACATAGATGTATAGCCGCGGCTAGGAACCAGCCCAATGGGCCATTGGCATTTGGAGATGCAGGTAACCGTAGCAATGACCGGTGGGTGTCCCAGGCTCGATTTCGATTGCGCAGCATAATTGGATGTTTTGGTAGTCACGGCTAAAGACATTATTTTACCCAAAAAATAATTTTGTAAAATGTTTTAAATATGTATTGAGTGTAGTGTTTGCAAACAGTTAGTGTCACATTTGAAATACTATTTTAATCAATAATAATATGTATAGTTGTACATATTTGAAAGGGGTAAATAAATATTCAAACACAGTTTGTTGAAAACAAGTTTATTTGGGAGGGGACGTGGTTATGGGTTTTCTTTCAGTGTTAGTTGTAATAAATGATATATCTTTTTCTGTAGCCATATTTTCTGCATTTTTACTCTCCATGATTACTTTTAAAGGTTCAATGTCCTTTTTCATTGCTTGCGTGTCTTTTTGTATATTCATCATTATTTTTTAATTTAATTTTATCAAGGAATCCATAATCAGATTGGTGGGTCCTTGATGTGGTGCTTCCTTTGTGAATTTCCTAAACACTTGAATCACTTCTTCATCTGTCTGAAAATATTTGAGATATTTATAAACAATTGACGATATAACACACTTTAAAAATATGTGGGTTGGTTGTATACACATTTGATCGTTTGACAATAGGTAGATACATTATATGTGTTTGGTGACTGATATTTGTTAATTTAAATGTAATTGTTAGTCACATTGTATGTGAATATAAGGAATTTACTTACAAAATCCTGATTGTGATGTATCTTCTTCTGGCGCATTGTTTTGAGTGCCTTCTTTTCTAATCTCTTCTTCTACAGGGTAATTCTACTCCAGCCATTGCATGTCTTGTTCCATTGTTCTAGTGGTACAGAGTTACACTTCTTGTCAATTCAGAGTTAGAATGTGCAATGGAGGAAGATTAATGAGGAGAGAAGGTGGAATGTTTGTGTTTGCTTTGTGATTGGTTGTTCATTCTGTGTGGGGTGGATGGCTGCAAAAGGATTTCAAGTAGCTAAAATGCTGTTGAATTGTGTAGAGCCTTTGAGAGAATGTATTTTTATTTGAGTGATGTTTATCCATGCCAATGCAATTTTAGAGGGTGAGGTGGACCCTTAGGATATAGTGCTGTTTTGGGGTATATTTATTGGTGTATTTGATATTTGAAACATGGAGCCAATTCCAGAAGGAGAGAAATGTATTTGTTCAGAAGATTGTGGAGATTTTTTTTTAAGAATGTGTTTAATAGTGATGTTGACGACATAGGTGATGAGCTTTGGCTTAAAAGGTTTTGTTTTTGCTTTTATAATATTGTATTAGATGGAGTGTTTGAAATGAGAGGTATATGCTGCGATTTTGGAGCAAAGGTGTTTTTCTCTTTGGCCAAAGAAAATTAATTATCTAAAGAAAGAGCACAGATACGTTTTTCAAAAGGTTTAGAATCATCATAAAGGTGAAGAGTATTTCTCTGATTGAAAATGTTAGTTAGGTTTTGGTGGAAGAACCTAAAGACTCTTTTAAGAGCCACCCAGAGTACTTTTTTAGTACATTGGAAAAAGAAAATGTGTTTGTTGTCCTTTTTTGAAATAGCTGTGGTTACTATAACAAATTAAATGTTGCGCCCTGTCAGGCGTATTGCAGCCCTGGGTACTGACCACGGGACAGGCCAAAGCCATGGGTACAAGCGGCCAAATGACACATAATGTATTTTTGGCGGGTGCAGCCGAGGATATAATTGTTGTGCCCTAGCCCTAGATATGAATGCACCAATCGCATGTTGCGGTCTTTGTTAGTCGTGGGTATCAACCACAAGAAAGCTATGGGTATGGCCAGGCAAATGGCACGCAAATCACTATCACATTGCTACACCCATGACTACAGCTGATTGTATTTTGGTGCAGTGATCATATTATATTATGGCTGTTTTAACTCAGATTTGTATATGTGTTTCTATTTGGATATTTTCTGATATGTGTTTTTGAGCGCATTAGAAAAATGTTCATGTAGCCGTGACTATGTGTAGGTTTTTGACGTGTAACTGGGGTTTTAGCCACGGATATGTTACTGGGAAAAACTAGGGAGAAAATGTACTTTTTTTTATATAGTGTCTAAATATTGTATAAAGTATTCTTTGAAGGATTGTGTTGGGGTTTATTGATTGGGTTCTACGTTATTTCACCGAACGAAATTTCATTGTGGGACTTTTCATCGTCGACCTTTTCATCGCCAACTTTTTTTATTTTTTTAAATTTTATTTATGGGGGGGCTGCGCTCTCCCAAACCCCCCCTTACTTGAATAATCATACCCCAACCCACACAAACACCCCCCCTAAAAAAAAAATTAAATAATGTTGCCGATGAAAGGGTCGGCGATGAAAAGTCCCACGATGAAAAAGTGGTCGACGAAATGCGTGTATACCATTGATTGATATAGCTTGTAATAGAAATGTGTTTTTCATTTTACTTGTTTGCTTTCTACCATCCAATTTCTGTGCTATTGCATTGTGAAAACTGTGAAAGTGACATTTGTGTGAACTTTTGACAGTATGATTTCAGAACTTAGAGTGTGCACATGTTCTGTGTTTAGCTCTGGTGAACATCTATTCATTATTTGGAGCAGCTGAAAGTAAGTGATTGTGTGGTTTTTATATACAGTTTGAATTATTGTGTTTGTAAGATTACTGAAGTATGTTTAGGTGTCTCATTTGGTCAAGTTTATAAGTATTGTTTGCAAAGTAGGGTTTTCTATATTGCACTTCTGTGATTTTAGGAGAGTGATGATTTTCTACTGTTTTAGAATTGTAGAAGAGTGGAATTGCGAAGTGAAAGATGAAATTATAGTGGCAAAGTGGGTAGGGTTTCATAGTACATGGGCAATTTTTTTGCACTGCAGGATTTTCACTGTCATGTAATTGCTGGTAGTAATTTTGAATAATGAACAATCATATCTGGCATTTTTCCAATTTGCATCAAAACAGTGTGCTTCAGAAGTACAGGAATCTATTTGGGTTCCAAGCTATGCAATGCAATATGTTGTTATGGAATGCACTGACATGAAGAGATGTAAAATGAATGGGGGTGTATAGTGGGTTGGGGAAAACTGTAGTATGGATGAGGTTTGCTAACATGGTTTTCTGGGACTGGTTAGGGCATATGGCCATTGCAACTTTAGTACAGTGGGGATGGACAGTGAAGGGAGAACATATGTGCTGATTTTATTTCTTGATTAGCAGTAGTAGTTATTAGTTTGTAGGGAAAAGGGAGGATAGTGCATTAGGCTATTGTGTTATTATGCTGAAATGGGTGGAATCAGGAGACATAGTTAATTGTGCATGTTTTGTATTGAGGGTGGCAAAGGAGGAGTAATTAAATGGATGTTGGTAGAAGCAAGGGTGTGGTAGGGTTTAGTTATGTGAACACTAATAAATATAATGCTGTGTACTTGGATTTATCATTTTGTTGTTAAGTAGAGGTTTGTGAGGTGTTTTATGCTGCTACTAGTGAAACCATTGAAACTGTATTGATATTGGGGATTGGTAGGGGAGAGAGGGTGGACATGCTGATATGTTTTATAGAGTAGTAATTTTATTTTAAAGGTTCCTTTTTTAATTATTGTGGCCAATTTGCAACAGTTTGTTCATTTTTGCTGTCATCCGAAAAGGGAACATGTGTCTTTTTGATTTAAATCATGGTGGTATATTTTTTCTGATGGGAGGTGTACTCACTTTAGTATATATGTTATCTGGAATTAAAAAAAAGAAAATTATATGTATGCAGGTAAATTCCCAGGGTGTGAATAACTATTGTACTTGTGCTGATGGGCAGACACAGGTGAGTGTCTTGTTTCGCTTGGTCTTAGAAATCCTTGGTTGGCAGGCCCTTAAATTGTATCTCCACCTGTTAGCCTGGGCTTGAAACTTATATTTTATATTGAAAATATAAAGAAACACAATGTGCAAACTTAATCATGTCACTTTTTTTATACAGCTTTGTTTGTAAGATGCCATCAAGAAAAGAATAACGTGCTATAAGAAAGGGTTGTCTGCAGGGAGGTAGAGTTAAACAGTGTCATTTCTTTAGAAAAGTTGTGCTTTCAAATCTGTAGATGCAAAACCTGTAGATAATGTAACCATTTCTAGTGTTGAGAATAGTTTTAGAAATGTTGAAATTGAAATAAGAGGTATGCCAACACAAATTATTGCTGACACTGATAATGTTTTATTGAAAGTAAAAGAAAAATGTTTCAAATGGGTTACCAGCTAGTAAAAAAAAAAAGCTGCTTAGAAAAAAAGGTAGTGAATGTGCTATCAGTTTGAAACAGAGGAATAAGAATATATAGAGGGGAATGTATCACTCCGAAGTTTTTTTCCAATCTTTTGGAGAATTGTGATACCAAAATCTAGATATGTGGTAAAACATTGTTTGCAAAAGAAAAAAGTAGAAGTGATCATTAAGCAAGCTTTGATATGAAAATAAAATTGTTCATTTTCGTATTAAATAAACTTAAGAAATTGCTTAAGGTGACTACACCATTCTATACAAATATACAAACAGTTCATGTGCTTACACGTGACAACTTCTGTGACATCTTTGGTTGAGAGTTTAAACACACTTCTCATGCTGAAAGATGTTTTAATGAGAGTTACATTCAAGGAAAGAATGCTCCACTAGCCATTGATGAGAGTGAACATTGCTATGAAGTCTGAAATGGTGTGATTTCTAAAAAAGAAGAAATCATACAGTTTAATAATACAGAAATGGAAACTGTAGGTCAGTCAACACTGAAACAAAAGAAGGATTGTGAGGTATGGATTTACAATTTTTTGTGCAACATTGATACATGTTCTTGTGAGGTTTTAAAGAGATATTTGCAAGTATTGCACACACATGTTAATGTTCAAAGACAAATCAAGATGCTACAAAGAATAGATGACTGTGAAATTCATGAAAAAACAGGACTGTTGGGTTACTCTCTAGCTTTTCTTGATAAAAGTAGATGTAAGAGTCAGTTTCATCATATACGGATGCTGGCTGCACATCATACCAAAATGAGATACCTTCTAGTTAAACTGTATGAGTGCAAAACACTAAGTATGTCTCTTATAGTTTTAAATCAAATACTTTTGACTGGAACTGCAGAAAGTTTAGTTTCTACAATGCAAATGATAAATATGATGCATTTAAAAGAGTATGTGTACGTAGATGAAACACTTACAGCAAATGGAAATGATGATCCTATGCTTTCAAATGATCAGAATTTTCAACTGTATAAAAGAAGTATTGCAATGTTTGGGTTGTCTTCTACTGAAAGACCTGACATTGTTTGTGTATCTTGTCGACACACTTTTTATAAGTCTCAAGTGCAACTGGTTTATGTGTATGTAAATAAATAAATAATAATAATAATAATAATAATAATAATAATAATAATAATAATAATAATGTTGAGAACAAAATGAACACACTGCAGAAGATGTTTGGAAAGAACTGTGTCTGTATTTGTTGGTAGTAGAATGATTTGACACAAGTGAGGCACTTTTTGTTTGTAGACACTTTGTTGGATTTTTTAAATGATATGGTAGTGCCTGATATCCCTCTTGTGCTTCAAAAATGTAAAATGCTTGAAGTGATTGCATTGCAAACTATTCATCCTTTTCAAGTTATTGTTAGACTGCAAACAGATATGTCAAATTTGCCTAAGAATTCATTAGTGCAAGGTCTGAGAGGCAAGGTTGTGTATTTACCCCTGAATTTGGAAGAAAATGTTAATACTTTAGGAGTGAAGCGTAACATTGCTGATTCTTCGTTTGTTTTAGTAAATTATGTTGTCACTAAAGATAAGAGGATTTGGCAGCAGCTTATCGATATTGGAAAAGTGAAAAAAGCATTGGCGTTTCTATTGGAGCACAATGATTCATACAAAGGCAGTCTAACTGTACCAGACTTGTCTATGCTTGATGTTGAGTCAACAAACAAGACCAGTGAAGGTCGATTCAGCATCTATCTGTTGCTGAAGAGAATAGTTTGTATCAACATTACACTATTCATCCTCTACACTCACGTGAAGTAATAAGTAACAGATTAGAATTGTATCAAATGAAAGCAATGAAAGGTGCACCAATTAGTATCTGGCAAAAGATATTAGAAGCACGTTCTTTCCCTATGCTTTATCCAACTGATACTAGAGGGAGATTGGATGACTGGAAGGTGCAAATCTCTTCTTCAGAATATCGTTGTACAAGAATGTATACAGAAGATTCACGATTCCGCATCAATGTTGAACATATGTTTCACATTTTGTTTGAAAGTGAATTTTCAACATTATGTTATGCTGTTGCTCATACACTTCAGACCGGAACTAGATTTAAAAATCTTTCTGCATGTGAGATGCTGCAACAGGTGAAAGAAAAAAAACGTAGTTTTAGAGGGCAAACTTACAAATATTCTTGCTACAATGAGAGGAATTAAAGAATTTTGGTATAGGAGACACTCTGAGTTTTGATGCATGATCAGAAACGTGCGATCTCCAACTAGGTTTGTAACTTGAAGTTGCACTGAGTATGGTTGGGATGATTTTTCAGAGTGGACTTGGGATAATAATGCAGTGAAAGACAACATAGAACACATGCCACTGGAATAATTGTGTTCTATGGACCCTGTAAGTGTATCACGTTTTTTTTCATCACAGATTTCTAGCCATGTTACACTTTATATGTAATAAAGAAAATGGTCCACTGGGCCCTGTAAAACATTTCTTGTGGAGGAGTACCAGGCATGTTGGGCTCCACATATACATATGCTGTTGTGGATTAAAGATGCTGCTCAGTTTGGCAAGGAAAGTGATGGCTGTGTGATGGATTCCATTGAAAAATGTTACTTACTGATGTACAGTTTATTGCTGATAATTAAACAGCTGTTGCTCGTTATGTTACAGCATATATGACAAAAGCAGAAAAGAGCAATGCAGTATGGGCAGATTTATCATCAGATAAAAGTATCAGTCAGAAACTTGTAAGCTTTGGTTTTGAAGATACTTTCACATAGAGCTATGAAGCTGCAGATCGGCTAACTAGTTTGCCTCTGCATGGATGTAGCGTTAATGTAGTTTAGTTAAGTCTTGGACCAGCTAGTACTAGAAATCGGGTATTGAAGTCTTTGACTGAAATTGAGCAGTTAGCGGAATCAGAACCTGACAGTACAGAGATTTTGAAAACCAACTTGATTGATACATATTATCCAAATCGATCTGAATTGTTGGAGTATCTTTATTTATATGAAGTAGCACAACGCTACTCATATCGAAATATTGAAGAAAACAGTGACATAGGACAGTTTAAAGTAGATGGATGTAGTGGTTGTCTAGTGAGACATGAAAAGGCAAGTCTCATTAACCACATGAAACTGTCTTGCAAAAGTGCAGAGAAAAGGTAATTATAGTATTTTTGTATTTTGCAGTTGTTCTTCCCATGGCATGCAGAGAGTGATTTACTTGGACGTTTTGAAACTTTCAAAAAATAATTTTTTGCTAAAACATGCTTACTTACATATCCATAATATGAGCAGTATTTGGACTTACTGGAGAAAGAACTACGTCAAGAAGACCTTTTGGCAGCTGAATTGGCAAAAGAGACTTGTCAGGGCAGTCAATAATCTGTAGCAGGAAGTCAAAATGTTCTCGGTGAGCCAATTATTCAAACTGATGTTGAGCTTGCTATGGAGGAAGTCGAAATTTCAATGGAACAAAGTAAAGTTGCAGATGTGAATTGTGATGAAATTGTTAGTAAACTTAATATAGAGCAAAAAGAAGTTTAAAATGAAATTAAAGATAGGTTCTTACATGGTTTACTGCATGACAAACGTGAATGCTCTTGTGTGCAATACAAACCTGTGTTGTTGTATGGTAGTGCACAAGCAGGAACAGGTACATCTTTGTTAATTAATTCAATAAGAGCTGTGATCCAAAATGTAACGCATTCCTCTTTGTCATGTTGTCACGCGACAGCCCTCTTGGCGCTTGTGGTATGCCTGGAAGTATCGCCATCATTGATGTGCCCCATCACGCTTCTTACATTTCTTCCTGCTGCATTCTAGTCTTTGGGCTCTTGGCTATCGCTTCCCCTTTTAGCCCAACCTCTCCTTGACGTCCTCGAGTTGCAACCCTAAAAGTGCCTTTGCTTTTGGGTCAGGCACTAGTTTCCTCTTGTAGCAATTCCGCTGCCATTCTACCCTGTTTTCACTTCCCTTTTGGTTCTGGATAGCTGTGCAATTCTTACTTCCTTCCACACTTGCCTGTCTGTGGTTTTCACTCTGTTTCCCGAGACTGGGTCTTTACTTTCTTTCCTTGGCTGCGGGTATCCTGCACAGTCTTTCTGCCTTGTTACCTTCCTTTCTCCATTTTGTCCCGTTGGTTTCCCTTTCTAGCTACGCTCCTTTGGGGTCTTCTCTCTGCCTCTATTTCTATTCTGTTTTTTTCCTGTTCTGTTTACTTTCTGATCTCCTCTTAACCTTCCGCTCTGGTTACGCAGTGTTCTGCTCACGCTGCTTGGTTTTCTTGTGGGCACTCGCACTTGTGCTCGTTCTTCCGAGCACAGATCTTGCTGTTGCTGTCCTCCTTATTTCACCTACTTCTTGGAGGGCAAATTTGATACTTGGATAGCTTGCTTACCCATTAGGGTTCCACTGGTTCAACGGGACCATTATCCAACTTCCGGTCAACACTGCTCATCTACTTACCATGCTGCAGGACCGTTTCCAAAAGAGTTTTTTTAGCCTTTGGATTTTTCCTCTTTTCCCAGGCGTTCTCGGGCGGGGCCCTTTGTCTGCTGTGTTCCGTACAGCGACATAGTGGCTTCCATCCAAGGAAGTTCGTATCTCTTCCAAAAGAAGAAGGCTGTACGAAGAAGATGGATAAGAAGCACACATCCTCGACAAAAGTCTCAGGTGAGGAGGAGGAAGGGGGGTCTAACTGTGTTAAGAGACTCGGAAGAGGATATCTGTGACACATGTATTGTAACTGCTCCAACAGGTTTAGCAGCACATCGCCTATTAATGAAGCATGACAACAAACTAAAATATCGGAAATTTGTATCAAGTGCAGCACATGAAGTAGGAAAGTTCTTAGAATATTAAATACCTTGATTGAAGATGAAGTAAGTACGGTGTCTAACTTGATGCTAGCTTTCATTCATTTGTGAATGCAAGAGGTTTTGAAGACAGGCTACAACATTTTGTTTGGAGGTAAACATGTACTTGTTTTTGGGGACTTGTTACAATTAACTCCTGTGAAAGGCCTACCAGTTGTTAGAATGCTGCAAACTAAGGATGCTCAAAAAAGTATAGGAAGTATTTGTCATTTTAACCTTTGGAATTGCTTTAAATTCCAGGAACATAGCATTAATATGAGGCAATCTGCAGACTTAGAGTATGCAGATATGCTTAATATGATTCATATAGGTGTTCTTGAGGAAAATGTGAAAGCAGTCTTAAAGGGAAGACTGATTTCTAACACGTTTCACGTAGATTGCAGTCCATCTAATGTCATGTTGATTTTTTTTAAAAGAAACATATTTTGTGTTGCTTTGATGTGCACACTTGCAGAGTGTAACAAGTTTACTCTACAATGCTACTGTTAGAGAAGCACAATATTGTAGAGATAAAATTATGTGATGTTTTAGATGGTCATGTTATGCCTTTAGAGTTGGATAAGAGAGCAAAAGCTTGATTAGGTCAACTGGAGAATTCAATTTCTAAAACTGCAGGTCTGAAAGGGTTTTAAAACTGTGCATCAATGCATGAGTAATGTTGAAGAGGAATTTGAATGTAGAAATTGGTCTAGTCAATGAAACAATAAGAAGAGTGATTGCATTTCACACTTTTCCTCAGAGTAAACGTTTTGAACATGTTGAAGTTAAGTTTGGTCATGTTGAAGGAACTCACTTGATTTCTCTGAGCTCTGCACATTAATGCTTTTTAAAGATACCTTTGTGAAAAGAACACAGTTTCCATTGTGCTCTGCTTATGCAATAACTATTCATAAATCACAAGGGTTGATGTTAGAAGCAGTACTTATTGACATTGGTCATACAGTGTGTAAAGAAGGAATGTCATATGTGTCTTTGTCACGTGCACAAAATGTACAAGGTTATTTTGAATAAACTTTGATGAAAGCAAAGTGACAGCTGACATTTCTTGCATTGAAGAATATAATAGGTTGCATGTACTGAAACACATTGTGTATAGGCGCTATATAAATAAACTATCATATCATATCATACTGTATGCTCCTAACCTGAACCTTATACCTGTACCTGTAAAGCAGTCATCCAGGAAACGTAAGGAGTCAGTGAAAGCACATTCAAATGAAATCAGTCCATTGTAAAACTAAAAAACAATGGGATTTAATGAAGTTGGAGAATTGGTCTACTGTAATATACTGTCATTGCAGCTTTAGCAATGAAAGAGTTGAATTCTATTGTAATGCAGCTTTGTTTATATTGTTTCAAATGACTCCATTGATGCAAGAAATAGCTTCAACAACATAGAAGCAGCTATGTGTTGATCTTTAATTTCTTAAAATGTCTGTAGATGAAGATCCGGACAGTTTACATTCGCTAATGTCAATCCGAAATGTAGTTGCTGTTGCAAGTGGAAATGAACAATGTTCTCAAAATACACAGGAGTATAGTCAAGAATGTTTTCTTAAAGTCTTTGAGATATTAGTGAAAGAAACTTTCAATGTAGATAAGTATGTTGGAATTAGTTACGAGTAGAGCATATCTGTCTAAAATGTAAGAAAGGGTATTCTAGTACAGATGTTTGTGAAAGATGTGTGTATCTGCATGTGCCTGATCAGAAAAGTGTAACATTTTCTGATCTTGTAACTAAAGGATTCCATGACAAGCAATGCAGTGACTGTGGTTATAATTTACAATCAACACTGAAAAATCTAGTTTTTAATAAGTATGTATGATATGATATGATATGATATGATACAATATGATATGGCATTTATAACGCGCCTATACACAAGTGTTTCAAGGCGTGACGAGGGAGGGGGAACAAAGAGAGGACAGACAACGATCATACTAGGCCAGGTGTCATTCAGATTACGCAAGTGCATGGGAAAGGGGACGGGGAAAGTGCGGGGGTGGAGGGGAAGGGACAATGCAGTACATGGGAATAAAATAACAATAGTAAAGTAACGGCCAGAAGGTGGCAAGTGCAAAGGTGAGTGCAGACATCAGGTGTCAAGTGTTGGTGGTGGGATTGAAGGGATATAGAGCAGTCCCAACGTGTGGGGGATGCCAGGAAGGCAGTGCAGGAGTGTGTGACTGGCAGGGGAGGGAACTGGCAGGGGAGGGTGGCCAGGTCACCAGTGCAGATTCCAAATCCATCAGGAGGTCAGCAGGGGAGAGGAGGAGAAAAGGCAGACGCAAAGAGAAAGGTTTTGAGGTGCTACCGGAACCAGAGATGGTTCTCCTCAAGTTTCAGGGAGGCAGGGAGGCTGTTCCAGAGGGAAGCCTCAGCCGAAGAAAGAGATCTACCAACAACTCGTTGCTTGGAGAAGTGACTGACCCTGATGGAGTTGGAGGCGGATGAGCAAAGAGCTCGAGAAGGAAGATATTTAGGAAGAGAGAGTTGAAGGTATTTTGGGCCCAGGCCCCAGAAGACCGTATGGACAATGCAGAGGGTTTTGAACTTGATCCTCGCAGCCACTGGGAGCCAATGCAAAGATTTCAGTCCTGGAGAGATACGATCCCTGAGCTTGAGGACAAGGACAAATCTCGCAGTCCTGTTCTGGATGAGTTGCAGAGGGCAGAGAGTAGAGGACTGCAGATTTAGAAAGAACTGTTGCAGTAGTCCAGCCTAGAGAGAACCAGCGAGCTTCTGGGGCAAGGAGAGGAAAGGTAGAATACCTCTGAGGAGGTGCAGCTGGTAGTGTGACTTCCTAGAGACGTCAGAAATGTGAGGAGAGAAGGAGAGTGTGTCAGATCCTCACTCCTCTTGACTGGCGCAGAGGTAGCACAAACTCCTCCCTCCCCATTGGGTCTTGGCACCTGGGAAATAGAAACCGCAGGCCACCGCAACCCTCTGGGGAAAGAGGGTTAGGGTCCATTGAGTGGATGGGTAGAGGGAGTTCAGGATAACCGGAAAGAGGTTTAGGGAGTAACAATGGGTGGGAAAGGGGAATTAGGGAAACATGCTCCTCGACTCCTGTGCTGTTCTTGCTGGTGGTTGCTGGTAGTGTCTCCGCCCTTGTACACTCACACCAAACAACCACTCTCTTTGGAGTTGCACAGATGGGAGGCCTTTGTATTGGAGCCTCTAACCAAAAGTGTTCAGTTCACTAGTGCAACTTTTGCTTTGGCACTGCCACCCTTAAACACAGATAATTCAGCACCTTCCCCACATTACTTCATGTAGGCAATCCCCCTGTGTGCTTAACAAAGCCCTCCCCACATCATGTCATATAAGTGGTCACTTCCCACCCATAAGCAAACCTCAAGTTCCCCACATTACCCCATGTGAGGGTAGAAAACAATAACATGCACACAAGGTGCTGAATACACTTAGCTCTGGCTTCTGCAGGAGTTCTGGAGTTGGTGGGCTGTGATACGTCTCCCCGATCCGATCAGGTCAAAGAGCTGAAAATAGCAAGACAAAGTCAGTGCATGTGTGTGCAAAATGTTGTTCCTTTGAACGTTCCCTAAAGGGTTAAAGTTCGTTACAGGTGCGGTTACTTCACCGCCAGGTTAACTCCAACACTGGGTTAATATTCACGCACTGCATGCAAGGTCAATAAGTCATATCCTCGTGCTTCCGGATAGTTTAATTGCAAACTGTCCCTGTGGCACGTAGCGCGTCTCCCTCCAACGGGAAAAACAGCTGTTCTAAATAAAGGACGAGTACTTTGCTTTTCATGTACGCGGGCCGGGGGTTGAAGCAGGCGGGCGGTGCCCCGCATAGGCGTGCCTCCAGGAGCTCATGATACACACGTCCTCTCTTGCCGGTGGTCAGGATTGCGAGCGGTGCTTTCTGGGTGCGGCTCGCGCATACGCATTAGCGCGAGTATGGTCCTTCTTCTCCCAGCAGGCCCGTGAAGCACACGGCCTGCTGGGTAATGTAGTTTCCGGGCGGTTCTCCATCCCTGGGCCTTGTTCCTGCAAAAAGGATGGAGAACTCGCCTGGAAAAGCTGGTTGGACAACTGAGGACCTCCTTAACCCCCATCAGAGGCTGTAACCGACCCCATAGCTCCCAAAACACTCCCAATTGCCCAAGCCCTGACAGAGTGTGGAGTCAAAGATGACCCTGAGGTTTTTTAGCCTCACAGGTTGGAGCAGGAGCAGGGCCAAGAGAGGCTGGCCAGGGGTGGCAGGAACGGAGGGAGATGGTGTGCCGATGAGGAGAATCTCAGTCTTACTGGCATTAAGGCAGATGTCATTGGTGGCACACCACTCCTGGATAGCAGACAGACAGTCAGAGATGAGAGATGGAAAAGAGGTGGCCGAGCATAGCCTGAAAATGAGTGTCATAGCACTGAAAGTTAGGGCAGAGAGCGGCAATGCAGTGGGCAAGAAGTACCAGATATATATTGAAAAGCCAGGGAGAGAGGTTAGACCCCTGGGGGACACCACAGGTAGAGAAAAAGATGGCGGAGAGGAAGGGCCCAAGTTGGACCTTGGAGGGTCGGTCAGAGAGGAAAGAAGTCAGCCACGCCAAGGCCTGACCGGGGATACCAAGGTTATCACGGAGACATTTGAGCAGGATGGCATGGCTGACAGTGTCAAAAGCAGAAGAGATTATTGATTATGTTTCAAAGATACAATGTAGACAGTAGGAAAATTAACACGTCAATAATGCATTTTGTATATAGTCAAGTTTCTGTTAGTAAGAAAACTTTTAAAATGTGTGCAATTATTTTCCATGAGGGGGTATCCATTGAATCTGGACATTTCATGACATGGGTGCATACAGAAGAAGATTGGCTTGTTTATAATTACTCTATAGTCACGCACCAAGCTAGATTGCCAAAGGGGTTACAGAATGCTTACTTAATGTTGTTAGATGTTTTAAAATATATGTGTAATATTCTTTGTGAATATAAAAATGCAGAATACAAATATGAAATTGAAAAATAGGCCAATAAGTGGTTTATGTAAAGTAGGACAAAGTTTGCTACTAGGATGTTTTTTTTAAAAATAGTACTAAATAAATGTAGAGGTGGTATTGTGAAGATTATATAATTTAGAAGAGAACATAGCATTCTGAAATCTTCTACTTCTGTTTTATTGTTTAAAACACTGTATATTTTAATATGTACAAGTGTTCCCTATATATGCGAGGTTACATAAATTGTTCCATGTACATTATGTTGGGTGTAAGGGAGTGTAGAAGCTGATGATTGTTTACATATGAAACAAGTAAACAGTAGTTTGCAGATACAAAAACATATGGTGCAATTGAAATACAAAATTTAAAAAATGACTGAAAAGATAACTTTGTTAATTGTATAAATATGTTTTATGTGCAGTGTGGAGTTTTTAGAAAAGTCAGAAATCTATTCAGTCATTAAACTGTTCTTTCATTTTGTATGGTAGGTTTAAGATAATTGAGATTAGGTGGCCAGAAAAAGGACAGACACCAAATTTTGAAATAAGTTATGAAGTTGCAGTGTAGATATAATTTGTATAATTTAGAATACATTTGATATTGAAGAAATAGGTATTCCACACGGTGTAGCAATATCAGTGGTAACAGAAGTTTAGGTAATAATTTGTAGGTTTACGTTTTAAAATATGATGTGTTGATATGAAATATCATTATGAACTTCTTATGTGTTTAGGTGGCCAAACAAAGAACACACAGATTTTATAAGAAGTATGGAAATGACATGCGCTAATGTAGTTTTTCATAAATGTTAATATATGTATTCACAACTTTTATTATAGTCTAAGAAGATGAATACTCAAAATAATGTTAAAGTGTTGGCATGTCTTCATTTACTTCTTTGTAAAACTGAAGACATAGTTACGTTATATGTCTTGGTTTCCTGGTGAAGGTTGCATAAAGTAATCTGTAAATTAATCATCATGTAGCATAAAGTAATCTATGTATAGTATTGTAACATCTGTGCATTGTAGTGAAATGCATTTATTGGTGTATGAACTATGGATGTTGTAGGCCATTCTTTTTCAAATTTTCTGATTTAAAAAGTAGTTTGTAGTAACTTAAATGTTAAGTATTTTAAATAACAGAACTGAGTTTTTTTTCCTCCATTGAGACATTTTTCCCCGCTATAGCATGATTTATGAACACAACTTGGTAATGGTTATATACTTGGAATACAATCAGTATTCTTTTAGTATCATTATGAGAAAAAAAATGTAAATTATATTGTATTTCTTTTGTTAAGATGAACACCAAAGTACCAATGTAGTGGTGATAGTGTATAGTATAAATGGTCTTTACCATTAACATTAACTACATTTTACTTTTTTCAGACTTCAATTATGGAAGAAAGGTGGAAGGACATAGGTATTTGGTAAGACTTTGGATAAATATATTTGTGGAATGTATATATGCACATACAAAGAATTGTTAATATTTTTATAATATTATTTTTAGCTGCAGTTATGGTACCAACCAATCAATAGCGAGATTTTATTTGCGCAGCTAAGGTGAGCAATGACAGGGGAGCTTTTACTCACAGCTCTGATAGTCGTGGCTATAGGCACCAATTGACAATTTTGAGTACCGAAGCTGCATAAAATGAATTACAATATATTTATGGGCTCCTAAAGGATTTGGTTGATACAAAGGCCGATTATTTGGTTTTGTGGGCAGGGCGTTTCCTGTGCTGGCATGTGCAGATGATACCATGTTGCTAGCCAGGACCTGTAAAGCATTACAGATCCTCATTAATGTGTATTCGACCTTCATGGGAAACATGGGGCTCAAGATTAATAAAAATGAATAGGCTGTAATGGCCTGTGTGGGCATAAAGCGGACAGCGAAAATGCGTCCTATATTGTGCAATGGAGAAACCATCCCAACGGTGAAGGAGTTTGATTACCTGGGGATCAGATTCACAGAATCACTTATGGGGATGGCACATCTGAAAAAACAATCAGTTAAACTAACTCAACAAGTAGAGGGAATGTCTCGCTTTCTGTCTCGGTGTGAAGGCCAACCGTTAGATCTTGTGCTTAAAATGTATTCGGCAGAAATTAAAGATGTTACCCTGTATGGTGCACCATTATGGAGTTTTCAAAAAGCTCAAGAGGTACAAGTGAAGGAGAATCTGTTTTTTAGGAGGCTACTTGGACCCCTGAGTTCCACTCGCTGTACCTCAATTCATAGAGTACTGCGTATGGAATTTTGAGTGGACCAGTGGGCGCTGGCCCCAATAACTTTCTGGATTAGAATATGGGCAAATGAACGTGCTTCACTCTGCCATTTTATAATACAGTCTTTAATGTCTAGGGATGGTTGGAGAAGAATCCTGTGGCTTGACTATATTGACAAAGTTTTGTCTGAAGGCAATATAAGGCTCCTTTCTCCCCCAGATGCACTTCTGACTAAAGCTCAGTTGAGGAGCTATAAATGCATTTTGGGGGAAGTGTTTGCAATGAAAAGGACTTTTTTTGGAGCATGTGACTAATTCAGACAAAGATCATGCGTTTATTAGCCGGGCAAAGGAGATACAACCGTATTTAATTTGGGGCACTACCAGGAAAGACCACTGGCTAATAACTTATGCAAGATTGGATTGCCTCCTTTTGAGGGCAACCACAGCTAATTGGAGTGGTTATCCAGATTTGGCGGTTTGCCCGGTTTGTGGTTATATAAAAGAGGATTTGGCCCACTTGCTATTGTTTTGCCCTGGTTACAGTTGGATCAGACAATCAACTTTATTGCCCGTTCTAAGGGAAGCTAACAGCCGCTCCTGTAGGCCTGCTATCCTGTTTCTTCTGAGTGCTAATTCTGTTTTAACAGTATGGGCATTATTATCGTTTTTTAAAAGAGCCATGTACTACAGGAAGAGACAGTTAGGCAAAAAAAATTACTTGGCTACCTGTACTGTTTTAATATTTTTCTCCAGTAAATTTGGGTTTTTGATCATTGGTTCTTTTTCAACCATATGGCTGCTGTTGTGAATGTCTTTTTGTACTTCATTCCTTGTTTTTAGCATTGGATGCTTTGTAATGATATTGTATGCATTGTGATTTGATTTGTAGTATGCTGTGTTTGAATATTTGTGGAATTGTTAGGGAAGGGATTTTATTGATTGATCGTGATTGATTCTGTGATATGTTTATATGTGTTTGATGGATTTTGTATCCAAATAAACATATTGACTGACTGACTGTAATGTACATATGTATATGCAAAGTATTGTTAATTTGTTTATAATATTATTTTTAGTCGCAGTTACGGTACCAA
The DNA here is from genome assembly GCF_040938575.1 of Ambystoma mexicanum. Lineage (NCBI taxonomy): Eukaryota > Metazoa > Chordata > Amphibia > Caudata > Ambystomatidae > Ambystoma > Ambystoma mexicanum. The sequence goes on from NC_090932.1 coordinate 722,602,184, forward strand.
CCAATCAATAGCGGGATGTTTTTTGCATGGCTAAGGTGAGCAACGACAGGTGGGCTTTTACTCACAGTTCTGATAGTCATGGCTATCGGCAACAATTGACAATTTTGCATACCAAAACTACATAAAAAGTTACAATAAATATTGTAATATATTTTAGCAATCTGTGTTTAATTTGATCTATTTTTGTAACATAAATGGTGGCCACTTAAAAGGGCCATTTTGGAGGATAGAAAGAGGTGGGTGTAATAGAGGAGGAAAATACGTAAGGATGAAAAATTTAACAAAGGGTATAGGAATAAAATTCAACAATACTGTTTTATTTCTTTTCTTTTTCTTTTGTTTAGAAAAAAGGAGGGAACAAATTGCCACTTGAAAAAATAAAATACGAAGCATGACAGGGAATCTGATGTTGAACGATGAGCTTTAACCATTGCTCAATTGTGGCATCTCCCTTGACTGCCCATTCGCAGCATCCTTTAAAAATGACTTGCATCCTGGAATGGTCGGGTGTTGGCAACAGAGGAGTCACTGTAGTGGATACCACTGCTGATGTAGACGATTTATTTGTACTTGTCGTTGTTGCTGTACTGGTGGATGGAGGTTCTGAAGGTGGTGCAGATCTTGCTCTATACAAAGAAAGGGTCCCATGCATTTTTCTTTTGTGATGTTCATGGGCTTTACGATATTCATCATCGACATCGTCCCAGTGGACTCTCACCAGATGGTTAATCATTATTGATATTCCCATGCTTGGAGACGGAATATTAGAAGGCACAGGGCGTAGAGTCTTGTTACAGAAGGTGCAGAGTACTTCATCCCCCTCTTTCGTGGAGTGGTGTTCCTTCACATTAAAGAAGCTCCAACTGTCTGCACCTTTCTTCATGTCTGTGTGCTTCTTCCTTGGTGGTGAAAGATTGTCCACCTAAATGATAATGTCATCCTCCCTGCTCCTACTATCACGGTCAGACATGTTGCATGTCCAAGCAGGGAGGAAAATATAACAGAATACAAATTACAAAACGAAAAAGACAATACTGCAAAAAATGAAAAAGTTTAAAAAAGAAGACAAAAACGTAAAACAAAAAATAAACAAACTAAACAAATCACAAGACAAAGGAAAATTGGATTTTGGGGAACTGGGTAAAAAAGATGAGGAGATTAAGGGGTAAAGTAACAAAAGTGCTTGCAGTTACTCAGAAAAACTTTCACTAGCAAGTACAAAAAGTAATGATTAATGTAAATTTATGTTTTTGTGTGTGTGGTGATTATTCGTGGCTACAAACTTCTGCAACACATAATTGGACAGGCTTGCATGCGCAAATGTCGTGAAACGGCATGGGCGTAGCCACGTCGATGCAGCACAACATTTGATTGGATGATTCGTTGACGAGCGTACAATTCACATGTAGGTGCAGAGCCGCAGTGTGTATTGTGATTAGCTGATGCATCTCTCGAGAAGAGGCGTAGCTGTATCACAGGAGTTGTACGCCTCATTGGCTTATTCATATGAGTGGGTTACATTAGACGGCATGGGCGTAGATGCGTCATTACTTTAATTTGTTGGCGTATATATCGTGTAGGCGTGGAACCACAGCACTTGAAACCATTGGCTGGTGTATTAGGCACAAAGATACATAGCCACGTTGAAGTCTACGGGTCTTATATTGGCTCATTTTTGACAGGCTGCTTACCGCCACCCCTCCAGTCATTGCTGTGCATAGCCGCGCATGTATACTTAGTAGACACGGCTATAAAAAATTGTTAATAAAATATATAAAAATATATCTAAATATATATGGGCAGTAGTCTAGTAAATATTTATGTTTAAATATATTGCCAGTTACTGTAAGATTTAAATAACTATTCATGAACAGTACATATACATGTGACTACTTTAACAAGTTAAGTACATATGCAAACTCTTTTTTTGTAACAAAAGATGTATTTGGGGGGTATGCGGTTCTTCAGTTGCTTTTATTTTACTTTCTGGACATAATACCGTGTTTTGATTAGCTGAATTGTGTGTATCATTAATGTGAATTATGTATGCAATAACAAAACCCTTGAAATACAGGGAAAAAACTTTAGTTGCAGGGATGTTAAGGTAAGAAAGTAATGCAACAAAACCCCTGAAATTCAGCTAAAGCCACCTTGAGTACGTCCCCCCGTTGCTCAGCCTATGACCACAATGATGGCATCACAGATCACATCAATGATGACATCACTAATTACATGTAATATGAGAACACTGATGACATTTAAAATCACATCACTGATTCCATCACTGATGACAACCCTAATTACATTACAATAACTGGCCTTAAGCATGGCGTTCTGCCAAGGTCAGTGTGCATGGCCAAATATATTTTGACACATCAATGAGTACCAGTGATGGCATCAGTGATGTGATTTGCAATGTCATCAGTGGTAGGGGGCGTGTAATTATCGTTACGTTTCTCAACTCATAGGAAGAGAACTTCACTTTTTGGGTGGCTTATTACTTCGCTCGCCCTGAACAAATCCTCACCAAATTTTGCAAAGAAAGTATATGGCCCACTTTGAATTTTGTTGGCAGGTTTAGCGAGGTTTTGTAAATGGGGGCAAAGTTATAGGGGGATCCCACATTTCTTTTTCCATAGACACAATGGAAGAAATGTTTTGCTCATACCTACAGCCCAAACCGCTGGAATGAATTTTCACCAAATTTGCAGCAGGAAAGCCGGCTTGGTCCCGAAAGCATGCTTTTGTAAATTTGGTGTAAATCTGCCCAGTAGTTTTCTTTAAAACAGGTGAAATGTAGGTCCCGAAAAATGAGTGATATCTGGGTCTGGTCTGCGGACCCATTTCCCTGTTCATTCTGCTGACAGCACTCTGATTAGTCCGGAGGGCTGTGTGATGTCCACGGACACCCAATGCACCCACTGATTGGCTGGTGGAAAGCGTGATGTGCATCATATTTTACTGAAACGTCCGCCATGTTCTATCCGTGTATAGCTGCAGCTGTCTGCAGATACCGCGAGTAGGGAACAGGGCTGGGAATCATGTTTTGGGGCATGTGGTGTTGGGAAGAAGGGATGGGAAGGGTGGGGGAGTGAAAGTTGGTTGATAGGATGTGTTTGTTTATGTGGAATAAGACCGTGCAGAGTACAGTAGTCCGCAGACACCGCAGTAGTCCGCAGACAGGGCCTTGGGCAAACGACTTATCTGGTGACTGCAGGCAGGCTTTTTTAGGGTAGGGGCAGTGGTAGAAGTGGGCGTGACTGGTTGGGAGTGGTGCTCCTCTACTTTTTAAAATTACATTTTACTGTTCCTATACTTTTATTTTAAAAAGAAACTGTTCCAGGATGGTTTCTTTTTAAAAATAAAAGTGTAGAAATCAGTTCAGACCTGCACTTCAGTGGACTGCACTGAATGTTCACTTAAACAGCAAGGCCATTTGTTTGGGGCTTTGAATTGTGCATTGGAGGGGCCATGGTGATGGGATTTGTGGGTAGCAGGGGCAGGCCAGCAGGGAACATATTTCCACTACTTCTTTTCATGCACTTGGACCACTAAGTAGGGGAGTGGAATGTAGATGATATGAGGATGATTGTGTAGGCTGTATTATGCTGTGGTGTTTGTGGCCAGCCCTAGACTCTTGGGTGCATGGCCGTAGAGTCTGGCCACTGGCTGTAAGTACTGGAATATATGTGTACAGAAGTGGACAGGGCCTTGGGCGGCTGGTTTATGTGTGTGGGTTGTGGCCACTGGCCAGATTCTTGGTTGCATGGTCGTATTATCCTGTGGTGGTTATGAATTGTACAATATGTTCGTGGACACCACGGTAGTCTGCGGATCGTGCATGCCACATCCAGGGCTTTTGAGGATGGCAGGCATTGAAATGGGAATATAGAGGCTATGGGATTGGCAAATAAGGTTTCCTGTGGGTGGTGTGCAAGGAGAGACTGTGGCAGAGGGTCCTTTTGCTGAGAGGAGTGCAGATGGCTGTGGCTATGTCTTTCAGGAGCAGCGTGTTTGGATTTTGAGGGACTCGTTGATACATTGGTTGCAGCTGTATGCAAAGCACTGGGGAGTGGCAAAACATCTTGGACTTGTTCATGTTGATGTGCAGTGGTACAGAGTGCACGTAATGAAGCGGGTGGATTTGCTTCCCCTTTGTGCCACTTTGGTGATGCGTCATCATCCAGACATTATTATTGTTCATTATGGAGGGAACAGTTTAGGCAATGTTGCAGGAATCTCACTGCAGTTTGTGATGAAGGAGGCATTTGGGAAGGTCATGGACATGTTTCCAAACTCCCGAGTAATTCTTTCTCGCATTGCCCAGAGCCAGATGTGGCTGCCCTCTACATCATTTGCTGCGCAAATAGAGAAAGTGAGGTGCAATGTCAACAAGGCTGTTTGCACATTTTTATAGATGTTGACATGTCGTCCTGCCACATTGAAAACATTACATTTCATAGCACTAATATTTTCTGCAGAAATGGAGTCCATCTTACTGATGCTGGCAATCAGCTTTTTTTGCGAAATATCCAACATGCTTTGCAGCTCTTTTTGCACATATAGGAAGCACTTCATAGTAGGTGTTGCCTGCTCTATCTCAAAATCTTGAAAAAAACCTCCCGAAAATAAAAAAACACAGAAAAGGCTCTTTACAGAGGCACCACTTGCTCCCGTAAAAGAGTGAAATGGTTTAGATGTGGTCACCAGCTACATTTTTTAGATGTCCGCGGACTACCGTGCTGTCCGTGGCCTCTGCAGGCTGCACAGGGTCCTGCACCATTTATTTGGTACTTTTATTTTTAAAATGTGAAAGGTGGCTCTGAAAAGAGCTGTTTCTCTTTTTGGTTTTTGTTGTTTTATAATATTTTTGGTGTTTTTTGTACATGACACAAAAGGAACGGGAATGGAAGTTAGGGTAGGGCAGGGGCACCAACAACAGGGATGAAGGGGCAGGTAGAGAGAGGAAGATGTTGGGTGGGCCTCATGGAGGTAGGGGTCAGTGTCCCTCGTGCTCCCAGACTGTAGCCTCGAAAGTACTCCGGAGTTGTTCCTGCATGCAGAGTACTGCATCACAGTACATACACAGTACAGTGACCCTTTGAAAGGTAAGGGTCCACACTGTGTGTATTGCCTGTGAGGCTTGGTCAGGGATCAGCAGCCTCACAGGAGTGTCCCTTGTGCTGACAGAAGCAGATGCGGAAGATGCGATAGAGGAACTCAACCCACTACCCTGTACAAAGGGGACAACCCTCCGAACTGCTGCTTTGTGGTTCGACCCCAGGTGTCGCCACATGGAGGTGGTCCCACAGCTGTACAGCCCAGGCTTCCCATGACTATTGCACTCAGTGCAGCGAACCTTGGCCGCACGCGCCTTCGGTACCCCTCAACGGTGGTAAAGAGCCTCCACACCCAAGACTCACGTTGGCAGCTGGCAGTGGGGACTTCCACTACTTCATCCTCCTCCTCTTCTTGATCCCCCTCTACATCACCACGCCTGTCCCCCTCCCCAGGCCCTCCAAAAGGTGTTAGTGGTGGTGATGAAGGTGCTGCTGAGGAGCCAGCAGCAGCCATGGCCATTACGTCCAACAGTAGGAATTCAGCAATGCTCCAGCAAGAGCAAAGCCAAGTGCTCTGTCCTGTGTAATATCTCAGCAAGTGGTCTGCCTTGGGTAACAGCTCAGCCAAGTGATCTGTCCTGGGTAACAGCTCAGCCAAGTGATCTGCCCTGGGTAGCCAAAACAGAATGAGGCACAGCTGTGGGATGTGGCATTTTATAGTGTGCAGGGGAGCGCTCCACGGACAGTCGCGCGCTCTGTGGACACTTCAAACCTCAAGGATGGCCCAGAAAGTTGCAAAGAGTCTCTAGATCACCAAGACAATGGTCTATGGACCTCTGCAAGAGTGACGTTTCACAGTAATACATCCTGGATTGGCCAAAAAAGCACTTTTTAGGTGTCTGGGGACCCAGACAGTATCTGCGGATACAGACCGACGCTCAGCGCGGGTGCGGTCACATGGGAATGTCACAGATGTCCGCGGGTAAGACAGCTGTCCGTAGGACACCTATTGCATGAGATGTGATGTGCGCATGCGCCTAGGTGTCCGTAGGACAGTAGCGGGTTCCCCAAATTAATTAAAAGTGCAACAGGTGCGGTTGGACAGCTCCAGACAAGCGCAGTGTTCAGTGGCACAGGAGATCATAAGCACGTGCGCACAGGTGTCCGTAGGACAGGGATAGTGCCCCCAAACTAATTAGAAGCGCGTCACAAGTTTATGGACCGTGCGAACAGGCGCAATGTGTTCTGAGGGCAAAGGGGATTAGATGTGCATTCGTCCAGGTTTTGGTAGTGTGCTTTTGTAAATTTAGTGTTAATCCGTGCAGTAGGTTTTTTTAAACGGGCCAAAAGTAGGTACAAATAAATTAGTGATATCTGGGTTCAGTCCATGGACTCACCTCTCTGTTCGGTCCACGGACGGGCCTCCGATTAGCCCAGAGGGTGACGTGATGTCCGCAGATATCTGACACGCCCACTGATTGGATGGTGAAAAGCGTTAAGTGCGTCAGATTTTTGGAAACGTCCGTCATGTTGGATTTGCGCACAGCGGCTAGTGTCTGCAGACAGCGCTGTAAAAACATATTAAAAAACACTACATTGCACTTGTCAAACTTATCAAACAATCTCTGGGGAGGTAAGAAGTGATATGGATGGGATGGGAAATGGCCGTAAGAAGCAAAATGACAAGCGTTTTTCATCCCTGAAGTCCCTGAACAGTCAGGATGTTCGGGTACAGTCCTGTGATGTTCACGAACACTTCAGATGTTCATGGACATCTATGCCTATTTCTGCATTACAGGGTTGGTGAAAAGCAGTTTTTGGATGGATTATAACTTTGGCGCCACTGAATGAAACTGCACTGGAATTTTATTCTAGACGTGATTCTGAATGTTTTTGGAAAGTGTGGCACCGTTCTGTCAAGAGGGAACAAAATTAGAAGGGGGTCCCAAAAATTGTAAAGGCTTATAAATGTGCTGCCATTTGACAAATCTACACAAGTTTGCAAAAAGATTTTAGATCTAGATATAAATATGTTTGTAAAGTTTGCTGGGATTTTGTCAAGAGGGGGATAAATTAGTGAGGGGGTCTCAACATTTTGAGATGGCTTATAACTTTGTTTCCATTAAATGAATGTGAGCAAAAGTTTTCAGAAAGGTTATAGGCCCAACCTTGAATGTGTGTGTAAAGTGTGAATATGACTTTATAGCATAACACAAAATGCTAATGGAAATGTTGGAAAATCTTATTGAGTCTATGTACTTTACTGATAAATGTAAAGTAGTTGGAGTCTATAAGATTTTTTGTTAGTTCTATTTTTTAACTGTGAAAGATGGTTCCTAAAGGAACCTTTCTTTTGTTGTTTTTAATGTATTTTTTAAAAATGTTTGTAGGAGAGGTTAGAACGAAAGGTGGGGAGGGAAATGAGGAAAGAGGCACCAAGCACTAATGTGAAGGGGCAGGTGGACAGGGGAACATGTAGTACATGTGTTTCTTCTGAGGTAGGGGGCAGTGTTTCTCATGCTCCTTGATTACAGCTTCAAAAGCACTTTGAAATTGAACCCCCCTGCAGAGTGGTGTATTACAGTATATATCTATCTTCGAAAGATGTGGATCAACAGCCTTTTCTATTGCTTGCAAGGTAGCTGGTGGGATTTTGTGTCCCACAATGGTAGGCTGTGTGGTTGTAGTATATGTTGAGGAAGATGTGGAGGAAGACAGCCTATTACTTGCTAAGAAAGGAACAACCTTTCTGAGAGCATTGCAGTGGTTGGATTTGGTATGGAGGCGCATGGAGGTGGTTCTGTAGGAGTATTGTTCAGGTAGTCCATGACTGAGTACAACGTTGCACTCTGTGCATTTCACTTTTGTAGCTTTAGCCTTTAGTACATTCCCAACAGTGGTAAAGAACTGCCACACCCATGATTCTCTGTGAGTGCTAGAGGTAGGCACTTCCTCTACCTCATCTTCTCGGTCCTCTTCATAGTCTTTGGAAGTACTGCACTTTGTTGTGTAGGTCTTCCAGCAAGTGGAGGTGGCTCTTGGGGAGGAGGAATGGCAATAGCTGATGACATTTTTAAGATAAATAGCAGTGTGGCTGACATTCTTCCAAGTATGTAATGTGTACTGTGTACCTTCAACTATCCCTCCTTAAATACCTCCCCTCTCAAGCCCTTCACTCCTCTACCTCTAACTCCTTCAGGGTCAGTCGTTTTTCAAAGAAAAGCAATGGAAGTAGATCTCTGTCTTCGGGTGGGGCCTCCCTTTGGAACAGCCTTCCTGCCACCTTGAAACTTGAGGAGAATCACCTTTGCTTCTGGAAGCACCTCAAGACCTCCCTCTTCGCTTCTGCCTTTTCCACTCTTCTCCCCTGCTGATATGTTTTCTCTCTCTGCACCGTTCACCTGGTCACCCTCTGTCCTTCGGGCACCGGCCACCCTCTTGCACTGCCTCCTGGCCACCCCCTGCACTGGGGTCTGTATCTGTACCCATACAGCCCCCCACCGACTTCTCTTCTGCACTTATCAGATACACCCTATCTGCCTAACATAGCACTTTACACTTGCTGGCTGCATTACCACCTTTAATTATTTATTTTTATTAATTTATTCTGTTCTCTCCTCTGTTCCACACTTTCCTCTTTCCCTTCCATGTACTTCACCTTTTTCCCCTTCCATGCACTTGCGCGTTCAATGTCATTGGGCCTAGTAAGATCATTGTTTTTGTTCTCCTCTGTTCCCCTCCCTTTGCCTGTTCGCGCTCTGAAACACTTGTGTACGAGTGCGATATAAATAAAATATAATTTCATAATTTACTAAATTGTAATGGATGTGCAAGGGTACGTTTTGAGGTTGAAAGTTCCTAGATCAGTACAAAATGCAATCCAAAATGGACTGGAATGCACGGACCTGATTGCAAAGTGCAGACACGTTCGCGGGCATGTCATCATGTCATGCGCGAGCGCATGGTCACATGGCACTGTCCGGAAGCTCCGCAATGAAGTCAAAAGTTTGTGGACATTGAGGGATGCAAAAACAGTGGAAAACATTGCAAAAAGTGTTTAGAAGTGTTAAAAATGATGCTAGAAGGTAGGGAATGCAGAGTTTTAAGGTGGAACGTTGTAAATTGGACAAAAATGTTGCTTTATTGGGGTACGTATGATATTAGTAAATTGTAGGAAAATATCATGCACTGGTAAAAACCCATGGACTTCACTGAAAAAACTTTATCAAAGGGACATTATGGTTAAGTTGCACTAATAGAATCCTATGAAATTCAATAAAAAAAACTTTGTTAAAGGGACGTTATGGTTACAAGTAAAACGGAAAAACCTCAGAAATTTGTGAGTTATGGTAAGCTAAGCAACCATAACTTGCACCACCACCATGCACTGCTAAGACTACCACATAGGGCATCAAAGATGACATCACAAATGTCATTGAGGACATCACTGATGACATCACATATCTGGGCCACTTGTTTTTGTTCACTGGCATATCTAGGCCAGGTGGCTTTGTTCACTGACAGAATATTAAAATTCAAAAAGGTTATATCTATCTAGACGTTAAACTTGTCATATGTTCTTAAAGTACTTTCCTTAGGATTTGGTCTCAGCTCATGGTGCAATTAATTTGTATACATGAAGATAAACCTTAATGTTATTAACATTTTCTGATGATGCTGTTTCTTTCTTGCTTACTTTAGTTTCCCTGTATATGCCTCTGATTTGTATGCATTGTGGGTCTTCATATGTATTGTTTGTACTAGCCCACATATGTAGTAAGTCTTGAATTGTTAGCTGGTTATTACATGTTTAACATTACTCAAAACTCTGATAAGGTAGCATTCATTATTTTACTATACACAATTGTAAGATTATATATATTGTACTTCTATGGTGCATGCTGCAGCCATTGCCTATGTTTATGTATGATTAGGTTCCTATGTTAACAACAACACTCCAATACAATGTTGTTTAGATGAGTACATTCTTTAATAGATTAAGTAGTCCATAATAGGTCTCCTGATCACCCCTGAAATCTTGTTACCAACATAATAAACACAACCCCTTGTAGGGACTTTTCATCAAAATCAATTTCACATGTGACATCATCACTGATGTCATCAATGACATTTGTGATGTCATCTTTGATGTCCTGGGTATTAGTCTTAGCAGTGCATGGTGGTGGCGCGAGTTATGGTTGCTTAGCTTACCATAACTGGTGAATGTCTGACGTTTTCTGTTTTACTTATAACCACAATGCCCCTTTAACAAAGTTTTTTCATTGAATATATATGTACATATATATATATATGTATATATATATATATATTCCAAAGAAAGGGAAAAAATGATTTCTTCTTTTTCCCAAACAGGAAGGCACTCCAAACAATGAATTACTCGCCAAAGTAAAGCTTCGTCCGTAATTGAACACAAAAAGCAATGGGTTTTCCTTTAAAAATATCCAGTTTTATTACGGCATCAGCCAAAGTAGAAAATCACATGGTACAACACGTTTCACAGCTTCCTCGCTGCTTGATCACGTACAAGTGAGTGCTCAGTGACATTGTGTATATATACCCACCATTTCCCAACTCTATGGTTCTTTATATGTATATCTTAAAAGGTTAAAGCATTCAGGCAACAACATTCATATAGAGACAGAAGAGACAAAAAACTAAAATATAAGAGCACCAATTGACAAAATATAAGCCTAGAAATTTCACAGTGAAAAACGCTTGGATGGTTTGTAGTTTTGAGACAGGCTGAGGCTTGAAAGGCTTTGATTCGAGTCCTCAACTCCATATTTACCCTTTTAACGTAATAATAATGCACTCTTGTGGAAAGAGTGCAACGTTATCATCACTTCTCAGTACGGCTGCTATCCAAACGGAGGAAGAACAGCACTCAACAACAATAGTGTTCAATGTGTATTCATACTGTATGGAACTTCTTGACACCGGTGCTGTATAAAGGCCTCTCTTCAGGACTGACATTCTCTTACTGGCACAACCCAGAATGTACCATCAGGGCTTCTATACAGTGTTATAGGAGTACTGAGCGGTCACTTTTCACAGAGTAAGTGCAAAGAGTGATTGGGCACGAAGTGAAGACAGAAATTTATATACGTTTTGAGAAAGTGCTATGCACATTTTATCATGTGGCCACATCAATGCTCACGTCTTCCATGCTTAAGATGACTGACAGCCATATGCACTCGAAAATGCTCTCTATGGAGTTACAGTAGCCGCAGTCCGCTGAAAAGCTGAACATCCTTGTGGGTCCTACATACACCACCAATCACACCCCAAATAAAATGTCTTAACATTGCCCTCCAAAAGGAAACTTACCCAGAGTATACACATAAAACATACAGCCTGGTTCTGCACAAAAGTACGGGTTATCTCGTACTTTATGCATAGCAGTCCTCGGCACAACAAAGACAAAAAGAGTAGTGAAGGCGAGCGACAGAGGAAAGTGTGTGTGTGTGTGTGTGTGTGTGTGTGTGTGTGTGTGTGTGTGTGTGTGTGTGTGTGTGTGTGTGTGTGTGTGTGTGTGTGTGTGTGTGTGTGTGTGTGTGTGTGTGTGTGTGTGTGTGTGTGGTGAGTGGGTGAGTGGGTGAATGTGTGAGTGAGTGAATGTGACTGAGCAAGCAAGTGCATGAGTTGGTGGCTGAGTGAGTGGGTGGAGGAGCAAGTGAGTGGGGGGAGTGGTGGGGTAGAAAGGTGAGTGGGTGGATTAGTGGGTGGGTAAAGTCATGAGTGATTGGGTGGGGTTCATGGGGTCCAGGTGGGTTGATGGATGGATTGGGTGAGTGAGTGGGTGATTTGGTGAGTGTGCTGGTGAATGGATGAGTCGTATATTAGCCTCCAAGAACAACCAGTCTGTGTATCCATCTCCAGTGTGCATGCGAGAACAGATAGGCCCATCCTCAGTATGGAGCAAATTAATCTGACTGAATGATTGACTGATCAAGCAATTGAGTGAGTTGGTGGTTGAGTGAATGGATGGAGGAGCAAGTGATTCGGAGGAGTGGGGCTAGAGAAGTGAGTGGGTGGATTAAGGGGTGGATAAAGTCATGAGTGATTGGGTGGGATCCATGGAGTCCAAGTGGGTTGATGGATGGATTGGGTGAGTGAGTGGGTGATTTGGTGAGTGTGCTGGTGAATGGATGAGTCAGCCTTCAAGAACCACCAGTCTTTGTAGCCATCTCCAGTGTGCATGCGAGAACATATAAACATATAGGCCCATCCTCAGTATGGAAGAAATTAAACTACTTGTCGAATGAATCAAAGTATGGTCGCATGAGAAGGCAGCACAGTCAGGGGTGTTGCTAGGTCTGGAAAAGACCCGGGGCTACGCTGATGTCGGAATTGTTGGGACTGGGGGCTAGCTAGACTTTTGGCAGTAGCTCCTGAGATTCTATCCGGGGCTACAACCAAAGGGCCAGGGGCTATAGCCCCCTTAGCCACCCACTAGCAACGCCTCTGAGCACAGGCCTCAAATATCACGATAGTCAGTTATGGTATCACAATCAAGACACGTTATTCTAATTGGGCAACCAACTGAAGATCCCTATGGGAGACTTGGTTCAATAGCCAAAGCGCTGCAATCCGACAATAAAGGATTCAATACAAGACCGACGCGTCTCATGGAAAGGCCACAGCAAGGTGCAGCCTGTTGCAGCCAGGTGTGCACCGACCCACGCAAAGAAAACATTATCAATAGTTTCACGGTCAGGCCGGTCATTAATCAATTGGCACATGGTTCGGACAGGACAAGCAAACAGCAGCCTAGAGTATAAAAGAAGCAGCAAGTGCATGAGAAGTCTGAAGGGGTCAACATGTGGGTCCTTGTCTTCCTCGTGAGCATTGCCGCTGTGTCTGCTGAACCACGCAGCTTCCACAGGTAAGAGTCTGAGACAGTGGTGTCTGCCTTCCACACCCCTTGTTATGTTGAGCTCCGTCTCCCTTGTTTTATACCCTGGGGAGCACACGTCACCCCCTGGCCGTGCGTGGACTGTCTCCCCCGGCTCCTTCTTCTGAGCTATTCCATCTGGCCTGCCACACGTGTGTTTTCAGTCTCGGTGAGGAAAAAAAGTCACCCTGCCTGCTTGAGTAATGTAGTAAAAGATGGTCTTATATTGCGCTACGTCTGCCATTTTTGCTGCCACTTGCCAATTCCTAGGCCGTTGGTGTTGCCTGGATCCAAACCAGTAACACTCAGATCTCCAATTCATCCACTTGGACAACGTGTCAATGAGGCAGCTCTCCAGGGTAGTTGGTGTAATGTTGGTATAAAGTGATTCTATCTGAAATGCGTCACCTGCTACAAATATTTATTCCGGATTGACATCATTTCGTACGTGTTTCAAACATCGTTCACGTTGCTCTTTGAGTGCCTTGAGCTAACTTGTTTTTTAATGTATTGCGTAATCGAAAGCGATTTCGTACAGAGTTTTTAAAATCTAAACATTTTTAAGCACAAATACACAGGGCCTGATTTATAAAGCGTTTTCTAAGGAATAATGCGTTTGTAAATTACTCAGGGAAATGAACCACATTCCGTAAAAACTGAAACAAAATGAAATGCTCTATAAGTACGCCCATTCTCAGAGCAGCGTGTTTCTGTGAAGCAGTGAAGGCGGGAATGTCAAAGCAATGCAATAAATCCGTTGAGATTACTCAGTATCACACGACGCTGAGGTGAGAGAATAACTCGTGACTTGTTTCCAGAATGTATTTGTAAAAAACGGTGTTCAGAGAAGTATCGGAACACACAAATTATGAACAGCATTTACTGTACTATCTACTAAATGAGGAGGGATAGGTCAGGGGCGACGCGTTTGTCATGGAAACAAGACAACTCAGCGCAACACAGTTTCGAATTCCACCCGCTCTTGGAAACCAATCTCTGGTATTGAGCTTGTTGCAAAAGAACAATTATAAATGTAAGCCATATTTTAAGTGGGGATATCCCCGAGGCAGGCTGTGCTAGATGGTAACAGCGTGTCAGCCCTATTTAAAGGCCAGAGTGAAGGAATGATCACCCAACATTAGCAATGGGCTGACAACCAATAACTCTGCTTTCCTGAAAAAACTCGTGTGGGCAAGGGATTGTCTGTGAAAAGCAAACTACATCAAATCCTAAATGTTTGATAAGGTTGATCAAAAATAGCCTCTTTTCCATTTTCGATCCAGCTGATGGAGCGCAGCAGTGGAGCCGTCAGGAGAGGTGACCGCAGGCACTTTTGTATTAATGTATTATATGTTTATAAGAAGGGGCAGCTGGAAAATGGAGGACATGGGGAATGGAAGCATATAGACGGCTATGAACATGTGCTTGCACTTTCGAATATAGCATGTGCTTCGTGCAACCTGATTGGATAAAGTGAACCACCATGGTGCTAAGAGTACATGTTTAGAGCAAAGGTTCAGCTGCAATGTACACACTCCACAATTACTGCACTGACTATCAAGCTCATAACTGTATGTTAACTATCTCAACAAATTAGAAGTGCATATTTGGACATCTGGCAAATTTCTTATACGCCAATGTCGCAAGACATCCGTTGGGGCGCACTGTCACCTGGCATGTGAGTGTCACTGCCCCAAACTCCTTGAGCTTTCATAGGTTCCGATCTACCAGGACATCTTACAATTTTACTATTAGCTGGGCTGTATTGGAACTAAGAGGAAACTGCCAGTAGGCTAGTGGGCAGCCTGTTTCTATTTCTATGATCACCTGTATATCCTGTGGACAAGTGATTCAAAAAACACGTTTAACAACTTGCTTATTTAGACTCAAATTAAAGAAGGGGTTGGACCTGAAAGTTGCAGGTAATAAGGCAATATCGAGAAGAAATAAGGACATTTCCAATTTTCAACAGTGTGAAGGATGGTGAAAGACAAAGTAGGTGGTCTCCCAGCTGTCCCACACCTTCAGTGGTGTTCTTCTGAAACATGAGGTTCAAACCTCGTCGCACAGGCCCCTGTCCCTCCAGGGGCTCCCTAGTCTACAACACAATATACAACAGATGTGACCACAAGAAAGCTCCAAACCTATTCTTAACAAGCCATTACCCTTAATGCTAAACCCTAGGCAAAAGCAGACTGTTCACATTCTTGGCCAACAGTAGAATTACGTAGCCTAGAGCACAATGCCCAGCCCTATTCTTATAATAAAAGAAAGGTGTTTCTCTTGTTAAGGCTTATCAAAGGTTTACTCCAAGCTTGAACCAGTCTCTGATCTTTCTACTTTCAGATTTCTCCTCATGAGCACTCCTAAATCTCTCGCTCCTAAGGCTTGTTTAAATGTTGCTGCATTCCTTTGTTCATCGAGCTGCTGGGAGCCGTCTCTCTTCTTCCTGAAGTCCTCCTCGCCGGACTTTCCACTCTTGCATTAACAGAAGAAGTCCTGGGAAGAGCCTTTGCTCATTTCCTTGGATGCTGAGATCTTCGTTGTCTCTGGGTGCAAGTCCCGAAAATCACACCTGTAGAACAGAGCTGTTTGCTCAATGGGTAATTTCGTATTGCTAGAGCGTTTTGAACCCACTTATGTGAGGACTTATCTTGGGGTCCTGGGGTGCTGATTATTCAAGATACCCACCCCCAAATGACCCCTGATCCATGGTAATGCTTCCTGGGAGACAGGTCTTTACAGCATGTCCAATAGACTTCTATTGGAGGTCCTCTTGGTCTGTTATTTCTTTGTCTGGGGCCTGAGCGGATTTGCTGACCACTGGAACACTTCTTTCGGGTCTCCACTGGCCGTTCATAGGAGTGATTATCGTGGAATCCGCACCTGTGGGGTAGATCAGACTTAGCTTTACTGAAGCCAATGGCTCTTTAACCTTTCTCATTCCTTTCAATGGTCCTGTGAATGTACTTGCTCCTGGACATTGTTCATGGGTCCCCTAGGGGTTCAATGAGCTCTGGACCAATGATATATCATATTCTTAGTACATACCAGTGATCTTCTATTCCCTTTTAAAGACATACCATGCATTTCATATATTCATGGAACTGTGCAAAGTGTATTTTTGCAGTGCAAAGTCTGTGGAAAGACATTGTGCACTGCACAAATGACTGCACACTGACTTTGCGTGGACTTTTCACTGCAAAAATATACTTTGCACAGTTCCGTGAATCAGGGTTTGTTTTGGCAGTGCAAAGTCACTTTTCAGCAGTGCAAAGTCACTTTGAGCCGTGCAAAAAATTCCATGAATAGGGCCTTAACTCTCTACATGACCGGTCCATCTGTATGCCCATTCTTCAAGGTATTTTCAGTTTATTTTATTTATCTGAATGTTACCCACAAAAACATTTCACAAAATAGGGTGCCAATCTGCAACACTCCATGCTACTTCAATGCCATATTTTCACTGCATGCCGGACAGCCATGGCCCTATTTCGCCGTTTTCCTCCTCTGCATTCACCTATCACACAGTATATTTTTGACTTGGGCTCTCTTCTCCTGCCTGCTTTATAACCCCTGTATTACCATTCTGGAGTTTGTTTGGTCAGGGAAACGAAACACATTCCCCAAACAAATAAAAGCCTTCATGCCCCCCACTTAGGGGTTGCCCCCCCCCCCAGGGAGCTCCAAGGATTGGCAGGGGGTCCTCATGCTTAATGAAGGTGACTGTGTTTAATAGACAGTATAAGCAGTAGAAAATGTGTTCATATGTAATACTAAAAACAGCCACATTCATTCCTTTCTAAATAGCCTCTTCCCCACCCCCGGACACCCTTCAGCCCAACCCTAGAGGGTCCAGACCCCCAGTTTGAAGACCACTGATTGGCCTTTGAATTTACCATGTAAATGTACTGCCCTTGAGACCAGTGACACATGCTGCCTCAGCATGTTCCCAGGCTATAAGAAACATAATCCCTCTCACTTTACCCTGCATCATCTCTGCTTCAATGCAAGTTTGTTTTATATTTCCTTTCTATCCCCTAACACTTCTATCGCTTTTTCTCTCCCCCGCAGACAACAATGTGCCTTCCCCTGTCGGGGGCAAAGCACGCCGACTTCCAGACAGGTCTCAGTTCCCTGAGACTAATACAGTGGTGATTTGGGGCAGTATGAAAGCTCCCTAACATATCACAGGCATTAATGCATGGGGCGTGCATATACATTTATAGATGGTGGTTGCTTAGTGTAGGCAGTAGTTTCCATGTTCTGCACGCGGTAAAATCCCATGGGGAATTCTTACTCGTCGTTAGGTGGTATTTAAAAAGCCTGATGCTTTTATCATTGCCACCATACACATGCGTGTTGATCGGGTAAATTAGTACATTGACAGTAGCTTGAGCTGGCAAGAGACTGCAGAAGGTCTGAGGCCGGGAGGATAGCACAGGGGCATCACGCTTGCCATGGCAGGAAGAGAATGCAGCGCACCGGTTACCACACTTAGAAACCTCGGGGTATTAAGTGCGTTATAAATAACCGATTGCAGTTATATTTTTATTTTTATTTTCCCAAGCACACATTTGAACGAGAACATGCATTGCTATCCTATTGCTCACATGTAAGTAGCATACAAGCAATAATGGCTGTAGATGCATGGGTGCACAGCCTCCAGCAGGTTGTAATCTCAGGTGCATTGTAACACAGAGTGCACAATGGGATGTAAACTTGAAAATCAGAGAGCTGTGTATATGATTAGGAACGGAGAGGGTTTGTAATGAACTGTCTACATTCGTATGTATTTTCTCTGACAGGGAGAAGGTGTTTCGTGCAACCCCTCAGAATGAAGAGGAAGTAGCCTTCATCACATCCTTGACCAGTTCTATCCAGGTGATGTACACATAATAACCACTAAAAGCCTAAAGAAATGCTCCTGCTTATTCCTTGTGTGGTGACATTTTTGCACATACAAGACTTCAAATGCTAGTTATGTTTTATGTTGTATTATTATATAAGATGCCTCCTGTGACAATGCTAACAATCTCCTGTGTGTCGGGGGTCATGTCCATACCGTTCCTATTCTTTTCATGGCAAATTTTGTTTTTCATACATTTTTGAAGATGTGTTTTACCGCCTGTGATTTGTTTTTCTATGGTCTGTTCCTCTCACCCTTTTTTTCATTTTTTCATCATTTATACAGGGTAGAAACACCCCCCTAGTACCTTTTATTTCCTTATGCCCCTTTGCTAATTGTAGGTCTGGGTGGAAAACTGAAGAGTTAGGCACTCACTTTATAGGGTAAACATGCTTTGTAAGCTCCATTCCCATGACAGGGCTCCTTCAGCCCTCCCTGCTTCACAGGTGGATAAATTGGGTACCAAGGCCAATATATTGAGTACCATTACATTTGATAATAACACATGTTATTAAAGTGCTTAGAAGTGGGAGAAATCCGGCATGAAGCAGTGTTAAGTCTGTTTGTATTTGCTTTACTCTCTGGCATTTCCTTCAGTCACAGAGCATAGCCAGGAGCAAAATTATGGTATGGCTTTATTTTGCCAGTCCACTGAGCAGCAATGCAGAAATTGAGTAATGGCAGCCAAGAGGTGATGTGCTTATAGAATCATCTAGACGTCCTCACATCTACCTAAGTATGTCAAATGCTTTGCAATTGGAAACAACTATTCACCTAGGCAGAAGATTGTTTCCTTGAACAAGCACATCATCTCAAACATGTACTCCTTCGAAAATGCAAGTGGCACAAACACTTCAATACACACAATTAATGGTTACAGAATTCCTTTTCTGATGTACTTGTGAGAGCCTTCACGGTGGACCATTGCAACGTTACCACCTGATCGGGCGTGCCAAAACGGGTGTTATTGCTATTGTCAGCACAGGTTTTAAATCTGGAATCCCGGGGTGCTAACAGGTATGTATTTAAGATGGCCGCCATAGAGCTGGAAGGCGGGCTCCATGCAGATGCCCTCCTCTATTTCCATGGTAGCTAGGGGGCCAGGACAGATGCTGGAGTGGAGGCAGCAATTGCCGCCACCAAAAGTATAAGATGTGTGAGGTAGGGGCGAGGGGAGGACATGATGCCTGAAGAGGACAATATGGCGGGGTGGGGAAGCAGCCGTCAGGCTGCGCAGAACGAGGGCTGAGATTGTGGGATTTAGCCCACAATCCAAGCAACCTAATTGGTTGGCACCCCTCGACCGGTAGCTAATTGTATTTACTGGCTTAGATGAGCTGGTTCTACAAAAGTTTCAGGAGGATAGCTCAGAGGCAACATGCTCGCCTTGGAAGCAAGACGACACAGAGCAACACAGGTTCGATCCCCCGGGTCCACGCTTAGAAACCTCTGGGTATTAAGCGCGTTATAAATAACTAATCATATCATATATCATAAAAGCAGTGTTCGATTTTCCAGCACATTATCAGTAGATTTGCTGCAAGAGTAGAGAGGAGTAGCAAGTGGATGAACTGTCCAAACTGTGGAAGGATAAGAGAACCCTCTGGAAGCCCATTTGAGACAAGCACATCTCTAAAGGTCAGCCACCCACTAATACATGGAAATGGTCTGGATAGGAAACCAAGGTGTTTTGGCAAGTTGGCACTGGGCACAGTCAAAGTGTCCCCGTGCATGTGCTCACATGCACAGAGAGTAGCAGGAAAGGAGAACACATTCCAGATCAGGGAAGCACTTGGGACCCTGCCAAATGCCCATCGTTTCAGATGAGGAGTATCCTTTAGGGGGAAACACCAAACAGGGCATGGGGTAATTGGAGAGAGAGGGGAGAGTGAGTGCAGGAGAGAGAGAGAGGGAGAGAATGAAAGAATGTGACAGGGAGAGTTCAAGTTCAATTTTCTACCTGGTTCTAAAATGAAGCCACTCTTTCTATTTCCTCATTCCAAAGTTCAGATTGGCGGCTGATCTTATCCATCTCATTTTAATTGCTGTATGGATAATGCCGCTCAGCAATACATTAACTTTTATTAAAAAGCAATAAACTTAGAAAAGCACAGATAACAAAAATCAATGTGAGGAAAAATCAATCTTCGTTGAGTTATTTTTTCAATAATGTGTTTTTTTACGTAAACCCAGAATATATGTCTTGTCCGATTCTTGAAGCGGGCCCATTGCACATTAAATATTGTAACTATCCAGCAAAAGGAACATTGAGAAAAACCTTTTTTTTAAAACACTTTATTTAGCCACTGAAACCTTACAACCTGGTGCCTCTACCAGGACTGTCTCATTAATGCCATTAATCCTCGATAATAGAAGGTGCTCAAAAAGAGGTGTTTGGGGTCATCTTGTTTGTCACTTTCTAAAACCCCTGTCTCCATGGGCAATCTACAGTAAACATGAACACAGAAGCCACAACGGTTACACTGACACATCCAGCAGTAGCATAGTTCATTCAGAACAGTGAAGCATTATGGGACTACATAAAACCTTTACACTAAGGGCCTCATCACGAGTTGGGAGATATCCCGACGGTAATACCACCCAACTGTAATTGCGTTAGAGCCACACAGTCTGGCATTATTAGCGCTGCATCACGGGTTGGGCATCATCGGTAAATCCTCATTCCCCATTGGATACATTGGACCAAATGGGGCATTTTCGGAGCCAATACTGTACGTTAATACAGCTGGTGGTAATTGGGCTGAAACAGGATGCTAAATGGGATTTTCACCTCCAGAAAAAACTGGCGTTAAAACAGCCCATTTAGCGCCAAACTCATGATCGGGCCAGCCCTTAAATGTGGCGGGAATAGCGTTACCGCCCCAATTAACAGCTACGACCCAACTCATGATGAGGCAAGTGTTTTTGTCTTTCAACAAACAACATTAATTCAAAATCTCATTTTCAAGCATGGGGTTATGGGAAATTTTAAACTCTTGACAACCTGAAGGCAGCTGGAAGCTAAGTTCAGCTTAATGCAAACAGGGCTGGCTCGATTTGTGATCCTTAATGTATTTTATTTCCATCTGGAAATGATACAGAATTGTACACAGGATTGGCTGACTAGCCACTACTCACTATGTTACGCATTGCAGCTACCTTACTCTGTATCCCTCGAATTTGCTGCTTTCTCCGATGATAAAAGGATTTAGGTCACTTCTATCAGACGGTATCGTACCAAAACATCGAACCATTTTACTGCAAATCCATTAGCATGGGATTTTTAACACTGAATTTAACTGAAATGATATATAACGGAGGGGGGGGGGTGGGGTCTTAATTATGGTGTGGGGGCTGGGAGGGGTGGTCTGCAGGGGTCTCTCCCTGCAGACATTGGCACAGAAATAGATTAAAAGAAAAAAAGTCGATGTTATGGGACTCACAGTAAAAAGTTCGATGTTTTGAGGTAGATCCCTATCAGACTTGTAACAGTAGAAGAAAGTGTGCCAGCTCCTTTGAGTGCAATATACGTGTCAAGGGCATTGATTGGGATCATCAACCCTGCACATTAAAATAGTTCACAATGTCGAAAGAAGCTGGAGCGCACACTCTTCGGGGCCCTTTCTTTGCTCCCCAAGCAGCTCAGGCTCGGTATCAGCATTCTCCACTGTCCTACACTACATGTATATAGCCCCTCTTCTGTCTCCTCCATCTTGTGCTACAGCACTGAGGCTGATATCAAAAACCCATGGCAGGTTCTACGTTAAGGCGAATATATGCTGTCACCTGAGCCACTACTAGTAGGGATGTAACAGAGGCCACGCGTGTATCAAACCTGACCCTAGGGCTTTTTAGAGCGGTACAATCCGAAATGGGCACGTTGTATGGTGGCAGCAATCCGGCCGTTGTCTGGCCCTGCAATCATGTTTATTCCATGGTGAGGATTTTTCCCAGCAGTGCGAAAGCTCTGGGAAAAGAGGCTTCCAGAACTCTGTTAATGCGTTTGGTCTATTTAGAATTTACTATATGCTACAGCACAACAATAGCCCAAAAGGGTGTCTAGAAACTGATCACCAGGCTGCCTTACTCCAGGGAGAGGTTGTTTGCACTATGCCTCACATGAACTTTCACCAATGACTGACTGCACTGGCAAAGGCTGATTGGAGTTGTAGTCCAAAACCTCACGGAGCAGCAGTTGTTAGATGTGTCTGTAGGACTCATGCACGCGGAATGAGATGTTAGACGTATTCCACCCTCTTTTCATGGCTGTCAGTAGGCCAACTCATCTGTTCTTTTCTGATTTTTGCAGGTGGCTTTACATATTCTGTTATCAGGCCTCTGTGTTTCCAGTGCCCTTGGAAACCCAATAACACGCCATGTGAAAAAAAAAAAGAAAACCGAGCCCACGTGCTTGCATTTGTTTCCGTGCAGTGTAAAAATGGCTGTGCAAAGCAAAATCATTATTACAGTGTTCGTGGGATGACTGCCCAGCCTGGCATTTTTTAATTATCCGGGAATATGGAGGGTGTAGTCACTGACTTCAAGGTGAAGTGTAAACATTCTGCAATTAATGAGCTGCCTTCTCCGCCCCCTATGCTTCTACTCCACATCGCCTCCTTGGGCACAAAAAGACGCTGTGCCAGTGAGAAAATATGCCCCGTCCTCTGGCTCCCAATGCAGATCATGCCAAAATAAATCCCGTGTCCTTTTGAAGGATTCTCCAGCAAGAGGCCTCCCAGATCCCATGCCAGCCTGACATTGACCTGAAATGGCAGTGACTGCCCAATAATTAGTTACAAAATAATGACTGCAGGCAGACAGTGCCCGAGCTCACTGCATATAACACACATAGACAGTTTAACTGCACAAGAGGAGTAAGGGCTTAATTCATGGAACGTTTAGCGCAGTACGAAGCGATTTTTCACTGCGCTAATAGTTCCATGAATTAGGCCCTAAGGGCTCGAATCATGGAATTTTTTGCATGGTACAAGGTGACTTTGCACTGCTGAAAAGTGACTTTGCATTGCCGGCACAAACCCTAATTCATAGAACTGTGCAAAGAGTATTTTTGCCGTGCAAAGTCATTTTGTTCAGCAAAAATGACTGTGTACTGACTTTGCACAGCAAAAATACACTTTGCACAGTTCCATGAATCAGGGATTGCGTCGGCAGTGCAAAGTCACATTTCAGCAGGGCAATGTCTCATTGAACCAAAAAAATTCCATGAATTGGGCACTAAGTTGCTTTTAATGTCGGATACTGATCCTGCTCCCAGTTAGTGCAGTCTGTAATTAGAAGTTGGGGGCGGGGCAATTACAATCTGCTATACTGGTTCATGCACCATGCAATCATTAGTAATACAAGTGCAACTACATGCCAGTATTTTGTTTACGCAGAATACAATGCGGACTCTCTATAACCTAGAGTAGGGGTCTATAGCCTTTGGCTCACTAGATGTTTTGGACTACAACTTCCATCAGCCCTAAACTGCAAAGTCAATTTGGAGGGATCATGGGAGTTGTAGTCCAAAATATTCTGGAGAACTGCACTTTACAGACCCCTGGCCTAGCATTTCCGTTCTCTGTAGCTGGAGGGCTGAGAATTAGCACTGCCATCTCCTGATTCTGTTGTACCACTCCTCTGTCTTCTTTGGTTTCAGGTGCAGCCCTGTGACTATTGGCTGGTGCCCTGGTACCATCTCATCAAGGGGTTGCTGGGGATTTCGCTGGTGACTCCTCCTTTCTGGGTTTTAGGCATTCTGGGACCATGCAAACTGCTGATTCTGATCTTCAGTTTACAGACAATGCCATCTGCCCCACTAAATAGGTGCGGCCGTGCCAGCACTGGCGTGCTCATTATGAGTATCGCTGCATTGGTCGAAATAGGGACTATGTGCAATTCTGTCTATTTTCAATGACCACGCCCATTATGAATAATGAGGTGTTTGCCACATGCTGTATTTGTTAAATACAGCATGCTTTCAAAACTGACCAATTTAGTGACAGAATGCTGTCCAATTGATTCATCATAACCAACAATGACGTGTTTGCACACATGTGTTTCCTTTCCTCCCTCCCCTTTGTTCATTGCTCATTATTTCACCATTTTCAAACCAACAACATTGAATGCAATAGCCCGTGCATGCCCTCAAATACCCATTTATTCTGAATGCTTAAGCCAAGCCAATGAGTTGATGACAAAGATGCTTATTGTCCTATTTTTGACCCTCGCTTCAGGCTGACTTCTGGTCCCCAGATTCCGTTGAACTTATCAAGCCTGAAATGCATGTGGATTTCCGCGTGGAGGCGCAAAAAACCTACAGGGTCGAGAGATTGCTTGCAGAAAGTGGAGTGCAATACACGTATGTTCCTCTTTGATTCTGTGGTTCCTTCACACAATAGCTGTGCATGTTTAGTGTCTGTGGCAACAGAGTACCTGAATGCGAAATTGCAGGCTCCAGAATGCTGTGCTAATATTGGGGCCACCTCAATACATGCTCTAGTTTGCAGTTGCAGCATAAGGATGTAACATTTGCAGGCATTGTGTATACATTGCAGGTTTTTACTACTCACTAGAAATATTTTCAGGTCTCCATTCTGTGCTGTAGCTCAAGTTCAAATAACAGAGGATCATTCTGGTATCAAACTGAGAAAATGATGTCCTTGGTGATTTGGATGTATTAACTCAACTGTATTGAAGTGTGTTTTATTGGTTTACGAATGACAGCATGTATTAGACTGTCTTCCTATAAAGAAATGGCCATCATCATCTGATTTTAGACCTGATGCACCGTAGAATGATGATGTGCAAGACACCCTAATAAACTGGTGTCACCAGCAGTGTCTTGTATTTAGGTTTTCTTCTTTACTGGATTTGTGTAGATTTTATAGATATATACATATTTGTATTTCTCTGCCCTAAGGTTCCCCACGTCTAAGTGTTAAAAAATGTCTCGAAACGTAAAGGTTGACACTGCCAATTTCATTCATATTAGACATAATTCTTTACAGCAAATGTTGGTGAGATATATGTAAAGTTGTTGACAATTAAGCAATATTCCCAGACCGGCGGCGGCATTACCGACTCAGGTAATGCCCCGGAGCCCATAGTTATAGGCCCGTGCGAAACGAGAGCCTTAACGAAGGCCCCGGGGCATTACCAGAGTCGGTAATGCCCCCACCACCAGGGGCATATGGCTATGAGTACCCCGGCCCGCAATATCTGCGTGACCGGGGCACTAAAAGCATTTTTTTCTGTTCTGCGACACAAAAACAAAAAAGAAATGACCAATAAAATGCCCATGGCGGCCATCGGGAGCAGACACGCTGGGAACAGAAGTCTTCCCAGCGCGTCCTTTCCCAAAAGAAGACAGAGAAGAAGGTAAGTGGGGTTGGGATAGAGGGGGAAAAAAAAGGAAAAAAAATAAACGTACCTGGGTCCCCGGCTGGGGGACGATGGAAGCTTCCAGCCGTGTGGAGGCACGGAGCGGGGATGCCCCCACTCCGAGTCTCCACACGGCTGGAGACTGCCATCGTCCCCCACCTTTGACAAAGGAGGGAGGAAAGGGAAAGGGAAAAAAAAAAGCCTTACCTGTGCCCTCGGCGGGGAGCGAAGGCCGCCGTTCAGCCGTGGGGAGGCTCGGAGCTGGTTGTCCCCACTGAGGACAATGGCAATGGATCCCCAACCGAAGGATTCCCGGCCAGGTAACGCCTTGACGTGGGCCAATCAGAATGATTCTTTCATTCTGACTGCGCCCTTGCTGGGTACTAATACTGGATACAAAATCTAGAAATTAAGAAAATATTGTTAAATTGAAACAGTGAAAGATGTATTTACATTGGAAAGTACATAGGATGAGACTGTCTACATTTGTAAACAAGTTATTTTTCAATATACAATTTTAAAAACAGTAAGAAATTAACATTTGCATGCAGAAGAGCTACATTGACACCACCATGCCCACTCAAAACATACCCAAAGCTATCATCTCAAGAATCACAGAAGAAGACACCTGAACCACTGTAAATGAAAATATATTTAAATCTCATGAAAAAAATCATTTTGTCAATATCCCAAAATCATGATCCGAAAATGCAGTGAAAATCTACATTACGCCTATGGAAAACTTTAGAGGTAACCTCTGAAACACCATTGGAGTCACACATCCTTAGACCATGTGAAATAGCAAAGAGATGCCCATCCCTAAAATTCAGGAAGAGCAAACTAGCTTAAAGCACTGCATCATAGCATACACACTTTGTATAATCCATTCAACCATTTTATAAACTTTTCCAATTGTACATAATTAGAGAATGATTCTGGATCTAATCGATTGCAATGACACGATGCATCATGGGGTGCACACTTGGTAATGTTCAAATACAATGCAAATTCTACCAATTATTCATGAATCTGATTTATTTATGTAGCATTCTGATCGATGACCTGCAGTCTGCCTTGGAGAACCAGCGTGACAGCAACATTCGTGCTGCTCACAGTTATGAAAAGTACAATGACTATAACTCGGTGAGATATTGAGCCGTATTCGCTCCATTGTGTTCATCACGTTTAAGTCTAGAGATGATATTTTATAGCATCATCTCTCTCGTTTGTCTTAAACAGATTGTTTCCTGGACTGCTAGCATGGCTTCTCAGCATCCATCGCTCATCTCTCGCTCTCAGATTGGAACGTCATATGAGAATCGCCCTATCTACGTTCTTAAGGTATTTCCCGAAAAAAAATTCTAATGGGGTGGGGGGGGTTAAGTGGCAGTGGCGTCTTGCCTTCTTTGGTCCTTTTTATTAAATAATATCACATGAAAAAGTTCTATGTCCTAGATCTCCTATTCTTTCCTGAGGGGCTCCTATTTATATGCCAACAAGGATGAAGCATTTGTCATCCAGATCACTTGAAAGTGTGGTGGATTTACTGGGGTTAATTCTGGGATGGATAAAAAAAACAATGCTTGGATCTAGAATGGCACAAGAGTCCAGCCAATGGCACTGGCATGCCTTGCACATGTCTTGGGAAGTGGGCTTGGGTAACTTCAGTTTTCCATCATGGAAGGAAGCCAACCAGATCTCAGGGAATACTCTGGCATTTATCTTGTAAGATAAGTAGCCGCTTTGCGACAGCTCTCAAAAAAGTTTTAGAGGGGATGCAAAACAAATGAAACCATTGGCAGTTGTACAGCCTTTACAAACATTCCATTTCTAACCTTTTTAAGCAAATACATATATTAATGTTTGGAGGACAAACTATTGAAGTCAAGCTATTAAGTTA
Source organism: Ambystoma mexicanum (assembly GCF_040938575.1). Lineage (NCBI taxonomy): Eukaryota > Metazoa > Chordata > Amphibia > Caudata > Ambystomatidae > Ambystoma > Ambystoma mexicanum. The sequence continues at coordinate 722,629,351 of NC_090932.1, forward strand.
GTTTGTTTTCATTAAATTGTATTTTAGAAGCTTTTAGATTGAATTATCGGAAGGAGTCAGGTTTAAGGTCATCCTAACCGGTGTTGCATTTTTAATACAAAATATTATTAAATCAAATGCTAAAGTCAAAGGATTTCTTCAAAAGATTTGGACAATACGTAAACATATGTGTTTCATTTATTATACCACATCATTGAAATATACGTAAAATAGTACGGAGTTAAAGTCATTGCAAACGTCTCCTCTTAGGTTGCTATGCAGTGCATCTCGTGTCACTAATTAAAGGTTCCCAATTAGAAAAGGTTTTTGCAAATTCTTTTATATAACAAACTGATCCTAAATCTCACTTATGAATTTGCAGTCCAATGCTAGAGAGCCAGAACATTTCCCTCAAACTTATTATGCGCACCTGGCGACTTTTCAAGGATTTCTGATACATGTTGTTTGCTTTTCTTTATTGTATAACAGGTTGGAAAGAGCGCCCCTAACAAGAAAGCAATCTTCATGGATTGTGGCTTCCATGCCAGGGAGTGGATTTCCCCAGCTTTCTGCCAATGGTTCGTGAAAGAGGTAAGGACATCTTTTCTTCTACCTAGGATCTTTAACATTCAAATGTTACATTTTAAAAAAGTGATTCCTCTCATGCACTATATTTTTTTATTTATATGTATTTATTTATTTTTTCATGTGTAAAGTGCCTTAACCCTGAGGCACCAGGGCGTTGTTGCGAATCAGTTTCATGATACATAAGCTTTATCGGCAGTTAATGTTAATGGATATTTATACCGCACACTATCACCACCGTAGTGATCCCCTGGCGCTCTGTGTTAACCTCACACGTTCCAAATCATTTTTCGATAACACCTTGCAACATATCCTACAGGGAATTGTTTCGCCGACCACTTCTCTAATGCTCTAGGTTAAGGGCCGTTGAGAGATGCCATGGGAGAACTGTGACTGGAAGCATGGCCACATGTCTCTTTCAGAGGGCCATTGTTTCCGTCCCACCTTTACTTGCGTCGTTTCATGAAAAATTATATAGACAATCATGAACTTCCCTAGATCCATAGAGTATGCTAGTTTTGTAAGGGCGGCAAGGCTTTACACATGAAATCCTGATAGCGGATCAAGATTTAGGCCAAGAGTATTCAGTAGTAGCAAATTCAGACCCTGGTGAGCCCTATGCAAAATGGCAGCCTTAACATGGACCACACTCCACTCATGTACTAAAAGCAGAAACACACAACGTTGGCTATCAGGGCTGCAAAGCCGATGTGAAGGAACATTGTAAGGCATAGCATAGGTGCTACACAGATCGCCAGGTGAAGACATCATTCGCATACCACATGCTGAATATCTCTTCACCTCGGTCACCATGGCAGAAGTGCCTGTCCGATGTCCCATAAGGTGTGGCACCAACCAGGGGAGCAACAAACCATCCCTGAACAGCAGGGTACAGCACTTGCCCATGAGGCATGGCACAATGACATTACAATTTTACATAATCATTGGATGATCGTTTCTACTTTCTACTTTTCCATTACCCAGCCACTCTAATCACTTATCAAATGAATGTGTTTCCAATACCCTTCTAATGTATAAGTATGATAGCTCAAGAAGTGAAGTACTCCTTTCAGAGAACTGTTTGCAATCTGCGGTCACAGATCTGTATTCCTGAAACAACCGAACGAAGGATGGAACACTTTGAATCAGTCAGAGCCAATGGGAATTTCACTGAGCCTCTTCCTATTCCATTGCTTTAGCTTGGTTTTGCCCGTATACCCAGTGCAACCCCTTTTGCAAATCAGTCTCGATTCAACCCCAGAAAGGCAGTCCCGCTTTAACTACTGGGCCACACCACTTCTGAATCGGGCAAGCAAGCAAACATGGTGCATGTGTCAGCCCTGTTGGGCCTCACCATACAATGTAGCGTGATGGCATGGCAGGCTGAGGACTCTCGTCTGAGAAAACCTATTCTCCCTAGCGGGTTCCTTATAACTACCAAAAACCGATTCATGGAGATCTGTCCATAAATCATAACCACTGGGCTTTATTCCAGGCTGCATTGTATGCCATTGTTTTATATTTCATCTGTGCTATCAAAGAAGCAGAAAAGTGCATGCTAATGAGTCATGGTCCACCCCAAAAGGACATGTTGGAACTCCAGCAGCCCTTCATCCTACCGAGGTTCAAAAACTGAGCACCATTAAACTGGGCAATACGTTGACCAACTATGGCAATGCTTCGAAGTATGAGGAATCAGGCATGAAACACTCAATACAAATTTGCTATCAGTTTGTGTAAAAGTATTGGTTGTTGCTTGACAATAGATTGGCCACCTCAAGGGATATTAGGACAGCCTTCAAGCGTTGTTTGTACTATTGAGTCTTGTGAAGCGAGAACATAATTCAAATCGCTTGGATATCCACTGTATTTCTAGACATACATATGAATTCTTAATGCAAAAGAGTTTTTGCACCCATGCTTTAGCATGATTGAAGGAATCCTCATGAGATAATGTGAACATCTCTTCTTGACTGACAGGCTGTCCGCACCTACGGCTCTGAAACCCAGATGACCAGCCTCCTTGACACCCTTGACTTCTACATCTTGCCGGTCGTGAATGTCGATGGATACGCCTACACCTGGACAAATGTATGTATCGGTGTCCTTGCGAAATACCCAGAAAAAGCATAAGTCCCAATGGGGCGTCACTATTTAAATGTCATGCGTCCAACGTTTAATTGCAGAACCGCATGTGGAGAAAGACTCGGTCCCGGAACGCTAACAGCAACTGCATTGGCACAGATCCCAACAGGAATATGAATGCTGGCTGGTGCAGTAAGTCTCTATTTCATTAATGATTGCATGCTGTATATAAAAGTGCATCCTTTGAATATTGGATTTTCTTTTGCCATTAGGTAGACACATGGGGTCAAACTAGATAGAGAGGAAAAACGGAATCCTTGTTTACTCATCGACTCACCTTTCAATTTCTTAGCACCATTACACCAACCCCAACAACCAGGGCCGCCTTAAGCAGAGCACTAAATGCTCATAGCATGGTTCTCTACCAGGGATGGACAGGCATGTAGGGAACTCTGGAGATTTCCCAGTAGGCCTCTGCTCCCTGGGTCTCGTTTGTGTGGTATTTCCAAATTTTACCATAGGAAAACGGTTGGGTTAGGGGAAAATGTGTAATATGGGGCTACTTTGAAAATGAATTCCAGGGCCTCTTTTGGTTCCCAGTCCAACCGTGTTCTCTACATATTCAGACCTATCACCTACCCCTCTATCCCAGCAGCCCGTCTGCTTTCACAGTGCTGTCATCTAATGGTTCTGAGGTTTACCCCTCCAGATAACACATATACGCAACTGTCACCATCACAAACCACATAATAACACAGAGGCACTCACAACGTGTTTACTTCTGTCTTGCGCTCATCAACACCCTCATTTTCACACCTCTACCCAACTACACAACAACCGCCCGTATTTATTTCGTGGAACCATGAACCATGAGACTTTAAAAAATGGGCAGATGCGTACTATACAAGACCACATCAGAGGCGTAGCCAGGATTGTCTAACAAGTTGGGCTTGAAGCTAATGTATGCAGCCCCACAGCAGTGGCATTAACATCTGTAAATGGACACATAGTGCTGCTCAGTGGGCATTTACAGATTTTGGGTGGGCCTTGCCCGCTCAAGGCCCTCCCCTGTTTACACCTCTGCACCACATATACTGCATTTGTCACGCATCATTCGTAGAAACCCAAAATGTACTTGATTTTCATGATTAATATGAGGTCAATCAACAGTTGTCAGCAAAGCGTTACTGAGTGATTACCTGAGGTTCATCAGCATGCAATCTTAAGTCTAACTTTCAAGACTTTTAAAGGCTATTTTCGGGCGGAAGATCACATAATCTGCAGCCCAAGGTACAGATCAACAGATAACAGATAAGTGTTGTAAGCCCTGCTCCTGTCATGGGCCTTATAGCATGTTAGCTATTGTAAAAAAGTGCCTAATTTACAAAGCGACTTTCAATGGGATTGCACTATTGTAAAACGCTTGTGTAAATCAGGCCCTGAATCTTCTGAGCAGGATAAGCCTGACATTCGTGACCGGAGAATTTGATTGTGTTTCAGGAACGAATAGGTTTGGCTTGGGAGTTCTTACATGGAAAGGGGACGAGGGTAATAACAGTGATCGTGGGAGGGAAGTTGGCAGGCAAAGCAAATAGCCTGGGCAACTGATAGCTGAGAGGCAAGGTCCCAAAATATTCATTATGTAAAGGCTCATCAGTGGGGAAGTATTCTGATAACAGGGAATACATTGTTGAAGTGTTTTGGTGTCACAGCCTGCATAGAGTTGACCTAAGTAGATAATTATAGTGGTAAATCCCAGTAATAATTGTTGCTACAGTGATCAGTTCAGAAGCAAAGAATGGGATCTGATAAAGCAAGGTCATGAACAGAATCATTACAAATTCAACAATGTTGCAATGGCTATGAGTTGCTAACGGCATTATTTATTTATTTATTGGTCCCTTGTTAGGCGCTAATACAGGTAGCAAGAACTGTTTCAATGCGCCCACATGGAGACAGGGAGGGGACAGGGCATGATAGATAATGAATTAAAAAGAGTTGTGTGAGATTAGGAAATGGAAGAAATGTAGACATTTCAAAGTGATAGAGGACTGGTTGCTTCCTCGAAGACTATTACAATCTCAAATAAGGTATTATGGGGATTATTGACAGGGGCTGCAGCTTCAAAACCGCAGACATCGTGCAGAAAGCCGAGGTGCTTATGGGAAAGCAATATTGTGGGGGATTTAAAAATAAGTGTGTGGCAGGGGGCAAATGAGGAAAACATGAAGGAGGTATTTCTGATATCAACACCCCTTCCTGATCAGCTGGTATGATCAATTTGTAAGTGTTGATAATGATCATGGACAACTTTGCTGAAGATGGAGCCATGTTTCTCTAAAACGAGGAAAGTGAGAGAAGGCCAAGTGTTTCAGAGGAATTTGCAGTCACAGATCTTTCATTGTCATGAATGCATTTCATTTAATGGCACATGGAAAAACACAAACAGAAAAGCAGCCTGGTGTTCTGATATCAGCAGGACACATTACCTACCTTGTATCCTGGCTTATGTTTAGCAGTCTTCCACCTGGAAAAACCAGGACTGCACATAGACACACCTTTCAATGTCTGAAAAGAGTATGCAGGGTAAAGAACAAGTTGGACCTGAGCAAGTATAGAAAATGCCAACATATGTACCCCTCACATTTAGAACCTTACTGCTGCAAATTGCAGATCAGAGGGGTTGCAGAAATGGCCCTAATCTATAGGAGTCTCAGGCCCGCAGCAGCCAACTCCTTGCTCTTATGCCCCAGCCTTCTACTTTTGAGAGTCTGAGGTGTAACAAGCAAAGGGATCCCTTGGGTAATGTAGACAGGATTGTAATTAAAGTGAATCGAATCCTACCCGGCAACTATGCATTTGGGAAATGTAGTGCAGAACCAGCTGACAATTATATAAATAAATCAACATGCTTATGTCAGCCAGACATTTACTCTATTTGCCTGCTAAGATACATCCCCAAATATAGTGTCTGGGTGGCTCATTTTGGACCCCCTTCTCTAATGCTACAGACAAGCTGCAAAGTGAAGGAAGCTGCTCCCTGGGTGATTCGATGCAGCCTTGGCTGAAACCTTTCCTTGATATGTTGTTTTGTGTTCCCTGCCCCCTCAAACAAAGTCTCTCCAGATAGCTACTCTACAGCTAGGACCATTCACCTATGGTAGGATTAACACAGCTATATGCACGATTATAAGTGAAGATGAAAACTGTGTAGCAAATGCCCAATAACTGAGCCAATATGTGCTCCTGTCCACAGCTGTTGGCGCCTCTAAGAAGCCATGTGATGACACATATTGCGGTGCTGCTCCGGAGTCAGAGAAGGAGACAAAGGCCTTGGCGGATTTCATTCGTAGGAACCTCTCGTCTATCAAGGGATACCTTACCATTCACTCCTATAGTCAGATGCTGCTGTACCCCTACTCCTATACCTACAGCCTTCCAAGCAACAACGTTGAACTGGTAAGTGCATTATGCCAATGACAGTACATGTTTGTTTCAGACTTTTTATGTTCTCCCATATTATAATCTCACATAAATATCTATACTTCTATATATCTACTTCTTATACAGAAAGCGCCTAGATGCCTCTGGGCTATGAGCACTATATAAATGGCAAAATAAATAAATAAAATAAATATACTTCTAAAATACGGAAAGCTTTATACCTGTTTCAGCTGCGATGAGACTCTAGTCTGGGTGAGCAGCCAAAGCCCAACAGGAACTACTAGTGCAAATAAATTATTTATTAGTTATTTGGAATGCGCACTATACAGAAAAATTGTGTTTCACGGCGCATCAAGACAAGGTGGGCGGGGGAAAGGGATGAGGAAGAAATATAAAACTAAAACAAACGTTCTTCAAAGGTCTTGAAACATTCGGAACGTGCAAGCGCTATAGCATGAGAGCAGGGGTGAGGGGAAGGTCGGGAAGGGGAGGAAGGGATGAAAAACAACAAAAAGCGTTCCTTCTAGGCCGATTCGGAGCGTGCAAGTGCTGAGACAAGAAAGGGGAGAAGGGGAGAGAGGGAAGTGCACAGGGGGAAAGGAGAGAAATTAGAGGTGTGGTCTTTTCTGTGACACCTTGCCTGGCCCAAAAGACCTGATAAAAAGGTGACTGATCTGGTTGTGTACTTGCTGGACTACTTGATGGAACACGAACCCTAATGTACCGTGCCAGCGTGCCCTTAAAGGCCTTGCTAATCGAAAAGAGGTGTGTGTATGGCCAATAACATACCTCAGTTTGCCAAAGTAGAAATGGCTTTTTCAGTTAACAAGCCATGCTAATCACAGCAAACCTACTAGTAATCCCTTGAAGTTCATCCCCTGTCCAGAGCCACGGGGAAAGGCAATATGGATACTCACATTAGCTGTTAAGTGTACTCTTTCCCTCCATATCAGATAGTTCGCAACAAATATCAGAGCAAGTTATTCTCAGAATCTGCTGTGATTGATAGTTTCCATTGATTTGCCTGAATGAGGGGATGCAACTCCTAATCAGAAACACCCAGCGTGTCACAGGATGGTATTCCTAGATCCTGCGTGTTTGAGAGTGAAGCAAACCATCAGATTAAGGAACATATGTTGCTTCAGCTTATTTCAATCACTCAATTACATTCACATCCACCCATTCACAGAGCCTCAGATATAGCTGGAAAGAGTGCTCATAAAATCGTAGACGAACAACTCACTTATTAAAAGAAAGGAGTACATGTTGGTTTTACACACACAGAAACACACATACACACACCCACACACACATTGATTGATTGATTGATATTTATTTCTATCGCGCTCGTACACAAGTGTTTCAGAGCTCGACAAGGCAAGGGAGGGGAACAGGGGAGAACAAAACAGCGATCTTACTAGGCCCAGTGACATTGAGAACGCGCAAGTGCATGGGAGAGGGGGGAGGGGAAAAGTGCATGGAAGGGGGAGAGGTGGAAAGTGCGAAGCAGAGGAGAAACAGATAAATAACAATAAATAAATAATAAAGGCAACAAACAGTGGTAATGCAGCCAGCAATTTGCAAGTGCTAGGTTTAAGGCAGCAGACAGGGTAGGTCCAATAAGTGCAGGAAGAAAAAGGGGGGGCTGTATGGGTACAGATACAGACCCCAGTGCAAGGGGTGGCCCGGAGGCAGTGCGGGAGATTGCACATGCAACACTCACTCAGTAATACCTCAGTAATACCTCCTATACTAAAGATGTTAAGTAAAGCCTTTCTTCACACATGCATAGTAAACACATTCTTTTATAGTCCACCCATCCCTGTTATCAAAACTGTCCAAAGCATTCATAAGCATTCATAAGTAAATTAACACCATCGTATAACAGTTAATAAAGGTGTGTCCGATTTCTGCTGTCTTCCATTCAGCTATGCATTCTGATGTAAACTGCCTACAGAAACAGATACAAATGAAATCCAAAAGCCCACAGAAACAGTCCTCAAGGCATGTCAGATGCCTAATTCATAAAGGGTTGGACTGAAGCAAAACAGAACCATGATCATCTCTGATTTGCATCTCATTCCTCATACTTGATTCACAAACCTTAAAATTTAGCGCATCTGCAGAAACTCTGGAGCAAGAACTAAAAATGTGTTAGGTGGATGCTTTTGAATTAATCTCAACCACTGCCACTGCACTGGGCAACCTACCACACGACTGTGTTTAACCTGTCTGTGACATTGCAAAAGGAGTCCAGCCATATGCAAATCAGTCAATTACTAACACCAATGGGAGCAGTCCAGCCTGAGCTCGTAGGCCAGGTCCACTTTGCCAGAAATACAAGCAACCCCAGACATGTTTCAGTTTTGTTGGGCCTCATCAGTGAGGTGCTGCTTAGTTCCCATGGCAAAGTGAGCAAGGGACCCATTCATACTCTCTCTCACACAGGAACCAAAAAGTTGATGGATGGAAGGTTTTGAATTAATCTCCACCACTGGCTCTGCTCTGGGCAACCTTCCATGCCACTGTTTTTTAGCCTGCCTGCACCATTGCAAAAAGAAGCCCTTGAGCAAGGCTTTGTTACTCGCATTTGCACAAGAGGATCTCAAAGATGTAACTGGCATCTGCAGGTTTGCTCTTATGTTTGTCTTTGTGAATCAAAAATAGGGGTCAGGTGCAAATCAGGGAGGCTAATAAGCACCTCTGAAGTCACTCCTGTGCAAATCTTTGTGAATTAGCTCCCATGCTTTTTCAGAAACATGCCTTAAACAAGCCCAGTCCCTTTAAGACATAGGTCCATACCAAATGAAGGCATACAAGACAGACAGCACTAGAAAATCATTTAGCACAAAAAGAAAATAGTCCCACCCCTACATTGCTAATGGACAATGGAAGTCAGCAATGAGCTCTGTGACACTAAAAAGGTACCCAACCATTGCCCCTTGTGTCATTTGTGCATACTGTTAGCTGAAACAGTTAACTAAGCAAGGTTGTCGGAGCCTCTGTACTGAGAACGAACATGGTTCATTGAAATAACCTGTTCTATGGAATTTATTCCGCTCAGGAGGATCTACAACCATTTGCTACCTCTCTGCATGCTTCACATAAGAGAAATAACCATTTGCATATCAGTCTGTTCCCACCCACAAGGGAGGCCCAGAACTAAAACGCTAAGCAATTCTCCTCTGAACCAGAGTACCATCAGCAACCCTAGACATGTGTTCCGGCCTGATTGGGCCTCCTCAGTGAGGTGATGCCTCATTTACAGTGCTTTTCATTGGGATTGAGACATTATAAAATAAATCTGTGAACCAAACCCTATATTATATATGTCTCGGGAGGATGGCTCAGGGACAATGCGCTCACCTTGGAAGCAAGACGACGCTCAACAACACAGGTTCGAGCCCCAGGGCCACGCTTAGAAATCTCTGGATATTAAGCACGGTACAAATGACCAATTACATTTACTATAGCTTTCTGTTAAAAATCGCAGAGTTAGATGAACATTTTGGAATATTATGTATAGAATTGTAGATGGGAAATTGGAAAAACAGAGCTACATTCCACAATGGTGTACTATCGACTAACAACTTATTGGCAATGGAAGTGAAACTCGAGTTGTCTATGATGGCACTCAAAATCCTGAGGCACAATATAGCCCTGTTGTTCACAGTCATGTGCAATTTTATGTTGTGCAGGTCCCTAATATTTAGCTGCCTGATGCCCACCCTTAAATCCCCTGTGTATATTTTGGCCCCTGCCTCTACCCCAAAAAGGAAAACAAATGCCTTTTCTGTGTCAAACAGCTCTTATCTGGTGTCTAGCCACCCTCCACATTTGTCTGAGGTAGGTCCCTCTTCCCACCAATCCAAAAAGAATACACACCTGGTGTCTGGCCACCCTTTCGCTACATCCCCCTTGCTCTGTCACTCCCTCGCCCCTTGCTCTGTCTCTCCTTAGCCCCTTGCACTGTCCCTCCTGGCCCCCTTGCACTGTCCCTCCTTCCCACCATTGTGCTGACGCTCATTTTGCCCTTGCTCTGTTGCTCCTTCCCCCTTGCGCTGTTGCTCATTTCCCCTTGCCCTGTTGCTCCTTCCCCCTTGCACTGTCACTCCTTCCCCTTGCTCTGTCACTCCCTCCCATTTGCTCTGTCGCTCTTGTTAGGGTAATTCTGGGGCCGGCAGAACCGCACCTAGGTCCGCGTACCTCCTGTTCACGGAAGGCCCTAACTCCTTCCCTTGTCCCAAAGAAGTCGAGGTCCACACAAAGAGCAAGCGTTTCTGCAGTTTATTAGCACAAACCACAGGGATCATCTACATGGAGGACTCCAGGCAAAATCTCAAATTCTCCGGCTCGCAGCCCAGTTTTGTAGGAAAATGACATTGCTTTTTACGTCACTCAACAAGTTCTGTCGCTGAACCTAACACCACACAGGACTGCCTCCCTGAGTGGTAGGTCCAGTATGGGGACATATAGTGCACAATATAAGAGGGGCCACTGGGTCAGGTGGTGCGCTTGGATCATTATTAAGAATTGCTACTCTGAAAGTGATACCTTAGCCCTCCCGGTGATTGGCTAGTGATTCCCGCCATCTGCCCCTAGGCCCCAGTGTGGTGATTGACCAGGCTGTGGGCCCCAAAACCTGGGACAAACTTTGTTCCCAACCTGCGAGACACCTGGTCATGGATAATGTATATCAACAATGTTGGACTATGTGACAGTGAGTAACAATGGTGTGGGTATACAACTGCCATGAGAGCATGCCATTCCCAGTGTATATCATTGCTGATATGTTGCAATTTGTTGCAAACTCGGCCTTAGGCACGAAGCTTCTTGTGCTTTCCCAGCCTGTAGGTTTTGGCAATTTGTCAGATTGGTTGGGTCACGTGTGATGCCACCGTTTGTGAGGCTGAATTACTTCGATTATTTTGTATTTTGCATGGACGGGTCCCTGCTGGGGCTGGTATCATCTTGGCTTGGTGGGTGTGGAATGTCATTTGCAACATCGTGGCCTTGGCTGCTGATGTGTCTGCCGTGGCGATTCTGCATGCACAGCATCTCACTGCTAGGGGGTACTGTGAGATGATCCTGGCCTGCTGGATTTTTCTGAGGCCTACTACGGCTCTGAATAGGTGTTCTGCATAATGTCCCTAGGTTAGAATGAGACATGGTCGGTGAGGTCCCTTGAGTGCTCCTGTCCTTCCATAGGGTTAATAGCAAGTAGCATCTGCAAGCATGTGCACGATCTCTTCTGGCATCTTGGGTTTCTGCGGTGCTGTAGTGGCCTAAGTGACAAATTAATAAATGTCCAGACAATATGTACATGTTACCGTCCTCTATCTCATAGAACTGTACGCAGGTATTCTTCGTGTGGGTTGGTGTGTGAATGTCCCGAATGTGTGGAGTGCACGTGTGCCTCCTGGCTAACATATCTATGGCGTCACAACGTCTCTAATGAATTGCAGCATAGCTTTTGCGATGTTGTTCGTCGATCCTGTCCATGTAGTATTCCCCATCTCGGCCTTGTCTCTCCTCGCTCACTTTGGGTATGGTTCCTACCACTGAAGGGTTGTATGGTCGGCTGACCGGGTATCTTTCATGGTGCATGCTGATGGTGGGAGCAGTGGGGATTGGTGCAAACTCGTACGGTCAGTGGTCTTTTTGTCGTGGATACTTCTTCCGGTTGGTTGGTCCATCGGGAGGGAGGGTATGGTTGGGTTTTCCCTCTTCACTCTCTTCCCCTTACTCGGTCGCTTCTTCCCCTCTTGTGCTGTGGCTCCTTCCCCCCTTGTGCTGTTGCTTATAACCCCTTACTCTGTCTCCCTGACCACCTTACTCTGTTGCCCCTTCCCTTCCTTGTGCTGTCACTCCTTCCCCCTTGTACTTTTTCCCCTTCACCCTTGTGCTGTCACCCCTTTTTCCCTCGTGGTTTTGGCCCTTCCCCCTTACACTGTCGCTCCACCACCCCTTGCACTGTCACTCTTCCCCCCTTGCCCTTTCAATCTTCCCCCATTTGCATTGTCACTCCGTCCCTCAAATGTTATACAGTGCTCCTGTGTACCGTTGCACGCCTAGCTTTCATCGATGGGATTGTTTTATTATCCCCGATGTTGCCATTTATTTACCCCCCTCAACATCACCGACAGTGCTTTCCTCACCCTTCGGTGCTGGTCTTCATTCTCTCCCATGCTGTCATGTCTTCTTCCCTGTGCTGTCATTCCACATTCCTTCCCTCCATGCTAAATGAAAAATGCAATAAACAACTAAAAATGCCCAAACTACTGGCATTGCCAGTGCTTGTTTATGCAATATGGCCTATTTCCTCCAATAGACTTAACTTGCATCAGAATTAAAATGAACAGTGTCCATCACTGACCCTTGCTCTTTGGAAAAGGCTCTTGATGAGGTAGCTCATTCCCCTACAGCGAACATGATGTAACAAGTACTTGATTCCATCCACAAGATGACCCCTGAGCGAGAATCCTAACCTACATTTTAAAAAAGTGCTGGCATTATACATTCATTCCAGTGCTTGCTAAATGTGAGTATTGAAGATAAACTATAATCGAGTTTTGAAATGTGTTCATATAGCACTCTGAAGAAGGAGTTTAGATTGTAAGTGGAATTACACAAACTGCACTAGTAAAAAAAACATGTTTTGGAAATAATTTTGCACCAAAGCAATGTCTGCTTCAGTCCTAGCACTAGTGTAAAGTGCAACAAATGCATCGAAAGACAATTATTTTTGCGCACGGGGACACTTGCTGGCTCACTGCTCACTGCACTCGTAGCAGTGCAATGTTTCTGTAATGTGTCTCAAGATACAAGTTATGTAAAACCTTCTGTTTGTGAAATGGTCATAAACTGGTCAGTGCCGTAGCCTGGCAACAATTCCCCTAATACGACCATTCCTGGAAATCTCAATACACAATGTCTTGAATGAATGCATTCTGCACATCTAAGCAGTCAACGTTTAAAAGAAAAGGTCCTCTCTTGAAAGAAACCTAAAAAAAAGAAAAAAGCACCCCGTCTTAGTTTGCGCGTAGATACTTGTCATTTTAACTGAAACCAATGTGTCCCAAATCGTGCCAAGGTCTCAGATAGACCACAACACGTCCCTTCCCAGAAGTTCCTGAACAGAAGCGGAAGATGTCTAGAGGGGAAATCACTGAAGATGTTTCCAAGCTCCTCCAGTGTCTAGTCAGGGTTCTGTGAACTGACACATTGTACTTTCTGCGGGACATTAAGTAAAACATAATTAGAAGCTGGGAGACTGTCAAAATGATTTTATGAAGAAGCCAGTCATTGTGGGGCATGGAAGGCAGCATGTCAATGAGATAATGGAAAGAAGGTGAGGTTTTATTTCAGAAAGCAGGCGCCTAGGGGCAGGGCCGGCCTTAAGGCCAGCAGCGCCCTGGGCAAACTGCCGCCCCCCCTCGCCCACCGCGCCCCTCTGGCTAACAGGGGGCGGGGCGGTAGGGGGCGAGGCCAAGATTGTCAACTTTTTTTTCTATTTTTTTTTTTAACCTCCTTGCTCCGGCGAGGAGGTTAAATAGGTGCCGTGAGCACCCCATTGTCATTGAATGAGCCCGCCATTGCGGGTTCATTCAATGACAATGTGGCGCCTGCCACACCTTCTGCCACCACGCCAGCTCGGGGGAGCGCTTGAAAGACTCCCCGGAGCTGGCGTGGTGGGGGGCTAATGGCGTTTTTTCATTGTGAACAGTGTCCACGGCGGAGGGGCGCATTTAAATGCACCCACTGGCGCGGGCACCTTTTACAGTAAAATGCCGCCTGCTGCGCCCTGTCCAACAACGCCAGCTCGGGGGAGCCCTTGAAAGACTCCCCCGAGCTGGCGTGGCAGGGGCAAAAGGCGCCCGGGAACGTGGCTCCCCGGGCGGTCGCCTGGCTCACCCCCCCCCCTAAGGCCGGCTCTGCCTAGGGGACTGGCACACATAGGTACCGCAACCTAACGACCGGCGTGTGGCTAGAGTAAAGAACTGCCTTTGAGAATACAAAGCATGTGGTGCACTGTGACGAAGAACTTTCCTCCAGGCGTCGATCTTATTGTAAGGACATTGCTGGGAGAATTGAGAGCAAAACCTCTGGAGAATGCAGTCAATAATTACTGTTATCGGCCTCCGCTTAACTCTCTCAAAACACAGCTAATTGAAAGCAAAGGCATCAACAGGGACAGTAACTTGGGAATGTAATGCAGGTGATAGAAAGAGAGAGAGAGAGAGGAATCATAATGCTGGCAGGCTAGTAATAGGTTAGACCATAAAGTTGGTCAGTAAAGCTAGTTATTGTCCCTTTATCTTCTTTTGAACCCTGGCCTATGGTTCAAGCCCATAAGTCACGTGAGCATCAATGGTGAACTTTCTTGCCCAGCTCTCTGTCAAATTATGCTACTTTGGTATATACATTTGCTGAAGAAAGCAGGATTAATGCAGATCAATGCAATATTGGTTTTCTAATTAGTGATGGGTTTGTATGTGACATACCAGTTAAATCATTTTGCCACAAACCAAATGATGTGCACAGAAGCATATTTTAGACCATATTTAAATCATGGTGTAAGTAAGACTACTCTGTCTTGACCAATTGGGTGGCTAAAATTCACCTATCTGAAAAATAGTAACCAGTGCCAAGCGGATGGACAAACTATATTTTTTGCAGCCAAACAGCAAGCACACCATTCAAAGCATGTCCGGCCACCAGTGTATTTGAATCAAAATGAAAAAAGCAAATAAAAAGAGCATTGAACTAAGGTATAGTTTTTGCAGCAAGTCTTGCAAGAAATGTATTTATGGTTTAGGTATACTTGGTCGAAAATCTTTGACCTTTTCACATTTGACTGAATTTTCAGGGGTCGTTTCTTGGTCGAAAATGCAGGGGGAGAACCCCAGATCCCTCCCCCGCTCTATTCCCTTACTTCACCCCATACATGTTTAAGTCAATTTGAACGAATTTCGACCAAGAATGCCAACTAACAACTTCTGAATGGTGCCAGTGCAGATGATCGGGAAAGGTCGGGTATGGTGTGCCACAGAGGTATTGTTGCCTAGGTTTCAGATGTCTATCTAGATCCCGACATCAGGAGAGGAGTACAACATTCTGCATGCTCTTTACTTTTTTTGGGAAATGGTGATATCATTGGCTGCAATAATTTGAAAAGCAAATTACGATGGCATTTTTATAGTCAACTCCTTTGACTATGACTTCCATGTCAGGCAAAAGGAAAATCCTCCATCCCATATTTACCAAATCCCCGCCTCCTCGATATCACTGTGCATGCTAAGGAGCGGTGTCAACTGCACAGAAACGTACCCCATTGGCAAGGTATTGCATGAATCTCTTGTTGCTTGTTTTATTGGCAAGGGTTGCCAACAACTGTGCAAACACCAAATTAAAAGCAATGTAGATTATGAATGCCTTAATTATTTTTGATTTAAAAAGTAATTGAGGCTTTTGTGCATTGCCTTTTGTAGCACTTAAAGCTAAACTTGTCCCCAAGCATCTTGTAAGGTGCGGAAGCCTGGGCTCATGACAATCTTCTCTGATTTAATAGCTTAGATGTCAAAATTAACTGACGGGTTTTGGGATTGGCCACCCAAGTTTCCCCAATTTCATTTATTTATGCTGAATAGACATTGATGTCATGGTCTGCTCAGGCTAAGACAAGGGCTGTTCCTTTGGGGGTTAAGATTTTGACAGCAGGTACTTTGTTCTTACTAGAAATAAGGAAATGAAGGATAATGTGGCTGAGCCAAGGTATTCCCTAAAACATTCAGAAAAATATCTTAAGAAAGCTTTTGTGATACAGTTAAATCGTTGCTCAATGAAGGTTTTGAAGGCCTCCCTGCAAAAGTAGAAATTAAAGGTGCTATTAAAAAATGCGATTGATCACACATTCTCATGAATTTGGGAATAATCAATTTCTTTGGAGTATATACAAATAATGCAAGACAAAAATAAAATGGCTTCCTGAATGGCTCTCATTTCTTTTACAATGAATAGACATTGGGCCTCATTACGACTGAGGCGCAACGGGTTAACGGGCTCCGCTAAAGGAGGCGGACCCGTTAAACCCGTTCCGCCTCACCGGGTCCGCGATGGGAAGAGGGAGCAAACAACGGGCCGCTCGTAATCGGCCCGTTGTTTGCTCCCTCTCCCATTGAGCCCTATGGGGGCTCAAATGGGTATGGGGAAGGTCCGGACCCGGGTTCCTGGAGGGAGGAATTACAGGGCCCTCCGAACTTGGAATGGCCTGGTAATTCCCCATTCAGGGAACCCGGACCCGGACCAGATGTTGGCGGCAGCCATGCTGCCAATAGCGGCATGGCTACCGCCAAAGTCGTAATGAGGCCCATTGTTTCCAGACGTTTTGTTTGAATCAATTTAAAATGGTCGAAATTACAGGTGGTTGCCAGAATATCCCAATACAAGACGCACAATGTAATAATTTGGAACAAATTGGAACCTTAAAATATTAATATATAATTTGTTTTGCATTAGATTATCTTGGAATCCAATTGTATAGTAACCAGAGATGATGTGCTAAGTGCAACCTTCTGTCTTTACATTCTGGAAGGGGCAAGACAGCACTTTGATACTAGCAATTCTGCAACTTTGGGAAAGCATGGAGGGCCTTGTGTGAAGCTTTTAGTGATTTGACATATAAATCGAGGTAGTGAATGTGCTATGTATAATTTACAATTATTTACAATTTTGTTTGTTTTATATTATTAATGCTATTGGAATGTTGAACCAATATGATTCCTTAGTTATATATGCATAATGTGCAGTCATTGTACTTGCAAAAGAGGACATTTCCAAAGGATAGCAATACAAATGAAGCATCAGACATTGTGGACATATCGGAGACACAAGAATCACTGAGATAAGACAGAAATGGCAGCCTCATGAAGTCCACGGAGGCTTAGTGCTCTCTGTGTGAAATTGTGAAATCTTCAGATGACCATGGTTATGGGTGTGCAGATGGACATATTTAAGAAGCGTTTTCAAAGAGTACATGGTGGGCTTGGCATCTTAACTTAAACTGGACCATGTACTGTACTGTAGCCAATTCAGTGAGCATCTTAAATTCAAGACATGATTCCTGTTCTGGAATCGCAATATCATTCCCTCTTCATTATTATGGATCAGCCAAAGAGGCGGCATAATGTCTCTGGAGAGGCCCGCACGCGGCCATTGCCGTAATCGAGCAGAGCGAGGGTAACATCTCCCAAAGCATTGAAAGCTTGGGATTCTAGCGGGGGTGGACTTGCCTATAGGGAACTCTGGAGATTTCCCAGCGGCCATCTGCACCCTACGCCTTTTTTGTGTTGTAACATATTTTGTTTCCAAATGTTCTCATAGGGAAAGACTCGGGTCTGCTGAAAATGTGTAATATGGGGTCGCTTTGAACATTATTTCCAGGGCCTCTTTTGGTTCCCAGTCCACTCCTGGAATCCAGTGAATAAGATGTCTCAGCTTATAGAAGACAGACTTTAGATTGGCGTCGACTTGACTAATCAGAGAAATAAGACTGACTTTAGATTGGCGTCGACTTGACTAATCAGAGAAATTGTTTTTTCCTTTCAGCGATTTTATATCTCAACCATCTGTTTGAAGAATAGCATTACCTGTTATAGGCTTCAAGGTTATAATCAATTCAATGTGATCAAACGATAACCTCGGAGATCATATGCATGGCCCAAAATATGTCCTATCAATGTCAACTATTGGAGCGTGTTAATAACATGTAGGTGGTTGAATGTTCTGTAACACTCACACGACAAACAGAGCCCCAGGCAGAGTTTGTCAAGTCCATTCACAAACAGAAACCACTCCACTTCTCTCAAACGAGGTCCTCAAAGTTAAACAAAAGAGAATATTGCGACAATCTAGAAAGTGGCATCCACTCTGATCTGAGTGTGTCAGAAAGTACACAGTAGAGTCCTTAGAAATTTCAGAAAGTGGAGGGTGCATGTGCCCTAGAAATGCATGCACATTGCAAACATGTACTTAAGTATCCCACGTTGGTTAATTTAAACAACTGCATTGGGTGTCGTTTATTATAAATGTCAATGAGATTGAACCTGCCATGGTGCAAATAACTACAAGAGGTTATCCCGGCAAGGTATTACTGCGTTCAGATTATGATATGTTCAACTAAAAGCCACATTTATATAAACATAAATGATCTTGGCATTTAAATGAAGTTTTTTGGAGTATTTGATATCTTGCCTGAGAGTGCAGTCCATTAGAATTGAGCACATCATTGTTTAATATTTTAGTTATGGATCTCAGCATTTAACAATACAACAACAGGTTGAAATAAAACACTACATAGTCATAATTATAAGTAAATGGTTCATTAAACATACTTTGGCAGAAAGCCTAGGGTAGCATAATAGTTATGGGGTTCTGACTTAACCATCACCTGCTGAGGGTGTAGCTGTTCAAGGAATCTGATAGGGTGGTCACATAGTGCATAAAGGGTACCCATATATGACATGGGCGCCAGCGTAAGGGTATTAACTCACAAATGTTTACTTCAGGACAATATTTTAAAGTCTAAATTCTGCTACCTGGAGTGACACACAGTGGCTTGGGAGAATAACCTTATTTATTTATGTATTGTGGATTTGTAAGGTGCTTATACATCAAGGAAATTGTGTTTCCAAGGGTCCACAGGGCAACTGGGAGGGAACATGGGAGTGAAAGGCAACTATAACAATGACAGAGAGAGGCGGTCCTACTAGGCCTTGTGAGCATTCAGAGTCTGCCCTCCATGAAGCTCTGATCAGATCCCAATGCACCTCACCCAAACCACCGGTAAAGTAGGGAAATAGTATAGCCCAGTGCCCGATAAGGCGCTCTTCGTCAGCCCTGGCATAGAAGCTTGCCTCAATCACTGTTGACATTCAGAACTCCTTTGATCCTCACTAGTTTAGGAGTCCAAAAGCTATTCATGCTAAAAGTGAGAAATGTAATTTGGTTAAACCCCTGTAAAAAGGAATGATTTCTTCTCGTTTAACTTTAATCATACATACATGAAAGCTCTTCATTTATTTATGCAAACTGTGATTCAAAACTCGCCTTTTAACGCCAGTTAAACAATATTTAAGATAGTAAATTGGACCCCTGATTGCAGCATGTTGCTGCAAAGTTCCGGCAGGTGCATGCGCCCTGTATATGATCCACATTGATTTGTAAAACAACGTTTACCTAAATCAGAAACAAGTTATTACAACCTCCCAAAAGAGTTGCCATAAAATTGGTGGAACCATGGTTTGGAAAATTAAAATAAACTAGACTGGAATTAAATGTGTGTGAATTGTTATCATTTCAGAACACGATTGCCAAGGCTGCCATCGGAGAACTCACCAGCTTGTACAGCACCAAATACACGTATGGTCCTGGAGCAGCAACCATCTGTAAGTTACCTTTGAATGATAGCCTCATGGATTTATGATTACTAAAACAACATTTGGATAGTTATTCATTCTATAATTTGGTAAACAAAAGATTTGTACAACTAACGTTGGGAAATACCAGCAGAAAAGACCCAAGATCCAAGAAGAAGAACACATAGCTTACAATGCATGCGACATAATACTTAAATAATACCCTCTTCATTCTCGGTTTCTGCGAATACTCTAAGAGGTCGGGGTTCTCCTTTGTGGTCTGATATGTGCATCCACTAATGGGGCACAGCTACTGCTTCGGGGGATCTTTATTTGAGCTCTTAGCATACGGAATAAATTGGTAAATATTTTAACAGATCAAATCCTCATATCCAGGACATCTAAGCTCCAAATTAAAATAACATAGGTGCAGCATGTGGCACAACTATTCTTTTCAAGTTTTTGTGAGAAAAAGTGTCCTGGATGGCTCAGTGGCAACGAGCAGAGCAATTCAGGTTCAACTCCCGGTCCTGCACTTAGAGGGTGGGCTCCAATATTAAGCCTTTTATAATAGACTAATTCATTTTACAATTATATATTTTGTGGCACTGGAAAAATATCGTTTGCTAGTCCAAAGTTCAGCCATTGAATATATGATGGCAAATAACTAGCTCCTCATAACATATGTATGAGTAATCACTTTCGATGTTTAAATGTAGCATTTAGGAAGAATCGAAGAATAAATATAGCATATAGACAAATATATGGATGACACCTATATTTGTTTAGCACCCTGGTGGGGGAAGCCAGCCAATCAGGTGGCTAGGAACGCGGGCATGAACAACCAGAGAACGCCTGCATTTCATCCCATGTGGCGGCCGGCTCACCCTGCCACCATTACCCCCCACCTTATGTTCCATTATTTATTTTTGTTCTCCCCCACGGTCCCCCCAACTTACTGTATCTCTGCGGCAGTGGCCCTCCCCGCCGCCGCTGCTCCTTCCTTCCCACTCCTGTAGGCCACCATGGAAAGGGAAGAGGGGTTCCGCACTGAGCCCCTCTTTCCTTTCCATGACAACCATCTTGGAAAACGGTTTATCCTCGTACAACCGGACACAGAGCACGTTCCGTTGTACAAAGCAAAATGATTTTCTTTTTTTGCATCCCGGGTTACTGCTTTGGCAACCCGGGGTGCTAATAGCCTTAATCCCTCATTCCAAGTGCTGGAACTGGGAATAATGTCCTGGAGACATCGTAATCTGCCGTTGCTTCGCTCGGGCCTATAACTTGTGCTGTTGGGCTGTTATCCCACGTTCCAGCCCTTGGAACAGGGATTAATGCCACAGTCATTGAAAATCATGATGCAAAACTTTAAAACCAACACATTTCTCTGCTTTAGATTAACAACCAATACTAACTATCCTGCCATGCACTACTCCTGAACTCACCTGTTTCACTGAACGGCCATGTTTTATGCATATGCATGTCAAGTACAGGAGCATGTGGTTGCGCAGGGCATAGATTTTAACCATGCCTTATGTGCACCACCTACAGGGTGTTGTGGTTTGTGGCCATGCAAAATACTTGGGCTTGGCCAGTCACACAGGGAATTAGCTGCAGACATCTTCTGATCACCAAGCGTGTCCTTTGAACAGCTATACTGGGCATGGTTGGAGGTTATGCACTGTATATGAAGTGGACAGGCATGGACTTTAGCCATGTGCCGTTTGCCGCACACAGTGGCTTGAGGCACAGAGGACACGGCAAAAATATGAGCCAAAATCTACAAAAGTCCCAAAATGCAGGGCATTATGATCTCCCTTGCAAAGTTTGCTCTGAGTCTTTGCCAATGCAAATATAAAGGATATGGGTTCTTTGACCTAAAAAAAACTTGACCTACTGCCCATTTGACCTAATTTTTTTTACCTAATTCTTTTTGACCTACCGCGGCGGGAGACCCCCGCAACTCCCCGTAATGCGGGAGGGACCGCCTGCACACCCCTTGACTCCCCCCCCCACCTCAATCTATTCCCTTACCCCACCCAACTATTTTTTTTATTAAAGTGTGCCATTTGACCTACCGAATTAGGTCAAAAAGATGCGGTCAACTGGGAGTAGGTCAAGTTGGCATTAGGTCATCTATGCCAATACCTATATAACAACACTTCCTATCAGAATGTTAAGGCAAATTGCCCTTTTTGTGACCGCCGATGAATGTAAATCTCACACCAAAATATTACCATAGCTCCGCAGAAAATATTGGGAAATGTATATAAATGAGATACCACTGTTTTCTTTGATCTGCACTGTGATTTTATACTGAAAGTAGCATTAAATTTGCAAATGAATATTTTGCGATGTTTCTGCTTCTGATTTCTCATCATTTTTGTATTTCAGATCCGGCCGCAGGTGGCTCTGATGACTGGGCGTATGATCAGGGAATCAAATATGCATTTACCTTTGAGCTCCGTGACACTGGCAGGTATGGTTTTGCCCTGCCTGAATCTCAGATCAAGCCCACGTGCGAAGAGACCATGTTGGCAGTCAAATACATTTCTGAATATATTCGGAGAAAGGTGTAAACGAGAAGTACTTTACTAAAGAAAATAAAACGTGCTGAAAAAAATATATTTGCGTTTCTCAATTATTATTTAAGAGGATCACTGTATATAGAAAGATAAAAACTTGAACATGGTTCATTGGCTGGTAGAAAATAAAACGTGCTGAAAACAATATATTTGCGTTTCTCAATTATTATTTAAGAGGATCACTGTATATAGAAAGATAAAAACTTGAACATGGTTCATTGGCTGGTAGAAATGTTTAGCAAGAACCACCTAGAATTTCCTTCTGGCTCAGGGCTTACTACAGGAATATTCAAATTAAGTGGTGAAATTGTGTATCTGTCTGGAAGCTTTCTTGGGAGACTGTGCATGAGAAAAAGCAATTGGTGGCCAACCTGGCAACACGGTACCCAAAGCATGGCAGGGATCACTGATGCCAGGTTAATGGAAGGGCATTTGTTTTAACTATAATACATTTAGCATGCTGAAAAAAACGAATTCCCCCAATAAATTCTGAAAAGATGGTATCTGTAGTTGTGGGTTAAGGGGAAAAAAGGGGGTGGAGAGGGATTTGGGGTGGGGTACGGGTAGTACGGGTAGTAGAGAAGGGGAATGAGGGGCATGGGAGCTCCCCTAAATTAAAAAAATAAGTTAAAATCATTGAAGTAATATTCCTAAGTATATCAAAGTATTTTTGGGGGCAAAATGGCATGGAACCATTACTGGCAGTCCATATCGAACAACGTATCTTGGATAATACCGCGACAGGATAGCCCCAGCATGCCCGTAACTAAATGAAGCACAACCTTGGAAGGATACAAAGATGGTGGTAACCCATCTCTTTAAACTCTTGTAAGCGAGCAACAATAATTGGATAGTCGTGTAGTAGTAACAAGACATTCTTCAAAATACCTTGACCTCTGATCGGAAACTTCGATATGAACAAACAGATCTGGTGAAGGAACGGCTGGACACAAAATGAATCCTGCAAAGTCTGTTTCTTTCTGTCCACGTATCAGACTGAGTCCACATCAAAACACGTGGGAGAGCAAATATGCCTGTTGTTGTTCACCTCCATACTCGAAACCTATTTTCGATTTAATGTGCATGAAGACAAAAACAAAATCTAAAAATAGGTCATCTCAGTCTGATGTGCGCTCTGACAACCTCACTTCAGGTTCTGGCATGTTCATGTTATTTCAAAAGTGCTTTTTGCACAACACTCATTTACTTGCATGGCTTTCAATAAACAACCACAAAGAAAATCTGCCGATAATTACCACCAAAAAAAACAAATGCAAGAAACGGAAGCTCCCTTATCCTTCGAAAGAATACTAGTAATTCTTCCTTGAATCCTCTTGCTAGAACTTTGGCTTTTGAGGGCATACATGTGTGCTATCACCGCATATGTCAAAAATATATATGCTGCAAAAAGGCATACTGGAGTAACATAAAAAGGAATCGATGATCCAGATAACTCAATCAGTTAATTCAATGGAGTAATTTATCCCATGGTGTTTTCAAATTAACATTTGCCTATTTTTGTGTGTACTTGAAAGTGAATAAGAAGAGTGATTGGGCCTGATGTACAAAATGTTTTTTAATGGGGTTGCATCATTGTAAAATGCTATGTAAAACAGGCCCAATATCCCTGCAACATTCTGATTTCAGGGTTTCATTAGGATGCAGAGAGTTTTCACCATTCATCTGCAACTACGAAGATTTGATGCATGTTTTCACAAACGTTAATGTGAATCTGCATGATGGATTGGGTGAAGGTGTCTGTTAAGGTTGGGGTGTAAGAGAGGATGTAGGCTCTGTAGGCTTTAGCTAAGAAGCAGCAACATGATTGTCTAGGGGAAGGACAAGTTACTATTGTGGTACACGTAAGTCATTCTTAGGTAGCCCAGGCCGAGCTCAAGACTTAAAGGAGGTGAAAAAGAATGGAGGTATCAAAAATGTAAAAAAGATATACATTTACTAGTTCAAAATCCTAAGATATAAACTGAAGGTATTATTTTAATAAAGAAAATGTATTAAGCAGGTCAAACTAAAATAACAATTAAAGATTGAAAAGGGAACAAAAGCAATGTACTGTTTTCAGAGTAATGTCAAGGGGTAAATTGTCATAATGTAAGTTGCCGAAGACCCATCAAATTCTATGGCAAGAGAACAAATAACAGATCAATTTCTCAGTACCCCGATGAGACTTAACCATTTACCAGGATAGCTGGACAGGCTAAGCTATGAGAACCCAAGGAAGACCTGAAGATGGGGAGCAATTCCTGAAAAGAAGAACTTTCCACTAACAAAGATGCTTTGTTAGTGCTAAACTCAGTCAACTGCGAGATGGTCACAGAGGATGGCCAATATATATTCCATTGCTGTGAAAAAGCAAATCAAGAACCTTTGGTTACATCAGATTGTGGAAATAAAAATACATCAGGTGGAAAATGAATCCTCAGTGGCCTTCTTCAGATGGATCATCTCCAGGACATGCAATGCCATTTGTCTCAAGCAATCCTCAATTATGAGTTTTATGATTTTGGATCATCCAAGACAAAGCTTGCCAGTGATTATTTGCTGAGGAAAGATAACACTGTGTGAAAGAGGGCGCTGTCAGACTTGTTATATCTCTAGGTCACTTTCACCATCTGCAAGACCATGTAACCATGTGCACAATGTATCACTGATTCTTTGTTTGCTATAGCATAGGGAACAAGCTCACAATTATACCTTTTATCTTTAGATAGGACCGTTTGCTAAGGCTATGCCAGACCTACTCCTAAACCAGGAACACTAATGTTGCCATTAATGGTACCAGATGCACCAGGCTTCACACTCTATGCATCACAAATATAAACAAATCTCACAATAACCAGCCATATGCCACTTCTATGATTCGGTAAATCACTATATGACTTTTCTGCTGACCATTAAAAAACACACACAGAGAGCAATATCATGATGCACATTCACTAGATACATGTAAAACATTGGGCAACATCATATTCCAGTTTAGCACAGAATACTGTCTTCACAACTTGTCAATGCAGTGTGTTTGTATTTACAGCTATTTTAGCATCTTTACACACCAGACAAAAACTGCTTCTCCACACCTAGCAAAGCTGGCAGAGAACATGCATTTTTATATACAACCGTGAGAAAAAATGGTTACCTTGGAAGTGCCGCAAACTCCCCTTTGTAATAAGTGGCTATCTCTGTACAAGAAAATACATTTGTTCTCCAGTGAATGAAGAAGAAATTACTTTTCCTTTTTGTGCCTAATCTGACATTTCACTAATTAGGGTAAGGTTATCTCTAATAAGATATTACTCATACTTTGTCTCTTATGTATACCAAGATATCGGTGTAACTTCATCTGCACAGCAAGACGTGGGCCGTCTCTCTCTCTTCTAACTATTGGCAGCGTTCAGCAAGGACCTTTCCCATCTCCGTCCTTTCTCCACTGAAACCAGCTGCAATCTCCCTTCTCTTTTCATTTCTTTCTGTCTTTGGTTCTCTACTCGCCTTCACTTTTCCTGTCCAATCCCCTCCTTACTTCCTTCGCTGAGTTATAAACCCTCTTCAATTCCATCCCCTTTGCATATGTCTTCATACAGTAAGCATATGATTTCACCATCCATTGCCGTGAGGTCATCCATTGATCAAGCACCTCCCCTCTTTAGCCAATCCACAGTAACTTTCTGCTTACACCTTTATACAGCACTCTTTCTAGAAACCAGGATGAATCTGCAACATGTTCATCCTCTGTTTCCAATCCACATTCCAGTTTAAACAAAGAGTTTTTACAAAATGCATTCTGTTGTCTGCCGCGAACATTGCAGTTCAGCTTCTGCTTTTGCATTTTCTACATTTATTTTCTAAACCCACATCACTGTGTAAATGGTGCTTTTCACTGGCGACCTGATATGTGGACTAAGCCAAAGCAACCCCATTTTAATTACTAATAGTTTAGTTTGTTAAGGTTAGTGGTTAGTGGATTAGTATTAGGTTAATTGTTAGTCCCTACACTACATTACACTGTGCATTGCTAAACCCCAAATCACCCCTACTTTGGTTTGGGATGGTTCTCATTAGTGCCTCACATCAGCCCCAAATCACACCTGAGCTGCACACTGGCATCCCTTTTACATGTGTGCCTACCTTCCCTAGTGAGTTCAGTGACTCTCTTGAAATTAGTGCATGTTTGAGATTTGAGCACTAATTATCCCTACATAACCTCTGTAAACCTGAGCACGATAAACAGCTGAAAGTGGAACCGTGTTTTGACACACCAACTGTACACTTCTAGGATGAGCTCTGATAATCTCACACAGACATCTTGTATGATCCAGATGTCAGCCTCCATCACCTGGATATCTACAGCCAGAGGCATTGACACGGTAGGGCCTGAGCGGGCAAGGCACACCCAAGATCTGTAAATGCCCACTCAGCAGCGCTGGCTCCAACAGTAGCAAGCCAAACAGTAAAGTACAATAGGCCAAAGTAAAGGAATGTCCAAATCAAGGTTCTATAATAATGTATGGATATGTATTTTAATTAAACATACCATATGCAATAATACTAAACAGAAAACACTACAAAAACCCACCCCTTTAGAAAAAACACAGAAAATGCAAGATACAGCACTCTGGGTGAGAAAGGCAGATATACACCATATGCTTCTTTAAAAAGGATATTCCATGTATTCAAATGGATTAAAACAATTTAGGCAGTCTCTGGGGCATAGAAATGGACCAGCAGGGCAGTTACAACAGTCAACAATATGTTTGCTGTTCTTGACGGTTCGACAAAAGTGAACCAGACTTCTTAGCGCTGTGATGACAGTTTGATTCAGGTTCAAATCTGGCAGTCGTAGTAATCCAGATCACAAGCAGAGTGGAGTCTTGTTTAAGCTGAAGGTCAGTTGTGGTTTGAAGTGTGCTCAAGCACTGCAGTTTGTGGATGCCACCAGGTCTGGTTTGATAGTCAAGGTTGGACGACAGAGGAGCTGGTGGCGGGATGACATTATGCGGGGTGATTTCCAAATGCGTTACTCAAAGGAAGCATGTTTGGTCAGAACATAAGGGACAGTTCAATCATCAACTTTTTTGGCGATGGAGTGGCTGCAAGTTCTTTTCTCGAGCTTAGGCAACAACGTGCTTTAGCTAGTGCAGTGGCAAACTTCTTCAAATGCGTAGTACTACTGTTGGAATGTTGGCAACTGCCATGGGCAGCTACGGAGGGTCCTGTTGAATCAAGCAGGGTCACACACACCAATCTAGGATCTGAAGGGCAAGAGAAGTCCTTGTTCTCAGACTTATAAATATAGGAGGGGCTGGAACACACCTGCAGGGGTCCTTCTGCTCAGTGAGGTCCTGGGTGCCAGTGTAGCTGGCAAAGAGGCAGGTCTTGCACCAGCAGCAGGTTACCCCTTAATGTGGCCATGGGATGATTAAGGACCAGAGATTTCCTCTGCCTTGGACTACCTGTCTACCCCTCACAACTAGAGGACTTTGGAAAGGACTGCTCTCCCAACAGGGTACAAACTAATTCTTCTTCAATGGCTGAAGTACAGAGATTACTCAGATTAGGAGTGGAAGGCTCCTTCTTTTAAAGGCAAATGTACACAGTGATTGGACAAAGGCAAGCCTTCTTTAAGTGGTCCAGTCACTGGCTTTGAGGAAAGGAAGTCTAGGGGAAAGGAAGAAAGGGAGATAGAGAAAACAAGATGGTGGAATCTTCCACCGCTGGTCTGCGCACCACCTTGCTACACTAGCTACGCCCTCTTCCCTTGGCAATAGCATCAAAGGACCTTTTGGAGGCCCTTTTGGTATGCAGCCCCCTGCTGTAAGGCTAGTCCTTTTAGGATAGGTGTTCTCTTTTATTCACACTTCCTAGCCCAACTACTGCTGGCAAGCCGACCTCACAAAGTATCAAATGAGAGGTGAAGCCATCCATTATCCTGCCCTGTTACTTGGCAGGGCCTGGCTGTGGGACCAGAATACAAATAACCTTTCCACAACCGATCTGGTCACACAGTGCTGACACAGGTATGATATCACATTGATGTGGCTGTAATACATATAAAATATACCATACCGTAAAATCAGGTATGGCTTATATTTCAGGTTAACAACTGCCTATAGTATCCCTCATAGGTAATTTGGCAACAGAGGTGCACATCTTAAATGAAGCCCTTGTTCTGCAGAGGCTTGGCTGCAGGTGTCAAGTGGGTACTTGTGACCCCTGAACCTACTCTGTGCCACTGGTGAGCAGGCACTACAGATCAGGATACTGGTCCAGCAGGGCACAGGTGACCACTATGCTTTTGAAATGGAGCTTAGAAAAGGTGGGCCAGGTTGGCCTTTCTGAGATAGAATTACTCACACAATTGTATTATTTAATAAAAATCAAAAAAGGCCAAGGGTTCCACACCCTAGCAAGATGGTTAATACCTCGGAGTTATGATAGGGGTCGACAGTCTAAAATGGAGAAGAATGCGAATGTGAGCAAAATGCATGCACAAACCAGAATGCTCACTAATCTGCATGTCTTGACCCCAGGAAAGAGCACTGGAGGGATGGAGCTAAAGCTGACGGTTCCCTGCAAGAGATGTGCCTTTTCCATGTCATCCTATGAGTGGATCTAATGTGCCAGAATGACACCTTCAGACACAATGCCTATTAATATGCCCCACCCTAGTCGTATGTAAGAGTAAGAGGTAGGCATGTGAACACACACCAGGCAGCGCACCAGAGCATATTGCCTAGGCACCGTCTCACATCTCTACCATCACTCACTTCCGTTCTCTAGTGGAACATGTGGGCATGGGTTCCTATCCATAAGACTTGTCTTACAGCATCTTCTGTTTCCTAGCACACACTACCGCTCCATGTCTTGTTGAGCAGACCAGCGTCCTCCCTGATCCCGGAAGTTACTTGCCCAAGAAGGGCCACCTGCACCTGGAAGCCAGTAAAAATGTGCCCTCAGTGCAGCTCATTGGAAAATGTGTGCACAAGCTGCACTGTAAACAAAGCCTCAGCCTCGCTTTGTTAACACAGGGATTTGCATTTTCTTTTACATGGAGCAACAGTGATATGAACTGCTGCTGTCTACATGTTTATCACACACACAGAGATAGAAATGCCATGTTTCACTGTAAAATACACGCCCAGAACCCACATTGGTGCTGGCAGCGTGCCATACATTGGAGTCAGCAGCGCAGTGCAGACACTAATATAAGCAAGGTGGCTGACCAGCAAATCATTTGCACCGCCACACAAACCCCCTGAAATGTGCAGGCCACCTTTGTGGATAAGTTGGACATTATTTTGGTGCAAATGATGAGATGCACGTGGGCATCTCATCAATTGTGCCCTATTTTCAAAGGGCATGTGAATGTGTGCATCAAGGATGCATACCGTCAGTTTTCCTTTTTCACCCCCTATGATCATTTTCAGGAATAATAGGAATTGCTGGGCATTCCAAGGCACATCCGGACACCACAAATGGAATGCTCTTTGAAATGTGCAGAAGAAATGTCACATTCCTCTGTGCCTCAGTGGAATAGGCACAAGGGAATGTGCAATCCATGGCAGAGTCATTGTCGTCCTTGGCATGTATTTTTTTAAATGTAACATCAGTGGCATAACCTGCCACTTCCATTCCTGTCCCTCAGACACCCATGTTTAACATTGCACATTGATGGGACTTTCAATGTGTTGACCTCTGCATGAAAAGCAGGCCGAGGCATGCCTGACATGTGATTGACCCTGGTGGTCTGACATGGAATCTTACAATTAATTTTACTCATTTTAACAACGTCAGAAGAATAAAAGGCTGAGTTATACTTGCCCAGATCAAAATCATGAAAAGTCTGGTTACACATATATCTCTGCAGTAGGTGCATTAATCTACTGAGATATCTTACTGCACAGTTTTATATGTTGCACTGTTTGAGTAACGTTCACAGGACTCGATTTCCCCTTGCTAGCCATGCGCTGACCTCCAACCCAACCCAACTCTTCCCTTTCCTCTACCTTTTCTCCCCACTACTGAAGACTAAAGTTATTATGTTATGTTTGTTTTTATCCCACGAATCAGTCCAAACCTGCCTGAACTTCTCCCAAACATCCCCGAAGACGTATGGCTCTGAAAGCCACTTTTTCGTAGGTGCCGGAGACCATCGTATGCCCCAGTCCGACCCTGGACATGGAGTCCAGATATTAAGAGCTGCATTCAGAATTGTTCTGGTGGGTTGTCCTTTCTTCATGGGTTCTGTGGACACCACGCTTCCTTTAGTTATCTTGAACCAGAACTGTGTGTAGATGTTGTTAGTTTTCTGCAGAGGGGCATGTTATAATGGATGCTTACCGTGGTTGCATCGCTATCTCCTGAGGAAAGCTATGGGCATGTCCAACTTCTTTACGGGCTCTTGCAGTAGAAATACTCTGTGCCTCTTGTGAATCTAACAGAGAGAGCATCCGGCTTGAAAAGAAAGGGGCATGGAGCCACCAAGGGGCGCAGATGAAGACTTGGAAGGTGCAAGATGTCTCCAGTATCGTTAATGCTCTTGTCCTCACTCGCTTTACTTTCTTGATCCAAAACTTGAGGGAAAGGAGCAGGTTGGAGAGTGATGCTGGTAGGGCTAAATCATGCATTTAGTTCAAGGGGCTACACTTGGTTCATGGTTTGGAGGTGGGAGTTAATGTACTGTGTCAGAGGGGACACGGTTTCATGAAGGGGGCCCAGCTTAATCACTCAAACTCTGCCTTCCATATCTCAGACAAACTACCATTTTGCAAAAGGAATTATTTCTTCAACATTGTTTGGTGAAATCCCCAGACGTTGCTTTCAGGGTTAAATCTCCCAAACCCACCCCCCCCTCTTCATCACATTCTATACATTAATATTTCAATGATGCGAACCTGGGATTGTCTGACTTAAAAGGTCAAGCATGAACAACTAACCATTCATACATTAAACACACTTGCTCCTTCAGCCGTATGAAAACCCATTAAGAGTTCGCTTCGTTTAGACAAATGGGACTGGCATTAAATCTTAAACCATTGGCACAGTAACTAAACTTGGTAAGGAAATCAATCGCATATTGGAAAGAGGAGCAGTAATTTATTTATGTTATTTTTTTTTTATAACGCACCTAATACCATATCTGAATTCGGTTTCTAAGCGCGGATCCGGAATCCGAACCTCTGTTGCTCTGCATGGTCCTGCTTCCAAGACCAGCACGTTGCCCCTGTGCTATCCTCCTACCTACAAAAACTACTGTCTGCAATATGCACCATGTGAATCCAAATATATAATGAATGGTTATTCGACTGTATATGCTGTGGATTACAGCAGCACAGGTTCACATTTTAGAGGGGTCAGGATGTACATAGGCCAACATTGTAGAGAGACGCATTGCACTTTTGGGGCAAGTGAGAGATATGGTCCTCTTTGTAGAAACATGTAAAATGGGGAGGTGCTGGCCAGGAACACCTGCACCTCTAAACCAGTGTCTTCCCACCCAGAACCCGGAAGGTGAAAATCGAGCACTCGAATGCTGCGGGCCTGGAACTTAGTCCTTACAAGCTCCTGTCCAAGGAGTGCTGAACCTCGGGGCTGAACTCTGATCTACAGGCTCACTTGGTAGGCACAGAGTACCTCTGTGGATCGCTTGTGCAGAGTAACACCATACACCGTCCATGACTTAAGAGCCTGCCACTGCATCTCACAGATACCCAAAGGGAGTAGTGGGCATGGACCCATTCAAGGCACTGTGCTACTCCATGTACAAGCCACCAAATGAAGAAAACGACGAGACAAATCAGGGAGTCTTTTGTGATGCTCCAATTCCAACTCCAATTTGACGTGCATTACATCCCTCTGCATATGTGTACGCCAGCTGGTACCGCCAATGCCCCATTACTGTTACCCGGTGTTGCTGTATTGCATTTTCGGAAAAGGCAGAAGCATCATTTATGGCTGATGGTGAGGTTCTGTGTCTTGCCGTGCCTCCTCCCTCTTCTTTGCTGTCTTTCTTTAAATGCAAGGATATATGAAGGCCAAGAGAAGCCAGTATTTAGAGGAGATGGAACAGCCTGCCTATCGGCCTGCCTTCCCACTACACTCCCTACACACGCCTGCCTCCCTTCCCACTACACTCCCTACACAAGCCTGCCTGCCTTCCCACTACACTCCCTACACAAGCCTGCCTGCCTACCCACTACACTCCCTACAACAGCCTGCCACCAGCTACACTCCCTACAACAGCCTGCCTACACACTACATTCCCTACAACAGCCTGCCCACACACTGCCTGCCTACCTGCCGGCCTACCCTGTCTGACTACCCACTACACTCCCTATAACAGCCTGCCTACCCACTACACTCCCTACAACAGCCTGCCTACCAACTACACTCCCTACAACAGTCTGCCTACCCACTACACTCACTACAACTGCCTGCCTACCTGCCGGCCTACCCTGTCTGACTACCCACTACACTCCCTATAACAGCCTGCCTACCCACTACACTCCCTACAACAGCCTGCCTACCAACTACACTCCCTACAACAGTCTGCCTACCCACTACACTCCCTACAACACAACAGTCTGCTTACCTGCTGGCCTACCCACTACACTCCTTACAACAGCCTGCTTGCCAACTACACTCCCCACAACAGCCTGCCTACCCACTACACTCCCTACAATAGCCTGCCTACCAACTACACTCCCTACAACAGCCTGCCTACCCACTACACTCCCTACAACAGCATGCTTTGTTTGTTTGTTTGTTTGTTTGTTTGTTTGTTTGTTTTATTTATTTGGTAATGTGCTCCGAGCCCGTGGGCCTCTGGGCGCAGCAGTACAAGAGGACTCGAAACTTAGTTACAAAGCCTGACACAGGCTGTTACAGAAAAACAGTGGTTGGTTACAGTAGGTGATACAATGCATATAGAATATCAAGTTTAAACGCAAAGAGAGCAGCATTATAACAGGTTGTGCCGTTACCACTAGGGTGAGGGACGTTGCATGTCGTTGTTGTGCAGCCATTTGAGAGCGTAGGATCTGAATCTTGTGTAGGGTAAAGGGCATCTAAGGTCGGGTGGGAGTGTGTTCCATGATTGTGCAGCTCTAACTGGGAAACTTGCACCGCCCGCTGTGGTAAGTTTGAATCTGGGGACTTCCAGTAGGAAGGCATTGGCAGATCTCGTCAGTCGGTTAGAGGGTCTCCAGTTGATTCTTTCCGCTAGGTAGGGGGGTGCTTGATTGTTGAGGCATTTAGAAGTGAGGGAGATAGTTTTAAGAAGGATTCTGTCCTTTATCTTTAGCCAATGGGCTTCAATCCGATGTTTGGAGATATGTTCTCTGCGTGGGATGTTCAGAGCTGCTCTAAGAGCGTTATTTTTGCAATCTCTGGAGTTTGTCAGTGACCGACTTGTTGGCACCTGAGTATAAGGTGTTGCAATAGTCGAGTCTAGACATGACAAGGGCATTGGCCAAGGTGAGGCAGCTGGCACTGGACAGGAAGGGTCTGGCGGCACGGATGAGTTTACACGTGTAGGTGGTTGAGGAGGCGAGGGAGTTCACTTGCTTTTTGAGGGTGAGAGCTGAGTCAAGGTAAAAACCCAACGTTTTGACCTCGCGCATAACCATAATAGTATTGTTATCAATGTTAAATGAGGTGTAGTCCGGGGTGAGTTTGGATAGTTTGTGGTCTGAACCGAGGAGCAGGATTTCAGTTTTATCGTCGTTCAGGCAGAGGCCATGTGTGGCCATCCATGCTTGAATGAGGATGTACATTTTGTTCACCAGAGCCAGGTCCACTTCGTAGTTGCCCGAAAGGGGTATGAGGATCTGGGTGTCATCTGCGTAATTAGTGTAGGTGACGCCCAGACTGTCCAACTTGTCGAACAATGGCTTGGTGAAGATATTGTACATAGTGGGTGAGACACAGGAACCCTGTGGGACTCCACATGTGATTTGGATGGGGTCAGCACAGGTAGTGGAGGAGAACACTCTCATAGTCCGGTTGGCTAGAAAGGATTGGACCCAAGCTATAGCGTCTCCTGTGAAGTTGGCAGCCAGCTTGAGGTGGTTGCATAAGACTGCATGGTCCACCAAATCAAAGGCTGCTGACAAGTCCAGTAAGAGTAGCAACGCTGTTTTCCCATTATCCTTAAATTCCTCAATTTTGGTTTTGAGGTCTATCAGGGCAGTTTCCGTGCCGTGGAGCGGGCGGAAGCCCGATTGGCGCGAGCCTAGTAGATGATAAGCTTCTAGGTACTCTTGAATTTGGAGATAGGCTACTCTGTCGATAATTTTTAGTAGGAAGGGCACTGTGGTAATGGGCCTATAGTTAGTCGGGATAGAAGGATCGAGGGTTTGTTTTTTGAGAAGGGGGAGGACCCAGGATTCTTTTAAGTTGGCTGGCACTGTGTTAGATTTGAAGGATGAGTTAATGAGCTTTGAGATGAAAGGGGCTAAGTCTCTGGCAGCGTCCTTTATTATTTGAGCTGGGCAGCTGTCGCCCTTACAGTTAGAGGGCTTCAGTGAGAGGATGGCCTTTTCAGTGTCGATGATGGAGATCGGTTTGAAGCTAAAAGGGGGGATAGTGGTAGGTTCAGTTACTGGAGGCAGTTGTTGATCATTAAGAGAGAGGGCGTCTTTTTTGTTCGTTATTTTAAGTTGGAGGGTGGAGATTTTGTTAGATAGGGCATTCTGTATATTAGTGCACCATATCTTGTCCTTTGGGACCGTGTCAGATGGTTGGATAGGGGATTCCATTTCCCGGAGGATGGCAAATAGTTCCTTGGTATTCGATTTGGCATTGGTAATTCTGTCATTGAATACATTTCTTTTGGTGTTGATGATTTCAGACTTGTAGTGTTTTGTAGCTTGGGTTAACTTGGCTTTGTTGACGTTAGTGGGCGAATTACGCCAGATGGTTTGGAGTTTTCGTTTCTGCTTTCTAAGGTCCTTAAGGTGGGGGGTGAACCAGGCGTTGAGGTGGGCTTCTTGCTTAGCTTTGCGTAATTTTGCAGGTGCAATGGTGTCTAGTGCGTGAGACATAGCTTTGTTAAAGGTGTCTACTAGTGTATCTAGGTCAGTGTTGTCCTTCAGACCGTTAATAGTGGGGAGGAGGAGGGGGATAAGTTTTTCTGTAGTAATATCTTTTTTATTTCTGGTGGGGAGTGGTGGTATCATTTTGATAGTCTTGGGGCTGGGGAGGTCAAGTGTGGCAGTGAAATTTATTAGAAAGTGGTCGGTCCATAGTTGAGGGGTGATGGAGGTGATGACTATGTTACAGTTGAGTTCTGAGACCCAGTCAAGGGTTCTGCCTTTAGCATGTGTGGGGGAGAGAATTTTTTGGGTAAGGCCTTGGTCGTTTAGGATAGCTGTTATAGAAAGGGCATTTTTATTGCCTGGTTCATTGAAGCCGATGTTGAAGTCGCCCATCAGCAACATTTGCGAGTGTTTTTGGGTATTGTTCGCTATGAGGGTAGTAAGGTCATCTTCAAAGGTTCCCAGGGGACCTGGGGGCCTGTAGATCAGGTGAATGGCTAGCGTGCGGTTATTGGAGAGTTGCATTTTTGCTGAAAGTACTTCGCAGGAAGCGCAGGGGTGTGAGGTGGTGAGTCGGATAGGCAAGGTGGTTTTCGCGATGATTGCTAGGCCACCGCCTTTAGCATTAGGTCTGTCTACTCTGTGGATCTGGTAGTTGTCAGGTATGGCTAACATCAGTGAGGGTCCTGCTGCCTCATGGAGCCAGGTTTCTGTTACGGCAAGGAAGTCAATGCTACTGTTGTTCAGTATGTCAGCAATTTCAATTGCATGTGCTACCATGGATCTGGCATTGATAAGGGATCCAGTAAGAGTTAGGGTGTTGTTGGGAATGGGATGACTTACGAGTCTTTTTGTGTGCTTATTTTGACTCTGGCGTATCTTTTGGTAGGGGTGAGTAGGAGTTAGGGTTGGAGTTAAAGGTGTCGTAGCTAGAGTTTGCTTATCCATGTGTGTCTGTAAAGATGGGAGTCTAGCAGTATTGTTCGTACTGTTTCTTTTAGGTTTGTAAATGCAAGGTAGCCTTGCCCTGAGTCTCAGGTTTCTATCAATGGGGGGGCGAGAGCTGAGGGTAGCAAAGGTCATGATTGTAGCTAGGAGGGTCGAGGAGGTCAAGTTTCTGCACATGGTAGTTGGTGTGGTCCGCAGATGCACTTTACTTTCCTTGTTTGGTTGAGATGTCTGGCTAGGGTGGCACAAAAGTATAGTGCAGGTGGCTGGTTGAAGCTGGGGCTGCGCCTAGTGATAGAGGGCGTGATATTCACGAAGCACAGTGTGGGCTAGAGTGCATGGTCTGTTAATGATGATGGGGCACAACACAATCAAGGTGGCCCGTTAGCGACCATAGGGCACAACACAGTTAAAGTGGTCCGTTAGCGACCATAAGGCACAACACAGTTAAAGTGGTCAGTTGGCGACCATAGGGCACAACACAGTTAAAGTGGTCCGTTAGCGACCATAAGGCACAACACAGTTCAAGTGGTCCGTTGGCGACCATAGGGCACAACACAGTTAAAGTGGTCCGTTAGCGACCATAAGGCACAACACAGTTCAAGTGGTCCGTTGGCGACCATAGGGCACAACACAGTTCAAGTGGTCCGTTGGCGACCATAAGGCACAACACAGTTCAAGTGGTCCGTTGGCGACCATAGGGCACAACACAGTTAAAGTGGTCCGTTGGCGACCATAAGGCACAACACAGTTCAAGTGGTCCGTTGGCGACCATAGGGCACAACACAGTTAAAGTGGTCCGTTGGCGACCATAAGGCACAACACAGTTAAAGTGGTCCGTTGGCGACCATAGGGCACAACACAGTTCAAGTGGTCCGTTGGCGACCATGAGGCACGACACACTGAGAGAGACCATGAGCACCTAGGTATAAGTAGTACCAAGAAAACTAGGGTCTAAGTACGTGGACACAGCAATGGTAGTTATAGTGGGTACGGGTGTGGATCAGATTATACAAGCATAAGACGATTCATTAGCAGCGCAATGGGGGGCAAATTTAAATGCATAGGTTCATGGGTACCTAGATCAAGTTTATCAAGAGGGTAGGTGCAGTACAGGGGCATCTAGATGCGAAATGGCACAATTAGGCAGCCAACAGCAGTGCATCGCAATTTACTGGGCACAGTATAAAGTTTTCTAGATACAAAATGGCAATTGGGCAGGCATTGCAGTCTGTGACAGGAGATGAGATGGGACGTATCCAAGTGGCACATTATAGGCAAGGACAGCAAAGACATGTGCGGCCGTGTGGGGTGGCAGCAATTAGTTAGACAAGAGCGTAAGTAATGCTTTGTAAATTAGAGACGCTTCTAGGCAGCAGGTGGCTTACCTGGAGCAGCACGGGCAGAGTTTGTGGCCCCTGGCTCCTGTGGCTCCAAACAGGCACACAACAGGCCTTAGAATGGCCTTTGGATTCCTACCCACTTCACTCCCTACAGCAGCATGCCTATCCACTACACTCCCTACAACAGCCTGTCTACCCCCTACACTACCTACAACAGCCTGCCTACCCACTACACTCCCTACAACAGCCTGCCTACCAACTACACTCCCTACAACAGCCTGCCTACCCACTACACTCTCCACAACAGCCTGCCTACCTGCCGTCCTACCCACTACACTCCTTACAACAGCCTGCCTACCACCCACACTCCCTACAACAGCCTGCCTACCCACTACACTCCTACAACAGCCTGCCTACCCACTACAACCCCTACAACAGCCTGCCTACCAACATCACTCCCTACAACAGCCTGCATACCCACTACAATCCCTACAACAGCCTGTCTACCAACTACAATCCCTAAAGCAGCCTGCCTACCCAACTACACTCCCTAAAACAGACTGCCTACCCACTACTCACCTTATAACAGCCTGCCTACCTACTACATGCCCTACAACAGCCTGTCTACCCGCTACACTCCCTGCAACAGCTTGCCTACCCACTACACCCCTACAACAGCCTGCCTACCTACTACACGCCCTACAGCAGCCGCCTACCCCTACACTCCTACAACAACCTGCCACACATTAAACTCCCTACAACAGCCTGCCTACCAACTACACTCCCTACAACAGCCTGCCTACCCACTACACTCCCTACAACTGCCTGCCTACCTGCCGGCCTACCCTCTATGCTCCTTATAACAGCCTGCCTACCCACTGCACTCCCTACAACAGCTTGCCTACCCCCTACACTCCCTACAAGAGCCTGCCTACCCACTACACTCCCTACAACAGCCTGCCTACCTGTCTCACTACCCACTACACTCCCTATAACAGCCTGCCTACCAGCTATACTCCCTACAACAGCCTGCCTATCCATTACACTCCCTACAACAGCCTGCCCACCCACTAGACTACTTATAACAGCCTGCCTACCCGCTATACTCCCTACAACAGCCTGCCTACCCACTACACTCCCTACAACAGCCTGCCTATCCACTACACTCCCTACAACTGCTTCCCTACAACAGCCTGCCTACCTGTCTGACTACCCACTACACTCCCTATAACAGCCTGCCTACCAGCTATACTCCCTACAACAGCCTGCCTATCCATTACACCCCCTACAACAGCCTGCCCACCCACTAGACTACTTTTAACAGCCTGCCTACCCGCTATACTCCCTAAAACAGCCTGCCTACCCACTACACTCCCTACAACAGCCTGCCTATCCACTACACTCCCTACAACTGCCTCCCTATCCCCTACACTCCCTACAACAGCCTGCCTACCCACTACACTCCCTACAACAGCCTGCGTACCAGCTACACTCCCTACAACAGCCTGCTTACTCACTACACTCCCTACAACAGCCTGCCTACCCACTACACTCCCTAAAACAGCCTGCCTACCAACTACACTCCCTACAACAGCCTACCTATGCACTACACTCCCTACAACAGCCTGCCCACCTGCTAGACTCCTTATAACAGCATGCCTACCCACTTCACTCCCTACAACAGCCTGCCTATCCACTACACTCCCTACAACAGCCTGCCTACCCCCTACACTACCTACAGCAGCCTGCCTACCAACTAGACTCCCTACAACAGCCTGCCTACCCACTACACTCCCTACAACAGCCTGCCTACCCACTATACTCCCTAGAACAGCCTGCCCACCCACTATGTCAGTCTAGAAAAATGGATATCTCTCATGATTGACGGCAAACGTATTTTGGTGGCCGTGGGCCAACCGTCTCATGCACGATACGATAGAAATTAAGGTTTCTGAGCTTACCAATGAACAGCCATTTTGATGTAACAAGGATCGCCATTTTGTTTTCTAACTATTGCTCATTGCTTTCTGTTCAAATTGCTTCACGGCACATTTTTTGCTTACACTGCTCGACTGTTAACATTGTTGTCTGAACGTGAAAGGACAAGGCAGCAGGGCCGCAAGGCTAATAAGAGTTTGTTGAAACACAACGTAGGCAGCGCCGGGAAGGAATGCCCGGCTCCCTCCCGAATGTAGCCTTGAAGCAGAGCCGCAGGGCATTTAATCATTTCACAGCTGCCAGCCAGTCTCGTTATATGGTCGAATATGTTAAAATAAAGCAGCTAAAGGCTTGAATTATGCTCTTCTTACGGCCCCCCTTTACCGAGCCCTGTAGAGCGTGTCGGCTACCAGGACACGAATAGCACCTCATAGATAGCAAGGTCTGGAATGTGACTCCCGTATGTAGCTTGCTTCCAAGAACAGAATCACTGTGTTCTGTTCAACAACTAAAAGATGCCTCCGCACTTGCAAAATTGCATATTGTTACTAGAATAGATATTTGAAGGTGTCATAATTGTCGAAAGTGTCCATCATCACACCAAGTTCAAAGAAACCCAATAAAGGGGGGTGTTAAACATGTCACAGCTGATTGTATGATATGCATTTTGTATATATGTAACTGATGTACGTAATTCACTCTCTTGCGTCCCTCGAGGTCTAGAGATACACGTCGCGGGGCATGAGAACGAGTTGGCCAACTGAGACTATTTGCTTTGCAATAAACCCTAGCTTTGGGAATACAACCTCTTGTCTGGCGTATCTATCGTGTGTGGTGACTTGCCTTGTTTCCATAGATGTGAGGGACCCCTAGGGGCCCCTTTCAAGATGGCACCCGAATAGGGACCCTTCCCCACTTGTTCCATCGTATACGTTGTAATTGAGTAAAGGCGGGGAACGGCGAGGACGGGACGATCGAGCCGGGATCAAGAGGTGTTCGGGCGCCTTGTAGAAGTGATGAGAGATTCCTTTGCAGATCTGCACACATCTGATCCCTGATCGACGTACCCGGCTAGAGAACAAGGAGGCGAGCATCCCGAAACGAGGCGGAAGCCAAGAAACGCAGATACAACGTCATTGATTGCGTCAGTATACAGACGACTTGTATCCTGAAGGACAAATTGATTTATCAGGTGACTCATTCCCCGATTCAAAGTAATCCTGATATTGGTTGAGAGTTGACTTTGCAAAATCAAACGCCCTAGGTAAGGTTGATTATCCAGGGGGAAGTTTGAAACATGCCTGAGGTATTGTCCACCCTAGTGGGGTTTTTCCGCTGTGGCAGACAATCTTTAGAAGATAGCCAAATTGCACCACCTGGGGGAACTCCGGCATATGAGATGTATGTGAAGTATGGAGTGGGAGCAATAATATTCTGTGACACTTAGCATAGGCAAACCATAAAGCAACAAGACCATCAGTGGCCGATTAATGGTAGTTTTGAGATAGCGAGAATAGATAACCTGGAAAGGGTGTTGATAAGAAAGAAAGCGCGTCCTGCAGCATTTGATATTGTTAAGGACTGGAGAAGGGAAGCAATGCTCTGACTTAGAAGTAGAGCGAAGCATGCACGCAGGCATAAATCGAAAGGTGAAGTAGCGGAAGAAAAAGAGGAGGAGGAGTGGACTGAGAGTCTAAGGAGGTCAGGTAGAGGTGACCAGTTGAATATAGAAAAAATATACCCACAACGAGAATTGCACACATCAGATGAATTGATAGAAAACATATTGATCCATACAAAACAAGGCCCAAGATCAGAAGCGAGGCCAAACACGTCAGTAACTATTGCCCAAACCCCGCCCGAAGCTCAAACTCTCCCTCCCGTAGCTCAAGCCCTCCTACAGCCACAGACCGTGCACGTAACACTTCCTATTAGCCAACCAGGCCCACAGCAGACACTCCCCACTTCTGTTGTCCCATCCGCACATCTGCCCTTAGATACAGACTCGGTACCGTCCGTCCCTCCCGGGGTGAAATTGAAACCACGGGGCGAGAGGCGGGACTGAACAAAGTAGATGCACAAGGGTAACTTTCAGTGCAATCAGCAAAGAAAGGAAGGTGGAATTACAGCAACAGGCAGAAATGTATATAGACAGGAATGCTGGGACGACAGCATTGGCTTCGATGTATGACTTCCGAAGAAGCAACGAAAGACAGGTAGTGTTGGAATGTATGGGTGAATATTTGGTGGAGAGATGGAAACAGTTAATTGGGAAATTACCACCGCAGCGATTGTTAGATTTGAATGCATTAGCACGCTGTAGAAAGAGAGATGAAGAAGTGAGAGAATATATGGACTTTTTGAACTTAAAAATGAATTAGATAATGATTATGCTGAAATGTTTAATGCACCTGGGTACAGGGGTAAAGATATCGGGAGAGATAGGAAGGGAATGCAGGGGTCACATAATCAAAGGCAGCAGTTACCATCGCCGGGGCAGAAGGCGATGTTGGATGAATTATTGTTTTTAAAACAGGTGGGGGAAGACTTGAAAGCATGCATACTGAAGACAGGGGTGCTACTGCAGCAAGTAGCAGGACATAATAGAGGGAGAGGGAATACACAAGGAAGGAGTAATTTGAATATGCATGGGGGGCCATTTTGACCAAATCAGTGTGCGTACTGTAAGGAGGAAGGGCACTGGCGAGCGCAATGTCCACATCTGCAGAATAGAAATGGGTCTGGTCAGAGAAGACAGCACAGAGGGCACCAAGGAGCGAATGGACCAAATAGGAATAATATGCAGCAGCACCACAATAATGGAGGTAATCAAAATCAAACCCAAAACCAAAGTGCTCCTAACCACAGTCAGGGTCAGCAAAACCAACAGTATGGAAACCAGAGTGGGGGAAATAGAGGGAAGAGTGGGAACGTTTTCGATACACAGCCAAATACGTATTACAGTAATAGTAGTGATTACACGTCGGATGACGTGTTATTTCCCCAATAGGACAGGGCCGGGGTCGGAACCAGTGTCTATTCCCGTGAATCAGAGAGGGCCATACGTAGAAATGAGAGTCGGGAATGAGGAGCACCGCTTCCTTGAAGATACAGGAGCTCAAAAGTGTTCAATAGACCCTCACTTGGTTCCGGATATACCACTGTCAGGGCAAAAGAATGTTTCTGTACGGTTTGCAGGTACACCAGTCATAAACCCAGTATCCCAACCAGTCCCAGTTACCATAGGACCATTCACTGAACATTGTCCTTTCCTTTTAACAGAAAATTGTGGGGAGAACCTGTTGGGATTACATTTGTTGAAAAAGTTAGGTGTAGTTATACATTGCACGGCAGACGGGGTGTTCCTGACGATTTGGCCACAGGATGTCCCTTTGTCAGAATTCATGTCTGAAACTTTACCAGGAGAGCTAAGTAAAGTGCCAACCTGTATATGGGCAATGCATGACAAC
This sequence comes from Ambystoma mexicanum, assembly GCF_040938575.1. Taxonomy (NCBI): domain Eukaryota; kingdom Metazoa; phylum Chordata; class Amphibia; order Caudata; family Ambystomatidae; genus Ambystoma; species Ambystoma mexicanum. The sequence continues at coordinate 722,672,198 of NC_090932.1, forward strand.
GATGTAGGATGCTTGAAAATAGAGCCAGTAAAGATCCTTTTGAAAGAGGGTGTTACACTACCGCGAATTCCCCAATACAGATTTTCGGCTGAAGGTGAGAAAGGATTGAAGAGTATTGTTACAGATTTGGTGAAATTAGGGGTGATTTAAAGAAATTACAGGCAGTACATGCAACAGCCCGATTCTTCCAGTTTATGAAAAAGGAGGCAATGCAGCACCATATCGTTTCATAATTGATTTGCGCGCGCTATACAAAGTAGTAGATCCACAATTTCCTTTAGTCCCAGATGTCACTACAATATTGACAATGATACCTGTCTCAGCAGAATACTTTAGTGTAGTTGATTTAAAAAATGCGTACTTTAGCATTCCGGTGGACAAGGACAGCAGATATTTGTTCGCGTTCACATTAGGAGGACAATCATTTACATTTACGCGGATTCCGCAAGGATACACGGAAAGTCTGAGTATTTACAGTCGAGCATTGAAAGAGCAGCTAGACATGCTAGAATTACCAGTGGGTTGCATACTCTTGCAATACATAGACGATCTGTTGTTAGCTGCTGACACAGAGGAGATTTGTAAAGAAAGCACTGTATTACTACTGTCACACCTAGCGGCACATGGCCATAAAGCTAGTTTGAAGAAGTTTCAATATAATCGAAAGGAGGTAGCTTATTTGGGCTACCTACTTTCGCAAGAGGGGAGAAGGCTAACGCCAGAATGCATAGAAAGTATTTCTTGTATGCCTATTCCAAAGACACAGAAAGGAGTCAGAGCCATAATAGGCATGGCTTCGTATTGCCGACAATGGATCGGTAATTTTGCGTTAATTGTGAAACCGATGGTGAATTTGAGTAGAAAGGATGCTGTTATGCCTTTACAGTGGGATGAGGAATGTCAGAGAGCATTTGATCAATTGAAAACTGCATTATGTTCTGCTCCAGTTTTGGGCACACCAAATTATGAAAAGGTTTTTAGACTGTTTGTGTGTGAAAGTGAAGGATGTGCATTGGCGGTTTTGACACAGGGACAAGGTGGAAGAAATAGGCCGTGCGGCTATTTCTCTTCCGCACTGGACCCTGTAGCGCGCGCCCTACCACAATGTTTGCGATCTGTCGCAGCGGCTGCTGCATCGGTGAAACAACCGGAAGGGATGGTATTGGGGCATACTTTAATTCTGATGGTGCACATGCTATAGACGTTCTATTAAATAGGACACAGACGCAACACCTCACCTCTGCTAGATTGCCAAGATATGAGATTATCTTGTTCGCACCCCATATCCAAATTATGAGGTGTAGTGCTTTGAATCCTGCAGAATTAATGCCACTGCCCATAAAAGAAATTGGTGACAACGAATCACCCCCCCATGATTGCTTAATGGTCACTGAGGAAGAAACGAAGGGGAGAGTTGATTTAAGTGACACCCCACAGAAAGAGCCAGAGGGAGAGTTATTTTGTGACGGCTCTTGTTTCAAATTACCAGATGGCACGACAACTGCCGCCTACGCTATCACTACCCTAGAGAGCGTTGTAGAAAGCAAAAGGATCCCCTACAACTTGGCACAAGCCACAGAGATAATAGCATTGACCAGAGCCTGCGAGATTTCTGAAAATTTGAATGTGAATATATATACTGATTGTCAGTAAGCTTTTGGGGTGGTTCATAACTTTGGTCGACTCTGGGCTGAGAGAGTTTTCTTGACATCACATGGTGCCAGAATTCAACATGGCCCTTTGATTGCACGATTAATGTCTGCACTCACGTTTCCAAAGCGCCTAGCAATAGTGAAATGTGAGGCACATAAAAAGGTAACATGCAAAGTAGGAGAAGGAAACGCGTTTGCAGACAGAATTGTGAAACAAACTTCCACTGATTTAAATACTAAGATGATGACAGTCCAGACCGAGGAAGTACCCTGTATGATACAAGATGGAATTGCCACTGTCAAAGAAATGCAGGCTGAAGCCACGGCCGATGAAATATAAGGGTGGCAGAGGGCTCTGCTGAGTTAGATCTGGAGGGTTGTTGGGTGGACAAGGGAACTAGAAACTGGATGTTGCCAAATTCCTATGTGACTGCAATGGTCACAATGGCCCACAGCCCTACCCAGATCTGTGCGAAAAAGATAATACAGCACCTATCTACAGTATGGCAGAATGTAAACATAAAGAAGAATGCAGAGAGGTTGGTGCAGAACTGTATCACGTGTTTACAACACAAGGCAGGTAAGGGAACAGTGACTCTAATATGCAGTTTTGGCCCGCCCTCTATGCCTTTTGAGGTAATCCATTTTGATTTCCTAGAGAGGGAGAGATGCCAAAACTTGAAATATGTCTTACTGGTGATCTGTGCATTCAGCAAGTGGGTGGAGGCATATCCCTTAAAAGACTGCACAGCAATGAGCACGGCAAAAGTAATGCTTAAAGAATATTTTTCCCGTTTTGGCTTTCCCCGTGTCCTCTGGTCAGATAATGGTCCACATTTTGTGGGTGCAGTGGTGTTACAGATATGTGGGGGTCTTCAGATTGATAAGAGATTTCATAGTTCAAGGCATCCGAGTTCGGCCAGTCTTGTGGAGAGGCACAACGGGATCCTCAAGTCAAAAATAAGCAAGATATGTGCAGGAAGCAAGTTGAGTTGGGTGGATGCATTACCAATAGCGCTATTATGCATGCGTACGTCTGTACAGGCTAGACCTGGGCTCTCCCTGTACGAAATCATAATGGGGAGGCCGCCAAATGTTTGGTGCGCACCTCAGCCAAAACGACTTAGCGAGGTAGAACATCCTGTGCTTAGTACTTATTGTGGCCTTTTAATGCAGAAATTGCGTTTGATTCATCAGCTGGTGCAGGAGGCTCTACCAGTGAGATACACCGGTCCGGGGCACGCGCTGAAGCCAGGCGACTGGGTGCTGCTAAAAACTTTTGAAAGAAAATCATCGTTAGCACCCAGGTGGCGTGGCCCCTATCAAGTACTCTTGGCAACGCAGACAGCGATACGGGTGAATGGACGAAGTCGTGGATCCATGCCACCCATGCCAAAAAGATCCCAACTTCGCTGAAAGACTTGCCTAACCCAGAAGACCGGAAAGAGACAGCGGTCGCAGAAATGAAAGAAACTGTTGCCAGTAAGCCTCCACCAAATGTGCCCGAGCGAGAAGTGAAACTCGAAACGAAGCCTGAAATGATTGCCAAAAAGGGGGAAGGGCAAAGAGTGCCCCAACGTTGCCCAGCAGAATCGACATCATTGTTGGCTGACACAAAATCTGCATTGCAAATACCAGCAGACACTAAACGTGTACCCCTTTGGCGCCCACCAGCACTTGCCAGCACACCAAAGACCGAATCTGCATCACTGGCGCAGCGCACACCAGCACCTACAGTAGCACCACAGGCTGACTTTGAGCCTGGATCTGGAAGTGCACCGGCACTGTTCGTGGATCACACAATACCAGGAGTGAGGCGATATGATTTACGGCCTCGAAAGACAAAGTGATCCACAGTTCTTTGGTGCTTATGTTAACCTCTGGTTCCGCTCATGGACGGAGAAGGAACTAGAGGTGTAGAGGAGAGAAGCGTGAGAATTGTGCAAATCGGACAATTCAAGACTCGCGGCTCCTCGGTGCGATCATAAAAATTACATGTGTCCGGAACCAGAGCGGACAAGCTGGGCGCACATGGTACTAAGGCAATAGATAACTGATCAAAAGTCCTCTGAGCAGTATGAGAAAGGACAAGAGATCTTGCCTAAAAACAAATAAGCAAATCCAGGCTATAAAGGACTGGCAGAACTGAACTGTGACAATTCCGTTGAACTTATTGACATCAGAACAAGTGCAACGAAGAGAGATATCCACGGCGAACTCTAATGAGGAAGAAGAAGGACGATGAGAAACATGTCGGGACCGGTTTCAGCCTCCTCCTGCACCGCTGCTGAGAATAAGTTAATTGTAAAGACTGTAAGCTTAAGGAAAACGCATGGTAAAAAACATTATATGCTGGCACTGACAATAATCATGTGCTTCATGAGTGTGGTAGCACCAATAACGACAGCCTTAGTATTATGGTATGTGGAATCTATACACCCATTGGGAATGTTTTTACCAATAGTTAATATATCCACTACTGAAAGCCCGGTTCAGGTGATTACTTATACCTTGTCCCCAATGGAAGAAAGACACAGGGAAAGGTATGGGAACACTACGCTGTTACTGATTATGAATATGACACATGCAAATCGAAAGAAAACACATTGCTGGGTATGTGCCCATTTACCGCTGCATGCTGGGAAAGGAATAGGTTGGTATGTACAGCCATTACCATTAAGTTCTACATGTAGTGCAGCTTTAAGTGCAATGTTCTATGGGAAATGGAATAAGAGGGGTACGGTTCAATTAGACAGAACAAACATGAATGAGTTTGAGGAAATATTTATGAGGCCTGTGGGTTGTTCCATATTCCACAAAGCACAAGTGATGACCCCAGAACCTATGAGGAAAAGTACGTGAAAAATAACACGACAAAATAGACAAGATAGATTGTCCCCACCAGTTAAAACATCTGTGATGACGTTTCGTGTAAGAACAGACGGGAAAAAAGATGCAGTTCCCCCTTCTTACACAGTGAATTATAACCCGAGAACTGTCCCTTTTTGTATAAAAAAGAAAGGCTCCTATTCAGTCAAAACATTTACTGGATGCATGAATACAGTGGTATTAAAATGGGAAATAGAACCAGTATATGTGGGAGATCCAGTATATTTTATATGTGGAGAGAAGGCATATCCTTGGTTGCCCAGAAACTGGGGAGGTACATGTTACCTAGGTCTACTGTTCCCAGGAGTGTTCCTCTTAGAAACAGCAGACATGGCCAGGCTCTCCAGATCTAGAACCAAAAGGAGTAGCGAAGGTGTTTTTATAGCGACTGACGTAGCAAAATCATTCATTCCATTCTTGTCCCAGATAGTGAACTCCTATAACATAAGGCAGCTGTCCAGAATACTAAAATATACCATAAACACAACGACAGATATACTATTTAACATGACGTTGGAAGAAAAAGGAATTAGGTTAATGACACTGCAAAATAGAATGGCTCTCGATGTGATCCTGGTTGATCGTGGGGGAATTTGAAGATTGTGGGATCAGCGTGCTTTGTATTTGTAGATGACTATTCCCCTACGATTTCTGAAGCAATAAAGAAAATGCATGTCCTAAGCTCCGAACTCCCGACTCGAGAAGGGGGCTAGGTAATAGAGTACTAGTTTTGGGGAATACTGCGTTCTTGGGGGTGGAAGTTGATCTCGGTATTAGTAGTGGTGTTAGGAATATTAATAACGTGATGTTGTTGCATACACTGCCTACCGTTAGTTTGCACTGAGGTAACTGAGGGATGTACGAAGGGATGTATGCATATGATAACAGGAAGAAAACAAACTTATGGCCGGGATGACAGAGACACAAATGAAATGAAAACAGTGAAAGAATTAATGGCTATAGATATTAATGAAGATGATGATGCTTATAGTAGCATGCAAAACTCAGACATAAGTGCTTTAGACTTATCATCATCAGAGGAGGATACAATAAATGAATGAGAGGTTTGGCATACGGCCAAAGGAGGGTTTGTCAGTCTAGAAAAATAGATACCTCTCATGATTGACGGCAAACATATTTTGGTGGCCGCGGGCCAACCGTCTCATGCACGATACGATAGAAATACAGGTTTCCGAGTTTACCAATGAACGGCCATTTTGATGTAACAAGGATCGCCATTTTGTTTTCTAACTATTGCTCATTGCTTTCTGTTCAAATTGCTTCATGGCATATTTTTTGCTTACACTGCTCGACTGTTAACATTGTTGTCTGAACGTGAAAGGACAAGGCCGCAGGGCAGCGAGGCTAGTAAGAGTTCGTTGAAACACAACGTAGGCAGCGCCGGGAAGGAATGCTCGGCTCCCTCCCGAATGTAGCCTTGAAGCAGAGCCGCAGGGCATTTAATCATTTCACAGCTGCCAGCCAGTCTCGTTATATGGTAGAATATGTTAGAATAAAGCAGCTAAAGGCTTGAATTATGCTTTTCTTAAGGGTCCCTTTACCGAGCCCTGTAGAGCGTGTCGGCTCCCAGGACACGAATAGCACCTCATAGATATAAAGGTCTAGAATATGACTCTTCCCCCATATGTAGCTCGCTTCCAAGAACAGAAGCACTGTGTTCTGTTCAACAACTAAAAGATGCCTCTGCACTTGCAAAATTGCATATTGTTACTAGAATAGATATTTGAAGGTGTCATAATTGTCGAAAGTGTCCGTCATCACACCGAGTTCAAAGAAACCCAATAAAGGGGGGTGTTAAACATGTCACAGCTGATTGTATGATATGCGTTTTGTTTATATGTAACTGATGTACGTAATTCACTCTCTTGCGTCCCTCGAGGTCTAGAGATACACGTCGCGGGGCGTGAGACCGAGTTGGCCAACTGAGACTATTTCCTTTGCAAAAAACCCTAGCTTTGGGAATACAACCTCGTGTCTGGCATATCTATCGTGTGTGGTGACTTGCCTTGTTTCCATAGATGTGAGGGACCCCTAGGGGCCCCTTTCAACTACACTCCTTATAACAGCATTCCTACCCACTTCACTCCCTACAACAGCCTGCCTACCCACTACACTCCCTACAACAGCCTGCCTACCCCCTACACTCCCTACAACAGCCTGCCTACCCAATACACTCCCTACAACAGCCTGCCTACCAACTATACTCCCTACAACAGCCTGCCTACCCACTACACCCCCTACAACAGCCTTCAGTTCTGCCTACTACACTCCTTACAACAGCCTGCCCACCAACTACACTTCCTACAACATCCTACTTACCCACTACACTAATGGCAGGGTCCAAGCAAACCCTTGACCCTGCCATTCCCACGAACTTCAGGCCCATCACAACTGTGCCTTTTCTTCTAAAGAATTTAGATAAAGTGGCCTATATTCAAATACAGAACTTCCTGGAATCTAACCTCCTACTAGGCTATCGTCAATCCGGATTCCGGCCTCAACATGGCACAGAGACGGCTCTAATTGATCTTAAAGCCCAAATAGACGAGTTTAGAGATAAAGGCCAATCAGCCTTACTCCTCCTTCTAGACCTCTCAGCTGCATTCGACCTGGTTGACCACAAAGTCTTATGCAGCCACCTAGACTCCGCAGCTCATTTCTCTAAGGAGGCCATAACTTGGAACAAGTCTTTTCTGAGCAACCGGACCATGAGAGTCTTCTCACCATCGGCCTCAGCAGACCCCATCCCTATAACCTGCGGTGTACCACAGGGATCTTGTGTGTCACCAACACTCGACAATGTATTCTCTAAGCCTCTCTTCGACGAAATGGACCATTTGGGTATCCCCTACACAAACTATGCAGACAATACCCAAATCCTCCTACCTCTTTACGGAGATTACGCCGTGGATCTGGCTCTGGTGAATAGAATTTACAGCATCGTTCAGGCATGGATGGCCACCCATGGGCTAGGCCTGAAGGACGACAAAACTGAGCTCATTATCCTAGGCACCTCGGCCCACATATCCAAACTTAGCCCAGATTATGCCAATTTCACTATTGATGGAAATAACAGAAAAGTAGCAAAGGAAGTGAAGACTGTAGGCTTCTACCTAGACGCCACCCTTCACTTCTTGAAACAAGTCAATTATATAGCCTCTGCTACCGCATACTCATGCAAACTTATCAGAGCCAGTAAACAATTCCTCTCCACTGACAGCCGCCTTACTCTCGCCAGAGGCCTCATACTTTCCAAATTGGATTACTGTAAAGCGCTCTACATTGGTGCGAATAAACATACTATCCATAAAATACAGGTTCTCCAGAACAATGCCCTGAGAGCAGCACCTAACATCAATAGAAATGATCATATTTCTTCTACAAGTAGAAAATACAAATGGCTATCCACCTTTGATAAAATCCAACTTAAGATTGCCTCTCTTACCCACAAGTGCCTTAATAATAGTGCACCGCCATACCTCATGGACAGAATCTGTAAAAAAACCTCTACCAGACCGACTACAATAGCCAACTCCAACTGCCTCCAAGTACCACGATTCAGACTTTCCACTATCGGAGGACACAGTTTCCCAGTTAAGGCTGCGCAATTGTGGAACTCCCTACCTCCTGGTATTAGAGAACCCCAGTCCTTCTCTAAATTCAGACAGAATCTGACTAACTGGCTAAAAGAAAATGATAAATAATCACTCCAATTGACACACTCTTGATTCACCATACTCACGTTTACCCCTATGGTTGCGGCTTCATTTATTATGTGTTAGTCCACTTGACATCTTTCCTGAGGTACTGCATTCACTTTAATGCTATGCTATTTGCTCATGTGATTTACATTGTATATACTGATGTATCCATTGTATTATTCCTCCTGCATCTCATGTACCCTGTAACCAAGCTGAACATATCCTTATGTTCTGAGCCCTGATGCCCCTGGGTCTGGTGTGCACTATAAATAAATAAACTAAACTAAACTAAAGTACACTCGCCAACAACAGTCTGCCTACCCACTACAATCCCTACAACAGCCTGCCTGCCAACTACACTCCCTACAACAGCCTGCCTACCCACTACAATCCCTACAACAGCCTGCCTACCAACTACACTCCCTACAACTGCCTGCCTACCCACTACACCCCTTGTAACAGACTGCCTACCCACTACACACCTTATAACAGCCTGCCTACCTACTACATGCCCTACAACAGCCTGCCTACCCGCTACACTCCATGCAACAGCTTGCCTACCCATTACACTCCATACAACAGCCTGCCTACCTACAACAGCCTGCCTACCCCCTATACTCCCTACAACAGCCTGCCTACCCACTACAATCCCTACAACAGCCTGCCTACCAACTACACTCCCTACAACAGCCTGCCTACCCACTACACTCCCTACAGCTGCCTGCCTACCCACTACAATCCTTATAACAGACTGCCTATCCACTGCACACCTTATAACAGCCTGCCTACCTACTACATGCCCTAAAACAGCCTGCCTACCTGCTACGCTCCCTGCAACAGATTGCCTACCCATTACACTCCATACAACAGCCTGCCTACCCACTACACCCCCTACAACTGCCTGCCTACCCACCGGCCTACCCTCTATGCCCCTCAAAACAGCCTGCATACCCACTACACTCCCTACAACAGCCTGCCTACCCACTAAACATCCTACAACATCCTGCCTAACCCCTACATTCCCTACAACAGCCTGCCTACCCGCTACACTCACTACAATAAGCTTGCCTACCCACTACACTCCCTACAAGAGCCTGCCTACCCACTACACTCCCTACAAACGCCGGCCTACCTGTTTGGCTGCCCACTACACTCCCTATAAAAGCCTGCCTACCCCTACACTCCCTACATCAGCCTGCTTACCAACTACACTCCCTACAACAGCCTGCCTACCCACTTCACTCCCTACAACATCCTGCCTAACCTCTACACTCCCTACAACAGCCTGCCTACCCGCTACACTCCCGACAACAGCTTGCCCACCCACTACACGCCCTACAAGAGCCTGCCTACCCACTACACTCCCTTCAACAGCCTGCCTACCTGCCTGACTACCCACTACACTCCCTACAACAGCCTTCCTACCCACTACACTCCCTACAACAGCCTGCCTACCCGCTACACTCCTTACAACAGCCTACCTACCCATTACACTCCCTACAACAGCTTGCCTACCCACTACACTCCCGGCAAGAGCCTGCCTACCCACTACACTCCCTACAACAGCCTGCCTACCTGTCTGGCTACCAACTACACTCCCTATAAAAGCCTGCCTACTCCTACACTCCCTACAACAGCCTGCTTACCAACTACACTCCCTACAACATCCTGCCTACCCACTACACTCCCTAAAACAGCCTGCCTACCCACTACATTCCCTACAACAGACTACCTACCTGCCGGCCTACCCACTACACTCCTTGTAACAGTCTGCCTACCTACTACACTCCCTTCAACAGTCTGCCTACCCACTACACTCCCTACAACATCCTGCCTAACCACTACTCTCCCTACAACCACCTGCCTACCAGCTACACTTCCTACAACAGCTTGCCTACCCACTACTCCCCCTACAACAGCCTGCCTACCCACTGCACTCCCTACAAGAGCCTGCCTACCCACTACCCTCCCTACAACAGACTGCCTACCTGCCTGACTACCCACTACACTCCCTACAACAGCATGCCTACTCACTATACTCCCTACAACAGCCTGCCTACCCACTACACTCCTTACAACAGCCTGCCTACCCATTACACTCCCTACAACAGCCTACCTACCCACTACACTCCCTACAACAGCCTTCCTACCCACTACACTCCTTACAACCATGTGCATCACGCACAGAGCAATACACAAACAAGGCGCAGAATTCCTAAGCGACAAACTATGACTACATCAACCGACAAGAACACTAAGATCAAGCACCGACATACGCCTGGAACCAAAATCCTACAACAGAAAAAAACTCGGAGGATCGTCTTTCTCTCACCAGGCACCCAAAATCTGGAATGACCTACCTAAGAACATACGTAATACAACAAACCACCTAGCATTCAGGAAACTCCTCAAATCATGGCTCTTCAAAGCGTAACCACAGCGGAGACGCACTAGAATGGCCAGACATTAAAACAATGATGGAAATAACTCCAACTTCGGCCACTCTCGAATTGGACAAACACTCAAACCAAAGAACCAACCATTCAACAGCGCATAAAACATCATGGAAATAGCCACAAAGGAAGGCTGCAGAGACTGATCACACACTGAGACCCTGACGAAAGCCCTCAAGTGACTCTCCCACTCGTACGTTCCGGACAAACATATCCAGACCGGCAGACGCACCTAGTTAGACGTTGGCCTGCGTCATATCTGGATAGGATTGATTGAAGGACAACATGCCGCGCCTAGGAAAAAACATGAATGCTAGCGTGTGCCACACCTGGAGTTGTGAATATTAGTAGACCCACACCTGGACGGATCTCTAAACTCTAGCCTGCGCCGCATCTAGATAAAAGTGTGAATGTTGGCATGACCACACCTGGATGAAGTCCAAAACATTGGCCCACGCAGCGTCTAGATGGGAATGTAAGGGCCAACAAGTGCCACACTCAGACAGAACTGTGAATGTTAGCAGGGTAAAGGTCAGGTAACCCACTAACCAATACAAGCTCAAACTCTGCATACTTATCTCACTCAAAAAACTCACACAACCATCTCTCGCACAACAAGCCGCACGCACTTCACAACACTGCAACAACACATAAGCCGGAACAACAGCACATGCAGACTGACTCAGATCCGATACCCGCACCAAAGATCAGCACCCGGTGTATACTGAGCTGAAGCTGCCAACAGAATACCACTCCTCTCACTATCCTACTCCCTCCTTCACCTTACTAACCCATCCCACCTTATCATTTACAGATCCGCCTGAGCGCCTGGGGAACAATTCCGTTGGTGACGGTGCGCGGTACAAATACCTTTAACATTTAACATTTAACATTTAACATTAAACAACAGCCTGTCTACCAATTCCACTCCCTACAACAGACTGCCTACACACTACGTTCCCTACAACAGCCTGCCTACCTGCCGGCCTACCCACTATACTCCTTATAACAGCCTGCCTGCCCACTACACTCCTTATAACAGCCTGCCTACCTACTACATGCCCTATAACAGCTTGCCTACCCACTACACTCCCTACAACAGCCTGCCTACTCACTACAATCCCTGCAATATCCTGCCTACACACTACACTCCGTACAACAGCCTGCCTACCAACTACACTCCCTACAACAGCTTGCCTATCCACTACACTCCCTACAAGAGCCTGCCTACCCACTACACTCCCTACAACAGCCTGCCTACCTGTCCTGTCTGGCTACCCACTACACTCCATACAACAGCCTGCCTACCCACTACACTCCCTACAACAGCCTGCCTATCTGCGGGCCTACCCACTACACTCCTTATAACAGCCTGCATACCCAGTACACTCCCTACAACAGCCTGCCTACCCACTAAGCATCCTACAACATCCTGCCTAACCCCTACATTCCCTACAACAGCCTGCCTACCTGCTACACTCCCTACAACAGCTTGCCTATCCACTACACTCCCTACAAGAGCCTGCCTACCCACTACACTCCCTACAACAGCCTGCCTACCTGTCCTGTCTGGCTACCCACTACACTCCATATAAAAGCCTGCCTACCCCTACACTCCCTACAACAGCCTTCTTACCAACTACACTCCCTACAACAGCCTGCCTACCCACTACACTCTCTACAACAGCCTGCCTACCCACTACATTCCCTACAACAGCCTACCTACCTGCCGGCCTACCCACTACACGCCTTATAACAGCCTGCCTACCTACTACACTCCCTACAACAGCTTGCCTACTCACTACACTCCCTACAAGAGCCTGCCTACCCACTACACTCCCTACAACAGCCTGCGTAACTGTCTGGCTACCCACTAGACTCCCTATAAAGACCTGCCTACTCCTACACTCCCTACAACAGCCTGCCTACCCACTACACTCCCTAAAACAGCCTGCCTACCCACTACATTCCCTACAACAGACTACCGACCTGCTGGCCTACCCACTACACTCCTTATAACAGCCTGCCTACCTACTACACTCCCTACAACAGCCTGCCTACCCACTACACTCCCTACAACATCCTGCCTAACCGCTACTCTCCCTACAACTGCCTGCCTACCCTCTACACTCCCTACAATAGCTTGCCTACCCACTACACTCCCTCCAAAAGCCGGCCTACCCACTACACTCCCTACAAGAGCCTGCCTACCCACTACCCTCCCTATAACAGCCTGCCTACCTGCCTGACTACCCACTACACTCCCTACAACAGCCTGCCTACCCAGTACACTCCCTACAACAGCCTGCCTACCCACTACATTCCTTACAACAGCCTGCCTACCCATTACACTCCCTACAACAGCCTGCCTACCCACTAAACTCCCTACAACAGCCTTCCTACCCACTACACTCCTTACAACAGCCTGTCTACCAACTCCACTCCCTACAACAGCCTGCCTATCCACTACATTCCATACAACAGCCTGCCTACCTCCCGGCCTACCCACTACACTCCTTATAACAGTCTGCCTACACACTACACTCCTTATAACAGCCTGCCTATCTACTACATGCCCTATAACAGCCTGCTTACCCGCTACACTCCGTACAACAGCTTGCCTACCCACTACACTCCCTACAACAGCCTGCCTACCCACTACACTCCCTGCAATATCCTGCTAACCCACTACACTCCCTACATCAGACTGCCTACCCACTACACTCCCTACAACAGACTGCCTACCAACTACACTCCCTACAACTGCCTGCCTACCCACTACACTCTCTACAACAGTCTGCCTATCTGCGGGCCTACCGACTACACTCCTTATAACAGCCTGCCTACACATTACACTCCCTACAACAGCCTGCCTATCCACTCCACTCCCTACAACAGCCTGCCTACCCACTACATTCCCTACAACAGCCTGCCTACCTGCCTGCCTACCCACTACACTCCTTATAACAGCTTGCCTACCTACGACATGCCCTATAACAGCCTGCCTACCTGCTACACTCCCTACAACAGCTTGCCTACCCACTACACTCCCTACAACAGCCTGCCTACCCACTACACTCCCTGCAATATCCTGCCTACCCACTACACTTCGTACAACAGCCTGCCTACCCACTACACTCCCTACAACAGCCTGCCTACCAACTACACTCCCTACAACAGCCTGCCTACCAATTACACTCCCTACAACAGCCTGTCTTTCTGCGGGCCTACACACTACACTCCTTTTAACAGCCTGCATACCCAATATGCTCCCTACAACAGCCTGCCTAGCCACTAAACATCCTACAACATCCTTCTTAACCCCTACATTCCCTACAACAGCCTGCCTACCCGCTACACTTCCTACAACAGCTTGCCTACCCACTGCACTCCCTACAAGAGCCTGCCTACCCACTACACTCCCTACACCAGCCTGCCTACCTGTCTGGCTACCCACTAGACTCCCTATAAAAGCCTCCCTACCCTACTCTCCCTACAACAGCCTGCTTACCAACTACACTCCCTACAACAGCCTGCCTACCCACTACACTCCCCACAACATCCTGCCTACCCCCTACAGTCCCTACAACAGCCTACCTACCTGCCGGCCTACCCACTACATACCTTATAACAGCCTGCCTACCTACTACACTCCCTACAACAGCTTGTCTACCTACTACACTCCCTACAACAGCCTGCCTACCTGTCTGGCTACCCACTACACTCCCTACAAAATCCTGCCTACCCACTACACTCACTAATACAGCCTGCCTATCCACTACATTCCCTACAACAGACTACCTACCTGCCGGCCTAGCCACTACACTCCTTATACCAGCCTGCCTACCTACTACACTCCCTACAACAGCCTGCCTACACACTACCCTCCCTACAACATCCTGCCTAACCTCTACTCTCCCTACAACCGCCTGCCTACCCACTACACTCCCTACAAGAGCTTGCCTACCCACTACACTCCCTACAAAAGCCTGCCTACCTGCCTGACTGCCCACTACACTCGCTACAACAGCCTGCCTACCCACTACACTCCCTGCAACAGCTTGCCTACCCATTACACTCCATACAACAGCCTGCCTACCTACAACAGCCTGCCTACCCCTACACTCCCTACAACAGCCTGCCTACTCACTACACTCCCTACAACAGCCTTCCTACCCACTACACTCCTTAAAACAGCCTGTCTACCAACTACATTCCCTATAACAGCCTGCCTACCTGCTGGCCTACCCACTACTCTACTTATAACAGCCTGCCTACCCACTACGCTCCTTATAACAGCCTGCCTACCTACTACATGCCCTATAACAGCCTGCCTACCCGCTACACTCCCTACAACAGCTTGCCTACCCACTACACGCCCTACAACAGCCTGTCTACCCACTACACTCCCTACAAGAGCCTGCCTACCCACTACCCTCCCTATAACAGCCTGCCTACCTGCCTGACTACCCACTACACTCCCTACAACAGCATGCCTACCCACTACACTCCCTACATCAGCCTTCCTACCCACTACACTCCCTACAACAGCCTGCCTACCCACTACACTCCTTACAACAGCCTACCTACCCATTACACTCCCTACAACAGGCTGCCTACCCGCTACACTCCCTACAACAGCTTGCCTACCTGTCTGGTACCCACTACACTCCCTATAAAAGCCTGCCTACTCCTACACTCCCTACAACAGCCTGCTTACCAACTACACTACCTACAACATCCTGCCTACCCACTACACTCCCTAAAACAGCCTGCCTACCCACTACATTCCCTACAACAGACTACCTACCTGCCGGCCTACCCACTAGACTCCTTGTAACAGCCTGCCTACCTACTACACTCCCTACAACAGCTTGCCTACCTGTCTGGTACCCACTACACTCCCTATAAAAGCCTGCCTACTCCTACACTCCCTACAACAGCCTGCTTACCAACTACACTACCTACAACATCCTGCCTACCCACTACACTCCCTAAAACAGCCTGCCTACCCACTACATACCCTACAACAGACTACCTACCTGCCGGCCTACCCATTAGACTCCTTGCAACAGCCTGCCTACCTACTACACTCCCTACAACAGACTGCCTACCCACTACACTCCCTACAACATCCTGCCTAACCTCTACTCTCCCTACAACCGCCTGCCTACCAGCTACACTCCCTGCAACAGCTTGCCTACCCACTACTCTCCCTACAACAGCCTGCCTACCCACTACACTCGCTACAAGAGCCTGCCTACACACTACCCTCCCTACAACAGCCTGCCTACCTGCCTGACTACCCACTACACTCCCTACAACAGCATGCCTACCCACTACACTCCCTACAACAGCCTGCCTACCCACTACACTCCCTACAACAGCCTGCCTACCCACTACACTCCCTACAACAGCCTGCCTACCCATTACACTCCCTACAACAGCCTGCCTACCCACTACACTCCCTACAGCAGCCTTCCTACCCACTACACTCCTTACAACAGCCTGTCTACCAACTCCACTCCCTACAACTGCCTGCCTACCGACTACATCCCCTACAACAGCCTGCCTACCTACTACACTCCTTATAACAGCCTGCCTTCCCACTACATTCCTTATAACAGCCTGCCTACCTACTACATGCCCTATAACAGCCTGCCTACCTGCTACACTCCCTAGAAGAGCTTCCCTACCCACTATACTCCCTACAACAGCCTGCCTACCCACTACACTCCCTGCAATATCCTGCCTACCCACTACACTCCCTACAGCAGCCTGCCTACCAACTACACTCCCTACAACAGCCTGCCTATCTACACTCCCTACAACAGCCTGCCTATCTGCGGGCCTACCCACTACACTCCTTATAACAGCCTGCCTACACACTGCACTCCCTACAACAGCCTGCCTACCCACTATACTCCCCACAACTTCCTGCCTAACCCCTACACTCCCTACAACAGCCTGCCTGCCCTCTACACTCCATACAACAGCTTGCATACCCACGACACTCCCTACAACAGCCTGCCACCCACTACACTCCCTACAAGAGCCTGCCTACCCACTACACCCCCTACAACAGCCTGCCTACCTGCCTGACTACCCCCTACACTCCCTACAACAGCCTGCCTACCCACTGCGCTCCCTACAAAAGCCTGTCTACCCACTACACTCCCTACAACAGCCTGCCTACCTGACTACCCACTACACTCCCTAAAACAGCCTGCCTACCCACTACACTCCCTACAACAGCCTGCCTACCCACTACACTCTTTACAACAGCCTGCCTACCCACTAGACTCCCTACAACAGCCTGCCTTTTCTCCAGAGTTGTCTCTGGCCACCTTGTCATTATTAATACCACCGTGCACAGGCTGGTAGTTAGATGATTAAGCCATAAGGCCATCGTGAAACCAGGTCAAACTCAGGTTTGCCCCTTTGGAACATGTCACCTACCCTTTCAGAAGCGTATAGAATCATTATCATAATATTTTTAAAGCATTCGTCCATGTCATCAGACACAAGACTGAATGTGGTCATATGTAGAGGTGAGAACGCTCCTGACATACCATGCTGCCAAAAACACTTACTGAGGAAAACAAATATCCCTGTAGGGAGGACAATCTTTCTATCTCAGCACCTGGTTCTTTTTTTTTGCAATCTTAAATGATTCTACTTTTTTATGACACTTAACAATGCAGTGTGTTTAGAATTCCGAGCATTTTTCAGTATTCACGTGCAAAGGCATATTCCCCAATCGGATGCGATGGCACTGTTTCATAATGCTCCCAAGAACATCACAAACCAAAAACAACATTCGACTGCAACACCTTCATATTAAAACAAGCTCTTGATCTCTAGTGCACGGCTTCCATCTAGCGTCCATGAACATATCTGCATTAACGAGGTACACGATCAGTATTGGCAGCAGTGTCTACAAAGGATGTGAATTGTATGGCACATCTGCAGCTCATTACGAATCCGGTCATTAAATAGCCAGCCCAGTAAGAGCTGAGCGTGGGCATTATCAGCAGAAAAGCAAAGATTGGCCCTTCCTCTTTTGAACCATGTATCAACATACCAGGCCCTTGCTTCTGATTTTACGTGATGGGATGAGGAGGATGAAAGGGATTCGCCCCATTATTAGAGAGTACTTAATAATATTACAATGTAGACAGAAGACACACACATCAGCAGAAATGATACGTTATGGCATGGAAAAGGCAGCTGAAAGGGTATGACTAATCTTACATTGTTGTAATTAAGTACCGCAGTCTCCATGGGAACATCAACATTCAAGCGATGTATGTGATGCATGTGGCCTAGGGGTATGTCGGCTGAGACCTCTGTCTAGCGCCTAGAATCAGGACAGCTGACAAGTCAGCAATTGAAGTGATGTATTAGATTTAGGGTACATTACAGAAGGCTACGCGAAATTAAATGAATAATTGAATGGACTGAATGTTGTATTTAATGCCATTTTACCCTATCAGTTTATAATGCTGGCATGTGAATGCCTCCAGGTAAAAACAAAACGGGCGGTGATTTTTCAGGGGGTAGTGAAGAGAAAAAGTGTCAAGGGTTTAGATGGTGGGTGAGGAAAGAATGTGAAAGGTACTAAAAAAAAGTAATGCCGCAGGCGTCGTTTTTACCGAAGGCATCGAAGCGCTACCTTTATCGCATAGATCATAATCCTATCGATATGATTTGTTGAAGAGTCACATCATTAGTGCCTGGCTGAAGAGAGGATGTTCCCTTGTGGCCATTTTACAAAACGGCGCAGGAAGCCATTTTGCAATGAGCATTGAGCTTTGTAGAAGGGCCCGTTCGCAGTTATTCATGATTGATCCAAGAATCAGGCAATGCATGTTGATCTGTTGTATGTTCCCTCTATGACATCTGTTGATTCAAGTGCAACACGGACAGCGCTGCAGAATGTCCATGTCTTTCACCCATAGTCACTGTGTTCGCCCACCAGGGGAGGCTTTGTAAGTCTGTCTACATATGAACTCGTGTTCACATTCTCTTTAACATACAATGATCCCTATGCTGTTGCTGAAAAACCTCTGTGTATTGGACTTGTCAAGTATTGCCCCATTCTTTAACTAGACACATGTGTCAACAATCTGTTAGACCTGGGTGCACTGCCATCTTTTAGGCCTTGAGTTCGAGCTTTCTGTGATATTACAAATGCTGGGTTTATGTCACTCTGGCTGCTGATGCTCTTGAAGCTTGCCAACATATGCCATAGTTTCCTAGGTTGTCTCTTCTGCAACACGTCAACCTGCTGTTGAAAAAATGAAGTAACGTGTTGCTCTCTTCTGTCACACCTGTGCCGCTGAAATAGTGAGTTGTTTTTTCTAATATCATAGTCGATGTGCCTCAAATCTCTCTATATACAATGTTTGCTTGTTCCTTATACAATTCCACACCGTTCCACCAATCTGAACTACATTTTGCATAGTTACATGTGATGACCCTCCGGACGTCACTGGCAACATAACATATGGACACTCTACCATGTTCCCTGGATGTCAGCCCCTGCACGCATGAGACTGTTATCTGCACGTGGCAAAGCATCAAGGTTCGTGTCATTTTAAGCATCTTGATGTGAGGAACAAAACTTGAGCTCCCAAGGGGCACCAGAAACCACATTTGAAGGCCCTAGGATGCACTGTTTCTGAGATATTTGCATCACAATGCCAGAATCAGTGAAAAATCAATGAGGTCAAAATAGGACTGGACAACTCTCATTTTAAGCGGCTCCTCGCCAGGAGCAAAACTTGACCGCCTTGAAAACCAGGTTTCCAGGCAATAGGACGCACCGTTTCTGAGATATTTTCACTTCAAAAGACAAAATCAGAAAAACATCAATGTGGTCATAGAAAGATCGGACAAAGCTCATTTGAGGCATCTTGATGCCAGGAACATGTATGGAGAGCACACACAAGTCCGCAGTATGCTGCAGCATGCCAACTCTCGCCTCCCCTCCATGTGTACTTCAGGGCATGTAAAATAGCCACACACACCCATTCTCAGTGCAGTTTACTTCAGAGTGCAAGGCACATGAAGCATTAAGCAACTTAGAACAGCAGCCAGCAGGATCATTGATATTCAAAAATCGATGAGCGTGTTATCATGTTTGTCTACAGAACCCATGCAGAGTATGGGTACTTTTTGCTATGCTGGTCCCATTCTGAATTTCCTTAATATAATCAATCCAATATTTCCCCCCTTCCTCACAGCAGTCTCCTTTGTACCTTCAAATAAAACTCTGCTGCTAATATAAAACAAATCTGAATAATCATATGCACAAATTATATGTGAGTACAAAACACTGCAATAGTAGTGAGCTTAATAACATATGAAAAACAGGAAAAAGAACTTTTCAGTAAATTCTCATTTTAAGGATGAGAACGGTAAAAGTGAAGTGCATCAGTCACACCGATAGCAGTTTTCTTTTTGTCCGGTCAAAACTCCATATGGTCTGATCACCAGCAGCTACTAAATGAATGGTTAATCCACAGCTATTACATGCATGTTCTAAATAAAAAACACTAACAAAAACACATTGGCCCTCATTACGACCCTGGCGGAAAGTAACTGACCTGACCGCCATAGCGTAAATAGCGTTTCCGCCATTGCACGACGGAGTAAAGTGCGGCTAATTCTGACCCATCGGGCACGAGCACTACGCCATGGCGGAAGTGCAAAGTCCGCGATGGCGGAAATGTCCCCAAAACGCCCCTCACCGCCGTCGTACGGCGCCCTAGGTGCAATTCCGCCACCCATCATAGCGGTCACCGTAATGAGCG
The DNA here is from genome assembly GCF_040938575.1 of Ambystoma mexicanum. NCBI lineage: Eukaryota > Metazoa > Chordata > Amphibia > Caudata > Ambystomatidae > Ambystoma > Ambystoma mexicanum. The sequence continues at coordinate 722,692,732 of NC_090932.1, forward strand.
GTAATCGCAAAATACGGTGACCGTAAATATACGGAAACGGAAGCAAAAACATGGGGCCGGAACGGGAAACAGCACGCCGTACACCTATAAAAGCAGAATCCCAACACAACCATTAAAAATCCTACCCTGAGACACATCCCAACCCGTTAGCCACCCTAGTGCAAACAATCAAAATGGGAAAAGTTGCGAAAAAAGCGTGCGACCGCAAGCGGCAGGTCCACTTCTCCCATGAGGAACTCACCGTGCTCACAGAGACCCTCCAGGAGAATGCTGCCGTCGTCTTCTCGACGCAAATGACCAGGACGGCACTTGCGAACAAGAAGGCCACATGGGCCCTGGTGGCACAGCGGGTAAGTGCGGTGGGGACCGCACCCCGCAACCCACAGCAATGCAGAAAGCGATGGGACGACTTGCGGATACGCGTACGGAGCATACTATCAGCCAACCGTAACATTGCCACAGCTACCGGGGGAGGATCGGAATCACCCATCAAGTTGACCGTCTGGGAAGAAATCTGTGCCTCCACCATTGGAATGGAGAGTATAGAGGGAGTCGGAGGGATGGAGAAAGGAGTGCACACATCCGAAGAATCAGGTAGGTGGGCCAAATAAAACAATGCTAAATCCACAATGTCCAATCATGTGAAGTACCATGTGTCCACATAGTGCAACAGAAACACATGTCCAGGAGAACGTCCACATACATTGGCCTGATAGCGCACTTTAAAAGTCACATTAAATACATAAATAATTAAAAATCCTAAAAACACCCTCTACACGTGCAGCATGCACACCCTAACTGCAGGCTGCAAAACAACTGCATCCTCAATCCACACAAAAATGAAACCACCTCCAAGGCCCTGACCCAAATCACCCTCAGGTACCACCCCAATGCATGTGATACATTGCCATTCCAATTTCCACAGACCCATAAATAACGCTCGCCCTCCTTTACTTCACCACAGGGTCCGATTCAAACGACGAGCTTCAGAACACCCCTACCAGCACACCTGCAAAGAGGGCCAAGACCAACGGGCAAAGACCCTCCACCTCAGCTGCACGGATCAAGACACGGCAGCAGCACAAATCAAGTGGCAGCACACAGGAGGGGACTTCAACAGGCACCCCAGCAGCCAGCATGCCCACAACAGCAGCACCACAGGTCCCCCCAATGGATGCCACAGAAGGCACTGCTTCTGGTGGCAGCAGCACCATAGGTGACACTGCATTAATGGCAGCATGCTCCGACACAGAAAACGGTGCTGTCGATGTAGGATCCATCCATGACCTGTCTCAATCCCCCTGTTTGTTTCATCCCGTACACCATGAGGATACCACGCAGGGGCACCCACAAGACGACGACTGGCCATCCCCCACAAGCCCTGTGGCAAGGCAACATGAGGTGATCAGCCCCTCTGTGACACCACCGCAAATGGGCATGGCCCAGCAGAGGCAACAGTCCCTCGACCAGGTGATCATGCAACAGCAGCAACTGGCCACTCTCCTCAAGGAGCATGCTGATGAATGTGGGGGTACTAAGGCAGCCATAGAAACATCTACTGAGACACTTAGGGCAGAAATGGAGAGAAGTACAGAGACACTAAGGGCACAAATGGAGAGAAGCACCGAGAGCCTGAGGGTACAAATGGAGAGAAGCACCGAGAGCCTGAGGGGGGAACTGCATGCGACGTCCAAAGACGTATGTGCTGAACTTGCCGCTGTGCGCCGTGTGCTCACTGAGCTCTCACAAACCCTTAGGGACATGCATGGACGTGAGCAGGCAGAGACATCATCCGTTGCAAGTTCCGTCCAGGGCAGCCCCCAACGTAGATCTGGGAGGAACCTGCGCTCCACAGGCAGGGGTGCCCCTGATACCCGGAGAGGGGGCTTGCAATAGCGTCTGCCCACTGACAATGAGCATCTTTGGACACTGGTGTTCGGGGGGGAGGTAGGAGGGTGGAGGGGGTGTGTTGGGCTTTCTTGGGTGGCGGGTCGATGGGGTGTGTAACATAATTTCACATATGCTATAAACATTTCACAATCATCCAATGAGATGTGTGGACATTGATCTTTGTGTACGAGGCCTTTATAGGCGTACAGTCCATATTGTGCATGTTCCAGACACACACAGTGCCACAAGTCCTGTGTCCATGTATCAGCCACCAGGCGTGAGTGCTAGAAGCATGAATCTATGATATTCTGACGAATTTCATGGGCCTCCTGTGCCTCGCGGACTCCTTGAGTTGCTGCCACATCCCCACCCTCATCATGACCATCTTCAGGTGCTTGCAGTTCTGCGTCAGGGGGCATGGGCACATTTCTACGTACGCACATGTTGTGTAGCATGACACATGCCATGATCATCTTTGCAACCTTCTCATGGCGGTACAGGAGTGCCCCGCCAGACCTGCTGAGGCAGCGGAAACGAGCCTTCAGTAGGCCGAATGCCTGTTCTATGACTACACGGGTACGTGAGTGGGCATGGTTGTAGTCCTCCTCATGCTGGTTCTGTGGGTTCCGGAGTGGTGTAAGGAGCCATCTCTTCAGTGGATACCCGGCATCACCTGTATGTGGACAATAAAGGATGTTTGTGGAATGACATTGCTACGTACGCATCCCCCCCCCTTCCTGCCAGGTCATTGCCGCATCACATACCCCACATTATCATTCATGAAATGAGACTCACCGAGTAGCCAGGATCTGTTCCCTGCGTGTCGCTCCATGTAGCGTGGTATTGTAGAGTTCCTCAAGACCATAGAATCATGGGTTGATCCAGGAAATCGGGCACAACAATGTGTAATGATCCTGTTGGAGTCACACACCATTTGTACATTAAGAGAATGATATTGTTTTCGGTTGCGGTACTGGACCTCCATGGCATGTGGGACAACCAATTCCACATGGGTGCAGTCGATGGCACCAATGCAACCCGGTATGCCGGCAAGTGCATGGAATCCCACTTTTGTGTTTGTAATCTCATGCTCCGAGCGTGGTAAAGAGATGTAGTCGTCTGCGTGCTTCAGGAGGGCATCGAGCACTTGCAATAGTGTCCGTGACAACAGTGGCTGTGAAATGCCATGCAACTGTCCGACTGTGTGCTGGTAGGTGCCTGTGGCCAGGAAGTGGAGTACAGACACCACCTTCAGTAGGGGTGGGATGGCGGTTGGGGTATCTATCATGCTGACAAGGTCAGCGTGTGTCATGTCCACAATGGTGGTTATGGTATCCCGGTCCAAACGGTAGAGGGTGTGGATCTGCTCATCAGTGAGGTTGAACGGATGAGCTCGGAGGCGTGGGATTGCGGGCTGCCTGCGTGGTGGTAGTGGCTGTGCTGGTGGGCCTTGCTGGCCCTGCCTTGCCCTCCTCCTCCTCCTGCGTCTCCTCTGTGCGGCCGGTTGTTGTAGTAGTTGGTGTTCGTCTTCTTCTTGAAGTTGGAGTACTTGCAGTGCTATCAGGTCCCCCAGGGCCAACATCGCTAGTCCTGCCGGTAGCATTTTGGAGTGGGTGTGGTTGTGGGAGGGGGTTGGGTGTGCAATTTATGTGTTTTCAGGCTGTATAGCCTCCACCTGTGGTGATTCATTCCACCTGTGCAAGCTGCAATCCCCTTTGGGCGAGCACGTCCCGCACACAACGCTGCAATTTGACGCATGGCATCTTGCTATTACAATCATGTATTTAATCCCGATGGCAGTGAAATATTGGTTTATATGTTCATTCTGCTATGGTCCCATTGTTTCACATACTATCTTTGCAGTCGCGAACAAACTTGTGAAGGGTCAGTGGAATGTAGTACTCGATTAACGGTGGACCCTCATGCAGCACTGTACCGAGGTTCACCGACGGGCGGGGCGTCCCATTTGTGAGTGAAGCCAGTTGCCATTTTCACACACTGCCGCACTACATGGATGAATTTGTGATTTCAAGCGGTCACAGATGCCTTTTCGACGTGATGTTGCAAATGAGGAATTCGAAGGACAGCGCTTTTGGTTTTCAGCTAGCGGCGAGGAGACGCCCACAGGTCTGACTGCAAATATAACGTTCTATTGTTTAATGTCCTTCGGACAGGGGCCATGGCGAGAATGCAATGATTGATATGAATAGTATGGGATGCGCAATAGCGTAGTGGACGATAAGGCAGGACGTTCCCAAATACATGTTACTTCACAACACTGGAATTCCGGGCTGGAGCACAGGGGATTTTGCAGACTGCATTACGCACAGACTCAATGGAAATTTCACATGTTATGTGAGTAAATAATCAGGCGTTTTCATACCGGGATGAGGGAATGATGTATGGATGCATGGACAGATGATTTAATTGAGAGTTTGCCATGTACATGGCTTATTGGAATCTATCCACTTCCCCTGCGCTATGTGATGCAGAGCTGCCATAGTGGGACCATCGTCTATCTGCCCTTGTTGAACCCTCCCTGTCTCGACGCGCCTTGAAACACTTGTGTCTATGCACGTTACTAATCCCATCTAATGGATTCTGTTTCAACAGACGCATGCACACGAAGACTCGTTTGTAATAGTGTTTTCACCTCGATTAATATAGTTATGATTCGCAAGTGATTTTTGGGTGGGAATAATCCTTTTGAGTGGCCTAGCATGCATATGGCTGTAGATTTAGTGTGATCATTGAAGTGAGTAATTCAAATGAGGTTCTGATGCCCATACTATTCTTTTTCATTTCATTTGGGTGACAGGTATCTCCTCCCCTTTTGCCGCTGCCATCTGTATGCCACTCCTGCAGATGGCTTTTACTCCCGACACCTGCTGCTTAGAGTTAATCAGTGGAGCACCATTACGATCTTATGGGACGATCGCCAATGGGCCACATGCCCTTACGCAGTACTAGTGGCTAGGAGCAACATATCGACCTTTCAGCTGGACTAGTGCCTACCTAATGGGACGGCCCTGCGGTTCTAGGCGCTTCCATGTTGCCTTTTTGAACGTGAATGTAGCCCCTGTGTACCATGAAGGAACAGGGCGTCACACAAGAAGAAGCTGGTCATTTATTGCGGATGCAGCCCACAATAATGAAATATATTTTGGAGTTCATGACCTAATAGCTGTATGGGCTTGGTGATTTTGTTGTGCATTAAATTTTTATTCTGATATTGACCGTGTAGCGTTATTCTTTGCAGGTAATGTAGCATATTCCTATTTGTGGAGCGATGTATTGTGAGAAGATCTGCATTGGGTTCCGGCTTCTGAGTATTGTTGCGTGGTACTGTACTGGCCGCGTTTGCCTACGAAGCCCATTGAGGTCAGGGATGGGGGCTGCCATTATGACTGTTTTGATGTTGTCATGCTCAGGGGCGGGGGATTAGCTTTTGTGTAACAGATGCCGGTCAGCCAGGTGGATTGGTGGAATGATGTGATTATCAGAATATGGCTGGTCACAGGTGCCTGTGTTTGCGTGCGTTTCTTGGAGGGAGACTGAGGTCATGTCCATTGGAATAGCTTCTGTATTCGTGCCATCTGTGCCCTGCAGCTCCCATTGGCCCCTCTTGAGATGAGCCTGGCTGCTCAGTCACTCTGCCAACTTGTGTGGTACATGCTTATGCTGATGGTTGGTTTGTTTACTGGCAAGAGTACAGGGCTGGTGCAGTCTCCCTCAGGATACTGCTTTGAATGTTGCCTTACACTGGTGTCAAGCGATGGGGGCCTGTTGTTGTTTTGTCTCATATTTCAGTTCATATTGCTGTACTTGTACCTTCACATGCCTGTGCTGCATCAGTACGGCAATGGTGACATGCCAAATATGGATGGCCACTCACAAGGCACTTGGAGCCCCTACATTCATTTGTTCGTTGGCATGCATGGGTGACTTGTACATTTCACTGGTTGCATTGTGTGACTTCATTGCACCTACGAGGAGTTGTGCAATGTGGGCAGGGAGTGTTGTACAGGCACTCAGTAGGGCCATTTACGGTTGGTTCGCGATGCCGTAATTCTCACCATGGCGGAATGGTACTTTCGGCCATGCTTGATGGCGTTAGGTAAATGTCCGCTAGGGTCAGAATTCGCGTACCGTTGCGCCATGGTGGTAATTACGGTTTTGCATGGCGCGCGTGCGCGTACTTGGTGCAGTTTGCGTTGGCGTTCACTACGGTGTCGCTAATGGCATCGTACTTTACGGTGACGGGTCATAATCGCACCGAGCGCTATTCGATGGCGGTATTGCATTTCCGCCATCGTTTTTCGATTTCCGCCAGGGTCGTAATGAGGGCCATTATCCTTATCAGACAAATGAACAGTTAAAATACATTTTGGAGAACATTTCACACCCCATTACATTGGCAATTGCTGGAAACAAAACATAGGTATTACTAGAAAAACTGTACACAGAAATCATTAAGACAATGAACCAAAGAAATTGAAAATGATAAAAGACCACAACAACAAATGGTTCTAGGACGTACTGGCCACCTTTACAATGTCAGGCTGCACTTTAGAACATGAATGGAGGAAACAAAAGTCACCTAATGACAAACAGACATTCAAAATTCCTAGCAAGGACTACCATGGGACAATGGTAGAACGAAAAAACAATAACATAACTGTATCTCTTCTGCATAATGTAAACCTAAAGGCGTTTTCAAAATGTGCAATGACCTAACCCATCCACAACACACTAGTAATCAACCCAAATCCTCAGAGAAGCCTGCCAGTTCTGTGGCTGGGGCCATTCAGAGTAAAATTGCTAAAATTCAAACCAACATTGATCACCAGAAACGATCAGATGGAGCAGCCACCATAAACCAGGGCCATTCACCTGCATTTACTTACGGAATCAAACTCTATTACAAGTCAAGAGTCCATCAACACCACGTACAAACTAAGTACCTTAGCTGAACAGTCTGACCCAAGCACAGCTACCATGATCAAAGACAACTTAGCTAACCTGATGCAACCACTGACTGGATGTTTGTAAATACATCATTAACATCAGTCATATCCCATCAGCACTGAAGACTGTTAGATTAACACCCTCCTAAACAAAAGTGGAATGCAGACCCACAGATACCTGCAAACCACAGGCTCATATATAACATTCCTTTCATTGCTAAAATAATGACAAAGATAACTACCGCCCAACTGGTCCTCCACTACGAAGAGAACCTTCTACTTGATGAAATAAAATCTGGGTTTCTCTCAAAAAGGAGCATGGAAATAAGCCTCCTTTTCATGAAAGAGGACATTCTGAAAACACATGACAACCGTACACCAAACGCATGACAACAGTACAACAAGACTCCTTGTTCTCTCAGCTTCCTTTGATACAATCAACCATCAGACACTAATTCAAAAATATAAAATTTCAGGTGGGAATAGATGGTGCTGCCTTGAAGTAGATCACCAACTTCTTTGATGATCGAACCTTGAGGGTTAAAATGGGAGACTTCAACTAAACAATTTTCCCCTTAAATTGAGATTTCCCCAAAGGCTCCATCTTATCCCCATAGCCATTTAATGTTTACACTAAACCTCTAGCAAACCCGTTCAATCTCTTCTCAAAATGTCTCCAATTATGCATGGGTGATTCTCAGGTACTATAAAATCCTGGTCTTTAAAACAACAATCAGCATTCAGCTGCTCTCCTGTAGAAAATCATGCAGTGGCCAATAGCTAAAAATCTCTTAAGGAAAGCCTCTAAAAGAGAGATAATCCTCTTTAGTATCCCAACCCTTGCAACACTACATTTCAAATAGCAAACCCTCCTGGGTACTGCAGCCAACCTTTAAGATCAGGTAAATGATCTAGATATTATTTTCAACACCATACTCACACAACAACCACAAAAAGACTCAGTAGCCCAATATTCGAACTTACTGCTCCACATCCTTAGGGAATTGTCCCCTATTTGAAAAAACACAGAACATTGTGGTGACTTGAGCCCTTGTCCTCTTTCTGCTAGACTACTGTAATGGTATCTATCTAGAACTAATAAAAAAAAACAAATCAATTGCAACTTGTCCAAAATAAAGCAGCTAGACTACTTCTGGCACTCAAACACTGTGACCACATCAGGCCATACCTGAAAATCCTCAAATGATTCTGCGTTGCAAAGAGATTAACATACTGAACTAATTGTTTTACTTTCCAAAATCCCATAACATTGCTCTTACTTACGTGAACTCTTACATAAACAAATATCTACCTACAGGACCGCTAATATCAGCACAAGTTAATAGCCTAACTACACCCAGGTTCAAAAGTCTGAAATATGGACTTTGATCCATTGCAGTGTTGGTCCAATCACCTCACACACAGAATATACCTTCAAGAGATGCAAAGGAAATGTGACAATCTGGCTCCATGTACGTAACCCAATGACTGTTATACCTGACTCCCACACTTGTACTTTATGACTAACAATTCCACGTCACAACAATTTTAGATATTACCTATAATCCCAAATTTGCGTCCATTGGCCCTTCAAAAGGTTACCTGACGTGTTCCTTTGGGAAACGTCCAAAAGGCCTGCCAGAAAAAGCCCAAATAGGAGATTTGACCAAATTTCGGATGTTTGAAAATTCAGAATGGCCGAAAAGTTTGACCAAATCCTGTATTCAGTGCTAATGGCTGCAGGGGTGTTCCCCGCACCCTTGTTCACTATATTGTAAGCTGGGGTTGTGGGGATGTGACACGCAGCCGATCCTAAAAAGGAAAGGACACTGCGGCGCCGGTTCCCCGTCACGGAAGTAATGGGAACAGGTGTTGCAGGGACACAGCGAGTCAGCGCCACATAGCAAAGTGTGCTGCCACAAGGTAAGTAGCGGGTTAGGGGTGTGGGTGGGGGCAGCGGCCAAGTCGGAAATGTTCAGGGGCAGGGTCAGAATGGGACAAGAAATAGGCCCGGACACCCAAAAAAAGTGGCCCACCCCTAGCCTCAAAACAAGTGGCCCTCAAACCATCATCCATGAATGGCATCAATTCACGGCTTTACAGAAAATGCTACTTATGGTGGGTTCATGTGTCTGTTGCATGTTATGTTTTGTGTAAACGCTTGAGAAAGTGATAACATTCCTTTTGTTCTTTTAAAAAAAAACAACATCATCACATAGCTAAATACTTATTTTGCAGAACCAGACTCAAGGCATGTCTACTCGTTGCCATCAATAATGAAAATAGAGTTGCATTTAATAAGCAGTACAGCCAAATGATGACACTGCCCGATATTTACCTCCAGACATGGCCGTCTAAGCCCAGACAGAGGAGGTTGAGGACGTGTGCGTGTCCACGGTGTCGAAGGCAGAAGAAAGGAAGAACAGGACCAATAGGCTTTCTCCTTGTGCAAAATGTGGAAGCTGTGGAGGGTAACTGGGATAGGGGCAGCCTTGGGGCTGCATCTAAGTCTCGCAGCGTGATTTAGAAAATCGTGGGTTGTGTCACTGCCAAACCAAACCATACCAGCCTTCGGGACACAGCTTCTTCCAGCCTGCAATTACTAGTAACACCTCCTGTTTCATCCCTGCCCCTTCTTCCATCTGTGCACTGTAAGCAGGCTTTCGAGGCTCGGCCCCCAGTGTCTTTGATCGCACCGTCTCTGTCCCTCTTCTCATCAGCTTATGAACTATAACTGCGCCTGTTATTGTCGCACTGGGAGGGGGGCCATGCCCAGAAAAGTCCAGCTAGTGGTATCCTGGACGGGGTTCAAGGACTGCCAGCAAGGGCAGCCTGACCTAATGTATTTTACATCCTGAACAAGGGTAAGGGCACGCTGCTCTGAGGCCATTGCAGTGGTACACAGTGCTCCAGTGTGAAACACACCTCGTTGCAGCTGCAACAGCCTAAGAGCACAGGCAAACCAGACCTCTGCTGCTGCCGTGAAATGCCCGACCAGGAGTGCGTGTGTGGAGACGAGCTCTCCAGTGAAAGACCGGCCTGTCAGGGTGCACGGAGACTCAGACAATAGAGCCAATGGCACACACTCTGTTGTGGAGCACACCACAGTGCAGTAGGACCCACTTTCACTCTCTCCTGTGGCATAGAGCAATTGTGATCGAAGTGAGCAGGAACGGTCGGCACTGTGGAATGCAGTGCTGTATACCTCAGGTGTCTCACTGTTTACCTGCGATCCGCTTCTGAGGAACAAAGTACAGCACACCTCGTGCCATGCCTACGCAATGAAATATAGTGCACCCCTGCTCTCTCCCTCCTACAGAACAGCATATATCGCAGCTCTGGTTCTCCCATCCATAGAAAAAGATGCACCATCACTCCTGTACGGCCACGAAGAACATAGCTCTGGTGTTGTGTTTAAATAGGGCGCAACTCATGCAAAGCCGTCTGCAGCACAATATCCAGGATAGCCAAGGCTCTCGGCTATATGTAGCCCAGGCCCTGCCTTCCAGGCGATAGCACAAGAAATCCTTCTGGGCTAGTTATACAGTATACAATACAATGGCCCTCATTACAACACTGGCAGTAACCCATGGCACAATTAGCACCATGGTTGCTGCTGGTATTGTAACGAGTCCACGAATGTTCAATGGGGAATTACCACCCCATTCCAAGGTTGGCAGGGCGGTAATTCCCCATTGAACATTGGCCCTTCCCCATTCCCATTTTTGCCCCATAGGGCTCAATGGGACTGGGGAAGGCGGTAATCACGGTACCGCAAATTGCGGTATGTAAGAGACTTCAATTCAACACTACAGCTAAGTCAATGCCTAGTCTGGGATGCTGATGCAAGCCCTTATTGATGTATTTTTATGTCCAGTTCGTTTACTCTGGATGACAACCCTTATATAACACCCCTCTCTTAGAATCCCCCTGACCCCACTGAGCCAAGAAGTAAGTTTGTTTTGCAAATTAAAATGTTTATTTGAAAATTAAACAATATATATCTATCACACTTTTATATTAAATTAATTTTTGATAGCACACTTGTGAGGATGATAGTGATCAACAATGGATAATGTTACAGTGGTACACTCTTTTTGATGGCTTAGAAGTGATATAGAGAGGACAAAGAAGCTGAGAATGCTTTTATGGCTTCAAGGACAATGCAATGATGAATGCAAATGCAGTACAGAAAATAAACTTGATATGACTTCAACAAAAGACAATGTAATCACTTTTCTTTGACAATTCACCCCCCCCCCCCTTTATGCAAGGTAAAGAGATGGAAGAAAAGCACACAGTTCTCAGGAATGCAATCAAATATAATTCAGTTCCCCCTAGCAAGCTTAGAGGAAAACAGGTAGGAGTCTTAAACACAGGCAATATACTTTGATGTGGTATGCAAAGAAGTGAAAAATATGCTAAAATGATTTTAATTCCCTCTAGAGGTTCAGGGTGGGTGACAGCTACTTTGTATTAGTTCAGGATCACTTTAGCAATGCTCTATGAATAATTGTCAGGTTGCAAACGAATTTCAGCAAAGGAAAGCAAGGACAAATCTTTTTACACGTGGCTGAAATTAAGCAAAATGTCAAATTGCAGCAATTTAGTCGCGTGCGTCGAGTGCAATTGCGGAGGCACTATAAGGGGTAGAAAGTCAGTTTTAGGCTCGTTGGAAAGCTTAGAATCTCAGCTTCAAAATAAAATCTCGCTTCTATCACAAACAGTTCCGGAGATACGGCCGATTTAGTAAAGGAAGTTTTTCAGAAATGAAACCACAGTTTCAGAATGACAGATGACAGTTTTCATTTTTAAAGATGACAGAATGACACGATTCTAAGAGGCTGTTCTAATAGGCTAAAATAGTTTGGATTAGATTATTTTAAACTAAGAGATTGGTTTTTGCACAGTGCTAGCTGGGTACTCACACTAGATTTTGGACAGGAATGCGACTTCGTCACGGATCGGGTCAACCGGTTGGACTGGACTCCTGGCGGTTCTCTCTCCACCGACGATCTCTGCCTGGTTCTTCTCTCTGGATAATTCTGCCTTCTGGGTCAGCTCTGCTAGCGGCACTGCACAGCGGTCTGGATCTCTGGTTCTGACAAAAGTTCTCGGCACTGCACGGCGGTCTGGTCGCTGGCTCTTATAAAAGTTCTTGGCAAAAATTCAAACAGCTCGCCCGGCTGTTGAATAGTTTGCAAATGATTTGGAGGCCTGCTGAAAAAGGATTCAGCTTGTGGATTCAGGCCTCTCTGCTACAAATTCTGGAGTTAATTTCTGGTCTCTGGAGATTGATGGATTTGAAGTCTGGATCTCTGGATGTGAAGTCTGAAGTCAAAATGCTCCGCAGAAAGTGAAAAAGAAAGTCCTATCTGGCTTCCAGTGGCTCTTTTTATGTGTTTAGAAAGTGGGTGTGTGCCTGGGCATAGCTGAGCTGGCCCCTCGCAATCTATCATTGGCCACGTCCTCCTCTCTCCCTTGATTGGGGAGCTGGGTTGTGTGTCATCTTTATGGCTTACAGACAGACACTCCCCTTGTCAATGTGCACACAAATCTATTTGTGATCCAAATACATATTTCCTAGATACACAATTTGTTGAAATTACATGTACATATTACAGATTACTCATGGTCCATGCTTGTTCAATTCTGATCTTCCTGGGGGCTTGCATTCACAAATGGCAACTTAATTTCGTTTTTAGTTGGTTTACAAATGTTAAATCTGTATAAAAAATTACACCAATGTACACCCTCCTTCTACACACATTCCAGTAATTTACTAGGTTTCTAGCATAAACCCGGTGTCTGTAATCTCAATTAATAGCGGGGTTTTGCCTCAGAACATGGTACAAAGTTGAATCAAGTCTTGAATTGTGGGTACATTTCTTAGATTGAGGTTCTCCAACTTGCACATTTTTTTAAGCTTAATACAATATTTTAGAAGCATTTAACTTAAACATATATTTTCTGCAATATGATTCCATAAAAGTGTCTGAGCCCACCCCCCAGAAACTTGGGAGTACCACATGTCTCTCCTCTCCCAGGCAGGGCTCTGTTTACAGTCCACACTGAAAATCAACATACCCCATTCAATTGCAAGAGTCTATTGTGTCGGCTGAGGTCAGCAGGCCAGGGGGCCACTCTGCATTTGGTTAGCATGTCCATGTGATCTCCTGGGCTGTTGTGTGGGTCTCTGAGGTGAGAAGGTTTCCCACCCTCTTGGCCTGTTAATGCAATCAGATTGTCTCTGGGAACAGCGGGTGATTAATAGTTTTAATTAACCATTGGGCCTTTTAAGTTTCCAGCTGTCTCAGGAGGCTGATTAGCTTCTGAAGTAGCAGTTCTCCTGTCAGAGTTCAGACCGCTAGCGCCAGTTTGTGGATAAAGCTGGTACTGCACGCATTTTTGGGATCTGTCTTGAATTAATGCATTTCAATAGAGTGGTCTTTTGCTTGATGGTATAGGATCCTTGCTTAACATTGTTTTGATGGCATCCTTACAGTAGAGTGGTGATGTGGAACCCCCCACAAGAAGGTTGTATCTTTACAGTGGTCTTGTGCCCATGATTTTAGCAACTTTTTGACATCAATAAAAACAGATTTTGAACAGAACCATCTTTCTTTGCACTGGTGGGTGGCAGATTAGGTGACCATTTTGGTGTGCGCAAACTGCGCAGTTCTCCTGGATTCTGGCGTGAATGTGGGCAGCGACAGCTCATCCCCACATCTACCCAGTCTATTGATTTAGTTTGTTCTGGGATAGAATAATGGGCGGCGACAGCTCATCCCAACATCTACCCAGTCTATATATTCAACAGGGGTCAAAACCCTTGACAAGCCCCCCCGCCCGACTGCGCTTTGATTTGGAGTCGAGGGGGAGTCGGGTGCAAAGGATGTTTTTGATCCTCGCGCTGGTATGTCCGCATCATCTTCTTCCAATTCCGTAGATGGCACAGTTCAGCATCTTTTCCTCCATCCGGTTCGATCGATCGGTTCTCCTCGCCGGTCCTGTTGGGAATATTGGGCGGTACCCCGGGCCCCTCCGATCTCTGCTCCCGGTCCCCAGTCATCCTCCTTGGTCAGTCTCCATGGTTTCATCTCTCCTAGGATGAGAAAGCAAAAGCGGCAATACCTATTCGTAGACATTTCTCGCCCACTATTGATCTAGTGGGGCGGCATGTACATTTTATAAATCAAGAGACATAGCATTCATATTTTGAAAAACAAGATATAATTCAAAGACAGTTGCATAGAAGCATCATAATATTTTAGAGACTATGGCCCTCATTACGACCCTGGCGGAAATCGCGGTGCTAAATGCACCGCGGAGCACGGCGGAAAGCTGCCGATAGCGCCATGGAGGTTGGCGGATTTTCCGCCCCATTCCGACCTTGGCGGGGCGGTAAATCCCCAATCCCCATTTTACCCTTCCCCATTCCCATTTTTGCCCCATAGGGTATAATGGGAGTGGGGAAGGCGTTAATTGCGCCACCGCAAAATACGGTGGCGTAATTAACATCAAGGTCCCGTAGCGCCATGGATTTCACCGCCCGGAAAAACCAGGCGGAAAACGTTCCATGGCGCTACGGGAACTCGTAGTAGGGCGGACGGGTCCGCCGCGAATAACGCTGGCGTAAACCCACTCCGCCAGGGTCGTAATGAGGGCCTATATGTGGGATATTTTAGGGTTGGAACTGAATTAATCTGGAGCGGTCCCCTCTGGTATTGCTGAGGACTCCTCCAGTTGCTGCAGAGTGTGCCTGGGATGGCAACACTTTAGCTGATTTATATGTACCCACTTGTCTTCCACTTCCGGCCAAACTACCTTTGGGGATGCGGATCTTATACGCTACTGGGGAGACCTTGTCTATAATTTCAAACGGTCCCTTCCATGTAGGCAAACATTTTCGCTGTTTGGCCTGGTTCCTTTGGAAATTGTATAGATAGACCCGGTCTCCCACAGTATATTCCTTCCTGGTGGTCTTCAGGTCGTAGTGGGTTTTCATGCTATCAGCTAATCTTTCTAGATTCCGCTGAGCATAGGCAAAAGCATGCTGAAGGTGTTTCCTTAAATTCTCCACATACTCATGAGTTGTGGAGGCATTTATCAGTGTCTGCTCTTGGATCCTGTAGAGCAAATGCTGGGGAAGCACCATCTTGCGTCCGGTCATCAACTCAAATGGTGACATTTTAGTTGCAGATGAAGGGGTAGATCTGATGGCCATTAGGACCAGAGGTAATCGGATATCCCAACTTGGCCCAGAATCTGCCACAAACTTTTTTAAGATGCTCACAATGGTTCGGTTGTAGCGTTCTACTGCCCCAGAAGAAGCTGGCCCGTAAGCAATATGTAACTTCCTTTTGACCCCCAGTATCTCCCACATCTTTGTCATTACCTCGCTGGTGAAATGGCTACCTCTGTCTGACTCAATCCTTTGAGGTAGACCAAAACAGGAAAAGATGTGGTTAATCATCAGGGCAGCTGCTGTTTCTGCCTTGCAGTTTGGGGCCAGGAGACATTCCACCCACTTGGTAAACAAGCATGTGACGGTCAACATGTACTTGTTTCCTCTAGACGAGCGAATTACAGGGCCTACGAAGTCGATTTGCAAATCTGACCGTGGCAGTGTCATCCCTCTCTTTTGGAGAGGCGCACGGTGTGTGAGCGATGATGGTTGAAATTGTACACACACCAGACACCCCTTCAAATATTGGTCGAGGTCCTGCCCCATGTGTGGCCAGTATGCAACCTCTCTTAAGATTTCCAGTGTTGTGTGAAACCCCCTATGACCGGCGGTGGCTGCATCATGGGCGTGACTTAACATCAGGCTTCGGAATGAGGTAGCGACCACCCACTGATCATGGCCAGCTTGAGATTTCCTTACCAACAAACCGTCTTGGATTCGGAACATTTTTGGACATTTCATCAACACTCTAAGGTCCTCCTTCCCAATGTAATCAGTATCCGTCAGGGGAAAGTTCTCAGGGTCCTCAATGTGTTAGTAAAACTTACCAATTATTGGATCCCTCTTCTGAGCTGCAATCAAATCAGCATCAGGGGTCTCCTTACTCCATTGTACAGTTGAACGATCATTGTGAGCATTTGTCTGGGACCTAGTGATAGCAGTGGCCAGGATTTCCCCCAACAGGGACTCAATCTCTATTAGATCCCCTTGGTTGGCTCCGGTTTTGGCCAGCTGATCAGCTAAGTCATTTCCAGTTTTGTCTGGTCCCTCTACTTTGGAATGACCCTTGATCTTCTTCCAGTAGATGGTCATCCCATTCGAGGTGACCAGATCATCAATGTTTTGAATTAACTTGCCATGTTTCAAAGGTTTGTTATTAGCACATAGCATGCCTCTGGTTTTCCAGTTAACCAGGTACTCCACAAACCCGTTCCGTACATAATCCGAATCTGTGATTATGACCAGTTTGTGGAGTTGATGTTGGACAGAAGTGAGGATGGCCTGATGCATAGCCATCAACTCTGCCACCTGACTACTTCGGGGACCTATTTTGTACCCAGCAGAGGGTTCTGGAAACTCTTTCACCCATGCATTCCCTACGCCGGCCACCAGTTCTTTCTCCCCGTTGTTGTCAACATGGTAAGAGCATCCATCCACATAGACAGTGGCCATTCCCTCACACTTGTCTTCTTCAAAGACTTTGTGTGGGGAATTAAGGTATGCCTCCATGTTGTCCTTGATTTTTAGACTTTCATCCTCGAGACAGTTTTCTCTGGCACAATCATGCAAGTCAGCCAGACCTTGCGCAAGGGGACTCTTCTTGTTTTGGCCATATCTGACCTCCACAGGAAAGCCTTGCATTGACAGAATCCAGGAAGTAATTAGGAAATTACTCACATTTCCGGCCTGGATTCTGTCACTTTGGAGATATTGCAGAGGCTGGTGTGGAGTCTCCACTATGATGTGTTCCCCCTGGATGAACGGGCGGTAATTCCTCAATGCCCACACAGTTGCCAGGAGTGCCTTCTCACAATCGTTGAATTTTTCCTCCACAGAGGATAAAGTTTTGTCGCATAGGAGATTAATTTATTGACCTTGTCATGCTTTTGGTATAATACTGCCGTCAAGCACGTATTAGAGAACCCTGTCTCCAGGAAGAACTCCTTGTTTCTGACAGGGTAAGCTAGGCAAGGCGCTTGTGAGAGGCTTCTCTTGAGTTGTCTTACTGCCTCGGATTGTTCTGGACCCCATTCCCACTTGACCCCCCCCCTTCAAGAGATGAATCAGGGGTCTAGTGATCTCTGCGTAGCCTTCAATGAACTTTCTGCTGTAATTAGTCAGTCCAAGGATGCTCCTTAGTTCCTGCAGAGTTGTGGGATCCTTCAGTTTCTGGAGTGCTTCCACTTTCTTTTCTTGGGGACAGAGACCCTGAGGAGTAATCTCATGCCCCAAGAAATTAACACGGGTTCTACACCACTGTGCTTTCTGAATGGAAAGTTTTGCTCCGGCGGCCCTCAACTGTGTCAGAACATAACGTATCTCTGCTATGTGTTCTTCCACAGATGAACTTTTGATGAGGACATCATCTACATAAGCCAGGTTACCCCTCGCACCCAGGTCGGGCATGGCCTTATGTAGGAAAATGTTGAATTCATTGCCGGAGTTGAGGTATCCGAAGGGAGTCCGGGTCCATGTGTACTGCTGGCCCCCAAAGGTAAAAGCCAGTTTGTATTGGTCCTCCCTACTGACAGGCACGGTCCAGTATCCATTGGTCAGGTCTATTGCAGTGAATACCTGCGACCCCTGAATCTGGGCCAGCCCTTGGTCAATGTAAGGCAGAGGCCATCGGGAAGTATGGACCCGTTTGTTGAGCTCCCTAAGGTCGGCGCAGAGTCTCCACTGGCCGTTTGGCTTCAATATTCCCAGCACCGGATTATTTAAGGTACTGTGTACTGGACGGATTATTCCCCGGGACTCAAGGTTCTTAATTATTTCAGTAAGGGACTCCATGGATGCGAGAGGCAAGCGATATTGCTTCACAAACACTGGAGTCATGGCAGGGTCCGTGGGAATTGTTGTTGTGTGGATGTCGGTGCGACCACAGTCATATGAGTCTACCGCAAAGAGATCTTGGAAATCCAAGAAAACTTGTTTCAACTTTTGCTTCTGTTCCAGAGTCACACAGGCATCAGCTAGGTTGACTCTCTCTTACACCATCTGCCTGAAGCCTGGAAAGACTTCTGGTTTTGCTATCTCAGCGGCCTCCTCCAGCTAGGTGGAGAAGTCCCTGGTCAGCGTGCTGATTTGGACTGGAGGCTTCAGGTGGGAAAGGCAGCCCTCATGGACCTGGAAAATCACCTCATCCCTCCTGAAGTCACAGGTCACATCTTCCTTACCATAAGGGCAAGAAGTGTACACCAGGAAGTTCCCCCCATGCCGGGTGAAAATCCTGTCTAGTGTTGTATTGTCATCACTGTCACTGTCAAAACAGTCCTTGGGGATTTGTCCTAACAGTTCATTTCCTAATCAATGGAGAAATGTCGGTCATCAACTGCCATTCCAATGATGGTGCATGCAGCTAGAGTAATACTCTGTAAGTCGCTGTTATCCACCTACATTGGAATGGAGTCATGTTCTATGTTGACTAATGGTGTTGGGTTTACCCCTAATCCTTGTTGTTGGAGAGAAGCATTTAGATGAATATAAGCATCAGGGTTTTTCAATTGTTGTCCTCTTTTAACTTTCACTCCCAGGGAGAATTGTCGGGTTCTTTCTTGGATGGTGACTTCCTCTTTAACCTGAATTTCAACTCCATAAGGTAGCAATTGAGCTGACCTAAATGCTTTTTCTGGATCATCAAAGCCCATGGGATTATCCGCTAATCGGGACCAAGCTTTGAAGTTTTTTAGGTCCAAACTAATGGCAAAGCGATTGAGAATGTCACTGCCTAAGTCAAAGGCGGCAGTGACGTCTCGCACGACCCAACAATTATGGACTATGCTCTTGTTGCCAATGGAGATTTTGAGCATACACCTGCCTGGCAGGAGATGTTTGCAATTAGGTGCTTCCAGGTCCATTTCCCATTTGTCTATTAGTTTGAATGTGGGAATGGCTGGTTCTTTTGGGAGTTGGCGGAACATGGCTTCGCTGATGAAGCTCTTACCGTTGTTCACACACACTCGAGCGAGAACTGCGTCCTTCCCATCATTTAACTTAACAGGGATGAACATCTGCTCTCCAATCTGCTAAATATATGCCAGGCTTTGAGCTGATTTCACATCTTTCTGGACTATAGGAGTGGGAGTGTCTGATTGTGGATTGGTAAAGAATTTCAGAGTGTTTCCTTCCAGTGTGGAATACCACCTTAAACTGGAAAGAAGGTTGATTTTCAGAAATAGGGAGGACCCCCCATCACCAGTCTGTTGTCCTACTGCTATTACTGTCACGTCTGGAATTTGGTTGTTCTGGAAGTGAAATTCTACTTGGTCAGATTTTTGTTCAACCATGTGGGAGGTGCCGTTTAAACTAACATGGTTGACACTCTGTTTTAATTTTATTGGTGGGCTAGTCTGGGTCCAGAGGACCTTGTTTACGCAATATATTAGGGGTGACAACCTTCTCAGGAGGTCATTCCCTAGTAAACAAGGGGTGCCCTCTGGAGTCACTACTATGACCGGGTGTTTCACCTTGTGTCGCCCAATTTTGATGTCAAAATCTGCAGTCCCCTCGACGGGAATTTCCTTCCCGTCAAAGTTCTGCAGTTGTCCAGGAAGAGAGGTGAGAGGAATGCAGTAATTCTCCCCCTTCCTGCATTTAGTTCATCAAAGGCCCTTTTGGACAGAAGGGTAGCTTGGGATCCAGTGTCCACCAGTGCCAAAATTGTACCCTGCCGCTGTACTTGTACCGGGGCATAGTATCTTCCCTCCTTCTCCTCAAGGGGGCACAGATAATGCACATTTTTGGATAACTGGTGGGCTCATTTTCTGGTTTTGGACATTGCTAGCGAAGAGATTTGGGCAGAATTCTGTGGAGAGCCTGGGGAATCTGAAAGAAAAAGTTGGCAACTGGAAATAGTGTCGTGTTCTCGGCCCCCCCCTCTTTTTGGAGGCAGTCATCAGGATGGGTTCGACCCATGGGATTTTGGTATTGTTGGTTCTGGGATAGAATGATGGGCGGCGACAGCTCAATCCCCACATCTACCCAGTCTGTTGATTCGGTTTTAGGTTCCCCTTGTTCCAGTTCTGGGCCGCCCCCCCCTTTTTTGAGGCAGTCCCCTGGATGGGTTTGACCCAGGGAAGTTTGGTTTTGTTGGTTCTGGGATAGGATGATGGGCGGCGACAGCTCAATCCCCACATCCACCCAGTCTGGATTGGAATCTCTTGGAACCCATTTTTCCTTGGGAGGAGTTCCCCCATCTCTGAAGGAGAAGATCCTTTTCCCAGGATCCTCTTGGGATCCCTCTCCCTCAAATTGGAAGACCTTTACCTCCTCCACAAAGTGGGTCTGTTTGGGTACTTTGTTTCTCCTACCCCCCCTCTGCTGCTTGGGAGGCAGACTTTCAGGGGCCGGAGATTTTGTTTCCGGTTCCTGGTTTTCCAGGGGCTGTTTACAAGTTGGGAAGGAAGCTTCCTCCAAGGCTTTACACCCCCCTTCCCCTTGTGCCTCCGCCCGGGGAACCGGTGGGTTATCGGGGTGCTGCCTCCGTCATTGTTCTGGAGCACCAGGTCCAGAGTTTGGGGAATTCTGTGACGGCATGCCCACCTGAGGGTTCTGTTGGGCCCTCAGCATGCGGCCCAAATCCTGTGCCATGTTCTGAACCTGGGCGCTCTAATTGTGAAATCTACTCAGGCTGATACGGGCTCTATTTTCTATCCTGGGCTGATCCTGGGAAGGGTAGCTATCCCTTCTCTGGTAATACCCCGGGTTGGGAAGATTTGGGTACCCCTTCACCCTTGGCCTCCCCTCTCCCAGATTAGGTTGTCTGGGCTGAGGGAATTGGGGAAAGAAGGATGGATGGTTTGGGGGTTGGAAATTGGGTGGATACCTGGGGAAGAAATTCTGCCCAGGATTTGGTGAATTTCTGCCCTCCTGGGGAAAGTTAGGACGGAAGTTCCCTGGGTTAGGCGCTTGGCTGGATCCCCCCCCTTGCGCTGGCGGAGTCCACACATAACCCAGGATGGGTCGGTTTCCCTTGTAGCGGGGACTTACATAATCACGGGAGCGAGGGACCCCATTTGTGGGACTACCTCCTTGACTCCCTGTCTGTGACTGGCACGAGGGCCTTCTGGGTTGTGAATTATTTGGCGAAGGCAGGTTTTTAGGCCCCCCATCTCCAAATCTAAAACAGGGGCAACCTTTACCTCCGCCACCTTGGCAGCAGCAAGGGTGCTGTTGGTTTTGGGGTTTTTCTGCGCATTACTTTTATTTTCTATGGGCTTCTGCACCTCATAGATCCGGGTGGCTTGCTCAATGACCCAGTCTAAAGATCTTTTCTCGTGAAAATCTCTCACGAGCTGGGTCATTATGTACTTGGGAAGAGCATGGAAAAATGTGTTGATGAATTCTCTGCTGTCCGTGCGCACCCTTCTGGTGGTCTGCGCAAAGGCACGCTTCAATTCTTGCACGAATTCTTGTGGGGCCTGATCCGCCCCACATTGCAAATTGTAGGCTGCCTTGCTAGCCTCTTGGGGATTTCTATGTACAGAAAAATGTTTCAAGATGGCCGCCCTATATGTGGACCATCTTGAATGGTTTTGGTCCTCGAGCCCCGCAAAGAAACTGGAGTATTCAGGGGAGAATGTCCATTTGACGTACTGGATGCAGCTACTGCTGTCCTTCAAATGGCAAGTCTCCATCATTTGCTCATAGAGCTCCAAGTGTTCCCAAACAGAATACTTGGCGTTCTTATGATAAGGCGTGATGACACTCCTGATTGCCTTAATCTGTTTTAAGGGGTCCTTAAGCAAGGCCCTTTTCACCTTATTGGCCTTTTTGGTTCGGGTAACCCTGGTCCATTCATCACTGCTCCCAGAGGTGCCCGTCTGATCTTCCAGGTTTTCCCAGATTCTGCGAGCCTGGGAATAGCTGGCAGAATGTGGGGACCTGGTCGCCTGTGTCCTGTGACGCTCAGAGGAGTCTTCAGATCCCTCCTTGCTACCAGGATTTGATGGGTACCCCCCCCACTGACCTAACTGGGCAGAGGTTTTTAGGATGCCCTTAGTGGGCCTACTCTCCTGGGGTTCCCCACTAAATTGCACTGTACTTAGGTGCCCATAACCGGATGCCCGCCCATCCATTCCTGGGTGGTACTGGCCTATGAGCCCCATACTTTTGGCTGGATAGTAATCTGCCATCCCTCTGGCCCTGTGCTCATGTGCGCCAGGGGACATGGGGGTGGCAGAGTCCAGGGACTGGGAGAGATGAAGGCCTCTGGTACTAGGGCTCCTGAGGTTATGCTCAGGCATTTCCCTTTCCCAGCGAACCTCATCTCTATCAGCCCCTGCTCCCTGTTGAAATGCAAGAGCCTGTGCTTTCAGTTCCTCCGTTAAGGCCTTACTAGACTCTATCAGTCTCTCCTGCATGGCTACCTGTTGCTGGAGCTTATCATTGTGCTGGCAGAGAGCCTCTTTCTCTCTCTGTGCCTCCTGATTGGTCCTGGAGTACTGGGCCAGTATTTGCTGCAGGAGGGTTACCTCCTGAGTCCCATCCCCACTGGCCTGCTCCTTTCTTGCCAGAGCCTCTTCCACCCGCCTGGTGTGCTCTAACAAGTTCTGATGCTCTTTTTGGAGGTCACCCAGCCCCCGGAGGGCCAAGTGATTTTCTTCAGTTTTTCTTTTTAAATGGCAGACTTCCTGGCCTAAGGTGTCACTTTCCTGACTAAGAGTCTGCATCTGTGCCACCAGGTCGTCCCTTTGCCTTTGAAAGGCACCAGCTTTCTGGCGCTCCTGATCAAACTCTGCCTGGGTATCCAGGTCTTTCAGGATCAGTTTAATGCTCTCTACCTTTTCCCTATCTAGGTGGCTTTGCAGGCCAGAAATCTGGTATCCTGGTCAGACTTTTCCTGTTGCAGGATACACATGTCCTCTTTGATTTTAATGAGATACTGTCTGCTCTCATTTTCTGACTCCTGGCTTCTGTGCATCCTCTGCTCAGAAGAGACAAGGTCAGATTAGGCCTTCTCTAACGCGATCTGTTCCCTATTTGCCAGATCTTGGCCTTCAGCACATTTGTCCTGCATGGCTCCCATATATAGATACAAATATGCCGCTATCCTAAACATCTTGTCGTGTTCATCTTTAGCTTTAGGAGCCATGTATAGTTCACTCAGGGCCACATGTAAGGGACCCTGATGTCTCCAGATATCTAACCCAGTTGCAGTGACCTGTTGTGTGGTTGCCTGCAACCACGCATCCTGGCCCTGCTCAGTCCATTCACCTCTCAAATAGCTTATGTAAGAAGTGCTCTCTGGCTATTTTGATGTCTACCAGTGTCATCATTCTGGAATTTGAGTTCCTTCCTGACTTACAGAAGTTTGTATTTTATTTTGCAAAACAGACCGTTTCCTTAGAGCGTTCCTTTGAGGGGTGCTATCACAGTGTAAAACAGCGTGGTGATCTAACCGGATATGTGTATTAAGCTGCACAAGTGGTAAATCTAACCCAGAATATCCCGGCTCTGAGCCCCCACTTTGTAAGCGACTTCAATTCAACACTGCAGCTAAGTCAATGCCTAGTCTGGGATGCTGATGGAAGCCCTTATTGATGTATTTTTATGTCCAGTTCATTTACTCTGGATGACAACCCTTATATAACACCCCTCTCTTAGAATCCCCCTGACCCCACTGAGCCAAGAAGTAGGTTTGTTTTACAAATTAAAAGGTTTATTTGAAAATTAAACAATATATATCTATCACACTTTTATAGTAAATTAATATTTGATAGCACACTTGTGAGGATGATAGTGATCAACAATGGATAATGTTACAGTGGTACACTCTTTTTGATGGCTTAAAAGTGATATAGAGAGGATAAAGTAGCTGAGAATGCTTTTATGGCTTCAAGGACAATGCAATGATGAATGAAAATGCAGTACAGAAAATAAACTTGATATGACTTCAACAAAAGACAATGTAATCACTTTTCTTTGACAATTCACCCCCCCCCCTTTATGCAAGGTAAAGAGATGGAAGGAAAGCACACAGTTCTCAGGAATGCAATCAAATATAATTCAGTTCCCCCCTAGCAAGCTTAGAGGAAAACAGGTAGGAGTCTTAAACACAGGCAATATACTTTGATGTGGTATGCAAAGAAGTGAAAAATATGCTAACATGATTTTAATTCCCTCTAGAGGTTCAGGGTGGGTGACAGCTACTTTGTATTAGTTCAGGATCACTTTAGCAATGCTCTATGAATGATTGTCAGGTTGCAAACGAATTTCAGCAAAGGAAAGCAAGGACAAATCTTTTTACACGTGGCTGAAATTAAGCAAAATGTCAAATTGCGGCAATTTAGTCGCGTGCGTCAAGTGCAATTACAGAGGCACTATAAGGCCGATTTAGTAAAGGTAGTTTTTCAGAAATGAAACCACAGTTTCAGAATGACAGATGACAGTTTTCAGTTTTAAAGATGACAGAATGACACGATTCTAAGAGGCAGTTCTAATAGGCTAAAATAGTTTGGATTAGATTATTTTAAACTAAGAGATTGGTTTTGGCACAGTGCTAGCTGGGTACTCACACTAGATTTGGACAGGAATGCGACTTCGTCACGGATCGGGTCAACCGGTTGAACTGGACTCCTGGCGGTTCTCTCTCCACGGACGATCTCTGCCTGTTCTTCTCTCTGGATAATTCTGCCTTCTGGGTCAGCTCTGCTAGCGGCACTGCACAGCGGTCTGGATCTCTGGTTCTGACAAAAGTTCTCGGCACTGCACGGCGGTCTGGTCGCTGGTTCTGACAAAAGTTCTTGGCAAAAATTCAAACAGCTCGCCCGGCTGTTGAATAGTTTGCAAATGATTTGGAGGCCTGCTGAAAAAGGATTCAGCTTGTGGATTCAGGCCTCTCTGCTACAAATTCCGGAGTTAATTTCTGGTCTCTGGAGATTGATGGATTTGAAGTCTGGATCTCTGGATGTGAAGTCTGAAGTCAAAATGCTCCGCAGAAAGTGAAAAAGAAAGTCCTATCTGGCTTCCAGTGGCTCTTTTTATGTGTTTAGAAAGTGGGTGTGTGCCTGGGCATAGCTGAGCCGGCCCCTCGTAATCTATCATTGGCCACGTCCTCCTCTCTCCCTTGATTGGGGAGCTGGGTTGTGTGTCATCTTTATGGCTTACAGACAAACACTCCCCTTGTCAATGTGCACACAAATCGTTTTCTGATCCAAATACATATTTCCTAGATACACAATTTGTTGAAATTACATGTACATATTACAGATTACTCATGGTCCATGCTTGTTCAATTCTGATCTTCCTGGGGGCTTGCATTCACAAATGGCAACTTAATTTCGTTTTTAGTTGGTTTACCAATGTTAAATCTGTATAAAAAATTACACCAATGTACACCCTCCTTCTACACACATTCCAGTAATTTACTAGCTTTCTAGCATAAACCCGGTGTCTGTAATCTCAATTAATAGCAGGGTTTTGCCTCAGAACATGGTACAAAGTTGAATCAAGTCTTGAATTGTGGGTACATTTCTTAGATTGAGGTTCTCCAACTTGCACATTTATGTAAGCTTAATACAATATTTTAGAAGCATTTAACTTAAACATATATTTGCTGCAATATGATTCCACAAAGGTGTCTGAGCCCACCCCACAGAAACTTGGGAGTACCACATGTCTCTCCTCTCCCAGGCAGGGCTCTGTTTACATTCCACACTGAAAATCAACATACCCCATTCAATTGCAAGAGTCTCATGTGTTGGCTGAGGTCAGCAGGCCAGGGGGCCACTCTGCATTTGGTTAGCATGTCCATGTGATCTCCTGGGCTGTTGTGTGGGTCTCTGAGGTGAGAAGGTTTCCCAGCCTCTTGGCCTGTTAATGCAATCAGATTGTCTCTGGGAACAGCAGGTGGTTAAGAGTTTTAATTAACCATCAGGCCTTTGAAGTTTCCAGCTGTCTCAGGAGGCTGATTAGCTTCTGAAGTAGCAGTTCTCCTGTCACAGTTTAGACCGCTAGCGCCGGTTTGTGGACAAAGCTGGTACTGCACCCATTTTTGGGATCTGTCTTGAATTAATGCATTTCAATAGAGTGGTCTTTTGCTTGATAGTATAGGATCCTTGCTTAACATTGTTTTGATGGCATCCTTACAGTAGAGTGGTGATGTGGAACCCCCCACAAAAGGTTGTATCTTTAGAGTGGTCTTGTGCCCATGATTTTAGCAACTTTTTGACATCAATAAAAACGGATTTTGAACAGAACCATCTTTCTTTGCACTGGTGGGTGGCAGATTAGGTGACCATTTTGGTGTGCGCAAGCTGCGTGGTTCTCCTGGATTCTGGCATGAATGTGGGCGGCGACAGCTCATCCCCACATCTACCCAGTCTATTCATGTAGTTTGTTCTGGGATAGAATAATATGCGGCGACAGCTCATCCCCACATCTACCCAGTCCATTGATTCAACATGGGTCAAAACCCTTGACAGGCACCGTAATTACCTCGAGAGTCCCTTTAAGGGTCCCTACTTTAACGGCTGGTCCAGACCAACCGTTAAGGTCGGGTCCCGCAAAGGGACCTCGTAATTAGGTGCTAACGGGTTAACGGCGCCGTAAAAGACTGCGGCGCCGTTAACCCCTTAGCGCCAGGGTCGTAATGACCCCCAATGTCATTTGGGTGCCTCATCCAGACAATCAGGTCTAAATTGGATTATCTTCTATAGAATAACAAACACTATGGGGCCGATTCAACGAATTTTCTGCACAGTGCAAAGTGACTTTGCACTTCTGAAAAGTGGCTTTGCACTGCCAACACAAAGCCTGATTCATGGAACTGTGCAAAGTGTCTTTTTGTCATGCAAAGTCACTTTGCACTGCAAAAATACACTTTGCACTGCTCCAACCTGATTCATGGAGCAGCGCAAAGTGAATTTTTGCAGTGCAAAGTGACTTTGCACGGTTCCATGAGTCAGGGTTTATTGTGTTGGCAGTACAAAGTCACTTTTCAGCAATGCAATTATACACTTTGTACCGGGCAAATATTCCAGAAATCGACCCCCAGTGTTGCACTGCATATGATTTGCAACCTCACTTTTGCCTTTTGCATGGGAGAATTTTATATATATATATATATATATATATATATATAAATGTATATATGTGTATATATATATAGGTTGGAATGTTCTTATTTGCTTTAAAACAAGAAATACACAGCAGGGCGTTTTCAGTGCCACCCAACTTCACCGCATGGATGCAATGGCTGGGATACAGGGGTTCGCTAGAGATGTGAAGCTCTGCTTTGTTTTAAAAGATGTTTTGTGCACCTCTGCATAGTATGCATTTCATGTAAGACAGGCCGACTTGCAATGTGATTTACTTGTTCTGTGAATGGGAGGACGAAGACTCTGCCACTCCTGCCCTATCTTCTGTGTGTGTTGGGGGGGGGCAAGGGGGCAGCGGGGTCATGGCCACACTGTTACGGGTGAACATCATGTCTTGCAACGGTCCAGTATACGCGAATGCATTCTATCAAATACAACATTGGTCAACGACAGAACACGCGGCGCTGTGTTCAGAAGACACAAGAACGATGTGGGTGCTATATCATATACCAGAATGCAGTGTCACTTCAGGTCTTTGCGTCATGGACTAAAGCACAATCTCACCGCGACTCCCTCCTCTGCAGTGTGCAGTGTACTGCAGGACCCCTTCAACATACAGTGTACTCGTGGCGCTCTTACCTGGACAAAATACAGTATAGTGCCGGCATACCCTTCAAAATGCAGCGTAATCACTATAGGTGCTCTTACCGATGGCAAAATGCAGTAGAGAGCCGGCACAACCTTCAACATACAGTGTAATTGTGGCACTCTTACTTGGACAAAATACAGTACAGTGCCGGCACAACCTTCAACATGCAGTGAAATCACTATAGATGTGCTTACTTATGGCAAAATATAGTAGGCCGTGGGAGCCTTTCAACTTACAGTTTACTAACTATAGGCACTCTTATTGCTGGAAAATACAGTATAGGGTAGGTACCCTTCAACATACAGTGTACTCAGGCATTCTTAACTGTGCAAATAAAGTATAGTGTGGGCACCCTTCAATGTTTTCTTACTATAAGTTCTCTTCTCTGAAATCAGGGCACCCACTTGAATTCTCTACCCCGCCACATCACGCTGCTTACCTCGGGTTGAGGGGGCATCCGACTTGTGGCGGCATGCGGCAGAGAGCAGAGTGAGTCTGTAATAGAAATCACTGGGAGAGAGGAGGACATTTTTATAAAAGAGGAGAAAAGTTGATGGAAAAGATTTGTAGTACACTTTTAAATGGCACTTGGTGTGTGGAAGTTTAATATGTTAGGAGTATATGCATTCTAATATGTAGGTGTTTATGTAGTCCTAGATTTCTTGTTTGCGTTCTGGGATTTGTAGTTCCACATTTTACATTACAAAAGTTAGAGGACAAGTCCCAGATTGCAGAGAAAAAATCAGTACTGGATACGCACCTACGGATTGGAATTGGGTGATGTTGGGATGTATGCATGTATTGCCAACATATTACACTGGCACATGATAACTGCCACTTAAAAATGGTCTACAAATCTGTTCTATTTGCTTTTCCTTTCTTTTATGAAAAAGTGACAGTGCTGGTATAAATGCACATATGCATTTCTTTACTTTTATCAACCCTAAAAACTATTGGCCGATTGGACGTAATTGGGAAAATCTTTGGCTCACTAACCCGACAGCAATTCCAAAACTGGTGCATGAAGTCAGGTTGTAACAATCCCTTCCAAACGGGTTTTGTTAAAAGCATTGCCACGGTACGGCAGTGAATTTACTTTTACTCAACATGCTTAAAGGATGTGTTCGAGAAGGCAAACCAAAAATCTTCATGGCTTTTGTGGACCTGGCCCAGGCCTTTGACCAAGTAAACCGGCATAGGCTATGGGGAAAGCTAGCCACACAGAACTGCCCAGATACATTAATGGGGCCTCTCATTGCCGTTCATTATATATATCTATGCTACATCTATGAGAATCCTCCTGAATCAACCAGGCATCCTATCAGTGGAAATTCCAACAACAAAAGGAGTGAAGCAGGGCTACCCAACGGCACCTATCCTGTTTAACTTCTATCAGGCCGATAATGGAATCTCAGACATCAATTAGGAGTTTCCCACCAACCGTAGGAGTCCAGCTCCCACGCTTACTTTATGCTTTTGGTATGGTCTTGATAACCTAAACCTGAGTAGGCCTACACACCTTCCAACGTTACACAAGAATAAACAGGCTAGAAATATATATAGAAAAAAACTAAGACCTTAAGTTTTGGAAACTCCAACAGCGGGAGAAATCGATACAACTGGTCCCTGGACAACACACCAATTGAACAAGTTTCAGCATCCAAATACCTAGGTGTGTGGCTTAGCGATTCCCAAAACAAAATGCCATTGGTGGACCACTTACAAAGAAAACTAAATCCCTGGCCAGTGAAGCCAGAAATTTGGCATAAACAAGAAATGTGGTTGTTTTACCATTGTACCCTCCTATCTGTCAAGGTTTCCAAACAGAATTGATCAAGACCGGTTCCTCAGTGCTCGATTAAACCTTCTACCCACACATGAAGTTCTGGCAATACGTTCTAAATTTTTGCAGAATAACTGTTGCATCTGTAAAAAGGACTCAACTGTGGAAACACTGAAACATCTACTTTTATTTTGCTATGCTTTAAAAGACGGGAGAAGTAAGCAATTTGGACAGATGATGTATAAATACTTGGCGCGGGATATAGAAGATTGGTGGACCATTTTGATGAATGGCAGCCAGACTTCACGCTTGATAGTAGTTGTCACATTTCTAAACAACGTTTTTCAGGATATTTAGTGGAGTTTTTCTTCTTTTTAACCATAAAATAGGATGAAATGGAATCACATTTCTGTCTTTTTAAAGAAATTGTAATCCATTAAAGCAAATAATATAAAAAATAAAACAAAATAAACAAATACAACATTTTTTTTAAAAGAAATATTTTGAAACGCACAGCATTTTAAATGTTTCATTCTGTATAAATGTCACAGTTTTGAATATTCAAGTCCAGTCCTGTTTTTTTGTTTGCATTCTGGGACTTGAGTTTTATAATCGGAGAAGTGGAATTGGAAGTCACAGGATGGAAATGAAAAAAAATTAAGAATTGATAAGCACCTACAGATTGGAATGGGTGATGTTTGGATATATGCATGTGCTGCCAATGTATTAAACTGGCCCACACTAAGTGTCACTTAAAAATGCTCTACAAATCTATTCTATCTGCTTTACCTTTCTTTTATGAAAAAGTGACACACAGTGCTGCTGTAAATGCACATATGCATTTATTAACTTTCATGAAATTGCTCTTAAAAAGAAGCATGTTTATATGCAAAGCAGTGAAGTTATCATCAGCCTGATTCATGGAATTATTTGCATGAAAAAGGCAGATTTGCACGCCTTTCTGGCCGAAAATCCCTGTGTGAAGTATAGGGATTTTCGGGCAGAAAGTCGCGCAAATCTGCGTTTTTCACGCAAATAATTCCATGAATCAACCTGTCTATGCTTCATGGGAGCAGGTGCTGAATCCTGCAATGCATGGCATTTGATAGAGTGTTTAAAAAAGAGAATATGCTTATTGAAAAGCTTATTACAGGGTGAGTAGCTGGAAACCTCTCTCTCTCCCTCTCTCTCTCTCTCTCTCTCTCTCTCTCTCTCTCTCTCTATATATATATATATATATATATATATATATATATATATATATATATATATATATATATATAGCAGATGTTAAATCTGGAAATATAAATGCTAGGAGAGTTTTACAGTAGATCCTGGTGCAGATGGATGTGATTAACAGGAGATATGTACTCTAAGAGTTCAAGTGGACATCTGAAGTGTTGAACTGAGATGACAGGGTTAGGTGTAGAGTTTTTGGACGCGATTGGTGGATGGATGTGTGACTGTTTGAAAGCAGCCAATGAGGGAGTGTTACAAACATGAATGTGGAAAGGGCAGAAGGGCTGCTCTGTGCTACGGGGTCCATGGACATCACAGTAGTCCACGGGTGGCACGTGCCACATCCAGAGCTTTCAATGATGTCTGGTATGGAAAGAGGACTGTAGGGATTAGCCAATGAGGTATTCTGGTTGTTCAGATTATTTTTTCACAAAGGGAAGTATGGAGATACCCAAATGAGTTGTGTGCCCAAATAGAAGCAGGTAGGCACCATGTCAATAAAAGTGCATGTGCTTTTTTACTGGTGTATGCATGGCATCTTTTGAAAAAGAAAATATCAAGTTGGATGGTGCAAACAATTTTTGGAGTGATAGAGTGAATTTGACAAATTTTGGTAATCAGATGTTTCTTGTAAATATTCAAAATGCACTGAGAAAGTTTATGTGAAAAAGATGTACAGTGCGTATGAAAACATTTGTAAGTAGTTCTGGGAAATATAAATCAGAAAAGTAAAATGAAATTCAAAACTGAAAAAACAAAAACCGTCTCTTTTAAGAGCCACCATTGTAAAATACATTGTTTAAATTAAGTGTAAACCTCCTGACCCCCTTAAATTGGACCATCTGTCCACAGACACTATGGTAGTCCATTGACGGCACATGCCACATCCCAGTCTTTTGAGGATGCCTGGCATGGAAAGGGGACTTTGGAGATTAGCCAATGAGGTGTTCTGCTTGTGGTTTACAAGAAGACTCGGTAGCTGGTGTATTGTTTATTCTGTGCAGTTGAAGATGGATGTGTCTATGGCTATTAAGAAGCAAAGTGTGTGGATTTTGGGAGATTCTTCAATTCAGTCATTGAAGGGGTATGCTGAAGATCATGGTATATTTGGAAGCATTGGATTGACAGAAGAGGACATTTTTTGGCATGCAGTTTGTGGCTTAAACTGCGCAAGCTTGTTCTAATTCTGTCAGAGTACGACTCACTTAAAATGTTCAGATATTGTAACTGTGCATTGTGGAGGGGACAGTTTGGGGTATGTGATTGAAATGATTTGAAGCTTGCCCTGAAGGATTTTTTTTAAAAAGCCCAATGGAACTGTTTCCTGCTGCAAAGATATTTTTTTTCCAAATGAATCAGAGGCAAACATAGAGATGTCCATGCTTTTTCAGTCCGGAAATGGAAGAATCGAGGCAGCTTGTCAATAAAGTTGTATCTGCTTTTTTTATATGCTGAAAGAACGTCATCTTTTCAGAATGACAATATAAAGTCGGGTGTTGTGATTTTTTTTCCCCATGATAGAGTTCATTTTACAGATGTTGCTAATGCGATTTCTCTTTACAGTGTTAGGAATGCATTAAAAAAGTTCCTGTAAGAAAATTGTAAGGCAAAATGTTGGGTATTTAGTACTACTGTACATACAAGCTAAAAAAGGGAAAAAGGGTGTTTCTTAATAAACTCCCCCAAAAAACAAAGGTTCTTTTCAGAGCCACCACTAAAGAATAAAATAACTGAAATTGAGTTTAAATTCCCCCCAACCCCTTTGAGTGGCCACGATGTCTGCAGACACAGTGGTAGTCTGTGGATGGTACATGCGCATTTGGGTCTTTTAAAGATACATGGCATGGAAAGGGGACTGTGTGTATTAACCAATCATGTTTACTGGGTGTGGTGTACAGGAAGAGAGGGTAGCAGGAGTTTTGTTTGCAGGAGTTTTGAGAGCACTGAAAATGGCTATGGCTATGTGTTGGAGGAGGCAGCGTGTATGGACTTTGGGGGGCTCTTGGATCCATTGGCTCAAGGTCTACATTGAGCACTGTAGATTCAGTGAAAATCTTGGATTCCATGAATTTGAAATGTCATGATATGGAGTGCGAGGTATGAAGTGGGCAGGCTTGCTCCTGTTTTGTGAGACTATTGTTCACTTAAAACATGCAGACATCATTGTTCTTCATTGTGGAGGGAACAGTTTGGCGTACGTTACTGGAATGTCATTGCAGTTTGCACTGGGACATTGCAAAGTTGATGGAAATGTTTCAAAATTACAAAATTATTTGTTCTTGGATTGCTCCAAAAAATTATGTGGATGCATTTGAATTTATTTTGTCCACAAATGGAAAAAGCAAGGCGCAATGTGAATAAATCTGTGTGTGCTTTTTTGCAAAATGTTGGCATGACATCTTTTCGTAATGAGGACATTACATTTGATATTGTCAATATTTTTCAGAGGGATGGATTGCATCTGACTGATGTGGGCAACCAGATTTTTTGGGAAAATGTTTAATGCATTGAAGCAGTTTTTTTTATACACATAATGATTATGTTTTGTAGAATCTTTGTTAGTTTATTGTATAAAACAAAATAATCAAACAAATATTTAAAGGACAAAAAAAAAATATATTAAGAACCAAAATGATTTTCTGGCCCCCACCCCACACCTGGAATTTTGTAAGTGTCCGCGGACAACCGCACTGTCTGCAGACTATGCAGGCTGCAAATGGGCCTGTGACTTTTTTCTCATTTCTATTTTTAACTGGAAAGGTGGCTCCTAAAGGAACAGTTTATTTTGTTTTTATTGTTTTTGTATTTTTTTGTGTTTTTTCCCAGGCGAGGCAAGGTAGGGTGGGGGAGGGAAAGTAAGGAGGGGGAAACAACCGCAGAAACGAAGGGGCAGGTGAACTGATGAATATGTTGGGCGAGCCTTAATCAAGGTAGGTGGCAGTGTTTCTCATGCTCCTTGACTGCGGGCTTGAAAGCACTCTAATACTGCTCCCGCTACAGATTGGTGCTTCACATTACAAACACAGCAGTGTGACCCTCAAAAGGTAAGGGTCAACAGCATTCTGTATGGCCTGTGAGGCTGCCGCTGGGATCCTCTGCCCCAAAAGAGTATCCTTTGTGGTAACAGGAGGAGTTGAAGGAGATGGGGTACAGGGTGTCAACCTACTTTTCCCTGAGAAAATTACTGCAACCATAACTCGCGCCACCACCATGCACTGCTAACATTAACACCAAGGAAATCAAAGATGACATAACAAATTACATCGTCAATGCCACATGCCTTAATAAGTAAATCAGAGTAGGCATCCATCCTTGCCGAAGGCCAGACCCTCTGCCCCAATAGCAAAGTTATATCACTAATTTTTGTACTTACATTCTGACACTTTGGAAAAAATAGAACACAACAAAAACAAAAAGAACAAGAGAGATTTGCAAAAGCATGCTTTCAGCTCCTTGTTGATGCTCCACTCACATGCTTGTTCCAATCCAAGCCAGAACTTCAGGCTTTAGCTGCAACCGGAATTATTTTACCATTGAAAACTAGGGTTTCGGCCATGCTGCTTGCCCCATGTAGCAAATCAGAGTACACATTTGTCCTTGCTCAGGGCCAGGCACACTGCCCTGGCACCAATGTTATACCACTGTTTTGTGTACTTACATTTTGACACTTAAATAAAACACAGGACATATTTGCAAAACTATGCTTTGAGGTCTTTGCTGATGCTTTTTGTGCATGTTTGCTGCAGTCCCATTCAGCACTTCGGGCTGTAGCCACAAGCAGATTTTATTTCCCCATTCAAACCATCCTTATTTTGAAAAATGTTAAAATGTTACCACATAGCTGTTCCCTAGTGGCCATGCCCACTTTAACCCCATTGCCCGTCCCTCGTGGTCATGTCCAGTGGCCACATTTTCTGGGTCATGTGACCAAAGGTATATCACTATTTTTCTTACCTACTTTATGACACTTTTCAAAAATAAAACATGGGCATACTTGCAAAACTATGCTTTCAGGTCCTTGCCAATGCTCCTTGCACGAGTTTGCTGCAAACGTTTTTATTTTGTGAAAAATGTTAAAATGTACAGAAAATAGTCATGTAACTTAGCCCCCACTTGACAAAATCCATTCAAACGTTGCACATTCAAGATTGGGTCTATAATCATTCTGCTAACATTTGTGCAGATTCGCCAAACTGCACCAAACTTATGAGCCATCTCAAAACGTTGAGACTCCCCCCTCTAATTTTGCGCCCTCTTGACAAAATCCCACCAAACCTTTCAAAAGCATTCAACCTTTGGTCTAACCTCGTTTTGCTAGCCTTTATGCAGATTCATCAAACGAAACACCATTGATAAGCCTTTCAAATATTTTGGGACCCCCCTCTAATTTTGCCCCTGCTTGGTGAAACAGCACCATCATTGGGGAGGCACATGTGGGAGAGACAGGAACAACCCCAACCCTAGCTACCCGCTACCCTCACATAACTGTATGGGGAAGTCAGGAAACTCTTCACAACTTTCAGGAAGTAGAAATATGTTCCTGTCAAAGTGATGTATGGGTTGGTAGCCCAGTTAGCAAAGTTCTGTCTGATGACATGGGGCCAGCCTGCACTTTGCAAGTTGGAATTCTGCTAGCCCCAACTCATTCCTTTCATCTATAGAGTACCATTAAAATGTGTGATGATAAATCTTTTTTTGACAGGCCATAAACCTGAAAGATTCTGCAATGAGGTGCTTTATTAAACCTAATACTATGTTGATACATCATTCTAAATTATTCATAGGGCAACATGAGTAACTGTGAACTAACACTCTTGGAAATGTGCCACTGACCATTCAATACACTTGATACTACTGATAATAAAGCACTGTGTCAACAACTTACTCATTAAGCTAACCTGAATTTAATGTGTGTTTTTAATAACTGCATTTTTATACTTTACCATACATTATTATTTTTTTTTTATTTGTATTAGAAACGGTTTGCACATGAAACCATTCAGCTAAAATAACAAAATATAAAAAGAAGTTATATGTTAAACCAATCCATTTACACTTCCACATTAAACACCTTTACACAAAATCAGTAAAAGAAAACCTTCAATCAAAAAACAAAAGGTATTACATGTCAGTTAATGAATTTTCCACAACTCAATCCTCTTGCAGAGGCCTTCCATCCAGTTCCAAGAAGGTTATCTTCACAAGTTCAAGCAAAGCAAGTGTGAAGCAATTATGTTCCTCTCCATCATAATGTTCCAAATCTCTTTCAAGGTAAGAGACCGGAAATTCCTAAAGAATTTCCCCATAAAATGTGTTCTAATATCCCTTAGGACTGGACATTGCATAATTAAATGGTACAAAATCTCTGAGGACCCCTTGCACAATCTACAGTCACAATTACGGATTACAGGATCCTTCCTGACTTCCAGTCTTTCTTTTGTCGGAAGCAAGTTCCAGCAGGCTCTTAAGCACTGATTACATAGAGAATCTGAGGGAAGTGTTTCCAAATAGCCCAGAGTTGTACCACGCCTTCTGAAATCCAAAAAACAGTTATCATAGATCTTATACTTCTGTGCCAACTCCGCTTTTCAACCCAATCGTGGTCATATAACTTTCGTTTCACGTGATCTGGGTTCTCAAGAAGTATTTCCACTGTCAAGCATAGACTCTCTATAATATCTTTGAAAATCTTACTCCATTCAACAAGTGTCTGTTCCTTTCCCAATTGTGGGGCTGTTATTAGAAGCATAAAACCCCCTTCTGACGGTGGTTGTAAACACTTGCGGTAAAATGAGATTGTCTTGCATACTGTGACTGCATACATGGAGGTTAGACCAAGCTCTTTCCTAATTATTGGTATAGGAGTTGATTTAGGCAAAGCGAGTAGATACCTTCAGAAGATGCCTTCTAACCTAGGCCACACCGACCATGCTAGTGAAAATCTGCCCCATAGGTCAAAATAGGGAGCACTTTTAACTTGTAAAAGTCCAGTACTGGATTAAATGAAAATGTGCAGTGCCGAAATCTAATACGTCTGACCTTGACTGCAAGATTCTTTGCTTTACTCTTTAAGTGTTGTTCTCTCTGAGAGTCATTAGTGCTATTATTTATGGTCATACCCAGATAGGTCATTGATGAAACTTCTGATATCCTCACACGTTCCATAAACCAACCCCTTGTTCTTGAACTTCTACCCAACCTCCTGTCGAAGGTTAAAATTCAGGATTTTGCAGCATTTATCTTCAAGTTCTTTGCTGACAAATAAGTAACCAAGGCATCCAGCTGGCGCTGCAGACCTATCTAAGTCTGATCCATGAGCACTAGATCTTCTGCATACAGAATCCTGTTGATTTTAGTTTTACCTAAGCCAGGGGGGAAACATCTGATATTATTAAATGACATTCCTATATCTGAGATATATAGATTAAATGTTGCAGGAGCTAGGCGGCAACCTTGTTTCAAGCCCTTAGTCGTTCTTATTGGTGCATTTACAGTACCTGAATTATCCAATCTGACTTTAAAGCTGGTATCTGTGCGGATAGCCCTAATAGCCGCCAGTAAATCCTGCGTACATTTCCAAGCTTTTAATTTGGACCATAATGTTGGTCGGTCCACAGTTTCAAAAGCTTGTGACAAATCTATTGAGGCCAGGAACATGTTGGTCCTTGAATTTAACTTTACGCTGTTCTTCAACAGATTAATAAGAAAGAGGTTTAGGGATGTCCCTACACCCTTTATGAAGTCAGATTGCCATTGATCGTAGTGCATGGAATCCACAAACCATTTATTCAAATGCTTCAAAAGTGATGCTGGGAAAATGTTCCCTATAACATCAAGGAGGGTGATAGGCTGGTAGTTGACTGGGGCTAATCTATCCCCCTTCTTGAAAATAGGCACAACAATTGAAGTTCTCCAAGAGGCAGGAATTTTCTTAGTAGACTTGATGGCATCAAAAAGGTCCTTCGCAAGCAGGTACCCTTTTTCCAGGTGATTCTTTAAAGTTACATTTGTGAGTCTGTCTGGCCCCCCAGCTCTTGAATTACTCGATGATTTAATTAATGTCATCTTTGTCTATCTCGAAGGAACACTCAAAAGGAACTTGTGGATACTCAACCTCCTCCTCTGAACTTTCCTTTGTGAACAGAGAGGTATAATAGGAGGTCCAAACATCCGCACCCACTGGATTCACCATTAGTGACTGTTGTGGAGCATCCATTGCATTACACATTCTCCACATTTCACTTGTGTTCTTTGAAGCCACTATCTTCAACACTTTCCATACTAGGAGCAGGTGAGTCGGTCCCCCGTGTGTGACCCTTTCCTGGTCATTTTACCCCCAAAAAGTGCCCCGAGGCCCCGTGTGCCCCGAGCTACCCAGCCTCTGCTTCCTGGTTGTTCCCCTCTCGCTCCCGCCTCCCATCCCGCCCACCGCCCCTGATTGGTTGTGCGGCCGAGGCAGCATCGGTCTATCGATCCGCTTCCTGCACCTGCTCCTACTTTCCATCCTAGGAGCAGGTGAGTCGGTCCCCTGTGTGCGACCCTTTCCTGGTCATTTTTACCCCCAAAAGTGCCCCCAGTCCCCCGTGTGCCCCGAGCTCCACAGCCTCCGCTTCCTGGTTGTTCCCCTCTCCCTCCCACCTCCCATCCCGCCCACTGCCCCTGATTGGTTGTGCGGCCGAGGCAGCGTCAGTCTATCAACCCGCTTCCTGCACCTGCTCCTACTTTCCATCCTAGGAGCAGGTGAGTCGGTCCCCCCTGTGCGACCCTTTCCTTGTCATTTTTACCCCCAAAAAGTGCCCCCAGGCCCCCATGTGCCCCGAGCTCCCCAGCCTCCGCTTCCTGGTTGTTCCCCTCTCCCTCCCACCTCCCATCCCACCCACCGCCCCTGATTGGGTGTGCGGCCGAGGCAGCGTCGGTCTATCGGCCCGCTTCCTGCACCTGCTCCGACTTTCCATCCTAGGAGCAGGTGAGTCGGTCCCCCGTGTGTGACCCTTTCCTGGTCATTTTTACCCCCAAAAGTGCCCCCAGTCCCCCGTGTGCCCTGAGCTCCACAGCCTCCACTTCCTGGTTGTTCCCCTCTCCCTCCCGCCTCCCATCCCACCCACCGCCCCTGATTGGTTGTGCGGCCGAGGCAGCGTCGGTCTATCGACCCGCCTCCTGCACCTGCTCCTACTTTCCATCCTAGGAGCAGGTGAGTCGGTCCCCTGTGTGCGACCCTTTCCTGGTCATTTTACCCCCAAAAAGTGCCCCCCAGGTCACCGTGAGCCCCGAGCTCCCCAGCCTCCGCTTCCTGGTTGTTCCCCTCTCCCTCCCGCCTCCCATCCCACCCACCGCCCCTGATTGGTTGTGCGGCCGAGGCAGCGTCGGTCTATCGACCCGCTTCCTGCACCTGCTCCTACTTTCCATCCTAGGAGCAGGTGAGTCGGTCCCCACTTCCCCTCCTCTAAAACTCCTTCCTGATCCCATCCCTCCCGCCCACCCCCCTCTGGTAGGCCCCTCGACCTTTATCACTGGTCCTTCCAGGGCAGTCCCCTGCCCGGCGGCCCCCAGCGGCTAAGGGCCCCGAGGCCAAGGGCGGTTCCAACAGAGACGGCTCCAGGAAGTGTCAGCAGGTATCCGCAGGGGACGCCAAGGAAGCCACCAGACACCGACAAAACCGTAAGTGTTGGCTTGGGTGAAGGGTAGAGCAATTACTCTACTCCAGAAAGCTCCAGCCACTCTAACCTACCTTTCAATGGCCTGCAGCCTAATGTTAACCAGTGATTGTTAGCATATGCCACACTTAGATGGAATCTCTAATAGCCTCTCTATGAAAGTTGAATTTAGAAGTTGCGCCGAATTGCATTTAGAAGTGTACCCAATTGCATTTAGTAGTGTACCCAATTGCATTTAGAAGTGTACCCAATTGCATTTAGAAGTTGCGCCCAATAGCCTCTCTGAGAAAGTTGAATTTAGAAGTGTACCCAATTGCATTTAGAAGTTACGCCCAATTGCCTTTGAGAAAGCTGAATTTAGAAGTGTACCCAACTGCATTTAGAAGTGTACCCAATTGCATTTAGAAGTGTACCCAATTGCATTTAGAAGTTGTGCCCAATCGCCTCTTTGACAAAAGTTGAATTTAGAAGTGTACCCAATTGCATTTAGAACTGTACCCAATTGCATTTAGAAGTTACGCCCACTTGCCTTTGAGAAAGCTGATTTTAGAAGTGTACCCAATTGCATTTAGAAGTTGTGATCAATAGCCTCTTTGAGAAAGTTGAATTTAGAAGTGTACCCAATTGCATTTAGAAGTTGCACCCAATAGCCTCTCTGAGAAAGTTGAATTTAGAAGTGTACCCAATTGCATTTAGAAGTTGTGCCCAATCGCCAATTTAGAAGTGTACCCAATTGCATTTAGAACTGTACCCAATTGCATTTAGAAGTTACGACCACTTGCCTTTGAGAAAGCTGAATTTAGAAGTGTACCCAATTGCATTTAGAAGTTGTGATCAATAGCCTCTTTGAGAAAGTTGAATTTAGAAGTGTACCCTGCTGCATTTAGAAGTGTACCCAATTGCATTTAGAAGTTGCACCCAATAGCCTCTCTGAGAAAGTTGAATTTAGAAGTGTACCCAATTGCATTTTGAAGTTGCTCCCAATAGTCTCTTTGAGAAAGTTGAATTTAGAAGTGTACCCAATTGCATTTAGAAGTGTACCCAATTGCATTTAGAAGTTACACCCACTTGCCTTTGAGAAAGCTGAATTTAGAAGTGTACCCAATTGCACTTAGAAGTTGTGATCAATAGCCTCTTTGAGAAAGTTGAATTTAGAAGTGTACCCAATTGCATTTAGAAGTGTACCCAATTGCATTTAGAAGTTACGCCCACTTGCCTTTGAGAAAGCTGAATTTAGAAGTGTACCCAATTGCATTTAGAAGTTGTGATCAATAGCCTCTTTGAGAAAGTTGAATTTAAAAGTGTACCCAATTGCATTTAGAAGTTGCGTCCAATAGCCTCTTTGAGAAAAGCTGAATCTAGAAGTGTACCCAATTGCATTTAGAAGTTGCGCCCAATAGCCTCTCTGAGAAAGTAGAATTTAGAAGTGTACCCGATTGCATTTAGAAGTTATGACCAATAACCTCTTTTGAGAAAGTTGAATTTAGAAGTGTACCCAATTGCATTTAGAACTGTACCCAATTGCATTTAGAAGTTACACCCAATTGCCTTTGAGAAAGCTGAATTTAGAAGTGTACCCAATTGCATTTAGAAGTTACGCCCAATTGCCTTTGAGAAAGCTGAATTTAGAAGTGTACCCAATTGCATTTAGAAGTGTACCCAATTGCATTTAGAAGTTGCACCCAATCGCCTCTTTGACAAAAGTTGAATTTAGAAGTGTACCCGATTGCATTTAGAAACTGTGACCAATAGCCTCTCTGAGAAAAGCTGAATTTAGAAGTTCACCCAATTGCATTTAGAAGTGTACCCACTAGCGTGCCCTACTCAATCAAGTTGCGCCCTGTAGTCCCTCTGAGAAAGTTGCATTTAGACGTGTCCCCAATTACATTCAGAAGTTGTGACCAATAGCCTCCCTGAGGAAAGCTGAATTTAGATTAATGCCTAATACCCGCCCTGTATAAATAAATTGAATCTAGAGGCTAATGTAGAAGCTAAAACGGCGACTAATAATCTAATACAAAGTTGATTCAGACTCATGCCTAATACCCTCCCTCTATAAAAGGGAATTAAAAGAAGTCCACCCAATAACATGCCCTACTCAATCCTACTAGTATAACTAACAATATAGCTGTGTAGAATCTAAAACGGTAACTAATAATCGAAAACCCCCTCTAAGCAAATTAAATCTAGAGGCTGACCGAATATCTTCTCTGT
Organism: Ambystoma mexicanum; assembly: GCF_040938575.1. NCBI lineage: Eukaryota > Metazoa > Chordata > Amphibia > Caudata > Ambystomatidae > Ambystoma > Ambystoma mexicanum. Next base: position 722,734,354 of record NC_090932.1, read on the forward strand.
GTACAGGTGAACTTAGAAGTGTACCGAATAAACTAATATCATCTCTGTCTACAATTGTATCAAGAAAGCACCAAATAGTCATTGACCAGTTGAACCTGGAAGTGTGCCTAAAAGCGTGAGTCACCGATCTTAGAACTACAATCAGAAAACCCTCCTAAATCAACCCAAAGCTCGCACCAATCATGAGAGCACCCACTCCACCAGAGTCTGTCAGAAACGACTCCCGTGGACCACCTCCACTCTCCGATCTGCCTTCCCTCCCGCCCCCCCATATCACCCCTCCCTCCTCCGCAATCCCTGCCATTACCCTCTCCAAACACCAGGCCAGGGGGGGCACAATGGCGAGCCACTCACCCTAAGACCACTCATCCCCTGAACCCCACCGCCGACCCAGCAGCATTGCCCATACCCGCTCCCTCGCTATCATACCTGGCACACCCCACCCTGCAATCACCCACCCCCTGCCTTGCCCTCATACCCCTGCCACCTTTCCCCCCCAACCGCACCCTTTCCCCTCCCTCAAAACTGCGGGCCTAGCCCTAGCAAGAACCGAAGCCGCTTCCCTCTTCCCCTCTGACCCCCCTATCCTACCTCACACACCAGTCGCAGCAAAGAAACTAAAGAGGAAATGTTCCTGGTCCCCCTCAACCTCTCAGCTCTCCTCGCCTCCCCTGTCTCGACCCAACACCTCTCTCCCACAATCTCCTCCTTCCCCCATGGCCTCTCCCTTCCTGAAACCCCTCTCCCTCGATTTCTCCTCGACTGCAACTGAAACTCCCAACCGCCCACTCCCCTTCCTCAAATCCCCCACCTCAAACCCGATCATCCTATCACACGCAGCCACCCTACCCTGCCCGAAGCCTGCACATTTTTCTGCTCGCCCACTTTTCCCTAGCATCACCAACCTTACCCCTCTCCCTCGACTCTCTCCCCCACCGCACCATCCCGCTCCAGCACCAAAACCACTCTGCCTGCAGATGTGAACTGTATCCTATTTAACGCCCGATCTGTAGCTAAAAACAGACATTGCATCTTTGACCTCCTCGCCTCTGTCAAACCAGACCTAGTTTTCATCACTGAAACCTGGTTCTCTGATGACTTGGGCCCAATCGCTAATGAAGCCTTTCCCCCTGACTACTGCCTCATCCCACTGAACCGTCCGTCCAGAGGAGGGGGGGTAGCATTCGTCTTCAAATCTCTCTTCCACGCCTCAATCATGGAGAACCAACCCTCCATTCCATCCTGCGAATCCCTCGTTAAACTATCCCTCTCCCCGTCGCTCTCACACAGCTTCCTAATAATCTACAAGCCCCCTGGCTACGATAGACATTTCTCGAACAACCTTTGCGACTCTATCGCCTCCCTCCAACTAAACCATCCCAACTTCACCCTTCTTGGAGACTTCAACATATGGCTCGACATCCCCACCAACCCTATGACACACGCCCTGGTTGACGGTCTAGATGCAATTAATCTCCAACCCCACATAAACGGCCCGACTCATTTTAAAGGACACACTCTTGATGCCATCTTTAGCTCCAACACCCAGATTCATTTAAAGGCCTCCACCCCTATCATCTGGTCCGATCACTTCATTCTTTCGTTCACCATCCACTCACCCGGCCCCCTTCCCGTACTCGCATCTGAACCTCCGAACCTACGTAAGTGCTGGAAAAAACTAATAATCACCCCAGACCTAGCCGATGCACTCCTCCAATCTCCACCACCTACCTGCCATCCCAACAACCAACTAACACCTGAGGCCTTTGACTCATGGCTCAACGCATCTCTGACGCGACTCACCCCCCCGTGCAAACCATCATCCCGCCGTGGCCCTTTCCCAGATGGTTCACTCCTGAGTTGAAGACCACCAAACGACATTACAAATACCTAGAACGCAATTGGCAGAAAGAGAAAACCCAAGTGAGCAGGACCACCTTGGCCCGAAACTTGTATCGGTACAAGGCCGAAATCCGGAAAGCAAAAAAAGCCCACTACAACACCCGAATCCTAAACTGCAAAAACCCAAGCAAAGAACTCCACAAAATCATCTCCGAATTCACCAATCCAGCTTGTAATACAACCGTCCCGACCCCGTCACAATCACTGTGTGACTCACTCTCCCTCCACTTTTACACCACGGCTATTGAAAGGACACAAACTCTAAACACCAAACTGGCTCTCTTACAGCCACTTGACAATCCGCCGCATGTACCGGCCAGCCCTTCAGCTGCGACCTCTACGCAACCAACTTTCGAATCCTTTAGTCCAATATCACCAGAACAATTTCTCAAACTTCTATCTGCCCACAAACCATCTGGATCATCACTGGACCCTTGCCCAGCCACAACCCTTAAAGAAATTTTTGCCTCCACCTGCGCAGGAGAACATGCAAGATCTATCATAAATGCCTCCCTTTCTTCTGGTATCTTTCCAGAAGCATTCAAAATGGTACACGTCAAACCTCTAATAAAAAAACCTTCGCTCGACCCTCTCGAGCCCAAAAACTACCGCCCAATCTCAAACACCAGGTTCCTTGCCAAACTCATTGACCGAACCGTCTACTCCCAACTAAATGCCTTTGTCGAAGCCAACAATCTCCTAGACCCCGCCCAATCAGGTTTCAGAACACGTCACGGAACCGAAACCACCCTAACCTCGATCTGGGACGGCCTTAAAATAACAGCAGACTCCGCGGGATGCGCCGCACTAATCCTTCTCGACCTATCCTCTGCCTTTGACACGATCAATCACTCAATCCTCCTAGACCGCCTCCACTCCCTAGGAATTCGTGGAACCGCTCTTAAATGGATAGCCTCTTTCCTCAAAGACAGGCACCAAATAACGACACTCTCCAACTTTACCTCCCAAGCTCGACCAGTCGACACGGGAGTCCCCCAAGGAGCATGTCTATCCGCCCTCCTGTTCAATCTCTACCTGACCACCCTCCCACCAATAATTCGTCAACACAACATCCTATGTTACAACTGCGCCGACGACACTCAACTAATCATAAAATTCCTGAACTCGAAACCCAGCTCCCGACCTGACCTGGCATCCTGCCTCCTTAACATTGATCTCTGGATGACCCAAAGCCACCTCTTGTTAAACACCTCAAAAACAGAAATCATGGTTTGCGGCAACTCCGATCTTCTTCCGCATCCACTACCCTGGCCTCCCGCCATGGGCAACTCACCGACACCCTCCAACACAGTGAAAAATCTTGGATGCACCCTGGACTCAGACCTAACACTCTCGCGCCAAGTCAACAATGTCTCAAAGTCCTCCCACTACCACCTTAAAACCCTTAGGCGCATCTTTCCATACCTCTCATTTCCCAACAGAGTCTCTGCAGTCCAATCAATCGTTATATCCAGACTGGACTACGGAAACCCCCTATACCTCGGAATCCATGCCTACCAATTGAATAAACTCCAAAGAGCACAAAACGCGGCGGCCAAAATGCTACTTGCGCTCGGTCCAAGAGACCTCGTATCCCCAGCCTTTAAGACACTGCACTGGCTTCCAGTAGCCCGTAGGGTGGCTTTCAAAACCTTATGCCTCTCCCATCGAGCACTGCATAAAACTGGACCTCAATATCTTCAAGACAAACTAATACCTTATCATCCCACTCGCACCCTAAGATCAAGCTCAGCCGGCCTCCCAGCAATTCCTAAGAAAAACTCAGTCAGGTTAGGTGGATCATCATTCTCAGCCCTAGCTCCAACCCTGTGGAATTCACTCCCACCCCACATCCGCCTAACTGAGGACTTAACGTCCTTCCGCAAACTACTGAAAACCTGGCTCTTCCCCTAAAACCAACCGGCTTCCAAACTAGCATCATCACAATAATACCGACCGATCAATCAACCTGAGGCGAGAAATGACAGCTAAATAAACTCGAATGTAAACTAGAAAGACAAACAGAGCTAAACGAGTAAAGTAGATCGAAACAGTGAACCGGATAATAGGAATAAATCATTGAGAAACTAGGGAGATCTGAACCGATGAAATGGACATAATGAATGAGGAGGGAACATAGTGAATGACATAAATGAAATAGTTAGAATGGATGAAGCGTATAGAACAGATGAATACACTAAGGCGAAGCGTGCATAAGTGGAAGAACAGATGACTAGAAAGATCGAATGAGTATGGAGACCGGATGAAATAGATGAACAAACTAAAGCCAATGAGTATGTAGAATGGTTGGGTGTGTAGAGCGGTCGAGCGTATAGAGTTGATGAGTAAGTGTAGAGTTAACGAGTGCGCAAATACAGAGAAGCGAACAGAACGCAGGAGGGCGTAGAACTGATGACTATACTGAATGTATAGACTAGATGATCGCTTCGCCAGACGAACGTGTGAGAGTGAACGAGCATGTAGAGAGGATGAGCATGGGGATCGGATGAGCGTGGAGAGCGGATGAGCGTGGAGAGCGGATGAGCGTGGAGAGCGGATGAGCGTGGTGAGCGGATGAGCGTAGAGAGCGGATGAGCGTAGAGAGCGGATGAGCATGGAGATCGGATGAGCGTGAAGATCGGATGAGCGTGAAGATCGGATGAGCGTGGTGAGCGGATGAGCGTGGTGAGCGGATGAGCGTGGAGAGCGGATGAGTGTGGAGAGCGGATGAGTGGGGAGGGCGGATGAGTGTGGAGAGCGGATGAGTGTGGAGAGCGGATGAGTATGGAGAGTGGATGAGTGTGGAGAGCGGATGAGTGTGGAGAGCGGATGAGTGTAGACACCGTGTGAGTGTAGAGACCGGGTGAGTGTGGAGAGCGGATGAGCGTGGAGAGCGGATGAGTGTGGAAGAGCGGATGAGTGTGGAGGGCGGACGAGTGTAGAGCGCGGACGAGCATGAAGAGCAGACGAGTGAGGAGAGCGGATGAGTGTGGAGAGCGAAGGAGTGTTGGAGAGCGGAGGAGCGTGGTGAGCGGAGGAGCGTGGAGAGCAGAGGAGCGTGGAGAGCGGAGGAGCGTGGAGAGCAGTTGAGGGTGGAGAGCGACTGAGTGTGGAGAGTGCGGAAGCAAGTGTGGAGTGCGACTGAGTGTGGAGAGCGCAGAAGCGTAGGGAGCAGCTGAGTGTGGAGAGCGACTGAGTGTGGAGAGCGGATGAGTGTGGAGAGCGGATGAGTGTGGAGAGCGGATAAGTGTGTGGAGCGGATGAGTGTGTGGAGCGGATGAATGTCTGGTGCAGATGAATGTCTGGTGCGGATGAATATGTGGAGCGGACGAGTGTGTGAAGCGCATGAATGTGTGATGCGGGTGAGTGTAAGGAACAGATGAGTGTGTGGAGCGGATAAATACATAGAGCGGATGAGTGTGTGGAACGGATGGATGGACACGGTGGACATGCAGAGCAGACGAGTAGGATTCTCAAGCGGACGAGTAGTATGTTGTGCCAATGAGTGGGTGGACCTGATGAGTGTTGTGGACTGGACAAGTGTGTGGACTGGATGAGTGTGTGGACTGGACGAGTGTGTGGACTGGACGAGTGTATGGACTGGACGAGTATGTAGACTGGACGAGTGTGCGGAGCGGACGAATGTGTGGAGCGGACGAATGTGTGAAGCGGACAAGTGTATGTGGAGTATGTGGAACGGATGAGTGTGTATGGAACAAATGAGTGTATGTGGAGCGAATGAGTGTATATGGAGCGGATTAATGTATTGTGGTGCTGATGAGTGTGTGGAGCGGATGAGTGTACGGAGCAGATGAAGGTATGGAGCGGATGAACGCATGGAGCGGATGGATTTGTAGAGCGGATGAGTATGCTGAACGGAGCAGTATGAGTCCATAGAGCTGATGAATAGTATGTTGAGCGGATCAGTGTGTAGACCGGATGAGTATGTAGACCAGATGAGTGTGTAGATCAAATGAGTGTACTGAACGGATGGGTATACAGAGCTGATGAGTAAACAGAGCGGATGAGTGCGTAGGCAGACAGAAGTATGTGCGCAGGGTAGACTGGAGTGCATGCGCAAGAAGGACAGGAGTACATACGTATGGAACACATGAGAGCATGCGTGAGGCACACTGAAGAATGAAGAATAGACTAGAACACGCAAGGTGAACCAGAGTGCGTGAATATGTCGAGCAGACATGAATGTGTAGGACAATCTTGAACGCCTGAAATGAACAAAAATGCATAGAACGGACCTGTCCGCACGGAATTGCGTGACATACATAATATGCTTTGGAATGCAGGGAATACATCATACCACACCCCACGCTTACTCTCTCCCTTACACCACCACTCAACTAGTACACAGAGATACTATGACACCATTCGGTATAACTGTTCTCATATCAACATCTCCCGCTCACTCCCCATCACTCTAAGTAAACATTGCTTGTTTCGCACCCCCCAGCCAGGCGTTCTCCTCAGGCCTAACGCAGCCACACTCGATCTGGATAAAGCCGGCCAGAGCGAACACATACTCCTGATCTCTCAACCACCACACCTACTGCTAAGAAGCAGCTACCACTTGAATTCTGAACTAGCTGCACACATACCTAGTGCGCACACGCACTTTTTGGACTCTCTCTGGTCTCTCTACTGACCCGAACTTCGGTTCCCAAGGGCGTTCAACCTACCAGCGCCTTCAGACCATACCAATGGTATATAAGGCACTATATAAATGCAAAATAACATAACATAACATGTGTTCTGCATCTTGCTGATGTAGAATATATATATGTATGTTGTTTTATCCAATTATTATACTGCTGTTTACCTTCTTTAAGGGCAATTGCAAATGCTGTTGTTAATAATTTCCTATAGTCTCTTCTGAAACAATTTAAGCATTTTTTACTACTAAACACTTCCACCTCAAATTTATGACGCTTAGAAAATGATCTTCTTGGGCCATAGCTTCTCCTTTCCATAAATATAGTCAGGCAATTTGGGTAATCCAGATATGATGATACCAACGAGTTTGCTAACGTTGCAGTGAAGGTTGTGATATTTGCTGATGTAATTCCTAGCCTCTTTCTTCCAGGGTTAACCCCTGGTGTTTCATTAAGGGGTAACACATAAGTTGGAATCGGTCCCTTATTACGTAACTTCAAAATATTATGGTTGCTTAAATTTGTTGGTATTACTTCCAAAGAACACAACTTCTCTTGCATATTCTCAGATACAAAAAAGTAATCCAAGATCTGTTTCTTTTTTTTACCACTTTGCCAGATAAAACTTGGTGGGTTGTCCCCCTTTATGGTACCATTGACTATATTAATGTTTCTTAGGTCCAACTCACTCCTCCAAAGTAAGCCTCTCAAGACAATTGCCTTTGTATTTGTTGCTGGATTTTTAATCAATCCAAGGTTTTTATCGAAACTATGGATATTAAGGTCTCCACAGAAGATGATGTAAACTGTCGGCCATGGCTCCATAGTGTTGTCTATCTCATCCATGACAATTTTCATGAAGGTCTTTGCATCCTACAATTGATGTTCCAATACAGGTTACAAATCAACAGATGCCCACCCTCGCCATTATGACAAGAAAAGCTTCTGAATTGAGCAATCGGTATTAGTGGTGTGATGTTTCTTACATAGACCGCCTTCAAGCCACTAGAAATCTTCATGGCTTAAAGGAGACCCACCATTAGGCACCCTCGTTGATCCTTAACTGGCAGGTTTACATGTGTGGTGAAGCCTTCGAGAAGTAGAAGATCCCTTATCGAAGTCTCTTGGAGACATATGATCTCATAGTTGTCAAGCGTAAGGTCTCATTTACCAATGAGGTGCAAAAATCCCCTTGTATTCCAACATCCAACAGTGATCCCTCTGGGTTCCTCATTTTTCCTCATCGGATGGCATTATGAGCTGGCTGCTAGAGCACATGCTAGCCAACCACAACTGTTTTCTTCTTGTTGATTTGTCCTTTTTACATTCCATCCGTCCAGCCCCTGTATGGACCATTATTTTTCACCACAATTCTCCAGTTTGTTTGTCTATTTTCCTCCCGACTTGTATCTTGTGGTATGGCAGGATTCCTTTAATTCTTGTCATGTTCTTTAATGATTCTATTAGACCACTGAGATTGAGTTACGGTAGGCCTTTTTAGATCATTATTTGTCAAAGTTGTTCTTGGAAGCTCTTCATCAGAACCCAATTCCTTAAGAAGAAAGCCCATGCTCGAGGTTTTTTACACAGTCCTGAACAAGAGTTGCTTACTCTCTGCCAAGGAATAGTAAATCATGACTTTATCTTTCCTAGACTCATCCGGGAAGTCTACAAGATGCAAATCTTTGGATCGAATGTTGCACAGTGATGGAATACTATCGTAGAGTCGTAGAACATTGGCTCGGTTGAGGATCAGATCATCATTTATATATATAAAGTCCTCTCCAGGCCCATTATTGTAGTTTCTTCACCTGTTTTAGTGGTAGCTTTCTTATGGGATTTACTCCATGTGACCCCCTTAGTGTCCCCCGATGGATGCTCTTTCTTAGAAATTGATTCTGGATTAACCAAATCCTTTCTTTTTTGGTCCATGGTCCCAAAAAAGACACTAGGATTTCGAGCAGATGTCTCGTACTTGTTTCCTAAACGAGGCTTCTTGGTCATAATAGGAGAAGGACCCTTTAGCCTGACTCCCCATCTTCCAACACTCTCGACTGAGACCTGGAACATGCCTTTGACTTCTGACCCGCTCTCTGAACCGAATTCGTCTTCCTCCTCAGCGAGAGCTTTCTCATTCTGTGAGTCAACCAATTGTGTGAGATCCTGGATCCTATGTCCATGCCTAACTTCTCTCTGAGGTGACATTTCTTCGTCCGATGGATCTTCCTCTGATTCACATGAATAAGTGGACATGTTGATCGATTCCTCCATCTCCTCGGATTCTATTTCCATCTGCTTCTGACTATTCAGCATGGACGATACAATGGAACTGGACCCTTGCCCCAACAAGGTATCAGTCCCTACAACTTCTCCACTCTCTTTCGTTGCCTTCACAGTTAGTTTAGGAGCCCCCAATGTTATCCTTTGTGATGTTTGTTTTAACTTAAGACCTTTGCTGTTAGTCTTCGGGGGAATGGTTACCCTCAGGTTCCTTATCACAGTTTTAGTATCTTGGCCTTCTTTATGCAAAACTGTTTTTTTTCCTATGCTTCAATTTCTTCATCATAGCAGTTTTTAAAGCAACCCTTTTGATTTGGGGAGACTCATCCGAATTCCTATTTTGATTAGTTGCTTCAGAGACTTTGGAAAACATTTCAAATGTCTTTACCAAGGTGGCTTGCACTTGTCCTATCATTAAGACTGGGGGTTGTTCACTCTGTGCTTCCATCGCCCCTGAGCCCAATTCCAGTTGCGGTCTTGTGCTTGTCTCTTGAGAATGTCAAGAGACATCTCTCCATAATGTTAGACCCCTCAGTAATACTTTTAATTGTCTTTCCTGTATCCAGGGGAGCTACACAATTTTGAGCCACTGATAGATCAATGATTTGTGGCAGAGGAGGTCCACTCCCCCTTAAAGGTCCGTTTACCAAAGGCCTCGAATGTTTATTCAAAAGTGCCAAACTCCTTTTTTCCTTATGCTGTATTATGGGATCAAGTATGCTCGGAAAAATATTAGTAATTTTTTCTGAGTAGTTGTTCAAATTGCCCTGCAATCCCGTAATAAAGCCTTCAACAAAGAGCAACTTAGAAGTGAGCATCGCAATAAATGTAGATTGGTCTTTCAAATTGCAATCATCCCTGCATCTATAACTCTTGAGCAGCAGCCATGTCCGATAGTAAATCTTCATCCGACATGGCTATGTCCAGAGAAGGTGAACATGTGCTCTTGTTACTCGATAATCCGGGGCGTTTATTTGAAATTTCCGGCCGCCTAATAGTTGTTTGAATAGGCACTCTAGTTGTTTTGTCCAATCCTAGATCTCTAGGCATATTAATTTCCTCACAAGTTAATTGCTGTTTTGACAATTCTATGTCATTAGCCCGGAACCTCGACACCACTGGTGCCTTTGTCGGTAACCTGGCCTCTAGTTGTGCATGCCCCACACCAACGCTCTCTTGTAACGCAGAAAGAACTAGATGTATCTTATTTAGTGGGCAAGTTAGTGAGCCGGTATTCCCAGAAGGATCACAACCGCTGCGCCCATCACACTCTCTGCCCCTTTGGTAGAGTTCCTCACAATCAACTCAAAAGAGGAAAGCGTGTTATCCTTTGCCAGACCCAGAGTCCAAACAGTCTTTTCAGCATTCAGGGCCCTTTTTCGTGAATAAAATAAATGCTGCTCTGCTTGCAAGGTAATAGATGTCAAGCCCCTCGACTTCCATATGGTCTTAGTGCTTGATCTTTCTCCCGTAGGTTCGATATTCCGAGCTTTACCAAAGGTATAAACCGTGTCAGTTTTCAAACTCACAGCATTGGTTAAATCTACTTGGCCAGCAGCAGCAACAGTTCATTCCAGCAGAGAAGAAAGTACCAAGGCCTCTTGAGTGGACACGGCAATGGACTTTTAGGCACACTTTTAGCTTGCTCCTGAATTGGGATTTCTGATGGCATATGTAGAAGATGCAAATTGTTAGTAAGTGCTCTTTCTGATGACATAATTTCGGAAGACTTCAAGATGTTGCACAATGAATCTGTTTTTGCGCCGATTGGAACTTTTACATTGATTGGGCAACACGCCCGAGATCGAGTATTCTCCGGGCTTAAAATATTAGATGCATCCATGTTGTATCAGTTTGCACCGTACTCAATGAGTCGAATGATGTTTGAGTTACTGTTCCTTTCCCCATATTAATAGGTTACTTTGGCAATTTCCGTCCGTTTACCCGCGTTAGCCCCCTCAAGCACTGTTAATATTCACTCCATATGGATCAAAGGGCATTAACCCCCCAGTCTCCACAAGATATTCCGGTCTACGGGTTCACAAATAGTCTTGGATATTACAGCTCCTTCTGCAAATGCCAGAGATTACAATACTGCACAACGGTTTATTTGGGCGCTGTAGAACTGATATCCTAAGCGCTTTCAAAAACCGTGTGCTCAGTTCCAGGCCAAGTTAACGTTGACTACAATACACGTCAGCAATTACTTTTCGAATATAGATGATAAATGCTCCCCGCGCTCACCTGCGGTCCTGCGAACTGCTGACTGCTATCCACTTGTCGGACCATTTTGCGGCCGCTTCTCGGTCCTGCGGGATTTTAAGGGGTGGAGCACTCGTCACTCAACTCAGCGACCCCGCTGATGTTGAAGACGCAGAGGCACAGCAGCACAATAGTCAGGCAATCCACATAGTTTCCTCTTCCAAATACAAGAAGTCCGTGGCTTCAAGCACTGCAGGCAACGAATTCAAAAGTCTTCCGATACAGAGTTGTGGACTGCTGACTGCTATCCACTTGTCGGACCACTTCACCATATAATTATTGTAATATGTGATAGTCATAATTATAATAATTAGGGGGCTGAAAATGTCCAATTCATTCTGCCTAGTTAACTATTTGATGTCTACATGTGCCACATGCTCAGTGGCGTTCATTCAATATGTACAACTTAATGTAATTTAAGATGGAAGGGAAGGCTAGGACAGCATACTAGAAACAGTGGATGGATACAGTTACCTTCCTTTTCTTTGTAATGGAGGGCCTTCCTGAGAAATTGTCCAAAAATGAGTCTGACAACACTGTTCATGATCAATTGAAATTGATTTATTTAGTATTTATGGAGAGCAAGCTACAGGCTTTTGCAATAGTCAAGGTTATGTAGAAACATGGATTGGAATAGTTAACATTTTACTATTATTGTTTTCAGGCTACTTATTGAGCACTGACCTATCTTTGGGAAGTAACAGGTCACGTTACAAGTCATATGGGTGAGTACACAGTGCGGTGAGCAGATTGTAAGGGATCAATACAATGGAGGGAGGAGGTAACCACTGGGAAGAAGGAGGGCAGGCAATTTGGCAACGGGGATCTACATGAAATCAGTGGAGGAAACATGGAGGGGCGGGCAGATTGCCCACTCTCAGGTTGGCGTGTAACAAGGTGTTAAGGAGGAGACCTTCTCCTTCACCCTTAATAGAAGCCAGAGGGGAATATGTTGTTATTGATATTTTATTTCTATCGCGCTCATACACAAGTGTTTCAGAGCGCGACAAGGGAAGGGGAACAGGGGAGAACAAAAACAACAATCTTACTAGGTCCAGAGACATTGAGAACATGCAAGTGCAGGGTTGAGGGGGAAGGGGAGAAGTGCATGGAAGGGGGAACAAAAGGAGAGTGCGGAGCGAGAAGGAAAAAAACTAAAATAATAATAAATAAAAAGGCAACAAACAATGGGAGTGCAGCCAGCAAGTGGCAAGTGCTGGGTTTATGGCAGCAGGCCATGTAGGTCTGAAAGTGCAGGAAGAAAAAGGGAGGGCTGTATGGGTACAGATCCAGACCCCAGTGCAGGGGGTGGCCCGGAGGCAGTGCGTGAGGGTGGCAAGATGAGCAGGTACCTGGGCCCGGAGGACAGAGGGTGGCCAGCTGCATGGTGCCGAGGGAGATTAGAATCAACAGGGGCAGAAGCAAAGAGGAAGGTTTTGAGGTGCTTCCGGAACTGGAGATGGTTCTCCTCAAGTTTTAGAGTGGCAGGGAGGCTGTTCCAGAGGGAGGGCCCAGCCGAAGACAGAGATCTACCCCCAGCTCGTTTCTTTGAGAAACGACTGACCCTGAGGGAGTTAGAAGTAGAGGAGTGGAGTGCTCAAGATGGGAGTTATTTGCAGAGGGATAGCTGAAGGTATGTTGGACCCAGGCCCTTGTTGACAGGGAAGAATTTATATAGTCTTGGGATGCATATAAAGACAGTCAATCAGCAGACTTTACAAATCTGCACATGTCCTGGCTACTGGTGGATCATAGTCCTCCATAAATTGCTGAGCTTCTCAGCGAGGTAGCTTGGGGACTTGAGGGTGATGGCCTAGTAGCTAATGCAGCAGGATTTGGGGATGATAAGTGCTTGCAGAAGGAACCACTGCAGTACAATGTGAAAGAGCGAAGAAGCCCAGCTCAACAATTTCGAGCCACCCAAGAAGAAGACAAAGGTATTCACAATGATTCTGCCTATGTGGCCCTATTTTGAACCTCAGTGACATTTTAAGACCCTATGACACACCTTTTAAAGCATATCCAAGAGTCAGAAGGAAGACAAGATTGGGAAGACTGAGATGGCTTGGAAGAGTTCGCCAAAACCCAAGCGTGAAAAAAGTACCAGTCATCTCATCCTGGAAAAAGAAGATAACAGGAGGTTTGAATGGTTGCTTCCACGCTTAAGGGGACTAAAAGGCACACATTAAATATACTTTCACCATTGACCCATAAGGGCCAGAGGGCAGTGCCAGATTGATGGCAGGAGGAATTTCCAAGGATTTTGGCTGCATGTTAAGAATACTGATAGGGAGAAGTATCCATCTAAGTGTGCTGAACCCCAGGGTCACGAGGAACGATGATGGGTCCTGAGGTCCAGCAAGGGCCAGCCAAGAAAGCAAAAATCTGAACCTGAGGTCCGGGAAGGACCAGTCATGAAAACACATGCACAACACAAGGTCCAAGGACAATCAGACTGGAAACATGAGATGAAGCTATGGTCCCGTGTAGCCGATTGAGAAAGTAGAATGGTACCCAAGATCCAACAGGGAGTATCGAAACTGAAAGAGAACCCAAGAGAACTGGAGACAACCCAGGTCAGCACAAAGTCGATCCAGGAGATCAGTCTGAAACTCGACGGCATGGAGACAGAGAAAGACGATGCTGAAAAAGCTCAAGACAAGGAGAAACTACCCTTCATAGCTGGACAGACATGAGAAGCATCCGAAGGCACAAAGGACCAGGCAGTCCTGATCAAAGGTGAGGTCTTGTGAAAGCCACAGGAAACAGAGAGTCAAGAAAAGATCAACTATACTGTGAGTATCTGCTCCAGGAGCCTACCCTGAATGATTGTGTTTGTGTTTGAAAAAAGGATTGAACTTCGGAAGCGTAGGCGTAGACATTTGGTTTGATCCATCAATTGGAACTTTCTTTGATCTCGCTTATGGTAGATAGGAAGTTAAAAACTGTACAAGATTATGTTTGAACTTTAAGTTGCCCATCCTTTTGCAAAGAATGTGTGTTGTAGCATAGGCCATCTCAGAAGAGAGACAAAGACTCATACAAATAGGGTGTTTTTTTCCAAAGTTGAAAAGACTAGAAATGCAGGATTCCATCAGGAGCCTCACTTTCTGTTTTCACCACCCTCCGATTCTTTTATCAGACAATCCTTATTAGTTATAGCTCTGCTTTTAGAGCTGTATGAGTTAATCCAGCACCGGCCTGTGGAACCCTTTAATAAAACTTGAACTCTGACAATATTTTTGCCTTGTCTGGTGTATAATTGCTCGGTCTGACACAAGTTACATAGTGTTTTCCCACTAAAATGGTGAACTGGCCAGTGTATAGCTGACAACGCTTGTTCTTTATTTGGGCGTGATCATCTCTGGTGGTAATTGGCTGGCACGTCAGCCATTTACACATGGCATTCTGGTGTAGTGTGATTACTCAGTTAACAATATTTAACAATACTGGACAGCAAAAAAGCTAAATATATTGCTGAAGCACATTTAATCAAAACATCATCAGAGTCAAAGAAAATAGAATTGTCCACCTCCCCAGACACAATACAACTTCATGTTGAAACATAAGTAGCTTTTTACTCTACGTAAATCAAAATCAAAGCCTATTTCTCTTGCCACTGTTTGTTTATTCGTGGTTTCCTTGTTACAATATATTGCATGGGGAATACACTGTGCATACATTTGTTCAACGCAAATGGCTTTAGAGCGTTTCTAAGACTATGTTGCACTGCTGAGAACATGGTTAGCGATTGATTTTACTGCTAGCATAGTCTCTTCACAGGTTGGTTTTATGAGGTATTCTGGGAGGAGGAAACCATATTCGCCTGTATCACGAAGCTCAAAAGTGTATGAGTACTTGATGCCCTGTTCATAGGCCCAGTCATCAGATGAACCAGCTGTTGGATCTGAAATATATAAACATTGGAACACAATCTCACTACAATGGAAAAACATGCATTTGTTCTTTGGTTGTGTGATATAGTACCTAAGTAAGTGCAGCTTCCAAACAACACCCATGAGGATACATTGCAAGGTAAGCAAAATGTCGCTGCAAGACTTTACTGGGAGAATTTCAAAGTGCCCATATTACAACTTTTTCTTTGCAGCAAATTCGTTCCATTGACGGTAACATCTACATATGTTTTCATCTGTTTCAAACTAGACATGTTGAAACAAATATCACATGGCAGCCCTTAAAACTGTAACACCAGCTGGGATATGAATGTATTTTTAAGAGTTTCCCAAGATCACACATCGGTCCCACCCCACTCTGATTTAGAGGTAACCCAAGACTATTAGTGGAATTAGAAGTACAGTAAAGAACACAAACGTAAAAATCCAGCTACACAAATGAGGGATAAAGTGTGTCAATTTACCAGTGGTATACAAGAAGATGTATGTAAAGCGTTGCACAACATCACTAGGGATAACATTATTAAACGAATACAGTCATCATTGTGGTTATACCCAAAAATGTTGATTAACCAGGCTAGGGATGAGTATGGCGTAAGTACAGATATGAGGATTGGAAATGAAAGTGTGTGAGTGAATTTTTTTATTTTTCCTTTTTATTTTCATCTGTGGTTCCACACGACTTTCATAGCAGCCTGAAAGTTAGTTTTATTAAAAGAATTACTTCAAAATAACAAAGGGAAACTAGTGACAAAAAGTTCACAATGCAGTGTAAAAATCACAACGCTCTGATTATTTTGTTCACTTACAATGTCACAAAATTACCTTGTTCAGTCACATTTGGCACTAATATCACAGACAGAAGCTAGAAACATGTTTACAAGCTGTATCAGGCTTTCTACACAAACTGGGCTTCTCGTCTGGACTCTAAGCAATAAATGAAGTTCCGGGCATTAGATTAATTTGACACTTGTGTAGCAGAGGCATTTTTGTTTTCAGCAATGTGTCATCATTTATCCCGGCCAAGATTAATTTTCTTGAGTGTTGAGTATATTGGTACATGTTCACTACCCATCAAGCACCTCCCTGTCTCCAGAGGCTATATTGCCACTTTTTGGGCCTCATTACACGGTAGGCGGTAAACCATGGCGCTATTAGCGCCATGATTCATGCCGGTAATTTACCGGTACCGCCTTGGAGGAAAGGGGAATTACCGCCCTATTCCAAGGTTGGGAAGGCGGTAATTCCTCCTTCCTCCATTGCCCTTCCCCATTCCCATTTTTGCCCCATAGGGCATAATGGGAATGGGGAAGGCGGTAATTACGGTACCGTAAATTGCGGTACCGTAATTAGCTCCCTGGTCCCTTTGCGGGTTGGATTTTTAACGCCTGCAAAAAGCAGGCGTTAAATTCCCCAACCCGCAAAGCAACCTCGTAGTAAGGCAGTAAGGATTTACCGGTACCGGTAAAATACCGGTACCGGTAAACCCTTACCGCCTACCGTGTAATGAGGCCCTTTATGTTGCTGTGTGATGTTCATAGCCATAACGGTCCTAGTGCTGGGGACAGAGGGGTTGGGGGTGAGGCAATTCCTCAGAGTTTGAATATTTATGTTTGGCACTGAGCTAGTTCCTCTATTCCATATTATGGGGCGTCCCCTAGAGCTTGGGGTGTGCAGAGACACTTTTAGGGCACAGGTGATGTGCATCAGGGCTTTCTAGACGCTGTTTACGGCAGGGGGCTTCTACCAGCACATAGTGCGACACAGTGTGTCGTGGATAAGTGTTGCTGGATGCAGATCCATTTCAGAAAGTCTGGGTTTATTGAGCTCAGCATTTTCATGATCCATGGCAACCTCTTTCGTGGCTCAGCCAAAGTTGGTTCCTCCACATTTATGATAACCTGAGTTTCTCCTGAGATTCATGAGCTCTAGGATGTTTGATCTCATACTTTGGTAACTGGCTGTTCCTCATAACTTGATGTACCATGCATTGCTGTGCCTCGTGTCTATTTCTTATGGGATACCATTTCTGAACCTTGAGTGTGGGTGCCCCTTTCCTCTTTGCAAATGAAGTGATCCCGTACGGTATGGTTCATTGAGAATGTGGTGATTGGCTATTAATTACCAGGGTCCAAAGATGGTGTGGAACTAAATTTAATTTCACATTTTTTGGGAACACCTCATATAGTTTGAGGAGAACGAAATATAGTAGTTGTTGTGATGGAGAAATTCGACAGTGCTATATTAACTGAATCCTACTTCATGGCCCTGTCATCTGTTGCTTCAAACCCACCCATGCCTCCTCTGCGTTACTTGATGGCACCTTTGCAATTTGCCCGATCAGCCACTGCTTCTTCCAGCTTCTCTTTTGCTTCTTGAACTTTTTTTAAATTGGGACTTAAACTCCATATGGTTTCATGTGTTTCATAATGCGTATGTTGAATGCGTACAGGATGTCATGCAGCTTGCCAAGACTACATTGTCCAAGCATCAGGCTAAGTGTGTAATCTGAGGGCACTGATAATTGGGAACCACGAAACCGGAAGCTGCTCCTCAATCGGACTGCTCTTTCATCTGGAGAGCTTCCGGTGTTGTTGCATCTGTGATTTTTCCTTCTGCCTTTGAACCTGTATTCCTATTACATTTTCTGGGTGTCTTTGCCCATTTGCCTTGGCATCATCTGCTCCTGGTGGGAAAGCTTCCTACTATGCAGCGTGTTCTGACTCATTTTTGTAACTCTTTTGAGGGCTATAATATTTGAACTATTTTTGGAATTTGTATTCAATGTTTTCTTCGACTCGGACTGACGTTTGGACTGGTTAATGGACCTCACTTATTGGACCTTGCCAGGAGTCGAACTAAAAGTGCATTCTTTTCCTCATATTCAGTTGCCTTTTCCATCACTGGAGTCCTGGGCCCCCAAGGTACCCAGTTAATGGTGCCCACACCATCTCTGCCATCCAGCCGTTATGGGCGGAGGTCTGTCCAGGGATAGGTGCAGGGAGCAAGTCCTAAAAAAAGTGGGGGGAGTCACTAACATACCAAATGAATGTGGAGTCACCAGAATTTAACATATCAATGTGCCCTCTGAAAAGAGTGGGGGGACTCTGTAAAAAAGTGTACCCTCGACTTACCTAGCAATTAAGCAAGACAGCATTTACGCTCTGCTTTACTGCGCTGACACACTTGCCATACCTTTCAAGGTGGAGAAGGGGCACAGATAGTAAAGTTTCCTCCTTTCTCTTTACGGTTCATTTTGATTTACATCTGCGGGAAATTTCCATGCAGGTGTAAAACGAATTGCCTCCTACAGAATCTGCCTGCTTGGGATCTACCATGCAAAGATGGCGCTTCTAGCATCCCTATTAATGAATGCACCTTTTACTGAGTTTCCATCCAGATAAGCTCATTCTTCCCTCTTCTCTTTCATCTTAGAAAACGTGATGTCTTACTAATAGTAATGGGTGAGGTTTCCCATATCATCTTTCAATCTTTTTATTAAAAAATGTATATAGTGATGTTTGCACAATTGTCTATGGCAACAGCAATGTCCAACAAGTGGTCAAAAAATTAGGAAACTGTCCTTTCTTCAAAACATATTACACATTCACACAAAAGGAGTGTAACGTCTAACTCTATGCGTGCTGCTAAAAACAACAGTAACAATAAGCGAAACTTCAACACCATGGAAGATAAATTGAAGAAGGTTGAAAAGATAGTCTTAGATACCTTAGGGGTGAGTGGAAATGGTGTCAGGTCGGGTTTCATAGTTCTGTTGAACATGCATGACCTTGGACAGAGGCTCTGTACTTCTTTTTAGACAGTGCTTTGTGTTGCGCTATCAAATTGGCATGCCTGGCGATCAAAGTGGACATTTGTGGACGCCGGAGTCTGTGGACACGTGGAGCCTTTGGGGAGCGATGGTGGCGATCAAAGAGGATGGATGTATAGCATGATCCTGAAGACCCACACGGCTGTGTGTGGATAGAGAGACCATGCAGCTGAATGCGAGTGGGGTAATGCAGGAGAGATTTCTGGTGGTGCATTGGCTGGGGCATTGTGGTAGCCCGGAAGACAATACACACACCATTCATTTACATGGTTTATGTAAATGTCTTGTTCAAAGCTATATGCAATCGGGGCATGAGTAGCACTTGTGCATATTCGGTGTTCTAGGCAGTGACCATCGGTCCAACACTTACCTGATCCTTTGCCTGCGCTTCTAGATCCCCCAATCTCATGCCTCGCGCATCACAGAAATAGAAAGCTGGTTCCGCCTGGAACTTGTCTTCCATTTTTGGGACAGTTTCTCCTGTGACCCGCATGCACTGGTGCCTGATGTTAAGGCCCTCACTTCGCCCAGGCCTGTAACTTGGGCCCTGGTCGGTTACCGGCCAATATAGCCCACCCACCACCACAGTCAAAACTTAAATATAATATAATGCCATTTATTCAAAATGTAATGCCCCATACTCTTTCACTTACCTTAGCAGAGTTGTTACCTTTGTCACACACATCTACCAATGCAATCTATGAATTGTAAACTTAGGATAGCACAGGGGCAACGCGCTGGTCTTGGAAGCAAGACTACGCAGAACAGTAGAGGTTTGAATCCTGGATCCGGGCGTGTTATTAAAAAAAAAAAAAAAATGCCCTCACTCTCCTCAGTTTACCACCACCACGACAGCTGGATTTCACTGCAAAATTGCTTACTTTTAAGGGTTTTACTCATTGTATTAAATTCTAAGGCCTACCTCTACACTCCCTATTGATTGCATCCTTCTCTGCTCTGCCTCTTAGGCAATCCACTTTCAACAACTTCACTATCTACCACTACTTCTCCAACTCTGTGCCGGTGCCCACTACTACAATGCTCTCTCCCATGGTTTCAAAGCAATTTAATCAGTGGAACTAGGTAAGACCAGAAATAAGTTTGACCTGCTTGCAAGAGAAGGGGCAACCTTGACCCCCACAATACCCCATCCCAACCGGGCTGCCTGTCCTACCCCTATGTGAAACGAATGCATATATTTCAATTTCATTCATGTAAATATTGGCCCACTGCCAACATGTACATCCTACTTATGCTTGCCTCTCTGTTAACAAACATCCCTTTTGAATGCACTAATGCAGATCTCCTTACACAGCCCACATCAGCCTTGCCAATAATCAAAGCAACTATGTAAAGACCTCCTGCAATTGAACTGCCTCAGCTATCTGTATTGTTGACCTATGTGTGACACGTCTAGTAGAAGTGTCTAACAACCTATAGAATAAAACAAACACATACATTAGTTCCACACTTTGTAGTCATGTCATTTTTAATGTTCTTCCTCACATACATTCACAAGGATATTTGTTGAGACAGTAAAGATTCTATATATAGCTGAATTATAACATAAATATTGAAAGGTAATTCAACAATAAGGATGATATAGATATGCATTAATTGTAGTCAGAAAGGAGCCCTTTTGAAACAGTACAAACAAAATGGACCCCAAAGGCTACTCTGAAATCATGCAGGGCCTACTGAGTAGGTTTTTCTTAAGGTGTTCCTTAACATTTCTCAATGGGTTCCTCAGGAAGACTTTTACCCATATCACAGAGGACCCCTTTATGGCATCATTGTTTATGGTACCATCACAGTCTGCGCAGTTATCAAATAGCATTATGACAGGTTAAAACAGGAGCACCTCATATAATGATGTTGAAAATACTTACATATAGTACTGGCTGAGGGGCCATATGTATAGTTCGTACCATGTACACTCGATAAGGCTTCCACTGCAGCCTTTGCAACAGCATTCTAAAGAAGGACAGCAGCACAGGTGTTGTAAATGTACAGTCCATGGGAAATGCAAAAACAAACACTAGGTATGGGTATTTTTCATTGCTAGTGGGTGTAGAATAGAAACGTCCATATTACTATAAAAAATGAGTATTTAAACGGTTATTCATCGGCTTTTCTATTTTGAAAATTTTATTTTGTTTATTTTATTGCATTTATTATACGCCCAGACCCGGAGGTATCACGGCGTAGTTACAGACAGTTTAGGAAATAATTACAATCATTGTTCAAGAAAATATACAAGCATGAAGGTGGATACACACAGTATTAGTGAGCAATTTCAATCACAGTAGGATAAAAACATCAAAGTACAAGCAGTATGCATTAGGTGTTGGCCGTGGTACCGATTACAAGTGGTGAACCGGAAACAGGGGGCTGACTATGAGATGGAGTCGAGCTAAGTTAGACTGTGTTAAATAGCCATGTTTTTAGTGCTTTCTTGAATATGGGGAAAGATGATTCGATTTTCAGATTCTTGGGAAGGGTGTTACTAAGAGTGGGAGCCTGGACTGGGAAACTGGTTCCTCCAGCCCTGCTACTCTTGTAACGAGGGATGGCCAGAAGAGATTCAGCATTAGAGCTTAATGATCTGTTAGTTAATTTTTTTGTGATGGATTTGTTAAGATGTCTAGGTGCTGTATTATTGATACATTTATGTGTAATACAGAGGGCTTTAAAAGTGATTCTAGCTTTGATTGACAGCCAGTGCACCTCTCTTCTGATGTAGGAGATGTGGTCTGATTTTCTTTTTTTTTTTACTTTTATTTACAGAACATCATGTTACAAACATTAAAATACTCTCGTTGAAATAGTAAAATACCTAAAATAATAAATGCATTTTACAAAACAACTATGTACATTGTGAGATATAAATCATATCAAAGCCCCCCTCTGAATCTGTACCATCTCTCAATTACCCACCCCCTCAACCCCCCACTTGCACACATACTACACCAAGTCTAGTATAACTGAAGAATATTATAAACATTAGCTTTGTCCCTGATGATAGCTGATCTATATATGCTATTAGCTGATTGGAATGCAGTTTTAGTTTCTAGGTTGGGATTTTTTTTTATATGTGTGTTCCAATGCCCGTTTTGAGCGTTTTAGGACTACTAGGTCGTCGTTGAACCAATAACATTTATTTTCTGTGGTATTACGATTTTTGGTGTTTATAGGGGCCACCATTTCTATGGTAGTGGTGTGGCTGTTCTGGTACATATCTGCAAGTAGGATGGGGTTATTGGTATTAGATCCACTAGTTTGGAGATTGTTCTTGATGATAGGGGAGAGAAAGTCAGCAGTGAGTTTACGGGTGTTTCTTGTTACATAGTTCACCCGATTCTATGAGAAGACCGGAGGCGAGCATTATGCTTATCTTCTTTAATTACTGCTAACCACAGCTTTTTAAATCTTTCTTTGTTTTCATGTATAACACTTTTTTTTTATAACTCGTATAAACAGAGAAAAGAAAAAATGAAAACATCATCGTTTTAACATGTCAAAACTACATTTCCCATGAGGCCTCTCTGCCTGGTAGTCCCACAGCCTCTCTTTCACTGTCCAATCCGGCAATCCTTCCTGCTATAAGTCCCCGTTTCCCTGGGTCCCTTCCTCTTCTTTTTTGCTGCAGCCACAGATAAGTGACGTTTATTATGGATAGTGCTTGATTATACCATCTGTATCTGTTGAAACGTTCCAAGAATGGACTTACTTATTCTTAAATGTGCGCGCGTGTGACTAACAAGCGGCATAGCTTTCGCGCGAGCTTTATATGAGCTGACCTTGCGAGTAGCATAGTGTATTTCAGAGCGGCCGCCTGCCGAGCCCGCGAGTGATCTGACACTCGCTTTAGGGCTCAGGCAGCCAGCCGCACGTCGATGCGTTCAATGTTGATGGAGCTTGCATAATACGCGGAGTAAGCCCAACCGACCTTAGAGACAAGGTGGAGCGCGCGCATGCGCATCGACTTACAATCTCCTCAGTGAAACGTTTCTCACATGGAGAAAACATACGGCCAGTACTTCGCCCTTATTTCATTCCCAGGAGCGCGAATTTCGCTATTTTCTTAGCGTTTCACCCTAGCACAGCAGAGGTATCCCAGATTTAAAAGATTTACAAAAAAAAAAAAAAAGATAATAATAATAATAATAAATAATTTCAGTGGCCATTTTAGAGGAGCTACGTCTTTAACCCACAGTTTTCCTCTGTACGGCACATATAATTACCATGGCATACAGCATGGGAAATGAGGCTTGGAGTGAAGGGAGTGAAGGAGGACTGGACCAGGAAGTAGAATGCATGAAGGAGGATATAGACCTTTCCCAAAGCTTCAAGAGAGTGCTAGGCGACTCTTTAGTTCAAGCCGTAGCACTAGGAGTTAAGGCTCTACAAGACAGGCTATTAGTCCTGGAAGAGATGCTGGGCAGAAAAGCTGGCACGTTTGATGATCCCGGAGAAGGAACCTCCACTCAAAATCCTCTGCAAAAAGGTGAGAAGGGGAACAAAGTGGCCCGAAAGAGGAAACACTCTTCTACTCCCCCGGGCGAAAATACAGGGAAAGATAAATCCCTAGAGGTGGCTGATGCATTCAACAGGCTTAAAAGTGCCTTCCTTACGAAGACAGCCCTGCCCAACCTCGTACCCCCTACCCCAGGGGCGAAAAATATAGGGGATGCCTATTCATCATCCTCGGAGCACTCAGATCAAGAACAGCCAGAGGAGGATGTTCAAAGCATAAGCAAAGTAAGTGTGGTCTCGCAAAAGAGTGAAGGCGAGCCTAAAGTCAGCAGTGTGGAGGCCCTTCTGGATGAAGCGGACATATCAGACATGTTCGACCCGGACACCATAAGGCACCCCAGATCGACAGACTGGACGCCTTCTCCAAGAGTAGCCCTTTACATGACCCAAAAAATGAGGAAGCCTATGGAAAAAGACATTAGGTTCAGACTCAAAGCTGAGAGTCCGAGGCCAGAGCTGACTGGGAAAGTTGCAGATACACCCGAACTCGATGCAAAGATGCTAACCTTCATTACGAAGGCAGGGAAAGACACCAGGAAAGGTATGGGTAGGGCATGGAGAACATGCCAGGACAAGCTGCTAGACACAGCCGGCCCTATGGCAAAGATAATGGACCTGGCCAAGAGGGCCAGAGATACAGGGGAGCCAGTCGACCCATCCATCCTAGCAAACTGGGCACAGAGAGCAGTCTGCATGCTAGGCAATGCAAACTGCGCTATATCTTCGGAACGACGCAGATCAGCCCCATTGAAAATTGATAACAAACTTGGGGACTTAGCGTCCTATGAAGCTGGGGAAAGCGCCCAAGGTCTCCTGTTCGGTGATACATTCGTTAAGGAGATGAACAGGTTCGTCAGTACATATATGGCGCTGGAAAAGGCGCAGGCCTCCATCAGGAAGGTGTTTCCGGGGAGAGTTTTTTCAGGGGCCGGTCGATATAGAGGCCGCTCGAACGGTCGCTTCAATAACAGAAGAGCGCAAGGCCCCAGAGCCCAATATTGGGAGACCCGACAATAAGACACCTTCTTCCCGAACAGAGGACGAGGCTCGCGGTGACGTCAGGGACATGGATATTACCGACACCAGAGCAACAATACAGGTGAGAGAACGCGCAGCGACCTATCCTCCTGTGGGGGACAGGACAACGCTCTATTTGCACAACTGGCGCGAGTTATTGTCAGATGCCTGGGTCCTTCAGACTGTACAAGGCTTTATGCTAGAGTTCATAGATCACCCAGTGCAGAATCGGCCTCCTCACAGAATTCAAATGACGTAAACAGAAGAATCTTTATTAGAAGCAGAGATCCATGCTTTAGCACAGAAAAACGCGATAGAGAGAGCGACCGAGAGCGCCCATTCCTTCCTGAGCAATATTTTCCTAGTACATTGCTAGGACAAAGTTCGTCCAGTGATCAATCTGAAGGAGCTCAACAGCTGGTTAGTATACAAACACTTCAAGATGGAAGGGATCCATCTACTAGGAGACTTGCTCAGGAAGGGAGATTGGCTAGCGCGCCTGGACCTGAAAGACGCATATCTCACCGTGCCCATAGCAGCGCCTTTCCGACACTTCCTAAGATTCAGATGGAGAAGCGAGCTCTGGCAATTCAAATGCCTGCCGTTCGGTCTAGCATCCGCACCATGGGCGTTCACCAAGCTCATGAGGCACATTGCGACAGCACTTCGAGAACAAGGATGTCGGATGATTGTCTACTTAGACGACATCCTTTTCATGGCCGAAGACAAAGACCGCTTACAAAAGCAGGTCCACTGGGCAATAGAGCTGATCTCCAATCTGGGATTCCTGGTGAACAGAGACAAATCAGAGCTAGCGCCAACCACGCGACTAGAATTCTTAGGCTTCACCATAGATACAAAGAAAGCTACATTGGAGTTGCCAACTCAGAAAATGAAGGCTATCAAGAAAGATCTGAGGACAGCGCTCAAGAAGCCGCTTATCTCTCTTCGTTACCTAGCCAGGATAGTAGGGCTTTTGGCAGCATCCATACAAGCAGTATTTCCCGGCCCATTACATTATCGAGCTCTTCAGAGGCTGAAGATCAAATACCTAAGGAAAGGTTGGAGATACCATCGACTAGTGCCCTTAGACGAAGAAAGCAAGTCCAAGCTCATCTGGTGGCTCCACAATATGGAAGCCTGGAACGGCCATGCCATTTTCGGCGACGTACCAGAGTTGGTTATAGAGTCAGACGCCAGCAGGTCCGGCTGGGGGGCGCGATGTGGCGAGATAGAGACAGGAGGAAGATGGTCAAAAGAAGAATTAGAACTTCATATCAATTGTCTAGAGTTGCTAGTGGGATCTTTCGCAGTGAAAGCATTTAACAGGGACAAAGCGCACTGCAGCATACTTCTCAGGATGGACAATATATCTGCAGTAAGATATATCAACAAACTGGGAGGGACCAGGTCCAAGATGTTAGCGGAATTAGCGAAAGATTTCTGGCACGATGCCTACAGAGACAGATCACAGTGAAGGCAGAGTATCTCCTAGGGGCCCTGAATTCAGTGGCGGGCTGGAACTCCCGACACCTAGTGGATTACAGCGACTGGAGACTACACAGGGACATATTCGAGAGATTGGAAGCTAAATGGGGTCCCCTGCACATAGACCTGTTCGCCTCGAGACTGATCACTCAACGGGCGAACTACTTCAGCTGGAGGCTAGACGCGGAAGCCCAAGGCACCGAAGCATTCATGCATCATTGGAGTTTGCAGAAACACTACGCTTTTCCCCCCTTCGCGATGCTGGCGAGGGTACTAGCAAAAGTGCGCAGAGACAAGGCTCAAATAGTGATAGTGACGCCAGAGTGGAAGTCGCAAGCCTGGTTTCCAGTTCTGATGGAACTTTCTACGGATTTTCCACAGAAGATTGCATACAGACCGGACTTGCTGACCGATCAAGCAGGAGTTCATCATCCTCTGATAGAGGGTCAATACTTGTCACTGATAGCGTGCAGAATTTCAGGCATAGATGGCGATTGCCAGGCCTTTCAGAAGACGCTACAAGACTTATCAATCTATCATGGGCCCCATCTACGATCAGGAGCTATAATTCCGCAAGGCAAGCCTGGGACATATGGTGCAGGAGGAGGAGTATATCTCCCATTTCAGCACCTGTAGTGCAAGTAGTGAATTTCCTAGCCAGCCTCCCTTCGGCAGGTAGAGCTTTCAGGACCGTAGGGGTATATAGGTAGCAATCTCCGCGGGGCACGAGTTAGTGGACGGGGAACCAATAGGGGAACACCCTGTGGTGTCCCGATTGCTGAAAGGTGTGAAGATGAGCAAACCTCCCGGACCCAAGTACTCATCACTGTGGGATGTCCAAAAAATCATACATCTGTTCGAGCAATGGCCTAGTAACAACTTTCTGTCAGGAAAGGAACTTTCAGGCAGTGTCTTGTAGAAGGGTTTCAGACGTTAAAGCACTCGAGATAGACAGGAAGGTGTATTACACAGAAGGGATAGCCTTTACCATAGCGCAGCGTACAAAGACCAATTCTAAAGTGATCTCATACCCATTTTGGCCGAATAACGAGAAATTGTGTGTGGCAAATTGCATAAAGTGTTATGAAGCAGCGACAGCAGCGGTTAGGCCACAAGGAGTGAAACAATTGCTTATAGCGCATATAAAACCATACAAAGCAGTCACATCAGCTACTATAGCTAGATGGGTGAAGGAAATAATGGAATTGGCAGGTATAGACACGTCTAAATTTGGGGCTCATTCTACCAGGGGAGCAATGGCTTCACAGGCTTTTGCAGTAGGAGTTCCGCTGCAAGAGATCATGAAAGCAGCAGACTGGTCGAGCGACTCATTCTTTAAGACTTTTTATTTCAAACCAGTATCCAATATAGCAGCTGCTGTGGTAGAAAGCTTTGAACAAGCATAATACTTGCCTCCGGTCTTGTCATAGAATAAAGATTGCCCATGCGGCTAGCGCAGGAAGTCTTGATTCTATTAAAGACACGGAGGCGAGCATTATCCCACCCTATGGAATACAGCGATGGGTGTTATGTTATGATCTGTAATGGTTTCAAAGTGGTTTACGTAAAGACTTGGTTATGATATGTGACGAACTGTATTCCCCTTCCCTAACATGCGCATTTCTCTTTTTGCGTAGGAGAGGACCAAAAGAATAACAGAGATTAGTGTATGGAAGGCAGCAGACCTGCGAATTTAGAGCACGGCAAAGCTATCGAGGATAGAAAAGACAATTTCTGTTTGGAGTTACGATAATTCAGTTAGATTTTAGACTTTGTTCAGTTAATCGGTGCGCTGCAAAAGAAGAGGAAGGGACCAAGGGAAACAGGGACTTATAGCAGGAAGGATTGCGGATTGGACAGTGAAAGAGAGGCTGTGGGACTACCAGGCAGAGAGGCCTCATGGGAAATGTAGTTTTGAAATGTTAAAACGATGATGTTTTCATTTTTTCTTTTCTCTGTTTATACGAGTTATAAAAAAAAGTGTTATACATGAAAACAAAGAAAGATTTAAAAAACTGTTAGCAGTAATTAAAGAAGATAAGCATAATGCTCGCCTCCGTGTCTTTAATAGAATCAAGACTTCCTGCGCTAGCCGCATGGGCAATCTTTATTGTTCGTAGTGTCTTTAGTTCTGCCCGGGCAGTTTATGGTGAAAACAATACTATGATGGTCTGACCAGTTTAGTGGGAGAATGGAATCAAAGGTTATCAGAGTATTAGCCCTGAGTACCCAGTCCAGGGTTCTTCCTTGACTGGGAGTGGGGACATTGATATATTGGGTGAACTTCATGTCAGTGATTGCTTCAAGGATTGAAGATGCTTTGTTATCTGATTGATCATTAAATCCTAAGTTTAAGTCACCAAGAATGATACATTTGGTATTAGGTTTAAGAAGTGGCATGAGGAGTAGTGGGATTTCAGTATCAGGGTTGGAGTTTTTGTTAGGAGATCTATAGATTAGCATAGTATTTATGGTAGTATTGGGGGTGATTGTTATTTTAGTTAGGAGGATTTCATATCCCTCTATTTGTTCCACTGGGCAGGTTCTAATGAGGAGATTGTCTTTTCCTCTAATGGCCACTCTGTCTCCTTGTGAGTTAATTCTATGAGTCCTATGAATAATGAAGCCGGGTGACAGTGCTACAGAGAGGAGAGGGCCCACAGCTTGGTGTAGCCAGGTTTCTGTTATTCGTAGGAGGTCTAATTTGTAGTCAATGATGTGGTCATGAATCTCTATTGCATGTGCTCCTAGCGAGCGTGCATTAATGAGTGCACATGTGATTGTATTGGTAAATTCTGGTGGAGATGGTTTCCTAGTACTATGTGGCTGTACGATTTGAAGGAGGTTTTGAGTGGGAGGTGAGCGATTTTGGCCTAGGGGCATTTTAGGAGGAAGTGGCTGGTTGGCATTGATAGTTAACAAGCCAGTGATGACTGGTTTGGTTCGAGTTCTTAATCTCTGTTGTCTGATTCTACATAGGAGAGGGTTGGAAGAGAAAGGTACTGCAGTTGAGAGGTCTTTGATTTGAGTGATGCCTAGAAGGGTCATGGGCTCTAAAGAGGTAAGGCCAAGTGGATGTGTTATCCATGGCTTTGTCTGTGCTCTTAGTCTGTGTAAGCGTGGTGCACCCACAATGGGTTTGGTAGCCTTTGGATGAATGATCAGGAAATCGTGGGGTATAAGTGAGGTGTAACTGGGCGTTGGCTCAAGAGAGCTATTGATCTTGCCGGTGGTTGAGGCGCTACAGTGCTGGGGATTGCGAAGGAATGCAGGTATAGTGGGCAGAAACAGCGTTGGCCAAAGAATGGGATGATGCCTAGGACAGCCCAATTTTGTAAGACCATTGCCAAATGGTACAAATGCATTTCCTGTGTAAGGTGTGCAGTTATTGATTGTACAGTAGGGAAACATGATCAGCAGCAATGCAGTTAACATAGTGAGCAATAACCCAAAATTTGGCAAGTGGTATACACGTGACTATGAGTAGTTTGTCAGCAAAGGAAGGAAGACAGTAATAAACTAGACAATTACAGCAGATTAACAACCGCGAAAATATGCAGCGACCCGCCGGGTATCTTAAAACACTAGGGGGAGCTAGGCGATATGAGACTAGCAGACAAGCATGTGTTACAAAACAGTACGGCGCCCAGGCGGCAAGAGCTGGTATGTTAATATCAATTTGCAGTGGAGATTGTCCGGAAGAGACTGGTCGGTGCAGATAAAGTCAGTCAGCATTTGACTAGCACGCTTTTCCAGTATAGCACCATGCTAACAAGTCAGAGCATTTTCGCAAGGAGTTGAGTTTACGAGGTGGTCAATAGACAAGAAAATGTTGCAGTGTTTCATTTACTCACGGGTTGTAATGCGGCGATCGGCGTCCCTCATCCCGACCGTCTCTAGACAGGCTCCAGACAGGGTTGCCTTGGGGGTAGGGCCTTAGGCGAATGGGTGGTGAATATGGCTGCAGCGTTAGCCAATGGGAGTCAGGCTGGGCTTAAGATGCCGTTACCAAGGTATCAAACAAGAGTCGAGGTGCAAAAACGAAACTGGTGGCCATTTTAGAATGGCGGTGATCCTCGTGTTCTGTAATGGAGAATGAACAACGTGGATCGGCATCCTATGCTCTAAAGGCTGATGCAGTTAAATGATTCAGGTGCTCCGAGCCTATGAAGCACAGATGCAATTTTCCATGCAGGCTGCCGACTATGGGCTGGTGATCAAGGAATGCGGGAGATTTCAGTTGTGGGCTCCTTCCCTTACCTCACTGCTGTGAGTTCCTGGAGGGGGCTGCGGGCTGACAATGTTTTAGGGACATGTAAAAAAAGTGAATTGGTAGCAAAACGTGAAAAAAATGCTTTCAAACGTGGCTTATACAGAGCAAGTCACAAGAAGAGTCAAATATGAACAAAACATATCCTGGTTACAATCTGAGGGGCCAGATTACAGAAACTTTGCACCAGTGCAAGTGCAAAGTTGCATGGTATTAGCACTAGGGCAAAGTTTGCACTATTTTTAAAAACACAGGAACATATTAGAAAAATATTGCACTATGACAAGCGCAGTTTGGCACAACCAAGGTTATACCATGTTTTGTGATAGTGCAAAAAAGTAACATTTTCAATGTGTTTGTTCACCAGGGCAAAGTTTGCCGTAGTGCTAATACCGGGCAACTTTGCACGTGCACCGGTGCAACGTTTCTGTAATATGGCCCCTGGCTTCAGAACGTTCTCTAGATTTCCTGTTTTTTCTCATCATAGCTTTTAAATATGCTCAAGTTGGAAAGAATGGTAACCATTCAGGCAGAGCTAAATACTGCCAGGGGTTATTTAACATTGATTCCATACGCATGACATACTAAAAGAAAATGGTAAGTACAACCATGCCAGTATATGGCGCTCTTGCTAAGTTACAGTGAAGATATGACAGCAGTAAGATCCTTGCCAGGGCTACAGATATTTGCAGTGGCACAATCTATTGTTGGTGGCATCCATACCAATGTGGCAAATTACCACAGGGTCAAAATGCACCAGAGGTTTCCATTACGGCAATACAACCTAATTCAAATATGCTAAATGCTGTTCAAGGTAAGTCCTGGGCTGATGCCATATATAAAACACAACAGGCAGCAGTTGCCTAGCAGGTCACTGCGGGCCCAAGAAACACCACACACTCGCAGAAGTAATTACATCATATGTCAGCACCAATAAGACACCTTTGCAGTAGTTTACATGGTCTAAAGGCACAAAATGGGGGCATGACTTATCAGGTGTCCCCTATGCAAATGTCAACCGGCAGAATGATGCATGAAGAATGAGAGGTGTAATTTGTTTTTTGGCCAGTCATCAAATGCACCAATATATCAATGATGTGACAAGAGATATCCTCTCAAACAACCATTCAAACCATATCCAGTTTGTGGGTTCGAGGAGACAGGGGTCTCATCATGTACCAGGTCGACTGACAGCAAAACCAAGCAAGTGGTGAGGTCACTAGAGACACCATGACATAGCAGCATTAGTCATGAAGCAAATCTGCACTGAAGTAATGCAGACATATACTAGTTTCTTTTACTTGTACATGAAAAACATGCTTATGCATCCCGTAGATAGAGGACGGATACACTTACATAACGCCATGCCAAGAACCTATTGTTTCTTTTGCCAAAGCAAGACAGAAAAGTATACATGGACAATGGCTTGCATATGCTTTATTGCAACTAACCTTAGGAAGCTATAGAAACATATAGAGAACCTGTACAGTGACTAAAGTGAATGAGGATGTAAACACAGGCCTCGGATCAATGGAAGGGGAGACACGGTTCCTGCAGAAAGAGGCGCAGAGCTGGTGTTCACAGCCAAGGACAAGGGCAGGTGGAAATTCCTAGTTCCTGAGGCAGCAAGCCACCTGTAAGAATTCAGAATACAATCTGCATAATTATAGACGGAAAAGCTTGTTTTTGCGGTCTCTTCACAAGTGACCCAGCAGAGCAAGACAATGGCCCTCATTACGAGGTTGGAGGTAACCATGCCGCATTTAGCGGCATGGTTGCCTCCTTAATGCATAACGGGCCCGGGTTCCTCAAATGAGAACTTACCGGGCCATCCCAACCTTGGCTGGCCCGGTAATTCCTTGTCCGAGGAACCCGGACACGGTCCATCTCCATTCCCATTCAAGCCCCCATATGGCTCAATGGGAATGGGGAAGGAACTAACAACGGGCCCATTAATAACGGGCCCGTTGTTAGCTCCCTGATCTCCTTGCGGGACCCGGTAAGGGCGCCTGGTTTTACCAGGCCCCCATCGCGGGTCCAGCGAGGAGACATCGTAATAGGGCGGAATGGGTTTACCGGCACCATTACCACAAGTGCCCATCTCCCTTTCAAATTACTTGCATTCTTTCCAAATAAAGGGGATAGGAAAGATCACTGAGGCACTCCATATTTCCTTTTCTGGGGTTTAGAAAAGGAGGAGATATTTATTTGTGTATTTGTTTTAATGCTTGTACTGGGCCACTCGCCCAAAGGCCCAGAGCACCCAGAGAAAAAAAAGATAAGATTACAATGGTGTCCAACAATGAGAGAGAGGAAACAGAAAAACAACAAGCACAGAAAATGAAAACTAATGTAATCCTTTATTAAACGAATATGTCTTCACAATTTTTTTAAACTGAGATGGGCAAGTAGTGTCCCGAAGCGAGGTTGGAAGATCATTCCACGCACTTGGAGCTCAGGAGTCAAAGCTAATGCCACCATAGCTCACTAAGGTAAAAATGGGGCTCACAGAGCAGAGTGCCGTCGTTAGATAGCAATGTTCTCATGCGCGGCTTGATTTTCAAATGGTTAGCACGGTATCAACGGTCAGTGCCCCAAATACATTTCTAAGTTAGGGTTAAGACCTTATGCATAATCCTATGCTTAAGAGGGAGGCAATGCAACAAGCATCTGGCTCCCATTACATGATCCTGTCTACCGAGCCCATAAATGGCCCGGACGACTTGATTCAGGATTACCTGCATCTTATTCACGTTAGCCTTAGTAGTTCCAGCCAAGTGGCTATTAAAATAGTTGAGCCAGGAATTAATCAAGGTCATGCCTAGAAGGCCCCTATTCTCCAAAGTGAGGTAATGACAAATTTGCCTCAACAAGCTATTGACATAGGAGCAGGATGATCGCAGCTGTTCCACATGTTTCATAAAGGATAACTGGGAGTCAAAGTAGACTCCCATGGTTTTTACACAAGCAACAGTAATAGAACAACCTGTAATCACAACAAATTGTCCATAAGGAGTATCCATATTCCTTAACCTAGGTCCATATCCAACAATAAGTAGCTTTCTCTTTTTGTCATTTAACGCGAGTGAATTAGCCTCCACTCCACCCAGGATTGAACAAGGGAATAAATCTGATTGATCGCCTGTAACTCATGGTCATAATCATCCAACAGTACTAATAATATTTGTGAATTGCCGCGTAATTCATATAGATGATGCCACCATTGTCCAGTAGGTCAAAGAGAGGTTTGGTGTATACATTAAAAGGGGCTGCAGACAAACATGATCCCTGGGGGATGCTGCAATTAAGTTTGACATGCTTGGGCATTACCCAAGGTGACTCTCACCTAGCAAGGCCCAGAAAGGACCTAATCCACTTTGCTGCATTTTCTGAACATCTGGCAACCGCAACCAGTCTCTTCACTAATAATGAGTGATTGACTAGGTCGAAAGCTGCCGATAGACTTAGCAACATCAGCAAGGCAGTGTGGCCCCAATCGACCATGTTGACCATATTGGATTTCAGATTGAGTTACGCAGTCTCTGTTCCATGTTTAGCCTAGAAGCCTGACTTACAGATACCCTGAAGATTTTGTGCCTCAATGAGCTTCTGCAGATTCAAATAGGCAATTCTGTCCAGAATCTTCATCAAAAAAGGAAATGTTTGTTATAGGCCTATAATTACTTGCAACTGCAGGGTCAAGAATATCCTTTTTGAGAAGGGGGTGATCCAGGCTTCTTTAAGGCAAGTCGAGACACTGGTTTCCAGGAAAGAAGCATACGCGATCTGCGTGATTGAATGGAGAAGACAATCCAAACAGTCCTTCAGAATATAGTCAGGACACACATCACCCAGGCAATGCGTCTGTTTCATATTGTTGAGAATAGAAGGTACTTCTTCTTCAGTGACCTGATGAAAGGTGAACCTGGGTTTGTCTATGGGCAGAGCCGGCATAGAGACGGTAACGATGTATGAGGCACCAGATTATCGAGCTGCATTTGCCACGCCAGAACTGACTGTTGATGTTTAGAAATTTTGTTCATGAACTCGTTTTGAATATCTGTGTTATGATGTGGTTTGAGGGATGTTTGTATTGCTAGTGAATCTTGGCAGGAGTCTTAGTGATGTCAGATGGATTGTCAGCTTATGAGGATTCTGCTAAAATAATCTGGTAGATGTTTACTTTTGTAAAGGTTCTATATGAGGGCAGTTGATGGGCTCTTGAAGGAGATTAGGCTGTGTACGGGCAGCTGGGGGTCCTTAATGTATTTAGCTTACAATAAATACCTTTAAACATTATTCTGTGTGACCCTGAGTGTGCATCCTTATATTGGCGATGAGGATCTGGCACAATTGCGCAAGAAAAAGGACCAGAGGGACCCCTAGCAGAATTTGAGTCTGGTGGGCCACCCACACCAGACTCAAAGGCTGCTCCACCTCCGCCGCCCCGGGCGTTGCAGCAGCCCAATTGCCCACTTGTTACGCATCTGACGAGCAAGCCTGCTCATGCCGCTCCGCCTGACTGCGTAGCAGCGGCTGCCGTGGGATCGCCAGCAACGTGAGTCATATTGCCCAGCTTACGGTTTCACCCCGCATCCTGCTCCGGTGACAAGAGCAGTCACTGTGTACCAGGCGGATGCGCGCCGAGGACGAGGTGACCCCAGTTGTAATGTAAGCGAGGGGCACTCTCTTACAAATGATATCATGGCACGCCGAGGATCCATACGAGTACAAGGTACCAGGTGTAACATAAGAGAGGGGCACTCTCATTATAGAACATGCGCACGCATTTGGAAAGTAGCAAGAGCATGTAAGGGAAGGGCAGAATCCAAACAGGGAGAATTTACCATACCGAATGTAAGAGAGGGGCACTCCCATTGATAAGCACCCATATCAAAAAAAGGGAGAAAGAAAGTAACGGTCTCATTTACAAGTAGATGCACAATATCCAGACACTCTAGAGAAGAGTTAAGAGAAAAGAGTGAACACCCTCAGTGCCCACAAGGAGAAGATAAAGGAGGTACAAGAAAGGGAATGAACGTTATTCACTTCTCAGTACCCACAAAGAAAAGATAAGGGAGATACAAAAACAGGATGGCAAAATCTGGAATAAACGGGCCACCAATGTTCATGGCTACTCCAGGGACACCCACGACTGCATGGTCGCAATGGAAGAAGGGCTTCCTACATTACCTGAAAGCAGCTTGTGGCAATTCATATCCCAATGACAGGAAGATGGCCTTGCTTATGCATTTTTTGGGATATGAGGGTCAGAGAATTTTCGAAACCCTGCCCCAAGCCCAGGACGATGGAACAGGTGACACTTCAAATGAACTGGATGGTGCTCTATTGAGACCTGACAAACATTTTAACCCCAAAACGAGCACAATTCTAGAGCACTTCAATTTCCGTATGCGCATACAGGAGCAAAATTAGTCTGTGGAAGACTATATCACTGTATTACGCCACCTGGCCTTGTCATGCAAGTTCAATGATGCCTGTGATGAACATATAAGAGACCAATTCATGACTCATTTTTGTTCAAACAAGATTAGGGAGGAACTATGGCTGAGGGACGAGCCGTGCTTGGATGAAGTGTTGGCAATTGGACGCAGGGTTGAGCATTTGTTGACATTTGTGCCTAAACTATCAAAGAATGAGAACACCACATATAAAGATGTGAAACCCGAAATTATGGCTGTGAATGAGACCAAAGGCAAGAAAAAGTATAAGCCCAAGCAAAATAGTCAAGGAGGATGAGAGTCAAAATCTGCAAAAGTTCTATCCAGAAGGGAGACAAGAAAGAAGGAGAGAAGAGAAAAGACCGCCTCTGTTTTCGTTGTGCTAGAGGAAGCCACTTTGCAGCATTTCTGGAATGTCCTGGAAGGAGAGTGATGTGTTCAAAGTGCAAGAGAAAAGGACATTTTCCTAATTGTTGCAAGAATTACCAAACTGGACAGTTCAACCAGAGGAGAGTACTATACGTCAATGAGGAGTCAGATTAAAGATCGTCAGAAGATGAAGAGTCGTTTTATGTTGAGAACATAACTGTTGGCACGATAAATATAATTGGTGATGATGATGATGACGATGATTGCGAGCATCCTTATGCATGCATTAATGTGAATGGTCAGGATGTGATGATGATGGCTGAATCAGGGTCCAAGATTACATTGGTGTCAAGAGAAGTGTTTGAAAGAGATGTGAAGGGAGAAGTTAGACTGCTAGCGAAACCTGATATTAACTCAGGTGGATACAACCAAAATAAAATTGAGTTGTTGGGTTACTGTGTGGGTCAATTTGAGTTCAAGGGTCGCCGATGTGAGGAAAAAATATATATGTCAAAGAAAGGTCTCACGCTATTGGGATGGAGAGAACAGAATAAGTTGAAAATAAGATTAGACCCTAATGAGGAGGAGCAGGTTCTTCATGTAGGTAGTGCTATAGCTTAAAAATATCCATGTTTATTTAAAAAGGGGTTTGGGAAAATAAAAGGGGCCCAACATCAACTTATTTTGAGGAAGAGTAGTAAACCCGTGGTGGTGAATTTGAGACCTGTACCCATGACTCTAAGAGAAGGTGTCAAGAAGGAAATATACAAACTCCTGCAGATGGATATCATCAAAAGGGCTGGGATGTGGAATGGACATCCCGGGTGGTGGTGGTGAAGAAGAGTTCTGGAGAGCTCCGGTTATGTGTAGATTTGCACAAACTCAATAGATGTGTGTTGATAGATCGACATCCACTTCCTAATATGGGGGAGATGTTAGCGAGGGTCGGCCGTGGGAAGGTGTTTTCAAAACTTGACATGGCGTCAGCCTACCATCAAGTGGAGCTTGAGGAAAAGTGTTGGAAACAAACTGCTTTTTGTTACCCACAAAGGGGTTTTTCAATTTAAGAGGATGCCCTATGAGCTAGTATCGGCATTGTCAGTGTTTCAGAAGCTCATGGACAGAATGCCAAGTGGTGTAAAAGGCGTATTTTGTTTTCAAGTCAACGTGCTCATTTGTGGTGAATCTGTTGAGGAACATGGCACCACACTCAATGATGTGTTGAGGATTTTTGAAAGGAAAGGTATATTACTCTGAGGGAGGAGAAGTGCTTGTTCGGTCTGAGTCAGGTGGAATATTTGGGCCATGGGGTATCAGGAAATGGGGTCAGGCCAAAGAAAAGTTTAGTTGATGCAATAAAGGTGGTGGAGAGGCCTACCAACAAGGTAGAATTGAGATCTTTTCTTCGATTAGCAGAATTTTACCAGAGATTTGTGGAAAATTATGCATCTAAGGTTTTAGAGTTGAGGAAATTGTTAAAGAAAGGGTCAGAGTTTGTTTGGACCCAGGCATGTGAGGAGGAATTCATGAGAGTGAAAATGGAGATTGATTTGGCACAGCCTTTAGGGTGTTATGACACTAGGCGGGAAAGTGTTACAACTTTTGATGCATGTGATTCGGGAATGGTGCAGTTTTGTCTAAGATTAATGCAGATGGGTCACATCACATAATAGCACGTGGGTCGCGAGCATTAATGGGTGCAGAAGAGATATACTCTGTTTTGGAGAAAGAGGCGCTAGCGTGCTACTGGGCAGTAGAAAGGTTTAAGAATTTTGTATGGGGAACTGATTTCATAATTTGAACTGATCATGAGCCGCTAAAGGTCATTTGTGAGAACAAAGGATTAGACAGAGTATCAAGGAGGGTGGCAGGATGGGCCACCAGGATGCATTGTCATCGATTTCAGATAGAAGTGATATCCGGCAGGGAAAATGCTTTAGCGGATAGCTTATCTAGACAAAGGGTAGCACCCAGTACAAGGGAGGATGAAGAGGTGAAAATGGAGATGGTGTTTGTCAATACTGAAGGTATAGTTCCCAGAGAGACATGGTTAGAAGAAGGAAGGAAAGACGAGGTATTGTCATGTGTCATGACATATGTACTAGCGTCAGTGTGCATAGAAGGATGGAATTATTGGAGGGAGAGAAGCCGTTTTGGGAAGTTAGGGATGAACTATCTGTAAGGTTTGAGGTGCTGTTCCAATGGGAGTGTGCGGTGGTTCCGATTGGATTACGTGCCAAGGTCATTGTTTTGGCCCATGTTGGGCATATTGGTGTCACCAAAACCAAAGGAGTGCTCAGGTCAGACTATTGGTGGCCAGGTTTTGAAAGGGACATTGAAAAGAGAGTAAGTGATTGCCAGGTGTGCATAAGGTCAGGGAAGGACCTGGTCATGAGGATGCAACCAATGGTGGAGGTGAACATTCCCACGGGTGTGTGGAGAGAACTGGCCATGGACATATTAGATCCTGTCGACCTGGGCTATGGAAGAGGTAAATATGTGGTACTTATCATGGACATGTTTTCCCGGTGGTGTGAGTTTGTGATCGTTAGGGAGATTTCTAGTGAGAGTATGGTTGATGTCTTGCAAGAAATCTTCGCAAGGGAAGGTGTTCTCGAGAGTATTTTAACAGATAACGGGACGCAGTTTACCAGAGGATGTTTTCCTGAGTATTTGGTGAAATGTGAGGTTAAGCACAAGAAGTCGGCTATTTACCACCCAAAGACAAATGGTATGGTGGAAAGGATGAATAGATGTGTGATGGAAAGTGTATGCATGGCCCAGGAAAATGGGTGTGATAAGAAAGTAGCCATTTAGGAAAGGATATGGGCTTTGCGAATGGCTCCGCACGCAGAGAAGGGTTTATGCCCCTTTGAACTGATGCGTGGTCAGAAACCAAATTTTGTAGTGAGTCTGCCATGGTTAGGCATGTGTAGAGAATCTGATGTGGCAGTTCAGGATGTGAGAAAGTTGTTGAAAAGGAGGCAGGAGGAATGGGTCATGAGAGAGCATGTGAGGAGAGGCAGAAAGGAGCTGAAAGTGAAATGTGGTGACATGGTGCGCATAAGAAAAGCTGTGATAAAAAGGAAAGGGGATTCGTTGTATTCTGAACCTTTGAGGGTAGTTTTTGTGCTGAAGAGGCTAATCGGGTCATGGGTGGTCAGGTATAGAACAATAGTAGAGTTGCTGTGGTCAGGAGAAGTGTTGTTTGAGTGCATGGAGCAGAGATTAAGAGCAGTTTCAGTTTTATATATATATATTTAATTGGTTCAGTTCTATTGATGTGTTTTGACTTTATTAATGTACCATATATATAAAAGGATGAGATGCGTTATGATGTGGCTTGAGGGATGTTTGTATTGCTAGTGAATCTTGGCAGGAGTCTTAGTGATGTCAGATGGAGTGTCAGTTTATGAGGAATCTGCTTAAATAATCTGGTAGATGTTTACTTTTGTAAAGGTTCTATATGAGGGCAGTTGATGGGCTCTTGAAGGAGATGAGTCTGCGTGCGGGCAGCTGGGGGTCCTTAATGTATTTAGCTTACAATAAATACCTGTAAACATTATTCTGTGTGACCCTGAGTGTGCATCCTAACAATCTTAACACCAAGTATTGCTAGGCATAACATTGGCCTTCCGATTTGAAAGTCCCTCAAGCTCTCAGAGAATCACAAACAGTTCTTTCGAACTGGATTTAGCTTTAGAGATTCTCATGTTATAGTCCGCCTGCTTGGCTAATAAAATTGCCTCTGTATTCCTTTGCAGACTTCCTATCAGTAAGCAAGACTCTGGGCAAGGATGATTTTTGCACCAAGTTCTTTCAAACATTCTTTTCACTTTCCTCAGTTTTCATAATATCGTCATCAAATCCGGTATTTTTATTGATCTCAGTTTTAATCGTTTTTTATCGCAGAGGAGCGAGTGAGTAAATAGCACCATGTAGCACATGTTGAAATTGCCCCAATAAGCCATCAGAATTCAAAATATCACGAAGCTTAGATAGACCAAGAAGCACCAGGGGGGCAATAGCAACGGGGGAAAGTTTTTTCTAGTTCCGAACCCTTTTGATGGTTCTGGGATTAGAATCAGCCTGAAGTGGTGCCATGGGAAGCAACAACTAGAAAGAAATTAACAAGTGATCAGACCACGGACAGGGATCACTGGAGATTGAGGTGATTTCAAGTTTATGAGAGAGAACCCACTCTAAAATGTTCCCATCTTTATGTGTGGTGAATTTATAATGTTGATAGCGGTCAAGTGCTTCAAGAGCATTAAACAATAAAGCAGTTTGTAAATCAGAATCATTATAAGTCCAAAGACTGAAATTTCTCAATAGCAGAAAGTGAGAGTTGGGCTTCATATTGACATTGCCTCATTACAACTCAGGCGTTAAGGGTTAACGCCGTCGTTAACCCTTAACGCCT
The DNA here is from genome assembly GCF_040938575.1 of Ambystoma mexicanum. Lineage (NCBI taxonomy): Eukaryota > Metazoa > Chordata > Amphibia > Caudata > Ambystomatidae > Ambystoma > Ambystoma mexicanum. The sequence continues at coordinate 722,774,776 of NC_090932.1, forward strand.
GATTCCAATTTTAACGGCTGCTTTTAGCAGGCGTTAAAATCCATGGCGCTAAACCGCCTTGGTGCTAATTACGGCACCGTAATTTACGGTGCCGTAATTAGCGCCTTCCCCACTCCCATTATGCCCTATGGGGCAAAAATGGGAATGGGGAAGGGTAAATGGGAAATGGGGATTTACCGCCCCACTCACCTTGGAATGGGGCGGTAAATCCGCCATCCACCATGGTGTAAACGTAGTTAAACGTTTGTAAACGTAGTTTACACCATGGTGGTAAAGTTGGTGTACTTACCGCCTGGGTCGTAATGACCCAGACATGCCAGAAGCTGTTCTTGAATGTCCTGAGATATATTTGGTGGCCTGTAAAGAATAATTATACTGGCAGACGTATTGTGTTTAACATCGAGCTTGACTATTAATGACTCACAATTATCAATAGCTATGGAGTTTGAGGAATGTTTTTAAGAGAGTTGCTATAGATAAGGACAATACTATCCCCTCTAAAGGAGGAGCGATCTGCCCTCAGTATATTGTAGCCAGGAGGACAGCATGTGTTGCTGATGCATTAAGCCAAGGCTCAGTAAAAGCTAGCACTTCCAGGTTAGCCTCTAACATATGGTATGCCAATTCTACTGAATGTTGGACCAACGACTGGGTGTTTAGCAGAGCCAGTTTAAGAGAGTTCTTCAAATCAGAGTGACTTCCTGCTGCTATAAGGGGATCATTAATAAGAGATTCAGTCTGAGGTAGAGATACAGAGTCATTAATCATGGCAACATGCTGTACAATGACCCCAGTGCCATCAGATGCAATGCAACATTGGGTTACTTCAGGTGAACTAAGTATGAAGTCTGCGGTAGATAAGGCAGGTGGACAGATCGCACATACATCTTCAGCCATAACAGTATGTGCTGGAATGATAACAGGAGCCACAACTGTTAAAATAGGAGCCGGCAAATCAGGGGCGGATAATGTGGAACCATTAGGAGTAAGATTTGCCACAATTAGGTCATTCTGATCAGAATTAGTATCAGATTGAGTACCAGAAGTGTGTGCCGAATCAGTATTACTAGAAAGCATTCTGGGACTCTTGGGAGCATTGCTGAAATCCATTGTGAGATAGCAAGCAAGTGACCCCTTCCAGCAGTGAGGGAGGCAAAATCGAGTCAGTTTGTATATCATAGTGCAGAGAGTTGGTGAACTCCAGCTGAGACATAAAAAGGATGACCCTCCAACAAGAGGCAGCAGACACTATGAATTACAATTAGTACAGTTAAACAGTCGAAAGGTGTAATGCCTCCCACCCAGTACTTACTGCATTAACGGGGAAGAAAGGGGTACGTCCGGCACTACCCATGCAGAAAACAGCACTAACCAGCTGTGCAATGCCTTCCAGATGCGAGGACGCTGATGCGCTGTTGGGCAAATTAGTACCCTCCCTGAGAGGCAAAGCCTCCTGGTCAATGTAGTTAATAATAAAATGTGATCTTCAGAAACAACTTGGCCATCATTCGGGATGCATAAATAACATTGGCAGAAGGGATTATGTTTACTGTCCGCTTACCAGTTCTTCATGATTTGGCGCCAAATCATATTTATAGCTGAAAGGAAACAGCAACATTTCCGAGTAGGAATGGAAACTCAGGTAGGCCTTGATGGAATGAATATGATTCCGAATGAAGTTGGCAACAGCCTTGGTCTCCTTTTCAGACTCTGGTGCAGAACCACTGTACATTTCGGAGCATGGATTATTTGAAGACCCTAGAGCTGCAGGAAAGAGTTCACTTCATTCTCACTCTTTAACTTGAATCACCAGAGTATGCACAATACACGCAGCACGTTTAGGATATACAGCTTGACTACAACCTTGTTCGCCCTTCACATTGAAGAATACAGCACCAATGGCCTCAATATTTTGCAATGTCTGGGTGTTGACAAATCCAATCGAGATATGCTGTTGGCGTACAAATGATCATCAGTTACTTTATTTCATTTGAAAATTGTATGAAGCACAAATCTAACCTCAAGGTATCTAGGTGCCCTATAATTTAGAACTAAAATGCAATGTCAATCAAAACTATGTCCTGATAAATTGTGTACAATTGTCATTTGCTCCTGGGGCGAATGTTACAGGGAATCGGGTTGCTCGGAACGCAGGCTGCACCTCTCGGTATAAGCACAGATTCTGAGGAACCTGAAGGCTGCTCACACTCGCCCATCATCTTCCCCCCACCCTCCCATCCGTCTTCACTCCCTTTCCTCCCCATCCCCATCACACACTTACCTTCATTCCTTTGGTGGTGGCACCATCGTCAGTTGGTGTATCGGGCAACCATGGAAATGGAAGATGTCTTCCATTTCCATGTAGCCATTTTAGGTAAGGATATTTTTGAATGAACGAGACCTCGCAACAGCACCTCCTATCATTCAAACAAATTGATTGCTATGAGCACCCTGGATTAAAATCATGGGGTTTTAATAGCAAAAAAGGTGTTGTAACTTGGGTCCCAGGCCATTACCGCCTGATCTGGCCCGCCGGCTCGGGTTTTATTGCTTACTTAAAACAGTAGGGAGGCTTGATTGACCATATCAAAGGCACAGGAGAGGTCAAGAAAGATGAGGACGGACAGAGAATTAAAATCGTGATTTGAGAGCAAGTCTTCACAGGTGTTCAGGTCTCGCACCTAGAAACACTTAGGTACAGGCGCGTTATAAATGCATATTATATCGGTATCATAGCTGCAGTGATAATAGATGCTATCAAAAACAACAAAAGAAGACAAGAGAAAGAAAACATTTCTTGCATAACTTAATTTATGCTAATGTGTAAAGCCTGCTGCCCAAGCTGGACCAGTTATTATGTGACTGGACGCCTGGCTGGTGCGACTAAGGCAAAGAAGGTGGCTCGTAAGGAATGCTACGGGTACATATCTATTTGTATTTTCCTCTGCAGCTGGCTTTACCAATATTAGCTAATGGCCTCTTGGCCAGATACCAAGATTTGACCTTCTTTCTTCTCCTTCACGCATCATAATTGAAGCAGAAAAAGGATTGTTAAATATTTAAATATAACCTCATTCCAATCTGACTACTCTGCAATGGACTCTTGGCACCTGCAAAGTACTTCATTTGTGACTCGAGACAAGTGGGAAGGCGGGTGACAATTTCAGGCAAAGTCGATGAGATTTGGTAGGGTGCCGGCTGGCAGCAATTAGCTATGTGTCGGGAAGGGGAAATTAAGTAGGAGGCCCATGGAGGCCATTCTTAAAACCTAGCAGCTGTCAGGATCTATAGCCATACGGTTATTATTGCCTGCAAGCCCTTGTTTATGAGTGACGAACAGTATTCCAATGTTCCACTCTGGGTGCAAATAATGATTCTACTACCTTAAATATCAAAAGATTTTGGGTTAGGTATCTGGGAAAGACCTTCCAGATTAATTGGGCTGGAGGGGTAACCATTTACATGCATCCCATAACATTATTTGCTAGACTAGGAATACAAACGAGAATAATGACTACTGAAGATTATCAAAACATATGTGGCTTGCTTAGTAGCTAAATAATAATTAGGGATCTATGTCATTTCTGCGACCCCGAGAAGTCTGACAGCCGAAAATGCCGACTTTTTTTTCTACTCCCTTTACACCACATACATATGCGGGGGGAGACTCCCCGTATCTCCCCCATTCTTGTATTATATCCCATACCCCCGTCCCACATATATATGGGGTTGTTAGGGGGTCGCAAAAAGTCGCAATTTTCAGCAGTCAAAGTTCTGGAGGCGACATTTTTGTATATTTCTATAATTAGTAAAATAGGGAGGCGTTTGGCATATGGAACTGTGAGTTAAAGGAACACTGGATCAAGAAGAATGCCAGGAAGGAAAAAGTGACACCTTCTGAAGATTTCAAACGCTTTTTAGAGCTGTGTAGATCTCCTCAACAGCTCATTTCCCAAGTGTGTGATAGTCACACACGTTGTGTAGGTAATCAATTATCTTCTTAATTCATAGAATGTGTGTTCTTTCATATGCACTCAACCCTGTATAGAAGGAGAATATTAATAAGTGGTGGCTGCTGAATTTGTAAAATGGTGTAGTGTGAGAGTTTTCCCCCAATTGGTCTGAGCGTGTGCAACAAGCAAGCTTGAAATAACTAAGCTGGGGGCAGGGTAGTTCTCGATCAGAGATTTCTTTAAAAATAATAATGGTGCAAAACAGTCCATTTTGCAGCACAGATTTCTGAAAAATTGGGCAAGGTTATTTATAATTGGTCCTATAAGTGAACATGAAATACTGCCAACCGATACCAAGTGACCAACAGTACACAGGCACATTATGCAATTCATTGTTAAGGTACCAGTGACCAAAGTAAATCACTAGGCCTGTCTCAGAAATATATGCCAGTTTGCCACAGTAAAATGCTTTTTCATGCTGGTTGTACCCAATGAAATTCATGAGCCCTGCCGTCAAGTTATGACAGGACTGTCTCCATTTCATGCCGGTTATGCCCAGAGAAAATTCTGAGACTTGTGTCAACAATACAAGCTAGCACTGCCACTGTAAAACACATTTATATACAAATTGTTGGGCCACCTCGGCCCTATTAGACACTTCCCCTCTGCCCTACTGCTAACCCAACGTTGCACGCAGTGTCCAGTTATGCCGTATGTAGCATATGCCACACTGCATGCCAAGTTCTGCCTCTGGTCCCACCACCATGTTGCAGGGACGTCATTTAGGGGTCACCAGAGGTCGCAACTGTGACCCCTGAGGTCTCCCTTGCTAGCCCTGTGGTCTCCCTTGCTACCTCTAAAAAAGCGCCATGTGGGTATTTGTTTCTGGAGTGTTTGGCTTTCTTGTTCAGGCCTCTTAAAAAAATTAAAAAAATAAAAAAGAACTGGGGTTCCACAAGTCTAACACTTTCAGCAGTGACCCTAAATAAGAAAGAATAGGAATACTCAAAAATGTGTCTTTCTGGAATTCTATACAATAATTGCTAGACTCATTAAAGGTTTATTTCAGGCACTCTTCAGGGGGTGAGTCACTGATTTAGTCTGTTCTTAAACACCTCAACTCAGCCTTTCATCCTTCTGAGGTCGATAAATGAGCACCAACACAGGATGGGTGATATTGTATGTATGTTTTTTCTATATAAATCGCTAAAGCATACGTGCTATATAATAACAGATCATTATCATTTGGCCATGGACGTTTGCTTGCATTCACAGTAATTTGGTAATATGGACCTATATACACTGTTCTTAACGATACATATGGCGATCCATTCTTGTATGAAATGTATATTACATTATAGTGATATTGTAACCATATTTTTTGCAATGTACTTGGGAACAATGCTATGTGATGCCATTTCCTGTTTTGTCAAGGGGGTAAAAGGTTGTGTTCCATCACTTCCTGTGATATCACTTCAGGGTGGGGTGAAATGACATCACTTCCTGTGGTGTCATTAGAGGTCAAGGGTTGTGAGATGTCACTTCCGCTACCCCAGGCATTTTGGTGAAATGATGTCCCGGCCAAGGTGCTCTCACTGCTCAGTTCTAGCCGCAATGACTAGTTCAGTCCCCTTGTGTGTCTCGGTGCCCAGTTCTGTCCAGTTATGCACCCAGTGCCTAGTTCTGCCACAGTGTGGCTCACATGGCTTAGTTCTGCCCAAATGTGGCACTCAATGTTAATCAACCTTTTGGAACTGTCTGAGTGCTTTCAGTTATATATGTTATATTATAATTACACTGTTTCCGCTTATATTTCAGATATCCTCATTCCCTTTGTGTTCCACAAACACCAAGCCGCACTTCCAATTAAAAAAGAAACACAAAAGGGAAAGGCTGTTGGCCTAATCTGTTTCAGCACAGAAATAATTCTGTCTAGAAACGTGTAAAATATAATGTGTGGTATGCACTCTACGACACAAAGCCCAGTGGATTGGTTATACTGGTGACCTATTAAGACGTGTTTCACTCAAAGAGTTCATCTGATTTGAGATCCTTCACTTGGGGGTACGTCTGTGAAATGTCATGTTATTAGGATCTATCATGCTTCGCGCCCTGAAACACTTGTGTATAGGCGCGTTATAAATGCCATATCATATCATATCATATCACAGCACTGCCATTTGCACTGTCGCCAGGAGCTTTCGTGGATTGAAAGGGAAAATGGGGAAGGGGCTTGGTTAAGGCAGGAGTGGGAAAAGATACCGAGTTGTGCTTAACTGCTGGAGCCAGTGGAGCCAGCAGCTACTGGCATCTATGTGTTTTGCGTAGTTACTGATTTGTGCACGCGAGACATGATGCTTCTAGATGGGGGACATCACATGTTTGACCTGTGAGACAGACGCAGAGTTGAGTGTATTAAGCTACAGGGAGATAGTTATTGTTGAGCTGTTTGTGTTTGCATAGTTGGTGAGCATGTGGGCAGTGAGCGTGGTAGGTTTAGTCGCTGGTTCTTAGTGGGTTGGATTATTTTTGGTGGTTTCTATGTTTATTTTGACGTGCTAGTGTCTTTCTCACTGCTCCTGAGAGAAAGGCAGTAGGTTCTTCCCAAGTGAGCCAGTAATCATTTCCAACTTTGGCAGTTTCTAATAAACATACATGAGTTGCAGTGCCCGGAAGCCATAGAAATAGTGTGCATTGCCCTTTACAGCATAACATAACATAGCATAGCATACCATATCAACCTACCCATTTTTTATGCCAAAAAAAATCAGAAACAAAGTACATTAAACCAGACTCACTAAATGTATTTAGCTTTAATATAAAATTCCTGAATGTTTGAACGTCAGAGTCTGGTGTGTTGCTAGCCTGTGTTCATAGCTGCGCTCGTGCCGCACTGCCGTGGCTCCAGCCCTTCTGCCACACGGTTTTTGCAATATTTTGCTCTCTTTGTAAGTGCAAGCAGAGTCGGAAATTTCAAAAGCACAGAGGGAAAATATGTAACAAATGCTCAAAGTGTTCAGAATCTGCAGGTGATTGAGAATATTGAAAATCGTCACCCACTGCGAAATCTGCTCTTTCAATAGAAGTATCTGCGCTGCAGATTTGAACTCTCTCTACTCATATTTAGGTGGACGAACTTCCTCAAACGTGTCTCGAGAGACTCCAATCACTTTTAGGAGATTTATCCTATCATGTGTTGTAGAGTGGAAACGTGTAGTCTGCCTTAAATGAGGGACAACCTTAAGAGCAAGGAGGAAGGAGACACCACGAGAAATAGGGGAGGAAGAGTAGGGGCAGCTAGAGCCCAGGACCAGAGGCATGTAGAGGAATATTAAAGAAGGTTGTACCTTCAGTTGGTTCAGTCTCCTTTGTTGGGTATTCCGACCAACCAACTGTCGCTCTGCCTAGCTCCATACTCCATGCTCCAGCCACTAACCGCAACATCATGCAGGTGTACAGCTGGATTTATTTTTCGGCGAGATTGAATCCAGAGTTGAAGTTGGCTGTGGGTCCATGAGTCTCACATTGTTTCAGGGCTGTGATCAGGGGCCTCAAATTTCAGGTTGAATCTCGGGGTTGGATTGTCTAGTTTGTTCAACCAATCAGAGATCTTGAATCTCCTAAGGGAATTCTGAGGATCTCTAAATAGCCCAGCTCACTTTCAAGTCCTTTTTGGGTTTTGTTAGGCTGTGAGAGGAGTAACACAGAGCAGGCTCAAAACTGGAGGATGCTCTGGGCATTTTGACAAGGTTTGAGAGCACTGATGTTTTCTTTGTGTAGTTTGCTGTTTTTAGGGCAACGTTTGCGATCTGTTTGGTGATTTTGAAGTTGATAAAGAGTACTTTAGTGTTTATTTTGTTTTACTCTTTGGGTGCAATCGGTTCTCTGGGTATTTCATTGGTTCTCCTGGTGTTTTTGGTTAACATTCTCTAGTTCCCTTTCTGGTTGTCATATAATTTTTAATAACAATCACAGGCCGAAATAAGGAGGAGAATGGCACACTCATGGTGATGGGAAGAGATGTAGATGGTGCAAGAGGAGGAAGAGAAGGAGATGTGCTTTCCTTGCAAGAGGAGCAGAATTCCCCTATGATTGATAAGGAGTCTGGGATGCTCATGCTGTTTATTGGCACAAGCTCATGGTCATGAGCCGTGCAGCATCACCGGGCTGCCAACTCAGAAGGAGAAGGAGTGAAAAAAGAGGCACAGTGTTAGGGAGAATTCTCATAAATGGCTAATTTCCCTTAACTAATGAGTCCCTCAGCAGCTTTGCTGGATTTCTAGGATTTATTTTTTCACCTGGTAAGAGTGTGAGCCTTTTTTCCCACTCTTACATGTGTTTTACTGTGTGTGTTTCTATTTTGTGTGATCTTGGGCAATGGAGCCTCACCTACTCCATACCATCAATTTTCATGTGTTACACAACACCTTCAGTGCAGTGACACAGGGTTGTCTTTGAGACTTCCCACTAACTCCATTTTCTGGGGCTGACTACTGTCCCCCAGAAAAGATAAAGTTGCCATTAACTTTATTTAGTCACTTTAAACCACAGACCCAGTACACTGCTTCTTACATGGAGTATTGAAAAGGGTTCATTCTTATCCTTTTTGTCTGTGTCTCTTGGAGCATTGTTTCGCTCCCATTACATCAAGACTTGGCTGATGGCAGTGTTATCTACCCTATTTTATATACCGCGGTTATTTTAAATAAACATGGTATTGTTTTAGGCTATTATATCAGCCTCAAACATAAACCCGCTTGACCATATATATTTCATTACGGTTCTGGCTGGGTTTATTCATCATTTCTTTTTGTAAATGTCTTTCTCGTGTTTTACTCTGCATGCCAAACCAGGTTTGGTTCCTTTGTTTGCCGTCTTTTCGCGTGCTTCTGCACAGAAGCCCGCCTTAAGGCGCCTGAAAGTCTGGGTAGGCAGGATGTGCGGGAGGGATCCTAGGACCCCTGCCATGGATTCCCTTTGTAACCCAAGTCGCACTCCTGTTTGATTGACTGGGTGACTGTCCTTGCCAGGACAGCCACCCTGCTGTGTGATTGACAGCCAGGCTGTATGAATGGGGTAAAACTGCATGAAAAGCAGGACTGGAACGAAAGAACCAATGAGGAGCTGATGGACCCCTACAAGGACTGAACCGCCCGGTGAAGCCCTGCTGCAGGTCCGAATCTTCAGACTCCGACGACAGAAGATCCTCCAGGAAACTTCTTCCCTTGAGCTGGTGGAACCAACCAGTTTGCCCAAACTGCAAGCCAGGACCCCTCCCCTGGTTGAATTCACTGTACAGAGCTACAGTGGGCCAGATAGCCAGGAAGGTCGGACCCTGCTTGGGTTTTAAGGAACTCACCTTTTATTTGTTGCTTTGCTCTGCTGCTGGTTTCTTCCCTGGGTAGTGCAGAACCCTCCAGTCTTCCTACTTCTGATCAGTCCGACAGTCGCTTCAGGAACTGTGAGCCTGCAGGAACTACCAGGAACGTCCGCCTCAGCTACAGCTTCATCTCCGTTTTAAGATACTGTGCAAATCCGGTTGTTTGTTTCGTTCAACCGCGGTGAAAGTGTTTGAAATCTTTCTCCAATCCGAGGGCTTGTCCTTCTCTTCTCCTTGAACTAACTTTTCTGCCAATCAACCTCATCCAGAACCTATGCCACAGACTTTACCACGAACTACCGTGAACCGTGTGATCTTGAGCAAAAGACTTTTGACCTAGTGACTTTGGCCCTAAGCCTTTTCTATCTGATTCTATCATTGCAGTTCCACTTGCTCAACTGCCCTGAGTACTTACCTGTTGGTGTGGTTACATTTTTTATTAACTTTGTCTTTCCCTCCCTTTTAAATTGCTGGAGTGCCATTTTGCTCCCACTTCATTTTGTGAGCTTAACTTGTCTGGAACTTATTGGGAATTGTGTGGTGTATTAAGAGTGTGATTTTTAAACTGCTCAGAATAGTGAAATGTTATATAACTGAAGAGTAAAATAAATGTATATTCTTTTACTTGAAAACCTTGAGTCAGTGTTTGTTTGAATCATAGTAATTGCTGTCCTTTGTGTAACTATTTGATACTACTCACTTACTCTTGAGATAAGTCTGGCTGCTCAGCCACTGTTGCCACTTTATTGTGTAGTACAGGCTTGTACCAAAGGTGAATTCGTACTGTCACTTGTAGTCTTAATTGTGTGTGGTGTTCCCCAAGGGTACTGCATATAATTCTGCCTAACACAGAGCCATTCGGGAGGGTTTGGTCATGAAGTAGTTGGAATCAAGGCATTCAGTGCCTGATGTGGATGGCCCCACAGAGACAGGGGAGGAAGGGCCTGTGATTGAGTAGGAGGGCATGATGCTGGTGGCATTACAGGTATGTTCCTCTTGTTCCTCTTGTGGAAGGAGGGGACTGTTGCTGAAAGCACGCTGGTGGAGTTGCTTTATAGGTGGGGCGTCACCCAGCAGGATGATGGTGCACATAAGAAGGAGGTCCTGATGGAATATCATGTCAGAAAGTAGCCTCAAATGGGAGGACATTCCAGTAGTGTTGTCCCAGGAGGCAGTTGAACTTCCTAAGGTGAACTAAGGTGAGGAGGTGCAGGAGGAGGGTGCAGAATGGCATTGCCCTGCATCTGCTATTGCAAAGAGTGGAAGGCAGATGCAAGAGTGCCTGTTGAGACTGTAGCAGTTGTCATGATCCTAGGTGTGGCAGTAATTTGACCACAATGGAAGACTGCCTTGAGTGATATGTGTGTTGTCTTCTGCAACATTGACAGCTTGGCAAAAAAGAGAGGCTTGCAGAGAGGCAGGGGCCACTCTCTGGAGTTGACTGCCTTGTGGAACCACATTCGTCTATGGGACAAAAGTGATGCTTAGGGTGAATGAGTCCTCCGTTGATCTCGCCAGTGACCTGGGTGCCAACACCTCCCAGGCCAGGGGTAGAGCACTGTGCCATCATTGGGCACATTTTATGGACTCCACAGCTTTTGAGGATGCCATGGAGAGGAATATGCTGCAGTACTCCACTTCCCACCTTCAGGGGTCTGTACAGGGGAGAAACAATGAGGCAGTCATAGGCGGAGTGACTATTCCTTTCAGCGAGAGTCCCCAGGCATTAAAGGGAGAGCACTCTGTGGAAGAGTCATTGAACATTAGAGTGTGGCTGAAATATGTGGGAGAGTCCATGACCTTTAGGGAGTGGATGTGCTCTGTGGGAGAACCTGTTAGGCTTAGGGGGCTGTACTCTGTAGAAGAACGGGAGAACATTAGGGGGTGTCTCCATTCTGTGGGAGAGCCTGAAATATTTGGGTGGTGGCCGAACACACTAAGGGGTTGATGTGCTCTGTGGGGAGTTTGATACCCTTACATGGTGGCTTTGCTTTGTAGATGAGCCTGAGAGGTTTAGGGGCGGATGCATGGTGTACTTGAGCCTGATAACCCTTGGCAAGTGTCAATTCATAACAAAAAGACAGTACTGGCAATAAAAGGAAAAAGCATGTTGTTGTCAGCAAGTCAGCAACTGGTCAAGGCCCCTCAGTCTGTTGTCACTACTACAGCTATCCATCTCTCCACCACATGCACCATGAAACAATCCCATTGCACCTTTCGGTGTCTGGCGTGTATATTGGGCAACAAATCACCACCATCACCTAAAGAGAATTGGCTATGGGCAGATATTTTATGGAGCCTGTGCAATTAAGCACTTATTCATTTTTATAAATGTGGATTATTCAAATGCGGCAGTAAGAGGTCTCTCCTACTATGACAGACAGTAGCCCCAAAAACTAAAAACTATATCCGACTGCACACTTTTGAGAGCAGGGGGCAGCTCAGAGATTCAATCGCAACACACACAAATGCCACTGGCTAGATGTAATGATAATTTCACCAATACTGTCCTGGGCCATCATCCCATCCCACAGGTGAAGTGTCTGGCAGATATGAATCAAGCATATTTGTACATGAGGACCGATCTATAGTCAAAATGCCAGAGTCACTGAGAATGTTACCCAGCAGCATATCCCCTTTTAGGTTGAACCCACACTGCTCACAAGGCATTCAGCAGGTGTCAATGATGTGCTAACCCGCCAATCCTGTCAGTCTTCAGTATGACATTCATGGTGTAGTTTGAAACCATTTGGGTTGGTTTATGTTATTCCTGCTGCCTGCGTTCTTTCTCCAAGTGATGTTACAAGTGAGGCAGCAGTGTACCCTGGTACATTTGCCATGTGTCTCTTCTTTGTGATGTTTGTTCCGAGACCTCCTCCACCCAACACATATGGATAAAAACCAGACACTTTTAACGTGAAATAGGGACTTATAGATGAAGCCAACAGGTACTCAATGTTATCTTTAAATCCATCCAACCATTGGGTCACCACCCAAGTTTGAAACAGACCCCTCTTCACCTGTGCCTTAGCTGTATCACCTGCCAAGACACCACCCTTAAGAAACGAGTCGCCATGAGCTCTGTGTAAGGAATTTTCCATATGAAGCTCTGTTGCAAAAATCTGTGATGCAGTGTGCCTGTCCAACATGTGCAAAGTAGAGCGTCAAAGTAAGGCCACTGAGATCTTTGAGATGTGCAGTGGCAACTTGTAGTGCATCTGCAATTGGCGCAGTACATTTTTGTCATGGTATGTCCAGCTGACATGCAAGCCCAACCTCTAAGTCACAGTGACCATTTCTTTAACAAGCTGACAATTGCTGATTAAATCATGTGACAAAAAAGTAAAGGAAATGGGAAAAGCTTGGGACCTGCACCGTGTCTTGCCAATTCACAAGGCAGCAGACGTATACATTGTCTTATGCAGCAAGTTCTGAGGCATTTGCCCCTTTGCCTCCACCTCCTCCACCTTCTCTCAGATATCAACTCATTGTGAATTCTATCCTGAAATCCGCGCATGTGCAATGCTGCCTGGTGTCACATTACATTTCTCTGGGACTCCTTTACGTTTGGCAGAGAAAGGAAAGTCCACCCAGTGCTATGTAACAGCCATGGAGTCTATCATCTAACCACTGGTCCACATTTTGATGGTGAAATGGATTGTGTGGCACACAGACATGCCTCACAATGGCCAAAATAAAGACATGGGGCCTCATTACGAGTATGGAGGCAGCCATGCCCTCAATAAGGGCATGGCTGCCTCCATTCCGGGTTCCAGTACCGGGTTCCTTCAATGAGGAATTACCGGGTCATTCCAACCTTGGAGGACCCAGTAATTCCTCATTGAAAAAACCCATCCCCATTCCCATTTGAGCCCCCCATAGGGCTCAATGGGGAGGGAGCTAATAACAGGGCTGTTAATAACGGGCCGTCATGAGCTCCCTGGTCCCCTTGCGGGACCCGCTAAAGATGTCTGGTCTGACCAGACGTTCTGAGCGGGTCCCGCAACGGGACCTCATAATAGGGCGTCCCGTAATGAACGGTGCCGGTCCCGTACCGGCACCCTTCATTACGGGAGCGCCAGGGTCGGAATGAGGCCCATACAATTCTAGGTCCGCCTTGCAAGAGATGAAAAGATGGCTGGGAATTTTTCAGCAGTGATCAGCTTTTCATAAAAAGCTGTTAGGAATGCAGGTTTCTCAAAAGAAAAATAGAACAAGAGGTTTATTGCTAACATTATAGCCAGGTTAACATTGAGCAGGCACTATCATGTGACTTGTGATCGTTTTCTCCACCCTCAAGCTCTAACACAATACTGGTCTGACACAACTGGGATCACATCTATGTATCACTTCAGTATTAGGATAAGGGCTTGGTTTCCCAAGAAATGACACAGCAGTATTTTCAGGGCTATTTGTGTAGAAATGTGGTGGCATGCTTCTTGTCTGATGGTATTGCGAGAGATGCACCTCAGATGTGTTGGCTTCTTCCCACGTCTGCATATGGTGTAGCATCATGTGGGACAGCAAAGTTATGGGACCCAAGTTGCACAGAATGCAAGTGGCCAGATATGGTTGCTGATTACTCTGTGAGAAGTACTGCCACACTTTCCATAGTCTTTGTTGGATAACAACATGTAGGCTGGGCTAACATGGGTACAATGGTGACCATGGTATTGTTGGGGCTCTAGCTGCCACGTGATAACGTATTGCACTTTGTGATGTTTGGTAGGAAGGTTGTTTCTTGAACACGCTGTACACAGGTGTAGGCCAAGCCTCTTCTTCTGACCCCGTATCTGTGATGGCATTCTTCTCCTCCTCGTTCTCCTTAGTATCACTGTTTTCCAGCAGCCAAGCACATTCCTGAATTTACACTGATAGATTATAATCTTCATCTATGCCATGCTTCATGTCATCTTCATCATCAACATTATTGTGTTCTGTTTTATCAGTGCATGGGTGTCAGGAAATAGAAATCTGTAATTTCAATCTTTTCCTGCTGATCAACTATATTGTGTCTTCTCTGATTTTCAATAAATGATATCTACTCCTCTCTCTCTTATGACTGTGAGATAGTGGTGGGAACTCAAAGTAAAATCTCCTCTGCCGGTCTCAGTAGATGTTTTTCATGATGCAAGATGACACCAGAGTGACCTGTGTGGGTGGGTGTGGAATATGGCAATAATGATAACTTCATTAGACCAAATGCAATTAAGACATCCCCTATAAACACATAAAGTGATGCCCCTGATGTGAAATGACAACTGAAAAGCTCATCCCCCTCTTTTGTGCCTCTGGCTTGATTCAATGCAACACATGGTAATTCACTCGATGGTGTCTCCCTCCTCCCTGGATCGCAGCTAGGTTCTCCCACAAATATTGCATGAACTTGTGTCTAGCAAAAGCTGTCACCAGGAATTCTCTGCTATCCCTACTCCTCTCCACAGTAGATGATGATTGGCTTGCGTGCCACTCACTCAAGTCAAGAGACAGACACTTTATGGTCTCTCCACCTCACTGAATCTCTGCAACTTCACCCACAAATGTGCATGAATGTGTGTCTTTTACAAGCTGTCCCATGGATTCTCTGGGCCACCTCCTTCTCAACCTAAGAATAACCCAATGCCATATGTGTCATCCACTTGCATCAAGAGATGGACACGGGATGGTATATTCCGCCTCTCTGAATCTGAGCTACTTGCTTTCACAGATTACATGTGAGCATGTGCCACGTTGAAGCTGCCCCATGGGATTCCCTGCTCCTTCTCCACTAACCGAAATTCACCCAATGGGCCATGTGTCATTCACACACTTTAAGAGGTGGACACTTCATGGTGTCTCCTACATCCCTGAATCTCAACTACCTTCTCAAACAAATAAAGTGTGTGTCTTGGACAAGCTACCACCTGGACTTCTCTCTTCCTCCTACACCAAAGAGTCACCTGATGGCTTGAATGTCATTCACTCTCTCCAAGAAATGGAGACTAGATGGTATCTTCCTAAATCTCAGTGACCTTCTTCCATAAATAGCTGCCCCCAGGAATGGTGTGCTCCTCCTACTTCTAAGAGCCACCTAACGGTCTCTGTTTCATGCACTCACTTCAAGTGATGGACACTGAATGTTATCTACCACCTCCCTTATTCTCAGCTACTGTTTGTAACTAATATTGTGTGTGCCTCACACAAGCTGCCCCCAGCAATTCTCTGCTCTTCCTCTTCCTCTTCTAACCTAGAGTCGGCCGATGGCCCATGAGTTATTAATTCCTTTCCAGAGATGAGCATTTTGAAGGTAGTCCTGGCTCAATGAATCTCACGTATGTGAGTCTCGCACTAGCTTTCCTTCGGGATTCTCTGCCTCTCTTCGTCCTTTCCACAGGGAAGTGGAGTATGGGGACTATTTCTGTTTTCCTTGGCACTTTTAGTCTTTTAAAGACACAAGGGGTCATTACGACCCAGGCGGTAAGTACACCAACTTTACAACCATGGTGTAAACTATGTTTACACCATGGTGGATGGCGGATTTACCGCCCCATTCCAAGGTGAGTGGGGCGGTAAATCCCCATTTCCCATTTACCCTTCCCCATTCCCATTTTTGCCCCATAGGGCATAATGGGAGTGGGGAAGGCGCTAATTACGGCACCGTAAATTACGGTGCCGTAATTAGCACCAAGGCGGTTTAGCGCCATGGATTTTAACGCCTGCTAAAAGCAGCCGTTAAAATTGGAATCAGGCGTTAAGGGTTAACGACGGCGTTAACCCTTAACGCCTGAGTTGTAATGAGGCCCACAGAATTGCTGGTAATCTCCTCTTTCCCAAAATCACTGGAATTTTCTCACGACAATAGATGCAAAGCAGAAACAAAAGTGATGCGCATGTGTCTCTTTCCACCAGGCAAGCTGTATTCACTCTCAGGGATTCCCTCTTCCTAGCCTCACCGGATGGCACTTGTATTGTTCACCTAGTTCAAACACTGAATGCGTTCTACAGCGTAATAATACTAATATCTAGTTTTATATAGCGCTACAAACCCACAGGCATGTAAGCGCTGAAACAACAGTCGATATTATCCATCTGCATGGTACTCAATTTATCAACTTCAGAAGGATGAAAGGCTGAGTTGGTCCTGCTGGGATTTGAACCTGTGTCAGTAGGCTGTGCACAGATGTCAGAACGAGCACTCAACTTGCTGTGCTACCTGATTGGTTTGTAAGAGAATGAAAATATCACAAACTGTATAAACTAACCCTACCCTAAATCTAACTCTCAGAGGCCTGACTACAACTTCCCTTCATACTATTAAAATACTCTGACTCCGGTTTCTAAACACTTCCTTAAATGTCCTAATCCTGTCTCCAGCCAGTAACAACCTGCAGCGACAAACACCTGCCTCTCTGAAAGCTGCCTGTGACTGAAAACAAACTCCAACTATGTGTAATCCTTTATAGCCGACAATGGCAAACTAGACTTAACCGCCTAAAATGTGTTGTCTGCAGGTACACCTGGTTGAATCCCCTGAAATTCAGGTGACTTAGGTTCCATTCGGGTACATTTTTTTCCAACTAGACATAATTTCCAAATCCCCATTTATGAGGTAGTACAATATCAACGGGTTTCTGGCAAAAAATGAGCACCTGTGATTACGTGGCATGTGTTTTCTAAATGTAAGGGCAGCTATGAATGCAAGGTTGTACCTGTGCAAGTAGAATTCTCACTAGGGCAAACTCTTCCTTTCTTTAAAGAAATCTATGCTTTAGGTGCATCTTTGCACCAAAGCAATCTTTCCCCTAGACATAGGGGCTCATTACGAGTTTGGAGGCAGCCATGGAGCTATTAGCTCCATGGCTGCCTCCAAACCGGGCTCCTTTACCGGGTTCCTGCAATGGGGACTTACCGGTTCATTCCGACATAGGAGGACCAGGTAAGTCCTCCTTGCAGGAACCATTCCCAATTCCCGTTCGAGCCCCCAGAGGGCTCAATGGGAATGGGGATGGAGGTAACAACGGGCACATGATAAGTGTCCCGTTTTTACCTCCCTCTTCCCCTCGCGGGACCCAGAAAAGACATCTGGTTTTACCAGACATCTGGTCCGGGTCCCGCAAAGGGAACCTCGTAATACGTGCTCCCAGAATGAAGGGGGCCGGTCCCGTACCAGCCCCCTTCATTCCGGGAGCGCAAGGGTCGTAATGAGGCCCATAGTCTTTTGCCTTGGTGCATAAATGCATTAGTGTAATGTGCTTTTCGCATTTGGGAGATTTGTACTATAGAGCTAATTGTATTTGCCCATGTGAAATGTTTAATTAATACCATTGTTAGCAGGGGATTTTAACCGCTTTTATCTTAGTTTCCTCCAGGAAACCTATCTTTTGGGTTGTATAGTAGAGAAACCTTTCCACCCCAATGCATTACTTTTCAGAAATGTGCATTGTTGACAGGCAGCATTGGTGGCAGATTCGCCCGGCCCACAGCGGGTAATGCGCTCTTTAATGGGGCACTGGTCATTACCATTTCAATTATTTGCAGGTAACAAAGGGGTGACCTTGACATCTGAAAGGACTCTCAAGTGAACCCCGCCTCCACGTGCACCCCTAGCTCTGCCAATGGGTTTAGGGCTTCAATGAATGCCAATGGGTCAACATATCGCTTTCAAATAAAAAGAACATAATTGTGTCAGTAAGCCCATATAAGTCTGCAACTGTTTAAACTTGGTGTAATGTTGGAGTACAGAATGATGCAGATTGTGTTGTAATTAGTGGACTTCACACGGTGGGGGGGGGGCATTGCCCTGTGACAGTGGCACAGCCTGATATCATACAGTCAAAGCTTTGTTATCAAGAACTTCATCAGCCATAACGTTCTATTCATCGGCACGGCTCATTGCCGGCGAATCAATGGCTTCTCCCTAACACCTAGGTCCACACATCCTGCACTCCCCACCCTACCAGAGACTCTGCAAACTGCTTCCTACGGTCTCCCCCCGTAGTCGCTTGCAGATGCCTTGCTGCCAATTGCCCAACCTCGCCCTACCCTGTTACAACCCCACTCCCTTTTTCTCTGCTTCCCTCACTGTGTTCTACCACCTGTGATGGTAAAGAGCTCCATTGCTTCCCGAAGCTAGGTCTTAGCTCAATATATACCCTAATAATTCTAATAAAACAAATTGGCCCTCATTAGGACCTTGGCGGAGGACCATGGTGCAATTTGCACCATGGTCCATGGCGCTAAGCTGCCAACTCCGCCAAGGTGGTTGGCGGACTTACCGCCCCATGCCGACCTTGGCGGGGCGGTAAGTCCCCAATCCCCATTTTACCCTTCCCCATTCCCATTCTTGCCCCATAGGGTATAATGAGAGTGGGGAAGGCGTTAATTACGCCACCGTAAATTACGGTGGCGTAATTAACAACAAGTCCCGTAGCGCCATGGATTTCTCCGCCTGCAAAAAGCAGGCGTAAAAATCATCCATGGCGCTACGGGAACTCGTAGTCTGGCGGAGAGGTACGCCATGCACTACGCCGGCGTAAAACCCTCTCCGCCAGGGTCCTAATGAGGGCCATTGTCTTTAAAAGCCATCCTGGATAATACTATGATAATATTAGTGGACAGTGCGCAAGACAACATAAGCCATCCTGGATAATACTATGATAATATGAGTGGACAGTGCGCAAGACAACATATCTTTGACCATTTCAACATGTTCAAAAAAGGATGCGGAATGTTCCCGATAGATGTAATCAAGACTTGCTATTGCTTTATCATGATTAATCGAAGTGTACAGAGCTTTCACATCAAGCGTTACTAGCAACATCCTAGGTGTTGTATATGCATTGTATCTCATAAGAAAGTAGGTATAGTACTAACTAATGGCGCTAGGCATTCATTTATAGAAAAGGAGATGGGTTCCATTATGCCACCGCCCCCACTTAGAATTGGTCTGCATTCCGGTATGTGCGTAAATTGCTTGTGTATCTTGGGCAAAAAATAAGAAAGTTTATTTTGTACAATGCACAATTTATTATTTGAAATTTTGTTGGGCTATATGCTGTTTTCAAAAAACCACCTTCATGCCCCATGTGGTTTTATTCTGGATATAATTTGGAATGGTTTTACTATTGTGTTACTGTTAAAACATGTATAATTGAATACCATTGCAGCCTCGGATGAAGAGCATTGCACCTCGAAACACGTGTCAGGCTGTCTTGACACGAATTAAAAACCAAGCACTTAGAATTGTGGGTTTGTGCGCAGACAAGGAAGTAAACCACCCCTCACCATAGTCTTTTCTCGTAGGCAACTTGCTCCCATCTGCAGCCCATGAACAAACCTACTTTTAGTCAGGGCGCTAATTCTCAATCTGTCCCCTTCTGCCAAACACTTTTCTACATCCTGGATAATACACTTCTGGATAATGATGTTTTAAAGTCAAGATAACAGAGTATTCGAGGTAGTAAAGTGCCAGTAAATAGATTAGAAATGTTGCACTATTTTCGAGAACTGTGCCAATCATAAACATTATCTAGCATATTTGATTGTCCTGTATAATATATTATCTGGCATATCTTACTATCCTGGAAACTTGATTCTCTTGAGCATGCCAGATATTAAATTCTTATTTCGTGTATCATTGCTGTGTATTGGGTGCTCTTTCAGTCCAGTGCTGCCCTTGTGTTTTCCTAAGGCTGGACCGGAGGTAATGGTGCTATGGTTTTGCATGTATCAGGGCACTGGGCCTTGGCTGGGATTATGGCACACCCTAAGCAGATACATCAATTAAAATTGTTCTTTTATAACACACTTAATACCAGGGACACGTTCCTAAGCGCAGGACCTAGGCTTGCTTTCAAGACAAACAGGTTGCCCCTGAGCTATCCCCCCGGCCCACTTAGTGAGGTGGTACTGAGCTGTAAGAGTGAAACGACTCCATTTATGGAAGGCCAAATTGAGTCCTGGATTGTGCTTTGGGTGATGCTGAAGGAGAAGTGCTCCCTATGGCTCCAGCTACTAGTCCCAGATTTCTGGAGGTTCCTGCTTGCAGTTTGTGGGCCTCATTCAAATTAATATCCTACTCTCCAAATTATTTGGCACACATTTTGGGTCATTGCATCAACCACGCATACCTATCGCTTCAGATATTGTTGACAGCTTTAAACCAAAGGTATTCAGACAGTGCACCTCTAACTAGATACTGGACTGTCCAATACATATTTGTGAGAGGAGTTCTTGCTCTCATTGCATTTGTTCTAGTTGTATCTTCAATAGTACTTACTGCCCCAAGCAATATTGAAGTTTCTGTTGAGGTCAGTGCCAAAACATTCACTGTCTGGACTTTTTGAACGATTTTTTCTCCATAAACGGTTCTAAACATTTTTTTAAAAAACAGAAAAAACATATGTTAGCATTTAGGTTTTAAGCTCAGCTCCATTCAAACTTCAGATGAGATTAAATGTGAAATAGTGACTGCTTACAGCAGAGTTTCGTCTCTTCATTCAAAGTGCGCCACAATAAAATACAAATCTGTTTGAAACAAGATGGAGTTGTCTTGAGCAAATTAATCTCAATGGAGTATGAAACACGAATGCACTTATGAAAGGAAGACAAACTTTGGCAAAGCACTGCATATATCCAATCGCCATTTGCGTCATCCTTCAAATTTGTTTCTTCAGGTACCACTTTGTATACAACCATGTAAACCTAAGGAGCTATATTGAAATTACTAGATGGTTGTTACGCTGCAAAGAGTCTGCAAAACATGCTGTTAAACTCTTTGTGAGGCAAATGCAAAACACACGCTGTTCTCCAGTTGCGTGCTTTAAAATCTTTCCTTTCGATATGTTTTTGAAATTACATGAATTGTTTTTTTTAATTTACTGGAGCCGTCTTCAATAGAGAACATATTCAATTTGTATGTGTGAATAAGGCTTGCTTTCTTAAAATGGTACTTCTAGAACCATTCATTCTTTTGAGTGAGTACTACTATCATTTTTCCCTGCTGCCAGGTTTATGATCCTTCAGATAAGTGGGCCAACCGAGGCCCACATTCCATTCATACCTTTCATCACCATTCTCTCTTTTTTTTCTCCCTGAGAAAGAACTGTTACTCATTTCTCTCTGAACACAATCTGATGAAAAAATATATTGGACTTTGAAAGTTAATGCATTGTCCCTCTCTTACATTTTGTCCGATTCAGTCAATCAAAAATACATTGGAATGTGGTTCATTTCCATTCAAATGCTTCTTAAAGTGTGTTAGGCAGAATCCCGTGCAGTGCCCTTGGGGACCACTACACACAATTAAGACTACAAGTGGTAATACAAGTTCACCTTTGGTACAAGCCTGTACTACACTGTTAAAGTGGTAGCAGTAGCGGAGCAGCCAGACTTATCTCAAGAGCAAATGGGCAGTAGTAGAGATTACACAAAGAACTACAATTACTGTGACTCAAGCAAACACTGATTCAAGGTTTTTGGTTGAAAAGTAAAAGTACATTTATTTCTAGACCATCTGTTCGCAAAACACTTCACTTCTATTAAATTAAAATCACACGTAAAATACACTACACACAACTCATTCACTTTGTGCAGTACAATTAAAGGTAAGTACCTTCGATTTTGACAGACCGGTGTTGTGAAAGAAAGACATTACTCGGAGTACAGATGCGACCACTTTTTGACAGTAATGACATTTCAGTCTTACTAAAGATACGCGTACCCGCGGCAAGAAATGTTACTGGAGTTAAAACACACTTAGCACATGAATCAACACTAAAGAGTTGGAGATAAAAATCATAGGCAATACTTTTGTCAAGGCAGATAGAATCAGAGGACACTTTCCTACAAGTGAATTAAAGTCAATAGGCCTGCGCCAGTGTCAAGTGGAACAGGGTTCCTGTTGCTGAGGATCACAAGGTTAGTACAGTTCACGATTCGAGATTTCCAGGAGTACTTAGATATTGTCAAAAAGAGGAAGCAAAAGTTATAAAAGGGAAGGAACATAAGGACAAGCCTTTTTGTAAGGAGAAAGGGGTTCACCCCAGTTCCTTGAAGTTGGACACAGTATCTTATTCAAAGTGAAGAAGAGCTGGTGCTATGGCAGTTGTTCCTGGTAGTTCCTGCAGACTCACAGTTCCTGTGGCTTCCGTCGTGGGGACAAGAAGGAGGACGTCTGGGGCGATCTGCACTACCCAGGGTTGAGGCCATCAGCAGCAAAAGCAATGGTGAATAAAAGGTGCGCTCCTTTAAAACAGGTGAGGCTCTTCAGGTGGTTATCCGGACCACTACAGCTGTGTGCAACGATTTCGACCAAGAAGAGGATCCTCTGCCTGTGGAAGATGAGCTGGTTGATCCCACCAGGCTCAAGGGAAGAAGACTGCGGACTGGATCTTCTCTTGTCGTTGAAGGGTAGATAGCGCAGGAGTGCAGCTGGGCTTCACCGGGACTCGGTAGTTGCAGCAGCCGTCTTCTTCTCCACTTCTCTTTGGTTCCTTGCAGTTCCATTGGCGACTCTGACTTCCAGCCCAAGAGTCCTGCCTTTTATGTGAAAATCCCCCATTCACGCAGCCTGGCTGTCAATCACCCAGCAGGGGCCCGGACAACCACCTTAGCCAATCATGACAAAGTGTGACTTGGGTTTCCAAGGATACCCTGTGCAGGGGGTGACTTCACCCTTCCCTCACATTCAGCCCACCTAGACACCCAGGCGCCAAGAGGAGGGCTTCTTGGGAGAAGCCCGCCAAAAGACGGTAAACAAAGAAGGCAAACCTGGTTTGCCACGCAAAGTAAAACACAAGAATGAATTTAACAAAAAGAAATGGTGAATAAACCCGACCAGAGCAAAAAGAAAGAGTATTTGGTCAAGCGGGTTTAAGTTTGAGGCTAATATAATAGCCTAGAACAATACCACGTTTACATAGTATAAACGCGGTAGAAAAGTTAGGGTAGATACCACTGCCACCAGCCAAGTGTAAATGTTAAATGAGCAAAACAAAGCTCAGAGAGGCACAGACAAAAAGAGATAGGAATTAACCATTTCCAGTACTCCATGTAAAATGGGGTGTACTGGGTCTGTAGTTTTAAATGACTACATAAAGTAAATGGCAACTTTACCTGTTTCTGGGGGACAGTAGCCCCAGAAAAAGGGAGTCAGAGGAAAGTCTCAAAGACAACCCTGTGTTACTGCACTGAAGGTGCTGTGTAACACACACAAAAAGTGGGGCTCATGGAGTGGTGTACTCCAGAGCCCACTATCACATAAACTGTAGAATTATACATGGCAAAACACATGTAAGAGTGGGAAAAAGGCTCACACTCTTACCAAGTGGAAAAAATAAACTCCAGAAATCCAGCAAAGCTGCTGGGGGACTCACTAGTCATAGAATGAGAATTCTCCCTAACAAAGTGTTGGAACAAAAGCCAAATAAATGGGTTTCTAGGAGAAACAAGATTACATGAGATTTGTGCTTGATCATAAAATGACGAGAATGCTTCCAAGAAGTGACAACAAGGTTCAAAGGGTGCACATTTTTCTGGAGTCTAGTTCACACATTAAGCATGTTAATATTCAGAAATAAAGAGATCAGGTATTGCAGATCCATTCTGGATACTTCAATGGAAAATAAAAAGATCTCTTTATCCAGAGTCGGAATCAGGTTCAAGCTACTATTATAAGCAATAACCAAACATATCATTCAATATATTGTTTGAAGGCTTCAAAGCCTAGTGATTCTCTTTTGTTTTGATCCATAAAGGTAGCCACCAGCATGAGAGAGAACTATTGATAGAGAAAATATAAATAAGTTTGGAACTTTTTCTGGCATTTATGAAGTGGTGCATATATGTGTTTACTGTGAGATCCCTGTTATCTAAATTCACGTCACAGTTAGGTGATTTGAAACCACCATTTCTCCTTGCAAATGGTTGACTTAAATGTAAATGGGTTTGTTGCAGCCATTCACCTGCAAATTGTAGGGAAATGTAATTGGAAATACTGTTCCCCATTCTGAATTTCAACAAGGGTAGCTATACATTTAATCATCCACATTTTAGCAAAGGTCTGAATTCTAACTAGGGCCAAGGGTGTGAAACTCATGTGTGTAACTCATATGTGAGACTCAGGCTGAATCTAAGAGATGCCAATGTTGGGAATGCACAGAACACATGCTAGAAAATAATCACTTTGCACCACGATACCACAGTTGTGGGCTGAGTTGCATTGAAAATAAAACTAACATACTAATTTACCTTATCCATTTTAACATATAACAAATTCCCATACTAACATTAAGGGCAAACCAGTCTATGCCGGTTATAAAAACTTGGTGCAGATTAATGGAAATGCATGGTAGTTTGGAAATGAAATAAAGTAAATGTGCAGGCTTAAAGCTGCACTGTGTCTGAATGGGGATGTGACAAATCAGAAGTGTGCAATGTGAGATCCATTCTGCTAAAGACATTGCATTGTTTAAAAAGCTTTCACAGCGGGAAACACAGCAATGAGATGTAGCTATTATTTCTGCTTATAGGCGGCGGTGATGGACACAGTCACAACATTCTTGGATTGTCTGACTGACAAAAAGGGAGGTGGTTTGAATGACACATGAGGTTTTAGAAAAAGGCTTGTAAAAGAAAGGGCTGGGTCATTCAGTCATTCACTGGCTTGGGAGCAGAAAGACTGGTAGAGGGCTGGTTCCAGGCGCTCTTTTCCTCTGGCTGACTTCAGGAGCAGAAAGGCTGGCTCGTTCGTCCCAGGCGAAAAGGGAGTGGACTGATTAGAATTCTCCTGTCATGTCGTGTCCAGTAGACGGAAAAGGGAAAAATCGCCAGCTGAAGCGGTGAAGGGCTATCCTGACCTTGCAATCTGAGAATTCACTGACCCCAATAGATCTAGGTAATTATGCAGTAATTGAGGAGCGTGTAATGTATGAAAGAAATATTTTACAGGCTGTTGTGAGATAGAAATATGTTTCTTTTTTTAAAGTAATTCACAATCTATATTTTACGTGGGTTCCCCATTAATGAAACAAGCTTTTGTTATGAGAAGAGGCTCACAGCTGCCAAGAACAGTGAGAAACATTCATAATTGTGCACTAGCCAGCAAGCACCAAATGTGTAGTTGAAGCTTATTACTAGAAAAGCTATACTGTGTGTGAGCCCCCTAATGAAACACATTTTATCCATGTTCAAGTATAAATTACTATAAAACGTAGCACAGTATAATGCATCTGTTAGTTCATTTTTGTGAATTTTAACGTTTCATAAAGCCACAAAACAAAAGAACAAGTTAGTTTCAGAGTTCTCATTATGTGTCTAAATTATAGTGTTAGCAAATAGACTGAGGTCCAACAGGTGGCAGACTCATCTTACTGCGTGCGGTAGTCCACATTACCACATGTGGTAAAATATAAGGTGATTGTTTTATTGTGAATAGAATTTTTCAGAAGCGCTATGCGTGTGTGTGAATATAACTATTTTGTGATATGACATGATAAAGTTATTTTGAAAGACAGCCAAAAGAGCATATTGTGGTATTGTACATAAGATACCGCAAGCAGGTAAGAGTGTACTAAGTCCAGTACTTGCTTACCGTTAGTGACCGTGGTAAAATATTTATTAGCCAGTGTTCTGAAGTTAGGCTCACCACAATACCAACAATTACCAATATACCACAAAAATACCACGGGATACCAGAAATATAGCCAAAAAGAACACTAACAAAATGATCTGGATTAATGTCACATTTGGTCATTTGAAACAGCGACTTCTGCCTTCAAAAACATCCATCTCAAGAGTAACGGGTTAATTGCAACTGTCAAGCATTTTATGATATAATATATATGATTTACTATTTGTGCTTTCAGACACTTAACTTATAAGCAATACAGCCTGCCAATAGACTGACCTAAAGTACTTTGTCTCATTCTTTCTTTTGTATGGAAAATGGAAAAACCTGCAGTAGCATGTTATTATTGGTTTGTTTTGTAAGTTGTTGGAGGCCATTAGTAATATGTCATTCCATTTATTGGGGTCATTTGTAGTCAATTGTTATATATACAAGGTCTAAGGTTAAAATGTGTTTCAATAGCGGCACATAGAAAATCCTTTGTTTTTTGGCTGCCCTCTCAAAGACAATGGTGTCACTACCAATCAGGTTATTAGGCATTGGTTCTTGTATGTCTTGTTCACTGTTATGATTTGATCAAGATATAAAGTATGTTATTATTTAACAATTAGCCCTTTGCATGATTCTCTTAAGAGGAAGGCGCGATATGCAAAGAGGTCAACCACAACACACAAGTCAAATATTCTCATGTCGTCTTTCGGGATAGACTATTTGGAAAGTAATGCTTACATTCTCAGGTTCCACAAAGCCTTCAACATCTAGAGCAGTCGAATCAAATTGTCCTAATGTTATGTTTGCGCTCCATTTTGTGTGTCACAATTTGCACAATTATCATAGGTGTATTGCTCTTCTCTTGCTACAGGAAAACCTACTGACGTTCAGAGAAACACAAAAGTCTTTCCTGGGAAGTGCAGGACGTATTATACAGTATCGTGTCTCCAAACAGTGTGAGCTTCACTTTCGCATTGCTAAGTTTAATTGCTGCGATACTGTGTATTACACTCCTGGAGAAATTTCAAGTAGGTATACCATTCTGAGAATGGTTCAATTCTACATATCAGACTAGTTTGTACATTAAAATACACTGTAAGTGACTCAATGAGGGGATTTTTCTCAGTAGCCGAGTACTTCTAGGTTTTTGCCAAGAGGAAACAATGCATAAGCATTATATTAACTGCCATGTATGAGGCACAGTGGTCACCATGTTCCTTAGGTGGGAGCTGTGTTGACAGTTCCCTGACACCCCCTAGATTTGTTTCAGAGTATGGCTTGCTGACTTAGGGCCTCATTACAAGTTGGTAATACCACTGGGATACCGCCCAACATTAATAGCGCTACCGCAACTTGATCGGGTGCAGTTTGTGCCGGATCATGAGTTGCATGGGGGCCGTAAATCGCCATTCCATATTGGCTACAAAACTGTCCATAAATTGTCATTTTCCACCCAACTTGTAATGTGGCCAGCCCTTAAATGCAGTTGTAATACCAATAGCGCCACATTTAAGGGCTCAGGCCAAACTCATGATGAGGTCCTTAGTTTGGTCAGTGATTGTGATGCCTTATGCAACTGCTGCATGTCCGTGTTCGTGTACATGTACATGTGTTCATTACAGCAGTCAGGTCCCACAGCCTTTAATGGCACTTGCATGTGGTATTATGTTTAATGTCGCAAAAATATGTGCACTTTTTGGCATGTGCTCATACACACCAGCTCCAGTATGGTTGCCCAAGCTCGGTTTTTTAGCTCAGGATGGAGAGTGAGTCTGTTCATCATGCTAATTGTGGTTTGTGGCCAATTGTGGTTGGTTATGTTATAAACTCTTTCACAGTACTGCCCAGAGGCATAACCAGGATTGTCTAACAAGTAGGGCCTGAGGCTAATGTAGTTGGGCCCACATTAGTGACATTAACATCTGTAAATGCTGTCACTCCACTTTGGAGTGGGACTTTACATATTTTGGGTGGGCCTTGCCCGCTCAGGCCCCACTCTGTCTACGCCTCTGGCTGCCTACTCCATGGTGGCTAATCTTGGTGATTGGGGCTTATGTCTTAGAGTGGTCAGGCTCTGCGACACCTTCAGTTATGCCTTTGTAACTGTATTGGTGCAAATTATATCATTATCATGTAGTTGGAGGAACATATTCAAAAAGATATTAGACACTCAAAGCAAATAGACATTAAATACATATTTGATTTCACATTTAGAATGATGTGATATCAAAGAGTAATATAAAAGCTGGGTCTGTAATTTTGTATAATGTTTAGTGTAGATTCAGCATCACAACCCTGACTCAGAGTAGGTGTCAAATAATTTAAAAGAAATGTCTCCATGATTGTGTCCGCGCAGGCCAAATTTTATACTGAGGGGATGCTTGCCATGAGTTTTGGATGAAACAGAGGTAATGATGTCCAATCATTGCCACTGATTGTCAACAGCCAATAGCCACAGAAGGCATGGAGAGAAATAAATCCCAGAGGCATTTTGCAGTCACCGTCTTCTTCAAGTGAGTTCTTAGGGGATCTGTGTATAGATGGGGAGCTGGGCTGAGGATGACAGGTATCCGAAGCCCCGCATTCTGGCATATCATTTTGTGTATCGTAATGAAGACATTGCTTTAATGACATCCACCCACTTACACAAGGCCCCTTCTGGCCATTTTTGGCCTGGAACGAAAAGGAGGAACAGATGTTAGGAAGCACATAGTTTGCACTTAGATACAATTTGAGACAAACCATCTAAGTTTTGAGTGAGCTTTGGCAAGGCAAGAAAACCTGGTACCCTGCAGATTGCACCCTCTGCGGCTGGTGGTTCAGAACGGTTGAAAAGATCTACACTTGCACTGTCAGAGGATTTTGATTGATCGTATGCACTTCAAGGCAATACATAAAGCACCAGGTCATACCCATGGGCTAACACATTTCTACCATATCTGTTGATAGTTATTTGATTCATAAATAGAGTAGTAGTACAGTCAAGCTAGGTCAAACCTTCCTGAACTTTATTAAATCTTTAAGCCCCAATAACTCTTGAACACTAATTAAGCAATAGTGCCGCATTGTGATGGCTGTGCTGGGTGGTAACAGCAAGTGACATAAGTTAGTAGACTTGAAGACTTGAAGAAAGAAAGGTGTTTTAACACAGGGCATGTTTCATTACCACCCAGAATGGCCTGAAACAGGTACCATTATTGCTGTTAGTCCCTTCTGCCAAACGTAGGGGTGCTAAAGGCCAGGATTTGGAAGGAAGACATGGGCTGCAGTGAGCGTGTATTCCATTTTGCCACACAATCATACACACAATTTGTGACTATTATATACAGAGACCATGTCTCGGTGGGAAGACCCTCTTCCATATATATGGTTGGCTTGGATCATTGATGACTTGAAGTGTGGAGCCAGAGTGCTCAGAGTATTGTACCCAAAACTCTGTGATATTTTTCATTGTACCAACAGAATATGTTGTGTTGAGACCACATGTTGGACCACATGTTGGATAATCAATCCTACAAATATGTGACATTTGTTCAGAAAGGGCCCTGTTCCCTTTTGTGAGGCAGTGCAGGGGGTTTGACCTGAGTGTGGAGGTAAATGTAGAGCGCTGACATGTCAGGGCACAGAGAGAACGCAGGCATTGGGACAATCTGGAGTGTTGGTCCTTGAGTGCAGCAGCAGCGGTACCATGTAAACAGCGGTACCATGTAAGCGTGCAAGCACGGTGCACAGCACTTTATTTAAGAGGTTCAATTAAGGTTACCTCCGTAATATTTATTTTCTAATCCCTATTTTCTACCCTCCTCTGATGTGATTTCTTGATTGGGGAGGGGGGCCTGGAGGTGCCATTGGTCCTACTCTGCATTTTGGAATTTTAGCCTTTAGTTTTCTTATATTTATAAAGAATAATATTACATGTTTTATGAGCTGTGTCTGGTGATAGTCAAAAGGAAAGTAGTGATGTGGCTTCCTTCTATCCCATAGGAGAAAAGAAAGATGAAAGTATTACCAGATGATAGGAAATATGATGGGCAAGAAACAGCCAAAAAGAAAGCAAAGTACTCGCAGGGGTCTCAACTAGCCCAAGCAGGATGATTTCACATCCTAGTTGAAACTCTGGTTGTCTAAGTGGATCCAGTACTTTGGTTAAGAGCAACTTTGCCATTGTGGGCTTTGCGGTCTGAATTGTCTGGATGATCTGGATCCCTGTGCGACAGGTCAGATGGTTGGAACCGTAAGGAGCACCATTAATCTCCTGAGCGAGACCCACCAGATTGCACTGAAGAATTTAGAAGCAACGGTGGAGGTACTTGCAGCAACGCCCTGTGCCAAAATGAGATGTGGCAGATTTTTCAAAATCTCTCTTGAAATTTCTCACTCTCAATCCCCCCAAGTTATTAAAGGCTGTATGACTCAGCCCAGGCCCCAATGAGAAGAAACCTATGACTATTTGTGCATCAGAGTGAGACTATGGAGAGTGTGGTATTAGCAGGGTTGGCAGCAAGCGCTCACAGCATTATGACACATAGCAGAACAGTGCAGGAGATGTCTGCAATAACCCCACCCACATTGATCCACATATGGTAAATGGGGTTCTTCAGGGCTTTTTGGAATGTGCTTGCATTTACCTTCTGCATATTCTTTCATTTAAATGTTAAAATTAACATTCCTGTTTCTTTACTTCTTGTAATTCCTTAATTTTATTACAAATCATATTAATCTGTATTAGGCAAATTCATTCTTCGTACACTTCTGAATATCCCAATAATGTCATTGTTCCAATTCCTTATTCCTGAATTAGAACGAGCGGCGTGATAACTGCATGGTTTCTGGCTTCCTTTTAGGAAGCCAGAAACCATGCAGAAGGACATACCAAAGCCTAAGGAAGCTCACCTAATGTCTGAATATAGGATAGTAGCCTAAGAGTCAAGAATGTGTAGGCATGTATTAAAGTGGAATTTTATAGAGATGTAACCAAGGAAATACATAGTAGCCTTGGATGAGGCATTTCGAAGCTACTACATATATATGTAATACGACGAGCAACATTGAACATGTGCACACATGAATTACAATTAATTTTGAGAACAATCAATGTAATAGACAGCGCATAGGTGGGTACCTCTAGTTTTTTCATAACCGGGGAGGGTACCATCATAACTTTATTTAATACCAGTGATTCTATGGATAGGGTAACATCTGGGGAGAGGGTAAAGAATTTGCATGGGTTTGAGGATCATAGTTTACAGTTGGGCGCTAGGCAAGAGTCACTAATTGGTGCTTCACACATCCTTTCTTGGAATGCGGCAGGATTGAGATAGAAAATGCATGATGACAGTTGGCTTGAATTTATAAATAAATGTGACATTCATTTTTTCTCGGAAACGTGGGCCAATGAATCTCCTCATTAGATAGCGATATTCTTTATGAAAACCAGGCTAAATCTAATCCATGCGGACGGATGTCAAGAGGCTTAGAAATGTATGTATCGACAGCACCCAAGGTTGTCCTTCGGGAGGATTCAGAGCCTAGTTAGGACCTTTTATCTTTAAGTCTCCTCCTTGTGGGTGGCAACTGTCCTGTGCTAATATATTTTCATATTGTGCCAGGTAGAAAAGATAATTCAGCTCCTATGAAGATATTTGAGAATGATGTAGTGGACATATTAGAGAGCAATCCAAAAGTGATATTAATCACAGGAGGGCATTTTAATACAAAGAAAAGCAAAGGAAAAGGACAGAGTGCAATCAATGTTAAAAAAGATAAAGCATGGGGGGTCTGCCTTTAATTACATTTAGGTCATGAATCTGCCCAAATTGACCTTTATTAAATGTATTTCTTGTGGGTTATCATACTCAAGTTGTAAATGGGTGCATTCTTTCTAACCATCCATTTAGAGTTACATTTGAAGGCCATCAAGGTAGGTCTATAATAGATCTTTTTTTTTAATCAAAGTTCAACAAAGGCAAAAGATAGTGGAAATGCAGGTGCCTAACCCTGATGACCATCATCCTTTGAGTTTGGTATGTCACCTAGAGTCTACAGGGAACTCTGGATGTAGGTATTTAGATGTACATTTGACATTGAGTTGGAGAAGGATTCATTGGGATAATGTGGATTTACCAACCCTTTATGATCATGGTTTGAGGCAAGCCGTGTCGTGTATGTTAGATTGTGCTAAGGAAGATATACACACAATCACTCTGACTGCAGCATAGAACGATCTAATAAGGGTTCTTTCAAAAATGTTGACTAAAAAGGTTTCTCATGAAGTGATGAACCCAGAAAAAGGACTGCATAACCAAAAATGTAAAGAAGTGAGGAAACAGCTTTGGAATGCTCTTAGGATGTGGCCAAGGAATGGTATGTTGGTTGTAGAAAAAAGAAATAATATAAAATGATGTGTACTATAAGGAAACCGGAACTAGTACAAAAGAGAGACCCATGTTCAAGCATTAGAATGGGGAACCCATTTAAGTAGCATTGTCCAAGCATGATAAGGACTAGGGTTGCCCGTGTTGGGTTTAGGAGATGACTGGGTTGGCTGGTGAGTCTCCTGATATCTCATCATATGTCAATGGTATTAAGGCAATACAAGCTCAAAAGTCAAACAAGTTCCCCTGACCATGGTTCATGTCATCTGATTTAGATAACTCTGGTACAGACCTATTAATGCTCAATTGCAAAGAGTAATATAATTCCTTAAACATGACATTGCACAATTATTTTAAAGGGCATTAAATCGATACCTAAATCTTACAGACTAATCTCATTCCTGGATCGCTCCTCAAAATTGTTGGGGATCCTGTTGTGTGAACAATTAGTGGATTGGCTTACACCAACCAATATTCTTTCGGATACACAACTTGCATTTAGAGAAAATTAGGAAACATTTCACCAGACACTATATTTTATGTTGCTAGCCTCTAAGAACACAACTGTTAAATAATAGTCCCTTTATCCAGCATGTATCTATTTATCCACAGCTTTTGATTTGCTAGACAGAGGGTAGCTATGGACAATCCTTTTAGATTTAGGTATTTCTGAGGGATTGTTAAAACTATAATCATGTTAGATACGGGTATAAAGTGTGTGGTGAGATATAATCCAGGAGTATTTGTACAGCTCTATTTGGGACATTTAAGGGGTCACGTCAGGCGTTTGTTCTGGTGCCTATCATATTTAATGTATATACAGATGCCCTGCAAAAACATTTGAACAGACAACCCCTGATGTCATGTGGGGAAAAGCTACCCTTGTTGGCCGATGACATAGAACTCCTTACAAGGACGCCAAGAGCCCTCTCGAAACTTCTGGGTGGTTAAGCAGGTTTCATGTCGCTAGGAAATTGAGCATATCATCAATCGTCACAAAGTGTATCCAGGGTACTTATGATGAATGCCCCCTCCCCTGCCAAAGAGAGAAGATTACTTTGATTATCTAGGAGTACATTTTTCTCCATGTGGCCAGGAAAGAGCACATAATTGACAGAAAGCCACTAAGATGACGCAAGCTATTGTGGGAATTTTCCTCTTCCCAAACCATGTTAGAATCCAACACATCACAACAATGGTAAAGGTCTAAAAAGCTAAGGCATGTGCAATTGTGCTTTATGCCCATGGAATTAGAATTGTGGTATTTTAAAGGCCAGTGTCTCAAAGCACCAGTTTATCAGTGGCTTGCTGTTCAGGCAAACCCAAAGGCCAGTTTATCAAGGAAAATAAATACAGAGGTTCTGTTACATGCTCGAGCCACTAACATTAGATGTTTAATTATATTTAAAAACACTCAACTCAATAAATGCAAGCCATTGGGATTGTGAATCCTCATTTGGTAGTTTAGTTGTTGTCAGCAAGGAGAACAAGTGAAGAGCTCTAGAAATCTTCTTACAAAGCGCATTCATTAATTTCATGCCTGTAGTCATTGCCGATTTTCTCATCAATGTGTGAATTTAATATATTTAAGATTAAGGTCCTCAATGCAAGCCTGGTGCTAAATCGGTTGTAAATCTGCCAATTTAGCACCACATGTGTTTACCGTGACCTTCACTCTGTCCCAAGACGTTACCACAGGATTGCCGGTGGTGAAAGGCGGTGTAAATTTACAATTTTTGGAGTCCATAGGACTACTTGTTTTTTCGTGGCATAATTACACTGAGCCATAATACTGCGTTATATATCTGCTGATTTCTGGAGTGAAAGGGAAGGATCTACCGCCAGCTTTTTACAGGAGGTGAATCCTCTAATTTACCTCCAAACTCAGAATTCGGTGGTGTAGTACAGTACTTCTGCGACTGACAAAAAAAAGTAACAGTAATGGAATTGCCACCACTTTTTTACTGCACCATCAAACTTGTAATCAAGCATCTTGTCACCTTCAATGCAGTATTGGGAGTGTGGAATGGGTTTAGGATTGAGTTGAATACTTGCCCTTATTGTGAAACTGAACTGGAAATGTTTTTGCATTTTCTTTTTTTTTCCCAGCTTGTGCCTGCATTTGCTTGGGCACAGTAATACTTACCCCATCCAGGACCAAAATCATCCTCATCGGTGCCCCCACTAAACAACAACTCACCCAACAATGGCTCAATGTTATGCACTGAGATTTGATCAGAGGATTTGATCAGCAACACTCCGATGCATCATAATCCTTAGGTTTCACCGTTTACAGCAGCCTGTCCTTCCAGAAACACCGAGCCAAGACAGCCCAAATGGCCAGGCACCAAATCTTCAGCCATTGCAAAATCAAACCCTTCACCTCGCCGCAGAACTTCCTAACCATATTGCAGGCCGTTGTATTCTTGCACATCGCTGTGGGAAATGCCCTCCTGACAGGGCTCTGAGCCGCTCACTTGGCTCCCATAAAAACAGATCACCACGCTGCAGCACGTCTTACTACGGGTGCGCAGAAATTGGACATTCCCCCTATGCAAACTACATTTACTTCCTGTTCAGGGTGGGATATTGTTAAAGACTGCATGTATGATCTAAAAAGCAGTCACAAGAAGCATACAGGTGTACCCGATGGCTAACCACCTCATATCTGGTGGCACACTGTCCTCGCGCATCAAATCAACCAACTGACTTGAATCACAACTAGTCCGCAAATAGGGGACCCCCAAACAATCCTTCTCTTGTCACACACCCACCCTCTGGACCTCAATCCTGTTAGCAGCTTGGAATGCCCCCACAATTCTCCAATTTTACACAATTCACAAAACGTGGATTCTTCAATAATCCCTGACCATGAACTAACCCCAATGAATGCATCAACTGCAACTCACTACTGTGCTACTGTTAAAAGATGACAGACCAAAAACTGGCTACCACACCCTGTACAGTGCTCTGATGCTAGGTCCGCACTTTAAACAATAAAATAAAAATAAATAAATAAATACCGGTTTTAAAACGTGGATGCAGATTTAAATCCAACCTGCTTTATTTTATTTTTGGGAGGATCAGACTGTACCTTTTGAGTTGGATTCCTTTATTAATCGGGCCTTATTACATGTTTACCAGTCTACCGCTGGCAGAAACGCAAGTAAATCACCATTCCATGGAGTCCCATACGGTATGCGGTTACTGGCAGGCTACAGGATGCACAGAATGACGCAATTCGGGCCATCTACGGCATGTCCAAATGCGCCCACGTATCTGATGCTCAGAGAACACTACACTGGCTACCAGTGCGACACTGGATCACCCACAAGATACGCTGTCTTTGTAATGCCAGCCAATGCCTGCCCAAAATACCTAAAGGATCACGTGAAGGCACACACATCAGAGCGACAACTCCTGTCCTCTGCCTACCCCATCCTTGCACAGCCTAGATACAAACTGGCACGCTTTGGGGGGACATCATTTGACATCCAGGCCCCCTTACATTGAAACGTTCTTCCCGGGCAAATAATCCTGGCTAAAGCGCTGTTCAAGAAGCACATCAAAACGTACCTATTGAATCTCAACCCAGGTTAAGTGTGGCCCTGCCCTGTACATTCCCTGACTCCTGACCCTTGTCTGTCCCAACTGTCTTTTTATGTGCGCTCCGAGGCCCATGGGCATGTGGTGCGTTATAAAAATTAAAATAAATAAATAAATAAAATGATCGCACCAGCACATTCATAATGAGGTCCTCCATCTTAAAGGACACTTTACAGTTTTGTTGTAGAATCTACTTGAACCTTATGGGGATTGATGTTAACCAAAATACGCATACAAATGTATAATTGTACTTTATCTTTATAAATGAATCCTGGTTTTCTTGTTGAATGTTTTACATTATTTGCAGTGCAATCAAATATTGTTGACAAATGTCATTTTGTTATTGGTTTTTTTATCTGATGTTTTTAGATCTGTTTTGACGTTCTGATTGTCAGGAATGACAATCACAGTAAACATAAAATTTGAAACTTTGGAAATTGTGCAGCAGAAGGTGAGGGAAGTCGGGGTTTGTTCGGGGATTGATGGGGTGAGGAAAGGTGTCTGGGCATTTGGGGAGGGCAGCGGGTTGGTGCAGTGTGCAACAGGGAGGCCCAGGAGGGGGGAACTGGCCAGCAGGGTGGAATGCGGGCTTGGAGCTGCAAATAAAGCCTGAGTTCTGTGCAGGGGCGTTGCTAGGGGGGGGCTAAGGGGGCTGTAGCCCCTGATCTTTTGGTTGTAGCCCCGGATAGAATCTCAGGAGCTACAGCCAAAAGACTAGCTAGCCCCCAGTCCCAACAGTTCTGACATCAGCGTAGCCCCGGGTCTTTTCCAGACCTAGCAACTCCCCTGGTTCTGTGCACTGTGATCAGCTGGCATGATGTCAACTCCAAATCAAATGAGCAATTTTTTCCCCTGCAGGTGTACAGTTTCCAGGGCTACATTTGTAATATATTCTGATCGTAATAACGTGCTTCATTTTTCAAAAATATTCAGACTACCACAACCGGTCATCGTGTCTTTCTCGTGTCTACTGATGAGTCCGTGAGTGTTTTTGCTGCTTTAGACTCGTTTCTCTACTGTACAATTCCTAACGTTTCATCTCTGGAAATAAAAATGTTTTCTTACCGTGTGGTCTGTGGTTTGGTATGTGTGTTGAAAGGTAAATACACAGTTATTTACGCAGTACCCACTAGTTCCATTCTGTCAGTTTCTAAATGCTCACAATTTTGGGAGTCATGGTTACTGAGACACAGATATGTGAGTTACTTTCCCCACAATTAGATCATGTGGTTGAGTGGGAAAGCAGTGATTAGAGCACAGTTTTCTTGGACACACTGGCGGTCATGTTCTATAAAATTATAATTTGACGGCGGGGAGGCATTACATGTCGACATGCACGTAGGCGGCTCCAAATGCCAAATCTTCTACATGCTGGAGTGCATAAGTGCAGGGCAAAATGTGGCCTACATGTGTCTACACTGCTTTTTGTCATGCACTTTTTCATTCCACTCTGCAAAGTGAGTAAACTCTGCCTGGCGTGCAAGAATGCAAGGAAGCGTTTACTTTTGTGAGCGCTGCATGCCATGCTTGCATGCCCTAGCGGTGCTCACAATTCAAATGAAGCCGTACCCAAGCGTGCATGTAAGCAGTGTTCCCAATTGAAATTACACCCTGCCGGCAGGTTCGCATACATGCTTTGCGGAAAGCATTTCATTTCAATGTTGGCATTTCTTAATTTGGGTGAGGGTGTGCCCCTTACAAATGAGGGAATATGACTCCATATATAACTACTTCGTACTACCAAAATATGCTCTTGTGCCATCAAGCAGTGGTCTGCAAGCTCCACCTGGGTGGTGGATCACGCATGGCAGACACTCAAGAGTGCTGATTTGAAGGGGGTTCCACACTATGTGACAGTGCAGTTATGAACCTCAAACCCCGCATGGGGGTCCTGGCCCCATTCAAATCAGTACTTCTTTTTTCCGTGTACAAGGATTTAAGTCATGTTGCACCCCTCTCAAGACCTGTGTGTGCACTCTAAAGTGACTTTTTATTTTGTAAGGGGGTGCACAGCTCAAGGATGCATGCAGCGCATCATGTGTGCTCTGCGCCAGCAGCAGCGCTGGGATTTGTTGATCCAGCCCCAGGTTTGAATCTTCCCGATGAAAGGCAGCTTTATTATATGGAATGGTGTCCTTTGATGATTATGACCTCTCTCCAAGATACAGCTGCTGGCATGGTTCTTTTGGAAAAAAGTCAAAACTGCCACATCTGTGCAGCCTGCTGGCTCATAGGTGCTAATTCTGCGCTCTGATGCCTTCGGGCTCCAGCGTGATACAAACTGATAAATAAATAAATACAAATATTTTCCCATGAAAGGAATATCAATTTTGTCTGGGTTATAATAATTCAACATTAAATGTACCACCAAAAGAGCTTCATAAAACGCAACCCTTATTACTCGTGTAGATTTTGTATGTATTTTTGGTTAAGGGGCTTGGAGGTCCATCTTGTCAGGGTCTCTGCAATACTTTCAATAAAGTCGAGTGCCATGTTAGAGAGAAAATACAGATTAACCATAGGTGGATGAGGGAAGTAAAAGGATGTGTATTTTACCTTTTTCCAGGTGAAAACATAGCCATCAACGTTCAGCACGGGAAGGACATAGAAGGTCATTTCTTTTAGAAGATTGGTCATGGTCTTATCCTTTCCATAGGTGTTGGTGGCCTGAAAATATCATAAACAATTGGGTTTGAGTACATGTGGGACATGTGGTTCACGCTTCTAATAGCCGAGGATGTAGAATGTGTAACATCTCAGCTAACTGTTGAGGTCTTCTACTGTACACAGTCAACATTACGTTAAATAAAATAACCCAAAGGACAGGCGCCTCACTGAAAATGAACTTAGGGAAAACCATAAGAGTTTGATTCACAA
Organism: Ambystoma mexicanum; assembly: GCF_040938575.1. Taxonomy (NCBI): domain Eukaryota; kingdom Metazoa; phylum Chordata; class Amphibia; order Caudata; family Ambystomatidae; genus Ambystoma; species Ambystoma mexicanum. Next base: position 722,813,563 of record NC_090932.1, read on the forward strand.
CAAAGTTGACATGTGTAACTCTGACTTATATCTTGAGAGGGCTATTCGGTTCAGAAAGAAATTGCTACGTATCAGTCTGACTCCTGGTTTTCCACCATTAGGCTGAGAGTGTGACTGCAGGAATCCATGTGATCTCTGCGCCGCCCGTAACTGCAGCAATGAAAACGTCGACACCAATTACGGCGCGGCGCAATGATCAAACAGATCACTTTACCCACCTCACCCACCCTGCATACCCCTAAAATATACCCCCCACCTCACTTACAGTCACGGTGGCACACTTTTGTCTGTGCCACCGACTCCCCGCTATACCTGCGGTGCCGGTTCCTGCCTCTTGCATGGGTCGGAGCTGACGCGGCAGGTTTTTTTTTTCATTTTTTTTAGCTTTCTTGTCCCCCGCTTACCACAATGTTAAGCGGGGGACACCCCCGCAACTCCTGACTCCCGTTACTGCCCCCAGGGAGAGTGGGGCGCACCCCCGTAATCACTGATCTGCTTGAGTGCAGTAATGGGAGTCAGTCATTTGTGCGCACCCAAAGTCGCAGTGACTGTGGGGTGCACAAATGAGGGCGATATTATGGTATGAGCCCCATCTGCAGTAACGTAGAGCTACTCATAGTAACTTCTCTGTGAATCAAATAGTTCTCTACAAGGGTTTTTCACATAGTAGCTACTCTGTGAATCACCACCGTAGATTGTTAAACCATTCCTATCCCAATTCTATAAGGTAGGTTCTTGATGCTGATGGACAGATGGTACCTTTCTCAGGACACCTTTGACTGCATATTGTCTCCAAGACAATTTGCAGTCAATATGTTGAAAACGGGGGTGACATAGCATGGGTGCATCTAGGAGGGTATAGTGTGATTTTGGAGTCCGAAAATGTAGTAGCTCTTCTGACTTGTCGTAGGTAGGTCAGATATTAGGTTTAAAAGCTAATTCTGACAGTGGGAAGTAGCCAGCAGAAGTTGTGCAGCACGGACGAGACAGAGTAGGCTTATTTAGTCAGCACAGTCTCTGCAGCTGTCCTATTCAAATCATAATGAATTCACAGTCTGCTAATATCCCACTGAAAGCCTTTAGAAGGAGGAAGAACCACGCAAGAGGGTTGGAGCATGTGCGCTAAAACCAGGAACATCCTTTTTGGACTGTTAGGTCTGAGACCATTCTCTTTCTGCACAGCTGCCACTGAAAGCTCTAGCTCCTATAGCTGCAGAACCATGGCTAGCGCAACGTGTTGGTACTGCGCAGGCGGCATGTACAAATACCTCAAAGCACCTGCATGAGTGGCAGCATATGGATGTTAAGGAGCAGTCCGCTGGGGCGAAATCCTCAGGGAATGCTACACACTGTTTTAAACTGTGGGGCTGTAGATGATGGAGGCATTTGGAGAAGAATGACTAAAAGGATGAAGTTATGCATTCTGAGTCCTTGATTGCCAACACTACAGAGTTCCTGAGTGTGAGAAAATCATCTGAGACGTATAGCTTGGTGTGCAATTAGGACAAAATGAAATATGCTCTCCAGGAGTACATGGATGAGTAATGGCTAAACTTGCTACTCAGACCGCACACTTCTACATACCAACAGTGATCCCAATCCTAAAGATAAAAGAGGCACAGCTAAGAAATATACCTCCTGTTGGAAACACTAGCCGTGACACAGACTCAGTAGAATTTAAGACCACTTGTTTCTATGGCCTGCAACAAGAAGTGGTCTCCCAGTTAGCTCGTGAATTCACTAGAGAAAAATGTTTGCAGTGGATTCTTAACAGGGAAACAAGATGTATGAGGTCATTTCACATGAAGGAAAGGTTAAGGAGTCAAAACAGCAAAAAGTGAAAGAATCTGCCCCTATGGTGTTAGAAATCAAGTCAGGAAAAAGCATGCCATTAGAGACTGCTCAAATGAAGAACGACACACCACAGAACCAGAAGGGTGTGGCCATGCAGAGAAAAAAGCACCATTCAGGCTACTTTCTTTTAATCTATAGATCCCAGCCAGTGAGACACTTACATTAGTCCTAGGTATTTTATTTATTTATTGCATTTATAAAGCGCACTAAGCCTGGGGGCATTGATGCACTGGTTACATCAACAGGACAGAAATGACATAGAACACATACAGCCAAGTAATAGATACAGTCAGAGCAGTGGAACAGATATCACCAGAATCACATACAGGTAGATACAGTCACAGAAGTGGAACAGACATCACCAGAATCAAGGCGGTCATACTAGAGGGCTGTTCAGCGAGAAGATTGAGATTTAGAGTTGTTGCCAGAATACCCAGTACAATTGTTTGGATTACAATGTCAGGGCAAAGGAATTCCAGGCCTTGGAGGCTATGACCGGGAAACTGGACCCTCCAGCTCTCTTACATCTACAGCCAGGGATGGTGAGTTGGTGCGAGTGTGAGGAGTATGTGGGTCTGGAGGTCCAGGCTTTGGAAAGTTTTTGCATTTGTGCTTTATTGCTAAGATTTTGAATTGTAGAGGAGCAGGTAGATGCTTTCCTGCCAGTTCCCCCCCCCCTCACCACTGTCATATTGGAACAGTCGTAGAAAAGCCATAGATGACACCCCTATACCGCATTGAGTGTATGCGAGACGTTATGCACTCAGACAGCCATACAGAATGTATCCTTGCACTGAAAAGTGTGGAAGGCTGTCGCATGGAAGAATGCTACATGGAAGTTGTCGCCTGCCAAGATGTCAGAACGGACCTGTGGACGGCATGGACATACATTAAGATGAAATCTGAAAAGGGCAATGTGATGCCATGAAGAAGATATATGAAACTATGTTGAAATGATATGAAAATGCCAAGTAACGATGTGACTGAAGCACTTAGAGTAACTTTCCCTGAAGCTAAATGAATCATGGATCTAAAAACAATAAAGTAACTCACTGACCAACAACTGTAAATACGCAGTAATGCAAGGTAGAAAGCCAACAGGCCTCATTACGACCCAGGCGGTAAGTTACCGCCTGGGTCGTACCTTTACCACCATGGCGTAAACTACGTTTACGCCATGGTGGTTGGCGGACTTACTGCCCCATTCCGAGGTGAGTGGGGCGGTAAGTCCCCATTTACCCTTCCCCATTGCCATTTTTGCCCCATAGGGCATAATGGGAGTGGGGAGGGCGTTAATTACGCCACCGTAAATTACGGTGGCGTAATTAACAACAAGGTCCCTTAGTGCCATGGATTTTAACACCTGCTAAAAGCAGGTGTTAAAACCTCCATGGCGCTAAGGGACCTTGGAATCAGGCGGTAAGGGTCGGCGCTGTTTACGCCGCCGTAAACCCCTTACCGCCTGGGTCCTAATGAGGCCCAACGTATAGAAGCTTGCTATAAAGAAATATATATATAACGCGGCAAGGACGGCTGTGTTCGGAAAATGGACGCAGGCTCGAATTTAATTTAATCAAGCTACCTCAGAGACAGGCCGAGGTTGTAAGAATCAGGAGACACATAAAAACAGTTGTGTTTGCCGACGATGAGTCAAGGTTAGCCTCAAGTTAACAAAGCTATTTTCAAAGGATAAGCACAGAGCACAAAGGGAAGTACATGGATAGGATCTGAATGTGGGACATTATTCATAGATGCAAGAAGATGAAAACATCCGTGAGAGCCAAACCATTGGTCAATTAAAAGTGTACAAAGTTCATATGAGATAGAGCGAGCAAGTCTCTAGAGGCCAAGAAGGGTAACAGCAGCTTGCACTAATCCTTATATGTTCTATAAGTAGTTATGTTCCTTTCACCAATCCCTTCCCTTGATAGGTTTTGTATTTTTGCACATAGAATGACGTCATAGATGACGCATACTGGGGTATAAGACCTCCATGCAATCAAATTTGGTTGTGAGTGTGCAAGCATGAGTCCAATGTTTACAAGTTGACCCTGCTTCATTCAATTGATAATAAAGTAGTTATTTGCCATATTCTTTGAGTCTGTCTGACTATTTGGTCTGAGATCCAATATTGTAATTCCATCAAGCACAAAAGATGCTTCAAGGTGCTAGAGCACAGAATGTGATGGGCTCCCGTACCTTTCTTCTTGCTGCGGAAATGTGTTCTCGATTTGGGATATTGAGTGCTACTCTGAGGGTATTGTTTTGGATAATTTGCAATTTGTTAATATTTTGTGTAGTTGTACCTGCAAATAGCACATTGCAATAATCCAGTTTCAAGCCAATTAGTGTTCTTGCAAAGTTGATGCAATTGTCAGGAGACCGCAAGGGTCTGCATGAATTGATGAGTTTAGATATGTGTGCCGCAGATTAGGCAATTGCATTGACCTGCCTTGATAAGGAAAGGGTGGCATTGAGGTATATGCCCATTGTTTTGACTTTGCTGGACACTTGAATGGTGTTGACCTCTATGGTAAATGATTTGTATGATGGATCAAGTTTGTTCAGTGGCATTTGGGAACCTACCAGGAAGAGTTCCATCTTATCGTCATTGAGGCACAAGAGGTGGGACGCCATATAAGCATGTATCATGTGATAGACTGAAAGCAGATTGTTAGTGTTGGTGGTGTAGTCGCCAGTGAGGGGGAGAAGGATCTGCATGTCGTCTGCATAGTTGGTGTATGAGACTCCTTTATCATCAAGAAGGTCAAATAAGGGTTTGGTAAATATATTGTATAATGTTGGGGAGACACGTGATCCTTGCGGGACACCACTCCTGACTGGGACTGGTGAGGCTGCAGCGTTAGTGGAGAACACTCTCATGGTCCTGTCGGATAGGAATGAGGCAATCCATGAGATAAGTCTAGGAGAGAAATGGGCTGCTGTTGGCAGGTGGTGGCATAAGATTTGGTGGTCCACCAAGTCTAAAGGGGCCGACTAGGCCAGTAGGAGAAGTAAGGTTGTTTTTCTAGTGTCTTTAAATTCATCCTGCTGATTTATTTAGGTCTAGCAGGGAAAATTCTGTTCCGAACGGAGGTTCGAAGCCCCTTGGGCGCAGACCGAGGAGGTTATTAGATTCCAGGTAGGTCTGGATCTGTAGATAAGCTGCGCAATTCAGAATTTTAAGCATAAAGGGGACCATGGTGATGGGGCGGTAGTTAGTGGAATGTCTGGGTCAAGGGTAGGTTTTTTTGAGAAGTGGTTGGACCAATGCATCCTTAAGACTCTTAGGCATGTAGCAGGAGCAGAAGGAAGTATTGATAAGGGTAGTCATAAAGGTTGCAAATGATTCTGCGCAGTCCTTGATGACTGTTGCAGGGCATATGTTTCCCTGGCCTCGAGAAGGTTTAAGCCCTTTAATGATCTGATTGGCTTCGAATTCAGTGACCGGTTTGAAGTCAAAGGTGGGATCATTTTGTACTGAAGCGTGGGGCCTAGTATTACGGTTAATAAGAGTGGTGCTGTCCATAGTGTTTCTTTTAGAAATTGTATTTTTGGAGTTTGTCAATTTAGAGCAACATGGCATTTTAAAAGTTGACACACCAGGTGCTGTCCTGAGTGCTGGTGGAAGGGGTGGGCACTGGGGACACGGACTTGCATAGTATAGGGAAGAGCTCTCTAGCACTAGAGCTTGAATTAGCAATTCTAGTATTAAAGGAGGAGCTCTTTGCAGAGATGATGGCTTTTGTGTATTCCTTTGCTGCCAAGATAAAGCAAGCTTTGTTGGGCTTAGTGGAGTTTTTGCTCCATAGTGTTTCTGCCTTGCATTTTAGTAGACAGAGGGCTTTGAGTTCAGGGGAAAACCAGGCACTGCAGAGTGCGCCTGCTTTAGCTTTCCATAGTGGAGGTGGTGCAACAGTGTTGATACCCTGAGTGAACATTAAGTCATAAAGGTCTATCAGTGCTGCGCGGTCATTAGGTTGAGCCTGCGGGTGTACCAGTGTATCCATAAGAGGCAGAATGTGGGTTTTGATTATATTTTTGTTGCCTCTAGCGGCAGTGGCCGGGAGTAGTGGGGCCTTTGGAGGTGGGTCATTAGACACTGGAATATTAAATAGGATGAAATTGTGGTTGGTCCAGGGGCATGGGTAATTGGATATGACGGCTGTGTTACAGTTGAGGTCAGCTAGCCAATCCAGTGTCCGCCCTACGGTATGGGTGGCCATCAGGATACAATGGCCAAAGCCTAGTGCATTGCAGGAGTTGGCTAGAGACTAGACGTTAAGATCGGACTCATCATTGCGTCCCAGGTTGAAATCCCCTAGAAGTAGGGTTTCGGAGGTAGGTGTGACATTGGCAAGGATGTGCAAGATGTCCTGTTTGAATGAGAGGAGAGGACCAGTAGCACGAAAACTATATGTATGGTTATCGTGGAGGTATGAGGGAGGCTGAGTTTAGATGTCAGCAGTTCCCCAGTAGAGAAGGCAGTGGGGTATATTTTTCTGACAGTAAATGAGGCTAAGAATGCGACCCCACCGCTTCTGGAGTCTGTCCTGTCTTCCCGATAGGTGGCATATTTGGGTGAGATGGCGAGCGACAATGAGGGGCCAGCACAGCATGGAGCCATGTTTCAGAGATGGCTAAAATGTCAAGGCTGTTATTGGTGATGAAGTCTGGAATGTCGAGTACATGGGCTAGGATAGACCTAGCGTTCACTAATGCTGCTTTTAGGGGAGGTGGCAACGGTGAGGTGGATTGTTTACCAGATTTAGTCTTCATGTGAGGATTCTGTTGGATAGGCTTGCTGTTCTCCACTGTGCTATTGGTGTCATCAGGAGGGTTGAGACATATAGTCGGGGTACTGCTTGACTGAAAACAAGGTATGTCAGGTTGTGTGTCTATAGCATTGGGACTAGACATGGCTCTGTTATTGGAGAGCTGCTCAATTCCCTCTGAGGTGTTAGGTGTATGCCTGATGGTGAGGGCATTACAGGATGGGCTGCCAAGTGAATCTGATGCCTCAGGAGTGAGGTAAGCTCTCAGAGGTTGTGTCTCTGTGGGTGGTAGCATAGGTGGAATATTGTACCATGCTGGAAGGGACTCCAGGAAGGTGGGTGCTGGCGAGGAGTCGGCTGGGATAAGTGGGCAGTCTGGTCCAGGTTGGCTGCAGGATGATTGAGTATGTGTCAACTTGATACGTGCTATGGGTGGTGGCACCACAATTTCGCCTCAAGGCAGCGTAGTTAGTAGCAGGTGCCAGTGAAGGCAGGGAGCAGCTGTTTTTCTGTGTGTAGGGGGCTTGTGATTTCCTAGCACGCATTTGTAGACATGTTCGCATGGAGGGGCATTTTACGTGGCCCTCCTGGATGGTCCAGGGTTGATGGGTGCGTGAGGACAATCATGCCCATCTGGAGTCTCCCAGACAGGGCATAGTAGTAAAGAGTGAATCATATTTTAGCAGGGAGGTAGTACCTGGATTGGAATGGATGTTAGTTTTGATGTGGGGCTTGAAAACACATGAAGGGAATACATAGTGTGGGAGAAAGGTGGAAGGAGGAATCGCTGCATGGGTCAGAAGGGGGTTACACATTGGTATCTTAGTAGTTGTCCAAAGTTGGGGTTTCGCTATGATATGGTAGGGCCTAAAAACACCCAAAGTCAATTGCTTAAGGGACCCTACCAGGCATTGGGGGCCCAGAGTAGGTGTAACCCGGCTACAGTGGTATATGGCAATCAAGCAGGGCCAAGATATGTAGATAGGTTTATTGAAAATGGAAATCAGCAAAGAGAGCAGTATCACCCAAATGAGACACACAATGTAACTCATAGCCCTCACCCTATTGCCGGGCCCTCCACAGGCAGACTATAGAAGAGGATGGCCAAAACATCCTCCCCACCTCCTCTGTCCTGGGAGTTCACGGGAAACACAAACAGAAAGTCTCCTGAAAGCAGCTAAAACAGACCGTGTTAATTTGAATTCAACCAGTACCAGCCTAGAGCACAAAGGGATGAGGTTAAGATGTGATTTTGAAATTGTATCTATTGGGTTGTGATGTGTATTGTTATGATTTGTACGGCTGTTTGTAATAGTGTAAAGGCTTATGATAAAAGCATATGCACTTAATAGAAATTGTTTAAAATATACATTCCAATGAAATACAATTCTAAATCAACTAGAAGCATATCTATTGCAAAAATTTGAATTTCAAATTACCAAAATAGTACTTTATTGTCCTAAAATTTACCATACAACTTTTCATATTTCAACCACCTTTCACCCAAGTCCCTTCCACCAGAATTATCACTGCATGTTCTTTGTATTCAACCCTCCAACAGGAGGACACTTGCTCCTAGGTTGCGTTTACCCCAGCATCTTGCAATAGGCAGATCCACCATACCACCAAACAGCCATCACCTCTTTACCCTAAAAAAATACAACCAGCATTTGTATTCAGTCAACATATTTTTATCTCTGCATATTTTGTTATTATTTACTTTTTAATTACTATTGTCAATGGATAACTCACAGAGATATAAATTGTCCCATACCTTCCTTGTGGGCAGGGGCAAGGAAGAGAAGTTGAATGCTTTTCTCTGCTCTACTAATATGTGCAAGATGTTTTCTTAATATCAATATCAATAACATGTTAACATATGGAGATGGTAGAAAACTGCATTCACTGTGTGCATGTGCCCCAAAAATTACTGACCTCCTTCAGAAACCATTGGCAGAATGCAGGGGATATCCATTCCCGGGCGTGTATCCCACAGTCCATAAAGATGGCTTTCTTCTCAGAAGTTAGTTTCCCAACCTTTTTTCAATGAAACACAAACATTACAGGACAGCTGCATTGTTTTTAAAATGTGAAATATTTCTAATGTGCATACATTTTAAGGAGCTGGAACAGTCACATACACACTTGCATTTTCCTAAACACTCTTCAAATATCCATTTTTTCTCGATGTTCAGCTACAGATGACTGTGGCTAATCAGTGATATATACCACAATTGTTCTCAAGGTTGCAACCTTTGGTTTTCAAAGATGCTGATTCACACAGAAGCAGCTCTGATTTAGCATTGACCCAATCCTCGAGGCTGATTCAATTCACGAAGAGGTTACTGTGAGTAATCTTGATTTACTCCTGACTTATTAAGTCAGAAGTGAATCAGAGTTACTCCTGGTAACTTCCTTGTGAATCAAATAAACCTCTCCAGATTTAAGCCAATGGTCCCTCAGACTTACTCATAATTGGTTTTATTTTTGTAAATGGGGCCACATAGTTTTGTTATCCCTCCTTGAAGATTGGAAACACACTTTCTAACCAACACTCTCAGCATGTGAATGAGATGAAACAAGAAAGAGTTTAATTTATATGTGTTATATCATTTCTCGCTGTGCAACAGGTGTAGTTGTGTTCGCCTTCTCTTCGGAAAAAAAAACACATTGAGGAATGGATGGGACTATAGGAATACTGTCCCCTGTATTCGGAAATTAATGCTTTGCGTGAAAACACGACCAATACAGAAGCAAAAAATAACTACCTGGAAAAAAGTACCCTCCATCAGGTTGTTGCTAATGATGATTGTATTTCCATTGTACAATCAGAATACAGAGGAAACATTGCCCATAATGTGTGGCAATAATCACTAATAACAGGAAAAGTTAAATGTTGGTCTTAAAAGCGACGACATTATAGCCAACAACACCACAAAAAGGTTACCAAAAAGAGGACGTTTGATTCATGGTCCCTGCTCTGTGCCCCTCACCTTTATATCATATTCTACCATCAGTTGTTTTACGTTCAGCTGATGGAAAGTATCAAATCAAGGAAAAACTATTTTTCATTTGGCTTTTCATTAAGCTCTACTGTGGCTGGGAGGAAAGGTTATGCTATAGTTATGCTATAGTAGTGCCAAAATAGGCAACGGTGTGTATATTATAGGGCAACACTAGTCGCTTTATGGTTAAGGGGAAACCCATCATCCAGAGCAAATGCAAATATTCTATGGGTAATAACCTTTGAGCCGTAGGACAGATCACAGCGACATTTGACATTTTTAATTTGGGGCCGTGGCTCCCCAGAACTGGAAGATTTCATGCAAATCCGTGTTACTCTCCAAAAGATATAAAGGGCCTGTTTTTCACGTTTCCATTCATTTTACAATTATTACTCATGCGCATAGCCCAAACCGCTGGACAGATTTGCGCCAAATAAGGAACAAGACTGCAGCAAAGTGCTCAAAGCAAATCCTTTGTTGTCTTGCTGTAAATCTGTCTGGTAGTTTCTTTGTAATTTGGGGTAGAGCGGGGTGCCCGTACCTAAAAAAGTTATTTCTGTCTCCGATGTTGCATTGCTGGTGTCAAGGTTTTTGACTTCTGAAAATCTGCTATATGGAAATTTTGATTTGATTCTCGATTTGGTGTTGGAAACTTCCCTAAAAGTATATATGGGGTGGTAATGGGGTCGTTTTGAAGACAGGGTGCATGTAGGCAGGGTAATAAAAGATGATTGGTGAAGGTTCGGGGCTTGGGGATAGTGCAAATGATTTAATTTTGAGCGTTTTGCCGAGATCACCCTTAGTTTCCAGTGGCAACAAAAAATTGGTAAATACTTCAAAACAATAATATATTGAGATGTGGCAATCACCATGATTGCTTATTAGGAAGAGATGGGTATTTTAAGTTAATTTAGGAAGCAATCCGTTTTTTTATATAAAAAAATTACAGGATTGCTTCCTAAATTAATTTAAAATGTGTGTGAGGCCTCCCCCTGGCTGACAGTCGGAACTTCCAGGCTGTAGCCAAGATACTTATCGATTTTTCTTTCATCGATACATGAAAGCTCTTCCATCAGTAAGACCAGAGGGTCTGTAAACCAGAGGGTACTCTGGAATAGACATGGTTCTGATATCATAGACCATAATCCCAAAAACCAGATGGATAGATATTGGGAAAACACTACAGTCTGACCACAGTTGTCCTGGATCTGGCTCGCGCCATCCCGCAAACAATGGCGCTACAACAACTATATCCTACGTGATGCAGCAATTAGGCTACACGTCAATGACACCAAACAGTGTTTTTTTTTTTTTAAGAGAACTACAATGGTGAAACAGTGGCTGCATCAGTTTGGGATGCAGCAAAATGCATGCATAAGGGGAGAGTTATTTGCAAAATAGCTGCGTTCATGAAAGCCAAAGAACAGCAATAAGCCCCAGGAAAGATGGTGGATCAGGGAGAAGCAGAACATAAACATGCAATTCTGATCCAAATCCCATCCAAAATGATCAAGCAATTACAAAGCTCAATCTCCCAGTTTATATGGGCCAAATAACTCCCTAGAATTCCCTGTAGGATTCTCATGAGGGTGACAACATAAGGGGTACTGGGGTGCCTAACATTCAACGGTACCTGATGGCCAAAAAGATCAACAACATCCTGGACTGGTCAGCGGAACAAGTAGACAACAAATGGAAGCAGCTAGAACAAGAGGCGTGCACATGTCCCTTATCACACCTACCGCTCTTATCCGTACGGTATAGAGCACTGGTGGGAATTCTCTTCACCTCAACATGCTGCTGGTTAACATAGGGAATGCAGGCAGCTAAATAATAACCCTGGCCTGGTCCCCTTTCTCCGATAACTCAAAATCTGGATTTCACCCCGGGTCTTCACAAGAACGCTTTTGCTAGCTGGGAGAGGGAGGGACCGCTAACTGTAGAGAAGCTATTCAGTGAAGACAAGCCTCTCACTTTCGTGCAATGTAAAGAACGCTTACACTTTTAGGAAGTTGAACCTACTTTAGATACAAGATATAATATGATATGATATGATAAGTCATTTATAACGCGCCTCTACATAAGTGTTTCTAGGTGCGACAAGACAAAGGAGGGTAGACAGAGGAAGGACAAGACAAGCGATCTTACTAGGTCTTGTATTACTCAGATTGTGCAAGTGTGAAACGCAAAGAGCAGGAGGGAAGGGAGAAGGTGGAAGTGCAGTCCGGCCAGCAGTGGCTCTGAGTAAGTGCAGCCAGTGCAGCACAGCTCTGGGTAAGTGCACGGAGGCAGGGGGCTGAAGGGTTACAGTTACAGCCCCTAAGTGCGTGGTAGGCCCATAGGCAGTGCATGGGAAACTGATCAGGGAGGAGCCTGGTACCCAATAAGACTCTGAGGGTAGCAAGCAACCAGTCAGCACAGCAGAAACAGGAATGTCAGCAGGGGAGAGAGAGAGAGAGAGAGAGAGATAGAGAAAGCAGAGGAGAAAGGGAAGGTCTTGAGCTGCTTCCAGATTTTAAGGTGGTCCAGCTCAGGTTTGAGAGGACAGGGAAGCCATTGCAGAGGGAGGCAAATGCAGAGGAGAGAGATCTGCCCCACTGTCGGCCTTAGCAAGTGTCTGACCCTCAGAGAGTTAGAGGACACTGAGTGAAGGGATCAAGAAGGAAGGTATTTCGAAAGAGAGAGTTGGATGCAGTGTGGGCCTGGCCCCAGAAAGACTTGTGGACGATGCAGATGGTGTTAGACTTGATCCTTGCAGCCACCGGGAGCCAGTGGAGAGATTTCAGGGTTGGAGAAATACGATCCCTGGGCTTGAGGCCAAGGACAAGTCTTGCCATCCTCTCCTGGATTAGTTGCAGAGGGTGGGAACTAGAGGAAGGTAGAGGCTATTGCAATAGTCTAGCCTAGAGAGAACCAGGGCTCTGGAGATAGTGAGCTTCTGGGAGAAAGTGAGAAAAGGAAGAATAACTTTGAGGAGGTGCAGCTGGAAGTGGGCCTTCTTGGCAAGGTCTGTGATGTGAGATGAGAAGGAGAGAGTGGAGTCGAAGATGACACCAAGGTTTTCACCCCAGAGGAAGGAGAAGGAAGAAGGCCCAAGGAGGGCGGCAGAGTGAGAGGGAAAGTGGAAGCAGGGGTCCCAATGAGAAGGATCTTCTTCTTGCTGGCATTAAGTGAGAGATCATTGGAGGCACAGCAATCCTGAATCGCGGATAGACAGTCAGGAATGAGTGAGAGAGAAGAGGAGGCTGTGGGGAACCTGAAAGAGAGCTGAGTGTCATCCACATAACATTGAAAGTTAGAGGAGAAGGTAGAGATCAGGTGGGCCAAAGGGGCCAAGTAGACATTGAAGAACCAGGGTGAGAGGATAGAGCCCTGGGGAACACCGCATGTGGAGATAGAGGTGGTGGAGAGAAAGGATCCAAATTTGACCTGGGAGCGTCTGTCCAGGAGAAAGGCGGTCAACCACTCCAGGGCCTGATCCATGATGGCCAGGTTCTCACTGAGTCGATTGATCAGGATGGCATGATTGACTGTGTCAAATGCAAAGGAAAAGTCAAGCAGGATGAGGACAGAGGGCAGACTGGAATCAAGATTAGTGAGCAGATCTTCACGGGTGTTCAGGAGAGCAGTTTCATGCCTCTGGCTGCTCTGAAGCCAGACTAATGGCCATGGAGACAACCAACAGATTCAGTGTGGAGATTAAGCTGGGAGATGGTCAGCTTTTCCAGGAGTTTGCCCATGAAAGCAGTGATAGAGATTGTACAATAGTTCGATGGACAGGTAGGATCAACAGAAGGCTTTTAAGGAGGGGGTGCAAAAGAGAGTGCTTTTGGAGAGGGGAAATATCCAGTGGCGAAAAGAGTGATTGCAGAAATCGGCCAATGCTGGAACGATGGTGTCAATTTGTTCCTTGATTGTTCTGGAGGAGCAGGGGAGAACCTGTTTGGATGATGCTTTCATTGATCGGTCAAGTCTAGAAACATTGTCAGATGTTTTGAGAAAGAAAGAGGAGAAAGGAGGAGGAGAGGGAGAGGCGGCCAAAGGGGGGCAAGAGAGGAAGGGGGGTGAAGAGAGAGGACAGGATTTCCTGCGTTTTAGTGGTGAAGTGAGAATCTAGAGCTGTGCAGAGGACCTGAGAGGGAACAGGAGAGGTGGTGACTGCAGAAGGATTGGCCAGCTCTTGCAGATTTTAAAGAGTTTGGCCATGTTGTTAGAGGCCGCAGAGACATGGGCTTGGATGTGGACTCTCTTCTTGGACCGGACAGAGAGTCTGTATTGCCTTTGGAGCAGGCGGCAGGCCAGTTTGTCAGAGGATGCGCCTGAAGACCTCCACTTCCTCTCAGCCACCCTGCACTTGCATATCAGGGTAGTGAGGTCAGAGCCATAGCATGAATTGCACTTGGAGGTAGGCTTCAGACTGATTCTCATGACAGGGGCAAGGACGTCCAGAGTGTTACAGATAGAAAGATGCAGGTTAGAGAGGGCTGTGCCAGAGTGTGATTCAGCCGCAGGCATAGGCAGAGCATAGAAAGTAGAGGCAAAAGCATCCACTGACACATGCTGCATGGGTTGAATGGCCAAGATGATAGGTGGCAGGGCGGGGGTAGGCTTACCCTGAGGAACATAGAGTTTCAGGTGAGAGGAGAGCAGAAAGTGGTCAGTCCAAGAGAGAAGTGGTGAGAGGGTTAGAGAGGGGGATGTCTGAGGATCTGAGAACATCCATGGTCTGTCCGGCAGAGTTTGTCAGACTAGAGGGTACAATGGAGAGAGGGAGGTGGTCGCAGAGGTTGCGGGAGAGCTCAGAGGAAGGTTTACAAGCATCCATGTGGATGTTGAGGTCTCTGAGGAGGAAAAGATGAGAATTAGAGGCAAGGGGAGAAGAGGAGAGGTAAGCACACTCTGAGATGAAGAGGGCAACCTGACCAGGTGGCATGTAGATGGTGACCACAGTCAGAGAGAGACCAGGAGAGATAGAGAGCCTGCAGACCAGGTATTCAAAGGAGGAGTATGTCTGCATAAGAAAAACAGAAACATGGACGCACTCTGGAAGATCAGAGCAACTCCACCACCGTGTCGGTTGTTTTTGGGTTCGGAGAGGATCTTGTAGCCATCAGGGAGGAAAGTGTCAAAACTTGTGACAGAACCTTGGTGAGAGTGAGGACATCCAGACAAAGTTCTTTGAGGAAGTGGCAGATGTCAGAGGAGTGTGTGACAGCAGAGCGAAAGTTGAGAGTAGCGACGGGGAGCAGGTTGCCACATTTGAAAGACTTCTGGGTTGGTGTACATGCTTAAGGTACGGCCAGTGAAAGTGGTAGAGGGACCAGAGAGTGGGCAGAGGTGGTAGCCGGAGGTGGCATTGTAGCCAGAGAGGAGAAGGCAGGTGTCATAGAGGCAGCAGAGGCAGCAGGGTGTGGCAAAGGAGCCAGAGTGGTCCTAGTAGGAGTAGTAGGAGAGGGGAGGAAGTTGATAAAATGCAGGAGACGTCAATCGAAAAGTAGGAGGTTGGGCTGGGGGGCCTAGACCAAGACAGTGCCATTCAGATATACATTAATAATGGTCTTGGAGGAGTGGAAGGATACCAAGAGGACCTTCCACTGAGTGCCACCATTAATGGAAGATATAGGAGAGAGAACCAAGACCATATGAGGAGCCATAGTTCTGGAGAGGGAACGACAAAGAGGATGTCAGTGAGAGTCTCTCTGGAGGAAGAACTGATGTTGGTATCAGCGAAGGCCAGGGTTGGAGACCAGGATGTCCCTCTTGAACTTTTTCCTTGCAGACTTAGTGAGAGGGATAGGATAGGAGAGAGAGTAACAGCTATAGAAGATGGGGGAAACGGAAAGCTTCATGGAGGGTGCGATGAAGGGAAATAGGAGGGGGGTGAAAGAGAGAAAGGGAGATGCAAAGCCCAACGCTGCACATTGCAGAATGTACAGAGGGGGTGTCCCACAGTAGGGCACAAACAGGAGGAGCAGACAGGTGACACACAGCAGTACAATAGTACCTCCAGCGGGGGGAGACCTTTAGAGTGGAAGAAAGCTTATAGGAAAACAGTTCACAGTACAACAGTAACCACAGTGGATGGGATCCTAGAGTGTGAGAGAGACTAATGGGACACAGTTCACAGAACAACAGAACCACGGTTGAGAGGGCCTGTAGAGTGGGAGAGAGCCTAATGGGACACAGTTCACAGTACGATAATATCCAAAGTGGATAGGAACCTAGAGAGGTGAGAGAGCCTACAGGGACCCAGTTCACAGTACCACAGCACACCACAGTGGATGGGAACCTAGAGAGTGAGAGAGGGCTTAATGGGACACAGTTCATGGAACAAAGGAACCACAGTTGAGGGCACCTAGAGTGGGAGAGAGCCTAATGGGACACAGTTCACAGTACAACGGTAACCACAGAAGGAAGGGACCTAGAGAGGGACACAAAACACACATATGCTAACTGCTAGAGGGGAGATCCTAGGGTTGTGCAGGGACAGAGAACATTATGTCAGACAATAAGGTGAAGTACGCTCAAAGGCAGAGTAGTTAAGTAGAGAGCAGTAGTGGCTGCTACCACTTCAGTATCTGATGGTTGATGACTGTGCAGCGTACTCCCAATCTGTGCCGCTAGCCCTTCATTGCCAAACACATGTGTCACACAACACCGCGCCCTTAGCCAATGTGGCCTTTGCCGCAGATGGTTTGGTCCTCTCTTCTTGAAAGATACACAGCATGGGCATAGCACAACATGGTATGTTCGATCGGCCAGCGGCTCCTGCGGCCCTGCATCGCACAACAACGCACCCCTAGCCAGCGCTGGCTTTGCCACTGAGGGTCCGGTCCTCTCTTCTTAAAGAACATGCAGCGTGGATGTAGTGCAAAATGTTATGTTCAATCGGCCCGCGTCTCCTGCAGTCCTGCGTCCAAAAACAACGCACCCTTAGCCCACGCAGGCTTTTTCATTTTTCATTCAGTACATCCATTTGAGATACTGGATATCACATGTGAAGGTGAAGGAGGCCTATGCAAGGACACCCAGGGGTTTTGAAAGCCTTGCGTATGTAGGTGTGTCATGAAAAAAGATTTCCCAATGTTACAAATGATTTGACGGTGTAGAAATAATAGCCTCCTACCTAGCCCACCTATTTGGCCAGCAGGGAGGCCGAGTTGGGCACCACAATCCAGATTGAAACATGAAGTTCTAGATGCAGGCAGGGAAGTAATGTGTGTACAAGATGTGTTACTGGTGGCTTCTAACCCTGCATAAGTTACATGCCATCTTTCCAAACTCATCAGCGTTATGATTGGTGGGGTGGGCAAAATGAGCCATATGTCGTGACACTCCCCGGTCTGCCAGTTGTACTGGAAATAAATAATTGATAAAATAAGAGAAATCAAAGGGACCAAGCTTCCCTTGGTCCCATGCTTGCTCATCCTAGGAGGCAATGATGAAGAGGGCCACTACCCGGTAGCAGGGCATAGATCATCCCCACTCACCCAGCGGTTGAATGCTGCCCGACAGAACATAGCACAATTTTAGAAACCTCCAGAAGGGCCCACTGTTGCAAGTTGGTGGGTACACATCTGGAAGATAATCTTGATGGATAATATTACTGCAACCCTCTCTAACACATACCTCAAGTATCTTACAACATTGTTCCCATTCATTGAATGTGTAAGAGACTAAGGCCACATGCCTCATATGCCTCAAGTCCTATGGAACATTTCCCTGTTGGAAACTTGGATCAGGAGATGCAGAGTCACTAACTATGCACATTTACAGGTACCAATATTTGGTAGGTATGTTAAAATGGCCATGCAAAGTCACTCTGGTTTCTTTAACCCCCTGAATTATGTTATTTTGTGTTATATTCGCTTTACGCTCTTGATTTCCCCTTCCTTTGATCGCTGTTTTACTATGTTAGCTGTGATGCTCTTGAGAAAAAATTCAAAACGTAACAAATAAAGGTGTTAAAAAGAGAACATGTGTGGGAGATGGGTATAAGGAGGGGGCTTTTAGTGTTTTTGGGGTGTTAAATCGGTTCAAAAAGCTTATAATTGCATAATTACTTAAAAAGTGTGCAACGAAAGACCAAAGGAAGCCATTGCTGCTTTACTGATCATTTGTGTTGATTGGACTAGCTTTTCACGTGACTTAACAGTGAATATTTTGATTCACTCCTGGCGTCAGCAGGAAGATATCTACATTATTTCCCCACTCTCTTGTTTGTCAAAATAACTAATTAGTAATCCTACCACACCTCCACATCCCTCTTCCTCATCCCACTACACATTCGTAATTTTATCTTTGCTCCCACATCCCTCTTCCTCATCACAGACCCCAACTACCACCACATCACTCTTCCTCATCACAGTGCTCAATTCCTACCATGCCACTCTTCCTTGTCACAGTGGTCCACTACTACCATGTCACTCTTCCTCATCACAATATCCCACTACCATCAAATCACTATCCCTATTCACAGTCACACACTGCCATCACCTCACTCTTCTTCATCAGAGTACTATACTACCACCACATCACTCTTCCCCACCAGTCCCAACTACCACTACATCACTCTTCCTCTTCACAGTACCCCTCTACCACCAACTAACTCTTCTTCATCATAGTACCCCACTAGCACCAACTCACTCTTCCTTGTCACAGTATCCCACTAACACCACTTCTCCCTTCCTCAACAGTCCCCCACTACCACCACATCACTCTTCCTCGTCACTGTGTCCCACTACCACCAACTCACTCTTCTTCATCACAGTAACCCACTTCCACCACATCATTCTTCCTCATCACAGACCCCTACTACCACCATGTCACTGTTACAGGTCACAGACCCCCACTACCAGCATGTCACTCTTACTTGCACAATACCCCACTACCACCACCTCACTCTTCTACATCACAGTCCCCCACTTCCACTACCTCACTATTCCTTGTCCCCCACTACCACCATGTCAGTCTCTCATCAGAGTTCCCCACTATCATCACTTCACTCTTCCTTGTCACAATACCCCACTACCACCACCTCACTCTTCCTCATCACAGCCCCCACTACCACCACCTCACTATTCCTTGTCACAGTCCCATACAACCACCAACTCACTCTCCCTCATCACAGTACCCCAATACTACCACCTGACTCTTCCGCTTACCAGTCCCCACTACCACCACATCAGTCTTCCTCATCAAAGTACCGCACTACCACCAACTCACTCTTCCTTGTCACAGTATCCCATTACTACCACCTTACTCTTTCTCATCACAGTGCTCCCTACCACCACATCACTCTTCCATGTCACAGTACCTCAATACCACCAACTCACTCTTCCTCTTCACAGTCCCCCACTACCACCATGCCAGTCTTCCTCATAGCAGTACCCACTACTACCAACTCACTTTTCCTCATCACAGCACTCCCCCCACCAATACACCTGACCTTTCCTCTTGACAGTCCCCACTACCACCACATCAGTCTTCCTCATCACAGTATCCCACTACCACCAGCTCACTTTACTTCTTCACTGCCCCCATTGCCACCAACTCACTGTTCCTCATCACAGCACTCCATTACCATTAAATGTTCAAAACAGCAGGGGCGAGGCGCACACTCCAATTCCTGGCCAATATGTTACCTGAACAAGTATCCAAACCCAATCACAGGGTTAGATCCCAATCACAGGGTTGATTCCCTTTTTGCACTGTTGTGCTCCTCCAAGTGTCCAGATAATTCACAGGGTTAAATCCCAATTTGTTGCCCAATAGTTCACAGGGTTGATTCCCTTCTTGCACTTTTGTACTCCTCCAAGGGCTTTCATATCTGCAATACTCATCAGGGAGGCTGAGTTGCCATTCAAATCAGGTGAAACCAATATAAATGCAATTGCAGTCTCTAGGAATTATGGTCAATGTAGTGAATCCATTTAAACAGTTCAGGTGACCAGTGAAAGACTCCGCTCCAACACACACATCATACCCTTAGCAGGGGGAGGGGGAAAAACCATGATTACGGCTCTCCAGTGTAGGGCAAAATAACCCTGGTGCTGCAGCCTCTGGAGTCCGCATTTCCACAAGTTAAATGTTCAAAACAGCAGGGGCGAGGCACGCACTCCAATTCCTGGCCAATATGTTACCTGAACAAGTGTCCAAAACCAATCACAGGGTTAAATCCCAACCAATGGGTTGATTCCCTTTTTGCACTGTTGTGCTCCTCCAAGTGTCCAAGAAATTCACAAGGTTAAATCCCAATTTGTTGCCCAATAGTTCACAGGGTTGATTCCCTTCTTGCACTTTTGTACTCCTCCAAACGCTTTCGTATCTGCAATACTCATCAGGGAGGCTGATCATACATTGGCAATACTTATACCTTTGTTGGGCACTTCATGCCTTCCAAAAATTATTAAATGAATGAAATTCTCCCTACTCCCCCCTTCCAGAATACCACATCCCTCAAATTACATCTTCATAAACATTTAAAGTAAATGTAGGATCCTATCCCGGGATTTTTGTTTTATAATAAAAAACAGGGATTGCTTCCTAAATTCACTGATACTATGTCTCATCTCTCAAGTTGCATTTACTGCACATGACACATCATACATTCAATATTCTCCAAGTATTTACTCTTTTCTTTTGCTGCTCGGTCAGGAATAAGACCTTAAATTTCGATTTTGGTCAAATGGCTGCAAATGAAAACAAAGCTTCAATATCCCCAGGCCCCAAACATTCACAAACCTTCTCACTTACATGGGCATAATTCTAGGGGGGACAAGGGCCCTGCATCTTTCATGGCACACCACGGTTTCCTTTAGATGTGAAGTCCCCCCCAACATTTTCTTCAAATTTACTCCAATGCTCACTTACCTTGACAACATGCTCCCTAGCACCAAACCTACCTTCCCCCATTCATATACATATTATATGTGAATTTCTTATCAAATAATGTTGATATTTTGCTCTTGCAGTTTAAGGTTTTCTATATAGTGGTTTTTCAGAAATGAAAATCTTTGTCTCCAGCAATGAATCATGGGAAATACACTAAACACTCTGCTCTGTACCTAATTAAAAATAAAATACTGCAAGGATTTATGCCAAACCAATAAAGTATTTCCTTCACACACGTTGTGCACTTTTGAAGCAGATTTGGCAGAAATCGGTTCAGTGGTGCAGGCTGTTCATGTGAGCAAAAATTGCACATTTTCCCAATCGGAAAACCAATGCAAAAAGTAAAAACACACCTTTTTACAAGTATATCTTTTCAGCAGTAAAGGGGACATGAGTGAAGTTTTTCAGTTTTGAGGGCCGGAGGATAAAGATTTTGTGCCAATTTAATGCTGATCTGTCCTGCTAGTCAGAAGGTTTTAGACATAGAATGTTCACATTTGCAATGGATCATAGGTTTCACTTTAAGCATAGGGTGACTAGTGCAGTCCCACAATATATCTCTTTTTATGTATATATAAATACCTTGCACCCTATAGCTAGGATAACATTAAATTGCATCAATGTTTCCTTGCTAATCATTTTGAACTCACTGGACAGATTGCTGACTTTTTTCAGAGAATGAAAATGGCTGGCCAAGGACCCTCCGGACCAGACATGTTTGGGAAAATGTGCTAAATGGTTAAAACATGATTAAGAAAGCAATAAAAAATGTTTTTGGTCTTCATCCATGCATTTTGTGGAACGTATTTGCTCCAAATAAGAAACAGGTTGGGCACAAATCGTTGCAAATATACAATTTTTTAGTTTGGTTTAAATCCTTCCAGTAGTAATAATTGATGAAGCAAGGAGTGCCCCCAGTCAAAAAAAGTGTTTACAATCTCCAATTTGTCAATTGCAGCCGTGAGGCTTTTCATTTTTTGTTGTGCTTGATATTAGTGATTCCTGCCGCAATTCCACAGGAATACAAAAAAGAAAAGTGGGGGAACATTGGCCAACTGGCTAGGTGGAGAGGTTGAGGCGGGCTAGGGAGTTTATGTAAGGCAGATCCTTTTGCCAACGGAATCCCACGGACTGACTGCATTCCTGCAGGAACGTTGAAAGATGCACTTGGAAAAGATGGTATCACACAAGACTGCAGGCAAGAGGGGATAAATGAAGGGAGGCTTTACACATTGGGGAGGGTGGTGGACATGAGAAAGTTGGAGAAGTCACATGGAGAGTGGCAGTGGGGATGAGAAGACTTTTACGTTTTCAAGCATTTTCCCACGACCACAGTAATTGACAAATGCCGCAATATGCCGGGAACAATTACTTCTGAAATACAGGGTGGGGCTGAGGTGACCACAATATGTTCAGTGGGCATTTTATGGAAAACATGAGGCGGTATGGACCACTGGCCATGGCTGAAAGGTTACACATTGGACCTCATCACAAGTCTGGCGGTAACCCTGAAATGCGGCGGTAGTGCTATTTCCGCCGCATTTAAGGGTCCGCCAGATCATGGCCTTGTCGGATTTGCCCCCAGCTCTTAGCTGGGGGAAATCCGTGGCAAATTAGCCGGTTTTCGGTGCTATTACCACGGCGGGAAATCCGCCGGCGGGATTAGTGCAAATTTTCTCCATTGGGCCTAATGGGGAATGAGGAATTCCCGAATGGGCCCAAGGGGGAATGGGCACTAACCGTTCCGCCAAACCTGTGATACGGCGCAAATGGCGCTGGGGGGTTTGACAGTAGGGCTAATAGCACTGGTGCTAATAGAACCGGCGTTACTGCCCAACTCGTGATGAGGCCCATTGCCTTTTATTTTAATTGGTGCCTCATGAACAGTGGGTTCAGGTTATTTACTAGTCTGGGGAATATGGGCCAAAGCTGTAGTCCAGTTGTGACAGTATTTTGGACCAATTGGTATATTGCTGACAGTTGAAATGGCAAATGGCAATGGACAGTGGGATCTGGTTGTTTATTAGTGAGAGGCATAAGGTCACTGGGACTGAGGCCGTGGGCGAGTCTTTTTACCTAATGATTGAAAAATGGACAGCGGACATGACTGAAGGTCTTGGCCACTGGGCATTTGTTACTAGGAGGGGGAATATGGGCCAGGCTGGGGGTCATTGGCCATGCTGAATGCTACACAGTAATTTGTACTAATTGGTGCCACATGGAGAGTGACTGCTGCCAAATGCCATGGCCAGGGGGCCCAGGCAAAGACATAGCATTACAAATCCCTTGTAATCCAGTGAAGAAACTTTACTTACGACAGAGTTAAGCCTTAAGATAATTTGATTCGTCGCAACAAATCCCAGGAAATTCAGCAGTTATGAGAAGTGACTGAAACTTTAATTTGTATTCCTCGCCATTGCACAGCCTATGAGCGCAAACATGATACCAGAGCAGGGATCAACAATCAGATGAAAAATGAGACATCCACGGTGGAGGCTCTTAGTTAAGATTGTGATCACTTTCTACGCCTGCCAAATCTCCTGGGTTTGTTGTGAGAGGGGTGGGAGGAAGTCCTGTGTACAAACCATCTAATAATTCGAGGAACCCTCCCGTCCACCCATCGCAAGGGCAGGCACTCAGATGCTTAAGAGAGTAAGTGTGTGGCAGAAACACAGTATTTACTGTAACACTAAGGATATATTTCCAAAGAATTTGGTCATGAGGAGAACACCACTTCTTCTTTTACTCCGGCATGTTGATGGAAATAATCCCACTGTTGATTCCCATACAGGTACAATTCTTTATCATAGTGACTGCAAATCATTGTTCTCTTCGAATTCAGGCAGATAAAAATAAATGGTGCAAGGATAAAACCATGGGGTTTGGCTGACATGTGAGAGAAATCTACAGCATGATTAGGGCTCAAGTGGAGGGTACACGCGGGTGGATGGAGTCCACCCACTTTTTTCAGAGGGTGGACTGAGACCCCCCCAGCTAAAATGAGAAACATTCATTGAATGCCCTCTTTGAGTTTACGAATTAAAGCCAACCTCAGGGATGGAACTGCAGTCGTCAGGTTTGCAGACCGGACACTGCACCACTGAACTATATATCCGTATGAAAACTAACAAACAACTAAGGTTGAAATGTCCCATTTCAGTATTGCAAGTTCCAGGGAAAACATTTGTATTGATTCTTCGAGTTTAAAACATGCACACCTTTTAACGTTTTCAAAAACACCATTAGACGAAAAATATCCTCTCTTGGTTTTGTGTGTGTTTTGCTTTTATCAAAGGAAAAATCAATTCCTCCTATGCAATTTGGGTGGTTATGCAAAGCCAATTAAATTAAATGTACATATATCACACTGATATGCTCATTTCTGACGACGTTACATCACATCCCATTGCGTTTATTGATGAGTCCCCCCACTTTAACTTGATACAACAGTATATATTTTTGATTGGCTCCACGAACCGTGACTGATTCTTATAAGAAATATACCTTTAGCAGGAACATAGGACCCCCTTCACTAGTAGTTCCAATTTCAACACGGGAGACCAGTTTGGGATTCTTTTCCGCGATTCGTTTAGTCCAGCTAATAATCTTGAAAGTAAGAAATTTATTTTTAAAACTCACTTAAAGTTTAATAGAGTGAGACAGCAGCGGAGAAAGCCTAATTGTGAGTGTAGGATAAAATGCATGGAATCCACATTCCTACCTGGTTCCAATTATTGTATCTGGTGTAGCTGTGCGCGCTAAGAGGGAAACGCCTTCTTTTGGAAAACTGTTTCTCGATCCCTTCTTGCAGGTTATGAAACAGAATCCTGTTGGATAGAGGAATGTTTAAAGCATTAATGCACAATCATGTTAGTGTGTGCATTTGAAGCAGCACAGGTTTGTCATAGTATCCTAGGCAATACTAACAGATGTGGTTTTCATTGAAATGATTTGACAGATCCTTTTAACATTATTGAGGCGATATGCCCCGAGGTGGTGGGCCCACCCTATACGTAATGTCCTACCACCCAAGTTAAGGGTCCGGGAGCAGCGAGGGTCCCTTAACCAGAGTGACGGGCCGTTACTTACAGGGAGGGTCTGCCACCTCAGGGCATATCGCCATTAGTACCCGTGTAGCTGCCTACACGGGTGCTAATGCTGTTTATTCAAAATAAAAAAGAAACTTACCTTAGAAGCGCGGTTCAACGTTGTGCAGTCCTGTTGAACAGGACGTCTGTTTTCTATGCTGATGTTGGACGTCATCCTGGTGGGTGCAACGAACACTGGCTTAAACTGCCAGTGAAAGCCTGCATTCCATGCCATCTGACAGCCTGCTCCCCCGCTGCCATCTTCCCCATCCTCCATCCCCGTTTTTTTGGTTTACATCTCCCCCACACTTATCTTATTTCAGTGGCTGTGAGTGCCGCCGGTGAAACTGCTCCTTCCCCTTGTCTCCTGCAGGCTGCCATGGAGGCCATCTTTATAAAGTATTTTCCTGAGTTCATCCGGATGCGCAGCCTCCCATTGAAAGAAGGAACATCAATTTTTTTAGCACCCCAGTTTCCCCTTTGGTAGCCTGTGGTGTTAATGGCCTTAAGCCCCCGTTTCAAGTGCTGGAACGTGGGTAACGGCCTGGAGCCTGCGTTATTGGCACTCGCTTCGCTCGGCCCATTAACTTGGGCTGTGGGCCGTTAACCCCTGTTTCAGTACTTGAAACGTGGGCTGAACGCCACATTGAAAATTGGCTTCCTGTTCAACAGGACTGCACAGCGTTGGGCCGCACTTCTAAGGTAATTTATTTTTTCATTCAAAACCCCACTCTTACCACCCATGCAGGAAACTACGCGGGTGCTGAGAGAAGAAGTGGGAGGGAGAGCGGGGAAGGGAAGTGGGCGCCAGCTACCCAGGCAGCTCGACACGCTGGCTTGTACAATACAGTACAGCCAGCATTCTAAGCCTCCTGATTGGCTGGTACACCACTGAATGGTGCTAATGGTTAGTAGACGCCGCACATCCTCCCCCTTGAAAATCATCACATTGGTTCTTTAGATAGCGAATATTCAGGCTCAAGGTGTGCTATCAATAAGCAAACTTCCTTGGACTTTAATCAAGTTTCGGCAGTCACTTACCACTGCTATCTAGAGCTGTGTCTCTGCACCTCACTACTCCCTGGTCTTTTTATGTACAGTCAACCATTTTGACATTGGCCTTCAGATGCTGTGAGCCTGATGATTTTGTTCTGGTGCCAAAGCAGAAGGAATTCATGTTTTTTGTCTGAGAAGGCACAGCAAGGTGGGAAGGGCAGCATGAGGATAACACTAACGTGAGGTCGGCTGTGAGCTGGACCAATACAATAACAAACCAACCAGATTGCAGCAGGAGCAAAGTTCAAAAGAAACTTGCATGGGATAGAAGACTGACTTGGCACACATGGACCTGCCGGAAAAGAGCATAACATAGGCAGGAGGAGGGGAGCACATCTAAAAAGATGCTAATGCAGGGGGCAGTAATTAAGCAATAAGCCCCGAGCTGTGGGGGCATTACCGAGTCAGGTAATGCCCCGGGGCCCAAAGGCCCCAGGCATTACCTCACTCATTAATGCCCCCATGGCGCGAGGCTTATTGCTATTAGTACCCCGGCCCGCAAGACTGGGGTACTGATAATATTTTTTCTGTTCCGAAAATCTGTGGCGTTTCGGAACAGAAATAAAAATGTCAAAGAAAATGGCCGCTGGGGAAGGGAAAACATAGTCCGTTTTCCCTTTCCATGGCTGCCATCGGGTTTGCTCTCGAAAAAGGAGAAAGGTAAGTGGGGTTGGGAGGGTGGGGAGGGGATTGCTTGCAGGGGAGGTGGGAGGAAAAACAAAAACACTTACCTGAATCCCCGGTGGGGGAGGATGGCAGCCCCAGCTGTGTGGAGGCACGAGTGGGGTTGGCCCTGTTTTGAGCCTCTTCATTGGTTGAGGGGCTGCCACACCCCCCACCCCCTGCCGGGAACAATGGCAAGGAATCCCGGCCAAGGGATTCCCACTCGGGTAATCCCCAGCGAGGGCCAATCAGAATGTTTGTTACATTCTGGTTGACCCTCGCCGGGTACTAATGACATTTATGAGCATCTGCAATAAGGTACTGACGAAACGTGTGTCAAAATGAGCTCCAATACTCTTCACACATGATCGACCATTCTGCAAAAGTATTTGGAGTGTCCAATGCCATTCACCACTTTAATGTGTTATCAGGTAATATTATCCCGACCAATAATATCACCAAATATATGGTCCTCGGGAATGGCCATGGGCGATATTATAATTGAGGATAATTGGGAGCAAGGGTTGTAGGGTTGGGCCTGCTCCCTTTAAAAAAAATATGGGGGTTGCAGGGGTGTCCCCCGCAGGTTCTATGGGCTAATATCACTGCAAAAACAGCTGCCATTCTTGTATGGATATATTTTTGCAGCAATATTAACACATGCAACCTTTAATGTTTACTCTGCGCTCTTCCTTAAATCCCATAGTATTTTCTTTGCTTTTGTAGTCCCAATTTATATTTTGCTGTAGTGTCAGCTAGATTTGCAATCAGCCTTTTTCGGAATACATAGGATAAGAAAATTATTGTGCCTATAGAAATTCTGCGGTTTGTGCAGGCAGTAAGTTCTTAGATTTGAATCGTTCAATTCTATCGAGGAACTTATATCTTTAAATTTCAGTTCAGTGGCCTGTTGTCTCCTGGGCGCATTCTTTAGTATTAGGGGAGGCATTGCCATACACAGGGGAGTTGCTAGGTCTGGAAAAGACCCGGGGCTGAGCTGATGTCGGTACTGTCGGGACTGGGGGCTAGCTAGTCTTTTGGCTGTAGCTCCTGAGATTCTATCCGGGGCTACAAGCAAAAGATCAGGGGCTATAGCCCCCTTAGCCCCCCCTAGCAACGCCCCTGGCCATACACGTCCTGTCCTGCTTTGTGAGTACTTGGAGAATGGGGATCTGCGTGGTTTCTCTGAGAATTATCCCTCAGAGCCCATTTCATAGAATGTATTTTTTTAACACTTTCACTGAAAAGCAATGGGGGGAGACCCCCGCAAGCTCCTCACACCACCCCAACTTAATTTATACCCTAACCCAACCCCCCAACTACATTGCTGCGAAATGTGTTAAAAGAAATGCGACGTAATGGGTTTTGTCGAAATATTCTGCCATGTAGTGGTAGAACACTGAGAAGAACACCGACCTTTATTCTGCTTTGCCTTTCTAACTTTTGGCCAACATGGAGCAGAATGAGCAGCCTCTAAAAATTCACGTGGATATTTAAACTCATGCTGAGAGGAAAAGCTGATTCAATGCTCAGTACTTTCTGGGGGGGCAACACAGGTTCCTACCTTAGGGGCACACACCCTGCATATCCCTGAATTTGCGGAAGAAGCACTGCCAGGAAGTCTTTCCTTGAGGCTTGTGCATCACCTGGCAGTCTAGCCTCCCTGCATCTCCCCCCCTAATTGCTGTCTCCTCTGCTGTGGTCACTGGGACGTTCTTGATGTGCATATGCGTTAGAGTTTGCAAGGATATCTGAGAAGAAATATCTCCCAGAATCCAGTCTGTATTATGATAAGTGCATCAACAGGGTAACGAGAAGCTGGGGTCTCGTAGGCCTACCTGTCATACCATCACCCACATCCTGTTATGATAGATAGGGTAGCTTCAGAACTATAACATGGACTTAAGATAATATTATCTGCTGTCTTGAGAGAGTCCAGAGCCTCACAGGAAACTCCTGACTCACTAATATCAGAGGCCTGCTCAATAATATGTGGGCATGTCCTGGCTTTGCTATCCATCTTCTCTAGAACATGTTATGCTTGTAATCAACTAGTGCCCAGATAATCTGGTGCCTGTGGCCTGATCTTGGTTTCAGATACCCTTGGCCACCATAGCTTTAGGCATCATTCAGAAGCATCACCGAAAAAACTCATTTGCAAGTTGTATACCACAATGACCTAGGCAATTCCTCATAAAAAAAAGCTCCTTAATTCAATGATTATGTATTTATATAGCACTTTCACCAAAGAAGCAGCACGTAGAACATATTTGCATATAATTATCACCCAACCGAAGTTGGAAGTTAGTACTTCTTTATCAACCTCAGAAGGATGAAAGCCGGATTTGGCCTTGCCGGGATTCTAACCTGTAGATTTAACAAGGGGGGTCCTGGGAGTCTCTCTGCCAGACATTAGTCCTGGTTACGAGAGACTTACCCAGAGTCTTTAGCTCACTATCTTTTCACAGAGAAGAAATATCCCAAACATATCAGTCTTTGTCCTGCCCTGGGGCAGTCCAGCACCGAAATGCGAGGCAATTCTCCTCTGAACAAGAGTACCAACAGAAACCCCAGACACGTGTTTCGGTCTGGTTGGACCTCATCAGTAGGGTGGATCTGTGCCTCTCTAAGAATAGTGAGCAAGGGGTCCACGTCTGGATTCCCCTAGTAACTTAGGGTGAGACCCAAAGTTACTTAAATATGCAGATTTAACAAGGGGGGTCCTGGGAGTCTCTCTGAGTCTCACGTGTGAAAAGATAGTGAGCTAAAGACTCTGGGTAAGTCTCTCGTAACCAGGACTAATGTCTGGCAGAGAGACTCCCAGGACCCCCCTTGTTAAATCGGGATTCTAACCTGTGACATGCAGATCCCACGCAAATCACAGCGGTGAGCTCTCAACACACTGAGCTATCTTACTGTACTATGTGGAGTGTCTGGACCAACACAGGTACACAAGAGCCCTGTGACTGAGAGGCCCCAGCAGTCAACTCTTCAGAAAGGAAGAAAGGGGGAGTGGAGCTTGGTTAATAAACCTCCAGAGCAAGGAACAAAAACACAACATTGCCTTGTATCTGCACCTCTGCTTTGTGGATACAGCACATTGAGCTTAAAGCTACTGAGGACCCCCAAATAATGTAATCAAGCCCCTAGAGGAAGCAAGTCAAGAGAGGCAGGCAGCAGGAGCATCACGTTGTTCTGCATTGGGCACTGAGCACATGCTTCCACCCTCATGGCTCCCCTTAACATTGGGCCTCATTACAAATCAGGCGGTCCGGAAATAACGGTGGCGGTAAACCCGCCGCCACCGTTGTTTCCGGACCGCCTGATCCCGACTCCTGCAGGCGGGAGGTGATGTTCCCGCCAGGTTTGACCTGGCGGGTTTAACACCGCCCGCCTGCAGGCGGACGAGGAAACACCGGCAGCATTATGAGATGCTGCTGGTGTTTCCATGATCCCCATTCCCATTGAGTCCCATAGGACTCAATGGGAATGGGGAATAACACCATTCCGCCTCCGTGATTCCCGGAAAACCGGGGTTGTAATGCCCAGGTAATTCCGGGAATCACGGAGGCGGAATGTTAATACGAGTCCGGCGGTAACCAGGCGGTTTTACCCCCGCGGTTACCGCCGGACTCGTAATGAGGCCCATTGAGCCAAAGATGTGACCGTCTGTGCAGCAAATCACAGAGAAATGACATGGGTAGCACATGTCCTCCGTTCTTCCAGTGCGGGTCGTCATCGCTGGATCGCGAATATGTTGACTAAACTAGGCTTATCCCAGTTATGGCTTAATCCAAATGGCATTAATTGAAAGCAAAGATGTAATCTAAATGAGGCATAGACCACAGGGACGTTATTTCACCAAAATGCCAGGGGTAGTGGAAGTGACATCACACGACCCCACCCCGAAGTGATATAGCGGTAAACGATGGAACACAACCTTTCACCATTTGACAAAACAGGAAGTGCCATCACATAGCATTGTTCCTAAGTACACTCTGAAAAATATGGTTACGTTATCACTATAATGTGATTTACATTTCATACAATAATGGATCGCAATATGTATTGTTAGGAACAGTGAGTAAAAGACCCATATTACAAAATTACTGTGAATGCAAGCAGACGTCAATGGCCAAATGATAATGATGTGTTATTATATAGCACTTACGCTTAAGCGCTTTATATAGAAAAAATATAAACTCAATATCAACCAACCGGTGTTGGAACTCATTTATCGACCTCAGAAGGACGAAAGGCTGAGTTGGGGGTTTAAGAACAGACTAAATCAGTGACTCACCCCCTGAAGTGTGCCTGATATAAACCTTTAATGATTCTAGCAATTATTGTATAGAATTCCAGAAAGACACATTATTTGGTATTCCTGTTCTTTCTTATTTAGGGTCAATGCTGAAAGTGTTAGACTTGTGGCACCCCTGTTGTTTATTTTCTTTTTTTTAGGAGGCATGAACAAGAAAGCCAGCCACTCCAGAAGTAAAG
This sequence comes from Ambystoma mexicanum, assembly GCF_040938575.1. NCBI lineage: Eukaryota > Metazoa > Chordata > Amphibia > Caudata > Ambystomatidae > Ambystoma > Ambystoma mexicanum. The sequence continues at coordinate 722,844,397 of NC_090932.1, forward strand.
AGCCAAATGGTATTGGCCACAGCCCAGGAGCTTAAATAAAAAAAAAATGTTTTGTGGGGTATCAAGGGGGACCACAGTGATAGCAAGGGAGACCCCTGGCAACCCCTAAATGACATCCCTGTACTGCACCGTTCAAAGCCAGGCAGATTGCACAGGAGTAGATCGCTTCATTTGATATCCCTGCAGAGCCTGTTGATGCAGGTTCGAATCCTGGCAGCACCAAACTCAACCGTTCACCCTTCTGAGGTTGATATATGAGCACTACACACCGTGGTTAATAATAAGCAGTGCTCAGATACCTGAGGGTTTGTAGCGCTATATACATCCATATTATCCTTATTATTATTAACGGTGCTATGTGAGCGCCTAACCTCAGACAGTGAATACTGTGAGGTTTACAGTGAACCAGGTTATGAGGAGCACCTTAATTTAGTTTCTCCTCATTTTGCTTGTTCATTGTATATAAGATTTCGACTCAATACACCCCCCTTAGCTAATTTGAAACATTTTGACAGTGTGCTGAATCCTATATGCCCTTGTTGCGAGAGAATGGGGGAGAGTGCCACACAATTTCACTTCTTTTGCCCTGCTTATGCAGCACTTCGTTGAAAATGTTTGAAACCTATGTTTTTTTTTATGTATGTATTTATTGTGCATTTGTTAGGCATTTATACAACACGTAAATGGTGTTTCAAAGAACCCACATGTTAACAGGGAGGGAACATGGGGATGAAAACAATATATACTGTGGGAAATAAAGACGAACCTACTAGTACTTGTGAGTAGTCAGAACATTCAAGTGCAAAGAGAGAAGAGGAAAGGAGGGAGTGGGGTTAAGTGGTGCAATGTCCGTGCTCGTGGGTGATCAGCAGATGTAAGTTGCAAGTATAGTAAGTGCTAGGTAGCATTGAGCTGCAATAAGTGGGTGTGCAGGCCTACAGTGGGGGGCAGGCCAGTTGGTGCCGAGGCAAGTGCTGTGTGTAGGCAGAGGCTGAGGTGATTGGGTGTGGGAGGTCAGGGCCCTAAAGGACACATAAGGGTCCTGGTCACCAATCACAGTGACTGTGAGGTTAGCAGAGGAGGGAAGAAGAGAAGGAAGAAGTGAAAAGGATAGTATTAAGGAGCTTCTGGAATTTGAGGAGGACCGGCTCAAGACGAAAAGGAAGCGGGATGCTGTTCCACAACAGGGAGCCTGCTGAAGCAAGAGATTGGCCTGCGGCCCTCTGTTTAGCAAAACGCTTCACACACAGGGAGTTGGTACCAGAGGAACATAGACGTCTAAGGGAGAATATTTAGTGATAGCAAGTTACAGATAGCGTGGACCCCGGCCCCAGACAACCTTGTGGATAATGCAGAGGGATTTGAATTCAATCCATGCAGCAACCGGGAGCCAGTGAATAGTTTTTATGGCAGAAGAGATTCAGTCCTCGGGCTCAAGGCCAAGGATAAGTCTTGCCGCCCAATTCTGGATTAGCTGGAAGGGTCGTACAGAGTAAGAGGATAGAATCAAGAGTAGGCTATTAGAGTAGTCACGCCTAAATAGTACCAGAGCTCTGGTAACATTGAGCTTCTGGCGGAAAGCGAGGAAAGGGAGAATTCCTTTGAGAAGGAAGAGTTGAAAGTTGGACTTCTTGGCTATGTCCTGAATGTGAGGGAGGAAGGAGAGAGAGGAGTCGAGGATGACTTCAAGGTTTTTGGCTACATATGAGGAGAAGGGAGAGAGCCCATAGGGGATGGCCAGAGTGGGGGGAAGAACGAGGGAATGAGGGAGCTGGGGTCCCAATAGGAAGGATCTAGGTCTTGCTGGCATTGTGGCAGAGATCATTGTAAGTGCACCAGGACTTGATAGTAGATAGGCAGTCTGGGACGATGGTAGAAGCAAGGGGGTCAGCAGGAAGTTTGAAGAAGAGTTGAGTGTCATCTGCGTAACACTGGAAGTTGAGGGAGAAGAAAGAAATTATGCATGCCAGTAGAGCAAGGTAAGTGTTAAAGCGCCAAGGGGAGAGGTTGGAGCCCTAGGGAACCCCACAGGTGGAGAAGAAGGTAGGCAAGGAGAAGGTCCCCAGAATAACCTAGGATGGACGGTGAGTTAGGAAGGAGGTCAGCCAGTCCAGTGTCCACTCCGAGGACGCAACAGCATATGGAAATATCCAAAGCACTGACTATTTGTAAATCAACAGGAGATAAACTTGTGATGTATTTAGTCTCCAAATGTATCCATAGCGCTTGGCTATAAAGGATGGAGGCAATTAGGTTGGCTAGCCTAGCGAGTTGTGGAACACCTTGTGCAGATAAATAGTTGCCATGCTATGATGAGTTCTTACAGTTTACACTTATGCACTTTATTAGATAGATTGCATATCATTCTGTAGTCTTTGTTTTTTTTTATGTTCATAATGATGCACTGTATGTTTTAACATATATTTTATTGTATTTGATATATAGAAGAAGAAGAAGAAGAAGAAGAAGAAGAAGAAGAAGAAGAAGAAGAAGAAGAAGAAGAAGAAGAAGAAGAAGAAGAAGAAGAAGAAGAAGAAAAAGAAGAAGAAGAAGAAGCAGCAATGGACAATGGGGGTTAGGGGATCATGCAAATTGTCAGGCATGCAAACCATCTTTTGTGTGAGCTCACTGTGGAAAGCCTTGCACGGAACACAGCTAGGCCTAGTATGCAGCTACCATCTTTCTACTAACCTTAGAGTAATGTATTACATGTGCCTGTGTTGCTTGTAGTTCATACAATGATAACTTCTCAAAATAAAAAAATAAAAAAATAAAATAAAAAATATAGAATGAAAAACGACATCATAGCTAAAAATGAAATGGGACAATCTCAAACTCGAAATCTCATAAGTCAAAAGCAGAGTATACAAGATCCTGTAATTGTAAAGACTTGAGGGGGCTATCTGTACTCCTGCTACCTATATGGCAGAGGAGAGGCACAGAGGACACAAGACAGGATTCTCTATTTGGTAAAACATGGGCGAGCAATCAAGGCCTAACTCTCAGGAGGTGATGCAGGCTGGTTCTTAAGTACAGTGTAGACTCCAAGCACCGGTGCCGGTAATCCCTCTGTGCCCCATTCCGAGGTCCCTTTGAGGGTCCCTCCCTTAACGCCTGGTTTTACCAGGTGTTAAGTATGGGACCCGCAAAGGGATACCGGGGTCAAAAACGGTACTGCAATTTGCGGTACTGTTATTGCCGCCTTCCCATTGAGCCCTATGGGGGCGCAAATGGGAATGGGGAATGGCTCTGGTGAATGGGGAATTACCGGTCACACTGACCTCGGACTGGACCGGTAATTACTCCCTTCACCAGACCGGAGTCGGACCGATTTTGGAGGCAGCCATGGCGCTAATAGCCCATGGCTGCCTCCAAACCCGGAATGAGGGCCATTGTATTAGTGAAAACACAGTCTTTATATAATTAAGGTTCAAGGTTATATACACAATCACAATAACCCACTTTGTGCTCAGTTAATCTATAATGGAAAATATATACACAGTTATACGTGGTACCACAAGTACTGTACTATGAGATTTCATTAAAGTGCATCAACAGTACTTAGTTCGACTGTCACACAGATCAAGTAATAAAGAGAACCAACAATAGGCATAGGAGGAAAGCAGTTGGTTAGAGCAATTGGAGGAATACTGGGCCCCTACCGCTAGGCAGAGTTCTGTATGAGGATCCCCCCACCTGGGTGACCCGTAATTGAAGATACAAAACAAACCCAGACCATATATTTTTTAATATTAGTCTTATTTCCTTCTAAATAGTTATACCACCCCAATGTACCTGGAATAGTAGATTTTGACATTGGGTCATCGACAGATCCTTCTGGAGTGGCTCCCTTTAAGGCAGGAACCACGGATCGTCGAGATCCCATGAGGAAGAGGGGTGAACACTGTTGTTGCAGCAGCAGCTTCGATTTTTGCGGTGCTCATTGACGATCGATCAAAAATATCCTACAAACGGAGGCGTGCGGTGCACCTCAACGAGGAGTGTTCGTTGCCGCTAAGGGTCAATTAAGAACCTTGGCCCAGCAAGGGCGTCGGGTCATCAGTATCTGGCGTCGGCAAACGGGAAGTGGCCACAGTTGGCTTCAGTAGCTTTGTCGGCATCTCTGAGGTCTTCGGGTGGCAGGAAATCCACCGGCAGATTCTCCTTGGTCGTCGGCGACCTTGACTTTCTCCAGCAGGACGAAGTCAGTCGACGGTGATGAACAAGGGAGTCCTTGGCTCAAAAAGTTCTTAGGCAAATGGAGCACTGCTGCTCCGGTCGGCGACGGCAGTCGTCGACGGTGGACGGCTGTCCGGTGCTTGTCTTCGTTCTCCTTAGTGGTCCCCGTCTCCGGTCGGCAGCCTTTCGTAGGTCTGTCTACCAGGGAGCTTTGGCAAAGATCAACTGGTGCACGATGGTCCCTCATAGCTCGGGGTGAGGTCTCCTAGCCAGGTCCTCTCTTGGATCAGTTCCTTGAAGGCACAGGAGCTTTCAGATTAGCGAAGGACAGCAGCAGTGGTTCTTCTTCTTCTGGTGGGCTTCAAAGTTAAGCATACATTTCAACTTCTGCTTCTGAACGATTTCTTGCAGTGAGAGGTCCCCAGATATACTGTGGATCTCCCATTCACTCTGCTGGGTCACACTCAGGCAACCAATCACTCGTAAGGGCATTCAGGCAGTCAGGCAGCCAATCGGCTCACAGTGCATTCATGCCATTCTTCTCCATCCAGACACTCACAACACAGAATGTGGATTCGGACAAGCACTCTGCGATTCAGCACTACACACTGCATTCACACTGGTTTCAGGCAGGGCTGTCGCAGTCATTGTGTCAAACACCAGATACTAGACACCCATAACACAGAATGCGTATTTGTCACACACTCCATTCACCCAGGTCCCACCCCACGGACGTACACACAACATACAGTCATTGGGAAGGCTGCAGCCAGTCTGGCCTGGACTTCACAACAACACCATATAAGGAATTTCCACCCGACAGCCAGTCAGGGGAAGGGACAGAGTCAGGGCTTCCCGGGACTTCGGGAAAAGTAAGGTAACAGGCGATAGAAAGCAAGAGGCCACAGGGGCCATCTTGTGTCCTATCAGGGATCCACTGATTCCAATGACAGGGCCTGGTCATCCCAAAATGGAGGGCGTTCAGGGCACCTGTCAATTCAGCACGGAGATGCCACCAGCCCATACCCTGCTCTGGGCAAAGGGTTGTACCCCCTCCCATGGGTGCCATAAGGGTATCCCAAGGGTGTGTACACCAAACCAAAAATAGGAAGAGCTGCACTGCCAGGAGTCCCACATGGACTCCTGGGCAGAAAGCAAGACAGAATACACATGAAATAGGACTACTGAACAAGGACAGGGAGGCCCTGTACCGCCAATGCATTTACAGCATCACAGTCACCCCCCCCTCCCAGACTGAGGCTAGGGCGTATCATCTCCCACAGGATTGACGCTCTCATCCAGACAGTCAACATACCTTCTGGAAAGGCCATCTGCATTATCATGACTCTTCCCTGGTCTATGGTCTATGGTGAAGTCTAGTCCTTGCAGGCTGATGGACCACCTGAGTAGTTTTGGGTTTTCACCCTTCATCTGCATAACCCACTTCAGGGGCTTATGGTCTGTTTGGACCTTGAAGGTGGACCCTGTAAGGTAGAGCCTAAAATGCCTAAGGCTCCAAACTATACTGAAACATTCCTTTTCAACAGTAGCCCACCTAAGTTCTCTACCCTTGAGTTGTCTACTGATGAAGATGATCGGATGTTCCCTCCCTTTGTCATCTAACTGGGACAAGACAGCTCCAATTCCAGTGTCGCAGGCATCCATCTGGACGATAAAGTGTTTGCTGTAATCAGGCGCACACAACACAGGTGCCTTAGACAGACTCACACAGACTTTCTTTTAAGCCAACAAAGGCCCTCTGACAGTCTTCTGTCCAATTAACCTTCCTTGGTTATTTGGGCAATGTCACAGCTGCCAGAGGGGCAGCTATGGTTCCATAGTCCGTCATGAGGTTATAAGATAATACCCAGTGAGGCCCAAAAAGACTCTCACCAGGGATTGAGTAGCGAGAGTCTCACAGTCATGTACATCCTGTACTTTACTGGGGAGAGGTTGTATTTGACCCCTTCCAACCTCATGACCAAGATATGTGACTTTCCCCTGAGCTATCTGGCACTTGGTGGCCTTGATAGTGAGGTTAGCCCTTTTCAAGGCCTGCAACACTTTATCCAAGTAAGTCAAATGTTCCTCCCAAGTGGAACTGTAGATGGCTATGTCGTCTAAGTAGGCCACACAAAAGTCCTCCAGCTCACTGAATTCATGATTGACTAAACGTTGGAAAGTGGCAGGTGCATTTTTCAACCGAAAAGGCATGACTCTAAACTGGTAGAGCCCCTCAGGTGTTGAAAACGCAGTGTTTTCCTTGGCATTCTCCGTCAGAGCTATTTGCCAATAGCCTGAAGTAAGGTAAAGGTGCTCACATATTTGGCAGCACCTATGGCGTCTACGAGCTCATCAGCCCTGGGCAATGGGTGTGCATCAGTTTTGGTGATGGCATTGACCCTTCTGTAGTCCACACAGAACCGCCAGTCTTTGGTACCTGCCTGGGAACTTGCCTTGGGGATAAGGACCACTGGACTGGGCCAGGTACTGGTTGAGGGTTCAATAACACTCAGATCCAACATCTTGGCAACCTCAGCCTGGATGTGGTTCTTAACTGTACATGACATACGATAGCACATGCTTTTGACAGGCCACTGTCACCAGTGTCAATTTCGTGCCTACCCCATGGTGTAAGGCCTGGTGTCAGTGAGAACAGAGAGGCATACTGCTGGAGCAAAGCCCTGCAGGCCCTCTGCCGCTCTGTCATCAGGTCTGGATAGAGATGCACTCCCTCCACTGAGCCATCCTGAGGGTTGCTATGCAGCAAGTCAGGAAGGGGGCTCACTCTCATCCTCTTCTTGTTCTGAAGCCAGAAAGAGACATGAGACTTCCGCCCGGCTATGGAAAGGCTTGAGCCTGTTAGCATTGAAGACCTGAGGAGTTACCCCAGGGACTGCCATGTCAACCGAATAGTTGACTTCACCCATCTTGGAGATTATCCTGAAGGGTCCAGTCCAATTATCTGCCAAAGCTCTAGGCTTGGTAGGCTCCATCACAAGGATCTCCTGTCCTGAGGTCCACTAGACTTGTGACATGCCAGTACTTATTCAATTCCTGGCTGGCCTTAAGATTCGCTGTCGCCTGCCCCAGTATCTGTGTCATCCTCCGTCTGAGGCCTAACACATAGTCCCCCACTTGCTTGGAGGGGTGGCTTCCAAACCTTCTTTGATCAAGGCAAGGGGCCCCCTCACTGGTTGGCCAAAGAGTAACTCAAAGGGGCTGAAACTAACACCCTCTTGAGGTACCTCTCTGTAAGCGAACAGCAGGCATGTCAGGAGGAGATCCCATTTCCTCCTTAGGGGATCTTCAAAGCGCCTAGCATGCCCATGAGAGTTTTATTAAATCTCTCGACCAGACCACTGGTCTAGAAATGGTAAGAGGTGGAGAAATTGTAGGTTACCCCACACTCTTTCCACATGATTTTCATGTAACTCGACATGAAGTTGGATCCTCTGTCAGAGACAACCTCCTTAGGGAATCCAACATGGGTGAACATGCCCAGGAGAGTCCTGACAACCACCTTGGCAGTCACAGTCTGAAGGGGTATAGCCTCAGGGTACCTGGTGGCATGATCAACCAAGACCAGGATGAACCGATATCCACCTGAAGTGGGAGGGTCAAGGGGACCGACAATGTCGATGCCCAGCGTCTCAAATGGTGTGCCAACCACTGACAATGGCTGCAGTGGGGCAATGACACTGCCTCCAGTCTTGCCAAACAACTGACAAGTTGGGCAGGTCTTGCAGTGGGACTCCACTTCTACTCCCATCCGGGGCCAGTAGAAATGGGCAGAGAGCTTTTTCCTTGTCCTCTTGGTCCCAAGATGACCAGCCAATGGCACCTCATGCGCCAACTGGAGTAGGAAGGGCCTGTAAACCTGGGGTACCACCAACCTCTTGAGGGCACCAGGTTCAGGCTTAGTGGGCTCACTAACAAGGAGCTCACCCTCCCAATGTATCCGGACTGTCCTATGCACTTCTACTTGTGCCTGGGACAAGGCATGTTTCCTCAGACCCTCGAGAGAGTGGCACTCTCTCTGACCCTTACAGAAGTATGCCCGGCAGGGTCCCCCTTCAGCCAGCAGGCATTGAAGGTCAGGGTGGTCCTCCGGGTTGAGCACCTCTCCCACAGGAGGGTCTTCTGCCGCTTCTCCCTCAGGAGGTGAGTTTGGGTTTACCACTGGATCCAGTCCGTCTGTAGCATGAATCTCAGTGGGTGCTGCTGAAGCAGCAGGAAAAGAAGTGGTCCCTTTCGCAGAGGCGGCCTCCTTGCTCTTCCTTCGTCGTGCATTGGGTTTCCCCGTTGGCGAGGGTACCGGACTCGCAGCGGGGCATGGTGTGACCTGTGATCGGGTGACTGCCGCAGCAGCCATGAGTAGACCATCCTTGATCATCCCCATTTCCACCAAATAATTTCCTAACAAAATGTTAGCAGGTACATTGTCCTGAACCAGGACAGGAAGCATTGCTGTCTTGTCTCCAATCGTAATGTTGACTAAGGCTACAGGCCATAACTTGGGAGGCCCACCAGCTAACCTGGTGTTTCCCAGAGGAGCACCTACATAGTCCTCTGTCTTGAGCAGGGTCCTGTCCACCACTGTCATGCTCACCCCAGTGTCTCTGAAGCCAATAGAAGGCTGGCCATTCAAGAGGACACTTCTCAAAAAACCTACGGGTGTTCTGTGGGATTGTCGCCAGTACTTCTGCGTACTGGTCCAGGCCCCAAGGGACACTAGGGAAATCTCTACAGGAGCACCGAATGTGATTCCTGTAGAGGAGGGGAGGACAGTGGCCTCCACCTCAGGCATGGAGTAAGGGTAGGTTAGGCTGACAGCCTGGACTCCAAGTGCTTTACCTTTACACTTGGGGTCACCCTTCTTGTGATCCAGAGCTTCACAGTCATGACAAGTGCCAGAATGTGGGGTATGGTAATGGAACCACTGGGAGCCTCCTTTGCAGCAGGTGGACTACTACACTTACTCCCACCCACATAGGACTTATCTCCGCTAGTTTTTGGGTTTTAGGAGAGGAAGGTTTGGTTTACTCGACTGTGACTGCTTCTGGGACTCCTCAGCCTTCTGAGAGGTCCCCTTTTCTTTGTCCTTGTCTTTCCCACTGGAGTCCCTAGGGGACACGCGGTGGGAAACCCACGTGTCAGCCAGCCTGGCCAGCTTAAAGGGATCTAAAATGTTCTGCTCAGAAACACACTGAGACAGCTCTGGTGAACAGGCTTTAGAAAAATGCTCAAAAAACAAAAGTTGGGACAATTCAACAAAAGTTTTCACCTTGCATCCACCAATCCACCCCATCATGTTCATATGTGCAGAAACTCACCAGGTCAACCCAAGACACATTCTCTCTTTTCTTAAATCCCCTGAACCTTTTAAAGTATTGGGTAGGTGTCTTGCCAGACCTAATGCACTTATACTGACCCCTTTCTCCCACACTCAGTTTCAGAATACAGTCATACCCAGTTTGAGACACTCTGCTTAACAAACACTTTCTTATCAACATCAGTCTATTGGAGGATATCAGAGCCCTCTGCATATACACCAACCAGATCTTTCAGAAGCTTGGTGGCTGGGGACCTGACACTCTCAACTGGTTTCACTGAAGTCTCCACTCTAGCTCTCTCCAGCTGAATTTTCTGGTGCTCGGTGTCCCTATCTTTGAGTGCCACTTGTTGTGCCAACTTCTCTTCTTCAGTTAAGCTTCTGTTTCCAACTTTTTGTACTGAAAGGCTAACGGTTCCCATTGTAGCTCAAATTTTAAAAGTTCAATCTTCAGTGCTGGGGTTCAGAACAGAGGCAGCAGGAATTGTGGCATTCCCAGAATCAGATTCAACAACATCCCCAGGGGTAGGACACTCATGGGTTACATCCCCCCTTCAAGAGCTTCACAATCATTCTGGTAGTCCACCAGGCAGCTATCAGCTCAGCCCTCGACTTTTCCTCAAAGTCTAATTCCCTGGATTCACAAGCACTATGGAGAGCCTCTATGCTCATCCTAGAAAATTTACCATTTGCAATAGACTCCATTACTTGTAATGTAGTTATCTTGTACAACTAAACCTCAATTTAACAAAGTGTAGATATTTTGTAAGTGGCAAGGTTTCACACTGATACTTAAAACCATAAGCATCCCACTGCTGCCACCAGTGTAAAGACTGGTGGGGGGTATCTGTACTCCTGCTCTCTATATGACAGAGGAGAGGCACAGAGGACCCCAGGCAAAATTCTCTATTTGGTAAAACGTGGGTGAGCAATCAAGGCCTAGCTCTCAGGAGGAGATGCATGCTGGTTCTTAAGTACAGTGTAGTCCCCAAGCACCCACAAAGGAATGTCCACACACTGTATTAGTGAAAACACAGTCTTTATATAATTATGGTTCAAGGTTACATACACAAGCATAATAACACACTTTTTGTTCAGTTAATCTATATTGACAAATATATACACTGTTCTACGTGGCACCACACTTACCATGAGATTTCATTAAAGTGCATCAACTGTATTTAGTTTAACTGTCACACAAATCAAGTAATAAAGAGAAACAACAATAGGCATAGGAGGAAAGCAGTTGGTTAGAGCAATTAGCAGAATACTGGGCCCCTACCGCTAGGCACAGTTCTGTATGAGGATCCCCCTACCTGGGAAACCTGTAATTGAAGATACAAAACAAGCCCAGTCCATATATTGTTCAATATGAGTCTTATTTCTTTCTAAATAGTTCTACCACCCCAATGTACCTGGAATAGTAGATTTCGACGTTGGGTAATCGATGGGTCCTTCTGGAGCGGCTCTCTTTAAGGCAGGAGCCCCAGATCGTGGAGATCCCACGAGGAATAGGGGTGAACACTTTCATTGCGGCAGCAGCTTCGGTTCTTGCGGTGCTCATTGATGATCGGTCAAAAACATCCTGCAAACAGAGGCGTGCAGTGCACCTCGACGACGAGTGTCCGTTGCCGCAAAGAGTCAATGAAGAACTTTGGCCCAGCAAGGGCGTCGGGTCATCAGCGTTTGGCTTTGGTGAACGGGACGTGCCACGCCTGGCTTCAGTAGCTTTGTCAGCATCTCTGAGGTCTTCGGGTGGTGGGAAAACCACCGGCGGATTCTCCTCGGTCGTCAGCGGCCTTGACTTTCTCCGGCAGGACGAAAGCAGTCGACGGTGCTGAAGAACAAGGGAGTCCTTGGCTCAAAATGTTCTTAGGCAAAGGGAGCACTGCAGCTCTGGTTGGCGACAGCAGTCGTTGATGGTGGACAGCTGTCTGGTGCTTCTCTTCGTTCTCCTCGGCGGTCCTCGTCTCCGGTCAGCAGCCTTTCGTAGGTTTGTCTACCAGGGAGCTTTGACAAAGATCAGCTGGTGCACAATGGTTCCTTGTAGTTCGAGAGAGGTCTCCTAGCCAGGTCCTCTCTTGGATCAGTTCCTTGAAGGCACAGCAGCTTTCAGATTAGCGAAGGACAGCACCAGCGGATCTTCTTCTTATAGTGGGCTTCAAAGTTAAGCATCAGTTTCAACTTCAGCTTCTGAACGATTTCTAGCAGTGGGAGGCCCCCAGATATACTGTTGATCTCCCATTCACTCTGCTGGGTCACACTTAGGCAACCAATCACTCAGAAGGGCATTCAGGCAGTCAGACAGCCAATCGGCTCACAGTGCATTCAGGCCATTCTTCTCCATCCAGACACTCACAACACAGAGGGCCTCATTACGATTTTGGTGGTAGTCATGCCGTTATTGGCGGCATGGCTGCCGCCAAAATCGGGTCCGGCACCGTGTTCCCAGAGTGAGGAATTACCGGGCCATTCCGAGGTCCCACCCCACAGGCGTACCTACAACATACAGTCATTGGGAAGGCTCTAACAATCGCTCTAGAGGGGCTTTCGCTCTGATCTTCCCAGAGTGGATTCCTGCCTCTGTCATTCACACGCAGGCCTACTCCTCTTTCGAATGCCTTGTCTGCAGGCTCTCTCTCCCTCCTAGCCATTACCTTACTGTGGCTACTATCTATCGGCCACCTGGTCAGATCTCCTCCTTCCTCTCTGAGTGGCCGGACCTCTCCTCTTCACTCCTGGCCTTGACTACTCAACTCCTCCTTCTTGGAGACTTCAACATCCACCTGGATGCCTCCTGTGCTCCCTCCGGACTCTTTTGTGACCTCTGCGACTCTCTGTCACTCAACATTCCTCCCCTCAGGCCCGACTCACTCTGCAGGGCGCACTCTGGATGTTCTTATCTCCTCTGACCTCCCCTCTCTGTCCCCCTCTCCACTCCACTCTCCTGGAGTGATCACTTTATCCTATCCTCTCACCCTCCCTACCCCTTAGGCCAAGCCACCTCCATCACTGCCACCCACCTTCTCGGTCATCCGACCCATGAAGCGTGTGTCAGTTGAGGCTTTTGCCACCACCTTCTCTCCCCCTCCCCTTTGGCTAACTCTCACCCTGACATAGCCCTCTCCATGCTCCACTCTTCTATATCTGATACTCTTGATATCCTTGCCCCTGTCATGAGAATCCGCATGAAGCCCAAAGCCAAGTGTAACTCCTGGTATGACGCAGATGTCGTCACCCTAAAACGCAAGTGCAGGGTGGCTGAGAGAAAATGGCGTGCTTCATGTTCATCCTCTGACAAACTGGTCTGCCGCCTGCTGCAAAGGAATTATTGGCTCTCCGTCATCACCAAGAAGACAGCCCTTATCCAAGCCTGCATCTCTGCGGCATATAACAACTCGGCTGAACTCTTTTAAAATCTGTAAGGAACTTGACAATCCTGCCACAGTCTCTACCTCTCCTGTACCTTCTCTGGCCCTCTGCACGGCACTGGCTTCTCACTTCATTTCTAAAACTCAGGACATCCTGTCCTCACTCTCCTCCTTCCCACCTCCCTCCTTCCATTCCTGCTCCTCCTCCGGCCCTTCTGCAGTCACCCCCCCTCCTTCTCTGCTTTTCCCCTCTTCTCTGCAGACGAGGTTTCTAGACAAGTCCGATCTATGAAAGTCTCATCGAAACAGGTTCAACCCTGTTCCTCCAAAACTTTCAAGGACCATATCGACTCCTTGGCTCCTGCCCTGGTTGATTTCTGCATTCACTCATTTGCCACTGGAGTCTTCCCATCCCCCCTGAAGCACTCCCTTGTGCACCCTCTTCTTAAGAAACCCTCTGCCGACCCCTCCTGCTCGGCTAACTATCGCCCAATCTCCATCACTCCCTTCATGGGCAAGCATCTGGAGAAACTGGCCATCTCCCAGCTTAATCTCCACACCGAATATGTTGGTTGTCTTCATAACCATCAGTCTGGCTTCAGAGCTGCCAGAAGCACGGAAACTGCTCTCCTGAACATCCGTGAAGACCTGCTTTCCACCTCGACTCCAACTCCCTGTGTTTCCGCATCTTGCTTGATCTCTCTTCGGCCTTTGACACTGTCAACCATGCCATCCTGCTCAACCGTTTCCATGATAACCTGGTTATCACTGGTCAGGCTCTGGCGGGGTCGACCACTTTCCTCTCCGACTGACCCTCCCAGGTCCAACTCGGGTCCTTCCTCTCTGATATCTTTTTCTCTACCTGTGGTGTCCCCCAGGGATCTAACCTCTCTACCTGGCTTTTCAACCAATATCTGGCACTCCTTGCCGGCCGCATCGCCGCTCTATGCCCCAACTTTCAGTACTATGCAGATGATACTCAGCTCATTTTCGGCCTCCTCCTCTCCTTCCCTCATCTCTGACTGTCTGTCTGCTATCCAGGATTGGTGTGCCGCTAATGACCTATGCCTTAATGCCAGTAAGACTGAGATTTTACTCATTGGCACTCACACTCCCTCCTTGCCTGCAGCTCTCTGGCCGCATCTCTTGGACCTCTTGCTGCTCCCACCTGCAAGGCTAAAAACCTCAGAGTCATCTTCGACTTCACACTCTCCTTCTCTCCTCACATTTCTGATGTCTCTAAGAAGTCACACTACCAGCTGCACTTCCTCAGAGGTATTCTTCTTTTCCTCTCCTTCACCCAGAAGCTCACATTCTCCAGAGCCATGGTTCTCTCTAGGCTGGACTATTGCAACAGCCTCTATCTAAATCTGCCTGCCTCTACTCTCCGCCCTCTGCAACTTATCCAGAACAGGACTGCGAGACGTGTCCTTGGCCTCAAGCCCAGGGATCGTACCTCTCCAGGACTGAAATCTCTGCACTGGCTCCCAGTGGCTGCAAGGAGCAAGTTCAAAACACTTTGCATTGTCCACAAGGCCTTCTGGGGCCTGGGTCCGCAATACCTTCAACTCTCTCTTCCCAAATATCTTCCTTCTCGAGCTCTTCGCTCATCCGCCTCCAACAACCTCAAGGTCCGTCGCTTCTCCAAGGAACGAGTTGGTGGTAGATCTCTCTCCTCGGCAGGGGCCTCCCTCTGGAACAGCCTTCCTGCCTCCCTGAAACTTGAGGAGAACCATATCCGGTTCCGGAAGCACCTCAAAACCTTCCTCTTTGCTTCTGCTTTCTCTCCCCCTATCCCCTGCTGAATTCCTAGCTGAAACTGCACTGGCTATCTGGCCACCCTCTGTGACTTTGGGCCCAGGCCCCGCCATTTGCACACCTGCACTGCCTCCCTAGCAACCCCCGCACCTGGGGACTGTATTCTGTATCCCTACAGTCCCCCACCAGAACTTATGTCTGCTCTTACCTTGCACTTGCCACCTTCCGGACGTTATTTATCTAAATATTCTTCTATCTCATGTACTGCACTTTCCCCTCTCCCATGTGTTGCACTTTCCCCTCTCCTTTCCCCCTCGCACTTTTCCCCTTCCCCCTTCCCATGCACTTGCTCGATCTGAATGACTCCTGACCTAGTAAGATCGTTGTCTGTCTTCCCTCTGTTACCCCTCCCTTGACTCGTCGTACCTCGAAACACTTCTGTATGGGCGCGTTATAAATGCCATATCATATCATATCATATAACACCATATATGGAACTTCCACCCGACAGTCAGTCAGGGGGAAGAGACAGAGTCAGGGCTTCCCGGGACTTCGGGAAAAGTAAGGTAACAGGCGTTAGAAAGCAAAAGGCCACAGGGGCCATCTTGTTTCCTATCAGGAATCCACTGATTCCAATGACAGGGCCTGGGCATCCCAAAATGGAGGACGCTCAGGGCACCTGTCAATTCAGCACAGGGCAGCCACCAGCCAACACCCTGCTATGTGGGTCACCCACAGATGCCCAAAATCTTACACTATGGGCACAGGGTCTTACCCCCTCCCATGGGTGCCATAAGGGAATACCAAGGGTCTGTACCCCAAACCAAAAATAGGAAGACCTGCACTCCCAGGTGTCCCCCCTGGACTCCTGGGCAGAAAACAATACAGAACACACATGAAAAAGGACTACAGAACAAGGACAGGGAGGCCCTGTCCCTCCAATGCATTTCCAGCATCACAGTAATTTCCTAATAAACAGCCTGAGGTTCCATGTTGGGAAGAGGATGGTTATCAGCCACAGTTAGTATTATGGGATTGGCTCATGGTAAAAAGGTCAAGCTGTTTTAAAAAAAAAATAAGAATGTCATATTGTGTCAACGTATTGCATGGTAGTGGTTAAGAGAACAATTTTAAGTTAGAACAATAATTACACAGCAACTTACTTTTTTAACTATTTGGTTTCATCTTTTGTATTTTCTGGGTTTACAATAAAAAGAAACCATTTTGCCATTTGACATTCCACTTTTGTCAATCGAAATTTGCATTAATATACCTTTTAACAAAAAAGAATTTCACATAGAATCGCAAACACCAGACACCAAATCATCGTAATGCCCATTGGCTACTTGCTATGGTTTTACTTCTCATCCGGTGGAACCACAGCAGCAGTTTGCTGACAGCCCTGATTTTCAGTGTTACCCTCTACAGAGGCATGGTGAATGTACTTCTATGTCTAGGCACAATTCGACTACAGATGTATGAACACTATTCCAATAAGATTACGGACATTATTTTCAGGGTTTGGATCAAGAAACACCTATTATAAGAGTTTTCTGTGCTAGTTTATTCGGTTGTAATTACTTTTACTATGATGTCCCTCTATAAAATGGAGAATCAATACAAAACATATATTGGGAAAACCTGGATGAATTCTGGTATGTCTTTTAGCAAAAGCAAACTCATAGACTCGAAATTCTTATGTTATGATCCTAGATAATATATTTAAAATCAATGTATATCCCCTCACATGCTTTATTTGCATGTTCACTTTTGAAAGTGAGCAATCAAGTAATTAATTTGCTTGGTAACCATAGAAATGGTTGGAGTTGGTATGTGTAATTAAGCGCTTAAACCATTGACTTAGCAATTGCTGGGCTATGTGAATATCAATTCAGGTACGATTAAGTCATTTCTTTTCTAAAGTGTCAAATATGTGAACCCTACGCTGATGTTGAAGATTTAGGAATTCCACAGCCTAATCCTGCAACCGAATCTTCACTAAGTTGCTTTTAATTATCATCATCATGTAATTAGGATAAAAAAAATCGATCAAAGTCACATATCACAAATAGACAACAATTCTTTAATACATTTTACAGGCCCTAAGGTAGCGGCCCAGTAGATATGGTTAAATTGCTAAACTCCTAGTAAGAGCACTTTGTGGACAGCTTATAACTTTGCTCCACTGAGCGATTCCTCACCAAACTTGGCAAAAAAGTATACAGTTCCCTCTGAATAATTCTGTGAAGTTTCGTGTGGTACGTGCAAGTGGGGCAAAGTTATAAAGGGGTCAGACATTTTTTTTTTAAATCCTCTTAGACACAATGGAAAGCAAAATCTGATTGCTCCTACAGCCCAAACTGCTGAACGGATATTAACCAAACTTGCACGAGGAGCAGCAACTTGGTCCCAAAAGCTTGGTTTTGCAAATTTGGTGTTAATCCATCTTGTCATTTTGTAAAAAATGGCCCAAAAGTAGGTACAAAAAAATGTGTGATATCTGGGTCTCGTCCACTGACTCACATACTGATTCAGTGTCAGCATACGCCTCGGGACCAATTGGAGGGTGGCTTGGTGTTGGTGGACATCAAAGGTGCACGCTGAGTGGTTGGTAGGAAACGTGTGCTGCGACCGATTTTTTTGAAACAGTCGCTATGTTGTGTCCATGGACAGTCACCATAGTCCGTGGACAGTGCAATGAGCAAAACATCTGGAAAAACATATTTATGGTTAATTTGTGGCCAAAAGAGGAACTGGAAATGGTGGGCGATTCATGGATCCATTCATTAAAGGTTTATACTGAATCTCGGTTTTTAGTTTGGTAGCAGTGTTTCTCGTGCTCTTTGACTGCGGCCTCAAAAGCACTTTGAAACTGCTCACCCTGCAGAGCGGTGTGTCGAGAAAGGAAAAGCCTTTCTCAGAGCACTGGGGTGGTTGGAGCGAGCGTGGCGTCTCATGGAGGTGGTCCCAAAAGAGTAGTGCCTGGGTTGTTCACGAATGAGTATGACCCTGCACTCAATGCATTCAACCTTGGCAGCCTGAGGTTTTGGTACACCCCTAATGGTCTTAAAGAACTGCCACACCCATGACTCTATGTGGGTGCTGGAGGTAGGATCTTCATCTTCCTGTTCCTGTTCCTCCTCATCCTCCTCCGCATCATCACTCCTGTTCCCCTGTCCAGGCCCTCCACGTGGTGATGGTGATAGCCCCTTGGAAGGTGGGTTGGCCATGACAGATTCCATTCATATACTCCTGAAAGTCTCCTGGAAGTAGCTATCAAAAGATTCTCTCTCCCGTTGTGCCAGATTGACAAAGACCAAATGTAACGGGTGGGTCCCTAAAGAGGAACTGTCCGTGGACCGCGCAACTGTCCGTGGACTACAATGCCAAAAAATGGGCCTTGTAAAGTTGTAAAAAGTTGACAGATCAACAAAGAATGGGTGTAGGAGCTCTAAAAGGGTATACTTTCAATTTGAAACACCTGAGATTGACCACACTGTCACATTACATGGGCGCAGTCATATGATGACGTCCGGGGGAGCCTGTGACGGCGGGAGCCCATGGACCCCATCGAGCGGGAGGTGCAGGGTGCATGCGCATGGATGTCTGCAAAGTTGTCCACAGAGTAATTAAAAGTGCGTAATGTGAGGGTACGATGTCCGCAGATGCACCATTGTGTAAATGAACCCTCTGAACAGTTGTGATGTCTGCAGACTATTAATTGAGGTTTTAAAGGAAGAAATAAGAATGTATTGCACAATAATATACAAGATATTTACAGTAGAAAAAAATATATTTATGTAAGGGATTGGGTATTAGAATGGGAAACATAAATGGGAGAGTTTGGAATTTCAATAAAGTCATCCTATGAGGGAGAGAAGTTTCATCAAAGCGTCTTTGATTTTTGTTTTGTGAATTTGATTGGAGTGATTGCTGGGCAAAGGGGGACAGGTACAAGTAGGACAGTGATAATCAACACATCTAATAACGTGATTTGTAACATAATTTAAAAGCTCTTTAAAGTCATTGCTAATTTCATCCAATTTTGAAGACAAGATAATTATTTTATTCTTTATAGTTGGGTTTTGGGATTGTATTTCTGATTGTTGGGAGTCTGCATTAATACTCTGTGGTGTAATCTCTTCATGTAAACTATGTACTACAAGAAAAGAAGAAATTATTAATTCAATGAGCTCTCCATAAATTACATTATTTGTTTATATTGAAACATGTATTGTTTATCATTAGAGATTTCATCCTCACTCATTTCTCCTCTGTCAAAGTTTTCTTCTAGCCACTCAAGTGTGTTTGCCATTTCTGTCAAAATAAGAAATAGCGATATTTGCTTATGAGAAATGTTTATATAATGATTGGTAATAATGTCATTGGTTAAGTTGCTTAACTTATAGAAAGAATAATTTTTGGGCAGCTTATTACTTTGGGGCCGTTCGCCAAACTTTGTAGAGAGGTGCATGCTGATTGCATGTTAGAAAAAGTGAGGTATGTCATAATTTTCGAAACTGTTGCCATATTGGATGGGCGAACCACAGCCTTTGTCCGCGGGTAGCGTGGTGAGGAAAAGAAGTCAGGAAAATATATTTGGGGTTATTTTGTGGATGAAAGAAGGCTTGGAAAGGGTGGGGGAGTGGAACAAAGTTGATGTAGAGCTCTTTTTAGAGGTGAAAAAAGCTGTGCCGTTTCTGCAATTCATTTTTCTGTCCACAAACGTTATTGGGATTAGGGGATGGTGGGGTATCTGGGTGAGTCTTGCTATTTGAAGGTGTATTGTACATACTTGCTATATGGTTTCATTCTATTGTGGTGGTTGTGGCCAGTTGCCAGATTCTTGGGGGCATGGCCGTGGCCCCAAGAATCTAGCCACTGGCCACATACACTATAGGAATATGTGTATAGTTATTATAGGTACTATAGGGGAAGTATACCATATTTGTAATATGGTGGAATGATATAATTTAAGTGTATATTGTATTTATGATCATATTGCAATTGAGGATAGTGCTCCTCATTCCCTCCTCCGTTTTTGACAAGATCAACCATTCTATCCTCATTAAACAGCTACATGATACCTTCAGCATCATGGATCGGGCACTGGACTGGCTGACCTGTTTCCTCACTAACCGCCCTTCCTAGCTGCAATGGGGCAGTTTCTCCTCCACCACTTCACTCTCTACCTGGAGGGTCCCCCCAGGGTTCTATCCTATTGCCTTGGATTTCAATGTCTATCTCATCCCTCTTGGTCATCTGATATCCTTCTTCTCTCCTCATTTGCAGTGGTATGCTGATGACACACATCTTTCCTTGTAAGGTTCCTGTACTACTTTCTGCTCCCTATTTTTCAGGCATTGTGTGCAGCTAACAATCTCTGAAAGATGGAGATCCTTCTTATTGGGACACCTGTGCCCTATTTTCCTCCTACCCCTTGCCCTTCTACCCCTTGGCCGCTCTCCTCTACCCTCACCATCCTGTGAGGACAAAAACCTTGGGGTCATCTTTGACTCCTCCCTCCCTTCACTCCTTACATCTTGGACCTTGTCAAGAAGGCGAATTTCAGCTTCACGTCCTGACAAGCATTCTACCTTTCCTCATTCTACCTTATCTATGGGTGTTTTTTTACTATGACAAACGAACATATATTAATAAACCTTGGGGTCTTAATTAAACCCTTCTGACCCTGAACAAATCTAGAGATTTTTTTCACCCTGTAGGGGTATAAATAATGAAAGTGTGTTTGATCTCCCACCCTGATTATTGTGTAAGTTTATAAGTATATACCCACATGGGTAAATCAGGGCCTAACCAGGTGCCCTTGTGTAATTTAGGCTGGACTACTGCAACAGAATCTTTCTCAACCTCCCCCTTTGGATGAAATTGATACCCTCTGTATCATCGACAAGGCTTTCTGGGGCCTGGGACTATGCTATATCAATATGTCTCTCTCAAAATACTCCCCTGCTAGAGCCCTCCACGCCTCTAACTCCAATTCACTGCTTGTCAACCACTTCTGCAAACAGAGAGCGGGAGGCAGGTCTCTCACTTTGGCTTGTCCCTCTCTTTGGAACAGCCTCCCTTCTCCTCTCAGACTTCAGCTGGACTTCCATAACTTCTGGACATTTCTCAAAGCTCTGCTTTTCTCTTCCTCTTTCCCTCTGTGTTTTCCCTGCTAACTTATACCACTGCCATCCAGAATGGTGGCCTTGTCCCTCATGAACCTCACAGGTTCCACATCCTATACCTAGTCGACACCAGTGCCCTCCCTCGTTCAGCACTGCCCTTGCAGGCCTACCACCTGGCGGCTGTGCACCCCACCCTTGGGACTCCTCTGCCCCAGAATTTAGCCAGTGGCCTCACACCATGGCATCACTTGGCATTTCCCTCCCAGGCTCCCATCAGCACCTGCCCATCCCTGCTCCCGCTCCCATTCTTGCACTTCTCTCACTGCACATTGCATATGTGCATTTATAGCAGCCCTGTATATAATTTGTTTGTATAAGTAAGGGAAATGCAGATAGAAAAGATTTCTCAGACACTGTTAAGTCTGTGGAAGTTAAGGTCTGTGGAAGTTTAATATGTACATAGGTTACATGTAGAGTTTTTGGAAGTTATTGGTGGATGGGTGTGTGACTGTTTGGAAGCAGGCAATGAGGGAGTGTTACAAACATAAAAGTAAAACGGGTAGAAGGGCTGTCCTGTGCGATGGTGTGCACATGCCATCAGGGTCTTTTAATGATGCCTGGCCTGGAAAGGGGATTGTGGAGACCGTGCATAGTCATGACGGTCCATAGATCATGGTCTTTATTTTATGCTAGGTAAAATTATTTGTGACACAAAATAGTTTCTGTCCTTTTTTCTTTTTCTCTAGTATACAATTATCAATTACTTCCATTAGCATAGTACAAGATGTTAATGGAAATGTTGGAGAATCTTATTGAGTCTAACTACTTTATTGAAAAATGTAAAGCAGATGGAATCAATAAGATTAATTTTTTAGTTCCATTTTTTAGCTGCGAAAGGTGCCTTGAAAAGGAACATTTTTTTAGGGTGTTTTTTGATCTAAGGTAAGGGGCAGTATTTCTTGTGCTCTTTGATTACAGCCTCGAAAGGACATTGAAACTTCTCCCCCCTGCAGAGTGGTGTGTTGCAGTTTATACAAAGTACTGTTGTCTTGGAAAGATATGGATCAACAGCCCCTTTTATGGCTTGAAAGGTAGCTGGTGGGATCTTTGACCGCAAGGGAGTAACCTGTGTGGTGGCAGTAGTGGTTGAGCAAGATGAGGTAGAGGAAGACAGCCTTCTACTTCCTGAGAAAGGAGCAGCCTTTCTCAGAGCACATGCATAGTTTGAGTGTGTGTGGTAGCACATGAACATAGTAACAAAAGATTACTGCCCCTGTTGTCTGTGACTGAGTATGATTCCACACTCAATGCATTCAACATGGGTATCCTAAGCCTAGTATTGTCTTAAACAACCGCCACACCCATGATTCTCTCTAGGTGCTGGAGGTAACCATTTCCTCTATCTCATCTTCCTGGTCCTCTTGATGTTGCTCTGCATCATTGTGTCTTTTCCCTTGTCCAGGCCCACCAGCTGGTGGTGGTTTTAGTGGTGGTAGCTCCGGGGGAGGAGGGATGGCCATAGCTGGTGCCATTTTTGAAGTTAAATAGCAGGTGTGCTAATACTCTTCCAAGCATGTGCTCTCTCCTAGATTGCTGATGAAACATGATTAAGAACAGGTCTAGGATCTGTGCAAGGGTAAACTTTCACCTTGAAACTACCTAGATTGGTTGAGAATGCAGTTTCTAAATGTCTGTGAAGCACGAATCCGTTCACGAACGCATCATTATGGTGCGTGCATGAGCACATGACACTGTCTGGAAAGTCTGCAGTGACGCCAGACGTTCGTGGACATTGGCGAACAAAAAAAAGGTGTAAAAAGTTGACGAAAATTGATGGAAGTGTTACAAATGTTGCTAGAAGGTGGGGAAAGGCACAGCATTCACTTCAATCTTCCTAACTTGGCGAAATATGCTGCTATATTGGGGGCGAGTATGATATTAGGAAGTTGTAGCAAATTAGGGTGCACTGGTAAAAAAAACCTATGAAATTTAGTGAAAAAACTTTGTTATAGGGACTTTATGGTTAAGTTGCACTAATAAAAACCTATGAAATTCAGTGAAAAAACTTGTTAAAGGGACGATATGGTTACACTTAATTACATTTCAATTATGTTTTTATGAATCTTCTTGATGATTTTATGGAACTATTTAAGGATTTTATCTAGTATTACTCTAAAATATTTTAATATTGTATGACTTTAAAAGAAATGAATGATTTCTAAATACAGTATGTTTTGATGAATATGCTGTTTCAAACTGTGTGTGGTGAACAGATGTTGTAGGAGGAACTACCAACAGTCGATTAATAAAAAAGAGTTGCCTGCAATCTGCAGCAGAGAACCATTTGTATAGCCCCAAATCAGGCCCCATATAAACCTATGGCCAAATCCCTATCTCTGTTGATCGATAACATGTGCTGTACAGAGAAATGCCTTATTGGAAAAACCTAAGTGTTCCCCCTGTTTCCTGTCTCTTATCTTGGGCAAATGTGTATTAATGTGATTGTTCCAACTCAGCCAAAAGTTGAAATGAATACCTAGATATTCAAAACGGCCAAATACTTGCAACCTAGGAACATCAGTAACTATTGGTAGAAAACTCTTCTTAGAAGGGAAGAAGCAATTAACATTTCCCTGGCTTAACCTTCATTCTCATTGCCACTATAAGGAAGAGTATTCCTTATGGTTAAGTGCAATCCCCTCAGTGTCTTTGCCAGGAGCCCCTCAACATCTTTGTCACTCGTAACTGGTATGCTCCTACTCACTATTCATGGCACATCCACACCTGATCCTAAAGCATACGCCAGAGACATTATACAAAGATTGAAAAGAAAGAAGTGGGCCAGCACACACCTCTTCCATACTCCCCTCGACCTCGATCTCATCAGTAATCTCACCAGCAGGACTACAGCAAGCACAAACTATGGTCTTTAAGCGCAAGGTAATCACCATATGCAGCATTGGTTCTGGTGGGCACATCTCTTGCAAGGTGGTCCACAGTATTTGCCTCAAAACGTACTCAAAGGATAAACGTAAGTCCATAAATGTAGCATAGGCGGGCACATTCAGAATCGTATCAGACTTTGCAAGGTTGAGGTATAAATGTAGGCCCTAATGTACTGTGCCCAATCCTACCTTAAAGCACAATTGGGTATCTGATAGTACCCCTTCCTACCTTACCCAGTCCCCCATCCTTTTCAAATGTATCCCAGCAAAGGAAGAAATGGTCTGAAAGAGTGTTACACAAAGATTGTGATGCCACAATAGTATGTGATGGCAAAGTGGCTTTGCAGGATGTACTAATGGTTTTAAATTGGTTTTGCTAGGATCGGAGACCGTAGAAAGCATGTTGATGTTGATTTCAGACCTACCTCTTCTAATGGCTACAGGGGAGACTCTTTTATTTTGCAAGTAGCATAGTTTTGTTTTGTTTTTTTTTGTTTCTTTTTCCATTTATGTTCAGCTGCTTTGTGCGCCATTTTGAGTCTCATTAAGTCCTCACTGAACCATCAAAATGTGCCGCTTTTCCTATTGTACTTGTGTGACTGCGGCAGAGCCACACAGGCATAAGCATTTGTGAGCGTGTGATCAAAAAGCCCTGTGGCTCCATTAGCATCAAGTAGAGAACTGGTGCAAAGTTTCGATCTAAGGAATAGATTTGATGCAGCAATTTCAATATCAGTCCTGCTCGAACCCCTATAGGTATTATTGTGATTGTGGGCAGCAGTGCTTATTGTTTCTTTTTCCGAGAGGTAAAAATTGAGTGCCAAGTGGTTCAACCATGCAAGGTTCATGACAGGGAGGAAGGGGTTGTTGTTGGCCGGATATGCCGCCCAAGGTGTGATAAGCGGTATGTGTGGGTTCCCTTTGAAATACGTTATTGGCATTCGATGTCAAGGGAAGTCTACTGCGTGGCCGAGGTGAGTGAATTAGTGAAGGATTTGGGATGTTCGGCTGTAGAAGACATTGTTTCTCTCATACGTCTGCTGAATGAATTGTATGTAATCCCTGATGAGAATGTGAAGTCTTGGGATTCTTCTGAAAGAGAGGTGAATTGGGAAACGTCTGGCGTTTCTAAGGCTAGTTGGTCCTTCGCATAATGGCTTTGAGTTGAGTTTAAACAGGGAGAATCAAGAATATTTTGGGATTTATGTGATCACTGCGCCGCCCGTAACTGAGACGGCAGAAAACGCAGACACCAGTTACGGCTCAGCGCAGTGATCATATCGATCATTGTGACTGCATCCCTCGCCCTGCATTACCCCTGGCAACCCCCCACCCCACTTAACTTTAGGGTGGCACACTTTTGCGTGTGTCACCCGCACTCGGCGATCCCTGCAGCGTGAGCTCCTCCCACTAACGTGGGTTGGAGCTGACGTGACAGGGTGCTTTTCTTTTTTTTCTTTTTTTCTTTCTTACGTGTCCCCCGCCTTCGGAAATGGTCAGCAAGGGACTACACCCGCATCCCCGGACTCATGTTACTGCGCCCAAGTAAAGCATGGTACACCCTCACAACGCCTGCTCTGTTTGGGCGCAGTAAATGTCGCCCTCATTTTGTGCACCACCAAAGTCGCAGTGACTGCGGGGGCGCACAAATGAGGGCGACATTTTGGTACAATACCACATTTTGCTTTGCAATAACTGTACAGTTAAAGCTTGGAAAGGTAACAAACGAGTGTCATGGTTGAATCATCCTCTATCTGGTCACTGTCATGAAGTTGTTGGCTCCTCGTTGCTATAATTATAATTGGTCCTTTATAATGCGCTTAATATACCCAGAGAATTCTAAGAACATCCAAGCGCAGACCTGGGGAACCGAACCTGTGTAATTCTGTATCATCTGGCTTCTAAAATGAGGGCGTTGCCCCTGAGCTATCCTACCGAGGATTCGACCTATGTTTTTATGTTGTTGACCGATCTGGTTGATTTTTGCTCGTAACTACTTTGCAATGTATCTATATGCCATGTAGACATTGCAGTTAAAATCCTCAGTCAAACAGAAGTATGTCCATAAGTGAGAACGGATGTCAGTATTTTAGCTAAGAAAAGACATAGCACAGATTACGAGTCAATACGTGAATGATGCTACAATGTAAGATTTATTGTAAATAACAGAAAGCATACATTCAACAATTAAATTTTGGCAAAGGTGTTCAGTGATATGCCTCAGAGTTCGACATATAAGTAATTGCAAATGCATAACGATTGTTAAACACGAATAATCTTAATTCCCACAAGAATGATTCTGCAGTGCTATAGTATCAGTCAAATTCAAGTTTAATTTGGAAAGGACAGAAAATATTATTTCATCAACCAAGTGCATTATTTAATAGAGCGGTCCTCAGGGGAGTTGCTAGGTCTGGAAAAGACCCGGGCTAAGCTGATGTCGGAACTGTTGGGACTGGGGGCTAGCTAGTCTTTTGGCTGTAGCTCCTGAGATTCTATCCGGGGCTACAACCAAAAGATCAGGGGCTACAGCCCCCTTACCCCCCCTAGCAACGCCCCTGGCGGTCCTAAAGAAATAGAAGACTACTTTGATAAAGGTGACATATAAATCAGTAATGAAAGTATAAGTAATAACCAGATATTCTCAGTGTGCCCTGCTCAACATTGTTTGTTTGTTGGAGAGTCTGTTTTTTCTGGCCATTGCTGCGGAGGCAGAGTGACTGCATCTACCTTTTAAAAACACTACTCTCTAGCGGAGTGCTGCAGAGTGCTGGGGAGTGTTCTCGTGTTCCCTGCTAGAGATTTTTTGTTTGTTGGAGGGTCTGTTTTTTCTGTCCATTGCTGTGGAGGCAGAGTGACTGCATCAACCTTTTAAAAACACTACTCCCTAGCGGAGCGCTGCAGAGTGCTGGGGAGTGTTTTCGGTGTTTCCTGCTTGCAATGTTTTGTTTGTTGGAGAGTGTGTTTTTCTGCCCATTGCTGTGGAGGCAGAGTGACTGTATCTACCTTTTAAAAACACTGCTACCTAGCGGAGCGTTCTGGAGTGCTGGAGAGTGTTCTCAGTATTCCCGGTGGCTCTTTGAGACCTAACACCTCCGCCTTCTTATTAGGACGTGGGGCGACAAGCGACCTCTGTGATCTTCGGTAGGCCCGGTATCCAGACAACATCATGCACAGGTGTCTATAGAAGGTCCGACAACATGACAAAAAACATGCTGACTTGACGAGGACTTGAGTATGCATAGCCACATGTCAGCCAGAGTTGATGGGGTGAGTGCAGCGCCCCCTCTTAAGTGACATACAAAACATTCAGGCAAGGAGAACACTTCTGCTGTGTTCCCCGAAATTGAGACAAACTCTCATGTGAATAACCTTCCAAACCCACCACAAGATACTCCAAACATATCACACTTCATTCATTTACATGATGAACAAAGCGATCACTCTAACACACCATACACTGACCACCTAACGGTAGCACTTGATGCGCAGGACTAGAATAACACAGAACACAGAAGAGCACGCCCCCCGACTACATTGCACAAAATCTACCAGGGGTCAGATTACAGAAACTTTGCACCAGTGCAAGGGCAAAGTTGCATGGTATTAGCACTAGGGTATTAGCACTAATTCACTCAACAGAAACAGAAACAGAAACAAGAACCAGTGGGAACAGACACACATCTTTGGATTCAATACGAAGTACCAACTGTTATGAAGACATGGACCCGGATGAAATAAATGCATTGCCAACGGGATGTATAAATGACCAACCTGAGGATGAATATGAACCCGACTCAGTCTTCATGTGTGACCTACTTCTCATAAATCAGAGCTATCCACTGAAGCAATCATGCGATTACAGAATAAAATCACGACAGCACTTTCGATATCACTAGCTAAATTTACTAAATTATATGGGACATTAAATGACACAGTAAAAGATCAGGCAACTCTACTTGCCATGACACACAAAAAATTGGCCTTTCTTGAAAATGTCATAACTAAAGTTCACAATAGACTTGACCTGGAGGCAGAAACATCACAAATGTGGCAAAATAGACTGTGTGACTTGGCAAGACATGAAGAATGTGACAAGACAACTCTAATGACTACTCTAATAGAAAATTGTAAATGGATGAGACAGGCAAATCCTCAAAAAATAATACTAAGACATCAGAAACACAAAACAACATATCAGTGGAAACAGAATAACAACTCAATGGACAATTCAAACAAAGAGCCATTGACCAAAAAGAAAGCAAAAACCTTGTCAGAACTCAGGTAAAATACCCAGGCGCACCTTCAAATATAATTGTATCTATGCGAAAGAGTCCAGTTAAGATAAGTAAGGTTCCAATCAAAATGTGTGTTTCATTGGAATATATTCATCCAACAGTGATTGGCTACAGCCTTTGGAGAGCATGTCCTCCATAGCCCATTCCTGGTATGAAACCCTTTGTATATGTTACCTCAGGGTTATGTCATAGGTAGTGCTAACCTATTGTGCATAAAATAGAATGGACATGTCTGCCCCAGGGCCATGCAGAGCATTTTGCAGCATGTAACACCCCTAGCCTAGCTCTTTTACATGCAACCAACTGAGGTGAAGCCTGGGTGCAAAGCCCCCTCCGCCCCTCCAGCCTACTTCTGCAGGAGTCTGTCCTGATACATTCTGGTTTCGCCATCACCGTCTTGTGGCCAATGCTGGATTTGACTTTTATGGACTTCATTGATTCACGGTGCGTCACCCTTTCTCAACTCTCATGCTGGACTTCCTTTGCATCTTGTATACAGGGTGGCCCTGAATCATGCTGTTCCCATCTTCATCATATATCCTGGCTTGCAACATTACGTGTTACTACTGACTTCTGCAATTGTATTCGCTCGCCCGTCTTGCTTCTCCACTCTTTTTGACTGCTTACTCTCTGTTCTCTCCTCCTCTCCCTTACTCTATCAGAATTGTCCCTGGACCTAGTATTATAGCAACCTTTCCTGTCTCCTCCACCCGCCCCTTACTTGTCCCCCCCCTCCAGCACTATCTGAAATGTCATCAGGCCCAGTATGATAGTCGCTTGTTTTGTTCCTCCCCTCCCTTTCTGCACCCCTCTCCTTCACCTTTTGTTTTTCTCCGGCTCTACCAGAAATGTTTTCAGGCCTAGTACGGTAGTCGCCTGTCTGTTTCCATTTCCTTCCCACTCTCCCCCTCCCGTCCTTATCCATGTCTTAGCTCTTGTACCATCTGAAATATCGTCAGGCTGAGTATGATAGTTAATTACACATCCTTACTGTTCATGGCCTGTAAGAATGTCATTGTATTTTCCCTTGTTCCGTCCCTGGCCTTGAAGCTCTTTGAAACACATTGTGTATAGGCGCTATATAAATAAACGATCATACCATATCATAGCATCACTGGTTTTAGTTTTGCTATATACTGTATACCTGTGTATCCAAGCTCCACGTACAAAAGTAGATTCTAAGTGCAGTTCAGTGATTAAAGTAGGTTTTTTTTTTTAAAAAACACCTTTTCCTAAATGATATGTGGCTTGATTTTCCACAATCCCCAAATAATAGCTCCATATAGCACTGCTGAAGTTGCCAGGCCCTATAGACCTCCCGGCTTGGAGGTATGGCATGTCCCCATACCATTGGAAAAAGGTTAGGGTAACCCCCACCCGACAATTTAACACAATCGTGCTTTTTTCGATTTCATGTCCCCAAAAGCCCATGCAGCTAAACCGCACACCCAGATACATGAAGTTGTCCTTCGATTTTCTCCTATGACACAGCATCATTTTCATGTTATTATTGTTAATGTTGAGGACCTTTTCTTCACAAATAATTGAGAATATTATGAAAGCTTCTTGAAATTATAGCTGCATCATCAGCAAATAGTAAAAGTGGTAATCCCTCTCTATCAAAATTGGGTGCATCCACTGAGCAAACAGAGAGATTGAAGCCTAGGCCCAACAAGTTCCTGTATCCCTTCTCCTTAAGTTCCCTAATACTTAGAGTTTTGTAGAAAAATCAAAGAACCTGCATGCTGGGTTAAGCTGATAATGTCACAGTGGCCAAGGAGGACATGGATACCCCTCCTAGTCATCTTACTCAGGGATCCTCCCATTGTCTTCCCGAGGGTTCCCTCCCCTGTAGGGCCTCCCAGTACCTGCCTGCGTAGCACAAATTGGCATTGGGCAGCATGGTCCTTGAGAGGGCAGATTTAAATTTGCAGGAATGCCCAGGGGTAGTCCACACTTCTATCCAGTACGGTTATTGGCAGTCCACTAGGTGGTCTCATAACAGACACTGGGCAAACTTAGCTGTGTTTAGCCGGTGCAGTGGGGTCCTCCCTTTAGATTGTGGCGTACCTAATGTTTTCCAGTTCCTGCTGGCCAGGGTGGATTTTCCTGTTGCTCGCTCTATCCTGAGTGGTTAGAGGGCAGCTATGAAAGCAGTAAGACAGCCCAGTGTTGAGAATCTGCAGAATGCGGCCCTGGTGGCTAGAGTGTTGAAACGTTTGCCATTTCCTAGGTTATGTGTAAGATCACTCGTGCCTCCCTGGGATCTGTTGCTGGTCCTTAACCTCTGGAAACCACCAACCTTAAATTACTCACCCTTAAGGCAGTGTTCCTAGAAACAATCGCCACTGCCAGGAGGATTGAGTAAATAGAGTTACTAACGACCTTGGTCTCCTATTTTCAGATGGCTCCCTTTTTCCTGGGTAGTATGTGCCTGCATGATTAATTTCTCACAGGACATTGTCATTCCTTCGTAGAAAAAAGGACTGCACCTTTTTGGTCATCAGATAACCTTTTTCTGACTTATTGGGTGGCTGACTTTTACCTTTCCATCAGCAGGGGGCTAAAAGAAGCAACCCCACTGGATTATTCTCAGCACTCAAGGGCCTCACGACAAATGGAATGGCAGTAATGTGGGCCAATAGAATGGGGTGCCAATCTGAAAGACATCAACATGGTGGCCACTTGGGCTTCTCCATCCACATTTATGCTGCACCACAGTCGGCATCATATTGGCCACGCGATGAGGAGACGAGGCATTTTCCCATGCTCTTCTCCAGCCTGCCTATCCATCTTGATGTTTTCTCGACTGTATAATAAAAGTAATCACTGGGTGTGGGTGGCCCTTGTTTTGGGCTGTTATGGATGTGGTCAGATTTATGTAGTCCTTTGTATGTTTACGATATGTAAGTACTGGGATGAAGAAGAAGGATGAGGGATATATTGCTTGCCAGTTATCTTCATAACCCCTAATGCTACTATGAGGAATTGTCATGTGGTAAGGGTGTAGAATTCCTTGCTTTTCTGATTTGTATTAATTAATGAAATGCTGCAGTTAATTAAATCTCAGAAAGGGTGATCTGCTAATCAAATACCCTCCATAAACGTCATGCCAAAAGCATAATGACAGATGTGCCCTGCTGCATCAGTCTCCTGATCTTTAGTGCCCGCTCCCCAGTGACACAGAGCAGGCTCAGAGGTCACAGGTACCCTTTTGACAGTTGCTGCGCCAGGCAGGTCACTTCAGCACAGAAGCTGCATTTAAAATCTGCATCTCTGTTCCAAAAGCACATAGTCATGAGGAATTACTATTCAGGTGGAAGTTTAATCTTTACGTTTAAAGCCATACCTTGGTTTAGGGTGTGGTGGAGTAATTCATGTAACTATATGAAGCTACATCTCATTTATATCATAGATGTGTCAACGCTGTGAGCCCAGGCTAGCTGTGGAATGATGTTGTATATTCTGGCCAGACAGTCTGGACTTGTCCAGACTAAAAGACTGTGCCTCTCCTTTAATACTTTGCGAGGTCTGGCAACACCTCTATTCAGCAGAACAGCCTGCCAACAGGGGCAACCTTAAGAAACAAGAAACAGAGGGCAAACCCTAAAAAATGGACTAGCCTCACACCAAGGTGGTGCATACCATGTAGGAAAGGGTTGCACACCTTTGTTTCTCTCTTTACTTCTTCCTTCCTGTCTCTTTGACTTTGTTTAGTAAAAAGAACTTTGGATATGATGCAAGACGGCAAAAGGCACTTGTCACAAGGATAGGCATTGGACCCCTTAGAGCAGGCTTACTTTACACCTGTGGACACATCAAAAAGAATTAATTTGGACCCTGCTGGGAGATCAGTCCTTTCCAAAGTTATCCAGTTATTAGGTGAAGACAGATGTTCCCAGACATGCTTGCTAACCACTGCAGGACACATAAGGGGTGACCTGCTCCTGGAGCAAGACCAACCTTTTTGTCATCTACAGCAGTACACAGAACCTCACTGGAAATGAAGAATTCCTGCAGGTGTTTGCTAACCTCTGCCACATTTGGGAGGGTGAGAAAAAGGACCTATATTGTCTCTGGACCCCTGGAATGGGACTCACAGGAACCTGAGAGCCAGATTCCCCAGGATCCTGACATTGGCAAACTGTTTTGCAAGCACTGTTGGACACAATCGAACCATCTGGTCCCTCAAGTGCAAAATGAGAAGGCATTATTGACCACTATCCCCCCACCCCCTAGCCCAACACTGGGCCCTGGACAGGATAGGTCACTTTTGATCCTCTTTGCTTGCAAAGACAAGTCAGTTTACGAGCATTGTGGTTTTTCATTGACTTTCACCTCTGTGTCATCACCCAGGCTACTGGATCTTTCTATATTTGCATATGTTGTGTTCTTTCCGCTAGGGTGTTTTTTTTTGTAGAATTTTTCAATTTAGTTATTATTCTATATTGTGCGTTTAAAGTATATATATTGTTATAGAGCCGTGATTGGGCATTCCTTTATTTTGTCTGTGTACGTTGCATTTTGGGTTGCTACTGTTTCATATTCACTCCCGTCTTGAGAGTATAGCCTGCCCTCGGCCCCCCACGTTACCACAAAAGGCATACGGAGGTATACCTCTTAACAGTGCTTGTTTCACCTTTAGAATTGCGATCACTCTTGTTTTGTAGAAGTGTAAGGATTGAATAGGCAGTTTGGCCATTAATCATCTTTGTACTCCTGAAGGGCAGAAGTCATTTAGTAACAAACAACCATTCCGCGGCACAGTATTTATGCCCGCCTAGCCCACCAAAAAGGGAGATTGATAAGATTCTTTGGATATGGTACTGGAGGGGTTAAGGGAGTCATCTAAGTGTGTACAATCTCTTACATCTGTTCATTTGGTAGACATTGCAATCCCCAATAAACCCTTCCCTATTTTATGCTTCCTTTCAGGATTTTGGAGGGCCCCACAACCTAACTCAGGGCAGGGGCGTTGTTAGAGGGGGGCTCAGGGGGTTATAGCCCCTGATCTTTTGGTTGTAGCCCCGGATAGAATCTCAGGAGCTACAGCCAAAAGACTAGCTAGCCCCCAGTCCCAACAGTTCCGACATCAGCGTAGCCCCGGGTCTTTTTCAGACCTAGCAACTCCCCTGACTCAGGGGATGTTCCGTGTTGAACAGGACTTTGATGAAATGGTAAAAGGAAAAGATGCAAGGGCGCACATACTGATTATAAATCAAGCAACTGACTGCACAGTTGGTTGAGCACTTTTATTTACACTTGGAGCTAGTGTAGCTGGGTTATAACTGCAGTTGAGCCATTACCGTTCAGAAGACTGCTCAGAAAGCACAGAACTAGGCTCAAAGAGATCCCGGTGAATATGTTTTATGCGGGTGAGGGGCAGGTGGAGGCTGGGAATGGCAATATGTTCTAGCATTGCCATGGGTGCCCATTGGGCGGGTAAGTAACCAAATAACACCCGTAGGCACGTTTCCCTCGGCATTCCACTCCGGAATTCACTTTGCAGTGCAATAGCCTCGGCTTGTAGGCAGCGCTTTCAGTGCCATCATATAGCAACAATTAAAATTCAGGGAGCAAGCAATGTGACATGCCTATTTTGAGGTTGGAGCAACTCAAAGAACTTAGGTCTCGGACAGGGAAGAGGGACTTGGGGGCAATAAAGATCCAACAAGGTAATATTATTGGCTTCTCTAAAACCTACATAATATCAGCGAAAGGCTGGAGAGAGCCTGTACCAGGCTTAACTATATATCAAATTTTTCAGCAGTATCGTGACTTAAATTGAGCTACAACGTGAACTTAAAGTATGTCTTTGGTAACTGACTAACGACAAGCAATCTTCGTTTATCCATTACTCTTCAAACCGTGTAAAAAAAGAAACACATATTTACTTATACTGCATGTTTTTCTGTTCCAGCAGATCCTGAACCGTTGCATGCTGCCCAGCGCTGACTCGGAAATCCACGTCCATCTCGGGAACAATGTGGTGAGCGGAATCCGGGCGCCAAAAATCCAGCTGCAAGAGCAAACATTGCTGTATTTTGAAATGATGCAACCACGTTTGCGTTTTAAACAATTCTCTCTGGTAAAAGTGGGGATTTTTAGATGTACAGTATATAATGTGAATACACACAACATAAGGTAACATAACATGATCTGACATCACAGGAAGTGCAGTGCCTTTGCATTTTATTTCCTTTACTTTTCATCGTCTGAACGGTACTGTGAAACTGTCTCCAGACAGTAGGCGATGATCTTCTGCTTCAGTTAAGTCTTTTTTTGGACACTTTTAGGTTCAAAGAAAAGCCCCAAATCTTCCAAAATAGGAGCCAAGGAGACAAAGGCTTCCATAGGTTATTACTTGCTTATGATATTATATGATATGATATGTGTAGTGCGTGAGCAAAATGAGCCAGAAAACATGGCGCTGATGCGCAGCCATCTTGGATATTCACTTCCATTTACCGCAAGAAAAGAGTAATGAAAGCCTATGTTTTCCTGGGCTTAGCTAGCAAACATGTATTTCTGCTGCAGAGACAAGGTCACATTTACGTCAGATGACCGAGCTGGGGAGAATAGTTATTGTATTGTCCGCCGAAGGACGGGCTAGAGTCGGAGCACTCTGCAGGTGCAGTGATGAGGGGCAGTGGGAACGACGGCAAGGAGGGAAGATGGTTATTTTCCGCTTCTAACTGGAATATTCCACTCTGTTTATGCCTCATTCTTATTGTCTGCTCTTCAGCCAAGGGCAGCATGGTAACCGTGAGGGGTGGTATCGAAAGTAGCCCCCTTGAGAGACAAGGGTTTTTCCTCTTGGAACTTCAGAGTTGGATCTCCCAAAACAATATGATATGACATTAATAACGTGCCTATACACAAGTGTTTCAAGGCGCGACGAGGCAGGGGAGGGGAACAAGGGGGGACAAGACAGTGATCTTACTAGGCCAAGTGACATTGAGATCATGCAAGTGCATGGGAGAGGGAAGGGGTTAAGTGCAGACAACAGGTGTTAGATAGGTGCAGGTAGGGCTCTATGGTTGCAGATACAGCCCCAAGTGCAGGGTTGCCAGAAGGCAGTACAGGTGTGCAACTGGGAGGGCAGGGACCTGGGCCCGTGGTTCACAGGGTAGCCAGGTAACCAGTGCAGTATCAGATAGGAGATCAGCAGGGTACAGGAGGAGAGAAGGGAGAAGCAAAGAGGAAAGTCTTGAGCTGCTTCTGAAACCGGAGATGGTTCTACTCACGTTTCAGAGAGGCAGGGAGGCTGTTCCAGAGGGAGGTGCCAGCCATAGAGAGAGATCTGCCCTCAACTCGTTGCTTGGAAAAGCGACTGATCCTCAAGTAGTTGGAGGTGTAGGAGCGAACAGCTTGAGTAGGAAGAGACTTCAGAGGAGAAAGCTGAAGATATTTTGGTCCCTTGCCCCAGAAGGCCTTGTGGACAATGCAAAGTCTTGAACTTGATCCTTGCAGCCACTGGGAGCCAATGGAGAGATTTCAGTGCTGGAGAGATACGATCCCTGGGCTTCAGGCCAAGGACAAGTCTCGCAGTCCTGTTCTGGATGAGTTGCAGAGGACGGAGTCTGGAGGCGTGCAGATTTAAATAGAGGCTGTTACAGTAGTCAAGCCTAGAGAGAACCAAAGCTCTATGGACAGTGAGCTTCTGGGGGAAGGAGAGGAAAGGAAGAATACCTCTGAGGAGGTGCAGTTGGTAGTTTGACTTCTTACAGACTTCGGAAATGTGAGGGTCTGGGTTGTAATAGGCTTTGGGGTTTCTTTTGCGATGTCTTTTGCTGAGAACAAATGCCACATGGTCTTCTAACGATGTTTCATGCTAACTTTGCATTAATCCGCCATGAGCTGCCATAGTTGGAATAAACAGATGTCCTAGATGGTATGGTGAGCCCTTTCTGTTTTGCTGCTCTGCGTGTTCTTCAACCCAAGCTTATAGTATGTCAGGAATTAAGCCAGCTTTCACTTCTTCCTGCAATTGTGTAAGCTCAATGGTTGTATCGAGAGTTCCAACCACTTTCTGAGGTGGAATAATGGCAGTGGGTTCTGGGAATTCAAAAGCTTGGTCTTCTTCATCTTTCTCACACCCTAATCTTGACAAGGCATCCGCTTTTCCATTCTGGGCTCCTGGTCTGTATGAGATAACAAAATTGTACTCGGCAAAGAAAAAGCACCCAAAGTAACTGTTGAGCTGATTTTCCCTGCACAGACTTTAGGTACTGAAGGTTTTCGTGATCAGTAAAGACTGAATTAATGTTTGGCTCTTAGCAGGAAGTACCGACACTACTTGAATGCCACTTTTATTGCCATGAGTTCTTTACCCATAGTTACATAATTATTTTCTGATCGTGTGAATTATTTTGACCAGAAAGCAATGGCATGTAATCGCCCGTACCCTGGGTCTGGTTGAGATAGGACAGCACCCATTGCAACGTTTGATGCTTCTGTTTCCACTATGAATGGGACTTCTGGGTTAGGATGTTCAAAGATTGGCGCTGTTTAAATCTATTTTTCGGATTTTGCAAGGCTTGTTCTGCCTCGGTAGTCCAGTGGACTTGGTAACAACGAGGTAATGGGTTGAACGATGACTGAGAATTTGTGAATGAAGCATCTATAGAAGTTTTCTAATCCAATAAAACTCTGAACTGTTTTCAAGGATGTAGGAGAAGGTCATTGTAGTATTGCTTCTACCCTTCGGTTGTACATGCATATGTTTTGTGGGGATAAAATGAACCCTACGCACTCGACTTCCGTTAAGTGGAAGGAGCATTTCTCAGCTTTTGCAAAAAGGCGATATTGTCGGAGTTGTTCTAACACCACCTTGAAATGTGTAGCATGGTCTGTCAGTATTATTGAACACACTAAGATGTCATCAATGTTAACGATAGCGCATTTGTCCAGTAATTCACGCAGGACATAATTCATAAAATACTACAACGCTTCTGAGGAATTGCATAAGCCGAATGGCATTACTTGATATTCAAAGAGGCCATATTTGGTGCAGAAGGCCATCTTCCATTCATCTGCTTCTTTAATACATACAAGATGGTAGGAACCAGCAGGTATAATTTGGTGTATATAACTGCTCCTCTGACTCGATCCAAAAGAACCAGTGTGAGTGGTAGGAGATATCTGGATTTACTATTTGGCCCAATACCTCCTTTAATACTCCACAAAGTCCTCTATAGAACACGGACATTCCTTTTTTCTTGTGGCCAGTTTGTTACCGCAATGAACCTGTTAAAGGTGGTAATGTATGCCAAGAAGTCCTGCAACCCCCTTTGTAAGGAGAGTAGTTCATTGTCCAAGGTCTGTACTTGTGCTTTTCTGGCAAATCATTTCTCAAGCTCTCCCCTTGAAATCACAGAGAATAGGGACATCTCTTTCCACAAGCAGTATGGAGCAATTTGCTGCATGGCCCCCTAGATGTGATAATACAAACGCAACCTTAATTTGATGATTTGGAAAGGACCCATCTCTACTGAGGAAATGTAATTTACATTGATTCATAAAAATGGCATATTTCTGTGGATCTCCGGAGAAGCGTTCGGGTGGGGCTAGTGGGCTACTGGAACTGATATTGGTGCAACCACTTACATAGCGGCTGGTGCAGGAAGGTTAAGGACTGCTGGGACTGGTAGTGGGACGTGTCCTGCTTGTGTTTGCGTCAAACATCTGGCCAGCTCCTCTATTTTGTCTCTATTAACCACTGTCACCCAGCAGAGGGCATTTGTTTCAGAACAAGCCCTGTGCACCTTGGCCCTGAGCTCACCTAGAATGGCAGTCAATTGACCTACCTCTGAGGTCTCCATCTCGTCCAGGCAAGACAAAACCGTGGGCTTTGCATTCTGTAACGCTTACCTGGTGTTTTGCGGGGACGGACGGTAACTCTGTTTGCAATGGGATGACTATACCCACACCTCTTCGTAGAGCATGCACGTGCAGTGCTCTGAGGTACTTGCACACACTTACAGCAAAGGAGAAAGTGTGGTTGTTTGTGGTGGTGTTCTAGGGGTAGCTTCTACTTGATATACTGATTATGCAATGACACCAACATGTGATTCCCTGTGGGAGACAGAGTGGGTTGGTTTTACTGTGTAGAACTATCTGCAACCTATATCTAGCCCCCCTTCACTACCACTATTCCAGATGCCAATGACAGTAACTACATTCACAAGGAGAGTTTCACCGGTAGAACAGCTGTATTCTTTATGCAGTAATTTCTCCAGTTCCTTCATTGGGTAGAGACCCAGACCTGCTACGATCTCATAAATTTGCAGGAAGCTCTGTGTTGAATGTACCTCCCAATGTCCATTAATATCTCTTTAACTCAAATAGAATAACTTTGAATGTATTATGAACTTCAAAGGTTTAACTGATTTGTGTTTCCTTCTTCTCACAGGACGCTTGATTAAACAGAAAAATGAAGCAGCATGGCGGTGCAACATTTGAGGCTCTGTTGAAGGTAATTTCATTATTTCTGTATGGCTTGCCACGTTACGTTCACAGGCATTTAAAGCTTTCTAATAGCTGCATTATGCTCACAAGCTAATTCAAAGTTCCCTTGTTGCCGAGTTATATTTGCAGGCTACTCTAGTGATCCTGCTTGGTTGCGCTCTGTCGTTGGGGCGCACTATGCATTCAGGAGCTTATTGTTCAGGATATGGCTGTGTTGCATCCATCAATGGTGGTTTTTGGATACCGAGGCTTGAGCCTCATTACTCCATCTTCTCAGGTTGAGTATGTAGTGGTGGGTTTGTATTCTTCTTGGTCTGTGTGGTCTTGTCACAGCAGGGCTGGCACGGGCGTGACCAAGGATGGGGTTTTTATAGCCCTGGGTCCTGGAAACACTGTATTGCTCCTTGGTGCTGGACATTGTGGCTAATTCAGTGGCCATCTTGGTGCCATTTTCATTTTGAACACTGGTGGCCATCTTAGAATAGCAGGAGTCTCACAGAGGTGCGCAGGATAATAGACCAAAGGTGTCTTTCTGCCCCAAATATTTGGGGGTTGAACCCTGGCAGGACATTGAGTTCATGAGAATGACTCTACCCAACCATAATCCACTCTCTCCTATTCCACTCCATTCTACTGCATCCGCTCTACCCACTTCCACCCAAATTAACATATTCACTCTTCTACCACCACTACTCTACCTCAAACCACAACTCCACCCCACCCCTTTACCCCACCCCACTTCCCACACCACTTCTATACCCTAATCCAATAATGTAACTCAACCCTACTCAACCCACCTCACTACCCAATGCTACTGTTCTTCCCCACTTCACCACTCTACCCAACACTGCTACTCTAAACCTCCCCAGTGCCCATTACATTCCTCTATCTCATTAGTCTCCATCGCTTACCCAACCTACTCAGAACACACCCTACCACTCTATCTGAACCCACTACTGTACCGTACCCATTTTAACTCAGCCACTCCACCCCACTCTACACCCAGTGCACCCACTTAGTCTCAACTTAGATACTCATTCTGCCCCACCATACTTCATTGTTCCATCACACACTTTGCCGCAACCGCTCTACCCCACCCGACTAGTCTAGCCCACCACTTTATCCCAGCACAACATACCTAAACCACTACTCTACTCCAATGGTCTACCCCATCACTCTACCCCAGTACCCCATCCCACTGCTGTACACTAGATACCACACTACTACATCTACCCTAAACACTCTCGAACACTGACTATGCTACTCCTGCCCACTCCTTTACCTGACCCACTATACACCACCCACTCAACATCAGAACAACCCAATCGATCCCCAACTGACCCTATCCTATGTCCATCTGCCCTACCCCACCGCACCCTTTGTACCCCTATAACACTCTTGCCCACCCATACTCTATTGCTCTCTGCTCTAACCCATTCTACTCTACTGCTCCCCAGTATAGTCGTACCCAACCCCATTCTACCCCTGTCCCAACCCCACTCTACCATACTCCCACCCAACTCCACCCCCTCACAGACATACAAATACCATACCTTCACCCCACTCTATCCTCACCCCACCATACTTCACTTCACTCTACATCCACCCACCCCACTCTACCATCACATATGCCACTCTGCCGCCAACCATCTCAATGAACTCCATCATACTCTACCCCATATCAACTCACCCCTCACCAAAATATTGTATCCCACCGCACCCAACCCATCTGCTGTACTTCTACCACGCTACCCATGCCTCACTCTACACCCAACGGTACCACCACCGACTGTACCCCTCCTCATACTAATCTAGACTTGCCTCACCCACTCTACCCTCACTCCCATGCCACTCTACACCCACTCACCCCATCTCATCCCACTATACCCACCCACATTAACCAAACCCACTCTACCACAACTTTCTATACTTTGCCCCCTCACACCACTAAATGCCCATCTCCACTGAACTCTACTCTACCCCACCCTACTCCACCCATTCTAACCCTTGAAGTCTCAACTTAACTCTTCACCAAGCTTGCACTACCTCTACCAGTCTCTACCCCCACCCACACATCACTTTACACACACCTTTCACTGACACCCTTTCTCTATACTTACCTCCATCCCACTCTAATCCCAGCCACCCAAACTCACCCTACTCTACCCCAACACACCGTACCCTACGGTGCAGGATTGCTAAAAGCCTTGTTTTTTTATCTGAATTAATTAATAAAATCATGTGGGTATTTCTGTCTGAGCAGGGGTGGCCTGCTTGGACCCCTTTTCACCAACCTCATGCCAAAAGCATTGTGATACATGTACTCTATTGCATAAGCCTCCTGATCTGCAGCACATGCTCTCCAGCGGCATAGAGCAAGTTCAAAGGTCACAGATGCCCAGTCTGACAGCTGCTGTGACTGCAGTCACTGCAATGCAGGAGCTGCATTGAAGATATGCACCTTTGTGCTAAAACTACATAATTATGATGAACGCTCATCCTAGTGGCAGTTCTATCTATAAACATAAGCAATACATGAGCTGGGTCTGGTGGATGATGGTTCGCATACTTATTAAAGACAAATCTGATTCATGGCATACCAGTATTAACCTTGTAAGCTCAGTAAGCTCTGGAAGGCTGTGTGGATTCTCTGTCTAAAGTCCAATAATTGAGAACATAGGGCAGGTTGCCTACCTCCCTTGACTCTCTAGGAAGGAAGAACATACCCTCTTGGCACCCAGCCAAGACAAAGGGAAGCATGGACAAGACTGAGAAAGAGGCAGAGGTAGGACAGCAAAGAAATACAGGTCATTTGGGTGAGGGGTTCCTCCATCTTAATTTCTGTGGGTTTGTTTCACAATCCTATCACCTCCCCTTCCTGTGGAATATGGCGCACCGTGTATGACCTCAGAAGGCAAGGGACACTTGTCTCAAGGATGGGGATTGGACTCCTTAAAGAATGCTTGCTTTTCACCAATCCCCTAATGCCCTTTACCTATAAAAGAGGGAGTCTCCCATGAATTTGTTGATTCACTTTGGGACCATGAAGGACATAAGGAAGAATTCAGTTGGGCCTCTTTTGGAAGAGTTTGATTATTCCAAAGCTCTTTAGGTGCAGAAGAAGTGTCCCAAGACAGAGGCAAGCTCTGCCCCCTACGCACTCCCAGAACAGATTGACAGTAACTCATGACGAGGAACCAGACATGCCACTCTTCACCAAACCTAGGCTGAAAGAGCAGAACCTAAAATGACTCTCCCTGTCTAAGCGCCTCTGCAGTGGGTCTCAGAGCAACTGGAGAACCAGATCAACCAAGATTCCTGTTCTACCCCTCTTGAACCGGTCGAACTGCTTTCAAACCATGCTCACCACACCTGAACCAGAGGCAACCACTGATTCTGGTGTTGGCACTCGATCAAATTTCAAACCACCTCTATTTTGCATTAGTCGTATTGGCTCAGTGCTGCATTGAGCCACGAAAATGATGTCGCCAGTTCTGCTCAAATAACCCGTTTTGCTGGGGATGAAAAACTCAAACCGTCGCCCCTTCCAGCCATGCATCAGATTAGCAAGGTCACTGCATGGAACTGATAAACCTTGACTTGAACCGCTGGATCATCACGTCACTCATCGACCCCGAAACAGTGATTACCAAAGTTCAAATTAACATGAAACACAAAACAACCCTGGTAAGCCATCCGAAATGCACAACCCAAATGTTGCACTCAACCCACACCGAGCTCCTGCTTCAACCAAACAGCACACAACTTGACCCAGCAAGATTCACCACACCAGAACCTGGTACAGACCGCACCACAGGACAGTTTGAAGCCTGGTTTGTTGTTGTAGAACCAACAAACATTGGAATAAGGTACATTTGAGAAGCCCTGTCCTCCT
Source organism: Ambystoma mexicanum (assembly GCF_040938575.1). Classification (NCBI taxonomy): domain Eukaryota; kingdom Metazoa; phylum Chordata; class Amphibia; order Caudata; family Ambystomatidae; genus Ambystoma; species Ambystoma mexicanum. Next base: position 722,886,782 of record NC_090932.1, read on the forward strand.
GGTCCACTGTTGAGATCTTGGAGTCTAATAAGTCACCGTGATTGCACCTTTTTCTTAAAAAACATAGCCTTTCTGAACCATTGTGGCATTGCTTGCTTTCTTTCCCCTGAACAAAGTATCTAGAGTGCATCTACAATCTTGTTCAGTATGTCTTTGGCTTCCTTTTCAGGGATGGGCCCCAGTGTTTTTAATACTGTTTTTTTATGGTGTTTCTAATCGTTATTTGTAGAACTGATTTGTTTGGTGAAGTATATACACATGTTTACAGGATTTTGATTGGACATTCTTTTATTTTGGAACTGTGTTTTTTTGCTATTTGGGTTGCTGCTGGGTCACATTCACAACCCTTCTGAGAATGTAGCCTTCCCTTGGCCCTTGTCACCACAAAAGGCAATGAAGGTATATCTCTAGGCTGTACCTGATTTATCTTTATGAAAGGGATCACTGTTGGTTTGTAGAGGTGTGGTGGCTGAATTGGTGGTTTAGCCTCTACTTATCATTGTACACAAGCAAAGCAGAAGTAATTTTGTTCCACTTACCTCTTCTACCCTCAACCACCTTTACTCACCTTCTCAACCCCCAAACTACATTGACTCAGCGGACTATACTCCAACCCACCCAAACATCCTTACTCTATGCCCATCTCATTCTTCCCCGACCCCACTACCACACCCCACCATCCTTCGGCACACACTCTACCCCACCTCACCCAGACTACCCTACTCAGCCTACTCTAAGCCCAAAACTATCCCCCATTCTGTCTCTCTACCCCACCGCAATGCACCACTCTACACCAACCCACCACTCTACCCCTTGCAACAGGGTCATGTATATTGTATGTTATATTGTAATTGTAATTGTTTATTTGTAACGCGCTTATACACAAGTGAAGTGCTTCAAAGCGCTTCAAGGCGGGAAGGGAACAAGGGAATACAGAAGACATTCTAAGGCCTTGAATTTTCCAAATGATTTAACAAAAAGTGACTCCCAATCTAGGCCTGAGGGCATTACTACTAGTGCGAGGGCAGGACAAGAAGGGAGGAGAGAAGCGGGGGTGGAGAACATACAATCCATAAAATACCGTACTAGGCCTACGACGTTTCACATAGTGGAAGTGCTTGACAAAGCGTGAGGTGATAGGGGGAAGCATGGTGGGGGAAACATACAGAACAAAAAACTACCATACTAGGCCTGGCGAACTAGGCCTAGTACTTTAGGTCATGTAAGTGCGCATACAGGAAGTGCAAGGGAGGGGGAGATGAACAAGTGTGCCCAGTCCAGCAGGGCCATGGGTTAAGAGAAGAGAGGTTGCCCTTCTTGTGGAATGAATTCTGAAGTGCAGTGGTGCTGAGCAGAGTGCAGAGGCCCAGAGGCAAGTGCAAAGACGGGTGTGGGAGCCTGAGACCTGTGAGGCTCTGGAGGTGCACCAGGTGACCAGTCAGCAGAACTGAACAGTGTTTAGGGAAGATAAGGAGGAGGGAAGTAGGTGAGAAGAGAAAGGAGGTTAGCAAGGGAGAGGGAGAGAGAAAGAGGAAGAGAAGAGGAAGGTCTTGAGGAGTTTCCAGAATTTAAGGAGATCCGGCTCAAGACGGAGAGAGGCAGAGAGGTTGTTCCAGAGGGAGGCACCTGCAGAGGATAGAGATCTATGCTCAAATCTCTGTTTGGAAAACCGGCTCACCCACAGAGAGTTGGCGGAGGACGAGAGGAGGGCTCTAGTAGGAAAGTATTTAGGAAGACAACATTGTAGATAGTGTGGGCCCCGGCCCCAGAAAGTACTGTGGACTATGCAAAGGATCCTTGCAGCCACAAGGAGCCAGTGGAGGGATTTCAGTGCCGGAGAGATGCAGTCCCTGTACTTCAGACCAAAGATAAGTCTTGCAGTTCTGTTCTGGATGAGTTGTAGAGGCTGTAGAGTTGAAGTAGGAAGATTGAGAAAGAGGCTGTTGCAGTAGCCAACCCTAGAGAGAACCAGGGCTTCGGAGATGGTGAGCCTTTGGGGGAAAGTGAGAAAAGGTAGAATACCTCTGAGGAGGTGCAGCTGGTAGGGGAACTTTTTAGAGATGTCTGAGATGTGAGAAGAGAAGGAGGGAGTCGAGTCGAAGATGACCCCCAGATTTCTTGCCTCACAAGCAGGTGGGGGCACAGGCCCAAGGGAGGCTGGCCAAAGTGAAAGTGGGAATGCAGGAGCCGGGGTTCCGATGAGGATGATCTCTGTCTTACTGGCATTGAGGCAGAGATCATTAGCAGCACACCAAGACTGAATTGCGGACAGACAGTCAGGTATGAGCGAGGAGGAGGAAGAGGCAGAGGGTAGCCTGAAAGAGATCTGCATGTCATCTGCATAATACTGACAATTAGAGGTGAAGGTAGAGCTCCAATGGGCCAAGGGGGCCATGTAGACATTGAAGAACCAGGGGGATAGGTTAGATCCCTGGGGGACACCACAAGTAGCAAAAGTTACAGAGGTGAGAAAGGACCCAAGTTCCACCTGGGAAGGGCGGTCAGACAGAAAGGAGGCAAGCCACGCCAGGGCCTGATCTGTGATACCCAGGGTATCATGGAGACAGGAGATCAGGAGTTGCGGTTTACAGTATCGAAAATAGAAGAAAGGTCAAGAAGAATGAGGACAGAAGGAGTCAAGATTTTAGAGCAGGTCTTCATCGGAGTTCAGAAGAGCAGTTTCCGTGCTCTAAAGCCAGACTGATGGTCATAGAGACAACCAACAGATTCAGTGTGGAGGGTGAGCTGAGAGATAGCCAACTTCTACAAGAGTTTGTCAAGGAAAGGAGTAATAGAGATCAGGCAATAGTTTTCTGGAATAGAGGGGTCGGAAGCAGGTTTTTTGAGCATAGGAGGCACAAGAGAGTGCATGAGAGGGATGGGAAAAACTCCAGTGGTGAAGGTGAGTGGAGCCTGAGGGCCTCTTTCATGCTGGGGTAGGTGGCTTAACACTACCAGAACCATTTCTATCATAGAGGTGGTGGTAGAGAGTTGGAAGTGAATCCTCTGCCTAGCTTCCTTGAATTCCACTGAGGCATGGTGATTAGAACGACCTGGCATCCTGATGCAAGAGACTCAAGCTACCAGCATGCACTACATGTCTCACACTACTGAAATGACTAAGAGATCCCAAGAGACAATACCGCCCAACGATTAACAACAAGGGATTCAAGTACCACAATTTAACTGGGTTCAATGGACAAAACTTGGCCTGGTCCAGAATGAAAGAAATGGCTATTCTAATGAAGATGGACTAGCCTACCCCATTCAGGAGGCACATGGGAGACCCATCACCTAGCACAGGGTACCCAGGCATGCTACAGGATAACAGTAAGGCTGGAGTAGGTGAGAATAGTGGTGGCAGAGGTGGAACGAGTAGGGAGCTGCCCAGCACAGGTCAAGACCAGAGAAAGCCCCCCAAGACCTCAGTGGAGAGTGACATCCAGAATAAAGGAGACGAACATAAGACAAACAATGCCAGAGATGACATGGCAGGCTGGAAGGAAATTAAGGCTGAAAAGGGGGGTTTGCTAATAAAAGCCCCCTATAAAGTCTCTCAGGAGGAATTCCAATCCACAAGAGGAGGGGATGGTGGATTTGGGAACTGACAAGATAGAGTTTGACCCAGGGAAATAGCTGGCACACGTCCCAATAGAGGCTTAAGGACGTTTCTAGACAGGAAGAGGAGAGCTATATAAACCCCAGGGATTCAGTCTGCAGTGAAAGATATTCTGGTGGGGTTTGGGGAGATAAAGGAGGATCAAGAGACCAGAAGCAGGAGGACAGAGAGGATAGTTTGGGATGTTTGATGACATTGACAATAAGATTTTGGGATTGAAAGATTGGTACCAATTCTGTTGTATCTCTGGATGTGTGAAAGAGAGAGATAGAGATAGAAAGGAGCAAAATGAAGAGAGTTAAAAGATCATGGAGAAACGAGGGGTAGAGGCATTTTTAGGAGGTGACTGGAGACAGGTGATAAGTCGAGGAAGGTGAAGGAGAATAAGATCAGGAGGGAAGTGTAGAGTATCTGCAGGGGTCTCCACCCACATTATAATGAACACAAAAAGTAGAAAAAGTAAATTTCGTTTTTCAGTGAAATGGATTTGATGAAATCTCCAGTAGGTGAAATATTTTCAAAGAAATCACATACATCCAAAACTACCCCCACTATTCTACTATCTCTAAACTCATCCAATGTACATCTCCCACTCTAACCCCACACATAGAACACTCAACCCTAATCCCACCTTAACCCAGCCAACTCTACATCCACCACACTACTCCACCCCACCTAATCTGTGAGGAATTCAACCATCTGCATGGTAGGCATGGGCTCGTATGGGCTTTTTTGAAATGTGTAACTAAATAGAATGATGTTAGACTGACCTAAGGAAAATGTGTGGGGCTAATCCACACACATTGTCCTATGCTCACACCACAACAAATGCATTGCCCTGTGTACTACGGGCTGGACACTACCTACAGGCACAGTCTGCCCCTATCATATTTAGTTGGAATGTGACAGCCGAGGAGTGCACAATGTGGTCCCAGGAATGCGGAGACCAAATGTCCCTTGACCATGGTCAGCTTGATTAACTGACAAAGGCTCCATAGAACTGCCCTGCTCTTTTGTTAGGCCCTGCAAATGGTGGCAGCGATGATCATACCAACAGGTGGCACTTCAAACAGGTCCACACCGGGCCTGGCTCCAGAGGATAACAAAGGAGAAAAAAAACACAACAAACTTTCAAATGTAACTGTGTCAACCAGAAGCCAGCTCCTCCATCTCAATATCTATGGTAGTGAACTTTCATGTCTGGGTCTTCTGTTGCAGTAGGCCACCCCTGCTAGGAGGACCCCATTCAAAAGGTAGGCAAATATGGTTTGCAGGAGCCATAGAGTTTGTTTTCTCAGCATCTTCGAAGGGAGATCTTCCACTTTAACAGAAACCACACAGGGAGGACCTTTAACCAGAGAGGCGCTTTGAAGAGAACAGACAGGAAGATGGGTGGAACTTACTAGCACAAGAGAGTGAGCCCAGAGCTCTCTGTTCAGTGAAGGTGCCAGCCATATTAGTTCTGGGGCACACCTTGTTTCTGTTTTCACCCCTTTAGCTTTGCTGTTGCAAAGCACTCTGTTTATGACCTCACGCATACAGAAGATTTCTGTCAGAGACCCCAAAATTGGTTCACTGAGGTAGGCTTAGCCTACACCAAGCACTAAAGGTGCAGTCTGCCTTACAGCTTCCACCAGTGAAGGAAAGCCAGGATATCCAAAGTGGGAAGCAAGATCCTTCCCCTAAACTTCTCCTAGTGAAAAGAGGGAGGGAAAGAATTCATAGGACCCTCCAGACACTCCAGAAGTGGTACCCAGCCAGCACACAGCGTGCCTGCTAGGTTCTGCAACAGGCTCCCTGGACAGGAAGTGCAAGAAGGTCCCTGTACTCGAACCTAAGGACTAGGCAGCTGCCTGCAAAGCATTCCACATCTGTGGGCCATCTGCCTTAAAGGACGACACAAGCCCATTGAAGAAGCAGGGAGAAGTGTCTTGACAAGCATCTACCATCGTTCACCTTGAAGGACATTTTCGAGTCAGTCGAGCCCCTTCAATCTGCAACTGACTGCAACGCTGACCATTCTCAAGCCGCAATCGCTTAAAGACTTCGCAGACGTTGACCAATGCTTCAAAACCACGGAAAAGCACTCAGACAACTATTACAGACCCTGAGTGCTGTTTAAGTCAGCCTGCAGCCACTCGTCAAGCTTTGCTCGCCAAACCGTCTGGCCGCCTGATACTGAGGCTGACTCCCATCTCAAACTTTATCACAGAAGCCTGCTAAGTGCCCTGAAGCCGACATGACCCTGTCGAACACCAACAACACCTACATCAGAAAGTACATTGTGCTTCTGTCCCTCTAGTCCTTCCCAGAATGCCCATATAGGCATTTTAAGACCAGTTGCCCCTTTGTGCTAAAGCCAATAAATCTTAACAAAGTGTGGTGGTTATTACCTATACTGACTACCACCCTGTAAGTATTCAGAGTGCATCCCTTTTCCTTTTTTGAAACTGTCTATCCTCTGCACTTCTTTGCAGGGTGGTTCATATTATTTAGTGCTGCTAGAGTCTCTGTTGTGATAATAATAAAGTAAATATTTTTATACAGACTTGACTGGACACTCCTATTATCATTAGTAATAATTGTATTTTTCTGTGTAGCAACTAACCAATGATCCACGGCCTTTAGACTAGATAGTCCACATTACCAAAATTGGAAAAGGAAGTTTATAACTTTAGTTGTACTCTTGTTTATTTCAATCTGTTTGGATCCATTCTGCAGGGCTGATTGCTGGTTTAAAAACCGATATTCATCCCTGGACCACTGTTAACCCAGAGTTTGATTAATCACAGAACCACTCCATACCACTTACGTACGGTACCCACTGCACTACTAGACTATACCCCACACTCTACATAACCACAACACTCACCCCCCCATTTACCTAGACCATGCATCCCAGGTCATTATCCACTACCCGCTCTACATTACCTTCTGTCCTCCATCCCACCCTTCCTACTGTGACCCACCCCACCACTCTACCTGACCCCATACATGTACTCCAACCCACAACGTTGCTCTCTCCTCCCATCACTCTAGCCTCCCCACTCTACTACACCCACTCTATCTCACTCCAGCTCTCCACCCATTCCACTCTGCACACTGCAACCCACTCATCCCTGTTTCTAACCTACCCCACTCTACCCCATGCTACTCTACCACACCCACTTTATCCTACCTCCATTCCACTGAGCTCATTCCCCAGACCACTCTACCCACACACCATCAGAACCCACTGCTCTGCCATACTGCCCACTTATTTCCAACAACATGTTCCACCCACTCTTCCCCACCTTACACAACCTTACCCCACCTTGCCTCACTGTATCCCATTGACTCTACTCACTCTATGTTATGTTATGTTATTTTGCATTTATATAGCGTCGTACATACCATTGGTATGGTCTGAAGGCGCTGGTAGGTTGAACGCCCTTGGGAACCGAAAGTTCAGATCAGTAGAGAGAGTAGAGAGAGTCAAAAGGTGCTTGTGAGCACCGGGTATGTGTGCAGCTTGTGCGGTATTCGTGTAATAGCTGCTTCTTAGTGGTAGGTGTGGTGGCTGCGAGATCAGGAGTATGTGTTCCTTCTGGCAGGAATTATCCAGACCGGATGTGGCTGAATTAGGCCTGAGGAGAACGCCTGGCTGGGGGGTGTGTAACCATCGGTGTTTACTTAGAATGATGTGGAGAGAGCGGCGGATGTTGGTATGAGAACAGTTATACCGAATGGTGTCATAGTATCCCTGTGTTCTAGATGAGTGGTGAGGTAAGGCTGAGAGTAAGCGTGGTGGTGTGATATGATGGGTTATATGCTCTTTCAAACGTTCTCTGCATTCCAAACCATACTATATGCGTCACGCAATTCTATGCTCTCCAGTCCGTTCCATGCACTCCTATCCACTCCATGCACCCCAGTCTGCTCCATACACTCCGGTTTGCTCCACACACTCCTGCATTTCAGCCCGCCCCGCGCGCTCCAGTCCGCCCCGTGCGCTCCAGTCCGCCCTGGGTACTCGAGTCTGCCCCATGTATGCATTCTTGTCTGCTCCACGCATGTACTCTTGTCTGGCCCACGCATGCATTCATGTCTGATCCACGCATGCACTCTTGTCTGCCCTACGCATGGACTCTTGTCTGCCCCACACATGAACTCCTGTCTGCCCACGCATGGACTCCTGTCTGCCCCATGCTCTACGCATTGAGCACTTCTACGTACTCATCTATTCTTCGCACTCATCAATACTGAATGCAATCTGTGCTCGTTCATTCTACGTACTCGTCCGCTCTACGCAACGCGTCCCTTCACTTTGGGCACTCGTTCGCTTGAGGCACTCATCCGTTTTATGCCCTCACACATACTATGCATTCACCCCTCTACGCACTCACCCCCTCTACGCACTCATCCCCTCTACGCACTCATCTCCTCCACGCACTCATCCCCTCCACTCACTCATCCGCTCTACACACTCATCCGCTCTACACACTCATCTGCTCTACACACTCATCTGCTCTACACACTGATCCGGTCTATACACTCATCCGGTCTATACACTCATCCGTTCTGTACACTCATCCGCTCTATACACTCATCCACTCTATACGCTCATCCGCTCTATACACTCATCCGGTCTGTACATTCGCCCGGTCTGTACATTCATCTGCTCCCACCTCACCCTACTTAACCTGCAACAAATGTGTTCCCTACTAGAAATACCCCACTTATCTACCTCATTCTATTACTCTACCACAGGTTCCTGTCAATCTATCCATTCCTAGTACCCCACAGCACTATTACACCTGACCCAATTTCTTTACCCCACCCACTTTTCCACCCCACAGACTCTCACCTACCTCACCCCATGCTAACCACACCCACCTTACACTAAATACCCCCATTCTATCCCTATCATACCACTGTATCTTGTATACCACTTGACCATATCCCGTCCCATTTTACCCACTTCACTCTGCCACTACCCAGTTCATCCCTACCCCCACACTTCTGCCCTTACTCCCACCCCAATCTATCCACACACATTCAATCTCACCTACTCTGCCTTTACCATACATTCCTTCACCCCACTCTACACCATCCATCCTTCTCTATCACCACCCAGCCTCACAACACTACACACTCCACTCCAACTCCAACCCATTCTAGCCCCAATCCCATGCTAAACACCAAACTCTAACCTCACAACACTACTCCACCCCACCCTTTAGCACTGCACACCGACCCCATCCCTCTCTACCCTCACCTGAGCCCCACTCTAGCCCATCCCACTCTATTTAGAGCCATTCTACACACGTCTCACACTAGTCTCCTCCTACCCTACTCATTCGAACCCACTCTAACTTTACCGAGTCCCACCCATGCTACCACCATCCTACATGCGCTCACTCTACCCAAACTTGCACTATCCCATCACTCTATTCCCACCTTACTCCACTCTACCCTCACCTGCCCCACCTATACATGTATCCCCACACTATCTCAACAAACTCTACATAAAACAAGTGGATCCCTCTGACACCAACCCACCTCACTCTACCCACTTCACCTCACTCTACCATAAATGACTACAACTATGCCCACTCTACTCTCATCCCCACTATGCCTAACTCCACATGACTCTGCCAACACCCACCCATCTCTACTACCAAACTCAACGCCTAAGCCACTTTACTCCCACCCACCCAACCTCACTCTGCTCTTTCTCCCACCCTAATACAGACCCCCATCTTTCTACCCTACCTCACCCAACAAAGCACCCAGCTACCCTCCCTAACCCCAATGCACTCTACCCCACCACTCTAAACCTCACTCCTCTATACCAACCTGTCTACCCTACATAATTCACTCCTATATACCATGTTCTCTCTACTCCCACAAACCCCTTTAACTTACCCCACCCCCACCCACTGTATCCCAGACCACACTACCACCTCCCCCCCCTCACCCATGTCCGCCTACCTTAGGCCCACCCTACCTACCCTAAGCCCACCTTCCCCACTGCTCCGCTGCCTATATACACTCCAATCCAACTGAGCTCACCCCTGCCTACCCCCACTCACCCTATCTCTCCCATGCCTACCATGCTCACCCATGCCACTTCCTACCACGTTAGCTAATTCCCTCACCCTTCCTCCTCTGCTCCTACCTCGACCACCAAACTAGATAACCCCTAATATCCACATGCTTCCTTTAAATGTTCCAAACATGTCTGCAATTTAGTGTTGGCATACACATAGTAAAAATACTTCTATACACAGCAGTGAACAGAAATCTTTCCTTTGGTATTGGTCTTTATTTAAAACAATCCCTCATTTAAGAACTGCATGCCATTTCAAACAGAAATGACTTACAAAGGAGGCAATAACAGAGAGCAGGGGCAGTGCTTTTTTAAATTGCCTTCATAAGAGCAAAATTGCCTTTGAATGAGATATACGTGGTTGTGAAGGGGTAATCATAGGGATATAAGCCATGGACAAGAGCATATGACAACATTGTTAACATTGCAAGCCTGAGGCCCGTATTTACATAAATAAATATTACATAAAGTACTCCTGAGAGCACAGTGCGTTGCAAGGTATTTTGGGCAGGTATTTTTGACAGGAGTGTGAGGGGGTTTGATCAGGAACACTAGAGCAGGTGGAAATTGAGCCTTATTTTCACTGAAGAGATGGCTTTGATGGACAGGGGCAGGGAGGTAGGAGAACTCCTAGTGACGCGGGCCAAGTAGTAAAAAGGACAGCAAGCAGGTTGAGGCACACATCACTTGCCTAATCCTATCCTGTCTGGAAACACTAACTTTCAGATATGGTTTGAATACTGGATAAAAAGAACACATGTACCTATCAATGTAAAATGCAAGAAACAACAGTAAATTGTAGGATTTTCCAATTCTTTTTACAAATGCAATTGTAACTCTTTCTTCGATTTTGGTGTACATCTTGGAAAAACAGAAACCAGGAGATTTATATGTTTTTTTAGTTTTTTTAATACATTTATTTCATTCTTCACAAATACATCAAACAATTCTCAAGAGTAGAGAACATGAATATATAAACATTAAAAGAAAACATAACCGTATGTACATATATTTCAAAATAATCCTATATGTGAACAAACAAACTATAAGCATAGTGAAAATCCCCCCAAAAGCCTAATCAAAAAATGGCATACACACACACCACAGCGAAACGGCAATCTTCAGCTTCAAAGAATCACTCATTGACAGAATCAGGCTCTCTATTTATCCGTACAACGCATTAAATGAAGTCCATAGCTCAAGATATCTTTCTGCCTTATCCAGTCTACCAAGTAACACCTTCTCAAAACTAGATAAAACTTGCAGTCTGAAAATCCAATCCTCTACCTGCAGTTTTTTCCACGTCTTCCAGACTTTCAGAATTTGCTTAACTGCCACCACCAATGATGACTTATCTATCCAGCAACTATTCATTCAAGCAACAATACACCTGCCAGTTTTTGACAACAGTACCGCCGGTAGTGGTGAACAAGGAAACAATATTCCCATAATTAGATCTAGCCTATCTAAAACTTCCGTCCAGTAATCACGCACCCTCAGACATCTCCACAACATATGCAACACCGGTGTCCGGTACAAACGTCCTACTATCTTCTGATGAATTAACATCAAATTTAAATCCAATTTTGCTCTGTACCCATCAACACAAACGCCCTATGCTCAGATGAAACCTCACTCTGTAGATCCGTCTCCCATTCACAGCGCAACTGTTCCCAAGGCTCAACATATGCCGGAGCCATGGGCATAAGTTTTAGAAAGGTGGAAACTGTACGCGGTGGAGTGTTAAAAATGTCACATAAACCAGGCCTCTTCACAAGCAGAGACTGCCTGTCAATAAATGTTTTTTCACCCAGAATTGGTTTCCGTTTTTATTTCTTGGAAGTCAATGACATACAAACATACGGAATGATTTCCACTTTCGCTCACAAACCTTTAGCTATAGCACTGATTACAAGTTAAAATATAACAATATAATAAATGGCAGCACTGAATATCTTTCGCAAAGCCTGAAAATAATGTTGTTTGTATAGGATGATTGCAACATCACTATTCAACTGTAATAGAAAATGGCCTTGCCAGTGCAATAACGTATTACAGTGAGATTGCGATCTTACAGGACCTCAAACCAGCAAAGAGCAGAATTGCAGCTACTGCTGGAGAACCTAATTAAGCCGTGACCAACTTATTAGACCTTTTTCTTCTTAAATACCTTTCTGTCACACTTAATTGATAGATAACTTTTTATGGCAGTTTGTTTATTTTGTGCACTGATGCAGTTTAAAGTGGGAAAACAGGAATCCCTCTGCATGGCATCAGTTATTTTAAACAACAACAAGTTGTTTAAATGCTATGTTATTTGATACTAGCTTGGGTGCCTGGCATTGCCCGTGTCTTGATCGAGTGGTGTCTAATGTGCCCTGGAGGATGTTGCTTGTGTCCTCTTGTCGGCGAGTCTTGCTTCAGTTTGCTCTGGTGTCTCATGTGCCCTTGAGGATGTTGCTCTTGTCCTTTAGTCGGCAAGTCGTGCTACTGTTTGTTGTTGTGGTTCAGAAGCTCCTGATATTGGTTTTCACTTTGCATCAGATGGAGCTTTTCCCAGTGATGTTCGTTTTTTGTGCTGCATATTTCAGTCACTCAATGGCTTTAGCCCATTTGAGAAAGTGTCCAAGAAAGATTGATTGATTGTGCTCTCTTCTTGTGAATGAACCCAAGTAAACTGTAACCTTGCCATTTCCCATATTTGGAGTGGTGTGATAAAAAAAAATAACATTTTTTTAATTCCCTTTAAAAAAGCTTTAAAAAAAACTTTCGAACTGTATACAGTAATAATAGATTTCAGAGGAATAACCAAAACATCGAACATTTTGCTTCACACACTTTTCCAAATGTTGCCTCCTTCTAGCACCTACTGTAGTGAATCGGGGTGAGCATCAGTAAATTAGGGTGTCTACGGAGTGATTTGTTTGCATCCAAACATAGACTACAATCTTGCCCCAGACAAATGAGGAATCCATGCACAATTTGGTAGACGTGGGTTCAACGGTGTGGATTTGTATAGCCGGACAAACATACACCCATACATACATTCCGCTTTATATATAAAGATTTGTATAGTGCCTCCTGCCATTGTGCTCCGAAGCACTGTGGGGTGAAAGGCCCTTCAGAAGACCGCAGACTGTGCAAACATGAACATAAAAAGAGCATTACATTTCATGTGAATAGTATTTAGAATTAGGTGAATATTCAATAACTAGCAGATTTCATTAGTTTGAAACTGGCCTTTTTGGGAGGGGCCCCTTGTTAACTCCCTGGCAGGAATATTTAGGCAGGCCCACTAAAATGTTTTGTTGTTGGATAATTATTCTCTCATTGAAAAGGGCTTATCTAAAACGGACCTAAATGCTTTTTGGTACCAGCCTAGAATTTTGTGGAGCAGGATGTTGTTATACCAACCAAAAAATATTGGGATGTTAAGCTGCAGGTGGTTTGCAATCAGTGAAAGTGGTTTCTCTAGTAGATGTTTATCTTTCGACTTTTCCAGTGGATAGACAAGAATCTTATTTGGTTGAAATGTCAACCCATCACCTGCTTATGTATCTTATTCTTGATGACAGGTTTCAGGGCTCTCCCCTTCACACAGGCCCCCCTAGAAAGGAGGCCTTGAATGTGGGGCCCAAGGGCGGGGGGGAGTTTGGTGTGGCGGGGGGGGCATTTCGCTCTAAACATGCAGCAGGAACCTCTTAGAGATTGCCATTCTAAGAGGGTGCACTTCAGGAGGCCCGGCCAGGATTTGTTTGCTTGCCCAGGACAAAGTATGAAAGGTGTACATCTTTTAAAACTAAAAAGCAGTATTTAAATATGTCCTAAAGAGTGCAATCAGAGGTGGATTTCACAATTCGACAAAGGACAAATGCCCATGCCCCCGTCCCCCTGATCTTCTGTCTCTCTCCCCTCAAAAACAGTCAGGGCTACACAGGCCCTCCCAGTAAGGTCTTATCTTTTTAATGTGTCTCAGTGGCAGATTATTTACAAAGGGAAGTGATCAGAGATGGGAAATGGTAACTGGCAGTGACCATTGCTGTGGCATTTTTTTCTTAAAATTCGAGAATGTGTGACTGTTGGGTGATTAGAAATTAAGGGGATGCAGAACAAGTTGTGTGAAACAATGACCTTGTCATGCATTTCATTTGTGTCTTATCAAATTTCTTTTAAATGATCATTAATTTCTATGCTGGGGCTTGTAGGCTTTCATTCAGGATGGGGAAAATAGAGTTACAATCATAGGGGGTCATATTCCAAATCAAGCAGAGTGGAAAAAGGGGCATTAAAATCATTTATCACCACTTTTTATGCACTGCAGGATTTTGTCTGATGTGGCCCGCGAAGTTGGAGAGCAGATCGGACTTAACATGTTTGCCTGCTCTTACAGGATCCCCTGCCGAATCCGATTGGTTTTCAACCAACATGTTTTTTATGTTTGTGCAAAGCTAATAGATTCCTATGGAATCTGCCTGACTTTTACATACTGGTAAAAGCAGGCAGATTCCAAAAGAAACCATTGTGGATGGCTCCTATAATTGTTCATTGTGGGAGGGATTTACACTTTTCCAGGACATAGTGGAAAAGTGAAGATCAAAGGTGCTATTTACCAGTGTTTTATGCTTCACTTTACCAGTACTTGGTGGAAACAATTACAATTGCATGGAGGCCTTTCGCAAAAAACTGCAAACAGGAGTGGTGCAATTTAGGATTCAAAATAGAAATGACTCCCATACTCTTTTTCATCAACACGTTTCTACAGTGATGACATTGTCAGGTTGGTTTATTATGTGACTTTGTAAAGTAATTGTATAAAACTGAATACAAAACTAAACTTCAAAACATATTTGTACCAACTTGAGCTTAGAGGATGTGTGGTCAAGTATCTAAATTTCAAGCCGATCTCAAATTCTGGCTTCACAACTTAACAAATGTGTGTGATCCTGGGCAAATAATTCAATCACACTGTCCCTTACCTGCCAATATTAGGTGACTCTAGAAGTGATTCAGTTCACAGTATAAGCAATTTTAAAAAAGCCTCACTCGTGGTTTAATAGATGGGCAGCGTATGTGTCAGGACCTGCCAAGAACAGACACACCTTTCGTTGAAAATACCATGCCACATGTATTGAACAAAATTGTGAAATTCAATAGGAAATCAAAGTAAACACATCAAACAAAAAGCCATCATGGACAATTACATATTTTATAACTAGCATGTAAACAGTATGTACCAGGCAATGATGTACAGGGGCAAGGGCCTCTCCTCCCTGCCAAGCCCAACCAGCATATATACCAGGAAGCTGGAAACCCCTCAACCTACACTGTCTGCCTCCAGATCCCAATCCCCCTCAATCCTGGTGCTCTCTCCTGCACACTAGCGCTCCGTCATGCACCCAACTCAATTAAGCTTTTCTTCAAAAATGCAACAAAAAAATTAATTGCTGTGCTTAGAAATGTCTTTTTGTAAGAAACAAGATGCCCTATTCCTTGCTTCAGTATTCTGAAGGGGAGGTTTTTTTTTTTTTTACAAGAAGATGGCGGGACAACAAGCACCTCCTTCAGGGCCTGCTTTGAGTAGCCACAGTGTTCAGGGTGGCATTGTTGGGTGGCCATCGTCTGAGATGGAACAAAGACAGGGGCGCTCACTGCTCAGTCCTCGGAGAGGAGGAGGAAGCATCACCCTTTATTCTCCCAAGCCAGGCCAAGAAAGACATGGTGGGTGTTTTTGGGATAGGTTGCAGTGGAGGTAAATGGGAATGGTGGTCAGAGGGAGCTGATGGAAGGTGAAGTAGAAGTGGATATAATAGAGAGTGGAGAGCAGATGGCAAGGGAAGATAGGTAGATTGATGTTGCAACACTATTTTCCTTGTTTCTCTTTTGCTATGTACTGTTTTTATAGAGTGGTGCAAATGTATTTTTGTCCGGATCTGGTAAGAATGTTTTTTTTCTGTATCACGGATCTGGGAGATCTGGATAAATGCCAGCACTTAGTTTAGGGTACTCATACGCTCACACACAATGTCAATTGGGTCCCCCTGATCACAAACCTGGCACACACAAATGAAAATTACTGGAGGCGGGCCTGCCTTCACAGTGTTTAGAGCAGCCCTGAACCTCATGGAGTATGTCTACATCTGTGTGATAATATTTCAATTATTATAGAACAAATTACATATAACAGTATAATGTTCATGTAGTGCAGCAGCCTCTCATGACTGTGCACTGTAACAATAGCCTTTTATTGTCACACAATTTACTGGTACTCATTGTATAGAATTTGAAAGAATGAAGGGCTGGGTCAGTCTTCCAGGGTGTGAACCTGTGTGATGTGCAGGTTGAGTGAATGCTTAACTCACTGAGCTATATTATTTCATTGATGGCTCAAGAAGCACTCTAAGTCTCAAGTGTTTGTATTAAGATTTCAACAGGCCCTATGGAGTCCCACTCTCTCTCTCTCCTGGAAAAGCACCTAATTCCTAACTCAGGCCTCCCTAACCTCAGGTTAATAGATATATATTATGGACCCTTACTGTCTAGGTTCCGTTTTATGCTGAAAGCAAAGCTCTAAAGGCAAGATGCCTTCTCTACTATTACTCCCTCAGGGACTTCCTAGGCTGTCCCAACACTATTCAGAAGTTATTAATCTAAAGGGATACTCTGACTGACTTGGTTTCTGTTTTGTTATGCTTAAGTATTCCTCTGCCTCTCAATACGTGATATTCTTCTCTCTCTACCCGTCTCCTTCCAACTACACCCACCTCTCACTTGTTCTACCCCCTGTGTATCCCTCCTCTGTCCCTCAGGCTTCTCTCGCTCCTCCTAGGCCTCAGCTTTACCCTTTGATGTTACTACTTTGTCTATGACACCACTACTCCCACCTCAACACCACTACACCCTCTTCCACACTACTGATTTCTCCAAGACACTAATACTCCATTCTGCACACTACTACTACTGCTCCACTTCCTACTCAGACACCCACCTGTCACTCACACAAACGTTTCACATTCACTCTCTGCACTTCATCTCCTAACCACACTTGTTACCCTTTCATGCACGCTGATCAACACAGTACCTGTGATGAATCAACTTCCGGGGTGCTAGTGGTCCAGGCCTGAATATCTGTTTCTAAACCATCAATCAGCCCACACCTCTAACACAGCAGAAGGGATCCAAACAGATTGGAATAACAAGCAAATTATAAACCTCCTAGTCCAATTATGGTAACGCGGACAGAACAGCAGTCTTATCTCTGAAAGGTTGTGAATTGTTGCTTAGTTGCAACATGGCAACAATACAATTTTTAGCCAATGATAAAAGGGACTGTCCAGTCATGGATGTAGCAAAAATATCTACTTTATTTATATCGCAACACACAGTTCTAGCAACACTACGAAATACAACCCACCCTGTAAAGGAATGCAGAGAACAAACAGTTTCAAAGAAGGAAAAGGGATGCACTCTGGATACTGACAAGAGGGTAGTTGGTATAGTTAATAACCACAACAGTTTAAAAATACTTGGCTTCAGCACAAAGGGAGAAATGGGTCCTAAAATGTCTCTAGGGGCCTTCGGAGAAGGACCAGGGGGACAGAGCCACAGTGTACCATGTGGTGTAGGTGTTCCTGGTGCTCAACAGGGTTGAATCGGCTTCAGGGAACTTTGCTGGCTTTTATGACAGAATTCAAGATGGGAGTCCGTGCTGGTAACAGGCGGCAAGACTGTTCTTCGAGCGAAGCTGGATGAATGACTGCAGGCTGGCCTTGATGGCGGCTCAGGGGGAGGAATCAATGTCTCGGTGCAGACTGTCGGTTCTGAAGCACCGGCCAAGATGTCCCACTGTCTTTAAGTGACAGCGGCTTGACAATGGTCAGCGTTGCCATCGGTTGTGGATCGAGGAAGTTGACTGGCTTGAAAATGTCCTTTAAGGCTGACGTTTGTAGATGCTTATCAAGACACTTGTCCCAGCGTCTTCAATGGGCTTGTCTTGACCTTTAAGATGGACGGCCCACAGCTTTGGAGTGTGTTGCAGGCAGCTGCCTAGTCCTTGGTTGTAGGCTCAGAGACCTCTGGCACTTTCTATCAAGGAAGCTTGCTGCAGAGCCTAGCAGGACACAATGCGTGCTGGATGGGTACCGGTTCTGGGGTGGCAGAAGGGTCAATTCTGTTTCTCCATCTGTTCCCTGGGAAAAGTTTAGAGGAGGGATCCCTCTTTGGATATCCTGGCCTTCCTTCACTGGCAGAAGATTTAAGGCAGACTGTACCTTCAGCCAGGGTCCAAGGTTGAGTTCTTATTTGTTACTTCTAATGAAGGCTTCATATGATCTGCCAAAAGAGGGGCTCAGCCCCCTTTTAAAGCCAAATGGGCCACAGTGATTGGTGTAGGCTAGGGCCACCTTAATGAACCAATTCTGGGGTCCCTACCAACAATATCCTGTATGCATGAGGTCATAAGCAGAGTGCTTTACAGCAGGAAAGGTAAAGGCGTGAAAACATCTGAAGGTCCAGCCATCTTTCAGTCTTTTGTTGATCAAAGAGTCTCTCTGGTTAATGTATCCCTCTGTGGTTCCTATTTAAAGTGGCAGGTCCCCCTTGAAGCTGCGGTGAGAACAAACTCTCTGGCTCCTGCAAACCACATTCTCTTACCTGATTAATGAGGTCCACTACCAAGGAGGCTTACTGTAAACAGGAAGTCCCAGACATGATAGCTCATTGTCAGTGACACTGAGGGGAGGAGCTGGCTCCATTTTAACACAGTTCCATATGAAAGGTTTTTGGGGTTTCCTGTCTCCTTTGTTAACCTCTGCAGCCCATGTGGGCCTGTTTGAAGTAAATTCTATTTGTATGATAATCATTGCCACCAGTTGCAGGGCTGAACAAAAGAGCAGGGCGGATCCATGGAGCTTTTGTTAGTTAATCAGACTGGCCTTGGCCCTCCGGCATCCTGTGGAGGACATAGTGTACTCCTTCTTTCACAGCCCAAATAATTATGACAGGGCAGACTGTGCCTGTAGGCTGTGTTCACCCAGAGTACACAGGAATATGCATTTGTCATGGTGGGAGAATAGGAACATGTATGTGGATTAGCCCCACACATTTTCTTTTGGTTGGTCTACCATCATTCCATTTAATTAAACATTTCAAAAAAGACCAGGCGAGCACACGTCCTCCTTGAAGATGGCCGAATTCCTCACAGTACCACTTACACTCACTAACCAATAGTTGATCATCACCTCAACACTCTCCTTCTCCCTCCTTCCTCATGCTGGTTTATTGGTCTGTCTCCTCTTCTGACCTCTCCCAAACAAACCACAACGTTCTGCTTCCTTACCCTTTCTTTCGGTTGGACATCTGGCCCTAACCAATCTGGCCCTGTTTTCCTCTCCTGGGAGGTGTGCCACGCAGAAAAGTATGTAAGTACCCAGTTCAGCGATGCCCACTTTGCTTGCGCAGAGCTGCCACATAAAGTTGATGGTGGAACAGGATGTGCAATGTCCATGTTCATGTTAGGGGAACTTGCTCTTGGCTCCCCAAGGTGAGTCAGTCTCGGTGTGGGTCTGCGACACTGGTTTCAGTCTCTAGACATTTTGGGTAATACACAATGGGCGACGGATCCTGACTTGCCAGTACTGTCGCCTATTATCGAGAATCTGTGCCAGTCCAGTGGATAGAGTGAGTGCTTCCTCTGATGCTTGCATCAGCTGCAGTAGCGTGCCTGAACTGGCTTGATCTGTCAAAAGAAACATAGCTTCCCTTTGACAATGTTTGTTCCTCAGCAAGCATATCCAATGGACTATGCAAGGCCGGGGGCGTTTTGCTTTCCCAATTTGCTTGGTCCAATGGGGATGCAGGCTGTGGAACTGCACCTCTGACTGGTGGTGCTATTGCACCTCCTTGCACATTCAGGCGGCCTGGGGTGTTGACACTGGAGTGCTCTGGCACGTGCATGCATGTGCAAGAGCCAGGAAGTACTGTTTGCTTCCTGGTTTCTCTTCAAGCTGCCTGCGAGTCAGAGGGCTTTTGGGATGTGCTGGCAGAGAAGCTTAGTGTCCACACCAGGTGTTCATGATAAGGTTCACTTTAATGTATTATGTATGAGTTTGGGTGCACGTGTAGTGAGAGAGTGCGTGTGAAACAGTGAGTGAATGCTGTGTGTGAATGAGCAAATTAATGTTGTGAATGTATGTGGGTGTGCGCTTGTGTTAGTGCTACAGGGCTTTGGCACTGAATGTGGTGGGGGTAAGGGAGTGGATACCATGGCATGGCATTTTAATGGTTATCTATAATAAAGTAAGCATGATAAGTGTTATTACGTGGCTAGACTGGCATTTGGTGCAATCAGTCTAGTCATTTCTTACTGTGGCATGGCATTTTGCACTGGGCACCTCTGATAAAGTAAGGATGATAAGTATCTTTATGTGGCTAGACTAGCACATTTTGGTGTAGCCAGTATGGCAATACTTTCTTACTATAGCATGCCATTTGTTACTGGCCATCAAGGCAAAAGCAAATATGATGAATGTCATTACGTTTCTAGAGTGGCTGAAATTGGTTCAGCCAGTTTGGACATATTTTCTTATTGTGGCATGACATTTAAATGGCAAAGCTAACAGGAGTTTGTTCTTATCTGTGGATAATGTCATATTGGCAGAGTTACGTGGACATGTTTTCTTATAGTATTATTACTGGTTTTATATGCAAAACAAATATGATTATGTTCTTGTATTGGAACAGAAACATATATTGGTGCAGCCAGCATGGAAATGTATGGACACAGCCAGCGTAAAACTGCTTTCATACTGGCATATTTTGTGGTCAAAGGCATCATGAAAATACATTGGGAAAGGCCCCTGTCCACTGACCCAATTATTTTAACAAAAATTTTGCTGTATAATGCAACATTTTAACCCATTGTTCAAAAAATGTTCTTGGGGTTAAGAACCAACCCGAATCACCCATAGTTGTTTCAGCCTCCCTCTCTATGGTTCGGTACTCTGGCATATTTGTGGAAAATATATTCACACCCCTCCAATTAAAAACAATCACTAGCTGCCGCTGAGTTAGCCGTGGGCCTGTGGTTGCCACTGCCAATGCTGGGAAGCTGTGCACCTAGTTTTCACAGCTGTGCAGGCTAAGGTTCCTCTTCCCTCTCTCTCCTTTTGTTGTTGTATAAGCTTTATTCTCACCAATAGTGCCATCAAAGCATATTCATAAAATAATAAAATAAACATAAAACCAAATAATTATCACACACAGTTAAAAGACCAAAACCACTTCGGTCACAAGGTTAATTGTACACAGAATCATTACAAGTCTGCTGGTAATACACTCATGGACAGGTTTCCCCTCTGCTACGTAGCACACTCGTCCTTCTCAGCCACGCCCTTAAGAGGTATTTGGCCAGTTAAAATAGAAGGTTGCTCTTTGAATACCTTTCCAAAATTGGTATTAAATACTTGGCTCTGAAGTCGCTGTATCTCGGGCAGAACTACACAATATGGAGGACAGTCTTGCATGGGGCCCTGCAGGCCAAACATTCAGTATGATTTGTGTTGTTGCAGTTTGTCGTAAAATAGGCCACTTGCAGGGTCCCCCTCTCAAATCATAAAGAAGTGACCAAGCATAACTAGGTGTAATGACATCTAAGTAGCATTCATAGCCAAAGGCCTCCTTGACTTGCTGTGAAGGGTACTAAGGCTCCTCATTGCCTCTGTCTCTTTGCGCAGGTCCCTGGTTCTGGCGCATAGACACTGGTAGCGTGAAATGGTGGATGGTCGCTCTCTCACAGCTGCCCTCTCCTGTTATTCAGGTCCTGCACTTGGATCTAGCAGCAATAGAGATGGTGAGCATTTTTCTAAGAGGTTTGATATGATGAGAATGAGTACTCATGACCCCTGGTGCATGGGGACCTTCACTGAGGTCTAGAGACCCCAGAGGCACCTTTTGTTACCCTTTAACTGAAGGGACATTTTCCATTATTCTGGGGTATGCCCTACCCATCCCTGGTGTCATGAAATTCCCAAGGCTTGGATCTCCGAACCCAAGTTGGCTGCCAAAATCAAACATTTGATCTTGGCAGTAACCAATAAGGTTCCCTGACAGACATGTAATTTCTGACTCTGTGGACCAGGATCAGAGTCTGCAGAACCAATTGCTAAAATACCTATAAACCTTCTGTTCCAGATTGGTCGATTATATATGGATAGGTTTTCACCAAAATCAAATGGATTTTTAGTTGGAAGAAACTCTATCCTCAACTGCAAGTTTGGTTCAAATCTGTTCAACATTTTGTGATGTAGCTGAAAGAGAGAATACATCTTTCCGATTGTTCCAACTATGCCCCTGTTGATGGATTGGCAGAAAAGTTACAAATAAATATTATTTGGCGAAATAGTTTAATGCATTCTCATCAAATTGCACCAAAGTTATACGCTGAACTTCTTATGGTAGAGTAAACTCAACCATAACAATGAAGGGGTGTTTGCTGTCTCAATGATATATATATATCTATAGATATATAGATATATATACTGGAATTATTGATTCTAGTTGATGCATATCACTTATGTCTTAGAAAACCTACATTGATCACATTGATCATATCGCCCTTGGAGAAGGCTATATGCCCGAAATAGAGGGTTTAATTGAAATTGTGAGAACCGCTTTCCATGCAAGCATAGCAAGCGGCGCTCACAATGAAAAGTAAACGCTGTCTGTCATCCCAGGCAGTGTTTACTCGCTTTGCACTGCGGAGTGCAAATGTGAAGGTCAAAAGTTAGCATAGAGGATTGAATGACACCTTTTGCACCCCTCAGTACAAATGACAGAAATTTGGCGCCGGGGAACCGGTTATGTTCAAGTGTAAAAGTAATAGGTTCCTGCCTTCAAATTACTCAGTTTATAAAAATTCGCTGTACAATGTTTACCCATCCATTTTGCGCATTCATTTTAGTCCACACCCTGTGGAAAACGAACCCCATATGCTATAAGGACATTGCAACTCATTTGAGAATTGGGAGCCCTTGCAAAGGAACTCAGCCTCTTTCCACACCTGGGCACGCGACTCCTCGTTCTGAAAACACAAGAACCGGGCTGCTTTTACCCAGACATATTGTACTTACAGATCTTTATATCTACGTCACTAGACAAGGAAAAATGCACTCTCAGCCATGGATGCGATAGAGCAAGACTGAGGGAATTCAGAATACACTTCTGTTTCAAAGCCATGAATCTTCCTTTATCTTCATAAGTGATTGCAAAGTAAAATGAGTTTACAGTGCAATAAGCTCTTCTGACAAGCACTAGTCAAACCCCACTACTAGCCATCTTAGCACCCTACTAAGGTAAACTAACTACCCAAACATTTTCAGCAGATCTCTGGCAGCAAACAGCTGAATGCTCTCTCTGTATTTGCATATAATTTGCCTCAAGAGAAGAATTTGGACAAGAAGTGCTATACATAACCACGTCTGGCTGACTGGGTAGATACAGGCTTGGGTGCCTTACTCTAGTAAATTATATGCAAGGTCATATACATTAACACAGTCTTATGGGGAGGGATTGGGACAGCAAGAGGGGGATGACCCTCACATACAATGAATATAGGAGAGTTTATTGCATGATGAACATGTTCAGAATATTGATATACTACAGGATTCTCATTGTCCGTATTTACTTGCATGTAGAGGTGCTGTGGCGGGAACGTTTGTTCGCGCTAGTGCTTGACCTTGCGCTGTTTGCTTGCCCAGGAGCAGGCTATTACGGGGGCTGGGCAGGGGCTTTGCAAACAGAAGACAGACGGGGGAGACCAAAGTGATTAGGGAAATGGTGCCTGCGGACAGAAGAACAGAGGTAGAAATAAGCGAGAGGAAAGTGGTCAAGGAAAATGAAAGGAACGTGAAAGATGTCATCTTCTTTCCTTTCATTTGCCTAAAAAGACAAATGAAAGGAAAGAAAATGATGAAGGGGTAGATAACATGCAGGTTAAAGTAGAGAAAGCAAACACGAGGGGAACAGAAATGGAGCGCGAATGTCTGTGACGCACAACGTTTTGATAGAGAAAGGAAACTAGAAGTGGGAAAAGGGAATAAGTTAAAGCATAATAGAATGAAGTGGCAGGCAAAAGAGCTAATATGCAGGCTCTGAGAAGGAGAGAGAGAAAGCATAAAAGAATGAAGTGGCAGGCAAAAGAGCTAATATGCAGGCTCTGAGAAGAAGAGAGAGAGAAAGCATAATAGAATGAAGTGGCAGGCAAAAGAGCTAATATGCAGGCTCTGAGAAGAAGAGAGAGAGAAAGCATAATAGAATGAAGTGGCAGGCAAAAGAGCTAATATGCAGGCTCTGAGAAGAAGAGAGAGAGAAAGCATAATAGAATGAAGTGGCAGGCAAAAGAGCTAATATGCAGGCTCTGAGAAGAAGAGAGAGAGAAAGCATAATAGAATGAAGTGGCAGGCAAAAGAGCTAATATGCAGGCTCTGAGAAGAAGAGAGAGAGAAAGCATAATAGAATGAAGTGGCAGGCAAAAGAGCTAATATGCAGGCTCTGAGAAGAAGAGAGAGAGAAAGCATAATAGAATGAAGTGGCAGGCAAAAGAGCTAATATGCAGGCTCTGAGAAGAAGAGAGAGAGAAAGCATAATAGAATGAAGTGGCAGGCAAAAGAGCTAATATGCAGGCTCTGAGAAGAAGAGAGAGAGAAAGCATAATAGAATGAAGTGGCAGGCAAAAGAGCTAATATGCAGGCTCTGAGAAGAAGAGAGAGAAAAAGCATAATAGAATGAAGTGGCAGGCAAAAGAGCTAATATGCAGGCTCTGAGAAGAAGAGAGAGAGAAAGCATAATAGAATGAAGTGGCAGGCAAAAGAGCTAATATGCAGGCTCTGAGAAGAAGAGAGAGAGAAAGCATAATAGAATGAAGTGGCAGGCAAAAGAGCTAATATGCAGGCTCTGAGAAGAAGAGAGAGAGAAAGCATAATAGAATGAAGTGGCAGGCAAAAGAGCTAATATGCAGGCTCTGAGAAGAAGAGAGAGAGAAAGCATAATAGAATGAAGTGGCAGGCAAAAGAGCTAATATGCAGGCTCTGAGAAGAAGAGAGAGAGAAAGCATAATAGAATGAAGTGGCAGGCAAAAGAGCTAATATGCAGGCTCTGAGAAGAAGAGAGAGAGAAAGCATAATAGAATGAAGTGGCAGGCAAAAGAACTAATATGCAGGCTCTGAGAAGAAGAGAGAGAGAAAGCATAATAGAATGAAGTGGCAGGCAAAAGAGCTAATATGCAGGCTCTGAGAAGAAGAGAGAGAAAAAGCATAATAGAATGAAGTGGCAGGCAAAAGAGCTAATATGCAGGCTCTGAGAAGAAGAGAGAGAGAAAGCATAATAGAATGAAGTGGCAGGCAAAAGAGCTAATATGCAGGCTCTGAGAAGAAGAGAGAGAGAAAGCATAATAGAATGAAGTGGCAGGCAAAAGAGCTAATATGCAGGCTCTGAGAAGAAGAGAGAGAGAAAGCATAATAGAATGAAGTGGCAGGCAAAAGAGCTAATATGCAGGCTCTGAGAAGAAGAGAGAGAGAAAGCATAATAGAATGAAGTGGCAGGCAAAAGAGCTAATATGCAGGCTGTGCGAAGAAGAGAGAGAGAAAGCATAATAGAATGAAGTGGCAGGCAAAAGAACTAATATGCAGGCTCTGAGAAGAAGAGAGAGAGAAAGCATAATAGAATGAAGTGGCAGGCAAAAGAGATAATATGCAGGCTCTGAGAAGAAGAGAGAGAGAAAGCATAATAGAATGAAGTGGCAGGCAAAAGAGCTAATATGCAGGCTCTGAGAAGAAGAGAGAGAGAAAGCATAATAGAATGAAGTGGCAGGCAAAAGAGCTAATATGCAGGCTGTGCGAAGAAGAGAGAGAGAAAGCATAATAGAATGAAGTGGCAGGCAAAAGAACTAATATGCAGGCTCTGAGAAAAAGAGAGAGAGAAAGCATAATAGAATGAAGTGGCAGGCAAAAGAGATAATATGCAGGCTCTGAGAAGAAGAGAGAGAGAAAGCATAATAGAATGAAGTGGCAGGCAAAAGAGCTAATATGCAGGCTCTGAGAAGAAGAGAGAGAGAAAGCATAATAGAATGAAGTGGCAGGCAAAAGAGCTAATATGCAGGCTCTGAGAAGAAGAGAGAGAGAAAGCATAATAGAATGAAGTGGCAGGCAAAAGAGCTAATATGCAGGCTCTGAGAAGAAGAGAGAGAGAAAGCATAATAGAATGAAGTGGCAGGCAAAAGAGCTAATATGCAGGCTCTGAGAAGAAGAGAGAGAGAAAGCATAATAGAATGAAGTGGCAGGCAAAAGAGCTAATATGCAGGCTCTGAGAAGAAGAGAGAGAGAAAGCATAATAGAATGAAGTGGCAGGCAAAAGAGCTAATATGCAGGCTCTGAGAAGAAGAGAGAGAGAAAGCATAATAGAATGAAGTGGCAGGCAAAAGAGCTAATATGCAGGCTCTGAGAAGAAGAGAGAGAGAAAGCATAATAGAATGAAGTGGCAGGCAAAATAGCTAATATGCAGGCTCTGAGAAGAAGAGAGAGAGAAAGCATAATAGTCCTCGTTACAAGTTCGATGCTGCTCTAAAAAAAGTGGCGCTAATTCCATCCATCAATGACACTTCTTTTGGTGGCAACAGAAATGTGGCCACTTTTGATGCATCCCTTGTTTTTTTGCATGAAGTAGAGAATTCACCTTCCAAAAAAATGTCCAATTCTGTTCCCAAAAAAATCAATGCATTGATTTCAGTAGAATTACTGCTCACTGTAAATCCGATGAACTCTCCATGAAAAATGGGACTTGCACTGCTGTCACCCCTCTCGCAATCCTGCGGTAAATGCATGGGACAGAGTGGCGGTAATAGTAAATGAGTTTGGTGG
Source organism: Ambystoma mexicanum (assembly GCF_040938575.1). Classification (NCBI taxonomy): domain Eukaryota; kingdom Metazoa; phylum Chordata; class Amphibia; order Caudata; family Ambystomatidae; genus Ambystoma; species Ambystoma mexicanum. The sequence continues at coordinate 722,913,399 of NC_090932.1, forward strand.
TAATCCCGAAGCTTGTGACCACGTTCCCCTTTGTGTTAAATGAACTCATTGGTGACTTGCAATAGCCTTATATATCAAAGAAGGGGCCTGCTTATCTTACACGCATCTCCATGCTATATATCCCATCCTTTAATCATATTCACAATATGGAGTGGAGGCTATTTTTTGTCTTTCCCGTTCTGTGTTAAAAGAACACAACGCATAACAAAAAAAAATTATGTTATCAAGCGAGGACATTAGAACTGTAAAATAAAAATATTATTGTTCACCTTCATTACCAAGTTTATAAGGTTTAGAAAATTATTGGTTTATAAAACTTCCACCTGCCCAGTATAATTTACAAAAAATACATCTACACTATATCAATGATATGATCAATAATAATGATGGAAATAGTAATTGTACAATTCAAAAAGCAATTCATGTTACAACTAAAATGTTAACAGAAACTACAAACACATGTCCAAAATAGTACCGTATTAGCTAAAACCGTCCAAAATAATTATTGGACATGATCATAGGATCATTTGTAAAAGTGCAGTTACTGCCCAGAAAGTACTTCCTGTTGTGGCAACATGTTAACGAGGAGAGCCATGTAGTAGTGTGTTAAGGAGTATGTGCTTACCATTACAACACTAGACAAGTTCCTTAAGACTTCCGCGTCCTTATCAGTCTGCACGTTTACACGAAACACTTTCTCTCTGCAAACAGATCAACATATACTGTAACTCGTATTAGCGATGAATGCAAACCATGTATATATATAACGATGCATGATCGGTGTTACCCATCGAAGCGTCTAGTGGCAGAGGCAGCAAGAGCAAGGGAAGTCAAGCAGAGGAGGACAAGGCGCGCCATCGTCCTGCTTTCAGCAGCAACTGCCTTCTGCTACATAGCAACCCCACTCATCGGCTCTATTTATACTAGAAATCCTGGGGTTGGGCTGATCTGCAAGGAAGGCAGCGCTCTGAGGTTAAGCCCTTATCTGACACAAGAGCAATTCCTTCGAAAAACAGAGCTCATCTTTAAACAGCTTAAAAACAATGGCCACCGTAATATTATCTATTAAGGCACGCTCTTGTATTGGTATGGAGTGAACATTTCTTTTTTTGAAAAGGGGACAATAACAAAAATTGATTTAGAAAGACCGCTCTGAGACCGCTCATAGAAATCTTTCTAAATCAAACAGTTATGCCCCGAAACGCACACGAGTGCGCGCAGGGTCTGACAGATACAGCGGAGCCGGACGAGGGAAGTTCCCAGCATCCAAGGTAAGTATTTTCGGTTTATGTGTGTATGTGTGTGTGATTGTGAGTGCGAGTGTGAGTGTATATGTGAGCCTCTGTTTGTGTGTGTCACCCTATTTCTGTCTCTGGGAGTGGAGGTGGAGTGTTCATGATGGGGGAGGGGGCAGGAAGTGGGTAAATGTGAGTGTGTTTGTGTGTCTGAATCAGTGTGTCTGTGGCTGGGGTTGGGGTGGAATGCTGGGGTGGGGAAGTGAGAAAGCGGGGAAGGTTAAGGGGGTTTATGGGTGAATCCCCCCATTTCTGAAAAAAACACCAGCATGGTAGGAGGTGACGGGGACTAAATCAGTATTTTGGGTGTGTGGCCTTCAGAATGCAGCACAATATCACATAGACCCATTGTATCTAGCCATCTCCAGATTAATAGTGTGCACAGGATGCACAATTGGACAGGGGCTACTGGTGAGGTGAGAAGAATGGAGACCAGTGAGTCACAGAAGTGACATACATCTATTGAGGTATGTACCACAACGATTCTACATGGGTGCTGGATAAGTGTCTATTTCAGAATAAGATGCCTGTGATCACAACAAAACACGGATCTGGTTGGTTTTACACAAGCTATATTTATTCTTGTAGCCGACACATGTTTCGATCCTCCTGGGTCATTATCAGGGCTAAGGTGAAGATAATATGTGAAAGAGTTGTTCACCCGAATTCTGTGTTTCCAAAGTTTAAAAGTGTCACGTCCCCGGTCCTGCCCTCCTCCCGTCACTCACCAGGCACCATTCGTTCCCATACCCACCACCCACACCAACGGGGAAGACACGGCAGGCGGGATGTCCGAGGGGGCAGATCCTCCTCTTTCCGCCCATTTCCGTGCTGGCGCTTGCCATGGCGTCTCGTACATGCCCGACGGCTCCGGCGTCGGCGGCTCCAGTTTCCACGCACGGGGGAACCTGATCGCGTCTCGCTCAGACGATCACGTGACTGGTCACGGGATCGCCTGTAGCCGACGCTGGCGTCCACATCGGACGAACACCAATCACTGATGGCGTCCGTCCATCACGTGACGCCTCTGTGCGGTCACGTGCCCTGTCACGTGATCTACCTTTCATTCAAATAGAGCTGAGAGGAAACACTCAGTGCTTCACAGCTGTTTCCACCAGAGACCTGTTCGGCATTACCCTCGTTCTTCTTGTAACTCTTTGGAACTCGACCACGGACCGCTACTTGGACTTGTCTTGGATTCCCCTTCTTGTTTCGACGCATCTTCTGGACCCTTGGAACTCTTGACCACCCTTTTTCTGGCCCTGGAATTGCTCTGGATTACCCTTCTGTTTTGGCGAACTTCTACCCACGCTCCTGGCGATCACGTTTTGTCTTCTGAGTCATTTGGGGTTCACCACCTGGACCTTGGATGGACTTGCTATCTGGTCACGCTCTGGCTATCGGTGTGAGTTGGAGGAAGTACTGTACATCCCAGCCTGCTGTCGGTCTTCCCTCGTTGTCTGTTCAGGCTTACTACCTGTCCTATCATCCCCAGGGTAAGCTGTGCCATTTTTGTTCCTTGTTTGCTTGCACTGCCATTATTGTTCATAGTATACCTGAACCTAACCTTTGCCTTACAGCACTCAGGGGTCCTTCCGGTGTTCCGGGTATCCGATTGACGACGCCACTCATCACCTGTGGCCTCAAAGATTGCAAGGGCAGTATTCTTTACCTGCTCGAGCGGTACTTGGGGACGGAGGTAGTTTATAGCTGCACGACCATCAAGGCGGATCACCAGGATCAGAACAAAAAGACCCATTAACCAAGAAAAGTGTATCAAGTATTCTCCAAGATCATAATATACAAGTTTGCATATGGACATCGTATGGGAGATATTACAATTGTTGGCATCATCCAAACATAACAAGTCATTGAAAATCGATCAGTAATTAATGGAATCGAGTATAAACACTATAATGAACACATGGGGGCGAGAAGAAAGAAAGAGAGGATAATTGATTAGTTAGTGTGAAATATATCACCCATCTGGGCCCAATGCCAAGTGCAATGATGAGCTCTGGGGACATGAAAGACTGAGTTTACAAATCTAAAAAGCAGAGTGTATTACTCAGTGAGTGTGGTTGCAGAGCACAACTTCTGTAGGTAGTCAGTTGGATCTGTCAGTCAGGAATCTAATTAGACCAATCAGATAGAATTGGTATTGAGGAGATTCCATTATGGCAGTGGTCCTGTTGCGTTATGTAATCCATTGGTTGGGTGAGCGACCTTGAGTCGGTGGGATACCAGAAAAGATTTTGATGAAGCCCCTCAGCGACCATTGTATGCTGTATTGCTATGAAACATATCAGGTACACACATATATCCCTTGTGAAGGGGCAAGTGTCTGGAATTAGTCTAGCAAGTGCCCCGGGGCGTGATGTGAACCGAAAGGCAGATTGTAGTGGCATGTTTGAGGAGACCCATTAAGGTATTTGTTGCCAGTTGCTGGTTTGCGGATGAGGCATACATGTGTATGCGAGGCACGCAATGTTATTCATTGACTCGCCAGGGTGCTGGTGAGATTATTTGAGATCTGAAAGCAATTCATGGGGATGCATAACTAAATGTTACAGTTTTAGAAGAGCAGCATCTATTTAAAGTCAGTATAACATATTGGTATAAACTATTACACTATTGCTAATAAAGGAACAGACAGTCTAACCAAGGATACCTTTTAGAGGTGTGGGATACCATTCTAAGGTAAGTAAGAACTCTAACATACTTTTAAGAAAGGCAATCAGCAGTTCAAGGAAAGTAAGGACCTATATACCTTTCAGAGAGGCTGAATTCAACTCTAAGACACGTAAGAGCTCAAAGACCATTTTAGACCATTTTAGAAATGCACTATAGCAGATCAGGGGAAGCAAGATCCTATCATACACTTTTAGAAGAGCACACAGCTGTTCAATGTCAGTAAGACCCTATTAGTAAGCTTTTACACTCATTCACTTTAGAAATGATAAAACACTACCAACTCCATTACTTCTTAGAAGAGTGAAACACAATTCAAAGCTAGTAAAATAACTTCTACATTTTTTAAAGGAGCAACAAGCAACTTAAAGGTAAGTATTAACTTGAGGACACTTTGCAACTTATTCTGTTCAGGATTCAAAGTTACACACTAGCAATTTACAGGTAGGTACTTTCAACACTTGTTCTAATTTCAAGACTGAAGCCTTATCGTTTAAAGTCCTTCCCTATTCTAGGGCATAAGTGTTCTCAGTAGCGGAAGAGGGACCATGGTGGTCTAGGAGCCAGCAGTAAGCAAGCCATGAAAGGGTTCAAATGCAGGAATGTCAGAGTTCCAGAGAATATTTTATCAAAAAAGTAGGTATCAGGTTCAGAGTTAGTGAAAAGTGTTCAATAACATCACATAAGGCTCCCTAAATGCTTCCTGTTTTAGGCCTGGGCAAAGGGTATGGGCGAACTCCCAAATACACAAATCACCCACTCAGACGAACAGGATTGACACAAGTCTTAAGGTAACTATTACCCAAGCCAACACAGTACCTCAGCAAAGAAAAAGAGCTTGAAGATGGTCGTCTTCCTGAGGCAGCAGCACAGGACCCGCTGCTTGGATTCTTGTTCTGGTGACTGAATAAACCAACACTGGATGGGAACTGGCAATAGCAGTCAACAGCAAAGACTTACAATAAAAGGATTCTTCAAGGCTTCTAATGGCTCAGCAATTTGGGCGCCCTTTTACAAGTACCTAATGATGAACGAACATTGTCGGTCGGATTCTCTTCATTAGTCTTGTCCTCCACTCTGATGAGGTTACGTCAAGGATTTAAATCATGTCTCTGGAGGTCCAGCAGGAGTCCACCAAAGTTTCAGCATGAATGGGACCTTTGAAGACCATGTACTGCACACTGGCTTGAGGTCCCTGGGTATTGGTGGTTTGCAGCCCAGCAAGTTTGCAGCTCATTGAGAGATGGCTCAAAATGCAGATCTTCTTGATTCTAGTGGGTTGTACCAGCCTCTTGTAAGGAGTCATTGTCTTGAAGACCCCCCCCCGGTCGATTGGAAGGAAGGATTAAAACAGGCTATGGTTATGCAGCAGGCTCTCCGGTAACTGGAATCAGTTACAGATGTCTTTTCTTCATCTTCCTCTTTGCATTTGGTTCCAGTGGTTGACTTGTCAGCAGCTTCCAGAATCAGAGTATTTATCAGGAACCCAAGCACAACTTCTAAAGCTCTCCCTGCAGTTTAAGGAAAGGGGCAGCTGGCTGTCCAATCAGGACAACTAGCTCCACAGCAGGAACTGGTTCCTTTCAGGAACACTGGAAAACAAAGGGCTGCAGAGCTTTGGACTCCTCCCTGACTTCCTGCTTTCACGTACACTCTGGAGCCTTAGCAGGAAACACAAAGGGTTCCCGCCTACGACAAAACTTCAACCAGGACCTCCTCCAACTAGGACGGCAGAGTAGGACCCAAGAAACAACAAGCATACTTAAAAAGGCGATAGAAGAAGGAGCCACCATTCTAGCCGAATGGCAACCCTCCTGTACATTGCTGAGGCTGTTTTGTCAGCCTACAAGTCACATGACTAAAAAGTAATTAAGGTATTGCCAATGCCACCATCCATTCAAATTAGCTTGCTATTGTATGCTATTTCCAGGACAGTGAGAAAGGGTTACAGTGTATCTCCCGAGCACTCCACATATGGTGGGGTGTGCTGGTCTCACATATAGGATAGGCCTCATTACGCGATTCGCAGTAATGGAAAAACGATGCCGGTAAGGGAATACCGGCACCGCATACCACTCCGGCCCATTATGAGTCGACAACCAGGTATCAGTGCCGCCGCTGAGACCATGCTCCTCCGTACCGGCATGCGCACAGGCACGCGGCCCTTCGGGCTGGCATACTGGGATGCCGCTAACAGGAGGACATCACAAGTCACGCGGACATGCACCTACCAGCATCTCGAAGGCAGTAATAATGGATACCGCAATGCCGGCATCACCGGCATCGCGGATCACCCGATAATAGCAATGTGCTGTGTTGCCAACTGCCACGGGTGCAAACAATCAGCACAGGTGGAGGCAATGGAGTCTGGCCCAGCACAAAAGGAACACACCCACACACCAGACCCCTTCCCACACCAAAATGATCCCACTTGCAGTTGTGATATTGGGGCTGGAGGACATGCTTCCATTGCTACTCCATGAGCAACAGCTACAACAGGCACTACAGAGGAGACGCAGGAGGAGAATGAGGGTGAGACAGGCCCAGCAAGTCCCACCAGTGCAGCCACTGGTACCACGCAGGCAGCCTCCAATCCCTTGCATCAGAGCCAGTCCTTTCAACCTAACTCCTGAGCACATCCACACCCTGTACCACCTGGACCGGGACACCATCACCACCATTGTGCACATGATACACGACGACATTGTCAGCCTGATTGAAATCTGCACCGCCATCCCCCTCTACTGAAGGTAGTGTCTGTGCTCCATTTCCTGGCCACAGGCACCTACCAGGACACAACCTTTTTTTCACGCATGCTGAACCAAGTACTGGATGCCATCCTCAAGCACTCAAGCGACTACATATCCCTACCACTGACTGCCCAGGAGATCTTTGACACTAAAATTGGCTTCCATGCAGTGGCAGACAGGCTAAATTGTATCGGTGCCCTCGACTACACCCATGTGGAAATGATGGTCCCACATGCCATGGATGTGGAGTACCGCAATCGTAAGCTATACCACTCCGTCAATGTGCAGATGGTATGTGACTCCAGCAAGTTCATCACACATTGTTGTGCCTGATATCCCGGATCAACTCATGATTCAATGGTCCTGTGGAACTCCACGATACCACGCTAAATGGATCGACATGCTGGATGACGTGCCTGGCTGCTTGGTAAATTGCATGAAAGGCACATGGCACTGTAATGGGGTGGGGGGGAGATGCACACACCACCTGGGTAAGATTGGGGTGGTGACTGGACAAAGCCCATACTGCAAAACACTGTGCCCCAAAACTTCCCAAACTGAACATGACACCTAAACGTCATAGGAATGATGGAAGTTGCACACGAATGCCAATATGCCAGCGAGGACTACAATCGGGCCCATACCCCACCCGTGTGGTGATCGAGCAGACCTTTAGCCTGTTGAAGGCATGGTTTTGCTGCCTCAGCAGTTCGGGTGGGGCACTCCTGTATGGGCTGAGAAGGTGGCCAAGATCCTCATGGCATTTGCCATGCCGCACAACATGTGCATCTGACGGAACGTGCCTCTGCCCCCTGCCATTGACCAGCAACCACCAGGTGAGGATGAAGATTTGAAGAAGAAGGGGTTGCACATCAGCCAGGTGGCGATGCACACGAGGGACGTGCTGTGCGCCAGTCTGTGATAGGTCAATATTTCTAAGACACGTGGATGTAGAGGGTACCATGGATGTGGGACTCTGGGCACTGGGTGTGGGGGTACATGGGCACTGTGCACTGTTAACCAATAAAGCACACATACACAATAAGCAATGTCCCGTCATGTGATTTTTTGTAAACAACAGGTGTATTAAACATGTGATATATACAAAGTGCATTTATCCTCCAACTCCCCCACACACCCCCACGCACCCCCACGCACCCCCTCCTCCATCCCCTCCCTCCACACACACCCACACACCCCCTCTCTAACCCCGCACACACCCCCACACACACACCCTCTGTCCTCCCGCTCCCCCACACACCCCTCCCCATCCACCTCCCACCACAACTCCCCCACACACCCCCAACCCGCTCCCCCTCAACTCCCCCCACACCCCTTCCCCCTTCCACTCCCCCCACAACTCCTCCACACACCCCTTCCCCCACAACTCCCCCACACACCCCCTCCACCTCCCTCCACAACTACCCCACACATGGTGTGCAATTGTATGCAACATGAGTCTAAATTAGTCTGCACATGCAGGCTACCCCTGCTACTGGCGGCCTCTGTCGGCCTCCGGGGGCTGCATGTCAGAGCGCCGTGTGGTGCGTGAAGACCTACGCAGGGGGCTCGCTTGGGTGAAGCTGGACAATGACGCCATGCCAGCATGCTCCACTGTCGAGGCAGGACTCTGAGCCTCCAAGGCCTGGGCAATCCTGGCCAGGACCTGCCTCACCACTGACAGCTCCTCACAAATGCACCTGGTGCTTGATCCATGGCCCCTGTCATGGCCGCAGTGTTCTCACAGTCCTCCTGCATTGTTAGGGCACCATCAGAAACATACTGCTTCACAAGCCCTGTTAGGTCCTGCTGCCGCCCCTCCATTTGTGCCATACGCCACTCTCTGTCCCGGATGCCTGTTGAGGTGGATGGGACACCTACTGAGGGGCCCAATGCAGGTGTGTCCTCTATGGGGCTCCAGGCCTCTTGTATTGCCTCTCCACCTGACTGGTTGAGTGGGGGGCTATTGGGGGTACTCAGTGGGGTGTGCTGGGGTGTTTGCCCAGGTCTGGTTGTGCGTACCACATCCATGGACGGGTTGTCGTCCTCAGGGAGACATACCTCAGCCTGGCACTGTCCTTCATCAACACTCTGGGCGCTGTGGTAGCCCATACAGAGCTGTTTGCAGCAGACATGGGCCCATCCGCCACTGCCTCAGGATCAGTGGATTCCCTCAGTTTAGCCTCTGTTGGTTTTGCTGCAGTTCTTTGCCGCCCCTTTGCCTTGGCATCCTGTGTTCGCATTGCCTTGGGTGGCTGTTGTTGCTTGCCTGTGCCCTTAGATGTGGGTGGCCTGGTGCCGTCATCCCTCCCCCTGGCCTTTTTGGATGGTGTCCTGGCCTGTGCAGCTGTGTCGTCAGCATCACTGTCGGAATCTGTGCCTGTGGGGGACCGAGAGAGGCACGGCATCAGTGATGGCTGTACATGCATCAAGCATACATTGGTATTAGTGCAGTTGTACGCATGTGATGATTTGTTGTCTTGGAGTTGTGACATACAGGTTGCTTGCTATATGGGGGGATTATTCAGGCATACGTCAGGTTCACACATGTGTAAGGTGGTGTATGCTGTGTGACATGCCTTTGTGTTGTGGACTGCGTGCAGTGTGACACATGCCGTTTAGCTGTTTGTGGGGTGTGTCTCAGGTATGGCATTGGCATGCTGCATGCATGTTGATGTGACAGTTCTGGGGACATCATCTAGGCAGGGATGCGTCCATGGTTGTGAGATGGCCCATGCACTGGTTTATGTCACTGTCACATTTGTGGCTCATCGTCATGCTTTGTATTCCAGTGGTTTGTGTGGACACTCACCTCCATTTGCCAATAACGGGACTCAATGCTCCATGTCTCCTGCTCCCTCAATGTCCTCCATTCCAATCATACTGGCACATGTTTCCTCCCATCGAGTGAGCTTTATGGGGGAGTTTGACCCGCTGCCTGAGGCCAGACCCTAGCTCGGATTGGCCGATAGAATATTGCGCACATGGAGGCGGAGGTCATCCCACCTTTTTTAAACGTCTTTGATGGTGCGGGGGTGGTGCCGACCGCACTGACCTTTTGGGCCACTTCCTCCCATATTTATTTTTTTTAATCTGGGCAGGTCGCCTGAGTTCTGCTACGAAGACCACATCTCCATTCTGGGCCAGAGTGTCTGCCAGCATATTTAACTCATCCTACGAGAAGCACACCTTTTGCTGAAGGGATGCACCTTTTTTGATGGCCTTATGCATTGTGCTGGAGATGTAGCTGGTGGTGTGTGGATCCAGGTCCTGTGTCTGGAGGATTGCAATGGATTGTGTTTTTCAAGATGGCCGCCGTTGCATTTCCCGTTCCGGCACGATGATGTTACTTCCGGTTCCGCTATTGCCGGACCTGTTATTGCCAGTGCTCGTTATTGCTGGTGCCCGTTATTTAGGGGTGGACGAAGGCAGAGGAGGTGACAGCACTTTGCATGCTGCCGCTAACTGGGGCTTTAGGGTCATTAACGGCATGCCAGTACAGACGATACTGGCATGCCGCTATGCACGTGCACGCATTCTCGTAATCGGCCGCTGTTAGCAGCGTCAGTGCTACCCGGACGCGGTATTGCCTCCATGCCGGTAAGGTTTGGTTTTTACCGTGAATCTCATAATGAGGCCCAATGTAAAGGAGATGGAAATCCCACTTTACTCTTGGAAAAAGTAGTTCACCCAAGACATGAAGAGAAATTAAAAAGGGAAGCACAAAGGCAACCCAGCAACACTGCACATAAGATGCCGTATGCTGCCATAGTAAAATACATACAGACCAAAAGTTAAAGGGCCTATACGTCCATAAATGCACTATTTAGAGACATAAAAGGTCATCCATAAAAAGAGTAAAAGACATGGTGAGAGGGGGGAAAAGATTCCCACTCACCTAGGAACAAGGAAAAATAATCACTAAGTACAGAAAAATGTTCTGGGGTAGACACAGGTCAGGAAGATTTATCTCATTTAGGAAAATCTTACCTACCAAATATGCTCATGCTGCTGCTGAATATATTTCTCTGAGTGAGATTTTGAAGGCAAGATGCGTGAATTGGATGATCACAACTCTTTTAATGACTACCTTTAGCTTAAGTTGCAGGTGCCAAGCAGGGAACAACATCACTTCCATGAATATTTTTTATCTTTTCACGCTCTGATTCGTAGCGTGTCACGTCTGAGGACTCAGGAGAAGAGCCGGGCAAATCGCCTGAAAGCCCATCTGTGAATACCAGTCGTTCAATCACTGGAATTGGGATTATCTTGGAACCACACGGGCAAATCGTGATGGTTGAACTATTCAGGTCAGATTGGGTAGCCTTTACCAGGATTTGGAGCTTGCGTGGGCATTTGGCTGAGCTCTTGATTTTCTTGTATGATTTGGTACTCGCACAAGGATTTGTGGCAGTTTTTAGGTTGAAAGCGACTATAGACGTCTGTAAGAAGATTGTAACTTTCTGTTTCCTTTGTGGGTTGGATTTGGCTGTAGGAAGGTGGGACAGGGCTGATCCACACCAAAGGAGTCGGAGAGTCTTTGAAAGATCAAGCAGCATTTTGTTGTTTTACCAAGTGAAGGAGAGAGAGAGAGAGAGAGAGAGAGAGAGAGAGAGAGAGAGAGAGAGAGAGAGAGAGAGAGAGAGAGAGAGAGAGTGTGTGTGTGTGTGTGTGTGTGTGTGTGTGTGTGTGTGTGTGTGTGTGTGTGTGTGTGTGTGTGTGTGTGTGTGTGTGTGTGTGTGTGTGTGTGTGTGTGTGTGTGTGTGTGTGTGTGTGTGTGTGTGTGTGTGTGTGTGTGTGTGTGTGTGTGTGTGTGTGTGTGTGTGTGTGTGTGTGTGTGTGTGTGTGTGTGTGTGTGTGTGTTTTTTTTTTTTTTTTTTTTATGTGGAACCTTTGTTTTTTGTAGGAAGCCCATACTTTATTTCTTAGTTTGGGAACCCACTTTGTTTTGTGAAACCAAGTTCTGTGCGAGCATATGTTCAATCAAGCCACCCAACCCAAATTCCTCGTCCCTCCTGCCACCAATGCCTCTGCATGAGTGATCAGCAAGAAGCTGCAAAGAATGCTTTCCCAAGCACTGTTCCCGTCCCTCAAAGGGTGCTCTTAATGTTTTAAAGAAACGCATGCGCTTGTGGCATCTACTGCGCTAAACCAATTCATGTGTCACTGTCCCTTCAATCAAGCAACACCAGCTCAAGGTATGCAAGCAAATTGGTGAAGGCCCTGGCAGACAAAGTGAAATATATCTGCAACTAAATATATCACATACCGGAAAGCACTTTCAAATATGTTTGCAAAACTGTGAAGTAAAATGATATTGTTTTCAGTTTTACCTAAAATCACCCTGAAAATCAATGTTGTAAATACCTGCCGAAAGTAAACAGCTAAAGCTCTCAGACAGCAAAGAACATCAACCTTCTCCCTCTCTGAAACATTCCCAGTGGCTGGCAAAGAAAGGTGCACTTATTTGGCCAGAATTCCTTAGAAGCTTAGAGAATCTCTGCAGTTTAGCATCACAAACACAATTTGATATGGTAAACAGATTCAAGATCCTAACTACTTGAGAGTTCGTCTCGGGGAGGATAGCTCAGTAGGCAACGTTCTCGCCTTGGAAGCAAGACGATACGGAGCACCACAGGTTCTATCCCTGGGTCCGTGCTTAGAAACCTCTGGGTATTAAGCGCGTTATAAATAACCCATCATATCATATCATATAATGACTGCAACCCCAGTAACAAATTACACGGTTAAACTGACTTAATATAGGGGAATATAAACAACACAATAGGGAACTCATTAATTTTCTAAATGTAAATCAAGTGGCATTATCACAGAAAACATTGGCCCTGCCATCCTCTTTATTATTTGGGTATACTGTATTTTTATCTGCATTCCAATCAACTCAAATTACTCAATTCATAAAATACCAGTGGGCTTGACTAATCTCTAGGTACTTTTTTAAAAGCCTAGACAGCATAGTGATTCTTATTACATTTTATAATTCTTCCTCCGATTGTAGTGAGCGTGCCCAATTCCCTAAAGAGTACAATAATAGAAAGACTGTAGAAGTCTGGTACCACTGACTTATTTATTGCGACTGGCACTTCTTTATCTAAAATTGGGTAAGGATCTACCAGATGGATTTTTGAAACAGATGAGGATATATCTAGGGTACACTGACTCCTTTTCAGCTGGATAATAGAATATACTTGAAAGAGATGGCATTCCATGCATTTCTTTGAAAATGGAGCAGCACATTTTATTTTTTATTTATTGCATATTTAGATTGTGCCTATACACAATGTGTTTCCAGGCACCACAAGACAGAAGGTGAAGGGGGGAACAAGGGGAATAAAAACAATAACTAGGTCTTGTGACATTTGGATCGTGCAAGTGCAGCAATAAGAAGTGCAGAGACGGGGGAGGTGAAGGGGAGAGGCAGGCGATGGAGGACCCAGGGTTATGCAAGTGCTTTGGGGATCGTAGGGGGCCAGTGCAACAGAGAGCCCAGGAGGGCAGGTACAGTGGGGAGCCCGGAGGGCAAGTGCCAGGGGACGGGATCACTGACTGGTGTGGGGAAGGGGGGTGGGGCAGACTCAAGGAGGTACCAACGAACAGGTTGGTCATGAATGGGGCCCAGAGAGGCAGTGCTAGGTTGGGCAGGTGTTGAAGTAGACGAGTGGGGCCTGGTGTCCTGTAAGACTCATAAGGGACACATAAGGGACTAGGCCGCCAGTCGCATCAGAGAGAGAGTGATTTAGCAAGGGAAGGTAGGAGGGAAGGAAGAAAAGAAGAGGAGGGTCTTGAGCCACTTCTGGAACTGAAGGAGATCTGGCTCAAGTCTAAGAGAGGCACGGAGGCCGTTCCAGGGGAAGGCTCCTGCTGAAGAGAGAGATCTATCCCCCACTCTCTACTTGAAGAAACAAAGGATCTGCACAAAGTTGGAGCTAGAGGACGAAAGTGCTCTAGCCAGGAGGTATTTAGGGAGAGAGAGTTGGATGTAGTGGGGTCCTAGGTCCCAGAATGCCTTGTGGATAATGCAGAAGGTCATGAATTGTATCCTTGCAGCCACTGGGAGCCAGTGGAGAGATATTAGGGCTGGAGAGATGCGGTCCCTGGGTTTGAGGTGAAGGATAAGTCTTGCAGTCCTGTTATGGATTAGTTCAAGGGACGAAGAGATGAAAGAGACAGATTGAGGAAGAGGCTGTTGCAGTAGTCCAGACCAGAGCTATGGAGACATTGAGCTTCTGGGGGAAGGTGAGGAAAAGACAAATTCCTCTGAGGAGGTGGAGCTGAAAGTTGGCCTTCTTGGCAAGGGCTGTGATGTGAGGGGAGAAGGAGAGAGAAAAGTCAAAGATGATACCAAGGTTTTTTGCCTAACAAGAGGATGGGGGGATTCAAGGAGGGCGGCCAAAGAGTGGGAGGGAAAGAGGGAGCAGGAATCCCAATGAGAAGGATCTCGGTCTTACTGGCATTAAGGCAGAGATCATTGGCTGAGCACCATGCCTGAATAGCAGTCAGTCAGGTATGAGAGAGGACGAAAGGGTGGAAGAGGAGGGAAGCTCGAAGGAGAGCTGTGTGTCATCAGCATAATACTGGAAGGGGAGAAGGTGGAGATCAAGTGGGCCAAAGGGGCAGGGTAGATGTTGAAAAGCCGCAGTGTTAGGATCGAGCACTGAGGGATGCCATAGGTAGAGTTAGAGGTGGAGGAGAGGAAAGGGCCCAGTTGCACCTGGAAAGGTCGGTTAGATAGGAAAGAGGTCAGCCAAGCCAGTGCCCGGTCCGTGATGGCGAGTTTATCACAGAGACGCTTTATGAGGGTGGCATGATTAACCATGTCAAAAGCAGAGGAGCGATTGAGGAGGATGAAGATGGAGGGGGGAGTTGAAGTCAGAATTTGAGAGCAGCTCATCACGGGTGTTCAGGAGAGAAGTTTCTGTGCCTCTGGATGCTCTGAAACCAGATTGGTGGTCGTGGGGACAGCCAACATATTCAGTGTGGTGGATCAGTTGGGGGATGACCAACTTCTCCAAGAGTTTGCCCAGGAAAGGGGTGATGGAGATAGGGTGATCGTTAGCTGGGCAGGAACGGGCAGAGGGCTTTTTAGTTGGGGGTGCATATGGGAGTGCTTCTGGGGTAGTGGGGAAAAAGCCTGTGGCAATAGAGTGATTACAGAAATCAGCCAAAGCAGGGGCAAGGGTGGAGATGTTGTCCTTGATAGTTCAGGAGACTTTCATCCGGTGCTATGGGAGAAAAAGAAGAGAGTAAAGTGGACGGCGAGTGAATGGGCAAGGGAGGCATGTGAGGCAGGAGGTTTGGGGGGAAGAGAGGACAGGGTGTCCTGAGTTTTGGTGGTGGAATGGGAGGCTAATGCTGTGCAGAGGGCCTGGGAGGGCGGAAGAGAGGTGGAAACTTCAGTAGGATTGGCAAGTTCCTAACAGATTTTGAAAAGTTCTGATGTGTTATTGGTGCTCATGGGCCCTCTTCTTAGAGTGAATGTAAAGAATTACCTTTGGAGCATGAGGCAGGCCGATTTGTCAGAGGATGTGCATGAGGCTTGCTACTTCTGCTCAGCAACTCTGCACTTGCCTTCCAGAGCAGCCAGGTCAGAGTTATACCAGGAATTGAACTTGGAGGCAGGCTTCATGCGGATCTGTATGACAGGGGCAACGATATCCAGAGTATTGGAAAGGGAAAGATTAAGGTTAGCAAGAGCTGAGTCAGTGTGGCAGTCAAAAGAGGGTGTATGAGGAGGAATGAAGGGGGTGTCAAATGCAGTCGAATGATGCATAAGGAGGCTAGCAGTGGTGGCTGAGGCATAGCTGGGGGTCCGAGAGCTCCAGGTGGGAGGAGAGCAGAGCATGATTGGACCAGGATGGGGGTGTGGTAAGAGGCTTAGAGATAATGATGTCTGCATAAATTAGCACATCCAAGGTGTGTCCGGTTGAAAGTGTCGGACCGGAGGGAAGAATTATGAAGGAAAGAGAGTCACCGAGGTTGTTGAAGAGTACGTAGGGCCCATCAGGAGAATCAAGATTAATGTTGAAATCTCAGGTGAGGAGACGCTTGGAGGAGGTGTATAGCAGAGAAGAGGAGAGGTTGGCCCATTCAGAGGAAATGGGAGATGGATCCAGGGGCTCTAAACATGGTGGCGAGGGTGAGGGAGAAGGAAGGAGAAATCCCAAGCCTACAGACAAAGCATTAAAAGGAACAGTATGATTGAGTGGGTATGATAATAGCAACGTCCCACTCAGGGACAATAAGGGCCAGTCCATCCCCAGCTTGGTTGGCTTGGGATTCAAGAGGATCTTGTAGCCATCAGGTAGAAGAGTGTCAAAAGCAGTAACAGAGGTGGCCTTCAACCTCCTCTCAGTGAGGGAGAGGACATCAAGGTCTTAAAGGAGGTGACAGATGTCAGAGGAGTGTTTGACAGCAGAGCGTGAGTTAAGGGTAGCACCTTTAAATTAAGCTGGTTGCCGCATTCAAAGGTTTTCAAGGGAGGGGTGCAGAGGTGGGGCACAACTCTTGGGGGGGCAAGGTGGCCATAGGAGTGGCAGAGGTGGGGGAGGAAGGAGAGAGAGGGAAGTTATAGAGAGACAGGAGACTTCTATTCAGAAGGAAGAGATTGGGCTGTGAGCCCTGGGCCATGACAGTGCCATTCAGGTAGACATTAATGGTGCACCTAGATGATGTGAAGTGTGCCAAGAGTACTTCCCATATGGCTCCACGATTAATGGGAGAGGAGGAGAAAGGCGAGAGGGCAGAGACCACATGGGGGTCCATAGGTCAGGAGAAGGGACAATAAAGAGGATGTCAGTGATAGTCTGCCTGGAGGAAGCATTAACCTAGGTATCTGCGATGTGCAGTCCTGGGTAAGAGGCCAGGACACGTTTCTTAAACCTCTTCCTTCCAGACCTCGAAAGAGAGGGATGATAGAAAATAGAGTAGCAGTTAGAATGGATAGGGGAGATGGAGAGCCACATGATGTGGATGGTGGAGGGGGGATGCACAGTGGAGAGAGAAGTAAGGAACGCTGCACAGTGCACAGAGGGAACTCACCAGGTAGCCTAGCAGCTAATTAGGACATATGAGGCAGTTACTTTTAACAATGCAACAGGCCTAGGAGAATGTAAAAGCTCCCAAATTTGGAATTATTAAAAAACGGGAAAATGCAGCAGATAAAACAGGCAGCAATATTTACAAATGCCTAAATTTGAAGTTCAAACAGTATAAGGAATAGCAGCATTTCAACAGGGGCAGCAGTATTTAAAAATGCCTAGATTTGAAGTTCAACACAATATTAGTAATAGCAGCAATTCAACAAGGCCAGCAGTATTAAACCTGCCTAGATTTGAAGTTCAAACAATATGAGGAATGGCAGTATAGAGAGGCAGATGTACACGCCATCTATAGCACCTGCCCCCTCACCTCTGTCATATTGGAAGAACAAGAAGACACTATGCATGACACCGGATATCATCCCAATACCGCATCGAAGATATGAGAGACATTATGTGCTCAGAAGGTATTGAATGCAACCTCAAACTGATATGGTAGAAGGATGTCTGCAGACACCGCTGAACATTGAAGAGCTATAAGTAAAATTTGACAAATGTAAAGTAACGTCATAAAGAGAAGACACAAGGACGCACTGAAATGACATACGAATACTTAATTAATTAAGATATAACTGAGGTAACAAATTGAACATTTATGTGAGTAAGAAGAAATCATGTACACTAAGAAGACAAGTGAGAAGAGATGCAGTAGATGTTTATATATGAAGAAATTCAAGGTAGACGAGATGCATAGAAGCTTGCTGCAGTAGAAAATATAGCACGGGTAAAACAGCCATGATGAGAAAATGGATGTTGACTCTGTATAAATAGTAAGTGAGAAGCCTGAAGGAGAGCGACCAAGACAGCAGAGCTGACAAGCACTGGAATACAGCTCTATTCAAGACCAAATAATATTTGCTTGGATTAGGATCAAGAATGCTGCAGCAAGAGGTAACTGAAAGGCACAAAAGCAGTCGAAGAGGATAAGCTACATGCACATGACATATTTTGCTTAGATTATGCAAAGGTGTGAACATTTGTTAGTGCCAAGTATTGAACAATCAAAGATGCAGAAAGCCTATGCAAGACGGAGCAACCATGTCTCCAGAGGCCAAGAGGAGTAATAGCACCCACTATAATTGGTCTCCTCACACGTGGTGCAAGACCAAGAAACAAGACCTATTCATAAGGCTCCTGACGAAAATAGCAATGTGCCTTCACGCCCTTTAAAGTTCAGAGGAAGAGAACAGTCAGCAAGGTCAACTACAAAGAAGAAGCCTTGGCTTAGGACCTAACTGATGAGAGATGGTAGGCTGATTTGCCAAGTGGGAAGTTGTCTAACAATGTTCCCTGCACCGGGTTTCATTTTGCTTAAGTGCTGCTAATGAGCCAAATGTCCAAGGTTGGGAGAGAATGCCAACCAATTACGAGTGCCTATGTAATGTTGCAGAAGCCAATCCACTGGTCTTATGCTGCTATTAGCTGTATTGTACGCAGTTAGAGGTAGTTCAAGTTGTGCTTACTTAATAAGAGAAAGCCATTGATGTTACTAACACTTAAATAAGCTATAGGTATATACATTCCCTTAACCAATCCCTCTGTTCGATAGGTTTTTACTGTTTGCCTCATAGTATGATGTCATAGCTGACGCACATTGAGGTATAAAGCCTTTTGAGTAATTAAAATGCTTCGAGAGTGTGTGACCTACAATCTGTTTATTCACCCGGTTTCCCTACTTTATTGAGCTGATAATGAAGTTGTATTTTGCCATATTATTTGAGTCTGTCTAGTTATTTGGCCCTGAGATCATGTATTGGTAAACCCATCTCGCACTTGGAACACTCCAGATGCTACTGCACACCAGCAATTCAACTAGGGCAATAATATTTTAAAATGCCTAGATTCTATGGTCAAACAGGCAAACAATGTTAGCATTTATAATACCAAAACAAAGGCTGCAGAGTTAGTGCATCCAGTCTGTAATTTGACAGAAAACATGGCAAAAGACCATTGGGGCAACAACATTGGAAATGTCCATTAGGCAGTGGAGGAAAGAATTCGGACAGCCAATGTTAGTCTGGAAGAGAAGAATCAGCAGTTGGTAGAAGAGTGCGTCGGAGGAGGAGCGACGAAAGCTAGATGAAGGAAGGAAGTCAGTGCTGACCAATGAAATAAGAGAACAAGTAAAAGTACTTTAAAAAGTAATAGCCTTGAATCCTGAATTACCTTTTGAATATGGAAAGACAATGAACCACCATCAAAGATATGAGGGTTGTAACCCATATAGAGAGTTACCATTTTGTCTTCAACTTACTTATAACAGCCAAGGAAGGAACAACCGGTAAAATATTGAGGTACTTTGAATTAAGGCAAGGCAGCAAACAATGGGGGAGTTATTTGAAGGCAAATATCAATGATTTGCTAATAACCTGGAAGGTAATCATAGCAGGGACTTGGGAATTCAAAGAAATTCAAACCATGGAACATATGGAAGCTTTCTACTGTTTGATTAGGAACATGTTAAAATACCTAGTGTGCCCAACCTATGGCATGATAGTATACATAGATGGGAGATGTTTATGAAGAGGAATATTGGACAATATATGAGCACTCCCAACAACTGCTATGTCTTACTATTGATGGCATTCTCTACTTTTCATACAGCAGGTTGTATTAACTGGTATTATGTGCTTGTGCACATAAAATCTGGGTTTGTCTGGATTCTAATTACAGGTATTTGCTCTGACAGAGTATAGGTAAATGGTCAAACTACAAGATTTTCCCACATTTGGACATGACTAGGGCTTTGGTAAATATATGAGAGTGATAGTTTGATATGCTGTCCTGCATAGTTTTTAGACTTTGATTGTCTTACTTTCACATGCCTGATTACTTTCCTGCAACCTTCAGTACACAGAGTCGTACTCTTCCTCATCACAGTTTCCAACATGAGTGGTGTCCAGCTATGGGCAGGTGCCCATAGTCTCCTACAAGTGAGGTTTAACAAGGGCTTGGCCCTATGTAGAGGTAATAATTCACCTCATCCCACAGCTCCTGCCTGTACAAATACAGAGCTGAGCACAGATGTCCTTAACCCACTTACTCACCAGGACTGCCACACGTAAGAGTGTAATGAGGATACCTGCTCAATAATCAAGGAATTACCACTTCAACACTTCATCCATTCTCAATATCCCAGTCCCCAATATGAGGACATACCAAGCAGAGTGGACGATATGCAGTCCAATAAATATCCTACTAGGCAAGCAATCATGAAACCCAGTGGAAACTCAATGTAGACATGTCTCACAAAGATGCAGAACTTACTACAGCAGTCACTCGTTTCCTCCACATCCAAACTATTGGGGGAATTAAGAGTATTAGGTGATGCACAGGTGGTAGCCCTGGAGACACACTCAAGGGTATCCCTCTCATTGATGCCCATGCAGAAGCCACCCCAGGATCAGGATCCAGGCTGGCTGAGAGGCTCTGGACTTGGCAATCCAAATCCATCTGCTAAGTTATGTTATGTTATGTTGATTTATACCGCACCAAGGCGAAGTCTCCAGGCAGTCTAAATGTGGAGGTGCATGACTGTCCAGTCTCAGAGGCTGGGCCAAAGTTCACGAGTAGGGAGTCAGAAAGTCAAAATGAAGAAGAGTCTTACAGGTAGATGCTGACTGCATGACCAACATCCAGTGCAGAAGTGGGAGCGATGTAACAATCTGGGATCTCAAAAAAGGGAAGAACAATATTCTTCTTCAGATGAAATCCAAAGAGGGCTTCAGACCTAAGGAAAAGAGAGTCCTGCAGTGGGAAACCTACAAAACAGCTCTACACACTCCAGCCCTTGTGGCAAAAGAAAATGACAGCAGAATGAGGACCTAGGGTGGCGTGATAGCAAGTAGAACCCCTTACAATTAGCACTCTGAGGCATATGGGCAGTTTACAAATAATAATAAATAATAATAACAATTATGATGATAATAATAATAATAATAATAATAATAATAATAATAATAATAATAATAATAATAATAACTACACAGAGATCTCCCAAAAGTGCACTAAGCACAAGTGTACAATCCCAAGAAGACACAGTGCAAAACTCTTGGGAATTCGAATAGCATAAATCTATATCAGAGAAATACTCACCCAGGGTTCCCAAAACATGCAAAGAGTATGCAGATGTGCTCCAAGGGAGGATAATGACAGGCCCAGATTGAATATCTCTTGAAGCAACTGCAGTACCCTCAGAGGATTAGAGTTGAGAACCAGAGCTTTCTGAGAAAACCGCTATGTGAAGGAAGGCCAGTGCCTGCAGTAGGCCCACAGAGTGGAAGTATACCTAGGGTTCTGAAGGGACAGATTCACCTTTCCCGAAAAGACCCCTACTTTGAGAATCTCTCCCTTTAAGTTTCAAAAGTTAGCTGAAGTTTGCACAGGACCTGGGAGGAAAGGACCGCAACTTTATGGGGGATGGGGAAGGTGGAACAACCATCTCCAATGACAGTGGGAGCTGGAGGAGAAGCTGAAACCATGGCTTTCTCTTCCAATTTGACATGACAAGAATGACCATAACCCTCTCTTGTCTGATCCCACAGAGAAACTTTACTAGTCAGGAGGAGGAAGAAAATGTGAACTTATGGTTCTTTAGTAATGTGCATGCAATGGATGGGTTCACAGAATAACTATGAGTCCAAATAATCAAACCAAATCAGGAAGATGGCAAAGTTTGCTGTTTTATTCCCAATTATCTGAAACAGGGAGGTAACAGTGGACATCAACTGACTTTCACTCAGCTTTCGACGAATTTCTCATAAAACATAGACTTTATATTAAAATTACATCTGAAGTGATGTCATACTACGTGGCAAATGAGACAAACATATCAAGGGTTGGGATTGGCTTAAGGGGAGCATCTAAGTATACCTTCTTTAGGGACTATAATTGTAATTGTCTCCCCACTACCAGGTGGACAGTGTATGCCTACATCTAAAACAAGTCATCTTCAACACTATTAAGTACATGGTTTATCATTGGTGTTCAAACTATAAGGCCCTTCGTCATACGGCCCTCTACAGTTGGTTGGCATGCTCGTGCCATGTCTGAAACATTTGGTTCAATTAGCAGCATGTAAGCTCATACCCAGGTGCCAGGAGGTGAACTTGACTTTTCTCCCCACCCAATTAGCCCATTATCTGTCATCTCCCATGCCTTTTGCCATGCAGATTGTTTTTGAACTTGGCCTTGAAAAGTATCCTCATCTGTGGGAAAATATAAGAGTACAGGCACTCACTATTGTTGTTCTAGGAATCCAAGCTCAACTCTATTTCCATCCTTGGCTCACGTGACAGGAGACCACCATTTTGGTCCATTCTGCAGCATTTGAATGTCTTAAATGAATAAAACCCGGCACTCTTGGTGTTCTTTCTTTGCACATTATTAAGGGATGATTCATCCTTCGCACATTCACTGCTTTCAAGAATAGATAACCGACCTTGGCTGCTTCAGTTTTGATGCCAGGCCAGTCAGCCTTGGTAGGCGCTCCCACGATCTCAGCTTATTCATTCTGCAACACAATTCTCAGCCTTTCCTCTCCATGGGTCTGGGCTTACTAAATTCATGACACCGATGTCCAGCTCCCATACAAAGTTGGCTTCGCCTGTAGTCTATTCACTACATATAGTCAGCTCCTATGATGACTTGGACTACTTGCATTTCTGCGTCTGTACAATAATTGAACGGTTGATTTTCTGCAGCACTTCACTTCACATGCAATCTTCTTTTAAGCATACGAAAGTTTACTCGATTCTTATCATCATCATCATCAGTTTCAATAAGATCTATGCATTCTCTTCAGTCAGTATTCTCAGGGTGCCACGCTCGTCTCTTGTGATGTCACTAGCTACTCTCTTTTGCTCTTTTCATATTCCTTCAGGGAGTTCCTCCCTCAGATTGTCGTCTCTTCGGGGATGCATTCGAAAGGGTTTTCTCAGTGGATACATTTTCTCGAATACTCGCTGCAGTATTTGCACAACTGCTGGTGTCAAACATGGCACATTCGCAGACTTCCAACAGATAGTACGTAGGGGGGCGGGATTTCCTGCAGAGGCATGCAGCTGCTCCTCTACAAAGGTGTATAAAAGCAACAGAAGCTAACAAACAGAGACATCATCAGTCCCCAAGGCCGGGTGATGCTCTCTGGTGAACAGCAGAAAGGGGGATGATGGTTGTGATTGCAGGCAAAATGGTCCATAAATTCCCCAAACCTGAGAAAGAGTTTTTCAAACAGGATTGAGTGATTGAGTAATTAACAGATAAGTCGAAAATCCTGCTCAAGTTGCCTTCACCACCGGGATGTGGTAAGCACATCAAGAGAAAAGGTTCTCTTCCACAACCTTGAATATCTGCTCAGAGCCACATAGTGGAAACTGGTACACCCTGTTTGTTGACATACCATAGTACCAGTAAGTGTTACGACCTGACAGAGGCTGCTGAGGGCTGAAAGGAAGTAAGAGAGACAAGAAAGACCTTTGGGATGGCTTATCCGAATTGGAAGACCTTGCTGAGTCCTCACTGGGTCACCTAAAAGGGTAGGATAGTGACCAAAAGGTGCCCCCAAATAAAAGCACTGGAATCTGTTGTGACCATCAGGTGAGAGGAAGGGAACAGTTCCATGTCCCTCCAGTGGTTAATAAGCGCTAACTACCAGTGAAGGGGATGTATGGCAGTTTGAGATATTGGCATTAGTTCCCTGAAATCTGAAAACTGTGGAACCCGGCCCTATCTCACCATACTACAGAAATGCCAGAGGCCAAGTCATCCTGAACTTGAAGTCATGGGAAACCAGTATCTCATCCTGTCAGCAAAGATACAGGTGGTGTCCCTGGAACTTCTGGACCATTTGAGGCAACAGGATCACATTCTCCACCTCTGTACTGAACTGCACACCAAGAATCTACAGCTGCCAGCTGTACCGGGAGGAAGGCTTTCCAGTAAGTTATCCACCAGCCAAACCCTTCTAGAAGAGGAGACCCCTTTATGAGTCTGTAACCATCTTGAGACAGGAGTTGGCCTGAATGAGCCAGTATTCCAAATAAGGTTGAAAACGAATACCTTCCCTTTGAAGAAGACCGACCAATTGGGAAAGTGCTTTTGTTAAACTTGAGGAGCTGACGTCATCCTGAAGGGACGGGTTCAGAATTGGTATTGCCCCTCCATCGAGAGATGGCTGAATGTTGGTATACGAAACATGGCGCCAATTAGAAATCATATGCAGCGTTGCTCTGTCCCACTCTAGTGTTTGGCTGCAATAGTGTTCTCTGGCATTCCGCCAGGAAAGCTACTAAAACAAGTAATCGGTAGACCCAGTGCACACTGAACTGCCAACACAAATGCTCGAAGATTATGTTAATGCATGAAGTCATTGAAGAGGGAAGCACTACCATCCCAGATATCTACTAAAATACGTTTTTATCTTTGGAATACAACTAATAAACTATTTGTGTTTCAAAGGGATTCAATGAAGCTTGGCTGCCATGACGTAAGTACTGGTTGCCAACGAGAGGTGGGGGGGGGGCAAACACCGTTTAACCTGCATTGTTTTTATCTTCGTCATGGTTGTATTTACGGTTTCATCGTACCGACGCGTTTTATTGTCTCTTTGTGTATTTTTTTTATTTTTATGACCTACTACTGGCCGGAATAAAGTATTGAATTGAATTGAATTAAACACCATTTGGGGGATCCCAGAAAGCATCTAGATAATATTGTATTGATTGAACATAATAAAAACAGAAGTGTAATGAGGTATGTGTTTGGAAATTAAAGAAATCATGTTTTCATTATTTACATGTGAAGGGAAGTTTAGTAATTCAACACATATTTTTGTCATTACAGAATATGAAAATGCCCTGTACATTTTTTTGCGTTATTGTTGTATGTGATGTCAAATTGAATTGTTTGTTTATCCTTTGTGTTACGAATTCTTTTTTAACCTTGAATTTGCACTGTCACTTTAAATATGTAATTGTATCATCACAGAGGATGTATTAAAGGGATGGAATGTATTTTGCTGAAGCATTACAATAAATCACATAGAGGGGTATGCAATACCCCCTAAATAGGTGGCAGAGCTTGTCTTAACCTTTGATTCCTGAAGCCTCTCTAGAGGAGGCGATCCATCATTCTGAGAAATGGAACATGCGAACAATATAAGTTTTTTTTTTAACAGATGCTTCCCGAAAATATTTCAAGATCAAACGTTTGCAAATGAATATACTCAAAACCAACAAGTGGCTAAATGAACCCTCTGTCTATGTGACTGGATACTCTTGTCTACCCCAAATGCACGCACACATGCACTCACACGACACCCCCTCCCCACAGAGATAACACATGCATAATTGTATTTACAAGTTCTTGTAAACCAACCCAATCCCTATCCTCTTAACCTTGGTGTGAGCATGTACAATGTTATCTGCAAAACTTGTCTATGTGCTTATTTTTCTTACAGAAAGCCATCAGTGGTTTAGTTGTGCCACATCCAGTCACACAGAGAGTTGATATTGATATCCATATTGTGTTAGTGATGATATATCCACCAAAGCACATCCAGGTCCAAAAGTAAGTGGTGTTTCCCTGTATTTCTAACAATAATACAGGTAGTTAGCAATTTTGATTGCTTGACTGTTACCATCACAATGATAGGTGAAGCATCGCGGCCTGGTTACAGACCATCCTTTTTAGTGCTTCGTCCAACTTTGTCTGCATGCAAATTGTGGCAAATGCAAATTGAAGAAGAATTCTGTTATCTGCATTATCATAATGGACATATAGAAGCATGTCACTCTTTCGTTCCCATTGCTATCTTTGAGACCTACAGCTCTTTAAATATGCTCTCTCTACCGTTGATGTGTAGGTGACCCATCTGAGACCATGTTATAAAGGCAATAGCTATGACTGATCGTATGAGTGAGTCAGAACATCAATATTTTACAAGTCTTTTCTTCAGGATTATGCATTATGCACCCATGAAAACAGTAGTTTCTGAAGGGCAGAGATCACCAATCCACTGCTGCACTCCCCTGGTCAATATCCACGCCTGGCCGATGGGGGATCCCTCTGGATTGTGGCAGCTCTCTTGATTAAATTCATAGAACTCAGCATAGCTACACTGCATGGAGAATCTACAGTCCACGTCCCTTCTGGAAATCCAGATGAGGATTCTGTAGTTGAGCATTGCTCCCAAAATGTTTGTGTGTGGGATACAGATGTGCCCGTATATGGTCATGGATTTCTTGGCTGGGATTTCCATACATCACAGTAAGCCAAGACCAGTGCAACTATGCCTGGAGTGAACGCACACATCTCCAAATTGTGCATAGCCTTTGCCTAGGAGGGAGCTTGCACAAGTTGAATATAGTGACCACCAATGATTGGGTTTACACAAAAGCACTTGAATAGACGCAGCCCAGCAATTGGGGCTTATAGCCCAAACACCCTGACAAATCTCTAGAGAATGTGGAAGGCCTACTCAAATGGCTTATTGATGTATGAAATGTGTTGACTACCCACAGATATAGTGCCGAAGTCCTGCTAAAGAGGTTAGAAGACTTACTGAGACCTCCTGAAAGTGAAGTGCTATCTTGTACCATGGGGAGCAGGCCTTTGTACAGTGCAGGATGCGTTCACACCAAATGCTTGTACCCCTTGTACTGCTTTCACCTCTCCTGTTCACCAGCCTCAATCAAGGGCAGAACCCAGGATCTATAGCAAGTGAAGCATCTGGCAGCTGACCAAGACCTGCGGCTTTGAAGCCTACACAGAGTCAGTTCCATAGAACCTGGTAAGTTGCTGAATCTAACGGGAAAGTTTTTAACACCTTGAAGCCAAAACCTGATGGAGTCACATGATCACAAAGCACCTACACAAACATTTAACAATTTGAACCAGGAAACAAATGAAGGATCCTGGCTGCAAGCGGCTGCCCCAGTAACTGTTTTCCGATTTGGTCCAAGCGTGATTTTTCCCATTGTCCTCTCCTGAGCACTGATCCCCATTGTGGAATCAAAAGGCACTGGACTGGGAGAGAAAACGTATAATAAAGGGCATGACAGCCAAAGCACATATCCTCATACCTTACTGTAGAAGCCCATTGTGGCCTTGCTCAGTATCAGAACCATCTCACTAATGAACAACCAGTCAGTGCTTGGATATATTCTGTGTCCCTCAGCAATCCCGGCACTGTGGTTTTACTGTAAATACTTCATTTTTTTAGCAGGATCCAATATAATTGCAAATGAACATTACAAGATCTCCTGAGCCCTTGATCCACCTAACTCCACTCCTGAGATCTAGGTCCGAATATCTGAGAATTGCTATCTGAGTGAAGGACAGAGAGAACCCTGGTCGCCTAGGTTAGGAACAATACCCAGCCTCTGCCATAGAAAAAAGCTTCGAAAGTCTAGTGTACTGCCAGCTAGTTGAGACCACTACTGAATTGAACTTCAGTCATACTTGGAGTTGTAAAGCAGTCTATCCTATGTATAATTTGCCAAACATTTTGCTAAAGATGTCTGTGCGTGCATTGGGGGCGGGGCAGTTTACTGTGAGACTCAGCTACTAATCTTAGTCTCTCATCTTCTAAAATGCAAAGGCTCATAGAAAAGAAGCATCTGACACCCTCGCTCTAATGGAACAAGTGATGTCACAACCATTTTATCCTCCCATCCAACTACGGAGGCTCGCTGAATGAGTATATATGGGTTATGTTTTACACACTTTAATGGGTATACAGTGATGGCAACGAAATGAAAATAACAAATAACTTTTATAACGAATAACAAATAACGGAAAAATATTGAATATTTGGTTAAAAGTATATATGGGGTAGGGTAAGGAATTAAATGGGAAGTGGGGTTGGGGTGGTCTAATAAAGCTAGGGAAACAGTGGCTTGGAGGTGAACCCCCCAAATTTAAACAGAGAAAGAAATTCAATATGTCTTCGTTATTTATGATTAGTTATGATTAGTTAAAAAGGTTTTCGTTATTATTTGATTCGTTGTGACCACATGGAACCACTTTAATGTTCCCTTCCCTTTTCTCATTTGGGAATTGATACAGAGCACAATATGATTTCAACATGATCTCTCCTTCATGGAATGATAATCTGGTTGAATGACAGAAGTGCAAATTGCCTACTTTAGTGACTCCCTAAAACATAAGAACAATTACTGACTTTAATTATTTGTGACCGTTTACATTTTTTCTTAATAAGGGTTCCACGCCATACCCCTTTTTGCCGCTACACATGCTTACCACTTTTATCCACCATTTGTGTTTCATTTTTTCCTGTTTTCACACTTGTATTTACCCTTCGATAACAACCAATAACAACCATATGTAATTATGATTTGTATGGAATGTCGTGTGAAAAGGGCTGAGGAATTTTGATTTTTTAATTTTCCTTTTTTTTTTTTTACTTCAGGCCTGTTTACCTTCTCTCAGAAACCAATTTAATGTCAGATGATAATCTAGGGTAATTTCCTCTGTAAAACAAATTTAGCATTCTTTTCATGACGACAATATGTACTGAAAGTAATCATTACAAATAAACATTGTACATTTCTTTTAAAACAGAGCCAGTTTACAATGTAAGTGTAATATTTTTTTTACTTTTTTACTAGCTCCATTTGCACAAAAAAACCTACATCTCTTACCGCGTTATCAGTTTTTTTTATCTGGTCCCACAACTGTCAGCACCGGCTGGGGTAGACCTAGCAGATGCATACCTGACACTGCAGCTCTCATTCTCCGACAACGAGACAAAGACAATGGGCCTCATTACGAGGCTTGCGGTAAGGCAACAATGGCACCGGTATCGCTACCGGCACCATTACTACCATACCGCCATACTAGGACTTCTGCTCGCGGGTGCCCTTGCAGCCACCTGGTCTGACCAGGTGGCCGTTCCGGCCCCCGCGAGTAGAACATGATGGCATCAACAGGCAAGGCTTCCTCCAGCCTCGTAATGAGGCCTAAAGAGTGAGGCTAAGAGAGATACAGAGAGAGAGAAAGAGACACAGGGTGGGGGGTGGGGCGGGGGACACGGGAGAGATCAATCGAGAGAGATTGGTGGAGATAGAGCTATTCCAGAATATACTATGCTAGAGAAAGTACAGCTAGCGAACTTAATCTCCCCAAAGCGTGTATCTCCCTGAAGTTTATGAATTCCAAGAGTGCTCATCACCCAAATGATCGCCTACAGTTTGTACTAGTGGCGTTCTCCATTCAACATGGTGTGTGATTTCATCCAGGCACTTTCCCCCTCACTTTGCTCCAAAAGCAGTAATAACAACTGTAACATAATTCAGTCTTTTTTTCTGAGCAATCACCCATCTTTAAAAATTGAAATTCCCAAATAGTGTATTTGAAATATATCTAACAAATGATCATGTTATGAGGTTCACATTCAAACTGCCTTTTACCCAACTGTTCTTTACATTCTGGCACTTGTAGGATTAAGTATGGGCCTGCGAGCCCCAACCTACGAGCACTCTTCTTTGCAAAGCAGGCCATGGTGAAAGTGACCATCATGACAGAAACAATGGTTCTGTCATAAAACGAGCCCGAGAGTCAAGGCCAGAGGTATTCAAATTGGGGGGCTGCCCCCCTAGGGTGGCCTGAAGGATGTCTGGCGGGGCAGGGTGTTTGAAAAGGGACTAAGATGACTGCTTTAATATAAAAATGGATTAAGGCGACTATGTTTAATAGGAAATATAAGCATCAGAACATCTGTTGATATTTTAAAGAGCCGTGGGCTGCCCTGGACATCATTTGGGTCCACTGTGCAGGCAACCCCTAGGTAGGGGGCCCCAGAAACAACATTGTACTCAAAGGGGTCATGGGGGGGCTTGGTATGAAAATGTTTGAATACCACTGGTCTAAGTTCATTTGCAGTAGGCATCTTCAGCTCGTGGGTACTTAATGTAGTGTTTAATATCCATTTATCACCATGTTTTTATTTTTTATTCCCTGCTCTTTCAGAGGTTTCTGACTCAGGGATGTGCTAAATTAGCTCATACAGCACAATGTGTATTCACAGTTATATGCAAAGAACTGTGGTATCTAGTGTGCTGCTCGCATTCCTCACCAGATTCGAATCAAAATAAAAGCGGCAGCCCTTTTTTTCAGGAGATGGTGCACACACCTACAGTTCATATGGAGATCCAGCACTAAAGGTTATTCTCTTGACATGGGGTCCTCAGTTGCACTGTTTTGCTTAGCTTAGGCAGCACAAAACCAAAGTTATTCTATCAAGCTAACAAAGAGGCGCGATTATTTACCGCAGTGGTGTTGCTAGGTCCGGAAAAGATCTGGGGCTACGCTAATGTGGGGATTGTCAGGACTCAGGGCCTTCTAGTCTTTTGGTTGTAGGCCCTGAGCTTCTATTCGGGGCTACAACCAAAAGACCCAGGGCTATAACCCCCCGATTTCCCTCCCAGCAACGTCCCTGATTTACCGGGACGCAGGTCATAATGCTATAATCTACAACTCAACTCAAAGAACTGGAGGATCCCTGTGTAATTCCACTACAAGTTCCAAAAGACTCTAATTGGTGTGTATCTATTCAACACACTATGATAAACAAACTCAAGAAAATTCAAAAGGACATCTCTTCCAAACCAGAGTCGGGACAAGGAGCCAGTGCAGCCTCCTCACCCCCATATACCACAGATCACCATCTTAATTTGACTTTCATCCCACCAGCGAGCAATACCTAGCAAACATCCTTAGGCAATTAAAACCTCCACCCTGCAAAGGTGATGTCTGTCCCGTCCTTAGAAATCAAGGAATATGGCCTGCAGCTTGTTCCCCTAATTACCAAATTCATAAATGCCTTGTTTAGAGAAAGATCTGTCCTCTCGAAAATTAAACAAGCCTGGATTTCTCTGTTAATGAAAAAAGCCACCGTAGATGCAAGCGTGCCAGGAAATTATCGGCCAATTACAAATGTCCCTTATTTATTGAAGATATTAAACAAAGTAGCACAGCTACAAATCAAAGAATTCTTGCTTCGACATAATATCCTGGGACAAAAACAATCTGGTTTTCGAAGTACTTACAGTACAGAATCAACTCTTCTTGACCTCAAATCTAACATATTTAACATCTTTAATGAGGGCAATACAGCCTTGGTAGTGCTACTGGATCTGTCTGCAGCATTTGATCTTGTGGATCACTCCATTTTAGTGGACAGACTTTTGAAGCACAGCACACTTCTCGGCTGGGGTGGCGGGCTGGGACCTTTCATTTTTGTCTGATAGGAGGGCCAGAATCTTCTATCAGGAGTCAACAGCAGAGGAGTTCTTAGTCACATGTGGCGTGCCTCAGGGCTCCTGCGTGTCGCAAACAATGTTTAACCTCTTTACACTCTCATTATTCAATTAATTGGACGCAGTTGGCATAATTTATGCAAATTATGCTAATGGCACGCAGTGCCTTGTGCCTCTGTCGTTCGACTATGCTGCAGACTGCTCTGTCAAGAACATTACCTACAGTTCGATTCAAACTTGGATGCATGAAAACAAGCTGGCACTTAATGACTCTATGACAGAGCTTATCGTGGTAGGCACTGCTCCTCAATTACGGAAGCTAGGCCAAGAATGCTACCTGTTTAATATTGCTGGCTGTTCCATCAAAACTCTATCCAAGGTTAAAATGCTGGGAGTCACCATGATCAAGATCTGGCCATGAAGGCACAGGTAAGTAGTCTGGTTCCAGGCACCTCATACCATTTGAAACTTCTGGCACAGCTACGACCATTCCTGAATACTTACAATTGTGCTAGGATTGTGCATGCCATCATCTGAGCCAAATTGGACTATTGTTGATGGGCAACACCAAGCAGGAGCTGTCCCGGCTCCATGTCATTCAGAACAATGCTGTTCATATTGTGGAAGGGCTGCATAGAACTGCTCATGTTTACTCCGCGAGAAGAGCCTTACATTGGCTCCCAGTGAGTAGGCGTATATTGTTCCATTGTCGTACATTGTATTACCCATCGCTGCCTCTATGGACAGGGGCCTGAGTACTTGGCTAAATGCATTCATGGTTACCAGCGCACAGAACATTGAGGTCAAATAACACCTGTCTCTTGGTAACTCCACGTGCCAAACCCTCTTGTGTGGGATTGGGGGTCCTTCCCACATGCAGCATCCATACTCTGGAATGCACTTCCACTTGATTTTCGAGCAAGTTCTTCACTATCTGGGGTTAAATGGAGGCTGAAAGCTATGCTGTTCAGCTGACCTGTCTCACTGTTTCCATGATGTACTATTCCTGATCCATATGCTCTCCTTTTTTCTTATTGATTGTTGTTTGTTCTGTTAAGTGCCTCCAGGGGCGTTGCTAGGGGGGGGCTAAGGGGGCTATAGCCCCTGATCTTTTGGTTGTAGCCCCGGATAGAATCTCAGGAGCTACAGCCAAAAGTCTAGCTAGCCCCCAGTCCCAACAGTTGCGACATCAGCTTAGCCCCGGGTCTTTTCCAGACCTAGCAACTCCCCTGAGTGCCTCTATGCCTCAGTGCTTCTGTTTTGCACTATAGAAATAAAATAAATAAATAAACTTGTCCACGACATGTAAGGGCCTCCCTACTGCCTCCCATAGAACCCCACTGCACTCATTCCATCTGTGATGTCACCCTGGACTGCAAGGTCACAGCACTGCGTTCACACCACAACACATCAAGATTCTTAGAGAAAATCCACCATTTCATGGTACTATTCAGTGTTATGTAACTTTCTTTTCCGAAAATCACTGTTTGTGATTCACATTTAGCAAAGATTCAAGAGCACTTAAGTTCACAGTTACAAAAAACAGTATTGGCAGTTCCAGAAATACATGCCATAAGGCTGAAGACGGTAGATAAACGTTGTACAGTTGAGATTAAGCAGCCGTGTGAAAAGCAACGATAAGATATGGCCGTATCAGACACAGTGGTGCTAATTTTCTTCATCGTATGACAGCCACTGGGCTATAGTTCAGGCTCATAAATTGGCAACAAGCTACAGTTTTGCGTTATGCTACTAGTGAAAATATGAATTGAACAAATAACGACTTTTAAAATATAGAGATGCACATTTCGACAAACATGCATACTGAATAAGAATCTATTTTATTTGCCAGGAGCTTGGCTTGCCAGTTGATAGGAGAGATTAGAGATTGACCCCATGGTTGATGGCAGGGGAGGAAAGTGGTAGCCTGAGGCTTAAGCGGCTTTCCCAGTGAAAACAGTGTGGAGCCAAAGGTCATACTTAACTCATGAAGGAGTTCAGGTTAATGTAAAAGTTTGGGTTAAACGCGGTGGGGTCAGAATGTGATACCGGGGGCTAGATAGGTCATATTTATCTTAAAAGAGGCAAAAGATAGACAATTCGAAATGTTGATTTGCAAGGTAGAAGATATCTTTGTATGCAATATTTTCATATGCAGACCCTCATTAGTGGGCACACAACAACACAACGACAAGGCAAGACCATGGCTACAATAAGATGCATAAATACTACTCCATATAGAAATATTCACCACCAAGATGGCCAGATGAGAGGATCAGAGGATGGGCCTTTACTGCAGAAAGGGCCAGATGGTAGGGTCTCTACAAAAGACAAGGTGATCCAAGATGGATCGGATCAAGAAAGGGTGATCGTTCCAGAGTTGGGATGTCATGACGGAGAATACACCTCCTTTTGAGAAGGATGTGGTGAATCGAGATATGGAGAGAAGGGAATTGAAGAACGAGCAGGGATTCCAGGATTGGCAGTACATATTTTAAGCCTGTCTTTAGAACTTTGTTTTGAATTTTGGGGAAAGTTATCCCCTTTCTGTTTTTCCCTTCATGAGCATGATTGTTCTTTTGGCTCCTGTACCTGTTTCTCGCAGCAATGAACGTCACATTGGGGATTGATTGAAGACTCCAGCCTGCCTGGTTGCATCTGGGACAACCCTCAGATTTCTGGGTTGTCAACAGAGGCAACATTGCGGCTCTAGTAGTAGAGTGTACCCCTCACCCATATCATTTGGCCCGGGGGCTAGCTCAGGGGGAACACGCTGGGGGAACACGCTCGCCTTGGAAGCAAGACGACTTGAAGCAACAAAGGTTTGATTCCCGGATCCGCGCTTAGAAATCTCTGGCTATTAAGTGCAATATAAATACCCAATGACTAGTTCACCAAGTAAGAAAGAGAAGCAGCAGGATGCATCTATCCCATACACATGAACTGTGGAGAAAGGTTATGCCATCCTAACACAGTCGGTCTCCAAATAGTTATTTTCATCTTTGTTCAATATTATTTTCTGCCAACATGTGCTTTTAACTACTTGAAATGCAAAAAGGATGTCTTCCTATTAACAAGATGTTTCAAATCATTAACATTCCAGGGGTTCCACAGACAGCATTTCCATAATCATTCCCCCCAGAGTGAACATGAACCAGAGAAGATGCGCACCCTCACTTTACCCACCTTAAAACTAATATCTCATGATAAGAGAGTCTGGATGTAGAGAATCAAGAGGAAAGAGCAAATCAATGTCATGGGGTAAATATGGCTCCCCATGTTTTGAATCTTTGGATAAAGCTATTATTCTCGTCGTCACAACCACAACCCCTACTTTCAATGCATATTCATCATTTAAATTCCCTTAGTGTGACATATTAATATTCATACTGTGGCAAGGACATCATTTGGTCTTTTCACCTCGTCAGTTGTGTTGCCAGAAAGAGAGACAGACAAAGAAGATAAGGTTCAAATGTTTAGGTCCATGTATACCTACCATGTCAGTATGCACTTCAAATGTAATTAAAAGTGGCCGGATAACATTCCTG
Source organism: Ambystoma mexicanum (assembly GCF_040938575.1). NCBI lineage: Eukaryota > Metazoa > Chordata > Amphibia > Caudata > Ambystomatidae > Ambystoma > Ambystoma mexicanum. Next base: position 722,948,080 of record NC_090932.1, read on the forward strand.
GGAAAAAAGTAAAGGCCTGTAAAAGGTCACCCAGGTGTTCATCTTTACTGTGAGGAAGGGGGCAATGGGTTTCCTAATCAAGAATTCACAAGGGTAGGGACTACCGCTCTTGCACCAAAAGGGGTTCCAAGACACAATGGCCCTCATTACGACCCTGGCGGAAAGTGACTGACCGGACCGCCACAGCGTAAATACCGTTTCCGCCATTGCACGATGGAGCAAAGTGCGGCCCATTCCGACCCATCGGGCACGAGCACCACGGCATGGCGGAAGTGCAAAGTCCGCGATGGCGGAAATGACCCCAAAACGGCCCACACCGCCGCCGTACGGCGCCCTAGGTGCAATACCGCCACCCATCATAGCGGACACCGCAGTGAGCGCCAACCGGAAAGTACGGTGACCGTAAATATACGGAAACGGAAGTAAAAACATGGGCCCGGAACGGGAAACAACACGCCGTACACCTATAAAACCACAAAATACACACAACCACTAAAAACACCACCCTGAGACACATCCCAACCCGTCATCCACCCTAGTGAAACCAAGAAAAATGGGAAAAGTAGCGAAGAAAGCGTGCGACCGCAAGCGGCAGGTCCACTTCTCCCGTGAGGAACTCACCGTGCTTACAGAGACCCTCCAGGAGAATGCCGCCGCCGTCTTCTCCACGCAAATGACCAGGACGGCACTTGCGAACAAGAAGGCCATATGGGCCCTGGTGGCACAGCGGGTAAGTGCGGTGGGGACCGCACCCCGCAACCCACAGCAATGCAGGAAGCGGTGGGACGACCTGCGGATACGCGTCCGTAGCATACTTTCTGCCAACCGCAACATTGCCACAGCCACCGGGGGAGGATCGGAATCACCCATCAAGTTGACCCCCTGGGAAGAAATCTGTGCCTCCACCATTGGAATGGAGAGCATAGAGGGAGTCGGAGGGATGGAGAAAGGAGTGCAGACATCCGGAGAATCAGGTAGGTGGCCCAAATAAAACCATGCCAAATCCACAATGTCCAATCATGTGATCCACATGTGTCCACATAGCGCAACAGCAACACATGGCCAGGAGAACGTCCACACACATTGGCCTGATAGCGCACTTTAAAACTCACAATAAATACATAAATAAGTAAAAACCCCAAAAACACCCACTACACGTGCAGCAGGCACACCCTAACTGCAGGCTGCCAAACAACTGCACCCTCAACCCACACACAAATGAAAGCACCTCCAAGGCCCCGACCTAAATCACCCTCAGGTACCACCCCAATGCATGTGATACATTGCCATTCCAATTCCCACAGACCCATTAATAACGCTCGCCCTCCTTTACTCCACCACAGGGTCCGATCCAAACGACGAGCTCCAGGACACCCCTACCAGCACACCTGCAAAGAGGGCCAAGACCGACGGCCAAAGACCCTCCACCTCAGCTGCACGCATCAAGACACGGCAGCAGCACATATCAAGTGGCAGCACACAGGAGGGAACATCAACAGGCACCCCAGCAGCCAGCATGCCCACAACAGCACCACCACAGGTCCCCCCAATGGATGCCACAGAAGGTACTGCCTCTGGTGGCAGCAGCACCATAGGTGACACCCCATTAATGGCAGCATGCTCCGACACAGAAGACGGGGATGTCGAAGTCAGATCCATCCATGACCTGTCCCAATCCCCCTGTCTGTTCCATCCCGTACACCATGAGGATACCACGCAGGGGCACCCACAAGACGACGACTGGCCATCCCCCACAAGCCCTGTGGCAGGGCAACATGAGGCGAACAGCCCCTCTGTGACACCACCGCAAATGGCCATGACACAGCACAGGCAACAGTCCCTCGACCAGTTAATCGTGCAACAGCAGCAACTGGCCACGCTCCTCAAGGACCATGCCGATGGATGTGGGGGCACTAAGGCAGACATAGAAACATCAACTGAGACACTTAGGGCACAAATGGAGAGTAGCACCGAGAGCCTGAGAGTCCAAATGGAGAGTAGCACCGAGAGCCTGAGAGTCCAAATGGAGAGTAGCACCGAGAGCCTGAGAGTCCAAATGGAGAGTAGCACCGAGAGCCTGAGAGTCCAAATGGAGAGAAGCACCGAGAGCCTCAGGGGGGAACTGCATGCGACGTCCAAAGACGTATGTGCCGAACTTGCCGCAGTGCGCCGTGTGCTCACTGAGCTCTCACAAACCCTTAGGGACATGCATGGACGTGAGCAGGCAGAGACATCATCCGTTGCAAGTTCCGTCCAGGGCAGCCCCCAACGTAGATCTGGGAGGAACCTGCGCTCCACAGGCAGGGGTGCCCCTGATACCCGCAGAGGGGGCTTGCAATAGCGACTGCCCACTGACAATGAGCATCTTTGGACACTGGTGTTCGGGGGGGAGGTAGGAGGGTGGAGGGGGTGTGTTGGGCTCACTTGGGTGGCGGGTCGATAGGGTGTTCAACATGATATCACATATGCCATAAACAATGCACGATCAACCAATGAGATGTGTGGACAATGATCTTTGTGTACTAGGCCATCATAGGCGTACAGTCCATGTTGTGCATGTACCAGACACACACAGTGCCACGAGTCCCGTGTCCATGTATCAGCCACCAGGCGTGAGTGCTAGAAGCATGCATCTATGAGATGCTGACGAATTTCACGGCCCTCCTGTGCCTCGCAGACTCCTTGAGGTGCTGCCACATCCCCACCCTCATCATGACCATCTTCAGGTGCTTGCAGTTCTGCGTCAGGGGGCATGGGCACATTTCTACGTACGCACATGTTGTGTAGCATGACACATGCCATCACCATCTTTGCAACCTTCTCATGGCGGTACAGGAGTGCCCCGCCAGACCTGCTGAGGCACCGGAAACGGGTCTTCAGTAGGCCGAATGCCTGTTCAATGACTACACGGGTACGTGAGTGGGCATGGTTGTAGTCCTCCTCATGCTGGTCCCGTGGGTTCCGGACTGGTGTGAGGAGCCATCTCTTCAGTGGATATCCGGCATCACCTGTATGTGGACGATAAACGAATTATGTGGAATGCCATTGCTACGTACGCACCCCCCCCCCTTCCTGCCAGGTCATTGCCGCATCACATACCCCACATCATCATGCATGAAATGAGACTCACCGAGTAGCCAGGATCTGTTCCCTGCGTGTCGCTCAATGTAGCGTGGTATTGTTGAGTTCCTCAAGACCATAGAATCATGGGTTGATCCAGGGAATCGGGCACAACAATGTGTAATGATCCTGTTGGAGTCACACACCATTTGTACATTCAGAGAATGAAATTGTTTTCGGTTGCGGTACTGGGCCTCCATGGCATGTGGGACGACCAATTCCACATGGGTGCAGTCGATGGCACCAAGGCAACCCGGTATGCCGACAAGTGCATGGAATCCCACTTTTGTGTTGGTAATTTCCTGCTCCGAGCGTGGTAGAGAGATGTAGTCGTCTGCGTGCTGCAGGAGGGCATCAAGCACTTGCAATAGTGTCCGTGAGAACAGTGGCTGAGAAATGCCATGCAACTGTCCGACTGTGTGCTGGTAGGTGCCTGTGGCCAGGAAGTGGAGTACAGACACCACCTTCAGTAGGGGTGGGATGGCGGTTGGGCTATCTATCATGCTGACAAGGTCAGCCTGTGTCATGTCCACAATGGCGGCTATGGTGTCCCGGTCCAAACGGTAGAGGGTGTGGATCTGCTCATCAGTGAGGTTGAACGGATGTGCTCGGAGGCGTGGGATTGCGGGCTGCCTGCGTGGTGGTAGTGGCTGTACTGGCAGCCCTTGCTGGCCCTGCCTTGCCCTCCTCCTCCTCCTGCGTCTCCTCCGTGCGGCCGGTTGTAGTTGGTGTTCGTCTTCTTCTTGGAGTTGGAGTACTTGCAGTGCTATCAGGTCCCCCAGGGCCAACATTGCGAGTCCTGCCGGTAGCATTTCGGAGTGGGTGTGGTTGTGGGAGGAGACTGGGTGTGCAATTTATGTGTTTTCAGGCTGTATGGCCTCCACCTGTGGTGATTCATTCCACCTGTGCAAGCTGCTCTCCCCTTTGGGCGAGCACGTCCCGCACACAACGCTGCAATTCGAGGAATGGCATCTTGCTATTACAATCATGTATTAGTACCCGATGGCCGTGTAACATTGGTTGATATGTTCATTCGGCTATGGTCCCATTGTTTCACATGCATTCTTTGCAGTCGCGAACAGACTTGTGAAGGGTCAGTGGAACGTAGTACTCGAGTAACGGTGGACCCTCATGCATCACTGCACCGAGGTTCAACGACGGGCGGGGCGTGCCATTTGTGAGTGAAGGCAGTTGCCATTTTCACACACAGCCGCACTAGATGGATTAATTTGTGATTTCAAGCGGCCACAGATGCCTTTTCGACGTGATGTTGCAAATGAGGAATTCGAAGGGCGGCGCTTTCGGTCTTCAGCTAGCGGCGAGGAGATGCCCACAGGTCTGACTGCAAATATAACGTTCTATTGTTCAGTGTCCTTGGGACAGGGGCCATGGGGAGGATGCAATGATTGATATGAATAGTTTGGGATGCGCAATAGCGAAGTGGATGATGAGGCCGGACGTTCCCAAATACATGTTACTTCACAACACTGGAATTACGGGCTGGGGCACAGTGGATTTTGCAGGCTGCATAACTCACAGACTCAATGGAATTCTCACATGTTATGTGAGTATGGAAACAGGCGTTATCATTACGGGATGAGGGAATGATGAATGGATGCATGGACAGATGATTTGATACGGTGTTTGCCATGTACAGGGCTTCTTGGAATCTGTCCGCCTCCCCTGCGCTATGTGATGCAGGGCTGCCATAGTGAGACCATCGTCTATCTGGCCTTGTTGAGCCCTCCCTGTCTCGACGCGCCTTCAGACACTTGAGTCCATGCACGTTACCAATCCCATCTGATGGATTCTGTTTTCACAGACGCATGCACAGGTACACTCGTTTGTGATGGTGTTTTCACCTCGATATGGATAGTTATGAGTCGCAAGTGGTTTTGGGGTGGTGATGATCCTTTGGAGTGGGCTAGCATGCATATGGCTGTGGATTTAGTGTGATCATTGAAGTGAGTTGTTCGAATGTAGTTCTGATGGCCATTCTATTCTTTTTCTTTTCTTTTGGTTGACAGGTATCTCCTCCCCTTTTGCCACTGCCATCTGTATGCCACTCCTGCAGATGGGTTTTACTCCCGACACCTGCTGCTTCGTGTTAATCAGTGGAGCAGCATTACGATCTTATGGGACGATCGCCAATGGGCCACATGCCCTTACGCAGTACTAGTGGCTCGGAGCAACATTTCGGCCTTTCAGCTGGACTAGTGCCTCCCTATTGGGACGGCCCTGCGGTTCTAGGCGCTTCCATGTTGCCTTTTCGTACGAGAATGTAGCCCCTGTGTACCATGAAGGAACAGGGCGTCACACAAGAAGTAGCTGGTCATTTATTGCGGATGCAGCCCACAATGGTGAAATGTGTTTTGGAGTTCATGGCCTAATGGCTGTATGGGCTTGGTGAATTTGTTGTGCATTAAATTTCTATTCTGATATGGGCCGTGTAGCGTTCTTCTTTGCAAGTGATGTGGCATATTCCTATTTGGGGAGCGATGTATTGTGAGGAGATCTGCATTGGGTTCCAGCTTCGGAGTATAGTTGCGTGGTACTGTGCTGGGCGCGTTTGCCTATGAAGCCCAGTGAGGTCAGGGGTGAGGGCTGCCAATATGACTGTTTGAATGATGTCATGCTCAGGGGCGGGGGATTAGGTTTTGTGTAACAGATGCCGGTCAGCCAGGTGGATTGGTGGAATGATGTGATTATCGGAATATTGCTGGTCACAGGTGCCTGTGTTTGCGTGCGTTTCTTGGTGGGAGACTGAGGTCATGTCCATTGGTATAGCTTCTGTATTCGTGCCATCTGTGCCCTGCAGCTCCCATTGGCCCCTCTTGTGATTCTTTTGTTCGTTGGCATGCATGGGTGACTTGTACATTTCACTGGTTGCATTGTGACTTCGTTGCACCTACGGGGAGTTGTACTATGTGGCCAGGGAGCGGTGTACAGGCACTCAGTGGGGCCGTTTACGGTTGATTCGCGATGCCGTACTTCTCACCATGGCGGTATGGTACTTTCCGCCGTGCTTGATGGCGTTAAGTACATGTCCGCTAGGGTCGGAATTCGCATACCCTTGCGCCATGGTGCTAATTACGGTTTGGCATGGCGCGCGCGCGCGTACTTGGTGCAGTTAGCGTTGGCGTTCACTACGGTGTCGCTAATGGCATCGTACTTTACGGTGACGGGTCATAGTCGCACCGAGCGCTATTCGATGGCGGTATTGCATTTCCGCCATCGTTTTTCGATTTCCGCCAGGGTCGTAATGAGGGCCAATGTCACATGTTATATGATTCGATCACAAAGTCGTAGATACTTTTTAACTTCTCGAATGTCACCCTAACCAGATGCCTGATGCAGAACAAAGCATCTCTGCTTTCCACCCCCCAGGAGGGTGAACCGCATGATTCTAAACACCGCAATGGTTTTGCTATTTCTTATTTCTTACTGACACTCCAAACTGACTTAACTGATCTTCCATTCCCGGAGGCAGACCTGGATTAAGATGGGATTAACTTGTAGGGTATGGTGTATGTGAGACTGGGGAATACCCATCTGAGACTGGGAGGAGGTGACGAGTGGAAGGCTACCCCAGGTCACTTCTGTGCAGGTTGCGCAGCTGGTAGCACTCAATAGAGCATGTAGATGAGTTGAGGGGATTCTTGATATCGAAAGAGTCCCCTATTAAGAGCAGCCGCTCTTAGGTGCCATTATGCTTCCAGAAAGAATAGGCATAATGAACTGTACCACACATCAGTCTTTAGGTGACGACAAGGACTTTGCAGACAGGGCAGTGAAACTGGCAGCGGTATCTTAGTAGGAGGATGGATGCATTCTCCCTTTTAAATTAATTTCAGATCACTCCCCTTTTCAGACCTTGGAATATTTGTCACAAATGTAAGAAAACGCCCACTCCTGTGAAAAGGATTCCTGGACAAGAAGGGGTTGTCGATAATATGAAGATTCTCTGTGGCGATATTATCAAATAGTGGCACCAAAAATATTTTTGGCACATCTTGTCAGCCTGTACCATGGCCCAGGTCATATGGGAAATGGAGGGATGATTAGGTCAATGAATAAGTGTGGTTTTCCGCCAGTTCCACAAGATGACTCAAGTGTATTGTAGGTGTTGCATCATCTGGCGCCAGAAAACATGGGGAAACTGGTGCTGTGACCTAGAGCGCACATCCTCCCCCTTATTACCCATCTATGGGTCTCAAGATTGACTTTCACCTCCTTCCACAATGCAATAACTGGCAGTATCTCCCTGTGATTCTGGATGTGTTCTCTGGGGGGTTGTAGGTGTAGCCCTTCTGATGGGCAGATGCTGTTACAGTGGTTAAGATTTTAGTTTGAGATTGTGTGCACAGGTGCGGCTACCTGTTACTATTACCTGTGATCAAGGGTTTCGATTTGAAAATAATGTGCTGAAAATGCTCTTGACATCTCTAAATGTGCAACAAAACGTATATTGTCCACACCATCCCCAGTCATCAAAATAAGCGCGAAAAGATGTGCCAAGAAACAGGGTTATAGCGGGCTGACGTCCTTCCGCTTGTATTATTCTGTATGCTAAGCACTCCTAGCAGGAAAACATGTCTCGGACCTTAAGATATCCTGCATGGGGACCCATGAGGCTCCCTTCATCTCCACTTGTAAAATCTGTCCATGTTAGTCTGCACTTGACTGATAACAATGTATTGGGGCATCTGAAGTCCTTCATTTTTTCCGTCAGATTTGTTTATAACCAAGTCCAGGCCACCCTGATTAACGAACCACTTATAGCAAGCCACTCTCTTCAGCCAGACAATGATGTTCTGTTGAGGATACACCAGAGGAAGTCGACTTTGGCACCAAGCTGAAAAGGCCCCCATCAGGTCCTGTTGCTCTCAAACCCTGCTGTTGAGGGACACCCTTTGTGGGTCCATTTATATTTAGTCCATCTCAGTTAAGTTGTTTTTCCCTCCTGATTTGTAATGCCTCTCATGTTTTGTCCTTTGAATTAATGCAAAACTATAAACTCTTCAATGTGGTAACCACCTCAGATGTGGAGTCTTGGCCATTGCACAGAAGAATATGCATTGTCCATTTGTTAAGGGGAACCTGTGATCACAATGGTAGCTGGGAATGTGGTGTAGAAATGTGGTTAGCTTCCTCCGAAGGCCAGCTATGTGTCCCCAGGATGTTACCCCTTACCCATGCAATGCTCTCCCTAATTTACTGTCTGAAGAGGACTACTTTTGTCCTTTTAACACTCCATCACATTCCTCAAAAATGACCATAACATTAAATGCGCTAGAAAAGAAAATAACTGCTGTTAGTAAACCAATCCCAGCTCCCGAAACATACTCGAACCGTCCAACATCTCAGATCTTGCATACTACTGTTACTCTATTTTGTAATGTATATTGGGAAGGAAAGAAATCCTGAAGCCAATTTATTGGTACCACTCGGTGATGAATACAACAGTAGTGGCGAGAGAAAGGGTACCAAATGCCAATGAGAGCAGAGACACTGACACAGTGGGCCTCATTACGAGGCTGGCGGAATGGGTTTACCGGCACCGGTAATGGTGCCGGTGTCGGTAAACCCATTCCGCCCTATTACGTGGTCCCCTCGCGGTCCCCGGAGCAGACATCTGGTAAAACCAGACGTCCTTTCGGGGTACCACGAGGGGACCAAAGGGCTAATAATGGGCCTGTTATCAACGGGCCCATTATTATCTCCATCCCCATTCCCATTAAGCCCTATGGGGATTCGAATGGGAATGGAGAATGGTTTTGTGAATGAGGAATTACCGGGTCCTCCAAGGTTGGAATGACCCGGTAATTCCTCATTCACAGACCCCAGACCCGGACACGATTTTGGAGGCAGACATGGCGCTAGTAGCACCATGGCTACCTCCAAACTCGTAATGAGGCCCAGTCTCCTTACTCAGTGGATTTAATTGTGTGGCTGTACTGGGACAGTGTAGCATAGAAAATCAGGGCGTAGTATTAGGGAAAGATTATCACAAGTCTATGGGACTATATTGCTTTTTAATAACTACCTTGACTTCCATAAACAGCGCTGGGGTGGTAATGGTGTGCTCTGACAGCGTGCATGCTTTATGCAGTTGTACTACAGGGCTAGATAATAGGACGTCTACTTCAACCCTGTATCCAGTGTCAACTTCATTTCAAGTCTTATGGAAGACACACAGGTGCATAGTCAATCACTGTGGAACACACAGTGAGCGAGATGGATAGATTAGGGTTTTAGTACATTATGTTGACCATCACTTTAGCAACTATGATTTTCACTATAACCTTTCCTGCATTTCAGGCAACAAAACAATTACCCAATTCCATGACAAGACAGGAGGCTCGTGTTATGCTATACTTTCTTTATTACTGCCACAACAGCTTTTCAAATTAAACTTTTAAAACTACATGTGTAATGTTTTTCTCTCAATTTCAGAAATAAAGATGCATATTTGGGTTTAAAAGTTCTGAAAACCAAGTAAGTTCTTAAAGTTCCAGCTCAAAACTACGACTCACATGACCCTCCGGGGTTTGGTAGTCCTGACCTCTCCCCTGCACCTATCAGCATGCAGGTCAGTCCATAAGAACCCTCAACCACAGGTCCTTTCCTCTTTCTTTTTTGTTGCCTAGTGAAGATAAGTACCTCACATTTACCCAGCTGCTATATTTACTTATCCAATTGGGCCTACCAAGCCATACCTTAATGCTATATTTACTTAATTAATGTCTATTATACTTATTCATTGTACGCATAGGAGCGCAAGTAACGCTGAAATACATACTTTAGTGTGCGTTAGTTTCACTGCCGTGTGTGGCTGAGGAGATGCGTATATTTAAACGTGTAGGTGACGAGATTTAGGTGAGTAAATCCGTCATTTCTTATCAGGAGAGAGGCAGGGCCGACGCCACGAGCGAACGCGCTCGCCTCAGGCAGCCGGCCCCACTCCTCCATACTACAAGGCAGCGCCGGTGAACCCGGCGGGCATTTGGACCCAGGGGAGCGGAAGAGGATTAATCTCCCAGCTTCCCCTGCGAGTCTAACGCTCACGCGCACAATTGAACAGTGCAATCGAGAAGCGAACACATACTACAGCCTCATAGCACTGGAGAATTTGCATTACATTTTTTTTTTTAAACGGAAAAGGGGCATATATTATATCGAGGACAGCTGCTTAGAATACTCCCAGAGTACATTCCTGTACAGTATAGCTTGCCAGATTTACAGCTCAAGAGACAGGCTGAGACCTTGTCCAAACCCCTTGGCTGACATACAGAATTTGGCACTGCCAACATCAAGACATGGCTCAATGCAAAAGCCCTGGCCAGACACCATCCACTTCACCAGAGTGGTCAGAAGAAGAATGGGAGGAAGGGCCTTACAATCAAGATACAGACCTCTCCCAAAGTTTTAAACAAGAGCTGGGAGACTCGCTCACAAAAGCAGTCTCACAAGGAGTCCAGCCTATTGCACAGAGGTTGGAAATGTTGGAGGCTATTTTAGCAGAACAGCAAGAGCGCCTTGCCAGAAAGAGAAGGGCAGAAACCCCCCGAGAGGGACTATCAGATAGACACCCCACAGGGGTTGAATCTGAGGGGCGTAAAGCAGCTTGGAAGAGCAAAAACTCTTTAACCACCTGAACAATTTAGAAAGGGGGGATACTGCTCCCCAAGGAGTAAGCGACCCTGTCGCTAGGCTGAAAATAGCCTTCCTGAAAAGAAAAAAGAATGCCAGGACAGACCCCCTACCCCAGGGGTGAATAATTCTGGGGACAATGACGAAGGATATATGCCTGACGATGAGGGCGAGAACGATACCTTTCAACATGTCGAAGAGGAGGTCGATCCTCAAGAGGTAGATAACACCACAGACATGTTTGATCCGGAGGCCATCGGGCTCCCGAAGTCTTCGGAGTGGGTGCTGTCACCTAGAGTGGCAGCTTACATGGCACAGCACATTTGCAAGCCACTAGAGCGAGATGTACAGTCACGTATGAGATCAGAATGTCCCAGGCCTGACCGGGGAAACTAGCAGATACACCGGATCTAGGTCCCAAGATGGTCACTTTTGTGACTAAGTCTCCACAAGACATAAGGAAAGGAGTCAACCATGCATGGCGAGGGTGCCAAGACAAGCTCCTCGATATTGCAGGTCCACTAGCCAAAATAATGGTACTAGCAGAGAAAGCAAAAGACACTGGGATCCCAGTGGGCGTTCCTGTACTTGCTAACTGGGCCCAACGTTCGGCCTAGCGTTAGCACCCTGGGCGTTTACCAAACTGATGAGACCAGTGGCAGCAGCCATAAGAGAGAGAGGGATTCGCATTATTATTTACCTAGACGACATTCTCGTGCTAGGCCCAGACAAGACGACCCTCACCAAGAGCATCCAGTGGATTTTTTCGCTCCTGTCGTCTCTCGGATTCTTAGTGAACTTGGACAAATCCCAATTGGTACCAGTCCAGAGCCTAGAATTCCTAGGATTCAGCATAGATACTCTCAAAGCGACGCTCGAGCTTCCACATCGCAAAGTGAGAGCAATAAAGAAGGAACTCAGGCTAGTGATAGCAAAGAGGGTAATTTCACTGCAGAACCTCGCCAGAGTAGTGGGTCTACTTGCAGCCTCTATTCAAGCGATTTTCCCAAAGCCCCTCCTCTACGAGCACTACAGAGGTTAAAAATCAGACACCTTCAAGGAGGGCTCGGCTACCATCAACTGGTGACCCTAGATATCGACGCCATTACCGAACTACAATGGTGGCTGCAGAATATGGAGGCCTGGAATGGACGAACAATTTTCGGGGATTCCCCAGACCTCATCATAGAGTCAAATACGAGCAGATCTGGCTGGGGGGCCCGGTGCGATCACATAGAGACAGGAGGGAAATGGTCAGAGCAAGAATTGCGTCTCCACATCAACTGTCTCGAGTTGTTAGCAGGGTCATTCGCAGTCCGCGCCTTTATGAAAGACAGGGTCAAAAGCTGCATGCTACTCAAGATGGACAATATCTCCGCAGTGCGTTATATCAACAAATTAGGTGGCACAAAGTCCAAATTGCTAGCAGAACTAGCAAAAGACTTCTGCCATTATTGCCTCCAGAATCAGATCGCAGTCACAGCAGAATACCTACTAGGCACTCTCAACGAGGTAGCAGACTGGAATTCATGATATCTGGTGGATTCCAGCGACTGCAGACTGCACCCATGAGTTTTCGAAAAGTTACAAGAACTCTGGGCTCCCTTACACATAGATCTGTTTGCGTCCAGACTGAACGCACAAACTCAGATAAATTTCAGCTGGAGGATGGACGCGGGTGCAGCTGGCATGGATGCGTTCCTCCAACCATGGAGTGGAGCGCTCCACTATACCTTCCCTCCGTTCCTCATGATCACAAGAGGGTTAGCGAATGTTCGGAGGGAGCAAGCAGAGCTAGTAATAATAGTCCCCATCTGGAAATCTCAGCCCTGGTTTCCAGTAGCGATGGAACTTTCTACAGATTTTACGAGGACAGTTCCTCATCAGCAGGACCTTCTGCTCGGGCCATCCGGGCAGATGCACCCGCTGATAACAGCGGGCACATTGTGGTTGATGGCCTGCAAGGTTTCAGGAGAAAGTGGGAGTTGCCAGGCATTTCACAGCTTGCTTCAGATTGCATCAAACATTCCTGGGCGCCTTCCACCGTTAGGAGCTATAACGCTGCATGGAAGAGTTGGACCCAGTGGTGCACAGAGCATAGTCTGGATCCCGTTTCTGCCCCTGTAGTACAAGTACTCAACTTCTTAGCTGAGAAATGTCAGGAAGGTAACGCCTTTAGGACTATAGGAGTGCTTAGATCAGCAATCAGCTGGTCATAACAGAGTAGAGAATGCCACTGTTGTCGAACACCCCACAGTACTGCGACTACTGAGAGGAATGAAGCTAAGAAGGCCCCCGAACCAAAATACGCAGTATTGTGGGATGTCAGAGAGGTTTTCACACTTTTTCTTACATGGCCTAAGAACGAGCCGCTTTCTCACTCTCAGCTATCAGGAAAACTAGCAATGCTATTATGTCTCACAGCGTGCCGAAGAGTATCCGATGTGAAGGCACTGGAGATTGATACAAAGATATTCTACCCAGATGGTATAGTTTTCACCATCGCTAAGCAAACAAATACTGATTCTAGAGTTATTTCATACCCTTACGTTGCCGAGAATAAAAAGTTGTGCGTAGCTCAGTGTATTAAAGACTACGAGACTGCGACAGCGCACCTAAGGCCTCGAGGAGTAACCCAATTGCTAATAGCGCGTAGAAAGCCTTATCATGCAGCAGCAGCAGCGACAACTGCTCCATGGGTGCGAGAGGTGATGCAATGGGCAGGGGTAGGCTTAGCCCAGTTTGGCGCGCATTCTGCTAGGGGCGCGATGGCTTCTAGAGCGTTCTTCAAGATATCATGAAATCAGCCGATTGGTCCTCTGAGTCGACCTTTAAGACATTTTACTTCAAGCCTGTGTCTGAAATAACAAATAGAGTGGTGGCGAGCTTTGAACAAGCATAATGCGAGCCTCCTGTCTTGTCATAGAATAAAGATTGCCCACGCTTACAGCTCAGGAAGTCTTCATTCTATTAAAGACAAGGAGGCGAGTATTATATCCCACCCAGATGATTGACAAAAGCTGAACTAATGTGTCATGTGTTAAATGTTCAACTTTGTCTGATACCCACCCTGATGTATTATTCTCTGTTTCTCGTAGGAGACGACCAGAAAGCTGCCTGATCGGAAACAAAGAGATTAATGCGAACACACGTACCAGTCGCCCATGGAATTCAAGGCTACAGCAGTTCGAAAGCACAGTTACAGTTTTGTTGAAGGATCGTTGTTATTTGGCCATAAGACTGTTGGAGTTCATAGAAAAGTTTTAAAAAGGAAATAGAAAGAGGAAAGGACCTGTGGTTGAGGGTTCCTATGGACTGACCTGCATGCTGATAGGTGCAGGGGGAGAGGTCAGGACTACCAAACCCGGAGGGTCATGGGAGTCATAGTTTTGAACTGGAACTTTAAGAACTTACTTGGTTTTCAGAACTTTTAAACCCACATTTGCATCTTTTTCTAAAATGGACAGAAAAACATTACAAATGTTGTAGTTTTAAAAGTTTGATTTGAAAAGCTGTTGTGGCAGTAATAAAGAAAGTATAGCATAATGCTCGCCTCCTTGTCTTTAATAGAATGAAGACTTCCTGAGCTGTAAGCGTGGGCAATCTATATTGTACCGAAGGGCCTCGATACACCTGCATAAGCAGTCTGAGGAATTGTGCAGATAAAGAAATAAAAGGGAAGTAGCTGATGGAATCAGAGATGTAGCTAACACTGCCCTTGCTGCTTTGGGTGTGAACATGGGGCATAAGCTGGTTGTTTGGGACGCTTAGAACAAGCAGCAGGACTTATCTATAGGGCTGAGCTCACCAACACCAATGCAAACATTAGGGAGTTACTTGTCATTGGAACTCTCAGCAAGCGCACAAGAGATTCCCTACTAGCACTAATATTTAGAGTCATGTCCTCCGGACAGAGGCTGCAATGGGACAATGCTTGTGAATAGGTGCACGATTAACCTGAATACTGAACTCCTGAGCATCAACGAAGATGTGAAACATAACAGCTGGCCAAGTATTCTCGGGAAATTATTCGGAAACCGTATGGCCCTTTGAGAAACTTCTGGCAGTACAGCGGATGGAACTGTGGACGTCGAGAGTGCATATTCACAGCAAAGGGGCCGGTGAAAGGCGCCTGGCCCCCCACCAGCAGAATCATGCCTGGTACACTGGATATTTATTTGACATTTGTAGAGCGCACACAAACCCAGGGGCATCAGGGCGCTTTTACCAGTTGCCTGGGCCCAGGTTGGGCAAGGCATAGGTGCAGACGATAACTTTTTGAGCATTACAGTTGTGGTGAGACAGTTAGGAGGTCATAGGTTAAGGCATAGGCAAAGGTACAGACGATGCAGTTACATGCAAGTTAATACAGTTTTAGATCATGGCGTGTGCATAGATTAGGCCAGGGCAATAGCTGTATCTTATACCTTGCTGGCTGCAGGCTGCGGTGGGGGACTATAGGATTATGAGAATTACCATGTTTTGAGGGTTTTCAGAAGATCCAGTATGATTCTTCCGCACTGAGGGCAGGTAGAAGTGAGTTCCAGTATTTGGCAGCCAAGACTGGAAAAATGGACCCTCCTGCTTTGGTTTTTTTTAACTTAAGTTGGGTTAGCTTGTGGGGGTGTTGGGTTCTGGTGGGTCTAGTGAGTGTGCTTTGTTAATGTTATGTACTTGGTACAGTGGGGCTGTATTAGAGATGCACTTGTGGGTAATAGAGAGGGTCTTGAATAGAATCCGGTCGTTGATGACTAGCTACTGTGCAGTTATCCAGGAGGCTGAGATGTGTTCAGAACCTGGAATGTTGAGGGCAGCGAATAAGGCCTTGTTCTGAATAGTTAGGAGACATTTTAGGTTGTAGGTGAATGTCCCTGTGAAGAGGACATTGCAGTAGTCGACCCTCGAGCCAATCACAACCCGGGGGATAGTTAGGCAGTTGTCCCTGGAGAGGAAGGGCCTAGCTGCATTGAGCAGTTTGGTTGAATAAGCCGCAGCAGAAGATATTGCATTTACTTGTCGGGTCATGGAGAGAGTGGCATTGAGGTAGACACCTAAGGTTTTTACTGAGGGGGAGACTGGTATCAACAATCCGTTGATATTAAATGAGGAGTATTGCGAGTCAAGGGTTTTCAAGGCAGCTGCCAGGCTGACGATGAGGAGCTCAGTCTTTTCGTCATTGAAACAGAGGCTCTGGGTCGCCATCCAGGCTTGGATAGTGGCATAGGTAGTACGAGAGCAGTGTAGTCTCTGCGGTATCAGCCTGTGAGTGGGAGGAGAATGTGCGTGTCATCGGCATAGTTGGTGTAGGCTATGCCAAGCAAGTCAGGGAGGTCAAAGAGGTGCTTTGTGAAGATGTTGCAGAGCATGGGTGAGATGGAAGATCCCTATGGGATACTGCAACTGATGGTGGATGGGGTGCACATGAGTTGTTGGAGAAGACCTTCATCACTCTTCCTTCGAGGAAGGAAGAGATCCAGGCGGCAGCTTCTTGGTAGAAGCATGGTCAATTTATGGTTGTCTCTGTTGGCGTCAAGCTGAACCTTCAGGTCCAGGAGAGCAGACTCTTTACCGTGGCCCAGACGGAAGCCAGATTGATGGGTACTGAGTATTTGATTGGTTTCTAGGTGGCACTGAATTTGTAGATAGGCTGCTCTATCTAGGATTTTGAGGAGAAATGGGGCGGTGGTGATTGGTCGGTAGTTGTTAGCAATGGTGGGGTCAAGTGAGGTTTTTTTTAGTAGGGGGAGCACGTAGGCTTCTTTGAGGCACAGGGATACTATGCCTGTGTTGAACGAGGCATTGATGAAGGCTGTAATGAAGGGGGTCAGTTCAAGGGCACATACATTAACTAATGGAGCTGGACAGACATCCCCTTTGCATCTAGAGGCTTTTAGACTTTGAAGGATGCTAGTGGTTTGCTGTATGGTGATCAGTGGGACATCTGGTGTGTGGTCCATTGGTGAGTGTTTGAGTAAGAATTGTTGCTTGATGTTTGCTTGTTTTGCCTGGATTTTTAATTTGAATGTGTCAATTTTAGTTAGTAGAGAATTCTATGCACCAGTCAGAGTTTTTGTTGATCGAGGAGGTTTGGGGAATTGGTATTTCCATTTCATTGAGTATGGTGAATAGTTCATTGGAGTCAGAGCTGGTGTTAACGATCATAGTCCTGAGGGAGGAGGCCTTAGCCAGTACTATAGCCTTTTTGCATTGGTTTGCGAGGCTGGAGCAGGCCTGTTTGGTTGACTGGGGTGAGAGTTTTTCCAATTCGATTTGTCAAGCCTTTCCTCAATTCTAAGAGTGGAGAGCTCTTGAGTGTACAAGGCCTTGATGTGTACAGCAGGTCTTGCTTTTTTGTAGTTAGGGGAGCAATAGTGTTGATGGCACTAGTAAGAGAGGTAGTGTAGTGTCCCGCTAGTAGCACTGGGTCTGTGGTTTCTAGGTTGTCCAGGTTGAGGACATTGCGGAAGGGGATGAGCAGGGCCGATCTTTGTGTCAGGCAGCTCAGGTGGCTGCCTGACATCAGTCAGCCTCTAGGGACGCTGCACCAGCAGCCTGCAACATTCATTTTTAATAATTTTATGATACGAATTGTGAAACGAAACAAACGTGTATTCTAGCAGTGCTAGAATACACCTTAGCACACTGCTGCAGGCTGCAGCCTCGTCCCTCAGGCAGGACAGGGCAATGGCAATTAGCAACTTTTGTTGCTCTATTACTTTCCCCCCTGACCCCGGGCCCCAGGTGGTGCTGGCGCACTGAGTAGGATTGATTGGGGGCTGGCGTTGTTGTGTCGGGCCCGACATTAAGGAAAGCGAGTGGGTGTGCAGCAGCAAGTAAGTGTCTCTGCCTCCGTCTCCTGCCCTCGGTGCAGGATGCTGTTCCCTCATGTCTCCTGCGGCCTGTGCCCTGCTCTGCCCCTTCCCAGTCTCAGCAGGGTGCCCGTGCACTTATATTTGAGAGGTCGAGTACATCATTACGGTAAAATCGTAGGCTGAAACAACGCAGTATTGCACATGTTTTTCTGATACAGCCAACGAAAAAGCCTCCCTTTATTTGGTTGTGACAGCCAGGCCTGGAATCGGATCTCGCCATGCTCGCTTGGGTGGTGCAGGGCAGCCCATCAGTATTGGCATAATGGGGGGCCCTGCAGCCCCCACAGGCACTGCTAGGGGCCCCCAACTCCTTTGTGCTCTCAGAGGGGGAGCACGCCTTTAGCTGCAGCAGGGGGCACCCCACTGTGCTTTTTTTGACGGCTCCATGCTACCCTTGGTTGGCAGCCTGGGGCTCATTTGGTTGGCAGTCTGGGGCTCATTTGTTATATCCCCAACAACACCTGTGACATACCTCCGACAGTCTCTGCGTCCCTTGCACAATATTCAAACCCCTTCCACAACACACACGCCCCATGCATAACAACTGAATTACTTCCAAATGTCCCACACTTCTTGTTCTTTCCCTGAAAACCTGTGCAGCACCCACAAAACCCCTCCCCCTCAGCAACCACTAGAATTATCTCATTGTAATGCCAAAACGCTCATTGGGTTACAGTCCACTGTATTCCCCCTCCCTCATCTTTGCCAAGACACTGCCTCTCCCACACTGTCCAGACAGGGAGTGCTGTAGAGGAGTGGGCGCATGAGCCCACCGAGTTTGCTTTCACCACACTCTGTGCCTCTGCCTTATGGAGAGGTTTGCGCATAGACCTCCCACTGACAGTAAACCCCAGAGCTAAGACCTAATGAGACGGTTAACTGTCAGTCATAGATAACAAGCCTGAGTTATGCCACCAGCTCAATGTTTCCAGATATTGCTTAAGTGCAGGCCGTTGATTGCAAGTGCTGCTCACTCAAGCTTTGATCCTGGCCTTCAGGGCAGACCTTCACCAAGAAAATGCAGGGGACCGGGCTGGTTGTGTAGCCATGTGGAAATGTCCAGTGGTGTTTCCTGGGAATCCGGTGCAGTGTACTAAACATCAACAAATCGCAGATTCAGTTTCGAATTTGCAGAGGCACTGATTAACACACGACCAGACGAGTCATGGCATATGTGGTAGGATCGATAGCTCAGCTCAGTAAATCGCTTGCAACCTGCAGTCACAGGCATCCGCCTGATGTGCACCTGGCTTCACACTGGTATTTCAGGTTCCAGAGGTGTGACTGACTCTGCACCAGCTCAGCTGGCCTTTGAGGCCCCAGCCTGAGTCCTATCTTGGGTGCAGTGTGCTCCTTCTCGTCTCCTGTCTTGGGTGCAGGGTGCCCCCTTGTTTCTCCTTTCTTGGGTGCAGGGTGTTATGTGACTCCTGTCTTGGGTGCAGGGTGCTCTCTCACTCGCCCTGTCCCCAAGGGCAGGGTTCTTGCACACTGTACCCTAAGAGGGGCGGACTGGCCTACAGGTAAGTCTGGTAATTTCCCGCGGACAGTGGGTGGGGCTGGTCTGTGAACCATGGGCCGTTTTTCGGAAGGCATGCAGAATGTGCTGCATTGCTGTGTGCAGCACAATCAAGATGCAATTTCGCTTTCAAAAAAAGGAATCTAGGGCCTCTTTTGGTTCTTAGCACAGAGAGCCCGGTGCATGATTCCAGCCCTACCTCCGTACCGAGTTTTCCCTCAATTCCTGGGGGAAATCTCTGCCTATCAGTCTCACTTTAGCAGAAGGGAGTGGGTGATCGTGGGCTGTAACCATGGAAAGGTGGTGCGGGGTGAAAGGAAAATGAGCTGAAATAGGCAAAAGATGAGGGCAGTCAGGGAGGTTTGGGGCCAGCATGTACTGGATCAAGGGGGATTTCTCAAAAACATTGAGAAAGGTAAATCTACCTAAAGAAATATTCAACGAGCAGCTGCTCCCCTTGAAGGGAGTAAAAGGGAAAAGCCCAAATTGTTTATAAAATAAAGGAGATTGGGTGTGGGGATTGGTTGGCATGTGGCAGGTATGTGTGTGCTGGCCATGCCCCGAGCCCCAGCGTTTTGGTAAGGAATCAGTGGCCCGTATAAGTGAGGACATCACTGCCATGAGCTCCCATCAGAGTCAATGATGACGCCATTAGGCGACACAGAAGCCAAAGATGTTAAAAGCTCAAGTGGTGCAAATTCTAGGCGTGTAGACTGGACGCCATCTTTTGAGTCTTTGCCGGACTTACCATGGCCCAAAATCTAAAGATGGTCCACTAATGCCTACCTGGTGAGGGAAATGATGGGGTATTAGCCAGTCCATTTACTAAGCGGTCAGGGGTGGGGGCAGGAGGCGCCAATGATGCTTCCTGCCTGCAGTGCAATCTGGTGTAAGACCGGCCCTTGGGATGAGGTTTCCTTTGTGAGTTTGTGTGCACTGCGGGCCGAAGTAGACTGAGTAAAGTTGATGAAGGGTTCGGCATTGGGCCAGCGGGGAGAGAGAAGGTAATGATATGGTGGTCAGACCACGGACAGGGTCAGTGTCATGATTCCTGCCCCTCATCTCCCCAGCCCTCCAAGGTGTCAGGCTGGAGCCAGGCCACAATCACCTACATGGCCCTCAAGGGCCTCTCCATCCCTCCAAAGACCCACTTGGAGTAGGACTTGGCGCTTGTGGCACCAGACTCACTCACTCACATAGGATACCATTGGGGATTGGACTTGTAGTGCATTAATGGGGACAGGATGGATGCCCCCACATATTTCGGTTCCCAGAACTGCATGTGCAGTCTAGTCTTTTGGGTGTGGTTCAGCCCAGAGACACCTGGGATACCCAGAGACTATTTAAGCCACGCCCAGGCTGAGAAACATGCTTTGTGTTTTCTGCACCTGCAGCGTGACAATCACCGTGTTCTGATCGGTCTCCAGTAGGCCTGCATTTTTCTTCTGCGCTCAGCTCCTGCAAGAACAAGAACACCGTTAGGAACAGCCTTACCTTACGGCGCTTCTGCCCATCATTCATCGCTTCTTCTGTTCTGCGGGCATCTTCGGCGGTGTCATTCCCATCCCGGCACGCTGCTTCCTAAGGAAAAGGGAAAAGAACAGAAAAAAGGCTTTAGTAAGCATTCAGCAAATCTTCGCTTATTTTTAAAGACTGTACGAGCTTCAAATGCTTACCTGAATCCCAGCCACTCTGGGGGAACTCTGTCTCCGGAACTTCTCATCCATCTGCAAGAGGGAAAAGACACTCCAGGTTAGCGTGGAAACATCTAGAGGCGCTGCATACCGCGCGTATTCACCGCATTTCTTCTTCATAACCGGCATCCATGCTGAAAACGTCGCGGCACCTAAAAGACACAGAAAAAGAACTCAGTTCAATACAAATACGAAAGGGTTGCATCGCGCATCGCATTCTCACTCACCTTCAGCACTACTCATCTCAGCAGTACGTCGCCATCCCCGGTCGCCGGCCATCATCTAAGGAAGGAGAGGAATGAAGTTAGAGAACTGTTCAAAAGACTCATTATACTTACCTGTCGGACTCTTGCCAGTGAAGTAACTAGGCAGCAACGAGCCCGCATCAATGAACGCGCCCCTGCGCTGAAAGCAGGACGGAGAGCACACTTTCCAAGAAAACAAGGTGAGCTGTGGATCAAAGGGAAGGACCCTGGGGAAGAAGGGGTTCAAGCACACAGACACAATAGGGAGTTAAACTCTACCAATCCTGTGTTTCAGGCCCAGTCTCCAGTCAAGTAGACTCCAGGGAAGGTTTCGAGGTCGTAAGAGGTCAGAACAGGCTGAGTGACGTCCCCGTGGATACCAGGTGAGTGTTACAGTCAGTTGCTTTCAACGGTAACGTGGCAGTTCAAGTCTACTAACCAGTCCAATGTTCGACTATTGTTGTGGGTGGGATTGGTGATACATTAGTAGAGCCCATGGGAGGCGAGAACTGTGGCCAGCGATGTGGCTGGTAGATCCTGGGGGCATTGAAGCCTAAGTTTAAGTCACCCAGAAGGATCATTTTGGAGGTGGGATTGAGGGTACTGCTTAGGATGAAAAGTAAATCTTCTTCGAAGGATAATACTGGGCCTGGTGGGTGGTATTTTAGGAGTATGTGTGGTAGAGGTGGTTCATTTAATGGTAAGAGTGTCGCAGTTACTTAAGATTGTGGCTGGTGATAGTCTAATGGCGTGCTGGTCCTTTGCAATAAAGGCCATGCCACCTCCTCTGCAGTTGGCTCTATCACTCCTGTAGATGGTGTAGCCGATAGGGAGGGCAAGCGCTAACATGGGGCTTGACGCTGCGTTTAGCCAAGTTTCAGTGATGGCTAGGGCATCCAGGTTGTTTTTGGTGATGAGGTTGTGGATGTCTAGTGCATGATCAGGCCAGGAATGGGAGTTAATGAGGGCTAGATTGAGGTCATTAGCTGTGGAGTTGGTTATGTGTTATCCTGGTGGGGATGTTCATGGAGACGGTCAAAGAAGCAGTTGTGCTGCTACAGGGCATAGAGGCAGTGTTGGGCTCAGGATCAGTGGCAGAGTCATCATCAAGCACAGTAGGAAAGCAACCATCCAGCGTAGTGGAAGCAGTGTTAGGAACAGGAACAGGGACAATGCAATCAGTAGACATGGCAATATAACAATTGTGCATGGCATTTGTGGAAGTGTTTGTACTGGCATTGGGGGCAGAGATGCTATTGGGTGTTGGTGTGTGTGCAAATGGATTTTTTGAGTTATCAGCAAAAAACAACATGACAATCAATAGATGGTGCATGAGCACTAGGATTAACTGCATTATCAGGTGAGGCAACATGGCAATCAGTAGATGGTGAATTAGACATGGCAGTTAGGTGGAGGTGTGCATAGAAGTAGTAGTAGGTACAGGGTAAGGAAGAGTATAAGCGTTAGGTGCCTGCCGGTGGCTTTGTGTGGATACATGGACAGGTTTCGGGTATCAATGTAGGTAGTGTAGGGTGAATGAACATGTCTTGGTGGGTTGGATGGAGGGAAATGGAGTATTGCAGTGAGTTGTTGAAAGGCGGTGGGGGGAGTGAGAGTCGTGGTTTGGTTTGTGGTTTGTTGCACACGTTAGAGTGCAATGCAGGATGACTTTGACCGGAGTGACAGGCCATGGGACGCTTACCTTTAGATTGAGTCCTGGAGCCAATCCGGGAGTTGAGGTCTGCAATTACAGGCGGTATGACACAGAGAGCTGGTGTGCGGACAAAGCGACTTGCGAGCTGAGCATTCCGGGTTAGCAGTGGGTGCCTTTCAGAAGCTGCAGCCGGAGATAGCTTGGAGCCAGCCAATGTGGGTTTCAGACATGTTGGTAGGTCGTTTTGGAGAAAATTAGGAGGGATAGAGTGATGGGGGGCAGAGATCGGGAGACAAAGAGTCGAAAAAACGAAATTTATGGATATTAGAGTTCATCATTTTTAGTGTGGATGGCAGTATGTGACCAGGATCCGGACAAGGCCAAACAGGATATTTCATGGGCCTTACATGTGGGCCTTTGATGGGGGCTGGTGAAGCCTGGTGGCCTCCTTTACTTCCTATTGTAAAGCGGGCGGGTGGCCAATAAGGGTCGGGTGTGGGTGGGCTAAATTCCAAGCCTGGGGTTCTGTTGTTTGCAGAAGCCACGGTGGCAGCCATCTTAACAGAGGAGTGTAGTTCCTTCTTGTGGAGCCCAGCAAGGCTTCCCAGCCTGTTGCACCCCTCTAGCTGGAGTAGCCAGCAAAGGTGAGTAGTGCACTCCTGTGCATCTGTCGCATTACAGGGACAGACAGGATGTTTCACAGGCCTAACATGTGGGCCTTTTATCGGGGCCAGCGAAGCCTGCCGGCCTCCTTTACTTGATATTGTAAAGCAGACGGGTGGCCAATCAGGGTCGGGTGGAGGCGGGCTAAATTCCGAGCCTGGGCCTCTGTTGTTCGCAGAACCGATGGCTGCGGCCATCTTAATGGAGTAGGACGAGGACTAGGCTGGGCACTGAGAAGTGTAGGAAGTGTGACCAAGAGGCATTATGGCTTGATATCTCAAAACTTCCCCAGAAATAACCTCAGACTTATGGTTAGGAATAAAATCAACTTGTCCTTAAGGCATCCCATCTTAATAAGCTAGGTGAAAACCAGGATGGACTGGTGGCTTACATGAATTGTTCAGGTGGAAGGGCAACTGGGATATCTCTGACAGGTAGACTCTTGTTTCATTGTGAATATAAGTGTGTACAGTCAGTGTCAGTTCCTACAACAGATATACATGTTGTTCTACTGACAGGAGTAAAGAACAATGGAATGCAGTGGTCTTAAAACTTTTTTTATGCAAAGCCCCTCCTTAGCATATTTTTTAGGAGTTGAGACTCCCCTTGTCATTTAAAGTCTAAATGTTAGTGAACCATTATGAGTTATTGTGCGCTAATGTTAAATGATGTACTAAATGGAGATATGGGGGCAGACACTTTATAAACACTTCAAAAAAACATGTTGCTTTCCATTCACCCACATGAAATGATAAATACCCTTATTAAAATGTGAGCATAGCAAGCAACAATTTTAGGGTGAAAAATTGTCTGTGCTACGTTCTTTTTCACAAATAAAATGGAAATTATAACTAAGATTTCGAAGCTGAAATACAGAGCAAGGAGTTGTGAGGCAGGCTGGGGCCAGGCATGTTGTTCACATGAGGGTGGGACAGGTGGCCTGTATTGTACATCTTTGTCCTACCCTTAGTTTTGAGTACTGCCAGATTGGCAAATAGCATACCTAGCAGCTTATTGCCGTTCATGTGACAGCTGTGACTTTCCCTACTGCACATTTGAGAACTCCTAGCTTGCTAATCACTGTGGTTTCTCTCCACACAACAGTACTCCCCTCCAATGCATTCGCCCCTGCAGATCCTGCTGCTTTTCCTACTCACCTCTCTCTGTGCTTTCTCCAATCACGCTACAACTTCCTCCTTTCCTATCTTATCATGAAACTCACATCTTGAAACTCCACTGCTCTATTTCTCTTGCAGCTCATATTTCCAACATACAAAGCCGACGGGCTAACCATACCTCCCCTAAAACCTATCCACCTCACCTCTCTTCATCTGAGACTCAACTTTTCTAACTTCTCTACTCTTCCTTGCTGCAGCAACTGAACATTGTACTCTAGAATGCTCAGTCTGTATGCAACAAAATGTCCTTTATCACTTACTATTTTGACACCAGTTCACACAAGTTCTCCTCCCCTAGACCTTCATGCTATCACTGAGACCTGGATTTCTCCATCTGACACTAGTTGTCCCACATGACTCCAAACTATCCTTCATTCACTCTCCTCATATGGCTGGCAGAGATGGAGGTGTCGGACACCTACTCCCTTCAAGCCTCAGTGCCTCACAAATCTCCAATTCCACATCCTCTCCTACCTCTTTTGAATTTAGCATATCTACCATTGCTCTGTCTCACTCAGTTCACATCATCTCCATCTATCGCCCTCCTGGTCCCACCGAACAACTCTTTCATGAACTTGGGCAAGTCCTTTATTCTCTTTCCACTAAACATCACCTCATTCCCTTAGTTGACTTTAACCTTCCCTCTCCAAATGCTTCTCAGAAATCGGAACATTGATAATTTAAAGGGACAGATTCGCAGAAGCATGCACATCTCAATGAGATGCACCTTTGCACATCTAATTAGAGGTGACAAATTCACAAAGAAAACACCAAAACATTCCTAATGCTCAAGAGTGTGCAAAGTGTTGCACAAGAGATGCAAATAAGTGGGAATTTATTGGTGCATCTGATGAAACGTGCATGTTTCTGGCGCATCTGTCAGATGCACACATTCTTATGTGCAAATGCTGAGATGAGGATCACTTAGCACAAAAAACAAGTGCATCTCATCAGATGTGCCAACAATGAGTGCATCTCTTCTAAAAAATACAAGCAAAGTAGTTCAGACAATTCTTTTAATGTTCATTCTCTTTTTGCCTTGTATGCAGAAGACACATGAGAAGATGACAATAAGAATAAGACAATAATTCATATTTTTTTAATGTCAGCTGTGTGGTGGATCACTTCCCATGAAAGTATGTGTTTAACATTTAAATGTCCCAGGTGGTAGTTCTACCATGTCGTTCTGGAATGTTGTAAAGCGATGCCTATGATTGTGATGATGTAGATTAGGATTATGCATTGAATTCATATGATGGCATTCAAACTGGCAGTATGTTTGTTTGACAACCACATGTAAAGTGTTCTATTTACTAATTTCCTCTCATTCCTGTACAAATATTTGATGGCCACGTGGGTATGAAGACCACATCAATGGCAACATAAACACACATTACCCAGCTATGTTGTACAATGCCCTCAGTAATCCTGCCCTGTTAAATGTATCATGAGCATGCCTACATACCCTGGTAGAGGTAAGAATCATGTTAAAGAGTTGCATTGGACCCATGACTATGAGGATTATTATATCACCACTGTGATGCCACTGATGATCTAGAAGGAGACTTTAGCAAAGAAATACAGGGCTGACAGTACCCGTGGTGATATGGCATGGGCTTGCATTATAGGTATGTTAAGGGCCCCCTCTCACTGGCTCACCATCTCCAGTATGATATATCATGGAAAGTGGTGCTGTACCTCTCAGTGCCCTCTTCATCAGTCTGCTGAAATATGGTGAACTTCTTTAATTTTCCTCCTCATTAGTCAATGCAGATGCATAACGTCTACATGGTTGGCCATTTTGAGAATGTGCAGCTGTCTCTTTGTGCTAGGCATTTACACTTAGTTGTTGATTTTGAGTGGGGGGCACATTGTGCTTCTTGGTTTGGGAAAATCAGTTGCACTCTGCTCCCTCTGTGGCCATTGAGAATGGAGCAAATGTTGAAGTGCTTTATTTGGAAAAAATCCAGTGGCCAGGTTTTGTGAATCAGGATTTTGGGGCAGTTCTGCTTAATTTCTGTGGTCTCTGACCCCTTGGATAATTAATATGGTATTGTTGCATGCTTTCTGCCCACTTTGCACATCTTTTGCACACATTGTAAGGTAAGTGTGGTCTGGGTGGGAAGTTCAGCCATTACAACACTCCAGTACAACCCCACCACTCTTATTACGTTATATCTTATACCCACTTGCAGTTAGTCTACTTATAAATATTAGCCTTATATTGCATTTAGCCCCATTGTGTAAATTACAGCACTTAGATGGATTGTTGGGGGTAGGAAATGTACCGCACTTAGATGGGTTGTTGGTGTTAGGACATGTACCACACTTAGATGGATTGTTGGGGTAGGAAATGTACCGCACTGAGATGGATTGTTGTGGGTAGGAAATGTACCTCACTTAGATGGATTGTTGGGGGTGCGAGATGCACCGCACTTAGATGGATTGTTGGGAATAGTAAATGTAACAAACTTAGATCGATTGTTCGGAACATTATTTTGTCTCGCTCAGATAGACTGTTAAGAAATGTATTGCTACTAATTAACTACACTAAAAACTCACCATTCTGCATAGTCACCCTCAAACTCAAAGTGGTGGCCCGGTTCCTACAATCCTCACAACCTGTAAAGTTCGAGAAACAAAAAACTAATGATCTGCCCTCTTTGATAGTTGTACTAGAAGCACAGAAGGGGTGGGAGACTCTGAAAGAACGCAGAACTAAGCCAATAGATAACTAAATAAAAGACTGAATGGGGTACAGGAAAAGCAATGATAGAAGTGGAAGGGATAGAGGGTTTTCCTTTGCAGGTCATAAGAGGAAATATTTTAAGCACCCATCATGACATCCCGTTTCATCATCCCTGTGTTTCTTATTTTTCTTTTAACTCACAGCAGACTTTTGGTTATGGCACCCTTTGCCCCCTTTTGACTCCCGGCAACACTTGGCTATTATGAACTGGACTGTGTATGTGCGCCTAATCCACTGACTACAAACTTGACTGAGTGCACTGAAACAAGGTTGTTGAACTGAAGCCAATGGATCAAACCCTCTCAAGCTTCCCTCCTACACTGTAAGCAGTCGGCGGGTTGGGGATGGAGGTCCATGCCCGTTGCCTGAGGAGGACAAGACCGGAAGTAGATTTGATCGGCCATGTTTACACAGAAAAAGTTGGTCAAATGATGTTGTTTGGCAGGAACACTTAGGGACTGTACTTTGGAAACAATGCATTAGGCGGGAGGCAGGGATAGTGTGCTAGGAGTCCTGGTAAGTGGTTCTATAGAGTTGGTTGACCATGTGCCCCGAACAGGATAAAAGTGGAGCATCTGGAAAGCTAGACGGATTACTTGGGGAATGAGTTAACAAATAGGATGCTGTCTGTTGGTCTTGCAAGCAACTAATAGTTCCTTTTGAATAACCATCACAGAAACTTAAGACAATTATTGTTGATGTTTGCAACATATCCAATATCACCGAAAATAGGGTGTTAAAGAAGGTCTCCTCATCTCTGGGCCTCATTACGAGTTTGGTGCTGGGCAATTGCCGGGGTATTCCAACCCTGTCGGACCCGGTAATTATCCATTGTCGGGTGCCGGTAATTGTCAGTCCCCATTCCCATTGAGCCCCATAGGGCTCAATGGGAATGGGGAGCACGGTAGCACTGGCACCATTAATAACAGTGCCGATGCTACGGTCAAGTTCTTCTCACAGGTGCCAGGAGGGCCGCCAGGACAGACCTGGCGGCCGTAATGGCACTCGCAAGGAGTTTGCCGGTCTGGGAACTACAGTATTGGCAAGCTTATCAGTACCGTAGTTTCCGGACCGGCAAACTTGTAATGACCCTCTGTTCGGGTATACATGTTGGCCATGACATAGTCAGTTCCCTCAATGTGTACTTTCACAAATACTATTCAGTCTTCATCTTCTTTATACTCCTCCAAGAAATTGTGCTTTAATTGCTTAGTGAACAGCAAACTCACCCCATGTAAATTTCTACAGTACGAGCTCCATTTGTTTCTGTCAGAAAGATGGTGGGGGCATCCTTGGGGTGAGCTGGTGGTGGTGTAGCAATCTGGGTCTGAGGACCACATTTCCCAGGAGGCTATGGGCAAGGAAGCTTGCATGCACCGCCTCGCATCTGTGCAATTAAGGCCATCCTCCGCCAATGCCAGATGCAGATTATTGGTTATTGCACTTGCACTTTCTGAATGCTCACAAGGCCTAGTAGGACAGCCCCTTTCCTATTCACGAGTTTCTATTTGCATTTGTTCCCATGTTCCCTCCCCTTTGCCATGTGGGCGCTTTGAAACGCAATTTCTTGATGTATAAGCGCCTTACAAATGCACATTAAATAAATAAATTGATGATCACGGCTCGTGGAAATACTCGTGGAACTACTGGCACCCAGCAATGGGCAATTACAGGGGTATTCTGACCCCGTCGGACCCGGTAATTACCCATTGCTGGGTGCCGGTAATTGTCAGTCCCCATTCCCATTTGAGCCCCATAGGGCTCAATGGGAATGGGGAGCATGGTAGCACCGGCACCGTTAAGAACGGTGCTGGTGCTACAGTCAAGTTCTTCTCACAGGTGCCAGTAGGGCCGCCATGACAGACCTGGCGGCCGTAATGGCACTCCCAAGCAGAACTTGTAGTTTGCCGGTTTGGGAATTACGGTACCGGCAAGCTTATCAGTACAGTAGTTCCCGGACTGGCAAACCTGTAATGACCTTCTGTTCGGGTATAAATGTTGGCCATGACATAGTCATTTCCCTCAATGTGTACTTTCACAAATACTATTCAGTCTTCATCATCTTTCTACTCCACCAAGAAATTGTGCTTTAATTGCTTAGTGAACAGCAAACTCACCCCATGTAAATCTCTACAGTACGAGCTCCATTTGTTTCTGTCAGAAAGATGGTGGGGGCATGCTTGGGGGGAGCTGGTGGTGGTGTGCCAATCTGGGGTTGCGGACCACATTTCCCAGGAGGCTCTGGGCATGGAAGGTTGCATGCACCGCCTCGCATCTGTGCACTTAAGGCCGTCATCCGCCCGTGCCAGGTGCAGATTATTGATTATTGCACTTGCACATTCTGAATGCTCACAAGGCCTAGTAGGACAGCCGCTTTCCTGTTCATCAGTTTCTATTTGCCTTTGTTCCCATGTTCCCTCCCCTTTGCCATGTGGGTGCTTTGAAACACAATTTCTTTACGTATAAGCGCCTTACAAATGCACATTAAATAAATAAATAAATAAATTGATGATCACGGCATGGGCAGACGCGGTGGCCATGGAGTGGAAGGACTCCTCAATGCAGTTTCCTTGAGAGGAACGGCAAATAGAGTACGGGCCATGACACTGTGACTACCGCATGCAGCGTTCGGATCAACGCTACATCCAGCTGGTTCCATGTGATAATTCCGCCACAAAAATATCGCGATACAAAAATATCGCCATATTTTTCCGGTAAAATTCACAATGCACCCTGCGGAGGACACCCCCGCAACCCCCACTTAATTTTTTAATGAGCGGGGGGCACCCCCGTAATCCCCGCTCCCACATAATATCCCCAATAAAAATATCGCCTATGGCGAACCAAACGGCCATATTTACGGCAATATTTTTGTGGGGGATATTAATACCTGATACCATCCAGCTTTGTCCGGGGTGCCTCACGGGGCTCCCAGACCCAATATAAGTACACCATCCACATTTATACAATGTTCATATCAAAACACACATGTGTCCCTTAACATGTATGGTGGCACTCAGTAGTTGAACTCCTTAAAACCCTACCTTGCGTAATACGAATCTCCTCAGGGTAATGTGTTGCATGTTTGGAGCTACGAACGCCTGAAATAATGTTCAAAACGCACGTGTGCTCATTACTACAATGCACATGTGGGGTGCTCAGTTAGGTGAACTCTTTAAAACCCAACTTTGGGTAACACAAATCTATCTGGGAAAGGTTCTGAATGTCTACTGCAAGAGAGCAGTAGGAACACTGGTCAGTGTGAGAAACTCTGTGTGAGTTTTGTTCCTTTTTTGTGTCCCATTTCATGTTTTGCAAACAGGCCATGAATACTGTGAATTCATGTGGGTAAAAACACTGTTTGTTTGTTTCATTATGCAATCATGTTCTTATTTTTTTCTGCTTCAAATCCATTGCCATATGTTTCACATGACTAATAGTTCTAGGGAGTCACTAAGTGTTGCTGATGGGAGTGAATGTCAAGTAGTTCATCTTTAGAACAAACATTTTTATGCTCCTTAGACTTAGCGTTGAAAGTGGTGTGTGTTTATGATCCATGTTCCATGTGTAGGAGGTCGGGTGTGTTGTAGAATTATGCAGGTATTCATTGGTAGGAGCAGGTCAGGTCAGCTAGTAGGAATATATGTCGCAAGGTATTAAGTTGTGTTTCTTTTTCCTAAACTCTCCATACCTATCCAATCTCATTACCCTAACCCTCTTTCCGTTTTCCCCATTCTCCCTTCCTAGCCACAGCCTCTCCCTAATCCCTCTTCACCTCACTGGCTCCTTCATGGTTACCTGTACTGCTAAAATCCAGGAACGCGTTCTAACAATGGTGGGGCGGTCAATTCCATTCAGCTTCTGCAGTTCCGGAGAGGGTGTCGATACTCTCCCCTTTTCTGGTTTTGACATACTAATCTGCCCCATAGAGGTTATTTTTTCACCAGCCAAGCCAAATGGAAATTACAACTCCCCCTTTAGCTGAGGTATTGATGGCCTTGCAGGAGATTCAGGTAGAATTAGTGCATGCTAGGCAGGAGGCTACAGCCTTGAAGGCTCAGGTGCACGGTTTAGTTGCATAAGGAACCCCCTTACAGTGAGCAAGTTTGGCTTCCTCATTAGGAGCAACTGGTCGACCTCCCACAGTAATTGTGCAGCAACCAAGTAACGTGCCATTAGCCCCTCCAGAGAGATTTGCCAGAGACCCCCGGAAATATTTAACATTCTTGACACAGTGTCAGCTGCATATTTTGTGTAAATCTGCAGCTTTTCAAAGTACGCAGGCGCGGACTGCATTTGTTATTTCCTATTTAACGCGGGATGCAGCAGCTTAGGCTAGGCCATTAGTGCAAAAAGATGACCCCATGTTGTACGATTGGGATGTATTTTTGGAAGAATTTGGGTGGTTGTTTGATGGGCGAGAATTATCTTTAGTTCAAGAAAAGGAACTGTTGGCTCTGCCACAGGGAGCATGTGATTTGGTTATTTATGTAACCCAGTTTAGCTGACTGGAAATTGAGACTGATTGGCCTGAAGCTAAACAGATGGTGCTATTCTACCAGGGCTTACGAGAAGAACTAAAGGATGCAATAGCACAGGTAGAACCTCAGCCTACTACGTGCACTGCCATGATTGATCTGGCTTTACGCCTGGATCATCGCATTAATGAATGAAAGGGGGAGAAGAAGAGGCCAGAAGTACAACCTGTTGTATGCCTTGACAAGGGCAGAGGGCAACGACCCTCAAAGGTAGAACCCATGCAGATTGGGAGTGTGAGAGGCCCTTTGTCCACAGAGGGGAAGGTGAAAAGAAAGGCAAATAATCTGTGTTTGTATTGTGGTCAGTCGTGACATTTTATTACAACTTGTCCCAAAACCCCTCAGAAAGTTTGGGGGTCAGACAAAAACAAGATGGAGGTAGGAAAATGACTGCTTCAACCCTAATTGGAACAGGGTTGTCAGGCCAATATGTGTATAAGTTACCTAGTTTAGTGGCAAATACCATGTAGGATAAGCCACTGCATTCGTACTTTATTGATATGATGATAGCAGAGAAATTGGGACTCGCATTACAGGAAAAACAAAGAGCGAAGGAGGTACGATCAGTTGATGAATCTCCCTTGATTTCAGGGCCAATAACTTGACAGACACAACCATTGAGGATGGTATGTTTGTCAGGGCATGAGGAGGAAATTACTCTTGATTGCTGACTTGATTGCTGCACCTCAGTTTGGTCTCAATCTGGGTATTCCATGGTTGGTTAAGCAGAATCCAGTGATCAACTGGGCAGAACAAGAGGTGTTCTTTGATCCCCACTGATGTAAGTCTCAGGCTTCAGGCATGATGGGTCCATCCACATTCTTGGCAGAGAGTTCCCGGGTACCACAAATGGTAGGGGCGGTAGAGGCAACACTTCCAACACAATACAAAAGGTATGCAGAAGTATTTGACAAGAGCAAGGAAGAGAAATTGCCTCCTCATTGAACACATGATTGTGTAATGAGTTGGAACCAGGCACTCGGTTACCATTTAGTAGGATTTATGCGCTTACTGAGGTAGAAAAACAACTTTTGAACGAATATCTTGATGACATATTGGAGAGAGAGTTTATTTGACATTCTACATACCCTGTATCCTCTCCCCTGTTTTTTGTGCCTAAAAAGGAAGTTAAGCTTAGAACTTGCATTGATTATCGCGCCCTGAACAATATTACGATAACAAATTGTTTCTCATTACCACTGAACGCTGTACTCCTCAATCAGGTTAAATCAGTGGTAATTTACACCAACTCGGATTTACACAGGGTTTACCACTAAATTAGAGTCAAGGCAGGGAATGAGTGTAAAACAGCCCTCAGGCCAAAATTTGCACTTTTTGAATATTTAGTAATGCCATTTGGCTTGTGCAATGCACCCGCAGGCTTGCAGCATTTTATGCAGGAAGTATTAGGGGATTATAATGACATTTTTTGTCATTCTTTACATCAATGACATTTTGATCTACTCTGAATCTGAAGGACAACATGAGGGACATGTGAATGCAGTGCTGCAGATGTTGCAGGAATACCAATTATGTGCCAAACTAAGGAAATGTGTATTTCATACGTGATGGTGGAGTTTTTGGGGTTTATTCTAACACTATTTGACATAGTCATGGATAGCAAAACGTGCAAGCAGTGGTGGACCTGCCTTCACCCCAGTGTGTAAACGAGATATAATACTTTTTAGGATTTGCAAATTTCTATTGAAGATTTATCAGTAACTTGTCCTATATTGCAACACCCATAACTCGGTTGCTCAAGAAATCGGCATAGTTTGTTTGGGATAAGGAGGCAGAGGTTTTCAAGAGTTAAATAAGGCATTCACCAAAGCCCTACTGTAGAGGCATCCAGTGGTAGAGAGACCATTTCAGGAAGAAACAGATGCGTCCAATCAAGCTTTGGGGGCGGTGTTGTCCCAAAAGGATGAGGAGGACATATTACATCCAGTGGTGTATTACTCTAAAAAAAACAAATTTTCTACAGATACTGGATACTATCGGATAGATGGAAGAAGACATGCTGTTCATCATTGATGTCAGTAGCCTATACAAGAGCATACTGCACAATCAAGGTCAAGAAAAAATGAAACTCAAGGAATTACGGGAATATATCAACACAATAGACCGAAGAATTACATTTACAACAGAGATAGGTGATCCAGGATACACTATCTCGATGTGAAGGTACAAGTACAGCACCAGAAGTTCTCAACGTCATTGTTCACGAAAACAACAGACAGAAATAATCAACAGACTGAGTTTTTTTCAAGGAGTTGTTTTCGGACAAACCAGTCTTCGCTTACCAAAGGGGCAACAACCTGAGGAAGGTATTAGTGAACACTAAAGGAGACTGGAAGATCAAAAGGAGCGCAAAACAGCAAGGCACCTTGGCCTGTTTGAACTGTGGAAGCTGTAACAACATTATCAAAGGAGCAGTAGTCTCCCATTCGAGAACAGGAGAAAAGATCAAATTAAGACACTTTGCTATAGGCCTCACTGAAAATACCATATACTGCATTAAATGCCTGTGCGCCATTTACTACGTAGGAGAGATAGGAAGGAAGATCAGAATACGTATCAATGAACATAAGTCATACATCAGGAACAAGAATGCAGCAACAGCTGTTGCCAGACACTTCCCAGAATAAAACCACAGGGTGGCACAGTTGAAATTTCAAATACTAGAGGTCATAGAAGAATGTGATCCAAGACAGGATATGCAGAAGCTAAGAGGACAACGTGAAGCGTATTGGATTGATTGATTAGATACTCTGGTACCCAATGGTATGAATGAAGAATGGGACTCAAACTGCTTTCTGTGACATCATAACAAAGACTGGATCATCAATCCGTTCTGAAAAATTTGAAAAATGTGATGAGTTGAACACCTTCCTACACCATCGTGACAATACAACAATGACGCAGTGAGTCATCAATAATGGGTGTGAATATCATTCAACAGCAAAGTGGTAGCTAAGCTATTACTCTTATGTTTTTTATTTAGGACTATGTGACAACTCACAGAGAACAGGCAGGATTAAAGTGAGTGGCCCGTGTGATTTGCAACAAGAATGAGATACAAATAATACCGTTGTTTCCATGCTCTACCATTTTATTAGCATTATGTATTTGCAACAAGAATGAGATACAAATAATACTGTAATTTCCATGCTTTACCATTTTATTAGCACTATGTATGTTAATTTAAATTTTCACATGACCTATTTTGCAGAAGTTACTTCCAATGTAGCACTTCCTATCAATTCCATTCAATTTACATTTGGTACACACACTATTTTCTAGAGTCACAAGCTCAATTGCCTAATGTGGCTTTGGGAACCCTTTGCAAGATGGCCGTTGATGTCCTATATAGGCGGCCATCTTGTCAGGCAAGCCAGACCCTGGTTACCATAGAAACTGAGTAGTAACATATCTCTTAAGAGGAGCCGTATCGGATAGTTTACTTTCCACCACACTGCGGATAGGTGCCGTGCTGCCTTACAGGATACTAAGGTAAGATGCACAAGGAACAGATAGCATTGACCTAAAGATATAGTAATATTTAGCACTCTCATAGAATATCTTACACATGCTTTCAAAGTGAGAGTGAGCAAGCAGTGCTGCGCACGAGGACCACACGAAGCAGGTTAGTCACTTTTATGCCAAGCATTATTTTCATCCTTCGCATAGAGTAACTGACATTGATTTACCAGCACATGGTGATACTAAAATATCAGCAGCTCAAACACTAGGTATTGGCTGTTAAAGACACGTGGTGCAGTAGAAGCATGCAGTAGAAGCATGCATTGAAAAATGTATGCTAGCGCTGTGAACTACAATGCGAATGAAAACGGTCAGAAGGTGTAATGAGAATGAAAAGGGTCACAAGGTGTAACGAGAATGAATATTACAGAGATAACCTAGCGATTTAAGATTTTCATGTACCTTTTCTTTATTTTATTTATGTTCTCTTAAATGTTTCTCAATGTTTCTGTATGTGTTTACGTCCTTTTCATGGCCATTGAATTACATGATGACACACTGTTTAATGTATTGTCGGCACAATCATTTGTGATAATGCTGCATAACGTACATTTTTTTCCTTTAATGATCCGTATCATAGACCATCATTTGAACTTTTTCTTACTGACTTCATGATGTGTCATTTTTCTGATGTGCTGATATTTAAAACATTGACTGCCTATATGATTTTCGTGGTATTACTTGGGTTGATGATTGCTAGGCAGAATCCTGTGCAGTGCCCTTAGGGACCACTACACACAATTAAGACTACAGCTGGCAATAAAAGTTTTACCTTTGGTACAAGCCTGTACTACTATGTTTAAGTGGTAGCAGTAGCGGAGCAGCCAGGCTTATCTCAAGAGTATATGAACAGTAGCAGAGATTGCACAAAGGGACCACAATTACTGTGACTCAAGCAAACACTGACTCAAGGTTTCAGGTAAAAAATATAAGTGCATTTATTTTTAAACCATTTGTTATCAACACAACACTTCTATTAATTAAAAAACCACACGTAAAATATACTACAACTAACCAATTAACTTTCTACAGTACTATTTGAGGTAAGTACCCTGTGTTTGAATGGACGGGTGTTACGAAACAGAACATGTTACCGTGAATACAATTGCGATCACTTTTTGACAGTTTGGTCTACTAGATAAAAGCGTATCCGCAGCAAGAAATTCTACCGGGGCAAAAAATACACTTAGCACCCGAGATACCTAGAGCGAGTTAGGGGCAAAAATCACAGGCAATATGTTGGTTAGGCAGACAGAATCGAAGAACACACATAGAAAGGAATTCAAGAGTCAAGGGGCCGGAGCCAAAGTCAAGTGACACCGGGTGCCTGTTGTTGAGGATCACACAGTCGGAAAGTTTGAGATTCAACGTTGCCAAGAGTACTTTGATATTGTCAATGTTCGGAAGCAAAAGTTATAAGAAGGAGGGAAAAGTAAGGACAAGCCTTAAATAGGGATTTCACCCAAAATTCCTCCAACAGGACACAGTACCTTTCTCAAAGAACGAAGCTGGTGCCACAGCAGTTATTCCTGTTGGTTTCCTGCAGACCCACGCTTTCCTGCAGCTTCAGCACAAAGAAGGATGATGAGGGGTTCGGCACCACACAGGGATGAGGCCGGCAGCAGGGACAATGAATAAAAGGTGCTCTCCTTAAAACAGGAGAGGGTCTTCAGGTGGCTATCCAGACCACTACAGCAGTGTGCAGCGATTTCAACCATGAAGATGATCTCTGACTGAAGAAGATGAGCTGGTTATCCCCACCAGGCTCAAGGGAAGAAGACTCCGGACTGGATCTCCTCTTAGTCGTTGAAGAGTAGATAGCTCAGGACTGCAGCATGGCTTCACCGGCACGGGGTAGTTGCAGCAGTCAACCTCTCCTCCACTTCTCGTCAGTTCCTTGTAGTTCCAGTGGCGACTCTCTGACTTCCAGCCCAAGAGACCTGCCTTTTATGCGAAAATCCCCCATTCACACAGCCTGGCTGTCAATCACCCAGCAGGGGGGTTGTCCAGCCCGGACAACCACCTTGTCCAATCATGACAAAGTGCGACTTGGGTTTCTTAGGATACCCTGTGCAGGGGGTGACTACACCCCTCCCTCATATTCAGCCCACCTAGACACCCAGGCACCTTGAGGAGGGCTTCTAGGTAGAAGCCCGCCAAAAGACAGTGAACAAAGAAGGCAAACCTGTTTTGCCGCGCAAAGTAAAACACAAGAAGAAGTTTAACAAAAAGAAATGGTGAATAAACCGCACCGGAGCCAAACGAAAAAGGATTTGGTCAAGCGGGTTTAAGTTTGAGGCTTACACAATAGCCTACAATATTACCACAGTTATATAAGATAACCGCGGTAGAAATTTAGGGTAGATACCACTGCCACCAGCCATGTCTAAATGTTAAAAGAGCAAAACAATGCTCTGGGAGGCACAGATAAAAAGAGTTAAGAGTTAACCCTTCCAGCACTCCATGTAAGATGGAGTGTACTGGATCTGTGGTTAAATTTGACTAAGTAAAGTTAATGGTAACTTTACCCTTTTCTAGGGGACAGTAGTAGGTCTCAGAAATGGAGTCGGTGGGAAGTCTGAATGACAACCCTGTGTCACTGCACTGAAGGTGCCGTGTGACACACACAAGAAGGGAGCTACTGAAGTGGTGTGCTCCAGAGCTCACAATCTTAAAAACAGGTAAAAACACATAGCAAAACACAGGTAAGAGTGGTGAAAAGCTCACACTCTTACCAAGTGGAAAAGAAACAACTCCAGAGATCCAGAAAAGCTGCTGAGGGACTCACTAGGTAAGAGAAATTAGCCATGAAATGAGAATTCTCCCTAACAATGATTGACGAACTTAGGCGAGGCAACAGGACTTGATGAAGGACTCTAGAGGTCTGAAATGCATTGACAATTTCTCGCATCTGCATTTATACCAATATGAATTAAAAACATAAAAACTCTATTATCAACTTGAATTATGAAAAATTATTTTTGAGCTTATAACCTTATTGAAAGATTTCATTCACTTCTTGACTACTCTAAGCAAACCCCTTGTGGGCAATGGGGTGTGCAACTTACACCGAAGGCCGAAGATAAAATCAGCCTAGGTCTCTTCTTCTTTCCAAGGCTAAAGTTCACACCCTGCAAGACAAATCTTTGTGTCAGGCAGTGTCTGATGATACTGGAAAGGAGGTGCTGTCCGATTCTGATGCCAATCTTCTAGCAGACAACATAATTATCACAAATCGCTCTGACATTATTAACGTCCTAATGATGGAATAACATCTGAGTCACACTGAGGGAGCAAGTATATTTATTTATTTGATTACTTAAAGTACGGTCCTAGCTCAAGATCAACAAAGCGCTGCACAAGGTTTGGGTAGCCAATGTTTGAGCTGGCATCTTTTAACAGAGGCACAGGACTTTCAGTTGAGGTCTGTGCATCAGTATGTGCTTCCACTGGGATTTGTCCTTGGCCAGGTGCTGTTGAAAATGCCACGCTTTGAGAGAATTGAGAAATTGGAGAATTGTGGGGGCATTCTGAGTCAATACTTGGATTGAATTCCAGAGGGTGGGTGATTCACAATAGAAGGATTGTATGCAGCTCCTCTCTTTGCGGACTGGTTGTGATTGAATTGGTTGGACGATTTTCTGCGCAAGAAGCGTATGCCACCAGACATGTGGAGCCTTGTTGCCAGGTACACTGTGCTACTCGTGGCTGCTTTGTAAATGATACGTGCAGTATTGAACTGTATTCTGGTCTGGAGAGGATGCCAATGTAGTTTGCATAGAATATGAGTAACTTGGGAACATTTCCACACACCCGTAATAAGATGTGCTGCAGCGTGGTGGACGGTTTTCAGGGGAGTCAAGTGAGAGGCTGGGATCCCTGCCATGAGGGCATTTCCCCTCTCAATGTGTGAGACCACAAGGGCTTGCACTACAATCTGGAAGTCCAGTGGTGGGATGCAAGGATTGCTTTTACAAAGGATACGATTTTGGAGCAAGGCTGTTTGGGCCTTCCTTGCTATGTGTTTCTGGAAGCACAGGCTGCTGTCAAGGGTGAAGCCAAAGTATTTTGCTGAATCTGAGAGTTGCAGATTAAATCCTTCCATGCACATATCATTGAGCCATTGCTGGACAAGATGTTGTTTAGCAGAGGGACCAATGAGTATCAATGCAGTCTTGGCTTGGTTAATTTTGAAGTTGGCAGCTGACATCCAGTATTGGATGATAACTAGGTAATCGCAGAGACGACTGATGTCTTTCAGGCTTTTTATTCTGATGTAGAACTGAGTATCGTCCACATATTTATCGATTGCAATATCGGGGTCTTTGAGGAGTCTACACAGAGGCTCCATGTAAAGGGTAAGTCGGATCGGTGAGATGATGGAGCCTTGTCAGACTCTGCACGAGAATTGGTATAAGTCGGTTAGAATGCAACTTGTTCATCTGGATGGCCTGGTGTCTGCCTGAGAGGTAGGAGGCAAACCAAAAAAGAATACTGATAACGGGGAAATCTAAAAAGAGCAAAGACATTGCCTCTCAGTTTTCTAAGCATAGATCTAGATTAAAGTCAGTAATTGGAAAGAGTATCAATCAATTAAAATTGACAAAAGGAGTCACCTCTAACACCACGTTTCTCATCCATTGTGACAGGTGCATGAATCTGAAAAGTGAACTAGGGTTACTTTAAAAACAGGTTGACAGAGTGATTGAAGTTATTCAGTCTCTAAAGATGTTCATAATGAATCCAATGGGCTTAACAGTGCAGAGCAATAGCTCTTCCAAAGCAGTTGCCATATTGAGCGATAGGTTGACACCTAAGAATAGGATTGATACGGGCATCGATTAGGGAACCAACCACACCCCCAGCATTAACAACACCTCA
This sequence comes from Ambystoma mexicanum, assembly GCF_040938575.1. Taxonomy (NCBI): domain Eukaryota; kingdom Metazoa; phylum Chordata; class Amphibia; order Caudata; family Ambystomatidae; genus Ambystoma; species Ambystoma mexicanum. The sequence goes on from NC_090932.1 coordinate 722,988,386, forward strand.
CAACCTACTCAGCATGCGACAGATGGTACCTTAAATATGAAAGTGAAGTCTGTTGTTGATCGGTATGTAGCAGCCAATATTCCACATATTGATAAGGTCAGCACCCATACAAGCATAAAGCCGGCACCAAGCATGTCAATGAGTCTTCATGATTCGAAAAACACCAAATTTAAACACGTAAAGAAAAATGTAATGTATTTACCTAAAGTTCCAGCACTGCGTAAAAGATGCTGGGAATACATCTATTACCCTCGGAAATGAAAGAAAAACAATACATTTGTCTCTGAGAAAAATTGTAGAGGGGTCATTTAGATCTCAAGTTAAAATGTAAATTAATCTAGATAAGTTGCTTGACCGTCAGATCTACACAAAATAGTGGATGAATAATAGTACATCACGCATCCCTCTTCAAGGCCTGCAATTCAGATAAATACAATTACATTTGATATAATATGTAGATGAAATAAAAATTAAACAATAAAATGTTTGTATCATTAATGTTTTAACATTTTGGGTTTGTCATATCTTATTTAAATTGCTAGAATAAATGATTGGTGAATGTGGAATATTTTTTGGAATTTTCATATCATCTCAGTTTTAACCCAAAGAGTTCAAAAGTAGTAATCTAGTGTAAGGTTGCCTGAAAGACAAAGTGGACGCCATATTACACAACTCATCTATCTCATCAAATAGCTTCTAATGACCAGAACGTGATAAGAATATTGATTTCAAAATTGGTTACTGCTGGTGAACCTATTATTAATTTTCCTTCACTGTAGTTATAATGTTCAATTATATACAATTGGCTCTTTGCTCCAGCTGTGATATACTTAAAAACATTGTGGATGAAAACTCAATGAGTGTGAGTGTGCTCATCCTGCTAAATGTTTCAGCTGCATTTGACACCATAAGTCACAAGATCCTTCTTGGTATTAAAGAAATAGCTCTACACCGAATCACCTCCTTTTTCACAGGTAGACGAGTAACCACAATCTTTGAACCCACAATTCGTAGCCTCACGCAGTCTCAACCACTTACCTGTGGAGTACCCCAAGGATATACACTCTCAGTTCTACTTTTCAACATCTACATGATACTACAAGACCTCATCAATTGATCTGGTGTATCATGCTACAAATATAGGGATGAAAAACAAATAATCTACACATTTGTGAACCACATGTCACCAAATGCTCAGACATTAAAAACAACCTTACATAAGTGGATGCCTGGATGACAGCAGACAGATTAAAACTCAACCCTTTCAAAAGATAGCAGATGCTCTGTAATCCTACAGGTTCTAACTCTACCCCAAGCCCTTGGCCCATTCCCATTCCCATGTACCACCATAAGGAATATTGAAAGCACAATGAACAACACCCTCCATTTTTATCTGCAAATCAGAGCCATCATCAGAATCTGTTTCTCCAAGCCACATTTTACCTAACTTAACATTTACCGTCAAGCGCCTACCCACATTTCTCAAATACTACCCAAACTAGACTATGCAAACAACCTCTATCTTGGACTCCTATATTATGTAATGAGAACAATTCAAAATGCAGCAGCAAACTACTTCTCAGAATGAAGTGATTTGAACATATCACATATTCTCCACTGCTATCCATCAAAGGAAGGGTTCATTTTGAAACCTTGTGCATCGCTTATCCATCATCAAACAGAGGGGGTCCATCCCTCATTCAGAACTAAGTTTCAGTACTACAGACCTCCAGAACACTTATGTCTAGCAATACTGTACTAGTACTAGTCCCCAACTTCAACAGAAATGGCAAGGTAGATCCTTTTTTTCAGTTTTAGCCACAAAACTGTGGACCACCTACCCAAACCTCTCCACCTGGAATAAAATCACCTGGCGTTCAACAGCTCAAGATGTGGCTTTTCAACCAACTACTAACATCAACTGACTAAAAACAGTGCACCAGAAACTTGTGCTACTTTACAAAAAGCAATTGCACAACTCTTCGCACTACCATATGTGCGAAATCAATCTTAAAGGTTTCAGACACTATCCATCTTCTATGGACAACCATGCGGCCCATTTTGTATTTTTGTATTATTTATTATGTGATTGGGTTTCAACAAATGTAAACCTTTTCACATCAAGACATATACAATAAGTCTTAAAACACTAATACACTCCATATTACACATAAACAATAATAAAATACATATAGTAGCATTATTATTATTATTTATAATGTAAACACCATATCTTTGAAATATTAAAACATACAACGCTGCATATTAAGTGCATTACAAATAATAACACTATTCCAATTCAATGAATCACTTATGTCCATTTTCTCTCAGGTTCATATCAATGCAAAGAGAAACCCCCAATGTACTAAAGACCTCAGTAAAAAATGCATAAAGGTTTAGTAACTAGATGACACTATCCTCTATCATCAGCTTGGCCCAAAAGAATTCAATTGCATTTTCAGAGCAGTAGTCACCAAAGAATCTATAGTGTGTGTGCCTACTTATTACAGTCTCTTTACAGTAAAGAATAAGTTGTGTAAGTGTTTCTTGGCAATCTAAGTTCCGACACAATCTCCATATTGTGTCTGCTCGCAATACGTCAGCTCTAAGGCCCAAACGTATGGGCAGCTGGTTGAACTTAAATCTGGAGTAAACATTGCAAGCCCTTTTACATGGAAACAGATTTACATATTTGGGTAGTGCTGTTCTCTTTCTAATAGATGTTTGCACTCCACAATTTGGGAGCTGCACATAAGGCTAACCTGCCAGGTCAGTACCAACCACAAACAACATAGAGATTTTCATATCAGAACACAGGTAACGGGTACATCCGACCTGCATCTATCCACACCAAAGGTTTCTGCATCAGCTTCCCGCTATCTGATTAGCACACCCTTCCCTCCTTTCTTACAGAGCCATATGCAGTGAGACCAACATTATTGTCAGAAGGGTGCTGTAGAAGAACACTAAATTCCTTTATTTAATGAAAACGACATGGAAAACAATACATTTTTGGCACAAAGATTCGTACTAAACATGTTAACATTGATTTCTTGAGCAGAGGACCAGTGTCTTTAACAGTGGGTGAGAGCATGTGGGTATAAGACCATATGATGCAGGAACATGAACCAGGGATAAAGACAGTAGAGCATGCTATAGGAACGGGATAGTGAAGGAAGTGTGTGACAAATCAGCCTCCGGGGCACCAGTGGTCCCGGGATGAACATTGGTTTCTAAACCATCAATTAGCCCCACACCTCTAGTACACCAGAAGGGATCCGAACAGATTGGAAACACAAGCACATTAGAAACCTCCTTGTCCAATTTTGGTAACATGGACAGAATGGCAGGCTTATCTTCGAAAGGTCATGGATCGTTCGTTAGTTGCAACAAAGCGAAAATACAATTATTACCCAATGATAAAAGGGACTGTCCAGTCAAGTTTGTACACACATTTCTACTTTATTATTATGAAAGCAAACAGTTCTAGCAACACTACGAAATGCAACCCACCTGTATTGGAATGCAGAGGACAGACAGTTTCAAAGAAGGAAAACGGATGCACTCTGAATGATGACAGGAGGGTGGTTGGTATAGTAAATAATTGCAACATTTCAAGGATGCATGTTTCAGCACAATGGGAGCAATGATTATTAAAATGTCTCTATTGGGCTTCGGAAAAGGACAAGGGGGGCAGAACCATAATGTACCTTGTGCTTGTAAGTGTTCTTGGTGCTTGACAGTGTTGTGTCTGTTTCAGAGCACTTTGCAGCTTCTTTGACAGAGTTCAAGATGGGAGACAGCTGCGGGTATCAGGCAGCAAACAGTTTGCTGAGCACAGCTGGACATAAGGGCTGCAGGCTGGCCTACATGGTGGCCTGGGTCAGGAATCATTGTCTCAATGCTGGTTGGTGGTTCTGAAACACTGATCGAGATGTCTTGGATGGCTTTAAGCGACTGCAGCATTACAACAGTCAGCGTTTCAGTGGATTACAGCTCGAGGGACTCATCTAGCTTGAAAATGTCCTACAAGGTGGACGTCGGTAGATGCTTGTCGATGCACTTCTCCGAGCTTCTTCACTGGGCTTGTGTCATCCTTCAAGACAGACGGCCCAAAGCTGTGGCGTGTGTTGCAGGCAGCTGCCTTGTCCTTGGTTACGGGTTCAGAGACCTTCCTACCTAGAAAGGTTGCTGCAGAGCCTAGCAGGGCCTGCTGTGTGCTGGCTGGCTACCGGTTCTGGAGCGGCTAGTGGGTCCTTTGGATTTGGTATCTCCCTCTGTTCCCTGGGAGATGTTTAGGGAAGGGATTGTGCTTCCCTCTTTGAAGGTCCTGGCCTTCCTTCACTGGAAGAAGATCCAAGGCAGACTGTACCTTTAGCATGGTCATTGTTTTCAGTGTGTATAGGCCCATATTACCAAATTACTGTGAATGCATGCAGATGTCCAAGGCCAAATGATAATGATGTGTTATTATATAGCACTTACACTTAATGCTTTATAATGAACAAATATACATACAATATCCCCAATGTGTTGGTACTCATTTATCAACCTCAGAAGAATGAAAGGCTGAGTTGAACCTGCAACCTGCAGATCACACACACATCACAACAGCATGCGCTAAACCCACTGAGAAATTTTACCAGCTATAGCTATCTTACCGGCCATAGTAAAATGAGCAATTACATGCATGAATGTTCTCAAAGTCAGAAAGCAAATTACACTCTGTAGTGGATACCATTAAACTGGTAACTGAGATTTAACAGCAGGTCAGTTCATCTGCAGCTCTGGCGCAAAGTTGACCACATATCAAGCCTGCATGTTTCTCCTTTTCAGGCTTCAGAGGTTGGCAAAATACATACCATTGGGAGGATCCATAACTGTGTATTAAAGAATTTATAGTAGGGCAAGGAAAGCAGCGCTCTCACGCGGCATCACATACTCTGGGAACTCGATACCTCATACATGCAAATATCCTGAACCGCAGGCCATGGAGATAGGAAAGATAGACACATGACAACAAAGCATTAATGGTGGCAAAATTAAATCAAGGGCCACTTTATGTGCTGTGGTCAAACATTTCTATGCTGTACACAAGCTTTAAAGTAATCAAAAATAATCAGGTTGTGAGATCCTACAAAAAGCAAGCTACGGTTCTGAACAAAAGAGTTATTTCAGAAAACCACACGTGTTATTGTTCAATTAGTTTACATAGCTTTCGATAAGCACGAAAGGCTCAAAAGGAACAGACATGAGTGATTGAGTTTGGTGGAAATACAGAATGAGTATTAACCTCTTTTGTGTTGAGGTACAGAGTTCCACCCAAGGGCACAGTGGTATACAACAGTTAGAAGAACATATATTTATACAGTAGTGCACCCGGGACATAGGGTGGTCCAGGGCATCATAAACACGGGTGTACACAACATAATCTACAAGACATACACGAAAAAGGGTATTTGCAGTTGTGTCACTGGGGATCGACACAGGTGTGTTTCGGCCAGGAAGGCAGAATAGTTGCCTGGATGGTGCTGGCCTTCTTCAGGATGAGCACCAAATGTGGTGTAGTCCGTTTTATCTGCTGCTGTGGCAGCAGTGGTAATGCTGTACAGAACCATCCAAGGATAAGTGCTGGGTGGTTGGTGTGAAACTAAGATGCCCTGGACCACCCTATGTCCCGGGTGCACTACTGTATAAATATATGTTATATACGTACCCTCCTGGGTAGATCAGGACTCCGCCAGGTGCCCTTATTTTTACTTCACAAGCTTTAAAGGACAAGGATTTTGTCAAGAGACCGTGGACACCGAGATGGAATGTCTTGTGATGATCATAACAGCGACAACGGCAGAAAAAACATGCTATAACTGCAGCTTGTGAAAAGCAAAATACACAGGTCGAAATGAATGTTTATTCTACTCTAAATGCTTTTTGGACGTTTTGTCTGCATTGTGAATTTGAGGTGTTGACGAACAAATTAAATTAGTGCCTCACCAACTGAAGTGTGCCTGAAATAAACCTTTAATGGGTCTAGCAATTTTTGTATAAAATTCCAGAAAGCCAAATTATTTGTTATTCCTATTCTTTCTTATTTAGGGTCACTGCTCAAAGTGTTACACTTGTGGAACCGCGTCTTTTTTTTTAAAGGCTGGAACAAGAAAGCCAGCCACTCCAGAAACAAAGAAGCAGGCACATGCCACTCACCAGAGCCCAGGAACATCAATTCAAAAAAAGGTTTTTTATTTTTTATTATATGTTTATGGGGTGGCAAGGGAGACCACAGGGCTAGCAAGGGAGACCTCAGGGGTTGCAAGTGCGACCCCTGGCAACCCCCAAATGATACCCTGATATATGTATTTGATTACTCTAATTTCTATGGACCATACTTGTAGCTAAACACCAACTGTTCACCTTGGGAACCCTTTTAGAATAACACACAGTAGGATTGCTGCATGGTTCTAGCGAACAAATGGACTAAATGTTGTGTTGGACTCTAATTTATTTTATTTATTTCCACTGTCCAAATGTATTTTGAGAGTTAATATGAAGCAATGGTTATGGGGGCATATTTAATAAATTAAATATGAATGTATTACTGTGGTCAATCCTATGATTGCTATAGGGTGTTGGGTTTAAATAGCTTGGCTATGTGTACATGATGCTTTTGTTGACCACCATATTACATAACGTCTTTTATTTTGTTCTCCACCACCTGGACTCTGGTTTTCATTGGACATATCCTGGAATTCCTCATTATGTATGTTGTACAGGAGCCTAAACCTTTGTTTCATTCGACTCTACCTGGATACTAACATTTTGGCTCCCTAAATCACAGAATAAATAAGATATGTGCAAATAATTTAAAATTGCTTTTGAATAAGGCACTACACATCTGAACACGTTAAATTGTGCAGCTGGTTTCTTTTCTCTCTCCTCCCATGACTCACAAACGCATGTGTACCCATAATTCTCATGGGATAACAACTGTATCCTTCATAAAGTCCCCTTATGTTGTTAATGATCTGGGAAAATGTGAATGGGTTGTTAATGATCTGGGAAAATGTGAATGGCCTTTTCCATGTCTTATTCCCCTGCTTACCTATGATCCATTCCTGTTTACCTCAAGCTGAGAAGGGATGTACAGACACTCCATCTTGGTATAGTCATGAGACATCCCTGAATAGTTGGAGGGGACTCAGAGCCTGTTTTATATAGTGCCTATATTCCATTATAAAGCATCATGTGTTCACGGGGAACTATCTCAAATGTATCTCCAGTTTTGTTAGAGCAATCATCAGTTGCTTAGCCCACCTTGAACTCTTTAATGGCATTATTGACTTTTGGTGCTATCCATAAAGTAAGCTGGCTTTTGTCTTGCCTAGCGCCTCGGCCTATATCTACACAAAGTGCTTTACTTGTTAGTTCAACCCAAACCATGCTTCTGCACATGTTATGTTTTGTCTACTTTTGGATTGAAGCCTCTTTTGTGGCTCCTTGATCTTGATTAACACACACGTGTCAATCACTTGCCAGTATCCCCTACATGGCTTACTTATCTAACACTAACTCGCCCTCCTCGCAACCCCCAAATCGTGTCTGTTTAGCAGGTTTTATATTTCCCTGAGGGGTTTGTATGAGGGTAATGTTCTAGTGATTTTGTTGAGAAACTGCGTGTTGAATATTCAGAGTCCCAGAATGTTTTACTTTCTATGGGGCTCATTCAGAGCCTTCCGGTCTGGAAACAACGGTGCCGGTAATCTTACCGGCACCGTTGTTTCCAGACCGGCAAGCTACAACTCTGCAGACGGGTGCAGTGGGGATTATGGATACAGTTCAGTGGTGATGCCGACTGTCAGCCTTAAAGTCAGTGCAGCTGCGATAGGATGGAAACAGGCATCTGTTTTCCGATGCACATTTTTTGGGAGAGTTTCTTACAAGGATATGCCACGCTTAAAATATTCACCAAACTAAGAATCTTACAGGAGTATTTCGATAAAGAAAAAGAAAAATGCAATTTTGAGATCAAACAGATTTCTTACTTAGTCCAATGTCATGGAAGATTGTCATAATGGCGAGCCTTTCCAATGCAACTTCAAGTGTTAAAAAAAAACATTACCGGCACCGTTGTTTCCAGACCGGCAAGCTACAACTCTGCAGACGGGTGCAGTGGGGATTATGGATACAGTTCAGTGGTGATGCCGACTGTCAGCCTTAAAGTCAGTGCAGCTGCGATAGGATGGAAACAGGCATCTGTTTTCCGATGCACATTTTTTGGGAGAGTTTCTTACAAGGATATGCCACGCTTAAAATATTCACCAAACTAAGAATCTTACAGGAGTATTTCGATAAAGAAAAAGAAAAATGCAATTTTGAGATCAAACAGATTTCTTACTTAGTCCAATGTCATGGAAGATTGTCATAATGGCGAGCCTTTCCAATGCAACTTCAAGTGTTAAAAAAAAACACTGCTGAGAAAATAGCAAGTGGAGAGCTTTTTTAAATTAAAAGTGTCGAACGATGTATTTGTTTAAACTGATGTGCTGAGATAGGAAAAGCTCACAGCAGTGGAGCCGGGTTAAATGGATGTCCCGGCTGCGTTGCGGTCAATTTCCAGCTGGGTTCCTGCGACCTATACAATGAACCCGTGCTAGAGGCTCGGATGGTTTGATCACAAAACATGGATGCCTCGGTATTAGCAAGGCGTTCTTCCAAAACCCACAATGCACCAGGGAACCACAAGGATTACTTAAGAGCTCGTACTGGTAAACAACTGTCACGGCCAAATAATTTCCCACATGAAGGCGCTGGGAAATATTCGGAACTAAAAGGGAATGCGAAAACCCAGTTACTTTTGATGATATCTTATCTCGAGTCAATTGTTGCTCATTACATTTAAATATAAATTCGCCAGAATCAATTTTCCGTCGGAGGGTTATCAGTTTGCACGTTCCTCATTTGCCCTAAAGATTGGCTATTTCAGACACGTTGAATATGCTACCGGAATAAACAGAATTATACTTATCCTGATTCGGTATAAAAGCTAAAAGACCACCCAGGGCTCTTCCTAGAGTAGCACATGATTTGTCACCAATCCACAAAGAGTGTTCACATGTTGTGCCATACAAGGAAAAGGAGTTCTAGTATTTACAGTCAGCTAGAAGAAATCTTAAAAGTATTAACTACATTTTTTATTTGTGTCGTTTGGACTTGATATGAATAGTTTTTTTTTTATTTATGATGTAAAATTGGTTTTGTATCTTGCTCTTTCTTTAGATGAATTGTATTGTCTAGTGGTTTATTACCTATCTATTGTATTAATGCTCCTTTTTGTATTTTCTTTTTTAAATGTGCCTAAAGTTCTGTATTTAACTAAGTGCAGAATAAAACAAATATAAAAAAATAAAAAATTACAGTCAACGGTATTTGATTGGTAAATACTCAATACATGGGAACAAAGAAAGGAATGTGGGAATGTGTATGTGTTGTATCAAAGTGTAACTCGAAAGAATCATCGTTGTGCAATCAGGCAAAAACTTATCTTTCAGATTCCGTGGAGAGCTTTCCTTGTCAGCACAGACTACAGCAGTATCTGCCTCCTGCTTTCTCATCTAAGATAAAGCGACCAAATCACAAAGATGTCGTTGTCGCCAAGAGATGCGCAAGGACGCAAGGGTGCACTTGCATGGTCACGCACCTCTTTGCACGGTGTGGCTTCCGAAAGTGTCAGGGCTGGATTTGGGTGTTAGATACCATTGTGCCATGGCTCATTAGTAGGCAGGCATACAATGTGCACGCCCGGCGTCATTGCAGATATGCTGTGTGAAAAGAACACACTTTTTCACCCGTGTAGATGCGAGGAAATGATGGGCATTCTTGTGAAAAACGGGTGCATCTGGTGGACATGCCTGAAAAAAGTGCAAATGCGCATACCTGCATGTGAACTATGCACATTTTGGAAACAAACGAGCTGTAAACCCAGCAGACACTTTACAGCGAGCTCTAGGATCAATTGCTGGTCCCACTAATTGGGAGAAGCAAGACCACAGGTATCGAGTCGACGCGAAAGGCAACTGAGGGGGTAAGGACTGTGCGAAGAGTGAAAGGAAGCATTTCATGGAGGTAGTGGTAGAAACATCCATCTAAGAACAGCATTGCGATAAAATGTTGCCGCTTTATAGATACCACATCACTGTAGTGGAGTCCAAGGCCCCCTGTAAAGAGGTCACCAATAACAAACACCCTAAGTGTCCACCCAAGGATAGTGAATAGCATCAAAAAGAGGAATGGACCCCAGATTAAGGCAGAAGCCACTGGAGGAACTAGAGGAGGACCAAAAATTGTATGGACACTCCCAACCACCGATGGGACAGAAAGCCCTACTTACCATCCCACACGTTGGCCCATCTTTCTGCTTCCTTCACTGGAAAGCTGGTGGAATCAACTGGGCCCACCTGGGACAAGGCAGGGAGGCAGTGTTTGTTGCATCTCATGACGACACAAGTATAGTGGTGGATAACAACAGTATTCTCCAGGACCTATCAATAGGATTTGACGTTTCTATGTTCTTTTGCCACCAGGTTTTATTTCAGTGTAATTTTTGTGAATAAATTACTTCGAAAAAACCCATCGATCTTTTCCGCAAAGCCCCTCTTGCCTATTATTTTATCCCTATCCCAAACCCCTTTTTACCCCTTTTATCATCTTACTCATCACCTTATAATTTTTGATGTTTCTTTTCGATGAAATTCTTTCATAAAAATTGACATTGAATAAAAAATGACATCGAAAAAAACCTGGCGGCAAAGCGACTGATACCATATTTGACAGCGTCAATCCCCTTGCTCTCTTGGGAGAACCATCCTGCATCGGGGTCAGTGACCGGGTTCCTTACCAGATTGAAATATTTTCTGACCAGGCAGATGCAGACAGTAGCCCTGCTCCTTTTTCAGTATGCCACCATTTTAATCTCTTGTGGAGTGCCTCTTGGATCACCACTATTCGACATGCTTGTTAACCTGTTAATGAACCCTCTTGCTTATCTCTTTGATGTGCACGGTATATATTTTTTTATGTATGTCGACGTCACCCACACCCTCCTCCATATCAGGGAGAGCAGACAGATTCCATTGCTGCATGGAGGAGGTCATTCCCTCGATAAAGTGCAACAGGCACTCTCTGAAGAGATCAAGGAATGTGGCACCATTTCCCCTTCCAAAAGCCTAACGACATTCTCCACCTCTACAACGAGTGACGATATGGTCAACATATCCCCTATGCCTTGTCCTAAGGTTCTAGGAGACTACCCTGCATCTTTTTCCCAGGCATGTAATCTGAGAACAAGTATCGATTCAGTCATTTCAGTGAAATCTCTTGTATCTGCTGTAGCTTGCACAGGTGTTTGCTTTCTATACATCTTAGGTCTGTGTCCGGGAATTTTACATTCTCTCAGCATGTCCAAATCGTAAGTCCAGTTATTGGAAGATGTTGTGACTACTTCAGTGTTTGTTTAGTTCTTCCCAAGGCTGCTATCCATGGATTACAAAGGGGTGCAGATCTAATGCTGCTTAGATGAGGATGCCAGAAAGAATGTTTCACCTGCTCTGTTTTCCCGGTACTGGTCACTGTTGTCTCGCAGGATTCAAGTTAAGGCAGTGGTATGGTATCAGGGAACCACATTTTCCGCAGCAGATCTGTGGGCTTTATACCAAACAGACTTCTTCACTCTGCCTCCATGGGGCAGTTGACTGTCTCTCAATTTAAATCTCATAGATGGAGGAGGAACTGACACCTTTTGTACTATTCCTTTCAACTCAAGAAGTGCTATTCATAACCTGTAAATAGTACTTCAAATGTAAATAGCAACCAATAGCTAAAATATATGTTTCTCCCTTTCATGCTTTCTCTTCCTACCAATCTCAGTATTATTCCTTTACCGTGGACTCACTTGCTCCTCGCACCAAGATTACTCTGTGAGGTGAACATTCAAGCACTACATATATTTTACGATACCGTTATTGGATACCTGACTCAACAACAATGGGCTGTGAGTAGTTTCCACTACATTCATTATGTAGTGGGACCAATTTCTGAAGGTCATCGAGTGGTAAAATGGACAGGCAAAGTCAGTAATATGGAAGGAAAAGTAGAGAAGGCAGACAGAAATAGATGAACTTAGGGCACAGATCAGAGAAAGTCCACAGAGTCTCCCAGTTGGGTCCTAATTGACAGAGAAAAATACTATTTCTATGTCTATCATTAGTAGGACTGCTCTAGCTGGAAATGAAGTTCCACATCTGCCTTGGCTCAGTTCCTGTTCTGCTTCCCCAAGAGAAATAACTAATCCACTGTCCTAATTAACTCATCCTCTACCGGCTTCAAATTCTGTAGTGGGATCAGGTTAAACTTTGGAAGTCCTGACTAGACAAGGTGTTAATATGTTAAATTCTATTATAAACGGGCCTTCTTGGATGGGTCACAATCCACCTGTTGTCAGTTATGTGAGAGAGGTGTAGTATTCTAGTGCCTAATGCAATGTTATTGTGGGAAGTGCCGCGGCTCCCCGCCTGCGCGTGAGAGAGATTGTTGGGTGAGAGCATGAGGGCGTGAAGGGATTCTGAGAGCGACGGTTGAGAAGGATGTCGAGCGATTGAAGCGAGTTGCATTGTGGGGTGCCGGCTTACATGATTATTCAATAAAGTAAATCATATCCCTTATCGTGTCGAGCATACATCATTTGGCGATGAGGATGCCGGCGTCCTGAGGACCCACGGGGTGAAGAGGAGTTGAGAGTAGATGCTCCGAGCCTAAGCGCTACGTTGCGCAGGCTTGTGCTGGTGTTCCCCCAGCAAAGGAAGGGACAAACGGAGAGCGGACGCTCCGAGCTAACAATCACCTCGCGTTGGCTTGTGCTGTTGTTTCTGGTCCACGGATGGACTGAAAAGGAGAGCGTGTGCTCCGAACCGGCGCATATCGTGCAGTGGTTTGTGCCGAGTCCAGGAAGTCTCGTCTGCTGGTCCAGGAAGTTTTCCATGAACTGCAAGTAACGCCGTATTGCTGGTGGGTTGAAGGAAAGGACCCGCCTTTAGCTCTTAGGTCACATGATCTGCTTGATCTAGAGCCAGGCTAAATGAAGAGCGGACAGTGATTCCCTCATCTTCATTACAGTACTTGTACTAGTAGTCACAGACTATACACCCTGCACGTAGCAGAGTCAGCAAGAGGATTATAAGCTGATGTAACAGGAAGTGGTGTGCAATAAGACATTTCTCAAGTAAAGCAAACAAAAGAATAACAATCCCTCAAGAACATGCAAGGTATCAGCATCCAACCGCCGGCAAGTTTCCTTCCAACCTGTGGCTTTGTGGTCAGAATGGAAAGAATTTTGGCTGAATTACATTCAAGCTGTAGAACAAGAAGAACTCACATCCCGCAAAAAGAAGTTACTATTGCTACATGCACTAGGGTTAGAAGGGCAAAGAAAGTTCAGAGAATTACCAGAGTTGACTGTAGATGAAGCTGGTGATGCTGATGAGCATGATAGGGCCATAAGACAATTGGATAAGTATTATGCTTCAGAAACAAACGTGGCCATAAACAGATACAAGTTCTATACACAAGTACAGAAGGGAAACAAAAGCATTGAAGAATATGTTTCAGCCTTAAGAGTGTTGTCACAAACTTGCCAATTTGGCAATGGCATCACCCTGGATGAGTTGATCAGGGATCAAATCATTATTCATTCGAAGGATAATTTGGTACAAGACAGACGATGGATGGTTGGGAATCCATCTTTACCGGAAACCATAGCGACTGTAAAACGTGTAGAGCACAGTCAGTTGTGCTCGAAGGAAATAAAAAGCAAGAAGGAAGAGGCTGTATAAAGTATGCAAAAACAAAGTATCAAAGTGATACAGGAAAAAGAAATAGATTAACAGGCTCAGGTTAATGCACTACGACCTAAAGACAGAGCTGAATCTCATGTTAGGAGTAAAGATAAGATTGAAGTCAATGCAGGAAGAAATAACAGGGCAAAATCTTTTGAGCAAAAGGGAAGTTCTTTTAGAGTAAAGAATTGGGTGAAGAATGAACCCAGGATTCAAAATGATCAGAGATTTCAGAAGGCTCAACCAAGAGAGGGAGACAGATGTTAAAATTGGGGCAGAATTGGTCATAATGCATTCTCAAAGCAGTGCCCAGCGTTGGGGCAGAAATGCAGAAATTGTGGCATAAGAGGTCATTTTGCGGTTGCATGTAGAAGGAGGAAGAACATTTCTGCCATTTTAGAAGAAGAAGAGGAATCGGAAGAAGAAAGGGTGTTCCTGATACATGAGCCACCTGGTGGAGAATTTAAATGCCCTAGCTGTGAAGTGATAGTTGACAAATGGAAACTTAAGGTGAAGGTGGACAGTTGTTCACCATGGATGATTATCACTAAAAGAACATGGCAGAATTTAGTCGCACGTGGCCTCAAAAGTAGGATGAATGCATCAGACATACGAAATCCTGGTGGGTTTGAAGGATCCAAGATGAAGATGATTGGATGGTTTTCTTTCATCATTCAATTTAAAGATAGATGTGCTCAGGTAAAGGTTTATCTTGCAGAGAAGGGCGTCAATGTTATAGGTTGGAGAGATCAAGCTGGATTGAGGATCAGATTGAATCCATGTGACGAAGAGCAAATTCTGGTTGTTAACTGTAGTCAGGAGCACGAAGATAAAACTATCAAGGTGAAGAGAAACAACCGACTCAAATTAGGTTTACTAAAAAATTTTGCACACAGAATTTGTCTCAAGAATGGAGCAATACCAGTTAAGCACACGAAGTCCAGACCAGTCCCATTTGCCATAGCCGACAAGGTTGAGCAACAATTAACAGAGTTGGAATCTGAAGGAGTGATCTAAAAAATTGAATCCTCCGAATGGGTGAGCCCCATTGTTGTTGCGTTGAAGAAGAATGGCAAATTAAGAATTTGCGTAGATTTGAGAGACGTAAATAAGAACATCATAACTGACACGTTTACTCTTCCCTTACATCTGAAATGTTAAATCGAATTGGTAATGCTGATCTGTTTTCCATGCTGGACCTATCAAGCGCCTATCATCAGATTTTGCTGACAGAAGATTGTAGAGCCATTACAGCATTTATTACGACACATGGACTGTATAAATACAAACGTATGCCATTTGGTTTAGCATCTGCTGCGGCAGTATTTCAAAGAGTAATGACGCATGTACTTAAGGGAATAAGTGGTACGCTTGTATATCAGGATGATATAATTGTGTTTGGTAAGGGATCTGAAGAACATGACAGCAGGTTGAAGGAAGTGTTGAAGAGATTAGAAGAAGTTGGTTTAGAAATTGAGAAAAGCAAGTGTAAGTTTGGAGTAGAAGAGGTGGAATATCTTGGTCATACTGTGAATGGTAAGGGGTACAGGCCTAAAAGAGATGCCATGAAAGTGATTAAGGAGTCGCCTAATCCTAATAACAAAGATGAGTTAAGATCATTTTTGGGGTTGTGTTAATATTACAACATATTTGTTAAAAGTTTTGCGAGTGTAACAGAACCATTGAGAAAGTTATTGAAAAAGGATGAAAAGTTTATATGGACTGAGAAGTGTAATGAAGCGGTTGAAGGCATAAAAAGAGAAATTTGCATCTCTTTGGAGTTAGGAGGTTTTGAGTTTGGGAGATTGACTAAGATCACAGTGGATGCCAGTGGGAGTGGTTTAGGGGTGGTACTATCGCAACCAGACGAAGATGCAAATGATAGGATAATCAGTCATGCTTCAAGAGCTATTACAGAAACAGAGAGCAGATATTCTGTCATTGAAAAAGAGTTATTGGCATGTTCATGGGCAGTGAATTATTTCAGAAAATATCTGTGGGGAAGCAAATTTGTGATTCAGACAGACCATAAGCCTTTAATTGAAGTTCTCACGGTGAAAGGGATGTGTACAGCCTCGCCGAGATTAGCAAGACTTAGCCTCAAGTTACAAGATTATAACTTTTCAGTGAAATACGTGCCGGGAAAAAGGAATGTTGTTGCTGATTTTTTATCTAGATTACCATTGAAGGGTAAGGAAACAGTTGCTGATGCAGATGAGGAGATGGTGGCTGTTGTTTTTGAGGTTATGTCCAAGGATACATGGATTGAGGAGCTGGGTAAGGATGATGTGATACAAGAAATAAGGAGATATACCGAATCAGGGTGGCCTGAGAAGAGGGCAATTAGTGAAGAATGTATGAGATTTTGGGAAGTGAAGGATGAATTATCTATTTAGGATGGATTTTTAGTGAGGGGAGATAAATTGATTCCTCCTCTGCGTTTATGTAAGGAGCTCGTTGAAAAAGCACACATAGGCCATCCAGGCATCACTGGCACAAAGAACAACGTGTGGTCAAAATATTGGTGGCCAGGTATGGATTTGATGATTGAAAGATTTATCAGGAATTGCTGGCCATGTCAGAATAGTGACAAGAGCTGCACGGTTTTCAAGTCAGAGCCAATTAACATTTGTAAGGGTGAAACACCATGGGAGATGGTAGGAATTGATATTGTTGGGCCATACGTGAGGTTGGTTGGGGAGAAGACATTTTTGATAGTTTTAGCCAATTACTACTCAGGATGGTTGGAGGTCAGAGCGGTGAGTAAAACTGATACTGATGAGGTAATAACATTCATTATGCAGATCTGCAGAAGGGAAGGATTTCCCAAAATAATAATAAGTGATAATGGTGTTCAGTTCAGAAGTAGAGAAATTAGAGAATTTGCCAAGAGATCGAGAATTGAATGGAGGTTTTCATCATTATATTACCCACAAACCAATGGGTTAGTGGAGAGGTATAACCGAGCTATTGTAGAAGCAGTAGAATTGGCTTTAAGTAACAACATGCCGGTAGACGAAGTTCTTGAAGAAAGGGTATGGAGCACTAGAATGTCTGTTAAAAGAGGAATGGAGGTCTCTCCTTTTGAATTAATGAGGGGAAGAGCTCCCAATACCTTACTTAATCCAGCATGGGTTAATCGTAGGAGATGTTTAAGGAAAAGATTACAGAGTTCAGACAAACAGCCAGAAATGCATAGTATGTCTCTAGAAAGGCCAAAATTGAGTTTGTTACCAGGAGATTTCGTGCAAATCAAGTTGGGATGAAATGTTAAGAAAGGTGACTCTAAATACAGCAGTCCAGTCAAGGTGATACAAGTGTTCAGAAAAGCGGTTAAAGTTACTGGAGGATCAGTATGGAACTTGGATAGGGTTAGTAAATGGATGTGGAAAGGTAAATATGAAAGAGATAAACAAGTCAAATTGGAGAGACGAACGTGTGATTTATTTGGTGATGACCTTATCCAAAATAGAATTAAGAATGTGAATGGTGACGGTGTGAGACGAGTTGGTGAACCGAGCGTACAACAACAACAAGATGGTCAGGTATGTGAAAGTAGGATTGTACGTAGATCAAAAGAAAAAAGGTTACCGTTCTGGTCCATGAGATTATGTCATGCGAAGTTAAGTAACAACCTTCTGTAGGGGTCATTTTATTCAATGTTATTCATTGTGTTTGCAATATTGGTTACAACTTTATGTGATTTCGCACACATGTTTTTTTTATATTTATAATATTTTTCTTCTATTCTTGTTCAATTTGTAAGGGGGGGTGATGTAGTATTCTAGTGCCTAATGCAATGTTATTGTGGGAAGTGCCGCGGCTCCCCGCCTGCGCATGAGAGAGATTGTTGGGTGAGAGCGTGAGGGCGTGAAGGGATTCTGAGAGCGACGGTTGAGAAGGATGTCGAGCGATTGAAGGGAGTTGCAGTGCAGGGTGCCGGCTTACATGATTATTCAATAAAGTAAATCATATCACTTATCGTGTCGAGCATACTTCAAGAGGCTTTCAGAAAGATTTATGCAAGTGGGGTGGGGGCCCAAATTACTGAGCATCTCAGCCCCAATCTGACATGTTGTATTTCTTTCAAATGTTAACGAGCCATAACTTCAATTCGGTCTATACCACAGACAAGTCCCTCATTCATGTACTGCTTTATTTCTATGGACACTAGTCACACAGTTGGTAGTGCTAAGCCACCAGATATGATGGACTAATTAAAGATGCCAAATGGGTTATTTCTAAAAAATTTCTCTTTAACTCTCATAATTCCCTCCCCTTTGAGAGGTTTGGGATGCAGAAGGTACAGCCAGTTTCTTATTCCTACTGTGCCAACATTTGTCTCAAGGGTGTCGGCGGGAAAGGGAGCAACGACAAACTCTCCAATAGATGCACTAACTCCTCCACCTCCTTACGAGATAAAGGAGAAACCTCTTGCTACTGGATCTGTCATGTTGGAAGAAAACCCATAGAAGATGCCACTGTCATATTGTGTTGTGATCAGTTCTGGATTCGTGCAAGTACGGACAGGCATTTTTATGGGCAAGCCAGTTATCCACTGTTAGTGAACAACACTTGTTGAACATCAGCATACAGTTGTGTGTGTCTCACATGTAAGATAAACTGTTATTTGTTAGCCACAAAGGTTTGTTCGAATTATTTCCCAAAGGCTTAGCACATCTGCTTCTCTCTAGTCAGGGTCATTTGTTTAGCCCAACAAAACTGTCTTCGTAATGTACGGTTTTGCAGAAAAGGAGACATCTTTGTCTTGGCCTGCAACCCTCGTAATGACATGTCACTGTTTTTTTTACTATCAATCCATCTGGCCCTCGGATTTCTGAAATTACACAAAGCGATTCTCTACCATAATATAACAAGAAAGGACCCAATTACTCGTCTTTGGCCCTCATTATATGTTTGCTGGTCCGGAAATAAGGTGCCGGTAACGATGTTACCGGCAAACTAAAAGTCTGCTTGTAGGGACAGTGAACTACCGGCAGTCCTGCCGATAGTTCAAACCCCTACCTGCAGATTTTTCACTGAAGCACCAGCACGTTACTAACGGTGACAGTGCTTCAGTGTGTCCATTCCCATTCAGTCCTATGGGACTTCACAGGAATGGGAACTTACCATTCCTCCGCCGTCTGTAATATCCTGGTATTACTGGGATAGTGGGCAGCAGAAATGGTAAGCAGAGGTTGCCGGTAGGCTGCCTACCAGCTACCTCCTAATGAGGGCCTTTGACTTCATAGCAATCTTATCTGGAGACACTATATTTGGTGATATACTCTATGAAAATATTACTTTGCAGCTTGTCCTTTTCCATTTTGACACAATGTTATCACATACAGTTGTTTTATGTGCAAAAATAATTGCATTATTTGTGTCTCTTTTCACTTAATAATAACTTCCATGACATGTACCTAAGTATAGACAAAAATCATTTCATGACAATGCAAAATGGTTGTCTGGTCTGTTTAACGTGCTATTGCCATTGTCTGCATAATGTTAATTTCTCAAACAGATGAAAAATATCACTTTTCTTTGATTCGTATTCTGATATGCAATGGGGTTTCTTTTTTTAAATGTGTTTATGCAGTTGGCATATCCCTCTATGATAACAAGCCTGACATGTTCCGTCTCTCCTTGGACATTAGAGTGAATTCCTCAAGAGGTCTTCTATAGACTACTGTTTGAAAGATCTATTTAAAAACAAAATAGCATTACTCTGTTATACAGGTTGTAAAACATTATGGTAAATTGCTGTAAAAATATTATTATAAACGTCCAGGCTTATTATGTTTTTAGGACATTCAAATCATCATCATTATTATTATTATTACTATTATTATTATTATTATTATTATTATTATTATTATTATTAATAATAATAATCATAATAATAATAATAATAATAATAATAATAATAAAACATTCGACTTTAGTCATGAATAATTCCTTAGATATCTCTTTTTATTGAGGAATTGCATTCTGAATATGGCCATGTGAAAGTGATCTACAGCAGACTAATGGCTCACAGAAGTTCCAGCTACTTGTGCAAAACTCACACACATGTTACAGGGCCTGTGGTAGCGGCCCTGTAGTTATGGTTAAGTTGCTCAACCCATAGGAGGAGCACTTTTTGGGTGGCTTTTAAATTCTCCATACCCCCCCCCCCCCAGAAGTATCCTCACCAAACTTTGTCAAAAAAGTATATGTCCCCCTCGGAATGGTTCTGCGAAGTTTTGTGGGGAAGCAAAGTTACAGGGGTTCCCAAAATGTCTGCAAATCCTCATAGATGCAATGGAAAATTTAGCTCAGGCCTACAGCTCAAACTGCTGTATGGATTTTCACCAAACTTGCGCCAGGCGCAGTGGCTTGGCCCCAAATTTGTAAATCCGGTGTAAATCCATCCAGTCATTTTTTTTAAAAAAAACAGCCAAAAAGTAGGTTAAAAGAATTGCGATATCTGGGCCGATTGGCAGACTCACTTCCCTCTTTGGTCCATTGGCCCCCCCCCAGACCAATCAGGTTCTGTTGTGATGTCCGCAGATATCGGATGCACCTGCTGATTGGATGGTGAAAAGCGTGAGGTGCGTCATATTTTTCAGAACGATTGTCATGTTGGATCCGTGGACAGCAGCCATTGTCAGCGGATAGTGTTGAGGATAAGTCTGGAAAACACATTTGGTATTATTTGGTGGTTAAAATGATGGGCTGGAAAGGGTGGAGGGGTGTAATAAAGATAATATGGGGCTGTTATAGGTGAAAAGAGGCCATGCAGGTGCAACGGTAGTCTGTGGACACTGAAGTAGTCCGTGGACACCTCTGTGAATGAATAGTTTGGAAAACACATTTGAGGTTATTTGATGGCTGAAAGAGGGCATGGAAAGGGTAGGGGAGTGGAAAAGAGATAATATGGATCTGTTTTATAGGTGAAAAAAGGGGTTTGCAGATGCCGCCGAGTCTGTGGTCAATTTTAGAGTCTGGAGACATTATTTCAATTGCAGGGGGTTCAGGGCAATTTTTGTTATATGAAGGTGTTCTGTATGTTCTTTGGTATATGGTTTAATTATAAGTCCCCTAGAATCTGGGCACTGGCCACACACTATAGTAATATGTGTACAGTAATTATAGGTACTGTAGGGGGAGTATACAGTATTTAGTATCATAATATGGTGGAATGATATAATTGAAGTGTATGTGGTATTTGTGATTGTAGTACAATTGAGGATAGTGCTTATGGAATATGTATTTGTTTACAAGTTGTATGTCCTAAATGTGCTGCGTGTATTGTGCATACGCTGGTGATTCAAGTGAAAAAGTGAGAATAAACTGAACTATTTCCTGCAACTATGGGTTCTTCAAATACACCATGTTCTGTGTTTTACAGTGGCTCTGCACCAGAGTCTGAAAAGGAGACCAAGTCTGTTGACAACTTCATTCAGAATCATATTCACTCCATCAAGGCCTACCTGAGTTTCCTTTCAGCTATAAATATAATTTGGCACCAAATCATGAAGAACTGTTAAGTCGACAGTAAACATAATCCCTTCTGCCAATGTTATTTATGGATCCTGAATGATGGCCAAGTTGTTTCTGTAGATCAAATTCTCTGTATACTAGCCAACCAGATTTGATATGTGGTCATGCCATATGCATCCAATCTAATAAAAAGAATAGCAGTGCCTTTAAACTTGAATCTATCACTAAAATTAAAGAAGACTGCAATCTATCTAATGATTCACATGTTCATACTGATTGTATTAGCACCTATGTTGACAAGGAAAAAGGAAGGCCAAAGAATATGCCAACAAAAGGTTATAAAAACGGAGGAAAGCGAAAAGAATATGTGAAAGAGCTTGGCAGAAAAATCCTTGCCTGGAATCCTTGCTTAGTTATGGGAAGTTTGCAAAGGAATACAAGCAGGCCATTTTCTTAGTCAAGCAGGCGGACTATAACGTGAGAATCTCTAAAGCTAAATCCAGTTGGAAAGAACTGTTTGTGATTCTCAGAGAGCTTGAGAAAGTTTCAAATTGGACAGCTAATTTTGTCACCAGCAATGCTTGATGTCAAGATATTCAAAACGAGTTCATGAACATTTCTAAACATCAACAGTCGGTTCTGTCGTGGCAAACGCAGATCGATAATCCAGTGCCTCATAGATCGGTACCTTCTCTAAGCCAGCTCTGCCCATAGATCAACCCAGGTTCGCCTTTCATCAGGTCACGGAAGACAGAGTCCTTATTATCATCAACAATATGAGACAGACAACATGCCTGGGGGATGTATGTCCTGCCCATATTCTGAAGAACTGTTTATATTTTCATCTCCCTTTAATCACGTAGATCTTGTGTGCTTCTTTCCTGGATGCCAGTGTTCCAACTTACCTTCAGGAAGCCTGGATCACCCCGCTTCTCAAGAAGGATACTCTTGACCTTGCAGTTGCTAATAATTATCGGCAAGCTAGGCAATCACTCATTATTAGTGAAGAAACTGGTCGAGG
Source organism: Ambystoma mexicanum (assembly GCF_040938575.1). Classification (NCBI taxonomy): domain Eukaryota; kingdom Metazoa; phylum Chordata; class Amphibia; order Caudata; family Ambystomatidae; genus Ambystoma; species Ambystoma mexicanum. The sequence continues at coordinate 723,010,775 of NC_090932.1, forward strand.
TTGCCAGATGTATGGAGAATGCAGAAAGTTGGATTAAGTCCTTTCTGGGGCCCCAGTAGGTAAGAGCCGCCTTGGGTGATGCCCAAGCATGTCAAACTCAATTGCGGCATCCCCCAGGGATCATGTTTGTCTTCAACACTTTTTGATCTATACACCAACCTTCTCTTTGACCTATTGGATAATATTGGCATCATCTACATGAATTACACCAACAATACACAAATATTATTAGAATTGTCGGATGATTATGACCATGATTTACATGCGATCAATCAGATTTATTCCCTTGTTCAATCCTGCATGGTGGCTAATTCATTCGCATTAAATGACATCAAGACCAAGCTACTTATTGTTGGATTTGGACCTAGGTTAAGGAAGATGGATGCTCATTATAGACAATTTATGATTGCAGGTTGTTCTATTACTGTTGCTTGTGTAAAAACCACGGGAGTCTACTTTGACTCCCAATTATCCTTTATAAAACATGTGGATCAGCTGCATTCATCCTACTCCTATATCAATAGCTTGTTGAGGCAAATTCATCCATACCTTACTTTGGAGAATAGCGGTCTTCTAGACATGGCCTTGATTCATTCCTGGCTTGACTATTTGAATAGCCTCTTGGCTGGAACTACGAAGGCCAATGTGAATTAGATGCACATAGTCGTCTTGACCATTCATGGGCCTAGTAGACATGATCATGCAGCGAGAGCCAGAAGCTCCTTGCATTGGCTCCCTGTTAAGCATAGGATTATGCATAAGGTCTTAACACTAATTAAGAAATGTATCCGAAGCACTGCCCTGCGATAACGTACCGACCATTTGCAAATCAACGACGGCACTCTGCGCTGTAACCCCCATTTAAATTAGAGAGCTATTATGGCATTGGCTTTGACTCCTGGGCTCCAAGTGCCTGGAATGATCTTCCAGCCTTGCTTCGGACACTATTTACCCATCTCAGTTTAAAAGAATCATGAACACAGATTTGTTTAATAAAGGATTAGAGTAGTTCTCATGTTCTGTGCTTGTTGTTTTTCTGCTTCCTCTCTCTCTCTCTCTCTCTCTCTCTCTCATTGTTGCACACCCTTGCAATCTTATATGTTTTGTCTGGGTGCTCTGAGGCCTTTGGGCGAGTGGCCCAGCACAAGTATTAAAATAAATAAACAAATAAATGTTCCCTCCTTGTCTAAACCCCAGCAAAGGGAATATGGAGTGCCTTAGTGATCTTTCCTATCCCCTTTAATTGGAAAGAATGCAAGTACAGTTCTTAAACACAAGCTTTGGGACTGTGGTTAAAAGGGCTTTTCTATTTGCAAAAACAGGGTATATATCCCATTTATTATACTGTGCCATGTGCTTTTGAGTTTAGTGAATAGGGGAAGGGTATAAAAGGGAGATTGCATAAAGTACAGTTCTCTGGACCCAGGCATGCTGGCGTATTAGGAGATTTGCTAATCCCCCTTCTTGCTTCTTGGGCTCACAAATGTTCTTTTCGGGTGACTTGCGCATCTCAGAAGTCAGCAACTGCCCTTGGTTTATACTTGTCAATGCATCTAGAAGATGCATGTCTTTCCATGGCTGCTGAATAAAAGGTGCATCAACATCTAGACAGAGAAGGGTATGACAAATTGACTGCAACAATGTGATCGTAATATGGGGATTAGTAATGGCTGTAGCCAAGCCCATGTTGAACTCTCAAGCCCCTTCAGCCAATTGAATATCCACTCACCCACAGGTGAAGAGGAATGACTTAACGGACCAGAGAAGTTAACAGCCAGGCACAAGTTCCCTGTCACACGGGACCACCAGTGCAATCACTGTGACCAAGACACCAAACCTTCATGACCCAACATCTGCAGGGATAGTTTGGTGGCTGACATGGCTTACTGTATTCTACACATTTCAAACCTATCAGTCATACTGCCATGTAATTCCCTGAGACCAGGCAAACTACTCCCAGGGTTTCTCATTAGTGCTGGTAAATGCTGTAATTACTTATGTGATTGTGTGCTGTTTCTTGGCCCTGCAGTGACCTGCTAGGCAACTGCTGCCTGTTGTGTTTATACATATGGAATCAGCCCAGGGCTTACCTTGTACAGCATTTTGCAGCTTTGAATTTGGTTATATTGCCGTAATGGAAAACTCACGGATATTTTTACCCTGTGGTATTTTGTCACATTGGAATGGATGCCACCAACAACAGATTGTGCCACTGCAAATATCTATAGCTCTGGCAAGGATCTTGCTGCTGTCACATCTTCACTGTAACTTAGCAAGAGTGCCATGTACTGGCATGGTTGTATTTACCATTTTCTTTTAGTATGTCATGCGTATGGAATCAATGTTCAATGACCCCTGCACTATTTAGTTCTGCCTGAATGGTTACTACCCTTTTCAACGTGAACATATTTAATAAACTAGGATGAGAAAAAACAGGAAATCTAGAGAACGTTCTGAAGCCAGGGGCCATATTACAGAAACGTTGCACCAGTGCAAGTGCAAAGTTGCACGGTATTAGCACTAGGGCAAACTTTGCCCTGGTGAACAAACACATCGAAAATGTTTCTTTTTTGCACTATCGTAAATTTTGTCCTAGTGGTTATACCATGCCATACTGCGCTTGTCATAGTGCAATATCTTTCTAATATGATCTGGTGTTTTTAAAAATAGGGCGGTAATGGTGGCGAGAGGAGTGCAGCCGCATTTATTTAGCTTCGCTCCTTGAGACTCCAGGCCTGACTCACTGACCTTTCTGAACCGATTTGTCCGAGTATTTCCATGCAACTCTTTTGACATGTTATTCAAAGTCCAGTATTCGTAATAGGACTTCAAGCACAGCGTCCCCGCTGCAACTCCAGCAGACAATTACCTTCACGGACAGCACCACCACCAGCTATTATCCTGATGAAGGTCACTACTAACTCAGGCTCTTACCCAGCCTCGCTTGGCCGAAACACTTCAGTGTCGATGTTTTGTGGCACAACCCCTCTGTTTATGTGTTTATAGATAGTGTGGTGTACACCATCTTGCTTAGTACCCCCGGACCAACCACAGTCCTGGGTCGCACCCTGTAAAAATCCTATGTCACCACTTACCTGTATTGTATACTTGTGCATCACTTTGGAAATTGTACCTCGACAAAAATAGAGGTCGATACTTACCTGTATTTTCCATGTTAAAAAACGTCTGTCCTTATACTTTCGTGCTTATCAAAAGTCATGAAATATTTAATTTTATTCATCTGTGCAAAATCGTTTTGGAGGCAAAATAAAATAGCTTCTAAACTAGACAGCTGTCTACAGATCTCTCACCCTGATTTCTAGCATTTTGCATACAGGAACCCCGCTGGGCATATCAGGACTCCGCCAGGCGCCCTTTATATATTCTAGCCTTATCAAGTGTACATGGTACAAACTACACACATGGCCCATCAGTCAGTACTATATGTAAGTATTTTCAACATCATTATATGAGGTTCTCCTGTTTTATCCTGTCATAATGCTATTTGATAACTGTGCAGACGGTGATAGCACGATAAACAATGATGCCATAAAGGGGTCCTCTCTGATATGGATGAAACAATTCCTGAAGAACTCATTGAGAAATGTTGAGGAACACCTTAAGAAAAACATACTCAGTAGGCCCTGCAAGCTTTCAGAGTAGCCTTTTGGGTCCATTTTGTTTGTACTGTTTCAAGAGGGCTCCTTTCTGACTACAACTACTGCATATATATATCATCCTTATTGTTGAATTTACCTTTCAACAGTTAGGTTATAATTCATCAATAGATAGTGTCTTGACTGTCTCAACAAATCCTTGTGAATTTATGTGAGGAAGAATATTAAAAATGACATGAATGCATTTATATCACATTGAATATGCAATGCAGTGCAAAGTCTGGAACTAATGTATGTATTTGTCTTATTGGATAGGTTGTCAGACACTTCTACTAGACGCGTCAGACATAGGTCAACAATACAGATAGCTGAGGCAGTTCAATTGCAGGAGGTCTTTACATAGTTTCTTTGATTAGATTGGCAAGGCTGATTTGGGCTGTGTAAGGGGATCTGCATTAGTACATAAAAAGTTATGTTTGGTAACAGAGAGGCAAGCATAAGTAGGATGTACATTTTGGCAATGGGCCTATATTTACATGTATGAATTTGAAATGTATGCATTCATTTCTCATATGGGTAGGGCGGGCAGCCCTGTTGGGATGGGGTATTGTGGGGGTAAAGGTTGCCCCTTCTCTTGCAAGCAGGTCAAACTTGGGTACCTAGTTCCACTGAATCAATTGCTTTTAAGCCATGGGAGAGAGCAAGTTATTGAAAGTTGAGAAGTGGATTGCCCGAGAGGTAGAGTGGAGAAGGATGCAATCAACAGGGAAGTGTAGAGATAGCCTGTAGATTTAAATGCAAGGAGTAAAACCCTGAAAAGTAAGCTATGTTGCAGTGAAATCCAGCTGTGATGGTGGTGGTAAACTGAGGATTTATGTTATTGTTTTTTTGTAAGATGCCTAATACCATATCTGAGTTCAGTTTCTAAGCACGGATTCAGGGTTCAAACTTGTATTGCTCTGAGTGGTCTTGCTTCCAAGACCAGCGCGTTGTCCGTGTGCAATCCTCTGTTTGCAATTGGTAGATTGCATTGGTAGATTGTACATGATGTGTGTGACAAAGGTAACGACTCTGCTGAGGTAAGTGAAAGATTATGGGGTAGTACATTTTGAATAAATGGCATATGTTATATTTAAGCTTTGATAACTGTGGTGGTGGGTGGGCTAGATTGGCCGGTAACCGATCAGGGCCCAAGTTACAGGCCTGGGCGAAGTGAGGGCCTTAACATCAGGCACTAGTGCATGCGGGTCACAGGAGAAACTGTCCCAAAAATGGAAGACAGGTCCCAGGCGGAACCAGCCTTCTATTTCTGTGATGCGAGAGGCAGGACCTTGGGGGTTTTAGAAGCGGAGGCCAAGGAACAGGTAAGTGTCAGACCGATGGGCGATTCTCTTGCAGGGGTCAGAGCAGGCGGCGGCGGTGCTGGGGGAGGCCTTGAAATATTCCTTCACTTAAATGACTGAGGGCTTTGGAAAGATCCACTCTCAAAAAAGAGGTTCAAATGAATTATTTTGTATGTCCTGGATGTTCCAAAAGTAAATCAAAGAAGAGGCGGGAGACCCCCTCTTTTATAGGCAAATGTCCACAGGGAATTGGACAAAAGCAATCCTGCTTTAAGGGGTCCAAACCCTGTCTGTGTGACAAATGCCTTTCCTTCTAGCATCATTTCCAAAGTGTTTTGTGCAAAAGGAATGCTATGATAAAGGAAGGAATGAGGGGTATAGAGAAAAACAATATGGTGGAATCCTTCCCCAGCTCTGCTGAGCTCCCTCTGGTTATACAGTCCTGCCCCCTTCTCAGACCCATAGCATCCAAGGCCCTTTGGAATGCAAGAGCCTGGCGTGAGGCTAGTCTTTTGTATAGGGTCTGCCCTTTGATTCGTGTTTTCCAGGAGAGCTCCTGCTGATGCGCTGTCCTGCTGGAGAGAGGTGTTGCCTGACCTCACAAAGGATCAAAAGAGAGGCACATTAATTCAGCCTCTTCCTCTCTCGGCTGGGTAGAAAACGGCTATCTTACTAGAATGCATACAGCCCTTTCACATCTGGCATGGGCCCACAATGTCAATCATATGTATGATTCATATCAGATGTGGCTGTAATAATTGTGTGAATTAACCAGCCACCAGATCTCCAACTCAGACATGGTTTATGTTTGAAGACTAAACTGCAACCAGGATAACAATTCCTCATAATTAATTCCTGAGATCAAGGATGCTGCTTCAAGGAATACTTGCAATGCCCAAAGGTAGTCAAAAGGATAAGCCATGTATGTAAGACATATTTCTCTTAGATTAAGCAAAGAAGAAAACATCTGCAAGAGCCAAATATTGGACAATTAAAGATGTGGAAACCCCATGCAAGATGGTCTGAGCTAGTCTCCCGAGGCCAAGAACGATAATGACACCCAGCTAAATGTAATCAAATAGCAGTAAATAGAAGGTTGAGATGGAGACATTTGTGCTCTCCTCACACTTAATTCAGAAGTCGAAAACAAGGGCTATTCATTAAGCCGAAATAAAGATATTGTTGTGCCCACACTCCCTTGAATGTCCCAGTACAGAGAACAGACTTCAAGGTCAACTACAAAGGAAAAGCCTTGGCTTGGGGCCTGACCAATGAGAGATGATGGACTAATTGGGAAAGTGGGGAGTAGCCTGACATTACTCTCGGCACCTGAATTTCATTTTGCTTACAGGCTGCCAACGAGCCTAAAGCCCAAGGTTGGGAAAGCATGCCAACCAATCAGAGGGTCTATGCAGCAACATTCAATACAATGTTGCAAAGACCACCTACTGCTATAATAAGTATTATACGTATTTAGAGGTGGTTTGAGGCGTGCCTAACAGACAAGGGGCAGCTAATGAAGTTATTAACATGTATACCTATTATAGGTATACATGTTCCCTTAACTAATCCCTCCCTTGAATATGTTTTACCGTTTTCCACATAGGATGACATCATAGATGACGCATATCGAGATATTAAACCTTTGTATAATCACATTTGGTTGTGAGTGCGTGAATTACTGATTGTGGTTTGCAAGATTGCCCTACTTATTTTGCTATATTCTTTGAGTCTGTCTGGTTATTTGGGTCTAAGATCATTATTGGTAATTCCTTCTAGCACATGAGATGCTTCAAGGTGCTAGAGCACATTTTGATTTTAGAATGGAGCTAATTTAAAAAAATGCATCTGGTTAGAATTCCACCCTCTCTGAGATGAAATTACCTGCAACATGTTATTGATCATTCAAAATAAAAAAAAACGTGCTTCTATACCTTTTTCAGATTGCATTCCCTCACAGACACAGGTAACAGAGAAGAGGAAGGAGGGGAACTAAAAGTGACGATGGAGTTGGAGAGTGACAATGTGAAGTTAGAATATGAACTCTTGAGACCATCAGGACCCTTGGCTGCAACTTTGCACATGGCCCAGAAGACTTGGATTCCGATTGGCTCCATAGATTTCAACATTCCAGTCCAGGTCCTAACCTAATATAGCTCTTGTTTCGTTATCTTGGGCATAAACATGAAAGGTATGAGGTGAACATATGTTATTTCAAGCTGTCTAAGTTGAACTGCTAATCATTTTGCTTCAATAGACAACACTGTACCTACATCTCTCTACGGATGTATGGAAAATAAACTTTTTCTCAAATTATTACTTTAAAAGTGCTTCATCTACTGTATGGTCTCGGTGAAGCTCAATTTATGCTGTATGCTTTTTCCCACAGTATTATTTTACGCAAAGTACCCTGACCGATTCCATCCTTGCCCTCAGCAAGATGATTACCTCCTATGTGTCTTTGGTTATACTAGCAGTCCGCAGCACAGGTAATACTTTTATTTTCTTTGTGACATGTACTCTGGTCTGAGATACAAAACAAGATGGCCCCTAGAAGCTCTTGAAAAAAGCACATATTGCTTGAGCTCCCTTGGGGTCCATCGGCTGACTTGATTTGCCTTGGCCTCCTGTACTTTGCCCACCTACCTGATTGATGCATTCATGTGGATTGTGAGAGGTGCCTATACAGAAGCTGCCCACCTGCAGTAGTGATAATAGTATAATGCTCAGAGCCACACCCACAATGGAATGACAATGTGAAAGATTTCCACCATTTTTCTGAGACTTGAGTGACATTTGTACCTTACTCTTGGTTCTTCCCAATCTCATCCCCTCCCATGGGCGAGGTGGCTGAATCCAAGCTAAGGAGGATGAGTGAAAACTCTGAAACCAGCGAAAACATCAATGAAAAATAAGTATGGGGAAGTGCTACTAGGGAGAGGGGAGGGTTTGATGTTGCCACAGGAATTGCACGTGTTTGTATTCCTCACTTGAAATTAAAACTGCAGCAGCAGTGTGGAGAGTGACTCCTGAGTATGCTGAACACATTTTAAAGTACAAAAGTCAATAATAAAGAGAGTGCTTTGGACACTGATAACACTGCTGTTGCCATCGCTGCTCTTACTACCCTCACTAGCTTTGATAATGTCCACAAATTACGTGAAACAGGAAAGTATTGAAAACTTCCTGCGATATTGAAAACCAGTAATGCAAGAGCGTGCAGAGTGATCCTAAATGTTATAAAAATAAAAACCTCTGCTGCCTGCAGCTCCTCAACTGCTATTGAAATCTGTCCACTTCCACACCTTGATATGTTTGAGTTACCTTCAGCAATCCAGAGACATCCAAGACAACCACACATCGACTGGCTGGTGCATTGGACCCAAAGTATCTAATTCTGAGCAATGCAGTTTTGTTACCACCAGAAACTAATGAAGCCAATAGAATAATTGGAAAAGATGGAGTCATATCTGCATTTGAGGAAGATAATCTGGTTCTATGTTTATTTATCGACAGTAATTTTTAATGTGTTTTTTGCCAAAATGTCTTCTTTGAAAAAAAATATTGAATTTCTTTTTTTCTTTTTGGGAGGTTCCCCTGAAACCTCCTCTCCCCTATTAATTTAACACTATTTCCCACCCCTCACCCTTTAAATACCCTTTCCCACACCCCCTATTTTTCAATGGGTTTTTTCAAGAAAAGAAATTTGACAAAAATCCTATCGAAAGAATTACTGTTGATTAATGAACATCGTACTGATAATCTATGGCTAGGAGTATAATTAGCCATAGCAGTCCCACCGCCCCTTCGAATGATGGAATGAATGGCACTGGCATTAGCGAATAACTTAGAGACAACACTAAAAACAGAGGTTCAAGAGATTCCTAAAATATTTACAGTGGAGCTACACGATGGACAACAACTTTTCACATTTCGGGAAGGAATTGGGGCTGTGATTGGAAACAATGCCAACGTTTTTCACCTTGCTCCCAAGATTGCCCCTGGAGACCTAATGGCCACAGACAATGTGGACACCATGAGAAAGGGTAGTAAAAACTAAATAAACATGGCCAAATAGGGAATAACCTGGTAATAAAGTAATGATAAAAAATTATGAGGAAATATGGAAGTCGAGAAAGGGCTGTACCTCAAAAGATTATTATTTGTCGGAGATAGGGCGCCACTCCTGCCTTATATCCAAAACAAAAGATTTGAAATTTTAAAGTCTAGCAATGTCAACAATACAGTGGTAAAGACTCAAGCAAGAGCAAGAAGCATTCAGGAGACAAGCTATGACTCGGAAGATATGATTGAGGAAAGAAGTGTGGTGGCGACATCAGAAAAATCTGAGAAGAACTTGTCTGAATCATCTCAATATTCAGCAGATAAGAAAATGAAAGGATACAGGAGGAAACCCTGAAGACGATTCAGGAAAATTTACAGAAACAACCATTTTATGAACCAGTCAAAGAATGGTATGTAAACATAATGTAAGTGTCGAAAGACAATTCAGTAAAGCCAGTATCAAAAAACAGTGGAGGTAAGACAAGGGGGTAGCATGAATCCTGACCTGGACACATTAAGGAAAAGAAAGAGAGTGAGATTGAGGAGTTGAGGACATGATAAGGTGGTACCTCCTCCTAATAACCAACTTTAGCATCCATGTCTATACCAACATCAAGCCAGGGAGAATAATTGCAGGAGAACGCATACATTATGTTTGTGTTGCAGGAACTTAAACAGTTAAAACAGCTGCAGGAAAGCTGTGTTGAGGAGCTGTGTAACCAAGTTCAAAATGTGAGCACAAAGATCACCAGATTAAGCACCAGAATTCAGGAGATGCAAACCAGATTTGAGTTCACAGAGGTTGCTCAAGTGTCCTGGGTTAGCACAGCTGAATAGCAGTTAGAGGATTATATTGAAGCTGGAGGACTTAGAGAAACATGAACACAAACCGAATCTTCAATTTCTCGGAATCTTGGAGAATGTGGAGTTGAGTAAAATGATGGTCATGGTGCATTTTGATTTTAATTAAAGGCTACGTGTTGCCAAAGGAGCTGCAGCGCAGCAATCACTTACATTACTCCTCCAACTCATGGGGGAGATTTACACAATTATTTTGGGGACATCTTGTCCTATTTAAAAGAAATGAATAAACATGCACCCCCACAACCACTTTTGACTTTTTTGGCAATTATAGGAAGAAGGAGCATATTGTAACCAAAGCTAAAGCTAAAGGAATAAGAACATTTGAAGCATATACAAGTTTTACATTTGAAATCTATGATTGAGGCAACACAATGGAGATTGGCTCTTAAGAGCTTAATGCTTCGAGCTGAGAAAGAGAGACATGCAGGTGAATTGGTTCAACCTGCAAAACCTGAGGTTCTATGGCAAAAGCCTTTTTTGTCTTTTACTGACCTGAAAGATGAGGAGTCATATTTGACCTAATAGAGCAAAGCAGAGAGGAGGGACGAGGACACTCAGAGAAAAAGACCTAGGAAGAAGCATTGAGTGAAGAAACTATAATATTTAGTCATTAGAAACCTAGTACATAGAGGGGGACATTTACTTAAAGGTATATGCTGCAGATAGTTTAAATCCAAGCAGAGGACCATGGAGTTGGAGAGGTAGAAAAAAGGGTTTCATTCTATCTCCTTTTTACTTCTTCTGTTCTTTCCTTCACTCTCCCATCATCATGAAATGGTATCTCAGTTGAAGGGAAATAGGAATTGGGAACTGGATTTTAATAATAGCTTCTTAAAATGTCTGCAACGTCACTAAGCAGGAGTTAGGAATGGGGGATTGGCTAGATGATAGGCAGACCAGCTTTTCCTAGACCCGTGGTCATCTCTTTCAACAATGAGTCAAAGCAGCAAAATAGGTAGTGCATAGCAGGACATTTGGACCCCTGTACCTTTTTGTGAAGGACGAGGGAGAAAGGAGTGCAGGGGTTAAGGGGGCTCAGAAGAGAAGTGGGAGGGAAAGGTTTCTAAGGATTGGCGTAGGTAACAAGAAAATAGGGGAATAGTGGACATTTGAAAGGAAGCGAAAGAGGTGTAGAGAAAAGACTTATGGGTTCAGTTGTCGGGAATCATTTGCGGGAGAAAGGAAGGAAGGAAGGAAGGGAGGGAGGAAGGAAGGAAGGAAGGAAGGAAGGAAGGAAGGAAGGAAGGAAGGAAGGAAGGAAGGAAGGAAGGAAGGAAGGAAGGAAGGAAGGAAGGAAGGAAGGAAGGAAGGAAGGAAGGAAGGAAGGAAGGAAGGAAGGAAGGAAGGAAGGAAGGGAGGGAGGGAGGGAGGGAAGAAGGGAGATAATGAGGGAAGAAGGGAGGTAATGAGGGAGGAATTCAGATTGTTTATTGGTGAAGATCAAATTACAGATCAAAGAGTCCAAATGAAACATTGAAGATTAATAACACTACTTTGACATTACTAGACTTCCAGAGAGAAGTTGATACATTAATAATAGGTTATCTTTCAGAAAATGAAGGAAGAGAAGCTTTTTTGAAAAGGTTACTTTATGTAGAAAAAACACAATAGGTGTCACACCCAAAGTTACATTAGTGATAACTCTGTAAGAGCCTAACATTTTAATGCTGAAACCAAACATGGAGAAAATAAGAAATTATTGTTTGGCTAAAGATCACAAAGACCATGAGACTAGACGCTACCACAGCTCTAATTGCATTAGATTTCATGAAGTCAGCGGGTTAAAATCTTACTGATTATGTGAACAAAGTATGAAAAAAACAGATTCATCTGAATAGTCAATTTGAAGAAATGTAGGACAGTTAAATCCTCCTCCCAAATGGATGAGGAATTTAATTTACTAGACAAATATTTGTTTGCCTAATTACAGTTAAAAAGTTTGCTGTAAAAAAAAAGACAAAGATTTCAACAATTAACCCGTTTGTGAAAATGTTACATTTCAATATATTTAAATGTGATGTTATATGTGAAAAGGAGCTAGGCCAACAAACAAATCATACATAAAATGGGAAACTGAGAATGTAAAGGTTATATCAGCAGAGGAATGAATACAGAAGATTGTAAGACAAATTCTATTATGAACTAATTTGCATTGTCTACTTTTTTACACTCTGCATCAGTATTATTACACAGAGGTCAGACTTCATCAGATTGATCGCTTTTCTTTTTTGAGTGAGGAACGTTTTTAAAACAGTAGCTGGTTTGGAAGAACTATATCCAAAAGGCATGGTCAGGGTGGGAGGTTAGAATAGGAGATATTTGCCTTCGTTATATTACAAGACCAATAACGAGGTGTGTAATAACTTAAATCTGGAAATCCTGCCACTCTTTTCAATCTTTGGAAACAGAAATGAGTGTGAACTAGGTGATTGGGGAGATTACATATTGAAATATAGGGGGTAGAATTCATTTTTTTTTATACAGTAAATGGATTAATCTCTTACAGATAGTGGATAATAGACAAAGGATAGGATACCGCTGCTAGGAAATTCCAGCAATGGGGCAAAGAAGGGGATGGAGGCTGACCAGGCAAAGAAGGGGATGGAGGCTGACCAACAGCTAGGATCCTGTTCAATCCAATGCTGTGTATTGTATGTGTATGTCTCTGTAAACTGGAACACACGTGGTTGGTTCGGTACTACCTCACCAAGTCAATAAAATATATGTAACAAAAAAGAATGTAATCTGACATTCATGAATAAAGTAAATCAAGGCACAGGTTTTACTGGCTTTGGTGCCCTAATACTTAACTTAAAAAATAATTTAACATGCTTTAAAATTTAAACTTGTGTTTCTTTCTGTGAGTATAAGATAAACAACATATCTGTGGTACTTGACATCCCTTTTGAATCTATATTCAATATGTGTCTACTTTCACTTTTCTAAAAAACATGTTTGAAATTAAGCTCCGTCCTTGCATGTCTCTTCTCACATCCTGAACAAATATTCAGACTTCATCTGCATTAATGGCTATCATCTATTCTATTGACACATGCTAATAATTTCAGTGTGGCATATTTTGTACCGCATTGCTACATTAATGGCACCATGACGGTTTGAGCTGAGGGTTGAGCTGACCTAACAGAAAACCTCTCATATACAGAATTGAAGAATCCAGAATCTCCCCCTTTACACCAGGTGTTGTGTAGACTCTTTGATTATCACTAAAACAATACTTCCAGAATTTTCATTCGGATCCTAAAGTGGGGGGAAAGTCAATCGGTTTGCTTGTATCATTGACCAATTGCTCTTTGAAAAGCCTGAGTTCCGGGATGTCCATGAAAATAGAAAGTTCAAGGAGGTTGCTCAAGTGTCCTGGGTTAGCACAGCTGAACAGCAGTTAGAGGATTATATTGAAGTTGGAGGACTTAGAGAAACATGAACACAGAACAAATCTTCATTTTTTCAGAATCTTGGAGAATGTGGAGTTGAGTAAAATGATGGTCATGGTGCTTTTTGATTTTAATTAAAGGCTACGTGTTGCCAAAGGAGCTGCAGCGCAGCAATCACTTACATTACTCCTCCAACTCATGGGGGAGATTTACACAATTATTTTGGGGACATCTTGTCCTATTTAAAAGAAATTAATAAACATGCACCCCCACAACCACTTTTGACTTTTTTTGGAAATTATAGGAAGAAGGAGCATATTTTAACCAAAGCTAAAGCTAAAGGAATAAGAACATTTGAAGCATATACACGTTTTACATTTGAAATGTTTGATTGAGGCAACACAATGGAGATTGGCTCTTAAGAGCTTAATGCTTCAAGCTGAGAAAGAGAGACATGCAGATGAATTGGTTCAACCTGCAAAACCTGAGGTTCCAGGGCAAAAGCCTTTTTTGTCTTTCACTGACCTGAAAGATGTGGAGTCATGTTTGACCTAAAAGAGAAAAGCAGAGAGGAGGGACAAGGACACTCAGAGAAAAAGACCTAGGAAGAAGCATGGAGTGAAGAAACTATTATATTTAGTCATTAGAAACCTAGTACATAGAGGGGGAAATGTCCTTAAAGGTATATGCTGCAGATAGTTTAACCAGGTCTTGTGTAGACTCTTTGATTATCACTAAAACAATCGGTTTGCTTGTATCATTGACCAATTGCTCTTTGAAAGGCCTGAGTTCCGGGATGTCCATGAAAATAGAAAAGTGGAATCTTCAAACTTCCTTTGCCAATTCAGTGGCAGTTATCTTGACTGTAGTTGTTTTGTAATAACAGAAACACACTACTATTGGTCTTCATATAGTCTGTTGTCGTTCTGTACAAAACAAAGCCACTTTCACCCTGGGTTTTATCTCCATAACAACAAGTCGATGGATGGTAACATACTGTAGTTTGCAATAAAGGCCCTGGATGAGCATCTATCTTGGATTACAGACAGTTACCAACTGGTACCACATGCTGTTTCAGGGATAAGTGTCTAATTATATTGCATTTATTGAAAACATACCTGTTAATGAGTGGGTGCTGTAGAGGGCCACACAACATTGTGTGCAAGTCAATAGATGGCAATTATCAAAATAGAATTCTCCATTGACTACGTTCTAAGACATCTGTAGTAGTCCCAGGGAACAGGTAGAAGCAAAAGGTAAATATGAAGTCTGCCTTCCGTAGAAAGGCCCCCACTATACCCACTCCCTTCAACCCCTGCCAATCGCCACATGAATTGATTCAATAAAACAACGTTTTACAGAGGCTTTGCTAGGGGGTTGTGGGGGCTGAGGGGTCTATAGCCCTGGGGTCTTTTGGTTGCAGCCCCAGATAGAAACTCAGGAGCTACAATGAAAGGGCTAGCTAGCCCCGAGTTCTGACAAGCCAGACATTTCCAGACCTAGCAAACACCCCTGGTTTTATAACATCTAGTTAGAATGTGTTTCTCACACACCATTTACTGCGCCATAGGAAATTTGGTGTAAAAAGAGACATTTAGGTTCTATAAATTTGACTACACACATCTGTTAGAGTGGTTCAACATATGTTTAATGGTGGCCCTTTCTGATTAGACGTGTTTTGACACAACTCGTCTCTTTTTCAAATCAGGGCATATTGTTGTTTGTTCCCAAACTGATTTGCATTACGTAGTTGCTATTGGTAAGTATTCATGGGTTAAATCCCACCTGAAAAAGATGTGTCTTTACGCGTCTTTTTCAGGTGGGATTTAACCCATGATTACATAGAAAAAATCGTATACGAAAATACATAAGAAGAAATTACCACATTTGTTTGGTCGTATTTGTCAGGGACTCCTGTACTATTTTATTAAGAAATAGGTGGGGTGGGGTTAGGGTATAGGTTAATGTAGAGGGAAGTGGGAAGGGTAGTGGGGGGTCTCTCCCCACATTATTAAAAAAGAAAGGGACAAAAAAAGACCAAATTAATGTTTTTCGACCCCAAGAAAATTAGTAATTTCTAATAAAGTATTTTTTTCGGTTATTTCATGGACAACCTTCCAATTAGACCCCATACAATGCCACCTAGAGATTAAAACATCAGATCCGGACACATACCTCCAATAAATAAGAAAACACCCAACTAGATATAAGGTCATTTCCTACCTGGTTAGAGCTTTACAGGGAATGTGAAAACCATACGTGAAACATGCCAACACAAATGTTGTTTCCTCTCCGAGTGTACAGCTTTTCAGAGCCAACTAGATATCCTGCATCTTTATTTGGAAGTGAGAAGATGCAGGTTTTCTGTGACCTGACAGGACTGGATATAGTGAACTGGAGCTTTCTCTATCTTGGGTCTCTCCTGTTCCCCTTCCTATGATGAACATTGTTTTTGCTTCACCACAAATCTTTTTCACGAGGAATATAGACAAGATACTGGTGTGCAAGATGCATGTTGTGTTGTAAACGGTGTAGATAGACCCATGGCTTGTCCATCTGGAGGTTGGACTTTGCCAATTTTTCCCTTTGTCTAACTGAGAAGCTATTGAAACCTCATCCCCAACTCCATGTCCATATGAAGCAGGTTTCACATATTCTATCAGCGGTCCAAGGAAAGCTGGTTACAGATCTAAATGTTGTGGTCTGATCCAAATGTTCCCTTTTAAATGAGGTTCTTCAATGGCGGCACCTCAGAAGAGACACCGCAACATCTTTTGCTGTTATTATCTCTACATACTAACTTATCCCTACCTTTTAATTGCCAAATATCTTCCATCCTGTCCTTGCCTGTCTGCTCTCCTGTTTCTCTAAGAATGTCTTCAATATTCTGAAAATATTCTTATCATCTCGTGTATGCATGCTTGTATCTAAATAGATAGGTAATTTCTTTACTAAAAACCTATGTATGAAGGCCAAGGAGGAGCACTGAACAAGTATAGGATGGAGTCCATAGTGATGCTGGGGTGGGGGGGCAGCGGTGAGTGAGTGAGAAGGGAAGTGTCACACTCACCTGGGTCGCTGCCGGAGCGATGAAGCCTTCCGGACCCCTCCCCTACTTTCCCGGGGTTAGTAGAGTGGTACAACAGGTACCTGTCAAGACAGAGAGGTGAGATGCTTAGTCTACCTGGATTTGGACCCCGAACCCTCTTTCTCCCTCCTCCGCTTGTGTGTACTGTGATGGTGAAGTGCAGGAGTATAGCTCACCTTTAGGATTGATTAGGTGAACTCTCCATCCTGAACTAGGGAGAGGCGCTGTGTCTTTTGGACCCTCGGATCGGTACTTCGTTAGACCCTGAGTAAGTCTCTGTTCCTTCACCCAGTGATGATATAGCAGATAAGTTCAGATTCCAGTTGCTTCACTGGTGCTGTTTGCAGGTAAGTTCTGATTTCCAGTTGCTTCACTGAATCTGGTACATTTTCAGCTAAGTTCTAATTCCAGTTGATTCACTGTATCTGGTGCATTGGCAGGTAAGTTCTGGTTAAAATGCGTGTTCGCTGCGAATTGTTACAATGTGTTGAGTCCTGTGCGTGGAAGGAAATTGTGCATACTAATTCTAATCCTGTTCTTTCTCCACAGATTGTTTTCAGAAGAGTCCGCTGAAAGAAAATGTGTGCGAGAACTCTGAATGCTGCTGTGAAGTTTCCAAGAAAATCGGTTAAGTGATACGGCAGATTGCGTGCGCGCTTGCAAGAAGAAGTTTGTTTTCAGCGTAAGCTCTTACAGGTACTGACTTTCTTGTGTCTTCTTTTTCTCTCAGATGCTGAGTTCAGGAACGTGCGCGCAGAGGAAGCCAAGAAAGGTGCACGTCGAGGATCGCTGTGAGCGTGTTGCTCGAAGCCACAAATGCAACACGAAGCACGGGTCTGCCTTTGGGTGTGGCTTATATAGCCAACCACGCCCAGAAGATAGTACGTGCTACTGTATTCACAGAAAGCCTCTGCCCCTGGCCATCTTGAGTGTATAGGTAGTGTGGCCGAACCAATCAGATTCCCCCAAGGAGGTCGGGGCTGACTGTGATGTGTACCTGATTGTGAGAAGGTGGAAAAGGAGTGTTGGATGCCTGTAAGATGTGCTTAGTCTGCCAGGCTCTAACCCATCTTGCCATTGCCTGCTCTCCAGTATATGTGACAGTCTTCCCCCTCAAGGCCTCTCCTAACGGTATACTTCCCGCCCCAGGTTTGGTAGGGTTATCTCTGTGGAATTTGCGAAGTAATCGAGGGGCGTGGATGTTTTCACTGGGTTCACATGACCTATCTTGGGGTCCATACCCTTTCCAATCTATCAAGTAGTACAGGGTCTTCTTGACGATTTTAGAGTCCAGGATATGTTTTACCTCATTTTCGGGTTCTTCTCCTTCGAACACAATTGTTGCCTGAGGAACTTGCACTTGAGTGCCTGGGTGTACAGGTTTTAGTAACAAGACGTCAAATACTGGGTGAATGTGCATGTTAGATGGTAAGGTTAGTTTCATGGCTCCTGGATTGATTGCCTTTTCAATGGTAAACGGGGCGATGTATTTTTGCTGAAATTTCCTGGGCCCTTTCAGGGCTATATATTTAGTTGCCAACCACACAGAATACCCTATTGGTAGGCTGCAGCTTTCCTCCGATGTTGGTCTGCATATCTCTTCTGTGTAGCCTTGGCTGTCTGTAAATGTCTGGTTGCTTCTTGTGCTGCTTGAGTTATTCACTTATGCAACTTTTTTACCACGGGCATTTTGATTGCTTCCGTTGGGTCGTACACTGATGTTCGTGGATTTCGGCCATACATGGTTTAAAAGGGGGTCTGCTTTGTAGAAGCATGGATTAAGTTATTGTAGGCATATTCAGCCATCCATAGGATTTCTGTCCAAGCTTGATCAGTCGGATGTAAGAGACACGAAGATACTGTTCGAGGGTCTGGTTAGTGCGTTCTGTCTGGCCATCGGTTTGGGGATGGTGGCTAGTTGACAATCGGATCTCGGTCCCTGCCAGAGCGCATCATTTCTTCCAGAAATAAGACACAAATTGACTTCCCCTGTTCGAAATAATCACAGAGGGGAATCCATGTGCTCTTACAATGCGCTCAAGGAAAACCTGTGCTAATGTTGATGCTGAAGGAATTCCTTTTAATGCTATAAAATGGGCCATTTTGGAGAAGAGGTCAACAACTACTAGTATGGTATTATACCCAGAACTCGAAGGTAGATCGGTGATGAAGTCCATTGAAATGGTATGCCAAGGTGCAGGTGGTATTGCCATGGGTTGTAATAGACCAGCTGGTTTCTGTCTGGATGCTTTGAATTGAGCGCAGACTTCATAAGAATTTACAAATTCAACCACATCTTCCCGCCATGTCAGCCACCAGTAATGTTTCTTGACCTTTTTAAGGGTTTTTGTAATCCTCTGATGGGCTTCCAGAGGAGAGTTATGGTAACTGGTTATAATTTCCTCTTGAAGAGTAGAAGTTGAGAGGAATAGACGATCGTGGTAGTAAGGTAGATCATTGTGCACAGTGAACTGTTTTCCTTTTTTGTCCCAGGCCTTCTTTTCATCTTCTGAGAAGCTATTTTTAATTGTTTGTTGGAGGATATCTAAAGATGTGGAAGGTCTCCCACAAAGCCCCAGAATTTTGTGACCGGGAATAATATCCACCGGGTCGGGGGTGATGTAAGCGTCTTCGCCCTTATCTATGCGAGAGAGGGCATCAGCCTTGCCGTTCTTAATTCCGGGCCGGTATGTAATCACAAAGTCGTATTTGGACAGGAACAGGGCCCACCATAGTTGCCGCGTTGACTGTGCTTTTGCAGAGCGTAAACATTGTAGGTTTTCGGTGATCCGTTAAAATGGTGATGGTATGTTTGGCCCCAAGTAAGAAGTGTCTACATTCCAACAAGGTGTCCTTAATGGGCAGCAGTTCTTTGTCCGTAACTGCGTAATTGAGTTCTGCTGGAGTAAATTTCCTGGACCAGAAGGCCACAGGGTGTAAACACCCAGTTTCCGGACTTTGTTGGGATAGGACAGCCCCCATGGCAATGCTGGAGGCATCTGTTTCTACAATGTATGGAAGGTCTGGTTGTGGGTTTTGCAGCACCGGTGCAGAGATAAACTTCTCCTTCAAGGCTCAAAATGCTTCTTCTGCTTCTGGTGTCCACTCAAATTTTCGTTTTTTAACATAGTAAAGAAGTGATTTATTGAACAAGATGCGGAAATTCCGGTATAAACCGTCAGTAGAAATTCGCAAAACAGAGAAAGCTTTGCATTCCCTTTACTGATGTCGGCGACGGCCACGTGACGATTGCCTCCACTTTTCAGTTGTCCATTTTAATTCCACATGGTGATAATACAAAACGAAGAAACTCCACTTCGCTGATATGAAACGAGCATTTCTCAAGTTTGGCGTATAGATGGTTTTCCCTTAACTTCTGAAGCACAACTCTTACATGCGCCATGTGTTCTTGCACATTGGTCGAATATATAAGGATGTCGTTGATGCATACGATTGCGCAGACGTCCAGCAGTTCCCTGAGAACATCATTCGTGAAATGGTGGAATGCTGCTGGAGCGTTGCAAAGCCCAAAGGGCATCACTTGGTATTCAAATAGACCGGATCTGGTCCAGAAAGCGGTCTTCCATTCATCGCCCTCTTTGACGAGTACTAAATGGTAGGCCCCAGGGAAATCCAATTTCGTGAAGATCTTGGCTCGCCGTACCTGGTTGAGTAACACTGGGATCAGTGGTAATGGGTACCTGTTCTTTATTGTTATTACTTGGTTCAAGGCCCTATAGTCGATGCACATGCATAGATCGCCCTCTTTCTTGGGTACGAAGAAAAGCGGCGAGGCTGCGGGGGACTTAGAGGGTCTGATGAAACTGTTTGCCAGGTTTTGGTCTAAATAAGTCTTTAGATGACCGTTCTCTTTTTCGGTC
This sequence comes from Ambystoma mexicanum, assembly GCF_040938575.1. NCBI lineage: Eukaryota > Metazoa > Chordata > Amphibia > Caudata > Ambystomatidae > Ambystoma > Ambystoma mexicanum. Next base: position 723,031,025 of record NC_090932.1, read on the forward strand.
AAGGGGTAAATCCGACTACAGGGTATCTGCACTCCAGTTATCAGGTCAATTTGCCAATCATAAACCCTGTGAGGAGGTAAGATGTTGGCTTGTTCCTTGGCAAAAACATCCTGGAATTCCTGATACTCTGTAGGTAATGTTCCTATCGTACCTAAGCCTGATATTTCCTTAAGGGATGCTTGTAGTGGATGTTCCGATTCCCGGTCCTGACGGTAACAGTGGTTGTATTCCCTGGGGAAGGTTAAAGTTCTAGCGTGCCAATCTATGAGTGGATTGTGCAGTTCCAAACAGGGTATGCCGAGTATCAACTGGAACTGGGGAGCAGCGATAAGATCAAATTAGATGCTTTCCCTATGGCCGTCTTGGCAAATTAATGTGATATTGGCGGTGCATTGAGTTACTGGGCCTGAAAGCAATTGGGTTCCGTCCACTGCTGTCACATTCTCAGCGTTCCTCTTCATGCAGATGGGCAACCCTATGCTGCCTGCAGTCTCTAAGTCCATGTAATTCCCCACAACGCCGCTGTCTACAAATGCCTCAAGTGCATGCATCTTGTTTGGTTGTTGCTGGGATACCAAGACCACTGGGATTGCAAAATGGGAGGTCAAATGAATCTTTCTTGGGCTTGACAAACCGACGTCTAAGTCTGTCGAGCATCAGCGTTTCCTGCCTCTTCTTCCCCTTTGGTACTGTCCATAGCCCATACCTTCTTTCGTGGAGGCTTTGCGGGATGGTTTTGAAGAAAGTGACCTGATTGGCCGCAATACAAACATAGCTGTTCCTGGCATCTTCGTTCGCATTCAGCCTTAGTAAGAGGTCCATGAAGAACCCCCAGTTGCATTGGTTTGGAATGTGATTCTGCGTGTTGCTGTGTCGAGTTTTCCTTAGGTCGTACATAAATTGTCCGACCTTCTGTATGGGCCCGGTCAGCTTTACGGTTCTGTAGGCGATGGTCTAGTTGCATAGCCAAATCTATATACTCAGCACAGTGATCCGGAGGATTAACTACTTGGGCAAGGGCATCATTTAATTCTCCTCGTAAACCTTGGTAAAACAATGTAATGTGTTTTTCATCTGGCCAGTTTGATTCAGCAATCAGGTGGTTGAAAGTGGCAACATAAGCTATGAGCTCCTGGCTACCCTTTCAGAGGGACAGTAATTCCTCATCAAGTGCTTGACCCTGTGTGCGGCGGGCAAAGGGCTTCTCCAACTCGCGTTGGAAACCAGCATAGTTCCGTAGTAAGGGGTCGTCTCTATTTATTGACCAGTGGGACCGACCAATCTGCTGCATGACCCCCTAAATACGAGAGCATAAAAGCTACTTTTGACTGATCTGTAGGGAAAAGTCCGGGCTTGCACAAAAAGTGTAGGCGACACTGATTCATGAAGGTTCCGAACCATCTTGGATCCCCTGTGAACCTATCTGGGGGGGCCAAGGATACATTCCCCAGAATGACTACTTGTACGGGCGTTGCCGATGAAGGTGTTGGGCTCGGCACTTGGGAACCCCGCCCGGAAGAGGGGACAAACCTGCCTGAGTCTGCAGTAACTGCCTAGCCAAGTCCTCAGTCTTATCTCTATTCACCACCAGCTCTCATCTCAATGAGTTGGTCGCCGAGCGAGCTGCATGTACTTCAGCCCGCAATTCCCCTAACAACTGGGCCAACTGTTCAACCTCAGAAGTCTCCATCGCTCAGGCAGAGTGTTTCAAAATGGCTTTGTGTTCTGTCACACTCACCTGGGTCTCTGTGGGAGCGATGAAGCCTTCCGGACCCTGTCAAGAGAGAGAGGTGAGATGCTTAGTCTACCTGGATTTGGACCTCAAACCCTCTTTCTCCCTCCTCCTCTTGTGTGTACTGTGATGGTGAAGTGCAGGAGTATGGCTCACCTTTAGGATTGATTAGGCGAACTCTCCATCCTGAACTAGGCAGGGGCACTGTGTCTTTGGGACCCTCAGATCGGTACTTCGTTAGACCCTGGGTAAGTCTCTGTTCTGCCACTCACTGTGTTCCTTCACCGAGTGATGATATAGCAGTTAAGTTCGGATTCCAGTTGCTTCACTGGTGCTGTTTGCAGGTAAGTTCTTATTTCCAGTTGCTTCACTGAATCTGGTACATTTGCAGGTAAGTTATGATTCCAGTTGATTCACTGTATCTGGTGCATTGGCAGGTAAGTTCTGGTTAAACTGCGTGTTCGCTGCGAATTCTTACAATGTGGCGAATCCTGCACGTGGAAGAAAATTCCGTATACTAATTCTAATCCTGTTCTTTCTCCACAGGTTGTTTTCATAAGAGTCCGCTGAAAGAAGACGTGCGTGAGAACTCTGAATGCTGCTTTGAAGTGTCCAAGAAGATCGGTTAAGTGAAGCTGCAAATTGCATGCGCACTTGCAAGAAGAAGTTGGTTTTCAGCGCGAGCGCTTACAGGTACTGACTTTCTTGTGTTTTCTTTTTCTCTCAGATGCTGAGTTCAGGAACGTGCGTGTGGGGAAGCCAAGGTAGGTGCAGGTCGAGGATCGCGGTGAGCGTGTTGCTCGAAGCCACAGATGCAACACGAAGCACGGGTCTGCCTTTGGGCGTGGCTTATATAGCCAACCACGCACAGAGGCTAGAACGTGCTACTGTATTCACAGGAAGGCTGCCAGGGGCCATCTGGGTGTATAGGAAGTGTGGCTAAACCAATCAGATTCCCCCAAGGGGGCCAGGGCCAACAGTGATGTGTACCTGATTGTGAGAGGGTGGAAAAGTAGTGTTGGATGCCTGCAAGGCTTGTTTAGTCTGCCAGGCTCTAACCCATCTTGCCCCTGCCTGCTCTCCAGTATATGTGACAGGAAGGGACTTTACATTAGTTCCTGAGTGCAGGAGAGAGGAAGCAATCCTGATGTTTGTTGGTGTTTTGGTCAGCTTGTCCGAGTGTGGCAGCATAACAGAATAAATCTTGATTTCAAGTTTTCTTCTTCTTGCGCTTCCATGATTTCAATCGCGAGATGCCTTGGCTGTTGGTATTCTGTTAACCGCATGAGATAGTGGGTTTCTCAGTCAGGAATGATGGAGTCTTAGTCATCAGTGATTTATAGATGATGGTGAATGTCTTGGCGAATATGCAGGATTGAGGTTCAGCCACTCAAGATATCTAAGGGTAGAGTTGATTGTTCTATGTCATTTCATCGACAACAGTTTTTTCGACGGGTGATTTTCTGAAAACATTTTGCCGAAAAAACTCATGTATTTTTAATTTTTTTATTTTTGGCAGGCTCCCCCATACCCCATATCCGATTCCTATTTTTTACTATTACTGACCCCTCCAACCCTTTATATGCCCATTCCCACCTGCCCCAGTGCTATACATTTCAAAGTGTTTTTTGGCAAAACCTTTTCATAAAAACACCCGTTAATAATACTGCAGTCGATGAAAGGACGTCGTACCGAGTTGACATGGTAGAAGTTCTTCAGTACTGGCATTAGGTGGGCTGAGTCACGGGAGGAGAGCACCAGGGTTTGAATGAAGATTTTGATGTCTGCTGTGGTAATGAAGGACTTGATTCTGCATAGGGGAGAGAGCTGGTACCAGACTGTCTATAACTTATTTGCTATGTGTGTTTTGAAGGGGTTAGCTGACAGTCGTAAAGCTGAGGGACTTTGCACTGATTGTGAGTTGCTGAGAGAAGCCATTGTGTTCGACCTCTGTCCCCCATTTTTGGACTTCAGTGCATTTGGCATCTCCTCCAATGCGGATGAGCTCCATCGTCTTGCTTGAGGTTCAGTTGGACACTCAACTTAAATGAAGGAGAGGCAATTATTCAGCTGACAAACGTGATAAATACCACAGACCTTCAGACACGGTTGTGTGTCGTCAGCATACTAATGTATTTTGATATTGAAGTCAGCCAGGAGAAATAGCAATACTGCTTTAAAAATCAGAGTGGCATCTGATATAACAGATTTACTTTGTGAAGTGTCTTGGCACTATTAATTATAAGTGGCCACTGAATGTTTAGTAGGTGGACATGTACACTACACAGGATTTCATAATGAATGATTGAGTGAACTCAAGGAAGCGTGGCAGCATAGTAGTGTGTCCGGCTCTGAGTGACACAGTGGAAGAACAAGTGAAAGATGTTCTTATGCTTGCAGGAAGTGGAGATTGATTGGATTGCAACCTATGCAACAGTATTGAATATTATAGACTCGCCACTAGTTGGAGGAGTGGGAGATGTCCCATGTCCCTAACAAAATGAAAGAAAAAAGCGCTGCAAAGAATTAATGTTTTTTTTTTGTACAATGAGTGAGGATAATCTTCATCTCAGCAGAAAGGCGTAATGGGAATTTCGGCACCAGCGGGCGGAGAAGTGACTTGAATTGGACAAAAAACCATAAGCAATTAACTTTAGTTGCATACTGTCCTCTCATCTCTAGTGCCTTTAATCACTGAATAGTTGAGTGGCCCATGCTGGACCAACATCCTCTACCTAACTGAAAATCTTGCTCTCATAAACCAGCTTTTCTACATCTACTCTGCTTCTCTCTTCATGAAAAACATGATGAGGGGTTTCCAGCCTTGATCTGCCTGAATCTTCCCGAGTAGACCTGTCTCTAGTGTGTTTAGATGGCATAGGAACTATCAAATTAATAAGTAGCCCTACACTCCTGACTCTGAAACAAATTCTACACTGAAAATCAATTTGTAGGCCTAACCTCTACTTGGAATGACACTAAAAAGGTCTAATCAGCAGGACCCCCTGTCTTTGGTGGTGAAACACATTCTACCCTGGACAATAGACTTGTAGGTCCGACCTCCTCTGGGAATGGCACTAATTAGGTCCAGCAGGTTTCCACCCAGCTGTAGTGCCAGTCATGGACTGTCTGAACCTTAACCTGTGATGACATGTAGGCCTTATATGGGGAGGTGATCATTGGCTTTACTTCCTAAAACACCAAAGAGACAATTAGAGGCACATAAGGCTGGAATCCACTACCTCTCTGCATCCCACTTGCAATGCTCACTGCAGGCCCACCATTTCGACCACACAGTGGATGTGCCATGCCTCTGGAACTCAAACAACAAGCCATCTGCATGGAACCCTCCCTACCTATCTACAGCACAACTTGACACACCCCTACTGTATACTGTGCAACCGCCCTCAAGTCTCTGCTCAAGATCGGTGGTTTCCTATTGAGGAGCACAGTTGTGTGCCACTCTGATCCCTCCCTGATGCAGCCACACACCCGCTCTTCCCTTCTGCCTCAGGAAAGCTGCTGCCAGATTTTACTCAATGGCATGCTGATAAACACCATCAATGGAGCTAAGCACCCCTTTGACATCTAAAACCTCTTGACCAGTAATTCTCTCAACAGCGTCTACCTAACTGAAACCCTGCAAGCAAACCAGCATTCCCACATCCACTCTACTCTCTTGAATAATTCTAGCATCACTCCTATCACTCCAGCGGCAAAATGTGCTTTCTTCACACACTTGACTGCACATATAAAAAAAACAGGTCAGAAATGCCAAGATGCTACTTCACCTCCCTGATATGTGCTGTCTCTAGCACATACAAACATCTCTTGAAAGCACCGAGCACCGAGCTCCTCCCTCCACCTCGGCCAACTCGGCTGTTTTTTGTGAGGAACGCTATGGCATTTTTGACAACAAAATTACCACCATTCACCACAACATCTCACTGGCTAATCCCTCTCTCAAATAACTCATGCTCATCCCTCCATTTTCTGCGTTCAATGCATTTCCCCACAACTCACACCTCTTCTCCTTTAATATTGTGTTAGAACATGTGTTGCCCCTGCACCTCGGCACAAGCCTCTACTTGACCACTTGCCTTTTCTCTCTACAAGGATAGTTCCTCACTCAGTGGGTTGTCTCTCCTACTCAACTCCTTGCTGGACTCCAGCAGTACACCCTTATCCATCAAGCAGTCTATCATCTCGCCCCTCCTGCTACGTCCTCTGTGAACCCCTTCATAACAAATAATTACAGCTCAATATCAGATCTCTCCTTCCTGGCCAAACCCCTTCAAAGGACAGTGAACCACCACCTCTAATCATACTTTGAAGACAACAGCCTTCTAGATGAAAGCCATACCAACTTCAGCCTCAACCGTGTACCTGAGTATATGTTCACCTCAGTTCCTCAATTCCTCCAACTTTGCTTGACTCGCTTGTTCTAGGTTTCTCTTCTTCAGAGAGTTCTGTCAGCATGAGAACTTGCTCCAATAGGGTCTTGGAATGTACCACAGCCCTGGCATGGGGTTGCATGTCGTGATAGCATGGGGTTGCATGGCAGATGGGAGTGTGGCACCTGAGTCCAACAATACCCAACCCCAGCTACACACTGCCCCACCTCACACACATTGTGCCCCTGTTTTAAAATACAGGTCACCTGGGGGTAGGACAGAGTTTTTTTTGCTGTTGATGAATCAAATCAAAAGTTTGAGTGTGATGGCCCACATGTGTGCTTCCAATGTATGAAGCATGGTGTATGCTACCCTTTCGCATGTTACATAAGCACAGGCCCAGCTTCTGTGTGTGGGATAGCGCTGGAGCCATGTAAGGTAAGATCTTGAGGGTTACATGGTGGTAATACAGGTGTTTAAATCACCCAGGCTTGAATCTTACAGAACGCCCCGGCTTTGCTTAGCAACATCTGCAGATTTGGCAAGCTATGCCCTGTACACTTCTCCAAGGAGAGGTAGGATGCGTGTGATGCAGCCGTAAGCACTCCAGGTTCTTCGTCAATGGGAATCTTTGTCAAATCCGAGAGACGTTAATGTGACTTGCTGATTGGAGGATAGAGGGTTAGGGAGTATGAATCTAGAAAGATGGGGCCTAGCCCCTTTGTTTAAAAGGCATGCGGCTGCAACCAAAAATAGCCTGCCCATTGGGTCCCCCTTTTGGGGAAAATGGCTCTCGATGCTCTTGGCGTCCCAAGAGTGGAACAAGTCCCTGTTAGGCAACTCCCAGCCCCTGAATGGATCATGGTGTAGAGAGGCCTGAACATTTACTATTCCAAGGTGACAGAGAGAAACGAATGGAGTGAGAGAGAAGCACTAGGTTAATATGGCCCAAATTCTTTAGCAAAAATCCCTGAGGGTCAGAGGGGAAAAGGGGAGAGTCTGGAAGGGGCAGCCCATAGCCAGGCCTGTAATGCCCAGCAAAACCATTAGAGAGAGGGACGAGAAAAGATAAAGGAGGGCATATTGAGCCCACTGTCGTGTAAAATCCCTTTGCCTCTAGGTATTGGATTCACCTCTGCGGAGCAAGTTCTGGTAGTCCAGGACCGCGCTGCATTGCCTAATGTGCCTCCAAAAACCGACCACAGGTGCTGTGGGCTTCTTAGACACGAGCCCCCTAAATGGGATCACGGAATTAGTGAGAGAGAAAGGTGGGACCAATGATGGAGGATGGGTTTAGGTGTGTCTCCCGGAAGGTAATAGGAAGGATCTGAGTGGGCATACCTGGATGGCAAGGGAAGGTGTCCCTTATTTAAAACTAGATGGGCCTACTTTCGGAGAGACTATGCGGGTTGGTTGTATCTGAATTTGACCTGTAGGTAAGCTCAGAAGCTGTCAATGGTACATTATGCGAGAAGGGATGTCCATGATTACTGAGAAAACATGAATTTCTTTACTGAGGACGCGGGGCGGTATTATGGAAACTTTTTATAAGTGCAAATGTAATCAGCAAAGGGCAACAATTGCTTTAGTTCAAAAAAAACTATTTTTGTATGGATTTATGGTCTGTGATAGTCTTTGCCTGAGTCCTAATCCCTTACCTTGGTGCAAAAATGCATTCTCCATGTATGTTTGTTGCACTAGGCACATGTTTTCCCTACTGCTAATTGTACTTACCCAGGTTCAAAATGTAGGTAATAACACCCCATTTGTTTACCATTGGGGCTCATTACAAGTTGGGCGGTGGGGGTAAAATATGGTGGTATTACCATATATCGCCGCATTAACGCACCGCCCATCTATAACTTTGACGGAAAGGTGGAGGATTGACCTCCTGCTATGAGCTGGAGGCAGATCTGCCAGCTTTCTACCAAATTTCGGTGGAATTACCGCAGCAGAATTACCGCTCTGGTAATTCCGACAAAAATCCCCCATGGAGTCCCATGGACTCCAATTAATGGCGACTAACACCGCCTACCACCACTTGTAATACAGTTTGTTGGTATCTCAGCGGATTTACAGCCGAGATACCACCAAACCTGTAATATATCTTTTCCTGCAGCAGCCCAAGAACAATAAGGGTAAGTGGAGGCTCTATATGCATTTACAAATTACTGAAAAGAGCAGGAAAACTCTAACCTCTGGACCAGAGTATTATAATAACATAAAAAAACAGAAAGGATATGTCCAGAGAAAAATGTATTTGAAATAATGTATCAAAATTAATTAGAAATGATACAAACAATTTGCAAAGTGGTGAATAAATCACAAATAATTAAACACTGGTCACTTTAATAGAGCAAAACAGCAGCAGCTGCATCAAACGATTGCTGTATTTGTTGGTTGGCAAGCGCAGAACGGGAACTTCTACAGGTAGTGAATGTGCGTAGTGCCCAAGACCTACCGTTGTAGGAAAAATCTGTCGTTTTTTTTAAAGAATTTACAAGCTGCACACGAAGTGCACGGTTAATGGCCTTTCACCTGGTTAAGGCTAATATCTCTCCCTTCTCCTTCAGTATTCACAGTCATGCGCAGTTCAAAATGTCTTCTGCCTCAAATATACCTCCGTTTCCTGGCGGCTGCATGTAATGGTTTACAAGTGGGGAATAGGAAGGGGTGATGCAGAAGGGAGGGACGATCTGCTAGTTTCCAGGGAAACGGGGCTAAAGGTAATTTGAGAGAGGTCCTTTTTTCTAACTCGCCGTATGTTGGTTGCTAGGAGACGACCCAGCTGGCTGAAGAAGATGCCGTCCGTTACGAGTGGGCATATTAAGGAAGAAAAACACATTAGTTGAGTTCGTTTAAAGCACCGTTGTGCTGGTTAAAGTTTTTGTTCGTCGTGTGAAGCTGGAGAGCTGCTTCGAAAGGGAGTAGGAAGGGATGTAGCCATAGGAGTGTTGAAGCCCGCGTCGAGCAACTGGTCGAGGAGACAGTTCGGGGTTCGAAGAGAGAGAGAAGTCGAAGCGGAGAGAGTCGAGGAGAGTCTGTGGACGAGTCTCCAACATTGGGACTCTCGCCGATGAACTGACCCTCAAGGAGGAAAGAGGAGGAGGCATGCAAGAAGGTTGGAGGAGCGGCGGAACGGGAGATCTGTGAGCAGCAAGTCGGAGGTCGAGCCCCAACGGCTGGTCGTGAGCGGCCGTAAAACGAACCTAAAGGAAAGCTGCCCGTCTCAGAGAGGAGCGAAGAGCCGAGCTGCTGCCGTCCGGATGCACAAATAAACAGGTGAAAGTCCCGACAACACTGAACGTGCTGATCTTTGTGAAAGAAAGGGGGAGAGAGGAGAGTCCATGGAGGAAAGAAGTTGTTAAAGTGAGGAAAAGCCGCTTGGAGAATGAAGGCTTGTTTGCTAGTAGAAATGGGCGTAAACTGATGAACGAACCCTGCATGGTCTAAGACAAGTAAAAAAACTGAAAACAAGCAGCGTATGTGTTACGGAGCAAGGAACCCCTATTGAACCAAAAGAAAATAAATAAGGTTTTTTCCGGGAAGAGGATCAGTTAAGCTAGAAGCACGGAGTTGTTGCTTGGCACCGCAATATTAGAACTATTCTAAGACTATTGACATTGTGAACGTCACCCCTGTAGCACAGATCCTAGTCAGTTGGTCCGTCCCGAAGAAGAAACGGCAGCTACCGATATCCTTTTTCTGGTTACCTCATGAAGGTGTTCGTTGAGGTATTTTAACAAGAAATTAAAGTTGTGTTTTACATCGTACCTTGTGTGTGCTCATTTAATCCCACATAGTGACATTTGGTGGCAGCGGTGGGATTAAAGAGAGCGCCATGGAGGAATTAATTAAGACGCTAAGTGAAGGCCAACACCTGCTACAACAAGCGTTACAAATGCAAAGCCAGCAGGCTCAGGCAGATCGGCAAGCCTTTCAACAGGCTCTACAGCTACAGCAGGCCCAACTCTTGGAAGCCAACACCTTAAGGAATCACCCACAAGTTCCGACATCGGTCCTGCAGAAATATGCTCCGGGTGAGGACCCAGCTCATTTTTTTGTCAATTTCGAGCGGGTAGCTCGGAATGCCCAGTGGGGCCCGGAGAGGTGGTGCCATTACATCGCCCCCTTGATGACGGGTGAAATGCAGAGCGCTTACCAAGCCGCTAATCCTACAGGAGAGACCGGATACGCGGACATGAAGAGGGTAGTCCTAGAAAGGTTGGGACATGACGAAGAAGCCTACCGCTTAAAATTTAGAGAAATAAAGTTACTTCCCGAGGAAACTCCACGACAGATGTACTATCGTGTGAAAGAAATGGGTGATAAGTGGCTTCAAACAGTTACGACAACTACTCAGGAGATGGCTGAGAAAATTATACTTGAACAATTTTTGGAGTCACTTCCCTTGCCAGTTCAGCGTTGGGTTAGACAACATCACCAACCCACGTTGACAGAAGCAGTTAATATAGCCTCGGCATATCAGAAGGCAGGGCAGGGGCGCCTGCTAACGTACCCATCAGTTTCAAGGGGTGGCACTAACCAACCACCCCCTGCAGAAAGACCCATGAGTAACCAGAGATGGCCGAACTCCATGCTCAGGAAATCCGAAGGGGAGAATGTTAGAGCTAGGCCTAGTAGCGAAGGTCCCCCCGCAACAAGACAACCCTCCCTGCCATCAAGAGGACCTCAGTGCTTCGAATGTGGTGACTGGGGCCACCTGGCAAGGCTATGCCCTAAGAAGAGTAAACCAGAGCCCATGAATGTGGGAACGTTTGAAGTATCAAGAGAGGACAATAACACTGACTATGACCAAGTGGTGAAGTCTCCGTACCTGTACACCTGTGAAGCAGAAGTCGACGGCAAACCAACCAGAGCCATGATTGACTCTGGGAGCCTTCAAACAGCGGTCACCTCCGATCTGGTAGGTAAAATAGTCGACTGTAAAAAAGATATACCTATTAGATGTGTACATGGGGACATAAAAAAATACCCTACCAAAGAAGTGAAGATAAAAGTAGCTGGGGAACAATTCGGGATAAGGGCGGCAGTCATACCCGTTCTACCTGAGCCGTTGTTAGTAGGGTCGGATGTCCCCAACCTATCGAAAATTATGAAGAAGGTCGAGGACAGCTGGTTGGAAAGTGCCCCTTTTAATAGTGAAGAAATAAGAAGCCCAAACCACAAGGAAAGGAAAAGCAAAGCAGACAAGAGAAGAATAAAGCAAGAGTGGGGAGAGACATACGTCCTACCTATAGCTGTAGACTGGAAGATCGATGAGGGAGGTGATAGTTTTCGAATGGCACAAGAATTAGATCCTCTCCTACGGAATGCTAGAAGTGTTGCTAAAGACAAAACAAAACAAACCGGAACTCATTTTATTCAAGAAAAGGGTTTGTACTATAGAATAACAAAAGGCCCTGAAGAAGCTCTGATCCGTCAGTTACTGGTGCCCAGTAAATTCTACAAAGCAGTCTTAGAGGTAGCCCATGTTCAGCTAGGAGAGGGACACCTAGGAACAGAGAAGACAACGAAGAAAATATTAGCCCGATTTTATTGGCCGGGGGTTCATGCTCAAGTGGCTAGATTTTGTAAGGCGTGTGAAGAATGCCAAAAGAAAAACAGGGCAAATATAGTTAAGTCACCCTTACAACCTATGCCGTTGGTGCTTGAACCATTCCATCGGATTGGGATGGACATTGTGGGTCCCCTGGATCCCTCCAGCAGAGGGCATAAGTATATTCTGGTCATAGTAGACTACGCAACTCGCTATCCCGAGGCATTCCCTCTGAGAACTACTAATTCACAACAAATCTGTGATGCACTGATACCTTTTATGAGTCGGGTTGGCATCCCTAAGGAAGTGGTGACGGACAGGGGATCCAACTTTATGTCTAACATCATGAAACAAGTATGTGAAACCCTGAAGATTAACCATTTGAAGACGGCAGTATACCACCCCCAGACTGATGGTCTGGTTGAGCGGTATAACCAAACCATAAAACAGATGCTAAGAAAGACCACTACTCCAAATGACCGGAACTGGGATAGGATGCTACCGTGGATACTGCTGACCTTGCGTAATACGCCACAATCATCCACGGGATTCTCTCCCTTTGAACTCCTGTTTGGAAGGCCGGTCCGCACATTGCTGGATGTGTTAAAGGAAAGCTGGGAGGAACAACCGTCGGAGGAAATCTCTCTTACGGAGTATGCCTGTCAGCTGAAAGAAAGGGTAGAGAAATTACAGTCTATTGCTACGGAGAATATGCGTAAGGCTCAGGTGAAACAGGAACAATATTACAACCAAAAGAGCCGTATGCGAAGTTTCAAGGTCGGAGACCAAGTGTTAGTGATGTTACCATCATCCGAGAATAAAATGTGGGCATCCTGGAGAGGCCCATATTCGATAGAGAGAGTGTTGGGCCCAGTTACATATTCCGTACGACAACCGGAGAAGAAGTTTCCGCTGCAGACGTATCATGTAAATCTTTTAAAGGAGTGGGTGAAACCCCCTGAGACGTTGGCTATGATTGACAATCAAGAATTACAAACTGAGCTATTCCCACGAGCAAAGGAGTTTGGTGGGAAGGACGTCCTGAATGTATGTAAATCCTAATATCCCGCATACAAAACGTCTGGAATTGGATCAGTTGATAGGAAAGTTTGAGAAGATATTTTCCTCCATTCCAGGAAAGACCGACCTCACCGTTCACCGGATAACAACTACCCCAGGAATTAAGGTGAGGCTACGGCCATACAGAATTCCCGAATCCAGAATTCAAGCTATAAATCAGGAGGTTAAAGAGATGCTTGATCTAGGAGTGATAGAACCGTCGCACAGCGACTGGTGTTCACCGGTAGTCCTGGTTCCAAAACCTGACGGAACCACGCGCTTCTGTATGGACTTCAGGAAGCTAAATGAAATCTCCAAGTTTGACGCATACCCTATGCCAAGGATAGAGGATTTATTAAACAATCTTGGGAAGGCGAAATACTTAACAACGATAGACTTAACGAAAGGTTATTGGCAGATTCCCCTAAGACAGGAAGACAAGGAAAAAACAGCCTTTGCCACCCCCATGGGTTTGTACCAATTTACTGTCCTCCCTTTCGGTCTACATGGAGCCCCAGCAACCTTCCAAAGACTGATGAACCATCTAAACAAAGGCCATGAGAAATATATGGGGGCTTACTTGGATGATATTATTATATACAGTAACTCATGGGAGGAGCATTTAAGTCACTTGGAAGCCGTTTTCATCACCTTACAGCAAGCGGGTTTACACATTAACCCGAAAAAAACATTTCTAGCATATTCACATACTAAGTATCTCAGATTTTTTGTAGGCCAAGGGGAGATCAGGCCGCAAGAAGAGAAATTGGAGGCGATAAAGAAATTACAATTCCCCAGAACAGCTAGACAAGTCCGAGCCTTTTTAGGCTTCATAGGCTACTATCGTAGATTTATTCCACATTTTTCAACACTCGCCACTCCCTTAACGGAACTACTAAAAAAATCGGCACCATCAAAGAAGGAGTGGCTGAATGAGAGAACAGAGAACGCTTTCAATGCTTTGAAGAACGCCCTGACTGAAAAAGCTGTCCTGCACTGTCCTGATTATGAAGCTCCTTTCTTCCTTCAAACAGATGCATCGGGAACAGGTTTAGGGGCAGTTTTGCTACAAAATCAAGGGGAGAATGAGAGACCCATAATGTTTATAAGTAGAAAATTGTTGCCACATGAACAGCATTACGCCACTATTGAAAAGGAGTGTCTGGCGGTCAAATGGGCTATTGAGTCATTAAAATATTACTTACTAGGGAGACATTTTACTCTTATAACAGATCATGCACCCTTAGTATGGATGGCACGCAATAAGGACACTAACCCACGAATATTGAGGTGGTTCCTTTCCCTCCAGCCCTTCTCGTTCCGAACAATTCACCAGCCTGGCAAATTGATGTCTCAGGCGGATTTTTTGTCACGTACTTATGCCCTTCCCGAGCGTAAGGGCCTAGGAGGGGAGGTATGTAATGGTTTACAAGTGGGGAATAGGAAGGGGCGATGCAGGAGGGAGGGACGATCTGCTAGTTTCCAGGGAAACGGGGCTAAAGGTAATTTGAGAGAGGTCCTTTTTTCTAACTCGCTGTATGTTGGTTGCTAGGAGACGACCCAGCTGGCTGAAGAAGATGCCGTCCGTTACGAGTGGGCATATTAAGGAAGAAAAACACATTAGTTGAGTTCGTTTAAAGCGCTGTTGCGCTGGTTAAAGTTTTTGTTCGTCGTGTGAAGCTGGAGAGCTGCTTCGAAAGGGAGTAGGAAGGGATGTAGCCATAGGAGTGTTGAAGCCCGCGTCGAGCAACTGGTCGAGGAGACAGTTGGGGGTTCGAAGAGAGAGAGAAGTCGAAGCGGAGAGAGTCGAGGAGAGTCTGTGGACGAGTCTCCAACATTGGGACTCTCGCCGATGAACTGACCCTCAAGGAGGAAAGAGGAGGAGGCATGCAAGAAGGTTGGAGGAGCGGCGCAACGGGAGATCTGTGAGCAGCAAGTCGGAGGTTGAGCCCCAACGGCTGGTCGTGAGCGGCCGTAAGACGAACCTAAAGGAAAGCTGCCCGTCTCAGAGAGGAGCGAAGAGCCGAGCTGCTGCCGTCCGGATGCACAAATAAACAGGTGAAAGTCCCGACAACACTGAACGTGCTGATCTTTGTGAAAGAAAGGGGGAGAGAGGAGAGTCCGTGGAGGAAAGAAGTTGTTAAAGTGAGGAAAAGCCGCTTGGAGAATGAAGGCTTGTTTGCTAGTAGAAATGGGCGTAAACTGATGAACGAACCCTGCATGGTCTAAGACAAGTAAAAAAACTGAAAACAAGCAGCGTATGTGTTACGGAGCAAGGAACCCCTATTGAACCAAAAGAAAATAAACAAGGTTTTTTCCGGTAAGAGGATCAGTTAAGCTAGAAGCACGGAGTTGTTGCTTGGCACCGCAATCTTAGAACTATTCTAAGACTATTGACATTGTGAACGTCACCCCTGTAGCACAGATCCTAGTCAGTTGGTCCATCCCGAAGAAGAAACGGCAGCTACCGATATCCTTTTTCTGGTTACCTCATGAAGGTGTTCGTTGAGGTATTTTAACAAGAAATTAAAGTTGTGTTTTACATCGTACCTTGTGTGTGCTCATTTAATCCCACATAGTGACACTGCAGCCAACCCTTTTTTGTATAGGCTTCCTACACGCATGCGTAGGGTTTCGATTTCAAATCTATTTCGGGACAAAGAGACAGCCACCTTTCCCGTTCTGCGCTTGCCAACCAACAAATACAGCAATCGTTTGATGCAGGTAAGCGTGTATGTAGTTGTTTATAGGCATGTTTTTGTGTGCTCTTTTACAGAATGGTAACATCTACCTCCTGAGGAAGACGTTGTGTTAACTACCACTACACGTCGAAACCGGTCGAGAGATAAACCCTACAGGGATGTGATCTTTTGCACTTTTCCTTCCGATCCACCCTGACAATAGATTGTCTGTGAATTAATTCTATTGTTTGTGAACATAACAATAATGTCTGTTATTGTGGGGATTAGTCATGAATTCCTTTTCCCCATAGGTGTTTAGCATGATTCCTTTGTTTTTTAGTATGTTGGATGTATGTCACGGTATGAAGAGTTGTGTTTGAATGATTGCACCATGAATGGCAAGTATGTGTGACGGTGTTTTAGCCGATTCTAGGCATATCGCTGCTGCTGTTTTGCTATATTAAAGTGACCAGTGTTTAATTATTTGTGATTTATTCACCACTTTGCAAATTGTTTGTATCATTTCTAATTAAATTTTGATACATTATTTCAAATATATTTTTCTCTGGACATATCCTTTCTGTTTTTTTATTTTATTTTATTTTATTTTATATATGCATTTAGACACAAGAAAATTCCATGTTTTGGGATGGACGGAGCAGTAAAACACTCAATTGGAAGTTGCCTTGACCAGTTTTTGTTAGAAGAGAGGTATCGGGCCATATAACAAGAAATAGGTTATGCTTGGCCACGTTTTGGAAATCTACGCTTTTCCCAACAAACATTTGATCTGTCTTGACACATGCCTTTTTAGGTTCACTATTCCAGTACTGCTTGGAAAAAAAGTGACAGCTGTCAAGATGAAAGATCTTGGTTGTATATGAAATATTGCATATAATTTAATAATGTCTTTCATTACTGAATCACCCCCCTTGTAATGCTTTCTTTCTGGGAGACGAGCAGGGGTTGGAGTGCATTCCTCCCCCTTTAAAATGTAGTAAACGCGTCCACTGTGAATTCGATGCTGGCTGCTCACTGCTTAGTCTACAGTGTGTAAAAATAGAATGCTCACTAAATCCAGCGTTGTGCTGCTGGCGAGCTGGTTCTGTCTGGTTCTGACCATGTTACCATAACACGGCTCCTTTCAGCGGCTTCCTAGAAGTTGCTGTGCACCCGCAAGCGGATGTGTTTGCAGTATGTTTCATGGACACAGTCTCAGGGTTGAATGTTTGCTTTAATAGTCCCTCAGTACGATCAATATAGCTCGTTTCTTAAACAAAATGCTGCTTCTTGGAGTGGGTGTGTCACCTAGAGATAGTCCAGAAGAGTGGGCTGCATTCATGGGAGAGACATCTTTCTTTTAATATGTTGCAGGGTAATGGATAAGAAAAGGAAAGAGTGTCGAAGAAATGTCGCAGAGTGTCAATTCACCTTTTCTACTGTGCCTGGACCTGCACGGTCATTTCAGTGCGGGAAAATGAAGGAAGGGCTCCATTCTGAGACATTTATGGCATCCTATGAGTTTATTGGTACCTTTAGAAATGTGTTATTTAAAATGCTTTCCATTTTTAAATTACCAACTAATCAAAGGTAGAGATATTAATGGATTACCGTGAAATGATTGAAAAAAAAATGTCCTACTGAGAAATTACCAAATTGCTTTTGATCAAATATGTTTTAATAATGTCGGGGGAGACCCCCGCTCCCCTGCACTTCCCCCTACATTAACCTATTCCCTTACCCCACCCCACATCCATTTTGGATAAAAATGAACAAAACTACCTAACCAAATCGACCAAAGGAATGCGGTCATTTCTCATTAGGTATTTTTGTATTCGATCCTTTCTGCAGGTACGGGTTCATGCATAGGGTACACACAAAGTACTACACGTGCTAAATAACCCTTTTCCTGCAAACTCAGTATTTCCTTTTCTGAATTTCTCCTATATATTTCTCAACCCCCAAATCTTAAGAGTCACAGCTTCCTCTGAAGCGTGAATTTTACTTCTCATTTTGACCGTTTCCGCAGATTTATTTTAAAAAAAGAACGTAATGCATAATTTTTCGAATTTCGGCTTTACTAAAATTTCAAACAGCCAAAATAGCCGAACAATTATAATCTATGTTCCCATTATAGCAAACAAGGAGAGCAGGGGCATGTAAGGGGTTGTGGGCAAAGTAATGCATGATTATACCGTAGCACGCATTTCGAATTCGAAATGTTCAAATTTATAATTTCGCGGCGTGGTATAATCATGCACTGCTAAAGTACTATATGCACTGCGCTAAATAGGCCTAATTAATGGAAAAAGCATTAACTAGCGCAGATTTAATGCTGTTTTTGTGAATTAGGCCCATTTAGCGTGGTGCAAAGAGTACTTTTTGCACAATAAATAGAAGAGTACTTTTGAAGTGCAAAGTGACTTTGCTCCGCAAAAATACACTTTGCACTGCTCTGGGAATTAGGCCTGGTTCAACGTGTTTGTTTATCTTGGACCACAACACTACCTCCCACTAAGCAAAAAGCCTAACCACACCAAAAACCTCTTCAGGCTATTCAGAGGTCTATGATGGCGAGCAAAATTCTTATAATTTTCAATGAAAAAATAGGAGCAACGACCGACTACTAAGGTCGTTGATGGAAGCAGACCAGTAAACAGTAGTAGAACGTGTGGTCTGCAAGCTTGAGGGTAGGAAAAAAGGTCAGTATTAAAAGCCACAGAATGGAAAAAATACAGTAAGCAACTATGTACATGATCTGAAGCAGGGATGGACTGGCCTATTGGGAACTCTGGAGATTGCCCGGTAGGCCTCTGCACCCTGGTCCTCTTTTGTATTTTATTTCCACATTTTCTCATATGAAATGGGTTGGATTGGCTGCAAATGTGTAATTTGGGGCCACTTAGAAAATGATTTCCAGGGCCTCTTTTGGTTCCCAGCCCAACCCTGTTCTGAAGGCTAAATTAGCAGACCAAATCATTGCAAGATATTAATCAGATCTGGTCATGCACTGTTATAGTTGCACTACCAAATGTTTATGTCTAGAATCAACGACCACTTGGCAGCCATTCTGGGATGTGATTTCTAAATACACACCATGACAGTGGCCACCATTTTCAGTAGTTGTCCTCCAGCACAGCCCAGTACTGGGGAGCTTCTGCTCCATGCTCATATGCTATGACCCCATAAGCCTCAATTTTCTGCCTGGCACTTCCCCTACACATTCACTTGTACACGCACCAACACACATTTTGCTTTGGTGCCTCTGCCCCAAGACACACATATGCAGAAGCCTGGAAAAGCATGAATGGAACAATGACTGTGGCCAGAGGAGATGCTGGTGCAGCACCACACGACCAGTGCACCTTCTAGATAATAGTGAACAAACCTCCAAAGGGGAAGAAATGGATAGATGATAGGAGAGAAAAGACTAATATTAAAAAAAGGAGCATGTCTATAAGAAGCGTCCTCCTGGGGGCAGTCGGACAGCCTGCATCCAGGATACCACAAACACTAAATGCGTTGCCGCGCGCACAAGACAGCGCTTCTTTTATCTCACATCCAATGTGACTGTCAGCAACAGGCTGAGGGAAGAAGCAGAGTCAGAATGCAGTTCAATACAACGCGGGCCACATGAGAAAAGATGCACCCTTCAAGAAACAGGAAGGCAAAGGCGGATTGCCACTAAATTCACCTCTTGAGTGAAGAAAATGTGAGCCACAAACTGAGGCACAAGCTTCATGGGAGGTAAGCAAGATGGAAGAAAATGATCTGATAGGCAGATTCTACCCTGAGCTCGTTTGCCGGTATCAGATGATGTCAGGAGTTCATAAAAATGGCCTATTTTGGATTGTGGCAATTGAAGACAATTGTATGCAACAGTGTGTATGTGCCATAACCTGTGGCATAAGGAGGTAGCTAAAAGTATAGTAAACTATTTAGCAAAGCCTTAAAAACAAAGAATGTTTTCCCATGAAAACAAAACATTGAGGAATTATCTTACGCAGAATGTCCATAATATTTCCATTACATGTTAGATCGCATGAGGACCACTCTGATGGTGACGGTGCGCGGTACACGTACCTTTAACATTAACATTGACATTAACTGTGTATTAGCAAGTTTTGCGCAGGATATCACCCATGATTCCTCTAGAAAGAGGCCAAATCCATTTGCTGTTTCCAAGAAGAGCTTTCGTATACATGGACAGACTAATATTGACATTACGGAGGGTAGGCAAAAATCCTCAAGATTTGCTTAAAAGACTACAGACTTCAGATGCCAACGGGAATTTGGTTGTCCTATGCTAGAGAATTATTACCATAGTTCGCTACTTCATTGAACTATTTTTCATCTCAGGAAAATTGAAAGACAAATCATAAATTGGGTAAAGTTGGAAGCTAATGCTACCAGAAAGGAAACTGCTAGAGTTGTTTTACTACCTCATAAAGGAAACATTATCAGGGATTGATCAATGAACCTACAGATAGTGATCAAGGTATTGCATGACATCTTGTTCTGGCAGCATGTCATGCATTGCCACAATGCTTCAGCCACTTGTATTGATTGCCATGCAGCGTCCCCTGAAGACGTGCCAGTGGAAGAAAACAAAGAGAATTGTGGGAATTGTGTCCACCACTAGGCTCAACTACTGTAGATATATTTTTCATGTCTATTTCAAGAACTACAGTGGACACCACACAGCTGACATATTCAACTGCATCAACCCCAAAATCTAAAGTCCAATGTCTTACTGCTTATTTGTTTGCATCTTCTCTGTAATTTCCTTCACATGTGTCCTTCATGTTATTCCATGCTGTTGATACACACATTATTACATATTGCTCAAACAAGTCAGAGGAAAGGGATTTAATAACGTTTTGGAAAAAAAGACAGCTAGAACTGACACTGAAGATCACTACTGGCTACTTGAAATGCCTGAATGGATTCAGAAGTACACCTGTCAATCATACCAAGCTTTGACCCCGAGATAATGATGTGCTTCTCTAAAAACAAGCTTTGTGTATATATGACATTATTTCACAGACACTAAGCATGTGCTATGTTATTTTATTGGGTTTTACTCTGCTCTCTGATGCCATTTGCATTTCTCCAGACACTCTCGCAGATTTCAAAGAGAGGGGAGTGGGCAATGTTGGTCGGGAGAGAGGGAAAATGTGTGATAACTTTGCTTTTACGTCGATGAATGAAGGTTGAAAGTATCATGAAAGTTTGCATGAAAGTCTGTTTTGAGTTATTGTTTTTTGAGAGGATAAACAGAATTACCGTTACCACCACTTAGCCCCATGGATTTACTGTGAAATTACAATTGTGGTACAAAGGTTTAAGTACCCATTTTTGGAGTACATAGGACTCCATGGGGATCACAGCGGAATTATGATAAAGGAAAGGAATAAGTGGGCACCACTTTGTATGATGATTCTTGAAATGAAGTAACAAAGTAAAGAGAAGAATAAAGCTTCTCAAAAAATACTTTTAGGGAGCTGGCTGTGAAGAGTCTGTAGACACCCTGACTCGAAAAGTAACAGTGTAGGAAAAGACTAAGTATGGCCAACTTAGTCACACAGCCGCTCCCCGTTATACCCAAAACGACGGGTTATGAAGTTAAAAAGACTTTCTTCAAAATATTCCTGTATATAGGTAAACGTGCTTGTATCCAATTTCAAAAATGATAGTCAAAATAAATTCAATAATAATTTATCAAAAGATCATTGATAAGAGCACAACACTAATGGAATCTTAGTGAGGCTGCAGCTACACATCACATGTTAGGTATGGACTTAATATGCCAATGCATTTCGGAGTATACAAACTCCTTCATCAGGGCAAGTCTGTATTGAAATAATGTGAACACACAACATAAAAACACATGCATAAATCAATAAAGAAAATTTAAACACATACCAGAATGTAGAATGTTCATATGAGCGTTGGAATATATGTTTGGAAATAAACAACAACATAAATGCAGTAAGGAACAAGTAAATCAACAACATAATAAGGCTAAAGGAGTGAAAAACAAATAACAAATGGTACCTCTATACCGGTGTGTAGCCAGTGTAGCTTTTTTTAGGAGTGTCAGGCTGTCAGTAACACCCGTGGTCCAATAAAGGACAGCGGTCACAACGGCTTTCTAAAAGCATGAAAGTTAGAGTAATCAGAGGGCTACATGTGTTTAAGTGAAGCAGTTTATCTATTACAATCTAAAATGCAAAGATACCTGTAAACGCAGCACGGCCGTGAGACAAGCCGTCTGAACGCTGCAGTGCATCGCCGTATTGTGGTGTTGCTAGGAAACGGGTTATTTACATAACCACGTGACCGCATCGCGTCCATAAGATGGCGCGATACGTGTGACTTTCAAATAGCTATGCTATCTCGATTTGTAAGTCCCCAAGGTGTAAACTAAGTAATTATATAGTCTAATGGTGGTCAAGTACTAATTCTAGGGTGCATAATGTCTAAAATAAAATTATAGAATCAGCATAGAAATGAAAAAAATACTCAGTGAAAACAGCTATGTTGTTTACATACAAAATGGCAAATATAAACAGAATCAACAAAAATAAATAAAATCTGCCGCTAATGGTGGCATTGAAAACATGGAGGCATGGTGATTAAAAATGATGTAGTAGTGCATACCACTGACAAAAATCAGCTGCTTGGTGGCCGGCCCAGTGATAACACACACACACACACTTACACACGCACGTGGACCCATTCACACAAGATTCACTCTCTCATTTATTCAAACCATTCACTTGCTCATTCTAATGTGCTCCCATACACCATGCACTCTCTCATTCATATGCACACCCAGCCACGCATACATCATACACATACTCACAAATACATTACATAATATACAAAATACCCTTGTAAGTACCCTATAAATTCTAGACGCCAATTTAAAACATGTAAGCAATACATCAGTTATTGTTACATGTTCTGCTTTCATAGTTATTTAAGACTGGTCTTTGAGACTTTGTGTGCCTCCTAGTTTCAGTTATCAGGTGCTGTCTCCAGTTGGTCTCTCGTCTGACCTGCTTCCTTCCTAAACTCACGTTCTGTCCTCAAGCCGATAACCTTCCCATTACCTTAAGGTTCTCCGTTCTGCATCTGTTTAGGGCCATTAATGTCTTTGCTAATGTTTTTTGGTATGAGAACCATGAGAGTTGCTGTACTCAGAGTGTGAACAATCTCCAGTCATGTCTGGGAGAGCTCCAGTTCATGTTATATCATTGGTGACTACAAACAATCCAATTCTGGATTACTATATGACAGTCATTTCATTGCTCAAGGTGATGTTTGGGTACTCTGGCTAGCACTGTTGAGCTGAGCAAACCAACCTTGCTTTCAACCAGGGTTGTTTGGATATGGGCAAACCCAGGTGCCTAAAGCGGCTCCTCACGAGTACCTTTCCTGAAACCCCAATATCGAGACATCTACCAATGTCACCCACCACAAGACATCACCATAGCCATATTGCATCAATGTTCTAAGTTTTTTTTTTTTTTTTTTTTAATGTATTATCACAACTTAGGTTGGATGCTTTGTTTATCTGGCCCATTTTTTAATTTTTGCAAGTCAAAGTATGAGAGCTGAATTGTTTTAAATGTAGTATAAGGGAAAGAATGTAAAGATGTAAAGATGTATAGATGTAATGATGTAAAGATGTTTATTGAATGTAATTCTTACGAACAATGTTATAATTTTGTAAAGATGCGTATGCATCAAAAACAAAATTTCAATCAATAAACTTAAAAAAAAAAACTCACCGGACCCTTCACTAACCTATCTGCACAAGCATTTTCAAATTCTACACTCAAACATAATCTCCATAGACCAAATAAGCCACTCACACAACAATGTAATATCCCTCCCAACAGATATCAAACAACAAAACTCTATTCCTGACCCTTGGATGACAGATGGTTGCTCTGACTTAGATGACGCGTTCTACGCCCTTGAACAATTAAAATGACATTGCTCACCACACATCACATCCTTCACCTGGAACAAGCCTTCTTTCCATAGAAATGCAGACAATTTAAATGGAAATACCATTACAATAAGGCAGATTAGCCCCCTGCTCCTCGATTACCCAAAGTGAAATCACAGACCACCAATTCTGGCTAGATTCAGACACACTATCACTAGCCTGCATATCTGTATTTTTGTAGGTCACCCATATGCATACAACAAAAAATGTCCACAAGAACATCTTCCTCCCTTCAGACTTTGTAGGTTACATTCAACATCCTACTGACACTTACACAACCACCTACTCAACATGAATTAAGGTGAGGATACATGGTTTTCCCAAAAATTCATATTTTAATATTTACAAAACACAATCAATATGGGAAACTGCCTGACAACTTTCCCTCTTCTGTGGGCAAGGTATTGATTTTGATATTGATATTTTATTTGTATTGCGCTTATACACAAGTGTTTCAGAGTGCGACAAGGCAATGGAGTGGAGCAAGGGAGAACAAAAACAACGATATTACTAGGCCCAGTAACATTGATATCACGCAAGTGCATGGGAGAGGGAAAGCGGAAAAGTGCATGGAAGAGGGGAGAAGTGGAAAGGGCAGGGAAAAGGAAAAAAACAGATAAAGAATCAAAAATAAATAAATTATAAATGCAACAAACAGTGGTAGTGCAGCCCGCAAGTGGCAAGTGCTGTGTTTAAAGCAGCAGATAGGGTATGTATGAGAAGTGCAGGGAAAAGAAGGAGGGACTTCATGGGTACAGATACAGACCCCAGTGCAAGGGGTGGCCTAGAGGCAGTGCGGGTGGGTGGCAGGGTGAGCAGGTACCTGGGCCCAGAAGATAGAGAGTTGGCAAGATGCACAGTGCCGAGAGAGAACATATCAGCAGGGGAGAGGAGGTGCGAAGGCAGAAGCAAAGAGGAAGGTCTTGAGGTGCTTCCGGGAACTGGAGATGGCTCTCCTCAAGTTTCAGAGTGGCAGGGAGGCTGTTCCAGAGTGAGGCCCCAGCCGAGGACAGAGATCTACCACCAGCTCGTTTCTTTGAAAAATGACTGACCCCGAGGGAGTTAGAGGTAGAAGAGCAAAGAGCTCGAGAGGGGAGGTATTTGCGGAGGGATAGCTGAAGATATTTTGGACCCAGGTTCCAGAAAGCCTTGTGGACAATGTAGAGGGTTTTGAATTTAACCCTTGCATCCACTGGGAGCCAATGAAGAGATCTCAGGTCTGGAGGGATACAATCCCAGGGTTTGAGGCCAAGGACAAGTCTCGCAGTCCTGTTCTGGATTAGTTGCAAAGGGCAGAGAGTAGAGGCAGGTAGATTTAGAAAGAGGCTGTTACAATAGTCCAACCTAGAGAGAACCAGGGCTTGGGAGGCAGTGAGCTTCTGGGGGAAGGAGAGGAAAGGAAGAGGACCTCTGAGGAGGTGCAGCAGGAAGTTTGACTTTTTAGAGACATCAGAGATGTGGGCAGAGAAGGAAAGTGTGGAGTCAAAGATAACCCTGAGGTTCTTTGCCTCGCAGATGGGCGTAGGAGGAGGGCCAGTGGAGGATGGCCAGAGAGTGAGATGAAAGGAGGGTGGAGGTGTGCTGATGAGGAGGATCTCTGTCTTGCTTGTATTCAGGCAAAGATCATTAGCGGACACCAATCTTGAATGGCAGTTAGGCAGAGATGAGAGAAGGAGAAGAGGAGGCTGAGGGAAGCCGCAAAATAAGTTGAGTGTCATCAGCATAGCACTGGAAATTGAAGCAGAAAATGGCAATGCATTGGGCGAGAGTTGCCAGGTATTGTTTGAAAAGCCTGGGCGAGAGGTTAGACTCCTGGGGAACACCACAGGTAGAAAGGGAGATAGATGATAGGAAGGACCCAATTTGGACCTGGGAGGATCGATCAGAGAGGAAAGAGGTCAGCCAGGCCAGAGCCTGATCTGTGATACCCAGGTTGTCACAGAGACGGTTGAGCAGGATGGTATGGTTGACCATGTCGAAGGCAGAAGAGAGATTGAGTAGGATGATGACAGAGGGATTGTTAGAGTTAAGGATGGAGAGCAGATCTTCCCGGATGTTCAAGAGAGCAGTTTACGCGCTTCAGGCAGCACTAAAGCCAGACTGATAGTTGTGGAGACAGCCAACAGAATCAGAATGAAGGTTAAGCGGAGAGATGGCCAGCATTTCCAGGAGTTTGCCGAGAAAAGGAGTAATATAGAAATTGGACAACAGTTAGCTGGACAGGAAGGATCAGCTGTGGGTTTCTTGAGAAGAGAATGCATAAGGGAATATTTCAGAGGGGAGGAAAAGGCTCCTGAGGCAAAGGAGAAGTCGCAGAATGTGGCAAGGGCTGGAGCGTGGGTATCAATGTGGTCCTTGATGATTTTAGAGGAATAGGGATGAACCTGTTTTGAAAAGGCTACAAAAAGGGATAGGCCGCACTTTGAGTCTTAATGTCTTAAAGGGTAACCCACATGAGCCCCATCACTGATGAGACCTGTACAAACAACTTACATGAAACAGCCCTGGCCAAGGCATTCTAGCAAAAGGACAAAGCATGCACAAGGCACCCTTGAACAAAAAGGGCCAAATTACAAGTATGGTGGTGCAGTCAAAATGGCAGTAATTCTATTACCGCAGCATGACCGCTGCATTACTGTACCACCGGACAGTGTGTTTGGTAGTAAAGTGGAGGAAAATACTCCAATTTATTTCCAAAAATCAGGAAAATCAGCAGAAATACTTCTGGCAGAATTACCACTGATGGTAATTCCGCTGTGATCGTGAAGGATATAATATGCCTCCATAATATATCAAGCATGATGTGTGTTATTATGTGACTAGACTGGCATTTTGATGCAGCCAGCCTAGCCATTTCTTACCATGGCATTTTTTACTGGGCATATATGATAAAGCAAGCATGATAGGTTTTACTGCCTGTCTAGACTGGCATTTGGGTGCAGCCAGTCTAGCCATGTCCTACTGTGGCATCATTTTCTTTCTGGGCATCTATGATCAGATCAGTATAATAAGTATTATTACATGGCTAAACTGACATATGTTGCAGCCAGTTTGGATATGTTTTCTTATTGCAGCATGGCATTTTTATTGCACAGCCAACAGGAGTATGTCCTTACATGGGGATACTGCCATATATGGGCAGAGCCAGCCCAAGCATGTGTTTTTACAGTATCATTACTGGCATTGTGCATAAAGCAAACTTGAGTGTGCTCTTATACGGGGATACTGGCATAGATTGATGCAGCCATCATGGACATGTATGGCCACAGCCAGTGTGAACATGTTTTTATACTAGCATATATTGTGGGCGAAGGCATCATGAAAATATGTTGGGAAATGCTCCTCTGCATTATTTGGGAATTGCATCTATTGGATTTACAAAATGTACTCTTGGGGGCACCGAATCCCATTTAGCTAGTTCTGGCTCCCTCACATTGCTCAGCCACTCTAGCATATTTGTGGGAAAAGTTTATGCCCTTCCATATAAAAATTTCATCAGCCACCACTGGGTGAGGGGCTGGTTGCTGACTGAGTATGAATGTGTCCATAAGAGGTTGGGGGCCAGGCAAGTGGATTTGGAGCATGGACATGTTCTTACATGTTTTACTGGTATTTATGGGCAAAGCACACTTGATGAGTGATTACATGGAGGAGAGTTTGGGGGGGTAGGGTTATAGCAGAATGAAGCAGGCAGACTTGAGATTTTCTTTCGGGGACCTGGCATTTCCTGCTCAAATAAGGGGCAAGGCCAATATGATTTGTGTTCTTTCATAGCAAGGATGTGGCAGTTGTGAAGTCAGCAAGTAAACGTTTTCTTACTGTCGCATTGACAAAGCAAACACGATGGATGCTCTTATATGGTGGGTGGAGACACTTTTTTTCAAGCAAACAATGAAATATTGTCTTACTGTAGCATTGCATGTTTTGCTGGCTATGAGGGTTAAGTCAACATGAAGATCATTCTGACATGGTATTGCGGGGAATCCGGCAATAATTTGTGCAGAAACAATAATGTGATGTCTTCTCACGGCAGATTTTTACTAGCATTACGGTCAAAGTCCTCAGGACAATGCTTGCATATGGGCATAATGGCATGTACTGGTAGAGCCAGCATGAACATGTTTTCTTATGGTATCATTACTGTGCATCATATCACTGGCCATGTACAGAGTTGGTTGGTACATTTGGGTGTTAGGACTTAGGATCCAGGTGCAGCCCCCTTGTTTCCATGCAAGGCGCAAGAGTTAAAGCTTGATTAAAACTCCTACTTACATCTTTCACTTAGTGCAGTGTTTGGTGATCCCCCGTAGCCGCATGATCATCAGGCGCATTGTGCTTACATGTATGCCCAGGTTGGCTTGGAGTGTTGCATGGTGCATGCTTTGTTGTTGATCCCGGTGGGGTGCCTTTGCATGGCTTGCAGAGGGTCCCCCATGTAATTCCTATGTCACTGCATCGCCCATCTCACTTACCATGGAAATGGCCCACTATCCTTCACAAGGAAGTGCCAGCACTAAACACCATTGAGGAGTTTAAAGTCCAGTAACACTGCTTTAGTACTAGTTCCGAGTTTTAGCAGGAAAAGGCAGAGAGGCTCCTCTTTCTCATTACTGGCCAACAAACTGTGGAGCTACCTTCACAAGAAACCTTACATTGAAGAGGACCACTAGACTTTCACGAAGTGACTCAAGATGTGGCTCTTCAAGTAAATGTTATCACCACCTATCCAAAGCCGAGCAAGGAGTTGATCTACTATGCATCCCACGGAGAGACCACAACTCACATACCTTTTCCCAAAAACATATCCCCTATGCACAATCTTAGAACCAGACTACGACCGCTGCAACCAAGAAAGGACCCAATATTGCACCTGAGAAATACTTTTTCTGGGCTTCTCATCCCTTCCTCCTATTCTGCATGTTACCTTTCTCCCTAAGACCCTCACTACTAAAATCATGCATATTTTCCACCAGATGAATTCTCTATCAGATCGCTGACAATGTCTAGCGAACAAATCAGAGACTACTCCCCTCTGGCTATCAACATTCATATTCCATCCATTGCAGCTCTCCCAACCCTGATGCTTCCCATATGGATAACCTTCCCAGCATCCATTCGATCCCTAAACACAGAGAATCCCTACAGTGGATGGGAGCTTCTGACCTGCACTCATCAACACAGCGGTTTTCTGCATGTGCTTCTCCATCTATCACACTAACAGTCAGGCCACCCATTGTTGTAACAGAGCCATGTAAAGCAAGGCCAACATTACTGGCAGAGGGGCCCTTTTCAAGGCCACTTACCTTATAGCCTGATATATTCTCAAAATATGTCACTGAACCCACTTTGGTCAGCATATCATTAGATGGGTAAGATAGTGTAAGAAAGATATTGGGGGTCATTACAAGTTTGGCAGTGTGGGAAAAGTGGGGGTAATTCCATTACCGTCACTTTTATTGCACCATCAAACTACAGGTTTGCCAGTGGGGGGTCCCTGATTTAGCTCCAGCCAAGAGCTGGAGGTAAATCAGGGCCACACTGACAGGTAACTGCCGGTATGACTGGGACCAGTAATACCGATGCCTGTAATAGTGGGATTCACCTCCATGGAGTCCTATGGTACTCTGCGGAATGGGAAAGACTGCCATGGCTAGCACCTGGAATATCCCAGTAATACTGGGCTATCAGGCGCTGGTAACAGTAGATCAGTTTGCCAGCATGATACCGGCAAACACATAATGACCTGCATTGTCTGCATATAGCAAATGTTTGTTCTCCATCTCACACATAGGAATTCCTTTGATAGCAGAAGAGTGTTGGATTTCATATGCCAATGGTTTCTTGGCGAGAGTGAGAACCTTAGACAATAGGGGAAATCTTGTCTTGTGCCGCTGGCAAGGGTGAGGGTGCGAGATTGAACATTTGCAACCACCAAAGTCAAGAAAGGGCTAAAAGTGGTCTATTATCCATTAGAGATAGTTCTCACTGAATGCAAATTCTGAAGGGAAGTTTATAAGTTAGAGCAATTCAACCTTATTGATTGTTTTTCTGCATCAATGATGTTTAAAGCTGATGCTTATACGTTCTTTGTGGCTTATATGATGTGGATAAGATGTCTCATATTGTCTGATGAGAATCTAGCAGCTATGAATCCTATCTGTATGGGTTAAAGAGTGAATGTAGGACTGTGTGAAATCTGCCTTGATCTTCATAAGGTTATTTACATCTAAGTAGAGCAGTTCTATGGGTCTATAACTACCACATACATGGGTGTCTTTCCCTTGTTAGTTAATGTTGGATATATTGGCATTTTAATAGACTCTGCCATTACCCTGTGGTCCAGAAAAGTGTGATAGGGCTTAGTGAGGATTGGAACCAGTGGAATAGCAAAAGTCTTATACATTTCTGAAACAAATCCTTTGGGCCAGTGCCTTTTGCATTTTTAAGAGCAGCGATTGTCGAGGTCATCACTTTTTCAGAAATTGGGCAAATCATTTCTTGAGCTGTTCTTTTCTAGTTTGGAATTAGTGCTAGATATAGAAAAGTGATTTAA
Organism: Ambystoma mexicanum; assembly: GCF_040938575.1. Lineage (NCBI taxonomy): Eukaryota > Metazoa > Chordata > Amphibia > Caudata > Ambystomatidae > Ambystoma > Ambystoma mexicanum. Next base: position 723,061,027 of record NC_090932.1, read on the forward strand.
TTAGCAGTCATTGCTCGGTTATTTAGATTAATAAGCTTACGGGCCAGTTTACATGCTTCCAACACTCTCTGGTGTGAGGGGCACTCGTATAAGTGCCCAGTAACACCACCCTACTTCTTTCCACCCAAATCCTTCCTCACTTGTGGTGACACCCCTCCAACTCATGGTCTACCACTAGCCCCATCCAAGTGATTTGAGGCTTTCTGCCCTGCCTGCTCCCTTCTCCCCCTTGCTTCCCCCTGTCATGCTTACCATCCACACCTAAACCCACTACCAACTCCACCTTCGACTGCTCCATGCGTGTTCCACCCACCCCTCTTTCTGGGTCTGCAGAGGCATGCATGATTTCGGGCAAGCATGATTCCCAACAGGCTGGTATTCAGGGCAGCCTACCAGGAATATCTTTCTGGGCAAATTGGTTACTTCCAACGCAAATATATCTGCAGTTTATGTTTATTTCCGAGTCATGCTATGGACCCGTCAGGGCAGCAGGAAACCCCAGTCTTTCTGTATAGAGGTAATTGAGATCATATTTATCCTTCATGAGTTTTCATAATGTTACACTATTTGGGGAATCTTGGTAGACTTTTTCAAGAGTTTTTATTTCATTTCCAAAGTTTGACTTCTCTTCCTGTTGTGCTTCTTACGGGAGTGCAATTTAATGATATGATAGTATATGATGAGTCATTTATAATGCGCCTTTATACAAGTGTAAAATGTCCTCTCAGTACTGCCTTCACTATATCCCAGAGAGTTGGACAGCTGATCTCCACTGAATCATTGAACGACATGTAATCTTTGAGAACCTCTTCATGTCATGTAATCTCCTCTTTTTCAACATACAAGGACGAGTTATGTCTCCAAGGCATCAAGGATTTGGTGGAACCTACTATTTATTGCCGGATATAGGACATCGGTTCATCCGAAAGGGCAGGATCAAGTATTATTGTCTACATCAGGTCAAAGGATGTAATTTTAAAATACATATAACACCACTCATGGAAAAAGTAAGGTGTCTTGGAGATTAGAACATCCAGTCTCTCGCTTTTGGCGTAAGGAGGCACTATGCATCAATGAGGCCAGATTCATTAATCATGACTGGAAAATCTTGTCAGTTGGATGTCAAACGGCACTCAGGAATACCTGTTATGTCCAAGGTGTGGTAATAACCAAGTGGTAGTCGAATAGGCACAAATTGTTCTTTGAATTTTAGTAAAAAATGTTTAAGAATCTGAACAGAGAGCACATACCAACAATATGTTTCCAGCTAGTGTACCAATCTATCTTCAGAGTCTTAAAGACACTATTTTACTATAAGTGTGATGAACTGACTTCTGCCATGCAGGAGCAAAAGGATAAGTAGTGGCTAAACTGGCTACTCAGCCTCCACACTTCTTTTTTTTGTTATTGTTTATTGGTTAAACAAAACATTCAACCTTAACAATATATGGCCCTCCCACTTCTACAACACAAGAGTGATCCCAATTATAAAGGTGAAACTGGCCCAGTTAATAGATATACCTCCTTCACCTTTTGTGATAATGTGGATTGGGAGAAGGCTGTACTCTCAACGGGGGCATGAATGTGATCCAAACAGAAACGTACAACAGAAAAGTACAAAAGTACAAAATAAAGGAATGTCCAAGCAATAACTTAATTAAACACATCAATATACAACTAACTATTCAAAGCACTCTAAAACAATCTGCTGCAAAGAAATCCAGGAAAATGCAGAGTATAATAGAAGCAAGCACTCTGGGTAATCAGCAGGGTGGAAAAAGGCAATAATGTACCACAATGTCAAATAAGATATGTTTTTGCAAGAAAAGGGATCAACAGTGACCTAAACAGTCTGTAGGGCCCAAAGATGGACATGGGGGAGTTACAAGTCAATAATATCTTTCTGAAATTTTTGGGAGACTCAACAGCATCAAAACAGTTATCTCCTTGGGCAAGTGTCTAGAACCAGGTTTGGTTGTGTCCAGTTCTATTGATCCAAGTGGCCAACAGGCATCGACTTGGTTAGAAGTGTCAGCTCATAGCAGTTCAAGGGCAGCATTTGAGCGATGCAGTTTGGAAAGCTAGCCATTGTCGAGATGTATCTGCTGGTAAGGGTCGCTCCAGTGGCTCAAGTCGAGGTGCAGTGATGGTTCGAAGCTTTGATCATGATGGTAAACTCAGCAGCAACTCAAAGTCATTTGTAACCACTGGTCTGGGTCGTTGCGGGACTCATTTCCTTCAATTGATTCGAGACGAGGTCCGGTAATGAGTGATGATTCGAGCCAAACAGGTGATGGGCTCAGCTTGGGGCAATGCAGCATCAATCTTGTTCGGAGATGTAAGCAACAGAGATTCGAAATCAAGTGAGTGCCAAAAAGCAGAAATGGTGGTCCTCTTTGTTAAGACAGCTGTCAGCTGTCAGCAATTATTTTAAATTCTTTTGAAGCAGTATGACGGCTAAACATAGGGAGCCTCCCTGTCCTGGTTCTCAGGATGCTGTGAATACCCAATCCATGGGCTCATGGGCAGTAACATTCTTTAAAGAAAGATTGTTTTGCAAACACACTGCGCACAGAAACAAAATGGAATATGATTGGTGGGATATTTAATCGATACTGAGGTAGCCTGACACGTGTTTCGAGCGACTTGCTCTTCTACTGAGGCTGAGGTGAGGGTTTCCTTTAGTTTAAACACCCAATTTAGGTAAGCAAAGATAGAAATGAAATCGTGGGCTCCACTGTATTATGCAGTTGCAAGGATGGATTGATAAGGCGTATTCACATTGTCACAGCGTCTCCGCCGCATGTCATGATTCCTATATGGATATATTTATATATTTGTAATATATTTTTGATTTTGTTTGTCTTCTCAAAAATTAATAAAAAACTTAAATTCCACGTTTATCTAAACAAGTATCAAAATCACCCTCCAAAGCTTACACTGGGGCTGATGCCTCTCAATGGCCCATGTCAATTTTCTAATCACGGTTTTCAGATCCTTCAGTACCAATTAAACTTTTGAGCTTCCTTGATTGGCAGTGCACACTGTGCAAACAAATGCAATGCTCTTGTATTGTATACCTGATACATTGTTCTACCCATCTTCTGCTTGAGATATTATGCAGGAAAGAGACATTAACACTCTTCCTAGGGTAGATGTTTCATATTTCTTTTTTTCTTTCATCCTTTACGTCCACACCACTGCACCTAACTTTCATCACATGTTACTGAAATCAGTAGAAAGTGATGTAAGCACATACAATAGACAGAATATTGGAGAAACATAAGAACATGAAGCCTGATTCTTGCCTCGCCACAGGTTAGATGTCTTACTAGCGGTAGACTGGGCAATATTAAATGATACACTGCTTCAACTCTATATTTTTGATAAGGGAATTTGGCTAACACCATAAAATAAACATGGCCAAACTACAAAGGAACGCAAATGTGCCTCTTTCAATATACACCCCGAAATGACACTGAACATGCTGATAGAGTAAATTTACAGTTAATAATATCACACTACAACCGACTTGAATACTTACTACTTCATTTAAATAAATCTACAACTATGCATAGACATACCACTTCCAGGTTTTTATATTCAGTGTCCCCTTTACCACACACACACACACACACACATGGTTACCAACACACATAGAGAATAAGACCAACCCTTATCAACAGGTCTCACAGAAATAAACCATTGGATGAGTAGCAACAGCTTTAAAGTCAACCCAGACAAAACAGAAATCATGATCAGGTACAACGACCCATCAAACCAACATCCCATTCCATGGCCCACCAAAATGGGAAATCAACCAAAACCTTCTAAATTGTTCAGAAACCTTGGCATATTAATGGACAACGGCTTAACACTCGAACCACAAAACATAGGTGCTTCTTCCAACTACACACAATCAAGTAGGATACTACCATACTTCACCTTCCCACAAAGAACACTTGCCATCATCTCCCTCATCATGTCAAGAATAGACTACGCCAACAGCATCTATCGTGGAATGGTGGATTACCTTACCAAAAAACTACAATTAATACAGAATGCAGCAGCAAGCCTATCCATCAGTGTCACTAAATGAGAGCACCTCACACCAGTACTGAGAACCCTAAATTGGCTAGCAGTCAAAAATATGTTTTTCATCAAAACACCCCTCATAACCCACAGAGAAACCAATCCACAGTCAAAGATCGAAATTCAATCAGGAAGAAATCTTCATCTACAAACAAACCAAGCACTTAGGTCCAACAACAACATTCGCATTGAACCAAAACAATACTCAAAGCAGAAATTTGGTGAATCCACATTCTCCTGCATCTTGACAAAACTTGGAACTCACTCCTGATGGAAATACAAACAACACAAATACAAACAACAGAAGATCGCTAAAAATTCAGAAAATCGCTATAAACATGGCTTTTTAACTCAGCGAGCTAAACAGGAAACATAGTTGGAGGGAAACCGTGAACACAACACAAGAGGAAACTCCCAAAGCAGCTAAAAACGTAATGAACTGAAACCTGATCGGTCCAACGAAATAAAGCATTTTAACACAAACCACCATAAAAGAATATGAACCCTGCCAGACCAACAAAACCACTGTACAGAAGGGCATTGTCTACTAACATCACTAACTAATCCTACTGAAAACGTTCCAATATCCTGCATACTCATCATCAAGCACCAAACAAACCACAGATTCTAAGGCAGCAGAAACCTATCACCACCACAAAATGCATGCATTCAGCAACACCCAAATAAACACAACACACTACAGAAAACACATGCAAATCACCCCACACTTGCTCATACAACAAAAACCATCTAATGCCTTGGTATGCATTTTGGTAAAAACAAGCCCAGCACACAGTGACCGGTTTTACCACACTGAGGCAACCAACAGCACATCAAAGCTCTCTATCGCTTTCACTCTCTATACCACTAATTAAGCCCACTAAGCCCTCATTCCTTTTCGGATCCACCAGGGCACCTGGAGACCCTGAAAATGACAGCGCTGCTTGGTTTAAATCACAATTACATAACATAAAATAACATTAGTGTACTTGATCAGCTGTACTGTTGGAGCTTTGCAGACTGATTAAGAAATTCCATGGCACTGAATAATTATTGATGTACACCACTAGATGGCACTCATGTCATACAAAACGGAGGGATGTCCATAGTAATGCACAGTTTATCTGGCCTCAGTTTAATGACTTACTGTGAACAGTATTCTTTGCTTTTGTGCACGTCCTAGTTTGATGTGTTTCACAAGAAAATATCAACATTTAACTTGGTTAAAGGTCCTTTTCAGACAGATTCTTTGATAAAAATAAAAAAAATATTCACTGGGAAGAAAAGCATTACAGTTTTTACCAAGAATTTGTTTTAAAAACATATTGTGCTCCTTCTAAAACATGATTTATATTGTATCTTGGATTGGAAAAAAACATTCAAATTTCAATTCACAAAGCACTTTAGCCACATAATGACAGTCACATGTCTCAGCTCACCTTCTGATAACACTGTTTCACTGCACTCAAATACATTTACATGATGCATTTTACCACAATATGTTCCAGTATTCTGCCAGTTTAAGAAAGCATTTTCATGTGAGCTGTGACTAAAATATCATTACTGTCTGCAGAAATATATGCCAGTGCCCCTATTTAAGAACGCACATCATGTTGGATTTGCCATAATGCCATAAGCAAAGTCTTTGCCATTGTAAGAAAAAGTGCCCATACTGACTACACCAATGTCTCCCCAGTAAGAACACTCATCATGTTTGCTTTGACCAAAATGCATGTACAATGATACACCCACTGTAGGAAATCATGTTCCTACTGGCTGAAAAAATATAACCCACCCCCACAGAAGGACGCTCATCATTTAGGATGTTCTCATAGTACTAGTAAAAATGACATACAACTGTAAAAAACTGTGTTCATATTCTCCATCTTCTCTGCACCAATGTAGGCCCGCCCCATGTAAAAACACTCACCATATTTGTTTGCCAATAATGTCACCCAAAAATGCTTTTTCAGAAGAAAGTACGGCCATTGTGACTTCACCACTATAGGCCAGTATCCCCAAGTAAGAACATGCATCGAGTTAATTTTCCCATAATAATAGAAAAATGCTATACCAGTGTAATAAAACATGGCCTGGATTGGTGCAGCCAGTATGGACATGTTATCCAAACATTGATGCAACCATTATGGACATCTGGCCTATATTGGCTACACCAATTTAGGCCAGCATCCCCATTAAGAACACTCCTCATGTTGAATTTCCCTATAATGCCAGTTAAAGGTTTATGCCACTATAAAAAAAAAACATGTGCATACTGGATACATCATAGTATCATCCCACATGACTTAAGAACACTGAAAATTGATTTTTTTCCCATATGCTACTAGAAATGCTTTGCCACTGTAAGAAAACACATACACTCTGGCCACACCTAAGTTCCCCCACGACATAAGAACACTAATCATGTTCGTTTCCCACATAATGCCAGTAAAAATGCTTTGCCACTGTAGGTAAACATGTTCATATTGGCTACATCAATGTACCCCCCAAATCATGCTCGCACTTCGAGTCAACTAGTTCACACTTATGTATAAACATGTACATGACATGCTAACATGCACAGCTCATTTCGTCTACTTGCATGCTCACCCTATACGGAAACATGCACACTGCACTATAATCCAACTGCACATACATTCTCAGGTGTACTCATACATTACAATATACACAGTGCGCTTGTCCAATTCACAAGCACACTTACAGACTTGTCACACAACCCCTTGAATGCATGCATATCAAAAATACTCATGCACATACATACCGAAACACATTTACACAAAGCAATCATTTTGTTCTTACCTGCTTGACACCTGGAATCCAACTCAAGACTCCTGCTAACTCAGCTTCTAATGCCCCCCTGGCTCATATGCACCCTGCAGAGAGAAACCAGGATGCAAGGGAAGGTCTTTTTGTTTCCTTGCATGTGCAATTGAGATGGAGCACCACCATATTTCTGTCCAAAGGCATCCTAAAGTGCGGCCAGATGGATAAGCACCCACACACATTTGTCAGCCTGCAGTATCCCAGTAGAAATCTTCCTTGCCGAAAGACCATCTCTAGCTGCGTATAAACTAAAGTGAATCACTAGAATGCAGGCACACACAAACCACAGTGACTGCCATGCTTTTTGGAAACATGAATGGACATTGGCTGCAGTCACACATTTTCTACGATACCTGATTGAGGAGATTCTGCTAATAATATCACCCTCAGAAATCACCTCAATGGTCAAGGATCAATGTCCTAGCTGTAACCTGTTGCTCTTTATATACAATAGGGGACAATGCGACAAAAGATCCAGACTTGCCCTCAGCCAATTAGAATCAACTTGATCCCTTGTGGGTGAATATAGCACCTGCAATACTCTTGAGCACCTCATGTCAAACTAGTTATTCTAAGATTCCAGTTGATCATGAAACGTATTCATTAATGCCTAATTGATGAGGGCTAAAGAGTGTTCGTTGCTAAAACATGAGCCATTATACTTAACATGAGCCTGACTTGTATGTAATCTGTATATAATTGTACATTAACTTTGATTAGATCTAAAATATCCTGCATATATGTTTCTCTTAGTATGTCTTTGCCCAACTTCCACTCATAGTGTCTCGTCTTTTAAAATAATGAGAAGCTCCAATAACAGATTTTGTGTTGTTGTCTGGGTTCAAAATTCAGCTTAGATATGGCAAATTGTCACTTTTTAAAACACCCACTTTAGTCATCAGTGTCAATAATTATAAAGACACCAAAAGCACAAGCTATTCTTTTGACATCTGGTCTTTGCCTACAAAATGTAAAAAGGTCAGATTACTTGGAAAGTATATATTTACTCAATTCTCATCGTCCTCTGGACCATCAATGATCTGGTAGTCTCTGGACAGGATTGTGTTCTTCTTTCACAAATGGAAAATAAATTGATTTTATCTTTAAAGCATCACAGGATTCTCCAGTAGGCCTGTATGTCTCCCTGTCTGTGAGACCCTGATAATGTACCATGCAACACTGACACCCCCATGGCCAGGTTTCTTAATGGGTCTTTTTTGTAGGAACAGTCCCAGAAGAGGTGGTACACTGCCTCATCCACTGAGAACCCTCTTGAGCAGTTCTCGAAGTCCAGTGGCTGCTCCCATGACAGATGTCGCAGCCATGTTATCCACACATCCAAAATCTGAGGCTGTCGAAAACAATTATACATGGTTCATGTTTACAAACACTTTAATGTCAGGATTAGTGTACTATGCTGTCCATCTTGGAACGATAACCTTCTGCCAGAAAATAATTTATAATCTTAATCTAGAATTTGATAATGATGTTGTTTACCAAAGGACTACTGAACCATTGGAATTTGCCTGTAACGCAGCCCAGCCATAACTCCAGAACGGTTGCAGGTGATATCCCTATCCTTGGGTGCCTGTCTCCCATGTAGGTCGACCATCCCCAAATCCAGCGGCAGTCTCAGGGAGCCCAGGACTGTCAGTGGTGATGTTCCCAACTTTGGGCACCTGTCTCTAATGTGGGATAAGCGTCCACAAGTCCAGTGAAGGTCCTATAGAGCCCTGCAGTGTCCCCATCCCTCCCAGGGGGGAACAACTGTAATGCAGCCCAGCCAGAGCTCTAGGATGACCGGAGTGATGTGTCCGGCCTTTAGTGTCTGTCTCGCACCCCCACCCCACCCCCAGCTCAGCAGCAGTCACAGGGAGCCCCGGCGGGGTCCTCATCCCTCCCTGGATGGAAAGACTGTAATGCAGCCCAGCCAGATCACTAGAACAGCCGGGACTGCTGCCCCGGACTTGGGCATCTGGCACGCATGTGGATCAACTGCCACCCAACCCAGCGACGTTCCCAGAGAGCCCATGCTGGCTTTCCATCCCCAAAGGGAAAAGCTCTAACAATCTCTAACGTGGCCTGACCAGGGATCCAGGACGGCTGGGGGTACTGCGACGGACAAAGGGTGAAACAGTCACCCAACCCCATCTTTTCCCTGTTGGCTTAGTGCTCCTTACTGCTTCCCACGGTTGCACAAAATGGGGCCAGGCCCTCAAGTTTTCCCTCCCCCCAGGGAAGCAGCAAGAATCTGCCCCTCCCTGGTGTGGATTTCTTGGTGGGCTGGTCCAAAGGCACCAGGCTAACCCCCCAATTATCCCAAGTGTGCCTGTTTTATTTTCTTTTTGCTTTCCTTGTGGGAAAATGGGTGCAAAACAGCACCCATCTCCCCCCAAAGAAGGAAAAACATTTCGGATTTTTTTTTTTGTGGGGCAGAGGGCTGTTTAGCCTGGTGGTGGGGCACCCCACCCCCAAAATTATTCCCTGGTGGACCAGTGGTGATTGCTGGTTGAGGATCGAAAGATTCTCGACCAGCAATTTCCTTCAGTGGGGCTTGTTGGAAAGGGGGGGCTCTCCCCTTTCCAACAAGCCCTCACTCAAGGACATCAGCTAGAAATGCTTGAGCAGCATGCAAAAGCTTAGCTGCGATATTCACAGGCTTTACATCACTTCCTGTCGACGTTGGCGCATGTAGCACGCATGCCGGCGCCCTCAATCAACGTCATCACGGCCACCCCAGACTCCCAGGCACAGAAGGGGAGGTCCTTCCCGTCACTGCCTGGGGGTCAGATGGATCAAGTGAGCAGCAGGGGGAGGCAACACGCTCTCCCAGGCTAAGCAGTGGGGAGGACAAGGTATCTCGTCCCCCGCACTCGAAACATAGTGCGGAGGATGAGATAGCTCGTCTTCCGCACTTAAGGGGTTATTATCGCAAACATTTACACCCGTGTCTCTTGCTGGGTTGCAATTGCTACTTCATATTTTTGCTTTCCAAGTTTACCTGCCAGGGGTCTTCATATAAACATCTCTTGTGAAATTGCCTGGTCAATTTTTAGTTCAGATATCTCTTTCAATGTTTGTGTTATTTTTAGTCTCGTATTTAGATCATTGCTATTCCATGACATTCCCTTCATTTCTTTCATTTCAGTTGTTTTTTTATTACAATTTTTCTTTTCACTTTGCTGAACCCAATATGTCCCCCTTTTCAACCTCTGTATCTCTTATCTATACATCCCCTCTATTTAACAAATGTATTACCTTCCAGTAGCCTCCATCCTTTGACCCCTTGGGGTCCTTGAGACACACACTTATCATTGGAATGTCTTCAGGTGTCAGGTTGGGCTCTGCTGTTTTAGAGCATTTGCTAATCTCTGTGTTATCCTTTATCTCATATTGTGCTGCCTCTGCTTTAAAGATCTTCATACAAGTTGCTTTATGTCCTTGCTCTGATCTCAGTTTTTTCTAAGGTCTATTTGATCTATTGCCCCTTTGTTTCTTTTTAAGAGAATTCTGTTGTTTCAAAGGGACAGCAACATTACTGGCATGTTTAGTTTCTGATTCATATAATTCTTTCAATTTGGCTGGCTGCTTGAAATATGTCTGTGGTCCTGCTCTTTGAAATCAATTTATCAATGGTTTTATCTCTTATCTTTTTGATCAGTGATTTTGAAAATATCTAGTAGAACTATGAATCTATATGCATGATGTTGCATTAATATTGGACCCGAAATTGCCTCCCATTGCTATATATAAGCATGGCAGCATGCCCATAATAGGCGGTGGAATATTATGGATGAGCCGAGGCAGCCCAGTGAAAACACAGAGCGCTCCCCCAGTTGCAGCAAGCAGCTGAAGGAGTGCTCCTGGGCTGGATTGAATGTCAAAAGTAAACATGGTTTGCCTTTGACAGTTTACAGTCACTAGTGCACATGTCCAATGGACCATGAAGGACCTGAGGCATTTTGCTTCCCTAGTCAGGCCTGACCCATTGGGGATGCAGGATTGGGCTGCAGGATGTATTGTCCCTAGGGGATGATCTTGCACCCCTATGACCTTGGAAACCTGGTAGCTCTCTATAATTCTTGGTTACTATTGCATGATGTGCCAGAGCCAGAGGGCCAACACCAAAAGCATAGTCCAGACTGGGGTTTCAGGTAAGAAAAATCATGTATATAACTGTGTATCCATGTGTATGTGTATGCATGAGTTTGCATTGTCTGTAAGTGTGAGTGTGTGATTGAGAGAGAGCATGAATGGTGTATGCAGTGTATGGGAATGTGTATGAATGCGATCTGGGTGCACTTCTGAATGAGAGAGTGAAAGTGTATGAATACATGCTGTGTAAATGCAGGTGTGGCTGGCTGGGAATGAGACTCTGATTGGGAGTTCATGTTTCCTTGCTGGGGTATGGTATTTTTGACGGTGCATAAAGAGTAAAGCCAACACACTGAATGTTTTGATGTGTGTGTGGAGGTTTATATTGTGGCATGGAATCTTGTTATTGTGCACCAAGGGAACAGCAAACATAATTAATGTTAATTCCTGTACAGACTGGCCTATATTGTTGCAGGCAGTCTGGATATATATTTATTGTGGAATGGCACTTTTACTGTGCCTTAAGGGTAAAGCCAGCATGATAAGTGTGATGACTTGGCTGGATTAGCCTACATTGATGCAGCCAGTCTAAATATATATTCTTAGTGTGGCATGGAATTTATGTTAATGGGCCCAAAGGGCAAAGTAAACATGAGAAATGTTATTACTTAGCTACACTGTTCTGCATTTGTGCAGCCAGTCTAATTACATATTCCTTATGTGGCAAGGCATTCCTTTAATGAGCAAGCATTATTATCTGACTACACTGGCCTACAGGGGTGCAGCCAATCTGGCTCTATGTTTAAAGTGGTTTGGTATTTTGCACTGGGCATCAAGGGTAAAGCCAGCATGATGAGTGTTATTATGTAGCTAGACTGGCCTAGACTGGTACAGCCAGTCTGGATATATTTTTAGGATATATTTTCAGGATATATTTTCTTACTGCTGCATGCCAATTGTTACAGGTATCAAGGATAACACAAGCATGACGAGTCTTGTTAAGTGGCTAGACTGGCCTAATCTGGTGTGGATATTTTGTCTTCCTTCGGCATGGTATTTTTTAATAGACATCAAAGGTAAAGCAGCATGAGTGCTCCTGGGCTGGATTGACTGGCCTACACTGGAGCAGCCAGCCTTGATATATTTTCTTACTGTTGCATGGCCTTTCTTAATAGCATAGCCAACAGGAGTATACTTGTGTATGATAATACTAGCATACATTGGTGCAGGGTGCATGAACATGTATGGGAATGGCCATCATTAACATTTTTTATATAGTAACATATATTTTAGATAGAGGCATCATGAACATGTGTTGGGAAATGCTCCTGTGCCCTCTTGGTGTCTTGAATTTAATGGATTTTTAGATGTGTTACGCTACAAAACTGATTGCAAACTGTGACTACTTTGTACCCAATTTTTCACAGAGGATGTGCTAAAAAATGCACCATTTTTAACCATTATTGAAAAGTATTTCCCAGGGGGTGAACATCCAGCACCCGTTCCCTTGCCTGGAATCCCATTGTTTTAGTCAGGCTCCCTCACTGCACTTGGTCACTCCCTCATAATTGAGGGAAATATATCTGCCCCTCCAATTGAAAATTCAAAAGTCACCACTGCAATACCTGCTAAAATGTACCAAAATTCTATGCGGTTAATTACTTGAGCAAGATATCTAAGCTAGACTAGTGTGTGTTCACTAGATTTGCCCAGGTGCTGTTTCCACATCCCCAAATAAACCAGTGTGTTTTAAGACTGTATTTATTAACTGTCTGTCCTTTCAACTCCTTTCCATATGGAATTCATAGCGTTCTTGTATTCTAAGTAATCGACTAAAGTCACTTCATACCTTGAGTTGTTAAATTCATTCGCTAAGGCTTCTACTTGTAACTTTGTATTCCGTTCCCTAATGTTGTAATTTGTTGTCTGATCACTTAATTGCAGAGGTTATAGTATCAATGTGTGTATGTATATTTGTAACTACACAGTGATTGCCTTCTAATGAACTTTGCATATCCATTAGTCAACAGTAAATATCATTACTATCTTTCATTGGTAGGTATACAAACCCCGTCATTTTATTCTGTTGCCTCTTCATCTGGTTTCTGGATCAAGTCTCTTTCCTTAACGCAATAGTTCTTTTGTTTTTCTGATTCATTTTGCCTTCCGCTTTTCCTGATTATTCTTTTTTTTGTCTCGCTGTTCCTTCTATGCTGTTTGCCCCTCATACGGGTTGAGTCATTCATTTTTCCAAGTTTAAGTCTTTTCACTTTGGAGATCATCATTTTCCCGTTTAACCTCCGAGGCTTTGTCCAATATGCAAGGTTTCTAAGGAAAAAGTGCATACCTGTTTCCTTTTCACGTTCATTGGCTGCTAAGGTTTACTTTATCATATCCATCACTTTCCTTAACGCTAGCCATACTTCCATCGGTTTTGCCTCTCACCTTCGATTCTGTCGGATTCATCAGCTAGAGTGACATTTTTAGAGGGCACTAGGGAAGCACATTAATTATATTATGATCGCAACCCATCATTGGGATAGAATCATTGATATTGAAGTCATAAACCAAGAAGATAGTGATCATTACCGATTGAGCGTGATATGTTGTTTGGGAGTGAAAAAGATCATAGGCACTGTCTACCAGTATTTATTGGTATAAAGTAAATGCCCAATCATTTTATGGATATAAACTAAGAGAAGTCTCACCCTTAATTCTAGAATGTTTGAAAGGCATGTCACCAACCACATATATTGCAGCATATGAAGATATGGCAAGAGTCATCTCCAAAAGGATGAGCAAAAATGTCTTGCCCAAATGGCTCAATAAGGGTTTGATGCAGAATGTAATGAAGCGAGGAAACAGCTATCAGAGGACCCGCAGGCTGTTTATAGGGATAGTACACGGATTAATGTAAAAAGTAGGGGATACGTTCACAAATGACTAGGAAGAAGGAATTGGAAGGATCTCTTGGAGGTTGTGAATCACAAGGATCGTAGTGCCTTTTGGGTGTTGGTCTCTAAGGCATCAAATCCAACCAGGAACCAGCAGATTCAGACCAATGTGCAAGCAAAATAGTGGCTCCCACTATAGTAGCATTTTCTGGATGGCCGCCCAAGGGGAAGTAGGCACTACTAGACTGATTAATAAGGTAAGGAGATTGGAAGATGTGAGATCAAAGGCCTTCTTTTGCTACGCAGATTTTATAAAAGCAATTAAGCATCAAAAAAACAAATAAGTCCCCTCGGCCAGATTTTATTCCTTGCAATCGGTTTATATGTCAAATATTGATTTATGGGCTCTGATTTTATACAGCTCTTTTCTGGCCATAATATAGGGTAACGTAATTCCTGATTCATGGCATCTGGCGATTATCATACCAAGTTATAATAATAATAATAATTTGGCATTTATATAGCGCTACGAACCCTTAGGTATCTGAGCGCTGCTTATTATTACCCACGGTGTGTGGTGCTCATTTATCGACCTCGGAAGGATGAAACGCTGAGTTTGGCGCTGCCGGGATTCGAACCTGCGTTCGCAGGCTCTGCACTGATGTCAAAGCGAGCGCTCTACTCGCTGTGCCACTTGACCGGCGTAAAAAGGCGATAAAGCTAAACCTAAATCATATACCTGAATGTTCCTATTAGAAGGAGCCTCAAAGATCCTGGACAGTGTTTTTTGAGACCACCTATTGTTTTGGATCACTTTATTGGATGTCAAGGGGGATTCCCACCTTGGCTTCAGTGAGGGCTTAGGGACATTAAATCAAGCCCTAAACATTTTGCTTATTATCTCCAAATATATTATAAATAAGGGGTGTTCTATGTATATGGTCTTTATAGATTTCTCTACAGCATAGAATTTAGTAAATAGGGAAGTGCTATGGGCAATCTGTTTAGAATTGGACATCGCAGAAGGGATTTTAAGTTATTAGCAAAGCTGTATGCAAACACTAAATGCACAGTCAGATTTGTGCCAGGTGGGCGGTGTACAAACCCCTTTGGTACACATAGAGGCCTCCAACAGGTACATTGTAAACACCAGTTTGATTTAATTAAATATGTGCATGTCTCAAGTGAAAGTGGGCCCTGTACCTCCAAACATGAATTGGTGACATTTCCAGAACACGCAAGTCCAGATGTACCGTGTATTGGCAGTAGAAGCTTACCCCTGTAGGCGTATGCAGACAATGTTGTGCTTTTTAAAGGATACCAAATGCATTACAGATCTTAATGATTGCTGATGCTGGTTTCATGCCCAGTAGGACATTAAAAATGAACGTTGCTAAGTCTGCAGTTATGGTGAGGGGGGAAAGCTTGCAAGTACACTAGAGTTTTAAAGTAAATGGCGCACCATTGGAGAGAGTCCAGAACTTTGATTACTTGGGGTTTTGTTGTAATGTGTGTGGTAATGGCAGATAGCACATCAAGAAACAGGTGAAAAAGATGGCGTACTCATCAGTTTGTCAAGAGAATAAGATCTCAGCCAGTTTCCATGATTAACTAATGTTCAGGGAAATAAGGCCTAGTTCAAATCGAACCATTGCCACTGGTACGCAATCTGGAAGTGGTAGAATTCATCACCAAAAGCGGCCTTCCAGTTTGTCCCAGAACATTTTCTGAAGTATCTTTTTAGACTTTGGGATAGCCTTCTGGTTGGAATAAGTGAGTGCAAGAAGGCAGGAGAATTTAGCATATTTAGTTAATATGAGTTTTGTTTGTGAAATGGCTGTAGTTAGTTTTAGATTAATGTCAGCAATATATCCATCATCATTAGGTTGATCGTTTATATTATTTCCAAGATAAATGTATTGATGCACCACCTGTAATTGTTCAGCGAGTGAAGTCCAAGTCAAAGCAAAGTTTTGGTCACAGATCGTAGTTTCACACAATGCATAACTTTAGTTTTAGACAGATTGATTTGCAACTGGTTTTCCTGAGCATAGGTGCCCAACTCGTCAAGTAATCTTTGGAGACCTTTAGGAGTTCTAGACAGCAAGGTGAAGTCATCTGCATAGAATAACCATGCAACCAGTTGGGCTCCTAGTTTAGGAGCGTCTGTAATTATATTGATACATTCTCCTCGACATACTCTTTCATGTCGAGGATAAAGAAATGAAAGATCGTTGAGGCTAAGATGCAACCTTGCTTGGGACCTCTGAAGGTAGGAATGTGATCAGAGAGAAGGCCATTTAGTGTGAGATGGACTTGTATGGATGTAAATGAATGCAGCAGGTATATTAAATTTACAATGGTTGGGGGACATTTAGTCTGTATCTGTTTTTTCAATAGTATTTGTCTTGAAATGGAGTCGAAGGCCGACCGAAAATCTATAAAGGCTAGATTCAATGACTGCTTTGATTGTATGCAGTGAGCTTTCACAGTGGCCACTGTCAAGAGATTAATACCAGTGCCAAATCTGGCAATAAATCCAGTCTGAAAGGGATCTCGATGATGGGTTTTTAAGGTCCAATCGTTAAACTCTCTCAAGATGAACCTGGCGAAAATCTTACCAGTGGCATTAAGGAGGGCTATTGGTCTATAATTCGTGGCTATAATTTGTGCGTGGTTTTCTATCACCCTTTGTTTTGAAAATGTTAAACTGGAGAAGGCAGTCGAGCAGACAATTGCTTGTCATTTTGCTAATTTTTAAAGTGAAAATGCAGTTTGCTATATAACGAAATATTCCCTAATGCCTCCATCACAGTATCTGATAAGTGGCTCTGATCCAAGTTTCAGAATCGTTTTGTAAGCTTTTTTGTCCCACTCTGGTTACTGTGGTCCTCCTACTGAGGCTCCCCTCCCTATACGTAATCAAGTCATTACCCCTTCAATGGGGACCCTCATCAACGTTCTCACTAATGATGACATACCAAAGCATAGGGTAATGGGCACAAGCTAAACATTATTGATGAGAATCAATAAGCTTCAGTTGCCCCTAACATTGTGGAGCACTTAAAATGTCTCTGTATCTTTCAGGCAATGGGAAGTAAATGTAGAGGAGGAGGCCCTTGTGGTCGCCTTGCTGATATCAATAATGGTCACTCCATGTGACCTTGCCCAGGATGCTCATAGAGGTTGGGATCACCTGTCCTGTACTATAGAAGGAAATTTAAGGGCTTCCATGTCATATTCTTACACAATGACTACTATAGAACACTCGCCAAGGATGAAAATGTCTGGTTTAGTATCTCTTCTAATTGTAGAGAATCTGACAGAGAGGCCATCAATAAACCTTTAACATTAAGTGAGTATATGCCTGACTCTAAATCCTCACTCCTCATGCTAAGAGCTAGCAGTATCCCCTTGTGGGCCAGATGGTAGGATAGGACATTTTGGGGAAAACACCCTGGGTTTGGCCTGATAACTATTGTGGCTGTGAGTCTACAGAGGTAAGGCTCTCTAGACACTAATGACCCCAAATCCCCACACCATGTCACGGAGATAATCCTCACAGGGAATAACACCTGAAAAGAGACACAGAATAAATCAATATAATGTCTTAGTTCAAAAGGGAACTTGAAGGGAACTTCAAACCACTGGAAAATCTCAGAGTGATAAATATGCCTCTATTTGCAAGTTAAATAATATGAACCCCCTTCAAGAATCTTTAAACCAGAGGTCCAATACTAGATAGGTCATCCCAGGGGTGAGTAAAAGCTCTTATAGTTGACCACTAGGTGGCAAGTCTGGAAACTGTCAATCCCTTTTGAGAACATTGCAGAAGGAAATCCAAGAACAATGAACTGCTGGTAGGTGACAAGTGCATGTACTGTTGTTGCAAGGTTATCTGGCCCATTGTACAGCCTGTGCCCCATGCTCTGACTAACCTAGGGAGCATAGCCCCAGCCCCTCACGTCCAGGCTGTTGATATCAATTGATGAGAAACCATCTGTCCCCGAGGGCAGATGGGTGAATGTGGCGACTTGTTTGTGCTCTTGTTGTTATGTTATTTAAGAATGTAAGACATATTTACCGTGTCCAGTGTGAGGCACTAACAAATCCCCTATCAGGTTCCTGGGTGGCAGAGGTAGTGGAGGCAAGGCATACAGGAAACTGAGAGGCCATTGGCATTATATGGTGCCTGTTCCCCAGCTCCTGCTAACAAAATAGAGGGATGGGCAGTTGGACCTTGAGGCAAAAATGTAGCCTTTGGCCTAATTAGTGCCCGGCTTAAAGAGTTACATTGCTGGTCCTGGTTACTGGAAAGTAATAAATTAAAGATGCAGACCCCAGGGTAGTGGGTAAAAGAGTGTATTTATTGTTTGTGTTGGTGTTGTGTGTTTACGTAAGTTTAACAACTTTGGGGTTCTGGATTCAACCACCCTGTTCCTCCCTGGGAATAAAACCATGATGTAAAAACAATATTCAGAATCTCCCCTGGACTAGGAATACACTGGGCAGGGGAGAAAACTTTGAAAATGGGAGGAAACAAAACCATTGGGGTTTAATGGTTATTTACTTATTTATGTATCTATAAAGCGCCAATGCCCTTAGGCACCAGGGTGCTTCATGTACACATCCGACCAAAAGACAAGACGGCATATGGAGCTACAGGTGATTAGGAAGGAGAGGGGCGTGAAAGTCTAGTGAAACAGGAATGCCTTAAACTGGTTCCTAAAAGCTTGCTGTTTGGTTTCCAATGGCAGTGTTATTGGTAAAGAGTTCCAGGCTTGGGTCGAGAGGATGTCAAAGGATCTGCTCAGACCTCCCCTCTTTTTACTTCTGGGTACAATTAGCATGCCCATATTGCTGGAACATAGTTGCCTGGATGGTTTGTTGATTTTTGCCTTGAGATATGTTGGAGCATTTCCGTCAATGCAGCTATTTATCACGTTAAATACCTTGAACTGTATTCTTGCTGATACCAATAGCCAGTGCAGTTTTCTTCTGGTAATGTGTTCCCATCTAGGGATGTTGTAGATGATGCATACAGCTTAATTTTGTATTGTCTGAAGTTACTTGATACAGTGGTATTAGCCCCGACCAGAAGAGAGTTACAATAATCAAAGCAAGGCAAAATAAACGCTCTTGTCAAAGAAGTCCTGTTATTTTGAGACAGGAGGGGTTTGGCCTGCTGCAGAGCTCACTGTGGCATTCATGTGTACTCCCAGTGTTTTAAATTTATCTGGGATTTGTATCCAATTTTTGCCGATATTCATGTGGTAATATTCCGGACTAAGTTAAGATCTAGCAAAAAATGAACCAAAGATCATCAGTTCTGATTTTGATGGATTCAGGCACATTACTTTTTGTGTCAGCCATCTATTAATTAGGTTGTATATGCGGTTTAACTCTGCCACATCCTGCTCATAGTTTCCACTCAGTTACATAAGGAGTTGCATGTCATCTGCATATTTAGAGAAATGTAGGTTGAAGGCAGTCAGGGGATCGCACAGGAGCTTGATGTAAACATTAAGCAATGAGGGGGATAAGCAGGCCCCCTCCAGCACTCCATCCTGTACCGGTTCCAGAGCTGAAGTTGCCTCACCTCAACATACTCTAGATTTCCTATTTCCAAGGAAGGAACCAATCCAATCGGTTGTCTCTTTAGAACATTGCCTGAAAGTACGCAGTCCAGTCCAGAAGGAGGGTGTGCTCAAGCAGATCGAAAGCTGCAGACAGGTCCAAAAGTATGAGTGGGGCTGATTTTCCTTCGTTCACGGTGCTTAGCATGTGAGTCTGTAAATCGACTAATTATGTCTCGGTAACATGGAAAGCACAGAAACTCAACTGTTTTTGATGAAAAATACAGGAATTTTCCAGATGTTGTTGGATTTGCATTGTGGCAATTTTGCTGATCACTTTGAGCAAAAAGAGAGTGTTGTTAATTGGATGCAAGTTGCTCAGGCTGTTTTCATCTGGTCTTAGTTTCTTAGGTAGAGGGGTAACTACCACTGCCTTAAGACTATCTGGAACACTTCCATGACTAAAGGAGGAGTTTACAAAGTGTATGAAATAAGGTGAAAAATGCTGTGATTTTGTAGTGGAATTTTTGATGGTAAGATCTCCCCAAGGCATGATGTGGGTGCATATATTTTAGGGATTCCAGCATCAATTCTTCGGAAACCGGTAGGAAGGAGAAGCTCTTGCATTGCTGAATTTTATTTTCAGGAGAGGGTTGTTGATGGGAGGGGGGTTGTTTTAAAGAGTTGGAGATCTTTGATTGGGCCGGTGCAATTTTATTTGTGAAGAATTGCTCCACCCTGTTACAGTCTTCATCCATGGGCATTGGGGAGTCATTTCCTGCTGACTCGATTTCATTATTATTAAAGTTTCTTTTGACCTCATAGATTTGTATTTTACAAGTGCGCTGCATTTGTTTCCTGGCCTCTTTATTTTCACAAGTAGGATCTTTTACCCAGATTCTTTCAAGCGGTCTTTTCTTTGTTTTTGTCTGAGACTGAGGAGGAGTGTACCAGGTTTGTTAGGCAAGTTTATCCAGAATTGTTTTCACCTTCAGTGGAGCTACTCTATCCAGGAGGCATTGAACCTTGGTGTCCACTAGTAATTTTGGAGGGTCTGAGTCATATGTGAGTTCCATGATCTGAGAGAGGCATATTTCTAGGTCTCTTGGGTCAATCCTTTTCAAATTTCTACTAATTATTTTTGGGGGCCGAGGGTTATTGTTGGTGGAGTAGGCAGAAATAGGAGGCTGACTAATCAGTTCCTGGGGGGGCCAAGACCACGAGCGCATTGCAGCCCAGGCCACCCAATGGGCCTGCCTCCATGTTGGCCCACCTGGAAGCCAGGCCAGGCTGGCTCAAGAGAAGGAAACCCGGGGCCACATGGGAGGGTGGCGTGGGAAAAGATCAAGTCCTGAGCTACATGTGCAGAGTGGCCCAGGACCAGGCGGTACAGCCTCACCCCTTGTCAGCCTGCCCCATGGTAGAACAGGGTGTCACCTGAAGAACAATGCTCCTGGAACACGTATGCCAAGGATCGCAGGGAGCTTGCATGAGGCCAGGTGAAAGTCAGTCCCTCACGGTGTTAGGTGAGCTGGTGGTGAAGAAAGTATGTTGTGGCCAGCCATTTCTACGTGGTTCATGTGAAGACTAACCATGCCAGAGAGCAGCAAACAATGAGCACGCTCACCTCCCAGCATCATATAGGCACAGAAAACGTAGGTGCCAGTCCCTGCCCTTTGCAGTGCCTGTACGGAGCAGAGAGAAGCAGCAAGAGTGTGATGGTGAGTTCATTTTAGCAGTGGTCCTGTGCCCAGAGGGGCCATCTTGAAAATGAACATTCTTCTGCTGAGCCAGCTGTGTTAGCGCAGCGTACCCTTGAAGCATGGGGTGCCACCGGAAGAGTAAAAACACTTGCGGACAGCGCATCTGTGAGTGCAGTGCCTCGTTAGAGACTCTGTTGGGCAGGCAAAATGCACAGTCTGTGTGGCGGTGATTGTGGTCCCCCCATGTGGTGCATGGGAGCCCGCTGTCCATAGACCATTGCCTGGGGGGGGGCAAGCCAGCCCCTAAGAAACAGCAAGAAGTGGCAGGCCACACCCTCATTCCACCAGCATTCACAAGAGTGGTACCATAAAGCACCCTCGTTGTGGCTACCTCAAGCCGCAACACCCACATAAATAATCTGAATAGTTATTTCTAAATGTATATAGTTCTTCATTATGTATGAAACAACTTTATTAAAGGGACTTTTTGGTTAAGTTGCACTAATAAAAACCTATCAAATTCAGTTAAAAAACGTAGTTAAAGGGACATTATGGTTACAAGTAAAACTGAAAAACCATTGAAATTCGCCAGTTATGGAAAGCTAAGCACCATAACTCGCGCCACCACCGTGCACTGCTAAATCTAACACCCAGCACATCAAAGATGACATGACAAATGTCATTGACGACATCACATATCAAATTACTTCTGATGAAAAGTCAGTAGAAGGGGTTGTGTGTACAGTGTTGGTAACAACATATTACAGATGATCAGATGATTTCTTATGAACTATTTAATGTATTTAGAAATATACTCATTTAAAGAAAATTTTACTTTTCCATTAAAAAAGAAAAAGCAGATGCAAAACATTTCTAAAACATTTTTAAGTGGCACTTCGTATGTGGAAGTACAATATGTTGGCAGTGCATGCATACTTGTTAACATAACCCATTCCAATCTGCAGGTGCTTATCCAGACCTGTGCAATCTGGAACTTGTAGTCCAAGTTTTATAATGGGAAAAGTGGAACTATAAGTCCCACAAGACAAACAAAAAGTCTAGGACTACATAACCAGCTACAGAATGGAATGGATTATGTTGTATACTATGCATGTACCCCAACATATTAAACTTACACACACAAAGTGCTGCACATCTTTTTCATCTGCTTTTTTTTCTTTTACAAAACAGTTACACACAGTGCTCCTATAAATACACGCATGCATTTTTTAACTTTCATGAAAACGCTCCTAAAAAGAAACGCTCAGCCTTTTTACATTCCCTAAACATGTCACACTTTCCAACCTCACTCATTACATCCATTACACTGCCACCATTGTCTGCCTGCTCAAACATATGTGTATACCGCCAAAGTATCTGTATACAACACTTCTACTTACATATAAAGTACTCTTCTTTTCCAACCTCTACTATAATACACCAAACAGTGCTTCAACAACAATCCGCCATTGCGTTACCCATAGGCCACACTTACCCTGTTCTTAAAAAACACTGCAACATATTCCAAATCCATTGCCCCAGAAACACAGCACTTCTTTCATTAAAATCAGCAGCACTAACCTACTCATGCACCTTTTTTCTAACACCCAGTAATGCCCAGTTCTTTCTAATGCCCCAAACACCACTGCTCATACTCCAATTGTTCTAGGAACATACTTAACATACTTTAATACACCATCCATAACACAACTTTATGAACTCTTTTTCCCAACAATTCCTCCTACCTTCATAAACAACAACCTGTGTTACTAAAAGTACTTGAACATACATACCTACTAACTTTCTTTTGCAATTACAGGAAAGAAGAACATTCCCAAACACAGCTGCCGAAAAAAGAACACTCTTCACATGCTACAAAGTAAGTACATTAATAGAGTATTTATCTCTCTACTATTGTAACAATGTAGTGTCACTACATATTAACCTAGAGTATTCTTTTCAAGTCAACAACATTTATTTCACTCATTAAATTGTAACATGCACACTCTGGTATAACACCCTCTGTTTTCCTCAAAATATCACAGTGCCCCTACTTTTTCATTTGCACCACCACTCTCTTATTCACTAACCCAAACCCATCACACCTGTACAAACTTTTACTCTTACAACCTTCCCAATTCCCAAGCACAACTATCATCCCAATCACACAACACGCTATTCACCTCAACAATCACACCCACACTCCTAGGCACAATACATCCATATACATTCCACAATTTACAAACCCAAACTTGATTTTTTTCAACAGATACAACACAATGCCTGCTAAAAAGCAACGGTATAGAAAAGAAAGAATAGAGCAGATAAAAATAAAAGGAAGCCATATACTCATCCAGCTCTAACCTCACTAAACCAGCTACAGCTAAAAAAAAGGTGAAGCCCTTCCTGACAAAAACTAAAAGTAAAAGAATATCTGGAAAGAAAAGCAAACCTACTAATTAACGTAACACTATATGTACCAGACTTAACATAACTGCTATAAAGCAATCCAAGAAAGTAATGTTACAAAAAATGTTACCAAAAATGTTCCAAAGTAGAGTTCTTAACAATCATATCACAAAAGCTGAAAAGTCACGATCTACCCTTAAAAGCTACCGCAGGAGACCAATCCTTTATGCTCTAATTGACAGCGCATTTCTACTAAAGAGAACGTTGTTTCTATTGATTTTAAACAGAATGAAACCACTAGCTAAATTACTTAATACATTACAGAAAGTACTTCTAAACATGTGCCATGTTAATACAGATACCTTTTCAAACTTCTGTGAAGGTGAATGCATTCACCCAAGCAGCACAGAACCATGTTTCAATAAAGAGGCTTATGAACAAGAATAAAAAAATCAATTGCCATAGACAGTGATGGCCAAGGGTATGAAAGGTTAGAAGACAATATTATGGCAAAAGAAAGCCTTATAGAAAAAATATTCCCAAAAATGTTCAACCAAATGTTCCTTTCACCCAAATAAACCTTCCAGTGTACAAATGGACATGCAGCTCAATGTGTAACATAAGGCAACAATCCTTCAAATGTTTATGACAATTCCTCAATCACTATATCCAAATAAAAGACAAAAGTAGAATGAAAACTTCACAAACCATGGACTCTTGTCCAGTGCGCAGCGACACTAGTCTGCAAGGACATTCATTAGCCTGCATTTCGGAAACTGCTTGCAAACCAGCACATCAAAATGTTAGCAGCGCACCATTCTGCTATACGGAATCTTGTGCATAGACTATACTATGCAAAAACTCCAGCTCTAGTACTACAACATTTAAATAACATTCTCCAACATGGAACAGCCAAAATACTCCTTAAAAAAATAGAGCAGATCTAAAGTAAGTACTTTGGGTCCCCTGAAGTTGACTTAGAAAATTCAGTAACTTAAGAAAATATTACTGAAAACCTCACACACACCAACCTCCTAACAAACACATACAACAAATAAATAGTTACATTTCAAAACACATCTGCTCAAATACCAGACCAGGTATGTGTCTGTTGTCGGAGACTTTCTTATAAAAAAGAGCACAAAAACAGTATATTTGACCTACAAAATAGAGAACAAAGAAGAATCGCAATGGTTCCAATATTTGCTTGATGTCTAACAGAAGAAAATAAATACAAAATAACTCATCCCTCAATACTTTGCACGTACTACAACACAAAGCTTGACAATAACCAAATGCCATCAGGTGTAATCACTGATATCTTAGAAATATTCCCACTTCCAAAGTCTCATCAACAAATTAACTGGTATGAGAGCATTATAATCCAAACACTATACCCAATGCAAGCTATAATACGCCTTCAGGCGAAAAAAAAGCCAAATGACCTTCATCTGTATTACTAAAAGGCATCTGTGGCAAAGTAATATATTTGCCGTTAAATTGTAAAGAAAATTTAGAAACTCTAGGAGTACAATGACCAATAGATCAATCTTTGATTGTACTAGTTAATGGTGTACCAACAAAAGACAAAAAGAATTGTCAGCAACTAGTTGACTTGAACAAAGTTAGACAAGCCCTACAATTTCTAAAAGAAAACAATGAATACTACAAAGATATAAACATAGAGGAAAACTTAAAAGAAACTACCCAAATAATTCAAGATTCACCAGTAACTGGCCAATTTGAACGTGTAGATCCTGTTACTGCAACCAAAATTTTAGACCAGTATGCAATTCACTCACTACACTCCAAAAATACCATTGAAGATGCATTAGAAACATATCAAATGCGTCAAGCCAAAGGATCCCGAATAAGCATATTGGAAAAAAGTGTAGAAGCACGTTCTTTTCCTCTATTCTTTCCTACAGGAAAAGGAGGAAGATATGACAAAAGGTCCACACAAATTAGTGCATCAGAATAACACTCTTTACAAATGTATTCTGAAGACCCCAGATTCAGACAAAATGTAGAATACATTTTCCACCACCTGGTTGAAAGTGAACTAGCAACTCTATGTTATCGATTAGCATACACATTCATTAAAAACAGGCTCTAATTTTTTAAACATGTCCGCTATCCAACTTCTTCAAAAAATAAAAGACAAAGGTGAAGTTGTGCAGTCAAGTATCACAAATCTGTTGTCAAAAATGCATGGTACAAAAGAATACTGGTTCCGACATCATGCTGATGTACGTTGTATGCTAAGGAACCTAGGCCCACCCACCTGGTTTGTTACTTTAAGCTGTGCAGAGTATGCATGGTATGACTTGCACAACTTTTTAAGCACTGCAAACCAAAATAAAGATGGAACAGATATAATAACGCCAGGAGAACTCTGTTCTCTTGACCCTGTCAATGTATCAAGGTACTTTCACCATCTCTTCATTGCCAGACTGCACTTCATCGGCAATAAACATATTATCTCATGTTTGCAATTCAGACAATCGTTCCAGTATGCAAATCAACTCACAGAGCCAATCTATATATATAAAGCTGAATGTATCTATGTGTGTGTGTATGTTTGTCCGGCTGTACAAATCCACCCACGTCTACCATATTTTGCATGAATTCCTCTTTTGTCTGGGGCAAGATCGTAATCTATGTTTGGATGCAAAATAAATGCTGTATGTTGTTAATGACTCCAATCAAGCATTCCCACTAAGTCAGTGCCTTGTCTGGGATTGCTCAAGGGAAGCCCTTATTTATATATTTTCATGACAAGTTATAATCTGGATGATGAACCCTTGTATAACGCCCCTCTCTTAGAATCCCCCTGACCCCACTGAGCCAAGAAGCAGGTTTGTTTTGCAAATTAGAAAGGTTTATTTGAAAAATTAAACAATAGATATATATCATACTTTTACAACTTTTACAACTTTTACAACAATTAATATTTGATATCACACTATGACAGTGATCAACAATGGATGATGTTATACTAGCACACTGGTTTAATTACTTAGGAGAAATAGAGGATAAGGTAGCTAAGAATGCTTTATGGTTTCAAGGAGATGCAAAGATGAATAAAAGGCAGTACAGAAATAAACTTGATATGATTTCAGCAAAAGATAATATGATCACTTTTTCTCTGACAATTCACTCCCCCCCCTATGTAATGTAAGGAGATGGAAGTAACACACACAGTCTTCAGGAATACAATCACAGTACAATACGAATTCAGTTCCCCCCTAGCAAGCTTATAGCACCATGGATGATTTTGAAACACAGGCGAAAGACTTTCAGGTGATTTGCAAGGGAGTGAAATATGCTAAAATTGATTTTAATTCCCTCTAGAGGTTCAGGGTGAGGGAGAGATACTTTAAATCATTTCAGGTCCACACTAACAATGATTAATGAGGGATTATCAGGTTGAAGACGGATTTCAGGAATGGAAGCAAAAGACAAATATTTTTACACGTGGCTGAAATGAAGTAAAATGTCAAATCGTGGCAATTTAGTCACGTGCGTCGAGCGCAATTACAGAGGAATTATAAGGAGTAGCAAGTCGGCTCAGAGCTTGTTGGAAAGCTTAGTAATTCAGCTTTAAGACAAAAGTTTAATCTAGCTTCTATCACTAACGGTTCAAGAGATACGGACGATTGTGTGAAGGTAGATTCTCAAAATAAAAGTCAAGCTCAGAATGACAGATGACAGTTTTGCAGCTTTGAAATGACAGAATGAACACACGATTCCTATGATGCAGTTCTCAATAGGTTAAAATAGTTTGAATTAGATTATTTGAAACTAAGAGATTGGTTATGCACAGTCTGGTGAGATACTCACACTATAAATTTAAACGGAATGGCCTTGTCACGGATCTGGTCAATAGGTTTAGCTGCGGTTCGCTCTGCTCGGCGGGTCAATCAGGCACCGGTTCTGCTCACAGCGGTCTGGGTCTGGCCTGTGGTTCTGGATACAGCACTGCTTTCTGGGTCTGGCACAGGGTTCTAGGCCAGAATCAAACAGCTCTGCCCGGCTTTTTGAATAATTTGCAAATGATTTTGAGGCCTGCTGAGAATACTTTTGCTTGCAGTAGACCTTCTTGGTTCAAGGTTCTGTAGTCAGTCTGTAACTCTGGAGTTCTGGAGTCTGGATGTGAAGTCGTCCGTCAAAATGCTCCGCAGAAATGGAAAATGAATGTCCCTGTCTAGCTTCCAGTGGCTCTTTTTATATCTTTAGAAAGTTGTTGTGGATGCTAACTTTCTATACCCAACCCACTCACGATTTGATAGGTCAAGGATTTTTCTTCGACCTGATTTGAGAAGGGAGCAGTAAGTCAGAGTGAGTCAGAGTCTTACAGTCTATTGAAGAAACGCCCCTTTGCTTTTACTTAGAAAATGAATTTTTCATAACTAACATATTTCCCCGATACACAATGGTTGACATTACATATACACATCATATATCACATAAGGTAGTTTCTGTTCCAACTCTGATGTTTCTAAGAGCTTGGATTAAGAAATGACAACATTTTGCGCTTTTTGGTTGGTTTTCCAATATTGGATTTTTACAAAAAATTACACAGATGTACACCATCTCTCTACACATATTCCAGTAATTTACTGTGTCTCTAGCATAAACACAGTGTCTGTAGTATTAATAATTCCCGGGGTTTTGCCTCAGAACATCACAGAGCGACCAGCCTAGTTTTGAACTGGGAGTGAATGTGTCATTTTAAAGATCCCAAAGTTGTACATTTCTGTCATCTGGTTACAATTAGTTATCAGTATTCTTATAAAACATATATTTGCCTTCAATTCACTTCACTTCAGTGTTTGGGTCCGCCCCCAGAAGCTTGGTGAGTCAGATGGTCACATGGCCTTCTTTGCTGGCAGGGCACTGTTTACAGTCAACACCCAAATCTGCATATCCTATTCAATGGAAAGAGTCTCTTGTGTTGGGTCCTGCAGGCTGGTGGAGAAACCCCTCCCTCTCAATCAACAGGGCCATGTGATATCCTGCCTTCTTGTGTGTAGTTCTGAGGTGAGAAGGTTTCCCAGCCTCTTGGACTGTTAATTGAATCAGCCTGCCTTCTGGGAACAGCAGGTGTTTAAGAATTTTAATTAACCAAAAGGCTTTGAAGTTTCCAGCTGGCTCAGGATCCTTTTGCAACTCCTGAAGTACAGTTCTCCTGTCAGAGTTTAGACCGCTAGCGCCGGTTTGTGTCCAATGCCGGTACTGCACCCATTTTTTTTAGGAGTTGTCTTGAATTAACTCCATTTCAAAAAGGGGATTTTCTTGATAGTATATGATCATTGCTCAATATGGCCTTTGTGTGGATTCTGCAGTAGAATAATTTTGTGCCCCTAATTTTAGCCATTTTTGACATTAATTAAAATGGATTTTGAACAGATGGTCTCCTGTATTAGCTATCTAGCAATGTTTGAAATGGACATTTTAAGCTTGCATTCAGAGAAACAGAGGTGGTTTAAAAGCGCTTTTGAGCTAACAGGCCCTGCTGTTTTTCCTTGGGCACCACCTTTTACCCATGGCGCTTCCAGTCCATCACGCTCGCACTGGTGGGTAGCAGGTTAGGCGACCATTTTGGTGTGCGCAAAACTGCGCGGTTCTCCTGGATCCTGGCACAACGTGGGCTTTTCGGCCATCTTGGATTTTCGAAGTCCACAGCACCAACTGTTGCAGCTTAATGACTCAAACTTGGGTACATAGAATGTACTGTTTATGAGGGTCAGAAAAAACTTTTCAACTATCCTGCTTAACAAATTATACTTTTGTTCAGAGAAAACAAACCAGATATTCCAGCTTTAGTACTTTATACAACTTAGTGACCATACCAACTGTAAACAAATACACATTCCATAATCACTACCCTCAATTGTACTACAATCAAAAATCCCAAATACTTTCTACTCCCCCTACACAACCTATAATTACTATACACATGCTACTATAATGGTTGTGGCCACAGGGCACATTTTTGGGGACATGGCCTATGGCCATACCCCCCAAAATGCGACCACTGTCCCCAACCACCACAATATAATTAAACCATATAACAAGTACATACAACACACCTGCAAATAACAAAACTCGCCCTGAACCTCCAGCCATCGAATTGGTGTCCGCAGGCACCAAAACTGACTGTGGACTCAACAGCACCTGCAGATCCTATTTCCAACTATAAAAACTGCTCCATATTATCTTGATTCCATTCCCCTACCATTTCTATGCCCTCTTTCAGCCATCAAATAACCTCAAATGTGTTTTCCAAGTTGTTCATTCATGGAGCTACCCGTGGTCTACTGCGGTGTCTACGGAGCGGGCGGCTCCCACTCCCACCTTTTTCACCTAGAAAAAAAGCTCCATTTCATCTTTATTCGACTCCCGGACATCATGACGGCCCTTGGATCAATCAGAGGCCTGTCCACAGACCGAATAGGGAAGTGAGTCCGTGGCCCAAACCCAGATATCACACATTTTTTGTAGCTACTTTTTGGTGGTTAAAAAAACTGCTGGACAGATTTACACCAAATTTACAAAAGCACCCTTTTGGGACCAAGCCACCGCTTCTGCCGCACACTTAGTGAAAATCCATACAGCGGTTTGGGCTGTAGGCAT
Source organism: Ambystoma mexicanum (assembly GCF_040938575.1). Lineage (NCBI taxonomy): Eukaryota > Metazoa > Chordata > Amphibia > Caudata > Ambystomatidae > Ambystoma > Ambystoma mexicanum. The sequence goes on from NC_090932.1 coordinate 723,091,279, forward strand.
GAGAACATCTTTTTTCAATTATATCTATGAGGAAAACCACAGATTTTGGGACCCCCCCTATGACTTAGCCCCCCCCACCCCCCAGATGGGACATCCCCAAACTTCACAGAATAAATCTGAGGGGGGCCATATTCTTTTTTTGCAAAGTTTGGTGAGGATTTGTCCAGGTGGGCAAAGTTATATGCCACCCATGAAGTGCTCTTCCTATAGGTTGAGCTACTTAACCATAACTACACGGCCGCTACAAGAGGCCATGTAATGGTTAGTGATATGTATATAGTTGGTTATGTATTCAGTTCTGTATATGCCGGTAAAATGGCTCAGTGGATTAAATGCTTGTTGCTGTGATCTGTATTTGATCTGCAGGTTCGAAACCCGACAAATTCGATAAATGAGTACCAATTTCGATTGGGTAATAATACTAATGTAGGTAAATATGTCTTATGTAAAAAGCTTTAGATTAAAATGTTATATAAAAATCTAATTATTATTATATATAGGAATATTTAAATATTTAAGCTGTTATATATTTATAGATGGATTGCTCAGCTAGTTAGTGTGAGTGGGTGTGAAAATCGAGGGTCCTGCTGTGATAGGGCAGGTATAAGTGGTAGCTGCCTGCCAGAGTCCCTCTATTGGAAGGTTCCGCCCAGTGGGGCCATTCTCAGGTCCTCATCCAGGGTGGATGGTATCAGATTGTTAGGAGGGGTCTGTACTGTCTGTTCACCCTAAGGGTCCCTCCATGACCCCATTCAGTGAGGGTGGGCTGGTGGGTCAAATCACTAAGAGGGAAATCACACGATGGTAGAAAGGAAAGAAAGGGATTTCATTCATGGATAGGTATTTAAGGTTGTAAGATTGGTTATGGTTTAAGATAAAAATGGGTCCCAGTTGGGATCCTAAAAAATCCTCTCTGGTATCTGTTGTCCACATGAGAGGTTGTCATCGGTGAAAGTTAAGCACTCAGTGGATAGCCAATCGTCTGCTACAAGTAGGGATAACAACTGTTCTGTTTTGCAGGTTGCCATCAATCCTCTGCCAGTAAATGACCTCTGGGAAGTAGTCTGGTAAGTGATCCTACCCAGGCTAAGCAGTGATGGACAAAGCCAGGGGCTAAGGCAAGAAACACCAGAGCTACACCTGTCCATCCTGGGTGTCCCAAATTACCTGAAAATTAACTGGAATATTTCTAGGTGCAAGCAGAACGCCAGAGTCAAGATGACTACTGTGAGTTAAACCAGGGCTACAATTCTGGAGCCCCTTGGTGATTTATATACGCCTTTTAAGGTGGTATTATCTGTACTTTCATTGCACTCTTGCATAATCAGATCTGCAACTGACTGTAGGGCCAATATTGTCCTCTGTTCTTTCCATTTTTAAGATCTCCTGGATAGTTGATTATTCTATTTACCTTTATCATCTGATCCAAGGGTGTTGCCTCCCACAATGGTAATGGCATCTAGTTTACCTCAGTCAAGCCACAATGTACATCTGTTCTGTAATTCCCGTGTCACTGAGATTCATTTGTTGCAGTAACACAGAGCAATAGTCTGCCGTTGACAACTGTGCCTGGCTATGGGCTGAACTTGTAGTCTTGCCTTAAAGACCAGGACGGCTGTAGTTGACAAATGTACCACCGACCAGCCACTCCTGCGTTGATGCTTGCTCTTAGAGTAGTAGCTTCGAAAGATTTTACTGTAGGCTGTGTCCCTATCTCTGAGGCACAAAGACTTTGCAAGTTCAGTCCTGAGTAAGGCTTCAATCAAGCATTGGTTAACGAATGGCTTAAGGTAGGATTTCTCCAAATTGACCAGAAAGCCAAGAATTGCTCCAAGTCCATGGACACATTTTCTGTCATTCTCGAGGGTGGTATGCTATTTGTTGAGATATGAATGTAGAATTATCCCCATCTCGTATGCCCTGCTCACCACAGGAGCCATTATCTTGGCGAAGACCTGTCTACCAACCAAGTGGCAATACTCTGACAGGAACTTGTTCATCGAGTAGGATAAAACGAAATATGATAGTATGTGTCATGTCGGTTCATGTTAGGCATCACCTCCACTAGCACTATTAATAGAATCATTGATTGTAACCTCTCCATCTTGAAGTCATAGGATGGAATCCATTGATTAAACCTCATATGATCTAGTACACGGTGGTACTTCCCTGATGAGTTTCTCACTAGAAATGCAGAGGCGTAAAACCCCTGCCCTCCTACCCTCATATGTGTTTCAGTATAGGTTACATTTCATGTTTTGTAAGTAGCTCCCTGATCTCATTTGCCATCTTCTTGCAGGGCTTGACTGGGTGGATATTACTCCTGAGTCTTATGAAATTTGAAGGAATCTGATTTTTGAACAAAGCTCCACAATCGGGTGCCCCCATTTTTCCAATATCATTTATTTCCAGATCTCTGTGAACCATTGGATTATGCCACTAATTGGTATTGAACTGGGTCCCATCCATGCATTGTCAGGATTTTTGACTTGTTTGTTTCTTGGTAGGTTCTGCAGTCATGACTTTGAGAAATTGGAAATTCATGAACCCTTAAATGTTATGCTTGTAGCAACTCCCTTGTCGTCTATCAGCCTCAACAGCCTCAGGACCTTTTAAGTAGTTTGTGGTTGTGAATGCTGGTGACTTCCTCAAAAGACAAGCTGAGTATTCCCAGTTAAAATGATTTCTTGAACAGAGATTACGATGATGGACTAAACAGCGTTTGTCCCAGTAAGGGGAGGTGCAATACAATGTGCTTCTTTGACACATGGGATTGGTTGTTTGGCAAACCTTGTTCAGTAGAGGCGCTGGTGGATGGTTCTAACCAATGGTTGTATTCATGGATTACTTGATTCTTATTTGTTGAAATAATGGAGCAACCCCTGCTGGTTGTCATCAGTGAAGGTTTTAATGTTGTTACACAAATAAAACAAGACGCCTAGCAGGAGATGCGAACACTGAACCACGGAACGCAACGAGTGCGCCAATAGATTGGCTAACCAGCCTAATTGGGAATTGGGATTTACTCACCAGGCTCAACATCCTTTAAACAGGACCACCAACCATTGCACTGCCTTGACAAAGACTACGGTCGAAACACTTGTTGGCTCCCTCTTGACATGCACCTAGCATCTCCTGCTAGGCATCTTGTTTTATTTGTATAACAACATTAAATCCTTCACTGATGACAACCAGTCTGGAGTTGCTCCATTATTGAACAAGGTTTGCCAAACAACCCGTCCCTAAACTCATCCATTGGGAATCTTGGAGTTTTGGTTCCCTGACAAACCATGTATTAGGCTGCAGGTTGTATCATAGTTACACATTTTACTTATCACCAGTGAGCACATGGGCCCCACTGTCCTTTAAACTCCAACCAACCGTATCTTCTTTGACACATGGGGTTTCCACTCCCTGATAAGAATTTGGTGTCTGACTGCCACAATGCTACTTCGTGTGTGTCTAGTTGCAGTGATGGCTTACATGGCTTCCTCACAGAGTAACTCTGCCATTGCTGATTGTGTTCATGCACATTCACACCAATAGAACCAATGATGCTGCCGTTGGCACTTCTTTTTACCGCTGTTGCTGCTCATCAAACCAATGCACTGCTGGACCATAACAGCTGAGAGCATTGATTGCCCTGACTTGAACAAGGAGCTCACCGATGCAGGAGCCTTCAAACTACCACGCCTCAAACTGCACCTTGAGCCACCAGCATCTTCATCGCCGACCCCCGCTCGAATTCCAAATGCACCCTGGTGGCCTCATCGACCCACATTCTTCAAATGCTACATCCAACCAAAGCAAGCTTCACCAACTCAACACCTGCTCCTCCTCTGCACTCCCCTGATTCACCACATCCTAACCGTGTTCGACCCACTTGCACAACATTAAGAAGCCTGGTTCAATGCTGTTGAGCTGCCAAGAAATGAGTAGGGTACGTTTGGAAGGCACTGGCCACGCTGGTCCATTTGTTAGAGACTGGTAAAGTCCTCTTTGCTACCTTTTTCAAAAGATGTATACTTTCCAACAGAACTGAAGTGATTTATTGCCTTTTCCTTCGTGTTAAGTATGCAGTGTGCTTGCCTCATTGCATTCTGCATGTTTCTGTCTTCCTTTACAGATGCAAGATTTAGTTAGTGTTTTCTATCACAGATTTTATTGCATATTGGTGTATTTAATTAAAGTATGTGTATTTTGATTGAACCTTGATTAGGCATTCCTTTATTTTCAGCTGTTGTACTATTCCTGTTTGGGTTGCTACTGTCTCACATTCACCCCCCTCTTAGGAGTATAGCCTGCCTTCGGCACACGTTTCCACAAAAGACAAAGGAGGTATATATTTTACCTGTGCCTTTTTCACCTTTCAGACTGGGATCCCTGTGGTTTTGTAGAAGTGTGAGGGCTGAGTTTTATTCACTCAGAGGTCACTGTATGGTACTCCTGTAAGAGTGGTAGAACACCACACGATCAGCAATAAGGCTGCCACTCAGGAAATGGCTCTTGAGAGGGGATTCAGTGACAAAAACACTTTTTTCTCAAAACCACTATTGGGGCACTCAGCACAAATAAAGTACTGAATGTCAAGAAAGCAAGAACATGTCACTATGCTCACACCACGGACAAACCAGAAAAGGCTCCTCAGGCAGTAATTTGAGTCTCCTTAGACCAACATGGTAAAGTGAGATAAGATATTTTTGGGGGACTCTGTAACCATCTAGGAGGAGGGAACTCTGGGATGTTGAAAGAAAAGAACTACTAGTCCAGAGATACGTTTTATGACCCCCTCATTAGAATCTTTGAACAAACCTTGCTCCAGTCACCAACCCTCTCCTCTTGACACTGCAACTCTCTCTGATGATTTTCCTAATAGTCCCAACTGTCAAAATCGGTCAATTACCACTACTTTACATTGTCACTCAGAGGAAGGTTCTCCCAGTTTACATAGCATTACCAGCACAGCACCGCTCCTAATGTGAAGTAAGTGTTACCACCGTATAAGAAGCCGGCCAATGGAATGGAATGATGTCACTGCTCAAACCAGTAATAAAGGTAACTTTAACCCTTTACCTAGCCAGCAGCATCTCCAAAGGGAATGAAAGACAACATCAAACACTAAGCAGCTACTAACTTCAGCTTTGGGCAATAGTCTAGATAAGGCATTGGCCTTTTATATCTATTTTGAATTTTGGCTATAAGGTGTTGCTTTAGTGCCACCTATCAGCCGAAATGAATGCATTAGAGTACAGCTAGTAAGAGATGGCATTTGAGGAGGGACGAGATGCTTGTAGTTATTGTTTGGTTATTTACTCACCCATTGACTGCCCATGGCCATGCTGACCCATATGGCTATTCCCACCGACATCCTGCCCCTCCCCACCCAAAACACACCCTCCTGGGATCTCTTTGAGCTAGCTTTTTTAAGACTTAAAATCAAACTTTGCACTCAAAGGGCCTGAAAGGGTTTTGTCAAAGCAGTCTTCTCAAAGCGAATGGTTTAATTGGTGCTGTAAACGGGCTACTGGAGTAATAAAAATGTCTGAACCTGGTCTGCCAAGAGCCCTTGATTTATAAGCAATATGTGTATCTTTCGCCCGGGTCCTGTTACAAGAAAGCATTGGCAAAGCCAACGTTTTCAGAGGCCCGTGTACCATTTTTCAGCAGCTACCATTAATGTCCAGTTAGTACCATTACTGCCAAACCTGATAAATACCGTTGTCCATGTCTACACAGGAACCAAAACTGTTGGCATTGCCAGTGCTTGTTCCGTTTATCTTCCAAGGTATTGCTGCAACTGCTAGTCTCGCAGTTGAAACTGTAAAATGTGTTATCTTGATAAAACAGGAAACATTCTCCAATTACTGGGTAAAACTTGAGAGCATTTATCCTATCAGACTGTATCTTGAATGCCATGCGGTGCCCAGAAGTGTGTCAGATACTATATCTCTCATTTATGTTAGACCGTTCACTGTCTTAGCTTTCTACAACACTGTGACTCTGCCTTATCACTTAATAGCTTGCTATTATATAAGAAGCAGGTAAGATTGGGCTGTGATTGGGCGGTGACATACGCAGAATAAATGTGCACATGAAGATGAAGGTCACACTCGTCCTTCTGATCTCGTTAAAATGAGTACCACTAATATAGGTGATAGTGGCACATATTTTAGCGCATAGAAGCATATCATTGTCCATGGTGTGCAAGAATTGTCATTTAACTTCAAGCAGCTATGCATTGTTCACTCATGTGCACAGTAATTGTGTTTCAAGCCCAAACTCAAATGTGCTGAGAACAGTATTCTACAAGGGGCAGGCAGCGCACATCCAGGTAATTATTGACTGGAGTAGAGTAGGGCACTGTTCAACACCAACAGCCTGGTCTTCAACAACTGTGTGGTCCCCACCAACCTTGAAAGATACAGATACATTAGTCTCTAAACACATTTTGAACAAGGTTATTGAAATCCACAAGTAAGCCCATCTCGCAATGTACACGAAAAAAATAAAAACAGTACCTTTTTACAAGACAATGAGAAAAGAAGCGGTAATGCCGGCTCTCGTGTACATGCATGGCTGCGAGCCTGACAAAGACTTTGTATGGATTCAGGGCCCGGTTCTGATGTTGGCACAGTGAGCGTGCTAAAGAGCACCAATCACTGTGCCAAATCTGGACGCCCATGATCCACCACTATTCTCAAGGGGCCTGGGCGTCCTCTTAGTGCACGACGGTGCACCGCCTTCATTGAACCTGTTTCTAGCTACAATGGGCCCAATGGAAAAATCTCAGCAGCACTTTCTTTAAATAACAACATAATCGTTATTTTACAAAAGTGCTGCTGAGAACACGGGGATACATGAGCACGTTCCTTAAATAAGGACATATTTGTTATTTAACGAAAGTGCTGCCGAGAACACGGCGGCACCCGTAAAGGATATTGGTTACATTTACAATTGCATTGAACCCTGTCTCCCACCTGCATACTAGCAATACCTCCCATTCCATACTGCAGTACTCTGGTAGAAGGAAGGATCGTTTCCCTCCTTCCACTAGAGTACTTCAGCATGGAATGGGACCTTTAAAAAAATGTCATTTTGAAGCACAAACATTTTCTTTGTGTTGTATTTTAGCAGCACATTTCTTTTTGAGTTTGAGGTATTGCTAGTATGCAGGTGAGAGACAGGGTTCAATGCAATTGTAAATGTAACCAATATCCAGTGTCCCACCCATCCCACCCCCCAACCACTAGTCTTTGACCATCACCTGCACTGCGACCGGCTTCTGTGGCTCTCCTCCACAATACCGGCACCAAAATGGTACTGTATATGTGTAAATGTGTAGTGTAAAAAGTTGGAGTACTCCCATGAACACCCTTTTGCACTCTGCCATGCAAAATGAGTAAATGCTGTCTGCCATGTACGCAATGCAGACAGCATTTACCATAGATTTCTGAAAATGTATTCTGGCGCAAATGCTTTCATATTTGTATGGCAGAGATAACCTATGATCCACCCCTCAACTCCGCCCTTCAAATGGTTAAAAATGAGCTGTACTGGTAGTTGAGTGCATAAAAGCTTAATGCAGGACTTTTAATCATTTCAATTAACCTTACGTCTCGTCAAAAATGAGCCCTTTGATTTGTATCAGTAAGATAGAAGGCGCAATATTAATGTAGAATTCTTAACCTATGTGCCTAGAGAGATCTTGCAAATCAGCTACCTCACTGAAAGCGCCTAGGGGTGGACTGGGAACCAAAGAGGCACTGGATATCATTTTTAAAGTGGCCCTATATTACACATTTGCAGCCAATCCAACCCCTTTCCTATGGGGAAATGTTGAAATACCACACAAAAGGGACCCAGGGTGCAGAGGCCTACTGGGAAATCTGCTGAGTTCCCGATAGGCCAGTCCACCCATGATAGCGCCCAACAAAGCAGAAACATGTGTCTGGGGCTGCTGTTGTTACGGTTGTTCCGATAATTGCCTGGAATTTATTTGCCAGACAACCCTTGTGGGTGGATACAACTTGTTTGCAGATAGATGCTTCCCCTCTGGTAAGGCACAGTGAGGTGCACTTGATTGTAGACCCCCCAGAGTGGGCACCTCCCCGCGCAATGGGCTATTTGGACTTGTTAGTTTTCAGTAGAGGGGCTGACCAGTGGTAGAAGTGTACAAAAAGAAGTAGTGGAACTATGTTCCCTGCTGGCCTACACCACTCCCCACAAAACCCATCACCACGCCCCTCCCACACACAATACAAACCCCCACACACGTGTACCTGCTGTTTAAGGGAATGTTCAGTGTAGTGCACTGAAAGAGCACGTTTTAACTTCTTCCTACACTTTTATTTGAAAATGAAACCATGCCGGAACGGTTTCTTTTTAAAATAAAAGTATAGGAACAGTAAAACTTAATTTAAAAAAGTAGAGGAGCATCACTCCCGACCGTTCCAGCCCACTTCGACCACTGGGTCTGACACATTTTTGCTGCATGGAGTATTTCTGACATGATGGTTGCCTGTGAGTGAGTGGTGGCAAGTGAGTGAGGGAAGGAGTGAAACCATTTTCATTGCTTCAAAATTCCACAGAATCACGGAAGAGGATGGGTGTTTAGTAATCAAAGTCAGCTACTGATAGAAATGACAGGCCATGGAGCATTTGTGTACAAAAGGTGGCCCCATAGAACAGGAGAGTGATGAACAGCTTACATAATGTCATAATGCATTAATCAACATTTGAATATCTGGTAGGAATAATGAGTCTATATTTAAGCAATATGGCCCGAGGGGCGGGGGCATTAACGACCAAGAAAATGGCCACCGGGAAAGGGAAAACAGAGTCCATTTTCCCTTTCCATGGCGGTCATCAGGAGCGGACGCGCTGGGAACAGAAGTGTTCCCAGCGCGTCCGTTCCTGAAAAACAACAGAGAAGAAGGTAAGTGAGATTAGGAGGGCGGAAGGCAGGGAGAAAAAAAAAACGTACATCGGTCACGGGAGCGGGAAGATGGAAGCCTCCAGCTGTGTGGAGGCTCGGAGCGGGGATGTCCCCGCTTTGAGTCTCCAGGCGACTGGAGGCTGCCATCGTCCCCCACCGGGGACAACGCAGGCAGAAGGTAAGTGGGGGTGGGAGGGCAGTCAGGGGGAGGACAAAAAAATAAATACATACCTGAATCCCCGTTTGGGGGACGAAGGCGGCCTCCAGCTGTGTGGAGGCTGTATCGGAAATGCACCCTGCTTATATTCCACGTCATTGTCTTGTACAATGTAGGTTTGTGAATGCTCTGTAATCATCGTTCTGTTTAGCACTGAGCACAGGCTCCAGGGAGTATCAACAGGGTTCAGTCCACGGATTTTCAGAGACTTGTGGGTCCGGTGGCTCTCTATTGATAACTTCCTTTAACAGTGGAAGAACATTACCATATTTACCTCCAAGGTGCGACCCCCCATGTGTAGTTTAGTGTTTAGTGAATGCCTTATGGTGTCTGCAGTGACACAACAATACCTCTTCATCTAGTCTTCTTCAAGGAAAAGTAGTCCCGGCTGCATCAGGGCCCAGCCAACAATCATCGAAAGTGCAGCTCCTGCTTGAAGATATCACCATCTAAAAGTCCCAGGAATGTAATGCTGGTGTGCATGTATACTACTGCAAACAAAGAGAAACATATATGTTAATGCAAAACTAGCAAATATTCTTCCAGGGTGCAGCTGCTTCTAAGGGATATCTGCCATGTCAATGTCTTCAGGAATGGAAAGTAATACCAGAATTTGCAGGGTTTGTTTCTGCCCAGGGGCCCCCAATTTCATAGTAAGCTAGCCCAAAGTCATGACCATACAACTGCTACTCAGGGAAGTGTGCCTGTGATCATGATCCCCTTAAGGGTTGCAATGTTGAATAAACTGGAAGAGGAGACACGATAAGTAAATCACACCCATGTACCTAGTGTCCATCACTTTCTAGTTCATTAAAAACGCAGGCTTTAGCTCTCTCCCTCCCTGATATTGTGCAAACCTTAAATAAACAAGTGAAAGAAAAGCACTTGTTTAACACCTATTAAGACCAGAGTATGGATGTCATGACATTCCTGGGACCCTCTTTTATGGCATCATTGCAGTACATTTAAAGATTGGGTCAGAAAGACCCTCATCTGAGCACCCAGATGGATTGTGTACGCTATGGTGGAGATAACAGCATATATAAAATAGTTGGACATTGTGAAGTTAGTTAGACATTTCTGTTTTAGGGTTATGCTGTATTGCATGTGCATACACTGCCTACTTAACAGCATTAGAGCCTGTAAGCTGCATTGATGGACATATGCATACAATGTACCCTACACATACACCTTTTCTATAAATTAAGTTTAGTGTACCCTGTCATTTACATGTGTAACAAGGAAGTAAAGGTTATATTACAAATTCACGTGCTAATGTACATGCTGAAATTCGGTGGCACATGTATGTACACTGACCCTATTATGGCATCATAGCATGTATGCTCTTCAAACATGCTAACATACATATATGTACAATTTACCATACACAACTTAACTTTAAAATAAAAGTTATTAATTGCTACATTAAATACTATTGTTGGGAATGTTCACGTTACATTGTATCAGTACATGTTAATTTACTGTACACTGCCACATATGAGTGTAATGAAAAAGTAATGGTCATGTAACACATGCACACTTTGATGTTTAAATAATATAAATGACTGTGCTTTATTTCGTACAAACATGTATACATTATACATGTACATTTCTAAAAGATAATTCCATGTGTTCTCATTTTGCTTGATCTCTCTTCTGCCTTTGATACTGTCAACCATACCATCCTGCTCAACCGTCTCCGTGATAACCTCGGTATCACTGGTCAGGCTCTGACGTGGCTGACCTCTTTCCTCTCAAATCGACCCTCCCAGGTCCAACTGGGGTCTTTCCTCTCTGACATCTTCTTCTCTACCTGTGGTGTCCCCCAGGGATCTAACCTCTCTCCCTGGCTGTTCAACCAGTATCTGGCACTTCTCGCCCACCACATCGCCGCTCTCTGCCCCTACTTTCAGTGCTATGCGGATGATACCCAACTCATTTTCAGGCTACCCTCGGCCTCCTCTTCTCCTTCCCTCATCTCTGACTGTCTTTCTGCTATCCAGGAATGGTGTGCCGCCAACGACCTCTGCCTTAATGCCAGTAAGACTGAGATTCTACTCATCGGCACTCCCACTCCCTCCTTCCCTGCTGCTCTCTGGCCGGCCTCTCTGGGCCCTCTTCCTACTTCTACCTGCAAGGCAAAAAACCTTGGGGTCATCTTCGACTCCACACTCTCCTTCTCTCCTCACATATCCGACGTATCTAAGAAGTCACACTACCAGCTACACCTCCTCAGAGGTATCCTTCCTTTCCTCTCCTTCCCCCAGAAGCTCACTATCTCTAGAGCCCTGGTTCTCGCTAAGCTGGACTTCTGTAACAGCCTCTATCTTAATCTGCCCGCCTCTACTCTCCGCCCTTTGCAACTCATCCAGAACAGGACTGCAAGACTTGTCCTTGGCCTCAAGCCCAGGGACCGTATCTCTCCAGGACTGAAATCACTACACTGGCTCCCAGTGACTGCGAGGATCAAGTTCAAAACCCTCTGCATTGTCCACAAGGCCGTCTGGGGCCTTGGGCCAAAATACCTTCAACTCTCTCTTCCTAAATATCTTCCTTCTCGAGCTCTTCGTTCATCCGCCTCCAACTCCCTCAGGGTCAGCCGCTTCTCCAAACAACGAGTTGGGGGCAGATCTCTTTCCACTGCAGGGGCCTCCCTCTGGAACAGCCTTCCTACCTCCCTGAAACTTGAGGAGAACCACCTCCGGTTCCGGAAGCACCTCAAAACCTTCCTCTTTGCCTCCGCTTTCTCTCCCCCTCTCCCCTGCTAATACTACTGAAACTGCACTGAATCTGCAACTGGGCCACTCACCGTTCTCGGCCCAGCCACTCTCCCCTGCACTGCCTCCACGGCAACCCCTGCACTACGGGACTGTGTCTGTATCCATACAGCCCCCCTTCCCAGCACTTGTCTGCACTTACCTCGCACTTGCCACCAGCTGGCCCTTGTTATTTATCCTGTATGCTGTATGCTTATAACCCTGTACTGCACTTTCCCCTCTCCCTTTCCCCCATGCACTTTTCCCTTCCCCTCTACCCTTGCACTTGCGCGATCTGAATGACACCTGGCCTAGTAAGATCGTTGTCTGTCTCCCCTTGTTCCCCCCCCCCGCCTCGTCGCGCCTTGAAACACTTGTGTATAGGCGCGTTACAAATGCCTTATCATATCATATCATATCATATCATAATCTTTGACATTGAATTTTTGGGAACAAGTTTCAAACTAATACCAATTTCTCTTAATAAATCCTGCAAACACACATATGCACATTGTGTTGTTTACAATCTGTCTATGCACGTTAACCAATACATACAAGTATTTTACTAAAAAGTACTTCAATAATACTAAACATTACTAAAATACAAACATATATGTAGTAAGAACCGCATTTGTTAGTTAATACGCAAATATAATGGGTACTCAAAACTCTTATTTTATTTTATTTTTATTTTTTACATTTGTAGAGAGCACTACAGCCCAAAGGCATTGAGGCGCTATTTACATGAAAGTGTACGTAGGCAGGAGTACATTTAGGACATGCAGTTACTTTGTTACATCATATGTACTAGGTTACAGAGTACAGCTGGGCATACAAGATGGTTTCAGTAGAGTACAAAGTGAGAGCAAGGACTGACATTTCATACAAATAGGCTGGTTTTGATGGCTTTGCGGAATGCCAGGTGGGAGTCGATTACCCTAATGTGTGAAGGTAGTGCGTTCCAGTGGGTGGCAGCGATAGCTGGGAAGCTGGAGCTCCCTGAACGCACTCTGCATGTTTTGGGCTTGGTGATCATGTTGGTGTAGGCTAGCCTAGATGGCCTAGTAGAAGTGGGCAAGGCGATGCGCTGGGCGAGGTAGGGGGGTGCCAGATCATGGAGGCATTTATGAGTGATGGAGAGGATTTTAAAGATGATTCTCTGTTTAACAGGAAGCCAGTGAACCTGTCTCCTTAGGTCCGATATGTGGTCCTTTTTAGGGAATCCAGCGGCAGCCCTAAGGGCGTTGTTCTGGAAAAGTCGGAGTTTGGCAATGTTTTTGCTGGAAGTGCCTCAGAGGAGAGCATTACAGTAGTCCAGTCTTGAACCGATAGTAGCTCTAGCGATGGTAAGGCAGTTCTGTGTGGTTAAGAAGGGTCTTACTGCGTTAAGCAGTTTTGAGTAGTATGCCGATGAGGAAGCAATGGTGTTGACCTGCCTGTTCATGGTGAGATTAGAGTCTAGGTAGACTCCCAGAGTTTTAACTGTATGGGACACAGCGATGGGTATATTATCGATGGTGAAGGAGCGATAGCTCTTGGCGAGGTTGCCCAGGATGGTTGGTGACCCAATGAGCAGAATCTTGTTTTTGTCACTGTTTAGGCACAGCCAATTTTCAGCCATCCAGGCTTGGATGGTGCAGTAGATGGAGTTAAGGGTGATCCTATCTGCCTCATAGTCACCTGTGAGAGGGATGAGAACCTGGGTGTCATCAGCGTAGTTGGTGTATGAAATGCCCAGGGTGTCAAGAATGTTGAAGAGGGGCCTAGTAAATAGGTTGTAGAGGGTGGGCGCAATGCAGGAGCCCTGAGGCACCCCACATTTGATGTGACTAGGGGAAGAGCATGCTGAATCGGAGAAGTCTTTCATGGCCCTTACCTGTAGAAACAAGGTGATCCATGCACATGCATTAGGGGAGAAGTTGGCTGTGATGGAGAGGTGATGGCAAAGAGTATTGTGGTCCAACATAATCGTTATTTATGGTCAAACGTGGCTGATAGGTCAAGGAGCAGAAGGAGCACTGGTTTTCCGGCATCTCTGATGTCGTTCATTTGATTTTTTAAGTCGAGGAGGGCCCTTTCAGTGCCGTGTCATGGCCTGAAGCCAGACTGCCGAAGGCCCAGAAGGTGGTGATCCTTGAGGAATTCCTGGACTTGCAGGTAGGCTGCTTTGTCCAGAATTTTGAGCAGGATGGGGACGGTGGTAATGGGCCTGTAGTTCTCTGGTGCTGCAGGGTCAAGGGAAGGCTTCTTGAGGAGCGGTGATAACCAGGCCTCCTTGAGGTCAAAAGGGACATGGCCAGACTGGAAGGAGGCATTGATGAATGCTGTCAGGAAGGGGGCAAGTGCCGCGCCACAGTCCTTAATGAGCTGAGCAGGGCAGGCGTCGCCCTTACAGTTAGATGGTTTGATGGTTTTAAGGAGGGAGATGACTTAGGATTTAGACATGTCCTTGAAGTTGAGTACCGGAGAGGATTTGATTTTGGTCTCTTTATTCTGTTTACTATTCTGAGTGGCAATTTGGAGAGTTAGGGCCTTTTCGTGAGCTTGGGTTTTTGCTTGTAGGGTATTTAGTTTGTTAATCATGGCAGATTGGATTTCGCTGCACCATTTTTCATCCTTTTGGAGGGTGGGTGGCAGGGTGGATGGGGTTTCCAGCTCCCTAAAAATGGCGAAGATTTCCCTGGTGCCAGATTTGGCGTTCGCTATCCTGGTGTTAAAGGAGTTAGCTTTGGCATGGACTATGCCTAGTTTATAGTCTTTGGAGATGGTCTTGAAGGCTAGTTTGGTTGTGTCATTGGGGTTGGCTTTCCAAGCTGCGAGGGCGGCTCGTTTGTTTGCACGCATTTGGAGCAGATCCTGGGAGAACCAGGCATTGGTGTGCTTGGTTTTCTTGGCTTTCCTAAGAGTGAGGGGGGCAATAGCATCAACTGCTTGGGTGATTGCTAGCTTGAAGGATCTAGCAAGGGTTTCCGGGTCCTGCGAGAAGGGAGCCTGGAGTGCAGGCACTTTAAGGAATGAGGTGATGTTTTCCGCAGTGAGTTGACGGGAGCTTCTGGAGAGACCTGGAGGGAGGGGGATAGTGGGCAGGGGGGGCTCTTTGGAGGTATCGAGGTTGAATTGGATGTAGTGATGGTCAGACCACGGGATGGGTGAGTTCTCAGTAATAAGTACTGGGCAGTTAACCCAATCCAGTGAACGTCCTTTAGAGTGCGTAGGATGGGAGATGGCTTGCACGAATCCTAAGGTGGATAGGGCTTTTTCGAAGGTGGCTGCGTGAGCGTCATTGGGATCATTAAGGCCAAGATTGAGGTCCCCTGCGAGAAGGACTTTGGATGTCTTTTTCAGGTTGCCGGAGAGGGAGTGAATAAGGGATTCATGGAATTCAGTGATAGGCCCTGGGGGGCGATAAACGATGTGGAGGGCCAGAGTCATGTTAGGGGAGAGATTGATTTTAAGTGGGAGGTAGTCTCAGTTGTGGCCAAGGTTACCTTCTGTTCTCCTAATAGCAAGACTCTGCTACTCCATACAGTTGTCTCTAACAAGATAGTTCAAACACACATAGGTATCCTGTGGAGTTTACAATTTGTGTATGTATGTTAACCAATTTGTAAAAATATGTTAATCAAATGCAAACATACTCGCAGTAACCACCAAATTTGAATTGTACACAAAATTCCACTACTTTTGCTTAAGGGCACACTAAAAAGCATGCCTTTATTAAGACATGTATTTTGTAAGCTAACATTACCTCAATTTGCCCATCAGAATGCTTTACCCGTATGTACTCTTCGACATATACTGTACGATATGTTTGTACACCTATTTGTGCCTACTAATTACTTCTATACCTAAATATATATCACACCACATGTCTAACTTTATTTACAACTGAAATGTTGGCACCGTGTGTGGTAATGCTGTCCCACCACATGTATAACTTGATATACGGCAGCGTCCATGTAGTTATGGTTAAGTTGGTGTTTCCATAGGAAGAGCATTTTTTGGGTGGCTTATAACTTCGCTCCCTCTGGACGAATCCTCGCCAAACTTTGCAAAAAAAAGTATATGGCCGACTCTGAATTGTTTTGCAAAGTTTGGAGAGGTTTGGTCCAGGGGGGGCAAAGTTATAGGGGGGTCCCAAAACTTTTGTTTTTCCCATAGACATAATGGGAAAAAACTTTGCGCACACCTACAGCCCAAACTGCTGGACGGATTTACACCAAATTTGCAGCAAGGAGCGGGGGCTTGGTACTAATTACTCCTGAAAGCATGCTTTTGCAAATTTGGTGTAAATCCGTCCAGTAGTTTTTTTTTTAAATGACCAAAATGTAAGGCGAAAAAAATAGTGATATCTCCGTTCGCTCCGCGGACGGACTTCCCGGTTCGCTCCGCGGACAGTGCCCTGATTGGCCGAGCGGCTTGCGTGATGTCCGCGGACATGCAACGTGTTCGCTGATTGGACGGCGCGGTGCGTGAAGCGCACCAGATTTTCTGTGACGCCCGCCAATTGCATTCGCTGACGACCGCGGACAGCGCGGTGAAACTTGGATTAAAAATTGTATTTAGTGGAGTGTGTTGGTGTGTAAGAGTGTTTGGAGAGGGTGGGGGAGTATGAGATAGGTTCAATGTTCTGTTTATTTTATATGCCAGACACTTTTGTTGTGTTCGATTTGTCTGCGGACAACATGGTTGTTCTGAAATGTTCTATATAAACTAAATGGTGGGGTGTTCTGAGGACGGAGTATGTGTCCGTTTTGTTCGCAAGCAAGCTAAAATTGAGCTAAGAACACTCGAGGTGTCCTTAAATGTTCGTACATAAACAAAATGGGGGTGTCCTCAGGATGCTGTCCGTATTGTACTTTGGCAAATTGAATGTGTTCTAAGAACACTTGCGGTGCCCTGAAATGCTCTCATTACTTACTAGTAATCTTCATTACTCCTAGTCCTACTCTTCCTAGTCACAGTACTGACGAACCTCCTCACCCTCCCTGCGGGAAAGGTCCCATGCTCCGGCTTGGTAATATGAAACTGAGTGATGTGGATATGGGGGAGGAGTTATAGGAATTTAAAGAAATAGAAGAAGGTCCTGTGTCGGAGGCAGGGGCCTCATGAAGTAAGTACTGGGACGAGGAAGAGTGGACGTGGAGGTAATGTTTGCAATTAAACAAAATGGGGGTGTTCTGAGAACGCTGTTCGTATTGTTCGTTGTCAGGTTGAAAGTGTTCTAAGAACCCTCCTTATATCCGTTGACATTACAATTTCCTATGGGTCGTACCCGACTTTTTGTCCACTAAACAAATGTTAAATCAGGCTGCTGTGCGCCAACATTATGTGATAATCCTATCACTTGCCCCATCAACCTGGCAGACCTGCTTTTGTGACACTAAATCATATCTCCCGCCCCTAAGCCTGACATTATCAAAGCATTCATATTCCCAGTCTTTCTCCGTGACGTTACAGGGTGCGTAGCCAAACGCGCCCAGTCGTCTCCAGTCCTACGCGACTTTACACAGAACCTGGAAAACAACACAGATCATCTCACAACACAGCGCGCCACAATTCGGAATACGAAACTGTGATTTAAAAGCAAACAGCAAGATTGTACATTTCGTAAAGTACTTTTATTTGACATCAAATGTTTAGAGAATATTCAGCGATTTGCATTTGTCTTTGCTCTCGATCCGCAAAAGTTCATCTTGAGTCACGCGCTGTTCCTTTGCGGTACACAGGGTGTTGGTTTATGATAAAAGAAGCACTATGGTTGCACTGATAATCGTAAGGCTGTTCCAATAACGAGGCATTAGACCACCATAATGGTTGGTATGTTGCTTCTAGCCGCTAGTACCGCGTAAGGCCCAGTCGTCTCCAGTCCTACGCGACTTTACACAGAACCCGGGAAAACAACACAGATCATCTCACAACACAGCGCGCCACAATTTGGAATATGAAACTGTGATTTAAAAGCAAACAGCAAGATTGTACATTTCGTAAAGTACTTTTATTTGACATCAAATGTTTAGAGAATATTCAGCGATTTGCATTTGTCTTTGCTGTCGAGCCGCAAAAGTTCATCTTTAGTCACGCGCTGTTCCTTTGCGGTACACAGGGTGTTGGTTTATGATAAAAGAAGCACTATGGTAGCACTGATAATCGGAAGGCTGTTCCAACAACGGGCATTAGACCACCATAATGGTTGGTATGTTGCTTCTAGCCGCTAGTACCGCGTAAGGCCCAGTCGTCTCCAGTCCTACGCGACTTTACACAGAACCCGGAAAACAACACAGATCATCTCACAACACAGCGCGCCACAATTCGGAATATGAAACTGTGATTTAAAAGCAAACAGCAAGATTGTACATTGCGTAAAGTACTTTTATTTGACATCAAATGTTTAGAGAATATTCAGCGATTTGCATTTGTCTTTGCTGTCGATCCGCAAAAGTTCATCTTGAGTCACGCGCTGTTCCTTTGCGGTACACAGGGTGTTGGTTTATGATAAAAGAAGCACTATGGTCGCACTGATAATCGGAAGGCTTTTCAAACAACAAGGCATTAGACCACCATAAAGGTTGGTATGTTGCTTCTAGCCACTAGTACCGCGTAAGGGCATATTGGTCTTTGGCGATTGTCCCATAAAATGGTGAGGGTCATGAAGTTGTTTAGAAGTAGCTGCACCTGGCAGTTAAAAAATCCGTCGGCCGGGGTCTGAAAATCGTGGCATTGACAGTAGGGCAGGATGTACTTGTTTTAAAAACATAAATTAGTCTCACGAGCCGATCTTCATTAAAAATATTCATTTTATTTATTAGGGCGTGAAACTATTTGCTAGCGAGGATAGTGCAACGGAGTATGTTAACTTATTCCCACTAACCCACCCTCTCTCCTCTGCCTTTTTCAGAGTCGTCTGAGCGCCGGGGGACCACGTCAGTGGTGATAGTGCGCGGTACAAAGCAATATGCCACATTGAACGAACAAGTACAACTTAACCGGGCTTTAACGCCACGCTATTGTTATTATATTCCGGTATAACATAATCTAAAGGGTTACTTACATTATATTGGCATTTTCCATTGTCTACGCGTAATGCAGTCCCTAAATACGACTCCGTCTGTGCCAACGATCTTCCTCATAGTGATATAATATATAAAAGCAGTTTCGTTTCAGAAATTTCATCCTTATCGTCTCTCACGGTTTTGCACCACTCCTTCAAAAGAAGTCTTTTGGCATGTTCCCTGTCTGTCAAGGTCAAAAAACAATAGAACCTTATAGTGCGAGTCGTGGGCCACTATGGCCCGCGATCAAAAAATGGAAGCAGCTGACCTTCACTGTGAACGAGCATAAATTCTTACTTTGCAACATTCTGTGTAAAGCCATCCATGAGAAATTGCTTTTTACACTCCATCTTTGTATATTGTCTCCGTGCTAATGAAAAAAGTTTGTTAAAGGGAGTTTAAAGGGACGTTATGGTTCCAAGTAAAACCGAAAAACCCCTGAAATTCGTATGTTCACCGCTACATAATGATGGAAATCAGGCACAGGCAAACATTGTTAATTAAAGTGATATCTACATTTCTGTGAGACACATTTGCTAATTCTTCAACTGCTGATCTTGCAAATTATAATATTGGTCACATTGCACTACATTAACTATTTAAGCTAGCGACAGAACATGACAAAAAATTGGAATATCAAAAGTGTCAAGCAAAAGGTGCAGAGGAAGTAGATAACATTTTACAAAGCATACATGTTTCTGTAATTGATGAATTAATCATGGTTTGAAACATAATTCTGCATTCATATTTCTTAAACTGCAAGAGATTTTAGACTATAATGATAATTACATTTTTGATTAAATTGTTTGGAAATTAAGTACCAACACCAGACACATGTTCTGCATTGGTAAATAAAAAAACAAATTGGTACGTCATATTTCCACTTTAGCAGACTATGAAAAGTTGAATACTTATTTATTTATTAAATAATATGTTTATAGCAAACAAAGACTTGACATATATCACAACAGCACATCATACATTTCATACAATTGTACAGCTAAAATCACATTAACATAAGATTAATCAGACCAGGGTGTCAGACGTCAAGTCTCTAAGAATAGAAAAAATAAGTTCATAAAAATTCATCAAGTGAAATATAAGATTCATATCATTGTCGCATAAAAGACCTTTCCATATCACATCCATATTTTATGTGTTACTAGCATTGTTATATCTTTTCAAATATTTGTTTCTCAACTGATTAAGATTCTCACAGTGGCACATGAGATGTTATGCAGTTTCAATAGTCAATGTTCCACACAATCTACATAATCTCATCTATTTCACAATCCCGTGTTTAGCGCCTAGTATTTTCATCAAATCATGTCTATTAAATTAAAAAAGTAAATACCTTCCAATCGTAGTACAATGTGGGAACGCACTCTGATATTTGGGTTTTTTGTCATCACCAGTCAGTGTTCCAAAAATAGACCACTATTTGTCGTAGTGGCTAAATTGATCATGTCTCTCTCTTTTGCACTAGCATAGATTGGCTTTTTCAATAAGCGTTAAACATTTTCTGGAGATTTGCAGAGGATTTGCAGAGTACTGGAGCCAACAGGAAGCATTATCTTTAGCCCATCTACGATATACAATACTCCATGCATTGATAACATTTAGTGTATAAGGGTTCTCCATCTCATTATATACTTTCATTAAGCCAACTATAAAAGTATTGCTGTTAAGAGTACACAATTGCATGTATAACATTGCCATTTTATATTCTTAGCTATCCCTAGCATATCTTAAATGGCATCTTAATAAGATGTTTTCACATGATAAAAATGTCGGCATTCTAAACAGTTGTCTCAAAATTTTTGCTTCAAACATATTAAATTCATGTTTCAAATGAATTCCCCATATCTCGGTGGCATATAAAAGACAGGATACTATTTTTTCTCATACATTTGTGATGTCATCGTTGATGTCCTGGGTGTTATTCTTAGCAGTGCACCATGGTAGCATGAGTTATGGTTGCTTAGCTTACAATAACTGACAAATTTCTGGGATTTTACGTGTAACCATAATAACCCTTTAAGAAAGCCTTTCCACTGATTGGGTTAGGTTTTTACTAATGGAACTTAACCATAACATCCCTTTAACAAAGTTTTTTCACTGAATTTGATAGGTTTTTATTAGTGCAACTTAACCATAATGTCCCTTTAACAACGTTTCATGGGTTTTTACCAGGATACCCTTAATTTATCTACACGCCCCTTACACCATACTGACACCCCTCACCCCCTGCCCCAACATGATAGCCACAGAGTCTGCGGACACTGCCTAAACGCACAGGGGTTACCTTGCATTGTTATAGCGTGCAGCGAACAAACAGAAGATGTTTAAAGGGCAACACATATATGAAGCACAATCAAAAATGGAATATGTCTACAAACTCTGTATTTGTGAAACCAGAAGTGCAATTACATAGGTTGCGCAACGTAATGGAATGCACCAAGCACAAAAGTGACCTGTGCATCTACAATATTACCTCAGTGCAGTCTTGCTTACACAGTCAGAAGCAACTCGCATAAAAAAGTCCAACCTACTAAGAAGAAACCCATCCAAAAAGTAGCAAGTACACTATATTTCTTCCTGTAACATTAGCGTTTGTTCTATGTACATGAGTTGTAAGAAATAGAAGTATTGTTTTCTTTAAACAGAAATGGCAAGCACCCTGAAGTGGCTACAGGAAAATTTACCCCACAATGTAATGAGTGACGGAAATAACTCTAATGGTACACAATACCATTTTAAGTAGGAAAAGTAATGTAAATTGTTTCACATGTCACTAAAACATGTTTTTTTTTAACAGTACACAGTGCATATGAAGAAGGTGGCTCAGAATTACCACCAAATGTGCAAGAAGATTGGCACAGACAGATCCGAAATGGAAATGTTGAAATTAACTAATAAGTCTATCTGCAAAATGGATCGGCTCAATACCAACTGTGCACAGTTAATGACATTTGTGGAAAGGCATATCACAGACAATATTAAATACCACTGCCCCACTTGTACCTGTGCCCCTTTCCCCTGCCCCAGCCAATCATCCCCACCAAATCCCATTAATCAGCGATGCTATGATGAGTCCTCAATCCCTTCCTACCCTGATGAACGGCTTTGGAAAACCCCAATTCCCCCTTATGCCTTATATATGTTTCCCATTCTGCTACCCCTTCACTTTCCTAATTGAGTGTATGTGTGTGTGTTAATACATTTCTATGTGTTTACTGTTGCTGCATGTGTGTTTGGACAGTGCGTCTCTCCGGCCTATCCATAATCAAAATGGAGGTACCCCCGAACAGCGTGCCTATCCGGACATGTCCACAAAATCGTGATGCACCTTTATATGATTTCGGGAACCCAGTCCCTGTCCTGTGGATACTTGGGTGCATGCACATCCAATCCCCTGTGCCCTCTGAACACTGTGCATGTCCACAGATGTCTGTAAAGTCGTGGCATGCTTTTAATTTGTTCGGGAGTCCCATCCCTGTACTACGGACACCTGGGCACATGCGCATCTGAACCACTGTGCCCTCCGAACACTGTGCCTGTCCGCAGATGTCCATAAAGTCGTGATGTACTTTTAATTAGTTTGGGGGTCCCGCCCCTGTCCTACGGACACCTGGGCGCATGCGCATCTGATCCCCTGTGCCCTCCAAACACAGCACCTGTCCCAGATGTCTGTAAACTTGTGGCATACTTTTAATTAGTTCAGGTGTCCCGCCCCTGTCCTACAGACACCTGTGTGAATGAGCATCTGATCTCCTGTGCCCTCCGGACACTGCTTCTGTCGGCAGATATCTATACAGTTCTGATGTACTTTTAATAAGATTGGGGTTCCTGCCCCGTCCTACGGACACCTAGGCACATGCGCACATCGCATCCGGTGCAATAGATGTTCTATGGACAGTCGTCCTATCTGCGGACGTCCGGGGACGTCACCATGTGACTGTACCCACGCTGAGCATCAGGCCTATCCGCAGACAATGTCCTTACCCAAAAAGTACATTTCTGGCCAATGCAGCCTGTTTTAAGCTGAGACTTCACCCTTGCAGAGGTCCCAGACCATGCCCTGGTCGATCTAGAGACTTTTTGTAGCCTTTTGAGCCCTACCTGGGGCTCAAAGTGTCCGCGGAGCGTGCAACTGTTCGTGGAGCGCACCCCTATAAAAGGCCACACCCACTGCTGTTCCTCATTGTGTTTCTGGCTGACCAGGACTGAGCACTGCCTAGATTGCTGTTTCGGGTGTGGTACTTTTAGTGTGCTGCTTTTCATCTGAAATGGCATTCATGGCTCCTACTGCTGCCTCAGCACCACCACCACTACCATCTCCCCCACCACCACCACGATCACCATCTGAAGGGCCTGGAAAGGAGAACAGGCATGGTGATGCAGAGGGGGATCAAGAAGCCGAAGAGGATGAGGTAGTGGAAGTCCCTACTACCAGCTGCCAGCGTGTGTCTTGGGTGTGGAGGCTGTTTACCACCAGTGGGTCATACCCAAGGCGCTTGCAGCCAAAGTTTGATGCACTCAGTCACAGAAAACCTGGACTGTATAGCTACAGGACCACCTCCATGCAGCGTCACCTGAGGTCTAACCAGAAGGCACCAGTTCGGAGGGTCGTCCCTTTCAAAGCTGGTAGTACGTTGACTTTCTCTATCGCATCCTCACCATCTGCTCCTGTCAACAAAAGAGACACTCCTGTGGGGCAGCGGACCCCTGAACATGCCTCACAGGCCATACACAAACCAGTGGACCCTTGCCTTTAGAGGGTCACTGTACTCTGTATGTAATGTGATGCAGTACTCAGCAGGGGGGAGCAGTTTTGAAGTGCTTTTGAGGCTACCGTCCGGGAGCATGCGAAACAGTGCCACCTACCTAAGTGAGGCCCACCCAACATCTTCCTCTCTCCACCTGCCCCTTCGTCCCTGTGGTTGGTGCCCCTTCCCTTCCCTGCCTTCCCTTCCCTTCCTTGTGTGTCCTGTATACAAATGCCCAGAAAATCATAAAACAACAAACATAAAAAAAATAAGATGGTTCTTTCAGAGCCACATTTCACAGTTCAAAAATAGAAGTACCAAAAAAAGGTTGCAGGCCCCTGCGCAGCCTGTGAAGTCTGCGGACAGTGCGGTAGTCCGCAGACATCTCAAAACATGTAGGTGGTTGCACTCTTTTGCGGGAGAAAGTGGTGGCTCTGAAAAGAGCCTTTTTTGTTGTTTTTTGGTTTTCTAAAGGTTTTTTTCAAGGTTTAGAGTAAAGTAGGCAACACCTACAGTAAAATAGTTGCTATATTTGCCAAAAAAGGGCTGCAAAGGATATTTCACAAAAAATGTTGATTACCAGCATCACAAGATGTACTCCATTTCTGTGAAAAATACTGGTGCTGTGAAATGTAATGTTTTCATTATGGAAAGACATCATGCCAACGTCTCTCAAAAATACACAAACAGCCTTGTTGACATTGTGCCTCGCTTTCTCCATTTGTGGACCAAATATACTGCAGCGCAGCCACATATGTCACTGGGCAATGCGAGAAACAATTACTTGGGAGTTTGAAAACATGTCCATCATTTTCCCAAATGTCTCCTATTGCAAACTGCAGCGAAATTCCCATTACATGGCCTAAACTGTTCCTTCCACAATAAACAATAATAATAGCCGGATAATGGCGTCTCACCAAAGTGGCACAAAGTGGGACACTCACTTCATGCTGTGCACTCCATACCACTGCACATCAACATGATCAAATACAAGATGTGCAGCCACTCCACACTGCTCTGCATAAACCTGCAACCAATGAATCTACAAGTCGCCCGGAATCCACACACTCTGCCTCCTGAAAGACAAAGCCATAGCCATACCCATCTGCAGCCCTCTCAGCAAACAGACCTTCTGCCACACTCTCTCCTTGCATACCAAACCCAGGAAACTTTATTGGCCAATCCCCTGGGCTCCACAGTCCCATTTCCATGGCTGCCATCCTCAAAAGCCCCAGATGTGGCACGTGCTGTCTGCGGACTACCCGGTGCCCATGGACAGATCGTCTAATTGAAGGGCGTGGGGAGAGAAATGTAACACAGGGTAGGAGATTTCCCCTTTAGTGGTGGTGCTGAAAAGAGCTTTTGTTTTTAAGGTATTTGTAAACAAACACCTTTCTTTTTTTATTTGTTGGCCTTTTCTCTTCTTTTCTTCCTTATAGCCTTACATGAACCTCTTCAAAGCATCCCTTACATTGTAAAGGAAAATGGCATTTCCAATGTCGAACAAAGAAATGCCATCTGCAGTAAAAAAGTTCACACTCAGAGAATTAATGTTCTCATTCTCAAAAGAGAACATCCCAGCACTACACAAAAAAGAAGACATGTCTCTGTTCACAAGACACCTTCCTGCAGCTTGCTGAGGACACAAGACATTGGGGCTGTTCCATACTGCTCTTAGTGGTATGTGTGAAAATACCACATTTGCACTTGGAAAAAGCAGCATCATTGCCTTCACCAAGTCCTTCAGTGCACTCAATAAACTTACTGCACTGATATAACCCAAATGCACTCCGCCACAATGCACCACAAGAACATCAGGAGTATTGAAAGTGGCCATATCTCCACAAAGTGCAAGTAGTCCTTGCTAATTCAGGCCAGGCATACCACACCAAAAAGCCTCCACTCCCTGAAATCCAAGATTGCCAGAAATGCCACTTCTCGCTGCATACCTCTGCAAATCACTCACAAAACAATCTCCCACCATCCACACACTCACGTTCTCCATCTCTGCAACCACAGCCATCTTCACTACGCACAGCAATGAAAAAAATGAATGCCCTCGCGTCCTATAAAGCACAACTAGAACACCTAATTGGCAAATCCCAACAGTCCTCTTTCCATGCCAGGCATCCTGAAAAGACCCGGATGTGGCACGCCCTTTCCGCAGATCCATATCACCCATTCTAATGTGGAAACTGTTATTTTCTTCTTTCCTTCTGTCACTTTTAAAATCACTTCTCCCACTACCACACCTGCAGTAAAATGTACACAATGCACACTGAAAACGAAAACTGAATGCATGTTATCAGAGCATGCCATGTACATGGATGGAAAAATGACAAAATGCCTGCGTTTACAACTACTCATTTCAGCACCATTTGAAGCAAACCAAAATAATGCATGTGTACATTTACATCAGTGCTATCTGTAATGTTTAATAAATAAATGAGGGGAAAGGGAAATGATTTCTCCAACATACTACAATAGCACTCATGTACCAAGCCTCCATGTGTGGGAAAGTTAATGAAATTGCGCACACTAACATTCTCCTTTCTAATCTGTACATCTTTCTTGGTTTCTCCGTTTTTCTCAGCCTCCTAGGACTTGCAGTACTCCATTTCCAATACAAATAGGGAAACAACAACTATCACACTTTGAAAACTGCAGCCCCATAGGGCACACTTATCATGGGACCACCGGCCCCAATACCAACAATGCTGGTGCTCCCAAGTCCCCATTCCCATACAGTGCTATACAATTGCAGCCACATAGAGAGTGACATTTTCCATCGCCTGACTTTCCAGACCAGCATGGCCTGTAATATCCTAGTGACACTGGGAAGCTACCTACCAAACAAGTATTGAGAATCTGGTGGCAACCCGTCTGCACCAACAGCAGTGTTAAAATCATACTCGTAATCACGTGCAATGTTACTAACTCTTCTTCCCAACAAATCCTCCTACAGTGTAAAAGAATATTTTCTTCTAGTATAATTATTTTGCCATTAACACACATACCCACTAATGTTCTTCTTTCCCAATTGCAGTGAAGAACAGCCTCCTGAAACACACTACCGTCTCTACTAGAAGATAAAACCTGGAAGAAAACTACTCTTCACATCCAACAAAGAGTAAGTGCAGTAGTGTAGCAGTATTCTTTCTGTTACTCATACAGTGCAGTATAGCCATATAGTAGCCTACAAAATTCTATCCAATCCAACACCATTTGCTTTACCTTACTCATTGCACCTCAGCAGGTACACTCTTTGGGCCTCATCACGAGTTGGAGGGTAACGCCGGCGCTAATAGCGCCAGCGTTATCTGCCCTACCGCCAAACCCACCGGCGCTATTAGCGCCTCGATCACAGGTTTGGCACAACGGGAAATCCCCATTCCCCATTGAGCCCATTCGGGAATGCCCCATTCCCCATTGGGCTCAATGGTGAAATTCCGCGCTCTTACCGCCGGTGGATTTCCCGCGGTGGATCAGCCGAAGCCATGATTTGGTGGACCCTTAAATGCTTCGCTAATAGTGCTACCGCCGCATTTAAGGGTTACCGCCAAACTCGTAATGAGGCGTTTTGTATTCTCATCTGAACACCAGTATCATAACACCCACTGGTATCGTGAAAACATTGCAATGTCCTTACTTATTCATGCACAGTACACTTTCATACGCACTGCAGCAAACCCTTCACACATCAACACACACAGCTACTATTACAACCTTCCCAACCAGAACTAACAGCCCATTGCACAATCACACAGACCTCTATTTATGCCTGCCCTGTTATTCAGACACTCATGCACAGTGCATGC
The DNA here is from genome assembly GCF_040938575.1 of Ambystoma mexicanum. Lineage (NCBI taxonomy): Eukaryota > Metazoa > Chordata > Amphibia > Caudata > Ambystomatidae > Ambystoma > Ambystoma mexicanum. Next base: position 723,118,826 of record NC_090932.1, read on the forward strand.
AAATACATTGCACAACTTTCAAACCCACACTTTTCTTTTTTCTCCAACAGACAGAAGGGAATGCCTACCAAAAAGCAACTCTGTAGAAAACAATGAAAAAATAGAGTAGATAAAACTAAAATCTTGCAAAATAGTCATCCACCTCTAGCAGAGTTTGTAGCAAATGTTCAAATAAAACAGCCAATACAGTCACTCAACAAAATTGAACCAGCTAGCAGTAAAAAAAGAATGGCCCCTCTTCCAAAAAGTAAAAATAAAAATAAATGTATTAAGAAGAATAAAACTACCAATAGCGCTAGCACTGCATCTACCAATGTTAACGTAGCCACAGTTACGCATTCCAAAAAAGTAATTTTACAAAAACATTTCCACCATACAGTGCTTCAGAATGTTATAAAAACAGCAGAGAAATCATGTTCCACCCTTAAAAATTACTGCAGAAGACTAATCCTGGAAGCTTTCATTGGCAGTGCAATGCTCCTCCAAAGAAAATTGTTTATATTAATTTTGACCAGAGTGAAACCACTAACAAAATTAATCAGTACACTACAAAAAGTACTTTGCAACATGCGCAATGTCAACATAGATACCTTTGCAGACTTCTGTGCAGGTGAGTGGATTCACACAACCAGCACACAACCATATTTCAATGAAGAGGCATACAAACAAGAGCAGAAAAACTCAATTGTCATACATAGCAGTGGCCTAGGGTATGAAATGGTAGACAACACCATTATGGCAGAAGAAACTCTCATTGAAAGAATGTCCCCAAAAAACGTACAATCAACTCTCCATTCCATCGAACCAATCCGTCCCACCTACAAATGGCCCTGCACCTTAATGTGTAACATATGAAAACAATCCTTTAAATCTTTACGGCAATTCCTAAATCACAATGTGAAAGTAAAAGAGAAAATGAAAAAAAGAAACTTTGCAAACCATGAACTCCTGTCCAGTGTGCAATTGCACTGGACTGCAATGACATTCATTAGCCTGCATTTCCAGACCTGCTTGCAAAAGCACCTTCCACCACATCAAAAGGTTAGCAACACACCATTCCACTATATGGAATTTTGTCCAGCGCCTGTACTATGCAAAAAGTCCTGCTTTAGAGCAGGAACATTTTAATAACGCTCTCCTACATGGCACAGTGAAAGAACTCCTTGAAGAAATAGACCACATCCAAAGAAAATATTTTGGAAGTGAAGATCACTTAGAAAATCCAGTACCTTTAGAGAAGAGTAGCAAAAACCTTACAAATGCCAACCTTCTAATACACACGTACAAAAAAGAAATAGCAAAGTTTAAAAGCACATCTGCTGAAGTACCAAACTAAGTATGTGTGTGTTGTCACAGAACATTTTATACAAAAAGCACCAAAACTGTAGATATAACGTACAAAGTAGAAGACAATGAGGAATCCCAGTGTTTCCAATTAGCTCTCTATCTTATAGCAGAAAACAAATACAAAATTACTAACCCCTCAATACTTTGCACATACTGCAATACAATGCTTGATAATAACCAAATGCCTTCACGGGCTATCACTAATAACTTGGAAATATTCCCACTTCCAAAACCTCTCCAACAGCTTAATTTGTATGAGAGCATTATAATCCAAACAGTACACCCATTTCAAGCTATAATACACCTTCAACCCAAAGCAGCCAGGTTGCCTCCTTCTGAATTACTGAAAGGCATTTTTGGCAAAGTAGTTTATTTGCCATTAGATCTTACAGAAAATGTAGACACTCTAGGAGTGCAATGGCCAATAGATCAATCTTTGATTATCCTAGTGAATGGTGTACCAACGAAAGACAAAAGAATTGGCAACAACTAGTATACTTAAACAACATTAGAGAAGCCCTACAATATCTTAAAGAGAACAATGAGTACTACAAATAAATAAACATTGAACAAAACCTAAGGGAAACCACCAAAATAATTCAGGATTCCTCAGCAACTGGCCAATTTGAACTTGTAGATCCTATTATGGCTTCAATATTTTAGACCAGCATACGATTCACTCACTCCACTCCAAAGACACCATAGACAATGCACTAGAAACGTATCAAATGTGGTAAGCCAAAGGATCGCCAATCAGCATATGGGAAAAAAAGAGTAGAGCCCAAGCCCTTCCCATACTCTTTCCTACTGGAAAAGGGGGAAGGTACGATGAAAGGTGCACACAAATAGCATCCGAATACCACTCTTTACAAATGTATTTGACCCCAGATTCTGACAATACGTTGAATAAATATTTCACCTCCTGTTTGAAAGTGTTATGGGGTTGCACACACATTGAAAACAGGTTCCAATTTTTTTAAACATGTCTGCTACCCAACTACTTCAAAAGATAAAAGATACAGATTGTGTTTTGCAGTCAAGTATCACAGATCTCTTGGCAAACATTTGTGGTACAAAAGAATACTGGTTCAGATGTCGTGCTAATGTACGGTGTATGCTACGGAACCTTGGCCCACCCAAATGGTTTGTCACTTTGAGTTATGCAGAATATGCATGGGAGGACTTGCACGACTTCCTACGCATAGCAATCCAAAATAAAGAAGGGATAGACATAAAAACTCATGGAGAACTCTGCTCTCTTGACCCTGTAACTGTATCAAGATACTCTCACCACCGCTTTATTACCATGCTGCACTTCATCTGTAATAAAACAATTCGTCCCCTCAGAGAAGTGCAACACTTCTTTTGGAGAAACGAATATCAATCCAGAGGGGCACCACACATCCACATGCTTTTGTGGATAAAAGATGCTCCGAAATTTGGTCAGGACAGTGATGCCACTGTTTTGCAGTTCATTCACAAATATGTAACCTGCGACATCTCTTCAAAAAGCACACATAGTGAGTTACATACACAAATTGTATGCTTCCAAATACATAAATGTGGCAAATATTGACAACACAAATGTAAAAACAAAGGCATATACTACATCAAATGCTGCTTTGGTTTTCCTAGACCGGTTTCAGCAAAAGGACAAGTAAACAACTTCATGGTCTCTGTTAAAAACAGTGTAAAAGGCACATTGCCTAAAAACACATACTACATTGAAAGAAACGAAGCTTCAAAGTACATCAATGATTACAATGCAATCATTGCCCACTTGTGGAATGCAAACATAGATATACAGTACATTGCTGTTACGCTCACCTGGTATCCACAGGGACGCCACCCAGCCAGGTTACTCGCTGGTATGCTTCTCAGATTTGCCCTGATGTGGTCTGCGGGGAAGGTTCTGCCTGAAAATACAGAAGGACTGTATTCAAGACTGACCGACTGATGTAAGTATCCTCCCTCCACCCCCGTATAATTTCAGTCCCTCTGGCGCCCTCTCCTCACCTTGTGGTAGGATTAGGCGTGCTCTCCGTCCTGCCTTCTTTGCAGGGGCGCGTTTTCTTTCATGGGCGAGTGCGGTCCAGTTATTTCACTGACGCCGGCACGTTTGATATTGTTCAGGTAGGTCTTATTGCTGTTCTTTAGTTTTGTTGCTATCCTGCATGCCTTTCTTTGTTTAAAATGTCTCTTTTTTCTCCCTTCGGTATGCAGAGCTTCAGCGCCGCGAACTGGCTTGGTTGAGCCCCGCTGGTAAATGATGGCGCATTAAGAGCGCTATGATGCGGTAAGTAAGTGCTATGCGCAGCGCTGCAAAGTCTTGCCTTTGCTAACCTGTGTTTTCCTTCCTTGTAGATCGCGGTGTTCTTCAGCCCGAGTGGAATGTCCGGAGTGGTGCCAGCCGAGAGGCGACCAGCCAGGTAAGCCTTTTGAGTAGTTCGTAATTTGTAAATGTCTCTACTGCTTTCTTCGTTGGATTGCTTCCAGGTAGAGGCGTCTGTCCTGCCTGTGATTGCAAGTATTGCCTGCTAATCTCTTCAGTGCGTTCTTTGGTCACTATTAGGTCTCTCCAGAGGGCATTAGTCTCTTGTTGGGCAGAATGAGCCTCAGCACGAAGTTCTCCTAGTAATTGGGCCAATTGGTCCATTTCTAATGTCTCCATGGCGCCCAGGTGGATTTGTTATGGTAGTCTTCGTGTTCTGTTACGCTCAGCTGGTATCCACAGGGATGCCACCCAGCAGGGTTACTCGCTGGTATGCTTCTCAGCTTTGCCCTGATGTGGTCTCCGGGGAAGGTTCTGCCTGAAAATACAGGAGGACTGTGTTCAAGACTGATCGACTGGGGTAAGTATCCTCCCTCCACCCCCGTATGATTTCAGTCCCTCTGGCGCCCTCTCCTCTCCTTGTGGTAGAATTAGGCGTGCTCTCCGTCCTGCCTTCTTTGCAGGGGCGTGTTGTATTTCATGGGCGAGTGCTGTCCAGTTACTTCACTGACGCCGGCCCGTTTGATATTGTGAAGGTAGGTTTTACTGCTGTTCTTTAGTTTTGTTGCTATCCTGCATGCCTTTCTTTGTTTAAAATGTCTTTTTTTCCTCCCTTAGTTATGCAGAGCTTCAGCACGGCGAACTGGCTTGGTTGAGCCCCGCTGGTAAATGATGGCGTATTAAGAGCGCTATGATGCGGTAAGTAAGCGCTATGCGCAGCACTGCAAAGTCTTGCCTTTGCTAACCTGTGTTTTCCTTCCTTGTAGGTCGCGGTGTTCTTCAGCGCGAGTGGAATGTCCGGAGTGGTGCCAGCCGAGAGGCAACCAGCCAGGTAAGGCTTTTGAGTAGTTTGTGATTTGTAAATGTCTCTACTGCTTTCTTTAATGTTGCCTCTTACTTCCTCTTTCAGGTCGTTCTGTCCGGGAGACGTGCAGATTCGAGGAAGCTGTTCTCAGTAGCTGCGAGTGTTTAAAGATGAAGACTGCAGGTAAGATACTGCTACTAATGATGTTCCTTTTGTTTCCTTGCAGGTTCTGCTTCTCAGAGGTTCGAGGGAATAGCTGGACATGGTGACCATCACGTTGCAAGCTGCAAAGTAACGCGAAGCGTGTTGTCTTGCTCTGGTGTGGTTTAAATAGCCCCAACAAAATAGTCCAGGTAAAGTAGTCCCTAGGATACCACACCCAAAACACTAGACCGCATAGCTTGGTTCTTAGGAACCAAGCTATGTGGATGCCTCCATGTTGCCTGACAATACAATAAAGTAGTTCCCAAGCACATTGTTTTTCATAGTATATGAGCCTGGCGCCATAGGCACCAGGACTGTCCCCATGAGGGCTTTTGAAGAGGATGCCAGGCTCTAGAGGCCCGAGTCCTCACTCCACCTGGCCAATGGGTTTGCCAGAGGGGTTTTTGGGCGAGGGTCGTGACAATTGCAGAGGTTTCCACTGCTGTTGCACAATAGGTCACAGCCTACCTAACCAAAGCTGAGAAAACAGAGCTAAAAGACATCTGGATGACCTATCATGTGACATAACACTGTCACAAAAATTGCACAGCTTTGACATAAAAATGCTCTCCCATAGAGAATTTGGAAGCTATGAAGCTGCAGACCTTTTAACAGGCACAGCCATATATGGCAAATCTGAAAACATAGGGCCTCATTCCAAGTACGGCAGTAACCGAGCCGGAAAAACCTGCAGGTTGCTGCCGGACTTGGAATGAATGACCCGTCTGTGATTGCCGGAATCACCGGGGCATTGCAACCCCGGTGACCCGGTAATTCTAGAGGCAGAATTCTGTAAATCCCCATTCCCATGGAGTCCCATAGGACTCCATGGGGACAATGGAAACACTGGTTCCGTCTATGACAGAGCCGGTGTTTCCATTTCCGTCTGCAGGCGGGAGGTGTTACTCCCGCCCGGCCAGACCTGGCGTCAGTAACACCTCCCGCCTGCAGAACTCGTAATCTGCCGGTCCGGAAACAACAGTGGCAGTGGGTTTACTGCCACTGTTGTTTCCAGACCAGCAGACTATAAATGAGGCCCAAAGTCTGGCTAAGCCTTGGTCCTGCTGCATCCAGAAAAAGAGTGCTGATATCGTACCAAGATATCGAACCAATAGCCAAAAATGATCCCAACAGCCAGGGCATTTTGAAAAACAATTTATTCGACACATACTACCCAAAGAGAAGTAGTGCTTTGGGAAACCAGATGAAAAAAATTGTAACACAGTGGCCACGGTAGGCAGACTTTCACAGAAGCACCGGCACCATTACTAAGGATTCCAGTGCTTCCCTGGTCCTCACTCCCATAGAGTCCTATGGGAATGCGGACTAACATTTTACCGGCGCCTGACTTCATGGACCGTCGGGGTTGGAATCCCCCAGTGTTACCAGCAAGCCAGACGCCGGCAACATTTACAAGTCCGGCGGCAACCTGCCAGTTTTACCGGCATGGTTACCGCCAGACTTGTAATATGGCTCATTGTGCCTCTAAAGCATTTGGCTGCGTCTACTGTTAACAAATCAAATCAGCTTATTGAAGCCTAAGCTGCTCACAGAAGGATGAAAAGCTAAGTTGGCCTTGCCATGATTCTAACCCTTAACCTGCCGATCACACACAGATCGTAGCAGTAAGCGCTCAACCTGCTGAGCTATCTTAGATGTTGCAATATCTATCTAATAATGAGTAAAGTGAAGCTCGTAACCTTCAATTCAACACTTTCTCCTGACAAGTGCATGTAGATTGGGTGATAAATATGCACGTTATGAACAGCGCTATGAAACAGTAGCAAAAAGCTGGCGAAGCAAGTAATATGTTACACAAGCGCTGGCAAAGACATCAGCCAATGCGTTTAGGCTGCCATGGGTCTATGGCAGCCACAACTCCAATACCGCAACACACATCAATCCATGAGCAAAAGAACAAGAGTAAAGGGCTGAAATGCAATTCAATTCATTGCAAGTGATAATAATAAAACAATAACATTGCGTAGAGCATGCACACACACTGCACAATAGAGCAAGATGAACACTGTTCTATCAGGACTGGACATCCAGGACTCTTTCCTTTAAATTGATAACAAAGACAGCTAATCACCAATAGGGTTCACAAAGAATACCCCGATTTCAGCAAGTGACAATGGGAACATTAAAGAGGGAATAATGACACATCGTTAAGGAGGATGTGTATTCATGGACTTTTTCACGGGCGACGCTAAAGCGTCTTATGTGAACCAAAACCAAAAAAGATATTGTTCATGAATTTTGCAGGTACATTGATGAAAAGTGTTTTTGAAAAGCTCTTTTTTTGCTCAGTACTAATAACTCTAAAAAAGCAGATCAAAGACAAGAGACAAGGAAGCTGTCAGGGAGGTCAGTTCACAGCCGACTCCTTGACATGCATGTGAAAATAGGAACATGGACATAAAACGCAAATGCCATTAAAAGTAGCATATTCAAAATCGTGTTCCTGTCAATCCCATCCAGAAAGATTTTAGGCTGACGTTTATGATGCCACTTCTGGATATGAATTGTGTGAGCATCAGAGGTTAACGCTTGCACAAGACGAGTTCATCAGATGGCATGTGCAGTGAGATGATGTGTTTTCTACAGTGTGATAACAGGAAGTGATAAGACAGGGCATGAATATAAGAGCAGTGGAGGGCCACTGTTAGCCAAATCATCACGATGCAGCTGGCACTCCTTTTACTTTGTGGCTTTATATCCATTGCCGTTGCTCTTCCTTCCGGAAAAAGATTTGATGGGTACGTGTTTTTTTACAGATTGTAGAATATTGGTATGTTAAAGGGTTAGGCGTATTTTCTCATGAATTGTTTTTATTTTAGAGACCAGGTATTTCATGTAAAACCACTAGATGAAGATCAAGTAAACCTCATCAAGAAATTAGCAAGAACTATCCAGGTACATTATTGCCTTTTTGGGACCAGTTCACAAATAAATCTTTGTTTACTTCAAGAGGGGATTATTTGATTCTCAGAAGAAGTGAACGTACCTCTGTCTTACTCCTCTCTTAAAAGAAGTAAATCAGGAGTAAGTCAAAGTTACAATAACGTATTATGTCATTCGAATAGCCCTCTCCAGGAATAAGACTTAATTACTTACAGTAAATTCTTTTAAGGATTGGTCGCTGTATAATTGTTCTTAATGCATGCTCGATGGGATATACTCTCATACTGATGTGTTTCTTCTGAAAAGGGTTCAACAAGAGGAGAAGCTGTATATATATATATGTAACTATTGTAGCATGGAACAGCGCGCCCCTTCTTTGCTGCTCAGTGTTCTGCCTTCTGCCTAGTGTGATATGCAATCCACTGCATTATGCATCTCCACGCCAATACCAATGCTGCTCTGAAGGAGGAAGGCTAATTAACTTACATTAGTAGGCAGCGAGGGGGGTGCCCCCCCAACCAATGAGCAGCCTCTGAAAGTGGTCCTTACCACACTGGGAAAGACCCCGTTCAGAGCCTCCTCAGAGAGGGAGGCCGCCACCTTTGCTCGCTTGGGCTTGTAACTGATGCCCCGGGGCATTACCAGACCAGTAATGCCCTCACTCCTCGGGTTCTATTGCTTAATAGTGACAGTGGGACGCCTCTTGGGATGGCACTGCTGAAGAATTTATGGCAGACTTAAAAGGTATGAATAATGGGATTTTATGGAATCCTTCTGGAAGGAGATTGTTGATCACGCAAGGATGGGCGAAGAGAAATGGCGTTATCTCTTTTCACTAGATAGCCTCTTCACAAAATGACCAATCAGATCACTTCAGTTTATTTCTGTTATTTCTTAACATCTGCTATAAGGTTTCAGCAAACAAAACAGATGTCTTAAAACATAATTCAGACTACAGAGAATGAAATATTCTTTTTTTAAACTGCCACATGAAATATAAAATAGGACATTGAATCACAATTCCATAAATACTTTCATATAAAATAATGCATTGAACGAGAATCATTTTATACTCTTAGTCATTAAACAGGGATCCCAAACTGTTCAGACAAATTATAAAGGTAATTTTGCCAATTTCAGATTTTAATAACAGCAGATAAAATAGTCTTACAATTCTTACTGGACATGGAGAGATTCAGGAGGCCATCCTCTAACCAAAAGATGCGCAATTCGACCAGCATTCAGTAAAAAGTAATTAAGCTTATTAAAATGGAAGTATGTGATTTCTTTGAAAATATTGTACCCAATGGAGATTTCACCAAATCCATTTCACCGAAAAACGAAATTCACTTTTTACTTTTTCTACTTTTTTATATATATAATGTGGGGGGATACCCCCCGCAATCCCTCCTTAGTCCCCATAGCCTACGTATACCCTTACCACACACCCTACCTATTATGCATTACACATATACCACTTTGCCTATCATTTTTGGTGAAATAAATTCGGTGAAATCTCATTAGGTGAAATTGTATTAGATAAAATCTACGGTAACGTATTAAAATACTGCTGAACAGAGCCTAAGGGCCTAATTCACAGAAGCGTTTTATAATGGCAAACCCCCCATTGGAAAACACTCTGTGAGTAAGGGCCTAAATGTCTCGATTTAGCGGCTATGACTGTTGCCTTAATACTCTGGATATCAATCCTAATGTGTCTCTAATAAGCTCGATTGATACTGATTGTGTAAGATGTAGGAGTATCTTCCATTATTATTGTGGCAAACTTCATACTTTGGCTCCGCACAGAAGCATCCGAGATAAGCTATCCTCATATATTTCCATCACTGTCAGTTTCGACGTTGGACCTGACCATCTCCAAAGTTTTACTAAAGCTCCCGAGCCAGTAAAATCGCTATTCCTTTCAGCTGTCCATGCACGACCCTAGTGAGGTTTGCATGAAACCCTACTCACAGATTCCAACATCTTCCTACCCTAATGGCCTTGTTTGTTTTGACAGACTGCTCCCCACAAGTTAGGAAAAGGTTATTCATTTGACTCCATGGGGCATTCTCCCAATATGTTAAAGGGAGTCACCCAGGTTCAGTGGTGGCTGGTAGATTCAAGTGAATTAAACAAGCACGCCTGGCCAGATTAAGGGCGATTTAGGGTGACTCCCCAACAAATGTCTTCTGGTTTAAATAGGACAAAATGGTACATTTAATTTATGCAATACATATGCGAATTAGTGTTTTTTTTTAAGTTATACATTTTAAAACAAGTGTCGTCAGAGAACACATGCCATAGTAAAGTACTTCAGATGCCAGATTTCACTGCCCCCAGTTTACCCCATTTCACTGTCATTGCCGAGTTCTTCCTGATGTCAGTCTAATTGCCTCACTTTTCCCCTATATCAATCATATTGTTCTTTTCTCACCTGTGACGCTTTCAATGTCCCCGGATCTACCCATGTCACTTTCACTGTCCCATTTCTGACCCATGCAATTCGCATTGCCCCAACTTGCTATAGGCCACTCCTTATGCCATCACGTCTGCCCCATATCAATACCATTACCCCAGCAGCTGTGCCCAGTGTCACTCCCACTGCCACCAGTTCTGTCCTATGTCTCTGCCGCTTCACTAGCTTTACCCAAGTTCACCCTCATTGGCTCAGTTCTGCCTGATGGGCATCACATTGTTTTGATCCAGTTGCTCGCAAAGGCACTGCCTTTGCCTCATGCCCCTCTTACTGCCCCAGTGCTGGCACATTTTGGTTTCACTGCCCAAGTTCTGCCCCATGTAAATCTCACTGCCACAGTTCTGCCCTAGCTTACTCTCACTGCCCCAGTTCGGGCCAACGTACTCTTGCTGGCATGGTTCTGCCAAATTTCACTCACACTACCCCAGATCTGCCGCTTGACACTCTCAATGCTCCTGTCCCGTCCCATATGGCACTCTTTGCCACAGTTGTGTCCCACAGAGCTCCCACTAACCAGTTCTGCCCATGTTGTTCTCACTACCTTAGTCATGTCCCGGTCAATTTAATTGCCCAATTTCAGCCGGTCTTTGCTCTCACTGCCCCAGTTCTGCCCCACTTAAGTCTCATTAAACCAGTTCTTATGCATTTCGCTCTTATTACCCCAGGTCTTCCCTATGTCAATCCATCTGCCTCAAGTTCTTACAACGGTTGCTATCTTTGCCCCAGTTCTGCACCATATCACCCTCACAGTGCCTGTTCCGTGCTGTGTGATCCGCTACCCTCTGTATAGCGCCAACGATCACCCCAATTCACAAGAACACACACATGCTGGAGCACACGCATGCACGCATGCACACACATGCACACTTCTACATTTCTTATTTAGCTTAACTTATTTGTGGTCCACTGCATCACTGGATCCTCTCAGCTCCTTCAGCACTAGTGCTGCAGTGCCTGGAAACAGGAAGCGGGGAAATGCTGATTGGCAGCTGTCTCCTTGCGTCCCGCCTCCCTCTGGGCACTACAGGAGGTCCTGTGGTCTGAATTTGGAGCTTCCCTTAGCACTCTTCCCAAAGTGCAAGAGAAAAAGGTTGCAATTACAGGCAGCTGTACAATACGCCTTTGCAATATTCAGTTAACAAGAGAAAGTACAAATAGGGGCCGATTGACTACTGCAACTATGAAATGTGCTGATGTAAGTTTCAACTAAGCGTGGTGTAACTTACACCAGATAAAGGAATTCACTAAGCTTCTGAGTGCATCTAGATCATATTAACGCTTAGCGAAAATCTGGTGTAAATTCCGTCTGATTCAATAAGCAAGCACTCGTATTATGCCCGAAGATCCGCCCATGGATTTTCTGCCGGTAAATATGAAAGTGTTGGCAGGAAAGGGACTAACAAGCTTTTTCTCAGTCAAATATGCATGTTCTCATGCAGATAACCACTTACTTCAACACAACCACTTGAATACATATACCTTTCCCCTATAACATCCCCCAAACCACACTTACACTAGGTGTAAAGCTGATCAACAGAAGATGGGTTTTTGCAGATGGAATAACGTTTTGTAAATACTGCATACGTTACATCTCATTTTTGTGTCACCTGACAGCCCCCAAAATCAAGGAAATGTGCCAGGACATAGCCATTGTAGTTGAGTTAAACGACTTACGTTGGCGGGAGTAATGCCACTTTTCTTAACTTGACTGACTTTCTGCCGCGGCACGCCTCCATCTTTCAGTGAGTCAGGTGCATGCCAATTGAAGAATGGGTGTAATGCCTGCTTGCAGAAATGACACAATGGGCCTCATTACGAGTCCAGCGGTAACCGAGGCGGTAAAACCGCCTGGCTACCGCCGGACTCGTATTACCATTCCGCCTCCGTGATTCCCAGAATTACCGGGGCATTACAACCCCGGTTTTCCGGTAATCACGGAGGCGAAATGGTGTTAATCCCCATTCCGATAGGACTCAATGGGAATCATGGAAACACCGGCAGCATCTCGTAATGCTGCCGGTGTTCCCTCGTCTGCCTGCAGGCGGGCGATGTTAAACCCGCCAGGTCAGACCTGGCGGGAACATCACCTCCCGCTTGCAGGAGTTGTGATGGCCCGCATGGAAACAACGGTGGCGGCGGGTTTACCGCCACCGTTGTTTCCATACCGTGCGTTCCACTGTGAGACTGACTTATTTATTTATTTATTTATTTATTTATTTTATTGTCATTTGGTTAAAACTTTAACCTTTAACACATGTGTATAAAAAAAAGCAAAACATAAAAGCAATTGATAATACGGAGAAGAAGGGAACAAAGAAATGATTAAATTAAAACAAATTTGAATTCATACATATGATTAGATCCATATCCAATTCCTGAAGTTGTAGTAGCCGGAGTACTGCCCAAGTTTAGTTCTTTAAAAAAATCTCACCACTGCCACTACTATGGATGTAGTTGCTCCTGAGAGACATGTACTCCAGAAACTCTCTGTGGTAGAATTTACAAATTTCCATTTATACTTTTTAAAAAATATTCACACGCAAGCCCCTTAGACCCAAACATTCCAGCAGCGGATGTTTTAATGTTTCCCGTTGATTTCTTTTTTGGCAAAATCGACAAAACAACAACTCTTCATCTACCAACCCATAACGCAGTAAGATCTCATGTGTTTGCATAATGTTCCAACGGAACCGGAGAAAAACTAGTTGTGTTTTTGTCTGGTTAGGTGGCTAAAAATGGTGCCAGGGTTCCTCGTTTTTTGTGGTCCCCCCTCACGTGAGTCATTGAGGAGTATTGGTGGAATGTATCCACTGTGCAAGCCCAATCCGAATCATAGAGTGCTCTCTTTAAATCTATCCGGAAAGTCCTCTACATTGCCCCCACATTTTACCACCAAGTCATTTCACTAGGTTGCCAGTTCTTCAAGTGTTTCCAGACCATTTCGTGCTTGAATGTGCTTCAGGGCTTCACATAATGAGCCTCAACAGGGTCCCACAATGTTCCTATGAACGATAAATATTGTCAATAGGCCCTGGCCGTCAGAGAAGTCAGCACGAGTTCATATAGTATGACCGCATGGGGAATCAAAGTAGTCAGACTTAGGCCATTAAAAGGTTTATTGAATCAGCTCCATTGACATTTTAATAAATATTGCAATTCATCGCTTTTTTTGTGAAACTCTGTCATGGGATAAAGTGCTGCACTCTGCACAATACACCTGCAAAAATAAATTGTGCATGCATAACAGTGTGGAATAACGGTGTCTGCTATGTTGCTGCATAGAACTATTGCTTTAAAAGCTGTATCTCCCTTTTTGGGCATAAAGTGTTGCTGTCTTCCATTTTTCAGATCGATTTCTGGCGACCCGATTCCGCTGATCTCATTGTCGCCCAGCGGGATGTGTATTTCCGTGTGAGTGCAGGTCATATTGAAACCGCGCGAGAACTGCTGGAGCAGAATGCAGCACACTATGAGTAAGCAAGGGGCACTGTTTCAAATCCACAGCAATTAAAGCGTGTTAAACACATTTTATTAAGGTCATTGGGGCTAAACCATAACCAAGGTGAGTTGGATGCTTCCCACAAGGACCAATGTAACTAGAGTGGTGTTTTGTTTTCTTGAGGCAGCATTGCCTTGTTGTGCGTGGCTTCCATTAGAAGCCATTTTACACAACTAGGCCGTGAAAATATTTGATCCCAATAGTTTGATGTCGCAGTACTGAAAAGTGAAAAACATAATTCACTGAGGCAACATCATGAAAGGGAATGGGCTTTTTCTCTACCTCACCAAACTCTAGTGAGATGCCATGTAAGCAGAGGAGGCCGGTGTGCTGTCCCTGGTCTCTTTCAGAGTGGCAGAGTTACCTGCGAACGTGGCACTGATTCTGGGCAACGCTGCCAAGTATCAAGTGGGGCCAGGTAACCTGTGCCCCATGGCAGCCAGGCTGGGGAGAGGGGCGAGCAGCAGCCCAACAAACAGGGCCATGCTTCCCCTCTCCCCCACCACGGCCAATAGGCTACACGCAGTCGTCGGCCGGGATGACAGAAGGGAAGGGCTAGGTGGTAAATCCATAGCGAGAGGAAACACCAGTGCTCTGAGAAGCAGGAAGTAGGCGGGGAACATTCTTGTTAGGTAGGGTGACCAGATTTAAAAAGTAAAAAACCGGGACAGGGCAACTAACATAAAAGTAGGACTAACTCTTGAAAGTGGCACTGTCAAGGCACTACACTTATGTAGCGTTTGGAGGAGAGGCGGTTTCAGTGTTACTGTTAAAATAAACACATTTTATAATCAATTTCTAACAAACGAACACTATCTTAATTTGTAAAATGCAGCATTTCTTCTTTGCGAGCTATGCATGCCAGCTATGAAGACACACTACCAAAAACCGGGACCACTGCAGTTTCCAATGGGAACATAATCTTGAGAAAGGGGGACAGAGCAGCAAAAACCGGGACAGTCCCGGAAAAACCGGGACGTCTGGTCACCCTATTGTTAGGCACCATAAGGTGCAATTGCCGTTGGCATCTGCCGGCCAGGCGGCTGGCACCACAGCACCCACACATACACAAGAACCCAGGGGAAAGCCCCTGGGTCTTATATAAGGAGTTGCTTTTGGCAGCAGAAAACAGAATCAGTTTGGGTCCCTGCACGGGGACCTAAGCAAACCAGTTTGTGGTCCCTGCACGGGGACCCAAACAAAAGAGTACTTTGTGTACACAGTCTCTTCCTTTTGAGCACTGACCTGCTCAGATTTGAACTGGTCTACTCGTAATGTGAGTTTTCTCCTGACTCCGTTTCCAAAAGAATTTTGTTAAACACTACAGGCTACAGCTATCCAGTCCATTCTGCCTTGCAGGGCACAAAGATTTTCGTTTGGGACGAACTTCGATTTGGGAGCGGAAAAAACTGCAAAAACGCTACCATTTGCATTTACATCGAGGTTTTCCTTTCAGCAAGACAGCCGCGGGGCTGGCAGAAAGGTGGAAGAAACAGTCCGTCCATGCTCCGTACGACTGTGAGCATTGAGGGAGGTGCGGGAGCAGTGTCCTACGGGAGAAGTTGGAAGCAGCAGGGTTTCCATTTACCCTGACGGAGCAGTCAAAGGCGAGGCAAAGGAGAAGAAAATACCCCCGTGCTTTGTTATATCCAGCAGCAGGAATTCCCTTTCATCCCAGGTGGCCCCACGATTATCGAGAGGCGAGAACAGCAACAATTCGGCTGCTCTGTTTGTTTAAGCAGCAAGGTCCTCCCTGGGGCACATTCGAAACCGCGAAAGTATTGGAACGAAAAGAAAGAAAGATCACCTGTGATCAATTCCAAGTGGAACCTCGGAGGCGAGTGGAGGAAGGACAGATTTCTCTCCAGTCCTTCAGTCACTGCTGCATCACTGCCCATTTTCTATTATACCTACGCCAGTACAGCCGAAAGAGAGCAGCTTTTTCATACAACACTGCACTGTGCGGGCCAAGCAAAATGAAAACACCTCGTTTTCAGATGCAGTTTCCTACCAGTGGCTAAGAAAGAAAGTAGGACATCAGGAGGGTACAAGGGCGGAGCAACCCTCGCACTGAGGGCATAGGTGCTGAAACGAGGGGCACCAGCCAGCACGTCCCGGCACATAGCAGCTCACCAAACCCAGTCATGGGCCAAAGGTTTGTGGCTTGACAGCACTGGAGAACCAGCAGCTGAGCAAATCAGGGGTTTCAGAAGCAAGGCCACGCAGAACAGTTGTTTTTTCAAAACACAGCAGGGTCGGGAAACAGGATCAACACAGAAGAATTGGCGAATCAAGTAAGCAAAACCCAATGTGAGGCTCACAGTAAAGCAAGTGCAAACATTTTTGAACATAATAGCAACTGTTCGAAACCCTGGGCAGGGTCTCTATGCGATGCGCTAACAAGACTCAGAAAAAACAAGTTAGAAACAGATGACGCAGAGCACGCTAAAAAACACAGCAGCACGAGCGTCCGAAAGGCGTCAAGTGGCAAAAACCGGAACATTGCTAGCTACATTTTGTAATGGCTACAAAGCCCCGGCTGCGGTTACCTCAGTGACATATGTCATCTTCTACATATCAATCAGCTCCTAAAATCAGTATAAACAGCACTAGCTGCAAACCAAATGCAAAACACTGCGGGTGGCAATTATTCTTAAAAACCTACAAGCCAGTACCATGCACGGGGCACAATGAGAGATGAAGCTGACCAGACAAGTCTTACACACAGAGTTTATGGAGGGTGTTTCCATGAGGGAACGGAGAAAAGGAACAGAGCAAACACATGTGCAGTGGTTTAGGCAGGACAACACGGAGCAGAAATCAACAAATGAACAGTGCACAAGGCCAAGTACAACCAGATGAACAGTACTCCAAAATACAACAGGAGTCAAACTTTAACTACAAATCCAGTAACCAGAGCACGGGGTGCAACAAAGCAGAAAACATGCCTCCAAAGACATCATCTGCATACCTACCGCAACACCACAAACACCTCCACCAAGCATGGCAAGGAGACATGGTAACCAGGACAAAGTAACTATGGAGAAAACTATCCAGAGAAAAACAGACAAACATGCCTGGGGCAAGAAGCGGCGCTTAGATACCCGAGGTTGCAGTAGCACTTTGCGGATTTAAATGTATTAGAATGCAACAAAGAGAAGGTGGTGGTCGAACCGCATCTAGAAGCTAACCACGTGCAAGCATAAAGCTAACCACAGTTAAATGCTTCCACAAAGTAATTAAGGGGAGCAGATGCACAAAGTTATATCATTCAGAAAAAGAAGTCTAATAAAAGGAGAACTCGCTTTACAGGGATCTCCAACTCCAAGCAGCTATCCGAATGGAGCTTGCCAAATATTTCTGTGTAAGCAGAATAAACAGCAGAACCCTGAAACGGGGTTTGAAACACTAGCTCTCAACTAGGGAGAACCCGTTTCTCGGGGGACCCAGTGGCAACAAAACTACTCAAGGAGTACAACGAATCGGACCACTGGCCCGGAATGGGGTGACGCTGGGGTGACGGCAAGACGCAAAAGGAGCACAGAAACAGTTGTTACATCGGGTGCTAGCGGTAAGGAGCCATGTGAAGAAGGAGGGACGGCACCAAAGAACACCTAAAGCAAGGTATGTAAGAGGGCACCCACGAGGGGACACCGAAAGACACACTATTCCCAAATTACCAACAATCCCACAGCCAGCCAGGGGCCTAAAGAAGCACACACTCAGGGAGACTAAAAACCAAAACCAGTCCCAAAAACTTTCTGAGAGCTGAAACAACTGCCAAGATAGGACAGACAACCAAACAGTCAGATAGCACAGCAAGCGGACCATTTTCGTTTACAGCCATCAAAAACGACGGATCCAGGTTCTAGTCCAGGCGGTACCAAACACAGCCCACCAGCCTTACAAAATCAAGGTATTATACGTCACATAGCTAAACCCACACAGAAATACAGAACCGGCCCGATAGCACATCGAGCAGCAGGGCCAAGCTCAGCCTTTTCACCCTTCCAAGGTCAACAAATAAGCACCACACACCGTGGATAATAATAAATAGCGCTCAGATACCTGAGGTTTTGTAGAGTAATATAAATGCAAAAATCAAATTTATTTTTTTATTATTTATTAAACATAAAGCGGACATCAAACACAAGAGGCAGGCCAGCAAGGTGCAGAGCTGAGCCAGGTAAAACCAAACATCAACCCACAGCCCACTCCTCAAACTGAGAAGCATTCCAGACAGTGGGAGTTCCTGCAGCATATGTCTCCGCTTTCAGAGCGTGACAGACCACAGCAAGGGCAGAACAGGTGGGCCAATCAAGGAAGACACAGAAGCAGGGTTTCCTGTCAGCTGTTTAGAACAGAGTCCCAGATAGGAGCATATCCAGTCAATGGGTCAAGAAGCAGCATCAACACAAGAACGCAGGAAAAACGAGCAAGACGGGGGCTAGAATAAAAACCCAGGTTTTCCACAATGGGCAGCAAAAGTAACAGGCAGGGCAAGATATCCGCGAGATATTTCCAAACATAGACACCATCACGCCATACTGTAAAAAACTGAAAAAAGGGACAAAAAAGGGGTAAAAGAGCAGTAAAAACAATAAGGTATACGTTTACGCACATAGATGGGCCATAGCAGATGAACACCACATCAACCCACCGCACTCAACGCGCCATACAGATTTAAAACAAACACTTGTGAAGGAGAAAAACAAGGGGTGAAGGAACACTAAAAAGAGTAACGTGTAATTTTCAAACACAAAGAGAGGCATAGCATATGAGGGAAATCTCAAGTCATGCAGATAGTACATAAGATGATAGCGAACAGGGCAAACACAGCCCACATAGGCAGCAAAAATGCTCAGAGAAATATGAGTTAGAAATAAAACAAACAAAAAGCCAACGCCCGAGGGCAGGGGCCTGAGACCTAAAAGTAACACTGAACCTGAAAACGGGTTATACAACTTAATAAGCAGTCGGGAAAAGCACCACACAGCACAATATACCAGGCCAACTCCCGAGGGCCGGGGCCAGGGAGCCACAATTTAGCACTGAACCTGAATGCAGGTGCTAAAACATTTCTTAACAAGCAATGGAAAAACAGGGTGGACCGTCCCATAGGAAACCCGGGAGATTTTACAACAGGTTACCGCATCTTGGGTCGCAGGGGGGAGGTAACTCATTTTTATAAGAAAAAGGTTTTCGTTGTCTGGAAATATATACCAGGGCCCATTTTTAACATTTACCTCCAGGACCCCCTATTTTTGATCGAGTCTACCCCTGGTGGTAAAACACCACGCAGCACAAGACAACAGGCCAACGCTGCAAAGAGCTGGGGCCGCAAAGCATCTAATAGCATGAAAACCAATAATGGTTAGAAATAGATAATAGGCCAACGCCTCAAGGGCCAGGGCCAGAAAACAGCTAATAGCATGATAACCAAAAACGTGTTGGAATATGAGCAAATGGAAATAAAGGGGTTGCACGAGGGGACTCCACAGGAACAGCTCAATACACTAGCACAATGCAGGAAGCAATTTAATAAAGCCACGTCAACCCTGCGGTGAATACAGGCCCCCCCTGAGCAGGGCTATATATAACTACTGCAGCAAGTGGATGCTGAAGAAGGGGGCCCAGAATCGGTAAAACCACGAGCAGCAGAGCAGGAGCCCCAATCCCTACCCAAGGGGTAAGAAAGGTATAATTTTGCTTAAACAAACTGGATTGATTAGTTTATAAAAGAAACAAGCTTTGGCAGCTGTACAAAGGGAAATAGGAGGCTAACACATGAGGTTGGGCCACACATAACTACAAGCCAGCAAAGTGCGGGAACAATAGCGGGGGGGAGGTTTTCAGCCTTTAATGCACCCCACTACAAAACCCCTCACAGGGTCCAGTACCAGGAACGGTCAAAGTGTGAACTCCAACTATTGTGAGCAGACAATACAACTAGGGGAAGCAACGAGCAACAACTTTTGGGGGAACCTAGACAGCCGGCAACCCATCCAGGTCGTGGCAGCACGGGCCAGAGGGGGTAACCTCGGGACCTGATGCCCAAAAGTACTGCATATTATGGTTACTGTAATTATGATTATGTTTTATGACCATAATTGTGCAATAAAATCACACGGCCTTTAATTGCCAACACTTACCCAATGTCTCTCATGTGCCACCTGGGGGAAATGGATTTGGTCACCACCCCAGGCCATGTTATCAGTCTGCTTGCATATGGGTCCACTGGTTACGGGCAACGCTGCCAGGTAACCTGTGCCCCATGGCAGCCAGGCTGGGGAGAGGGGCGAGCAGCAGCCCAACAAACAGGGCCATGCTCCCCCTCTGCCCCACCACGGCCACAAGACGACACACAGTTGCCGGCCGGGATGACAGAAGGGAAGGGCGAGGTGTTAAATCAACACCTTGCCCTTCCTCCCAAAGGGAGAAGAAACACCAGTGCTCTGAGAAGCAGGAAGTAGGCGGGGAACATTCTTTTTAAGCTACCATAAGGAGCAATTGCTGTCTGCATCTACCGGCCAACGGGCTGGCACCATAGCCCCCACACAGACACAACAAGGACCCAGGGGACAGCCCTTGGGTCCTATTAAAAGAGCTGCTTTTAGCAGCAGAAAACAGAATCAGTTTAGGCCCCTGCACGGGGACCCAAGCAAACCAGTTTGTGGTCCCTGCACGGGGACCCAAACAAAAGAGTACTTTGTGGACACAGAGTCTCTTCTTTTTCCCAGAATCCTCCCACCCTGGAAAAAGGGCGAGAAGAAAGAGAAAGAAGGCAGGTCACTGTACGGTGACCACACTGTCGTGGGACAAGAATGGCGGCACGGGCCAGAGGGGGTAACCTCGGGACCCGATGCCCAAAAGTACAGCATATTATGGTTACTGTAATTATGATTATGTTTTGTTATGACCATAATTGTGCAATAAACTCCCACTGCCTTTTATTGCCAACACTTACCCAATGTTTCTTGTGTACTACCTGGAGGGAAAGGGATTTGGTCACCACCGCAGGCCATGTTATCAGTCTGTCTGCATATGGGTCCACTGGTTACGTTCTGTCAGGAAGAGTTGCCATGCTTGGCAGTAGCATGCCATCACACAGCAGAAGCAGGTCAGGGGAGCGTTGCCAACCTTGGCAGTATAAGCCTGTCAAGGTAACAAGCCTAGCACCAAGCAGGGAGCTTCACAGTCACACAGCAGAAGCAGGTCGTGGAATCAATGTCATGCTTGGCAGTAGGGGTCACAATGCATGAGTTGCAGGTCTTCCGCCTTGTTAGAGAGCAATGCCACATGGAGATGAAGAAGGGACTCTGGGCTGGCAGGGATGGCAGGATTCCAAATATTGTTTGTGATTTTTCAGAGGGTAGTAAAGAGATACACAAGGGAGGGTGATGGAAGGGCATCCAAGAATACCCTCTCCACCCACTGGCATGCTTCTCCATATAACAGAACAGGTCATGGGGAAGTGGCAAAGGGGAGCAAATACTACAAAGTTATTAATCGTGGATTGGTATGAAGACGAGGGTATTTTCTACACTGGATTTCAGGTGACATATACAACTTAAACTTCGCTGTCATTGTCTATGGTTAAAAACTCCTCGGTGGAAACCACCTCCCAGGTTGTTGTCCACACGAGGAATTCTATATCAAGTGCATGGAATGTCATTGTAGCAGAATGCACAAAAAGTACTTCGATGACACTCTACCAGCGTTAAAAATAAAAAGTAATTTAGAATGGACTGATGTCCCAGCAGCAAAAATCTGCCCTTCCAGCTAATAGTTTTATTAACTGAAAATGTCCTTTAGACCACAGCATAAGATTTGCTCCTTAGACCCAGCCCAACCTGTTTATGAAACCATTTCTTAATTGCTGCACTTCAGTGACTGCACCAAAAGCAGCAACCCAGTCTGCCTCGGAAAAAGAGGTGGCTTGTATATATTGCAACAACACAAATACCCCCATAACAACATAACACTTTCAACTAGTGCACAGAGGGACGTTGCTAGAAAATAATGAGTGATGAAAGTAAGATGGAAAATGTGCATTTACGACAAATAACTTTAGATAAAACAAAGAACATTATTTACATACTGAATACACAATATATATTAAGTGCCCGATTAACAGAAGTGTTTTATAATGGCGCAATCCCATAGGAAATCGCTCTGTGAATCGGGCCCTAAGTATGTAGAACACATTTTCAAATATCAAAGCTTTTTTTTTTAAAAAAAAAAAAGCAAATTAGGATTATTTTCAAACTAGATCCGTAGTTGGTCATTTCCCTGTCAGTACTGGCATGTTTCTTTGGATCATTTAATTAAATATAATTTAATTAGTTTTACAGTAATTTTTTTTTGTCTGTTTACTTTTTCATTCATATTAATTATAACTTCGCTATTTTAGCATCATCATTATAAAGTCTTCATATAAACTTCGCTCTCATTAAACCCGACGTCACCCATTTATTTGTGTGTGTGTTTTTTTTTTTAAAGCTGTTCAACCCACATTGTTATTCAAGTAATTCAAGGATGCAGAATATAGCCTAATTGAACTACTGAATAAAAAGTCTTACATCATGATGTAATTTCATAGACCTGTACAAACTCCCAGTAGCAACCCCTAAATCCAAAAGTAAGACTCTGCTAAAGCCACAGCCAGTAGGAGATATGAGCTACATTTGACATTAAAAACACTTTTGCGGGTTCCATAAAATATTTAATCTGTAGGTAAAATGTCTTTTAATCCGATAGTTAAGTGCTGGGTAAATAGTCATTTTGCACTAGTCTCGGCAATGATATGCCCATTCGAATAGCGTTCAGTTCTATCTGTTCCACCTCATATATTCATCCACAACGTGTAAAATGGTTCATTGATTTCAGGTAACAGGTGAATGGCTCCTTGGAGTTAGCTAGGTGTGGACATGTGGCCTCTGCCGCCACATTCCAAGGTAGGGTTTTCCTGGTGGGGGCTAGATTACCTGAGCACGGGCTAATATAGGGCAAAGAGAGTGACCTCCAGAGAAATGTGCACAAGTTAGTGTAGATGTGTGTATTCATTGATGACTATGCGATACCTAGTGAGCACAAATGCTGAGGTGGAGTAACGTGATGCATGAACATGTAACATTGTGCCCAGTACTTATTTTTAACAAAAATAAGGGCAGGGCCCAAATATTTTCTAGCACCCATGTAACACTGCAGGTGGGAAGTTCCCCACCACTGCTGCCTCCACCCATAGCTGCTCCCCACAGTGTTGACATATTTGGGGTTACACTACAGCTCGCACCTGCTCATTGTGGTTGAGGGATGCACTGGCCACTCCATGATTAAACTGGTGAGTCTGAGACAAGTGCCAGGGCTCAAAAATAAGCACCAGGGGTGAGTCCTGGTAAACACGCGCACAAATTAAGCACTGCTTGTGACGTAGCAACGTAGGGAGCGGCACATCTCATCCTCTTATGCATCAATACAGGCACATGGTAAAAAAAAAAAATTGGCACCAGATTGTCTGCTGTTGAGATGTCTGACATGCCAACACAACGTCTGCTACAGCTGCCTGATGTGAGAGGAGCGTATATCATCTTGCGCCTCATGTAAAAGCACCTACGCAAAGTGCATAGTTAGGAGTAGTTGAGAGCAGGGAACAGCAGTGGCATTGGTGCAGTCTCCAGCTGTAAGTGGAACTGTATTGGCCTGGGGTGGGTATACATACATTTATTTAAAAAGAACGACGACTTCGGAATGCATAATTTGAGAAGTAAAGCTAATGACTGAGGACCATCAACACAGTCTCCACAGGAGTCTGCACTGAGTGGCAAACGTTTAATTTCTAATGAGACGCAAATATCCTCTGAGTCTTGAAGGGACCCCATTTCTAAATTGAAGAAAAAAATCGAACCTTTCCCATCAACAGATGGGAGTGGTAAATTGAATGAAAAAGTAGAGAAAGTTCGAGTTCAATCACAATATTTGCCCCTGCTGCTAAGGAATATTTTGGTTTCAACAAAGTGACCCTCCGATCAATTTTCTTTTTTATACTGGGCACATCAACCACGTATTTATGGCCGGTTTCTCAAGAAACTGATACAAGTAATGATAAAAGAAGGGACAAGAGTGATTAATTGAGGGCTTTACCTGAGAAGCTCGATTCTAATGAGTTGTCTTTGCTGAAGGCGTGTTTATGTCTCGAGTAAGAAAGTTGCTTTGCAAAGGGCTTATCACAATTTATGGAAGCCTCTCTAGACTTGCAAAATATGGAGAGGCTACCGTCAAGATCCAGCTACTCTAAGCTATCGAATGAATGCAAGCCAATATATGACGAACTCACACCTTCCTGTAAGCAGAATACAGGAAAAGGCCATACAATTGTTATAATTGGCTGAGCTTCAATTTAGGCCGTAAACCTGGTCCTTCAATCCCCTGTGAGACTGTATGACGACGCCACACAGGTGGTTCAGACTAACTCCTCCAAATCAGAAAGCATACAAAGCAAACTGGACTGGCTTCTAATGGAGAAATCGTATTAAGATGTAAGCTGCTTGTTAACTCAAGGTACTAAACCGTGAAATAATCCTTAAGCAAATGAAGAAGGGGCTACCCATGATAAATCAATGTCCTCGTAGTCTGCATAGCAGTACTGTTCGCAAATGTCAATCCAGGAGAAATAACAAAAGGATTTTTATTACTAGAGTGGAGAAGAATGAATGTGTAACTGATACATTGTATTCAAAAGGAAGAGGAGAAAAGGTCAACAGAAGAGAAGCAATGCTCAGCAAACTAAAAAAGCAAAGAAACAGAAGCTAAAAAGAATTCAGAGCTTCAACAAATTATTCCAGACACTTTTTAAGGGCCAAATTAAGAAACATCCTGAAAAAAGGGAAGCCTGTCTGCCTAATGAAGATGGAGAGCTGTCTTCCAGTCACCAGGAAATTAATACCCAGATGGGAACTAGACAAAAGAAAAAGTGGAAGACCAAAGGTTTTGACAAACACAGAGTAGGAAATGAGCCAAATTCTCAAGCACATCATTTAATCAGTGAAGAATCCTGTCTTTCATCCCAGGAATTTACCAACAATTTAGCCAAAAAAGAAAATGAAAGAATTGGAGTGAAAGAAACGGCTATCGAGCCCCAGCTTCCTTGCCCGGTCTTCAGAAATTCCTCAATTAAGACTAGAAACATCTGCAGACTTACTACAAGAAGAATTTCCAAATGATAACAGGGAGGGATTAGTGCTGTTATATACACATTCCCAATTAATGTTTTATTTGATCTTGGATAATACAGAATCATGAATGTCTTTAGTCTGCAATGTATTTCCCTATAGGGGTTACAGTTTGAATGGTGTATGTATTGCAACCAAGTTAGTGGTGGAAGAAAAGGGATGTCAGCATCTCTTGTTAAGGCGACTTTATCAGGGTAAATGAATCAAGTTCTCTAATTTCAAGAAATAGCAACACTGACGAGCAGTCCTTAGACTGGGCCTGGTTGCCACCTGTGTTGACTCAACATTGCAAACCGAACAAGTACCAGAGGTGTCTTTAGAGGGGGCCAATTAACTATATTACCTTGCAACTCCTAAGATCACAATAGCCTTCTTCAGTTAGCCTCAACACCATTTACCTTGTCTAATTTTGAAATTAATTGTTTACAAGAAGTTTGGCTAACTGAAAAAAAATGTATTTGGCGGCTGTTCCACTTTTCTACAAAAAGCTCAAAAGGGTCTAAAGGGTTGTCCCTCTAACAGGCTCTTGATCGCAGTAAACAATGGGCTTAATGTCAAACCATCTCTGTGGGCCGACAAATAAGAAGGAATGTTGGCTGTCTTTCCATAAGGGAGCCACACCTATGGGGACTTTTCTGTACTATTGATAAATATATATTACAATTTCACTAATGCGTTGCATAGACAATTTAAATAACTTGTTGGCAGCATGGTTTGAGGTGGGAAACTCAAACTAAGTAATCTGGGTTGGATATCTAAACTGTATCTGCAGAGGCCAATTAAATGAGCATCTCAGGTGAAGGATAAAAAAGGAAAACTTCAATCTACCAAGAAAACCTGAAAAATCAAGAGGTCTGATGAAATAAGAAAACATACACTTGTGATTTATACAAGGAAAATGGAAATATACAGAGGGATAAACCAGCAGCCTCTACTTAATTTAGAGATAAAGAAGAATCCATAATAGACAATATATTTGTTTCAGACTAATCTTCATGCAATGCAGCTATCTGGTGATCTGTATAACGGATTTAAGTGATCACAGACTAATAATATCACGTTTGTGTTTTAATCTAGGTAAGATTAAGAAAAACAATGGGCGCCACTGATGTGCTTGTGAATTCAGGAGGAAATAGGATTTCCAGGGTACCACGCTATCGTCCGAATGTAAACAAGAAAATGTGTTCTGTATGGGACAATCTTGATAAGATCGGTCATGATCATTTATGTGTACATGGTAACATTTCTGAGTTCCTAAGATATCTGTCGAGCCTTGAAACCATGAAGAACTTCAATAGAGAGGAAAATATCCCAGCAGCAACAAATATGTGTTCTATATACAGGAACAAAAGAAAAAAAGGAAGTTAAGAAGAGAAATCAAAGAGATCTTTAAGAATGGTTTATTGAATATATTTTGTTTAAAGGCAAGGAAGAAGGTACTTAAGCAGAACTTGAAAAATTGGTTATTGCAACATAAATCATTAATGGAGCTCTGGGATGGTCAATATATCTGTTGGCAGCTGTTATCAATAAGAGTGCTTTGCTATTCTAGAGATTGATCAATTGAGATCAGGAAACACAAACGGATAGTGTATTAAATCTGTATTAAATCCAATTCCACTACTATTAGGGGAAAAATACTTGTGTGACTTATATGCATATTCATCCAAGGTTTCCATTAATCTAGTAAATATAAATCAGCCAAAATGCTGCCTATCATAAACTAAGGAAGACATGATGGATCTAACTCAAAAACAGAAGATCTCTACTTGTCTGATGGGATTTCAAATGTTATTCTCAAACGAAATCCAAAATTATGGTCAGAGATAATAGATACTCTATTTTAAAATATAAGCAATATCCACAGGATGCCAGCTTCTTGGCATGATGCTCAAATAGTGGCAATCCTTAAAAGGCCAATAGAGAAGATCCGGGAAACTACCATCCGGTCACCCCTTTAGAAGTATGTAGCATAGTTTTTACTTCTCTTGAATTCTCTAGCTGGTATTTTGTAGTTATTAATAATGATGAACACTGACGCATCAGTGAAGGCCAGGCTGAATAGTGAGAGGGCATTGACAGACAACATCCCACCATGAGAGGTCCACATCAGGATTGTGTTCTGGCCCTGTGCCTATTCATCTTGAACCTATCAGATCTAGCGGACATGTTGACCACAGAGAGAATGTTCCCGTCAGGCATTGTGAAAAAAAGGCACTGGTTAGCTTTTTTGCATGATATAAAGATCTTTGATCACACACTAATTAGGTTGTAGCAGAGCTTATGTGGGATTCAGAAGCCAGAAAAAAGCAAGCATTTCATTATAAACAACAATAAAACAGTTATCTCTTTTTTTACAACTTCAGTAATAAATATGAATTTAAATTCGTGTATATATATGGTGCCTTTATGCAAGTTGTAAAACAGATAACAGACCTGGGTTTCTTAATAACTAATAGACAGAATAAGAGAGCAAGCAGTATGAACATTTTTTTTTAAATCGGTTCTGTCGATTTTCATTTATTCTAGTCATTAATTACTACAAACAAAGTAGTGCCAGGAATGATATATCGGTTAGAATGTTATCACTTCCATCATGTGTACCAACAGTCATGGTTACTCACAAATTGGGACTATACCCTCCACACAGTGGTAACCTGGAGATCCTTGCAGATTTACACTGAAATAGTTAAACCACAATGTGACTCTTTATATAAAGATACTTAGGAGTTTGTTTGCGGAAAGAAGACGAGCCCCATGGAGAAGTTCATGGTGGGTTGCAACAGAATTCTTGCTGATATAAATGTCTCCAGAGACCTCCTCATAATAAATCTGAATAAGGTAAATTAGCATCCTCAGCGGGTGCGGGAGCCTATCAGGTTACTCCAAACCCAGGCTCTATCTACTGATGAAAGCCTGGGTTGGGAGCAAGCCAATGGCTCTGTGCACCAACACTCCACCCGCTACAGTTCCTATCCTTCATCCCCTGTCTCCCACCCCTGAAATCCATCCCCTGCGGACCCCAAAATACCCTCTCCTTAACTGAAAGGGGCTTCTCCATCCCAGGCTGCACAGGCCTGTTTGTTGCCTGGTGATACCTTGGATATGGAAGCGGGGCTCCGAGTGGAGCACCACATTCCATGTCCATGGCAACCCTTCCTGACTCTCCCCAGTCGCTGCTGCCAACGAAGCAGCACAGACATTTTTTTTCTTCTTAAATAGACTGATTGATTGATTTGTCATTTATTATGTACCTATACACAAGTGTTTCAAAGTGCAACAAAGCAAGGGTGGGGGAACAAAGGGAGACAAACAATCCTTCTAAGCCTAGTGTCATTTAGATCATCCAAGTGCACAACAAGAAGTGCAGGGGAGAGGGTACAGGGAGAAGTGCACCCAGAGCAGCATGGCCCAGAATTAAGTGCAGGAAAGGCTGAGGCTGCAGGGGGCAGTCTCAGTCAGGTAGTGCAAGGTAAGCCAGGCGGCAATGCAGGCTGGGAAAGGTAAACCAGGTGGCAGTGCAGGGTGTGCCAGGCGGCATCTGCAGGGTGTGGGATGTTTTTACCCATGCATCCGAGCCCTACCTCAAAAACTGTGCAGTACTGGCATTGAAAACATCATGATAGCCAGAGCTTCCCAGAAAATGCCCAGGGAAATGCATGAAGAATAGGCTGCCACCCATTTTTGCCGATGTTATGGGCACAGAAGGGCACTGCCTAAAACCACCATTGGACTACCCACACAGTAGCCTGAAACCATTGGGAATGGCAATGCTGATTGTCAAAAGCAACCTAGAACTGTGGGGAATTCATTTTCTTAAATCCCCAAAATGGTTGCATTACCAGTACTCACCACTATCAGAAAGCCGGCGTTTTAAAACCACCAGACTTTTGTGTAAAACTGAATAAATGAACCCAAAGCAGGCCAAAGAAAGACTTACTGAGAGGTGGATACAATGTAAAGTTATATTCTGAAGTGACTTGAATGTTCATAACAAGACTGGCTGAGCTCTGCAGGTCTGCAGCAGCCTAACTGAAACTGGATTTAAAACTACCAAAAATCGAAAATGTTTAAATTAACTGAGTGACCTACTTTTGAGTGTCACATAGTTTGTCACTGTTGAAATGTCATAGTTTTGAACTTAGAATCAGCATTCTAGCTGCATATGTAAAAATTGTCTTGACTTAAACTGGGGAACAAAAAGTGACATTTTATCTGAAACCTGGCTTAATGAAACTGAATTCTGCCCACCAGCTACCCCCGACAGGAGTTGAGACTTGCACAACAGCTGTGTTCCCAGGCCTAGCTGCCTTTTGCTGTTCCCACCAAAAGGGATATGACACTTCTCTGATTGAATTACCTGGGCTCTGCAGGAAATTGAACAAAGCCCTGTCCTGACTCAGGCAAATGTTTTATTGGGGGGGATCATAAAAGTGGCTTCCTCCTGGAAGGAAAGGGGAGGACCACTGCCTGTGAGAGCAAGCTGGCTTGGCAGAACTGGAAAAACCAGAAATTCAACCTTGTGCTGGGGGAAACCACACCCCTTTGGGGCCAGAACATAAATCTAAAAAGATGGATCATTCATAGAGCGGACTTGTGAAAATTTTATAAGTGATATCATTATTCTTGTGATTTTTCTGTGCACATTTGAAGACGTGTTAGGACCCGGTGGTATGTTCAGGGGGGTTTTTAGCGGAAAAGAGGATATTACTCTAAATGTATGTATGTTAAAAATCTGACACTCCACCACCTAATGCCCACATGCTTTGCGAACATTTGTGTAAATGCGGGGACAAATCCAATATTGGTAACCCGACCAAAAAGTGAAATATGTTGCCATTTTTGAACCCAAGCTCCTAGAAACGACAGAATTGGAACAGGGGCTACCATCAGTAAATGCATGATGCGTGTATGCAATGCCAAACAACTGTCTATCTATGAAATATGTCTATTAGGATCAGATATAGATTGTGTGTAAAGTTGACAGGGGTGGGTTCTCTGTATCATAAACAGACCTCATCATGATGACACTTCATTTCATTCCCCCAATCAAGGGGAAGAGGAGGAAGTGGCCAATGACAAGTGGAGAGGGGTAGGGCCTAGAAAGCTAGCCTCTCCACCCACTTTCAAAACACATTAAAGCAGACAGTCAGGACAGATAGGGAGATTCTATTCCATCTGCTGTGGGACGCTCTGCCGGGAAAATCCATACTTTACCTCCATCAACCTCGAGAGAGCCAACACAGAGACTTCAATCTATCCACCTTCAGAGACCAAGACTTTACTTCAGAATTTGTAGCAGAGAGGTCAACTACAAGCTAAATCCCTCTTTAGCAGGCCTCAAATCATTGCCACTATTCACAGCCAGGCGAGCTGTTTGAATTCTTTGCAAGAACTCTGGCCATTTGCCAGGGAGCAGTGTTGTATCCAGAGAGAGACCAGCTGAACCGGAGACCACTGTATCCGGACCCACAGACCTGATCAGAACCAGAGACCCAGACCAGACCAGCAGAGTAGAGCTGACCCAGACGCTGTGCGCAGAAACCATCCGTGGCGAGTGAAGAAAACCTGACCAGATCCGTGGCGAGGCCTAATTCAAAAATATATTGTGAGTACCTAGCAGAACTGTGCAGAACCAATCTCTTAGTTAAAATAATATAATTCAATCTATTTTAATCTAACCAGAACTGCCTCCTAACTCTCACCTGTCATTTGCAAAGCTGTCACCTGTCATTTTCTATCTGCAAGCTGTAACCTGTCGCTTTGAACTTTTAAAATTTCAAATCCGAAAAACTACCTTTATTTAATAGTTCGTATCTCTGGAACCGTTTGGGCTAGGAACTTGGTTTAACTTTCCTCTGAAAGCTTAGAATCTCACCTTTTCAACAAGCCTAGAACCGACTTCCAACTCCTCATTGCTGTAATCACGATTCTCGCACTCGCAAATTTTACCGCGATTTGCGATTTGGTTAAAAATCCAGCCACGTGTGAAAACAGCAGCTTCCTTGCTTTCCTTGCTAAAAATGTGTTTGCCTCTTAAGAACCATCCCTGAATCATTGCTAGAGTGAGCCTGGACTAATATTAACTAGATACCACTCACCCTGAACCTCTAGAGGGAATTAAAAGCATTTTAGCATATTTTTCACTTCATTGCCAGCACATATAAAAGCATTTTGGGCCCGTGTTTCAAACTTCTGTAGTCTAAGCTTGCTGGGGTGAACTGAATTACATTTGATTGCATTTCTGAGAACTGTGTGCTTTCCTTCCATTTCCTTGCATTGCATAAAGGGGGGAGTGGATTGCCAGAGAAAAGTGATTACATTGTTTTGTTGAAATCATATTGAGTATTTCTGTACTGCAATTTCATTCCACCTTGCATCCATTTGAAACCATAAAAGTATTGTTGCTATCTTATCCATCCTATAACCACTCATCATTGATTATAAAGAAGTGTGCTAGTGCCGGACTATCCATTATTGATTACTGCTCAGATTAAGTGTGATATTTATTATAAAGTGTGATATATATATCTATTGTTTAAAATTATCAAATAAACCTTTAAAACTTGCAAAACAGAACTACTTCTTGGCTCAGTGGGGTCAGGGGGATTCCAAGAGAGGGGTGTTATATAGGGGTAGTCATCCAGAATGCATGAACTGGACGTAAAGATATATCAATAAGGGTTTCCATTCAGTATCCCAGACTAGGCATTGACTTAGCTGTAGTGTTGAATTGAATCCTCTTACAAATTGGGGGCTCGAGCCGGACGTTTGGGTTAGATCTATCACTTGTGCAGATTAATACAGCGTGCCAGCTGACCAGATACA
Organism: Ambystoma mexicanum; assembly: GCF_040938575.1. Lineage (NCBI taxonomy): Eukaryota > Metazoa > Chordata > Amphibia > Caudata > Ambystomatidae > Ambystoma > Ambystoma mexicanum. The sequence goes on from NC_090932.1 coordinate 723,150,614, forward strand.
CATATCCGGTCTGATCACCACGCTGTGTTACGCTGTAAAGCACTCCTCAAAGGAACGCTCTAAGGAAAAGGTCTGTTTTGCAAAAATAAAATGCAAACTTCTGTAAGTCAGGACAGAGACCAATCTCTAGAATGACGACCTTAGTAGACATGAAAATAGCCAGAGAGCACTTCTTACATAAGTTATTTGTGAGAGGTGAGTGGACTCACCAGGACCGCATGGTCTGGTTGCAGGCCATCACGCAACAGGTCACTGAAACAGGAGCAGATATATGGAGAGATCAGGGTCCCTTACATGTGGCCCTGAGTGAACTATACATGGCTCCTAAAGCTAAGGATGAACAAGACAAGATGGTTAGGATAGCGGCATACCTGTACCTATATATGGGAGACATGCAGAATAAATGTACTGAAAGCCAAGATCTGGCGAATAAGCGACAGATGGCGTTAGAGAAGGTCCAATCTGACCTGGTCTCTTCTGAGCAGAGGCTGCAGGGGAGCCAGGAGTCAGAAAATGATAGAAGGCAGTATATCATTAAAATAAAAGAGGACATGGATATACTGCAACAGGAAAAGACAGACCAGGATATCAGAATTCTGGCTTTGCAGAAGGAACGCCAAGACAGTTTGGACTCCCTACTGCAGAGCCAGAAAAAAGCTGGAGCAACAGATCAATTTCAACAAGGCATGCACAGAGCAGGTAGCCACCCTGCAAATCCAACTAGACAGAGAGAAAGAGGAGAGCAATAAACTGATCCTGAAAGACCTGGATACCCAGGCAGAGTTTGATCAGGAGCGCCAGAAAGCTGGTGCCTTCCAAAGGCAAAGGGACGACCTGGCGTCACAAATTCAAGCTCTTGGTCAGGAAAGGGGCACCTTAGGCCAGGAAGTCTGCCACTTAAGAAGAAAAATGGAAGAAAATCACCTGGCCCTCCAGGGACTGGGTGACCTCCAAAAAGAACACCATAACTTGTTAGAGCACACCAGGAACGTGGAGGACGCTCTCGCAAGAAAGGAGCAGGCCAATAGGGACACAGCTCAGGAGGTAACCCTCCTGCAGCAAAGACTGGCCCAGTGCTCCAGGACCAATCAGGAAACGCAGAGAGAGAATGAGGCTCTCTGCCAGCACAATGATAGGCTCCAACAACAGGTAGCGATGCAGGAGAGACTGATAGAGTCTAGTAAGGCCTTAACTGAGGAACTGAAGGCGCAGGCTCTTGCATTGCAACAGGGAGCAGGGGCGGATAGAGACCAGGTTCGCTGGGAAAGGGAAACTCCTGAGCATAACCTCAGGAGCCCTAGTACCAGAGGCCTTTATCTCTCTCAGTCCCTGGACTCTGCCACCCCCCTGTCCCCTGGCGCACATGAGCACCGGGCCACAGGGATGGCAGATTACTATCCAGCCAGAAGCATGGGGCTCATAGGCCAGTACCTCCCAGGAATGGATGGGCGGGCATCCGGGTATGGGCACCCAAGCACAGTGCAATTTAGTGGGGAACCCCAGGAGAATAGGCCCATTAAGGGCATCCTAAAAACTTCTGCCCAGTTAGGTCAGTGGGGGGGGGGTACCCATCAAATCCTGGCAGCAAGGAGGAATCTGAAGACTCCTCTGAACGGCGCAGGACACAGGAGACCAGGTCCCCACATTCTGCCAGCCACTCCCAGGCTCGCAGAATCCGGGAAAACCTGGAAGAGCAGACAGGAACCTCTGGGAGCAGTGCCTCTGAGTCAGAGGATGAATGGACCAGGGTTACCCGAACCAAAAAGGCCAATAAGGAAAAAAGGACCTTGCTTAAGGACCCATTGAAACAGATTAAAGCAATCAGGAGTGTCATCACGCCTTATCATAAGAACGCCAAGTACTCTGTTTGGGAACACTTGGAGCTCTATGAGCAAATGATGGAGACTTTTCATTTGAAGGACAGCCAAAGCTGTATCCAATATGTAAAGTGGACCTTCTCACCAGAATACTCCAGTTTCTTTGCGGGGCTGGAGGACCAAAATCATTTAAGATGGTCCACCTATAAGGCGGCCATCTTGAAACATTTTTCTGTTCACAGAAATCCTCAAGAGGCTCGCAAGGCAGCCTACAATTTGCAATGCGGGGAGGATCAGGCCCCACAAGAATTCGTGCAAGAACTGAAACGTGCCTTTGCGCAGACCACCAGAAGGGTGCGCACAGACAGCAGAGAATTTGTTAATACTTTTTTCCATGCCTTGCCCAAATACATAATGACCCAGCTCGTGAGAGATTTTCATGAGAAAAGATCTTTAGAATGGGTCATTGAACAAGCCACCCGCATCTACGAGGTGCAGAAACCGGTGGAAAACAAAAACCAGCCCAAAAACCCCAAAACCAACAGCAACCCTGCTGCTGCCAAGGTGGCAGAGGTAAAGGTTGCCCCCGTTTTGGATTTGGAGATGGGGGGGCCTAAAAACCTACCTGCACCTAATAATGCTAGGCCCAGAAGGTCCTCGGGCCAGTCACAGACAGGGAGCCAAGGAGGCAGGCCCACAAATGGGGTCCCTCGCTCTCCTGATTATGTAAGTCCCCGTTACAAGGGAAATCGACCCATCCTGGGTTATGTGTGGACTCCTCCAGCCCAAGGGGGGGGATCCAGCCAAGCACCTAACCCAGGGAACTTCCCTCCTAACTTCCCCAAGGAGGGCAGAAATTCTCCAAATCCTGGGCAGAACTTTTTCCCCAGGTATCCACCCAATTTCCAGCCCCAAAATCATCCATCCTTCTTTCCACAAATCCCTGAGCCCAGATAACCTAATCCGGGAGAGGGGAGGCCAAGGGTGGAGGGGTACCAAAATCTTCCCAACCAGGGGTACTACCAGAGAAGGGATAGCTACCCTTCCCAGGATCAGCCCAGGGGAGAAAATAGAGCCCCGTACCAGCCTGAGCGGGTTTCCCAGTTAGAGCGCCAGGTCCAAAATATGGCAAGGGATCTGGGTCACATACTGAGGGCTCAACAGAACCCTCAGATGAGCGTGCCACCGCAGAATGCCCCAAACTCTGGACCTGGTGCTCCAGAACAATGACGGGGGCAGCACCCCGATAACACACCGGCTCCCAGGGAGGAGGCACAAGGGGAAGGGGGGTGTAAAAACTTGGAGGAAGCTTCCTTCCCAACTTGTAAACAGCCCCTGGAAAACCAGGAACCGGAAACAAAATCTCCTACCCCTGAAAGTCTGCCACCCAAGGAGCAGAGAGGAGGTAGGGGAAACAAAGGACCCAAACAGACCCACTTTGTGGAGGAGGTTCAGGTCTTCCAATTTGAGGGAGAGGGATCCTCAGAAGATCCTGGGAAAAGGATCTTCTCCTTCAGAGATGGGGGAACTCCTCCCAAGGAAAAATGGGTCCCAAGGGATGCCAATTCAGACTGGGGAGATATGGAGACTGAGCTACCGCCGCCCATCAGCTCATCCCAGAACCCAGAATACCAAAATCCCCTGGTTCAAACCCATCCTGATGACTGCCTCCAAAAAGGGGGGGGCGGCCCAGAACCGGAACCAGGGGAACCCACAATGGCTCTGATCTCCAGTTGCCAACTTTTTCTTTCAGATTCCCAAGGCTCTCCACAGAATTCTGCCCAAATTTCTTCTCTTGCAATGTCCAAAACCAGAAAGTTAGCCCACCAGTTGTCCAGAAATGTGCATTATCTGTGCCCCCTTGAGGAGAAGGAGGGAAGATATTATGCCCCGGTACAAGTACAGGGGCAGGGTACGATTTCAGCGCTGGTGGACACGGGATCTCAAGCTACCCTTCTGTCCAGAAGGGCCTTTGATGAACTGAATGCAGGAAGGGGAGGGAATTACCAAATTCCTCTCACCTCACTTCCTGGACAACTCCAGAACTTTGACGGGAAGGAAATTCCCGTCGAGGGGACGGCAGATTTGGACATTAAAATTGGGCGACACAAGTTGAAACACCCGGTCATAGTTGTGACTCCAGAGGGCACCCCTTGCTTACTAGGGAATGACCTCCTGAGAAGGTTGTCACCCCTAATAGATTGCGTAAACAAGGTCCTCTGGACCCAGACTAGCCGACCCATAAAATTAAAACAGAGTGTCAACCATGTTAGTTTAAACGGCACATGCCACATGGTTGAACAAAAATCTGACCAAGTAGAATTCCACTTCCAGAATAACCAAATTCCAGACGTGACAGTAATAGCAGTAGGACAACAGACTGGTGATGGGGGGTCCTCTCTATTTCTGAAAATCAACCTTCCTTCCAGTCTAAAGTGGTATTCCACGCTGGAAGGAAACACTCTGAAATTCTATACTAATACACAATCAGAAACTCCCACTCCTATAGTCCAGAAAGATGTGAAATCAGCTCAGAGCCTGGCTGATATTCAGCAGATTGGAGAGCAGTTGTTCATCCCTGTTCAGTTAAATGATGGGAAGGACTCTATTCTCGCCCGAGTGTGTGTGAGCAACGGTAAGAGCTTCATCAGCGAAGCCATGTTCCGCCAACTCCCAAAAGATCCAGCCATTCCCACATTCAAACTGATAGACAAATGGGAAATGGACCTGGAAGTGCCTAATTCCAAACATCTCCTGCCAAGCAGGTGTATGCTCACAATCTCCATTGGCAACAAGAGCATAGTCCATAATTGTTGGGTCGTGCGAGACCTCACTGCCGCCTTTTACTTAGGCAGTGACATTCTCAATCGCTTTGCCATTAGTTTTGACCTAATAAACTTCAAAGCTTGGTCCCGATTAGCGGATAATCCCATGGGCTGTGATGATCCAGAAAAAGCATTTAGGTCAGCTCAATTGCTACCTTATGCAGTTGAAATTCAGATCAAAGAGGAAGTCACCATCCCAGAAAGGACCCGACAATTCTCACTGGAAGTGAAAGCTAAAAGAGGACAACATTTGAAAAACCCTGATGCTTACATACATCTAAACACTTCTCTCCAACAGCAAGGGTTAGGGGTAAACCCAACACCATTAGTCAACATAGAACATGACACCATTCTAATAGAGGTGGATAACAGCGACTTAAAGAGTATTACTCTAGCCGCAGGCACCATTATTGGAATGGCGGTTGATGACCGACATTTTTCCATCGATTTAGGTAATGAACTGTTAGGGCCAATCCCCAAGGACTGCTTTGACAGTGACAGTGATGACAATACAACACCAGACAGGATTTTTACCCGGCATGGGGGGAACTTCCTGGTGTACACTTCTTGCCCTTATGGTAAGGAAGATGTGACTTGTGACTTCAGGAGGGATGAGGTGATTTTCCAGGTCCATGAGGGCTGCCTTTCCCACCTGAAGCCTCCAGTCCAAATCAGCACTCTGACCAGGGACTTCTCCACCCAGCTGGAGGAGGCCGCTGAGATAGCCAAACCAGAAGTCTTTCCAGGCTTCAGGCAGATGGTGGAAGAGAGAGTCAACCTAGCTGATGCCTGTGTGACTCTGGAACAAAAGCAAAAGTTGAAACAAGTTTTCTTGGATTTCCAAGATCTCTTTGCGGTAGACTCATATGACTGTGGCCGCACCGACATCCACACAACAACAATCCCCACGGACCCTGGCATGACTCCAGTGTTTGTGAAACAATATCGTGTGCCTCTCGCATCCATGGAGTCCCTTACTGAAATAATTAAGAACCTTGAGTCCCGGGGAATAATCCGTCCAGTTCACAGCACCTTCAATAATCCGGTGCTGGGAATATTGAAGCCAAACGGCCAGTGGAGACTCTGCGCCGACCTCAGGGAGCTCAACAAACGGGTCCATACTTCCCGATGGCCTCTGCCCTACATTGACCAAGGGCTGGCCCAGATCCAGGGGTCACAGGTAATCACTGCAATAGACCTGACCAATGGATACTGGACTGTGCCTGTCAGTAGGGAGGACCAATACAAGCTGGATTTTACCTTTGGGGGCCAGCAGTACACATGGACCTGGACTCCCTTCGGATACCTCAACTCCGGCAATGAATTCAACATTTTCCTACACAAGGCTTGCCCGACCTGGGTGCAAGGGGTAACCTGGCTTATGTAGATGATGTCCTCATCAAAAGTTCATCTGTGGAGGAACACATAGCGGAGATCCGTTATGTTCTGACGCAGTTGAGGGCCGCCGGAGCAAAACTTTCCTTTCAGAAAGCACAGTGGTGTAGAACCCATGTTAATTTCTTGGGGCATGAGATTACTCCTCAAGGTCTCTGTCCCCAGGAAAAGAAAGTGGAAGCACTTCAGAAACTGAAAGACCCCACAACTCTGCGGGAACTAAGGAGCCTCCTTGGACTGACTAATTACAGCAGAAAGTTCATTGAGGGCTACGCAGAGATCACCAGACCCCTGATTCATCTCCTGAAGGGGGGGGGTCAAGTGGGAATGAGGTCCAGAACAAGCCGAGGCAGTAAAACAACTCAAGAGAAGCCTCTCACAAGCGCCTTTTTAGCTTACCCTGTCAGAAACAAGGAGTTCTTCCTGGAGACAGGGTTCTCTAATACGTGCTTGACGGCAGTATTATACCAAAAGCATGACAAGGTCAATAAAGTAATCTCCTATGCGAGCAAAACTTTATCCTCTGTGGAGGAAAAATTCAACGATTGTGAGAAGGCACTCCTGGCAACGGTGTGGGCATTGAAGAATTACCGCCCGTTTATCCAGGGGGAACACATCATAGTGGAGACTCCACACCAGCCTCTGCAATATCTCCAAAGTGACAGAATCCGGGCCGGAAATGTGAGTAATTCCCGAATTACTTCCTGGATTCTGTCAATGCAAGGCTTTCCTGTGGAGGTCAGATATGGCCAAAACAAGAAGAGTCCCCTCGCGCAAGGTCTGGCTGACTTGCATGATTGTGCCAGAGAAAACTGTCTCGAGGATGAAAGTCTAAAGATCAAGGACAACACGGAGGCATACCTTAATTCCCCACACAAAGTCTTTGAAGAAGACAAGTGTGAGGGAATGCCCACTGTCTATGTGGATGGATGCTCTTACCATGTTGACAACGACGGGGAGAAAGAACTGGTGGCTGGCTTAGGGAATGCAGTTTCCAGAACCCTCCGCTGGATACAAAATTGGTCCCCGAAATAGTCAGGTGGCAGAATTGATGGCTGTGCATCAAGCCATCCTCACTGCTGTCCAACATCAACTCCACGAACTGGTCATAATCACAGATTCTGATTATGTACGGAACGGGTTTGTGGAGCACCTGGTTAATTGGAAAACCAGAGGCATGTTATGTGCTAACAACAAACCCTTGAAACATGGGAAGTTGATCCAAAACATTGACGATCTGGTCACCTCGAATGAGATGACCATCTATTGGAAAAAGATCAAGGGTCATTCCAAAGTAGAGGGACCAGACAAAACTGGAAATGACTTAGCTGATCAGCTGGCCAAAACCGGGGCCATCCTAGGGGATCTAATTGAGATTGAGTCCCTGTTGGGGGAAATCCAGGTCTCTGCTATCACTAGGTCCCAGACAAATGCTCACAATGATCTTTCAATTGCACAATGGAGTAAGGAGACCCCTGATGCTGATTTGATTACAGCTCAGAAGGGGGATCCAATTATTGGTAAGTTTTACCAACACCTTGAGGACCCTGAGAACTTTCCCCTGACGGATACCGATTACATTGGGAAAGAGGACCTAAGAGTGTTGATGAAATGTCCAAAAATGTTCCGAATCCAAGACGGTTTGCTGGTAAGGAAATCCAAAGTTGGCCACAATCAGTGGGTGGTTCCTACCTCATTCCGAAGCCTGATGTTAAGTCACGCCCATGATGCGGCCACCGCCGGTCATAGGGGGTTTCACACAACACTGGAAATCTTAAGAGAGGTTGCATACTGGCCACACATGGGGCAGGACCTTGACCAATACTTGAAGGGGTGTCTTGTGTGTGCACAATTTCAGCCATCATCCCTCACGCACCGTGCACCCCTCCAAAAGAGGGGGATGACACTGCCATGGTCAGATTTGCAAATCGACTTTGTAGGCCCCGTGATTCACTCTGCTAGGGGGAATAAGTACATGTTGACTGTGACATGTTTGTTTACCAAGTGGGTGGAATGTCTCCCAGCCCCTAACTGCAAGGCAGAAACGGCAGCTGCCTTGATGATTACCCACATATTTTCCCGTTTTTGTCTACCTCTAAGGATTGAGTCAGACAGAGGTAGCCACTTCACCAGTGAAGTGATGACAAAGATGTGGGAGATACTGGGGGTCAAAAGGAAGTTGCATATTGCTTACCGGCCAGCTTCTTCTGGGGCAGTAGAGAGATATAACCGAACCATTGTGAGCATCTTAAAAAGGTTTGTGGCAGATTCTGGGCCAAGTTGGGATATCCGATTACCTCTGGTCCTAATGGCCATCAGATCTACCCCTTCATCTGCAACCAAAATGTCACCATTTGAGTTGATGACTGGACGCAAGATGGTGCTTCCTCAGCATTTGCTCTACAGAACCCAAGAGCAAACGTTGATAAATGCCTCCACAACTCATGAGTATGTGGAGAATTTAAGGAAACACCTTCAACATGCTTTTGCCTATGCTCAGCGGAATCTAGAAAGATCAGCTGAGAGTATGAAGACCCACTATGACCTGAAAACTTCCAGGAAGGAATATCAGGTGGGGGACCGGGTCTATCTATACAATTTCCAAAGGAACCAGCCAAACAGCGAAAATTCTTGCCTACATGGAAGGGACCCTTTGAGATTATAGACAAGATCTCCCCTGTGGCCTACAAGATCCGCATCCCCAAAGGCGGTTTGGCAGAGGGGGAAGACAAGTGGGTCCATATAAACCAGTTGAAGTGTTGCCATCCCAGGCACACTTTGCAGCAACTGGAGGAGTCCTCGGTAATCCTAGAGGGTACTGTCTCAGATTAATTCAGTTCTAACTTAAAATATCCTACATATCGCCTATCAAATTCTGAGTTTCTCAATGTGGGTGTTTTCGTTTTTGAATGCAAAAAGAAATGTGCATGTTCATATGTTTTGACTATAAATTTATATGCCACCCCACTATATCAATCGTGGGGGAAAAATGTCTATGAATAGGTATTGCCGCTCTTCCTTTGTCGTCCTAGGAGAAAGAAAACCTTGAGACTGGCCAGGGAGGACGATCCGGAGACCGGGAGCAGAGACGCAAGGGGCCTGGGGTACCGCCCAATCTTCCCATCAGGACCGGCAAGGAGAACTGATCGATCCGACCGGATGGAGAAAAAGATGCTGAACTGTGCCATCTATTGGAAGAAGATGAGGAAACATCCCAGATCTTGCGAGTTTCATCAGTGAAACAGAATGGCCATCGTAAGAGGGGGGCTTGTGGGATGTTTTTACCCATCCATCCGAGCCCTACCACAAAAACTGTGCAGTACTGGCATTGAAAACATCATGATAGCCAGAGCTTCCCAGAAAATGCCCAGGGAAATGCATGAAGAATAGGCTGCCACCCATTTTTGCCGATGTTATGGGCACAGAAGGGCACTGCCTAAAACCACCATTGGACTACCCACACAGTAGCCTGAAACCATTGGGAATGGCAATGCTGATTGCCAAAAGCAACCTAGAACTGTGGGGAATTCATTTTCTTAAATCCCCAAAATGGTTGCATTACCAGTACTCACCACTATCAGAAAGCCGGCGTTTTAAAACCACCAGACTTTTGTGTAAAACTGAATAAATGAACCCAAAGCAGGCCAAAGAAAGACTTACTGAGAGGTGGATACAATGTAAAGTTATATTCTGAAGTGACTTGAATGTGCATAACAAGACTGGCTGAGCTCTGCAGGTCTGCAGCAGCCTAACTGAAACTGGATTTAAAACTACCAAAAATCGAAAATGTTTAAATTAACTGAGTGACCTACTTTTGAGTGTCACATAGTTTGTCACTGTTGAAATGTCATAGTTTTGAACTTAGAATCAGCATTCTAGCTGCATATGTAAAAATTGTCTTGACTTAAACTGGGGAACAAAAAGTGACATTTTATCTGAAACCTGGCTTAATGAAACTGAATTCTGCCCACCAGCTACCCCCGACAGGAGTTGAGACTTCCACAACAGCTGTGTTCCCAGGCCTAGCTGCCTTTTGCTGTTCCCACCAAAAGGGATATGACACTTCTCTGATTGAATTACCTGGGCTCTGCAGGAAATTAAACAAAGCCCTGTCCTGACTCAGGCAAATGTTTTATTGGGGGGGATCGTAAAAGTGGCTTCCTCCTGGAAGGAAAGGGGAGGAGCACTGCCTGTGAGAGCAAGCTGGCTTGGCAGAACTGGAAAAACCAGAAATTCAACCTTGTGCTGGGGGAAACCACACCCCTTTGGGGCCAGAACATAAATCTAAAAAGATGGATCATTCATAGAGCGGACTTGTGAAAATTTTATAAGTGATATCATTATTCTTGTGATTTTTCTGTGCACATTTGAAGACGTGTTAGGACCCGGTGGTATGTTCAGGGGGGTTTTTAGCGGAAAAGAGGATATTACTCTAAATGTATGTATGTTAAAAATCTGACACTCCACCACCTAATGCCCACATGCTTTGCGAACATTTGTGTAAATGCGGGGACAAATCCAATATTGGTAACCCGACCAAAAAGTGAAATATGTTGCCATTTTTGAACCCAAGCTCCTAGAAATGACAGAATTGGAACAGGGGCTACCATCAGTAAATGCATGATGCGTGTATGCAATGCCAAACAACTGTCTATCTATGAAATATGTCTATTAGGATCAGATATAGATTGTGTGTAAAGTTGACTGGGGTGGGTTCTCTGTATCATAAACAGACCTCATCATGATGACACTTCATTTCATTCCCCCAATCAAGGGGAAGAGGAGGAAGTGGCCAATGACAAGTGGAAAGGGGTAGGGCCTAGAAAGCTAGCCTCTCCACCCACTTTCAAAACACATAAAAGCAGACAGTCAGGACAGATAGGGAGATTCTATTCCATCTGCTGCGGGACGCTCTGCCGGGAAAATCCATACTTTACCTCCATCAACCTCCAGAGAGCCAACACAGAGACTTCAATCTATCCACCTTCAGAGACCAAGACCTTACTTCAGAATTTGTAGCAGAGAGGTCCACTACAAGCTAAATCCCTCTTTAGCAGGCCTCAAATCATTGCCACTATTCACAGCCAGGCGAGCTGTTTGAATTCTTTGCAAGAACTCTGGCCATTTGCCAGGGAGCAGTGTTGTATCCAGAGAGAGACCAGCTGAACCGGAGACCGCTGTATCCGGACCCACAGACCTGATCAGAACCAGAGACCCAGACCAGCAGAGTAGAGCTGACCCAGACGCTGTGCGCAGAAACCGTCCGTGGCGAGTGAAGAAAACCTGACCAGATCCGTGGCGAGGCCTAATTCAAAAATATATTGTGAGTACCTAGCAGAACTGTGCAGAACCAATCTCTTAGTTAAAATAATATAATTCAATCTATTTTAATCTAACCAGAACTGCCTCCTAACTCTCACCTGTCATTTGCAAAGCTGTCACCTGTCATTTTCTATCTGCAAGCTGTAACCTGTTGCTTTGAACTTTTAAAATTTCAAATCCGAAAAACGACCTTTATTTAATCGTTTGTATCTCTGGAACCGTTTGGGCTAGGAACTTGGTTTAACTTTCCCCTGAAAGCTTAGAATCTCACCCTATCAACACGCCTAGAACCGACTTCCTACTCCTCATACTTTTGCCGTAATCACGATTCTCGCACTCGCAAATTTTACCACGATTTGCGATTTGGTTAAAAATCCAGCCACGTGTGAAAACAGCAGCTTCCTTGCTTTCCTTGCTAAAAATGTGTTTGCCTCTTAAGAACCATCCCTGAATCATTGCTAGAGTGAGCCTGGACTAATATTAACTAGATACCACTCACCCTGAACCTCTAGAGGGAATTAAAAGCATTTTAGCATATTTTTCACTTCATTGCCTGCACAAATAAAAGCATTTTGGGCCTGTGTTTCAAACTTCTGTAGTCTAAGCTTGCTGGGGTGAACTGAATTACATTTGATTGCATTTCTGAGAACTGTGTGCTTTCCTTCCATTTCCTTGCATTGCATAAAGGGGGAGTGGATTGCCAGAGAAAAGTGATTACATTGTTTTGTTGAAATCATATTGAGTATTTCTGTACTGCAATTTCATTCCACCTTGCATCCATTTGAAACCATAAAAGTATTGTTGCTATTTTATCCATCCTATAACCACTCATCATTGATTATAAAGAAGTGTGCTAGTGCCGGACTATCCATTATTGATTACTGCTCAGATTAAGTGTGATATTCAATTATTAATTTATTATAAAGTGTGATATATATATCTATTGTTTAAATTATCAAATAAACCTTTTAAACTTGCAAAACAGAACTACTTCTTGGCTCAGTGGGGTCAGGGGGATTCCAAGAGAGGGGTGTTATATAGGGGTAGTCATCCAGAACGCATGAACTGGACCTAAAGATATATCAATAAGGGTTTCCATTCAGTATCCCAGACTAGGCATTGACTTAGCTGTAGTGTTGAATTGAATCCTCTTACAAGGGGGACTGGTCAGGGGGGTCCTGGTGTCCTGTAAGACTCAGAGGACACAGAGCAGCCAGTCAGCAGACGGAACAGGAGTAAGGGTAGGTTAGCAGGGGAGAGGGTGCAAGAAAGAAGAGGAGAAAAGGCAGGTCTTGGGGAGCTTCCGGAACTTAAGGAGATACAGCGCAAGGCAGAGAGGGGAATGGAGGCCATTCCAGAGGGAGGTACATGCAGAGGAAAAAGATCTACCCCCTCCCCATTATCTGCTTGGAGAAGCGACTCACCTGCAGAGAATTAGAAGTAGATGAGCGGAGGACTCTAGGAGGAAGATTCTTAGGAAGAGAGAGTTGAAGGTAGTGAGGGCCATGGTCCCAGAAATCCTTGTGGATGATGCAGAGGGTCTTCAACTTGATCCTTGTAGCCACTGTGAGCCAGTCATTTTATCCTTTTAAACTTTTTAAACTTTTAATGTAGCTTTGCAATTGACAGAGGTGGCCACAATAGGGACTGTTCTAAAGCCTCAAACCTCTCAATTCCTCAAGCTCCCAGGAGAACCCTTGTCACCCCAGTCGTTGTGTTCCATTGGTTTGAATTAGTTTGTTTAATATCACCACTGATTACTAGGTTGGGGGTAAGAAGAGTGGTCCAGATGGACTGTCTCTGTAATGTGTAGTTAGATTTTTTAAGGTTTGGTGACAAAAGACAGGATCTTCGGCAAACTGGAAGTCCTACAGAGACAATTAGACTTTTCACACATAACCATTGCTAGTAACTAATAATTCTTACAGTGATCAGATAACACGTAACTCATAATTTAATTTGTAGGACCAATGCAGACAGAACCAGGTGTAATTGAAGAGTTGCTACATATCTAGAACCCATTCCCTGTATATCACCATGCACCCTCTGACACATGCCTTGCTAGTGTAGTGTAATGAATGCCAACATCACCAACACCCCCACCAAGATATTACTCATCATGATATTAAATGGGGCTTCTAAAAGACAAATGTGAGTTCAGAAATGGAAGTGTGTCATGGCAAGAGTGTGCCTGAGGTTAATCAACAAGAACAAGACGAATGCAATGGAATGTGTTGTGTTCCCGTGCCCTACTCAACCACCTGCTGCACTACCTCAAGGAATTGCCAGACAATTTCACAGCCCCTTCCTAAACTCGAGGATGTTGACTCCAGTGTGAGGATCACACACTGCAAGAAGAAGGACAGCATTTGCCATTTTGGACAGTCTCAATAGTGTGTGTACATAAGATCCAATGCGTGAGTGTAGGGCCGGTCTTTGCATCAGGCCATGCAGGCGACTGCCTACGTGGCAGCCTCTAGGGGGCGCCATCATCATGCATGATTGTTGTGCTGGTTTGATGGAAATTAATCAATGCAGCCTGTGTCATTTACTATTATTTTTTTAAGTTAACTTAAGCACTATGATTTATGGTACTAGTGCCATCGTTAAGTGCAAATAAACAAAGAGCTGGAGTCGAAATCATCAGAGACTACAGAGTGTCAGCCAGCAGCAGTGCGGGCAGGCCTGCGCAGCCAGGGATAGCAGAGCACCCGCAGTGTGCAAGCCCCGTATGCTTTGAATTTATGATTCTGCTAAAAAACAACATTTGTTGATAATCAGTTCCCTGGGCCATCCGTGCCTGACCGCACGTGCCTCCTCCTCAGCTCATGTGCTGAGGTCAGGGGGTGACTCCTCTTCAGCTCATGGGCAGAGGCCAGGGGGTGATCTTTTTTTGGGCGGGCTGGGCTTTTATCCGCTCATACTTTGACAAGAGTGCACAGCCAGGAATCATCACCTCACCGAAAAAATATCGCCATCAGGCTCGGGACTGGATGAAGGGGCAGCCCAGGCAAAGCAGCAGGGTAGGACTCAGGAGGATACGCTCAAGTGAGGGGGAATTTATACGTTAGAAGCTGTCCTGTGCCAAGAGTGGGACACGAGCATACTGGTGACTCTCGAGGTGAGCAGGGGATGGAGGATGTGTGAGAGGCGGCTGTTTGATGATGACGAGTGTGTGCTTTTGGAGCAATTCAATGTAGATAAACGTTTAGAAGGTCTCTTTTACCAGCCTTGTTTGAGCACACTGATCTGAATCAGGATGTTGCCTTTTATAGATGGAACCAGGGCCGTCACGAGGAGGGTGCAGGGGGGGCAAACTGCCCCAGGCCTCGCGCTCAGGGGGGGCCTCGTGGCCGCCTGGATGGAATTTCCTCTTGTGAGCTGCGAGGTGTCATTAAGGTTTTTAAAAAAGGATTAAAAAAAATAATTACACGCCACACACAGCACGGGGGGCAGGGCGGGCCATGGCCCATGGGGGATGTAGTGGGCACTGGGCAGGTGGCGCCGGCGGCACTGTACAATGTAACAGTTTGCCAGCGCCCGTCCCAGCAACGTTTCACGTGGTTTGCTAACCTTGCATTTTGCAGGCGATGCAGGCGTTGGAGTCAGAGATGAAGTAGTTAAGTGAAATTACTTCAGTGCCTGGACTCCAGCGCTTGAGCAGCACTTGTGTTGGATTTCGTTGTGGCCTGGTCCAGGGGTCCTTGGATGATCACAACAGTGCCTGCAGGGGCATATAGGCTGCAGCAGCAGGTAAGGTATCCGAATTTGGTGAATCCAGGGGTCAAGTCCTAAAAATTAAAGAGGGGGGACTCATCAACAAATACAATGGGATGTGCCACCATAAATTAACGTATGAAGGTGAAATATGCACATTTCATTAAATTGGCTTTGCATAACCACTCAAATTGCACAGGACGAATGGATTTGCCTTTCACAAAATCAACACACACACAAAAAAAAACAAGAGAGGATATTTTCATCTAATAGTACTTTTTGAAAATGTTAAAAGGTGTGCACGTTTTAAACTCCAAAACCAATACAAATATTTTCCCTGGAATTTGCAGCACTGAAATGGGGCATTTCACCTTTAGTTGTTAGTTATTTTTCATCAAGTTATATAGTGCAGTAGTGAAGTGTCCGGCCTGCAAACCTGGTGACATAAATTCAAAGAGGACATTCAATGTTTCTCATTTTAGATGGTGGGGACTGAGTCCACCCTCTGAAAAAGGTGGGTGGACTCTGTCCACCCGCGTGTACCCTCGACTTGAGCCCGGGGCGAATCAATGGCAACCTGTGTGTGTGTGTGTGGTCAGCAGCATCAGCGTGTAAACTATAAGTCCCAGAATGTAACACGAAGATAGATATGCTATTCGTTGTCCCAAACTTCCAGCTGATAGTTACATAGCACTCAACCTTACCAAGGTGGGTGAAAACACCAGATTTCTTTTTTTTGGACGGGGTGAGAGCCCAATGAAGTGAATGGGCGTATAGGGGGCTTGGCTAGTGAGGCAGCTGATTGTAAGGAGGGTGATACCCTGCAAAAGCATGCGAGTTGAGAGCTATGATAACACAAATGCGGCCTTCTGTTTTTCGAATACATTGGGTTGGTATGTACTAGATTTTGTTCGCGTTTCACGCCTCTTTCAGTTTATCGACTGTAAGATCATTAGATTCACTTTTCTCATAATATGTACAATTGTGTGGATACGCCACATGCACAGATGCTCCAATGCCAGCTGAAAACCACCACTCAGAGCCTAGAAGGCTCACCTTTAGGCATTCCTATGGTGGAAATGAAACAAACAGCATATCTAGGTGTGCTCCATCAAGCTGCAATTGATGGACCCCTTCCGGCTTTCACTTCCCAGGGGTACATAGAAGTGTTATCACCTTGTTTCCTTTTGACACCAGTTCCTCCTCATCACCCACTTACTGACAAAGTAGGATTTAAAGATTTTCAGTGGGCATTTAGTGTTTCAGCTCCCTGCTAGCTGGCTCTCTCGTCAGGGCCTTTCAGCTCTTTCAGTTGAAAGTTGTTTAGGGGGACCCCAGCAAATGCCCCCATTTTGCCAGTCAGCAGTTTTGTAACATTGCAATATATTCCTTTCTATATTCCTTTCGTTCTGGGGCTTAAAATGAGCGCTTTCAAATTCTCATTTTACAGCTGGGTTTGCTGGAGCCCTTTCAGTGGTCACTTCCCTGAGGTATATAGAATTTTTATCAGCACATTGCCTTTTAACACCAGTTTTAACACCAGTTCCTGCACATCAGCCAACCTCTGACACAGGGGAATTTTAAGATTTTCAGTGGGCACTTAGTGTTTCAGCTCCCTGCTGGCTGGCTGTCTTGTGATAATCAGTGGCTATTAACTCCTGGCTGTTTTTCTTTGTCTCTGTATGCACCCAACGGTGTCCTGGTGGGTCCCCAACTCTCATGTTGAAATGGGCCCCAAATCATCTTCAGCCAGGCCTAGGTAAAGAAAACATAAGTGTTATCAGGTGGCTAGACTGGCCCACATTGAATATTGGCCAGTCTAGCCAGCAATAACACTTATGGTGCACAGCTGGTCTGTATATACGTTCAGTGGCATGTTTTTTTTGTACTGGCTGTGAGTCCTTCTATGGTAATGCGGCCCAGATGCCTTTGGGTTCGGCGCACTTTACAAATGCCAAATAAATAAAATATATTGATGCACCCTGCATGGACATGTTTTCATACTGGCATATGATGTCGGCAAAGGCAGCATTGAATGCAATGGAAAATGCTCCTGTGCATGTTTCGTGACTTACATCTACTGGGTTTGTCCGTGGGCTACCATACAAAACGAATTGCAAACTCTATGGCTTTTCACCCTAATTTATAAACAAAGTGCTGTAAAATGCACCATTTTAATTTGCTTAAAAACAATTTTGGGGGCTGGAAACCTTCTCAAGCACACGTACATTTCTTATTTAACATCAATCTATTTAGTTTCAATAGTGATGAAAAACTGTGTTATTTCTGTACACATAAACAAATAATCTTTCACTTTGCCAGAAAGTATACAAGGTAACAAATACTTTCAAAAAATACTTTTCAAAAGAACTCTTCAAAAAAAACAAATTCTATGCATTTGTTATAACAAACATTTTTCTTTTTTTTTTTTCATGAAGCAAGAATGCATTACATATCTGTAATCTCAAAAAATGTCCCAATAACTTGATAGTCTTATTGTCACAATTCCTGTGTGACTGAAAACAGATTTTGTCTCCTATCTTTAACTACGCGTTTCGGGCGAGTTTGGCCCTTCTTCAGGTTAGTATATTGGGTTTGAGGCGATCAGATATTCTGCAAAGAAATATAATGAATATTCTATATTAGTTCCTACACTCACTTTTTTTTTCAAACTGTTCAAAAGTAATGCACTGACTGCTGCTGACCTTCTGAATGGTCCTATGTCCAAACCGGACGGTCCTGAGTCAATATTACTTGTGTTGAATACTGCAAAACATGTATTGACATGACTTTAGTGCTTTCTTGATATTCTGGTGACATACAGAAGGACAAAGCGCTTAAAAGCATAGCGCTGGGTCCCCCTGTCCGCCATCTTCATTTCAATTGGTAAATAAGTTCTGGTCGTAATGGAAGGTAGTCTTACCCCAGTCGTGGTACTGTTTGTTCAATAGTGATCATGGGGTGAGAATGTTGACAGTCTCTTGGTTTCCTGTGGTAGATCCTAGTACTGTTTGTTCAATAGTGATCATGGGGTGAGAATGTTGACAGTCTCTTGGTTTCCTGTGGTAGATCCTAAGTAACCAAAAAAACAAGTATGTATATTGAGTCGGGGATGTATGATCCTGTGCTGAGTAATCTCGTTGCTCTTATATTCTCTGGCTATGCCTACCTCCCTGGAGACCAGTCTTATGCGTGGGTTCAGTTGGACGTGTGAATCCTGTCCTCAGCGCCGTGTTTCTCACTGCTGTTGTAACGAGTCCGCTAATAGCGCCATGGTTTAGCGCCAGGGTTGTAATGGGGGCCAAAATCCGACAAGGAAAGTAAACTATCCCCCAAAGAAAATCTAGTAGTGAACATTTCTACAGATTGTCTAAATTTGAATGTCAAACACTACAGAAAGGCATTTCCTTTGTTCCGCATTATTACAGTACCTTATTAAAGGAGAAAATAGCATTTTTAAATTAACAAGGAAAATTAAACTGAACCTCTTTTTTGAAACAATGGAAACAACGGTAAGAACACAACAAACGGGAAACCTTGAAATGAAACCCAAAAGTACATTTTGCCCACCGGTGCAGAATTCAGTTTTAGAAGCATTCCAAAAAATGGTGCTTAAACACTTACAAAGAATCAAATTTCTAAATAGAAGGAGGGGAAACTTGACACGCAGAGAAAGACAAACCCTTGAACGGCTGTGGCAGAAAGAGGAGATCATTTTTAAGCCTGCAGATAAAGGTGGTGCCCTAGTGATAATCGACACTGTGATATATAGGGAGGAAATAATGAGACAATTGAGTGATCAAGACAAATATATGGGAATCTTTCAGGATCCCACAGAACAGGTCCGAATGATCATCAATCAGACATTAGAAGAAGCAGAAGTCAATGAAATCATAACACAGAAGACGAAAGCTTTTCTAGCGAACATGCACCCATTGATGCCAGTAATTTATGTATTACCGAAGATACACAAGAATTTGATGGATACACCAGGCCAGCCCATTATTGCGGCAAACAACAGCTTACTAGAACCACTTGCATAGTACTTAGACAAAATAATACAACCATTAATGCGCACATGTACTACATACATACAAGACACAAACGACTTTCTGAGAAGATTGGAGAATATTACCTATAACCCGGTAACTGACTTCTTATTTACGATGGATGTCACAAGTTTGTACACTAACATCACCCACGAAGCGGGCCTAGAGGCCATGGAAAGGATGTTATTGAACACTGAGGAAAAAGTCCAGAGTGATAATCTCTTTATCATAAAACTACTAAGCATTGTCTTGAAAAACAACTTTTTTGCATTCGAAGACCAATTTTTTGTACAAATGTCGGGTACTTCTATGGGGGAGGCCATGGCCCCTAGCTATGACAATATATATATGGCATACTTAGAAGAGACCAAAGTTATCCAAAATCCCAGATGGAACAACAAGCTTAAATGTCTCATGAGATTCATAGATGATCTCTTTGGAATCTGGGAGGGGACAGAGGAAGAGTTAAGAGAATTCTTTGACTATATGAACAACTTGACTCCATGGATCAGATTTACACACAAATATAGTAAAACTACCATAGAATTTTTGGATGTTCATATGTACTGGAAGCTTGACAAATTAGCAACGACAATCTTCACTAAAGAGACTGACAGGCACAGTCTACTACTGGCAACAAGTTTTCATCACAGAAAAACGATTACAAGTATCCCGTTAAGCCAATTTGTAAGATACAGGCGGATAATCTCAGAGGAAGAGGAGTATGACAAAAAGGCCAGAGAACTCAAGGAGAAATTCCTCAAGAGTGGATATAGTGAAGAAACACTTTCACAAGATGGAGCAAGAGTGAAGAGTATTTCTAGAATTGAAACTTTGAAACCAAGAGAAAAAACAACAGACACAGATCTGGTGTATGTTACCACCTTCTCAAAGCAGAGCAATACAATTAAGAAAATCATGAAGAAGAATTGGGGGGTTTTAGGCCTGGATCCAACGCTGGCGAATCTATTCCCCAACCCACCTCTATTTGCATACAGCAAAAGCAGATCGCTGAGAGACCACTTGATCAAACCAGACTTTACCCAAAGGAGCAATCGTAAATAGCAATACAAAGGCCCTTTACCATGCAATAATTGCAACTGCTGCAATAATGTACTCAAGGGAAATTACATCTATCATCCCTACAGTGGACAGAAAATTTCACTGATGCATTCAGCCACATGTGACACTATGATCATTATATACGGCATCAAGTGCCCCTGGGGCATGTATTATGTTGGACTCACAAGTAGAAAAGCCAAAGTGAGGTGGAGGAAAACAAATCTAATATATACAAAATCTCTCCATAAAATCACTGGTAGCACAACATTCTGCCTCTGAGAGACACACTATTGCCCAAATTCAATTTGTGATATTGGAAATAGTTAAACTTCCTCGGAGGGGAGGCAATTTAGCTAAATTGCTGTCACAGAGAGAAATACATTGGATAGAGAAATTGGATGCGAGGTACCTGAGAGGGATGAACATCGACTGGGAATTGAACTGTTATCTGTGATGTCCAGAATTTTGGGTTACCCATTCGATGAAACACATATGCACAATACGTTCTGAGTAGCTCTGGTGTGTTTTTGTATGGATTAATGGGGTACTACCTTGAAGTGTTGGTTAAAGGACAAAGGACATGTTGGCATGGTTGTGCTCGCGACATGATAATTATTTGTTGTTCTCGTAAAAAATTGAGATTGATTGTATGAAGGGGTAAGAAAAGATTGGAGAACTGTCATGGAAATAGTAATGATAAAAGTACTGTAAAAGTTAGACATGTCAAATACAGATGTCACCTTGATTAGACAATGTGATCTAATTATACTTGTGCCTAGCACTTTGAGGACCATAGGTATGGTGAACATTTATGGATTAGGAGTAGCCTTGAAGAAATAGGATACAGAAAAAGATGGTTACGGGCAGTGAATGGAATGAACATTTAGCCCTTTATAAATAGTACTCACAGTAGAAACAACACATAGAGTTCAGGCCCCAGCCGACGGAAGCCTGTACGTGTTGCTTAGCAACACTTAGAAAGCATGTAGTGCGTTGCGTAGATCCCTGTGGGACTCGCTTTGTGATTGGCCTACAGAGAGAGCAGGGACTAGAAACAGGAATTCTTTATCGGTTGCCTAGCAACACATTACCAGAACGCAGAATGCCGGAATTATATTAATTGCACTCTTGCTACGAGTGTGTAACGAGGTTTACCCACGCCTTGCCAGTTAGATTCTGCACTCTAGGATCTTTAGGAACTATATTCCTACATTATGGCGACCGTGCAACAGCAGTGAGAAACACAGCGCTGAGGACAGGATTCACACGTCCAACTGAACCCGCGCATAAGACTGGTCTCCATGGAGGTAGGCATAGCCAGAGAATATAAGAGCAACGAGATTACTCAGCACAGGATCATACATCCCCGACTCAGTATACATACTTGTTTTTGGTTACTTAGGATCTACCATAGGAAACCAAGAGACTGTCAACATTCCCACCCCATGATCACTATTGAACAAACAGTACCACGACTGGGTTAAGAGTACCTTCCATTACGACCAGCACTTAATTACCAATTGAAATGTAGATGGCGGACAGGGGGACCCAGCGCTATGTTTTTAAGCGCTTCGTCCCTCTGTACATCACCCGAATATCAAGAAACCACTAAAGTTATGTCAATACATGTTTTGCAGTATTCAACATGAGTAATTTTGACTCAAGACCGTCCGGTTTGGACATAGGACCATTCAGAAGGTCAGTAGCAGTCAGTGCGTATTACTTTTGAACAGTTTGAAAAAAAGTGAGTGTAGTAACTAATATAAAATATTCATTATATTTCTTTGCAGAATATTTGATGCCCACAAACCCAATATACTAACCTGAAGAAGGGCCAAACATGCCCGAAACGTGTAGTTAAAGACAGGAGGCAACATCTCTTTTCAGTCACACAGGAGTTGTGACAATTACGTATCAAGTTATTGGGACATTTTTTGAGATTACAGATATGTAATTTATTCTTGCTTCATGAAAGAAAAAAGAAAAATGTTTATGTTATAACAAATGCATAGAATTTGCTTTTTTGAAGAGTTCTTTTGAAAAGTGTTTTTTGAAAAGTATTTATGTTACCTTGTATACTTTCTGGCAAAGTGAAAGATTATTTGTTTATGTGTACAGAAATAACACGGTTTTTCATCACTATTGAAACTAAATAGATTGATTTTAAATAAGAAATGTGCTTGTTCTTCATTTTTTAATCCACTAAAATCACAAATTTTGTAGTAATCACAATTGAGCAAATGAGTAGATACTTTTCTACACACCGCTGTGCCCCAGTTTGTTCCCCATTGTTCCTATACGGAGAACCTGTCAGTTGTATCTTGTGTTCTGTAAAGGTAGCACTTTACCAACTGGGAGCACCAAAGAACACTCTAGTAAGTGATTGACAATCGTTTTGAGACAGCTAAGATAGGATTCAAATCAGAGTGCACCTCCACAACCACTTTTCTCCAACCTTCTCAAGCACCCCTTGCTTGGGTTCCCTCACTGTGCTCTCTTAGTCCCATATAAATGGTGCACACATTTAAGCTTCTCCAGTTCAAAAATTCTTCATCTGCTACTGAACATCATCTACCTGTCACTGTGTATAATGTGTGTTTTAATGCCCACAAAGGGGCAGGGCTAAAGCTGGCGTCACGCACCACCTGCCGTCATGCCATCCTATAAATATTTATGGATATGGAAAAATTGTTATTCTGGAGTGAACTTGTCTTCAGTACAGAAACATAACTTTGCTGTGGTTGATTTGCTGTCACAATAATGAACCATGTTTGGGTTCCTCCACACAACCTCAATGGGAGATTTCTTGCGTCTCCCATTTGCGGCGGCAACGCTGGCCCAGTGCAAAAAATTATAAGGGGGTCTCACCAAACGTTTTGCCCCGGGCCTCACCACACGTTGTGACAGCCCTGGATGGAACTGTAATATGCTGTAATCCATTCTCACCAAAAAATAAAATAAACATTTTAAATGCATGCATCGCCACTATTCACACATTAGACAAACTACAGTGATCAATTCATTAAACAGACCAGGACAGCACAATTATATAAAATAAATCATACTTTATGAGCACAGACAAATCCTGTCACTGTTTACAGATGAACAAATACTAATTTCCTCTCCTGAAACACAGGCAAGGGCTCACTAAAATGTGCAATGACCTACAGAATTCAGCAAAATGTGCCCCAAGTAAAGTCAAGGGACAGGCCACATTGCTGGGTTGGATGGGAAGGACCTTTCCCAGCTTGGTCATCTCCTGGTGTGGGGATTTAAAGTAGTTTTGTATATTCCCACACTAGTGTGTGAATAAGTCCATCCGTTCCGTTGTTCTCATATTAGCCAGGATGGTTTGTGCGCAGCTCAGGTCAGAAATTTACTTTACACAATACATTGTTATTGGGTAAGAATAGATTTTGGTTTTACCACTAGCATCCATACTATTGTGTCTTTGATGCCTTGCCGTATGGCCCTTCAAGTTCAGCACCTTTTTTATTCTGTACATCCAATTAACTTTTAAGTGTTTCTTTCTGAATTGGCTGGCAGGGGTACTATTGTATTTCATTTGAGCAGTTACAGTAAATGTTGTTAGTTTGAAAAGCATATGCCTCTATCTTTTATATCATGAATGCAAGGTTTGTATACTGCAGTGTGTTTATTACCCTCAGATAGAGAGAAATAGGCAAATTCTTCCTTGCCTGGATGTGGAAGTGTGATAGCTATGAACACGGATCTTTACAGCATGTGCTTAACACACTAAGCTATCTTCTGAACCATCGTGGCACTCAAGGTTATAAATATGCCTTTGAACTTTATTATTGCATGTGATAAATGCATTCCCCAAAGAAAGTTAAAAACGCTAAGCAGATTGTGCTATAGTAACTAAACACACACACTGCACTCTAGTAAACCCAGAATGCATTACAAGATGAATTGGTCATATCACAGCATAGTTTTAAAGAACAGCCAGGCAGAAGGCAAAGAGCCTCAGCAGCAAATATCAAGACATGTTAATTATATTTTGTAAAATGAATGCACTGACTTCTTTACATCAAGCAGTCAGCTTGGGCACTCCCCCCACCCTTGTCACCTTAAGGTGGGGGCTCGCGGCACATGCCACTTTTGTCCTCCCATAAAGACGTCTCTGGGGAAGAACACATAGATGTGTGTGGATAGTATTCAATGGAAATATGGTTAGCATTACTCAATGATGAACAGAGAGAGACTCACTGTTCGCTAGCAAACCCAAAAACACAGAATGCATTGCCACCTGGAGTCCTTGTTATGCCCACAGCTGGTGTTACTCCTGGAGCTACAGTTGCTTGCCATTGATTCAAATCTAAATTACTAAACATAGGGCATCTGAACCAGGACAAACCACAGGCCATTTTCAGGGGTAGCACCATTGGATATTAGCATATTTAAAACTAGCGGTAGGGACGAAATTCAAATGAATATAGAAGTTTGCATGCAACTAAGATGGGGGTTATATTTTTATTATATATTTCTACCAATTTTGTTTGTCCATGGTTTCGAGCATGGTTCACTTACACATCCTGTTGGATAGCTGAATGGGTTGAGCATAGGCTGTAGTGGTCTACTTGTAACCTGCAAGCCATATGTTCCAAATCCAAGTCTTAAGCCATACAACTCTAGGGATTATTAAGGAGTGTTAATGGGTTGTGAAATAAGAAATGACAGATATGCTTCTAGAGACATTTCTGTTAATGCTAATACACAGTATGAAAATTAGACAATGTTATTAATACGGTGGATCGCAGTGATGATTTTTAATCAAATATTTTATTAGAAAAAATGTGTAAACAATAAAAGAGAAACAAGAAATAGTCATCAAATCACGAACTCACAAGTGCTGCTTCTAATTTAAACACTTGTTTTTAACACCTTATGGATACTTCAGGGCACAGCATATAGTTATTATCTGGGTTAGTAATTTTAGTTTCCGCTATTTGGTGGCACTTTGGCACAACCTAGAAGCACCAATTATTGCATTGGAGTACAGATAGGATGAAGCTAGAATGTGAGGAAAGGCTTGTAGCCTCTGAGAGTTGTTTACCTGTCCATTGACCACCTATACTAATCCCGGTGGCAGACAAGGTATTCATACCCCCAAGTGAAAGGGCCTACTTCTGCTCTGAGATTTAATTGAGGCAGGCCAGATCTGAACTCTCAGGACAGGTGACTGGCCTCTGGCACATGCCACTGCTCTAGATGTGAAGCGTTTAAGATCATTGTACGATAGAGGGCCGTGAACTGTGGTTTCTGAGGCCTCTGTAGTTTACATGGGTGGTGAATGCAGTCTGAAGGACATTTGTACCATCATATTTTTGTTGTCATGGGGTGGGGGGCAACAATGCTTCCCGCCTGGGGTGCAGTCTGGTCTAAGACCGGCTCTGCGTGAGTGGAGTTTGTTGTTGTGGACCTTGCCCGAAAGTATGCAATAATACTGACAAACATTTTCCAAAACTAAGGGTGTGTGGAGTAGCTTCTCCTATTGGGGAAGGGAGGAGGAGAGACAAAAGAGGGACATTTTGCTTTACTGTTTGCAACTAAACGGGCAGGAGAGGGTAGTACCAAAAGACACACCCACTTTGCATGTGCAAAATGACTTTGGAGGAGTGGCACAGGCTGAGCAATTTAAATGATGGGTACACTATGGCGCAACCGATTCACAAAACAAAAGCAATCAATCAATCAATCCAAGCTTTATTTTGGTCATAAAACCGTAAAAGCAATACAAAACAATGTACAATTAGCAACAATATATTGAACTTTACAATATTCGTTAATACTAAAAACAATAAAAACAGAACAATGTTATACAGTTACTATGCGCATATTATAAGGAGAGCATAGCTCGCAGCCTTAACAAACAGGGGGACTTCAATAGTCATACTGACAAAGTCTTAACTGTTTTCACCCATTATATATATTCAGAGCTTATTCTCTGAACAACCAAGCTCTGTATATGAATCGAGATGTTGCAAATACAACACAGATATTTTGCAGATTACTTCCAAATAGTAGTGCCTCCTTTGAGCTTCGAATGACAACATTAATTAAAATTGGTCTCAAGTATCTCTGCCTCAGCCTCAAGGCCTTATGGCAGATCACGAAAAAGTGTGATATATCTTCTTTTTTAACATACATAGTGGACATAAAGCAGACTCCTGGGTTTTTCCAAAGGGATGTAAAGCTTGCCAAAGCCAATGTCCCCAATCAGAAGCGAAAATATTAAGATTTCTCATAAGCCATAATAATTAGGTTAACATATACAATTCCAGACTTGAGCAGTCTGTCATCAATATAGTTAGGGCCGGTGGACAGTTTCAGGGCATCACAAATTAAATAATTTCTCAACCAATTATTAATGGCTAAGCTTACTGTCTCTCTTCCACTCATCTTACAAGAGATTGGATCTGTCCAAATATTGCTCAAATTCAACTTGGATAAGCCTTTCTTTACATAACTCGGCCAATTCGAGCATCTGCTACCCTCTAAATTTAGAAGATGTAGTAGCGCATCACGATAGGATCTTAGTCAGGATGGCATACTCGAGGGCAAGAGTATCAATTTTCTTGAAAACTTCCTTTCACAGGATTGCAAGATATTTAAATGCATATCGACTCATAATTCGGCACCATATACTGCTGCTTGACAGGATTGATTCTGGAATAGGTTATGGGCGGGGGAGACTGCACCCCTACCCTGGCTCACAAGAAAAGAGTTTATGGCCCCATTATATTTTGCCATAGTTATTTTTGCTTTGACTATTTGTGGCTCCCAACTTCCAACTTCCTGGAATGTAACCCCCAGGTAGTTAAAGAAATCTACCCACTTAAGCAGAACGTTCCCAAAACTGAAAGAGACTAACCCTTTTTTTGATGAGTTAGGCCGGAAAACCATAATCTTTGATTTTTCGACATTTCATTTCAGTTTAGCTCTGAACATTTAGTCACTAAGATTAAAGCAAATAAATGTGTTCCTGTAGGACTTTGCCCCTGTTCCAGCTGAGCATAAGTCATATTTGTCACATGAGGAAATCTGTACAGACACATTTTACATTTTGGAACAATTTTTCCTCAAGGTTGTTCATGCTCCCCAAAGTTTGCTACCACTTTAACGATTTTTTATTCTTATTATTTGACTTAGTGGGACGAGTGACTATTTGATTGTGAATCGGGTGCATTTAGAAAGCATGGTAGATGCAAAGACATTGTCTTTGCCTGATGCGTTATTAATTTTGCGCTATTTGTGGATGGTCACAGAGGTAATTTCCACTGGCTGCACTTTTCAAACTTAAATGCAATTTTTTATGAATCAGGGTCAGAGAGTGTTGGCTATTGTAGTTTGAGATTCTATATTCAGGTCTCCAGGACAAGGTGAGTGCTTTTCAGTCTCTGTTCTCCCACCCTAGGGAGATATGTAAGCAGGGTGATAGGCCTAGGTCCTCTGTAAGAGTAACACTCTGACAGGTGTAGCCCAAGAGAGGGCTAGTGTTGATCATGTAACCATGAGCTAGGTACGTAGCAAACTAAAAAACAGGGCAGAGACCCCCACAGGTATTTTGGCACTGATTGCTTTATTATCCTATACTGTAGCTGAGTGTGCCATGATAAAAAAAAAGCAGGAAAGAGCCCTCTCGATAGAGCAATTTAAAAAGGAAGTGTTATGAAGACTCAGCACCTAAGGGCAGATCAATTTGTTAGAGGAACTCCCTGGTGCTGAAAAACGAGAAATGCAGTGGAAACCTGTCCACTGTCTACCCGTGTTTTGTCAATCGGTTTCGGTGTGCTTATTTATTTATGCCACCTACTTCAGGACTGTCTTCTATCTATGGTGCGATTGTCACCTGCATATGTACCATTCCAATGTTGCTTAGGCTTCTTTGAAAAAACACAGCGAGAATGATCTCATATGGTCCGTCATTGAGAAAGTACACATTCCGCCCAGAGGAGGCACTATAAATGCCTTACTACTCAAAAAGAGAACAAAGGTATCTTTATACTGGGGACTAACCATCAAGGCCTTAATGAACCGATCAATTGGCAAAGCCTTACATCCCTGGGCTGATGTACCCTAGGCCCTATCTTAATATAACCATAAGTCACGGTATACATCATCAGTGACTCTTGCTCTCTGTACCAATCAAGTAGTCCAATACGCCATAAATATCCCATGTGGATTTCCCCACTGGAACACTTGTTCCCCTGGCTAATCCCCTAAAGAGCCAATGGATGCCCATATCCAGACGTCCTCATGGATGGCATTTTCTCTGACCATTGTTGGCTAGACATAGAGGTGTACAGCTTGAAACGCATGGTCAGATGTCCTTATAGCACCCTAGACCTTCTGCTAGTGACTGGTCACCCTTGTTAACCCCGCACGGGTAAGACATATAATTTGGGCCCTGGGATTCACAACTAGATACCCATTTTCTCTTCTTTAGCACCCACTCGTTAACTTCGAAATAAGCGCATACCAGAGATAGGGGATGACCCACATAAAGGGAACAATCCATCAATCATAAATTATGAATCAAAAATGATATCTCAATATTGTGCAATTTAAGAATAGACGGTTTGAGTCGATAATTGCTAATAAGACTCAGCAATTATCCCTAACAAATAAGGGACCAACCTAACAATACATACTTGCGCTTTGGGCTTCACATGTCATAACAAGTGCTGGGGAATGCGGCCACTTCAAGAAGATGGCCCACTCTTCGGGCGGCACTCTAGTCGCAAGTTTAGTACTCCATGTTGCTGTGACAGCAACAAGGTTATTAACAGCATGGCCTCCCGGGAGCATTCCACATGCTGAATCAAACACGTACGATTGCGAGCGACATGACTTGTCCTGCACATATGAGTAAACTGTGCTCTGGCTTTCTAAATTTTCTCCACATAGATGTTCTATACCAACTAGCACTTTGACTATGGGCCTCATTACAATTTTGGCGGTAGCCATGCCGCTATTGGCGGCATGGCTGCTGCCAAAATCGGGTCCGGGTTCCCAGAATGGCCAATTACCGGGCCATTTCGAGCCCCATAGGGCTGAATGGGAATGGGGGAGGGAGCTAACAACGGGCCGATTACGACTGGCCCGTTGTTAGCTCCCTCTTCCCCTCGCGGGACCCGCTCTCGGGACCCGCTCTGCACGTCTGGTAAGACCAGACATGCAGATCGGGTCCCGCAAGGGGACCTCGTAATGTGGCAGAATGGTGTTAACAGTTCCACATCCTTTTGTGGCACCTGTTAACATATTCCGCCACTCTCGTAATGAGGCCCAATGTGTCCATAGTGGGTGTTACATAATGTATGGGCTTTTTAAGCAACAGCAACAATATGATACCGCAGTAGATCATGTGGCTGCATGTAAATAGTATAATATCTTCTGCAGCAGTATTATGAGGGACTTTGTTATACGCACTGTCCCTATTCAGTACAGTGATATTGATTCCCATGTTCACAAGGGGTATGCTATCAAGACCTTATCTAGACCTATCTAATTTGGACTCTAGTGCCCTATCCGCCCAATATATGGTATCCACGAGGAATTGAGCAGAAATATTCTCAATTTTCAAGAAATATTCAGCTTTCGTTAAATATTGGATATTATAAACGCTCATATTCACCAATGAGATTCACTAATGAGAGTTGATCACAGTGCCTGATACATACTTGTTTAACCCCTTACGGAAGATATAGATATATACATCTTCTGTATCTCACCTCCATGTCAAGATACATGTGAGTCACAGACTTGAAATGTGAGTATAGAGATCTATGTGTGTGTTTGCTCCAAAATATTACAAAAAGTGTTACAATTAATATATGCATTAGCTGCAGTAATTGTAATACTGTCCCTGTAATTCTTTAAAGGGTCAACCTGAATATCTCCATCCATCCAGTACAGAGATGAGATCCTTCCATATAACTAGCTCTTGGAAGCACTTCAAAGAAGCCTAAGCAACATTGGCATGGTACATATGCAGATGACAATCACAACCTTGATAGAAGACAGTCCTGAAGAAGGTGGCATAAATAAATAAGCACACCGAAACCGATTGACAAAACACAGGTAGACAGTGGACAGGTTTCCACTGCATTTCTCGTTTTTCAGCACCAGGGAGATCCTCTAACAAATGGATCTGCCCTTAGTTGCTGAGTCTTCATAATACTTCCTTTTTAAATTGCTCTATCGAGAGGGCTCTTTCCTGCTTTTTTATCATGACACACTCAGCCACAGTATAGGCTAATAAAGCAATCATTGCCAAAATACTTGTGGGGGTCACTGCCCTGTCTTTACTTTACTTGGTACCTAGCTCATGGTTACATGATCAACACTAGCCCTCTCTTGGGCTACACCTGTCAGAGTCTTGCACACTACCATCAACAGTTTAGAAATGTGTGATTAAGACAGTAAAGAGAACAGAATTATTTTTGTACCTCCTTATTCTATCCACTTTTAGATAAGCGGCCCACCAGCGCTGCCTAGGGAAAGTGGTATAGAGAGGTAGGGCCAGCTAGAAAATTCTCTGTCCCCTCTGTATCCTTCTTCTCTTCTCAACATTAATTGTTGTATAAATATGTATAAATACTTATCTGAGGAACTGTTTCTGTGTAGACATTAACAGGTGGTAACCAGCTACTTTTTTACCTCTCCCTGGGGAAGACCAATTCAGTACAACAAATTGCTGAGGAGCATTATATATGACCCTCTTTTTAAATACATGGGTGATATGCCCCTCCCTCTTTGTGTTAATATACCTTGCTTGGACATAACCCAGTTCTAACGACTGACAAGCATTTAAAACAATAACCCTCATATTGTGTGTACCCTCTGCAAGAGTAACCACCAATATGTCTGCCTTGGAGAACTCCTTCACTCCAATGGCTAAGGGCTTTAAAAAGACAATCTCTATCAAATTAGATCCAAATGGATTTGTCCTTAAGTTCTTGAAGGACCAAATGGGAATCAAAGAACGTGTGGGAGACTCAGGGCCTCATGACGAGTTTGGAGGCAGCCATGGTGCTATTAGCACCATGGCTGCCTCCAAACCGGTCTCCATTACTGGGTTCCTTCAATGAGGAATAACCGGGTCATTCCAACATTGGAGGACCCAGTAATTCCTCCTTGAAGGAACTATTGCCCATTCCCATTTGAGCCCCCATAGGGCTCAATGGGAATGGGGAGGGAGGTAATAACGGGCACATTAGGAATGGCCCGTTATTACCTCCCTCTTCCCCTTGCGGGACCCGGAAAAGACATCTGGTTTTACCAGATGTCTGATCCGGGTCCCACAAAGGGAACCTCGTAATCGGTGCTCCCGTAACGAAGGGTGCCGATCCCATACCGGCAGCCTTCATTACGGGAGCGCCACCCTTGTAATGAGACCCTCACTCTTTCATTGGAAAAATGCCACATGGGATTGGATGCAAGTAAGGGGTTCCAGTCCATGTCCTTGTGACAAGTGCTTTTTACCTTTGATGTCATACCACAGTGCGTTGTTCTGCAGGGTGTGGAAGGGACAAGAGTAAAATAGAGTAACCCTTCTTCAAACTCATGTGTTTTCTATGACTGTCCTAACTCTACCCCTTTCTAAGTGTGCAGCATAAAAGGCTCCCTGGTGTGCAGCCATCTAGTGTTAGGCAGGCTTTTGTTATGGTCTTGGCTCTTTCAAGACAGGCTTACAGGACATTTCCAGCTGAGAGATCCAAGGTCTGACCAGTGAGGTGATTGTTTTCCTCCCAGAGAATCAACTGAGGGAGGCATCCTGCCTTTTTGTCTCATTCACCTAATGCAGATAGGCTTTGTTCCCAAAATCTACATAGCCTACCATATCTGTCTGAATTCACAGGGATGACACTAGTATGCTCCAAATCAGATGTGGGTTTAATAATTATGAGAACTACAAACCACCATACCAGAAATAGGCATGGTTTATGTTTCCACATTGTCCTGTCACCAGATGTCTAGTTTATTGTAATTATTATTGTTTTGGTACAGAGATGTATACTTAAATGCAACCTATGTTCTGCAGTGACTTGGTTGTCATAGCACCTGTCAAACACAGACCCTGTCGCCTTGGAATCTGCTTCATTCCACTGCAGAGCAGGGGCTGCAGATTAGGATACTGATGCAGCAGGGTTTAGCTGTACACTGTGCTTGTTACACAGAGTTTGATGAAAGAAGGGTCTGGTTATCAGACCACCCTTTCTGAGATGAATTACCCTGATCATTTTATTATTGATAAAAATCAATAAAGCATGGGCCTTTATCCTTCAAATTATGTGTGATTTCACACTCACAAAAAAATACAGCTGTTGCCATTCCTTAATGTAAGTTCCCCAGAAATGTGGAAAAAATGAAGTGCTTGTGAAACATAGTGTGCTGATTTTTGGTAGTTTGTGGTTTTCTTTTCAATCAATCACTTGGTGCAAATAGCTCCACGAGTACTGTATTGCATTACACACTCAAACAGCCTGCCACTAATGAAACTTCACAAGCAGTACCCTCCCAAAAATTGTACCGTCTAGACAGTGACGAAATCAAGTGCTTGTAAATCTAGTGAAATATGTTCTACAGTGCAATCCAAGTGGGTAATTGCCATCCACATTTTCTTTAAGGAAGAACACTAGGATAGAACATATAGATTGGCAACAACCGTTTTCATGTTCTGTTGATGTTACCTGCAAGCTTCAACCATTACTTAATTCCTTATCAGACATGATTTCCTGCTACGGACACACAGACATGTATCACATAAAATAAAATAAAAGGCTGAACCATAACTTTTATTTGTATTGATCTAAGCAAGGTATGAATTTAATTAAATGCTCTGTCCTCATATTTTCCTTTTCTGCAATGCACATTCTGTTGGCTGATTGCCAAAAAAGGTAATCATTGAGGGTCATAATACACCTGCTTCAAATGAAAATCAACAGCACAGTTGGACATAGCTCGTCAAATAGAAGAAACCTAGCGAGGGACCTGTGGGCTGAGATTGCTACTCCCGCTTTGCAAACCCTGTGATCGTATCAGACTGGTAACTGAGGATGACAAAATAAGTATGCTGCAAGTTTTTACTAGTTTTGGTTTTTAGTAAAGTTGCTGTTTGTACCGGTTATCGATCACTGGTAGTAGACATGCCGAAGTTTTCCGTTTTTAATAAAGAATTAAAAACAATACAACATGCTATTTTCAGGATCAAACATCATGTGATGTCAAATCGTGTGATATCGTGGGTTGGAGCCAATGTCCAGGTGATGTGACTTCTGCCAACCCAATGCTTTTAAGGGAAGGACCCGAATTATGCCATCGCATATTTTTATTTCAAGACATATTATTTCAAGCCATCAATCAATCGAACAGAAAATATGATGTTATGTGATCAGGTGTGCCCTCAAATTAGACATTTTGTTTTCTTCCATTATACAGAATTTTGTTCCAAGATGTGCAGCATGCGATTGAAAACCAATTTTCTAGCAAGTGGCAGGGCAGCAAACGCAAGCACGGTTACAACAGATACAATGACTGGGAAACGGTAATAGACGCTTATAATGTAGTTCAAAAATGCTCTTCCGCTTCCAGCTTTCACCCATCTTTATTTGCAAAAGAAATACTATGTGCCTGGTGAACAATGTCTCTTGCTTTGCAGATACTTGCCTGGACTGAAGACATGGCAGACAAATATCCAAAGCTGATTTCACGGATCCAAATTGGAACCACCATTGAAAATCGCCCCATTTATATTCTCAAGGTACACTTAGACGATGAAGAAGTAATATTGGATGTATATGTTTTCAGAGAAATGTAGTGTTAACGAAAAAATCATAATTTAATCATTGAAACATATATATTTTTTATTAAAGACCTCCTTTACATGTTTATCACTTTTGCCAATTCTACTATGAGAAACTTGAAAACAAAAGAACGATTTTTTCAGATTGCAGTTACAGCATGTAAGTTGTCATTATAAGCCTGCATACCATAGCATCTTCGATGTGCCCTGTCCCCTCACCGAGGACTTCGCTTAGCTCTGACCCACCAAGGCCCGGGCTGGCAGCCATTACAAGCAAAAACCCATCCCAGAACGGGGTTATTAACGCTTTATTAAAGCCGGACTATTCTTACATAATGCGACTTGTATAGGGGAAGAATCCCTTGCTTCTCACAAGCTTGTCCTAGCCTCTTCCCTTCCCCTTGCTACCTTTTTCGCTTCGCTTACTTACGTGTTTTTGTTATTCTTTAATCCAACGGTCCAATAGCCTGAATGAATGTGACTCCTGTCCATCTTCCATCACTTTCTACCTCGACAAACTGCACTCAGTCTAACCCCTTTACCTTGTTTTCGCTAGTTTCAAGCCTATTGTATGCCTTACACTGAGCTTTTTCGTTTAAAAATAGTATTTTATTTTTTGCTCCCCATGTATTTCTAACAATTGAATGGGGTACAATTTGTGAAGACATAATTTCATAGTATTAACTTGTCACTTGCTGCTGCCTTTTTTTAATCATATTTTTATTTCGGCATCGCACTCCTGTTGTATGCATCAATTGTATCCATTGCCAGGCCAAACCGTATCCGCACCCACCGATTCCATAAGTGGGGGTGGGGGCAGTTCCTTTTCCAATTATGAGCACCAAGAAATGGGTTACGAGTTTCGCCCTCTTACTGGCCAAAGGATAGGCTCCTCCCGCGTCGACATTACCCTGTAAAAGAGTGAGGGGTATCCAGCGTTAGGTCGATTTTAGTAATCTTCTTAATGTGGGACAACATTTCCTTCCAATATTGCTGAATAAACTAACAAGACCACCACATGTGAAATTGTGACCCCCAGTGCCACCCCACAGCGCCAACAATCTGAGGGGATTGCGGGATTCACACAGTGTAGTCTCTCAAGGGTGAGATACCATCTGCAAATGCATTTATAGCTATTTTATTTTAGATGTACACCCCTGGAGGATTTAGAGGCTCTGGTCCAAATATTATACCAGGATAACTAATCTATCTAGTTACCCAAATCCATCTCCAATTTCACCATGTAGTCATGTGGGTGATTAAACTGTCACCCAATAAGGATCCTGTAAAGTGTGGAGATTTTTGGACGCAGTGGGTCACCCAGTAATAGGACCTCACACTTTGTGGTGTCCATGCCTCATGCTTTTGTCATTTTGGGACTCCCCAGCCAGTGCCTTCACTGACCCTGAAAGCAAGAAAGATTACCTGCACTATTGGAAGGACAATGACCGACATTTGGTAAATAATTGACAAATACTGTTCAACCTGCCTTCTGCCCACTGCTTGAGAGAATCTCACTTACCCCCAGTGGCTTACTGTCTCCATTGCCCTGGTTCTCTCTAGGCTGGACTATTGCAACAGCCTCTTCCTCAGCCTCTCTTCTTCTGTCCTGCACCCTCTGCAACTCATCCAGAACAGAAGTGCAAGACTTATCCTTGACCTCAAACCCAGGCACTGCATCTCTCTGGCGCTGAAATCCCTTTACCAGCTCCCTGTGGCTGCAAGGATCAAGTTCAAGGCCCTCTGCATTGTTCACAAGGCTTTCTGGGTCCTGGGACCTGCCTGCAAAGCTACCTACACAAATACTGTCCCTCACGAGCCCTCTGCTCGTCTACCTCCAACCTTCTGCGAGTTAGCTGGTTCTCCAAGCAGAGATTTGGAGGGAGATCCTTATCTTCAGCAGGTGCCTCCTTCTGGAATAGTCTCCCTGCGACCCTCCGTCTTGAGCTTGATCTTCTTAAATTGCAGAAACCCCTCAAGACCTTCCTCTTCTCCTCTTCCTTCTCTCTCCCTTGCTGACCTAGTTCTCTGCTCTTCCCCTCTCTGTCTCCTCTTCTTTACAGCTTGCTGACTGGCCGTCTGGTGTACCTCAGAGTCTCACAGATCCTTGGTACCCCCGCCAGTCCTCTTTAGCACTTGCCTTAGGGCCCTGCTCCCCACCCACACTCACTGCACCTGAGAAAAAACCCAAGAGAGTGGCTCTCTCTGCACTTACCCCGGTCTCCACCGACCGGGTGCACTTGGACCTCCCCCTCTCTGTGACCATCTGTGAACTTGCACGATCCGTACGCACCATGCCTGAAGTTCATCTGTCTGTTCTCCCTTGCCTTCACCGCTTAATTGCACTGGTAAAACTGAAGAATCACTGTCAGGCCTATTTGCTGTATCTCAAACTGTTAAATGTATTTTACACACTTACTCTGCCTGTGAAGACCATTATCGTCTCAGAATTTCAAGGGCTCCGAGCGAGTGTTGTTTTTTCCCAATCTTCCCACCTTCCTTGAGCACTTTGAAACACTGCCTGTGTATAGGCGCTTTATAAATAAACAAACAATACCAGGTGCATTCCTGGGGGAAATGTAGGATTTTGGAACACTGGGGTGAGCGGGGAAGGATACGTAGTAATCCCAGACTTCTTAGTGACTCTGTCTCAGCATGAAATCAAAGCCTCAGTAGGAGGCATAATAGTGCCTGGGTAAATTCTAACTTTGAGGGGATCCAACACCAATCATGCAATGCCGCCCCTACACGTGTCCTCTCAATATCAGCCCATTGCTTAGCCCCGACCTGTGCAGAGCTCTCAATAAATGAGGCCAGTTGAGTAGCGTAGTAATAGCTTTCTAAGTCTGGGACCCTAAGCCCCCATTCACTTTCAATGCTAACATTGTGCGACTTGAGACCGTAGGTGTTTTCTTGGGCTAAACAAATTTGAGAATATGACTTTGAAGGTCCAGCAGGACCAGCTTTGGAACAATCAAAGGGAGAGCCTGAGTGTGTTTAAGAACCTGGGCAGGAGGGTCACCTTCGCAGACGTGATTCTTCCCAACCAGGAGATCTCATGACGTGACCAACTTTCCAAATCCTTCTTCAGCTTCTTACAGAGTGGCAGAATATTATGCTGATATAAGTGTTAATGTGACTTGGCTAGGCGAACACCTAAATATTCCAGAGAATCCTAACATCTTTGGAAATCATATTGTGATGTCAAGGTGGTAACTACCCGCTCTGAGGTTGTAATATTTAAAATCTATGATTTTGTGTAATATATCTTAAAGCCGCACACTCTCCGGAATAGTTCCAACAGATCCACTATGTAAGACAATATGGAGCATGGATCCCTCATAAAGAACAGAAGATCATCTGTGTAGAGGGCAGTCTTATGATGCGTCAGGGAAATTTTGATTCCTTTCATATAATCACGGGCGCAGACTCTATGAGCAATCAGCTCTATAGCTAAAGCGAATATTAATGGGGAGAAGGGGCAGCCCTGACGGGTGCCTTTCGTCAAGGGTATGGGTTCTGACAGGTGGCCATTCATGTTGATCCTCACAGAGGGGAATACTTAGTTGGCTAACGCCAGTTTGATAAAGTTGATCTCAAGCCCGAAATCCTGCAAGACTTTAAGGGTATAAGTCCAGACGACCTGATCAAACGCTTTCTCTGAGTCGATCAATAGTACTGCCAGAGAAGCGTTATGTTTTCCAGCCCAGTCCATCCAGCCCAGTCAATTATATCGATGACCCTACTGATGTTATTGTGCGTCTGTCTGCCTGGGACAAATCCATTT
The DNA here is from genome assembly GCF_040938575.1 of Ambystoma mexicanum. Classification (NCBI taxonomy): domain Eukaryota; kingdom Metazoa; phylum Chordata; class Amphibia; order Caudata; family Ambystomatidae; genus Ambystoma; species Ambystoma mexicanum. Next base: position 723,188,416 of record NC_090932.1, read on the forward strand.
TGATTCTGATGGATTATAGCGGGGAGGACCCCTGCCTATCTGTTTGCCAGCACTTTGGAATAAATCATAGCTTCCTAATTAAGCACAGCAATAGGTCTATAGGACGTATATAGCAATGGGGCGTTTTAAGGCTTAAGCAGAAGTGATACGGTTGCTTGCCCATGGATTGAGTGACTGAAAGAAACACTTAAACTGGCCAGGCATGGAACAAGGAGGGGTACAAATTGTTTATAAAAGGCTGCAGAGAAGCCATCAGGACCCGCCACCTTGTAAGTCTTTGAGAACGCGCAGCACTTAATCTGAGGAGACATGAGCATCCAATGATTCCCTATACTGCTCAGATACCTTTGGGAGGGCTGACTCCTGCAAAAAACTTCTCTGGTACATCTCCCTCCAAAGCCTCAGATTGAAACAATTCCTCATAGAACTGTGACAGAGTGTGCACTTCTCAGATTCAGTAGTATGTGAGAGTCCTGTTCTATCCTTCAGAGCTACTATAGAGTTCCTCACCCGTTGGGCTTTCAGTTTATTAGCCAAGTAACTCAAAGTTGTATTGGAGGTGCTAAAGTAAAAATAATTAGTTCTCAGCATTTGATTCGAAATTTCTGTAGCCGATAAGACCTTTAGCTCTGCCTTGGCGATCTGTATCTGCCTGTATGTTTGCCTCGCAGGATGCTGTTTTTATTGGTTTTCGAGAACCCCCAATTCTCCCCTCAATTTTGCTGCTGCCTTTATAGTAAAAGCTAGCATAAAATTATGACAAACAGTCCAAATCTTATTGAGGGCACAAAGGCAGCTATTTATTATTCAGTATTTTCTTTTAGTTTTATCAGCAATAAGAAACAAAAGTACTCACAGAATTGTAATGTCCATTGGTTGTACACAGCTCCAGTCACTTTCCCTTATGTATTCTCCTTGTGCAAATAGCAAGTTTTCTTTCCTTTTTCCTTTTTCCAACAGCTCTCCATTACACTTTTTCAAAAAAGCAAGTCATCAAACTTGATCATCACGTCGAGCTGTGAAAATACTTGTGTACGAGCGCAATATAAATAAATTATCATATCACATCATATCATGTCATTAACCCACAGCCCATTCAAACATATTCCAGAAATAAAGAGGGGATAACTTCACTGTATCTCAAGGCTGAAAATAAGCAATGTAAGAATAACTAGGGAAAGTCACCAAATCCAAATAGGTGGTGGGCGTAATACTCAACTCTGTGCACTTAATAATGCCTTGACCTTTGTTGGATTACTAGCAAAAAAAGTAATTTTAAGGCAAGGCATCAAGCTTCCTATTAGGCAGCTTGAAAGCTGAGCCAAAACCACTGCTGATGCTGGAAGTCATGACACCTCTGGAAGAATGTCTGCAAAATACTGAGGTATTATCACCTGCCAGTGGAATTACCCAACAAACCCATCTAGCCAGAGTTAGAGAGAAGACAGATCCTAAAGGACATCTAAAGAAAATAACAAGTTTTGGGGAAAAAAAACTCAAGACTCTGCTACAAGCCAGTTAGGCACAGTCAGTGAACGACACTAGGACGAAGAAAGAATAAAAACGTCTGGATATTCTTAATATCTGAAATTAGCATTTGTCTCTTGTGAAAGAGCAAAAGTACCTCCCTTGTGAAAAAATCATCTGACACTCACATCCAATGCTCTTACATTAGAAACTTGTCTAATTGACATGGGACATACAAAGGTCTCAATTTAGAAGATGAGGCCTGTGATGACAGCTTCAGATTCACTGAACATCCTGTGATGAAGATTGAAACTAAATTCACATCACGTGAAACTAAATAAGTAGATTTAGGATGGCACTTAAAGTGTATGCCCTGTTCCATGTGAGGAAGTCACTACCTGATCTCATTCTTTGCCTTTAACATAAACGGTACACACTCTGCATCCCATCCTGGCATAAATGACTAATTTGCAGTCTCTTTAGCAATACAATGACCCTAAAACGTTAATCTCGATGGATGGTAACACACACCCCACTATCTGGGCTGACTGTTGAAGTGATATGACTAGTAACAACAGGACTGCTGTCATGTCTTTCTCTGTGGAATGACATTTCACTTCATGTATCTGACAACATACAAAAAATATTTGTTTTGTGGAAGGAATCTCAGATTTTTCACATTCACAACAAACCCTTGTTCCTGAAGGAGATGAAATGCTGTTTGGTGGTAATACTTTACTCCCTTGAAAGAATATCATCGAGATATACTAATAATGACATTCACTAACTTCATAGAGATGCCATCAGTAGACCAAATACTTTTCAGAGCTGAGGTACACCCAAAGAGAAGACATGTAAATTAAATGTTTTATCTGCTACAAAGAAATTTAAGAAACTGACTATGTGGATAAAATATGCAAATCGGCAGATATGCATTGTTGAAGTCCAACCATACCATCAATTCCCTTTGCTATACAACATCCCACAGGATAATAACAGTCTTCATCTTGAAATGTTGATATGCTAGAAAACAAACTCGGGTTTATCATTAGATGAAAACCTTTGTCTTTTTTCTTTACCAGAAATAAGTTGCTCAGAAAAACTGATTGAAAGGAGTAAACCTGTTCTATGGTTCCGTTTTGAAAAAGACTTTGAATTTCTTGTGAAATTAGGCATTTGCAGTGCACGCAGGATTAAATTCATCTGGGCATGTTATGCTGTAACAGAAGACTAGTAAACTTTGCATGGAATAGTTGTCCCATTTGAAAGATCCAAGCATCCAACAGTGAACAAAACATCTTAAACTTTAATTGGAGAAAGAAAATATGTGGACGACTTATCTACCAGATACACATCTGGTGAAAAATGATGCCAGTATGTATAAAAGTGGTTTTATATCGCATGAAACTAGCTGAGGATCAATACATCACTGTAAAAGGATTAAGGAAGCATTAATGAAAGGTTCACATCCAAGATCTGGTGTGGGTGGGGCACAGGGTCTAGCCTCTAGTGCAGGCCAGGGGATGGACCGCCTGATGTGGTAACTAGGTATTTGTTATGCCGTATAGCTATTCATTAAAGAGCAACGTATTTAGCCCTTTTCAGTACTGAAGGAGTGTCCGACCTGTACCAATTGAAACAGGATGTTGTTCCAGTTGTCTATGAAATAACAAGGGAATGTCATTCTCCTTGTTTTCTCCTTGCGGTCTAACATGGTCTCAAACCTGGAGTTGGTGTTGCTTCTAGATGTGCACAAGTCACCATAATTGGAGAGTTTCAAGGCCTCAGTAAAAGACAAATGGTTGTAAATCCAACACAAATGGCAATGCTCTGTTGCTCGACAAGGAACCACAAAACCTGATGATATTGCGTTTGAACGATTGAATACTTCCTGTTTCAGCCAGCTCTGGAAAAATACTTCTTTGGATACAATCTTTTCTTAGGGGATAATTAGGCTCTATACACGAAAGAACAGGTGGTGGCAAAACAATTGACTTGTTTCTTATACTCTTTAACAAAGAAGAGGCTATTTGTGTCAAACCATTGAGATGGCCAGTATCCCCCCCTTACTTGGGTTTATTCTTGAGCAGGATGCCAGTACATCATCCTGTACTAATGGTAGCACTGGCCTTTTCAATGAAACACTTTGTGCCAACCACCAAGGGTATATGGACTAATATCAATTGATTGAACAGTTTTTTTTTTCTATTAGTATCTTTCCAATAATTATCTAGTCTCAAACTTAGAGGGGCCATAGCCCAATGGCATTAAACAAAATGTACTCAGTAATGGACATAGAATGAAGGACAATCCTCAGTTTTTTCAGCAGTGTTATCTACTTAAAATAGTGATGTCCCTTTGTTTTTCAATACAAAAATAGCAACATTTTCTTTTCTGGCTTAATTAGAATTCGAGATCTCGTAATTCAAAAGATGTAACACAGCTTTGTTAGTCTCCTGCTCACCTCTCTTGTCTGTCTCCTTTTTGTTTGCTCTGTCCTCAGTCATCAGTGAATTTCTTGTTTCTTTAAAGCTTTCTTATATTGAGGTTGTGAGAATTCTTCTTTCCAACTTTCATTCCCACGGGTTTATTTTCTCTCTGAAATGGCATTTGGTTCTCTGAACACCTTTTCCATCAGTGCGATGACAACATTTCTTACCTCTTTCAGTCTTTCTTAGATTGCTTCTTGATCTTTGGACCGGGCTTCACGTCATACAGTTCAAAGAAAAATGATTTCTCAATCTCCCTTACACGTTTAAACAAAGTCACAATGGGTTTCATCATTTATTTATTTTATTTATTTATTTATACCGCACCATAGCCCACAGACATCAGGGCGCAAAACAGAACACCATAAAGGTTTACGGTCCAGGGTTAATTCATTCGAACAAATAGGTTTTTCTGTTTTTTTCTGAACGCAATTTAGTTTACTTCTGCTCGCATAGATACTGGCAGTTATTCGAGGTGCTGCTGTCATCATCCTGACACAAGAGAAACATGTAGAACTCAGACTTCCAAAAGTATTTCATTATATAGTTCAGACAGTTTATTAAGGTTATAAATTCAATTACATAACAAAGCTCTATGTGGTAACAAAAACACCCAGTGCTCTGTTGCACCAAACTGTTCCTTTGAAACAACATTTCCCAGCCAACAATCCATCTGTTTTTTCCTCGTACAGTCCCTCTTAAACTATTGCGGGTTCGTCGGGTGCTCTGGATACTCTGTTCCACACACAAATCAAAGGAGTTCTCAGTCTTTATATAGTAGTTGTTCCTCTGAATAACATGTCCAAATCCTTAGCTAGACTAATTATTTACTCTTCCAGTTTTTATTTTCTTTGAACCAGAATGCAACTCAGTTTGACTCTGTATTCTTTCAGTCGCTCTATGCCTGAAATCAAAATGCATCTTTGCTAATTCAGTTCTTGTTGATCTTTTGCTGGATCTTTGGACCACAGGTACCAGAATGCATTTTGAATAACTTTTTTTATCACAGTAGCGGCTCATTTGGTTAACTGGAGGGGCACATATCTTCTCACATACATTTCACAGCGACCAACCGCACTGGGAAGCCCAAACCATCCAAATGGGATTCCGAGGTGGTTATACCCCTGACAATCTTTTTCAATACTGGCTTAAAATAGGGCCATGTAGAGCACACTGCAAGTGGAAAATTGGGTAAAAAAGCCAGGTAGATTGCAATTGATTTTGTAGGGTAAACTATGGAAAAATTCATTAGGTGCAAGCAGGGCTTTAATTGGGGTAAGAAATCGAGGGGGGCCCTCATTTGGGGGCGTGGCTTGCGGGAGGGGCGTGGCCTAAAAAGTACGCAAATCGTAGGGCATACACACAAATATATATAAATGTTATATATTTGTGTGCGTACCTTACTATGGTTTCTGTACTATGCAAGCCATCTTTTCTAAACATAGAAATATGTAACATATTTCTACGTTTATAAAAGATGGCTTGCAAAGTACAGAAACCATAGTAAGGTACACACACAAATATATAACATTTATATATATTTGTGTGCATACCCTACGGTTTGCCTAGTTTTCAGGCCATCTTTTTTTAAACATTTCAGGTTTATAAAAGATGGCCTTGAAAGTACACAATTCAAGCCATCTTTTATAAAGCTTTGACTACGGACAAAATTGTCCGTCGGCAAAGCTTTATAAAAGATGGCTTGAAATGTGTACTTTCAAAGCCATCTTTTATAAACCTCGAAATATGTCGAGGAATCCCCAGGTTCGCCGAGGTTTAAAGACGCCTCGGAGACCCGGGGAAACAAAGGGACAGTAACTGCCTCTGGTGACCTCTCGTGTGAGGGGTCACCAGATACAGTTACTATGACTGACGGAAGTGGCAGCCAGTCACAGCGTCGCTGTGGCTGGCTGCCACTTCTGTCAGCTTGCCTGACTTCATTGCAGGCGCATCATCCCGCCAATGTTGCGGTAGGACGGGGCCCCGGCAGGGCCCCGGCTCAGTCCCACTTTTTGGAGACTGCCGGAGCCCGCCCCCAGCAGGCCCCGGGCCACTTTAAGCACTGGGTGCAAGTAACCAACAGTGCACAGTAGAATTTCCCAACACCCTTTCATGATGTCTTTGCTCACGATATATGACAGTATAAAACATTTCCATGTGGCTATACCCATACATTTAAATGCTGGCCTTAACACTACATGCCAAGTATTCCCAGAGAAGAACATACTCATGTTTGTTTTGTGTATATTGCCAGTAATGATACTATAATGAATCATGTCCAAACGGGCTGCACCTAAACTTCTGTCTAGCTATGTAATAACACATCATGCTCCTTTTATCATGGATGCACAGTAAAAATGCCATGCCAAAGAAATAGCTAGACTGGCTGCAGCTAAATGCCAGTCTTGCCACTTAATCACACATAGAATACTTGCTTTATTATATACGTCAAATAAAGAATGCCATACCAAAGAAAGAAAAAGGTAGATTGGCTGCACCAAAATGCAGTCTAGCCACATAATAATGCTTATCAGCCTTGCTTTATAATAGATCCCATTAAAAAAAATGCTGTGCCAAATAAATAACTAGACTGGCTGCACCAAAATGCCAGTCTAGCCAGGTAATGACACTTATCATGTTTGCTTTATTATAGATGTCCAATAAAAATGCCATGCCAAATAGCTAGACCGGCTGCACCAAAGTGCCAGTCTAGGCGTGCATGCCTGCCTTATCAAATAGGGGCGGTAAAAAATGATATGCCACAGTATGAAATGCCTGGCTAGACTGACTGCACCAAAATTCTAGTCTAGCCATGTTACTACACTTGTCATGCTGGCTTTTTCAAATCCACATGATGCTCATATCCCGCTCCAAAGTCTGCCTTTGGTCACCAAAATCATCAGCTTGGCCTGGCACAAACATGTAAGTGCACAGTTCACAGACTCACAAAACATTCACTCTGTCTTTCACACAGCATTCACTTGCGCACCCATTCACCCGCTCATTTATACATTCGCCCAGCACCCATCCATGTATCCTACAGTCACTCATTCATTCACACAAGTAAATTGGAAAATGCATTCCTATCACCTTGAGCCCCTGTCCTGTCCGGTCAGGTCAGTTCCTGGCCACATGTCACCTCCCAGGGAACATGTTGAAAGTCCTCTGGCTACCGTGCCCTGGAACAGAAACCAGAAAAAAAGCAATTCCTAGTTCCTAGACATGTTCCCAGGAGCTACAGCACTTTTAACACACTGCCCACATTCTAAAAAGGGGGAGTAAAAAACAAACCAGGTATCACTAGCATTGCAGTAGGGGGATCAGTAGGCTTGAAGGATGACATAACCTTTGAGACTTCTTCACAGTGATCTCCTACTGCCTATTTGGTAAACTCCACTGCAGAGGGGTCAACAAGCTGCCCCCACTGGGACCTGTCCATCCCCTGTGAGTCATTTGGCCACTTCCCTTTCTTACCTCACACCTGGGTGCCTGTAAATACTACCCTAACCCCCGTATCTGACACTTTCTCCACAAAAATACAACCCCCCCTTCTATATGGATAAACAAACAACTATATATACTTAAAACACTAAACACCTATATAATGCCAAAAAGATACACAGACATGCATGCCACAATAAAACACATGACTATACAAATGTCCATTCATTACATTGATAACTATGCACATTTGGTTCCATGTGTTAATATCCCTGCAAAAATATTGCGATACAAAAATATCACCATATTATTGCGGCGATTTTGATCCATGGACCCTGCGGTGGACACCCCCGCAACCCCTGCATTATTTTAAAATGTGCGGGGGACACCCCCGCAACCCCCGCTCCCACAAATGATCCCCCACAAAAATATCACCTATGGCGAGACAAACGGCCATATGTACGGCGTTATTTTTGGTGGGGATGTTTTGTAGGGATACCGCACATTTAACAATATATAGTAGGTGCAGGGCCTGACTGATGCAGTCAGCCATACCTGAGGTGTCCATTACAGTACCTTCAGTCCCCTTGGTTGTTTGATTTGATAAAGTGTGGTACCTGTCCCTATCTGATGGCTCTCTGGGGCTGTCCCACCCCAGATACTGTTCCTCCCAGGCTGAGCCCGTCCACCAAGCGAGGATCCACCTCACTGCTGTGTGGGCCACACATTTAAAAAAAAAAGCCCAGCTGTGACCCTCCCCACCACATGGAGTAGACGTGTCACCACTATACAGTAAGTGCCTTATTTAGTCTATTGGTGGCCCCCAATCCAAGGGATGGTTCAACATGATCACTACCGCACCATGAGCAAATAATTTACTTCAGGGGCATCCCTTTTGCCATGAGGACGTCACCTCCGGGATCACCACTGCATGGCCAGCGATGCTGTTAGGCATGGCCATCCCCTCCTCCTATGCTACTGTGGGACACAGAGGGGGTCAAGCACAGTTCTCCAGTTCTCCGGTGTCTTCTGGAACTCTTCACCCAGGCAAAATGGGCATGGTAGCCTAGGACATCACCTGCTTCACCAACCCACCCACCAGGTACCAGTAGGACAGCTTTGGAAACCACTGCTCCCCCCCTTCTGCCCCCTGGGCCAGTTCTAGCTAAATTGGGTTTGGAGGGATTCTCACATGGCCCATCCTTACTAGTAAGGGCCGGGCCAACATGGGGCACAGCTGCCATCGCCTGGTCCAGGCTGCCCTGCACACTCTGCTTGGCCTGAGCGGCAGGAAGCTACCTCACCTGAGTGACAGGCAGAACAATCCCCCATTTGCTTTATCTGCACAGGGAACTGTGGTGACTGCCTCTCATCAGGTGCACAAGCCCCGCTATGCTGTTTTTTTTTCATAGCAGAGAATAATGGGAGCCAGGGGGAGGCATCGGGAGAGACTGGCCCCGCTGGCATGCTACATGACAATCCTGCAACATGAACATGCTAACTCACATTCAGGGTTCCTCTCCTGTCAAGCAGTGTGTCTGCATCTCAGAGAGCAGAGGAGTGCCATCTTGTCTCCACGTGGCTACTATTTAATGTGTATGCATGCATGCATGCATGTCTGAATTGTTTGCATGGTTGTATATATGTTGGTGTTTGTTGTGTGTGAATGATTTTTGAATGTACAGGTGAAAAGTGTTTGTGTCTGCTGCATGTGTGTGTCAGCCCTCACTCCTAAATGTATGGGCTCATAAATGTATGCTCAGTGTGGCATTCTTTTTTGCTTTACCCTTGATGCACACAATACCATGCAAAAATGGTAAGTGAAGTGTTATACATGGCTAAGCTGGCCTACATTGAATGTCTACATAATAACACTTACGTATGATTTACGCGTGATGCAAAGTTAATGTGCATCAAGAGTACAACAAACATGGCAAGTGTTATTACCTGGCTAGAGTACCTTCATTTAATGTAGGCCAGTTTAACCACATAATAACACTTGTCATTGTTTTACACTTGAGGCATACCTATTGTGCATCAAGAGTAAAGCAATCATGACAAGTGTGTTCACTGGCCTACATTTAATGTAGGCGAGTCTGGCCAGTTAATAATATCATTTTGCACATTTGCTTTATCCTTGATGCACAGTAATTGTACATCAAGCGTAAAGAAACCATACCACTTCTGTTTGCTTGACCCTTGATACATAGTTACTGCGCATCAATGGGCAAAACAAACATGATAAGTGTTATTAGTTGGTACACTGGCCTATCTTGATATATCCAGTCTGGATATACTTTCATTCTCTGGCATTGCATGTTCTTACTGGATGGGAATCTTTATATGGTAATACTAGTTTATATTGGTGCAGCATATATGGGCACAACCAGCATGAAGTTGCTTTATATACTAGCATATGTTGTGGAAAATGGTCCTGTGCACTGTTGGTGACATGCATCTATTGGTTGCATCTATCATTGATGGTGTTGCAGACTTGACAATTTTACCTGGCAGAAAGCATGATGGAAATATTGAGGCTTGGGGTTTGTGAAGGGAATCAGGTCTGAAGGCTGGGACTTAAACGTGGTACTCAACTGTTTAGGGTGTGGATGTGGTGGCCATTCCCCTGGCCTCTGCTATGGTATATCATCTATAGGATAGAGGCAGACAAGGGAGGATGAGGCTGTATTCCAATCTGTGAAACTTTAAGGTGTGAAGAATTCAACCAAATGTAAGGTTACAGCAAGTGCACTGGATCATCATATTGCCATTGTAATGCATGGAGATAGCAAGCTGTTGATGGTTGGCAATCAATGACTCTGGCATTCAGGACACAGTCTTGCAAGTTATCCTTCAACCAGTGTGGGCTAGTGAGCGGTGTAGCATGCAATGCCACATTTGGCAAGAGAACAAAAGGGGTCTACAGTTGGCTCTCATGGCACGATTGGTGTGGTGAGGCAGATGTCTTCATTAGTGTTCTTATGAAAAATGCCCCAAAATGTCTCTACTTTCAATAAATAATATTTCCAATATGGCTCTATTAAACACTCTAGGCCAGCTCAAGGTATACAGTATTGAGTAGGCTGGTGGTCCCTTGACCAGGCTTTGCCACTCAGTTGCTCCGCCCATCACCAGTTTTCGTGTCTTCCAGGATGCTAGTTAATCACTCTAGGCCAGATCCAGGCAAACAGCATTGAGTAGACTGCTGGTCACGTGACCAGGTCCTGCCACTCAGTTGCTCTAACCAACACCAGTTTTCCGGTCTTCGAGGCCTATACCCGACCCAGAGATACCAGCAACCGAATCAACTCATTCTTTATCAAAAAAAGAAACATTCTGAGAGACCATTCAATCAACCTCCTACAGCATCAGTGCCTCCTGCACCTCGGCACAAACACTGCCCTCCGGACTGAATTATCTCCTCTCTCTCCCCTGCATCTCCTAAAAACTATTCTTACTCTGCTGATATCATCCCAGCCTCCGCAATAAAGCTATTGTCAGGCCCAGCGATCATGGCACTTCTCAGCATCATTAATTCCTCACTCACAGAAGGGTAATTTTCGGACACCCTCAAGACTGGTCACATACAACCTCTTTCAAAGAAACCAACCATCGATCGAGATGACCTGGCCAACTACCGGCCCATTACAAACCTCTTGTTTACTGGCAGAACCTTGGAAAAAGTAGCTGCTGCACAAGTACTTGCCAGAATCATCGTACAAGTGTAGAATTGAGACAGCTGCCATTCAGGTGGTGTTGCATGATGCTGTCCAAATCATGGATAAGGGTGACTCATGCCTCCTCATCCTCCTTGACCTCTCTGCTGCATTTGACACCATTGACCACTGCATCCTCCTCTCCCTCCTTGCCAACATGAGGGGATTCTCTGGAACTGTCCTGAATTAGTTTACTTCCTGCCTCTTGGGCAGACACCAAGCCATCCAGATAACTTGTTGAATTCTAAAGGACTCCAGGTCTCCTGCGGAGTCCCCCAGGGTTCTAACCTCTCACAAATCCTTTTTTAATCTTTACATGGTGCCTCTCGGCACTCTCCTAAAAGATCCCAATATAGCCATACACCATTGCGCGGACAATAATCATTTATACATGAAAGTAAATAGTGCGCAGGACATCACTGATCTTCAGAATTACATAGCTATCATCCAGTTCTGCATATTAACTGCCTACCTCAAACTAAACACATGCAAGACTGAATTTGTCCAGATCACTTCACCCACTAACAACAACTTTTCCAACAATGGCTAAATGATATGCGCCTCAAAGGATATGATCCACAACTCTCGGACTCTGCAAAATTTTTAGGCTTCGCCATTAACAGCAGCCTTCATTCTGCTGCAGGACTTCCAGACCGTAGTGCAGGCCCTTGTGTTTACACACATCGATGGGGAAAATACCCTGCTGACGGTGCTCCCATGTGGTTTCTTTTCACCCCTAAAACAGTCAACCATGCTGCAGGACATCCTATTATGGGTGCACAAAGGTTTGACCGAATCACTCCCATCCTACGCGAACTACATTGGCTTACTCTCCAGGCCAGGATAATGTTCAATATATTTATCCTCTACAAAGCAGTCACGGGTAGCACACCAGCGTACCTGGTGGCTAAGATCCACATATCTGTTGGCACATACTCTGTTACTCTGGCACATATCTATTGCCAGCCGGCTTGATTCAAAACTTGTTAGCAAAGATAGAACCCACAAACTATCCTTCACTTGTCATGAACCCACCTTCTGGAACTCGATTCTGGTGTCAACTCAGAATGCCCCCACAATTCTCCAATTTTGCAAATCTCTCAAAACATGGCTTTTTCAACAACACCCGACCAAGGACTAATTCCAATGGATGCACAAACCTCAACTCACAGTCCTGCACTGCTGTTGAATGGTGCGAAAACAAAGCCTGGCTAGCCATACTTGGTACAGCGCTCCGCTGCGCTCGAGCTAGGTCTGCGCTTTAAACAATGAAAATTAACTGTAAAAGAAATTGGCTTCTGAGCTTTACTTTGCATGTGTCCTTTTTAACTGGAGTCACAGTTAGGCCGAGCTTTGATACTGCCACCAAGATGTTCATAGAACTGTTTCTACTAATTTTATATCGAATTGAAGGCAGATGGTTCCATTCCCTGTATGCCCTCCATACGAGCCTTGCAGTTCAAAGAACTAACTAACTCTGCAACAAATGTCCTTATCACTCCCTGTTGTTAGTTTCTCTTTTAATACTTCTCCATACTAGTAACAAGGAAAAAATCCCAATGCATAATTATAGTTATCTCTAGTGGAATGGAAACCCATTATATAAATCTAGTCAAAAAGTGTGTGGTTGTTACTAGCTGGTGCTACAATTCATGTAAACTATTGTCCATTTACAGATAGCCAATCAAATACCTAACAGAAGTAAATGAACCAATGCCTAGAATGCTATAGGAGCGGTACTGTTTACAATCAGGAATTTGCTGGGTACCTTTTATATTTTGTTTAAATATCTTCTCAATTATTACTCGTCAATTTCCTCTTTATCAATACATTTGTTTTGCATTTTTATGGAATGCTTTTGCAAGAATTATTTTTTAATGTATGTTTGCATTTAATTGTTATAAGAATTGTTTCTGTGTAAGAGCTCTTCGTGGTGTGCTGGTGCGTATCGGAGGTATCCTGGTGTCACTCAGCAGCCTCGTGAAGCACAGAGGGCCTCCAATTGGCTCATTGATGCTTGCTTTGTATTTTTCACCATACCCATCAATTTGTCATCCTAATCCTACACCAACCAAACACATTACAAAACTGTCTTAAACCATGTGGGGGCCGACCCCCTCTGCAGAACACTAAATACTATTTTAAAAAGAGTTTAAACATATTTTAATGAATCAGCAGGATCAAAAGAATTCATATGTTTTCTATTTCTATTCATCCTAGCCAGTTCTTAATATATGTTTATTAAGATTTTGATAAGGAACTTCCTGGTTTCGGTGAGAAGAAGAATTAAAAAAAACGTTTTTAATTAAGTTCTGGAGGATCCTTAAAAAGAATAGCACGAGGATGAAAAAGACTGCTCTCCCTCACTGGGTGCAAAATAAAGAGTTAATAAGCATTTTTTAAGGAAAGGGTATGGGGTTAACATGTCCCCACGGGTGTTATTCTAATTTCACTCTCCACCTTCCCCAAGATCAAGCTGGTTTAGGTAGAAGTAAAGTGGTTGCCAATTCAAGGCCAACTTTTTGCTGAAAATGTTGTATATCAAATGTTATATTTTGTCAAACACTGCTACTAAATTGCAACCTTAGCATGTACATAATCCTCTGAGTGCTCAGAATAATTTAGGAATCAGGTGTTGAGAATACAAGTATGCACACTTTTATTCCATGTTGGTATTGAACACAAAAATAAAGAACGACACCATGTCAATTTACAAGCATGTACGATTCATTCCAGGGCATGCCTAGAGCTTAAAATGGAGGCCTGCCAAGGTTCTTAGTTTATAATTCAAATCAATTATAAATGAGAACAAAAATGCATCAGTTTGCCATGAAAAATGTATAATAAACCACAATTGAAGCTACTACAGAATGGTCCAGGGGTTTGCTAATAAACGTATGCATTTTTGGTCTAAAGTTAGTGGTGGGGAGAATGGGTGGTGGTGGTACAGTTAGTATTTGTTCTCATAATCAATGAGACCCTCTACACTGTAAATGGCTGTTGAGGTGACATTTTTTTATTTTACTGTAGAGTCTACAGTAAAAAAAAAAAATTACCTTTACAACCATTATTGGATTAGCTCTTAGCTTCTCATCATCATCAACGTCTTGACGCTGTTATTATTCTTCTTGCAGATATTGTGCTGTATCCGTTATGGACACGTTCTTAAATGCATCTTCTCCTTTGATCGTGATTTTAGTATCTGTCTGTAACGACATGACTGCTTCCTCTTGTGTTCAGTTAAGATTATCTCTCTTAAAACAAATCTTCTCATCTCAAGTTCTTCAGTTCTGATATAACTGAATCTTGAAAACGTTCTTATTTGTAGGTTATTACAGATTGATTTCAACTTGCAACCGCGTTCATCGTGTATATCCCAATTGTTTTTCTTAGCATCGTATCAATAGCGACATTGCTTTGTTCCGTTTTTTACACTTTTTAAAAAACACTTCTAAATCAAGTAATTATTATAACTGTAGACATATCCTCTATAGTGACTGTGGTGTCTTTAACCTCAACTGGTCACAGAGTCCTTGTCGCTTTAGGTGGTTTTATATGCAACGCTAGACTTTGTGGATGGACAGATATAAATCAATGTGCTCTACGCGACTAACGTCTTTGTGGGGGGAGGGGCAACTCAGCCTGTTGTGTGGGACAATTAGGTTTTCTCTCAGGGATATTCACAATATGGTTGCCCTAAAGTATCTTTACAGACACACTTGCTTATTTGCCAGAGCGCATTGAAAATCCCCATAATTTCGTTAGCCGTCCTTGAATCATCTTGTGTCTGCTTTCCCAATGGCATTTTCCACATCAAATGCCCAAAGGCATCCACATTCTTCTTCACTACATAGGGTGCTATTCATTCTGATGTAACATCCGCAACTTGTGAAGACCAACTAGAAACGGGCTCAGATTCTGTTTTATAATTGGTTTGCTTGCTTAATGCATCACTCTGTAATACATGTGAAACCTCGTCAAGTGTAGAAAAAGCTCACAATCGTTCGGTATCAGGTAATAATGTCCCCATACATAATCTCGCTGGGAAAAGCCATTGGCAACATTATATATGCTGATATTATGTATGGGTACGGGTTGCGGGGTGTCCCCTGCTCCCCTTGTAAAAAAAAAAATGCAGGTGTTGCGGGGCAATCCCACGCATGTTCTATGTAATAATGTCTCCACAAAAGACTGTGACTTTTTTGTCAGAAGACATTTTTGCGGGGACATTATTACATGGAACCAATCTTTTTTGTTCCCAATGCATGCACTTTATTTTCTAGCCTAAATGTCACTTTCAGGATTTCTCACTTTTTCCCAAAGGCAGGTGTGTCCGAAAGGTTCGTGCACTTAGTTATATGTCGGCCATGTCACCACAATTCTCTCAGGTAGATCCTGGCATGCTTAATAGTTTGGAAAGACCCCCTTGGAATTTGCAAAGTCTAGCACAGATTTCCAGATCTCTGCAAAATACCGAACAAGGCCTTAAATGCGGGACTCCTGTTATGAAACAGACTATTTCTGCACACAGCTTTTCTTGCAACATAGGAAATCATTTGGACCAATATTGTGCCCTCAGCGTTAGGATACTTATGTCAAGATATACGATGTTATTATTGGCAATATTGGTTTATTCTTATTTCATGTCATGTCATAAGGATGAAATCTTCAAGACCAAAAGTTCACAAATCCTACAGGCAGAACATCAGTGCCTCAGTCATCACCCTTAATCCGGGAATCGGATTAAAAATGTGTTTTAATCAACATATCATAATTACAAGCTTTTTTCTGACATTGGTTCTTGAAATCTGATCTCAGCAAGAAATCAAATGCAGAAATCAAATGAAACTATGGTTTCAACCTCTCATGGTAGGTGTTAAACTACAATACTGAAAATCAAATTACATGATAGTGATCTTCGCTGATGCTACTCTTCATCTTCAAATAAGGGTGAGGTTAATGTTATGCTATGTGATGTTATGTTATTATGCTTTTGTACTGTCAGGCCCAGTTGAGACCAGACCTCAGTCCACTGAGAATAGCGTGAGCAAGTTAGGCAGAGTAAATGCTTTTATTCATATTAACTCCGTCCCCTATGTATGGACTGTTTTCTAGAGGGAGGCGATATAGAAGAGTTTGTGTTGAGTTGACCCCCTGCCCCAACGCAGATTTGGAATTTTATGAGATAGAAATCAAGTAGTGTTCGGTGTGTGAGGGGCTCAAGAGCATGCACTGGGAATCCTTGTAGGTATGTGCTCTTAAAATTACCTGCTGTCTCTATCGTATCACAGGCTTTTCCAAATAATAATGCGGGAGCTGCCAAACCAACTCAGAAAGCTACCTGATCCAAGAGCGGGACATTTAAGAGGGGAATGATGTTGGTAACAGAGGGCCAGGAAGTGGAATGGGCAGATTTCATAAAGTAAATATGCTGTGTTTGCCACAAGTAAAGTAAATAATGTTTATTGGGTTTTTTTTATTATCGTTTATACTGAAGCCTAGCTCATGAGCAGCAGGGAGCTTTACATGTGGAAGGCTTGAAATGGGTGTGTGGTTAGCTAGGTCCTCTGGGGCAAGTGAGGGCTTCTTCAAAAGGGTAATCAGATCAGATATAACTGGGTAACTTGGACACTGTTGACTTGTGCATACCCGTCGTGCGAGGGCTGTGTAACCAATAGTAAAACAATGCCGCACCCTAAAGGAAATACCAAACTTGCTTATGGGAAGTGTAGCAGAGCAGAAAAGCTTTAATTCAGGAGGAATGAAGGCTATCAGAGAGGTGCAATCATTCCCCCAGACTCCAAATGCATCATTTGCCTCCAAGCATGCAGCAGAGTCTAAGCTGTTCGCGTCTAATTGCTATGTCATGACCTTAAGATGTCCAACTGCCAAATTGCCCTGAGGTCCACCAGTTCAAGATGCTCAGGGGAGGAAAGAATGTATTTAATGAAATAGAGAATGGAGGCTTATAATGCAATCATGTTACTTCCTTGTGGAGCCTCTATCTCGAAGCACTGAAGGTAACTGAAGGGGAGTGTGAATACGGGAACAGAAATTCGTCCTTGTCAAGGATGTATGGTACGTTCTATTATGTTAAGAATTGCAGGCTTTTTATACGACTTCTGTCTCCCACCGCAATGGTCCAACAGCACCATGGCTATGGGCCCTTCTATAGGACCCTGATTCACAGGGCAGTGTAGTACACATAGCCCAACATTACCTCCAGCTGTTCAGTTGCTGTATGGGCCCTGTGTTATGTATGTATGTATGTATGTATTTATTTTTGTATAGCGCAGATAGCCCGTGGGCAGCATTATAGCCCCCAGAAGCATAGGGCAATCGAAATACCCCACAATCATCCCTAACTGTGAAGCAACTGTATGTACACTATGGCATAATACCCAGAACCACAGTGCAAGATATTAAAAATACTCCACATTCACCCCTGTCAGCATCTGCTGCACGTTCCCTATGGTATGACACATAAAAGCACAAGGAAGTACAAATACCCCGCCTGCACTCCTTAGTGTACAGATGTATGTGCCTTGTGGCATAGCACCCAGAAGAAAAGGGGAGCACAAATCATCACAATCACCCCTAGCATTAATGCTGCTCTATGTGCCCTGTTATATAACACCCAAAAAACACTGCACAGGGCAGTACGAATACCCTACAATGACCCCTAACTGTGCAGCTGCTGTAAGGTGTAGTATATCAAATGTAGGGTGTTGTACTGCTGTCTAAAGCCTGACCCTGTGAGATACTGTATGTTCAATTTAGGGGAATAGTTCTGCTCTCTAAAGCCCAACCATATAATGTGCAGCATGTACAATTCATGGGATTGCTCTTCTGTCTGAAGCTTAACAATGTTGGTTGAAGTATATACAATTCAGGGAGATAGCTATGCTGTTTAAAGGCTGAACTTCTAGGTTCTGGCATGTGCAATTTAGGAGGATAGCCCTACTGTCTAAAGCCTGACCATGAATGGTGCATTATGTTTTACCTAAGGGGATTGCTCTGCTACCTAAAGCATGATCATGTAAGGTGCAGAATGGGTGATATAGGGGGAAAGCTCTGTTGTCCAAACCCTTGCCATGTACGAAACACTAAGTGCAATTTATGGCATAAAGCCTGCTTTTGAAACACTGATCATGTTAGGTGAAGTGCTGTCCAGTCATTTGGTCGAAAGACATTTGGTCGAAAGACAAATGGTCGACGGAATTTGGTCGAAAGCCAAATGGTTTAATTTTTTTTACATATAATATATATTTTTTAGGTTTTCGTTTAGGGAAAAAAGGGTTTTTTTAGAAAAAAAAGGGGGTTGGTGGGGCCCCCCCAAAAAATAAAGAAGTGAAAATAGAAAAAAAAAAAAATTCGACCATTTGTCTTTCGACCAAATGGTATCGACCATTTGTCCTGTCGACCTTTTTTTTCGACCAATTGACTGGTAATCAGGTGAAGTATGTGCAATTTAGGAGAGAGCTATGATGTCTAAAGCCTGACCTGTAGGGAGCAGATTGTGCAATGTATGGCGACAGCTGTGCTGTCTAAAGCCTGACATTATAGCATGCAGTATGTGTCTGCTGTTTAATCCCTGACCCTGTGTGGTACAGTGTGTGTGAGTTAGGGGTAGTTTTTCTGTTCAAAGCCTGACAATTTAGCATGTAATATGTGTACTTTAGTGGGCATGTCATGTTGTCTAAAGCCTGGCCACGTAGAGTGCAGTATGTGCAATTTAGGGCAATAGCTCTGCTGTCTCAATTCTGACCCTGTAGGTTGTAGTGACTTATGACGTGGAATGTTACTTTTATTTTGTACTGCACTGAATCATCACCATAGAAGTTTCAAAGCACAAATGCTCTTCTGAGGCATTTTGTGCCCCAGACAGGGCTAACCAGACCTTCCAGTCTGCTGGAAAGTATAGCACTGGCAATTGTGAACTAAGCAGGAGGCAAAGGAGTTTGCATACAGAGGGACGGAGTTAGGCAGAGCTAAATACTTGAATTGGTATTAGGTCAATTTTTCGAAAACATATTTTTTCTAAATGCCATTTGATCGAAAACATTTTGCTGAAAAAAAAAATGTTGATTTTTTTTTTAAATTTTATATATTTGTTTTGGTTTTGTTAGTAAAAAAAAGTGTAAATTAAAAAAGCAAGGGTTTGGGGGAACCCCCCATTTCAAAAATAATTAAAAAAAAAAAACATTTAAAAAAAATGTTTCGCCAAATTGTTGTCGAGAAAATGGCATTCAAATATATTGCATTCGAAAATATCACTATAAACCACTTGAATTAGTATGGATGTGTGTTACTCCATTATCGATGGCCTGTCCTCTAGAGGAAGGCCATACAGAAGTGTATGTGTTGAGTGAACATACAGACTAGAGCTCGCAGGATAGCTCAGGTCATCTTGAAAGCAAGACGACCTGAGCAGCATGGGTTCAGTACACGATTCCGTGCTTAGAGGCAAAATCAGACATGAAGCGTGATGTAAGAACCCAATTTCAATGTTTTCTTTAGGGTTGCAAGACAGGTTTGGAGTATTAGAAGATAGAGATCAAGTAGTGTCGGGTGCATGAGGAGCTTGAGAGCATGCTTGAGCAATTGTGGTAAATATGTAGGCTTAACATTCCTGCCAAGTCTATTTATGGTCCCACAGGTAAATTACCAAAAAATTATTCTGGGGCTGTCAAGCCAACTCAGAAGATGAACTAATCTAAGATTCTGATGTGTGGTATGTGAATGGTTTTGTTAACAAAGTTGGACATTATTATTAAAGTAAATATGTTATCTCTGGTCCTAGTAAACAATGTTTGTGTTCTGTATAGCACTTCATGTCACAGTAAGGCCACATCACAGCACTGAGAAGCGGAGAGGGAATATTTGAGGCTGCAAGCCAATGATGGAAGCAATGTCATTGTCCTTGTAGCCCTAGGCCTAAAATGTTCTATATATATAAAATGCTTGGGTTTGTTTCCGTAATCAGCAGATGCAATTTATCAGTGTTAGGTTGCCTCTGCTATCCAAATGGCAAAGTGAACCCACTTCAACAACAGCTATCATTTCAACAAACAGAATGACCACTGTTCTACGCAGTCACTTTCACCTTCCACTATCGCAAACATACGGAATCATTTCAAGTTGCTTCTTTCCACCCCCACTTCTCTTCACACAGGGCATGGCGGGTTCAGTGTCAATTAACAGTTAATTACCGACCCAGCGTTTCAGTCTCTAAAGAGCTAATCCCTTTACGACAAATGTCTCCTCACAAGCTAAAACTGAAAGTAGGTGCTGTAATTATTCTACTACGCAATCTTATGCCATCACAAGGACTCTGCAATGGAACAAGGTTGACAATTACGCATATGCAAAGACAGATCATAGAGGCCTGTGTGATCGATGTAACTTAGATACTGTTCTTATACCACAGATACCTCTAATTCCATCTGATACATTTAGCCTTTTCAGTGACCATTAAGAAGTCACAGGGACCTACGCCCCCTTCCTGGAAGCAATTGATGGTCATTCTGGTATTTAGGAAGGGGGCCAGAAGTGGCCCTATGAATACCGACCGATATGGACCTTTAAGATATGCTAGAATGGTGTATGTTATGCCAGGAATAGCTAGTGTTTTAATATAGATTCTTGCTCTATATATGTTGGTCTTCGTACACTTTCAGAAGGAACAGCTTGAGCATGCAAACCCATTCAAACCCAATGGCCAAGGGATTCCACAGCAAGATCAAACATTTATATATTGACAGTTGTATTCAGAGATATTCTATCAATGGAGTTACATCAATTGTCTATCTACATAACTAAGAGTCTATATATGAACCTGATGATTAGATATACCACACAAGCTGGTACTTGATGGAGATGATGAGACTGTGTTTTTTTCTAATGACAGGTTGGGAAACAAAATTCTGTAAAAAAAGCCATCTTAATGGACTGTGGAATCCACGCACGAGAATGGGTCTCTCCTGCATTCTGCCAATGGTTTGTCAAGGAGGTCAGTATACTGAGAATCCTCTACAATTACATGTGCCATTGTTTTTTTTAAAGATACAAAAACTAATTCACAAATTCTAAATCTGCTTGCTAAAATTGCTTGCCTCTGGGTATATAAGAAGCTTCTAAGCATTGTCTTCCACTAAATGCACAGGACACATACTGTTATTATAATGTGTAGTACACATTTAAATGGATACAGGGTTACATATTATGCAAATGTGACGTGGCTCTCGCCAGATAGTTGCGTCACAATTACTTCTGCTCTGCTTTTGCTCTACGGATGAGTAGTGGCTTAACCCCTACTCAGCCATCACACTTTTAATAAGCAACAGTGATGCCAATTACAAAGTTAAAACCGGCACAACTAAGAGATATAGCTCCTTCACCCTTTGCGGTAATGCATGCCGAGGTAAGACTATAGTCACACAAGGGGTGTGACTAAGATACAGCAAAGTACAACAATCCAAAATAAAAGCAATGTCCAATCAAGGTTCTCTAAACATATATATACTCTAAACAACAATATACCAGTAACTATTAAAACACTATAAAATCAAAGCCCTGTAACAATGCAGCACTCTGGGCTTTCAGCAGGATGGAAAGACAGGCACGAAAATCAATAAGGAACTGTCGAGGGGAAATTCTGCCGGGGTCGGCCGGGCCGTCCGCAGACCTCCGGGCAGGGAGGCCCCAACTCCTCCCGTATATCCCAAAAGAGATAGAGTATGAGACACGCACAAGAAGCAAGGTGACTCTGCTGTTTATTAAACACAAACGGCAGGGATGGGTCAAGGATCATACGCGTCTGACCTGACACACACACAATCGTGGGGCTCGCAGGCCCTTTTTACTGTAGTATGACGCGCTACTTGCGTCACTTCGAAAGTTAACAAAAAACCTATCGCCACTCTTAATTGGTTGCTCGAGTGGTAGAGTTAGTATAGCATACGTATAGAGAATAATATGAGTGGACAAGGGTTAGTCAGGTGATATATCTGGGATGTCCCTACAATTAGATACATGAGAATTGTTACATGAAGACTCCTAATGATTGGTTAATATTAATGGCGTCAGTGATAAGAGCCCCATGTTCTGATTGGTGCGCCCGTGAGCTTCCCAGCCTGGGACCATCGCTGTTCCCAGCTCTCGGTGTACCTGCAATTTGCAACAATGTTTCACTATGGGTACATGCAGACAATGTGAAGACTTATTCATGAGCTGGATGGCCGACTACTCCCACAGTCGCAGATGTCCATTGATCCTTTCAAGTGTATCTGCCAGTGTCTTGTAACGAGGGATCCAGACGCCTCCTTCCTCCTGGGCTTGGCATCTTGTCAGGTTCGGCTTGGTCACGTGAGGTGGGATCGTGTTTGAGGCAGAATTCTGCACAATTAATATTGTTTTTCCACTGTGTGCCTGGTTTAATTTGCAGGTGCGACTTTAATGTTGGTGCATGGCGTGCGAGGTTGCAACATCGTGCCCTTGATGGTCTGCTTTTGGAATGTGGGTTTGCAACATTACGACCTTGGCTGTCTGCTTTCGCCAAGCTCATTCTGCAGGATCAGCAACCTGACTCTTGTTCTGTTAATGTCCACGGGAGCTCTTGCTTGCGGCCTACTTAGGCCTGGTGTATAGGTGGAACCGTTTGGTGCACAGACGCTTTAGGTTATAGTCTCATATTGTCTTATGACCAGTATCGTGTCTTCGTTATAATTCTCATTATGGCACCTAGGTTTAGACGAAGCGTAAGCAAGCTCTTCAGATGAGTTCATGGTGCGTCTTGCGTTTCTGCATTTTGAGAGCCTATGTGGAAAATAATAAAGATGCACGTCCGTGAGTATGTCTGTCGCTTACGTCATAGCACTGAGTATATGCTTCGTGTAAATTGGTGCGGGAGTGTCCAGTGTGTATATTGGCACAGGTGTGCTATCCGTTAGCTAGGTCGTCATGGCATCTCTAACGACTTATAGGTTTTAGTCTAGTTGATCCATGCCGCAGGCATCGGCATGGGCAGGGTGGGCTGCTGGGCAGGCAGATGGACACATCCGTATGTTCCTGTACCAGGGTATTTGGTCGTCTGGTAGATGGGCAAACTCTTCTCGTGGCGGGTGCTTGGGCTGTGAACCTTTAGGCCAGGCGCGAGAGGGGGAAGATGGGAGCCTGTTTTTCCAAGAATATGTTCTTTTTGGAAAAGGGTGGAAAAATGACTTATACAGGTTCTGGCGATCCAAAAGGTAGACTACACAGACAGGTTCAGTCCAGAGTACCTTAATGCAATGTTCGACTGTTCAAACCCGGATTTGAGCTTTAATGTGGTGCGGCTTGAACCAGGTTCACAAATGGCGAGTTGAGATCAGTCTGGTGGTGAGTTGGCATCTAATTGGTTCAAAGGGTGAGCTTGGTGTGGTCAAGTGCGGCACTCAGAACGTGCAGTTCGTATGGCTCAACATGGTCGGGATGAGGAGCGAGTTAGTTGGAGACTTAGTAAATGCTGGTTTGGGTTGGTGAGAGACAGGATGCTCCAGTGGTTCGAGTCGAGGTCTGTCAGTTCAATGCATGGCCTTGGTGATATGATGCAGGGTTCGAAAAGGCTATGATTTGAATTGATCTACAGTGGGAGCAGATGTTCGAGCTGAACAGGTGACATGCTCTGCTTTGCATACTGCAGTGGTGAGCCTGTTTGATGGATGTAAAGCAGGGGTAATGTGAAGGTTTGATAAAGGGCCAAAAGCTGAACCGAAGATTCCCTCTGATTCAAATGCAGTGGAAATGGTTTGAAATGCAGCTCAACTGGTTTGATGCAGTAGAACAGGGATCCTGGCTGATCTGGTCCTCTAGATGCTGTGATACCCACTGCAGGAGCTCTAGAACAGGATGAATGTTTTCAGCTTCCACTCTCCCAGCCTAGGGAGGTTTTGTGCAGAGTGACAGCTCTTGGTCCAAATGTGCCATGGGAGTGGGCAGGGAGAAAAGCTTGCCTCTGCTTTGGAACACTCCTTCACCTCAATTGCTGAGAGCTCTAGAAGATCAACTCCCCCAAAAGAAATCTAAATCAATGCTTCCTTAATTCTAGCATGGTCCAAAAGTGAATTAAAGAAGGAGTGAAAGACCCCCGCTTTTATAGGCAAAAGTCCACATGTGATTAGACAACAGCAGGCCTGCTTTAGGGGTTCAAATCCCTGTTTTTGAAACAACTGCTCCTTGCCTTCTTGCATCATATCGAAAGTGATTTGTGCTAAAGAAAGTGGAGGAGAGATACAATGAGAAACAACATGGTGAGCCCTTCCCCAATTTTGCTGAGCTCTCTGTGGCTACACCAACCCTGCCCCCTTCCTAGACTCATAGAATCAAAGGCTGATTGGTATGCAACAGCCTGGTGTGAGACTAGACATTTTGCACATGGTGTTTCCTTTGATTCATGTTCCCTAGGACAGCTCCTGCTGAAGGGTTCTCTTACTGGAGAGACGTGATACCCGGCCTCACAAAGCATCAAAACATAGCAACTCTCACTGCCCCTTGCCTTGCTGGGTGCAGCAGAGACTGACATTCTAGGGAAATATGCACAGCCTGTCCATGGGTGGCCTGGGCTCACAGGACTGATATGATACCAATCTGGTGCAGCTTTAATTTGAATATTTATGAGAAATACCAGCCCCCATACCGTAACTCAGGTATGGCTTATATTTAAGTTTACAACTGTCACCAGGATAGTAACTCTTATACGTATGTGGTTTTGGTACCAGAAGGCCTATTTTGAAGTCGGCCTCTGTGCTGAAGTGGCTTTGCTGTCACCTCAGCTCTCAACAGCGCACCTGTGACCTCTGAACCTGCTCTGTGCCACTGGGGAGCAGGGACTATAGATCAGGCTACTGATGCAGCAGGGCACAGGTTTACAATGTGCTTTTGGCATGGAGTTTGGGGACAGGGTCATCTGGGTAGCAGAACACCCTTTCCGAATTAGGATTATCACCCTTTCCGAATTAGGATTATCTGCATAATGTCAATATTAATAAAAGTGTTTTTTTTAAAGCCAGGGCTTCTGGTGAACATTCACAACGGTAGGCTGTGCTACTGTTGGGCTGCAAGAACTGCCCATTGCATAAGGCTAATGGGGCTGGCAATATGATCTCATCTGGCAAACCCTTGTTTTATAAAGGGGTTGATGAAGGGCTCCTGATGCAAAGGGACCTCTTGCAGCTGAGGGCCACATATACACCAACTGAACAAACCAAAGCACAGGAGAGAAGCATGTTCTGAGGGTAGCAACCTCGTTTTGGACCTTTGCAAAATGTCGGTGGTCTTGAAAAAAGGTAGCTCTGGTAAATGCATACCATGGCTTATTAGCTAGTTAAAGTCAGATCCTGCCACCAGTGATAAGTATTCCCATTCAGGGAATGTATAGCGCATTCAACAAGGGTTGATGTCAGATTCCTAGAGGAAGCATATGTCTTGAAATCATATGCTAAGAACTGCTAGACAACCTTGACGACTGAGCTGTGGACCAAAACACAAAGCCTTGAACTAGATTTGTCTATCCAGATTGAGGCAATGACTATTGGGCTGAAGAGGATTTATTTGGCTGAGTCTTTTCCTCCTACAGTTGCATCCTGCTGCACTCTGAGCTTGGTGGAAACGTTTCACCATGTATTGAGGCATGCCCAAGAGTGGTGAAATGAAGGTGTTGAATAAATCATATCCACTGGAACTGTTCTGGTAAATGCTCCAAAATAGCCTGACAAGCCATTACAGAAGGTGGAAGATGATGTGCATATCAGGCTTGGTCCGACCCCATAAGGGGAAGTCCAAGCCAAAACGCTAGATAACATTGATTTTGAACTAGACCACTAGCAACCCAAGACATGCATCATGATCAATGGGATATTATCAGTGAAAAGTAGTTTGCCATTCTAGCCACAGCAAGCACCGGACCCACATCAAGTCATACCTGTCCCAATTGGCCTGACTTTGGAAACTGAACAGTGACGGATGAATGATTTTCAATGAATCCTTGCACCAGGCATCTCCCCAAGAAACTATTTTTTTGTCTCCTGGGCCATTACAGAAGGGCTAGAACTCTTCAGTTTTACATACGACTTCCTAATTTGGAGAGTTGGGCCCACCTATGAGCAGTTGAGGCAATGCAGGACAATGAGCGAGTATAATAAACATGTATGAGAAGATGCTGGGTTGGAATATCAACCCGATGCACGATGAACAAGGCGTGGGTGCTAGAATGAGCGCATCACTAGTCCAGTGGACATGACAGAAGGAGAGCATGCAGGCGCCAGTGTATGCATTTGCAGGTGCTGGAGGCCCCAAATAAAGGTCAATAGAAGACCAACTCTGTGGCCACACGAATGGGGTCTCATGGGTATTGGTGCATGTCTGTGCTGGTGCTTGGAACCGGAAACGTCCAAAAAGACTGGAAAAGGCCTGTACCATTCATACGAATGGGAAATACTGAACATGAGGAGTGGGGGTGTCTCCCTCTGCCCATGTTTGGCATTTTTTAATTCAGAGGTTGCAGGGGTATCCCCCGCATAGGGACACACCTTATGTAAAAATAAAATGTGAAGTTTTAAAAGAAAAGGAAAGGGCCCTGCGGCGCCGGTTCCCAAGCATGTAAGTTAAGGGAACTGGTGTCGTAGAGGGATGCTGGGGACGGCAGCACACAAGGAGGAGTGCCACCCACAGGTAAGTAGGGAGTGGGGGCAAGGGCAAAGTCTGAAATGTTCAGGGGAAAGAAGACCGAAAGTTATTTTCGGAAAAATAACTTTTGGTCTTTTCTCCCTCAAACATTTCAGCTACGGTCTTGCAACACCAATCCCTTGGAACCCAAATCTTAAAGGTACATATGAAGAACAGCACAGAAATGGGCCACTAGAGTAAAGGGCACAATGCGTGAATGAGTGGAAAGAATTTGTTTGTTTGTTTGTTTGTTTATTTATTTATAGCGTGCCCCAGACCCAAAGGTATAAGGGCGCGAAAAACAATAATACTTTAGGCTTACATAGTTACAAAGTTACATAGACACATAGTTACAGGTCAGTACAACAATACAGCATGTAATACATATTCAATTACAAGTATGGTTCCACAACTGAAAAGGTCCAGTCTGGGTTACCGAGTCACGTAATGGGAATAGCAGGCAGTGCTAGAGCTACAGATCATTTTCTTTAAGCCACTTGATGATGTTTAATCTAAAGTGGGTGTAGGATTGGTCAGTCCTTAAAG
Organism: Ambystoma mexicanum; assembly: GCF_040938575.1. Classification (NCBI taxonomy): domain Eukaryota; kingdom Metazoa; phylum Chordata; class Amphibia; order Caudata; family Ambystomatidae; genus Ambystoma; species Ambystoma mexicanum. Next base: position 723,215,777 of record NC_090932.1, read on the forward strand.
TGGGTGGGAGGGAATTCCACAGTTGGGCCGCTTTGACTGGGAAATTATTCCCTTCGATTGAAGTCATTTTGAAGGGGGGAACTGATAAGCAGTTTGTACAGGCTGCTCTGGTGGGTCTAGACGTGACTCTTCTTTTGAGCCTCTCTGTCAGGTCGCTATGTGCTGAATTGTTGAGGCTTTTGAAGGTTAGGGAAGCAGTTTTAAGTTTGAATTTGTCAATAGTAGAGAGCCAGTTAGATTGTCTTCTAGTCGTTGATATGTATTCTCTATTGGACATTCCTAGGGCTACTCTAAGGGCATTGTTTTGCAGTATATGAATTTTCTTCATAATGTATTTATTAGATACCAAATAGAGAGCGTTACAATAATCCAGTTTGGACAGCACGAGTGCTCTTGCCAAAGTGGTGCAACTGATTGTGGAGAGGTATGGTTTCGCTGATCTAATCAGTTTACAAGTATAGGCTGTGGATGATGCCATAGCGTTCACTTGTTTAGCGAAGGTTAGGCTGGCATTGAGGTATAAACCTAGTGTTTTTGCCTCCTTATCGACTTTGATTGTTAGGCCATCTATGACAAAGGACGTGTAGTCATGGCTGAGTTTCCTAATGTTGAGTGTAGTCCCCAGAATGATGAGTTCCGTTTTGTCATCATTCAGGCATAGATCATGGAGGCCTGGATGATGAGGTATATCCTATTCACCAAGGCCAAATCCTGTTTGTAATCCCCAGAAAGTGGGATGTGAATCTGGATGTCATCTTCATAGTTAGTGTAGGTGACAACTAGAAGGTCCAAATCATCAAACAGGGGCTTGGTAAAGAGGTTATACATGGTAGGGGAGACGCAAGATCCTTGGGGTACACCACACGTGATGGAGGTGGGGTGTGCAACTGCTGAGGTGAAGAAGACCCTCATAGTTCTCTCACTTAAAAATGTCTCTTTTTTGCACTGGGGCAATTTTTACACTTGTGCTTATACCCTGTCAAACTGCACTTGTCATGGTGCAATAGTTTTCTAATATGTCCCAGTGTTTTTAGAAATAGGGCAAACTTTGCCCTAGTGCAAATACTGTGCAAACTTTGCACTTGCACTTGTGCAAAGTTTCTGTAATCTGGCCCCAGATGTCACATGTATCCATTTGTTACAATTAATCAGTGCCCTTAAGCTTTATTTATAGATCCCAAATGTCACTAGAAGTTCATTAGGGATGCTCTGTGCCCCCCACCCCAAACTCCAACTACCTTGTTATAGAAATGCGAGAAGCCTCTTGGCACTGAAAGTGTAAGTAGTGCTAGAGGTACACCATTTACGGGGTACATGGTGTCAATTACAATCATTTAATGTTGGCTACCGTTGCATTCTTCACACTTTGCGTATTGTATTTCAGGCCGTCAAAACCTATGGTATCGACAAGAAGATGACCAAGTTGTTGGATGGCCTGACCTTCTACGTCATTCCTGTGCTGAATGCTGACGGCTACGTGTTCTCCTGGACTCAAGTAATGTGGAACCCTGTTTCTCACTCAAATGCAAATTTATAAGTTGTTGAATTTACATTAGGAGATGATGGGCCTTAAATACACATAATTGTGGTCCAGACCATCAGTGCACAAGATGGCGCAGGGATGCCAAAATGTTCACCCCTCTTTTCAGTGTTCCAATGAATATGATGTGTTACTATTGAAGAGAAGCACTTGCAAGTCTTCTGTCCAGTAAATCATGTTTTAAAACGTCTAGCAACACTCTACAATTTTTACCTCCAGATCTAATAATTGGCAAACATTTGTGCATAAATATACCCTGTAATCTGGCGGTATTAGCCATGGGTTGGCAAACACAGCTGCTTTACTCTGACCTCTGTGCGTTTCATGAGGCCTTTAGTCACTATAAACAGAGACAAAGCCACCAATCATGATGTGCAAGAGAGAGGAGGTATTTAACAATAGACTCACGGATGTGCTACATGCCAACCTCTCTTTGTCACCATGTCCTCAAGTCAAAACAAACCAACTCCTCACTAAAATGGAGAATGTAGTGATGTTACATATTGGATTAACTACTCTCTACTTTATGCTTTAAGGATCTTGCAAGTCACCAAGGAGTTTTGTGAGCAAATTGGGGGAGTAATGTCTTCCAATACCTGGTGGCACTGTGCTCTCCTTTATTACTTGGTCTCTTGCTTAATCTAATGTAAGAGATCTTCAAGTTGTTGATGCATACGGGCAATGTAGAATATGTTCGGATGAAACAAAAACGAATATGCAGCATGTAAAAAATGTTAAGCAGTTTAATTCTATGAATTTCAGAGCCATTTGTGTTGCCTAAAATAAGTGATAATATTCTGATAGATTCCTGGTCTCCTATGTTTACTCGAAGGGTGCAGAAAATAAACAGCGCCTCAACAATGAATGGCTGTAAAGTGTCACAAAGAGCTATTTCTGAAAAAAAGGATAAAGCTAGTTATGTCTTTCATAAAGTACATTAGCACCTGGTTGGGGGGAGCCACCAAATCAGATGGGTAGGAACGCATGCTTGAATTGCCGGTACAAGCCTGCGTTCCATGCCATCTGGCGGCTGGCCCCCCTACCGCCATCTCCCCCCACCCTCCATCCCCATTTTACCCCCCCCGCACTCTCCCCCGCACTTATCTTATTTTGGCGGTGGCACTCATCCGCTCCTTCCCCTTTCCTCTGGCAGGCTGCCATGGAAAGGGAAGAGGGGCTCTGTATGGAGCCCCGCCTCCCCTTTCCATGGGCCCATCTTGGTAAAGGATTTTCATTAATTGAACGGGACATGCGAGGCATCCCATTTAACGAATGAAAAAACTTTTTTTTTAGCACCTCGGGTTACCAAAGAGGTAACACAGGGTGCTAATGGTATTAAGCCCAGGTTCGAAGGGCTGGACGAATGGGTTAATGACCCAGAGCCCTCGTTATTTACCCTCATTTCGCTCTGACCGATAACTTGGGCTGCTGGGTCGTTAACCCCCGTTCCAGCCCGTTGAACGGGGGCTTTACACCACAAGGGTGCAGTTGCAAATATGCTATGTGCTGGCTCAAGGAGCGATATTGTGACATCACAGCCCAACCAACTGTAGTAAGTTGATAGAGATACAATAGAGATATCATTGTCTTATTGCATATGAGTAGTAATGTCACTACTATGCTGTAATATATGGGATAAAGTACTGCCTGCCATACAGCATAAGAATATTACATATCTCTGGGGAGTTCTGTGACCAAATATAGAAACAGGGCAAAGGCTGAGTTCCTTTAGGAGGTCATGAAACTCATTAATTAATTACCTCACACTGTCACCCCCTTTAATGGCAGAGTTCTGTTTTGTGGTCTAAAATAAATGATACCGTGCACAAATAGCGTCAATAATTGCCCAATATCTGAGTAATCCCCCAACCAAAACTAACTGGTCAATCCTTTACAGGAGAATTAAGAACTTCAACCAGTTATGTATTTGAGATTCAGAGAGAAGCAATGATTTGATATGTGCATGATCCATGAGATGCACTGGCTGTTTGGTTAGTAAATACTCATTTTAAATTCCTCAAGCAGGGTCTCTCGAGAGGCCTTTGACATTGAAAAATCGTTGGGTTATCCGTTAAACAAACATTTATTCGGTTTTCACCTTCAAAGTCCAAAAATCATTACAACAACATTTTAAAAAGTGCACAAAATTGCATGATTGGATTATACAAAGAACTGTTTGTTACTACGGCCTATAGAAATATCTAATGATCTTTGTTATCGTTCTCTTGCTGGATTAAAAAGTTGCCTTTTTCTCACTAATGCTTACTGCCAGTTTAAAAAAAAAAAAACTTTTGTATGTAATAATACATCATCAACATTGGGGTTTTGTGAGGAGCCATATTAAATGAAGATTAAATGTTAATTCGTGAAATAATTAAAATCTGCATTAACAGTTTCACACCAGTTTTGTCTTTCCGCATGGCAGAATGCCTTCTGGTGCTCACAAATTCAGTTTCACTTAGAGGACGTGGTATGGAGGGGCTTGGTCTGACATTGCTTGATGTCATCATTTCTTTATAGTTATTCTTCAGTGGCAGTGGGTAATGGTTAATTTAAAAATGTTCTGTAACCTGCGAGCCTTAAGCCTTCACCATCGCTATTAAATAACATGTAACCAAAGGTGTGGCAAATACCAAAGATCTACCTGCCATTTAACAGGGAATCACTTGGCAAACTCCCATTAACAGTTCTCAGGGGCTTTGACATGAACATAGCATGCACATATTTACTTTGTCTGCAGGTTGTATTGTTGGCAATCGCTAACTTGTGAAGCCTCTTCCATCATGTTTATGATCAATCTATCTCATCCGATCTCTACGGATGCTGTCCCATTATCGTCAAATCTTGATGAAGGGTTCTCAAGATATCATGCAATTGATCCACAGTGCAGGAGGACTAATACATCATATATCAATATTCTAGATATTTATCAGAATGCTACTTTTTCTCCCATTAACTTCAATTGAACACAGGGGAGATAAGGACCATCCACTAAAAACACAAATGTTATGCTCTCAGGTTAGAAAACTATCCTGGACATGTTTGGGTCAACCCTTTGGTGATGTGGTGACTGGATTAAAGTTGGATTCATAGAACTCGTTGTAAAAGATCCCCAAAGGTTATTTGCACTGAAACAAGCTCACATACTTCTTCCCACCAGAACACTCAGTCATCCAATAATTTCTTGGTAGATTTCAAGGCACAGCAGCACACAATTGAACACCTGTGGGCTCTAATTAAGAGGCGGAGTTCAAAGCAGAGTTCAGTCTGCCCCAGTCTGTGTTTGGCGTGTGGGCAGAGAGGAGCTGCAGCTACGACTACTGAATTGGACTCCTGTACCTTTAATTTCAAAGACAGCCTACAAAACCCAATCCTGAGCGCGGAGCGCGGCGCAGAGTTCGAAGCAGAGTTCAGTCTGCCCCAGTCCACCCAAGGAAGCACCAAGGCGATGAAGCGCTCAACGGCAGTGAATGCGAGTTTTCAAGGACCTCTAACTCACCACAAATCACTCCAACATCGGCGAAAGTTAGAAAACAGAACGTTCTTGGAGGTAAGCACAAATACAAACACTGAGAAACATTGGGCAAATGTTGATGGCTGCTTTAGTGACGCACCCTCACTAGCGTCGCTAGCGCTAGCAACTCTGAACATGGGAATATGGGAAGGTGATGCAAGTTTGCTTAACAACAGTGCAGCAAGCAATCATCTTGCGGTCGCAACCCCCATTGCAACTCCCGTCATAACCGTGACGACCGGTCTCTCAGTGGAGGCAAAGCAACCCTCATCCTCTGTACACGCTGATGTGCGTGACTTGCCATTTGACATAACAGACTCTGAGCTACTGACAATGCGGCTGCCTGTAGCTTGATGTGATTCTTGTTGAGGGAGAAACACGAGAACAGCCCGCTGAAAAAGCAAAGTGTAAACCAACAAGCAAACCTGCAGTCTTTTCATTCCCTGCATGAGCCCCACATTCACCAAGACAAAAGACACAGCCGTCTCATCACACAGCGGAGGTTTTAAGCACAAGTCCACAGTATCAAAGTGTGGAAGATGGAGTGGAGATAGCTGAGGAAAACGAGAATCCATCTAGAAATACTGAAAAAAAGATGCCTACATTAGGCAACAACATGGCACAAGGAAGCACTGAGAAATCCTCAAATATAGAGGAAAACCATCTTGTGGAATTGGAACTGGAGAACCGTAGCGTGAATGCAGAAGGCACTGGTGTAAAACTACCCAAAAAGGCGGCAAGTTTCTCATTAGAAAAAGGTTGCCTTGTCAAACACCAGTATTTGACATAGCAGCACGTGAAGCCCGCCTAACAGAAAGGTTAAAATCAGATTTCTTATTGATGCGCGAGCGACTGAAGGCCAGTTACACACAAAAATTCCACAACAACTTTGAAAAAAGGAATAAAGACTCTTTGCTAGAACCGGATAACCACTTGCAAAAAACAAGTACGCCATACTACAAAGTCCCGCCACTGAATTTCTCGCAAGAGAAACCTGGAGTACCAGATCATAGACAAGCTGGTCACAGGAAAGCCGGCACAAATGCTAGCCTGGCCAATTTATTACACTCCAGTCAGCCAAAAGAAAGTATAACATCTGGCACCCAATCTCCCGCAAAACAAGTGGAAGTAGATAATGATCGATGCAGCAAAGGAAACTTGTCAATAGCTGCCGGTATCCAAATCCACAACAATGTATTAGCAGCAACTTCTGTTGCTCTCCTCCCATTTATGAGGCTCTATGAGTCATTGAATGATGCCCTACGAGATCAAGGGTCCTTACTGGCAGTGGCTAACAGTAAGCTCCAAGACTTGGAAACGTTCACACACCAGCTCACCCAAAGACTCGACTATGAAGCTGAAACATCACAAAAATGGCAATCCTGTTTAAGTGATCTAGCGAGACATGAGGCAGGTGAAAAATCGGAGCTGGTTGACGCAGTGATTGAATGTACAAAATGGATGAGACACAATGCGACGATCGTAAAGGAATCTTGTCCATATGACTGTGCCTGCTTTTGCTGTGAGAAAGGGTTGAATCCCCTACTAGAAGGCTTCCAGCTATTCATACAATCTTCACAGGCAAACACTGACCAAAAAGTAAACAGAAATAACATAGCTTCAAATGTAACTGTGAACATTCAACCAACAGTTCCAGCAAATCAGGCGACAGACTCTGGTGATGAGACAGTGGTACAGAAAGCCGCCATCGCAATATCCCCTCCGGCAAAACTAGATGGTATTCTACAAGAAAATGAGATCCCTGATTTGATTCAAATGTGGCCATAACGAACATGCAACAGACAAACTTGCCAGCAGTTGCTCTTACAGTTCCAACGAGCGTCGACCAGTGTCCTGTTCGCCCATCGACTCAAAACTTGACTCAAAAACTATAATTTGGAATTTTCACTGGCTCAGCAAAAACCTTAAAAGTCACGGAAAGGACCAAAACCACAAAAACAAGACAAAAGTAAAGGTCAATTGAGAGAGTCCAAGCAGAGACCAGTGGCTAAAAGAGCAAATTCAAATGATGCAAACAAATTCATTAGAAATCTCACAACACCACCTCGAATCGGTCTATTTGAGTGTAGAGGTAAAGAGGTGACACAAGAAAAAAGAGTCAAGCCGACACAAATTGATGTTTCACGGGACTGTGAAATCGCTATAGAAGAGGTCCCAAATGCAGCCCACACTCCAACCGTCCATTTTGAAGAACCAGGAAGGTTCACATGGAGATATGTGACGTATGATCAGCAAATAAACCAGCAGAGAGCCGCAGTGGGGCTCTGTCCAGTACCTATCAGAAGAACGATGCCTATTGAAGTACCAGTACCAAGGAAACCATGTACAGTATCCATAGAGGAAGCCATATCAGCCAATAAAATGAAATGAAGATCGTCTAAATACAGTCCCTGAAGAAACCAAAAATGTCCTAATGGATGAGGAATGGTGATGTCACGAGAACCCGGACTGACTCACCTATAGAAGAAATGATGACCAGAGAATGACATAAAGAGACGAAACGCCATGAATAAGGATATCGTGAACTTAGAGTGTGAAGGCGATGTCAAATGAAAGAAGCTTAAACTGTAAGCCTGGCAACGATATTTGACCAGTTTACACATGTACATATGCTTGGAACCGCAAGAAAGCCAAGGGAATTGTGCAGCTTGCTATGCTTAGTAGAGGGATAGTGCGGCAAGCGCCAAATACATATCTACCTCAAATAAAGCACTTTATGTGAAGTATACTTCCACTTTGCACAAAACGCAGAATCAACAAAAATTACTGAGGCCATCCGAGAAAGGTTTCACATTCAACGAAAACATCAGGAGCTGAGCGGCAGAAATGAAACTCAGCAGAGGCAACCCGTGCCTAGGGAACCAAGGTTGTATCTATCAAAATGAACGAGCAGTAGCTACAATTAACTGAAGCAAGGACCAGAATATACTGCTTTGAAGGGGCAAGATAAGCAGGCGAAGGCAGGTGGAGGGTGAACATAAAATCAAATACACTAATTGTTGAGGAAAAGGTAAATCCACGGTGTCTGAATCACGTGACCAGCCGAACGAGCAGAGAAAGACCCCCACACCCACGCATGGCTGTGAGCTAGTAGAAGATATCTAGGCAGAAGATGGAGGCCCTCATTCCAAGGTTGGTGCTAGTCATGGCGCTATTAGCGCCATGACTAGCACCAATACCGGTACCGCCACCGACTTGGTGGTATGGAGACTTACCAGTCTATTTCGACCTATGCCGGTCCAGTAAATCCCCATTTGAAAAGCCATTCCCCATTCCCATTTGAGCCCCCATAGGGCTCAATGGGAAGGCGTCAATAACGGTACCGCAAATTGCAGTACCGTTATTGACCCCGGTATCCCTTTGCGGGTCCCGTCCATAACGCCTGGTAAAACCATTTACATTTACATAGGGCTCAATGGGAAGGCATCAATAATGGTATCGCAAATTGCAGTACCGTTATTGACCCCGGTATCCCTTTGCGGGTCCCGTCCATAACGCCTGGTATCCCTTTGCGCCCAGGTCGTAATGACCCTGGAGTCTTGAGGCCAACCACAGCGAAATAATTGACAAATAGCCATGAAAGTGATGATTGATTGAAGGAAGTCCGGGTGAGTTGAGGGGCACCCTGCATCTGGCCAACCATTCTGCGTGCTGCTAAGCAAATGAAAAAGTATGCATGGGGTTGGTGCCAACCCAATCACAGTGGACCAAGTAATCTAGGGTCCTATAGTTAGTAGAACCAATGGGATGTCATACTTTTAGTGACGTCTGCAGTAGTGATTTTGAAGGAAGGGCTTAGATACCCACCTGACAGTGTTTCCCAATCCCCTCACTCTGTTACCATATACAGATATAGTACCTATAATAAAGTTACCTTTTCCTAACCAATAGAATTGCAAGTCAACTTTTGAGTGTTACACGCCAAGGATGTTGAGTTTTTAGTATAAATGTTAGGATTTTTATGAAGTTCATTGGAGTTGAAGCGAGAAGGAAGATCGCACCATTGCTAATATTCATGACTCCCTGTTTTTTGTACTTGCCATTAAATGGACTCCCTTTGCCAAACCGTTGAGTTGTCCTTATTGATTGGTGTTGGAGTATTAAATCTGCACTCCCATACATCTCACGGGTGCTGCTGTCTTGTCTTAAAGTGCTTCTGGGCAAACCCCGACTCTATGGGCCGGTTGGGGGTCCAAGAGCACATCGCCAAATCCAACAAAAGACCAAGAGTGGAACTGGACAAAACAGAAGATAAACTTTCAGAATCCTCGGTCGATCTTTGGGAATTCTCCACGTATTCAATAGACGACGACGAAGGAGTGGTCGAAGCCACTGTTGAAGCAAGATTTTCAAATCCCAGCAGTGATGGCAATCCAATTCAAACAGATAAAAACAACCAAAAACGGCATGGAGAACAGGCTGGTGCAGTTCTACAAATAGCAAAAAGTATTCAGGCGACACAAAGACCCGCAACGGGCACTCAAGAGAAATTGATTGCCCCGACCAGTATGGCTGCCAAACACAAGGCAAGCAACCCAGTGTCAAAACTAAATCCAAAACAAACCAAGCCAGAATTATTAAAACAAGAGCACCAGACCTCCGAACCTGATCCATGGCCCAACACATCTCCTAGAAGCTATTTGTGGAAACTACAACTAGAAAACATTCTAAAAGAAAAGAACAAAGTAAATCTCAATAGATGTAATACGATGAAGCTACTGCACAGTATACCAGCTCTGCGCACCATCAGATCAGATGACATTGCAATTGTTGAATACATGTCAGAAAGTCGTTCTGATTGGGTGATTCTCCATATCAAATGAAAGCTTATTGCAAAAACTCTACTGATGCAAAAGACGATCTGATATTCTTTGGGTTTGAATTGCTACCCTACGACGATAAGTCGAGATCTCATGAGCAACCACAAAATCCCCATGTCGCTCAAAGTTCCAACGAACAAAGAAGCATCGAACTGTGGGAACAGTTCAAATTAAATTCGGCAATCTCACCCAAGGAGAAACAACAAGCGAGTCAGCCAAGTAGGTCATTTCACACACAACGCCAACTAAAAAAAAACATTAGCAAAAAGCCAGCGAGAATGACTCAACCTACATGCTGACCTCTTGGAATACCAGAGGTTTCACCCATCTATTCCAAGATGGTTGTCAGTCAATGGATAAAAATTCATCATTGGTCTGCAGGAAACTTGGATCCGGGAGACTCCAGTACGAGATGGCTACTCTATCTTCCTGAGTGCGGCAGGAAAGAATATTCTGGGCTGATCACAATGATCAAACACAACTGCAGTTGCAATGTGTTAAGCTCAGAAAACCCAAACCTGTTTGTGCAAGCCACTACCTTAGAATGTACACACAGCAACTCAATGAAACCACAGCAGTTACTGGTCATAAACACATACTGGAACACTGCAATGATTCCCTAAGTTAAATTTATTTAATCTGTGACATCTTTAATTGATGAATGCCTATTAACCTTCGACGACCCAGCCATATTAGTATGCAGGGACTTAAACTACTCCTCGTTCAATGATAAAAAGGAGCCTTTGGTTACCAAAGAAAAAGATGGCCCTGCCCAGAAATCAGACAGAGGTCACCGGTGGGCTAGGGAAGTAGAAAAAAGAAACTGCTCAATGTTAAATGGTTGTACCAGAGGTGATATCCCGGCTGCGGGCACATGGCATCGAGTAACAAGCAAGGAGGCGCTGGACTGTATCTGGGCATCAAGAAACATATTAAGTAGAATCACCAACTTATCAACAATAAAGATGTTAAAGAGCGACCACAATGCACTGGCATTAACCTGGCAGTGGCTGCCCAGTACAGTTCCAGTGAGATATAATGCAACGTTGGCTATTAATAGTAGTGCAAACAGACTACGAATAAATTCCAATCAAATAGCAGAATTAACATCAAAATTTCTATTACTTGATGACTCTGCTACTCAGGTCAACTATGCCCACTGTTGATGCAATTCAAAGTAAGACAAGGCGGAGGTCAAAGGAACACCGTTACCAATAAACATCCTCAGAGCGTATTGGTTAGCGAAGCGAAGAAATTGATCCAAAAAGATCTGAAGCTCTTAAAAAAATCTCAAGTTGAAAATCACATGACGAAATGAAAATACGGCGCCAACGCTATCGTAACTGGATGAAATCATTTCAATAATTGGTGACCAAGAAAAAGCAGAAACCATCCTACGGCTAATTTCAAAAAATGACAGTAGACACATTTGGAAACTAATAAACACTGAATTAGCAAAAAAAATTGTACTTAATGTCAAACGGAGTAGATGCTTTTGATTGGGTTGAGCATTTCTCTTCTGTCTTTGACACAAAAGGACTTATTGGCACGATGACTCAAAATCTAAATGAGACAAGATGGAACATTGTCGAATCCTGTGAAGACTTTGAAAAGGCAATTCAAAAATTAAAAAACTCAAGAGCTGCGGACCCTGATGGCATATCCAACGTGATGCTCAAACTGAATAAACCTCTGTGGGCGACCTTCATCAAAGCCCTATTTGAAAAATTGCTGCAAGACAAGCACGGCCCGACTCCTGGAGGAAGGCAGTAATTGTACCGGTATTCAAGTAGGGCAATTGTGACGATCCAACAAATTATCGCCCGATTGCCCTCCTTGATACCATTGGAAAGGTATTTGCAATGTTTCTTCAGGAAAAACTACTCAAATGGGCAGAGAATGCATCAATGGTAGACGAGCGACAAACAGGATTCACAAAAGGCGTCGGAGCAGAGTTAAATTTGATCCTACTCAACAAGGTAAAACTGGATGCACTGAAAGGCGAGAAAAAATGATTCCTCGCATTTATTGACCTGAAGCAAGCCTTTGACAGCATTAACCGACAGTATTTGTGGGACAAACTTCAATCCTGGTCATGCCCAAATGAGTTACTGCAACCCCTAATGGCATTATACACAAATACCTCAATTCCATTGCGGTTTAATGCACAAGGTGACCTAACTTATTAAATTCATACAAAAAAGGGGTCAAACAAGGATGTGCATTAGCAGCACTCTTGTTTAAACTTTTCATCGCTGACTTACCAAAAGCTCTAAGACAACCGAGAACTTTCCCTCCAAAAATAAATGGGCAGCAATTTAGCTGGGTTATCTACGCTGACGAAGTAGTGCTCATAGACTCAACACAAATGGGGCTACAAAGACTGCTTACAGCTCTACAAGGTTATCTGGAGAAAAATGACCTAAAAATAAATGTTAAAAAATGAAAGATAATAACATTTGGACCAAAAAAACAACGATGTGATAAGAATTTTACCTGGTCAGTAGGTGGAGAACAAATAGACTTAACAAACAGTATACGCTATCTGGGAGTGCTATTCAACACCTCGATAAGAAGAGAATGGAGTTGGATACAAGACTTAACCTCACGGATGCGTATGTTTGGCCTACAAGGGGCAAAACTGCATGCTGCATATGGTAAATTTACACTAACACTGGTTCTATTGTTTTATCTACAAAAAGTTGTACCAGCAATAACATTTGGATGTGAAGCAGGCTGGAATATTAATGCAAAAATGTGGTGCCAACTAGAAGGTTAGTTTTGGCGAAAGGTGCTCAAACTCCCACAAAATGTGTCAATACCGGCTATTCAACACAAACTATGCATTGATTCATTATATGGCACAGTTTTGTGAAAAGCCATCGCAGCACTGCGAAAAATGCACCTAGTTCCCACTTCAAGACAGTATGACATCTTAAGCTTGAAGTCAAACCAACTACCATCAGAATTACTAATAAAATGGGAGATGAAAATATTAAAAATACTAAAGGAGGCAGATGTGCCGTTAGAACTAGCACTGCAAACTCTGCAAATTGCAAAGAAAAGAATTTGCTGTTGGAACTGGATAATAAACAATGAGAGACGCATTCATTTGGCAACAGCCTTAGACTTTGGAACAGCAACACATGGAATCGATGCAACTCCAAAATACCTCACCAAATTTCCATCTCGATACCATTGAGACCAGTTTCTGAGACTACGTCTAAATCTATATAAAACAAAAGAGATGTTGATGGTAAAGCACGATCCAAAAACATCAAACAACCAGTGTAGACATTGTAAGATTGCAGTGGAATCAGTAAAAGAATTAGTGACTGATTGTGAACCAATTACTCCACAGCATCCGTTACATTTGCAAAAATGTGCCCCTCAAAATGGAAACATGGAGGAGTGGTGGTGTTACCTGATCACATGCAATAACTTAAAGGTGCATTAACCTGTGCAGTAATTAACTTTATGGATGTTATTTTGACAGACAAATAATCCAATCAGAGAACTTCTACCTAACTTGGTTGTCTAACAACAAGACATCGAGCGAGGGATGTTGAGCAATGTTCAATGAATAAGTGCAGAGTTAGATATGTAACGAAAAGTTTGTCCTCAGATATGTTGATTTGAACTTCTGCCTTATTTAAGTTAGACGCTCAACTTGATGGAAAAGCTCTCAAGTAATACGTGTGTCCTGGTTAGTGGTACCCAGCTTGTCTTCATCTGTTTGATCAATCAACCTGTTGTTATCGCCTGTTACATAGGACGCTTAAAGGTTGCATAAACTTTTTGCCTAACCTTTTCAAGGGGTCCTATTTTCTCTCATTATTGAGCCAGCGTCAAACTAGACTTAATTTCTGTATATCTCACGAATGTCTACTACAAAAGCCTTGCAATGAGGCACTTCAGCTATGACTGTTTACTGAAACACTGAAAGCTGTTGTAAACTTTTCTTGCGTTTAGGTCTGCATTTAGTCCTCCACAGTTTAGGTATTGGTTTAGGGCACTAACTTCCATTTAAAAGCAGCATTTCTTTCACTGTTTTTCAGATTTAATTCACTCTTTAGGGGCAATAGTAACCCTTTTCAGCAGCTCCTCTAAAAGCTAAGTTCTCTGCACTTCTAATTAGTACCCGGCGAGGGGTGTGTGTCAGCCCCCCAGCCATTGAGGAGGCTCAAAATGATGGCATTACAACATGGTAATCCTTCCGTCCGAGCCTCCTCATAGCGGCAGGCAGCCATCTTCCCCCGCCGGGTGCTTAGGTAAGTGCTGCCCCGTGTCCCCTTCCCCATCCCTCTTTTCCACATATTTCCCCCTTCCCATCGCTGCCCCACTGCCCGTCCCTTGCCAACACCGGAAACTACAGTGTTGTTGGTGTGCACCCGCAGCCTCGCACATGACCGGCATGGAAAAAGAGAAGGGACTATGTAGTCCCTTCTCCGGATCCATGCCACCTATCCTTTTTGTTTAGTTGTGAAACGACAGTGATGTTTCTCAAATTAACAAAAAAAACGATTAGCATCTGGTACATCATGCCATTTACTTATAGCAATATTACCCTCGCGGGGGGCCTTACTGGGCCTCGTAATGCCCCGGGCTATCGGTAAAGCCCTCACTTTGCTCAGGCTTCTACCTGGCCCGGGGCACTACCTGGCCTGGTAGTCACCCCCCTGACGCCCGTACATGTAATCTTGCTTAATTAAGTTGATTTACCGGCCCTACCTTACCATTCAAAATGTGCTATAGTCCTTGTCTCATACGCTCTTATGGCCTCCAAACGTTTCCTTAATGTTCCCCAGAATAAGAAATTGTTAAACCAAAGTAAAGGTTCTGGGCTATACATTTTTTTTTTACAATTCGAAAAATATCTCTCAGGGAAAGTGTAATTAGACCATTGCTACACTAAAGAGTTGGAAATATACTTATTGGGAAGGGAAGGGATATGATCTGAGGAATTGTAGTCATGTGTGCGAATTGTGTTCCACTCTGCTCATCCTCATATTCCCTACTGTAAATAGTAAATGTAGGGGAAAAAGAACTGGAATTGTAATTTTTATAGATTTTCCTCCCACTTTACATCCAGGGACTGGCTGTGTGGACCCATTTTCTATAATACAGTTTCCCTTTTCAGCATTCCACTCCATGCACCTAAGGCATGTTATAGGTCTGTGGCCAGGCACCCCTCCTCTGTGTGAGCTCTGCACGGGCCATCCTGCAGTGAAACCCAGGTCTCAAAGTAATTGAAGCTGCAGGGAGTCATGAGTGCAGTGTTCACTTGAGTCCTGACGGTCAATAATGTAAAGTTTGACTTGCTATCTAGAAAAACAGAGAAATGGAACAGTTAAAGTTCAGTGTTAACGTTCGGAGATCTGTGCGAAGACAATCCGTTTGGCAAAAGATGTAGGCATAGAGTGAGATGGGGCAGCAGTGCGTGATGTACTCTTTTCCCATTTGTTGTTTCTGGGAAAGATAATGGAAAAAGTAAAGAATAGATGAAACGTAGAGAAGTATGGAACCAAGTAGAGTGATAGAATGGGACCGGGCAAAGCAAGCATTGAAGATAAGGAGAGCAAGCACAAGCTAATGCATTGTATTATGACTTTATAATGCATGGCATCCTACAATATCTGAATAAAGACTTGTAGATAATGTTATTACAGGATACTTGTGACAAAACTACTTATCTGTAATAGGAGAATGACAACAATATTACAACTGTTATCAAGTATTACAGTTGTGTTGAGACACCACGCTCTGCTACGTTAGCCAGCACAAAGCAGAATTCCAGCTGTCACTGCAGAACCTAATTAAAGTAATGAGAAGCTTTTGAAATGTCTTTGTTCTAAAATAGCTGTGTGACACTTAACAGCCATTCATTAATTAGGAACTCTTAATTGTAGCATGATTATTTTGTGCACTTGCACTTCTGACGGTTGACTGGGTAGAGCATGAACCTGTGTGCAATTATAAGTGATACATTACCCCTAACTGGAAAGGTGTTGGGAAACTGGGAGTGAGTATCTAGCAGTAAGGCTGGATGTGTTCCACCCATTCTAAGATAGCTAGTGTATTTCTTTCACAGCTTGGGAGAGGGTCATGAACTCATTACTCTGCCTTTTTGCTCTATCGTTCCATACAAGTGTTTAGAGAAGGCTTGTGTGGTCGGGACTGGAGGAAAGTCTGACTCTCTCTCAGGGGAAACATCCTCTCATAACAGATACCAAATCATAGTGTTAACATGGAAGTTGTGCCTTCCATGGATCTTAATCCCTTAAGTGCTATGGGTGAATATGTTCATCCTGAAATCCCATAAGTAGGTTATTGTAGGATCTGCCTACTTCCACGCTTAAGTGGTTATCCTGTCAGACCCTAACATTGGGGTCCAGCAGTTTGAGGACGTTGACTCAGACGGTTCAGTAAAGCAGAGGTGGAAAAGATCACAAGGAGTAAGAAAAGAAAAGAAACAAAAAGACAAAATATATAAAATCTACATCCCGTAATCAGAAAAAATCAAGGAAATTCTTGAGATCTTTTAATATTGCAGCTTATTCATTAGGGATCACCCTGGAAGAAGTTGAGAGTTGCATCAGGTTCCATTGGGTAACCCGAGGAAGATTACTTCTGAGGTGAAGAAAAGCAAGAAGAAGAAACTCCAGCAGAAAATAAACAAAGCTGTTTGTTTTTATTCTGACCGAACAGAGCTTACATCATCCCTGTGCTGGACTCCTCAGTGCACTCTTAAAAAATCGGATTTATGGATCAGGACCCAGAAGAAACTGCTAATAAGTATGCCAAGGACTCCAGGGAGAGTTTTTTAGAGGGAGGCTAGGTCTGTGATGGGTATGGAGATTTGGCAGCACTGGAGACTACAAATGGCAAGACTCCTAGGTCTGGTAAACAAGTAAAAAGTGGTCAGGATTCTGGTCACGTTGCCCAAAGGGAAAATATAGTGAATACCTATTTTGATAACTCAATGCCAGGTTCTGACAGGGATTTGTGCTTGGGTTGGAAGGCTATGTTTGAGGAATATGTTTACCCTCTTAATCATGCAAGGTTCTCAATGTGTAACAGGCCATCCCGACTTGATGTATTACTTCCTCTGATATTCCCAGGTAAAATTTAGATATGTTGTGCATGTGGATATTGTAACTGTACACCTTATCGCTAGGGTGGTATTCTCTATGGAGATGGATTTAATACCTCCACATCTCTAAGATGGATCAGTGTAGTTGTGGTAGTAATCAGCAAGCCCTGTTATATTGATGTACTCAGCCTAAGAAGCCCACAGAAAATGATTCCAGTGAGGGACTGGGACAAAGTTACTTCTGATCTGCAGCAGTCTAAAGATGAGTAGTGGCTAAAGCACCTGCTCAGCCCCCCACTTCAACACATCAAAATTTGATCCCAACCACATAGAAATATGAGCTAAGATATACCTCATTCGCCTTTTGCAGTGAAGTGGCCCAAGGGTAGGCTATACTCTCAGAAGGGATGTGAAGGTGATCCAGTAGTAACCAAATGTCAGATAGGGCCTGGGGAAACCCTTTCAGGGACCGGTCTCAAAGGGACAGTGGGTCAGAGACAGGTGTTGATACAGAAGGCTAACAAGCGCCAATACTGACTGGTGCTGGTTGCCTGCAATCCTTAAAGTGAGTTCCACCAAGTGCCCCAAACTTTAACCTTAGAGATGTTGTACCTTTATCTTGGAATTCTGGGGGGTCTCAACAGTATTTGAATGGTGTGTGTGTCGCACCCCCAGTTGAGGAGATATAATATCATCTTTCTATAGGAAGTGTGGCTCCTGGAATGTTCAGTTATGGAGGGTTATTCCAGGTATTTACAGAAAATCAGCAAAGGCCACAGGGGGAAAGAAGACATGTGGGCTGTTCATTGCAATCAATTGCTTTGGGAGCAGAGATACAAGTTTGGGAGTCTGTGACAGAGGTGGCTTGGCCATACAAATCTGTCCGAGCAGACATTGTCCTGCTGAACCTCTATTTTAAACCGGCTACTGACAATGAGCAAATCTTGATTAATACACGGCGAGGGACAAAGAGATTGTTACAAATGATTTCATTGACCCTACCGGGTCATACCTGGCTGGGAAATACTCAACTGAAGTGCTCCATTCAGAGTGCTGAGTCCCACAGAGTTCCTTTCCTTTCTCCCCCAGCTGTCATGTAAACAGAGAAGGGACTATGCGTAGTCCCTTTGCCCCATTCCATGGTAGCCATTTTGTTTCTTTCTGTTTATTTCAATTGTTTTAATGGCTGCCATGGAAAGGGAGAAGGGACTACATGTAGTCCCTTCTCTCTGATCCCTGGTGGCCATTTGCTTTTGCTCTGTTTTCTCAATTTGAGAAACGGTTTCAATGCCATTTCTCAGCTGGAGAAAAAAAATGCTTTTATTACACTGGTACGATATGCCGGAGTACTAGCAGCAATAGAAGCCTCTTTGGGGGGGGGGGGATTATGGGTAAGGTAGTGCCCCTTGGGCTACGTTAAAGTCCTTGCTTCACTCAGACTTGTAAACACCCCCCGGGGGAATTACCAGACCAGTAATGCCCCCCCCCTCGGGTTCTATTGCTTTATTTGTGAAGTGAATGTAATATTGTTGGCTTGCTTAGGGGAGGGCTCTGTGGAAAGTATCATTATGGTGGGGGACTTTAATTACAGATACCCTGACTTGTGTAAATTTGATGATGTAAACGTGTCCCACAAAAATGTACCCCCCTCCACATCTATTAGAAAAAATTGAGATTCTTGTAGACAGGGATGGGTGGTATTTACATATGTGGATTAGGAATATGACATGGTGACATGCCGGGTAAGCCTCCATGATACAGGGGCCTTTTTACATCCACCATAGGATAGATTTTGGTGTCCTTACATTTATACAATCTGTTTACTTATTTGTAAGTATCTCCAACTACGCAAAGCAGCCATGCAAATTTAACATTGAAATGTACATGTTCTGAAGTGTATTCGCCAGCTCTTGCGTTGTAAATAAATCTTGTTCTAGATTAAATTAAGTTTACAAAATATAAAGAAATTGAATCAACATGTAGCAAGATGTTTAGACGCTCTCAGTGTTAGGGAAGTTGAGACTTTGTTTCTTCCTTTGAACATCTGTGAGACAATTAGTATCTGGTCGGCCATAGTTCACAAACACAGATCGCACTTCAACCAATGTTGAGTCAAGGCACAAGCACTCTTTTGACGAAGTAGTAAAATTGTGGAAGCAGGAAATCCGTAAGATTTGGACATGCCTTTCGAATACAGGTTTATTTCGATTGGGATCATTTTGTGCAGGAAAAATCATGTATTAGGCAGGTTTATAAAAAAATTTGCTTTAGGGCAATAAAAAATAAAAATAAAAAATAAACATGAGCAGCTAATACGAGATAGACAAGTAATGATTGAGCCTTTAAGAGATAAAAATGTATCTTGTTTTGGGAATTTAGTAAATCGTGATGCTAACGCACAGTACTTGCCCAAGCTAATCACGTATCTGAGAGCACTCTGATAGTGCTGACATTGTCTTCCCTATATGCTCTAGTTTGAACAGCAGTTGGGGACTTGGCAGTTCTCAAGAAAGGCTATGGTGATTATAATTTATGGATTAAAAAGCATTAGGGCCCCTGGCCTGAAGTGGTTAGAAAATGTGACTTTAGAGATATTTTCTATACTCTATTTAAGCACATCATAATTACAGAGGAATACTACAACACATGGCAAAACGCAGCCATTTTACCAGTGTTTAAAAAGGATAAAGGTGAAAACCCAATTAACTATCAGCCGATTGCAAACTGGATGTAAATAGTATGTTTTTTGCATCTATAATTCGCAGAGATCTTACAGAATGGGCCTTGACTTCCTGATGGTTGCCAACATTCCAAAGTGTGCTTCACAAACAGATGAGTACAGAATGGAATAGATTGACCTCAACTCTTTATCAAAATCAGGCCATGAAGCCTACGTTCGACTGCATTGTATTCGGCCTGTCTGAGCTTTACTAAGGATTTGGCCTGAGTGGACAGAATGAGAGTTTGGCTTGAAATAGCCATGTGGGGCGTGTCAGAAGACATGCTCAAAGTTAAAATGTTCTTACATTCCGACACAGGTGGGTTTAGACTTAGGTGGAGAACTAACAAGATGAATTAGGACACATATAGTCCTACAGCAGCTGTGTGTCCTTGCTCCATGTCTGTCTACCTTATGTGTATCTAACATACAGGAATAACTTGAAGTTCCCTTTGCATTTCCTCCCAAACTGGGTCACTTACATATGCTGACAACAATTATCCTGTGTGATGCTGCACCTATTAGTCTACAGAGCAGTTAGAGATTGTTACAGAGAAGAAGAATCGCTTGACTAATGCTTACAAATCTAACATTATACATTTCTAAGAAATATAGGAAATAGGATACTTGTAGGTGTGTTCTTTCAGGATTACAGTGGAAGGAGATGGTTCTGTTTTTGTTTCTGGTCTTTCCATTTTATAGCAAGAGCATAGACCCAGCTCTAAACAGAGAGTGTGGCTTAAATTCCTCCCTATTATTGCTCAAATTAAAAAGTTGAATTGAAGATATGGTAGATTTTCATTACTAACGATTATCAATCATTGTAAAATGAAAGCAGCGCCCAGTATTATTTATGAAGTCCCATATATTTACTCTTAAGAAAGCACCAAACAGAAATAATTGTTTGTTCTTATTTGTTTTATGTTCCTTGTTTTGAGTAGGTATCCTTTGACTTCTCTTGGTTGTTATTGTTACATATTGCACAGCCCCTCTTGGTTGACACGTGCTTCGGCTACTTAGCCTTTCTCAAAACCGGGCTAGTTCACTTCCATGTGGTTACATAGGTGGTTGCTTTCATTCTTGCTGCGGTATCTTATAATTGTCCTGGGTTAATCCCATGCCGCTTTCATTCATATGTTCTTTCTCGTCGGTCCCTTATCAATGATACGATCGCCTACGCTCATTCACAACCCTGCTTCTATCTCTTCTGTGGCATTCTGGGGGAGAATTATGTAAGGCTCCCAAATTTGTGTAATCAGTCATTAATCAGTCATTGAATTTGTTCATATAATGCATAAAATATTAGAGGAGAAATTCTATTTATTATCATTTTGGATACTTTTTTTATTGTATTGTATCTTAATGTTGTAAGGCCGATACTGAAAGATTTTACTAAATGACGAAATTGTAATTTGCAAGGTTTTATCATCTTGAGAATGTGTACGTTTTCCAAATTAGTAATTTTGCGAAAGGTTTAACTGTAAACCGAATCACAATGAATGAATTAATTGATGATTAACTAAACGAAGTAGACTAAGCCTTGGAATCGCAAAACAGGCACAGTGGCATAATCCAACTACATGAACGTGTTTATGGAATCCACTTGGAGTATTAATCCTGTGTGATATACAGTGTTGACAACAAAAACAAAATAATGAATAGCTTTTTCAGTGAAACATAAATAGCTAAATAAATGTTGCATTTTTGGTAAAAGTATAAATGGGGTTTGGGGTGAGTGATTAAAGAGTGTGGGTGGTTTAGGGGGGTAATAAAGTTGGGGAAAGAGGGGCCTTGGGGGGATTCACCCAAATTAAAAAAGAGGAAAACAAATGTTTTCGTTATATTTATTTCACTGAAAAGATTTCATTATTTTTGTATTTGTTATAAAGTCATAGAACCACGCTATATAATTGGGGGGTGAGCAAATTGGTACTTATCTACAAATGTTGACCCAATGTAGAAATATTGCACGGATTGACATTTTTGGGAAATTGGTTGAAAAATGTTGCTCACAAAAAAATGGATAATTAGTTTGTGAAATATAGAACTGCATCCTGGACAACAGGCCAAAGTTGTGTGCTATAGATGGCAGGTATACGATAATCAGGGTTAGGTAAACCAACGTGGCTGATTGGTATGCTGTCTGAAAGCAGCCAAAAAGTGAATGAAAGACAATAGGCTGCAGCTTCATTTAGGGAAGCAGGTGATGTGTTTGGGGGGGGGATACAATGTATAACAACATTTTTCCGTTTCATCCTTGCTTTCCTCCTTTTCTTTTTACAAAATTAGGACTGATGTGAGAGAAAACAAAAAAAATATAACTAGGGCTAACTTTAGAGGGCTATTTTAAGTTACCACATCTGAAAATAATTCTGCTCTTCATTCCTAAGAGGGGTCAAACCTGGGAGGTGGAAGCTCTCATGACCTCCAAACTTCATGATTCCAATGGCCTATAGCCTACAGGCAGCTCTTCCCTTTGTAACAGAGCTGAGAAAAGAGACAATATTTCTCAAACCAGGAGGCACATTTAATTCGTTCCAGATTGAGGCCAGAGCCAGTTTAGAGTATGCATCCTAACCTATTATAAGGCGGCAATAGCCACCCTATAGTTAAGTTGAGTCAGAGACACATAGGAACCCCTCAAAATTCTATTGTTAATAACTTTTCATTCGAGTAACGGATTTGGCCTTCGAATGTTGTAATGTAATTAGTGATGTCATCAGTGATATGATCTGTGATGTTATCATTGTATTCATAGTCTGCGTAATGGGGCATGAAGTTAAGGTGGCTTTAGCTGAATTTCCAGGGTTTGTTGCATTAGGTTCGCACCATAACGTCCCTGCATCTAAAGTTTTTTCCTTGAATTTCAAAGGTTTTGTTACAATGGGCCTCATTACGACCCTGGCGGAAATCGCGGTGCAAAATGAACCTTGGAGCACGGCGGAAAGCTGCCGATAGCGCCATGGGGGTTGGCGGATTTTCCGCCCCATTCCGACCTTGGCGGGGCGGTAAATCCCCATCCCCCATTTTACCCTTCCCCATTCCCATTTTTGCCCCATAGGGTATAATGGGAGTGGGGAAGGCGTTAATTACGCCACCTCAAAATACGGTGGCGTAATTAACGACAAGGTCCCGTAGCGCCATGGATTTCTCCGCCCGGAAAAAACAGGCGGAAAACGCTCCATGGCGCTACGGAATCTCGTAGTAGGGCGGACGGGTCCGCCGCGAATAACGCTGGCGTAAACCCACTCCGCCAGGGTCGTAATGAGGCCCAATGTATTGTTCACCTTAACATCCCTGCAACTAAAGTTTTCCCCTTGAATATAGGTAATAGGTGAGGGCAAGTGTCCCTGGTAATTTTCATTAAACACCCACAGAAAACAGAACAAAGTAAATGCTAACACAGGCGTTCCCTAGGGTGTAGGAGCTGCAGTGAGCAGGGCCAACTTCTTCTGCTCCATTTTATTCTCTTCACAAACCAGATGTCAGAAAATGCAATCCATCTCAACATACTTGATCTGATAAAGTACATATATTAAAAGTTTTTAGAAGAAGTAAAAGTTGATTCCTTATAATCGTTTCAAAGCATCTACTGACTCAAGAGTCACCTGATAGACCAGAGCACATCAAGGTCAGCCTGATTATATGGCGTGCTTGCTCGTGACTAGCATTTATATCACTGCCTTGCTACAATCTCTCATCCTCAACAGCTTTTTAATGTGAACAAACAAAAAAGGGGAACAGGAAAACAAAAGCATTAGACCATATGTACTCGAGTTATAGAGTCAAAGGATCATATATGGTCAGAAAGCAATATTTTTTTCAACTTCACACTCACTGATTTAGTAAAGTCCCTCTATGCGTTAAGGCGCAGGTTAAAAAACATATTATTTGAATCAGTCTTTAAACTAAAGATACAGCATTCAATCATCATCTCTTAGGAAAATTAAAAAAATTCTTTGCTAAGTACTCAATCAATAAATCAATAATCAATCAATAGATCAGTTTGCCCTTGCACCTTTTGCTATTGCGATAAAGCCCTCTTAGTAATCCATCAATCTGCAAAGGTCAGAGAGTTCAGGTCCATGGCCCACTCCTCTAAAACCAGCTTCTTACTGTCCTCAAGATAGTATTTAAGTCACTTGACAAGGTTTCGGTAAAAGATGAAGAAGCAACTGCTTAGTTAGGTTCTTCTTTGCACAATGACTGCACTCTGGTTTTGTAGTCACATCAGCACCTCGGGCTTGGGCATTCTCAAGCGGTTTGGCCTGGAATATAAGTGGCTTTATTCAATTCATTAATTAGTTTAAAAAAAGGGATCATGGAAGTGGAAATGTACTTTTCAACATCCCTTTCTCTTGTTCTCACTACTTAGAATAATGGAAAATCGTTCAAATTACCCATAAGCTTCTCTGAAGAGACATTTTTTTGCTCATAAAATACTCATAAAACACTGGTCTGGCAGAGACTCGGCAGAGTATTGCAGAGTGTTTAGTGAAAGCTGCGTCTTGCACAAAAGACCAGAGTCTGTTGTTACTGTTTACTGTGCATTGAGGAGGAGGAGCATTTAAAAAACAGTTGTCTGGCGGCAGCCTCAGCTGAGTATCACATAGTGTTTAGTGTTTTGTGCTTTTGTGCCTGCTGCCTGAAGACCTCCTGGATGTCTACTGACTCCTGATTGCTTCCGGAACTATAGAAGGTACATCCTTCACCTCACCTGACACGGTAGGACTGCTTCCTACATTGAACTTTACTGTGTTGTCATTCTTTTGAAAACAATTTGGAGAGTAGATTTCAGGGGAGATGTGAGTTTGGTGTCGGAACAAACTGGTCCCCTGCGCAACCGTTCATCTATGGTTAAGTTTTAGCTTGCGGCCTGGCACATGGTTTGTCTGGGAACCAAACTCCAAGGTTTCCGGGAGGTTACAAGTTCTAGGTTGGGTGACAAACCTTGTTTATTGTGGGCACTGGTAGGGAGTTGGTGGTCCAGTACTGTCAATATTTATTCACAATTCAGTCTTAGGTTGTGGTTGGGCATTGTTATTTAATTGCTTAAATACAAAATAACAAAACAGGCACATTGTGCCAGAGTCGTGAATCAGAAAAACAGTCGACGCGCGTTTCAACCGAAGTCTTAATCAAGGCTGTGTAGGGTGTGGTTGGTGAGTAATTAGTGATAAGGGAGGGTGAGCAGTGCAGTGGCATGTTCCGTGTAAAGAGTGTTGGCAGCAAGAATCATGATACAATCAAACACAGTTAGCCACAGTAAGGCAAAACAGAAGTTGTACAGCATGGTATGCAAATTCGGATACGTGGTGATAAGTGGGTATTGGTGGTTGGTACAGAGTAGGAAGGCATGTAAATCACAATTGTCATCATAATTGATACATGTGCAGGCAAAGCATTTAGACATTTAAGAAGTTTAAGAAGTTAAGGCAGACAGACAGTACCAAGGAGAGTAGAGCGGGGGAAAAAAATGGAAAAGTTGAGAAAAGGAGTTAGTTGGAGGTTTAATACCCTTACAGTTAGTGCAAAGAATTCACAGTTAAGGGGCCAAGTAGGCCGGGGGATTACCCAAAGAAGCTTACCGGGCAGGCTTGCGGTGTAGCGCGTAGCAGAGTAGCCCTAAATAGGGTCCTGGGAATTAGCTTAGTAGCTCATCTGAAAGGAAAGAAAAGTGGGGGAAGTGTGGTTAGGCAGTTGCCAAACTCGTCTTGGCTGGGTGGCATATAGCAAGTGTTGTAAAAGTGGTCGGGGGTGACGGGGCCGGTGTGCTGGATGGCATGGAGTGCTGGAGCGGTGTGTCTGGCCCGTGTGAGTTAGGGCGACTGCCAAACTGGTCAAGGCTGGTGTATGGTGCGAAGGAGTGTGTGGCCCACCCTTGAGGAGGTCCGGGGGGTTTCCAATGCGGCTGAACTAAGCTGCTAGGTGGCGTACATGTGGGGAAGGTAAAGAATAAGACCCCGGGAGGGTGAGGCAAGTCTGGATGTAGTCCAGGGGGCCCCCCCAGGGGGTGTCCCTGTGATGGGGGGTGGCGAGTTGTAGTCAAGGGGGTGCTGTCAGTTGGTGGTTGACAATGCCCCTATGGAGTGGCTGTGGCCAAGGAGGAAAGTTAAGATGGGTGGACACCCAAGGAGGTACCTTGGCGGTGGCCCGAGTGGGGAAAGCGGCATGGCAGCGCTGTATGGGGGGGGGCTGGGTAGCCCGAACGTGGGTGCATGGAGATGCTTGTGGTGTGCACACTGGAAAGGCTGCTATGTGTGTGGGGGGGTTGGCGAGAGGCTGGCTGGGATGGGTGAGTCAGGAGGCCAGGGGGATGATGCTGTGACAAGGCCGTGCCTCGCAGGGAGCCCCGAATCAGGAATCGGAAGCCCTGGGTTGAGCCACCGTGGTGATAAGGAAGCAGAGCTGGGACGTTCATGTCCGCATGTCGGGGTGGGGGGAGGCTGGGTGAAGCAGAGGGAGGAGGCTTACCTGAAAGCAATGTACATCCTGCACCGAATGGTTCCAGTCAGGAAGTGTGGTCTCCCGTCTGCCTTAAAACACACACTTCCTGATTGGAAAGGGAAGAGAAGATCTGATTGGGTGCCAGGTCGGGAGCCCAGGCTGGCATTGCATGCTCTGACTGGTTCTTAGAGATGTCGATCACAGCGTAATCCTAAGCGCCATGGTGTGAACAGACAATCTAGGATGAGATGCATGAAGTAATTGTAGAGTGTGATGCACGGATGGAACATAGACTCCGCTTCCTTATCACCACTGCGGCTCAACCCGGGGCTTCCGACTCCCTACTGGTTTATAGTGATAATACCGAAAACAAAAATCTCGAAAACAAAAATCTCGAAAACAAAAGGCCGAAAAAAAAAAATATCGAATTTTTTTTATGACTTTTTTTGTCGAAATGGGGGGGTTCCCCCCCAACCCCCCTTTTTTTCTATTTCTTTTTTATTTTAACCCTTTTTTTTACTTACCTGACCCCAAAAACACATATAAATAAATAAATAAATAATTCGATATTTTTTTTTTCGGGATTTTGTATTCGAGATTTTTGCAGTTCGAGATTTTATTTTCGGTATTTTGACCGACCACCCTCCCTACTCGGCCTTGTCACAGCATCATCCCCCTGGCCTCCTGACTCACCCATCCCAGCCAGCTTCTCGCCAACCACCAGCCTTTCCTGTGTGCGCACCACATGCATCTCCATGCACCCACGTTCGGGCTTCCCAGCCCCCCCATACAGTGCTGCCACGCCGCTTTCACCACTCGGGCAACCGCCAAGGCACCCCCTTGGGTGGCCACCCATCTTAACTTTCCTCCTTGGCCACAGCCACTCCATAGGGGCATTGTCAACGACCAGCTGACAGCACCTTCTTGCCTACAGCTCGCCGTCCCCCATCACAGGACACCCCCTGGGGGCCCCCCTGGACTACATCCAGACTTGCCTCACCCTCCCGGGGTCTTATTCTTTACCTTCCCCACATGTACGCCACCTAGCAGCTTAGTTCAGCCGCATCGGACAACCCCCCCTGGGACCTCCTCAAGGGCGGGCCACCCACTCCTTCGCACCATACACCAGCCTTGACCATTTTGGTAGTTGCCCTTACTCACACGGGCCAGACACACCACTCCAGCACTCCATGCCATCCAGCACGACCGACCCGGTCACCCCCCACCACATTTGCAACACTTGCTATATGCCACCCAGCCCAGGCGAGTTCGGCAACTGCCTAACCACATTTCCCCTGCTTTCCTTTCCTTTCAAATGAGCTACTAAGGTAATTCCCAGGACCCTATTTAGGGCTTCTCTGCTACGCGCTCCAACGCGAGCCTGCCAGATAACCTTCTTTGGGCAAGCCCCTGGCCTACGTGGCCCCTTACTGTGAATTCTTTGCACTAACTCTAAGGGTATTAAACCTCCAACTAACTCTTTTTCTCAACTTTTCCATTTATTCCCCCGCTCTTCTCTCCTTGGTACTGTCTGTCTGCCTTAACTTCTTAAACTTCTTAAATGTCTAAATGCTTAGCCTGCACATGTATCAATTATGATGACAGTTGTGATTTACATGCCTTCCTACTCTGTACCAACCACCACCACCCACTTATCACCACGTATCCCTATTCTTATACCCTGCTGTACAACTTCTGTTTTGCCTTTTGCCTTACTGTGGCTAACCGTGTTTGATTGTGTCATGATTCTCGCCGCCAACACTCTTTACACGGAACATGCCGCTGCACTGCTCACCCTCCCTTATCACTGATCACTCACCAACCCCCAACCTACACAACCTTGATAAAGACTTTGGTTGAAACGCGCGTCGGCTGTTTTTCTGTTTCACGACTCTGGCACAATGTGCCTGTTTTGTTATTTTGCATTCAAACAATTAAATAACAATGCGCAACCACAACCTAAGACTGAATTATGAATAATTATCGACAGTACTGGACCACCAACTCCCTACCTGCGCCCTCAATAAACAAGGTTTGTCACCCCACCTACAATTTGGGGAGTACCTAGTCACTTACAAATCTTTCAGTAAAAAACCAAGATATTGCCTAGAGACTGCAGGGAGTTTTCTCCCTTTGATCTAGGCTCCAGATACACTGAACTTTGAACTTTGCTGTTGTGTCAGTCATTTGCAAACAATTTGGAGAGTACCTAGAGACTGTGGGGAGCTCTTCACCTTTGATCTAGGCTCTAGCGTTATACCAGCTACACCGAACTGTGTCACTGTGTCAGACACTTACACATCTTTCAGTAACAAAGTAAGAGATTGCCTAGAGAATGCAGGGAGTTTCTCCCTTTGATCTAGTCTTCAGATATGCTCTAATAGCCCACTCTCTAACGGTAAGCTAGAAATATCAGCACCGGCATGAGAGCGGGGCTTAGAAGCCAATTTACCAACGAAGCACCGATGGAACTAACTGCTACAGAATGCATTGCGAGTGATAGTAAGTTGGTGCTACCAGAGCCTGTGCAATTACCTATTCTTGTTCAGCCTTCTATTACACCATGTTAAAACTGCCAACTCGGCCCAATTATTGTGGATGTTAGAATATCTACTCATGGTGTTCTGAATCCTAGCGATCAACAGTCTCAAGTAGATGCCGGTGCAGAAACTGAGGCAAAAGGTAAACGGAAGGTGAAACAGCCACTGCTGCCACATTCTGTGAAAAAAAATAACTCCGGTCTCAAAACCCCCGTTCAAAAGCCTCCAATTTCCCCAATTGCTGGGAAACACTTTATGGATTGCTATTGTGTAAAATCTATTGGATATGGCACATAACTTAAAGCAGTAGTTCCGGTAAAAGGAATTGCAATGCTGGATCACTCTGTTATGAATGGACAAAATGTGGCGACCATATCTAAAGACTTAACTGACCTCACCATCATCGAATTTGCCGATATGGTCATGGATAATAATACTTTTCCAAAACCATGGAGAAGGGGCCGGATAGAGTTGTGGCTAGTGAGGGTGCTAAATGACAAAACCTCAATGTATCCGATCCGGGATCACCTACTGATTTAACAAATTATATTGATAAATACTCTATCACTAATGAACCAGATGGACAAGCCCCGGTTAGGGCAGATTCTTCAGCTGAGGCAGGAAATCTTACCGGAAAAGCTGCAATGCACCACACACTTCAGGAGATAGTTGATAAAATCAGGCTGACCCGCCCGACTCTCTCTACCCTGAATATGTTTCTGAGCTCCTTTTTCAACTTATACGACAATATTTGGAGCGAGATGAAGACAACTTTGATCCTACTCTCTCAGGTGAATGGCAAATTGGACCTCTTGGGCCCCGGACTGTGTTTGCAATTGGTGCTACTGCCTGGGGTCAATCTGGGAGAAGGCCAGGCACAGTTGCCAGGGAACTGTGTCCCTACAGTTAAGAAAAAGGAGTTTGAGATACGCTCGGCACCTTCTACTGCAACTTATAATCTCCCTGGCCCCTCATCCCAAAGTAGTCAACTGAAGGAGAGTATGAGATCAACTAGCATACCCACTCAGGATCCAGACATTGTTGTCTTAACTAGAGACTAACTAGTAAGGAGAAACCCCAAAAAGGTAGGATATAGCTTGTCAACCTCTCCTGTAACAATACTAGCTAATAGTCTATCTAAGGCAAAAGCGGGCAAAGCTATCAAGAACAAAATTCCTACAGGCATGGAAAACCACAACTAATGCTTCACGATCTATCTCGGCATTATTCCTGCCGAAAAGTCTGCCCCCAGTTACTGAGGATAGGATTATGACTACTCAATACCTGGTACAGTCACTAACTGTGGACTCTACCTCTCAAACTGGACGGGTCTGTGGGATAAGGTTGAGACTGTATCTACATTTCTACCGACTCAGCATTCCACAGACCTCCATGCTCAGGTCCCGGTGCCTTTGGCAAGTCAGAGCAGTGTGCTGCCCTTAACCAGTGGCTGGGACTGGTATTTTTGGCTGATTAAATTGCATTATGGATCTAAATAAACATTTTGTTATAACAGAGAATCCACTTTTTCCCGCAATGTCCCGGGCACCAGATTGTAGAATTCAACCACTCTCAACTAAGAGGGATAATTTGTTGCAGAACATGTATCGTGAACCTACGTACACCACCCATCTCCCACTACAGCCGGTATCCGATGAGAGATTGCCATTCTACCAGAATAACAATGTGAAATTTCCATTTCACCAAAATTGGTTTGATTGTATGGACCGGGGCTCAAGGGCTATGGGGAATTTACCATCTAATATGTATCCATCATTGGCTGCAGCGGTTGGGGACCTCGAAGCAGATTACATACCTCCATTTACACCCGCCTAACTGGGGTCATGTAAATATACCCGAGCCTATCAGCCCCAAATCGTATGCCAACTCCTAACCTCAATAGGGTAAGAATTGTGTCTGAAAGGTTCCTAGTCAGGTGGGCTTGAAGGATGATATGAATCAAAATAGAACTGAGTATGTATTAAAGCTAACCAGCCAACTGGTATCAGATATTCGGGTTTGTCTTACTAGAGGGAATATACTGACGATGTTTGGTGAGATCCCAGACTTGGCACTTCTTTTGCCAACTGATATTGATTGGGTAGCTTTTCCGGATAGAAATCACCCTGAGTCTGTCATTATTTATTTTAATTTACATTTAGTGAAAGAGCTTGTCCTTACTAGAAGGCTAAGCCTGCAAGCCATTGATGTATGCGTCATGAACCGTCGTCTACGTCCATTCTGGACCTCCTGGTCCCTGACTCGCAGGGGATTGTATGCAGTTATCCTTCCAACATGGCCGCCCGGAACGGAATGCTCCAGATCAGTCTATGCGTTCCACGCTGCTCATCCTACAAAAGAGACACGCCCCCGCGGCTCTGCGCGTCTCAACGCTACCGCTACCTGTTGTCGGACGTGCTTAGCCGGAGTTCGATCTGGGCTCTTGCTTGATTCCTTGTTCCCAGTTCCTTGAATCCCCTCCTGTTCCCTTCCCTCTCCAATCTCCTGGAAAATCTTCCGCGCTCAAGTCACGGTCCTCTGTGCCTCCGAGCGTACCTTAATTACTTCCTGGAATTACCCTGGACTTTTTGAACGCTCCTGGAAACTGAACCGCTACTCTCACGCTGGACACCAAAGATCGGCGTTCGGGTCTATACAAATCCCGGGCCGTAAAGAAGAAGAAATCCCAGAAGGTCGCAAGTACACAACAGAAACAGGTGAGAAGGGGAGAGATTTGTGACAGTATGCAACTTGAGCTCTCCGAATGAGGAATTTATGAGTCCCTTAGGGATGAGATTAGCTACCATTCAAGATGATTGTGCCGTTGGTTTTCATGCTGGCCGGCCATTACTCACGTCAACTCTCTGGAGAAAATGTGACACATAGCAAACCAGGGAAAGTTTATGATGAAAAGAGAGAGATTCCACTATGTATTAAATCTTGGAACTCAAGGGGAAGCCACCATTTACTTACTAACCCGGTAGTCACCAGCCTTTTAAAGGTGGCAAATTGCATTCTCCTACAAGAGACGTGGTTGACTCCAATTATGGATGGCTGTCAGGTCTTCTCTCAATCGACTAGGACAAGTAAGGGCCTCAGAAGGTCTCATAATTGCTGTCTACTCTGCCCTGGGAATGAATGCAAGTGCACTGGATGATTTTACTTTTGGAGCTATGGCAGTGTCCTTAATTTCGCATGATCAGTCGTGTATATTTCTTCTGGTTAATATTTATTGGCACAACGGGATTTCTGATCTTAGCCATTTTGTAGCTGTAGTATTGTAAATAATAATACTATGGCTAACCCTGAATAGTAATGGGAGGGTAATTGTTGCTGGAGATTTGAATGCTACATGTGATCTTGAGGATGCTGCGACTGAAATATCGGAAATGTTGGCGGATATGTTCTCCCAGAATCTTAAATCACAGACAGGTAAGAGCTGGTGCCTGGCTTTTGAGATGCCAGGACTCTACCCGCTGAATGGGAGGGACTTTGATGAAATCTTAACGTGCGAACTTGGTTCAGAGAAGCAAGTTCATCGGCTTTAGATTATGTTTTCATTGATGATCATCTGTTAAATTGATGTACTTCTTTCTTAGTGTTTAAGAATGAATGGAGTGACAATGGTATTTTACAGGTTAAATTAAATTTGGCTTTGAATATGAGGAAATGTATTAAGATGCCCCAATTGAGAAATACCACCTCGGGCAATGCCATTCGCTGGTCTGATTCAAACATTACAGCCCTAAATTTAGAATTGCACTCCATTATGAAAGTAACCACATTGGAGCGGAAGATGGAAGTGTTTAACGCAAATAAAGTTGATGGCTTTATTAGCAATATGGTAAACTAAGTTTGAGCAAATTCTAAAAATAGAGGTAGGAACTACATTAAGCCCATCCATATGCACGATGAGGAGTTAGCAGGAGCAAAGGTAACTGTGAGCAAAGAGATTACATATATTAATACCCTATCCTTGAACTACTTAAAAAAATCAAGCAAAAATATAAAACATTTAGAAGGTCAATGATGCAAAGGGATGCTGAGGCTATGCTACAAACCCTGATTTCATCAAATGTAGGAACCTTATGGACCGTGATTAATAAACAAGACTATGGGCCTCATTACGAGTTTAGAGGAAGCCATGCGCTTAATAAGGGCAAGGCTACCTCCAAACTCGGGTCTGGGTCCCTCAAAAGGGGACTTAATGGGCCATTCCGACCTTGGAGGGCCCAGTAATTCCCTTTCGCGGGACCCGGTACATCCCCATTCCCATTGAGCCCATATAGGGCTCAATGGGAATGGGAAGGATGCTAACAACGGGCCCGTTAATGACGAGCCCGTTAATGACGGGCCCATTGTTAGCATCCTGGTCTGCTAGCGGGTCCTGCTAAGGACGTCTGGCCAGACCAGACATCCTTAGCGGGACCCACTGCAGACCTCGTAATGTGGCAGCCCGGAATGAACGGTGCCGGTCCCTTACCGGCACCGTTCATTCCGTGGCCGCCACACTTGTAATGAGGCCCTATGTGATCGATACGTCCCAAATCAATGCAGTTTCAAAACATCAGTGGATCACATTTTTGGAAAATATGTATGGCATCCCATTAAAATCTATGGGTAATTATCTTGCTATTAATATCCCAGCTTCTGAACAGGTTTGGCTAATTGAATTAGATAGAGAATTTATTTATAACTTCATTATAAAATGTAAGAAATCCAAGGCCCCAAGGCTGAATGGCGCCTCACAAATGCCACCTTTAAGGAGGACCCTTCTAATTGGACTAATGTTCTGTTCCTGCAGTTTGGGAGTATTCTAGATACTAGTCTGATGCCAATCTCATGGAGTACGGCAAATGTTGTTCCGATCTTTAAAATGAGAATTAAATCTGAACCCAAAAAGTATTGACCCATACCACTAATTGACGCTGATTGCAACATTTTCACTTCCCTCCTTGTGGTTCATTTGGAAACTTGGGCGGCTAAAGTGCATGTCCTTAATAAACTGAAGACTGGTTTTCGCAGTGGTCACTCGACTAACATCAATGGGCTTACCCTGAAATTGCTTCAGGAAGCTGCATGGTCAGAAGGCGATGGGTGTTCCTACATTGCGTCAATCGACCTCTCTGCGCGATTCGATCAGGTAAATTGGAACAGACTGTGGGCCAAAGTAGCTAGTTGGGGGTTGCCTAATGGACTCTTGCACCTCCTGATGGGATTATATGAGAACTCAAATATTCAGATACGGATAAATAAGGGGGGGGGGATTTAACTGGGAAAATTAGCACTCATGTGGGATTGAGACAAGGATGTGTCCTGGCCCCATGACTCTATAACCAGTATATGTCTGATGTGGGTGACCACCTTGAGAAAGCCAGCTTGATTACTCAAAGAGTGGGCCAATTTAAAATCACATGGTTGGCATATGCTGATGATTTCCTGCGCCTTGATAAGTCCAAGGTTGGTCTTCAAAGACTCCTTAATTCTTTTTCAGCATATACCAAGGAGAATGGTCTAGTAATCAATCCTGATAAAACAAGAATAATGGCCTTCTCAAGGTGGAGGAAAAAAGTGCTGCTTTTCCTGGATCTTGGAAGATACTGTGATTAAGACCTCTCCCAGTTTCACTTATTTGGGCTTCGACTTCAGTACACAACCAGGCCTTAGGAATGTTTAGGAGTTTTTACCCCAAAAATCAACTGTACTGCAAAGCCAAATATTAAGAGTTGTTGTAAATATGGCCGATTCTCCATCAAACCTGCATTGTTGTTTTTTAGGGTAAAATCACACCCAAGTTAACTTATGGCCTGAACCTCAATGGTATATTAACTGCCAAAATGTTAGCTCGAATTGAGGCAAGGCAGTGGTGAAAAATATTGAAGGTCCCTAATGTGATTACCTTAGCGGCCATTAGATATGAACTGGGTATAACATCCTTAAGAGCTAGAGTTCAATGGTGTATGCTTTCTTTATATGTGTTCTAACTTGATGGGTCCGACTTGATGGTCGTGCAGTTATGTAATGCCTCCGTCCCCAAGTACCGCTCAAGCAGAAAGTAAATTACTGCCCAAGCAATCTTTGAGGCCACAGGTGGGAGTGTTGTCGTCAGCCTGGTATCGGGAAGGCCGGAAGGACCCCTGAGTACTGTAAGGCAAAGGGTTATAATCAAGGAAAACACTCAAAAGGCAATTGGCAATGGACAGAAGGAGTAAACAAGATGCAGTGACACCAGCTTACCTAACAGGGGTGGAGTGTAGGTAAGGAACCTATGCAGGGGAACCCACAGCAGGCTGGAATGATGTAGTTAACACTCCTGAAAGCACCTGGTGGAGCAAGACTGGATCCGTGGCAAAGCGTGAAGCAATCCAAGGGTTGCAAAACAGAAGGGGCAATCCAAAAGCAAGTCCAGAGTACAAATAGATGTCAGATGTCCGGGAAATCCGAGAGCACGCCAGAGTCCAAGGGTAATCCAAGAGCAGTTCCAAAAAACGTTCCGAGGTCGAAGCAAGGAGAGAAAACAAGAAGCAAAGGTAACGCCTGGCAGTCCTCCGTAGAAGTAGCTGTGAAGCAAAGAGTCTTGTTTGCCGGCTTCTTTTGAAGAGGCGAGCGGTATCACGTGACTGCTCGCGCACGTCGCGTGGAGCGCAACGTGGCCAGCGATTGGGGCTGTCGGTACGTCCTGGTATCCTGGCGTTGCCGGCTGTGCTGGAGGCGCCATGGCAACCGCCAACGTGGAAAAGGGCGAAAAGAGGCAGGTCCGCCCAACATGGTATTCCGCCTGCCGTGTTTTCCCCGCTGGTGTGAATGGGAAATACGACGGCGAGAAGCGCCTGATAAAGGAGACAGGTGTGAGGGGGGAAGTGAGAGATGGGTGGCGTGAGAGGGCGTGACAGAGCCCCCCCTCAAAGGCCCACGACCGCGTGGGCTGGAAGGATGCTCCCGGTGAAACCGGGCCACCAGGCGGGGAGCGTGAACATCCCGGGAAGCAACCCAGGAGCGGTCCTCAGGGCCGTACCCCCTCCAGTCCACGAGATACTGTAATCCGCCCCTGTAAATACGGGAACCCAGAATAGCCCGCACCTCAAATACATCGGGGGACAAGACAGAGACAGGGGCAGGAGGGGTAGCCAACCGGGTAGCACCAGGGCACGGTTTAAGCAGGGAGACGTGAAAAACCGGATGGATCCGCCAGGCGGGGGGCAACGCCAGGCACATAGCCACCGGGTTCAGGACTTTGACCGCCTCATATGGACCCACAAACCGAGGGAGAAGTTTGCGACAGCCAGGGATGTGTAAATGGCGGGTAGAGAGCCAAACCCGGTCCCCCACCTTGTATGCAGGTGCAACCGCCCTCTTCCTGTCAGTAGTGGTTTTCATGGAGGATTGGGCCTCACGCAGGTGGACCAATGTTTGGGCATGGACCGAGACCAAATCCCGAGCGCAGGCTGAAGCGGCGGGGGTATCAGAAGAGGAGACGTCCGGAATGGGAAGAGTACGGGGATGTTGGCCATAGAGGGCGAAGAAAGGAGAGAACCCAGTAGCAGAGTGCAGTGTATTGTTGTAAGCAAACTCGGCGAGATGCAAGAGGTTAAGCCAAGTGTCCTGATACTGTAACGTCAGGCAGCGTAGATACTGCTCCAATGACTGATTGACCCTCTCGGTTTGCCCGTCGCTCTCAGGATGGTAAGCAGAGGAATAATGAGCATCAATACCCAACAGAGAGGTGAGGGCCCGCCAGAATCGGGAGGTGAACTGTGTACCTCGATCGGACACCAAAACATGGGGCAGGCCAAAGAGACAGAAGACAGACCTAAAGAAATGCTTGGGTAAGACCGGGGCTGAGGGTACCCCCTTGCATGGTACGAAACGGGCCAGTTTGGTATAGGAGTCGACAACGACCCAAATAGTATCGAAACCCTGTGTACGTGGCAGGTCGGTAATCAGGTCCATTGAGACCGTATGCCAAGGACGTGGAGGAACCGGGAGAGGAAGAAGAAGACCCAAAGGTCGGCCCCTGCGTGACTTGCCCTGGGCACAGACTGAGCAGGTGTTGACGTAATTTTGTACGTCGCGTTTCATAGTCGGCCACCAACACCAGCGTTTGAGTAATTCCAAAGTACGATGCTGCCCGGGGTGACCATTAATGGCAGCATCATGAGACCACTCCAACGCCAGGTTCCTGGTCTCGCTTGTGGGAAGGAAGAGCTTCCCGTGTACAAAGGGCAGCCCATCCTGCATGACCGGATCCCATTCTGTTAGTGACTGTGGATAGCGGGAGACCCACTGTCGTATGGCGGACTGTAAGGAAGGTGATGGTGTGCAGACACAAACTACATGAGTCTCACTCAACAAGGTTTCAGGGAAGGATGGGAGAACCTCCCCCCCAGGGGAACGAGACAAAGCGTCTGCTGCTTTCCCATGCCCGACACCAGGTCTATGTTTGACCACGAAGTCGAACGCGGCAAAGAAGAGATGCCAACGTACTTGTCGGCTGTTTGTACATTTCAGGGAGGCAAGGTCTTGGAGATTCTTATGATCGGAGAACACCACCGTCTGGTGTTTTGCGCCCAGGAGGTGGTGTCTCCAGGTCTGTAGGGCGTCCTTAATGGCCAATAGTTCTTTTTCTGTGACTGTGTAGTGCAATTCGCTTGCCGTGAACTTACGAGAGTGAAATGCAACCGGATGCAAACGACCAGTGGTAGGACATGGTTGGGACAGTACAGCTCCTAGTGCATAAGAGGATGCGTCTGCCTCGAGGACAAACGGGAGTTCAGGGTCAGGATGTTGTAACACCGGGGCAGTGGTGAACATAGTTTTCAGGGAGTCAAAGGCGTTTTGTTGTTTCACGGACCAGACATAGGGGACTGAAGGGCTAGTGAGCGCAGTGAGTGGTGCTACAATAGAGGAGAACCCAGCTATGAATCGTCAGTAAAAGTTGGCGAAACCCAAAAATGATTGCAGTTGCTTGAGCGTGGTCGGAATTGGCCATTCGTTAATTGCCCGGACTTTGGACTGATTCATAGAGAGACCCCCAGGAGAGATATGGAACCCCAAGAACTCAACCTGACTGGTGTGGAAAATGCACTTCTCGGGTTTAGCAAATAGTGTGTTGGTTTAAAGACGCAACAACACTTCCTTGACATGCGTGATGTGTTCGTCAAGGGAGGAAGAGAAAACCAATATGTCATCCAAGTACACTACTACGTAAGCGTTCAGGATATCGCAACATATGTCATCCATGAAGCGCTGAAACGTAGCAGGAGCATTACAGAGGCCAAACGGCATAACTGTATACTCAAACAACCCTTGACGTGAGCAGAAGGCCGTCTTCCATTCGTCTCCCTCTCGCATGCGTATGAGATTGTATTCTCCCCGCAGATCCAGTTTAGTGTAGATTGTGGCATGAGTGAGTTTGTCTAACAACGGGGTAATGAGAGGTATAGGATAGCGGTTTTTTACCGTGATGGCGTTCAAACGCCTGTAATCAATGCAAGGACGGAGATCCCCTTCCTTCTTTGGCACAAAGAAGATAGGACTTGCAGCTGGGGATGTCGATGGGCGAATGTGACCCAGACGCAGGGCCTGCTGTATGTATTCTTGCAGGACTCGTTCTTCTGTCTGGGTTAGGGAGTAGATCCGCCCCTTTGGGATGGGGGCGTCTGGGACTAAATCAATGGGGCAATCGTAGGATCGATGCGGAGGAAGACCTTCCGCAGAGCCTTTGTCAAACACAGCCCGAAATTCAGAATATTCAGGAGGTATGTTGTACATGACCGCCCCTATCATGTGAGTGTCCTGGGCGTCGGATCCATCTTCTATGGTTAAAGAAGCGACTACCCCGAGAATGTCTGCGGGACTAGAAACCCGAGGTGTCTCAAGCAGACAGTAATATTGGCACGTTTCTGATTCAAAGGACACCTGACCCGTGCCCCAGTTTATCAGGGGGTTGTGCCTCTTTAGCCAAGGAATGCCCAGGATAACACCGAACTGAGGCGTGGCTATGAGATCAAATGACATGGTCTCTCTATGGACTTCCTGTATGACTAATTCCATAGGGGCTGTCTGTTGTAAGATTGGTCCAGAGGCTAGGGACGTCCCGTCTACTGCATGAACCGGTTCGGGGTGTTTCTTTTTTATCAGAGGTAAGTTTAGCGAACTGGCTAGAGCTATATCAATGAAGCAGCCTGTTGCTCCAGAGTCGATCACTATTTGTACTGCATGGGAGACCCCTGCGGCTGGGTTTAAGGTAGCCTGTACCACCACAGGTCGGACGGGACCAAAAGCTGGATCAGAGGTATTTTGTATAGGACTCGCCCCAACCCCTGATCTCAAGGGCGAGTCTTCGGAAAACCCGGAGCTTTGTTCCTTGGCCGGCGGGGACACTCCTTTACAAAGTGTCCGTTGAGACCGCAGTAGAAGCAAGCGTTGTCCGCCCTTCTGCACTCTCGTTCGGCATGAGTATTAGGACTGCGTACCCCGCCGATCTGCATGGGTTCAGGTAGGGTGCCAGATGAGGATGAAGGCGTGGTCTGGGATAACCCTGCTACCCCCTTACGTTCTGCCCGTCTGGCGTCAATTTGCAAGGTCAAATCGACTAGATCGATATATAGTGAGGGAAGAGAAGGCACCACAGATAAAGCGTCCTTCATGGACCCACAATCCCCTATAATAGACCACTGCTTTCTTGTTCTCTGGCCATGAAGTCTCAGTAGCGAGTTGGTTGAACTTGGTGATATATTCAATGAGAGTGGATCGGCCTTGAGTAAGATCTAAGAGTTCCATGTCTCTGGATTGGGCTTTATATCTAGTGTCAAAAACCTTGGCCATTTCTTGGGTCAATAACTCAAAATCATACAGAGCAGGGTGGTTGCTCTCCAACAATGGATTAGCCCATGTGGCTGCCACACCCGACAAATGGGATAAAAGAAAAGCCGCCTTAGAGACAGGATCAGAGAAGGCCTGGGGTCGGCATAAGAAATGCAGTTTGCACTGATTTATGAAGGTGCGATATTTCAAGGGATCCCCCTGATACCTCTCAGGGGCTGCTAGAGGAAATGGGGTCTGAACCACCACAGACGGGGTTGGCGGAATGGGTGGTGTGACGGGAATCGGATTTTGGGATGGGGCAGCATCGCCGAACTCGGCGTCAACAGGTAATGGATGTCGTGTGCTTTGCATGGCGTCAAGACGGTGGTTCAGTGCAGTGGTGGCAGATGCCAGGTCAGTGCGGAGGGCAGTGGTAGCAGCTGCCATATCTGTCCTAAGCAATGTCACTGCTTGCATTAAAGCGGTCACAGGGTCCCCGGCAGAAACATCCATAACTGGACGACCATAAGGCTTCACAGTCTGTTCTAACTTGATGGGTCCGACTTGATGGTCGTGCAGTTATGTAATGCCTCCGTCCCCAAGTACCGCTCGAGCAGAAAGTAAATTACTGCCCAAGCTATCTTTGAGGCCACAGGTGGGAGTGTTGTCGTCAGCCTGGTATCGGGAACGCCGGAAGGACCCCTGAGTACTGTAAGGCAAAGGGTTATAATCAAGGAAAACACTCAAAAAGGCAATTGGCAATGGACAGAAGGAGTAAACAAGATGCAGTGACACCAGCTTACCTAACAGGGGTGGAGTGTAGGTAAGGAACCTATGCAGGGGAACCCACAGCAGGCTGGAATGATGTAGTTAACACTCCTGAAAGCACCTGGTGGAGCAAGACTGGATCCGTGGCAAAGCGTGAAGCAATCTGAGGGTTGCAAAACAGAAGGGGCAATCCAAAAGCAAGTCCAGAGTACAAATAGATGTCAGATGTCCGGGAAATCCGAGAGCATGCCAGAGTCCAAGGGTAATCCAAGAGCAGTTCCAAAAAACGTTCCGAGGTCGAAGCAAGGAGAGAAAACAAGAAGCAAAGGTAACGCCTGGCAGTCCTCCGTAGAAGTAGCTGTGAAGCAAAGAGTCTTGTTTGCCGGCTTCTTTTGAAGAGGCGAGCGGTATCACGTGACTGCTCGCGCACGTCGTGTGGAGCGCAACGTGGCCAGCGATTGGGGCTGTCGGTACGTCCTGGTATCCTGGCGTTGCCGGCTGTGCTGGAGGCGCCATGGCAACCGCCAACGCGGAAAAGGGCGAAAAGAGGCAGGTCCGCCCAACATGGTATTCCGCCTGCCGTGTTTCCCCCGCTGGTGTGAATGGGAAATACGACGGCGAGAAGCGCCTGATGAAGGAGACAGGTGTGAGGGGAGAAGTGAGAGATGGGTTGCGTGAGAGGGCGTGACAATATGCAAAACTAAATGCACCAGTACCGCGTACAATATATTAGGTTATGGGGCCTGCTCTTAAGAGTGTGACCAATACTGAACCAGCAAACTATATTACCAAATTTGGTAAAAGCTCTGAAGCAATTCTAGCTAGTATCTCGACCAATATTGAAAGTCTATTGAGGAACACAAACAAAGTAAAAAAATAGCTGCTTGATCTGGATTGGATTGCGACGGTTAATTTATTCCACTCTTACCTTTCAATGAACCACCTCATACATGATCATAAAAAAGAGGGATGCTTTCACCAATTTTTATCATGTTCCCAAATTGATACTATAGAGATATGCTTATGGGACTATTTTGGAATTTGCTCCCGACTAGAGAAATCCAATTTAGGAGAAAGATAATCTCTGAACAGAATACCAACTGTAGATTCTGTAATTTTACTGTGGAAACTATTAAGCACCTGATTCTACACTGTAAAAGCCCAAGCCACCTCAGGTTGAAATTTTTGAGGAGACTACCAGTGTTTAACTCTATCTGGTCTGATGAAATTGTATGGCATCAATGTCTAAATATTCAGCATGCCCAGGACGGTTTGGTGATATCCGCTTTTATTAAAAGTATCAATTTGTTTAGTTTAGTTTAGTTTATTTATTTATAATGGCACCAGACACAGGAGCATCACGGTGCAGGATACAAGGATACGTTCAGCTTAGTTACATGGGTACATGAAATGCATAAGCAACAATAAGAACAAGAGATACATCAGCATAGATACAATGTAAATTACATGAACAATTAGATACTAAAGTGATCGCAGTACATCAGAAAGGATGTCCAAAGGGGTCTAGCACTTGATAAGAATCAATATGCAGATGCAGAGGTTATGCCTGATGGAGCATATAGGTAGTCAAGTGAGTGTTGTAGAGTAGTTATAAAGTTTAAACAAATTTAATGCTCTTTTCCCTTTTCTTTTCTAAATATGTTGAATGTAATAACTATGGATCACTTGCTTGTTTTACGGAGTTAATGTTTTTCTTTTCTTCACGATTTGGTTAATCTACTGATCATGTTTAATGTATGTTTTTACTATATATGTTTATAAAGGTTTGTTTATAAACCATATACAACAACAACACAAAATACTCAAATACACAAATACCTGCACTCTATGATAAATTGAATGTTACTTCCAACAAATAATCATCTTCAGGGAGCCTAGGGTTTGTCACCAATAACCATATACATTCTCTACTCTTTGCTTGAGCAAATAATCACCACAGTGGTCTGTGAAATGCTACCGTAAATGGGCAGAATAATATTTGGCCTCCAGTCTGTGGTATGATATGGACTTGGTGGTCCATTGCCTGAAGCCAATATGCATATGGAGATTGAGTGTTTGTCCCAATTTTTGGATGAATCCATACTTCGGTCCACAATTCCTGCAAACACTGACCCTAATCTGCTCCTCATTTAAAAAAAACCTTTACACTAGCTCATCACTAAAAAAAAATGTTAATTATTTCCACTAAATTCATTCCACCCTCCACAAAAATTAGTTTGTATACAGGCACTTAGAAGAGTACATTTGTCTTTGATCAAACAGCACTCAATCGCTTCCATCCAGTTTCTCCTCACCCACCCCAACTTAAACCATGGAATATCAGACAACTAATTCACTAATCTCTTCATATGCCTCGGATTTAATGGTTA
This sequence comes from Ambystoma mexicanum, assembly GCF_040938575.1. NCBI lineage: Eukaryota > Metazoa > Chordata > Amphibia > Caudata > Ambystomatidae > Ambystoma > Ambystoma mexicanum. Next base: position 723,258,435 of record NC_090932.1, read on the forward strand.
GCTTGGCTGCCTCTCATACATTTGTTTTTTTTCCACATTTCCATTATAATTTGAAATAAACTCTGTTTTTCTCCACCTTTTCCATCCCAAATACTATAAATTCTGCTAAGAATTACAAACTGCATGAGGAGGAAGCCCAGAGAATCCACTTTCACCAACATGACTGCAAATCTCTGGAGCTCACTCCCAAAGAACATTGCCAACTTTGCTCCATCACTGATTTCTGCAATCACTCCTTTGCCACAAGCTCCTTCCTCCTACTCCTCAAGTACTCCCTTGTGCACCCTCTCCTCAGAAAGCCTTCTGCTGACCCTCCTGTCTGGCAAACTGCGACCCTTATCTTCATTACCCCCTTCCTGGGCAAACTCTTGGAGAAGCTTGCCATCACCCAGCATATCCACCACACTGAATCTGTTGGTTGACTCCACTCCTGAACATCCGTAAAGACTTGCTCTCTAATCGCGATTCCAACTCTCCTTCCATTCTCATCATTCTTGACCTGTCCTCTACCGTTGATATGGTCAATCATGCCACCCTCATAAATAGGCTCTGTTATACCCTTTGCATAATGGGCCTGGCTCTGGGTTGGTTGACCTCCTTCCTCTCTGACCGACCTTCCAGGTTCAACTGGGCCCTTTTCTCTCCCCATCACACTCTCCATCTGCGGTGTCCCTCAGGGCTCTATCCTGTTGCCGTGGCTCTTCAACAACTACCTTGCCCCTCTAGCCCATTTGATCTCTGCCTTCTCTCCTAACTTCCAGTGTTATACGGATGACATGCGGCTCTCCTTCAAGCTTTCCACCAGTGCCACCTCTTCTTCCACTCTCATTCCTGGCTCTCTGTCTCCTATTCAGGCATTGTGCATTGCTAACGATCTCTGACTTAATGCCAGCAAGACTGAGATATTTCTCATTGAGACGCCACCTCCCTCGTTCCCTCCTACTCTATGGGTGCCCTCCATGGCTCCCTCCCCTCATCCTCCTATGTGGCAAAAAACATTGGTGTCATCTTCAACTCCTCTCTCTCCTTCTCTCCTCACATCACGGACCTTGTCAAGAAGGCCCACTTTCAGATGCACCTCCTTAGAGGACTTCTCCCTTTCCTCACCTTCCCCCAGAAACTCAATGTCTCCAGAGCTCTGGTCCTCTTCAGGCTGAAATACTGCAACAGCCTCTTTGTCAATCTGCCTAATTCATCCCTTCGCCCCCTTCAACTAATCCAAAATAAGACTGCAACACTTATCCTTGGACTTAAGCCCAGGGAACACATCTCTCCAACCCTAAAATCTCTCCACTGCCTCCCGGTTGCTGCGAGGATCAAGTTTGAGACCATCTGCATCATCCATAAGGCTTTCTGGGGCTGGGGGCCTTTGTACATTGAACTCTCTCTCCCTAAATAGCCCCCTGCTAGAGCCCTTCAGTCTTCTAGCTCCAATTCTCTGCAGATCAGATGCTTTTCCAAGCCGAGAGTGGCGGGTAGATCTCTCTCTTCCGTAGGAGCCTCCCTCTGGAATGGTCTCCCTTCCCCTCTGAGACTTGAGCCAGAACTCCTTCTGTTCTGGAAGCTTCTCAAGACCCTCCTTTTCTCTTCTTCCCTCCTTCCCTCTCCCCTCCCCTGCTAATGCCCCCCCCTCTGATGCATTGTGACTGGCTGTCTGGTGCCCTCTGATTCATACAGAGCACAGGCCCTCCTCACCGAGTCTACCCCAGCACTTCTCTCCCCTTAGCCCCCACCCATTAACCTGCACTTGACCCGGGTTCCCTCCTCTGCACTAGCATGACTGGGCCTGCACCACCTTGTGCCCTTCAGCCCCATTCTAGCATTTGCTTGTGGACCTTCACTCCCTGCACTTCTGCTTTCCCCTAGCACTTGTCCACCTGGCCACCCCTTAGCATTCGTCTAGCCCAGGGGCCCTCTTCCCCCTTCCTCCTCTCCCCACCCAGCACTTACGCATTCTCCACTCTGACCTGCACTTCCTTACCCTCCTTAGCACTAGCTTTTTGCACTCTGACTGGCACTTCCCACCTCCTCCCCACTCCCCCGCACGTCCTGTTCTGCACTTGCATGTCACAAGGCCTAGTAGGACCATTTTTGTTGTTGTCATCTGTTCCCCCTAGCCCCACACCCTCTGCATGTGTCTTGTTGCACCTTGGAACACCTTTTGCTGTATCAGCGCATTATAAATACTCAAAAAAATAAATAAATAAAGGGAGTTTGATGCTTCAGGACCACCTCATCTTCCAGACACCCGACTATTTACTTAACTGTAAGAAATCATTTTCATCAATAACTTCTCCACTTACCCCACACCCTGCATCCAACAAAGCGAAAAACAAAAACATTTTGCATCCAAATATTATGATCCCTAAACTGCGACTGGTGATATTTGTCCTTCACTGTTGTTGACCTCCCAGGTTTTCACCTTGCGGTCCTTTGCTTGTGCATGATCTTAAGCTGGTCAGATGGCACAGTGAGCTACGTGCTTGCCCTTGATGTCTCAATGCAGCCTGCTGTGGCAGGTTCAAATCCTGGCAGAGTCAACTGAACCTTTCATCCTTCTGAGGTCAATACATTGAGTAACGCTCTGTGGGATAACAATGACTTCTGTTATTTAAGCACCCTGAGACCTGTGGGTGTGTAGCACTATATATGAAATCTATTATTATTGAGTAGCTCCCCATTAAGGTTTCCCCCTTTCAAAACACCCTATGATAATATGCTACTGAACAGTGTTTTGACCCTGGACCGTGTCATGATTGCTGCCCATAATGTGTTGTTTTTCTTGGATGATATATCAATGGTTGCACCCTGCAGCACCCTGCTGTCCATTGATGTATGCCCTACTGACTGCACCCAGTGATGTTATGCTAATATTTGCTTGCCATCTAAAACTGCTCCTGGACCACACCATGCGATATTTCCCCCAGTGAAGCTTAGCTCCTTTTACTACTGCTAATGATCTCTTGTTGCTGATTGAGCTATTGATCCATGAATGCACCCTCTGTTACCTGATCCCCATTAATACATGATCCTTTGGCTCCAAGAAAGGATGAGCCTGCTTTCGGTAAAATCTGGGCTAACTTCCCAGAACGATAAGATGAAATGACTAATAGCAAAGGCATTTCCCAAGAAGATAGTTCCGAAGGCCTTTCCTCAGTAGATATATGTATAGTCTATTGTGCTCTCTGTAGATTGAACAGCTTCTAACGCCTGCTCAAGCTAATGGAGGAGCTTAAATACGTGGCGATGATTGGCTGTGGATAGGGTTGGTTGGAGTTTGGAGGACGGGAGGACCCCTGAGCTAACTGGTGGTTGATTTGTTGCTGTAGTATATGCTGCAGCCTAACACATGGTTTGTCTGGGAACCAAAACTCCAAGATTCCCAATGAATGTTTATGGAGAAGGAGGGTTGACAAACCTTGTTGAGTAGAGGCGCTGGTGGTTGGTTTTAACCATTCTGCTAGGCCTTCTGGTTTATTCTTTTAACAACATTAAACCTTCACTGATGACAACAAATCAAGAGTTGCTCAATTCTTTCAAAAACCAAGAAGTAAGAAAGCAATGGTCATATTTAATGGTTAAAACCAACCACAGGCACCTCTACTCAACAGGTTTGTCAACCCACCTTCTCCATGATGATTGATTGTGGCCACAGTTCATCAACTTGCCAAGCCGCATCCTGCCACCATAGCCGGGACCTTCGCTCTGCACATGCTCACTCAATAAGCCTGCTTTTCTAGATCTTGCATTGGATTGCAAGGTACCACTCAGGTGTCAACACTTCCAAAATGTAACCATTTTTTAAAATATATTTTATTGTATAGGATCGCATGTGGAGAAAGAATCGCTCTGAAAATCCCAATTCTACCTGCATTGGGACTGACCTCAACAGAAACTTTGCTAAGGGATGGGGTAAGTTTTATTGGCTTGTAGATTGTAAAAGTAGAAGTCTTTATAATGCATACATTGTTATCTCACAATTCTTCCTTATTCACATATACTAGTAAATCATGCCACCGAATTGCGTTGCCTTGAAAAATATTGTCAAAAGGCAATAGGTCTTTCTTTTCCATAGATTATAGTGTTTGCTTATTTATTGATGTGTACGTTTCTTGTTTGTGCCATGTTTGGATGTATCAATGGGTGAATGGTTGCATACACACATGAGTTTGTGTGTGGTTTGATGATAAGTGGAAAGAGGGAGTGTTGGGCCAAGTCTTCGAAATTAAAAAACGGTATACTATCCTTTTTTGACCAAGAGTACTTCTTCCATCTGTCGGGGCTTTGCTTTAGGTTATCCTTTACCTACATCTGAGGTGGAACCTCTGGAGAATCAAGGTCTTGCATGTGAGGATGAATTTGTTTCGGGAGATCTTGTTGGACAACATCAGGTGGCCAACAAAGAGCAATGTAATGATACAAAGTCCCTGTTTTAGAGCTTATCTGCTGTCCTCAACCAGCATTTTGATTCGAGGGGAAAAGGGTCCTAATCTGTCATATACCAAAACTCATCTAACATTGGACAGTCAGACCTCTAGGACATTTTCATTGTGAGTAGGAAGTATGTTGAATGACTCAAAGGATGTGGTCCTTAATCATTCTTGTTTGTTTTATTTATAGGCAAGAATACCCTCTTTGCAGAACCTGCATTATAACGATACACAATTTGTGATGGACACTCACACTAAATTGGTTATTCAGCATGTTCAATCCAGTGTAATTGTTAATATAATTCTCGCTAAGGAGGAAACTTTTTTTTCATCTCTGGGTTGTGATGTGTTTCATTTTATGATGCAACGAGTGGATAAACAGAAAATTGGGATAAAGAAGCATGCCCAGGATTGGACCATTATTACCTCAATTGGCCCAAGCAATAATGGTGATAGAATAAAAGCTCTGAAATGCACCTTTTTTAAAAATAAAAACCGTTATTTAACATAGTGGCAGACATATTACCTTCAACACGTGTTTCATAGACGAGTAAATTACAATATTACATCAAGTAAGTATCATTTTTCTACAGCAGTGTCAGAAGTTAAATTACATTATATAAATTAGTTTAAATTGTCACATATTTTACTGTACTTCATTTATCCTCAACAAATAATCTTGAAACGTGCCCCATATGTGCTTTGGTCTGCATCGAGGCACAATCCTTGAAATATAGCCTTCCTCCCTCTCATTAACATAAGTTCATTCTTTAAGCCATTCGGGAAGTCATTGGGGGTCGTGCTAGATTTCCAATATTTCAGAATACATTGTTTGGCAATTAAACAACCCAAATTAAAGAGTCTACAGATCTTTATTGTTACTTTCCCAAATTCTCCCAACAGATATTTGGCGGGCGAGAGTGTAGCTGGTATTTCAGTAATGTCAAATGGGGCATCTTCCAGTTATTGCCAAAATCGGGTGATCCGCGGGCAGTTTCAATACAAATGAAGGGAATCTGCATCAGTCGCACCGCACTTCATGCAATCGTTGCTGCCATTTGGTGCAAATCTGGAGACATGTGCAGGGGTGTAGGATAGATGATTCAATCTTTTAAATTGTATGAGTCTGAACTTTACATTGAGGAAAACATCTTTTGTCAAGCGACACCAGCGTTGCCATTGCTCATCTTGTATTGTTGCGCTGAGACATTTTTCCCATTTCACTTTGGATCCGCTAGTAGATCCTTGACTAACTTGGCATGCTTTATATAGTCTGCACACAAGTCTCCTAGAATCTCCGTTGTGTACTAACATTTCCATTGGATCGCAGATATCTGGTTCCTGGGTTAACGAGGGCCACCGGCGGCGGACCGCTGACCACATTCTGATATATTGGAATTATCTGATTGGGTTGTTGCCCAGTTTAGCCACAAATTCTTCAAGTGTAATGAATGTCCCGCCTGGGAACAAGTCCTGTAGAGTCATCTCTCCCTCAACATCCCACATATTTTTAATGTCCTTGTCATATGTCGGGTGTAACCCTGGGCAGTTCCATAATGGAACCAGTCAGCAGTATGGTGACAGTACGCCTAATCTCATAAACAGTCTTGACCAGGTGTTCACTGTTGTGCAGACTGGGTCGAATGAGCATGCATCTCCATGTTGATCAGCTAGAATGATCGATTTTAAATTTGTAGGTGAAGCACTGTATGATTCTAGGGCTTTGGTGTATTGAAGTATCATTGCTGAAGTACCAATGGCCTGCGAATTGTGCTTGTGATACCAAATTATAGAGCTCAAAGTCTGGCGCCGCTAGGCCACCTTGTTCGAACGGTTCCGTCATCCTCTCCCATTTCATTCGTGGAGCTCTCGTACCCCATATATATTGAATTTCTAGCGATCAGAGTTTATTAAAGAATGCTCGTCCCAGCCACACTGGGATATTGCAGAAATAATATAGCAATTTGGGGACCACCACTATTTTAGGTAATGAGAGCCTGCCATATAATGACATAGGGAGCTTTGCCCATAATTGTAACTTGTTTGCCAGTGTGTCTAAATATATTTCATGATTGTCGGTGAGTAGAGAACAGTATGTATGGGAGATCAGTATGCCCAGGTATTAAAGTTTATGTGAAACCCAACGGAAACCCGGCGGGTCTGTCGGAATCTGTGCAGCGTCAGTTAGTGGGAATAATTATTTTTTCTTCATTGATTCGGTATCCGGAATATGTTGTGAATCTACGGATTTTCTGCATCACTGGAGCTATATTTTGTTCCCGATTGCATATATATAAAAGCGTATTGTCTGCATATAGGGATATAAACTGTGGCGGACCCGCTATTTGAAGGCCCCTGTGTCCGTGTTTGTCTCGCATTATTCGGGCAAGAAGTTTGATTGTCAGTGGAAATAGCAGTGGGGATAATGGGCAGCCCTGCCTTTTGCCTCATCTCAGAAAGAAGGCAGGCAAAAGCGTGCCATTGGTGCAGACTCTGGCGGATGGTTTGATGTATAATAACCATATATATATTCTATGAAATGGCCCCCAGTTGCATATGGCACAGGACAGCGAAAAGAAACTGCTAGGAAACCAAGTCGAACGCTTTTTCTGCATCGAGTGAGGCCACTACTGCCTTGGCCTTTGGGTTTATTTGGTATATGATACCAAACAGTCTACGTTTGTTAAGTGCAGTTGAGTGCCCAGGGATGAATCTGAAGTGGTCCGAATGCACCAACGTTGACATGTATGGTAAGAGGCGGGTGGATAAGATTTTGGCAAAGGTTTTTGTGTCAGTGTTAATCAATGACAATGGTCTGCATGAGGCCATCTCAGACGCCGGTCTGTTAGGTTTTAACAGTACCATGATGACGGCCTGCAGGGACTCCTGCCATACCAATGGCAATTTAGGTACTAGTATTAGTCTGAGTTCCTTATATAGTTCGATTCCTATCCCGTCCAGGCATGGGGCTTTTCCCAGATGAAAGAGTCATTATTGCTTCTGTTATTTCTTCAGGCGTGAATGACTGGTTAAGTATCGATTGTGTCTCAGGGGAGAGGTATGGTAGCAAAATCTCTTCCAGATAGCACGATAAATCTCTGTCAGTACATTCATCTGCATTGGCGTATAGTGTTTCATAGTATTGATGGAATTTGCTGTTTATTTCTTTGTGCGTAGTTAGTAGGTTGCCTGAATGACATCTAATCCCAGTGATGTGTTGTGTACTGTTTTCCGCCCGAATCACGCCCGCTAGGAAGCAACACAGTCTGTTTGCCTCCCTGTATTGCTGTGCCTGGATGGGTTGATTCATCAGTTGGACATCCCTTTCAGCCAGGTCTCTGAACTTTAATACGTTTGCTTTAATAGGTCCTAGCAGAGCTTTGTTCTGTGTGGTGCTATATTCGTTTTCAAGTTGCCTCAAATCTATTTCCACCACTCCTAGTTCTTTTCTCGTTGCTTTCAGACCACCCAAAGTCATTGAAATAATTTCTCCCCGCAGCCATACCTTGAATGTTTCCCACACAGTGGAGTAATGAGGTACATATCCCCAGTTTCTCTGGAAGAGATCCTTAATCTTATCTCGTAGTACCTCAAGGAAACACCAGGGACTTTAATTGGTTAGTTGTATTTTTTATAGGTTATTTATAATGTGCTGAATACCCAGAGATTTCTAAATGTGGACCCGGGAATCGAACCTGTGTTGCTCTGCATCGTCATGCTTGCAAGGCGAGCACATTGCCACTGAGCTATCCTCTTGAGACCTTCCAATTTTATCAATAATGACACTGGTGAATGATGAGAGACAGTTCTAGGGTGTATCATGCACTTTCGGTCTTGCGGCATCAGCCCCACGTAGACCAGCCAAAAGTCGATCCTGGAGGGTGCATCATAGACCGATGAGTCACACATGTTAGGGTTACGATCTCTCCATACATATACCAATTCCATTTGCAACATAATTTGTCGTACCATGCAACCGTATTTGTTAGGTCACGTTGGGTATCTCTTGATCGGTCCAGAACACAGTCCAGGATGGTATTAAAGATGCCTACCCAGATAATCGGAGAGTGACATCCCCCAAGCAGGATCTCCATTATCTGACCATAGAATTTGGGGCCATCGAGATTGGAGCCATATGTGTTAACTAATAGTATATCCACGTCTGAGATCTTCCCCCATAAAATCACATACCCCCCTAGCAGGTCTATGCTTCGTCTATCTTCCTGAAAGCACAATGAATGGTGCATAAGTGCCATCACCCCTCTAGCCTGTATTGAGTAGTCAGTATAACCCCACTGGTTCCCCCACCTGGACGCAAATTCCTTATTACGTGCGCCTTGGGCATGGGTTTCCTGTAGCATTACTACCTTAGGTGCATGACAGGTTATATATGCTAGTACTTTTCTTGCCTTAATAGGGTTGTTCAGACCACGGACATTCCATGATAAAAAGCGGATCTCGTCACCTAAAATATCAGATTTGCTTCATATAATGGACACGTCTCGCTTGTATAATTAACAGGAGTTGTATTCCTGTGTTGTTTTGGCAATACATCTGCGCTTTTTTAAAAACATATGAAGATAACTTTATAATTATTCAACACTCCCAACATTTGGTAACCACATCCATCATTGACCCCAACTTGATGTACATCATCTCTCCCTCCCTCATCATCTGCCCCAACTTGACGATGCATCCCAAAAAAAACTGTGGAAACTTCCTAGGGTGCGCTGCTACCAGTGGTTGTTGCTGTACAGCCAGTTGCCATGTGAGCAGCCTGTCCCAGATATACTAGTATTACACAACCAGTGTATATATATTTGGCAGGTGGATCTAGGTCGGCATCAGTGCTGATGCATGCCGACTTTGGCATCCAGCTCATTGTTATGTGGTCGAGGGCTGCGATTTTGATCGCAGTCTCGCCCCAGGAGAGGGATTGCTGCTTCAAACTACGTCATAGCCCCAGATGGGCTCTCAAAGGAATGTGCCCATACCCATGTTGGATTCTTAGCGTATCCCAGAACATCAGGGTGTACTGCACTTGTCTGATTTGTAATAGCTTCTTGAAAGAGGCATATGATTTACATAGAGCTTGTACATTGGCTGCAAGGTCTGGGTAGATATGAGTTTCATGAGCCTCATAGCAGAGCTTGCCTTATTCCCTGGACATTCGCAATATGAGATCCCTTTCTTGGTAATTGAGTATTCTCACTATGATGATGCAGGGGGAGCCCCCGGTTTAGGGATCAGAGGCAATACTCAACCAGCCCATTCCACCAAGAATTCCATGGAGCCCTTGCATGCCGCCTCGGTTATTCAGATTATACTTACATTATTTTGTCTCCAGCGCGATTCCAGGTCATCACATGTATTACGGATTTTGTTGACCTCCAGTTTCTGTTGTGTTATGTTGCGGTCATGTCTGTTGACCTTGTCCTCTGTTTCATCATTCCTGGTTTCTGCCTCGTTTATGCGGCCACTTTCTTTCTCCAATTTGGATTTTAATAAGCCAATGATGGGCGAGAAAGCCACTATGCATCACTGCCAATAGATGATCGTCATGGGTATCGTTGGAGGTCGAGGCTTGTTCGTCATTGATTACCGAATTTGCAGTCCTTGGGCTTTGGCAGAAGTATTGTTGAATTAGTCCATGGGCCCCTTCAGTTTCCCTCCAGTCCATTTCGTCATGTTCTCTGTTTTTGTAGTTGTTGTTGGCGCTCTGGGGTATTGTCTGCTGTGTGGACCAGATATCCGGTCTCCAAAAATGGACAGAGATTAACACCAGGGGTCTGTGATTGGGTTGATTGCCCAGTGTACTGGTAACGCTCTACCCCAAAGGCGACTACCGTGTTATGGGTAGTCAGGGAGTATGGACAATCCTCAACGCAGTCTGAACAGAGTAGGTGTGGTTGTAGCATCTGTGCTGTGGGCTGGAGTGCTGGACTCTGACTGTTGAAATTTTTGTAAATCACTGACTATTCTTTAAGGATGTCTAAGTTGTGATCCAGTTCCCAGAAGGCAGACAAAGGCATGATATTGTATGTATAATGGAAGCACGGTCAGCCAGTGTGAGTTTGTGTGTAGGCACACCAGTCTGTGTTCATGTGGTGTCCGGGAGCCAGGTGAGCACAACAGACAGCCCGTCTACTTGATGAGGCTAATCTGGTCCACCAGTGCTATCATACATGACATAATAGGGTTAAGGATGGTTGACTCAAATCAGTGGATCGGCATAGCATGATGTCAACAATATGCCGATGCGGATTGTAGCCCTCTGCCCATTTTACAGTTTCATTGGTCGAGCGTTCTCAAGTGGGAATGCCGGGTGGTGTCTAGCAATGTGGGATGTACTCGTTTGCTCCGGGCATAATGTCTCTCTATGTTATTGCACCCGTGTTATTGTTGTGGGGTGTAGCTTGTTGATCCCCCCGTGTGCTCTGTATTATGCAGCCCCAGCCTCGCGTGCCTCACCATGTGCCCGAAGTGAACAGCCAGACATTGGCGTCAAGCTCTACAAGCTTGTTCCGCCTTGTTTGAATGCTGGCGCTTGCTGGCAATGGGGTGTTACGGGCAACGGCCCTTCATCCAGGTTACCATCCTGCCAATCAGATGTTCACGGCCTGCAATCCTGGCCTGGGCGCGTAGTCAGACATGCCAGTGCGCTTGGAGCCGACAATCAGTCACTCCTCCTCTTCCCTCCACCTCTCCCTGTGGCGGTGCATAGCTCAGCTCCCACAGAGTGGTTCTACTCAATTATTGAACCGCTGGTGCCTGGATCCATCTACTACACAACAGCATCTTCAAAATGTGACTTAATGGTGTAAAACAGGATTTCCAGTATTACAGGATATTATGGTGCCAGAGCTCTCAACTTAGGCGCCCCCCCCCCCTGAAATGCATCTTTGATAATAACCCTCATAAATTGAATTTTGGAAAACCTTGTCCGCATACGACAGTCAAAGGACTGTGCATGGCTGCTATGCTCACTTGCTAAAGCTGAGAGGGGACCATGTTGTCTTTAATAGAGATTTAAGTATTATATCCTGGACCTATAAGGGCTGCTTTAGTTTTTAAGAAACGTATAATTCTTTCCCTATTTTAAGGATTTTTTTAGGGTAAATTGGAAGATTTATCATTGGTCAACATTTTTTGGCACCCCAAGAACAAAAAGGACAAGTAATCATGTTCGAATTGGCTAACTTGTTTTCTGCTTGGTATGGACAAACCAGTTGTGAATGGATAGTGCTAGCGCGGGACCTGAATTGTTACTGTCCAGTTACTAATTAAGCAGAAAGTTCTGAGTTCCAATACAGTACTTCTATGTCTGGAAAGGTCACTACTACTTGAATCAAACAAAACTCCAGAGTCTATCTATGGGGTGAATGGTAAGGTTAAGAGTCATAATCATGTACAATATACCTGGAATAATTCTAGTCACTCTTCTACTATTGATGTTTAATTTGGATAGCCCAAAATATTTAATCACTACAAAGAGTTAAAGCTAATTCTTACTGTTCTGAGTGGTCACTCTTGTCTTATTGCCCAGTTTAATCACAATGTACCCAAGTTAGATCGGGATTTGAGTCTTACTAAGTTCTAGCTACAGAGATCTAGCAATGGACTGGTATGGTCATCATTTTCCAGCACTAAGTTCAGTTGAAATGTAGGAACAAATCATTATGATGGTATTCTTCATAATTCATGTTACTTCAATTGAAATGATTTCACCAATGTCTATGAAAGGTGCCTATCTGGTAAGAGGTCATTAGATTCTACGGTGATTACATATCCACATGACATATGTTGAGGAAATAGATAATTTTAAGGCTTGAAACCCCACCCTGATTTATCTCCCACAAGTTACACTTCTTTGTAATTAATTTGAAATGGACAATGAATCAAAACTACAAAAACTTGTGAAATACAAAATGTATGACCTAATGCTCTAGGATATGCAATTTATGAGGGCTTTTGTGAGTAATAAGAATACAAATGAATTTTGGAAATGTTTAAATAATTTAAAAGACAAATCTACTGCTGCCCTAGGAAATCCAATTTCTTTCTCTTACCAACTAGGAGGGTGTTGAGGGGGGGGGGGGATTCTCTGCTGAAGACATAGGTATAAAAATGAAAAAGCTGGAAGCTCCTGCAGAATCAGGTTCTGATCGCTTACCTAGCTTGATCTATAAGTAAAACCCTGATTCGTGGCAGAGATTCTCACTAAACTATTTTGCAGAATTGCTTCCTCCTTTATTTTACCTTCTTCTTGACATGGATGTTAGATTGTCCCAGTCTTCAAGAAGGGCCTATTCCAGAAGTAAGATATTATCCTCTATATTATTGGATGATTTAGAAAAAGGAGACCTTAGTTTGGGAAACCTTAGAAAGCATCACATTAGGTTTTGAAAAGGCAAAGGTAAATTACTAAATTGTTTTACACTAAGGGTACTACAAGGTCGGGCTTGGGTGACATTTGATTTACACACAAGGAATTTCACAAGCTGTAAAAAATTAATTTAAAGAGCTGCAATTCTAATTAACTTGGTATCCAACAGGGGATATCCTGATTATTCTAACTTGGATCTACCCAAGGTAGTTATGAGAAACATAGAGCAATGTGAAGTCACACCAACAAACGTCTTGTTCAAAAGTATATTTCAAGCTTTTAATTCACAAACGTGAGTACGTTTAACACAAACGTGAGTACATTTAACAAATACATGGAATCCTATGCTTTAAACAAATGCATGGAGACAACAGAGATCAACTTTTTACCAAGTGAGTATATTTCATAAATATATGAAAAAGTCCTTTATGGAGACAACAGAATTCAACTTCGTTTAGTGAATGTCCTGGTTTGCCATTGAGATAAAAACCAAAAAGTTGAAGAAAAACACCAGAGCGTACTAATCAGTTCAATTGATTATGCAAAGATATAAATGCATTTGTACAGGTTTTGGGTGACATTTGAGACACACATATATGCTGCTCATGTAGACCTCTCAGTAGCATTCTACTGGGTAGTCACAGAGAACCTGTGGTGGGAACTGGCCTCTTGGGGAATTTCCAGGTGATCTATTAAAACTCATCCTGTTGTTGTACTCTGATACAAGGATTCAGATTTGCCTAAATGATACCAGGTCTCTTGCTAGAGTTATTTGCACATCCAATGGATTGCAGAAAGATTGTGTGTTGGCCCCCTGTCTCTTCAACCTATATATATCTGACCCGTCAAGAATGTTAGTTGAGGTATGAGCATTCACTGGTAGGCTGGGTAATTTACAGGTTGGTTGGCTGGCCTTTGCAGATTAAATTACTATAATGAATTCCACTCCCATTGGATTACAGAAGAGCTTGTCAGCTTTCAATCTATATGTCAAAGGGAATTACTCGTAAATCAATGTTTAAACATCTATAGTTACATTATTTTTTAATTAAATGAATTGCTGAATGAACGTTGTTGCCATTTAAAAGATAATGTTATTAAGTGTAAATAAAAATGGTTTATATGGTCTCTGAATGTGTTGTGTATTGTCTATGGAATTTCTAATAAATTGTAATAGTTAAAGGTTTTTTGTGAAACACATCACAATACCAAATGTAGCTCTGTTTGGGAGTGATAATTCAAGGGCATTGTAACCTGGGGACTACCACATCAGTCTGAGCAGCATCAGACTGACTATTGCCTTTTTGGTGCCTTGCTAAATCCGGTGAACATCGTTCTACATATTGCCCAGCAACGGTACCCATTTTGTACCATCTTAATGTCTCAGATTATGCTGGCATAGTTTTGTGGTGCCAATGGTGAATCCCCTATGTGCATGGCTAGTAAAAATGAAAGTCAAGCAAGACTTGAACGCTGCGTTGGAACTCTGGCATCATAAAGAGTGGACGCTATCTTTCAAGTTGCAGCATCTTATACTTCCACATCAGCAAGTGGAAGGCCAACCGCAAAAGAACACATGGATCACAAAGATATAAATACAATAACAAGTCAGAAAACGACCGACTGGGTCAATATAGTCTCCAATGTTATGCCTCACTTTGCTGTTATTTCAGACCCCACCTGCATCGTGATACTTCAAAGATTCCGATATGGGGGTAAAGGTCATTCAAGTTACAGTCTGATTTTTAGTGGAATTGATTGACATTTTCCCTACAACAAGACACCCTACTCAGGTATAATACAAGTTAAGAGACTCAGGTATGAGGCATCAAAATCAAGTGCAATTAAACCCCTTAAGTGCCAGGATATTATGCAAGTCTATGCAAAAAGGACGAGCATACTCGACTCAAGCAACTAAAAATGCAGATAAGAGAGCCAATCAAGTGCGACTTAGTCACGTTACTGCTTGAGGCACATCAACGAAATGTTTTATACCATCATATGAACATCACACATTAGTCTGCATACAATCCCAGGTACCCACCCCAGATATCAATGAACTTCTCATTCTTCCTTATTGTGTACGTTACTCTCTCCATGGTCGCTAACTTCCTAAATTCTCCCATCCAGACTTCCATTTCCATAGCACTATGCACTTCTGCTGCATCCTGTGAATGAGCCCACTTGGAATGCATGGTAGGCATGCTTGGCTCTGAATGGAAAGCTGGAAGTGCTGCCTGGGTGAATGTTCTGTGACAGTCGCTTGGTGCCTAGGAGCTGAATGAGATGGTGTGCCCAATCCATGTATCCTTGTGTCTGCACCTTGAACCTGTAACCTCAAGAAGTATATGAATATGCGTGGATCAACTGCCTGGGACTCCCGACTCTTTTGTAGTACCCGGCCGGTACAACTGGCAAATAATTTGCTTGGAGACTTTCCACCACTGTGTGAGCGGGCAGCAAAAGAGACACACTACTCCTCAGGCAGATCATACCACCTAAGAAGTGCCATCCAGCACCCTTAGGCCAGCTCTGGAATGCAGCATCAAAAGGTTGTTCGCATCAACTCAGCCTGTACTGTGGTGCTGGCTTCCTGTGAGTGCCCGGATTGCACCACCCTAAAAAAAGGTAAACCAGTGTCCAGGAGAAGAGTGCCAGCGCAGAGCCCTCTGAGCTATGAGAGTGAAGGAAATGCCCCCCTTAGTGCAGGAACAGCCCTCAAGCAGGGCAAGTGGCAGGGTAGCATCAACACCTGTGCCTATAAAAGCAGATCTTGCTCGTCTTCAGAAAGTAAACCCTCTCCATAAATCGAGAGCATTAGAGTTACTGGAGTGAGGGAAGTGTCCGCCACCCTGCAAGGAAAGCCCTCAGAAGATGTGTTGGGCAGGTGATCGTCCACCCCAGGGTCCACAGGCCAACTCTCATTGCTGTGTCTGCACAAGGGGCATTTACTTTGGCGTGGGAAAGAGCGGATGACTGTCCCTCATACAAAGTGACAACTTCAAGTGGCAAGAACAGGGGAGGTCAACCCAGCACAAACAGAGACAACCCTCTAAAGTGTGAGTCAGAACAAGGGCCCTGCTTCTTGAATTAGAATCTACAGTATCTCTAGTATTAACTTCCAGCTGTGAGGACCTTTTAGAGCTGTGGGAGGTGGGGGCACCAATAATCTGCTACCCAGTCACTGCTGACCTCTTAGCATTGAGGACTGAGAACTGCGTGCACCTCTAATTTGTGAGAACTTGTGAGAGTCCGGGTAGGTGAGATTGGGCTATTATCTCAGAGCCTGTCGTTCCCCAATATGGATACTCATCCAATACGAAGGGGCTTGTGTTTGGGAGCCGGATTAGACATCATCTGCCAGTGGGCAGGCATCAGCCCATCGGTGTCTTGACTCCATTTGTGTCTGTATTGAGCCACCTGCTGGGGATTTTGCTCTGCTGCCTAATTATTCATGATCTGCACCCCCCACCACACCCTGGTGAGTAGCACAGGAGGAGGGTATACCCTTCCCTTGTCCCTATTGTGACTATATTGCTGCCTTGTGCCTCATGCTACTAGAGTGTGCAAGCTCGCTTTCCACCTATAAGAGCAAGTGGCTTACCCATCCATGAATTTCTTTAACTTAAGTTCATGCCAGGGCTTACCTCGCATGCCCAGGCCAATAATGGGCCTGGTTGTTCTTCAAAGAGTGACTCCTGTGGCCTTGAAGTATCTCAATCCTTAAAATTGATAGAGTGCTGCCAATTCCTCAGAGAATGGCTCCTATCAACATCTATGCCAGTACCATACATGTCTATGACACCTGAAGACAAGTTCACAGGCTCTCACAGCAATGAGGCTTCACTGCCTTCAGTGGTGCTGGACCCTGGGTTTGTATGCCCACACAGGCCATTTCCTACCCTCTGATGAGATATGGACAACCTGGGGGCCAGAAGCTGCCCGAATTATATGACAGCCCAGGACACGTACATGGGTAATGCTTGAAAAGGGGCACATCATTCCTCAATTCTTCTGGTGGTGTTCATGTTGACCAAAAACGGCAGATAATGGGGAGGCTGGATGCACTGGCACCATTCATGAATGGTACTGGTGCATCCGACATGCTCTGCGGGTGGCGGATGGCGGTCCGCCCGCCAGGTCACTCGTAGGAACTCACAGTTTGCCGGTCCGGTAACTACGCTACCGGCAAGCTTCCCGGTACCGTAGTTAACGGACCGGCAAACTTGTAATGAGGCCCAATAATGTCTTACTTATTTTGATGAGTATGTGTAACCCTTGTTACCCAATAGTGAGACTGGTCCAGAATAGGCATCGTGTTTGTGAAATGCAAGCTGTAAGAACGTAGTTGGGAAGGATGAGTGCCTATGTTATGTTGAATGTATACAACCCCAAGGGCACAGCTTCACCAGGTTTCTCCCCAGACCAATAACCTTTTCCAGAACCGCTTGGCAGTGTTTTGGAATCATAGCAGGGAATATCCCAGGTAAATTGTCAGATGCATGCCACGCACCACCTCTTTTCACTCAATGAGAAAACAAAAACAGAAAGCAATCCAGTGCTAACATAAAACCCCCACCTACGATCTATAAAACCCACATTACTCTCCCTCAATACCCTACCTGATCAAGGACAACTATGGTCAGAATAAGGTTACACATTCTCGACTGGTCCTACTATTGGGCTACCAGGTTTGCACATACTCATTCAGATAACATTCAGATAACATAGCATTTTCCCGAACCCCTTGATCGTGTTCCAGAACATGAGTGAATACGTCAAAGGCATGACACAGAAATCCATATGTGTTCCTGCTCGCTGGATGTAATTTCATAACGTAGGGTCAAAATCTCTGACTTGAAACTTTGCCTTGGGATCATTATTGAGAGGTGTTATGTGTATGAGGCCATTAATAAAACATGAATAGTTGCATATATAATGTTCTACTGTATTTACAATTGCTTGTATCTGGATGGAAGTTTCAGTGTGAGGTTGGCTTCTGAACCATAGCCTTTCATTGTGTAGATCACCTCAGCTATTGGGGTATTTGTTGATAAACTGTTCAGTGTTTCAGTTCATCTTGTTAACTGTTTTAGAATAATTAGAGAAATGTCTCGCCTATACTAAATATATTGTTGTAATTGAAGGAACCTGCATCCAAAAGGCACTATTTGAAGACCAAGCCCTGAGTATGGGACACAAAATGAATTTTACAAAGACCAAACTATTTGTATGTGTATTTAAACTGGGAAACCTACCCCTTCAATTCTCCTGGGAAACATTGAAGATGAGAAGGTGGACTTCCATGACTACTTTGGAGTCCATCTAGATGAAAGAGGCTGATGGGGAAAACAGATTGATAAATTCATGCTCAATTTTACAAGCCAAGGTGGGGGGTCGGGATGGGGGCACAGCACAACGCTTTCTGAAACACTGGTGGGAAGACAACTCACCAAAGTTTGGAGATATTGCTGGTATGTGCCAACTAGTCAGCATCCTATGAATCTGAGCTATGGGCTCACTCAGATTTTAGGAAGCTGGAGCAGAAAGAGATAGGTATTATGAAGAAGATGTTTTCAATTCCAACCCCCACACCATCAATCTCGCCCCAATGGGGGTTAGGGGTGGATGGGGTAGTGTATGATACCAAACTAAAATCCCTTCTCTACATGTATAAGAGAATTACAAGGGGGTCCTCATGTAGCCACACATCAGCATTGGTTGATGTCCTTGCACAAAGTGGAGCAAAAAAGCTCCCTTGGGTCTGTCACGTTTCTGATCTAAGTGTGAAAATGGGGCTACCTTCGATTTTTTCCAGCATAAGCTCAGGGAATTCAATCCCAAATGCGTACATTTTACAGAAATATAAAGACTGGCACGACCAGCTGAAATTATCATCGATAGACCTCACAGGTATAACAGCGAAGTATCCAATACCTAGCAGCAAAAAATTGGAACGCCATCCCCACAGCCCTGAGAAATGAAAAATCCTATACTGTGTTCAGAAAAATGCTCAAAACGAAACTGTTTAATTAATCATTCCGCATAACCACCTGTACTCAAATCATACCAAGGCAATGTTCCATTGTAATCATTATAAGGAACTCTTAACTTTTCTTGCACGTCTATAATTCTTGTATGTAATTAAATAATGTAATCCTCAAGCATACTGTAACAAGAGCTACGATGCTCTAGGCCGCCCGGCGTAATACAAAAACATATAAATAAATAAATAAATCTTCCGCTTAAATCCCACTTTGGTCCACAAAAGTATCTAACGAATCCTGAAGGAAAGGAGGCAAAACCCCTGTTTCTGAATTCCAGGTTAGCCGTCTTATCATTGGCAGCAGTAATAGGCCATTGGGGTGGGGCAGATACAGCTTTTCATAAGATCTATCGAACAGAGAAAGATTTACGACATCTTCTAATGTTTTGCCCTTCATGCAACATTCTACTGTGTAGATTGCTCTTCCCAATCTATAAGAACCTAAATATTGTGAACAGAAGTGAAGCCATGGATAGCTTTCTGTGAACCCAGAACGACCTTGGCCTCTGGGCTCAGTCTCAATTTTTTAAGAAAGTGTGGTGACTAAGAAGGAAATGTATACACTAAGAGCTACGTGGCTACTAAAATTCTTAAGAGCCCATGTGTTTTAATATGGGGTTTTTAAAATGTGATGTTGCTGAAAGATAGTCAGTTTGTTTTAGAAAGTTGATATAGCCATGACACTGATTCTGTGATACTGTGAGGAACTGCTTTCGCTTTTAGTTTTTTATGTTGCTATGTGGATTTTATGGTTCGTATACTGAAATAAATTGTACTGATTGTTGAAATGCTCTTAGAGAATAATCAGGATGTTTGTAGTTTGGGCCGATGCTGTTAGGTGAAGCTCACAATCTGAGCTCTCTGATTGGCTGAAAGGCCAGTGTACACCCCCTACCGGATGCTAATTGAAATGTTTGTTGTTTGTTCAATGTTTATGCGTGTTAATTGTAAACATAATGGTGTAATTGTTCAGGTTAAGGAAACACACATTTTTTAAAGGTGAATGGATTATTAAATACATTGGATCCACCCAAGGAAAGACATTTGTGTAAAAATAATTCACAACCTATCCCCACAAGGTTGTAAATCTTTTCCAGGCTCCATGTTGCTGCTTCTAAGAAGAATGGGCCTTAATACTGTACAGTGGCCTATGGGGACAATGCACAACCATGTAAAAAGGAGCATTGATCAGCGAATTCTGTCATAGTTGGTGTTTAGATTTCCATGTTTCTGCTTCAGACATTACCATTTTACTTGAATTGGTGAAATAAGGAAGCAATTCTTCTGTGGTTCTTCCCAGCAATTCCTGATGTCATCTGGCTGTTTATGTTGCCATTTGGTTTGATGGCTCGTTTTTGGCTACCTCTGACGTGGGGATCCGGGGGTGTCTAGCTTTTAGCTTGGATTTTCTATGACCGCTGGTGTTGTGGGGTCGTGAGGGTGAATTTCATGTGGCCTCTAGCATGCTGGTGATGTTTCTGTTAATAGCCTCTCTTCTCTGGGTGTCCAGGGTGGATCCTGGCACCTGGACATCGGGTGCCTCCACTCATGCTAACCCCTTTAAAAACGTGGTGTAAAGGTTTATAGGACACAACGGAAGATCGCAGCATGTTAACTACCATATATTGAACAAACACGTTGACTTTTTCTGGGACCCCTATATTCTGGGGAAAGATGTTGTTAGTTGACATTCCATGAATCCTTGTTTTCATTCTGAACATACCTTCTTACCTTGATACCTTTTTACCTTTAGTTTCTAAGTATCCATCAAAGATACTTGCTACATTCACCATGTTCTGTTTCTTTGTGTAGTCCATGTTCACATCTCTGTCAATGCATCTAGAGGAGCAGATTTCCCTATTCCTTTAGGAGTATTTTGATACACATGTGCAATTTGCTCTAATTCCTGATCTCCTTTTCTCACCATAATGTTATGGACTACAGGTGAAATCTAATGTATAACTGCATGTTGCCCTGTTCATTTTTAGTCCCATTCCTCTAAAAGTAGAAAGGGTAAACCTTATCTTATGTGCCTTTTCCATAATATTTTGAGCAAAGCAAGCTGAAATGCGTTCTCAAGTTCTCAATGTACTCACTAAGAATGGATTATTGAGGGGTTTTCATGTATTTGGTAATGTAAATCTTCAGGGAAGACAATATTTTTCCTTCCAGTGACTGGGTTGAGAGGTTGTGACCTGACATCTGATTTGCTCTCAATCTTATGAATTCTAATTGAAGGCAAATGTTCCATCTCAGACGTTCTCCTATTACACATGTTGTCGACATTCACAACATGGTGACTAGACTTTGAATATATCTTCCCACTCCTCCACTAGAAGTGGACAATTTGAATATGCAACTTGCCTTTCACACCATTTCCCACATCATGGTCATACTTGCAATTTAGAGCTGGAGGCATCCTTCCAATTTTTCCATTAGACAAGTTACAGTAAATATGTATTTATTTCCTCTTAATGAACAGGGCCGGACACAATTACATGTATTTGTAAATCTGACCATGCACAGTTAGCCCACAATTTAAAAGTATTGCTCTTTGACTTGGGGAACTGTACTTGAATAGTACACTAACGAAACATACACAGTAAAAAGCTATGTCCTAGTACATATTTTGCCAATATCCAAATTCCCTAGGGATTTGAAAGGTTTCATGTGCCCCCATGTGCTGGTGTTATTGTGTCATGTGCATGGTGTTCCACGGGGCTGCTGAAGAAATGGAAACTACTCATGGGCAATATTCTGGTAGGAGTTTTCCAATTAAAAGGCCATCTAAAATGTGAAATAATTTCTTCCCTTCCTTCATAGTCTTCTTCATTGATTGGATGCCTAACAGCGGCCACAATATGTTCATAAACGGTCCCCAAGACAGTGTCATATCTTTGGACAGTAGACATATCTTTGTCAGGGGCACCCTTACTCGGCTGGTCTAGTCTTTTTTGAGGACTTAGTTCTGGGTTCCACTTCCACCTGGATTTTCCAATAACTTTTCTCATTAAAAGAAGTCCCATACTAAGGCCCTGCTTTTGGATAATATATCAGCATGATCATTTGCTTTGCTTTTTGTCTTTTCCTTTCATTTTGGATTAACCTTTGATCTTTTTCCAGAGCATAGCTACATAAATACTCTATAAATACATTGTGTGCGTAAATCTATAATGGTGGCTAATTCTTTATCTGGTGATCAGCAGCAGTTTGTTTTGAAAAATTTATCAAAATGTGCCGAATTGCCTATGCTAGGAGTCAATTTTGTAAACCCCCCACTGCGCCTCCTCCCATTTCTCCGGGCTTGGTCATTGTTAACTATACATTTCCAATTCCTGTCACAAACTCTGTGGCCCTGATTATAAGTTTGCCGGTATCCCGCTGGTATTACCGGTGGGATACCGGCATACGTGTAGTATCTCAGCCACCCGATTTCCCGGTATTAGCGGCCTATTACAGGCAGCGGAGTTCGGGTAAATTTCCATTCCCATGGAGTCCAATTGGTCTCCATGGGAAGGGAATTTCTGAACCACCAGCACTGTTAGTAATGGGTGCTGGTGAGTAAGGCATTTGTTTGCCAATAGGTGTCTGAAATGCCAGCAGGTTAGGTCTGCAGGGAGATCTGTGGACCCCACCTGCAAACTTGATGTGTGCCAGTCCGGAGAAAATTCTGGAGCTGGAATTGCCAGCATTCTTTCCAGTCCGGCAAACTCCTAATGAGGCCCAGTGCCTTTGTCTTCATTTATTTTTACGTATTCTGGTTGAACATAATCTCAGAGGAGGGTTTCAGAAGAGCCTGGCGCAGGGAATGACCAACTGCACCATAATGTCTACTAGAAGGAGCTACATGAAGGTTCATCCAAGCACTTCTCACTCTTCCCATGGCCTCAAAATGTGGAATACAGTGAGGCTTCAAAAGATGCTGCCATGCCCTGGTAGGCAAGAGTTGCTTTTAAGCCTCTGTTCATGGAAATCTACTGGCTGCAGTTCACATTAGAGGAGAAATAAGTATTGCTAGTTGAGAACTGCACACACACACAGTTTACAGAGAAAACTGCAATGCTTACCTGCACTGGCAGATGGAGGCACAAGATCAGGGCCGTCGGATGAGTGGAACACAGAGGCAGCACAACCTAACCTGTAGGACATCGGTGGTGGCATGTTGGATTCGGGCGGCCGCAAGAATTAGAACCGCCTGATTGCAAGATGTTGGACTGCCATTGTGTGGACACAAACACAAGAACTGCTTCCTTCCTCAAATTACAATCATGTGCACTCGATCAGGTTTTAGGTCAACCTAAGCCCGGCCAACTACTAGTCCCGCTCCCTTGTGCAATGCGGGGGGTTATAATTAGCCAATCAAGTCCCAAATCATATCCCAAGAAGTATAACATGGGGCTAGCAAAGGAGAAGAGAGTGGGAAGTAGGCGGCCGACAGTGAGTGTGAGAAAGGAGCAGAGAGACAAGGAAGAGGGAAAGGCCATAAAGGTGGGGAGGGAAGGAGAAGAGAAGGAACGAGAGAGAGAGAAGAGGCAGAAGGAGGAGGACGTGGAGAGTGTACAAGACGGTAAGGTTTTAAAAAGAACAGGTGAAAAAGAAAGAAAGAAAGAAAGAAAGAAAGAAAGAAAGAAAGAAAGAAAGAAAGAAAGAAAGAAAGAAAGAAAGAAAGAAAGAAAGAAAGAAAGAAAGAAAAAAGAACAGGAAAAGCTTAATGAGAGAAGATATTGCAAATATCACCATAAGCGAGGAAAAGAAAAGAAATGCAAGGCAAGTAACATCTGCCAACAGGACGAATGTGAAGAGTGACAGTAGGTGAGCTGCAGGGTGTGCAGTACAAAAAACCCAAGGTCGCCGTACAGAAGCTATGGAGGACCTGGTTGATCTGGAGCTGAAGATTGGTAAGGCCAAGGCTCATGAACCCATAACCAGAAGTAGCAGGGAACAGCTATTCAGTACTAACGTGGTGCAGTGGCAAGTCCACCGCGTACAATATAAATGCCTGCCCAACATTCTGGTGCCAACAACTACTGACCCAGAGGCACCCCAGAGTGACCAGGAGACATTCCCTGAGGCTGAACCCGTGTGCAGACCTTCAGTAACAAATCCAACTAGATTGCCCCCTTTGTCGGGGCTATAATAACGAAAACCTGACAATCCACCCAAAACCACAGGGAAGAAATTGATCGTCACCTGACACTCACCTGCAACATCCCTCGCAGACAAGAGCACGCAGGGGGGGATGGCCGACACAGGAACTATAATTGACTTTGTGTTTAGACTTTGAGTTTTGCCACAAACACTTGTTGACATTTTAAGACCACTGGTTGAACTTTTCCATAAAGGTAAATTCCCTTTCAGATTCGGTCCTAAAGGCGTGTGAACATTTCGCTTCACATATTGATGCTTTTGTCACACACCACCCCTACAAAGACACGTCCAACCACAGCTCTAATGTTTGCTCCACTTAAGTCGTTTGTGCACAAAAAAACGCTGTTTGTTACTTTACACCCTTGCCTTGTGCCCTCTGCCAATCCTTTTTTAAAAGGATTTTTTTAAAGCATATACCTAGATGGGTGGACAATGCAGCACTGTATAGAGTAGAACCAACTCCCTAGAGAAAGAATGATTGCAGGAGTGGACTGCATGGGTGCAGAAGGATGTCAATTGGCTGGCGTGCTAGTGTCATAGACCTTAGTTCTGTTTTTGGCTCAACTGCAAAAGTGTTTGGGCTATGTGGGTGTCTCATAGGATGTTCTTTGACGGGATGACAGCTAACAGGAAAAGGCCTCTTTCCTGTCTTTTGCTTTGTGGCATTTTCTTGTTTCCAGTCTCCAGTAGTAAGGCTTCTAGATTTTCTCTTACCCCGAGTGAAGGCTAACCTTTCAGCTAAGAAGGTTGGTGATAGGTTCGAGAATGAGTTCAATATAATGCAGGTTGTATGTGCAGAATGCAGGCTGGTAACCACCACCATAGAGGCTGAGGATGGGGCATCTGTAAGGAGCATGTGCTCCCCATCTATGTGTGACAGCACCAGTGAATTTCTGAAGTCTGGTGGTTGTAGAAAGGTTTTGTGTGAATGAGAGTTGATTCCAGGCTGTGTTGTTATTCTTGGTGTTGTGTTGTTTCAACGAGAGGGCATATTAGTTAGCAATTATTGGATGAGCACTTGGTTGGTCTGGTCCCCCAGAAGAACAACATCACTTTAAGTGTGGTTGAGATTGGTGTATGTTATTGTCATCTATGATTGTATGAACACAACACAGTACTGTATCCCTGAGGTAGCAGGGACGTCATTTGAGGGTCACTAGGCATCGCAGCTGCAACCCCGGCTGTCTCAGCTGTGACCCCTGCTGTCTCCCTTGCCATGCCTGGCCAAAAAAACTAACTTCGAGCACAGCCCTGAGCGATTTTAACATCGCAATGGAGTCGACTGCTTCTCCAATGTATTTGTGATTGGCTGTTATCCCATTAGAAGGGCTTGATAGAATGGCAGCATTTAGTATGGCAGTGATTCATTTACCAATGAACCCCAATGATGAGTGGTGCTAATGGGCTTCTTCCATTGTTTCTCGAGTTCATAAGTGGCATGCAGACCTGTTGTCAGATTCTTCCTACACAAACCAGCTATTTACCACAGTGTCATTAATTTGGCGCAGGGAAAACAATAGAGAGAATAGTCTCCAAGCATACCGCAAGGCTACACTACCATTGCCACAAGTCTTCTTGTTGGCTAGGTCCACTCAGGCACCTGTGGCTTGGTCTCTGGGATGCTTGTCAGGGAGTGGAGCGAAGTGCAAGGGGGCACTTCTCACCAGCAAATCAAAGGACAAGTCAAAAAGTAGAATGTACAACTGATTTCAAACGCAGACAAATGAAAATGAGGATCAGAGTTCTAGGATTGAGTGGCAAGACTGTAGGGAATATGTATCCATGGGTTAGCATGGCCGCATGCAGTACCAACTTGCCCAGAAGTCTCTAGAGATAGACAGTGCCAATGTAAGCTATTGGCAAGGTCTGCTGAGAAAATGCAGAACTGAGTTGGGCAATGGAAAAAAGGTGCATTAGTTTGCATCCAGAAATAACATAGCCAGAAATATGACAAAAATCACACATGAAAGATGGCAGTAAAATGTATACACTAATCTGACTGTATCATTGCCGTAAAATCTATTTCAGAATATGTTTTATTCCATAGAACCATGTCGTGATGAACTGCAATTAATGTAACAAATTAACATCAATATAACGGATGTATTTAAAATAAATAGTAGCAAGTAACTGTGTAAAACATCTACATATCAACATATTACATATGTGTATCCAAATGATAAATGTGTGTAAATGTAAAAACAATAGGAAGGTTTCTCACATTGCTCTTGTTTGGGAACTCCTATGCTTTGGCCGTAACGTGGTGGTCTACCACTGTCCTAGAACTGCCTTTAAGCTGAAACCATTGCACTAGAGTACAGAAAGGAGGGAGGGAGATGAGATTTGAGGAGGGCCACATAGCTTGTGGATATTATTTGGGTATTTACCCACTCATTTACCACCCAAGGCCATGCAAAATACTATGGTCTTTCCCATAGACTATCCCACCCAAAACTCACCCTCCTGGGATCTCTTTGAGCTAGCTCTATTATGCAGTAACATCATGCTTGGTGCTGTATTGGCCTGCCAGTGGTATTTCTAAGTAGTCTTCTGGGAGTTGACAGCTTAATTGCAGCTGTAAATGAGCCCCAGTCATAATAAAAAATGTTTTAACCGAGTTCCTTTGGCAACTTCATTAATAAGTAATATGTGTGTCCTTGCATCGTTTTGTTTTACTGAAGTTCTATTAAAACAAGCTTGGCAAAGCCAATAGTTTTGGCTTGTGTATAGGTATTGGGTGTTTGCCAGGCACTGACATCACATGGCCTGGTAGTCGCATCATTTTCCAGCTATTACCATCTTTTGGGCACGTAATTATGCCATTATGGCAGTCCCCAGCAGATGCCTAGCCCAGTCCTAAAAAGCCAAACCTTTTGACTTTGCCAATGCTTGTTTTTTTATTTGTTTCACTTGCCGAATGCTTTATGTATTATGTCCCATGCACTCCATGGAACTGTAGAAATGCTGTTTTTATTCTCAGGAAACAAATCATTGTGAACATTGATCAATGGCAGCCAACCCATCTCTTTTTCTATTAGGGGCAAAGATGGGTTTTGTTGGTTGTTTAGTTGGTCATGTGTATAGAGTGATAAACAAGAGAAAATGTGTTCAGCTGTGATTGAACTAGTACATATGCCTGAAAGAAATACTTTTGTCTACATATATATTTTTAGGCTGCTAAGGGGATGGCTGCCAATCGAAATGCTGCATCCAAAATGGAGACGGATTCACCCTTTCAAGATACTCTTATCTCTGTGAAGTAAATGTGGAGCTTCATGCATATGACTCTCACAGAATGGACAACATACCTGCTACATTCCAATCGGAAGATGTTAGTCCAGTCATGTGTTTTTACATGCATTCTTTGACTGATAGTCTTGTATTTCTCCATGCTAAACACAGGCCTACAATTCCCAGGATGCATTGCAAATGGAATGGAGCATATTTTCATAGATGAACTGAGGGACGCAATACCACTGGGCAGAAACACACATTGGCACAAGCAGTGAGACCTGCCCCTTGCAATTTCTGTGTTCTGTCTTCTGACTGCATCAGATTTCCTCCTTGCCCCTTTCCAAGTTTAAAGAAGAAATCACCTCCACCATTTTGTATGGCAAACGCATCAAGAAACTTTTTTCTAGCACCGATACGTTTTTAATTGGGCACGTCGTTTAACTTATCCCAAGAAAAACAGAGATTTCCTTGGACAACAGGTTGATTTCTTCCAGTCTATTTTTGCTGTAGGATTATGCTAAATTGTGGCAGCGCGGGAGACAGCCTCTTTTTGTTGGAGACTCCCGCGAGTTGCGGGAGACTTGGTTGGCAAGTCTGCTGTCAGCAGGTGGTAAAGCCTGTCGACGCCATAATCTGGAATTAACTTCTGTATTCTATTTGGGGAGAAGCTGAGTTTACAGACTGGAAAAAGCTTGTTTAAACCTTTTTGTTTAGGGCATATATTAATCTCACTGTTTTCTTTTCTAGCAACAACAGTTTGTCACTGGCCGGTTGGCAGTGCATTATTGCCTTACGGTTGTTGGCGCTATACATATAATATTAATGCTACATAAGGTAATCCATTCGAATCTATGTCATTACTGCGACCCCCATTACGGACAACTCGAAAATGCAGACTTTTTTTTATTTGGACCCCTTTTACACCACATATACACGGGAGCAGACCCCCGCACCCCTCCTACTTATATTTTATACCATATCCCCTTCCCACATATATATATATATATGGTGTAAAGGGGGTCGAAAAAGCAGTTATGGGTGCGCAGTAATGGTATTATTCCGATCCATTCTTGTATGAAATGTATATCATATTACAGTGATATCGCAACCATATTTTTCTTAGTGTACTGGAACAGTGCTATGTGTTGCCACTTCCTGTTTTGTCAAGGGGTGACAGGCTGTGAGCCATCACTTTCTGTGATGTCACTTAGGGGTGGGGATCAAATTACATCACGTCTTGTGATGTCATCAGAGGTCAAGTGTTTTGTGATGTCACTTCTGCTACCCCAGGCATTTTGGTGAAATAACATCCCTGTGAGGTAGATGTTTTCTATGCGGCTGAGCCATAATTGTGAGTCATTGGTGTATCAGTGTCATTGTGGGGCGCTCCTAGGGGCTCCATGCAGACGTTGAATATGACCGGTGTCAGGATAGACACTTGGAGGTTTTTTCAGGGTAATGAATGTGCAGTGATATGAAATTCTCGATCTGGACTAGCTTGTGTCTGCCTGATATGAATGCAGCAAACCATTTCAGTACCCTCTCTGAGGACACCCACCCGTGTCACAGGAAGAGTGGGTAGTATTGTTTGGTTGACAGCACTGAGTGCAGTAGAGAGTGTAAGTAGGACAAGGAAATGTGAATCCTTGTTGTCCATGGCAGATTGTTGATAACCTGCATGGTTTGCTGTTTCAGTACAACACTTGGTTTGAAACCCAGCGTGGTAGACCTCCTGCAGTTTATGATGATCAATCAATTCATGTAACTGTATGGCCACAGTGTTTTCAATGATCTTCCTTAGAAAGGGAACGCTGATAAGGGGGGAGTCATTTGTGTAGTCATCCATTTCAAGATTTACAGTTTTAGGAAATCAGTAGTTTAAGCCTTTTTAAGAGATTTGGGAAGGTTCTGTGTGGGAGAGATTCATTGATGATGTGAAGGAGGGGTTGGACTTCTTGGATCTGTATAGAGTTTACAATGGGAGCATGGAGGAAGTCATCCCCAAACGTGGAAGGGGTATGTAACAAGAGGAAGACAGAAAACTCAGTGGCCAAGACAAGTCTGAACCTTGACCATGTATGTACTTTCCTTGAGGGGATTGGCGGGGGAGGTAAGGGTGGCATTGTCTTTAATATGTAACTTAATTTGTTACATGTTCCGGATGTAGAAGTTCTTTATGGCAAGTGCAACAGAGTTGTTTGACCTTAAAGAGAGCTTTGCTTCTGTTTGCAGCCTCATTTATTTATACGGTATTGTATGATGCTTGTGCTGACTTTATGAAGAGGATGGTGTGCAATTGCCTGTCTACAGTCAGATCAGCATGCAGCTTGTTTTTTGTTGCACCAGAGTTTCTATGCTTAATGGACAATGTGCTCGCTGCCCATGAATGCATAGAAGTACCAAGATGCCTGTGTTTTTTTTCTAACCCAGCACTGCTTAGGAGCACATGTACATTGGTGAGGGCGGTCATAATCTGAGTGAAGGCGGGGAGGAGGGTGTTAACGTCCATGGTTGGGGGGTGTCGACAGTTAGAGCCCAGACTGGCCTCTCAAGGGAGGTAGTCCTTGAAGACTGGTGGACAGTGGAAATGTGCATGGCTGTTGCCCATGTTTGCTAGGCAATTAACCGACGAGGTAGAAGGGATCACAGCATGATCCAATCTGTGGATCTCAATGGGGTGAGACATTCCATGTATGGGGAAAAGGATATGACCAGGTCAAGCTTGCTGCACTTGGGTGGGTGGGTTTGTGACACGCTATTGATGTTCAAAGCATCAATGGAGCCACAAGGGGATTAGTGATTTTATTGAGGACTACACCTATACACCTATTTTACCTGTAGAGAGGGGGAGCTCTAGATTAAATGACATGTTGTGCTTTGTGTAGGAGTAAGGGGCATGTGAGGTGTTCTATAGACAGGAGAATAGTAGCGGCCTGGAGAGTGCAAGACAATGGGCATCATTGCAAGTATGGCGGTAAGGCAACAACGGTGCCGGTATCGCTACCGGCACCGTTGCTACCATACCGCCATACTAGGAGTTCTGCTAGCTGGTGCCCTTGCAGCCATCAGGTCAGACATGGTGGCCGTACCGGCACCCGCGAGCAGAACATGATGGTAGCACTGGTACCGTTATTAGCCCTATTGGGATCAAATGGGAATGGGGATGTACCCGGCCCGGCACCCGTGAAAGGGCAAAAACCGACAAGGCTACCTCCAACCTTGTAATGAGGCCCAATTTCACGTTATGGGGGACTGCGAGGCAAGCATTTACCCTACCGACTCTGCATGTTGAAGGTTTTATTACTTACCCAGAGTTGTGCTGCCCTGGCTAAACCTACTCAGAGCATTGCTGCCCTGAGTGCACTTCGCCTTCTCTCTCCCTGGCACTTCCGCCTGCACTTTGCGTTAGCGCACCTGCACAATCTGAATGACACAAGGCCTAGTCAGATTGTTTGTCTTGTCCTCGCTCTGTCTTGCCTCCCTTGTTTTGTCGCACCTAGAAACACTTGTGTACAGGCGCAGTATAAATGACATAACATATCCTATCGAATCATGTCAGGATGAGAATGTCAAACACGTGAGAGGATGTGGGACCTGGGCCATGATTTGGTAATGAAAACGCCATCCAGTGCAAGGATGGGATGAGCTGTCAGATGTTGGCATCTGATAGGACTGCAGCACCCGTCGCGTGGTCGGGGATGGGGCAGGGGCTGGGTGTGCATCCACGGGATCTATATGAGATTATGAGAGCAGTGAGCATGATGAGCCAGCCACCGGCTATGCTTTCTATGTCTGTTTGGGAGACTGCCTTGCAGGAGGCTGTTTTGGACGTGTGGAACATGATGGTGTGGTATCTGAGGAATAAGCCGTAATAAGGAGAGGCCCATCTTCCCCCAAATGGGCCCAAACAGGTGTCACCCATGCCTGGTTGCACCCTAAGCGGATATGGGTGCATAGAAGTCCCTCAAGAGCAAGTGTGCTGATCACATGAAAGCCACTATACACATATAGACTTAAGTTCTGCTAGTAGGTGTTGCAGGTTCCCAAATGTTAGCAATCAAGAGATCCTTTGAGCAAAGATTACACAGGTATCATATATGTATTGCTTCCTAAGTACTTCTTGCTTTCTTTCTCAAACTGGCAGGCCTCCCATTCTAGGATTTAAGGTGCAGATGCAATACTGTAGCTTTGGACCAATCATTGATCGGGTGGGGCCCGCCATTGCTTGCCAGCAGAACAGAGTATTCAGCAGTCATTGTTGTCCCGTAAAAAGCATATATCACATAGGAATCTCCATGCACACTCACATTCCAGATACCATATCATATTCTCAGTGAGCATATCTCCGCAGTCAGTGGAGGTCATTGCGACCCTGGCGGCCGCGGAATGAATGTTGCCGGTAAGGGACCGGCACTGTTCATTTTGGGCCACCACATTACGAGGTCTGCAGAGGGTCCCGCTAAGAACGTTGGTTAGACCAGACGTCCTTAGCAGCACCCGCGAGCAGACCAGGATGCTAACAACGGGCCTGTCCTTAACAGGCCTGTTGTTAGCATCCTCCCCATTCCCATTGAGCTCTATGGGGGCTCAAATGGGAATGGGGATGTACCGGGTCCCGGTCCAGAAATGGGAATTACTGAGCCCGCCAAAGTCGGCATGGCCCGGTAATTCCCTATTTTCGGGACCCGGTACCCGGTTTGCGGGTAGCCATGCCGCTAAAAACGGCAGGGCTACCTCCAAACTCGTAATGAGGCCCAATGTCTATTCCACGTCATCCGCTATGGTGTTGCACGTACACACTATACACACAGATGGCTCCTTTGCATGGACATCCCCTCAAGATCCTTCATTCCATCATCTTACATCTCAAGCTTCAAGTATCCAATTTTGCATTTTAAAATTCTGCATGCATCAGTGTGGCCCAGATGTGGTTATTTCACACTATAAGAGATGTCAGAAACTAGAACTAGTGCCCCGTCTAATGTATACATACTTCTGTTCATGACTAGAAGGTTGTTAGGACGTGTGTTCTTTTCCCAAGGTTGACAATACACTGTCCCATTGTTTGCAGAATTGGAGAGTTCAAATGATGAATGCTCTGAAATCTACCCTGGTGCTCGGCCGGAGTCTGAGCTGGAGATCCAAGCTGTGACCGCCTTCATTCGCGATAATATCCATTCGCTCAAAGGCTACATCAGTGTCCATGCCTTCTCCCAATTGCTGCTGATCCCTTATGGCTATACATTTGACCCAGCACCAAACAATGATGAACTGGTATGTACATGAGACACATATGTGCATGAGTGTTGTGTTGTACTTAACATTTTGTTGACGTGAATGCTGACATTGGTGTAGGCTTCCAAGTCAAGTCCAATCATGGTTTGCTGTTATGAGAAACCCATTTGGGAAAGATCTATATGTAGCACCTTGAAGAGAAGAGATGTGGTCTATAGCAAAATTGTTGACTTTGGTACCGGACACTATATCCTGGGGGTTCTGCGCACAGGATTCTGGATCCCAGTGGATCCTAGTGGCTCCATATCCTGGCTGCCACAGAGGGAAGCTTTTGCTCTTTAAGGGTATGTATATTGCTAGTCCGAAGCGAGAAACATATTTAAAAAACGAGCAGTTAATTCAAACACATATTTTAGGAGAGGTCCAGGTGAAAGCAGCATCTAAGATTGAGCAAATTCTATTGAAGGAGATTCGAGCCCTGGAATCAATACAGTGTAGCAATAAACGCCATCACTCTATTCTTCAGAATGCAAGTTAATGCAGGCTAAATATAATGCAATCACCATAAGGACTAGTTGGCATCACATTTTCTCTGACAATAGTTGTACTGTATGGAATATGTGTCCGTTTACTGCTAGCATGAGTGTTGAAGTCAATGTAGCAGTGGAATCTTGAAGGGGCCATGTAATGAATGCTCTGACAAGAGCCAAACAGACAGCACCACACAAAGGGACAATGTGTGTTGTATTTAATGCAAGACAGTTCAGAATAGAACTTTTCACATTCATTGAACAAATGGATCCAAAACAATCTCAATCTTAACAATATACACATAATAAAACAATCTCACATTAAAACAATTAAAAGGCAGAATGAGAACAAAAGGACGAATCTTCAAATAGTCTCATCACAAAACATTTAACATCTTAAAAATCATTGCTCATTGCAAACAAGTTCCTGTTCAGAGGCCTGCCATGCTTACGTGACAGCAATTGATAAGGCAACGCTCCATCCCGAAACACAATTCAACCCAAAGAATTCATTTTGGATTTCGTGCAGCGCACTGGCGAATTTCATGTAGAACGGAGTATAATGTTTCCATACTCTCTTACAAGATGTGATTACATGGCGAGCTTTTTCCAGCTCCTGAGGATCGACACTTAACCCACATACTCGTTCATTCTTGGGAATTCCTACCCAAGCACCTTTAACATCTTGAACAGGGAACTTATTTAGCCTTATCAACATGCAAATCCTTCACGGTATTGGACATGGGAAGTGTACTGTGCATCCTTGGGGTTTACCACATGTGAAATGTGAACTAACTTGATCTCCACAGGCATGATCCTGCAGGCAAAGTCATTTATTTTATTTAAGATGATTAGGCATCATGTAAGGCTGCAGCCATCTCCACTCAGTCATTGTTAGGTAAGAATTGGTGCAGTCACACTGCGTGGGACCACACAAGACGTATCTGCTTGGTATTAGGCAACCCACCTTTTGGTATGGGTCTGTAATACACAAGTGGGTAGTGTGACTGAGCAGCCAGGCCTATCTCAAGAGGGGTAAATGTGAGCTGTAGAGCTGTGCAATGAAATCCACAAATACAAGTAACCAAATAACACTTATACGCAAGGTTTCCATTGTAAATATTTATTTATTTAATGTCAATTTTAAGTAAGCATTCTTTAAAAAGGCAATTCTTTGTAGCAGTTCAAATAACTTTTGGCAATACTTTTCAGAATCAGTGAAGCTGGTGAATACTCTTTGGATATGCACAATACACTTCTCCTACACCCTGAAGTGACTTCAATTACCAGGATAGTATTTGCATTTATATATCACACCAATATACTTGTATAGACTCTGAGTTGCAGGAAGGAAGGGTTAAGGAAAATAAGCAGGTTAGAACAGGTACTTCAAAAGGTGAGGACAACAGAATCCTCCAATGAAGTCTAGGAAAGCCTTTCCCAGCAGTAACAGTATTCAACAAGCTACAACCTATGAGGGACAAGCAATTCCAAAGTCAATGGATTTAGAAGAAAACCTTTAGGGAGCCAGGACAGCCAAAGTCAATTGGACAAAGTCTAGAGTCTGATGCACTTCTTGGATAAAAGTATTTCACAAAGTCAGATTGTTCAAAAGGCAATCACTGAAGACAGACAAGCTGTTAGGCCTGTGCAAAGGGGAGTTGGAATCAACTCAGAAAGTTAAGCAAGTGCAAATCTCAAGTGAGAGAGCATGACTTAAGGCAAGAAGGTAAGTACCCCCGAGCCTAAACAGTACCTTTGATTTGAAGAAGAGTGGTCCGGATTGATGTTGTCTTGCTACAGCTATGCAGACCCTGGTTCCTGAGCCTCAGTCATGGGGACAAGAGGGAGGACATCTGGAGGGCTCCTATGGTGGTACTCGGGACAGTCGTCGGCAGCTACAGGCTCTCTTCGATTCAGCGGCACTACGCAGTTTCAGTGCTTTGCAAACAGCACTGATGCAGAACAAATCTCTGGTTGGACTTGCTTTGCTCCCTCGGTCCAGGACTCTGGTCAGGTGACTCTGTATCAGGATTTCCTGATTCTGGAGTGTCCTTAGGTGGCTCCTGGAGCTTTTGGCCAGATTTGTTCTGCGACAGACATTGCACTCGGTTATGGACACTCGACCACTGGCATTGGGCTTCTGCGGCAATGGAGAGGCACAGCAAGCTGGGGATTGCGCAAAGTGGAGTTCGTCTCGGGGTTAGTTGGACCCACTAATCCAAGGGGAGAAGTCATTCGGTCCGGAGCTTCTCTGTCGAGGTGAAAAAGGAGGTCAGCACAGCAGCATGGCTTCACCGGGCAATTCAAGATACATGAAGTTGCAGGGTGCTTCTCTACACGTTTTATTCATCTGATGTTTCTTCCAGTGGTCGACTCTGCCTGTAGTCCCAAGAACCTCGCCTTTTAAGCAAGTTTTCCCATTCATGGACAGCCTAGTCTGTCAATCACACAGCAGGGTTGCGAGCTGGCCAATCAGAACTGGGTTCATGCAGGCATGCCTGGAGACAAAGGACAAGGGAGTTTCGGGATCCTCCCTCACTTCCTGCCCTTCCAAACACACTGGAGCCAGGGGCGGGCTTCAGGGATGAAGCATGCCAAAGGCAAAACACACAAAGGGCTCAATTCTGTCTCAAAGCACAGATAAAAAGCTGAGAAACACCTCACAACAGAAAATGGCAAAAAAAGAAAACAGGGGCCATTTTGACAAAATGGGCACCCATGGGCGCTGTACTGCAGCTGAGGATTCAGCCGCTGGTCGAAAATGCTAGTAAAATTTAAACCACTGCCACCGCCATTTAAAGTAGTGAGGGTAACAAAAAATGTTACAGGAAAAGGTAGGCTAAGGGGCTACTAAGTAACCCCCAAGCACTCCACATAAGATGGTGTGTGCTGGAACTACAACCTTGAAAGGTGAGTAAAATCCATTTCACCTTACTATTCTTGGGAACTGTAGCTCACCCAAGAAAAGGTATTTAAAACTCAAGAGGAATCCAAAGGATTTCTCAGTGACACTGCACTGAAGGGGCTGTGTGTTACCATACAAAAAGCAGATGCCTTTGAAGTTTGTCACACTCCAAAACCTGTGAAAATATAAAATCCAAATCTGGGAAAACACTTGAGTGAGTGAGAAAATGTCACACTCACTCAGGAGTTAAATTTAAAAAGTCCTAAATCCAGCAAAAGAGCTGGGGGTCTCTAAGATGGGAGGATTTTGCAGAGAAATGAAAATTATCCCTAACAGCCATCACCACCAACTGCTTTTCTTGTACATTCTATCACCTCACATGCATCAGAACAAATCTAGAACGTTCTATAATTCTGAGCATTTGGCATCATAAGGAAGAGGGACATGGAATGAAAGCAAGGAGAAAGGAGCTGTGGCAACACTGCTAAGCAGTCGAAGAGATACACTTTAACACACCTCCTTTCCTCACAGGAATGCAAACAAAGACATAAAAACCCCACGTTGAATATCACATCTTATCTATGCACTGAGTGCTAAAAACTACATGGCCTCTCTTTTGGAAGAGAATTACTTGAGCAATGCAAGTCTTTCCTTATTCCACATCTCCCCGCCAGACACTCTGAGTTTACATAATCTTTCTCTACCTCTCTTTCTGATGAAAACTTCAAGGCAAACTTCCTTCCTTTCCTTGGAAGCAGAATTTTCACCCTGCACCACGCTTAAACTCTCTGCGGGAACACCTCTTCCTCCCATCATACCTCTCCTTGGACAGCTCCACTTGTCTGGCAAAACATTCTCTAATCTCTTCAGACTTCAACTGAACCAGACTTGATCTTTTTAACCAACCTGGAGTGAGCAACGTTTTCGGTTTGTGCCCCCTAAACAATTGAAACAGAGCAACCCCAGTCATCAGACGTGGAGTAATCAGATACTGAAAAACCCTTTGCAACCACACATCCTTCCAACTCTCATTGTTGGCGACAGCCATTCTGAGCTCATCCATAATGGTCCATGTTAAAACGCTCAACGCAACCATTGCTCTGGGGATGATACCTATGTGCAATCACCAACGACTTCAACCACTCCTCAAACTCCCTAGATGTGAACTGTGGCCAATTGTCACTAATAACTGCAGATGGAAAACCTTCCCTCAAAAATACCCCATTCAAAAACTGCACAACACTGGAAGAGGTGACATCACGTAACACCCATACCTCCGGTCATTTGGAAAACAGGTCAGCCACCACAACCACATAACTGTCCTTTGCTCCTGGTAGACTTAATAGCCCGAGCAAATCAATTGCTATTAAATCCTACAGAACCTGCAAGACATCTGGTATGACCAACGGGGCACATGAGTCCTCAGGAACTTGCCACTCCCCTTTCAATTCACACATTCTTCAATCTTACGCTCAATTGTCACATCCATCGAGGGCCAACAAAAATCTTTCCTAATGACAGATTTTCTTCTAGAAACCACCATATGTCCTCTGTGCCCTATCTCAATTACAAAAGCTCTCATACCCTCTGTGACAAACAAATTATCTCCTCTGTAGACCAAGCCCCTCTGAGCATAAAGCTCATCTTTAATGCGCTTAAATCTTTTCATGATTGAGGAATCATAATCCGGCAACTCATCTTCACCTCTCTAACGTAACAGGAGTTTCTGCTTCACCGCCTGGTAAATGTCATCATCCTCACAAGTCTTCACCCACTCATCCTCTGGTAAAACATCCACAGTGAAAATATATTTCACATCCTGAATTGGCCCATCATTCAACATTCTCCCATCTCTCCCAACGGGATTGCATGACAACGCATCAGCAATGGTATTAAACCTTCATTCCACATGCTCAACAACAAAATTCAGACCCTGTACTCTTGTCACCCACTTCATGATGCACCGACACACCCCATCGAGCCCAACTTTATTGAACATATTGACTAAGGGCTTATGGTCCATCTTCACAACAAAACTCCTACCATACAAATATACCTTGAACTTCTCAATGGCCCAAACCACAGCCAATGTTTCCTGTTCAATTACCAACAACCTCCTTTCCACAACCCTCAAAGCCCTCGAGGGGAAAGCCACTGTGATCTCATAACCAAAATTGTCTTCCTGCAACAACACTACACGAAACCCAATATCACTGGCATCAGTGTGTATTATGATCTTAAGACCTTTTTTTGAACCCCTTCAGTACGGCTGGACACAATATGCTCCCCTTAATATCTCAGAATTCCTTGTCACACTCAACTGACCAACAAAAGATTGTCCCGTTCCTCTTGAGTTTCCGCAACTCGCTGGTTCTACTCGCCGGATCTTTAATGAATTTGGCATAGTACGCCACAAGCCCTAAGAAAGAGGCGACCTCCATCTTGGACGTGGGAGCCGGCATCTCTGAAATCCCCTCTACAGTGCTGACCTTGGGCATTACCTCTTCTCCTGTCAACTTGTATCCCAGATACTCCACCTCCTTTCTCCTGAGACAACATTTCTGCAAAGTCAAAGTGAGGCCTGCTAGGATCAGGAAAACCAGCGGAAGGAGATACATGAAAATTCAGAAAATGCTAATTTAGTCGAGCGAGGGCAGCACACGGACTAGATACAAGGATCAATTAAAGATAGAGTGAGTGAATGTAAGTCGGTGCTTTTGAAAATACTCGGTTGGTGTCATTGCAACTTACAGACCCATATTGCCAATCTGTCTTTGACAATTCTACTGTTTATTCTGAGGCTCGGTGATTAGTACTTGAACTGCTTTGTTGTTTTGGAGAGCAGTTTAACACATTACATATCCCAGAAGCCATTGGGTATTTAATCGTGTGCCCAGGCGCACCCATGCCGGCGTGCCCAAGACGGTTTTCACTGGTTCGCATCTGTTTTGCGAGAGTGCGTTGCGCTCACTGATAACAGATTGTCGAGCAGTTCCCTTATTCCTGGATCCACTCTGGCCACAGGTACCAGGTCTATTATCATTTACACGTACTTCTTTGTTCTTTGCATCATGACACCATGTCAGATTGTCTTTACTCTTTTACAAGACCTACTACGCAACATTGGAGTTACTGCCCCTCCTTAGCACCCCATATGCTCGCAGTTAAAGCATGCATCCATTATCAATTGATGGATTTTTCCACTTCTACCTCCAGTCCTATCATAAAAAAGGAGCCAGAACTATTCCGCCAAAATGATTCTTGTCTGATTAGTGAAAACAGTAAGATGCCCATATCTACCAACCAAGAGCAGTCATGTGCATATCCTCCTCAGGTCTCTGACTTGAAAAAGACAGACATCCTTTCCTGCTCTGCAAGTCCCATCAGCGTAAATCGCACAGTAACAACCATCGTCAAGAACATAACCTTGCCCCTTTTAAGCCCCTTTATCAATAATGATTATATTCTTGAACCTGGTCCAACTACCATATTGACTACCATATCGACATCCAAATCAGTTACACCTAATGGCTGTGGCACTAATTATGTCACTGAATGTTCTGATAATACTGCGCCAAAGAATGCAAGGATTTTTATCAAAATACAGGATTGTATTTATTGAAATGTAGTAGTCAGCCTGACACGTGTTTCGAGCCAAACCCGGCTCTTCATCTGAGGCTTATTGGGGGAAGAATGGATGCAAACCATGTATGAGAGAAAAATTGGGCGGAACCCTCTTTTTTGTGAAGGGGGCCTGACTCCTGAGGGTGGGTATACTAGAAAAAGAGGAAATGGAGTCAAAAGGCTACCCTGACCCAAGACGGGAAAGGAGGTCACAACATTTGCAGCGAAGCTAGGTAATGGCTAGCTTATTAAGACAAACACCATTAAAGACGGCGAGAGTATCAAGAAAAAACAAGTTTATTTAACACTAACACGATAAACATATTTTCAGAAAACGAGACATATTTTCAAAAAGGGTGCTATTGCATTCAGGATGTGCAACCGTGAGCACATAAATATCTGCTATTTCGTGGGTTAGTAGGCAGAGTGAAAACTTAGTACATGTATTGCTTGGAATCACAATACGATCGTTTTGTCATGAGTCAGTGATTAGTGTACAGGCGCATGAGTCGGTGTGGACGTCAGTCCAGGGTGGGTATTGTACGAGGGTTGTCCAGGCACCGAAATGAGCATGTGGATTACAATTTAATGCTTTATAAAGATACTGCGCTGGTTAGCATCCGACAAGTAAAACATTTGCTATTGTCGTGAGGAAACATTTGGATGTCAAAGGATTGGCAGAAAGTTTCGCAAAAGATTACGGCTAGCAGTTTGGATAGCACACCAGTACATATAGTGCAATTTGACTGTTTATACATATGGTTTTCAAAATGAACAAATTTAACAATTGTAGGAAAACCATCGATTATGGCATTTTGTATAGATGTCAAAAGATGTGACAGGATTGGCAGAAGGTTATTTTGCAAAGGATATCGGCTTGCAGTATGGATGGCACACCGGTACATTTCGTGCAATTTGACTATTTATACATATAGTTTTCAAAAATGAACAAAATTGACAATTGTGAGAATAACATCAATTGTGGCATATTTTCGAACTGAACAATAGAATGGACATATTCATACAGACATGAGCATTTTGTTACCAAGTACACTTTGGTGGACGGCTAAAAACCCAAAGAAGCTTCGTGGCTGATTTTTGGTGGTAAGGATCGCTTTTATTTGTTGAAAAAGAGATTCCATTCTATTGAAATGTTTAAACCCTTTTTTACAGAGTCTAGACGGTAAATCCATTTCTGTTCTAGTTTGCGCAAGGCCAGGTCCCTGTCACCTCCGCGAAAGGGGTTCCCCACTGTTTGCAAAACTGTCCAGAAGATGTCATTATGGGTGTGATTTTTGGCTTTGAAATGTGCCACTAGGGGTTTGTCGTCTACTTGGTTGCGCACACAAGAACGATGTTCGCATATGCGTTGTCTAATCTCTCTTTTCGATTTGCCAACGTAGATGAGGTTGCAGGGGCATTTGATTATGTAAACAGACCATTTGGTTTTACAATTCGAGAAAGAATTTAGGGTCCATTGTTGGCCCTTCAGGTCAATTGTTTTGAGGTTGTCTGTCAGGGAACATACCGAACAATTTCCACATTTGAAGTGTCCTTTTGCTGGCGGAAGGTGCCAGAGAGTGGTTTGTTGGTTTCTTGGGGTCTCAACTTCCGAATACGTGTGAACCAGGTGATCTTTGAGATTGCTGCTTCGTTTGAATGCGAATCTTTCCCGTCTTGGGTCAGGGTAGCCTTTTGACTCCATTTCCTCTTTTTCTTGCAAACCATGTATACATAAATTGCCAAATTACTCTATTGCTTCGCAATTGCGGCAAATGGACTTGGCGTTAACAGGAGGACACGGACAAATGGCGTCTGAGCAAAATCCTTGCATTCTTTGGCGCAGTGTGTCTTGACAATTCTTACTCTGTATCTAATCAACGTGGTAGTGGATTGGCAGTCCACCCACACTCCTCGAGATACCTGCTGCCTTTTTGCTAACCAAAACCCCTTGTACAAGCGCCGTGGATATTACTGACTTTCACTGCCAATTTACTTGTATGTTCTGATAATAAAATTGACTTGAACAGTGAACTAAAGGAACTACCTCTGGCTGAACTGAACTCTTCCTTCTTAAATAACACTCCCTTGAGGTCAGACCCCAATATTGCCCTCCTTAACACATGGGGCCACATTACGAAGTTGGAGGTAGAACCCACCAGTAGGCGGCAGGCTACCGCCGACTTTAACACTGTTTCCACTAGGCTCGCCTCGTTTCTTCAGTCGCAGTGTTTGGGTCACTGCACATGCTCCCAAATGGAGCACTGATCCTCCGTGCATATGAGGTTCCATCAAGATGGAGACACCCATGCTGCATTCACAACTAGGATGAGCTGTCGTGTACAGAAGATGCAGGTTCCATGTGGCAGATGTGGCACTCGCTTCTTGTGCCCTTCCTCCAACTTTCTCCTTCTCTCCTCCTTGCCATCCCACCACTCTCTAAATCAATACCCCTCTATCTCTGAGCTATCTCTTAGTCTGGCCATTTCTACTTTTCCCTCCAATGTTAGCCTTCTCGCCTCTTCCTCATTAGCTCACATCCGTTTCCTCTGCTTCTGCTTAGTGATCCTTGTCTTCTCTATCCTGAGGTGTTATTTCTCTTTGCTCTTCCAATATCAACCCTCGTCCCCTCGTTCTTCATACTCTTTTCTAGCTTCTCTCTCCTTAATATTCTGTTCTCCTCCACATGAATACTTTTCTCCACATCCTCTCTTAGCCTTCTCTCCTCCTGAATGCATCTTTCCACCTCCTCTCTGCTGAATCCTCTCTGCTTTTCCTCAATACTCCTGTCCACCTTCTTTTCCCATGATCTTCTCTCCTCCATCTTCTTAATACTTTCCGCCAGCTCGTCGTCCTTCACTCAATGCCTCCCTCTTGCACTGCCTTCTCAATACTTCTCTCTAGGTCCTCCTCATCTGTCCCAATACTTGGTAGATCCTCCTTCCCACCTCAATACTTCTCTTCAGTTCTTGCTCCTCCTCTTCCTCAATATTCCTCTTCAGCTCTTCCTCCTCCCCCTTCTCAATACTCTTCATCACCAGTTACTCTCTCCTTTCCTCCATTTTGAACAGCCTCATAATCCCCTTCATCTCACACTTCTAGCATCTGAACCCCATGCAGCTTGTGTGCTCTGGCACATTGTATGCACTCTTAGGACTTCACACACCTGTCTTTCATATGTGTGAACTACGTAGCTGAGTGCTGTGATTGGTGAGGCTGCCAGAGAACTACAATCTTCGCACGTGATGTTAATCATCCGGTGGGGTCGGCGTCGCTCTGCTGGCTGAGTTAACATCAATTTCTTTATTTCAGATTAAGGGTTGTATTGGGTATTGTCTCCCAGCAGCACCGTTTGGGTTTTGGCATCTGGTATGATACTTTATTTATATTGTGCCCATACACAAGTGTTTCAGAGCGCGACGAGGCAAGGGAGGGGGGCAAGGGAGGACAAAACAACGATCTTACTAGGCCCAGTGACATTGAGAATGAGCAAGTGCAGGGGAGAGGGAAGAGGCTAAGTGCAAGGGGGAGGGGAGCAGTGGAAAGTGCTGAAAAAGTGATCAAGACAACGACAGATAGTGCGGCCAGCAGGTGGCAAGTATAAGAATTAAGCACAGACAACGGGTGCCTGATAAGTGCAGTTAAGGGGACTGTAGGGTTGCAGATACAGACCCAAGTGCAAGGGTTACTGAGTCCTCAGCTTGACCAAACACCTCAGGGTCACAGTCCTGGACCTCGACGCGGACCTCTGCCGTACCTGCACCGCCCGGCTACAGGTCTGCACCTGCGCGGCTTGCAGGGCAATAACGGCCGTAACCTCTGGCCGCCTGGACACTGGACCTTCAGGATCCCCAACCTGGACCTTGGCTTGGACCTCTACTGCGCCACACGGCCAGCGGCCTCTCACCACTAGATGGATGTCTCCCTGGAAGGCAGTGCTTCTCACTCACTGCCCGTTCCCAGCAGCAAAGAGCATCCTCGTCGCCAGTGATATAAACTACGCCTCCTTCATAGAATAATGAACCTCATAAGGTAAGTAGTTTATATGTAGGTTTATTCTCCAGTTCTTAAGTAGAGAAAGCACTGGGACATCCATCCATCCCAGCACATTAGGTTCAACTGACACCAGTAGAACCCATCACTCCAAACCTCCACCAAAACTCCACATATAGAATGTCAGTGACATCACCACACCATCATAACAACACAAAGCCCATAATCAAGCCCCAGCACAGATTATGACATAATATTGCCATATACCATACACCTAAATAACTGGAAACTCCCTTTAAACAACTTACGTTGCATAGTTTTCCTATATGAGAGCAAGACACTGCCTCAATGGGAAATTCTGTTATTTCTTCTTTTGGCAAGTGGGCTTGTCCATTGACATCTGTCTAGTAAAAATAATAACAGCACAGTTCCCTTTACTAAGATTTACCCTGCCACTGTGCCTTTGCCTACGGTGCTCTTCTATTAGTAGCCATAATTGAATAGCCTGAAGTGACCAGAGAACATTTGCAGGTGATCCCTTCAATAATTCAATAACCACTATATATTTGCAGATCACTAGGAGGAGGAGCTCAACTTCCAAGAACTGCCCACTACACACTCTGCTTCTGGTGCCCCTCATGAGATGTTTCCCCTCTTTACTCCCATCCCCCTGACTCACGTTAGTTGTTCCCTGCCACCCTGCTGCCTTGAAAGTAACTTGCGTCCTAATTGTAAAGTGTTTTGGATCATTAGAGTGAGCTGCCACAAACATTTCAGAAATTCACATTGCTTTACAATTTTAAAAAGAAGCAGTGGCACTTGGTTTATTTCCCACTTGAGTCTGTATTTCTGGTTGTTTTGACCTGTATTGCATAACAGGCATAATTTAGTATTAATATGCTTCATTTTGATTGGAGCAGAGGTTATTGAGTGTGAATTTGTTGTGGTATTTGAGTAGAAATGACACATTTCCTGTAACTGAATTCATTGTGGATAGAACATCTTATTGGTAAGTCTATCCAAGCGGATGTTTTTGTGAGAGTGGATAGAATTCAGATGATCTTTCACTGGTCCACCGAGCAGGATATTGCACATGCGAATAGTGCAAGAGATCAGGAAGCGGTCAGGATAGCCCACCCTGACTGTGT
Source organism: Ambystoma mexicanum (assembly GCF_040938575.1). Lineage (NCBI taxonomy): Eukaryota > Metazoa > Chordata > Amphibia > Caudata > Ambystomatidae > Ambystoma > Ambystoma mexicanum. The sequence continues at coordinate 723,303,117 of NC_090932.1, forward strand.
TCATGCATTAAAGATTGAGCTTGGATGAGGATTTGTCTTAAAAGTGCCACAGTTTCAAGTCAACATCCATTAGTGAGACACCCTAAAGTGGGACTGTAAATAGTCGACCAAACCAACGGTCTGCATATAAAAAATGTTTAATGACGTGAAGGTGACATAAGTAAAGAATATATAAGTATAAGTATAAGGGTTTAGGGTTAGTGTAAAATAAAGGCAACTTGTAAATAAACCACAGTAAGGAGAGATGGGAAGGGATACGGTCTAGAGAGGGAACGTAAAGAGTTTATGGGGAGCCATGTCAAATATAATAACATAATAACTTAAAATATTAAGTATAAAACAGGCCAACTTCCAAAAGGTTCTTCTTTTGGAAGATTACTTTTGGACAAAAATAATAAAAGCAAGCAATGGTAAAGCCAATAGTTTTAACTTTTGTATTGGAGCTGTAAAATCACGTGTCAGGCCTTACCATCAAATGCTCAGGAACTCACCATTTTTGAAAGATACTCACATAATATTCCCAAGTACTTGTGACATCACCAGGGATGGCCATCATAGTTCTACGTGATTCCATCTATCACATTTACTTTGTTGTCTTCTACTTCGACTCTTCTATGTTAACTTTTTATTTTATTTCAATGGCACGTCTTTGCATACTCCTCCTCCTCCTCCCTGCCCCTACCTCCCCAAGCCCACCCTGACCCTATGCCCATACTATACACACACAAATAGACACACAGACACGCATACAGATATAAAAAAACAAAATAAAGTCGACATAGGTGAGTTAAATTAGAAGACCACAAATTAATTGTGGTTGATGGAATCACTACATATCAATGCCCAGGTTCTCACAACATGGCCATATATTGTCATAAAAAGTCAAGTCCAAACACACCCATTTGTCAGGCATGGGTCACCATCGCAGAAACGTCATCACAGTAAGTAGATTAAGTCACAGAAGATATGTGTGTATATTCTGCCGGCCTAATGTTTGAATTGTTTGAGAATAGACAAACCTTTCCTTCTTTCTGCAGTCAAACACATGAGAACGGCTGTGAACAATCAGTTTTTGATTGGAATATGCAGAACGTCTCTGGTAGCCAGAATATAGAACACCAGGGGCAATGCCAAACACTGTTTTATTTTGTTGGTTGCATCTCCCAAACATGCGTTGTCCTCGAGGAGTTTACTATGGCATACATTAGTGTGTGAGTTAATAGCTTTTCCCTGCATATTCTGATAACATTGAGCATCTGAGCTCAGAAAACGTTCGTTGTTATTTACCTCTCCCTGTTCTGACCCCTGGCTCCTGCCAGGGCCAGCAAGCATGTGCCGAGCCTGCCTCCCGGTCACCCTCTTCCTATCCTATAACGCTTCAACTCCCTGTGCTAGAAGCCAAAAGTGGGTGGCGTTCTCACTGCCAGCACTATTGCGCATGGTAAGCAATGTTCCCAGTTGAAATGAAACCCTCGGGTTTCTTTTCATTTGTGAGCGTCGCTTGCAAGCGGCGCTCACAATCAAAAGTAAACGCTGCCTGGCATGCCATCATTCCACCAGCGTTTACTCACTTTGCACTGCGGAGTACAAATGTGAAGGGCAAAAGGCAGCGTACACACTTGTATGCCACCTTTTGTCCTTTACATTTGCGCAGCACAGTGCAAATGATGAGAATTCCACAGCGGGGAGTCGTTTACGTTACAGTGTAAGCATAACGGCTCCCTGCCGTCAAATTAACCTACCTGTGTGCAATTATAAATAAAGCTTAAAAAAAAAAAGAAATTACCCTCTGGAGCAAAATGAGCTCCATTGTGTTATTTGTTGGGATTGCAGGCAGGAGTACCACGCTTTACTTAGCGATTGTGCAAGGGTCTTTGGGGGTCATATTAGAGTGCTAGGGTTGAGACGGATATAGGGGTGCGCAGTGCGTCCCATCCTTTGCTGCGGACTTAAGACAGAAGGAATGTGGAATCAAGTCATTGGATGATAGAGTCCGTAGTCATATGGTAAGCAGATGGTTGATAGACAAATGCTTCTCTAATATTGCCTTGTAAAACAGGAGCAGCTGTGGTAAAAGTGCCGGGGTGGGTTCATGTAACCGCTTTGCACCAAGCAGCTACTTATAGTTGGAACCACACAATTTCTGATGGTACAACACGCAACAGTGAAAGCTTCTTTCACAGTCATATTTATATTCATAAATAGAAGGTTAGCAAGATGCTTTTTCTAAGGTTGATAGAGATGAAGTCCATGTTACTGTGCTATTTAACAGTAGTAATCTGTGTTTATTAACCCCTTAAGTGCCAAGGACGAGTATGCTCGTCCTTTTTGCATAGACTTGCATAATAGTCTGGCACTTATTACGTACGATTAGGCATTTCTGTAAAACTGTAAAAATGTTCTAAACACTCACCATGGACAAACCAAGACGCTTTTAAAAAAAATAAATGGTACAAGCATTGTTTTTGGAGGAAATTGCAAAATGTCGTCTTATTCAAATTCTTCACAGTTCCAACCAATAAGAGTTCTGTTGTGTTCTTTTGTCTCACACAGATGGAAATTGCAAAGAATGCAGTAGACGCGTTGTATACTCTTCATCATACCAATTTCACTTATGGTCCAATAGCCACCACAATTTGTAAGACTTTTTACATTGTATTAAATTCATTATCTCAAGTTTTTGCCTGCATAATAAACTATGATGCTTGCTTGCTGTATGTTGCACTTTATAGACAGTACCAACCTCCAAATATTGAGCTGTCTTTATCCCAAACCTTATCAGACTAACTGGCTCATGTTTTCGTGGGCTGGATGACGTGGAGAAGTTTTCTGCATCAGCACATTGGGGGTCATTACGGATTTGTCGGTCTGGTAAAAATGCTGGACAAAAAATGTCGGCAATACCGGCTCCAGCCTTTTTACTGGACCGGCACACTCCGAGTTTGCTGGCAGGGGCAGTGAACTACCGGCAAGCCTGACCTGCTGGGAGTTCAGGCCCCTACCAGCAAATAATTACCACAATCATCAGTACTACCAGTGCCGGTGATTGCGGCCAACCCATTCCATGGAGTCCTAAGGGACTTCATGGAATGGGAACTTACCGCCGTAACCTACACCCATAATATCCCAGTAGTACCAGAATATCAGGCACCGGTAACAGTAAGGCGGGATTGGCAGTAACCCGCCGGAATCCCCAACGTATTACCGCCAAACCCATAATGAGCCCCATAGTTTATAATGAGAATGGGTTGGATTCATCTGGGGGGGTAGTGGGAGAATGTGAAGGCAGGGTCAGGCAAAGGCAAGGCGTCATAGGGTTGTCCCATAGAAGAAATACATAAATACATAAAGAAGCCAGAGGTCACAAGGGTGGCCCCCATGAAAGGATATACCTCTGGACCTCATAAAAGGGACACCCGGACAAATTGTCTTTGCGCTCCTCTGGTGAGTAACTCTTCATTTTGTGTCCATCCAACCTCAATTTTGCAGATTTTCCTGGCCAAGACCCCCTCATCTTGCGGCCCACAGCCCCTGTTTTCCTCCCGGCTTCCTGATTCCCTTAGTCCCGCCCATCGCCCCCTGATTGGCCCATCGCTCTGGTGTGTGTTTGTATCAATCCACCGTACCTCGAGTGAATCCCCCATTGTCTTTGCGCTCCTCTGGTGAGTAACTCTTCAGTTTGTGTCCATCCGACCTCAATTTTGCAGTTTTTCCTGCCCAAGGCCGCCTCATCTTCCCGCCCACAGCCCCAGTTTTCTTCCCGGCTTCCTGATTCCCTTAGTCCCACCCATCCACCCCCTGATTGGCCCAACGCTTGTGTGTGTGTTTGTATCAATCCGCCATACCTCGAGTGAACCCCCCATTGTATTTGCGCTCATCCGGTGAGTAACTCTTCATTTTGTGTCCATCCGACCTCAATTTTGCCGTTTTTCCAGCCCAAGATCCCCTCATCTTCCTGCCCGCAGCCCCTGTTTTCCTCCCAGCTTCCTGATTCCCTTAGTCCCGCCCATCCACCCCCTGATTGGTCCAACCCTCGTGTTACCGAGTCCATTACTGACCATCCCAGGGCAGCCCTCTGCCCGTGCAGCCTTGCGACGAAGGGCCCTAGAGAAAGGGTGGCTCCAACAAGGCGGCTCCAGATCATATCTGCAGGTATCTGCAGGAGAAGCAAGAAGCCAGTAGCCTGCCGTGAACCAGCACCAACCAAAACGTAAGTGTGGCAAAGGTGGGGACTGAAGCAATTACTTCACACCAGAAAGCCAACCACCCTTACTTAAAAATCTAAAGTTTTGCTGTGTTAAATCGTACAACCACAAATTAAGGCCAGTCAACTATTCTTAACACAATATCATCACTATAGTGACCCTTGCATCTAGACTGCACCCCCAACGTCACTGAGTGTGCCCCATTAACCTCATTGTATTGAATACTGCATCCAGACGATGTTACCATTTGCATTCAGAAAGTACACCAACATCATTGAGTGTGCCATAATAGCGTCACTGTAGCGAATCCTGCATCTAGACTGTGTTGCAACTTGAATCTTGAAAGTGCGCCCAACATCATTGAACGTGCCCTAATAGCGTCACTGCATTGAGTCTTACATCTTGACTGTGTTAAAGTTTAAATCCAGAAAGTACAACAACATTGTCTGTTCCCTAGTAACACCACTTTGTTGAAGCTTGTATTTAGGAAGTGTGCCCAACAACATTGGGTGTGCCCTACTAGCACCACTCTGTTGAAGCTAGTATTTGGGAAGTGTGCCCAACAACATTAGGTGTACCCTACTAACACCACTGTGTTGAAGCTTGTAGTTAAGAAGTGTGCCCAACAACATTAGATGTACCCTGATTGCACTAAAGTTTTAAGTTATTGAATTGTGCAACCAGTTATAGGAGTCAAGAGATATTGAAGTTTGTATCTAAGAAGTGTACCCAACAACATTAGGTATACCGTGATTGCACTTAAGTTTCAGTGTACTGAATTGTGCAACCTGTCATAGGAGTCAAGCGATATTGGGTGCACCCCATTAACTTCACTGTACAAGTGAATCCCCTATGTCGAGCTCCACCTCTTCATATTACAACTAAGCCTTCGCTCTACCCCGCTACACCATGAGCCCATCCCGCCCAGCTAGGTCCAGGGTAAGAGCCTCACTCTGGCACACCTCCATTCCCCCTCCCCCTAATTCCCCCCCTCCCATCCCAAACCATCCCACCCTCCACCTCGCCCCCACCCCCTATCCAACCCTCAAGCCAGAGGAGCCTGATGGAACGCCAATCATCCCAAGACTCCTGTCCCTCCAATCCCTTCCACCCACCCAGCCCCCAGCACGCCTGCACCCCCTGCCCCACCAATGAACTGCCCACCTACCCTCCCAGACCCACCCCATCCCGCCACCTCCCGCTGCCCTTTCCTTGCGTCGACCCCCTCTAACATCCCCCACCGACCTCATCCTTTCCCCTCCCTAAAAACTGCATGTCTCGTCCTGGCAAGAACAGTGGCCGCATCTCCATCGCCCGCCGACCCCCCTACCCTCTCACGCACTCCAACTGCAATAAAAACCCTGGAAAAAAGAAAGCAGGCCTGTTCTCCGTCAATCTCCCACTATTCCTCATCCCTCCTGCCTCTTCCCACCACCTCAATCTCTCAATCTCCACCATCATCACCCTCCTCCCCTCCCTCACTCTGCTTCCAACCCCTCTCCCTTGAATTTTCATCAACCACACCTAGAACCCCTAACCCCATGCGCTTCACCCTTGAATCCCCAGCCCCAAATCCGTCTTCCCAATCAGCCACCCACAGACACACCCGTCCAACCCCACCCTCCCCATCCCCCCTCCGCCCGCCTTCTCTTCCCAAGCACCATCGACCGATCCGCCTCTTTCACCTCCCAGATCCCGCTCACTCCCCTCCACCCCCATCACCGGCACCTCTCCCAGGCACTCACCCACTCCTCCCCACCACCACCCCTTCAACCTCCCCAACATCCCCCCGTTCTGAAGTAAGATGCATCCTTTTTAATGCCCGATCTGTAGCAAAAACAGACACAGCATCTTCAACCTCCTCACCTCAGACAATCCAGGGCCTCATTACACGGTAGGCGGTAACCATGGCGCTATTAGCTATTAGCGCCATGGTTGCTGCCGGTATTTTACCATGTCCGCCTTGGTGGATGGCGGAATTACCGCCTTACTCCAAGGTGAGCGGGGGCGGTAATTCCCCATTCACCAAGGCCCTTTCCCAATCCCATTTTTGCCCCCATAGGGCATAATGGGAATGGGGAAGGCGCTAATTACGGTACCGCAAATTGCGGTACCGTAATTAGCACCAAGGTCCCTTTGCGGTTCGTTTTTTAACGCCTGCTAAAAGCAGGCGTTAAAGTACCAACCCGCAAAGGGACCTCGTAATAAGGCGGTAAGGGTTAACGGTCACCGGTAGCATTACCGGTGACCGTTAACCCTTACCGCCTTCCGTGTAATGAGGCCCATAGTCTTTATCACAGAAACCTGGTTCTACAACGTCTTTGCCCCTATCGCCCATGAAGCCTTCCCCCCGGACTACTCCCTCATCCCACTCAACGGACCCGCCAGAGGAGGAGGAATAGCAATCGTTTTCAAGTCACACTTTTCCACCTCAATCATCGACTGCCAGACAATCATCCCTTCCTGCGAATCGATTCTCATCAAAGTATCCCTTCACCCAACATTGTCCCACACCTTCCTAATCATCTACAGACCTCCTGGCTATGACAGACAATTCTCAAGCAACCTCTGTGATTCGATAGCCACCATCCAAATAAACCATCCCGCCCTCACTCTTCTAGGGGACTTCAATATCTGGCTTGACATTCCCACCAAACCCATGACTCACTTACTGGTCGACTGCCTAGATACACTTAACCTCAGCCTTCACATGCACGGCCCAACTCACTCTAAAGGACACACCCTAGATGCCATCTTTAGCTCCCACGACCAGATACATCTCAGCCCCCCAATACCAGTCATCTGGTCCGATCACTTCATCGTGCCTTTCTCCATTCGCTTGCCCGCCCCCATCCCCATACTTGAACCAGAACCCCCCAATCAACACAAATGCTGGAAGAAACTAAAGATCCTCCCTGACCTAGCCGATGCCCTGCTTCAAACTCCTCCCTCATCCATCCCACGTAATGAACCTCTAACCATCGTCTCCTTTGACTCGTGGCTCAATACCTCATTAATCTCGCTCACCCCCACCTGCCAATCCTCCGTCCACCGTGGCCCTTATCCCAGATGGTTTACACCAGAACTGAAGACTGCTAAACAACTGTATAAATCCCTTGAACGCAAATGGCAGGAAGATAAAAACAACCTGAGTAGATCCACCCTGGCCCCGCACCATTGCCAGCCACTACAAAGTCGAAATCTGAAAAGCAAAAAAAGTCCACAACAATTCTCGAATTCTCAAGTGTGAAAACCCCAGCAAGGAACTCCACAAAATCATCTCTGAATTCGCCAAACCACCCTGTACCTCCACCCAATCCACCCCATCTCAGTCGCTCTGCGACTCACTCTCTCTCCACTTGTACAACACTGCTCTCAACAGAACAAATTCTCTCAACAACAAACTGGCCCTCCTGTTCCCGCCACGTAACGCACCCGCCGTACCAGTCCCCCCACTGCCTGCCACAGCTACCTCAGCCCAACCCACCTTCAACTCATTCAGACCAATATCGAGAGACGAATATCTCAACCTTCTCTCCACCCAGAAACCATCTGGCTCCCCTCTTGACCCCTGCCCCGTCTCAATCCTCAAAGAAATATTCTCATTCCCCTGCACAGGAGAGTATGCAAGAACCATCCTAAACGACTCCCTCTCCTCAGGAATCTTCCCCGATGCCTTCAAAACTGCAAATGTCAAGCCTTTTCTAAAAAAACCTTCCCTCGTTGCGCTCCACCCCAAAAACTACCGCCCCATCTCAAACACCAGGTTCCTTGCTAAACTCATCGATCGAACCACATACTCCCAACTAAATGCCTTTGTTGAATCCATCAATCTCCTAGACCCTGCACAATCAGGCTTCAGATCACGACACGGAACCGAAACCACTCTGACCTCAATCTGGGACGATCTTAAGATCATGGCAGACTCTGCGGGATGCGCTGCACTAATCCTTCTAGACCTCTCTGCTGTCTTTGATACAATCAACCACTCAATCCTTCTCGACCGCCTCCACTCCCTAGGAATCCGTGGAAATGCTCTCAAATGGATAGCATCCTTCCTCAACAATAGAAAACAAATAACCCTCCTCTCCACCTTCGCTTCTGCCGCCTGGCCAGTCAATACCGGAGTTCCACAAGGAGCATGCCTATCAGCCCTCCTTTTCAACCTCTATATGTCCACCCTCCCAGGAATAATCTGCCCGCACAATATCCTGTGCTATAACTACGCCGATGACACCCAAATAATCCTCAAACTCCTCAACTCAAACTCCAACAGTTAGCCCGACCTCGCAGCCTGCCTCCTTGACATTGATTGTTGGATGGCTATAAACCACCTCCTGCTAAACCCCACTAAAACCAAAATCATGGTGTGCGGCAACACCGAGCTTCTCCCCCAACCTCTACCATGGCCCACCTCCATGGGCAATCCACCCACCACCTCGACCACAGTAAAAAACCTTGGATGCACTCTCGACTCTGACCTAAACCTCTCCCGCCAAATCACCAACGTCTCCAAGTCCTGCCACTACCACCTTAAAATTCTTAGACACATCTTTCCATTCCTCTCTTTTCCCAACAGACTCGCCACTGTCCAATCTATTGTAATGTCGAGACTGGACTATGCAAACTCCTTCTACCTTGGGGTCCGAGCATACCACCTCATTAAATTACGAAGAGCACAAAACGCTGCAGCCAAAATGCTTCTAGCACTTGGCCCAAGAGACCACACCTTTCCAGCTCTCAGAACTCTCCACTGACTCCCGGTTGCACGAAGGACGACTTTCAAAACCCTATGCATCTCCCACCAAGCAGTGCATAAAACCGGCCCTCTATACCTACAGGACAAGCTTAAACCCTTCCACCCACCGCACTCTAAGATCAAGCTCTGCCCTCCTTTTAGTGATACCAAACACCAACTCTGTCAGGTTAGGAGGATCCTCATTCTCAGCCTTGGCCCCCAGTCTATGGAACTCGCTTCCACCCCACATTTGACTCACCGAAGACTAACTGTCTTTCCGCAAATTACTGAAAACGTGGCTCTTCCCATAATAAATCGACGCTTAGAGCATATGGAAAGAACAGTCGCAGTAAACAGAAATCCAAAGTTGTTTGAACAAAGAAAATAAAAAAGCAAAGGGAGTCGATGGGGAACAGATACGGCTACGTTGGGTGGGAACTTAAGTTGGTCAGGCCATGTTCCAAGCAGAGCGTCTGATAGATTGGAAGAGGTGGATTGACTGGGTGAAGACTCAATCACTACGATCAATATACAGGAATACAGACTTCTCTCATGGAACATTGCAGGTTTAAAACGCCATTGGGATGTCACTAATTAGTTTACCTTCATTAGAGGCTACCATGTTATCATCTTCCAGGAAACATGGGCTCTGGAAAACATGCTCATATAGGGATACTGTTCCTTTCATGTCCCTGCCACAAGTGGCCCTCTGTACAGGCCTAGCGGGGGGCTTTTTGTATGGATTGATTCAGCACTAATTTGGAAAGTGTTATTGCACCCAAAAGGCCTATCTAATTGGCAGTATTTGACTATTAAAGTGGGCAGTGATGATTGTATCTCTCTCTTTAATGTATACAACAACCCTCTGAAGCGAGTGGTCTACTAGTGGTGGATAAAATACATGATTTAATTACTACTAAAACTCGCAAAGAGGTCCTAGTAGTAACCGGGGACATGAACTTGCAATTGGAGCCAACAAGAGAGCTAGAGGATGTGTGGGAAGACCTGGATATCTCCTGGGAAATCCCTTTGTTAAATGCTGCTTACCAGATGAGAGTCAACAGGCAATCAATGGATATCACATGAATATTCCATAACTTGGTTCTCAGGGCATGGAACAGCCATTTTAAATGTGACCAGCCCGCAAAACCAACCTTGATAGGACACAATGGTGTCTCCACTATTGATTACATTATTATCAATGGGTGTGAATGGGGCATGTTGATTAATTTTCAGATATTGGATAGATCCGACAGTTACAACAAGCCACTCATAATCAGATTTGTGCAGTGTATGGATGCCATGGTAGGCACTGACCCCACAAAAGAAACCCAACCAGTTATAACGGTGGGACATGCCCGCAAGCACATTACATGGCCTATAATTTCGAGAAGAAACATTAAAGAGGCCTTGTGCGGCTCAATTTTGAATAATCGGCCACAATCTGTCAAGAAGGGTCAACAGCATACAAAACCATGTCAGAATTTAATAAGCTACTGGCAAATTTGATCCCCTTTATCACTTATTCGGCCGCCCAAACTAAGGGGAAAAAAATAAACAGGATTGGCTAGTATAACGCTGCCTGTAGGGGGGCTAAACGTGAGATAATAACCTAGGTAAGAATAGGAGCTAGCATAGATAACACTCACCTCAGACTTTTAGGACATAATTATAAATGACTGCAAGCGAGCAAAAAGAAAGATGTTAGTTCCAATCGCTGGTAAGCTCTTTTGCAGGCCCACAACGAAGGTGATAGGGCCACTTATTGGAAACTGATCTCTGATAAAGACCTAACTGGGTATAACAACAGACAAGGCATTGGTTCAACCACTGCACATAGACCATTTATCAATCCTCTCCTTAATATACAATTTTATCAATAGGTATCAGTATTCTTTCCAATTTTTCACAAATGAGAGTTTTCAACAAATTCTTCACGTTCAAATTTCATTTCAATTGGTGATTAATATGCTCCTGCCAACACGTCTTTCGACCTTACAGAACAAAGGTCTTCTTCAGGGCCAATTTATCACCTTTCTCCTGTTTAAATATTCAAACTAGATGATTGAATGATGTCCAGCAGCTGACATATAACCTTGCTGGCTGGAGTAAGATCTAATCCCCTTGGTTTATTCAGAAAAACAATTCTTTCTCCTTGGATTGGAGTTGCGCTTCTTAGCCTTAATAATTCTTCCAATAGCGGAGCAGACCACTGCATTATATTTGTGACTTTCTCTTTTAATGATAATTTTATTAGGCCTGATTAGATCTTTGTATAATGTGTTTATTAACTAAATGTATTTGATAACGTTTATTGATTAAGTAATTGTTGATTATGCATCTGAATAATGTGCATGTGCTTTATGGTGAATTCCAAATAAAAGCATTTTGATGATGACATCTAAAAAGTCTAGAAGGATGAGAATGAAGGAGAGGTGAGAGTGGTGGGCTGTAGTTAGAGGATTGGCAACATCGATGTGCGAGAAAATGACTTCTTCTCTGCAGGACTATAGAGGCAAGTAGTGACTAAACCACCTACTCAGCCCTCACACTTCTATAAGCCAACAGTGATCCCAATCATATATGTTAATCAGACAAAGTTAAGCAATATACCTCCTCGTGTTATGGGGAACTACATCAGGTACATATAGAGTCAAAATTGGCAAAAATATAACAAAATATAACAAAATATACTCACCTCGTGTTATAGGGAACTACATCAGGTACATATAGAATCAAAATAGGCAAAGTTATAACAAAATATACTTGGGTAAGCTCACCTCGTATTATGGGGAACTACATCAGGTAGATATAGAGTCAAAATAGGCACAAATATAGCAAAATATACTTGGGTAAGCTCACCTCGTGTTATGGGGAACTACATCAGGTACATATGGAGTCAAAATAGGCAAAAATATAACAAAATATACTTGGGTAAGTTCACCTCGTGTTATGAAGAATTACATCAGGTACATATGAAGTCAAGATAGGCAAAAAGTAACAAGTATACTTGGGTAAGCTCACCTCGCGTTATGGGGAACTACATCAGGTAGATATAGAGTCAGAATAGGCAAAAATATAGCAAGATATACTTGGGTAAGATCACCTCGTGTTGTGGGGAACTACATCAGGTACATATGAAGTCAAGATAGGCATAAAGTAACAAATATACTTGGGTAAGCTCACCTCGTGTTACGGGGAACTACATCAGGTACATAGACAGTTGCAAGAGATGCAGAAGAGTGTACATAGAAGCGCTAGCACCTTTCAACAAGCGTTGTAATAGAGGTGAAACATGATTTTTATTTGGAGAAGGTTTGCATATGAGAAGGGGGCATGGTAGGCGCATAGTTTCAGAGCATGCTGGAACTTACAATGTTCATTCAGGCGGTAGAGTTGGGTAGAAACAGGTAAATGAAGCAGGGCAATGCAAATATGTACAGGTATAAGAAGTTATACAGCCTGTTTTGCTACGTGAGTAAAGAGGAGGATATACAGTCCAAACGTAGTGCAGGATATTGCTGTCCAGATGAAAGGCAAGACTGACGTTGCAGTATTTCGATGGAAGGGTTTGAATGTTCGTAGATTTAGAGCTAGGTGTTCCGTAATTGTAGCTTAGCCTTGAACTGCCAACCGAATTGCGGCAAGAGATCATACATGTAGTAACAGTGGAGTCATTGAGCCACTTAATAGATCAGGATATCGTAAGCCATGCGATGCTGTCCGGGCATCAGGAACTGGCAAAGGATAGAAAGTTTATGTGAGATGACAGGTTGAACTGGTTTCAGACAAGGAGATAAGTGTAGGTAGGCAGGATGCGACTTTCTGGAACATCATGAGAGAAAGTATAACAAGTTTAGGCAAGTGCGATCGAAAGGAGCGGGTTGCGATCATGGAATACCACATCTTACCTAATGTGAATTAGGTAGATGGTGGCGACAGCAGTCAGTGTGAGGGAACAAGGCAATAAGGGCAATTCCTTGGCAATGACAGGGCAAAGACAGGAAAGCGGCCTTAAAAGCTGGCCTTTAAATGCTGGGCCTGGCTTCACCTCGCAGCTCAGCCGGGCCTCAGCATTTGTTGTTACCCATGGCCAATTAGGTCGCTGCACACATGGATGTGCTTCTCTCCACACGGCAGCTCAGATTGAGCAAAGTAATGGCGGCCATCTTGGAAGCTCTGACGACTGCTTCCCATCAATAGTGGCTGCTGATGTTGTGCATGTAGAATCAAGTGCACATCCTTCTAGGGTGAGGGGCACAGGGCAAAGACAGCAAAGCAGCCTTAAAAGCTGGCCTTTAAATGCTGGGCCCGGCTTCGCCTCGCGGATCAGCCGGGCCTCTGCATTTGTTGTTACCCATGGCCAATCAGGTCACTGCACACATGGATGTGCCTCTCTCCACACAGCAGCTCAGATTGAGCAAAGTAGCGGTGGCCATCTTGGAAGCTCCGGCGACTGCTTCCCATCAATAGTGGCTGCTGATTTTGTTTCATGTAAAATCAAGGGCACATCCTTCCAGGGTGGGTGGCACAGGGCAAAGACAGGAAAGCGGCCTGTAAAGCTGGCCTTTAAATGCTGGGCCCAGCTTCACCTCGCGGCTCAGCCGGGCCTCAGCATTTGTTGTTACCCATGGCCAATCAGGTCGCTGCACACACAGATGTGCTTCTCTCCACACGGCAGCTCAGATTGAGCGAAGTAGCAGCGGCCATCTTGTAAGCTCTGGCGACTGCTTCCCATCAATAGTGGCTGCTGATGTTGTGCATGTAGAATCAAGGGCACATCCTTCCAGGGTGGGGGGCACAGGGCAAAGACAGGAAAGCAGCCTTAAAAGCTGGCCTTTAAGAGCTGGGCCCAGCTTTGCCTCGCGGCTCAGCCGGGCCTCGGCATTTGTTGTTACCCATGGCCAATCAGGTCACTGCACACACGGATGTGCTTTTCTCCACATGGCAGCTCAGATCGAGTGAAGTAGCGGTGGCCGTCTTGGAAGCTCCGGTGACTGCTTCCCATCAATAGTGGCTGCTGATGTTGTTTCATGTAAAATCAAGGGCACATCCTTCCAGGGTGGGTGGCACAGGGCAAAGACAGGAAAGCAGCCTTAAAAGATGGCCTTTCAATGCTGGGCCTGGCTTCACCTGACGGCTCAGCTGGGCCTCAGCATTTGTTGTTACCCATGGCCAATCAGGTCGCTGCACACACAGATGTGCTTCTCTCCACACGGCAGCTCAGATTGAGCGAAGTAGCTGTGGCCATCTTGGAAGCTTCAGCGACTGCTTCCCATTGACATTTGTTGTTACCCATGGCCATGTGTTTATTAGTTCTAGTTTTAATCCAACATTTTATCATTAGGCAGATTCATTCTATAATCAGCTTATCATTTAGCCCGATATCAACGCTGCCACCTCCCTCCCCACCCGCTGTCCCCTCCCTAACCCCAACCAAACAACAGCATACATACACGGCTTGGAATCTGTTCACAATTACTGAAAGTATTGTTGGTAACGAACCACAGGAACGTCCTCCAATGTCTGTAATTATTTATTTTCCGCTTATAGCGTCCATAACAGTTCAGGGAGGTCTATCATCTGGTGATCCAAACAGGTTGTGCACTAAAGCATCCCAGGTTGCTATGTCTTCCGAGGCTTCCCCCTCCCCTTTTGGACAGCTTTATATCACACTGCTACTTCTGCCATCGACCACTTTCTCAGGTCTACCCGCCACCTATTTACACATGGGCGATCCCTTGTCTTCCACACCATGGCGATCCTCCTCTTTGCCAGCACCCAGGCCATGTCTAGCAGCCTGTTTTATGGTCTGGATGTTTCCGGGCATGCGAATATGCCTAGTAGGCAGGCTTCTGGGTTCCATATATATCTAGTTATGCCCCCCTCCGTATACGCATTTCCAGTTCCTGCCAGAAATCTTCTATTACTGGACAGCCCAAAACATGTGTCCCATTGCTGCCTCCCTCTGGCTACATCTTGGACATCCCTTCCTCTCCGAGCCCGGGAAGTGTGACAGTTGCTGTGGTGTCATATACGCCCTGTGTAGGACATAGAATTGGGTACGCTTCAATCTGGCGTTCCTTGAAACAGTTTTAACATATGCTAGAGACCTAGAACACTCGACTGTCTGTTACCACTTTGCCCGTATCCAATTCCCATGTGCTCTTCCCCTTGGTCACCTCTGCCGGCCTGGTCTCCAGTACCCCCATGTCCACTTTCTGACACATCATATAGGAGTCCCAGCACTATGTCCTCACCTGGGAGGTCTGGGAAGCCTGACCATCTTGTGTGTATTGCATGCTTGAGTGTGGAGTATGTCAGGAACTGTCCCTTATGCACCCCAAACTCATTGACTATCTCCTGGAATCCCAGCGGTCTACCCTTTGACAGCAAGTCTCCCACCGTTACTATCCCTTTGCTTTCCCACTCTTTTCTAAGCTGTGCCAGGTTTTTAACTGTGTTCCCACAGATGGCCGCTAGCAGTGTCTGGTGTGAGTATGGTTTCCGCAGTTTGAGAATCGCCTTGGTTCTGGTCCAGATTTTTTTGCCCAGTCATATAGCACTGGGGGGATCAGAGATTTTACTGTTGTCTAGCCAGAGCGCCTCTTTTAACATGTATTGGCCAATTTTTGTGTGCGGACAGGGTGTGCTCTATATTTTTGTGGTTTTTCAACCATCTTGCTACGTGTTGTAGTTGTCCGGCTAAATAGTAGAGTTCAAAGTTTGGTCGTCTCAATCCTCCGCTCTCATATTCTCTTTGTAGGTTGTCTAGGGCAATTCTTCTTATACCCTTTCCCCAGGTGAACCCTCCTATCACCGTGTTTAATTCCTTGAAGAATGGTCTGAGGTAAGAGACGTTCACAAAGTGGTATAGCAGACGAGGGAGAGCCACATTTTAAAAAGTGCCACTCTACCTGTCACTGAGAGAGGCAGCTTATCCAGAATTGGACGATCGAGGCCTCCAGCCCCTTCCGAGCTCTTACTGTGTTCTGCTCATGGGTTTCTGTTTCTTTGTGGTGAATGTCTATTCCTAAGTACCTGAATGTTCTAGGCTTCCATTGTAGGCTCAGGCACGGAAGCCGCGACTCGTCCACTCCTACCCAACCACCCAAGGGGAACATACAGAATTTTTCCCTATTAATTGAAATTCCTGATAGGTCGGTGAAGTTTGTCAATACCTCCAGGTATGGCTCTAGTGTATCTTCCGGGTTCTGTAAATACAGTAGTATGTCATCTGCGTAGAATGATAGTATGTGGTGTACTCCATTTGCTTGTATCCCTGTGTCTTTGAATTCCTTTCTTAGAAAAACCGGAAGGGGCTCTAAGGCTAGGATGTATAGCATGGGAGATAACAAGAACCCCTGCTTTGTGCCTCTGTGTATGGAAAATGGTTCAGTTATGTGTTAACCTGTCCTCACCCTGGCCTCAGGGATTTGGGCCCATTTTATAAAACCCTCACCTATCCCGAAGCTTCTCAGGGAGGCAATCAGCCCATTCCCATCGAACCGAGTCAAAGGCTTTGGTGGCTTTCAGTGGTATCACTGTTCCTCCCTCTGACCAGTCTGGTGTACCTTTGATGATTGCATGCAATCGTCTCAGGTTGTCTTACGTGGATCCCTCCGCAACGTATCCCATCTGGTCTTGGTGTATAAGTATCGTGATCACCCTCTTTAACCTCTCTACCAGGATCGCCGTAAGGATATCTTCATGCCCTGGATTATCAGTGAAATTGGGCGATACGATTCGCAGTGCTTTCCGTCTTTCCCAGGCTTCAGTATTGGAACTATGATTGATTTCTCCATACTCTGGGGTAGCCTGTCTGTTTCATACGCCCTCTCATAGGTGCGTAATAACTTTGGTGTCAGCTCTCCCATAAATTCTTTATAAAATTCTGCTGCAAGGCCATCTCCCCCTGGGGTCTTGCCCGTGGGTAACACAGCCACAACACCCTGCACTTCTTCGAGCGAGAGGGGCACTTCTAAACTATCTTTCTGTTGTCCCTCAAAGATAGGTAAGTTTATCCCAGCCAGTGTCTCCTCGATTTCACCCTTTCCTATTTTCCCTGGGTCCTTATACGGATTTTGGTAGAAGGTCTCGTTAATTTCTCTCTGAGCCCATCACAATTCCCCACATTCGTCTTCTACTTCACTATATTTTCTCGGTTGTCCTTGCCCTTATGTAGCCATGGTAATAGCCTCCCTGATCCGTCTCCTTGTTCATGTAGCCTTTCAGGTATATCTTGCAAAACTGTATTTATCCAACCTGTCGGATTGCGCCAGGCATTCTGTCGCAGTTCCAGGAGCTCTTCCTCTGTCTTTCTGCCTCCCCATCCCATATCCTCGGCTTGTTTAATTTCCACCTCTGTGCCTGACAAGTCTCGCTCGAACTCTCTCCTTACCCCCCCTGCCTTTAATTCCAAACTCTACATATTCTTGCCATCAAATGTGTGTAACTTCGGGTCGAACATGCAGTTGAAATCTCCCCCCATATCCAAGTTGTGCTTCTGAAGGGGACTAGTCTTCCATACAGCGATCTGAAAAAGGTGGCAGCGTTGTGGTTGCGGGCATATGTATTAATCAAACAGACCTCGGTTTGCTCAAGATACCCATGTATCAGTACCATTCTGCCTTCATTGTCCTTGTGTACCCCCACCATCCTGAAGGACACTGATGGGGCCACCCAAATGAGTACTCCCTGTGCATAACTAGAATACATTGGCCCTCATTACGACCCTGGCGGAAATCGCGGTGCAAAATGCACCTTGGAGCACGGCGGAAAGCTGCCGATAGCGCCATGGGGGTTGGCGGATTTTCCGCCCCATTCCGACCTTGGCGGGGCGGTAAATCCCCATCCCCCATTTTACCCTTCCCCATTCCCATTTTTGCCCCATAGGGTATAATGGGAGTGGGGAAGGCGTTAATTACGCCACCTCAAAATACGGTGGTGTAATTAACGACAAGGTCCCGTAGCGCCATGGATTTCTCCGCCCGGAAAAACCAGGCGGAAAACGCTCCATGGCGCTACGGAATCTCGTAGTAGGGCGGACGGGTCCGCCGCGAATAACGCTGGCGTAAACCCACTCCGCCAGGGTCGTAATGAGGCCCATTGAGCCAAACCCCCCACCCCCACTTCTTCACCACTTGCGCCTGCCTCTCCCCCATGAAGTGTGTTTCTTGGAGAATTGCTATCTTTACTTTCTTGTGGCACAGATATGTCACTAACCTTATCCTCTTTACATAATTATTTAGGTAATTATTTAGGCCCCTTACGTTCCAAAAGGCCACTTTTATTATCTCAGCCATATGGGCTTTAGTCCCACCTCACTCCATTATTAATTATGTTTGCGTGCCCCGTGGATCCCAACCTTGGCAATGTGCCTTTTAGGACTGGCATTCTGTGGTCCCCTTTCCCCAGATTCAAGCCATGCTGCAACTGAAACCAACTGTGTTCAACAAAAACGAAAACGATAACTAACCTCCATACCCACCATGTGTCCCTTTACACACTCGGGTCTTGGTGGTTGGGTACTTTCTGTTACCCTGTTTACTCCTTGAACTCCTTGAACAGTGGCGACGTTAAAACAAACATGTCGCCTTAGGGGGGATTCTGTAGGTCACAATAGATATTCCAACGTACTCATCTCCCCACTCCTTCTCCTCCTTTATTCCTATCTAACACTGTTTCACGCATCACAGGGCCAAGACTGGATTGGCCCACTGGGACACCGGGAGTTTCCCCGCTAGGCCAAGGGACTTAGGGCCTCTTTTCTTGGGGGAACGATACATAAATAAAATCATGTCGGGCACATCATGTAAGCCAGAGTGAACCAGCCTGGGTGTGGTTCGCGGGCATCGCTGTATGGTTCTGCCCGACTGTGGATTATTCGGGCTCACGCCTGCACATTGAAACCACACGTGCCCTAGTGTGTTGGCATGTGCGGGCCGTGATCGTGCAGACATGCTGTGCAGTGCTCCTACGACAGGAAGGCAGGCTGCATCCATTCGGCAGCACATTGAACTAGCGAACTGCTGCGACTTGAGGTTGGGGCTGAGGGCAACAGGCCTGAAATGTAAGGACTATTGCCATGCTTTTTATTTATTTTTTAATGTTAGAATACCATCAAATACGGACCTGACTGTGTGTCCCATAATGATGACTTGTACTACCGATTGCCCAGTAAATTGTCCAAGTAGTGATGACCTTAAATGCAATCTAGAGGCCTGCAAGTCGCATGATAAAGCCAGGGGTGGACTGGGAACCAAAAGAGGCCCTGGAAATAATTTTCAAAGTGGCCCCATATTAGACATTTTCAGCAAGCCAAAGCCTTTTCCTATGAGAACATTTGGAAATACCACACAAAAGATGCCCGGGGTTCAGAGGCCTACTGGGAAATCTCCAGAGTTCCCTATACGCCAGCCCACCCCTGGCCAGGGTGCAGCGGCCTAGCGGGTAATCTCCAGAGTTCCCTATAGGCCAGTCCACCTCTGCTCAGGGAGCAGAGGCCTACACAGACATCGCCAGAGTTCCCTATAAGCCAGTCCACCCCACTATTAACCAACGGTGCCCATGACTTCTCAGCCCTCCCCTTCACGTACCCCCAGTTTTAAGCCCTGCCCCCGCGACAGCAGTGAGGGGAGGGCACGCGAGCAGGGGGGCTTCCACCTCAGAGTTGCTGGACAATGTGACATCCATAGAACAATGCGGTGTGGGGTGCCGAGGCAGCGTCAGACTTGCCATCTGTCGCTCCTCCACCAGGCCGAGCGCCAAGGCCATCTCCATGTGGTCCTTTCGAGCAATCAACCACCAGACCCCCATTTCCCCCTCGGACCTCACCCTGTATCACTTATTAACACCTGCAAAGCAAACTCACCCCTCATTATGAGCTTTCGACCTCTTGGACATTTTACAAAGCCTTCATCAAAGCTAAGTTTATATTTGCTAGCAGGATTACCCACAGCTGCGGAAACATATATGGAAATCCCTCTTGCACCACTCATGTTTGCAGGATAACAACAAATCTTCCCACTGCTGCATTCAGCGCAATGCGCACAAACTCTAAGCACATCAACACCCTATCAGCACAAGCCAAATGCAGTAAGGAATATGCTCTGTGCAATATGCACACTGCGTTATGCAGAAAATGGACACACTCTGCAGAGCATATTCTGCGCATGGCTCACACTGCGGAAAAGGTACACTATGCACAAAGTGCACACTGGGCCCGATTTGCAAAAATCTGAACTGGGGCAGATGAGAGAATATGTGTTCCGTTGCTTTATACCTGAAACAGGTGCACATCTGGAGATGTCTCTAGCATCCCTCTGCTGCTCTTGTGCAAATCTTTGAGACTCACATTTGCACGTGAGCATCTCAGAGATGCTCCGGCATGTCCAGATTTACTTCAGTGTTAACCTTTGTGGATCAGGTGCAAGGGAGCAGCTGCAAGTCAGTGATACTCATGGGCAGAATGAAGTCACTCTGTGCAAAGTGCATCCGATGCCCAATATGGCCGCTCTGTGAAAGATGCACACTATGGAAACAGAAGCCATGTATGCACTACACCAGGGATGGAAGTGAGCGCAGCTGTGTCCCACTACATTCACGTGCATCTGTTTACCATTCCTGCGCCCATGTTCACCATTCTATACAGAGGATGTGCCCATTCATGTCCCCTGTGCAAGTGCAAAGTTATAAGAGGAGCCTTAGGGCCCGATATAAGGAACTTTTTGCACGATTCAAAGTAGCTTTGCACTGGAAAAATACACTTTGCACAGTTCAATGAATCAGGGTTTGTGTCGGCAGTGCAAAGTCACAGTGCAAAGCCATTTTGAACCGGCAAAACATTCCATGATTTGGGCCCTTAGTTACTAGTCACTTAGACTATTGCAATGGCACGGCCGCAACACTTGTCACACGTTGCACTATGCCTCCGCCTACCCTCTCCCATGTCGAGACCACACTTCAGCATAAAACTCACACTGCGTACAATGCACACTATTCACAAACTGTGCATCATGCACAAAACGCAGGCTCTGCACATTGGCATGTGCTCTTTGCAGAATATACGCTATGCACAAAGCACACACTCGCTTCAAAGCTCATACACTGTTCAAGATTGACAGTCTGCCCACGAGGCACACTGCACAAATGTACATTGGGCACACATGTGTACATTGCGCAAAAAGCACGTCTTCGCAACATGCATACTGCACAAAATGTACACTGGCCACCAAAGGCACGCCCTTTGCAAAGTGCATTCGATGAGCAAGGTGCCCAAGCTGGAAAAAGTGCACGCTCTCTGCAAGACTGACACTGTGATCAAGGCGTGCACTGTACGAGCGCTGCAAGGCAGGGGATTCTTAGACAGGGCCAGTGGAGGACAACAGGCCCCCTTACCCTACTGGCAGCATTCCCCCCAGAGCCTCCTCACCTGGTAGGTAGCAAGAATGCTTTGTGTATATCCGTGCAGGCGCATCGCCTTAAAACTGCACAGGTGAATAGCAGAATTGTACATTACTAAATGCATCAGGAACCAAGTGTAAAATAATACAGCTATAAAGTGCAGTTCATAATGACATCACAGCTTTGCATGCCACAGGCGCAAGGGTGTTGCATGGCACCCCTGTGAGGGGCCATGGTACGTTCCATGGAGTTATGTGGTCACATGGTTACCCATGTGACCAACCTAATAAAAGGTCCGAGCCGCTTCCGGCTCGGGAGTCACGAGTGAACCTGACTCCGCGTGGTGTGTTGTGTTGGTGCCTGGGGGGGGTGCCTCGCCACGTGTGCTGGGCCCAAGGTCGGGGCCCAGCTGGAGGACGGTGCCCCTGCCGGGCAACGCCGTCCGGACGGTGCCCCTGCCGGGCAACGCCGTCCCTGTGGGTCCCCCAACCATGTGAGGCGGGTTGGGGTGCGACCCCGGCCTGGGTGCCCCCAGAGCCGGGGCCGCGGTGGCCAGGTGGACCTGGCCACGTGTGTGGAGCTCCGGTGTCCCGGAGCGGGTGGGATGAACCCCCACCCTTCATCAAGCGGCGTGATCGCCGCACTGCAGCGTGTGTCGTCGGGTGCTACCCGACCCGAGTACGGGGCTGCCCGGTGATCCGGGACAGCCCCCAACAATGGCGACGAGGTCGGCCCTGCGTGCCCCGAGGATCGAGTGCACGGGTGGGCCCATCATCAACTGGGCCCACAATGCAGATGGGTGCGGCGGTGGCCGCGCGGGCTGCCCCCCCCTCCCATCTGGGGGAAGTATGATCTGCGGCGTCGGCCACAGTGAGGAGGCGACGCCACGCCCGCGATCCGCGGGCCGAAATGGGAGCGGCGAGGGACGCCGCATGAAGGAGGCGGGCCCAACACCAGCTGGGCCCGCAAGGAGAACATGGTGGGCGAGCGGCCCGCCCGTCCCCCGAGGGACCCGGAAAATGTTCGCGGCATAGGCCGCGTGGGTGGCTGTACCCCTCCCCCACCACCAACAGGAAGGCAGAGGGCGCCCGCGAGCGGTGCAGTGGAGGACAAGCACACGCGGTGTCGCCGGATGGAGAG
Source organism: Ambystoma mexicanum (assembly GCF_040938575.1). Taxonomy (NCBI): domain Eukaryota; kingdom Metazoa; phylum Chordata; class Amphibia; order Caudata; family Ambystomatidae; genus Ambystoma; species Ambystoma mexicanum. Next base: position 723,325,605 of record NC_090932.1, read on the forward strand.
GTGAGCGGCCCCTCCCCCAGCATGCCAGCTGGCCGCCCACCACCGCGCGGCGGCCCCATCGGCCCGCGGTAAAGGGAGACATGAGGCGGGCCCAAAACCAGCTGGGCCCGCGATGGAAAAAAATAATGTGTGCTGCAGGCCCGAATCCAACTGGGCCTGCAAAAGGAACGAAGGAGGCGGGCCCAGCACCAGCTGGGCTCGCAAGCACAATAGAGTGCTCGCCCCGAGGAGCGGGCGGAGAGCTGCCTGCCCCACCCGCAGGCCGCGGCAAACATCGCCGCCGGAAAAAAAAAAAAAAGAGGCGGGCCCATCATCAGCTGGGCCCGCGATGAGAATAAATAGGGGAGTGCTCGCTCTGAGGAGCGGGCAGAGGAGCTGCCCGCCCTGCCCCTACTGGCAATGGAGCGGCATCCGCCGCAGTGGGGAAGTCAGCTGCCCCTCCGCTGTCCCAATTCCCATCTGAAGGGGGAAGGCCCGCGAGGGTGTGTGTGGGTGCGCCCACTCCGAGGAGCAAGGAAAAGATGAGTGGTGGCGGCTGCAGCTGCAACAACCAAGGGGGGCTACCGGTTTTCCCCCAACGGCAAATAAACGGCAGGCATGAAGGAGAGGAAGGGAGGCGTGCGGAGGGGGCCTCCTCCGAAGACTTTGGACTTGGCCGATGTGGCCCCTGGGCCTACCCAGGTGCGGCTTTGCCGGTGTTGTGTGTAATCGTAGTAACTGTCCTAAATGAACTCTGGTGAGGGTGCGAGCTGGTTTCCGGCGACTCCATACTGAAGATGGACATCATAAGGGACATTCCCCGGAAGACTGTGAGCCGGCAGACATGGACTTGCTTAAAATGGTCCAGTTAGTGGGCAATGTTGTGTGGTGCGCACCTGTAGGCTCTGAGTGCTTTATGTGGTGCCAGTAGCCCTCACTGGTGCCGTTCAGGGACATGAGAGCCACTCACCCAGGTTAATAAAGGGTGTGTAAAGTAGTAGAGTGGCTCCAGTAGTAGTAGTGGTAGTCGTGGTGGAATTTTGGAATTTTTGCATTGTGTTATGAAAAAGGAGGAGTGTTGCATGGCACCCCTGTGAGGGGCCATGGTACGTTCCATGGAGTTATGTGGTCACATGGTTACCCATGTGACCAACCTAATAAAAGGTCCGAGCCGCTTCCGGCTCGGGAGTCACGAGTGAACCTGACTCCGCGTGGTGTGTTGTGTTGGTGCCTGGGGGGGGTGCCTCGCCACGTGTGCTGGGCCCAAGGTCGGGGCCCAGCTGGAGGACGGTGCCCCTGCCGGGCAACGCCGTCCGGACGGTGCCCCTGCCGGGCAACGCCGTCCCTGTGGGTCCCCCAACCATGTGAGGCGGGTTGGGGTGCGACCCCGGCCTGGGTGCCCCCAGAGCCGGGGCCGCGGTGGCCAGGTGGACCTGGCCACGTGTGTGGAGCTCCGGTGTCCCGGAGCGGGTGGGATGAACCCCCACCCTTCATCAAGCGGCGTGATCGCCGCACTGCAGCGTGTGTCGTCGGGTGCTACCCGACCCGAGTACGGGGCTGCCCGGTGATCCGGGACAGCCCCCAACAAAGGGTCGCTTGTTCTAATATCCTAATCATCGGCTAATGGGGCACTTTCTTCGGTATACTAAGGGGACATAATAAAGAACGCGCATGTTCAGAGTGTAATCCACGAGTCAGGCAGGGGAGTTGTTTACTCGATCACACCATCTCAAGACTCGAGATGCAGTTTAATCAATGATAGTGATGATAACGTCGCAACGTGCAGCGTCTTGCTTGCTGCTTCTTACCTGACAGTCAATAGATCGATCTTGCGGCTTGTCAAGGCCTCATGCAGCCCAGGCCAACTGCCTGCCTGCAGCCTGCTGCCCTGCTGACCTGCCTGCTAATGTGTGCACTGTGCGCACAGCCTGGGCTGCAGCAGGGCACGTGCGGTTCCACTTCCTTCCAACCGATGCCCAGCCCAGGAGGCCCTGATGCGCAGGCGCAGGCCCAGCCTGGCTGCTGGGAAGATTTTAAAAAAATTACAGCAGCTGCCTCGGCTCAGTCGGTGGTGTCAGCCAATTCAAGGCAAACCACCCAGACGGAGCCGAGGCAAAATCACTCGATGTGTTTATTATGTTAATGTGCATGTGTATCCTTCCGCTCAGAAAGAGGCCCTACAGGCCAGAGGCCTACCGGGGGATGTCCCGGTGTCCCGGTGGGCCAGTCCAGCCCTGGATAAAGCACAGATGCGAGCAAAGTTTCAGCGCGTCTTCAAAATGTTTACTTATGAGCTGCCTTCCATATGGCATAATGCGAGTAATTGCTAACAGTGACATATAATCCTCTTGAAGGGGAGTCATTTATCAATGTAACAAAGAATGCGTACTCTCCGACTTGGCAATCAGCGATGCATGGCCTCGATGCACTAGGTTTAGCACATGCATTTTGAGGGACTGGGCCTTTAGACCGTACAATCCATTCTATAGATCTTGTGAGTTAAGGCTGACGGAGCCTTCGATTTCAAAGGGGCTCACATCTATTCTTGTAAAAATCTGTTATAAAATTAGGACAACCGAAGAAGCAGATCTTTCACAACATCGTGGGAAACTAGCAATCCACTAACAAATGCAGTGAGCGGGGATGTCCAGAAGATGTCATTTTAGGGGCACTCTGAAAAGCAGGTTTTAGCACTTTTTCAGGGTCTGCTTTGCAGTGCTTAACTATCATCGGTTGGTTGGGCTTGCAGTCTCCGCTAGCCCATCTTAGTCCCAGAAAGGCTCTGTTTAGACTGGGGAAGCTTGTGGTGAAATTGCAGGGGGCAGCAGAGTACAAAAACAATCACCAGCAAACAGAAGCAAAAGGTTGTGACCATGTGTTCATCGATGTTTGCTGTCTCACTCTGTAGTTTTCTGTTCGAGGGTGGTACTGGGCAGAAGGTTTGGGGGACAAATTGTCATGCGCCGCATTCCATCTTGGTGTGTGTGGCCAAAGTTCCTGTTTGGTGCTAGGTAGCACTTCACGTATTGTGCTGCGTATGTCCGCGTGGTCTAGCCTTTCGCTCCCAGACATACGCTGCTCTTCATTGCCACGCCACCTCTGCAGCGTTTCGCGTTGCAACCCTTCACGGTCAGCTACTGCTTTTGCTGCCGCTGTTGCGTAACGCTGTTTACTTTTCTTTTCTACTCTGTTTCTTCACCCCCGCCGACTCGGTTTGTGCTCGCCTCCTATTGCCACTGCTGCTTACCTTTCTCTTAGCCTGTTTCCCGTTCTACTTCCATTCATTCTTTTCTCAACTACACCTCCTCTGGTACTGCTGGCTTTGTTTACTTCCCTGTTTCCTTGGATCCTCCTGTGCATACCTACTGCTTTGCTAGCTCATTGCCGTGACATCTCTTTGATGTTTATTCTCATTGTACAACTCACTCACTTCAAGAGGAGCCCAGTTTACAAGTGGATCCCGTTGCCATCAGCAGGGGTTTTTTCTGCCGCCAATGGCTTTTTCCCCTCATTGTCCCTGCCGGAAACGGGGTCACAGTGAGGTGCTTATCTCCAGCCTTCACTGTGGCTTCCTCTCGTGTGAGACACACACGACCTACAAAAAAGAAGAAGGACTGCAGATCGCGGAGGTCCCTCAGCCCAGAGGACAAAGACCACTTTTACACAGGTGAGGAGGAGGAAGAAGAGGGGAGTTGGGGCTTTACGGATATTCAAAATACAGAAGCTGACACAAATATGCTTCTCTGAGAGGATGGTTGCATTTATTACTGATGTAGGCCGAGCATGACGAGCCGGAGTTAAATTCACAATGACTGAGGAGGGAGTTCGGTCTTGTAACTATGCTGCAAGATGTTTTTTAAAAGCCACCACATTTGCACGGATTAATGATAAATAAAAACCTTTTGCCTTCATTTCTGCAACGTGTCACCAGAGGGTGTGTACATGGTTTGGAGGGAGAGGATTTGGCTATAGAAAACTGTAACTTATGTTCCAGCAAATGCTTTAAGTGGGAGAGGACTACAACAGCACCATAGCATGGACTCCTGCAGCATTGCAGCTTCTTCAGACATTGTTTTTGTATTTGATAGAAATACACAGCCCAGTTCAATCATCATCTCATACTGGGCCCTCGTCTCAAACTCTAGGAGAACATGTGGAACGTTTGACCAGGAGACCAGTCTCGATTTTCCATATCACCAAAACTTTCTCATCTTGTGCACATTATGGTATCTTTGTGCTTCAATCCAATTATATGACAAAATAGTGAGTGATTGAACATTGACCACTCAAATAAACTTGACCATTCAGTTCATCATTTGTTTGCAGGTTTGCTTATACAAAGCAACATATGGAATCAGCACTTTGGCGGGACTGAATGTTAGGGGTGGACTGGCCTACAGAGAACTCTGGAGATTTTCAGATGGGCCTCTTTTGTGTGGTTACCTATTTTATTTGCAGATTTTCTCATGGGAATATGGGGCTACTTTACAAAACATTTCCATGGCCACTTTTTTGTTCCCAGTCTACTCCTGCACAGGACTCTACTTTGTATTCTGTTCTCCCTTTGGGCGAATTCTCCTCTTATGTTCACATCTTTATCCGGCATCTGCTGCATTTTGTTGGCGTCCATTTATGTGTTTACGTCCTCCGGGGTATCAGAGAAGAGAGATTTCACCTTATAGAGCACCTTCAATTTTGCGGGATACAGGAGCATGTATTTTATGCCATGTCGCCTCAGCCTTTCCTTCGTGGGAATGAATTGTCCTCTTCCTCTCTGAACTTGGATAGTGTAGTCTGGGTAAATTGCCAGGATCTTTTCTTTATCTTGAAAGTTCAGGATTTTGCAGATAATGGGCCGAGGTGGGGCCCCCGGAGGGGGCTTTCTCGTGAGCGCTCTGTGGGCTTGTTCCACTGTGAACCCCTGGGACAATGCGCCGGGGCTATTTCCTGTAGGAGCATGTTTTCTACGTATGTTGTGGGGGTCTCTTCCTTCTTTCCCCTCTGGTAGCTCCAGGATTCGGATATTACTCCTTCTTGCTCTCCCCTCTGCATCTACTGCCGGTCCTGTAGTAACCGCACGTTCACTTTTAGCACTCGGACCATCTCCTTCAGTGTCTTTGCAGTCGTCGACATTTCTATCACCGTCTTTTCATTTTTGCTCACCCTATCCGTCAGGTTGTGCAAGTCTTGCCTCAGGAGTCTTTGATCTCATCAATATGTGTTTCCATGGAGGTTCTCAGGGCCATTATTGCCTCTAAAATGTTGTCATTTGTTCAGACTGTCAGGGGCTCCCGAACTTCCTGGATGTTGTCTGCCTTCTGTGCTCCGATGTCAATTGGCGTTTGCTTGAGTTCTCCTTTCCTGGTAAACACCTCCATCTTGGTCTGCTTCGCCTCTGCTTTACCCTTTTTCTTTCGCCCCTCCGACATTGGTCTGGTTACCAGTTTCTAACCAGGCCCGGAAACATAAGGTCTTTGAATTTCTGTCTGTACAGGGGCCCCCTCTGAGGCTGGCGGCATTGCTGCTTGTGGTCTTTTCCTGTGTCTATCTCACGTTTTCTGCTGGGCCCTCCAGTACCTCCCACCACTACCACACCTCAGCAATTGTCTGTAGGGGGAAGCTTGCGCTGGGCGAAGGGTCCAACGCAATATCTCGCTGTACAGCCTTATGTGCAAGCCTGGTCCTCCACCTCTTTGGAGTACTCCTGTGTGTATCGACGAGAGGTCTTGAGGGCTTCCCCTCTCCTTTCTTTGAGCTTATTGTCTGTGCTCCTCCCCCTCCTTCAGTGTGGAGCGATGATATGCCGTGGTCCCCCATCTGTATCCCTCCTCCTGACTCCCAGGTGCTACCATAGTAGCCTGTTAGGGTCTCCTTACCTGTGTGCTTTCTCCCTTGGGGGCCCTCCAGCTGCTGCCGTTGCCTCCTCCTCACCATGGCTGATCTTCTGGGCTTCCGCTGTTGCTGCATCTCTGTTGGCACTCTTAGGCCCCCTCCCCTCCTTCACGTTCCTATGGCTTCTATCCGGTGGGTCCCTGGCTGCGGGGCTCTGCTCTCCTCTGTGGCCCGGCCGCTCATCCCTCACTGTGCCTCCTCCCGTGGTCTTGCTCGCTGCACGATCCTTACAAGGGGTGTCCTCCTGCTTGTTGGTGGGGGATCTATATATGCGAGTGCTCTGGTCCCTCTACCCTGCACTGTAGGGTTCATGCTGGACCCCTGCTGGTCCTTTTGCAGTCTTTACATGCCTCTCTGTGGTTTAAACTTCCTCGGTCTTTCTTTGGGAATATTGCAAACACCATTTTGGTTTCGGTGGGCAGGAGCTTCTTTGTCTCTGTGTCTTCGCCCTGCTGGGGCTTTAGCACTATTATTTAGATTGGAGGGTTCATACTCCAATGCCGCTCTCTCTGGGCTGGGTTTCTAGGGTATTCTGTGCCCCTGGATGCACTTTAAATATCTTGTTCAAGTATCTTCCCGGGGAGCTAATGAGAAATGCGGCTTCTCTACATTGCGCATCGGCCACGCACCCCTTCCCCCTCTCTTGCTATGGCCACCCTTCCTCTCATCCAAAAAACCTAAGAAGTTCACTCTCCCATGGCAGGGAGTTATGACTCCTGCTTGGGGCAGCCTATCAACAGACTCATTTTACAAAACCTTTCATGCCCTCAACCTGATTTCCAACACTTCAAATGTTGAGCAACATCTGGAGCAGAACCTGTTGTCTTTTACCAAAACCCTAAAACTCCTAGCTCCTAGCAAATCTAAACTCTTAAAGCTTCTAACATATGTCCTCAATGAGTGCTTTACTGAAAACCTAATTTAACAGCAGGAAAGAATGGGAAAGATTGCTGCTTCCAAGCTGAAGAAGTAGGTTGTTGAAGCTATCATAGTGGCCTAAAATGGATCAAGATAGCATATTTAAGACAAAGAACAGCAAAGCTGCCCACTTGTAGGTGTTCTATAAGCTGATCAAAACCACTGCAATCAGCTTCAAAACTATTAGAAGAAATGGATGCTGCTCCCCCATGTGCCGGTCCTCACAATTCACTTCACCTTCTGCTCACTATCACCAGCCCCCCTAACTACTCCCTCACCCAACACCCTTTCAACCTACTCTTACATTTTGCTACCCCTGAACCGTGCCATAACACTGCTGCCCCCTCCTCTGAAACACCACCACAGAAAGCAAGAAGGGCTTCACTCCTGGGTGCTCCTCTCTCATCTTCAAAGAGTTCAGGTCAATAGGACCATGCTTCCCTTCATGAAAGTGCACATAACCTCACGCAACCTTTCATCAAAGAGAACCATTTTTACTCCTTTTCCTATTAGAACCCAAAGCGACATGCTGAGATGAAAATAGTGTTAATGGCAGCATCCAGGGTTGGACACAGCTGGTAATGTTTGAACCTTTGCAGAGGCCCTTGCTGAGCCTGGGCATGCCAGACAGTGTGAGATGGTACTGGAAGTATTCATCTCAGAGCTCTGATAATAACGCTAAATTCAAAACTACCTATTATTTGCTGCGTGAAGACATGACAAAACAATGTAAAAGGTATGGGTTTGCATGTGTTGCGCCCAAGATATGTTTTCACCAGATCGTAGCTGATCTCTTTTTATCCAGTTTGATTAAAGTGCCAGTGGTTTTCAGGATAGGTTCCATGCTTTCTATGCAAGGCTTTGGTTCTGCTGCTGCCATCCTATCAAATGTACAAAACAGAAATGTTTTAAATATATCTTTAACTATGCACTTGGACTGTAGGCATACTAAGTGACAACTTGGATCAGTTCACTTAAAATTCTGCCAAGAAGCTAATGTTGAAGAACGACCCAGAAAAGGCATATGTTCTTGCCAGAAAGAACAGTAATATCTGATAGTTCGATTGAAGGCTTAAGCAAAACCTTTTTTTTATTATAATACAGCCAAAAAAGCTTTTTTCCAAGCAGCATTTCAATAAACATTCCAATTACCATAACATTTCTACTAATACACATATAAAATGTCCTAGTGAATAATACCACATGCTATGTGTTCCCATTAACCATTTAAGCAATAGGCCCCAAGCAGGGGGGGGGGGGCATTTCCACTTCAGGTAATGCCCTGGGGGCCATAGTTACAGGCCCGGGGTTTCGGAACAGAAATAAAAAGAAATGTCAAAAAATGGCCGCTGGGGAAGGGAAAACAAAGTCTGTTTTCCCTTTCCATGGTGGCCATTGAAAATGAATGGAAAAACGTAAACAACCAAAATGGCTGCCGTGGAAAGGGAGAAGGGACTACAAGTGGTCCCTTATTCCTTTCCATGGCTGCCATTCAAGAAAATAGGGAAAAATGTAAACAAATAAAATATCTGCCATGGAAAGGAGAGAAGGGACTATGTGTAGTCCCTTCTTCCTTTCCATGATGGACTGGCGCGGATCGGGAGCGACGTGCTGGGGACATAAGTGGTTCCACAGCGTACGCTCCCTAAATGGACACAAAAGAAGGTAAGTGGGGTTGGGAGGGCGGTGAGGGAATTCTTTGGATTGGGGTGATGTGGGGATGTGGCTATGCACAGTGATTTAGGCTATCTTCTTAAATCCCTTATCATGAGTCAAGGAGATAATATGTCCTTTGGATGTTAACCCCATCTGCACATTCAATTAAGAGGGCAAAACAGTAACCCTATTATAGTGCATGTTTGCAAGAACAAGTTAGTGAAATTTGATTTGTTTTTAGCAAATGGAGAGGACTCAGATTTATGGAAAGTACTGAATCTCTATAAAAGAGTACAATGTGTAGTGAGCACCTATAACCTAGGTCTGCTATGACTTGATGGTGCAAGTCACCTAGGAATCAACTACCCATCTTCTCGGCAGTTGTGAAATTGATCTACAAAGCATATTGTGCTCTCATCTAGAACATGTTACCTTGTTGCTAGGTGAAGTTTTTGCTCTTAATTTCACCTCATGATCAAGTGTGTGCTTTTTCTTTTTTTAGATGAATGTGGTGGTTCATCTATTGACTGGATATATGAAGAGGGAGTCAAGTACTCATTTGCCTTTGAGCTTCGAGATACTGGCAAATACGGTTTTCTCCTACCTGAAAATAGGATCAAGCCAACCTGCAAAGAGACGATGCTGGCAGTGAATTACATTGCTAGCTATATTCTGAAGCAGTCTGCCTAGTCACATTGATGACCTTGTAATTGAATTTAAAATGCACTAGCACTGTTGTGGAAATGTCAGCCAGTCAGTCAAAAAGCTTAAATTAATCTTAACCCATAAAAGTCCTACATCAGAAAGTATAACATCATGAAAAAAATACAACAATCATCGGCACTATGAAAGAGTAACGCTGCTGTCGACATGCTTGCAGCAAATTCTCACCCAAGAATACAAAACGCACATTCCCCTGATGCAAGGGATCACGCAACGTAGCTATGGGTGGGACAGGGGATAAAAGTGTTCCCAGGGTTTGATCATTGAAACAAACAAGAAATGAAAGAAACAAAAGAAAGACTATGCAGGAATCAGTTCAGAATTGAGTGCCAATGATTCCCGTTTCCATTTTGTTAAGGTACTGTATATCTGTAGCATGTCACATTTAGACTAATCGATCATTCTTTTGCACATCCCTCTCCCATGATAAAATGTCACACGTTTCAAAATGGCTATCCATGATAAGAAAACTGTATTCTACTACACATTAAATATTGCAGGGTATCAGCAAAATGCTTTAAGCTTGCTTGTCCACCGTCCAATGTGTGATATGTAGCAGCACATTGTATAAGGTTACCCAAAGCAAATTTAAATAAAGCATTTCAGTCATAATTTGTATTCTGCACACTGTTTACTGGCATTGAGATTTTTTATAAACCAGTCATATTGGGGTGGCAGCTGCATGTGGTTGCACGATGTGTAATTGTGTGAGTGTTGAAAGCTCTTTCCATTGTCATTAAATGTATTCCTTATGAGAAAGGGAGGGTCTTCATGTAGTTGAAACCTTTATTTTGTGTAAACCGATTAGCAACACTTTGTTTTTACGTAGCATGTTGCCTGTAGATAGGGCTTTCCAGATTTTACATGTATTCGGCCACCTTGTGTTGATTTGTGCAGCATCCTCCATGTTTACTGCTGTAGTGCCACCTGTTGCCTTGCAAGGGCCTGTCATGGGGACAAGCGTTCTTCGAAGCATGTTATATCGTGAGTCGGTAGTAGTGATATAACTATATTTACTTTGGTTTTTGGCTTCCCCATCATACATGGGAGCTTTGTGTGTGTTTCTAACACATTTTGCAATATTGAATATGGTGGCAGCATGTACCTTATGGTTAAAACCCAGCTTTTGCTATTTATACTAACGAAGTCTCACTTGGCCATTGATAGCGTTTACCCAACTGTGTTTCCCATGTTGCTGTGTCCTGTTCAGCCAACGGTGGTGACATGAAAACATAATGGGACCATTGTTCTTTATTCTGGCTTGTTCACCTCAACCTGTACATAGAATTAGAATGCCTGTTTGCCACAGCGTAGTATTCACTTGTGATATTTCTACACAACAAACTGTGACCCTTTTAGATTAGACCTCTGAATCAAGTGGCAGAAGTACCAATCCGGAAAATATCTGCAGTAATTTAATTGAATGCAGCAGATATATTAAGCCGACAACTCTACCAGGATAGCCCGAGCGTGCTCTCGAGCCCCTCACGCACCCAAGACTACTCAATATTTAACTTATAGCCCTCCAAGACTGCCTTGGAACCAAAGTACTTGTTCTATCTCAACACATATATCTATTCTCTAACTTGCTACAGAAGACAATACATATAAAATGCAATGACACACATCCATCCTTACACAAAATACTTCCCTTTGACAAAATATCTTCTCTTCCCACTCTCCGCTCTCACATTCCCTAAATTTGCTCACTATTCCTCGAGCAGACTAAGCTCTGGAGCACCCTGGTCAGGGACGTAATATACCAGGAACAAGAATCAGATTCTCTGAAACTGCTACAGTGGATTTGGCACAGTATAGAAGCAGAGTAACTTAACATCCATTAATTTCTAGGGAATAAATAGCCCTGTAAGCTCATTACTTTTAATAGTAGGTGTGTGGTGTGTTGTATGCACAGGAGGTTTTAAGTGTCTGTATTGGCATTGCGAATAAGAGTGCATGCTTACCAACTCACCCTCATTTGGAGAGTCTCACTCCCCTTAGGACTCATTCTTAACTTCCTAGTAGTTAAAACGCCTCCTTTACACTGGAATGCACTCATCCTACCAGTAAACCTTCATCTCTCTCTAAACCCTTGTTAACATCAACTGACCACAATACAAACAGACGCCAAAAAGAGCCGACAGACCGTCCTCATTGGGGACAAATAAGGCTGAAAGCCATGAAGGTGCCCGAGTCGAGTATTCACAATGTTTGAAAATTGATTATTGTATTGCAGCATATAGATCGTTATATCAAAGCCATCTTGAATAGAATGTGAGAATGTTCAACAAGGCAAGATAGAATTCTCAGGAGACTCTTTCTCTGTTGTACAGGTGTTTCATCATCTTGCAAATGGCTGCTAGAGAAGCAAGAATGTAGATATGACAGGGAAATCTTTTAAAGTGTTTGGGAGTTAGGGTGTCATGTATTTATTAAGGTTAACAAGATTTTGTATAAAATACACCATTGAAACCACAAAAACCACACATAAAAAAACCTAGAAAAAATAAACAGATTGCATTTTCTCCTCCCTTCCCCAAATATAAATGATACCATGAAACTTACTTCACTTCTTCAGTGCATAATCCTGTACTTCGGAATTCGCCTTTAGATCCTGCTTGGGTATGGTTTTCATCCAACCTGTTTTATATCTTCTCCTGAGAATCTCTCTTACTCCTGTGTGAGATGTAAGGCTTTCATTCCAGAGAGCCCCTTCTCCTTGACTAAGGACATCTATTAGTTCTTCATTTGGTACATTCCTCTGTTCAGCCTCATCTTCTTCATCTACTTCTTCATCACCACCCATTCTGGATTTGGTTGCTCTCATACAGGTACAAGTATATTTGAACCAGCTTGAGGATCCTGTGATGTGCTGTCTGCCTGCCATTACTAGCTGTGATCATGAATCCCTTTTTATCTCTCACCTTCCATGAATTGGTTTCAAATAGCATACTAAAGTTAAGGTCTGGTTGTCTATTCTGTACCAGAAAATTATCTCCCACCTCAATCTACACCTCTGTACTTTTGTGGTTGATGCTTTCCCAGTTGTTGCTTTGTGCTTTACAATGGAGGATATCAATTTCGTTGTTGTGGAATTGACCTTGAGCTGTGAGTGAGATTGTGGGATTCACCTTTCTTACCCAGAAGGCCTCAACTGAGCACACTTGGTGGATGAATGTGCTGTTGTGTGATATGTCATGAGGAACCTGAATAATGCATCTCGTAAAAGCTCCTCTTGCTCAAAAGCAATCTTCATGGTTTTGTTGACAGTCCTCAAAAACCGTTGCACATCTCCATTGGCACTCAGCAAAAATAGGGTGATGCGCTTATGCATAATGGCCAACTTCTCCATTAAGAAATTAAAAACCACCCCTTAGAACGTTGGCCCATTACCTGAGGGAAGAGAATTGGGTAGGACATGAGCGGCAACAATTATTTCCATCATAGCTATTACTGAATGCGCTGCCATTGGTGTGAAACTCTACTTTTGCATATCAATTGTATGAATCAATGGGTACCATAAAGTGTTGCCCATTAAATATTTTACCAACACCATGGTTATATCATGCCGTGGCATTTTTCCACAGCGACAGACAATCTTTGGAAGATAGCCGTCCCGCACCACAGGAGGGGTCGCCGGCATGTACTATGTACTGTAAGGAAGGCTTTGGTAGTATAGCATTTAATGACATGTGGCACAGACAAACCAGACATAATTCTAATCTCTGGTGGCCAACCAATGGTAGTTTTGAAATCCCTCGTATAGAATATTGAGAGTCTGTATTAGTAAAGAAAAAGGCTAGACCTGCAGCATTTGACGCGTTGCACAGTTGGAAAACAGGAGCTTTGCAGCAACAAAAGAGTAGAGAGAAACATATGCGTTGACATATGACGAGTGTCGAAAAGGCACAGTGATATGATCAAAATAAACAATTGGAGTCAGTTAGGAACATGGACAGGGCATTTCAATTAGGCATTCAGAAAATGATGAATTGATTAATAAACTTTTGCATGAACGAAGGCCCAATGCCTCCATGCCACCTCCATATGTCCCTCCTCCTGGCGCTTTGCCCCTTCCTGTTATAGTTCCCCTTCCTATAGTTCCTCCGGTACTCCCTGTTGTTCTTCCTGTTGTTTTTCCAGCCGTCGCCCCTTTGCCTGCCCCTTTGCCTTCACCTGTTGTTATTCAGAATGTGCCTACTCTTCCTCTTCCAAGTGATCCTGCATCGCTTGTAGTAGACCAGGGAACAAGACCAAGGGTTGTGACTCGTAATACTGTGTCCCCAGACAAAAGAAGTGAATTGACTGCTTGGGCTAAACATTGTATGGAGAAGGGTGAACAAGCTGATGTTTTTTCCACGCTCGAAAATTTAAAAGATATGCCTGAGAAAAATGTTTTTATCGAAGGATTAGGGACTCATTTAAGTATAATGTGGAATAGACTAAATGATGTAGATTTCCCACAAGGGTTACGGATTTAAACGCCTTAGCATTGTCCAGAGATACTGCGGAGAAGGTATATGAGCATGTCGAGAGGATTTTTGAGTATAGGAAGGAGTTGGAAGAGTTACAGAACGAGGAAGTAGATGGTGATAGTTTAGGTATTATGTACTTACAGAAATGGTTTTCTCCTCGTCGAGAATTAAAAGGTGAGGAAGCACGAATTTGTACAAAGGACGCGATAAGATGGATTTCGGATATGTCAATTATTCCAGATGAAGTATATGACACATATAGTCAGTATACGTTAGACATGCAAAAGAAAGTGATACAGGTGATGGTAGAGCACCTGCAGAATGAGTGTGTAAGAAGAAAGATTTGTTGTCCCACAGAATTGTTGAGTGTTTATAAGAGAGCTTTTTCGATTGATATTTCTTCGACTGCCTTAGCGCTTGACTTGGCTCTGTTGATTAGTAAGCGTTCAGAGCTGCCTACTTCTCAGTTGCCTATGAGAGAGATCCCTCCGACATTTGTCCCAAAAGTTGAGATTGCGGCTGATGCGGCACGAGGTATAGTAGCCGGAGAAATTCCTGCACATTACGTTTCACAGTTTGTTCACGTCCCGTTTTCAAGACAGGAAGTGAACACCATAAAGCAATCTATTCCTGATATAAGAAAAAATCCGACCAGATTCTATAAAGAAATAGAGTCGGTCTTACAGTCGTCGGTATTCACTTTAAGTGATATTGACCTATTATTTCCCGTACTCCTGCCAGTTGATTTGTGGAAGAAGATTAGGACTATAGATGACATACCTGGGTTGGGAGATACATGGGATAACATGACTAGGCTAGACAGAGAAAGACCAGCTGGCGAACGACCACCTCAAGTGATATTAATATTGCCTGATAGAATTATTGTAAAATTGAAAACTATGGTTCCAGAAAAAAGAATAATTTGGGACAAGCTTACGGCCTATGTCCAAGGAAAGTCTGAGGGTGCTACCGATTTTTTCAATAGGTTCGAGCAGGTATTCTCGGATTTCAGTGGACAAGACTTGGGCACAGAGTCAGGGAAAAGGTTGTTTGTCGACAAATTTGTACGTGGATTGCTGCCTGACATCCAGTTACAGATTATGTCCTCTAAAAGCACTTGGCAGGCGAAGTCCCAATCAGAAGTATTGCATATGGCTCAGTATAATGAAAATCGTTTAAATACTGAAAAAGAGAAACTTGAGAAAAAAAAGGGTGACTTGAAAACTAAAGTTTTATTGCAGCAGATTGTTAGAAACCTAGAGGGGGTAATCAATTTAGAGGTCAGTACATTCCACAGGGGAGTGCGTCCTTGGCTCTGGTAACCATTAACCAGTGTGCCTATTGCCGACAGGAAGGCCACTGGCGCGCACAATGTCCGACCTTACAGCAAAGGTCATTTGGGAACATGAATAGACGATCCAGAGGTCGCCCAGGGGCAGGCGACCCTGGCAGAGGTCAGTTTACAAAAACAAAGAGGTGATGGCTGGAAGGTTTAGAATGAATCTTAACCACTGGCATTGCTCTGGGCAACCCTCCAGACCACCGTTCTTCGCCTGCCAAGCCATTACAGAAGGGGAAAGACCATATGCAAATCAGGCTTGGCCCCACCCCAAAAGGGGCAGTCCAGCCCGAACTGCTAGGTCACATCCCTTCTGCACGAGACCACAAGCATCCCCAAACATGTTTCGCCCTGTTGGGGCTCATCAGTGAGGAGTAGCTTGGGTCTCTAGGCCCAGCAGGCACGGGACCCACGTCTGGGCATACCCGTCCCACTCGGGGTGACAAAGCAAAAACAAAGAGGTGATGGCTGGAAGGTTTAGAATGAATCTTAACCACTGGCATTGCTCTGGGCAACCCTCCAGACCACCGTTCTTCGCCTGCCAAGCCATTACAGAAGGGGAAAGACCATATGCAAATCAGGCTTGGCCCCACCCCAAAAGGGGCAGTCCAGCCCGAACTGCTAGGTCACATCCCTTCTGCACGAGACCACAAGCATCCCCAAACATGTTTCGCCCTGTTGGGGCTCATCAGTGAGGAGTAGCTTGGGTCTCTAGGCCCAGCAGGCACGGGACCCACGTCTGGGCATACCCGTCCCACTCGGGGTGACAAAGCAAAAACAAAGAGGTGATGGCTGGAAGGTTTAGAATGAATCTTAACCACTGGCATTGCTCTGGGCAACCCTCCAGACCACCGTTCTTCGCCTGCCAAGCCATTACAGAAGGGGAAAGACCATATGCAAATCAGGCTTGGCCCCACCCCAAAAGGGGCAGTCCAGCCCGAACTGCTAGGTCACATCCCTTCTGCACGAGACCACAAGCATCCCCAAACATGTTTCGCCCTGTTGGGGCTCATCAGTGAGGAGTAGCTTGGGTCTCTAGGCCCAGCAGGCACGGGACCCACGTCTGGGCATACCCGTCCCACTCGGGGTGACAAAGCAAAAACAAAGAGGTGATGGCTGGAAGGTTTAGAATGAATCTTAACCACTGGCATTGCTCTGGGCAACCCTCCAGACCACCGTTCTTCGCCTGCCAAGCCATTACAGAAGGGGAAAGACCATATGCAAATCAGGCTTGGCCCCACCCCAAAAGGGGCAGTCCAGCCCGAACTGCTAGGTCACATCCCTTCTGCACGAGACCACAAGCATCCCCAAACATGTTTCGCCCTGTTGGGGCTCATCAGTGAGGAGTAGCTTGGGTCTCTAGGCCCAGCAGGCACGGGACCCACGTCTGGGCATACCCGTCCCACTCGGGGTGACAAAGCAAAAACAAAGAGGTGATGGCTGGAAGGTTTAGAATGAATCTTAACCACTGGCATTGCTCTGGGCAACCCTCCAGACCACCGTTCTTCGCCTGCCAAGCCATTACAGAAGGGGAAAGACCATATGCAAATCAGGCTTGGCCCCACCCCAAAAGGGGCAGTCCAGCCCGAACTGCTAGGTCACATCCCTTCTGCACGAGACCACAAGCATCCCCAAACATGTTTCGCCCTGTTGGGGCTCATCAGTGAGGAGTAGCTTGGGTCTCTAGGCCCAGCAGGCACGGGACCCACGTCTGGGCATACCCGTCCCACTCGGGGTGACAAAGCAAAAACAAAGAGGTGATGGCTGGAAGGTTTAGAATGAATCTTAACCACTGGCATTGCTCTGGGCAACCCTCCAGACCACCGTTCTTCGCCTGCCAAGCCATTACAGAAGGGGAAAGACCATATGCAAATCAGGCTTGGCCCCACCCCAAAAGGGGCAGTCCAGCCCGAACTGCTAGGTCACATCCCTTCTGCACGAGACCACAAGCATCCCCAAACATGTTTCGCCCTGTTGGGGCTCATCAGTGAGGAGTAGCTTGGGTCTCTAGGCCCAGCAGGCACGGGACCCACGTCTGGGCATACCCGTCCCACTCGGGGTGACAAAGCAAAAACAAAGAGGTGATGGCTGGAAGGTTTAGAATGAATCTTAACCACTGGCATTGCTCTGGGCAACCCTCCAGACCACCGTTCTTCGCCTGCCAAGCCATTACAGAAGGGGAAAGACCATATGCAAATCAGGCTTGGCCCCACCCCAAAAGGGGCAGTCCAGCCCGAACTGCTAGGTCACATCCCTTCTGCACGAGACCACAAGCATCCCCAAACATGTTTCGCCCTGTTGGGGCTCATCAGTGAGGAGTAGCTTGGGTCTCTAGGCCCAGCAGGCACGGGACCCACGTCTGGGCATACCCGTCCCACTCGGGGTGACAAAGCAAAAACAAAGAGGTGATGGCTGGAAGGTTTAGAATGAATCTTAACCACTGGCATTGCTCTGGGCAACCCTCCAGACCACCGTTCTTCGCCTGCCAAGCCATTACAGAAGGGGAAAGACCATATGCAAATCAGGCTTGGCCCCACCCCAAAAGGGGCAGTCCAGCCCGAACTGCTAGGTCACATCCCTTCTGCACGAGACCACAAGCATCCCCAAACATGTTTCGCCCTGTTGGGGCTCATCAGTGAGGAGTAGCTTGGGTCTCTAGGCCCAGCAGGCACGGGACCCACGTCTGGGCATACCCGTCCCACTCGGGGTGACAAAGCAAAAACAAAGAGGTGATGGCTGGAAGGTTTAGAATGAATCTTAACCACTGGCATTGCTCTGGGCAACCCTCCAGACCACCGTTCTTCGCCTGCCAAGCCATTACAGAAGGGGAAAGACCATATGCAAATCAGGCTTGGCCCCACCCCAAAAGGGGCAGTCCAGCCCGAACTGCTAGGTCACATCCCTTCTGCACGAGACCACAAGCATCCCCAAACATGTTTCGCCCTGTTGGGGCTCATCAGTGAGGAGTAGCTTGGGTCTCTAGGCCCAGCAGGCACGGGACCCACGTCTGGGCATACCCGTCCCACTCGGGGTGACAAAGCAAAAACAAAGAGGTGATGGCTGGAAGGTTTAGAATGAATCTTAACCACTGGCATTGCTCTGGGCAACCCTCCAGACCACCGTTCTTCGCCTGCCAAGCCATTACAGAAGGGGAAAGACCATATGCAAATCAGGCTTGGCCCCACCCCAAAAGGGGCAGTCCAGCCCGAACTGCTAGGTCACATCCCTTCTGCACGAGACCACAAGCATCCCCAAACATGTTTCGCCCTGTTGGGGCTCATCAGTGAGGAGTAGCTTGGGTCTCTAGGCCCAGCAGGCACGGGACCCACGTCTGGGCATACCCGTCCCACTCGGGGTGACAAAGCAAAAACAAAGAGGTGATGGCTGGAAGGTTTAGAATGAATCTTAACCACTGGCATTGCTCTGGGCAACCCTCCAGACCACCGTTCTTCGCTTGCCAAGCCATTACAGAAGGGGAAAGACCATATGCAAATCAGGCTTGGCCCCACCCCAAAAGGGGCAGTCCAGCCCGAACTGCTAGGTCACATCCCTTCTGCACGAGACCACAAGCATCCCCAAACATGTTTCGCCCTGTTGGGGCTCATCAGTGAGGAGTAGCTTGGGTCTCTAGGCCCAGCAGGCACGGGACCCACGTCTGGGCATACCCGTCCCACTCGGGGTGACAAAGCAAAAACAAAGAGGTGATGGCTGGAAGGTTTAGAATGAATCTTAACCACTGGCATTGCTCTGGGCAACCCTCCAGACCACCGTTCTGTTTTTGCTATGTCACCCCGAGTGGGACGGGTATTCCCAGACGTGGGTCCCGTGCCTGCTGGGCCTAGAGACCCAAGCTACTCCTCACTGATGAGCCCCAACAAGGGCGAAACATGTTTGGGGATGCTTGTGGTCTCGTGCAGAAGGGATGTGGCCTAGCAGTTCGGGCTGGACAGCCCCTTTTGGGTTGGGGCCAAGCCTGATTTCCATATGGTCTTTCCTTCTGTAATGGCTTGGCAGGCGAAGAACGGTGGTCTGGAGGGTTGCCCAGAGCATTGCCAGTGGTTAAGATTAATTCTAAACCTTCCAGCCATCACCTCTTTGTTTTTGCTATGTCACCCCGAGTGGGACGGGTATTCCCAGACGTGGGTCCCGTGCCTGCTGGGCCTAGAGACCCAAGCTACTCCTCACTGATGAGCCCCAACAAGGGCGAAACATGTTTGGGGATGCTTGTGGTCTCGTGCAGAAGGGATGTGGCCTAGCAGTTCGGGCTGGACAGCCCCTTTTGGGTTGGGGCCAAGCCTGATTTGCATATGGTCTTTCCTTCTGTAATGGCTTGGCAGGCGAAGAACGGTGGTCTGGAGGGTTGCCCAGAGCATTGCCAGTGGTTAAGATTAATTCTAAACCTTCCAGCCATCACCTCTTTGTTTTTGCTATGTCACCCCGAGTGGGACGGGTATTCCCAGACGTGGGTCCCGTGCCTGCTGGGCCTAGAGACCCAAGCTACTCCTCACTGATGAGCCCCAACAAGGGCGAAACATGTTTGGGGATGCTTGTGGTCTCGTGCAGAAGGGATGTGGCCTAGCAGTTCGGGCTGGACAGCCCCTTTTGGGTTGGGGCCAAGCCTGATTTGCATATGGTCTTTCCTTCTGTAATGGCTTGGCAGGCGAAGAACGGTGGTATGGAGGGTTGCCCAGAGCATTGCCAGTGGTTAAGATTAATTCTAAACCTTCCAGCCATCACCTCTTTGTTTTTGAGAGGTCAGTTTACACCAGAATCACAGCAACCTCCTTCACAAGATAAGCAAGTTTCGAATATGGATAATAGAAACACTTTTGATCACCCTTCTGCCGCGTACCTCTCCGAAGATCTTCCTTTTGATAATATTCTGTTCCGCTAGGATTGCCCGAAGCAGGATTTGGAACCTACGCCTATTCCCGTTCATCAGAAAGGCCCCTACGTTGAGATGGCGATGGGAAATAGGAAGCATCTATTTTTAGTAGATACGGGAGCACAGAAATGTTCCATTGATCATTCGCGGGTTCCAAATATTCCCCTGTCAGGGCAATCTAACGTTTCCATAGGGTTTTCAGGCACAACTGTAGTTTGTCCTGTCTCTTTGCCGGTACCGATAACACTGGGTCCCTTCACGGAACAGTGTCCATTTCTACTTACCACAAACTGTGGGGAGAACTTGCTGGGGCTAAATTTGTTGAAGGCATTACACGCAGTAATTCATTGTTCTCCGGATGGAATTCGGCTAACAATTTGACCTCAGCAATCATTCGCCTCTCAGTTTTTGACTCGACCTTTACCGCCAGAATTTAGTAATGTTCCAGAATGCTTATGGGCAATTGATGATAATGATGTGGGCATTCTTCAAATTGAACCTGTTAAAATTATTTTGAAACATGGAGTAAAATTGCCTCGCATCCTGCAATATAAGATCTCAGTTGAAGGCGAACAGGCTTTGAAATGTATAGTTTCTGATTTTGTGCATCGTGGAGTAATTGAGGAGATTACGGGTAGCATATGTAACAGCCCCATTTTGCCAGTATACAAAAAAGGTGATAATGCGATTCCCTTTCGTTTTATAATTGATTTACACGCTATTAACAAAATTGTGGCTCCTCAATTTCCTATTGTACCTGATGTTACAATGATATTAACCATGATTCCGGCTTCTGCCACTCATTTTAGCGTTGTTGATCTTAAAAACGCGTTTTTTCAGTATTCCCATACACAAGGATAGCAGGTATTTGTTTGCATTTACCCTAGGTGGACGCTCGTTTACATTCACTCGTGCACCACAAGGGTACACTGAGAGTCCGAATATTTATAGTAGGGCATTGAAAGAGCAGCTTGATGCCCTCGAGTTGCCTACTACTTGCACGTTACTGCAGTACGTAGATGACCTCCTCTAGGCTGCTGATTCTGAGAGTGCTGTAAAGAAGGCACCGTGTTGTTGCTTTGTCATCTAGCAAAACATGGCCACAAAGCTTCACTTAAGAAATTCCAATATTGTTGCCAGGAGGTCGCCTATTTAGGCTATCTCCTGTCAAAGGAGGGAAGAGGGTTGACACCTGAACGGATAAAGACCATTTCTGGTATGCCTGTCCCAAATACGCAAAAGGAAGTTAGAGCCTTGATAGGTATGGCTTCTTATTGTAGATTGTGGATCCCGAATTTTTCATTAACGATTAAACCAATGCTGGCTTTGACAAAGAAGGGCATTTCTTTGCCATTGCCATGGACCTTGGAACACCAGACAGCATTTGATTTGCTCAAATCCGCGCTGTGCTCAGCGCCGGTTTTAGGAACTCCGAATTATGATAAGGCCTTTGTATTGTTTGTGCATGAACGTGATGGATGTGCTTTGGCCATGTTAACGCAGGAACATGGAGGGAAGAATAGGCTGTGCGGCTACTATTCCTCCACCCTGGATCCTGTAGCATGCGCTTTGCCAAGATGTTTGTGCACTGTTGCTGCTGCTGCTGCGTCTGTAAAACAGAGTGAGGGAATGGTCCTGGGTCATGCGTTAACCCTAATCGTACCTCACTCTGTAGATATTCTATTGAATAGAACTCAAACGCAACACCTCACTTCTGCACGATTGACAAGATATGAACTGATCTTGTTTGCCCCCCACATTCAAATTCAGAGGTGTTGCGTATTAAATCCGGCTGAACTTTTACCTGTCTCACAAAATACTGTTGATGATGACGATACGTCACACGATTGCCTTTTTATGACAGAACAAGAGACTAAAGGCAGAATCGATTTGAAAGACATGCCTTTGAATGGCCCACAAGGAGAGCTATTTTGTGATGGCTCTTGTTTTAAACTTCCAGACGGTACATCCACGGCTGCTTATGCTGTCACTACTTTAAGCACGGTGGTGGAAACTAAAAGAATTATGCATAACTCTGCGCAGGCCGCAGAAATTATAGCGTTAACTCGAGCTTGTGAGCTTTCTGAAGGGCGTACAGTGAATATATATACTGACCGTCAGTATGCCTTTGGGGTGGCCCACAATTTTGGTAGACTTTGGAAAGAACGAGGGTTCTTGACCTCGCACGGAACGAAAATCCAGCACGGCATTTTAATAGTGCGATTGCTTTCAGCACTTGCACCTCCTGTTCAGTTAGCTATCATAAAATGTTCAGCACATCAAAAAGTTACAGATGATGTAGGAAAAGGGAATGCCTTCGCCGATCAGATAGCTAAACAGACTGCCACTGATTTCAGTTCAGAAATGTACGCTGTAAAAGAAATTGTAAATGTTTGCACTTTGGGAGAAAGTATCGATGTTGTAAAAGATATTCAAGCAGATGCTACCATAGAGGAAATTAAGAGATGGATCGAGGGTGCAGGGAGATTGGATGATGATGGGTGTTGGGTAGACAATGTTGAAGGGAAATGGTTGCTCCCTGACGCCTACATTACAATGATGGTTATTATGGCTCATGGTCCAACACATGTGTGTGAGCGGAAATTAACAAAAATGCTACACAGTGTATGGGCCAATGATAAGATTTTCAAAACTGCGGAGCGTTTTGTCCAGAACTGCATGGTTTGCTTGCAGCACAATGTAGTAAAAGGTACCTCGACTCCTAGAGGAAGTTTCGCTCCACCTTCTGTCCCGTTTGAGGTTATTCACTTTGATTTTATTGAAATGGAACGGTGTAACAATCTTAAATATGTATTGGTTGTTATTTGCGCCTTTAGTAAGTGGGATGAGGCCTTCCCGGTTAGAGATGCAACGGCCATAACCACGGCAAAAACTCTGTTGAAAGAGTTTTTTCCTAGGTTCGGGCTGCCGAGAGTCATCTGGTCTGATAATGGGCCACACTTTATTGCCACTGTAATCCTGCAAATTTGCAAAGGATTACAGATTGACAAGCGGTTCCATTCAGCTAGACATGCCCAGAGGACCGGATTAGTGGAAAGGCACAACGGCATTATAAAGAACAAACTCGCTAAGACGTGTGCTGGCACCAAGCTAAAATGGCCGGACGCCTTACCGATCGTGTTACTATCGATGAGAACAACCCCTCAAACTAAGACTGGACTCTCTCCCTTTGAGGTGGTAATGGGGAGACCTACTAATATTTGGGGTATGCCAAAAAGTCGCTCACTATGGGATATAGAAAATGTGCTTCTTTCAGACTACTGTAACCAGTTGACTAAAAATCTGTTTTCAATTTATCACCAGGTGCGAGAGGCATTACCTGTGCACTACAAGGGTCCCGGTCACAGTCTACGACCGGGGGACTGGATCCTCATGAAGGTTTTTGAGAGGTCGTCTTGCCTTGCACCTCGGTGGAGGGGTCCCTACCAAGTCCTGCTGGTCACTCAGAATGCTGTGCAGGCAGCGGGTCGTAAACACTGGATCCATGCGACGCACCCCAAGCGGATCCCACAACCCATGCCTCATGATACAGAAGACACAGAATCCCTTCCCACTGCTGTAATGAGCGTGCCTGAAACAACAACAACCAACAAGGGAGAATCGGAGACCGCTTCAGAATCTGCAAGGCCAGACAAAACGGCCATCTTGTCTCCGCACTCCCCAACAGTGGAACTTCCAGATCAATCCTTTCTTGATCCCATTTCCATCCGTTCGCCACTTCCAGGAGGAAGTGACAACACTTTGTTCCCACCAGAAACTGCAAAATATAATTTGCACCCAAGGAAGTAAATGTACAGCATAGTCTGACTGTGCGACTGAGAAAAATCATTTGAGGGCTTGCCTTTTTGGCCCAATTGTACGGAAAGATTCTGTTGGCTAAGGGTTGTGGGAAAGACATTAAGAAGATGCGCGACTGGAGTCGCCAGCAAACGAACAATTGGTGTTTTTCAATTGAAGACTACGATGCCTGCACCCGCTACCGCTCGTACTGAACTTTTAGATAAAAATG
Organism: Ambystoma mexicanum; assembly: GCF_040938575.1. NCBI lineage: Eukaryota > Metazoa > Chordata > Amphibia > Caudata > Ambystomatidae > Ambystoma > Ambystoma mexicanum. The sequence continues at coordinate 723,349,502 of NC_090932.1, forward strand.
TGACTAACAGAGACAATGATCAAGTATGTAAGGGGACCCCCAAAGTGTATTGTTGCCTTCTCGTACTAATTACTGGATTTGTAATGACTTTTGGGTTTGGGTTATGGTATCTGGAAGAAGCATATCCGTTAGAGGACTTTTTACCTATTGAAAATGTATCTGTGATTCCCACTCCTTCTGTGCAATTGCATACTTTGTCACCTAGAGATTCTTTGCATAGACGGAATTATCAGAATAATACCCTTTTGTTAATAATGAATGCCACTCATGCAATTTTTAATAAGACCAATTGCTGGATCTGCACACATCTACCGCAACATAGGGATAAGGGACTAGGTTGGTATATTTACCCTTTGCCTCTGACAACTGCCTGTTACGCTTCTCTTAGAGCACTATTTTTTGGTTGATGGAATGACAGCATCTCAGGGAACTTTGATGGTACAAATTTAAATAGTTTTGAAAAGAATGTTTTGATGCCCCTGGGATGCTCGCTTTTTGCAAATAGAAGTAAGCCAAACGTTGCTTCTGTTAGGCCCTCTGATAGATTGTCTCGTCCTTTTCAGTCTTTAATCTCTTTTAAAATGACTCCTATAGGCAATAAGGATGCCATGCCTCCATCTTATTCTGTTAATCATAGCCCCGATTCAGTATCCTTCTGCATACAGAGGAATGGAACACGGTCAATGGGTAATTTTAGAAAGTGCGCCAACGTTGCGAATTTGACTAGTGAAAACAGAGCTCTGTACGTAGGCGAACCTGTCTATTTTGTTTGCGGTAATGTGGCATTTCCGTGGTTGCCCAGTGATTGGCAAGGAACCTGTTATTTAGGGATTCTATTACCTGGGGTATTTATTGCCAGTACTACAGAAATTTCAAAGACTCGTCCACGACCAGGTGTAAAAGGAAATACTCCAGCGCAAACTCTAGGAGATATTATGAAATCTTTTGTGCCATTTTTTGGGCAAATTACGAATTCAGAAGATATTAGGGGACTAGCGAGAGTATTGGAGAGAACCATCAATCGGACCATTGACATACTCTATAATATGATGTTAGAGCAGAGAGCGATAAGATTAGTGGCTCTTCAGAACCGGATGGCATTAGATGTCATCCTGGCAGAGCGAGGAGGAGTATGTAAATTAGTGGGGTCCGCTTGCTGCGTTTACGTTCCAGACTCCTCTCCAACGATCTTTAGGGCGATCCAAAATCTACATGTTCTTAGTTCAGAAGTACATGTTCCTGAGGGAAATTGGGAACTTGGTACATGGTTTTGGGAACTCCTACGGTCATGGGGATGGAAGTTGTTCTCGGCCCTACTGATTATCTTGGGAAGTTTTCTGTTTCTTTGTTGTTGTATACAGTGTCTCCCTGGTATATGCTCAGTATTAGGGGGATGTTGTGCGCAAGCAACAAGTGTATTAGGGAATAAAATATACGCCCCAAAGGAGCTCTCCAAAGAGTATGTGTTGAAAGAAACTCTGGTATCAGACCTAATGGCAATAGATATGTCCGACAATGATTCGAGGTGTATGGACGATGACGTATGGAGTTACTTGCAAGCAAATCAGAAGTAGTATTAGCACTTGGCATAGGCCAAAAGGAGGGTTTGTTAAACCGGATATTAAATTATGCCTCTTATTACAAACGATTTGTATGTATATTGGCCTACGCCAAGTTGCTTAAAATTGTACACAAATAACTCTCTACGGCAAGGTCTTGACCTTAGAAATTGATGTAAGCCGCCATCTTGAATCAAGCCTCCATTTTAGGTTAGAAACCGCCATTTTGGGGTTTTATACAAAGTCACCCTGTAAGCTAAAATGGCCGTCTCGTGTGTCCTTGTTCTTGCCTTAACCTCTCCAACCTCTGTAGGGGAGTTAATGTCCAACCTGCCCTCAAGCTATATGTTAGGGTCATGTAGACCTTGTCCTTTGCTGACCTCGGGAGCAGGGATTACTTGAATCAGCAATGTTAAACTACAAGTATACAAGAACAGTAATGCTATCCGAATATAATATGCGAAACATTTGTTTAGTCTGTATTTAAACAATATGTAAAGAGTGTAAATGCTAAATTAAAGAATAATGGAGTGTGTTAGTAAATGTATTGAAAAGTAAACCGCATGCACGAGATATGTAAATTAGGAAAGTGAACCTGGCGCGACCCTAGCCCAGTGTATGATTAACCTGTAAGAGGGCTGGACATCATTTTACAGATTGCATAAGCTATGGAAATTCTGTCACTGCTCACATTGAACCCTGCTGGTGGTCTCTGTGATGTATTGACGGCCAAATAGCTATTTGTGTACTTTGTTGAATACTGTTCAGTTTTGTAATTAAGATTCTGGGAACCTTTATAAGCCCTTGTCGGTGTATTTTCCTTTGCTCGGTGTAACAGCCGTAATATTGTATTTTTTCTGATGCCACAGCCGGAAAAGGGGTGTTTGTTTTACAGAAATTACCTGTGGAATTGGTCAATCTGATGCGTTTACTTGCATTTAGAAGAGTGATGGATGTTAGTGCTTTAGAGCTCTTCAGTTCTTCAGTCAGGTTTTCACTATTGATAGTGTCTGCTTTCATATCTCTTGATGTACTAAATCTAAACTGATCGAACATGCACCTTTTCACCAGATCTCTTCATTGTGTGTTATTCATTGCTGAAGAATGAATGGCGGACTGGATATCACCGAAGATCACTTGTTTATATCCTTTCGGAAACCTCATCATCCTGTCTCCTTACTCACTTTGGCTAGATGAGTTAGGTGCTTATAGCTCTGTCAGGGGTGGATGTCTCCTCCTTTTGAGCTCCTGCAGCTAGATGAGCCAAGCTTACAGGGCTTTTGGGCTGGTGGCAGACTGGAAGACATTCTCAGGGCCCATGACTGGTCTAGGGAACAAGTTTCTTAATACCTGTTATTGCAAAACTGCTATTCATGCTGCTCTTGGTGTTATGAAGCAGAGTCAGCATTCTTCCTCCTCCCCGTCCACCACTCCCTCCTCCCCCTTTGCCCCCGCAAGTATATGTACACTGCGGTGGGTGTGGTGAAGGAGACACAGCCTTTCTATTACAATTACATAATTTAGAGAATTCTTCCAATTCTCTATACTCCTATTATATTAGGAGATACTGGGGCATTTTTCACACTATAACTCCCGGTGTGGGGTTTTAGTGGACATACTACAGCAGCGGTTTAAATATGGGCGCCACATTTGCATGTATATTTAAATAGCCTCAGTTTGTTTGTAGCCGTTGCTTGGCAACCGGATTCGAACACCGTAACAGAGAGCGCTGTAGAGAATTTGCAAATACACCAAAGTATGCAATTTTGTAGTGCAGTTTCTTTTATTTTTTTATTTATTGAATAGCCGTGACCTGGCGGTTGTATGCGATGGGAGTAATGAGAGCTGGGTGTTCGTTTTGTATATAGAAGAAAGCACATAGCTTAGATGGAGACGTCTACCGCAGCAGAGTGATTTTATAATCGGGTTGAGGGACACTGCTGGGAGTCACTATCCCTCCCCTTACCTCTTGTGCAAGTTAATCAGGCCTCTCCAAACACAAGGAGAGCGATCAACCTTGCTTACTCCAATAAGGGGAAGTGCATTTAAAGTTCACTAAAATATTTTGAATATCCTTTTTATACAGGTGATTTGAATTTGTTTTGTGCACAGCCTGTTAGGTGAATTGCTCTACTTACGGGATTATACCTGAACATTGGCTAGCCAATACACTGAGAAGGGGGCCAGCTAGCAAAAGGTAGGATATTGGCCTTGCCTCTTCTTTGCTACATTTATATCACACTGTAGCATGAAGTGCGTGATACTAAAAGTGATGTATCCCCTTTGTTTGCATACAGCTCGCCCATGAGCATCTCCATTTACTGGCCTTTGCTCAAACAGGGGGAACTCTTCCTTGGTGATTTAGCTGGGCTACTACTTCAGAAGGTGGGAAGCCGTGCCATATGGTGGTCTTTTAGTTTCATTTTTAGACACATTTAGACGTCCTCTCTGAATGTACATGTCACCCCCCTTTTTATTTCCTTTGTAGACACAATACACTTTTGGTGTGTACTCTAGAAATTGTATTTTGTCCTGACGAAGGCTTCTAAGTTGTGACAGCGCCGTTGGGTGAAGAGGCGGCTGAAAAACACTGTGTCGACCTTTGATATACAGCTACCACCAACACTGCTTACTCTAGGGCAGGTTAAATACAAAGAAAAAAAGAAAGTGAAAAAGGACATTGGAAAAATGCCATGGTTCCGAGATTGTGTCTCTAATAGATATGTGTTGTTATGATTGTATAGACCTTTTGTTCATGAATGTGTATAAATGAATTGTTTGGTATGAAAAATGTGTGTTATTCTGGGGCAAAATAAAAAACATGTTTTTACTAGAAATTAAAAATTGTATGGTACTAGAGGTAGGGAGTGTGACATAATAGCCCTGCCGATTGTCGCTTCTTGTTTTTGAACATTCTATTAATGGCACAGAGGTGAGTATTATCCCACCCCCTAATCACTCCCTGTTTTTTGTTTTGTAAAGTATCTGAGAGTTGTTCGGGACAGCAGTTCTTTTAGATTGGGAGCTTTCCTGTCAACAGCAAAGAGGTGCATCTGGCTTTCTTACCAAGATTGGTGCCCTGAGCAGACAGTGACAAAAAGAGGAAGGACCAGAGATGGACGGAGACATTGTGGGACAAAATACATAGGAATTGGTAAAAAGGGAACGTGACCACATGACTGACACCAGGACATATGGGCCAAGGCATGGGGTGTCTCACTGGATTGTATTTGTTTTGTCCTGGTGCACTTTCTTACTGCTTATGTCAATAAAGGAAAAGAGTGATGTAAAATACTCGCCTCTATGCCATTAATAGAATCCCAACCTCCGTCATAAAACTAGGTGCAATCAACATTAAAAAGTGTCATGTTATAGAGCAAGGGCACCTTGAACTTTTTCTTTTTCAATGTGTTCATTCATCCTGTACACAGAATCGGACCCAGATGACAAGCGGGGGTACATTCTCAAAACTTTTACTGCCACAAATGATAAGATGAACTGGTGCATCTCACCATTTGCACCACAAGAAGATGCACACGGTGCTGAAGTGGAACTTGAATATATGCATCATAGATGCACATATTCAAGTACCATCTTTCACCCACTTTGTGCATTTGCACAATTAAGAGGATCATTTTTGTGCATTTAAAACCACACGCCCTATTAAAAAAAGATTACAATAACAGGAATGGCAGAAGCATTTTCCCGAAGGTAGCCTGTACAACATGAGTATCTCTCCGCAGCAATTGAACCGGTTGATCACCCACTCTCCTTTCCTCTCTTTTTTCATGGGGCTTGCATGATTCTGCTCATCATTGGTTCTCTTCTTACCTCTGTAACAGAACCTTTGCTGTTTACTGGTCTGGCTCCTACTCCCCTCCATCATCTCTTCAGCATGGAGTCCCCCAGGATTCGGTTCTTCGACCCCTTATTTTTGCCCTCTACACTTGTCCTCTTTCTGAAGTTATTTCTGAATGTGGGTTTTTCTTTCACGTGGTGGAGGAGACGTGGTGGACAGATGAAGGGGGGGAGGGAAAGAGAGAAGGGCCCTCATTAGGACCCTGGCGCTAAGTGTTTAACGGCGCCATAAAAGGCTGCAGCGCCGTTAAACATTTAGCGCCTTACTACGAGGTCCCTTTGCGGGACCCGACCTTAACGTCTGGTCTAGACCAGCCGTTAAAGTAGGCACTCGCAAAGGGACTCTCGAGGTAAGTACGCTACCGCAATTTGCGGTACCGTACTTACCGCCTTCCCCAGTCCCTTTGAGCCCTATGGGGCAAAAATGGGGAAGGGCCAATGTTCAATGGGGAATTACTGCCCCGCCAACCTTGGAATGGGGTGGTAATTCCCCATTGAACATTGGCGGACTCGTTACCATACCAGCATCAACCATGGTGCTAATAGCGCCATGGTTTAGCGCCCGTATCGTAATGAGGGCCAAGGTCTCTGAGAATGTCACTCATTTTAGAGATTCAAGAGAAAACATTTTGAGCAAAGCCATATGTAGAAAGGGAGGAGGTAAAGGTTATTGGCTTGGGAGGTGTGAGCAAAGCTTGGACGGTAGAGCGGGTGATTGCAAAGGGGGCAATTAGGTTTGTGAAGTAGACGGATTTGATAAAGTCCAGTGCAGAGGTGAGGGCGGAAAAAGGGGATTTTTTGTGGGCTAGGAGTAAGGTGGGGACCCATGATTTTTGCCAGCGCCGTAGCTCAAGGTGCATTTTTTTTTGTTTTGAGGGTCTAAATCTCAGACGTGATCCAGGTCTTGTAGAGGGGGCTAGAATGTGTGAATTTGCAAGCATGATAGTGTTGGTCAAAGGGAGTCATAAATGGATAGTGAAAGACACAAAATGCATGGTCAATGGAAGATGCATGAACAGGGTTGCGAGAGAGGTCCTCACATCATCAAGTAAAGGGGCAAAAAAGTATTGACTGAATTTCCTCTTAGTTATTGAAGAAGAGAGAGAAGGAGTATAGAGTGGAGGGACTGAGATGTTAAAGCGAACAAGGGAGGTGGTTGTGGGGGGCCTGGAAAGATTACAGTCCCTCAGGATGACAATGTGTATGTCAGTAAATAGTGACTCAAGGAGAAAGCTCGGGTCAGGGAAGAAATCGAGAGGATGAGGGGGTTGGCAGAGAGCCAGAACAGTGAGAGGAGTAGGAGGGAGGAATTGTAGATTCAAAAGAGGAAGTGGTGATGTGAGAGGTGGCCAGTGGGGCAGTGTTAAGGGCCTTGTTGTTATGGAATCCCACTGCACCCCCTTCTCAACAGGTCAGTGAGAGTGGGAGAAGGTAGCAGGCATCAGTGCAGTGAGCTGCTAGTGTCATGAGGGGAGACCCAGGTTTCTGTGACAACAAGAAGTGCAAGTTGAGGGTGATAGAGTCAAAGTGGTCAGTGATGTAGGAAAACACGTTTCAAAGGGATTGTGCACCCCACAGGCCAAATGAAAGAGTGATAAGAAGTGGGAAGAGGAGTATGTGTCGTGCCGTAGGCATGGGGACATTTGAGGTTGGATATCCTGGGAGAATGGGAGTGTTGTGGTTTAAGGGGTGTAGGAGCAGATGGAGAAGAGAGATGAGGAGGGTGGATAGTGAAACATAATTTAGACTGAGTTGAGGCTGATGCCTCTGAGAGTAGAGAGGGAGAAGAGTGAGTACAATGGCAAATGGAGCAAGGTCAAGGTGCATTATGGAGGGTCGAAGAAAGAGACAAGTGAAGACAGCGAAAAATAATTTACAGTCCAAGAGAGCACAAGAGAGTGAGAGGGTAGGTGGTTGAGTGGAAAGGACAGGTAGGAATGGTTGGCTGAGAAGAAGCAGGTGTAAGTTTTGTGTTGAGCTAGAATGTGGCTATATGTATCCAAAAGACAGTTAACAGGCCCAAAACAGGAATGTTCTTTGGCCCTTTGCAGTAACATCAGCTCAACAGTGAATGGATACTTGGTGGATGGAAGGATCACTATGTGTGAAAGTCCAGTTAAGCACAGTGAAGTCCTCGCTTCTGCAGGGGTTCTGGTCCTAGGCCCTTTCCAGCCCTAACAGGCCAAAAAACAGGGAGTTACACTTTGCTACTTTTGGCCCTTGGGTGCAGACACCACATGGCTGGATTCCCAAGGGACACTCAATAATAAGGGAGGCACTGTGCCACATGGCCCTCTGGGAGTCGATCATAGTGCTCCAGATGGCTTTCAGACTGCCAGCCACGATGCAGGCAGGGTCCTGGCTGTTGTAGTCCCAGGGACCTTTGTTCTGCAGGCAGGGCCCTCAGATTGTGCACAGGCTCATCTGGGAAAGCAGGATGTGGCAAACAAATGTGCCGAAAAGAAAGACATTCCTCTGCATCTGTTTGGACCAGGTGAAGGGTTGTGTGCATTGCATGACATGGTCATTTCTGACCCTGTCATGCATGTTTTGTTTAAATTGGAGCAGCTATAAAAAAACGTGTTTTCTTTTTTTAGCATTTCACAATGACAGGCCCTTTAAGGGTCCAAATGTGGAAGGTGTATTGCCAGTGTATCATTTGTGCTCCTATGCAGCCTTCCTCAAAACCACAAATGTCTTCTGAGAATAACGCAAATGAAAAAACATTTCTAAAACTAACGCAAATGAAAGAAGCGTATCCTCTGCGCTTTTTTTAATCTACATTAATGTATGAGAATCTGTCACACTGTCTTCAGAATCGGAAACCAAAACAGATCAGAACGTATTTCCCTATGGGAGATGAGTATTTCTGCCATCATAAGCTGAATTCCCACTGAACACACTCTTGTAGTTATGGAAACAGTTTGGTAAGGAAGAGGGCTCATTGAGTTGAAAGTCTAAAGAAATGTTTTGTGTTTAGGGATTGTTTCTTTTTTAATGATGTCAGACATACCTTTACAGCGATTTTAGAACAGCATTTACTTGCAGCTTAATATCCAATGCACTGCTCTTGAGACTTATGAAAGAAACATTGCCATGTAAGGGTAAAGGAGGGGAAGTTTATTTTTGGCAAGACAAGATTGTCTTACTCTCCTACTGTCTGTTACTCCATGGCATCGTCCCAACCCCCCGCCATCTTGGAGGCCAGGACGAAACATCCGCCTTTATGCATGAGAAGATTTAGGACTTTGGAAAAGTGCCGTGCACATTGCTAGTCTTCCAACACAGCTGTCAGTATAAACATAATTTTTATTAAACGCCCTGGCCGTAATGGAGATGATGTCATCATAGCAATATTCCCTTCCAACCCAAATTCGTATTGCGCAATCAGTCCTTTATTTGTACTACAGGTTGAGGTGAATAAAAATGGGTTTAAATGTAGGTCAAAGGTCAGGGCACAGTGAGATGTAACGCACATGTTAAGGACTGGTTTCAGATAAGCAGCAATTAATCCAAGCAGGGGCAACTCATCCCTCCTTGAGTACCTTAAGAGTGTACCATAAATAATGAAATAATAACAGCTACTTTTACAGTGCCTTGAAGCTAGACGAATCCAGCACAATGCACTATTAAAAAACAGATTTTATTAAAAGCAACCTATGTTTGACATATATTTATTTGAAACAATTAAGTTGGTCCAAGTCCTCATTACAAGTACGGCGGTACAGGAAAAATAGCGGTAAACAATTACCATAATTTTGCCACCACTTTCCCACACTGTCAGACTTCGAGTTTGGTGGTGATATGCAGGATTTCTGCATGCTGAAAGTAAATGCTTCACCCCCAAATATCAGTGCATTTACCGTGCTGGAATTACCACTCCCAAAATCCCCATGAAGTCCCATAGACTACAAAACTGGTAAATAACACAATGTTTCCACCACTCGTAATCCTATGCCAAAAATGTCATGGAAACCGATGGTAGTAACAGTAACTGATTTTGGTGACAATGCCACAGAATTACTGCAGAATGAAAGCGCAAAAAGCAAAGGGCTTGATATCCGTTGATGCTGTGGGAGTACATATACTTTGTTGTCATCATACTAATGCAATGTATTGACAGCTTTGTGGAAACGAGTGAATACACACAGAATTGATTCCATCCTGTGGGAGGAGTTCGGTGGCAGCCCCTAGAGTTGGACAGCTTGCGCTCCATCCCTGACTTTCATCTCTAGCGTCAGAGTTTCTCTGCATCTCTATGTTCTGCATGGAGGGAACAGAGAGCAGAGGAGATGATATGATATGTTATTTATAACGCGCTTAACACCCAGAGGTTTCTAAGCGCGGACTCGAACCTGTGTTGCACCAGTTGTCTTGCTTCCAAGGCGAGCATGTTGCCCCTCAACTATCCTCCCGAGAGGAGCATGAACACTGCTGCCATAGCAGTCATCAAGCACGGCATCCTGCATCTCATTGGTGGAGATGCCTTCGATGGCTATGCAGATGGCAGTGCAGACACAGACTGATATCTTGCACACTCCGTTGAGCTATCAAATCATCTGTGCTTCTGTCATCCCTGGCCTTTCCGTCACATGCCATGCCGACACGTTGAGCATGAAAGGGATTGGCTTGCATGGTCAAGGTGGGAGAGCCATGTGTCCGCTTCACTGCCACGACTTGCACTGCCAATGCTCCACTGATGTGTAGGGCATCCTGACTAGGGGGGATTTGCGGCTGCAATTCTCCTGCATCTCTCGCAAATGTCTGAGGACAGATGGCCGCTAGTGTGAATTAGTTGGCCGGCCAACAAGTGAACTGTGCAGTGCAGGGATGCGGGGGTAAGTGAGTGTGATCTTGGGATGCGGGGGTAGGTGAGTGTGATCTTTTTGTGGCTAGTTGAGTGAAAAGGGCATGGCTGACCAAGAGAAGCAGGTTTGCTGAACCACGATGTAGGAAGTCAGTCTGGCTCACAAAGCAAGTCCACGCTAGAACCGCTCCAAGGCGGTGGACATGGCTTTCGTGCAGAAAAGATCTTCCGCAAGCACATGTTCTATGTCAAAATCGGAGAGTTCGCCAATGGATCCAAGGATCCGCCATCAGAATCTGAACTCAATTCTTACCACTTCAAGTACTCCTCTCCTGTGTCCTCTTCATGAATTCAGCCGCTAGCAATGTACCCAAACCAAATTTCCTGACACCTCATGTGGAATAAATATTCCTCGCCACCACTCGTTCTAAATCCTCAGTGTTTTGTAGCATAAAATGTCCCAAACGTTCTCCCTTCTGTTTCCTTTTCCCACACCAGGGGCATTCGACCAAACTGTCCATAGCAATTTTGCTCAATTCAGCACCATGATGTGCTCTTGGCTTTCCCGTTTGTAATTGAGCAGCTCATTGGTGCTGTGTACGCACTTCATTCGTTTCTGCAGAGCCTGCATTAGGCTGGTGCCTGCTACATGAAACTGTGAAATGCAATGAAAATATATATATATATAAAGTGACCCGCGAAAGTTTCAATAAGGTTCATTATAGAGAGCAGAATTTATGCAGTTGTAAAACCATATATGACTGGTGTTGCAAAAGGTGTCTATTATTCATATGATGGTACCATGTGTGAAATGTACCCATACTGCCCCAAATGAATTATGTACACTGCAAGTCACATGAAGAATATGCTCTTTAGCGGAACTATACGGCAAACTAATCATTACTTTACATTGGATATGGCTAATCACATTGTGTACTTTAAGAAGTTGGACAGAAAGAGACAGAACCAAAGAACCAACATTTTCAGGGGTGGGAGTGTCCACTTTGCAAAGAAAAATAATTCAAAGGTGGGGTTGTGCAAAGCATTACACTATTTAGTAAAGGTGTCAAATAGGCCAGGGTGATCAATCCCACTGTAGAAGTGAAGTCGAGCACCCCCACTCAAAGCTCCTCTTCCATGATACCTATGTGTTGGGAGCCAGAATGTGAAACACGTGTATTGCCAGTAAGAACACCTATACCAAAGAGAATCCTGGAAGTAAGATTTCCATTAAGGAAGCCGTACATGCCTACACGACAATATGATGGCCATTAGAATGAAATCCCAGAAGAAGCGGGAAAAGCAAGCGAGAAAGCAGATTGGTGACATCACGAAAAGCACAATTGACGCACTCAGAAGAGATGCAGAAGACGAGAGAATATAAAGATTCAATAAGCGCTAAGTTCAAAGTGTTAAAGATGAGCAACATTTGGGACTCGAGATGAAGATGTTGATGATATAGAAATAACGGAGAAATTATCGAGTCATTTTGTAAGTGTACCGAAGCAGTAACGGAAGTAGACGAAGTATTCTTTAAGGCTGGCTATGTAGTGAATAGATTGCGGCGATGCGCTAACATATATACATAAGAAGTATAAGGACTATGGACGATTTCACAATGTGCTTTAGCAGAGCTGGATTCCGAAAGCAGGAAGACATTTTCAGTGTGTCGCAGTTAGAAATTGAAAACTCAACCAAGGCTTGGTTGGATCAACACCAAGAAGTCAAGGTTGTCTTGGGCTTGGGCTTGGATGTGCGTACAAACAATTACAGAACGTGTGAAAGAACAAAACTCCTGTCTCTAGTGAGAGGCGAGAACATTGAAGACGTCAGAATTTCATCAAATAGTAGTATTTAAAATAAAGTAAGACTCCAAATCGTGGTCTACAGTCACGTGGTCAGATGAAAATACACTCTATGCTGAACTGTATCAAACCGAAAAGACAGAGTATGCTATACTCCCTCATATTCTTCAGCACAGAGAACATTTCCAAGGCCAAGTTTAAAGTCTTAATTGACTAGTAGGCTGCAAGTGTGAAGATGGATGCCAGGGCTAATTGGAGGGAAGCTATGGTTGTGGCCATCCCACTGGCACCTGGATTCGAGCCTGCATGCTGCTTACGCATGTGGAATATTACAAAGGGATACAAGGATGCCAACAAACTTTAGAGGGACACGTAATAGAGAGCCCTATAGTTTGTATAACCAATGGGACATCATGTATTTGATGACATTCGTAGAGACCTGCACTGGAGGAGGGCTTAGTTGCCCCACCTGATGTTAGAGACCCAATCACTTTCGCTGACCAGTATGGAACATATACCTAGATGTTCCTTGTAAGCCTATCACCATTCCAAATAGGTTTTTGGTGTTTGCAACATAGATTTACGTCAATAGTGACGAGTTTGTAGTACATAACCTTGAAGAGGGAAAATCCGAACATACCTTCCCTCCCGATGGACACCCCAACCGGAAGAAGTATCCACGACAAAACGATAACCGGCCGTATGAGTTCTCACCGATCCCCACTGCTCCCAACATTGGCACGCACCACCAAAGATACCTGGCCAGCCGGCCATACAACCCTGCGATGTTACAACACTACCCAAAGTGTGCGAGGAGATGCAAGACAGAGCTGGAGACGACTACATTTTGTGTTTTGTATTTTATTGATTTATAAAGCGCCTTACGCCAAAGCGCTGTACAAAGAACAACATGATACATAAAAACATGAACGATAAACTGTTGAAGCATAACAATATGAATCAATCAAACAACAAAACAATGGAAAGAGCAATTAACTGAAAGGGGAGGGGGGAAAGGGAGAAGGCACAGGTTGGGGGTGGAGTGAAGGAGGATGAGGGCAAGAGGGGGAAAGGGAGGGAGGAAAAGGGGGGTAGAGGAGGAGAGGGAGAGAGTCAGGGAAAGAGAGAAGAAGGGGGAAGTAGAAGGGGGTAGGGGATTCAAGGAGGAGGATGGAGAAGAAGATATTTCAGGGAAGTGCGGAATGAAGGGAAGGTTGGGGGAAGAACGGATGGCAAGAGGAAGGGAGTTCCAGTGTAAAGGAGCTAAGAGCTGGAAGGAGCGAAAACGGGAGGCGGCACAGGGAGGAGGAGGTGAAGTGAGAAGGAAATAGTCAGCTGATCGGAGGGAACGGGAGGGAGAGTAGAAGGAGATAAGGGAGGAGAGATAGGGGGGCAAGACCATGAAGAGATTTGAAGACAAGACAGAAAAATTGAAATTTAAGTTGTGAGTGAAAAGGAAGCCAGCCAAGGTAGGAGAGAGAGGAAGAGATGGGATCACGGGAGGTAAGGAGACAAAGGGTGCGTACAGCAGAGTGGTAGATTGATTTAAGAGGGGCAAGGTGAGAATTAGGGAGTCCAAAGAGTAAGGAAGAGCAGTAGAAGAGGCGGGAGAAGATGAGGGAGGAGATTAAGAGCTTAGTAGCGTGGAAAGTGAGAGAGGGGCAGATTTTGCGAATATTGAAGAGGTGGAAGCGGCAGGAGCGAGAAGTGATGGAGATGTGTTGGGAGAAGGAAAGAGAGGAGTCGAAGAGAATGCCTAGGTTGCGAGCCTGAGAAGAGATAGGAAGATTGGAGGGAGGGAAGTGAATGAAAGGGAGAGGAGAGGGAGGGGGAAGAGAGTTAGAGGGAAAAATAAGACTCTGTTTTGTCGGTGTTAAGAGAGAGAAATCGGGAAGACATCCAGTTCTTGATGGCAGTGAGGCAGGAAGAGAGCTGTAGATGGAGGTCAGTTGAGAAGGAGGAGAAGGAGAGGAAGAGTTGAGTGTCGTCGGCATAGAAGTGGTGAGAGATGCCAAACGAGGAGATAACAGGGGCAATGAGGGAGGTGTATAGAGAGAAGAGAAAAGGGCCAAGAACAGAGCCTTGGGGTACGCCATACTCAAGAGGGTAGTTAGAGAGGACCGACCACCCCAGGAGACTGTAAAGGAGCGGGAGGAGAGGTAAGAGGATAACCATTTGAGGACGGAGCCTCAGTCAGTGCCGGCGGGAGGAAGCAGAATAGTCCACCAAAGGTCCACAGAGTGCTGGAGAGACCAGTCAAGGAGCACAACCACCCAACGGTCCAGAGAGCGCTGGATGAAACAGAAAGCAGCCGGTGGGAGGGAGCAGAAGAAATCCGGCGGGACCAGCGAGGAGCCAGCAGGAGAAAGCCATAGAATCACCCACGGGTCTGTGGAGGCTAGCAGAGTGCTAGAGGAACCCGTCAGATGTCAGCGAGTCCTAATCCAGACGGACCCGTGGTCTGCAATGGAGACAGCCCGTGAACGACGGGAGGGATCCAGGCGGCGGACAGTCACAGCCCAGGCAGGACCCCGGAGATGTCAGGAGGGGTCCGTGGAGGCCAACAGAGTGCCGGAGGAGCCCGATGGATGTCAACGAGTCCCAATCCAAACGGGACCCGAGGTCTGCCGATGGTATAGACTGCAGCAGGGATCCCACGCAGATGAAATGGACCACCGGAGACAGAGGGAATATCGGACGTCCTCCGCCATTTAACTGCAAGAACGTGAGGCTCCCTGTAGATATCAGTAGTTTGTTTTTAAAAATCTTGCAAGTTCCGGTGGGATGCGTCCCTCGTATTCAGGCAGAATCCCCTGCTGACATCTACAAGAAGCTGAGCAGACTGACGGCTGAAACGGCTGGTTTGAGGAGGAGACGATCCTGAGGGTCGGAAAGCGAAAACGTGAATGGTGATGAAGGGGATAGAGTAACGGAGGGTTGTTTGGGGCATTTTTATTATTTATTTATTTAAGACGATGCGTGTCGTAAGTGTGAGATGATGAGCATCACAGCTTAATATATATAGACAAAGAGTGATCTATATAGGAAGTCTGTTAACCTATGTCAAGGACGTCTAAAAGGAGCTTGTCCTAAAATCCAACCGGATATCTAGGCTACAAACGACCAAGGTGTCATTAAAGAGGACAGCTCATACTCCATTGAAATCATTTTTAGGGGCAGACGTAGTCACGAGGAGTGTCGACTAATGTACATGTGGGCTGGCCAGTTTGTCAGTATTGGCTGTCTGTTTATATGTTGCATGAGATATATCTGGTAAGAAAATTAAATATTGAGAAATAAAGAAAAAATAGACTGTGGTGGAAATGATGAGATTTGAAGAAATCTGATTATTTATTTATTAATTGAACTCATAATGTTCAGTGAATAAGATTACAGTGAAGACTATAGAAAAACGTGATACACAGGCTTCAAGCTGCAATGATTGGTGCACTTTCATATTGTGTTATTTTTCTGGATGATGGATATTACTCTGCTCATAAATTTGTGCAGGCAGCTGCCAAAACACGCACCCAAGCTTAAGCAATGCAGTGCAGAATGGGTTAAGGGTGCGGCAGATAAAATGTTCATGTCTTGGCCACAAGGGGGATCATTGTCTAAAGTGGTCCTGCAACATGACGACATACTTGCATGCAGCATATACAGGAAAGAAGTTAGAAAAAAGATTAGCAAGCTTAGATCTCTGGAAGATGTACCAGGAGGAACACAAAGACCCACCTCCTGGGGACTGGATGCTGCACCAGTGTAAAGAGGGGGGTGAAGAGCCTTCTGCTCCCCCTCTGCTTCTGAAGTAAATGGTGATAGTATGAAAGACGAAGGATTATATCCTTTAAGAGAGCTTAAGGCAGCGACAGGGTATCGTAACCCAACATATAAGTCGCCTGCATGTAGCAGCGACTAGAGTCCCGAAAAGACTGCAGATATAGATGTGATTCCTAAAGTCCTACAGAACAAGGAAAGAAGTAATCGACCAGGTATGTCTCTAGATATAGAGAGAGAAATAAAAAGATGGAAAGGAGAGAAAGACAAAGCTGCAGAGGTAGCGCTCATACAGAACAAATGGATGAGCGGTCAGATATTGCTCAAACTTGATGGAAAGAGCATTGAGGAAGTAAGGCAAGAGGAAGATCAGGATGAACAGGATAAAAAAGACAAGGGATGAAAGAAACGATTGAAAGAGGACGAGGCTAAAAGAAAGGACAGACAAAGAAGGGAACATCTGTATCAAGATGAACAATTGAAAAAACAAGAAAGAGCAGAAGAACAAAGACAGTATGATAATAGACAAAGAGCAATCGAACAACGAGATAAGCTACAAAAGAAAAGAGAGGAAGAGGAAGAACAGACATTGAGAGATAGAAGGATACAAAAGCAAAGAGATGAAGAAATGCGTAGAGCAAATGAGAGAAGAGAGATGAAGAGACAGGAAGAAGAAAGGGTTAGAGAAGAAGCTAAAATACGAAGGGAAGTCAATGAAGAAATGCAACAGAAGAGAAGGCAAAGGGCACGTGACATTGACCGCATAGAGAAAGAATGAATGGAACCTAATCCAGTACTAGCATGGGAAGACATAGAAGAATTCTTCCCGGCAAATGAGCCAATACCAGGTCCATCTAGAGCAAATCTAGAAGATGATTTTGATATCAGAAGCATTGGGGATAAAATTGATAAGGTTTATCATGACATGAGGACCAAGAAAGAATCAAAAGGCAAGGGAAAAAATTATCGATTTGAAAATACACAGTCGCAAGGCAAAGAGGGAAGCTTTTTTAGCCTTGAGCATAGAGCTTTGTCTTTGAATAGGCTGACTCTGAATAGAGATGAGAAAGAGGAAAGTCACACGAGTTAGGGACAGGATATGTCAGATGAAGATAGAGAAACTTTCCACGGGTAGGAAGGGGCTAGTGCATATGGTCCTGAAGAGTGTCCTCCTATGGATAGAGAAGTAAGATGGTCAGATCTAGACCTACCTAAATCTAAGGTGTCAGAGTCCCTGGTGCAGCTAGTTTGACCTAAAGGGCGTTCCCATAGTGAGAGGGTGACTCGCCACCTTATGTGAGTAGACTAAGGTCATTAACGGGAAGAAGACAGTGTGTAACCATTGTCCCTGCTGTGGACAGGAAGACGATGGGGTATGAATGCGATGCCAGGGTCTCGCAATTCCCATTCTTAGAGAAAGGAGGGGTCAGACTACAGTTTATACCATGGCCCCAGATGGATAAGGATAATTTGAGATGTAAACTCCCGGGTTTAATGTCGGGTGCCGGAAAACGGATCTAAGAATTAGAGAAAATGACAGGAGGAAACACATTAGCTATAGGGGACATTATGGGACTTCTAGCAGCTATACTTGGGGAAAGAGCTGATGACATTTGGGCAAGAGCAGTATACACAGGTGTCACTGCTCAGAATACTGCTCATGATGGAGCACAGTTCAATAATTGTAGAGCAGCGGTCTGGAAAGTGCTTCGAGTACAATATCCAGACACGTCAGACATGGCAGTTATAATGGCATAAAAGATGCAGGAAGGAGAGGATCCGTTGATCTATATTCAGAATTTCCAAGATCAATGGAGCATGATAACGCGTGAGCCGTGGGGGAAATCTATACCTGTATTCTGTCATATATTATGCCTGGGATTGCCAGACAAGGTACAGAAAAAGCTCAAGAAGCTGGTGGGTATGGTTGCAAAACCTTGGCCAGCAATGCAGTTGACAATAGTGCATCATTGTCCTCTATTACAACAGAAAAGCCAAAAGAAAGAAGAAGGAAGGAAGCTTGAGGAGGCTAAGTTGGTGCAGAAAAAGCTTTCAAAGTATGCTATAGAAGGGGTGATGTTAACTAGTGGAGAAGGGCATGGAGCACAGCAAGTAACAAGTAAGCCACAGGTGAATAACCAAGGGCAGTTTGATCAAGGAGGGATGGGATTTGTACCACGAGGTAGAGGAAACTTCTGTGGAAGGGGAGGCTTTCAGAACAATCAAGGGAACTTTCAGAGTAACCAAGGTGGGTTTCAGTCCATACAGAATGATAATCAGGGCATGCAGGAAGGGCAGATTCAAAGACTACCTCCTGTATGTTGGACATGTGGAATGACAGGACATATAGCTTGAATATGTGGGAATTAAGGGTATGTACAGAATGGGAAGTTCTCAAGAGGGGGTGCACTTTCCCGCATGCATATGCCACACAAGGTAGGGATGGGTTTGTTCAAGATCAAACAGTGTATCAAGCACAAGCGCTGAGAACACAACAGGCTTTGCAACCACAGCAAGCACCATTGATTCCGCCACAAGGGCAGTCACAGCATGCACTCATGCAGATACAGCACAGTGCAAACATGGGACTGTTACTGACACCTAGGATAGGGGGTGTCACCATCGAGGAAGGGAATACCTTCACGGGCACAGGAATGAGCATGTACCCACAATAGGACAGCTCACTGGGAGACTTGACGTGTTCAGTACTATCTGTAATGCCAAATCCTCAAAAGGAACCAAAGGTTGCCGTCACAATAGGAGGGAAATCCTTTTCTTTTTTTAGTAGACACGGGTCCAACACACTCATGTATACGGGAGGGAAAATGTTCACTATCGGGTAATGCCATGAAGAATGCTCAAGGTTTCAGAGGAGCTACAAGTAGAGTTCTTTTTACTGAAGAATTACCAGTTTCTATAGGAGAATGTGATATGTATGTGCCAGTGTTGTATTCAAGGCAGACACCAGTTGATATACTGGGTTGAGATTTAATGACGAAGTTGAATATGCCAATTTCTATAACCAATGAAGGCATAGTGTGTTCAACGCCAGGAATACATTACTTAAATGTTAGTGAATTCATTATGGCATTTACAGGACAGATAGCCATACGAAGAGTACCGTAAGAACCAGAGGTGTTTCATTATGGGGTACGCATTCTGTTAACATGGCTGCTTGGTTTAGTAGGTAAGATTATGAGGATGCCTGATGAGTTTCTCTTTAGACCAGAGATTCCCATGGCCGAAGAGAGGGGGGGGGCAGATTTTTCCCTTAGAGCTGCAAGCAGCTGTATTACGAGGGGTTTTGGCTATGCTCATAGGAATTGACGATAATGGCAGAACATGGAGGACAGTAATTGCTATCAGAGAAGGTTATAGATTAACTGATGTTAGTGATGAGGACATGTTTAAGGTTGACCCATCTGATGACAAAGTAGTGTGTGAGACGAGCATTAAATATTGGGTTAGACGCGAGATTCCACAAAGGATGATGATAATGAAACAGCGTCCTGCATTTTGTGATGAAGAAACAGGAAAAACGCCAGTTTCTTTATGGACCACAGGCCCATATGATGTAGGCCTATTAAAGGGGGTTGGAGAAGTTAAGATTAAACTGAAACCAGGAGCAATTTTACCTCGAGCACGGCAGTATCCTATGTGAGATGAGAGGCAGATGAGGGTATTTTTAAAACGATATCCGCCGTGATGGATCAAGGCATTTTAGTGACATCAGAGT
Organism: Ambystoma mexicanum; assembly: GCF_040938575.1. NCBI lineage: Eukaryota > Metazoa > Chordata > Amphibia > Caudata > Ambystomatidae > Ambystoma > Ambystoma mexicanum. The sequence goes on from NC_090932.1 coordinate 723,369,044, forward strand.
CACCATGCAATACCACGGTGTATCCGATTAAGAAATTGAAGTGGGGGTTGTGGCATTTAATTCAGCATATGCGCCCAATTAATCAGATTGTAGAGGCTGAGTTTCCTCTAGTTCCTATTCCAGCGATGATCTTATGTAGCATCCATATTGAAGTGTGATGTTTCACTGTAATTGTCTTGAAAAATGTATTTTTCTCAATCCCATTGCATAAAGATTCTCAAGATCTGACATCATTCATGTTTAGTCAGACTAAGTTAAAAGGCACGAGATTACCCAAGGGGTACTGTGAGTCTCCATTGATTTTCAATAGAGTCCTGCAGGTGGACTTAAGCAATATTTCTCTGCCAAGTGTTGTGTTGCAACACGTAGATGATATTTTGATCTGCAGCACATCAGAAGAAGAGTGCAGACGAGACTCAGTTCAGCTAATTATCATCTTAGCTGAGAAAGGATATAAAGTGGACAAGGAGAAATTGCAATATTGCCAAGAAGAGGTGTTATATATAGGACACCTAATTTCGCATGAAGGAAAGAAAGTTACACCTGAAAAGGCTGAGGCCATTTTGAAAACAGCAAAACCGCACACGATAAAGCACATGCAGCAATTATTGGGACTGTGCAATGTGAGGGCATGGGTATTCAATTATGGTTCATACACAAAGCCATTGTTGCAAGCCCTGAAAAAGGCTCAAGTGAGTCAGGAAAAAATTGTATGGACTGAGGAAATGGAGGAAAGGTTTGACGAATTGAAAAAGGCAATTTGCACAGCAGCAGTTCTAGGGATTCCTAATTATTCTGAGGAATTATTTTTATTTTCACACACAAATGGAACAGTTATGACAGCAGCAGTCACACAGAGAACCACTTTGGGGTATAAGCCTTTAGCATATTACAGTGGGATTTTAGACCCAGTAATGAGAGGTCACTTCCTGTGCAAGACAATCTTTGGCAGCCACTGCGTTCCCCATTGAGAAGGCTGCCTGCATAGTAATGGGGTGTTCTATGAGAATGTTTGTTGATAATGCATCATTTGCTGTTTTGGAAAAACCTAAGGGTACATTGATGTCTCAAAGAGCATCTGCTTATGAGGTGGTCATATTGAATCAAGCCATTAAAATAGTCAGATGTAAAATGGTGAATCCTGCCACATTTGTAGCGGACCCACTTGCAAATGACGAGCAGGTACATGATTGCTCCAACTATGAGGAGTTCTATGACGAGATTCCGGGGTTGAAAGAAAATGTTCTAGCAGCTGGGGAGATTCTCTTTATTGATGGTTATTTGAAAATCGCTCAAACTGATGGACAAAGATATACAGGTGCTACTGTGGTAAGGCACATGGCTAATGGGGAATCTGAAGTATTGATAAGTGCACGGCTACCATCTCATTTTGCAGCACATGCTGCAGAGCTAGTGGCGCTGATTGTCACGCTTGAGAACAGCGCAGATCAGGAAGTAACCATTTATCGTGACTCTGCCTATGTTACGTCAACAGTGCATGCAGGGTTAGCATGTTGGAAAAGGAGGGGCTACCTCAGAGTGGACGGCGTTCCAGTGCAACATGCTGCCTTATTGGACAGACTTATTCAAGCACTACAGCTCCCACTAGCCATCACAATCGCTAAATGCACAGCTCACACTAAGAGAGCAGACTTTATTTCACGTGGAAACCAAGCCGCAGACGAAGAGGCGAAATGAGTTGCATATTCAGAGAATAGTATGAGCTTTGATACAACTGAATCAGAGAATTGTAGTGATGACGATTATTAATGAAAGTTTCAATAACTTGTCAAAAACACAGTTAATGGAAGTTCAAAGTGAAGCACCACAGGATGAGAAAGATTTGTGGACACGGAGGGGTTGTTCTTTATCCCCTTCTGAAGTATTGTGGCGATAGGAAAGCACTGTAAACTGGTGATGCCTGTATCCTTATTAAGGGTGGCATTGGAACAGCTACACTACCCTGCGTATCTCACTAGAGAAAGCCTCGCAGCAACCATTGTGGAGTATTGGTTTGTAGCAAATTTGTTAGAACACATTGCATTTTCTGTAGTAAATTGCATTGTATATCAAAGGTTTACTGCTGGACACATGCTGCAAACAGTTAGAGGTGTTATTCCTCGGCCAAATGGTCAATTTCAGCATTCACATATCGACTATACTGATATGCTGCAGGACTGTCATGGTTAAAGATATATGATAGTGGTAGTGTGCACTTTCTCAAGGTGTGTCGAAGCTGGCCTGTGCACACATCCAGTTGCCACTTGCGCGGCAAATTTTCTAGTTCAAGAAGTATTTCCTAGATGGAAAGTATGTGAGGTATTAAGATCAGATAATGGCTCTCATTTTGTGAATGAAGTGTTCGAGCAGATTAGCTTATTGCTTAGCATAAAGCATACGTTTTCTTCGGCTTATCATCTGCAAGCCAACGGAACCTGTGAGAGACTCAATGGCCTGCTTAAAGAAAGGATAGCTAAGCTCAAATTAACGTTGAAAAAAGGATGGCTGCATTGCCTGCCTCTTGCATTATATGCGTTGAGGAATCACCAGGCTCTGACCATCATCTTACGCCCCATGAACTAGTAACGGGGAGGCGAATGAGAACGCCTCTTACACCTCCCTCAAGGGTTAGATGTGATGCCCAGACACAGCAGAATTGTTATGAGATGAGCTACGTGCCTACTTAACATGTATGACTACAAGTATCTCTGTCATTTCAGAACAAGTCAAACAGACAGGGTGTAGGTCTCAGAACACAGATGAGCACCATACAGCAGCTAGATCAAAAGAACTTCTTTCGCCAAGCCTTTTCCCTGGAGATCAAGTGCTAATCTGTAATTTTGTTCCCAAATGGCACCAACCCAGGTTTAATGACCCGTTCATCGTGGAGGATGTTACTCCATCAGCAGTGAAAATGCGAGGAAGATGCACTTAGATATTCCTGGGAGACATGAAGATCTACAGCAGCGAGACCACCACGCCCTCACCCCATTCAGATGCAAGTCAAGGAGAAGTAGTTCAGCGTGTGCAGACTAGATCGATGACGGGGAAGAAGGACGCAGAGACTGTCCAGTAGACAGATAAAGAGTTAATTGGACTGTGGTTCATTTGAGACACTCTTTATAGCTGCCAAACAAGGAGTGAAAGAACAAATCTATTGTTCTTGAGCCACAGAAATGTGCTGACATTGGACAGAGACATATTGAAGTCTTGAAAAGAATGCCAGACTGTGGGCCTCATCACGAGTTGAGCGGTAACCGCTGGCGCTATTTGCCCTACCGCCAAACCCCCCATTGCTATTAGCACCGGATCACGGGTTTGGCGGAACGGTTATTGCCCATTCCCCATTGGGCCCATTAGGGAATTCCTCATTCCCCATTGGGCCCAATGGGGAAAATTTGCGCTATTATCGCCGGCGGATTTCCCGCCGGCAGTAATAGCACCGAAAATCATCAAATTTGCTGTGGATTTCCCCCCAGTTCAGAGCTCAGAGCTGGGGGGAAATCCACCAAGGCCATGATCTGGCGGACCCTCAAATGCAGCGGTAATAGCGCTACCGCCACATTTAAAGGTTACCGCCAGACTCGTGATGAGGCCCTTAGAGTTCATCTTTGACAAATGGAAAAGGGAGCAGTTTCTCCATTCCTTTCTCACTGAATTTCTCTTTAGAAGTGTCCATGGTGGTCCCTAATGGCATTGTTCAGTTGATCATTCTTGCTGTTTTCCTCTTCGTTCTTCATGCTTATCCATCATTGGTTGGGAGAACTACTGTTGTATATGTATTCTTGCAAGATCCTAAAAATGGTCCAGTCATAAGGAGATTGCTCACAGTTATAATAGAGCAAATCCTCCAGCTACCTGAGTACTGTATGGAAAACACGAATGCCTCTGTCTGATGATGAAGCGAATAGACTAGTTGGAATGGTCTTTTTTTCATGATTAAAGAACGTCTGCATCTTGTTGGAAGACAAACTGATGTTCGTATATTTCTGAGAGATCCTAGGAATGAATTGGCAATCAATCAATTTCTACATGACATAATTGAACAAGTACGTCTATTTTCTGAGGCAACACGGCGAGCATCCTGATGGTGTTGATGAATGAAGACATTCAAAACTTACTTGCCCTAGCTTTTTATTATCTGCTGAAAGCACATCCTCATTTGGTCTGGAGAAAGGACAACTCTTTTGTGTTCATCGGGAACCCTGTCAACCGTCCTGTCATCAGCCAGTTGCTTGCGGAGCTCGTGGAGCAGAACCAGATATTGCCAGAATATTTTATGAGATTACCCGATTGTTTGGTTTTTCCTTCCTTAAGAGTAAAAGTAGAAAATGGGTACATTGATAGTAATAACAATGTGGGAAACAATGAGAGACCTCCACTACATGCAAGAGGTTATTGTTGCATCCCGATGACCTATTGGTACATCATATATATTCTGTTTATTGTTATTCTACTTTCTCTCACAGTACGTACTGTCTATTATGTAGATCCAAATAAGGCAGAAGTTCCAGTGAATCTTCCTATGCAGCAGGAGGGTACAGAAGTAGCAAGTGTAAGACCACTGAGACCTTATGTGATTGTTCCTACTCCAATATCTTATGTGGAGGCACCTTGTTCTTTGGCAATAGCGACTGGATAGCTATATGCAGGAATGCCTCGTATAGATATCATTACTGAGCACCAGGTACAGAAAAGCAAAGAAAGAGATCTTTTGTGACTGACCCTACACCAGTAGTACATGAAAAACGCCAGTTCTATTGACAAATGTTTCTACGATTCCCCCAGTAAGAAGGAACTATGCAGACATACTTCACGAGATGATTATGAGAACTCACGAGGCAAGAAGGAGACCTAAGAGAAGTAGAGGGGAAGATGATCATGACTTGAATGATTATCTAGACAGCACAGCTCATTTGGGAAACAACATGTGGTATCAGCACATGAAAGAGGTAGGCGAAAAGACCTCAAAGGAGGAATGCTATGTATGTGCACTCCTGCCTTATAGTATGCAGAACTCTAAGATATTCTTAGCCATTGAAATAGATGTTCAGACAGCACACTGCCTAGCTCACATTGCATTATGCCGAAAAAGAGGTCCATTCATGGGCCGAACAGCTTATTTAGCATGGGCAATGGAATGGATAGATCCGATGAAGATGACTATGTGCAAGACACAAAGACAAGAGCAAGAGCCCACACGAAAAATCATGTGATAAGATATGAACAGCCTGGAGTGAAAGGAGCTGGAATTAGATGGGAAGTAAACAAAAGACGTGGAGTCCAGGAAAATCAGCAGAAGACATTCAAAGATGGATGGAAAGAGAACACATGCAGATCTGGGGTTCAGTACTCTCACCAGATGGCTGGAAGAGGGTGTGGTAATCTGCAGAGATTGGGTAATGGTTGGTCATTACAAGCCAACTTTTGAAAATGTAGAAAGACTGTGTAAAACATTATGGCCACATCTTGCTAAACTGCTGACATGGGTTGAGTATAAAGGAGGACCACTGCAGATAGTGCCTCTGCATTAAGCAAAGTTGTGCTTCAGAAATAATGGAACAAGAAAAATCAGAATTGTGGTCGACTTTTTGATGCACCAGGAATGCGCATTGGACCAGCAGTGATAATGGATCACTACAGAGCTTGTGGATCCAGAGCTTATATGGAGCTGCCCAAGGATTGGGGAGGACTATGTTCTAGAGTGAATGTTCATGTTCCAGCATTGGTGATTGCTAAAAGTGATCTGAACATTGGTGAGTTTCCAAAAGCAGATGCTCATTTGAGGAAGAAGAGATCTGTTGAGCTCCTGAATCAAATGAAAAGAGATAACTATTTCTGAGCCAAGTCAATAGAAGCTTTTGTTTCTATTCCATATGAGCACAGACTATTCAGTCAGACTTGATCGTTATTCACTATAATCTTCCTGCAAAGGATCCAGACTGCTGTGAATGCCAAGTGGTTACAGATAACCAGATGGGAACTTCTACAGACCATTAACACGACTATCAAGGGATTTAATGCAATCAAAGAAGAGCTGAAAGCTATACGACTGATGACTCTTCAGAACAGGTATGTCTTGGACATGATTACAGCCATGGATGGAGGTGTTTGCGCCAAACTCAGAGAATCATGTTGCATGTCCATAACTGCTCATGACGATGGGAATGCCACCTTGACAGAAGCCATAGAAATGCTGAAAAGCTACCTGTCCAAATGATAGACGAAGTAGAAGACATTACAGATGACAGTTGGTTTGGATCACTTTTCTCGTGGGTCCTACAATGGATGGCAGATATGTTTAAGTTCCTTGGAGCCCTGATAGTGTTGCTGATGCGTGGATTCTGTGAAATCAAGATAGTAATCTCACAATGCAAGAAGACTGCTAAGAAAGCTGTGGGAAAGAAAATCATGATTGATGTCGAGTCAGGATAGAAGACTAAAGAGCTGACAGACGAAGAGATCAGAGATTACGTTAAGGCCAGCGTTCATGCACCTGAGGGGACGAAGTTCCTGTACCTGAAGAACCACAAGAAGTAGGTGAGGAAATTGATTTATTTCAGTCCCAGTGGACAATGCATGCTTATGTCTTGGAATAAGGATGAGCATGTGAAATCAGTAGGTTGCTTGAAGGGAGTAATACAGATATGGGTCCCAAAGAAGCAGTTCTTCAGACGAGGATGTCTAGATGTGAAGACTGATGGGAGAGTGGTTGATAAATCACCCACAGGACAGAGTGTAGAGGTGGAGTCGAGCACCCCACTCAAAACTCCTCTCCCATTATGCCTATATGTTGGAAGCCAGAATGTGAAACACGCGTATTGCCAGTAAGAATATCTATACCAAAGAGAATCCTGGAAGTAACATTTCCATTAAGGAAGCCGTACATGCATACACGACAATAAGATGGCCATTTGAACGAAATCCCAGAGGAAGAGGGAAAAGCAAGCGAGAAAGCAGATTGGTGACGTCATAAAAAGCAGAGTTGTTGCACTCAGAAGAGATGCAGAAGACAAGAGAACATAAAGATTCTATAAGCGCTAAGTTCAAGGTGTTAAAGATGAGCAACATTTCGGGCTCGAGATGAAGATGTTCATTCTATGGAAATAATGGAGAAATTATTGAGTCATTTTATAAGTGTACAGAAGCAGTAACGCAAGTAGACGAAGTATTCTTTAAGAGTCGCTATGTACTGAATAGATTGCGCGATGCACCAACGTATATACATAAGAAGTATAAGAACTATGGACGATTCCACAGTGCAATTTAGCAGAGCTGGATTCCGAAAGCAGGAAGACGTTTTCAGGGTGTTGCAGTTAGAAATCGAAAACTCAACCATGGAGGTGGATCAAAGAAAGGCTTGGTTGGATCAACACCAAGAAGTCAAGGTCGTCTTGGGCTTGGATGTGCGTACAAACAATTACAGAACATATGAAAGAACAAAACTCCTGTCTCTAGTGAGAGGCGAGAACATTGAAGACATCAGAGGTTCATCAAATAGTAGTATTTTAAATGCAGTAAGACTCGAAATCGTGGTTTACAGTCATGTGGTCAGATGAAAATCGACACTATCATGAACTGTATCGAAACTGAGAAGACAGAGTATGCTATACTCCCTCATAATCTTCAGCACAGAGTACATTTCCAAGGCCGAGTTCAAAGACTTAATTGACTAGTAGGCTGCAAGTGTGATGATGGATGCCAGGGCTAATTGGTGGGAAGCTATGGTTGTGACCATCCCACTGGCACCTGGATGCCAGCCTGCGTGCTGCTTACGCATGTGGAATATTACAAAGGGTACAAGTGTGCTAACCAATTATAGAGGGACACGTAATAGAGAGCCCTATAGTTTTTATAACCAATGGGACGTTGTGTGTTTGAGGACGTTTGTAGTGACCTGCACTAGAGGAGGCCTTAGTTGCCCCACCTGATGTTAGAGACCCAATCACTTTCCCTGACCAGTATGGAATGTATATCTAGATATTCCTTGCAAGCACTTCACCATTCCAAATAGGTTTTTGTAGTTTGCTTTGCGACACAGATTGACGTTAATAGTGATGAGTTTATACTACATAACCTTCTTTTTTTATGTGTTGAATTGAGTGTGAGGATCAAGCGAACGTGTGGATGTTCATTGTAACTCCCTGTTTTAGATAATTGACATTAAAACAGTTGCATTTTGCCAACTTCCTGAGTTAGTTTGATTATTGATTTTTGAGTAATATTCTGCATCCACATCTATCTCTAGGTAATGCTATCTCCTCTTAAAGTGCTGGGTTGGCTGTCCCAGTTCACCACTGGCACCTTTTCTGTTTGTCATAAATAGAACTGTGCCAAACAGCAACCCCCATAGCACCAGTACATTACTAAGCCATTGCAATCTTCACACCGATAATCCTAAGAAGACATATCACATTATTCATATTGAAATATGGTAAAGATGGTCCTAGTTGCCTGCTTAGAGATTAAAGGACCGAACCCTTGAGATGTCCTTGATGTTGAATGCTGCTAGTTGTTGTCATGGTACGACATGCTTTCATCGGCACCCGTTTTTTCGACAAGTGTTTTTACGAAGAGTTTTTGCTGAAACAGCTCAGACATTTTTGGGGGGGGCGTGGGAAAGGGCCTATAAAGTGTTGGGGGGTCAGGAATAACAAAACATAGGTAGTGGATGGGTACTTGGGGGAGGAACCCCCCTAAAATAATTTAAAAAACATTGCAATTAGTTTTCTCTGCAAAAACTCTCCATAAAAATACCTGTCGAAAAAACAGGTGTCGATGAAATGACATAGAACAGTTGTCCTGATTGCTTGCTTTTGCTCAGGTGATCATAACGAGTGAAACACTATCAGCTATTTTGCATGCGGCAGAGCACTACCTGGAGGTGTGAAAGTGAGGTGTAATGCTTTTCTGTCTCCATTTAACACACTGCCCCGTTTGGAAGCGGAGACGAGTCAGAGGACGGGCACGGAGCAGAGGTAAGAGTGCATGCCTCCTCCATCTTGTCAGCGTGTTTCATTTTACAAATGCATGCCATTTTCATGCAGGTGTCAAATGAAAGTATTCTTACGGAATCTTCCTTGTTTTTGCACCTGGTTAAAACAAGGTGTATTGCATCGGAATCTATTAGCAAAGTCCACCTGCAAATTTGCAGGTGACGTTTACTTTTTCACAAGAGGGGGAGCAAAATAAAAGAGTAAAGGTGGGATTTGTGAATATTTAAAATAGCATCCAGGAGACCCCCACCACAACGTATTGGTCCCATGTATGCAATTCATATTTATAAGAAAATGAGAGCGTTTGAATATTGAAATCTCAACGACCAGTATAAATATAAAGAGAACTCAACTAATGAAACGCTCTTCATGTTGCATGCTGGTAGCTGTGGTCCTACTCACCAGCTTACAGATCAAGAGAACTGAACAAGTGAAACACCATGGATATTTCAGGGTGGTCGGAGTGGTCCTGATTGCCAGTTTACAAAAAGAGAATCTAACTTTTGAAACAGTATTCATCTTGCATGTTGGTAGGTGTGATCCTAACTAGCAGTTTAAATGTAAACTGTATTGAGCCAGATAAATGCTATTAATACTACATACTGGCAGATGTCATGCATGGGGCCACCTCAAAACTCAGAGCAGTGAAAAAGATATTTATGTTGCATGTTGCTCCAACTTAAGAGATGCAAAACAAGTCCTTTGTATTTCATGCTAGTAAATTAGATTCAAGTTGCAAGCTCAAGTTCAAAACAGATTAAACAGGTACTTTGTGTTGTATGTTGAGCAAGTCCAAGAGAAATGTAAAAAGTCTATTGTATTACATGCTGGTAATGTGCTGCAAGTCAGTGGTCGAAGTGAGTGGGAACGGTCGGGAGCAGTGTTGCACTCCTTTTCTTTTTTACTGTTAAAAGCGCCACTACTTTTTGCAACCATTTTGACCATTCCAGAACTGTTCTTTATGTAGTTAAACCACACTTCTCACTTGAACATCTGATATCAGTTACAGCTAAACTGAAATCTATTTCAACTCAATTGGCTGTCAAACAGCATGTGTGCAAACCTTGAAACATGTGTTGTAAGTTACTCCTTTCCTTCCTACTATGCCCCTGGAGTTCCACTAGTTTTTTGATACACTTCTGTCCCTGTCCAAGCGGCCAGTTCAAGTCATTTAGATTGCAAGCTCCTCAAGTTTAATATTTTTCTGTTGCACACGGTTAGATGTGTTTTTACAGGTATTACCCATTTTGTTTTAATTTTTTTGTTCGCATGCTTCATCTGACCGATTTTGCCCTGTACCTTTTGACCTTTTGACAGTTTATCTGCACATAATCGAACAGGATGAGCAGGGGCTGCAGGTGTGACCTTGCTCCCCATGTTTGGTATTTTGCAGTTTCAGGGGTGCAGGGGTGTCCCCCAATTGCATAGCATTGGCGGTGGGAACAAAAAAAAGAGAACAAAAAAAAACACGCCCCGAGCAAATAGGCTGCGGACAGTTCAGCCCGCGAACAAAAAATACCAGCTCAAGATTAAAGGAACTAAATCAAGTCATGTATGCTGCATGTTGGTAGGTAGAATTTAAAGAGTCAGCTCATATGTAAAGTATCTGAATCAAGTAGTTTAGGTTGAATACCGGTTTATTTGGTTTAGAGCAGCATTTCGGGTCTAATAGAACTAAAATAAGTCACGTAAATTGCACCCTGGTTCCTGTGATTTACAATATCAGTTTAGGCTGGAAGAAGTTTTAGCAAGTCGTTTATGCTGCATGCTGGTAAATGTGATTCCAAGTATCAGCTCAAAACTCAGAGAAGTGAAGCAAGTAATTCGTGGTGTGTGCTGATCAAGTCCAAGAAAACGGAAACAAGTCATTTATGTTAAGTGCTGGTAGTTGCGGCCTCAAGTACCAGCTTCAGTGCAAAATAACAAAATAAAATCTTGTATATTGCATGCTGGTACTTTTTTGTGGACTTCATTGATTCACGGTGCGTCGCCCTTTCTAAACTCTCATGCTGGACTTCCTTTGCATCTTGTACTCATGGTGGCCCTGAATCATGCTGTCCCCATCTTCATCTTGTATCCTTGCTTGCAACATTATGTCTTACTACTGACTTCTGCAATTGTATTCGCTCTCCCCTCTTGATTCTCCACTCTTTTTGACTGCTTGCTCTGTGTTCTCTCCTCCCCTCTCCCTTTTCCCATCTCCTCCCTTCCTTATATCAGCCTTCACTAGACATCATCAACAGTATATTCAGTTAAGGACAAAGACAAGGACATTGCCTGTTTGTGCCTCTTAGGGATTGAACAGGACCAAAACAACTGCTTTTCCTAAATCAGGCAGACATTCCCACATTGATGAGGAGACGCTAGCAGCGCTGTAACGCAAAATATTCTCTATGTCTCACACAAACCCTTTCATTCGCACAACATCTCCACCGCCTCACCTCTTTTGCATTCTAATGATCATTAATGCGCACCCAGCCGTCTACCATGCTGCCAACATCACCAACCTCATCATCACAACCAAATGTTTATCATGGAAACCTGGCTCTGCCCCACCTCTACCCCTGTCTTTGACATCTTCATCCCACCCAGGTATAACATCTAACATGTTGAGAACACAGGGAAGGTGGGGGAGGGGGAGGCGCAGCAGTTATCCACAAATCAGACTCCTTAGATTTTCTTTCCTGTCACCATCCACTATGCTAAAACAATAAGCCCACCATCCAGTCACTCGTAAAACACTGCTGTACAATGTAGAAAAACAAATATCTCCTTACACTCTAGGCCTCACCCAGTATGCCGCACCAGTCTCTCATCATCGAAGTCAAAACCACATACTAATCAGCAACTATTTGGGTGGCTGCCAAAAGAGGTAATGCCCTCTTCACAGCAGCGAAACACTGCTCAAATCCACTACCTAACTCAGTAATCCTGGAGTTGACAGAAACATGCAACTCTATTTCCAACTTTTCATCAACAAGATAAGCAATATACGGCACCAGATCAAATTTGCAAAATATTACATACCCCACTTTCAAACCCACACCACATAACACAAACCTGAACAGCCTTCACTCCCTTCACCCCAAAGATCTTGCTGGCACACTCACATCAGTTAAACCAACCGTATGCAAAGATGAAGCACTCCCTGCTGCCATCCAAAACCAGATCATGGCTACCCCCCTCACCCCTTACCTAAAACCTAAATGCTTAACTCATCTAAATCAGCTTCCAAAGCACCCTAACACAGGACTAATCCACCTTCTGTTTACAAAAAACACCTTGGACCCATACAATCTTAAAAACTACTGCCCAAGCACAACCCTCCAATTCATTGCAAAGGTTATTGAGCAGGCAGTTGCCAACCAACTCCATAATTAGATTAAACAATTTGGTAATCTGTGATTACCAATCTGGAGTCATACCAACATGTTGTACTGAAACAGCCCCCAGTCCTAGATGAGGCCCTTCAAATCATGTACAAAGGTGAGTCATTCCTCCTTGTCCTTCATGATCTCTCTGCGGTGTTCAACACAGTAGGCCACCTCACAATGAATAGCATACTTGTGAAGAGAACTGGTTTTTCAGGCACATTTCTCATCAAATTTGCATCTTACCTCTTGGACAGACCCCAAGCTGTCCATATGGGCAACTGCAGGTCCTACTGCCACCCCACCACTGGAAGAATCTGACAAGGATCCATACTCTCAGCAGTGATCTTTAATCTATGCTTGAAGCTGTTGGAATCACTTCTGAATGGCCCGACATCTCACTCCACCAATACACAAATGATACCCAATTATTTATTTATTTATTTATTTATTTTTATTGTAATTTTTAGTTTAATTTACAAAGAAACAAACTTTTTATTACACAATTCCCTCTGTCTTATTCTTAACAGTCTATCATGTTGCTGCACATTTTAATCCGGTCAAAGTCGCATTAAATTATTGGCAGGATTAAGTCCATGTAATTTATCACTGCACATGTTAATTGTGTGTTTGTTCCAGTGATTATATAGTTCCACCATTGTTCTAGATCGTCATCTATTGGAGCGAATCTTGCGAGGTGCAATGTCCTTTCATCCTTGATGGATAGACATTCAATTATCAGGTGTTTTGCTGATTCGGCTGCATTGTTGCAGTATCTGCAAAGAGTGTCCGTGATATCAGGGTCCCGATTCATCATTCGAACTACTTTGGTCTTAAGTAGGTTGAGACGAAGTCTCATGAATTGATTGCGATGGTATCGTGAAGGAAATTTACATAAGTATTTCGGAATTTCATCGAGACCATGCGATGAAATTCCCAGGTCTTGTATAGACTTCAACTTTTTTCGCTTCGCTTCATTTTGGATCCAATTCCAATGGCTCAATTTTGTCTTTGCCCTTTGTGGCATATTTATCACTAGCTCTTCTGTCAACTCTGCAGATCGCATAATTGCATTCAGTTTTCGTTCCCACACGCAGATTAGATCCGACTTATTGGAATTGGTGTTTTTTTGCAATATTTCATAGGGACCAGCTACTTGAGCCATTCTCATTTTCCGCCATGCCGAAATAGACTTCCATAGCACTATGGCATATAAAGGCTCTAAGCCTAGTTCGTAGCGGATCGCTACTATTGAAAGATTCTGTGGTAGACGTAGTGCTTTTCGCCAGAACTTGCCCTCTAGCTTACACCAGAAATCTGCGGGTATATTCCAACCTCCCTCGCTGCCAAACGTTAGGGCTGGCACACCTTTTTGCAGGTAGAAGGAGAGTAATGGTTTTAGCGTAAATTTGCCATGTGAAGCATGGAGTTTCAACCCTTGCAAGGCAAACATTGTAGTTCGCGTTAATAGGTCTTGGGTCCAATTCCATTCACGAATTGAAACATTGAATTGCACTCCAAGGTATCGAATATAGTTTGTGACCTCTATTTTCTCTTTATTGAGAAACCAACTGAAATTTTTTTTACTCCCTTTGTCTCTGCTATTAATTGCCATGATCTTTGATTTCTTGGTATTTATTTGCAGGTCATTGTTGTTGCAGTACTTTTGAAGAGCATCTAAAGAACGTTGAAGTCCAATTTGTGTGGTATCTGAGAGGACTATGTCGTCAGCATATATGACCCAGGATACATGATGGTTGTTTATCTTCGGGGGGAATGTCCTTGGTTCAGTTAGGGCGATAGGTAGATCTTATATAAAAAGTTTGAACAGTAAAGCTGCAAGAGGGCAGCCTTGTTTTACTCCTCTCTTTGTAAGGATTGTATCAGAGAGGTCTCCTTTTGCATTCAGTCTAACCCGGAAGGAAGTATTTGTGTACAATGCCATGATAGGTAGCAGTATCTCAAGAGGGCAAGACCATGATAGTAATTTTTCCCATAACTTCTGACGATTGATGGTATCGAAAGCTTGTTTCAGATCTATGAAGGCGAGGAACACATTATTGGCGCTCTTGATGGCTTCCAGTTTTATGGTATTTAGAATGATTAGATTCACTTCTACGCCGACTCCCTTGGTGAATCCTGTTTGGCGTTTGTCAATTACCTTTGCTTGGTCGGCCCAGAGTGCTAGTTTCTTTTGAAGGAAAGCAGCAAATATTTTTCCGATGGTATCAAGCAACGTGATAGGGCGATAGTTTGTCGGATCGCTGCAGTCTCCTTTTTTGAAAATTGGCACAACTATTGCTGTATTCCAGGATTCAGGTAGAGTTTTACATGCAGCGATCCTCTCAAACAATGTGGAGATGAATATTACCCACAAAGGACTATTTGTTTTCAGCATCACGTTGGAAATACCATCTGGGCCAGCGGCTCTGGAATTATTTAATTTTTGAATGGCGCGTTTTATGTCCTCCGATGTTTCAGGAGTGGGCCAATTACAAGTGTTCGCAATTGCTGGTTTTGTGCATTCGATATTTTGTGCATCAAAGACTGCTGTGTAATGGGAGACCCATCTTGCGTAATTTACCCCATTTGCCATATCATAGGCTGGTTTAACTGATCCAGTATTTATTATTTCCCATAACTGACGTGCATCTTTTCGCAAAATGGTCTTCAGCATGATTTCCGCTTGCTCCTGATCGCGCTGGGTGCTGAATGCTTTTAGCCAATTTCTATAGCGCAGCCACCGCTTTTTCATTTGGTCGGCACTTTCTTTGCCTTTTCCTTTCTTTATCTTTGTTAGATCGCTGCGCAGTTGTTTCTTGGCTGAGCAAAGGATTTCGCTGAAAGGATGTCTATTGATTGCATGATGGGTCTTTTGATTAGCGATGTCTGCTTTAAACTGCATCAGGAGCGGGCTATAGTTGATATTTGGAATCGCAGTAGCGGTTGTCACATAATTATCAGTAAACGCGGACAGTTGTTTGGCGTTAATTTTCAGCCTTGATCCTGAGTTGTTTGTCATAATCGGCTCCGTATATTTGGCTTCTAGTCGCGGCACCGCCATATCGTGCCATGTCATCATTAATGCATCATGGTCGCTTATTGTCGATCTTACTGTTGTCAGGTGAATGATTTTGCTTAATAGATTTCTCGATGTCCAAATATAATCTAGAGTTTTGTTACTCGATCCACGGTGCCATGTCGGTGCAGCAGGGATGTCTCCATTTGTGCATCCATTTAGCATCGAGCAGTTTCTTGTCGTCATCTCGTTCATCCAGCGAGCGCCTCTGTCAATTGAATCGTCAGCTGACGGGATGTTTGTTTTTTGATGTAATTTGCGTTCCGTGAACCAGGAGTAGTTTAAATCACCGCAAATGATTATTCTTTGTTCATTGTAAGTGATTAGACAATCATCGATCAATGCAGCGACAGTAGTTATAAATTTGATTTGGGAGATCATCGCTGGATTCCAATACACGCTGATAATTAACATGTGGTCTCCCGGCCCCTCGTTGATCATCGGTAGTTTTACCGATGTCGCTTGAATGAAGAGGTTCGGGTTTATGGCTTTTATAATGGACCAGTTTAAATTGTTTTTGATTATCGTGATGAGCCCAGCGAATGGTCGACCAGACTCATTCTTGCCCGTGGCGTTGAACAGTATTGTGTATCCATCGCGTGATGGTTTAAGCCTGAGCCACGTTTCTTGTAGGCATATAAGCGTACAATCATCAAATTGTGATCATTTCTCTTGGAATAAATGGGTAAATCCTCTTGTATTCCAAGAGACCAAGCGGTGAATGACAATCTTTCCGGGGATCATTTCCTAGTGGTCCCTTCTCATCAGAGCTTTGGAATTCCAGCGTGAGTTTGAAGAGACTGTTTGAGCCGACGTGGGTGACGATCTTAACTGGTCTCGTAGATCTGTGCGTTTTCGCTCATCATTCTGTTGGGCGAGCAGACTTGAATTTAGGTCTCGTTGATGGGGGGAACCTTCATCTGAGAACTGTACATCAAAGCCAAAAAATAGCAGATCCTCTTTTGAGTCGAGTAGTTGTCTGGCAATTAATTTTGACTTAAGGTGTAGAGTAACCCAGTCTAATCTTGCCTCTGACATGTATTCCACGACTACAATGTCGTCGGAATCAATTGTGCGTAGAGTAGGTATTGTATGCAATAGTTTGATGATATTGCGGCGATTGAGGTTTACCTCATTTTGGTCACTTAAGACGTTTTCGAGTTGTAATTTCCAGCTGTTGCACTTTACTGATTTAACAAATTGATGGGAGCTTGTTTTGTTTTGCCCATCACATTTGGCTTTTTGAGCTCTTGTCTGTTTAGGATTTGGATTTCCTGGTAAAGGGGAAGTGTTTCGCCGATTTTGTTCTTTACGGTGTTTTTCTGTACTAGCTGCCTTAGCAGGCTCGGCTACGACCTGGGAATTACTGCTTATTCCCTTCATCTCTGCGTTAGTTGGCAGAGGGTTTTGTGGTCTCTTATCAGCTGTTGTCTCAATTAATGTGGCCGCATCCTTTTTTCTGTTTTTGTTATCCCAAATTTTTGCCATGGGTTCCTCGGATCCGTCGTCCACAGAGTAGGTCGATAGGTCGCAGAGATCTATCGACTGCTCACTCTTAGTCTCTTCTTCATCACTTATCTCTTCTCTCGCTCTTTTATGGGCCGCATTTACCTGCGTATTCGATTTGTTTTCCTCTTCTCTTTTTTTTTTCCATTTAGCAGGTTTCCCTTCTTCGTCGCTTGATTGAACATACTGAGGGCGGAGCGGAGGAGTTGTAATATTCCTTATGAATCTTTTTGCCTCATTGGTTCGTGGTCTCTTTGCTTTTGGTTCAGGTCTTGCTTTAGGACATTTAGCTGTTGGCTTGGATTCAGCTTGGGATTTTTTTCCGTCTAGTACCTTTATCGTTTTTGCTTGCCCTGAAAAAATGCCAAAGGAGTCAGGTCGTGCACGTCTGGGTTAGTAGGAACTTGAGCATCGAACATGCTTGGTAGTATAGTATCTTTTATCGATACTTTCTCAGTCTCTTCTGACAGTTTGACATTCGCTGTCTTGCTCCTTGAAGTTGGATCGAGGGTTTCCTTCTCATCACGTGCAGGACTCGATCCCATTGATGCGGCCGGTGCCGTCTTTGAAGTCATATGCTTGGTTACGGTTGTATTCAATGCGAGAGACTGTATTGCAGTTTCCATTTCAATGTGTTCAATGATCGAGGACTCTTTAGGGGTATGCATAGGCCCATTTGGATTAGGCACTGGCTTCATTATCGATCTTAGTTCAGTCGAACTACACGCCTTTTCCACCCTAGGATCATGTTTAGATGTCGTATTATGTCGCATCCATTTTGTGCATTCTATGACAGCCTGCATCAAATCGGCTACGGCTTTATCATTTGATTCTTGTCTAGCAATGTCGCTTAAGCGCGATTGCCAGCACCGTGAGGCATCGGCTTCATAATCGAGTCTCTTGGTAATATTTTGCGCGAGCGTTTCCAGCGTACACATTTTGGTGTTTAGTGTAGCCAGCACTGAAAGATGGTCTTTTAGAGAGTCGTGCAGGGCTTCGTATAACTTCATAAATGGAATCATGGCGATCGACGTTGCTGCTAATACGTTGTTGTGAATTTGTACGCCAGCAGCAGTAGACAAATGAGCTTTGTTCTTAGCATCAGAGTCTGTTTCACTATCAAGGGTGAACGATGCATCTAAAGATTGTAAGCACGCTTTGGAAGTCTCGTTTATTTTAACGAAAGCGTTAGACTTCCTTCTGTCGTCATTGGCCATTCTGCATCCTGCAGGAGTTTTCGTATGGGGTGTACTTGTGTTTGAGAGCGGAGGATTCAAGCTTGCTCTGCTTCCGCCGTTAATATTATCACAAGGTTTTCCATATTTTTGAATGAAGCTGTCTTCTAATCTCTCACGCATCGTTAGGAAGTCGGCTTTCAGTCTTTCAGTTAGGCGCGCTTCTTTCGCGGCCAACTCTGATGCGGACGACTCCTTATACCTTGGAGTTGTATTCGCATGGGCGGCCGCATTAACCAGGGCCCCCTCCGACTTTTTTAGTCAATTCGTTATTTGGGTAAAGCTTCGCTTGTTTTTTTGCCGGGGAGTCTTTGTGCTTTATTTCATCGACATACGTTCGTTTTAGGGGTCTTCGGTCACTTAGTAGGTCTACGTTAGTTCTCAAGCTATCTGAGGTGTGTAAACAGTTGTTCCTGTTAGCTGGAATGCTTTGTATCAAGGGAGTCGGGATACTTAATCCACGGGCTTGAGAAAATGTAGACACGTCAGGCTCACGGTTTTGGCCTGCCTTATGGGCTTCCCGCACACCCGCGGCTTGTACGTTAGTTGAGCAGCCGGGGTCGAAGGAGAGTCTGGCTGATTGTGCCGCGTTGGTAAACGTGGCCGAAAGATCTTCAATGCTGTTCTCGCTCGTCATTCTTAGCGCTAGCAATTCGGAGTCAGTTACATCAAAGGGTGATTCGCTCACGTCAATGTAAACTGACGGCGACGGTAGAACTGGATCTGGAGCTGTTGATGTTTTGTTCGTTTTAGTCGTTTCCGATAGCTCGCACTGTGTGATGGTTCCGGCTGATTTCCCTGTTTCAGGTAAGCGATTGTCGTGACATTGTTGTGCTTCGCGCACCTGTACTATCTGGGAGTCCTGGAATGCAGTGGGGTCTGCCTTGTTTGCTGCCACTGTTGCCAGTAATTGTAATGACGGTATTACTGAATTGTCTTTTTTACATGGGACAACATGTGAATCGGAGTTTGCAACATTGCTTACCTCTAACTCCAATCCATTAGTCAGGTTTCGGCACAGCTGCAATACTTTGAGGCGCGTTTGAGGGCCAGAAGGCAAAGGCCGGGACGGTGGCGGGGGCATAGACTGATTTTGGGGTGCCCCGCCTAGATTAACAATCGAAGCGCCACGTGTCATTTTGGTCAGAGCGTGGGCCGCAGGAGCTACGGCAGACCACTAAGGCTTTTCCAGTGACTCACAATCACTGTTTACAGTGGGCGGCAGCTCCGACAATAGACAGCCGTGAATTTAAAATTAGTGTGAAGACGGGGTAAAGCAGGGGTAAAGCAGCTGAAAAGAGTACCTTATAAATGCTTTTTGCATGTAATATAAAAAGTGGCAGGGAGACAGGGAGAGTGGAGAGAGTGGGGAGGGGGTCGATAGAGTGGATAGAATGGCAAGCGTGCGGATCTTACCCACTCTGCCTCTGCTGTGAGCCGCACAGACTGTTTAGGCGATTCAGCGATTCCGACACCACTCCTAAACCGCTCCGTGACCGCTCCAAAACCACTCGTTGCAGGCAAGCTCGTAGCAAGCAGAACCAAGCGAACCCAGGCGGCCCCTCGGCACCGGTATCAAACGCCAACGCCAACGCCGAGGTCTTCAACACCGCGGTTCCCCTTCCTCGTCAGTTAGCACGTTTCTCTGTCAAACCGCACTGAATCGTGATGCAGTGAGACAGCCGCTTCCGACAGGATCAATTATACCTAAAAGTCAGTGGTATCCAGGACATTTTACACCTCAGGAATTCCCTCATCTCCATCCAAGCGTGGATGACTGGCACATAACTGAAGCACTTGAAGTCCCACAAGGATGGAATTTGCCCTACCAGCTCATCCATCTAAGCAGGGTAGCATCAATGGTGGCTAAACAACATGCACCTTGCCAGCTTCACACCTTACCTGGTCCCAAATGCCAAATCAATAGGGTACATTACACACTGCACTCTGTCCTTCTGCTACCGACAACTATCACCAAAAAAGCACAAAACACCTGGCACTAACTAACCCTCCTCTGAAAGATAAAACACGTTCTTCCATTCAAGGACTTCCGAACCACAGTCCATGGTCTGGTAATCTCCTGCGTCAATGGAGGAAACGTCATCCTCACTGGTGTACCAGCAACTAACCTGGTCCTACTTAGGACCGTCCCAAACACGCACCACGGCACGACACATAATGGAAAACAAGTCATTCAAATACATGTGTCCCATCCTAGTAGAGCTGTGCTGGCTTCCAGTCCTGGCTGCAATTCCATTTAAGACGGCCCACATTATCAATAAGGCAACCACTGGTTGCACATTTGCCTACATAGATTCAAAACTCAGCAGCTTCAGTCGGTCACACTCCTCCAGGTGCCAGGCCATGACTAGGCTTAAGACACAACTGGCGCACAAGGAAGAAATGCCAATGCTTGTGCAGCTGGGCAAGGAACTCAAGACCTTACTCTTCATTTAAAACCTAGAAGCCACCTATGGTCATTGCATTGCCACTTCACATCCCACCCCCATGGCTGGAACACTCCATGCCACATATTGTAACGCCTGTCTCCTTACCTCATATGTTCTCTTTAATGACATCTGCGGTGCTTTGTTGTTTCCCATCTAGATGTGTGCTTGACAAATCCCGAACTGCAAAATAACACTTAACAGTTGTCAAAGCCTGGTTCGCTTACCAAGTAATTTCAAAATGACAAACACCCATGTTGTAATTTTGGTTGTTGTATCTGTGGGGGGGGGGTCTAGTAGTCACAGTCTGCCAGCTGAAGAGATCAGGGTACACTAAGGCTGTGCCCATTCCCCACACATACTCTCACACTGAACACATGAACACATGTTCACATGCAGACACTCACATGTCCCGGCAAGCGCTAAAAGAAGGGAAGAGTAAAGGGGAGGTGCGGGAGTTCGGTGCATGGAAGTGCAGGTTCAGGATAGAGTGAGGGTGCCTGGCAAGGATTTCAAGCAGAGGAAAGAGATGAGAGAAGGATTAGAGGAGAGAGAGCCGAGAGGAAGAGTATGAGATGAGAGAGAGTGGATATAACAAGAGGGAGGGTAGAGAGAACTGAAAGGCAGTGAATGGAAGAAGAGCAAAAATGGAGGAGGTTAAGAAAATGAAGATGAGAGAGCACATAAGTGAGTTGAAATGAGAGAGCGGGGAGGAGATGAAGGATACAGAGAGTGAACAAGAGGTGGGAAGGGCAACAAGACCAGTGGATGAATCAAACGAAAGAAAGAGAGAGAGTTGAGGTGTGCCGTGTTATTGTTAAAGGTTTTTATACTGCCCACACTTGTGTGGTCTCTCTGCGCTCTGCAAGGGAGAAAAAGAGGGGCAGTGACAGCAGAGCAGAAAAAGGAAGCAGAAAAGCCGCTATGTTGTGGAGCATCAAGGAAACTACCAGTGGTAAAAATGCAAGAGAAGTGGAGGGGTAGAAGAGAGAGGAGGAAAGCAGAAGGGAAGAGGAACGCATTAGGGGTTACGCAAACCAGATCTTCAAGAAGCTTATACAGATACGTATACAGTGGTGCAAAGTTAGTGACCAAACCTGGAATGCCCATTGTAGAATCTACCTGTTGCCATTGTGATAGGACACCAGAAAACCCCTGGAGACTTTTCATCTGCACCAATGTCTGACGCCTGACTCCCACAGGACAAATTAGGCTTTCTAGCTTCAGTACCTATTAGGATAATCCTGGAGGGCCGACACCAATTCCTGAAACTATTAAAAACAGCCAAGAAAGCCAAGACAGAATTGTGGCACGCAATACAGATGTAAGGTCAGTGAGTGGCTGTTTTCTACCAAAAAGCTAGAGCTGAGGAAGGGGAGAGAGAGACAGATGGATTAAGGTCCACTGATCAATAGAAATCGAACCTTTCTTCAGAAATACTAACCACAGCACGTGGAAGCCGGTCAAAACCATAACCTGAAGAGGCCTTTGGGTGTTTAGTTGTAGTTCATCCCACATATAGCAGAAGTGTTAAATAAAGGTAATTTTGCTGAAGCATTACTTCCCCTTTTTAGACTATAAAACATACGTAAACTTTATTTGTTTCTGAGTTGCAAACTGGCCTAACATCCTCAGGCACACTCTTAACTAGCCTCAGACATTTGTGAACATGGAATTCCAGTTTTTTTTTTCCTTTTACCTACACGTCCCAGCATGCAAAGCACTGTTTGAACAACAGCCAACCAACAAAGATCTCCTAAATGCCATGAGGCAAACAGCTTCTGCCTTGGATCCTAATTCAGAGCTTACCAAGGGCCTCATTCCCTGGTCTGAGTCATAGCTAGATTGTTTGGCTGCCTTGCTTGGAGAAATGTTAACCAGTAAGTCATTTTAACCAGTAAGTAAAATTAACACTGGCAATCGAAAATTCTTTCCAGTGATGTTTTATCTGTATTTTAAGGTTTTAAACGAAAACTAAAAAGCACCATGCACCAAAGAGTAGTAGGTGAAATAGTTCTTACTGGGGTGGAAATACCTCCAAGTATCGATTAATTTATGTTATTCTGCAACTGTAAGTACCGCTCCTTGGATCTACGTGATCATATCGGATCACGAAAAGCTCGAATTGCAAAATACCGAGGCCCACTCCGCTGCATTTTGCAATTCGAGACTTTCTTTTTTTTTGTATATGGGAGACACATCTGCAACCCCCGAACGCGAAAATACCGAACTAGGAGAGCGGGGAACACCCCCGCAATCCCCGCTCACCTTAAACGGGTTCGCTATTTTCTTGCTATACCGAATGGCAGGCAAACCGTCTATTCGGTCTTTTTTTCAGCTTTTTCGTGCGATTCTCTGCCCCTTGAGCTTTAGAACCGTCATGGCTTTTCCCCTTGAGCTATCCATGCACAAGTTCCACATAGCATGTATGTCACTGAGACATAGCAATGCTGTCTCTAGTTCCATACTAGAGGATAGCTCACCGGCAACGTACTCGCCTTGGAAAGCAAAACCGTGCATCACAGGTTCGATCCCCGAGTCCGCACTATGTGCCTTATAAATAACCTATCATAACATGTCATAACTAGGTGTTCATCTAGCCTCTCAAAGAAAAGGAGTTGTCTTAATTTGGACTGTAGGTGTGAGGAGCAGGTCAATGTTGTTGTAATTTCCACAGAATCACCACTGAGCACCATGTATGATTCCTACAAATGTTAAATCAAGTGACATGTGAATCAATACAAGGGGACCCCCCTGTCTCTCCAGTGTAGCATGTATACCACCCACTCTGTGGCAGCCTCCTCCTGGCCCCTATTGCCATTATCCATAACCTGGAAGCACAACAGATTTACTCTGATTTCATCAACATAATCTATACATTTTCAGGTTGCTCTTTTTGAGACCCCTGATGTTCCATGTGGCAAGTGCAACTTTGTGAGCCTGCATGTCAATAAGGACCCCACTCTAGTTATCATCTGCAACACTCGTGTATGCGTGTTAGAACATCATTCAAAGCACTATCAAGCAATGGTACAATTTCAAGGTGGGACAAAGTAAACAAACAATCCACAAGTAAAACCGTGACATCCGGTCCACCGGCCCCTACGCTGACCTACCCCAACTGTGGTGAAATAAACCTACGTCCACACCCAAAACACAGAGAAGACATAAGTAGTCATGTGTATGCGGTAGGCGGGGCATGCGTCACCTCCACATCTATTCCAAAATGTACGCAATGCGTGCCAATAGTATTACATAAACTGGGCCTCAATTGCTGATTCTGTTCTCACAGGAGTTCCCTCGTGACACGCTTACCATGTAGGCCTTTGTTGTAAAATGTTGGCTGCAGCAGTAAACAACAATTATGCAGCACAACTGTCCAATGATATGGAATATAAACCAACGGCGTAGATCCTAGTTGAGACAGCCATACGGCTGGTGCCCGTTGAAGCTCTGCTGCGGATAGCAGAACCCGCCCTGGGTAGAGTCTCCACTGCTCTGCAGGTGCAGCAGGATCAGCAAAGAAGCATGTTTTGCCATCCAGTACGATCCACAGTTGTGTTGGGTGCACCATCTGCTCGCTTATCCTTTTTTCCCACTGGCTGTCTTTTCACAGTGTGCCGGAACCTAGCTCCCTGCACTCCGCATTAAAATCCAGAAATAATGTAAGGTCTATGTTCTCAACAGTGCACTACACCATCTTCCCTCTCTGGTTTCAAGGTAATACCTCTTTTCTACCAATGGCATATTCTGGCAATGATTGGCTGTGTAGGCATGCCATGATAAGGATGAGAGCCCAAGAAAAGATATGACATAGCCATCTGAAAATCTTTCGAAACCTTTGATTGTGGAAGAACATGGGGCAGTAATCTCAAGAAACACCTCCGCCTGGCTAGTCTTTGCTCATTCTATGCATCCACACGTTTCATCTGCAGAAGCCTTCGAGTTTCTCAGGCATTTAAATCAGTGCCTTGACATCATGGTCCAACCTCCCGGTGGTTTTGTTATTCTGGTCATATCATCTTCCACAGAGCTCACTTTTTTCAACATGCTTAGTTCTGTAATCCACTCAGTTGGCAATGCTTTCAATATGTCCAGAGAGTCGCAACTGACCACTTTTCAATTCCATCATGATTTCTTGAAGCATCAGACCACGGTCTTCCTGGACTCAGGGCCTCTCTCCTGGGCATTGTGGTTTTTAGAAATGCCCTTCCTCCCCCGCCATTATATGGCAACACTTACTGGCGCTAGGTTTATTTATTTATTTATTTAAATTTTTGTAAAGGGCCCAAAGTCCATGGGCCTCAGAGCGCACCATATTTCCTTATAAGAGCTTTTTCCCTCGGTTTAGTCAGCATATCCAATATTCCAGGAACCCACTGTGAGCACTAACCCAAAATATACCATAATCTAGTTCCACCAGGACAATTGGTCAGCAAGTTTAACCATGGGCAATGGCAACTTTAACAGTACTGCACCAACAGTCACCAGCCCCTTCGATCTAATTGTGTTTTGTTGCACACAGCTGGCCCGGTGTGTGAGTCAGGGTATTAATTAAACCTCTGTGGAAGGGTGTTTGATTCTATTGTACATCTTTGGAACTTGACATCTACTCTCAGAACTAGGGAAAAACCAAAGCGCCATCTCTCTTGTTACTCACTGCAGAATTGTGGTGCAGGCACCGCACCAGTTTTTCCCCTGATCTCACTTTCACATGGTGCCCGAAAAACAGAGATCTCTCCACTCAGCACTAACCAGCCAAGCTGAAGTCAGGTACTCTGAAGTCCGTGGGCCTGTCGGTGCCAGCTGCAAACTGTGGGGCAACAGCCGGGTAGAGAAGCAAAACCTGTACTCTAGCAACACTAGGCGCCACAACCCAACAGGGTGCTTTCCGCACCAGACTCAGCATCCGTCTTTACATGCACACAAACAAATGTGCCTACATGCAAACTGCATCAACATGCAGCTGGGTGCAGTTAGAGAGGTCTGCAAGATCTGGAAAAAGCAGATACAGTATTCTAGCAATCCCCTGCTATATGCATGCAGCAAGTTGTTCCAATTGGTTAGCCGGGACTTCAAGTGTATGAAGTTGAAACATCCATAATTGATGACATGCTGAGAAGATTAAGCGCAGCAGTTAGAAAGCTCTGTCTGCTTCCGGTGATGCTCATAACGTGACTAAATGATTACCTACTTTTAATGTACAGGACAGCTGTTGATATAGCATTGAGGAGGGTGTCAGCCTTTAACGAGGCCTCAAAGTCGGATGAAAATTCTGTGCAATCTAATATTCTGGCCTATCTGGCAAGCTAGGGGCCAGGTTACCTCAAGTGCAACCGTGCCGATAATGTCCTACCATTGCAGACAAGTTTTGCAATGTGAGAGGATAACTTTTTGCGCCAACTGGTATACGTTTATGTCTGTGCAAATTTCCTGGCACTGGCGCATCACTATCCACTGTTATTATTGTGTATCACATAAAGCTATCAGAGAAACATTGCTGCAAAGGAATTGTGTGGCATGAGCAAATTACCAAGAGTATGACCTTCAAGAATTGGTGATAAAGTAGGATCATTATATTTTCTTGTTCTTTTATTTTTTCTATTGTGATTTTTGGTTTTCAGAATATAAACCTTACACAAAATAAAAGATTTGTATATCATATGTTTACAATAAATAATTATCATGATATAACAAAGCTATTGAAGATTGAATTACACAACTCACATAGCCCTTCTTTTGCTCATATCTCCCAGGCCTACTGGGTGAGTTCATTCCTTGAGCTGCATGGACAACAATGAATTGCTCGTCTAAGATAAGCTACTCTGCGTTTACCTGTTGGTGATTGTGATAGTTTAGTATCAGTCTCCCTTTTCTTCTGGCCAATGTTCACTTCGTTTTCACACTTAGCTTCCGCTCGTGTTCTTTCAAGATTCTGCAAATCCCTTCCTTCAAAGGGCTCGGTAGCAGTTCGTTCCCTTTTTGACCCGTTAGCTTTGAACTGTGCTTCCCTTGGAGCGTTGCCTGATAATCAGCAATTGAATGTTTGGTGAAACCACAAGACGTGGTTCAGCCAGGTCTAGTTCTCCTGCAGCAGAAGCTCTTACTTACCTTGCAGTATCCAGCACCAAGAGAGCTCTTTGAGTGATTGTGGACACCGCACAAATCCTAAACACACATTTCTAGGCCACATTTAAGGTCGAATTCCGGCTTTGCTTCCATTGTCAATCATTCCCCTTTATTCCTGTTTAGGCGGCACCTTCACGTGAAGGAAGGACTGTCACAATCCCCTCAGGCCTACTTCTGCAGCTCTAACGCCTCACTCAGCATTGCAGCCTCATTGATGCCGGATGCTCTGGTGCCTAGGGGGACTGCGGCACTTACACAGATTACACGTCGCAGCAGGAATAGCGAAAGATACACGCACACCACATGCCCAGATCCCTTCACTATGCAATCAGCACACTGGGATCGGCTCATGAATACCGGAGATGAAAGGCAAGAGAGCGGTAGCATCACTGCTTCACAACAATGGTTAATTTTTTGCAATAGCGCTTATCGTGAGTACAGATTATCCTGGTATTATGACCCCATGGCTTCTTTCTGAATGTATCTTTGCCTCTTGAGTCTTTGGTGCTTTACTGTCGGCAACGCTGAACACTGCTTGGGGAGTGACCTGCTTTTGTCTCCCTTTGGTACATTTGAGATCCGCCAACGCTGAACTCTGATTGCTGTGCTGTGAGGGGTCAGTAATGCGAGGCGGGGAACTGCTTGTGTTTTTCGCGCGATTAAACATTTTCTTAAAGAAAAATGTTTCACATAAATCCTTGCTAATCCTACTCTAACAGAGAATACCCTCCCTAGTCTAGAATCTGATGGAATAACTCCTAACATGAACAAAACTGGCCCTCAAACTAAACAACAAAACATTCAAAGTGAAATATAAACAACATGCAAAAAGTGAACAACAAATAACCAGTATTTTGGGTGACCTTCACCTGGCCTGGATAAATCGTCTTACGCAGGATTGTTCAAAGTCAACATCCCCAAATCTTCAAAAGGAAAAGTAAAGTTTTGAGCCAGTTCTTGCAAGTTCCAAATAAAACAAAAGTACATCAGACAACCATATACTGTTAACAATTCTTCAGCTTTCAGTTGAAAAGATTCCCTTCCAGTTCCAGCTAGGAAAACAGCACCAATGGTAATCCTGGATATCCTCTTTCCAAGATTGTTTTGCCACAGTTCAAAGAATAGTTTAACAACTTTTTGTTCTACAACTTTACAAATGTCTATGACCTGTGCAGCGTATTTGGTATAATTGCTAGGATGCTTCTTCTTGGGTTTCCTCTTGACAACCACCCTTCAACTACTATTACTGTGGGAACAGACTCCTTTGTTCCACAGTATGCCACAACTTCAACCAACTTCAATGTAACATCCACTGACAGTATTATACACAACCACAGTTCTGGTATTTCTGTTTCAACTTTGTACTTCAGGGTTTTTAGGCATTTAAAGGCAAGCCTCTTCGACCTCTACAGGTAGGCAAGGCACTCTTCTTTCCTAGTCTCCAAGAAAAGGGCAGCCTCTTTGCCTCTTCTGTCTGCTTTACTGCTACATGTAAAACCTGCCTCTGCTTCAAGAATAACTCTCTCTCAACTTCAGCAGTCTCAGCATTACAGATTATATGGTCAATCTTCTTTCAAGCACCCGGCTCCCTTCCCCAGCTTTATTCACGCCTTTGTACAGAAGGTGGTACTACCCCCACTCAAACTGAATGTATTGGAGATAGACAACCTCACCCTCAAACCGAATGTTGATAACTTGTCGAATTGATCAATTACTCTAACACTGTGAAAATCAGAAATCTAGTGCCTTATAGAAAAGCGCTTTGAAGAAGTGATCTATTTTGTTGGGTCAGAATGTCATGCACAGTAGAGAATATGTTAAATAGTACATGCTTATCATAAATTACTAAAAATCTAGATTAGAAATTGAGCAGGTATCACGTTTTGGGTAAGAATAAGTGGGTCAGGCATTTCGAAATTGGTCAGACATTTTTGAGTGGGAAAAGGTTAGGCAAATTCTCAATCAAACTATAAGATGGATTCTAGATACAAAATGGTACATTTTTGCTAAATTATGATGACATCAATGGATAACTTTTTTATAGAAGTTCATGCAGAGTCCACTGGTGTAGAATGAGAAAGATATATCCTGTTTAGACTGGTTCTGAGGGACAGTTAAGGCAACCAACCAGGGATTGGAAAAGGACTTGTACATTGATCATGCCATTACCTCACCATTCTAAATTGCATAAAAGGGGCAGAGAGACAGAGAAAGTTGGGAGTTCCAGATTTTCCTTCAGAATGCTGTATGATATGCCCTGCTCTGCTACAAAGAATACAAATATGTCTTTTGAAAACCAGCCTCAGTGTCCTGATGTGCTTCAGCCTCCCTTTCCTGATCCCGGGGTAACAAGACCAACAGAAGGTGTTGGGACCTTCTCTTCATTTGGTGGGCCATAGCGAGGAGTCATAGGCTTCAGGAGGCTTAAGCCTCAGGACTATGAATCTGATGAATCTGGAAATACAGGTATGTGCTTACATGCTATCAGGACTGAGAGATAAAGATGGGGGGCACAAGGCAGGTGCCCGCACATCACTGAAGGAGAGGGGACTGATAGGCCTGATAGCATGGGAGGGCGCCTTGGCACCTAGGGATTGAGAGGTGCTATTTTTTGGCAGTCTTCCAAGAAAAATTATTGAAGCAATTTTTTTTTGGGAGGGGAGGTCTTCCGGAAAATTATTTAATTAATTATTTATTTATTTTAAGGGGGATCCCTCTTAAAAAGGTTATTTATTTATTTTTTGAAAGGTTATTTTGGTGGGCCTTTTAGAAAATGTATTTTATTTTGGGAAAATGAAGGGTTTAGAGTGTAATATAGTAGCTTAGAAATAATGGGGGATTGGGATAAAGTAACATGAGCACGATGAGTGTTGAATATTAAGTACATTGACTTGAGGAGAGGCCAAGCAATTGAGTTATTCAGTAATTGACTTGAGGAGAGGCCAAGCAAGTAAAAGATATCATGAGGAGAGGCCACGATAAAGGATATGGCCAGGTTTCCTGTGTTTTAAAGAACACAGAACAAGTAGCACCTAGAGCCCCAGAACGGGTCACGTAGGAGACAAACTCAGTTAAAGACGAGTGTGAAGAGGGCAACTTAAATCCCATGTTGGGATTTTTTTAGAGGGGAAGATGGGTCTTAAAGAGAAGACTGTGAGATATTTGTGGCTGGCCAGTCTGTTATGTTTGTCAAGTTGTATTATGTGTTGTATTATGTGTAGTGTGTTGTGTACTGTACATTTGTTTATATATTGAAGAATTACAAAAATGCATTTTTTGAGTGAAGAAAAAATGGGCCCACGCCAGAAATTAAAGTGATCAATTATGGAGAAAATATGATATAAATATGAGCTATGGATAAAAATATACATGTGCGCTGTTTAAAAATTATGGTAAATGCAATATCTAGTGAGAGAATGTAGAATAGGTTCGAAAAAGTGGTAATCTTTGAACCCTTGTCAAAACCAAAATACAGTAAATACAGGGTTAATTCTTGTATTTGCCAAAATTAGACAAGTTAATCTATCTAAATAACCTTACACGCCGAAAAACCACATTCGTTTTGATAGAGTCGAGAGGCATATAAAAACCTGACAGAATGTGAAAAAAAAGTGTGGCTTTGAGTTTTCTCAGCTAGCTGCGTAGCTACGGAGCAGGGGGCTGTTAATGTGCCAGGACATGTCTTTTTTGCATGGAGAATAGAGCTGAGATAAATACAGGGCTCTTGTGCAGAAGAAAATTGAATTTATTTTGGAAATGCGTAGCTTGGCAGATGGCCAAGATAAGACTGCGCACTGCTAAAGGACAGTGTTTGTTTAAACAGATAACAGCCGCAGTTAAACAAGGTGATTTAAGATCAACAGTAAAAGTTATGGGAGGCAGGCCCTTGTCTGTCTACAGAGCAATTTAACTCCTTAGTAATTGTCATGTTGAAAGGAGCTGATGTTATTTAGACTGAAGGAGAATTGAATAACTTGAAGTTGTTGCCTAATGATTTAAGGCTATTCATGGCAATGAAGCCATATGTAGGTTGGGAGAAGCCACGCTGACACATTGTTTAAGAATTACAGGAGTTGTTCTTAAGAGGTTGACCGATCATGTACTAAAATAATGATGGAAGTCTCATGTTAAAGGGAAGTATTATTGGAAATACTTTTTTGCATGAACAGTGTCTCATTGTGAGGGCAGTGCTTTGGTCATGTTAAGCTAGCTGGCAAAGAATGCTTCCTGATAGGTGCATTTTGAGAAATGCCCATAAGTTATTTGGTTTTATGAGTGGCAAATAACTCTACAAATGAGAAAAGAATGAGGCATGTCTGCTTTTAAATAAAATGGGTTTTTATTGTGCCGTGACTGGGAGTTGAGAATAGAGAAGTATTGCAATGCAATGATAGCATGTAGTGCAAATACATGCAAATCTATAACTGTTCACTAAATACATTTGGAATACAGTAGACAGGTGTAAAGCAAGGGAACAATGTTTCCAGTGCTGTATATTATGGCTGAAAGATTTGAGGACATTTGGAGACAAAATCAGAAATAATGTGTCTAAAATCACACAAGTTGAGAGAAGTCTAGCTGCGATTCAAAATGTGTTTTTGTGTGTAGAATGTAGCAAAGGACAGACCAAGGTACTAGTAGATGGTACTTGAACTAGGCACAGTAAATAGTTTTGGAGAAAAGACAGAAATAAATGAGGACTAAAGTAGTAATTTGAAAAAAATGTGAGATACATGACAACATTGGAAAAATATTGAATTTATTTGAAGGGAGCAGTGAGTATTGAAGAAAGTGCTTGCAAGTCTTGCCAACATGGGCAAGGCATTCATGTAGATGCACTGACATGGGAGAGGATGTAAACACACACTCAAGCATGCACATATATGCACACGTGCACTTGTGATTTTATGGGAGTATAGGCAATCAGTGCATTACAAACAAATGCATTCTTGCACGCATACACACACACGCACACATACACACACATAAACTGGTTGGTTTTGTATTTCTGAAATGCGAGAACAGGAACAGTAATTATATTTTAGAGCAGTAATAAAATAAAACGGTTTGAAGTAGATATGAAAGCATTTTGGGAATGAGCAGGAGTACTGGTGAGTTCGCCAGAGAGGAATGCAGCAGTATCGCATATTCTGGGCAGCCTTGAGGGAAATCTGCGAAAGTCAAAGGCTGACTAAGTGATAAAGAAAGTTGGGAATGCGGCAATCAGTGGGTGCGCCATGGGCAAAGAATTAAGCACCATACAAGTTAAGGAACGAGATGGGTGTATGCTCAGGAGCAAAGGAAACAGATTGTAAAGGAAGATGGAGATGACCATTGGGGAAATCTTCATAAATATGAACTGAGTTGTGCTTTTTATGTCTATGTATTTGAGGAGTTTGGAAATTATTTATTACATAATATTGTAAGTGCTTTGCTCTTTTTTATTTCTATTTTGAATAGGTTTGTAATAAACCCTAAACGATAAAAAAGCAACATTTTAGGACGAAATTCCTTATGTTTCCATTCTGTGATTCTCAAATGTACTGTTGATTTTGCACATGGTATTCATAGCCCAGGCCCCTTTTATTAGCCTTTTTCTTCTTTTTTTAAGGGACTAAGGACTAGCTCAAGGCGCATCCTAGGTTAGGAGATAATCATTTCCAATTTCCAATTAATTCTAGGACTATTTTCTGATCCAGTATGGCCAGTAATAATATATTAGTAAAGCGGGGTGCGGTGAAGGACGAATGCGGTTGGCAGGAATTATTGGAGCTGGGTGTGTTGCAGCATGGACCCCTTTTGCAGTGCACAAGGACAGCATGTAACATGCCCTAATATTGAGAACGCTGTAGAGTGGAGTGCTGTGGTGGATGAGTGCAGTTGGCAGGAATTATTGGAGGTCGGTGTGTTGCAGCATGGACCCCTTTTGCTGTGCACAAGGACAGCATGTAACATGCCTTAATATGGACAGCGCTGTAGAGTGGAGTGCTGTGGCGAATGAGTGCAGTTGGCAGGAATTATTGGAGCTGGTTGTGTTGCAGCATGGATCCTCTTTGCAGTGCACAAAGATGACATTTAACATTTAACGTGCTGGCGCAGAGCACGATAGAGCGGAAGAGCTCCGAGCTCCCAATATTGCTATTCCTCTAAAAGATTCGGCCCGCCCTCATTTCTGGCCCTGCTGGGTTATCCTTGACGTGTCTCTCATTGTAGTTGACCTTTGTACTGCACAACTCTGCTGCTTGGCTTGCATTCTGCTTCCAGTTCGGGAGTTCATTCCCTAGTTGTTTGCTTATCTTTATTTATTTATTTATTTATTTCTAAACATGGATCGGAACCTCTGTTGCTCTGCATGGTCTTGCTTCTAAGACCAGCGTGTTGCACCTGTGCTATCCTCTGTTTACAACGTAAGGTTGGATTGTTTTGATTGCCAGTGAGATTCGCTGGAAGCCGCTCGTGGCTTTCTCTTTCCCTACTTCCTTCGAAAGAAAACATTCAGCCTCTTGTTTTGTGCTATTTTCCACACAAATAAAGGTAAGATGCAGGAAAGCAGCAAAAGATATCATCTAAGGAGTACTAAAGAGACTCCTCTGGATATGAATGATGTTTTACATAAAAGAAAGGTGAAACCTCATCAGTGGCTGTGAAAAAAAACAGTACTCTTTCCACAAGTGGCAACTAAAACGTACAGTGAAGCAGTTCAATCATTGCAAGAATTCCATTGAGATGGGGGTAGCTGTGATGGGTTATCTAATGAGATTAGGATAACTAAGGACCCGTCCATGATTGTGGAGGTGAATTTGCCTAAAGCGACCCTCGACAATTAGTCACTGATAAATGCGTGTATATGTTTGGAGTAGGAAATTCAACATTTGGAAACATTGCAAGTTCGACTAAGTGCTGGCACAAATTTATTATTCTCAGAGGGGGGTTTTAGGGGATGCAAAGAGCAGTAGTGGGATATCGTTTTAAGGCTCACATTAATCGTTATCATTTCAGAGAGAGGACTCCTTTCAGCCAGAGGGCTCAACGGCAGGTAGTTCTCTGGCAACATTGTATTTAGTGCTCAAAACCTCATATGCCTGTATGACATTATTGGTCTGGAAATAGGATCACACACAGGGTCATTGATAGAACGGATAGCTATGTTAAATTCCATTAAGTAGCTCTTAGTTTAGAGCAGAGGTAATGCATGATATGATATGATATGATGAGTCATAATAACATGCAGGCTCTACTGGACGTTAAGGAGCCTGGTGACCTGTGAGGTTCAGAGAGTAGCCAGGCAACTGGTCAGTGCAGCAGACAGTAGGTCAGCAAAGGAGAAAGGGAGAGAAAGCAGAAGCTAAAAAGGAAGGTCTTGAGATGCTTCCAGAACCTGAGGTGCTCCTGCTCAGTTTGAGAGTGGTAGGGAGGTAATTTCATAGGGAGGCACCTGGAGAGGAGAGAAATATGCTCCCCAATCTCTGCCTGGAGAAACGTCTGACCCTCAGAGAGTTGGAGGTAGCTGAGCGAAGGGCTCCAGAAGGAAGGTGTTTAGGAAGAGAGAGTGGGATGTAGTGCAGACCCCAGCCCCAGAAAGCCTTGTGGACAATGCAAAGGGTCTTGAACTTGATCCTTGCAGCCACCAGAAGACAGTGGAGACACTTCAGGGCTGGAGAGATACGATCCATGGGCTTGAGGCCAAGGACAAGACTTGCAGTCCTGTTCTGGATTAGCTGCAAAGGGTGGAGAGTAGAGGAAGGTAGATTAAGAAAGAGGCGTTTGCAGTAGTCCACCATAGAGAGAACCAGGGCTCTGGAGACAGTGAGCCTCTAGGGGAAGGTGAGAAAATGAACAATACGTCTGAGGAGGTGCAGCTGGTAGTGGGATTTTCTTGTGAGGTCTGTGATGTGCGGAGAGAAGGAGAGAGTGGAGTCGAAGATGACAGCAAGGTTTTTTGCCTCACAGGAAGGCACAGGGAGAGGGCTAAGGAGGGAGGCCAGAGAGCGAGAGGGAAAGAGGGAGCAGGGGTCCCAATGAGAAGGATCTCTGTCTTACTAGCATTGAGACAGCGATCATTGAAGGCGCACCACCCCTGAATCAGGGCTAGACAGCAAGGAATGAGTCAGAAAACAGAGCAGGCTGAGGGGAGCCTGAAGGAGAGCTGAGTGTCATTCACATAACAATGAAAGTTAGAGGAGAAGGTAGAGAAGGTAGAGATTAGGTGGGCCAAAGGGGCCAAAGAGACATTGAAAATCCAGGGTGAGAGATTGGATTCTTGGGGAACCCCACAAATGGAGAGAGAGGTGGTGGGAAGAAAGGACCCAAGTTGGACCTGGGAGGGACAGTCCAGGAGGAAGGATATCAATCAAGTCAGGGCAAGATCTGTGATGCCCAGGTTCTCACAGAGAACATTGATCAGGATGGCATGTTTGCCCATGCCGAAAGCAGAGGAAGGATCCAGGAGGATGAGGACAGAAGGAAGTCTAGAGTCGAGATTAGTGAGCAGAACATCACAGATGTCCAGGACAGCAGTTTCAATGCCTATGGCTGCTCTGAAGCCAGACGGATGGTCGTGTAGACAACCAACAGATTCAGTGTGGAGAGTAAGTTGGGAGATGGCCACTTTTTCAGGAGTTTGCCCGGGAAAGGAGTGATAGAGATCAGGCAGTAGTTTGCCGGACTGGAAGGATTGGCAGAAGGTTTCTTCAGGAGGGGGTGCACAAGGGAGTGCTTTAGGGGGAGGGGAAGTTCCAGTGGTAAGGGTGCTTGCAGAAATCAACCAAGGCTGGAGTGAAGGTGTTGATGTGGTCCTTTATGGTTCTGGATGAGCAGGGGAGCAACAGTTTGGACAACACTTACATAGATCAGGCTTGTCTAGAAACATTGTCAGGGGTGATCACAGATAAAGAGAAGAAAGGATGAGGACAGGGAGAGGCAGCCAGAAGGGGTCAGCAGAGATAGAGGAAGAGGAAGAGGAAATAGAGGAGGAGAGAGAGAGGACAGGATGTCCAGAGTTTTAGTGGTGAAGTAAAAAGCCAAAGCCTTTCAAAGTGCCTGGGAGGGGGCAGGAGAGGTGGAGAGTGCAGCAGGATTGGCCGTCTCCTTGCAGATCTTGAAGAGTTTGGCTGTATTGTTAGAGGCAATAGAGATGCAGGCTTGGATGCGGGCTCTCTTCTTGGACAGGACAGAGAATCTGTATTGCCAGTTTGTCACATGATGCACCCGATGTTCTAAACTTCCTCTCAGCCACCCTACACTTGTGTCTTAGTGTGTCAAGGTCGAAGTCATACCAAGAGTTGCGCTTGGAGGTAGGCTTCAGGCGGATTCTCATGACAGGGTCAAGGACATCCAGAGTGTTAGTGATTGAAAGATGCAGACTAGAGGGCTGTGTCAGAGTGTGAGTCAGGAGTAGAGAAAGTAGCATCAAAGGCCTCCACTGATTCGCGCTTCATGGGCCAGATGACCGAGAAGGTAGGTGGCAGTACAGGGGTAACTTTACTGAGGTCTCTGAGTAGGAGAAGCTGAGAGGTAGAGGCAAGGAGAGAAGAGCAGAGACCAGCCCACTCTGAGATGAAGAGGGCGACCTGGCCAGGTGGCCTGTATGTGGTGGCCACAGTCAGAGAGAGGCCAGGAGAGACTGAGAGCCTGCAGACCAGGCATTCAAAGGAGGAGTAGGCCTGCATAGGAATGACAGAAGCAGGGACCCGCTCCGGAAAGATCAGAGCTACTCCACCTCTGGGTCGGTTGGTTCTGGGTTGAGAGAGGATCTTGTCAGCCAACTGGGAGGAGATTGTCAAAACCCATGACAGAGATGGTCGTGAACCATGTCTCGGTTAGAGCGAGGACATCAGGTCCAATTCCTTGAGGAGGTAGTAGATGTCATTCGAATGTTTGACAGCAGAGTGAGAGTTGAGAGTGGCAACATGGTGCAGGTTGCTACATTTGAAAGACTTCAAAGGTGGGGTACAGGCTTGAGGTTCATCCAGAGGAGGTGGTAAAGGGGCCAGTGAGTAGGCAGAGGTTGTAGCAGGAGGTGGCATAGGAGCCAGGCAGGAGGGTGAAGATGCCAGAGAGGTGCTGTTGGGAGTAGCAGGAGAAGGAAGCTAGTTGTTAAGCCACAGGGGATGCCTAACAAAAAGGAGGAGATTGGGCTGAGGCCCCTGGACCAAGACGGTGCCATTCAGATAGGCATTAGTGATGGTCTTGTAAGAGTGGAAGAAGGCCAAAAGGACCTCCCACTGTGTGCCACCATTAATGGGAGAGGAGCAGATAGGAGAGAGAGCCAAAAGCATGTGAAGGGTCCATAGGTCTGGTGAGGGAATTACAAAGAGAATGTCTGTGAGAGTCTGTCTGGAGGAAGCACTGGTGTAGGTATCAGCAATAGGGAGGCCTGGGTTGGAGACCAGGATGTCCCTCTTGAACTTCTTCATTCCAGACTTAGTGATAGGGATTGGATCCCATACCTGAAGTATCTGGATACAGCTCTCTCAGAGCTTTCCACACATGTGCTCAGTAATTTTTAAAAGGTGCTCCATCATGTATGTTAGTGCTTAATTTTACCCCTGCATACCCTGGTTACTGCCAAATCTTGTCACTTTGTTCCCCTAATAAAACTGCCAATAGACACTTAATGTCTCCTATGGCCAATGGGATCCGTGCTGCCTCCTTTTCAAATACATATATCCACTTGCTGGCCCATGCCATTAGTGAAGGTAGAAGGGGCAACTGGGCTCATGCTCCCGCCGTTGTGGTCATTTTGCTACTGCAATTCTTGATTTTCTGTTTTGAAGCCTTTTTCCCCAGTTTGCTGTTTGCTCTTCACTTTCTTCTTCTTCCCCTTCTTTCCGCCTCCTTCCTTTACTCACGCTTGTTAAATCACAAGGGTTGAATTCGTCATCCCTACTGTCATTGTCACTGCTGTCCTCCTAGTCTGATTCAGTGTTATCTTTTTTTATTATTTTGCGTTTGGTTTACACACTATAAACCTTTACAAAAAGAAACACAAAATAATTTGTATATACAAAAAAGATATCCAATTTGGATTAATCAATAAAAACCAAACAGTTAAAACCAATTTTACATTCAGTATATACAACACTGCAGCTGATAATTAAACCTTGATCATATTATCAGGAGTTTGGGATTTACCACGTAGATGATATTTATGAGACAACATACAAACTCTAGCAGTCATATGTATTATTCCAGCTCAGGGTTTTTAGCAAATGACATAGCAATCCCGATCCCTTCATTGGTTGAGTTCCATTAAGCATTTCATTTGTTAATACTGACTAGCTGCTGGCAGATTACAAACTTCATGCAAAAATTTCACTACAGCCAGTATCAATGCATTCAATTTGCCATATAGCATACTCCAACATAGGTCTTCAATATCAACATTTGACGGATCATGAACAAATTTACCAAAAGCAGTTAGGCGTTGGGGGATTAATGTCTGACACTTCAATAGCAGGTGCTTCAGAGATTCAGATGTTTCAGTACTGTGGCAAAAACTACAGGGAATTCTCTGTGTTGCACCTGAATGAATTTCTAAAATTTCCCCTGTCAGCAAGACATTGAATCGAAATCTCAGATATGTAGCCCTCCTTCTGGGATCAGGGAATTTAACTAGGTAAGACTCTGGAGTGCCAATTTTCTTTCCATCGTGTACAATCTGATTGTATATCCTGGATGCCCCAACCCTTTCCATGGATTTCAACGAGTCCAGAGATTGGAGTTTGTCCTTAAATCTCATAGGATTAAATATCAGAGTTTCAGATGTGAGACATATAGAATCTAGACAGCTCAAACAATCTATTTGTAAATTCAACATCCACTTTGATGTCGTGGAGCCCGTTTTTAGTCTGCAACCCATAGGTGCATACAGGGTATTATCTTTTGGAGTAATAAAATTCCGATATAGGGCCAATCTTCTCCAACTTATTTTACTGTCCAAGCAGAGAAGGCCCAACTCGAAACGAATAGCGGACATTGGAACAGCCTTCGGTAAGTAGTAAAGTATTTTTTGCCATATTTTTGATTCCAATTTGGCGGCCAGTCGATGGGTTGGAAAGGGAAAAATTTCAAAGCCATATAGGAGTTTAGGCAGAACTTTGAGATTGTACAACCTAATTAACGGAGTCACTGAATATATACAATATTTAGCAGCAACCTTTTTCATTTGGAAGATACATTTATCCACTTTGTCTAGATAATAATTCCAATACATATGGATCGTGGAACCACTAAAAATCGGAAAACCTAGATAGCAAAGGGATCTGACCTTAAGTAAAGAACAACAGCTGATCTTCCATTTGAAAGTAGATGTTTTTTTTCCTATTTGTAAGGGTGATTACAATAGATTTCTTCCTGTTGATAATAAGACCATTGTTGTCCACTTAATTTGACAGGGCCACCAATTTCCGCTGAAGACCTATTGGGGTGGCATCGATCAAAAGGATGTCATCAGCATGGACTGTCCAAGATATTTTTTCCCCCTCTATCCTTGGTGAGACTAGAGATGCTGCTGTTAGAGGCCCATCAACATCCAATATATATAAATTAAAGAGTGTGGCTGCGAACAGACACCCCTGTCCCAGTCTATTGCCTGTTTGTATTAACCATGAGAGATCACCTGACAGATTTAAACGAATCTGGATGGCAGAATCTTCATGTAAGAGTATAAGAATAGTCAGAAGTCCCGATGGAAACCCCATTAAAGCCAGCTTTGACCATAATCTTACACAGTCTACCTTATCAAACAGGAGAGAAAGATCAATCGAGGCTAAGTATATAGGACTAGCTTCTTTCTTACACGCCTTCTCCAAGAGGAGGGTAAACATTAATCCACCTATTTCTGTGCCCATACCCTTTCGGAAAACAAACTGTTGTATGCAGAGGATCTGATTTGTTTCCGCCCATTCCTCAATTTTCCATAGAACTATTCCCGCAAATATTTTGGAATCTGTGTCCATGATGGAGATTGGACGATAATTATGTGGGCTCCTTCTATCCCCTTTTTTATATATAGGAATAATATAGGAGATCCTCCAGGAGCACGGGATGGAATGGGTCAATATAATATCTGAGAATAGTATATAGAGTGCCTTAGCCCATAGTTCAGGGTTTCTCTTCAGTATATTGTTGGTGAGCCCATTGGGTCCTGCTGCCCGAGATGTATTGGCTGCCTTAATCTGTTTTTCAATATCTTCAACATCAAAATTACATGTCCAACTTCCTCTTTTGATTACCTCTAGCGTATTTGTCAGAGCGAACTTCCCCTCATATAGAGTGGAGAAGTGAGTGGCCCAAACGTCCTCTTGTGCACAAGCAGTTTGTAACATTACTTGTGTATTCTCCAAAGAGTTTATTAATGTCCAAAACTGATGGGCAGATGAATCTCTTAATGCCGTTAACATGGCAGTATTGTCTTTCTCTAACATATACATCTTATGGGTTTTCAACCAGTTCTTTTTTGCTTGTTTAAATGAATTTCTTTCACCATTGTATCCTGGTCTAAATTAGATTTCAAAATTGCTCTAATACAACGATTTGTGTCATTTCTTTTTTTACCTTACCATACGATCATAAATATGCACATGTTGGTGTCTCATGTTTCCAATTTTTGGGGATTTACAGACCTGTCAATTAGGCATTTAATATTGTCACAAAAGTAGGGAACCGAGAATAGTGTTAATCTGGTGGACAATGGTGTACAATGGTGCTCATAAAGAAAAGCCCCATTTAATTTGTCTATGTTACCATCATGCCATCCAATTCGATTACCCCCACATGTCGCCATCAAAGAAATTGAAAGGGAAGCCTGAATAGGTTTAACATAGTTCCACTTCAATTTGGCCTCTAAAGTTCTGTGGTCACTCATATAAGATTCTCCCACACAGAAATCAACACAAGAAACTGCGAATCTCTCTGAGAAAAACATGTAATCAATAGTTGACTTAAGTATCCCATTTGACCATGTGAACTCATTAACAGAGGTATCGGAGGCAACATTCATATGGGTAAGTCCCCATGAGTAAAAAAGTTTAGACCAGATCTGCCCATGCATTGTTTTACGAGAAGTTGCGTAGGATGCCCCATCTATCGGCCGCAAGCTCCCCATGGATCTAAAAGAGGTGGAACCCATCTTTTTTTTTTTTTTGGAAACTTTATTTTCAATGTAAAGAAAAATAAACATCCATGTAAAAGGTAACCTATTTACAAAAGTTATATACAAAGTCATATAAACATCAAAAAATAACAGTAGCTTAGAAACAAGACCCACCCTATCCCGTAGTACACATCTCGTTACCTACACAATCAAATCAATACAATTCCAAAAATATCCCCCATATCTTTGCAAACAATCCATTCTTGCCCTGTTTCCTATATAAACTTTCCTCCACTGCCGCCAAATCTCGCATTTCACTCAGCCACATTTCTTTCTCTAATGCAACAGCAGATTTCCAATTCCTAAGGATAATTTTCGTACCCACTGCAGCCCCTCTAAATAACCACTTTTTCTGGCATTGAGTGAGATCATCTAAGATGGAATCATTCCCCAAAATTAATGTCTCGAAATTAAAACCAATTGTTTCATCCAGGATCTCCTCACAAATTTCACCAATATCGCTCCAGAACCCACGAACCTTCACACAATCCCACAACATATGTTCCAACGTACCACTCTCTTGAACACATGCCCAACATTCCGGACCATCCTTTAAACCTCTCCTCCATAATTTCTCCGGGATCCAATAGACCCTGTTCAAGATCTTAATTTGCCTTGTCCGTTCAGTCAAACTCAAGGAACACAATTTGACATTCTCACACATCCTTGCCAAATGTCCTCAGTGATGTCTGTGCCAATTCTCCGACTCCATTCAATTCTAAGCAAATCATTGCCTTTATACTCATGCAGAATCTGCCTATATACCCGGCTTGCTAAGCCGCCCTCATTCACCATAGATTTCCTCGTAAGAAATTCCAGATTCAGACTATTTTGAAAATCAATCACACCAACAGCTATCTTCAATTTCCTGTAGTCTGATGACTTGAAACCCTCAATATGATATTCACTTTGTAAGTCTCTAGCGCTTCTCCATTCACCCTCAATGAATAGGTCACCAATCCAGTTGACACCACCTAAAAACCATTCAGGGCAAAATAGCATTTTGCCATTCAGTTTAATAGAGGGATTCATCCATAATGATGCATTTGGATCTCCGCATGTATTCACACCCAACAAGACATTCAAATTCTTCCAGGTATTTCTCAATGACATGGTCAATGTATCTTTCACACCTTTAGAATCTGTGGTTAACAATGCCCTAGGCAACAAAGGACCATTAGCACTCGCCTCGGCCGTAGCCCACACACTAGGATTTGTCTCCATGAAATCAACTATGAAAGCACAATTATAGGCCATATGATAGGCACTGGAATGTGGTACTCCTAGCCCGCCTTTCTCCAATGGTAACTGTAACTTCCACAAACTCAATCTTGGTGGTTTCCCCTCCCATAAGGATCTTTGAATAAGCCTGTCCAATTCTTTCCAATGAGAAGCCACAATATTCAATGGGGTCATACCCAAGATATAGTTGATTTTAGGGATGGACACCATCTTTAAAGCATTAACCTTCCCCCAAAGTGAAAGATTCAGCAATCCCCAGCGTTCCAAATCATTTTTAAAAACCACAGTAAGTACACTCATGTTCACTTTTACCAAATCACAAATCTTAGGAGTGATCCAAATCCCTAAATACAACATCTTATCCGGACACCAATGAAACCCTAGGTCAGTAGCATATTTTTTACTACATCCAGGAGCCAGCGGCATCACTTCTGATTTGCTCCAATTTACTCTATAACCAGAAATACTCTGAAATGAAGTTAAAACTTCCATTAACGTCGGTAAAGATTGATGCAAGTCCCGCAGGATCAAAAGTATGTCATCAGCAAACAACCATAATTTCTGCTGTAAACCCCAACATGCAAAACCGTCTATATCCAGATCTTTTCTAATGACTCCTGCTAAAGGTTCAATCACCAGAACAAACAACAAAGGTGAAAGGGGACATCCCTGTCTCGTCCCCCTTTCTAGTCTAAAAGGAACAGAGCGTACCCCATTGGTGTTAACATCTGCTGTCGGTTCCAAATATGAGAGTCTAATCCACAATCTAAAATTCACCCCAAATCCCAATTTTTCGAAGACTAGGAACAGGAAGTCCCATTCCACCCGATCGAAAGCCTTCTCTGCATCCAATGAAAAAACGGCTGCATCTCCTGGATTGTGTGCCGCCTTATTAATTGTATGGAAAAATCGCCTGATGTTGCTAGATGTTTTCCTCCCTTTCACAAAGCCCGACTGATTTTCATTGATCAACTTCGGCAGAAGATTCTCCAATCTAATGGCCAAGATCTTTGCCAAAATGTTGTTGTCTGTGTTAATAAGACTAATCAGTCTATAGCTCCCAGGGAGCGTTTCATCTTTCCCCTTCTTATGGAAGACCAATATCATGGCGTGTCTAGTCGAAGTCAGTAATAGGCCATTAGCCAAAGAGGACTCATACATATCCTTGAGTAGATTCAGGGCTGAATCTGGTAATAGCTTGTAGAATTCTACCGAAAAGCCATCTGGTCCAGGCCACTTCCCAACATTTAATTTGTTGATATCCCTCTTAATCTCATCCAATGTCAAATCCTCCTCCAGTATTTGCGAGTCATAATCAGAAACTTTAGCAAGGTTTGCTCTCTCAAGAAAGTCAACACTCCCGATTTGGTCATCAATTTCACTCTTTTATAAATTCTCATAATAATCCTGGAATACATTGTTAATTTCTTTTGGTATAAAGGTGATCCGTCCATTTTCATCTTGAATAGATGCAATTGACCGTTCAGATTCTCTCATCTTCAACCTGTATGCCAACCATCTATCACACTTCTCACCTTTCTCAAAATACTCACATCTCAGGTGCAAGTATTTCTTTTCCGTCCTTTCTTCAATTATATTGTTAAGCTCTTTTTGTTAGCTTCTTCAGTATAGTATGACCATCCCTATTTAATGGGTCAGCCATAACCATCTTAGATAAGTCACCAATCCTCACCTCAAGTTCCTTCTGTCTACTAGCATGTTTCTTATTCAATCCACACGTAAAATTAATCAAATAACCCCTCATAGTGCATTTCAAAGCTTCCCAATCAACCTCCGGCCTTAATTCGCCTGTGTGATTTACTGAAACAAAAAAATCAATTTCCGTCCTCAACTTCTCCACCTCCTTATCCATTTGTAATAAAGTGTTATTCATTCTCCAGGTATATTGTCTTTGAACAGGATCTCCCAAGCCTACACACATCATTACGTGTGCATGATCCGTCAGTAGGATTTATGATTTTTTTGTCATTAGACCAGCTGTCAGCAACATGTCCAGTCTATAGTAAACCGAATGTGCACCCGAGTAAAAACTATATTCTCTAGCATGTGGATGTTCCAACCTCCAACAATCTCGCAATGCGTGTTCCTCCAGCAGGTTTCTCAGAGAAAGATAATGGCGATCACTATGTCTATAATTTCCCAACACACTCCTATCCAAATCCTTACTCATAACGGTAGTAAAGTCACCACCAAGAATGATATTATCCGTACCCAAGCCTTGAAGAGTCTGAGCCACTTCCCTAAAGAAAGATCCATCGTCCACTGATGGGGCATAAATATT
Organism: Ambystoma mexicanum; assembly: GCF_040938575.1. Taxonomy (NCBI): domain Eukaryota; kingdom Metazoa; phylum Chordata; class Amphibia; order Caudata; family Ambystomatidae; genus Ambystoma; species Ambystoma mexicanum. The sequence continues at coordinate 723,413,506 of NC_090932.1, forward strand.
ACATAGCATCACAAAACATCCCTGAATATTAACCAACAATGCCACCACCCTGCCTTCACAGTCTGACAATTCTCGTACAATCTTCAACGGAGTATTCCTCCTAATCAAAATTGCCACTCCCCTTGATCGTGTGGAAAAACATGAACCATAGACCCTTCCAACCCAACCCTTTTTAAGGGTATCAACTTCATCTTTAAGCAGGTGAGCCTCCTGAATAAAACAAATGTCACACTTCAGCTCTTTTAAATGATTCATGATCTTTAGCCTTTTCTTTGAATTATTTAGCCCATTGACATTCCATGTGAGCACTCACAAGTCATTAGCCATTTCCTCTGACCCACTACCAATGCCAAATTCTCTGAATATAGGATTCTCTTCCAACCCAGAAAATCTAAAAAGGCAACTAAGAGATGTGTACCGAACCCCCCCCCTCTGAAATAGAAGCAAGTCAGCAACAACAAATAAATACTATACACAAGATATAACATTCTAAAAAGTCCAGTGTCCTGGACACCCCTCCTATAAGCCTATGAACATTACCTATCAAAATAATCCCACCCAAACATTTTATTTTTTATTTTTTTTCAAATGAGACAAACGCCACCTCATGCATATTAAATTCAACCTTGACACTCATCTCGATAACAGTGAAAATCAGGCAAACCTTACATTCTCCATATCGCCTAAATTATCTTAGCACTCACCCATTAAGTGCACAACTCACAGCACTGATCACAACTCCATTAACATACACTGTTCATCATACATTTCCATACAGACCCCCTATAATATTGCTCATTCATGTCAAAGCACCGTAACTGGAATCATCTCTACCCACCTCCAATTTCAAGCCCAAACGAACAAAACAAATAATATCCATATTAAACTAAATATTCAAATATATCCAGTATAGAAATGAGTATAGTCCCTCACAAATAACACGTAATACTGGTATCCCCTTCGGGTTTCACCTTATCTATCTAATTAATAGACCCACATTTATGAGAATTGGTTCCATGTTATATCTCATAATTGATACATGTCTCACTTTATGCACCTATCCACTGCTTGAATAATAACTATTCCAAAACACTCAAAACTAATCTGAGTATCTTCCCTAGAATCATTCAAACAACAATTCCCTCATAGTTTATCTATGATGTGACAAATAGACCATCACTTCAAAACTTGGCTAAACACGAACATATCACTGATATGGTATGACACAATATCCATCTAGGGTCGCCTTTACATATATCGTATGTACAATTAAGTATGGTCACATAAGATTGAGGAATCAGTATCAATTACCACAAAAATCACCTAGAAAGCACAGCTCAATTACCCTATATCAGCAACATATATACCTGACTGTAGCCAAATCCCACAATATTTCCCTCTCCCATGTCCAGTTTAGCATCATCAGGTAATTTACTAGCTTCTTCTGTGCATAACTAACACTGGATACTTACGAAAGGTATCTGCATGGCATGCACTTATCTAATTAGAAAAGCAATATTAACAAAAGAGATTGCAATTGAATCACAATGGATCTAACAACCCATCACATGAAATCCATATCTATGCTTAGCTCGGACCCTCCAAACAATTAAATACACAACAAAATGAAAATGAAAAAAAAAATGTCACGTATCAAATCATATAGTATTAGGTAAGGAAAATCCAAAATGACTAAGTTGAAAATTGAATTAGATCAAAGCGTAGTTCCAGAGTCAGACCCCATAAGCAATCAAAGATAAGTAGGCATGGAATGGGTATCAATAGAAAAGAATCAAACCACCAAGACATTGAAGTCAAATATACGACCATGGATAAATTAAAAACTATTAATATGCATCCGGAAAAAGGGAACCACATGAATATACTTGTGTATTTGGTAAACATGTACTCAGCCTCTAGTACCTCGCAGACACCCATCAAAATCTCCACAATTCTTAAATTGCTAAAAGCATGGTCATTTGATATGAGCAGTCTGTACCCTTGTAAGAGAACATGTTAACAACCAGAATAAACACATTTTCTCTTTTAACAGGATATGCAACAACCACTAATGGCCCATCTATAAGATCAATAGACCTATTATAGTTGTGTCTACGGGCCTATACTAACTCCTAACTTTCCCAATAGTCTTCAAAAATGGAGATAAATTGCCATGCTTCCCACCAAATAACAGAATAATTGCCCACCCAACTTTACCCCACATAATAAACATTATTACTGAATACAAGGTCCTGTAATGGAAGATCGCAAGCTGCAAGTTAAGTCACAAAACGGTCAACAATCAGACTAAATTATAGCTTCTCAGGACAGTGGGTAGATGCTTCAATTCAGAGTAGCACCAGAAGCATTACAATTGTGCTTTATGTATCGAACAAATAACAGGTCATCACCACTTTTGAATTATTGAGTCGAAATGACACGCCATGGGCGGTTTCCAAACTCTCAGGTTAAGGCACTTGGTTTCACATGTCTCTTACCCCCTCACTATCTAAAGACCTGTCTGGTACTATTACACATCTGGGCGAAAATATCCATTTTGACTTGGTAGGCATTACATATTTATCCGATCTCCATAGAACCCAGAAATAGTAGTAGTAATGGTTCTTACACCTTCCCCCTACTATTAGCCCCATCTCTACCTCAACATTATTACATTGATGAACCACCTTTAGTTCCCAATCCTTCCAGATACTTTACCACAATCCATTATGCTTGTATGAATGTCTTGCACTCCCGCCAGCTGCCTAGAAACATTCATCATTAATGTTACATTTTCTCCTTCAGCTTGTCTCCCGGTGAGCTCTCTTTACCATTATGAACCATTCTACAATGGGAAAAACTCATCACCTATTCCCTGGCATCCTTAGCCCATAGACCCGTCCATACTGCATTCTGCAAAAATATTCAGCTAAACCATAACATAGGTAAAGGTCTAGTATGTGCCAATCCCAGTCCCATCTTGTATAAATGAGTCTCATTCAGCTAGTTCAGCCCCTCTGTTTATAAATGATCCACATTACATCAATCCAAAATTCTAAGTCACATGGGGTCACCAAGAGAGGGTATCTAAGTAGGCCATCCTGGAAAGAACCATGGCCCGCTGCTTCCTCCAACCAGAATGACAACCAGAAGGACCTTTGCATACGGGTCCATCCTCGCAGGATCAGGTAGTCAACAGAAGAAAAAGCACTTGGATATCTACATTCAGCCATCCACATTGTGATCGCAAAAGGGATGATGGAGCGATGTTCTGTAAGGCCTCTTCCTCTTTACATAGTCTGCGATCAACCTCTCAATGCCTCCAAACCTTTCATTGGCACACACAGCCAACACATTCCAACTATAATCCTGTAGCTCCTGGCCCCCTCCTACTATTGATAATATTGGATTATGAACACCAAGAAAAAGATTGAAGTTGCCGAAAACCCAATACCAAAGAAATCAAAACCGACTTCAGAGATGAGTGAAGTACCTAGCACTCAGGATATTTACTCTTTGTTGCTCAAAATGGCTCAGGACTTGGGAAAAGTGGTCCAAGATGTGGGAGATGTTAAAACATCAATGGAGGATTTGTCCATGAAGGTCTCTCAACTGGATAGTAGGGTTACTGTCCTGGAAAATGGATCTACATCTATGTCCTCAGAAATCACAGGGAGCTTCAGAGCTTACAATACTTTGAGAGAGGAAGTTCAAAAAGGTAGAGAAAAAGGATTAGAATTGGACTTGAGGATCAGAAATAAATTTCTGAAGCTTGTTGGAGTGCAGGAAAATGCTGATGAAGATTTGATACAACTGGTGTTGGATATACTGATGTTTTGCTATGGTTGTGACCAGATAGTCCCAGGTGATGTGGACAATATATACAGAGTGGGAAGAAGAAGCACTGTTCCAAAAGCAAGGCAAATTTTGATTACGCTAATGAACACCAGGATAAAAGAAGCTATTCTAGGCGCAGCAAGGAAGAAAGGAAACACATATTTCAAAGGTCATCAAATATTTGTGTATCCTGACTACCCAAGAGAGACTTTGTTGATTAGGAAATCCTTTAAAGAGGCCAAAGATTTAGCAAGACTGGTCGGTGTTAAAGCTGTCCTTAACAAGGCGAATTTGCTGATCTTGGTTTTACTGAATGGTGAAAAGTCAACTTCGGACCCTAATGAGGCTTTGAAATGGTTGGACCCATTGAGGGGTAAATGCACTTAGTACTTCGAACTAGGTGAGTTATATGTCTCAAAAGCTACCTGCTAAACCTTGAATTTGATTTTTGATATATAAATTCATCACAACACTGCTCCGTAGCATCCAGAAGTTCTGAGGAAAGCACCTTATAACGTTCCTCTTGCGTGCCTTGCGTGATCCAGGAAACATATTTCGGCCGTATCAGATACTGAGCTCCGATACGCGGGCACTCGGTACGCGACACATTTTAGGAAAAGCAGCAAATATAAATATCCCGGATTTATGTGTGCCAGTAGTTGCTGCACCAAGCAAGGAGATAGTGGCATGTGTGGTACTTGGCCGGCATTTGTGCGGGCTGCTCCGCTTGGTCTCCCATGCTGCTCCGGCTGCTTGGATGTGTATACCAGCATTCCGTCGAAAAGGTCAGAGTCACGTATGACGGGTAAGTCCACAGAAATCACAGAGTGAGTTGCCTGGCAATATATTGCGGGGGTTTTTGAACCCATCCAACTATGGAACAATTAAGAGGTGTTGTCAGCAGCATATTTATATAACTGGAACCGAATGGTTGAGTTGTCCACTTTAATGGAAAATAAAATTATAACATATTTATGGATGCGACCACTGGTGATAACATCAAGATCCAGATCATAGTACTGCAAGAAACTACCAGTGAAGGTAGCTTTGAGTCAATCTCCATTGACAACTCCTAAATCGGTTGGATGGGGCTGTGTTCTGGAGGAGTATTCGTCTGTGTGTTACAGATGCGAGACTATCGAGGAACCCATCTTTTTATTCATCCCCATACCATATCTGATTTCCAAATTAAAGTCTCCCGCTACAACAATGTCGAGACCTCTGTATTTGAGCAACATGTTCGAGACGCAGGCATTTATGGACAGAATGATATTGTCCAATACATTTTGTGGGTTATAGTAAATATTCAATACCAATATAAAGGTCGAGCTATTTACATTCATATACTCTAATACAGTTCCCAGAACGCCTGTGTAATAGAGACAGATTCCATTATTTGCGTGCCATTTGCTATTTTCACCTCTATTAGGAAGCCTTCAGATGGTCTGCCACGGAGCCCCATCGTGGCAAATTGGTATCTACAGTCATAACCATCCAAGTTAAGGGGGGCTCTCAGCCATGTTTCTTGAATACATTTCACATCCATAGATTTAAGTTTAGTACATAACACATTGGAGGCCACCAAGGTTGACTGACTCCTTGAATTCCATGAAAGGATTTGCCAATATTGAGTTGGGTCTGGACAACTAAAGTTTCTGATGTATGGTTTGAATTTGGGAGATAGATTCTCACAGAGATAGCGCTAGCCATCTCCACTCCTGATCATCCCCTCCCTTCGAAGGAATGTTAACTTCTTTATGCATCCGACCCTCCTCCCGCAGTGGTTGAGAGATGTATTTCTGATCCTTGGAATCCCTTCCATTCTCCCAGCCATTGTTAAAGATAAGTATGTCATACCCCATCTTATTGAAGTGTTCAATCTCCTGTATTATGAGATCAAAGATGCTTTGAGACCTTGGGACAATTCTCACATGGTCAAAACGCGTAGAGAGCTCTTTCATTACCTTTAGAATTTGTTTATCCCCTTCACCTTCTATTTTCAGAGCATTATTTGCAAGTGGGAGGTCAGTCATAGTCAACTTACTTCCTTCCCTTTTTTTCTCTATCTCCCTCTCCATTGATATGTTATGATATGGCATTTATCACGCGCCTATATATGTAACCAGACATTACCTTCTCTGCTTCTCTAAACATTGTGTCCAGTTGCTGTTGTGTACTCTTCTTAATGTCTGCTTAGTATTTCTTATTCACTTTCTCTTTCTTATCCTCCGAATGAGGTTCTGACTCTGCCTTATTTTTCTTCATTTTCTCCCTGTCTGGAGATGCTCTCCCAGGATTTGTGTATCCTGCATCCGGCTTTAACAATGGAAACAATCCATAGGGAGGGGGTGGAGCACTAGCCTTCTCCCTTCTTTTCTCTACTTTAGTTTCTTCATAAAGTTTCCAGAGACCTAAAATGTCCTGCCCCTTTTTAAGCTTTGCACCTTTGTATGTTGCTAACAAATATGAATAAATACTGTCAATTATATCCTTTTGGAATGTTCTCTCTCCGGGCCATTCCTGATAACACTTTGCCACTGTGTTATTTCCCCACTGAAAGTGATCTTTCAATTTTGTATCGCCATATTGGGGCCATATTTTGCACATATGATCAAGGGGTGAGTCCATATAATAGTATGACATTCTTGTGCCCCTTTCCCAATTATTAGAGTACTTTTTCTCCCCGTCTTCTCTTGCCGCGCTTATTTATATCTCAAAAGCTTTTCTCCCTTCCTCACACACTCACTCACTCTTATACTTACCGTCCTACTCGCTCACCCTATTTCGTTCACACTGGCCTTCTCCTCAAGCCCGCTCTTTCATGCCACTTACACACAATGGCCCTCCGCACACCCCCAGTCCTGTTTCTTTAAGTTATTACACAAATGGCCCTCTCCACAGGGCTGCCACCTTAACAATTATGCCCTATATTAATGTGCCTAGGGTTCGGTTGCTCCTCCGTCCGTTCAATCGTGCCACCTACACGTGCTACTCTGCTCCTCCAATATTCACATATTAGTTCGGCTCTGGCCGTTCCACGATTTCCACAGCCACAATAAACAAAAAACAAAATGAGCCTAATAAGGAATTTGGCGGTAAAAGTATGCACATCAGTCTCCAGCGGTAACGCTATTTGCGCTCAGCAGAAATAGCACCTGAAACATGGCTACTGCGAAAAACCCAGTGAAAATAGCGCTTTCGTCCGTTGCCATACAGGAAGCACTGTGGTGGCCATTTTGAAAATCACAATCCATTAAATATCAGAGTTTCCTGTAGCTATTCAGACCAGCAAACCAGACAGAATGTCGCAGGAGAGGGTCAGGGGCAAGGCTTCTCAAGATCATATCCAAAAACCCAAATGTAGTCAAGGTGAGCTAACAGTGTTTGCAGATAAGGTGGCAGCACACCATGATGAGCTACATGGGTGGAACAGCCTAAAACATAGGCACAGTGCCAGACAGCCATCTGGCACATGATCAATGAGAATGTGTCAGCAGTGTCTAGCATCCCCCAGAGTGACCTGCGGGTCAGGATCTGGGGACTGTTGTCCCAGCACCGGCAGGAGAACATGGCCATGGGCGCAGGGACTGTGGCACGACTCGCACTAACCGCATGGGAGAAGAAGTGCTGCCGTGTGCTGAACATGAAAGCCATCGAGGGAGTCGGGGGTGCAAAGGCGGGTGCCGTCAGCCAGGAGGAAGAAGGTGAGTGAACCCCCAAAACATGTGCATGCAACAATGACAGCCTAGCACAGGATGTCCCAGTGGACAGACCCATGAGCTGGGCATTGCGACAGGGTGCAGTGAGTGAGTGATGTATCAGCCTGCAACCAAAGCATTCATGTGCCATGGGACCAAGGAAACCCATGCAAGTCAGAGCCGAAGGAGGGCAGCCAAGGGACCCATCCAAGTCTGATGCACCACACCCCCATGGCGGGGGCACAGCAGTGCCCCATAGGGACCTGCCAGTGTCATGTACCCTGCCATCCCCCTCAATCTAAATGGCAGCCATGGAGGTGATGTGGGTGCATGGGGATCAAAAGCATGCATGCCAGACAACAGCTGCCCCAGCACCGACATCTTGTCATCCCTACAATGGCCAAATGCAAGCACCCTTTGTGACCCCCCAAATCTGCACCCATCTTCATCATTGTGAATCCACTTGCAAACACCCCTGACCAAGACTGTCCATTGGGACAATTGCCCAGGGGCCTACTTATCACCATGTTTTGAATGCCATGCATGCCAAAACACGTGGGGGAATGAGACCTAATGCCATCAACTATGTCCCCTACAGGCACACAAGGAATGCCAGAGGCTCCTGGGGATGAAAAGGCAGCTGGCCCATCACTGAGTGTGACAACCCGGAATGCAGACACCACCACCACCCCGCAAAGGGGCAGACATACCACACGTAGGCGAAAGTCACAGCAAGCCACTCCGCATCACAGCAGCAGCAGGCCCAATACCCCGGTCCAGCCCACCAGCCAACACCAGCCGACAACACCTCTGCTGCTGTTGACACCACTACGGAGGACACATCACCAACTCCAGTGACATTGGAGACGCAGGGTGACAGCAGCCTTGACTCTGATCATGCGGCAGTGCCAGCAACCGCTGGGCGCAGTCTCTGCCAGCAGCCCCCCACCATACCAGAGAACCCACCATGCCACCAGCCCTTGTCAACGCTAGAGCCAGACACTGACACACAATCCTTTGGCTCCCCTGTCGCATGCCCACCCCAACAGCGCTCCCGCTCACCACTGCCACAAACAGCTATAATAAGCATGTTGATGCAGAGGCTGGGGGAAATAGAACAACGGCAAAGAGATATGGAGGCCATCCGCAACACCCACTCCATCCATTTGCAGGCTATTCACGATGCAATCCAGGGGTCAACACACAGGATGGCATGTGACAATGCGAGGACCCACTGATGGTATATGGACAAAGGGTGAAGGAAATGACAGAGGGCGTCTCAGCCTTTACAGATGCCATCTGTCAGAGCAATGAGCTCCAACGGCAACAGCTCCAAGGGGCCGGCTCCATCCCTACCTGTTCTACTACACCAAACAAGGAATCCCAGGAGAGCACTCCTAAGTGGCCAGTCCCCATGCCAGCTGCGTGCCAGATCACCGGTTGCTGTAGTCGGGGGAAGAGGCCACGGCCACAGTAATGGACATGCCAACTATTGGCCTGAGTGAGCATGCCATGGATTTGTTGGAAGGTGGGGGAGAGGGTACTGTGTGCTGGGGTGTTGGTGGTGGGTGGGGGATGGGGGACTGTGTGCTGGGCAGCTGGTGGCGGGGGCGAGGGGGGACTGTGTCCTGGGGTCTTGGTGGTGGGTCGGTGTCTGGAGAACTGTGTGCTGTGGTGTTGGTGGTGGGCAGGGGGATAGTTGTTGAACATCATTCATGAGTGGACATTCCTGATACAGAGGCAGGGTATTGTTCTAGAAATAATAGTCTGTTAGTCCGTGCCAGGCCAGTCACCCTTCCCTCACGTCATCCTTGGGAGTGGCTGCTCTGGCTCCTGCCTCATGCTGTTCATCTGCATCTTCCTCCGGGTGTGGCATGTCAGCATCGGAGGGGGGGGGAGGGGTAGTGGCACATTGCTCCTCAGGCAAATGTTATGTAGTAGTGTAGTAGTGCACATAAGAGCACCATTTTTCCAACTTTGTCAGGGGCATACATTAGGGCTCTGCCAGTGCGATCTTGACACCAGAATCGCGCCTTAGAGGCATCCTCAGGTGCGATCGACACACCCATGGGTCTAGCTGTGGGACTGGTTGTAGGCGGTTTCATTTGATATGATATGGCATTTATAGCGCGCCTGTACACAAGTGTTTTAAGGCATGGAAAGAGGGGTAAACAAAGGGAGGACAAAACAACAATCTTACTAGGCCTTGTTTCCTTCAGATCGCGGAAGAGCAGGGAGGAGGTGGGGAGAAGGGCAGAGGGTACGGGGTGGATGGAGAAGTACGAGACAAAGGAAAAACTTGAGTGCAGCCAATGGGTGGCAAGTGCTGGTACTCATAAGTGCAGCCACTGGTGGCAGAAGTGCAAGAGAGGGGACTGTTGGGTTCCTGATACAGACCACAGGGGCAGTGCAGGATTGCAGCTGGAAAGGCAGGGGCCTGGGCCCAAGTTCAGAGGGTGACCAGTGCGTGGTTCAGGTAGGAGATCAGCAAGGGAGAGAAAGAGAAAAGGCAGAAGCAAAGAGAAAGGTCTTGAGTTGCTTCTGGAACCGGATATGGTTCTGCTCAAATTTCTGAGAGGCAGGGAGGCTGTTCCAGAGGGAGGACCCAGCCGAAAAAAGAGATATGCCCCCAACGCATTGCTTGGAGAAGCGACTGACCCTCATAGAGTTGGAGGTGGAGGAGTGGAGGGCTCAGGAGGGCAGAAATCTAGGAAGAGAGAGTTGGAGGTAGTGCAGTCCCATGCCCCAGAAAGCCTTGTGGACATGCAGAGAGTCTTGAACATGATCCTTGCCGCTACTGGGAGCCAGTGAAGAGATTTCAGAGCTGAAGAGATACAATCACTGGGGTTGAGGCCAAGGACAATTCTCGCAGTCCTGTTCTGGATGAGTTGTAGAGGATGGAGAGTAGAGGCAGGAAGATTTAGAAAGAGGCTGCTGCAGTAGTCCAGCCTAGAAAGGACCAGAGCTCTGGAGACAGTGAGCTTGTGGGGGAAGTGAGAAAGGGAAGAATACCCCTGAGGAGTTGCAGCTGGTAGTTAAACTACTTAGAGACATCTGAGATGTGCAGAGAGAAGGAGAGTGAGGATTCGAAGATGACCCTGAGGTTCTTAGCCTCACAGGTAGGAGCAGGAAGAGGGCCCAGGGTGGGCGGCCAGAGAGTGAGAGAAAGCAGGGAGCTGTTGTTCCGATGAGGAGGGTCTCAGTATTACTGGCATTAAGGCAGGGATCATTGGCGGCATACCACTCCTGAATTGCAGAAAGACAGTTAGGAATGAGAGAAGGAGCAGAGATGGCTGAGGGAAGCCTGAAGGAGAGTTGAGTGTCATCCGCATAATACTGAAAGTTGGAGCAGAGGGGAGCTATGTGGTGGGTGTTAGGGAGAATTCTCTGTTTAGGCTGAATTTCCCTACCTAGTGAGTCCCCCAGCAGCTTTGCTGGATTTCTTGGGGTTTCTTTTTTTCTCCTGCCAAGAGTGAGACCCTTTTTCCCTCACTCTTGGGCATGTTTGAAGAGTGTTTCTTTGGTTAACCTTGTGTTGAATGGGCTATGGGGTCTTTTACTCCATAGGGCCTCATGTGTTTTTGTAATGTGGGTTACACAGCACCCTCTGTGCAGTAACCCAGGGGTGTCCTAGGGACTCCCCAACATAGACTCCATACCCTGGGACTGACTACTGTCTCCCAGGGCAGGTAAAGTCTCCAAAGACTTTACTAGTCTTAAATCCTGAACAGAACCAGTACAAACCATCATATTGTGGACGTACTGGCTGGGGCAATTCGATTGCCCCAGGGTCTGTTAGTCAAGGGGGCACGTCTCCGTCCCCCCTGATCGAGTTTTGGCTGGTGGCAGTGGAAACTACTTTTTATATTCAACCGCGAATATTTTCCTATGGGATTTCCCATTGTTTTAGGCTAACACATTTAATTATTTATTTACGGTAGCCTCAAACATACCGCCGGTTTATATATTTATTATTATAACTCCGGTTGGGATTTTTTGCCAAAACTTGATCCTAAAATGGCGTTGGCGTTCGCCTCTGTAACTCTGACCCAAAGTGGAGCCCTTTGTTCCACTTTTGGCGGGCTTCTCCACAGAAGCCCTCCAAAGTGGTGCCACTCTGTCTGGGGTACTTAGGAGGGGTGGAGGGGGATTTAGGCACCCTGGACTGAGTTACCTTGGTAACTCAAGTCGCACTCCGTCCTGATTGGCCCAAGTGGTGAGCCGGCCGGCTCACCACTTAGCATGTTTGAGTGACAGCTAGGCTGGGTGAATGGGGGTTTGCTGCATAAAAGCAGGGCTTTGGGGACTGGAACTTTAGAAGTCGCCACAGGACCAAGAATCCGACGAGGGAAGAGCTGAGCCGACCTGCTACGACGACACCACCCGGTGGAGCCCTGCTGAACCGTCTCACCACTTTTCCCAACGACCGAGGAGAACTCTTAACGGAGTGGCTCCTTCCCTTGACTGGTGGGGACAACCAGTTTTCACCTTCTTTCCGCTTCTTCGAGGTATCTCGTGGCCGCCTTGCCCGTGCCAAGCACCCCAGCAACCGGAATACCACACTTTTACCACAACCGCGAAAGTCGGTACAACCCTTTAACCGGAGGACTCCGCGGCTGGTTTCTTTCCGGGCAGTGCAACGACCTTCTTCTTCTGCTCTTCAGCGAGATCTTCTTCTTCCCTGACCGACGTCGAGCCTTGCTGCCACTGCCTGGAACAACTGCCACCGCTGGAGGATCCTTCCCGTTTAAGGTACCGTGTTCCGCCTGGCTTCCCTTGCCACCGACTGTACGGGGTAGTTTTAGCCCCCGGCTTTCGAACCTGGGATTGCCTGGGACACCCTGGCTAAACTTTCTAAGCCTCTCTAAACTCTTTCTGAACTCGTTTGCAAGACTCTGAATCCCTAATAACTGTGTGATCTTGGGCACATTTTCGCTCCGTCTGCTCTAAGAGTGGGCCCTGCCTAGTGACTTTTGCTCACCTGTGACTTTGTGCTTCCTTGAACTTACAAAGAGTGTTCTTGACCTTAGAGTGGTGTGTCTATCCTAATTCTGCTCTTTTTCCCTCCCTTCTTTGAACCTACTAGAGTGTCATCTAAAGTTAAGCACTCACCTCTGTTTGAATTATGTGGTGTTAACCAAGAGTTGTCTAGTTAGGAATAAGGGTTGGGACTGCTTTCCATATAACTGTGTTTGAAGTGTTTTACTATATATTGCTAGAGTGTTTTCAACTTATGTGTTCTTAAAATAAATAACTATATACTTCTGAAACCAAGCTCTGGTCAGTGTTTGCTTGTGCTATTGTATTTGAGTACATATTGTGTATACTTTGCATACTGCCTAACTCTTCTTGAGGGAAGTCTGACTGCTCAGCCACAGCTACCAGGTAAATCTGGGTGGTGCAGACTGCTACCAAGTGGGTTTACTGCTATACCTGTAGTCTTAAATCTTTTGCAGTGTTCCCCAAGGGAACTGCACAGGTTTCTGCCTAACACTGGTGTACAGCGGTGGGATTTGTATTGAGTATACATTTTAGTGTGCTTTAGATACCTTAGTGCAACTAACCACAAAGCTTAGCACTGTAAAAGTAATCCTCTAACATGTCAGTTATAGAAAGCTATAGTCAAGAGTCCCTTGCAGCAAAAACTGCTGATTGTTTAAGAGTGCTCTGTAAACATAAGGATCTCATGACTAAGGGCAAGAAAATGGAGCTGATTGAAAGATTGTTAGCTAACCAAAGTCTGGGTGATGGTTCAGAGGAACCTACCACTCCAGCAAATGTAGATGACAGTATTGAAATTGACATAGAACAAAATGTTGATGATTTTGAGGAAGAGTCAGAAGAGGAGGGTGAGGCTGTTGTGACTGTCCCCCCTAGGCCTCTGCCTGCTCTACCTGCTGTGCCTACTGGGCCTTTACCAGGTCCCACATTTAGTCCTCTGTACTATGAACTGGAGAAAATGAAACTAGAATTGGAGTATAAAAAACTTAATGCTCAAACTGAAAAAGAACTAAGGCTAAGGGAAATGGAGCTCAAGCATGAGCTAGAAATGAAGAAATTGTCTGTTGAGAATGCTTCTCTCTCTGGCTCCTCTAGAAGTTCCAGTCCTAAAAGACCCCGGATGCCTAAAGAATTGGTTGGTATGTATGAGCCTAAGTTGGATGTGTTGGATTGGTTGTCTCTGTTTGAATATAATCATGGGCTCCAGAACATCACAGGAAATGACTTACTCACCTGGTTGTTCTCTAGGCTTCCCCCTGTTGCAACTGATGTGGTAATGGAGATGGGGGAGGAGGATAAGAAGGACTATGAATGTGTGAAACTAGCTTTGATAGCTAGGTTTGGGAAGACCCCTTCCCAGTATCTTAAGAGGTTTAGGAGCCTCAAAAAGCATGATGGTACCCCTTGGGCTACCTGGGTGAGTGAAGGGTTGAAAAACTTAGAGGGATGAATTAAGGGTTACAAGGTGAACACTTATGAAGGTATGAAGAATTTGTTTATGTTGGAGACTATTTATGATGCCTGCTCTCCTGAGCTCAGACAACACTTGGCTGATTCCAAGGAATTAGATTCCCGGAAACTAGCTAAGGCTGCTGACTTGTGGGTTGCCAACAGGGCCACTCACAAGGATTCTGGGGTAACTCAGAAAAAGGATGGGGAGAAACAGCCTAAGAAGGACTCCAAAGAGAATTCTAATACTACAAATTCCAAAGAGGGCCCCAAACAAAACTATAAGGGTAAGCCACAAGGGAAACCGAATCAGGCTAGTGTACCTTCTGGTCCCAGACCAGAAGGAGGTCAGAACAAGCCTCCATTCCAGCGAGCCTTTGGCTCATGCTTTGTTTGTAAGGCTACTGACCATGTGAAAGGAGATCCCAGATGTAAGGGTAAACTTTCAGGGGTCCAGCTTGCCTCCTTAGCCTTCGCTCCAGAAGAGGAAGTACATATGGCAAGTGGAAACTTTCTATTACTGGCTGATGAACCCACTGGAGTCTCAGCTAGTGTTTCTTTAGTCTCTCTGGGGTTGTGGGAACAACAGAATTTAGATGTCTATAACTCTATCCCAGATAATACTAAAGAGTATTATAAGGACAGTGTCCAGGTGAATGGTCAGGAGACTCCTGCCATTAGGGACACTGGAGCCAGCATAACTGTGGTGGATGAATCATTTTTCAAGGCAGAGGATGTTGCTAAGGCACCCAAATGCCTCACCAAGTTAGCTGGTGGGCCTGTGCAGATGTGTCCCCAGTTACCAGTTCTCATCCAATGTAATGATATGGCTGTGAAAATACCTGTCAGTGTACAATGTGGAGTGCCAGGTAGGGTTCTGTTGGGTAATGACCTAAAAGCTCTTGGAGTTGTGTCACATACCCCCAGACCACCTAGTAAAAGGTTACAGGAGCTCACAAAACCTGCAAGAGAGAAAACCCTGAGAGGGGTATCTCAGGAGATGATGACAGAAATCACTCCTCTCCCACTGGAGCAACTTACTGCAGTAACTACCAGATCAGGAGCGAAGGGGCAACCCAAGACTCCTAGGAAAAAGCCAGCAGCAAGCACTCCAATGCTTCCGACAAGGACTTCCCCTAGGTTGTCCAAAGTTACACCTGTAACTCCACCTCCAGCTGAGGCTGAGAGGGAGGTACAACCCTGTGTGGTTGAACTAGACTCTGAGGAAGAGCTAGAAGGAGGCCCAAACCTTATTGGAGATTTGGGCCCTGAGGAACATCCTGAGCTGCAGTCTTTACTGGCAGAAGGTGGGCCTAGCAGGGCGGCTTTTCGTAAGGGGCAAAGAGAATGTCCAACTCTGGAAGGCCTCCGCCACCAGGCAGCTTCTCAGGCTGAGGGGCAAGAGCCTGGGAAGTATAGGTTACACTGGGAAGATGGCCTCTTCTACAGTGAACCAACTGAGTCTGAACCTGGAGACTACAAGAGCCTTGTAGTCCCGCAAGAGAACAGACAACAGTTCTTACAACTAGCCCATGAGATACCTTTGGCTGGTCACTTGAGTTTCAAGAAGACCAAGGAAAGGCTCTCTCTCTACTTTTATTGGCCAAAGATGGGGGCTGAAGTAGATAGATATTGTAAGAGCTGCCATACCTGCCAGACTTCTGGTAAGGTTGGTTCCAAGAATGTGGCACCTTTAGTGCCTCTCCCAGTTGTGGGAGTCCCATTTGAGAGGGTAGGGATTGACATTGTTGGTCCCCTTGATCCCCCAACCTCCTCAGGCAACAGGTTTATACTTGTTGTAGTAGACCATGCTACTAGGTACCCTGAGGCAATTCCTATGAGGACTGTTACGGCTCCGGCTGTGGCTAAGGCCCTCCTTGGTATTTTTACCAGGGTTGGGTTTCCTAAGGAAGTAATCTCTGACAGGGGATCAAACTTTATGTCCCACTACATGAAAGCCATGTGGAAAACCTGTGGAGTTACTTACAAGTTCTCAACAGCATACCACCCTCAGACAAACGGGTTGGTTGAAAGGTTCAACAGAACCATGAAGAGCATGATAGGTGCTTTAGAGGAACCCCTTAAAAAGAAGTGGGACCTTCTACTGCCATGCCTTCTCTTTGCTTATAGAGAAGTCCCTCAGGAGGGAGTAGGTTATTCTCCCTTTGAGCTTCTCTATGGCCATCCGGTCAGAGGTCCATTGGCCCTGATTAAGGAGGGATTGGAAGGTGCTCCTCCCCTCAAGCCAGTCAGAGTGACTGACTATGTGATAGGTCTCCGGAGGAGAATGTCACACATGATGGCAGAAGCAAGTGACAACTTGAAAGCTGGTCAAGCTCTGGTCAAACATTGGCATGACCAGAAGGCTAACATGGTTGAGTTTACTCAAGACCAGCTAGTTCTAGTTATGCTCCCAACAAGGCAGAGGGCCTTGCAAGACAAATGGATGGGACCCTTCAGGATTGTGGGAAAACTTGGAGAGGTCAACTATCTGGTGGATCTGGGCAGACCCAGGGAAGCTCCTAGAGTCTTCCACACCAACAGACTAAAAGCATACATCTCCAGACCTGACGTAGGAGCCTTGCTTCTAGCTTCAGCTGCAGAGGAAGAAGAGAGTGAATCTCTCCCTGATCTCCTCAGAGGTGTGCCTTTAGATGAAAAAGTTGAAGGAGTCAATCTCTCTTCAGACCTGACACCTGAGCAACAAGAGGAGTGCAAATCAATGTTAAATCAGTTTGCCTCCCTGTTCTCACTGTCACCAGGCTTGACCCCTTGGGGCCAGCATGATATACTCACTGGTGACTGTCTGCCAGTCAAAAGCAGAGGATACAGAATGTCAGAACATATCAGAACCCACATCAAAGGGGAGGTCAAGAAGATGCTTGATCTCGGGGTAATAGAGCCCTCTACTAGTCCATGGTCTAGCCCAGTTGTGTTAGTACCAAAGGCAGGATCCAAAGACTTGAGATTCTGTGTGGACTATAGAGCTCTAAATGCAGTCACCAAGACTGATGCCCACCCTTTGCCCAGGACAGATGAGTTGGTGGATAAACTTGGTGCAGCCAAGTACCTCAGCACATTTGACCTTACGTCAGGCTATTGGCAAATAGCCCTGACAGACCATGCCAAGGAGAAAACTGCATTTTCAACCCCAGTTGGCTTGTACCAGTTTAAGGTCATGCCTTTTGGATTAAAAAATGCACCTGCCACATTCCAAAGGATGGTGAACCAAGTTCTGGCTGGGATGGAAGACTTCTGCATGGCATACTTGGATGACATTGCAGTCTTCAGCCACTCCTGGGAGGAACATGTGAACCACCTAGGACATGTGTTGCAGGCTCTGGAACAGGCCCATTTGACAATCAAAGCCAGTAAGTGCCAGATTGGTCAAAGTAAAGTGGTCTACCTTGGGCATGAGGTAGGAGGTGGAGAAATAAGGCCTTTGCTCAGCAAGATTGAAGCTGTGCAAAATTGGACAACACCAACTACTCAAACCCAGGTGAGAGCCTTCCTAGGCCTCACTGGGTATTACAGAAATTTCATTGAGAACTATGGGACCATAGCTTCTCCATTGAATGTAATCTCCTCTCCTAAATTCCCTAAAAAGGTAAAATGGAATGAGGAGTGCAATCAGGCCTTTGAAAAACTGAAGGATCCTGAGACAAGGTGGGCAACAATCGAAAGAGAATGCTTTGCTATTGTGTGGGCACTGAAGAAGTTTAGACCATACTTGTATGGTTCTACTTTTGTTATTCAGACTGACCACCAACCCTTGAGATGGTTAATGCAAATGAAAGGGGAAAATCCAAAACTATTGAGATGGTCAATCTGCCTGCATGGGTTTGATTTCACCATTGGGCACAGGTCAGGGTGTCACCATCAAAATGCTGATGGACTCTCTAGGATGTATATCATCGACTAGAGGTATGAGGTTCATCCAGGAGTGGATTAAATCCTCCTGTCCCTTAGTCTGGGGGGGGCGAGTGTTAGGGAGAATTCTCTGTTTAGGCTGAATTTCCCTACCTAGTGAGTCCCCCAGCAGCTTTGCTGGATTTCTTGGGGTTTCTTTTTTTCTCCTGCCAAGAGTGAGACCCTTTTTCCCTCACTCTTGGGCATGTTTGAAGAGTGTTTCTTTGGTTAACCTTGTGTTGAACGGGCTATGGGGTCTTTTACTCCATAGGGCCTCATGTGTTTTTGTAATGCGGGTTACACAGCACCCTCTGTGCAGTAACCCAGGGGTGTCCTAGGGACTCCCCAACATAGACTCCATACCCTGGGACTGACTACTGTCTCCCAGGGCAGGTAAAGTCTCCAAAGACTTTACTAGTCTTAAATCCTGAACAGAACCAGTACAAACCATCATATTGTGGACGTACTGGCTGGGGCAATTCGATTGCCCCAGGGTCTGTTAGTCAAGGGGGCACGTCTCCGTCCCCCCTGATCGAGTTTTGGCTGGTGGCAGTGGAAACTACTTTTTATATTCAACCGCGAATATTTTCCTATGGGATTTCCCATTGTTTTAGGCTAACACATTTAATTATTTATTTACGGTAGCCTCAAACATACCGCCGGTTTATATATTTATTATTATAACTCCGGTTGGGATTTTTTGCCAAAACTTGATCCTAAAATGGCGTTGGCGTTCGCCTCTGTAACTCTGACCCAAAGTGGAGCCCTTTGTTCCACTTTTGGCGGGCTTCTCCACAGAAGCCCTCCAAAGTGGTGCCACTCTGTCTGGGGTACTTAGGAGGGGTGGAGGGGGATTTAGGCACCCTGGACTGAGTTACCTTGGTAACTCAAGTCGCACTCCGTCCTGATTGGCCCAAGTGGTGAGCCGGCCGGCTCACCACTTAGCATGTTTGAGTGACAGCTAGGCTGGGTGAATGGGGGTTTGCTGCATAAAAGCAGGGCTTTGGGGACTGGAACTTTAGAAGTCGCCACAGGACCAAGAATCCGACGAGGGAAGAGCTGAGCCGACCTGCTACGACGACACCACCCGGTGGAGCCCTGCTGAACCGTCTCACCACTTTTCCCAACGACCGAGGAGAACTCTTAACGGAGTGGCTCCTTCCCTTGACTGGTGGGGACAACCAGTTTTCACCTTCTTTCCGCTTCTTCGAGGTATCTCGTGGCCGCCTTGCCCGTGCCAAGCACCCCGGCAACCGGAATACCACACTTTTACCACAACCGCGAAAGTCGGTACAACCCTTTAACCGGAGGACTCCGCGGCTGGTTTCTTCCCGGGCAGTGCAACGACCTTCTTCTTCTGCTCTTCAGCGAGATCTTCTTCTTCCCTGACCGACGTCGAGCCTTGCTGCCACTGCCTGGAACAACTGCCACCGCTGGAGGATCCTTCCCGTTTAAGGTACCGTGTTCCGCCTGGCTTCCCTTGCCACCGACTGTACGGGGTAGTTTTAGCCCCCGGCTTTCGAACCTGGGATTGCCTGGGACACCCTGGCTAAACTTTCTAAGCCTCTCTAAACTCTTTCTGAACTCGTTTGCAAGACTCTGAATCCCTAATAACTGTGTGATCTTGGGCACATTTTCGCTCCGTCTGCTCTAAGAGTGGGCCCTGCCTAGTGACTTTTGCTCACCTGTGACTTTGTGCTTCCTTGAACTTACAAAGAGTGTTCTTGACCTTAGAGTGGTGTGTCTATCCTAATTCTGCTCTTTTTCCCTCCCTTCTTTGAACCTACTAGAGTGTCATCTAAAGTTAAGCACTCACCTCTGTTGGAATTATGTGGTGTTAACCAAGAGTTGTCTAGTTAGGAATAAGGGTTGGGACTGCTTTCCATATAACTGTGTTTGAAGTGTTTTACTATATATTGCTAGAGTGTTTTCAACTTATGTGTTCTTAAAATAAATAACTATATACTTCTGAAACCAAGCTCTGGTCAGTGTTTGCTTGTGCTATTGTATTTGAGTACATATTGTGTATACTTTGCATACTGCCTAACTCTTCTTGAGGGAAGTCTGACTGCTCAGCCACAGCTACCAGGTAAATCTGGGTGGTGCAGACTGCTACCAAGTGGGTTTACTGCTATACCTGTAGTCTTAAATCTTTTGCAGTGTTCCCCAAGGGAACTGCACAGGTTTCTGCCTAACAGTGGGCAAGAGGTGCCAGGTATTGGTTAAACAGCCATGGAGAAAGAGTAAACCCCTGGGGAGCACCACATGGACCCCTCAGGTGTCTGTGGGTCATGCACAGGGGTCATCAGGCACGCCAGCTGCAGATATCCAGAATCACCTGCATGGGGTGGCAGACAGACATTAATCACTGGTCTCTTACATGGGTATGCTCTCACACTGTATCGGGGCATTGACCGACGTGTGCATGCATGTGTACATTCGGCCCATGCAATGTGTATGTGTGATGTCCGTGCAACCTTTGTCAATGGTGACATGCATACCTTTGCCTCCACACGCTGTGGCAATGGCAGGCCTGCTGTTGGGTGCTGCAGTGTGGATATGTGCTGTGCCGCATTCCTGATGTATTGTGGTACATGTGGTTGTGTGTGTTGTTGTAATGGCAGTGGTACATCGGCCTGTGTGCCCAGGCTTGTCTGACGTGTGCATGCTCCCTTGGATGACCCCTGTCATTGATGCAGGGGCTGGCCAGGTGCTGCTAGTGCATCCACTTGTCATGCCATGCTTCTTGTCAGTGTCACCCCCCTCCCCAATTTTGGTCTTGTGCTTCACTGTGCATATGTGGCAGAAATTGTACTCACCCACTATACACATCTGTTGTCCTCTGTGCCTCTTCATGTATCCTGGCAATGTGATGTTCCATAGGACCATCGATACATGGGTGGAACCTGGGTAACGGGCACAGCAGTGAGTCATGGTGAGGTCAGGTACGCAAGTCACCTGCACATTGAGGGAGTGGTAGTGCTTTTGGTTCCTGTATACGGCCTCATGGGCCTGGGGTGCCACCAACGCCACATGGGTGCAGTCAATGGCTGCAAAGACATTAGGCAGTTGGGTGGTGGCATAGAATCTTGCCTTCATGTCATTGACCTGGGCCAGGGTGGTGGGCAGTACAATATGGTGGCTCATGAGCCGCTGGAGGGCATCCAGCACTTGGGCAAGGAATGCACAGAATGTGGGCTGTGCCATGCCGTGTATCATGGCCACAAAGTGCTGGAAGGTGCCTATCCCCAGGAACTGCAGGACTGCCACCAGCTTCACCAGTGGGGGCACAGCTGTACGGATATTGATCCTGCTCCCTGTGTCTTCCTGGATAGTGGCAAGAAGCTTGGTGATGATCTCCCTGTTGAGGCAGTAAAGGGTGACTAACTAGATGTCGCTGAGGGCCCAGGGTGATGGTCTGACCCTGGGGATGGGTGCTCGCCTTGCATGGATGGTTCTCCTCCTCCATCTCCCCCCCTGTAGTCCCTGTGCCCTGACCTGGTTGTCCAGCATCTCCAGGCCCAGCCACAGCATGAGCATCTGCCTGTCCCAGCTCGCAGAAATTGTGTGTGTCTTATGTAGCCCCCTGGTGTGTATTGGTTGCACATGTGGCTTCATTTCGGGCACCTGTGTTCATTTACCTCCAGCTGGAGGCTGGAGGTAATTCTCAGCAGTATAAGCACTGGTTTTTGGCGATAATACCTCCGTACATGCACTTGTTATACAGCCGTAATTGCGCTTTGTGTTATTGGTGCTATTAGCTGTGATAGCTCCGGCTGTAATAGCGCTGGCTGTAATTGCACCGGTACATTTTGTGTACACCGGTATTTGCACCGACTTGTAATCTGGTGGATTGTTATTGGTGGTGCTAATTCGGTTACCACCGGATTTGAGGGCTACCACCCAACTCTTGATGAGGCCCAATAATTTCACTTTATTAAAACAAACTACTACAGCATCAACAAAACCCCAATGCATATGCCTTTTCTACTTCTCTTCACAACTTCAGTACTCCTTAACCTGTAAATAAGAAATTACTCAACTAAACCAATTGCCTGCACTATGCGTAACTCTCTCTAACAACATCTGCCGCTTACTACCAAACCCTCTGCTCTAACGCAGATGTGCCACTGCCCGCTCACTCCCTATTGGGTAAGTGGACCTAAAATCTATGACTACTACAGCCAATCGCCCTCCACCTCTTCAGGGTGTGTCCTATACACCATAAAAATAATCCCTACCCCTGGGGGATCATGCACAGGGACACTCACGTATCCTTCTTCAGAGATTTTTGAGTCTTCCCGACCCCTGAGTCTTTCTTTAAAGGCCAGTACCCCCTTTTGAGCTCTTAGGACTGGTCTGCAAACACTGTGCGGTACTCCCCCCAGGAGAACGGCTGTAAATCCCACGTGTGGTCGGGAAAACTGGACTCTCCGTACAGGCCACCAAAAATGTACTGCAGGTTGCCTCAGAACTCACCAGTAAACATTCACACAAAATGCAGAACAGAACTGCATGAAAGGTGCTGTCAAAGATACGCCCCTGAAACAAAAGCTTTTATAATCATTCAAACAAATTAGCATCAAACTGTATTGCAACATTAGGTTAGTCCTCCATGTGAGGCTTATTGGTAGAACTACGTAATTATCCTATAGTGGGACATACATTATCCTAAAATAATTGGGTCCTGCAAATCTTACCAGACCACCCTCAACCACCTCTGTGACATCACAGTCCGACCCACAATTCCCACATCATAGTCCCAAAACATTGAGACATTTGAGATGATCAGGAGATCGTTATTCATCTGCCACCGGTCATCTCCCTCCGTTTCTTATTGGAATGCAACCAATCATGACAATGGAGGAG
Organism: Ambystoma mexicanum; assembly: GCF_040938575.1. Classification (NCBI taxonomy): domain Eukaryota; kingdom Metazoa; phylum Chordata; class Amphibia; order Caudata; family Ambystomatidae; genus Ambystoma; species Ambystoma mexicanum. The sequence goes on from NC_090932.1 coordinate 723,436,269, forward strand.
CCGACAAGTTACTGTTTTAATGTTGCATCTTAGGAACCCTTTGAACCCCTTCCCAGGCTCACATGTCCAAAGGGGCAATTTGAAACTGCCATGGGGCATTTTGAAACCATCAGTAGACCAGTTTTACAAACTAATAGGCCTTTCCATGGCCCCCATGAGCCTTGAAATTATCAAAGGCTGTTAATTTCTTACTGTATGATGCTGGGAATGTGTAGTTTGCAATGTGCTGCCAGTCTCTGCGGCTACTAAGCAAATTAGTAAAAGGTGAATTTGTTTCTTAGTGAAAAGCAAGCTCTGAGGCCTGTTTACAGTGCCTCAGTCTAATGTTAAGCCCTGTATACTTACCTGTAACTCAAACGTTATTGCCTATAAGTTATTTGCTTGAAATGCAATTATTTAAGGAATTCTCCAGCCTAGTGCATAGAACTGTGTGGCTATCAACAAAGCCCCCTCTCTTTTTAGTGGGCTAATCCTGTAGCTGATAAGTTTCTGACTTTTTTACCGCACTAAACTTGCATTTTTAACAAAGGGTCAAGCACTTATGAAGTAAAGTCACATATTCTAACAAGGTTAGATTAATGTTCTCACGGGTGCAAAATTGCAAACAGGGTACGCCCAAGTACCCACCTCACATGCATGAAAAAGATGCGTTAAAACACGTCCATGAATTAAACATGTGATATTCACGCTGGTTGCTCCTCTACTTGAGGGCAGAATACTGATCGGTCCGGCACTGGATTTTTGAACTGCACAATGTTTCTAAACCTGTCATGAATATATGGTGAAACATTCAAAATTCTGCAATGGTTTACCCCTAGAGATGGCACTTGGTCCTGAAATGTGTAGGGCAAAGAATTAAATCCTTACATTTAAGTGTTAAATAGTTGATAGGGTGCTTGCTAATAATGTATTATTTACTATATTTCTCATTCTTTAATGATAGTTTTCTGTACTAGACTTTTAGTTTGTTTTGTAAAATTGGCTTAAATTCCATTGGCGAAACTTTTGGTGGCCATGACTTTCTTTCAAAATGTGATATAAACACTGTTTGAAATGTATTAAGAGTGTAAGGATGTCAATCATTTGCTTGACTCTGATTTATACAGTGTGCATTTGCATGCTAAGTGGTTTCCGTCCAGACATCTTTTTCATCTTTTAGATAAAGGGATCATGCAGGACTGAATTTCTTGCGTAGTTTCTTCCTGCAGCAAACATAATGGTCTTTTCTTTTCCTTCTTTCTATTTAAAATCGATCTCCCGCTCTATGTTTGATTGTCTTTGTTTGCTCATTTGTTGTGTGACCACCAGCAATGAAGAGCTCTCTGGGACTTCGAAGCTCATGGCACTACCATCTCAGTGTAATTTTTTCAGTTAGTCCAAACATATCTGGATTTTGTCTGATATAATTAAATAGCCTGAACTTGTATGCTCACATTACATTGAATTCTGGAATTTGTAGACATTTATTTATAAATTGTACAGGAATGTAAAATGACAAGTAACCAATGTCAGGACTTAAAGGACATGATTTGTGATCTCTGTTTCATCCTAATTGTATGATCAAGAGTGAAAAGTAATAGCTGGGTGATGAAAGTTGGCTGTGGGTCCTCATTATTATTGTTAGAATTGCCACACTCAGCAGTTATTTTGCATGTACAGTTGTCATTAAGATATGTAGTTTCTTGGCTCTGAATGAGATCCTTTGAATAGTTGAGTGGCTTCTGGTTTATTTGCTTCTTTCTTCCCACCTATGATTGTCCTTTGGCGAAAATGCAGCACCTGAAACAACCAAGATAGACTACGCATTCTGTATCCACTAACTTTGCAGAGTTATTTTGCACCTGAGACAGGAGATGTATGTGTTTTACTGGACAAGTGTACCGTGGTGCACACATTGAAAGGATAGGGTGTTGATTACAGCTTTTTCTCTCAATTCAGCATACAGTATATTACAGTTCAATAAACCGTTTATACCTACAGCACAAGGGTTGTCATTCAGGTTCAATGGTGGCATGTCATTTCAACGAGAATTACATATTTCGATAATACCAACTGAATGTAGGTAAGTAAGTTACTTTGTCTCTATTTATTCATATATTTATTTGTTTATTTATTTGCTTATTTATTTGATTTTATCAATGGATGGGTCATCATGGGATGAAGAACTGAGGCAGGATATGTAAAATTGTACTGCTCTTTTCCTTGTGAAATCTAAAAGTTAGATGCCCGGTTTTCTCTTGGGAGCCTTTGAAGTGAGAGTTTTATTTTAATGAAGAACTTGACCTTGTATTGTGTTTTGGTCAGGACAGGCCTGTGTCATGGGCGGCACAGAGCTATGAACACAAGGGTGCCTTACAGACATGGACACCTCAAGGGACACTCCCCAGGCTTATTTAGTGGGGTGTTAATAGGAGCAACACAATTGAGGCAGCCTCAATATCAGGGAGACTGGAGTACCTGTTAATGTGGTGTTTAATGCTGGCAGAACCATAAATGGCTAATCTTTAAATGGTATTTAAATGGTAGTAATTATAGTTTTTTCCAATGTACAATTTTTGAAAGTGGGAACACCCCCTCCTTGTCCTTATTACTGCCCCTTTGATATGGGTTTGATTTCTTATTGATATGGAATTTGATATCAATTCATTTTTTATATCAAAATGTTTTGATATCAAATTGTATATCGATATGATATCCATTTTATATAAATGGCTACATAGAGTGTGTTTGAGTACTTTGATACGGTTTGATTTAAAGTTTATATCAAAATGATATAACGTGTATATCAAAATGTTTTTAATATGGGAGAGCGCGTGTGCGCTGTTTCTTGGTCGAGGACAAAGTGAGTTGTGAGGAGTTAGATGGTAAGTGTTAAGGTTTGGTGATGCGGCGATGACACAGGAGTGGGTGGTGCTGCATGTGTGAGTGTTTGATCAAGATGGAATATAAAGCTAGGCAGATTGGGTGACGATTATAAATCTAGGCTCACTAAATGACGTCACAACTTGATAGGGGTTTTAGAGAGTTTGAATATAATTCTAGCTGGATTGCCTGACAAGATTTTATATGGATTCAATATAAAAAGGAGGGTGTTATGCATGCCATTGTTGGTGAGGAGGGGGCAGACATGCCCAGGCATGTATGTTTGTAAGGACCATGGAACCACTGAAAATAGAAGCTGATAAAACAAGTGTAATGTTCCAGCGCCTATGGGAAATGTGAACGGGTGGATAGCGCGGGCACAGTTGTGTGCTTTGGTTATTTTAAAAATGATTAGTAGAACCTTATAGAGCGCTTGCTAAAGTTAAATGGGCCAGCAAAATGATTTAAAACTGTTAAAGGCCTATGCGCGGCTGTGGGCAATGCATTTCCCCCATTTCAATAAATAAAAAGCTCCAAGTGCTTGTAAAAAACTTAATTACATGCATTTGTGCTGAGCTGAAAGACAGTGCACTGCTCACAGCGTAGAAGATAGGGGACAGACCATGGATCAGGGCTCTTGTTCTGCTGGGGATTTGACCAAGTATTTTAATTAGGAGTGACGAAATGACACTATCAGGAGACACAGAGCTGAGTATCGCGGGCTCATACAATATAAAGAGATAATATCAAACATTTAAAATGACGGGGCATTCATGATAATGCCCCAGGGCCCCGCAGATGCACATCTCCTGAAAAACACAGAACTTTAAATAGCTACTAGAATAGCTGGGACACATTGGCAGTGTCGAGGGATCCTGGGCTGAGAGGACAGCCCGTGAATCTGGGCTCTTGTTATGCATGGGGGGTTTAACCAAGTATTTTAATTAGGTATGACAAACTGACACTGTCGGGAGACCCACGGTTGAATATTTTCAGCTTACACAATCTAACGAGGTAATCTCAAACATTTAAAATGATGCAGCATTCATGATAATGCCCCAAGCCACAGCACGTGCACATTTCCTGATAAACACAGAACTTTAAATAGCTATTAGACTAGGTGTGACAAATTGGCAATGTCAAGAGATCCAGGGCTGAGTATCACATGCTCACACAATCTAAGGAGACAATGTGGGACATTGAAAATGATGTAGGACTAATGGTGTCAGCTGAGTGTTACATGGGAAAAAGAACTACAAAGCCCCTTCTACAAAGATGTGTAACTTGTTTGATAAAAGAGGGTCCCCTGAACCATTGTTACAGCACCGGGCATGCACAACTGGATGTGTGAGGTACAGCCACCCCTGCGAATGTGAATAGCTAACACAACAGACCCAGCCCTCAGCAGGAGATGGCTTACCGGGCCAACCGTGAGCAGGAGAGGGCTAATGCTCGAGACATTTGGAATCAAGGCGTTGAACAACACAGGGTGAATAAGGTAAACAACATTGCTCGGAGGCGGGTTGGCTGATATTTTTCAAAAGGTGTTTCTGACACCAGGGCATTGTGCTTTTAAAATGTGAAACGGCAGAGTTAGGCCTAATTAATCTGTGTTAGGAGGTATTGACAGCTCCCCACTGTGGGAAAGATAGCTACAGACAACGAGCGTGACATTTGTAATGTAAAGGCATGTGTTTCTCTGCAGGCCTTGAAATGTTCTACTGTTTTAGAGGCTTTTGTGGGGGGACAGAATTAATTACCAACCACTAACCAAATACCTTGTATTTTGTTGCAAGCAACGGTTGTGAGTATGTTTTTTAAATATCTGCAAGGTAGTTCACAACACTCTACTTCAGTTAAGCGATGCAGTATTTGAAAACATGGCTTTTGAGAGCTTTAGCTATTTCTGGTATGGGGTGTTTAAACTACAGATCCATCTGTGCTAAACAAGTCAGTTTGCATTGTTCACCAAACTTAGATAGCACACGGCTGGATATTCTACTGCTAGCCGCTGCAGCTCTCATCCTATCGCACAGCTTTTGTTGTCAATTACGCACTAATCAAGTGATCCCGACTCACATTTCTGCAGGCTGTATTGAACATTTACAATAGCAAAGTTGGAATACATTTTGATAAAGTTAGGGTCAATGATGTTTCAGAAGATAGCACAGCGTGTTAAGCACATACTGCAGAATATTGTGTTCATGTGTATTATTAGAATCACAAATTCCAGCAAAGTGTGAGTGTGTGTGTGTTTGAGTACGTGTCTGTGTGTGCGTCAGTTTTTGAAACACAAATGTGCATTATATATGTAATACTGTATGTTAAATATTTATTTGAACATTGCTGCTCTTTCAAATTTGCTGGCGAGCACAGTTGACCATCAGAGACAGTGCGACCATTTGGACCATTAGGGCATGTGTGACCATTTGGACCGTTAGGGACTGGGTGGCCATTTGGGCCATTAGGGACATCCGCCGTATTGCAGCGGCAATCCTACGGCTGTCCCTACCGGTCCAAATGGCTGCACTGTGCCTGATGGATACACAGTCGCTACTGTGTTTTCTTAACTGTGTGTCATGATTTTAAAATATAAAGGCGGCTTAAATAAAAGAATGTTCAGTTTGTAAATGTGTATAGGACACCCACCTCCCCCCTGGATGACTCGATCATGGCAGGAATCACCCTCCCCACTCTTAGCACGGTACAGCTGAACCTACTGGCGAAGGAAATCACAGAGGAGGAGGTGATGGCAGCCATGTCTGGACTCCAATCCGGGAAATCTCTGGGTCCAAATGGCTTCCCGGTGGAGCTATGGCGGAAAGTGGGGGCAAGTGAAATCGCCCTGCACCGGCTACGCATATACCAGAATGCACGGGACCAGGGCTCCCTACCCCCGGACCTTAGTGAGGCCACAATAATAGTACAGCCTAAGGCGGATGAGCCCCTTGAGGTCTGTAGTTCGTACAAACCTATCTCGCTCATAAATAGTGAAACAAAAATCTTAGCAAAGGTACTGGTGGACCGACTGCAACAAGTCATTCCATCATTGATCCACCCAGACCAATGTGGTTTTATGCCCCAGAGATCAACTCGCATTAACCTCTATAGATTACACTCAGCTTTGGAAAGGTAGCCTTCAGAGCCCACTCGCACTACTTGCAGTTGACTTCGAAAAAGCCTTCGATGCAGTGCATTGGGAGGCCATTTTGGAAATAATGCACCGCATGGGTTTCGGCCATCAATTTATCAGCTGGGTGAAGCTCCTGCCCGAGTGCAAGCACGAAAGTCAATGGCTGGCAATCGGACCCTTTCATCTTAGGAAGGGGCACGAGGCAGGGCTGCCCCCTGTCAGCTATGATCTTCGCAATCGCCATAGAACCCCTTGCAATACTGCTGAGAGACACAGCGCTATGGGAGGGCTTCCGATGGTCAAATACGTGGGAGGACAAAGGGCCTCATTACAACCCAGGCGTTAAGGGTTTAACGGTGCCGTCGGCGCTGTTAACCCTTAACGCCTGATTACCATTTTAACGCCTGCTTTTAGCAGGCGTTAAAATGCAAGGCGCTAAAATGGGAATGGGGAAGGGTAAATGGGGAATGGGGATTTACCGCCCCACTCACCTTGGAATGGGGCGGTAAATCCGCCATCCACCATGGTGTAAACAGAGTTTACACCATGGTGGTAAAGTAGGGAACTTACCGCCTGGGTTGTAATGAGGCCCAAAGTCTCACTGTATGCAGATAATTTGTTGATTTACTCAAAGGACCCGATCAACTCCTGTCCCATAGTTACGCACATGCTAGAAAGATACAGAGCCTTCTGCGGCTTACGCATCAACCGGTCAAAATCTACACTATTCCCAATAGGAGGGGTGAACGTCACAATACCAACAAATTGCCCTTACCGTATTGAAACAGACAATTCAGGTACTTAGGGGTACAGATCATGAAAAACCTTACAGACTACATTCCCATGAATATACACCCAATCGTAGCGAGATTCTTGGAGGACACCCGTCACTGGGTCTCTCTGCCACTAACGCTGCTAGGCAGAGCAGCCCTCTTCTAAATGATTGCTCTTCCTCAATGCCCGGCTACACATCCCAAAGCATGAATTTCTAAAAATTGATTGCGTCCTCCAGAAACTATTATGGTGCGGAGGTCACCCATGTATAGCACTCGCTACGCTTCAAAGATCCATCTGGGAGGGAGGCATCAGACTGCCCAGAATACAAAGATATTTTTGGGCCAGTCAGATGGCGGTGGTGAATGACTTTGCCACACATTAGAACGATAAACACTAACAGCAGAACGCCACCTTTGTAACACTTGTACCGCGATCTGAACAGGGGAACGCCCCCTTCCATGACATCACAGCTAAAATGAACCTGGGGAGAAACACATAAGTAAATGAGATGGGACATGAAAAGGACACCCGTACAACCACTGTGGAACAATAGATGCCTTCCAGAAATAAGTAAGCTCCCCAGATCGTCTGCCTGGAAATCACAAGGGATAGCAAAGATTGGAGATGTTGTGCGAGAAGGAAAGATGGTCTCATTTGAAACTCTGCAGTCCGACTTCTCCCTCCCACTTACAGAACTGTACCACTACACTCAAATGAAACACGCACTGCAACCCTACCTCCTGAACATCAGCAATATGCCTGAATGCACCCCGGTGGAACGCAACATAGTCCTGGAACAAATTAAACACACAGTCACCTCAACCATGTACAACGCAATCACATCCTTTGCCACACTGGAATTAACCAGCCTGAAAGCCAGATGGGAGTGTGACGTGGGAACATTACAACCAGGGGACTGGAGGTAGCCATATCGTCCAAGCTCAGACTGGTCCAGCTTAAGATCCTACATTGCACTTATTACCCGAGGGTGGCACTCTTTCGATGGGGTAGCGCTTCAGAGCTTCAGATTCACAATGCTTGCGTTGCAAACACCAAGAAGGTACCTTCTTCCATATCTTATGGGAGTGTGTCAACATACAATAGTACTGGCAGGCATGCTGCGATGGGTTGTTAAGGGTCATGGGCAAACCAATATCGAGAGAACCAAAACAGCTGTTGTTAGGGGTAGATGATGAAAGCGATCTGTCACGATACGAGAAGTTATTTTTGTCAACTGCCACGGCAGTACTCAGAAGGGACATTGCACGGTTGTGGGGATCAGAGACGATACACAGCTACGAACAATGGGCTACATATGTGGACGTATGCGCTGCAATGGAACACAGAGTGTACACTGCAAGAGGGTGCCCTGATAAGGCACACAAAATTTGGCAGAAATGGGAGGACGCCCACTGACTGGTTTAATGCTTCCCTGAAAGGCCATACCCCCAGGAGAGTGAAAATCATATATATGTGTCAGATACACCACCCAAAATTGCCAGCGGCATTGCTTTTCATGACCCCCTTTTAGTGCTTGATGGTGCTAGAGGGCTGAGGCACCCTCTCCTTTTGTTTAGTAGCAAATGTAATGTTTGTTCTTATATGAAAACTCAATAAAATGTTTGATAAAAAAAATGTTACACAACGATACTCTCCGATACAAATTTCGACATATCATCAATTACCTGATAAACAGCCTGTATTTCAATGCGTCGATAGGCATACATTCATAATAGAGAGACGGTGGATAAAAATTCATAAAACTCCCTGTCAAACAGCCATTGTCCTTTGACGCATCGAAGCCATCTTGCAGGTTGGCTATATTTACTCGCAACGTGTTTACCATCAGCAATCTTAAATCAGCTTGACCTCCTTTGTGATGCTTTTGCCAGTAGTTATCCATTAGTCAGTGATTGATGTCGATGCAGATGTTTACAATGCATAAAATATTGAAACATTTCCTTCTGTATATCACATTTGGTGATTCCAGATAACACAGCCGCCTTGGACATAGAGTGGCCAGACGAGCTTCAAGTAGATCCAGTAATAATCGCTGTACACAGCAAGCGGCTGGTTTACACATTAAATGATCACTTTTCAGTAGGTGTTCATTTTTTATTTCCTGTAGATATGCGTAAATATATATGAAAACATCCATAGGCTCAATCCTCATAGGGCAGTTTACGGGGCTCCATGCACATTGCTCTACCCTAGTGTTTTTGAGGTACTTTGTCCCCCCACTTACGAACTGTTTTCTCGATAATGCATCTAACACACCGGACACCCCATCTAAATTGCTTCATTTTCAAAAGGGGGTTATTTGCCGTTTGTATAGCCCACAATGTTTTAGATACGTATCGCTCAGACCCTATGCCGACCCTTAGATGTGTCAACTACTGCGTCAACCTCATCATTTCTATAATGTGTTTAGAACTCAGCATGTGACATATTTTACGTATGGAATCATCTGCGTAAGCTTTTTCCAAACACTCATGAGCATCCGTAGAGGATCATCAATTTTGTGCCCCGAGCACCATCTGTGAAAGTGTTATTTTAAACATGTTTTCACAACAATGGCCGTAATACCATCGATGGCCATAATATCGATCCAGGTCACAGCTGTTGTGGGTGTGTCAGCTTTAACTCTATTGATATCCATTAGTGAAACACAGGTCTTACACAAAATATTTTCAGAATCCCTTACATTTTCAATTTGGATTGAACAGCAAACAAAATAAATATTGATAGTTTCTCCTACAGCCTGGTTCTTCTAAGAATGTAAACAAAACCAATATGCATTGTTTTAACTATGGCTACTTCTTATGCCTTGTAAAATACACCCGCCCACTTCAGCACATACCTACCGGATAGGAGAGCGGTATATATCCGGGTTGTCTGACCCTGTGTCACCATCGTGGTCTTAAGCCAGCCCTTTCAATCAAATTTTATACTAACATTATATAATGTTTATATACGAGGAATCGTTTTGATATCGAGAAATTTTGATATAAAAAATGTATTGCGATATAAAAATAACCAGTAATAATTTGATATAAAAAATGATATCAGAAAAATATCCGATATCAAAAAACATCTGCTATAAGTGTTGTAAAATGATATCAAATACATATAAAATCATATCGGCGATCCCCCTAGTATTATATTCAAACTCTCTAAAACCCCTATTAAGTTGTGACGTCATTTATATTCATAAAACTCTTAGCACCGCGTGACGTAACCCAATCTGCCTACCTTTATATTACATCTCTATCAAACTCTCACACATGCAGCATCACCCACTCCCGTGTCATCACTGCGTCACCAAACCCTAACACTCGCTGTCTAACTCCTCACAACTCACTCTGCCCTCAACCAATCAACAGCGCACACGTGCTCTCCCATATTAAAAACATTTTGATATACCCTTTATATCATTGTGATAGAAACTGTATATCAAACCGTATCAAAGTACACAAACACACTTTATGTAGCCATTTATATTAAATGGATATCAAATCGATATAAAATTTGATATCAAAACATTTTGACATAAAACATTTATTGATATGAAATGCTATATCAAAAAGAAATCAAACCCATATCAAAAGGGGCGGGAATAGGGACAACCAGGGAGCATTCCCACCTGTCAAAACTGTAACATTGGAAAAAAGGCCCCCTCCCCCTATAACTACTAATTGTATTCGATCAAGCAATGATCCAGCTAATTAATTTGTTCTCACGCACCCACCGTTACCCCAGAACCCCCTGTGTAGCATGACAACTCTTTATGGCTGCTTTGTTGGGATGAACAAACAGTCAGTTATTGTGAATTTCAATGGTATCGTAGTGTAATCATGTTCATTAGTACTCTTACTGCTCTCTCAGCAGCGGTTAGGCCCATCAGCCAGTGATGAGTGAGAAGCTGAATTAACTTTATGGCACTGGATATGCTATTTGCAGATCCACCAACGAAAATTAACTAATGCCATTTCTATTACGCTGTCCGCAGTCTATTAGCACACCAGTGGAAAAGCCAACCCAGAGAAGTGAAATTTCAAGTATTTGGATGAGTGGTGCAACAGGGAGAGCAGCAGTTCTATATACAATACCTGCTCAGGCATGTAGTCTCTGCCAGATATGTACCGATATCTAGCTTTGTGCTCTTAAAGCTGTGCATGATGGGACTGCCAGATATGTGTCTACTTTGTTTTGTGCTATTAGCGAAGTGCATGTGTAACTTTGAATATTTGTACACAAGTGTTGTGCTCTTAACGCAGTGCATTTGTAATTTTGTAGAGTGTTCCCTTTTAGTATGAAGCACTCGCCACCCTACTCTAGGTTAAAGTTACCTTGTAAATTAAATCACATTTGTTCATCTTTTTGGTTTTTTTCGGTCTAGTTCAGTAGTCATAGTTGATTCTGCTCGAACTGTTCAATTCATCAAAACTTAACATGAGTTATGCTTCATCCAGAGTATTTGACAAATGATCCGTTATGTCAACAACCGAAAGTGGATGTCCTTTTTACAGACGAGACTGCCCTTGCCCTCAAAACGTTTCATCTAACGGCAATTAGGAGGAAAGGAAATTACTCCAGTAAGCCTTGTGTAAAGCACCCTGAGAAGATACATGTTTGGGGTGGCATCTAACAAAAATGGCCTACTCCAAGGGTAACTGAAACATGTCCATCAGCCCACCAAGAAGGCAGAACTGATCGACAAGATCATTACATTTTTGTTCAAGGTGCTAACGCCTGACACCTGCCTGAAGACTATAAAACACATCAAGAAGGTCTTTCAGGTCGTGCTTGAGCGGAATGGTAGAACAACACACGTAAATGGAGTCGTGTTTTTGGTTTATCGACATTATGGTGCGGCAAATCTAGAGTACTGCACTTGTACCTTTACTGTTGTTTCATTACAAAGTGTACAATGTAATGAAAAACAGACACTGGCACTTTATTTGCTATTATTTTCCTAATCTTATGGCATCAGCACTTGTGCAGCACTGAAGATACTGTAGATCAGTGATACTCATTATACACACTGCTTTAAAATGGCTCAGGAACCAAGGGTGGGCCCAGTGCGACCTAAGAAGTGGCAGGTATGGCTGTTTACCAGGGAGAGGTCCATGGCCACTAGAGGGGCTGCCAATTTGCTGTGACTGGGGAGTGAGATATGCATGATGTGCAGGTGGAGGAAGTGCAAAGCTGTTAGTGTGGGTGAGGGAGCAGATGATGGGGCAGCAGATGTGGGTGAGGAGCTAGGTATCAAGACGCCAGTCCCAGATTATCAAATAGGCAACATAGGCACCAGCCTATGGGCCCTACTCTATTTAGGGGCCTCCGAGACAATGGATCAAAATATAGATTTGATCTTCAAAGAAAATTACAAACAAGCGTGCTTAAATTGTTTCGAAAAGATAGAAAAAAATGAACTAAAAGAAACTAAAACTTTACATTAAAGACTCCATAGAGAAAATACTGTATCAATGCAATACACTCATTAACAACGTAAATTACATAAACCAGAGACATCAGATTCACATAACATCTCCAAAAGCTCATCTTCTGGCAGCTGTCAGTTTGTAAAAGAAATCCGGTACAAACTCTGTAGGTGTAATGTACACACTATAATACAACTGGTTTCTTAAATTTGATGGTTGGGAAAATTAAAAACATATTTGGAGATAATTTGCGAGGTGGCCCATGAAATTTCAACTGCCTAGGGGCCTCCACAGGGTTTAATCTGGCACTGACTGGAATAGTGTTAGATAACAGTATTACGGTCAAAGGGGACAATCCATGGGTTCTGTGGAGGGTAGATTTTACCAGTTGTCAAGGGGGGTTACTAGGGAAGGGGGCTTTCCACGGAGTGGGGACCAGAGATTTAGCCCTTCCAAAAGGAAGAACTTGTTGATTCGATGTATCTTTGAATCTTGCATTTACAAAGGCGAAGATAATCATACTCAGAAGAAGAGGCAGCCTGGACTTGTTATCAGGGACATTTTTTTAACCCACTCGTACCACTGCTGATACTGCTCAAAGGTCTCCATTTGTTTGAATAGTATCCATGGCATATCACCTGGACAGTGATTACATGTATAAATAATCCCTTGCTCATCCTCAGCAAAAATGATTTTCAGGAGAAGTCCAAAAATGTGGGGCCAACACTGTTCTGCCATTGAATCATGCATCAAGGCTAGTTGGGCAATAGGGCTTTCAGGAATGGACAGAACACAGGGTGTGCAGACAACGGTACTAAAGAAGGGATGGTGGTAAGACATTCTCGATGTGGGGGGTGTTGTGTTGGGCAACAGCGAGCTGTTGTCTCTCGAAAGGATGGGAGAAGGTGGTCTCAAAGATGGGGTCAGGGTTACAGTCAACATCATCCCCCTGATGCTCCTCAATTACAGGCCACTGTAGCATAGTTAAAGCCCCCCTGTGATCTTCCCCATCATAGTTAGATGGTCCTTTCTTGTCCGCACTTGATGTCTCAGAATTCTGAACATCCTCCTGAAATGTGCCAACTCCGAAGCTATCCGCTGAAATTTCAGTGCCGAGCATGCTAGTGGCTGAGATGGCAAAGGTGAGCCCTCAGTCCATTTCCATGGTCTAAAAGAAACACAAGATAAGGAGAATGTAAGCCTAATGTGCATTACAAAGAGCCATTTCAGAGGAACTGCACACTGTAAATACCCTAGCCATACCTTTTGTATTGGTATATTATGGTAATTACATACTTTTATTTTTTTTTAAACATATCCTGTCGCAGAACAAAGCAGCCTCATTGTAGATGTTTAAGCCAGTGTTGAGATTCTAAGTAAAAGATAACATACAGTGAGACATTTTACAACAAACTACAGCAACTAGTGCAACTGAGGGCACCACAGATGTCTTTATGGGAGGGCAAAAGGGGCACATGCCCCTGGCCCACCCCCTTTGGGTGGGTGGCACACGGCTTTTTGATGCAAAAAAGTTAGTACACAGTATTACTAAAAATAACACATACAGTGATGTTGTGCAGTGTGCAGATTGCTCTGAGCCTGCTATCCGGCTATTGTGAACGAGTGCCCTCCATTCTGATCAATTTATCATGTAATGCTTTCTGTGTTAACCGTTGGGCCAGGATGGTTCAGACAATAGTTCAGTGTTGGCACCTGCTTTTTGTGGCACAAACCTATGTTGTCCATCACGGGAAGGCGTTAAATGTCCACCTGCTCAAAGCCTACACTCCATCAGTACCTTCAAAACCCTAAGACTGCCTTCTCTTACAGTGCTTCTGGACAGTACAGAAAGTAAGCAGGTGTTCCTGCAAAGAAAATGACAAGGAGGTTATATTTCCCATGGCAGTGTGAAAAACAGAGAGGAAGAGGGAGAAGGAGAGGTGAACATGAAGTAGAATGCGAAAGAGAGTATGTGAGAGTGAAAAAGAGAGATACTTTAGTGTACTGTTCTGCCCCACACAGTAAACATAAAATGTACTGATTTCTATGCTGAGAACCTTCTCCTTGTAGACAGTCCTGGCAGTTATCACAATCTCTGACACCTCTCGCTTCCGAACTACGGGCCGTGTGTGCTTGGGAAGGGCAGGGCAACCGAGATATGTGTTGTTGAACCCCGATTTCCTTTGGGCATTATGAATGTGCCTTCTGTAGAATGTGTCAGTGTTTTATCTTGAGTGATTCTCTGGAGTCAAAAACGAGGAAGCAGTAAAGTTCCAGGAAGAGTGAGAAAGCTAATGCAGCACAGCCTTTTAAGGGTGTGATGAGCACACATTGAGCATATGCATGCTAATTGCACAACACAGGGGGTAATTGACAAACCAACATTTTCAGAAAAGCCCCTGAACGTCTTCATTTGGAGCAACATTTTAAACAAAAGTTCAAAAGAGAGTGTGGCACTTTTGCAAACATCATATTGCAGTGCCAGTATTTTCATACAGTATGTGTAGCAAAGCAGTTACAGTATCAATGGGTGGGTGGAAGGATTGCAGTGCAATATAAACATGTGATCTTTGGCAAACATTATTCCTTCTGCGCTCTTCTGTTCTGTACCAATGCATTGCTTGCCATATTAAACATATCATGAATTAGTGTCTTGTAAAGACAGTAGCAAGCTGCATTGTCTTTTCTCAAAATGGATCACATTGCAATCAATTGCCTGCCCTCTCCTCTATAGGCACACACTGTAGTGGTATTTGTAAAAGAAATCGCTTTGATTTGTGCACTGGCAATAATGATCTTTGCCCAAATGATGGTATTTCCCTCATGTTGGTAAGTACTTTTGTGATGATAGATTGGAAAAAAAAGAGCTTATGCATCTCCAATCGTTATGTACTCTAAGAGGGGGTTGTGCTAGACCTTATACAGCCAAGGAACACGGTTTCTCCGCTGTCCGAGTACTGTACATGTCTCGCCACTGGCAGATTCCACTCTGCAACCTTCACTAGGCGAAAGTACTTCTAATGTTCCCATCTCATATCTGCTTGCTTCGCAAAGGTCGCACACTGATGGGTTGTGTCCACTGTGCTTTATGTAACTCTTTACTGGGCCGAACCGGAAGGCAAGAATTAACTGTATAGGGGCCGGACCGCAAAGGAAGCATTAACTGTATATTTGCACTACGAGAGAGAATGGCCACTAAAATGGATACTTTGCACTGAACACAACGCTTGTAGTTCATTGTTTAAGTTTGATTAACTCTCACCGACAGGATGTTGTGATGCCCCAGGTTGGGGGCGTTGTCCCGTTATTACAGCCGGGTGGGTGGGTTGGTTGCTTGCTACAGTACTGATTAACACATCACCTTCAATTGAATGAGCCTACAGTATGGTACCAGAGGAATATGACAATATGACATTGGATTGACACCCCATCCAGAGCCATAGAACGCTAATACTGTCAGGTGATTTCCCCAATCATACTTCAGGTAATTGGCGCTCTTCTGTGGGTGCTCTGGTATGCAATTTCCAACTGGGGTGTTTTCTGGCACGTGGTGATGCTTCCGCTACAAATAGGAGACGCTGCAGCAATCCTTTCAGCTGATGGTGTCCAAAAGCTGTTCTCACTAGAATACTACTGCTATCAGATTGCTCTGAGCATCATCACCTGCCCTACAGTATCTATTGCAGCACGCAGTCCAGTGTCATTCATTGTCAGTGGCTAATGGAGTACCGCATTGTGAAATGCCAGAAGAACCTCTTGTTCTGGATTGTTGTCCTGATATATGTGTTACTGATATGTTACCTGTTTTGGTGATCTTATGTTTGTGGTGATGTTTGAAATGTGAACACTTCCCTACGGGGCCTGGCTCAGACTTTATCAAACCACGACAATAAATAGATACATTGCTGCGTGGCCAGCAGAGCTCCCTCAGCACCCAGGTTTTAGCTTGGGAAATCTTGGCAAGAGCCAAAATGCTTCAGGGAGATCAGGTGTGGACTCAGAAAGATGGGGATTGCGAGGCCGGCTGCCTTGTTGAGGAATTTAAATTGAAGGCACGTTGGGGAAGGCAGTGCTGCCTCTGATGCATGGCCAGTGACCTGGGAAACATCATACTGCTCTCTGGTGTGTGTACTGCACAGGAGTTGTCCTTTTGGAATGAGCACGGAGGTGCAATAATGCAAGAATTACAGTATGCATTAAAATAAAACTGTGAAAAGTGGCCATTACCACAATACAGCACAATTGCTTTACAGAAAACTGTCAAAAAACATACGGTTCAGTAAGCACAATATGAAATATGCAGTATCACTCCTCTTTTATTGGGGACCAGGCCCGCCCCACCCGACTAAATCCTGTCTGCAATACAGAAGTAAGCATGCTAACTACATGTAATACTGCACCGGCTGCAACACAGAAGTAAGCATACTAACTACATGTAATACGGCACCAACTATTACCAGCACCCTATGGCTTTAGGGCCCGCTTTGTGAATTATCCATAAAAGTACGTAAACATTACATTTAAAAAAAAGTGATTTCAGTAGGTGCATCAAGTTCAGCAATCAATTGATCCGGGTAACCGAATCTATAAGGCGCTCACCCAATTGATTGGGAGCAGCAGACTTATCTTTCCAAATCGATGGCATGGACTAAAGCATCTGTAACTCAGAGCCGCCGTGGCCATTGCCATCATGCAGCTCCCTGAGCGTCTGATCATCTATGTGTTTGAATGGACGGCCATTACACACTCTCCTCCCACTGACATAGCCTCTGTGGCCAACCTATGAAGGCACGGCGTGTGGACTCTATTCAATGGCAAGGAGCCACCCAGTGATAAATTGAGAAAAAGCATCTCGAAAAGGGTGGGTATGGCCGGCGTCGCTGGTAGATTGGGCCAAAGCATTGCTGACAGAGAAGTCAAATACAGATTTGTCACCCCCTAAAAATGGTGAGAATTTAATAAATTCATGACGTACTGTAGTTTACCGTTGAATGGCAGAAGATAAAACATGTCCCTATGTATGGGATTTAATAGGGCAAACCTATTTAAGAAACAACAGAGTGCTGTACAAAGAAGGGGAAGGATATAGAGATAGAATGATGGGGAGAAGCAGGAAGCGTGAGGCTACATATATGGGGTCTTCCCATGAGCCTAGGTGTTATATATATGTAATCTCCACTGATATTTGTTGAACCTGCATATAGTATTCCTCACTTTTGTCGAATGGCAATTTGCTGAATTATTTTTCCCTGGTTCTTGTATAACCCTTTTTTACCACAAAAGTATATATGGTAAGTTTGGGTATGGTATATAAAGGGGGAGAGTGCAAGGGGGCGATGAAGCGGTCTCCCCGTGCTTTATGCGTTAAAAAAAGATGGAAAAACCAACCCAAAAAATGTGGCAAAGTGCCATTCAACACAAAAAAAGTCAAGGAAACACAATAGAACCCTGCATACATTGATGATGACTGGCCTTTCATCCAACACCAATTAAAGACATCCTACGAAAGCTTAAACGGTAGGGTTGTGGGAGCATGCAAAAGAAAACCCTCAAATTAAATATTTATAGTATATGGGGACCCCTGCCCGAGTCCCATGTGAATATGGTGCCCACCAACCAATAGAGGAATTCATGAATTACAGCTGGTAAACTCCATTGCATCAGCTACCATCACTCCTCACATTCCTCATTTTATGAGGTACGTTTAGCTGACATACAGCATTGTTTTTATAATGGACTCCTTGTTTTTCCCCAAGTGAACCTCCTTCCTGAGCGCCTTGTCTTTGGGCCATTAAACGGGTGGTGGATGCATCATACCTCCTGCACTGACCAGGACCACAGGCTTGTCAACACTACTGGGTCTGAGGGTTGGATGTGAGTATGGTACAGAGGCATGGTAGCTGATGTAATAAAAATTACAGGCTATAATCTGGGAATTACCCTCAGCTCCCCTTCCAAGTCACATACCTCAATTTATGAGATTATATCCTCGACAACTGCATACCAGGCATCATGTAAATGAGAGACTCATCACAGAGGTATGCAAAATACAAACTTTATTGTGATCAGCAAAAACACACAGGAGACCTCTGACCCCGGGACAGAAGCACCAATATGAAGTCCCTTGGACCCGGGTAGCCAAACCTTGTAATTGGAGAGGAGAGGAATGCGAAGGGACAAGCCAAATTAACTTCCCTGCAAATATCACTAATTGGGACTCCCATCACCTCTACCCAAGAAGCAGGAATACCAAGAAGGATCTCCCCTAAATGATGGAAGGAAGAGCGTGTTCTGCCAACTTGTAGGCTATCATAGTGGTTATCTTAATTAATCTATTTAGTGTTGGCTTCTGACCCTGCTTATTAGGCCCAAAGGTCACAAAGAGATAATTGCATAGCAAAGACTCCCAGTATGGTCGATGTAGATTAATACTGACCTTCGTACATCTAGAAGGTCCAACTTCCTTTGCTCTTCTTGGCCCAAATAACAACCATTCTAGATCTACAGACTCCAAAGGCTTGAAGAGTGGGGATCTGAGCCTCCAAAACCAATTGAAGTTCCTACTGCGGGAGTCTCCTACAAGAGGGGGAATTCAGTAAGATAAACAATTTAAATAACTTTGGAACAAGATCCTCCAATACCTCAAGACCAACGCTATGCTTCCGGAATGCCTTAATAGTAGCACATTGCACTTTCTGAGTTGTGAGTGCCAACCCCTTATGAAATCTTTCTAATACGAAGTCTAGAATTGTAGAGGAAGCACGCAATAAAGAATGAAGAGCCCTAATCCCACATCAAGACTGAAAGGAACACCAGTAATAGACACATGCCCTGCCTGTATGAGGGTGCCTGGTGCCTTGAACTGCCTGTGCAACCCCAAAATGTGGATTTTGAAGCCCTGCTTCTCAACCTCCCGGCCATCAGTCTGTTGCGGAGCAGCTGCTGCTCTGTTAGTACTACTCAACTAAGAGGATACCAGCGGAAACGCATTTCCTGAGTGACTGATAGTGGCCGCAGGACCAGAAACTAGGTCCTGCTTAGCCAAAATGGGACTTCCAAAATTAAGTGGCTCCTCATCTGATTTGGAAGCACCTGCAAAAACCAGACAAAGGGAGCAAACTCATTAAGCCAGGCTTTGGTCCATCAGAAACTCAATGCATCCGACTGCCATGCCTGATTTTCCGGGAACTTGCTCCAGAAGAGTTTCAACTGAGCACTCTCCAGAGAACTACACAGACCCACCAGAAGTTCCCCAAAGGTCCTGAAAATGTGAAAGAAGACCTAAGAAGTCAGAGTCATTTCCAGCGATGAGGGAAATATTGCCTCAGTTTGTTTGCTTCCCAGTTCAGGGACCCCTGGAGGTGGATAGCAGAAAGAGAAAGCGGATGTTGTTCTGCCCAAGAAAATATCTCCTACATCACCAGGGGCAGACTCTGAATCTGAATCCCTCCTTAGCGATTTATGCATGCTTTTCTTACCCTGTTGTCTGTGCTCCTCAACACTGCTTTGTTCTCCAGAATCATTGGAAAGCCCTAGGGCTCCGAGAACTGCTGACAACTCCTGCCAATTGGATGACTGTGAACTTTTCCAAGGTAACTATCTACCCTGACCAAGAAGGTGTTCAAACTCAGTTGACTGTCAACTGTCCTCGGGAACACTGAAATGGAAAGCTCCTGATTGGCATCATTCTCCTGGTTCCCTGACTCCAACTTTCACTGGAGGCATGATTTGATTTCTGCCAATTACCAGAATCATGTGGCCGTAGCACCCTGATTCTAGATTCCAGGGGCTCAGAACAAGATTGACTAGATGTTTGAGATGGAAACTTGCCCAAGAAACTAGAAAAATACACCTAGCCATCAGTCCCTGAAACTGGAGCCACTGCCTGGCTGAATCCGGTCTGTGGAACAATATCCATGCCCCTCTTCCTCTCAAAGAACCTCTGTAACTGCTCTCTACAGAAGAAGCTACTAAATCACCGAGTGAAGAGCTGGCATTCCGCCACAATCTCTAGGAATCTGAGTTTGCCTAACCCCTGAGGCGGAGGGCGAATAAGTAAACTCAATTTCATAGCCATTGGACACAATCTTGACTGGCCTACGATTGGCTACGCTTGATGAGCAGTTGACAGAAAAAGCCTGAAGTCTTCCTCCGACCGAGGGGGAAGATGAATCTCCGATATAGTCATGATGGCTGTGGTTCCCATGAAGCAGCCACATCAAACCAAGTGGACTTATTCCCTCTGGATCTAGGTCTGCTTTGGCCCTGTCCAAAACCACTGGTCTTATGAAAGGATTTGTTCTGTAGAGGCTATTTTCTTTCCTGCGCCTTTCCTTGCATGGATTGGGAACAGGTATGATCCTCATGAGTCTTCTAAACAATAGCATCCTTCTTCGGCCCATGCCTAAAGGGCATATGAAGCAGTATGTTCTTTTGGCTCTTATCATCCTTCCAATATCAATCGTAGATAATTCAGTGAGTTAACTTTGTCTCACTGCCAGGAAGAAAGGGTGCAGAGATTACATCCTTTGCTGTATCTGACATTAGTTGAGACTCCTGTTAGATATGAAGAAGGATCTCACTGCCGTCTTCTGTCCTCTGCATCAGACCATGCATCTTCTGGAGATGTATAGCTAGTAAATTCCTGCCCTTAATATCATGTTAAAACTGCATAAGATTATTGCGGGACAAATCCACTTTGCAGTTAGTTGAGTGCAGAGATGCCACATCCTATGCAGCCTCCAAAGAGTTTTTCATCAGGCTAGGCAGCAACGCATCCCCACCATGTGTACTGTCAACAAGGGCAGTTCACTGCTTTGTACTGGGTAACACTTAGAGATACATTTGTGAATATATGTTTGTGGTTTTGCCATTCTCTGTTAACTACCTTCAGAATGGTGTTAGTGATAGGCACCTCACAGGCCCCCATGATATCATAGCAGCTTACGGCGGCCCCTTCGTCCCCAAGGTTGATTTATTTTTCAGAAAATTCTAAAGTCTCCCAAATATAGTGCCACAGGGCTGGTCTTGCTTCCTTTGAAATGTACTACCCTTTGATCTCTGAGTCAGCTACATCCTCCCTCGCCTTCCTTGAAAGCTTCTCACTATGCTCCTTGAAAGGGGCTACTGCTGTGGCAGTGTCCATTAAAGAATTTAACTCTGCTTTCGTTTTTAGAGATCGAGACCTCTTCCGATTTACCCTTCACTCCGGGGAAGCCCTGAGTTTCTCTGGGCGCTGCCCCCTTCTGGGACTCCGGGATTCTTTTACCCTTCTCCTATAATGGTCGGTCTTGCACTTACACTTCTCCATGTCTTGCCACCAGAATTAATACAGGAATTTGTGTCACAGTATGCTGCTCTGTTGCAATCAGGTGTCTCCAAATGACACCAAACCAATGGGGGGTAAAAGTAATCATTTGTTATTTGTACAGTGTTTTCACCAAATTGCTGCACATTGAATATTGTATGCACAATTATTATTAACCAAGCAAAGTTGGTACTCATTCGGTCACCTGGGTCTACATCACCTCCATGGGTGCCAACTAGAGCTGGCCCCACCTCCTCAGTCGTACAGCAACAAGAGTGTTGAACGTGACCTTAACACAGTTGAAGCTGGCCCTCCACCACCACTATCTTGGGCACCTCCAAGAATAGTGGTGAGTAGTGATCCATGCCGTCCACACGGCCCCGGGGACCAACACCACGTTGGACCTTTGGCATACCTGCACACCCAACTGTTGATGTGCCCCATGCTCCATAGGAAAAAAGTAACAGGGGGAATGTCCTCGGTCTTTATATTGCTGACATTGTTGATCTGTCAGTCGTGTTGTTGCATACCGAGGCCGAGCCTCATTACTCCAATGCCGGTGGTTGAAAGTGGAGTCGGGGTTTGGGTTGCTGCTTGATCTATGTTATCTTGCCACTGTAGAGTTGGTTTTCAGAGTCAGTGCTATGATGGATAGGGAGGTCTGATAGGTGGATCTCCCCTTTGTAGGGCCAAAGGGGAGGGGCTAAGAGGTGCACTTTGGGGCAAGTGAACGGACTGTAGTAAAAATAAATTCTACGTAAGAGCAGGCCCAGCTCCAGCAGGGGGGTCAGTGATGCTAAACTGGGAAGGTTGGAGGGAGTCAGGGCAGGCAAGGGGGAGTTTGCTCTAAACATGTATCAGCAACTTCTGAGGGGCTGCACTGCAGGAGGGCCGGCCAGAATTTGCCTGCTTGCCCTGGACAATGATTTATGGTCCACAGCCATGACAGCACAAATGAACAGCAAAATGGACTGCATTGTCCACCTGTGGTAGCACACTTGCTCAAGAAGGCTGCCTACAATATATCTAGCAAGATGCTGGGCCTCATTCCGAGTATGGCGGTAAGGGATAGCGGCCACCGGTAACGAGACCGGTGGCGGTATTCCCTTACCGCCATACTCCGAGTTCCCTCTGCGCCCTCGCCTTTAACGCCTGCTTTGAGCAGGTGTTAAAGTCGAGGGCGCAAAGGGGCCTCCAAGCCAATAACGGTGACCGTAATGAACGGTCACCGTTATTTGCATCTTCCCCATTCCCATTGAGCCCTATGGGGGCTCATTTGGGAATGGGGAAGAGCCTTGGTGAATGGGGAATTACCGCCCCGCCAACCTTGGAATGGGGCGGTGATTCCGCCATCCACCAAGGCGCTGCCGTTCCGGGTACGGCGTCAACCAAGGCGTTAATAGCGCCATTGGTTAGCGCCGTACTCGGAATGAGGCCCGCTGTGTTTTAACTGCACTGTTCATCTTACCTACATTTCCAACATCTCAGTTACAAGGCAGCTATGTTTTCAAACCTAAAATCACAAGTTGATTTCTGTAATTTAAAGTATGTTTTTTGTGGGGATAGAAAATGTATTCCCATCATGCTTAGTAAAATGGTTAACTATATCAAACAATAAATGACTCGTGGTGTTGCTTGCATACAGAGTTCTGACGGTGTTTACAAATGACATTCAAGTTGTATATTCTGCTGAATTAACTATTTGGGTATACGTGAAAAAATAAGTTTGGTAATAACAAAGATGTAATTCTGGAGGGGCGAGTGTAGTAAAACCAAAAAGTGATAGAAGCAAGGCATTGAATTACCACTCTTGCTCTGGGCAACTTTCCATGCCATAATCCTTTGGTATGTCTGTGCCATTACGGAAGGGAACACGTCATTAGCAAATGAGTCTTGTTCTGCCACCAAATGGTGCAGTTCAATCTCAGTTGCAAAGGCATGTCCCCTCTGCTCTGAAACACTTGCAGTTTGGGCAAAGCTGCTCACATTAGTGGTAGGGTTAAGATTGATTTGCAAACAATGGCCTGGAAGGCTGACCAAAGCAATGATGGTAGTTATGATTGATTCAGATACTTACATCTATACATTTTTAGTTTTGACTGTTAGGTGTAAGTCAACATTCTTGCATTGTAACACAGATAGGATGGAGATGGTATGTGAGGTGGGACACCGCCTATAGGTGTGTTTGGTCATTTACAAACTCATTCACAGCCCATTGCCATGTTCATCCCTATGGCATTCCCACTAATTACCTGCCCCTCCCTGATGAAACATACCCTCCTGGGAACTATTTAAGCAAGCTCTATCACAGTCTCACACCAACATGCATGCTGTAATATGGCCTGCCAGTGTTATATCTATGCATTACTTGGAGTGGTTGATGACTTAAATGCCTCTGTAAATGAGCTCCTGGTGCAATGCAAATCTCCTAACAATGTGTGTCTGCAGCCTGTTCGTTTATAAGCAATATGTGTGTCATGCATTAGTTCCTTGCACTGCAGCTGTCTCTAAAACAAGCTACTGCAAAGCCTACAGTGTTTACTTGTGTATAGGTATTAGACAGACATTTACCAGGCAATCACATCATATGCCCAGGTACCAGCACCAGTTTCCAGCTGTTCCCAACTCATGGTCAGGCGGTACACTTATAACAATGCCTGGCAAATGCCTATCCCATGCCTACTCAAAAGCCCAAACTGTTGGCTTTGCCAATGCCTATTAGTTTCAGCAATAGAAAGTGTATGTGTGCAGATGTGTGTTCCTTGCATGTTACACATAGGGAATCAAGCTGCACATCACTATTAGCCCAACAAGGCCCTACCTGAAAATGTCAAGGCTAGGATCCAGTTTCAGATCTTCTTCACGTGAACAATTACCAGTGGGGTTCAAGCATAATATAACATATCTTTGTGTGTGTGTGAGAGCTTAGCCTGCCCTGCCAGAAGCTTGTACGATTCAAACTGATAAGTACTGACTTGATAACCTCAGACTGTTGGAGTAACTATTAACAGAGTTTGTATGCCAACAGAATAGATCATGTTTTCTGTGGGTCATGTTTAGAAGGAAACATGTGCTGGGTTCTGGCTCTTTAGGCAGTGCCACAAATGGAAATTAGTTACTGTGATATACTACCAGTGACATGGGTGCAGGTAGTGGGACAGGAGGATTGTTATCATCCCCCAATAAACATTTTCCTCTCAGAAGATTAATCATGAATGCCTGGAAGATAACGCGTAGGAACATGTCCTACAATGTTGCTGGTATATAATCAGAGGTAGCTTCAACAGTCGGACAAGGGACAAATGCCCATGTGGCCCCCAACTTTGCCTCTCTGCCCTGAAAGACAAACGGCAAATATGAACTCCTGCTAACTAAAATAACAACTGACCCTACCACTACCATAAATATTCTGCTCACCTATAGATCTCCTAACAAAATTTCTACCCCTGAAATTGACATCCCACTACTCCTCACACCACTTCTTAAACCAAATACTAAATGTATTATTCTTGGCGACTTAAATTTAGGATTTAACGATCAAACAGATAACAAAGCCTCCTCATTCCAAGCAATCACTGATATGAAGTTCTCCCAACATATCAATGTCCCCACTCATATTCAAGGAAGAACCCTTGACTGGGTACTCATGGTTAACACCCTAATAACCATTGATTCTATCCTCCCATTATATTGGTCAGAACATCACAGCATTAATTTTACTATAAACTGCTCGGGCAGAACTAAAGATATTACGAACAACCTGGAGACCTATGAAACGAGAAACACCCGCAAACTTACTGCTGATTCTCTCTCCCCTATCATCACAATCTCCAAATTAGTGGACCCAACTCCAAAAACCCCACTCTGCTTGCAGATATATACCAGAATTGCCTCACCACTAACATAGACATGGTGGCCCCCATAACCACTGAAAATCGTAAAACCACAAAAAGCAAATTTTATTGGTTCAATGAAGACCTAGTAGTCCTTAAACGTACCAAACGGTCCCTCGAACACCTACATAAAAAAAATCCCGATTTAGACACCAAAAATGCCTTTAAATCAGCTAACAGTATATATAAATCAACTATCATCAGGCACAACGCCAATGCTTACAATACCAGGAACTCCAATGCTAATTTCGATGCCAAAGAACTCTTTAACATACTTAGAGAGTTAGAGAACCCTACACCTAACTCCACCCCATCCAATGCTAGCAAAGATTGGTGCACCACAATCCAAAATGCCCTGGCCTCTAAGATTGACTTACTTCAAACCAAAATTAATAAAAAAAACAGAAATTGCTAGCAGATAAAATCAGCACTACCAACACCCCTAAAGTGATAACTCCTAATGCTATCTCACCCTTTCACTTTACTCCAGTCACCCAGGACCAAGTACTAATAACCAAAGCTAAGCTTAAACCCTCTAACTGCAAAGGCAATCAATTCCCTGCCCACCTAGTAAAACTCTGTGCACCCACCCTCACCCCTATCGTAAATGCCTCTTTTAGCTCTAACCTGGTATCGAGCAGCATCAAAGAAGCATGGGTTACCCCGCTATTAATAAAAACCACCCTCGACCCAACTGTCCCCACTAACTACCGTCCCATTACCACAGTCCCCTTCTTGTTAGAAATTATTGATAAAATAGCCTACACCAAAATTCAGGACCACCTAGAACAAAACCAACTACTAGGTACTAGACAATTAGGATTCTGTCCTAACTGTAGCACAGAAACCGCCCTCCATGATCTCAAAATCCAGATGGATGCTATCAGAGATTCAGGGAAACTATGTATTCTCCTGCTATGAGATCTATCGGCAGCATTTGACCTTGTAGACCACGATACACTCTGCACCACCCTAGCCAATGACTTTGGTTTCTCTAACGAAGCAACATGTTGGATTAAATCCTCCCTAGCAGACAGCACCTCCAGAATCTGTATATGTAAAGAAGCAGTGGACCCCATCCCAGTCCCAATAGGAGTACCCCAAGGCTCCTGCCTCTCCCCCACTCTATACAATGCCTATACTAAACTCCTTTTCGCAGCATTGGATAATATGGGTGTCATCTATACCAATTTTTTTCGGTGACACCCAAATACGCATATCACTTTCTGGGAACTACGAGTCAGACACCATCCTAATAAATAACATCTCTGCAATCATACAGAATCGGATGGCCCTAAACAGTCTTTGTCTTAATGATGAGAAAACTGGGATTCTCATTGTGGGCTCACCTGCTAAAATCAACACCCTCCATCCTGACTACAACTCAATCAAAATCGATGGTTCCATTATACCCGTACTTAAACAAGTCTAAACCCTTGGTGTCTACCTCGCTGCCAACCCATCCATGACAAAACAAACCAATGCCCTAGCTTCATCTACCTCCTATACAGCCAAACTCATAGCCCTTAGCCACCAGTTCCGAACTGCAGCCAATTGTCTTACACTAGCTAGAGCCCTAATACTTTCCAAAGTTGATTAATGCAATGTTCTTCTATTAGGCACCTCAAAGGCGAATTTAGCCAAACTCCAACTTATCCAAAACAAAGCCCTTTGAGCTTCTTTAGGTTTTAAGAAAATCAGACCACATCTCTCACATTAGAAGAGAGGCTCACTGGCTGGCAATCAAAGCTAGAATCACATCCAAAGCCCTCTGTATTACACACAAATGTATCAATAATATGCTATGGGAGTCCCGGGCTCCAGAGGCAGCGCCACGGGGTGACTGTGCCCCACTTTGGAGAATCATAAAGTTGGTTCTCTCCCCTCCCCCAAATTTGGGAAGGACTTGTGCTTTGGAGGGGTGTCGGTTGCTGGTCACCTGAACAGAAAAAAACGTTTTCACTACAGCTACCAGAATCCTTTGAGCCTGATGATTATTTGAGATAAGAAAGCGCTAGGAGGAGAACAACTACAGACCACAGAAATGCAGCCGAGGGATCTAACCCTGTTATTTCTGAGTACCTGATTTGCAGCAAGGGATCTAACCCTGTTATTACTAAGTACCTGATTTGCAGCAGAAGGGATCTAACCCTGTGAATTCTTGTCCATTTTGGGATTTGACCCAGCTACTTATTTTTTACAACAGGTTCAATTGACCAGGACCGGGAGTGCGCGCCTCACCCACCTTCTTTTTTGTACTGAATGCAATGGGAGTCCCGGGCTCCAGAGGCAGCGCCACGGGGTGACTGTGCCCCACTTTGGAGAATCATAAAGATGGTTCTCTCCCCTCCCCCAAATTTGGGAAGGACTTGTGCTTTGGAGGGGTGTCGGTTGCTGGTCACCTGAACAGAAAAAAACGTTTTCACTACAGCTACCAGAATCCTTTGAGTCTAATTAGACACACCTGCTCAACAGCCTCCCTGATGATTATTTGAGATAAGAAAGCGCTAGGAGGAGAACAACTACAGACCACAGAAATGCAGCCGAGGGATCTAACCATGTTATTACTGAGTACCTGATTTGCAGCAAGGGATCTAACCCTGTTATTACTAAGTACCTGATTTGCAGCAGAAGGGATCTAACCCTGTGAATTTTTGTCCATTTTGGGATTTGACCCAGCTACTTATTTTTTACAACAGGTTCAATTGACCAGGACCGGGAGTGCGCACCTCACCCACCTTCTTTTTTGTACTGTATGCTATGGGAGTCCCGGGCTCCAGAGGCAGCGCCACGGGGTGACTGTGCCCCACTTTGGAGAATCATAAAGATGGTTCTCTCCCCTCCCCCAAATTTGGGAAGGACTTGTGCTTTGGAGGGGTGTCGGTTGCTGGTCACCTGAACAGAAAAAAACGTTTTCACTACAGCTACCAGAATCCTTTGAGTCTAATTAGATACACCTGCTCAACAGCCTCCCTGATGATTATTTGAGATAAGAAAGCGCTAGGAGGAGAACAACTACAGACCACAGAAATGCAGCCGAGGGATCTAACCCTGTTATTACTGAGTACCTGATTTGCAGCAAGGGATCTAACCTTGTTATTACTAAGTACCTGATTTGCAGCAGAAGGGATCTAACCCTGTGAATTTTTGTCCATTTTGGGATTTGACCCAGCTACTTATTTTTTACAACAGGTTCAATTGACCAGGACCGGGAGTGCGCGCCTCACCCACCTTCTCTTTTTTGTACTGAATGCTATGGGAGTCCCGGGCTCCCGAGGCAGCGCCACGGGGTGACTGTGCCCCACTTTGGAGAATCATAAAGATGGTTCTCTCCCCTCCCCCAAATTTGGGAAGGACTTGTGCTTTGGAGGAATGTCGGTTGCTGGTCACCTGAACAGAAAAAAAACGTTTTCACTACAGCTACCAGAATCCTTTGAGTCTAATTAGACACACCTGCTCAACAGCCTCCCTGATGATTATTTGAGATAAGAAAGCGCTAGGAGGAGAACAACTACAGACCACAGAAATGCAGCCGAGGGATCTAACCCTGTTATTACTGAGTACCTGATTTGCAGCAAGGGATCTAACCCTGTTATTACTAAGTACCTGATTTGCAGCAGAAGGGATCTAACCCTGTGAATGTTTGTCCATTTTGGGATTTGACCCAGCTACTTATTTTTTACAACAGGTTCAATTGACCAGGACCGGGAGTGCGCGCCTCACCCACCTTCTTTTTTGTACTGAATGCTATGGGAGTCCCGGGCTCCAGAGGCAGCGCCACGGGGTGACTGTGCCCCACTTTGGAGAATCATAAAGATGGTTCTCTCCCCTCCCCCAAATTTGGGAAGGACTTGTGCTTTGGAGGGGTGTCGGTTGCTGGTCACCTGAACAGAAAAAAACGTTTTCACTACAGCTACCAGAATCCTTTGAGTCTAATTAGACACACCTGCTCAACAGCCTCCCTGAGGATTATTTGAGATAAGAAAGCGCTAGGAGGAGAACAACTACAGACCACAGAAATGCAGCCGAGGGATCTAACCCTGTTATTACTGAGTACCTGATTTGCAGCAAGGGATCTAACCCTGTTATTACTAAGTACCTGATTTGCAGCAAAAGGGATCTAACCCTGTGAATTTTTGTCCATTTTGGGATTTGACCCAGCTACTTATTTTTTACAACAGGTTCAATTGACCAGGACCGGGAGTGCGCGCCTCACCCACCTTCTTTTTTGTATCAATAATACAGCACCTAGCTACCTCAACAAATCCATTACAAAAAAACTAGCTAACAGAACTTTAAGATCAAATGCTGAATCTCTCCTGGCCATCCCACGTTATAAGAGCAGTAGGGCTGGAGGAACTAGCTTCCCAGTCTTGGCACCCACTCTCCGGAACACCCTCCGCATTAATCTGAAAAACGAAAAACGAATCCTCTTTCCCCATCTTCAAGAAAGCACTAAAAACGTGGCTATTTAAAACAGACTAACTCAGCGCTTCCACATCCCAGAGTCCCCCTCCTCCGGTCCCCCACCTGTGATCGGTCTCATTGCCAACACCAAATGCATACTACTTGTACTTTGTTGCTTTCATTTTGATTGTGAAACTGCTCCCTAACTCATTGTGGAACTATTATCTTGCTTATATATTGTCTTGAATAATGATTCCAATTATTTCCCGAACTGTTTGTAATTACGCCGTGATACCTTAGGGTCTGGGTGTATAATAAATGTAATAAATAAATAAATTCTGCACAGGCCCTCCCAGTAAGGTTCTATCACTTAATTTGTCTCATCAGCAGATTATTTAGAACAGGAAGTGATTTGAGACAGGAAAAGGTAACTGACAGTGACCATTGCTGGGGTACATTTTTCTTAAAGTTATGTGAGGTTTTCAAAGGCTATTAAACTGTGATTGTTGGGTAATTCGAAATTGTGTTGTACTGAACAAGCTGTGTGGAAAAATGACCTTGTCAGACTTTTCATTTCACTTTGTGTCTCTACGTAATTTTTTGTATATTCTCGTTAATTTGTATGCTGGTACTTGCAGGCTTCCAATTGGGATCGGGTAAATGAAGCTACAATCAGAGTGGGTAATTTTGCAAGTAAAGAAGCTCTGTGGAAAAAGTGGCGCAAAAAGCATTTACCGTCACTTTTTATGTGCTGGAGAGCTGAGCAGATTTTACATGTCTGCCTGTTCTTACAGGTACCCCTGCCAAATCCAATTTGGTCTGCACTAGCATGTATTTTTATGCTGGTGGAAAACCAATGAATTCCTGTGAAAACCACCTGCCTTTTACACCTAGTAAAAGCAGGCATATTTCAGAGGAATCTATTGTAGATGACTCCCCACAATTGTTATTTGCGGGAGGGATTTACACTTTTCCAGATATGAGCAAAGGAAATTTTGCATGTGTTTTACTATTTACTTTTCCAGTGCTTGGTGGAAACAATTAAAAAACATATAGGGGGCCCTTTTGCATACATGTGCAACAGAAGTTGTCACCTCCGTGAAATTTAGGATTCAAAACAAAATGACCCCCCTTGCTCTTTTTCAGGAAAACAATGCTACAGTGATGTATACATTGTCAGCTTGATTTATCATGTCACTTGTGCATTTTTTAAATAATATGTATAACATTTCGTTTTTTTATGTATGCAAAACCAGACTTCAGCACATATTTGTAACAACTTAAGCAGGGGAGATGTGTGGCAAAGTACCTCACGTTAAGGCTATGCTCAAATTCTGGCTTTGCCACTTAACCAAAGGGTATGATCCTGGGTAAATCATATAGTCTCACTGTGCCGTACCTGCCAAAATGAGGTGCCCCTAATATAATCTATTCTAAAAAGCCTCACTCATGGTTTAAAAGATGGGCAGCGCAGGGACAGGGTCTGCCAAGGAGACATACACACATATTTCTTTAAAAAAATAAGGCTGCATTTATTGAACAAAATTGCGACATTCAACAGCAACTCAAAGTAAACATGACAAACAAGACGTCCGCTCTACCTGTCCCCCCTGCACTTTCCCCCTTCACACCTTCCCATGCACTTGCATGATCTGAATGATACCTGGCCTAGTAGGATCGTTGTCTGTCTTCCCTCTGTTTCCCCTCCCTTGCCTCGTCGCACCTTGAAACACTTGTGTATAGGCACGTTATAAAATCCATATCATATCGTATCATGGACAATTGCACATTACTATGTACCAGACAATGACATAAAGGCCGCTTCCTCCCTGTCACGCCGCACCTGGAGCAGTACAAGGAGGCCGAAAATCCTTCAAGCTTCACCATCTTCCCCCTGATCCAGCACCCCCACCCTGGCTCTCTCACCTGCATACTAGCACTCCCTCCCTCACATCCTCAACTCAATTAAATTGTGCTGACAAAATGCAACAAAGAAATACAATTTTGTGCTTCAAAATGTCATTTTGTAAGAAATAAAAATGTCTTATTCCAAGCTTCAGTATTCTGGAGGAGGGTCTGTCTTTCACAACAAGGTGGCAGGATCACAACCACCTCCTCCATTGCCTGCTGGGAGTAGTCACAGTGTCCGAGGAGGCATTGTTGAGCCTACACCATATGAGATTAAATAAGCACTGGAGCTTCGTTGCTCAGCCCTCACAGAGAGGAGGGCATTTTCCTTGGTTCCCCCAGCCAGGACAAGAAGGCATGGTGGGGGTAGGTGGGAGTGGTGGTGGTTTGGCATGGTTAGGGGAGCTGATGGAAGGTGGTTGGGGTGAAAGGTGCGGGAGCAGTGAACAGAAAGGAGAGAGCATATGGGAAGGTATAGGAAGATAGGTAAATTGATGTAGCCACATTATTGAGCAGGTGTTAAAGTCGAGGGCGCAAAGGGGCCTCCAAGCCAATAACGGTGACCGTAATGAACGGTCACCGTTATTTGCATCTTCCCCATTCCCATTGAGCCCTATGGGGGCTCATTTGGGAATGGGGAAGAGCCTTGGTGAATGGGGAATTACCGCCCCGCCAACCTTGGAATGGGGCGGTGATTCCGCCATCCACCAAGGCGCTGCCGTTCCGGGTACGGCGTCAACCAAGGCGTTAATAGCGCCATTGGTTAGCGCCGTACTCGGAATGAGGCCCGCTGTGTTTTAACTGCACTGTTCATCTTACCTACATTTCCAACATCTCAGTTACAAGGCAGCTATGTTTTCAAACCTAAAATCACAAGTTGATTTCTGTAATTTAAAGTATGTTTTTTGTGGGGATAGAAAATGTATTCCCATCATGCTTAGTAAAATGGTTAACTATATCAAACAATAAATGACTCGTGGTGTTGCTTGCATGCAGAGTTCTGACGGTGTTTACAAATGACATTCAAGTTGTATATTCTGCTGAATTAACTAATTGGGTATACGTGAAAAAATAAGTTTGGTAATAACAAAGATGTAATTCTAGAGGGGCGAGTGTAGTAAAACCAAAAAGTGATAGAAGCAAGGCATTGAATTACCACTCTTGCTCTGGGCAACTTTCCATGCCATAATCCTTTGGTATGTCTGTGCCATTACGGAAGGGAACACGTCATTAGCAAATGAGTCTTGTTCTGCCACCAAATGGTGCAGTTCAATCTCAGTTGCAAAGGCATGTCCCCTCTGCTCTGAAACACTTGCAGTTTGGGCAAAGCTGCTCACATTAGTGGTAGGGTTAAGATTGATTTGCAAACAATGGCCTGGAAGGCTGACCAAAGCAATGATGGTAGTTATGATTGATTCAGATACTTACATCTATACATTTTTAGTTTTGACTGTTAGGTGTAAGTCAACATTCTTGCATTGTAACACAGATAGGATGGAGATGGTATGTGAGGTGGGACACCGCCTATAGGTGTGTTTGGTCATTTACAAACTCATTCACAGCCCATTGCCATGTTCATCCCTATGGCATTCCCACTAATTACCTGCCCCTCCCTGATGAAACATACCCTCCTGGGAACTATTTAAGCAAGCTCTATCACAGTCTCACACCAACATGCATGCTGTAATATGGCCTGCCAGTGTTATATCTATGCATTACTTAGAGTGGTTGATGACTTAAATGCCTCTGTAAATGAGCTCCTGGTGCAATGCAAATCTCCTAACAATGTGTGTCTGCAGCCTGTTCGTTTATAAGCAATATGTGTGTCATGCATTAGTTCCTTGCACTGCAGCTGTCTCTAAAACAAGCTACTGCAAAGCCTACAGTGTTTACTTGTGTACAGGTATTAGACACACATTTACCAGGCAATCACATCATATGCCCAGGTACCAGCACCAGTTTCCAGCTGTTCCCAACTCATGGTCAGGCGGTACACTTATAACAATGCCTGGCAAATGCCTATCCCATGCCTACTCAAAAGCCCAAACTGTTGGCTTTGCCAATGCCTATTAGTTTCAGCAATAGAAAGTGTATGTGTGCAGATGTGTGTTCCTTGCATGTTACACATAGGGAATCAAGCTGCACATCACTATTAGCCCAACAAGGCCCTACCTGAAAATGTCAAGGCTAGGATCCAGTTTCAGATCTTCTTCACGTGAACAATTACCAGTGGGGTTCAAGCATAATATAACATATCTTTGTGTGTGTGTGAGAGCTTAGCCTGCCCTGCCAGAAGCTTGTACGATTCAAACTGATAAGTACTGACTTGATAACCTCAGACTGTTGGAGTAACTATTAACAGAGTTTGTATGCCAACAGAATAGATCATGTTTTCTGTGGGTCATGTTTAGAAGGAAACATGTGCTGGGTTCTGGCTCTTTAGGCAGTGCCACAAATGGAAATTAGTTACTGTGATATACTACCAGTGACATGGGTGCAGGTAGTGGGACAGGAGGATTGTTATCATCCCCCAATAAACATTTTCCTCTCAGAAGATTAATCATGAATGCCTGGAAGATAACGCGTAGGAACATGTCCTACAATGTTGCTGGTATATAATCAGAGGTAGCTTCAACAGTCGGACAAGGGACAAATGCCCATGTGGCCCCCAACTTTGCCTCTCTGCCCTGAAAGACAAACGGCAAATATGAACTCCTGCTAACTAAAATAACAACTTACCCTACCACTACCATAAATATTCTGCTCACCTATAGATCTCCTAACAAAATTTCTACCCCTGAAATTGACATCCCACTACTCCTCACACCACTTCTTAAACCAAATACTAAATGTATTTTTCTTGGCGACTTAAATTTAGGATTTAACGATCAAACAGATAACAAAGCCTCCTCATTCCAAGCAATCACTGATATGAAGTTCTCCCAACATATCAATGTCCCCACTCATATTCAAGGAAGAACCCTTGACTGGGTACTCATGGTTAACACCCTAATAACCATTGATTCTATCCTCCCATTATATTGGTCAGAACATCACAGCATTAATTTTACTATAAACTGCTCGGGCAGAACTAAAGATATTACGAACAACCTGGAGACCTATGAAACGAGAAACACCCGCAAACTTACTGCTGATTCTCTCTCCCCTATCATCACAATCTCCAAATTAGTGGACCCAACTCCAAAAACCCCACTCTGCTTGCAGATATATACCAGAATTGCCTCACCACTAACATAGACATGGTGGCCCCCATAACCACTGAAAATCGTAAAACCACAAAAAGCAAATTTTATTGGTTCAATGAAGACCTAGTAGTCCTTAAACGTACCAAACGGTCCCTCGAACACCTACATAAAAAAATCCCGATTTAGACACCAAAAATGCCTTTAAATCAGCTAACAGTATATATAAATCAACTATCATCAGGCACAACGCCAATGCTTACAATACCAGGAACTCCAATGCTAATTTCGATGCCAAAGAACTCTTTAACATACTTAGAGAGTTAGAGAACCCTACACCTAACTCCACCCCATCCAATGCTAGCAAATATTGGTGCACCACAATCCAAAATGCCCTGGCCTCTAAGATTGACTTACTTCAAACCAAAATTAATAAAAAAAACAGAAATTGCTAGCAGATAAAATCAGCACTACCAACACCCCTAAAGTGATAACTCCTAATGCTATCTCACCCTTTCACTTTACTCCAGTCACCCAGGACCAAGTACTAATAACCAAAGCTAAGCTTAAACCCTCTAACTGCAAAGGCAATCAATTCCCTGCCCACCTAGTAAAACTCTGTGCACCCACCCTCACCCCTATCGTCAATGCCTCTTTTAGCTCTAACCTGGTATCGAGCAGCATCAAAGAAGCATGGGTTACCCCGCTATTAATAAAAACCACCCTCGACCCAACTGTCCCCACTAACTACCGTCCCATTACCACAGTCCCCTTCTTGTTAGAAATTATTGATAAAATAGCCTACACCAAAATTCAGGACCACCTAGAACAAAACCAACTACTAGGTACTAGACAATTAGGATTCTGTCCTAACTGTAGCACAGAAACAGCCCTCCATGATCTCAAAATCCAGATGGATGCTATCAGAGATTCAGGGAAACTATGTATTCTCCTGCTATGAGATCTATCGGCAGCATTTGACCTTGTAGACCACGATACACTCTGCACCACCCTAGCCAATGACTTTGGTTTCTCTAACGAAGCAACATGTTGGATTAAATCCTCCCTAGCAGACAGCACCTCCAGAATCTGTATATGTAAAGAAGCAGTGGACCCCATCCCAGTCCCAATAGGAGTACCCCAAGGCTCCTGCCTCTCCCCCACTCTATACAATGCCTATACTAAACTCCTTTTCGCAGCATTGGATAATATGGGTGTCATCTATACCAATTTTTTTCGGTGACACCCAAATACGCATATCACTTTCTGGGAACTACGAGTCAGACACCATCCTAATAAATAACATCTCTGCAATCATACAGAATCGGATGGCCCTAAACAGTCTTTGTCTTAATGATGAGAAAACTGGGATTCTCATTGTGGGCTCACCTGCTAAAATCAACACCCTCCATCCTGACTACAACTCAATCAAAATCGATGGTTCCATTATACCCGTACTTAAACAAGTCTAAACCCTTGGTGTCTACCTCGCTGCCAACCCATCCATGACAAAACAAACCAATGCCCTAGCTTCATCTACCTCCTATACAGCCAAACTCATAGCCCTTAGCCACCAGTTCCGAACTGCAGCCAATTGTCTTACACTAGCTAGAGCCCTAATACTTTCCAAAGTTGATTAATGCAATGTTCTTCTATTAGGCACCTCAAAGGCGAATTTAGCCAAACTCCAACTTATCCAAAACAAAGCCCTTTGAGCTTCTTTAGGTTTTAAGAAAATCAGACCACATCTCTCACATTAGAAGAGAGGCTCACTGGCTGGCAATCAAAGCTAGAATCACATCCAAAGCCCTCTGTATTACACACAAATGTATCAATAATATGCTATGGGAGTCCCGGGCTCCAGAGGCAGCGCCACGGGGTGACTGTGCCCCACTTTGGAGAATCATAAAGTTGGTTCTCTCCCCTCCCCCAAATTTGGGAAGGACTTGTGCTTTGGAGGGGTGTCGGTTGCTGGTCACCTGAACAGAAAAAAACGTTTTCACTACAGCTACCAGAATCCTTTGAGCCTGATGATTATTTGAGATAAGAAAGCGCTAGGAGGAGAACAACTACAGACCACAGAAATGCAGCCGAGGGATCTAACCCTGTTATTTCTGAGTACCTGATTTGCAGCAAGGGATCTAACCCTGTTATTACTAAGTACCTGATTTGCAGCAGAAGGGATCTAACCCTGTGAATTCTTGTCCATTTTGGGATTTGACCCAGCTACTTATTTTTTACAACAGGTTCAATTGACCAGGACCGGGAGTGCGCGCCTCACCCACCTTCTTTTTTGTACTGAATGCAATGGGAGTCCCGGGCTCCAGAGGCAGCGCCACGGGGTGACTGTGCCCCACTTTGGAGAATCATAAAGATGGTTCTCTCCCCTCCCCCAAATTTGGGAAGGACTTGTGCTTTGGAGGGGTGTCGGTTGCTGGTCACCTGAACAGAAAAAAACGTTTTCACTACAGCTACCAGAATCCTTTGAGTCTAATTAGACACACCTGCTCAACAGCCTCCCTGATGATTATTTGAGATAAGAAAGCGCTAGGAGGAGAACAACTACAGACCACAGAAATGCAGCCGAGGGATCTAACCCTGTTATTACTGAGTACCTGATTTGCAGCAAGGGATCTAACCCTGTTATTACTAAGTACCTGATTTGCAGCAGAAGGGATCTAACCCTGTGAATGTTTGTCCATTTTGGGATTTGACCCAGCTACTTATTTTTTACAACAGGTTCAATTGACCAGGACCGGGAGTGCGCGCCTCACCCACCTTCTTTTTTGTACTGAATGCTATGGGAGTCCCGGGCTCCAGAGGCAGCGCCACGGGGTGACTGTGCCCCACTTTGGAGAATCATAAAGATGGTTCTCTCCCCTCCCCCAAATTTGGGAAGGACTTGTGCTTTGGAGGGGTGTCGGTTGCTGGTCACCTGAACAGAAAAAAACGTTTTCACTACAGCTACCAGAATCCTTTGAGTCTAATTAGACACACCTGCTCAACAGCCTCCCTGATGATTATTTGAGATAAGAAAGCGCTAGGAGGAGAACAACTACAGACCACAGAAATGCAGCCGAGGGATCTAACCCTGTTATTACTGAGTACCTGATTTGCAGCAAGGGATCTAACCCTGTTATTACTAAGTACCTGATTTGCAGCAAAAGGGATCTAACCCTGTGAATTTTTGTCCATTTTGGGATTTGACCCAGCTACTTATTTTTTACAACAGGTTCAATTGACCAGGACCGGGAGTGCGCGCCTCACCCACCTTCTTTTTTTTATCAATAATACAGCACCTAGCTACCTCAACAAATCCATTACAAAAAAACTAGCTAACAGAACTTTAAGATCAAATGCTGAATCTCTCCTGGCCATCCCACGTTATAAGAGCAGTAGGGCTGGAGGAACTAGCTTCCCAGTCTTGGCACCCACTCTCCGGAACACCCTCCGCATTAATCTGAAAAACGAAAAACGAATCCTCTTTCCCCATCTTCAAGAAAGCACTAAAAACGTGGCTATTTAAAACAGACTAACTCAGCGCTTCCACATCCCAGAGTCCCCCTCCTCCGGTCCCCCACCTGTGATCGGTCTCATTGCCAACACCAAATGCATACTACTTGTACTTTGTTGCTTTCATTTTGATTGTGAAACTGCTCCCTAACTCATTGTGGAACTATTATCTTGCTTATATATTGTCTTGAATAATGATTCCAATTATTTCCCGAACTGTTTGTAATTACGCCGTGATACCTTAGGGTCTGGGTGTATAATAAATGTAATAAATAAATAAATTCTGCACAGGCCCTCCCAGTAAGGTTCTATCACTTAATTTGTCTCATCAGCAGATTATTTAGAACAGGAAGTGATTTGAGACAGGAAAAGGTAACTGACAGTGACCATTGCTGGGGTACATTTTTCTTAAAGTTATGTGAGGTTTTCAAAGGCTATTAAACTGTGATTGTTGGGTAATTCGAAATTGTGTTGTACTGAACAAGCTGTGTGGAAAAATGACCTTGTCAGACTTTTCATTTCACTTTGTGTCTCTACGTAATTTTTTGTATATTCTCGTTAATTTGTATGCTGGTACTTGCAGGCTTCCAATTGGGATCGGGTAAATGAAGCTACAATCAGAGTGGGTAATTTTGCAAGTAAAGAAGCTCTGTGGAAAAAGTGGCGCAAAAAGCATTTACCGTCACTTTTTATGTGCTGGAGAGCTGAGCAGATTTTACATGTCTGCCTGTTCTTACAGGTACCCCTGCCAAATCCAATTTGGTCTGCACTAGCATGTATTTTTATGCTGGTGGAAAACCAATGAATTCCTGTGAAAACCACCTGCCTTTTACACCTAGTAAAAGCAGGCATATTTCAGAGGAATCTATTGTAGATGACTCCCCACAATTGTTATTTGCGGGAGGGATTTACACTTTTCCAGATATGAGCAAAGGAAATTTTGCATGTGTTTTACTATTTACTTTTCCAGTGCTTGGTGGAAACAATTAAAAAACATATAGGGGGCCCTTTTGCATACATGTGCAACAGAAGTTGTCACCTCCGTGAAATTTAGGATTCAAAACAAAATGACCCCCCTTGCTCTTTTTCAGGAAAACAATGCTACAGTGATGTATACATTGTCAGCTTGATTTATCATGTCACTTGTGCATTTTTTAAATAATATGTATAACATTTCGTTTTTTTATGTATGCAAAACCAGACTTCAGCACATATTTGTAACAACTTAAGCAGGGGAGATGTGTGGCAAAGTACCTCACGTTAAGGCTATGCTCAAATTCTGGCTTTGCCACTTAACCAAAGGGTATGATCCTGGGTAAATCATATAGTCTCACTGTGCCGTACCTGCCAAAATGAGGTGCCCCTAATATAATCTATTCTAAAAAGCCTCACTCATGGTTTAAAAGATGGGCAGCGCAGGGACAGGGTCTGCCAAGGAGACATACACACATATTTCTTTAAAAAAATAAGGCTGCTTTTATTGAACAAAATTGCGACATTCAACAGCAACTCAAAGTAAACATGACAAACAAGACGTCCGCTCTACCTGTCCCCCCTGCACTTTCCCCCTTCACACCTTCCCATGCACTTGCATGATCTGAATGATACCTGGCCTAGTAGGATCGTTGTCTGTCTTCCCTCTGTTTCCCCTCCCTTGCCTCGTCGCACCTTGAAACACTTGTGTATAGGCACGTTATAAAATCCATATCATATCGTATCATGGACAATTGCACATTACTATGTACCAGACAATGACATAAAGGCCGCTTCCTCCCTGTCACGCCGCACCTGGAGCAGTACAAGGAGGCCGAAAATCCTTCAAGCTTCACCATCTTCCCCCTGATCCAGCACCCCCACCCTGGCTCTCTCACCTGCATACTAGCACTCCCTCCCTCACATCCTCAACTCAATTAAATTGTGCTGACAAAATGCAACAAAGAAATACAATTTTGTGCTTCAAAATGTCATTTTGTAAGAAATAAAAATGTCTTATTCCAAGCTTCAGTATTCTGGAGGAGGGTCTGTCTTTCACAACAAGGTGGCAGGATCACAACCACCTCCTCCATTGCCTGCTGGGAGTAGTCACAGTGTCCGAGGAGGCATTGTTGAGCCTACACCATATGAGATTAAATAAGCACTGGAGCTTCGTTGCTCAGCCCTCACAGAGAGGAGGGCATTTTCCTTGGTTCCCCCCAGCCAGGACAAGAAGGCATGGTGGGGGTAGGTGGGAGTGGTGGTGGTTTGGCATGGTTAGGGGAGCTGATGGAAGGTGGTTGGGGTGAAAGGTGCGGGAGCAGTGAACAGAAAGGAGAGAGCATATGGGAAGGTATAGGAAGATAGGTAAATTGATGTAGCCACATTATTGAGCAGGTGTTAAAGTCGAGGGCGCAAAGGGGCCTCCAAGCCAATAACGGTGACCGTAATGAACGGTCACCGTTATTTGCATCTTCCCCATTCCCATTGAGCCCTATGGGGGCTCATTTGGGAATGGGGAAGAGCCTTGGTGAATGGGGAATTACCGCCCCGCCAACCTTGGAATGGGGCGGTGATTCCGCCATCCACCAAGGCGCTGCCGTTCCGGGTACGGCGTCAACCAAGGCGTTAATAGCGCCATTGGTTAGCGCCGTACTCGGAATGAGGCCCGCTGTGTTTTAACTGCACTGTTCATCTTACCTACATTTCCAACATCTCAGTTACAAGGCAGCTATGTTTTCAAACCTAAAATCACAAGTTGATTTCTGTAATTTAAAGTATGTTTTTTGTGGGGATAGAAAATGTATTCCCATCATGCTTAGTAAAATGGTTAACTATATCAAACAATAAATGACTCGTGGTGTTGCTTGCATGCAGAGTTCTGACGGTGTTTACAAATGACATTCAAGTTGTATATTCTGCTGAATTAACTAATTGGGTATACGTGAAAAAATAAGTTTGGTAATAACAAAGATGTAATTCTAGAGGGGCGAGTGTAGTAAAACCAAAAAGTGATAGAAGCAAGGCATTGAATTACCACTCTTGCTCTGGGCAACTTTCCATGCCATAATCCTTTGGTATGTCTGTGCCATTACGGAAGGGAACACGTCATTAGCAAATGAGTCTTGTTCTGCCACCAAATGGTGCAGTTCAATCTCAGTTGCAAAGGCATGTCCCCTCTGCTCTGAAACACTTGCAGTTTGGGCAAAGCTGCTCACATTAGTGGTAGGGTTAAGATTGATTTGCAAACAATGGCCTGGAAGGCTGACCAAAGCAATGATGGTAGTTATGATTGATTCAGATACTTACATCTATACATTTTTAGTTTTGACTGTTAGGTGTAAGTCAACATTCTTGCATTGTAACACAGATAGGATGGAGATGGTATGTGAGGTGGGACACCGCCTATAGGTGTGTTTGGTCATTTACAAACTCATTCACAGCCCATTGCCATGTTCATCCCTATGGCATTCCCACTAATTACCTGCCCCTCCCTGATGAAACATACCCTCCTGGGAACTATTTAAGCAAGCTCTATCACAGTCTCACACCAACATGCATGCTGTAATATGGCCTGCCAGTGTTATATCTATGCATTACTTGGAGTGGTTGATGACTTAAATGCCTCTGTAAATGAGCTCCTGGTGCAATGCAAATCTCCTAACAATGTGTGTCTGCAGCCTGTTCGTTTATAAGCAATATGTGTGTCATGCATTAGTTACTTGCACTGCAGATGTCTCTAAAACAAGCTACTGCAAAGCCTACAGTGTTTACTTGTGTATAGGTATTAGACAGACATTTACCAGGCAATCACATCATATGCCCAGGTACCAGCACCAGTTTCCAGCTGTTCCCAACTCATGGTCAGGTGGTACACTTATAACAATGCCTGGCAAATGCCTATCCCATGCCTACTCAAAAGCCCAAACTGTTGGCTTTGCCAATGCCTATTAGTTTCAGCAATAGAAAGTGTATGTGTGCAGATGTGTGTTCCTTGCATGTTACACATAGGGAATCAAGCTGCACATCACTATTAGCCCAACAAGGCCCTACCTGAAAATGTCAAGGCTAGGATCCAGTTTCAGATCTTCTTCACGTGAACAATTACCAGTGGGGTTCAAGCATAATATAACATATCTTTGTGTGTGTGTGAGAGCTTAGCCTGCCCTGCCAGAAGCTTGTATGATTCAAACTGATAAGTACTGACTTGATAACCTCAGACTGTTGGAGTAACTATTAACAGAGTT
This sequence comes from Ambystoma mexicanum, assembly GCF_040938575.1. Lineage (NCBI taxonomy): Eukaryota > Metazoa > Chordata > Amphibia > Caudata > Ambystomatidae > Ambystoma > Ambystoma mexicanum. Next base: position 723,478,936 of record NC_090932.1, read on the forward strand.
TGTATGCCAACAGAATAGATCATGTTTTCTGTGGGTCATGTTTAGAAGGTAACATGTGCTGGGTTCTGGCTCTTTAGGCAGTGCCAGAAATGGAAATTAGTTACTGTGATATACTACCAGTGACATGGGTGCGGGTAGTGGGACAGGAGGATTGTTCTCATCCCCCAATAAACATTTTCCTCTCAGAAGATTAATCATGAATGCCTGGAAGATAACGCGAGAGGAACATGTCCTACAATGTTGCTGGTATATAATCAGAGGTAGCTTCAACAGTCGGACAAGGGACAAATGCCCATGTGGCCCCCAACTTTGCCTCTCTGCCCTGAAAGACAAACGGCAAATATGAACTCCTGCTAACTAAAATAACAACTGACCCTACCACTACCATAAATATTCTGCTCACCTATAGATCTCAATTCTATCCCTGAAATTGACATCCCACTACTCCTCACACCACTTCTTAAATCAAATACTAAATGTATTATTCTTGGCGACTTAAATTTAGGATTTAATGATCAAACAGATAACAAAGCCTCCTCATTCCAAGCAATCACTGATATGAAGTTCTCCCAACATATCAATGTCCCCACTCATATTCAAGGAAGAACCCTTGACTGGGTACTCATGGTTAACACCCTAATAACCATTGATTCTATCCTCCCATTATATTGGTCAGAACATCACAGCATTAATTTTACTATAAACTGCTCAGGCAGAACTAAAGATATTACGAACAACCTGGAGACCTATGAAACGAGAAACACCCGCAAACTTACTGCTGATTCTCTCTCCCCTATCATCACAAACAATCTCCAAATTAGTGGACCCAACTCCAAAAACCCCACTCTGCTTGCAGATATATACCAGAATTGCCTCACCACTAACATAGACATGGTGGCCCCCATAACCACTGAAAATCGTAAAACCACAAAAAGCACATTTTATTGGTTCAATGAAGACCTAGTAGTCCTAAAACGTACCAAACGGTCCCTGGAACACCTACATAAAAAAAATCCCGATTTAGACACCAAAAATGCCTTTAAATCAGCTAACAGTATATATAAATCAACTATCATCAGGCACAACGTCAATGCTTACAATACCAGGAACTCCAATGCTAATTTCGATGCCAAAGAACTCTTTAACAAACTTAGAGAGTTAGAGAACCCTACACCTAACTCCACCCCATCCAATGCTAGCAAAGATTGGTGCAGCACAATCCAAAACGCCCTGGCCTCTAAGATTGACTTACTTCAAATCAAAATTAATAAAAAAACAGAAATTGCTAGCAGATAAAATCAGCACTACCAAAACCCCTAAAGTGATAACTCCTAATGCTATCTCACCCTTTCACTTTACTCCAGTCACCCAGGACCAAGTACTAATAACCAAAGCTAAAAGCCTCTAACTGCAAAGGCGATCAATTCCCTGCCCACCTAGTAAAACACTGTGCACCCACCCTCACCCCTATCGTCAATGCCTCTTTTAGCTCTAACCTGGTATCAAGCAGCATCAAAGAAGCATGGGTTACCCCGCTATTAATAAAAATCACCCTCGACCCAACTGTCCCCACTAACTACCGTCCCATTACCACAGTCCCCTTCTTGTTAGAAATTATTGATAAAATAGCCTACACCAAAATTCAGGACCACCTAGAACAAAACCAACTACTAGGTACTAGACAATTAGGATTATGTCCTAACTGTAGCACAGAAATAGCCCTCCATGATCTCAAAATCCAGATGGATGCTATCAGAGATTCAGGGAAACTATGTATTCTCCTGCTTTGAGATCTATCGGCAGCATTTGACCTTGTAGACCACGATACACTCTGCACCACCCTAGCCAATGACTTTGGTTTCTCTAACGAAGCAACATGTTGGATTAAATCCTTCCTAGCAGACAGCACCTCCAGAATCTGTATATGTAAAGAAGCAGTGGACCCCATCCCAGTCCCAATAGGAGTACCCCAAGGCTCCTGCCTCTCCCCCACTCTATACAATGCCTATACTGAACACCTTTTCGCAGCATTGGATAATATGGGTGTAATCTATACCAATTTTTTTCGATGACACCCAAATACTCATATCACTTTCTGGGAACTACGAGTCAGACACCATCCTAATAAATAACATCTATGCAATCATACAGAATTGGATGGCCCTAAACAGTCTTTGTCTTAATGATGAGAAAACTGGGATTCTCATTGTGGGCTCACCTGCTAAAATCAACACCCTCCATCCTGACTACAACTCAATCGAAATCGATGGTTCCATTATACCCGTACTTAAACAAGTCTAAACCCTTGGTGTCTACCTCGCTGCCAACCCATCCATGACAAAACAAACCAATGCCCTAGCTTCATCTACCTCCTATACAGCCAAACTCATAGCCCTTAGCCACCAGTTCCGAACTGCAGCCAATTGTCTTACACTAGCTAGAGCCCTAATACTTTCCAAAGTTGATTAATGCAATGTTCTTCTATTAGGCACCTCAAAGGCGAATTTAGCCAAACTCCAACTTATCCAAAACAAAGCCCTTTGAGCTTCTTTAGGTTTTAAGAAAATCAGACCACATCTCTCACATTAGAAGAGAGGCTCACTGGCTGGCAATCAAAGCTAGAATCACATCCAAAGCCCTCTGTATTACACACAAATGTATCAATAATACAGCACCTAGCTACCTCAACAAATCCATTACAAAAAAACTAGCTAACAGAACTTTAAGATCAAATGCTGAATCTCTCCTGGCCATCCCACGTTATAAGAGCAGTAGGGCTGGAGGAACTAGCTTCCCTGTCTTGGCCCCCACTCTCTGGAACACCCTCCCCATTAATCTGAAAAACGAATCCTCTTTCTCCATCTTCAAGAAAGCACTAAAAACTTGGCTATTTAAAACAGACTAACTCAGCGCTTCCACATCCCAGAGTCCCCCTCCTCCGGTCCCCCACCTGTGATCGGTCTCATTGCCAACACCAAATGCATACTACTTGTACTTTGTTGCTTTCATTTTGATTGTGAAACTGCTCCCTAACTCATTGTGGAACTATTATCATGCTTATATATTGTCTTGAATAATGATTCCAATTATTTCCCGAACTGTTTGTAATTACGCCGTGATACCTTAGGGTCTGGGTGTATAATAAATGTAATAAATAAATAAATTCTGCACAGGCCCTCCCAGTAAGGTTCTATCACTTAATTTGTCTCATCAGCAGATTATTTAGAACAGGAAGTGATTTGAGACAGGAAAAGGTAACTGACAGTGACCATTGCTGGGGTAAATTTTTCTTTAAGTTATGTAAGGTTTTAAAAGGCTATTAAACTGTGATTGTTGGGTAATTCGAAATTGTGTTGTACTGAACAAGCTGTGTGGAAAAATGACCTTGTCAGACTTTTCATTTCACTTTGTGTCTCTATGTAATTTTTTGTAAGTTCTCGTTAATTTGTATGCTGGTACTTGCAGGCTTCCAATTGGGATCGGGTAAATAAAGCTACAATCAGAGTGGGTAATTTTCCAAGTAAAGAAGCTGTGTGGAAAAAGTGGCGCAAAAAGCATTTACCGTCACTTTTTATGTGCTGGAGAGCTGAGCAGATTTTACATGTCTGCCTGTTCTTACAGGTCCCCCTGCCAAATCCAATTGGTTTTGCACTAGCATGTATTTTTATGCTGGTGGAAAACCAATGAATTCCTGTGAAAACCACCTGCCTTTTACACCTAGTAAAAGCAGGCATATTTCAGAGGAATCCATTGTAGATGGCTCCCCACAATTGTTATTTGCGGGAGGGATTTACACTTTTCCAGATATGAGCAAAGGCAATTTTGCATGTGTTTTACTATTTACTTTTCCAGTGCTTGGTGGAAACAATTAAAAAGCATACCGGGGGCCCTTTTGCATACATGTGCAACAGAAGTTGTCACCTCCGTGAAATTTAGGATTCAAAACAAAATGACCCCCCTTGCTCTTTTTCAGGAAAACAATGCTACAGTGATGTATACATTGTCAGCTTGATTTATCATGTCACTTGTGCATTTTTTAAATAATATGTATAACATTTCGTTTTTTTTATGTATGCAAAACCAGACTTCAGCACATATTTGTAACAACTTAAGCAGGGGAGATGTGTGGCAAAGTACCTCACGTTAAGGCTATGCTCAAATTCTGGCTTTGCCACTTAACCAAAGGGTATGATCCTGGGTAAATCATATAGTCTCACTGTGCCGTACCTGCCAAAATGAGGTGCCCCTAATATAATCTATTCTAAAAAGCCTCACTCATGGTTTAAAAGATGGGCAGCGCAGGGGACAGGGTCTGCCAAGGAGACATACACACACATTTCTTTAAAAAAAATAAGGCTGCATTTATTGAACAAAATTGCGACATTCAACAGCAACTCAAAGTAAACATGACAAACAAGACGTCCGCTCTACCTTTCCCCCCTGCACTTTCCCCCTTCACACCTTCCCATGCACTTGCATGATCTGAATGATACCTGACCTAGTAGGATCGTTGTCTGTCTTCCCTCTGTTTCCCCTCCCTTGCCTCGTCGCACCTTGAAACACTTGTGTATAGGCACGTTATAAAAGCCATATCATATCGTATCATGGACAATTGCACATTACTATGTACCAGACAATGACATAAAGGCCGCTTCCTCCCTGTCACGCCGCACCTGGAGCAGTACAAGGAGGCCGAAAATCCTTCAAGCTTCACCATCTTCCCCCTGATCCAGCACCCCCACCCTGGCTCTCTCACCTGCATACTAGCACTCCCTCCCTCACATCCTCAACTCAATTAAATTGTGCTGACAAAATGCAACAAAGAAATACAATTTTGTGCTTCAAAATGTCATTTTGTAAGAAATAAAAATGTCTTATTCCAAGCTTCAGTATTCTGGAGGAGGGTCTGTCTTTCACAACAAGGTGGCAGGATCGCAACCACCTCCTCCATTGCCTGCTGGGAGTAGTCACAGTGTCCGAGGAGGCATTGTTGAGCCTACACCATATGAGATTAAATAAGCACTGGAGCTTCGTTGCTCAGCCCTCACAGAGAGGAGGGCATTTTCCTCGGTTCCCCCCAGCCAGGACAAGAAGGCATGGTGGGGGTAGGTGGGAGTGGTGGTGGTTTGGCATGGTTAGGGGAGCTGATGGAAGGTGGTTGGGGTGAAAGGTGCGGGAGCAGTGAACAGAAAGGAGAGAGCATATGGGAAGGTATGGGAAGATAGGTAAATTGATGTTGCCACATTATTTTGCTTGCTTCTTTCTCTCTGTATTGTTTTAATAACTCATTTATAGCATTATGTTGAAAAAGGATACACAACTTTTGTTCTTAGGGTATGATTAATTGGGATTTACCTCAGGCCTTTCAAATTCTTAAAAATCCCACTAGAGCTGCAGAGTGAGTTCCATATTTTACATACTTGACCTTAGAGAAAGCACTGCCCCAAGGTGACTGGTGACAAAATATTTACTAATGCGTTTCGTAAAATGGTGCATGTCACCATAAGCACACTTCATATTTGGTGCAATGCTGTCAAGCAAGCACAGTGAAGCTTGTAGTTGCCATTTACTGCAAACAGTGTGTTTGTAGTAAATGAAAAATACATTTCTAACTTGCCAGCAAGGTCCAGTACCATGCAAATGTTACTCACCCTTCATAAAAACTACTTGACAATGCTAGTGGGCTAGTTGGCTTTGTGAGCCCTGTACCTCTCAGACTCTTGTTCAGGGTTCTGCAGTATAGAGTTTTTATTGTATATGCTTTGGCAATAGCTGTCCTTAGTGAGAATGGGGAGTGGATGGAAGCTGAAGTGAGTAGGGAATGGAAGGTCAAAGTACTGTGGGAGTTTATGGAAGGAAACAACGAAGCAGATGGAAGAGGAGAGCAGAAGACGTTGCAAGGGGTACGGGAGAGCATGAGATTATGGAAGGGATGAGCAGATGGAATGGGAAAGCAGATTTCCCACTTGAACAAAATGAGTGATCCTGGCCAAATCACTTTATGTCAGGAAAACCACTTAAACATGGAACATATGCCGCACTTGTAACAGACATTAACTACTACCCCCCGAAGTTTCACCCCCATGACCAGCCTACACAAGGCCCTTTGTCAATTGTGACCATGACGCCCTTTGCCTTGAACAAGATACTGAGTGCAATCCTTGCAAGCATCCTGAACAGACATTCAAGTAGTCTTAGGGTTAAGTGTCTCACCCTTGGTCCTATCAAACTGGGTTTAAATCCAGGCTTTGGCACCTTTTAAAGCGGTCAGACTAAACCAGTTCATGGGTGCAAATGCATTTTTCCAGATCTGGAAATAGATATCAAGGATCTGGGAAATCAATGTGTTTAGGGTACTCCTACACCCACTCCCAATGAAGATTTGGCCCCCCTTATCACAATCCTGGCCCACCCAGATGAAACTTCCTGCGTAAGAAGAAAGTAGCACATATATTGAGGAAGATTACGAGGGTAAGAGCGGCTGTTCTCTCATCTGACCAAACCTTTCCTCCTCTTCTGCTGCCCTCAAGAGACCTTTGGGTGAAGGTGTACAAAAAAAACTCAAAATAAATGCAAACAATGTCCCCAACAAAACCACCGGAGTATATGGTCCCATTCCCACCTGTTAACAACAACACCTATATAAACCACTTTCCCCACATGGCCATCTACTTCCATTCCTTTCTCTATGGAAATGACGCACTTACGACCCCCAAATAATCAGAGGCACACAAACGCACAAGCAACATCACACGTACATCCACACTCCGCCCCATCTTTAAATATTATCACAACACAAAAGTCCGATCTTTTGTCTTGGTCAGAACGTTTTCTTTTTTGCGCGCACGAGACCCATTTGCCAATGATTAAGAGAGTCCGAAATAAACACTGCCAGCCGCATTAAGCCGCATTAAGAGAGCCTTTTGTTAGCGCTCACGCTTGGCAACGCCTGCTTTGCTGATCCCGCTGGCGCTCCAGGACAGGGAAAGTGAAATGTAATCCCTTGATTTTATCAGTGTGGAATGAAGCCTCTTCCCGCCCACGTGTCCACGGCTTCATCGGCGGTGACTGTTCGCCCTGCACGCGATCCTATGACGCAGAGGGGGGAGAAATATCCCTGCCATCACTATCACGGCTCGTCCAGTTCAGCGTGCGCTGTAACGTTTCTTTGTCGATGAATGATTTTACACGTCAAAACATTTCATCAGAAGTCCATGAACGCATTCCTAAAAATGTTATAATAATAAAGTTAAACAGGTTTTGTCTTTCTATTCTTAGAGTTTATTATAAATAACAGCATGCCATGTCTGGCATATAAACGTTTACATTTACATTGAATTCTGGTGTGTCAAATTAATGTATTGCGTGAAACAAAACCTACCAGTTGACCACTAGGTGGCGATAGAACCATATGTAGTGTCCTTCCAGGCGTACATCACCCATTGAGAACTATTTTAAAGAGATGCCTGCCACTCTGGGGCGCGTCTGTTATAGCCTTTATCCTCAAGCATTCCACATAGTAAAATATTTTTAGTGCATTATATCAGCGCGCACTGATTTTCAAAAATAGACTCGCGAGCATATTGGACGAATGAGTTGACGGAAAAGGAAATCCGCACCTTTCTAGAAAGCTTAGATTGTGACTCAGCACATTCTTGGGCATTATGTTTCTGTCAGCAGTACTTCTTGAAGTTTTTTTCTATTTCAGTAAAAAATAATTACTTTGGGCAGACATTTCTCAGGTTAAAGAATTAACTCCAAGGGGAAGCTATTGTGATTAATCCATTCACGCCAGCGTGCCCCGCACCCGTCTCCCTTTCCTACCCATCAACTGTGCTGTTTTTCTATCTTGGGCCTGTGTTTTGTGGACTCGTTGTACTTGTTTCCTAGTGTACTAAAGATGGTAGAGTACTGGGTTTAGGACATATTGCGGCTCATTTTTGAAGTCCCTGTAAAAAGGCAGAGCCGGAGGGGACTTTTTACTATTATTATTATTATTATTATTATTATTATTATTATTATTATTATTATTATTATTATTATTATTATCTGTACATTTTCACGTACACAGACACCATTGCCTTATTTTCATCATTTAAACGACAGAGTTCAAAAAGGGAGGGTAAAAAGGTGGCGTACACGCATCTATGCCGCCCTTTTGCACTCTGCCGTACCAATAAAGTAAACGCTGCCTGCCACGTGCGCATGGAGTGCACAAGGGGAGGAAAAAAGGGCCGCGTACACGCTTGTACACCGCCCTATTGAGTAAACGCTGCCTGCCATGTACGCAGGAAGCGTAAGAAGTAAATTCAGTCTCATGCGTAAAAAATGTATCCTTTCGATTTGGAAATTTCGGGAGATATGGAAGGATTGAGTTTGATGGTTTCTCCAGAAGGGTGGTGTGAGTTAAAAATGTGTAAGACTTGCATACGTTTATTGTCGTTATCCAGTCAGAATGTCAAAGTCTTTTTTTAACAAGTGTCGGATTTGCTATCGAGAAATTAGACTTGACAACCATCTTATTAAAATAGGGCACACCATTTTAGCCATGCACTCATTATTTTCAGGGTCGGTGCAAGGAATTTTGCCACCCTATGCAAACTGTCAGATTGGTGCCCCTCCCACCCCCACCATGATCTTTCCGGGTCCTACCCGTTCTCAACCAACCGTCACCATTTTGTTACTGATTGCTGCAACCCATTACATTACCTTCACCTAACACATCGTTCACTTCATCTGCTGTGTATGGATTCCAATGCACTTTCTTCACATTAAACTGAAAGAGCACTACCATCTCGCTGGTACACTGTATCCAGGCTGGCTGCCTTGTGAAGACTCTCAGATGCGGTTGTGTGTCAGCTGCACACATGCTCGCAGCAGATGATGGCAGGTTGAGAGATGGCCAGGAACAGCGACAGAGAGCTAATCACTTGTGCAGGGTTATTATTCAAAGGGACTCTTTCACAGTGCATGGAGCATTCATGTCAGTGTGACACTTATTTTACACAGAGATGAACACAGCAAGCTTTGCTTGCATTGATGACTTATGCTGGCTGATAAACTAAAGTAAACACAGTCTGGCTTTCTTTTGTTTTGCTATCACTCAACTTACCCTCCACACTGAATCTGTTGGTTGTCTCTGTGACCATGAGTCTCGCTTTAGACTATCCAGAGGCACAGAAACAGCTCTTAAGAACACCTGTGAAGACCTGCTCTCAAATCTTGACTCTAACTCTTTCTCTGTCCTCATTCTTCTCGACCTCTCTTCTGCTTTCAATATGGTAAACCACAACATCCTGATCACCCGTCTCCTTGATACCCTAGGCATCACAGATGAGGCCCTGGCGTGGCTCACCTCCTTTCTCCCTGACCGGCTCTCCCAGGTGGAACTTGGGTCCTTTCTGTCCTCTATTACTCTCTCTACTTGTGGTGGCCCCCAGGGATCTAACCTATCCCCCTGGTTTTTCAATATCTACATGGCCCTATTGGCCTACAGGATCTCTACCTTTACCTATAACTTTCAGTGTTATGCGGATGACACGCAGCTCTCTTTCAGGCTACTCTCGGTCTCCTCCTCCTCCTCGCTTATTCCTGACAGTCTATCTGCAGGTCAGTCTTGGTGGGCTGCTAACGATCTTTGCCTGAATGCCAGTAAAACAGAGATTGTACTCATTGGGAACCCTGCTCCCGCTTTCCCACTCTCACACTGGCCGACCTCCATAGGCCCTGCGCCCTCACCTACCAATGGTGAAAAAAATCTAGGGGTCATCTCGCCTTCTCCTTTCACATCTCAGACATCTCCAAAAAGTCCCACTACCAACCGCACCTCCTGAGAGGTATTCTGCCTTTTCTCACTTTCCACTCAAGAGACTCAACACCGGCCAAGCCCTGGTTCTCTCTATAAGCTGGACTATTGCAACAGTATCTTTCTCAATCTTCCTACCTCTACTCTCTGTCCTCTCCAACTCATCCAGAACAGAAACGCAAGACTTAACCTTGGCCTCAAGCTCAGGGACCGCATCTCTCCGATACTGAAATCCCTCTACTGGTTCCCCGTGGCTGCAAGGATCAAGTTCAAGACCCTCTGCATAATCCACAAGGCTTTCTGGGGTCCAGGGCCTGCACTATCTACACCGCTCTCTTCCTAAATACTCTTTCTTCTAGAGTCCTCCACTCGTCCTCCTCCAAATCTCGGCCACTTTCACAAACAGAGATTTGGGGGTAGATCTCTATCCTCTGCAGGTGCCTCCCTCTGGAACAGCCTCCCTGCCTCTCTCCGTCTTGAGCCGGAGCAGCTTAAGTTCAGTAAACTTCTCAAGACCTTCCTCTTCTCTTCCTCCTTCTCTCTCCCTCTCCCCTGCTAACCTCTTTTCTTTTTATCTCCTCCCTAACTCTGTACAGTTTTGCTGACTGGTTGCTTGGTTCACCTCCAGAGCCTTATAGGTCCCAGGCTCCCCCGTCAGTCTTTTGCACTTGCCTCCGGGCCACTGCACTATGTTCGGCATTATTACACTTTCAGATCACGCTCCATGAGTGGGGCAACCTCTTTGCACTTAACCCAGGGCCGTGCTGGACTTCCTTGCACATCCGTCTGTACGCATTCATGACCTAAATGTACCAGGACTAGTTAATTTGTCTGTCCTGTCGGTTACATGTAATTATGACGCATCCAAAATAACTAATACCATAATAACGAATACCATAATAATGAATTCCCAAATAACAAATTCCTTTATTGTTGTTTTTGAGGGGGTTCTGTCCCACCCCCCCCATTCTTTTGTTCTTAATACTTTTCCCCCACCCCCAAAACCGCTGTCCTTCCTCCCAACCCCTTTTTTAGTTTTTTTCTGATTTCAATATTTTGGAATTCGTTATTTTAGGTTCGTTATAATGGTATTAGTTATTTTGGTATTCATGATAATCACTGCATACCGTCCTGTCCCCCTCCCCTTTTGTGTCCCTTCTCCCTAGATTGGTCGCCACTGTAACGCTTGCACTTGCACTAGGTGAAATGCCATCAGGCCAAGTATGCTAGTTTTTCTGTCAATCACTCGGAAACTTCAAGGCCTAAGTTTGATTACTGTATTTCCTTGTTCCCCTTCCGCTTTAAAGCGCTTTGAAGCACTCCACCTGTGTATAAGCGCTGTATAAATGAACAAAAAGTTAAGTAAAATTAAATAAATTAGTGGCATGATGTTCCCTTAAATAGGTTACCTTGCACTCCAGTACTAGAGAAAGTGTGATGAGCCGGCACTCCTCACAGCCCCCAACTCCCTTTTTCTTTTTAAAGCAACATCTGTATTTCAAAGTGACCTACTTGAGCAGAGCTGGGACCGAGCAGTAATGAACTGCACTTACTCAAAACATTTTTTGCCTTGGGTGCAGCCTGACTGATGGGGCAGAGGGCTGACTGTGAGATGACCTCAGGCGATATGGGGCTATTGGCTTGAGTAAAGTGAGCTCAAAGACATTCCAGGAGTGGATGCGTTTTGACTCACACAGGGGCCAGGCTCCCCCTCAACCAGTCTGCCTCAGCACTCTGCACTTGCCTTCGGGCACCCTTCCCTGATCAGACTACTGAGTCTGGTTCATCCCCCTCTCCTTGCACTACCTGACCCTCACCCATTCCCCATAGCACTTGCCCTCCAGATCTCACCTAGCACTTGCCCCCTGGCCTACCATACAACTTCCAGCCTCTGTCCCCTCTTCCATCCTGCATCCCTCCTTTCCCTCCCCTTACCTTCCCCTCGCCCTGCCCCTCCATCACCCCCCCTGCACTTCCTGTTGCTGCACTTGCATGTTCCGAATGTCACATGGCCTAGTAGGACCGTTCATTGTTGTTTTTATCCTCCTCTGTTCCCTTTCCCCTATTCGTGTGGCACCATACAAATGTACAAATAAATAAATAAATAAAAAGCGCAGGGGCCATAACATAGCCTTGCCTTAGGCCACAAAAAGTGTGGACCTCTCCAGAAGTAACGCCTTTAATGTTTAGGTGAATTTGAACTCACACAGGCAGTAGCTGAGGTTTTCTTGTTGATTAGGCACCCTGCTGCCTGGGAGAAAAAGTTGACCTCTCGGAAGAGTGTCCCCAGCAAGCCAAGCTCTGCTGGGGCATTGTGTGGGGCACAGCCCTTGGCCAACTTGGGGGTGCGGTAGTTTCACCACAGAGCCCGGGTGGGGCAGCGAGAACCAAGTGGAGCACATACAGGACCACAAAACACTGTCTGCAGTAATCCGGGGAAAGGTGACTAAGATTTCTTATAATCTATGTACCCTGGGTGACAGAGTGGGAGCTTTAGGCAAAAGTGTCCAGCCTCCTTATTGACCCAACTGGGGGAAAATTGAAAATTGACTCACATCCGGACTTACAGAGCATGCCGGCCTTATTGTCCTTGCATTAATTCCATGGAGAGCGGCCCCCCAGTGGGTCCTGGACCGCCTCACAGAGCCCTGCTAGCTCTTCCCATGGGACTCCCACCGGAGGCACAGGTTCCACTTGGGCCTCAACTTCCGGGCTCACCTTAGCCTCGCTCTGTCCTCAGGTCCATTATGCACCACCTGCACAGGGGCCCCCAGGCCACCTCAGGGGTAGGGGTTGGTTTGCTGCCTTCCTGGGGCACCAGCACAGGTTTCAATATTTGCTACTAACACCAAGATCTGCACCTGGAGTGGTTCCACGTGCGCACTCGCCCCAGGTTTCGTGTGCACTGCAGCAGCACTCCTACTTGATGCAGCTTAGTCCCCACAGCTCTGAGTGCTGGCGACAGCTGGGTATGGGCCCCCATCCATTTTCAGGGCTGGTTGTTTCAGCAGGTGCATTGTTACACACTCCTTAGCAGATTCTGACTTCCATGGCCACTCTCCTGCTGTCTATATCAACCAACACCTTTTCTGGGGTCTGATGAGGGTCGGCATAGGGTACCGTAACCAGGCTTTCGGTTCATCCTGCAGTGCCAGTTCTGCTTACTAAAGGTGGCTCCCTAGGCACTTGCATTCGATGACTGGCTCCACTCCGGCGAGCCAGACTTCTTACCCATTTAAAGTTTGAGAATAGGTTGAGATCGTTTTGGCTTCAAGACCTCTAATCATTTGCTTTACCAGATAAAACCGGGGTTTCTGAGTGCCAGCTATCCTGAGAGGTAGTCTTTCACCCCATACCGAGTTTGGACGACCAATTTGCACATCAGGACCGCTAGGGATCTCCACCACAGTTTCCTCTGGCTTGGCCCTGCCCAGGCATAGTTCTCCATCTTTTGGGTACTATCACATATGCTCATGCTCCACCTCCCCGAAGAAAGCGGGCTAGACGTCCCAGTGGTGCACCTGCCACCTTAGCCAGTGCATGCCAGCCCTCACCTTCATTGTGCCGCAGGGTTTTGTTCGATCCTCCGACTCGTGCACGTGTTAGACTCCTTGGTCCTTGTTTCAAGACGGGTTGGGTGGGTAATCAACATCATCGTAGACACCTGGTTCCTTTCGCGGGCCTCCCCGCCAGGTGGCACGGTGTGGTCAGGGCGATCTGAGTACAGTTCATAACAGTCAACGGTCACACCGGAAGCAGGGGGACCCATCCCTGCTCGCTGACGCAGCACCCCCCAAGAAGGGCCAGGACTGTTGCCAAAGTAGGGCGCGATGGTGGTCAATCTCTCTCTGGCCTGCAGACATGGTGAAACTGAAGTTAGGGGGCCTGTAACACTCTGTGCCAGATCGGAAAGCCGCCTGCCTCCCAGGGCCTTCCCAGTCAATCCGGAGCCGGTCCCGAGCACCGCCATGGAGGAAACCTGGACACGAGGGAAGGGCACCTGCTGCACCGGCAAGCCTGGCCATCCACGATGGTGGGCGGCCAGAACCTCCACACCCGCTCCTTCAAATAGGCCCGGCTGCGCCATGGCTCAGTGCTCGCCCATGTGCCAAGCCTCCATCTGCCTGGGTATGGATCCTATGATAACAGCCAGGTTTCCAATAGCTCCCGGCTGCCCCCTCTCAGGACTTCGCATTCGACCGGGGTGCTCCCGCCAACACTCGCTCGCTGGCGGGCTAGAGCAAGAAGAGCTTCCGGCTGGTACAGCGGCTCCGGGGCCGGCTTGGAGAGGAGGGATGGTGGAGGCACTCGGGGCTCCCTCTCCCCAGTGCATATTTGGAGATGTCAAAAAGCAGGTTAACCCAACCCTGCCGGATGTCCCCATCTGTCTGCTGGGTCATGGATCCCCTCCAGTGGAAGGGATCCAGCACCCCAGTGCTTAGTCCCCTGCTCACTTCAGGCAGCAGACCACTCTGCTGGAAAGACCATAACATGAGGGACGCCTTGGGCTGTGGGTGTGCGTGATTGGGATACAACCGAAGTCGGGCTCGCAACTCTCCCTCCGGCTGTTCGTCTGTTAATGATCCGTCCACAGGTTCACTTTTAATTCCTCTGTATAGTAAAGTTTGATCATCATCTCAGCGCTCATCCAGGGCCAATGCCAAGCCTGGCGGAGTCGGTCCGATGACCTCACTAAACCATCCAATCAGTAGTAGCGATGGGTGGTTTGTAAAAAGGGCAGGGGCATAATCAATGCAAGCTTATGACCCACACTTACTGTGAATTCCTTGTTCATGGGAAATAATTGCAATCCCCAATCCCTATAATTAACAGGGTTCAGCGGGTTACCCACACCTGTCAGCGAAGGGTAGACACACACAGTGGAGTGCACATGCAGCCCCGGACATCTAAGGGCATAACAGACTTCTTATTGCTCGATCTCGTGTGGCTGAGCGCTACTTGTCCCTCTAAGAATTTGAACGCTGGTGGTCACATAACTTGTTAGCATGGAGGAATCTCATTCATTATTGAAATTAACCAGACAAATCACTCCACAAACTAGGAACGTCCATGCACCACCACCCACAGACTTGGGAACAAGCTATCAATCTGTCAATCCTTTCCATGCCTGGGTCTGGTGAGGTTTTTCACGTCAATTCAAATTAAGCTGTAGGCTCCACTCCTGGTGTTTCCCTTCCATCAATTCCTTTAAGTTTCACCTTTGTAACCACACACCCCTTGGAACCCTAAGACTTTGGTTCCCTGAAAGTTGCTCAACGGGTCATGGGAATAACACTGCCGGATCGCTACTCAGCATCATTTATGGTTGGAACAATGGCAGTATCTTATCGTCTTCGAACATCCGAATTTCGTTATGGATTAGTGTGGATTCCAACATATCCCCCCTCCGTATCCACCCCAGCATTACCATTTGTCATCCTTCTATACCCTCTACTCCACTACATATATCGACCAATCTTATTGCCACAAAGTAGCTTACCACATTGGAACTGGTGAAACTATGGTGTACAGTTTATAAGGCAGCAGTTAGCCTAGGGAGTAGAAAGTTGTTCCTGGAAGCTGTTGGTGTGAAGCTAACCATGCTTTTGTAGGGTACAAGCGGGAGCTAACTCACTCTCAGCTCCTGTCAATTTCTATCCCTGAAAATGTCAAAGGTCTCCTTCATTTTTCTACTTCCGGGATGAATTATCCTGTAGTGTGAATTGCTAGGTCCCCATAGATCATCTCCTCTCTTGTCTGCTGTTGTCCACTAAGGAGTGGGAGGTGATTTAATGTTCACAGTTTTGTCCATGTCTGAGCCTGCCTATTGTATGGCTTAAGGGAAACTGCAAGGCATAAGTCCATACATATAAGCCATCTTGGAGCTTGTCAAGCTTCATATTATGTTGTTAAGATTAAGCATGTCAAAGGATGCTCCAGAATAGTAAATGGGTTGTCTACAACCAGGCAACACATGAGATAATTCTGGATACACCCAAGTGTGGATCTTGTTTACCTCTCTCTTATTATTTCCACGACAAATTACATCAAAGAACCTGATACTACTGAGTCGCCTCTCTTGAGGATAGTAGTTGCAAATAGTAGATGTTGTGGGACATAATTAGGGAGCGCGATATGGGATATTACGAACTTCTAGAGAAGATGGCACTCAGTCGCACACCACTAAACATGCAGGCAAGGATCAAAGTAGATGAATAAAGAGTAATGGAGGATCTGGTGACTTCAGCACAACATAGATCATGGATATCACCCTGATGAAACGAACAGCTCTCAACAAGCATCTACAATTGTGGCCACAGTCACAAAAATGTGTTGGTTGATTTGAATGGATGCACCTTCGTTAACCCTGAGAGTATGTAATTGAGTGCTTTCTGTAATTCTGAGTGTGTCTTGTAATGTATCACAATTTTCAGTCGCTCAATGTCATCACAAAAGAAGTTCCCATCTATTCCTGCTGCACATATATATTTCAGCTTTCTCACTTTTGGGGCCTATAGAAATAACCATTTGGCAAATCGGAAGGCACCACTATTTAAACATATAGGGTCAGATTATCCCAAAAAAATGTTGATGCAAGTGAGGAGATGCTCCTCACTTCTCACTTGCGGCTAAAAAAAAGAACAGCCCAATTCGCAGAGGCGATTTGAATGAGCGCATCGTAGTTGCACTCATTCAGATGCCCTTTTGCCTCCCTTTATGAATTTGCACAAAGTGGGCATTTTCTGGCATGTAAAAGCGCATCCCGAGTTCGCAAATGGGGTCCACTTTTTTTAATGACCCATCTCGGTGAAATGCACTCCCAGCAAGCACGTGGTTGCTGGAAGCCTGTCATACTTTAGGGTTGGGTGTATGCAAGGTTGCTGGAGAGCGAATCTCTGCGCTACTGTCCAGCCCCGCCTGAAATACTAGGAGCACCTTTCAAAACAAGCTATTTCAGCAATGAGCACAAATGAGACGAACGCATTCTCTGCGCTTCTTACTGCTGCGTTCATCTTTCAGATACTGACCCGGAGAGGTAGATTCTCAAGTAAAAGCTCAAATAAAAAATGGATGATGATAAAGCTCTATTTTATTTGCGCTTGTTTCAGTGGTTCTACGTTATTTTGCCACAGGATTTTTCGTCGTAGGACTTTTCATCGCCGTTTTTTTATCGAAAAAAACTCTTCTTTTTTGTTGGGGGGGTTGCCCCCCAAAACATCCCGTTTTTTAAAAAAATTATTCCCTTTCACCCACAAATATTTATTTAATTTTTAAACCCCCCAAAAAAAAAAAACGATGATTTTTTTTTCGATAAAAAAACGGCGATGAAAAGTCCTGCGACGAAAAATCCCGCGGCAAAATAACTGTATACCGTTTCAGTGCGGCTGGACAGCAGCACAAATAGTGTGCTGGCCAACCCCTTGCACGCCCCCAACACTTATACAGGACTGGCTCCCAACAAGAGCTCTTTCACAGTGGCAGGCCTGTATAAGGCCACTCACTGTGAAATGTTGAAAAAAGAAAAAAAGACTTCTAAAAGCCTGTTTCAGAAATAGAAATGCAAGCGGTACAGCAGCAGCTCATGCTATTTCACTTGGCCAGGGTCAGGAATGACCTTGGTGTGCATTGTGCATCCCCCTGGGCCTGTCTCTTTCATTTTGGTACATTTCAAAGAACATTCCGTTTCTGAATTCAGGATGCGCTTTAAAAGGCCTCTTGCATGGGGCAATGCACAAGGGATGCGGGAATGGGCACGCAAATGTGCACGTGTTACGCACACATTCAGAGGAACTGTGAGAATAAGACACAACATTATTTGGCACAAGTCATGAGATAAACAAGCGTGTTATATTACTTGTCTTGTGCCACAAACACTTTAGAGAATCTACCCCGTTGTATGAATACTCGACTTCCCAGTTGGTGTTATTTAGGAAAGCATATGGGTACAGATTCACAAATCTGTTTCCAGGTCTAAGTGTGATTTACAGTAGGAACACGTCAGAACTTATGCATGATGTGTAAATTACGCCAGATTCCCAAAAGGTGAACATCCAGTACATAAGTGAATGTACAAGCCCATAGTTTATGCACAAATGCATAGACGATGCGCCCATACTTATCGCCACATCTGCTATAGTGGCACTTCCCAGGCATGTGTCAGGAAGAAGCACACGGGAGGTCAATGTACATGCCAGCGGACTGAACATTCAACACGTTGTTACTTACATGGGCACTCACAAACACGCTGGGCCTGATTCACAGAGCATTTTTCAATGGAATTTTCCCGTTGTAAAACGCTTTGTGAATCGGGCCCATTGGCTGCCTGTGTCTGCACCAATGACGTTCACCTGTTTCCCGATTGCTGTCAAATTGGCAGCATTTGTGAACCAGTTGTCAAGCTCAATGGAAAAACTGCAGAAAGCGAATACAAGGGAATTGTATGTAGCTCGAACACATTACTTTGTAGGCCCCATTGCATTCCGTTCTACGTGTAATACCTGCTTTATAAATAAGTACCTTTGTTCATGCTACATTTGACATATGTGATCTGTGTGCATGTTGGACAAAGTTCTTGGTGAAATGCTTTTTCTTTTATTGACTAAGACTACGAGTACAAATTAGGCACAGAGAGAGAGTGTGTGCGTGCGTGCGTGCGTGCGTGTGTGCGTGTGTGTGTGCGTGTGTGTTATCAAATCATATCCTTTGAAATTTGGTTTTTCATACTCACGAAAGTTTTGACTATAAAATGTTATATATATATATATATATTGTTTAATTATTATGCAATAGATAAAATTAAACTTTTAACATATTTAAAACAGACATCCATTAATATCACGAAACAAATGATGATCTGTGTCTTTCCAGAATTCATTAAAACAGAGATGCCTCTATGAATGGTTAATAAAAGGAGAGTTGCTCTTCAAATGCCATCGCTAAATCTCTTTTTTGCCTCTAACCAGATTGCCCAGGCCGCAGCTGAGATGACTACAGATTTAGCACCCACGAGCATTGCCCAGAATTGGTCGCTGGTGATGTCATCAAAATGCGCTATGATATCCATATAACCTTTGCGATAGAAAATGGCATATGGCATATCCCTCCAGTGCAGAGAGACAATTCTCTGACTCGCCTTCACACCCTCGAATGTACTGTATTTCCTGGCCCTGCTCGGTACCGCAGATAAACAAACACGGACCCTGCAACCTGTGCCAGGCCAGACATACCTAACATTGCTGTACAGCGGGCAGGAAACCCTGTGCGCGAGTAGGCTGCACAGCACCAGATGTCATAATCCGGCCCTGCTGCATCGGGAAAGGCAGAGCTCGGCTCACCCTTCATTACTGGCGCTTGGTGCGCAGGTAGAAGATACCACTGCGGGCAGGATTAGTGGCAAAAGCAGAAACACATTTCTCAACACAACATCACCGGAGAAATGGGAACATGTTTTGCATTTGTGGCCCAGCCTTTTTCATTAATTGTTTTACATTTTGACTGGAACGATTTCAGGACGTGGGCTTTATCGAGCGTTTTAGTTTATTTGTTATTTTATTGCTCATTTACAGTGCGCTTAATACCAGCGAGTGGTTTCTAAGCAAGGGATGGGGATTCGAACCAGTGTTGTGCCAAACGCGTTGCCCCTGAGCTATCCTTTCTCCCCGAAGGTCTGGTCTTGGTCGCCAAGTTAGTTCTTACCTGTATTGGATTTACAATACACTGCTCCAACATTAAGGCCAATTCAAGGGGCAAAAGAAAGGCGAACAATCTCAATTTACTCAGAGCTCTCTAATACAAGGCTATCAACTAATAACACATTCACAACCCAGGGCCAAATCGAGAAAGGCTCAGTTGTGCACCTAGTGTAGTGGAGGCAGGCTGCACCAGAAGCACAGGAGGTCTATGCACCCAGTTGTCCAACATAAATGCTTCACCTATTTGCAGGGGTTGCACACAGGAACAGTGCAGTGAACACTTGAGACAGTGGCAACTGAATCTACTGCTATGTCGGGCTATGTGTGACGTGCACATGCGACACTGCACATGGTTGTGTATGCTCAAGCTGTGAAGAATTACCATCTGACAAAGGTGTACAAGCCCCAGTTTTTTGGCGATTTTTATGAAAATAAAAAAAATGCAGATAATGCATCTTAGAATGGGTGGTCTGCTAACCAGACACTCCTTACAGTAAACTCCATGCCAACAGCATAGTGTACACCTGTTCCCTGCTGCCTCAGTAGCCTGAGCTGAAGACTCGGCTCTCCTGTGGCACAGAGCAGGTTCAGAGGTCACACGTGTCCTGTTTGAAAGCTGCTGGTAATGGCACTATCACTGCAGTAAGCCCAAATACTTTTATTGCAAAGTTTGGTATGGATTTGTCCAGAGGGAGCAAAGTTACTTCTATGAGTTGTGCAACTTAGCCATAACTGCACGCCCGTTACCGCAGACCGTGTAATCTCAAAAAATTCAAAAAATGTATCTATCAGTGCTGGTATTAATCAGCCTTCAGACAGGACCTAAACTTATTATGTATGCATATGTTACACTTGACTAGTTAGTGTAATAAATACTGCACACACAAATCATTTCTCACAAGTACCTATCAAAAGGTTTATATAAATATCGAATCAAACCATTAATCTGAAAGTTCTAGAAAGCACTTCTTTTTTTATATAAATATGTATTTATATTTTTGAATTTTAACTTAAATAAATGCAGTAATCAACAAGACAAGAACGTTTTTAAAAAAATGCCCATAACAAATCTACACCATCATTTAGTATTAGTTCTCCATACATCAATTATATGATGACACAAGAAACTAAATTATACATGCATTTCAAACATTAATAAAACACCCAAATGTAAATATCACTAGTTGTACAAAATAGCCAGTAACATAGGCTAATGGAAAGGTACAAATATGTTAGATATCCTGTTCTGGTAATAGTTTACTTGCTCAACAAATTTCGATTAAAGGTGATTCTAACATCCTCAAATAATCCATTCAAATATAAAAAATGATAGCAAAATCTTAGAATCCATAATAATCCAGACGTGGATCCCTCGCTCGCTGTGCCTTAGAGAGTCTCTGCTTCACCTCAATGAGAAGGTCCAACAAGGCTGAAACATGTGGCTGGGGTTTGCTGATGGTACTCCTGTTCAGAGTAGAATTGCCTAGCAGTTTGCTCATGGACTGCCCTTGTGGGAGGGACCATACTAATTTGCAAATGGATATTTCCCCTCTGTAAAGGGTGCAGTGAGGTAAAATGTGGTTGTAGAGCCTCCTGAAAGGGAGAAATTCCATAGAACAGGGTATTTGGCCCATGTTCGTTCTCAGTAGAGGGACGCACACACCCTTATTTAATTTGTTTTCCTTCTTGCCTGTGTCAAAGTAGACAAGAAAAAGATGGCACCACTGAATAACATACAAACACCAGAGCGCACAGGACAGCAACTGCGGATGGTCAATACTCTCCTCCTTTAAATCCAGTTTTTTTCAGGTGATTTGTCCCCTGCGACAGGAGTGAGACCAGATAAAATAATTAAGCAGCCTTTCCCTCATACTTTTTTGTCAAGCCTAGACAGATTTATTACCCCACTAACCCACCCTCCCTCCCTCTTGCAGAGCCGCCAGAGCGCCAGGGGACCACTCCGGTGGTGATAGTGCGCGGTACAAATGACCTTTAACATTAACATTAACAACATTAACCTACGAAAGGTAAATACGGCCACTTACATCAGATCCTAACTGTAACACCTACCTTATACATCAGTCCATAAACATGTATATTGATTCTGGTTCTTTTTCTCCTTTAACTTGAGTTTTTGAATACACTAGCCACAACCATCTTATCATTATGGATGGCTGTCCTTTTCATCTGTCCATTAGAACAAGACCCCTAAAAGCCACATGATATTGAGACATTCAAAAGCACATGACTGAATTACTGTAGACCAGGCCATTCCAGGTAGGATCAAATTCTCTGTTCTGATCCAAGTGTGTCTGTTGGTGGCTTATTAAATCCTCAATACCTTTCACTACTAGTGTGTTCACAGAGGTGTCCCCCCTCAAACATCCTCCCGGGAGGATAGCACAGCGGCAATGTGCTCACCTTGGAAGCAAGACGACACGAAGCAACACAGGTTCGATACCCGGGTCCGCGCTTAGAACCCTCTGGGTATTAAGCGCGTTATAAATATGCAACTAAGAACTATTCCTGTAACAGCGCCTCGATGCCCCGGGCTGTTTGAGCGCTTTAAAAAAATGCACATAAAATAAAATCTGACGCACATTTATTTGTGTTTTTCTCAATGTATTCAGTCATTGACTATCTGAGCACCCTCGGGATGAACATAACATTTTCTTTGCCCAAGGAAGGATATGCACTTAATGTAATCCATTTCAGTCAGAGCGTGACAGAGTTCGAGTTTCAAGGGCTCCTTTATTTTTAGTTCAATAGAAAGAGGAAAACGTTCTCAATAAGAAAATAATTAATAACTCTTGTAAGGTTAGCTCGTATATTAAGTGTAACCCAAAATGGATCTATGTCGTTTTACCAACTTGGGTTTTTTTCGATGTAAATCCTTAGAATAAATGTATGGTGTTCCCCCAATCTACTCCTTTCCAATATTCATAACACTACCCCAACCTCCTCCCTACCCATTTTAACTCCTTAATGCACCCCATATATATATATATATATATATATATATATATATATATATATATATATATATATATATATATATATACATTCCCCGCCTGCTGAGCTGCTTGACCCTGGCAATCTCTCCTGAGTCCACCACCTGCAGGAGCCTTTGCCTTACTGCCGCCTCCTGGCTCTGCCACTGACCTCTCTTTAATGGACGCTCTGCTGCTCTCTCCCCTGGACGCTCTGCTGCCCTGCTAATCTCTCCAGCTGCCCTTGATTGCACGCTGCCGCAACCCTCACCCTAGGCCCCTGCTGTTGCCGTCCTTGCCCTGGTCACAACCCCGCTTGTTCACTTTCTGCTACATCCCCTATTCCTGGCTCCTGCTGTCCTCACTTCTCCCACATCCACCAGCACTTACTTCTTCCCCTTCCTGCCATGCACCCCATCTTTCTCTCCTTATGTCGCCTTCCCTCCTTCTCCCTCCCCCTTTCCCTCCTCCTCCTCCTCTACCTTCCCCTCATCCTAATGTCCACCCCCTCCTCCAACCTCCCCCCCTGCCTTCCCCCTCTCCCCACACTATCCCTTCTCGCCCCAATCTTATTCACCTCCCCACTGCCAGCCCCTCCAGCATCATCAACATTGCCCTTTGGAATGCCTGTTCCATCTGCAATAAAGCCACTGCGACCCTTGACCTGTTCTTCCGACTCAATCTTCACTTCCCCTGCATCACCGAGACATGGATCCCCCTCTTCAATTCCACAGTCCCTGCGTCTCTCTCCACCTCCTCCTTCTCTCATGTTTCACGCCCCTCTAGACGCAGAGGCAGCGTCAGCCTTATTTTTCACCCTAAATGTCTTTCCTCATCCCCTACCCTCACACTCCCCACCTTCTCCTCCTTTGAATTTCTTTTTAAATCTTTCACCTATCCTCGTGCGATCTCCTTCTTAATTATTTACAGACCTCCTGGCCCCCTCTCTTCCTTCTATGAAGACCTTGACCATCTTCTCTCTCACATCTCTCCTTCCTCTACTCTTCTCTCAGTCCTTGGTGACCTCAACCTCCCTCTCTCATCCACATCTCATTCTTCTCTTCTTTCATTACTTGACCCCTAACTCCTCTCTCCCCTCCCTACCCCACTACCCACTCCTCTGGCTCCACACTCGATCTCATCTTTCTTTCTTCGTGCTCTTCCTCCCCTGTATCGTCTTTTCCCAACTATCTCTCCGATCACGCCTTGCTCTTGTTCTGCCTCACTCCTCCTCCCTTATCTTCCCCCACCTCTCCCTCCTCTCCCTCCTTCTCTCATCGCGACCTCCGCAACTTTAACCCTACTCTCTTCCAAGACTCATGTTCTTCCTCCTTTCCCCCTCCCTGATTTCGCTTCCCTCTCAGCAGAAGACGCCCTCTCCTCACTGTCCTCCTCTATAACCTCCAGTCTTGACGAACTCTATCCTCTCACTCCCTTCTCCCCTTCTCACAAACCTTCCCAACCCTGGCTCTCTTCGCATCTTCTGTCCATGCGCCACCTCCTCAGACGTCTCTAACGACACTGGATCAAATCCCCTTCTCTGACTAATCAATCCTCTTATTTCTCATATCACTCTCTCTACGACTCTTGCCTCTCATCTGCCAAACGATCCTACTACTCTAGCCTCCTTCGCTCACAATCCTCTCATCCTCGCCGTATCTTCCAGACCCACTCTCGGCTTCTCTCCCCTCCCACTTCTGACCCTTCCACGAACTCTCCCCGCTCTCCCTCTGACTTCGCCAACTTCTTCTCATCCAAAATCCTCTCTCTTCGCCAGAACATCCTCTCCTCTTCTTCCTTTTCCCCTTCTCCCCCTCCCACTCCCCCTCTTCCAGCTCCACCAACTTGTCCACCTTTTCTCCTATCACCCCTGCATTTGTCTCCCACCTCCTGTCCAAAACTCACCCTACTGCTGCCCCCTCTGACCCCATCGACACCTCCATCATCCCCAAAATGTACCCCCTCCTTATTCCCTACCTAACCACCTTCTTCAACATCTGTCTCTCCTCCGCCACCTTTCCTTCAGCCTTCAAACATGCTACCATAATCCCTATCCTGAAGAAACCTTCTGCCAATCCTCTTCTTGCCTCCAACTTCCAGCCAATCTCCCTTCTCCCCTTTATTTCTAAGATCCTCGAGCGCCTTGCCTACTCTCAACTTTCTGCTTTCGTCTCATCCCACTCCTCCTCCCCACCTCTCAATCCGGTTTCCACCCTAAACACTCCACTGAGACTGCCCTCACCTATGTCCTCAACTCTCTCCTCACGTCTCGCCACGCTAAGCAATCTTCAATCCTCAACCTCCATGATCTTTCTGCAGCTTTTGATACCGTAAATCACCCTTTACTTCTCAGCACTCTGTCCTCCTTCGGCTTCAAAGACTCTGTCCTCTCCTGGCTCACCTCTTACCTCTCCAATCGATCCTTCACTGTCTCCTGGGGCGGCCACACCTCCACAAGCCTCGCCCTGAATTATGGCGTTCCTCAGGGTTCCATGCTGGGACCCTTTCTATTCTCTCTCTATACCTCCCTTCTCTCCCCAGTCATTTCCTCTTTCGGCATTCCCCACCACTTCTACGCTGATGACACCCAACTCTTTCTTTCTTTCTCTTCCTTCACATCTGACCTCCACCTCACTCTTTCTTCCTGCCTCACGGCCATAAAAGATTGAATGTCATCCCACTTTCTGTCCCTCAATACTGACAAGACTGAGGTGCTTTTCTTCCCTTCTAACACTCTCTCCCCTTCTCCCCCTCCCTTCATCCACTTTCCTCCTTCCAACCTCCCCATATCTTCCCATGCCCGCAATCTCGGCTTCCACCTTGACTCCTCTCTCTCCTTCTCCAACCACATCTCTCTAACCTCTCAATCTTGTCGCCACCACCTCTATAACATCCGCAAGATCTGCTCCTCCCTCACATTTCATGCTTCCAAACTCCTAATCTCCTCCCTTATTTTCTCCCGCCTCTTCTACTGCTCCTCTCTCCACTTTGGACTCCCCCTCTCTCACCTAACTCCCTAAAATCCAACTACCACTCCTCTATCCGTACTCTATGTCTCCTTGGCCCTCGTGACTCTATTTCTTCCTCTCTCTCTCAACTTAACTGGCTTCCTTTCCTCTCACAACTGAAATTTCAATTCCTCTGTCTTGTCTACAAATCCCTCCATGACCTGGCACACCCCTACCTTTCCTCCCTCCTCTCATTTTACTCCCCCTCCCGCTCTCTCCGCTCAGCAAACCTCTACCTCCTCACTGTACCCCCAGCCCCATGTGCCTCCTCATGCTTCTGCTCCTTCCAACTCTTGGCCCCCCTACACTGGAACTCCCTCCCGCTCCCCATCCGCTCCACCCCTACCTACTCATCCTTCTGCCACTTCCTGAAAGCCCATCTTCAATACTCCCCCCCAGACTTCCCTTCCCTACCCCTCCCCTCCTACCCTTGCCCCCCCCTCCGCTCCCCCATCCTCTCTCCTTCCCCTCTGACCTTAAATTGGTAACAGATACTACTTAAGGGCAATGAGGACATCAGATCACTCCCCCCCTTTCCCTTCCCCTCCCCTCTCGCTCCCCCTACCTCAAATCCTACACCGTCACTCCCTTCACCTACCCCCTCCTGTACCCTCCCCACCCTCGCCTCCCCCTTGTAAATAGTTCTACTTATTGTTTTAATGACCTGTTCATGTTTGTAAATATGCTTCTCTCACTTTTGTACCTGTTGTTATATTGTAAAGCGCTTTGGCTTAAAGCACTATATAAATTCAATAAACATAAATATATATATATATCCAAGTCAAAGATAAAAGCTGATTACAGCTTCATGGCGGCACTCCCCTCCATGTGCAAAGAAAATCACCAGACAAAAAAGGAATCTCGATCATTGGTCCTTTAATATTTCAAACGGTGGAGAAGTGGACAGAGAAAACAAAACAATATATATATATATATGTGAGTTGTTTAGAAGTTTTTTCGTTAAAACAATACTTAAAAAAAACATAGATGAAAGGACGCGATACCCCTGAAACTTTAGGTACACAGACTGCTTTGAAAAGGATGTTTGAAGAGTATGAATTAGATATGAATGATGATGAACAAATGAGGATATTGTTTGAATATTGTACTGTCTGTGTGATTTTTGGGTCCTGATACATTTTGTTTTTACTATTTCAAAATAAAGTGTTTTTCCAAAAATGTTGTTGTAGAGTCCATCTTTTTTGGATGATGGGGTGAACACAAGTATTTTTGTTTTGGAAGAATTGTTTGTTAAATAGTTGTTAGACATATATTTAAATAATATGTAAGACTGTTTTGTAAACCTTATAGTTTTGTCCAGTACTACCCCATCATCAAAGGAAAACCAGGTAAAGTATGGGGAATGGTCCCAATTTTGGTGGATAAGAATTAGGGGGGAATAGTGCACTTTCCAAATCCAATACATATAAGTTAAAAAAGGATGGCGCAATTACATAGTCCTGGTGCAACCCTCAGTTGGTTCTTATAGGTTCTGACAGGGCTCCAGGGGCGTCTAAGTGTATCCTTATTTCTATTTCTAAGTATAACTGAACCAGAATATTCACACAAAAAAGGAGGGCAGCCGGAAGACAGAAATTTGTCACACAATTAAGCTCTATTTATTCCATCAAAGACCTGTGATATATCAATAAAGGCCAGGTACATGGTTTGTTTGTTGGAGCTGGCCTATTGTTGCAACAGAGAGGGAACAACAATGTTCAAGGAAGTATCCATCCGGGGTCTAAAGTCTGATTTATACAAATCACCAAATTGTTCCCTTCTAATCCAATCATTCAAGTTGACTAGAATAACTTCTGAAAAAATGTGATCATGATATCCAAAACCGCAATTGGTCTATAATTAATCGGAAGTTCTCTGTTTCTGTTCTTAAAGACAGGGACAAATATAGATATTTTCCATGATTTAGATCACAAGTGCAATATGGTAGAAAATCAGTCAAACAGAACTTTAGACAATAGGACAGGCTCCTCTTTGAGGACTATCATAGGAATCCTGTCTGGGCCTGGTGCATGAGATGCCTTGGCCCTTTTAATAATTTGTAGAATTAACTCTGCATCAAATGATATTGGACACTCAGATAGATTTCCGGAAATCGTGTTTCGTGGAAGAGGAAGAGAGAAAGATATTTTTAAAATGTGTCATTTATGTGCTTTCTGAAATTGGATTAGTTTGTGCTTCCTGTTGAAAAGTTTCTGATTTGTTAACTAATTGCCAACATTTTCTGATGGATTTAAAGCCATTAACATGAATTCTGGGTCGTTTTGATGTAGTGTGGCTTTATGTAGTTTAAGCCAATTCTTGTATTTTGATTTTTGGAATTTTAGTATGGTTACAGATTCCTGAATGTTGTTTTTCCTTAATTGTCTCAGGTTATATTAGAATTCCCTTTTCTTTACAGTTATTATTTCATCAAAATGGTGGAATGTATTATGTTGGGAGAAAAAAGGGCTTCTGCTGTCTTGTATAAATGCCAAAAAATAGGTTTCAAGCTTTTCTGGCAAGTGTAACACTTCTCGTTTTTGAGTAGTGTTCCTATTTAGAAATGTCACGATTGTATCATCAAATTATGCAACCATCCTAGGTGTCCAGAAATGTCTTGTTTTCCGGTTATTCACCTCAAGATTCATGTAGTTATTGTGTGCATTATTTGTGTACCATTGTAATGTAATTGTTGCATGGAGCATTGCATGGTCACTATATTTAGAAGGGAAAGTCTCGAAGGTTACACAATTGCTGTACAATTATTTTGAAACAGACATGTGGTCAATTGTTGAGGAACTCGAGCCTCTAAAGAAGGTAGGGTGGGTGGGAATATCCTTACCTAGGTCGCCATTAACCATCAAAATACCCCATATTTACATAACATTCAGCATTTTTGCCCCTCAAAGTTTAGAGTTCCTTACATATGGTAAATCAGAAGGATTAAGATTAGATACACAATCTGCATTAAAATATCCCAACAACAAAATGTCATCACACAATGACATCACCATGAGTCAAAAATGTGGGCTAGCGCCTTAAGGAAGTTAAGTTCTTTGAATTGTAGTGGGTTTCTATAAATATTGATAAGGAGCAAATTGCAAAGGGTCCCCGTATTGGGCTCTCTCCATGATGTTTTAATCGACAGAATCTCTGGAGTATTATACTCCCAGACAGTACATGAGGAGTTAGTTGCATTACGGACAGCTGTGAAGAGGCCACCAAGAGGTCGACACTTACTACGTTTAGAGGAAGGTTGATCAAAGACTGAAAACCCAGTTTTCGGGCTTTGGTTTCAACCACTTTTCCCAAATAAAAAATGTACTACAGGACAAACTATTTAAAACGTTTGATTGAGTATTAAAAAGATGCAAATGCCCTCTAGTGTTCCCTGAAATCAGCGAAAGCATGTGGCAGGCCAAAGTGTCATTTCCTCCTGGGTCCCGGGGGGAAACGGAAATAGATTTATGGGGAGCTGCATTTATCAGCAACAATTTCCCTGAAGATTGCATTTTTTGGCATTCGTCCTGTATGTGAATTATTTGTCTCTTTGTAGGAAAAGGCTCTTTTATCAGGGATATGCGAATGTCATTAACCCCAGTTTTTGGATTAGCCATAGATAACCAAGGACCTCTGTTTCAGGCATTTCCAAAGACTTGATTATCAAAATTATAAATATTGCAGCCCAGGATGTGAAATGAATGAGTCTCTTCTAACAGGGGAGCAGTGGTTAACCTTGAATGTAGATGCAATTCTACTAGTCCAGTCTAATAGGCATAATGAATTCCACTTGTTTTATGTCTGCACAGGAGATCATGCGTAAACGTGGAATTTTATCTAGGAGATGCAAAAGCGTCTGCCTGTTTAAGGGCATCTGGTTTTCTGAAGTTAATATTTGTTACAAGCAGACAGATATAGAGGTATTGTTATCTAGAGTTGTTGTTGGCAAATGCTCCATTTGAGGTGATTTTGGGACCCTGATAGTTGTGCTTTGGTTTAGAACACAAGCTCTTCTTTCTTCTAGAGTGGAACATTTAAATGTTAAATCATCATTCAGATGCTCTGTTTCCTCGTTCTCCTTCCGATCAACCAGTGGAAAAAGGCTAATTTAAATTGTCTACTATTTCGTGTCATAACGACTACTCCTAGTGTAGGGGCAAGTTTGTACCCTATCCATTATTCTCTAATGGACGGGGTATTATGCCTGCATTTGAATCTCCCCTGTATGAGTAAGTAGAGAGCATACTCGGGTTGTTCCCCAATAGGTTTTAGATAGTGTGTTATGGTGGATTTAAAAGGCAGCTGCAGATCAGAAATCTGCTGACTCTCCTTTTTAGTGGTAGACACAGATTCTTGTGTTGATCTTAGCTTGAAACTTGTTATATTCTTGACAGGTACAATGTTATCAGCAGATTTCCCCGGTTATAGTTGTGAGAATAAGGATTACGTACATTATGGAGAAATTTGAGGGAGCCTTTACTTTTCCTCGATGAGACATTTTTCTCATTTTTTGTTTATTTCTTTTTTATTTTGAGTTTGGCTATAGAAATATTGGCAATGTTACCTTTCTTCACAGCAGAAATTTCATTGGTTAATTCCTTGTTGGATGTACC
Source organism: Ambystoma mexicanum (assembly GCF_040938575.1). Classification (NCBI taxonomy): domain Eukaryota; kingdom Metazoa; phylum Chordata; class Amphibia; order Caudata; family Ambystomatidae; genus Ambystoma; species Ambystoma mexicanum. The sequence continues at coordinate 723,509,044 of NC_090932.1, forward strand.
CTCGAAACATATAATATCCACAGGGTTAGGAGGCTCTTGGCAAGAGACATTTAGACTGCTGTCAGGTTTTGTTGACCAAATGTTTGTCACTTTAAAACTAAAGTCGGTCCTTGAAGACACTTCTGGAATTGCTGTGATAATCGGATAGATGCCTTTACACAGCTGTAACCTTCTTAAAATTGGATTCTGGCATTTGAAGAAGTTAAAAGAATTGTTTGCTGTTGACACTCCTTGGATATATTTTCATATAATTTTACTAAGGTGTTAAGTACATCGTTTAGAGGACGGAGAAAGGGCTGGCCCAGAGTTCTTTGTACTTCTAAAGGCTCTAGGAGCCACAGTGAGTGAACCATAGTGGCCGACAGTTAGTAAGAGAATCTTAAATGGCCAAACGATCTACTAAAATTGCTGTTGCCAGAATCAAACAAATTCGGAGAGTCTGAGAGATTGACCTCTGTCCTAGCAGATGAGCTCGATATTCTAGAGCAGTGGGTTTTAAACTTTTATGGCCTGGGCCCATTCGAAGCAAAATATGGGCAGGCCGGGACCCCCCAAAAATGTCAAATGGCCAGTAAGTCCAAATGGCTATGAACTATCGCCCGCCTTCACAGCATCCACACCCGATATAGACCCTGGGCTCCCCCACCTGCTCCCATCACAGTCTCTGGGCTCACTTATCCCACTGCTAGCCCAGTTCCTGGGCTCTCCCCACCCTGCTTCTACCACTATCCGATGGCTCCCCACACCCTGCTCCCAGCAGAATACCTGGGCTCCCCAACCCACACCATGCATAATCCCAGGTCCCCCCACATTCTCCAAAAACAACCCCAGTGCCCCCCCACCCACCTGCTCCAAAAACAATCCGAGGGCTCCACAACTGCTTACAAAAACAACACCATGGCTCCCACCCACTCCAAAAACAACCCCAGGGAGACCCTCTTTATCTTTTACAATCCCAGTCCCATTTCGTTCCTGCGACTAGATTCAAACACCCTGGAAGTGTGCTCTCTGGAAAGTGACAGAGAGCGTGCTTCCTGGGTCAGCCCCTCACAGTGACCTTGAGACTGGCCCCATTAGATGCCCCATTACACTGAACATGTGCGGCAGGGGCTATGTTTGGAAGGCTTTTTCTTTCCTCTCTTTTTTTGGGGGAATCATTTCAGGCTGGGGTCTCGCACCAACCCTCTGGCATCATGTTGTATGCCTCCCCAGGGGCACGCCCCAAAGTTTGAAGAGCTCTGTTCCAGAGTGAGGGACGGTGGTAATATCGGCAGAAATGTTGAACATCTGTCTTGACGATGTGGCAAACTCAAGAGTCATAGGTGCAGGATTAGTCAAGGGCTTTGCACTGAGCTGGCTCTGTTCCTGCAGTGTGGCAGATTTATGCCGTGACTCCGCTGTAGAAGTGTCTTCCTTGAGCAACTCCAAAATCGAAGCATCAGTAACATTGTGAAGGAAATCTGTAATTATTACTTGGGTTAGCAGAGTAGTTTTTTTTACCCTTTTTCTTTAGATGCTTAGATGATAACATCGACCCTGCTCCTGTTGCATAAAATGAGTTTGAGCACTGAGGGTCAGAATCGTCAGAAGTAGCAGGTGGTCCAACAAAAGGTGTATTCCCTGTGGTTTTGCTTCTCAGTGCATACATTTCTCTGGGCAGAGGTAGAGGGAAGAAGTGCAGGGGGAAGAAATGAAAAGCATTGATGAATCACTCATGTTAAGATGAAAGTTGGTTCTGTGGGATGTCTTAACCCACTTATCCAAGCCCTGCAACATAACTAGCCATTGCTGGCAGCAGAAACATCAGAATGGCCGTTGGAAAGCATGCTGCTCGCTCAAAATCATCCAAAAATGCACAGTGAAAACCTAAAAAATAGGCCACCATCCACTTTTGCCTATCTTAGTGAGCACAGGAGACCACTGCCAAAAACCACCATTGAGCTATCCACCAAGTAGCCTGAAACCACTTGGAAATAGCAATGCTGATTGCCAAAAGAAACACAGAGCTGTTTGGGAGTCCGTTTTCTTGATTGTCAAAAATGTGCTAAAATCATGGCTCACAAAGCTACTAAAAGATCCAACCTCTTTGTTGGGTGTTCCACATTACTCTACGCAAGAATCCACATCAATGCAATGTCAGCAAGAATCATATGTTCTCAGAGCAAAATCCCGTATTTTAAAAATATTTGATGGAAAGACAGCTGTCAAAATGGGTGTAGTACCATTACTCGCCTCTCTCAGGTGCTGGCGATTCATAATTCTGACAGGAGAGCTGTGTTTCAGAAGTTAAATATGCCAAAGAAGAGAATTCCATCAAAATGCCATATAGAGTGCCACACATTGATTTAATGTGGAAAAAGACTTGATTTAAGATATGTTGCTTTTTTAAGTTTATAAATCTTATATTTTTTCACAAGGAAGTATGTACAATTGATCAGAAGGTAACTTGATGCAGTTAAAACTTCAAAAGGCCTTCTGTCCATGAGAACCCTTCACACTTGGGCCTTCCCACCAACAGGAGAGGATGTTGCATGGACATGTTAATCAAAAGAGAGGAGATTCCTCTGCTGGCAGGAGGAAAGAGACAATAGAGTCTTTCAACTGAATAGAATATGCTGATTTGGGTGTGACTTGTCAACAACTGCTCTGGGAGAGACAGGACATGTGACCTCTGAGTCAAGCCACCTCTAGGGGCGGACCAGACTGAGATGTGAATTGAATTGACAGCAAATATATGTTTTATAAAATTGCGTCGACAAATTTAACCAAGCTGACAAAAATATGAAACTTTGGGATTCTTACAATGAAAAATTCACCCACAATTTAAGACTAAGCTGGACGCCGGGTGATGTTCCGAGACCAAACCCCGGAATTATTAATATCACAGCTGCTGTGTTGTTGCTATGAACATAAGAACTTACAGTAATATGCCCAGAGAGGAGCTGCATGCATGTATCAAATTTGGTGCAGAACCAATATTGGGAAACTCACCAAAAACGCAAATAAGTGGCCATTTCTGAACCAAAGTTCGTAGGAACATGGGACTTTAACAGAGACATGCCTTAATTAATCTGTGATGTGTATATGTATTATGAGCATGTTGTGCACCTTGGAAATATGTTTGTTATGAAAAATTGATTTTCTAAGTAAAAGCAAAGGAGAGTTTCTTCCCTAGAGAGTAAATGGTAGCATCACAATGACGCTGATCCTTTCTCCAGTCAAAAGACGGAGAATCCTCTAACCTATCAAATCCTTAGGGGGTTGGGCATAGATAATCAGCCTACCCACCCACTTTGGAAACACATAAATAGTAACTGCTGAGACCCAGAACCACTATTTTTTCCACTACTCACTGATTCCTGCGAAGCACTCTGCCGGACCAGATCCGGACAACATCCAGATAGAGACTCCAGATCTAGATCCAGAGACCAGAACTTAGACCAGACTCTAGAACCAAGCTCTAGAACCCTGAAGCAAAGGCCTAATTCACAAGCTGAATCCTTCTCAGCAGGCCTTCAGAATCTTTTGCAACCTGATTCTAACCCCTAAACTTCCAAAGGGCCTAACCAAACCATTCAACAGCCGGGCTGTGCTGTTTGCTTCTAGCTAAAAACCCTGTGCTAGAACCCAGATCCAGAGCAAGAGAGAGCAGTGCTATATCCAGACCCGTCAGATCCAGTTCAAGAGACCCAGACTGCCGTGCAGTGCTGAACGCAGAACCCAGAGGGCCTGAGACCTGTCCGGTGGCAAGAGTGAAGCCAAACCCCTTGACCAGATCTTTGACGACGCCCTTTCCATTCCAAAGCTAGGAGTGAGTATCTAGTCTAGAACTGTCCATAACCAATCTCTTAGTTTAAATTAATCCTCTTCCATCCATTTCAACTCGTTCAGAACTGCATTATAGAATCTTGTGTCCATCCTGTTGATTTCAAATGTGTAAAGCGCAATCAGTCATTTGAAATCTTGACTTTATTTCTGCAAAATCTACCTTCACAAAAACGTAACTGTCATTTTAAAGCTAAAATCCTAAGTTTTCCAACAAACCCAAAAATGACATTCCAATTCATTATAGTTTTTCCGGAATCGCGATTTACGCACGCGGAGAAAATTGCAGCGAATTGCAATTTAACCCCATTTCACCACTTGTAAAAATAGCTGTTTCTTGTTGCGACTGCTGAATTTCGTTTCCAATTTTATAATCATTCATGAATCATTGCTAGTGTTGACCTGAACCAATCTCAAGTAACTATCACCCACCCTGAATCTCTTTTAGTGAATTAAAATCCATTTAGCAGATTTTCCCATCCATTGCCCTCATTTCCACCTATTCATATTGCATAGGGGGGGAGTGAGCAGTCACAGGGAAAAAGTGACCATATTATCTTTTCTTGAAATCATATCAAGTTTATTTCTGTGCTGCATCTTTCCCATTATTGCATTTCCTTGAATCATATAAGGTATTCTCTGCTACAGTATCCTTCATTTTCATACTCCTAAGTGATTAAAGAGATTGTCAATTTTGTAATATTACCCGTTGTTGATTACCGTCCATATTCATAAGTGTGCTATTCAGATATTATTTTATTCATAAAATATATATATATATATATATATATATATATATATATATTGTTTAATTATTCAAATAAACCTTTTCATTTGCAAAACAAACCTACTTCTTGGCTCAGTGAGGTTGGGGAGATCCAAAGAGAGGGGCGTTATATAACGGTTCATCATCCAGATTAAAAGAACTTTTGATATAAAAATATATAAATAAGGGCTTCCATTGGGCATCCCCTACTAAACATTGACTTAGTTGGAGTGCTGAATTGAAGTTACTTACAGTTCCTCAAGTAAAACAAGGTCCCTTCTGAAAACGTTCCGCAGCCCAGCCAAGACTGCCCAGCCTACACTCATGCTGCACTCTGCTTGGTGCTCCACACTGGCGCATCACTTTTTATAATGCGTGTGGGCAAGAAATAAATCTGTGCTCATCTGTATCCTTAGGACAAAGAATCCCACAGGTAACACAATCCGCCGAGACCACACTTGTGCAGTACTCCGCTCAGTGTGAATTTTACTGATCTGGAACCATTACTTAAAATTGTATCATGAGAATGGATCATTTTCCGAGGAGTGCAAATGTGAGGTGATCAGTGTGACAAATCGACTTCTGACCTGCAGTTGTACAAGGATGAGTAGAGGTTAAAGCTCCTACTCAGGCCTCAGACTTCTACAAAACAAGAGTGAACCTAATCATGAAGTTAAAATAGGCACAGTTAAGAGACATAACTCCTTTGCCTTTTGTGCTAATGTGGGTTGAGGTAAGGCTATAATCTTAAGAGGGAAGTGAATGTGAAACAATAGCAACACAAACAGTAAAGTACAACCATCCAAAATAAAGCAATGTCCAATCAAGGTTCTTCAAAAAATAAATAAACACACCATATGCAATAATACCTAAATAGAAAACCCACACCTGTAGGAAGAACACAGAAGATGCAAAGATAGCAAGATGCAACACTCTGGGTAGTGAGACAGGGGGATAAAGGCAATAAAGGCAATAAAAACCACAATGTTCTTCAAAGAGGATATGTTCATGTAGCAACCAGGATCAAAGTGATCTAGCCAGTCTCTAGGGTCCAAAATGGATCAGGGGACAGTTATTAGACAATACTACTTTTGCTGTGTCTTGGCAGTTTGACGACGGCTTCTTACTGCTGTGCTGCAGTTTTGATTCAGGCTCAAGTACATCAGTCACAGTAGTCCAGCCGGCAAGTGGATGTCGAGTTGGGGTTCAACTGAAGGTTGCTATGGTTCAAAGCGATGCTCAAGTAATGCAGATTGTGGAGGTTACCAGGTTCTGTTAAATAATCAAGATTTAACAATAAACAGGCTGATGTCAAGATGCTCAAGGCTAGTTGGTCCGATGCAGTGCTCGAAGGTCGCAGTTCGGGAAGAACACCAGGATTGGTTTGAACTTTGACTGCACCGGCGATGAAAGGCCATTATGGTTCGAATGGCGGTTGGAACATTTCAGGTGTGTCAATGCTTCTTGGTTCACATAAAGCAATTGACTCACTTCAACTGGTGCAATGCAATGGCAAACTGGTTCAAAAGTGCGGGACACCGGTTCGATAGTCACCATTTGTCAAAGGCAACTCATGGAGGGTTCTGTTGGCTTGAAGAGGGTTCAACTATCTTGTTAAGATGGATTTCTGAACTCTGACCTGGTGGGCAGAGGTTCAGAAGGCCAGCCTAATTTCTTGGAGCAGGGTAACCTTCTGGACAAGCCAGACCAATCAAGGTAGAATTGGCAGCGGTCAAGACTAGGTCGCAGATGGGATGAGGGTGACTGAAAGACCTCAATGAGCACACAGAGTAAAGGACACTTACAAATCACTCCCAGTCAGGGCACAGAGGTGCACAGCTGCAATCCACTTGCAAAGTTTGTCACCATGCTGGGTGACACGGTAACCGCCTGTACTCCGGTTCGGGCGCTCTCTCTTTACTACAGACCTGGGAATGCTAAGTGTATGAAATTCGGTGTGAGAGTGCTGTGAACAGAGAGCTTACGATGTGCCACGTTTCAAAGGCCTCCTCGAAACCACAGAGGTATCAGGGCAAAGATCCTGCACAAGCTGGTCAGCCCACTGGTTGGCCCAGGGACACTTCTGAGAAGGCTTACTTGCAGGGTTCGACAAAGGTGCGAGAATAGTTAATCCCACTATTCCAATTGGTCGAATTGTCTTCGCAGACCTTCTAGTTCTATCAGATGCAGAGGGGTCCAGCGGGTTCAGGGTGCCAAACCTTCCAGCGGGTCACCAGCAGTTCCTCGACTCTGTTTTTAGTTTCAGGATACTTGGATCCTATCCTTCATTCAGTGAGAACTCAAGAGATCACCTGGTATGGGTGTTTAGAGCCTTCTCTTATCCAGAAGCTCCTGGGTGCCAAACCAAAGAGGATCCAATGGGAGATCTGCTCACATACAGGCACACCATACGTGGACCAATCATGGACCACAGTGGTCCCAGGCATTCACAGCACATCAGACTCTCTGGCACCCAGGATGTGTATTTGAACCAGACAGTCCAACCCACATCCTAGAAGCACACACACAACGCATGCAGAATCCCGCGAAAGCTTGGCGTTTTGCTGGTGAATGCATGCCCAAATAAGGACTGACCCGGCTCATCCTGGGGAAAGTGAAGGGGCAAGATGGTCAAAGGACAGGACAAATAACCTTGTGACATGGTCCTTTTGGAGCCAGTCCACCTATTTGTGCCAAATGCGGTAAACACAGTTTACCTGGCAGGAAAGGGTTAAAAATACATGGAAAGATAAGTTGCCACCAACCCTGTCCTAGGCACATCTGCACTTCTCCTAAAATATCCTTCTAGGATAGCTAGGGCCTTTAGAATTGACAGGAAGACCCAAGTGCACTATACTGGAAGGTACATGGTGCACTTGCAACATGTTGCAGAAAAGTTGCAACATTGACAAGGACTAAGGGAAACAAAGTCTTGCAGTACTGACTCTCTTTAAGGGCATGTCAGTTTCCCTATAATAAAGTGAGCGAAAAGCCCAGGGGAGTTTTGCTGAAGACTGTGTTCCTTTGGCAAAGTCAGACTATGAGATATAACAGCAGCAAAAAGTTGGGGGTACACAACTGGAGGGAAAATTACACATGAAATTTAAATCTTTCCTAACAGAGCTCAAATCACAGTTCGCATTGGTTCAACATCAAAGTTGCAGGAACCCGGGCTGACTTTTCTCAGACACTGTGAGACCCACTCCAGGGTCTCAGGGGCAAGAGTAGTAATTGTTCTCAGTCTCCCAAACAAAGTAAAGGCTGACACACACCTGCAGGAGTCCTTCAGCATGGTGAGCCCTGGTTATCAGTGTGGCTGTCAGAGAATCAGATATTGCTCCAGCTGCATGTCACTCCCAATGTGCCCTGGAGATGGTTAGAGAGCAGAGCTTGACTCTTCCTGAGATGACCTATCTTCAACCCACAACTGGAGGACTTTCGAAAGGACTTCTCTACTAACAGGGTCCAATTATTTCTTCTTCAAGGCTGAAGTCCAGAGATTAATCAAAGTCGGGGTGTGGGAGCCCATCTTTTAAAGGAAATGGTCCAAGGTTGAGTGAACAGCAGCAAGCCTGCTTTAAGGTGGCCAATCCCTGTGCTTGAGACAAGTGGTATCTGCCTTCTCACATCACACGCAAAGTGCTTTGTGCAAAGGGAAGAGAAGCGGACAGGAAGGAATGGTAGAGATATAGAGAAAAAAAAATCTTCCTCACACAGGACTGAGCTCCCTCTGTCTACACTAGCTCCACCCCTACCCTTATCAATAGGATCAAAGTCCATTTTGGAATGCAGCACCCTGATGTGAGACTACTCTTTTTGGGACGTTTGTGTCCGTAGATTCCTGCTTCCTAGACCAGCTCCTGCTTGGAGGCTTGCACACTGGAGAGAGGCATTACCCAACCTCACAAAGGGTCAAAGGAGGGGCAGGGCCATTCAGTCTCCTACCCTGTCACTTGGCAGGCCCAGGCTATCTGCCCAGGATACACACAACTCTTCCACAGAGCTGGACTCACAGTGCTGACACGTGTGTGATGTCAAATTGCAAAGCATCTACTGCAGTAGTCCATGGCGTCTAAGTGCTTTTGCCTGTCAGCGGGGCAAAGGAAGAGTATGATAGAACATTCAGTAGTGGTAGGGAGGAGCAAAGTCAGATAGAGAGTTGGGATGAGGGCGACGGATAGATAAGGTGCTCAGGATGGCACAAGAAGGAAATGGTGGAAGAGCTATGTGTAGAATTGGACCAAATTTATTATAGGACTCAACTGGGTTCAATGGAGTTCAGGGCTGAAAGGAGAGATAGCTGGAGAAGAGGTGTTCACTGCACCAAAGGGTATGTCTGGAATGTACTCACTGCATAATGTGCTGGGACATGTTGAAGCCGTGACCAAGAAAACACAGGCTGCAAAGCCCTTCTGCTTACTTCCCTAGTGCCCTGACATCATTTGGCAGGGGTTGCACGACAGAAATCTTAATTTGCCAATTTTTGCAACAGTTCCCTGAAAAGCGAGCAAAATACACTCACATTTTTTATGTGGCTGTAAAAAGTTTGAGAGATGCTACCCACCATACCATATCTCGGATATGGCTAATATTTTAAGTGTACAACTGCAACCATGCTAGTAAGTCATAGTTATGTGGTGTTTGGAACAGGGCTGCATGTCTTAAATGCAGCCCCTTTGCTGCAGAGATTTGGCTGTCACTGCAGCTGTCAAGGGGGCACTTGTGACCCCTGAACCTGCTCCTTGCCACTGGGGTGCAGGCCCTGCAGATCATGATACTGATCCAGCAGGACAGGGGTGTACATTATGCTTTTGCATTGGACTTTATGAAAAGGGAGCTCTGGTTAGCAGATCACCCTTTCTGAGATGGAATTACCTGCATCATTTTACTATTCAATAAAAATACAAATAAAATACCTATGCTTCTACACCCTTTCCATGTGAAAATTCCTCACTATGAGGATGGAAACATTTGTCCCTGAAAGCTGCCATTCACCCAAACTTTGATTTGGCACCAGTCTCCCACCAGACAATCTGTGCCTCCTTGCCCTCTTCCAAGGCAAACGGAATGACAGAAAATCTTTTCAAACTGTCTTGCTTATTTCTGTTGTTTCCAGAGATGAAAAAAGAGAGTTTGCTTTTGATGGAATTTCGTGTATGATTCACATCATGCATAATAACACATAGCATGCATGTTTCACACAATGGCTCCAAGCGGGTGACCTTATCACATAGTAATTTTATTACTCTGGATAATCCCAGCTACCATGGCTGATGACACCTGGGAAGAATCCACGTACGCCACAGGAGGTGGCCTACAACAAGGCACATGTCTGGACCAGACTGTGCTTTGAGCCAACCTTTGACCTGCTGAACGGTCGTTTGTAGTGTCATTGCCCAAAACACACTCCAGCACCAACACACACTGGCTAACTCCTATCCTGCACCCTCTACAGTACACAAGACATGGAGGAGATACACGCTGCAGTGACACAGGAGGTATGTAGATTCTCACCTGCTATGGGTGCTATGTCAGTTCCTTTGATGCCAATTACCGCAATTGCTGGTCTAATATCAGCCACTGTTTACTCCACTGGTGTGAGGGTTGAGCCAGTGGCATGTCCCCCACCAGCACCAATCCCACTTGCACAAACACTCCTGTCAGTCACCCCATTCAAGTTTGACCTCTTTCAGGGTGTACTTGTGCACTTCTAGGCCCAGGGCACTACTTAAATTCTTTGCATGCTGCCTCTTCTCACCATCTTTGCCCCTCTGGTATTCCTTGTCTGCCATCTTACGTTTTCTTGTTTGTTCTGTCACTAAATTCTGTCTAATGAGTGTTTTGGGGTCAGTTGCTATTTGTGAAGCTTTTGTGGGAAAATCCACACATTATTGAACCATCTGTCAAATGCCCACATTTTTTCCACAACACAATGAGTGTGTGTGACGGCATTTGCATTTAAAACATGCACATCTGCCATTTTCATGCTCGCTCTTTCCATGCAACCATTTAGATTTCACATCGTATGTGCATTACATTTGCCTATTAATTGACATTTGCGCACGTTGTGCTGCCCGCATTCGATGCCCATTGCTTTGTTAATGGCAACATCAGAATAGCATTATGTTTCAAAGTAGAGTTAATTTACTTGACCAGAATGCACAGCATTTTGTTTGGTTTAAAAAAAATGTTAGGTCATAGTCAGGCAGCAGATCATGGCTGTTTAGTTTTTTCACTGGCTCCCGAGTTCTGCTGCCCTTCCTGGGCCTTCACTGTCGCTGATGCAACACTGAAACGTTTCAGCAGGCATACACAACTAGAGAAATTTCACTTCTGCTGTTTGATGCTTCTTTTGCCCCAGTGGAGCCAGTAGTTAGATAGATGCAGGGCTTGAAGTGGGCCGGGGCTAGCTGGGGTCGAGCCCTGGCAGGCTCCGAAATATCGTTCTGAGGCTGGGCCCTGCCATGGCTCGCTAATGACCCTTGGCAGCCCCAGCCGTTACAGGACAAGGCTTTGTTCTAAAGCCTGAAGCACTTGCTCATGTGAGAGAGCTTCAGGCTTCAGAAAAAATGCCTTTAATCCATAATGGTGGCACCGGCACCTGCGAGGCACACCTTCAATCAAGAGATGCCTTGTGCCACCGTTATCGGAGAAAGGGTGTGGCTGCTGGAAGCCGAGGCCTTTTCTTTTAAAGCCTGATGCTCCCGCTCATTTGTGGGAGCTTCAGGCTTTGGGAAAAAAGGCTTTGGCTTCCAGCGGCCTCACCATTTCAGCCTTAATGGTGCTGCTGACCCTCCCCAGGAATGATTCCTGGTGAGGGGCATCACCACTATTAAGGCTGAAAAGGCGAGGTGCTGTCCCCTACTAGGCAAGCCGTTAGCAAATTAATGCAGAGATCAGCACTCTCTTCCAAAGGGCTGCCTGGAAGGGCTGCTTGTAGCACATTAAGCCGGGGCTTAACACAGGGCATGACCTAACAAGCCAGAAGGCAACCCCCTGCCATTATGCCATGCCTCCTTGACGTGCTCCAGCTAATTTTTCAGTATCACTTACGGCACTGGATAGAGGCTTACCCTGAATAGACTCCGGCCTTCTGCATGCTACACCAGACTAAGAAAGTTGCTGGTGGGCTGTGGTGAGTGCTGCCAATTACTTGCTGGAGGGAAGATTTTCTGTCCCAGTGGGGCTCATCAGACCCAGGTGGCCCTGCCAGAGTTTGCAGAAGGGACTGCAGACTGACGAGGAGGAGAGCAATGCCGGGCCCTTCCATGGGCCTGCCCACCCCAAGCTGAAACACCACTCTAGTGAGGAGGTGTCGTTAATGGAGGAGGCTGCATCTGTGTCTGGTGCGTAATGCACTGCCAGTCTTTCTGTCAGGCCTGGATTGGGGAAATATGCTGAGATGAAGTGGCGTGTGGAGAAGAAGAAACCAGCTTAGGTCAGCATTGGAACTGAGGCTGCACTTCTGTGGAGAGACAAAGCAAAAACAAAGAGGTGATGGCTGGAAGGTTTAGAATGAATCTTAACCTCTGGCATTGCTCTGGGCATCCCTCCGGACCATTGTTCTTCACCTGCCAAACCATTAAAGAAGGGGAAAGACCATATGCAAATCAGGTTTGGTACCACCCCAAAAGGGGTGGTCCAGCCCGACCTGCTAGGTCACATCCCTTCTGGACGAGACCACTAGCATCCCCAAACATGTTTCAGCCTTGTCGGGCCTCATCAGTGAGGAGTAGCTTGGGTCTTTAGGCCCAGCAGGCACGGTACCCATGTCCGGGTATACCCGCCCCACTCAGGGTAACAAAGCAAAAACAAGTGATGGCTGGGAGGACAAAGACTGATATGTTGTGGATATTTCTCTTCTGTTAAAGGTCTAGTGAGCTAATAAATCTGGTTGAGACTCCCCCGCGACTAAGGCCGGTCGAGATACTCCCAGAACCCCCTTCGTCTCGGGAGGATAGCTCAGTAGCAACGTGCTTGCCTTGGAACCAAGACGACACAAAGCACCACAGGTTCGATCCCCGGGTCCTCGCCTAGAAACCCCTGGGTATTAAGCACGTTATAAATAAACTATCATATCATATCATACTAAAAAGTAACTTTGGGTCTTGTCCTAAATTACTAGGGTAATCCAGACATGGACCCCTTGCTCACTGTTCTTAGAGAGGCACAGCTCCAGCTCACTGATGAGGCCCGACAAGGCTAAAACACGTGTCTGGGGTTGCTGTTGGTACTCGGAGGAGAATTACCTAGCATTTCGTTGCTGGATTGCCCTTGACAGCACAAAGACTGATATGTTGTGGATATTTCTCTTCTGTGAAAGGGATAGTGAGCTAAAACATTTGGTTGAAACTCCCCGTGACTGAGGCCGGTAGAGAGACTCCCAGAACCCCTCTGTTTTACTTCTGTGCAGAGACGGCTCCTTGGAAGGAGGGGGGAGGTGAGTGGGTTCAGCTGGGGTTCCCAGTCAAGCATCTTAGTATCAGCAGAACACTAAATCCTGAAGAACAGATGATGACACCCCCAGACTTGTGCAAATCCTGATCTTGAGCTGCAGCCTGGTATAAACCTTTGTTCACCACCCCACTCCTCCACCTGGCCCCCTTATGAAGCAGTTTTATAAGTAGCTGCATACTCAAGGAAACCTATGCTTCCCGGCCAAGTTGAATATCTGTCACCTATATCAATTGTCAAGGTCTCACTCGAGGACTGCAGATCACCTACAGAAACAGTTATGGCAGCAGAGTTTACCCGGGTCCTCTCTCTCCTCAATTACAATGCCCCTGGATCCTGACTCAGAGATATTCTCTTCAAACCTTTATTTAAAAAAATGAAATGGCTCTTGGCAGACCCCACAGCAGCACTTTTAACTCCTTTCAAAATGTTTGAAAGATTTCAGACACAATATCCGAATCAGCAACCAGGTTGCGACTCAAACTGAGCAAAAGTGAAAAGGGACTAAGCTCCTACAGGTCAATTTCTTCTTTCAAGATAGCCCAAAATATACAGTAAAAGTCCACCCACCAGATTCGTGAACGTTCTCCCTTGGTTCGTGTCAGACTAGAAACATCCATGACAATAGTCACAGGGCAGTAGACATGATAACATGTTTTAGAACAATTGAGAATCCCAATTCAATCACAACCTGAGATATGAACAAAGTGATTCAATCTTATGTTCTGGCCATGTATTGATTAACTATTGAGACGTTTGGGCTATGCAGAGGAGACTAGTATGCTTTTATTACAGTGTCATAGTGCATAAACATGGCCCAGGATAAACATTGAACTATATCAGAGCATTTTATTTGGGATGGGCGCCCGACAGGGCTGCCCACTTTTACCCTTAATCCTCGGCTTGGTCATGCATTCCTTGGCTTCAAGGGTGGAGTAGAATCCTAATATTCTCTGTTATCGAGACTATTCAAACACAATATACAATTGCCCTATGCAGACCACTGTGCCTTAAGCAGATACGTGGCTTCCTTCCAGAAGTCACGAGGAAGCAGCCTTTCTTTTGAGATGTCTCCGTTTTTTGGTGTAAATTAACAAAGTCCGATGGGTTAAATATTTCAGAAGTACATGAAGTAGCAATATAATTTCTTAAGGAGAAATATGTCTACCACTAGGATAAGTAGGAGGTCTATTGCCTGGCTGCAAAGCTCGTTTGAAACCATATTCAAAGAGAACATCCCAAACTCTGGGTAGAATTCCAGTTGGCATGGATAGGTGGTCTGGGCTCTAGCTATCCTGGTTGGGTAACCTGGCATAAAGCTCCCTCCTTGGCTTTTTGTTTTCAAGTCTGCCTGGCCAGAATTCACATTCCCCTTCAACAGCTGAGCATAATTCCCCACTGCCAAATAAAACCTCTACAGCAGAAAACCTTCACGTTTATCTGGGGGAACAATGGTTTCAACAAAGGCTTCTAAAAATAGGTTTTAGGGGACCCCAACATTGATGTTCAGCTGATAACTCAAGTGCTCTCGTCAGACAGAACATGACCACAACAGCAATGTTATTTGCATTTTCCCTCTTTCCTCAACTCAATGGCCCGGTCCAGCCCCCTTCTTTCACATCCTCCAGAGCGACAAGGTCATGTAAATGACAGTGGAGCTTGCTATAAAACACAGTGACATCACTCTCACTGCTCCTTTTACTTACTTGCGTGACCATTCAAAAACCCTACAGCAAAATGCCCTACTAGTTAGAACAATGATATGAAGGTGTTTTTTTTTTGGGTGGTGGTTTTCATTATTCTGTTTTCAGAATCTCAGAAGACAGTGATTTATTTTAGAAGCGTACATTTTAGTTGGTACCAGTTACAGAAAGAAAAAAATGATCCTTGCAGGGTGAAATGCCAGCTTCTACCATTAGCATTTCACCCCTGCACACTCCCCAGCCTGGTTGAAAAATTCATAAAGATCTATCGAGTGGGGCGCAGCTGAGCAATGACCAAGGTGGCTGGTTCCATCTGAAGCTCTGCGCAGCCAGAACTCCTTCTGCGCCCGTTACTCCTCCTCCCTGGCAGCAGGGGTGGACTGGGAACCAAAAGAGGCACTGGAAATAATGTTCAAAGTGGCCCCATATTACAAGCTTCCAGTAGGCCCAACCCCTTTCCTATGAGAAAATGTGGAAATGAAACACAAAAGAGGCCCAGGGTGCAGAGGCCTACTGGGGAAAGTCCACCCTTGTCTGGTGGACAGATCTCCCTCGGAGACCCCAGACGGTGCTGCCGTGTTACCAGCCCAGTGAGCAATAGAGAAGGGTGAGCTGGTCTCTTGGTGTGTGCGGCCCGTTCCGAGCCATGGCGATCTGGAGCGTGCCGGGAAGTGCAGCCTCTGACCTGCCTCCTGTTGTTGGATCTGGAGCGCGGCACCCCGGCGCATGTGCAAATCCTGGATCTGGACGTCTGCTTAGATCCTCATTTGAGGTGGGAGAGCTGGGTGCTCAGAGTGCTGTCGGGAGTAGGAGAGAGGAGTGTGAATTGCTCCAGTCCTGGCCCTTGCTCTACATAGGCAATACCCACTGTCCGTCCGCTGGGGTGGTGTACTGCTGCGCCCTTCTGGCCTTCCGCTCCAGGGTATGGGGGCACAATTTGGCAGTCGTGGCCGTTGGTGAGGGAGCCTACCAGCTAGAAAGTAATTAGTGTCAATACAGTGCAGTCTCCACTAAATTGGCTTCCCTGCTGCTTGAGCCACAGTCTCTCATCCGAATATACTGCCTGAGCTGGGCTCACGTTTCTGGAGGAAAGAAAATGCCTAAGGGAGCACATAAGAAGCAGGGAAGCATGGATGCTTACACTAGGGTGACTTTGAAGGCCCCCGACTAGAGCACCTCTTTGGGCTCCACCTCTTCACCCGATGCTGATGAATCCTCGAAGCTGCAAAGAATCCTCTCCAGTATGACAGCGGGCTTCCCTGTCAACACCAAATTGGACGACACAACAATAAATGTCAAAGTCCTCAACACCAAATTGGAAAAGGCACATGGACGAATTGCCAAAGCCGAAACTAGAGTGGCGTTGGTTGGATACAACGTGGCCTCGATGAAACAAGAGCTGGATACCCTTACTAAGGCAGTTAAGGCCACGCAGGGGAAATGTGATGACCTTGAATCAAGATCTCGCTGCAATGACATTCGCCTGTTGGGGGTCCTTTAAGGTCCAGCGGGCGGTAGCATGGAATGTTTCGTCGAGCAGACCCTGCTAGAAATACTTCACCAGCCTCAAATGTCTCGTTTCTTTTAGGTGGAACAAGCCCACAGGTCGCAAGCTGCTCCCCCTAAGCCAGCTGCTGCACCTCGGACCATTATTGCCAGGATCCTTAATTACAGAGACGCTATCCAGCAGGCTGCTAGGGGGCGAGCTGCAACGGGGATCCCATAGGGTCTACATTTATCCAGACTTCTCTGTCGCCGTTCAGCAGGAATGCATGACATTCCCCGGGGTGAAGAAACTACTGAGTCCATTCAGTACGCAATGCTATATCCAGTGTAGTGGAGTTTTGCCTTTCAAAACAAGACATACTTCTGTACCTTGCCCGAGGAAGCAACCTCATTTATTGAAAACAATATCCCATGGCCTGACACTGGCAACATATCTCTGTCGAAGTGAGTTTGGGGTTCATCTGCTGTGAACTGCTCAACACGTTCTCTTAGGGGCATTGATTGGCATATTTGGTTGTAGTATGTTGCTTAGCATCTTGTGGTACCCCATGGCCTGAGCAGCCCTCAAAGTAATCACACCTGCTTTTTGGGGGCTTCTGCAGCCCCGCCAGCGCTTCCAAAGCTCCCCTGCAGCTGGACTGCCAGCCCCACCTCCCCCTCCAAATACCTGACATCGCTGCATCCTGATTGGTGTTCTAGGTCATAAGACCCGGAACACCAAAAAGAACTCAGCGACGTTGTGTGCTCATAGCCCATTCCTCACTCTGTCCAGCATCATAAGCAGCCCTCAAGGTAATCAAACCCATTTTTGGGGGCATCTGCAACCCCAGCAGTGCTTCCTAAACACCCCTGGAACTGGACTCCCAGCCCAACCTCCCCCTCCCACTACCTGTCCTCACTGCATCCTGATTGGTGTTTCAGGTCACGAGACCTGGAACACCAATTTGAGCCTCCCACCCGGCCAGCCGGCTATGAGCCTTGGCAAAAGGCACCTCTCTGAGCACCTCCATCACCTGTTTGCCTGTTGGCCATGGGCCCCAGCCCCTGCCAGGCCTCGCCCATTGTCTGCAGCAACAATCAGGTGGGGGATGATTATTATTTGTACCCATAGTGCTGATGTAGGTTTGTAATTTGGAATCTAGCTACTGTTTTGTGCCATTTCCCTTCATCCTTTTTATTGGAATAGTACTGTAGGTCTAACTTTGGAATCTAGCTACTGTTTTGCACCACTGCCCTGCATCTTTTCCCACAGGGATGGTACTGTAGGTCTGTAATTTGGAATCAAGATATTGTTTTGTGCCACTGCCTTGCATCTTTTTCCTCGTGTATAGTACTGTAGGTCTGTAGATTGGAATCTAGCTACTGTTATGTGCCACTACACTGCATCTTTGTCCACAGGGATAGTACTGCGCTCTGTCATTTGGAATCTAGCAATTGTTTTCTGCCACTACCCTGCATCTTTCTTCACAGGGGTAGTGCTGTAGGTCTGCAATTTGGAATCCAGCTATTGTTTTATGCCACTACCCTGCATCTTTTTCCACAGGGATAGTACTGTAGGTCTTTAATTTTGGATCTAGCCATGCTCTTGTGTACTACCCTGCATCTTGTCCCACAGGGATAGTACAGTAGATCTGTAATTTGGAACCTACCTACTGTTCGGTACACCCATGCTGTGTCTTTTTCTACTGGAATAGTACTGTAGGTCTGTAATTTGAATCTAGCTACTGTGTTGTGCCACTACTGTGCATCGTTTTCCACAGGGATAGTACTGTAGTTCTGTATTTTGGAATCTAGCTATGGTCTGTTCCACTGCCCTGCATCTTTTTCCACAGGAATAGTAGTGTAGGTCTGCAATTTGGAATCTAGCTACTGTCTGGTGCACCTACCCTGCGTCTTTTTCCACAGGGATAGTATTCTAGTACTGTAATTTGGAATCTAGCTACTGTTTTGTGCTACTAACCTACATCTTTTTCCACACAGATGATGCTGTAGGTCTATAATTTGAAATCTAGCTACTGTTTTGTGCCACTACCCTATATCTCTTTCCACAGGGATAGTACTGTAGTACTGCAATTTGGAATCTAGCTACAGTGTTGTGCCACTGCCCTGCATCTTTCTCTATGGGGATAGTGCTCTAGGTCTGCATTTTGGAATCTAGCTAGTATTTGGTGCACCTACCCTGCATCTTTTTCCACAGGGATAGTACCGTAGGTCTGTAGATTGGAATCTAGCTACTGTTAAGTGCCACTACACTGCATCTTTTCCCACAGGGATAGTACTGTAGGTCTCTAATTTGGAATCTAGATACGGTTTGGTGCTCCTGCCCTGCATCGTGTTCCACATGGATAGTGCTGTAGGTCTGTAATATGGAAACTAGCTAATGTTTGGCACCACTACCCTGCCTCTGTTTCCACAGGGATAGTACTGTAGGTCTGTAATTTGGAATGTAGCTATTGTTTTGTGCAATTGCCCAGCACCTCTCTCCAAGGGCATAGTGCTGTATGTCTGTCATTTGGAATCCAGCTACTGTTTTGTGCCACTACCCTGCATCCTTTCCCACAGGGATAGTACTGTTGCTTCGTAATTTGGAATCTAGCTGCTGTTTGGAGTAACTGCCCTGTGGCTTTTTCCACAGTTAAAGTTGTGTAGGTCTGTAATTTGGAATCTAGCTACTGTTTTGTGCCTCTACCCTGCATCTTTTTCCACAAGGATAGTGCTGAATGTCTGTAATTTGGAATCTAGCTACAGTCTTGTGCCACTGCCCTGCATCTTTCTCCATGGGGATAGTGCTGTAGGTCTGTAATTTGGAATCTAGCTACTGTGTTGTGCCACTACCCTGCATCTTTTTCAACAGGGATGGTATTGTAGGTCTGTCATTTGTAATGTAGCTATGGTCTTGTGCAATTACCCTGATCTTTTTTCCACAAGGATAGTGCTGTAGGTCTGTCATTTGGAATCTAGCTTCTGTTTTGAACCCTGACCCTGCATCTTTTGTCCGATCGGGTGGAATCTTTGCAACATATCCTATTACATTGTCAGGCCCTCAAGGATCAACGTCATCATAATTTTGGTCATTTACTGCAACAATAGGAATTCTTATCTAGTGAAGTGGTGTGGCAATGTATTATGCTTTCTTATGGCCGGAATAAATGGTTATGGTTGCAACAATGCAATTTATAAAAGAAGTTTTAACTTTGTAAATATAATTTTATCTTTTGTACTGGAATGTTATGAATGTATGATCTTATTTTATTTCAAATTGAATGTAATGAATTAAGAAGGAATAGTCTGTTTTGTGTATATGTTGATTTGATATGTATGTATTTGTTAAAGGTTATTTAAACCATCTAACAATAACAGGTCTGTAGGTCTGTAATTTGATATCTTGCTACTGGTTTGTGCCACTAACCAACTACACAACACCATTACCTTTACCCCCAGGTAATCATAAAAATCTACCTGTTCAATAGGGCCCTCATCCAGGGCCAAGTTTAACACTCTGGCTTTACACTTGGTTCTCGTACTAAATACCATTGTGTTTGTTTTTGTCACATTGATGGGAAAACCATTTTCCTTGCAAAAATCCATGAATATCCCTAACTGTTTGTGCGCCAGTTGGAGTTAGAGACAATACTGCCTCATCATCAAACAGTAGTGCCTGGATCTTATCGCCAGCTAAATTGGGGGCATCTTTCTGGGAGGGCAGGAGCTCAAGTACTCCACTGATAAAAATACAAAATAACTTTGGAGCCAGGACGCACTCCTGACAAACACCTTTCTCGATCTTAAAGTTACTCGAGGTGCTGCCATCTATTCTCCATCGTACCACAGCCAAATTGCTGAATACAAGTTCTGAATGGCTCTCAGCAAGTGTGATGGAATGTTTCGCGCTGTCAGTACCTTCCACAAGCGGCACCTGGGCACTGTGTCGAATGCTGTCCATAGGTCGACATAAATCGCGCAGACGCACATTTTCCTGAGGACAACATACTTGTCACAGACCCATCTTAACCATAGGCTCTGGTTAACTGTGCTCAACACCTCACAAACACCCGCTTGTCGATGGTTGATAATGAGATTATCAGTTATCCGGGAATTGATATGGGAATGTATAGTTCTCGCAAAAATTGTACTCCCTGCATCCAATAAGTATATTGAACAATAATTAGTGGGCAATTCTCTAGCTCCTTTTTTGTGGATAGGAACTATCTCAGCTCGAGTCCATGTTGGGGGGGGGCAATGTTGTATTTCAGAATTGCATTGAATAATTTAGTCAGATAGGTGATCCAAATGGCTGGGTCCGTGACATACAAATCTATTGGGACCCTATCAGGGCCCGGGGCTTTCCCCAATTTTTGGCTGAGTAGTGCTCTACCTACTTCCTCACTTGTAAGGACGAGTGGTGGATAATCTTGCACCACCACCCTCTGGCTATAATCCCCATCCTCAACAGTGCCAGCAACTGGGAATCTGTCTTCGCTATACAGCCCAGAGAAATGCTCAACCCAGGTAGATTCAGTAATGCAACCCTGCATCGTGCTATGGTCCGTTTTTCGGCCTGCCTCCATTACAATCCAGAAGCCCCTGGAGTCACCATTACCTATCGTAGTCAGAAGTGTACCCCAGATGTCCTCACACAAGTCCATTTTCTTATCCTTTAAAAGCTTGCAGTACTCAATTTTGGCTCTCCACAGGTCAGAAGTATCTGTTGTGTTTCGAGTTCTAGCCTCCCTGGCCAACTTTCCTTTAGCCCGCCTACAATCCGTGTCATACAGAAGGTCCTAGTATCCATAACTTTGCGTACCAATTTCTGTGGTCGAGAGAACATAGACCCCAATTTCCCAGTCAGCTTCTCATGTAGATTAACTAAGGTAACAGCATCCTGAGGGTCCATAAAGGCAAACTCATCCAAAGAAGCGATAATATTCTGACATGCCATGGGCAAAATTGTATCCAAATCGGGATTTCCCCACCTGATGTTACCTCTAGCATGGCCGGTAATAACTAATGGGACCCCCGCCTCAGAGTTCTTGGATCCTCTGTCATTCACCAGCCCCATAAAGATCTCCATCACCTCCATCAGCAGTGGATGATGGTCACTTTCAACCCAGGGCTGGATACTGCAGTTTATCACTAAATTCCAGGCCTCTATGTTTACCAGGATGTCGTCTATTCTTCTTTAGGCCAGCTCATTTTCAAAATTCGGTGTTGTGGCTTGTAGAATATGGAATGCAGTGGGAATGGAACTGGAATGGGGGATGGAATGGAAGGAAGAGAAAGGTGGACAGTTAATATGGAGCAATAAAGAAGGATAGATGTGTAAACCGTCTCAGGGTTTTAATGAATGTAACTAAGGATGTATGAAGAGGGTATACAACATTTGGTGACGAAGGGAAGTGACCCGCAAAGTTAACTCAAAGGATCAAGGAATATTGCTGGCCTGTGAAGAAGATTGACAAAACAGGAGGTGGCTGATACGGCTGAAACTCATAAAAGTTAGGAAAAAGGACAATGTGCAGAGGGTGCAGAGGATGTCAAAGGAAATAGTTAGACGGTGAGAAGAGCATAGCAACCCATAGCGCTACCGTCTCACATAAAGAGTGGAACAGTGGTGTGAATGAAATGGATTGTATTGCCATATATATTGGAAAAGGCAACAAGTGAATCGCTTCATGAAAGCAGACGAAGCTGCCGCTGCCGCATAGCTGAAGGAAGAGGCTGAAAGTGCAAGAATGGAGAACAAATACGTAAATGACCTCAGGAGGAGGTCATAAATGGAGTGGAGAGGTGAAAGAAAAAGTAAAGGCTTATGGGCAACTTTCGCAAGGAAGGATAGTGCATGAAATATAGAGACGCTGCTGAAAACAAGGGAAAATTACAACAATGACAAAAGCGGTAAGGTGTGCAGCACAGTCACTTTCAAATACTGGCTCTGCGGTAATTGTGAGTAAAGATAAACAGTAATGATAAGCCGCTATACGCAAAGGCATTTTTTAAATAGCCAACATACGCAAAGTCATTTTTCTTAAATAATGCACACTCGTCGCGCACCACTTACTAGAGCATGGAGCCCCGAAGCTCTAGGAACAGGAGTAAAGACTTTGTGGGAGCGGGAACGTGTGACGTAGTATGCGAGAAGGAAAATATTAGAGGAAAGGACCCTATTATGTGTAAAAACATGCAGCAATTTTTGGTTAAATGGCAATGTTACATAACCGTTGCCATGACAACATAACAAGTGGGAACAAAGGTGAGAATCAATCCAGCATATAGTAACAGAGGAAATACAAAGCACATATAAATATTGTGCATGACAGAAAGAGGAGTGTTAGGCAGAAACCTGTGCAGTTCCATTAGGGAACACTGCTAAAGATTTAGGACTACACGTGTTAGCAGTAAACCCACTTGGTAGCAGTCTGTAGCACCCAGATTTACCTGGTAGCTGTGGCTGAGCAGTCAGACTTCCCTCAAGAAGAGTTAGGCAGTATGCAAAGTATACACAATAGGCACTCAGACACAATAATACAAGCAAACACTGACCAGAGCTTTGGTATTAAAGTATATAATTATTTATTTAAAAACACACTGTTTGAAACACTCCAGCACTCTTATTGTAAAACACTCTAAACACAGTTACTATTATAATATATATACACCCCTTATTCCTTATCAGATGAGTCTTAGTAAAACACCACTTATTTTTATACAGAGGTGAGCACTTAATTAGATGGCCTCCAATAAGTTTGTGAAAAAGGGAGGGAAAAAGACAGAATATGGAAAGGTACACCACTCTAAGATTTAGGAACACTGTTAGCAAGGCAGAAGAGCAAAAGTCACTGGTGAGCCAAAGTCCAAAGGCTGGGCCCACTCTTAGAGAGAGCAGAGCACAAATGCGCCCAAGATCACACAGTTACACTAGGCTTAGAAAGTCTTGCAGAGAGTTAAAAAGGAGTTTAGAGAGGCTCAGAAAAGTTTAGCCAGGGTGTCCCAGGCTAACCCAGGTTCGAAAGCCGGGGACTAAATCTACCCCGTACAGTCGGTGGCAAGGGAAGCCAGGCAGGACACGGTACCTTAAGTGGGAAGGATCCTCCAACGGTGGCAGTTGTTCATGGCAGTGGGTGCAAGTCACGTCGTCGTCCAGGGGAAGAGAAGATCTCGACTTGGAGGAAAGATGAAGGTCGTTGCACTGCCAGGGAAGAAATCAGCCGCGGAGTTTTCCGGTTAAAGGTAGTACCCTTTAATTCCCAGTCGTGGTAAAACGTGGTATCCCGGTTGCCGGGGTGCTTGGCACAGGCAAGCGGCCACAAGATACGTCGGGAAGGCGAAAAGACAGTGAAACTGGTTATCCCCACCAGTCAAAGGAAGAAGACTCTCCGGTGGGAGATCTCCTCTGTCGTCGGGAAAAGTGGTGAGACGGTCCAGCAGGGCTCCACCTGTGTTGTCGTCGTGTCAAGTCGGCTCAGCTTCTCCCTCATCGGATTCTTAGGTCCTGTGGCGACTTCTGAAGTTCCAGTCCCCAAAGCCCTGCTTTTATGCAGAAAACCCCCATTCACTCAGCCTAGCTGTCACTCAAACATGCTAAGTGGTGAGCCGGCCAGCTCACCACTTGGGCCAATCAGGATGGAGTGCAACTTGAGTTGCCTAGGCAACTCAGTCCAGGGTACCTAAATCCCCCTCCACCCCTCCTAAGTACCCCAGACAGAGTGGCACCACTTTGGAGGGCTTCTGTGGAGAAGCCCGCCAAAAAGTGGAACAAAGGGCTCGACTTGGGTTGGAGTCACAGAAGAGAACACAAACGCCATTTTAGAATCAAGTTTTGGCAAAAAATACCAACCGGAGAATTAATATTAATTAAATAAACCGGCGGTATGTTCGGGGCTACCGTAAATAATTAAATAAAGGTAGTAGCCTAAAACAATGGGAAATCCCATAGGAAAATATTTGCGGTTGTAAAAAGTAGTATCCACTGCCACCAGCCAAAACTCGATCAGGGGGGACGGAGACGTGCCCCCTCGACTAACAGACCCTGGGGCAATTGAACTGCCCCAGCCAGTACGTCCACAATATGATGGTTTGTACTGGTTCTGTTCAGAATTTAAGACTAGTAAAGTCAATGGTGACTTTACATGCCCTGGGAGACAGTATTCAGTCCCAGGGTATGGAGTCTATACTGGGGGGTCACTAGGACAACCCTGTGTTACTGCGCTGAGGGTGCTGTGTAACACACATCACAAAAACACATGAAGCCCTATGGGGTAAAAGACCCCATAGCCCATTAAACACATCTAGGTTCAAAGAAACACACTCAAATCATGCCCAAGAGTGAGGGTAAAAGAGTCTCACTCTTGGCAGGAGAAAAAAATAAACCCCAAAAATCCAGCAAAGCTGCTGGGGGACTCACTGGGTTAGGAAATTCAGCCTAAACAGAGAATTCTCCCTAACAAGGACTGGAGAAAGTAACTGAATAAAGTAAAGAAGAACAAATAGATAAAGGGTGTAGAAACTGAAAGTGAAGAGCTAAATGAATGTAACAATGGCATGTGGAAGAATCATGAATGCTACGAAATAAATTAAATGAAACAGTGTGCATAATTAACAGGAAATGTTTCTTGTTAATGCAGTGTTTTTTTATTGCTAATAGACTGTGTCAAAACAGTTAAAGTCAGTCCATAAAGGTTAGCACTGATTGTGGATGGTTACACAGACGTTACAAACATCAGAAATAAAAGCACACAATCAAAAATGACTTTCAGTGTTGCGGTGCAACGTTTAGAAATACACAGAATAAAAGTCATGTGGGATGTAAAGTGCACATCATAATACTGGTGGAAGGTGGCAGTGATGGAGTGCGCAACATATAGTTGGCAAGAAGGAAGCTCATTGGCAGTTAACGGCACTCACAAGATCCATGAAGCTTCTATAAGAGGAAAGAGGATTAAAGAATGATAGAGAAAGGAAAGTTAATTAACAAAAACTATACAAGCCATAAGGAATAAAAACTACATAATCCATAGAGAATATTTGAAACCTAACGGGGAGCCTAGCCCTAAAACGATATAGCCAACCCATGGCACAAAAAAGCAAATAGACTGTGCACGCATAATTACGGAAGACTACACATGCAGAATGGCTAAGGTGCACAAATAGGAAAGCTAAAGGTTTCTGCATCAGCCAATGCAGCAGCAAAATTAGGGGAGTGCTTTCTCACCTTAGTCCAATGAAAAAGAAATACGCAAGTGCAGCATGCACACCATGCACATTGGCATGGCTGGTATGTAACTAAGAGCGACGCAAGAAGAGTTGCTACACCTGCACAACACAGCCGATAACGGTGCAATATTTCAGTGCAGGGCAACAAACAAACTCTGTCCACACAAAGAGCCAAGACAAAGAGAAAAGACTATCTACCAGTTCAAAATGTTGTCTGACAATATAAGTGGAGATCTAGACCCAGCTCAAGACATGTGGGGAATCCCTATATCCACGAGTTTAATCAATTCTCTGCACCGCCCAGGCTCATTCGATCTTGAGCCACATGATAACCAGGGACGGCGCTGGCAAGAGTGGGTAAAATGAGTTTGAGGAATTTCTAAGAGCATTGGGAAATGAGAACAGTCCAAACAAATTAGACATATTTATGAACCTGGTAGGAAAAGAAATGAAGAATGTCATAAAGGCATTAACAACAGCTGAAGAAAGAACATCACATCAAATGTTGCCAATCATTGTCGGCTAGATATTTTTTCACCCCAGCAATATTCCATGATAACACATGCATCCCAGGCCTTTGATGGTCAGAACTACCAGTGTGGTGCTGGGGACCATGGCCCCCCACACACACTGACTTCAGCTCCCTTAGTAATGTAGCTGGGGTATGTCCCTGGTCAGGTTGCCCAACCCATCAATCTGCGTTGGTCCCAATGGGTACTCGGCTTATTTCAGGCAGCCTACACTGAAGCCTGAATGGCCCAGCCTTCATAATCAATTAGCTTAGTTCCCCGGGGCACCTGCTTCATTATCTGCTTCTGCCAGGGATCTCGCTGGTTGGGGCTGGGATACTTGCCTACCACCTCTCTGGTTCTGTGGCAACAATGTTATTGTCCCACATTCAGCCACATGGGTACTATGTTTCCCCCACCCACACAGTCCTGTTGCCATAGCAGCGAGATCATTTTGATTGATATGGCCAACTCATATGGTGGTAGGGACCGCTGCTCCATTGCCAGTATGTCTTGGGCCTTCTTATGGTCTTTCATTGCCATTCTTACACAGGCCCCTAAGTCAGTACAAATGATCAAAAGACAGCCCTTTTTTGCCCTCAACCAATGGGTGACCTTATTAATCAACCTATCCCCTTGTTCGTTTTTAGCATCAAGTGATGTGTGGACATTCACCAGGTAGAGGTAATCTAAAGGTGCATTGCTACCAGTGTCATCCCTTGGCATAAGGCTAATGGTGCAAATCAAACCTTTACAAGGCTTAGTTCCATGGCTCTGTGTGTATGAAAGCAGTGACGGGGCTGCAAGGACTCTCGAATCCACCTGGGTGTGCCCTCTCTTTATTCCACCATTACTCCTATGCATCATCCCTTGGTCCACCCTACCTAGCTCGGGGCCCATGTCCACACAGCCTTAGCCATTAGCTGTTCCTGTGGTGGCTGTGAACGTGCCACCAACCCCTCCAGCACCTTATTAAACTTACTCAATTCCAGTCTCAATTCCTTTTATCAACATTTTCAATCATAACAACAATACCCCCCTCCCCAAAAAGACCCCTGTTGAACCCCCTCCTGCCACCCCTGGGAAGAGATGCAATATAGCTCTTCTTTCACAACCGTTAAATGCTTCTCGTCTGGTGTTAAATAATATTCAAAATGCTCAAGTTATGTGGGCACCATTGTTGTACAAAATTGCCTTTCAAAAAGTCCAAGCATTGTTCCGTTGTTTTGTGAGCATTGCGTGTAACCTTTCTGGGGTGTAGTGCCACTGAACCATGATCTTATACCACATTTCTCTAATCTGGATCGACTTGGTTAATTTGGTTAATTTGGGAATCTTTAACCATAAATATGACCAATGATTTCTAGATATTTCCATTGCCAAGGTTTTCTCCCATTTTTGCATGTATCCTCAAGGCTGCTCCCTTTCCCCTTCCATCAATATCCCATATACTTTAGACACCATTTGTCTATTACCTGTATGTGTGGTAATACTTTTTTCAAACCTTTAAAATCTCTTCCAGCTGCTATTATGCATTCAGATGCCCTTATCCAATGTCTCAGCTGGTAATATTCTAACCTATCCTTTTCCAAAAGACCAAATAGCTTTTTACTCTCCTCAAACGAACAAACATCTCATCCCTGTACCATGTCCCTGATTTTCACACATCCCACAGTTCGACATTGTTTAAATGCTCCCGGCACCGTCCCTGGACTAAATTGTGGGTTCCCAAACATGGGAGGAAATGGGGATGGATGCGTAAACAACTTCCCCTTTTCCAGTAACCAATCCCATATGTCACATACTACCGCTAGCACCCGGCTTAGCTGCCTGTTGGGGGGGTCTATCTCACTTAAACAACCCGAGAACCCCTTCCAACGCCCCCAGCCACTGCTCTATCCATCCATGCCCAAGGTTTTGTAGTATTACCCATAAACCATTCCCTGACCACCCGTAGCTGCGCTGCTTCAAAATATTCCTCAAAATTTGGTAAGCCCGTCCCTCGCCCCTCTCTAGGCGCCATTATCGCACGTAACGCTATTCTTGGGGTTTTATTGCACCATAAGAATCTAGTGACCATTCTATTCAAAGCTTTAAAAAAGGAGTTCGGTACCATTATTGGGAGAGCTTGAAATTTGTAAAGCATTCTTGTGACGACCACCATCTTAAAGACGCTAGTCACCCTAACCACGAAATACGGAGGGGGGACCATTTCCCCAAATCCTCCCTAACCTTTTGAAGAAATTGCAGGTACTTTTCGTCATATAGCAATGAAATCTCTTTAGTAATGTTAACCCCTTAATATTTAATGCTTGTATCGGCCTCTTTAAACGGAGAGTACGAGGGTAGAGCCTCTTTTTGTGTGGCAGTAAGACCTAATTCTCAAATCTCTGATTTCCCCATATTAATCTTCAATCCTGCAACATTTTCTATATCCTCCAATTCTTCCAGCAGTGCCGATATTGATTGTTCTGGATTGCGTATTGTGAGCAACATATCATCCGCAAATGCAGCAATCTTGAGCTCCTCCCCCCTAAAAGGTATACCTTCAATCATCGACCTCTATCTAATTTTATGCAAAAACGGCTCCAAATACATTGCATAAAGAAGTGGAGACAGCAGGCAGCCTTTACAGCTGCCTCTACCTATTCCTATAGTGCGGGAGACATGTCTTATAATCGCCAAACCTATCGTGGGGTTCTGATAATTCACCTGAACCATCTTTATAAATGTAGTGCCAATGCCCTCCTTTCCTATCACTCTCTGCCTGGCCTCTCTTGGCCGTATTCCTGCTCCCACCTTCGAGGCAAAAAAACCTTGGGGTCATCTTCGACTCCACACTCTCCTTCTCTCCTCACATCTTCGACGTCTCTAAGAAGTCACACTAGCAGCTGCACCTCCTGAGAGGTATTCTCCCTTTCCTCTCATTCCCTCACTGTCTCCAGAGCTCTGGTTCTCTCTAGGCTGGACTATTGCAACAGTCTCTTTCTAAATCTGCCTGCTCTCCGCCCTCTGCAACTCATCCAGGACAGGACTGCAAGACTTGTCCTTGGCCTCAAGCCCAGGGATCGTATCTCTCCAGGACTGAAATCTCTGCACTGGCTCCCAGTGGCTGCGGGGATTAAGTACAAAACCCTCTGCATTGTCCACAAGGCCTTCTGGGGCTTGGGGGCCTCAATACCTTCAACTCTCTTTTCCTAAATATCTCCCTTCTCGAGCCCTTCACTCATCCGCCTCCAACTCACTCCGGGTTAGTTGCTTCTCCAAGCAACGAGTTGGTGGGAGATCTCTTTCTTCAGCTGGGGCCTCCCTCTGGAACAGCCACCCTGCCTCCCTGAAAATTGAGGAGAATCATCTCCAGTTCCGGAAGCCCCTCAAAACCTTTCTCTTTGCTTCTGCTTTTTCTCCTCCTCTTCCCTGCTGACTTCCTGTCTGAAACTGCACTGGTTACCTGGCCATCCTCTGAACTCAGTGTCCAGGTCCCCTCCCCCGCCAGTCGCACACCTGCACTGCCTTCCTGGCAACCCCCGCACTTGGGGACTGTTTTCTGTATCCCTATAGTCCCACTACGAGCACTTGACACCTGATGCCTGCACTTACCCCTGCACTTGCCACCTACTGGCCTTACTTTTACCTATTGTTATTTATTCTATTTTCCCATGTACTGCACTGTCCCCTCCCCCTTACGCCCGCAATTCCCCCTTTACCCTCCCCATGCACTTGCATGATTTGAATGACACCTGGCCTAGTAGGATCGTTGTCTGTCTTCCCTCTGTTCCCCCGCCCTTTCCTCATCGCGCCTTGAAACACTTGTGCATAGGCACGTTATAAATTACATATCATATCATATCATGCCCATTTCCCCCAGAGCGTAGAACAAAAAAGGCCACTCAACTCGATCAAATGCCTTCTCTGCGTCCAATGCTACGAACACCGAGGGGATTCGTTTAACATGAACTTTTTCAATCAAATGAATCACCCTTCTTATATTGTCTGAGGTCTGACGCCCTATAATAACTCCCGACTGATCAGCATTTATTAAACCCGGAAGGAGTGGTGCCAATCTTGCCGCTAAAATACCCGTATATATCTTTTCATCGATATTCTTTAAGGCGATAGGTCTATATGACCTACATTGCGTTAACTCTTTGCCCGGTTTCCCAAACACTACCACTTTCGCTTCTGTCGTAGTCAGCGTAACCCTTCCATTTGCCACAATCTTATTAAACAATTCTGCCAATCTAGGCAATAGTTGTTTTGCATATTTTTTTTTTTTTAAACCCGGAAACTAGTCTGGTCCCTGCGCTTTGTTCAAAGGTAATGCTCTAATTGCTGCCTCAACTTCCTCCACCAAGATATCCCCTTCTAAACCCGCCCACTCCCCAGGCAATAACTTTGGCATAGTCGCATCCGCAAAGTAACATTGTATTTCCTGTGGATCTGGTCGATTCGATGTATATAGAGTTTCATAATATCGGGCTAAGGTCTCTACAATATGAACCAATTTGGTTGTAAAAGTCCCATCAGACTGTTGAAGCGTTTGAACTATTTTTGCTGCCTCTGATCCTTTCGGATGACGAGCTAGGAGTTTATCTGCCTTATTGGCATGTATATAATACCTCTGTTTGGTCAGCAATATTGACCTTTTGGCCCTTCGGGTCCGCAATAACTCTAATTGCCTTTGTAGTTCCTTAATTCTTTTACCTAGAGCCCTCGTTCTATGCTTAGCGACAGTCTGTTGCGATTCTTGCAGCTGCTTTTCCAAACCCCCAGCCAATTGTGTTCTCTCTTTGTCCCTTTGGGCACACAACGCAATAAGTTCTCCCCGCATTACTGCCTTAGAGGCATCCCAAATCACCTCAACAGTGACAGTCTGATCACAATTTTCAGTGAAGTAATCCTATATCTTATCTCCTATCTTATTACCCACTACTGCATCGTTCAACAACTCTAGAGGAAATGTCCATGTACAGCCCCTTTCGCGACCCCACTTCTCTAAATGTCACAATGAGAGGGTCATGGTCCGATAATGAAATTGAGCCTATGTCCATCTGCCTTACCTCCTCCACCAGCCTTGGTGTAACCCACACAGAGACAATTCTGGGCTGAAACTGCTATACATGCGAAAAACACATATATCCTCTTTCATTTCCTCACCATACATCGCACACCACCATTCTTTCCATATTTTCCTTTAATGCCCTTGAGGGAAGCACCATCCCTTTTGTCGCTCCCCCACTCCTCTCTATGGTCGGGTCCCAGGAAACATTAAAATCTCCCACTAATATTACCTCAACACTAGCAAAGTCTTCCAACTTGGCCAACACCTCATTTAAAAATCCCACCTGCCCCGTATTAGGCGCGTATATCGTACCAAAGGTTAGTGGCATATGCTCCAGTTGTACATGCAAAAACAGAACCCCCCCCTCTTTATCCACTATGGACCCCTCCACCGTTAGTATAAGTGTATCCCTAAACCCTATCAGAACCC
Organism: Ambystoma mexicanum; assembly: GCF_040938575.1. Classification (NCBI taxonomy): domain Eukaryota; kingdom Metazoa; phylum Chordata; class Amphibia; order Caudata; family Ambystomatidae; genus Ambystoma; species Ambystoma mexicanum. Next base: position 723,540,508 of record NC_090932.1, read on the forward strand.
CTAGGGTCCTTCCCCTTGCATTAGCTTGATGGATTCACAAAATTGACCGTATCCTAACACCCATTTTGCCTTCTTTCTTGACATGAGTTTCCTGCAGCATAATAACATCTGCCCTTTGCTTTTCAACATTGCTCCCACCTTTTGCCTCTTAACAGGGGAATTCAATCCCCTAGCATTATAGGATAAAACCTTGAATGCAAAACATTTAACAAACTTCCAATGTCCCATTTGTTTTGTACTTAATTCTCCATAATAATAGTGTTTTCTACGCTTTCTCTGCCCCCAACCCCGTTTCCCTGCATTCCCCACTCCAAACTCCACACACATCCCTCTCAGGGCTAGACCGAAGATCATATAATACCCCCGAGGACCCTCCCCAAGGCTAAGGTCTATTACATACCCAAGGGAAAGCATCCTAACGCTTCCCTCCGATTCCAACACATTATCCACCAATATCCCCTCCTGGCAGCCCTTATTACTTGCCACCCTGTTTTGTACCTATACCTCTGTTAACAAACACCTCCTTTTGCATTTGTGAACTTACAGACCATTTGCTCCTCCCCCTTCCGTGCTACCCTTCTTGTCCACTCCCACCCAGACCTTTCAAATGTACCTCTCTTCCTCCTCTTTCCACCTGCACCCTAGACCAGTCCCATTGTCCCGTTCCCCGCAGAGCAAACATCCTCGTAGGCCTATCTCCCTGTACCTCTTCTTACCCCAAATTCAGCAGCGTCAACGCTTCAGCACATGTTACATCCAAAGCTGTCCCCCTTCCATGGTAAAGGGCTATCAGGAACTTCTTGAGGGAAACAATGTATAGGCCTCAGTGCCCTATAGTCATTTGTAGTACAACACCGGTGTCGCATGTATATAAAATTGAAACAGAGAAAAAAGTCCCTCCACTCTGTTTAGAAAGAAGCAGTATATGATTTTTTCATATATTATCATGCGCCACAAAAAGTAGAATTATTCAAAAAGATTTTTATTTAGTGGTGATTAGTATTTCAAAATCATGGCCCTTTGTGATAACGCGTGTTTCGGCGGCACAGCGCCTTTCTCAAATCAGGGCTATTTGCAACAACAAAAATAATTCCATTTCATTTGTCTGACAAAAAGAAATAATTCAACAAAAATAAAAGTGATCGCCATCCACAGAAGCATAGTGCATTGAAAGTAAAGGCATAAATCAGAATATCCAAAGTGAAGAGCACACAATTAATTGTAATGTTACACTTATTATTTAACTTCAGAAAGGCTGAGCCACATCTCCACTTCATGTACAGACTGCCCGTGAAGTTCCCTGAGTATTTTAAGACACACCTTGTTAATGGAGATCACAAGCGCCAAGCACTGAGTGACTAGTTTCAAAACATAGCTATACTTGCACGGTGACTTTTATTCAATAGATGTGTTTCCTTTCACTGCTGGGGAACTTGTGTACCTGACAGAGGGCTTGAAACCACTGCTGAAAGAGATCCCGACCCTGCTGCTGGCTTGCCTTCCTGTGCAGAGCTGTTCCGTGACATATAGGAGGTTTGAACTCAGCACCTTGTGGATGGGAGCTCCGTGCTCTATCCATTGAGCTATTGGGTTCCTCTTATAAAGAGTGGTCAGAAGTGGAAGTAATCTCAAACTCAGGGGTGGTCCAGAGAGTCACAGCACTAGCGAAACGAAGGCGAGGTGTGCATGCCCCCATTAAAAACGATTTCATTCCCCCCCCCTTACTATAAAAAAGCAAGAGGCCATACCATTTTGTTAGTGATGCAAAGGCAAAAACCCAGGGAACAACTGCCAACATCCTTGCTCCCAACTACATGGCATGATAACAAGACTGCCCGATCTGAACCTGTTGTATGGTAGAAATGTTGAAGCCACACACCCAAGCCAACCCCCACATAATTGGTTACCTCAGGACCTAAACGGTGGGGTGCACCCTACTGCACATGGGGTAGGAGGACAGGCAAATAGAGCAAGCAACAGACGGAGGCTCCCTGCCACCATCGGAGTGATGGCGGGGGCTCCTCTTGCAATGGTTCCTCCACACTGCTGGGGAAAATGTGTTTGGTGCTACTTGGGTGCCAGCGTCCAAGCCCCTACAACAGGGTGATTCCAAAATGTTCACGAAACAGTCAATCTTACCATCAGCTCTTGTAGGCTAGCATCTGTGTTGCTCCACAGCAGAACACATTCATCCCCAGATTACCGCAGGATGCCTCACACAGCTCCCTCCTACTGGTCACCGCGTTCTGCCCCAGCGTAGGCAAGCAAGTCAGGAGCGCACTGCACCCAATTCTCAGGGTGTGTTACATGTTGTATGGACCGTCTGGTATGCAGGCCGCCTCATTCAACCTCCCCTCCAGGGTTAGGTCAGCACAATCACTGTCCAGAGGAGACAGCCATACTTACGAATAAGAGGTCTGCTTCAGAAAGACAAAAGAACTGGATATGGTGTGGAAGGACCATCCTTATATAACCACTCCCCAAGGGGGGACAGTGTTAAGTTGGGTCCCTGGCCAATAATGACTCTGACATCTAAACAACTTCTTTACTCTGTTCCTGGTACATCAGGTCAAGTACATTAAGTCAGGTAAGTATAAGGGACAGAGAACATCCACCGGCATCCTCTCTCACTGATCACATCCTCTCAACTGACATCCATGGGACCCACTCATAACCAAACATTCTCTCACTCTGCATTCCACATCAATCACTCACAGCATTCCACCCACTTACATCAGGTGAAGGTAAAGCTAGTCATAACAGAGAGCTACAAAATTAAAACATTTGAAGGAGCTGTTTAGCAGAGGTTTGTCTTTGGGGCGGGCACCTCTGACTTGTTAAGGAATTGGACGAGGAAGACTGGGCGATGACGTCATGGGTGGCGATCGCAAGAACATGCTAAAATATAAATAATATGCACAGGGCTCAATGAATGCCGGACCAAGGCAGGATTCTGAAATGGGCCTCAAGACGGGTACCTGAAGGGACCTCTGAGAACAGATTTCCCCTCCTCTCCGATGATGAGCAGATTCATCCAGGCTCTCCCTAGGTGCTCTTCTGGGGTGCATGGTTTGGGTACTTTCTAAAACAGTTTTGAGTGAACGTGTGTACAAAAATACACAGAGCCGTTCTGAATGCAAACCTTCTTTAATCTGTAAGTCGTGGGAACTGCTGTGAGCACCACAAGCCCCTTTCTGCGCATGTCTGCTTTTTCTCTGTTTAGGCAGAAGACATCTGTCATCTGCTGCAGACGAACATTCACCCTGTCATGAGCATGCTGCATCTCCCCCAGACAACACAAAGTACCCTGAACCCTTTTCACGCTCAGGATCTTTATAATTCCTCAATGAGACACGTTGGTTTCTTGATGATTCTGACAGGTCGATATAGACCGTTCCACGGATCACTCGTCTCGGCAGTGCCACCCTCGCTGTGAGATTTTCCTGCGGTTGCTCTGTGACCCTGTCGTCTGGATCCTCTGCACCATATTTCCAGAAGTGTGACACGTTTCGAGTTGCCACTCGATCAGACGTTCTCGCTGTCACCATGGATCCCATCACATGAGAGACTATCAGAGGACCTGGATCAAAACTAGAGTCTGACTTTCTCTCTTGTTGGCAGCAAACTAGCACAGTATCCCCTGGGTGTATGGGGTGCCAAGCTGCATGTCTTCGATGATCAGCATATGTTTTCATGCAGGCATTGTAGGGACTATCAGTAACTGATACTTCTCGGTGCACTTACTCATCTCGAGGTGAGAGATGTGTCAGGCTTTTCTTCACTTTCCTTCCAAACATGCACTCTGCTGGGATTTTCCCAGTGGTGCCATAAGGCGAGTTCCTGTAGTCTCTTAACAGGTTGCACAGTGCTTGATTTAGCGACATTGTGCTTAGCTCGTTTTGCTGTGCTGCTTTCTTGAGACTCCCCATTAACCTCTCGACCATGAGGCCACGGGGTGTTATTTTCCTGTGACAAATCCCCATGTGACTCATGAAGTGGCCTAATTCCTTTCCACTGAATGGGGGTCCACTGTCAGACTTGAACACCTCTGGTATGGCCCACACTACAAAGATATTGTCTAATTCAGGAATGACAGCATTTGCTGCCATGGCAGAGACCATCTGCACTATTGGAAATTGGGAATATTCATCCATTATCATGAGTAGATGTTTGCCCTCTCTGATGGGGACAACGAAATATGTGGCCTCATTGCTCCAGATGTTATCGACATTTGGAGCGGGGCTGGCCATTCGGCTCTCCAAGTGCATTGACACAAGTGGCAGTGTTGTGTTGTGCATTCCACTAGAGCATCCAGCCCAGGAAACCACATGGTCTCCCTGATTTGACATTTGGTTGTGACCACTCCTCTGTGCCCTTCATGTGCTATGTCAACAATTTGTTGCTGAAGTTTGGACGGTATTACTATGCGGGTACCTCTCATTACCAGCCTTCTGCTGACACAGAGAGTTAATCTTTAAAATGCTTGAATGCTTCCAAGAAAGTCACTTAAGATGCGTAGCCCCTCAGAGTTTCTGAGATGACTTTTCAGGAGAGGGTCCCCCTCCTTCTAGACGCAATGAGTTCCTGCACCTACAAAAATGTGTTGTCTCGTAGAATGTGTTCAACGATCAGAGATCTTGACACAGATTCACTCACTGAAGTCCGTGTGAGGAAGTTGGTGTATTCTTACAGCATAGAGGAAACAAGTTTCGTATCTGGGAGAGGGTGTCTGGACATGAAATCTGCGGGATTGTGCTCCTTGCTGGGCTTGTGAACTATGCAGAAGTCATATTCTTGTACGTGAAGACCCCACCGTTCTAGTCTAGGTAGTATTTTACATTGTGGGTTCCCATACATGGTAAGTAATTCCTGGTGATCAATCACAATTGTTAACGGTTTGCTTACTAGGAACATGTGGAAGTGTTCACATGCCCACAGCACTGCAAGGCCTTCTTTTTCCGGTTGAGACTAGCATCTCTATCTTAGATAGGCTCTTGCTGGCATATGCGATAATGGAGCATGGGGATTCTCGACCCACATCATGCTGTGCAAGTATGGTGCCTAGGCCAACAGGGCTGGCATTTACAATTACCTCTGTATTCCGAGTCGGGTCAAAGTATGCCATGTGCTTCACTGACACAATGTCTTGCTTTATCTGTTTAAAGGCTCCCTCACACTTAGAGGACCAGTGAAACAGCACACCTTGCTTGGTCAGTTCCTACAGCAAAGTGTTGTACCTGCTGCAGTAGCTGGCCATCTCTAGAAACAAATGGACATCACCAACGTCCTTGGGGGCGAATATTTCTCCAATGGCTTTTACCTTCCCTGGATCATGCTGCATTCCCTTTTGGGAGAAGATGTGCCCAAAGAATTTAAGATTTGATTTGTGAAATGCACACTTTTTCTGGTTTGAGGGTCAGTCTTGCTTCGACTATTGCACTGCATACCTGTGAAAGAGCTTGCTCATGTTCTTCTAGTGTGATAACAAAGATTAAAATGTCATCACTGTAGTTGAAGTAGTTTCCAATTTGTCTTATTTCACTGCAGATGCTTTCTTGGAAGATCTCTGTTGCCAAGGAGATGCCAACACTTAGGTGCTTTTATCGAAATAAGCCCATTTACGTGGAAAATGTGTTGATGTACCTTGATTGTAGGTCCAGTTATATCTGATGATATCTTTTGTTTATGTTTATCTTTGAGAAGGAGAATGCACCGTTAAGTCGGATTATAATGTCATACACGTGCATGCCAGGATGTTTTTCTCTTCCTTTTGCTTTGTTCGCCTGCCTCATGTCCACGCAGACACATATCACGTTGGTTGGGTTTTTCTTTGGAACTACCATGATATGGGAGACTCATGGGGTGGGACCTGAAGCCGGCTCAATGTTGCTGGCTAGTTACCAGTTTGTTTCCTTTTCCACCAGTGGCTGGAGGTGAATCAGTAACCTTCGAGGATGTTGAGCTACTGGTGTGACTGGTTCATCTAGGTGCAGCACTACTGGATCACCTTTAAGGTGTCCCACGCCTTGGAAAAGAAAAGGAAACTGGTGTATTGCGGAGTGTGATGGTTGCATGGCATACATCACGGCTGCAGCGTTCATGGCTATTGCTGTCGATCTCCCTAGCAGATTGGTGCTAGGGACTTCTCCTTGAAGGACGTGAACTTCTGAAGACAACTTTCTTTCTTTGTATTTGAGAGTGTTCCTGAACTTGCCATGATTCATCACGGGGCCCTTTTGCTGCCCTTTGAAATACCCTCAATTCAGATGGCATACTGGTGGTTTGCTCATTTTCTCGAATTCGGAGATGCACATAAAGTTCAATGCTGCTCTTGTATCTATAAAGAACTTTGCAGCATGATCTTCCACTAAGATGTCTGTGTCACTTCCTTGTTTGTTTTCTAGATCTGAGATCATGCATGCATAATCTCTATCTTCATCTTGTCCATCTGCTGCTATCAGTGTGTCAGGACGACCGGTGACTTTGCAAACACGATTTACTAGATCTCTTTGTGCATTCACATCACGTCTGACTGGTGCTGAGTTGTGAGCGACCATCTCACCCCTTGCCGGTATAGAGTTGCATGCGTTTGCCAAGTGATTTTCTCTGTCGCACTTGCTGCACTTTTGCCCTATCGCAGGACACAACATGTTTTCTTCATGTGGGAATGGGAGGCTGCACCGGTTGCATCGACTTCTCGATGGATACTACCTTGCTGGTGAAAAAAACCTTCCATCTCGTTCTTCAGTGAATGTGATATGTGATAGAGCCGTTCGCCTTTGGGTTCTTTGCCTGTTTCCATTTGCGCAGCTTGCGCTTCTCCTCTTGCTTTGGTTTGGGCCATCATGAGAATGTTCGCAGGCAGCAATGGCTCCTTCAATAGTGTTTACGAATTGCAGACGATAAGCTTCCACCTATGATTCTATATCAGATGGCTTCCTCGTTTGTCAATTTATGAAAGTCACAGTGCACCACTAGCTTGCGAAGTCGTGTGGTGAAGGTATCTATCGACTCGCCTTTGGACTGACATGCAGTGTTTAATGTGTGCCTTTTGTGGTCGATGTTCCTTTGAGGATCGAAACAGGCGCTCAGAGTTACTTTCAGGCCTCGGTATGAATTTATTTCATCAGACCAGAAAGTGGGGATGAGATCCCCGCCTTCATGACCTACTAGATTATTACAAGACACCTGGCAAATTTGTCTGGGGGATCTTCCTTGTATGCTTCCAGGTAGTTCTCGAATCGTCGTAGCTAACGCTCCAGTCGTGGGCCTAGCGTCTGAGAATCAGCCATGTCAAATGGTGTGGGGCGGCAAAATGCGAATGCCTTGGATGGGTCTGTACCAGCAACCTCACTGTCTAACATTGTGAAAATGCCTTCTGAGTTTGTTATCCTCAACGAATTCCTACCGTGCAGTCTCTGGGTTCTCCTTTCGGAAGTGTGTCTGAAAAGCGATTGGCTCGGCACCTTCAGATCTTCTTTGACTCCTAATAGTTGCCAATAAATCCCACCTTCTTCACCATTGCGATGTGGGAACTCGCTAATACAGTTGTGAGTGAACGTACGTACAAATAACACAGAGCTGTTGTGAATTCAAACCTTATTTAATCTCTACAAAGCGGGAACTGTGAGCACCACAAGCCCCTTTCTGTGCCTATCGGTTTTTTCTCTGTTTACGCAACAGACTCTGTCGTCTGCTATGGCTGAACATTAACCCTGTCAGGACTAGGCTGCACGGGCATGACAGGGCAGTAGCAATTAGCTTCCAATTCCTACAGCCACAAAAATATCAGAAGGGCCAAAATGAGCCCAATAGCAACATTGTCACTGCAGAATGCCACTAGCAGGACCCCTGGCTTTTGTGCAAATGTTCTTTCCACTTTTCTAAGAAAAGAACAGCAAATTGGAGATTTTATATTTCAGTTTGGGGTGGTGGGCTTGCTGGAATACCGAGAGAGTGGCACTGTTCTGTTTTGGTGGACGGTATGGGCCTGCATGTGACCCACAAATCTCTGTGGCAGCCACAGTAACCCCTGGGGTTATCTTAATGCGGTGTAACATTCTGATCTGTGGTACACAGATATGTCAGCAACAGGAACTTTAACACTCTGAGTTATCTTACAAGAACTGTAACCACCATTGACCAATGTTGATTTGGTTTTCGACCATTTGACCTAAAACCAAAATCAACGGTTGTAGGTCAAATGGTCGAAAACCAAATGGTCGAATGACCATTTGATCGAAGTAAAATGGTCGAGAAAAAAAAAAAAAAAATTCAACCTTTTTTTTAATTTATTTTATGGGAGGGGTTCCCCCCAAAACCGCTTTTTCTTTATTAAAAATATTTTTTAAGCAACCAAAACTAAAAAAATATATATATAAATAAATAAATAAAAAAATTCGACCTTTTTTTTTCGACCATTTTGATTCGATCAAATGGTCATTCGATCTTTTATTTTCGACCATTTGACCGGGCACAATTGATTTTTCTATACATATTTGTATTTTAAAGATGTTTTGATTGCTGGTTAATTATCTTATATTTAATGCGCCTTTAAAATAGACTTGGTCCAAAGTGGTGTGCAGTCTGCAGGAGGACCTGCTGACTCGGCTGGTGAAAACTTTACCAATTGCTTTTGTAAAAACAGCAGAATATTTCATCACTGCGCTATGTGTTTAATGTTGGCAGGGGACGCTGTGTGAGCGGAAGAGCTCCACCCCTCCCATATTGGCCTTAAGACCTTTCAGCACCTCGAAGTGGCCGCAAAGTGGTCCAAAGTGGTGTGCAGTCTGCAGACAGCAGCAGAGGCAGAGAACACTTTTGTATCTTTATTTACACACAATCAGTTCTGCCAGTTGAAGTAATAGTGGTGCGTGGCATACCTCTTCCCTGACAGGAAGCTTTTATTCCATGGACATGGAGTCAGACTAGAGAGACCCGCAACTGACTCGTAGACAGGTACGTCTCAATTCCAAGACCCTTGTCCCTGACTATTGTCCTATGGTTGAAAAGAGCCCGGCGGTAACATCAATACCCATTGAACCTTTGCTTCTAAGAATAACATTGTGAAGCTGTTTCTGGAATGCCCCCTGACCGCCGAGCTAATGCAAGGTGCCGGTTTACAGGAGGGGAGTGACGGCGAACCGAGTGCCGAGAAGAGCCTGCCACCCTCCCCATGACGCAGGAGGAAAATGTCTACTGCCGGTGCGTCTCATGCCGGTATCGGATGTGGGTGAATTGAAATGGCATTTTAGGAGACCTGCCCCTCTCCTTTCGGTGGACCTATCATCTACAAAAAAAATTGTCAGCCCAGAGGAAGCGGCTGCCCAGACACCCATGACACCAGATGGGAAAACTCCATCGGTGTCGCTTTGTCAGGAGCCCTCCGATGACATTCTACTCAGTAGTGGAATTCTGGTTAGTCCGGGCCCAACAGCCCCGCCCCTTCTGGATGCGGGATCCACCGATTGGCTCAACCGGTGGAGGCTTCTAGTGATGGGGTGGCCTCGAAAGATGAAACCCAAATAATTGGTGCAACATTGGCACCTGTGAAAGTTACTACGCAGAACAACAGGAATGATCTGGAAAAAAGGGAGATGTTCGATCACCGTATATTAGCGGTTACTCCCCCATATAAGGAAAGGGGGTGCCTTCTGCCCCATCACAAACCTAATAAAGACCATAAAGGAATCTTGTTTGAGAACAGTGAGGTCGATCTTTCGGCTCCCGTGACTGAGAGCATGGACTGGGGGGGGTCAATTGTGCCAAGTAGTCGAACTAAGAAGAAGCCGTAAATTAGATATAAACAGTGAACTGCGCCAATTAACAATAATACAATAATAATTGAATTATGTTTTTAATTCCATTCCACAGCCTGACACGTGTTTCGAGCAAAGCTCTTTTTCAAAGGCGTTGAACCTTGTCCAAAGGAAACTTAATATTACTTGCGGTTGCAATAACCATTAATTAATTACAGCCTTCCGGCAACAACAATATACAAAGAGAGAGTGCGCCGTATTCAATCCATCGAGGTGGCGGCTGGTACCCCAGAGGCAGCCTATTTAACAAAAGATCCAGCTGAACTGGGACTTTATTTATGTAAAGACTTTGGTACCAAAAAGGTGAAACAAAACCACCTAATGACTTCAAACGCTCACAAAAAATGTGTTCCTATGCCAGCAAAAAAACGAACAATGAATAGGAATGAGCTGTCAATGGAAAATGTGGAAGATGTGACTTTGATGGAGCACCAGACGAATTTAAGGTGTAGGGGTTAGGGATTGATGACTGAGGCACTGGACTCTCGTAAGCAGCCTAAAGCCCTTTTTCAGACCGACTCCGAGGGAACTGATGAATCAGATTCAGAGCAGGAAGACAAAGGCCTTTATAATGGCAAGATGAAGACCAAGTTTCCACGAGCCAAAGAAGTGGATTTTTCAACTAAGTGTCAATCCACTCAACCACCTAGGGCAATCAATATGCAGGAATCACTTTATTTCCGCAGTAACGATTGCGCCCTATTTAAAATTATTTGAGAATCTTCAGGAGAACTACAAGGATCAAACAACGCTGATATCCCTGATGAACTCAAAGCTAATACACGTTGAATCCTTCATTGATGTCGTAAAGGAGAAAAGGGGAAGAGAAAAGGAGATGGACGGGGTTATACTAAAATCTCTGATTGACCTTCTACAGGATGTCAAAACCGATAAAAGGATCTTCTTGGAGGGGGTGAGAGAAATTGCCTCCTCCTATAAAAACCAAGAGGAACTTCGGAGGGTACAAACCCAGCACTATGAGGAAGGTGAAGACGTAATTAGAGATAGCGGCCCCCAAGGTCCCTCTGTGTTAAACTAACCTTCAGGGGGTCAATCTATGACAGAGCTTAACCCATCTGCTAACTTGGGCCCCCAGCCAACGCAGCATCCCGAAAGAGGGCAGCTAATGGAGAACAATGAAAATCGAGACTCTGACCTGTTAAATTCAGTGACGGTGATCACTCCACCCAAGATAAACCCACTTGAGACCACGAAAGAATTTGAGAGCCCGAAGGCAAAGAAAAATCTATATACTATCTTTGAGCCCCCTAAACCAATTGGAACCTCTAAAAAGAGCGACAAATTAGCTGCATAAATTAAAAAATTTTTAAATATGAAGTCTTCTATCCATCACAAGCTTGTGGTTCTCGAAGCTTCCTGAGAAACTTAAAAAAACCGACAGCAAACACACTTCCGAGCTTGGCGCATGGAAGAGTTAAACCAGCCACCTTATTGCAAAAATGCTCTATTCCTCCTCCTCAATGGGACTGTGATTCTATAACTTCAACAACCTCAAAAAATAGAACCAAATACAGAGGGGGCGATCTTATTGGACCTGTCAGTTTATGAAGACACCAAAGTGGAAAGCAGTTAGGTGGCCATGCGAGTCTGCCTGAAAGTGGCAGCAAAGTTGTCACCAGAAAGGTATCCGCTGAGCCCCGGTGGGACTTGTGTACCATCCCCTTTTTTCACGATGGAGGAAAAAAGGCAGAAGCTGGGAGCTAAACAGGACATGGACCGTAGTACCCAGAACCCAGAGTTCTTCATGGAAAAAAGTGTCCTGAAGTCAAACTGGGATCGCCAACCAATTGTAAAAAAGTCAACTCACCAACCTATAAACACAAAGAGGGGCCCAGAGGTGAGAAGAGAAAGTGACAGTTACCCGCAAAATCGTGAATGAGAGTGGGACTGCAGATACACTATAACGATCGAGAGAATTCTGCGAGCATCATGACACTTTTGTAGCATATTCCAAAACTACGAGTGGTAAACTCGGCTGACATTAAAATAGTCAGGTTTCCAAGTGAAAGAATCCATGACAGAGGGAAAGTGCTAATGAGCTCCGCTTCAGTGGCATCGCTCCTACTTGAAGCAAACAACGATTTATGAATACTGGGATTCGATGTGAAGATCGTCCAACCTATAAGAGAAATATCCCAGGCCCTAAAGAGAAATTACTCATCAAGTTCAGAAACCTGAAACTGGAAGACAGCCCATGATCTAACCTGAAGAGAGGTTTCTAAGAGCAGAAGGGCTTCTCCAAACCCCCACTCCCGAGAAAAGGAACCAAATTGCTTTACTAATTTCCAAATTACTAAATCTGGGAATTGAGCTGTGGCACCCAAGAAAAAATTAGTAAACCAGGGTGAAACCTTAACCCTGTTGGCAGGGGGGGCGTGGCTAGGAAGCCATGTGAAAGGACGTGTCTGTACGGGGGCTCCCGAAGATCCGTACATTATCCGACTGAAAACCGTGCAAGGACCGATGTAATTTGGCTGAGACTGATATGACTGCGTACATGAATCTCAGGTGAACGTGTGGACACGTTTCGATACGGGCCTGCACTGTGAGAGCGCAACAAGAAGCTAAAAGAAGACCTGGAGGCGAGAGTGCGATGAACGAGAAAATGGCCGCCGCCGCTTAACGAAGGAACAAAGGAGTGATTGATCTGGGCGCCTGACGGTCGCACTGGAGCGTGGCGGTGGGGAAGGTGCACGACTCGGGTGCATCGTGGTCATTAAAGACACCCAGTCCTGCGAGGCCGACGGCGCGGACCTGGGAAGGGAGCAGGGCCTGGCCGAAGATACTTTGTAACCGGAGCGTGCGGTGTGACCTGGAACTGTGCCCCGGGCCCTTCATGGCCTAAAGTGCGCTTTAAAGGGTGAGACGCGACCTGGCTTAGCCAGATGGCCGGGGGAGCCGGAGGACAAAGGAACTTTGTGGCAGAGATGTGGCGATAATGATGGGGCACCCGAAGAGCGCACTGTGACACCCTGCCCTAGATCCGAGCGGGGATAGTAGGACGGGAGACATGTCTAACAAGCCCCTGAGAACGAAGACCAAACAGCCCACGCTCGACGAATACGCTAAGACGCCTCCCGGCCCAGACGGAGCCAAAAGCAAAGATAAAACGCAAGCCAAGGAAATGGCCGCCGGGGGTGCGAACCAGGAGGTCCTCGCTGCAATCGCAGACCTGAAAGCGACCTGGGAGACCAAGCTCCAGCTCGCTGTGGCTGAACTGAAGACCGCAATGGAACTCCAGGTTGGGGCAGTACAGGAGGACGTGAACCTCCTAAGGCAGGACGTGCGTACTCTGGCTGAGCGCACGGAGACTTTGGAGAAAGAAATGGGCCCTGCCGCGGCGGACTGCGCTGTGCATAAGCGTGAACTCCATGCCCTGGTGCAACGCGTGGGCAATTTGGAGAGTAGGGCGGAGGAGGCAGAAGGACGCGCCCGGAGGAACAACATTCGTATCGTGGGCCTACCGGAGGGAACTGAGGGCCATAATCCAACGGAATTTATCGAAAACATGCTACTGCAGGAGATCACGGGAGGCACCCTGTCGCAGGGTTTTGCGGTTGAGAGAGCGCACAGGGCCTTAACTAGGAAGCCGCCGCCGGGAAACCCGCCCAGGCCAGTGATAGCCAAGATCCTTAATTACCGGGACCGAGAAAGGATCCTTGAACACTTCCGTAAGGGAGGCACAATACAACGAGGAGCGGCGAACATAACTGCCTATCCCAATTACACCCTGCAGGTACAGCGCAGTCGTATGAACTTTGGATCGGTGAAGAGGAGATTGCGGGAAGCGGGGCTTAAATACATGTTGCTCTATCCGGCCAAACTGAAGGTTTTCTTTCAGGGCAAGCTGCTGTTCTTTGTCACCCCGGAGGATGCTATGGAGTGGTTGGATGCACAAAACTGCCCTCAGGAATCAGATGTTCAGACGGCCGTTGGAAAATAAAAGACGAGATAAGTAACGCTGTAGGCCCGGTCGGGTCACGAACATTGGGACTTGAATATAGTCATTGAACTCGCTGGAGAACATGCGTGCATCAGTGGTTATGAAACGTGGTCCGTGAGCACGGACATGGTTGCGAAGTAGAGGAGCCTCCAGAAGCCGCTCTTTACACCCCTTTTTGTGTTTAGTTTAGTCACTGTTAGTGGGGTGACACCCTGTCGGGTTCTCTATTTGGGTTTTCCAAGGAGGACCGAACACAGGGATGCCTGAGATCCAGGGATGGAGCTGGGCAGTTGTTTGGGGTAGGAGTTTGGGGGGGTGTTTTAGTTTTTGTATGAGCCTGGGGGTGAAACCGGGATTGGGTGTTCGCAAAGTGGGGAGGGATTGCCTCGGATGGGGGGATGAAACTACTGATAGGCCATGGGAGACCTCAGGATATTAACGTGGAACGTTAGAGGGCTTAACAGTTATCTTAAGCGAAATAAAGTCATGTTGTATCTTAAGAGGCAGAAGATAGACGTAGCCCTGCTACAGGAGACACATCTAAAGCGAGAGAAACTGGAGCTGGTAGGGAGGAAGTGGAAAGGAACAGTGGTAGGATCAACGTACTCCACCTATGCCAGAGGAGTGCTGGTGTGGGTGGCGCCACACGTCCCATTTAAGCTAATTGAGGAGGTTGTGGAGGAGGATGGGAGGTTGGTTATGGTGAGGGGGCTGGTAGAGAACAAAGTAGTGTGCATTGTAAACACATACGCGCCTAACCAGGAAACTGCGACATATTTTAGGACGCTGTGCACCAAGCTCAGTGTCGGGATGGGGGGAACGGTGATATGGGGTGGCGACTTTAATTACGTGTTGAATCCCAGGGAGGATAGGTCGGATGACAAGTTGGCTAAGCCCAGTCCGGCGGCTAAGGTATTGCAGACGCTGCTGGCGGATTTTGGCCTGGCAGATGTGTGGAGAGCGAAACACCCGGGCGTGAGGCAATACTCACACTATTCGGCTCCGCATCTACTGCACACGAGGCTTGATTACTTTTTCGCTACGCCAGACATAGTCGCGGAGTGCGAACATATAGACTACAGGGCGAGAGTCCTCTCTGACCACTCGCCCCTGGTCATGCGATGGCAGCTGTATTCCCCACGAGCGCGTATACCAACATGGCGCCTCAGGGCGGAGGCGCTCAAAGACCCTGCCTTCAGAGAGGATATGAGGGAAGAGATAACTGCTTATTTTGAGGTGAATAAAGGGAGCGTTAAGTCGGCTGGCACCTTATGGGAGGCCTTTAAGGTCGTAATGCGGGGGATCGCCATTGCGAAGTCTAAGGGATTGATGGGGGGAGTCCTGGCGGATCTGCAAAGAGCTGAGACTGAGCTGGAGGAGGAGTTGAAAGGTGGTGGGACAGATGTGGAGGCGGTCTCCAAATTGCAACAGGAGTGTGCGGACCATTGGGATAGGCTCTGTAATTTGAACTATAGAAAGTATATCGAGAGATTGCATGCGGGGGGAGATAAAACGGGCCGACTCTTAGCTTGGCTGTACAAGAGCGAGACCCCACGATCCCCGATCAGATTGGTAACCAATGAAAGGGGGGAGGAGGTAGACACCCAAGAAGGCGTGAATAGGGCATTCGTGGAATACTATAAGGTCTTATACGAAGATTGCGAAGGGGGCAGCCAGGAGGAAATAGACGAAGTGCTGGAAGATATAGGCTTGCCTAAGGTCAGCGATGAGGAGCGAGAGGAGCTGGAGGCTCTGATCACCCTGGAAGAGCTGAAGGAGATTGTGAGACAGTTGCCCACTAGCAAGGCCCCGGGGGCAGATGGGTTCCCCAGTGAATTTTATAAAGTGTATGCGGAGGAAGTGCTCCCGCCCATGCTGGAAATGCTCAACGAAGCGTACAAGATGGGACGGCTGCCGGAGTCACTTAGGGAGGCGATTATAATACCGCTCCCCAAACCAAATAAACCGGGACATGATTGTGGCTCCTACAGGCCCCTGTCGATGCTGAACCAAGATAGCAAGATCCTGACAGCTGTCCTGGCTACTAGAATGCGTAGAGTGATCAGCAAGTTGATCCACCCTGACCAGACGGGCTATGTCCCTAATAGGAACATTACTCACAACCACAGACGCCTCCACAGGGTGGTCGAGTGGGGTTGTAGTGATGACAGCGAAATGGCGATAGTGGCATTGGACGCGGTTAAAGCGTTCGACTCTGTTCGGTGGCCTTGGCTGCTGGCGGCTCTGAGATGGTACGGGATGGGACCAGGTTACGTTAGGTGGGTCGAGATGTTATACAGTGCACCACTAGCCAGGGTCTGCACGGGTGCAGTGGTGTCGGAGAGATGGCAGTTGTGCAGAGGCACTAGGCAGGGGTGCCCCTGGTCCCCAATGTTGTACATCCTGGCCCTAGAACCCTTAGCGATTTACCTCCGGCAGCAATATGACCCGGTCAGCATCGATGTAAGAGGAGAGTGTCACCTTATATCCCTGTATGCAGATGATATGCTGCTATACCTAAGATACCCAGAAGAAAATTTGCAGTTCGTCTTAGAGGTGATGGGGAGGTATGCCTGGTTGTCCGGTATAGCGGTAAACCCCCAGAAATCCATTCTATTTCCGCTGGGGGGCTATGTGGGGACTCCGGTAGACAGGTTGCCAGTGTTGCAGATCCCGCGGGCGACGAGATCCTTTAGATACTTGGGAATTGACGTGTATCACACGACTGTGGAAGAGCACAAGCATAACACTGAACTTGCTGTGGGGAAGATCGAGAAATGCATGAGGTTCTGGGAAAGATTGCCACTGGCGATGATGGGCCGGGGAGCTATGCTTAAAATGGTGGTACTGCCCAGGCTTCTGCATTATTTTAACAACATCCCCTACATGATTCCTGGGAAGTTTTTTGTGAGGCTACATAGTGTTTGCAGAGAATTCCTGTGGCACGGCACGCGCAACAGAGTTGCGCTGTGGAAGCTGCAGAACTTCTACGAGAAGGGCGGAGTCAAACTGCCGAATTTTGAGGCCTATTATGTGGCAGCGCAGCTACAATATGTGTCCAGGTGGCTCTCTGACGACGAGACCCCTGAACACAGGCTGTTTGGGAGGGATTGCTCCCCTTTTTATCTGCGAGAGGTGATCTGGGTGACTAATGCATGCATGAGGGAGCGGCCTAGAATGCTAGCTTTGGGACGGAACATGTGGAAACGGGCCTGCCGGATGATGGGTAACCCTTTGCCGTCTGTGTCGCAGTTCCCATTGGTTGCACTGGCGAAGGGAGATGGACAGCTCAGAGTAAGCATCCGGATATACTGGGAGTCAGTGGGGTTGGTCACCATGGGAGATATTTGGCAGGATGGGACCATCTTGGAGTTCGAAGAATTAGAGGCAGGGTCGGGATTGCACAGGGGTCAATATATGACATATCACAGGATAGTGCAGGAGATCCGGAATAGGTGGCCCGAAACTACCCTGGCCGATGAACCGGACGCCACGGTGGAGATACTATATGACACATCGGAGGGCGGGCATGAGGTCTCTAGGTTGTACGAGATGTTGATGACGAAGGTTGGGAGCGATTTAGTGCACTTGAGACTGGAATGGGAAACGGAGATGGGGGCCCCGATGGCAGATGGGTTGTGGGAGCGAGCCCTGGGGTATCATAAAAAAAGTATCGAGAAACGCCAGGTTTAAGCAAATACAGCTTTATATAACGCACAGGGCATACATGACCCCCTTGAGAATATCCAAATTTCGGGATGTTGGACGCCAGGCGTGCCCCAAGTGTGACGAGGAGAATGCAGACATGATACACATGTTCTGGGCGTGCCCAGTAATTGCAGGCTATTGGGGTGAAGTGGCGCAGAAGCTGGCAGGAAAGGGTGTCACGCTCAAAGTGGATTCAGCCTGGGCCTGCTTACTGGGGGGATATCCCAGAGCGCGTAAACTTAGACATGTCGAGAAATTGAAAGATTTGGCTTATGTGCTTGCTAAACGTAGGATTGCCATGGGATGGAAGGAGTGTCATAAGCCACGAATGGAGGTCTGGTGGAGGGATCTCCAAAAATGGGCGGAGGCCGAGACGGCTGTGTGGCGGGATACCAGTATTGCAGGGGAGGAGGAGGAAATGTGCTCCCTCGCGGCATGGAAATTGTTGATAGCTGAACTGTTTGGAACGGGGTCGGCTACAATTGAATCTGAGAGCGATGACGCCCCCCCGTTCACGGCGGATACCGATGGCGAACACCATACAGGCTCATAGGGGGGAGGGATGGGGATTGCAGTGCTTTTTGTTGTTAAATGTGTTTATCTATGTTCAGTTGTATTGTTGTTTGGTTTATATATAAAATAAAAATATATTTTAAAAAAAAAAAAACCCTGTTGGCAGAGGACACTGATTCATCGAGCTGGCTAGCTGGAGCTCTAGCTGTCAAACATCATGCCTAGAGCCAAAGGTTTGACACTGTGAAAACCCTGGAATTCGGACCATGGGACACACAAGGAAATAAACACCTTTTCAACGACTTCGACCCAGTTCTTGCGAAACTAGACGTCATATGTATTCAGGAAGCTTGGCTGATGGAAGCACCAATTTATGAAGGCTACCAAGTTCTCCTGAACCAGGCAAAAAGGCCCAAATGGGTAGACCTTCAGCTGGCCTCCTGGTAATGATAAAGAACGTCCCGAATATAAAGGTAAAATGAACAATTAACCCGAATGTATTCATACAGATAGCACACTGTAATTTGGAAGATTCGAAAGCTAAAGATCCAGATTTGCTGCTTCTTTTCAATCTATACTGCAACCCTGACGAAAAAAGAAGGGGATTCATTTGTGGAGAGAGTTTTCAATTGGATCCACCAACTGTATGTGGAGTACAAGAACATCTGGCTGGTAATATCTGGTGACCTGAAAGCAGACTGTTTCAAGAAAAACCAAACACATGGTATAAAATCTGACAGCCTCAAATGTCGTAGAGGCACAAATGGATTGAAGAAGTGGATCTGAGAGGTCTCCACATACTTAATGGAACCACCTACAGAGACATACCGCTCTCAGAGTCTTGGAAAATAGGACCCAAGACTGCGTTCTTGTACTACTTCTTTGTCTCCAATAACATGCTGCACAAGGTAAACCTATTAACTGTATATCGAACAAAATACAGTGACCACGATCTCATAGTAATGTCTTCTAAGGGAATGAAACAGGCTAAATCATCCTACTGGAAAGAATCAGTAGAATAAGAAGGAGGAAGCAATCACCTGCGACTACGCCCGAAAAGCATTCCGGTTCTAACTAAGGATCTTGAGTCATGGCAAAACTATAACAGTGATGATGTGGAATATGAGAGGGCACTTACATTGTTTAGAGAAAAAAGCCAAGGAGCGTTGAAACCGTCTTTCAAAGCCTGCCACGTCTATGACAAAGAGATAGTGGAGCAGAAAAATATCTTTAGGAAAGATCTACGAAAGATCCTGTCTGAAACCAATACGAATTTAAAAGATTAACTCCAAAAAAGGAAACAAAAATATCGTAATTGTATAAAACAGCACAAGGCCTTGATTATCCAAAAGGATACAGGAGCAATGATGAAGGCCCTTAACAACTCATGGCAGCTTCTGGATGAAAGGGGATCCAGATGTCCATACCTCCTAAATCCCATCCCAGAATATGTATGGTTGGCTCATTTTGAATCACTATTTGAAGCTAAAGACTTAATAAAATCAAAAGTCCTACCTTTCCAGAAATGGAATATTGAAATTGATAAGGCAGACATTCTATTTCCTTATAAAAAAAAGGCAAGTCAATCGAGAGTGCTAGGACGAGATGGTTCCCTCAAATTATATCCTAAGGGCGGCCCTTGTACAATGGGCGGACTTCTGCTACCTCTTATTCCAAAGAATTACAGAACTGGGCAAAATTCCAAAATCCTGGAAACAATCGATAATGGTCCCAGTATTCAAAAAGGGAGACCGATCCTCCCTGAGGAATTACAGACCAATGGCTCTATTGGATGTCATCTGGAAATTGTTTGCAACGATCTTGCTGAGGTTTTTAAATGAGTGGATTTTGGCGCCAGGACACTTTGAAAAAAGACAGGCAGGATTCATTAAAGAGGTCGGCTGTAGCTTATACTTACTCTTGGTCAATCTACTAAAACTACAAACAAATAAGTCCAAAGGAAAGATCTATTTGGCCTGTATAGACCTCGAGCAGGCGTTTAATAGTAGTGATAGAGACTTACTGTGGGATAAGCTCACAGCGAAAGGAGGCCCAGCTGACCTTCTAGCTGCTATCAAAGATCTCTTTAAAGACACTAGTATGCAAGTTAAGCTGGATGCAAATGGGACCCTAACAAAAAACATCGACACAAAGAAAGGACTTAAAGAAAGATGTCAATTAGCACCAATCTTATTCAATTTCTTTGTCGAAGACCTAAAGCACGCCTTGGAAAATACACCATCTTTCTTAGCTAAGATAAATGGAACCCACGTGTGGTGGTTACTCTACAATGATGATTTGGTGCTAGTGGACCAAACTAAGATTTGGCTTCAAAGAAAACTGGCCACCCTGGAAGAGTACGTTAGGCAAAATGGGCTTAAGATAACTGCATCTAAGTCAGAAATATTGATATTTGGAGCTTCAAACTGCAAAAAAGCTAAGAAGGAAAGTTGGGCCTTAAACGGCAAATGCCTGAATGCCTCTAAGGAACTAAAGTATCTAGGCTTAATTCTAAGCCCAAGAAAAGGAGAACAAGCCTCCCTAAAAAAGAAAGTTCAATACTTGACCACGCAGGGAATGGTCAATAATAAAACATTTGGTAGATTCTCACTACAACCGGTTGTGACATTTTACAATCTGAAGGTCGCCCCAAATCTCACCTATGGGGCAAAGACCTGTTTTGGTATGAATTGGGAGCTGTGTGATTTTTTTGGAAGCAGATACTCCACCTGCCAAAGGCCAGTCCTGTGGCGATAATTAGATATGAGCTAGGTCTGCCGTCATTATACGTGAGAGTTGTATGGAAGGCCGTGCAGCTCTCCAGGAAATCGATCACAATAACCAGCCCTCCTCAGTTTGACATAATTAAGATGAAAGAACCTTATACAACAGATTGGGCATTGAAACAGTGGAGAATCCTTTGTTCAGCTATTTTACTAGATATGGGTGTATCCATGGACAATTTAAGCAGAAACCTGATGCGTGTGAAAAAGCTCTTGTAGGCTGATGATTGGCGATTGAAGGAGGAAAAAAGAGCTAGCTTCTCCACCCACTGCTTATCCAAACTTAACTACGGCCGACTAAATAATCTCCCTGGGTATCTGAAAAAGTTTCTGAACAATAAACAACACGACTTATTCTTGAGATTCAGATTTTATGTGCTCCACACGAAAACCACCCCAAAGACATATGGAAACAAACATATAGATAACAAATGATGCCTATGTGGGGCAAAGAGCAAGTCCCTGAAACATTTAACTCTATTCTGCCCCAAGCTCAAAGAATTAAGGACGATACACCTTTATATAAAAAAGAGTTTGAAAAATGTAGGCTGAACGCTGAGATGTGGTGGGAGATGTTATATGGAGGGCAAAAGCCAAAAACCACGTTTGCTTTGGTAAAATACTTGAAAGCAGCGTTAGGAAAGTTAAGGAAAATAGACCCCTGTTCACAAACTGATGATCATGAGTGACGAGAACTATGATCATGCCTCCATTGGGAAGAGTCTGTTTTATGGGCGAATGTTAAAAGGAGAAGTTGAGTTTTCAGTTGCTTTGTATGACCGATTGTCTATTGGGTATTGTCTATTTTCTCTTCTTGGCTTGCCTATATCACAGAACTTGGTAATCTATAGATATAAATTGTTAAAAGTTTGTTATAAACTAATAAAACAAAACAAAAAAAATAGATTTTTGTTTCCTTCCTACCGTTTACGATAACAACTACACTGTGTATGTGGGGCTACTCCCTTAGTTTCATAGGGCCCCTCCCCCCTCCTACCTTTAATGGCTCCTTGGTTATTGGTGCTTCTTTGGCCATGCCGGGCATTGCTTAGGTCCTACCACACTAAATATATGTGTAACAATTGCTCGATCAGACGTGGCAATCCATAAATGTAAGGGCATCAGGTTGAACAAGTAGTGATGACCGTGTGAGTCCTATCTAATCTTGAGGTTCTCAGAGCGGAAGCTGTAGTAGAAGCCATGCGTTGAGTGGGGTGCCAACAACGAGGGCTCTCTCTGGAATGTTTGTGGGACGTTCACGGTGCTCTGTGCAGACGATCTTATAAATTCCTGATGTGTAACAATTAGAAAATAAGAACATGTCCAGCCCGACTGCAATGCATTTATGAAAACAGAAATGGCTGCATGTCTCCACTTGCTCTGTGATGTGTATGTGCTTTCTCCTCAACAACTGGCGTTGGTGGCATTGGGGGTCATTACAACCCTGACGGTAGGGGGTTAACGGGGCCGATAGAGCTGTCGGCCCTGTTAACGCCCTACCGCCTCATTACGAGGTCTCCTCGCAGGACCCGCTAAGGACGCCTCATTTTACCAGGCCTCCTTAGCGGGTCCCGCGAGCAGACCAGCATGCTAACAACAGGCCCGTCATTAACAGGCCCGTTGTTAGCATGCTGCCCATTCCCATTGAGCCCTATGGGGGCTCGAATGGGAATGGGGATGGGTTCCTGGAATGGGGAAATACCAGGCCCTCCAAGGTCGGAATGGCCCGGTATTTCCCCATTGCAGGAACCCAGACCCGGTACCCGGAATGGGGGTATCCATGCCCCAAATAGCGGCATGGCTACCTCCAATGTTGTAATGACCCCCATTGTCTCCATTTTGGTTCTGGCACTTAACTTCGTTTCATTGGAGTTTAGTGTAGGGGTCACAGTGCAGGCTTGTAATTGGAGGATATGGCACTGTGTAGTCAGGCTTGAACCACAGGACACGAGGGTAATCCCCAAAGGGGCAGCCAAACGTGAGCGTGAGGCAGTCCTCTGGGCCAACGAGGACCACTTCCGTGACTGAGCAGCTGATAGTTTCGTCCACTGATACTGCCCTAATGTGCGTTACAAGCAGGGCTCAAGCCGAGGGTACACGCAGGTGAACCAAGTCCACCAACTTTTATCAGAGGGTAGACCCAGCCCCCATGCCCCCCGCCCCCGTGCCCCCAGATAAAATGTGAAACATTGAACGTCCTCCTTGAATTTATGAATTACAGCCGACATGGGGATCGTAACTTCACCACTGCACTATATAACCTGATAAAAAATCACGAACAACTAAAGGTGGAAATGTCCCTTTTCGGTGCTGCAAGTTCCAGTGAAAACATTTGTATTGGTTCTTGGAGTTTCAAACATACACACCTTCTTCAAACACACTATTAGAAGAAAATGTCATCTCTTGGTTTTGTATGTGTGTTGATTTAGTGTGTCATTCGTACCATAGCTCTCAACCATTTGTCTCGCAAAGGCGGGTGAAATCACCCGATTTTGTTTCTGGCGGGTGAGACACCCATTGAAATGAATGGGTGTGCAGGAGACTTGGTGGGTGAGTCAGCCCTTTGCAAGGTGGGTGACACCCGCCAAAAGCGGGTGAGTTGAGAGCTATGTCGTACTGTGCAATTTAGGTGGTTATGCAAAGCCAATTTAATGAAATGTGCATATTTCACCTTGATATGCTAATTTCTGGCGACGTCACATCCCACTATGTTTGTTGATGAGTCCCCCCACTTTAATTTTTTAGGACTGGTCCCCTGTTTACAAGGCACCATTCACAATACTTCCGAATGAGGTGCCTCCTAGTACCATTTCAAAAGTTGATTGGGAAAGTTATGCATTGGAATTTGAGAATGGGGGACACATATTTGGTTGTGGGGACTATTGTGTGTCCCAATCTGCCTCTTGTGCAGCACAACTGTAAAGAAAGATGGTGACACAGGCCGCACAGATGGGCAATCTGGTGCATCCTTGGAATGTAAACTCTGCTCTCACAGATGCGCATTTGGCGTGCTCTGTGTTCCTGCCCACGGGCATGCGCGCGGACAGCTCTGACGTGCCCCAGCGTAAAGGGCGTCTGAGGTCTCGCTGAGTTTTTCCCCAGTCTCACTCTTTTGCAGTCAGCGCGTTTATGACGTTCGGTTGAAATCCCAGAAGGAGGCAGGTAACAGCACTTATCTGAGCTTAAGATTAGGCGCTCTGATGAAGTCTCATCAATATTCAAACAGTTTCCCACTTTACTACGGCTGTCTACAGGGGCCGGAAGATGGGTTTTATGAAGTCCCTGCACTGCCAGCCTATTTTACAGCATGCACTCCAGATGTGCAGCGCACTGCCCGGCGTTTGTCTTCAGTGAAACAATCGCCTTTAAAAAATTGTTTTCAAATCTTTTCTGATGGCAGAAATAATTTGAGGGGGAGTGTCACTGTATTCGGAGACACCGGAAGTCCTCTTCAATGTGGAATAGAGTAAACAACCATGCATTTGTAAACATTGTACACATGACTTTTATTTTGCTCCGCGTTTTAATTAATTTGTGTGGCAAAGAACCGTTTCGTCCATTTCGACCACCCCTCAATTCTCCATCAAATGAAAGTGCAGGCATCTACGCCGGTGTGAAATGTTCTTGTTGGCGCAAATGCTGTGATCTCCATTGAATCTGCCTGCTTCTTAGACCAGCAACAACAGGCAGTTTCCATAGGAATATATTGTAAATACTTCCTGCCATGCTTAAATATTTACTCAATTTACACTGTGAAGTGAAACAAGGAGGTGTGAAGGTGATTTAGTCTTGCTTGTGCACCTACTTTTGCACTTCATAGTGCAAATGATTAAAAGTGCACTGAGAGGACCTGTTTGCATCTAAGTGGTGCAAACATAACATGTCCCCACCATGCAATTTACTCTTTTGAAGAAAATGACCAATGCTCTGCGGTTTGACCCATATTTGGAATGGATGGTCTCACTTCAAATACATCCCGACTCACTCATAACCCCCAAAAACAACTGCAAGATTACTCCCCATTAAACTACTGAGCCAAACTCCTGGCCATTTACATTCTTACCAAACATAGGGGGCAACAGCTACGATAGCAATCTGCAAATAAACCACCTGTTTGGGAATGAGTCAACGAGCCAATGTTTAGGTCTACCTACAAGGAGTTTCTGCTCTCTAACAAAGTTCTTGAAGTCATATGTAGCGGGCCCTGATGTCAAGCAAGTGTGCATCTTGGTGAAAGCTCTCTTATAGTGTCAGCCATTTTGTAGAAGCTAATGTAACTTTGTAAGTTAGGAAAATAGTTGTTGAACCTTGTTTTTAAGAGCTTCTTTTGCTTCTGTGCTTTTAGCTATATCAATGTTTGTGGTTAAGAATATCACCAACGAAGGTGCCACTTTGAAAAGAAGCCTAGCCAAAAAATTCCATCGTTCCTGGCTAAGCCAGCATCACACTCATAAAGCAAATAAGAATGGCGTACTGTAGCACTGTTTGCAAAGAACAATAATAATGAAGGAGTCTGGGCTGTCATTAATGGCACCAAGAAAAAAACTTACCTATAAACAGTGTTGCAGAAAAAGATTGGATTACTCATGTGGAAAAAACACGTGGTGCATCTATCGCAATAGAGATTAGTACACCATGGAAAGGTAAATATACCTTAGATACATTGACTAAATTGATTGACTAAACTTGCGCAGTTCTAGGGCTGCAGGTCCAGATGGTATCTGCAATGCTCTTGTACGGATGTCTGCTGAGAAATGGGCATTAGCATTTAGTATTCTGTTCAGATGGATAGGGGAGCATGGTGTAATAGCGCCTTCCTGGGGTGAAAGTATAATCCTTCCGAGCCATAAAAAAAAGGGGCATGGAAGGACCCTGGAAATTACAGAATGCTAGCGATGCTAGACATCCCGTGAACATATTCTCAAAAATTCTATTGATTGAATTGAATCTATGGATAGATGAATCTAATATATTGCCATCTAATCAATCTAGCTTTAGAGTACAATCTTCTACCACACACAATATAGTGAATTTAGTGACAGCTATTCAATATTCCTTGTACAATCATAACCTTCCTGTATTTGCTGCTTTTCCGCAGTGTTTGACACTATAATACGTGAAAGACAATGGTCCAACTGAAAGGATGGGGAACACCAGCAGGCCTATTAAGTATGATTTAACTACTTTGTACGGAAAGAACTGTGAGAATACTCATTGATAATGAAGGGAAATGATCAGCTCCTATAATAACATTGCGCGGAGTTAAGGAAGGCTGCATCCTTGCGGCCACTTTATTTAACATGTACCTAGGTGATCTCACGGTGGACCTATATGCTATAATTTCTGATGATATTAAAATAGGCACCTTGAGATTAGGATGGTTGGGTTCTGCAGATGACCTTTTGCTCCTAGACTACACCCCTAAAGGCCTAAAAACTAAATTAAAGGCATGGGAACGCTTTGCAGTAGAGAATGCTCTAAGAATTAACATCAGTAAAACTAAAATAATCCCTTTTATCAGCAAATCAACACGTCCTCGCGCTATTAATTATAAGTGGATGATTATGGATCAACCAATTGAAGTAGTAATGTGTTACAAATATTTAGGTGTGATAATTGACCAAAAACTTAGCTGGAATAACAACATTGGATAGATACAAAATTGAAATGTATGAAAATTGTTATGTCCCTAAGCAATTTTATCGGTCAACAAGGTGACTTTTCAGGTAGTACCATCCTGTTTTTATATTCATCCAAAGTGCTACCATCTCTACTCTATGCTGCAGAAATTTGGGGTGCACGTTTTATTAATGAAATGAACTAGTTTGAAGCAGAACTATTAAAGATTTTATTTAGAATGCCAAATTCTACCTAGAGAATATCTTACATTAGACTGTAACCTTTTAGCTGCCACAGACTTTTTAGAATACAAAATAGCAATGTTATACATGAAACTGTGTACCTTAAACAAAAACGCTTTTATTGTGTAGCTAATGAAATGTATTAAGACAAAAATGATTGTGTTGGACTCTTGCGCTATCACAGCGATTAGTATGGTGTATATTAGATGGGCTAAGGAGAATGCACAGTTGTGGTTGCAAAACACTTCTGCCAAGACTAAAGAGTTATTGAAAATGGCAATACTCAACCATGCCAAAGAACGTGACATGATCCACCTGGCGGCAAAATCCAATAGTCGGCTGCTTCTAGAGTTGTGGTTTAAAGATCTGAGGAAACCTACATATCAAGCAGCCTATCCAGATAGTACTACCATTAGGCATTACCTCTTATTTAAAGTTAGCATGCAAGATACACTCGAGATTGTTGGAGCAAAATTGGGAATTGCTAGGCAGCTGAGATACTGTAGATTATGTGGTATACTAACTATAGAGACTGTGGAACATATCATATGTCATTGTGAGAGCCTCAGCTTTCTAAGAGGTGTAAGCGATATTCAATCAACACTACAGCTAAGTCAATGCCTAGTCTGGGATGCTGAGGAAAACCCTTATTGATGTATTTTTATGTCCAGTTCAGTACTCTGGATGACAACCCTTGTATAACACCCCCCTCTTAGAATCCCCCTGACCCCACTGAGCCAAGAAGTTGGTTTGTTTTGCAAATTAAAAGGTTTATTTGAAAAATTAACAAGATAAATATCACACTTTTATAATAAATTAATAATTGATATCACACTTTTATAATAAATTAATAATTGATATCACGCTTATGGATATAATGTTGATCAACAATGGGTAATCTGGCACTAGCACACTTCTTTACAATCAATGAGGAGTTAGTATAGGATGGATAAGGTGGCAAAAATACTTTTATGGTTTCAAGGGAAAAGCAATGAGGAATACAATGTAGTACAGAAATAACTTGATATGATTTTAGCAAAAGATAATATAATCACTTTTTCTTTTGACAATTCACTCCCCCCCTATGCAATACAAGAAATGGAAGGAGAGCACACAGTCTTCAAGAATCCCAACAAATCACACTTTATAATGCACAGTTCCAGTTCCCCCAGCAAGCTTAGAGAAAACAGGAATGAGTTTTAAACACAGGCGAATTACTTTAATGTGGTTTGCAAGGAAGTGAAAAGGTGCTAAAATTGCTTTTAATTCCCTTTAGAGGTTCAGGGTAGGTGATGGCTACTTTATATTAGTTCAGGCTCACTTTAGCAATGCTCTATGAGTAACTAGCAGGTTAAACGAATTTTAGCAAAGGAAAGCAAGGAGCTGCTGACTTTTTTACTGGAGAAGAAATCAGGCCAAATCGCAAATCGCGGTAAAATTCGCAAGTGCGTGAATCGTGATTACGGCAAAAGTATAAGGAGTAGCAAGTCGGTTTTAGGTTCATTGGAAAGCCTAGAATCTTAGCTTTTAATGAAAGTTAAACCACGTTCCTAGGACAAACGGTTCCAGAGATACAAACAATTTAGTAAAGGTAGTTTTTCGGATTTAAATTAAAACTCAAAATGACAGGTGACAGTTTGCAGATTTAGAATGACAGATGACAGCTCACAGCTTTAGAATGACAGATGACAGGATTACTAGGAGGCAGTTCTACTAAGGTTAAAATAGTTTGCATTAGATTATTTTAACTAAGGGATTGGGTTTCACACAGTTCTGGCAGTACTCACACTATATTTTTAGAAGGACTGGGCTTCGTCACGGATCGGGTCAACTGGACTGGACTTCGGGCGGTTCTTCTCACAGCGTCTGGGTCAGCTCTGCTCTGCTGCCCTGGGTCTGCTAGGCACCGGTTCTCTGGATCGGGTTCTGCCTTCTCTGGACACAGCACGGCTCCTGGGTCTGGATGTTTCTGTCACAGGGTTCTAGGCCAGAATCAAACAGCTCAGCCCGGCTATTTGAAGAGTTCAGTTGCAAAAGATTTTGAGGCCTGCTGACAAATACTTTTGCTTGCAGTGGGCCTTCTTGGTTCAAAGTTCTGTAGTCTCTGTTTAGCTTGGAAGTCTAAGTGTTGGATCTCTGGATGTGAAGTGGTCTGTCAGCACGCTCCGCAGCAAATGGAATTGAATCTCCCTACCTGGGTTTCAATGTACCTTTTTATGTCTTTAGAAAGTGGGTGTGTGCGTTGGTCATAACTAAACCTGCCCCTCTCACTTATCATTGGCCAATTCCTCCTCTCTCCCTTGATTGGGGGAAGGAAATGTGAGTCAGAGTGATGCTGTAGGTTTTATGGTCAGAGGAACCTCCCCTTGTCAGATTGCACACAAATCTATTTCTGACCCAAACACATATTTATCTATGTACCATTTTTCTAATATTATAGGTCCAGTTAACATATTTTCTGTAGCACCAAACCATCCGATCCCTGTCTTTGTACGATGTCGTGTCCGCTGATGACAGAATTCTCCCCTTTTCATCTAGATAATAACCTCTAAACCTTTCCAGATTTTACACAAATGTGCACCAGGGATATGGGTTACAGATGATAAAGTGTCAGATTTTTAACATGCATACATTTGGAGTAACAACCTTTTCTCCGCTACTATCCCACGAACATCCCACAGGGTCCTAACACCTCTTAAAATGTGCACGGAAAAATCCCAAGAATAATTATATTATTTATATAATTTTGACCAGTCCGCACTATGAGTTATCTATCTTTTTAAAATTATGCCCTGGTCAAAAGGGGTGTGGCTACCCACATCACATGGTGGAATAACTGGTTTATCCACTTCCCCCAAGCTCAGTTTGCTAGCAGAGGCACTGCCCCTCCCAGTTTCTCCCAAGAGGAAGCCACTTTACAGCCCCCCCAATATAACATTTGCCTGAGTCCAGGACAAGGCTTTGTTCAACCTCCTGCAATCTGCAGGTACCCCTCCCTTAATTCAATCAGAGAGGTGTGATCTCCTTTTGGTGGGGGCAGCAGGATGCAGCCAGGCCTGGGAAGAGTGGCTGAGCAGGTTTCTCCTGACGGGGGTAGTTGTCAGGCAGAATTCAGCTAAATGTCACTTTAGTTCCCAGTTTTCTACATTCAAATCCAACTTACATGCAGCTATTTTTTATATATACATTAAATAATTACTTCCTTCAAGTCATTTCAGAATATAGTTTTACATTGTATCCACCTCTTAGCAAGTCTTTCCTTGGCCTGGTTTCGGTTCATTTGTTCAGTTTTACACAAAAGTCTGCTGGTTTTAAAACGCCGGCTTTCTGATAGTGGTGAGCACCGGTACTGCATCCATTTTTGACATTAAGAAAATGAATTCCCCACAGTTCTGGGTTGCTTTTGGCAATCAGCATTGCCATTCCCAATGGTTTCAGGCTACTGTGTGTGTAGCCCAATAGTGGTTTTAGGCAGTGCCCTCCTGTGCTCACAACATAGGCAAAAATGGGTGGCAGCCTATTCTTCATGTTTTCCCTGTGCACTCTCTGGGGAGTTCTGGCCATCATGATGTTTTCAATGCCAGTACTGCACAGTTTTATGGTAGGGCTTGGATGCATGGGTAAAAACATCCCACAGAGGTAAATATCTGATTGATGTTGTGGGTGTTAGTCTTAGCAGTGCACGGTGGTGGCGCGAGTTATGGTTGCGTAGTTTACCATAACTGGCGAATTTCAAGGGTTTTTCGGTTTTACTTGGAACCATAACGTCCCTTTAACAAAGTTTTTTCACTGAATTTCATAGGTTTTTAGTAGCGCAACTTAACAATAATAACTTTGACTTTATGTACATGTAATATGGAACATACTGAACCTCTTCTACTGAACTTGATGTCTGCAAACTCTTTTAATGTCCGCTGACATGTTCGGAGAACAGTACCACTACCTAAAAACTCTGGGGGGGGGGTATGTTTGATTGTTATATCATAACATAGGAACATTTAACAAATTCAAAAAGCAACACACATACACATTATATGTAGTAACACATAAGAAATGTAACCCATATATGTAACACACTAACCATTCATTTAAATACAATATGTTCTAAAATGGAATATACCAGAAGAAGATAAATTGGCTTCCAACATAATTACCTCACAGACACTACAGAACTAAGAACAACACCAGACCTACACAGTACTTAGAACATATTTTACCTGAAATAGTAAGTGTACTTCATTTTACTCATATATTTATAAACTTTCTGTATTAGATAAAAAAATATAATATCTTTTTTTTCTCACAGAAATATCTAGTACTCTGGAATGGCTACAGCAGCATTTCCCACATGAGGAAATGTCACAAGATAGTGAAACTAATGGTAAACACTTTACAATATAAACCATTTAATTATTATTATTTTATATACATTTAACATATATATATATTTTTTGTACAGAGCATACCAAAATAGAAAATACCTCTGAAGAAGCTGTTATGGAAAACACGCTTGACAGCATAAAAGAAAAAATGGATTTATTGTTAACCAATTTTAATAATTTGAAAACTTTTGTTGAAGATCATTTTAAAACAAAAACGTCATATCATTGCCCCACATGTACTTGTCCCCTCTCACCATATCCCAGTCAATTATCCCCAAACCCTCTCCATAACCCAAAACGTTTTGATGAGACTTCCATCCCTTCTTCACCTGATACCAATCATGTTGAAACCCCTAATTCTCCTGTTTTTGTACCGTTTCAGCCTCACCTTCTCTGTCATAAATTATTAATATATGTTAAATAAAGTTACATTTTTCTATTGAGTTGTAATTAGTTTCTGTTTTTAAAAAAAAAACAATGTAGGTGTCTGCGGACAGCGCGGGTGTTCTGAAATGTTCGTAAATAAACGAAAATGGAGCTGTCTTGAAGAACACTATACCTGTCCGTTCTGTTCGCTAGCAAGTCGAAACTGTTCTAAGAACACAAGCGGTGTCCAGAAATGTTCGTAAATAAATGAAAAATGGAGGTGTCCTGAAGAACACTATACCTGTCCGTACTGTTCGTTAGCAAGTTGAAAATGTTCTAAGAACACAATTGGTTTTCTGAAATGTTCGTAAATAAACACAAATCGAGGTGTCCTGAAGAACACTATACATGTCCGTACTGTTCTTTAGCAAGTTGAAACTGTTCTAAGAATACAATTGGTGTTCTGAAATGTTCGTAAATAAACGAAAATGGAGGTGTCCTGAAGAACACTATACCTGTCCGTACTGTTCGTTAGCAAGTTGAAACTGTTCTAAGAACACACGCGGTATTCTGAAATGTTCGTAAAGAAACGAAAATGGAGGTGTTCTGAGGACGCTATTTCTGTCCGTATTGTTCGCAAGCAAGTTGACACTGTTATAAGAACAAACACCTGTCCGTAACTGTACGTTTGACGTCTGACGCACTTTTAATTACTTCAGGACCCGAACAGTGTCCGTAGAACATCAACGCGTATGCGCAAACCAATGGCCGGGCATTTGCTGTCCTGCGCACAGCCACTTCCTTCGTGGACATGTTCGCGAAGTGACCATGTGACCGCGCCCATGCTGATCGCGTGTTCTGAATGCGGACACAGTTCGTGTCCCCGAACAATTTAAAAGTACATTTTCAAGTAATCCACAATATTTTCCAATAAAAACTCACCATAGCACAAGTCCCACATACTAATTATAAGTTTATACATAGTTTTTGAAACCTTTTGAACCTTTTTTTGTGTTCGATCTGTCCGCGGACAGCACGCATGTCCGCAGACAGCACACAAGCACCCCTATAAAAGACCACGCCCTAGAGCTTATTCTCATTGTGTTTCTGGCTATTCTACAGAGCACAGAGATTTTTGCTGCAACCTGCAGATTTTCATCTTCAACCTGATGGCTTCTGTGGCTCCACTGCTGCCACCTGGTGCTGTGTCTGCCTCAGCCCCACCCCCTCCACCACCACCACCTCCCCAAGGCTCTGAAGAGGGGAACAGGAGTGAGGATGCAGAGGAGGAAGAAGAGGATGAGGAGAATGAGGTAGAGGAAATCCCTACTACCCGCACTAGGCGTGAGTCTTGGGTGTGGCGGTTGTTTACCATTCATCGGAATTGTCCTAAGGCTCGTACGAACCGTGTCACCTGCAATGAGTGCAAAATGATACTCAGTCGCAGGAGGCACGGTTCGTACAGCTTTGGGACCACTACCATGAAGCGACACCTGAGGTCATTTCACTCTGGGGCTATTTGCAAGGTTGTACCTTGCGAAGAACGTAGTAGGTTGATGTCCTCTACTTCATCCTCTGTTTCTGATCCTGTCACCACAAGGACCACCTCTGTGGGACAGCGTCTTCCTCAAGCTGCCTCACAGGCCATACAGAATTCTGATGACCCTTACCTTTCGAGGGTCACAGTTGCATGTATGTACTGTGACACAGTACTCTGCAGGGGGGAGCGACTTTGCAGTGTTTTTGAGACTGTCGTCTCAGAGCATGAGAAGACCTGCTCACTACCCAAATAAAACCCACTGTACATCTTCCTCTCTCTGCTCGCCCTTTCTTATCCCTGTGGTTGGTGTCCCCCCCTTTACCCTCCTTTCCCCTCCTCTCCTAGTGTGTTGTGTATAAAAAACCAAAATAATACAAAATTACAAAAATAAAAAAAAATAAGGCTCTTTTCAGAGCCGCCTTTCACAGTTAAAAAAATAGAAGTGAAAATAAATGAAGCAGGGCCCTTTGTATTTTTTAGAAGTCCGCACACAGTCCGCGGACATCTAAAAAATTGGGTTGCTACCCTATCATAACCATTGCAACTTTCTCTGGTAGGAAGTGGTGACTCTGAACAGAGAGCCTTTGGGAGGTGTTTGTATGTCAAAAAATATAAATACTTAACACCTACTTCAAAATGGATGCTGTAATACTAAAAAAGGTTGTAATCCATTTTGTATATTTCTCAAAAAAATCTGATTGCCAGCATAAGTAAGATGGACTCCATCTCTGTGAAAAATGTATGTACTATGAAACATAATATTTTCATTGTGAAAAGAGGTCATGCCAAAATCTCTTAGACAGCATTATTAACATTGCGCCTTGCTTGCTCCATTTCTGGACCAAATGAAGAAGAACGAAGCCACATGTGTCTCTGTGCAATCCGTGAAAATATTACTTGAGAATTAGGGAACATGTCCATGACCTTCCCAAGTCCTTCTTTCATAGAAAATTGCAAAGAAATTCCAGACACATGTCCTAAACTGTTCCCTCCACAATGAATTACAATTATGTCTGGATGTTGCTCTGTCTCCAAACTAGCACAAAGAGGTAGCAAGTCCAACCACTTCATTCCACGTACTCCATGCCAGTGTACTTCCACATGTGGAAATCCAAGATCTACAGCTACTCCACAGCTTTCTGCATGCACCTTCAACCAATGTATCCATGAATCTCCCAAAATCCAAACAATCTGTTTTCTGAAACACACAGCCATAGCTATCTGTTGTTCTCTCAGCAAAAAGAGTACCTGAGAAACTCTCTCCTGGCACGACACACCCACTAAACTTTCCTGACCAATCCCTTTCAGTGCTCATTCTCATGTGCATGACTTCTGAACCCAAAAATCCCCAGATGTAACACCAGACGTCCGCGAACTACTGCCATGTCCGCGGACATATCGTAACATGAACAGCCCTTCTACAATTTCCACTTCACCTTGTGTGCCATTCCCTCATTGGATGTAGCTAAGAAGTCACATGACCATCCACCAATCACATTCAAGACCTCTACATCTAACTGCATCACCATATATCAGCACTGCAAATGTACTGTGAATCTCTCTGAGTACAAGTGTCATATCATTGGCAAGCACCATCTACAAGAAATACTGTACAAGTCTCCAAGATATTTACTTGCAGCTCCATGCATATCCAAATGCATGAACACAAACTACAGGTATGCATATTTTCTGTACAATACATGAACACATTTTCAATCTGACTTAATATTTTTGTTTTATTTCTTTATTTATTCAATTACTTTATTTTAAGCATGGCATTGAGACACTATTACGTGGAAGACATTAGTTACAGAAATAGTGGTATTCAGTGGTACATTGTGAATTTCACAAACATAGTAAAGATATTTTGTTTGCTAAAGTTAGTCATTACAATACAATTTGTTCATTAAGAACATATCATGTGTATTGAACTTGTGCGACGTATCTTATGTAAATAAGATAGTTTTAATGGTTTTGAGGAAGGCGCTGAGGATTTCAATTAAATAAATCAATGTCTAAATTAAAAACAGTGCTATATACAAACAAAATTACTAATTCGTTTTACAATTGCAGTGAAGACCATTCTCCTGAAAAGAA
The DNA here is from genome assembly GCF_040938575.1 of Ambystoma mexicanum. NCBI lineage: Eukaryota > Metazoa > Chordata > Amphibia > Caudata > Ambystomatidae > Ambystoma > Ambystoma mexicanum. Next base: position 723,575,540 of record NC_090932.1, read on the forward strand.
GCAACCAAATTTGAAGAACAAAGAAGAACTAAGAATTAACCTGTTCATTTAAAAAAAAGTAAGTACAATATCACAATAATATTTGTATTATTACTGAAACACACTGTAAAGTTAATTCATGCTATTTCTGTGCCTAAAAATAGAGATTGTGCACCATTCTGTCCAAAAATCCCCATGTCTTAAACAGCGATTTACAGACAGAATGGCCCACAAATTCCTATTTTTGGACACACAAACTACCCAACTCAACCGCTACAATTTGCATATTATAGAACAAACAACTGTTTTAATTGTATACATTAGATTTACTATTTGTACTTCTCCACACCACTAGCTTACTTTTCTATGTCATCTGAACCCCAGTTTAGTAGCATATAAATTCAAGAATACCCATCCCTACTAGTTGTAGTTCCCAATGCACAATCACACACCATTACATACATCTTTATCATCTTACTCAAACACTCATGCACACAGCACACATGCATTGCAGAACACCCCAATCCATACCTTCTTTATTTTTTTTCAACAGACTCTAAAGAATGCCTACCAAAAGTCAAGTCCATAGAAAGCAACGCAGAAGTAGAGCAAATGAAAATAAAAGTGTCCAACATAAGCATCCATATCTAGCGGAATTTGTAAAAGAAGTTGAAACAAAACAGCTAATACAGTCATTTAGTGAAACAAAAGAAGTTTCAAGTGGAAAAACTTTGCCTCCTCTATCAAAATGTAAAACAAACCAGAAAACAATTAACAAAAAATCAGCTATCACTACAAATAATACTGCTTCTATAAATCTTGATAAAGTTCAAAGTAGGCATTCCAAGAAAAGTATTTTAGCCAAAATGTTACGTCACAGAGTCCTTCAAAATCTTATAAAAACAGGAGAGAAACCAGGTTCAACCCTTAAAACCTATTGTAGGAAATTAATCTTAGAAGCGTTGATAGACAGTGCAATTCTTCTCAAAAGAAAGTTATTTATTTTAGTGTTAAACAAAATGAAACCACTAACAAAACTAATAGCTAAATTACAAAAAAGACTTCTCAATAAACGAAATGTCAACAGAAAGAACTTCTTAAGTATATGCAGAGGTGAATGGAATCACACTATGAGCACATAACCATACTTTAATGAAGAAGCGTACAAACAAAAGCAAACAAATACAATTGCCATACATAGCGGTGGTCGAGGTTATGAAAAAGTGAATAATACCATAATGGAACAAGAAGTACTCCTTACAAAAATATGCCCTGAAAACTTAGAATTACCCCTCCATTCAACTGAATCAGAACATCTAGTGTACAAATGGCGATGCACGTCAATGTGTAACATTCCCAAACAATTTTCTGAGTCTTTACGCCAATTCCTCAATCAATATGTAAAAAGCAAAGACAAAATCAAAATTAAACTACTGCAAAATATGTATACCTGTCCAGTGCGCAAGTACACAGGACTACAAGGACATTCATTGGCCTGCATTACAGGACCTACTTGTAAAACCACCTTCCATGATATCAAAAGGATATCAACACATCATTCAACTATAAGAAATCTAGTCTATAAACTGTAATATGCTAAAAGTCCTGCTTTAGCACTAGCAAATTTAAATAACATTCTTCTACATGGTACAGCAAAAGACCTACTTGAAGAAATTGACTATATCCAGAAAAAATATTGTGGAAGTGAAAGCCACTTACAGAATGAAATAGCTTTAAACCAAATTAGCAACAATTCTACACATGGCAACCTTTTACTAAACACATACAAAAAAGAAATAATAAAATTTAAAAGTACATCAGCTGAAGTACCAAACCATGTGTCTGTATGTTGCCGCAGAACTGTTTATAAAAGTAACACAAAAACTGTAGACCTATCATACAAAATAGAAGACAATGAAGATTCCAAATGGTTTGAATTAGCTCTCTACCTTGTAACAGAAAACAAATACGAAATAACTGACTCCTTTATACTTTACAGTTACTGCACTACAAAACTTCACAACAACCAAACTCCTTCATGTGCTATCACAAATAATTTGGAATTATACCCACTACCAAAACCCCTACAACAACTTAATTTATATGAGAGCATCATAATTCAAACAGTGCACCCATTTCAAGCAATAATACGCCTTCAACAAAAAACAGCAAAATTACCTCCCTCTGAATTGGTAAAAGGCATTTATGGAAAAGTAGTTTACTTGCCATTAGATCTAAAAGAAAATGTGCATACTCTAGGAGTGCAACAGCCAATGCAGCAATCTTAAATTATCTTAGTAAATGGAGTACCTACAAAAGACAACAAAATATGGCAACAGCTGGTAGATTTACATAAAGTTAGACAAGCCTTGCACTATTTTAAAGAGAATAATGAATATTACAAAGAAATTAATATTGAAGAAAACCTGAAGGATACAACTGAAATAATTCAAGAAACACAAGAAACTGGTCAATTTGAGCTCCTAGATCCTGCTACAATATCAAATACTTTAGACCATTATAGAATGCATCCTTTGTACTCTAATAACACCATAGAAGATGCACTGGAAACGTACCAAATGCGTCAAACAAAAGGATCACCAATCAGCATATGGGAAAAAAGTATAGAAGCGCGTGCTTTTCCTCTACTCTTTCCTACTGGCAAAGGAGGAAGGTACGATGATAGACCTATTCAAATATCAGCATCAGAATACCGCTCATTACGGATGTATTCTGAAGATCCCAGATTTAGACAAAATGTGAAGTACATATTCCACCTACTCTTTGAAAGTGAACTAGCAACTTTATGTTACGGAGTTGCACACATATTAAAATCAGGATCACACTTTCAAAATATGACAGCTACACAATTATTACAAAAAGTGAAACAAAAGAATGAGGTTTTACAATCAAATATTACAAATCTATTAGCAAATATGCGTGGCACTAAAGAGTACTGGTTTCAACGTCATGGAGATGTACGTTGTATGATCAGAAACCTTGGCCCACCCACTAGGTTTGTTACATTAAGTTGTGCAGAATATGCATGGGAAGATTTACATGATTTCCTACGCATATCAAACAAAAACAAAACAAACATAGATATACTAACACCCGGAGAACTTTGTTCTTTGGATCCTGTTAATGTTTCAAGATATTTTCACCATCGCTTCATTGCTATGCTACATTTTATTTGTAATAAAACTGTTTCTCCCCTTGAAGAAGTGCAACACTTCTTTTGGTGAAAAGAATACCAGGCCAGAGGAGCACCACATATCCACATGCTTTTATGGATTAAAGATGCTCCTAAATTTGGTCAAGACAGTGATGCCACTGTTTTACAGTTTATTGAAAAATATTTCACTTGTGAAATTCCATCAGAAGCCACAAATAGTGATCTTCATGTACAAATTTTACAATTTCAAAGACACAAATGTGGAAAATATTGTCGTCGCAAATACAAAGACAAAGGGAAATACCACACCAAATGCCGATTTGGTTTCCCTAGACCAGTTACAAATACAGGTCAAGTGAACAACCTCATGTCTTCAGTTAGACATAGTGTTAAAGGTAAGTCACCTAAAAATACATATTAAGTAAAAAGAAAAGAAGAAGAAAAATATATCAATGATTATAATGCAATCATTGCCCACTTATGGAATGCAAACATAGATGTGCAGTACATTCCAGACAATTCTACTGCAGTTGCAAGATATGTCACAGCATACTTAACCAAAGCAGAAAAGACAGAGCTCCAAGACCTGTGGAATGACCTGTCATCAGATAAAACAGTGTCTCAGAAATTATACAGCTTGGGCATGAAAATGCTCTCCCATAGAGAATGTGGATCATATGAAGCCGCTGATAGTTTAACTGGTACTGCATTGTATGGTAAATCTGAAAATATAGTATGGCTAAGTCTTGGTCCAGCTAAATCTAGAAAAAGAGTTCTAAAATCATACGAAGATATAGAAACAATAGCCAAACGTGATCCCAACAGCCAAGACATTTTAAAAAACAATTTATTGGACACATACTACCCAAACAGAAGTAATACTTTGGGAACCATGTGTCTATACCACATAGCCCAAAACTACACATACAAAAATAATATAAAACCTGATGAAAAAAAAGGTAAATACAGAGTGACAAACTGTGAAGGCAGCTTAGTTAAACTCACTAAACCAAATTTAATTAATCATATCAAATTGTCATTAAAGACTCCTCAACATAAATAAATATATTACATGTCCCTGCTACAACTCTTTAAACCATGGAGAAAAGAAGAAGAAATACTACATCACTATGACTCATATGAAGATGCTTTCAAAGCAAATGAAAGCACTATAACTGATGTAAACTTTACACAATACAAAACAATGTTGCACAATGAACAGCAACACGAAGAAGAATTCCAGGCCCAACTAGATAAGGACACTCCTGACAGTAGTTAACCTTCTGTAAAAGGAAGCCAAGAACCACTGGGAGAACCACTAATAATAAATGAGGCAGAATTAGCTATGATAGAAGTAGAAAACACCATATGTCAGTATGAAGATAAAGAAGACTTAACTATACTACAATCAAAACTAAACAATGAACAACATAGCATTTTTCAAGAAGTAATAAAACAAATTGCACATGGTGTACATCATGAAAATAAAGAATGTGCCTGCTATAAAACTGTCAGCTGTTGTCACTGCCCCCACAGGTTTAGCTGCCTACAACATAGGTGGTGTCACTTTACACCGATTGCTACTATTGCCAGTAGAACACCAGAACAAATTATACTATTATAAACTTTCTGCAGAAGCTGCAATGGAACTACGCAGAGTATTGAAACAAATGAAAATGCTACTAATAGATGAAGTGAGCATGGTCTCCAACCTAATGTTGGCTTTGATTCACCTCAGATTACAAGAAGTACTCAAAACAAACTAAGAAGAGCTCTTTGAAGGAAAACACATTATTGTTTTCGGAGATCTTCAATTGACACCAGTAAAAGGGGAGCCTATTTTTAAAACATTAGGACACAAACATGCGGCAATCTGCAGATCTCACTTATGCCAACATCTTAACAAGTATCAGAGTTGGTATACTTTCTAAAGAAGCAGAAGCAATATTGAAAACCCAGCAAATTAATGCACTTTATGGCGATAATGCATGTGCTACAGATGTTATGGAACAATTAGCCCACAAAAATGTCAATTGTATGGCCTTAATGCCAACTCTTGCAAGCTGTTTCAAATTCAATGAAATAATGTTAAGTAAAGAAATGCAACCAATAATGGAAATTAGCACCACAGACAAACTAGATGTACATGGTATGACACTACCCATGTGTGACCAAGCCACAACAAGACTAAATAGTTTAGAAAAATCAATCTCAAACACAGCAGGCTTAGAAAAGATATTAAAATTATCCATAAAATGCAGAGTAATGCTTAAAAGTAACCTTGACGTGGACCAAGGACTAGTTAATGGAGCACTGGGTACAGTTGTTAGCTTTCAAACATACCCACGTGACAACAAAATTCAGTTTGTCAATATACTCTTTGACAAAATTTCAGAAGTAAAAAGGATAGGACGCTCAACAGCTCGATTCCTTCTCTTCAAAGACATGTTTGTACGCAAAGAAAAATGTTCTCTAACTTTTGCACACGCAGTCACGATTCATAAATCACAAGGTCTTACCCTAGACAAAAGCAATGATAGATATTGGTAACACAGTCCTTAAAGAAGGCATGAGCTACGTAGCACTATCACGCTTACGTACACTTGACGGTCTATTTCTAATCAACTTTGATGCAAGTAAAATAAACGCTGATATTCCTTGCATGTTAGAATACAATAGACTTCGCTCACTATACACTCCCCATCAAACACATATTCTGTTCCACAAAAAGTAAAACGTTATAAAAGAAAAATAAATCAAACATAAATGCAACAGGATGTCATTGCAAATCCTCCAAAGCGAGTAAAAGAAAGTAATACTTCATCAAGTACCACAAGCAAAAAAGAATCATTTAGGGAAAGTAAACCAGGTACTGCTTCAAAGAAGGAAGACAAACTCCAAAGAAAGCAGTCAGATAAAGAACTACCTGGTCCATTTAAACTCTCAAATATAGTTGGTGTAAGTTGCTACGCAAATGTAGCAATGAATATTCTATTTCAATTACCACCAATTGTTGACAACATTTACTTACACAGTACAGACCCATTGTGTATGCAAATGTTAGTACTTCACAGAAATGCAGCAAACAATCCTGACAACACGTATAGTGTTTATGGAATAAGACAACAATTGGACTACTGTGCTGGAATGGTGAAATTCACTAAACTCACAGGAAGATCCACAAGAATTTCTAATGTACTTACTATAAGTACTGGAAAGCAAAAACATACCTATAAATGACATCTTTCCGATTTCATACATGTGGAAACCCCCAATGAACGCTTCATTTATATATCAATACCTAATTGTGAATCCATTCCATTTCAGCAACTTGTACAAAATGCAAACCATGGTAGATTATGTTCTACCTGGAATTGAGATAATCGCTCCACGTTAGTAATACAAACACATAGTAAATACATAATGCTAATGCTTCTACGTTACAATGCAGATGGTACCAAAAACAACTGCAAGCTGACTGTATTCACACATGGTCAAATATCACTTGGTATGAAAACCTTCACAACAATAGTTATAATCTACCATGCAGGAGCCACAGCCAATTCAGGGCACTACACTGCATATATAAAAAAGAAATGTGGATGGTTTGAATGTAATGATATTACCATTACTCTAAAGCAGAGATTACCAGTAAATCTTACAAACGCTTATTTAATGTTCTTAAAACCAAAATTTGATAACTAAACTGTACTTAAACCTTAAGTAAACTTGTAGTAAAAAAATATAAACTGTTAGAATATTCCAAAAGCTATCTAACTGCCCAAAGATTGTACAACAACTAATCAGATAAATGAATACCACTAAATTAGAGCAAAAAATAGACAGTTAGAATACACCAATTGGTATCTAACTGTCCAGAAATTTAACAATATCCAAACAGATAAATCAATACCACTAAAATATATCAATAAATAGACAGTTAGAATACACCTACTGGTATATACCTGCTCCAAAATTTCATAATATCCAAACAAATAAATAATATGTTAGTGCTCCAAAAAAATGCAACAACCCAATGTATAAAGCATTAGCCAGAAGCAACAAGTGAACACTGAAAACAAACAAACAGATAAACTGTAGCATAACAGAAAAAGATTTTTTTTTTAATCCAACATGGATTTTTTTTTCTCCCACAGACCCAATGATTTTAGCAATGAACACAGAAACTGAGCAAATTGCACAGTACTCTGGTTTGTAATCTACTAAATATGAGGGTCCAAAAAAAATGTTGATTATACAATGTAATAAGTCATTACAAAATACTAATACTAACATGCTATTTTATTTTATCACAGAAATTAACAAGAAATACATGTACTCCAGTTACTAAACCAAACAGTAAGTATATTATACACTCTATACCATGGCCACAACCATCGCAGCATATCACACCCATAATATCGTATAACTTTGTTCCTTATGAATTTGTTTTTGACCCAAAGTTATAAGCAACTATAAGTGTGATATTTGGTCATGCACCCAACACTCTATGCCCTGGCCACAACCACCGCAGCATATCACACCCATAGAGTCAAACATTTCAACTATGGCCTATGGAAACTTTTAATGTCTGCGGACATTGCCAGTGTTCTTAGAACACTTTCAACTTGCCAGCGAATAATACGGACAGCGTCTTCAGGACACCCCCTACGAACATTTCAGGACACCGCGAGAGTTCTTAGAACACTTTCAACTTGACAACGAACAATACGGACACCGTCCTCAGAACACCCCCATTTGGTTTATTTGCAAACATTTCAGGACACAGCAAGTGTTCTTAGAACACATTCCGCTTGCCATCAAACAATACGAACAGCGTTTTCAGGGCACCCCCTACGAACATTTCAGGACACCACGAGTGTCCTTAGAACACATTCAATTTGACAACGAACAATACGGACAGCGTCCTCAAAACACCCCCATTTTGTTTATTTGCGAACATTTCAGGACACCACGAGTGTTCTTAGAACACATTCAATTTGACAAAGAACAATACGGACAGCATCCTCAGAAAACCCCCATTTTGTTTACGAACATTTTAGGACACTGCGAATGTTCTTAGAACACATTCAACTTGACAAAGAACAATACGGACACCGCATGTGCTCTTAGAAACCTTTCAACTTGACAACGAACAATACGGACAGCGTCCTCATAACACCCCCATTTTGTTTATTTGCGAACATTTCAGGACACCACAAGTGTTCTTAGAACACATTCAACTTGACAAAGAACATTACGGACAGCGTCCTCAGAAAACCCTCATTTTGTTTATTTGCGAACATTTCAGGACACCGCGAGTGTTCTGAGAACACATTCATCTTGCCAGCGAACAATACGAACAGCGTCTTCAGGACACCCCCTACGAACATTTCAGGACACCGCGAGAGTTCTTAAAACATGTTCAACTTGACAACAAACAATACGGACAGCGTCTTCAGGACACCCCTACAAACATTTTAGGACACCACGAGTGTTCTTAGAACACAATCAACTTGACAAAGAACAATACGGACAGCGTCTTCAGGACACCCCCTACGAACATTTCAGGACGGCGCGAGAGTTCTTAGAACACTTTCAACTTGACAACGAACAATACGGACAGCGTCCTCAGAACACCCCCATTTTGTTTATTTGCGAACATTTCAGGACACCGCGAGTGTTCCTAGAACACATTCAGCTTGCCACAGAACAATACAGACAGCATCCTCAGAACACCCCCATTTTGTTTATTTGCGAACATTTCAGGACACCGCGAGTGTTCTTAGAACAGTTTCAGCTTGCTTGCAAACAAAACGGACACATATTGAGTCCTCAGAACACCCCCCATTCAGTTTATTTAGAACATTCCAGAACACCTGTGATGTACGCAGACAAATCGAACACAAAAAGAGCATCTACCACATAAAAAAGCACAACATTGAACCTATCTCATACCCTCCCATCCTCTCCAAACACTCTTACACACAACACACTCTACTAAATACACATTTTGAACAAACTTTCACCGCGCTGTCCGCGGACGTCCGCGAATCCAAGATGGCGGGCGCTACCGAAAATCTGATGCGCTTCACGCTTCACACCGTCCAATCAGCGAACACGCTGCATGTCCGCGGACATGATTTAAGCCGCTCGGCCAATCAGGACACTGTCCGCGGAGCGAACAGGGAAGTGTGTCCGCGGACCGAGCACAGATATCACTAATTTTTTTTTACCTAGTTTTTGGCCATTTTAAAAAAAAACGAATGGACGGATTTTCACCAAATTTGCAAAAGCATGCTTTCGGCACCAACCCGCTGCTCCTGGTCCAAATTTGTTGAAAATCCGTCCAGCGGTTTGGGCTGTAGGCGCGAGCAAACATTTTTCCCATTCAGTCTATGGGGGAAAAAAAAGTTTTGGGACCCCCCCTATAACTTTGCCCCCCCTGGACGAATCCTCACCAAACTTTGCAGAGTGGGCCATATACTTATTTTTGCAAAGTATGGTGAGAATTCGTCCAGGGGGAGCGAAGTTATAAGCCGCCCAAAAAGTGCTCTTCCTATGGAAACACCAACTTAACCATAACTACATGGCCACTACCATTAAGAAAAAACAGTCTTAAGAGATATATAGATATACATATATATATATATATATATATATATATATATATGTCAACAAAAAGAGGAAAATGAACCGCACTCTCCGCAGTCAATTAGAACAGTGAATGCCCAATTTCCAAACGGAAAAAGCACAGCGCACAATACTAGAAAGGTCACAAAAAATTATTTAATGTTGCACAAAGAAATTGTTTAAAATAAACAAAAAAATACAAAGTATGGCTGGAACAGCAGCAAAAACAGAGGCAGGACGCCTGTCAGAACGGCCCGCACACAACGAGTTTCACACTCAACTGAGTGCTTGGTCACGTGTGTGTGTGGGGTGGGTTTGAGGTAATAAATAATATAATGGGATTGGGTAGAGGGATATCCGAATCATCGCTTGACTCTAAATTCTTACCACTCATCCTTTTCCTTAAATTCTCCCCTTATTGGATATCACTCAATACTTCTGAATTATCCATATTTCACTGATGTAACTCAACTGCAGGACTGTATTAACTGTAAGATCCAGATGCCTCCAAGTGACATTCAGTTGGCACATGGCTGCTCACCCTTTCCTTTTTATCATGTATTTGATGCAAGGCACTTCCCAATCAGCCTCAGACCCTCCAAACTCTTCTGAAGTTCTAACAATGTCCTAGGTCCTCTTGCAGGAGCTTCAGCAATTTTCTAAATCCAGAGCTGAATAGGACATTTCAGTTAAAAAACCAAACACGCCTATTGGAGTGGCATGGGGCAGAGTACACCAGTGGAATAAATACCTAGCAAAGCCCTCAACGCTCTGTTAGCTAACCGTGATTAGGGATCTGTGTGAGCATAACAGGAGATTGGGGCATTTGCAGTAGCGAAGTCGAGTTCTTGGATTACCTAAACCACTCCAACCTTTCCCACGATGCACTACCCACGCAGACATGGCATATACCAGTAATGATGGTAAGTTGGTGAGAGAAGAAAAGTACACTCCTTACTCAAGAAACCTCAGCCCACTCCTCCATGGGATGGAACTCTTTCTATGTTATTATATCGTTTGCAAATAACATCGCTATCTGGTACAATTTTTTGCATTTTAAGGGGAGGGCATTTCTTTAAATTTTCTGTCCAGGAAAGATAGTAAGTTCTTTTCTCTCAAATAGGAAAAGGCTAAAGACGTACTTATTTCAATAAATAGACTTCTTTACTCACCATGAATATTTCTGTGCCCTTCATATTCGTTAGCCTTTCCCCTGTAAATGGTTTGTTAGCATTGTCTGTCTGTTGTCTTTCGTTATATGTGCGCCCTGATGCCGGCGGGCTATGGCGCATTATACGTGCAACATAACAAATATGGCAGTCCTTGATTATCTGCATGTAGTGTTTGTGTAACAGTCTTGGTACCTGTGTGTGCACCACACCATGTACTAGGATATATTTCTCCTTCTGCCTCCTCTAAGAAAGCCTTTCCCAAAGTGCATTACTGTAGGTTTCCCTTTTGGCTAGGCCCATGCCGAGTTCTGCTGTCTGGGATATCATCCAAGACCCCAACCACAGTCCCAGAATAGCAACTGTATGGCCATGTCTTAGGTATACAATAAAAACACTCCAACCAAAAAAAGAAAAAAATAGTAAGAGCTTATGGTGAATACTATTGAAAACACAAGGAGCCCCGAGCCCCTACCTAGCTCTAACCCTATATAAATCAGTTGTTTCGGTCAGTGTATGTTGTTCTTGCAATGTCACAGTCCAACCCCTAATTGCACATGGTCCCACACTCCCAATTGCCCCAGGGCTGTCTCAATGTTTTTCCAGGAACACTGTCCCACTCTAAAGTGGGAGCTCCAGGGCCACTGTAAAGAGAGGCTGAGCACCTCTCACTACAGCAATTCATTCCTTGTTTCCGAGCTCAGAGCTTGAGCCCATTGGCCAAGATCAGTAGCACAAGCAATTTTCTACCCACACGCACACACCAGTTTTGGACATTGTGGGCCAAATTGACACAAAAAAGTGCAAATGAAAGGAGAGCAGATAATGCGCTGGTTTTATCTGCGCTATTTTTTAGAAACATGTTGGTCACCTTATTCTCAATGGTCACCTGCACACTTTAGGAGGCACTGGAGAGTGACACAAAAATGTGCTGTCCAGCCCCTTTGCATGCATTAGTACTCCGACACTAATGTAGACACGCCCCCATAAACCAAGTGGTTGCTGGGAGCCATTTCACGGTGACGCGCCATCCCCGTTCGGGGGATGGGAAAGCTAGAGTTGCAGCCACGGTTTAACCCGCAGCTGTCATACTTCAAAAACAAATCATGGCTGGGTCAGAAATGACACTTCTGTGATTTGCTTCTCCCCTTCCGCCTGTTTTAAAAGGTGCAAATGGAATGCCCCTAGTTTCAGGGTATTTAAAAGCTTAACCCATATGTGAATTTGGTGTGCACTTTTAAATGCCTAAAACGACCCTTTATATGCACAAATGTGTAAAGGGGAAAAAAGGACATCTGAACGAGTGCATCTGAGATGCACTCGTTCAGATGCACTTTGAGCCTGATTCATGGAAATGTGCGCAGAAATCCTGCAAGGGGTGCGCGCTGTGAAGGACACTCCGCGAGCCTGCCTGCAGAACAACGTGTATTCATGGAATTTTCTGCGCAAAGTAACCGTATTCGCAAGTCGTGCCAATAACGCCCCCGACATGCCCACATGCAAAGCATGAACAGCCGGAACAGCTACCTTTGCGCACTCCCCCTGTATGCAAATAGACGCACCATTCAAACAGTGCGTGGGGTGCCCCGTAAACAGGCCTGTGACTCGGGACCCTGCGCGGGGTCCCCTGTAACTGTATCCAGCACTCCGACAACACACATATGGAAAATCAGAACTTTGCAATAACTCTGGAAATCTGCATGAAAACCCCCTTAAAATGTTCCAGAACCTCGCTACACTGCTTACGCTTACCCCCAAATTACATCGGAAGCCTGATTGAGTACACGCAGCCCGAAATCTGGCATGCAACCCCACCTGTGTGCTGCAAATCTTATGCACAAGTGTACTTACACCTGCCTTCGGGTGGCAGATCGCATGAAGGACTTGCGTGGCCATTTCCCAACCGAGACGTTGCGCGATCAAATCCATGAATACTTCTCGTGCCAAGCAATTGTGAGCCTGTGAGGGACTGCCTGCAGACGTCCCTCAGAACAGCCATTTTTTGGCAAGTTTTTCCCCATTTTTGGTATTCCTCCCCGTCGCAGCCGTCTGCGCAAGCTATGCCCACCCTCTGCTTGGAGTCTCGTGCAAGGCCCTCGATGGCTGGCACAAACGTCCCAAGCCAGCGCGAACTCCACGCAAGTCCAGGAAACGTGCATTCGATTCCATGAATCGGCGAAGGTGAATTTGCGTGCAAATACCCTAGTTTCCACACAGATAATTCCATGAATCAGGCCCTACGTGTATTGGGCTGTCACTTTTGGGGTGAAAGTGAGGAGAGGACTGATGAGATGCCCTGGCGCTAGCGCATCTCCTCACTTGTGCCAAAAACGATTTGAGAATCTGCCCCCTGTCATTTGAAGTAGTCTCCAGCTTCTAGCTCTGTCTTTTTGTCCTCTTCATGATGCCATAGAGCAGCCCATATCTCCAATTGCCCCTGTACACATGCCTACTGTGTCTGCTTCTTCTTATTATAAGGGGCAATAAACTACATTTGTCTACAAGGAAAGCCAACTGAAACAAATTTCTAGATGGAGATTACATCAGCCATAAGGAAACCTCCAGTGATTTCCCTAAATGCGCTCCTCCACGTCCACTATATCCAATGGCACTTTGACTGAGTAGTCTGGCAGGCGAAACTCTACTGAATCCCTATCACAACCATCCAGTCGTCGAATTTCTTGTGCCACAAGCCCTGAAATCACGTAAGGTGGATTTGCAGTTATGATTCATCCATTCCAGTTGTGCTTCACACTTGCATAGAGTCCTTTCGCCTTTTGAGCAATAATAGAAACGGTGCACTATTAACCGGGCGCAGGCATTTTCTCTTCATGCATTTAACACACATTTCCACCTACAACCCCTTCGCAGACAAGGAGGATGAACTTTCAGCTGTTGACAAAGGAAAAGATCATAAAGAGCTAAATGGAATCCGAAACATGTGAAACAAGTCCATTAGATGGTACACCTAGTAATGGTTCGATTTAGTAGGCTGTGCCTTTTCATTACAAACCCATGTGCATTGCTCCAATTAATGGAAGTTAATAGAATATGATCAGAACTAGGTATCAACTACTTGACGAGTTAGTATTATTTAAGAAATCGATTTTGACAAGCAATAATCTCCCAACCGCCTCGGCGCCACTAGTGCTGTTGTGGGTCGTTGGCAAGCGCGCGGCTGCAGTGGGAGCATGGCGCGCGCTCTTTGAAGGCCACACAATGTAGACTTCCTCAGGCTGGGCATGCCTCGGGGGCGATTATGCGCCTTAGCAGAGAGCTGCCATTCCAGAAAGTTCAAAGCCAAGGCCAGTTGTTTCCCGTCCGGGATGAATGAGTTCTAACTGCGGAATGCAGCTGTTGAGGAGTGACTTAATAGTGTGCTTTAGAACATCTATATATTTTAAGCATTAGGGAGACATTGGGCCTCATCTTGAATTGGGCCTTAGCCCTTAAATGCGGCAGTAATCGGGCGGTAAGTGGGAAATTTACCTCCAGCTTTTTGTTGGAGGTAAAAATGTCTCCTTACCACCCATTTTCAGCCATTTTGTGGTGCTATTACTGCCGGTGAAATTACCACCGGCGGTAAAAGCGCTCTCCTACCACAGGTCCAATGAGGAATGGGTACTTAATGCTGTACCGCTACTCGTGATCCAGCGCTAATATCGCCGGACCGAGTAACGGTAACGCTATTTGCACTGGCGGTATCTCAGCAGTATTACCACCGGGAAATTCCAGACTCCTGATCAGGCCGTTTGTATTGGGGTTTTAAAACTCTGTCCCCATCATTCTCTATCTTTATTTGTACATATTCTGTGGAAAAAACTGGGTTACAGGGACCTTATCGTTATGTCAGCCTAATAAAAACCCATGAAATTCAGCGAAAAACCATTCTTAAAGGGCTGTTAAGGTTACAGCATAAAACAACAAAACTCAAGGCATTTGGTAGTTATTGTTTCTAGAACAACCATTCTAAATCTCTCTTTGCTAATGTTTTTCATTAATTTTAAGGGTTTTGTGATACTATACTTTCTTTGGGGCCCACTAGCCATGACCTTTGGCCATCATTGACTACAAAATTGTAAAGACCCCTGGTCCCGGCCTAGTGGACGAAATCCATGCCCACCGTAGTAACTAACCAGATCCCACTGGCCATAGTCTAACTTCATGGTCAGTGGCCTTAGGGTACACAGCCCTTCAGTCTTTGCCAGTGGCTGACTAGTCATAGTTTCCCCACATATTTAAAAACACAGAGGTGATTTAGCCAGCGGCCTCAATGTCCACTGGCCATTGCTTTCACCACTGTACATTTGGCACTAATTATTAAAAAAAGACCTGCCTAGTAATTCTGGTCCCGCCTCTGTGCAGGTTTAAAAGACTATCATTAAGCCGCAGTGGTCCATATGCCATTGATTACCGCCCCACCTTTCTACTGTGATCATTTCTTGTGCTAACAATAACTCCTTTGCTGCTGTCCTCCATTCCCGTGGGCATCATTCCCAATAATCATTCCCAGAGTAATACAGAAAATGACCATTCCAACAGTGATGTAACAATTTGCCAATTCCTTCAGTAACGGGAAAACACTCAAGAATTAAAAAGTCTTTCCTGTCCTCATTGTCTCACATTATGTCCCCTCCTCTTTTCTTGGTCCTCTACTCCCTCCATTGTATGTTTCCTCCCTGCCCCTCTCCCATTAACCTCTTTCCCTCTTAGGTTTGTGTGACACATTTTCTTTCCCAAGCACGTCTTGCAAAATTACTGTGGTAATCTCAAAGGATTCCCTCAGGATTCCACCAATAACCCAAGAAATGTTCTACCCAAAAAAGGAATCCCCACCCCCAACTCCCTCACTTCACATGTCCTCTTTCCCTCTCCCTGCCACTTGCCTGATGTGAATACACCCCTTTTCTTCCCCAAAGAGCATTATGAGCACTTTTTATTATCAGCTTCCCTTGGTATTAACCAGGGAATCAATCATTTTGAGCAAAAAAAAGAAGACGCCCTTTCCTTTCTGAAAAGTCTATCAGTCTTTATGCTGCACCATCGGAGATATATTAAAGTTTTACTGGAGCAGGGAGTACTCCCTTCTCCATCGAATATTTCAAAAATGACTTGACAAGCGGTACAGACCCACACCCCCACAGTGAACCAAGTCAAGGAAAAAGGGGAAGAGGATTTGCAGATGCCCATTGAAGAGGAGAAATGGGCCAGATACTGCTCACTCACTAAAAACGTGTCACTTAATTCTGGTTTACGATTGATCCAATTCAAAATCCTGAAAAGACTACATTATACACCGGCCAAAGTTGCAAAATTTATACCAGAAGCTTCGGATGCTTGCCCTAAATGCAACACGCCTCGGGCCGGTGCCTTTCATATGTATTGGGAATGTCCGGTGGTGGCAGGGTTTTTGGAAAGCTGTGGTTGGGTTGCTGGAAGAGATAACACAGGTTCCCCCCGAATTAACTCCCCAAAAATACTTGTTTGGGGACATTGGTAAACGCTCTGAAAAAATTAGAAGACTGTTTAACATCTCTTGTGGGGTGGCCAAAAAATGTATCCTGCAGAAATGGAAAAGTACTGGTC
This sequence comes from Ambystoma mexicanum, assembly GCF_040938575.1. NCBI lineage: Eukaryota > Metazoa > Chordata > Amphibia > Caudata > Ambystomatidae > Ambystoma > Ambystoma mexicanum. Next base: position 723,592,082 of record NC_090932.1, read on the forward strand.
CGTCCAACATGAGCTAATTTTTACGAGAACTGACACATGTCAATGAATCAGAAGAACAATTTGTTTTGACCCAAACTGCGACATGTAGGCCCAAAGACATTTGGGGCCCTTTCAGAGATTATTTGTGCAATATGATTTCCGATGATGACACGTCTCAGTAAAATTGAATGTATAAATGTACTAAACAATGTACCCTTGTTGTATATTTGAGGTGCGATGGTGCCAGTTGTCTTTTTGTGACCAATAATAAAAAGAGTTTAAAAAAAAAAAAATGACTTGACAGGTTTACCCAAAAATAGCAAAAGGGACATCTGTGGATTTTTGTGCCAACCATGTTCTTATTGGGTTCAAATCTGTCCAGTGATTTTCACACTACAGGTATTCAACCGATGTACTTTTTCTCTATGGGAAAAAGAATGAAGGATAGACCAAAACAGGCTTGTTTTGTTTTCTTAATAACCTTCTCACCTTTTTATATATTTACCACAACATTTTCCTTTCGGTGGGGTCTGCATAAGATATGTTCAGAGGCATTGCTAGTGGGGGGGGCTGAGGTTGCTACAGCCCCGGGTCTTTTGGTTGCCCAAGCATTCCAGCATGGAAGCTCAGGGGCTACAACCGAAAGGCTGGCTAGCCCCGAGTCCCAACAGTTCCAACATTAGCCTAGCCCTGTATCTTTTCCAGGCCTACCAACACACCTGGATATATTATATATTAAATATATTTGTGGTGAAACTGTCATCAAAGCCGTCCAGCGAGTCAAAAGCTATTAGCAATAACATTTTTGGAAAAGTCTATGTACTAAGGCTTTACCTTAACTATAACACCACCCTCTTATAGTATACGGTGGCAGTCGCCGCCCTATAGTTAAGGTGAGTCGTACTCCCATAGGAACCTTGAAAAATTCTATTGCTAATAACATTTGCCTTGTGTGACAGATGGGGTTGACATTTTGAAGTTAATCAGGGATGCATAGATCCTCCATCCCCACCCCCACCCAACTGCAAAGTTTGGTAACGATTCATTGAAAAATAAAGACTATGTATTAAGAATATAAAAAAAAACAAATCAAAGTTGCAGCCTACTTCCCATTAATTTTCTCATAGACAAACAAGGTACATTTTTGTCAGACCACACATCCCAAACCGCTGGATGGATTTGGGCCAGGTCTGAAACAACTTGGGCACAAAACGTTTACTAGAGGCCTTTTTGTGTCTTATGGTTATTCCGTGCAGTAGTTTATTAAATATTTGAAGGAGAAGGGGGTACCCCTTCTCAAAAATAGAAAGTTATATCTTGGGTAAACTGCCAAAACTGTGAGTTTTTAGAAATAAAAAGGCTGCCATCTTTTTTTCTCAATGCAAGAGATAGCTGCAGCTATAGCCGAGGATATCAGAAAAGGAAAAGTGGGAAAAATGTCATTTGCAGGTAAAAATACATGCACATGTCATTAGAGTAGAGGTGAGGGTCGTTGGCTATATGACGCCAAGTGACATTTGGGAGTTGGACGGGGTCTAGAGACTGAGTTGGCAACACAAAGCTTTCTGTAGCCTCTGCTGTAGTCACGAATAGCCGACATTTGAAATGAAACTGCATCATGGAAACAGCGTATGTTATATACAGAATGGGAGAGGGCAGGGGAGGTGAGGAGGCCATCTATGGTGTGTGGGAAGCTGGCTCTGAGTAGCCTCTGTTGCAGTTTTGGAGGTGAAAGTAGAGCAGGTATGAGAAGAGTGATAGATGACACAATGATTTCTAACTGAAGAAGTAGGGGAGAATGTCAAGTGGGAACTGGATAGGCAGGGGAAGAGATGAGAGAGAGTATTTGGCAGGGGAGAAGAAGAGCACCTGTGTTTTGGTAGTTTAACATCAGAGAGTGCAAAGCCATCTGATATGTAATGACAAGAGACAGTTGGATATATTGTTAGAGAAATCAGAGGAGAGTTGAGGAAAAGACAAGAATATTTGGGGGTTGTCTATGAAGTGTTGGTTCAATAACCCAAAGGAGGAAATGATTCCTCAAGGGCAGAGGTGTCGAGTGTAAACACCAACAGTTAGCGGAATGAGTTGAGAGGTGTTATTGCTGCAGGAGACAGAGGGCCTCTTTACAAGGTAGGAGGTAGCCATGGTGCTAGTAGCATACCAGGTCCGGGTTCTCGGAATGGGTACTTACCGGGTCATTACAACCTTGGAGGACCCGGTAAATCCCCATTCTGAGAACCATTCCCCATTCCCATTCGAGCCCCCATAGGGCTCAATGGGAATGGGGAAGGAGCTAAAAACGGGATCCGATAAGGGACCTCGTAATGCGGTGGTAAGGGGTTAACGGCAACAGCACCCTTACCGTTGCCGTTAACCCCTTACCATGACCTCGTAATGAGGCCCAGAGAATTGGCGAGGTATCAGGTAGGATTCAAACCATGGAAGGGCTTGATCATGAATCCCAGGAATAAAGAGAGTATTAAGGAGATCAGTGTGATCAACAATGCCAAAGGTGGCAGACAGGTCAAGGAGAATTAGGATATAGGACAGGATGGAGTGCTTAGCAGAGGCGATGAAGTTGGAGAAATTCATGAGAGCAGTTTCCATGGAGTGACAGCAGTGCAAACCTGCTTGTAGGGGTTCTCGAAGGTTGTGCACGTCTAAGAAATTAGTAAAATGGTTGAACGCAACCCTTTCAAGCACTTTAGAGTAGTGCAGAACGAGAGACACGGGGCAAAAGTTAGCCGGTAGGTTTGGGTTAGCCCCTTGCTTTTTTAGGAGAGGGATGACCGTGACGGTTTTGAAAGTAGAGGGAAAGCAAGCAGTGTCAAAGTACAGGTTGGAGAGTTCAACAATGTGAGAGGACATGAAAGGGCAATAGCCTTGACTAGCTGAGGATCAAGAGGGTATGAGGGGGCACAAGAGGGGTTAGTCTTCATCAGTAGAGATAGGACTTCTTCGGTATTAGTGTAACTCAAGTGGCAGATAGATGCAGACAATGATGGTAGAGTGGGGGAGTGTAGCATGTAGGAGGAGGGAGTGCGATGAAGGTCGGGAGAGAGTCTCTAATTTGAAAAACATTTGCAGCAAAGTATTCAGCTTGGTCATTAGCTGTGAGAGTGGAGTTTATAGTCATAGGTTTAGGAGGAGTGGGTTTAGGGTGGTTGCAGTGACAGTCAATGAGGATGAGGTAGAATTTACTTTTCACTCTATCAGAAGAGGACTTGAGAGAGTACAGGGCAGAGAGGTAGTGCTGGAGATCCTCATACAAGTGGTTACAGCTAAATTTGCGAATCAGCCGCCAAGAGCGTATAAATGAGGTGACCCATGTTTGAGATTACTGAGACTTAGGGGTAAAGTTAGCAGCGGGAAGGGAAAGGAGAATGAATCATATAGTAGGGATTGCAAGCTGGATAAGGTATTGGAAGAGGCATTAGGTGTGAAGGAGGAGAGTGATAACTGTAGGTCAGAGAGAAAAGGGTGAATGACAGCAGGTTTATATTTCCTTTTAGTAATAGGTGAGGAGAGTAGTTAGGAGGGGTCAGAGGGTGGAAAGGAGATGGTGGTTGAAACAACAGAATGATTGGCTAGGTATGATGTTACAGTAGTATTAATTGTTGGGAGAGAGGTGGAAATGAATAAGAGTGCCAAAGTATTACACCTGGTGTGGGTAGGTAGTTTATGGAGTGGAGAGCATGGTCACTAAGAAAAGACTGAAATTCAGATTTGTGAAAGTGGTTGGAGAGGGAAGGTTAAAGTCACTGAAGAGAATGAGGTGATGTTTAGTGGAAAGTGAAACAAGGAGTTGCCTGAATTCATCAAAGAGAGCTCTAGGGGGACCAGCAGGGTAACAGATGGAGATGAAGTGAACTGAGTGAGGCAGTGCAATAGTAGATATGGTAAATTCAAAAGAAGTGGGAGAGGATGTGGCATTGGAGATTTGTGAGGTGCCTCCAGTCAGATGAAGAGAGGGTATGTAAGATAGTTTGGAGTCATGTAGGGCCACCAGATTGGCAGTGTCAGAATGAGAACTCCAGATTTCAGTGATAGCAAGAAGGTCTAGGGGAGGAGAGCTGGCAAGAAAGGAGTTAGTGATAAAGGACATTTTGTTACATACAGACAGAGCATTCCAGAGTGCAATGTTCAGTTGATGTGGTAAGGAAGAGCAGAGAGGTTGAGTCTCAGAGGAAGAGAGTTGAGGTGAGGTGGATAGGTGTTAGGGGAAGTATGGTTAGCTTGTCAGCTTTGTTTGTTGGAAGTAGGTGAAAGAGAGACGGAGTAATGTGAGTTTCGAGATGTGAGTTTTATGATAAGGATAGGAAAGGAGGAAGTTGTAATGTGATTGGAGAAAGTGTAGGGAGAGACGGGTAGGAGGAATAGCAGGAGGAGCAGGAGGGAATGCATTATACATGACTACTGCATTGTGGAAAGACAGAACAGTAATTAGCATGCTATGGGTACTCACAGCTTGTAACACAGGATCCCATTCTGCTGTTCCACTGCAGATAATGCTGGTAGGTGATGCAGTTTTGGATCCCTGTTGAATCCGGAATGCTGTACAAAGTTACTTAATAATTTTTCCTTTAAAATGTATCCAGTGCAACCTACTATCTCAGAGGATAGAGAGTAGGTTTACCAGTGGCAAGCTTGAAGGGTAGAGCCCACTTATTAGCTTGGTAGGCTGAGCTGCGCATTCGAAGGAAATAGGTAAATTATTGGAAGCCCAATGTGACCATGGGTGTTACTGTTTGGAGTGCCACTCCACATTGTTACACTCATCAGACTCAGACCATTGTGAATGTCCCACCCGTGCCTAACCACAGCCAAAACATGAACTGAAGCTCCAGCCCTTGCAGCAAAGCCTGTTGCGATGAAGGGCACTGCAGTTTGGGGCTGTTTGGGGCAAGGTAGGGGCACCCTCACACCAATCATCTTTAACATGCACTACAATCATTAGTGCATATGTCTTTGAATTCTTGGAATGACCGAGTAAAGAACACCACATTGTTTTTGATTGTATTCTGCCTGATCTGGGCTGCTGGTTTGTTCAGGTTTTGTGGGAGTGTGGTATAAGTCATCCTACAATTACAGGATCTGATGCCCTTACTGCTGGGCACTTGTAGCCCCAAACACTGTATTTGAAGTTTCACAGTGCTTACCTGTTAGGGGGCTGACCGCTGAGGTAAATCATTGCATAGATAAATCCTTAACAGATGCTTACATTTGCAATGGGAAAAGAAAAGTTGGTCAACAAACCCTCCCTACAACCTTTGACTAAAGTATCATCTACTTGTTGTGTTTCATTTACAGAAGTTAATTTACTTATTTCAGAAATTGAAGTGCTTTTAGAGGAATTCAAGACGTGAAATCCCTGCAACCCACGGTAAGTGGACAAAATGGGTCAACCTAGAGGTCATCTAGCTACAAGGTCTGAGCACAGGAATGATTGCAACACTTAACTTGTCCAGTACAAAGTCCCATGGCCCTACTATCAAGAAGGGGCAGAGCGTACTCACTTCCAGTAGTGGTTCATGCTGCCCATCCTATGGCGTATCACCATCAGGCGCTGGGTTTCCCTGGTCAGAAAGGGGGTTCCAATAATCATAATAGCAAAGGGCATGGATACAACAAATCTTTTTGATGTTATGGATCACAAGTGCAAGGAAGGTTTCCCATTGCCATGTTGTGCGTCCAAATGTTCCATTTAGCCATACAGTTTCTCAATCCCTCTGAAGCTCATGTGTGACCTATCAGGAGTATTCGAAACAGATGTAATCTCTTGTGGAAGAAGTGTGTGAGTTGCAAAATCTGGTTAAACCCCTCTGCAACAAAGTGGGAGCAATTAAATCACCTCTGGTCCAACTCACCTCTACCATCATGAAGGCATTATCATTGCCTTGTGTCGATGACTCTAGGAAGGTAAACAAGTAAACCCACAGCCCTCCGGGCTACAAATAGGGCACTAGGTCAGGGAGTAAGTCCACTCAGACCCAATCGAGGATAGTGAGTTGGGTCAAGAAATGAGACATCATTTCCCCGCAGTATCTTCCACTCAAATTAGGCAGAAATCTAAGGTTTGAGCTCTTAAAGAGGAAGTTCTCTCAGGAATTATGTTGGCCCAATCGATCGGGCATGTATTTTTATAAATACCTTGAAAGTTAGCAAGAAAACATCTCTGCAATCTACAACAGAAATCGTCATTGAGGGGGTTGGTACCTTGGTTGCTGAATTGACTCCACTCTCTAGAACAGGTTAGTGAACTCTTGGTTTTTCGAGTGTCATTGTTTTCAGCTTGTTACTTATCTAGTGCTTTTTACTCCATGTACATCTTATTTTTATTTTCATATTTCTCAACGACTTCACCGTTATCAATCTTTCTATGTATTTCTATCTCTGGAATTACCACATCACATGACAGTGTATTGCTTGGAAATGTAATGTTTCGTAATACATATTTTCAATGCATGTTTTCTTTGGGTGTATTTGGGTGTCTCACAGTATAATCAATGTACCAGTAATATGTTTCTTTTTGTTGTAGACCAATGATCTTTGACTAATTTGAGCTCTGTGATGGTTAGACCAGGTTACACCGCATTTTTCAAACTCGAAAAAAGTTGACTTTCAAAGCTATGTGATGGTTAAATCACTGACTGTGATACTTGGTTAATTGTAATCTTCATTTATATTTGTTTTCTGGATCTTTTGGACAATCAAACAATGCCTTCATGTATTTTTTTGGGTTGACCTAATATCAGCCATGTCAAAACTTCAGGTACAGTGATGCACATTTTCCCAATGGATATGGCGTTAAAAAGAACATGGTTGTTCAACTGTGGATTTCCAGCGTCAAAGATTGAAAGCAGAGCCAAGGATGTCTCGGAGGACGTGAGGGGCAATCGATTCTGCATCTGGAGCATGGACCTCTCTGAAGATATGTACGAACCATCAAAGTACATACAAAAAAAGCAGCACCCAGACTACTTCGCAAATTACTTCCAATGCAGTTACAACTGAATTGCAGCACACACTAGTGTGAACATTGAAAGATGTATGCTCATATGTACACAATTTGTGTGTATAGATATTTTGTCAAAATGATAACACAATTTATTAAAATGGCGTGTCAAAAGGTAACACAATTAAAGGTTTGGAGTTTTTTTGTAATATTGGTATTGATATTTTATTGCCCAATTTTCCATTGTGACACAATGTTCAGCAGTTTTTACATTTTTAAACTTTCTTCTGGAAAAAAATCTCTACTTTAAAGATACACAAATAGTTCAGTGCAATGTGAGCCTTTCTAAAAACTTTAATATTGTTATCTGAAAATTGGCTATTTTGGTAAATATGCTGATTACCATTTCTATCTTTATGTAGACCACACTGATGGAAGTTTACACCGTTATGACAGAGGAAATGCCAGACACCTCAAATATCCAAATGGCGAGCCCAAATGACATGCACCTAAATGTATTTACAGTGTATGAAATGGTCTAATTTGTATTATTAATGTATGTTTTCTATTGAACACTGTTATGAATATATACATTGAAAAAAGGAACAAGATTCAACTTCAACATCTATTCAGGAATCACCATCACTCTCACTCTCACTCCCCTTTCAAGTAATATTTTCTATACTATTCATTTAGATGTGACTATACAATACATGTATAAGGACAAGTAAAAGAAATACAGGCAAATGTCAACCCGGTCTCCCCAATACCAGTATTAATACATGCGTATATGGCACTCTAGGATACCGATAAAGATTGAAATATCATATTCAGCCTATCTAACCACAGGACAACCATACCTTGAAAAGTTTGCTCAACACTAAACCAAGTTAGTAACACCATTAAGAAAATTAAGGAAAAGGGACTCTTTTTCAATGGCACAAGCAGTTTTGAAAAATCAGAGTTTAATAATCTCTCCTGGTGACCCACATACACAATGTGGTGAAAGACGTGTATAGAGAAATAAATCCAGAGAGAATCATAAGTACTGATCAACACATTGGTTGATTATTGGGGATATGAACTATGCTACGACCACTAATAGCAATAGCACAATACTAGAAGAGAACCTATAATTTGATGTTTGAGCAAAACATAGAAGAACCGCAAATCCTCCTAACAGTCTCCTTGACATAATAGCCACACAGACCATTTGAAAATGTTATTTTGTTGTCGAATGCAGATAAACTGCTCCATTTTTAAATATAATGTATAAGTTCAAGTTCAACTTTAAACATATTGTTCAATATTATTTCTTATATTTGCTATTGCTATACATTGTCATGTAGGATCCTATCACATTATCTATTCTCTTTTTCTTTACATTTTCTTGCTACATTTCTCTTGCATCACTATTATTGTAATAACAACAACTATTTTGATACAGGGGGGTGCAGGAACTTCAACAATGTCCTATTCTTCTATTACAACTGGTCAGGAGGATGTGGCATGAGATGTGAGGCTTTATTTAATTATATTAATGATTGTTGATTAATAACATTCTGTGTAAAAGAAATACAACAAATTATAATTTATTTACAAGAAATAATCATTTCAACAAATTGGGAAGCATTCAATCAACAATTGTGTTGTCTCATACACCTGCCCACATGCAACAATGACAGTAATCCATACCAGAAACTTTGATTGTAGAAGAATTACATGCAATCTTTCATTCTCAGAATGGTGTATTTATGTGTAAATGACCTGTCACTGCCTACCTGAAGCTCTATAGATGAAAAAAAACATTATAATACAGCATACTTGTATTGGCAACAATGTATTCACTTTGTTTTGCAGGATGACAGTGTAGTGCTAACTCTCACACCAATACCCTATGTCATCTTTGAAGTTCCTCAAGTACAATTTCAAATATTTTATTTTTCAAAATGTTAAATCTACACATTGTTTGACTTTCTCTTCTTCTTAAAAATGCAATTTCTATAAATGTTTTGACGAAAAAATGTCTTCAAGGGATTTAGGGGCCGATTCATGGAACAAATGTGCGCAGAAATTCATGGCGCAAGCGTGAAAAATCAAACGCACACGCATGCGTGCGATTCATGGAAGGCCCTGCGCGTGTTTTCCCTGGGAAGTGCGCCAAAACCGCGGGTGGCGCACACAGGTGCATACGTCACTGCAACATCCCGAACGCCGTGCGCGACGCACACAGCGAAAGCGCACAACGTGTAGCGCCCACACCAAAAGGGGGGGACATGCGGCGGAACACGCGGAATGGGGAACAACGCGTGAAAATGAGGACGTAACTGGGGAAGTACTGCTGGGAAAGACACGGAACGCCCACACGCACGCGAACTACATGTATTCATGGAATCGAATAGGGGAAACACGTGCATGCCAAAAGACACGCACAGGCCTAAACACGTCCGCCACACAAAGGCAGGAGGAAAAAAACGTGCGCAGTATAAAAGGGCGCACAAACAAGAAACACATACATACAGCTACAATGAATGTCCCATTCTGTGGCCCCTTAGGAGCAATGACGTGTCACACAATGCTCAGGCATCCCAAAAAAGCAAGAAAAAGAGATACGCGACCCCTGTAGCCCACTTGCGTGTAAAAAAACACACGCAGTATGCTGTGGCAGCCAGGAACACAAAAAATGCATACGTGATCAACACGCAGGCTAGTATGCCCGAAAAAAGGGGTACGCGACTAACAGGGACACCCGCAGTAGGAAAAATAGTGTGTGCAACTCACCGTCTGCATTGCGTGTAGAAGAAGAACGCGTAGCCAACACCCACGCCAAAAGAAGAAGTACGCACTGTAGCCGCTGTGAAGTTTTCGCGTGTGAACCCCAACATCTGGAAAACACATGCACTGCTTCCCACGAAAAGCACGTACATCGCGATGGAAACCCATGTGGGACCTTCAACCCATGCCAGGGAAACGCTTGTGCGCACTTTACATCACGTACGCACTTACGCGCCAAGGGCCTTTCCTCGGAATTCACGCAAACGTGCTGTTTTTCACGTGCCAAATCACTCTGTATCAAGCTGGCCACGTGACAACACACAGAAGACCGCGCTCCTGCCCAGAAACCCGAATTACTGCCCCCCAAAGCCCCGAGCAGCCTCCCAGGAGCCATCTGCTGCTGCCTGCCTGCTGCCACCGTGCCCTGCCATTTGGTGCCTGCACATCTGCCATCTGCAGGGGCCCAGTTGCCGTGACCACCCCTGCTGGAACAGAAGACTCCCAACTGGTGTTCCATCACTCTACAGCCCAGCTCCAGGACCCAGTTGCCCACCCACACCTGCCTCGGGGGTTGCCATGTCTGACACAACACCTTCCAGCACCAGTGGCAACCCCCCAGCAGAGAGGCAGAGGGCTACCAGCTTCAGTGAAAAGGAAGTTGATATCCTGGTGGAGCAAGTTCTGGGGCATTATGATACCCTCTTCACACCATCGCGCGCTGACAAGGAAGGACGGAAGAGGATCTGGAAGGACATAGTGGGTGTCATCAACGCGGAGGGGGTGGCACCCCGCAACATCAAACACGTCCAGAAGCGCTGGGAGGATTAAAAGTCCAGGACCCTCAAGAAGGCCCGCCGCCTCTTGGAGGCTGCGGATGCAGTGGGGCGCCGGGCCCCGCTTACCACCCAGCAGATGAGGGTCTTGGAGCACATTCGCTCAGTGCTTCACCACCAGATTCTCAGGATGCAGGCCCGCCTGGAGTCGAGCAGTAAGAGGCCATGCATTCACGTTTAAAACAGTGCATGTTGCAGTGTGGTAGTAGTTAGCTACTCGGCTGCATGTGTAACATGGGTCATTTAAGGATGTCTGTGTACAGTGACATGATGGTGCTGCATGTGAGTCCAGTCAGGCGTGACCAACATGGATGGTGTATGTGTTGCAATGTATCATGCGGAGTGGCATGCCGAATGCACACATGAATGCATGCCTGTGTCTGTACCTTGTGGCGTGATAGATGTGTGCTGCTGTTATGGACATGCATGGTGTACATGTCTGTGTGTCTGAGTAGTGTGTGTGACATGGATGCATGACACATGTCCGTGACGATGTGTTGAATCACTGATACAGCCTAGTCATCCTTGTATCCACTTTGTCTGTGGGTATACAGGGCCAGATGCACAACCCTTCGGTGATGTGTGTGCATGTGATCACCATGTCCCATGATGCATGTGAGTTTCAGCCCACCATTGGATGTTACTACGGTGCCTTGGACATGTATGCAAATGTTCATTGCATGTGCCATGCCTGTTTCGGCATGTGTGTTGCCTGCACTGACCCATGTGTCATGGAGGGATATGATCGAAGTGACGTTTGACAGTGCCACTCATGTGCTATTGCTTCCTCTCTAGGGGACTATTGTACAGTACCCTGTTGCTTGTGTTCAATGTCTCCCTTTACACAGCGGCGAGTGAAGAAGAGGGCAGGGACGGCGCTGTGGAGGAAAGTGGAGGAAGTGGCAGGGATGCCTACACCGGCCGGCGATGCAAGGCCCAGTCACCCTCCCAGGAAATTCCATCATCCGGGAGCGAGGGGACTGGTGCCGCGTCCGCCACCACAGGGGATTATGATGGTGGAAGACGGTGCAGAGCCATCCAGGTCGGTGGTGTGTGCGGAGGAGGAGGAGGCCGCTACTGAGCCGCAAATGGGGCCTGGTGGGGGTGGTACCACTGGTGCAAGTGGTGCAGTCCAGGGGCAGGAGGCAGCACAGGTCGCCGCGGCGGGGCCTGTGCATGTCACTGTCCCTGACACTGTGACTGCATCACCATGCACCAGCAGGGATGCCCTGTCCCAGGCCCGTCCGCAGGTAGGGGGGAGGTCCACGTCATCTGGCACTCCTCTACCTGTGGACGAGGGGACCCGTGACAGGATTGAGTCCGTCCTGATTGGGATCGCGTTGCGCATACGTGACATTTGTGATGACGTGCGTGGTTCCTGGGGGAACTACGCACGTCATCAAAAAGAGCTGTGTGGCAACGCGTCCCAGATGGGAGGGATGATGGTTGGGGGTTTCCTCCATGTGTCGGCCAGTCTTGCGGCCCTCTCCTCCTCTGTGCACACTATACGCCAGTTGTTCTCCGTGCCGTCTTCTGGCCCAGAGGACACCAGGGCCCCCTGTGGACCTGCCCCAAACAATGCAGCCAGCCCGGTGGAGATCCCATCCCTGCCACAGTCGGGAGTCGGAGGTCCAGCAGGGGTGGCCACCCCACCAACTGGACCCCAGCAGGTGGAAGATGTGCCGGCATCATCGGGCAGGGCACGTGCACAATGGTGCCGGTGGATTCCATCAGCCCGGAGGCCGTCGTGGTGGCAGAGGCATTTGCGTCAGAGGCAGCAGCAGGCTCAGCATGGGAGGCATCATGGCTCGGGGCCATCAACACCCCGGGGGCAGGCATCGGCCGAGGGGCAGGAGGACCCCGGACTGGGAGTGTCTTCCGTGGGGCAGCGGTTGGGCCAGCAGATAGATGCGGAGAGGCGGCGGGCGGAGAGGGCACGGCTCAGGATGGTCAGGGCGGAGAACTCCATGCACCGGGCTTTGAGGTGGGTGGAGGGCCTCGAGGAAACTCGCAGGGAGTTGAGGGATTCCATGGCTGCATCCCTGCGAGACCTCGAGGCCAGGGAACAGGCCCGCCTCCGGAACATCAACATGGAGTTCGATAATGCCCTGGCCCAGAACATCACTAAATGAGACGTGGGACGCCGCCTTTGTACATAGTTCTTTAGGGTTAGGTTTCCTTTGTTTTATCATTTTTTTGGAGTTCATGGACTTTGCTCCACTTTATGTATATCGTTTTTTATTCATAGGACTATTTTGTAGGTTTCCTTTTGTTTGGGGATCATGGACCCTTTGGACTTGCATTGTATATAGTTCAAGACTTGTACATACTTTCTTTTTTTACAATTCCCATGGATCAATGGTTTTCTTTTTTATTTATTATTTAATTCATATTGACATTAGCGATGGACGACTTTTCTTTTTTCATGTTGTGGATTTTTGTTTTTCATTGGATTTTCCTTTTTTTGGTAATAGCTTTCATTATTTATTAATTTGCAAGTTTGATTTTCATTATGTTATTTCATTATGTTTTTTAATACATTTCTTTTAACTTCATTATTGGTGTTGTGTACTATCATTGGTTTTGTGCATGTCTCAATGAACAATGCCTCAGTCATGCGTTGCCACTGTGTGGCTCTGTTGTGCATTTATGCATGGCCATGGTGGTTCTTTTAAGACTCTCATGGCATGGGTAATTTGGGAGTCCATGGTCCCCCCAGTCCATGGTCACCCCAGTCCATGGCCCGCAGGCAGCCCATCCACCCAGGGCATGCTCCGCAGGCAGCCCATCACCCCTGGGCATGCCCCACAGGCAGCCCATCACCCCAGTCCATACCCTGCAGGCAGTGCATCCACCCCGGACATGCTCTGTAGGCAGCCCACTCCACAGGGGGGACTTTTTCCACGTGTTTTCGCTGGCACGAGCGGGGTACGTGTATTCCAAGGGGTGCATGTGAAGTTTTACACGCGATAGGCCTGGCGCGAGCGGGGTACGTGTATTCCGAGGGGTGCGTGTGAAGTTTTCCACGTGTTTTCGCTGGCGCGAGCGGGTTACGTGTATTTCCGAAGGGTGCGCGGGGAGTTTTACACGCGATTTTGCTGGCGCGAGCGGGGTATGTGTATTCCAAGGGGTGCGCGGGGAGTTTTACCCACGTTTTCATGGTTGGGGGGCTGTATGCTGGTCCACTGGCCTTTGCGCCATGTACTGGATTTGTGCGATGTTTTTGGCGCACAGGCGGGGTTGGGGGCATAATTGGCGCTGCTGCAGGGTCGCTGCGCCACTCTGCGCCACGGCTGCTTATGGATATATAAATCCATGAATACGCTGTGCGCCTAAATGGGTTTTGGCACACGCGGCTGGCGCAGACTGCCACATTCGCACTCTGTGCGCCAGCCGCGTGGTTTACTTGTGCACTGAAATCTATGAATTACCCCCCTTACTGTCTTTGTTTTCTATGGATAACTGATTTTGTAAAGTCAACAATCATAAAAACTAAATTCGGAAGATGTACTTTTTAGGATCAAAGTATGTAACATTACATTGTTTAACTATTAACCTATTTTTCTTGAATTTGTTATGTACAAGGAGTGTACTACTGAGGCAGTTGAGATTGAAGCGACACATGTACTACAGGTATACATATGATATTGAAAAAGATCAGCTACCATCTATTTTTATTTTCATGTAATTTTGATTATGTGAGAAGGGTTTTTCATACAGAAATGTAGTTCCATTTGTAACTGTACATATATGTATCTTGAAATAGAAGAGTAACATGTGTGGTTTCTACATTCTCCAAATGCTCTTTTTCAGTTGGTTGATGAATTCAGAAAATCAAGAATGACTGCATCAAAGCACACTAGGAAAACAAGGATAAATAACATTCAGGCTTTTTCTTTTTTAAAGGGGTTGTTTAGAATTGATTTAATTGACATTACATTGTGAGGTTGAAATTCATATGTTCAGTAAGTGTGCAATAAATGATGCATGTTTTTTTTTAATCAATTAGAGTCCTAGAAAAAAGAAGAGCAGAAAGACTAAGACAACACTGCGAACTAATGATGTTTCTTGCCAAACCGATATCACTTGGGAGCAACTAATGTTTGAGGTTCAACATGCTTGTCTCAAGCTTCGGAGTCAAGATGCAGATGTCCAGTGGCCAGAATCAGAACTGAATGTCACCAGCGAAGCAGGGTAAGTAACAATGGATCATTGATACATCACACAACGTCACCCAGAAGTGAAGATAAGAATGTAATTGATAAAGGTACGATCCTTGTTGAAATGCGCTTAGGACTTTGAAAAATGGAAACAGGGGCAAGCTACGTACTACTATCCCAAAGACCACCCAAAAAGGCCTAAAATTCATTGAAAAGTATGGTGTGGTAGGGTATGGAGTATCTGCGCTCTGCCTCTAAAGTCCCCCAGAAGTGACAGACAACACAGAAGATGTTTCTGAATTACTTGCAGACCCGCTCACACAATGTCACCCTCTAAACAACTTCAGTCAAAGAAAGACATGATGTTCCCTGTTTCCCCAAGACATTCTGAAAATCCAGAAATATCACGGATTGAAATCAGTGAAGCATCTTTGGAAATGATCGACGACTGTGTTCAGGATCCAGACTTCACGCTTCCTAGTGTGAAGGACTTGTCCACCACCATAAAACCACAAACCACTGTTCTGCTTGATGAATGGCTATTAAGGGAGCCAACATACCTTCTGTTTGACTGCTGCTGTCTCCAGATTATCAAAATGATTAAATGTAATCATAATTTATGTAGGAGGATTTCTGAGGAGTCATTAAGGAAGCTTACTTGTGTGGTCAAAGGCACCACCTGAAGATCAAAGATAGGTATGTCCACTGACATAACACATTTTCCATACGATATCCTTTCATCGACACACGTTTTTTACAATGGGTTTTTTTACGCAGAGTTTTTGCTGAAAAATATTTTGCATTTTTTCGGGGGTGCGAAAGGGCATATAAAGGGTTGGGGGGGTCGGGAATAATAGAAAATAGGTAGAGGACAGGGTGCTTCGATGGGGAAATCCCCAAAAATATTTTTTTCAAAAATTGTATGAGTTTTTTCAGCAAAAACTCTGCATAAAAACGCCTGTCATAAAAACGGGTATCGAGAAATGACACAGAACCCACATTTTCATGGTTCGCTCAACCAATCCTTAGAAAAGTGCCCTCTGGAAATGTACTTTGTTCTTCTGCTTTGTTGTTAAGTGGATCAACATTCAGTAAGATTTCAAGTTTCTGTAAATGTGTACGACTTGAGTTCCTTGCTAAAACCACATACTACAAATATAACAGACATTTCTTGTTCGCTGCTATTAGCCAGGCCTAGAATCCCAAACAAATATCAATGGCCAATGCTCTCACAAGCAAAAGGCTCAGGCTTGCTGTTGATGGACAGTGCTACAGTCCTGTTTTTTGTGCAAAATACTGCACTTACCACTTTCAAGATGTGCAAGTGTCTGAATGTACATCTTCTGTTACCATGGAGATATATAGTTTCATTAAATCCATTGAACTTCTGCAATCAAGAATAATGCAAATAGAAATGATAGCCACTGACAGGCACTTTGGAATCGCAAATTCCATGCAAGAGCAGTTCCCACAAATAAAGCATCAATTTGATGTCTGGCACATTGCAAAATCAATATAAAAAAACAGCTGCTTGTTAAAAAAAAGGTACAGAAGACATTTTAAAATGGTCAAAGTCTATCAGCAACCATCTTTGGTGGAGCTCACAAACGTGTGACGGATCTGTAAATATTCTTCTTGAAAAGTGGCATTCAATGCTGCACCATTCCTCAAACATGCACTCTTGGGAAGAAAATAAGCATTTTCACTAATGTGTACGTGGACCTTTGAGTAAGGAGCAGGAGCGAACGTAAGAAAAAGTGGTTGATGCCAGGCTCCCCTCCTCAACCAGCACTTAAGAAGATTGTGTGCAACAAAATGCTTTCAAGAGACATGAAGGAACTCACACAATACTGCCACGCTGGAGATTTGCCAATAGTCCATAATATGTGCCTAAATTACAGGCCTAAAAGGTTGTATTTCAGCACAGATGGTATGGAGGCCAGAGCAAGACAGGCTGTACTTGCACAAAATGAGAATGT
The DNA here is from genome assembly GCF_040938575.1 of Ambystoma mexicanum. Lineage (NCBI taxonomy): Eukaryota > Metazoa > Chordata > Amphibia > Caudata > Ambystomatidae > Ambystoma > Ambystoma mexicanum. The sequence continues at coordinate 723,608,766 of NC_090932.1, forward strand.
TGGGAGGGTACAAGCCAACACTACATGAACTTTTGGGATGCTTTGATGCATGGTGTTTACAAAAAGAAACAAACAATGGGTGGCAAAGTGAATATTACAGCAGATGGATTTTGACTTTGTTAATGATCTGACATTGACTGTGCTCGCCATGCAAACACACAGAGTGGCACCAGATTATGTTCCGAGGGATCAGTCTATGCCACATAGCATTGCTAACGTGGTTTGTCCCCCAAAACTTCCAAAACTTGAACTTGTTGAAAGGTTGCCTTCAAGATTTAAATGATGTGTTGTGGTCTTTACAATTTTATCCAACGCAAGTTTCAATCTTTTGTATAATGTTTGCAAACTGTATTGATCACACTACTAACCTAATTGTATAATACTTGAAATGTAAATGTTTCAGAATTTCTTTTGATTTAATTATTGTTTGTGATGTAACCATAGTCGTTATGTATTAATACATCTGTTTTCCAGGACTTTTTTTTCCCTCAGTATCATTGATTGATATTATAACAGTAAATGAGAATGTTATGTCTGTGGCTTTTTTGAATAGTCATGGAAGTCTTTTTGATTATTAAAATTCAATTAACATATGTTTTAAAATATTTTACAAATGTGTAAAAGGTCATTTTAAAATGTTCATTGGAATATTGATAGAAAGGAATGCATTGACAAAAATTAACCTTTACAGTAAGACAGGTGCCAGATGTAATATTATGTTTGTTACAATTTATCTTGCACAAAGAACATGGAGTGACACGAAAAGAACAATTAGTTGTGTGGTTGATAGTAATTGTGCATTATGGTCCGACCTTGAACAACACCGAGTTTGGATTTTATCATGTAACAAAGATGCATTTCACTGTAAACTTTGAAGACCATTCCTTCTCTGTCGCATTGCAAAGACATGGAGGCATTCAATCTGTACAGACTGACTGACACACATATGCTCAATAAGTCTATTGATAAAAAGGCACGACTTCCTTGTGGTGTTCTCAATCCATATGTTTCTGCCTCTATATAATCACCCACCACGTTTTATCCATCAATATCCATGCATCTGTATTTCAAGCTGTAGCAATCTCTCTATGTCTGTCCTTGTACATTTGTCTTTGCATGTCTCGATATAAACAGTTACATCTTGCTACATCAATATCATCTATGTACATCGCTATTGATGCTTACAGACAGGTATGAATCCATACTTTTATCTATATACATCTGTGCCTTTGCATCGTATGGATGCCTAGGTCTTAATCAGGGTACCAAAGTACATTCGTACCAAAGGCCATACTCACATGTATAATCTATCTTTTTGTTTCACTGTGTGTATTGATATTGCATCACATTTATATAATTTTCCTATAAATATTATGTATGGCTATCTGAAGGATGTGCAGCGATTAACTAATTTATTCTTAGTTGTCTTTGCATAATGCTCACTATCTGTACATATATAGAGAGAGATACATTCACATCTATATGTTTATCGTTGTCCATCCATATCTCTGTACATTTTATGGAATGTTTCTCTTTATGTATATCAATGTACTTATTCATCACTGTCGGTCTATATACTTTGATCCATAGGCATGTCTTGATGGCTCTATCCATCTGTAGCTGCAAATATTTTTGTGCAAATATGAATATATACGTTGATTGATCGCTATCCATGTACATGTATTTGTCTGCATGTATGCTTCTTTATATATTACTCTATCTATTGGTCTGTATACATCGTTCTCAAAGTGTGTGTCACCATCTGCATCTTTATGTATCCATCACTCTCTATGCAGCCATCTATATCTGTAAACATTTGTCTGTCCATCTAACCAAATGTTTGTCCAAGTCTTTAGCTTGATAGAGCATTCTTGAATCAAAACCAGTATCCTACTATCACTATGTATCAGTCTGTCTGCAACTTTCTCTTTCTGAGTGTAGTATTGTGTTTTTCAACTGTTTGGAATATATTGCATGATCTAAAATCCCATAGGTGTGTCCAAGAAGCGCTGTGTACCTGAACGTCAGTTTGGGGTCCATGCTCACTTATGGGAGATATGAAGAGAGGATATGTCAAATTAGTAGGCACTTGCTAGTTAGCTAACAGCAGCACATACATATCAGGTGAGGGGATAGGTGCATTCAGTAATATTGCAATAGGTGGAAGAGTCACAAGGGTGAAATTAGTTAAATGATGGGCAAAATTTCAGAAGTGTGTCTAGGTTGTATTGGGTTCGAGGTGGTTTTATGGTGTGCATTCAAATTGTTGTGTTGTGTTGTGGATATGGGGTGGCTTTTTCCAGGTGTGATACAGTTAGGTTTAGTTGTGATGGAGTGCTTGACTTTACATTGAAAAAAGACTGGCACGTGTTTGTAAAAACTCTTTCGACAGTAATGCAATCACCACCTAGTCTGAAAGGAACCCTAGGGGCAGACAGATCTGCACCCCACCCACCACCCCACTGCTACAAGAGGACCTCCCCTCTGGTCATCTATAACAAACCTTATCAGACATGCCCAGGGCCCATGTCTGATGGTGGCCCTGAGCACACAGTAATGTGTGATGACCATGTCCCACAACGCTGCAGGTGCTGTAGTAGCCCAAAGTGGGGTGGGACAGGGCACCTTGAGACCATTAAAAGGGAAGCTGTGTGCGGTATAAATCACAATAACATAACATAACATGGATGCTTGTAGGGGACCAGCTGCTGCTGAATTTTGCAAGAAACCATATATATGATTGTAGTTCTTCTTTATTGGACAATTTTAGAATTGGGTTGAAATAGGTTTGCCGTTATTGATTGCACCAAAGTAAATTTGATTGGGAAGACAAGTTATTATGTATTTGCATTGAAAAAATAGCTGATCAGATGAACACTTCCTTTTTCCGCATGTATTCTTGGATGTTAAAATTAGAAATAAATTTGAAAAAGTTTACATTGAGAAAAGGGTACATTTAAAGTAAAGAGGCTGTTCTTTGGAAGAGTTGAAATATTTCCTTATATTCACTGCACAGCTTGCAATTGAAAGTGGAAGTTAATATTGTTCATTTATGTGGCATTTGTTCCTGAACGTTATTGTTCATTTATGAGGCATTCATGGAAAGTTTTCTTATGGGATTGCGCCATTATAAAACGCGTCCATGAATCAGACCCAGGGTCTTTTTGTTATTTGTCCTTTATTCCCTCTTACTAACAATTTGAAGGGCACAATGTGGTGAATAGCTACAAAGAATTGATAAGATTCACTATAATGAAAGCTAACATAGGAAAGTGAAGTTTCTATAAATGAGATCTGTCAATCGAGACAGCCCCTCGACTTTACATAGAGAGAGTGAAAAATCATCAAATAATGTAAGGAAACATTATATTTAACCACACAGAACTTTGACTCCACAATGCATATACAGGGATAAATAGAACTATAAAGGCAACCGGCAAGGGATGATGGAAATTGACAGATTTGGAAAAAATGTGAAGCATGCCATGATTTCTGGCTAACACTTGTATTCGCAAAAGTTTTCAATATTTTCGTGGATGTAATCTTCTATTTTAGAGCATCATGTTAAAAATATTACTACTTGTTACATTCCCGACTATAAGTATTTCCTTAAACGTATAAGCTGTGTTCTTCTTTTTGTGAAAATAAATTGAACTTTCACGCTATGTGTGGATGTGTGTGTTGATCTTCCTAGATTTGAGATAGGTAACGTTATGACATAGATGATGACAGGGTATGTTTGGCTACGCTTTACACAAACGACATGAGAATAGTTGGAGCATATCATTTTGATTAGTGATGTCAGCTTGAGGGGCAGATGATCTAAATTACTGCCACAAGGGCAACTAAATATAGGACGATGGATCTATGGATAAGGTTAGCACAAGATGGCAGTTCCTGACCCATGAGTTTCACATTTGTAAATGTCAGAAAAACAAAGGTAAGATGCATTGGAAACGTTTTTAGGATCGATCAATATATGCTCAAAAATACATGCCCAATCAATTGAGCCAATACATTTCCTGAGAGGACTTCCCCTTTAAGGACCTTCTTACTGACTCTCTACCATTAGAACCTTTTTTTAAGTAATGGTCCTAAAATGTCTACAAAGTCGGTTGAACCAATAAGGTAGACCATTGGATACGTGACAAGAAGGGCTGTTGTGCAATCCTGTATTACTATCTAGTAGAGTATGTTGGATTCTCTGACCTGGAACAACCTTCCAAAGACACAATGAAGGTAAAACTAAAGAACCACATGCTTGCTGAGGGTCTGCTGTCCATTGATTTTAGGATTCTTCCTCCGTCATATTTTAACATCCTGGTCCGAGAAAATCTCTTGCCCCATTCTAGGGCATTGTATTCCCAGTCAAGACCAGATCATAGTATTCTTTCCAGCTAGAAGTTTTGGGGCTACAAAATCACATCCCTAGTGGCCACTCTGTGTACAGGGTATCACGGTCCTGAAGGTTATGTCCCTGTCTTGTAACACCTGAGGAAACTTTCCAGTTTCCTGCTGATGTCTATTGCGATATTGTGACAGTTTCTAGAATATAGCTGGGCCTGCTGGTAAAATGAAGGACCCTAATTGGCAGTCATTTTTTAATACTGTAGACAAAGTTTTTTTTTTAAGGAAACGTGGGGAATGACCCAGTTAAATAATGCAGATCCTCACAACTTTTTTATTCCAGCAATTAAAGGCCATAAGAAGCATGCAAGTGGGGAATTAACTACATGGGTTGAATCAAATTTGGGTTTTACTATTATGTCTTAGGATATTGATTGTTTGGATTTAAAGTGTTTCAATTGCTTTTCTAGCAAGGTAGTAAATTTAGTCTTATTGACTAGTAAAATTGATTTGAAAACAATTGGTATGCCTGATGAAATTGTTTGTATTTACAAAAATCTTTTTCTTGGCTAGTTATCATAGCTTGTGACATTAATACAATATGAATCTTCTTCATCGTTTACTGTTCAACATAACAAGGACAGCAGTGCAATGAATATCCCCTCCTGGAACTTTATTCCCCAACAGTTGGCACTTAGATGTTGCTAGATGGCTAATAAACTTGCAGAACATGGGTTTAGGGCTGGCAATGGCTGCTTAAAAGTGCACCGTCCTGTAAAACCGATTTTCTGGAGAGGAAATGCTTCCTTGAATCTAGATTCTTTTCTTATAGATTCAGTCCATTGGCACTTAGCCTAGAACCTGGAAGTGATCCATAGACCAAAGAGTATTCACGACCCAGTCCTTTTAATAATTGCCCTTCTGTATAGATATGTCTCTCAGAAGAAGGCTTACAATAATGTTACTAAGGTCTCTTTTTGCACCTGGGAAAATACATAAGACCACCCAAGTAACAGGTGTCTTTCAAGTGGATGTTTTGCTGGATATTGAAATAACTTATCGGGTTATGATGCAGCCAATTGTCCCTTTTGTTATAACTAAAACTTATAATACCTTTTCATTTTACAGGGTAGCAATTCATGGTATGACAAGGAGTGCAGCGAAGCTTGAAGGAGGCTGAATGATATCCTGCAAATACTCACCCTTAAATATTCAGAACTTGTCACCGAACTACATAGTGAGCGGAAACATTTAATTAAGTAAAAAAGCAGGATGCATGCAGTTCATCATGTATGGTAATTTCTTCTGTTTACTAGCAAGACGAACGCAAATCGTTCTGGGACATAAAAGGCAAGTATATGATCACTTCATGTGATAAAGAAGCAGTATCAAAAGTAGCCCCTCATTGCTGGATTCACTACGTTAGTAGTAAAGGGATGCAAAAGAAAATCTGTTATCTCCAGACACATTGGCTGCTGTTGGACCCACAGTGCTTTGCAAATCGGAGATAGTTTAAGTCCTTGCCGAGCACCGAAAGGGAAAAGCACCTGGCCAAGATAAAATGTCAGCCGATGTTTTTGCCTCATGTTCCAACTGCTTATTTTAATGTCCTGCATGGAAACAATGCCAACATACAAAAAGGGGGACAATATTGTTCCTGACAATTTTAACCAAATATCCCTCTTGTCTAGTACATCTAAAATGTATGGGGAGGTAATGCTTTCAGGTATGAGGAATGGGCAAGAGAAAACAATATTTTATCTTATTTGCACGTTTTTTTGTAGCAGGCAAGGTTCCATAGTGTGTATTATTTCAGCTCTTTTAGAAAGATACATGATTGCAAAGAATGCTGGCATATATCTTTTATTCATATATTTCAAATCTGCCTTTGACAGTGTCAAGAGAGAAATGATGTGCTGGCTTACGCGGCCAGTGAGTGCATGAGGAGCTGGTACAGCCTAACATTAGTCTATATATACACTGGTTACTCCGCCAGGACAAGGTGTGGGCGAGCAGGTGACTGTACTGATTCTTTTGATTTAGAAGTGGGTGTGAGACAGGGGTGTGTGTCCGCATTGTGTCCCAATTCTATTTAGGCTCTCTATAAATGATTGGTAGTATAAAATAAGGAACTTTGAGAATGATGCACCAGTTGAAGGAGAAAGGACATTTTAAATATTGTTATATGCATTTGACAGTGTCTTCCTATTTAAAACGTCCACGGAATCAGGAAATAAATGGATATTCTATATAAACTCTGCTTCGAACGTTCTTTCGTGGTTAACACTGGAAAGACAGTAGCACATGTCTGTCATCAACCGAGTTCCTTAAAATGTCAGTTTAATTTTAGGGGTAAACATATTCATCAAGTTCTTTTTTTTTAAATATCTGGGCATTAGGGTTAGATCAGATGGTAACTGGTCCGCACACTTTGAATTCTTGTAAAACACTGTTTGTGCAATTCATACTTTTGGCAACAGTTTTAAAGCAAGTGCTGCAGCCCCTATGTTAGATGTATACAGAGCGTAAGTTCAGGTGGCAACCCTATATAAAGCATAGTTAAGGGGCAATTTAGATTTCCCAGCTCTGGAAAGAGAAGAAAGATCATGTTTAAAAAAATGTTTCATCTTAACAAAAAATGCTCCAAATACTAAATTGTATCTAGCGTTAGGGCTATGTACTCTTGCGAGGAAAGCTCACTTAAGACTTGTGTATTTTGGTTGTGTATACATAGCTCTGAGGAGTTACTACTGTTTAGTATAATTACCTGGCATATGTGTGTAAATTAAGATGGCAGTGAATGGAATTGGTTGAAACACATTAGGGCCTTAATACAGGCATTGGGTTTTAGATGTTGTGATTTCCTGCTGTGATATCAAAGCAGTGGAAGCGGCTTATCAGGTCAGGGTAATTAATCAATTCTTGGGAGATCCTTCTATGAGCAGGTCCCTAATTGGGTATTTGGAGGGCAAACCAGACCAGAGGTTTGACTCTTATCTCATTTGGATAGAGCGGTGCCATAGATATGCTTATTGAAATTTCAATTGAATGTACTGGCTTTAGTCGATAGAACATCAATGTGGCAAATCGGTTCCCCTGTGCATTGTCCAATTTGCCATTATACTCAAGAGTCAGTACTCCACTTTGTCCTTCTCTGTCCCTATTATAGCCGGGAAAGATCAATTATACTCTTGTCATTCTTTTTAAGGGAAACAGGAATTAGGTGTACTGCAAATGCTACTGAGAATTTTACAAAAAAGCAAGATCTTTTTATGGAACTCATAGTGTTTTGGCTGGTTTTATTGTTTGTGGAAATGTATAATTTCCAAAATAAATCTGATGATGAAATGTGTCCTCCATTAGTATTTATGCTCACATGCATTAGAAATCTTGGAACATATTTCTTTATAAGTGTTCTCACCACAGTCTTTTATGTCTACCTTGCAACAGGGATAGCAAAACAAAAGGAGTGATGGCTGAAAGGTTTAGAATTAATCTTAACCTCTGGCATTGCTCTGGGCAACCCTGCAGGGATAAGCTTATCCATACCCACAACATTTCAGCATTTCAATGAAATTAATCTGAATACTCAACATGGAGGGGTGCCAGGTGCTGAAGATTTCTTCTCTGTGGGAGCTGCTGAACCCCACAGATCCCTCCAAGAGATCCAATGCACAACTGATATCATAAACAGCTGTGATTCAAATCTCCCAAGGGGAAAGAAGAAGTGGATAAAATAACAAGCAACAGATTACTGTCCTCTGGCTAGTCGGAATTCTGTAAAAAAAAAATAAGAACAATCTGAAGGTTAATTCTTAAACTCTAAAATGTATTCTAAAGTTCCCAAAGTAACAAGGTAATTCCCACATTTAATTCTATACCTGTTTTTCCTCCTCTCTGTGTATGGAGAATGTACTGATGTTGGGGGCAGAAGTGTTAATCAGAAGATTCTTGTAACATTTTAAATTTTTTTGTAAATATCTTTATTGGATTTTCAACAAGTAGTGACCGACAAAGGATCATTGATTAGTCAAAGCAATATGCAAAATCCAAAAAACAACATAACATAACATTCCCAACTCTCCCGCAACCCACCCCCCTAGCTCCGAGACCTCAGGTACATCCATTTTATTCTTCTGGACCTAGCGTCGGGCCGGGACTGTCCGTACTGACCGAGGTGCTGTCTTGAGCCGCTGGGTGGAGCAATGGCACTGTTAGCGCCACCCATCGGAGTAGTTCATCACTGGAGTCCAGCCTCTGTACCTGAATCGCTGTCTCCCAGGCCGTGGTCTCAGCGGCTATCCATCGTTTGAGGTCACCCCAACAAAGGGCCTCGCTTAGGTCTCCGGCGCTTTTCCATCCCATGGCTATGCGTCTTTTCGCTGTGATGTATATCAAGTCTTTGAGTTTATTTAGGGGCTTATTCTTACTGTTTCTCTTATACCTTCCCAAAATACAGGCTGCTGGTTCATGAATGTCCACTTCAATCTCTGCGTTTGCTACCCTCTCCTTTACCTGGGCCCAGAACCTCTGGACCGTCGGGCAGCCCCAGAACATGTGGGTCATTCCCACCCTCGGCTCATTGCATTTGGAGCATGTCTGGGTTGTGGCTACTTCGATATGGCATCTGGTGTATGGTAGGCCCTGTTGGTAATGTACAGTTGGATGAGTTGGAGGTGGGCATTTCTAGAGATTTTTTTATGGTAGTGAGTTATTCTCTCCCATGCTTTGTCCTCAAATTCAAGGCCCAATTCCTCTCTCTGCGTTTAAGTTCATTCTTGGTAGTGCCCTGCAGTAGGGCTTCATTTAGTCTGGAGGTTGCGTGGCCCCCCTCAGCAGTGTCCAACATCGACTCAATGATATTGTTCTCCATGACTTGGTCGGTGACCTCCGGCCATCTGTCCTTCATGGCCTGTGTCACTGCTCTGTGGAGCAAAAACTGGCCTGTGGGCAGGCCTGTGGACTCGCTGAGGTCAGTGAATGTCATGAGCTCCTGTTTGTAAGTGAGGTCTCCTAATACTGCCACCCCGTAGGGTTCCCACTGGGTGCGTACTTCCGTGTGTCCCCATGAGCGTTTAGCCATGACTGCTGCAATAGGGATCTGCGGGGAATACGGGTCTGTCGCCCCCACTGATTTACAGGCCTGCTTCCGGAGCTGGGATCCAAGTCTAGCCAGGTATGGGTAATGTCTCAGAGCCCCCTTGTCAACCCATAGTAAGTCTCGGAGTAACAGACGAGGTAGAGCTGGTTGGAGAAGTCGGGTGTCAGAGGTGGTTTCATCTGCCATTAATTGCGTCACATGCCTTAGTTGGCTAGCCAAGTAGTAAAGTTCGAAATTAGGGACCTTCAATCCCCCCCTCTCATAGGGTCTATGGAGAATGTCCAGCGCCACCCTGTGCCTACCTCCCTGCCAAAGGAACCCCCTACAGAGTTTGTTTATGTATCTGAAAAAGGAGCGTGGGATGTTGAAGAGGACGTTGGAAAAGCAATGCTGTAAACAGGGGAGTGCCACCATTTTGAGGAGACCCGCCTACCCCGCAACCAAGATTGGGAGTTTACCCCAGAAATCCATGGACTTTGCAAGGGCATCTTTAGCCCTAACCGTGTTAAGAATGTGTTCGGTGCTAGGGTTACGGTGTATGGTAACACCCAAGTATCTAAACGATGTCACCTGCCATTGAAGGTCTAGAGGGGGCAGGGATCTGTGCTCCTCTCTGTACAATGCAGCAAGGGGATAGAGACAAGACTTATCTTTGTTGATCTGAATGCCCGTGTGTTTGTGGAAACCATCTAAAGTCTCTAAAATGTAGGGCAGGATGTGCTCCGGGTTGTGCAGGTACAGCAGCATGTCATCTGCGTACATAGAGACGAGGTGTGTCTCCCCGTCAAGTTCGATGCCTCCGTCTCCGTACTCTTGCCGGAGATATGCAGCTACAGGCTCTGCGGCAATAATATATTGCACAGGGGACAGTGGACAACCCTGCCGTGTGCCTCTGTAGAGGGGCCATTTCTCCGAGTATGTCATGTTGGTGCGCACTCTGGCCATGGGATTGGTGTAGACCAATTGGGTCCACTTAAGGAAGGCGGGTCCGATCCCCATCCTACCCATGGTGGCATATAACCATTCCCATTTCACCAAATCGAAGGCCTTGGTGGCGTCTAGCGACGCTACAGCATATTTCTGAGGCCCTCGCTCGGTGCTGTATATTATGTGGTGTAACCTGCGCAAGTTTTCAGTGATAGAGCGCACTGGCACGTAGCCAGTTTGGTCCTGGTGAATCAACAGGGGGATCGCTCTACGTAATCTTTTAGCAAGGAGTGCTGTCAGTATTTTGTTATCTACATTTAACATAGAAAGTGGTCTATATGACCCACAGTCCGTCCCATCTTTTCCAGGTTTCAGCAAGGAGATTATTACGGCTTCTCTCATGGAGTCAGGGAGGATACTGCGTATAGCAGTGGGGCAAAGGTCTCCTCATATGACTTATAGAATTCCCTGGGTAGGCCATCCATGCCCGGCGCTATCCCAGATGGTAAGGATCTAATTATCGCTTTCACCTCGTCGGGAGTGATTGGGTCGTCTAGGGCTTCAGCCATCTGTGAATCTATTTTGGGTAGCTCTATGTTATCCAGGACGTCCTCTATCTCGGTGTCAGTGGGGGGCAGGGTCTTGGAGTATCGGTCACGATAGAACTCTGAAAAGACCGAGTTAATCTCTGCCTGGGTGTGCACTGTGGTGCCGTCAGGTCTGAGTATGTGGCAAATGGGAGTCGTAGGGGTTTCCTTTTTGTAAAGCCAAGCTAAGAGTTTACCGGGTTTATCTCCCAGCATGTGCGTTCTTTCAGTGTGCTTAGCATAACTTAGTTTCCCCAAGGTTTCCCAGTGCGACAGGCAGGTTTGTCGCAGTTTGGTAATTTCCTGTAGATGTTCTGGAGTCGAGTCTATCCTACTCTCCAGCTCCCCCAACTCCCTTTCCGCGCCCACCAGGGAATTAGTGATGGACCTCTTGGCACCCCCACCGCGGCTATCATCTCTCCCCTCATGACTACCTTAAATGCCTCCCACGCGGTACCGACGCATTCAACACTGTCCAGGCTGTTTTGCCAGTATTCATCGGTACTGTCTTTTATGTGTTCGCAAAAGGCTGCATCGAGCAGGGCCTCGGCCCTAAGTCTCCACGTGGGAATTGGGGGTCTGGGCGGGTATACCTCCCAGGTGGCCAACATGGGGGAATGGTCTGACAACACCTTTGGCAAATACTGTGCGTCGCTAAACGTGGCTTGCTGCCCCAAACTGACTAGAATATAGTCCAGCCTAGTGTGGACGTTGTGTGGCGGGGAGAAGAAGGAAAATGCTCTTCACTCAGGGCCCTGTTCCCTCCACAGATCACATAGTGACAGCTGGCTTATTAACTTAGACAATAATTTGGCTGGGGGGGATGGGCGGGAATGTTTAGTATCAGACCTGTCTTTGAGGGGATCAAGGGTGCAATTATGGTCTCCCCCCCAAATCATAGTGCAATTTACATAAGGGCTCAGTCGCGAAAACAGGGAGTGGAAGAAAGCGGTGGCGTCATGATTAGGAGCATAAGTACTAACCAGGCATAGTTCCTTCCCTTCCATGGTACCTTGCACAAGTGCCATCCTGCCCTCGACGTCCGTCTTGGTGCTCACCACTCTGAATGGGATGTTCGGTTCGATCCAAATCAGGACCCCTCTTGCATAAGAGGTGTAGGAGGATCTGATCAGGGTCCCTCGCCATGTCTTGGCTAGAGCCTTCCGTTTTTCCGTCGTCAGGTGTGTCTCTTGAAGCATAGCAATTCCAACCTTGCATCGTTGCAAATATGCGTGTATCCGGCGTTGTTTCACAAAGCTGTTCATGCCTCTGACGTTCCTCGTCATTACTTTTATTTTTTCAGCCATAGGCGCCATGGTGTCCGTTGCTCCTCCTCGGCTTCGGTCGAGGTCCTGTTAATGACGTATCTGTCGTGCAGTTATACTGAGGTCTCTGTGTTTTTTGGTCAAACTTTCCAACATGGGTGCTAACTCTCTGTTTCTCCCTGCCATTAAATAAACTTCCCCAACATAGAACTGGTCCAGCGAGGTGACCCTCGTTCTGGCTGTCCCGTTTCCGCTCCTTAGGATCAGGCATGGTCTTCGGGTGTCCTACGGGCGGGTAAACGTACCCTGAAAAAGAAACTCCTGGGGGTTGGGGGAGAACTTGCTTCGGCTTTCCGAAGTAGGATCATATCAGCCGTTTAATAGGCTAGGTCCTTCTGCTGATATGCAGTTGTATTAAGAAAAGTTCACCTGCGGTTTTTGGGAGGCGGTTCAATGCGGCTTCCGCCTTTTGTCTTCGATGTCGGGTAGTTGCTGTCCGTCCATCCAGTCCTGTGCCTGTTCCGGGGTGTCAAACAGGAGTGCTCTGTTGTTGTGTATTAACTTTAGCCTTGAGGGGTATAGAAGCATGTACCGCAATCCTGCTGCTTTCAATCTGGCTTTCGTATGTATGAACTGGGCTCTGCTCATCTGTACTTGGAAGGTGTAATCGGGGTAAATCGCAATCTTGGCGGAGTCCCTCTTGATCTGGCCACCTGATCGTGAATATGCCAAAATGACCTCTCAGTCTCTGTAATTCAGTACTTTCACTATCATAGGCCTAGTTGGACCGCCTGGTGGTGGTTTCTTCGTGAGTGACCTATGAGCCCTATCTATGGAGAAGCCCTGCAACAGCTTTTCCGCGCCAATCTCCTGCAGCAGGAGGTTCTCCTCATAGTTGGTGGGATCTGAGCCTTCAATGCCCTCCGGCATGCCGAGAAGCCGGATGTTGTTGCGGCGAGCCCTCCCTTCTGCCTCCTCCGCTCTGTCCTCCAAGTTCTTGACTCTCTCCTGGAGGCCATCTACGTCGTGTAAGAGTTGGGTTTTTGCTTCCATATTTTTGCGTACTTGGGTCGCCAGCGCTTCAGTTCTGCCAGCCAAGGAGCAGACATCCTGACGTAGGAGGCCCAGATCTGTGGCCACGGCGTCAATTTGTTCACCATTGTTGCTTGGAATGTCTTAATGGCCTCCAGTAGTTGGGTGTTGCTGTGTTCGGCCACCGTTACAGTGGGGCCGGTTTCCGTCTCAACAGATGCCGTGTCTGAGGGCTCGGGGTCGGGGAGTCCGTTGGCCGTGAAAGCGTCTATGGTGGTCTGGCGCTGCTTGGACCTAGCCCTCTTCGGCATCGATTTGTTCGAACGCAACATTCCCCTGGTTCCGGCTATGTCTGTGGGCTTCGGGCACTGAGGGCTGTTTCAGCAATGTGCACTTTCCTTTGTGGCCTCGGGTGAGCCTCGCGGCTTCGAGGTGCGGAGGCCTGTGTCGTGCCTATCGTCCACGGTCCCTCGGGTGTCTCGGTAGCCCATGCAACGCTGCCGATGCCCCGTTCGGCAGCTGTGCCACCAAATCGCTCTTCCTCTTCCTCTCACGAGCGGTTGTGCGGGCTTGTAGTTCCGCGGTGCGTTGGGCTGGCACTGGGTTCCCCGGGCTCAGTGTGTGAGAGCCGCCATCTTGGTTCCTTGCCGAGCGGTTATCCGCGGGCGGCAAAAACAAGTCTTTCGGGCTTACACCCTCGAGTGTGGATGGTGCTGGAGCTTCCCGCAGGCGTCCGCAACAATCGTGGTGCTTCACAGGGTCTGTTTAATGTTTCAGAGCTGTAGAAAACATCTTATAAGTGGCACATCTAGCAGAGCTCGCCGAAGTCGTGTCCTCTCTACATGGCGGTTAGCCACGCCCCCCCTCTTGTAACATTAACCTTTACTTCACAATTTTCTAAAGATAAACCTTTTTTCAGCTCTCCAAAATTAAACTGCTCTGTGCGTTTAAATTATCTTTCAAGAAAACTGTTTTGTTCACAGACATTGACTTATGCAGGAATACTCTTTCAGTTGAAGGGAAATGTCTGAGACTATTTTGAATGTTCGAACTTCGTAAAATATGAAGTCTCTGTCCTTGCCAGTTACCAGTTACTTGCTGTGCAAGGATTGAGTCTATAGCATTGGTGCAAGATGAATCCAACCTCATCAAAAATCTTTGAACTCCTGTATTTCAAAGAACATGAAAACTGACCACTCTTGAACGTGCTCTGCTGAGACAAATAGCCTCCTAACAGAACGTGTTTGAGTGATCAGATGATAAGCGTATTTCAATTGCAGGGAAACACAAGGATGTCTCTGACCGTACAGTTTCTTCTGCTGAAATACTACAATACTACACCAGTATTTCCCTCTGCAAATGCTTTACTTTTAAAGGCTCTTGCATAGTTTCGCTGACTGCTTTATTCATACTAGAACACATCAGATAAGTAGTTGTAGCATGCGCACTATGGAACTCTGTATCTTTAAGATTCGTTCTTCAAATAGTTAATGCGCTCAGCAGAAACACAAATCTTCCTCAGATACGTTGCAAACGCTCATGAGAGTATGTGCACTACTAAAACTCTTTCTCCCAAGGCCTTCAGGAACAGCGGCACCTAATGAGTATGTAGAAATGTATTTACTCTTGTCTACTCATGCGCGGCAAGGATTCACAAGCTTTATATGCACATGCGCACATCCAAAATGACTTTCCTTGTTCTGATGAAAACCACGTTTACTTCAGTAACGCAGTGCGGCACTCGAAAGGTATTTTAACCTCGAACTTTGAATAAACGAATTACCTAACTAAATACCTAAGGTAAACTTGAACAAATGTCTTTGTAATAACATAACCTCCGTTGCGCTGAGCTGCGCTCCCAAAAATGTAACTGGTTTTCCTGTCCCACGTTGTTCCTGGCAACCTGGAACTTGTGACTTGAAGTCTTCTTTCTTCCAAAATTCAGTAGTAAGTTATTTGGGCCTAAAAACTGGATCTCCACTAAAACAGGACCTTACTACTCAAACAGGGACAATGAAAGGCAGTTTAGAATGCCTGTAGTGACTAGAAGAATATTCCTCCACCAATCAGCTCTCAGCACCATTGCCTCCATGATGGATTGGGGAGTCCTCTCTCTGAAAGTGCAAGGTTAAGGCCAAACCATTCTGACTTCATTTACACTGATAGTCATAGTTAACTTAAGGTAATCCACAATTTAATTAAATATTTACATGAAGACTGACAATATTAAACCAAAACCAACTCACACTGGCCCCAGACCTGACAAGGGGGAAGTGCTCCAGTGTCTGTTTGTACAGGTTCTCCAACATTGTGCTGTTGACAAATGATGCATTGTTTACAGTACTGTTAATCTACAGAAGGACATTGTGGTGCATACCAATTTCACTTAATAGCAGTCACCATCCACTCTTCAGCCACAGTGCACCACCGTATGGTGCACATTGGCAAAATGGAACAGCAATATCTTTGGTGCAATGAGGTGGCCATGCAGGAGTGCCAGAGATGAACAAAATCTAAAAGGCACCCTTCAATATTCCATCAGCATTTTTCAATTTCTGATGCAGCATCCTGTATTCCAGCAAGGTTCATTAGGCATTCCAAGTGAGCCCTGTGAATTTGAGCAGTTTGGAGAAACATTTGTACAGCCTGAGAGCAGGAAAAGGCTCATTGCTTACCCACTGTTATCTAAGGAAATTAATTTCATAATCTTATCATGAATAGATTGGTGAGCAGTGCACTTGGTGATAGAATTGCTTTAGGCCGCATTAGAGCATTGAGGACGTCTGAGACAAAAATCCCTTTTATTTTGGGTGAATCTGCCATGGTTAGGATTCCCTACTGTTTCCATAATTTCCCATAATCATGCACAACTACAACAAAGAGAGTCAGTATATATAGCAATAGTTGGGGATTTTCGCAAATGTACATGCTATCATTAAAGCAGCAAGTTCAGCTAACTGAGCAGAGAACACACTGAGGAGTGGGCTGCTTTCTATTACCACCTGAAGAGAACACACATCATAACCAAGAACACACTTGCCTTTACCATAACAGAGATATGATCCATGTTCAAAATAACTAAGTTCTGGGTTTTCTAAAGGTACATGAAGAATGCCTTTCCTGGGATGTGTGAGGAAAGGTGTGACAGAAATGCTGTTATGTGGCTTCCCATCTATTGGGCTGTGCATTAAAGAGCAGGATTGAGAACAGAGCAGTGGGTCAGAGTGATTTAAACATTATTTAGTAACATCAGTTAATTCTTTGTAAAGCTGGAAGTGCACAGGTGCTGTGTTTTAATTTTAAGCCATCTGGTACTGTAACAGTTACTAGGGGACCAAAAACCAAACATTTTACTGCCAGGGCAGTACCTGCTACAGATCAGACACAAGGTCGAAATTCAGTGGTATCATGATGTAAAGCAGCATGATTGCATGCTAACAGGCAGTGTTTATCCCCATGTTCCTGCGTTAAAAAAGCCAGATCAAACCGCTCCCATTCATGACAGAACAGTGCAAATGGTTTATTGTAATCAGGCAGTCCTAATACTGGCCCACTGGAGAGAGCGTGTTTGATATCTAAAAATGCTTTGTGGACCGTAGTCAGGATTCAAGTCTATCCAGGCATTAAGGCTCTGTATTGGTTTGAAAAGGGTGGCATATAACAATATCCGCTGTCAATAGTACCCAGCCTTACCAAGGAATGATCAGATTTGAGTTATAGTGGTGGGCCTAGGTAGCAACACGAGTATCTTTCCCATGATGGGTCTCTGCAGAAATATTCTGAACCAAACAGTGTGCTCTTGCATCATATAACTGGATCTTCTGTTTTGAGATTGTTTGACCTTTCATGCCTTCAGTGGTTAAGAGACCGACTGTGTCCTGTTTGTAGGCATCATAGGAAGGGGAGAGTATGAGGAGAGTGTCTATATACTGCACAAGAATAGATTTTGAGGGAAATATAATGTCATCTAGATTCTTTTTCAATATTGGGAGAAAAAGTAAGGCGATTCAGTGAATCTCTGGCAGCAGCCTAATCAAGGTGTATTGCAAGCCATGGTATAGTAAGGTGAATACATATTGACAATCTGGATGGATAGGTATAGAAAATTAAGCAGATGACAGATCTACAACAGTAATGTAGGCAGCCAAAGACAGAATACAGAAAAGAATGTTAAGAGATTTTGGCACTACTGGTGCAGCACACAGAGCAAACACACAAGGCAAATACAAAAAGGGAAAAACACAGAAATTACAGCACAAAGGTTCTGCGTAAAGTGACGGTATGATTGACACGCAAAATAGAAGCATTACCTTGGTTGGTAGTAGGGACAATGATTCCTTGCTGTAATAGTCACATAATGGCAGTCACTATTCCCTTCTCTGCTTTGGGATGCTGGGAGAACTGAGGAACCTTTGTGAGGGATTTGGAGGGACCTATCCAGATCTTAATGGGCTGTATGTTATGCAAGCACCACACATCATTGTCAAGCAGAGAGAAGTAACAGAAGGGAATCTGTAACAAACATTTAATAATATCTCTGCTGAAATGTACATGGTTAGGGGCGGTGGTGTGAGGGTCCTTCTTGCAAGGTTGTAGTACAATTGCTCTATTTTCATAGGGACATCTAAAAAACACCCCATCAGGTGAGCAATGAATGGTACAGTTTAGTTTGTACAAGATGTCTCGCCCTAAGAGGTTCACAAGAGAGGAGGAACTCAACAGAAATATATATTGAACAGCTATAGGTCCTAGGGAAACAGATATGGGGTTTGTCATCAGCATAGGGTGCAAAGCAGGTTCATTAGAAACACTGAATGCTTTGACAGAGGTAGAGGAAAGAGGTACATTAGGAACATCTTGGGACCGAAGAGCTGACCACTTGGCTCTGATATCTACAACCAAAGGTACAGACTGCCCCTAAATCATACCCTTTACTTAAAGCTCTTCTTACAGTGCATTGAGTATTCATGGCAAAGTTATTGCCTGAGTACACATTTTACACCGGACAGCCCATTGCGGCAGTTTGGTGTGGACAGGCAGGTACATTTGCATTGAGAAACAGTGGCAGATTAGGCAACAGGAGGGGAAAAGCTTGCTGTGGTCTATTGATGCAGTGGCCAAGGCAGAATACAGGAAATAATACGGTTACACTGCTGTTTACAATAAATACAGGCTGTACCACCTACCCAGTAACGCCTCCTGAAAGCTTTTTTTAGAGAACCTCTGCCTCACCCCTTTCCCCATCCCCATGCAGTTCACCTAATAGAGACTCTCCCCTGGCTTGAAGTCTCTGAAAATGCAATGCTATGAGTTTGGTATCTGTAGTTTCCTTTTTCTCTTGTTGATAAGCTTGTAGTGATTTGCTGTAGTCACAACTTCAGCCAGCTGCTTTTTCTGGCAACACACACAAATTACCTTCAATTGTTGTTGCATCATAGTTGTAACCCTTTTACAAAAGCAGGAGCTACTGCATCTTGTATGGTGTCTTCAGGCTTATTCATACCAGAGTGCTGAGTCCACATGATTTTCAATCTAAGTAATCGGGATAAAGTTCTCATTTTCTTTGGTTACAGTTAAAAAATGTTCCCCAATAGGTTTGTTGAAGGAAAACAGCTGCTTGAGAATTACCTAGCTCAGCTGGGAAGATTTCTGACATAAGATGATTCATATCTGCCCAAGAAGGGTAGTAGAATTGAATAGCAGTCTGCAAGTATTCTATACATTGCTCTGGTTCCTCCCAAACATTTGGAAACTCCTTTGCCAGAATCTACTGTGCTTTGGGATCCACAGGGCCTGCACCGCAATTAATGAGTCACATAATTAGTATTCCCGAGTAACTGTCTTAAAGGTACTTTAAATTCAAGTGCAAAGGAGCAAGAAATAACAAAGCTTTATTACATGCAACCACGGCTGGGAACAATTGGAATAATAATTCAACAAACAATACAAAATGGTGTTTTATAGTAGAAAGTATTGTGACATCACAAACATTGTTTCAAAATACTTTGAAAATACAATTTTCTGATTGGTCAATCGGGATTGCCCTATGGGGGAATCTATAGAATGCCTAGCCCTATTGGTCTATCCTATCCCTCGTGACTGTTGTTAGCTACCTCATAATGACTTTTTGGGGTTACCATTTTAGTTTCCAGACTCATGATTGGATAATCAACATTTTATTATGTTTCTTATAATCCTTGGCGTTCAATGGGTGGAGCTCCTTTGGCCTTCCTGGGGTGGGCCGCTTTGGTCATTGTTGACCAATGAAGATGTGAGTTGTGAGCAGTGTGGCAACAACTATATTCATCGTAACCTGTTCTCATGAGAATTAAACGTTGGCACAATCTCACTGTTCTCGCCCTTCAAGCATCAACCGGCAGCAGACTACTGAGACTTCTGATTGGAAACATGTAACTTCCCTCCTTCCTTTCACATGGTTTATATGCATGACCTTGTGTGATGTGCTCCTAGGCCCTTTGCTCTGGGACCGTGCACCTGTCGTAATTATGTGTGTTTACCTCCGTGTGGACATGTGGTATCGTGGCTGAAATCAATCCTGTAATTCACTGATGTGTCCTAATTGATGTACAACCTTTATTGCATCTTCTGTGTTGAGCTATGACCTTTGAACCTTCCTTAGTCCTGTACACTGAGTTCTAACTGTGCCGATAGCTTATGTTATCCATTGTATGTGTCTCCACTCCTGAGCAGATGTTTTCCTACAGGGGGCATGTGCTTCTTCTGTTTGAATGACTCTATAATGTGCATGTCTGTGTGCACATAGTCGTGTTCCCACCAGGGCTCTGGCCTTGTGTTTGTTAGTATTAAAAACATGAGCAAAAGCTTTATCAGTTAGATGTTTCACTTGCTGAATGTGTGGGACCGGATTGCGCATTCTCATTTGTAGCCAATCCCTACGCGGCATTCTACCCCTTCCCCTCACAGAATCTGTTTCTGGCAGCAACATCTAATTAAGTCATGTTCCCTTGAGTTGCATCTGGGTAAGAGTTTCACCATCTACTTCTAACGAATCGCTGCGCAACTTTACACCGTGTTCAAGGCTGCTAGCCTTGTCAGCACATTCCTCATGCATTGACTTGAACTGACTGCCTTTTTGCTATGTAAATCTATCTCTGATGTTTTGAGGCCTGCTATTCAAATGGCCCATGCCTTGCCTTCAATGTGGAGGCCTACTAAGTTTCTATATATATATTATATTGTATGTTACATTCTCTACCCCTTAGTGTTTATTCTCCACACTCATAACTACCTGAAGTGTTTCTCATTTCTTCTATTCTTTGCTGACATGTGTGTATGTATGCGGTTAGGGCTAACCTCTGTCTCTATGTTATTCTTTCGTTGCCATTCCTTAATGCTTAAGGCTTAAGGCCTACCTATTAATGCACCTATCTGTGTGTATGTGTTTTGTTGGCTGCTATCTCATGTCAGAAAGGGAACTATCACTAATGCTGGTTATGTCATGTTCATTGCTAAGATCTGTTAATGCTTGGTTTATCTAATACATGCTTACTATATTGCCTACAGTGCTCCATGTCTCTTGGGCCTACTCACTTGCATCTATATCTGTGTGTGTGCAAAGTTGATTCTTGGCGTATAATAGCTGTTTAGTACTGTCTGCAGTCTTTCTGCGCAGCTAAACTCAAAATGCATGTGTGTGTCTTTGGCTGTTCTCCATTTATCTCACAGTGAAGGAGTGAAGGGATATGGTGGGAATGACCGGGGGATTTGCTTGCGACCTGGACCTTTGGCCTTGGATGTGTGTTCTGCCTCATGCTTTATGGGTTTTCTTAGTTTATATTTCCTCTCACGTGTTGGGATGTAAGATGTTCATCCCAACAATACTGTGTTCCACTCCTGGTAGTGGAAGGACTGGAAGGGGTAGATCCAGAAGCAGTTTGATTGTAGAATAATATAGAGGACTCTCCAGGAGCTGGTGCTGTAATAACATTTGCTGGGTTGGGGCGGGGAGTTGTGGAACAACCTGCGGGTGTAAAACAGGCTGCTTCATTATAGCAGCTTGCTGCAGGATGCCTAAACCTTCTTGAAATAGCACATAATGTCTTCCACCATTCTTTCCCATTTTTCTCTTTAATTGGCTTTTGTCAGAATGGGGCAGCAGCAGAAACAGAGGCGGTTCTGTTTCCCTTTCATTTTGATTTTAAGTTTTTAAAAACGTTTGTATTTGTCTTTAGAATCTTTAGGCCCCTTACTTTAGACTCACTCACTCATTATGTTAGAGGCTACCCCATACCAGCAAAGAAAGTTGCCCCATTCTTCTGTGTATATTTTGCCATTTTGGATTTAAGTCTTCCATTTAAGTTAATTACGTTATCCATAGCAAAGGTACTTTCAATCTGGAATTATTTTGACAAGTATAGCCTGGAGTATGAAAGGTTTTCTTTCAATCGCTGGGTCACAAGGCTCCTCTGACATCCCTTGCTGTCAGAATTTGCTCCCAAGGGAAGGCCCTGGTGTGACTTGATCTAGCCTATATCTCACACCTGGTGAGAACATTTCATATTCTTTCATCATCATTCAGTCAGTCCTTATAAGGGTTCACCCACACGGCTTTATCCTGGCTAAGTCTATTTCTGGGGTTTGCTTCTGTTTTACTGAGTAACTGATTTATCACTGTTTCCGTTTTTGGGAGGCATAATCACATACTGTTTTCTGATAGGGTGCACGCCACGCATATTCCATTCAAACATATCCTGATATTTTACTTGTTTAGGAGGCAGTAGCACTTCTTCCCCGATTTGCATCTGACCCCTTTTGCTTCAAAAAATATATGGGGGTTGCATGAGCCCAAAACAGACACCAGCCTTTCAAGGGTGCCCACCCTGATACCTCTCAGTTCGGTGCAAGGTTTTCAGAGAAGGGTCGTCTGCAACCTTGCAGTTGTCTTGCCGTGCGTGTCCATGACAACAGGTTCTCAAAGCAAACAAATTCCAGTCTGCGCTTTAGGTTTGACACAGTAGGAGAGTCTGCATATTTTTATTGAAAAGCAAGGAGCAATGTGAAGTAGTATCCCCTCTGGAGATGTGAACCCTTGAGCAAACATAGCACGCCAAAGAACGTTGCAAAGTAACAAGGTCATTGGCACACCATCTTCCAAAAATGTTTTGAGGTACTTATTTAACATATGTTCCAAGAGACATAATTATATCAATAATGTCATTACGGAAGAAAAGATCAGCAGTTTCAGAGGTGTGGATATAGTGTGAAATTAAGTCGCTAGTACGAATTAATAAAATTAATAACAGCAAGATCATACTGAAATACTATTGTTTTGAAAAAATGATATACCATTTTTGATGACATGCAAATAAATTTTAATGATGTTCCTTCTGTCCTCCACCCCATAAAACCCGGTGCTCACTCCTTGCTAATTATAGGAGCTAAATTCTTTTCTTTTAGTTTGATAAAAAATATTCAGGCTTTCATTCAAACTTTTTTCTCATTCATTTGTTCAAAAAAAGGGTATCCAAATCTTTAAATGAATTCCAAAAACTTCTCGAAATGTTTTTACAAGTAAATTGTGTTTTAATCACACAATATTTAAGGCGAAAAATGAACATCATTACATTTCCAATCAGCATCAGCATCAAATATATAAATCCACATTCAAAATCATGCCATAAATACATACCGCCATTTGCATTTCAAACGCATTGTGATGGACGTTTCAGTTCATTGTAAAGCAGCAAGGTAAAAAGCAAGGTAGAAAGAAAAACACAATGCACTTATCAGTTTCCTTTGCCATGTAACTCTAACTAAATGAAACATTCCAGGTTCTCTCAGGGTGTGCATACATAATTACCCTAGCTTTTATGAACGCTAGTCTTCCTCACCTGAAACTGTTAAGTGTATGCTGGGAAACCTCCCTGTAATAGTAAAGATAAATAGGGCTGCTAAGTCATTGGGCCTCATTACGACCCTGATGCTGACGGAATGAAGGGGGCCGGTATGGGACCGGCCCCCTTCATTCCGTCAGGGCTGATTACGAGGTTCCCTTTGCAGGACCCGGATCAGATGTCTGGTAAAACCAGACATCTTTTCCGGGTCCCGCGAGGGGAAGAGGGAGGTAACAACGGGACACTTGTAATGTGCCCGTTGTTACCTCCCTCCCCATTCCCATTGAGCCCTATAGGGGCTCAAATGGGAATGGGAAATAGTTCCTGCAAGGAGGATTTACCGGGTCCTCCTTTGTCGGAATGACCCGGTAAGTCCCCATTGCAGAAACTCAGTAATGGAGCCCGGTTTGGAGGCAGCCATTGTGCTAATAGCACCATGGCTACCTCCAAACTCGTAACGAGGCCCATTGTCTCCTTGTTGCTATCACTGATGATTCAGCATAGTAACTAAGTGTCTTACCTTTCTTCCACGTCTGTTGCTGCACCTCGTCACCAGGTTGTGAATCCGCACGCCCGCGAGTATTTTCTGTTTTAATGGTAACCATGGTGATCATGGTGGCATCCACAGGCCAGGATTAGTCGTTCTGGACGCGCCTCCCATCCCGCTTCCCCATAGAAACGGGTAGGCGGGACGTTCGACCATCGTTCCCACACGTACTCTCATGCAGTATTCAGATGGTGCTGTGTGGTCAATGGAACGGTATCCCTATTTGTAGAGAATTTCTACTTAAAGCGAAACGCCAATTCACCCGCGTTTCTACAAGACGTAACTATGGTGCACCTCCTCTCTATATGCATGTACTAACTCGTAACAGGAATATTCCTTGATATGATGTATTTTTAATAAGGGGGATACCTCGTATCCTGAATATTGTATAACATGTGGGTGGAAACCCAATTGTCTCTATATGGATAATCTCTATATGGCTAAAGCTGAATGTAATGGTAGATGTTATCCATGCCGGTAATATTGTTGGTATTGGTTTTGGTTAGGGCCAAAAACCACTGTGTATCATCTATGGTTTATGTAAGTGGGTGCTACTATTCTGTGTATCACTATTGATCTCTGAATAGAACTTTTAATGAATACACAGTGAATCACACACAATGAATGCGTGGGCAGATATGATACATCTGAATCTTTCTACAACTTCGAGCTATGATATAAAAGACTCATGTCTGGCAGATACATTCTACGACAATATTCTGATATCTCGATATTTAAAGCAAATCATAATTTACAAACAAATTTAAAGAAAACAGGCAAAGTTAATCTCCTCATTCGGTCCTCTTGGTGATAATGTTCCCAGTTTATCTATCCAAAAGGATTCTCTTTGATCAAGTCTTTGTTGTATGTTCATATGTGGTTCTCTCTTTTTAACAACCTCCAGTATTTGAAATCTTATCTGCGATAAGTTATGTTTCTTTGAGTCCCAGTGTCGTGCCACTGCAGAGTTTTTATTGTGATTCCGTATGCAGGAGTGATGCTTGTTCCATCTTACTTTAGCTGTACGTGTGGATTGTCCCACGTAATATATCCCACATGGGCATTTCATTGAATAAATTATGTTATTCGTTGTACATGTCCCAAAGTGTCGAAGTTTTATTTTTTCTCCAGTATGCGGATGATTTACTATGTTCCCTTTTTGTATATATCCACAATTGCTGCAGTTCAAACATGGGAATGTTCCAGTTTTCATTGCGTCTTTTCTAGTATTCAAACGTCTAGTTTTTACCAGTTTGTCCTTCAAGTTTTGACTCCACTTTGAATAGTGGCTCAACTCTTTCATCCAGAGATAACGTTTTCCAGTTCTTTTTGACTATGGGCCTCATTACACGGAATGAGGTAAACCATGGTGCTATTAGCACCATGGTTGCCGCCGGTACCATACCGGTACCACCATGGAGGAAAGGGGAATTACCACCCCATTCCAAGTTTGGCGGGGCGGTAATTCCCCCTTTCTCCATGGCCCTTCCCCATTCCCATTTTTGCCCCATAGGGCTCAATGCGAATGGGGAAGGGGCTAATTATGGTACTGCAAATTGCGGTACCGTAATTAGCACCAAGGTCCCTTTGTGGGTCCCAACTTTAACGGCTGGTCTACACCAGCCGTTAAGGTCGGGTCCCGCAAAGGGACCTCGTAGTAAGGTGGTAAGGGTTTACCGCTACCAGTGCCCTTACCGGTACCGATAAACCCTTACCACCTACCGTGTAATGAGACCCTATGGGCCTCATTACACGAACGGCGGTGGACCAAGGTGCTATTAGCACCGTGGTCCATGCTGGTAAAATACCGGCACCGCCTTGGAGGAAAGGGGAATTACCGCCCTATTCCAAGGTTGGTATGGCGGTAATTCCCCCTTGCCCCATTGCCCCTCCCCATTCCCATTTGTGCCCCATAGGGCATAATGGGAATGGGGAAGGTGCTAATTACGGCACCGCAAATTGCGGTACCGTAATTAGCTCCCTGGTCCCTTTGCGGGTTGGTTTTTAACGCCTGCAAAAAGCAGGCGTTAAAGTCTCCAACCCGCAAAGGGACCTTGTAGTAAGGCGGTAAGGGTAAACGGTCACCGGTACCATTAACGGTGACCGTTAACCCTTACCGCCGTCCGTGTAATGAGGCCCTATGTCTTTCATTCGTCTACTCTGTTTAGTATATTTTGATACAAATACCATTGGAGGTGTTTTATTTGTTTTCTGCTGTGGGTTCAATAGTTCTTCCCTTTCTCGATTCTCCAATCTTGCCTCAGCTTCTTCAATCTCTGGTTTGGTATAGCCTCAATTCAGAAATGTTTCACCCATTGTGGCTGTAGCTTCCTCGTAATCAGTAGGGTCACTCACAATTCCTTTTACTCTTAGCATCTGACTGTAAGGTAAGTTTTTTATTAAACTTGGTTGATGAAAGCTAAGTTTATGCAAAATATTATTTCTGTCCGTTGGTTTTTGATATATATTGGTCTTGTAGCCTGTAGTACTATTGCTGATTTTCACATCAAGAAAGTGTATTGTTTCTTTGGAGAATTCAGATGTAAATTGAATCCGTTGGTCTATACTGTTTAGATATTGTAAGAATTCTTGCAATTCTTCCTCTGTGTCATGCCAAATACCAAAAATCTCATTGATATAACGAATCCAAAGTCCAATCTTACTTTTCCAACCTTCATGCTTGAAAACGTGATCCACTTCAAATATATGCATGAATGTGTTGGCATATGATGGTGCCATGGTCGCACCCATTGATGTTCCAGCTGTCAGTAGGAAGAACTCTTCCCCATATTGAAAATAAGAGTTCCATGTTGAAAATAAGAGTTTTCACCTATGAATTCAAGTAATGCCATAATAAATTCCTAAAGGGCCGGAATATTCTCTTCTTGAAATAGCAACCATTCCACTGCTACCCTCCCCTGGTCGTGCGGGATGAACGTATAGAGGTTCTTTACGTCTATAGTAAATAAGATGTTGTTTGCGGCATATTCAGTTTCTCTCAAATATTTCAGAAAGTGTGTAGTATCTTTCACGTACATGCTGGTTTTTTGTATTAATGGTTGCATGAAGTAGTCTATGTAAATTCCAAATGGTTGTAATATGCTGTTGGTGCCAGTGACTATGGGTCTACCTGGTGGGTTTATAAGGTCCTTATGCACTTTTGGTCATGTGTAGAAATGTGGAATCTTTGGAAAATTATTTGTTAAGAATTTCTTGGTGTGGTGATTTATCCAGCTTAGTTCTTTTGCCTTAGTTAATAATTCCAGATTGTGTTTAATCTCGACAGTTGGATCCGAGTTTAGTCTTGCGTATGTGTTAGGGTCACTTAACTGTCTCCTGCATTCAACATCATAATTCACTGTATCCAATAGTACCAATGCTCCTCCTTTGTCTGCAGATCTAATGGTCAGTTGTTCGTCCCCATAGAGTTTCTTTATAAATTCCCATTCATTTTGTTTCATGTTGCTATATCCTTTAGACTTAAAGTGAATTTTTTCAAGATCTTTAATGGATTGTTTATGAAAAATCTCAATTGATGGCACATTAATGGGTGGGATAAATCCACTTTTACCTCTAAATTCTTTGAATCCATCTTCATCCATGTCTTTCATGCCTGATGAACTCATTGAAGAACACTTTTAACTTCATTTTTCTTACCAGTTTAAAGAGTTCTAGATGTGTATCAAAAAGTGAACTATTATATGTTGGTACACAATTTAGTCCTTTATGTAGAGTTTTGATCTCTTGTTCTGTTAGTATTCTTGAAGATAAATTCAAAACTAGACTTTTGTCTGTTTGAGTCTCGTCGATGGTCCTTCCCTTTGTTTTTCTCTTCCCCCTCCTTGTTCTCTTTGTTCCCTGTGTCCTCTTTCTAAAAAAGAGTTACTTGGTGAGTTACTTGGTCCCTGTGTCGAATTTGTATTTCCAGTTTCTTGTTTTTCTTCCCTTGGTATATTTGTAGTCGAATTACTCTCAGATCCCGAACTTGATGTTTTTGCGAGAGAGGGGCGCCCGCTACCTTTGTAAAACTATTTGTTAAGGAACCTGGGATTGGTAACCCTAGGTCTCCTGGGGGCAACCAGACGTGGTCTCCCTCTCACTGTGCTTAGAGAGGCATCAGCTTCACCTCACTGATGATCCCCAACAAGGGTGAAACACGTGTATGGGGTTGCTGGTGGTACTCTCGTTCAGATTGGAATTGCCATTGTATTTCGGTGCTGGACTGCCCCTGGGCAGGACAAAGACTGATATGCAAATGGATATTTCCCATCTGTGAAAGGCACAGTGAGTAAAAGCAGTGGCTGCGAACTCTCAAGTGGTTAATAACCACTGAACAGGTTATCATGTCTGTTCTTGCGAGAGAGGGGCGCCCGCTACCTTTGTAAAACTATTTGTTAAGGAACCTGGGATTGGTAACCCTAGGTCTCCTGGGGGCAACCAGACGTGGTCTCCCTCTCACTGTGCTTAGAGAGGCATCAGCTTCACCTCACTGATGATCCCCAACAAGGGTGAAACACGTGTATGGGGTTGCTGGTGGTACTCTCGTTCAGATTGGAATTGCCATTGTATTTCGGTGCTGGACTGCCCCTGGGCAGGACAAAGACTGATATGCAAATGGATATTTCCCATCTGTGAAAGGCACAGTGAGTAAAAGCAGTGGCTGCGAACTCTCAAGTGGTTAATAACCACTGAACAGGTTATCATGTCTGTTCTTGCGAGAGAGGGGCGCCCGCTACCTTTGTAAAACTATTTGTTAAGGAACCTGGGATTGGTAACCCTAGGTCTCCTGGGGGCAACCAGACGTGGTCTCCCTCTCACTGTGCTTAGAGAGGCATCAGCTTCACCTCACTGATGATCCCCAACAAGGGTGAAACACGTGTATGGGGTTGCTGGTGGTACTCTCGTTCAGATTGGAATTGCCATTGTATTTCGGTGCTGGACTGCCCCTGGGCAGGACAAAGACTGATATGCAAATGGATATTTCCCATCTGTGAAAGGCACAGTGAGTAAAAGCAGTGGCTGCGAACTCTCAAGTGGTTAATAACCACTGAACAGGTTATCATGTCTGTTCTTGCGAGAGAGGGGCGCCCGCTACCTTTGTAAAACTATTTGTTAAGGAACCTGGGATTGGTAACCCTAGGTCTCCTGGGGGCAACCAGACGTGGTCTCCCTCTCACTGTGCTTAGAGAGGCATCAGCTTCACCTCACTGATGATCCCCAACAAGGGTGAAACACGTGTATGGGGTTGCTGGTGGTACTCTCGTTCAGATTGGAATTGCCATTGTATTTCGGTGCTGGACTGCCCCTGGGCAGGACAAAGACTGATATGCAAATGGATATTTCCCATCTGTGAAAGGCACAGTGAGTAAAAGCAGTGGCTGCGAACTCTCAAGTGGTTAATAACCACTGAACAGGTTATCATGTCTGTTCTTGCGAGAGAGGGGCGCCCGCTACCTTTGTAAAACTATTTGTTAAGGAACCTGGGATTGGTAACCCTAGGTCTCCTGGGGGCAACCAGACGTGGTCTCCCTCTCACTGTGCTTAGAGAGGCATCAGCTTCACCTCACTGATGATCCCCAACAAGGGTGAAACACGTGTATGGGGTTGCTGGTGGTACTCTCGTTCAGATTGGAATTGCCATTGTATTTCGGTGCTGGACTGCCCCTGGGCAGGACAAAGACTGATATGCAAATGGATATTTCCCATCTGTGAAAGGCACAGTGAGTAAAAGCAGTGGCTGCGAACTCTCAAGTGGTTAATAACCACTGAACAGGTTATCATGTCTGTTCTTGCGAGAGAGGGGCGCCCGCTACCTTTGTAAAACTATTTGTTAAGGAACCTGGGATTGGTAACCCTAGGTCTCCTGGGGGCAACCAGACGTGGTCTCCCTCTCACTGTACTTAGAGAGGCATCAGCTTCACCTCACTGATGATCCCCAACAAGGGTGAAACACGTGTATGGGGTTGCTGGTGGTACTCTCGTTCAGATTGGAATTGCCATTGTATTTCGGTGCTGGACTGCCCCTGGGCAGGACAAAGACTGATATGCAAATGGATATTTCCCATCTGTGAAAGGCACAGTGAGTAAAAGCAGTGGCTGCGAACTCTCAAGTGGTTAATAACCACTGAACAGGTTATCATGTCTGTTCTTGCGAGAGAGGGGCGCCCGCTACCTTTGTAAAACTATTTGTTAAGGAACCTGGGATTGGTAACCCTAGGTCTCCTGGGGGCAACCAGACGTGGTCTCCCTCTCACTGTGCTTAGAGAGGCATCAGCTTCACCTCACTGATGATCCCCAACAAGGGTGAAACACGTGTATGGGGTTGCTGGTGGTACTCTCGTTCAGATTGGAATTGCCATTGTATTTCGGTGCTGGACTGCCCCTGGGCAGGACAAAGACTGATATGCAAATGGATATTTCCCATCTGTGAAAGGCACAGTGAGTAAAAGCAGTGGCTGCGAACTCTCAAGTGGTTAATAACCACTGAACAGGTTATCATGTCTGTTCTTGCGAGAGAGGGGCGCCCGCTACCTTTGTAAAACTATTTGTTAAGGAACCTGGGATTGGTAACCCTAGGTCTCCTGGGGGCAACCAGACGTGGTCTCCCTCTCACTGTGCTTAGAGAGGCATCAGCTTCACCTCACTGATGATCCCCAACAAGGGTGAAACACGTGTATGGGGTTGCTGGTGGTACTCTCGTTCAGATTGGAATTGCCATTGTATTTCGGTGCTGGACTGCCCCTGGGCAGGACAAAGACTGATATGCAAATGGATATTTCCCATCTGTGAAAGGCACAGTGAGTAAAAGCAGTGGCTGCGAACTCTCAAGTGGTTAATAACCACTGAACAGGTTATCATGTCTGTTCTTGCGAGAGAGGGGCGCCCGCTACCTTTGTAAAACATCTACCATTACACTCAGCTTTAGCCATATAGAGATTATCCATATAGAGACAACTGGGTTTCCACCCACACGTTATACAATATTCAGAATGAGGTATCCCCCTTATTAAAAGTACATCATATCAAGGAATATTCCTGTTACGAGTTAGTACATGCATATAGAGAGGAGGTGCACCATAATCACATCTTGTAGAAACGCGAGTGAATTGGCGTTTCACTTTAAGTAGAAGAAGAGATTCTCTACAAATAGGGATACCTTTCCATTGACCACACAGCACCATCTGAATACTGCCTGAGAGTACGTGTGGGAGCCATGGTGATCGAATGTCCCACCTACCCGTTTCTATGGGGAAGCGGGACGGGAGGCGCGTCCAGAATGACCAATCCTGGCCTGTGGATGCCGCCATGATCACCATAGTTACCATTAAAATAGAAACTCCTTGCGGGCGTGCGCTTTCGCAACCCGGTGACGAGGTGCAGCCACAGACGTGGAAGAAAGGTAAGACGCTTAGTTACTATGCTAAATCATCAGCGATAGCAACAAGGAGACAATGGGCCTCATTATGAGGAGCGCGGTCAAAACGGGGGCATTACCGGCATGGAGGAACTAGCGGGTCCGTGCTCATATGACGCGCTAATAGCGGGTGATTACGAGTGCGCAAGCACGTGCAAACCTCCATGCCAGTAATGGCCATAGCCCCATGGCGCTAAAGGATCTCCAACCCCCCGATAGCACCATCACGGGACCCGCCGATACCGCCTCCACCTAGGAGGCAACCCCTTAATACCGACCTGGTAATAACATCATGCTAATACCGGGCTCGTAATACCGGACCCAGAAGTAACGTCATCGCATGGGAACGGGAAATGCGCCGGCGGCCATCTTTAAGAATACAATCCATTACAATCCTCCCAAACCCCCAGTTGTGTTCAGGAGAGACCAGTACCAATCCCTTGAACATGTCTAAGGTTACCAGGAAATCAACCCCCCGCCTGCGCAAAAAAGATTTTTCAGACGAAGAACTGAACATGCTGGTGGACACCCTTGCTGTCGATGCTGAGGAGATCAACCAGCAAAACCTGAAAAGGGAGGTGCAGCAACGCAAAAAGGAGATGTGGGAGGAGATAGCCCGCAAGGTCTCGGCAGTCGGCACCACCCCACGGACAGTCAAGGACTGTAAAAAAAGCTGGGATGACCTCCGCCTCAGGGTACGGAACATCCTGGCCAGCAATAGGAGGGAGGCCATGGCCACAGGCGGGGGTCCCCACTCGCCCACAAACTTTCACGCAGGGAGGAGACTTGCAGTAGCTTCGTACAGATGGAGTCCATCGAGGGATTTGGGGAGATGGAGACGGGTGCCGCAACATCTGCAGATGGAGGTGAGTGACCCTGCAGATCCCTGTAGGGAAAACCATGATGTAGCACAAGTGATGTGGAAGAGAGTCTAGGCAAGGCAATGCATGTCCCAACACACACATCAACATATCCTTGTCCAGATGGGGGCCCAAACCCTGCCACACTGAAATGCATGCTGAGTGCCAATCCCATTACCAACACACAGCCAACACACACGGACCGTGCCCATGTAATACATCACACAAAGCCCAATACAACGGCATGCCACCTGCCATGCAGCATCCCTGCACTGAGACGTCATGGCACATGCCAAAATGGCCCCTTCATACTATCCTGTGTGACACACCTGTAAGATATGAATACATGAATAATGAAATTCTCCACAGCACCATATGATGCATCTTGCATGTAACACCATCACTGATGCCCTGCATCTCTTCTACCCCCCCAGGCACTGATGGAGAGGATGCCAGTGAGGAGACAGCCAAAAGGGCATCCACGTCCTGGCATAAGACCACTCCCACAGGTAAGACCACCTCCGGGGCAGCCTCGCAGGCCACACCGAAGCCCAGGGCGAGTGGCCAGGCCATGGCCGCACATGAGGGCCCCACATCAATGCCTGACACCGGGAGCACGGAGCTGGCAATACCAGTGGAAGGCGAGGCCAGTGCCTCACTGAGCAACATAGACACTACAGTGGAGGAGCATGTGAACAAGGAAGGACTCACTCATGTGGCATGTCCACACTCCCCAAGCCCGGTGTCCACCCCCCAGCCCCACACTCAGCCCTCACCCATCAGCAGCGCGGATCCTCTGCTACACAATTGTGACCTCAGCAGCGACCCCGAGGACAGCACTGCCAATGCAGGCCCGGTCGCAGCACCCTCTACCACTGCTGCTCCCACCACCAACCTTGAGGCACGGCTAGCGAGGGTGAAGGCCAGACAGGACTCAATGTTGGTCCCTCTCTGTCAATATGTTGCGGATGGGGAGGACACGAGGCATGAGATTGCCCAAGCCATAGCGGCGAACACAGCCGCCATAGCGGCGAACACAGCCCCCGTCAATGCCTCTGCATTGATGATGCGAGACAGTCTGGGGCCGTCACGCAGGTCTTCAACTCTATCCTGCTGCACATGCAGCAGCCACAACCTGCACCAGCCGTGCAAATCACCACGGCTTCCACCCCATCCACCACACCTGCTTCCTCTGCACCCACTTCCTCTGCACCCTCCAGCCCTGTGCGTCCAACAAGACAGAGTGCGAGGCACTCAGAAATGCTGCCCCCGGACAATAAGAAATCCAGAAAATAGTGTGGGACAACAATGGGAGTGGGTCAGATGGTGTTGGTGGTGTATGGGTGTATTAGGGGGATTTCATTGGGGGGTTTTGGGATTTCATTGGGGGTTTTGGGAGTTCATTGGGGGGTTTTGGGAGTTCATTGGGGGGTTTGGGGAGTTCATTGGGGGTATGGGGATTTCATTGGGGGGTATGGGGAGTTTTGGTGTTGTGTGGGGGTGGGGGGTGGTGCACATTTCTGTAGTTGATATCAATACATCCTTTGTGTGAAAAATCATTCAATGCCTGGACATTGTTCATTTCGTGTGTATCCATTGAATTTATTACAGTGCATAGTGGCCAACTCCCCACATTCCCTGTGTGCATGTCCACATGGACCCAGCGTACAATGTGTCACTGACACATATCTATCGACATCCTGTGGGTCAGAAGTATTCGTCAATCAGTGATTGGCAGACTGCACGGCCATCTTGTGCATCACGTACTGGCAGGAGTGCTGCTTCTCCTCCGTCTTCATCCTCATCATCCTCATCATCCTCACCCGGTGCATGCATGTCAATGTCAGGTGGCAGTGGTACATTTCTCCAAACGCACACGTTGTACAGCATGACACAGGCCATGGTGATCTTTGCCACCTTCTCAGGCCTATAAAGGAGTGCTCCACCAGACCTGGTTAGGCAGCGGAACCGCGCCTTCAACAGGCCAAAGGTCTGCTCAATCACAACACAGGTACGGGTATGTACCCCATTGTACTCCTCTTCATGGCTGTTCTGCGGGTTCCACACAGGGGTAAGTAGCCACGGCTTCAAGGGATATTCTCCATCACCTGAAAGCGAATACAAATAGGTCTATGTGAGTCACTCTGAGCTGCCACCTTCAGGATTCACAGCCATGGCCGCAGCTATTTGCTGTCGACATGCACATGTCCGTGTAAGTATACACAAATATTATTTACATGCATTCTATACTGCAAGATGGTGTGGTAGTCTGGATGGCGTTGTACAGATATTGCAGGGTGAATTCTGGCATGCTGATGCGGTTGTACTGTGGTTGCAGGATGATGTTTTGACTCACATTTTTGCTGTGTATACCACACTGTGCATGGTCACACTAGCCACATTGGCACAGTTGCAATCATGTTTAGTCATGCATTGCTTGACATACCCATGGTGGCCAGGTTGTGCATCTTACATGTTGTCATTGATGTACGGCATTGGTCCAATGTGTGCCAGTGATGTGTCATGTTTGGGTTGGGAGGTTCAGGTCAGGAGTGTTTAGCTCTGCGTGCATTCTCCACTCACCACCCATACCCACCCAGGTGGAGTATGCATCCCCCCCATTCCCACCCAGGTGGAGTATGCATCCCAACACATCACAACCCCGATGCACTGCCATGGGCCTGTCAGGCAACTCACCAAGCAGCCAGGCACGTCGTCCAGCATGTCGCTCCATGTGACAGGGTAGCGTGGAGTTACGCAGCACCATGGCATCATGTGTCGATTCGGGATATCGGGTGCAGCAATGGGTGATGATCTTGCTGGAGTCAATTACCATCTGCACATTGATGGAGTGGTATTGCTTGTGATTGCGGTACACCGCCTCTACGGCATGGGGGACTACCAATTCTACATGGCTGCAGTCAAGGGCACCAACACAATTGGGCATGTCTGCCAGTGCATGGAAGCCTACTTTGGTGTCGGCTATCTCCTGGCCAGTCCGTGGTAGGGATATGTGGGTGCTAGCGTGCTTCAGGAGGACATCCAGCACTTGGGTCAGCATGCATGAAAATAGTGGTTGTGAAATGCCATGCAGCTGGCCCACTGTGTGCTGGTGGGTGCCTGTGGCCTCAAAGTGGAGCACAGACACCACCTTCAGTAGCGGGGGGATGGCAATGTGTATTTCTATGAGGCTGACAATGTCGTTGTGTATCATGTTCACTATGGTGGTGATGGTGTCCCGGTCCAACCAGTACAGGGTGTGGATCTGCTCAGGGGTTAGATTGAATGGACTGGGTCTGATGCGAGGGATTGGTGGCTGCCTACGAGGTACTACTGGCTGCACTGGTGGTAATTGCTGGCCCTGTCTCAACCTCCTTCTCCTCCTGCGTCTCCTCTGTGCTGGCTGTTGCTGTGGCTGTAGTTGTTGTTGTAGTTGCTGTTGTTGCTGTAGTTGTAGCAGTATAGGCATGTCCGCGAGCCACATGATTGCAACAGCTAGTGGTATCATTTTGGTGTAGGAAGGGGTGTGGTGTGTGGGTGTAATTCGTTTATACTGGGACAGGCTCCATTGACTCCACCTGTGGTGATTGTGTGCACCTGTGGCAGTTGCCTTGATTGCAGATTGCTGTTTACAGGTGGTCCACGATGCCTGTATGGCCACCATCGTGCAGGCCCTAATTACCGCCTTCGGGATGGTGGTAATTGCATGCCCGCGTGAGTTGTGATGTCCTCCTATTACCGGCATCCCGGTATTTACTCGCCAAAGGGGCGCGTGTACGCGCACGTGCCGGTATGAAGGGGCACGCAACGGGCGGTGGCGATATTGATGGATTGTCAGTTCGTAATACCCCAGACCCTTTTAACGATGCCGGTGTTTCCATTCCGCCTTCCTTTTTTCATTACCTCCATTCTCGTAATGAGGCCCAATGACTTAGCAGACCTCTTTATCTTTACTATTACAGGGAGGTTTCCCAGCATACACGTAACGGTTTCAGGCGAGGAAGACTAGCGTTCATAAAAGCTAAGGTAATTATGTATGCACGCCCTGAGAGAACCTGGAATGTTTCATTTAGTTCGAGTTACACGGCAAAGGAAACTAATAGGTGCATTGTGTTTTTCTTTCTACCTTGCTGCTTGACAATGAACTGAAACGTCCATCAAAATGCGTTTGAAATGCAAATGGCGGTATGGATTTATGACATGATTTTGAATGTGGATTTATATATTTGATGGTGATTGAAAATGTAATTATGTTAATTTTGAAAAACAAAGCCCTGAAGATGGTGCTATGCACCGAAATGCATTGGCAGTAGCTTATACACAAAGCAATGGGGATGTTTTTCACCTTAAACATTGTGTGATTAAAACACAATTTACTTGTAAAAATATTTCGAGAAGTTTTTGGAATTCATTCAAAGATTTGGATACCCTTTTTTTGAGGAAATGAATGAGAAAAAAGTTTGAATGAAAGCCTGAATATTTTTTGATCAAACTAAAAGAAAAGCATTTAGCTCCTACAAGGAGCAAGGAGTCAGCACCGGGTTTTACGGGGTGGATTCCACCCTGTTTTTCGGTTTGGCAAGATTGGATATAGCCCTGGTGTCATTGGGCTATTTTCAACCTGGTAGCTCCATGTATAAGCATCAGTTTATAAAAGTAATACATAATAATTGGTGTAAAGGCAAATTGCACAACTTACAGTGGTGCCCACCTCTTCTCCATTCTTCATGTTGTTCCTTCTGTCCTCACCACCATGATGAGAACATTAATATTTCCCGAACCTCCACTCTGTTACAGAGCTAAGTGATTATTCTTCTTTTTTTCGCTTTTAGCTAGGAATGAATGCTTTTTTTTATGTTGCTTGAATGTTCATAAGTTGTGTTTTGGTGTTTAATCGCTTCTGAATAACAATTACCTTTCAATGTCTATTGTGTTTATTTTCCTTTCCCACAAGCTAAATCATCCTTCCGCAGCTCTCAAGGAGGTTAACAGTGTAAATGTGTGAAGTGGAGGAAGGATACAGATGGTAACGGTTCTGTAATTTTGTGGAGGGTTCCATGTATAGGGTTTGGACATCAGGATAGTGATTAATTACCAAATTATTATATACAGCGAGCCAGGATGAAATTAAACCAAAAACACAGTCTCTCACTCTAGGTGTGATATTGTTTCTCCTCCCGCAGTAGTGTTGCAGGTTTCCCAGTAGCCTTTATTCTGATATCATTCCCCAAAAGCAAACAGTCTCCCCATCAGTAGCACGGTCCCATGAACAAGATGTTGGTGCAGTACCTCTGTCCGAGTGAGAA
The DNA here is from genome assembly GCF_040938575.1 of Ambystoma mexicanum. Taxonomy (NCBI): domain Eukaryota; kingdom Metazoa; phylum Chordata; class Amphibia; order Caudata; family Ambystomatidae; genus Ambystoma; species Ambystoma mexicanum. Next base: position 723,646,027 of record NC_090932.1, read on the forward strand.
TGGTGCAGTCTTTGTCATCCTCTGTGGACAATTCGTCAACTCTAGCATCTCCTTCTCTTCGAGACTGCAGGCTGTCCTCCAGCTACCCAGGCAACATCTCTTCTTTCCTCCCCGCCAGGGTCTGAGGCTTTGCTAGTGGAGGCTTAGGGGGATATAGCCCTGGGTCATTTGGTTGTAGCCCCTGGATAGAAGCTCAGGGCATACAACCAAAAGGCTAGCTAGCCCTGGGTCCGGACAGTCCCGACATTAGCGTATCCCCGGATCTTTTCCAGACCTAGCAACACCCACCTCCTCAACCCACTGCGGGCCGGCGTAGCCTCTTTGAGCCTACTTGATCACCTTAGCTAAGGGACTAGCCTCTTTCTTTTATTTAACTATTGGTACTCCATTCCTCCTACTCCCTCTTCTCTTGTGACCCCGTCCTTTGATGTTACTTCCTCCTTCCATGATGTTACTGCCACCTCATTTTTTGATAATATGACTACTGCCTCCTTTTGTAATTGTTTCCTCCTCAGATGTTATGCCTGCCTCCTACTACTTCGAGGCCACCACCTTCTCTGATGTTACTTCCACCTCCTCGTATACTACTCCCTCCTATGATATTACTATTTCCTCTTCCTCTATTGAATCCACCTCTCAGATTGAGTGCCTCCTAAACACTCCTCTTATCACACTCCAATACTTTAGCACTACTCACGATTGCCTTTTCCAACAACCGAGACTGCTTTGCTGGAGCAGGCTGTTTTAAAGTGTGTTTCCACCTCTGCTGAGCAGGTCTTCAAGTGGGGGTCTGGAGATGTGGCTGTTAATTTAGTGATAGCAGTTGTTGATAATCCTCCCTGTGTCCACCTGAAGCTGTTTTGGGCTCAAGGGGCTGTGCCAAGTCTATAATTAGCCTATCCACCATCTTGAATTGCAATCTTTCCCCCTGGCCCTCATTAGTACTGACTAGCTCTCTGATGTTTCCAGTATGTGCTTTCAGGGCTACAAATACACTGGGGAAGCATTTGCACTCCTTTGTTTCACTGAGCATATGGGGAAGTAACAACATCATGTCCCTGGTGGGAGAATCTCTAGCCATTAAACAATGCCACTGAAACTCTTCTGCCCTCCTTGAACTCTCAGGTTTTGGGAAGTTAAAAACAAACAACTTCGTATGACGGGACTGCAGAGTTCACTTCAATACATATATTTACTATTAAAAAGGTGATGTGGTGAATAAACAGGTCAAAACAGAAATACAGGCCAAGCTAAGTATCTCTGTTTTGAGACAATGTGATAAATTGGATAAATGGGGCACTGGAAACACAACTCTTCATCTGATTTAGGACAACACAGATTATGGTGAGAAAGAGATTCCTCCATCCTTTGTGCCCCTTCTGCCCAAAGGTTCTCCCTATAACTCAATTTGAGTTTTAGGGTTACTGCGCCCTTTTTATCTGTCCTTCTTGAAGTCTTTTCTTCATTGGATTCTGAGTATCAGGGTTTTAGGGGTTCCTGTGTCCTTTTTCTTTGTGCTTCTTTGAGTTTTGCCTCCTTTAGATCTCAGTTCCAATTTCATGGTATTCCTGCACCCTGCTTCTTTGGTCTTCTACTTTTCTCAAGTCCTTTTCTCCTAGCACCAGGTTCAAGTGGCTTCACACCATTATTTTTTCTGTTTAGCCCTTTTTAAAGAAGCAACAGAGCTTGATTCTGCTGGATGCTCTAGAACTTTTAAAAAGGTCTCCCTCAACTTTTCTAGAGTCCGGACTCTCTCCCTCTTCATCACCTCCCTACTCCTGCACTTCACCTTCTCTTTGTTGCCACTTAACCCCCACCCCCAGTGTCAGGGTTCCATGTAATAATGTCCCCACAAAAATGTCCCATGACAAGAAAGTCACAGTTTTTTGCGGAGACATTATTACATTGAACATGCGGGGGACAACCCCGCAAAGCCTGATTTATTTATTTTTTACAAGGGGAGCAGGGAACATCCCCGCAACCCATCCCCATATGTAATGTCACCATATATAATGTCGCCGATGGCTTTTCGCAATGACATTATGTATGGGGACATTATTACCTGATACCAGTGTCGGATTGAAATCTTCAGATTAGTATCTCATCCCTATCTCCTTTCTTCGGTCAAGCATGTCCTTTTCTGCCATTAGTATCTCATCCCTATCTCCTTTCTTCGGTCAAGCATGTCCTTTTCTGCCTTACCAGTCTTACTCACTGGGTTCTTTCCTTCTTGCAGCAGATTTTCTCATACCACTGACTACTGATGCTAAAATACCAGTAGCCCTAGCATTCACCTACATCACTGCTTTAAACTCACTCATTCAACTCCCTGAGGCTCTCCACTGTCCATCCCTCTGGTGTTCTCCTCCTTCAACTCCTGATGTTCTCCTCTCTTCACTTGTGGATGTTCTAGCCCTTCAACCTCTGATGCTCTCCTGATGTTTTCCACCTTTTGACTCATGATGCTGTCCTCCCTTCAACCCCTGGTCTTCCCTCTCACCCTCGGGTCTCCAAACTCCTCCGAAAAACTTATCTCACACATCCTTCAAATGTATTCCTCTCAAACCATATCCAAACTTTTTCTTTGTTCTTCATCCTCTATAGAAACTACTTCCACTATCTCCCACCTCCTCCAGATTCTCCCATTTCACTCCAGCCTCGTCCAAAACACCTGCACGCATCTCCTACTCCAAACAACCACACTGCTGGACTAAGCCTCTGGGCTTAAATATCTCTGCAGCCCCTCACCTAGAGTTGTGTTTCCAGTAAGGGTCTGCACGTGTGAAAGTGAATGGGTGTGGGGCTCTGATTGGCTGGTCTTTATTGGCTAATTTGTGTTTGTTTCATGATTTTTGGGCTGGACCAAATCTTTAAGGGATGTTCCAACCCCTTGGATTCTCCTGAAACCCCCTGCACAGCCCCTGACTTTCTCATGCTATGTCCTTAGCATGGAGAAGGAATGGAGTGTGTAATTGAGTTTGCTGAGCAGAGGGAAGCAGAGGGAAGCATGTTTAAATTCACTTTGAGCTCCCGGCTTGATCTTGTTGACTCTGCACTACCAGGACCCAAATGTGGCCCTAATCTGCCAAATGGACCTTGAGCACAAAGGCTACCAGAAACTATTGTCTACCTGATGTTTGTGGGTGTCCACTCTATGGACAGATGTCTGAGTGGGGATGATTGGCAAGTGCTGAAAAATCTGTTCACCTGTTCCGGTGTTCAGCTCTCTCAAGGAGGCAATGTTTGTGATTTTCTCTGCTCTAGCTCCAAATTAACTATTTTGCTTTGGGAATGGAGAGAGCATAATCTCACTGGTTTCCTATATTTCTAGCTTGCCAGGTACAGGGACGCTTCCTCTTAAAGGGGGAGCATGTTTGGTTCCCTCCCTTTAAGGACAGTTTACTAAACCTCAGCTGGTCTGCTTTCTCACGGTAAAGGGCTGTCTATCTTAAAGGGATAGTATCCTTTACTTCCAAATGGTTACCCACATTTCTGGAGACTTAGAGGGATGTTTCCTTCTGTTGGTGTAGAGTCCTCGTGAATATAAGATTTGGGTTTGACCAAAGGCACCCATATTTTCGCCAGGAGACTGGACCTAAGTCGTAGTGACCAGGGATCATTCTCATACGACTTGTGGGGTAATCATCCACTTCTTCTGGAGGCTGCAGGCCCTCGTGGTCGCCTTACTAGATGTCCCTAGATTCAGACTTGGAACATTGTCACAGCACATTTAGTTTAGTAATGTCAACCTTTGTACGTAATACTCCATTACATTGTTTAATTTTAATTTGTCCACAAAGTGACTTACCTTCTGTTAAAAGGTCCATTGAGTTAAGTTCCTGTTGGAGAAACCTATGAAATAGTAATGAAAAAGGTTTGCTAAAGAGATGCCATTGTTAAGTTGTCCTAACAAAAACTATCAGTGTAAAATAATTGCTAAATGGGACGTTGTTGTTGCATTGAAAAAGAACAAAACCTCAAAACACTGTTCTGCACTGCTCATGGTACCACCCATGAGATCACAAATTTTGTCGTCCATGACATCATTGATGTCATCCCAAATGATTGCATCTATGTTATCACTAATGCCATCAATTATGACATCATTGAAGGGGACACACTTTGCAACAAACAATTGGTGTTGTATGTATTCAAGAAATATTACTTGGCAACCATAACATGTGCAAGAATGAACAGCCTCAGAGAGTATGTAGCTATAACAGAATGGAACCATTTCCTTGTGGGAAAGTAAAATGAAGTATGGTACCTGGAGAAGTAGGTCACCAGCACTGTACACATTTACCATAGAAAGATATCAAGCCCAACTAAAAGCCTCCAAATTCCATTCAATGAGCCTTGGTGCTTCAATACAGCCCACAGGCAGTGCCCACAGAGACAATTTGCAATCTACAAGAGACATGCCCTAACTTGGATATAGAGTAACTGCAATAGCATTGCATCAGAGGGCAACTTTAAAACCCCTTGCCCTAGGCAATATCCAACTCGAAGAGTGTTAAACTTAAAAACGTGTTAAGTGCATACATGTATATATGCTCTGGCTACCAAACAGAACTTCAGGATACATGACAACATATGTATTGTTTGCTTTGTGCTACTTTCTCTGCAGAGTGTTTACCCATATTATTGACAGATGACACCATTTGTGATATGTATGATGATGCCATGGGTGGCGTCAGTAACAGTGCAGGGCGGTGTAAGAATGCATTTCTAAACTCTGGCCTGGTGGACAGAGGTTTAGGAGGCCACCCTTGTTGGATAACAGGAATTACTTCTGGGAGCTGAAGCCACACCAATCAAGGCAACATGGAGAGTGGTCAAGGCTTACTCTCAGGAGAGGTGAGTGGGGTCAGAGATCCACAATATTTCCACATCATAAAACACCAAGAATTATACTCATACAGCTAGTTATACAATATTCTATTTATTATAGGCCCAGGACAGCACATGAAATATGAATAAATGCAGGTAAATTATCACACAGCACTATCTACTACAGAACATGTATACAGTCACATTTATCAGTGCACATAAATTGTTTACTTCACTATTACCAGACAAGAAACATGGTAAGTAATTTAGTTAGCACTACCACTCTTCAGAAATTACAATCTTCACTTTAAAAGTCCAGCCCTAAAATGGATGGAGCCTTGTGCCCAATGTTCAATGTGTGCTTAAAAGCACACAGGAATGCGTAAAGGTCTCAAAGCTTCAATACTTTCCGGAGACCTGGAAAAGTTAGGAGAAGTGCTCTGAAGATGTGAGTGAGGATTCAAAAGTTAGGTAAGGGTCTGTTATTGCTAATAAAACTGTTCCCAGCTTAGAGATAGCTTTAGACAGTAAGTACTACCCAAGCCAAATAGTGTTAAACCCTAGTCCAAGAGAGACAGATTTGGCTGGTCACAGGAGCTGCGGCACTCGGTTCTGGAGGAAGAATACGAAAGACACCACTGCAGCATGTCTCAGGACACTGGAACTGACACAGGAAACTACTCTTCTGCGACTGTCTCCGCGGGATTGAGCTAGCACGTTCTGATGGCGGTAGCCCAAAGTCGTGCTAGACAGCCCACTGGATGGCCCAGGGACACTTCTGAACAGGCTCACTTACAGAGTTAACAGATGACATTGAGAATGGTTGGTGCCACCACTCCAAAGGGTTGACGCACCAATGTAGGCCTTTGGTGATCAGTCGCCAAGCAAGACTTCTCACGGACAGCAGCAGGATTTGGTTTCCTGGCTTCGTCAAGTGTGTCTCAAGATTGTCCTTATGCTCAGCTTCTCAGGATACTTGGCTCCTTCTTCAGATTTCCTGGAATGGCTGCACAGCTCCTCTTCTTACCCAAAGTTAAGTGAGTGCTTGGAATCAGCCCTCCAATGGCAAGATATTCCCCACACATGCACACCAGCAGTGGTCCAATTAGGGACCGCTATGGGTCAATCAGAGACCACTATGGGTCACATGCTTGCATGCATACCAGACTTTCAGGAGCCAGGTAGTGAATTAGGACCAGACAGTCCCAGCCCACTTCCTGGCTCCTCTGACATATGCTTTGCACTAGTCTGCAAAACCTTTGTGTTTCCCAGGCAAGTGCAGGGCCATACAAGGATTTTCCTGATCTTAAAGGGCAGGAAGAAGGCAAAAACACAAGACGGGCAGGTACAAACAAAAACCTTGTGGCATGCCCACTGTATGACACTAGATACAGCTGGTAACCAAATGCAGTAAACGCAGTGAGGCAAACCAAAAACATCAGTAAAAGTAAAAAAAAGTAACTGCAGCCACCAGTTTGTCCTTTAGCACATTTTAGGTACCTAAACAAATCCCTTGGGTGCAGTCTAGGGTCACACAAAAAGAAACCTTATTGGACTGCATTGGAAGATGCATTGTGCAATGATAAAATGTTACCCAAACAGGCAGCAAAGTAACAAGACTAAGGGAAATATAGTTTCCCCATACTGACATCCTGAAGGACTAGTCAGTTTCCTCAGTAAAAGCTCAATGGAGTGAAGGTGAAGGTTTCACTGCACTGTAAAAAGTCAGGACAGTGTGCGAAACAAAAGCAAAACTTTCAGGGGTGCATAGAATATGGAGAAGTGGCTTCTAGAGAAACTTTCCTAACAGGCGTTGGCAGAGTCCGAGTTCCTAGTCAGAATAGTAAACAATAACGTGCAACTTTTTAGTGTTTTGCAGGATTTGTCACTGATATTATATAATTGTTTCCAACAGCAAGTTCACCATAAATTCCCTTTAACACAGTTTATATATGGCTACATATGTGCGATCTTAGGAAGAAGGGGGTGTAAGAGGCAATAATCTATGATTGACAACCAGTATATTCATTCACGCACTCAAGACACTGTACATGGACAAAATGACTACAAAAAACTAAGGCCTGCATGAATCATGCAATGTTAGTGTTACAGAGATAAAATGGACAGTCCTCTAGGATATTTCAAACACAGTGGCAATGATGGGCAGCTGTTGCTTTCACTGGTAGCTTGCATAGCCAGTACATTTTCTTTTTGCAGCTGCCTTTCTACTCCTTCGCAGAAAAGCTTGTGCTATTCATAGATTTGAAAGGTCAATTGAAAGATTTCAAAGGGCCCAATCTAAGGAATCCTTTTGTAAATTTAGGGTTCGGCTTTGCACAGAAAAATATATATGCCCGTTCACAAACGCTCACGCACACACACAGCCACAAGTTGAACAGCGCAGGAAGTGGCAGTACAAAATTCATACACATAAAATGAGAACAAGACGAGAAACAGTTGATGACTAATTAAACTTAGACAAGCAAACTAAATGTTGGTAGGGGGAAAAATGCCTACCTGCCAGTGCATCGCCATTTGAACGCCTAATGGAGATATGTCCCCCTTGGAACGCCAGACTGTATATGTCCTTGGTGCAGACATCTGACACGATCCATCCTGCATTGAAACAAGAATTCATTCCATCTTGGAGCATGAAAAATAAACAATGCTGAAAACTGGAAAACAACAAGCACTGCCACACCCAAGTCCCTCAAACCTACACTCACACACACTTATACACAATGGGCCTTATTACAAGGTCGGCGGTAACCTGCCGGTGCTACCTTCAGGTTGCCGCCGACCTTGTAACTCTGTTCCGCCACCTGAGATCCTGGTGCCACTGGGACATTACAAGTCCCGGTGGCCCGGGATGTCAGGTGGCGGAAAGTGTAAGTCCCCATTCCTGTGGAATCCCATAGGACTCCATGGGAATGGGGACACGGAAGCACCGGCACCGTTGCTAACGGTGCATAAAAGAAAACCATGCCTGCGGTGTCCGGTGCTGCCAGCAGGTCAGACCTGCAGCTCCCTGCAGACATTCTCGTAGTCTGGCGGTCGGGCAAGGGGGCCGGTACGTTTCTACCGGCACCCTTATTTCCAGAATGACAGACTTGGAATGAGATCCAATGTCTCTTATAGGTGCCATGTGATGAGTGGGGGGCATAAACAGACAAGGCACTGGAAATGCCTTTACACAAGTTTCTATTTACACAGATCCTGAAAGTCAACTAGTGAACAACAACAAAAGAAGACAGTAACAAAAAACAATAGGCCTCATTATAAATTTGCTGGTCCGCTAGTAACGGCGCCGGTGAGCTACCGGCGCCATTACTACTGGACAGGCAAACTACGAGTTGTGCTTGCGGGTGCCTTTCTGCCCGCCAGGTCTGACCTGGCAGGCAGAGCAGCACCCGTAACCACAACTCGTCGGATACACCGGCACCATTAATGAATGGTGCTGGTGCATCCAACCTCCCCATTGAGCCCTATCGGGCCCTATCGGGCTCAATGGGAATGGGGAGTAATAAATACCAGCACCCAGCAATGGGGATGGACCAGGTCTGCCGGGGTCGGAATGCCCCTGTACGTCCCCATTGCCGGGTGCCGGTAATTTCAGGAGACTAGATGATAGGGGGTGTATGCTGAGGAAAATAATTTCACGAGTTTGGTGGCAGCCATGCCAGTTTTACCGATTTTACCGGCACGGCTACCGCCAAACTCGTAATGAGGCCCTCTGTTGTGATACAATCTCACCTCATTGCGGGTTTCCAGGTTTCACAAACCCTGTTTGTCTCCTAGTCGTACTCCCGGGTTTATGGATTGCCTGCACCCTTCTCAGACTTTCGAAGCAGGTTTATGAGGGATCACTATCATGATGGATGACTTTCCTCTGCATATGCCCCCATCGTCTAGTCTCCTCCACCAACTGGTAGTACAACTTTTCCTCAGGATGGACTTGCAGCCAAGACAACCCCATGGTTCCCTATTTGGTGTCTCATTGCTTTTCCTTCTTTCAGCCTCTCTTAACATTATCTAGCTTTCATGTTCCCCACTCATTCCTTCTCCCGCTTCTAGTACCTGTCTTGCGCCAACCAGGCCCCCTAATTTCTTCCTTGTGTGGCTGCTTACCGATTCCTATGGTTAATATTTCCTGAGGTAATTACAACCAAACTCCAGATCTCTTTCCCCAAGCTTCTTTCTCTCTACAGCTTCCCAAGCTGATGTTCTCTTGCACCATTCTTCTCTTGCTTTCAAGCGCTCTTTGCCTGATGTTCTGCATCACCAATATCCTCTCTCTGGCTGAGATCCAGACATGCTGTTATGTATCAACGTGACGGGGAGTCAATGCTAGAGAAATTGTGCTTCAAAAATACAGCAAAAATATGGTCTTTGTTGAAAGAATCAGGGCGCAGAGTACACCTGGTGCATCAAATGAATCCCATTCCACAAGAGGTATGGGCTTCATATTATAAAACTTTATATACAAATACAGATGAAAAGCCCCCAGATAGCATCAACACCTATGGTGATCGGGAAGATTTAGAATTTTATGTTGATGATATCTTGTTCTATATAATGAAGCTCTCGACATCAAGAGCTCCTGGCCCTGATGGCCTCTCTAACCTTATGATTAAAAAACATCCCGGTGCATGGGCGCAGATATTTTTCACAATCTTTAATCATACTCTAAGAACTCGTATGATTCCTCCATCTTGGAGAAAATCAATAACAATTCCAATATATAAGAAGGGTGATAATACAGACCCCCCGGAATTATAGACCGATATCACTGTTAGATATACCGGGCAAACTTTTTCCTAGGCTGTTGTTGAGAGATCTGAATGTGTGGCTGAATAAATCTAAAATTCGAGACCCAAATCAAACCGGATTTATGCCTGGAATGGGTATTTCCATTGACTTAAATATCCTTGAAATTATCAAAAAGCAAGAGGAAGTCAAGAAACAGCCATTATATATGGCCTTTATTGATTTCGCAACTGCGTTCGATTCTGTGTGTCGAAAATTACTAATCAGAAAATTAAGAGTGGCAGAATGCCCGAACTATTTGATTTTTTGGATCAATGAATTACATTCTGAAACAACTGTTCAAATAAGACTGGTGCTAGATGGACTTTATCCAATCCAATTGTAACGCTACGAGGACTAAAACAGGGATGTATACTGGCCAGCACGCTGTTTAATTTTTTTATTTCTGAAGTGCAGCATACCTTCATGTCGATAATTTATGATGCCCCTCGTATAGGGGGCAAAGCTGTTACTTGATTATTTTACGCTGATGATTTAGTGTTATTGGCGAAGACTCTGAGGGGACTGCGTTCACTGTTGTTCGCGTTGACCGTTTTTGCAGATGCAAATTTGTTAAAGATAAACTAGGAAAAATGTAAAATAATGAAATGTGATCTAAAAAAGAAGGCTGCAAATAGGAAAGAGGTTTGGTCTATACAAAATGTGATCATCAATACTGTTTCTGAATATAAATATCTAGGTTTTCAAATAAGCAATGATCCAAATGATAAACCTTATCACAGAGAGTTGGATTGTAAAGTGAGAACAGGTATAGCACAAGCAAAAATCATACAAGCAAAGTATGGAAAATGTTCAGTGTCCCCGGCTATGATTTTTTATAAACAAAAAATAGTACCTATATTGACTTACGGTTCTGAAACCAAAAATGTCATATCTGAACAAAGGTGGCTAAGAATGGAAGGTCGTTTTTGGAAAGCTATATGTGGTCTACCCAGATCTGTTTCTATGTGTCTGGTCCGACATGAGTTAGGGTTGATATCCCTGTATGCCATGTATTTATGGAAGAGTCTTTCTTTGTACAGGAAATATTTGATGGTGACAGACATAAATTCCATAATGTATACTATGGGAAATACATGTTGGAATCTGACAACAAAAAGATTGTTAGCTGCCGTAAATCCATTGAGGTAATTATGGACGAAGCAGGGATCGACAATATCGACAATGTCCTTGTTACTAACCCTCAGAGAGCTAAAAAAAATTGTGGCTCATGGACTGGATCAATACTAGAAATGCGTGTATGAAATTGAAAATATTTACCAAACAACCTTACTGTACCAAAGAACTTAACAAAGTAGAACAGTATTTATTATTGTTTCCAGATCCTAAATCCAGATTGTCATATATGAGAATTAGACTCAATATTTGTGCTACTAATGAAGTACGGTGTATGAGAAAATTATCTGATAATGATAACTGTAGATTCAGCCAACAAAGGGTAGAAACAGAGACACTGGAACATCTGGTAGCGGTATGTCGAGCTTTGTATGAGGAAAGATCACTGTATTTCAAGCATTTGTTTAAAAGACGTTTTATGACAGATCCAGAAATTCTATGGGCTGAGTTGTATAACAGTCAAAATTCTAAAATGAATATAGCGATGACCAGGTTTTTACAAACACTAAATATTGAGGAATAATTGGTGGTGATTGATTTTCTAAATTTTTATTTGATTTTTGCATATCTTTGAAAGATTTTTATCTTTAGAAAATAAATCATATGTCTATTCTAGCTGTACAATCATTTTGGAGAAATCAGTGAAAGAATGTAAACATACTGAGTTTAGTGAGTGATGAAACAATTTGTCTGATCTCCTTTTAGTATTCTTGACTTCTTTCTTTTTTATAACTGAACAACATTTTTTTAGAGAAACTATATGCACCGTTTACTAATTTGAAAAGTGTTAAGTTATGTATTTATGTTTTTCTGTTTGGGTTTTGTAATTATGTATTCTATGGCATATTGTTTTTGTTCTGTTTTGTTATTATGTCTATTAACTCTGACAGGCTGTTTTTCAGCCATAACAAATAAAAAAAATTTAAAAAATAATAATATCCTCTATCGTTCCAACCTCCTCCTTCTGATGTTCTCCACCACCAACCACACTTCTCTTTCCAAAACTCCTGCTTCTGATGTTCTCCACCACCAACCACGCTTCTCTTTCCAACCTCTTCCTTCTGATGTTCTCCACCAGCAACCACGCTTCTCTTTCTAACCTCCCCCTTCTGATTTTCTCCACCACCAACCACACTTCTCTTTCCAAAACCACTCCTCACAACCCTCCAGCTGCCCAACTACCTTCTTCTTCCCTTCCATGGCCAGCCTCCTATAACGTTTCTCAACACTAGGTATTTCAGGGAGTGCGAGGTAGGTCTCTTCCACCAACCTCTCGAACTGTCTTTTTAAAACTCAGACACCAACTAACAGAGAGCCCGAGTTTATTAGGGAGCTGACCCTCTTCCTGAGTGACGGCCTACAGTATTAGTGATTCACTGTGATTGGTTACTGAATTCACCTTGTTCAAATGCCTGAGGAGATTGGACAAAGCCTTTATTAGACATGTCTGCAATCTTGGATTCCACTCTCAGTGTCTGGCTGGTCTGTTGGGATGTGTAAAAAAAAATGTGCAGCTCATTTGCTTTTCCAGTGAGCTCCTTAGGGGCTGTGATATGTTTTAAAAGGCTAGTCAAGACGATGGCTAATAAAGGAAACAACCACACCCAGAAGACCCGCAACGCTATATCACTCGCATTAAAATCTCGTTTGGCAAGTGAATGCTTGTGGCATGAGGTATACCAGCAGCATTGTTTCATGCTGTCAGCAACTTGCGGACCACCTGGAGATGCTTTCCTGGCAGTTTGCAAAACCTGCTCTGGCGTGCGATATTGGTAGAAATTCTCCTGCAACATATCCAAATCTCTACCCAGATCTCTGGTCAGCATAGCATCCACTTTTTGGTTAGTAACTGAATTGCAAATGAACTTGGGAGTTGTTACTTCACCTCTGAGACTTTGCCTCTGGCGATTCTGAGCAGTAAGCTTCCACATTTAGGAAGGGGCAACTCCCTTAGAATTAGACAGATTTGGCAGCCCACCCTGAAGAAGGATTAAATATATATATATATATATATATATATATATATATATATATATATATATATATATATATATATATATATATATATATATAGAGAGAGAGAGAGGGCCAATAACCTTGAGTATATGAAATGTTATGTGACGTGTGAAGCTGCAACACTGGAGGCATTTCTGGAAGGTTTTGCAATGATTGAGAAGTTTTGTGGCAGAATTCGTATCGCCTGTGATTAGACGATCACATCCTGCCACATTCTGGCGCAATAGTTACCAACTCTGACCTTTTCCTCACACAACATGCAGCGTCCCACCTTGCAATTAACCAGTTCAGACGAGTGGCAGGTTGTTCCTCAGCTCTTCCATCATGGCGGGTCAAGAGCTTAATAATTTGGGTATGTGCAACTGTGCCTGTGAAGTGGGGAGCGGGTAACGCCGGTGGGGCTGCTCTCCACAGTCTCTGAGGAGGGTTCTGGCACCTCTTCTATGGTTACATCACTCATAGCAATGTGACAGGACAGGCTAAATCGACACCTATAATATCTATTTCTGGGCAGAGTCTCAGCTGCACCGTCTAGCTGCATGCGCTGCCAAAGTTGAGCTGTAGATCAACTCTAAAGAAATACACATTGCCCAGCAGTTCTAAAATCAGGCTTCATAGTACTCATTCAACACAATTTCATAACTATATTATAGCAAGAAAAACACAATTGGGGGTCTGACAGGGCCAGAAACAACCACCAACCCGAACGAGAAGACTCTGGGCCGCCATCATCCTTGTCAGTGTCAGCTTCCCATTAAGAAGTGTATTACTATTAGCACACACCGGGGCTCTATCGGGTCTAGTAATAGTTTTAAAATTGTTGTTGGGTTTTTTTGCACAGGAGATGGGCGCATGCTCAGTCTACAGGGGAAAAACACAAAACAACTATGGCCACCAGAATAGCAAATAGAAAAGGGAGTAAACCATTTTCTAATTTCATGGCAGGAGACTGTGACGTTGTGGGATTGGGACAGGAGGAGAGGAGCGGGTAAGTGAGTTTGGAAGGGGTTGCAAGGAATAAAAGTGGGAGCCTGCGAGGAATGTGAAAGGGAAGGGCAGGGGATACCCAGGGGTATGGAACAGGCAAGGCGCTCAGGTCGAAGAGAGAAAGTGGGCGTTTAGTGTGGGAATCAGCCCGCGTTTCCAGCCGCCTGATTACTCAGTGCCTCTCTGCTGGGTCTAATTACATTTTCTATATTTAGTTATAGTAATTTGTTAATAATTGGAACATTTTAATTGGTTTAATTTATTGTAAAAATGTTCTACTTTAATTTGAGTTTTGATTATTATGATTTGTTTTTCAGTTCGTTCCTGTGACCCATTGGGAATGCCTCCTCTCTAAAATGGAGGTTGTAATGTCTAAGAGCCTATGGGTGCACATCGAACATCGTCCATCTTCCATGTCATTGCTGTAAAGCAGTCTCTAGTTACATTGGACATTGTGCAAAATACTATAATAAAAAAATATCAGTCCGTTACAAAAGTGTTCTGTTTGAAAATAAGGGCAGTTGCATATGCTCTGTGTCTTGACGTTTTATTTTGAGTCACAACATAACCTTGAAGGAAGACCGTCTGAGATCTGTTTGCATAGATTCTTTCCTGGGAAACCTTCTAATTAAAGGTGGTTGCAAATCTCACACTTAGGAAGCTGAGTCCCTCGCTGAGCAGAAACACCCAAATGTCTTGTGATTAACTATTTCTACCTTAGCATATCATGGGAAGGTTGCTGAACAGCGAAGAGGGATTACTGACTGCAAACATGGATGGCAATAATAAGCAATGGCACAATGAAAACAAGTGAACAAACTGTACTGGTGGCCATGATGGATGGGGAGCTTTGATTAGGGACCAAATGTCCCAGAAAGTGTTGTCATGAAGGATTAGGGAAGTTCTCACATGGCGCACAAAGGGGGAGAGGTGTTCTAGGAGTCATTAAGGCAGTGTGCAGGGGAAGTTGCAGCACTAAGGTGCACAAATCAACGTACCATGCAACATGAGACAAAAGAAGCTCTTAAAAGCAACATTATACAACTCTCTGCAACGCAATTTCGGAGACAATCACAGCCTTCAGCATGCAGCACTCTTTCTGCTTCTACATTGTGCTGAAATAGTTCTGACCAAGGCTTAAAGGACTCTCTAGCTCAGAGGTCGACAAACGGTCAATCGCGGGCGACTAGTCCTGCGCTGGAAATACTGAAAAAGAAACACAAATTATTCAATGCGGTTATTTTTCTTGATCAGTGTGGCGCTGCCCGATGACGGGCGCGCACGCGGCGGCGTGACGTTGCACGCCGTCGCATGCAGTTTAAATAAACGGGGCGTTTCCTGGCCGCGGCAGAGTGACCGGGAAGCCCGAACCAAGACGGACGTGTCGGTCCATGTTCTTGGGGCCGGGGCTTGCGGCGAAGTGAGCGGGGGGGCGCCAGTCACCCTCAACAGTGGCGACGAGTGGGGGTAACGATGCCCGGGCCCGGCAGTGACACTTTGAACAATTTTTCTCGCCGGAACGAGGTCGAAGGACAGACTTCGTTTCATGCCGCGGGTAGTGCGTTTGCCCACGCGGCTGGCGGCCATTTTGTGTAACGGCTGTAGGACTTCAAGGAGCTCCGGTTTGGGCCCTGAAACGACCCCAGGCCTAATTTTTGGACGTTTCAGTAGCTAACAGCTACATCTACACGGAGGTGTGCATGTTTGGTGCATTAACTTAATTTTGGGTTTACTACGTCGAGTGGAAGCTAGGAGAAGGCCTATCTTGACTGGGCCTGCTGCATCCAGTCACTATCCTGCTACTAATTTTTGGAAAACCGAAAGGCATCCTGCTTTTTCGTCCCCTTCATCATCATCCTGGTGAACCCATCTGTCTTTATCCTCTTCATCATCGCAGAGGTGGCAGGACTCACTGCATCCTGGGGTGGTCCATGCTGAGAGTCACTGTGGGCTGAAGACTTGAGTTGCGGCCCCGATCAGCCTCATGGGGGTGCCTGTGCACTCAAGCTCATGAGTGACACCGAAGACCAGGAAGGAGCACACGGTGTGGCGGCGCAGTTTCATCCTCGTGCACCAGTGGCCCCACAGGGTCTTCTACCCTGATGCAGCAACCAGTAGCTCCAGGAGACGGTCAGGCGGCGGTTCCCGCCCTTCAGCCCCCAGTTCAACCTGCTGTTGCTCCGGGTGCTCAGCTGGCAGCGCCTGCCATGGCGCAGGTGCGTGCGCATGCTGCCCTGCAGCCCATCCCCGAATTTGATGTGTCGGGCTCACCATCCAACCTGGGGCCCCGATGGAGAAGGTGGGTGGACCGCCTGGACATGTATTTCAGGGCTGCGCAAGTAGTGGATGATGACACCAAGCTGGCCACGATGTTGTACTCGGCAGGGCCCTCTGTCCAGGAGATTTTCGAATCTTTGCCACAAGGGAATGGAACCTATGATCATGCAAAGGCCGTCCTCCAGGCATACTTTGTACCCCTGGCCAACGTGGACTATGAGCGATTTGTGATGCTCTCTGCCAAGCAAAAGGATGATGAGACTCTAGACACGTTCTACGGGCGCCTGAGGCGTCTGTCACTCGCCTGCGCCTAGGGCGATGCGGAGGACATGATCAGGACCATGCTCATCCAGGCGTGCTCATCAGGCAAGCTCAGGCGCCAAGTCCTGAGGGAGCCGGGAATAACGCTCCAGCGCATCCTTGAGCTGGGAAGGAGCCACGAGGTGTCAGAGGCGAGAGCGGCAAGAATGGAGGCCGGGTCACGCCCCATAAAGACTGAAGAGATCTGCGCGATGTGGCGAGGGGGAAGAGGTGCTAGGAGGTATGGCGGTGGCACACGGGACAGAGCTGGGAGGGCAGGAGAGATTTGCAAAAAATGCGGATACGACCTGCCTCACCCAGCGGAGTGCCCTGCAGCTGGAAATACATGTGGACAATGCGGCCTGCCAGACCACTTCTCAAGGGTGTGTAGGGCGGCTTTGCCGGTGCTGGTGCCAAGGGGTCAGGGCCGAGCAGTCGCCACTCGCCAGGGTCGGCCATCCAATGTTGCCCAGGTAGACCAGGGCGAGGAAGAAGCTCAGGCGGAAGAAGCAGAGGAGGAAGATGAAGAGAACATTTTCTTCGTATCAAGTGTGGACCTCCTAAGAGGCAGACATCGATGACAACCCAGATGCGTGGTTGAGGTGAACCAGTCTCCGGTCCCTGTACTCGTGGACACAGGGGCATCGGTGAACGTCATGGCCCGAGAACATTACAACGCCATGGATCGGCCGCCCAGGCTGGTCACGCCAAAGGCCCGCATCTTTGCGTTTGGTGGCATGGAGCCCATCCCTCTGGACGGGGCCTTTGTGGCAAAAGTGGAACACGATGGCTCCCACATCACAGCCCGCTTCTACGTGACGCCAGTGAGTAAGAACACCTTGCTAAGTTGTGCAGCGGCGGAGGCTCTCGGCATCGTAAGCTTTGCGTACTCCGTCTACCTGGAGGACATTAATGACTTGCTAGAGAAGCATCAGGCCCTATTCAAGGGGATTGGACAGATGGTCGGAGAGCCGGTACGGCTGCACATAGACGAGTCGGTACAGCCGGTGGCCCTCAAACATCGGAGAGTACCTTTCCACCTCCGTGAGTAGGTAGATAAAGAACTGGACAGCCTTGTCGATCTAGATATCATCAAGAAGGTGGAGGGACCGACTCCCTGGGTGTCCCCCATAGTGGTGGCAAGGAAACTCAAGCAACCGGGGGCAGTCAGAATCTGCATAGACATGAGAATCCCCAACAGGGCCATCAGGAGAGAGAGGCACCTCACACTGACACTGGATGACATCATTGCGGAGGTGCAGGGTGCTAGATTCTTCTCAAAGCTAGACCTCAGGGCCAGATATCATCAGGTTGTCCTCCACCCCGACTCAAGGTACATTACCACCTTCACCACGCACCGGGGACTGTATCGCTACAAGAGGTTGAGTTTTGGGGTGTCCTCGGCCGCGGAAGTATTCCAGCATATCATTCGGGGTGCCCTGGCCGACCTTGAGGGTGTCCTAAACATAAGCGACGACATTCTGGTCTTCGCGAGGACCGAGGTGGCCCACCTGAGGCGTCTGGCGAAAACCTTCGAGAGGCTGCAGTCGCTGGGACTCACACTACATAAGGAGAAGTGCGAATTTCTGCGCCCCTCCCTGGAGTTCTTCGGGTTTGTGTTCAAGGAAGGGGGGGTGTCGCCTGACCCCAGGAAGGTACTGGACATACAGAAGGCCCAACCACCGGAATCTGTGTCGGAGGTGCAAAGCTTTTTGGGCATGGTCACTTACTGTGGCCGGTTCATCAAGAACCTGGCGTCCAGATCTGAGCCCCTCCGAGCCCTGACAAGGAAGAACACTGTCTGGAATTAGGGTCCGCTGGAACAGGCGGCCTTCGATGACATTAGGGGCGCCCTCACGGCCGAGGACACGATGTCATTCTTCGATCCTGCCCTACCATCGGAAATCATCGTCGATGCTAGCCCATTCGGTCTGGGGGCAGTGCTGACTCAGATTGACCGTGATGGCGGCGTCCGGCCAGTCGCATATGCCAGCAAGGCGCTGTCAGACGCCGAACAACGCTACTCGCAGATTGAGCGCGAGGCTCTGGCTGTGCTATGGGGATGCTGCCATTTCCGGCTCTATGTACTTGGACGCCCGGTGACGGTGGTCACCGACCACAAACCGCTGCTGCCGATCCTAGCGGGGTCGTCATCCAAACCGCCGTCACGCATTGAGAGGTGGATGCTGGCTCTTCTAGAGTATGGGGTGACCCTGGTCTACCGGCCAGGGGTAAACAACGCGGCTGACTATCTGTCCAGACACCCCGGGCCGCCTGGAGAAGGAGTTCGTGACGTCTGTGAGCAGGAAGCGGAGGAGCATGTTCAGGTTGTGGTGGAAGCTGCCACGCCGAATGCCATGCCTCTCCAGGAGCTGGAGGCTGCGGCGGCACAGGATGAGTGCTTCAGAGTATTGAGGCAGTCCATGCAGCAGGGCTCCTGGAAGTCTGCGCTTGAGGCCCTAGCGGGACGCACTCAGGAGGCCCGGTCGGCTCTTGAACAACTGTGGAAGGTTCGTGAGGAACTGTCCTTCTCGACGTCGGGCCTGCTGCTTCGGGGTGACCGGATTGTAGTTCCCCAGTCCAAGGTGGGTGAGGTGATCGCGCTGGCACACCGGGGCCACCAAGGGGCTGCCAAGACCAAGGCCCGCCTCTGGATGAAGGTGTGGTTCCCCGAGCTGGAACGCAAGGTGGACGAGTTCGTGGCGGCCTGTGTCTGGTGTCAAGCAGCATCGCCCCTACAGCGGGAACCGGTCATCGAGGCAATGACGAGAGGGACCCATCCGTGGGAGGTGGTTCATGCCGATTATGGGCCACCACCATGGGCACCCACTTCCTGGTCCTGGTGGACGAGTACTCCCGCTACCCCGAGGTGGAGTTCGTCGAGTCCGTGGCGTTTGAACACGTGGTGGTGGCGGTGGAGAAAGTGTTTGCAGCTCACGGATTCCCGCACACGCTGTGTTCGGACAATGGGGCGCCTTTTCAGGGTGAACGATTTGCTGAACTGATGGTGAGCTGCGGGGTGGTGCACCGGAAGATCATGCCCCTGTGGCCTCGAGCGAATGGGGAGGCAGAACGCCTGATGAGAACCCTCAATAAGACGTTTAGAATTGCCCAAGGCCAGGGGCAGTCCCTACACAGGGCCCTGTACCAGTTCTTGAGAGTGTACCGCACCACGCCACATGCGTCCACGGGAGTGGCCCCGGCAGAAGCAATGTTCAGGAGATGCCCGCGAGGGCTATTGCCGGAGGTCGGAGAACGGGAACCTGCGGTCATTGATGATCAACGGGTCGAGATGGACCGGCAAGCAAGTACGGAGCAGGAAAACGTGCGGAGGGGGCTTCGCCCCCAACAGCTGGAGCCGGGCGATGAGGTACTCATTCGCAATCGGCACCCGCATGGGAAACTCTCCTTGCCATATGAGCCTGAGCCGCTGGATGTCGTGGCCGTCCGGGGCTCCATGGTGACGGCGTCGGATGGACGATCGGAAGTGACGAGGAACGTGAGTTCCTTTAAAAAGATCAGGGACCCCAGGACTGACCCTCCTCCTGATCCGGACCTGGAAGGAGCCCTGGAGCCCGAGGGAGATCCACCCTGCATGCCGGAGTCTCCGATGCGAGGTCCGCAGGCGTACCAATCACCCGTGCCGGATGCGAGCAGGAGGTACCCCCAGAGGGCTGGGCGAGGGAAACCAGCTTGCCTCACCCATTATGTGCTGGGACAATTGGCTGAGGATCCAGAGGGGGAGAAAGCCTAGTTAAGGGGACCCGGGTGGATGCTAATAAAGGGGTGCTCCTGGGACAGAGTTTGTGTGAGTTGTTTGTGTTGACCCGCTATTATCATGACTTGTTTCCGTTGCAATGTTTTACAGTGTGCAGTGAAGAGTTAATGAGGATTGTTGGTTCTCCCCAAAAAAGGAGGAGTGTGGCGCTGCCCGATGACGGGCGCGCACACGGCGGCGTGACGTTGCACGCCGTCGCGTGCAGTTTAAATAAACGGGGCGTTTCCCGGCCGCGGCAGAGCGACCGGGAAGCCCGAACCAAGACAGACGTGTCGGTCCGTGTTCTTGGGGCCGGGGCTTGCGGCGAAGCGCGCGGGGGGGCGCCAGTCACCCTCAACAATCAGGATCCGAACCCTGGTCGTCTCGATTGCGGGCAGGGAGCTTGGCTGCTGTGCCACATGGAGCTGCTTGCAATTTCCCTGGCAGATGTCAATATCACGTTCTGCTTCTGCAGGCCGCCTGTAGTACCAGAGTTGGCCTTGTGCGCCCCCGACACTGTCTTGCTTAAGCAAGTTGCTCTTTGCCAGGGATGTCAGAGGGGTTGGGGCAGGATCAGGATCATTGTGACCACGTAATGAAAATATCACAGTAGCACTGCTGCTCGCCTGGAAATGTTCAAAATAATATTTAAAAAATGGTGCAATTTCTTTCATGTGCATCTTTCCAAACACCACACTGTCCATTTCCACTTTAAATCACTTCCATGACACAGGTACACCCACTTTTAGTACATTAAGCAATCCATAGACACGCTGTACAGTAGGAGCCTACCAGGGTAGCTCAGCAGGTTGACAGACCGATGCTGAGATGTTATATATTCAAAACAAAATGCCGTATCATATCATGTCATAAGTGTTTCAAGGCGCGACGAGGCAAGAGAGGGGGAACAGAGAGAAGACAGACAATGATCCTACTAGGCCAGGTGTCATTCAGATTGTGCAAGTGCATTGGAAGGGGGAAGGAGGAAAGTGCGGGGGCAAGGGGAAGGGGACAGTGCAGTAAATGGGATAATAAATAACAATCAGTAGTGTCCGGCCAGCTGGTGGGAGGTGCAAGGGTAGTGCAGACATCAGGTGTCAAGTGCTAGTGGTGGAACTGTAGGGGTAGATAACAGTCCCTAAGTGTGGGGGGTTGGCAGGAAGGCAGTGGAGGTGTGCGACTGGGGGGGGGGCTGGTCTTGAGAGCAGGGGGGTTGCCAGGTGACCAGTGCAGGTGACCAGTGCAGTTTCAGTATAGCCCAGGAAGTCAGCAGGGGAAAGGAGACAAGGTAGAAGCAAAGAGAAAGGTTTTGAGGTGCTTCCGGAACCGGAGATGATTCTCCAAGTTTCAGGGAGACGGGGAGGCTGTTCCAGAGGTAGGCCCCAGCCGAGGAAAGAGATCTACCACCAAATCGTTGCTCGGAGAAGCGACTGACTGTGAGGGAGTTGGAGGTGGATGAGCGAAGAGCTCGAGAAGGAAGATATTTTGGAAGAGAGAGCTGAAGGTATTGAGGCTCCAGGGCTCAGGCCCCAGAAGGCTTTGTGGACCATACAGAGGGTTTTGAACTTAATCCTTGCAGCCACTGGGAGCCAGTGCAGAGATTTCAGTCCTGGAGAGATGCGATCCGTGGGCTTGAGGTCAAGAACTAGTCTCGCAGTCCTTTTCTGAATGAGATGCAGAGGGCGGAGAGTAGAAGCAGGAAGATTTAGAAAGAGGCTGTTGCAATACTCCAGCCTAGAGAGAACCAGAGCTCTGGAGACATTGTGCACCTGGGGGGAAGGAGAGGAAAGGAAGAATGCCTCTGAGGAGGTGCAGCTGGTAATGTGACTTCTTAGAGATGTCAGAAGTGTGAGGAGAGAATGAGAGTGTGGAGTCGAAGATGACCCCAAGGTTTTTAGCCTCGCAGGTGGGAGCAGGAGGAGGGCCAAGGGAGGCCGGCCAGAGAGTGACAGGAAAGGAGGGAGTAGGTGTTCCAATGACGAGAATCTCGTTCTTACTGGCATTAAGGCAGAGATCATTGGCAGCACACCACTCCTGGTTGGCGGACAGGCAGTCAGGGATGAGGGAGGGAGAAGAGGTGGCTAAGGGTAGCCTGAAAATGAGCTGAGTGTCGTCCGCATAGCACTGGAATCATAGAAAAAGTGCTATAAAATGTGTTTGGCCAGGGTATGGGTTGAGCTGGTTGCTTTCTTATATTCAGGATGGAGGTGGGGATATTTCTGCCCCTGCAGTGAAAATCAAAGGTTGGCACCCATGAACCCACAGTTTAATTTCCTAAAAACTGCACACCAGAAGCATTTATTTGTGATTAACCAGTGTGACAAGCATATAACATCTTTATAAATATAACCTGTGCTAAAACACAGAGGGCCACACAAATAACAGAGTATGTGTGGTGTCTGACAAAAAAAAACATTTCAACCAAAACTAGTGAACGCAAGCAGCATTTTCCAATTTGGAAAGTATTATATTTTCTTTGTATGGAAGTGTGAAATGCGCATTTGGAAAACAATAGTGTGCCTAGCATGTAGAAAGCCTGCATAAAACGCAAAGGAAGGGCACAAAAATTACAGGATATTTGTGTGGTAGTCCAACAAATATCTGTGTTTTTGAGACAGCTACTAATAAATAATAATGCAACAAAGAGGTTTTTGAAGTTCTTAATATAATCGTGAAGGCATATGTTATTCCATCTGTTTATAGAGAGGAAATAATTGGGCCAAAAAAATATTGGTAAAAATTCAGAGGTTTATAAATATCCCCACCCGGATATCGCCCGCTAGTAGCTCTCCACTGTTGGCCTCCACTACAAGTAGCTCTAGCTAACGTAAAGGTTGGAGACCCCTACTCTAGCTAAACCCAAAAATTGTGTAGTGTGGGTAACATACATATGAAATATCAATTTCATAAAGTGCACTGCATGTCATTCCCCTGCGGCAGCATGATCATTTTATTGTGGTGCATGCATGATTGCCAATCTGTGGTGCAGCATGTACTTCTTTGAGGAGCTTGGTGGACTGCCCCTCATTTTCTATTATGACACTGACACACAGACTTTAATCTTAATTGTTGGAGTCCTTTGCTGGTCTGGCAATAACACTGTCATGATGATGTGACCGTCTAAATCGCATCTCTTCCTTTCTTCACACTGCTGCCTACATTTGGCATTTGATGACTCTATCTCTTAGGCTTTGACTTCTGCAGTGCACTCTTACTTTACAAACGCAACACACTGCATGCTGTGCAGTGCCAGTCAAAATGGATGCAAATGATTGTGAGCTGGCCAGGTGCAAGCTGCTTGCCTCTACCACAGTGTCATGCCACTAAGCCAGACCACAGATAGAGAGCCAGTGGCAGTCAGACACTAGAGTGAGGCAGAAGAGAACCAAGCCATTCACAGTCATGGCCCATCCAACATTCACTCATCCTCGAGTTGAAAGAAGATTGTCTCACATTCTAAACCTTACAAAGCACTGCTTGAGCCGAGCAGTCCTCTCAATGTGTTCAAGGAAATTATGGGATTAAAACAAATGCTTTGGGGTTCTTGCAAGATCTTGCTCTACTCTGCAGTATGGTTTTCTCTGTTGTAACTTCATGTGTGTGTTCTCCCAGGGTCTCCCTAAACTCATAACCCATAACAATACTCACACTCCCATTGACAGATGAACTCATGAAGCAAGACTGGTAGGATAATAATGTGCTGTCGTAATTAGACCCTAAAAGGTCAACGAGACTGCACTGGTGAAGTGCATGGAAAATGATGCTAATGGCTAATGGGGGTTGGGGGTCATGGGAAAGGGTGCAGGGAGCATGGCAGGTCCGATGTCAGGAAAAGCAAAGGGGGTGGAGGAAGGTGTCCCACTGATGGGGCATGGATTGATACCAGGGAATGTACATCAGGAAACTGAGTGTGTACCCCGCCCTTGGATGAAATCTCGCCACAGAGAGAAAAAAGAATGAATGTGCATGAATTAGGAACTCCTCATCTCTAGAGGAGATTTTGGCAGTAAGAGGTCTGGTACTGCATTGGCCTAGCATCCAAAATCACTCAGAAAGTGCACGCCTTAGGGAGGCCAAAGAATGGATGATCTGGTAAACTGCACAAGATCAATGCACGGCCTCCAGAAAGAGACCAAGGACACATG
This sequence comes from Ambystoma mexicanum, assembly GCF_040938575.1. Taxonomy (NCBI): domain Eukaryota; kingdom Metazoa; phylum Chordata; class Amphibia; order Caudata; family Ambystomatidae; genus Ambystoma; species Ambystoma mexicanum. The sequence goes on from NC_090932.1 coordinate 723,670,282, forward strand.
ACTGCTCAATCCCTGTCTTGAACCTTACAAAGGGGGCGGGTGTTAAATCAGGCATCCCCATGCAATTCCAACTAATTAATCCAGTTTCAATTAAGAATGGTTTTGATATGGTTCTCAATACATCTACCAATTTCCCAGGCCCCATTTGGGTCCAGAGATAATGTTGACAGACCGCATGTTCCTGGGCGCAGCTCTGACTCCATAAACTCTCAGAGAGAGAAAGTTCTGTTTCTTTGTCAAAATATTTGTCCATTTGCAGTATTATTGGATCTAGCCACTATTTGAGATGAACAACCGTTGCTCTGATCCACTAAACTCAGCCTGCAATGCAGATGAAAGGCTCAGCATTGCTGGGCCAATCACTTCAGCCCATCCTGTCTTGGAGGGGAGCATATATATCACTGTAACAGTACTGCAAGCATTCCAGCCTGAGAGATGGGGGCTATGTGCGATTTTGCTAATTAGAGGTGACTATTCTGTTTTGAGAGGTTCCCTGCTACTAGATTAAAAACACTGTTTTTGTTTAGCATGTCCTGCTGGTTTTCTTTCGACATCTATATCCTGTGATAATAGGTGTTATTTTTAGCCATTGGAATAGTATTCAATTTATAGGCCTCAAATTGGTGAAGGGCTGAGCTGGACTTGCTTAGCTTTGAACCTGTGTTCTCGAGGCTAAAAACAAATGGCAGAGGTAAGTGCTTAACTTGCTAAGCTATTTTATAGGCTTAACAACCAGAAAGCATCCTTTCTGCATGTGACCGGTTTCAATACTCCTGATTGAATCCTCAGATGATCATCGTTAATGCAGGCAAATTTGCCTGTTTCTGGAGACAATGACAAAGCTCATTCTTCTGCCTATGGCAGATTCTTCTTCCCTGCATGAACCCATCCTTCCTAAAACCAACAGTTTCTCCAACCGTGTGAACTCATAGAACCCACATTTGCTATAGTTGACCTGTTTTATATGCCTTGGTGACTCCCCAAAATGTGGCTTTTCTACAGGTGACGTGTTGTCTGTCCTTGGTCGAAGAAACATAAGAGGCTGTTCTTCTGAGTGACATGTTTTACATTCCTGGGTGAATGAATCTCGTAATCCATCCTTCCTACAGGTGACAGAATGCATTCCCTATGTTAATCACATGAATGCATTCTTTTTATATTTCTCAATTTCATTGTAATTGTGGGTCATCATTCCACAGGCCCATCTGATGGAGGTATTCAGCTTGGTCTATGCTACCCATGTGTAAGCTAGGTGTGCTTTGTGGAGGAATTTGGTCTGTCTGTGACTGTGGTTGGTCAAAAAGAGTGCTGTGTGCACTCTGCTTTAGTCATTAAGCATACAGCCACTCTTCTAGTTGTGCGCTCTCTCTAAATCCCTAGAAGAAGTCAGTAATGCAAGTGGTCCATTTGTCTAACTCTTGTGAATCCCAAAAACCCATCCCTCCCCCACTTAACTAGCTGGATATCCTTGGTCCACTCGCCAGCACCAATCCTTCTTGCAAGCAACTTGTGTTTGTATAGCTCTTACTGGCACAGTTTCACATTTTAATGACAGGTTGTTTGTCCTTGTGCAGAACCCAAAAGCCCATTCTTTTTGAAGGTATACGTTTATTTGGTCATCAGCGAAAACCACAAACTCATCCTTCCTACAGTTGACCGTTTTTTTGTCCATGGGGAAATCCCTAGAACCACTACTTCCTAGCAGGGGAACTTTGCTGTTAATTCCTGAAAGAATTCACAGAATCCACCCTTGCTACAGGGTACAGATTCTCTATGCCCCAACGAATCCATAGAGACATCCATCCTTCAGGTAATAGATGATGCTTTGGTCCTGGGGAATGTAAATTCCCCTGAACCCATTATTTCCACAGATAAGCATTTTACACATCCTTCCTTAGAGTGAGACAATGCTCTGAGTCTAACAGATGGAGTACAGTGTTTTGTCCCTGGGTCAATGGGCAAACTTCGTAGAGGTGAGATGTAGCGTTTTGACTTGTCACTGTGCTCAGAATCCATCCGCCACTACGGGTGAAAGGTAGTGTGTCCATTAGCAAATCTCCAGACCCCATCTAAAAATGACAATTCCTTTCCATAGGAAAAGTCATAGAGTCCAACAATATTTGGGGTGAGAGTCCATGGGGCTTGATGAATTGCCTTCACTAATGCATTAAAAACCCATATCTCTTGCATGTCCTATATAGTTATGGATGCACAAGGCATATTATGTCCACACCATATAAACTGATCACTGAACACATGCCTGTAAGTCTTTGTAGGATACGCTTGCAATAGGACAGAGACTTTGATATATCATATGACATGCAATCTATGTGTTCAATGTCACGTGAAGTATCACTTAACTCGAAATTTAGATTCGTCCAAATGAAAATTCTTAATAGGTGGCATTGCACACCAGCAAGGATATGTACGTTTAGAGGAGAAGGCATGGGCACATGTCCTAGATTTTATTGTATTTATTTATTTATTGGTTATTTATAAAGTGCACAATAAAGCAGATGGTGTTTCAAGGCGCTACAAGACAAAAGGGGGTGGGGGCAGGGATGAAAATGAACAATGACAGTCCTACTAGGCCTTGTGACATTCAGATCTTGCAAGTGCAGTAACAAGAAGTGCAAGGCAGAAGGGAATGGGCAGGGGGAAAGAGGGCCTCTGGGGCTAGGCAAGTGCTAAGGGGAGGCCAGTAGACCAAGTGCTAAGGGGAGGTCAGGTGGCCAAGTACCAGGGAAAGCAGGGAGTGCAGGGGGTGAGGTCCACATGCTAAGGGCGAGGACATGGGTGGGCTGGGCATCGAGAGTCTGGTACCCTGTAGGACACAGAAGGAACCAGGCAGCCAATCAACTGCAGCTGATGGAGGTATTAGCCAGGGAAGGGGAGAGATAGAAGAAGAGAAAAGGAGGGTCTTGAGGAGCTTCGGGAACTTAAGGAGATCTGGCTCGAGCCTGAGAGGGACACGGAGATCATTCCAGAGTGAGGCTCCTAGGGAAGAGAGAGATATTACCCCCACTCTCTGCTTGGAGAAGCGTCTGACCTGCAGAGATTTGGAGCTAGAAGACTGAAAGGCTCTAGCAGGGAGATATTTAGGGAGAGAGAGTTGGAAATAGTGGGTCCCATGCCCCAGAAAGCCTTGCGGATGGTGCAGAAGGTCAGAGGCATTGCTGGAGGGGGAGTGCTGAGGCGGCTATAACCCCAGATCTTTTGGTTGTAGCCCTGGATAGAAGTTCAGGAGCTACAACCAAAACACTATCTAGCCCCCAGGGTGAGGGAATGGGACCCTGGGAGGGCGGCCAGAGGGTATGAGGGAAGGAGGGAGCTGGTGTCTCCATGAGAAAGATCTCAGTCTTACTGGCATCAAGGCACAGATGGTTAGCAGCGCACCAAGACTGAATAGCAGTCAGACAGTCTGGAATGAGAGAGGAAGAAGAGGAGGCAGTGGGGAAGCTAGAAAGAAAGCTGTGTGCCGTCTACATAACACTGGACATGAGGAGAGAAGGCAGAGATCAAGGTGGCCAGGAGGGCACGGTAGATGTTCAAAAGCCACACTGAGAGGATGGATCCCTAAGGTATGCTGCAGGTGGAGAGTGAGATGGGAGAGGATAGGTCCCAGTTGAACCTGGGAAGGTTGGTCAGAGAGGAAGGAGGTCAACAGGTCCAGTGCCAGGTCTGTGATGCCAAGGGTGTCACTGAGCTGATTTATGAGTGGGATATGACTGACCATTTCAAAGGCAGAGGGCAGATCAAGAAGGATGAGAACGGAAGGAGTGTTGGAGTCGAGATTTGACAGCAAGTCATCACAGGTGTTCAGGAGTTCAGTTCCAGTGCCTCTGGCTGCTCTGAAGCCAGACTGGTGGTTGTGAAGACAGCCAAAAGAATCAGTGTGCTGGATCAGTTGGTAGATGGACAGCTTCTCCAAAGGTTTGCCCAGGAAGGGGGTAATGGAGATAGAGCGCTAGTTAGCCGGGCAGGAGTGGCTGGCCGAAGGCTTTTTGAGGAGGGGGTGCACAAGGGAGTGCTTGTGGGTCAGCAGAAAGGAGCCATTGGCAAAGGAGTGATTGCAGAAATCAGCCAAGGCTAGTGCAAGGGAGGCAATGTTGTCCTTGACAGTTCTGGAGGAGCAGCGGAGCACCTGTTTGGAGGAGACTTTCATAGAGAGGACTTGTCTAGAGACCTCATCCGGTGCTATGGGTGAGAAAGAGGAGAAAGGGGCAAAGAGCAGAGAGGGGCCAAAGGAGTCATGCAGGCGGGGGAGGGAGGGGTGAAGAGGAGAGTGAGGACAGGATATCCTGGGTTTTGGTTAAGAAGTGGGAGGCCAGTGCAGAGGGTCACGGATGGCAGAGGAGATGTGGAGACTGCAGTAGAATTGGCGAGTTCCTTGCAGATTTTGAAAAGTTCAGCTATGTTGTTAGTGGACCCAGAGATGCAGACTTGAATATTGGCCTTCTTCTTTGAGCAGTCGTAGAGTCTGTATTGCCTCTGGAGCAGGCAACAGGCCAATCTGTCAGAGGATGTGCCTGAGACCTGCCACTTCCTCTCAGCAACTCTGCACTTGCATTTCAGAGAGGCTAGTTTGGAGTCATACCAAGAGTTGCGCTCGAAGGCAGGCTTTATTCGGATCCTCATGAGAGGGGCAAGGATGTCCAGGGTGTTGGAAATGGAGAGAGGAAGGTTAGCAAGGGGTGTGCCGGTGGGAGATTCAGTGACTGCAGTGGGAGGGGCGATGAAAGTGGTTGCAAAAGCAGCAACTGACACATGCTTCATCGGTCGAATGATGGAGAAGGAGACTGGCAGTGCGGGAAAAGGCTTAGCAGGTCGACCCAAGAGATCCAAGTGAGAGGACAGGAGAGCGTGGTCAGACCAGGGGAGACATGAAGAGAGAGGGTTGGAGATTGGGATGTCAGTTGAGATGAGAGCATCCAAGGTGTGTCCGACTGAGTGCGTCGGACCGGAGGGAAGAATGGTGCGGGAAAGAGAGTCACAGGGGCTGCGGAAGAGTCCAGTAGGTACATAAGGAGACTCAAAGTGAATTTTGAAATCACAGAGGAAGAGAAGTTTGGAAGTGGAGGTCAGAAGAGAAGAGGTGAGGTCATCCCACTCTGAAAGGAAGAGGGAGACGGAACCAGGAGTCCTATAGATTGTGGCAAGATTCTGCAAGAGGGTTGGAGAGATACCAAGCCTGCAGACAAGGCATTCAAAGGAAGAGACGGTCTGAGTGGTTATGATAGAAGAAGGGACCCATTCAGGGAAGATCACAGCCACTCCACCTCCGGACTGGATAGGCCTGGGCTTGGAGAGGATCTTGTAGCCCTCAGGGAGGTGTGTGTCAAAAACAGTGACAGAACTGTCAGTGAACCACATCTCAGTGAGAGCGAGCACATCAGGGTTGAGTTCTTCAATGAGGAGAAAGATGTCAGCAGAGTGTTTGACAGCAGAGCGAGAGTTGGGAGTAGCTAAGTGAAGTTGGCTGCCACCTTTGAAGGACTTCCTAGGAGGTGTATAGGAATGTGGTATGTCCGTCAGTGGTGGCGAAGCAGGCATGGGGTAGCAGAAAGAGGAGTGGAAAGAGAAGGGAGGATGTTGATGAGAAATGGAAGACGTTTATCAAGAAGGAGGAGGTTGGGCTGAGAGCCCTGGGCATGACAGTGCCATTCCGGTAGACATTAATGATGCACCTAGAAGATGGGAAGTAAGCCACGAGTACTTCCCATCTGGTCCCACCATTAATGGGCAAAGAAGAGAAAGGGGAGATGACTGAGACCATGTGGAGAGTGCATAGGTCTGGAGAGGGAGCGACAAAGAGGATGTCAGTGACTGTCTGCCTGGAGGAAGCATTGACGTAGGTGTCAGCAATGGCCAGGCCTGGATTGGAGACCAGGAGATCCGTCTTGACATTTTTCCTTTCAGGTTTTGAGAGAGCGGAAGGGTAGGTGATGGAGTAGCAGTTAGAGTAAATATGGGAGATGGAGAGCACCATGGAAAGAAAGAGCAGAGAAATGGAAAGAGAGAGAGAGAAAGAGATGGGGAAACTGCACACTGCACAACAAATTCACCAGGTGGCCTAGCAGCAAGACAGGCACAGACGGGTCAGGTGCATGGGACGTCCCAGGGGTCACCAAAAAACAAGGAGAGCCCCAAGGCACAAGCACGAGGAGGGAGTGATCCGCAGTATCTCCAGACTGTAGGGAGCAGTGAGGGTGCCAGCAGTCAGGGCAGCAGGGACCATACGCTGCTCCAGCAGAAGGGGAAAGGACGACAAGAACTCAGGTGAAACGAACCCCACTCCGAAATACAGAATCCACGTATCTTAGCACAAGCTTGAGTGGTGAGGGAGGGCAGAGCCACTGACACGTTGGACCCTAAGGCATATTTGTCAAGCACCTCACCCACACTTGTTTGGGTTTGCAGGTCATCCAGCCCACCAGAAAAAACGCCCAGCACGTATCTTTGCATAAGCTTGAGTGGTAAAGGAAAGGGCAAAGACACTGCCACGTTGATCCCTGAAGCAAATTGACTTGCTCTTCACACAGGCACCCCAGAGACTCAGCCCAGACCAGGCTAAAAGATAGGTCACAAAGATACAGAGGGCTGTAGTAAAAATGCAGCTCAGTTCTTGGGGCACTTCCCCTTGCTCCCAAAACTCCAGTGTGGGGCTTAAGGGTAACTAGGTACCCCAGATGGGTCGTGCCACCAGCTATAGGACCACGGCCTGCTGCTGGTATAGATGCTCATCGGTCAGGCCAACCACCTAGTGCCAGCCGAAAAGAAGGCTTCTCACAGCCCGGCTGATCGGGAGACCCCCACACCACTGCATGTAGACTTCAAAAGGGTGGGAGGGGGATGTGGCGCCTGCAGGCAATCTTCTCCTCTGTGCCTCGATGCGAGCCTGCTGTATTGACTGGAACCCTGGTCCTAGGGTAGGCACCCAGGGCCCAGCTGAGGATGAAGGCTCCGATCTCAAATGGGGCGACAGTCCCCATAACAGTGAGTTTGCCGAGGCTCGGCCTGGCCAGGAGCTGCAGACCAACTTCAGCCCAGCATTGCCTGGATGCGTCCTGGAGCCTCCAGCAGGGTCGAGAATCTGCGCCACTTCTGCGCATCCACAATAAGGCAACTAGTTTTGAGTGCGCAACGGACCCTCCGATATTACGACTTCATTCCTCCCAGCCCAAGACTTAAAACAGTACCTGACGAATGGGATAACCAGCGGTGCAAGCGCGTCAGTGGCCTAGACCGGGGGGTCAACAATAGGAAGAGTTCATGAAAATTCAGGAAATATATGGGTGGGTGTCGCTCTGAAAATGTAGATTATTTACACATGCTGTGGGCATGCCCCAAATTGACTAAATGTTGGCATGAAATGTGTGTAACATTAGGAAATAAACTTAATATTCCACTCACTCCCACACCTGTGGTGTGTCTCTTTGGTCAGTATGAGGGGGTAACCACCAATATGAGGAAAATACTGAAAGTTTGTTTCATACTCGCTAAATGATGTATACTACGCCGTTGGACGCATTCAGGTCGGTGCACCGATGGAAGCCCAATGGATGAGATATATCGTTTGATATTGATATTGATATTTTATTTATATTGCGCTCATACCCAAGTGTTTCAGAGTGCGACAAGGCAATGGAGTGGAGCAAGGGAGAACAAAAACAAAGATCCTGCTAGGCCCAGTGACATCGAGAACGCACAAGTGCAGAGGAGAGGGAAGGGGGAAAGTGCAGGGGGGGAGGGGAGAGGTGGAACGTGCTGTATGGAAGAAGCATAGAGACTACAATCCTCGCCAGCCTCTCGTCCCAAAGATATATGGTCGAACTTTCGAGCATTCTGACTGAAGAAACTAACTACTGGTTAGTAATGATTATCAAGAGATGTATCATGTCACTGTACGTCGACTTTATCTAGCAAATTGTTAAACTTTCGAATTTCCAGGTACCAGAAAATCTAATATATTAAAAAACCTAATCTCAATAACTCATCCTTCCTAAGTGATAAGCGGTACTCATTGAATACATCCTTCCTACACGACATAAGTCCTTCCTTCCTGTCTGTGGGATGCAACCATGTTGTCACTGTACACAACTACTTTACTTTACAACAATGACTATAGAGTAATGTTGCATAGTAATGCTGCTATACCACTCAAACACCCCTATCTTATAAGTACATCTACCAATATTGGTCTCCTCCAACATTTTAATTCAGTGGTAGCTCCTCTGGTGTACATTAATAGATACAATCTGACTATGTCACTAAATTTAATGTAAATATCTACAAAGAACCACAAAAAGTACATTGTGCGTTTAGCATTCGTTTAGCTGTTTATTCCCAGTACTGCGTGAAAGAGATGCATTCATTGCAGTAAACTGTTCTCTGTAAAGCACTCTGCTGCCCCTTGAAACTTTACTGGTGCTAGACGAAATACCTAAAATGAAATAAATGCATTTTATTAAAGGGCCACACGTACAAATAGTCCATTTATCATTCATGTGCAGCCTTTGCTCTGTGAAATTCTGTGGAAAGGAACCTTGTAAACAAAATACTGATCAGGTGAAGGGCGATGGAGTTGTGTACAACTAGGCACCAACACCTTTCCACCTCTTCATTGCTAGTGAGGCAAACCCAGCTGTGCACCTCTTTGCCCAATGATGGAACAACATGTAGGGAAGCCTGCAAGGGACAGCATATGACTGAGCTCTCCTTTAGTTGTGCAATGTCGCAGCGTTCACTTTGAAAACAGTTTCCAAGAAGGTGGCCAACATACAGTGCTTTGCAGGTGCTTATTTGTGTAAGCAGGCAGCAACAGTGGATATGCTGCCTTTCAGCTCACAAGTGGTCACAGTGTGGCCATTTTGATTCACACTAGAAGTTGTGATTCGACATGGCGCCTTCCAACATTGTGGCAGGAAAAATGTGCTTTGCAAAGCCAGACAGTATGGGCAGCAGCGGCTAAGCAAATGCAAAGCATATCCCAAAAAACGGTTGCTTCACTGCCCCTGATTCCACAATGCTATATTTCATCTCACTTTTCTGAAACACCTTTTCGCATGGCTGTATTCCCATAGTGTGTCTTTTCACTTTTCCAGAAATTGTCTTCAGGTTGTTGTGGGACGTATTTTCTCAATTGTTCCTTCATGCGGTGAGCCCTTTAAAGCAGGCGAGGCCCACCACTACCTCCTGTCCTCATTTCCACCACCATTTGCCATTTCTTCAATATATTCGGAGCACGGCGGAGTGTGGCAGGAGTGTTACTGTGTAGCACTAACCAGCAAATTGCATCGTTGGTGTACTGAGCTTGGAGCGGTCTTTCTTCTATCTTGTTTACCAGGAGGCAGGATCTAAATCTACATATATTCCTTCCACCAACAGAGTGTGGCAGGAGTGTTCCTGTGTTCCTGTAGCTCCTGTGGCTTCTATGGCCGCAGCGTGTGGGGGAGCGGAGATCAGAGAGGCTTTGCTTTGGTTCATAAGTTCCGCCAGCTCAGTAAGTCTTTTTTATCATAATTCTAGGTCTATGGAGAAACAAGGCCAACGGTTGTAGCAGCTGGGCAATAAGTACGGAGCAGATGTAAGTCTGATCATCTACAATTTTAATGGACTGGACTGTATTGACTTATTGTTTTATCCGGCTCCTTCTCAAGGCATCGCCTACGCCTAGCCCCACATACATTGTTCTTTATTGCCCATTGTTCATTACTAACGCTATTGTCGCTGTAACACTTCACCGTTTTAAACGGTTCGAACTTTATGATGTTCAAGCAGTAACAGAAGGGTAATTCTTCTTGTGCAGCAGATTGTGAGTAATACAGCAGTCTGGCATATAAAAGGCATCATGGACCCGCGGAGAGCAGCAAACTGTGTGTGTCTATCTGAAGTTGTGAATGTTTGGGCAGTAGAACACAGTGAACTGTCCCGCAAGAGGTAGACTGTCTAGTGACACCCTGATGTGTCCTATGCCGGATTTGGGAGCTGCTCCGGGTGGTAACGTAAATTTCAACTGTCAAGAAGAGGTTGAGGTCTCAAGTGCTTCATGTCCTATGGAGCATATTGACGCATAGGATCTATTAGATTGTCAGAACATAGACTTAATCTTGGATGTATCTATGTTTGCTCCGGTTGGGTCACACGAGTTAGCAAAACGTGTTTGTCCATTGGTCCTGGTGTAACTTGTAGTCCAGTATGGGACAAAAGGGAGGAAGTTACCCTATTCAGAACAACTCCTAACACAGTGGCACAGTCATCCCCAATATTATTTTATAAATCAGTCAGAGCTACAACATCATCTTTGGTGGTGGAGCCGCCTTCTACTCATGTGCAAATAGGGGACCATGATGATGTCCTCCTGGAAAACCATGCCCAAAATGTGTGGGACTCAATACAGGGGAGCATATTATTGATGCCTTCTCTTTCCCGTGTCTATCAAGGATCCTGAACACAATGGACAAAGTCCATTATGAATTAAGAGAAATACGAGCTGCATTGCGTGGCATATGTGTAAAAATGAATTTTCTAGAGTGATATGTTATGGCAAGTGGCAATCTAATGACTAAGGTGGCCACTGAACAACAAATGGGACGTGTGGGGGTGCCTGTGCATGACCCAATGAAAGTTAAGATAATAGCTGCTGATAAGGGTAGCCAGACCATTTTAAATGCTGACCACATCATTAGCCCATTGGAGGTAACAAACAATGTCCCTTGCGTTATGGGGCCCAAAGAAGGACAAGAATCAATGGCTGAACTATGCATTAAGGGTCCCATGATGATGGCTGTTGTCGAGGCGGAAGATGTTCCTGAGACTCTATCTTATCAACCACAGAAAATGAAAAAGAAATCAAAGAATGTGAAACATATGCCACAACAGGGAAGAAAGTGCTCACAGAAGATGCTACGTTCTTTGAAATTTGAAATAGATTGCCCTACGGAGGAAAATGAAAAATCTTCAGGGATGGGTCAGTCAAAATTAATATAACTAAAAGATACCTCTATAAGATTTCTCCTTTGGCACAGCATCAAACATTGGATTCTGAACAAAAGCCACCCAATAAAAATAACAACATGAACAAAAAGGTGGTTAGTGGCCCGATCACTAACTTTTTAAAACCCCTTAGAGAATCACTGCCAGCTTCTTTAGCCAGTTCTACCTGAACATCTCCCATTTCCATACAGAAGAAACACATAGAAGGAGATCCAACTGCAACCGAGGATGCAAAGGTTGTGGAAGACGTAGGGCTAAGAGTACTAACTATACCTCTTCCATCTTTGTCATCAAATGCAGAACCGTTTATACTAGCCACCCAACAAACTTGCACCCTGGTTAACGACTTCCCGTTCTTCCTTTCATTGGAAGACAAGAGAAAGAAATTGATTGCTCAGTTGGAGAAAATATCCACTGATTTGCTGAAGGAGACAGTCCAACAAGAATCTAAAACGACCAACCAAATTAGAATTCCACAAATTGGGGACTTGCCCTTAGGGACACTGAACCACAGCTTAAAATGGGCTGAGGGTCATAAGGGGCATGTACTATTATACATAAATCTGGAATGTAAGTTTGCAGTAAGAGGTTCCTTTCCTTTGAACAGACAATATGTGCTGACTCTGTTAGGGCAATTGCCAAGCCTTACCTTTATAACATCTACAGACTTAGCTCAGATAGAAATTATCGATAATGCCAGAGTAGATATGGTTAGGCTGAGTATTTATTCGGAGCTGGTAAAGAACTTAGTTGTTCAAGAAACTTTAAGTTTGAAAAAGCTTGGTTATTCAATCACTGACATTGTGGTTCCTCCTAACCCAATACCAACAACTGACTTATTGTCTGAAAGCCATCTCCCTATAGTGCACGATCCCTTAGTTGTTACAGTGAATGCAGCAACAAGTGAACATGGATGCACAAATGGTATATTAGGGAATCTTACAGTGACCTACAATTGGACTCAGATTTTGAGTACACTGCACACAAAAGGCGATATGACGCAAATATATATGTGAAATGAACAAATAACTGTAGGTTTGTGGAATACACGTGGGTACAAGCATCTTGCCTCAGATTATGACCTATGGTCAACTGTGGTAACGTATCACACAACACAAATGAACAAGGTCATAGATTACCTAGCTGCTGAATGAAGGATGTTCATACTCCTATGTGAGTTTGCAAAAACTCCAAACGGATTCTGACATGGATGTAACAGAACACATTTTACATGCTGCAGAAAGTTTTTTAATTGAAACTGCAGTTGTTGTGTTAAAAGTACACTTGACTACTAAAGTCACACAAGATACAACAAAATTTACATACTATCTAGGTGTATTAACCGATTCGTGGGTGACACAAAACCAATATTTGCCCCGTCATTTAAAATGCTTCCATGTCCACTGATGAGTCCTTGGGAAGGATACCAGTGAACTTAGTGACGTGATAACATATTGAGCAGCATCAATGCATGGAAAACAATGTAGGGTTGAACAATAACAACACACACAATACAACGAGTCAACACGACAGTGTTTCGGCCAATAGGTGAGCATAAATGGGCTCTGATGGTGTGGCCTTCATCAGGACGAGATATTCCATGGGTGGGAGTATCTTGTGGAGTCTGTTGGAGTGAACAGACAGGAGAGTTTTAGAAGTGGACACCTTCATGTATATCTAGCAGTGGTAGGGTACTGAGTACAGAAAAGGACCGGTGCTTACCGGAACTTGGGAGCTCGTTGGCTCGAGGAGTGGCAGTGTCAGAAGTACACTGAATGATATTCAAAGTCCTAGTTGTGGTCGTTCCTGTGGAAGTAGGAATGATGCAAGAGCTGTAATACGACCCACCAAAAATTGAGGGGCAACTAGGATAAAGGAGCATATGAATGCTGGAGAGAAGGTATAGGAGTCTTACCTTAAGGGGAAATGTTGCCAGTAAATAATCAAGCATAACCGTCCAGCGTGGAAAGTACGCGAGACTGCACCGTGAAATTGGGATGCTAGGGAAGAAGACAGAAAATGCTAAAACAGGGCGTCTAGAAAGTGCACATGGTGGTAAAATGTGCGTGCAGAATCATGCTGTGCCTCAGACAACAGGTAGAGGAAAGAATAAACGATCCCTCGTGTGCCATGGGACGGAAGTATGGAGTTAGTTTCACCGTGCATCAAAGGTCAGCCAAATAGTCAGTGTGGCATGCCATGGTGTCAATGGTATCTAGCCATATACATTGATATATTTGTAGGTTTTACTCAACACGGCGAAAAATCGCGTGAATGTGCTCGTTATCGCATGCAGTCATCATATGAAACAAAGAACGTCTAGACAAATGGCAGAGATAGCGTGAGAATGGGCGCTTGAATGGGGCTGCTGTTCAGGTAAATATCCTACGTGCAAGCACGAGTCCAGGCCCCTGCGTCCAGAAAGACATGCCGAAAAATTTCCTATTAGAACGAGCGGCATGTGGGAGCACTCACCGAAAGCTGCCCGGACGTAAGATGATCCTTTGCAGTGACGAGCACAGACCCCCGGTACCTAAGAAGTATGCTAGGGAGCTGTCTCAATGTAAATGGAGGGATCAGCCATGTTGTAGTAAACGTCACTCGGGTTGTCCACAGGAGTGCCTGTGCCGGAACCATTTCTAACAGAAAAAATGAGTGTCAAAATGCCATGTGCCGTTGAAAAGAAATAGAGGTGCGCACGTTAAAGATGTCGTGGAAATATGCATGTGCCCCACTTCTGGCGGGCATGCACCGAACACCTAAGTATTACTGATGCCATGTACCAAATACATTGGTTAGATGGGGGAAATCAAAGACGTTCGTTCCGCTGTTGTTTTAAAGGAAACCATGTAACAGTTGAAAAAGACACAATTTAGTAACATTGTTGTGATGGAAAACATGTAATTTGGGAAAAATTACAATTAGCATACATGAAAGTGTGCTGTCGCATTTAAAGCGGCCAATATTAAAACACGTATGTGATGTAAAACATAACATGTTGCATTTATGAGGCATGCACCTTACGGGCGTGCCCGTGGGGTGATTTCTGATTTTGACCAAACACAATGTAAATCCACCAATAAAACGACTGGCCTATATTGGTGCACACATTTGCAAAGAATATTTAAGTAGCACTAATTGCTCTAATGGGGCGTGCCAGGTGTAGGATTGAACTGGGGCACCATTCTATTGCAGTGTTGCAACAATAGGCACATATGCCAGATGGATTACTGAGTGTCAAAGTAATGGCTATATGTAGAGTTGTGGGAAAGGGGAAGAAAGAGGTACCATAGAGGCCGCTGCTGGATACTCGAGATGTGGAGTACTATGTCAGCATACAGTAGTGGCCTGTGGGGCTTCTGTAGTCTCAGGATATGTCTCAGTTATAAAAAGTGTTTCCACTCCACACAGATGTTGAGGCCTGCCTGGACAGAGTTTAATTTATGCACCCATTTTTGTTCTAACCGGGTCAGGATTTTGCCAACATCGCCCCCTCTGGGGTTGGAGGTCACCTTTTGTATCACCATCCATTTCAAGTCCATGTTGGAATGGTTATTCTTGACATAATGGTCAACGAGGGGTTTGTCAGGGACTTTGTTTTTGATGCACGAGCGATATTCACAGATCCTGGTCTTAACTGGTCTCATAGTTTAGCCCACATAGATGAGTCCACAGGGACAAGTTATCACATAGATAACTTGTTTGCTGTTACAATTAGTATGATCATGTAGAGTCCAATGAATGTCTTTATGTTGGAATACTTTGGTACTTTCGGTGAACTGGCACACCAAGCACTGTCCACAGCGGTGGTGGCCTTGTACAGGAGGTAAGTTCCATAGGGTGTTGGTGGGCTTAGATGGTTCAATGTAGGTATGCACCAGAGATTCTCTGAGGTTACGATTTTTTTTGAAGGCGAACAGTGGAACTTTTTGAAGGGATCCCACTTTTTTGATGATTGGCCAATGTCGTTTGATTGTTTTTTGGATGAGATCACTGAGAGGACTGTAGGTGGTGACACACACCAATCTGTCCAGTTCCTTCTTAGTTGTTTTAGTTAGGCATATGGTGCGGTCAGTATTGGAAGCCCGCTTCTTGGCGTTTTGATTGCTTTTTTAGGATATCCTCTTGCCGAAAGCTGCATTTGGAGGTCAGAAGCATGTTTGTCGAAAGTACTGCGATCTGTGCAGTTTCTTCTGATTCGGAGAAATTGTCCGTATGGAAGATTGTACTTCAACCCCTCGGGGTGATAGCTGTCGAAATGAAGTAGAGTGTTCCTATCGGTGGGTTTGCGGAACAATTCCGTGTTTAGGCGATTTCCGGATCTGTAGATATGTAGATCTAGAAAATCAATCTCATGGAAATCCCAATGTATAGTAAATGTAATGTGTCGGTTACACTGGTTGAGCCATGAGTGAAAAGCCATAAGATCCTCAACGTTGCCATGCCAGACAAGTAGAACATCGTCGATATATCTCTTCCATAGTATGATGTTTTGTTTGTAGGGATTGTTAGTGGACAGAATGTGTTCTGTTTCGTAATGGGCCATGTATACGTTTGCTATATCGGAGGCAAACGTGGCCCCCATGCTTACCCCTTTGATCTGTTTATACAGCTGGTTTTTGAAAAGAAAAAAGTTCTCTGTCATTGCCAATCTGCACATTCCAATATGAATGCAGTCGGAACATCTGTGGTGTTATTCCTAGTGTCAAGAAAAAGTTTCAATACTTCTAGGCTCTCTTGCTGGGGTATTGATGTATATAGCGCTTCAACGTCTAATGTAGCCAGGATGTATTCTGGTTTCATTGAGATCTCATCAAGCATAAGAACAGTATCTCAGTATCTGTGCTATCTTTGAGTAAGGAACCCATTCTGTTGACAAAGGGTTTTAGAAAAAAATCGGTGTACACCGATAAGGGTTCTAGTATGGAGTCACACGCGGAGACTATTGGTCTACCGGGTGGGTTGAGGAGATTTTTGTGAACTTTCGGTAGTATATAAAATGCTGGGGTACGTGGATGGTTTTTGTTTAAAAAACGATGTTCATCATCGCATGTCCAAGATTCTTGTCTTGCGTGGTTAGTGAGACTCAGAATTACCTCCTTTAGTTCTTTGGTGGAGTCTCGTTGTAGTGAGGAATATGCATTGGTGTCACTCAGTAACCGTAGGCATTCCTTCTCATAGTCGGTGGTGTTAGAGATGACAATGCCCCCACCTTTGTCTGCTGGTTTGATAGTGATGGCATGATTGGCTTTGAGAGAGGTAAGAGCTTTTCTTTCTTCTATTGAGAGGTTGTCAGGATAGAAGTTCCTTTGGGTAAGTCCTTTCCGAATTGCCCCGGTGACCATTTTTTCATAGGTCTCAAATTCACAAGGAATGGTATGTGGTGGTGGCATAAATGTGGATTTATTTTTGAGACCTGTGATGTTGTCATTCTCCTTTTCGGGGGGATTGGCTCCAACAAGTGAATGTTCAGGTAAATATACTTCAAAGAAGTATTTAAGGCGGATATTTCAGAAAAAGCGCTTGAGTTCGACCTCTGTGTTGAAAGCCTGGGCCTTGGCTGCTGGTACAAATGATAGCCCTTTCTCCAGGAGGCCTATTTCCGCAGTTGTCATTAAGTGGTCGGATAAGTTGAAGATTGGAATCCTCTCTGTTGTCCTTGGTTGTTGTACCACTGCCGGGTGCGCATTTGTTGTCCCTGTTGTGTTGGTCTTCTCTTTGGGAGTCCGCGTTGCATGCCTCTGGGAAAAAAAGGCTGCTGTGGGTGTTGCTGGTTGCCTTGGCCGCCACTAGCGCTGTCACTACTATTTGATGAGCTACCTGAGAACGTGACGCCACGGTTTCTTCTATTATAACTGCCTTGTTGCTGGATTTCCATAAAGTAATTCTCTCGGAGGTAAGGATAGGTTTTGTCCTCTCCATAGTTTTGCAGGTCTTTCTTGAATTTTTGTGCCTTTCTTTCGACTGTGATGGCTTTAAATTTATCGATTTCGGCCTCAAGTTTCTCAAGTTTTAATTTGGCATCTTTGATGGTAGCATCCTCTTGGAAGTTTTTTTCCATTTCCATGAGTTCAGCACCTTGTTTTTTACATTCCTCATCAGCTGTATCGATGACTAGGATCAGCCAATCGCGGCTACATTTATTGCCAACCCCACTAAAATTTTTTGTGAATTTGGGGTTGTCAGTGAAAACACGCGGGACGTTTTTCACTTGCAGTCCTTCTGGTATTATGCCTGCTTTAAGGTATTCCAACATAAATTTGCTGTGCATCTCGGTGCGGATAAGTTTCTTCTTCTTTTGATTGATGTTTTCTAGTTCATCTTTGGCAAGGCCTAAAGTCAGAATACCCTCTGGGTTGCTAAGAGTGGAGGTGGTTCCCAGAAGTTTTTTGAAATAATTGTCTGCATAGGACACAATGTTAACATTCTCCATGATGCTGGTAGCGGATGGAGATAATGATGTATTGTCTGTATGGGTTGTTCCTGTATGTAAAACAAAAGCAAAGATTTCCCGGAGTCCAGGAAAAGATTGCGAACGCCCACAGCCACGGGCTGTACTAAGGGATATTTATCACAAAAGGGCACCTGGTTAATGCCTTGCTCTAATCAGGTCAGTGGTAACGTATCACACAACACAAATGAACAAGGTCATAGATTACCTAGCTGCTGAATGAAGGATGTTCATACTCCTATGTGAGTTTGCAAAAACTCCAAACGGATTCTGACATGGATGTAACAGAACAAATTTTACATGCTGCAGAAAGTTTTTTAATTGAAACTGCAGTTGTTGTGTTAAAAGTACACTTGACTACTAAAGTCACACAAGATACAACAAAATTTACATACTATCTAGGTGTATTAACCGATTCGTGGGTGACACAAAACCAATATTTGCCCCGTCATTTAAAATGCTTCCATGTCCACTGATGAGTCCTTGGGAAGGATACCAGTGAACTTAGTGACGTGATAACATATTGAGCAGCATCAATGCATGGAAAACAATGTAGGGTTGAACAATAACAACACACACAATACAACGAGTCAACACGACAGTGTTTCGGCCAATAGGTGAGCTTAAATGGGCTCTGATGGTGTGGCCTTCATCAGGACGAGATATTCCATGGGTGGGAGTATCTTGTGGAGTCTGTTGGAGTAAACAGACAGGAGAGTTTTAGAAGTGGACACCTTCATGTATATCTAGCAGTGGTAGGGTACTGAGTACAGAAAAGGACCGGTGCTTACCGGAACTTGGGAGCTTGTTGGCTCGAGGAGTGGCAGTGTCAGAAGTACACTGAATGATATTCAAAGTCCTAGTTGTGGTCGTTCCTGCGGAAGTAGGAATGATGCAAGAGCTGTAATACGACCCACCAAAAATTGAGGGGCAACTAGGATAAAGGAGCATATGAATGCTGGAGAGAAGGTATAGGAGTCTTACCTTAAGGGGAAATGTTGCCAGTAAATAATCAAGCATAACCGTCCAGCGTGGAAAGTACGCGAGACTGCACCGTGAAATTGGGATGCTAGGGAAGAAGACAGAAAATGCTAAAACAGGGCGTCTAGAAAGTGCACATGGTGGTAAAATGTGCGTGCAGAATCATGCTGTGCCTCAGACAACAGGTAGAGGAAAGAATAAACGATCCCTCGTGTGCCATGGGACGGAAGTATGGAGTTAGTTTCACCGTGCATCAAAGGTCAGCCAAATAGTCAGTGTGGCATGCCATGGTGTCAATGGTATCTAGCCATATACATTGATATATTTGTAGGTTTTACTCAACACGGCGAAAAATCGCGTGAATGTGCTCGTTATCGCATGCAGTCATCATATGAAACAAAGAACTGTCTAGACAAATGGCAGAGATAGCGTGAGAATGGGCGCTTGAATGGGGCTGCTGTTCAGGTAAATATCCTACGTGCAAGCACGAGTCCAGGCCCCTGCGTCCAGAAAGACATGCCGAAAAATTTCCTATTAGAACGAGCGGCATGTGGGAGCACTCACCGAAAGCTGCCCGGACGTAAGATGATCCGTTGCAGTGACGAGCACAGACCCCCGGTACCTAAGAAGTATGCTAGGGAGCTGTCTCAATGTAAATGGAGGGATCAGCCATGTTGTAGTAAACGTCACTCGGGTTGTCCACAGGAGTGCCTGTGCCGGAACCATTTCTAACAGAAAAAATGAGTGTCAAAATGCCATGTGCCGTTGAAAAGAAATAGAAGTGCGCACGTTAAAGATGTCTTGGAAATATGCATGTGCCCCACTTCTGGCGGGCATGCACCGGACACCTAAGTATTACTGATGTCATGTACCAAATACATTGGATAGATGGGGGAAATCAAAGACGTTCGTTCCGCTGTTGTTTTAAAGGAAACCATGTAACAGTTGAAAAAGACACAATTTAGTAACATTGTTGTGATGGAAAACATGTAATTTGGGAAAAATTACAATTAGCATACATGAAAGTGTGCTGTCGCATTTAAAGCGGCCAATATTAAAACACGTATGTGATGTAAAACATAACATATTGCATTTTTGAGGCATGCACCTTACGGGTGTGCCCGTGGGGTGATTTCTGATATTAGACCAAACACAATGTAAATCCACCAATAAAACGACTGGCCTATATAAACACAACAACTGCAGTTTCAATTAAAAAACTTTCTGCAGCATGTAAAATTTGTTCTGTTACATCCATGTCAGAATCCCTTTGGAGTTTTTGCAAACTCACATAGGACATGAACATCCTTCATTCAGCAGCTAGGTAATCTATGACCTTGCTCATTTGTGTTGTGTGATACGTTACCACTGACCTGGGTAGAGCAAGGCATTAACCAGGTGCCCTTTTGTGATAAATATCCTATGGTCAACTGTGGTCAATTTGTCTTCAATAAACATGGCTTACTGATACCCCGATTATGGATGGGTTTGTGATTTGTGCTGTGCCAGCGAACAGGGGTATTAGATGGCGTCCTTATCGGGGGTTTTTATGTGCAGTGCGCCTTACTAGGGGTCTACCTATGACAAATTTAGATATAGGTAGTAGTGATATTCTGTGTGTTAAACTTAAAATGTGTGATGCTAATGGGAGTATGTCCAGAGAATGTATTCTTTTAAACGTTTATTTTAATCCAGCAATGATTACCCTTGGGCATTTCTTAAAGAGTATATCAGACATTCTGATGAAATATGTACCGTAGATGGGTTTGTGAGTTATATTGTTTGGGGATCTTAACAGTGTCTTGATGAACATCATTAAGATATAAAATGGGAAAGAAAGGCTGCATTGGCCACGAGGAACAGAGGGCACATTATTAGAAGCACTCTGGATGAGTGGGTTATGAAAATTTTAAATGGGAATCAAATACTCAATATACCGGCACACTGTATATGGCATAGCTCCGCTGCAAGTCAACCTTACACTATATATTTGTCTCTCATGACCTTTTTCCTAGGTGCAAAGATTTTAAGGTCACATCCCAAGAAGGTAGTGATCTTTGCCAGGTTATTTTGACATTGGCCATGAACACTATAAGTGATATTAAGAAGACTAAAAATCTATGTTTAGAAATTAGGGCAAAAGACCAAGCCATAATATTGAGGCAGGCTTTTTCTATGAGATTCAATTCTAAAATAAACTAGCAATATGATGAAGGAAAGTTTGTTGAGATGATGCCTTCCGACTTTGTGGCTCTGCTCCAAAATTTGTTAAAGGGCCTGGTGCCAATAAGGAAGCTTACTAAGGCTTCTATTATACACTTTCATTCCCATAAATTTGATCGTAGGATTCTACATGAAAAAGAGAAATTCGAGACAAGGTATGATTATTCTGGAAGCAAAGCTAGGCAGCCATTCCTATGGTCAAAAGATTGAGGCAAGCATATACCAATTGGGTGAAAAGTTAATGATACATTATGTATCAGAATTATGGTGAATCAATGCTCTGTAGGCCTTCATTACAAGTTTGCCGGTCCAGAAACAATGGTGCCGGTAAGATTACCGTTGTTTCTGGACCAGCAAACTATGAGTCTGCGGGCGGGTGCCATTCTGCCCTCCAGGGTCAGACCTGGCGGGTGGACCGGCACCCACCCACAGACTTCCACGGAAGCACTGGCACCGTAATTAACTGTGCCAGTGCTTCCGTGATCCCCATTCCAGTCCTATAGGACTCCATGGGAATGGGGATCAACATTTTACCGCGCCTGACTTACCGGACCGCTGGGGCTGTAGTGCCCCGGTGATTCTGGCAAGTCAGGCGGCAGTACATAATTACAGGTCCGCGGCTACCTTCTGGTTTCACTGGCATGGTTTCCACCGAACCTGTAATGAGGGCCATATTCTCTAAACTGCGAATGGTCAAACTTTGATCGCTATTAAGATCTGTCGACCAACAGAGCGCTAGGAAATCGCAACCAATAGAGGGATATGTGTGGGAGGGGAATGATCAGACCCTTTGTCATAGTTCTAATAAATCTGATGTTAATCGGTTAATTACTGTAATGCATGATGATTCACCTTCTTGGTATATCCTTGACCGATTTATATGATATTCGATGTGCAATTTTAAAAGCAAAAACTTCAAATGTTCCTGGACCGAACGGTCTCTTGAACATGATGTTCAAATCTGATCCATCGCTTTGGGCAAATGTGTTGCTTGATATGTACAATAACATTATGATATATCACATTTTTTCATGTTCATAGAAGGATGCAACAGTGGTATTTATTTTTAAATCAGGGGATCGGTTGAATCTTGCTAATTATTGGCCAATATCACTGCTGGATGCGTCCAACAACATCTTCTCTACGTTCATCTTTGCGAGCCCTTATATCTGGACCAGGCAATCCAAAAGTCTAGACTATAAACAATCAGGGTTTAAAAAAAGGATTTGAAATCGCCTTAAATTGCCTTGTCTATTGACAAATCAGGCCACGGAGACAAATCTACATTTATACTTTGCCTTTTTGGATATAAGTAATGCCTTCGATTTTGTTATTAGACCCAAACTTTTGGAAATAATACAATTACAGTGTTGCCCTCCTCCTTTGTTAGCTATGCTTCACGAACTTCACTCAGACACAAGGCTCCAGATCAAGTTGGATCATCAGGGAAATCTATCCAACTGGGTCATCAGTAAGCAGGGTATTCGCCAACGATGAGGACTGGCCCCCTTTTTATTTAAGATGTATATTTCTGATATTGGTAATAGCATCAGGAGTGTGGGTGCAAACCCTCCTAGATTGGGAGCACACAAGTTTGATTATCTCCTCTAGGCGGATGATTTGATGTTAATCGATTATACATCAATCAGACTCCAATGTTCGCTGGAGGCTGTTTATTTAGTTTTAAAATGCTTAGATCTGGAAGTTAACATCTCCAAATCTAAAGTCCTTGTAATGAATCCCCTGAAAAACAACTTAAGGAGAAAGTCCTGTAACTGGCTAGTCGAAAAACAGAAACTTGATGTTGTGAAACATTTGAAATATCTGGGTGTCCTATTTTGCAATAAGGAGTCGCAACAAGAACGTGATGCCCATAACAAAGCCAGTACGGCAAGTGCTGCAGCCCAGTTGCTGTGCTATTTGTAACCAGAAGATCGTACCAAGGTGGATCCACGATGCAGAGACATTAGATGTAGGTTGGGATTGGGTAAAGACAGAATCAGGAATCTGGAAGATGGTTTTGGGCCTGCCTTTGAGTACACCACTGGCAGCAATTTGCCATGAACTGGGGTTAATTTCTGTACAGGCACGCATTGACTGGTGATGATTACAGTTAGTAAAATCAATACTGTTATCGCCAGAGAGTACTCTATTTGTTATACTTAAAGGTCTGTGGGGTAACAGCTTGTGTAAATTATTGTGTAAATGGGTGGGTGTTAGTTTACATATACTCACCAAAATTGACTCTAATGAGGCTGAGCTTTAATGCAGTCCTTATAGGGTAAAGAAAAAACCCCTAGAACAGGATTGGATCGCTAATAGAAACCATATCTGCAAAAACACATCTCAAGATCATGTAGAAATGTTCTGTCAAGTGTCATACTCAACCTTTACCCTGCAAATGATGTTATGAGAGCGAGAGCAAGAATTGTTAGAAAGGAGGGAATATGTCGTTTCTGCCATTCTGATATTGAGACGTTGAAACATCTGATGGCCTCATGTAGTGCTTCGATGGTAAAGCGCTTAGATGTACTTGGCTGATATATGACAAAATCTAGAACTCGGACTTGGGAGTGTATAAAACATAGTTTGTTAACTAACCCAGGGGATATGCTGTCTGTAGCTGTAATGAGATATGTCAATCTAATCTTCAAGGCAAATGAATTGCCTTTTGATTGTGGTTGGCATACCACTGCCTGCTTAGTCTGTTATAAAACCATGTTGTATAGATGAAATGAAATAGCTGTTAATATGCACCTAGCACTTTTTGTCTTTCAGGTAGTACTTTAGGAAAGTGCTTTAATTAGTTACTCTTTGCACTTAGCACTTTATGGTCATGCTGCTGCACTTGTTTATGATGTGAAATTGTGTAATCTGCTCTTGCAGTATGCAAGTTTATATTAAGATGTATTTTAGTATGAATTCTGCTTTATTGGTTTTGGTACGTTTTGATGATCATGAAATAGTTTAAAAAGGAATATGTATGTTGTCTCCTTCAATGGGTATTTAAACGTTATTATTATTAGAAGCTGTTTTTTTAAGATCTGAGTGTAAGCTGTGTGTGTGCATCATACTGTGAAATGTTTGTGGATAAACCGTTACACTATAAATGAATACAAAATAAATAAATCATCGCATTTGTTAGGAGATGCCAGTCCAATCTGGATTTTGTGGTGGCTTCTTCTAGAGCACCGAGTTTCCATTTGTAGCTTTTGGTGCTGACCACAGTGGAAAGGAAACACCAACCTGCACACTGAGCTATCTGGCTCTTCTCCTGTATGGATCAATGTCAAAACGTCCATAATAATTCACTAGCAAATATTTATTGGCACACATTATACAACAGGTACACAAATGGATATCCTAATGAAATTCACTGAAACATGTCCCATTAATGTAAGATCAATTATAACACTGATTTATAAAAAGTGGGACATCATGGACAATGATCAACAGAAGAAACCAGCCTGGGTTCACTATTATTAACATTCTTTATCAATGAAATGAAAATAAAATAATTGTACTGAACTTCAATCCTATCAACTCCCCCAGGACTCTGTTGTGTCTCTTTCCTCTTCCACAAACTCAAAGGAACTAATTTTGTGGTCAAAATCTAATCTAGCACAGAAATGTCAGGCAGTCTTTGTAAACGGCTCCACCAAGGTTCCCCTTTCACAATTCACAGGATTTTGGGTGCTTCACCAACAATCACAGTCCTTTTGATCCTTTTGCCCCAAAGCAAAAACACCCTTCACTTGCCTATTGGTGGTGTAGGAACAGGAAGAGCTCTGATACATACTGCAAGTCTTTCGTTCAGTTGCCGGGAGTAGTGAAATGAGGCTTTCTGCTTATGTTTGTCCAGTAGCATGTAAAGAGGGCTTTTTCACCTCCCTTCACTTGAGTCCTCTTCTGTTGCTGGCCCTCCTCAATGTGCTTGTTCCTCCTCCCACCATGGGTGTAATTAACTGCTGCAGAGTGGGGCACACCGCTACCCCATACAATGAGTGATATTTGCCCTCTCATTCCTTTCTGCTCTTGTTATTTGTTAGCTCACTGTTGCTTGATGTCTGCTTCTGGTTCCTAGACTCCATCCCCTGTTTCTCTACTATCCCCTCTTGATATTCTCCTCCTGCCACATCCTGATATTCTTTTCCTGCTACCTCTTGATGTTACCCTCCTGCTACTTCCTGATGTTCTCCTTTGGCTACTGCCTGATGTTCACCACCTACCACCTCTTCATATGCTCGTCCTGCCACCTTATGATGTTCACCACCTCCCGCTTTCTGGTGTTCACCTCCTGATACTCTCCTTCTGCCACTTCCTGATGTTAACCTCCTCCCCTTATAGTCTCCTCCTGCCGCCTGGATGTTCAAACCCTGTCACCTCCTGATCCTC
Organism: Ambystoma mexicanum; assembly: GCF_040938575.1. Lineage (NCBI taxonomy): Eukaryota > Metazoa > Chordata > Amphibia > Caudata > Ambystomatidae > Ambystoma > Ambystoma mexicanum. Next base: position 723,695,327 of record NC_090932.1, read on the forward strand.
TCCTCCTCCCACTAATTATGCAGGCTTTGTGACTTGTGGGCTATGGTCACCTTGCCTAAAAACTAGATGGATATCAGGTTTAAGAATCAATAGTCATTATTGTCTTTGTAAGGCCCCAATGAGGTCATTATAGTAGGAACATTCCGAATAAAAGAAATAACACTGTTAAACCAATAAACCAGTTCTGTTTTTTTTGGAACGTTTATGTACTTAAGGCATGGAAATCCAGAAGGTCCAGGGGTTCTGCTTCTTTTTGCGGCTGCATAAACCAAGCAGAATCCATAGGGATCCCAGCAACTCCACACACATGAAAATTCAGTGTGGTTGGAGATGCAGGCTGATTTGCTGCACTAAGGTGCTGGGGGAAGCAGATGTGGACTTTAAGCTCCAACGTCTGCCTCCGGGCTACACATCTATTAAAATGGCACAAATCGTAATCTACTAGCGAAAAACTTGTCCCTGCCAGTAAATTATGATGCAGCATTTTTACGTGGGCTATGCCATGAAGCTAAACGGACAATAAGAAATTACATATTTTAAATTGAGTATTCATAATGGAGATTTTCCAGAATACCTTATAGGAAAGTCTTGATTGTGTTAATAAAACTGGAAGAGGTATTGATATCGTCATGTGACTTACTGTGAACTCTGTTACAGTACCCTTACTACAGTACCTCATACCATGCATGACAAAGGCAACACATTATGCACCTGACCCCCTGTATACCTGCTGAACCAACTCCAAAAGGTAGAGCACAGCATGTAGCTTGAGAGGAATCCTAAAGTCAGATATTCTGTGCCAAATGACATGTATTGTACTAGTATCAGCAATTTTTCACCAATGCCGGGTACATTTGCACTGGTACAGGGACCTTCCTCCACAATATTTTTGCTGACCAACTAGTTGAAAATGACTATTCACTGACTGGCCAATGCAAAGAAACCATTTTGTAAGAGCCAGTCTTTGCAAATGCCAGTGCCTAACTGTTCAGCATATTGCTAAATTGCTGGGCACAGGATTAATTTGCGGATTGTTTCCCTTGTTACTTCCCCAGTGAGGGAACCCCAGTGGCGTGCCCTCATCTACCACTGAACTGAACCTCAACCCAGCTCATTTGACCCAGCAGAGTGAGTCTGCACCCTTCTTCCTCACATGCTACACTGGAACAATAAGACCAAAGACAACCCAGTTTGTAGAGAGAGCACTACAATTAATTTCCCATGAAATACCACAGCATATCATTACATAACACAACATATCAGAGATCTTGTGACTTGGATGATTGTCGTTCAAACGCAAATTGGGCCACCAATCCTGTCTTCGATCTATTATTTTGGTGCTGTTTCCAATTTCCTAAAGTCTCCTTTCAATTAGAACCTTTTTCAGCACATACCTGTTTTCATTTTAGCTCATATGATTCAGTAAAATCAGGTTTATCCAAACTATCTAGCCAAAACTTATCTGAAACAAGACAAGAGCAAATAATAGGCCATCGGGTGGTCCCCATGCCCTGGTGGTAGGCTTGGCTAGTGGCTCTGCCGTGTGTAGTACAACATTTGCATGGGGCATGTCTCATGTAAACCTTGCCTGCCCATGTTCACCACTGTCTCGAAATGCTGTGTTATTTGGTCCTTATACATTACGGACTTCGGTACTTTAATATACTCTTGTCTCTTTGGATTCTTTAAGAGTAGGGGTGGGGTAATTAGTGTGGTAGTGGAAAGGCAGCAAGGCTGGTGTTGCTAAAGTGTTGGTGAAAAGCAGGTCTGCGTAACCATGCTCTGCTTCTTGTTAAAGTCTAAATGTTGAGAAACGTCTGGGGCTTCATGTGGGACAATGCCCGGAGGAATCATTCCATCCAGTGTGGTTGTAGTCCTGGGAGGCAGCAGGTATCTTGGTTAGCGAGTGACGTGATGTCAAGGAAAGAGTGAGAGTATGAGTGGATAATTGCTATACTTAAACTGTTGAGTAGTGTGAGGTGGATTGTAGGTCCTAGGGAAGAGGGACCCCCTACATCATGCATGTACATAAAGAAACATTTAGGCAATATAACCTGAGGAGGGGGACATTACGAGTAGGGTAAGGCCCCTGGGGCCATAGTTAGAAGCCTGAATGAAGCAAATGATGCATCATCATCTGACAAGGAATCTTACCATAGGAACTCAAGCTGCGATACTACAAACACTTCAAGAGACTGCTCAGAATACAGGGAAGAACAGGACAGGATAAATATCCCTTCAGACGAATCTGTGGAAACCAACGAACAAATAATTCATACAATACACCTTCGGAATCATAACCATTAAAAGAAACCGAATCCACCTGGTCCATTTGCCATACCGGAATACCAGAGGCAACACACACCTATTTGAGCAACTCTTACCCAATATGGAGAATTGTAATATTATCTGTTTACAAGAAACGTGGCTAATGGAAACACCTGCCTGGGATGGATTCATCACTGTACTAAACCCGGCTAACAAAGGTGCACAAGGAAGAACCTCATCGGGCCTACTCACTCTGATAAAAATTACACCAACATGGAAAATAGTGTCCACGTACAACAACAACCTCTGGACTCAAAATACAATTATAAAAATACAGCAAAACCTCCAATCTAGTCCACAGAGAAATACTAAACGCCAGATATCAATATTGAACGATATTGGAACCCTGCAACAATCAACAATAACGTCTTTATGGATGGAATCTAGCTAAAAATTGATGAAATCCGTACAAGGTACCCTGATGCCGAATTCATCATTTGTGGCGATTTAAACTTACACCTATACACAGAAAAAGGTGAGCTAAAGAAGAACAATGACCTATCCATGCGTGCCAAAAGGTGGCAGAAAGAAATGATCATCCAAAATCTCACATATTTAAAACAACCTAAAGATGACACAGGCAAGCCCAAACCGACCTGGACAAGAGGAACCTCGTCTGCAATCGTAGATTACATCTATCTATCGAAAGAGCTGAAAGAATCAGTAACTGAAATCGTGATAGAACCAATGATAAACAGCGACCATCATCAGCTCTTAGCTAAAGGTCTGGGTCTAACTAAACCCAGAAATCAACTTTCATTTATCCCAATAGAAGTTGTGGGAAAAAAATCTAAGACTTTGAATAAATCAAGATTAAACCAAAGAAATAATCAACCAATTGCAACATCCTATGATGAAAGACATAGATAAACTTAATTATAACGTACTCTTAAACCCCTTCCTTAAGGAGAAGAAGTAAGATACCAATAAACAACCGCAACACACGTTCAATCCCGAACTCGCAGTAAAGGAAAAAGAAATGCGGAGAACAATGAGACGGTTAAGAACAAAGGGAACCATAACCAGCAAACAAGAGATAAAAAATGCAAAACAGTCCTATGTCAACTGGAAAAAAGCATTCATGAAGACACTACTACAAAAAGACACAGAATCTATCATGCAAACGTACAAAACCCACAATTTAAGAGAATTGTGGAACTTGTTCAATAACAATGATAGAAAAACCCTGGAAGATTTGACAGCAAACGTCACCGAACAACAATGGACCCAACATTTTACTGGCATTTACCGTCAACGGAGCATGGATACAACTGGAATTCAACTTGGGTCTAACAGACACTGGTGCATAAAGTATGATAACCAAGACCTAATAGATATGATCGCCAAGTTGAACTCCTCTCGTGCACTGGGCCCAGATGGCCTCTCGAATGAAACCCTTAAAAAAGACCCTCAACTCTGGGCAAATGTGATGGAACTACTTCTCAATACAGTTAACAGGAGTAATCAAATTCCAAAGATGTGGCAGACTGCAATGATAGTCCCAATTTATAAACATGGCGCAAGAGATGATCCACAGAACTTCAGACCCATAGCACTTCTCGACCACTTAGGAAAGATTTTTGCAGCAATACTACTCAAAAACTTAAAGCAATGGGCAACAGAACATAAACTTCTGGCAACGAGACAAACAGGATACATATCAAATGTTGGAACAAACATCAACATCATCCTCCTAAACATGGTCAAACACGAGGCAATAAAAAAGAAAACATTGGTCTATGCCGCTTTTATCGACCTACAGATGGCCTTTGACTCTATATCAAGACAAAAACTATGGGGAAAACTAACAATATGGAACTGCCCCGCCCAAATACTGGAACCCATAAAACTATCATATTCAAACACTTCCATAACAGTAAGAATGACAAATAATGGTCTTACATCACCTGCGATCAACACTGATAATGGTCTAAAACAAGGATGCCCATTGGCAGCAACTGTATACAACCTCTGTACGGCAGACACTCAAGAACACACGAAAAACTGCGACCGCAATCCTCCAAAAATAAACTCAATTCCAGTGCCAATAATGATGTACGCAGACAACATTGTTTTACTTGATAAAACAGTGTCTGGATTACAGAAAAATGTACACCTATTGGGAGATTACATGAAAATAAATGATCTGCAGATTAATACCAGCAAAACAAAAGTGTTGCCCTTGATGAAGCAACCATTTAAGAAATCCAAACCCTTGCATCTAACCATTGATGACAACAAACTAGACAAAGTAACAACATTCAAATACCTCAGAATTACCATAAACTAATTAACAGTGGAGAAACAATGGATTGATAACTTAGAAGCGAAAACTCATTCACTAGCGAGGCAGGGATGTGTGATACACCGAAAATTCAGAAAATGTTTGTTCAAACCAATATTGTCATTTTACAAACAAAAAGTAATACCAACATCAGCCAATGGAAGTGAAGCAATGCCATATGTACAGGAAGCAACTTGGACACGATTAGAAGACATTTTTTGGTGCAAGATCCTGAAATTGGCACCAGCTTATCCAATGGTCAGAATACACCACGAAACTGCAACACAATCGATAATCTCCATTGTTAAATGGAAACAAATGGACATTCTCTGCAAACTGTTATCGGAGGAAAATATACCGGCAATAGAAATTCTGCGAGAACACCCCAATGCGCTGAACAATTCGATACTGAAGTCATGGAAAGAAAATGTTCTCCAGTTGCTGATAACCGAGGACATATCGCTTAAAATGCTCATCAAAAGACCACAACATGCAAAGAAAAAAGTGATGGAGAATGATTGGATGAAGACCTGCAACACCAAAAAACAATACTTGAGGAACATACAATGTCCTACTGATATAAGAGCAATAAATGAGATTCCAGAGTATCTAACAACTTTTCCTGATCCAACAATCCGGCCCATATACATGAAGATAAGACTAAACATCCTTCCAACTAGAGTCTATCTAGTGTCAATACAGAAAAAGAGACGAGCTGGAAGGAAACTGTCGCTTTTGTGGAGAAAAACTGCCAGAAACAAACTAACATCTACTCATGGTATGCCCGGAACTAACAAGCAAGAGGCTGACCTTTGAATCACATTTTAATATTTCAGCAAATCAAATGGACACGGAAACGTGATGGAGAAGCATAATGAATGGACAAGAAAAGAAACTTATATACACAATAGTTTGCTTCTTACAGAATGTTCTGGAAATAGACAATAAACCGCTGAGTATAGCGATGTAAAATTGTGACATGCAACAAGTGCAATATGACATTCGAAAGGTGTAATAGTAAAATCAACAAATGAGAAGTTTAATTAAACTTTATAATTTTAAATTTAAAAAAATAAAATAATTTAATTTAGTTGAGAAATCTTAACCAAGTAAGTATTTTCACTTCCCCCAAAAATGAATGACTTTCAAAGTGGAATTGTAGGACTTTCTCTCCTGGAAAGTCAACCGAAGTGATTAAATCACACGAATCAGTGAAATGCTTGGCTGTGACTGGCAGTGGGACTGCTGTCCTCAAGAAGTGAGCGGCTCTTGAACGTGGTGGCCACAACTGCAGCAGGCCGTTCGGAGGCTGCAGAAATGATTAACTTTGGATGCTACGGCGCCTCAAGTTTGTGACAAAGTCGCAGACAGCACGGCATGACAAAGGAAGGTGGTGGAGAGTGTCAGAGCATCAGCCGTCCCAGTGCTGCTCCTGTAGGAAATCAACAAAGCAAGAGGCAAGCTACAGAGCAAAGCGAGCATGGCAAGCAGCATGAATTCACCAGGTGAAACTAGATGGTGAAAAGACTCCATCCAGCTGGCTGTGGTGTATGTGGTGATGTAGGCACGGCCAAGCCCGTGCGTGAGAATGTTCTATTTCACCAATACAATAAATACAAATGGCCATCCCTGAGGTGAGCTGCCGCACAGCAACCACACCGTATCAGTGTGTTCCTTGGTGCTGGTGAGGCTTCTTCTCACCTTAACAACTGGTGACGAGGTTGAGCGTCACCCAGTGCTGCCTCAATGAGGTTTGGTGTCGACACACCCCGATGCCCAAAGGTGGAGCGTACAGTCATGGCAGAACCAGTCGGAGACGCGCTCCCCAAATACGGCTTGCAAACATACTGAAGAGTTGAGATGCTCTTAATCTCCCACCCCGCTTTCCTGGCAATGGGGACAGAACAGAAAAAAACAATAACATTTTTTTTTTTTTATTGGTAAGCGGAGTAGAATCACCAGACCTGTGCACAAGACCCTCACACTCATCATATCTAACACTACAATTTTTGCCTTGCCCAGCAGCCGTCCTCTGTTGGAGGGTGCTCATGCGGCAGGGCAGCATGGAGAGTGTCCCAGTGATCGCAGCAGGCAGCCCAGCTACCCATTTCCCCACAGCACACCTGTCTACCTGAGTCGGTGCTACAGTAAGCAACGTTGTGTTTGCGGCGTAATCGGAACACCATGTACCTAGAAAGGAGGATGGAATTCCGTGTCGAAGAACACAAATTCCACATCTGCCCAGCCCAGTGCCGTAATTCAACATATTGGGTCCGCCAGCATCACTGGGACAGAAATTGCTATTGTGGAAGGAATGTCTGGAGATGCTCTTTGTGGCCACCAGAGTTGAAGATAATGGGCCTCATCACGAGTTGGGCGGTAACGCCGGCGCTATTAGTGCCAGCGTTAATAGCCCTACCGCCAAGCCCCCTGGCGCTAATAGCGCCAGATCACGGGTTTGGCGGAACGGGTATTGCCCATACCCCACTGAGCCCATTCGGGAATTCCCCATTCCCCATTGGGCTCAATGGGGAATTTTCACGCTCTTACTGCCGGCGGATTTCCCGCCGGTGGTAAGAGCGCAAAATATCGGCGGATTTCCCCCAGCTCAGATCTGGGGGGAAATCTGCCAAACCCGTGGTTTGGCGGACCCTTAAATGCAGCGGTAATAGCGCTACCGCCGCATTTAAGGGTTACCACCAAACTCGTGATGAGGCCCAATGACTGGAAACAATTGATGCTGCTGTACTACAAGCGAAGTGAGGTTCATAAAACCTTCACGACACTCCCACAAGGCACCGGCTCATACAGTGATGCTGGTAATGTGCTTACTAACTATTTCATGGTGCACATAGTGAATATATACTATGAGCGATTACAACTGTGACAAGCGACACAAGTCCCCAACAAATCTCTAGACATCCTTATACAAGGTTACATTAGCTGGCGGCTACTTGCTCATTCCCTAAGAAGGCAAACTGTCCAATGTTCCCTCTAAGCTTGCCCAGCTTCCTTCTGGGTGCAACACAGAAGAGTCTTAGCAACACAAACAGACAATTCCTGCGTATTCAAAAAGATTTAATAAGGCACAAGCCACAGCAGGTACCTAACATTTGCTTTCTCTCAAAATAAAGATAAAGCATACCAACTAGTCCTGAAATTCTGGTTTAGCCTATTTTTGTATTTTTTTTTATTGCTTATGGTTTGTTACAAAAAAATCTTTTGCACAGATTCTGCGTGATAAAATTACATTCAGAACCCCATTCAAAGAAAATGAGGCCTAACAGCATTACATCCTTATCCTCATTCAATGAAATGAAACCTCCATTGCACATATACTATAATCAAAGAGACTCTACAAGGAAGGCAAAGAAAAAAAAAGAACCAATGCAAAGGAAAAGGTTAACATTATTAAAACCCAGACAACGAAAAGAGTAAACTCCCTGTTCTTAGTTCCCTTGTCTTTTACTTTTTAAGAACTAATTCAACACATGTCATTACAGCTAACACTAGGCTAGTCTGTTCGCCAAGGAGCACCCGATGCCACCATTCTTTTGCTGTTAGTGATTCAGATTGCTTAATAAAGTTTCCCAAATATCGCGTTCGGACCTCGGCCATGGCATTACAACTGGTTACCAGATGAAATATGATCTCTTTCTCCTGGTGGCCGCCACAGTATTCGCAGCTTGTATCGGCTTCCAAAACTGTTTCCTGATTAGTATCACCTCTTTAGTTTTCAGAATGTTTAGGCGACAACGCATAAACAAAACCCGATAATGGGCAGAGGGGAACTTTTCTAAGTACCCTGGGATTTGATTTAACCCCCTGTGTTCTTGGGAGAGCACCATTGAGCGTTATGCCACATGCTTTCAGATGGTTACCACATTGCTTCTTCCATCTTTTAAACCACTTGTCTGACTGGGCTGACTCATTTTGCCTCATTAGGCAGAAACCTGTGCAGTTCCCATAGGGACCACTGCAAAAAGTTTAAGACCACAGGAGTTAGCAGTAAACCCAATTGGTAGCAGTCTGCACCGACCAGATTTACCTGGTAGCTGTGGCTGAGCAGTCAGACTTCTCACAAGAAGTGTTAGGCAGTATACAGAGCATAAACAATAGGGCAGGTAAATACAGTAAAACAAGCAAACACTGACCAGAGCTTTGGTGTGAAAGATATATAATTATTTATTTAAAAACAAATCTATAAAAACACACTGGCACTAATATCAAGCAATTTAAAAAACACAGTTACTAAAGTATATACACTCCCTTCAAAGAATATTAGACAAGTCTTAAGTAAAGCACCACTTATTTTCAGACAGCGGTGAGTGCTTAACGCAGATGGCACTCTAATAATTCGGTTAAAAGGGAGGGAAAGGCAGAGCATAAATTGAAACAGATCCCAACACTTTCAAAAGAACACAGCAAGAGAGGAAGGCAGAATAAAACTGTGAAGTTAGAGTTCAGAAAGCCGGATCCACTTTAAGAGGATCAGAACGAAATGTGTCCAAGGTCACACGGTTGAAAAGTGCACAAAAGTCTCAAAAAAGGTTCAGAAAGAAGTTGGATCAAAAGAAAGGGACCAGTTAGATGGTCAAGAGACCAGCCCAGTCTAGAAGGTTAAGAATGTACTGTCACCTTGTAGCAATCTATAGAAAGGGAGGCCAGGAGGACACAGTACCTTGAAATGGTAAGAACACTCCAGCGCGGGCAGTTGTTCCTGGCATCGGTTGCGAGTCAGTGCTTCGTCTGGCAGAAGAGAAGATCTCGTCGGGGAGGAAAGCACAAGGTCGTTGTACTGCCAGGGAAGAAACCAACCGCAGAGTTTCTCAATTCAAAGGAGCGGTCCTTTTATTCGTGGTTCAGTGGTAAGTGGCTATCCGGTTGCCGGGGTGCTTGGCATGGGCAATTCGAGGGTGCTGTGTAACACACATAGTAAAAACACATGAGACCCTATGGAGTAAAAGACCCCATAGCCCATATAACAGATTACCAGTCAAAGGAACCCCTCAAATCATGTCCAAGACTGTGAGGAAAAGAGTCTCACTCTTGGCAGGAGAAAAAAACAAACTCCAGAAATCCAGCAAAGCTGCTGGGGACTCACTAGGTTAGGAAATTCAGCCTAAACAGAGAATTCTCCCTAACACTCACCCCCCCCCCAGACTAAGGGACAGGAGGATTTAATCCACTCCTGGATGAATCTCATACCTCTAGTCGATGACATACATCCTAGAGAGACCATCAGCATTTTGGTGGTGACACCCTGACCTGTGCTCAATGGTGAAATCAAACCCTTGCAGGCAGATTGACCATCTCAATAGTTTTGGGTTGTTTTCCCCTTTCATTGCATTAACCATCTCAAGGGTTGGTGGTCAGTCTGAATGACAAAAGTAGAACCATACAAGTATGGCCTAAACTTCTTCCGAGCCCACACAATAGCAAAACACTCTCATTCAACGGCTGTCCACCTTGTTTCAGGATCCTTCAGATTTCTACTGATAAAGCAAATGGGGTGCTCCCTACCTTTCCCATCAAGTTGACTGAGGACTGCACCTATTCCTACATTTGACGCATCTGTCTGCACAATGAAAGTTTGGTGGTAGTCAGGAGCTCTGAGTACTGGGGCTTGGCAAAGAGCCTTTTTCAGGTTTTCAAAGGCCTGATTGCACTCCTCATTCCATCGTACCTTTTTAGGGAATTTAGGAGAGGAGATGACATTCAGTGGAGAAGCTACGGTCCCATAGTTCTCTATGAAATTCCTGTAGTACCCAGTGAGACCTAAGAAGGCTCTCACCTGGGTCTGAGTAGTAGGTGTTTTCCAATTTTGCACAGCTTCAATCTTACTGAGCAAAGGCCTTATTTCTCCACCTCCTAACTCATGTCCAAGGTAGACCACTTTACTCTGTCCAATCTGGCATTTACTTGCCTTTATGGTCAGATTGGCCTTCTCGAGAGCCTGCAAAACATAGCTCAGGTGGTCCACATGTTCTTCCCAGGTTTGGCTGAAGACTGCAATGTCATCCAAGTATGTCATGCAGAAGTCCTCCATCCCTGTCAGAACCTGATTTACCATCCTTTGAAATGTAGCAGGTGCATTTTTCAATCCAAAAAGCATAACCTTAAACTGGTATAAGCCAACGGGGGTAGAAAATGCAGTTTTCTCCTTGGCATGGTCTGTCAGAGCTATTTGCCAATAGCCTGTCGTCAAGTCAAATGTGCTGAGGAACTTGGCTGAACCAAGTCTATCCACCAACTCATCTGTCCTTGGCAAAGGGTGGGCATCTGTCTTGGTGACTGCATTAAGAGCTCTATAATCCACACAGAATCTAAGTTCCTTAGATCCTGCCTTTGGTACTAACACAACTGGGCTAGACCATGGACTAGTAGAGGGCTCTATTACCCAGAGATCAAGCATCTTGCTGACCTCACCTTTGATGTGGGTTCTTACATTCTCTGACATCCTGTATCCTCTGCTTTTGACTGGCAGACAGTCACCAGTGAGTATGTCATGCTGTCCCCAAGGGGTCAAGCCTGGTGAAAGTGAGAACAGAGAGGCAAACTGATTCAACATAGATCTGCACTCTTCTTGTTGCTCAGGTGTCAGATTTGAAGAGAGATTTACTCCTTCAATCTTTTCGTCCAAAGGTAAGCCTCTTGTCATGATCTCTGCTTCCAAAAGGCCAGGACTTACCCAACTCCCTTGGAAGCAGACCCATAACCCAGGTTCCGAGTGCCAGCCAGTCCCAATTGGGACCTTTTGGACCCTGTCCTGGCGCCAGTGGCGCCAGGCTCATAAATATGCCCAATCCCAGCGCTGCAAGCGCCGGGCTCATAATGCTTGGGTGGACTTACCTGCAGCAGACCATGCTGCTTACTTACCTGCCAGTTGAACCCCTGATCCTCTTCTGTTTGGGACTACTTTTCCTGTTGGGTGGGGCAGGAGCCACTCCCTAGGTTCAGAACAGTGGAACTCTTCTGGAAAGCAGGAACTCTTTTCTTACCTAGGCGTGGCTGTGGAAGGAGACACCTAAGCACTACAGGAGGCTATTTAAACCACACCCAATGGATGAATCTTGCTTTGCGTTATTCTGCATCCTCTGCAGCAGAACGCTCATCGTGTCTTCTGCATCTGATCCTGGGCCTAAAGGGAAAAGGCTTACCATCCTGAATGCAGTCTTCAGCAACATCTATAAAGACAAGAAAGAACAGGTTAGCACTACGGTCTTCAGTGACAGCGCATCTCTTACCTGGTCCATCGGCTGTCATCAACGCCTCGCGCAGCATTCCTGCATCTGAAAGACAAAGGCTTACCTACTCTTCACGCGCTCTGGAGGTCATCGCACTGCATTCCGGCATCTGAAAGACAAAGCTTACCAACTCTTCGCACGCTCCGGAGGCCTTCGGCGCTGCATCCCGCATCTGTAAGACAAAAGAAGGTGCGTTTAAAGACATTGGGTAACGTTAAATACTCACGTGCCATTACTCCATCCACGCCGAACTCAGTGGGCATTCCGGCATCCTTCAGCAGCTCCGAACTGGTACCTGCAAAATAAAAGGACAGTTAGTGCGCATCGTGAAGCAAGCAACAAGCGCTTACTTACGTGCTTCCAGGCGCTTCTATTCCGCATACGGGTCCATCCTCAACCCACTTCAGCCAGTCAACCACCATCGCCGGAACCCTGCAAAATAAGAGACAGCATTACAAAAGACTTTTAAAGACATTTGAAATACTCTGAACTCACCGTTCGTGAAGTAAACGACGGACAGCAGTCCTCTGAAGTCAAGAGGCCTGCGCTACCTATCCAGTGAAGAAACTGGTTACAGCACCCTGCCCCGAGGCAGATGGAGAGCTCGGCGTTCACTTACCTAAGGTGAGAGCGTTAACCTTTGGGGTTCTACAGGAGAGGAGAAAAGGAAGGAGATAGGGACACCCCAATAACCCCAGTTCATTAATCCCATATTTTCTATCTGCAGACATCTTACTCTTCGAGTCAGGCATACAGTGCACAGAGGTCCAGCCCAAAGAGCCAACCTGGTGCTACACATCACTGTTGAAGATACGGTAGTCGCCCAGTCAAGACCGGCGCCTCTGCGAGAATCAGGTGAGCGTTACAGAACGCAAAGCCCACCGCAAAACTCTCGCCCAGGCGCTATGGAAACCTCGGATACCGACCACCTAGACCGGTTACTTGGGGAACTAAGGGCAGAAGTGCATGCAGCTCGTCAGGAAACGAATGCTCTAAGAAGGGAACTAATTATTTCCAAGGAGCGAACAGACGATCTTGCTGGACAATTGCTACAGTCACAAGCCGGACAGACCCCGTTACCCGCATCAGGGGCAAATCTTCCTTCAACATCCCCTATGAATCTGTCAGGTACTGTTAGGATACAGTGACATATTCTGAGACATTAGGTCTGGGGAAAAAATATTATAGAAAGGTTTTTGGAAGTTATTATGAGTTTAATTTTAAAACAGCCAATTTTGCCCTTAACATTCATTGCAGTCTATGGAGAATGCCCCAAGCCAAGATGGAGGTCCTCAGTCTAAGTTCTGATTGGCTGGTGATTGTTTATAGGGAAGACAGTGAACATTCTAAACTGCCTTTCATCGTCTTTGCCCAGCTGAGAGGTCGTGTATTAAGCTGCTCCTGCTTAACTTGTTCAGGGGTTTCAAGATTCAAGCGGTCGAGCGGCTTATTTGGAAAAGCAAACAGGAATCTTGCGGAGATTCATTTTGGCACTGAACAGGAGTAAGAATATTTCGAGTTATCCAAAAAGAAAAAAGTTTCAAAGACTCTTCACAAGATAAGTCCTTTTAAAACTCAAGACTCTTTCTATAATGTCATTGTAGAAGATTTAATCTGATTTTCAAGTTCATATGAAAAATATTTACTAAGAACTATATTTCTGTCGCATGTTTGGCTTTGCTACGCTACGTTTTCTATCAAGCGCGTGGTTTTTCCGTTAACAAAAGCCTGCGCGTGAGAGTCTTCGCTTGAGTATCTAGCGCGAGCTCTATGGTGTCGCGTGATACTCTTGTGCGTGTGTTTTTTCTACCCGCGGTTGGATTTCCGCGCGTGTGCATCTTGTATTAAGCGCGTGTGGATTTTTCCCGCTGTTCCGACTTTAGCGCGTGTGCGTGTGTTCGCATCTTGGACTAAGCGCATGTGGATTTTTACCCGCGGTTTGTCGTCAGCGCGTGTGCGTGTGCTCGCATCTTGGACTAAGTGCGTGTGGATATTTCCCGCGGTTGAACTTCAGCGCGTGTGCGTGTTTTCGTTTAATCGTGTGTGGATTTTTTCCCGCGGTTTAGACTTAGCGCGTGTGAGTGTTTTCGCATTCTGGACAAAGCGCGTGTGGTTTTTTCTCTCGCGGTTCGATTTCAGCGCGTGTGAGTTTACTCGCTCCTTGGATAAGCGCGTGTGGTTTTTTCCTGCGGATTAACCTACAGCGCTTCAACGATCTTCACTCAGTTTGGATCCCTATGCGAGTTCAAGAGATTTCCACGTGAGATTTTTGACGCAAGTTTCAAGAACTGTTTATTTAAGTAAAAACACTCTAAAAAGAAATTAATAAGAAGAAATATAAATACTTTCCAGAAACACTAGAACTTCCATTTACTTTTAATGAACTTAAGACTTTGTTCAAGCTTCTTGAGTTTAAAGAAGATTACCTGCAAAGTTAATTTCACATTCATGGACCTACTAAGAAGGCTGAATGATCGTTGAGATTCAAGTCAACTAGTAAGGAAGTCTAGTCAGCTTATCACTTCTCTGGGCATTTTGTAGAGAAGTTCCAGGTATGGTTTTTACTTTATTTGGTAAAGGATATTGATACTTAAGGTTAGTATAGTGCCTCATGAATAACAAGGTGTATTATATGTTTATGTTTTACCACAGGTGAAGAACCAGCTAGTCTTAGCTTCCAGCCTGGTGTTTGTTAATTTGTCCCTTCCCCCTTTCCCCTGGAAGTGAGGTAAACTGAGCAGTTTATAGTATCAGCTCAGAGTGCCACATTTTGGGTGGATTGTCGGGGGCTCAGCAGCTTCTGCAGACACCAGGATCTCAGCCTGACAGAATGAAAGGCCGAATTTAAAAAGATGTTTGATAAGAGACAGGTATCTCTAGAGGTAGATGGAGAACTACTGGAGCTGCGCCAGGGAGGAAAGGAGTTGATTTCTTATATCACTCAATTTAGAACTTTAATTTTAGAGAGTAGATGGCCAGAGGAGAAGAGGGCTTCCTTATTTTATCGGGGCTTAAAAGATGAATTGAAAGATGCTTTGGCTGGTGTTTTGGAACGACCAACTACTTTAGATGCTCTAATTGATTTGGTAGTTCGGTTAGATTTTCGTTTAACCGAAAGACGTTTAGAGCGTAGACGTTCTCAGGGGGAAGTTAGGTTTCCAGGAAGAGTAGAGAGATCTAAGGTTGAGGTGGTGAACAGGGAAGTTAAGTCAAAGGGAAATGAGCTGCAGAGTCGGGTGAGAGGTCCGTTGTCAAAGGAAGAGAAGACAAGAAGAAGGGAGAATAATTTGTGCCTATACTGCGGTAGGAGTGGTCATTTCCTTGAAAACTGTCCTTTTACCTCCAAGAAGATCTTCAATTCTTCAGGCAGAGTACAACAAGTTGCTAACACGATACAGACAGCAAGAACTCTGACACCTCGACAACTAAGGTGGTCTTTATTTTTTGCAGATTATGATTTTATAGTTACTTTTAAGCCAGGAAATCAAAATAAAAAAGCAGATGCTCTGACACGGCAATTTCCAGAAAGTGAAGTTAAGTCGGTTTGTGAGTCACTTCCTCTGATCGCTCCAGAACGTTTTGTTCTTGCTGGAATTGAGAAAGAAAATGAAATCTTTAAACAAGTACGAGAATCCATATCTGAGAGACAACTTGAACATTGGGTTCGTTTGGATCCAGCTCGCAAGATTAAAGATGGTTTACCTTATCTAGACGACAGACTCTATTTACCATCTATTGAACTTAGAGAAAAGATTTTGAAGGAATGTCACGATTCAGTTCTGGCAGGACATCCAGGATATCGAAAAACCCTTGAGTTGGTCAGAAGACATTTTTGGTGGGAGAAAATTCGACAAGATACTCTTAATTTTGTTAAGACCTGTGAAGTTTGTGCTAGATCTAAGAACCTCATCGGAAAGCCTTCTGGGTTATTGGAACCGTTGCCAGTTCCACCGCGGCCTTGGTATTCAGTGTCTTTAGATTTCATCACGGATCTACCACTAGATAAGGGGTGTACATCAGTATTGGTTGTAGTGGATTTACTCACTAAAGAAGCACATTTCATTCCAATGAAGGGAGAGGTTACCGCTGATAGTTTAGCTCACAGTTTCTTGAAAGAAGTAGTTAAACTGCATGGAATTCCCAGTCAGGTCATCTCAGACAGAGGGTCTCAATTTATTTCTAAATTTTGGAGAGCTTTCTGTAAGAGATTGGGAGTTGAGGTATGTCTATCATCCGGTTACCATCCCGAAACCAATGGGCAAGTGGAAAGGATAAATCAGGAGTTGGAGAAATATTTGAGATGTTATCTACAGACAGGGGAAGAGTGGGTAGATATGTTGTGGGTGGCAGAATTTGCATATAACAACTGTAGTAAGGATGCCACCTCAATGTCTCCATTTTATTTGGGACAAGGTTTTCATCCTCGTTTTCTTAGTATAGAGATCGATTATGATGCTGAAAACCCGGAAGTGGAAAAGAGACTAGAGATCATGAAAAGAAATTTGGAGAAGGCAAAAGGGGTGTTGGTGGAGAGTAAACAAAAATATAAAAGATTTGCGGACCTTAAAAGAAAGACTAGTCCCCAGTATAGAGAGGGAGATTTGGTATGGTTATCAACCAAATTTTTGAGAATTAAGGGAAGAAATAAGTTTTGCCCTCGTTTTGTAGGGCCGTTTGTTGTTGAAAGGGTGATAAATCCAGTGGCTGTTCGCCTTAGATTACCAAGACATATGAAAACTCACCCAACTTTTCATGTTAGCTTGTTGAAACCTGTGGTTAAAGGAACTAGATTGACACCTACTCCTTCACCAGTTGTATTTGAGGAAGATGATTCAGAAGAATTTGTAGTTAAGAAAATTCTGGACTCTAGAATAGTGAGAGGAAAGCTACAGTATCTCATTGATTGGGAGGGTTTTGGTCCTGAAGAACGCACTTGGGAGAAAGCAAGTGATGTACATGCTCCTCATTTGGTTGAAAAATTCCATAAGAAATTTCCATTGAAAAAAGGCCCAGGGACTGGGCGTTAGAAGGGGGGTACTGTCAGGTACTGTTAGGATACAGTGACATATTCTGAGACATTAGGTCTGGGGAAAATTAGTATAGAAAGGTTTTTGGAAGTTATTATGAGTTTAATTTTAAAACAGCCAATTTTGCCCTTAACATTCATTGCAGTCTATGGAGAATGCCCCAAGCCAAGATGGAGGTCCTCAGTCTAAGTTCTGATTGGCTGGTGATTGTTTATAGGGAAGACAGTGAACATTCTAAACTGCCTTTCATCGTCTTTGCCCAGCTGAGAGGTCGTGTATTAAGCTGCTCCTGTTTAACTTGTTCAGGGGTTTCAAGTTTCAAGCGGTCGAGCGGCTTATTTGGAAAAGCAAACAGGAATCTTGCGGAGATTCATTTTGGCACTGAACAGGAGTAAGAAGATTTTGAGTTATCCAAAAAGAAAAAAGTTTCAAAGACTCTTCACAAGATAAGTCCTTTTAAAACTCAAGACTCTTTCTATAATGTCATTGTAGAAGATTTAATCTGATTTTCAAGTTCATATGAAAAATTCTTATTAAGAACTATATTGCTGTCGCATGTTTGGCTTTGCTACGCTACGTTTTCTATCAAGCGCGTGGTTTTTCCGTTAACAAAAGCCTGCGCGTGAGAGTCTTCCCTTGAGTATCTAGCGCGAGCTTTATGGTGTCGCGTGATACTCTTGTGCGTGTGTTTTTTCTACCCGCGGTTGGATTTCCGCGCGTGTGCATCTTGTATTAAGCGCGTGTGGATTTTTCCCGCTGTTCCGACTTTAGCGCGTGTGCGTGTGTTCGCATCTTGGACTAAGCGCGTGTGGATTTTTACCCGTGGTTTGTCGTCAGCGCGTGTGCGTGTGCTCGCATCTTGGACTAAGCGCGTGTGGATATTTCCCGCGGTTGAACTTCAGCGCGTGTGCGTGTTTTCGTTTAATCGCGTGTGGATTTTTTCCCGCGGTTTCGACTTAGCGCGTGTGAGTGTTTTCGCATTCTGGACAAAGAGCGTGTGGTTTTTTCTCTCGCGGTTCGATTTCAGCGCGTGTGAGTTTACTCGCTCCTTGGATAAGCGCGTGTGGTTTTTTCCTGCGGATTAACCTACAGCGCTTCAACGATCTTCACTCAGTTTGAATCCCTATGCGAGTTCAAGAGATTTCCACGTGAGATTTTTGACGCAAGTTTCAAGAACTGTTTATTTAAGTAAAAACACTCTAAAATGAAATTAATAAGAAGAAATATAAATACTTTCCAGAAACACTAGAACTTCCATTTACTTTTAATGAACTTAAGACTTTGTTCAAGCTTCTTGAGTTTAAAGAAGATTACCTGCAAAGTTAATTTCACATTCATGGACCTACTAAGAAGGCTGAATGATCGTTGCGATTCAAGTCAACTAGTAAGGAAGTCTAGTCAGCTTATCACTTCTCTGGGCATTTTGTAGAGAAGTTCCAGGTATGGTTTTTACTTTATTTGGTAAAGGATATTGATACTTAAGGTTAGTATAGTGCCTCATGAATAACAAGGTGTATTATATGTTTATGTTTTACCACGGGTGAAGAACCAGCTAGTCTTAGCTTCCAGCCTGGTGTTTGTTAATTTGTCCCTTCCCCCTTTCCCCTGGAAGTGAGGTAAACTGAGCAGTTTATAGTATCAGCTCAGAGTGCCACATTTTGGGTGGATTGTCGGGGGCTCAGCAGCTTCTGCAGACACCAGGATCTCAGCCTGACAGAATCCAGTGCAGATCAACCTACCTGGGAATGTACTTCTGGCTCCGCCCGAACGATTTTCTGGTGACCCAAAGAGGTTTGCAGTATTTATCAATCAGTGCCGGTTGCATTTTTTATGCCGGCCAGCAGCCTTTCCAACTGATCAAGCTAAAGTTGCTTTTGTGCTTTCGTACCTTAGTGGCAATGCGGCAGACTGGTCGATCCCTCTAGTTAATCAAGATGATCCGGTTCTCCATGATTTTCAAGCCTTTCAGCTTAGTATGGAAAAACTGTTCGCAAGACATTCACAGGGGCAGGCCTTGGACAATGAGCTTCTTTCGTTGCGACAGGGTAATCAAGACCTTTTGGCTTATATTGCATCTTTCAACAGACTAATAGTGGAAACTCAATGGCCTGAGGACAAAAGGATTACGCTGTTTTATAGAGGTCTACGTGGAGAGCTCAAAGACGTTTTAGCCCAAGTAGTGAATCCCCCACAAGACTGTTCGGACTATATAGACTTAGTCGTTCAAATAGATCACAGACTGCAGAACAGGAAGGCCGATCGTTCCAAGTTTGATGCTCGAGTATTTTCCAAACCACCAACTCCTTCCAAAGGAGTAGACTCCGGGGAACCCATGCAAATAGGGGGCCTGAAAGGACCACTAACACAAAAGGAGCGGGAAAGGAGAAAACAGTTGCAATTATGCCTCTATTGCGGAAACTCAGGGCACTTTCTTCGAGACTGTCCGGTGAAACCAGCCAAGAAGGCGGTAGGAGCTGCAGTTACCAAGGTCACAAACTCTGAGCAGGGAAACGACCTCGCCTGACAAGAATAGAGGTCCTCTTGCCGAGCGTTAAAACCAGTTCCGTGACCTCGCATTTCGTGATACCTATGGTCCTCATTAGCCCTGATCATCCGGATCGATTACATGCGATTGAAGCTTACGTCGACAGCGGTGCCATCGGCAATTATGTGGATCATGAAATGGTTTTGAGGATGAATCTAACTCTTTGTCCCAAGGCTGTAAAGGACGTCATTACTACGGTGGATGGTACGGAGATAGCCTCCGGACCAGTAACGCATACCACTCAAGAAGTGACGCTAGTAAGTCAAGATGGACACCATGAGAAGATCGTGTTCGATGTGATCAAGGCCCCTCAGTTCCAGATTATTCTAGGGATACCTTGGTTAGAGAAACACAATCCTCGGATCGATTGGCGAGCAAGAACGGTTCAGTTCCCAGAATGTGTCTCTACTTGTCACCCTCCACCTGGTGTTGCTCTAGCAGCAATTTCTTCGGAGACTCCCCAGTTACCTCCCGAATACCTAGAATTCCAAGATGTTTTCCGGAAGGATCAGGCTAACTCTCTACCTCCTCATAGGTCCTATGACTGCCAGATAGACCTGATACCTGGATCTACTCCTCCGTGTAGCAGAATTTATGCCCTCACCGAGCCTGAGAACCTTCACCTCCGACAATACCTGGATCAATACCTAGCGAATGGGTTTATTCGTCCTTCTAAGTCCCCTGCTTCTTCAGCTTTGTTCTTCGTTCCAAAAAAAGAAGGGGACCTTAGAACTTGTATAGATTACAGCGCCCTGAACCAGATCACCGTTAAGAATAGATATCCGTTACCTTTAATCCATGAACTCCTGGACCAAGTCAGAAGAGCATGCATATATACAAAGCTGGATCTTAGAGAAGCCTACCACTTGGTACGAGTAAAAGAGGGCGATGAATGGAAGACGGCCTTCCGCACCAAGTATGGGCTATTTGAATATCAGGTCATGCCCTTCGGACTTTGCAATGCCCCGGCCGCCTTTCAATATTTTATGAACGATGTCCTCAGAGAACTCATAGATGTATGTGTTGTCGTTTACATTGATGACATCCTCGTTTATTCTTCATCGGAATCTGAACCTCAGAAACACGTGAAAATGGTCCTCGAGAGGTTGCGTCAACACAGACTTTTCGCTAAGTTGGAAAACTGTGTTTTCAACGTGACTGAAGTTGAATTCTTGGGATTCATATTATCACCTAGCGGAGTGCGTATGGATTCAAGGAAGGTCGATGCAATTCTCAAATGGCCATCACCATCCTCCGTAAAAGGGGTTCAAAGCATGTTAGGCTTCGCCAACTTTTACCGCAGGTTTATCCCCGAATTCTCTCGAATAGTCCAGCCCATCACCACCTTGTTAAAGAAAAACAAACGTTTTGAATGATCTACCGAGGCGGAACAAGCTTTCCAGAATTTGAAGACAAAATTTATCTCTGCACCAATTCTAAAACATCCTCGCCCCGAACTCCCCTACATCGTTGAAACTGATGCTTCGAGCCTTGCCATGGGGGCAGTTCTATCACAGAAGGAGCCAGTAACCAATCAGTTACATCCCGTGGCATTCTGGTCTCGCAAATTCTCGCCTCCTGAGATCAATTACACTATTACTGATAAGGAACTTCTGGCTATCAAGTCTGCCTTCAAGGCTTGGTGGCATTATCTTCTGGGGGCCCGACATACCGTTACTGTGATTACGGATCACCGAAACCTGCAATATTTGAAAACCGCAAAAGCCCAATCCTCTAGACAACTCCGTTGGGCACTATTCTTTGCCGAGTTTGACTTCATAATTACCTATCGACCTGGTACAAAAAACGGTAAAGCTGATGCCCTTTCTCGGATGGGAGTGGAGGAACACTTGACCAACCCTAAACCTGTACCTATCATTCCCGAACAAAGAATTCTGGGTGTAATAACCACACAATCCATAGAGGAAATTAAGGATAAAACCAGGCAACTTATAACTCCAGCAGAAATACAGAATTGGCATCTGCAGGGAAAGGACTTTGCAGTAAAGGACAACTTATTGTATTTCCAAGAACGATTATACCTGCCCAGCACAGATTTACAGAAAAAGGTGATCTCTTGTTATCACGAGTCTCTAATGGAAGGACATCCCGGTATGGCCAAAACCTCAGAAAAGATCAAGCGCTACTTCTGGTGGCCGTCTTGGAAAAAAGATATCAGAGACTTTATAATGTCCTGTGGAGTATGCGCCCAAAACAAGAGTCAAAACGAAAGACCAGCCGGCCTCTTACGCCCTATTGACATCCCACCTCGCCCTTGGCATACGCTTTCTATGGACTTCATCACCGACCTACCTCCATGCTCCGGATATAATACGATCCTGGTAATCGTGGACTTATTCTCCAAGATGGCGCATTTCATTCCACTCAAAGGCTTGCCAACAGCAACAACTCTGGCCCGAGAATTTCTCGAAAACATCGTCCGACTGCACGGTTTTCCTTCAGTGCTAATTTCGGATCGAGGTAGTCAATTTATTTCTAATTTTTGGCGAAGTTGTTGTCGGTCGGCTCAAATTGATGTGAGATTATCGACCAGTCACCACCCTCAAACCGACGGACAAACCGAGAGGACCAATCAAACTCTGGAACAGTATTTACGCTGCATGCTGCAACAAACTGAAAAAACTTGGAAAGATATCCTTTGGATAGCCGAATATGCCTACAACAACTCTGTCCACTCAGGAACTGGGAAAACCCCGTTTTTTCTTTTATACGGCAGTCACCCTCGAACCTCAGAGTTGGATCCACCCCAAGATCTTGGAACACCAGCAGTAGACTACCTGCACTCTACAATCACCCAAGCTTTTAAGGAAGCCGTTTCTCACCTTCAAAGGGCTAAGGAACAATACAAGAAAGGAGCAGATCAACATCGGAAGGAAGCCCCCCAATATCAAGTAGGAGATCAAGTCTGGTTATCCACCAAATATCTACCTCTAAAAGGACCATGCACATTCAACCCAAGATACCTTGGTCCCTATTCCATCACTACCATAGTAAACCCAGTAGCGGTCAAGTTGGATTTGCCCCCTCACATGAAGATACATCCGGTCTTCCACGTCTCTCTTTTAAAACCTGTGCAACCTCAAACCCGACTAACTAAATCCCCAAAACCTATCCTAGTTGATGGAGAACTCGAGTTTGAAGTCAAAAGCATCCTGGACTCCAAGAGCTCCAAATCTAAGCTATTTTACCTAATTGACTGGAAAGGCTACGGCCCTCAAGAAAGATCCTGGGAACCTGCAGAATATGTCCACGCTCCTCGTCTAATCAAAAGATTTCATCAAACATTTCCTGGCAAGCCAAAACCCCCGGGGAAGCCCGGTTTGGGAGGGGCCTTGAGGGGGGGTACTGTCATGATCTCTGCTTCCAAAAGGCCAGGACTTACCCAACTCCCTTGGAAGCAGACCCATAACCCAGGTTCTGAGTGCCAGCCAGTCCCAATTGGGACCTTTTGGACCCTGTCCTGGCGCCAGTGGCGCCAGGCTCATAAATATGCCCAGTCCCAGCGCTGCAAGCGCCGGGCTCATAATGCATGGGTGGACTTTCCTGCAGCAGATCATGCTGCTTACTTACCTGCCAGTTGAACCCCTGATCCTCTTCTGTTTGGGACTACTTTTCCTGTTGGGTGGGGCAGGAGCCACTCCCTAGGTTCAGAACACTGGAACTCTTCTGGAAAGCAGGAACTCTTTTCTTACCTAGGCGTGGCTGTGGAAGGAGACACCTAAGCACTACAGGAGGCTATTTAAACCACACCCGATGGATGAATCTTGCTTTGCGTTATTCTGCATCCTCTGCAGCAGAACGCTCATCGTGTCTTCTGCATCTGATCCTGGGCCTAAAGGGAAAAGGCTTACCATCCTGAATCCAGTCTTCAGCAACATCTATAAAGACAAGAAAGAGCAGGTTAGCACTACAGTCTTCAGTGACAGCACATCTCTTACCTGGTCCATCGGCTGTCATCAACGCCTCGCGCAGCATTCCTGCATCTCAAAGACAAAGGCTTACCTACTCTTCACGCGCTCCGGAGGTCATCGCACTGCATTCCGGCATCTGAAAGACAAAAGCTTACCAACTCTTCGCACGCTCCGGAGGCCTTCGGCGCTGCATCCCGCATCTGAAAGACAAAAGAAGGTGCGTTTAAAGACACTGGGTAACGTTAAATACTCACGTGCCATTACTCCATCCACGCCGAACTCAGTGGGCATTCCGGCATCCTTCAGCAGCTCCGAACTGGTACTGTCATGATCTCTGCTTCCAAAAGGTCAGGACTTACCCAACTCCCTTGGAAGCAGACCCATAACCCAGGTTCAGAGTGCCAGCCAGTCCCAATTGGGACCTTTTGGACCCTGTCCTGGCGCCAGTGGCACCAGGCTCATAAATATGCCCAGTCCCAGCGCTGGAAGCGCCGGGCTCATAATGCTTGGGTGGACTTACCTGCAGCAGACCATGCTGCTTACTTACCTGCCAGTTGAGCCCCTGATCCTCTTCTGTTTGGGACTACTTTTCCTGTTGGGTGGGGCAGGAGCCACTCCCTAGGTTCAGAACACTGGAACTCTTCTGGAAAGCAGGAACTCTTTTCTTACTTAGGCGAGGCTGTGGAAGGAGACACCTAAGCACTACAGGAGGCTATTTAAACCACACCCGATGGATGAATCTTGCTTTGCGTTATTCTGCATCCTCTGCAGCAGAACGCTCATCGTGTCTTCTGCATCTGATCCTGGGCCTAATGGAAAAAAGGCTTACCATCCTGGAATCCAGTCTTCAGCAACACCTATAAAGACAAGAAAGGACAGGTTAGCACTACGGTCTTCAGTGACAGCGCATCTCTTACCTGGTTCATTGGCTGTCACCAACGCCTCGCGCTGCATTCCGGCATCTGAAAGACAAAGGCTTACCTACTCTTCGCATGCTCCGGAGGTCTTCGCACTGCATTCCGGCATCTGAAAGACAAAAGCTTACCAACTCTTCGCACGCTCCGGAGGCCTTCGGCGCTGCATCCCGCATCTGAAAGACAAAAGAAGGTGCGTTTAAAGACATTGGGCAACTTTATTACTCACGTGCCTTACTCCTTCCCACGCCGAATCCAGTGGGTATTCCAGCACCCTTCTGCAGCTCCGAACTTGTACCTGCAAGATAAAGGGACAGTTAGTGCGCATCGTGAAGCCGGCAACAAGCGCTTACTTACGTGCTTCCAGGCGCTTCTATTCCTCACGCGGGTTCGATCCTCAACTCTCTTCAGCCCGCCATCCGCCATCGCCGGAACCCTGCAAAACAAGAGATATCATTACAAAAGACTTCTAAAGACATTTGAAGTACCCAGAACTTACCGTTCGTGCAGTAAACGACGGACAGCAGTCCTCTGAGGTCAAGAGGCCTGCACCTTTATCCAGTGAAGAAACTGGTTTACGGCACCCTGGCCCGAGGCAGATGGAGAGCTCGGCGTTCACTTACCTAAGGTGAGAGCGTTAACCTTTGGGGTTCTACAGGAGAAGAGAAGGGGAAGAAGAGAGAGGCACCCAATAACCCCAGTTCATTAATCCCATATTTTCTATCTGCAGACATCTTACTCTTCGAGTCAGACATACAGTGCACAGAGGTCCAGCCCAAAGAGCCAACCGGGTGTTACACATCACCTTTGAAGATACGGTATTCACCCAGTCAAGACCGGCGCCTCTGCGGGAATCAGGTGAGCGTTACAGAACGCAAAGCCTACCGCAAAACTCCCACCCAGGCGCTATGGAAACCTCGGATACCGACCAGCTAGCCCAGTTACTTGGGGAACTAAGAGCAGAAGTGCATGCAGCCCGTCAGGAAACTAACGCTCTAAGAAGGGAACTGATTATTTCCAAGGAGCGAACAGACGATCTCGCTAGACAATTGCTACAGTCACAAGCCGGACAGACTCCGTTACCCGCATCAGGGGCAAATCTACCTTCAACATCCTCTATGAACCCATTGCAGATCAACCTACCTGGGAATGTACCTCTGGCTTCGCCCGAACGATTTTCTGGTGACCCAAAGTGGTTTGCAGTATTTATTAATCAGTGCCGGTTGCATTTCTTATGCCGGCCAGCAGCCTTTCCAACTGATCAAGCTAAAGTAGCTTTCGTGCTTTCGTACCTTCGTGGCAATGCGGCAGACTGGTCGATCCCTCTAGTTAATCAAGATGATCCGGTTCTCCATGATTTTCAAGCTTTTCAGCTCAGTATGGAAAAACTGTTCGCAAGACATTCACAGGGGCAGGCCTTGGACAATGAGCTTCTTTCATTGCGACAGGGTAATCAAGACCTTTTGGCTTATATTGCGTCTTTCAACAAACTGATAGTGGAAACTCAATGGCCTGAGGACAAAAGGATTACGCTGTTTTATAGAGGTCTACGTGGAGAGCTCAAAGATGTGTTAGCCCAAGTAGTGAATCCCCCGCAAGACTGTTCGGACTATATAGACTTAGTCGTTCAAATAGATCACAGACTGCAGAACAGGAAGGCCGATCGTTCCAAGTTTGATGCTCGAGTATTTTCCAAACCACCAACTGCTTCCAAAGGGGTAGACTCCGGGGAACCCATGCAAATAGGGGGCCTGAAAGGACCACTAACACAAAAGGAGCGGGAAAGGAGAAAACAGCTGCAATTGTGCCTCTTTTGCGGAAACTCGGGGCACTTTCTTCGAGACTGTCCGGTGAAACCAGCCAAGAAGGCAGTAGGAGCTGCAGTTACCAAGGTCACAAACTCTGAGCAGGGAAACGACCTTGCCCGACAAGAATAGAGGTCCTCTTGCCGAGCGTTAAAACCAGTTCCGTGACCTCGCATTTCGTGATACCTATGGTCCTCATTAGCCCTGATCATCCGGATCGATTACATGCGATTGAAGCTTACTTCGACAGCGGTGCCATCGGCAATTATGTGGATCATGAAATGGTTTTGAGGATGAATCTGACTCTTTGTCCAAAGGCTGTAAAGGACGTCATTACTACGGTGGATGGTACGGAGATAGCCTCCGGACCAGTAACGCATACCACCCAAGAAGTGACGCAAGTAAGTCAAGATGGACACCATGAGAAGATCGTGTTCGATGTGATCAAGGCCCCTCAGTTCCAGATTATTCTAGGAATACCTTGTTAGAGAAGCACAATCCTCAGATCGATTGGCGAGCAAGAACGGTTCAGTTTTCAGAATGTGTCTCTACTTGTCACCCTCAACCTGGTGTTGCACTGGCAGCAATTTCTTCTGAGACTCCCCAGTTACCTCCCGAATACGTAGAATTCCAAGATGTTTTCCGGAAGGATCAGGCTAACTCTCTACCTCCTCATAGGTCTTATGACTGCCAGATAGACCTGATACCTGGATCTACTCCTCCTTGTAGTAGAATTTATGCCCTCACCGAGCCTGAGAATCTTCACCTCCGACAATACCTGGATCAATACCTAGCGAATGGGTTTATTCGTCCTTCCAAGTCCCCTGCTTCCTCAGCTTTGTTCTTCGTTCCAAAAAAAGAAGGGGACCTTAGAGCTTGTATAGATTATCGTGCCCTGAACCAGATCACCGTTAAGAATAGATATCCGTTACCTTTGATCCCTGAACTCCTGGACCAAGTCAGAAAAGCATGCATATATACAAAGCTGGATCTTAGAGGAGCCTACCACTTGGTACGAGTAAAAGAGGGCGATGAATGGAAGACGGCCTTCCGCACCAAGTATGGGCTATTTGAATATCAGGTTATGCCCTTCGGACTTTGCAATGCCCCGGCCGCCTTTCAATATTTTATGAACGATGTCCTCAGAGAGCTCATAGATGTGTGTGTTGTTGTTTACATTGACGGCATCCTCGTTTATTCTTCAACGGAATCTGAACATCGGAAACACGTGAAAATGGTCCTCGAGAGATTGCGTCAACACAAACTTTTCGCTAAGTTGGAAAAATGTGTTTTCAACGTGACTGAAGTTGAATTCTTGGGATTCATATTATCACCTAGCGGACTGCGTATGGATTCAAAGAAGGTCGATGCAATTCTCAAATGGCCATCGCCATCCTCCGTAAAAGGTGTTCAAAGCATGTTAGGCTTCGCTAACTTTTACCGCAGGTTTATCCCCGAATTCTCTCGAATAGTCCAGCCCATCACCACCTTGTTAAAGAAAAACAAACGTTTTGAATGGTCTACCGAGGCGGAACAAGCTTTCCAGAATTTGAAGACTAAATTTATCTCTGCACCAATCTTAAAACATCCTTGCCCAGAACTCCCCTACATCGTTGAAACTGATGCTTCGAGCCTTGCCATGGGGGCAGTTCTATCACAAAAGGACCCAGTAACCAATCAGTTGCATCCTGTGGCATTTTGGTACCGCAAATTCTCGCCTCCTGAAATCAATTACACTATTACTGATAAGGAACTTCTGGCTATCAAGTCCGCCTTTAAGGCTTGGCGGCATTATCTTCTGGGGGCCCGACACACCGTTACTGTGATTACAGATCACCGAAACCTGCAATATTTGAAAACCGCAAAAGCCCAATCCTCTAGACAACTCCGTTGGGCACTATTCTTTGCCGAGTTTGACTTCATAATTACCTATCGACCTGGTACAAAAAACGGTAAAGCTGATGCCCTTTCTCGGATGGGAGTGGAAGAACACTTGATCAACCCTAAACCTGTACCTATCATTCCCGAACAAATAATTCTGGGTGTAATCACCACGCAATCCATAGAGGAAGTTACGGATAAAGCCAGGCAACTTGTAACTCCAGCAGACATACAGAATTGGCATCTGCAGGGAAAGGACTTTACAGTGAAGGACAACTTATTGTATTTCCAAGAACGATTATACCTGCCCAGCACAGATTTACAGAAAAAGGTAATCTCTTGTTATCACGATTCTTTAATGGAAGGACATCCCGGTATGGCCAAAACCTCAGAAAAGATCAAGCGCTACTTCTGGTGGCCGTCTTGGAAAAAAGATATCAGAGACTTTATAATGTCCTGTGGAGTATGCGCCCAAAACAAGAGTCAAAAGGAAAAACCAGCCGGCCTCTTACGCCCTATTGACATCCCACCTCGCCCTTGGCATTCACTTTCTATGGACTTCATCACCGATCTACCTCCATGCTCCGGATACAATACGATCCTAGTAATCGTGGACCTATTCTCCAAGATGGCGCATTTCATTCCACTCAAAGGCTTACCAACAGCAACAACTCTGGCCTGAGAATTTCTCGAAAACATCATCCGACTGCACGGTTTTCCTTCAGTTCTAATTTCGGATCGAGGTAGTCAATTTATTTCTCATTTTTGGCGAAGTTGCTGTCGGTCGGCTCAAATTGATGTGAGACTTTCGACCAGTCACCACCCTCAAACTGACGGACAAACCGAGAGGACCAATCAAACTCTGGAACAGTATTTACGCTGCATGCTGCAACAAACTGAAAAAACTTGGAAAGATATCCTTTGGATAGCCGAATATGCCTACAATAACTCTGTCCACTCGGGAACTGGGAAGACCCCGTTTTTTCTTTTATACGGCAGTCACCCTCGAACCTCGGAGTTGGATCCACTCCAAGATCTTGGAACACCAGCAGTAGACCACATGCATTCTACAATCACCCAAGCCTTTAAGGAAGCCGTTTCTCACCTTCAAAGGGCTAAAGAACAATACAGGAAAGGAGCAGATCAACATCGGAAGGAAGCCCCCCAATATCAAGTAGGAGATCAAGTCTGGCTATCCACCAAATATCTACCTCTAAAAGGACCACGCACATTCAACCCAAGATACCTTGGTCCCTATTCCATCACTACCATAGTAAACCCAGTAGCGGTCAAGTTGGACTTGCCCCCTCACATGAAGATACATCCGGTCTTCCACGTCTCTCTATTAAAACCCGTGCAACCTCAAACCCGACTAACTAAATCTCCAAAACCTATCCTAGTTGATGGAGAACTCGAGTTTGAAGTCAAAAGCATCCTGGACTCCAAGATCTCCAAATCTAAACTATTTTACCTACTTGACTGGAAAGGCTACGGCCCCCAAGAAAGATCCTGGGAACCTGCAGAATATGTCCACGCTCCTCGTCTAATCAAAAGATTTCATCGAACATTTCCTGACAAGCCCAAACCCCCGGAGAAGCCCGGTTTGGGAGGGGCCTTGAGGGGGGGTGCTGTCATGATCTCTGCTTCCAAAAGGTCAGGACTTACCCAACTCCCTTGGAAGCAGACCCATAACCCAGGTTCCGAGTGCCAGCCAGTCCCAATTGGGACCTTTTGGACCCTGTCCTGGCGCCAGTGGCACCAGGCTCATAAATATGCCCAGTCCCAGCGCTGGAAGCGCCGGGCTCATAATGCTTGGGTGGACTTACCTGCAGCAGACCATGCTGCTTACTTACCTGCCAGTTGAGCCCCTGATCCTCTTCTGTTTGGGACTACTTTTCCTGTTGGGTGGGGCAGGAGCCACTCCCTAGGTTCAGAACACTGGAACTCTTCTGGAAAGCAGGAACTCTTTTCTTACTTAGGCAAGGCTGTGGAAGGAGACACCTAAGCACTACAGGAGGCTATTTAAACCACACCCGGTGGATGAATCTTGCTTTGCGTTATTCTGCATCCTCTGCAGCAGAACGGTCATCGTGTCTTCTGCATCTGATCCTGGGCCTAATGGAAAAAAGGCTTACCATCCTGGAATCCAGTCTTCAGCAACACCTATAAAGACAAGAAAGAACAGGTTAGCACTACGGTCTTCAGTGACAGCGCATCTCTTACCTGGTTCATCGGCTGTCACCAACGCCTCGCGCTGCATTCCGGCATCTGAAAGACAAAGGCTTACCTACTCTTCGCATGCTCCGGAGGTCTTCGCACTGCATTCCGGCATCTGAAAGACAAAAGCTTACCAACTCTTCGCACGCTCCGGAGGCCTTCGGCGCTGCATCCCGCATCTGAAAGACAAAAGAAGGTGCGTTTAAAGACATTGGCCAACTTTATTACTCACGTGCCATTACTCCTTCCCACGCCGAATCCAGTGGGTATTCCAGCACCCTTCTGCAGCTCCGAACTTGTACCTGCAAGATAAAGGGACAGTTAGTGCGCATCGTGAAGCCGGCAACAAGCGCTTACTTACGTGCTTCCAGGCGCTTCTATTCCTCACGCGGGTTCGATCCTCAACTCTCTTCAGCCCGCCATCCGCCATCGCCGGAACCCTGCAAAACAAGAGATATCATTACAAAAGACTTCTAAAGACATTTGAAGTACCCAGAACTTACCGTTCATGCAGTAAACGACGGACAGCAGTCCTCTGAGGTCAAGAGGCCTGCACCTTTATCCAGTGAAGAAACTGGTTACGGCACCCTGCCCCGAAGCAGATGGAGAGCTCGGCGTTCACTTACCTAAGGTGAGAGCGTTAACCTTTGGGGTTCTACAGGAGAAGAGAAGGTGAAGAAGAGAGAGGCACCCAATAACCCCAGTTCATTAATCCCATATTTTCTATCTGCAGACATCTTACTCTTCGAGTCAGACATACAGTGCACAGAGGTCCAGCCCAAAGAGCCAACCGTGTGTTACACATCACCTTTGAAGATACGGTATTCACCCAGTCAAGACCGGCGCCTCTGCGGGATTCAGGTGAGCGTTACAGGTACCTGCAAAATAAAAGGACAGTTAGTGCGCATCGTGAAGCAAGCAACAAGCGCTTACTTACGCGCTTCCAGGCGCTTCTATTCCGCATACGGGTCCATCCTCAACCCACTTCAGCCAGTCAACCGCCATCGCCGGAACCCTGCAAAATAAGAGACAGCATTACAAAAGACTTTTAAAGACATTTGAAATACTCGGAACTCACCGTTCGTGAAGTAAACGACGGACAGCAGTCCTCTGAAGTCAAGAGGCCTGCGCTACCTATCCAGTGAAGAAACTGGTTACAGCACCCTGCCCCAAGGCAGATGGAGAGCTCGGCGTTCACTTACCTAAGGTGAGAGCGTTAACCTTTGGGGTTCTACAGGAGAGGAGAAAAGGAAGGAGATAGGGACACCCCAATAACCCCAGTTCATTAATCCCATATTTTCTATCTGCAGACATCTTACTCTTCGAGTCAGGCATACAGTGCACAGAGGTCCAGCCCAAAGAGCCAACCGGGTGCTACACATCACTGTTGAAGATACGGTTGTCGCCCAGTCAAGACCGGCGCCTCTGCGAGAATCAGGTGAGCGTTACACCTCTGAGGAGATCAGGAAGAGCTTCACTCTCTTTTTCTTCCTCTGATGATGCTAGAAGCAAAGCTCCTACATCAAGTCTGGAGATATACGCTTTTAGTCAGTTGGTGTGGGAGCCTCTTTGGGATTGCCCAAGTCCACCAGATAGTTGACCTCTCCAAGTTTACCCACTACTTTGAAGGGTCCCATCCATTTGTCGTGCAAGGCCCTCTGCCTTGTTGGAATCATAACTAGAACTAGCTGGTCTTGAGTAAACTCAACCATGTTAGCTTTTTGATCATGCCAGTGCTTGACCAAAGCTTGACCATCTTTCAGGTTATAACTAGCTTCTGCCATCATGTGTGACATTCTCCTCCGGAGACCTATCACATAGTCAGTCACTCTGACTGGCTTAGGGGAAGGAGCACTCTCCAACCCCTCCTTAATCAGGGCCAAGGGGCCTCTGACTGGATGACCATAAAAAAGTTCAAAGGGAGAATAACCTACTCCCTCCTGAGGGACCTCTCTATAAGCAAAGAGAAGGCATGGCAGAAGAAGATCCCACTTCCTTTTAAGGGGGTCCTCTAAAGCACATATCATGCTCTTCATGGTTCTGTTGAACCTTTCAACCAACCCATTTTTCTGAGGGTGGTATGCGGTTGAGAACTTGTAAGTAACTCTGCAGGTTTTCCACATGGCTTTCATGTAGTGGGACATAAAATTTGACCCCTTTTCAGAGATTACTTCCTTAGGAAACCCAACCCTGGTAAAAATACCAAGGAGGGCCTTAGCCACAGCCGGAGCTGTAACAGTCCTCATGGGAATTGCCTCAGGATACCTAGTAGCATGGACTACTACAACAAGTATAAACCTGTTGCCTGAGGAGGTTGGAGGATCAAGGGGACCCACAATGTAAATCCCTACTCTCTCAAATGGGACTCCCACAACTGGGAGAGGCACTAAGGGTGCCACATTCTTGGAGCCAACCTTACCAGAAGTCTGGCAGGTGTGGCAGCTCCGGCAGTATTTATCTACTTCAGCCCCCATCCTTGGCCAATAAAAGTAGAGTGAGAACCTTTCCTTAGTCTTCTTGAAACTCAAGTGACCAGCCAAAGGAATCTCATGGGCTAACTGCAAGAACTGTTGTCTGTTCTCTTGGGGAACTACAAGTCGTTTGTAGTCCCCAGGGGCACACTCTGTTGGTTCACTGTAGAAGAGGCCATCTTCCCAGTGCAACCTATATTTCCCAGGCTCTTGCCCTTCAGCCGAGCATCTGCCTGGTGGCGAAGACCTTCCAGAGTTGGACATTCTCTCTGTCCCTTACTGAAGTCCGCCCTGTTGGGTCCACCTTCCGCCAGTAAAGACTGCAGCTCAGGATGGCCAACAGGATCCAGATCTCCAATGAGTTCTTGGCCTTCCACTAGCTCTTCCTCAGAGTCTAGTTCTACCACACAGGGTTGTACTACCCTCTCAGCCTCAGCTGGAGGGGGAGATACAGGTGTAACTTTGGACAACCTCGGGGAAGTCCTTGTTGGCTGCACTGGAGTGTTGACTGCTGGTTTCTTTTTAGAAGTTTTAGGTTGCCCCTTTTCTTCTGGTTGTTTGGATACAGCAGCTGACAGCTCCAGTGGAGTAGGAGTGATCTCTTTCTTCATCATCTCCTTGGGAGTACCCCTCATGGTTCTCTCCCTTGCAGGTCTGGTGAGCTCCTGTAACCTTTTACTAGGAGGTCTGGGGGTATGTGACACTACTCCAAGAGTTTTCAAGTCATTACCCAACAGAACCCTTCCTGGCACCTCACCTTGTATGCTGACAGGTATCTTCACAGTCATGTCCTTACACTGGATGAGAACTGGTTATTGGGGAAGCATCTGCACAGGCCCTCCAGCTAACTTGTTGAGGTGTCTGGGGGCCTTAGCAACATCCTCAGCCTGAAAAAACGATGTGTCCACCACAGTTATGCTGGCCCCAGTGTCCCTAATGGCAGGTGTCTCCTGACCATTCACCTGGACACTGTCCATATAATACTCTTTAATATTATCTGGGATAGAATTATAGACATCTGAATTCTATTGTTCCCACAAACCCAGAGACACTAAAGAAACACTGGCTGAGACTCCAATGGGTTCATCAGCCAGTAGTAGAAAGTTTCCACTTGCCATTTGTACTTCCTCCTCTGGAGCGAAGGCTAAGGAAACAAGCTGGATCCCTGAAGGTTTACCCTTACATCTGGGATCTCCTTTCACATGGTCAGTAGAGCCACAAACAAAGCATTTACCAAATGCTTTTTGGAATGGTGGCTTGTTCTGACCTCCTTCTGGTTTGGCACCAGAAGGTACACTAGCCTGATTCGGTTTCCCTTGTGGTTTACCCTTATGGTTTTGTTTGGGGCCCTCTTTGGGATTGGAATTATTAGAATTCTCTTTAGAGTCCTTTTTTGGCGGTTTTCCCTCATCCTTCTTCTGAGTAGCCCCAGAATCCTTGTGAGTAGCCCTGTTGGCAACCCACAAGTCAGCAGCCTTAGCTAGCTTCCTGGAATCCAATCCCTTTGAATCAGCCAAGTGCTGTCTGAGCTCAGGAGAGCAGGCATCATAAATTGACTCCATCATTACAAGATTCTTCATTCCCTCATAAGTGTTAACCCTGTAACCCTTAATCCATCCCTCTAAGTTTTTCAAACTTTCACTCACCCAGGTAGCCCAAGGGGTACCATCATGCTTCTTGAGGGTCCTAAACCTCTTAAGGTACTGGGAAGGGGTCTTCCCAAATCTAGCTATTAAAGCTAGTTTCACACACTCATAATCCTTCTTATCCACCTCCCCCAACTCCATTACCACATCAGTTGCAACAGGGGGGAGCCTAGAGAACAACCAAGGAATAAGCTCATTCCCTGTGATGTCCTGGAGCCCATGATTATATTCAAACATTTTCAACCAATCCAACACATCCAACTTAGTTTCATACATACCCACTAATTCCTTAGGAATCTGGGGTCTTTTGGGACTGGAACTCCTAGAGGAACTAGAAGAGAGAGAAGCAGTTTCCACAGACAACTTTTTCATTTCAAGTTCATGATTAAGCTCTATTTCTCTGAGCTTCAACTCAGCTTGCTTCTGCTCAGCTTGGGCATTGATTCTCCTGAACTCTAACTCTTGATTCCGTTCAGATTGAGCAATAAAACGTTTGTATTCCAATTCCAACTTCAAGTTCAAAATATTCAGGATTACATGTGGGACCTGGTATAGGTCCAGTAGGTACAGTTGGTAAGGCAGACATAGGTTCAGGGTGGCTAACTGCATTAGGCTCACTTTCCTCTTCTGACTCATTATCAAGATTATCAATACTTTGTTTCAGATAAATCCCACCACTGCCACCAGTGTGAGGCAGAAACCTGTGCTGTTCCCTTAGGGAACACTGCAAAAAGTTTAAGACCACAGGAGTTAGCAGTAAACTCAATTGGTAGCAGTCTGCACCACCCAGACTTACCTGGTAGCTGTGGCTGAGCAGTCAGACTTCTCTCAAGAAGAGTTAGGCAGTATACAGAGCATACACAATAGGGCAGGTAAATACAGCAAAACAAGCAAACACTGACCAGAGCTTTGGTGTGAAAGATATATAATTATTTATTTAAAAACACATCTATAAAAACACACTGGCACCAATATCAAGCAATTTCAAAACACAGTTACTTAAGTATATACACTCCCTTCAAAGAATATTAGACAAGTCTTAAATAAAGCACCACTTATTTTCAGACAGCGGTGAGCGCTTAACGCAGATGGCACTCTAATAATTCGGTTAAAAGGGAGGGAAAGGCAGAACATAAATTGAAACAGATCCCAACACTTTCAAAAGAACACAGCAAGAGAGGAAGGCAGAATAAAACCGCGAAGTTACAGTTCAGAAAGCCGGATCCACTTTAAGAGGATCAGAACGAAATGTGTCCAAGGTCACACGGTTGAAAAGTGCACAAAAGTCTCAAAAAAGATTCAGAAAGAAGTTGGACCAAAAGAAAGGGACCAGTTAGATGGTCAAGAGACCAGCCCAGTCTAGAAGGTTAAGGATTTACTGTCACCTTGTAGCAATCTATAGAAAGGGAGGCCAGCCTGACACAGTACCTTGAAATGGTGAGAACACTCCAGCGGGGCAGTTGTTCCTGGCAGCGGTTGCGAGTCGGTGCTTCGTCCGGCAGAAGAGAGGATCTCGTCGGGGAGGAAAGCAGAAGGTTGGTGTACTGCCAGGGAAGAAACCAGCCGCAGAGTTTCTCGATTCAAAGGAGCGGTCCTTTTATTCGCGGTTCAGTGGTAAGTGGCTATTCGGTTGCTGGGGTGCTTGGCATGGGCAATTCCACCACTAGACGTCCTGGTAGGCGAAAAGGAAAGCAAACTGGTTGTCCCCACCAGCTGAAGGGGAAGAGACTCTCCGGCAACAAGATCTCCTCTGTCGTCGGGAAGTGGTGAGACGGTTCAGCAGGGCTCCACCGGTGGTGTCGTCATTGCAGGTCAGCTCAGCTTCTCCCTCTTCAGATTTTCAGGTCCTGTGGCGACTTCTGAAGTTCCAGTCCCAAAAGCCCTGCTTTTATGCAAGAAACCCCCATTCATTCAGCCTAGCTGTCAATCAAACATGCTAAGTGGTGAGCCGGCCGGCTCACCACTTGGGCCAATCCCACAAGAGTGTGACTTGAGTTGCCAGGGCAACTCAGTCCAGGGTGCCTAAACCCCCTCCCACACCCCCTGTGGTACCCAGACAGAGTGGCACCACTTTTGGAGGCTTCTGTGGAGAAGCCCACCAAAAACAAAGGGCTCGACTTGGGTTGGAGTCACAGAAGAGAACATAAACGCCATTTTAGAATCGAGTTCTGGCAAAAAATACCAACCGGTGAATTAATATTAAATAAATAACCCGGCGGTATGTTCGAGGCTATAGGAATTAAATAATTAAAGTTGGTAGCCTTGAACAATGGGAAAATCCCATAGAGATATATTCGCGGTCGAATATAAAAAGTAGTATCCACTGCCACCAGCCAAAACTCGATCAGGGGAGATGGAGACGTGCCCCCTCAAATAACAGACCCCGGGGCAATCAAATTGCCCCGACCAGTAGGTCCACAATATGATGGTTTGTACTGGTTTCTGTTCATAATTTGGGACGAGTAAAGCCAATGGTGACTTTACATGCCCTGGGAGACAGTAGTCAGTCCCAGGGTATGGAGTCTGTGGTGGGGTGTCACTATGACACCCCTGTGTCACTGCACTGAGGGTGCTGTGTGACACACATAGTAAAAACACATGAGACCCTATGGAGTAAAAGACCCCATAGCCCATAAAACACATTACAAGTAAAAGGAACACCTCAAATCATGTCGAAGAGTGTGAGGAAAAGAGTCTCACTCTTGGCAGGAGAAAAAGACAAACTCCAGAAATCCAGCAAAGCTGCTGGGGGACTCACTAGGTTCGGAAATTCAGCCAAAAAAGAGAATTCTCCCTAACACCTCTAAATTTCAAAGGTAGGGGAGCTATCCGAAATCAGAAATGTTCTAAATAGGGAGATCATTTTCCAAACCACCACTGCTTCCATCGATTAACCACAGCTCGAAGCGAAAACACGCGATTGGGAGGGGGGTTGGAAGTCTCAGGAATTTCCTCCAAAGCATCCCTTCTAGAACACCCCATTCTTTCCATGCTAGATTAAGGATCAATTCCGCGCCATAGGTAAGTATCTGCACTACCTTTTGTTTGTAAAACTTCAGCGCAGGCAACATTGAGAATGCCCCAAATTTCCTATGCAGGGCTGTAGCCTGGATCGCTAGTCTCCTGACCTTGGCCCGCAGCATTACTAAGCGAGCCCTCTCATCCAGATTTGTATTGATTATTGTCCCTAGATACTTTATCACGTCTACCTTCTCCACATTTTCCTGCCCCACTCTCCATGATAGTCCTCCCTTATAGTTTTTTCTAGCTGATGACATGATAAGGACTTTGTATTTACTTACGTTGACCCGCATACCATTCAGTTCTAGGTAGGTGACAAAGGAATCTAATCTGCATTGTAGCCCGATCAACGTTGGGACGATTAGGACCAAATCATCGGTGTATAAGACCCAAGGCAGCTCTATCTCACTAGGTTTAGGGGGAGGCACAAATCCCTTGTTGGACTCCCTCAGGTCAGACAGATAAAGGTTAAATAGTATAGGTGCTAAAGAACAACCTTGCTTCAGGCCACGTTATGTCTGAATTTTTCTTGATAGCACCCCGCCTGACGAGTGTCTCACCTGGACTGATGTGTCCGAGTACAGAAGCCTGGTTGCTTCTAGCAGATCAGGGGGACAATTCCAATCTAGCACTTTGGACCAAAACCGCTCCCTATTAACACACTCGAAAGCTTGTTTGGGGTCCATAAAGGCCACACATTTCTGCTAGCTTTGATCAATCTAAGCTTCATGAGATTTAGGAGAAAGAGGTTTAAATGAGGTGCCGACCCCCTTCACAAACCCTGTCTGTCTAGGGTCCATGTGACCAGAATGGGCAGCCCACTCATTCAAGTCCCTTAATAGTAGTCCTGCAAACAGCTTACCCAGAGTGTCTAAGAGGGCTAGCGGGTTATAGTTTTTAGGGTCACTATGATCACCCTTCTTAAAGATTGGCACTAGTATTGCCTCTATCCATGTGGAGGGTATCTGCTTAGTTACTAAGACCTGCTTGAAAATCTGTACTGTGAAATTCAGCCCAGGCATCAACGTTTCCTTTCAAGACAGAATTTGCCAAACTGTCAGGGCCAGCCACTCTCAACGAGCTCAATTTAGAGATCATTGTTTTGATTTCCTCAATGCCAAAGCTAAACGTCCAGGTTCCACTCAGGTTCGGGGTCTCCCCTTTGGCAACCCCCACCCCTCCTCTGGAGAAGAGCTTGGAGTAATGTTCCACCCAGCAGGCTTCTGTCACCTGATTTAAAGTATGAGCTGGCTTGAAATTTCGCCCATTATTTAGCCGTTCCAACAGGTGTCTAGTGTTGTTTTTACAGAGCACGCGGAGCAAATGCTCCACATCAAATTGAAGCCTGGAGGCCTTAGATGCTTTAAGTCAATTACAATACCTTTGTTTTCTTTTCAAGCTTAGGCTGCCAGACAGGCTGTCTTTAACCGTTTTTAGTAATCTCATATCAGATCTGCAAGCCCACCTAGCTAACACAATTTCCTGTTTATATCTATGTACTGGGATAAAGTCTCTCTTCCCATACGGAGCTCGCTCTTCTCTATAGGCCTTTAGAATCCAGGCATATTTGATTCCCAGGGATTGTCGTGGATAAAATGTTCTAACTGATCAACAATTTGGGGTACTTCCGATGCTCTGATTCTGAGCCTATTTTTCCCCATGTTAGGTCAATTGGGCCAGGGGCCACTGCCCTCTTATCCAGCGGGCCCACCACCCAATAAGAGATTGTGAATACTGGCCTGCATCTCAACAACCCAACAAGGTAAATATTGGCCAAGACATTCTGGGAGACAAAGCAGTAGTCAATACAAGCCTGTTGCTCCCCCCTTGACCAAGTACTTGAACCTGGAATATCTCCCTTAGACTGGCCGTTTAACATTGACAACTCGCAAGCCTTAGTTTCACGTAACAATATTGCGGCCTTCGCTCCCAATAGTGAGTCTCGCAGGGCCACCCCCTCACGATCTAAAAGATGCATATTAAAATCACCACATAGACTAAAGTGGGGTTGTCCACTAACACCAGAGCCTCATCTATCATTGACATTATGGACTCTAAAATGGACAAATCACTATATTTGCTCGCACTCCAGTACACATTAATGAGGATTACTATCTTTTTTTTAATCGACTCTTGCCTCTGATACACAATCCATAATGTCTGAACAAGTGGATTTGGCTGGAGTAACTTTACCACCATGAGGTTTCTATCTGTTTTGATCAATGCCAATAGCCTCAAAAATGGTGTACCAAAAGGGCCTTTCTGCGCTTCATTAGAGAGACCTCCTAGCCATCACGTAGTGGTTTAACCCGCAGCCATGTTTCTTGCAAGCAAATAATATCGCATTTTTCTAAGCCCAACTTTCCATTTGTGCACAGGTCTGCAAAACCTCTTGTATTCCAACAGCCAATTTGCAGTGTCCTTGTTGCCTCCTCTTTCTGGCTCTAGGGGTGCCGGGGTTCCGTATGGGTTGTCGCCAGCCATGACCAAGAGTGCAGCTTCTCGTCGTCAGTTGCCAGTGAGGGCTTTTCTGATCTGTGCATTTTGGCCTTGAGTTTGATCCTCTTTCATGGGCTGTTGGCTACATGGACTGATCGTAGCCCAGTGGAAATACCAGCTCTCATAGTTCCAATATTTCTGATTTTATTAGCAGGGATCTCAAATGCAGAATGACCCAGTCCATGCGTGATTCATTTACAAACTGAACTATATGGATATCCTCGGATGTCATAGATCTCAGTTTAGGGATTTGTTGGAATAGGCACATAACATTGCGCCGATTGAGAATTAGGTTTTCTTCATTAGGGAGGAGATTTTCAAGGCAGACTCTGGCATCTTCCCTATCAGAGTTGTAATGGGAGTTGCCCCTCCTTACCATCTTCGAGGTGGCCCTTGGTTTGGGGACTTTGTGAGAGGGACCCGACTCATGGGACCAGACACCCACGCACCTTGACTGTCCCTAGATGTTTTCTCTTTTCCTCCAGCGTTCTGAACAAGGTTTTTTACATTGGTGTTTTAGTGGGAGATCTCTCTTTCGCTCCTTCGGTGGTAACAATTGAGCCGCATCCCTGTTGGTTAATCATGTGACCTCTCTGTCTATTTCCACCCATTCAGACTTGCTCGGATTTGCCCATTTGTCATCATCCTCTTCTCTTGTTATATCAATAAGATCACTCAAATAAGAATCTGAAAACACATCTCACTTATCCTTACCCCGGCTGTTTTCCTTCTCCAGTCTCTGGCCATGAACTGGGGTTGTTTTACTGCAGCAGAAATGTCCACGATGGAAATGACCGCATGAAAAATGTACGTTATACATAAATGTTTGTACATTTCTCATGCAGACATCTGTGGTAAAACAACCCCAAATCCATACCATCACTAACCCCTGCCCACGCCCCCACCCCCGCCCACACCCCCCTACTTACCTTTCATTGCGACGTGCTGTGTCCCTGCAACGCTGGTTCCCTTTCACTTCCGGGATCGGGAACCAGCGCCGCAGGGTCCTTTTTTTTTTTTTTAATCGGGTCAGCTGCGGATAGTATAGTGAGCGGGTGTTGCGGGGGACACACCTACAGCCCCCGCAGCCTTTTTTTCTTGTTTTTTCTTTTGATTGGGTCAGCGGCAGGGGTGTCCCCGCAACCCCCGCTCACTATACTGTATAGTAAACTATACTTTATAGTATAGTGAGCAGGGTGGTGCAGGGGACCCCTCCCCCCACATTCCCTGCAGCCTTTGTTTTTCTTTTTTATCCCACCAAAAGACCTAATATACATACCACAGTCAAACTTTTGGTAGTTCGAACTTTTTGTGGTATGTATATTAGGTCTTTTGGTGGGGTAGGTAAACTGGATTCGGTCATTTTGGCCGAATCCCTGGCCATACCTAACATTTTCCAGGATGGCTTTAGGGTCCTCCATAGGCTCTCTTCTTAGGTGTTTTGTTGGTTGGATGGAGGAGGTCAGGGGGGCTGACTTGAATTCCAGTTAGAATGTTTTCTGACACATTCCTTTTAGTTGCAATTCTTCCATATGCAAATATTGAATAATGTCTGAATTTTTTTACAGTCACATTAGTGATAAGCTATATTTTTTTAATATTACACTTGGGTGTTTCTTTCCGCTGCACAAAAACACGTTCTGCATTGTCTTTGAGCAGATAGCCCTTAGAATCTGTCTTTGGAAGTGCTACATTGTGTGCATCCCTTAGAAATTAAACTAACTCAATCTGGTGTGCACAAAAGGAACACATGGAAGATGGAGTATGCCACTAACACCATGCCAAAGTACACATCCAAATGCTGGTATGTCACCTAAACCCTCCCACACTTCATGTCACCTGGTTGACACACCATGCCATGGCATGCAGTGTCAAAAGAGAAAAATAAATGGCCAAAACATAACACTACTGTCACAAAGTGCTCAGCGATCAATGGACCATGTACAGAAATAACTCACTCTCACACAACAAAATAATAATGTACACAGGAACCTCAATTGGCCAGTACTACATACCAGAAACACAGGACCTAAGAGTGAATCCATTCAAATTGCACATGTGCCTCAATGTGTCGTGACTTGCACATGGCACCCTTGTATATTTGTGTGGCACTGCTAACCAAAGAGGGCAGGGAAGCGAATACAGCAGGAGGGCTAACAATAATGGAGATAGTCAAGCTAATACATGAAGATGGAACATGAACAAAGGATGGATCTCAATGTCCAAACAAAAAGGGATGCTATCCCCATGCACTGGACAAACAATCATGAATCCCACTAGGGTTGTATACACAGGTCGGACTTGAGTGCCCGCAGATATAATGTAAGCCCAATGACTCTGTGTAAGTTACATTTACATGCTGTACTCCTTGCAAGCCCATGGAAAGGGGAAACAGGGGTGGCATATGTGTCTGGACCCTAAGTCACAAACAAGGAGTGTGCCAACACGAGACAAGCCTGCATGGGTCCAGCTGGAATCTACAGTG
This sequence comes from Ambystoma mexicanum, assembly GCF_040938575.1. NCBI lineage: Eukaryota > Metazoa > Chordata > Amphibia > Caudata > Ambystomatidae > Ambystoma > Ambystoma mexicanum. The sequence continues at coordinate 723,737,629 of NC_090932.1, forward strand.
GATGCCCTCGGCTGCCACATAAAGCAACACACTGTCACATAAATGCACAATAGACAAAAAACAAGTTTTAAAATAAATAAAAAAATGCCCATGGGGGACCAGTGGGGGTGGCACCCAGGAGGGAGGAGGTGCAGGGTGCATATCAACACCCACATGCGTGGATGTTGAGAAGAAGAAAAAAAACACTCCATGGGTTAATGGGCTGCACTGCTAGCATGGATCGGGAGACCTGTCACTGCTGTCGCCACCCTCTGGTGTAGCATTGGAATGTGGTAGTGGTAAGGGAGGATCACCACGCATAGCCCTGGCCTGGTCCTCCATGGCAGTGGCCATGCAGGACTGAGATGATTGCATCTGCAACATGATGGCTCGGAGGTCCCGATGCAACAACTCACGGGATGCACGGAGTTCCTCCATGATGCTATGAGTCAACTGTTGCATCTGCTGTTCAGACCATCTACTGTGGGCTGCCTCAAATGCAGCCAATGTAGTTCTGAGGGACCTCTACTCTAAACTCAGGGCGTCCATGTGGGCCTGACACTCTGCAACCATGGATGTGGGCAGAGCCCTCAGTTCTGCACGTCGGCTCCTGTTACTGGCCACTGTGTGCAGCCTGCGTAAGCGGCATGTGGACCGCAATGCCTGCTGCTGGTGGTCCACCTGTCTTTCTGGGGGTATCATGGAATTGCCCATCATATCAATGCCCTGAGCCAACATCTCATATGAAGCAGCCTGTTGTTGTGCAACAGTATACATGGACTGCTCCTATCGCCAGCTAACAAACGCCCAACGCTTTGGCGGACCTCACACCTGCATGGGCCAAGGGAACCTGGCCCTTGATGTGATGGCCCTGTCTGTGGCTGCAGGACTGCATCCCTCCCTTGAGCAGCTGGCCCAGGACCAGAAGTCCATACTATGGAACATGACCCTGCAGCCATAACCACCACAGATCGACATACCAAACTGACTGGCTGTTACGCTCACCTGGCTCCCACAGGGGCGTCGATCTGAACTGGACAGCTGCGGTCTCCACCAATGTGATGCATAGTGCCGAGATGACAGACTGGACTGGCCCACCTAGCTTCGTTTGCTTGGCCCGTAGGAGTATTCTTCTGCAAATGGAGAAAGGGAATTAACCACCTGTGGAATTGAGTGTTAACCCCCACCCCCGCTGTTCTCCCCACTGATCACCTTTAATGTCCCCTCTTATAGTCTCACCTGATGGTTTGGAAAGATGAGCTCTCCATCCTGCATTGAGCCCAGGGGCGCGTAGATAACCAGTTGCTTCACTGGTTCGAAGGAATTGGTGAGTTCCAGAACAATATTGACTCTGAGATTTCTGGCGAGACGCCGTAAGTATATAGTTCGTAAGAGTTCAAATGTCTGACTTTCACTCTTGGCCGATTCCTTGCAGGTTGCAGCTTGACCCTAGCGAAGAGTTCCTTGTGGCAACCAGTAACATTCAGGTAAGGGTTTGTATTATCCAACACAGTTCGATTAAATAATGTCAGTATGTAACCTGTAGCTTTCTCCCTTATTCAGGTGCTGAGAGAAATGATGAAGTCTCGGGAATAATGCCTCCAGCGGTAAAATTAGGTAAGTCTATTGTGGTGAGAAGGATTCCCCTTGTTTGTTCCTTTGTTTCACCTTGCTGTCCTTTTGTTCCACTTAAGGGCCGGGGTACAGCGAAGATGCGGTGGAGGCTGCGCCGACCCGTGAAGAGGAAAAGTACCCCCGGCGGTAAAATCAAGTAAGTCTATGGGGGTAACTAATATTGCCTCTGTTTATTCCCTTGGCTCACCTTGCTGTTCTTGTTTTCCCCTTAGGTGCCGGAGTGCAGCGGGAACGTGCAGAAGGATGCGGTGGATAGTGAAGATGCTGCGAAGGCCGGTGAGTTCAGCGCGGCGCTGCAGCAGGCGAGGTGACGCGCATAAAATAACTTATTTCTTCCAGCTCAAAGGCGCGGTGGATCGGGAATTCAGGTAAGGATCAAAGGTATTGCTCTTGTTCTAACTTTTTCTCCTTCTTTCTCCCTTTTTCTAGGAGCTCCAGACTCGAGGCGGGCGTGGCAGAAGACTGGATGCAGACTTGCAGGCACGGTGAGCATTACGCTGCTGAATGCAGAATAACGGGAAGCGTGTGCTGCTCTTCGGAAGTGGTTTAAATAATAGCCCCCAAAGTAGTCCCAAGTAAGTATTCCTCCCCGATCCCACCTGAGTAAAAAAAATAGTCCCTAGGTAAAGTAGTCCTTTCCAAGCCTCTTTTGGCTTGGAGCTCTTGCAGCATGTTCTGCATCAGGTAAGTTTTAATCTATGAGCCTGGCGCCTATGGCGCCAGGACTGACTCTCCATATCCGCCTGGCTCCATAGACGCCAGGACTGCACCCAGATAGCCCCTAGCAGGGGTTGTTGGGCTTGCTTGGAAGAACTTGATGCCTGCTTCCGGGGTTGCAGGACTTGATCTGGATCCCCGGGGGTAGGCATCATGACAGCACTCCCCCCCAAGGCCCCTCCTAAAGTTGTTCTTCCCCGTGGTTTTGGTTTGTCTGGGAAATTTCGGTGGAATTTTTTCACCAATCAGGGTGCATGAACGTTGTCGCTAGGTTCCCATGACCTTTCCTGTGGTCCGTAACCTTTCCAGTCGAATAAATAAAAAAGCTTTGACTTCACCAGCTTGGAGTCTAGGATGTTCTTACCCTCAAATTCGGGTTCCCTGTCTATAAGGATGGGGTCTGGTGGCTTGGTTAGTCTTGTCCCTGGTTGCACTGGCTTCAAAAGTGACACATGAAAGACGGGGTGAATTCACATATTAGCAGGTAAGTCCAACTTGACGGCCACTGGGTTGATAATGGCCTTAATAGAGTAAGGTCCCAAATATCTGGGGTTAAAGGTCCGTGTTCCCTTTAGAGGTGTGTGTTTTGTAGCCAACCATACTTGGTCCCCTATCTGGTATTGTGGAGTATCACTTCTATGCCGATCCGCATTTTCCTTGTATTTTTCTTTCGCTTGTTTTAAATGTGCAGTTGCTTCCTTAAAGGCTTGTGTAATCGTAGCGTGCAGATGGTCCACTGCAGGAATTTCTAAGTGTTGGGGTGAGTCAAGGTCTGAGGTTCGAGGATGGTGCCCATATAAGGTATAAAAGGGGCTTTGTCCAGTTCCAGAATGTACTGAATTATTGTATGCATATTCGGCGATCCAAAGAATGTCTTTCCAATTACTCTCAGTCTGATGTAACATACAACGCAGGTATTGTTCAAGAGTCTGGGTGGTCCTCTCCATTTGACCATTGGTTTGGGAGTGGTGACTGGTCGATAACCTCACATCGATTTGCGCCAATTGGCAACATTTCCTCCAAAAATGTGAAAAGAATTGACTGCCCCGGTTAGAGACCAATACGGACGGAAATCCGTGTATGCAAACAATGTTTTTGAGAAACTCCTTGGCCAGGATTGAAGCTGAAGGTAATCCCTTTAAAGGGATAAAGTGGGACATCTTGGAAAAAAGATCCACAATAACTAGAATATTGTTAAATCCATTGCATGGAGGTAGATCAGTAATAAAGTCTAACGATAAGGTGTGCCATGGTGTAGGCGGAATGTCTAAAGGTTGTAAGAGTCCAGCTGGTTTTCTCTTCTGACTTTTGTTTTGGGCGCAAATGCCACAAGATATTACAAATGATTTAATATCCTTTCGCCAGGTGGGCCACCAGAATTGTCTCTTAATTTTAGCTTCAGTCTTTGCGATACCTGGGTGTCCCTCCATTAGGGTGTCATGATAATGGGAAATTACTAGCTCTTGTAGTTCCTTGTGTGGCAGAAATAGCCACCCTTGGTAATAAGGCAGGTTATTGGTGACAGAGTAGTCCGGGCCTTTCTTTACCCAGTCCTGCAGGGCTGTAGGATCAAAGAGTTGCTGGATCTTTACCTGAATGTCCTCTAATGTCTGTAGAGTAGTCATGCCAAGAATCCTTTGTTCGGAAATTATAGGTACTGGTTCTGGGTTCACTTCTGCCTCTCCCATCCCTATTCGGGATAAGGCGTCTGCTTTACCATTCTTGCAACCTGGTCGATAGGTTATCACAAAATCGAACTCGGCAAAGAACAATGCCCATCGGAGTTGGCGTGACGATTGGGCCTTGGCTGTCTTTAAATACTGCAAGTTCCGGTTATCGGTGATCACAGTAATGGTATGCCTGGCACCGAGAAGATAGTGCCGCCAGGCGTTGAAGGTGGATTTAATGGCTAATAACTCCTTGTCGGAAACCGCATAGTTTAACTCGGGTGCCGAGAACTTTCTGGACCAAAATGCTACTGGGTGAAGCTGGCCAGTTTCAGGGTCCTTTTGGGACAGGACAGCTCCCATGGCTAAACTGGATGCATCAGTTTCCACTATGTATGGAAGTTCAGGGCGTGGGTGCTTTAGTACAGGTGCAGATGTGAATTTCGCTTTCAGCTCTTGGAAGGCATTTTCAGATTCTTCAGTCCACATAAAGCGTTTGTTTTTTCGCAAGAGTGCTGTGATTGGATGTACAACATGTGAGAAATCCGGGATGAATCTGCGGTAGAAATTGGCAAAGCTGAGCATGCTTTGTACTTCTTTAACTGAACTTTGTGATGGCCTATGAGAATTGCGTCCACCTTTCGTGAGTCCATTCGGACTCCTTTTGGACTCAGGATAAACCCAAGGAATTCAACTTCCGTGGCATGAAAAACGCATTTTTCCAGTTTTCCATATAGTCTGTGCTGGCGCAATTTCTTAAGGACTGCTCCGACGTGCTTCACATGGTCAGATTCTGAAGAGGAGTACACTAGAATATCATTGATATATACGACAACACAAACGTCAATGAGTTCACGAAGGACATCGTTCATAAAGTATTGGAAGGCTGCTGGTGCATTGCACAACCTGAAGGGCATCACTTGGTATTCGAATAACCCGTACTTAGTGCGAAAAGCAGTCTTCCATTTGTCGCCCTCTTTCACACGTACCAGATGGTATGCCCCCCGGGGATGCTACTTAGTGTATATGCAAGCGTCCTTTACTTGGTCTAGTAGTTCGGGGATCTGAGGCAATGGGTATCGGTTCTTAACAGTGATCTGCTTCAATGCGCGGTAGTCTATGCATGTTCTGAGGTCACCTTCCTTTTTGGGCACGAAGAACAAAGCTGAAGATGCAGGGGACTTGGATGGGCGAATGAAGCCATTAGCAAGGTACTGGTCTAGGTATTGCCGTAGGTGAAGATTCTCAGGTTCCGTAAGGGCGTAGATCCTGCTACAAGGGGGTTGTGCACCGGGTATGAGATCGATTTGACAATTGTACGATCTGTGAGGTGGTAAGGTGTTTGCCTGTTCTTTTTGGAAGACATCCTGGAATTCTTGATATTCTGGAGGTAATTACACGACTGATGTGGTGACTGTGCCCAGGCCTGCGTTCAAGTTTTTCTTTGGGTAACAGGTTTGTGCACAATCCGGAAGGTTATTCTCGTCTCTCGCCAATCAATACAAGGATTATGTGTTTCCAACCAAGGTATCCCCAGTTTTATTTGGAACTGTGGGGCTTTGATTAGATCAAACACAATAGTCTCTCGATGCCCATCCTGACCCAATAGTGTAATCTCTGCGGTGGAATGAGTTACAGGCCCAGAGGCAATTTCAGTTAGATCGACTGTGCTGATGACATCTGAGGTGGTGTTTCGGCAGAGAGGTAGATTCATCCTGGAAGCCAATTTGTAGTCCACATAGTTTCCTATGGCCCCGCTATCAATGTATGCCCTTACTGCGTGCACACCTGATGGCTGCCTTGGATCTACGAGGACCATTGGTATGATGAAATGCGAGGTCTGAGGATCCTTCTTCAAGCTCGGCAAGCGGACCTCTACGCTTGTCGGGCATGGTCATTTCCCGAGTCTGACTCCATATGGCCTTTATCAGCAGCTCCTACCACCTCCTTGGGTGGTTTTACAGGGCAATCCTGTAGAAAATGCCCAGAAGTTCTGCAATATAGACACAATTGCTTTTGCCGTCTCCTTTCTCTTTCCTTCTGGGTTAAGGGTCCTTTAACCCCTCTGCTTTGCATGGGTTCTGAAGCATCTGTTCCTTTGGGGTTAGCGTGGGTTTTGACCAACACCCGATTCTCAAACTTGGCCCGATCACCCTTTCTGTTCTGAAGTCTATGATCTAACTGGACCACTAAGTCTATATATTCAGCACAGTCTTGAGGTGGGTTCACAACATGAGCCAAGACATCCTTGAGTTCTCTTCGAAGCCCTCGATGAAATAATGTGATTCATTTTACCTCGGTCCATCCAGTTCCCACTATCAACCTATTAAAGGTCGCAATGTAGGATAGAAGGTCCTGGTTACCCTGTTGTAGGGACAAAAGTTCGTTATCCAGGGCCTATCCTTGGCAGTGCCTGGCAAATAGTCTTTCCATGCTCATTTGAAAGCCCTGAAAATCCCGAAGAATTGGGTCATCCTGATTAACTAGTGGAATTGACCAATCAGCTTCACTGCCGCTGAGATATGACAATACAAATGCTACATTGGCTTGATCATTTGGGAAGGCTCCAGGTCTGCATAAAAAGTGCAAGTGGCATTGGTTCATAAACACGGCGGACCTTTTGGGGTCCCCGGCAAAGCGTTCGGGCGGAGCTAATGGAATAGTTCCTGGTAGGTTTATTTGCACAGGGTTACTCGATGACACAGGAGCTGGATTTCCCCCGAGTCCTGGTAGGGGTGTTTGTCCAGCCTGGCTTTGCAGTAGTTGCCTTGCAAGGTCATCAATTCGCTCCTTTGACAAAATCAGTTCTCTCCTAAGAGCATTGGTTTCTTGACGGGCAGAATGCACTTCAGCCCTCAGTTCCCCTAGTAATTGGGCCAATTGGTTAGTTTCTGAGGTATCCATAACGCCCGGGTGTGAATTTGTGGGTAGGCTTTGCGTTCTGTTACGCTCACCTGGCTCCCACAGGGGCGTTGATCTGAACTGGACAGCTGCGGTCTCCACCAATGTGATGCGTAGTTCCGAGATGACAGACTGGACTGGCCCACCTAGCTTCGTTTGCTTGGCCAGTAGGAGTATTCTTCTGCAAATGGAGAAAGGGAATTAACCACCCGTGGAATTGAGTGTTAACCCCCACCCCCGCTGTTCTCCCCACTGATCACCTTTAATGTCCCCTCTTATAGTCTCACCTGATGGTTTGGAAAGATGAGCTCTCCATCCTGCATTGAGCACAGGGGCGCGTAGATAACCAGTTGCTTCACTGGTTCGAAGGAATTGGTGAGTTCCAGAACAATACTGACTCTGAGATTTCCGGCGAGGCGCCGTAAGTATATAGTTCGTAAGAGTTCAAATGTCTGACATTCACTCTTGTCCGATTCCTTGCAGGTTGCAGCTTGACCCTAGCGAAGAGTTCCTCGTGGCAACCGGTAACATTCAGGTAAGGATTTGTATTATCCAACACAGTTTGATAAAATAATGTCAGTATCTAACCTGTTGCTTTCTCCCTTATTCAGGTGCTGAGAGAAATTATGAAGTCTCAGGGAATAATGCCTCCGGTGGTAAAATTAGGTAAATCTATTGTGGTGAGAAGGATTCCCCTTGTTTGTCCCTTTGTTTCACCTTGCTGTCCTTTTGTTCCCCTTGGGGCCGGGGTACGACGAAGATGCGGTGGAGGCTACGCCGACCCATGAAGAGGAATAGTACCCCCGGCGGTAAAATCAGGTAAGTCTATGGGGGGTATCTAATATTGCCTCTGTTTATTCCCTTGGCTCACCTTGCTGTTCTTGTGTTCCCCTTAGGTGCCGGAGTGCGGCGGGAACATGCAGAAGGATGCGGTGGATAGTGAAGATGCTGCAAAGGCCATTGAGTTCAGCGCGGCGCTGCAGCAGGCGAGGCGACGTACATAAAATAACTTCTTTCTTCCAGCTCGAAGGCGCGGTGGATCGGGAATTCAGGTAAGGATCAAAGGTATTGCTCTTGTTCTAACCTTTTCTCCTTCTTTCTCCCTTTTTCTAGGAGCTCCAGACTTGAGGCGGGCGTGGCAAAAGACTGGATGCAGACTTGCAGGCACAGTGAGCGTTACGCTGCTGGATGCAGAATAACGCGAAGCGTGTGCTACTCTTCGGGCATGGTTTAAATAGCCTCCAAAGTAGTCCCAGGTAAGTATTCCTCCCCGACCCCACCCAAGTAAAAAAATAGTCCTTAGGTAAAGTAGTCCCTTCCAAGCCTCTTTTGGCTTGGAGCTCTTGCAGAATGGTCTGTATCAGGTAAGTTTTAATCTATGAGCCTGGCGCCTATGGCGCCAGGACTGACTCTCCATATGAGCCTGGCGCCATAGACGCCAGGACTGCACCCAGATAGCCCCTAGCAGGGGTTGTTGGGCTTGCTTGGAAGAACTTGATGCCTGCTTCCGGGGTTGCTGGACTTGGTCTGGATCCCCTGGGGTAGGCATCATGACACTGGCCCTGTGAGGGGTTGTCCCCCCTTCAGACATTTGGGATACAATAGCACCCACACTCGATGCACTCACCTGCGACAGCACAGAGGAATCCAAATCCAGTTCACCACCAGCGCCATAGGTATCATCAGAGGCAAACTCATACTGATTCACGGTCGGGATGGACTGTAGCACCAGTGGTTCATCATGGGCTGCCACACCACATTCCCACTGGTGCTTGTTTGCAGATCAGTATCCTGTTCCTCATCCACCTCCTCCCCTGCATTTAGTGCCTCATCACCTGTACATGGACATAATAATACATGAAGAACCATGTAAATAGCATAGCCAACACACATAGGCATCACAATGTCGTCATGCAACACATTAACCTGTCATATCACAAACTCCCACACGTAAGCAGTGTCAATGGAAGTGAAGGGTAGCATAAAAGCAGCCATGGACGTGTGTGCAAGGGCTAAATACCACATGTAGTGCATGGTGCATAGCATCTGCTTCAGACACGAGCACCTGACTGGCATAGTTCAGTCACCAACAGCACTGATGTAAATACACAGATGCAACGTGGCATAGCCATGCCTGAACTGTCAAACTGCATGTGATCTAACTTGCTGACTACTGTCGCAGAACCATGTACAATGGATGTGACATGACATGGCATGTATTTCCCAAACTCAATACACACAAGTGTCACAATGTGCTATGATGCAAGGGTGGTGGAATAGAGTGAAGGCAGACACGCCCATCCCATGAGACCAGGTCACATTGACAGCACACGAGTGAATAGGCATGGTGAAGATGAGACCTGTGTTGGAAGTTGGAGTGGGCAGTGCAGTACATGGGAACGGCATCCAAATAAAATACAACTACATAATCAGTAATGATTATGCAGCCGGCTGGTGGAAGTGTAAGCGCAGACATCAGGTGTCAATTGCTGGTAGAGGGTTGTAGGGATACAGTAAACAGCCACCGAGTGCGAGGGATGGCAGGGAGGCAGTGCATGGGTTCAACTGGTGGATCAGAGGCCCGTGTCTGAGATCAGAGTGTGGGCAGGTGACTAGTGCATTCTCTCAGTCATCCAGGACTCCAGCAGGGGAGAGGAGGAGAGAAAGCACAACACACGAGGAAGCATCAGGAGTGCCTCCAGACCCGGAGAAGGTTCACCTCCAGTTCCATTGAGGCAGGGAGGCTGCACCAGAGGGAGGCCTCAGCCGAAGATAGACATTAACCACCAACTTATTTCTATGAGAAGTAACTGACCCTGAGGAAGTAGGAAAGGGATGATCAAAGACCATGAGAAGTAAGCGAATTTGGAAGATGGAGTTGAAGGAACTGCAGCCCCAGGACCCATCAGGCCTTGTGGCCAATGCACAGGGTTTGGAAATGAACAGTCGTAGTGACTGGGAGCCAGTTTCATCATCACAGTCCTAGGGAGATACAATACTTGGCCCCAAGACAAAAGGACAATTACCACAGTCCAGTTCTGGAGGAGTTGCAGAGGGAAAAGAGTAGAAGCACATAAATCTTGGTAAAGGGTGTTGCAGTACCCCACCATAGGAATAACCAGTCCTCTGAAGACAGTGATCTGCTGGGGGAAGGGGAGGAAAGGAAGAATTCCTCTGAGGAGTTGCAGCTGGCAGGGTGACCTCTCAGAGATGTCAGAGATGTGTGGAGAGAAGGCGAGTGTGGAATGGAAGATTATCACAGGCTATCCGCTATCACAGGTTGGAGCAGGAAGAGGGCCAGGAGAGGCTGGAAAGAGAGTGACCTGGAAGGAGTGAGCAGGTGTGGTGATGAGGATTGTCACGGTGTGCAGCACATTGTGCATATGCAGTCTGCAGGACAACAAGTACGTGTCAGTCCACCGTAACATGGTTCACCCATGGCAGTCATGTAAATGCAGGCAGAACTGCCAGACAATCATTACACTTCATCCAAGCAACATACACATGTCCTGGACACACGCATCACCACTCACCAGACATTTCCTCATAAATTGGCAAGTCTCCCATGCCTTGGATCTGCTCCACATCAGTGATATCACTAATAATCTCTTCATGTGGAGTGAGGTCTTCGTCCTCTCGTGGTGACCCAGCTCCAGTCACCAGAGTAGAGGTGTAGTTGGCACCCAGCTTACCTTTGGCTCGGTGCCGGAGGTCATTCCAATGCTTCACTGCCTCAGCAGTTGTGCGCCTCTCATTGTCCAAGGCATTGATTCGATCGGTGATACGCTGCCAGTGGGCCATACGGTGGGCAGGCATATGTGTGCTCCCTGCCCACACGAGCATGTCATGTTCGTGTTCCCGCACGTAGTCCACAAGGATCTTCAGTTACTCATCACTGAAGCTCCTCTTCCTCGACGTGTGGGTCTCCTGTGCTGTGCTTTGGTTCTGAGCCTGTTCGCCTACTGCACGCTTTGCCTTCTTGCAAGGTCGTCCAGACCCTGAGTGGCTGGGACCACTTGGGTCAGTAGGGGCTGGAGCACTGGTGGACTGCGCTGTGGCATCACCCACTGATGCTGGGACTGTAGGTAGCCTTGCAGGTATCTGTACCTGGGTGCTGGTTCCAGGACCTTTCTCTGCACGTCTCTTGCCCTTGGTGACAAGGACATCCCCCCCTGGGTCTTTGTGGGCCTGGGCCGGGATCACTACAGGTCTGGCTGGGTGACCCTGAGCCTGGGTGGAGGTTGCTGGAGCGGCCCCTGCAGCTTCCTCACCCTGCCTGGTGTGGACAGCAGATGGCAATGATGCTCCTGTACCCTGGGTGCTGGGGATGTCAGCATCAGCTGCATCTCCCTGACCCTGTTGGGTGGGGGCATAGCTCTCCCTGCATACCCTCGGCCACCTTGGCCACCCTTCCCACTTGTTGCCCTCCAACTCATGGCACTGATGGAATGGTGCAATGGCAGGCGCAGCAATCAATTGTCCTGGGCAATTCAGTGAGGCGGCAGTGTACATGATGTAAACGTACAGTGTGCTCTTGCAAGGCTCAATTTAACCCCAGGGGAAAAAAAAACGGCCGCGTAACACACAGGCACCCCAAAAATGAAAAATACGTGTACGCAACCCCTCGGTAGCCCACGTGAAAAAGAAAACCTTACGCAGTGCGCTGTGGCACCCAGCAACACAAAAAATATGTACGCGAAGGGCACGTAAGCTAATATGATATTAAGTAAGGGGGTATGTGACACACAGGGGCACCCACAGTATGCAAAATGCATACACAACTCACTGTCAGCCCCACAAGCACACGCGGGTGTGCGCGGAGGCAATCCCCCACAAAAACAAGAAGCTTGCACTGTCGCAGTAGTGAAGAGATCGCGTAGAAACAAAGTCCACACGTCTGTCTGCTATAACTCGCACAAGCGTGTGATGGTCTCCTACGCGACTACCACCATGTCTAAAAGCGCTGGGAGGACTTCAAAGCCAGGACCCACCACAAAGGCCAGCGCTTCCAACAGTCTGGTGTGAACCAAGAGGGGCTTCGGGTCCGGTTGAACACAGACAACATGCGGGCCCTGGAGCAGTTCTACCCAGCGCTGCTCGCCCAGGTCATGGATTTGCAGCTTCGTCTGGAGTCGACTGGTAAGTGTCCATGTGTTGGTGTCCTCCACAGTGCATGTGCATGTTGATGTGTGGTTGGTGTGTGCACCTTGACCTTATGGCAGGTATGCTTCTTTTACGGATGTTTGTGTGCATGTCCCAGACAGTGCTGCATGTGTGTCCATTCAAACATGTGTGACATCAAAGGTGCTTCTGTTTCAATGTGTGATACACTGCAGCATGTAACGTGCACATGGTTGCATACATGTGTGTGGACGTGGCTGTGTGAGAGGTGTGACACATGGGTGCTGTCGCCAACATCATGGACACGCATGGTGTACATATGCATGTGTCTGAGAAGAGAGTGTGTGACTGGCCAACACTCCTGGATGTATGTTACAGGAGCATTTGAATGTGTGCTTGACTCTTGCTGCCAAATTGATATTGAGTGCACTCTGATGTGGTAGCTCTGTGGTCTGCTACATGACTGTCAGGTGATGTGTGTGAATTAAATGTGTATGTCCCATGATGCATGTGAGTGTGAGGGGTATGCAAGATTTTGAGGGGCAGACAGTGCCTTGTCCAAGGATGTGATTGTTGCAAAGGACAGACATGATTGTGTTGTGGAGGGTAATGATGGTTGTGACCTTTGCCAATGCAACTCATGTGCAGTTGTTTTGTGCCAAACAGACATATGTTCAGTACCCTGATGTTTGTATTCTATATCTCCCTATCCTCAGCGACGTTAGAAGAAGAGGGCGGAGAAGGTGCTGTGGGGCAAGGCAGCAGGGATACCTCCACCAGGCACAGAGCCAAGGCTCAGTTACGCTCTCAGGTAATTTCATCTTCGGGGAGCGAGGAGACTGATGCCGCGTCAGAGACAACGGCTGCAGCTGCTGAGGGGAGGTCCAAGAGGGTGAAGATGATCGTGGACTCCTCGGCAGTAGGAGGCAAAGGTGAGCTTGCACAGGGGCAACCCAATGCGGATGACGGTGGGGAGGCATCTGTTACGCTCACCTGACTCCCACGGAGGCGCAGGTCTGGTTTGGAGTGTTGTTGTTTCTTCTATGGTGAAGCGCAGGAACCGGAAGATGGACTGGACCGGACCTTCGAATCTGGCTTGTCTGGCTCGCAGGAATATCTTTCTGTATGTGAAAAGGGAGTATTAACAATCTGCGGGAGAAAGTATAAGCCTCCCGCTCCCTTCTCACCCCTCTACGAAACCCGCCTGCGACCCCCACGTGAAGTCTCACCTTAGGGTTTGAAAGGTTGAGCTCTCCATCCTGCTTCTCATGCAGGGGCGCGTTGTATCCAGTTACTTCACTGGGATTTTGATTGTAGAGGGTTCAAGTTTTGTTTTCCCGGTATAGTACCGTAAGGATTCTGTTAATGAGTATGATTCCGCAATAATAATTGTTCGTTGTCTCTTTTTCAGGTGCGGAAACTATTCCGAGAAGAGCTGTGGAACCGAAGAATGAGACTCTGGTGAGCTTGATGAGAGTTCACTCAGTGTCCTTGTATCAATGCGCTCACTAACGCTGATGTCTTTTTTCCCCATAGGGGCCGGGGTCCGGAAATGCCTGGATGCGGCACCGACCCGAAACAAAGATCAATCCAAAAGAAATCAGGTAAGTCTTTAATGGGCGTTGGGTAATGTCTTTTCATGCGCCCACTAACCTGATGTCTCTTTTTCCCCTTAGGGGCCGGGGTCCGGAAATGCCTGGATGCGGCACCGACCCGAAACAAAGATCAATCCAAAAGAAATCAGGTAAGTCTTTAATGGGCGTTGGGTAACGTCTTTTCATGCGCCCACTAACGATGATGTCTCTTTTTCCCCTTAGGGGCCGGGGTCCGGAAATGCCAGGATGCGGCACCGACCCGAAATGAAGTTGGAATAACCCAACAGGTAAGCTTTGTAATGGAAATTAAGGTTTACTTGTTTTCTTTCCCCTGTCACCTTTATTCTTGTCTTTTTCTCCCTAGGCGCGGTGATGTGGCTGCGAGTCCAGATGTCGCCGTAGAACGTGGTGGTACCTTGTACAGGTCGGTGAGATGCGGCGCTGCAACGATCGATGCGATGTGCTTTTAAATGGATGTCTTCCTTTTCAGGACCGTCGGCGAGATGTCTTGTCTCCGGAATGCGGATTTAGCAGGTAAGGACTCTTCTTTACCCTTTTCTCTTCTCTTCTCTCTTTGCAGGTGTTCCAGGATGCTGGCAGGAGTGGCAGAAGACAGAATGCAGGAGCAAACACGGTGAGCGTCCAGCTGCTAGATGCAGAACAACGCGAAGCGTGAGTTGCTGCTTGGGCGTGGCTTAAATAGATAGCCTTCAAAGTAGTTCCAGGTATGTATCCTTCCTCTCAGGTATGTATTCCTCCCCTGACCACACCCGTGTGGTTAAGTAGTTCCAAAGATAAAGTAGTCCCATTCAGGCCTCAGAAGGCCTGGATGTTGCAGCATGGTCTGCATCAGGTAAGTTAACACTAAGCACCTTTAACACAAAGTCCCCATTTATGAGCCTGGCGCCAAAGGCGCCAGGACTGAGTCCAAAGAGCCCCTACTTGAGGCTGTTGTGACTTCCCTTGAAGACATGATGTCTGCCTCTGGGGTAGCTTGGTCTTGTCTGGCACCTTGGAAGTAGGCATCATGACAGTACCCCCTCCCAAGGCCCCTCCCAAGGTCGTCCTTTCCGGGGTTTTGGCTTGCTTGGGAATTTTCGGTGGAATCTTTGCACTAATCGCGGGGCGTGTACATGGTCACTTGGTTCCCAAGATCTTTCCTGAGGTCCGTACCCCTTCCAATCAACTAGATAGAAGAGTCTTGATTTTAACATTTTGGAATCCAATATGTCCTTAACTTCAAATTCTAATTCCCCATCGATTTGAATTGGTTCAGGTGGTTTGCTTAGTCTGGTTCCAGGCTGCACCGGTTTTAACAGTGATGCATGAAAAACGGGATGAAATCGCATGTTGGCTGGTAGATCGAGTTTAAAGGCCACTGGGTTAATTATAGCTTTGATGGGATAGGGTCCAATGTATCTGGGATTAAAAGTCTGCGGTCCTTTCAGAGGCAATGCTTGGTTGCCAGCCACACCTGGTCTCCAATCTGGTACGAAGGTGCTTCACTCCGATGTAGATCAGCATTTTCTTTGTATTTTTTCTTGGCTTGTTGCAAATGAGTTGTAGCTTCCTTGAAGGCTTGGATTATAGTAGAATGCAAATAATCAACTGTAGGAATTTCCAGGTTTTGAGGAGGGTCTAGGTCTGAGGTTCTAGGATGATGACCATACAAGGTGTAAAAAGGGGTTTGTCCTGTTCCAGAATGTACAGAATTGTTATATGCATACTCTGCGATCCATAGAATATCTTTCCAGCTGTTTTCAGATTGATGCAACATGCACCGAAGATATTGTTCAAGGATTTGGTTAGTACTCTCGGTTTGACCATCGGTCTGGGGGTGGTGACTAGTGGATAAGCGTACATCAATTTGTGCCAGTTGGCAACATTTCCTCCAAAAATGGGAAATAAATTGGCTTCCTCGGTCTGAGATTAATATGGATGGAAAACCATGCATACAAACTATGTTTTCCAGAAATTCCTTGGCCAAGATGGAGGCTGAAGGTACCCCTTTTAAAGGGATAAAGTGGGCCATCTTGGAGAACAGATCCACAATTACCAAGATAGTGTTATATCCATAGCAAGGCGGCAGGTTGGTAATAAAGTCCATTGACAAGGTGTGCCAAGGGGCCGGTGGAATATCCAAGGGTTCTAGGAGACCGCCAGTTCTCTTCTTTTGACCTTTATTTTGGGCGCAAACTCCGCAAGACATCACAAAAGATTTTATGTCTTTTCTCCAGGATGGCCACCAGACTTGTCGTTTGATCTTTTCCTCAGTTTTTGCGATACCAGGATGTCCTTCCATTAATGTATCATGATAGTGAGCAATGACCAATTCTTGCAGTTCTTTGTTGGGCAGAAATAACCGCCCCTGGAAGTACGGTAAATCGTTATTAACAGAAAAGTGTGACCCCTTTTGTGTCCATTCTTGCAAGGCTGTGGAATTTAAAAGTTGTTTAACTCGAGTTTGAACGTCCTCTATAGTTTGTAAAAAGGTCAAGCCTAAAATTCTTTGTTCGGGTATAATTGGTACTGGTTCTAAGTTTGAATTTGTTTCATCCATTCCAATCCGGGATAAAGCGTCCGCTTTGCCATTCTTGCAACCAGGGCGGTAGGTGATTATGAAATCAAATTCTGCAAAGAATAAAGCCCATCGGAGTTGGCGGGATGATTGGGCTTTGGCCGTTTTTAGATATTGCAAATTCCTGTGATCTGTAATCACCGTAATGGTGTGTCTTGCACTGAGGAGGTAATGACGCCAAGCCTTGAAGGCGGACTTAATAGCTAGTAATTCTTTGTCGGTGATTGCGTAATTGATTTCAGGAGCCGTGAATTTCCTGGACCAAAAGGCTACAGGGTGCATCTGGTTAGTTTCTGGGTCCCTTTGATACAAGACAGCACCCATGGCCAAATTAGAAGCGTCGGTTTCAACAATGTAAGGGAGATCTGGGCGCGGATGCTTCAATACAGGGGCGGAGGTGAATTTGGTCTTTAGGTCTTGAAAGGCCTGTTCTGCCTCAGGAGTCCATTCGAAACGTTTATTCTTCCGTAAGAGGGCTGTTATGGGTTGAACCACTCGAGAAATTCGAATAGAAATTGGCAAAGCCAAGCATACTCTGAACCCCCTTAACGGAGTTAGGAGATGGCAATTTGAGGATGGCGTCCACCTTTCGCGAGTCCATTCGGACTCCTTTAGGTGTCAGGATGAATCCGAGAAACTCGACCTCTGTGGTATGAAAAACGCATTTTTCGAGTTTCGCAAACAGGTTGTGCAGGCGCAATTTCTCAAGAACTGCCCTGACATGTTTTCTGTGTTCGGATTCCGAGGAGGAGTATACCAGGATGTCATCGATATATACGATGACACAAACATCGATAAGTTCCCGAAGAACATCATTCATAAAGTATTGAAAGGCGGCAAGTGCGTTGCATAATCCGAAGGGCATCACCTGATATTCAAAGAGCCCATATTTGGTGCGGAATGCAGTCTTCCATTCGTCACCTTCTTTTATACGTACCAGGTGATAAGCTCCTCGGAGATCTAACTTGGTGTATATACAAGCATCTTTTACCTGGTCAAGAAGTTCAGGGATCAGAGGCAGAGGATAACGATTCTTAATCGTTATTTGATTTAGGGCGCGGTAGTCAATACATGTTCTAAGGTCGCCTTCTTTTTTCGGCACGAAGAACAGAGCTGAGGAAACAGGAGACTTTGACAGGCGAATAAAACCGTTGGCAAGATACTGATCTAAATACTGACGCAAATGAACGTTCTCAGGTTCAGTAAGAGCATAAATCCTACTACAGGGCGGTTGAGCATTGGGTACCAGGTCGATTTAACAATCGTACGACCGGTGGGGAGGTAACGTGTCTGCCTGTTCTTTTTGAAAAACGTCTTGGAACTCTTGGTATTCAACCGGTAGTTGTATTGTGGTGGAAGTTACTGTGGCCAGACCCATATCTGGATTTCTTGGATAACAAGTCAGTTCACAATCAGGAAAGGTTATTCTCTTTGCTCGCCAGTCAATTCGAGGATTATGTATTTCTAACCAAGGGATTCCTAGAATTACTTGAAATTGTGGGGCCTTGATTACATCGAACACAATTGCTTCCCAATGTCCATCCTGTCCCACTAGTGTCATTTCTGTAGTGGAATGTGTTACCGGCCCTGAGGCTATTTCGGTTCCATCTACTGTAGTAATGACATCCTTGTTAACTTTCGGACGGAGAGGAAGATTAATCCTGGAGGCCAATTCACGATCTACATAGTTTCCAATAGCTCCACTGTCGATGTATGCTTTTATAGCATGCAACCGCTGAGGCTGTTTCGGGTCCACGAGCACCATTGGCATGACAAAATGCGAGGTCAAAGACTCTGTTTTCAAGCTCGGCAAGCGGACCTCTACGATTGTCGGGCTTGACCGTTTCCCGAATCAGGTTCTATTAAATTGTTGTCCGTGGCTCCAACCACCTTCTTAGGTGGCTTTACCGGGCAGTCTCGTAGAAAGTGACCAGAATCCCCGCAATAGAGACATAGTTGCTTTTGCCGTCTTCTCTCTCGTCCCTTCTGCGTCAATGGTCCTTTAACACCGCCGATCTGCATAGGTTCTGAAACGTTGGTACTCTTAGGGTTAGCGTGAGTTTTGATCAGCACTCGAGTTTCGAACTTGGACTGATCTGCTTTTCTAGTTTGCAGTCTGTGGTCAAGTTGGACCACTAAGTCTATGTATTCTGCGCAGGCTTGAGGTGGATTTACAATTTGAGCTAGAACATCCTTAAGTTCTCCGCGCAGGCCTCGATGAAATAGTGTGATCCTTTTATTTTCGGGCCACCCCGTTTCTACAACCAGCCTATTAAAGGTGGCAATATAAGATAAGAGATCTTGGTAACCTTGTCGTAAGGATAGTAGTTCGTTGTCAAGGGCCTGTCCCTGACAGTGACGAGCGAATAATCTTTCCATGCTCGCCTGGAAGCTTTGAAAATCCTGGAGAATTGGGTCATTCTGACTTACCAACGGAACAGACCAATCGGCAGCACAGCCACTGAGATAAGATAATACAAAGGCTACCTTGGTTTGATCATTAGGGAAGGCCCCAGGTCTGCATAGAAAGTGTAGGCAACATTGGTTCATAAAAACGGCATATTTCTTGGGGTCCCCCGCAAAACGTTCATGCGGGGCCAAAGGCATGTTTCCAGGTAGATTGATTTGTACCGGGTTATTCAAAACCATTGACGAGGCATTACCCCCAGAACTAGGTAAAGGAGTGTGTCCTGCTTGACCCTGCAACAATCATTTGGCCAGGTCATCAGTTCTTTCCTTGGATAAGATTAATTCTCTTTTGAGAGCATTAGTTTCCTGGCGGGCGGAGTGTACTTCTGCCCTTAATTCCCCCAAAAGCTGAGCCAGCTGGTCTGTCTCAGAAGTTTCCATAGCGCCCGGGTGGGAAATTGTAGGTAGTCTTCGCGTTCTGTTACGCTCACCTGACTCCCACGGAGGCGCAGGTCTGGTTTGGAGTGTTGTTGCTTCTTCTATGGTGAAGCGCAGGACCTGGAAGATGGACTGGACCGGACCTTCGAATCTGGCTTGTCTGGCTCGCAGGAATATCTTTCTGTATGTGAAAAGGGAGTATTAACAATCTGCGGGAGAAAGTATAAGCCTCCCGCTCCCTTCTCACCCCTCTACGAAACCCTCCTGCGACCCCCACGTGAAGTCTCACCTTAGGGTTTGAAAGGTTGAGCTCTCCATCCTGCTTCTCATGCAGGGGCGCGTTGTATCCAGTTACTTCATTGGGATTTTGATTGTAGAGGGTTCAAGTTTTGTTTTCCCGGTATAGTACCGTAAGGATTCTGTTAATGAGTATGATTCTGCAATAATAATTGTTCGTTGTCTCTTTTTCAGGTGCGGAAACTATTCCGAGAAGAGCTGTGGAACCAAAGAATGAGACTCTGGTGAGCTTGATGAGAGTTCTCTCAGCGTCCTTGTATCAATGCGCTCACTAACGTTGATGTCTTTTTTCCCCATAGGGGCCGGGGTCCGGAAATGCCTGGATGCGGCACCGACCCGAAACGAAGCTCAATCCGGAAGAAATCAGGTAAGTCTTTAATGGGCGTTTGGGTAATGTCTTTTCATGCGCCCACTAACGCTGTTGTCTTTTTTCCCCATGGGGGCCGGGGTCCGGAAATACCTGGATGCGGCACCGACCCGAAATAAAGATCAATCCAAAAGAAATTAGGTAAGTCTTTAATGGGCGTTGGGTAACGTCTTTTCATGCGCCCACTAACGCTGATGTCTCTTTTTCCCCTTAGGGGCCGGGGTCCGGAAATGCCAGGATGCGGCGCCGACCCGAAATGAAGTTGGAATAACCCAACAGGTAAGCTTTGCAATGGAAATTAAGGTTTCCTTGTTTTCTTTCCCCTCTGACCTTTATTCATGTCTTTTTCTCCCTAGGCGCGGTGATGTGGCTGCGAGTCCAGATGTCACCGTAGAACGTGGTGGTACCTTGTACAGGTGAGTGAGATGCGGCGCTGCAGCGATCGATGCAATGTGCTTTTAAATGGATGTCTTCCTTTTCAGGACCGTCGGCGAGATGTCTCCGGAATGCAGATTTAGCAGGTAAGGACTCTTCTTTACCCTTTTCTCTTCTCTTCTCTCTTTGCAGGTGTTCCAGGATGCTGGCAGGAGTGGCAGAAGACAGAATGCAGGAGCAAACACGGTGAGCGTCCAGCTGCTAGATGCAGAACAACGCGAAGCGTGAGTTGCTGCTTGGGCGTGGCTTAAATAGCCTTCAAAGTAGTTCCAGGTATGTATCCTTCCACTCAGGTATGTATTCCTCCCCTGACCACACCCGTGTGGTTAAGTAGTTCCAAAGATAAAGTAGTCCCATTCAGGCCTCAGAAGGCCTGGATGTTGCAGCATGGTCTGCATCAGGTAAGTTAACACTAAGCACCTTTAACACAAAGTCCCCTTTTATGAGCCTGGCGCCTATGGCGCCAGGACTGTGGCCCGATATGAGCCTGGCGCCAAAGGCGCCAGGAATGAGTCCAAAGAGCCCCTACTTGAGGCTGTTGTGACTTCCCTTGAAGACATGATGCGTGCCTCTGGGGTAGCTGGGTCTTGTCTGGCACCTTGGAGGTAGGCATCATGACAGCATCCAGGTTGGCAGGTGTTAGGAAGTATTCTCATAAATGGCTGATTTCCCTTACCTCATGAGTCCCTCAGCAGCTCTGCTGGATTTCTAGGGTTTATTTTTTTCACCTGGTAAGAGTGTGAGCCTCTTAACCACTCTTGCATGTGTTTTGCTGTGTGATCACACTTTTTGTGTGATCTTGGCCAATGGAGCCTCACCTACTCCATGGCCCCATATTTTTAATGTGTGTTACACAGCACCTTCAGTGCAGTGACACAGGGTTGTCTTTAAGACTTCCCACTGACTCCATTTTCTGGGGCTGACTACTGTCCCCCAGAAAAGGTAAGGTTGCCATTAACTTTATTTTAGTCACTTTAAACCACAGACCAAGTACACCCCATCTTACATGGAGTATTGGAAAGGGTTAATTCTTATCCCTTTTTGTCTGTGTCTCTTGAAGCATTGTTTCGCTCCCTTTACATCAAGACTTGGCTGGTGGCAGTGGTAACTACCCTAACTTTTCTACCGCGGTTATCTTATATAACCATGGTATTGTTTTAGGCTATTATATTAGCCTCGAACATAAACCTGCTTGACCAAATACATTTCATTTTTACTCCGGCTGGGTTTATTTGCCATTTCTTTTTGCTAAAGTCTTTCTCATGTTTTATTCTGTGTGCCAAACCAGGATTGATTCCTTTGTTCGCCGTCTTTTGGCGGGTTTCTGCACAGAAGCCCTCTTAAGTCGCCTGAAGGTCTGGGTAAGCAGGATGTGAGGGAGGGGTCTTCCGACCCCTGCCATGGGTTCCCTTGGTAACCCAAGTTGCACTCCTGTTTGATTGTCTGAGGGGACTGGCCCTGCCAGGACAGCCACTCTGCTGTGTGATTGACAGCCAGGTTGTATGAATGGGGGAAAACTGCATAAAAAGCAGGTCTCTGGGACTGGAAAGGCAGAGTCAACACTGGAACGAAAGAACCAACGAGGAGCAGATGGAAGAGGACCTCTACAACGACTGAACCACCCGGTGAAGCCCTGCTGCAGGTCCGAATCTTCAGAATCCGACAACAGAGAAGATCCTCCAAGAAACTTCTTCCCTTGAGGTGGTGGTATGAACCAGTTTGCCCAAACTGCAAGCCAGGACCCTCCTCTGGTCGAATTAGCTGTACAGAGCTACAGTGGGTCGGATAGCCAGGAAGGACGGACCCTGCTTGAGTTTTAAGGAGCGCACCTTTTATTCATTGCTTTGCTGTGCTGCTGGTTTCTTCCCTTGGTAGTGCAGGACCCTCCAGTCTTCCTACTTCTTGTCAGTCCGACAGTCGCTTCAGGAACCATGAGCCTGCAGCAACTACCAGGAACATCCACCTCAGTGACAGCTTCCTCTCCGTTTTAAGGTACTGTGCAAATCCGGTTGTTTGTTTCGCTCAACAGCGGGGAAAGTGCTTGAAATCTTTCTCCAATCCAAGGGCTTGTCCTTCTCTTCTCTTTGAACTAACTTTTCTGCCAAACCACCTCGTCCAGAATCCATGGCACGAACTTTACCGTGAACTACCCTGAACCATGTGATCTTGAGCAAAAGACTTTTGAGACTTTGACTTTGGCCCCTAGCCTTTTATACCTGATTCTATCAATGTAGTTCCTCTTGTTCAATTGCCCTGAGTACTTACCTGGCGGTGTGATTTAATTTCTATTAACTTTGTCTTTCGCTCCCTTTTAAATTGCTGGAGTGCCATTTTGTTCTCACTTCATTTTGTGAGCTTAACTTGCCTGGAATTTAAGGAAAGTGGTGTGGTGTATTAAGAGTGTGATTTTTAAACTGCTTATAATAGTGTAATGTTATACAACTGAAGAGTAAAATAAATTTATATGCTTTTACTTGAAAACCTTGAGTCAGTGTTTGGCTGAATCGTAGTAATTGCTGTCCTTTGTGTAACTATCTGATACAGCTCACTTACTCTTGAGATGAGTCTGGCTGCTCAGCCATCGCTACCACTTTAACTGTGTAGTACAGGCTTTTACCAAAGGTGAAATTGTACTGTCACTTGTAGTCTTAATTGTGTGTGGTGTTCCCCAAGGGTACTGCATATAATTCTGCCTAACACTGATGTGCAGCGGTGAGGATAAAAGTATAGTAATTACACTTAGAGTGCTGCTATTACCTTGAAGCAACTAACCACAAGGCTAATATCACTAAAAGCAATATCAAACATGTGTGATATGGAAAGCCACAGTCAGGAGACTCTCCTGAGTTACACTGCTGATTATTTAATAAACATGTGTAAAGAAAGGAAACTCTCTGCCAAAGGCAAAAAGATTGAAGTAGTTGAAAAGTTGTTAAAGAACCAAATCCTGGGGAGTGGATCTCAAATGCCTGACTCGCTAGCAAATGTGGAAAGTATTGAGGAAGATAATATGTCTGTCAATGATGAGTTGGAAGAGGTAGATGTGTCTCTTAATGTAAGCCTCTCTGCCCCCTCGCCTGCTCAGCAACCTGAACCCTTGTCCACTGTTAACCTGTTAGGCAGAAACCTGTGCAGTTCCCTTGGGGACCACTGCAAAAGATTTAGGACTACAGGTGTTGGCAGTAAACCCACTTGGTAGCAGTCTGTACCACCCAGATTTACCTGGTAGCTGTGGCTGAGCAGTCAGACTTCCCTCAAGAAGAGTTAGGCAGTATGTAAAGTATACACAATAGGCACTCAGACACAATAGCACAAGCCAACACTGACCAAAGCTTTGGTATCAAGGTATATATTTATTTATTTAGAAACACACTTATTGAAACACTCCAGCACTATTATTGTAAATCACTCTAAACACAGTTACTATTATTATATATACATCCCTTATTCCTTATCAGACAAGTCTTAGTTAACACCATTTATTTCCAGACAGAGGTGAGCGCTTAACTATAGATGGCACTCCAATAAGTTAACGAAAAAGGGAGGGAAAAAAGGCAGAATGTAGGAAAATACACCACACTAATACTCCCCCCACTCTTGGAGAGAACAGGGCACAAATGCACCCAAGATCACACAATGACAACAGGCTTAAAAAGTCTTGCAGGGAGTTCAGAAAGGTTTTAGTTAGGCTCAGAAAAGTTTAGCCAGGGTGTCCCAGGCTAACCGAGGTTCGAAAGTCTGGGCTAAATCTACCCCGTACAGTCGGTTGCAAGGGAAGCCAGGCGGAACACGGTACCTTATGTGGAAAGGATCCTCCAGCGGGGGCAGTTGTTCATGGCTGCGGGTGCAAGTCACGGCGTCGTCCAGAGGAAGAGAAGATCTCGAAGTGGAGGAAATCTAAAGGTTGTTGCACTGCCAGGGAAGAAACCAGCCGCAAAGTTTTCCGGTTAAAGGTACTACCCTTTGATTCGCGGTAGTGGTAAAACATGGTATCCCGGTTGCCGGGGGCATGGCACAGGCAAGGCGGCTACGAGATGCTCCAGGAAGCAAAAAAGGAAGCAGACTGGTTATCCCCACCAGTCGAAGGAAGAAGACTCTCCGGGCTGGAGATCTCCTCTGTCGTTGGGAAAAGTGGTGAGACGGTTCAGCAGGGCTCCACCGGTGGTGTTGTCCTAGCAGGTCGGCTCAGCTTCTCCCTTGTCGGATTCTTAGGTCCTGTGGCGACTTCTGAAGTTCCAGTCCCCAAAGTCCTGCTTTTATGCAGAAAACCCCCATTCACACAGCCTAGCTGTCACTCAAACATGCTAAGTGGTGAGCCCGCCGGCTCACCACTTGGGCCAATCAGGATGGAGTGCGACTTGAGTTGCCTAGGCAACTCAGTCCAGGGTGCCTAAATCCCCCTCCACCCCTCCTAAGTACCCCAGACAGAGTGGCACCACTTTGGAGGGCTTCTGTGGAGAAGCCCGCCAAAAAGTGGAACAAAGGGCTCAACTTGGGTTGGAGTCACAGAAGCGAACACAAACGCCATTTTTTAACCGAGTTCTGGCAAAAAATACCAACCAGAGAATTAATATTAAATAAATAAACCAGCGGTATGTTCGAGGCTATAGGAATTAAATAATTAAAGTTGGTAGCCTTGAACAATGGGAAATCCCATAGAGATATATTCGCGGTTGAATATAAAAAGTAGTATCCACTGCCACCAGCCAAAACTCGATCAGGGGGGACGGAGACGTGCCCCCTCGACTATCAGACCCCAGGGCAATCGAATTGCCCCGGCCAGTACGTCCACAATATGATGGTTGGTACTGGTTCTGTTCAGAATTTGAGACTAGTAAAGTCAATGGTGACTTAACATGCCCTGGGAGACAGTAGTCAGTCCCAGGGTATGGAGTCGGTATTGGGGGGTCACTATGACACCCCTGTTTTACTGCACTGAGGGTGCTGTGTAACACACATCACAAAAACACATGAAGCCCTATGGAGTAAAAGACGCCATAGCCCATTAAACACATCTAGAGTCAAAGAAACACACTCAAATCATGCCCAAGAGTGAGGGTAAAAGAGTCTCACTCTTGGCAGGAGAAAAAAATAAACCCCGAAAATCCAGCAAAGCTGCTGGGGGACTCACTAGGTTAGGAAATTCAGCCTAAACAGAGAATTCTCCCTAAAACTCGCCCCCCCCCCGACTAAGGGACAGGAGGATTTAATCCACTCCTGGATGAACCTCATACCTCTAGTCGATGACATACCTCCTAGAGAGTCCATCAGCATTTTGATGGTGACACCCTGACCTGTGCTCAATGGTGAAATCAAACCCTTGAAGGCAGATTGACCATCTAAATAGTTTTGGATTCTCCCCTTTCATTTGCATTAACCATCTCAAGTGTTGGTGGTCAGTCTGAATGACAAAAGTAGAACCATACAAGTATGGCCTAAATTTCTTCAGTGCCCACACAATAGCAAAGCATTCTCTTTCGATTGTTGCCCACCTTGTCTCAGGATCCTTCAGCTTACAGCTGATGAAGCAAATGGGGTGCTCCCTACGTTTCCCATCCAGTTGGCTAAGGACTGCACCTATTCCTACATTGGAAGCATCAGTTTGTACAATGAAGGTTTGCAGGTAGTCAGGAGCTCTCAGTCCTGGAGCTTGGCAAAGAGCCTTCTTCAGGCTTGCAAAGGCCTGATTGCACTCCTCATTCCATTTGACCTTCTTAGGGAATTTTGGAGAGGAGATTACATTCAGTGGAGAAGCTATGGTCCCATAGTTCTCTATGAAATTCTTGCAATACCCAGTGAGGCCTAGGAAGGCTCTCACTTGGGTTTGAGTAGTAGGTGGTGTCCAATTTTGCACAGCTTCAATCTTGCTGAGCAGAGGCCTTATTTCTCCACCTCCTCCCTCATGCCCAAGGTAGACGACTTTGCTCTGTCCTATCTGGCCTTTACTTGCCTTGATGGTCAGATGGGCCTGTTCAAGAGCCTGCAAAACATGTCCCAGGTGGTTCACATGTTCCTCCCAGGAGTGGCTGAAGACTGCAATGTCATCCAAGTATGCCATGCAGAAGTCCTCCATCCCAGCTAGAACTTGGTTTACCATCCTTTGAAATGTAGCAGGTGCATTTTTCAGTCAAAAAGGCATAACCTTGAATTGGTATAAGCCAACTGAGGTAGAAAATGCAGTTTTCTCCTTCGCATGGTCTGTCGGGGCTATTTGCCAATAGCCTGATGTAAGGTCAAATGTGCTGAGGTACTTGGCTGCACCAAGCCTATCCACCAACTCATCTGTCCTTGGCAAAGGGTGGGCATCAGTCTTAGTGACTGCATTAAGAGCTCTATAGTCCACACAGAATCTCAACTCTTTGGATCCTGCCTTTGGTACTAACACAACTGGGCTAGACCATGGACTAGTAGAGGGCTCTATTACCCCGAGATCAAGCATCCTCTTGACCTCACCTTTGATGTGGGTTCTGACATGTTCTGACATTCTGTACCCTCTGCTTTTGACTGGCAGACAGTCACCAGTGAGAATATCATGCTGGCCCCAAGGGGTCAAGCCTGGTGAAAGTGAGAACAGGGAGGCAAACTGATTTAACATAGATTTGCACTCCTCTTGTTGCTCATGTGTCAGATCTGAAGAGAGATTAACTCCTTCAACCTTTTCGTCCAAAGGTAAGCCTCTAAGGAGGTCAGGTAGAGCTTCACTCTCCTCCTCCTCTTCCGAAGAAGCTAGAAGCAAGGCTCCTACTTCAGGTCTAGAGACATAGGCTTTGAGGAGGTTGGTGTGGAAGACTCTGGGAGCTTCCCTGGGTTTGCCCAGATCCACCAGATAGTTGACCTCTCCAAGTTTTCCCACAACCTTGAAGGGTCCCATCCATTTGTCTTGCAAGGCCCTCTGCCTTGTTGGGAGCATAACGAGAACTAGCTGGTCTTGAGTGAACTCAACCATGTTAGCCTTCTGATCATGCCAATGCTTGACCAGAGCTTGTCCAGCTTTCAAGTTGTCACTTGCTTCTACCATCATGTGTGACATTCTCCGTCGGAGACCTATCACATAGTCAGTCACTCTGACTGGCTTGGGGGAAGGAGCACTCTCCAACCCCTCCTTGATCAGGGCCAACAGGCCTCTGACCAGATGGCCATAAAGAAGCTCAAAGGGAGAATAACCTACTCCCTCCTGATGGACTTCTCTATAAGCAAAGAGAAGGCATGGCAGTAGAAGGTCCCACTTTCTTTTAAGGGGTTCCTCTAAAGCACCTATCATGCTCTTCATGGTTCTGTTAAACCTTTCTACCAACCCATTTGTCTGAGGGCGGTTTGCTAGTAGGAGGCGGTCTTGGCCTCCTACTAGCTCTTCTTCAGAGTCTAGTTCAACCACACAGGGTTCAGCTTGTAAAGACCGGTGGGGGGGTCTGTACTTCCGCTCTCTATATGGTAGAGGAGAGGCACAGAGGACCCCAGCCAAGATTCTCTAATACGGTAGCGATGGACGAGCAATCAAGGCCTAGCTTCTCAGGAGGTGATGCAGGCTGGTTCTTAAGTACAGTGTATCCCCAAGCCCCCCACAAAGGAATGTCCACACACTGTATTACTGAAAACACAGTCTTTATATAATTAATATTCAAGGGTTATGTACACTTATCACAACAACGCACTTTGTGCTCAGGAAAACCAATAATGATAAATATCTACAATTCTAAAGTGGTACCACTAATATTAGACCTCATTAAAGTGCATTCACAATACTGTAAAAATGGCACACAGATCAATAAGAAGGAAACCAGCAATAGAGAGAGGAGAGATAAAAGATGGTTGAAACAATAGGCAGAATACTGGCCCTAGCTACTGGACACAGTTCTGTGTGGAGATCCCCCCACCTGGGCAACCTGTAAAATAAAGGGATATGACACAAGCCCAGTCCATATATTGTTCAACAGTCTTATTCTCTCCTACAATGTTTTTACCCCCCCAATGTACCTGGTGGAGTCGAGTTCTTCGAAGAGGCGTCGACAGATCCTTCTTGAATGACCCCCTTTTAAGCAGGAGTCACGGATCGTCGAGAGGCGTCGAGAAACGTCGAAGACCTCGGGGTTCGGCGACGGGGAATCGACGGCCCTTCTTGAATGCCTTCCCTTTCAAGCGGGAGGCACGGGGCGTCGAACGTCCGTCGACAAACGAGGTAGAACGATGTCGAAGAGGCGGCAGCTTCGTCCGAGCGGTGCTCGTCGGCGTCGGGGCGTCGGCGTCCTGCAAGGCGGAGGTGTGCGGGGCACCTCGATGACAATAGTTCTGGACCGCAAAGATTGTAGAGACGGGAGCCCAGCAAGGGCGTCGAGTCGCTCGAGTCTTTGGGATCGTGAGGTGGCGGGAAACCCACCGGCGGATTCTCCTCGGCGCGTTGGTCGTCCTCGACTTTCTCCGGCAGGGCAAAAGCGGTCGACGGTGCGGACGAGGGAGTCCTTCGAGTCAAATGTTCTTAGGCAAGGAGCGGACGGCTCCGGTCGTCGGCGGCACGGCGTCAAGTGGTTCCCACGGCTGGGCAACACAACTTCGACGGGCCTCCAGCGGTTACACAGACCTGCGAACCCTGGTCGACGGCAATGGACTTCGACAGCGTCGAGGTCCGGGTGCTTCACTTCGGTCTCCTCGGCAGTCCCCTTCTCCGGTCGGCAGCCTTTCGATGGTCTGGCGTCCAGGGAGCTTCGGCGAAGATTCAGCGGTGCTCGATGGTCCCTCGGAGCACGGGAAGAGGGCGCCTTACCAGGTCCTCTCTCGGGTCAGTCCTCGACGATTTCGACAACCTTCAGTTCCGTCGAAGCAAATGCCACAGCAAGTCTTCTTCTTCCAGCTGGACGTCGAGGATCAGCAAATCCAGTTACTCTTGAGTGGAGACTCAGCTTCTGAATGCTTCTGAACAATTTCCAGTGGTGAGAGGTCCCCAGATATACTATTCTGTCTCTCATCCACACTGCTGGCACACACACAGCAGCCAATCACACAGAAGGGCATTCATGCAGTCAGTCAGCCAATCAGGCACACAGTGCATTCAGGCCACACTCCTCCCTTTCAGACACTCACAACAAGGAATGTGGATTGGGACAAGTACCCAGCCATTCAACACTACACACTGCATTCAGGCCAGTTTCGGGCAGGGCTGTCTCAGTCTTTGTCTCTCATGCCAGAAACCAGACAACCACAACAAGGAGTGTATATTGGTCACACACTCCATTCACCCAGGTCCCACCCACAGGAGGTACCCACAACATACAGTCACTGGGAAGGCTCCAGTCAGTCTAGCTGGGCCTTCACAACAACACCATATATGGAACTTCCACCCAACAGCCAGTCAGGGGGAAGGGACAGAGTCAGGGCTTCCCAGGACTTTGGGAAAAACAAGATAACAGGCAATAGAAAGCAAGAGGCCACAGGGGCCATCTTGTTTCCTATCAGGAATCAACTGATTCCAATGGCAGGGCCTGGGTATCCCAAAATGGAGGACACCCAGAGCACCTGTCAAATTCAGCATGGAGCTGCCACCAGCCCATACCCTGCTCTGTGGGCCACCCACAGGTGCCCAAAAACATACACTAGGGGCACAGGGTTGTACCCCTACCCATGGGTGCCATAAGGGTATCCCATGGGTCTGTTCACCAAACCAAAAGAGAGCTGCACTGCCAGGAGTCCCTCATGGACTCCTGGGCAGAAAACATGACAGAACACACGGTAAAAACAGAAAAAGGACAAGGATTCAGAGGCCCTGTCCCTCAGATGCATTTCCGGCATCACAGTCGCCCCCCCCAGACTGAGGTGGAGGGTGCCTAATCTCCCACGGGATAGACACCCTCATCCAGACGGTCAACATACCTTCTGGAAAGGCCATCTGCATTATCGTGACTCTTCCCTGGTCTGTGCTCTATGGTGAAGTCTAGCCCTTGTAGGCTAATCGACCACCTGAGCAATTTCGGATTCTCACCCTTCATCTGCATAAGCCACTTCAGGGGCTTATGATCTGTTTGGACCTTGAAGGTGGACCCCGTAAGGTAGGGCCTAAAACGCCTAAGGCTCCAAACTATACTAAAACATTCCTTTTCAACAGTAGCCCACCTAAGTTCTCTACCCTTGAGTTGTCTACTGATGAATATGATAGGATGTTCTCTCCCTTTGTCATCTAACTGGGACAAGACAGCTCCAATTCCGGTGTCGCAGGCATCCGTCTGGACGATAAAGGGTCGGCTGTAGTCAGGCGCACTCAACACAGGTGCCCTACACAGACTTTCTTTCAAGCCATCAAAGGCCCTCTGACAGTCTTCAGTCCAATTAACCTTCCTAGGCTGTTTGGGTGAAGTTAGAGCTGTCAGGGGTGCAGCTATGGTTCCATAGTCTGCCATGAAATTGTGATAGTACCCAGTGAGGCCCAAAAAGGCTCTCACCTGGGTTTGAGTAGTGGGAGTCTCCCAGTTCTGTACGTCCTGTACTTTACTGGAGAGAGGTTGGATTTGACCCCCTCCTACCTCATGACCAAGATAGGTAACTTTCCCCTGAGCTATCTGGCACTTGGTGGCCTTGATAGTGAGGTTAGCCCTTTTCAAGGCCTGCAACACCTTATCCAGATGTGTCAAATGCTCTTCCCAGGTGGAACTGTAGACGGCAATGTCGTCTAAGTAAGCCACACAAAAGGCTTCCAGCCCACTGAGCGCATGGTTGACCAATCTCTGGAAGGTGGCAGGGGCATTCTTCAACCCAAAGGGCATGACCCTAAACTGGTAGAGTCCCTCAGGTGTGGAGAATGCCGTCTTTTCCTTGGCATGGTCCGTCAGAGCTATTTGCCAATAGCCTGAGGTAAGGTCAAAGGTGCTCACAAATTTGGCAGCACCTATAGTGTCCACGAGCTCATCAGCCCTGGGCAATGGGTGCGCGTCAGTTTTGGTGACGGCATTGACTCCTCGGTAGTCCACACAGAACCTCCAATCCTTGGTACCCGCCGGGGAACTTGCCTTGGGGACAAGGACCACTGGACTGGACCAGGGACTGGTGGAGGGTTCAATAACACCCAGATCCAACATCTTGGCGACCTCAGCCTGGATGTGGTTTTTGACGGTATCTGACATACGATAGCTCCTGCTTTTGACAGGCACACTGTCACCAGTGTCAATTTCGTGCTTACACCACGGTGTAAGGCCCGGTGTCAGTGAAAACAGAGGGGCATACTGCTGGAGCAAAGCCCGCAGGCCCTCTGCTGCTCTGTTGTCAAATCGGGAGAGAGTTGTACTCCCTCCACTGAGCCATCCTGAGGGTTGCTATGCAGCAAATCAGGAAGGGGCTCACTCTCATCCTCTTCTTGCCCTGAAGCTAGCAAGAGACATGAGACCTCTGCTCGCCTGTGGAAAGGCTTGAGCCTGTTGACATGGAATACCTGGGGGGCTACCCCAGAGGCTCCCATGTCCACCAGATAATTGACTTCGCCCATCTTGGAGATGATCCTGAAGGGTCCAGTCCACTTGTCTGCCAAAGCTCTAGGCTTGGTAGGCTCCATCACAAGGATTTCCTGTCCCGGAGTCCAATCCACTTGCGAAGCTTTCAGGTCATGCCAGTACTTATTCAATTCCTGGCTGGCCTTGAGATTTGCTGTTGCCTGACCCATCATTTGTGTCATCCTCCGCCTGAGGCCTAACACATAGTCCCCCACTTGCTTGGCGGGACCTGGAGGGGTGGCTTCCAAGCCTTCTCGGATCAAGGCGAGGGGCCCCCTCACGGGATGTCCAAAGAGTAACTCAAAGGGGCTGAAACCAACACCCTCTTGAGGTACCTCTCTGTAAGCAAACAGCAGGCATGGCAGGAGGAGATCCCATTTCCTCCTTAGGGGCTCTTCCAAAGCACCTAGCATGCCCTTGAGAGTTTTGTTAAATCTCTCAACCAGACCATTGGTCTGGGGGTGGTAAGAGGTGGAGAACTTGTAGGTTACCCCGCACTCTTTCCACATGGTTTTCATGTAACTAGACATGAAGTTGGATCCTCGGTCAGAGACAACCTCCTTGGGGAATCCAACACGGGTGAAAATGCCCAGGAGAGCCCTGGCAACCACCTTGGCAGTAACAGTCCGAAGGGGTATTGCCTCAGGGTACCTGGTGGCATGATCTACCAAGACCAGGATGAACCGATGTCCACCTGAAGTGGGAGGGTCAAGGGGACCGACGATGTCGATGCCCACCCTCTCAAATGGTGTGCCAACCACTGGTAATGGCTGCAGTGGGGCAATGACCCTGCCTCCAGTCTTGCCAGACAACTGACAAGTTGGGCAGGTCCTGCAGTGGGACTCCACCTCTACTCCCATCCGTGGCCAGTAGAAATGGGCAGAGAGCCTCTGCTTAGTCTTCTTGGTCCCAAGATGACCAGCCAAGGGCACCTCATGCGCCAACTGCAGTAGGAAGGGCCTGTAAACCTGGGGTACCACCAACCTCTTGCGGGCACCAGGTTCGGGCTTAGTGGGCTCACTAACAAGGAGCTCACCCTCCCAATAAATCTTGAATGTCCTAGGCACTTCACCTTGTGCCTGGGACAGGGCCTGTTTCCTCAGGCCCTCGAGAGAGTGGCACTCTCTCTGTCCCTTACAGAAGTCTGCCCGGGAGGGTCCCCCTTCAGCTAACAAGCATTGAAGGTCGGGGTGCTCCTCTGGGTTAAGAACCTCTCCCACAGGAGAGTCTTCTGTCTCTTCTCCCACAGGAGTTGAGTTTGGGTTTTCCACTGGACCCAGCCCGTCCGGAGTATGGATCCCAATGGGTGCTGTCGGAACAGCAGGAAGAGAAGGTGTTCCCTCCACAGAGGTGGCCTTCTTGGTCTTCCTTCTTCTTGCCTTAGGCCTCGCCTTTGGCTCGGGTACCTGACTCACAGCCAGACCCGGTGTCACCTGTGACCTAGTGACTGCAGCAGCAGTCATGGGAAGACCATCCGAGATCAACCCCAACTCTACTAGATCATTTCCTAACAGAATGTTAGCAGGGACATTGTCCTGAACCAGGACAGGAAGCTTTGCTGTCTTGTCTCCAATCATGAGTGTGACTAGGGCTACAGGCGATAATTTGGGAGGCCCACCAGCTAACCTGGTGGTTCTCAGAGGAGCACCTACATAGTCCTCTGGCTTGAGCAGGGTCCTGTCCACCACTGTCATGCTTGCCCCAGTGTCTCTCAAACCAGTAGAAGGCTGGCCATTCAAGAGGACACTTCTCAAAAACCTACGGGTGTTCTGCGGGATAGTTGCCAGTACTTCTGCGTACTGGTCCCAGGCCCCAAGGGACACTAAGGAAATCTCTACCGGAGCACCAAATGTGATTCCTGTAGAGGAGGGGAGGACAGTGGCCTCCACCTCAGCCACGGGGTAAGGGTAGGTCAGGCTGACAGCCTGTACTCCAAGTGCCTTACCTTTACACTTGGGGTCACCCCTTTTGTGATCCAGAGCCCCACAATCCCAACAAGTGCCAGGAGTGCGGGGTACGGTACTGGAACCACTGGGAACCTGCTTTGCAGCAGGTGGACCACTACTCTTATTCCCACCCACAGAGGACTTATCCCCACCAGATTTTTGGGTCTTAGGAGAGGAAGGTTTTGGTTTACCCGACTGTGATTGCTTTTGGGACTCCTCAGCTTTCTGAGAGGTCCCCTTTTCTTTGTCCTTGTCCTTCCCACTGGAGTCCTTAGGGGACACCCGGTGGGAGACCCACTTGTCAGCCAACCTAGCCAGCTTAAAGGGGTCCAAAATGTTCTGGTCAGCCACATACTGACGCAGCTCTGGTGAACAGGCTTCAGAAAAATGCTCAAAAAACAAGAGGTGGGACAACTCAACAAAAGTTTTCACCTTGTAACCGTCAATCCACCCCATCATGTTCATGTGCGCAGTACTCACCCAGTCAACCCAAGACACATTCTCTCTTTTCTTAAAATCCCTGAACCTTTTAAGGTATTGGGTAGGTGTCTTGCCAAACTTGGCAATCAAAGCAGACTTCATACACTCATACTGACCCCTTTCCTCCACACTCAGCTTCAGAATACAGTCATATCCAGTTTGAGGCACTCTGCTTAACAAACACTTAGCCCAATCTCTTTTATCTACATCATGAATTGCACAAGCCATTTCAAACGCTTCAATCCATTGGAGGATATCTGAACCCTCCACAAACACACCAACCAAATCTTTCATAAACTTGGTGGCTGGGGACCTGCCACTCTCAATTGGTCTAGCTGAAGTCTCCACTCTAGCTCTCTCTAGCTGGATTCTCTGACATTCAGTGTTCTTGTCTTTGAGCGCAAGATCCCTATTCTTGAGTTCCACTTGCTGTGCCAGCTCCTCTTTCTTAAGCTCAGCTTCTATTTCCAACTTGCGATATTCAAAGGCCAATTTCATCCTTAATAACTCAAGTTCCATGGAATTGCTGGGGTTTGGAACAGAGGCAGCAGGAATGGTGGCATTCCCAGAAACAGATTCAGCGACAACCCCAGGGGCAGAGTCCTCACTGGTTGCATCCCCCCCTTCATCAAGGGTTTCACCATCAGTCTGGTAGTCCACCAGGGCAGCTATCAGCTCAGCCCTAGACTTATCCACAAAGTCCAACTCCCTGGCTTCACAAGCACTCTGGAGAGCCTCTAAGCTCATCCGAGTCAATTTACCATTTGCAATGGGCTCCATTGCCTGTAATGCAGTTATTTGGTACACACCCAAACCTTAATCTAATAAAGTGCGGATATTTTGTAAGTGGCACGGTTATACACTGAGTCTTAAAACCATAAGCATCCCACCGCTGCCACCAGCTTGTAAAGACCGGTGGGGGGGTCTGTACTTCCGCTCTCTATATGGTAGAGGAGAGGCACAGAGGACCCCAGCCAAGATTCTCTAATACGGTAGCGATGGACGAGCAATCAAGGCCTAGCTTCTCAGGAGGTGATGCAGGCTGGTTCTTAAGTACAGTGTATCCCCAAGCCCCCCACAAAGGAATGTCCACACACTGTATTACTGAAAACACAGTCTTTATATAATTAATATTCAAGGGTTATGTACACTTATCACAACAACGCACTTTGTGCTCAGGAAAACCAATAATGATAAATATCTACAATTCTAAAGTGGTACCACTAATATTAGACCTCATTAAAGTGCATTCACAATACTGTAAAAATGGCACACAGATCAATAAGAAGGAAACCAGCAATAGAGAGAGGAGAGATAAAAGATGGTTGAAACAATAGGCAGAATACTGGCCCTAGCTACTGGACACAGTTCTGTGTGGAGATCCCCCCACCTGGGCAACCTGTAAAATAAAGGGATATGACACAAGCCCAGTCCATATATTGTTCAACAGTCTTATTCTCTCCTACAATGTTTTTACCCCCCCAATGTACCTGGTGGAGTCGAGTTCTTCGAAGAGGCGTCGACAGATCCTTCTTGAATGACCCCCTTTTAAGCAGGAGTCACGGATCGTCGAGAGGCGTCGAGAAACGTCGAAGACCTCGGGGTTCGGCGACGGGGAATCGACGGCCCTTCTTGAATGCCTTCCCTTTCAAGCGGGAGGCACGGGGCGTCGAACGTCCGTCGACAAACGAGGTAGAACGATGTCGAAGAGGCGGCAGCTTCGTCCGAGCGGTGCTCGTCGGCGTCGGGGCGTCGGCGTCCTGCAAGGCGGAGGTGTGCGGGGCACCTCGATGACAATAGTTCTGGACCGCAAAGATTGTAGAGACGGGAGCCCAGCAAGGGCGTCGAGTCGCTCGAGTCTTTGGGATCGTGAGGTGGCGGGAAACCCACCGGCGGATTCTCCTCGGCGCGTTGGTCGTCCTCGACTTTCTCCGGCAGGGCAAAAGCGGTCGACGGTGCGGACGAGGGAGTCCTTCGAGTCAAATGTTCTTAGGCAAGGAGCGGACGGCTCCGGTCGTCGGCGGCACGGCGTCAAGTGGTTCCCACGGCTGGGCAACACAACTTCGACGGGCCTCCAGCGGTTACACAGACCTGCGAACCCTGGTCGACGGCAATGGACTTCGACAGCGTCGAGGTCCGGGTGCTTCACTTCGGTCTCCTCGGCAGTCCCCTTCTCCGGTCGGCAGCCTTTCGATGGTCTGGCGTCCAGGGAGCTTCGGCGAAGATTCAGCGGTGCTCGATGGTCCCTCGGAGCACGGGAAGAGGGCGCCTTACCAGGTCCTCTCTCGGGTCAGTCCTCGACGATTTCGACAACCTTCAGTTCCGTCGAAGCAAATGCCACAGCAAGTCTTCTTCTTCCAGCTGGACGTCGAGGATCAGCAAATCCAGTTACTCTTGAGTGGAGACTCAGCTTCTCAATGCTTCTGAACAATTTCCAGTGGTGAGAGGTCCCCAGATATACTATTCTGTCTCTCATCCACACTGCTGGCACACACACAGCAGCCAATCACACAGAAGGGCATTCATGCAGTCAGTCAGCCAATCAGGCACACAGTGCATTCAGGCCACACTCCTCCCTTTCAGACACTCACAACAAGGAATGTGGATTGGGACAAGTACCCAGCCATTCAACACTACACACTGCATTCAGGCCAGTTTCGGGCAGGGCTGTCTCAGTCTTTGTCTCTCATGCCAGAAACCAGACAACCACAACAAGGAGTGTATATTGGTCACACACTCCATTCACCCAGGTCCCACCCACAGGAGGTACCCACAACATACAGTCACTGGGAAGGCTCCAGTCAGTCTAGCTGGGCCTTCACAACAACACCATATATGGAACTTCCACCCAACAGCCAGTCAGGGGGAAGGGACAGAGTCAGGGCTTCCCAGGACTTTGGGAAAAACAAGATAACAGGCAATAGAAAGCAAGAGGCCACAGGGGCCATCTTGTTTCCTATCAGGAATCAACTGATTCCAATGGCAGGGCCTGGGTATCCCAAAATGGAGGACACCCAGAGCACCTGTCAAATTCAGCATGGAGCTGCCACCAGCCCATACCCTGCTCTGTGGGCCACCCACAGGTGCCCAAAAACATACACTAGGGGCACAGGGTTGTACCCCTACCCATGGGTGCCATAAGGGTATCCCATGGGTCTGTTCACCAAACCAAAAGAGAGCTGCACTGCCAGGAGTCCCTCATGGACTCCTGGGCAGAAAACATGACAGAACACACGGTAAAAACAGAAAAAGGACAAGGATTCAGAGGCCCTGTCCCTCAGATGCATTTCCGGCATCACACAACCACCCTCTCAGCCTCAGCTGGAGGGGGAGTTACTGGTGTAACTTTGGACAACCTAGGGGAAGTCCTTGTTGGAAGCACTGGAGGGCTTGCTGCTGGCTTTTTCCTTGGAGTCTTGGGTTGCCCCTTGGCTCCTGATCTGGTTGAGACTGCAGTAGTTTGCTCCAGTGGAGGAGGAGTGATATCTTTCTTCCTCATCTCCTGAGAAGAACCTCTCAAGGTTTTCTCTCTTGCAGGTTTAGTGAGCTCCTGTAACCTAGGAGGTCTGGGGGTATGTGACACAACTCCAAGAGGTTTCAGGTCATTACCCAACAGAACCCTTCCTGGCACCTCGCATTGTACACTGACAGGTATCTTTACAGTCATATCATTGACTGGATGAGAACTGGTAACTGGGGACACATCTGCACAGACCCTCCAGCTAACTTGGTGAGGCATTTGGGTGCCTTAGCAACATCCTCTGCCTTGAAAAATGATTCATCCACCACAGTTATGCTGGCCCCAGTGTCCCTAATGGCAGGAGTCTCCTGGCCATTCACCTGGACACTGTCCTTATAATACTCTTTAGTATTTTCTGGGATAGAATTATATATATCTAAATTCTGTTGTTCCCACAACCCCAGAGAGACTAAAGAAACACTGGCTGAGACTCCCATGGGTTCATCAGCCAGCAATAGAAAGTTTCCACTTGCCATTGGGACTTGCTCTTCTTGAGCGAAGGCTAAGGAGGCAAGCTGGATCCCTGGAGGTTTACCCTTACATCTGGGATCTCCTTTCACATGGTCAGTGGCCTTACAAACATAACAAGAGCCAAAGGCTCTCTGGAATGGAGGCTTGTTCTGACCTCCTTCTGGTCTGGGACCAGAAGGTACACTAGCCTGATTTGGTTTCCCTTGTGGCTTACCCTTATGGTTTTGTTTGGGGCCCTCTTTGGAATTTGCAGTATTAGAATTCTCTTTGGAGTCCTTTTTAGGCTGTTTCCCCATCCTTTTTCTGAGTTACCCCAGAATCCTTATGAGTGGCCCTGTTGGCAACCCACAAGTCAGCAGCTCTAGCTAGTTTTCTGGAATCTAATTCCTTTGAATCAGCCAAGTGCTGTCTGAGCTCAGGAGAGCAGGCATCATAAATTGACTCCAACATAAACAAATTTCTCATACCTTCATAAGTGTTCACCTTGTAACCCTTAATCCATCCTTCTAAGTTTTTCAACCCTTCACTCACCCAGGTATCCCAGGGGGTACCATCATGCTTTTTGAGGCTCCTAAACCTCTTAAAATATTGGGAAGGGGTCTTCCCAAATCTAGCTATCAAAGCTAGTTTCACACATTCATAATCCTTTTTATCCTCCTCCCCCATTTCCATTACCACATCAGTTGCAACAGGGGGAAGCCTAGAGAACAACCAGGTGAGTAAGTCATTTCCTGTAATGTTCCGGAGCCCATGATTATATTCAAACAGAGACAACCAATCCAACACATCCAACTTAGGCTCATACATACCAACAAATTCCTTAGGCATTAGGGGTCTTTTAGGACTGGAACTTCTAGATGAGCCAGAGAGAGAAGCATTGTCGACAGATAATTTCTTCATTTCTAGCTCATGCTTGAGCTCAATTTCTCGTAACCTTAGTTCTTGGTGCTTTTGTTCTGTTTGAGCACTAATTCGTTTAAACTCTAATTCCAGTTTCATTTTCTCTTATTCAAGATATTGAGGACTAAGTGTGGGACCTGGTAAAGGCCCAGTAGGTACAGCAGGTAGGGCAGACAGAGGCCTAGGGGAGACAGTCACAGCAGCCTCACCCTCCTCTTCTGACTCTTCCTCAAGATTATCAACATTTTGATCAACATCAATCTCTATACTGTTATCTACTGTTTCTGGCAATGTAGGTTCCTCTGAACCATCATCCAGACTTTGGTTAGCTAACAACCTTTCTATTAATTCCATTTTATTGCCTTTAGTCAGGAGATTCTTATGCTTACAGAGAACTCTTAAACAATCAGCAGTTTTTGTAGCAAGGGACTCTTGACTATAATTTTCCATAGTTGACATGTTAGAAAGATTACTTTTTCAGTGCTGAGCTTTGTGGTTAGTTGCACTAAGGTCTCTTAAAGCACTCTAAAATGTATACTTAATACAAATCCCACCGCTGTACACCAGTGTTAGGCAGAAACCTGTGCAGTTCCCTTGGGGACCACTGCAAAAGATTTAGGACTACAGGTGTTGGCAGTAAACCCACTTGGTAGCAGTCTGTACCACCCAGATTTACCTGGTAGCTGTGGCTGAGTAGTCAGACTTCCCTCAAGAAGGGTTAGGCAGTATGTAAAGTATACACAATAGGCACTCAGACACAATAGCACAAGCAAACACTGACCAGAGCTTTGGTATAAAGGTATATATTTATTTATTTAAAAACACACTTATTGAAACACTCCAGCACTATTATTGTAAATCACTCTAAACACAGTTACTATTATTATATATACATCCCTTATTCCTTATCAGACAAGTCTTAGTTAACACCACTTATTTCCAGACAGAGGTGAGCGCTTAACTATAGATGGCACTCCAATAAGTTAACGAAAAAGGGAGGGAAAAAAGGCAGAATGTAGGAAAATACACCACACTAATACTTAGGAACTCTTAAGCAAGGCAGGAAAGTCAAAAGTTACTTGTGAGCCAAAGTCCATAGGCCGGGCACACTCTTGGAGAGAATAGGGCACAAATGCACCCAAGATCACACAATGACAACAGGCTTAAAAAGTCTTGCAGGGAGTTCAGAAAGGTTTTAGTTAGGCTCAGAAAAGTTTAGCCAGGGTGTCCCAGGCTAACCCAGGTTCGAAGTCCGGGGGCTAAATCTACCCTGTACAGTCGGTTGCAAGGGAAGCCAGGCGGAACACGCTACCTTATGTGAAAAGGATCCTCCAGCGGGGGCAGTTGTTCCTGGCAGCGGGTGCAAGTCACGGCATCGTCCAGAGGAAGAGAAGATCTCGACGTGGAGGAAAGCTGAAGGTTGTTGCACTGCCAGGGAAGAAACCAGCCGTGCAGTTTTCTGGTTAAAGGTACTACCCTTTGATTTGCGGTAGTGGTAAAATCGTGGTATCCCGGTTGCCGGGGTGCTTGGCACAGGCAAGGCGGCCACGAGATGCTCCAGGAAGCAAAAAAGGAAGCAGACTGGTTATCCCCACCAGTCGAAGGAAGAAGACTCTCTGGGCTGGAGATCTCCTCTGTCGTTGGGAAAAGTGGTGAGACGGTTCAGCAGGGCTCCACCTGTGGTGTCGTCGTAGCAGGTCGGCTCAGCTTCTCCCTCATCAGATTCTTAGGTCCTGTGGCGACTTCTGAAGTTCCAGTCCCCAAACCCTGCTTTTATGCAGAAAACCCCCATTCACTCAGCCTAGCTGTCACTCAAACATGCTAAGTGGTGAGCCGGCCGGCTCACCACTTGGGCCAATCAGGACAGAGTGCGACTTGAGTTGCCTAGGCAACTCAGTCCAGGGTGCCTAAATCCCCCTCCACCACTCCTAAGTACCTCAGACAGAGTGGCACCACTTTGGAGGGCTTCGGTGGAGGAGCCCGCCAAAAAGTGGAACAAAGGGCTCAACTTGGGTTGGAGTCACAGAAGCGAACACAAACGCCATTTTTGAACCGAGTTCTGGCAAAAAATACCAACCGGAGAATTAATATTAAATAAATAAACCGGCCGTATGTTCGAGGCTATAGGAATTAAATAATTAAAGTTGGTAGCCTCGAACAATGGGAAATCCCAGAGAGATATATTCGCGGTTGAATATAAAAAGTAGTATCCACTGCCACCAGCCAAAACTCGATCAAGGGAGACGGAGACGTGCCCCCTCGACTAACAGACCCCGGGGCAATTGAATTGCCCCGGCCAGTACATCCACAATATGATGGTTGGTACTGGTTCTGTTCAGAATTTGAGACTAGTAAAGTCAATGGTGACTTTACATGCCCTGGGAGACAGTAGTCAGTCCCAGGGTATGGAGTCGGTATAGGGGGGTCACTATGACACCCCTGTGTTACTGCACTGAGGGTGCTATGTAACACACATCACAAAAACACATGAAGCCCTATGGAGTAAAAGACCCCATAGCCCATTAAACACATCTAGAGTCAAAGAAACACACTCAAATCATGCCCAAGAGTGAGGGTAAAAGAGTCTCACTCTTGGCAGGAGAAAAAAATAAACCCCAATAATCCAGCAAAGCTGCTGGGGGACTCACTAGATTAGGAAATTCAGCCTAAACAGAGAATTCTCCCTAACAGAACCCCATAGGTCCTACACTCAGTCCTGAATTCATTGCTCTAG
This sequence comes from Ambystoma mexicanum, assembly GCF_040938575.1. Lineage (NCBI taxonomy): Eukaryota > Metazoa > Chordata > Amphibia > Caudata > Ambystomatidae > Ambystoma > Ambystoma mexicanum. Next base: position 723,779,287 of record NC_090932.1, read on the forward strand.
AGAAAATGAGGCTTGAACTGGAATTCAAACGGTTAAATGCTCAAACTGAACAAAAACTCAAGGAACTTAAGCTCAGAGAAATGGAGTTGAATCATGAACTAGAAATGAAAAGATTGTCTCTTGAAAATGCTTCTCTCCCAGAGTCTTCTAGGTCTTCCAGTCCCAAGAGACCATGAATGCCTAAAGAAATTGTGGGTATGTATGAGCTTAAGCTTGATATTTTGGATTGGTTGGCAATGTTTGAATACAACCATGGTATTCAAGGTCTTACAGGGAATCAATTGCTTCCCTGGCTCTTCTCTAGGCTACCCACTGTTGCATCTGATGTTGTAATGGAGTTGGGGGAGGTGGATAGGACAGATTATGAGTGTGTGAAGCTAGCTTTAATTTTTAGATTTGGGAAGACCCCTTCCCAGTACCTTAAGAGGTTTAGGACTCTCAAAAAGCATGATGGTACCTGTTGGGCTACCTAGGTATGTGAGTGTTTGAAAAACTTAGATGGTTGGATTAAGGGTTACAGAGTAAACACTTATGAAGGAAAGATAAATCTTGTTATATTGGAATCTATTTTTGATGCCTGCTCTCCTGAGCTCAGACAGCACTTGGCTGATTCTAAGGAGATAGATCCAAAGAAGCTAGCTAAGGCTGCTGACTTGTGGGTTGCCAACAGGGCTACTCACAAGGATTCTGGGGCTACACAGAAGAAGGATGAGGGAAAACAGCCAAAGAAAGATAACAAAGAGAATTCCAACACCTCCAATCCAAAAGAGGGCCACAAACCTCAACATAAGGGTAAACCACAAGGGAAACCAAATCAGGTTAGTGTACCCTCTGGACCCAAACTAGATGGAGGTCAGAACAAACCCCCATTCATCAAGACATTTGGGAAATGTTATGTTTGTGGGTCAACTGAACATGTGAAAGGGGATCCCAGAAGCAAGGGTAAACCTTCAGGGCTCCACACTGTCTCCTTAGCCTTCTCCCCAGAGGAAGAAGTACCTATGGCAAGTGAAAACTTTCACGTACTGGCTGATAAACCCATGAGAGTCTCAGCTAGTGTTTCTTTAGTATCCCTGAGCTTGTGGGAACAACAGAATTTAGATGTCTATAATTCCATCCCAGATAATACTAAAGTGTATTATAAAGATAGTGTTCTTGTGAATGGTCAGGAAACCCCTGCCATCAGAGACACTGGAGCCAGCATAACTGTGGTGGATGAATCATTTTTCAAGGTGGAGGATGTTGCTAAGGCACCCAAACGGCTCACCAATTAGCTGGAGACCCTGTGCACATGCTTCCCCAGTTACCAGCTCTCATCCAGTGTAATAATATGACTGTCAAAATACCTGTTAGTGTGCAGAGTGAAGTGCCTGGGAGAGTCCTGTTGGGCAATGACCTGAAAACCCTTGGAGTTGTGTCAAGCACCCCAGGCCTCCCAGCAAAACTGAAACAGGAGCTCAGTAGGTATGCAAGGGAGAGAACCTTGAGAGGCTCTCCAGAGGATATGAGAGAGGAAACTATCACTCCAACTCCACAGCAGTTGCTCACTGCCATTTCTAAGAAAACAGAGGCAAAGGGGAAACCCAAGACCTCCAGGAAAAAGTCAGACAGCACCCCTGTGCTACCAACAAGGACACCTCCAAGATTGTCCAAAGTCACACCTGTGACCCTTCCACCTGCTGAGGCAGAGTGTGAGGTGCAACCTTCTGTGGTTGAGCCAGTATCTGAAGAATCGGATCTGGAAGAAGACACTGTCTTGACCCTGTTGACTATCCTGAGCTACAGTCTTTACTGGCAGAAGGTGGACCCAACAGGGCAGACTTCAGCAGAAGACAGAGAGAGTGTTCTACTCTTGAAGGTCTTCGACAACAGGCTGCTAACCAACTTTATGGGCAAGAAGTTGGAAAGCACCGGTTAAGCTGGGAAGATGGCCTCTTCTACAGTGAACCAACTCAGTCTATCCCTGGGGACTGCAAAATAATTGTAGTGCCCCTTGCTAACAGACTCCAGTTCCTACAGGTAGCCCATGAGATACCTTTGGCAGGTCACTTGAGTTTCAAGAAGACCAAGGAAAGGCTCTCTCTCTACTTCTACTGGCCTAAAATGGGTTCGGAAGTTGACAAATTATGTAGGAGCTGTCACACTTGCCAAATCTCTGACAAGAGTGGAGCCAAGAATGTATCACCCTTGGTGCCTCTCCCCAGTGGTGGGAGTTCCTTTTGAGAGGGTGGGCATTGACATTGTTGGTCCCCTTGACCCTCCCACATCTTCAAGGAACAGGTTTATCCTGGTTGTAGTAGACCATGCTATAAGATACCCAGAAGCCATACCTATGAGGACTGTTACGCTGAGGCTATGGCTAAGACTCTACTTGGTATGTTTACCAGGGTAGGGCTTCCTGAGGAAGTGATATCCGACAGGGGATCCAATTTTATGTCCCACTACATGCAAGCCATGTGGAAAAACGGTAGTGTCACTTACAAGTTCTCTGCAGCCTACCATCCACAGACAAATGGACTGGTAGAGAGGTTTAATCATACTATGAAGAGCATGATAGGTGCTTTAGAAGAACCCCTTAAGAAAAAGTGGGACCTTCTACTGCCATGCCTTCTCTTTGCATATAGAGAAGTCCCTCAGGAGGGAGTTGGTTACAGTTCCTTTGAACTTCTCTATGGCCATTCAGTTAGAGGTCCATTGGCCCTGATCAAGGAGGGGTTGGAGAGTGCTTCTTCCCCCAAGCCAGTCGGAATGACTGACTATGTGATAGGTCTCCGGAGGAGAATCTCATACATGATGGCAGAAGCAAGTGATAGCTTAAAAGCAGGTCAGGCTCTGGTCAAACATTGGCATGACCAGAAGGCCAGCATGGTTGAGTTTACTCAAGACCAGCTTGTATTAGTTATGGTTCCAACAAGGTAGAGGGTCTTGAAGGACAACTGGTTAGGACCCTTCAGGGTTGTGGGCAAACTTGGAGAGGTGAACTATTTGGTGGACTTGCGCAGACCTAGGGAGGCTCCTAAAGTCTTTCATACCAACCGTTTAAAGGCTTATGTCTCGAGACCAGAAGTAGGAGCTTTGCTTCTAGCTTCAGCTCAAGAGGAAGTGGAGAGTGAACCTCTACTTGACCTCCTCAGAGGCCAACCTTTAGATAAACAAATAGAACAAGTTAATCACTCTTCTCAACTGACTTCTGAACAACAGGAGGAGTGCAAAGTTCTGTTGAATCAGTTTTCCTCCCCGTTTTCACTATCACCAGGCTTGACCCCTTGGGGCCAGCATGATATTCTCACTGGTGACTGTTTACCTGTGAAAAGGAGAGGTTACAGAATGTCAGAACATGTGAGATCCCACATCAAAGGAGAGGTCAACAAGATGCTTGATCTCCGAGTTATAAAGCCATCTACAAGTCCATGGTCTAGCCCAGTTGTTCTAGTACCAAAGGCAGGATCCAAGGAGTTGAGATCTGTGTGGACTATAGAGCTCTAAATGCAGTCACTAAGACTGGTGCCCATCCTTTGCCAATGACAGATGAACTGGTGGATAGACTTGGTTCAGGCAAGTGCCTCAGTACATTTGATCAAACCTCAGGCTATTGGCAAATAGCACTGATAGACCATGCCAAGGAGGAAACTGCATTTCTACCCCAGCAGGCCTCTACCAATTTGAGGTTATGCCTTTTGGACTAAAGAATGCCCCTGCTACATTTCAAAGGATGGTTAATCAAGTTCTGAATTGGACCGAGGACTTTTGCATGGCATACTTGGATGGCATTGTAGTGTTCAGCCCTACATGGAAGGAATATGGTATATGTTTTGCAGGCTCCTGAGCAGGCCCATCTGACCATAAAGGCAAGTAAATGTCAAATTTGTCAGAGCAAAGTGGTCTACCTTGGTCATGAGGTAGGAGGAGTTGAGATAAGGCCACTGCCCAGTAAAGTACAAGCTGTGCAAAACTGGGCCACCCCTACTACTCAAACCCAAGTGAGAGCTTTCCTAGGTCTCACTGGATACTACAGGAATTTCATAGAGAACTATGGGTCCATAGCTTCTCCCATGAATGTGATCTCCTCTCCTAAATTCCCTAAAAAGTTTAGATTGAATGAGGAGTTTGCTTAAGCCTTTGAAAACCTGAAGAAAGCCCTTTGTCAAGCTCCAGTCCTAAGAGCTCCTGATTATCACCAACCCTTCATTGTGCAGACAGATGCCTCCAATATAGGTGTAGGTGCAGTCCTTAGTCAACTGGATGAGAAAGGTAGGGAGCACCCCATGTGCTTCATCAGTAGGAAACTGAAGGAACCAGAAACAAGGTGGGCAACCATAAAGCATGAATGTTTTGCCATTGTGTGGTCTCTGAAGAGGTTTAGACCATATTTGTATGGATCTACCTTTGTGATTCAGACAGACCACCAACACTTGAGATTGTTAATGCAAATGAAAGGGGAGAACCCAAAACTTCAAAGATGGTCAATCTGCCTGCAAGGGTTTGATTTCACCATTGAGCACAGAGCAGGATGTCACCACCAAAATGTTGATGGTCTCTCTAGGATGTTTTTAACCAACTAGAGGTAAAAATTCATCCAGGAGTGGATTAAATCCTCCTGTCCCTTAGTCTGAGTGTTAGGGAGAATTCTCATAAATGACTGATTTCCCTTACCTAATGAGTCCATCCGCAGCTTTGCTGGATTTCTAGGATTTATTTTTTTCACCTGGTAAGAGTGTGAGCCTTTTTCCCACTCGTACATGTGTTTTGATGTGTGTGTTTTCACTTTTTGTGTGATCTTGGACACTTGAGCCTCACCTACTGCATGGCCCCATATTTTTCATGTGTGTTACACAGCACCTTCAGTGCAGTGACACGGGGTTGTCTTTGAGACTTCCCACTGACTCCATTTTCTGGGGCTGACTACTGTCCTCCAGAAAAGGTAAGGTTGCCATTAACTTTATTTTAGTCACTTTAAACCACAGACCCAGTACACCCCATCTTACATGGAGTATTGGAAAGGGTTCATTCTTATCCCTTTTTGTCTGTGTCTCTTGAAGCTTTGTTTTGCTCCCTTTACATCAAGACTTGGCTGGTGGCAGTGGTAACTACCCTAACTTTTCTACCGTGGTTATCCTATATAACCATGGTATTGTTTTAGGCTATTATATTAGCCTCAAACATAAACCCGCTTGACCAAATACATTTTATTTTGGCTCCGGCTGGGTTTATTCGCCATTTCTTTTTGTTAAAGTCTTTCTTGTGTTTTACTCTGCGTGCCAAACCGAGGATGATTCCTTTGTTCTCCGTCTTTTGATGGGCTTCTGCACAGAAGCCCTCCTTAAAGCGCCTGAAAGTCTGGGTAGGCAGGATGTCAGGGAGGGGTCTTCGGACCCCTGCCATGGGTTCCCTTGGTAACCCAAGTCGCACTCCTGTTTGATTGGCTGAGGGGACTGTCCTTGCCAGGACAGCCACCCTGCTCTGTGATTGACAGCCAGGCTGTATGAATGGGGGAAAACTGCATAAAAAGCAAGTCTCTTGGACTGGAATGGCAGAGTCACCACTGGAACGAAAGAACCAACGAGGAGCTGATGGAAGAGGACCCCTACAACGACTGAACCGCCCGGTGAAGCCCTGCTGCAGGTCTGAATCTTCAGAATCCGACGACAGAGAAGATTCTCCAGGAAACTTCTTCCCTTGAGCTGGTGGGACCAACCAGTTCCCCCAAACTGCAAGCCAGGACCCCTCCTCTGGTCGAATTTGCTGTACAGAGCTACAGTAGGCCAGATAGCCAGGAATGTTGGACCCTGCTTCAGTTTTAAGGAGCACACCTTTTATTCGTTGCTTTGCTCTGCTGCTGGTTTCTTCCCTGGGTAGTGCAGGACCTTCCAGTCTTCCTACTTCTTGTCAGTCCGACAGTCGCTTCAGGAACCGTAAGCCTGCAGGAACAACCAGGAACGTCCACCTCAGCGACAGCTTCCTCTCTGTTTTAAGGTACTGTGCAAATCCGGTTGTTCGTTTCGCTCAACCGCGGGGAAAGTGTTTGAAATCTTTCTCCAATCCGAGGTCTTGTCCTTCTCTTCTCTTTGAACTAACTATTCTGCCAAACCACCTCATCCAGAATCCGTGGCACAAACTTTACCGCAAACTACCCTGAACCGTGTGATCTTGAGCAAAAGACTTTTGACCCATTGACTTTGGTCCTAAGCCTTTTCTACCTGATTCTATCACTGTAGTTCTTCTTGTTCAATTGCCCTCAGTGCTTACCTGTTGGTGTGATTTAATTTCTATTAACGGTGTCTTTCCCTCCCTTTTAAATTGCTGGAGTGCCATTTTGCTCCCACTTCATTTTGTGAGCTTAACTTGCCTGGAATTTAAGGAAAGTGGTGTGGTGTATTAAGAGTGTGATTTTTAAACTGCTTATAATAGTGTAATGTTATACAACTGAAGAGTAAAATACATGTATATGCTTTTACTTCAAAACCTGGAGTCAGTGTTTGCCTGAATCATAGTAATTGCTGTCCTTTGTGTAACTATCTGATACTGCTCACTTACTCTTGAGATAAGTCTGGCTGCTGAGCCATCGCTACCACGTTAACTGTGTAGTACAGGCTTGTACCAAAGGTGAAATTGTACTACCACTTGTAGTCTTAATTGTGTCTGGTGTTCCCAAAGGGTACTGCATATAATTCTGCCTAACAGCGGGGGAGGAGTAGGAGGAGGAGGCTGCATCAGCCCAGTCCATGGGGCCCGGTGGGGGTGATGAGGTTGGTGTGACTGGTGCAGTCCAGACTTAGGGGCAGGAGGCAGTGCAGGTCGCCGTGGAGTTGCCTGTGCCTAATCCTGTCCCTGTGTCTGTATGCACCTGCGGGCATGCCCCAGGCCGGACCCATTCGCAGATAGCGGATGTTTCCATGCAAACGGAAAACACCAATACCTGTGGATGTCACCATTTGAGACAGGGTGGAACTGTTGCTAGCTGGTAGCTCGAGGCATACAGGCACCATTTGTGATGATGTGCAGGCTTCCAATCTGGGACTCGCACATCATCACAATGAGGTCTGGCGTCTCCTGAACTGGCTAGCTCAGTTCCTGGTCTCACAATGGGTGCATGGGCTGACCACTTGTGCGACCCCCTCCTCGTCTTCCTCCTCTGTGTGCCAGTCATCCGCCCTGCCGCCTTCCAGCCCAGATGCCACCAGGGCCCCCTGTGTACCTGTCCCAACCCCGGCACCCAGTCTGGTGGAGATCACATCCCTGCCAGAATCGGGAGTCGAAGTTGGATCATCCAAGGTGGTCACCGTCGACAGGAGCTGCGGGAATGGAGGGAGAGCGGGCACCAAGGAGCAGGGCATGTACACAACAGCCCCGGGGGTTGTCATCATCCCGCAGGATGTCATTAAGGAGCAGGCACCGGGCTATTTGGCAGCAGCAGGCTGAGTAGGAGGCAACAGTACTCGGGGCATTGCCTCTCAGGGAGGCAGGTATCGGCCATCAGGCAGGAGGCCAACGTGGACCTTACCCAAAAGATGTCTTCCGTGTTGGAGCGTTTGGGGCAGCGCGGCAGCGGGCACGGGAGGCAAGACTCACCATGGACAGGGCAGAGATTTCACTGCATTGGGCAGAGAGGTGGGCTGAGGTCCTCGAGGAGACTTGCAGGGATTGAGAGACAAGCATGTTGGAGTCCCTGCAAGCCCTCGAGGTGAGAGCCGAGGCTCACCTAGGGGAATTAAACGCAGTGTTCGATGATACCCTGGCGGAGACATTGAGGGAGGATGATGAGGAGAAGGACTAGCCTGCTGTCATTGTATATAGTTCTTTAGGTATACGTTTCTTTTTCATTTTATATGTATTTTTAGTGTTTGGACTGTGCTCTGCTTTTTTATTTCGTGCTTTGGGTGCATTTGGGACATTGGACCTCTTTCATTTGTACATAGTTCTCATTTTTTTTCCTACTTTTGTGTTCACCATGGTGGAATGGTGTTTTTTTTTCATTTGGATTTGCTTTCTGGAAATCATTTATGGACATGGACTTTATTTGTGACTTTTCCATCTTTTGTTTGCATACACTGGATTTTCATTTGGACATTCTTACATTTGATTTGTTTGTTCATGTACCTTTTCAATTTTATTTGAAATATGTATGACATTAATACTACTTTTAAATATATTTAATTTATTTTGCTCCAAGTGATATTTGATCTTTTATTTTTTGTAAGTTTGACACTTCCTTACTCTATTATGTGTCGCTGCTAAGGACCATTGTTGGTCATGTGTGTGCGCACTTGCATGCATGTATCATGTTTGACATCCATTTGCATGGGTAATATTCTGGTGTGCATGACCAGTGGGTGGGTGTCAAGGTGGAGTTGGAATGTGCATGGTGTAGTGATATTTGATTTCACATGTGCAGCATCAATATGTATTGTTCCTCAATGGGTTTGGGAGGGTGGTGGGTGGGGTGAGTGATGGGAGTGTAAAATGTTTTCAATTTTGGGACAGGATTTGCCTGATGCAGTGTAACGCACATATTGTGATTTGCCCTTCACCAGCACGTCTTTGTGTGCTTATTTCATTGTCTCTCATGTAGTTGGCCATCTTGCTTTGCAATACCTTTTTTCAATTGGCATGGTTTTACACATGGACAGAACAATGCTGCAGTATTGGTGGATAGGGCACGGTATGATTGCCATGTACTCAATCATGACTTAAGTCTTCCGCTATGCTTGTGCTTTAGGTACTCCTCTACCCTGATGAAGTCCTGTGTGAATCTGCTATGGTCAGCTGGCTACCTTCTGAACTTGGCAAAAGGTCTCCTTGCATGCCACTTGCACACCTGCACTGGCTCCCAGGCATGCCCAATCTTTAGACTGTTTTTATGTATGCCAACAGACAACTACCAACAGTTTGGACCTCCTGCTTGCACTTAGGCTTGGAATTGACACCAGCTGGGCAGACTCTCTTTGTTGTCTTTTTGGGTGTGTTTGTTATGATGTCCTTCACATGTGCGGAACTGGCACCTCTGCAACCACATTTCATCAATCACCACTTCCCATGCACTGGCACCGTCTCACTGTCACCTGCCCTAACACGTTTCTTGTGTCTATCTTCACTCTCTTCCCCATCCCGGGACTCTTTGGCCCTTTGTACACTTGTGTACATGTGCATTCTGAATGACATGTCATTTGATTGTATGTCATGACATGCCCTTCATACATGGGATGGTCACTCGTGTGTTTATGAGGTTATCTGTTCAGGTGATGTGTACTCATTGAGGCTCATGCCGTGACATGCCAGGCCAATGTCTCTTCATGTGACACTAATCGAGGGTGCTTTGCATTCTGTCACTGTGTGATTATTTGTTCATGTGGATTGTTGACATTACTTTGTCACATGGCATGCAGGGCCTCACTTTGACATACACTTTTGTGATGTGTATGTTGGGATATGGTTGCAGTCAGCAATTGCATATGATCAGCTGAGACACAGAAGCTTGTGGGCCAGGTGTATGTTTTTTTGGGTGTTTGACTGATATTTTATGAACAGGAGGCTAAAGGTGGTGTCACTGCACAGCAAGCAAGTTCCTGAACACGGCATCTATGGAGTGAACGTGTGTCACTATGTTAGCATCCAGCATGCAGGTGATGTCCAGTCTGGAGGGGGCTGCCTGCAGGGTTGCGGGACGGGTGATCGGGGCTGGGCTGGGGGTGTCCCATGTGGCGGATACTGCCTGCAGGGTGGCAGGACGGGTGATGGAGGCTGGGCTGGGGTTGTCCCATGTGGCAGGGACTGCCTGCAGGGTGGTGGGACGGGTGAGGGGGGCTGGGGGCATCTAATGTGGTGGGGGCTGCCTGCAGGGTGGCAGGATGGGTGATGGGGGCTGGGGGTCTCCCATGTGGCGGGGGCTGCCTGCAGGGTGGCAGGACAGGTGATGGGGTGCTGGAGGTGATCCATGTGGTGGGGCTGCCTTCAGGGTGGCAGGACGGGTGATCGGGGCTGGGTTGGGGGTGTCCCATGTGGCGGGGCTGCCTGCAGGGTGGCGGGACGCGTGATGGGGGCTGGGCTGGGGGTGTCCCATGTGACCTGGGCTGCCTGCAGCATGGTGGGACGGGTGATGGAGGCTGGGCTGGGGGAATCCCATGTGGCGGGGGCTGCCTGCAGGTTGCTGTCACGGTAAAGGGGCTGGGGGTGTCCCATGTGGCGGGGGCTGCCTGCAGGCTCGGATGATGGGGCTGGGGTGTCACAGGTGTTGTGGGCTGCCTGAAGGTTGGGGTGATGGGGGTGTCCCATGTAGTGGGGGCTGCCTGCAGGGTGGCGGGACAGGTAATGGGGGCTGTGGTGGGTGTCCCATTTGGTGGGGGCTGCCTGCAGGGTGGCAGGATGGGGGATGGGGGCTGGGCTGGGGTTGTCCCATGTGGCAGGGGCTGCCTGCAGGTTGCCGTCATGGGTGATGGGGGCTGGGGTTGTTCCATGTGATGGGGACTGCCTGCAGGGTGGCAGGATGGGTGATGGGGGCTGGGGTGGGGGTGTCCCATGTGGCAGGGGCTGCCTGTGGGCTCAGGTGATGGGGCTAGGGTGTCACAGGTGTTGTGGGCTGCCTGCAGGCTAGGGTGATGGGGTATGGGGGGTCCCATGTAGTGGGGGCTTCCTTCAGGGTGGGGGGACGGGTGATGGGGGCTGCGGTAGGGGTGTCCCATGTGGCAGGCGGCCTGCAGGGTTGCGGGACAGGGGATGGGGGCCAGGCTGGGGTTGTCCCATGTGGCGGTGGCTGCCTGAAGGTTGGTGTCACAGGTGATGGGGGTTGGGGGTGTCCCAAGTGGTGGGGGCTGCCTGCAGGCTGGCGGGACGGGTGATGGGGGCTGAGGTGGGGGTGTCCCATGTGGCGGGGGCTGCCTGCATGCTTGGGTGATGGGGGCTGGGGTGATCCATGTAGTGGGGGCTGCCTGCAGGCTGGGATGATGGGGGCTGGGGTGTGGGTGTCCCACCAGGAGGGGTCTGCTTCTTGTGGATTTGTGCGGGTATCACCTATTGTTTTGGAGCGAATAGGGTGGAAACTTAGCACGTACCACATCTGCAGAAGAGCCAAATCAAGTTGAAACTCAGCACATACCCCGTCTGCACACCAGCCAAATCTCGTAGAAACTCAGCGCGTACCACGTGCGCACCACAGCCAAATCGCGTGGAAACTCAGCACGTACCCCGTCCACACCCCAGACAAATCACGTGGAAACTCAGCGCATAGCCCGTCCGCACTGAGTTTTCACGCGATTTGGCTGGGGGGCTGTTTGCTGGTCCAGGTATGGCGCGGGAGCTTTAGCCGTGTTTGGCATTTTACTTGCTTTTTACTGCATGGGGGGGCATGTTGGGGGCGTTACTGGCACTGATTGATGTTCCTTGCGGCACGTCTAGTGATGCCTTGGGAAATCCATGAATACACAGGCCGCTCAATTTTTTCTTTGCGCCACGGCTGGCGCACGCTCCTTCTCATCGCGTGGCACTTGCGCCTTTTCTGCGCTGGATTCTATGAATCGAGCCTTGAGTCTCATAAAGCTAAGATACTTGCTCTGTTTTAATTATGTTTTCATAGGTCGCATTGCTTGAAAGTACTATTTTATGTTTCATTTTCTCTATTTGCACAGTTATTTTGCACATGGTACTGGAGGAGATTGTGACCTACATTTTATTTTAAATATGGAAACCATATGCAAATAAACCATTTTTTAAAAACCACACGTAATTTACCAATTTACAGGGTAACTCATGGAATAAATGTGTGCCGAAACGGGGAGCGCAAGCATGAAAATCACAGAGCATACGTGCTAAAGCCACGCACGCAGCCGTTCATCGATTCATGGAATGCGCTGCGCTTGTAAAACCTGGGATGTGCACCAAATCCGTGGGTGGCGCACGCGGGCGCACACGTCACTAAACGGCGTGTGTGACGCACACAGGGAAAGCACACATTGTGTAGCGCACACAAGAAAAGTGGGTGGAACACCGGGCATAACACGCGTGATGGGGAACAACGCATGAAAATGTGGGCGTTATGGGGGAAGTACGGGAGGTAAATGCTCGTAACGCCCACACGCGCGCTAACAACACGTATTCATGGTATCGAACAGGGGAAACCTGTGTGCCAAAAAAGACACGCTAATCCAGAAACACGTACGCCAGCAGGAAGCAGGCGTAAGTGACCCCGCGCAGCATAAAAGTGCGTGCAAACAACAAACAAGCTCATACGCTACGATGAATATACCGTTCCTCGCAGCGGTGGTCGTGGGACACCGCAGGAGGAGGAGGATAGCCAGGCCCTGCATTTCTTTTACCCAGGACCAGCCTTTTTGGGATGCCTCATGACCAGGTGTATGGGAGGTACAGGTTTCCACACCTAATAATCCTAGAACTGGTCAGGGAGTGGGAGGATGACCTCACATCACCAACCCTGTGCTCCCAAGCACTGAGCCCCTTGAAAAAGGTGCTCAATGTACTGCACTTCTTGGCTACTGGGTCATTTCAGCAGACAAGTGCCATAGTTGGGGGTGTCTCACAGGCCACACAGTCACGCTGCCTTCACCAGCTGTTGGCCATCATGACTGCACGCCCCTCATTCCGCAGGCACATATACATGCCCAGGACACCTGCAGAAAGGCAGGCTGTTGTCCAGGACTTTTACGGGGTGGCACACTTCCCCAAAGTGCTAGGTGCCATTGATTGCACCCATGTGGCTCTAAGTCCTCCCAGGGCCACGGAGCACATCTATCGAAACCGTAAGCACTGGCATTCCATCAACGTGCAGGTTGTATGTGATGCCAAGGGAATCATCACCTCAGTTTATGCCAACTATCCAGGGTCCAGCCATGATAGTTTCATATTCAGAATGTCATCCCTAAACCGGGACCTGGAAGCTGGGCGGCATGGCGACACATGGTTAATTGGTGAGTATAAATGCCCCTGCACATGCATGCCTGCCAGACACTGAGAAATGTGAAAACCCCACCAATGACAACCATTTTCACCTCCCCAGGGCACAGTGCCTACCCTCTGAGCACCTACATGATGACGCCATTCGGAACCCCACCAGACCACCCGAGGTAAGATTCAACACAGCCCATATTGCAACCCGGGGTATAGTGGAGCGCACATTCGGAGTGCTCAAGTCACGCTTTCGCTACCTTGACCGCTCTGGTGGGCAGCTGCTATATGCGCCCCCAGTAGTGTGCAGGATCATAGTGGCAGCATGTGTCCTGCACAACGCTGCAACCCGGCGGGGCGTGCCGGTGGACATGGTGGTGCCCCCACATCCCCAACCACATGCACGGCCGTTACGCATGGGAGGTGAAAGGGCACGTGGTGAGGCAGCCCGTACCCAGCTTGTGGCAAATTACTTCACCTAAAATCATGTATACAGGCCTGGCACATACCAGCTGACAATCAATGATGATGACAAAAGGGACAGTCAACTGTCACAACCATACCACCCTGAGATTGTTCACCTGGAAGTGCTACATTGTGTGCATCCCTAGCTACTTAAACACACCCAATGCCGTGTCAGTAAAAGGCACACATTAATGCAGCATGAAGGACTACCCCCTTGCAAAATACTACATCCAAATAGTGGGATGTCATCCAACCCCTACCCATCTCAGCTAACCAACACACCATGGCATGGCATGCAATGTGAAAGCAACCAAATGAATGCACAACACATGACACAAGTGTCAAAAAGTGCACTGTCCCAAATGGAAACAGGCCAGAGACAATTTCCTCTCAGTAATGATTAAAAAAACAACACACATTAACAAATACTTACCAGCAAGACAAAACATCAGTACAGGATCTAACAGAGGCAACATATGACAGTAAAAAAAGAAAGTAGTGCAAGTTTCACAACATGACTAAGGCAGCACATCGACCCCTTCCAACTGCAGAGTGTTGCTGGTAGGCAAATGTGGCAGTGTACTGCATACAACATGAACTGCATCTGCAAATGATACGGGCTTGTTAAGACATGAACAAGCTACATGCATATAAGGAAAAGGTCCTGGATGTAAAACCATATATACATACACCATGCAGTGCAGAAATGAACAACCACCCCCACTAGGGATGTATACATAGTTTGGACTACAGACTGCCCACATAATTTATGGGAGCACAATGTCCCTTTGTAAGTTACTGTCAATTGGTCACACCCTTTGCGAGCCCATGAAAAGGGGAAGCAGGAGGGGTGTGTGTGTCAGGAACCCAAGCTTGTAACCCAAAGACAGGACAAGCCTGCATGTGCCCAGCTGCAATACACAGTGGATGCCTACGGGAGCCACACAAAGCAACACACTGTAACATTAATTCACAATCTTAAATAAAATGGTTATGAACAAAAATGTAAATGCAAATGAAACATAGAAAAAGCAAAAGTAAATGTAAAGTAAAACAAACAAAATAAAATAAGAAAGTAAAAATCAGAAGCATAACAAAATAAAAAAAAATGTATGAAAATAAGAAATCACGATAGAAAACAAAATAAATAAAAAAATACAAAAAATAAGAAGAAGAAATAAAGATAACAAATGAATTGAATACTATTATCATTTAGCAAATTGGAATGAAATGTGAAAAAAGCACAACAAAAAAAAATGGCCATGTGTGGACCGGGGGGAGAGGCCACCCAGGTGGGACGAGGTACAGGGTGCACCCCAACACCTACATGCGTGGATGTTGAGAAAAATAACCCTCTAGGGGCTCATGGCCTGCACGGCTATGCTACAGTGGGAGAACTGCCATCGCTGTCATCACCCTCTGGTGCTACATCAGAAGGTGGGTGTGATATGGGAGGCAGACCACGCAAAGCCCTGGCATGCTCCTCCATGGCAGCAAGCATGCGGGTCTGAAAGGTTTGGTTCTGCAGGATGATGGTACGGAGATCACCATGCAGCACCTCACGGGTAGCACGTATTTCTGCCTGCAGGGCCTTGCGTGATGCCCAGATCTCCTGACGGGTTGCCTGGAGCTCAGCTGAGAGTGTACGTGTCAGCTGCTCCAGCTGCTGTTCTGACCTTGTACTCCGGGACACCTCAAGTTCACACAGAGTATCTCTGAGGGACCTGTGTTCTAACCTCAGGGCATCCCTGTGGGCCTGTGACTCTGCAGATATGGCTGTGTGCAGAGTCTCCAGTCCAGCCTGTCGGTCCCTGTCGGGCGCCAACATATCCTCCCTGTGTGAGTGGCAAATGGACTCTGTTGCCTGCTGCTCCAGCTCCACCTGCCTTTCAGGGGGGAGAATGGAAGTGGGTACCCTATCCACAGCCTGAGCAATCATCTCACACGATGCCCCCGTTGTGCTGCCATAGTGTACATGGAGTTCTCCCACACAGTATTGCCTGGTGGCGCATGGCCACCACGTTGGCAGGCACCACACCTGTTTGGGGCAAGGTGATGTGCACCTTGCTGTGCTGGCACTGCCTAAGGCTGCAGGACTGCATTCCTGTCATGATGCATACTCCCGGAGAGCCAGTTCAAGACCGGCAGCCCCGGAAGCACACATCAGGTACCCAAGGGAAGGTCCAGCAACCCCAAATAGGGGCCCTTTGGACACAGTCCTGGCGCCATAGGTGCCAGGCTCATTTTGGACATCAGTCCTGGTGCCATAGGCGCCAGGCTCATAAAGGGAGTGCTTTTGGTGGACTTACCTGATGCAGACCATGCTGCCAGATCCAGACCTCTTTGAGGCCTGAAAGGAACTACTTTACCTGTGGGACTATTTTTGCCACTCGGGCGTGGTCAGGGAAGGATACATACCTGGTTGGGGAAGGATACATACCTGGGACTTCTTTGGAGGCTATTTAACCCACGCCCAGACAGCAGCTCACGCTTCGCGTTGCTCTGCTCCTAGCAGCTAGACGCTCACCGTGTCTGCTCCTGCGTCCTGACTCCAGCCACGCCCGCTTCAGTTCTGGAACACCTAAAAGGAAGAAGAGAGGAAGAGAAGGAGAATAAAGGACATTACCTGATATTGCATGGGATCCGGAGCCAACACGCCGACGATCCTAAAGGGAAAGACATTATTTTAGGATTCCTTGCGTTGCTCGTTGCAGCGCTGCGCTCAACTCACCTGTCCACAAGGAATCCCGTACTCCTACGACCATCCGCACGTTCCGCTGCATTCCAGCACCTAGGAAGGAAAAGAGAAGAACAAAAGGTGAGCCAGAGGAGACATTGGGAAAAGACAGATTTGCCCGAAGGCTTACCTGGCGATTGGTGGGGGAGAATCCTTCCTCATCTCGGCTTGGCACGCCTTTTGGCAGTACCGCGCCCCGGCCCCGGCCCCTATGGGGAAAAAAGAACACACGCATTAATGGGTGAACATACAGACATTAGAAAAACCACCCCAACATAAGCTCACCTGAATTATCCACAGCGAATTGTCTTCTCTACATGGAATCTTCGCTCAGCACCTGCGCTAAAAGACTAAAAGCAGTCCATTGAAAATAAAGGCCAAACAGGAAGGGGGAACAACCCTTGAACTTGATAAGTCATATACTTACGAAAGCGCCTTATTCATCCAAAAAACCAGTGAAGCAACTGGACCTGAATGCCCGTCCGATAACCAGTGAAGTAACTGGATTCTACCGCACCCCTGCACCAGAAGCAGGATGGAGAGCTCGTCATTTCAAATCTTAAGGTGTGAATTAACGGGAAGGTTCAGAGGTGGTTTGAAGAGAGAGTAAAAGGGGAAAGGAGGGATTTGACTCGTCACTCCGCAGGTGATTAAAATCCTTTCCCCCATCTACAGAATGATCTTCCTACGCATCAGACAGGCGAGGTTTGGGGGTCAGGCCCAGTCGGTGTTCCGAGTCCTGCGCATCACCTTAGAAGAGGCCGCAGCAGCCCAGACCTTGTCAGTGTCTCCGTGGGAGTCAGGTGAGCGTTACAGAACACGAAGCCTTCCTACAATTTCCCACCCGGACGCTATGGAGACTTCCAAAACCGATCAGCTGGCCCACCTATTGGGGGAATTACGGGCCAAAGTGCATTCCGCACGTCAGGAGACAAAAACGCTCTGAGGAGAGAACTAATTGTATCTAAGGAACGAACTGATGACCTTGCCAGGCAGTTGTTGCAAAGTCAAGCTGGACAAACTCCTCTACCAGGTTCGGATGGTATTCCCGCCCCAATGGTTTCAAGCAACCTTGTGCAAATTAATCTACCGGTAAATATGCCATTGGCCCCACCTGAACGTTTTGCGTGGGGCCCCAGAAGATTTGCTGTATTCATGAATCAATGCCGATTACACTTCCTTTGCAGACCGGGGGCCTTTCCTAATGACCAAACCAAAGTAGCCTTCGTATTATCATATCTCAGCGGCTGCGCTGCAGATTGGTCTGTTCCACTGGTCACTCAAGACGACCCGATACTCGGAGACTTTCAAGGTTTTCAGACACACATGGAAAGATTATTTGCTCGGCACTCTCAGGGACAGGCTGTAACGCTCACCTGACTCCCACAGAAGCGCTGGACTGGTTTGCGCTGCTGTGACCTCTTCTAAGGTGGTGCGCAGGGTTCGGAAGACGGACTGGACCGGGCCCCCAAATCTGGCTTGTCTGGCTCGCAGAAGTATCCTTCTGTAGGCGAAAATAGGGGATTAACTGTCTGCGGGGTAATGCAATCAGCCTCCCACTTTCCCCTCTCACCCTCCTCGAAACCCTTCTGTGATCCCTCGTAGCGTCTCACCTTAGGGTCTGGAAGGACGAGCTCTCCATCCTGCTTCTGATGCAGGGGCGCGTTGGATCCAGTTACTTCACTGTATTTTCGGATTGGTGAGAACCAAACTTGCTTGGCTTCCAGGTAAGTTTTTTGATAAGAGGTTCCCCTTGTGTCCATGCATTAATGTACTAATGCTAGTGTCTTTTTCCCCATAGGGGCCGGGGTACGGAATGCCGGGGAACAGGCACCGACCCGAGATGAGAGGTGAAATCCTTGTAGAAATCAGGTAAGTCTTTAATGAGCGTTTTTTGGTAATGTCTTTTCATTCCCTCATTAACGCTGATGTCTCTTTTTCCCCTTAGGGGCCGGGGTCCGGAAATGCCAGTATGCGGCGCGGACCCGAAATGAAGAGGGAATGAATCAACAGGTAAGTCTTAACATGGAGATTTAGCTTTCCTTATTCCCTTCTCTCTCTCACCTTTTGTTTTGGTCTTTTTCTCCCTAGGCGCTGGGGCGTGACTGTGAATCCGGATGATCACTGCTGAACATGGAGGCGCCCTGTAAAGGTGAGTAGAATGCGGCGCTGCAGCGATCGACGCGATGAGCTTTTAAATAAAAATCTTCCTTTTCAGGATTGTCGGCGAGATGTCTCCGGGATGCGGATTTAGCAGGTAAGGACTTTTCCTTCTTCTGTTCTCTTCTTCTCTTCCTTTGCAGGTGATCCAGGATGCTGGCAGGCGTGGCAGAAGTCAGGATGCAGGAGCAGACACGGTGAGCGTCCAGCTGCTAGATGCAGAACAACGCGAAGCACGTGTGGCTGTTCGGGTGGGGTTTAAATAGCCTTGGAAGAAGTTCCAGGTATGTATCCTTCCTCCAATCAGGTATGTATCCTTCCCCGACCATGCCCGGATGGTAAATTAGTCCCACAGGTAAAGTAGTTCCTTTCAGGCCTCAAGGAGGCCGGGATCCTGCAGCATGGTCTGCATCAGGTAAGTGCACCCAAGCACTTCCATAATGAGCCTGGCGCCTATGGCGCCAGGACTGATGTCTTTTATGAGCCTGGCGCCATAGGCGCCAGGACATTGTCCAAAGGGCCCCTTTTTTGGGGTTGCTGGGTCCTTCCTTGGGGACTGGATGTCCGCTTTCGGAGACGCAGGGCTTGAACCGGCTCCCCGGGAGCGGGCATCATGACAGCACTCCCCCCCAAGGCCCCTACCAAGGTTGTTCCCTCTGGGGGTTTTGGTTTGTCTGGGAAGAGTCGGTGGAATTTCCTGACTAATCGAGGTGCATGCACATGGTCGCAGGGTTCACACAACCTCTCCTGAGGTCCGTACCCCTTCCAATCAATTAGGTAGAACAGTTTTGACCTAAACATTTTCAAGTCTAAAATGTTCTTCACTTCGAATTCGGGCTCCCCATCTATTAAAATAGGTTCTGGAGGTTTGAGTAGTCGGGTTCCGGGTACCACTGGTTTCAGAAGTGACACATGAAAAACAGGGTGAATTTGCATACTATCTGGTAAATAATGTTTAACAGCCACTGGGTTAATTATTGCAGTAATAGAATAAGGTCCAGATATTTTGGGTTAAAAGTTCGAGGCCCTTTGAGTGGTAAATGTCTGGTAGCTAACCACACTTGATCCCCAATCTGATACGGAGGTGCTTCACTCCGATGTAGATCAGCATTCTCCTTGTATTTTCTCTTGGCTTGTTGTAAATGCGTAGTTGCCTCTTTGAAGGCTTGGGTAATTGTAGAATGCAGATGTTCTACTGCAGGCATTCCGAGGTTCTGAGGTGAGTCAAGGTTTGAGGCTCGAGGGTGATGCCCAAACAAAGTATAAAAAGGACTGTGGCCAGTTCCAGAGTGTACCGAATTATTATATGCGTATTCGGCTATCCAAAGAATGTCTTTCCAGTTGCTTTCAGATTGCTGTAACATACACCGTAAGTATTGCTCAAGGGTCTGATTTGTCCTCTCGGTCTGACCATCGGTCTGAGGGTGGTGACTGGTCGATAATCTTACGTCGATCTGCACCATTTGACAACATTTGCGCCAGAAGTGGGAAATGAATTGGCTTCCCCGGTCAGAGATTAGTATAGATGGGAATCCATGTAGCCGAACAATATTTTTGAGGAATTCCTTGGCTAGGACAGAAGCTGAAGGTAAACCTTTCAAAGGAATAAAGTGGGCCATTTTGGAAAACAAATCCACAATTACCATAATAGTATTGTACCCAGAACAAGGAGGCAGGTCCGTAATAAAATCCATTGATAGGGTGTGCCAGGGTGCTGGCGGTATGTCTAGAGGTTGAAGGAGACCAGCTGGTCTTTTCTTTTGACTTTTATTTTGGGCGCAAACACCACAGGACATCACAAAAGATTTAACATCTTTTCGCCAAGAGGGCCACCAAAATTGTCATTTCACCTTTTCCTCTGTCTTGGCAATACCGGGGTGTCCCTCTATTAATGCATCATGATAACCAGAAATAACTAGTTTGTGTAATTCCTTATATGGCAGGAATAAGCGTCCTTGGAAATAAGGTAAACCATTATCTATGGTAAAGTCTGATCCCTTTTGTATCCAATCCTGTAAGGTTGTAGGGTCCAGGAGTTGTTTCACTCTGGCTTGAATGTCTTCAAGCGTCAGTAACAAAGTCATGGCTAGAATCCTCTGTTCGGGAATTATTGGTACTGGTTCTGAGTTTGTATCAGATTCTCCCATTCCAATTCGGGATAAGGCGTCTGCTTTGCCATTCTTGCAGCCAGGTTGATAGGTAATCACGAAATCAAATTCAGCGAAAAACAAAGCCCATCGGAGCTGCCGTGATGACTGAGCCTTGGCGGTTTTCAAAAACTGTAAATTCCGGTGATCAGTGATCACTGTGATGGTATGTCGAGCGCCAAGCAGATAATGCCACCAGGCTTTAAAAGCAGACTTAATGGCTAACAGTTCTTTGTCCGTGATTGCATAATTAACCTCGGGTGCCGAGAATTTTCTGGACCAAAATGCTACGGGATCCAGTTGGTTGGTTTCGGGATCTCTTTGGGACAGGACAGCTCCCATGGCTAGGCTGGATGTGTCAGTCTCGACGACATAAGGGAGATCTGGACGCGGTTGTTTCAATATAGGTGCGGAGGTAAACTTAGCTTTTAAATCCTGAAAGGCCTGCTCGGCTTCTTCAGACCATTCAAAACGTTTATTTTTCCTCAAGAGTGCAGTAATGGGTTGTACCACGCGTGAAAATTCCGGGATAAACCTGCGATAGAAATTGGCAAAGCCGAGCATGCTTTGAACCCCTTTTACAGAGCTAGGTGATGGCCATTTGAGGATGGCATCCACTTTTCTTGAGTCCATTCGGACTCCTTTGGGTGTCAGGATGAAACCTAGAAACTCGACTTCTGTGGTATGGAAAACACATTTCTCCAATTTAGCAAATAGTTTGTGTTGGCGCAGTTTTTCAAGTACTGCCCTGACGTGTTTTCTGTGATCAGATTCCGAAGAGGAGTACACCAGAATGTCATCGATATATACAACAACACAAACATCGATGAGTTCCCGAAGGACATCATTCATGAAGTATTGGAAGGCAGCCGGCGCGTTACACAATCCGAAAGGCATCCCCTGGTACTCGAATAATCCGTATTTAGTACGGAAGGCAGTTTTCCATTCGTCGCCTTCTTTAACTCGTACCAGATGATAAGCCCCCCGGAGATCTAACTTGGTGTATATGCAAGCGTCCTTCACCTGGTCAAGGAGTTCAGGGATCAGAGGCAGAGGATAACGGTTTTTAACCATTATCTGGTTCAATGCGCTTTAATCGATACAAGTTCTAAGGTCACCTTCTTTTTTGGGCACGAAGAACAAAGCCGAGGATGCCGGGGACTTGGACGGGCGAATAAAACCATTAGCTAGGTATTGGTCCAAATATTGTCTCAAATGCAGATTCTCAGGTTCGGTAAGGGCATAAATCCTGCTACACGGGGGTTGTGCACCGGGCACCAGATCGATTTGGCAATCGTACGATCTGTGAGGAGGTAACGTGTTGGACTGTTCCTTTTGGAAGACGTCCTGAAAGTCTTGGTATTCCGGAGGTAGTTGCATGGAGGCAGAGGTTACAGATGCTAGATTAATCTTCAGGTTTTCTGGGTAGCAGGTTTGTGTACAATCCGGGAAGGTTATTCTCTTAGCTCGCCAATCAATTCGAGGATTATGTGTCTCTAGCCAAGGGATTCCAAGAATAACCTGAAACTGTGGAGCCTTGATTACATCAAACACAACACCCTCCCGATGGCCGTCGGGACCAATAAGAGTCACCTCATACCGGTCCAGAGGCAATTTCAGTTCCATCGACTGTGGTGATGACATCTTTGCTGGTTTTAGGACGGAGAGGGAGGTTAATCCTAGAGACCAATTCACGATCCACATAGTTTCCAATAGCCCCACTATCGATGTATGCCTTTATTGCATGCAACCGCTTAGGCTGTTCTGGATCTACGGGAACCATTGGCACAATGACATGCAAGGTCTGAGAGTTAGTTTTCAAGCTCGGCAAGCGGACCCCTACACTTGTCGGGCGGAGTCGTTTCCCGAAACAGAGTCTTCATGGTTTTTATCAGCGGCTCCTACCGCCTTTCGGGGCGGTTTTGCCAGGCAATCTCGTAGAAAGTGTCCAGAATTCCCACAATAAAGACATAATTTTAACTGCCGCCTCCTTTCATGTTCCTTTTGAGTTAAGGGTCCTTTAACCCCTCCAATTTGCATAGGCTCAGAGACATCAACTCCCTTGGGATTAGCATGGGTCTTGACCAACACCCGGGTCTCAAACCTGGACCGATCTGCTTTTCTGTTTTGAAGTCTGTGATCCAATTGGACCACTAAGTCTATATACTCTGTGCATTCTTGGGGCGGATTTACAACTTGGGCCAAGACATCTTTAAGTTCTCCGCGTAGGTCTCGATAAAACAACGTGACTCTTTTATCCCGGTTCCACAATGAGTCTATTAAAGGTTGCAATATAGGATAGGAGGTACTGATTGCCCTGTCGCAGGGATAGAAGTTCGTCATCCAGAGCCTGCCCCTGAGAGTGTCGAGCAAATAACCTTTCCATGCTTGCTTGAAACCTTTGAAAATCACAGAGAATCGGGTCATCTTGAGTAACCAGTGGAACTGACCAATCGGCAGCGCAGCCGCTGAGATATGACAATACAAAGGCTACCTTGGTCTGATCATTAGGGAAGGCCCCAGGTCTGCATAGGAAGTGCAAACGACACTGATTCATGAATACAGCGAATCGTTTGGGGTCCCCAGCAAAGCGTTCGGGTGGGGCCAGCGGCATGTTTCCAGGTAGATTAATCTGCACAGGGTTACTGGAAACCACAGGAGCGGGGTTCCCTCCGGAACCGGGTAGAGGAGTTTGCCCAGCATGACCTTGCAAAAGCTGTCTGGCCAGGTCATCAGTTCTTTCCTTTGATATTATTAATTCCCTCCTGAGGGCATTAGTCTCTTGACGAGCGGCATGTACTTCGGCCCGTAATTCCCCCAGTAATTGGGCCAACTGATCAGTCTCAGAACTTTCCTTAGCGCCTGGGTGGGAATTTGTAGGAAGGCTTCGCGTTCTGTAACGCTCACCTGACTCCCACGGAGGCGCTGGACTGGTTCGCGCTGCTGTGACCTCTTCTAAGGTGATGCGCAGGGTTCAGAAGATGGACTGGACCGGGCCCCCAAATCTGGCTTGTCTGGCTCACAGAAGTATCCTTCTGTAGGCGAAAATAGGGGATTAACTGTCTGCGGGGTAATGCAATCAGCCTCCCACTTTCCCCTCTCACCCTCCTCGAAACCCTTCTGTGATTCCTCGTAGCGTCTCACCTTAAGGTCTGGAAGGACGAGCTCTCCATCCTGCTTCTGATGCAAAGGGCGCGTTGGTATCCAGTTACTTCACTGGATTTTCGGATTGGTGAGAACCAAACTTGCTTGGCTTCCAGGTAAGTTTTTTGATAAGAGGTTCCCCTTGTGTCCATGCATTAATGTACTAATGCTAGTGTCTTTTTCCCCATAGGGGCCGGTGTACGGAATGCCGGGGAACAGGCACCGACCCGAGATGAGAGGTGAAATCCTTGTAGAAATCAGGTAAGTCTTTAATGAGCGTTTTTTGGTAATGTCTTTTCATTCCCTCATTAACGCTGATGTCTCTTTTTCCCCTTAGGGGCCGGGGTCCGGAAATGCCAGGATGCGGCGCGGACCCGAAATGAAGAGGGAATGAATCAACAGGTAAGTCTTAACATAGAGATTTAGCTTTCCTTATTCCCTTCTCTCTCTCACCTTTTGTTCTGGTCTTTTTCTCCCTAGGCGTTGGGGCGTGACTGCGAATCCGGATGATCGCTGCTGAACATGGAGGCGCCCTGTAAAGGTGAGTAGAATGCGGCGCTGCAGCGATCGACGCGATGAGCTTTTAAATAAAAGTCTTCCTTTTCAGGATTGTCGGCGAGATGTCTCCGGGATGCGGATTTAGCAGGTAAGGACTTTTCCTTCTTCTGTTCTCTTCTTCTCTTCCTTTGCAGGTGATCCAGGATGCTGGCAGGCGTGGCAGAAGTCAGGATGCAGGAGCAGACACGGTGAGCGTCCAGCTGCTAGATGCAGAACAACGCGAAGCACGTGTGGCTGTTCGGGTGGGGTTTAAATAGCCTTGGAAGAAGTTCCAGGTATGTATCCTTCCTCCAATCAGGTATGTATCCTTCCCCGACCACGCCCGGATGGTAAATTAGTCCCACAGGTAAAGTAGTTCCTTTCAGGCCTCAAGGAGGCCGGGATCCTGCAGCATGGTCTGCATCAGGTAAGTGCACCCAAGCACTTCCATAATGAGCCTGGCGCCATAGGCGCCAGGACATTGTCCAAAGGGCCCCTATATGGGGTTGCTGGGTCCTTCCTTGGGGACTGGATGTCCGCCTTCGGGGACGCAGGGCTTGAACCGGCTCCCCGGGAGCGGGCATCATGACACAGGCCCTGGACAATGAACTTCTGTCCTTACGACAAGGTAACCAGGATCTATTAGCCTATATCGCAACCTTCAATAGGTTGATAGTGGAGACTGGGTGGCCAGAGGATAAGAGAATCACGTTATTTTATCGAGGTCTACGTGGGGAACTTAAAGATGTTCTAGCCCAAGTTGTAAATCCACCCCAAGACTGTATGGAATATATAGACTTAGTGTTCCAATTAGACCATAGGCTTCAAAATAGAAAAGCAGATCGGTCCAAGTTTGAGACTCGCGTATTACTCAAGACCCACGTTAACCCCAAGAATGCCAATGTTACCGAACCTATGCAAATTGGAGGGGTTAAAGGACCGTTATCTCAAAAGGAACGTGAAAGAAGACGACATATGCAATTGTGTCTATATTGTGGGGCTTCTGGACACTTTTTACGAGATTGCCTGGTGAAACCACCCAAGATACGGTAGGAGCCGCGGATAAGAATCATATGGAACCGGATTCGGGAAAAGACCACGCTCGACAAGCGTAGAGGTCCACTTGTCGAGCCTGAAAACTGACTCTCAGACCTCGCACTTCATCATGCCAATGATCCTTGTGAATCCAGAACAGCCTGGACAGTTGCATGCTATGAAGGCATACATCGACAGTGGAGCTATTGGGAACTATGTGGATCATGAATTGGCTTCTAGGATCAACCTCCCTCTTCGTCCAAAAACCACTAAAGAAGTCATCACCACAGTCGATGGATCCGAAATTGCCTCTGGGCCAGTAACACATGCCACTGCAGAGGTGACACTAGTAGGTCAGGACGGGCATCGGGAGGCTGTTGTGTTTGACGTAATCAAGGCCCCACAGTTTCAAGTGATTTTAGGAATCCCTTGGTTAGAAACACACAATCCTCGAATTGATTGGCGAGAAAAGAGGATAACCTTTCCTGATTGCGTACAAACCTGTTATCCAAAGATAGGCCTGGCTACAGTAACCCCTGTCACTTTACAGCTACCGCCGGAGTACATGGAGTTTCAAGACGTCTTCCAGAAGGAACAGGCCAACACGCTACCCCCTCACAGGTCATACGATTGCCAAATCGATCTGATGCCGGGTGCGCAACCCCCGTGTAGCAGAATTTATGCTCTTACGGAACCTGAAAATCTTCATTTGCGACAATATTTAGATCAGTACCTAGCCAATGGTTTTATTCGCCCGTCAAAGTCTCCTGCATCCTCGGCCCTGTTCTTCGTGCCAAAAAAAGAAGGCGACCTCAGAACTTGTATCGACTATCGCGCATTGCACCAGATAACTGTTAAAAACCGTTACCCTCTGCCCCTAATCCCCAAACTTCTTGACCAAGTAAAGGAGGCCTGCCTATATACCAAATTAGATCTCCGGGGGCCTTACCATCTGGTGCGAATAAAAGAAGGCGACGAATGGAAGACCGCCTTCCGTACCAAATATGGACTATTTGAGTACCAAGTAATGCCTTTCGGATTGTGTAACGCCCCTGCTGCCTTCCAAAACTTCATGAACGATGTCCTTCGAGAACTCCTGGATGTTTGTGTCGTCGTATATATCGATGACATTCTGATATACTCCTCTTTGGAATCTGAACATATAAGGCATGTTAAGGCAGTTCTCGAGAAACTGCGCCAACACAAACTATTTACGAAAATTGAAAAGTGTGTTTTCCATACCACAGAAGTCGAGTTTCTTGGTTTCATCTGACACCTAAAGGAATCCGAATGGATTCACGAAAAGTGGATGCCATCCTCCAATGGCCATCGCCTAGCTCTGTGAAAGGCGTACAAAGCATGCTTGGCTTTGCCAACTTTTAGCGCAGATTTATCCCGGAATTTTCGCGAATCGTTCAACCCACTGCACTCTTGAAGAAAAATAAACGCTTCGAATGGTCTGGGGAAGCCGAACAGGCTTTTCAGGAGCTGAAAGCCAAATTTACCTCCGCACCAGTACTGAAACACCCGCGCCCGGATCTTCCATACATACTTGAGACTGACGCATCCAGTTTAGCCATGGGAGCTGTTCTGTCTCAAAGAGATCCCAAATCTAATCAACTACACCCCGTAGCCTTTTGGTCCAGAAAATTCTCGGCACCTGAAGTTAACTATGCAATCACCGATAAGGAGTTATTGGCCATTAAATCCGCTTTTAAGGCTTGGAGGCACTATCTTCTTGGCGCTAGACATACCATCACGGTGATCACAGACCACCGGAACTTGCAATATTTGAAAACTGCCAAAGCTCAGTCATCACGTCAGCTCCGATGGGCTTTGTTCTTTGCTGAATTCAATTTTGTAATCACCTATCGTCCTGGCGGCAAGAACGGTAAAGCTGATGCCCTTTCCCGAATAGGAATGGGTGAAATAGATACAAGTGCAGAATCAGTACCAATAATTCCCGAACAGAAAATTCTGGGTATGATTACCTTACAAACTCTGGAGGACATTCAAACTAGAGTTAAGCAACTCCTGGACCCTACAGCCTTGCAAGATTGGATTTTAAACGGATCTAACTTTACTGTTAAGGAGGACCTACCTTACTTCCAAGGGTGCCTATTTTTGCCACACAAAGAACTACAAGAACTAGTTATTTCTCGTTATCATGATACCCTGATAGAAGGACACCCAGGGATTGCCAAAACGGAAGAAAAGGTAAAACAACAATTCTGGTGGACCTCTTGGCGAAAGGACATTAAATCTTTTGTGATGTCATGTGGTATTTGCGCCCAAAACAAAGGACAAAAGAGGAGACCAGCTGGTCTTCTTCAACCCTTAGACATTCCACGAGCACCTTGGCACACCTTGTCACTGGATTTTATTACGGACCTGCCTCCTTGCTGTGGATATAACTCTATCCTTGTTATAGTGGATTTATTTTCTAAAATGGCCCACTTCATTCCATTAAAAGGCTTGCCTTCAGCTTCAGTCCTAGCTAAAGAATTTCTGGAAAACATTGTTCGCTTACATGGATTCCCTTCCATACTAGTCTCTGACTGAGGAAGCCAATTCATTTCCCATTTTTGGAGAAAGTGCTGTCAGCTGGCGCAGATTGACGTAAGATTGTCGACCAGTCACCATCCTCAGACCGATGGTCAAACTGAGAGAACAAATCAGACCCTTGAACAATATCTACGGTGTATGTTGCATCAATCCGAAAGTAATTGGAAAGATATCCTTTGGATTGCTGAATAAGCATACAATAATTCGATACGCTCGGGAACTGGACAAAGCCCTTTTTATACCATATATGGACATCATCCTCGGACCTCAGACCTTGATTCACCTCAAAGCCTCGAAATGCCCACCGTAAACCATCTACATTCTACAATAACTCAAGCCTTCAAGGAAGCAACTGCGCATTTACTGCAAGCCAAGAGAAAGCACAAGCAGAATGCTGATCTACATCGAAGTGAAGCACCTCAATACCAAGTAGGAGACCAAGTATGGTTAGCTACCAGACACTTATCGCTCAAGGGACCTCGAACTTTTAACCCAAGATATGTGGGGCCCTACTCAGTTACGGCCATCATCAACCCGGTGGCCGTCAAACTCGACCTACCAGCTAATATGCGTATTCATCCTGTTTTTCATGTATCACTTTTGAAACCGGTGCAACCTGGAACCCGACTAATCAAGCCACCAGAACCTATCCAAATAAATGGAGAACCCGAGTTCGAGGTGAAGAACATTTTGGATTCCAAGGTGTCAAAGTCCAAATTGTACTATTTAATAGATTGGAAAGGATACGGGCCTCAAGAAAGATCCTGGGAGCCTAGTGACCATGTACACGCACCTCGGTTAGTCAAAAGGTTCCACCAGAATTTCCCAAACAAACCGAGACCCCTGGAGAGAACGATCTTGGGAGGGTCCTTGGGGGGAGTGCTGTCATGATGCATACTCCCAGAGAGCCAGTCCAAGACCGGCAGCCCCGGAAGCACACATCAGGTACCCAAGGGAAGGTCCAGCAACCCCAAATAGGGGCCCTTTGGACACAGTCCTGGCGCCGTAGGCGCCACGCTCATTTTGGACATCAGTCCTGGTGCCGTAGGCGCCAGGCTCATAAAGGGAGTGCTTTTGGTGGACTTACCTGATGCAGACCATGCTGCCAGATCCAGACCTCTTTGAGGCCTGAAAGGAACTACTTTACCTGTGGGACTATTTTTGCCACTCGGGTGTGGTCAGGGAAGGATACATACCTGGTTGGGGAAGGATACATACCTGGGACTTCTTTGGAGGCTATTTAAGCCATGCCCAGACAGCAGCTCACGCTTCGCGTTGCTCTGCTCCTAGCAGCTAGACGCTCACCGTGTCTGCTCCTGCATCCTGACTCCAGCCACGCCCGCTTCAGTTCTGGAACACCTAAAAGGAAGAAGAGAGGAAGAGAAGGTGAATATAGGACATTACCTGATATTGCATGGGATCCGGAGCCAACACGCCGACGATCCTAAAGGGAAAGACATTATTTTAGGATTCCTCGCGCTGCTCGTTGCAGCGCTGCGCTCAACTCACCTGTCCACAAGGAATCCCGTACTCCTACGACCATCCGCATGTTCCGCTGCATTCCAGCACCTAGGAAGGAAAAGAGAAGAACAAAAGGTGAGCCAGAGGAGACATTGGGAAAAGACTGATTTGCCCGAAGGCTTACCTGGCGATTGGTGGGGGAGAATCCTTCCTCATCTCGGGTCGGCACGCCTTTTGGCAGTACCGCGCCCCGGCCCCTATGGGGAAAAAAGAACACGCGCATTAGTGGGTGAACATACAGACATTAGAAAAACCACCCCAACATAAGATCACCTGAATTATCCACAGCGAATTGTCTTCTCTACGTGGAATCTTCGCTCAGCACCTGCGCTAAAAGACTAAAAGTAGTCCATTGAATATAAAGGCCAAACAGGAAGGGAGAACAACCCTTGAACTTGATAAGTCATATACTTACGAAAGCGCCTTATTCATCCAAAAAACCAGTGAAGCAACTAGACCTAAATGCCCGTCCGATAACCAGTGAAGTAACTGGATTCTACCGCACCCCTGCACCAGAAGCAGGATGGAGAGGTCGTCATTTCAAATCTTAAGGTGAGAATTAACGGGAAGGTTCAGAGGTGGTTTGAAGAGAGAGTAAAAGGGGAAAGGAGGGGTTCGACTCGTCACTCCGCAGGTGATTATAATCCTTTTCCCCATCTACAGAAAGATCTTTCTACGCATCAGACAGGCGAGGTTTGGGGGTCCGGCCCAGTCGGTGTTCCGAGTCCTGCGCATCACCTTAGAAGAGGCCGCAGCAGCCCAGACCTGGTCAGCGTCTCCGTGGGAGTCAGGTGAGCGTTACCATTCCTCCTTTGATCTGCTGGCCCAGGAACAGGAGCAAATGTTGTGGAGTGTGACCCTGCATCCGTAACCACCACAGGCGGACTTTCCAACACTGAATGCCCCATAGAGGGGTCTACCCGCAGTGCAGGTGGGTTGGACAGAACAGCATCCCTGCCAGAAACACTCACCTGCAACGGGACATATGTCTCAATGTCTGATTCAGCACCTGATTCATAGAGGTCTCCGGAGTTGTACCCAGAGACACCCGTGGACAGTATGGTCTGTAGGAGTAATGGGTTTTCTCCCACCACCCGGTTGCCCGGTTGTGGCTGTTAGTACTCCTTCCTCTGCACAATCTCCTCCTCCTGAACAGCATCAAGTACCTCATCACCTGCAACAACATAAAATAAAAGTAATTAAAACAGGCATGAGCACCGTAGCGCACACACATATGCATGACGAGGCACACATCTAGTACATATATGACACATGTCACACATGACAATAACTCTGGCATGCTTGCACTGGCAAGGAGTTGGAAGGGGAGGCAAAAAGCAGACACTGAGAACTCCAAGATGGAAAAGCAACACATGCGCTGCATGCTGGATAGCACTGGCATCACACATTAGCATGTGAGTGGCATGGACAATCCACACACATGACACATGCCACCACGCAGATGTCACGTAGCATAGCCATGGCAGATTTCACAAGGACACCCAGATGGTAGCAAATCAGTACTGTCACCCATCCATGTGAGATGGACATCATGAAATTGAACGTGCAAAATAGTGTGACAATACACGCATGTGCCACACGCTGCAACAAAGCCAGTGTTCACTGATGCAGTGATGGCAGGCACATGGATACATCAATGGTTGGTCACTTCGACATGACAGAAGACAATTGTCATGTTGAACATTCAAACAGGGCCCCAAAGTGATTGTGTGCAGGCCATGTGTAGGTACACATTACTCAATCAGCCTGATTGGTGAAATCATTCCCATAATAAGGTAACAAATGTGGGCCATTGTGGGGTGTAATATATGTCTGTAGTATGTTACATTTGGAGCAGAACGGAACAAAAATGTGTGGTAAAAATGCTAAGTATTTCATTAATCAGGTAGAATGGACAGGAAAACAGTATGAACAATGTTGTGGCAAGATGGCAGTTGAAGGGCAAGTGCATTAATCTGGTGCAAATTGTCTACTGCGGTCAGAAGGGATACTTGAAAACCCAAACCCAAGGCTGGGGTATGGTTTGGAGGCACCACATGGGTGACCCATAGCAGTCATGACTACACAGCCTCACCTGCCACTCAATCAGAACACATCACCCAAGCAACATACACATGGTTTGCACACACATGCATCGCCACTCACCAGACATTGCCTCATGATCTGGTAGGTCTCCCACGCCTTGGATCTGATCCTCTCTGATGAAGCCTCCAGCGATAGACTCATATTCTGTGAGTACTTCCTCCTCTGGTGGAGACCCACTGCCAGTCACCAGAGTAGAGGGATGATTGGAAGCCAGCTTGTTCTTTGCTCTGCGTTTGAGGTCATTCCACCGCTTAGAGCAATCATCAGCTGTGCGCCTCACAAATCCAAGGGAACTAATCTGGTCCGCGATGCACTGCCAGTGGGCCCTACGTTGAGCAGTCGTAGTCTTGCACCCTGCAGTCACCAGCATTTTGCGGCCATGGGCCGACACGTAGCCCACAAGTGCATCTAGTTCTGCATCATTGAAACTATGCTTCCTTGACGTGCCGGAGTGGGTAGCCATGTCTGGGGTCCCAGCCTGTACCGCAAGAACACCCTTCTTCCTCTTGGAAGGTGATGCGGACCCTGAGTGGCTTACGCCAATCTGGTTGGTAGGGGCTGAAGCGCAGGTGGACTGGACACTGGAAGTAGCCAAAGGCACGATGACCAAAGGTCTCACTGCAGGCATTGGCTGCTGGGTGATGTTGGCAGGACCAACCTCGGTGTGATGGACTTGGACCAAAACTGTCCCGGCTGGGAGACTCGGAGCTGGGGTGGATTGAGCTGCAGCTGCTCCTGCAGCCTCCTCACCCTGGCTACTTGAGGCAGCAGATGACATTGCTGCCCCAGATCCACGTGGCCTGGTGACAGCAACTTTCACCACCACACGTGGCTTTGACTTGGTGACACGGAAGTCAGCCTGGGAGTCATCCTGTGCCGGTTTGATTGACAATATGGGGCGGGTTAACAAGGCCTGAGCTGGGATGGTGTCAGCTGCATCTCCCCGGCCCATGGGGGGCATAGGTGTCCCTAATTGGTCCTCCACACACTGGCCTCTTGGGCCACCCTGCACATCCTGGCCACGTCTCCTACCACGCCCACCTCTTGGAGGTCGGCCACCTTTTCCTCCCTTACTGCTTGGTTACCTCCCAACCATGGCACTGACGTTGTTGTGCGAATGTGAGGTACGGTAAACAATTGTCCTGGGCAATTGGAGTGAAAGGGGTAGGGCACTAGATGGAATATGTACCCTAGTGCTCTAGCAAGGCTGTCTGTGACCCATGGGGCAATGCTCAGGCACGCTGAAAACAAAATTTAACGTGCACGCAACCCCTGGTATCCTACGTGCATGGAATAGAGAACCCGCACTACGCGGTGGCACCCAGAAACACAAAAATAAGCATACGCGTGGTACACGCAGTCTACAATGACCTCTGAATGGTTACGCGACACACGGGGGCAAATACGTGCGCGACTCACCGTCTGCCTGGAAAAAAGAACGTGAAAAAGACGCACGTATGTGCATTGGCAACACCCCTGCCAAAAGAAGAATTGAACGCCGTCGGAGTAAGACTGGAACCGTTGTGAAGTAATCGCATGTGAAACGACAAGAAGTACAAGAATCACCCACTCGCTCTCCACAAAAAGCACATACAAGAAAATGGCATCCTACGTGTACCTTTTAACACAGCCCACACATGCAACGTCACTTACGTGCGTACGCGCTAAGGGCCTTTCCTCCAATTACCCGCAGTGACACCCGGACGTGCAGTTTTAGCATGTGTACAGTGAACATGCACCCGTGTTGAGGGAAACGTCCTTGCGCGTTACATCACAGACGCGCTTACTCGATAAGGGCCTTTCCTTGAATTACATGCTGACATGCAGTTTTTTCATGTGCCAAATCACTCTGTATCAAGCTGGCCACGCTCCTGCCCAGAAGGCCATTTTTCTGCCCCCTAGAGCCGTGAGCACGCTCCCACCTGCCATCTGCTGTTGCCTGCCTGCCTGCTGGCCACGTGCCCTGCTATTTGGTGCCTGCACGTCAGCCATCTGCAGGGGTCCAGTTGTTGTGACCACCCCTGCTGGAACAGAAGACTCCCGACTGGTATTCCATTGCTCCACAGCCCAGCCCCAGGACCCAGTTGCCCACCCACACCTGCCTCGGGGGTTGCCATGTCTGGCCCAACACCATCTGGCACCATTGGCAACCGCCCAGCAGACAGGCAGAGGGCTGCCAGCTTCTCTGCCAATGAAGTTGGCATCCTGGTGGAGAAAGTCCTGGGGCATTATGATGCCCTCTTTGGAAGTTCACAGGCCGACAATGAAGGATGGAAGAGGATCTGGATGGACATCGTGGCTGCCATCAACGTGGAGGGGGTGGCAGCCCGCGACATTCAACACGTCCGGAAGCACTGGGAGGACTTCAGGTCCAGGACCCTCAGCAAGGCCCGGCGCCTCTTGAAGGCAGCGGATTCTGAGGGGGGCCGGGTCTGCCTTACCAACAACCAAATGAGGGTCCTGAAACTTATACGCCCAGCGCTCCACCTCCAGTTCCTTGAGAGGCAGACCTGTCCGGAGTCGAGCGGTAAGTGTACATGCGTACTGATTGAAAGCTGTGCATGTTGAGGTGTGCCAGGAGTGTGCAGGTTGGACATATGTCTTGGTAGGCCCATGTATGGATGTTTATGTACAGGGACATGAGCCTGCCATATGTGAGTCCAGTCATGTGTGAGGCACATCAATGGCGTATGTGTTGAAATGCATAGTGCCCAAATGCATGTGTGGGTGCACACATGTTTAAATTCCTGTGTATGTACTGTGGCCTGGTTGTGGTGTGACACATGGATGCTGGTTCCACCTTCATGTATGTGAACAATGTACATGTGCGTGTGTGTGTTTGAGACACACGTGCCACTGTGCTACACCATGGATGCATGTGACAGCGACATGTCGGAGGCTGATTAGCAGTTGTGCCATGGATGCTGATGATTTCACTGCGACAGGTGGGGTAGATGTACAGATGCATGTATGTCTGGTGGCATGTGTGCATGTGTTCGGCACTCCCCCGTTGCATGTGACGTCAGGCTATTCTTTGGATGCTCATGCTGTTGTATGTGTTTGGATGGTGTTGCTTGCTACAACATTCCTGTTCATTTGCGCATGTGTGTGGCTTCAAATGATATGTGTGTTAGGGAGTGTGATGCCATGTGGGAAGTTTGACACTGCCACTCATGTGCAACTGTCATGTGTGTATCAGACCATTGTACAGTGCCCTGATGCCTGTGTTCTATCTCTCCCTGTCTGCAGAGCCAACTGATGAATAGGGCGGAGACAGTGCTGTGGAGTACAGCGGCAGGGATTCCACCCCCAGCCGGAGACGCAAGGCCCAGCTCCCCTCCCATGTTGTCATCTCGTCGGGGAGTGAGGAGTCTGGTGCCGCATCCACGGCCGCATCTGCCGGGGGTAAGTCCAAGAGACAGAGGTCGGAGGTGGACTCCTCGGCAGCCGAAGGGGCAGCTGAGACCCCACAGGGGCCTATGGAGGAAGATGGCACAGAGTCATCCAGGTTGGTGGGGGCATTAGTTGAGGAGGAGGCCGTGGAAGGCCCATGCATGGGGTCTGGAGGGGGTGATTCCACTGGTGCTTGTGGTGCAGTCCAGGGGCAGGGACAGGAGGCAGCACAGGCAGCCGCGGAGGTGCCTGTGTGTAATCCTGTCCCCGATCCTGTGACTGCATCATCCCGCACCAGCAGGGATGCCTATATCCAGGCCCGTTCTCAGGGAGGGGGTGCGCGCACAGCAACTGGCCTTTCTCTCCCTGTGGACCTGGCAATCCAGGACCGTGTTGAGCCTGTCCTGGCTGAAGTAGCATTGCGTGACATTCAGAATGACGTGCATGGTTCTCGTGAGGACAATGCACATCATTTCGGATGCCTCGCAGACCGCGTTGACCTACTAGGACGGGACACCAGTGCTGGGTTCCTCCGTGTGCTGGAGCTTCTACCGACCCCCTCCTCAACTGAACCCCCTATGCACCAGTCGTCCTCCATGCCATCTTCCTGCCCAAGTATCACCTGGGAACCCTGTGGAGCTGCCCCTGACCCAGCGGCCAGGCTGGTGGAGGACACATCCCTGCCACAGTCGGGAGTCGGAGGTCCATCAGGGGTGACCACCCCAACAACTGAACCTCAGCAGGAGGAGGACGTGCAGGCAACTACAGGCAGGGCACATGCACGGCAGCAGCAGGCTCAAGGTGGGAGCGATGATGGCTCGGGCTATCAACATCAGTGGGGCATGCATCGGCCGGAGGGCAGAAGCACCCTGGATTGGGAGTGTCTTCCTTGTGGCAGCGGTTGGGCCAGCAGATAGATGCGGAGCGGCGGCGGGCGGAAGAGGCACGGCTCACTATGGTCAGGGCGGAGAACTCCATGCGCAGGGTGCTGAGGCGGGCTGAGTGCCTCGAGGCAATTCGCAGGGAGTTGGAGAAGGACATGGCATTATCCCTGCGAAACCTCGGGCCATGGAACAGACCCGCCTCCAGGACGTATAACAGGAGTTCGATGGTGCCCTGGCCCAGGAAATCAACAAGTGAGCCGTAGGACTTGCCCGCCGCCATCGTATATAGTTAATTAGTGTTAGGTTTCCTTTCTTTTTTTCTTTCATTTTGGGGCACTTGGACTATGCCCCACCTTTTTGTATATAGTTGCTTATTAGGTAGGGTTTTTTGTAGGTATCCTTTGAATTGTTGGGCTCATGGACCCTGGATTTGTACATTGTATATAGTTGAAGACTGGATTTTACTTCATTATTTTATTTTTCCCATGGATCAATGGATTTCTCATTTTTTCTCCTTTGGATTTTGGTTTGATGGACGAACACTTTGGAGCCATTTTCATTTGGATTTATTTGGATTCTGCATTGATATCTTTTCTTTTATTTTTTTGGACATCCAGCCTTTTGTTTCTTATTATTTTCTGTTGTGTGATTTTCTTTTATTCCATTGATTTTGTATTTAATACATTTTGGTTTCATACTTCAATTGTGTGGTATTCTCTCATTGGTTTCATGCATGTCACGATGTGGCTTTTCTCATTCACTTGCACCCATTGTGTGTGTGTGACGGACATGTATTGACATTGATCTGGGATGTATCATGTAATGGGGCTTTCAATGTGGGGTGGATGGAATACTTGGTTGGGTGTTTGGACTGGGGTGGCGTGGGGTGGGATTTGGGTGGCCATAAGGGCCATGATTGTGGATCATGATGACGTGTTGGGGGGACATGAGTCGGGGCCTGCTGGCAGGTGCCCGTCAATGCTGGGTGGGTGGGTGGGAGTACAGGGGGACATGAGTCTGGGCCTGCTGGCAGGTGCCCATCTATGCTGGGTGGGTGGGGCATATGTTGGGGCTCACAAGTGCATGGTGCTATGTGGGCTGCCTGCGAGGCATGGCCAGGGTGGATGGGTTGCCTGCAGGGCATGGCCAAGGGTATAGGGTAGTCCCCTGTGGTGTGGGCTGCCTGCAGGGCCTGGGGAGGGAGGAGGGGGCACACCCGGGAGGACCCACACTGAGAAATCACGTGTAAAACTCCCCACGCACCCCTCAGAATACACATACCCCTCTCGCACTAGCGAAATCCTGTGTAAAACTCCCCACGCACCCCTCAAAATACACGTACCCCGCTCACACAAGGCCTATCGCGTATGAAACTTGCTGCGTTCCCCCAAATACACGTACCCCGCTCACACAAGGCCTATCACGTGTGAAACTTCTTGCGCATCTCCCAAATACACGTACCCCACTCACACAAGGCCTATCGCGTGTGGAACTTCCTGCGTTCCCCCAAATACACGTACCCCGCTCACACAAGGCCTATCGCGTGTGGAACTTCCCGCATTCCCCCCAAATACACGTACCCCACTCACACAAGGCCTATCGCGTGTGAAACTTTCCGCATTCCCCCAAATACACGTACCCCGCTCACACAAGGCCTATCGTGTGTGAAACTTCCCGCCCACCCCCGAAACACACGCAGCCACCCCATCCACCCTGGGCATGCCCCACAGGCAGCCCACTCACCCTCCCCATGCCCCACAGGCAGACCATCGACCCTGGACATGCCCCACAGGTAGCCCACGCCACAGGGGGGTGCTTTTTCTACGCAATCTACCTGGCGCGAGCGGGGTACGTGTATTCCGAGAGGTGCACCAGTCCATTTTCACGCTTTTGGCTACCGTGAGCAGGGTACACATAGTATTTTCACCCGATTACAGTTTACCGGGCCTGTAAACTGGTGCAGGGTTAGCGCGGCCCTTTGCACTGCATTGGGGATTTCAATGCCTTTTCCTTGCGCAAGGGGCGTTCTTGGGGGCGTAACTGGCGCTGCGGGATGTTCTCTGCGCCAGCGCTCAAAATGGCTTGGAAATTCCATGAATACGCGGTGCGCCACAATGCTGTTTAGCGCACACGTCTGGCGCACGCTGGCGCACGCTCCCTCTCTGCGCTGCTCGCGTGCGCTGCCTCTGCGCTGGTCTATGAATTACCCCCTTAGTTTGCCTGTTTTCTTTACACACTATTAAACCGCCATTTTTAACTTCACCTCGAAAACTTCAAAACATGTATTGCGACTACCCCCATGTGCTAATAGCCTTATAGACATCGGTGGGGTCATGATCACTTGGGATGATGACCCTCCCCCATCTTTTGAACCTCGGTGAAGGACCCCTCCCTCAGTCTATGAGGCTATAGAATTACGTTGAAATTAGGCGAATTTGACCACAATTATACAAGAAACAAATCTTAAGCTAATGCTGTCCATTGAAATACTCTGGGTGTCATTGGCCACGCGGCATGAATGAAAACAATGGCTCTCTTAACGGTCCATACAGCACAGAAATGTGGGTGTGTGTTTGCGCACGCGGCAACATTCTAATGGCCGGTGTAAATGTGTCTCGAGAAACCTACGCCTGAACTCACACCGAGAAGTGAAAGCATGCACTATTCCCGCGGCTTCTAGAATGTGTTCTTTTTCAGGTCAGACACTTGTGGTCTGTGTTTATGATTTCCAACGTCAAAGCGACTCCCTGAACGCGCCTTGCAAAATTTGAGATGGGGCTTGCATTCCCTCCAAACTGGCAGAGCCAACGTAGAATAACCATGGGGCATTTTATTATTAACAAGTGGCCTGTTATGTGTGTGCTGCGGCAGGTCTGAACACCGAGCCGGCTGTTGGCAGGTTTGGAAATATAAGATTGCAT
Source organism: Ambystoma mexicanum (assembly GCF_040938575.1). Classification (NCBI taxonomy): domain Eukaryota; kingdom Metazoa; phylum Chordata; class Amphibia; order Caudata; family Ambystomatidae; genus Ambystoma; species Ambystoma mexicanum. The sequence continues at coordinate 723,817,793 of NC_090932.1, forward strand.
CACTGTGTATTTATTCAAGGTCCATGGCATGCAAAGGCAGAACAGCGACGTACTTGTTCCATTTTTTTACCAAGTGTAAAATCTTAGAATTTGGCCACAAAGCTGGTGCTGCCTTAATATATATACCGTCTTCGTGTTGCGTTTAATTTCCCTTTGCAACATAAACAGTGCATGGGGTGTGCCTTTGCTCTATTTTCCACAGAGTGCGGTCAGAGAAGAGGACGCACTGTCCAGTTTCTATTTATTTCCAGTCTGAAGCTCATGGGCACTGAAACTGTTCATAAGAGCATCAAGATGGCCGAGCGTTCTCTTATGTTTGTCTGGAAGAACAGATACGTGATAAGCAGGGACGTCATTTAGGGGTCACCAGAGGTCGCAACTGCGACCTCTGAGGTCTCCCTTGCGACCTCTGTCTTAAAAAAAAGGAAAAAAAAACGTTTTTTTTGTGGTAATGTAAGCTTCTGGGCTGTGGCCAGCGCCATGTTATGGCTCTTTACTTCTGGAGTGGTTGGCTTTCTTGTTCAGGCCCCTTTAAAAAAATAAGAAAAATAAGAACAGGAGTGCCACAAGTTTAACACTTTCAGAACTGTCCCTAAATAAGAAAGAATAGGAATACCAAATAATGTGTCTTTCTGGAATTCTATACAATAATTGCTAGACTCATTAAAGGTTTATTTCAGGCACACTTCAGGGGGTGAGTCACTGATTTAGTCTGTTCTTAAACGCCTCAACTCAGCCTTTCATCCTACTGAGGTCGATAAATGAGTATCAACACAGGTTGGGTGATATTGGGTGTATATTTTTTCTATATGAAGCGCGTAAGTCCTATATAATAACACATCATTATCATTTGGTCATGGACGTCTTGTTGCATTCACAGTAATTTAGTAATATGGGCCTATATACACTGATCTTAACAATACATATGGCGATCAATTCTTATGTGAAATGTACATCACATTATAGTGATATCGTAACCATATTTTTCGTAGTGTACAATGAAGATTCCCCCTGCTAATAGCGCAGGGAGCTCTTGATTCTATTAAAGACAAGGAGGCGAGCATTATGCTTCATCTTCTTATTTATTTGCTCTCCAGCAGTTTCAACACAACAAATAAAATGTCCATCTATACGATGGCCCAAACACATTTTTTTTTTTTTTTTTTTTTTTCAAAAACTTCATTTCCCATCAGCCTAGGCCCTGAACCCAGTGTCCTGGTCATGTGACCTAGTCCTTCCTCTTCCTGTAAACCTCCTCTTCTTTGACTGTATTCCAACCAACATTGTAAACATCTCCTGAACTGGCAACTTGATCCGGGAGGTCTTTGAACTGTAGAACTGTGAAACGAAATCTCGCCTCCAACTTGCGATCACGATCGATGCTTCCCGATCAGCTCACGTGCTTACTCAGCCGTTCTTCTGATCTTCTCCTAAGACGGGAAAACAACAGTACAAATTAGGGCGGCGGATACACACCCTATTTCTGAGGAAAAAATGCACTTGTTATTTACTCCGTACATATCTTTTATTCTTCCCTCGTGTATCTCGGGTGGGAAATTAATGCTCGCCTCCTTGTCTTTAATAGAATCAAGAGCTCCCTGCGCTATTAGCAGGGGGAATCTTCATTCTATGTCAAGACGGAGGCGAGCATTATGCTTGTTCAAAGCTTCTTACCATAGCTTCTGCCAGTGCATTAATTGGCTTAAAATAAAACGTTCTGAACGTGCTATCACTCGCCCAATCGGCTGCTTTCAAAATATCCTGCAATGTCGCTCCCTGACGGAGTGCTTTGGATGCCCCCGCTCCTCTTACAGAGTGTGCTCCAAACTTTGCCATGTCTATCCCTGCTAGACTCATGACTTCTCTAACCCACCTTGCTATGGTGGCTGTCGCTACGCCTTTATGCGGTTTCCTGCGCGCTATCAACAATTGCGTTGTCCCTGCTGATCTCCGCTCAGCTGTTCTATTTACATATTCTCTTATGCATGCGGCTACGCACCATTTAGGATGATCTTGCATATATGGATACGTTATTGACGAGGAGTCTGTCTTTGTCCTCCTGGCCAGATGAAAAGTCACTCCGTCTGGCCCGTATATCAATCTGTCTACCTCTAAAGCTCTGACGTCTGCCACTCTCCTGCAGGAGATCATGCATAGAAGCATCGCTAATTTCTCCGACAGTCTTCCCAGTGTTAGGTACCTATTACTGGGCCAGTCGGCTAATAGTCGAAGCACTACTGTAACGTCCCATAGCGATTTATACCTCGGTTGCGGAGGCTTTCTATATTTTATCCCCTTCAGGAGTCTAATTACTGCCACGTTCTCACCCACTGGTACTCCTTCAATAGGCATATGGCCTGTCGATATTGCGGATCGATATACCCCTATCGTACGGTAGGCTTTACCGTCCTGCAGGAGTTCTGCCAGGAAATTCACGATCTCTACTAGAGGGGCCGAAATGGGATGAAAACCTCTCGCCTTGCACCATCTTGACCACTTGTACCAAGCTGCATCGTAGCTCCTTCTAGTCGATGGAGCCCATGACTCTGCGATGAGGCTCGCCGCCTGAGACGAAATTCCCGGGAGATTCCAACGTCTCCTGCTATCTTGCACGCCATTAGCGGCATCGTCCCCTTCACTCTCAGAGGGTGATACGACCCAGCTGGGTCCGTGAGGAGATCTTCCTCTTGCGGCAACACTCGGGGATAGTCCGACAACAGTTCCATTAACGCCGGAAACCAGACTTGGGACTTCCATATCGGTACTACTATGATCAGGTTGGCTTCCTCCTTGCGGACTTTTGTTAGAACTCTGCTTATCATTATAAATGGGGGGAAAGCATATAGCGTTTGCCCTCTCCAATCTTGCAGAAAAGCATCTGTCCCTGCTGCTACCGGGTCCGGCCTCCAGCTGAAAAACCTGCCCATTTGAGCGTTCAGTCTGGACGCGAATAGATCTACGTGAAACGGTCCCCAGAGCTTCTCTATTCGCTGGAATGTCGCTCTGTGCAGCATCCAGTCGCTGCTGTCTGTGAGATGTCTGGAGTTCCAGTCTGCCACCACGTTCTGGGCTCCTGGTAGATATTCTGCCGTCACTGCTGTTCCCCACTCCAGACAAGAGTGCCAGAAGTCCTTGGCTATCTCTGCTAGCAATCTGGACTTCGTCCCACCTAAGTGATTTATGTATTTGACTGCTGAGATGTTGTCCATCTTCAGAAGTATACAAGAGTTCACTCTGTCCTTGGTGAAGGCTCTGATAGCAAAAGAGCCGGCCAGGAGCTCCAGGCAGTTTATGTGAAGCTTGAGCTCCTCCGAGCTCCATCTGCCTCCCGTTTGCAGTTCTCCGCATCGGGCACCCCAGCCTGCTCTGCTGGCGTCCGATTCTATTACCATGTCCGGGCGGTCGCCAAAAATGGCTCTGCCGTTCCATGCCTCCATGTTCTGGAGCCACCACTCCAGCTCCGTTCGGGCTTCTTGGTCTAGCTGGACTAGCTGGTGATAGCCGAGCCCTTGCTGTAGGTGTCTTATTTTCAACCTCTGGAGCGCTCGGTAATGAAGAGGCCCTGGGAATATCGCTTGGATTGACGCCGCCAGCAGGCCCACAATTCTTGCGATTGTTCGCAGCGATGTGGTCGGTCTGGCGAGGCAGGTCCTTATCTCCCTTCGAATATCTCTGATCTTCCTGTTCGGCAGCTCCAGGGTCGCCGACCTGGTATCTATAATGAAACCTAGGAATTCTATCCTCCTGGCTGGCACGGTTTCTGATTTCTCTTGGTTCACTAAGAATCCCAAAGAGGTTAATAGATTCGCTACCCATCTGGTCTGATATCGCAGCGCTTCTTCGCTGCTTGCCATTATTAGGATATCGTCTAGGTAGATGATGATCCGAATGCCCTTCTCTCTGATTGCTGCTGCTACTGGTCTCATCATTTTCGTAAAAGCCCAGGGAGCGGACGCTAGTCCGAAAGGCATCGTGGCGAACTGCCATAATCGCCCGTCCCAGTTGAAGGCCAGGAAGGGTCGGTATTCTTGATCTACTGGGATCGTGAGATACGCGTCCTTCAGGTCTATCCTCGTGAGCCAGTCGCCCTGTCTGAGCGTGTCTCGCAGTTGGTGGGTCCCTTCCATCTTGAAGTGGTTGTAAACTACCCACTCGTTCAAGTCCTTCAGATTTATTACTGGCCTCACTTTCTCTTTCCTGTGGACCAGGAACATATTGCTTATAAATTTCGGAGCTACGCAAGGCTCGATGGCCCGTTTCTCCGCTAAACTCTGAAGTTCTGTTCGCAACAGGGCTGCTTCTGTTCGCGCTGTCACTATCAACCTGGGGGTTCTGTATTGGACTGGGGTCTGAGTGAATTGTATGTGTAGGCCTCTGACTGACTGAAGCACCCAAGCGTCGCAGGAAAGCGCGCGCCAGTTCTCCCAGTACATCGCTGTCCTCCCCCCTACTGCAGGGTAAGCGGATACTCTCACCTGTGGGAGCGTATTGACCTCTTCCCTGTCCTCTGCCTCGTCTTCCTCTGGGGAAACGGCCTCTGGGTTGGAAGAAGGTGTCTGGCTTCTTATCTTCCCAATACTGCGCTCTGTTCGATTGAGGCCTTCTGGCTGACTGATAACGACCGGACGCTCGGCCTCTGTAGCGACCGGTCCCTCCAAAAACCCTTCCGGGGAAGATCTTTCGAATGGAGGCTTGCGCCTTCTCCAATGAGGTGTAGGTCCCTACGAACCTCCCCATCTCCTTTCCGAAGGTTTCGCCGAACAGCAGTCCTTGCGCGGCCTCTCCTGCTTCGTAGGAGGACAGGTCTCCTAGCTTTTGATCTATCTTCAGAAGCAGTCCCCTCCTACGCTCTGAGGATATGGCGCAGTTCGCGTTACCCAATAGGCATACGGCTCTTTGGGCCCAGTTCGCTAATACATCCGGGTCAATTTCTTCGCCTGTGTCTTTCGCTCTCTCTGCCAGGTCCATGATCTTGGCTAATGGGGCTGCTAGATCCAGGACTTTCTCCTGGCAACTCCTCCAGGAGCGGTCGATCCCTTTCCTAGGGTCTCTATTCGATTTTGCCACAAACGCTAGCATTTTAGGGTCTAATTCTGGCGCTTCTGCTACCTTCCCTGGGAGTTCCGGTCTGGGGCATTCCGCCCTCATTCTTTGCCTCACTTCCTTGTCTAAGGCATTGCGCAGCCTCTGCGTCATGTATCGTGCCACTCTCGGGGAGGGCACCCATTCCGAAGATCTCGGGTTCCTAATCTCCTCGGGTTGGAACATGTCTGAGGTTTCCACTTCTAGGTGATTCAGTTTTCTCAGTCTCTTTTTCGGAGGCGGCAGGCTCCCTTCGTCTCCGTCTTTATCTTCCTCCTCCTGGGAGGATGTCGGAGATTCTGCGAATTCCTCTTCTCAAGGGGCCTCCTCTCCTGTGTCTCCCATATTCTCTTCCCCTGGGTAGGGGGTCATGAGGCTCGGCACCTCCGACTTGGCCATAAAGGCTTCTCTGAGCCTATTGAAAGCGTCGGATGCCTCCGGGGCCTTTGGATTCGCCCCTTCAGGTTGGCCCGGGGGGTCAGAAGAGTTCGCGCTCTTCCGGGCCTTCGTACACCCCTGAGGGCTCTCTGGCGTGGCCTTGGTGGACGTGCTTGTCGATGGTACGGTGCTTCTGTCCTTTTGGCTTAGGACAGTCTCGATAGTTAGCAGGCGGTCCTGCAGGGGTCTGACTCCTAGAGCCACTGCCTCTATGAGTGAATTACCCAGCACGTCCTTGAAGCTCTGAGCCAGGTCTTCCGAGTACGTGGCTTCTTGCTCCTCCTCACTCCACTCAAAATCGGCCATGATACGTGCTGGTAGGTGCCTGGTAGTACCTGAAAAGGTGTAGGGGCACGTCCACTTCTCACTCTTTATCTAGAGGCTGCACCTGACTGCAAAGCAGCTTCTTTACTTTTTTCAGTGTAGGCACTGAGTTCACCAATTCGCTCGAATGAGCGCTCTCCGGTAAAGATCACCGGTCTGTTCCTCGGCGAAGCCCCGCCTCCGCGGGGGAGCTGGGGAAAAGACGTATCTCCTCCGGCGTCGCCCGCGATGGGCGTTAACTCTGTCTCTCGCGCCTCCCTCACAAAGGTGGGGGTCTTCACTGTCGGCGCGAGTGTGGTGTCCTAGGCCGGCCCCTGAGGTGCTGATACTGCAGCACGGGGCCAGGCTAAAAACTAATTAAAGTAAAGGATTGTCGAATCCTCCCTACGCTGCGCGACTCCTGCGCGCTGCCCTAATGATAGGTCATGACAAAAACGCTATATATCATCGCTACAACTGATAACCCAAGACAAAAAGCTGACAGAAATGCGCAGCTAAGTGAAAGGGTACTTATCTCTTTGGAGAGCAGGAAAAGAAGAGGAGGTTTACAGGAAGAGGAAGGACTAGGTCACATGACCAGGACACTGGGTTCAGGGCCTAGGCTGATGGGAAATGAAGTTTTTGGAAAAAAAAGAAAAAAAAAAAATGTGTTTGGGCCATCGTATAGATGGACATTTTATTTGTTGTGTTGAAACTGCTGGAGAGCAAATAAATAAGAAGATGAAGCATAATGCTCGCCTCCGTCTTGACATAGAATGCTATGTGATGCCACTTCCTGTTTTGTCAACGGGTGAAAGGTTGTGTTCCATCGCTCCCCGCAGTATCACATCTGGGTGGGGTCAAATGACATCACTTTCTGTGATGTCATCAGGGGGTCAAGGGTCGTGTGATGTCACTTCCGCTACCCCTGGCATTTTGGTGAAATGACGTCCCTGTTGTTAGGAGTGTTATACTTCTGTGTGATGCCTGCCTCCAGAACCTGTGACACGTTTCAATAAATAGCCCTGCTTCTTCACAGCCAGACCTGCTTCTTCATCATCACTGGTTTCTGTGTCCGTGCTTGTGCACATTTGCGACTGACCCCTTATTAGTGTTTCCAGACCCAGGCTCTGAGTGCATTGACACACAGCGGAGTGCCATGAGCCACACCATGGATGCAAACTGCCTTTGTCGACCATAACGTGTGCTTTAGTCACCTTTGCTGACCATGCCTTCTACCTGCGTTGGACACCCGTGTTACCCATGCCACCTATTTATCTTAGCAGCAACCATTGGTTGCACTGCCTGCCTAGATGCATCAGTCAAGCTGACCCTCACTGCATGCCTGTCACCATCCTTCTCCACCGGAACACGCGCAGGCATCAGACAACCTGATGAGGCAGTCAGGACAATCTCCCTGTTGCCTCAGTTGAGTCCCACACCTCTGCACTACACACTGTATAACATGTCATTGGCTACCCTCCCACACACCATGGGGATACAGAAGACTTGCCCACAATCAATCTACTAGGCTCGCACAATACAGTGAACCTCCACTTTCTAGGGTGCCACCCTGCACTCCAGCCTGACCCAACATCTGCCCCACTCCGCCACCAACAGACCAACTAAACTTCCTGTCCATGCCACTGATTCCATGCTCCATCTCAGACTCCATAAAATACCATTATGCGTGTCGTGCATTTACATCACTCAACAAGTGCTTGTCTTACTTCTCCAGCGGTGCACACCTGCCCAGGACTTGCAAAGCCAACACACGTACAGCTTGAAACATTGGCTCCCGGAAGTGGCCGCGGCATAGGGAGGGACCTTGTCGCTTGTGACCAATGCTGCTGCTTGTTTTGCTCAGTCTCTCTTCATGGCCTCAGCACTGTTGTTGACCATGTGCTACATGAGATTGTGAGGCTACAAGGAGTTATGGTGAAACCGCAGAGATGCAGAGGTGGAGAAAAAGTGGTTGTGCAGGGGCTTGTGTTATTGATCTGGAACCACTCAGCTGACCATTGCTCATTCCACTAAATTCTTTCTGAGCATTCCGTGAAGTACAGTGTGATGTGAGCAAAAGCATGAGTGCATAGTCTGGTTGCTGGTCGCTGTAGTCTTTGCGGGTTCTTAGGTGCATTGGGAAACTCAGCAGTGCAAACTATTTTCCTCTAAAGTTAGCAAATCTAAAAGATCCAAAAAGTGCACCTTTAAGTTCCTATGTCACTACTGCTAGTTCTGTATAAAAAAGAGGGGGGATAATGACACTTACTAAGCAGCCCCATAAGAAGGGGAACATAATGCAGGATGAAGTCCAAGTAAGAAACAGAGCACTATCATCTCAACTGGCGATCTCAAATCTACACCCCCACCCTTTTAAAATAGAAATGAAAGAAGAGCCACTTCTCAGATGGGTGTTGAGTAGTTTGAGCGCATAGACATGCTGTTCCACTACAATGAAAATAGCTAAATCACCCTCAAACATTGAGCTACTTTCAGAACTGAATGACCTTCATACTCAAAGAAGACTATCTCGCATGTGAAAGCTTGAGGAGAAGCAAAAGATGGTGCTTTATAATGCCACTGAAGACCCCTTAGTTCCTCGGTTCACACTCAAAGAAGACGATCCCGCATGTGATAGCTTGAGGAGAAGCAAAGATGGCGCTTTATGATGGCACTGAGGACCCCTTAGTTCCTCGGTTCATACTCAAAGAAGACAATCCCGCCTGTGAGAGCTTGAGGAGAAGCAAAGATGTTGCTTTATAATGCCACTGAGGCCCACCTAGTTCCTTGGTTCATACTCAAAGAAGACGATCCCGCATGTGAGAGTTTGAGGAGAAGCAAAGATGGTGCTTTAAGATGTCACTGAGGACCCCACTAGTTCCTCGGTTCATACTCAAAGAAGACGATCCCGCATGTGAGAGCTTGAGGAGAAGCAAAGACTGTGCTTTATGATGCCACTGAGGACCCCTTAGTTCCTCAGTTCATACTCAAAGACGACAATCCTGCTTGTGAGAGCTTGAGGAGAAGCAAAGATGGTGCTTTATAATGCCACTGAGGCCCCCCTAGTTCCTCAGTTCATACTCATAGAAGACGATCCCGCATGTGAGAGCTTGAGGAGAAGCAAAGATGGTGCTTTATGAGTAGGGCCTGTCAGAAACAAAGAAGAGGCTGTTTCCGACGACACTGCTGCTTGTTTATCAGCTCCTTATAGTCCCAAATTAGACCCAGTTTGTCTGTCAACTCAAACGTCTGTTCTAGAATTGCCTATCAAAAATGGACAAATGGATGCTCTGATATTCAAAGGGAGGTGATTTCTGATTCAGCCCTTGCTGAGGGCTCTTTAATAAATTGCAAAGGCAGCACTATCCACAATTCGGAGGCCATTCTTGGAGTTCTGCTGGACATTTTGGTGGATAGCATGGCAGACAGCTATGGGCAAGCCGCTTTGATGCAGACAAAAAAAAACAGTCTTATCAAGCAGCTGACTTGAGTGCACTTAATAAACAAGATAAGTTTAGCAACTCGCCATTAATCAGCTCGAGAGGTCAGACATATAGTTTTAACTCAAGAAAAGGTGACCCTCCCCAGCAGACCTGCAACTCAGCTCACTGGCAATCCAAAGGTAAAGATGAAGGACTCCAAGGGTTGGCTGCCGTCCAAAAGCTGAAGCTCGATCAAGACTTGCCTAGTAAAGTATAAAATATAGTCTGGGAATCTTTGGCTGAGAATAACATTAGGCCTCATTACGGGTCCAACGGTAACCCTGCCACCGGACCCATAAAAATGACAAGCGCCTGACTTCCCAGTGCCACCGGGCTATTCCAAGTCCGGCATCCGGGAAGTCAGGAGCCGGTAATTTCGTTAGACCCCACTCCCATAGAGTCCTATGGGACTCTATGGGAATGGGGACACAGGAGCACCGGCACAGTTGCTAAGGGTGACGGTGCTCCCATGAAAAGCTGTAATGCTAGTCTGAATAATGTGAGCCAGAATAACATGGCATTGATGCGCAGCCATTTTGAACACTCATCCTTGCTGACTTCTGCAATCACTCCTTCACCTCTGGAGTCTTCCCATCCCCTCTCAAGCACTCCCTTGTGCACCCCCTTCTTAAGAAATCCTCTTCCGACCATTCCTGCCCAGCTAACTATCACCCAATCTCTATCACTCCCTTCCTGGGCAAGCTCTTGGAGAAACTGGCCATCTCCCAGCTTAATCTCCATGCTGAATCTGTTGGTAGCCTTCATGAGCATCAGTCTGGCTTCAGAGCCGCCAGAAGCACGGAAACTGCTCTCCTGAACATCCGTGAGGATCTACTCTAGAACCTTGACTCTAACATTCCATGTGTTCTCATCTTGCTTGATCTCTCTTCTGCCTTTGATACTGTCAACCATACCATCCTGCTTAACCGACTCCGTGATAACCTGGGTATCACTGGTCAGGCTCTGGCTTGGCTGACCTCTTTCCTCTCAAATCGACCCTCCCAGGTCCAACTGGGGTCTTTCCTCTATGACATCTATTACTCTACCTGTGGTGTCCCCCAGGGTTCTAACCTCTCTGCCTGGCTGTTCAACCAGTATCTGGCGCTTCTTGCCCACCGCATCGCTGCTCTCTGCCCCAACTTTCAGTGCTATGCGGAGGATACCCAGCTCATTTTCAGGCTACCCTCGGCCTCCTCTTCTCCTTCCCTCATCTCTGAGTCTCTTTCTGCTATCCAGGAATGGTGTGCCGCCAACGACCACTGCCTTAATGCCAGTAAGACTGAGATTCTACTCATCGGCACACCCACTCCCTCCTTCCCTGCAGCTCTCTGGCCGGCCTCTCTTGGCCCTCTTCCTGCTCCTACCTGCAAGGCAAAAAACCTCGGGGTCATCTTCGACTCCACACTCTCCTTCTCTCCTCACATTTCTGACGTTTCTAGGAAGTCACACTGCCAGCTGCACCTCCTCAGAGGTATCCTTCCTTTCCTCTCCTTCCCCAGAGGCTCACTGTCTCCAGAGCTCTGGTTCTCTCGAAGCTGGACTACTGTAACAGCCTCTATCTAAATCTGCCTGCCTCTACTCTCCGCCCGCTGCAACTCATCCAGAACAGGACTGCGAGACTTGTCCTTGGCCTCAAACCCAGGGACCGTATCTCTCCAGGACTGAAATCGCTAGACTGGCTCGCTGTGGCTGCGAGGATTAAGTTCAAAGCCCTCTGCATTGTCCACAAGGCCTTCTGGGGCCTTGGGCCAAAATACCTTCAACTCTCTCTTCCTAAATATCTTCCTTCTCGAGCTCTTCGCTCATCCGCCTCCAACTCCCTCAGGGTCAGCCGCTTGTCCAAGCAACGAGTTGGGGGGAGATCTCTCTCCGCAGCAGGGGCCTCCCTCTGGAACAGCCTTCCTGCCTCCCTGAAACTTGAGAAGAACCATCGCCGGTTCCGGGAGCACCTCAAAACCTTCCTCTTTGCTTCTGCTTTCTCTCCCCCTCTCCCCTGCTAAATCACTGAAACTGTACTGAATCAGCAACTGGGCCACTCGCCAATCCCGGCCCTTGGCCCAGCCACTCTCCCCTGCACTGCCTCCCTGGCAACCCTTGCACTACAGGACTGTCTCTGTATCCCACAGCCCCCCTTCCCAGCACTTGTCTGCACTTATCCTGCAGTTGCCACCAGCTGGCCCTTATTATTTATCTTGTATTTTACTAATCACTTTGTACTGCACTTCCCCTCTCCCTTCCCCCTTGCACTTTTCCCATCCCCTCTACCCATGCACTTTCGCGATCTGAATGACACCTGGCCTAGTAGGATCGTTTGTCTGTCTCCCCTTGTTCCCCCCTCCCTGCCTCGTCGCGCCTTGAAACACTTGTGTATAGGCGCTTTACAAATGCCATATCATATCATATCATATCTCCCATTACAGTAATAAATCTGCGTTTCCGTGGGCCTCACAGAATGAGCATGTAGCAGGGAAAACAGAACAGGGTCACGTAAACATTATTCGAGTGGAATAACTGCGGAGAATAGTTATTGTATTGTCCATTGAAGGACAAATACAGAAAGGGAGTTGGAGCACACTGCAGGTGCATGATAAGGGGTCTGGGAATGCATGTGAGAGAGTGGGGCACTGGATTTTTCCACCCTCTGACCCTCAGACTTGTGATCTGCTCTTCGGCCGAGAGCAGAACGCAAATGGGAAGGGCGGGGAATTGCCCCCATAAAGGAGAGGGCATTACGGAGAGAGTTAGTTGGACGTTGAAACCCCCGGGTGATGCAGTCTTGCTGAAAGGGAGGACGCTCCACTTCAGACCCCGTTGGGCGTAGTGATCTCTTTGCCTACCTGCTGAGGGACTAAGCAGTGTTGCTGGTGGCCAAGATGAAGCTGTCTTCTGCCTCCTTTCTAACGGTGAAGTTACCTATATTCTAATTTCTATATATATATTTATCTGCATATGTTTATTGGCGTTTATATACTTACATGGTATGAATAAAGGGCCTATAATGAGCCATTTTATAACCTCATATGATGTATGTGTGTTTTTTCTGCTAGTCTGAGTCCAATTACTTATTTTTTGCGAAAGGGGCCAGGGAGACGTAAGTGTTAGTGCTTTACCCTTAGGGCCAAAAAGACACAAAACATTTTGGTACTGTGAGCAGAGTCTTTGTGCTGGTATGGATGCCAAAGAATCGTGTACATAAATTTAGATGTAAAGTTTTTGGACTTGGAATGGTAGAAAAAAAAGGCAAATTTTGTTTTTCTCCCTATTGTTTTGTAAATGTGCATGCGTTGATGTTGACATATGGGAAGTGAAACATCCATTATTTCATAATGTCTTCCTTATTTAAAAAGAGGGGTGGCTGCGCTGGCAGAGATTGCCAAGAAGTAACTATTCCGGGTTTGGTCCAAAAGCCCTTATGATAAAATCGCACAGACTTGGGCATGTGGTGCAGGACTGAGTGAAACCTGGGATACTAGCATAGGGGAAGCAAGTCCAGATGAGTTGATTAAGGGCACAATTCATGGAATCCAGCACAGAAGCAGCACAAGCACCTCCCGCAGAGAGGGAGCGTGCACCAAGTGCAGCGCAAAACAGCATTTTTGCACACCGTGGATTTCCCGAGCCATTACCAGCCGTGGCGCAGTGAACATCCAGCAGTGCCAGTTACGCCCCCAACACTACCCCTTGCATCCCTGGCTCGCGTACCCCACTCACGCCAGCCGAATCGTGTGAAAAGGCCCTTGCATACCACGCGAAATTGGGTACCCCGCCCGCACTGGCCAAATCGACTGAAAAGGCCCTCGCGTACCCTGTGAAATCGTGTCCCCTGCTCGCACCGGCCAAATCGTGTGAAAAGGCCCTCTTGTACCTCGCAAAATCGCATACCCCGCCCGCACTGGTCAAACCGCGTGAAAAGGCCCTTGCCTACCCTGCAAAATCGTGTCCCCACTCACACTGGCCAAAGCGTGTGAAAATGCCCTCGCGTACTCTGCGAAATCGAGTCCCACCGGCCAAATCGCGTGAAAAGTCCCTTGCGTAAACTGCGAAATCGCGTACCCCGCCCGCACCGGCCAAATCGCGTGAAAAGGCCCTTGCATACCCCGCAAAATCGTGTCCCCTGCTCGTGCCAGCCAAATCGTGTGAAAAGGCCCTCGCGTACCGTGCGAAATCGGGTACCCCGCCCAGAACGGCTAAATCACCTGAAAAGGCCCTCGGGTACCCCGCGAAATCGCGTCCCCTGCTCGCACCAGCCAAAGCGCATGAAAAAGCCCTCGCGTACCCGCAAAATCACGTCCCGCGCTTGCACCGGCCGAATCGCATGAAAAGGCCCTTGCGTGCCCCGCGTAATCGCGACCCCCATTCGCACCTGACAAATCAAGTGATAAGGCCCTTGTGGATGCCATCAGCCGCAAATACCCCCTGCAGGCAGCCCACACCACAGGGGACCCCAAACACCCATGACCATGCCCAGCAGACAGCCCACACAACAAGTGACCCCCAACACCCATGATCATGTCATGCAGGTAGCCCACACCACAAGGGACCCCACAACACCCATGACCATGCCCCACAGGCATCCCACAACCCAGTGGACGCCCCAACACCCATGACAATGCCGTGCAGGCAGCCCACACCACAAGGGACCCCACAACACCCATGACCATGCCCCGCAAGCAGCCCACAACACAGGGGACCCCCAACACCCATGACCATGCCCCGCAGGCAGCCCACACCAAAGGGGACCCCCCAACACCCGTCACAATACCCTGCAGGCAGCCCATCACCCATGACCATACCCCGCAGGCAGCCCACACCACAGGGGACCCCCAACACCCGTCACCATACCTTGCAGGCAGCCCATCACCTGTGACCATGCCCCCGCAGGCAGCCCACATGGCACCATACACTGCAGGCAGGCTCCGCCTCATGCACCCCCCCAGTGACGGCAACCTGCGGGCAGGCCCCGCCTCATGTTCCCTCACCAGTGACGGCCACCTGCAGGCAGGCCCCGCGTCATGTCCCCCACCCCCTCCAGGGACGGCAACCTGCAGACAGGCCCCGCCTCATGTCCCCCCACCAGTGATGGCAACCTGCAGGCAGGCCCTGCCTCATGTACCCCCTCTAGTGACGGCAACCTGCAGGCAGGCCCCGACTCATGTCCCCCTTCCCCCATCAGTGACAGCAACCTGCAGGCAGGCCCCGACACACACACCCCCCAACACATTGACCCAACATGCATTCATGAATGAAATTTCCACCAAAAAAACACCACACACTGCCCCCCCACAGTGCAACTCAACACCCATCCATCGGTCATACTCCCCAGAACATGCCCCATGCCATGTGAATCACAATACATCACATGCATGACTGCACACACATCACCAACATTGATGAACAGCAGGGACACGTAACGTAGCAAGTGAAGAGTGACACATGCACCAAACCATTGAGAGCAGACACCACTTAGATTTGAATGAATGAAAATGTATTAAAACTTTAAAAACAACCCAAATGAAAAATAAACATGAAAATGAAAATGAAATTAATGCAAATGAAAATGAAATGCAAATCAAAAAGGAATCTGAAAATCAATAAAAAAGCTAATCCAGAAAGTGGTCCATGTCCAAAGTCAGTCCTCCTGTTCCAAATGTAAATCAGAAAATAAACCATTAATCCATGGTGAAATTAAAAATAAAAAATAAATACGAAGTCGAACTATATACAAGGATGAAGGGTCCATGATCCAAAAAGTCAAAAAAATATACCCCGAACACCCTATAAAAAATAAACTATGTACAAATTGTAGAGCTAAGTCCATGGACTCTAAATAATAAATAAATAAATAAAGGAAAACTAACACTACAGAAATATATACAAGGGCAGCGGGCTAGTCATATGACTCACTGATGTTACCAAGAGTCTGGGCCAGGTCATCATCAAACTCTGTGTCAAATCCCAGAGGCTGGACTCAGCTCTATCCTCAAGGGAACGCAGGGACTCCATAATGCTCATCTCAAACTCCCTGCGAGTCTCCTCGAGGAAGTCTGCCCGCCTCTCTGCCCGACACATGGAGTTCTCTGCCCTGGCTCTGGTGAGTCGTGCCCACCGTGCCCGCCGCCGCTCTGCATCAATTTGCTGGCCCATCCGCTGCCACACGGAAGATGCACTTGTTCCTGGGTCCTCCTGCCCGTCGGCCGATGCATGCCCCCATGATATTCTGGCCCGAGTCTCTTGGGAGTGAAGATGGCAGCCCTCTGCCTCTCTGCCGGGGGGTTGCCACTTGCCCCAGATGTTGCTTGGTCTGACATGGCAACCCCCGAGGCAGGTGTTACGCTCACCTGGTTCCCACGGAGGCGCTGGTCTGGTCTGGATTGCTGTGGCCTCTTCAAGCATGATGCGCAGAATTCAGACCACCGATTGAACAGGACCCCCAAATCTTGCTTGTCTGGCCCGTAGGAATATCCTTCTGCAGATGAGAAAGGGGATTAACTGTCTGCTGAATAGTGTGCTTGCTCCCCCCTTTCCCCCTTCGTTCTTCTCTGACTTCCTCCAAAACCCCCGGTTTAAGCTCACCTTATGGTTTGGAAGGATGAACTCTCCATCCTGCTTCTGGTGCAGGGGCGCGCGTTCGTCCAGTTACTTCACTGGTTTTCAGAATGGCGCTGGCAAATCCACTTGACTTTTCTGAGCGATACGTCGTAAGTATGAAGATGCAAAAGTTCAAGTGTGAGCCTCCTTTTATGTTGTTTTTCCTAACCTGTGATCTGTCCTTTATTTCAGGTGCAGAACAAAGGCAATGCGTTGAGGGGTTAAATTGCCAGTGATAAAATCAGGTGAGTTAGTGATCAGGGTGACCCCTTTAAATGTCTTTATAATTCCCCAGTAATGTCTTTTGTCCTTTCCCCATAGGGGCCGGGGTGCGGTACCTGCCAAAGATGCGGCGCCGACCCGAGATGTGGAATGGTTCACCAAGAAAAGCCGGTAAGTAATATGGCTGAAAATTCGGCTTTCCTCTTGTGTTCCCTTGCTCACCTTTTGTCTCTTCTTCTCTCCCCTAGGTGCAGAGATGTGGCGACCGGTGCTGAGAGCCGCGATGGAGCCGGGCGGCGTCTCGGGAACAGGTGAGTGAAGCGCGGCGCTGCAGCGAGCAACGCAGTGCTTTTAAATTGAAGTCTTTCTTCAGGGATGCTGGCGTGAAGATTCCGGATGCAGGTAAGAAGGTTGAATAAGTTCTTGGTTTTCACCTTTCTCTTCTCTTCTTTCCTTACAGGTGTTCCAGGTTCGAGGCGGGCGTGGCTGGAGTCCAGGTGCAGGAGCAGACACGGTGAGCTTTCAGCTGCTGGGATGCAGAGCAACGCGAAGCACGTGTGGCTGTCCGGGAGTGGCTTAAAAAGCCTTGGAAGAAGTTCCAGGTGAGTATTCTTCCACAGCCCCACCCAAGTAACAAAATAGTTCCTTCAGAAAAATAGTCCCTCCTAAGCCTCATTTGGCTTGGTTCTTCATGCAGCATGGTCTGCATCAGGTGAGTGTGCAGCATGGTCTGCTTCAGGTAAGTGCACCAAACACTTCCCCTTATGAGCCTGGCGCCTATGGCGCCAGGACTGATGTCCAACATGAGCCTGGCGCCATAGGCGCCAGGACATAGTCCAAAGAGCCCCTATAAAGGGCCGCTGGGCTTTTACCCGGGGGCGTGATGCCTGCTCCCGGGGGTGCTGGGCCTGGCCTGGTGCTCCGGGGGTAGGCATCATGACAGCAGGTGTGGGTGGGGCAACTGGGTCCTGGGGTCCTGGGGCTGGGCTGTGGAGCAATGGAACAGCTGTTGGGAGTCTTCTGTGTCAGCAGAGGTGGTCTCAGCAACAGGATCACTGGCAATGGCTTCTGTGCAGGCACCAAATAAATTGCAGGGCACGTAGGAAGCAGCAGATGGCTTGTACGGGCAGCTCGGGGCATGGGGGGCAGGAAAATGACCTTGTGGGCAGGAGCGTGGTCTTCCATGTGTTTTCACATGGTTAGCCTGATGCAGAGTGACTCCACACATGCAGAAACAGAGCGTTAGCGTGGAATCTGAGGGAAGGACCTTAGCGTGTAAGCACGTAAATTATGTGACGCGCGTGGGTGTTGCCGTTCAGTACGAGTTAAAGGTCCCGGTAGGACACCATTTTGCTGTATGTGTTTTTTGTGGAGAGCGAAACGTGATATTCTGCTCTTTTGTGGGTTCACACATGATATCTTCACTATGGTTGCAGTTCTTACTTCTTGTTTTGGCGGGGGAGTTGCCTATGCACAAACATGCGTGTGTTTTTCTTCTTTATTCAAGGCAAATGGTGAGTTGCACATGCCTTTTTTCCCACTGTGGTTGCCCCTGTGTGTCGCGTACCCCATTTTTGAGGTCATAGTAGCCTGCGTGTTCCACGTGTATGCATTTTTTGTGTTCCTGGGTGCCACGGCATACTGCAGGATGTTAACTCCATGCACGTGGGCTACCGAGGGATCGCGTGCACATTTTTTTGTTTTTGGGGTGCCTGAGCGTTGCGTGACCCGTCATTTTTCCCCAACGGTCACAGACAGCCTTGCAGGAGCACAGGGGTACATTTACCATCACGTACTCTGCCCCCTACACCCCAATTGCCCAGGACAATTGTGGTGTGCACCTCCCTTTCGCACTAGTCCATCAGTGTCATGGCTGGGAGGCCACCAAGCAGGAAGGGAGGCAAAGCTGGGCGACCTCCCCGAGGTGTTCGTGATGGGGCATGTGGCCAGGGTGGCCAGGGAGGCCAAGGTGGCCATGGTGGGGGACGTGGCCAGGGTAATCCACGAGGGCAGGATGTCCAGGCACATGCTGGGACAGCTATGCCAACCCCCACAGCGAGTCAGGGAGATGCAGCTGCTGCAGTCATCCCTAGCGCCCATCTGACTGGACAGGCAGTGTCATCTGCTGTCACAGGCCCCCAGGTTGTGGAAGCTACAGGTGCAGCTGCTGCTACCACCACCCAGGCTCGGGGTCAGTCAGCGTGGGCTTCATTGGCACAGGATGACTCCCAGGCAGATTTCCAGGTCAGGAAGGCAAAGGCATGTGTGGGTAAGGTTGCTTTGACCAACCCATGTGCATCTGGGGCAGTCGTGATATCTGCTGCCCTGAGCAGCCAGGTGGTGGAAGCTACAGGGGCAGATGCAGCCGACACAACCCCGGCTGTGAGTCAGCCAGCCAGGACTGTGTAGGTCACGGCCTTGGCACTGAGGCAGTCGTGGTGCTGGGTTATGGCGACAGCGCCCACCAGCAAATGCCTCCAGTCAGAACTTCCATTGTCTTGCCATTGCCTGCTCCCATTGGCCAGTCCACCTGTGCTCCTGCCCCTACTGACCTGAGCGGCAGAAGCCACTCAGGGTCCACACCACCTACCAAGAGGAGGAAGCGTGTTCCTGCGCAAGAGGCTGGGACCCCAGACACGGCTCAGGCCTCCGGCACGTCAAGGAAAAAGAGTTTCAATTAAGTGGAACTGGACGCACTTGTGGACTGCGTGTCGGGACACGACCGTGAGATGCTGGTGACGGCAGGGAGCAACGCTACGCCTGCCCAGCATAAGGCCCACTGGCAGTGCATTTCAGAACGTGTCAGTGCAATGGGATTTGAGAACCGCACGGTCGATGATTGCTATAAGCATTGGCATGACCTCTGACTCCGAGCAAAAACAAGAGGCTTCTAATTACACCTCTACTCTGGTGACTGCCAGTGAGCCAGCACCAGTTGACGATGAACTCACTACACATGAGGAGATCGCTGCAGGGTTCATCGATGAGGGTCAGATCTAAGGAGTGGGAGATGTGCTGGATTATGATGCAATGTCCGGCAAGTGTTGATGTGTGTGTGTCCAGGCCATGTGTATTTTGCTTGGGCGATGTGTTGTGATTGACTGCCAGTTCAAGCGATGTAGCCATGACTGCCATGTGTGACCCATGCAATGCTTGACTGATACGTGCTTGTTGTGATGCAGTCTGCATACAGGCCATGTGCTGCACACAGAGGCAATCCTCATCACCACACCTGCACCCTCCTTACATGCCAATCACTCGGCAGCATGTCTTACTCCGAGACATGTTTGTGGATAGCCTGTGATGATCTTCCACTCAACACTCGGCCTATGTTGTCACATGACTGACATATCTGTGAGGTCACTCTGCAAGATGGTTCTCCTCAGGAGCATGCTTCCTTGCCTCTCTATCCCCCAGCAGATCACTGTCTCCATGTTACTGGTGATTCACATGTTGGAATACTGCTACGCCCTGTTTCTAATATCTGTGGATATACACACTTCCCTCTGCAACTCTGCCAGACCTGTACTGTGTGGTACATACTTTGTCCTTGATGCAGGGTGTCTCACTCGGACTGTGCAGATGGCACAAGCTCACAGTGGACATGAATGTTGATTCATTAACCATGTGCATTCCCAGCAAGCCCTATGGGTCTGTGTCAAGCTATTCATTATACTCCATCTCCGGTATTTCATCCGTCTCATGGTATTTGGTTATCCCTCTCATGCTCACTCAGGGTCAGTTCCTCATCACAACCATTTTTGGGGTGTCTTTGTCTGCGTCGAGCAGAAGACTCCCTCTGGTACAGCCTCCATGCCTCTATGCAACTGGTGTTGTGGCATCTCCATGTCTGGGTGAACTTGTGACGATTCCTCATGTGTTGTGCTTTCTGTCCTACTCTCATCTGCTGTAGTCTCAGATGCCTGAGATGATGCAATTGACACATGCCCAAACTGCCTGCTACAACACAGTACTCTGAACCACCATTCTGAGCCATGCACTGCCTCCCAGCCATTTCCCGAACTTGGGGGGTGGGAGGGGGCAGGGGGATCGCTGTATCCCTGCAACCCACTGCCAACACTTTGCACATGATGACTGCACTTGCCCTTACACTGCTATCATGGCACGACATTGGCATTACTGCACTTGTGATAATATTGATGGTTGAGGCCGTACACATGTACTGCACTGCACCCACACACTTCTGAGCCCTGTTTCACCCTTCTACATGCCTATTCACTTGTGTGAAGTCAAAGTGACCTAGCATTAATGTATCCATGTGCCTTCCTTCGCTGTATTGCAACACACTAGCGTTGTTGCATCCTGTGACACACGTGTCCTTTTTGTCGTAGTGATTTGCATGTACTGTATGGTGACATGCATTTTACTTTTGTCATGGACAGTACTCTTTAACTTTGAACTGAAGCTGGTTGACAGTTCTGCCATGGCTATACTATGTGACATCGCTTTGTTGGCATCTGTCATTTTTGTGTAAGATCTATGACAGGCAGAAGCTTGTGTGTGATGCACATGCTATGCAACATGCAGTACATGTTTCGGCTTCACATTAGACACGCCTCCATGTCTGCTTTCAGGGTCCCCTTCCATTTCATTGCCACTGCATGCATGCCAGAGTTTTTGTCATGTGTAACATGACTGCTTCATTGTTGGCTGTCAACATTGTGATGCCTATGTGTGTGGTATATGCTGCTGACATATGTGCTCATGTGTTATTTTGATTTTTTGGCAGGTGATGAGGCACTGGGAGCAGAGGAGGAGGTGGAGATGGCAGAGAAGGCGGAGGGTTCAGGGCACCAATCAGGCAGCAATGAAGGGTGTGGTGTGGTAGCCCATGAGCATACATTGGTGCTCCAGACCAGCCTGTCTAGGGCTGGCTCTGGGTACACCTCTGAGGATCTCTTTGCCTCTTATGCCAAATCGGATATTGATCCATCTATGCCATCGCAGGTGAGTGATTCTACAGTGGATGCTGTTCTGCCCGACACATCTGCAGTGGGGGTATACCCCTCAAGGGGCCAGTCAGTGTTGGTATGTCTGCCTGTGATGGTTACGGATGCAGGGCCATGCCCCACACCAGTTTCTCCTGTTCCTGGGGCATCAGATCAACGGAAGAATGCAGTCCTGCAGCCACAGGCAGTGCCAGCGCAGCAAGGACCAAGTCTCCTTGGGCCCAACAGGCATGCTGTCCAGCAACGCGGTGGCTGGGGATCACCGGCGAACACTGTGTGGGAGAATTCCATTTATGCCTTTGCACAGCAACAGGGGGCATCATGTGAGATGATGGCTCAGGGCGTGGAACATGTGGCCAATTCCATACTCCCCCCTGAAAGGCAGGTGGAGCTCAAGCAGCAGGCAACGCGGTCCATGTGCGCTCACACAGGCTGGACACGTTGGCCGCCAACAGGGCCCGATGGGCTGAACTGGAGGTTCTGCGCACAGCCATTACTGGGCAGAGGCCCACAGGGAAGCCCTGAGGGAAGAGAACATCTCCCTCAGAACTACTCTGGCTACACTTTTGATGAGCCAGGGTACATGGGCGGAACAGCGGATGGAGCAGCTGGAACACACCATCTCGGATTAAATCCATGCAAGCCGTAAGGAGATCTGTCTGTCATGTGAGGACTTCCAGGCAGAACTCCGTGCTACATGTGAGACCTTGCAGGAGGAACTCTGTGCTAGACGTGAGGTGCTGCATGGGGACCTCTGTGTCATCTTCCTGCATGATCAGGTTTACCAGATCCGCATACTTGCTGCCATGGAGGGGCATGCCGGGGCTATGCGTGGGCATGCACCCTTACCACACACACCTCCTTATATTCAACCTGAGGGTGACAACAGCAATGACAATTCTCTCACTATGGCCTAGCCATGCAGACCATGAGCCCATGGAGGATTTTCTTTTTTAACTCAACATCAACAGATTTGGGTGTTGAGGTGCACCCTGCACCTCCTCCCTCCTGGGTGCCCCCCCCCGGTCGACCATTACCATTTTTATTTTTTTTCTTCCTTTTTTCTCTATTGTGCATTCATGTAACAGTGTGTTGCTTTGTGTGGCAGCCAAAGGCATCCACTGTGTGTTCCAGCTGGGCCCATACAGGCTTGTCTCGTGTTGGTGTTTGTGGCTTGGGGTCCGGACACATATGCAACTCTTGCTTCCCTATTTTCAGGGGCTCGCAAGGATGGCGGAGTGTGACAGTAACTTACACAGAGACATTGGGCTTCCATCATATCTGTGGCCAGTCTGAAGTCCAACCTGTGTATACACCCCTAGTGGGGATTCATGATGGTTTCTCCAGTGCATGGTTGGCCTGCATTTTGGTTTGTATATTGTTAAATGTGCATGTTTTCATGTTGCTTATTCATGTATTGCCTTGCATGTCTACATTGTTGATGCGCTTCATGCTGTATGCGGCACCATGCCCCCTTTAGCTTTCACAGACACACTCAAGATGGAAGGGGGCTGTGTGGTGGCAATGTCACATTGAGACACGTGTGCTATAGTGATTGGTCACTGTCTGACATTGTAAATGTTGGGTCCTGTGTTCATGATATGTTATGCTGGTGAATTGATAATCCTATGTTGGGTTTGCTTCTGATGTGTCAGGGGATCGGCGTGGTTTTTGCGTTTCAGAGAAGTCCACGATGGAGAAGTTCTAATACGAAATGTGCGCAACACTGAAGTTTAGTACATGTCACATGCAAACATGCATTGAATACCCCTAGAATCCCACACCACCACCCACTCCCACAACACACCCCCAAAACCACCCCCAACACCACCCCAACATACCCCCACGCACACCCTACTTTCCTTCAGAGACATGATGTGTCCCTGCAGCGCCTGTTCCCTTTCACTTCCGTGATCGGGAACCGGCGCTGCAGGCTCCTTTTTATTTAATTTTTTTGGCCAGATGCAGGGAGTTCCACCCCGCAACCCCCACCCACTATACTGTGTAGTGTAGTGATAGGGTGTTGCAGGGGACACCCCTGCAGCACCCGCATTTTGTTTTTTTCATTTTTTACTTACCTGAAATGCATGCCTCCTAAGGTTCATACTTTGGGTGTTCGGACCTTTGGGGGCATGCATTTATGTCCTTTTAGTATAGGTCAGAAATGTTTGGTCAGTCATTTTGTCAGATTCCGTGTCAGAGGGAATTGTCTCTGGCCTGTTTCCATTTGTCAAGGTGCACTTTGTGACAGTTGTGTCATGTGTTGTGCATTTATTTTGGAATTTTCACATTGCATTGCATGCCATGGCATGGTGTGTCCAGCAGGTGACATAGGGTTTGGGAGTGTTTAGGTGACATATCAGGATTTGGATGTGCTGTTTTGCATGGGGGTGGTGGATTATGCACCTTGCATGTATGCCTTTTGGTCACACAGGATTGTTTTTGTTTAAGTATCTAGGGATGCACACAATGTAGCACTTCCAAGGACACATTCTCAGGGTGGTAAGGTTGTGACAGTTGATTGTCCATTTGTCATCATCGATTGCCACCTGGAATGTGCCAGGCCTGTTTGCACTCAGCAGGGGTGGGATTCTAGGTGAAAACTGAAGCCACAAGCTGGGTACGGGCTGCCTCGCCATGTGCCCTTTGCGCTCGCATGCGCAGCGGGCGTGTGTGTGGTTGGGGATGTGGGGGCACTACCATGTCCACCGGTATGCCCCACTGTGTTGCAACGTTGTGCAGGACACACGCTGCCACAATGATCCTGCACACTACTGGGGGTGCATATAGTAGCTGTCCACCAGAGTGGTCAAGGGAGCAGAAACGTGTCTTGAGCACTCCGAATGTGTGCTCCACTATGCGCCTGTTTGCAATATGGGCTGTATTGTATCTTACCTGGGGTGGTGTGGTGGGGTCCGTGTTGGCGTCATCATGTAGGTGCTCAGAGGGTAGGCACTGTCCCCTGGGGAATTCAGAATGGTGGTCATTAGTTGGGTTTGTCTATTTGTCTGTGTTTGACATGCATGCATGTGCACAGGCATTTGTACTCACCAATGAGCCATGTGTTGCTATGCCTCCCAGCTTCCAAGTCCCGGTTTAGTGCTGACATTCTGAATATGAAACTGTCATGGGTGAACCCTGGATAGTTTGCATAGACAGAGGTGATGATTCCCTTGGCATCGCATACAACCTGCACGTTGATGGAATGCCAGTGCTTGCGGTTGCGATAGATGTGCTCAGTGGCCTAGGTGGATGTAGAGCCACATGTGTACAATCAATGGCACCGAGCACTTTGGGGAAGTGTGCCACCCCGTAAAAGTCCTGGACCACGGCCTGCCTTTCTGCTGGTGTTCTGGGCATGTATTTGTGCCAACGGACTGAGGGGTGTGCAGTCATGATGGCCAACACCTGGTGTAGGCAGCGTGACTGCATGTGCTGTGAGACGCCCCCAACTATGGCAGTTATCCGCTGAAATGACCAAATGTCCAAAAAATGCAGGACACTGAGCACCTTTTCCAAGGGATTCAGTGCTTGGGAGCACAGGGTGGGTGATGTGAGGTCATCCTCCCACTCAGTGACCAGGTCTAGGATGATATGAGGTGAAAACCTATACCTGCCATAGACCTGGTCATCAGGCATCCCAAAAAGGCTGGTCCTGGGTAGAAAAATGTAGGGCCTGGCTATCCTCCTCCTCCTGAGGTGTCCCACGATCACTGCTCTGAGAAATGGTACATTCATCATAGATGTATATGCTTGTTTGCTGTTTGCACGCACTTTTATGCTACACGGGGGCGCTTAGAGCAGCGTTCACGTGGCGTACGTGTTTCCAGTTTTGGGCGTCTTTTGGCGCACGCAGGTTTGCCCTGTTGGATTCCATTAATACGTGTTGGTTGCGCGAATTTGGGCATTGCGAGGATTTCGCAGCGGTACTTACCCCGTAATGCCAACATTTTCACATTCCACATGTTCTGCCCCCTTTTTAGGTTTGTGCGCTGGACGGTGTGCACCTTCTCTGGGCGTCTTGTGCAGGGCTTTCATGATGTTGCAATGAAATGTGGAAGCCGTGCAGATTCGGTGCAGGTCGAGGGTAAGCCATGCGCAATGTGTTCCATGTTTCCTGCATTTTTCACGCTTGCGCCCTGTTTTGGTGCACAATTTATTCCATTAATTACCCTGTTTATCTCTTGCAGGAATGAAGCGGCAGACATAGAAGCCAAAAGGGTTGCATATTGTCCAGAAATTTTGAGTTTTGATACAAAGGACACTAAAGAAAATTGGGCTAAAACTATGTTAATACAAGAGGGGTTTAACATGCTGTCAATAACCCAATTAATAGAGATTCAGGGAAGCGCACCACAGGAAGAGCAAGAACTATGGAAGTGAAGGGGTGGTCTTTATCCCGCACTGAATCTTTATGGTGACAGAAAAGCACCAGAAAGCCAGTGATGCCAGTAACTTTGTTGAAAGCCGTGCTTGAACAGCTTCATTACTGTCATGATTCCTGCCCCTCATGTCCCCAGCCCTCCAAGATGTCAGGCTGGAGCCAGGCCACGATCACCTACATGGCCCTCAAGGGCCTCTCCATCCCTCCAAAGACACACTTGTAGTCAGACTTGGCGCTTGTGGCACCAGACTCACTCACTCCCATAGGATAACATTGGGGATTGGACTTGTAGTGCATTGATGGGGAGAAGATGGATGCCCCCACATATTTCGGTTCCCAGAACTGCATGTGCGGTCTAGTCTTTTGGGTGTTGTTCAGCCCAGAGACACCTGGGATACCCAGAGACTATTTAAGCCATGCCCAGGCTGAGAAACATGCTTTGTGTTTTCTGCACCTGCAGCGTGACACTCACCGTGTTCGGATCGGTCTCGATCGGTCTCCAGTAGGCCTGCATCTTTCTTCTGCGCTCAGCTCCTGCAAGAACAAGAACACCGTTAGGAACAGCATTACCTTGTGGCGCTTCTGCCCATCATTCATCGCTCCTTCTGTTCCTAAGGAAAAGGGAAAAGAACAGAAAAAAGGCATTAGTAAGCATTCTGCAGATCTTTGCTTATTTTTAAATACTGTACGAGCTTCAAACGCTTACCTGAATCCCAGCCGCTCTGGGGGAACTCTGTCTCCGGAACTTCTCATCCATCTGGAAGAGGGAAAAGACACTCCAGGTTAGCGTGGAAACATCTAGAGGCGCCGCATACTGCGCTTACTCACCGCATTTGTTCTTCATAACCGGCATCCACGCTGAAAAGGAAAAGAACTCAGTTCAATACAAATACAAAAGGGGTGCATCACGCATCTCGCTCTCACTCACCTTCAGCGCTACTCATCTCAGCAGCACGCCGCCATTCCCGGATGCCGGCCATCATCTAAGGAAGGAAAGGAACGAAGTTAGAGAACTGTTCAAAAGACTCACTATACTTACCTGTCGGACTCTTGCCAGTGAAGTAACTAGGCAGCAACGAAACCGCATCATCAACGTGCCCCTGCACTGAAAGCAGGACGGAGAGCACACTATCCAAGAAAACAAGGCCGAGTCTCCAGTCGAATAGCCTCCAGGGAAGGGTTCGAGGTCGCAAGAGGTCAGAACAGGCTGAGTGACGTCCCCGTGGATACCAGTTGAGCGTTACAGAACACAAAGCCTCACATCAAAATCCACCTGGGCATCATGGAAACGTCAGAAACCGACCAGTTAGCCCTCATGTTGGGGCAGCTACGTTCCGAAGTACATGCGGCCAGGCAGGAGACCAACACCCTGAGGAGAGAGCTGATAGTAGCCAAAGAACGCACTGATGATTTAAGCTGGCAACTTCTCCAGTCACAAGCAGGGCATGCGCCATTGCTGGGAAGCGTTCCCTTGATACCAGCGCCATCAGCCAATCCCATTCAGATAACCCTACCTGGGGCAGTTCCCTTGGCCCCGCCCGAACGATTTACGGGGGATCCCAAGAGGTTTGCAACATTCATGAACCAGTGCCGCCTGCACTTCCTTTGTAGGCCAGGGGCCTTTCCGAATGACCAATCACGGGTCGCTTTTGTGCTATCCTACTTGAGTGGTAGCGCTGCAGACTGGTCTGTACCATTTGTGGCCCAAGACGATCCTTTGCTGCATGACTTCAGGGGCTTTCAGCAGGAGATGGAAAAGCTGTTTGCCTGTCATACTCATGGGCAGGCATTAGAAAACAAACTTCTGTCTCTACGCCAAGGGAATCAAGACCTATTAACATACATAGCCACGTTCAATAGACTCGTAGTTGAAGCAGAATGGCCAGAGAAGAAGAGAACCACGTTATTTCATCAGGGGTTGCGGGGGGAGCTCAAGAATGTTCTTGCACAAGTAGTGAACCCCCCGAAAGACTGCTCAGAATTCATTGACCTTGTTGTTCAACTGGATCATAGGTTGCAGGACCGAAGAGCAGATCGAACCAGACCGGACCCTCGCCCCATGTATGTGCATTCAAAGGACAATACTGCCCGAACAACGAAAGGTTCAGGCGAACCAATGCAAATCAGGGGGGTCAGATTCCCCTTAACTAAAGCAGAAAGGGATAAAAGGAGACAGCAGCAGTTATGTCTGTACTGTGGAAGGTCAGGTCATTTCCTTAAAGAGTGCCCTGTGAAGCCACCGAGGAGGACGGTAGGGGCCACGGACAAGGAAGATACCATCAAGGAATCGGAAAACTCCCCAGCCCAGCAAGTGTAGGGGTCCACTTGTCGAGCGAAGAAAGTAAACTACAGACCTCCCATTTTCTGTGGTCTTGATCAATCACCAACAACCATCTCGGATGCACGCTGTAAGAGCGTACATAGACAGTGGAGCCGTTGGGAATTACATCGACCAGGATCTTGCGGCAAAGATGGGGCTTCCGTTACGCCCTAAATCAACCACCGACACTGTTACCACTGTCGAATCTATCGTTTTCGACCTCATTAAGGCACCACAGTTCCGGGTGATTTAGGGAATGCCATGGTTGGTAGCTCACAATCCTTGGGTCGAGTGGCGAGCAAAAGAATTGGCCTTTCCTGAGACTTGCGCCCACACATGTTATCGCCAAGAGAAACAACCAATAGACACCAGAACCTCCACGCTTGTGACTGTGGCAATCGGCACCCTACCAACTGAATACCAGGACTTTCAAGATGTCTTTCAGAAAGAACAGGCTAATGCCCTGCCACCGCATAAACCATACGATTGCCAAATCGACCTGATACCTGGCGCACAAATCCCTTGTGGGCGAATTTACGCACTCACAGAACCAGAAAACCAGCACCTGAAGGCCTATCTTGACCAATACCTGGCGAACGGGTTCATCCGTCCCTCGAAGTCTCCAGCAGCCAGTCCTCTATTCTTCGTACTGAAAAAGGGGGGGGACTTGAGAACGTGCATCGAATATCGCGCACTGAACCAGATTACCGTAAAAAAACGCTACCCCCTGCCACTGATCCCTGAATTGCTTGATCAAGTCAAAGATGCCCAAATCTACACAAAACTAGACCTGAGGGGGGGATATCACCTTGTTCGCGTAAAACAGGGGGATGAATGGAAAACCGCTTTTTGCACCAAATACGGCTTGTACGAATATCAAGTAATGCCCTTTGGCCTTTGCAACACGCCTGCTGCATTTCAATACTTCATGAATGATGTCCTACGGGAATTGATTGATGTTTGTGCTCTAGTGTACATCAACGATATCCTAGTATACTCCGCATCAAAGCAGGACCACGTTAAACACGTCGATCCGTATTGGAGAAACTTTGTCAACACCAGCTCTACGCCAAGCTTGAAAAGTGCTCATTCCACGTCTCCGAGGTGGAATTCCTGAGCTTTATTCTCAGCCCGAATGGAATCCGAATGGATGTACACAAGGTAGATGCTATCCTGAACTGGCCATCCCCAAATTCATTCAAGGGGGTTCAAAGTATGCTGGGTTTTGCAAACCTCTACCGCCGGTTCATCCCAGGATTTTTGCAAATCATGCATCCCATCACGTCATTACTAAGGAAAAGCAACAAAACGTTCCAGTGGACAACAGAAGCCGAGGAGGCTTTCCAGGAACTCAAAGCAAGATTCACATCTGCCTCAATATTACGCCACCCTCGCCCTGATCTCCCATACCTGGTGGAAACGGATGCCTCAAGCATGGCTATGGGAGCCGTCCTCTCACAAAAGGACCCCGAAACGGACCAGTTACACCCTGTTGCCTTCTGGTCACGTAAATTCACACCCCCTGAACTCAATTACGCTATTACAGACAAAGAACTCCTGCCCATTAAGTCAGCCTTTAAGGCATGGCGGCACTACCTCTTGGGCGCCAGACACACAATCACCATAATAACTGACCACCGGAACCTCCAGTACCTAAAACCAATCCTCACGACAACTACGTTGGGCTTTTTTTTTTTGCTGAATATGACTACATGATTACATTTCGACCAGGGGTGAAAAAGGGGAAGGCCGATGCCCTTTCCCATATGGGGGTGGAAGAGCAAGGGTATCAGACCTGTGACCCAATAGCAATCATCCCGAGTGACAAGCTCCTAGGAATCACAACAAATTTAACTCAGAAAGAATTACATGAAGAAATCCAAAACCTGATGAGTCCAGAGCAATTACAAGCGTGGAGTGCACAAGGAGAACATTACATGATAAAAGATCAGTTGCCCTACTTCAGTAATCTTTTATTCTTACCAAACCAAGAACTACGAGAACAAGTCATGTCCGGTTATCCTGATTGCTTGAGCGAGGGCCACCCCAGAATCGCTAAAACCCTAGCCAAGGTAAAACGAAATTATTGGTGGCCCACGTGGCGTAAAGACATTATCCAATTCATCCTATCTTGTGGAGTGTGTGCTCAAAACAAGTAATCGAAGCAGAAACTGGCTGGGCTATTACAACCATTGGAAATCCCACCAGCACCCTGGCACACGTTGTCCCTCGATTTTATTACTGACTTACCACCCAGTCAAGGGCTTAACACTATTCTTGTGGTCGTGGACCTATTTTCAAAAATGGCACATTTCATTCCTCTTAAGGGGCTCCCAAATGCTTCCACTCTGGCAAAGGTATTTCTTGAAGGCATCGTATGGCTCCATTGGTTTCCTTCAGTTTTGGTCTCAGACCGATGTACTCAATTTGTATCTAACTTCTGGAGAAAATGCTGCTCTATGGCCCAGATTGACATCCGGCTATCCACCAGTCACCATCCCCAAACGGATGGTCAAACTGAGAGGACAAATCAGACGCTCGAGCAGTATCTGCGTTGCATGTTACACCAAGCTGAAGGAAGCTGCTTTGACCTATTATGGATAGCTGAATATGCTTATAATAATTCCCTACACACCAGCACTGGGCAGACACCCTTTTATACCATGTATGGCAGGCACCCACGTACTTCTGAGTTGGACGTTCCTACAACCCTGGAAATGCCAGCAGTCAAAACCTTGCACAAAACCATTTCTCAAACCTTTAAAAGGGCAGCTGAACACCTACGTCAAGCTAAGAATCGCCAAAAGAAGTTTGCTGATCAACATCAAGCAAAGGCCCCTAACTACGAAGTGGGAGACAAAGTCTGGCTGGCGTCTAAACATGTGTCCATTAAAGGAACCCGAACTTTCCGTCCAAGATACCTGGGTCCATTCACTGTCACCTCCGTGATAAATACTGTGGCGGTCAGACTAGCTTTGTCGTCAAACATGCAGATTCATCCTGTGTTCCACGTGTCTCTCCTTAAACCTGTTCAACCTGGGACCCGGGTAGCAACGCCACTGCAGCCAGTAGTAGTCGCCTGGGAGCCAGAATTCGAAGTCAAGGACATCCTAGATTCAAAGTATGTCAGATACAAATTATACTACTTAGTAGACTGTAAGGCGTATGGTCCACAAGACAGGACATGGGAGCCTTGTGAGTACATCCATGCACCTCGCTTGCTTAGACGATTTCATCAAAACCATCCAACCAAACCAGGACCAAACAGAAGAGCCACCTTGAGGGGGGCCTTGGGGGGTAGTGCCGTCATGATTCCTGCCCCTCATGTCCCCAGCCCTCCAAGATGTCAGGCTGGAGCCAGGCCACGATCACCTACATGGCCCTCAAGGGCCTCTCCATCCCTCCAAAGACCCACTTGGAGTCAGACTGGCGCTTGTGGCACCAGACTCACTCACTTCCATAAGATAACATTGGGGATTGGACTTGCATTGATGGGGACAAGATGGATGCCCCCACATATTTCGGTTCCCAGAACTGCATGTGCAGTCTAGTCTTTTGGTTGTGGTTCAGCCCAGAGACACATGGGATACCCAGAGGCTATTTAAGCCACGCCCAGGCTGAGAAACATGCTTTGTGTTTCCTGCACCTGCAGCGTGACACTCACTGTGTTCGGATCGGTCCCCAGTAGGCCTGCATCTTTCTTCTGCACTCAGCTCCTGCAAGAACAAGAACACCGTTAGGAACAGCCTTACCTTGGGCCGCTTCTGCCCATCATTCATCACTCCTTCTGTTCTGCTGGCATCTTCGGCGTTGTCATTCCCATCCCGGCACGCTGCTTCCTAAGGAAAAGGGAAAAGAACAAACAAAAAGGCATTAGTAAGCATTCTGAAAATCTTCGCTTATTTTTAAATACTGTACGAGCTTCAAACGCTTACCTGAATCCCAGCCGCTCTGGGGGAACTCTGTCTCCGGAACTTCTCATCCATCTGCAAGAGG
Organism: Ambystoma mexicanum; assembly: GCF_040938575.1. Classification (NCBI taxonomy): domain Eukaryota; kingdom Metazoa; phylum Chordata; class Amphibia; order Caudata; family Ambystomatidae; genus Ambystoma; species Ambystoma mexicanum. The sequence goes on from NC_090932.1 coordinate 723,849,581, forward strand.
GAAAAGACACTCCATGTTAGCGTGGAAACATCTAGAGGCACCGCATACTGCGCTTACTCACCGCATTTGTTCTTCATAACCGGCATCCACGCTGAAAACGTTGCGGCACCTAAAAGACACAGGAAAAGAACTCAGTTCAATACAAATAGGAAAGGGGTGCATCGTGCATCACGCTCTCACTCACCTTCAGCGCTACTCATCTCAGCAGAATGCCGCCAACCCCAGACGCCAGCCATCATCTAAGGAAGGAAAGGAACGAAGTTAAAGAAAGGTTCAAAAGACTCATTATACTTACCTGTCGGACTCTTGCCAGTGAAATAACTAAGCAGCAACAAAACCGCATCAATCAACACGCCCCTGCGCTGAAAGCAGGACGGAGAGCACACTATCCAAGAAAACAAGGCCCAGTCTCCAGTTGAATAGCCTCCAGGGAAGGGTTCAAGATCATAAGAGGTCAGAACAGGCTGAGTGACGTCCCTGTGGATACCAGGTGAGCATTACAGTTACCCAGCGGTGTGCAGTCAAAATATCCAAACAATAAAGTCGAATGTCAAAAATGTTGAATAAAAAATGTTGAAAAAAAAAAGTTGAATGTTTTATTTTTTTATTTATATGTATTTTTTGGGTTTAGTAAGTAAAAAAAGGGGTAAAATAAAAAAAATACTAAAAAGGAGGGTTGGGGATACCCCCCATTTAAAAAAAAAAAGTAATAAAAAAGACATTTTCAACATTATTATTTCTATATTTTGACTTTCGACATTATTGCTTTCGATTTAATGACTATAAACCTTACCCAGAGCATGTAAATAGCAAAAGTCTTGCTCCTAATATTTAAGAAGAGTGGTTCATTCCTAATTTATTGAAGCACGTTGCACTGTTTATGGTGAATTGCATTGAGTGTCAAGGGTTTACTGCTGGTCATACACTGAGAATGATTAGAGGAGTAATACCTCGAGCGAATGGTCTGTTTCAGCATTTACATATCGACTATGTTGAAATGCTGCAGGCATATAATGGATATAGGTATCTATTAATGGTGGTGTGCCCCTTCACCAGGTGGATCAAAGTGGGTCAGTGTGCACACCCTGATGCTACTTGCGCCAAAGTTTTTAGTACGCAAAGTTTTCCAGAGGTGGGGTATGTGTGTGAAGTGCTAAGATCTGATAATGGGCCACATTTTGTCAATGAGCTTTTCAAACAAATCAGGCTTTTATTAAGTATAAAGCACAAGTTCTCTTCTGCGTATCACTCACAAGTAAACAGAATATGTGAGTGACTCAACGGCCTCTCAAAGAGAGGATCACCAAGATTAAATTGACTTAGAAAAACAGTTGGCTGTATTGCCGACCCCTGGCCTTATATGCCCTTCAGAATCAGCCAGGGTCAGACCACCACCTCACCCTGCAAGAGCTAGTAACAGGGTGTTGAATGAGAATGCCCCTTGCTGTCATGACCTACATACCTCGCCGCCCCTTTCTGACTTCCTGGTCCTTGTCTCAATGGGGCTTACACTCCCTGGTACTCCCAACATGGCCGTCCAGTGTGAAACACCTTCCTCGCTCTACACGTTGGACGTAGCGTGTTCTATTAATAGACCACGCCTCCCGCGGCTCCACGCGTCTCAATGCTATTGCGAAGTAGTGACCAGACGTGTGCTCCATAGCTCGCAGTATTGTTATCCTTGGTTGTATCCCAACCAACCCCATTCCTAGTCCCTTTCCCTCCTTTCTTGATTCCTGGACTCGTGTGCTGAGTAGCGCACTCTGTTAATTTCCCAGATTCCTGGATCGTTGCATCCCGGAACTTTGAACGCACGCTGGAGTCGGAAGAGACTCGTGCAGCCTTATTCAAGACCTGATCCGTCTGCAAGAAGGCATCGACCAAGAAATCCAGTAAAGATCGGACTCAGGTGAGAAGGGGGGAACTCCTTGACAGTTTGGACCTATATCCCCGCAAGAAAGGATGAGAAGGATTCATACAGGGTTGTGCATGTATTGTGCCTCAGACAAACACTTGGTAAGGGAGTTTCCTCTAGCCCCTCCTCGGCGTTTGGGAAACGCCAGCTGCCGATCCTAGATGGAGCAGAGCTTCGGGAGAAAGATGTTTGTTCCACATCAATTCCATCCTTGAACTCTCGTGGACAAAACAATTTGGTGATACTACAGGCCTTCCTATCGCCCTCCAAGAATAAGACCTATTCCATTGTGGCCTTGATAGACTGCAGAGCTATGGAAATTTTCAATGATCAAGATTGGGTTGTTAGTCATCATATTCCATACGAGACACGAAGCACCATGCAGCCGGTGGAAGCAATCAACGGAAGACCCCTCACCTCAGGACCCATAAACCTGCAGACAGAAAAGATCCAGCTTTCTATAAACCATCACCAATAGCAGATTAGATTCGACATCATTAAGTCAGCTCATTACCCCATGGTATTGGGTATGCCCTGGTTACAGAAGCACAATCCATATATCAATTGGACAGCAGGATCACTATTCCTAGGCTCAGAATTTTGTATGTCTCGCTGTCTATTCCTGGATCCCTCCTTGACACCCCCTAAAGAACCACCAAGAGACCAGCAAACACCACTCATGGTTTCCAATATCATACAAGTCCCTGAGGCCTATAAGGGATATGCTGATGTATTTTCAACTGCCATAGTCCAGGTCTTACCCCCTCACAGACCTGAAGACTGTGCCATAGATACAGATCCCTCAGCAGTGATTCCCTTCGGCAGAATGTTCATCCTTTCCGAACCTGAGAAAAAGGCCCTCCGAGAATACCTGGACAGAATACCTGGATACCAACCTTGAAAATGGCACCATAAGACCTTCAAAATCTCCAGCGGGTGCTTTGTTGTTCCTAAGAAGGACACCAAGGATCTCAGACCTTGCCTCGACTATCGTGGCTTAAATTAATGCACCCTCAAAGATCGGTACCCACTGCCCTTGATCTCGGATATCCTGGAAGCTGTGAGAGGCGCCGTAATATTCACGAAGTTGGATCTCTGGGGTGCCTATCATTTGATCCATGTCCGGGAAGGAGACGAATGGAAAACAGCCTTTAGAACACCCTTTGGTCACTATGAATATCAAGTCATGCCCTTTGGACTAGCTAATGCCCCTGCGGTTTTTCAACGTTTCATGGATAGGGTGTTTTCTGACATGTTATTCCTCTTCGTCATTGTCTATCTGGATGACATATTGATCTTTTCCAAGGATCTTCTAAAGCATGAAGAACATGTATGTATGTATGTATTTAATTTTTATATAGCGCCGGTAGCCCGAGGGCATCAGGGCGCTGGTACATAAAACACTGGTACTACAAGACGAACAACACGTAAGATACGGACGATGGGTACGAATACTATTGCACAACGAGGTCTCCAAGAAAAGTCATACGTCCTAGATCTCATCTAAAAAGGTGTGTCTTCAGCATCTTCCTAAAAGCAGAGTGATTAACTTCGGACCTAAGGGATTCGGGAACGTTGTTCCACAGTTTAGGAGCCAGCACAAGAAAGGATCTGCCCAGCCCTGTTTTTAGCTTAAACCTGGGCACATGCAGGAGGCATTTTCCACCCGAGCGTAGGTTTCTGCTGGGGTTGTAGGGCACTATGTGTGTTTTCAAGTAGGCAGGCGCTGTGCCATAAAGGCACTTGTGAACCAGGCAGAGAGTTTTGAACTTGATGCGCTCTTCTACTCTGAGCCAGTGCAAAGCACGCCTCTCTTCAGTAACATTGTAAAGGCAGTATTACAATGACTCCAAACCCGAAAAATGCTTGTTTCACGTTACTTCTGTTCACTACCTAGGATTCATCCTTAGCCCAGAAGGAATCGGTATGGACCCCTCAAAGGTAAAGGCCATACTGGCATGGCCCGCTCCCACGTCCGTGAAACAAGTTCAATCCTTCCTGGGGCTTGTCAACTTCTACCGGAAGTTCATATCCACCTTTTCCAAGATCGTTCAGCTGATCGTTGCTCTCTTGAAGAAAGACACCCCCTTTATCTGGTCTACACCGCAAGATAAGGCATTCCAACGTTTAAAGGCAGAGTTCACGTAAGCCCCCATCTTGGCCCAACCCGACATAAATTGACCATTCCTAGTGGAAACGGATGCCTCTAACTACGCCATAGGAGCGGTCTTGAAGCAGGAATTTGAGGATAAACTGGAACACCCCGTTGCTTACCTTTCACGAACCCTGACTCCCAGTGAGACACACTACTCCGTCCTGGAAAAGGAACTGTTAGCCATCCGTCAAGCCTTCACTGAATGGCGACATCTACTTCTGGGTGCTAGATATCCAGTTCAGGTCCGCACGGACCATCAGAATCTTCAAATTCTACAGTCATTGGAGTGCAGGAACAGTCGTCAGGCGCGTTGGGCCTACTTCTTTGCCCGGTACCAGTTCCACATTACTCATGTTCCCGGATCAGAAAACCTGATTGCTGACGCCTTATCTCGACGCCCTGACTATGTAGCTACTGAAGATAGGTCCTATCCTAAGATGTTTCCCCACACGATCTTTGTAGCTCAAGCAGTCAATCTCCTGGAAGAAATTCAAGTGCAAACCCAATCCTCTGATCTCTGGAAGGATATTTCAAGGAAGAATCAATGGAACCTAAGAGTTAAGGAAGGATATTTATTCAAGGACAATGCACTGGTCATTCCTACACAGGAATTACAACAAAGAATAATAAACCTCTGTCATGATACCCTTCACTCCGGACATCGTGGCATAACCAACACCCTCCGCCTCATACAAAGACAGTTTTGGTGGCCTGGAATGAAGACCAACGTACAGCAGTACATCAAAGCTTGTACTATCTGTAGTCAAATTAAACATGATAACAAGAGACCGGCGGGTCTTCTACTGCAACCTACACTGCCAACAAGGCCATGGGAATTAATTGCTACAGACTTCATTGTGGAATTACCACCTTCCCGAGGATACACGACCATCATGGTTACCATAGACTTGTTCACTCATTTGGCTCATTTTACACCCCTGTGTAAGCTACCATCCTAGTCCGAACTTGCTGGCATCTTCCTGGAACACATATTCCGTCTGCATGGACTTCCTTCCAAGATCATATCTCATCGAGGACCTCAATACGTCTCACAATTCTGGAAACATCTCTGTCGCATTTTGGGAATCCAACATGCCCTCTCATCTGGTTATCATCCCCAAACCAACGCGGCCACAGAAGGTGCTAATCAGACCCTGGAGCAGTATCTTTGATGTTTCGCCACCAAGGTTCAGGATGACTGGTCGCTCCTGATAACCGTGGCTTAATTCGCCTACAACAATTTAGATCATTTAGCACTTAAGACCAGTCCCTTTTATTGTAGCCAAGGTTTCCATCCATCGGTTCTACCCTCTGTTCTCCCTCATCCTACACTGGTACCTACTGTCGACTCCTGGATCGAAACCCTTATCAAAGTACACCAGGAGGCCAAAGAAAACCTAGAGAAGGCCAGAATACAGACTAAGAGGTATGCAGATTCCAAAAGAAGACCAGGCCCTTCTTATGCAATTGGTGATCAAGTCTGGTTGTCCTCGAAATTACTACCCCAACATCTACGGCCAAACAAGTTGGCCCCTCGGTACTATGGTCCATTTCCCATCAAGGAAATTATAAATCCAGTCTCATACCGGATCAGACTACCAGACTCCTGGAAGAAAATGAACCCAGTATGTCACACATCCTTATTAAAACCCTACATCCAATCCTCCCAGAAATCCTGTCGACCCGCTCCTCTGCTGGTCGACAACCAATCTGAATATATGAAATATCCCGAATATGTGACTCCAGGTATAAACGGGGTCAGCTTCAATACCTAGTTGAATGGAAAGGATATCCTCCTAGTGAAAGAATCTTGGAACCACTTTCTAATCTCAAGACCCCTCGACTGCTCAGAAGATTTCCCCTTATACACCCGGGCAAACCCAGAGGAACGGGTCTTTGGAGGAGGCATGCTGTCATGACCTACAGAACATGCCCCTTTCGGACTTCCTGGTCCTTGTCTCAATGGGGCTTACACTCCCTGGTAGTCCCAACATGGCCGTCCAGTGTGAAACACCTTCCTCACTCTACACGTTGGATGTAGCGTGTTCTATTAATAGACCACGCCTCCCGCGACTCTGCGCATCTCAATGCTATTGCGAAGTAGCGACCAGACGTGTGCTCCATAGCTCGGGTATTGTCATCCTTGGTTCTATCCCAACCAACCCCATTCCTAGTCCCTTTCCCTCCTTTCTTGATTCCTGGACTCGTGTGCTGAGTAGCGCACTCTGTTAATTTCCCGATTCCTGGATCGTTGCATCCCGCAACTTTGAACGCACGCTGGAGTCGGAAGAGACTAGTGCAGCCTTATTCAAGACCCGATCCGTCCGCAAGAAGGCATCGACCAAGAAATCCAGCAAAGATCGGACTCAGGTGAGAAGCGGGGAACTCCTTGACACTTACACCTTGGTTTAGGATTAGGAGTGATGCCCAGAGTGTAGCCAAAACTCTAGGTGATGAGATGCATCATTTTTTGACATGTATGACTACCAGTATTTCTTTCATTTTATATCAAGTCAAGCATCGGGGGCAAGGTTTAGGAACACGGAAGAAGAAAATTTGGTGACCAATCCAAGTGAACTATTACCACCACCTAAGTGGTGTCGGGAAGATGAGCTTGGTTGCATCTGAACAATGTGAAGATTTATAAAGGCGCAAATTGCTGATTTAAAAGCAAAACAAGAAGAAGAATTTCTGCATGTGCAGACTCGATCGATGATGAAGAAGAAGAACAATAAAGCAACGAGTGACTAACATGTACTTTATTTGGACTGGAGTTCAATAGACACTCCTTATATATATTTTAGCAGTGAGTGCAAGGACTTGCAGAGAATTCCCGGGGTTGAAATGAACGTTTTGAAATATATTGAAGCAGTGGATAATGCACCAGAATTATGCTTAATCGTCACTTCTTGATCAGAAATTGGAAGAGACATCAATATCCAGAATTATTTAATTGAGAATACTTGTTTTAGGTGATCAAAACACATGGTACCTGCAGTCATGAAGCAAACCAAAACACACAGGGTAGCAGGCGTGGTGGGGGCCAGAGCCATGGTTGATGTCACATATAACCTTCTTGCAGGTGCACCAGAAAAAGACAGCCAGCACACGCCAGCAGGAGTACAGAAAAGACCCAAAAACCCAAAAAGGGAAAGAACCACAATCCCCAACAACCTGTGTGCCTGGCAAGCAAAGCCCACAGAGCCTGCAAACTCCTCAGGCAATGCCAACGCCCAGATTTGCGTGCATGCGTGCACAACTAATGCTTGTTCACGCTCGAGACATTCACCTGCACGGACGCAGCCTGAAGCAGCTCCCAGCAGGCACGCTCATCGCGAGGCCACGCTCTTGCCTGCAGCAGTCCTCGCAGGCCCCGCTGACAAACAGATAAGTGCAGGGATTGTAGTGCTTTTGTGAGGCAGTGGGAAACAAACCCTAACATCATGAAACTGGGATCGGGCATCGGGGGAATCACTAACCCGCATGTCAATGTGTTGGAAGGCGCATACCTGTTACAGTGCATGTGCCAATGACTGTAATGAAATAGGCAGACAAGCGCTGTTACATGTACAAGGCGCTTACTAACTGCACCCTCTTTGACAGACCGCAGGCACTGCAGCTACCACGTCAGTTTGACAGCTTCTGAGATCAGCTGCTTCGCAGTGACTGGCTACGGCCTACACGCATGAACAAAGCTACACGCATAAACATTAATGACACTATAGCAACGTGTTCAAACTGTGTTTAGTCTAATACTCACAATAAGGCAATGTGTTACATTATGTTCTGGCTTGTTATTACCAGCAAGCAATGTCGCTGCACAATAGTACAGGCTCTTGGTAGTCTGTGCTAGCCACAGGCAGTCATTGATCTGTGTTTTCAGGTTGGGCATGCAAGTCACTGAATCTATGTCAGTGGGCTCTGGAGATCAATTCAGGGCACTTTGGGCCATCTCAGTGGGCAACAGTGTGAGTGCTCAGGGGTAAACTCAGTGAAGGAAACAACTGAGTGATACAGCCTCATCCAGATTGTATGAATGTATGTGTGTGAAGTGTGCTAGAGAATGATCTAGCCTACAATTAACCAAGGTGCTGGCTGGCAACAAGCATGCTTTTCCCAAACACCCCCTACCTATCCATTACCTCTTCCTAACCCTCTTTACGGTCATCCTACTACCCTCTACCTATCCAACCCATGGACCCTAACCCTCTTTCTCCCATCAGGGTTTCAGTGGCCTGTGTTTCTGCTACTAGAGGTGCAAAGACCCACAAGGGGAGGAAAGAGCTTGTGCTGACTCTGCACTTGACCAAGCTCCACTCCGACACCTGCCAATAGTGACGTTCATAAGCTTGTGGTTGCTGTCTTTGTGTTCATACTTCAATTTTACCCTGCTCTTGTCAGAAGAAACATTAATATTCACACTTTTTTACAGGATCCTAAAAAAGGCCTAGTAATAAGAAGACTCCTTATTGCTATATTTGAACAAATTGTACAGTTAAAAATGTAAAAGAAACTCGATGATTGTATTAAAAATGATTCATGAAGAAGACCACATGATTATAGAGACATCACGAGTCCAGCAAGCAGTGGGATGGAACGAAAAATGGCTGACCAGATTTCTATGCATGATATATATTTGCATGATTGTTCCCTGTATCTTTCTGTTCCTTATCTTTCACAGTCTCTATTATCTTAATGTTTCTATTGAAGAAAGAGCTCCCATGATTCTCCCCACTATGAGTACTAATGATGACAATTTCCTTGATCTCTATGGGTATGTTAAAAGACATAAAAGAGACGCAGAGAAAGATAATGAAGGGATAAATACCTATCTAGGTAATTCAGCTCTCATGGGGAATGACATGTGGTATCAGCATATGAAAAAGGTGGGGGAAAGTGCATCTGATGAGAGTTGCTATGCCTGCTCTCTCATCCCCTATATCCATGAATACATTAACGACTTTCATTTCAAAAGAAGTATCAGCAGATGATGAAAATGCCTTAGCAATCTTGCAGCATCTACAACTCGAGGGCAGTTTAAAGGAAGCTGGACAATCTTGTGATGGAGATCAGGATGGTCGTTTCCATACCAGGATAACTATCTCAAGACCATACGAATGGAGAAGGAGCCTGGGTGGAAAGACAAAATGCTTGTGTATCCTGCTGCAGGACAGGATGACGTGCTCATTGAAGAAATGAAAAGAATGAGTTGTCCTGATGTGGCAAAAATAGCAGGATCGCCTGGATGTTGGGAACAAACACAACTATTGATCTATGAACGAGTGCATACCAAGAAGGGATGGGAAGAAGGAATGATGTCCTATGCAGCTCATCTGCTGAAAACGGAATACGTACAAGAAGTGCAGAGAGTGAATGATGGATGCTTAAAGTCATGGGCCAAGTACTCTAAATTACTGACATGGTTAGAGACATATCACGCCCAGTAGTTGTAAACCCAATGGTTAATGCAACAATATGTTTCTGAAACAATGAAAGGAACCACGTGGGATATAACAAAGGTTGCAAAACCGCAATTGACATTTCTGGGATGAGAGAAGGTACAGCTGTCCTCATGGATCAATATTGGGCTTGTGGATCTAGAGCCTATATGAAGTTGCCCAAGGATTGGGGTGGAGTGCTTTCTCTGGTACTTATCCAAATTCCAGCATTAGTGATTCCTCAGAGCGACCTAAACATTAACGACTTTCCAAAAGTAGATGGCCATTTGAGAAAAAGATTGCTTGAATTCCGGTGGACGAAAAGGGAAAATTATTTCTCATCCAAATCAAAAACAGCATATGAGACCATTCCTGATGAGCACAAGTTGTTCAGCAAGACTGCTGTGATAATGACAGCTTCTTTTTGCACCTGGAATTTAAACAGTGGTGAGCGCCATAAAGAAGAGCTGAGGGTCTTACGATTGATGACCCTGCAGAATAGCTATGTCCTTGATATCACAGCGATGGAAGGAGGAGTTTGCGCCAAAATCATGCCTTTATGTTACACATTTATACCTTCTCACAATGGCCAGAATGGGACCTTTGCAGAGGCTATATCGATGTTGACAGACCTGCATACCAAGATTGAAGATGAGACAGATGACATTGAGAATGACAGTAGGTTTACCTCATTGTTCTCATGGATTCCTCAGTGGTTGGTGAATCTATTCAAGGTTCGTGGAGTAATACTGGTCCTAGTAATGTTTGGATTCTGTATAGTCAGGATAGTGATTGCCCAATGCAAGAAAATGGCAGAAAAAGGTAGTAGGAATGAAGAGGTTAATGTTAATGTTAATGTTAATGTTAATGTTAAAGGACATTTGCACCACACACTATCACCACTGTAGTGGTCCCATCATGATCGATGCCAACGATGAACTAAACGCCAAGGAGCTGACTGACTACGCTGTCAGAGAATACATAAAGGCTAGCATTGTAGCACCTGGGGGAACAAAGTTTCTGTAGCCAAAGAATAATAAGAAGTACATGGGACGAAGGGTCTATTGTACCCCGAATTGACAATGTAACTAAATGACCTGGAGTATAGATGAACATGTCAAATCAACAGGCACCCTGAGGCGAGTGATGAAGACATGGACACCTAGGAAACACTTCTTCAAGAGAAAATACCAGGATGTAGAAAAACTTGAGGAGATGGTTGAGGACTCAACCAGAGGGGGGAATGTAGAAGAGTAGCTGTATACCTCTGCAGGAAACCCTGCCCCCTTCCTCCCATATGTTGGAGACATGAGACCATGCTGTGTTTGATACCAGCCATTGTGCCAATAGCGCAACGTGTGTTCGAGAAAAGATACATGTTGAGACAACCCTACCAAATGTATCCCCGTAGTGATGACAACCTAAGGGAGGAACTCCCTGAAGGAATATGAGAAAGAGCAAAGAACAAGAAGCTAGTGACCTCACAAAAAATGTACACGACGTCCCAAGAAACCGACTGAAAATCCTAAAGAAACTAATGACGAAGTAAAGAATCAAGTGAACTTTTAAATACGAAAAAGAAGATTATGCGTACACAAATTGCTGCAGATAATCAACCATTCAATAAATGTACAGACGCTGAAACACAAGGCAGACCAAGTCATCATAGAAGCTGGTTACATGTAGTGTTTGGACACAGGCAAAGCCACCATTATACAGAAGCTGGACATCGGTATCATGAATTTAGTAAGCCAGGACCCATGAAGAGGGAAGGGAAAACTGTGTTGCAGTAAGAATAAGCAGAATTATAGAGCTCCAAGACGAGGCTTTCCTGTCTGGAGTCAAGAATGAAGCAGCCAAGGTCAGCTATCTATTCTGGAAATGAGCAAACTTGTGAAGGATGAATCAACCCTTGTTAGGGTGCAAGGATGAGCACTAAGAGTGCCAAGTTTAATTCATTAGAGCATTTAAAACCTGCGAAATGGACCAAATCATGGTCTCCTGTCACGTGAGCTAAGGATGAAAATAGAGTTTGAACTTGGAGTCCCAGAACACAATAGTGAGTGCTCGAACTTCCATGTTTTCTAACAGACAAGGATACTTTGCAAGGACAAGTTCAAAGACAATCTTCATGGCAGAAGGCATGGGCGATGAGAGATGCTGGGCTAATTGTGTGGTGGGGTTGTGTCATGCCCCATCTCCTTGCACCTGGGTCTGGGCTTATGTGCTGCTAAATGAACCGAATGTTCCAGACCTGGCACAAGCATGCCAACCAATTGTATTAGTCCATTGAATGAAGGACCTTATAGTTTGACGACCAATGAGAAACTGTGTATCTAATGTTTTCTGAAGGTGACATGTTTTAGAGGTAGTCATATGTTGTCCACCTGATAGTGGACAGCCAATCACAATCCTAGTTCTTAATAGAAAGTATACTTAGATGTTCCCCTTAGCCAATCCCGACCCTTGATAGGTTTTTCATTATTGCCACGTAGTAAGATGTCACCTCTGATGTATTTTTGATATAAAAACTATGATTTGTGTGAAGATCGCTGAAAGACTGAGCGTACGTCCATTGTTGTTCGCTGTAAACTCCCTGTTTTAGATAATTGTTAATAAAACAGTACTTTTCTATCTTCCTGAGTTGGTTCGGTTATTGGACTCAGAATTATTCCTTATGATCCCATCCATTACATATGCACATTCCTAAAGGGCCCTAAGGCCAGCACTTTTACAAGGAGAGAAATACAGACATTAAATGCTGCACTTACAGGGTTTACTGTTTATGATTTTTCGTTTATAGTGGACACTTATCCTGCTTTAAGAACAAGGAACGTAACTGTCACTCCTCTTCTAAGAAATCTGAAAACGTGCTTTATTCTAGAAAGAGTTCTTCTTGCTATAATTGTGCAGTTTTTCTTGTATATGCTAACATTTTGGAAATAACGTAAATAAACTCAGTGAAAAGAAGAAAATGGGGCTTTTCTATTTTGTTAGCTGTTCGCTTTTGGCCCGCAGACAACCTAACGCACGTGGTGATTTACAAAACATGAGCACATTAGCAATAATGTTTGTAGCTACATTTTTCACAATTTGCAGCCTTTATTTTATTATTCTCTTAGGACTACGAGAGTTGGTTTTCTATAATGTATCCAAACCAATGTATAATATTGTAACCCCTATTACTAGGGTAGATGAATTGAGATCCCAAGACTTTTCTGCAACTGCTAAGCAGATAAAGAGACTATAAAGAAATGCAATGGATGGCTTCCAACACATGAATGCATATATGGCTGATTATGCACAAGTAACTAACTATTTATGGTACCAGCACATGAGCCAGATCGGGAGAGGGACATTTGAAGAGAGCTGCTACATGTGTTCCCTCATTCCCTACGCTATGAGCGCTTCCATAGTTTTTGTGGCCACAGAAATACCTGTGAAAACGGCACATTGCCTGGTGCACCTTGCACGCTGTCTAACCATAGGACAATTGCACGGCCAGACTGCTTCACTAGTATGGGTAAATAAAGCTAAATCCCAGCAAGAAATTAATGACATAAAAGGGATAAAATCCATGATAAAACTTGAAACATTTGTTGGGAAGGAGAGAGGGCCTGCCCACGCCCCTAGGTGATACCAAATTAGAAATAAACGTGAAGAGATCACATCTAGGGAGAAGTGCATGCATTAGAAGCTACATGATAGATGCGGGTGCACACACCATCTTGGTCAGTGGCAGCCCTCTTAGAAGTAGGCCAAAGCAAGAAAAACTTTATTGTTTGTGTCAGTATTCGATTTCCTTGCATGAGCACAAACATCACCGCCACCCCGGCCAGGTCTCACAGAGTCCACAAAATCCTCAATTTTTCTAAGAATGTTACAGGCTCTCACGTCCGGGAAAGAATGCGCCCTGTAAGGTCATGAGAAGGGAGCAGAGCACCTCTTGGCAGTACCATCCCATGGGACAGATAGCCAAGCCCTCCTGCCACCAATGATCCCCAAACGAGAAATACAACTTTGCCATGCTTTCATCCCATGATCACTGCATGCCATGGCACTGGCCAAACCCAGACCACTGAAAATAAAACCTGTAAACCCCTTGATCGATCACCTAGATCAGAAGGCAAGGCTATCACACCTTCAGAAATGGATCACTTGATTTGTGCTACGAGGTGCAGGGTAGCATCAAAATTATAGCCTTAAAACGGAGGACTTTGGGAGTTACTGATCTGTCTAAGAAGCAAGTGAAGCCTGTGAGTTACTGTGTCCTCGGCTCTCCCACTCAAGCCCATCCCTGTATCTGCCAGGTGCCTGTTAACATTGATAAAAAAACATTGTTTGTATTAGTAGCCAATGCATTGTTAGGCTCACTTCACCTCGGACGATGAGCCCAGCAGCACCCACTTGGATGAAGAGGACAGACGAGGATGGACCAATGGCCTTGCATCCCATATGGAGCATGCTCTATATGTATATAGCTCATTCTGTTAGAATCAAAGATTTGTACCTTATGTGATTACATCATTAGTGATGTTATTTGTGCTTATAATGTGCTGCATGTCCCTACAGAGCTCAGAGTGCTCGGAGTTCTTTTCTGATGCAGTTGTATTTGGGAGAAATAAATACATGTTATCCTTGCAAGCGTGTCTTGGGCCTTTTTCCCAAGTGGGCTGTATTTTTTCTGGTGTCTGCATGCAGGGGCATGCCTTCACACTACACCAGGTAATAAAATATGGACAACATGGAACAAACAAAGCAAGGAATACACTAGAAGAAAATAAAATGCTGCAGTGCAATGCCAATACAGGGAAGACAATACCTAGATGTTAGGAACAAAGCCAATTAAAAAATAAAGGGAACAGTACTTACACCTGAGGGGTGAACCGATGGACTCATAGTATACAAGGCTAGAACATTTCGAAGAGGTTGTAGCAAATGCAAATGCAGTATGTCTCGACCTGTGGCCCAAAATTACAAAGTTACTGGGTTGATGATGGGGGGAGGGGCAATACAAATGATACCCATGAAAAATGCCACACTATGTTTAAAAAATAACGGTCCAACCAGCGCTGGGTGTAAATGCATCTTTGATGTATGAGGCATGAAGACAGGAACAGCAGTATTGATGGACCACCATTAGGCTTGTGGATCCAGAGCATACAGGAACATGCCCCCAAATTGGGGAGGGTAATGTTACATAGTGCAATTAAACATACCCACTCTGATAGTGCCACAAAGCGACATACAAGCTACCAACTTCCATAAAATGGGTACACATTTAAGGAAGAAGAGGTCCCTTACCCTCAAACGACTTAAGAGGGAAAATTATTTTTCGCCAAAATCAACTAACACCTATTTTCACATACCAGATAAGCACAAGTTATTCAGCATGACAATAATGGTTCTCTCAGCCATCTTTCTCCCAGGTTTCCAGTCAGCTGCAAATGTAAAATGGCTGCAAATAACAAGGTGGGAGCTGTTTCAAGCAATCAATACAACAGTGAAAGGCTTTAATGCCATAAACGTGGAATTAAGAGACATAGGACTTATGACCCTCCCGAACAGGTATGTCCTTGACTTAATAATGGCCATGGAAGGTGGCATATGTGCAAAAATAGGACCGCCTTGCTGTTCATACAGATCTGCTAATGATGGAGGAAATTGAGAAAATGGGACTCTCACAAAGCCCATAATTCTATCCATAATAGATCTACACACAAAAATGACAGAGGAGGTGGGGGACATTACAGATGATGATTGGTTCTCGTATCTATTCTCCTGGATCCCCTCCTGGCTAGCTAATGCATTCAAAATATTAATAGCCATACTAGTATTAGTACTGCAGGGATGCTGAACCCTGAGAATAGCAATAAGCCAATATAAGAAGACTGCCAAACAGGCAGTAGGAATGAAAATAGTGATAACCTAGATACTAAAGTACACAAATACACACAAACTGATGACCTACCTCATATCCACATAAGAGACATTCGTATCATCCCTCCAGCGTCAACATTATTTTTAACTCCCAGACCTGTGCAATTACGTGGGACACTGGGTATTCTGCAAGCAAGTTGAGGAATGCTGATATATGACCTGGAGCTTGGATGAGCACATAAGCACGGTAATTCATAGAATTTTGCAGAAAAGTGTCACAAGCGGCTGGCGCAGAGTGTCCGCGTGCGATTGTCTGCGCCAGGCGCGTGCGCTAAAACCGATTTCCACGCACAGCGTATTCATGGATTTCAGGCTCCCAAACCAGCCATGGCGCAGAGTATCGCAGCGACCCTGCAGCAGCACCAGTAACGCCCCCAAGAACGCCCTCGCGCAAGGAAAAGCCATCAAAATCGCTAAATCATCGCAAAGGGCTGCGCTAACCCTGGACCAGTTTACAGGGCTGCCAAACAAGGAACGCAAAGCGGGTAACGTTTATATCAGGGGTACGCGGGAAGTTTTACATGCGATTAGCCAGGGTACGTGTATTACAGGGGTACGCGTGAAGTTTTAAACGCGATTAGCCAGGGTACGTGTATTACAGGGGTACGCGTGAAGTTTTACACGCGATTAGCCAGGGTACGTGTATTGCAGGGGTGCGCGGGAATTATCACACGCGATTTGGCAGGGTACGTGTATTACAGGGGTACGCGTGAAGTTTTACACGCGATTAGCCAGGGTACGTGTATTACAGGGGTACGCGGGAATCATCACACGCGATTTGGCTGGGTACGTGTATTACAGGGGTACGCGGGAATTATCACACATGATTTGGCTGGGTACGTGTATTACAGGGGTGCGCCGGAATTATCACACGCGATTTGGCTGGGTACGTGTATTACAGGGGTGTGCGGGGAGTTACACACGCGATTAGGCTGGGTGGGTCCTCACAGGTGTTCCCTGTACACCCTCCACAGCCCCTGCAGGCAGCCCACAAAACAGGGGACTACCCTGCACACCTGCTCATGTCTCCCACCCCCCACCCCCCCAGCAGTGTGGGGCACCCTCCACCAGGCCCCCACTCATGTCCCCTATCACCCCCACCCCCAGCAGTGCAGGGGCAGCCTCCACCAGGCCCCCACTCATGTCTCCCACCCACCATACCCCCCAGCACTGTGGGGCACCCTCCACCAGGCTCCCACCCATGTCTACCACCACCCCCACCCCCCAGCAGTGCAGGGGCAGCCTCCACCAGGCTCCCACCCATGTCTACCACCACCCCCACCCCCCAGCAGTGGAGGGGCAGCCTCCACCAGGCCCCCACTCATGTCTCCCCCCCACCCCACCCCCCAGCACTGTGGGGCACCCTCCACCAGGCTCCCACCCATGTCTACCACCCCCCCCACCCCCAGCAGTGCAGGGACAGCCTCCACCAGGCCCCCACTCATGTCTCCCACCCTCCCCCACCCCCCAGCCACCATGGGCAGCCTCCACCAGGCTCCCACCCATGTCTACCACCACCCCACCCCCCAGCCACCATGGTCAGCCCCCACCAGGCTCCCACCCATGTCTACCACCACCCCCACCCCTAGCAGTGCAGGGGCAGCCTCCACCAGGCCCCCACTCATGTCTCCCACCCACCCCCACCGCCCAGCCACCATGGGCAGCCTCCACCAGGCTCCCACCCATGTCTACCACCACCCCCACCCCCCAGCCACCATGGGCAGCCCCCACCAGGCTCCCACCCATGTCTACCACCACCCCCACCCCCCAGCAGTGCAGGGGCAGCCTCCACCAGGCCCCCACTCATGTCTCCCACCCACCCCACCCCCCAGCAGTGCAGGGGCAGCCTTCACCAGGCCCCCACTCATGTCTCCCACCGCCCCCACCCCTCAGCCACCATGGGCAGCCCCCACCAGGCTCCCACCCATGTCTACCACCACCCCCACCCCCCAGCAGTGCAGGGGCAGCCTCCACCAGGCCCCCACTCATGTCTCCCACCCACCCCACCCCCGAGCAGTGCAGGGGCAGCCGCCACCAGGCCCCCACTCATGTCTCCCACCACCCCCACCCCCCAGCCACCATGGGCAGCCCCCACCAGGCTCCCACCCATGTCTACCACCATCTCCACCCCCCAGCAGTGCAGGGGCAGCCTCCACCAGGCTCCCACCCATGTCTAGCACCACCCCCACCCCCCAGCAGTGCAGGGGCAGCCTCCACCAGGCCCCTACTCATGTCTCCCACCCACCCCACCCCGCAGCACTGTGGGGCAGCCTCCACCAGGCCCCCACTCATGTCTCCCACCACCCCCACCCCCCAGCCACCATGGGCAGCCCCCACCAGGCTCCCACCCATGTCTACCACCACCCCCACCCCCCAGCAGTGCAGGGGCAGCCTCCACCAGGCCCCCACTCATGTCTCCCACCACCCCCACCCCCCAGCCACCATGGGCAGCCTCCACCTAGGCCCCACCCATGTCTACCACCACCCCCACCCCCCAGCAGTGCAGGGGCAGCCTGCAGCAGGCTCCCACCCATGTCTACCACCACCCCCACCCCCCAGCAGTGCAGAGGTAGCCTCCACCAGGCCCCCACTCATGTCTCCCACCCACCCCACCCCCCAGCAGTGCAGGGGCAGCCTCCACCAGGCCCCCACTCATGTCTCCCACCACCCCCACCCCACAGCCACCATGGGAAGCCCCCACCAGGCTCCCACCCATTTCTACCACCACCCCCAGCCCCCAGCAGTGCAGGGGCAGCCTCCACCAGGCCCCCACTCATGTCTCCCACCACCCCCACCCCCCAGCCACCATGGGCAGCCTCCACCAGGGCCCCACCCATGTCTACCACCACCCCCACCCCCCAGCAGTGCAGGGGCATCCTCCACCAGGCTCCCACCCATGTCTACCACCACCCCCACCCCCCAGCAGTGCAGGGGCAGCCTCCACCAGGCCCCCACTCATGTCTCCCACCCACCCCACCCCCCAGCAGTGCAGGGGCAGCCTCCACCAGGCCCCCACTCATGTCTCCCACCACCCCCACCCCCCAGCCACCATGGGCAGCCCCCACCAGGCTCCCACCCATGTCTACCACCACCCCCACCCCACAGCAGTGCAGGGGCAGCCTCCACCAGGCTCCCACCCATGTCTACCACCACCCCCACCACCCAGCAGTGCAGGGGCAGCCTCCACCAGGCCCCTACTCATGTCTCCCACCCACCCCACCCCCCAGCAGTGTGGGGCAGCCTCCACCAGGCCCCCACTCATGTCTCCCACCACCCCCACCCCCCAGCCACCATGGGCAGCCCCCACCAGGCTCCCACCCATGTCTACCACCACCCCCACCCCCCAGCAGTGCAGGGGCAGCCTCCACCAGGCCCCCACTCATGTCTCCCACCACCCCCACCCCCCAGCCACCATGGGCAGCCTCCACCAGGGCCCCACCCATGTCTACCACCACCCCCACCCCCCAGCAGTGCAGGGGCATCCTCCACCAGGCTCCCACCCATGTCTACCACCCCCCCCACCCCCCAGCAGTGCAGGGGCAGCCTCCACCAGGCCCCCACTCATGTCTCCCACCCACCCCCACCCCCCAGCCACCATGGGCAGCCTCCACCAGGGCCCCACCCATGTCTACCACCACCCCCACCCCCCAGCAGTGCAGGGGCAGCCTCCACCAGGCTCCCACCCATGTCTACCACCACCCCCACCCCCCAGCAGTGCAGGGGCAGCCTCCACCAGGCCCCCACTCATGTCTCCCACCACCCCCACCCCCCAGCCACCATGGGCAGCCTCCACCAGGCTCCGACCCATGTCTACCACCACCCCCACCCCCAGCCACCATGGCCAGCCCCCACCAGGCTCCCACCCATGTCTACCACCACCCCACCCCCCAGCAGTGCAGGGGCAGCCTCCACCAGGTCCCCACTCATGTCTCCCACCCACCCCACCCCCCAGCAGTGCAGGGGCAGCCTCCACCAGGCCCCCACTCATGTCTCCCACCACCTCCACCTGCCAGCCACCATGGGCAGCCCCCACCAGGCTCCCACCCATGTCTACCATCACCCCCACCCCCCAGCAGTGCAGGGGCAGCCTCCACCAGGCCCCCACTCATGTCTCCCACCCACCCCACCCCCCAGCAGTGCAGGGGCAGCCTCCACCAGGCCCCCACTCATGTCTCCCACCACCCCCACCCCCCAGCCACCATGGGCAGCCCCCACCAGGCTCCCACCCATGTCTACCACCACCCCCACCCCACAGCAGTGCAGGGGCAGCCTCCACCAGGCTCCCACCCATGTCTACCACCACCCCCACCGCCCAGCAGTGCAGGGGCAGCCTCCACCAGACCCCTACTCATGTCTCCCACCCACCCCACCCCCCAGCAGTGTGGGGCAGCCTCCACCAGGCCCCCACTCATGTCTCCCACCACCCCCACCCCCCAGCCACCATGGGCAGCCCCCACCAGGCTCCCACCCATGTCTACCACCACCCCCACCCCCCAGCAGTGCAGGGGCAGCCTCCACCAGGCCCCCACTCATGTCTCCCACCACCTCCACCCCCCAGCCACCATGGGCAGCCTCCACCAGGGCCCCACCCATGTCTACCACCACCCCCAGACCCCCAGCAGTGCAAGGGCAGCCTCCACCAGGCTCCCACCCATGTCTACCACCACCCCCACCCCCCAGCAGTGCAGGGGCAGCCTTCACCAGGCCCAAACTCATGTCTCCCACCCACCCCACCCCCCAGCAGTGCAGGGGCAGCCTCCACCAGGCCCCCACTCATGTCTCCCACCACCCCCAACCCCCAGCCACCATGGGCAGCCCCCACCAGGCTCCCACCCATGTCTACCACCACCCCCACCCCCAGCAGTGCAGGGGCAGCCTCCACCAGGCCCCCACTCATGTCTCCCACCACCCCCACCCCCCAGCCACCATGGGCAGCCTCCACCAGGGCCCCACCCATGTCTACCACCACCCCCAGATCCCCAGCAGTGCAGGGGCAGCCTCCACCAGGCTCCCACCCATGTCTACCACCACCCCCACCCCCCAGCAGTGCAGGGGCAGCCTTCACCAGGCCCAAACTCATGTCTCCCACCCACCCCCCAGCAGTGCAGGGGCAGCCTCCACCAGGCCCCTACTCATGTCTCCCACCCACCCCACCCCCCAGCAGTGTGGGGCAGCCTCCACCAGGCCCCCACTCATGTCTCCCACCACCCCCACCCCCCAGCCACCATGGGCAGCCCCCACCAGGCTCCCACCCATGTCTACCACCACCCCCACCCCCAGCAGTGCAGGGGCAGCCTCCACCAGGCCCCCACTCATGTCTCCCACCACCCCCACCCCCCAGCCACCATGGGCAGCCTCCACCAGGGCCCCACCCATGTCTACCACCACCCCCAGACCCCCAGCAGTGCAGGGGCAGCCTCCACCAGGCTCCCACCCATGTCTACCACCACCCCCACCCCCCAGCAGTGCAGGGGCAGCCTTCACCAGGCCCAAACTCATGTCTACCACCACCCCCACCCCCCAGCAGTGCAGGGGCAGCCTTCACCAGGCCCAAACTCATGTCTCCCACCCACCCCACCCCCCAGCAGTGCAGGGGCAGCCTCCACCAGGGCCCCACCCATGTCTACCACCACCCCCACCCCCCAGCAGTGCAGGGGCAGCCTCCACCAGGCTCCCACCCATGTCTACCACCACCCCCACCCCCCAGCAGTGCAGGGGCAGCCTCCACCAGGCCCCCACTCATGTCTCCCACCCACCCCCACCCCCCAGCCACCATGGGCAGCCTCCACCAGCCTCCGACCCATGTCTACCACCACCCCCACCCCCAGCCACCATGGCCAGCCCCCACCAGGCTCCCACCCATGTCTACCACCACCCCACCCCCCAGCAGTGCAGGGGCAGCCTCCACCAGGTCCCCACTCATGTCTCCCACCCACCCCACCCCCCAGCAGTGCAGGGGCAGCCTCCACCAGGCCCCCACTCATGTCTCCCACCACCTCCACCTGCCAGCCACCATGGGCAGCCCCCACCAGGCTCCCACCCATGTCTACCATCACCCCCACCCCCCAGCAGTGCAGGGGCAGCCTCCACCAGGCCCCCACTCATGTCTCCCACCCACCCCACCCCCCAGCAGTGCAGGGGCAGCCTCCACCAGGCCCCCACTCATGTCTCCCACCACCCCCACCCCCCAGCCACCATGGGCAGCCCCCACCAGGCTCCCACCCATGTCTACCACCACCCCCACCCCACAGCAGTGCAGGGGCAGCCTCCACCAGGCTCCCACCCATGTCTACCACCACCCCCACCGCCCAGCAGTGCAGGGGCAGCCTCCACCAGGCCCCTACTCATGTCTCCCACCCACCCCACCCCCCAGCAGTGTGGGGCAGCCTCCACCAGGCCCCCACTCATGTCTCCCACCACCCCCACCCCCCCGCCACCATGGGCAGCCCCCACCAGGCTCCCACCCATGTCTACCACCACCCCCACCCCCCAGCAGTGCAGGGGCAGCCTCCACCAGGCCCCCACTCATGTCTCCCACCACCCCCACCCCCCAGCCACCATGGGCAGCCTCCACCAGGGCCCCACCCATGTCTACCACCACCCCCAGACCCCCAGCAGTGCAGGGGCAGCCTCCACCAGGCTCCCACCCATGTCTACCACCACCCCCACCCCCCAGCAGTGCAGGGGCAGCCTTCACCAGGCCCAAACTCATGTCTCCCACCCACCCCACCCCCCAGCAGTGCAGGGGCAGCCTCCACCAGGCCCCCACTCATGTCTCCCACCACCCCCACCCCCCAGCCACCATGGGAACCCCCCACCAGGCTCCCACCCATTTCTACCACCACCCCCACCCCGCAGCAGTGCAGGGGCAGCCTCCACCAGGCCCCCACTCATGTCTCCCACCACCCCCACCCCCCAGCCACCATGGGCAGCCTCCACCAGGGCCCCACCCATGTCTACCACCACCCCCACCCCCCAGCAGTGCAGGGGCATCCTCCACCAGGCTCCCACCCATGTGTACCACCACCCCCACCCCCCAGCAGTGCAGTGGCAGCCTCCACCAAGCCCCCACTCATGTCCCCCTGCCCACAGGCCCTGACAATACTCAAGCATGGGCCTCATGGCCAGCCACCACAGCCCAAAGACACAACCAAGTATTACATGCGCCCATGATACTAGTCCAATGCAAACAATGTAAATGAACACATGTGTCTCACACACACACACACAATGGTTGCAAGTGAACCTGAAAACCCATATCATGACATGCATGAAAACAGTGAGATGAAACCACACATTGAAGAATGAAAAAATCAAAATAATGTATTAAAAACAACAGTAATGGCAATCAAAATTAAACAAAATGCACAAGTAAAAAAAAACAAAATTAAGCTGGCTGTCCCTTTTCAAATTAAAATCAATAAATGATAATCCAAAAAATGTCTTCCAAAGTTCAAGTCCATAAAAAGGAAATGAAGGGAAAAAAGAAATAGGAAACCATTGCTCCATGGAAAAAGATATTCATAGTAATAAAAATATCCAAATGCAAAGTCCAACTATGTACAAAGTATTCAGGGTCCACCATCCCAACAGAAGAAATGAAACCTACCAAAAAACCTATCTAAAATGGAACTATATACAAAAGGTGGAGCAGTGTCCGTCGACTCCAAATAAAAATAAACTATAAAGGAAACCTATCACTAAATAACTATATACAATGGCGGAGGGCCAGTCCAGCGGCTCACTCAGTGGTGTTCCGGGCCAGGGCATCATCGAACTCCTCGTCTATGTCCCGGAGGCGGTCCTGTTCCATGGCCCCGAGGGTCCGCAGGGACGCCGACTTGTTCACCTCCAACTCCCTGCGGATTGCCTCGAGGAACTCGGCCCGCCTCAGGGCCCTCCGCATGGAGTTCTCCACCCTGACCATCATGAGCCACGCCTCTTCCGCCTGCTGCCGCTCCGCATCTATGGCGTGGCCCAACCGCTGCCACAGGGAAGACACTTCCCGTCCAGGGTCCTCCTGCCCTCCGGCCGATGCCTGCCCCTCCGATGTTGAAGGCCCCAAGCTATCGTGGCTCCCACCTACAGCCTCCTGCTGCTGCAGCTGCTGCTGTCCATGTGCCCTGTCCAATGGTGCCTGCACATCCTCCTCCAGCTGGGGTGCAGTCGTTGATGTGGCCACCCCTGCTGGACGTCCGACTCCCGACTGTGGCAGGGACCTGTTGTCCACCAGCCTGGCCGCACGGTCGGAGGCAGCTCCACAGGGCACTCAGGTGACACATGGGTGGGAAGATGGCATGGAGGACGACTGGGGCATAGGGGGTTCTGTGGAGGAGGGGGTCGGAACAAGGTCCAGGAAACGGAGGAATCCAGCCCTGGTGAGCTGTCCCAGTGGGTCAACGCGGTCAACGAGCCATGCGAGAAGACGTGCAGACTCATCATGAAAAGACTGCAGGTCAGTTCGCATGGCCCGTTGACGCAACGCCACCCCACCCTGGACAGGCTCAACCTGGTGCAGGATAGCCACATCCGCAGGGAGAGGAAGGCCAGGTGTTGTAAGCCAATCCCCTCCCTGAGAACGGGTCTGGAGGTAGGCATCCCCGCTGGTGCAAGATGATGCAGTGACAGGAGCAGGGACAGGATTGAACACAGGCACCTCCGCGGCGGCCTGTGCTGCCTCCTGTCCCTGATCCTGCACTGCACCACTAGCACCAGTGGAATCCCCACCTCCAGACCCCGCCTCTGTTGCTTGCACGGCCTCCTCCTCCTCCAAACCCCCCACCAACCTGGATGACTCCGTGCCATCTTCCTCCGTTGGGCCCTGTGGGGTCCCAGCTGCCCCTTCTGCTGCCGAGGAGTCCAACTCCAACCTCCGCCTCTTGGACCTCCCCTCGGCAGCTGCGGCCTGGGACACGGCACCGGACTCCTCACTCCCCGACGAGATCAGAACCTGGGAGGGAATCCGGGCCTTGCGTCTCCGGCTGGTGGTGCGACCCCTGCCGCTGTGCTCCACAGCACCTTCTCCGCCCTCTTCATCAGTTGACGCTGCAGACAGGGAGAAAGAAAACACAGGCATCAGGGCACTGTACAATGGACTCATACACACATGACAGTTATACACGAGTGGCATTGGTAAACCTCAGACATGGCATCACAATCCCCAACACACATGTCATTTCAACTTGCACACATGAGCCATACCACAGCCATATTGCAACAGCCAGCACCATCCATTCACATACAACAGCATGAGCAGCCAAAGGTCATCCACACATCACATGCAACATAGGGAGTACACTACACATGCACACACACCACCAAACCTGCATGCATGTGTACACCTCCACCAACTGTCGCAGTGTTCCGATCGACATCCATGTCACACCTGACAATCATCCTGTGCCATGCAAGCCCACACACACAAGCACCATCCATGTGTCACACATGAGACCCCTCGCATGTGTCACCCTCATGGCCCTGTACACCCCCCCTACTTGCCCACATAAAAATACATGTTCAACCTGCACACTCCTGGCACACCACACGCACAGCTTACAATCAGTATGCATGTACACTTACCGCTCGACTCCAGACGGGTCTGCCTCTCAAGGACCTGGACGTGGAGCGCTGGGGATATGTGTTCCAGGACCCTCATCTGATCTTCTGACAATTGGCCCCGGCGCCCCTTAGCATCCGCTGCCTTCAGGAGGCGCCGGGCCTTGTTGAGGGTCCTGGACCTCTGGACCTGAAGTCCTCCCAGCGCTTCCTGACACGTTCGTAGTCGCGGACTGCCACCTCCTCCGCGTTGATGGCAGTCACGATGTCCATCCAGATCCGAGTCCGTCCTTCCTTGTCGGCGCGCAACCTTCCGAAGAGTGCATCATACTGCCCCAGGACATGCTCCACCAGGACACCAACTTCGGTGGCAGTGAAGCTGGTGCCCCTCTGCCTCCTTGGCCGGGGGTTGCCACTGGTGCCAGGTATTGCAGTGCCCGACATGGCAACCCCAGAGGCAGGAGTGGGTGGGCAACTGGGTCCTGGGGCTGGGCTATGGGGCGATGGAAAAGCAGTCGGGAGTCTTCGGTTCCAGCTGGGGTGGTCACAGCAACAGCACCCCTGGCTGATGTGCAGGCAGCAAATGTCAGGGCACGTGGGCAGCAGGCAGTCAGGCAGCAGCAGATGGCAGGTGGGAGCGTGCTCAGGGCTCTGGGGGGCAGTAATTCGGCCTTCTGAGCAGGAGCGTGGTCTTCCGTGTGTGAACGCGTGGCCAGCTTGATACGGAGTGATTTTGCACGTGAAAATCCAGCACGTCTGCGTGTAATTCGAGGAAAGGCCCTTAGCACGTAAGCGCGTCAGCACACGTCTGTACATTCATTGGCCCAAAGGCCACCAGCGTATGCGCGTCTATGAAGTCACGTGCACGTTGAATATGGCACACGTTTGAAATGTTGCGTGTTAAAAAAAAAAATGAAAGACACGTCCGAGTGTCAAAGCGTGTAATTGGTGGAAATGGCCTTAGCGCGTACACGCGGAAGTGACAAAGCGTGTAATTGGTGGAAATGGCCTTAGCGCGTACACGCGGAAGTGACAAAGTGTGTAATTGGTGGAAATGGCCCTAGCGCGTACACGCGCAAGTGACAAAGCGTGTAATTGGTGGAAATGGCCCTAGCGCGTACACGCGGAAGTGACGCTGGACATGTGGGCCTGCATAAAAGGTACGTGTAGAACACCATTTCCTTGTACGTGCTTTTCGTGGAGAGCGAGTGGGTGAAATCTGTACTTCTTGTCGTTTCACACGCGATTTACTTCGCAGCGTTTCAAGTTCGTACTCCCTGTTACCTCTGACAGCTTTTTCTCTTTTTTCTCTTTTTCTGGTGTTCCTGGGCCTGTTCCCTCAAACAGCGTTCCCTTCTACTGTTGTCCTGTCTCCTCAGACAGCGTACAATTCTTCTTTTGGCGGGGGTGTTGCCAACGCGCACACGCGCTTCTTTTTCACGCTCTTTTTCCTGGCAGACGGTGAGTCACGCACGTATCTAACATCTGTGCTTGCCCGTGTGTAGCCTACCCCTTCAGAGGTCATTCTAGGCTGCGTGTGACATGCATACGTTCATTCTTGTGTTACTGGGTGCCACACCGTAGTGCAGGTTTATTTTTCCGCACACGTGGTCTAGGAGGGGTTGCGTGCACGTTATCTCCCTTTTTTGGGCTTCCTGTGCGTTGCGTGACCCGTCATCTTTCCCCAGGGGTCACATTCAGCCTTGCTAGAGCACTAGGGTACAATTACCATCTGGTACCCAACCCCTTTGACCCCCAATTGCCCAGGACAATAGTTTACAGCCACTCCCATACGCACATTAACATCAGTGCCATGGTTGGGAGGCGAGGAATCCGTAAGGGTGGCAAAGGTGGACGAGCCACAAGTGGTGGCCGTGGTGTATCCGGTAGGGGACGTGGTCGTTACTTGCAGGGTGACCCTGTCCCCCCATGTGTGGAGGACCAGTCAAGGGCACCCATAACCTCCCCCACCCCCCGTGGTTGAGGGTGATGTGGCTGACACCATCCATGCTCAGCCCTTGTTGGACCAGCCCATTGTGGCACCAGACCTGGCTGACTCCATGGCTGACTTCCAGGTCAGCAGGCCTATGACACGTGCGCTGGTGCACGTTGATGTCATCAGGCCACGTAGATCAGGGGCAGCAAGGTCATCTGCTGCCCCAAGTAGGCAGGGTGGAGAGGCTGCAGGGGCAGCTGCGGCTCCATCCACCCCAGCTCTCACACACCCAGCCAGGACAGTGTCGGTCCTAGTCCATCCTGCTGACATTCCCCCTGACACCATTACACTTGAGCCAATGCCTGCACCAACTCCCATGCTGAGTGTGCAATCCCACACTCCTGATACAGAGTCCACCAGGGCTCCTGCCCCTAGTGTCCAGAGCGGCTTAGGACACTCAGGATCACCACCACCTTCCAAGCGGAAGAGGAAGAGTGCTCGTCCGGCACAGGCTGATGCCCCAGACACGGCTACACAGTCCGGCCCGTTGAGGAAGCCCAGCTTCACGGATGCCGAACTGAATGCACTTGTCGAGTATGTGTCCGCACATGATAACGAAATGGTCATTGTTGCAGGATCCAAGACCACACCTGCACAACGCCAGGCACACTGGCAGACCGTTGCGGACATCGTAAGTGCCCTTGGAATCGTGAGGCGCACAGCCAATGATTGCTATAAGCGCTGGAATGACCTAAAGCGCAGGGCAAAGAATAAGCTGGCCTCAAGTCATGCCGCAACTCTAGTGACTGGAGGTGGGTCTCCAGTAGAAGACATGGAACTCACTCCACATGAGTCAGTCGCTGGGACCTACGTCACGGAGGAACAGATCCAAGGCGTGGGAGATCTGCCAGATTATGAGGCATTGTCCGGTGAGTGCACATGCATGTGTGTGTCATCCATGTGCATGGTGTGTGTGTGAGGGCTTCTGTTTGTGTGCCAGGTGAGGGTGTGTGCGCCTGAGTTGTTTGGGTCACCCATGTGCTTCATGCAATACATTCTGCGCAGCAGCATTTGGCCATAGCAGTATCCCTTCTGCCAACAGTAGACATCTAGCCCAACAGCACGCCAGTTGCCCTTGAAGTGTCACCTTGCCACAACATTGTTGCTTATTTTTCTCTGTTCATTCAGGCAGATTGTTTGCATTCCACTACTAGGCATTTCCCAGTCCTCTAGTCACATGTCTCACATGGCTATGGTAAAGTGAAGTGACTTTGTTACCTGGATATCATTTGTTTAGACATGTCCCTGTGCAATCGGACCATTTTGGACTGGCAGCTCCAGGTGAAAAATCAGACCTGTTTGAATTAGAAAAGCTATTACATGAGGGGACTGGACTGAATGAATAAGTGCTGCCCTCCTCTCCATATTCACTCAATAGCAATGGTACGTGCCATCTGTGTGATGGCATGTGTATTTCACCTGGCAATCACAGGCCAATGTGTGATGCCACTGCTAGGCAGCATGCAGCAAATGTGTTCATCTTCCATCTTGGTGTCATCAATGTGTGCCATTTGCCTCCCCTTCATACGCAGTGAGGGTGCATGCATGGGAGGGTTTTAGTCATGTGGGACATGTGTCAATCAAGTACTGGTTCTGTTGCTTCTCAGCCCTCATTGTGTGCCATGGTGCTAATGCCTGTTTCCATTTGTTTTCTTTTATGTCTTTGCAGGGGAAAACGCACCTGATACTGCTGGGGTTGTGGAGATGGTGCAGACCCAGGAGGGGTCTGAGGGCCGACCGACCACCAGTGAGGGATGTGGTGTGGTGGTGGGTGAGAACCCACAACTGCTGCAGGTCGTGC
Organism: Ambystoma mexicanum; assembly: GCF_040938575.1. Classification (NCBI taxonomy): domain Eukaryota; kingdom Metazoa; phylum Chordata; class Amphibia; order Caudata; family Ambystomatidae; genus Ambystoma; species Ambystoma mexicanum. Next base: position 723,878,381 of record NC_090932.1, read on the forward strand.
TCTCAAGGGGTGTCTCTGGCTGCACCTCCCCCGAGCTGTACTCAGGTGTTGATTCGGATGATGAGACCTACGTGCCGTCGCTGGTGAGTGTTCCTGGGAGGGATTCTGTTCTGTCCGACCCACCTGCACCAGGGTTAGAACCCTCATTGGGGATGTCAGTGTTGGCAGGTACGCCTTTGGTGGTTACGGATGCAGGGTCACACTCTGCGACATCTGATCCTGTTCCTGGGCCAGCAGATCAGAGGGGGAATGCAGTCCTGCAGCCTCAGGCAGTGCCGGCACAGCAAGGCGCAGTTCGCCTTGCCCCAGACAGGTGTGGTACCCGCCGACGTGGTGGCCGTACGCCACCTGGCAATACCGCATGGGAGCAATCCATTTACGGTATGGCAACCCAACAGGCAGCATCATCAGAGATGATGGCTCAGGCCATGGATAGGGTGGCCACGTCCATTGTCCCCCCCGAAAGGCTGATGGAGCGACTACAGCAGGCAACCGACTCCATCTGCCAGTCACACAGGGAGGACATGTTGGCGTCCAACAGGGACAGGCGGGCGGCACTGGCGACTCTGCAGGAAGCCATCTCCATAGAGTCCCAGGGCCATAGGGAAGCCCTGAGGCTGGAACTCCACCTCAGGGCGACTCTTGTTGAGCTTCAGGCTTCAACAAACCGAAGGACAGAACAGCAGCTGGAGCGTCTCACCCGTATGCTCTCAGCTCCGGGCATCCCGTGAGTTGTTGCATGGGGACCTCCGCACACTCATCCTCCAGAACGAGACCTACCACACCCGCATGCTTGCAGCCATGGAGGAACAGACTAGGGCCTTGCGTGGGCTGCCTCCCATAGTGCCACCACCTCCGGATGCAGCTGCACAGGGTGAGCTGCACAGGGTGAGAATAGCGACAGCAGTAATACTCCCACAATAGGGTAGCCGTGTGGGCCATGAGCCCCACCCTGTCCTTGGACCTCCTGGGTGGCCTTCCCAACCCCCCCCGGCCCATTAATGGCCATTTTTGATTTTTTTTTTTTTTTGGGACAGTGTGTTGCCTTGTGTGGCTCCCGTGGGCATACGCTGCATTGTGGCTGGGCACATGCAGGCTTGTCATGTATTTGGTTCAGATGCTTGGGTTTTTGTCACACACACCCCTCCTGCTTCCCGTTTCCATGGGCTTGCAAAGGGTGTGCCCAAGTGACATTGACGTACATGGTGACATTGGACTCCCACTACATGTGTGGGTAGTCTAGTCAATACTGTGTATAATTTCCTAGTGCATATTGCTGTTGTGTTGTACACTGCATGTTGCATAGATGTGTAACTCATTATCCATGTCTAGCTCCTAATTTGCAGGTCCTTTCCTCATGTCTACACAAGGCCCTCTACTTTGGAGATGGAGTCCATGTTGGCAGCAGTGCACCTACAACTCTACATGGCGGCAACACTGTACAGTTGGAAGTGGTGGGAGTGCAGGCATTTCCAGGTGGTGAGACTACTAATTTCTTACATTCGTAATGTCATGTTAATGGTAGTTTTGAGGGTCAGTAGCTGATAAGTGTTATTGCTAAATACCTGCTCAAGTGTGTTGTTGGTCCTGCATTACTGTGAGCATTTCAGGTGTCGCGAGTTTCTATTAGGGACACTGTACTTTGTGACACTTGTGTCATGTTGTGGGGATTACTTTGTTTACCCGCACATAGCATGACATGGCATGGTGTGTCGTGTGGCGGTGCTGGGGATGGGTTGGGTGACATGGCACTGTCCTCATGTTGCATTTTGCAAGTGGGTATTCATTTTAGCTGCATGAATGTGTTTTTTCACGAAACTGCATTGGTGGTGTCTGTGTAGGTAGGGATGCACACACTGTAACACTTCCAGGTGAACAATCTCAGGCTGATATGGTTTTGACGGTTGATTCTCCAGACATTCAGGATCATTGTCAGGTTGAGTCATCATTGATTGTCAGATGGTATGTGCCAGGGCAGTGTGCACTCCACAGGGGTGTGATTTCTATGTGAAGAAATTAGCCACTGGCTGTGAACGGGCTGCCTCCCCCGTGCCCTTTCCCGTCCCATGCGCAGCGGGCGTGCATGTGGTTGGGGATGTGGGGGCACCACCATGTCCACGGCCAGGCCCCGGCGTGTTGCAACGTTGTGCAGGACACATGCTGCCACTATGATCCTGCACAATACTGGGGGAGCGTATAACAGCTGCCTGCCAGAACGGTCAAGGGAGCGAAAGCGTGACTTAAGCACTCCGTATGTGCGCTCCACTATGCCCCGGGTTGCAATGTGGGCTGTGTTATATCTTACCTCGGGTGGCGTAATGGGGTTCCGAATTGGCGTCATCATGTGGGGGCTGAGAGGGTAGGCACTGTCCCCTGTGGAGGTGGTGATGGGTATCATTGGTGGGTTGTGACCTTGCTCAGTATCTGACATGCATGCATGTGCAGTGGCATTCATACTCACCAAGCAGCCATGTATCGCCATGCCGCCCAGCTTCTACGTCCCGGCTTAGGGTGGACATTCGGTAAATGAAGCTGTCGTGGGTGGACCCGGGATAGTTGGCATATACTGAGGTGATGATTCCCTTGGCATTACATACTACCTGTACGTTGATGGAATGCCAGTGCTTGCGGTTCCTATAGATGTGCTCAGATTCCCTGGGGGGACGTAGAGCCATATGGGTGCAGTCGATGGCACCTAGAACTTTGGGGAATCATGCCACACCGTAAAAATCCAGGGCGGCAGCATGCCTTTCTGCAGGTGTTCTGGGCAGGTATATGTGCCTGCGGACTGATGGGCGTGCAGTGATGATGTTCAAGACCTGGTGTAGGCAGCGTGACTGCGTGGCCTGTGACACCCCACCCACTATGGCACTTGTCCGCTGAAATGATCCAGTGGCTAAGAAGTGCAGTACATTGAGGACCTTCTCCAGGGGGCTGAGTGCTTGGGAGCACAGGGTGGGTGATGTGAGGTCATCCTCCCACTCACTCACCAGGTGCAGTATTATGTGTGGTGGAAACCTGTACATCCCATACACCTGGTCATCAGGCATCCCAAAAAGGCTGGTTCTGGGTGTGAAAATTCTGGCCCTGACTATCCTCCTCCTCCTCCTCCTTTGGTAGCCCACAGCCACTGCTGCTAGGAACGGTATATTCATCCTGGCGTCTGAGCTTGTTAGTTTTTTGCGCGCAAATTTATGCGTCGCGGGTCGACGTATGCCTGCTTCCTACTGGCGTACGTGTTTCTTTGCGCGTGTTGTAGGCGAGCGTGTGAAACTTCCCGCGCACCCCTGAAATCCATGTATCCAGGCCAATAGCATGTGGAAATTCCCGTGCACCCCGGAATACACATGCGCAGATGTACTTGCGTGTGTAAGTGCCCGCGCACCCCTGAAATACACGTACATAGGCCAATCGCGTGTACGCGCACTTTTGTCCAATTACACGCGATGACACTCTGACGTGCAGTCTTTCCACGTGTGCTCCGTCATCACGTGCTATGAAGGAAACACCCGTGCGGGTCACGTCACAGACGCACTTACGCGCTGAGGGCCTTTGGTCCAATAGAATCGCGTATGCGTGCTGACGCGCTTACGCGCTAAGGGCCTTTCCTCGAATTTCACGCTGACGTGCAGGAATTTCACGTGCCAAATCACTCCGTATCAAGCTGACCACGTGAAAACACACGGAAGACCACGCTCCTGCCCAGAAGGCCGAATTACTGCCCCCCAGTGCCCTGAGCAGCCTCCCACGTGCCATCTGCCGCTGCCTGCCTGCCTGCTGCCACCGTGCCCTGCCATTTGGTGCCTGCACATCAGCCATCTGCAGGGGTCCAGTTGCTGTGTCCACCCCTGCTGGAACAGAAGACTCCCGACTGGGATAACATCGCTCCACAGCCCAGCCCCAGGACCCAGTTGCCCACCTACTCCTGCCTCTGGGGTTGCCATGTCGGGCACTTCGACATCTGGCACCAGTGGCAACCCCAGGCCAGAGGGGCAGAGGGGCACCAGCTTCACTGCCACTGAAGTTGGTGTCCTGGTGGAGCATGTCCTGGGGCAGTATGATGCCCTCTTTGGATCGTCCCGCGCCAGCAAGGAAGGACGGGAGAGGATCTGGGCCGACTGTGTGGTTGCCATCAACGCGGAGGGGGTGGCAACCCGCAACGTCCAGAAGATCAAGAAGCGCTGGGAGGACTTGAGGTCCAGGACCCTCGTGAAGGCCCGGCGCCTCGTGGAGGGGGGCCGGGGCCGCATTACTTCCATCCAGATGAGGGTCCTGGAACGCGTACGCCCAGCGCTCCACGCCCAGATCCTTGAGAGGGAGACCCGTCTGGAGTTGAGCCGTAAGTGGCCAAGCATTGCTGTGTGAGACAGGCCATGTTGCGGTGTGCTGGTTGTCTGATACTTGCCTGTATGGGTGACATAGGCCATGTACGCATGTATGTGTGCAGGGACATCATGGTAATGCATGTGCGACCAGTGATGTGTGAACCACATGGTTGTTGCATGTGTTTAAATGCGACATGGGGAGCCCTATGCAGATTTTACACATGAGAGCATGCCAGTCTCTGTTCCTGGACATGGGTGGAGGTGAGGGATGGGTGCTGATGCCAGGTACATATATGGTAGCCATGTCTGTGTGCCTGACCTGCGTGTCTGTGACTTGTGAATGCCATGGATGCATGACACATGTCTGTGACAATGCAGAGATTCACTGATGCAGCCTAGTTATCCTTGTACCCGCTGTGTTTGGGGTGTATGAGGCCAGATGGATGTGACTGAGGTGAAGTGTGTGCATGTGATAGGCATGACCCATGATGCATGTGAGTTCCATATCATTGTATGTTTCAAGAGTCCATTGGACATGTATGGAAATGTCCATGGCATGCACCATGCCTGTTACTGTGTGTGTTTTGCCTGGACTGACCCATGTGTTGTGGAGGGACATGATGGAAGTGTACTTTGACAGTGGTACTCATCTGCTAATGCTTCCTGTCTAGGGGACCATTGTACAGTACCCTGATGCTTGTGTTCTATGTCTCCCTCTACGCAGCGGCTAGTGAAAAAGAGGGCGGAGACGGCGCTGTGGAGCAAGGCGGCGGGGATGCCCCCACGGCTGCAGCGGAAGGGGTGGGTGAGCCCCCATAGGGGCCTGCTACGGCGGAAGACGGTGAGGAGCCATCCAGGTTGGTGGTTTCCACAGAGGAGGAGGAGGCCGCCACTGAGGCACACATGGGGCCTGGTGGGGGCATCCCTGCTGATGCAAGTGGTGCAGTTCAGGGGCAGGGGCAGGAGGCAGCACAGGTCACCGTGGAGGGGCCTGTGCATGTCGCTGTCCCTGACCCTGTGAGTGCACCACCATGCACCAGCAGGGATGCCCCGTCCCAGGCCCGTCCGCAGGTAGAGGGGATGTCCATGTCACCTGACTCCCCTCCACCTGCGGACGAGGGGACCCGTGGCCGTATGGAGAAGGTCCTGATTGGGGTCGCGATGCGCGCGGGTGCAATTCGTGATGACGTGCGTGCTTCCCGGGAGGAGCACGCACGTCATCACGAAGAGCACCGTGCCGACGTGGCCCAATTGGGATCTTCCATGTTCGGGGGTTTCCTGCATGTGTTGGCTAATCTGGCGGCCCTCTCCTCCTCTGTGGAGGCTATACGCCGGTCGTTCTCCTTGCCGTCTTCCGGCCCAGATGCCACCAGGGCCCCCTGTGGACCTGCCCTGACCAATGCAGCCAGCTCGGTGGGGATCCCATCCCTGCCTCGGGAGTCGGAGGTCCAGCAGGGGTGGACACCACAGCAACTGTACCCCAGCAGATGGAGGATGTGCCGGCATCAACAGGCAGGGCACGTGCACGACGGCGTCGGTGGATTCCATCAGCCAGGATGCCGTCGTGCTGGCAGAGGCGGTTGCATCGGAGGCAGCAGCAGAGTCAACGTGGGAGGCATCATGGCTCGGGGCCATCAACATCGGAGGGGCAGGCATCGGCCGGAGGGCAGGAGGACCCAGGACGGGAAGTGTGTTCCGTGTGGCTGCGGTTGGGCCAGCAGATAGGTACGGAGCGGCGCGGGCAGAAGAGGCGCGGCTCACGATGGTCAGGGCGGAGAACTCCATACGGAGGGCCCTGAGGCGGGCCGAGTGCCTCGAGGCAATCCGCAGGGGGTTGGAGGAGCAGATGGCGTCGTCCCTGCAGACCCTCGGGGCCATGGAACAGGACCGCCTCCGGGACATCGAAGAGGAGTTTGATGATGCCCTGGCCCGGAACACCACAGAGTGAGCCGCTGGACTTGCCCGTCGCCTTTGTATATAGTTCTTTAGTTTTAGGTTTCCTTTGTTTCTTCTTATGATTTGGAGTCGACGGACACTGCTCCACTTTTTGTATATAGTTGCATTTTAGTTAGGGTTTTTTGTAGGTTTCCTTTGCTCAGTTGGGCTCATGGACCCTTGGATGTTTTGTACATAGTTCTTCATTGGATTGTTTTATTTTTTTTTGTTTTTATTTATTCACCATGGAGCAATGGTCTTTGCATTTATTTTTCTCTCTTGGATTGATTTTATTTTTAATGTGACTTTGGAAAAAAAAAATTTGAATTTGGATTTGTAGTTTTAATTTTTTTTGACGGACATGCAGCTTATCTTTTTTTTATTGCCATTGTAGTTTGTTTCATTTCATTTGCATTAAATTTTTTTTAATACAATTTTGTTTTCATACTTCAATGTGTGGTATCATCTCATTGGTTTCATGCATGTCATGTTGGGTGTTTTCCCATTCAATTGCAACCATTGTGTGTGACGGACATGGGTTCATTTGCTTTATGAACATTGGGGGTGTAACATGTAATTTCCATTTCCATGTGGGTGAATGGGTTACTTGGTAGGGCCTTTTGGCTGTGGAGGCTGACCATAACGCACATGATTGGGGATTGTGAGGACCTGGGTGCAGGGGGACATGAGTGTAGGCCTGGTGGAGGGTGCCCTTCAGTGCTGGGGTGTGGGGGTGCAGGGAGACATGAGTGGGGGCCTGCTGGCAGGTGCCCCACAGTGCTGGGGGGTGGGGTGCAGGGAGACATGAGTGGGGGCCTGGTGGAGGCTGCCCCTGGTGGCTAGGGGGTGGGGTGGTGGTAGACATGAGTGGGGGCCTGGTGGAGGCTGCCCCTGGTGGCTGGGGGGTGGGGGTGATAGGGGACATGAGTAGGGGCCTGGTGGCGGCTGCCCCTGCACTGCTGGGGGGGTGAGGGGGGGAGACATGAGTGGGGGCCTGCTGGCAGGTGCCCCACAGTGCTGGGGGGTGGGGGTGCAGGAAGACATGAGTGGAGGCCTGCTGGCAGGTGCCCCACAGTGCTGGGGGGTGGGGTGCAGGGAGACATGAGTGGGGGCCTGGTGGAGGCTGCCCCTGGTGGCTGGGGGATGGGGGTGGTGGGAGACATGAGTGGGGGCCTGGTGGAGGCTGCCCCTGCACTGCTGGGGGGTGGGGGTGATAGGGGACATGGGTGGGTGCGTGGTGGAGGCTGCCCCTGGTGGCTGGGGGGTGGGAGTGGTGGGAGACATGAGTGGAGGCCTGGTGGAGGCTGCCCATGGTGGCTGGGGGGTGGGGGTGATAGGGGACATGAGTGGGGGCCTGGTGGAGGCTGCCCCTCATTGCTGGGGGAGGGGTGGGGGATGGGAGACATGAGTGGGGGCCTGCTGGCAGGTGCCCCACAGTGCTGGGGGGTGTGGGTGCAGGGAGACATGAGTGGGGGCCTGGTGGAGGGTGCCCCTGCACTGCTGGGGGGTGGGGGTGATAGGGGACATGAGTGGGTGCCTGGTGGAGGCTGCCCCTGGTGGCTGGGGGGTGGGGGTGGTGGGAGACATGAGTGGGGGCCTGGTGGAGGCTGCCCATGGTGGCTGGGGGGTGGGGGTGGTGGAAGACATGGGTGGGGCCCTGGTGGAGGCTGCCCATGGTGGCTGGGGGGTGGGGGTGGTGGGAGACATGAGTGGGTGCCTGGTGGAGGCTGCCCCTGGTGGCTGGGGGTGGGGGTGATAGGGGACATGAGTGGGGGCCTGGTGGAGGCTGCCCCTGCACTGCTGGGGGGTGGGGGGTGGGAGACATGAGTGGGGGCCTGCTGGCAGGTGCCCCACAGTGCTGGGGGGTGGGGGTGCAGGGAGACATGAGTGGGGGCCTGCTGGCAGGTGCCCCACAGTGCTGGGGGGTGGGGTGCAGGGAGACATGAGTGGGGGCCTGGTGGAGGCTGCCCCTGGTGGCTGGGGGTGGGGGTGGTGGTAGACATGAGTGGGGGCCTGGTGGAGGCTGCCCATGGTGGCTGGGGGGTGGGGGTGATAGGGGACATGAGTGGGGGCCTGGTGGAGGCTGCCCCTCATTGCTGGGGGAGGGGTAGGGGGTGGGAGACATGAGTGGGGGCCTGCTGGCAGGTGCCCCACAGTGCTGGGGGGTGGGGGTGCAGGGAGACATGAGTGGGGGCCTGGTGGAGGGTGCCCCTGCACTGCTGGGGGGTGGGGGTGATAGGGGACATGAGTGGGCGCCTGGTGGAGGCCGCCCCTGGTGGCTGGGTGGTGGAGGTGGTGGGAGACATGAGTGGGGGCCTGGTGGAGGCTGCCCATGGTGGCTGGGGGGTGGGGGCGCTAGGGGACATGAGTGGGGGCCTGGTGGAGGCTGCCCCTGCACTGCTGGGGGGTGGGGGGGTGGTAGACATGGGTGGGGCCCTGGTGGAGGCTGCCCATGGTGGCTGGGGGGTGGGGGTGGTGGGAGACATGAGTGGGTGCCTGGTGGAGGCTGCCCCTGGTGGCTGGGGGTGGGGGGTTTAGACATGAGTGGGGGCCTGCTGGCAGGTGCCCCACAGTGCTGGGGTGTGGGGGTGCAGGGAGACATGAGTGGGGGCCTGCTGGCAGGCGCCTCACAGTGCTGGGGGGTGGGGTGCAGGGAGACATGAGTGGGGGCCTGGTGGAGGCTGCCCCTGGTGGCTGGGGGTGGGGGTGGTGGTAGACATGAGTGGGGGCCTGGTGGAGGCTGCCCATGCACTGCTGGGGGGTGGGGGTGATAGGGGACATGAGTGGGTGCCTGGTGGAGGCTGCCCCTGGTGGCTGGGGGGTGGTGGTGATAGGGGACATGAGTGGGGGCCTGGTAGAGGCTGCCCCTGCACTGCTGGAGGGGGTGGGGGTGGGAGACATGAGTGGGGGCCTGGTGGAGGCTGCCCCTGCACTGCTGGGGGGGTGGGGGTGGGAGACATGAGTGGGGGCCTGCTGGCAGGTGCCCCACAGTGCTGGGGGGTGGGGGTACAGGGAGACATGAGTGGGGGCCTGCTGGCAGGTGCCCCACAGTGCTGGGGGGTGGGGTGCAGGGAGACATGAGTGGGGGCCTGGTGGAGGCTACCCCTGGTGGCTGGGGGGTGGGGTGGTGGTAGACATGAGTGGGGGCCTGGTGGAGGCTGCCCCTGCACTGCTGGGGGGTGGGGGTGATAGGGGACATGAGTGGGTGCCTGGTGGAGGCTGCCCCTGGTGGCTGGGGGGTGGGGGTGGTGGTAGACATGAGTGGGGGCCTGGTGGAGGCTGCCCCTGCACTGCTGGGGGGTGGGGGGATAGGGGACATGAGTGGGTGCCTGGTGGAGGCTGCCCCTGGTGGCTGGGGGGTGGGGGTGGTGGGAGACATGAGTGGGGGCCTGGTGGAGGCTGCCCATGGTGGCTGGGGGGTGGGGGTGATAGGGGACATGAGTGGGGGCCTGGTGGAGGCTGCCCCTGCACTACTGGCGTGTGGAGGTGATAGAGGACATGAGTGGGTGCCTGGTGGAGGCTGCCCTTGGTGGCTGGGGGGTGGGGGTGATAGGGGACATGAGTGGGGGCCTGGTGGAGGCTGCCCCTGCACTGCTGGGAGGGGTGGGGGGTGGGAGACATGAGTGGGGGACTGGTGGAGGCTGCCCCTGGTGGGTGGGGGGTGGGGGTGATAGGGGACATGAGTGGGGGCCTGGTGGAGGCTGCCCCTGCACTGCTGGGGGGGGCGGGGGTGGGAGACATGAGTGGGGGCCTGCTGGCAGGTGCCCCACAGTGCTGGAGGTGGGGGTGCAGGGAGACATGAGTGGGGGCCTGCTGGCAGGTGCCCCACAGTGCTGGGGGGTGGGGTGCAGGGAGACATGAGTGGGGGCCTGGTGGAGGCTGCTCCTGGTGGCTGGGGGGTGGGGTGGTGGTAGACATGAGTGGGGGCCTGGTGAAGGCTGCCCCTGCACTGCTGGGGGGTGGGGGTGATAGGGGACATGAGTGGGTGCCTGGTGGAGGCTGCCCCTGGTGGCTGGGGGGTGGGGGTGGTGGGAGACGTGAGTGGGGGCCTGGTGGAGGCCGTCCATGGTGGCTGGGTGGTGGGGGTGATAGGGGACATGAGTGGGGGCCTGGTGGAGGCTGCCCCTGGTGGCTGGGGGGTGGGGGTGATAGGGGACATGAGTGGGGGCCTGGTGGAGGCTGCCCCTGCACTGCTGGGGGGGTGGGGAGTGGGAGACATGAGTGGGGGCCTGCTGGCAGGTGCCCCATAGTGCTGGGGGGTGGGGGTGCAGGGAGACATGAGTGGGGCCCTGCTGGCAGGTGCCCCACAGTGCTGGGGGGTGGGGTGCAGGGAGACATGAGTGGGGGCCTGGTGGAGGCTGCCCATGGTGGCTGAGGGGTGGGGGTGGTGGTAGACATGAGTGGGGGCCTGGTGGAGGCTGCCCCTGCACTGCTGGGGGGTGGGGGTGATAGGGGACATGAGTGGGTGCCTGGTGGAGGCTGCCCCTGGTGGCTGGGGGGTGGGGGTGGTGGGAAACATGAGTGGGAGCCTGGTGGAGGCTGCCCATGGTGGCTTGGGGGTGGGGGTGATAGGGGACATGAGTGGGGGCCTGGTGGAGGCTGCCCCTCAGTGCTGGGGGAGGTGGGGGGTGGTAGACATGTGTGGGGGCCTGCTGGCAGGTGCCCCACAGTGCTGGGGGGTAGGGGTGCAGGGAGACATGAGTGGGGGCCTGGTGGAGGCTGCCCCTGCACTGCTGGGGGGGGTGGGGGTGCAGGGAGACATGAGTGGGGGCCTGCTGGCAGGTGCCCCACAGTGCTGGGGGGTGGGGGTGCAGGGAGACATGAGTGGGGGCCTGGTGGAGGGTGCCCCTCAGTGCTAGGGGGTGGGGGTGCAGGGAGACATGAGTGGGGGCCTAATGGAGGCTGCCCATGGTGGCTGGGGGGTGGGGGTGATAGGGGACATGAGTGGGGGCCTGGTGGAGGCTGCCCCTGCACTGCTGGGGGGTGGGGGTGCAGAGAGACATGAGTGGGGGCCTGGTGGAGGGTGCCCCACAGTGCTGGGGGGTGGGGGTTCTGGGTGACATGAGCATGTAGGCAGGATAGTCCCCTGTGGTGTCGGCTGCCTGCAGGGGCCGTGGAGGGTGTACAGGGAATACCTGGGAGCACCCAGCCAAATCGCGTGTAGAATTTCCCACGTACCCCTGAAATACACGTACCCAGCCAAATCGCGTGTGGAAATTCCTGCGCACCCCTGAAATCCACGTACCCTGCCAAATCGTGTGTGAAACTTCCCGCGCACCCCTGAAATCCACGTACCCAGCCAAATTGCGTGTGGAAATTCCCGTGCACGTACCCGGCCAAATCGCATGTGGAACTTCCCGCGCACCCCTGAAATCCACGTACCCTGCCAAATCGCGTGTGAAAGTTCCTGCGCACCCCTGAAATCCACGTACCCTGCCAAATCGCATGTGAAACTTCCCACGCACCCCTGAAATCCACGTACCCAGCCAAATCACGTGTGGAAATTCCCGTGCACGTACCCGGCCAAATCGCGTGTGGAACTTCCCGCGCACCCCTGAAATCCACGTACCCTGCCAAATCGCGTGTGAAACTTCCCATGCACCCCTGTAATCCACGTACCCAGCCAAATCGTGTGTGAAACTTCCCGCGCACCCCTGAAATCCACATACCCAGCCAAATCGCGTGTGGAAATTCCCGTGCACGTACCCGGTCAAATCGCGTGTGGAACTTCCCGCGCACCCCTGAAATCCACGTACCCTGCCAAATCGCGTGTGAAAGTTCCCGCGCACCCAGAAATACACGCACACGTTATTTTTCAGTCAGCGGGTGTCCGTGTTTGTGGGTCCCCCTTTGCACGTCATTTGTCCTGGAGGGCCACAGTATAGGACATTCATCATAGCTGTATATAGTTGCTATTTGTTGGCGCACATTTATTACAGGCGCAGAGACGCTACCGTCTGCTTTCTTGTGGCGGTCGTGTTTGTGCCTGTGCGCTGGTTTGACCGTGCGCTGTTTTGCCCTATTCGATTCCATGAATACGTGTTGTAGGCGAGCGTGTGGGCGTTCCGCGCACTTGCACCCTGTACTTCCCCCGTGACGCCCACATTTTGGCAAGTTGTTCCCCATTCCGAGTGTTACGCCCCGTGTTCCGCCTACTTTTGTTGTGTGCGCCGCGCTATGTGCGATTTTCGCGGTGGCCTGTGCGATTTTCGCTGTGACCTGGCGCACGCCGTTAGATGGCCTGTGCGCCAACGTGCGCCGCGCACTTTTTTAGCGCACATCCGATGGTTTTCCCGCGCACGGCCTTCCATGAATCTATGTGCGCTGCTTTTCGTGCGAATTTCGCACTTGTACTGCAATTTTCGCTATTCCACTGCGAATCGCACGTTTTTGGCCACTTGCGCCGCGCTAATTATTCCATGAATCGGCCTCAAGATGTGCAAGTAACTTGAGGGGGGATGACCAAGATATGCACCCCCAAGGTATCTTATGTGGGGGAGGGCCCTAAAAGAGATCTGGTCATGGACTCGATTCATGCTGACTGCCCCTCTCTTGCCCCAGGAGGAAGGATAGCTAAGGGGCAACACATTTCTCTTGGAAGCAAGACAAGGCAGCACAACACAGGTTCAAGTCCTGATCCCGCGCTTACAAACCACTCATTGGTATTAAGCACATTATAAAAGAACAATTATAATTAGAATACTATAAAGGTGAGAAACGCTATGCACTAAGGAAACCATACCAGCCTTATCCTGGATCATTACAAGAAGAGATGGACCTGATGTAACAGAAGAGGGGGAGAGCAAGTGGCCTCACTGCCAACTGACAACTGAGTACAATAGATATTATGCAGATATGCACTCACCATGAAGAAACATGAACACTAGGTCAAATGTGCATTTGCAGAATATTGCAGAATATTTCTTGCACCATATATACATGAGGAATATAACATAGCCAATGTATATGTTGAAATGCAACATGAACAATATACACCTATAGCTTGCTAAACATAAAAACGCAACAGTAATGAGTGGCCATCTTGTATAAAATGGATGGCAGAGCCACATTAGAATTAATACGACGCCTTGAGGCTGCAGAGAGGCTCAACTTGCTGAATTAGCTGAAATACAGATCTCTGCAGGACAGACAATGGCTTTGCGGCCCTCTTCTACGGTTATTGTGAAAAAAGGGAGGTCTGGATAGCTCCACAAAGAACAGATGCCGACAAACTAAAAGCTTAATTCTGTGCAAGGAACGGATCGGATAAGTCTCCAGTGGCCAGCAAGGGTAATAACACCCGTATTAATATTAGCTAATAACACGGTAAAAGCGGAGTAAACTGATTAAAAACATGGGGCCTCATTACGAGTCCGGCGGTAACCGAGGCGGTAAAACTGCCTGGTTACCACCGGACTCGTATTACCGTTCCGCCTCCGCGATTTCCGGAATTACCGGGGCATTACAACCCCGGTTTCCCAGGAATCAAGGAGGCGGAATGGTGTTAATCCCCATTCCCATTGAGTCCTATCGGACTCAGTGGGAATGGGGATCATGGAAACACCGGCAGCATCTTGTAATGCTGCCGGTGTGTCCTCGTCCGCCTGCAGGCGGGCGGTGTTAAACTTGCCAGGTCAGACCTGGCAGGAACATCACCTCCCGCCTGCAGGAGTTGTGATCGCCCGGCATGGAAACAACGGTGGCGGCGGGTTTACCGCCACCGTTGTTTCCATACCGGGTGATTTGTAATGAGGCCCATGGTCTTCTCACACGTTCCCTATAATGGGAAGACACTGTCTATTCAATAACTCCAGACACAGATATGCACCTGCTTCGACCCCCCACAAATATGCAGAACAGAGATGTCAACAAGGCCAAGTACAAAGCTAGATGCCCTGGCTCATGGCCTAGGAAATAAGGGATGGTGTCTTATTTAATGAGAAGAAGCAGTTCCTGGGTTTTCGCTACCCCAACACTATTTTTGCTCATGTACTG